>NC_141468.1:62542430-67342430 GCF_009769465.1 Tauraco erythrolophus | reverse complement strand
TTAACAGACCCATCTGGTGAAGCACTTTACAGAAACACTAGAATACTTGTCTCTTGGAAGAAAGATTAATTTGGGATATAAATCACTAAACTGGGGGTTTGGCTCCTTCTCGCTAAGGGAAGTTGATGGGTCACATGCTGTTTTCCTGAGTCCTGCTTATTTTCCCAGGCAATCCTGACTCACCCACTTCCTATTTCTGTCTCCACCTGCACTAGAAGACAGAACATATTTACTCTGAATCCACCTTTCCCTGGACACTGCCTTCCCACTAGGTCAACAGCTGCTCGAGGAAGAGACCAATAGTAGAAGGGTCTTGCCTTATTTAAGGTTTAAATTTTTTGTTGGCATGTTAGCAACGTGTTGCAGGTAGACACAGTTATGAATGCAGCACCTCAGCACACGTACAAGCAGAAGCCAGAAGAAGGGCCTTTTCTCAGTCATAACCACGAGATGGCAGCTGGCACTCTGTGCACAAAACAGTCCCAGCATCAACAGCTGGATCCCTTCCCAGCCCAGCAACTAGTGCAATTGGCCTGCTTGAAACAGTAGAGGCTGGCTTACTTTTTTTCCAGACTGTCCATGTATTCTTTCTTTTTTCTTCTACTTTCCTGGGCAGAGATCTAAGGGAAAAGGAAGAAAAACACCAAATATTTGCACAGAAAAAAAAAGTATCAGAGAAGAACTAATAAACTGGCAAAAACGCCTGACGTTATTAGATTCAAGCCTCCATGCTGTTCTCGTTTCTATTCCTGGCAAGCAAAGCACTGATTTGGTCCGTTTCCACATCCTGAAGCAAGACTGCTCCTCTCAGTAGTAGGAAAAAATCATTCCTTGCTCTTACAGAACTAACCTTAAAAAGCAAATCAGATTCACCTGGAGAGCTTATCCTAGGACAAATACTAAAAGATGATCCCAGGACAATGCCCTGCATCTGGGAGAGGAAAAGCCCATGCATGAATTAGAAAGCAGTTTTGTAGAAAAAGACTTGGGGGTCCTGATGAACAAGTCAAACATAAGTTAGGAATGCGCCCCTGTAGCAAAGGTGGCCAACCAGATCCGGGTCTACATTAACAAGATGGTAACTAGCAGGTCGAGAGAAGAGTTCTTCCCCTCTATTCAGTGCCTGCAAGACCACAGTTAAGTATAGTGTACAGTTTGTGGCTCTGAAATAAATAATTTGGATGTACGGAAGCGAGTCCAGAGGAGGGCCACTGCTATAATAAGAGTGCTGGAGCACATGACATATCTGGAAAGACAGAGAAAGCTTGGTTTGTTCAGATTTAAGAAGAGAACACTAACAAGGGAATCTTATTGCTGCCTTCAGCTATCTTGCGTAGTGAAACGATGTTTGAGTCTTCTCAGAGGGGTACAGCAAAATGGCAAGAGGCATCAAATACAAGTTGCAACAAGGGAAATTCCAATCAGATGTTAAGAATGTCATTTATTTATTTTTACCACAAGAGCGACCTAATATGGGAACAGGTTGCCCAGAAATGCTGGGGACTCTTCACCCTTTGAGACAGTAAAACATGACTGGACAAGTCCCTGAGCAACTTGATCTAAGATGACTCTGCTATCAAAGCAAGGAGTTGGATCAAAGGACCTCCGGAGATCCCTTCCAATATAAATGACTGATTACATGAAAGTGGTACATAAAATGCACAGTTCACTTCCAAACATTTTGAAAAAATATATTACAAGACCAAATTCCAATTCAGTGTAGGCAAATTTACACCTCTATCTGCAAAAACAGTAAAAGAATGCATTAACTTTGAAAGATGTGCTAATATCCTCTAGAACACGTGAGCTGGACAAGTACGAAAAAAAAGCTTTCCTCCCTATCACTAGTTCTTCCCTATGTTGGAAGAAAGAAAAGACTTGTAGGGCATTTCACAGCCTTGGTATCAACCATTCATTTAAAGGTCATGGAATTCAGTGATCAAAAGACTAGGGCACTGAAACACAGTCAGATTTTAAAACGTGAAACAGTGGAAAAGAACACCTTCATCACCACGGAAAGAACACAGAGGTCTTTGCCTACCATAAGGGTAGGATTGTACCGTTTTTAAAACGGAGCCAAGCAACAGCAACTTAATACCCTGCTTACTAAATACTCTATTGTTCTTGTGTTCAGGTAAATACCTAGGCAGAGGCACGCTGTCACAGCGACAGACAATTTGATGGATGTGTTTAGGAACAAAGAAAAAGACTTTATTAAAAGACATCTTCCAGCATTCAACAGTCCCACAGATCATTACTGCAGAATTGCTGCAGCATCTTTTTAAATGAAGGATGAGTAGGAACTACCCAGCAAAGCTGAAGGAAGTGTAGGAACTACCCAGCAAAGCTAACTAACATTTACCTTGTTCTTTATTTTCCTGCGGATTTTCTTCAGCACCTTCTCCTCTGCTTTCGTCAGGGGCAGTTTCGTAGGGATCGGGTACCCCTCTGCTATCAGCGTCCTCTTCTCCTCCTCTGTCAGGATGAGTGGGCCAGTCCCCTGTAATTTCTGCAAGTGTCATAGAAGCAAAATAATATGACAGTAAGTGCACACAGCCCTAGAGAAAAGGGTGTTAGGGAAGAGAGGCAGCAGACCTCCCACTTCAGAGAGGACTCTGCCTACTAACACAGCAACATCTTGCAACTGGGAATGCGTGGAACAGAAAGACCTTTTAGATAGCTTCCATTCAGAGATCAAACCTTTGGGACAGCATTCCCTCTAAACAGTTGTTCTCAGCCCAGCTCTGTACACACTGAGGCCAACAGTAAAACTTCTCTTGGCTTAAACACAGAGACAAGTGAGAAGCACTATTGAAAATCCCTCCCTAAAGATCACTTCCAGCTTTCGACAAGACAAGAGGACAGATGCAGATCTACCAGGGACAGGTTAACCCAGCAGGGTTAGGCCCTAATGCAAAACACAAACCATGGTTTTGTTTTGAGAGAGAAACCTAGTAACACTGTTGAACCCTGTCTCAGCTTAGAGGAGAGGCACACACTGTTCTCTGTGGGAACAGAACAGACCAGTGAGCAAGAATTACTGGATCTGCAGTTTTGACCGGAGATGGGTTCATCAAAAGAACAAGAGAAAGTTAGCAAATCCATGGCAAAACCAGTAATTTAAAAAAAAAAAAAGAGACAGACAGACAGATGCTGGAGGCAACCCAACTTACATGTGGTGCAGTCAGGAGAGGGGAATTAGAGAGCGCTGAAGCTGTGCGCGACGTCACTTTAGCCGTGGCTTGTAATTGGATTGGGCTGGAAGGAGGGAGCGATCTAGCTGGGCTCTGCCCTCCTTCAGAGTCACTGCCATGGCTGCTGGGAGGGGTTGGAGGCAAATGCAGGGGATCCACTGCTAAATGGCAAGAGTGACATATAACACAAGGTTGTGAAGTGCTAATTTAAATTTCCACTAAAGTCCCCACCACCACCCAGTTTCCACAACTAGGACTCTACTAAAAAATGGATCCAGTAAAAGCAGCAACTTGAAGATTTTCAGGGCATGCAGGTCTCCAAAGGAAGAATGAAATGTAGCAGCTATCTTTAGTTTCAATAGACAAAACAGGGCTCTGCGCATATGCTCCAGTCGTTTCTACCTACACTTCAGCTTCTTCTCCAAATGCTTTGAGGTTTAGGTATAGCCCTCCAGTACAAGTCCCCTGTCCCTGGGAAACCACAATAATAGAGGGCTCTGAGCCAGTATGCTTTCTCTCCAAAAGCCAATATCCTAACTTTGCTGTGGATTAAAAAAATATCACCAGTATTTTCCAAGAGAAGGTCTCATGTCCAAGGTGTTATATGAACAGGGAGGAGAGAGATAATCTGCCTCCTAAGGACCTGGTTTGGCACAACTGTGACAACCTAGTGACAGCGAAGGCTTTAATGTACTCATGGAGCATGGGCAGCATAGGCAACCACTCCAGGAACCTCTCTCACACTGTGCTATCCAGGGCCATACGCTAACTTCCACTGCACTTGTAGCCAAAAGAACTTGTGCTAGAATTGGCAAACAAAGTGCTGTTTATGACCAAATGGGTCTGGATCAAGAGAAACAGGACAATGTCTCACCTACTCATATTACATGGACAATTAGCAGATATCCAAACCAGCCATAATTGTCATTTTTTCTCTGAGATAAATTTACAGCAATGAAAATTGGGAGTAGGAAGATACAGGGTTGAATTTGCCACCTTCCACTTCTGTTATACTTTGCAAATTTGAGTTGAAAAGATCAAATGGACAGTGAGCGAGGAAGGAAGAAAATAGTAACAAAAAAAAAGCTAATATATATGAGCTCTTTTTGTCTAGCATCTTAACTCTAGTAGCTGCCAGGAGAAGATACACACTTGAAAGACTGCAAGGTCCTTAATCCTACAAATTGAGCAATCAAATCTACGCCATGGGTTGAGATATAGCTTCCCTTTTTCCACCTGCTCCATCACTTGCTTCTCTCCCTAGAGCAGTTCTACTTACCTACACAAACGAATTCACTAACAGAGTATCAAGTGTTCCTAACTGAGATGCAGTTATCTGCTCATATTCAGCCCAAATATTTGGCTCCTTCAAACTTTCCTTGGGTTGACAGATTATGTGCCACAAAACCATGTTCAGCTTTCAGAGCAGGGATCATTGCTCCTCCTTCCTCTTTTATAGATTAGTGCAAAGGGATCCTGGTGGTTCTTAAAAACTCTGCTAAATCTAATGCTACAAACAGATGCAACTAAATTTTAACTTCATATAAACTCACATCCTTGCTTTTGCATCAGAGGTTAAAACAGTAAAGTTTCTACTTATGCTCTTCATGTTTTATATGCCTTAGTGAAGTCCCCTCAAATTGATTTCTTTTCTACCCTAAATAATCCTGTACTTTAAGGATTCAAGCTCCCTCAAGCAACTGTACAATTGTTAATACATTACAGACAAAAAAGGGATCATTTTCTTTGTGATGAGCAAGGAGAAAAAAAGGAAAAACACATAAATGGGTCAGGGAGAGCCTGGCTCTTCAACAGCCTGAGCTGAATCCCTAGAAGGCAACAGCTTCAGCCTGAAGATTAACATGGCAAACGAGGAAGTCAAATATTTAATCAGGGTAAAGTACATTCATTGTGCATTCTGGTCATCTACCCCTGCATTTTGGGTTGGTAATTAACAGACCTTCCTTAGAAGAGAGGTTCAGGAACTGATCCACTTCATGGGGCTCCAATTTAATCTCTGGAAGAACTTTCTGGCTCAGTGGTTTCATCTAGAAAAGAGAAATTAACAGCATGAAAATCCAAAGCACACATCTTAAAAATCTTAATAGAAGAATACAAGGATGACTTCTCCATAAATGGAGAGGTTTCCCTCTCCTCCTGCTCTGCTACAGGCAAAGCTTTAACTGCTTCACAAAGTTTGCTAAACCAGGCTACAGAGAACACTGCCCTGACTACTCCCACTGTGGCTTTTCTTACTACTATATTTAGCCAAATAAAAGATTACGCCTCAGAGATGACATTTCAGACTGAAAGCTAGCATGCAACCCACTCAAATTACTTCTCTTAGCAACAGAGCTGCTGCTAGGATTTGCTGGACTGCACAGTCTGTTTGAGCAGAGACAGAAACACTCCTGGCAGTGGAGGAGAGCCTGTTCAAGACCGCTGTCATCTAAGAGAAAAAGCAAGGTTCCTGTCAGTGTACACCTGATTATCAGACCCAAGTCCATTTTATGGCGTGGAGGAGCAGGAAAAGAGACAGTTACAGCTGACCAAAGTTTGAAAGACATCTGGCTTGCCCTCTTGACAGGGCTGGGGCATCAGGCTGCCAAACTGTTGCCCAGAGTCTGCCTGAATGCCACATTCCCAGGCTTGAGGAAGTCAGCCTGGCACATCAGCATGCTCATCGCGGCCAAAATCACTCTCAATAACCTGTGTAACTAATCTATGCAACAGTAACGAGGCACCAGCTAGTCCCAATACACTCTTTGCAAATCATGGCATCTCAAGCTGCAGCAGGGATGTGTATGTGTCTAGGGACAGCATGTACTAGGGACAGCACATTCAGACTAGAAGAGGATTATGGGAAACTTGTGTTTAATTTTTTTCAGTTTCTCATAAAATAATTTCTGTTGCACATATTTCTGATCCACATCCAAGTGGAAACATTTATTTTCAGCGTATACTAACTCCACCCGGCCTGGACTGACATCGCACCCTGGGGACTGAGAACAGTCATGCTTCTTCCTTCATGGACAGAGGACTCTGGTGAGCCATCAGCTGCTGCAGTTCATTCTCCTTAACTCAACCACAGCTAAACTAAGCCCTTGAGAATGCCCACTGGCTGCTCCAGCCGTGGTAAGAAAGGCATCATAAATGCTCCTTATGAGGCAGGCTGGTGCAGAAGCAGCAGCTCAAAATGTCAGAACTTCATAGATCTAGCAAAAGTGATTTAGTTTCAAACAAGAAGTCTTGTTCTGATTAGAGGATGGCACAGCAGCACTAAAGCAAGTTATTACGGAAGACACTTAGCTTGACCCAGGCTCAATAACGCAAATAGGTTAGTCAGTTCAGGTGGCACTGGTTCATTAGAAACTCTTTAAATATTTTCAACAACACTGAGCCCCGGGCTTTGGGGCTAGCATAGAGATAAAGCTGTATATTCCACCACTGAGACCTGAGGATGTAGATAAGTGTTTTGAAACACAAGCTCTTACAGCAGCAGTGGGACACCAGCAAACATTTAAAAATACTAAAGCAGGCTGCAGTGTGCACCCTGAATTGACAACCTTTGGCACCAAGGAGGCTACACTGGTATGCAGAGTCTTAGGAGAATCTGTAGCTAATTGTGCAGACAGGAGAACAGAAAGCCTGCAAGTACCAAGGTGTCCGTCTGTAGCTCAGGTTCCTCCTCCAGCGACGTGGCCGTGACAGTGAGACTGACTGAGGGAGCAAGGCCTGACGTCTCACACAACGCTGGCTCAGTCTTTATGGCTGCTGGAGTCAGCTCTGTAGCCAGACACCATTCCTCATTTTCCAGGTCACCTGCCAGGGAAGGAAATTGGACACCACATGTTTAGGTCAGAGACAGAAAGACTACAAATGAAAATAATGTCATCCCCCCTCCAGAGAAGGGAAACAAACACAGAAGGCATTTCAGTCTATCAACAAAACTCTGCCCTTACTATTCAGCTCTCAGTCGATACAGACAACCCTGCCATTTCAGGGCTGTAACCCAATCCTAGCCCCAGGATACAGAGAGGAGCAGCGAGGAAAGACACAGAGCACTAATCGCTGTACATTGCCGAAAGCTGCTAACACACAGCAGAACAAGAATAAACAAGCCATCGGGTAAAGCAGCCAGGGAGCCATGTCCTACACACGCTAACGCCTGCTCACTCTGTTTTATTCCTCCGTGTAGAGATAGCGTTTTGCCAGGCTTCGGCTCCTTCTACTGCTTGCAATCATCAAATAGCCAGGGTGGTGACATTATACTTTTAAGAAGAAAGGATTTTTCACACTCTCAACTTCAAAATTTTTCCCCCGAGGATTCATTTAGTAAGTATAAAAGAGGATAAAGGCTTTGATGATTTCACAGGAGCACCAGTGCCACGGTGATCATGCTAATTTCCTCCCCAGAGCCTCTGGAAGTCACAGCATAGCAGGCATATTTTGAGTGGCAGCAATGAAATGTGCATCATGTGTTGGCAGAATTGTCCTCTAGCCCCACTTACTGCAAGCCCACCCATCAGGAGAAAGCCATGCAACTTCTCACTGGACAAAGCTGAAAGGTTTGCCTTGCATTGTCAAGAACTAGAAGAAGGCTGACATGGTAAGTTGGTAGCTCCTCATTTCCATCCATGAAGCAGCCACTGTTTGGCTTGCTGAGATGGGACTTACACTTCCAAGTCTAAGGTACGACAGAGGATCAATAACTTGGAAGGACTCAATCTTTAAAATAATTCCACAAGGCTATAAACAACTCCACTTAAAAACCAAAAATAAATCAAATGCATTTTTGGCAGTTGCACTTCTGCCTTACAAAAATTTCCACCCCTACTACTAGACTTCAGTCATGTAAGTTCTCTTGCAGAAGAGTAGCCTACACCAGCTGTACTGCATCCCAACAGCATACAGCACACTCCTATGCCGCATCTCGTCAGTAGTTGTGAGAAGCACGTCCATTAAACCCACCAACTGGAATCTGAGGCCAAACATACATAAAAGAGTGTTGATCTTTCTTTCAAAGCTTTCTCCTGCCTTCACACAATTTACTGCATATATGGAATTAAAGCAGAGAGCAAGCACGTACACCATACGGCTAGTAAACAGCAACAGAGCTTCGAATTAACTGCATGCTGCATCAGCACCGTGGGAGGCAGCCGCGGTGCCGCGGCTGTGCCACCAGCCGTCTGCAAGGCTGACATGAGACCCTTCCGCATCTGAAGGTACCAAGCTGGTGAGATGCCAGCTGCAAACAGGTAACGAAAATAAGAGAGGGCTTACAGCCTCTGTGCTGCTGTCTGCCCTCGCTAGGAAGACCACAGGCGCACACGGCACACAGGCGCTGCGCAGGAGCTGCGTGGCTGGAAGAATGGAGAAGCATGTACATCTCCAGTGCTAGTAATTACTTTGTGGTGGGGCCTAACCTCCACTGCTGGCAAGGAAGGAGGTAATTTGAGTAAAGACACATCAAGGAATTAAAAATGAAAAATACACATCCCGTAATGAGAAGCTCAAGAACAGTGAGCCCAGCTCTGCCAAGAGAAGCAACTGTACAGCAAGGGCTCAATAGTGAATTCAAGTTTCTGGAGAGCTTACTCGCAAAGCTTTCTGGGAAATGCAGAAATATAAAAATAGAAGTGTTTACGAAAAAGAGAGGTAGCACTGTTTAAATATTAACTCAGGAGGGAGGACATTGCTCTCACTCAACCCTCCCTGCACCTCTCTAGCCACAAACACGAGAGCGTGGCTCCCTCCCTGCTGACTGCAATGAAACATTCAGGGGATCCATGGACTCCCTCTAGCTTGCTGTGTGTGGATCGTTCAGATATAAGCTTTAAAGTGCTATCTTTGCCTGGAAATCCAGAATCCTTTAGTAAATACAACTTTCAAATGCTTGTTTGGGTAACTTCTGCCAACACCTCTCCCACAGCGTGTTGTACAGAGCCTCCACTTGCTGCCTCTCGCTCCTCTGGGTCCAGCTCCGTGGTGGCAGCGCTATCATCTGTAATCTGCTTTAGACTTCTTTTAGGAGGAAAGGCTACATACAAACGAGAGCTATCAGTGAACCAAGTAATTCGCCCTGAACTTGTGGAGATTTGTATCATCATGTCCTCTATGGCTTCACTTTGTGATGTTTATCACCTCTAATCCCTGGACTCATCACGAGGACTCAGCTTCTGTAAGACAGCAAGATACTGCTGGCCTTCAGCCGGTCATTTTACTTCTCTGGAACCTGACTTTGCTGATCAACCTGACGTCCCTGCCATCACCACTTAGATCTGCACAAACTGCTCGGAGTTATTCTAGGCTTCGAAGCCAGTCTAACCGGTTTGTAGAGTTACGGATGGTTTTCAGCAACAGCAACACGCTGCGCTTAACAGAGCTAACTTTGAAGAACTGCATCTAAGACTTTTTTGACATTGCCTCTTATGATGCATGGTGACAGCTGTCATTCCAGATGAACAAGGCTGTGAAAGGAAGGGACAGAGCAATACACTGGTCGAATTCCACCTTGATACTCTCCTCTCCCCACTTTTTCCAAGCCCCTGTTACACATTCACTACCACGATCAGTGTTGTGCAATGAGTTACTCTCTTTTGACACATTCCAGCTTCTGAAGTCACCAACGATCTCTCCTCTGCTCCAAAAGAGCTGCAAGAAAATTTCCTACTCTCCTTGCTCCTCTTCCTGAGCACAGTGGGTTGACATTATCTGAAAATAACTCTTGGTTTATTCTTATATTAGCCCCTAAGCACCTCAGTCTACTCTGCCAAGCACTGTACTAGCCAGACAAAGTGGCAGCCCTTGCCACAGTGAGAATGTTGCACAAACCCAGATAAATTTAGGCAACAGGGGGAAAACCGAGCAGGCTACAGAAATATTGGTCATACTGAAAGGCACAGCACACCCTCCAAGACAATGGTATTTCTTATGGAGAGCTATGAAGAACCATGAAAGGTCTTACGGAATAATGAGAAAAAGCAAGAAGGTGCACATGAAATATCAAAATGAAAGGGCAATGGAGGCTGGCTCAAGGGACCCACTGGAGCAGGAGGGAGGTGTCTTCTTCAAGCCATGCAAGACACGTTGTGGAAAGAGTAGATGACTGGTGTCAAGAAACTGAAGGTGAACATTTGCATTTATATTTGTATTTGACATGATCTAGGAGGTACACATGAACTATTGAGACAGAGTTCAAAACAGAAGACTGAGAAAATGATCTTGGTGACGACAGTCTAGATGGGTATGAACAGAGCAACACTGCGTTGCCAAGGTGAGACAAAATACACTGCAAACCATTCAGATACAAAGAGAAGAAAGCCTGAACAAGAGATTTTGCTATTCAAATGGCTAGGAAAATCCATATCCTAAAAAGGGTCACTTTGGCTGTTAGAAATCTCTTCTCAGGCTTCAAAATCCTGACTGTTGAACTAATGATACCAGCTGCTTTACCCCCACTGAAACTTCCTGTGAACTTCAGAGCTCCATTGCGCAATGTCTACATGAGAATCACTCCCTTTCGCCTACCCTTTTGTAAGTCCATGAATGCTTGGCACATGAAATATGTCATTTAAGGAGTCTACACAGCACTTGGCAAAATCCCAGTTAATGCTTTTAACGTGCGACACACTAGCTCTGTCGAATTCCAAATACAGACTACGTTAACGGAACATTAATGCCACAAAGCACCTGGGTATTAAGCAATACCTATGAAGGTTTAATTCAATGTACTTTTGCATGTTGTATACACCTAAAAATAGGAATGTTTTAATAACGTGATCAAACAATTTCTCTGCAGAACCTGTGCCTCAAAGGACGCATTGTGCTCCCCAAACTGAGGAGTTATACCATGTTTTGTTATTCTCATTGTCTCATGCACAGCCTCATCTCTCCTTCACCAAATCAATTCAAATTCTGTTCCCACAGAGCTGTTTAATTCCCTCCTAGGGCACAATCCAAACGCTTCACCAACCTGAATTAATTTCCACAGTTGTCCTGAAAATTCAAGTGAGCCATGGAGAGATTAAGGCCAAAAAATATCTAGTAAATTAGAATGGCCAACTAGAGACAACTGGAATTGGATTTTTCGGATGATTTAGCACTGTTATTATACTTATCAAAACATAGTATGCATTGAGTTTTCAGATATGGTTGCTTCTGCAAGTTTCAAATCAAGCATCGAAAAAACCCATTCATCACAGTAACCCAGGGTTTGTGACACATGCATCTAAGATCTTCTGTTCTGTGTCCAAGATTAAAATTATATTTCTTCAGAAAGTTTTTGTGTGCTGCTTTTGTCATTAAGCTTGTCTTACTTTTCCTGCAAACTCTTGTTTAGCATACATCTTTCACCTTCTTTAAAAACAAACAAACAAAAAGGCAGGAGCCTTACAAAGCACGAAAGTAAGTTAAATCAGCGTACTGAGCAAAGTTCTCACCGATAGGAAAAACTCTAAACACGTCCTCTTCTTTCCCAGCTGCACTCATCGTGAGTACAGCTTGGTCCCAGATACAATATGTGATGTGTTGTAAGATGCTGTGTACATAATAACGCAGGAGAGGAAGCTCAAAGTGGGACCTAATTCCCTCAGTACTGTTAAGTGTAAGCGTTGCACATCATGCCTATCTACAGCAAGGTGTCCAAGTAGCAGACAAACTCTTTCTGTCCTCTGTCTTTATTTCAGAGGCCCTGATCCTGCCACAGGTTCCATCATCTGCAGTTAAAGTGGACAACGCTAGCAGGATCTACCCAACATACCACAAGCAGACTTTCCCTTTTCCCTCTCCTTTCTCCAGATCACTACACCCAAAAGGGAAAAGGCTATGCAATGTTTTGCACAATGAAAGCTGAAAGATACTGAAGTCCATTATGAAGACTGTTATGCACAAGTGGTTTGCTTCAAGTGCACAACACATTCAAGCCAACTTCTCTCTATGCTGCACACCACACACATTACGATGATAGCTTTCAACAGAAATGGATTTCGGTGCTCCTCTAAGCATCACAGCTGTAGCAACAATCAGTATGTGTGATTTAGGTATACATGAAAAACACACAACCAAGAAGGGCTGTGTTTGTTCAAGGCACAATTAATATATACTACATCTGCGTTTGTTAAAAAAAACTTTTTAATATCTCTATATTTATAGAGAGATACAAAAAATTTAAACACAGTCTCTTAACAACCCCATGTTCAGCTTTCTAGGATACTCAGATTTCTCTGAAGAACTGCAAGATTTTGCTTCTTTCCTTGTTCCATATAATATTATGAGAAGGCAGGGTAGGAAAAGTGGAAAGTAAGGTTAAAATGCTTACTTCAACTGTACAGTTTTATTAATACCAGAGGTCCCAGAGAGTTTTGCTTTCCTTTTTTTAATTATTTCTATCTAACGTTATTCTATCCAACTAATTTTTCAATCTTGTCCAATATACCACCTCCTTTCCTGAAAAAAAAGCAAATCTCCTCCAATATTGACTAAATTTCACCCTCTGTGATAGATGTACAAAGAAATAGAGCTTACAAAGTAACTAAAAAGATCTCTCCTGTGCCACACATTCATTTCAGCACTATTGGTTACAGAGTTTAACAGAGACACTTTTTTGCATGGATAACCAAGTTGCATCAGTGAGTTGCTGTGTAGTTTTAAATAAATGAAATTAGAGATGCACTCTGAATCTCTCTCTCATCCCTCCTCCCAAGTAGAAAGAACGCAAGTACTCAGAGAAACAACATGATTTTCACCTTTTTTCCCCTGTAGTAAAAAGGAAGATAGCACCATTAAACAAACCCACGAGAGGTGTACCACTGAACCTAATCTTAAAGGGGAAAAAACCCAAACTCATACCACCATTACCACCACAACAGGTCGCAATCACACAGAAAACAGATGCATGCACTGCATGTCATTTGAAAGGAGCTTGGAAATAAGACCTGTAGGAGCATCAGGGGATACCCTTATATGTATAAGCAGAACGACGAGGCAGCCCTCACCTCCTCAAAGTTCACTGTCCAAGCAACAGATAAAACAGCGAGGGAAAGACAAACCCAGAAACTTAAGGAGACCACAACAGACTACTGAAGTGCTTTGCATTGGTACCAGAAGAGATACTTCTGGACAGGGTAGTGCTAGAAGATCCCCAATGAGTCAAACTGTTCTCCAGCCAAGCTTATTTAAATAATACCCTTCTTCAGCTGTGTCATGGATTTCAGCAAAAGGGCTTCAACTAATACCTTTTGGTTTATGACAGACCTTGTACTGTTACCATGAACCACAAGGCTTGGATGCCCAGCCCATGTGGCTTCTGTACAGCTGTGCCATCTACAACAGTATGTTGGCTCAGACCCTGCACCAAGGGTCCACATTTGCAAAGCTGTACTCTGGCCAAGTGTCTGGCTGGATTCTACCTCTGAGGTCACCGCCCCTATACAGCGAGCAGCAGGATCCACCGTAGAAATACAGCTGCAAACTGGGAGCCAGCTAAAGCAAGAGAAAAACATCTCCTGGAAGAGGCTCACAACTTGTTTGTGGGGGGAACGGCCACTCGTTCTCTGTCGGTAGAAACACCCCACCATGAACCCAAAAGGGCCTCTCTGCTGATGCACAGATTCTGAGTGTGCTGCTGGACGTGCCGCTCGCAGGGAAATTCAGCGTCTCCAGCTCTGCAGTTTGAGCCCTATTCACCTTCCCAAAGGCAAGCTGGACCCTCCTGGAGAAATAATTGCTTCCTTGTCTTCCCCCTTGGCTCACACCGCCCCCGGTGCCCAGCTCTGGGCTCACGTAACACCCCCTGGCAGACACAAGCCTCATTTATCATGCCTGAAATGTTGAACTCCAACGTCGCTGCCATTACAGCCCCCCCAGCTCCGTGAGGTGAGAGCCCACATTCATCGACAAACAGTTTCTCTTGCAGATTTTCCAGATGGCATTTCCCCCTCCCAGCATGCACACACACTCCCACCACAAATAATGAAACCGAAGCCCTTGAAACAGCCTTAACAAAGGGGATACTGTTTGACGACCAAACATTGGGGTCCTTTTTAAAGTGCTAGGATGGGAAAATTAAATAAATAGGCAAAGATGAGCATCAGTGATACACAGTCACCGAAACACATGGCAGAAGTAGCTTTTCTTCTAACAAACGATCACCAGTCGTACCTGCACCCCCTCTTTGTGCGGCACACAGCCCATCTAAACCCTGCAGATTATTTGTATCACTGTCAAAGTTATTAAGATAGAAACAAGAATATATTGTTCCTCCCATATCTAAACAAACCACGGTCAATACTCTCTTTGCTTGGAATTTGACAGTTTTCAATTAGAATCATCTTGTCATGTAAAAACAGCCAGGAGATGTCTTGCAGTTACAGGTTCTGCTTTAACCTCTCTTCTGTCTAAGACTTTACACAGGCATAGCTGTCAGCTGGGCTACAGTACTTGATGTTTTTAATTATTTTGCTTAGGGGAAGAAAAATGTTCTTTTTATATGTATATGGGAGTGAGGCACAGACTGAGGTGGTGGCTTGGATTTACAGCCTTAATGCTCGATACTATTAAATGTCCTATAAAAGATTATGATGTGTTGTTTGTTTGTTTTTCAATGTGAACATTATCCACAGAAGCACTGTGTTCACATAAAGCAGTTCTCTCTCACCCTTCTGAGTTTTTCTGCCCACACCCCATACAGATGTTGTAAGGCATATCTGCATTATGGCAGCAATCAGGCTTTGACGCACATTAAGAGGACTTGATGCTCACAGCATATAACTACGTGAGCATGAACTCCCAGTGCCACACCACAGCTAAAAGAGAATGAGACCAGTGGTTTCAGAAACAGCAGGACTGGAAGTGGGAGGAGTATTCCCCTAATATTCATCATTAGGGAAACTATTCCTGGGAAATGAGCTCCTGCGGTCACTTTACACAGTTTTGAAAAGGAACCGCAAACGTCCCTTTGTTTAGCAAGGAACTGCAAGAATAGCTCAATGTCCAGAAGATACCCCATACAAAGAAACACCAAAGAAAAGCAGTTCATTTAAACTGTATCCAAGCAGAAATCAAGAGAGAACTTAATCACAACCTACAAACACCTGGGGAAAGAGGTTTCCGAAAGCAGATGGTTCTTTACTCCAGCAGGGAAAAAGGCCTGCTGTAAAGAGACCTCATGTGTGGAACTGGAAGCCAAAGGAGGTCTGACTGCAAATAAGGCTGTCAGTTATTAACAGTAAGCGTAAGTAATCACCAAAATGCCCACCTCTAAATCAAAAATGACATTTTTCAGATGCTGCTGCCCAAGTAGAAGTTACAGGCTGGATTTGGAGTGCCCTACTGACATTTTGGACCTTGGGCATATAAAAACTCAAAAGTCTTCTCATCCTTTAAAACTGCAGATGCTGACGAAGACTGACTGCTATCCTTCCACACAAAAATTACCCAAATACATGCTATCATCACCAAATGGCTTCCTTCCCATTCTTAAATAAACACACAAAAATAAAACACACCCACACAGGAAAAAAGTTGCATTGGAATGTGCTCACAAAAATTATGAGTATGGCTTTGACAGTATCTTTTCAACATTGAAGTGAATTTCTTTGTACAGTTCCTTTTTTTTTTTTAAAGTTAAGGCAGAGGAGGTTTCATTTTCATTGTTCACGTTTCATTGATTCAGTAACTAGAAAAAAATAGAAGCAGGACCATGAATACATATATAGCCTATACATAGAAATAAGATACAGAAATAAGATACATAACAAGCTATTTACATATAATAAAGATAGAATCCATATGGTTTATAGATACTCCTGCTCCGGCAGGGGGATTGGACTAGATGATCCTTTGAGGTCCCTTCCAATCCCTGACATTCTGTGATACACTATATATACATATGTAACATATGCATATACAGATCTAGATATACAATGCATGAAGATCACTCAATCTCAAGCCCACAGGTTCCTCTACACAAAGAGACAGCACATGACACTGATTACTACTTGCAGACTCCATACACAAACATTTCCCTGTACAAAGTGCCGCCTGCAATGAAGGCTGGATTTATTGTTGAAGGGCTATTTGCACTGGAGAAGTGGAAGCCATATACAATGATTTTGGCAGGGTTGTTTGTTTGGTTTGGGTTTCTTATTTGTTTGTTTTTTTCTTCTTCAAACCCTGTCGGGAGATTGAGTTGAAGCTTAAAAAGAAAATATAAGTTTTAAAAGCACGTTTCAGGAAAATATACCCTCAACAGTAAAAAAGTCAATAACAATACAGGTTATATTCTGGGGCCAGCCTCAGTTTTGGCACGGCTAAGCGTAAAATAGAAACATACCATTTCTGCAATCACTCTGTCAAACCTTTAGCCAAGGCAAGGTGCTTCAAATCCAAGAGTAACTTCAAAGCATTCCTGAGGACGAAAGCAGAAATAGGAGGGGCAGGTGGGGACCAAGACTAGTTTAAAAAGCAGAGCCCTCAGGGGACAGGGAAAGGAACAAACCGAGCCACCTGGCCACAATTTGAGGAGAGAAACTATACAAATGACTAGTCAGCTGTCCACTGTTTCTGCCCTGCCAGGCTCACAAAGTAAAGAACACACACAAAAACCAAACACACACCCACCACGAGCCACCCCCATCACTTGCGTTGATCTCAGACGAGGAGCCTCACGCAAATGCTGCAGCCTCTGCCTCTGCGCTCCTGCTGCACACCAGCCCCTCAGTACTACTTGTACTCAGTTCTCACCTACAGATCTCACGTATCCAGAACACAGGGCAGCCACTGTCCTAAAGAGAGTTTGTGCCGACGGCTGACAAGACGGAGCACAGGAGGGCAGGGAAGGACCCTACACTCCCTTCTCAAGCCACGCAGGAGGCTAACCATAGTCCCTGCTGAAACTCGGGTCTTGCCTCACTCCTGGCTGTCTGAGCCACAGCCCTCCCTTTCCAAAAGGCTGCAGAGACTGGAAAACTAAAGACAGACATGCACCAACCGTAACAGAAAAGAAAGCTTTGTTCCCTAACTGTTTACAACTGCCCGGGGTGAACCTGTGCCCCAAAGGCCCCGATGTGCAGCAAGAGGTCTCCCTTACCCATCAGCCCTATTCTCAGCCTCGCCTCCCAGCTTCTTCGCTTCCTTCCAAGAAGGATTTTCCACTTCACAGCTCCCCACTGTGCTGCTCCACAGCTACTCTGTGGTTGTCTCAAACACCCCAGGGCTCGCTACTCGAAAGCGGAAACCTGCTGCGAGAGAGGCGGCAGCGCAACCAGCACGGCTCATCGGTACCTGGGGTGCTGCCTCCTTTTTCATGGAGCCCTCAACAGGCCAGATGCCTTATTCACCAGTCCAAAAGCGAACAAAAGCTCATCGTCAGCCAGCTGCAAGCAAGCAGGTCAGGCCTATAAATCTCTCTCCCAAGTATCTTTAAAGTTATTGCAAATTGAACATAAGAATAGATTCTCAGGGGAAAAAAAAAACCAAACAACTAAATGCCAGAAGACTTGCACATATCTGCTTTAAAATAGTTACTTTTGCCAATTATTTCATAGGCTGGAGATTTAGGGACTGATGCCTTCAGAGACCTCACATTGCAACAGTCTGGGAGTATTCAGAAGAGTTCTTCTGCACAAAGCTGGGAAAATACCCTCAATACTGTGACGTCAGAAAAATGAGTAAGTGGGAAAACTCAGTGCTGGGAACTTGATGCTTAAACTTGTCCTCACTTTACGGTCAACAGGACTCCTTGAAAGAGTTCACCTCAGGCTTATGAGTTCGCCAGCCTTTTCCTTCTAGAGCTTTTTAAAAAATTTTATGTAAGATTGACAATTACACGAATAAGTCAATTTAGTGGTTGTAGAAATCACAGTAACGGTCAGGTAGTGGCCAATGAGAACGGCCCACGGCAGAAGTTAACTGTTCCCTACCACAGTGGGTAAGAAGGTGCATACAGAGCCAGAGGGATCATTCAATTCATCCTAACGTTCCAAAGGAAACATTAAATAACATTTTCAGTAAGGTTGTTGGAGACCTGGCTGGAGGGAATAAAAAAGGCAGAAATAGACACAGAGTGACTTAAATTTGTTTTGAAGATCTTTCACCAAACAAGATGTACATTTTTCTCAGCCTCCCTGTACCCTGGGGCTCTGGGACCCCAGCCCTGTCATTAGCAGCTGGGAATACGTAGAGAAAAACCACTGCCGGGTGCCACTGAACCAGACAGATGTGCTCCCAAAATCCAATTCCCTCCTCTAACAGGCAAACATGGACTGAAGGAGGAGGGCAGAAGGGCAGGTAGCAGAGCAACATGGCACAGGGCTGGCCTCATGGCAGCACAGCAGCCCCAGAGCCATGGGGCTGGGGCCACTCCATTCCCGTACAGCTGGTGGAACCCCAGCCCAGGACCAGCCACGCATCCTGAAGTGTTGCTGGTGCAGGCAGCAACTCTCCAGCAGGTCAGGTTGGTGCAGGGCTCCGTGGCCACCTGCTCGCTCCTGGCACAGAGACAGCCTGCTGCTGAATGCCGGCATGTGGCTCCATTCCACATGTGTCCATAGCATGTGTGCACGCATACATTCAAGTGTCATACACGATCCTCCTCACTAGACTGGTTTCTACTCCCAGGTCTGCAAGATCATGAAACCCTGTCACGGAAAAACCATGAGAACAGGACAGCTGAAAGAGCTCACCATTCTGCCCAGCGGGGTGGTTACCTGGAGAACGTAAATTTTTTGCACATCCTTTATAGAAGCCCCTCAGTTAACCTTGTTTCTCAACCTCTGCCACTCAACAAATCCAATCCTGGTTAACCAGCAGTGGGAGACCATGCTGGAGCATATGGACCTCCCCCCTCTGCACCCTGTACCTCCTGCTCCCAACAGCTGTCCCCTTGCTCCACCAAGGGGACTGGCATTCACCAGAGCTGTCGGAAGCACCGCGTACCTCCACCACCCAGCAACAGAGGTGCTTTCAGTCTTCAGTGCCAGATCCTGCAGTACTGCCACCCACAAAATTTCCCCTCTCCCTCTCACAGACTCAAGGACTGAAAAATCATCAGGGTGATGCCTTTGGATAGCTATCAGACAGCCACATTAATGGTAATTCTGCAATTTCCTCAAGTATTTCTCTGAGCTTCACTGTTTTGAAGTCGATAGGTATTGAAAGGTTGTGAGCGTGGTTCCAGGGTTAAGATTAAATAAAATCCCCAACACCAAGAACAACTCCTTCTCCTCCTCCTCCTCTCTTATGAAACACCCTACAGAGTGAACAGAAGATGAAACGCTTTTTTGTTCTATTTTTAAACCCACTTGTTAATGTTTCTTGGCTTTTTGAAACATAATTTGACTAGAACTCCATTAATTACCCAGTGGTCTCAGCAGCATGAATTTTTTCAGGATTCTTCCCCAAAGGAAACTCCCCTCACTTTTAGCCTAGTTTGAAGCTTCTGTCTATTAACTGCCAGAGAAGCTTGCTTTCTGAAGTTTCTTGTGTTTGTTTCTCCTGTCACAACAAAAGATTTTCTCTCCTGTATGTATTAATATAAAGATATTCACATAAACCAGTTAGGAAATAAAAAACGGGAAGGCTTTTTGTAGATGATGTTTCCAGATCATCTCCAAAATGCTGTCTCACCTTGAAAAGCCTTCTCATAGGTTTTATTAGTTGTCTTCTTGTGAAATCTCTAAGAGATTCCACCTTGTTTTAAGAAAGCGCTTTGGACTACAAAACAGGCAGCCTTTGAAAACTCCTGTCCTGGTCGGTCTTCATAAACAGCTTAGTTTGTTAATGCTTAGACATAAATACTCATCTCTCTCTCTCCCTTT
The DNA here is from genome assembly GCF_009769465.1 of Tauraco erythrolophus. Classification (NCBI taxonomy): domain Eukaryota; kingdom Metazoa; phylum Chordata; class Aves; order Musophagiformes; family Musophagidae; genus Tauraco; species Tauraco erythrolophus. Next base: position 67,322,419 of record NC_141468.1, on the reverse strand, counting down.
TATTGTGATACAGCTTAGTACTCTACTGCTTTTCACTGAAAAGCTAATGTTGAAGACATAAAACAATTATTAGGAGTGAAAGTCTGCCATGGTGATTATTCCTAAGTTACTAGATATTCACAGCCTTGCTCCTTCACCAGCCACTAGCTTTTACCTTGAATTCCTCTGCCTACCAGCAGGCACCTTCACACCAGAACAAGCAGGTTGTGCTCTCTTCCTCCCACCATTCCTTCATTTCCCTTTTTTCCCCTCCAGATGTTTATAATTGCTGAATTAAAGACAATTGCTAAAAAACGCTGTTGGTTTCATCATTTTCTATGGATCACCTTTTCCCACAACCACAGAATCTATAAAATTGCAGTTATGTCTTTACAAGATCACTAGTGACTTCTTGATGCGCATTATTTTTTTCTTTGCCTTTTTTTTTATTTTCTGAAAAGGAAAAAAAAAAACTAGGACTTCAGCAAGAAAGGATTTAAGACTGGGGCAGCATCTGAAGTTACATTCCTACACATATATTTAGAAACATAAATAAGATGATCTGATTTTCATTTTGGGATACCAAAAAGCTCCAGGTACTCACTTCTGAAAAATAAGTGTGTTTTAAAAGGTTGGTTTGTTTTTAATAACCTGAAAATTTCAGGTTTTTAATAAACCTGAAAATTCAGGTTTTTAATAAACCTGAAATCACGTAGCTTTGAAGGGACGTCTGGAGACCATCTTGCCCAGCTCCTCATTCAGAGTATGGCCAATTTGGAGCAGGTTGCTCAGGGCCTTGCCTAGCTCAGCTTTGAATATCTCCACAGATAAAGACTTCACATCCTCTCTGGACACCTGCTCAAATGTCTGACTCACTCTCATGGTGAAAATTATTCTCCTAACACCCAACTGGAATTTCCTTATTTGCAATCATTACCTCTTTGCTATTACTGTGTATCTCAGAGGAGTCCAGCTCTGTCTACTCTGCACCCTTTCATCAGATAGACACAGACAGCAATAAGATCTCCCCTTTGTCTTTTCTCCAGAAGACCAAACAAAACCCACCTCACCCTTTCCTTACATGTCATGTTCTACAGTACCCAGTCTACATGGTGGTCCTCATTTGACTCATTTGGTTTATCAGTCTCCATTTATCTTCAACAACCACAGATTCAGATACATAGAAACAAGTGTATTTCTGGCACTTCTCCCATTTCTTTTTGATGGGCTCTTTACTTCTAATTCAGAATGTTTACAGTGAGAAGTTTGTAAATTCTGCTGAGCACCATTTCCCTGTCTATGGACGAGTTTCTTCATTCACAACACCTACAGACTTAAAACAAACAAATCCCTTCTGAGATTTCATTGTAGGTATTCAATTAGCACAGAGCATTCACATACACCCTTAGTGCATCATCACCCCATCAGGAACATTTAATTACTGCATCATCACAAAACAAAAAAGGGCTCAGTGCATCAACATCAGTAGGTTTCACACCCCTCAGTACTACCTTCATTGAAGTTGTCATCGGTCGAGATGTGGGTCAAGGGAGACTGGGGTCGAGAGTCCCCACAAAGGGAGTAGCTGTGTTCTGCCTGGATGAGGGGCGCTGGGGATGCCGGAGACAGTTCCACTTCCATTATTTCATTCTTTTCAGACAAGAAGGGATCATTCAAGAGCTGGCCTAGGACATCTGGTGAAAACTCATCCAGGAACTCTGTGAAGTGCTGTAGAGATAAAAAGGGGGGGAAAAGTTTATCTCCTTGCCTGTCTGTCATGCCAACAACAGGAGAGCATTGATCAGAACAATTCCAGTATCTGCACTGGGCAGCCGTGCCAGTCAGCAGCAGGATCTACCAGCCCTGCCTAAGGACCTCCTCTTCCAATCACTACTTCAAGCTGAAGAGCTACAGCTAGAACAAAAGTCCTCTTAGACACATACATTATAACAGAAGAGCCTGTGATTAACTTGCAATGAAAGCAGAAAATAGAAGCATGGCAGTCATGTTCTGAAGCAGCCTCCTTCCTCCCGTCCTCCCCCTAAAAGGTACTCATTACAGCATGCCACCAAAAACAGGAAAGCACATTTCACCCAGACAGCGTGAAAGATCCTGCAGGACTTATCACCAGAACACTTCGTGTGTGGAATAGAATATATTGGGTTAACGTTCACTGAAGCAGAGAAGAAAAAGGAAGCACAGTCAGGCACAGACCCTGTCACCACGTATGACTGCTTCAGCTGTGCAGAACATACAGTGCGCTCTAGGAAAGCGGGTCCACACACGTCCTCAGCCAAGCAAGTAATGTATTTGCTATAAAACAAGTTTTCTGGCTGATTTATGTATCCATTTTAGAAGCTGCATTCCACCTAGGACCAGAGCCCATACCCAGCTTCCAGGCCCCACAGCTAGAGCTTCTGACAGACAGTACTAATTACAACTTTATTGATTACACTGAATTCATTACACTGACAGCACATGTTATGGCTGTATGTAGTAGGATAAATTTGTGTTTGTTTCTTATTCAAAATGAGCACAAACCAATTCTCCCAATCTACTTCCTAGAGATTCCAATGCAGTTCCCATCAACAGCCAAAAACTCTGCAGTGTTTCTTGGGTTTGTTTCCAATGTCAGAAGACTACATCTTTGACAGACCAAGAAACTGCCCTGCAAGAAACCATTCCTGCTCATCTCGTTCACACAAAGAATTCTATTTTTGCACAAAAATATTTGCACAATGAATTCTAATGAGCTTTTCCAAACAATCAGGCATTATCTACTATCTTATGTAGGAGTCTTTGTCGATTGGGGCATGATCCTACAAAAGCCTAAGTCTGTTTGATTTGCTCTGTTTTTGCAAGGAGTATTGATCTTGGCTCTTCGTCTTGCTCTCTCCTGCAGAAACAAACACTGAAATTCAAGATTCGGCTTCCTGTAGGCTAAATTGAGAATTAAACAAGTCAATATTGTACAAAGCCATGAGGGAAGCGGTGTATTCACACCTCCACACATGCACATTTCACAGCTCCGGCAGCACCTGTGGCCTTGAAGCCTGATGCTGGAAAACACTGAGCACAGTCGGCTCTCACGGACTGGAAGTTAGAGCGCCTCTTCGAAGATGCTCACAAATGCTAACTATGCCTTCTTTCAAAATTAATGAGGCTTCAATCAATTCTGACTGACACCGAGGGAAAGAAAATATTTACTAAATATAAGGCAATAAACAGAGGACCACAGCTACTATACTAGAACAGCAAGCTAGCTAAAAGTAAAGCCTTTACAAACGGCAAAACGGATCTGTAGCCTCATGTTTACTCACCATAAATGATAACACAACTAAACAAGCTCTCAGATGATTCAGCAAGAGGGTCATGACCACCTTAGAAAGTCTTGTTTATTTTAATTTTGATACCTGAGGACTCACTAGCACTTCACATCCACAGCTGCCTCCCAAAAGCTGCAAGAATAAAAATATAAGCTACAATTCCCCACTATACAAAGAAGAAAGAAAAAGGATGCTCAAGACTAGTTGAACATCCCAGTGTGTCAATATAGACACTGAGTAAAACAGGACAGGCAGCCATTAAAGTGTAAACAAGGGACAGAAATGCTTCCCAACCACAACAGAAGTCAAGGATGAACCTATAAAAAAGCAGTGTCTTTTTAAGGGACAGTTTTTTCCCCACAGTCTACACACTTTTTTTCCATTCGGGTGAATTGAAAGAGTCAATTATATTTGTTTGCATATTTTCCTAATGCTGGCTAGGACATTTCCCTCTTTTTATTTCTTGCATGCGTTATTCTAACTGATGACTAGCAGATATTGAAATAAGGCTGCTACAATATTTGTACCCTGGTTTCTACACACAGATACTTTATCATCAGTGTCATCCAATCTGAGGATGTCATCCTTGAAGATATCACACCTAAGTGTTGACTTAGTCTGACACTACTTAGATGTTCTAATCTGTCACTCAACTGAAAGACAAAATGATCACAGGCTACTTGGCTATTTTTGGTAAATTCACAAGTAAAGATTTCCATTAGCCTTCTCTGTGCTACTGGCTTGATATGGAAGAAATTCATAGCAAATATTTTTTTACTTCTTCCATTTGATTAAAGTTAGGTACATTAGATTTTTTTATTTATTTGTTTTTCCTTTCTGAATGGGGAATTTTCCTAAGACCGCTTCAGGAAAAGCAAAGAAGAAAACAAATATTCAACTTCCCAAAACCAGAGAGAAAGAGGACCTTGAGGTGGGGAAGGATGTTCAACATGTTCATCAACATTTGTGCGTTCTCCTTTTCCTGTGCAGCTGCAAAGCAGCCAGCTGTGAGGAAGAAAATAATTTGCATGGTAGCAAATAAATGGTCAATCAGGTTTTTAAATGATTCTCTAGTTTCATTATAATTTTAAATCTTGTTTTTAATGGTCTGTGATATAACTTTGATTATCGGTCAATAGAGAAGCCTCAAACAATTGCCAGAGGCCAGACTGCACTCAGGGAACAGGCCAGACTGAACTCAGGGAACTGACAATTTTAGGTATCTTGACTTCTCCTCACTCAGCAAACACAAAAACCACCACCACTTGATTTACAGGAATCTTTCATATGTTATATACATCTCTACTACAGTGAATGCTTAAAGCTAGCTCAATTTGATTTTGTCTCCCCCCATCCTGCGCCCTTAAGAAAACAATTGTAAGCGACTCCATTTGCCTAGAGAATTTAAAAAAAAACCAAACCACAACACAACAAAAAAAGGCATCTGAGCAGCAGCTACAGCAGAAACCATGCAGGAGCAGTTAGCTCTCCAACTCCTCAAAACTTCCACCTACACCTAAACGGCTCCCCTCTGTCTTTTCAAAGTACCACCTCTCCCCTCCAACTCTCCTCCTCCTCTTCTTCATGCTCCCTTCTCTGCTTCCACATACACCTTAGCAGTCATCAGCCTCTTCCAGAGCTGGAAAGCCACAGAATAACCCTCAATTCTGATACAGCAGCAACCGCCCTTGCACTCAGGAACAGGAAAAGGCAATTTAGGGAGGAAACTGAGAATTTTATACCTACAGTCTGAATATGTAATTTGCTTAGAAAAGAAAGAAATTCTTTGTCTGGGGCTTTCAGCTTGGTGTCTTTCACCCAGATTAACCAAAAAAAAAAAAAAAAGAGAGAGAAAAAAGAGTACTTGCATTGAAAATGTGCCTTTTCTTCTTCTTTTCTGTTTTTGTTTTTAATACCTCTGTAGACAGCTCCGTTGCCAGCTTCCTGCTACCCTCACATCCCACTGGCAGCCACAGCACTAATTGCAGACATGTGTTGGTACAAGGAGTCTGCTCGAATTATTAAACTATTCTCTCTGCATAAGGGAAAGATGTGTTCAGCTGGGATTCTAACCTCTGTAAAAAGTCATGGCTTTGGGACACATGTAACCTTATCTTCCGCTTCCCCTTCCCCCAGAACACTGAAAAGCCAAACAAAACAGCAGCGCTCTAGTTTACAGAGAGAAAAGTAAGTTGCAGCCCCACAGAATTTCACCATCCATCTGGCTGGACGTTTGCTCCTGCCTATAACCCGGGTGCTTTTGAGGAACACAAAACACCTACAGACATCACCCCATGGTAAGCAAACAGAGGAGAGCTCTCGTATCCGGGCGCACGGCACATTTTGGATAGCTCTTTGAAAGCAGTATCTGGCCGCAGACCTGCCGGGGCTGCAGCTCTCCACAGCATCTGCCTGTTCCTGCCTGACAAAGGCCCTTTTCTCCAGCTCTGCCTAAAGGATGAGTTTTTCTTCTTTCTTGTCTGATGAAATGAACAGCTCTGAAGTAAAACAGAGACTGCAGGTTTGCTAGGTGCATGGCAGTGCTGGCTGCTCCACCAGATGACCTGAAGCCAGCACTAGCACCAGCTGTCCAGAGATGCCACATTACCATGACTTAAAAAATGGAATAGTCGTGTTCAGAAAATTGCCTAAGTCACTAAAAAAGGAATGATGAGAAGTCAAGAGCCCCAAACGATATTTTATAACTATATTTAAATTACTAAACAAGTGACAGGCTTTGCTGAGCCTGCAAAACGCACTGCGTCAGCTGCAAGTCCCGCGCGCCGACTGCGGCAGCGCAATCCACCCTTCCCAGCAGAGCCGTCCCGGAGGGGAGCTGAGCGGCAGCACCCCGGCTCGCTGCAGAGCAAGCCCTGCTCTCCAAGCAGCCCAGGGCAACGTATCAGGGTGAGAACCAGCCGCAAATTCACGACATTCCCCTTCTGGGAGTTAATGGTTCCCTCCTGGCTCGCTCTGAGGTCTCCCCATCTTGATCTTGTGGAGGATCAATCTCTCCTCCACAAAAGGAACTGCCCATGTGGGAGCATCCCAGCTATCCAAGCAGGCACTCATGGGATAAAAATGAAGCCCACCAACTGTAGGTACAAAACTACCTGACATTTATCTCTTGTAAGGCTTGAGTGGCAATAATAGGAGATGGAGAGCAAGGATCGCACCCTTACTTCTGTATCAAAGGAATCAGAGTGGATGTAATGTACAAGGCAGTGCTCCTGGAGAAGATGAGGGAAAAGGGGGAGAAAGGGGAGACCACAAACAGCCCCCATCCGTGGAGAAGTAAACATGCACCACAGGCATGAATTTGCCCTCTCCTTCCCCATGCAATTTCCTCTCATATTAACATAACAGGGAGAAAAAAAGAATAATTTCTTTAGCAGGTCTTTTGTGGTTTGCATAAACAAAGTTGTGTAGGAGATAAAATATCACAAAAGATAGCAGCATTTCTAGTTAATAGCATCAAACAGATCAAGAAGTGCGGCTACATGGAGATATCATCTCCTCTCCAAGGAACCAAGCACACGTTTCGGACATGTGGCAGTTGCTTACATGGTAGCTGAGGAGCTATGAGTAGGAGTCATAGCTGCAAACAAAAGGCTTCAAGCTCTGGGGCACCCAGGCAAGACACCAGTTGTTAAAGATGGCACATACATGCTGGTCAGCCTTCCTGGATTCAGGTCTAGACTTGACTGCATGACAAGAGCTGTAAAAGGCATCATGCACCTCACCATCATCTCTGCCTGGGTTTGCAAGAGCAGCATCTACCCATAGGGTTTGGAGCAGAGATCTGCCCTTTTCAGCTAACAAAGAACTGTGCCTGGAGAAGCTGTGCATAGAGGACTGCACACACAAGCCTACCAGTGATGACAACACAGCAGAGAAGTCTGTGACTTTCTGCATGCCCAACTCCAAAGGCACAGGTTAAAAATCTTCCTCAACACAGGTGGTTTATTCCCATAGATGTTGACTTTCTGTTGCAAGTTCATTGGCAATGGACTGGAGGTGTCAGTGTGCACCAGCTTTTGACAACCAAGACAACTACTCTCAGTGCTCACTGGAACTCGGGCATCAGTGAATTTTCAGAGAGATTTAAACACAAATTCTGCAGATTTTTAAGCACATCATTTCTCTCAACTTCGTCCCTTTCTAGAAAACCTTTATGTTTGCAGCAGGGAAGCTGGCCACCGCTCACTCTTCTCCAAACTCAGCCACGGCTTGTATCATGCTGTACTCATCCTTGCTAGTTTTGAAAAGAGCTACCAATGGAGCCCCTGTAGCCTCACCTCCACGATTCACACACACGTGCTCTGCAGGGAACAGAAGGGCTTCCTTTACTGGCATAGGATGCATTGATACATCACTGTTATGAGGCACAGATCCAAGCTCCTGCTGCATTGCTCTTACAAGGATGAAAAATGAAGGCCAGCCTGGCAGCAATACAGTATTTTTCCATAAGATTGATTCCAAAGATGGGGGCTGAAAGAGAGACAAAACCACCCCCATAGCATCATTCTCCAACATCTCCACAAGGAGAAAGAGTGGAAAAGCAGAAGGCTGCACCCTATACAGTTTGCTACAGCAGGGTGCTCACTGGTGGTATGCATTAATTTGGGGAGAGAGAACCAATTATATCTGGCAGCGAATATTTGAAAAAACTAATGCAATCGCACCTGAAAGAGCAGATATCTGCTTTGCCAAGAGACCCCTTGGACAGACCACAGTATTGAGCGTGCAACTGCAGGCACATCTAACTGTTCACTCTTAAACAGAACACAGAGATTCTCCCTCTCAGCCTGATGAAGGACCAAAATAGCTAGAAGAGCTTTCTGATGGCAGGAAAAAAAGTCTTAGATGCAGCCATAGCAGAGAACAGAGAGACTGAGAACTGTAAACAGTCCCTCAAGTCACACCTAAAACATGCCGATAACACAGCAGAGAGATTTATACTACCCTGGCTGATGTACTTGCCAAGGGCAAACAGAGGGAACCTCAGATTTCCAGGTGTTTATCTTCTACAGTGTAAAAGTCAAAATTGAAATGCAGAGAAACAGTTGCTCAGTTACTTTACTGTAAAATTCTTTACTGTCTAGCCATTAACTACATAGAAACTACCTCTTTTGTGGGAGGATATGAAGAGTAACATGAAATTGGTATTTGAAAACAGCAAAGAGATGGACCGTAGCAGTAGCTATGATCATTTGGAGTCTCACACCAGCAATCACTCGTTTTAAGCATTAAAAAAAAAAAATTGGATGGATTAAAAAAAAATCCACTAAGTGAATAACATTCAGGTTGTGTCATCAGCAAAACAAATGCCAGGAAATTCAGAGCTAATAGATTTACACGGTAATTAAATCTGTACATCTTCCCAACTTTCTCAGGTTACACGGTTGGAAATGCTGAAGTTCATGCTGAGCAAATCCTATAATCCACCCCATTATGCACACATGCATGCACACACTGCCATTGCAAACACTCAAATATTTCCAACCCGCAACCAGCAAAGAAGAGACGTATTTATTTTTAACTAACTGGGGGGGGGGTGTGGGGTGTGCGTTTCAAGAACCACGTTTACTTCTTTGCCTTTCCTTGTTCCAAAATATTATTTCACTTTCCTTAACATCCTCTCCCCTAAAAAAAAGTAGTATTTTAGATTTAAAAAGATAATTAAAAACAAAATTAAACTCTGTCATAACTAGGACTAAATATGGGTTGAAAGAAAAAAAAAATAAAAAAAAAGCTGCCCTTAGGCAGTTAAGGCAAGGGTGAGAAACAACCCTGAAGATCAGTGACTTTTAAGCTTGCTGTCCACAAGCAGAGAAAAGGATGCTATTGCTCATTCCTCGCCGAAGCCTCTTGGGAGTCATATAAAATAGGAAAATCCTTCTCACGTTCCCCTGTCCTTTCCCCAGTGCAGAGTTCTTGGATCTAGTCTAACTTTTGAATAGGCTAGGCACATGTTTTGCTATTTCCCACCCTCTCCCCAGAAGAGCCGAAGTCAGAGAGGAGTGAGTCACAGGGGCCAGAGCACCAGAGCGGTGAGTCAGCGAGCTGGAAGCCCTTCAACAAGGCTCCCCCCATCTGGGTCCCTGGCTGAGACCTCAAAATACATTATTAATTCTGTGTTGCAAGCAAGCGTCTGGATTATGCTTTCTGGTGAGATGCATTCATTCTTTTGTCTCGGCTACTTTTTTTATTCACCTTATTTTATTTTTTTTTTTGCTTCTTACCCCAGGCTCACTGGTATGCACTTCATTTGTCTCGTAAGTCAGCTCTTGGGTTGCCAGCTTGAGCAGCAGAACCACAGAAAACTGAAACTCTCCGTCACTTCTCCCCATGCCCTTCTCCACCTGGTGAGCAGCAAGATCACAACTCTTTACCACCAGTGATTGCAGAGGCTGCAAGACAAGCCTGACTGACAGGTCTGCCTTTCATAAGCCTCCAAACCACCAAGAGTAGAGGCATGCCTCCCCTGCCACCTCCAGCCAGCGTGACTCACCCTAGACAGAGAAGGTAGCTGCTTCCAAAACTTAGTCATTGGTGTCTCTGATGATTTTTGGCACCCAGGCAAGATACTTAGGGACCTGTTATGTTTTTTTAAAACCATTTAGCGAACAAAGGAACAGATGCATTTGTTCAGGGGTTTTTGCCCCAGCTATGCTCCATGCATGCGATGCCAGTCACAGATATTTGTTGTGAGATAACACTAATTTGCTGGGTTACGCCCCAGGTACACCTGCAGGCTCTTTGGAAGGAACCTGCATTTACCGCAAGTTTTTCATCTAACCAGTGTCTTGTAAGTAACTACCCAGTGTTTAACCAAACATAAGCTGTGAAAGAAATTTTTCAGACAAGTCGTTGAAACCTTTGTGTACAAAGTTTACAACTCACCGGTGGGCATTTATGGTCGTGTTTGCTGCCCAAGAGCTCGGCAGCAGGGATAACACATTTTGTTGTTGCACCGCTGGTTTAACTCATTGCCACTTTTGAAATGAAACAGTTACTCCAGCTTCTTCTTGAATGCATGCTGATAGATCTTAAAATTATAGTAGTGTTTCCCAACATTTGGGTGTCCTGCACTTAGTGTCATTTATCAGCTTCCTTCACAATGGAAATGGGGGGGGAGGAAAGCAAACAAAATTCATCTCAGTCCTCACATAACAGCATCCCTTGTCAAAGGGCACAGATAAGCCCTTTATAAAGGGCACTGCCAGCACGATTCCTGTATTTTAAATGGAATCTGCTAGCCTTGCACCCATTTTAGAGATCATAGAATATCTCGAGTTGGAAGGGACCCATAAGGATCATCAAGTCCAACTCCCAGATGACTTTACAGATATAAGAGGAAGGAAGAAACGGTAACCAGGGAGAGAAGTGAGAAGTCACAGAGATTGTCCAGCTGGCCTACATGGAAACAAAACTCTCTCCTCAAGGATGATCAGCACCATGCAATTCAGGGACGGTTACTTAAAACAGAGATGCTGTAACCTGCCCTGCAGGCCAGCGGCCGCTCACTCATCTGCTCACCCTGCAAGGTCTCATCACAATTCCCACATGTTAAGCAACACATGAAGCTGCCAGCCTCTGCCCACGGGCACAACCTCCCAGAAATATAACCATCCCAGTGGGCACATTGTACCGGGATGCCGTTAGGAAGAGTCCAGCAAAATCATAATTTTTTGTCTAGGTTCCCCTTAGTGCAGGGGGCCTCCTGCAGAACGCAGATGCTCTCCAGCTCAGCTGTTTCATGTTTAAGTGTTCATAACAGCCTCCTCCTTGAGGACAAAACCAGTATCTTTCAAAGGAGGATCTTAAATTAGTTTGAGCAGTGTAGGTAGGAAGCAACTTCTGCTCCATCAGCAGCACTCGCTGCACGCTCTGGCTTGTCACTCCTGACTGACAGGACACTTGACATTTAAAATAAAAATCTCTATTTTCTTCTTCAACAATGTTACTTCTTTAATGGGTGCAAAGTTTAAATGGCAGAGTTCCAGCTTGCAGGAGCGATCTTTCCTTCTTTTTCCTAATGCTGGCTGCAAACCTACACTTCAGCCGCCAAAACTCAGCTCTTTAATTAAAGCTGTCTAGTTATGATAAAATAAGACTTTACTATCAGTATTGTCAGCTTGAGGAGAGATTGGGCATTTTATCTCACAAAGAGTTAGTAGGTTTTGTTTTACAGATTTATTTTAAGTACCTGGGGTTTCTGTTGGGGTTTTTTTGTTTGTTTGTTTGTTTTTAAAAGTAGAAGCATGAGGCTTGAAAAGAAAGGACCCAAAATTAAGCTCCTAAATGTTTATTTAAGCGCTCTTAAGTTTTGAAGAGTCAGACTGTCTCTTCAAATGCCTAAAGGCAGACTCCCTGAGTTGATTATAGAAAATATGAATTAGCTTTTATAAATGCTGCCTAATATTCTTCGACACAATGGTTAAAATTGCAGATGTGTGTAACGTTTGAAAAAGAAGAAACACACCACGCACGTATAACCCTTTCTTGAACTCAAGAGGCAGGTGCTTGAGCACAAGGGAGGGAGGAAAAAAAATAAGAGTGGCTTTACAAAACAAATGTGAAGAAATCCACAGGTCATATCATCTCACCCAGGAGATGAATTCCCCTGCCTGATTCAGAGCTCAAGGATCAGCAGCCTTTGGCTTAGCAATGACCTTAGCTGCCACGGGTTTTAGACCCTGCCCGGCAGAAACTGCTGCCCCCTCTATCATACAGATATCTACTATCAGGGCAGAAAGAGAAACAACACTGACAGGACTTTGTGTTCAGTGCTGCTGTTGCTGAGCGTTACACATTAAGTACCATGCACTAAAAAAAAGTCAGTTTGATGTCAAATCCTGTTCCAGCATGTGATCTCGTCAGATAGTGGAACAAACGACTACATTAAAGAACTCTTTTCCAGTAAATAAGTCCCACACTTTGCTTTCAGTAGAAACATGCTAGGTTTTGATCTGACATCTCTCTCATCACTGAGCCCAAACACTGTGGATGCATACAGAGCTGATACTTTGCCAACAGCAGGTATAATCAAAGCCTTCCCATCCCAAACTGTCAAAACGTTTCCAGCTTGCAACTTTGCAGCATGCTTCATGTCAAACCAGCTACTGCCCCAGAAAGCTAAGGAAGAGTGGAGCAATAGTACCTGTTGATGACAACACCAAGGAAGAACATCCCTACCTTGTACCTGAAGCCGTGACACTAGAGCTGTTTTGGATCAGCCAGCCCTGCCTAAACCCACCTCACCACAAAAACCCTTGCATTCTGAAGCCGCCTCCAGTGGTCCTCCACACCATGAGACAGATACTTCAAGACGCCCACATTGCACTCGTACAGCCTTAACTCTGCAGAAATTCACACAGGAACCCACAGAAATCGTTTTGGCACCCCGTTTTGTACAGGCGAGTACCTTCATCAACACTGGTACTTTGGCACCCTCCCTCTGAGGAAACATGCATTTCAATGCACGTCACCACAAGGGTGGTGGGGTTCACCTGGTTTTCACTGGTGTCTAAGGCAGTTTGTTTTGAAGCTCTACTGAAAGCTGTAGAGAGAAAGGAAACAAGGGGACAGGATGTGAACAAGATCAAATAAATATATACTCAAAAGTATGCATAGCATTCATCTAGACAAATTATTTTAAGGCACCCCATACTTGAGAGCTGGTATTCCAATTTCCTACGACAAGTCTTTTGTCACAGTGCCAGAAAACATTACTTCAGTCAACTTTATTAAAAAAAATAAAAAATAGGAGTGGTACTGGATTAAGGTTCAGGACTCAAAATAGTAGTAGATGGAAACATCTGTATCCTAAGACAAGGTCTTAAACAAAAAACCAAAGCTGTGCATTTAGTTCTCCTCTGTGTTTCTTTCCAGAGATGCAGCAACTAGTGGAACAGCTTATTTAGTAACGTGTGCTGGCCCTCTCTCATCTTGAGTCCTTGTAATACAGGGCAACCTGTGCTGCCTTCATTTGGCTGTGAACAGGCATTTCAGCTTCTTTGGCTAGCCCTCCTCCATTCAGAGCATTCCCCTGCTTCATCTGTACCTCCCTCTGTATCTTTCATTTCCAGACTTTTGCTCCAAGAAAGTGAGCTACTCGTCACCTTCCAGAGCATAAAGATCAGGAGAATAGGGAAGGAAGTTGCAAGCTGCAGGTGAAGACCCTGGAGAAGCAGAGGCAGAAGAGTAAGCCACAACAGATAAGCAGCTTATTAAGGTTCTGTAAGAATTTCCTCCTTTCTCAGTTGTGTGGTTTTGTCAAGTGTCACTGACTTTTGTGCCTTGCCATTTAAAACTGCCCATTCTAAAGTGGTCATTCTTGTGACAGAGGGATCTGGACAGGCTGGATCAGTGGGCTGAGGCCAATCATGTGAGATTCAACAAGGCCAAGTTCCAGGTCCTGCACTTGGGTCACAACTCCATGCAATGCTACAGGCTGGGGGAACAGTGGCTGGAAAGCTGCTGGCAGAAAAGGACCTGGGGGTGTTGGTCAGCAGTCGGCTGAATATGAGGCAGAAACGTGCCCAGGTGGCCAAGAAGGCCAATAGCACCCTGGATTGTATCAGAAATAGTGTGGCCAGCAGGACTAGGGAAGTGATTGTTCCCCTGTACTCAGCACTGGTGAGGCTGCACCTCAAACACTGTGTCCAGTTTTGGGCCCCTCGTTACAAGATATCGAGGTGCTGGAGTGTGTCCAAAGAAGGGCAACGAAGCTGGTGAAGGGTCTAGAGCACAAGTCTTATGAGGAGCGGCTGAGGGAACTGGGGTTGTTTAGTCTGGAGAAAAGGAGGCTGAGGGGAGACCTTCTCACTCTCTACAACCACCTGAAAGGAGGTTGTGGTGAAGTGGGTGACAGTCTCTTCTAAGTAACAAGTGAAAGGACAAGAGGAAACAGTCTCAAGTTGTGCTAGGGGAGGTTCAGACTGGATGCTGGAAAAATTTCTTCACTGAAAGGGCTGTCAAGCACTGGAACAGGCTGCCCAAGGAAGTCCTTGAGTCACCATCCCTGGTGGTATTTAAAAGATGTAGAGCTTAGGGATACGGTTTAGTGATGGACTTGGCAGTGCTAGGTTAACAGTTGGACTTGATCTGAAAGGTTTTCTCCAACCTAAATAATTCTGTGATTCCATGACTGTTGTGGACTTAACCTCATTTATTCTTCCTGACCCAAAAGGCAAGTTCAAGAAGGAAAGAAGACTCAGCAGGGGCTGACACTAGATTCCTGTGTCCCCAAATTGGCGAGACAGAGGCAAACTGCTGTCGGAGCAGTGCCAGCACTCCACAAGGCAGTGCAGCCTACCCTTCTGCAACAAACATTTCCTCCAGCCCATGCTCTGCAGACCCAAAGAGATGGTCAAGCTCTTCAAGCTGGCCCCATAAACCACAAGAGAACCTGAGAGAAGGTCTTTAAAGAAGAAGGCATCAATGTTGATTGTGTATCATTTATGAACACTTCAGCACATGCCTAAAAACCAAAAAACAAACCCCTGCCATCTCACCAGAGCAGGTGAAGAGAAGGCCACACTGGGCAAACACCTTGCTTACCATGGAAACTATGAAACTGTTACACATTAGAGCTACTGGAAGAAGGGAAAAATGAATGAGAATTAACATAAATCAGAACCTCGAAAACAAGAAAGAGTTAATAGAAAATACAATTCAGAGGGGGAAAAAAAGATCATTTCTGAGCTTGTCAGGACCCAAAAAACGTTAATTATAGATCAAGCCATCACTTGTCTGCAGTTATTGTGGGGGGGAGGGAGGAAGATCAAAATGTTTAATTGAATATTCCTAGGAGGGGGTGGTTCTGAATTATTGCTCTTTATATAAGAACAGATGATACAGCCATCCCACAGGATGGTAATGAAAT
The DNA here is from genome assembly GCF_009769465.1 of Tauraco erythrolophus. NCBI lineage: Eukaryota > Metazoa > Chordata > Aves > Musophagiformes > Musophagidae > Tauraco > Tauraco erythrolophus. Next base: position 67,307,221 of record NC_141468.1, on the reverse strand, counting down.
TATTTTAATTCCAACAATAATGTAAGAGAATATAAAAACAACAGCTACTCAAAGCTGACCATTTTAATTAGCAGACCTAGAAAACCACCACCCGAAATATCTAAACAGTTTCTAAGGAGCTCTTGAAACGATTTTCAGTGTAAGACAATACTGATGGACTGGAAAAAACAATATGAAGTCAACAGGCCATTCAGTGGGATAAAGAAATGAGAAATCTCCAGATGTGAAACACAAATCGGCAGATTGCATCACATGTTTTCAGGGGGTTCCCACAGGCATTAGTTCTTGGCCCCATACTCTAATATTTTATCAATGACCTGAGAGGAAAAGTCACCACCACTGAAGTTTGCACATAACACAGCATCGGCAGGGAGTAATAAAAAGGTCCGATCACAAAACCAAAACACAGAGTACTTGGTAAGCAGCCATAGACAAGCCAAATGTTTTAAATAAAGCTGGAGGTAAGACAAACAAACAAACAAAAATAATCTTACTGCTGCAAACAAAAGACCCCAAAGTCACGTGTGGGTGACTGACAATCAGAAGCAGAGTTCTAAAAAGGACTTGGGACCCAGGGAGAGATGTGGCTGAAGGAGCACGTGTGGGACAGGTATCGCAAGCACTGGGCACACGAAGGAGGGTCTGCGGAGGAACTACTGTGGATGTGTGCTCACGCTACGAATGCGAGAGACCCCTTGCTGCACCCCACCTTGAGCCCCTTGGCCAGAGCATGGAGGTCTCACGCAGTCCCAGGAACAGCCCAATGCTGGGGACCCTCGTGCAGCCGTCCCATGCTGCGAGGCCAGTGCCGGGCTCACACAGCCGAAGAACAGCAGGGAGGTAATGGTACTGTCGAAATCCTGCCTTTTTTATTTATTTAGGGGGTTTTTGTTTGTTTGTACTCATTTCTTAAATGAGGCTTCATATTTAAAAGAAGTTGCCCTGTAAAGCTCAACTCCCAGCTACAGTTTTGTACTACAGCCTCATGTCGATCGCACAACCCACTGCATAAGTCCGTGCTTGGGGTACAACCCACAGTAGATGGGTTTGAGGTCAGAGGACTTCAGAAGATAGAGGGGTGTGAAGCAAGAACTTATTTCCTCCATGCTCATGGCAGATGCAGCTGCTACTGGCCAAAGCCAGGCTCCTATCCTATACAACCAAATGCCAAAAAAAGGACGTTGAACAACTGGGAAAAGTTCAGAGAATCACAAGAATCACTGTGGAGCTGCAAATCCTGTCTCAAAATAAAAGCAAGCAACAAAAGAAGAAACCAATGTATTCAGCTTGTCAAAGAGGAAACGAATGCAGAACATGAACTTTCTGTAAGTACTGAAACAGGGAATAAGACTACAGTAAGAGAACAGCTCTACCAGCTTGCAGCTAAGTTTACAAGCTGAAGCCAGATCCATTCATCATGGTTATAAAGGGATACGATACTTAAAAAAAAAAAAAAAAAAGAGAACAATCAATTATGATGGAACAGCATGAATTCTTTGACCCAAGCCATTCTTAATTGAAGACTGGAGGTTCCCACACAAAGATGTGCAGGAATTCAAACAGGAAACAATCTGGGGAAGTTTTATAGCCCAGGATTTACATAAGGCTAAACTAATTAATCGTAATTGTTTCCTTTGGCCTTCTTGCAACAAAATAAGGCTGTTTGCTACAGAGTGGCAGCATGTTCTGAAGAAAACTGATACAAACTCAGAGTTGGGAAACCTGCTGATGCTGCTTTGCATTCCTATATTCCAGATAACTCGATATCCTTATCAGGAAGGCAGACGGGGAACACAGTTCAAGAACTTAGGTTTAAGACCAAAGGTTGTTCTCATTAGACACAACCCATCCGCTCACAAGCAAGCTCCAAACTCAGCCTCAATAAATTCCAAGTGGCTGGTACATCCTGCGCACTAGCCCATTCAAAGCCTTTTCCCTTCGTTTATTTTCTAGGCTGGGTTCTCAAGTCCTACTGCAAGAGTGAGTCAGCTCTCCTTCCCACACCCGAGCTGGGCTGGAGAGGGTTGCCGACACCCCAGCACCGTCTGGGAGAGGGAGCCTCTACCACTTGCCATCACCCTAAGAGCTGCACCTCAATAGAGAGCTGGGAGAAGGTCACAGAGGAAAAATTTGGCAGGCTTGCACTGGACTTCAGGGTTTCTCAGTCAAATAAACTGAAAACACAAACACGCAACAACACCTACACATGGAAACTACTCCCTATCCTTTTGATACCGACCTGTTCCTCAGAAATGGAGGGACAGCTGCAGTCACACCAAAGCACAAGCAAACGCCTGTGAAAAATGATCATTTTCAGAATCCACGTTTAATTCCCAAACAAACCACACCTGATAGATGGCTGATTTCAGTGATGATGGGAGACTCTCCATGAGCCCAGGCGAGGGGAATGCCAGGGTGCACGCAGGAATTAAAAGGGAGCTTCCACATGGAGGGATTAACTTCAAGAGAAGTCATTTAGCAGTGCCTCATTTCCAAGTCTCTTTTACAACATCTCCTAGTTAGCAAAGCTGCACGTGTCTGGGCATCTCCTCCAGGGGCCTACAGTCCTTTCCAAATGCCGAGTTTGCGGCAGCAGAACGCTGCCCATAGCAAAGATATCAGCAGCAAGTTACTTTATTTGTGCTTTAAACCTGAGAAAGAGCACAAACGCATGCAATATACAACCTCAATCAAACACATGGAGAGAACAAAGTAACTTCAGCTCTTATTTTATGCTAGAAAAAAGCTTCCTTATTTTTTTTTAGTTTGATAAAGAAAAACATTAAAAGCAAACAGCTGACAGAAAGGAAGGAGAGGGAGCATTTACAGGAAATGAGGATTTTCATCCTGTTTTAAAGATTAATTCCAAGATCAATCCCACTGGGCAACATGAGTTTCTGGCACCCCGAGCAGAAGGGCGCTCAGGCTAACATCTCCAGCCAGCACATACCCACGCACCCCTGCGCAGCATCTCCCCAGTCCACATCCCTCAGACGCTAACGCACAAACAAAGCCGCTTTCACTTGCAGCACTATGATTCAATTAATCGGATACATTGAGCGAGTGAGTTGTGCGGTGCGGAAGACGACTCTCCCAAACTGCCAAAAAAGCCTGCCAGCGTCCCAGGGATAGAGACGGGCAGGGGGAATTTCAGACATTGCATAAGCACAGGCACAAGTCATCACTCATTCGCGCTGTCCTGGCCAACACCAACTCAGAGCCCTGCGAGCCGCAGCCAAGATCTACTCGAGCTATCCAGAGGCGACTGGTGCCCGGTGAGCTGGAGGAGAAGGGATGGAGAGGCCCAGCGTGTTTGGGGGAGGACACAGCTCATGGATGTCTGTCCTAACACTGAGCTAGTGTGAGCCCCGAGTCTCCAGCAGCCACTCGGCCCCTGCTTGCTACCCCAGACCTTAAAAGAAAGAGGAAAAAAAAAAAAAAAAAGGTGTTTTGTCCAGGCTCTGTCAACATTGCTGTAAGGAAAGAAATACGGCGCTGTGGTTAGAGGGCCAGCCAGAAGCCGGACACGTTGTGTGCTGTCCCACACCCCAGGCCTCTCGTCCCCTGGTGCAAAGGTGCCCTTTGCCTCTCGATTCCATATACCTAAGGGCAATAATGAAGCGATACTCTCCTATCAGAAGGGATTTCAAGGATGACAACATGGAAGGTTACATCATACTCAATGCTGAGATTACCAGGATCATAAAATTGCTGAAAAGAGCTGGGACAGAGAGAGAGCCCCCTGTTGCAGGGCACGGTGCTGGATGCTGTGCCAAAGCCTGGAGCAAGGGAGGGACCCACGCAGCCACTTCGGGCTTTGAGGGCTATAGAGCAAGCTCAGAAAGCACAATTTGCATTCAAATTTTGGGCGTCGTGATTTCTTCCGTGCAGCCTGAAGCCATCTGTGGTGCACAGCCATGCAAAACCCTGGCTGCTGAGCACCAAGCCACCACGACCCCATGCATTACACAGCTCAAGCAGAGAGCACCTGGGGTGGGGGAAACACTTCCCCAGAGCTAAATAAGTCTGTTCTGTTCTAGGGAAACGCAGGTACGTAGCCAGAAAAATAATCAGAGGTATCTCGTACTGCTTATCAGCAATGCTTAAATCCAGAGCCAGTTAAGGCTATATATACACAAAGATATATAGGTGCGTGTGTGCGCGCGTGTGTCTATGTATTAAAAATAGCTCAGTTTTTTAATACAGTGCCGTTGGCTGTGGAACAGTTCGGATGAGCATCCGCTACAGACCATCTGGGACTGGGAGGAAGGGAGAGCAAACCATGACGGGACTCTTGAGGAATTTGAAACTTGCAGCAGATTTTACACAGAAAACTGTTGCGTAAGGTACACCGACAAATGTGTGATATCAGAAAGGTTCTTTAACTAGCAGAAGGAAAAAAAGAAAGAGAAGTGATCCTGAAACTGCTCCTTCCTGGGAGGGCTGAAGATGGCTGCAGGCAACACTTCTGACCTCATGCCACTGAAATTCAGCACCATTAAAAGAAACAAAACGAAGTTCTCAGGACATGCACCAGTATGGGAGAAGATCTAGCCTTGGACTGATGTTGCCTCAATGAACTGAAAGTGGTACCTGATATTCAGTGGGTCACTAGGGAGTATCTCAAGCTTCCATCAAAAAATAAAAGTTCATAAAAACCACAGTGAGTTTTTTATTCATTAAATTAACATACAAGAACAAATGGTTCGTGTGTAAAGTGCTCTGAAATCCTTCTGACTAAGACGGCTTCACATACATAACGTACATCCACACATGAATCATAGAATGGTTAGGGTTGGAAGGGACCTTAAAGATCATCTAGTTCCAACCCCCCCGCTATGGGCAGGGAAACCCTCCACTACACCAGGTTGCCCAAAGCCTCATCCAACATGGCCTTGAACACTTCCAGGGATGGGGCATCCAACTTCTCTCTGCAACCTGTTCCAGTGCCTCACCACCCTCAATGTAAAAACTTTCTTCCTTATATCTAATCGAAATCTGCCCTCTTTCAGTTTAAAGCCATTGCCCCTTGTCCTATCACTACACGCCCTTGTAAAAAGTTCCTCTCCAGCTTTCCTGTAGGCCCCCTTTAAGTACTGGAAAGCTGCTATAAGATCACCCCAGAGCCTTCTCTTCTCCAGGCTGAACAGCCCCAACTCTCTCAGCCTGTCTTCATAGCAGAGGTGCTCCAGCCCTCGAATCATCTTCGTGGCCCTCCTCTGGACCCGCTCCAGCAGCTCCATGTCCTTCTTGTGTTGGGGACTGCAGAGCTGAACACAGTATTCCAGGTGGGGTCTCAGGAGAGCAGAGTAGAGGGGCAGAATCACTTCCCTCAACCTGCTGGCCACACTTCTTTTGATACAGCCCAGGATACGATTTGCTTTCTGGGCTGCCAGCGCACATTGCCAGCTCATGTTGAGCTTCCATCCACCAGCACTCCCAAGTCCTTTTCCTCAGGGCTGCTCTCAATCCATTCCCCACCCAGCCTGTACTTATGCTTGGGATTGCCCCGACCCACGTGCAGGACCTTGCACTCGGCCGTGTTGAACTTCATGAGGTTCTCACAGGCCCATCTCTCCAGCCTGTCAAGGTCCCTCTGGATGGCATCCCTTCCCTCCAGCGTATCCACAATACCACACAACTTGGTGTCATCTGCAAACTTGCTGAGGGTGCACTCGATCCCACTGTCCATGTCTCCAACAAAGATGTTACATAGCACTGGTCCCAGTACTGACCCCTGAGGAACACCACTCATCACTGGCCTCTACATGGACATTGAACCATTGACCACAACTCTTTGAGTGCAACCATCCAGCCAATTCCTTATCCACCGAGTGGTCCATCCATCAAAACCACGTCTTTCCAGTTTAGAGACAAGGATGTCGTGTGGGACAGTATCAAATGCTTTGGATAAGTCCATGTAGATTATGTCAGTTGCTCTTCCCCTATCCATCAATGCTGTAACCTCATCGTAGAAGGCCACCAAATTAGTCAGGCAGGATTTGCCCTTAGTGAAGCCATGTTGGCTGTCACTAATCACCTCCTTATTTTCTATGTGCCTTAGCATAGTCACCAGGAGGATCTGCTCCATGATCTTGCCGGGCACAGAGGTGAGACTGACTGGCCTGTAGTTCCCTGGGTCTTCTTTTTTCCCCTTTTAAAAGATGGGGGCTATGTTTCCCCTTTTCCAGTCATTGGGAACTTCACCAGATTGCCACAACTTCCGAAATATGATGCATAGTGGCTTAGCAACTTCATCTGCCAGTCCCCTCAGGACCCACGGATGCACCTCATCAGGTCCCATGGACTTGTCCACCTTCAGGTTCTTTAGATGGTCTCGGAACCTGATCTTCTCCTACAGTGGGCGGTTCTTCATTCTCCCAGTCCCTGCCTTTGCCTTCTGTGGCTTGGGCTGTGCCACTGGAGCTCTTGCCAGTGAAGACTGAGGCAAAGAAGCCATTGAGAACCTCAGCCTTCTTCATATCCCAGGTAGCCAGGTCCCCCGTTTCCTTCCAGAGAGGGCCCACATCTTCCCTAGATCTCTTTTTATCACTGACATATCTATAGAAGTTTTTCTTGTTGCCCTTGATGTTCCTGGCCAGATTTAACTCTATCAGGGCTTTAGCTTTCCTAACCTGATCTCTGGTTGCTCGGACAATCGCTCTGTATTCTTCCCAGGCTACCTGTCCTTGCTTCCACCTCCTACAGGCTTTCTTTTTGTGCCCGAGTTGGTCCAGGAGCTACTTGTTCATCCATGCAGGCCTCCTGGTGTTCCTACCTGACTTTCTCTTTGTTGGGATACACCGCTCCTGAGCTTAGAGGAGGTGATCCTTGAATATTAACCAGCTTTCTTGTGCCCCTCTTCTCTCCAGGGCCTCATCCCATTGCACTCTAGCGAGGAGATCCCTGAAGAGGCCAAAGTCTGCTCTCCTGAAATCCAGGGTAGTGAGCCTGCTATGCACCCTCTTTGCTTCTCTAAGTATCTTGAATTCTACCATTTCATGATCACTACAGCCAAGGCTGTCCTTGAGAGTCACATTCCCCACCAGCCCTTCATTGTTGGTGAGAACAAGGTCCAGCAAAGTACTTCTCGTTGGTTCCTCTATGAAAATATTAAGTATTATTCTCTAAATTAAGTTCTATTAAATTAAACTCGATTATGAGTATTATTCTCTAAAGACTACAGCAGAATTCTATGAACCAGAAGACTTTACAATTCAAGGCTCACAATCATAGAATCATAGAATGGTTAGAGTTGGAAGGGACCTCAAAGATCATCTAGTTCCAACCTCCCTGCCATAAGCAGGGAAACCCTCCACTACACCAGGTTGCCCAAAGCCTCATCCAACATGGCCTTGAACACTTCCCGGGATGGGGCATCTACAACTTCTCTGGATAACCTGTTCCAGTGCCTCACCACCCTCTGAGTGAAAAATATCTTCCTTATATCCAATCTAAATCTCTCCTCTTTCAGTTTAAATCCATTGCCCCTTGTCCTATCACTACACGCCCTTGTAAAAAGTCCCTCTCCAGCTTTCCTGTAGGTCCCCTTTAAGTACTGGAAGGCTGCTATAAGATCACCCCAGAGCCAATGACCATGTCTCATGCAGAACCAATACAAAGACTCAGCCATGTCAAAACTAAAATTGTCAGTTTTTCAGAATTGCTGAGCACCCTCTTCTCTATTTTTATTTTTTTGGTTGCAAGATCTGCAAAGGGTAACGAAGGAAACTAAAGAACATAAATAAGCTCAAGTTTGCAGAGTCCGCAAACTTTCCCAGAAAACTGTTAGGTATGCAAAATCAACAAGGGACTGAAAATCACTGCTCTGATTCTACTGACAAGTTGCAGTTCCAGATGGCTTGGGAAGAGACTCTGATCTCCAGCAAGAGTCAAAATGAGCATGGTTGGTACTAATGCCAAATAGGAACTCAGTGTTTCTGGGATTTCCATAAGCTGAATTGTACCTGTCCTGTAACGGTAGCAAGATGCTAGCACACACACACTGGGAACTCAAGCATAGAACAATATGGAGAAACAACAACTCTTCTTTTGGAAAGAGCAGTCGTCCATTTTTCCCCACTACCAGTCACCTTTATTTTTCCAATATTGCAGTAAAAAATATCTAGTAACACTTCAAAAGGTCCAGTAGGGTAGCATTTTGTAAAATGAGCCCACAAGGCCATTTTACAGAAGGACCCAATAGCTCTGTTCCATGAAAGGATCCAGTTACACAAGCCTCCAGTTTGAGCTTTATGGGGACAGCCAGCCACACTCAGAAAAGCCTGCAAACAGATGGAGATAATAGAAATTTAAATGGACCATCTAGCTTTCAAGTATAACCACCGTATGTGGTATTTTATCAGTTGCCAGGCAAGTGGGGGGTGGGGAAAGAAGTAGGAGATCATCAATCTCCCCACCCTGTCTACATTGCTCCAATCTCTGGCTCATGTAGCAACAGTTAAAACTATTCCCCTTTTGACAGGATTTGTTAAGCCAGTCAGGAAAGGTCAGGACAGAACATGGAAACAGATTCAGACCACATGCCCATGCTAATAGTAATTCAAACTGCATATTCTCCACCTAAAATGAAAATATTAAATCAAAGCAGCGACAATCTGATATGCTTTTAAAGGTTTAGTGCTCTAGCCGTTTTTATTTAAGCAGATGATTTCCCAGATCCTGATGAAAACCCATTTTCAAAAGTTCAAGGAGGGAACAGAGCTACATGTTGAGAAGCAGCCTTTTCTGACGTGTAGAAAAATATTTGTGGCTTTTTTGCTGGTAAGATAGCGGCCATACACACAGACCTGTAAGTGCCAGAATAAAAGCTTGATAGGACTTTTCATACCACATCATTGTAAACAAAGCTTCCTATTATTAGACAACGCCGCTACCATACACCTCCAAGAGGGGCAACCTGAGCAATAGTAAGCAAATCGGCTACAGACCCAGCCAAACAGTGTGAAACCTCTCATTGCTAAGGGATGCCCCCCAGGCACATCTTCAGATGCTCTCCTGGCACACTCTGAAGTTGGTGTTTTGTTTAGGGAAGAAATCAATTAAGAAAGACTGCACAGAGGCTCCCTGCCAGGACTTACAAGAACCACGGCACTGACCTGCTAAAGACTTCAGTGATGAGACAGGCAGAAAAGATGCACAAAGACACAACTGGGGAGCAGGAGAGGAATGCACACAGTTCCTCGTCTTGCTTTTCTACACTTAAAATTCCCATGGCAATGACTCTCAATTCTTATCCCAAAAACAAGAGGACGCTTGCTTAACCAGCGCAGGAACAGGCACAGGCAAGCCTCCTCTGCTGATATACCCAAGCTTCATCCTTGGCAAGATAACCTATAGCAGCAAAAAGGTCGTGCGGTCGTTCCCTTTGTTCAGCCTCTGCCAATGGTGGCACAAGAGCACGACGCCTGCGATGGGAAGAGCCCTGGGGATGTTGGGGAAAGAGCCACTCAGAGGCACCCCAGGTGCTTTTTGCATAAAAACCCCACCTAGCCCCGGGATACCCGCACCCTTCAGACATGGCCCAAAAACTCAGACAAACAAGTTCTGGAAAAAAATCAGGAGAACAGCCCTGGTTTTAGATGACATTGCTCTCTGGCTTTCTGCAGGACTATCGCCCTCCCACGATGCGAGAAGCAGCCCTCCTCACCAGCCATTTCTGTTCACAGTAGGGGACAAGGTGCTCAACTCACCTTCCTCAGCAGTGTAAGCTATAACACCAGCACGTAAGGCCTGGGGACCTCTTTCCGAAGCAGCCTCTAGCAGAGACACCAAGACAGACAACTGGAAGTGGCGACAAAGGAAATTAACGCTGTGTCACAGCTCCCCGTCACACCTGTCACTGGACACGCTTTAAAATACGTATTTTAAATTCAAAAATTCTCAATGCCCAAATGTTACAGCTGTTCATCTTTCCTCAGCCATCAGAGCAACACCAAGAGCTGTGCTGCTAAGCCACTTATTTTAACAAACTAAGTAAATACAGCTTCTCTCATACCCAATACCACCCTTGGAAGAACCTGCATTTTGGAAACCAACAAAGAAAGACCAAGTGTGTGCCCAGAGTGGCTTCTGGGCTGCTTCGGCCCAAAGCACAGACACAAGACCTGTTGTCCTCGGAAAGAGGCAAGAGCATCCCCACAATTCACCCCACCAAAGCCCCAACCCTGCCCTCGTACTTTATGTTTAAATGTCAGTAACTGACGTGTTAAATTCCCCCTGGATTTACATTATCCCTTTGGTAGAATAAAACCGTACAGCTTCAACGGGTTTTGGTTAAAAGTTCCACACGCACGCAAGGCTCAACGGTCCCAGGGTTTCAAAAGCCTGACTGTTGGCACTGACCCCCACTCCTTCCCCACCAACCCAAAACGAAACACAGGGATATTTCTTGTTAAATTCGCTCCGCCGCAGGCGCACAGAGCGGAGCCTGTGCAGGCAGGGTGGGAGGCAGAGGTGGGCTCCCCGCCGGAGGAGAGCTGCGCTCGCTTTCCCTTTCAGGCGGATTTCTGAGGCTCTTTCTTTCTTCGGCGCAGCCTGTCCAAGGCACATAAACTGAGAAAGTGAGACGTTTCTAAGCAGAGGCAGGACCTTGGAAACCCCATTTCACCGCCCTGCGGGGAAAGAGCAATAACCCCAGCCTCCCCGCCACTCGTCAGCAGCTCCCCGGCAGAGCCCCTGCCCGCCACAGGGGCTGGCGGGGGTCCAGCCCACCCGGATACCGCGCCAGGAGCCTGTAGCTGCAGGAATGTCTGGGACCGGGCGCACGCAGCTTTTTTTAATAGCACACTTCTGCTTCCACTGTCTCAGGCTGTCCTGGCTGAGTATTTTTTGGAGGTTAGTTTCTTTTTTTTCTTTTTTTTTTTTTTTTTCTTCTTTCCTGCATTCTGCTTTTAAGTGGGGAGGCAGGCTAGTGCAATGGCATGCTCCTCTGCCTATTCTTAGGCTTCAAAGGGACACCCTCTAGGCTTGATGACCACAGTCTTCTCTTACCCTCATTTTTGTCTAACAGTTGTTTTTTTTCAAACTCTGAGAAGTCGGTTTTCTCTGTTGATAGCGATGGAGAAAGTAGGGCTCTCAGATGACACAAACCCGTGCAAACAGAACTGAAGGAACACATTTCAGAAAATCTCAACACGCCTGAAAACCCAGCATGTGGGGAGGAGTGTTACAACAATATCAAGCTATGAAACATACTTTGGCAACCTGTCTTTTACAGCTCAAGAGGCTAAATGCTGCCCATATGCAAGGGATGAGAGCACATCTTGAAAACTGAGCAAGTCCTGGCAAAGTCACATGCAAACTACTCCGATACGCCAGCTCTATCATTAAAACTCAGACTGAGCACAAAGAGGCACGTTCCAACTGCAATACTGAGTTTGAAGGCATCACACCAGATTTCAAATGCAGAAGGGTTGATAAACATGCAGTCTCTTAGACCCTGACCTTACATCCTATCTGTTTCACCAAAAAGTGTGGTTCAGCTGTCTCAGGCTCTTTTCGGCATCGGTACTCCACACAAAAGGGCATCACCAAGAAAATCCCAGTGTTGCTGTGTCACTGAATTTTGCGAAAAACCTGTTTAACAGGCATAATCTGCAGAGATGTGTGCCGTTCTGCCACAAACTGTGCTGGATCATTATTCATGTTCAACAGAAGTCACCATCCTTCCCAGAGGTCACCATTCTCTCAGAGAGGACAGCTTAACTCCACATCTGCTGCTCCAACCCAGTTCCATCAAGATGGACTTGAGGTCCACTATTCAACTAACACAGTCCACCTTGGCAGAGAGGTACAAGGGATCTATTCCAGGTTCAGTTATGCTCTAGCAGATCTAAACGAGCCAGCCAGGGGTCTAGTGTTCCCCAGTAGAGCACACTTAACCAGAGCCAAAGTCACTTGTTTATTTCTTGCTTTCTCTCCCGAGGGCGATTCCTGCCTTATTTCTGACCTGCCTGGCCGATCAGGACAAACCTCATTTAAGAGGTCAACTAGATTCCACAACTTTGTAACAGCTGCTCATTAGCAGCCCAAGCATTGAACCCTGCGCAATTCAAGCTCTCCCAGGTAAGATGGGATTTCTTCTATGCACCTCTCAAAACTGCATTGATTTCAGCAGCAGCCTGCCTCACAGAGAATTTCTTCTTGGACTGTGCTGCATCCAAGGTCTGCCTTTTAGCTGTGGCACTCCCCCAAAGTTTGATCCCTCCAACAATCCTTCATTACAAAGTCATCAAATCCAGAAGACGACAAAGAAGGTGTAGACCTGCTTCATGGGAAGCGGTGCAAACACTGACAACGGGGTAAAATTTAATCAAATCCTGCATGGCTTGTTCTTCTTGAGTGCAGATGCTCAGCCACATCTACTTACACTGCTTCTGAACCAATGTTGCTACCAGGTGAGACCAGCTTCCATGCACGGGGTTGCCTCTGTCTGCTCAGGCTTTGGCTCCCACCAAGGCAAACCAATTCGTGGACTCTCTTAACAGGATGATCATTTCATCAAAAGGAGTTTTCCTCCAAGAGCAAAAGTCAAATCAGTGGAAGAGAAGATCTTCACAAGAGATGTCCTTGTAGCTGCTGTCCTCTACAAACAGAATCATAGAATGGTTTGGGTTGGAAGGGACCTCAAAGATCATCTAGTTCCAAACCCCCTGCCACGGGCAGGGAAACCCTCCACTACACCAGGTTGCCCAAAGTCTCATCCAACATGGCCTTGAACACTTCCAGGGATGGGGCATCTACAACTTCTCTGGGCAACCTGTTCCAGTGCCTCATCACCCTCAGAGTGAAAAATTTCTTCCTTACATCTAATCTGAATCTCCCCTCTTTCAGTTTAAAGCCATTGCCCGTTGACCTATCACTACATGCCCTTGTAAAAAGTCCCTCTCCAGCTTTCCTGTAGGCCCCCTTTAAGTACTGGAAGACTGCGATAAGATCATCCCGGAGCCTTCTCTTCTTCAGGCTGAACAGCCCCAACTCTCTCAGCCTGTCTCCATAGGAGAGATGCTCCAGCCCTCGGATCATCTTTGTGGCCCTCCTCTGGACTCACTCCAGCAGCTCCATGTCCTCCTTGTGTTGGGGACTCCAGAGCTGAGCTCAGTACTCCAGGTGGGGTCTCACGAGAGCAGAGTAGAGGGGCAGAATCACCTCCCTCGACCTGCTGGTCACACTTCTTCGGATGCAGCCTAGGATACATTTGGCTTTCTGGGCTGCAAGCACACATTGCCAGCTCATGTTGAGCTTCTCATCGACCAGCACTCCCAAGTCCTTTTGCTCCGTGCTGCTCTCAATCCATTCTCCACCCAGCACTACCTTGCACAGAACACTGCTCCCTTTCCAGGTATTATGAACAACATAATTTGTGACTTAATTGCAACAGTTAACCCATTCTGGCTGAGGTCAAGTCCACAGAACTTCACCAAAGTGAAAAAAGCACTGACATTAAGAAAATAAAAATAATTGCATATTCTTGCAGCAGATCTTTTTCAGTGGTATGGGCAACTCTTCATTTTCTGTCATTATTCCATAAAACGCACCACTGAGGCATGTTAATACTTATTTTCCAGACAAGACAATGCAAGAAGCGAACTCAGAGTTGAGAAGCCTTTGAGATTGGAAATGCAACAAGAACTTGAGTGTTCCTGTACTGGAATATGTAAATCTATGTATAAGAATGCTTCGTCTTCAGCCCCAGGAAGAACCAAAACTCGTATAGAGAGTAGATGTCTTTAAAGGTTCCCCACAATGAATAAACTCCTCTTAAATTCATAGGATGAGTGACTTGAGCTCTATCAAAGACTTCACAAAATTTCTTTGTGTGAAGATGCACTTTAAAGACCGATTTCACTGAATTGTCATCCCATGATCACACCAGGAAAAATAGCAGATTGACTTGGACATCTTATCCAAGTTTGCACAGAGTTATTTCTAGCATCTCCACGGTGAACTGCTCTTCCTTAGAGTAGACTATGGGGCTCCTTATCCTTATGAGCTCATAGAATAGCCTAAAAGGTCTCGGGCTACAATGCATCCTGGTCAGGACGTACTGTCTCTTACAATGTTGCAACAACAAAATGTAACTGCCTAGTAGGATTTTGCAGGCTACTTACCACAACCCTGAAATCCCTGATGAGTGGAGCAGTCAGAACTACCATAAATCAGGAGAACCAATCCTGCAGGCTGTATTCAAGACCACCACTGCGAGCCCTGGGAGGGCCCTAGCAACGCTGCTTCCTCCAAAGTGTGTGCACACGTGTGTGCTGAGGGACACACGCACACACGACTATTCAAGCCTGCCAACTGAAGGGAAGATCTTCTTCTGGCATACGATGTTCCTAACTGCCATCAAAAAAAGATTACATGAGGCAGCAAAGTACTTCACGATCATTTACGATCGCCACAGGCAGCCTCAAACTGAAATATCTACTCATCTCCAGACTATTTGCTATCCATTAGACATGAAGTACCCAACTTGTTTCTTACTACAGAAACAATCCAGACAAGCAATTGGAAAAGAAAATTCAGCTGAGGTTCTTTTGGTAAGCAGCCTGACCACTGCAGTGTTTTCTTCTGGACTTCCATATATAGCTGTGACAACTGCAGTAAAATATTCGCTCGGCCGCCCTCCCATAGCCAGCCGAGTCTGTAACCACCCACCCACACCACAGATATACTCAGAAGTTACTGATCCCTCCCTCCCTATTTACACAGCATGACAAGCTGGGACGCCACTGCTGCAGCAGCGTTAGTGCTCCAGCCCTTCCACAAGATACCAGATCCGTGTCTCCTGAGTAAGGGGGTACCTACGCAATGCCTAAGGAATAGGACGAGCCACTTGGAAGTACACTGCTGTTGAATCTCGGATGCCATCCCGCATTGTTCAAGCTCACTATAGGATCAGAGCTGGCTGAAAACCAAAAACTCGTAACAGGAAGGATTATTTTAATAAACAGTTATTAAGTCACATTTTAAGCACTGCATATACAGGGTAGATTGCAAAATATTTCACGCTTCCATATTTTCTTCTTCACATATGCTCCCATCTAGCAAAATCCACAACATTAACAAGCAAGTTCTTCACCTTCCCTTATTGCTACGCATAATCATAACTAAGCAAAAGACGCACCTTCCACTTACAGATTCCAAAATTTGTTAAAGTTATCTAAGCTACAGTATTTAAACATTATTCTGTGTAAGTCCCACATTCTGGTATATTCTGTTTTGGACTGTATACACCCACTCTTTCCCCGAATTACAGAAATTGTCTCCAAAATACCATACAACAACAAAACCAACACACCTGTGGAGAGATCAAGGTTTCTTGCCAAGGCTGAGTGCACTCCTTCCCCTGGTGAAGTGGGAATGAAACTTGGATCTTCTGAGGTTTGCATCACTTTTTGGTAAAGGCACATTTTATCTTGTTTTTTTTCTTCCTTTAATCCTCCTTACCCCTGTAAGCCCAGTCAGAATCTCAACTAAAGCAAATTGGCCGAGCCAGCTTGCAGTACACTTTGTAAGTCAGCCTTTGACCAAAGCAAGCAATGAAGACCTCCTAGAGGTGCCTCCAACCAGCAGACCCAGCTTTCCAAAGTGGCATTGATACACATAACTGCATGATGTCTGCCAGAGAAAGATAAAAGAAAGCAAAATCTGTAGATAAAGATTCTGCTACTAAGTCGCAGGTTCATCACATATATACTAGAAACATGGAATAAGAGGAATTCAGCCTCATTTACCAATAACTTCTGTTTTAAATCAGATTACAGCCAGTTTCTACTTTCTTAATCCCCTTCCTGGTCAGTCCAACTAGTCTTTATTAAAGATTTAAGCTATGAGTCTCCTTGCTATTTTTTTTCCCCCAAATTCAGCCGAACTGACGGTTGTCCAGTCTTGCCCTGTACCCTCAGTCTGAACCCCCTGAAGAGTCCTCCAAACCTTAATTCATAAAGTGAGGAGATTCTCCTATTTAAACTTACTCAGCAGCAGCTGGCAGGCCTGGGCCAGATACGTGAAGATGTAACAACATAAGCTCCACAAGACAACCAGCATCTATCAGCAAGGTAGGGAGCAGAAGTGACACCCCTCTGCGGTTCAGTATTGAGCATCTTCCTGCACTGCAAGGTTTTTAGGGCAGGAATTGGCTGAAAACAGCACACATTTCTCAGTTGCTTGTCTACTTCTCTCTGCGCTTTTCTGGACCTCCTCAACAAACCCTATGGCTAGATCCTTTCCCAATAAAATACTAGAAGCCCTTTTTACTCCTCAGAGTTGTTATGCTTGTGCCTTTTCATATGAGCCTGTTCACCAGTTTGAGAGACTCTGCACTAGACAAAAGTGGAGAAAAGACCTAAACGATGCAGAGCTGCTCCTCACATAAAATTACAGAGAATAACATTTTATAATCTTGTTTTCTCTCACTGTCAGAGAAGGATGAAAAAACTCTCTTCCTCCTTTCCCCTCACCTTTTTTTGTTTGTTTGTTTTAAATGAACACCACCAGAACAGAAAGATTATTTGCTAAAAAGAAGACTCTGAGAAGTTAACACTGATCTTCAGCGTTTAAATACACTGTCTGTCAGTACCCTGCCCATAAGGTCCTAGTATAGAGGCCCCACCGTTCACTCCCTAAGCAGGGAACATCCCTGTTTGGCTTGGCTCAGCCTCCTGAAGTGCTGTGTCATTAACTGGAAACAGGCGGGTTTGCACGGAGCTTCCAAGAAGAGGCTTGGAAGAGCGATGCAACATAGGCACCCCCCCTCAAACCTAGCCAAGGAAAAACAGAGGGAATTGGGTCTTTGCTGGGTCCCCGGCTGAACTGAGTTGCAGCATGTTCTGGGAAAAGCGATATAGTTTTGTCTATATGTTTACTGATGGCTGGGGCGTAGGTGTCCCTATGGATTGCAAATGGGACTACCGAGCGCTGCGGTTAGGAGCCTGGAAGTGCTGCTTACGTTAACTGCGCCCTTGTACTTTACAAAAATCCTTCACAATCTGTTTAGAGACAAGAAGAAAACCATGACGGCTACCTCCTCTCTGTCAATACGAGACACTGCACCAAGCTACATGTAACCTCAGGGCTATTTCTACACCAAGCTCCTCTCCCCTCCAAAGTCCCGAGGAAGAGATCAGCGCCTGTATGGGTACAACTTGTCCTGGGGAAAACCCGCTCCAGCTTGAAAGGTTTCAAATATCTCTGTTTAATGCAAGAGCTCTGAAGCAAAGCATCGCACGGACACATTTTAGATGGCCACAGCTCTACCTTAAAGCTCACCAACACTGCAGCAGCTGCTAGCGACTAAGGTTTTGAAAGGGCTGTTTCCCAGCACCAGTCCTGCACAGCCGTTTCTCTTTGGTACGAATCGCAGACCACTGAAGTCACAGTCTGGTCTGCACACAACTCGCCACACTTCCTTGTCCCATTTGCCTCCAGGTTTCTTCACGTCCCTACTCAGTCCAGATTTTCTCTGGCATCTGCTCACTCGCTTCGGATCATCTTCCTGGCTGGGCCTTTGACTTACATTCCTTCCCTGCTGCTAGACTAAACTGACAGAGCGCAGCCTGCCTGGCTCAGACACAGACCTCGTGTCGGAGATCTACGCAGAAGCGCGAATAGAGATTTTTGGGACACCTGCCTGAAAATGCTCAATTAAGAGACGACACATAATTCAAGAAAAGTCCCCTCCAAGGCATTCTAGCAGTACTCTAAAAAGTCAGGCTCTTTTAAAAATCATTCCCTGTTCTTAAGCTGGGGGAAGGCAGGGGGGAAAGAGCTTTACATCTCACTTCTGCTTTTATTTCCATATTTTCTATTGTGTGTCTTGGCCATAATTCAATTGTCCAGCTCCCCACAGGCTGCTTCAGGGGTGAGGGCAGCAGCCTGGGAACAGCAAAACTGCCCGTCCATGTGGTTTCTACATGGCACACCTGGTCCAAGCAGAGAT
The DNA here is from genome assembly GCF_009769465.1 of Tauraco erythrolophus. Classification (NCBI taxonomy): domain Eukaryota; kingdom Metazoa; phylum Chordata; class Aves; order Musophagiformes; family Musophagidae; genus Tauraco; species Tauraco erythrolophus. Next base: position 67,289,259 of record NC_141468.1, on the reverse strand, counting down.
CTGGTCCTTATCTGCGAACCACATGCTGCAGTGCCTACTGTCGTGAGAAGCTCAGCTCCACTACATATGCCAAGAAGAAATCAGATAAGGCAGCTCTGCAAAGATAAACCTGCCGTGCAACAGTCGCGGGAGCGGGATAAGCACACCTCCAGGCACCTAGAGCGGTTTAAGGTGTTTCTTCATGTCTTGCACTATTGCTCCACTGCTGCAGGTTATCTTTCCACAGCAGAACAGCAAAGGCGGTCATAGGAGTGCTCCACTGCCTCGCAAATTAAGTAGTGCTTAAGGACAAGGGTTGCTCACCTATTCTGTCCCCAGACAGGTGTGAGCGGTGACTCCCAGCAGCACACGCGGCCTCAGCCTCTCCTGCTAGACCCTGACCAGCCTGATGGGATCATCAAGCTGAGGAGCTTCTTTCCCAGCCAGACAACTTCCCTGTCTTTCTAGACCTTCCCAGTCAGTGCTTCTCCAGGAGGCACCCAGTTCTGAGCAGCATGTCAGGAAGGGGCCACTTCATGAGCGCAGCAGTCATCTCCCTACAAACATCAACACATCACACGTGTGCTGGGAGCTTTATGCCAAAAGGAGAAGCAGCACTGCTTCGGAGAAGCTAGACACTCTCGTGGGGATCACTGTGTTTCCAATACAGCTTTTGGACATTTTCAAGCCACATCTGCTGTCCGTGCTATACCTAAATATTTTTCCTGCTAGCACATTCCAAAGAAAAATCAAAACAGCACTACAACTAGAGAAGGTTTTGCCATACCACGGAAGCAGTTTAAGGCAGTGTCTTCTGTCTGCCAGCTAACATACAGAGCATGTTGAGGAAGAAAAGTTACTCACCCCTCCCAAACATCCTCTGAACTCCAGATCATTTTCCAAGCCCTGATTTCCAATGTGCATTCATCTGTCCCGTAGATATAGACATATTTTTTGTTCCTAGACACAAACCTTGCTTCTGGATCATGGATTAAAATCCTGTCTGGTACCTTTTTGCAAAGAAAAAGGAAATTTATCCTCTGACACCAATTTTCCATTAGCAACTACTTCGAGTCCACCTTTTAATTTCAGACATTCTGTATTTTTCACACAATTTTTTAATCAATTCAATGAAATAAATATCCAACTACTTGCAAAATATCTCTATTTACTCTCAACTTTTTTTCATCTCTAAGAAGGAAATCAGGTTTGTCTGACTATATCTGCTTTTCATAAAATCCTACCTACTAGAGTTAAATCATATCTGTATCCTTCCACTCTCTAACTATAGAATCCTACAAGAGCTTTTCTGTAGTTTTAAATAGGTTTGGTACCAGCATCTCCAGTGCATAGTTTTTATTTCCTCCTCTTTACTCTTACTTAATCAATTTAATGTTTTCAGACATTTCCTCATGTTATCATGACCCAACAAAAATCAGTGTCAACAAGCCAAACTTCTCCTCTGGGATCTTTCAACCTATCTGGATTTTCCGTTATCCAGGTTTGTTAGTTCCAAGAAGTGTAACCTGATTACCAACAATGGTTAATTTTCATACTACATCATAAAAAAAGTCCTCTTTCCACCCTTACGCTTGCCAACATTGTCTTTTACCCTTGGATATTCTTAGCTGGTCATCATCAGCTCCTCTCTATTTCACACTGATTCTTTTTTACTCTTCTGTAGCCTGTATTACTTGAGGCAAAAAGGGAAAAGGTATTTTCAAAGGACATTAGCAGTTTAAAAAAGAAATAGCATAATGATAGCTTAAGATTCATAATCCCCTTCACAATAATGATAATTTTATTCCAAGAACAAAGCTCTGAAGGGACCCTGCAGCGAATACAATGATATTCATTATCTGTGTGTTATGAAATCACAGCTGAAACTAAAGTTTTTGCAGACTCTCTATTCTGGTACCGATACCAAAAATTACATTATATACATCATATGAAACTGAGAAAGAAGCCTCAGTAATATTAGTGTGAGCTTAACATAAACTGTTCTGATCATATCACTTCCACATCCTCTTCCAAACACCTGTCAAAGCAATGTTTTAATGCATTTAATGTTTTAAATCTTTCCTCATAAACCAGCTACTTCAATCACTTACTTTTGAAGTTGTTCTTTGAATTCTCCCAAATCACCCTCTCTTTCAGACATCCAAGTGCCAACAATTTAAAAGCCCACAGCCAAACTGTAGCATACTGACACCTACAAGCCCCATGTTTCCATGCATCTCCCCAAATTGTACTTTTCAACACCTCAAGCACTGCTACGGCAGCGGCACGGTTAATTGGCCATCCACAGTCATAACCCTGGCTCCTCTGATATACAGACTTTACAGCTTTCTGCACCAAGTAACTGCTTCAGTTGTTTCTCCCCTTGGCCTTCAGCAATGCAAGTCTCTGCAGATTCTCGTTTCTTATCTATATTTCTAACCTCCTTTTTCCTTCAAAATACCTGCAAATTTGAAACAAAATCAAATGAGTCCAGAAGTTATTTGTAGCTCCATCCGTGCCACCATATCTCATAACGTCCCTCTTAAACACTGAAGCCACATCTTAAAACCAAGTAAGTTTTTTTATCCCCAACTAATCTTGCCAAAAAGCTGTTCCAAGCAAGGCACTGAGGAGAGGGTTGTCTGTATGCCTCTCTTCCAGATCTTTTTCATTAAAGCTAAAAAAGACGTTCTGGACATGAAACACCTTTAATTTTAATTTTTCAGAAAAGAAATCAACACGTTTTACTGCACAGTTTTCAAGCGTCACTTTTTTGTTGCTTTTGATCTTGCAGATGTGTTTATAGTTGAGAAAAAACAGCAACATAAATTAACTCCATCTTTCCCCTGTGGTTTTGCAATGTATTTCTAACAACCCAACAAACAAGCAACAGCAATAAGGAAACATTCCCAAGTCCCAGAGCAGACTCCCTGCTGTGCTTTTTCAGCAGAGAAAGATAATAGCCTATAGGAATTCAGCTGAAATTTTGCTCTCAATTAGTACAGCCAAACAACAAGCCACAAGTCACCCTGGGCAAGAACAAAAGTAAGACTTTTCTTTCTCTTTTAGTCCTTCTAAGTGGCAGCTCCTACTGAAAGCCACTAGAAGCAAACCAGCCGAATAGAAACAGAACTGCAAAAGCACCGAGGCACGAGTTGGAGACAAGTTTTGCATTCAGAAAGCTCACGCCTTAAAAATAGTGCCAAAGCTCATTTCTGCCAGGCCTCCTGCTTTAGGGAGTCACGTCTGAGCGGCACCTTCCAGCTGCCGGCAGGGCGAGCCAGTCGGGCACCCCGAGGGCAGGGCTGTGACACAGCACCCTCACACATCTGGAGCCCTCCTGCAGCCGTCAGCACCCACCCTCCCGGCTCGCTAGAGAGCTGGTGTCATCGATTTGATAACCACAGGCAGGAGCCTCCCAGGGAGTCTCTGCGTCGGCTCTTTCAGGGGTGCTGGGAGGGAAGGGGGAAGACACGCAGGCATCTGTCTGGAGAGGCGAGGAAGGAAATGGTTTTGGACAAGAGGAAGGGCAGATGGTGTGCAGCCAGCCAAAATGGACATCCCTAGCAGAGTCCTTAGCCCCCACAACACTTCACCAGGGAGTGCAGAAGGCATCAGAGGGGTATGTAGGCAGGGTCAGTTTGGTTTCTTTTCTTCAATTTGAAAAAAAAAACCTCATCTCTTGTGTCTGCTCTCTGAAGAATAGAGCTTACCAGCCTTCTACAAACACCATACCAGTCCCAGCCCTGAATTATGCACACAGCTGTGTGGGGGGGTGCAGCGGAGAGGAGGAGGGGAAGGGAGCTGCGGTGCAGGAGCTCGAGCAAGACATATCATCACTGCTGATGACTAGGCGAGTCACACCCGTGATGAGAAAGACAGATGTTCTGCAGAAAGTCAGCCGCTGCCTCATATTATTAGGTATGAAAACAGACAGTTTAGACATCATATTTTCCTCAGTCTTCATCCTTTGATAGCCAGAACAGACCCAAGAAAGACAGGTATCTGTTTGCTAGCAATAAGGACCTTCTTATCCTTGGTTCTTCCTGAAGACGTTCACCTGTCTGTACTACCACAAGGGATTCCCCAAAGGCAATAGTCACATCGCTGCTTCTGCTGTGAGGAGAGCTGGAGGAACAGATCAGCTCTTTACTACTCTTAAGCTTTGGCTCTATACATACTCATACAATCTCTTCAGAAGCGAGAATATACATTTTCAGATAACCCACACAAAATCACATCAGAGGCAAGCCGATTACCGAAGCTGACAAAAGAACCTATAGGAGAACGGGGAAAAAAGCAGTCTTGGGATAAGATCCCTTCTACATGAAATTTGCTGCCGGACTGCAGCGGTGAAGGAACAGAGACCTGCTTGGTATTCAGGGCTTGGGTTTGTTTATTTTTTTTGTTGGCTGTTTTTCAGGTTTTAGGTCTACAACAACTCCTCTGAGCTAGTCACACAAGCTACTATCCAGGGTGGTCTCTTCCCACACCTACAGTTTCAGAGTTAGCTACAAAAAGGAAATAACACAGGTAGTAGCCAATCCTTATGGATGTGAGGTTGCACAGCACAGCTCTGGCTGGAAGGGGCTCAGGTGGTCTCTAGCCCAGCGTCCTGCCTAAGCAGGGTCAGTGCTAAGCTCAGACTAGGTTACTCAGGTCTTTATCCAGTTGGGTCTTAAAAGCTTCCAAGGATGCAGACGGTGCAGCCTCTCTGGGCAGCTTGCTCCAGTGTTCAGCTATCCTCACAGCAAAGTCATTTTCCCTTACCATTCCGAACTACTCTCATTTCAGTTGATGTCCATTTTCTGTCATTCTCCTGTCATACAGTAATGCAAAGAGCCTGGCTCTTTTTTCACTCTTTGCTACAGATCTTCGCATCACAGCATCCAAACTTTGGAGAAGGAAAACTAAATGGGATGCTCCAAATCTCAGCAGTTTAAAGATGCTCTCCTTGCTTCACATGCTAAAAAGCATGTTCCCACAGCTGAAGGCCCAGCTTGCATCTAAAATCAGTGGCAGTAGTCGATAGCTTTGGTGCAGAACAAGGACATGTGACCTTTCCCTTCTCTACTCGAGATTAGCCCATCTCACATAGGAAGAACACACCTTAACCTCTGCAGCCAACCTCCACTGCAGCAAGAGCTGGGAGATGAGTGCTCCAGAATGTCACCAAACAGCCAGGGCTTGTCCTGCAGGAGAGAAGCTCACCCAGCATGTACAGCTCCAGGTAAGCCACTAAAGCGTATCAGCAATATTGCTTTTTGCCCCTACCCTACAGAAGGGAAGCCTTCACCAACACTGACTCACTTCCCTGCTCCATCTCTGCTCAGGACACATTGGACTTCACAAGAAAGGAAGGCTGAAGGTCCCATGCCATGCGTTTGCCCAAGGCTCCCTAAGAGGTTATCAGAGCAGCCTGGTCTCTATTTCTCATCCCATATGACTAACAGATTGCATGAAAGGACAAAGTCAGCCCCAGCGTGGCTGCAGGCAAATGTTTTTCCTTGGCAGAGAGGAAAGAGATGAAGTGGGTGTCACATTTTTCCATTAGATTTTTGCCTGTCACCACAGCAGAGCCGGATCACATACAGAAGATTGAAAGACGGTTAGCGGCAGATGGCAAAAAAAAAAGTAAGTAGTTTCCAAGACACAGTGAAGGAACAGAAAGGTCACTGGCACTATTAAGCTACATATTTGGATGATGGCAGCTATGGGGACAGCTCCAGTAATTCAGGTCTATCCCATTTAACCAATCTTTTCTTACTTTCTCACGTTGCCATCTCTGCTTCCCAATTTGCCCTCATCAGAGGGAGCACTCCGTATTTGACAGAGCATTTTCATCCTCCCTGCGTGCATTTAGCACTGATATAACTCAATTGAGTGACTCTCCTTTCTGCGGTCACAAGCTGCATTTGACAGCTCACAGACAGAGACAATTACAGTCCCTGTGACAAAGAGCTCAGCATCTCAGACTGGAGACAGCGAATGCAATGCCCACCTCTGCTACGCCTTATTAAACCTCACCATTTTTGACCTGTCTTCTTTATTGCCTATTACTTGCTTAAGTGAGGTGAAAGGGTAACTTATTTGCCAATAAAAATGTGGCCCTAAGCCAAGCTTATGTTTCACACACTGTTTCTGTCACTTTTATACAAGACAAACAATTGAGCATCCAAGACAGCCTCCACTTTTCACCAACACTTGGCATCACGGAGGGGTGGCAATACTATTGACTGGATCCAACATTGGTGCTTCTTTGAACCTCAAGTCTCTCCATTTCTCTGCTACATATCCACACTCTTCTCAAACAATACTTTTTCCTCCTGATCCTTGAACAACTGCCTCCTCCAGGTAATCCCCTTTCTTTCCAGTGACATCCAGTCCTGGATACAATAGTCCACTGGTATCAAATAAATACACACATGCACACATCAGGATTACATCTAAGCACAACCTATAAAGCTACACAGACTATTCCCACCACACATTACTTTAGCCCAAAACGCAGTTCCACCACTCTTCCATCAGCCAAATATTCCTACCTGCCCTCTCACGTCAGCACCGGTACCTGGGCTGCTACAGCATAAGCTGCGTCACAGAACTGATACCCCTTGAAAGCTAATTTCTTGCAAGAAAGTCATTTTACAACTGGATGAGCTCCCAGGCAGCTGCCACAACAGCCTGCAGACACATCCAGGTGCAGAACTGCACTGTCAGGTCTTGTCATCCAGAAAAAACACAGCCAAAGGGCATCCAGAAAGCGTGATTTCTCATCTCCATGATTCACAGGGAGATGAATAGGAAGCAACAGCAGAAATGAACATGCCCTCCCTGAAAAAACAGATGCAGAGCTCTATCATGAGAGGCGCCCTCGGGGAGCCACCCAGAACCCATCTCTCTCGGAAAAAGGAGAGCTGCACTAGGAGGAATTAAAGGGAGGACCTCGTAAGCTGAGGGTAGGCAGCCTATGAGCAATGCCACCAAGCTAGGTTAGTCACCCTATCTGACTGGCTGTCAGTAACTGCTGAAGTCTCACCTGCAAAACAATCCTTGTCTGAACAGAAGAGAAGCAGCCCAAGACCGAGGAAAATAGATGACGGATGTTTAAACCCAGTGTTACAAAGTGACTGGCAAACAGCTTTTGGGAATGCAGGGAGGAAGGGGCACAGACAGCACTGAAGGACAGCAGGGCCTGATAACCAGTACTGGGATACAGCACAAAAAAAGCAGCGTTTATCTGCGAGTGGAAAGCCAGCAAGATAACTTGCCCAGACAGAGACAGAAGGCTCCTTTCAAAGCACCATCTCTTCACTTTCAAAGCAACAACCAAACATCTGAGAAGTACCTCTGTAGCTGAGGCACTGAGAGAAAACGAGCCTGCAGAGACACAGACCACACTGCTCTTTGGAAGGATGAGTAGCCAGCAGGATGCAGCACCAGCTGGGAGCCTCAGTCCTTACTCAGAGTCCTGGACAAGTCTTCAGCCCCTGCACAAGCAGGGCCATGGGAGCTGTGTAGCTGACAAGGTGCTAGCTCACGAGGCAGACATCCCCCTGCTCCTGCCGAAACAAAGCTGAGCACACACACTCCAGCCTAGATAGAATCATAGAACGGTTTGGTTTGGAAGGGACCTTAAAGATCATCCAGTTCCCACTCCCCTGTCACAGGCAAGGATGCCTTCCACTACATCAGGTTGCTCAAAGCCTCATCCAAACTGGCCTTGAACATCTCCAGGGATGGGGCATCTACAACTTCTCTGGGCAACCTGTTCCAGTGCCTCACCCCCCTCATTGTAAAAAATTTCTTCCTTATATCTAATCGAAATCTAGACCTGCAAAAAGCCTGTTAAGGGAAGCTTACAAGCTCTCCAAGCCCAAGGGCACTGTCTTGTGTCACCATAGCACGGTACTACCACACACAGAGGCTCCTAAAGCGCTGAAGCAGTTTTATTCTGCAGTAGTTACTTCCCTCCCACATCCACCAGACAGCTCAGACATAAAGTGGCTTTGCCAGGTGGTGGTAGAGGTGACAGCCCCACAGCAAGAAGCAGAGACAAGCTAAGAGACAGACACAGCTGGTGGTACATTGGTCAACAGCTTCTTTGCTTTATTTTTATATTTATTTTATATTTATTTTTATTTTGTTTGGCACAGCTGGCATGAAGATGATCTGATCTCACAGCGTACAAGCGAAAGCGTGAAGGCAGACTTGCAGAGGAGGAGAAACAAAGGGCAAATGAACCGCTGCAGCTGAAATCAGTGCATCAGAGAGCAAGAGGGACAGCAAAAGATCAAATCCAACTGCACATCTCCATCTGGGATCTGCATCTAGTCAGACTGGCCCCCTCCACAGACACAGATGATCCTAAAAAGTGAGACTGCTTTAATAAAAAAACTGGTCATGCGTCCCCATCCCACTCACCCACCCCTCCTCGATAATGGAAACTTACTTAACTCCCAACTATGAAAGACTCCAAAGAAGGGGCTCTTTACAGTGTGAACAAAGACCTACAAAGAGCACAAGTTCCCCCGCCGTCCCTGTAGATAAGTTCAACAACTCCAGACACAGGAAAACCCTGTCTGGTAACGCCGTGAATGAAATTCCTTTACCCCAGCTATTGCACACGACCTGCTCCACGCTTAACGACTGGCTTCCCAAAGTAAGGAAACATTTACAGAGGACAGTGCACACCAGTCACATCCATCAGGAAAAAAAAAAAATAGTATTTTTGTACATTAAACGCTGGTTTATTCTTATCTACCATGTTTCAAAGTCAGTCCCAGGACAGACTAACACTTTTTCCAGCTCCCATCCTCGCTGTAGTTCAAGCACTTCACTATACAGTTACAGCCAGTCCAAATGAAACCAGTCAGTAACTCAATATCCTCATTTTCCTGATTTAAACTGTCAGAAAATGGGAGCATAAAGTTTCAAAGTATCCCACATGTGTTCATCTCAGCTTTTAGAAGAACTGCAGATCATTTAGACCCATTATGACTACCTGACATATCCCTTAACAAACAGAAGTTTGTTATTCTTATTTAAATTTGGGAAGAAAACAAGGGGGGAAATGGCTTTTAGTGTGAGGCACTGAATACAACTAGTTCGTTATTCAGCAGTTGTGATCCTGATTATTTTAATTTTTTTTTAATACAAAAAGTCATTCTCAAAATTTAACACTACTACTTTGTACAAAATCTGTATACAACTATTTAAAAACCTCACTTTCATATTTCCCTTGTTTACTGGAAGATTTTGGCAAAATCCTTGAAAGTACTGACTTCTACAGATATTTCACCTCAAGTTAGCTGTCTGGTTCTCTGTATGCAGGTGTATAGAGAAGAAAGAATGAGAGATTTCAGCTTTCTTGTTAATGGGCAACAGGCCAAACCCCACTTTCAAATAAATGAAGTACCTTCCTCTCCATCAAAAAAAAAAAAAAAAAAAAAATCAAACCATACAGACGCCAGACTTTACAGGGAGCTACATGCAGCCACCACAAAATAAGACACAGCCAGCTCCACATCCACACACGCTGTGGTAACCGCAACTTTTAATTAAATACACGCAGATTGTAAAAATCAAGCACTGTCATCCATTTAAATTAACCATCACCACTGCTGTACTCTGAAAACTAGAGGCAACCCCTGGCAGCTCGTTCAGAGGCAGCATTTCTGCAGAAGTCATCAGAACACGAAGTAAGAGCGACCATCGTTTTCGTGGCAGAGGAAATGAGTCATGGCAGGCTCCCGCTGAGGTTCACAGGCTTCTAATGGGCAATTTTTATCTGAGGAAAGCAGGGCGGCTCAAAGTTTCCCCAGCTCATCTTAGATGAGGATCACAACCCTGAACTCCGGCATCACTAACCTGCAAGGGTGGAGCGTTTTGGTTTTGCTCTCAAAGGGACACAGCAATTTGGTAGCTGAGGCCTGGGACGCCTCCTCTGCTCATGCCAACCTATGCTGCACCCACGTTCCAAGGCTGAGCTGCCCACAGCATCATCAGTGACATGGCAACAGGCTTGTTGAGCTCAAATACCACTCAGACAATGACATCAGCAATGTGGTATTTGAGGCACTTAAATTTTTTCATATGAGCTTCAAGTTCAATAGTCAGGCTCTTTAAAGAATACGCAATTTGGGCTACTTCGCATTTGAAGTACCTTCCAGTTAACCACTCATCAACAAGGCACTCAGGATACAACATCTGGGAATTTAGTCCTAAATATTTAAGCCAGCCACTGTCCCCCCATACCTGTAGGGCAGGTGCAGTTCTACACCTGCCACGCCAAGATCACAGTCATACCTACATTCAGCTGCATTTTGCTACCACCTGGAAGCAGCAGCCAGCAGCTAATGTGTTAAAATAATCATGAAAACGTGGCGGGGGGAAGACTGCCTCCTCAGCATTAAATAAAGAGGTTTTAAATGTCAAAGGCTCATAAGAACCATCTGCTTTTCAGCGGCCATCCAGCAATGGGACAGGTAGTTGGCATTTCACAGCATGTTTGTCAACAGACTTATCCATCTGCATCAGATCTGGCATTTGTCACTAAAAATGCTGTCCCATCTGGGCCACATACAGCCATGGATCAACTCCCAGTGGAGACCCACGACTGCAAGCGGAGCTCTCCCACTCCAAGCCTGCCTGTGTGTTACGGGAAGCAACAGCAGCAGCACGAAGGTACGGAGTTTGCAGCCTGGCCACACTTCTGCTCCCTTTGGGTAGCAGCAGGCTTTGTGCTTCCCTTCTGCTCAACTGCCAGGAAAAAGAAAAAGCATCTAATAATAATAATACCTTGCACGATGCCAGGGTACTTTACTACCAACACACAATCGGAATGAGCTACAGGGCATATGAAGATTACATATACAGACACATCACATATGCCATGAATGCACCTCTGGGAAACCATTCAACCTTTTCTTAGATGGGAAATCACTCTGGAAAAATAACTGCCATAAAGCTATCTGGCACCCAGGTGATTACTAGAAGCCATGAAGACTTTAATGAGCCACCTCAAGGCCTGCTGCTGCCTGCCAACACCAGAGCTGAGCTCCTCGAGGTCTCAGTTTCTCCCAGCACAGCCGATGACATCATCGACAGCACCGGTGGAGCGAGGGACTTACGCTGCTGCAGGCGCTGATGAAATCATCAGCTGTTAAAGGGAAACGTAAATCCCCAGGAGGCTGTATTTCAGCACTGGTAATTAAGGCAGGCTGGAGCAGTTTAAAATAGAGGTCAACTATTCGAGTGCATGCATACTTTCACACTTGTCTACTAGTTTCAAACCAACCAGACCCAGGAATAGCTTTTATGGTCGTAAAAAGGTTAAAATTTAACTTAAAATACACAAAAGGCAGCTGGCACAGAATTCTCACCCTTGCCTGCCTACGCACATGGGTCCAACTGATGAAGGACACAGATCCTTCTTCCTGCTTGTGAGCTCTCCCCTCAGTCATCATCATCTCCTTCCTCCCTGTCAGTCCAGCTCACACTCCTAGGGCTGCATGACCATCCCAGGCACCTTTCCTAAGCCCATGTAGAAGTTTTCTGGAATACAGACTTGCGCATCCAGCTACAGGACATTTCAGGAGTGTTCAAAGACTAGAAGATGCTATAGGGCACATGTTCCTCAGCTGTGAGGCTAACAGCACAGGCAGTGGGCACTCATGCAGATAAAGTGTAGGAAGGTCTCATCATCACCTTGATCTTTTCAGAAACACCCTGAAATAAGTTTACAAACACAGCAGAACCAGCTGGATCAAAACAGTCCTCCCAGATGGAAAGCATAAGCCAGGAGAAGAGGAGATGTTTCATCTAGACGGATTTTGTTTGTTTTGTTTTTTAAAACAATTCTATGAAGTTTTGACCACAGGTAAATTGAAAACTTGCGTTTCATGATATCGGGCAGAGCATTTTCCTCCACACCGCAGGATGCACTTTGAAAGAGTTCAACGGGCAGAAACATGTGCTTTACCATCCTCCCCAGAGAACGATAATTTCAGAACACTTCCCTTTTTTCCTTCCAAGATCCTAATACCCCACTACACCTACTTTACGCATAGCATTTCATTGCTTTTATTTTTAACTGATATGTTCTTTCAGAAGAATTCCAAAAACAACAAAAGAAGATAAATTGATTTCACACTTTTTATTTGAATTTAAGGTGGTCTAAAGTAGTATTAAACTTAAAATAATCTCATCCAAAGAAAAAACCACACACAAACAAACATTACTCTCAAAGGAGGGTCACAGACCAAGATTTTGCAGATCCAGCTATGTACTGCCTCTTGCATAACACACATCATTGTAGCATTCGAAGCTTCAAATTCCCAATAAAACCTGAAAACAGCAGATGGAAAAGCACCGCACTTCCGTCCACCAGACAGCAGGATGTTTTCTTTGTCAAGCTACGGTTAAAACCAAGTCCCAAGCTCCTTGAAATAGGACAGAAAATGCACATCTGTGTCACTACAGCCACAAGTTCTAGCCCAAGTGCAAGATCTCCTTCAAGGCACTGATTGAAAAAATATGAAACTATAAAATAAGAAAACAAAAGTTAAGAGTGGCAACTTGATACTTATCACAAGGATCCAAACAAAGCAGGAGGTAGTATCCCAGTACAACTGTAAAATCCAAGCAGGAGCACTCTCCAAGGGGCCTCTCGTTTCATTCACAACGTTCCTCTTAGTCTCATTAAAGAAAAAAAAAACACCAAACCACAAGAAAACAGCTGTTTGAAGGAAAAGCTTTCCATTGTTAAGTGTTCCTGCTGGCTCTTTAAAAAAAAACCCCAACCAATCCACCGTAACATATGATTGCTTTTCCCCGGGTCTACCAGAAGACACACATTGCGCAAGAAGGCCCAAGAATCTTCAAAAACAAAGAAGCCAAACAATGTTTAAAGACAGTCACGCCTGCCGCAGGCTTGCTTCCTGCTGAAACGGGGTTTAGAGCTTGTGACGGACACAATCCCGGATCAGTAAGGCCATCGTGTCCCGCATGCAACAAATTCCCTTGTTTACCTGTCAAGACTAACACCACGATCTCCAGACAGCACCAGCACGCTGCCTCCCGGCTCGTCGTGTTGCAGGAACACCGTTGCTCCCACAAGAAGAGGTCGGTCCCTCTCTGTGGGGCAACTGTATTCACACATCACTCTCTTAGGTGCAAGAAAGAAACGCAGAGCGTGCGCCAGCACCTGCCCAGCACCGTTCGTCAGGCACTCGGCCACATGCTGGTCACCACCACCATGTTACACCAGGTCTCCGTTCGAGCACGTGCTCGACAACTGCACTAAGCTTGGCTGCCCCGGGCTTTGCACAAACAGTGGACTAGAGGAGGCTCCCGTGCACGCTGTCCCGAAGTCGTCCAGCTCACTTCCACTTAGGATTTGCACCTACACAGTTTTATAAAGTTGCGTCTCTGTGCTTGAAAAAAGCCTCCAGATTAACAGATAAACAAGAAAGCAGAGATAACAAGATGCATTTCCTTGGGACTGTCCTAACTATGCATTTTGCACAAGCCAAAATATGGGGAGCCCAGTCAAAAAAAAACCCAAAATAAAATCATGAAAGCTTCATGCGCTGGCCCTCAAAGCCACTCAAGCAAGGATTTCACCAATGTCTTTCAAAGACCCCCATAGCATGCCTACGGGACAGTTAACTTTTCCAACACTCGCACGATGGCCAACAGCCAGGCTCCAAGCGCCGGGGAAGGAGAACCCCTCCGTTCACGATGTCCGTCGCTGCCTGCCAGGACAAACCGGGACCTTCTGTCACTTCCTTCCTGTGCTGGGGGAGACCGGGGAGGGGGACGGCGCCTGGAAGAGTCTCACTGTGGAGGAGGAGACGCGGCCAGCGACTCTTGATGGGACCCCCAGGAGAAGCAGGCAGCGCTCAGGGGGAAGAAGGAGTCCCGGCTGGGAGAAGGGCTGCCCGCCCTGGGGAGGCGGCGAGGCCCGGGCTTGGCTCCCGGCCTGGCAGGGGCACGGGGAGCGGCAGGCGGAGCGAGGGGCGCGGGACCCCGAGTGCCAGGAGCTGCCAACGGCTGCGCCCGGCCGCGGAGGGGAGGAAGTTATGACACTCCGGCGCCAGCGCCGGCCCGGGGGCACCCCGCTCCCCCGGGGAACCGGAGGAGCGAGAGGAACGAAGTGGGGGCGGCGGGCGAGCACCTGTTGGCCGAAGGCAAACGGACCCCCGCGCCCGCTGGGACACCCCGGTCCAAAGGGAGGCCAAGGCCGCCCGGAACGAGCCCTGCCACGGCCCCACGGAACGCGGCCGCCCACAGCGGGGCGTCTCAGCCATCCCACCCCCCGCCCTCCCGGAGGCTCCGACCGGCCAGGCGCCTCCAGGAGCCCCCCAGCAGCTGCACCCCCGCCGCTCCTCACCGTGTGGCACAGCAGGGTGTCGGGGTCGGCGGGCTCGCAGAGCTCACTCAGCTTGCGGTCCCAGTGCAGCAGCGGCGGCTGCTCCCCGCCGCTCTCGCACACCTCCATGACGGCCGAAAGCAACGGGGCACCTTCGCCGGCCGACCCGCCGCCCCCCTGCCTGCCCCCTGCCCACCCGCGGCAGCTGGCTCACGCCGCGCCGCCCACTCCCATGGGCCGCGGAGCCACTCGCCCGTCGCTCCCCACTCTGCTGCCGGGCCCAGCTCCGCGCTGAAACCGCGTCCCCGCTACCGTCGGGACTGTGCGGGAGCCGGGCCGGGCGGGTCACCCCCGCCAGCTGCGTGCCGCGCCCCCCCACCGGGCCCCGGGCCCCGCCCACGCCTGGCCACGCCCACGCCGCCGAGGCCGCCAATCGGGGGCGAGGAGCACGGCCGGCCGGGGGGCCGCGCCCCAATCGGCGCTCGGCGCTCGGCCCCCGCACGGCTCCAGCTGTGGAATGTGGGCGGGGGCTGCCCAGGTGCGTCACGGCGGGGGAGGAGACCCCTGTGCTCCGCGCGGCCAATGGAGCGCCGGGGCCGCCAGGAGCGACGTGGGCGCCAGCCAACGGGGCAGCGACAAGACTGCAGCCGCCGCGCGCCGCCCCGCCTCCGCCGCGTCGGCTGTGTGAGGGCGGAGGGCTGCGGGACGGGGCCCGCAGCCGGGGCTCGGGCGGGCGCGTCATGGTGCTTGCGGGCCCGGACAGCTGCCTGCCGCGGACCCGCCTGGCGGCAGGGCACCGCGGCGCCTCCCGGGGGCGGTGCGACCCCCGCTGGACTCTTCCCCTGTGCCCGCGGCCCCTTCTCCAGCGGTTCGGCTTGGTCCCTCAGCGTGGCCCCTGCGGTGTCCGGCCCCGCTGCCATGGTCACCGCGCCCGGCTGAGGCAGCTCAAGGGCTTCTCTGCCCGCGGGAGGGAGCGGACGCGCCGGTGGAAGGCGGGCGAGGCCGGCCTTGCTTCAGTCACTAGGGGAGCGTTCAGAGGGAACGGCCCGGGGCAGCCCGGGCAGCCCCCAGCCTGCCGCCATCCCCTCACCGCCAGCGCTGCCGTTGCCGGGTTCAAATAAAGGGGGTTTGGGTGGTTGAAGCTACCAGCCACTTGGTCTTTTGGTTTAGTTAAAAAGGAGTCATGAAAATCAGAAAATTATTTGATACAACTGAGCGCAGTTCACCTGTTTATTAGAATCATAGGATCATAGAATGGTTAGGGTTGGAAGGGACCTCAAAGATCATCTAGTTCCAACCCCCCTGCCATGGGCAGGGAAACCCTCCACTACACCAGGTTGCCCAAAGCCTCATCCAACCTGGCCTTGAACACCTCCAAGGACGGGCATCTACAACTTCTCTGGGCAACCTGTTCCAGTGCCTCACCACCCTCAGAGTGAAAAATTTCTTCCTTATATCTAATCTAAATCTCCCCTCTTTTGGTTTAAAGCCATTGCCCGTTGACCTATCACTACATGCCCTTGTAAAAAGCTCCTCTCCAGCTTTCCTGTAGGCCCCCTTTAAGTACTGGAAGGCTGCTATAAGATCACCCCGGAGCCTTCTCTTCTCCAGGCTGAACAGCCCCAACTCTCTCAGCCTGTGTTAAAGACACATCACAACACACCTTGTAAAAAACCTGAAGTTTTGCAATGAACTGCACTTCAAAACTCCATGCAGCTGTGACACGTACATCAAGTACTCTGTTGACTGACTGATAGCATTCCCAGAGTGCTAATCAATCAGCAGTCAAAATAATCCCAGTCAATGGGAAATTAAAATATTTTAAGATTTGGTTTCATGCCAAGCCAGGAAAACACTGACATTTCATCATTCTTCAAAAACGAAAGATGCCAAATCTTTACGATTCAAGAAACCGGGCATTGTTCAGTGCTTCATTTCAGCTCCTGGAACTCAATCAAAGCCTTTCGCTGTGGGTCAGTTCAGCGCTAATTGGCATTTCCATGCTGCGTTGTGCACGAATCCTAACGGGATTTCCTGATATGTTCCATCTCTTCTAGACCTCTCATTTAGACCTATCTCTTGTGGCACTCACAGAGCAAATGCTTGTGCAGCGTAAGCGATACAGTCCTTGCTAAGGAGAGCCTAGACTAGGCCTCTGAGGGAAATAAAATTATAAGGATTTCCCAGCACGTTATCAGGCACAAGAGCAACCAAAAGAGGAAAAATAACGGCGATACTGTCAGGGTTGTCCCTTTAAGATTAATTAATGCTTTTTGGTTTGATTAAAAAAAATATATATATAAACCGTAACAAAAGCTACGCTGTTTGGTGGAGAATACAAAGGGAAAATCCCTAACTGCCCCAACTAAACATTTCCTGCAAAGATGAGTTACTTTAAGTCATTGTGAAACAAGTCAGGCCAGTATATGCCCTCAGCAGCACGGAAAAAGTCTAATGCCAAATTACTAGCGCCTGAGTTGCTACCTACCACTTTGGCAAGCCCAACCGGAGGTACGAACTTCTCGTGGCCTGGCACTGTCAGGCACTGTTGTCAAAGCGATTACATCGCGCCAGTCCAGAGATGCAGATGGTGAAACTCGTAAAGGTCAGTTCCTTATCCAGAAACCTCCGTGTTTTCATTGGATGCATTCTTACTTTCAAAGCCTTTGTGGCCTTGTGATAATCCATTTAACAAAAGGCTCTCCATCGCTCTTGGCTGACATTAGATCCTTGTAAAATTACTGCTGTGACTAGAGAATTTCTTTAGGCTGGAGCACTAAATTACTGTTTTGCTCGTATGAGAAGCCTAAAGGGAGAGCCATGTTTGCCTTGTAAGCCAACAAAATAAAAGCCACCTTAAAAGAAAGAGGTGCTGTCTGGGTGACTGCAACATCATTTGCTGAACATGCTGAGGACGAGGATCTAAGGACTGGTACTTGACCAAGAGTACTAAGCTGAACTTTCTCGTCCTAACACATTCCTCAGGAAGAAATACTTATTTAGGAAACAAGTTGCACAGTGCGTACTTCTGTCGTTCCCCCTTGGGTAAAGTGCTCACAGGAAATTAGGCACCCTGGGTAAATAGCGCACTGCTTTTCCCAATGGTTTCCACTCTTCCTGCATCACGTAAAGTTATGTCCCTCTTCCCTCTGGACTTCCCCAGGGGCTCTCTTGTAACTTTGGTACTGAGGCACAGCTGCTGCTGTGGTATGCAGTGCTGCTGAGTATTCATAAGCATTTTGGTAGATTTCTTTGGCCACCGAAATATTTTGATACACAGAGACTATCCGTTTCTGGGGCTATTCACCAATATAGAACATGATATTGGTAACTTGTGACTAGACGCTGGTAACTGGGCATCCTGCCCACTTCCTGCGACACTGTTAAAATTTGTGTTCGTGGTTACATCTCATTTTTGAGCTTCAACGTTCCCAAAACAATTACCTGAGACTTTGTAAGGAAACATGACCAGTTCACCCCATATTGTGGCAACTAACAGCATACAGACCACAATGAAGTTTTTGTGCTGCAGCATCAGTTCTTCTTGGGAAAAGAAATCTGCACTAGCAAGTTTCTGTTAAAATTGGCAGCGCATACAGGGCATCGAGAAGGAAGAGACAAACGTGGAGGCAATTAATCCTTTCCAGAGAATATTAATTATTCACTGTCCTGATACAACAATGGGACAGTGGTCTAATGTGTCATGCGTTGCTGCTCACAAACTGACACGGCACCAGAAACTGGGCACTGTGGAAAGCACCACAAAACCAGCAAGAACATTATACAGACAACTGTCCTCCTAAAGTTTTCCCACATTGCTTGGAGGATTCTCAATTGTAGATGTCAATAGTTACTAGTATGCTGAAAATCAAGGCTGTTTTTCCAAGTTTCATAACTTTTCTCTTTGAGCAGCTTTAGAAGTATTTTTAAGTTCCAACTCATCTAATTCTGAGAGCATTTTGATTTCTCCTTTCGTGTAAGACTATTTCCTCACCACAGACTTCTGAACTGCGTTTGAACTCACTCTCCAGCACAGGGGGACAGTGCAAAAATTGAGCAACAATCTACAAGAAGATGAAAAGGCGGGGGTTTATAGTCTGCAGAGACAGGGCTGAGGGCAGAGGAGAGGAGAGCTCAGCTTTCTTTTACTGAGCATTCTGTCACCTGTCTGTAAGGAGCAGAAAGCCCACGCAGAAAAAACATAGAAAACCCACGCGGAAAAGCGAACTAGCTAAGAAAGAGGAGGCTGTTAAAAGCAGAGTTCCGAACAAACACCACTTACTTTAAACATCAAAGAAAAAAGCCAGCAATAATGCAAGCCTAATAAGTCACAGAAAGCCTGGCAAAGGAAAGGTGCTCTCTTTTCCTTGCAGATCCAAGTTACAGAAGCCACGACTCCTGCGACTGCATCATTACTCAGCTCTCGATCAGGTCAGTTGCACAAAGGCTCATTAAATATTTACAGGTGACATTTTTCTGACTTGTGACAACCAGGATCAAGATAACCATCCGTCTTCTACAGCCATTCTGTTCAAGTAACTTTGAAAAGTCAACCAGCAAGAAAAGAACAAATAGCAACGGAGCATACAGGATAACAATTGCTAGGTTTTTGACCAGCTACAAATGAAAAATCTTACCCCCTGAAAGCCATAGAAAAATGGCCATAATTAGAGAAGGTTTCTTCAACAAATTTAGCACCTCTTGAAGAGTACAGGGCATCACTTCAGGACTAAGAACAAAAAGAATGACCAAGTGATCAATTTCTAATCACAGTAGTTGCTGGAGATTGTTCTGAATTGGCCAAGTATGGTAATGAGCTGATTTTTTATCTGAGATGTAAAGCAACAAGCAGAAGAAAGAAATCTCACACACATTAACACACATTTCCCACAAGACGATATCTCTGTAGAAACCCCGTGAATGTTGATTTCTCTGTGTCGTGCAAACACATTACCTGCACTACCCAGTACCTAGTAATGCACTAACAGAGCAAATTTCTTCTGTAAATGAGATGTAAATCACAACGCTGTGTGGAGAAGCTCACCATCGCCAAGATAAAACAGCCACCAAGTCTTAGTTCGTACATATAGGCATGCTCAACTACTTGGCAAAAAGGTTTCCATTACAGAAATTTCAGAGTTAAAAAAAGAAGGCGTGCTTGAGAATAGTGACGTTTTCTTCCCACAATCCTGGCATTACATTCCTTTTCTGACATGAACACTTGTGAAAGAAGTGGGATCACCAGTACTGCAGACACCCTACTACTAAAACCACATAACTGGTACGCTGACAGAAACACAAGTTCCCGTTACCAGAATATTCCAACCTCTTGTACCCGGGGACTTCTCAAAGCACTAATTCAGCTTTCTTGCCTTTGCAATTCATGGCCTCTCTGCACGAGCTTTTACCGGGCTCCCACAGGCACTGCTGGTCTTCAGAGCAGAGCTGGGACAGGGCTCTAACACCTACCCCCTTCACGCAGGGCACCGTGCAGTCACCAGCATGCAAGTCTTTTGGCTAGGTTAGAACCCAAGCCAGGAATCTGCTGGTAAAAAGCTCCAGTAATTCTGTACTAGTCCCAGCCCTCAGTCATTCTTAATTCATTCCGTTACTCTGTCCACAAAAATGACGAGTCGTGAAAAAGAAGCAAGAGAAGATGCTTCAGCCAAAGAAATCAAGTCCTACTTCACTGAACAGCCCTCTTGTTACCCTCTGGGTTTTGTGGCGTTGGGGGAATTGTGTCTGTGTTCTTAAATACAGGTCACACTTCAATTAAAGTTGAAAACGTTCTTTGCTGTGTGGCACAGGCACAATGCCCATGGTGTCTTCCTCAATCCAGCGCACGGCAGCCACAGAAAGAAGCACAGGAGAAGAGGGTTTCCTACACCTTACACCAGACTGACAGAAATAACTCAGTGCCATTGAGCTGCGTTGCAGACCAGAATAGCTCTGTCTCAGGGCTGCTAAGAAATGCTCCAAATACTTGGTTAAAACACTCTGTCATTTTAAAAATAAATCATCTTTATTTTTTATCTCTTCCAATCTACCTCCATAAATACATAAAATAAATTCTTTGTTGAGATCAAACACTTCTCAGCGTCTCAGTTTATGCAAGCAGTCAGGGTTTGCCTAATTCAGTTTACACAAGAGGTTAACACGGACAAGCAAAAGCTGAATGCCATTTACCAAGGGACAGCGTGGAAAAATACTCATTGCCTAGTTACAAACAAGGTATCACTGTGTTTAACTCAGCAGATACCACTTCCATTCTTTAACATTTCCTCACAGAACAAGTACCTAGCTATAAAATCCCCAACCCAGATGCTATAGGAATGCTGATTTCACACCTGATTTTCTCACAACCAGAATTACTTACAGATTAACTTTGCCCCAAAGCGGCAAAGCAGAGGTAGGAGGTGAACACACAACATACCTTTGCCACCGGTAATTTTTGCTGTAACTGTGTCTACAGCTACTGCAGAATCATTTGTGAAAATCTACCTTAACGCGAAATTGCGACGAACGCTCGAGGTACGGCTCTGCTTTTCAAACAGCGTGTTCTCAAAGCGGGCATGTGTTGTCTTTGCAGCAGGTCAATCTCTAAAAGCATACTAGCGACTTCAAACAGAACAACCGGAAAAGCAAGAAAAGCTGACATTCCTGAGCAAATATTGTTCTTTATTGGCAACTACTCCTATACCTTGTGCTAGCTCAGCTCTGTCCCCATCCTGTGCCAGGGGCAGAGACTAGCATGAGCTATTCAGCAGTCGCTGAGAGGAGTTCTGACAGTTCTGGCCGCTCGATGTACAGCAGTGAAGGGAATCGTCGCTGCTACTTCTACTCTGAGCTTGGAGTAGAAAGCCAGTTCCCAAGCTCCAAAGCAGACAGTCATAAGCTATGTTGAGCTCCTCCGCCACAGCAGAGTGAAAAAAAGGAGGTAACCACTGAACCAACAGAGGCTTAGCACATGCACTCAAGGCCTCCTGGGTATGAAGAAAGCTTAAGACAAACCCCAGCTTTCAGCTAACAGGAAAAATTTGTGCAGACCAAGCACAAACTGTATTTGGATCGCTACTACAGAAGTGCACCATCGCAACTTCTCCCAGGCTCAGCTTGAACAAGAAGTAGTTAAGGGATTTAGAACTTCCTATTTAAAAAGACACCACAATCTCCTGTGGTAACAATCCATTTAAATAGCTAAGCATTTCCAGTACATCTAACACCTCAGTATGCCAGTGATGGGGGCTACGATACTAGCTAAAGCACTAACTTCAACCAGAAATAAGTGTTGAACTGAAAGAACTGAAGGTTTTGGTAGCACTGACAATGCTCATAGAGAAAAGCATAAATAAGATCGTTGTTGTGCAGGGTGAAGAGCTGCAAAAACTATAAATAAGCATGCTCCATACTGGGCTAGGAGAGAGATGAGATACAAGATCCCACCAGCTTTGAAGGCAGGAAATTGTCACCTCTTTCCTGGTTTTGTCTGGGACAGAGTTAGTTTTCTTTTTAGTAGCCAGAACAGCTGTGTGTTTTGGGTTCAGTATAGGATTTGTTATGAGAACATTGATAACACACTGATGTTTCCAGTTGTTGCTAAGACATCAAGGACTTTTCAGCTTCCCAAGTTTTGCCAGTGTGCAGGTATGCAACAAGCTTGGGGGGAGCACGGCCAGAGTGAAGGACCCACAACTCAGGATCTGAGTTTGGATTTAGGATTGAGGCCCATATTGGCCAATGGAATATTCCCTATCATGCAAGGTTATTTGGAGTATGAAGATGAGGGCTGGCCGGCAAGTCTCTCTTTGGGACTCTCGCTCTTCCGGGATTGCTAGCCAGGAGGGGCTGGGCATTGGTCAGTGGGTGGTAAGCAACTACACCGTGCATTACTTGTTTGTATATATTACTAATTTTATATATCATTATACATTATTTTCATCATTATTACTCTTTATTTTATTTCAGTTATTAAATTATTCTTATTTCAGCCCACGACTCTCCTTCCCTTTTCCCCTTTAATTCCCTTCCCCATGCCCCGGGGGTGAGGGAGGGTGAGCGAGCAGCTGTGTGGTGTTTAGTGGCTGGTCAGGTTAAACCACGACAACCTCTAATGCTTTTTTTTTTTCCTCTGTACACATCGCACTGTGTTACAGTGGGAATTTCACCACTTCTCCATGTAGTAGAATGAAATACCTTTTAATTGTGCAATTTTCAGTCTTTCTGACGAGAAAACAAAGTTCAAGCAAAATAAACGGCGCTCCCAGATTAACTGAGAATCCTGGACCAGGAATGTTTTTCACAGGCTGTTGCAGGCCTCTCAACAGGAACAACCAAGGCAGTTACTCCTCCAGCTCCTCCTGATGGCAAACGATAAGCATAGCACCCTAAGAAGGTACTGGGATGAGAATGTTGATGTCATCATAGAATCATCATACAATGAAGACCTACGCACATGACCAAAATACAGTTTGGTGAAAGACAACACCTGATTTGACCAAATGCTATGATCAGCAGAGGGGTGGCCTCCTCTGAGTCTGTGACAGAAAACTCGAAGCTGAGCAGCAGTTGAGGCCAATGGCTCTGCTTTAAACTGCCTAATTAGTTAAGGAAAAATGGAGAATGACACCTACGGAACAGAGGAGGGATGTTACCACTGAGAGGTGATTAGGCTGTCAGGCCTCGCAAGACAGAAGAGAGATTGTTAAGGCGGTTAAGGATATAAGGTTTGAAAATGGCTGAAGATGCAAAGGGTGACTTCCATTTATACATTCATCATCTCAAGAACTAACACAGCTGCCTGGGCTACCTTTTCTCTTAAGAAAGAACAAAAAAGAAAGCAATCCAAATGATGATGAACAGAGAGAAAGCATACAGGAAAATAAAACAAAACAAAACACACAGAGATACCCTATAGGTATCAAACATTTTATTTATTTGTTAAAGAAACTACAGCAATATACATGATTACAGAATTATGAAGCACTGTAAAACAGAAGGAATGAAATGGCCTAGGTCCAAGCACTAATGACCTCACACCTTTTCTTTCATGCCACCATCACTCAGAAAAATTACATTATCTGAAAAGAAATAAAGAAAATTTCATCTTCAGCATTGTTTTGCCCTGTTGCAAGCCTGCACACCCACAAAGACTACCTATTTGTGTTAAAATAAGCTGCAAAGATATGTATTTCAGAACACAATAATTCATAAAATAAAATGGTGTCCGATACAGGGTTCTTGCTCTATCTCCCCAGAAAGCTGACACTTCAAGGCGACCATACATACTATGACACAAGTACGCTAAACCTGATGAAAAGCTGCTGAACAGTCAAAGATACCAGACACATTTTAAAATAATGATTTAATTCTTTGCCTATGATCTCTATCCGCTACAGTTTATTTCCTTTTTATTTCGTCATTTTCAGTATGCACTACCATGTCATCAGCTTATGGGACTACAGGAAGCTCGTACTTCATCAAGCCTCAGTGATTTCTAAAGCATTTTGAGACTGAGGATATTGAACGTGAAAAAGAAACCATTAGGATAAATACTAATTAAAAAAAGATACTTACTTCTCCTCTCCAGCTATTTATAAATAGCAACCTACAGCACTGCTAGCTGAACTCTTCATGTGAAAGTCTGATAGCTATTGTTTTAAAGAGGCTGCACAGCAGAAACATCCAGAATTGTGGCTGGCTTTTTCCCTTCTCCTCTGGCCCAGTTTCTTTAGCTATACTTTGCAACAAAAATGTTTGCTCTACTACCCCATTATTTCAGCCCTCCCTCAAAAGCCACAAGACAGTGGCTCTACCCACAAAGATGCAGGATGCTCAGGCTATTTAAAGGCTCAAGGAAAAAGTTGAGTTTCCCAGTTCTCTTTTTCATTGTGTTTACCCAAGGGACAAGACTACTCCCTATCCCTTCGGTGCTCTTCTTACCATTACTGGCTACCAGACTGAGATCTTTCTAAATTCTCCATCAGGTTATCCCCGCATAAAACATCTTTCACAGAGGTCCTTAAAGTCGGTGAAGCCTCCCAGGCTTAAACAGGAAGAAAAAATTCCAGGCCAAATCGTGACAAAGCTAGTAAACAAACTCTGCTTAGAAATCTGCCTGACCTGCAGTACTGCATACCAGTGTTCTTAAAACACACAGTATCTACCTCCTGCACCAACCGGTTTGTGTGAACCAACTATGCAACAGTTTGCAACTATATGCTCTCATTTTCCGTGTCCCCACAAGCAGTGCCAGAGGACATCTAGTGGTACAGCCTATTCATTCCCTCAAAATCCCCAAGTGTGGATGCTGAGGATGAAGACAAACTAAGCTGTTTCAAAGGTCCTCCACCCCCTCTCCATTTTAAAAGGGCAAAGTAGGCCTTGGTATGTCCTTCCTTACCTGCTATAATTGTTGTGGCCTGTCGCCTCACATTGTTTTTATCTGTATATTCACCATAGTCTATCTTCCCTTCAACATAGAGTCGAGAACTGTAAAAAAAAAAACAAACACATAATCAAGAATTCGTATCTCTCTGAAGAGAACTGTGCTACTGTTTTCTTCTCTGACTCTCAATACACAGGCTTTTGTCTCACTTATTTGTAGCGGGTCTGCTAACTTATTTGATGACACTTCTACCTTAGCATAGCTCCTAGTGACCATAATTATTACAATAATCAATTATTAAGGCATTAAATCCTCAACTACATTTGTTGTTTACTTACCCTTTTTTCACATACTGATACGTGACATCCCGGAGGCCCGGTCTGAAGACAGAGATCCTGTGCCACGTCGTCTTCTGACTGATATCACCTAAGTGACATAAAAATAACAAAGTTTACTGCCAAATCCTCTTTTTGATGTAAGTCTCATAAATTAGTTTCAGTATGTTGGTGTTCCCAAATTACGAAAAGTGATTTGAAAATGAAAGTATACTAGCACTCAATCTCCCACTCTGTACTAGAACTCAATGTTTCACTCATCTGTGTCCAAATGAAAGTATCGTGCAGAAGCACGGTTCAAATCAAGAGATCAGTTTTCCTGGAAGCCAGTGCTCATACTAGATTTTTTTTTTCCCCCTCACACACTCTGCATTGAACAAAAGTTAGAGAAAAAGAGACATCTGTAGCTATAGACCGGTGGAAGAATCAAAAAGAAAACATACTTTTCATTTTCTTTTTTTCTCTTCTTGGAATACAAGTAAGAGTACAGAACCTGCTACACCTCTGGCAATCCCAACAGTGAAAAACTGCCGACTCAACGCACTTTTCTCTCCTCCAGAGGAAGGTTGATGTGCAGATCTCTATTCAGTACATGCTGCTGAGGATCAGTAAGAGACACACAAATGCACCAGCATCTCTACTGACCACAAAGGAACTTCCCTGCACCTGAGAGATTTGCATGACAGCCCGAAGACAAAGTGTGGTGCTACCGAATATGCAAACATGACGTCAGAACATGGCAGAAGCACATTGCTGATTACAGACTCACCTCCCTGGGTTACCTCACTTTCCCCTGTTCGCCACATCTCATTGGTTGCAAGAGAAAATATGGTAACAGGATTTTTTCCTTCCACTTGCCTCATGATAGGGTCTTGTCCAACCCGACCAAGTAACTGAACACGATTCATGGCTGAAACGTGAGAGTAAATACATACACAGGTGAATCACGATACTTCTAATCACAGCAAGTCAGAAGTCGGCAGTTTTTTTCAAGCCAGAACTACAACTTTCTGCACCTCTTAGTGCAGAAAGCTCTTGTGACTTTTGGCTTATTCAGGCCCTGCAGGGGGTTGACTGTGCATGTACTATCGTTATCACTGTTGAATAAGGTAATTTAGAAAGCTAAAGGTTCTTTATTCTTTCCATTCCTTCATCATCTTTTTCATAGACACATCCATATGTCACCTGAGACTATTTTGCATTTATTTATCTTGACTTTTATTTTTTTCATTATAATAAAACCATAGCGTTGCACTGTTTTGTCCTCAAAACAGTACCTTTAAAACAACAAAGTTGCATTATTACACACCATCCTCTAAATTAGAGGGTCATGAGTTTTTACACACGTATCAAAACTAGGTAGACAGAATTTATTCCTTCTCCTCGTCCAAGGACAACTGGAGGAGGTCAGAGAAGCATCACTTTTGCACAAGGAGCACGTGAACGGAATGGAAAAAGTCTGAAGCAAATCATGCTGGGTCAGTACCCCAGGCACATGGGAGTCTGGGAAACAAGCACATGAGACACCTAAAGGCAGGTATTAGAAAACGTGACAACAGCATATCTGACTCGCTCCCATTGATAATGCAGGACTACCTGCGTTTTACAGGTTGTACTGCATGTCAGGGCTTTTTTCTCTTCCCCCTTAAAGGCTGCTTGACTTGACAAAGACCAGATAGGAAGCTACTTAAGAGTCTGTTTGTTTGAAATAACACATTCTTAGCTACTGCATTCAGGAGCTACCATTCCTATCTGTTTCCCTCCTAGCATATTTCAGCCATTCTAAAACTGAGATAAAAATCACAAAGAGTAACAGCTAAGTTTCATCTTGGGAGCTACTTACATCTTTCGAGTACCAATGAGCCAACTGCATCAGACTCATGCCTTACAAACTGGCGAAGCACCTGAAAGAACAGACAGGTGTTAGTTTCCAAGACACAAAGTACGAACAGCATTCACATGGTTTTACACCTTGTTTTCTGAACACTTACAGAGGTTTTTCAAGTACGTTCTTTTCTGATGACTTATGGGGGGACTGAGGGAAGAAACCCGTTCAGCTAAATGAAGCCAACAGAATTATTCAAATAATATCTGGTTAAACTGGAGTTAAAAAACTGCCTAGGAAAAAGCATAGCCCAAAGGTACGTCTCCAGCAATTATTTTTGGCCAATTATCAAGGCCACAAAAACCTGAGTGCTGCAGCTGAACACAAGCGAGAAAAAGAAAAAAAAATTACTTGATGCCAGCAAGTATCATGTCCTAGAATAAAGGAGAAGAAAAGCAAAGCCCAGGAACACCTCTGCAAGAGGCCCATGCACAGGAACTGGAAGAAAAGCTCACCTCTTATAACAAGTGGTTGCAAAACTTAAAGGAAGGTGAGACTGACAGTCCTGTATTGAAGAGAGGAGCTAAACCACAGGAAACGCAACTTGTGGAACCAAAGTTCTTTGGTACGTGTGTACGCTTCGTTGATGCACATGCAAATCATCTAAGACTCATTCTGTGCACAAGCTGGATCTTTTAATACATCATTTTTTTTCAGTAACTGAGTAACTAAGGCCCAGAATTCATATTCTTGCAGAGTACGAGTGCAAACAGAACCTCCCTTTTTTCTTCATGGGTAGTGCCATATATTTTTCGGGAAACGACAGAAATAACACCTGTGACCTGACAGGCTCATGAGAGAATCCACGTTTTTGTGGGGTTGTGGTTTTTTGATTGTTTGTTTGTTTTTCCCCTAAGGGCGGATGCAGCGCTGCAGCAAAGGCACCAGCAGCTGCGGCTGGTCCGTGCAGGAAAAGCCCCTGGCAGGCAGCGCGGCCGAGGCCCCGCCAACGCCCGCTCCGGCAGCAGAGCTCTCCTCCGGCCCTCGCGGCGCAGGCGACTGCCTTCCCGGCCTGGGGGCACGGCTCCGGGACCCTCCGTTATTCCCGCACCTCGCGCGTGATACCGCCGCGAGCGGGGACGGGAGCGAAAGCCACCTTCCGCGACGAGAAAGTTACCACGAGCGCCGCGGCGGGCTGAGAAGGGGCTGGAGCTGCTTCTCCTCCCCACCACCCCTCCCCGGAGCGGGAGGGCTTTCGGCAGCCCATCCGCCCGCCCCAAGCGACTCCCGCCGCGCTGCGGCCGCCCCGGGGACGTAAAGCCAGGGCCGAGCTCCCGCCCCGGCCACCGCTCCCTCAGGGAGCCCTCCAACCGCGGCCCCCCGCACGGCCCTACCTGCCACGCCGGTCGCCGCAACATGCCGCCGTCGCGCCTGCGGAGGGAAAAAGCACGGCTGAAGCAGCACCGGGAGAAGCCTCGTCCCGCCGCCCGCTCCTGCCCAAACCCCCGCACCTCTCTCAGCGCGGCCCCACAGCTCCCGCAGGCGGCCGGAAACGGAAGGGAAGCGGCCGGTCCGGCGCAAAGAGGGCCCGGGCGGAAAAGCGACTCTCCCCCTCGCTGGCGGATCCGAAGGGGCCCTCGGGGAGAGGGGCCCGGGAGGGCGGAAAAGGCAGGGCACGGAGGGCGGGGCGGCTCCGCGCCGCGTGGGGAAAGGGTCGGGAGCGGCGCGGCCTTCCGCGGGGCCGCAGGGTCTTCCCGCCGCCGGCAGTGGCCGGCGCTGCCCGCCGGCGGCACACGGGGGCTGACACCCCCCGGGTGGCAGGCAGGGAGGCCCAAAGGAGAAAAGAAAAAGTCACTCTGTGGTAGGTTAAAAGGATTAAAAATCTTTATTTGCACGTTTCTCTTCGTAAAGGAGAGGCTCGAACAAGTTTAAAAGCCAGCGCTGGCCAATGTTTAAAAACGAACTTCAGTAAAACGTGAAAATAATCGAGTTACAAACATCACACTCTCCCTCGTAACAGCACACCGTCTGTGTCCAACTACCACAGCCGGCCATACAGCCGACAAGGATTCAAAATCACATTTTTGAGGGGGCGGGGGATTTTAAGAAATACTAGAGTATATACACACTTTACACGGGCAACTCCAGAACACTGACACGGCCTGAAAAGCCCTTTCTCCTTTCCCCTCACCTTTGCTGGAAGCTGCAGTTCACAGGCAGCTGCGCCACGTGCAAGATACTGGAAGGGAAACGGGAACACAGACCCTCCTTCCAGCACACCGCAGTTGTATCCCCCACTGTAAGCAAGGAGTCCTTGCCAATCCACGTAAAACAAGTCAGGCAGCAGGGACTAGTCTGCAAAAGCTTAACCAGATACAGGATTTTGTGCTTGTTGCTGAAAGTTAAGGGAGGGAAAGTTTTCCTTCAAATTCCACAAGTACAGCCCCCTTAACTCAAAGTGTTTCCTTTTACTCTTTGTCCTCTCAGTGAAATGCCACTCCAATTGCATCCCAAGTCCACCAGGACCACTGTGTAACCAGCCTGTCTCCTGGTGTGTAGTTAAAGCTATCTACCAGAGTCTCTACCTCCTCACTTCTAGGAGGACCCAGCTGTAGATGCTGCCTCCGTGTACAACCACTATCTCACCTCCAAATATACGCAGGTGGCCAGAGTGTTAAGTCCAACGTCATCAATAATAGGGCCCAACTCAATACAGAAGGACACAAGTGAGGGAATGCCATCCTTTCCCTTGTGTGGCAAAGCTATTCTTAGTCTAAAACAAGACCAGTTACACAAGAAATTAAACAGGTGAACGACTGAGGACAATAATCTTAAATCCCATGATCTGACACTTGTAAGCTAGTCATTCTTCCCTCAGCAAACACCTTGTCATAACTAATGAGGGAACCAAAAACCACGACGGGGAGAGCTAATATGGGGCATTGGTTTGTGCAGACCCTCTGCTTTCACAGCGCCATTCAGCAGCCAGAGCTTTTTGGACAACACAGGAGTTCAGTAACCCAAAGTAAAGCTAAATGAGCGACAGCTTTTCCCTCCCACCAAGCGCTTGCTGTTCTGCTTAGAAGAGGTTTCAGACTCTTGCAATTTGGCACTTCCTAAGGGCTGGTCCTTCATGAGGGTCTGGGCAAGGCGGGCTGCTTTAAGTTCCCTGCAGGGAGGAGATGGAAAGAAGAGGAGAGGAAGAAAACCACGTCATGCATGAATGCCCATCTGTTACAGAAGAAAGTTGTGAACAATCTTGCACAAGACGGTTACTGCAATACTCCAGCATTGCTGGAAAGTGGTGTCTTTTCAACCCATAGGGTGACATGAAGATTACTGTAGGTTTCTCTAGAGTTTCTACTTCAGAACAGATCAGTTTTGAAGGTTTATCAAGGAAAACTATGCTTTAGGTCAGCAACAAACACCTAGGCTGGCACCAGTATGAGGAGCCCCTAGCTCAGTTTTTCTCCCATTGTTTCAGATATTTGTGATGGTGGCACTTAGATCAGTGCCATCTCATGCAGCACAGATACCTAAAGGCACATGCTTTTCTGTTGCCTTTTTTCCTCCCGATGCTTGTCACTCTCACAGAGCACATGCTGTCCCATTTCCATGGAAAAATCTATTCCCCACCTGACTATTGGACCAGGAAAGGTGGTGGGGCAGTTCCTAGATCCTAGCACATACCCAGCACTGCCCAGCAGCAGTGAGAGGGAGCCAAGGGAAAGAGGATGTTTGCCACCACCTGATATTTCTCTTCCTTCTGTGCTAGACTACTATTCTCACTGCAGTATCAATTCCCCATCTGCCCACTGGCTGCATATTGTATCAGTATTTTCCACCACCAGTGGTTGCAGTAAGCATGCAAGTTCATTGCTCTAATTTAGCCAAATCCTCAAAGCCAGAAGTGAGCCACAGCTGCTTGGGCACTATAAGTCCCTGCCACAGCCCCATCACACTCCCAGCTCCAGGCGCAGGAGCTGAGTGGATATTTCTGCATTTTGGGTCTCCCACCACTACCACCCTACGTTCAAGCCTGGTGACTAGCACTTGTTGCACCCATGTCTTCTCCCCTTCATGCCCAAGCCAGCCCTACCTTTCCAGCATGGCAGTCTTGCATTTCTCCACATTCAGCTGCTTCTGGAGCTGCACAGCTTTTCCACGTGAAGGACAGAGAACTGGATGTTTAGTGAGAGCTGTGGCAGAAGGTCTTTCCACTGGGTCAGGATGGATCATGAGCTAGAAGACAAAGGAGTTCAGGGATTAACATTGCCTCTGTCACATGACAACTGGAAAAACCTCCATCCTGTCAAGGCTACTTCCTTACCTTGAGAAGTTCAAGAAAGTGATGAGGCAGCTTCTGGGGGATTGGTGGGATATTCCCTTTGCGGATGTGGTGCCACATGTCCCCATTGTGAGGCAGCGGTGCTGTGCCGGCTGCTAGAGCTACTGTGAGTGCCAGAGCAAAGATGTCTGCTTTTGGCAAATAGCAGTATTGCTATGGAGAGAAGATAAACAGTTATAGAAAGGGACCATCTTGCTATACTGAACAAAAGTGGGTTGGGATACCAGCTCAAAAATAAACAGCCAGACAAGTATATGTATGACACTGGCTTCACCATCTCAGTTAGCTGTTTTCTCCTCTTTAGAGTAAAAACATTGATAGCAAGTAGTATTGTTAACTAATAGGACATTAGGTGTTTCACCCATTCATGAGGAGGTTGCAGCCCACATTAGGATTAACGACAACAAATGCAGAGGATGGCCTAACAAATGTGTGCCTCCAGCCTTCACCCCAGGGCAATAAGCTAGCCATGCCCAACTCAAACTAAAGACTACATGTGATGTCTTCACCTAACGATTCCTAAATCCACTTGCAGCACAAAAAGATAGTGGCTTAAATACCTGAATTGATGAACACATCCAAGCTGGTTGGTATGTACTGATTCCCTTTTTGTTCACTGTCCAGAGTGGCAAAACTGCAGTCAGTTTAAGAGATGTGTTGTACCTCCCACCTCTCCACACTACCTGATCAGTGCTTGTTGTACAAGACACTTGTCTGGGTACATATATTCCTCAATAATCACATCCAGCAGTTTAATCTCAGCTGTGCGTGTAGATGAAGTGTCTCCACACTGATAAAGGTTTTGTCCCATTCATCCCTTGCAGGTAGAATAGTTGCAAGCATCTAATTATAAAGTTACTTACAAAGTACGTTAAGTATTTACATGACAAGACACATGCCTATATTATTCTTAATAAAGTTTTAATTTTACTGATTTCACAGCCAGACCAGACACAAGAAAGATGAGATAAGGCAAGGAATATACCAGACTAATGATTTCACTACAGTTGATCTCTTCCCTACTTGCTCACCACCCTGTTTTCCCCACCAGTAGCTGTACCTCTTGCAAAATCTCATTGGCCAAAAACCGTCTGTCTCCTTCCTCCACCTGGGGGTTTGTTATTGATGTCACATGGCCAAGGTCACCTGAGACAAAGAATGAGCAACTAATGGAGCAAACTGATGTAAATCTCCCCCATCAGTAATAGCCTGCATCTTTGTAGACACCAACAGAACTATCAGGAAATACTGATGAAGAGAGCAAGCTTGCTCCTACTCAGGAATCTGGGTTTGGAAACAAGCACATGAGTTTTCTAGGACTTGTCATCTTAGAGGAATTACTTCTGGTAAGCAGCAGAGACATTCAGAACTATGCCATCAGTTTTGTATGCAAGTCTCTTTAGCCAGCAGGACAGAGCAGTATCAAGCAGTGACGAGCAGCCCTAATCTTAAACCAGTTGTCAAGTGGGCTAAAACCTACCAATCTTATACACCACACCAGAAGAGAATTCGTCTTCACTGTCACTCTCTTCCTGCTCAGCAGGGCCTGCAACTGCCAGCTTGTGACAGATGAAGATATTACCTGCAAGACAGTGAAGTTTAGCAATAGTGTGATCAGCAGCAGCCAGACCGCGGCAGACTGACAACTTTGCAGAAATCCCCTGTCAAGCTAGCTAAGCTTTGCAGCCAGAGAAATTCCCACCCGTTACTCTGCCTTCTGCCCAGCTTACATATTCAGCAGTACAGCTGACAGGAAGACAATTGTATCTTGTGCATACAATATCCCAGTGTAATCGACTTTTCTGCCCCTCCCTCTGCTCCCCAAGCTTGAAGCACGATTTCAGCAGGAAAGAGGAGCTCCGCTATAAGGATGCAGCTATGTGACTGTGGGAGGTGAGCATTGCCCTGAGCTGCCCATCCTCAGCTACAGAGAGGAAAGCTTGTTACTGGGGGTGGTTTTTTGCAGGAACTTAATCCCTCAGGACAGGTACAATAAATATTCACTTCTCACTCCAGATCTCACATACAAAGGTCAAGACAATGGCAAATACAGAAGTCTGTGTTCATTAACAGCCCTACTTGCTCTACCAGTATGAAAGTGATTCCCATGAACCAGGACTATGAAGATCATGAGACAGAAGTAAAATACTGCCAGCTATCAGAGAAGGCTCCGATTTAGAGCAGCGTAGTAGCAAGATAAAAAAACAACAACCACAATCCTATAAGATATTCACCTTTTAGGGCAAGATCCTCTTTCCTTCGAAGGTCCAGTCAGAAGGACCTGTTACAGGTCCTACCCCTGGAGGGTCACTTGGAGGACCCACAAAGGAGAAGGAGAGCACTGTACTTACTAGGTTTGATATCCAGGTGTGCAAGGCCAGAGTTGTGAATGTATTTTAGCCCCATGGAGACTTGTAACAATATTTCTTTCAGCTCTGCTTCTGAGAAGTACTGGCCAAGCTTTGCATTTTCCAGCAGCACGTCTTGGAGACTCCCACCTAGGTGAAAACAGTCGGTCTGAGACCTGACAAACAATTTTACAGAGCAGCATGTTTGAAATAGCTTAGTAGAAACTATTGCCCAGAGCACTTGCAGGCTTGCTAGTGACAAACTCCAACCAAACCAGCTATATATGCTCTAGTGATCAAACTTGGACATCACCATTTAGCTTCAGCCTTTCCACTGCCTCAGAGCACCCTGCCTCCTGCTTGCTAAGGACTGAGCAACTGCAGTTCTACCTACAGAACCAGAAGGGCTGGTCTGGTAGTAAGGTTGCTGCAAGCGAGAAGTGGAAGAGTTAATTACTTTTGCCATGCTGACAGGCAGAAAGCAGGTATATGAATGGTGGACCAAAGAAAGTAAGCTCCCACTAGCAAGTTTTTAATTGAAGAATGTAACATTTGACACAGAAACAGAGTTCTGCGGGTCTCCATTAAGGCATTCTGGCTATTTCAGGACTAGCAAATACCATGGCCTCTCTTCCCATCAGCCTGCTTTTCACCACTTCTTTAGTGTCTGATGTTCATCCACTACAACACAAGAAATACATGAATGCTGCAGCAATAATCACCACGTTTCATGGTTGCCTCCACTAGATTTGAAGTCGTTACTCCAAACAGCTATCACCACTCATCATTGAGTTCCAAGACTGCAGGAGCAGTTGAAAGGTGAGAGCTACATATTTGCCTTCAGCTCCACTAGTAGCCAGATGCATCTTTACCAATGTCTCCCAAACAGTGGTATGGCCAAGGGCAAACCCAGGTGAGAGTGTACCCCCCTGCCTGCAGCACCCCATTTACAATGTACCTCATTATTTAGCCTGTCCCTCTGCAGCTGTTAGGCCCTTTCTTCTAGCCAAGCTGCAAGGTGCCTTCATCTCAATCAGGTAGCCACTCTTCAAATCATCATTCCTTCATTAAGAAGGGTTTATTTCCAAGATACATGGCACTTAAGTTAGCTGCTAGAGTCACTCGTATCAGGTTTTACTTGGGTAGTCCCAGACACAGCTCTAAGCATCAGCATGTGCAATACTCCTCCAGGCCAGCCAACGCAGAGGAACAGTTTTAAAATCCCACGAATTAGAGGGTATTCACTGCTCATAAGACATGGGGACCATTCAGAGCTTTGTTTAAGTATTATGAACCCTTACTGAATTCTCCATGAAACAGTAGCTCAAGTGCTGTTTGATTTGTTGTAAGCCAAAACATCCCATATTTAAGTACAAAAGATCTCTATCCGGAGATCTCAGCCTTTAACAATGTCACAGCTCTTACTTACCATTGCAGTGTTCGTTTTGGATAATCATGTGATTGTCCTCTGCCCATGCTGAGTAGTAGCGCACAACATGGGGGTGATGCCCAAGGACAGCATGAGCATAAACCTCGCGCAGTGCCAGCTGCCTAGAGAAGCACGCACAGAAAAAGCAGTGGTTACAGGGTGCCAAGGTCCTGTTTGGGACCACGAGAGGAGCCCTGGTGGTTTCTAGCCTGGCTTCAGAAAGGGGAAGCAAAGGTGTTTAGGACTTTCTCTTGGGTTTTGGCAGATAGACTGGCTCTCACAGCTGCTGAAGCAAAACCTGCCCTTGCACGAATGTGCTGAGCAGCTGTCAAAAAAAATATAAATCACTAAGTCTTGTTAAAGAGGGAAAGGCAGCTTCAAAGACTGCTTTAGTATGCAGGACAACACTAGTGGTCAACACGGATGTGAGCAGTGCTGGCCATACAGCAAGGCAGGGACATCCCACAAATGAACTATTAGCTAGTTATTATTTTAAAAATACTGGCTGCATGGACCTGAGGAGTTCAAGTAAGCTGTCATCTCACTTTGCAATGCATGTGGCTTCTTCCCTTTCTCAGACATTTATATCCAATAGTCCTGAAGTGGTAAGTTCTCCCACTCTCCCAACTGTTACTTGGGAGTGCAACAGCAGCCAGTTTTCACTCATGCCACCCCTCAGATACCTTTAGATCCACACTCCCTCCTTCCCCATCACACCTCCCAAGAACATGCCCGTCATTTCAACTGGCAGTTTCTAGGCTAGCACACTCACTCATCTGAGGATCCTGCCAGAGGCCTTTTGGAGCGTTTGATGGCATAAACACATCCATCAAGGCGTTTGATGCACTTGTAGACAGAGCCAAATTCCCCCACACCAATTTTTTCTAGTTCCAGGAACTCCTTCTTGTACCGGGAAACCATATTACTCTCTGTCAGAGGATATCTCTACAAGGTCACAAAAACAGCAAAGACAAATATGAGTTGAAAGACTTAGATAATAACACCTGTCATGGTTTTAGAGCTGTGTAGCACTTGCTCTCCCAGAGTACTCGTGTTGCTCCCTCTCCCATTCTGGATGTTCATCCAGGCTTGCATGCAGGTATGCTGCCAGTTCTTGAAATGCTACCTTCCACTTCAGCATGTTGTGGGTTTTTTTCTGACCACCTAACAGAGGCCATCTTGGCCTAGTTTGGCCAAGGCTTTTTTGTTTGTTTTTGATTTTTTTTTTTTTAACTGTGACTTGCTAGCCATAGAGGTAGAAATTGCAGCTAAGGAGAATTGTAGTCTAGTTGGCTGTATGTGCCCAAGCCTCCTTGGGTTACTATCATCACATCTCTTCTCTTGACAGCCCTACCCAGTTCCTGGACCCAAGGCTGATGGAGTCAGTCAGGGACAAACAGCAGACAACAAAATACTTGTCTTTGGCCCAACTACTGCAGACTCAAGAAGACCTGTTACCCGACTTGGTAGATGGAAGTCCAGTAGCTCTGAATTAGCCAGATTCATGTATTGAACTTGTGTTTAAAGAAAAGCTGTTACCTATTTTTGAGCTCAGGAGAGAAGCTTGATATGTTGGCATAATGTGGCCTCAGCTACATAAGCGCTGCTTTACTTTGGCAGTTAGGGTTGCCTGCAGCAAGGACATTCTGCATCAGTTCAGGCTCTTGTGTTTGAAGTACCAGCTGTTGACTAATGGAAGATTAGCAAGTCTCAGCGTATCAGTTTGTATTCCCAGTGATTTCTCACTGGGAGCCGCTTTCCCACAAAGGGCTGAAAGCCTGCAGAACAGCTGGAACATCATTATTGCTACAGTAACGGTCACTAGGGAAATAGAAGCTGCTGTTACTGCTTGTAGAGTGATGTCTACTGGCAGGGAGATAAGTAAAGAAGAGATAAGCAGTGGAGCATGAAGTGAACAACAAGGGAGTGGAATAAGTGATTTTTCTTCGTCTTCATTCTTCATGTAGGGACAGTGGCTCACGTTGCATAGTGGTTTCCACAGAAACCACGGCTGTGATTGCTATAGTATGTGGTATATGACCTTAAAGGGTGGGGGTGAAGAGTTGGCCCTCACAGTCAGTAAGGTGTAGCCCATATGAAACAGCAGCCCTTCACAACAGGTTGTATTTCAAAAGGCAGCTATAGTTTACAGTATCTTTAAAAGCTCAAGGAATAAAAATACCTCCCAGTACACAATTTTTATATCTATACTACATAATCAAATCAACACTCGAGCAGAACAAGATTTCAGTAAGTCACAAGTTATTTGAGGCTTTCTCCTACGGAAAACAATAATTATAGTAGCTCCAGATGTTAACTGATTGCAGATTTACTCTGCAGCTGTAGTTTTCCTATGGAGACCACTTTTTCTGCAATACCAGTCGTCTCAGCTAGAGGGTACCATTAGTCTTCCAGTAAGCCTAATTATTTCGCAATTACAAAGAAAGATTCTACCTACCTGCACAAGACAAAATGCTTCCTGCAAGGGGCTGCTCAGGAAAAAATGACATTTTTACCTCATCTGAACGCAGATATTTAATTCAGGCTTGCTTTCCAGCAGCCAGCTGGATGAGAAGCTTCCCCCCAGATAAAACTGGGAAGACAGCTGAAGGCTGCAGGACACAGGTTCCCACACCAGCTGCCCAGTTTTGCCAGCACAGCCTGGGGGAACAAGAGACCTCGCACCTTGCTACTTGCAGCCAGGCCAGCACATCCCACCACTGAGGTCTGCCAGACATCGGCCACATAAAGAGAACTTGGTTTTGTGTTGTAAGACAGTGTTTGCTGTCCTGTAGCTATGTAAGCTGTGGTGGGACCTTCCCTTGGACCCCAAGGCACACAGGCATCCCCCAGCTGGACATTTTCCTACTGAAGTACAGAATTTTCTGCTTTGCTTCAGATGTTCACCACTGACTATTGCAACTGAACCTCTGCCCTCAGTACTTGTCCACATCTGAACTGTTCAGCTCAGTGTTTGCAGTGCAGATCCATCTATTTTTTGCAGTACAGAAGCCATGTTCTGTTCACATCCAAAGATGTTGAGTACACTGATTCATAGGAACAGCAATACACCTGCTTTTTCAAACCACAAAGGGACAGTCACTATCTATGCTAACTCAATAATAAGAGTAATACAGCTCCTCCTGAGGAATCCGAATGACATTATATTTCCTAGAAAAACTTCCTGACCAAAATCAATGAGTTTTAAGATCACTTGTCAAAGTTTCAGATCTGCTTTAGTATGAGTTTCCTTT
The DNA here is from genome assembly GCF_009769465.1 of Tauraco erythrolophus. Taxonomy (NCBI): domain Eukaryota; kingdom Metazoa; phylum Chordata; class Aves; order Musophagiformes; family Musophagidae; genus Tauraco; species Tauraco erythrolophus. Next base: position 67,250,983 of record NC_141468.1, on the reverse strand, counting down.
AGAGATAGGAATAACTTCCAAGTTTGTTGTCTCAAACAAACATTAACATAAAACGTTCAGCTTGGAATTATTCTGTTATAGGTGTTCATCCTCTATCATGATGCCATGATTTATACTCTGACAGCAAAATAAATTTCATCAAGCACCAAATCTTTACAAGCATTTTATCCTCTCTACAAGGGGGAAATACAGAGACACTCACCTTCGTAGCTAGCTCCTGTTTTATCTGGCTTCTTGGATCAGGATCCCTCCTACAACAGAAGTTTAGGAAAGTCTGGATGTATCATTTCAGTGCAGCAACCCAACTGAGATTTGAAATGAAAACATTTTTCAAGAGACTCTCCAAATCTTGCTTTATAGTTTAATTAAGGACAGATTTTGTAGAGTTTTAATACACGGGGTTTCTAGTTGAGACCTTAGAGACTGTAGTCCCAGGCCAGAAAGTCTTTGTTTCCATTTAGAAAGCCTCCACATACCAACTTCAGTACTGCCCACAGGACAGAGTAACATCATGCAGGGGCATGGTTCTCCTGGCCACCTTGTTACTGGTGAAACTACATGGGAGATGATATTGCACAACAAGCTCCTAGTGATGGAGAGAACTACGCACTGCGCTGTCAGGGGAGATACCCAGCTGAGCATCTGTTATGGTTGGGACTATTAAAGAAACTAAACGTCATTGTAGCACACAGGCATTTGACTAAGTTTGTGTCTTGGTTAACCCAGACCAGATCCGGAATTCTTGCAGCTCAGCAGTCGCCCCCACCCATCTTAAAAACTGTATTACATGCAAATATGCAGACCATTTCTTCCGGGTTGTGGCTATGGGCATAACTGAATCAAGCTCCACTCTACCCATGGTCAAGAAAGAAAGATATATAATTTTCTCCTACAGCCAGAGCATTGAGGTTAGCTGTTGATCCCCCTCTTGCATTCCTGAACAAAGGAAATGATTGATATTATTTCCATTACCTTCGTATGTCTGCTAATATTTGCTCTGTACCAATGAATACTATGGAAGTGAATGATTCACTGTTAGCAGACAAGTCCAGGTACTACATATCTCCATCATTACCTATCTCCTTCAAACAGTCTCCTTCCAGCCAGTTATTTAAGAGTAGTTTACTTACAGCTCTCCTCTGGTCTTCCGCTTGCCATTAGGAAGAAAGAGCATTTGTCGATACGACTCCGGTGTGAAGGGATTAATGTTGACAAGAGAAGCCTGGGTAGAGTCATCCGAGTCAGCACCAGGAGTAAATCTCAGATGTCGCAAGCCTTTGGGTGGGACCTTTGTCCCAGATGAAGGAAAAGCTGTCTTTGATAACAGGCTCTGTATTGAGAAGAGGGGGGAAGTGACAGGTAAGCCACCAAATGTTTTTGTTGCTGCTGTATCAGAATAATATCTTTGCTCTGCTGCAAATCAAGGAGGACTCAGCTCCCTTCCTCAGGATAGCCAAATCATTAAAACCCAGCATCCCTAATTTAGTCCTGACAGTTTTCTTCTCCTTCCACAAAGTATTACTTTTTTGCTAAGCCCTTTCAGACTCTATTCCCTATTCACTTGGGTGAGGCCCACAGAGCCATTTTGGCAAGCGCAGTCCTCAAGAGGAGCTAGCTGCTCATCTTTCCCACCTACAAAGAAACAGAAATTGCGTCATATGTTGCATTAACATGGAAGACCCAGTTCTGTCAAGCAAGGACTGTTGCATCAGTTTGGTCAGGACAGGTTTGTCAGGAGAAGAGATAAAAGTTCACCCCAGTTTCCTTTCCCAGCAACTTCCTATTCCCCAACAATAAGCAGCATTAGTATAGGGGAAGTTGGTAGAAATATTTTTATATGATTACTGGCAAAGTGACCAAAAAACAGTTCTACTCAAGAAGAAAAAACAGAGTTTCAGAAATCTAAGTTCAGAAGGAACTTCTGGATCTTCTATAGTTCAGCTTCCCACAGAAGATAGGCCATTGGGTTTGACTTACTAGTCCAAAGCCTTGGTCTGAGTAAGGCATAACTTCAGAGAAGCATCCAGTCTTGATGTGAAGACAGAAAAATCTGCTTACTTTCCCTGATTTGATCCCTTCAGTAACCGTCAACTTTTTGAGATATAAGTTTGTTTTTGACTTGTTTCAGCTTCAAGAGAGTGGTCTAAGGTCTAAACAGGTTTTTAACATATTTCTTTCTTCTGGTTAAAAACCCTTCAAGAACCCAGAACTCTGTCATGAAGATCAAGATACTTTTGTATCTTTTTGATCCAACAGTAGTCTCACTTTTGTGAGTGGAGATGTGGCTCCAGGATCATACCTAGAGTTCTTCCCTTCTCTCACTGAAAGTTTTTGAAGATAAAAAACTAGGGCTGCATGCAGTATCCTGCATCTGCCTAATCAATGTTGCACTCATGGATATAGCTACTTCTGGGACATCCTTTACTTCTATACCATACTTGCAAGTTCAGCTGTTGGTTTACTATGACCCTGAAAGTGCTTCTTGATCACTTTCTCAAGCTCTGGTCTGCTTCTCCTTGCCCTCGGATGGAAAAGTTCTGCATATGGGTGTATTAAAAGCAGTATATGTCCAAGCCCAAATTACCCAGCAGCCTAGAAGCGCTGTAGAATTGTGGCTGTGTTCTAGTCTAGCCACAGGTCAAGAAAGGTATCTAAAACACCATTGCAGCCTGCTGTTGTATGCATGCAATTCCCATCTGCTCTACTAGGGCTCTACTTCGTGGTCAAGCAGACTTGTCTCCTATAACATCATCTGAGAGTAGCTGCTGCCATACAGTGCAAGGCAGCTACCATAACTAGCTCTAGCAATCTATTCCACGATTGGGTAAGTCTACAAGATACAATCATTTGCCTCCTCTGCCACATATCCTAGCTGAGGCTCCAGTGCTTATCTGTCTACAGTTACAGGTGGCTCTGCTCTCTTACCCTTTCTTTCCCTTAACCTTCAAATGTTCCAAGATCAGTGCTCCCAGCCTCATTTATAAGCGGATTCAAGCCCTTTAGAGCCCACCTTTTGCAGCATTCTTAGAAACCAATACCTTTCTCTCAGAAGACAAAGGAAAAAAAATTGTTAATTTAGTGCAATTGCTGCTCACGGGCTACAGGGTGACAAACCACAAGCAGCATGTCTTGAAGAATCCAGCCAACATGTTATCCACACAAAAGCACAAACTGAAAGCACCCTGCGCTACCAGTAGCCCAGCTGGTCTGGAAGAGATTTTAGACCTCTCACCTATTTCCAGACAAGACTCAGGGAGATTTCTTATAAAGGGTCATTGCAGGAAATTCTTAGAGTGGTGCCATTTAGAGCCACTTTCCTCTAGAGAGTAGTAGGCCATTCCTCGGTAAATATGACCACACAGCTGGTCATATGTGGCCATAGGATCATCCTTCTCTCACCTAATCAGGTTTTTGAAGGGGGACAGAAGTCAAATTGTAGCTCAGAAGTGCTAAAAGGATTGCCAGTCTGTGTACCACTTAAGCAAAGGAGCAATCAGTCTATCAGTAGAGCAGGAATATTGACAGAAGACCAAAAGAGCTACATTCATTGCAAGTCTTGAATACTAAAAGCCAGTGCACACAACAGAAGTTATCTAGGAACAAAGAAGCTGGCACCAAGTCTCCACTTGTGCTTACAAAAGAGAAAAAGCAGTTGTATTATATCTGACACAAAAAGTTTCATAGAAAACATGGGCTGGGATCATTCTCCCAAGAAACTAGCTCAGTAGGTAAGTTACATTTTAGGACAGTGACATAGAGGAAGACAGGCTAATCTTCCTTGGCAAACACACTTTGGTTTGTTACCCCTTCCACAGGGGATTTGCTACCCTGAGAACAAACTCCTGCTTTCCCTAAATTCACTGTGCACCTCAGTTTCACACAAAAAGAGAATCAGCATCACTGGACAACAAGCTGGTTGGAGGCAACCCAGACTTGCTTAAGTGTACCCCAGCCACAATGCTATTTCCAATTTTCTCTTTCAAGAGAAAACTCACTTGGATCCATAAATGTGCTGAATAGAGCAGTCAGGGCAGCTTTCTGTCCCCTGGAACAAGCTCCTCAAAGAGATTCATTTATCCCTCTGGGAGTGCAGTGCACACTTCCTACAGAGATGCTACAAGCAAAGTGTGAGGGGCACATTGGCAGCCAAGGCACATGGTTGCTTGTTTCTTGTTCGTTTGTTTTTTTAAGCCAGACTGACCCAATACCAACTAATTGATTTTAACAACAGCCTAAAGAATCGAGACACTTGCTCCCACACACAGGTTTCTATTCTCACCCACAGAATAACCTTTCCATAGCTGAGGAGCTCATCATCCAGGTTTCCAAGGGAAGAGCAGAGACTAACAACAGTAATGTTAAAAAGAATGCTTTCCACAGGGCTAGCAACAGATGCCCTCACCACCAGCGATGCCCCAGTGACTCTGCAGACCCTGTCTGCTCTGACACAGAGCAGATGCCTGCCCTTACCTTGGGAGTGTGTGGGGTATCACACAGCTGCAGCTTCTTCCAGGTGATGTGCAGCGGTGTCTCGGCATCACCCCGGCTCTTGCTTACAGCCGGGGAAGGCTCTGGGGTGGGACTCACCCAGACTTTCGTCCTCCTCAGGAAAATCTCACTAAGCTTTCTGTGAGGGGTTACTGGCAGAGGACTGCTCTCTTGCCATTTCTGGAACTCACAGCTCCTGGGGGGGCTCGAGCTCAAGGTGTCCTCCTCGTTTATGCTTCTGTCTTCACTATCTTCACCACAACTGGAAAAATCCAGTCTCTGAATGAATTCATTGCTGTCGTCCCAGTCATCCATTTCACCATATGAAACAGAACAGGTACAGCTGATACTGGCCTGCTTTGTTAGAGGAAGATAGTGTTACTTACACAGGCAGATGGAGCACTCTCTTCCTTGCCTTATCAAAGGTTCTGCTCACCACATGCACTTTCCCTCCCTAATCCAACATACACAGAAACCTTGGTCACTTCTAGCTGTCATTGGATGGAATCAGTTAAAGAAGAGTACCAGGATCACCAGGTAAAAATCCATTCAGCTACTGCTCATGTAACAACAGATTTTGTGTTTTATCATATTGGTGCAAGTCAGATACAGCTCAGAAGTCACCACCTTTCCCAGTAAGCCTCCAAGGCAACTTCTCCACCCACCAGTACTTCATCCACTACTCTCATCACACATAGAACAGAGCTACTAAATCCTAAAGAACAACACACGGGCCCCCCCACCCCTTTCCACCTTAAATTTCTCAACCAGAAGAAAAGAACCTGTACAACATACAGCTGTAAAAGCAAAGGGCACCCCAGTTGCAAGATTCACCACAGACAACTCTTCTGCTGCCCTGGCACATTTATAACCACCCCACGCACCTGGACCATTACTAATGGGAAACATCTGGAGCTCAGCAGCACCTGTGCACAGTTGCCTGTGCCTAGGAATGTTGGTGGCTGAGGAGTTTTGTTGTGGATGGGGATTTTCTGTGCCTGCAACCAGCTCTGCAGGGAGCCAGGGCTCCCTCTGAGTCATCTCCTTGCTTCTGCACGCTCTTCCCTCCTCCGGCTTCCTGGGGCCTACAGGGAGGTGATGTCTGCTGACAGCCAGTCTGCTCGGTGTTAATCCCATCAGTGATGCAGTCTTTGTGGGCTTTGCTTGTATAAGTGATTAGTCTGGTGGTGACGGGGCCCTACGCTTTCCTCTTTTAAGTCTGAATTTCGCTTCCCGCGTTTAGATGTGTATTAGTTTGGACAAGAGTAGCAGCCTGCATGGAGAAGTTAGAAGTGTAATTTATGATGTGCTAGACTTCAGGAGAGAGTTAGGGGCCATACACGGGTCTTTGTATGGGTTCTGATCTTGAGGTGTCAAGCACGTGGTGCAGGAGAGGAGGGTGAAGCTGGCTGCATCAGCCAGGGCAGCCCTACAGGTAGGGCTGCTCTGATGCTCACCAGGAGCGGGTCAGTGTCTCTTCTCGCTGCGCCCTTCTGTAGAAAATAGGGATATTTCTGTGCCTTTGTGAACCTGCTTTTCAAAGAAGGACCAGAGTGAGCTTTAACTAACTGGAAACGAGGTTACGGCAGCTTTTTTTCTTAGCATCAAGGAGAGCTAATAGAAGGACATGCAGAAATTGGAAGTGGCCACAGCCCAGAGGAGATGGGAGCTTGCTAGAACCGACATGTGCTTTCCCATGCACATGTCATGGGGAATTTCCACCAGAAAATAAAGGGACATGTTGATCTGAGGTCACCTAGCCCTCTTAACCTGGTCTTTGAATGAAAAGTATGGCCATACGGGTCTCTGAAGTTGCCTGTGAAGACTGTGACTAGCAAGTCATCTGATACAGGCCACCAAAGCCGTTTCAGGAGGACATGCCAGGAACTCGGTATTGGTTTTACTGCTGCATCTGGCCCAAAGGTTGTAGCGTTTCTTCCAGGCACAGAACCTGTCGCTGCCCTGCAGAATCCCTTCTCCCGCAAGGCAGCTGCTGCGTCTCCCTGTGCTTTACCTTGAGCATGGTCCAAAAGCCTGGCAGTGCCAGCACTGGCTGCTTTTTGCTATGAAAAACTGTCTCTGTAGCATCTGGCCAGCTGAGATCCTATGACAGGACCACTTTACTACTGCTGTGATCTGACGGTATTAATCAGATATTCAGTACTTGGAGCCTTGGGTAGGAATATTTTATTTTAAATCTGAATAAATAATGCTTTTAGTCCCTATATCTACATTTTGATTAAGAATACAGCAATGAAACTCCTTCTGAAACTTTTTTTTTTCTTTTTTTCCCCTTCATGGTCTGTAGGCAGTACTCATTTTTCTACAGAGGAATGTGATATGTAAAGGAGAAAAGTTGGACTTGATGTGTAAATAAGGCCCAACGTATTCATCTTGTATCTTCTAACTAAAAGCCACCACATTTTCATTTCATATTTTTTGTAGAGGACTACTCAAAGATCTGACAACAATTTTCTTAGCCCTCAGCTGGAGGGAAAATGTGTTCATTTTCTTTTGAAGGAGAGCTTTTCTCCTAAAAGGGTCATATTATCTCCTGGCCTAGGTCTTTTTGATTTTGGTGAAATAATAAAGTAAAAAATGCGGCCTTTGTTTTTTGCATACATCTAACAAACAGCGTGCCCTCAGCAGGCCCAGGTTGTTAGCCAAAGCAGTTTAAATAGCTCTGGTGCCACTGGATCTCTTGTCCTACAAGGTCTCTCTGACCAAAAGCAGAGAGCCTGGGGAGCAATGGCATTTCAGATACCTCAGAGCCAGTGCTGGCAGCTTCGGCTCCCTGTAACTGGCTGCTGTCCCCGTTGCATCCCCTCCCATGTGCTGGGGTGACATGGTGCAACGGCACGACAAAGGGGACCAGGAACCGCTCTGCACCGCTGTCGTGATTCCACCAGGCCAGCGTGAAACACCATGCAGCAGCTCACTCACCCTCCTCCACCCCCGGGGGAATGGGGAAGAGAATTAGAGGGGAAAAGGGAAGGAGACTCGTGGGTTGAGATAAGAACAATTTAATAATAATAATGATATAAAACTAAAAGTAATGATGATAAAATAATAATACAAATTAACAATATATGCATATATATATGTAGTATGATAACAATATACGCAAACAAGTGATGCTCAGTGTAATTGCTCGTCACCTGTTGACCAACACCTGTCCCGTCCCAGCAAGTGACCCTGAAACAGTGAAGTCCCGACACTGCAATCCTGGACAAGCAAGAAGCCCTAAAAGACAGGAAGAGAGAGAGAGAACTCTGAAAGTCTGAAAAGAGAAGAGACTGAGACAGGCTTCAAAGAGAATTCCAAACTTCCCGGTCAAGCCTCATCCATACACTGGGCAGAATGTTGCATGATATGGAATATTCCATTGGATAATTTGGCCCTCAATCCTAAATCTAAACTCAAATCCTAAGCTAGGAGTTGTGAGCCCTTTGTCCCAGCCATGCCCCCCGCAGCCTGTTGTGCTCCTGCACACTGGCAAAACATGGGAAGCTGAAAGGTCCTTGATGTCTAAACACCAAATATAAACATCAGTGCACTATCGATATTCTTCTTATAACAAATCCTATACTAAGTCCAAAACGCAGAGCTATTCTAGCTGCACTGCTAAAAAGAAAAACTCGCTCTGTCCCAGCTGAAACCGGGACAACTGCAAATAGCCATGCGGGTAGTGGAGGAAGTTTGATTCAGGATTCATTTCCCCTGCCTAGATTGCTGGGGGACAGACTGACATCCATAGCAGCACCACTGCGGGGATGAAGGAGAGGAGTGAAACAAGTTGTCACTTCAGCATCACTGACTTGCAAAAAAATATTCATCAAAACGTAGCTTGGCACCGTCTATATGGTTAAAGTGAAGCATGTGGGAAAGTATTTGCAGAATCTGGCTTTTCTTTACACAGTAACAAAATATTGTGCAGGGTTTGTTTTTTTTTTTCTTTACCAGTCACCTTCTATAAAAAACTCCATCTGCTAAACACTACCTACTGCGGTTTATAGCTCTGCAAAGTAAACTCGTGCATGGGCTGTGCGAAACAAAATGCCCACTCGATGTTGGAGCTGTCTGAAATGAAGCTCACAGCAAATGGATGCAAACATTACCAAAAAAAGAGAAAAAACCCAAACCCCACTGTTGAAGAAACTAGATGATGAGTTTCTTAATGACATATTGAACGCTCAGAGCTCCTCAACAGGAAAAAAGTTAGACAATTAAGGCTTTTATGACTGTATCTTCTCTTTAATTGTGGCCTGCTTAATTGGGTAATCCAATTAATCAGAAATTCCTAGGGAATCCAGTTAAACCTAATGATACTTAATGACATTGGTGGTAGCGTAATGAGGATGGTAATTACACAAAAGTTGGCTGCCTGTAGACACTTGTGTCTCCATCTTTCAATCTCAAGCTGATTCTGCCTGTTCTTCTCAAAACTTTCACATTGTTCTATAGCACACACATATATATATATGTGTATATACATATACACACACGTATACATGTATATACATATACATACACACACATTCATACTGGATCAATGTCACTGTCTGGTTCAGATTTGTGGCTTGCAGCTGCCACTGCAACAATTTGGGGGTGCAGGAGATGCCTCATTCCTGGCACTGAGGCTGCTCTGCTCTGCTCCCTGGGCTCCCTCAGTAGGATGGGATGCGGTGAAGCACAAGGAAGTGAATGCCATGCCTGAGGCAGTCCCCAGCCCTCCCCTGCTCCTCCGGCAACTGGCACAGGAGAAGAGAGAAGTCGTAGAATCATAGAATCATAGAATCGCCTGGTTGGGAGAGACCTTCAAGATCATCGAGTCCAACCATTCACCCTGCACTGTCAGGGTCCCTCAACCATGTCGCTCAACACCAAATCCACACGGTTTTTAAACACCTCCAGGGGTGGGGACTCCACCACCTCCCTGGGCAGCCTGTTCCAAAGTCGGAAGCCCCCAGGCCAGGCTATCCCTCGAGCAGCTCCAGCCACTTTCCACTCCCCCGGCCCAGCGTGGCCATTGCCAGCGCCTCCTCCTCGCGCCTCGCCCCGCCCCCGGCGGCACGCCCCGCCCACAATCGGCGGCACGCCCCGCCCCTCCCAGCCCGGCCCCGCGCCCTCGCCCCCGCGGAGTCCCCGCCCCGGAGCCGCCCCCCGCCGGCGGCCGGTGCGGCGCGGCGCGGCGCGGCTCGGCGCGACTCGGCTCGGCGCGGCGCGGCTCGGATCGGCTCGGCGCGGCGGCGGGCCGTGGCCATGGTGGAGCGCGCAGACGAGGCGCCGCTGCTCTTCTGGGCCGAGGGCCCCGCCGTGTCAGCGCCGCCGCCCGCGGCCGAGGCGGGCAGCGGCGGCGGCGGGCGGCGGCTCGGCGGCGGCTGGAGCGCGGCTCCATGGGGCGGCGCGGGGCCGGTGGAGGCGGCGGAGCCGCCGCGAGCGGAGGCGGAGGAGGACCAAATCGTGGCCGTCTTCGTGGTCACCTTCGACCCCCGCACGGGTGAGGAGCGCTGGCGGCGGGCAGGAAGGGCCGCGGGGGGCCGGGACGGGGCCTGCAGTGGCCGGGCCTGGGGCTCCCGGTGCCGCTGGCGTAAGATGGATGCGGGCCGGGGCCGGACTGCGGGTCCCGCGGGGCGCCCGCCGCTTGCATCCCTCCTCCCGCGGGGACCGCTCCCCGCGCCGCGTTTGTTGGGTCGCCGGACCCCAGTGGAGAGGGGCCTGCGGGAGCCGGTCTGCCCTCTGCTCCCACGGGAGACCGCTGCTTCACGGCACGGCTGCCGGTCCCCGTGGCCCGGCCGGCCTCCCGAGGAGCGCTGTGTGCCGGCGGCAGCGGGGCTTTGCGGAAAGCGGAGTGTAAGGGGGATTGCATTTGATATCCATCCCGCCGAGAACTTCTGTCGGGGGCAGGCGCCGCTCCGGGTGCCGCTCCGAGGGGAGCCGGTGACCCAGGCAGGGACGGGCGTAGCTCTGCCCCGCAGCGGGATACAGGACAGGGATCCTGAGAACGGTGCTGGCGCACCCCCTGCACGGTGTCCATACCTCGGGTCGAACCTCTGCCCAGTGGAGGGACAACCTGTTAGCAGCATCTCGAGAGCATCCTTCTGTCTCCATGGCGTGCCGTACACCTACCTGCAGCTGTTGGTGACGGATGGCGGTTATGGCAGGCGTAAATCGGGCAGGCATGCAGGGCATGATCCGCAGCAGCAGCTCAGCTATGTATTTCTTGGTGGCCTGTATGTTTAGAGGCTGGTCTGTGGTGGAACCTCTGGGGCTCTTAGTGCTTTGAAGTGGAGTGCTGCAATCCAAGAGGGCAGAGGAGAGGGGCAAGGGAACGTATTTTCCACCTTTCACTGCCATATCCATCTCCCTCGGCACTGTCAGGCTTTGGTGTTGTATCACTTCTCTTACTGCCAGAGGTTATTCGTTTCAAGTCGGCGAATCAGCATTTCAGAAAACATCTTAAGTTTGTTTTCTTAGTCTTGCTGCACTAGCGGTATCCGTGAAACAGGATGTTGTGACGCAGTCAGAAAGTTAGCACCCGCCTCGCATCTCTTAACGCAGGTACAGTCCTTGGGGGTCTGGTGTGTCCCGAGACAGATTGTTGGGTCTTTCAGCTGCACCAGCCTGGGGTGCAAAGGCAAGAGAGGGGCATAGCTGAAAGTCTTGGTACGATCAGAGAGTTTAGGAAGTAGCTTGGGAGATGTAGGAGCCCATTTGCATCCAGATCTGGGAGCAAGCTCCTCCTACTTCCATAAACAGGGACTTCCTTAGCAAAACCATAGCAAAAGTACTAGAGACAGGGAAGAGCATGGTGGGTTTTTTTCAGTGGAAGGGAGAGCTGGGAAGGAGGATGTAACTGACATCATGCTGACAAGAGGGCCCTGAAAGTGAAGACTGAATCCTGGTCTAGAATTGAAAATCCCAAGGAAGTACTGAAGAGAACAGATCCCCAAGTCCAATGCACTGTCAGAAATGTACACAGCCGAACAGCATGGCCGCTGTGTCCTGAAACACCAATGGGCTTTCGAGAAGTCACCCGTTTCATGCTTCACCAGAGAGAGGTGTCTTCAGTCTAGAGGTCAGAGGCTCTTGATTCATCAAAATCCAAAATCAGGTTGGATGTCATCTTTCCAACAGGAGATTGAAAGGGGAGATGTTTCTCCTAAGTATCCAAAACATGGCAGAGTTCGGACGACGGCAGCAACAGCAGGTTGCCTTTCAATTTGTCTTTCAATCTGAGTGCATATGCCTTCCACGAAATGGTGAGATTTTCTTGGTTGGCAGAAAGTTGAGCTTTCTCAGGAGTTTGTCTGAACCAGCTGTTGCTTTGAATGAAGTCCAGGGAAAGTTGGGAAACAGCTCTTCTCGCATCTGATGTGCAGTTAATGCTGGGTGTCATCAGCCTTGGAGTAGTCTGTCAAGTCCAGGAAAATTCAGCCTCTCACTACTACTCAGCACTGACGCTTAATGTAAGGAACATGATAGGACTGTGAGGAACACATCAACAAATGTCAGCTTCACAGGTGGAGGGGAAAGTGCCCTATGGAGGATGCGGACTTGGAAAAAAGATATTAAAGCCACAGTGGTGTGGACTTGCTAGGGTCAGAAAGAGGACATGGGAATTCCTGGGTCAACCATATGAGATGGCATGAAGGACTTCTGTAATGTTCATGAGGGTATCTGGTCCTTGTCTGTGACTTAAAGGTCATCATCCAGTCTCTGAGCTGGAAATCTGCTTGATCCTGCCCAGGATAAGCACAGCAGACCTCCTTTGGTAGCTTGCTGAGGCAGGTGTGAAAGGCAGAACTTCTGCTGGTGGCTGGGAAGATAGTTACGCCAAGTAATGTCTACTCAAATACAGGCGAGCAGTTGGGTGAGAAATGTGTTACTGTAGAAGGATGAAATGGTTACTATGCTCATAAAGAATGTAACAGCTTTCCTCCTAAGTTTAGAAAGGCTTGAAGCAGACAAACTCTGCATTATCTAGCAGTTGCATGTGATGAGTTCACAAAGGTAGGTTATGGGGTTGCCAGGCCACTGTTATGATTCTGGTGTTCTTGGGGCTCTGTTGATGCTCATATGAATGGCCCAACATAAGCGCCAGAGGTAGCTTTTAAATCAGTGGTGCTGTTCCCACCTCCAGCACACCTTCTCCCACCTTGTGGCACTTCAGAAGGAGCTCTTTTCACCTCTATTACAAAGATAGATCTTGCACTAATGCAGAAAGTGAACTGTAAATTAAGCACAGAATGGTGGCAGCTTGGGAACCAATCATGTCATCTTCTTGTTGCTCCCTGTCCTTTGGCAGTCCCCCCCTTCAGGGAGTGACCAATTGGGAACACTGACACTTCGAAAAGCGTGAGCACCAGGTCTGCGCAAACACTGCCCCTTAAAGAGCACGGTCACGAGGAGCTTTAACAAGGCTGCTGAATTTCCTAGTGCAGGTGTTCCCTTGGGCAGGTAGTAACAGAAGACCCAAGACTATCTTGGGCAGCAATGGGGATACATCCGGTAGGTGTGACCTACTTGGCATTAGGCTCAAGCACATGTGCTTTCTGAGACTTATACTTGTCCTGAGTAAAGCAAGTGGGGAAAAAAAATAAATAGAACAATGCATTTTGCTTTGGGAGGGTGATAAAGAACGATGAAGCAAAGTCCATGGCCACATCAACTCAGTCAGATCAGAATAGTTGATAACAAGCTGAACCTTCTTAGCCCTCTTTCTTTGATGGATGTGATGATAGTCAATGTTGTGGAGGTCCCACACAGTCTTTTGGCTTAAAGGGTCATGTGAGTAATGGAGGGAGACGAAGAGGGAACAAAGGGAAGTAATCGGTTTTGCACCAGTGAACATGCAAATATTCCGTTTTTCTGTCCTGCGTTTCTTCCATGCAGGAACCGGAGCCAGTGTGACGGCTAGGTCACACTCAATGCTTCTTGTGTCCTGGTACAACATGGTAGCATTGCACGGCTGGGGACCCTAAAGATCTTTGGAAACTTCTAGTAGTGAGAAGGGCCAGGTGATGGCCAGCAAACACTAGTGCCATCATCGTTTCTGTAAGAATGTGAAAATGCAGGAAAGAGAAAATACAAGAGAAAGAGGAAGAGCATCCTTAATCTTGCATACCAGAAACTTAGAGTGCCTTTTCTGACCTGGCCTCACGCTGGGAGATAGCTCCCAAGAGATCTCCAGATCTGCAGATTTGACTCTCGGCAAAACCTCTCGTTGCCTCTCTAATGCTGGGTGACTCTCACTTCGAAAGTTTCCTGTGCACACGAGAGCTGCTTTCTGCACAGGGAAGGGCAATGCTTCCTGTTTTTCTACAACATTGCTTCCTCCTCCCTCGTCCGGTTTCTTGGACAGGCTGGCAGTCGCTATCGCGTCTGGGTGAAGTCTCTCCTTTGTTTGCTCTACTGTTTCGCCAGACCGACTTTCTTCGTTTTCTTTTTTTATCTCCACGTTTGTTCTCCGACTGCCACGTCGCCCGTGCGCTCACAGGGCAAGGTGACGCGAGGAGCTGCCAGGAACGCAGGTGTGGGTTGCTTGTGACAGATCCCAGAAAAAAAAAAATAGCTGCCTGATAGGCGAGTTGGTTTTGTGGTTACACGAAGGGTAAGGATCTGTTCCAAGGTGTCTTTTCGTTACTTACTGCTGCAGAACCGACATTGTTTAGGCTATGTCCACTTCAGCACCTCTGTAGTGGAGATTACACGTGATGTTTGTGACTAAGCTGAACAAAGTCAAACAGTTTCCTTTGCTCAACGGTGCTCTTGTGTATGGATCTGTTAATCTATAGGTAATGACCAGTAAGTGAATCTCTGCGATGCGAGACTTAAAAGCGGATCCGGCCTTAACCACAATTTTGTGGTAGAATCAACAGTCTTCATAGTTGACTTCCTCGCTCTTTCAAGGAAGGGTCTTGTGCCTTTAAAAGGAAAACCAAGTGCACACACACAAAAAATAACCCCGAACAACAAAAGCCAACATCTATATATAATATGCAAAACCTACAGGGGACCGCGCAGGCTGACATGATGTCACTGGCTTTCTCTGCCAGCCTTTCACACGCCTCAGAGGCGAAGATGCTTTACAGCAGAGCTCTGTGGTTTGGCGTGTGATTGCACAGAGCTGTGCTCGGGGTCACGAGGCTGCCGCTGCTCCCCGGCCAGCCCCGCTGTGCGGGAGAGGTCTGCTCGTGGACGAGGAGTGGTTTGCAGGAGAGGTCTGCTTGTGGACGAGGAGTGGTTAGCTGGGTGCAAAACCTTTCCTGTTGCCACACTTAATGCTGTTGGTTTTTCTGAAGTCCTTGCCAGGCAGAGCTGGGGGAGGTCTGCTGAATACGGTATCTGTGTGAGAAGAAAAATAGCCTATTTAAATGTCAGTAGCTAAGCCCAATTCCTGTGCGAGAGTGCATGCATATACTTGTGCAGTATGAGTAATGACACGACAGGCTTCCGAAATGAGGCTTCATACTTAAATATCTCTAGAAGTATCAGCTGGGAGTAAGGACCTTCCAAATGTACACTGTCCGTGCAAGCACAGCTGGGTTGCTTACCCCAAAGGGCGGTGGAAGGGCTGTACCAGCAGAAAGCATTGGCACGGGGCATCTGCCACTGCGTTATACTGAAGAGTGTTTGTTTGCTTTGTTGGTAAAATGAAGTCACATTACTTCAAATGCTGTTGCTATGGGCAGGCTGAGAGAACAGAAACTCAGCGGTTAAACCTGGAACACATCTCGGTGCAGTGGGAGTGTCCAGATGAGCAGGTTTAAGCTCTGAAGTGCTGGCATGGGAAAGCATGAGAGGTCCCCCTTTTTTGTCCGTGGTTAGCTTGCCAGCAGCAGGGCAGGACTTCATCAGCTTTAGGGACGTTTTGTGACTTCTCTGATATCATCTGTTCCAGGATCAGGCTCCTCAGGTGGCCTTTCCCACTGAACAACTGCATGCTTTCTGGCTGGGTTGGCAGGTGACAGGTGTTTGCTAATCTTGATCTAGCTTGTAATTTATGTGCTTTTTTCCTTTGGTTATTCTAGCACGACCAAACATGTTGCAGCACTTGGATCACCTCAGCCTCTGTGTAAAGCTTCAGCTAACTCCTCCTATCCTAAACTAAACATGAGAGATTCCAGGGAGAAGTAGTGATAATCAGGATGCTGGCTTAGGGGTTCTTGTTTGACCAGCCCTGCCAAGCATAGCCACAGAAGCATATTGATGATGGTATGAGCTATCACAGAAACTCATCCTAAAGAGCAGCAGTCTGTACTTTGGGTTTTTTCTATATCAGATACTCGTGTAGACGGCCTGAGTGGAGCAGCATTATACCATAGCTCATCCACCATCAGGTAAAATTGTAGCTGCTCTGTGATTAAGCTTATAAAGCATAAACCGCAAAATAGCATTAGCTTCAGAAACGGCTCCAGAAGTCCTGCAATATCTGGGTGTTGTGCTGCCACGAGTAACATTTGCAAGAGATGTGTGGAATATAGTATGTCAGCTACTGTCTGTGACAATTTCAGAGTTCAGGAGTTGCGTTAGAGCACTATTACTGGCATCTCAGTGATGTAAAAGCAGCAACTTGCTGTTGCTGGTGTTTGCCCTTTAGAAACGAGTACTGTGTCCAAGTTTACCCAGATAAACTTGCTTCTCTGCAGGCAACATGGTGGAGTGGTGTTTACCCCAAGATATTGATTTGGAAGGTGTGGAATTCAAATCCATGGCAAGTGGGTCTCACAAAATCCAGTCAGATTTCATGTGAGTATGTCTGAGCTATATTACTTCATCTTTCTCTTAGCTGTACGTCTACACCACCATCCCTTAATTCAGAACATGCAAGAAAAATACCATCTACGAAGTTAAGTTCCTGCATAAACGTGCTGCTAAACTGTATCTAGCTGAGCCAAAGATACCCTCCAGATACTTTCAACATGGTATCAAGTAGGATCTGCTGGGTGACAGCTTTGGCTGCAGAGGTCAACCGGTGAACCAGGCAGGGCAGCGTCTCAGTGGTGTGCAAATTTTAATGCATATTGGGGAAATCGTACTGCACTGTGCAACTTCTGAGGCTGTCAGCAGAGCCTAGGGTGAAGGGGGGAGAATGGCAGAACTGAAATGGGAAAGATTTTGCACGAACAGAACTTGGAAAAAGTTTCTGAATACTGCCACTGCTTTTGAATTCTTTAAATGTGATAAAGAGTCCTCGCTCCCTTTCTTCCCCACTAGCTCCTTCCTTCAGTGGAAAGACATGAGCTAGGCATTTTCTGCATTCCCGTCCTTTCACTGACCCAGTGTTGCAAAGCAGCAATGTTTTGCAATGAACTGCAGTGTCACAATTCCTTCTGGTCAGGAGTAACAGTTACTTTCTGAAAGGCATGTGAACTTAACCTTGCACTCAGCTAACGTATGCTTCCACATGCTGGCACCCAAAATATGACTCGGTAGCTAGACTATACTCACAACTTCATGCACTGCAGGCTCTTCTTCCTTGAGAGGAGGACACTGCGTTGACTGGGTCCTGCATCCTCTGTTAGTCTTCCTTCCAAGTTCTTTCCCTACCTATGTTCCTTACCAGCCTGTGACGTGGCTGGTCAGCGCTTTAGTGGTAGAGGCACTGGGAACTCTGCCCTTTTATGTCCTGTCTTGAGAAGGCTGGGACACCCAAGGCCTGCCCTCAGCCCTTCAGATAGCAGGGTGGGATTTCAGGGGATTCCCTAAAGAAGAAACTGTGTTCTCAAATGAGTATTTTTAGCAGCCAGTTACCTTTATTTCTTCCCCTTCCTTCTTTTTAACATTAACCTTTCTGTCAAACCTTTGTCCCCAGTTATTTCCGGAAAGGGCTCTGTTTTGGCCTGGCCTGCTTTGCCAACATGCCTGTGGAGAGTGAGTTAGAGCGTGGTGCCCGTATGAAGTCCGTGGGGATTCTCTCCCCTTCCTACACCCTGCTATATAGGTACATGCACTTCCTGGAGAACCAGGTCAGGTGAGTTCCCTTGGGAATGGGACTGGCCACTCCCCACCTAGAAGAGGTAGTGTTGCCTCGATAGAGACTGGTTTTAGCCGTGAGTGAGAATTTGACTACAATGCTGAGCTACAATTTCCTTGAATGACTACTTGTCCAGAAAGAGTTACAGGTTCACAATGGGAAGGAAACAAGGAACTGATTAGCAGCAGTCTATTCATCGCTAACAGGCTGGTCAGATCTATGCAAACACTACTTATTTTGTGGGGACCCAAGTGTCGAGGAGAGAGCTGAGAGGACACAAAGTTCCCCTTTTCTCCTTCTGAAAATCATTTTACAAAAGGCTCACAAAGGGCTTCTAAACCTATGATGGTGATCCTGGCTAGGTGTGTGGCTCAGCTGTGTTGAGTGAGCCTGGCAGGGAAAATGATGGTGGTAGAAAGGAAAGCTGTTCCTACCTGAGCATCCTTGAAAACAGGATCAGTCCTATGCATACATCAGCTCACTGTCTGCTTCAGTCCTGCCCATGTCCCCTGCCTGCACTGAAAGCTGGTGTTACTCGCGATTCTTTAGCTGTCCTCCTGGATAAGTCTGTGCAACTGAGGCAACCAGGGCTTCTTTGCTAGCTGGGAAAGCAGGTGTTGGCTGGGGGCAAGGCACTAAATAAGGAGAGTCCAGGGACACTACTAATCTCCCCTTTTTTCCTTTCTTTTCCAGACACCAGCTGGAGATGCCAGGGCACTACTCCCATCTAGAGGCATTCTATGATGACAAGAAAGGAGTTCTCCCTGACAGCAAGGGCACCTCTCAGCAACCTGTCCACTGGCTGCCATCCATCCACAGATACATGTACCCAGAGATGAAGGTGAGGCAGGTGCTCTGAGGCTCGCAGGAATGTTGCTCGCTCCTTGCTGGTGTCTCCCACTTCTTTACGTAAGCAGTCACTCCAGTGCTTTGTAGGCTGCTTTAGATAAGATTTTGTTACTTGAACTGTTACAAGCTGCAGTTCTCTGTCATTGCTTTGTGCTGGTCTTGCTCCCACATTTAGACTTAGCATCTGTGCATTTGTCCCTGTTTCACCTCTGAGCTGTTTTCTTCCCTTTCCCTCCACCTGCAGATCACACACCCTGCTGGATGTATGTCTCAGTTCATCAAATTCTTCGGTGAGCAGATCCTTGTCCTCTGGAAGTTTGCCCTGCTGCGCAAGCGCATATTGATATTTTCACCGCCCCCAGTTGGAGTTGTCTGCTATAGAGGTATGTTTCCAGGGACACTGCAGAGCTCTGATCTAGTAGGCTGAAGCACTGCAAAAATGCCTGGGGGTGCTGAGGGGACAGACATCATACAGGTCTTCAAAATCCATTGCAACCATTCCTTGTGAAGACATCGTTCAGCCTGCATTTACCCATTTCCTACAAAGAACTTTTCTTCAGGCCTTTCAGGTAAGGACATATCTGGCACTATCAAATACAGTTCCTGTCAACACAGGAAAGTAAGAGTGCTCAAGTCATTTGTGGAATCTAGAACAGGGGATTCCTGCAGGAGAACTGATTATTTCCTATCCAAACCAGGATGTCCCCACTTGAGAAGTACTGATGTTCAGGGGCATTTCAAAGCTCTAACCATTGTCTTCATGGAAGTGTGTGGGAGAACTGGGTAAACAGGGTTCAGAAGGCCTTTGAGGGAATACTGAAAACATCTCAGGATGTACTTTTCTTGTCCACAGTGTATTGCTGCTGTTGCCTTGCCAATGTTTCTCTGCCTGGTCTCGGAGGAACTGTCCCAGAGTCCAAACCATTCTTCTATGTGAATGTGGCAGACATAGAAATGCTGGAGACAGAAGTATCATATGTGGCCTGTAAGTATGATGGATTAGGCGTGACGTTTTTAACTTCAGGCTGCAAAATGTCTTGAGACACCAGACCGTAGAATAAAACTGATGAGAAATAGGATGTGTGTGGAATGACTAACTACGAAAGCAGGAGAGAACAGTTGGTCTGCTGAGAAAGCAATATGCTGCTCTGAAAACCTTCTCTGATTTTGGCAGGTACAACAGAAAAGATCTTTGAGGAGAAACGGGATCTCTATGATGTCTATGTGGACAACCAGAACGTGAAGACACATCACGAGCATCTGCAACCACTCCTGAAAATTAACAATGCTGACAAGGAGAAGTACCGACGGCTCAATGACCAGAGGTAATAATAGACATCTGGGTGGTCCTGGTAGGACAGCAGTGCAACATGGGATAAAGAGGACACTGCTCCTTTGTACTTTCCTTCTTGTCTTAGTATTTTCAAAGTTTCCCACTGCTTCAGCTCATCTCTTTGACATTCTTGTTCCGCTGTAGCTAACTGGTATGAGAGCCCCTGGGCACTCTGCACATAGAGATTAATCTGCCAGTGAGCTGCTGGAGCAGATAGAAGGCAGGAAGAGAGATTAGTTGACCACTGATCAGCAGCAGAACTGAAAACATAGCCTGATTTCTAGTCCAGTGCCTTATAAAGACTACCCTGTTGCCTCAGATATCAGGGCAACGGTGTAAGTGTGATTGGTCTCCAAGAAATGGATGTAGAGTTTTTAGCTGTAATCCTTATCTTCTCATAATGCTTTGAGGTTCATTGTAGGTATGCACATTTAATCTGTCTCCCCTCTCTCAGGCAGATGTTAATGTATTCTCAAGAAGTGGGTGAGGACTGTAGCTCCTGTGAAGAGGACCTTTTCATCTTGTGAGTGGCTACCTCTAATACTTAGTTGGTGACTGTTAGGTTTAGGGAGCCTCTTTCACTGATTTCACGTTGCACTGGTTTGGCATATTATGAAACATCATGGTTAACACAATTCTGCAGTGAGCTGTCTTCCTCTCGAGATCCAAGAACCAAACTGGCTCTTCTTCTTCAGATCATCTTCCTTTGAATTTGAGAAGTCAAATGCAGCCATATTAGTCTCCACTGAGGTCTCTTAAGTGCCGGGAGGGAGAAGGGAATTTTAAAAACAGAATTAGAAATGCAAAAATCCCCTCCCATTTTTGAAAACATAAGCACCATAGGACTTTTCATGCCAGAACATTTGGCTGAGGAAAGGACAGTGTCTGTGGGAAGCAGGCACTGTACCATGCTGGGGGAGGCACAGCGTGAAGGTAAGATCTGCAGGTGAAGGATTGGCCCGTTGATGTGGCTGGCTTTGTACTTGGCAAACAGAGGAACCAGAACTGGGTGAAGAGTATGAGGTATGGAATTAGATGAAAACCACACCTCTGCCACCTTCACTGCCTGTTGCTATTGTTCAATGTCTGCAGCAGGTGAGAAGTAATGCGATGAAATTGTGTGAAGGGCTGTCGGGGCAGAGCTCTGATTGCTGAGCTGCACAGATGTAGTCAGAGTTCTTTCTCAACAGCCTTGCATGTTCCTAGGAAAGCACTAGGTAAGAAGCAGCTCTCACTGCTGTGTTCTGCACCAGCAATGGAGAATTTCTTTACCCAGTGGCTTACTAGATGGATGACAACACCATTTCCTCCTTTGCATTATGGGAGCTATAGGTCTGATGTACCTACTTCATTACCCCAGGGCACACACCAGCTAGTAATGTGGCTTGCTTCCGAAGAGTGAAATGCCTACCATAAATCAGCCAGGCAGAAGCACCGCTCTAAGTTAAAAGTTACTGCTTTATCTTTGTTTATTCTGGGTCATCCATAAGGTGGATGGAAAACTGCTACAACATCACCTAAGAAGGTGGGATCTATGAGTAAAAGGAGTTAAATGCAGGTCTGGGGCTCTGCTGCCCATTTCATAAATACGCTGTCTTTTGAGGGGTCCAGCACCATCATCTCAGCTGACTTTTATCTTACAGGTTTTTCATGGAGCAGAACAACCGCATATTTCAGACGCTGATGGAGGTGTCAGCCAGCCAGGACAAGACACTGACAGCTGACCATGCACGAGGCATGGGCCTGGATCCCCAAGGGGATCGAAGTTTCCTTATGGACCTACTGGAAGTGTATGGCATTGATGTTATGCTAGTCATCGACAACCCCTGCTGCACTTAAACCAAGGGCAAAAGAGATGGGGAGCAAAGATCACTTTTTAAAGTCTACCAGACATTGCTTAGGAGGATCACTGGAACTCATCACAGCCACTGGATGGATCTCATTTTATTTAATAACTTTATATGGAGAGTATTTATAATTTTAAAGCAAAATGTGATTTTTTTCCCCCCCTCAACTTCCCAATGAGTACCTCCTCCAGTTTTTTGTTTGTTTTTGTCTCCTTTTCTCTTTCCTTTGTGTTTTTTTTTCAGTTTTGTTTAGATAGAACCAGTGGCACCTTTGCACCAATCCTCACTGTTGCCAGTGATAGCTAGGTTTTGGCCTAGCCTGGATACCTGAGGGCTGAAGACGTCAGGAAAGCACTTTGATGATGGGGACCAATGTGAAACGCTGAACCTGAGCTCTCAAGACTTGACTGGAAAACCCTCATATCATCCCCTTTTCCACTTGGGGACTGAAGAGAGCTTCAGCACAGGCTGTTAGTGGCCCAGTCTCATAAAACACCTTCTGTCCTACCATGTTTATTGGTGGGGACAGTTAAACCAATGATAAAAAACAGGACTTCTTTAAAGACCCCTCACCCAACTTTTAGCAGCTGAGTTGGAATAGGGCCACCATTCCTCACCAATGGCAGAAAAAAGTTTGGGATAAGGGGGTGCTACAGGATCTTACATGACTTTACTTATTGGAGCAGCACGGTTTCAATTCCAGCATTTGAGGTGGTATAAACTGGCAAAGATTATACATACCTATCTCATAGCTGGAGAAGAGCACTATCTCTACTTAATCCCTCCTTCCACTTCCTCTGGTTTTCAGTTGCATCACACCTGCTGCTTTGGTTCAAACTCTTCAAACCAGCAAGACAGTCTCCCATTTAACAGGGACCAAAATCACTGAGCCACCTGGCAGTCACTATGCTCTCCAGCCTCAGCTCAGATGGTGCTGGGCAGGATTGAGGTGGAGAAGTATGCTCTAACTAATATCACTAGCCTTTCCTTTGCAGCAGGTGATACGTGTCACTCCTTTGCTTTAATATTGTCTGCTGATTCTCCTTTTGTCGAGCAGCCTTGGGCACTGCCTGCTGCCGTCCTTGGCTTTACGTGAGACAGAGAGCAGCATGTGACCTTTCAGCTGGAATGGCTTCACAGTTTGCAGGAGGTTCTCGTGGAGTTTGGTGCCCTTAATTGGCACAGCTGCTAGAAGCAATGTCTAACAGGAAGCCTTTTCTTTTTTTCCCTGAGCAGAGAAACTGTAGAACCAGATGAATGGTATTTCTCATTCTTGTGCTGTGGAAAGACCAGGATTCAGTTCATGCAGGGCCAGTGGTTCCCTTCAGGAAGGCTATCCCTGTAAGGGTATTCCTTTCACCATGCTGAATCCAAGAATGGTACTGTAGGTTCTAGGTGTGACATACTGCTGTGCCCAACATCCTCCATTCAGTAGCAGCACCAGCTTTAAGCTAACTGTTCTTCCTGAACTGTGGCTATAGCTAATTAGCTGCTGCTTCTAACTTAGTAGACTTCAGCACCCTTGGAGCCTTTCTGCAGTTTGTAGAAATGCAAACTGTAGCTGATATATCCATTTATCCTTGCATTTTATAGGATGAGACAGAGCCTGAACCACCTGCTAATTCTTTTTAAAACAGGTGAAGCAAATGTACTCCAAGTAGACTGTCTGTGGATTGTGTCTCTCTGGAAGGAAGAAGGCTGGCATGTCCTGTTTTTCCTTGAAGGCTGGGGTAGTTTTGCTTGCTGTGGATTCAGCAGTTTTAGTGAGGTGTGGGAGCAGGGGTCTCACAAGGCTTATTGCACAGTTCATTGATATAAGCTTCAGCATATTACGTTCCTGTGACCTGCCTGTCTCTGAGCAGTTGCTCTCCTGCCTGCTTTTTCAGGGCTTTGGATGTTTTTGTACAGGAGAAAACATGCTGCTGTTTGTATTGCCAGTTGCTCACAACTGTGATGTAATCATCCTTAGAAGGTTGGGGAAAAATATGGAGAAAGAGGAAAAAACAGAGCTGAAGTCATTTAATGGAAAGACCAGTCTTTTTTCCTTAAGACAAGGCTTTTTTTTTTTTAAATTGACACCTCTAGTATAAAAGTGACCCACAATCTCCATGCTTTTTTCTAACTTCCACTTTAGTTTTAAGATGCTGTCTGCAGTGAAGATCCCTGAGGAAGTATAGCTGGCACTGTATTGCTGTCACTTAACTCCCTTCAGATATAAAAAAAAAGGAACTGAAACTAGTCTCTAACAATTCTTCCTCTCACTTTCTTGAAGGTTTGCTACATAGTTTAGCTGTGGTCAGCTGTTAATGACTTTCTCGTCTTTTTGATGTCAGTAGTTCTTTTTTCTGAACTAAACAGAAACAAACTTCTGTCATTGAAATTTCACAGCCTCTGCAGTCAGAGGCTTTCTCACACCCTGCATTACAGCGCTATGTTCACAAGCTGTCAGAATATCAGGTCTGCTAGACAGCACTGCTAGAGCCCACCAAGCGGAACCTCCTCAAGCTACTATTGGACATTTATTAAACCTCTGCTTTCCAGAAACTAGGTCTTCAGTTGCTAGCAGTAGCATGGGTGCGGAAGCATCAAAGCAAGCAGATTACTCTAGAAGTAGCATCCATGCTACATCCCCGCTGGACGGCTACAGCCTATTTTGTTCTTCCTTGTAATTTTGCTTTTCTACAGCCTCTCTTGGCAGGTGACTGCTACAAAAGACAAAACACAGAACAAAAAGACTTCTCTGTCCTAACCTTTCCTTGTTAGATTTGCTGCAAAAGAACTTTCCACCTCTTCTCCCCTTTTCTAATAGACATTGCTTTATTGTCACATGTGGAAAATCCTTGATAAATGGGTACATAATATAAACAAATGGCTACAGTTTGGGCCATGAGGGCTTGCTCAGTACGCTGTTTTTTTGTTTGGAACTAACTTCACTGAATCTTATCTTTCTGGGAGATAAGTGTTTTACCCTCAATTCTGTTAAGTGCATACATTTAAAATCCCCTCCTTGGCACTTAATGGTTGCTTTTTTAAATACTAGAAGCTGGAAGGGAGAGTTACTTGGTGTATTGTGAATTAAAAGAGGGAGGAAATTGTGGCGTAAGGTAGGATACTGCTGATTACTGCAAAAACCCTCTTCTCCATTTGAAGTACTTTGCCTTTACAGTGGTGCCTTGAATTTCTTTGGCGTGATGTCTCTGGTCAGTTGCTTGTGATCAGAGCCCAGGCTGAATGGTGGTTACAGTAACCATTATATATATCCTGTACCCTGGTAGACACAGTCTGGTGTGTTCTTCTTTAACACCCAAGTTGTAGCATAGCCATTGCAGGTTCCCAGTTGGTGCTTACTTGAGTTTAAACAGGAGAGCAGAGCTTCATAGTTGAATTTTAACTCAAGTTGCACTAGAAACGTGTAATCAAGTATTGAATTATTACTACTTGTACTATCTGGATTGGAGGGTAAAGCTTGGGAGAGAAATAAAAGCTAGGTTTTCAATCTGAACAAGAGATACTATGCCAGACATTTAAATCATGCAAAAGCCTTCCCACTGCAAGGTTAGGCCAAGCTGCATAGAGCCAAGTACAACTAAGAACTACAGTGGATACTGACAGAAAGGCATTTTACTGAATTAGAGTTCAGATTTGTCTTAAAGACATGCTAATACCTTCTTTTCTAGCATATATGAAGTAGTTACTCCAATGTATGTTAGAGCTAACAGTCATGTCACGGGAGATGAGCTCGCCTATCCAGCATCCTTAAGGGCAGGAGAAGGTTCCATCACCTTTTTAAGAGAAAGTAGCTTACTGTACAGCTTAGTCTGTAAAGCAGTGTTACTGTGACACTTCCTCCATTTTAGGAACTGTCAAAGTTAATGGGCAAAACACTAAGAGTAGCTGTGGCCCTCTTGGTGAGAGACTATGCAAGGGACAGGTGTGCTTTGCTCTGAGAGGTGGAAAGGCAGTAGTTTCTGCAATAGCAGGGCAACAGCACTCGGTCCTGATGGAAAAGTCTAGGTTCAAAGCATGCATGCTAACTCAAATTCTCTCATCATAGCGTTTATGTCTAAGTTAGTTGCTGTCTCCTTTCCACCCCCACCAAAGCTAGCGGTCTTGTGACTACGAGAGAAGACAACATAAATGCCTTTCACGAGGGACTGGAACGTACTGACTTAACAGAATGGTATGTCTGTCTAAGACAGAGGGTAATAAATGCCTGTGAACCAGGATTTCAGCTCCTGGTTAATGCAACATGCCATTCGAATGGGAATCTTTAATTGTGGTGAACGTAAACAGGTGCCTTGGGCTGGTCCATCATCAGGTTGTTATCCTTCCTTTTTATTTATGCTACAGTATTTTAAGCCCTTCTAGAATGGACTGTAAGTTGAAGCCAGGATAAGTGTTTTCATGAGTGGGACCTAGGATTCTACTCTTCCTTCCTGTCTTAGGGTTTATACAAAGAAAATTGTTTGTCTTGCTGTCAGACTGAAACACAACTGAGTCCTTTCCTCAACACTGTAGATAGCAGGTTCAGCCCCTGCTTATTTTATGTAATGTTTTCCTCACACCTCCCCTCTGAATGTTGCAATTCAGAGATACAGAACCACCCCATACTGGAAGACCTCTGAACTGCAGAGGAAAAAGAAAAGTGACTTGAATGGTATTTATAAAAGCTACTCAACTGTTGATATGAATATTTAAATATCAGCCTGTGTCTCAGATGATCCTTGGTATTTTAACATCAGAACAGCATTAACAATACCAATTCTGAAGGGAGCTCTTGGTTACCCTCAAGCAGGGAATCACATTGCCATGGGAGCTGTGAGTCTGATACTATGGAAGAGAATTAGTTGTTTTCCCTGTAAGATGGTACAGATGAACCAGAAGCTAGTTCTTATCATCTTGTCTCTTGCAGCAGGCTGGTTGTAGTTCTAACAGCTCTGATGTTGTTTGCATCTTGCAGATGTGTGGTTGCTCCCATAGGCCTGTGGCTGTGTAGAGAAACTGCTTACTAAAACATGGGTATTTTTTAATACAATTAAAGCTTACCTTTTTGAAATGGCTGCTGCCTTGTCTTTCGTGCCACTTGAGCAAAAACATTGCTAATTTTATTACAGAAGCACCAGCTTGATGAAAAACTTCAGTTGGTGAGAACTGCCCCTGACTCTGAGTGAGCCAGCGGCTGCAGAGCAACATTCTGAGTGTCTCTGTGGCAAGCAAAAAGAGCAGAGCACAGCCAACACGTTCCTTGGAGAGTGACCCAGGGGTACGCTGGGCACTCTTAATTGCTGCAGATCAAAAGAAAGACAGCACAACACAGGCCCTATCACCAGCATAACTATTAAAAAGATCTAGCAGCTTCTACTCCCCTAGATCTCAGCCAAGGAAGGGACGAGTGCTTGCCCCAGCACCTTAGGTAATTAGTTTCCCCGCAGTAGGGGAATGACGGCATTCAGTTCGGTTCCAGTGCCATGCAGAACACCCACCTTACTTCCCCGTTCAAAGCGTTTTTCCTTTAGCAAGTCTCCAGCAGAGGATGCTGTTGCAGCAGCATGCAGCCAGGATGCAGTCTTCAGCTAAGCTGCTGGAAGTCAATTCACTAATGTCCTTATTTCGATTACAGCAAAGCATCAACAGATGAACTTGGACTAGATCAGAGTGTAACACGGGGACTACGTACAAACAACCACATAAGAAGAATAAGGATGTTTTTTTTCCTTCCCGTAAGCAAGGCAATCATGTGAACTTGTAAGTTATAACAAGAAGGGCAACAGCTAACCTTGCCTAAGTCAATAATATTTCCTTTCAGCAATTAAAGCAAAGCTATAAACAAAAGCTCAGAAAAGCAACAAAACTAATTATGGTACTGAGGCTCAAGGGGATGGAGGTTGCATAGGGAGTGGTGAGCACTGTTTACAATTAGAGAAGAGCAACCAGACACAATGAATAATAGAAGTTATTTGGATGCCCTTATTTGTGTTATACTACTACAGGAATAAAAGGAATACTTACAAAAAAAAAAGACTCATTTGGCTTGTTAGAGTCTTTCCACATGTACTTCATACAGCTTTGAGTCAATGATGACATTTTCCAATTTGCTTCTGTGTAATATACCTAAACTTGATCAAAGGAATGTATTTCTACTATACTGTTAACCGGAACTCTGCTGTTGAATCTGGCAAGATGAAAAAAAAATAACATAAATATCTTATCCAGATATATATGGGGAATTTTTAAACTTCCTTTGAAGCTTTGTATCACTGATCTCCATTTTATTTTGTGACAGAGTAGATAAGCAACCGCCTGTTTTAATGTAGCAATCCCAACATTTCATAGGGTTCCTTAGCATTACTTCCCCAAAAATATTTTTTTTCCAAGATCTCAAGTTTTGTGAGATTTATTCATAGGTAAAGTAGACCTAAACTCTTAAAACACATGGACGAGCATGCTTTCATTTTACTTTAATATACAATTGCATTAAAGCAGTAGCATCTGGCACACAGCACTCAGCCTGCAGTGCTGTAAACGGAACACTGATGACTTCTTTGGGATTAAAAAAAAAAAAGCCATCAAGTTAACATGCATTTCTCAGAATTTTCATTTGCATTTTTAACCCTTTTGAGACTAGCCAAATCAGCCACTTCCAATGGAAGTACCTTGCACATATAAATAGCCAAATGGCTTATTAGTCTGGTGGGGTTAATCAAGTTAGTGAGATCTCATGTGCCTTGAAGAGACCCTGATAAGATACTGTACTTAGAGAAGTGCTACTGATAAGACTGGTAAACACTGGCCCCTTTGACATGAACTCTCATTGTACTGCTGCCTGGAGCATCTGCTCTCTCATTCTGGGATCACAGAAGAACCGGAGTTTCCGGGGTAATAGCTTCACCTCCACAGGCATAGCTTCATACTCCTCATTATCAATGCCAAAGGATCCCTCAGTGCCCTGTGTACAGATAACAGTGCTGATCAGGGTTCAACATCAAACATAACATTTCAGCAATGCTCTAATACTGATACCTGATTTTACTAATAGACTACAGTTGAATACTTAGCTGAGTTGATTACCCCCTCCTATGCCTTCCAGCCCATTTGATCTCAACAACACAGTAAGAACTATATTTCACACCACATATTAAGAGTCTGTTGCATAAGATGTTACCTCACTTAGCTGCTAATTGGTGATAATTAAATACTAGGGAGCTTTAATGACCCACATTGTTTATACTGAAGGATTATTTGCTATTGGAACTACAATTACATGCAGTTAGATCTTGGTCTGCCAGTGGTGACACAAGCTAATCTGCAGAAGTGCCTGTTAAATAACTCCTATTAAATCCATTTACAAACACCTTTTGGTATTGTGTTACTATATTGATCTGAAACGTGAGATGCAAAGTAATTCATGGGTCAGGAATTAGTCAGCAGGAGAATTTTCTTAAGCATTTTCTTTAACACTGATAAAGTCACCAATGATTGAAACCTTTCATCAAAATGGGAAGTTGACTTTACCTAAACAAATTTGGTGACCGCTTTGCAATTGCTTGACTGAAGGTAGGGCTGTTACACGGGTACACAAACTAGCTCCAGGGGAACTCGTACACCAGAACAGCACAGATTAGAGAAAATAGCATAGATTCTGGAAGTCAGAGGTACAGCAGTCCACCTGGATCAACATATCCCGCTTCTCTGCAAAGCTGGTGAGACTCATCTGAGCTGTCTGAAGTTCCTTTATCAGAGCTAGGTCAAACAGCACTGCTACAAGCTATGCACACATACTCTGAAGATCTTAGCAGCAGCTGCAGTATGAACGGCTCATTTTATACCACAATCCTTATGGCTCGGCTGTACTTAGCCCAGCACTCCAGGCTAAGTACAAAATTGCCATGATATGAGTTTGATGCACGTATTAGGATGCAGCTAATCATGACATCATCATTAACAATTTCCACTTGGTAGCAACAGATTTTTTCACCTTTTGGCATGTTCTTTTCTCCCTTAACATGGAATTATTTTGCTGAATGATAGATAGATCACTTGAAGATAAAAATTATCTATGAGATTGATTTCACGTCCTTGTAAAGACAAGAAATCGTCCTCCCCAAGGCTGCAATAACAGCATCTTCTTTCTAAAAGGCAAGAAAAGACTAGTCTAAATTACATAAACAGATGCAGTTTTGGCTTCTTTTTCAGCCTCATCTGTTCAAAGTTTTGAGACACTTCCCTATAGAGATCTGAGCCACCCTGCCTTGTCTCACTCTCCTTGGTCTCCATAAAGCTTCTAATATTTATTTTCTTCTCTACAGCATGATCTCTTCCAGGGTAAAACGTAGACACATCATCAGTACTACAAAGATGTGCATATGCAATACATCTGAGCTAGACACCATTCACAACCACTACCGCTGTCTACATAAAAGGTCTGCCACTATTTACTGGCAGAATGAAGCTCCCCCTCTGGTTTACACACCATTTCAGAAATTCCAGTATGTGTCTCCTGCCCAGGGACCCAGTTGCTGCACTGAGGAACTGAGTGTCTCACTGGCAGTGTAATCAACCTCCCGGATGTGGAGTAGGCATTTCTTAATGTGCAGCATCAACTGGTACAAGGAAATAAAGTGACAGTTTTCCAGCTCCGTCAGCTTCTCACCTCTGGAAGTTGCAAGATGCATCTGCTGGCTTGGATGCACCGACTCCCTTCAGGGCACATATGTGGATCATGCATCTTTTGACTTCTGTTCAAACCAAAAGAGAGGTAAGGTAAGGAGATGCTTCTCTTGTAAACAGCTATCTTTAGGGATGACATGTCATTGTGGGTTGGTAAATCGCTATGCATTTGATAAATTTAGAGGTTATGTATATATAGAACTATTTGTGAGTTTAACAGAGAGAAAGTAAAATAGACATTCTCTCTTCTGCTGCAGTCAATACATATAACAGTATGCACTGACAACCTCCAACCAGCTTTAGCTCTGAGGCTCGCTGAATATATTTGAATGTACAGTTTTGTGTATTTGAACACACAGCAGTTTTGTGCACCTCACTTACATGCTGAACTGTCAAATTCCTGCAATCAGTGACTACCATCTCTTCATGTTCCATGCACTCATATAACTTACCAGCAACCTAAGCAACCCTAAACCAAAAAACCTGACAGAATCAGTTATACTGAACCACTAAACTACCATTTAAAAAACCAAACAACCCCTCCCCACTCTTCTCACATCAACACCAGTCAGCATGAAGTTTCTTACGAGCTGCTTTTACATCATTCTTGTGAAGAAACCCCCAGAACATCATCATTTCAGCTCTGGAGTCCCCAACACAAGAAGGACATGGAGCTACTGGAACAAGTCCAGAGGAGGGCCACGAAGATGATTCGAGGGCTGGAGCACCTCTGCTATGAAGACAGGCTGAGTGAGTTGGGGCTGTTCAGCCTGGAGAAGAGAAGGCTCCGGGTGATCTTATAGCAGCTTTCCAGTACCTAAAGGGGGCCTACAGGAAAGCTGGAGAGGGACTTTTTACAAGGGCATGTAGTGATAGGACAAGGAAGCGGGGGTTGGACTAGATGACCTTTGAAGGTCCCTTCCAGCCCTAACCATTCTATGATTCTATGATTTAAACTGAAGGAGGGGAGATTACGATTAGATATAAGGAAGAAATTTTTTACATTGAGGGTGGTGAGGCACTGGAACAGGTTGCCCAGAGAAGTTGTGGATGCCCCATCCCTGGAAGTGTTCAAGGCCAGGCTGGATGAGGCTTTGGGCAACCTGGTGTAGTGGAGGATTTCCCTGCCCATGGCAGGGGGGTTGGAACTACGTATCTTTAAGGTCCCTTCCAACCCTAACCATTCTATGATTCTATGATTTTACTCATTTCAAATAATATGCCATCTTTTTGTCAGTTTCTCTCTCTCTTCTGGTGCGTGTGAGATTGGTATTTACATACTGTACTTAGAGAAGTGCTACTTCTCTACTCCTGTGGATGTCAAATGGTAGCACATAGAAGGCAGGTGCCTGTCTTAGAAAGCTGGTGGTGCAAGTGCCATGTGGTCTTTTTCAAGACTTAGGTTGCTGTCCTCTCACTGGTTCAACTGTTAAAGAATAGTGCATTGCAATTCCTTTTCCCAAGCACAATCTCTTGGGTATGCTGACCTACCTCTGGCCTTCTGACTGAAAACACACATAACCTTTTGGCTGAACTTTGACAAAGGGTACTCTGCACCCCAGGCAGTATCCCCTCAGTTTGGGCCCCTCTCCAGACAGACAGCAACACACAATTAGCAAAGGGGACAGCACAGAGTTACAGTGTTAATATATCACAGCTCTCAAGCATGGCAGAATTATCACAGATATTCCTCCAACAGGCAATACCAGCTGTCCCCACCTTTCCTGTTTATTCTGCAGACTGATATGAAAGAAGAGTGTATTTAAACACTGCCCAAAAACATGTCAGAAACTCCCTACACACCAAGCCTCCTATGCCCTGAGGAATGGAAGCACCTCTTAAAATCACAGAAAATCTCAGAGAAAGAACATGAGAAAAGAGGGTTGAAACAGGAGATAATAATCAAAGACAAAGGAAGAAAAGCTAAGATACCAAAGGAAAGGGCAGGGAAGGACAGAAGCAATATTAACTGTGGAAAGTTTGGTTTTAATCAAATATGTATATACTAAAAGATTAATGAGTGAATGTGAGGGAATTAAACATCCTCCTGGCAATATAAATGATAAATCATTGATAGCATGCAATACTGCCAGTTTGTACAGCGCTGTACAAACAAGCAGCAAGATTCCCTGCTTAAAGTTTAACCTGCTCAAAGTTTAACATACAAGGTCCTAGATATTGCACTCTGGTGAGGAAGTCGATTTTTTTGGTCCACAAAGGTAACTGAGGTTCTATAAAGATGCAGTGATGAGGTCAAGGTAAGCTCAGAAGAGAGAAGACATGGAACTAAAGATCAGTCAAAGGAGAATGCTGGTAGAAGCAAATAGACACAACTCCACTTACAGTGATTGCCTCTCTAGTGACCCAGTACAAAAGGATCAGAAACCATTTCCATTTGATTCCACTCCTTACTCAAGACAAGACAGCAAAGTGAAACAGAAGCAAGACCAACGTCTAACAGCAACAGTTTCAACTGATTGTTTTATCCCACTCCATATGCTGAATTACAAAAATACAGGCAAAAAGAGAACCAAAACACCTGCTGCAGATAACACACACAATTTTAACCTACTTCTCATCTCCAGAAGCAGCCAGTGTGAAATGATTCAGAGTAAGACCCTAACAAAAGAAAAAAAAAGTAGCTGGTTACTGTATTCATGTCCTGGAGTGACAGCTCTCCACACTTGCATATATAGAGAACCTAAGCTGGCTACCAGGACAGGGATTACCAGTGCTAGACTTTTCATCCCTGCTCTCCTTCCCTCCAGTGCTACAGCATAACCACCTGTTCTTCCCTCACCTTGTCTTAAACATCAGCTCTACACCTGCTGCAGATGCTCTTGTTCACACAAACTGATCCACAGCCGGAGGGCACTTTTATACACCTGGGATGACCTATGCCTTTCTTTGAAATCCAACAGCAGTTGCCCTCCAGCACTCTGATGCACACACCCTCACCACCCCTGCCTGAGCCAGCACAGTAGTTTCCTGCTGGATGCGTGGTTTCCTCTGTGTGATCTATCAGTTCTGATCGGCTCGTGCCAGTGCCCTCTTCAATATACAAAAACCTTTGATACCTGCACTGATAAGGTATTTTCCCTAAAAACCTTTTCAACTCCCCAGATTCTGGAGGAATTTAAAACTATGCATGAAAAGAGACGAAAAAGAAAGAGCTTCACCACACATTTCCAAAGACAAACCCTGTCGGTGCTAGGCAATGCCTGCCTCTAATAACGGGCTTGATTCAAACGTAGCTGCCAAAGGGCACTGTGCGGTGAAGAGCTTTCTCTGAACACCCTGATTTTGGCCTTGCAAAAACAGGGCACATTTTTTCTGTTCTGACTCCTCTCTGTAGGACCAACCAGTCTCTCCCACTGCTCCCTCACCCCATACACTCCTCTTCCTCTTTCTTTGTTACCTCCAGACTTTTGGGCACTATTAAATCAAAAGAGCTTGTTTCTTTGAACTTTGCTTGAAGAGCAGCTCAAAGCTTTTGGTACTGCTTCTAATTAGCTCTAGTCAGCAGGGCATATTAACTCTCATCAGAAGCTTTTTCTGCATGACACTATAATTGCAGTCAGAAAATGTGACATACTACTGTGTGAAGCTTGTCCAGTCCACATGGGAGATGCTCTTTACAGCGAGTGTACACTTGAATACCCCTCCCTTAAATCACACAAATTCATCCACATATTTTTCTGCTAGCAAAATGTCCAGGAACCCAGCATAGAATCTCCTTTGTCTCCCTCGTTGAAAAGGCCAGATTCCTCTTGCTGCTAATGGGAAAATCTCCTCCTCCTTTCCTTCTGTAGCCTTCAAAGCAAAGACTTCAGTCCCAAGCAACCTATGGTCCACATGGCTCATGCAATTTAAAAGCATTTGCAGGTGGTATCCTGACCTACTGTGTATGCACAGGTCAGAAGATCCTATACCCACTGAGGCTCATGCGATGCTCAAATAAGGGGCCTGCTGCTGCTGTTAGTATCATAATTAAAACATACATGCAGGAATTAGCAGGGTGATGACAAGTAGGGAAAAACGTCTTGAAATCTTTCCATTGCTTCCACTAGAGGGAGCTCTAAGACTAGAAAACAGTATTAGCACATAAAAAGGTACCATGCAGTAGAGCACTCTTGGATTTAGTAGGAATATCTGTTGCTGGTAAAAACTGCACTGAAGATGCAATGTATTTTCTAGAGAGACTGTATGGAGGACCTGGAAAAAGCAGCTCAGATTTGCACCTGGTGAGAACAGGAGGAACAAGTGCACTACAAGACAACATTCTAAGCACAAAGGAAGCAATACACGTTCACATTTCCTCTACATGCTGCTTCTTCATACCTGCAGCCTTCTTAGTACATGTGCAAGCAGCACAATTACATTTGCTGAAAGTCCCTGTTTAAATTCACATCTTCCAAAAGTTCTTCCAGCTCAGACCTAATTTCTCACAAGAGTTATTGGGTCAAGGGAGCCCTTCATTTAGAAGCAGAGCCTGTCTTAATCAGCGATCTAAAATTCCAGGTACCACTAGTATGAACGTTATCAGCTCTGTGACCTGTCTCTCAATCCACTGAGCAGCTAGGGCTAAAAAATTCTGGGGGATAAGACTGTATGGCTGTCTATAAAACTCAGTTATGACAGTATTATCCCAGTAGCACCAATCAATAGCAGTGGGGTCCAGGTAGACTGCTCTGGCTTGTTTCCAGAAAGAGAAAATTAGTTAAGAATTTTAAAGAACAAAATCAGTAATCCCCATGAAGCATTACTAACTGGTGGCCTTTGCAGTCCTCTGCTTCTGAACTTTTGCAGCACAAAATCAGATAAAAATATACAAGACATTCTGAGAAGTGTGCTAACTCAGAGATGGTCATCTTTTTGCAGCCTTCCCATACTCACCCTCTGTTTACAAACTGTCCTTTGCTGACAGTATCTGCTTCTATGCAAATATCCATGAAGTCTTCAGTGCGCTACGCAAAAAAAGATTCAGAAATCAAGCAGTTAACATTTCAAAATGCCACACCCATGATACTGCAATACGCTCACTAAATGCCCAGTCCTTCGTCCCACAAAAGGAGGTAGAAAATGCATTTCTGCGTTTCACGTTTTTTTCCTCTCTCGCCCTAAGATTTGGATTATAAATTACAAATAGTAATTTCTCATTGATGACTATTCAACAATAAATACCACCAGAAGTAAAATAATGATTCACACGTTTGGCTTCTTGTTACATTTTACACACTTACTAAAGACAGTAACAGCAGATCACTTGAAGTTTACTTCTGGTTCACGAAGATTTCTAATCAATGCATCTTTCATGAATTTAAGCAACAGTAAAATGATGCAACATTCAGCCACCAAACACTACAGTAAAAGAATTCTAAACAATACAAATCGGAAGTCAAAGTGTTCTTGATATCATTCCTTTAAACTCCTTACTTAGCTTCTTTTCTATTTACAGCCTGCCCTTAAACCAAGTATATAGTAAAGCTTTTGCTGGGAAAGCAACTTTGATTAAGATGCAATTCATTTTTTATTTATTTTATTTATTTATTTTAACATTTCTACCCTGGCAAAAGTCCTAGTGCAGATGCAATCAAAATGACAAAAGTAAAAATAAATGCATCTATTAGTATAATTTGTTTTATTCCTCTGCTGTATCTGCAGAGGTAGGCTTGGCACTGTCTGAGCCCCACTCGTACGGCTTTATCAGCTTCTCTTCAGCAGGGCAGCCTAGGCATGAAATCTGAGGTCAGACAGAAAGACAGGAGCGGCTGACAATACTCAGCAGACATGCCCTGGTATTGATTCCAGAGAGCTGTTGTTCAGCTTTGATGGCTACAGGGACAATGGCTTCGAGAGCAGGAGTTAAAAGCAGTTACAAGGGGTCTATATCTGTAGAAAAAAAGATGCAGTATCAAGCTACTTCCAGCTCTAGGAACAGAAAAGTACAACTGCCCTGACATAAACTTGTCCATTTCTCTAGGCTATGCAAGAGACCTGAGAACCCTACGTCACTTCTTTGTTCAATACCAGTATTAAAGTGCATCTTGAAGGCACAAAGGCAGAGGGTGAGGGGTAGAGGACGTGAGGGCTAGCCTATGGCTATGAGACGGTTTTTCAATTCTTGGTAGGTCTGGTTTTACTTTACATCACTGACTCTAATTCAGTTCAGTGACCAAAACTGTTCTGTTCAAGGGCCATCTAGAAACCACTAAAAAAATTAAATACCCTGGTAGTCTCTGTCTAGCTTCTACCATTACAAGGACACTGGTGGTCCATGTCATAAGGTGCTGATGAAGAAGAAACTAAAATTCCAAGGAGAAAATAGGAGAAAATTTTTTAAGACTAGATTTGCCTGGAGTTTTTTTTTCTCTGATCCTATGAAGATAACATATCAATATAATACAAACTTTCAGGGTGTTAAATACCCTGACTTCTAAGCCAGAAACACATTGCAGTAAGTTCAACACCTCCTGTTAATCTGAGTGTAGTGGCAGTGGTTTCCTGTAGCCATGAGGAAGACATGAAGAGCAGCTCACCAGTACAGGATCACTGTGTTAGCATTTTGCAGTAAAATTAAAGACTGACATCTATCCAAATAGTTTTCACAGCAATAAAATTGCACCAAAACACAGACATAAGCCAAAGACAGGTTTTAAAACAGTGAATGAACACCATGGGCATGCTGACAAGGTTATGACAGGAACAGTTCCCTTGCTCTCTTGGTTCTACTCCTCCACAACCATCTGCATTGCCTGTCCTTCAACTCAGTGTAGCCCCTGTGCTTTCTCTAGTCCCAGTTCTTTTAAACTCTTTGCTCTGCAAGCCAAAAGAGAGAGAGTAAATGCCACCAATTCCAAGCAGACATTCAGGCTCAGCTTCCTTCCAGAAGCAGTTGATAAAACAGAATCACTCTCCCATGGGTCAAGAAGGAAAGGGGCACGTATTTTGTTGCCTTGTTTTCTCCTGAGCAATCCCTAAAGCTTCTGTTTGGCTAGCGAAACCTTCTCGTTACACAAATTCTTCCTGATCCCACTGCATCCCAGTTTTACATGGGTCTCCAGTGCTTTTACACTAGCTCTGAAACTTGCCCATTCCTGGATTCAGCCACGCACCCCTCCTTGCATGGAATAGAAAGTTTTATTTACATAGGCACAAGAACAGTTTAGCAAGAAAGGAAAGCTGTGTGGGTGGGCAGCATTTAGACTTCAGTTATACTATGGTCTTACTGTCAGATCAAGCTGCCTATTCCGAGTTGCAATGGAAAGCTCAATGGTGGATAACTTCAGTTCTTCCCAGTCCTCCGGGGTTACCTCCTGGGGGATTTCTGCGAATCCGGCAGAGAAGATATCATTAAGTGGAATTTAATTACACAGATCATCATTTCACTGCTATGAAGCATGAAATATCAATGCCAGCCACAGAAATCACTCTAACCCATTGTGACCACTAGCTTTGTTTCTTTCAAATGTCAAAATCTTAAAAAAGGAAAAGGGGGCTTGCGAGTACTGAAGAAAAGGAAAAAAAAATACCACCAGCATTCACACAGTAGCAGGAAAGACTACCAAGCACATTACGTGGCAGCCTTGTGAGTCCTTATGCCCCGGGACAGACTTCCTGGGCTAGTACTACAGGAACACTTAGAAACACTTGAAGTGCTGCTACCAAAAAATCAGGAATCCAACGTTCAGGATGCTGTGGTAACACATTATTTTCTACAGAAGAAAACCCCAGGGTTCAGTTCTTGCACACAGGTCACTTAGTTCCTGTTTCTGTCTAAATCACCTCTGCGAGCCAAGAAGGAATGAGAAGGACTTTGCATCACACCAGACTGACCAAGGAAGGGGAGCGTGTATTTTGTGCAGCCTGCCACATGCACTGCCTAGCTAACAACCCAACCCAAGAGAGGCTCACAGAGCACACAGAAGAAAATTTATGGTACAGAAAGAAATTTAATGTACTAAGGGAACTTAAGGCTTCTGCATGGCCCAAGTTTTATTGTTCTCTTTTAAGTAACATTTGTTGCTCTCTGTCAGCAACTTCCCCTGCTTAGGAAAACAAGGGCTGCTTCTCTCTTGCCACCCCACTAAGTAGCCATTCTACAGGAGAAAGATTTCAAGAAGCTCACTCATAAACGCCAAGTATCACCTATGGAGGCTTCCATAGCAATGGCAAGCAACTGTGAGCCCAGGGAGTGCCCTGGGTTCCTTACAAATGCACTTTTGTTTACGAGACTGCCAAGAACTACTCTGTTCCATTTCCAGCAGATAGAGCTGTAACTATCTTGACAAAGTCATGGTTTTAATAAATAAGAATTAATAACAATTAATTGAAAAAAAAACCAACAAAACAAACAACAAACAAGGAGAGAGCAGAAAAGTAAAGCAGAACCCCCCTCCACTCAGAGAGGTAAAGCCTGTCTGTGAGTTTATGCCAAAATTCACACACCTCACCTTTTGGAGGAGAAGACCAGTATAACCGAAGTCGTCTGTAAAGCCTCACATACAAAGGAGGTCTGGACGGTTTCTCCTCTGGCTCTTCTGGAGGTCTCTCAGTTGGACCCAGATACAGGAGAGCAGCTTGATGCTTCTGAGGCCATTCCTTGGATTTACACAGAAAGGAAAGATAGAAGATACAGGGCCATTTGTTGAGCACCTACCTGATTATTTTGTTTAGTCCTTCAGCCTGTTTATTCTGTGCTCCCAAGTACTCCTTCAGAGCTATCCAAATCCTGCCACTGCTTCAGCCTACCTTATCAGTCTCCAGCCTCCAGTACATACGAGATGACATTTTTTGCAGCTTGGAAAAGATTACCCACAGTTCCCAAGTCTACTAATCTGCTCCTTCCCTGCACAGAAGTGAGGTACTTTCCTCTCTACAAGCAGAGGGTAAAGGGATGTTTTCTTTGCTGCTGACGTGTGGCAAGCTGACACAGCTGCTTCTGGCTGGAGGGAACAACCAAGACCAGCAAGGTCAACATTAATGTTTAAAAGCACAATTGGTTTCTGCATGGCACAAAGGCAACCTCAAAGAGCAACTGCACAGCGTGGTCTAGCGCAAACAAAGACTACAGTGCTGCATGCAGCCAAGGGGCACTAAAACCTGGCAGGCCTTTGTTCTCCAACAACTCAAACAATCAGGATCTGACCTTATAGTCAGGTGCTTATAGACAGCAATACAACAGGTCTTAAGGCAAGTCAGGTGAGCTTTACAAAGCATCTGGGGGGGGTGTGTGGAAAGAAGTAACACATTATTCTCGGTGATATTTCAGACTCCAGTGCCAGAAACTGACAGGCTACAGAGGACCTTTCGCTCCTGAAATATTTCCAGATGCTGACAAAGTTTGCTTCCTCTCATTTTGTTCTAAAAATAATTTCTGAAATGCTCAAAACATAGGATTTACAGAGGGAATAATATGATTGTTTTTTAAATGCATATACTGAAACAACCCAGCCCAGCACCCACATTTACTCAATACAATTATTTTTCTGTGCGCAAGACTTTAGAAGCGGTTTTGGACCATAGAGCCCAGGTTGTTAAGCTAATTCACCTTACACCTCTGAGAGCAAGGAAAGACTCCACTATCATACTCACATAATAAACAGGACAATCAGAGGTTCTACCAGCAGGGCAATACACGAACAATAAGTATTAATGATTAAAGGGAAAAGAAGCAATACTGTGATAATTTAAGCCTATATATTTTAAGAGGGATGATAACACTCATAACAATGTCTCTACCAATATCAGAGGTGAGCTCTTTCTCCTTACACTGTTTTCAGCTACAGGTCATCCTATTTCAAAGGACAGCTGCAGCAAAATGAGAAAAGCTGAAGTGCGTAGCAGCAAAGACAAGCCAGAAGCTCAACAGGCTGAATTCATTTCTTACAGAAACTAACAAAATGATAACATTAGAGGCACATAAAGCAATGGATAGCACAATGAGGGGAGATCAGGTAGAAACTTTTCTATCTCAATAGCAGAAAAAGCGGGCACTTCTCTTTAACCTTCAGCAGGATAAACAGATCTTTTTCATGTACAGTGAATAGCTCACCAGTGAAATCCACTATCACTGCCACTAACTGAGGCTAAGGACTCAACAAAAGCGAGAAAGGGCCTGGAGAGAAGTGAAGAACAGGTTTCTACCTGGAATGTCAGCACAAAGAATCATCATCTAATTTCCCAGGGATGGGAGGTGGGGCAGAATCTTTCATGGATGCGGATGCACTACAATTTAACTCCCCTTTACAGGAGCTTCCTACAAGGCAGCATTGGCACTATCACAGACAGCATGGCTGGACTGCACAATCTGCTCTATCGTACCAGCTCTTGGGTATTTCCACAGGCTTTCATGAGGGTCCTTATATGTTCAGAGAACAGGAAAAGCATGTGAATGAAAATGTCTCACCTTTCATGCAGGTCAAACTTTAATCTTTCCAGGATCAATTTTAAGCAACAGAGAAGTCTAAGGTGAGATACTAGCTACTAATCTTCGTTTTACTACACATGGAAGCCTGATTATCAACATGCATGAGCAGTCTAATTATAGACATTTCTGCCAGATGAATAAATCAGAATGAAATGTTATCATAAGAAAGACGGTTGAGAAAAGGTGACAGAGCACTTCAATGGTTATCTTCAGCACCACTACTGCTCTCCAGTTTCAAAGGTGGTTACTGGCTCCCCCTGGTGATCTTGCAGCAACAGATCCTCAGTAAAGAATTTATATTTTTAAGTATTCCTTAAAGTATTTCATCCTTTATTCCAGTGAAGAATTTATATTTTTAAGTATATCCCTTTCCCTCTTCAGAAGTTAAGTCTATCAATTGGTAGGTTTTTTAACAAGTCGAGTTTCACTCCCATTTTATATTGTTACCAGAACCCTTCACAAAAACTTGCAGTTAAATTATGCAAAGCATAGTCAGCCTTTTCATTTCCCAATTTCAAAAACACTTGCCTCGCAATTCTCTTTACCTTAAATGTGCTGAAAAAGTGAGCTGCTTTGGTTTTCAGTGGCCCAAGATACCAGTACCTGAAAAAAGAACACAGATAAAACTTCTAAGGGGTTGATATTGGGAAAGGGAGAAATCTTGCGTGAAGTCAGAGCGCACAGACTTGTTTGCCACTGAAGTTAGTGCTCCCCTACAACCTTTAGCTTTGTGATACTATAAGATAGTCTCTCAATATCACTAGCAGCTCAGCAGTGACATCCGTTTCCTGAGTTACAGATCACCAAAATGCAGTATGCAATCTTCTCTACAGGCAGCGTGACACCTCAGCAGCAGAATTTTACCTAGTTATGTGACACAACTGGGAATGATTTAAAGGTCTGTGGTCTAACAGCTGGTGGGATGCAGCTCCACAATATGCAATAAAGAATGAGGTTGCAGGAAACAAACAAACAAAAATCAACCGCTTCAGTGACAAAAGAACAGAGCCAGCAAACATCAATTCGCCCCAAAGGATTCTAAGATCAAAATCAATGTTTTACAAAATAAAAATCCTGCCAGCCATGAAGTATTGTGTGGAATCTAATAAAGATGTGACTATATTTAGGCAGGCTTGGCACACATTTTGATCACTGTCTTCCACCAAAGAAGGTCAAAAAAGCACATTAAACACTATCAGCCCAAGAGTACTGCAGATTTAAGTGTATCATTAACTACTAAGATGTGCAACTGTCACAACACTCTCATCAAGTTGTGAAATTGTCTGTAAAATAATAAAACCTCAAAAACATAAAACAGCACCATGTCTCCAACAGGACAGTGCTTAACAGAGGGATAGCCATACAAATTTCTGGAACTGTGGCTTATGGCTTGACTCTCTTCACAGTAGATGTCTTGTTTTAAGTATAAGATCAATTATACTGGAATACACCAAATGTTCATTTAGCCCAATAACCCATCTCTGATAGGGACCAAAAGTGGATGCTTAAGAAGAAGTGCAAAAACAGGACAAGCACACATGGTGCTTGTCCCATGCACATTCTGAGCACCCATTCATTTGTGGCTGAAGTGCTTTCCAAGCTGCGTATGTTTTCTGTGTGTTTGAAAGCATTAATGGCAGAGAACGAGGTTTGAAAAATGTTCACACTGCCCCAAGTACAAAAGGTGCTGTCGTGCCTCCAGCACTGAGTTCAAAAGACCCTTATGAACAGGAACTGCTGCAGGAAAAGATATGATGGCTGACACTAGGCAAAAAACAGCACATGCACAGGAAACCCAGTGAGAGTGCAGGGGGAGAGAAGTGCACTTCCTTAATCCTGGGGTTGCAATCTGCAGGAGACCCTGCGGCACAGCCAAGACAGAACCTACACAAGCTACCAAGCATGTCCCTTGCTTCCCAGGAACAAACACCCTGGCCATTTACTGCATCTCCCCCATTCCATATCACCTCTCAATCCTGCTCAAGCATCTGCCAGTCAGACTCCAGAGTTCTGCTACCTCTTGTTTCCCGACAAAGGCAGCTCGTTCACAAAACACATGGTATTTCTGCATGGTTGTGCAGCAGAGGAATGTGCTGCAATTCCTCCATAATAGTCTGAGAAGTGAACTGCTTTGGCCCTGCTGCTCCTTCACCAGATAACACTAGTCATTTGATAGACAGTGGCATATTAAATGTCCATTTGGAGAAGACCCAACAATTATTAGTTTAGCGTTCAGAGAACAGTCATCAGACAGCACAGTCCATGCCATTTCTGGCAGGAACTGAAAGGCATTTCTACTGCATCTGATGTCCCTTGTTGGAATTGAGTTACAGAGCCTGTGTGCGTCTTTTCATTGGCAACTGATGAAGAACAATGGCCAATTACTTTACTTAGACTTTACTCACGGGAGAGCTTTTCTCACTGAATAAAGTTCCAGAAGTGGGCACCACAAGGCAAGCAGAAAGTAAATACTTAAAAGAACAGGTCAGCACCAAATAAGTGTTTATTTCAAATGACAAAAATGCTGACAAGACCTAACAAAAGTGGGTACCTCTGTCTGTCAAATGCCTACACTCAGAAAAGACTCCTCTACAAGAGAGGGGTATGTCTTTTTAGGCAACAAATGCTAAAAAAGGTGCTGTTTCAAAAACCAGTATTTTCTTACTTGCTAACTTTAACTCCTGCATCTCTGTAAGATCCCCATCTTAAACCAGTCATTGCAAACACAGGCTGTTCCTTTTCTCCCTGCGAAGAAAAATAAACATTGCAAAATTGCTTTCTCTTATCTTGTTTCCAAGTTTGGTTTTTTTCAGCTAGAAAAATATCATTTCTATATAAAAACTGATTTCTGATTAATCCCTGAAGTGAAATTTCACAGAAGAGGCATGATAAATAGCTAACTGCAATAAAGCTAAGCAGAATTTAAGTATTATACATTCCATCTGTTCCCAAAGAAGAATATAAGAGGTGAAGTTTTGAACAGGTTGATTGAGTTTGACTGCACACCCAGCAATAGCCATTTCATTCTGTGGATAGTCAACCAAAAGCAAGCAGCTCTGCACTGTGACACTAAGTTCTTGCTGCAGAAATGTCCATTCTACAACATAACAGAAAAATAATATTCAAAAACCATAGGGCATAGTCAAAGGTTTTCCCATTTCATATTTTTCAGTTTGTGAAAGAAAGCTATTAACTCCACAATACATATGAATGCATTAAATCAGCTCAGACAGCTATTGTTATCTCTCAGCATTTCTACAGAAATATTGGTGTTAGTAAGTTTTGTATTCATCAATATTCTCTGAGCCTCAAAAAAAGATGTTCAGGCATTCTAGTGTTTTCTCCAATTTAGACTATCTGATGTCATAGCATACAGTGGAGAAATGATTGCCACCAGAACTGCTGATATCATAAACCAAAATTCATGACAGCATTACAAAGAGGAAAAGCAGTCCATGTAAACACAAAAACATGAGAGTAGAAAAGTTTTAGGAACATTAGGTGCCAGGTAAGCAGATACTTTTACCTTGATCTGCAAGACATCGAGTGGAACTGTCTCTCCCTTCAAAATGGCCAATGTAGCATTAGCAATATGTCTGCAAAATAAACAGGAAAGAAGCAAAGGAAAAAAAAATAAGGAAGGAAAAGAGAAAGCTTTAAAATTTCACTTTTTTTCAGCAAACTCCACTATAAGTCCAGGTGGGGCTTTTTTCAGCAACCACAACCAACTTAGGAAAAGAACTCTGACAAAGTCCTGTACGTCCTTGAAATCAGAAAGCAAACTGGGTGGCTGCAAGACATGACAAAGCCTGCGTCCTACCAAACAGCGAAAGACTTGAAAAGCAAAAGGAAGTTC
This sequence comes from Tauraco erythrolophus, assembly GCF_009769465.1. Taxonomy (NCBI): domain Eukaryota; kingdom Metazoa; phylum Chordata; class Aves; order Musophagiformes; family Musophagidae; genus Tauraco; species Tauraco erythrolophus. Next base: position 67,206,535 of record NC_141468.1, on the reverse strand, counting down.
TCGGCCTAAGCTTTTCAGAGATTCCTCCTTCTTCAGCTAACCTGGCAGATCACACGCCAACTCTATTACTTGCTGTTTGGGATACTTCACACACCAAGGACCCAAATCATGGTTTTATTCTATTGGTGGCAGGTATAACAACCTGGGAGAGAAGAGGATGGTCATGAGATTGGTCTCAACTTATGTGTTTGGGACTGAATTGCCTTAGTATGCCGATTTGTTTTGAAGATTTTAATCAATGTAAATCTATCTATCAGCAGTGCTCATGTGGTTTTGGTCTCCACTAAGTCATGGACAGTAACAGAGGCACTTTCTTATTTCAAGTCATAAAGCGTGGCACTAAAGATTCTGTAACAAAGCGTTTAAGTCCATAAAGAAGTCTCTATGTTCAGACCTTGAAGCATACATTTCATTAAAACCCCTTCCTTGTTTTCCAAGTTGGGTAGAATTTAAATTCCGCATTGCTCACATTGCCAGTGTCTCAGCTGGACAGGGGAAAAAGAACCACAAAATCAAATGCAGTTTTCAGATCCAGCCCTATATTCATGTGAATCATCAGGAGAAACTGCCCTTGGCTTCATCAGGCTTAGAATACTGAGACAGAAAGAAGTTGTTCTTCCCTCAGCCCTTCTTTTGTCCTAACTCTTATTTTTCTGTAAGACCTTCTACAGTTCCTACACTCCAAAGGTAAGATCTAACAGTGCTGAAGGAACCAAAGCCCAAGTATTTCTTTTTAAAATATAATTTCTGCACTTCTTAAGTCAGGTGCTGTTACTGGTGTGGGTTGTTAAGCAGCCTATTGACCAAACTCCTTTCAACTTCACCAATATGCTGCAGTCTCACCTGCACAGTTCATTACCTTGGGACAAGAAGATCATTCATTTCAAACAGCTTCTTTAGAACCCAAACATAAATCATTATTTTAATCTTAGCTGCTGATTACAGCCTTGTCCATCTTGCTGAGCTTCAAAGCACTCTTGGTAGTTTTAATGAAGGATGTTATGCCAGTTGGCTCATGGGTTTTATGTATGATGGATACCAGCAAGGGTTCCACAAAGAAGAATGTTAATGAGTTACTGGGAGAACCAGGGTGAACAGACTTCAGGAGCAAGGAGAAATATATTCATTAGTATAGGAGGAGAGGAAGGAAAAAAATGAAAAGAAATGAAGTGTGGGGAAAAGAAAGCTTAGTTGACTAGCCTTTTTACTTTAGAAGCAGACAAAACAAACTTACAACAAACTGAAATGCAGGCAACAGATACTGCCAGACTGGATCATATCCAGGATGCTGACAGATAAGATTCAGGTTGTTGGAGAGTTGCCAGCATCAGTCCCATCACAGGGATGGGCTGCAGAGAAGCCCTGCAGAAGTCAGTAATGGGATTCAACCTTTCCCATAAAGATATTCTTGTATGTCTTGCTTTGGTGCTAACCAGGTTATATGTGGACTGGTTTCTAGAATTCTTAAACTGGAGAAGGGACAGAAACAGGACTTCTTTTGTTTTGTTTTGTCATATCCTTGCCATAGCCTTGTGTCATGGTTTGATGCGGGGGGGGGAGGTTCTGGTGGCAGGAGCTGCCCACCAGATCAGACTCCCATCCCCCTCGGGGCTTGAGCCAATTGGTGCCTCTGCGAATTGCCCTATTTGCGTTGGGACAAAGGAACCGGAAAGGTGTGCCTTTGCCCAGGAGCGAGGAGAAGGGAGGGGGGCGCTGCCCCTGCTCCCTGGCTCCCCAGCCGGGTGGCTGCCTGCGCCGGGCACCGGCACCACCCACTGAGGATGGCGGCAGTGGAGCCGCTTGGGGAACTCGGGGAGAGCCCGGCTCCCGGGGTGCCCACTGGGCCGAGTTCACCCAGAGAGGACTAAGACCTGAGAGAAATGGCCACACAGACACCAGGTCAGAGAAGATGGAACGGGACGAGGTGTGCCAGAGCTGAGTTTCCCCTGCAACCGGTGGCAAGATGGCAGGCAGCCCCCCTGCAGCCAGGACAGACTCGGTGGAGCAGGGACCCACTCGCAGCCCGTGGAGAACCCACGTTGAAGAAGAGATGCCTGGGCCTAAGGACAGTACACATCTAGAGTCCGTGGGATGACCTCCGTTGGTGGGGAGGTGTTTTGTTTAGAGGAGATGCCTGAGCCTGAGGACAGTCATGAAGCATGGGCACAGGTAGAGATGCATTTAGAGTCTGTGTGATGACCCACGCCGGAGCGAGTGGCAACAACTCCCTAAGAATCCGAGACTATGGTAAAGCCCACACCGGAGCAATATGATGGGGAAGGATTGCATCCTGCGGGTTGTATTCACGCTGGAGAAGTTCGCGGATTTTCCTCGTGAGTAGGGGATCCACTGGAGCAAGGGACAATGGTGTAAGAACTCCTTCTCCTTTAAGAGAAGCAGCAATAACAACATGGAATGAACTGACCTGCACTCCCCCATTCCCTGTTCCCCTGCGCCGCTGGGGCGAGGAGGTAGAGCGGGGAAGAAAAGAAAAGAGGAGTGGAGAGGTGTTGTTTTTAAGATCTGGCCTTGTTTTCTTTTTATCCTTTTAAGTAACTGGTTTTGCTTGTCTTTATTCTTTTAAGTAACTGTTAATAAATTGTTTTGCTTTAAGAAAACTGAATCTGTTTTGCCCGGGACCGTGGTTGGTGGGTGCTCCCTCTATTCTTGTCTCAACCCTCAGTCCTTTTATTATATTTTTCTCCTCTCCACTTTACTGGAGTGAGAGAGTGGCTGTGTGGAGTTTAGTTGCCGGATCGGCCTAAACCCACGACACCTTGTCACATCCTTTCTGACTATACCCAAGAGGCTTGATCCTTTTAATCTTTTTTTTTAAACTCTGAGCATGACGTGATCACAGAGAAATTCGCCTCAGCAAAGTATTTCATGTTCTAATAACACATACATTTCCTTCTTTTAATTTTAGTCAGTTTTTGGAAGTTATTGGCTCAGGCAAGTCCAGAGAATTATCAGACTCTGCCAAGAGACTGCCAACTTCTATGTAACATAGAAGAAAAAGAAATGTATCAACCTCCCAAGCAGCACTGCTCCTTGAAAACGAACAAACAAAAGCCCCCTTTCAGAAGTATGCAATACTTACTGGACTTTATTCGTGCTCTCAGGGTAGAGCGTATGGCTCAGAGTGCAGGTCTTCCCAAGAGGTATGAATCCTATAGGAATCTTACTGAAGACAGCCTGGACACATGGGGAGAGTGAATTAACATTTTCATCAGCTGAACGAAGCCTCCTGTGTGGAGATCACAGCTGTGTCTGATATCACCCCTTTGGCACTAAGCAGCCAGGCACTTCCTTAAATGAGGCAGTAATACACAATGACTCAGAACATGGCATCTGAATCTGTGAACCCACCACTGCCAACTGGGTACAAAGGAGCTCTCTGTAATCATTAAGAGCATTGTTACACGCAGGTTAGCAGCCACGACCTAACTAATGCATGGATTCTGTCAGCAATCTGCCATCTTTCTTAATACTGACAGTGGCATCACAAGCTCTGAATCTGATTTACCACTGCAGAAATCCCCCTCTGACAGAGTAACCTTGCATGGAAAAGAGATTTTCTCAGTTAAGGAAAGGAAATTAATTGATTCCTCTGGCATACGAATCATGAAGCAGCAGAAGGTCTAATTTTTGGAAGTCATTGACCATGTTATTTTTCTGTACCACAGTTCAGCAGAAGGGCTTGTTGAAGGAGCAAGTTATTACACGATACCTCGTAACAAACTGCGCTTCTTGAAGCGTGTCAGCAAATCAATGTAAACCACCATATATCACAATGTACCATCTCCCTCCCGGGCACTGCTGCGAGCAGCACGGTGATACTGCAAATCCATACCGACCAAGTGACACCCCTCTTGCTTCATGCCCAGCCGCTCTCCCTTGCTATCTCTGTGTCACCTGCAACTCTCAACACATCTCAAACACCCTTCTCTCATTTTCTTCCAAATTGTTTCACAGCGTGCAGACGACAGGCTGTTTGCAGCTCCTGCAGCCATGCTCTGCTCCCCTGGCTGCTAGGAACAGCGTTTCTGGAATACCGTGCACAGGCTACGGTGGTATGATGTACCCGAGCCAAAAGGGAAGCAGAGCACAGAGCGAGGGGGCTGGACTGCAGAGCTCTACTCCTAGGACAGAGTGATATGAAGGACAAGAAGAATTCTCTGGCCAAAACCAAAGTGACACAGTGGCAATACTATAATGCAGTATTCCATCCGAAATAGTGCTGGATGCAGAATTTTCTGCTCTACTGCAAATCAACCCAAGCTACATCAAGATAAGAAGTCAAAAAATGGAGAAGAAATACTAGCCAGTAAAGCCTCTCAAACTTTTCTTACAGTATCTTTAGATTATGGAGGCCTCAGGGGCCGACTATAATAATATTAAATTTAAAAAACTGATGTCTCAGAATTGATACATTCAGTGTCCCTTTAAAAATACTGGCTTGGTTGCAGTGTTTCTCTTGTCACATTCAGACAAAGCAACTGCCTAAACAGATGCAATTCTAGCTGCCAAGGATATCATCATAATCTTGTCTGGATCATTTAATTGAGTTTTTGCCAGCTCCTGCCAGAAGGTTTTGGGAACAATGATTCCCTCCTTTCTTCATAACGCTGTCCTCCCTCTTTAAAAAGAAAAATCACTCTCATTTCCATTCACAGCGATCCACCTTGAGAGGTTAAAATTTGCTTTCTGCAGCCATCTGCATAGGCAGATATTCACCACTTGAAAAAATGGCAAAGCAATCATAAAGCAATAGGAGCATGGCCACAACCGAATTCGGTTTCAAGCCTGTACAAATACAAGAAAAATAGGTACTTTTGCCCGATGCTTCTGCCAAACAAAGCAGCACACACAGCTGGTCCACGGGTCTTTGAAAGTTGTACATTTGGCTTCTCAACAATCCCTGCTCTGACACTGGAAACTTCCCAAAGCCGTGGCTTGGGAGCCACTGCACTCCCTGAGACAGGGAACGAAGAACAGGCAGAACTGCAGGACACCAGCATGGCTGACTTGCTACACAGCAAGCTGGCTCCACATTGGTAAGCAATTTATCTGTAGAAGACAGCTGAGGCCAAGAGATCACAGTGCATGCACAAGACACTTTCCCTAAGAGAAAACAAAATTTAAAAAAACGACACCTCCTCACCTCATCTGCTCTGCGGAGAAGTCCAGTTATGACCTGAAAAACACGGGAAATGCTCAGCTCTGAGAATTTTGTTTTTCGGATACAGTGAAAAGCTATGAAATTCATACCCACATTTACTCTGTGGAAAAAATTTAAGGAACAGCTGCTCTTTCATGGAAGGTGCTACAGTTGCTTACACGGGAAAGGAGGCACATTCAGCATGCAAACGTGGTAGAACCAGCAGGGTTACGAGTGCACATGAGTATATGCTGGCACCACAACCAATGCCAGTGTAAATGTTTTAACACTGAATAATGCTCTCCATAATGCAAAACCAGCATGGGTCAGCGTACAATTAACAATAATCAATTCTAAGGCCAGGAGAAACTTGCAAGTGTATTCCGACCACTTTCTCTTAAGGTCATTGCACTTCATTTAGTCGTTGCCTTATGAAGCCAGTAGTTAGCATTTCAGGAAAGGCTTTAATAAAATACAACCTTTCTTGAAAAAACAGAGTATCTCCCAGTTCTGCTGGTAGTTTGCTCCTGTCATTAATCATCTTGACAAGAGGTATTTATTAAATACATACTGTGCTTTGTTATTGCTCCCACATAATTTTTAAATTATTTGATTCCCACTTAGAAAAACATGCATTCTTCTTGGAGAGTACAGACGGGAACGGATTTTGAAAATTAAACCATTACAGCTACATTACACAGAAAGAAAAAGTTAGAATCATGCCTCCCCAAATAATTTTCTCATTCTAGAACAAAATTCTGGAAGATAATTGTCACACTCTTTCTGCCCCCATTCCTATCGTGATTTTTAGACTAATTAACAACTAGCAGAGTTTTCTCATCCCCAGAAGATTGTAACATTGACTGAAAACAGATACTAAGATGGACAAATCTCTACTAATAGCTGTTATGATGTTGCTACATTACACAGACTCAAATCTTCTCACCCTCAGCCTATGATTCTCAACAAACCAGGACAAAGCTCCTGCAGTACCTCTTGTACTGTGCCATCTCCTCCTGCAATAATGATCAGATCTGTGCTTTCCATCAATTCCAGCAGCTTTTTTGCTTGTCCCTCATAATCAGTCTGAAGAAACAGAAATCCAAACATGAGAACTCAAGTGACTATTTCTAGGATTTCTCTTCTATGGAAAAAAAGAATAATCTGTCCATTTGTTTAATAGTTTTTCTCATGCAGGCACACCATACTGTACATTACTTACATTAACTGAAATTTCTTCAACTTATAAAACAAGTCTGCTGCCTAATACAAGATGTGCAAGCAAACACACACACACAAAGGCTAAACGAAACATCAGTCTTATTCAATCGATCTATAATATTGCAACAATAACCATATTCCCAGGCAGTTTCGCAGTGAAACAAAGCCACATGCAAACCATGCTACCAACATCTTTAGCAGCCAAAGTGCTCGAGTGCATCTCCTGAAGCACAAACTTAGCTATGGAAAAGGCTACTGCCTGACAGCAAGGTGTTGACAACGGATTTAGCGGTAAAGAATACCTTGGCTTTCTAAACCATCAAAACTGCTTTCTGCAAAATGAATGTTTTTCAGAGACACCTCAGCCTCAGTCACTGGCCCAGCCCCGTTTTGCTAACTTGCCAGGTCTAAAGCTACAAAGTGTCTGGTTTAAGTCTTGCAAATTAGTTTTTCCTCTTAGGGTGGGACTACAAGGGAATGGAGGGCACCCTCAGTAAGTTTGCAGACACCACTAAGTTGAGCAGGAGTGTTGATCTGCTCAAGGACAGGAAGGGTCTACAGAGGGATCTGGACAGGTTGGATGGATTGGCCGAGGCCAATTGTAAGAGTTCAATATGGCCAAGTGCTGGGTCTTGCACTTGGGTCACAACAACCCCACGCAATGCTACAGGCTTGGGGAAGAGCGGCTGGAAAGCTGGCCAGCGGAAAAAGACCTGGGGATGTTGGTCAACAGCCGGCTGAATATGAGCCAGCAGTGTGCCCAGGTGGCCAAGAAGGCCAATAGCACCTTGGCTTGTATCAGAAATAGTGTGGCCAGCAGGACTAGGGAAGTGATTGTAAAGGTAACTGTGTTCAGTTTTGGGTCTCTCACTACAAGACAGACATTGAGGTGCTGGAGCGTGTCCAAAGAAGGGCAATGAAGCTGGTGAAGGGTCTAGAGCACAAGTCTTATGAGGAGCAGCTGAGGGAACTGGGGTTGTTTAGCCTGGGCAAAAGGAGGCTGAGGGGAGACCTTATCACTCTCTACAGCTACCTGAAAGAGGGTTGTAACGAGGTGGGTGTCCGTCTCTTCTCTCAAGTTACAAGCAATAGGACAAGAGGAAATGGCCTCAAGTTGTGCCAGGGGAGGTTTAGACTGAATATTAGGAAAAATTTCTCCAATAAAAGGATTGCCAAGCACTGGAACAGGCTGCCCAGGGAAGTGATTGAGTCACCATCCCTGGAGGTATTTAAAAGACATGGAGATGTGGCACTTGGGGACATGGTTTAGCGGTGGACTTGCCAGTGTTAGGCTAATGGTTGGACTTTATCTTCAAGGTCTCTTCCAATCTAAACGATTCTATGATTCTATGTATTTTCGATGATCAGAGAGAGGCATTAACAAAACCAGCATTTGAACACTAAACTTTGTAAAAAAGATTCCAAGACAGAAAGACATATATTAGCGTTCTTCACTGCTAGGACACAGTGACTGTTAAACAATCCACATATCACAGGCTCAAAAACCTGCAAAAAGATCAGAATCCCTTCATATTTACTTTTTCTTCTCCTTCCAGAGAAAACCTCTCTGCTAATTCACACCATTTAGACCTCAGTGTTCTGCTTTCAGAACACTGCAACTTTTTTTTTTTTTTCCTCACTTCTGAACTCTGCAAGTTCAGGCAGAATGGACAATTTCAACAGCAATGGGCATACACCACCAGCCAGCCCTCAAATATTTAAAGAGTTTTCTCTCAAACATGAATTATAGAAGGGCTGCTTGAGACAGACAGACAAGCACATGTACTGCTTTAGCTGAAAATTAAAAACTCAGCATACAGTTTGTAAATGAACTGTGAATTAAAAAGATTAAGTACCAGCTTAATATCTAAGTATTTACTTCTTCCTACAAGATGTCTACATGACAACTGAGAATTTCAAATGCATCCAGAATTTAATTTCAATTCTTCAAGAGGAGAAAGCAGAATAGACAAGGTATCTTTATTAGCAGAACCTATCAGTTCTTACCTTAACCACAGTTACATCCAAGCCAGATAAGTGCAAAATTGGAGCAGCATTCTTTTCAAAAAGGTCTCTGGCTTTGCTAGAAAAAAACGAGTAAAAACTATTTAATTAGTCTGCTAGTGAAAAAAAAACCATAAAGGAAAGAAACAAATGAATAACAAGAAGAAATCTACTTAAAAACAAGCATACAATCTATACAATCAGTGACTCGACCTGACAGTCGGGAAAGATGAGATTTTATTCGGTTCATACATATTACATTTCTAGAGTTGTATCTCAGTTGTCAGGTTTTTTGTTGCAGTTTTAATAAATGCAGAAGAGATTATCTAGCTGTCTCCAAAAATACTTTTAAAAACCCCAACAAAACAATATCTCCAGAAAGAAACTTATTAGAAAATTAATGACTTACAGAGCACCAGTCCTTAAGATCACAAAGAAGGCCCATGTAGCTTTTCAGATTTTTTTTTTTAATATTTACTGTTACATATTATTAAGTAAGTTTCGAAGCAAAATTTTATCCGACCTTTTGTTATAGGACTCATGCATTTTCTGCCTGTAACTGCATAATAAAATAATAATGCCATTAACTATAAATTGCTTACAACAAATAGAAACATGAGACTAGAAGTCAGAGACTTAATTTATTAACACTTTGCATTTTCCAGCCATGGATGTTTTTAACAAAAGCACCTAAGTCCAAGCACTTCCATGTCAGATATAGAATTTGGTCCGTATTGTTACCGACAACTCCCTGCCCCTCCCCAAGATGCAAGTGATACAAAGCTTAGCTGATCAGCAGAAACAGACAGTCATTATATCCAAGATAACTGTTTTTCTGCTAATTAGTATGCAAAAATAGCAGCTGACCTCTACCAGGAGTCTTGCTCTGAGCCCATATTTAGCCTCTCAGTTTGCGGGCACATCCCTTTCAAGGACAGGTTCCCACCAAAGTAAGATCACTGCTGGCTAACTTCAAGTCTTGAAGCAATCAAGGTCACCTCTTATTTCTCAAGTTTTTTAGGATGGAAATGTGCCACATACAAAAGTGTGAAAGGAATACAAAGGAATTCCACATACAAAGGAATGACAAAGGCCAAACACCAGATAATAGAAAAATTTAAAATATTCATATATTTAGAAATAATTATTTGAACTCGAGCATCTAGTTCTATTTCTCATCCCAATATTTTTGGTGAAATAAACTTTGGCATAGTTACATAGCACCAGCTTGGCATCAGAGGGAGGCAAAAATGAGCTCGAAAATCTGGCTGGCTTTTCTAGTGGATGGCAGAGCAAAAATACAGAAAGAGTGCCTCACATATGAGTGTAGGGAAGGGAGAATTTTACCCTTTGCAAGCTGCTGGGTTGAGGAACACCGTTGCTTTCTTCAATGGCATACTGGAGGGAATCAGCTGGTTCCCAAAAGCCTAAGTAAGAGAAAAAGAGCAGAGTTCAGTTTCTCTTGTAAGCACATTGGTAAAACAGTTTAAAATAATGCATCTCTACAAATGCCAATGCTCACGACATTCACATTTCTTCCATTTTCAGCCATTGTACGGGTCTCCTATTCAAAGACCTGCACTCTTAGGCACAGCTCACATCAGTCACAAGTACTCTTTAGCTCATTTTTACAATTCCACCACCATTGCATTTTTGTCAACCTCTGGTTTCATGCCATGGGCAGAGATCCAGGGAACTATCCTGGACTCCAAGGTTACTTGATTTTCCTTCCTTATGTAATTGTCATACACCTGCCTGCCACCTTCCTTCTACATCTTTTTCCACTTCTGTCCTTCATTTCTTATATCTCTTCTGCTCATTTTTGTATTTTCTATGCTCAAGTTTTTGAAGGTATGAAAGATAATCACCAGAGAATTTGCCCTAATCTATATGCAAGCCCACTGTTTCTCAGACGTTTTTTCTTCCTAATGTCTCCATATACAAATCACTAAATTCCTCTTCAACTTTTAATCCAATTCTGAACAGATACCTCGATTTTAAATTCTTTGAGAGTTACTCCATACAGCTTCTTGTACCTTTTAGCCATTTGTACCATGGCTTCTCAGTACAGGAGAGGCAAGAAAAGACAAAGCTTCCATGCGTGTTACTTCCCACTCTGTAAACCTCTTTTAGCTCACTTAAAGGCATCCTCACTACCACACCAAATCAAACTGGTTTTGAGTACAAGGGTAACAACGTATTCCGCAGTACCATCCAGAAGCCCCAGAAATAAAGTAGGAACAAAAGACTACTGCACTTAACACAAGACAGTCAACTGTCCCTGTTTTATTTTCCTCTCTTTATCTTGAAAGTTAATCCCCCTTACAGAATTTTTTATACTGAAGAAGGTGGACACTGTACACAAAGCACAGTAGATTTTAGTGATCATTAGCTGTTATAATTTATAATTAATTCCACTTGCCAACTTTGCTCAGGAAACCTCAATTAAAAGAAGCATGAAGCTCGCTATGTTGCTTAAAACATTCAGATTTCTTCTTCAAGAAAGGAAAAGAATGACAGAAGTTGCTGAGAGTAAAGAAATCTTCAAAGAAAGGGAAACAAATCAATACCTCTTAAGCTTTACCCAAAAATCAGCTGGAAAACAGATCAACTTACTGCAACTGTTGGGCAGGAATTGGGAAACATAGGGGTCCTCTAGCATGTTACAGCTGTTAGAAACAATTATTTGCTTGGGGGGGGGACACACACACAATGTGATGCCTTTGCTTGTTCTAAACGACCTAACAAGGCTCATAAAGAAGTTATGAGTAATGACATAATCATTTATGCAATATACTTAGACATTTATGTTACATATACATAAATATATATGAAGGTATAATTTAGGAAAGTCAATGTCTTTTCCACTTCCTTGTCAAATGCACACTTCCAAGTATTGCATTTCTGGACTTCTAAGATGACAACCACTATTTTGCAACTATGAAAACCCCTTTATACAAAGGCTTTATAATCCTTTATGAATACTAACAGAGAAACTACATTCCTTTACAGAAAACCATCCCTGCTTCACAGAGCGAATCGTTTGCCAGCGAAACAGGACCTCTTTTACACATGCCCAGAGTTCATGAACAAAAAGGTCAATCAGCAAAACGACACTCGCAAAGGAAGTTCACAGGCAGCTAACACTGGCTTATTCTAGATAAGGAAGTGTAAAAGGTTTTAAATTTGACAAACGGGTTCTTTATTATAGAGTCTTTCTTTGATTATTTGCCACGCCAAGGTTGTCATCACAAACTGATATTTAAACTCAGACACACATGGTGCAGTCTTTGCATGAAGTACTGATGTGGCAGATACTTTGTCAGGAAGGTGGGCACCTCATCAATTTGGTACTGTAACAGGCTCAAAAACTTAAAAATCTGACATAAAAATAATAAAGAAAACTCCCTACTTCACTCAGACTAAACTTTTTCTTGGATGAGCCTGCCTCTATCTTTTTCACAATACTTATACGGCACTACAAACGCAAGCAGCGTTTTTCAAACAATTCCAGATTGTTGTTATTCTGAAGAACATAACAGACATTTAATGCCTTAGTGCTGTGTTGCTGTGTGTTTTCATGCAGTATTTGGCACGGACACATCAGTGAGAATGGAAATTACAGCAAGAATTGATTACTAGGCTTTCTGGTTCATGCCTTTCTAATGCAGGAGTCCTCTGCAATGTATTTTCACAGGCTTCAACCACTGAAATTGTAGGAAGGTCTATTGACAGTGCTTTCACACTTTCATTTATAAGAATAAGCCATAATGGAATAGATCCCATCACCTACTGCCTGGAATTAAGAAACAGGAAAGTCAGAATTTCCACAACAAAACTATCTTCTTGTACCTGTCTTTCCTTAGCAGTTACACGTTTTTGACAGCGTACACATCTAGGTCTTTTAACTTCTCCTTATACACCATTTCATTAGTGCCTCTCTTTAAAATTTTTAAATTTGGTCAGCACGCTTCAAATACTGAGGTATTAACTGCTATTTTTGGTGATATAAAAAACTTTGATATTATGAAGTAAAAATCAATATCGAAAACATAAAAATCAAGAACAACTGATACTATGAGTTGGAAATGCATTTAACTCCAAACCTATAAGTGTGACTTACGAAAACAGTATCTTCAGGGAAAGATTTCTCCCATTCTTTCATAAGACTTGAGCTCCTTCACATCTATTCTGGCATGAAGTTCCATTGCCCAAATCAAGTTCCTGTGAATATCTTTCCCTCGACAGCAGGCAGGCTGAAATTGGGATTGTTCAGGTGCACCACAGAAACAGGGTAACCTCAAGGAAGGTTCTTTAATGAGAAAAATAATTTTCACCATTCTTCTCAGGCCCTAGTAGGTAGCAATGATGGGAGCAGTGCTACACCCTGCAAGATTTCTAAGAGCTGGCATGGAGAAGCAGGTTTAGAATAAAGTTTATCTGTGGGTGGTAAAAAGACTCTTAAAATCCTACAGCACACCACTGAGGTAATCAGAGCCAGTAAGCAGTACCTGTGCAGTAATGTCATCCATGGGCAGCAGCACTTGCACCCCTGAAAGACTGCTTATTAAGGACAAGATTTCTTCATGGGAATACTACAGTATGGGAATTTGTTCATATGCAGGCCACAAACTACAAAATGCAATAGTCAGTATACTCAGAGAATAACTAGCGTTCCCTGAACACGAGCTTTCGTGTCCATGATCAGCAAATGGGTTGTCTCCATCAAGTTCTCAGAGCATGGGTCTCAGTCATCACACTCGGTATCCTTGATAAAGCCACTCGGGATCGGATAGACGAGCGCAAGGTCTCTCCAGCCAAGCACTAACACAAGGCAGTTTGCACTGCTGCTGCCCAGACTACAGCTGTCGTGGTGCACCTGAGATTTCAGTCTCCTGTCTTATGGACAAATCTTCCTACGGGAACTTTACAGGCACGGAGCAATTACACCCGCAGCAATGGAGGTCTGGGCAGCTACAGCAGTAACTAAGACTACCCCAACGATCACACTGCACCGTCCATCGCAACAGCAGTCGGGCACGGAAGGTACAGTACCGCGGCTGGAGGCTCGTCCACCCTTTGGCACATTAGCAAAAGAACACGGATGGCATCATTGTAAGGCTTGTCACGTAGAGAGGGCCCACTGGGAAAATCTCAGGAGCCCTGCACAACCAAGATAAGAGGGAGATTTTAATCTAATTTTATCACTTTAAATGGTATTACCTGGGCTTCTTCGCATGCAGCTCTTCGTAGCAGGTTATCGCTGTTAGGTAAGACAGAAAAGAGAGTGGGCATTAGGTTGTGTAAGTTTAAAACAATTTGCTCGTTTTTAAAATGTAGGTACGTAGCCTTTTTTACACACACTTTGACAGCACTAAAATAAAAAAAAAAAAACAAACAGGTTCTTTAAGACCTATTTAACACATTTTAAGGATGAAACACACCCATTTAAGCACACAAGCATAACTTTTTCTCCACGTGCACACAAACGCCCTTTTTATAGTAAAGAAAAGCAGAAAACAAAGACCAGGATGCCCAGTGTGCTGAGATTACATAAGCTATGAGACATTGTACAACTATGATTTATATTAAAATTGCTACGTAACTGTACTCCAGATCTAAGGTATAGGTTTTTTTCAACGTTAAAACTTCCTGTTATTTGCACTGAAGGTACTCAGCATTTTGGCAGCACGGAAGAGATTTAGAAAAGCCTTAAGTGTAACTTCCACGGACTTAAATCTTCGTGCATTATATTGGTGAACTCCCCTCTCCATCAGTTTGCAACCCCAATACGTGTTAATGCAGCACCTACCACCCACCTAGGTATGAGCGTGGCCTAAAGTAGTAACTCACAGAGGTGAAAATCACTCAGCTCACCTAAGTGAAGTTTAAAACCAAAGAAGAGCATAATCAGTATAAGATATATGTCACTGACGGCCATTTCGGAAATAAATTCCAGACTCATCCTTGTGCTTGTCATTGCTGACAGACAGCATTAGCAAGGTGGCAGGCAGGGTATAGTTGGCAAGCAAACTGGAGACAGAGCTACTGAGTAAGGAACAAAATTCTGTTCTTCCTCAGGCCAAAAAATGTCCTGTTGGCCCTTGCAGAAAAAACGGAGTCCTGTTCTGCAGTTCCCAAGACCTCACCTATCCTCTAGATACCAGACGCTCCTCCTCCTTGCTAAAACCCAAAAACTCCTTCAACTTGCCCTTGTCAATACCTGGCAAGACAGCATATTATTGTCTCAAAAACATCAAGTACAAAATACCCCAATTATAGTCAGCATACCGAGACGAATACACTACATCAATGAAAAGGATGCAAGGCCAACCATGCAAAACAAGTGACTAGGAAAGCAGCACACTCTTGCCACAAAGTGTGGCTCATCAGCCCAAATCCTGCAATGGGAATGGCAGAAGAGAAGGCAAGGCCTTGGTCAGACCTCTGGACCCAAACACGAGTGCAATCTGCTCAATTCCATGCGTTTAAGGTATTTATCTGTCACCGGAGCTGTATAAGCTGCTTTTTTTGGCACCACCAAAAGATGCTGCAATGCCACAAAAGGAGAAGTAGGGTGACTTCAGACGAGAAATGAAGTTGGGCTCCGAGAAAATAACTCTACAGCAAAAAAAGCCACAGATTTATTCCTAGTAATAGTAAAAAGCCAAAGGAAGAATCCAAGCCTGGAAAATGAAAATATGTGAATAATACCTCGCCAGGATAACAAGTAACTGAAATGTCTAAAAAGAATTTCCTCAGAGGCATGCTTTTAACTGTCATGTTTGCTCCTTAAAACCAAAGGAATAAGTCATTTGTATTAAGCACTTGAAATATTACTTAGAGGAGCGACAGATTTGTATTTGATTGCAGTAATATAATGAAAGCACATCAGTTAAAATAACTGTCTCTGCAAAGCTTTGTGTTCCAAGCTGAACAACGTTGTCACAGCTAATTCCAGTTCAATCAAGACAGCGTGACAGGCTAAGTCCACACTGCACGGCTGACGGCACGAGCCCTCACAGAGGGACTTTTTCTCCCCGCTCTAACTACGTGTGGCCAGAGCAAACACAAAGCAATTGCAATTTCAATATGTAAAGTTGAAATGCCATGGGATATCAAGAAAACCCCACATAAATTATGATGGCTGCACAGCTGATGTATTTGAGAATTGCTGTTCTAACCTTATTAACAAATTCTAGTCAAATCTATGTTATCCGTTTACTTCACATTGATACTATTTTGTTCAGAAGTCAAGCTGTGTCACATCATCAGCCAGCATGTCTTCCTGGTGCCCACAACTTTATGCTGCAGTGTTAATCACCTTTAAAATGGGAGTCCAGCACTACTTGTCAAACACAAGCAAAAGATACCGTACTCTCTGTCCCAACCTGCAAAGACCCCCAAAACGACTGTCAAAGATGGAAGCTTGATTCAGCTCAATGCAGTCTTAACCATAAAAATGAGGCTTGACAGTTTAGATGTCAGCATTTAAGCTTGTTTTCTCCTGCACTGAAGCACTTACAGAAACAGAAAAAGTCGACTCTGACACATATCAATTTGGTGTCAAAGGAAAGGTGTAGTTTCTGAGACCAGAAGAACCATTTAACGTCCAGTAATTTATAGGTGATTTGTTTCACCTCTCCAGTAGCACAGGACCCAGGATCCCATCCCATCCCAGTCATACTCACTGGATTCCCGCTGATTCAACTAGGGCATATATCTCAAAGTTGTCTGAGTTTGGCTTAAAGATGCCAAGTAACAGGAAAATTTTTATTTCCTTAAAATGTTACGTCAACACTTAGCCATCTCCACACTTAAGAAAAAAAAGCACAAGTGCACTCACAGGGGCACAGCTGTGAGAACAGCAGTCCTCCTCCTACATCACAGCTCTTGCCTTCACTCATCTCATATGGCTCGCCTGAGGTATCGCAAGTGGGTCTGGGAGTCCTCTGCTGGTCATATCAATTAATAAATATAGCTGGAAAAATGTTAAAAACAGCAAAAAGGTACCTTCTTCAAGTCTTTTGTCTCAGTACGTATTAGATTATCAAAATATGGCTGTGTACCAGCTTCCAGAGGAGAGATTTGAATAATAAACATAAGATTTTGTTCATTTTTCATACTTTACTGATGAATATTACATATTAACAAAGCCTTTTCAATGACACTCGAACACGAGCAGGTGGATGCTGAGGGAAATTGCTGTGGTGCCTTAAAGAACACGCCGAGATTTCTTCTGACTTGCACCACATCCTCAGCAAACTAAAAATCCATTTTTACTTTATACTGCCTCTAAGGGCTTATAGACACAACTCCAGCCTTAAAGCAAAACAGACATGCAGTATTGCATCTGTTGGCCAACCCAGGGCTGCCTTCCCACTGTGAGAATTAAGCTTGCAACTGGGCCAACTTGCTTAAGCCGTAAAAAACTGGGAGACGGAGAGGAACGAGCAGTGGCAGTGGGGTACGGAAGAAAGAGGATGTCCTAAATTGAACCCACAGACAGAACTTCGACTGGTCCAACAAAGAGACGAGTCGATTCTGCAAGGCGCAGGCTCTTCGGAGGACAGAGGACACTCATGCCAAAGCAAGGAACCAAGGCAGAAAGAAAGGAAAAGTAACCGTCCAGGGCTCACCACGCACCAGTCGTGTCAGGCTGCCAGAACACAGCGGGCTGCGAGAGCACATCACCTTGAACAGGGGCTGTTCTGATTTGTTTGCAACATCCCCGGCACAGGACTGGTGGCCATTGCTCCTGTCCTAAGCGTTTTCTGCTAAAATAGGGAATTAAGACGCAGATCCACACAACTAGTATGTATGCTCCTCCAGCCGAGGCTGCATCCTCTGCCCAAGGGCCAGCAGAGGCTGGGGCTGAACGGATGGTTCCCACGATGAAAGGTCAGCCAGGGCAGCAATGAACTCAACAAGGAGAAGACAGCAAATTCGGACCAAAGCAGCTGTTCGAGGCCCGCGGCTGCAGCAAGGGTAAGCCTTTGTCTTGGAGCCAACCAAAGCAACTCCCTTAAAAGTGACCATATTACCAACGAATAAAGGTCAGGTTGAGATCCCATTTCGTAAAAGGTTATCAGCTTTAAACCTAAGACTATTAAGTACATTCAAGCAAGAAGCAGCCTAAAAACTCTCCAGTTCAGACTCTGCATCAAAACACATGAGTTTTTTTGAGGAGAAACTTGACCAAAGCTGTGTATATGGGATCACTCCTCAAGAACTATAACAGAATCCTTAAAAGAGATTTTATCTTAGCAGAGAGGTTTTTGGCTGTTTCCAACACAGCAAGAGCACAGCATCCTCTTTGCTGGAAATTAGCATTTACTTCCAGCTCAGCTTTGGAAGGGCATGAAAGACAGATCTTCGTTTTCATCAGCTTTACCCAAGACTCAGAATTTATATCCCATTTTTTTGATAAAGTTTTGATGAAATAAAGTCAGCCACTCACGAAGTATATGCAGAAAGGTGACAAAGTGAGTTATCAGTTGGCAAACACGTAGAGACTAATGTTCAAATTATGGATAACAATAACACTCAGATTACTGGCAAGCAGTCAAAGGCCCAGACACCTTGCCAGCATTTTCTACGGAGAAAGTCAAGATTTAACACACACAGAGTAAAACTGAGTCCTCTGCCTCCATACAATATTGAGGGTCCTCATCCTGACAAAGTGATGATCGCTTACCCAGTGACACCACTGTAACAGTCTGGGCAAATCTGACAATCAGTTAAACTGATGTCCATCATGCCAGAGATGAAATTTCCGCTGATTTGATATAGCTGGTGGCTTACTGCATCGCCTGGACATATAAAGAAAAACAGCAGCTGAATTCAGGAAAGGTGATCCAGGACGTAAAGGTGAGAGGGACCTCCAAATTTGGTGGAAATTTCGAAACAATCATACGGTATCTTTACCTGTAATCAACCTCACGTGTATGATCTCTAAGGTCTTTTCCAACCTAGAAATCTATGAAATCTATGAAATCTATGTTAAACAGAAGCACATTACTGTGTATGAGCACGTATCTGACAGTCCGCATACTCTCTAAGCTTTGACCTCGTACATTAAATTCAGCGTCCCTTGTACCTGTAGTATGACACGCTAGAGATTAAAATGATGTGAATACATAAATTCATGCAATCCAGAGAAACTAAAGGGAGACAATCTCACATGCGACAACACTGAGTTATCTTCTTACTTCTCCAATACGAGTATTTGCTACCCTAAGTGCAAGACAATGGATTTTAAAAACATATTATTTTATGAGAAAGAAAGGAATTTTAAGACTCACTGAAGTTTTGTAAGAATAGCAATAGGGTTTTAGTTAACAGTAGTTTAACCAGAAATAATGCCTATCATTTTACACATGAAAACCCTTTGCCACCTCCTGATCGATGTCTCTTTTGATAGTACATACTGAGAAGGGTTGAATCACAAATGGAGGAGAGGAAATTCGCACTCTTTACTCTTCCCGTTCATCCACAAATCCCTCACTTTTAAATAAGTCAGTATTTGAACAAACACCTCCAAAGATGAAACGTTAATATGCAGATCCAGAAACTGAATGCTGCATGAAGAAAGCATCATACAAGACTGGGCTAAGAAGCTTCTTGACCTTTACAGTTATTGTCATCCACAACCTTCAGACTAACTCAGTGGTGAACCATTACCCTCCAGTGCCCCTCTTTCCTCTACAGCCTACGGAGCACAAGGGCATCCACATCAGACCCACAGCATCGTGTCTGCAGGGTGCAGGAGGAGGACACCTGGGTCCATTTCCAGGCAGGGAAGAGGCACAGGGAACAAGTCTGGAAAACATAACATTGTTCTTGTCCATATCTGTTCACGTAGCGTCCTCCAAAATCTTCAGGAAGTACTCCAGAGCTCTTCTGTCTCTATGGGCACGTAGGGACTGACTGTAGAAGAGCTGCCATTTATTTGCAGGACAGATTGTTATTCACAATAGCTCCACTTAATGCAGGCATCATAGCCTCTGCATCCAAAAGAAGAATGAACCTTGAGAAGTCAAAAAAGCAAGTGATCTTCTCCTTGCAAGAGTTAGTATCTTCGAAAACCCACAAGGATGGAAAAGCCAAGAAGAGGGATGTAGGATGGGAAACAAAGATTTTCTTCAGCTGTGAATAAATGAGCAATTTCTCAGGCAGCTAATTCCAAGAAGTCAGAGGCTAATCTGAACTGACGCTGTGCTAAAGCAAGGCCCTTCATCAGAAACTCCAGTGATGCCAGAAACCGAAGCACAAGACTTGACTAAACCTTTAATCTGTTCTAAAAGGGCAAATATGAGTCTTGCCAAGTATGCCTCACGCATAGTAATGCAGCCTCTGATGTGGATAATGGCAAGCCTCCCGGCCAACGCAGCCCGTACGTGGTTCCCTCATTAACCTCTTCATTAGTTGCCCGCAGCAGTGAGTGCATGGGGCAAAAGGCACTCCTCATGCTCCCCAGCATAACTGGTACATAAATGAAGAAACTGGGAAGAGGGAATGTAGGAAAAAAAAAAAAACCACACACCAAAAGCCATTATCAAATTTGGAGGCAAAACAAGCTGCAGAGAGGGATCCTGGCCTATTCCCTGCTCTCCAGCAGCCACAAGGGAAGGCCTTCACGGTGCTTAGAGTATCATGAAAGGGTGGCTGGGATCACCTTTGAATATTTAAACTCTTGCCATCAGGTTCTTCTGTCACTCCTCCTTTTCTATTTCTTGGCTAAAACAATCCTCCACAAAGAAAGGGCTAAATGGTTGTCGCTTTCTCCGAGCAGTATTTAAATCTCTGAAAGCAGTACATTACAGTCCTTCGGTCTACATCAAAGTCACACAGAGCTGTTTGTCCTCACAGGACTTCCCACCTTGCATTTCCAATGTCTGGTAAGGAAATGCTGTATTTTCCCTTTCAGATAAAAAGGAATATTAAACAATGGAATGTGTAAATGGGTTTTTTCCCCACTACCTCATCTAGGGTAAAGCACCACGCCTACTCTTGGTGCAAATAACCTCCAAGCACTGAAATTTAGATACCAAAAGTTATCTTTTTGTTTATTTGCCTTTCATATTTTCCTTCCTATTCACCACCACATCACCTACGGTACATAGGTGTATCATCACCTATGTACTTATGGTACATAAGTGATGATATTCTCTGTGACATAACGTGTTTTCACAGCTACTGCACGGGAAATCAACACAGCTGAAACCAACAGCACAAAAAGCACATGAATTCCCAGAAACTACAGACATAAAGGGGAGACTGGTTGTGTCTGATGCTGCTCCTAGGCCTCCTCAAGAGCCCACTCTCCATGTGCACAAGGAGTAGATTCAGTCTTTTTCTTAACACTCTGTTTCAGCAGCTCTCTGTAGTACCCAGGCCTGACGTGCACTCTGCTGTCATTAGTATCTGTGGCAACAGCAGACTAGTAAAGAGGCCACTTACGTAAGCAGGATACCTGGGAAGGTCAGAGGCTGCTCTGCCCTGCCAGCCAGCCCCTCGTATGAACGCCACGGAGCAATTTCTTCCTCCTCGTTTTGTACATTAAGTTTACTCTTCTGGCTAAGAGGCATCTAGAATGATGTAACTGCAAATAATTACCCATTTACATTTCGCTATTTCATCTGAACTCAAAGTTCAAGTCGTCAGAGGGAAAAGTGGAATGTAAGCTCAAGGATCCGCTGACATTACATTTGAAGGCATCAAAAAAACCCAGCCTGTTTAGCACAAATACTTCTGCTTACAACACAGCAGTATACTATGTACTTGTTTTCTGTCTGTTGATCCATGCAGGCATACACATGAAACCACGACCTTGTTACCACCACTTTCACACAGTTATTCTCCATCTTACCGTAGCCTGCCCTACAACCAGTAATTAAAAGGAAAAAAGTACGGAGAGAAAGTTTTTTTTTTTACTTCTTGCCCTGCAGCCAACCGAGCCTTAGTGCTTCAGGTAAGAAGTAAGCCACTAAAGCAGATGTACCATTCAAAACAAAGACTGATTTAATGCACAAGTCCCTAGGCAAAAGGAAATACAGAAGGAAAGTATAACAAACAACATATAAACAGATTTATTTTCCTAAGTTTTCCACTGAGGCTTTTGCAGCATTTTAACGTAAGCAGAAAATAACACTGCTGAAATCATACCTTAAAAATTAAAAAGACTTTAAGACAGGGACAGAACGAACAGCAGCACCAAAAGCAACCAATTTTTAAAATAATTTGGCTGTACTTGCATTTTAGTCAAGTGTATTAACCGTAATCTTAAAGGACAGGGATTAAAATACAAGCCCAGCTATTTAAAAATTGCAAACGAGGATTTTGCTCACTACAAGGAACGTTTGCTCCACAGATAAACAGCGGAAATGACACCCTGCTAGGTACAGCTGAACATCAGTACTGCTGCTGCAGCACTTGACGGGCTCCCTCCATCCGGGTGGGCGCCAGCAGCAACGCAGGTGCAGCGAGGAGCCATGGAGCGTGGCTGCTGCCGGTGCCGTGCCTCAAGAAAGGCACCAGCACTCATGCAACAGAAACCTGGCGTCTTTCATGAGGCACGTGAGACCATTAAAAGAAAAAAAGGTGGTAGGAAAACCCACGGGCACTCGACCACCATGCTGTGACGGCTACCCTCTGCGTGCGGAGGTGGCTTCCCGCCACCCGGGATCTGTGGCACCATTTGGCAGTGTAGGGCGGTTGATTTCATTCATCCTTATACTACGGGTGATGACGGGCACATGGCTGATGACATTTTTTTTTTAAGTTAGAAGAGAGAAAGCTTTCTCCTCTTCAACAAGCCCCAGAATGATTCAAGCCACCCTGACAACAGTTCCGTTTAAAACCACCGCCAAACTTTCATCATGGCCAAGGTGGGAAGTCCCAAAGAGGCACCCAGCCTTCCTAAGCTCGCAGCTGGTGGAAGGAGCGGGAGAGTCCGAGGGGAGACCTCCGTTTTAACAGCCACGAGGGGATTCCGCCGCAGGCAGAGGGCCGGCAGCCCGAGCATCGAGGCGACCGCGGCCGCGACGCCCGCACGGTGCGGGGCCGCTCACTGAGGGCACACGGGCACACGGCCCGGCGGCGGCCCCGCTCCCCCGCCCGGACCGCCCCAGCCGGCAGTTACCAGTGCTTCCCATAGAGCCAGTTCCCGCCCCAGCTCAGCAGGCAGACCCCGAACGTGGTTTTCTTCCAGTGGTTCCTCAGGGCCGTCAGCACTTTCCCCGCCCCGGCCATGCCGCTCTCACCCCCGGCCGCCCCTCAGGATGGGCCGCCGGGAACCAACGCGCCGCCGCCCGTCCCGTCCCGGCGCGGCCCGGCTCGGCTGGAAACGGCTCCCCGGCACCGGCGTTCCGCGCCGCGGCGCGCTCCCGGCCCCGCGGGGAGCCCGGGCGGTGCCCGCCGGGCCCCGGCCCCCGCTGCGGGGCGGCCTGTCTCGACCCCCGCCGTGCTGGTCTGGGCCCGCGTGCCCCCAGGTGCAGCCGTGGCACCCTACCTCGACTTAAAAAAAATAAAAAAGAATCCCAAGGAAAAGTGTTTTCACACTCACCTGTGTCCCGGCCGTCACAGCCTCGCTGCGTGGTGGTCCTCCAGCCCGCGATGGGACCTGCAGCCATGGACAAGGAGCAAGGGCAGCAGGAGGCTTTCCGCACAGCAGAAGGCAAAAATGAGTAGGTGATTTTTCACACTGATAAAAATATCCGAGGTGTCCCCCCCCAAAAAAAAAAACCAACCAGAAAATATTCCTGATGGTTCATACGGAAGACAAGTTGCCGAGGAAGTACCTGGGATGCACTGGTTAAGCTCCACCAACGGGACGACCATGTGCACGAAGAGGAACATCTCCAGTCTTGCATGAAAACAGACCGTCCTCACAAGGATGCTCAGCACAAATGTCCTGCCAGGGAAAGGTGCAGACACGACCAAGTGGCAAGACCTGATCTCATGAAGGGAAAAGCCTTGCAACAATCCAATGGTAGTGGCCCCTTCTAGCATTAACTCTATCCATGGCTTCCCATGATGCTTGAAAGATGGTGAACAGCCTCAGCGATTTCACAGAAGTGCCAACTAGAGGCATGCATGGCTAACATTCAAAGAGACCCTGTCCTAGCAGAAAGGAAGACGGATGGCAGGCTGTTCAGAATGAACTGTTGGCTAAATAAGTGGGGTGAGGAAGCAACTCTGCTTTTGCGGACCACTGCCCCCTTCTTGACAGTGCCCCGGGCTTGTCACACTCAGGACAACAAGGATGCAGTCTGGCGGAGATCAGGTCAAGGTAATGAACGTAACACTGGACAGAAAATTTTTTTGAGAGCGTTTTTTCCTTCTTGCAAAGCAGCATTTTTAGCAAAATCTGAATATTTACAAGAATGTCAAAGTCAATAAAATGGCTTTTGTATAAAAAGCTTTCCCAAATCCTTCTGCTTAACGATGTCCGATGGGATGTGAGTAGTAACATATGGGGGCTGCTTAAAGCCAAATTTGGGACTCTGGGTATGCAAAAGCCTGTTCTGCAAGAATCAAGTTGATGCAGAAGAAGATCCAGAAGACATTCTGCTGTTACTGATAAGGAAAGCAGATTAAACCCTATGGATGAGTTTCCCTCCTATGTTTCGAGTTTTCTTTTCCCTTCATTTTGTAGAGTACAAGATTTGGGATTTGTTTTTTAAGAAAAACATTAAATGGTCAGCTCCTGATGAATATTTCAGGCACACCTTCATCCAGTAGCCATCACTTCCCACTTAGATATTCCAGGTTCTTCTGTCCAGTGCATCTCAGTGTGCTGAATACATGCACTTGATGTGCTGCTGAATGTTCCAGGTGGTGTGCAGTGATTAAATGTCCTACTGTTTTGGGGGGCAGTTGTCCTGCTTTTTGTGAGGGTTCAGGTGATGTGGCCAACTGCTAACAGCAACAATAGCAATATATACTAGTACTCTCATCCTGCTTTCCTTAGCTTATGAAAAGATTGTGTGCTGATAAATACTTCTCAAATTCATAATTCTCATGAGGTGCCACAAATAATTTACAAGCATCTGAAACTTCCTATTTTGCAAGCAAGTCTACAGAGTACAGTTGTGTTTATTTATGATGCTTCCAAAACAAGCTTGAATTTTTAAAATAAAGCCCCTTTAGTATGCCAATACATGTTCGGAGCAGTCAGAAAAGTCCTTAAATGTATGAAAGACCCGAATATCTCTAAGACGGCTGAATGGAAATTTTCCTGAGTTCATATGAGTGGCAACGCAGCTGAGTTAGTAAAAATGAGAAATTTTAGCTCAAATACTAGTTGTCTTTCCACATCTCTAGCAGAGGGACTTGACCCTGCTCTGAGCAGGGTGGCTGGACTGGATGAGCTCCAGAGGTCTGGTCCCACGTCCACTGTTCTGGGATCATGTGACATTATCTGCGAATTCGGGCTGGTAATTTAGAGATGTGGCTTTTCAAAGAGAACTGCCCTTAGAAGAAAGAAACACTGCAGACAGCAGAGACAGATTGTGCTCTTGTCTCATTACTTGACTTTACTTAGGATGTGGCATCCATTCCGACATCCCTCCTGGCAAACATGTATGTCCTAGTTTTTGGCTGTGGCTGTCTGATCACCCTCAAGGTAGATCACACTTGCCATGTTGCTGCATGTACCAGGTACTTCCCTTTTAGGTCTCCTAGTTTTCCACATATTGGATCAATAGAAATAGGTATTAGAGAATGTGCAATGGAAAATGAGAGGATAAAGGGTTGATCTCGAACACCCTCTAGATTATACACTGTAGTCATTTTTCAGGCCAAGTAAAATGGCTGCTACCTTTTTCAGAGAACTGCTCAGAGGAGACTGGAATATGTGTTTTGTTTTCTTACGATTGCTAGATGGCATGTGTAAAAAAGAGTCATTGGAAAAACTGCTCTGCAACTCTAATTCTTGACTGGGGATGTCACCTAAAATTATTGCACAAGTTGTTTGTGAAGACAGGTGAGTGTCTCATCCCAATTACTCATGTCTGACCCATTTTCAAAGAGCAATTTTTTTTATCATCCTGTCTCCACCATCAGTGTCAAGCCCATTAGCAGAAGAAGCCTCAGATACATGACCACACTTCAGGGACACACTTGCCTGTAACTTCAGAAAAGTCACATGCTTGACCATCTCAGTTATCTTCTTAGCCAGAGAATATGGGTGAAATAGTAGAGAGACTCTTCTCTACTACTTGGCAATGCCCTACAGTTGACAGGGACAGAGATATAGTCTCCTTTTGTGTACAGCACAATCTGCCCTCAGGTTGTCACCTCAGCTAACTCATCTGGGTTGGTGTTTTCCTCTCATGGTCATTTCTCTGGGAATATGATTGAACCTGTGTTATCATTTTACTGA
Source organism: Tauraco erythrolophus (assembly GCF_009769465.1). Classification (NCBI taxonomy): domain Eukaryota; kingdom Metazoa; phylum Chordata; class Aves; order Musophagiformes; family Musophagidae; genus Tauraco; species Tauraco erythrolophus. Next base: position 67,180,763 of record NC_141468.1, on the reverse strand, counting down.
AGTCACTGATTTCATCACTTGGTACGTAGTTTTGAGTGAAACCTTCAAAATCAGGAACAGTAAGTCCTGTTCACAGCCACCACTTAGTACCAGCGGGGCTTTATTCAAATTTATGGTCTGAAAGCTAATTCTACTCATGTGGTAGGTAGTCCTCATATGGCTCAACTGGATGACCCCATCCTACATCTCCAGTAAGTTCTGTATCAGCACTGTACAAGGGCAGAGGAGAGTTTTTGCATGCTGGTGACATGAGGGATGTGTGCCTGTGTGTGCATAAAAGAAAGGGACATCCCCAGTCCAATGTAGTCATTCTGTCATCCTTACAGCAACAGAGAATTGAGACCCCTCTGCCTGCTGATTATTCTGGCACTCGTGACTCAGCTAAGGATGGGCTGAGAGTAGCAAATAGCAATTCAGTCAACCACATCTCCTGCCATCATGGTGATCATATGTCTTCAGGTGCCTCCTTACAAGTAAAATGCAAATACCTGCTTGTATTGCAAAGAGACCAAATTTATTGCTCTGTGGCAGCTGCGTGTTTGCCACACCAATGAAGTCTGTGTTCCTGCCAAACCAAGGCAGTGCTGTTTCTGGTTTAATACATGATTAATATCACTGTGGCTAGAATGATGGGGGAGAGCATCTTCTTTTGACACGGAACATTCAAGCTTTTGTGCAGCTGATGAGAAAAACTCCAGGCTCTAAATCTCTCCATGCCTCTGGCCCAGCAAGGGAGGTTATAATTTGCTCTGCTTTGACTCCACAACACCTGAACACCAAGCATGATTTAAGGTGAGGAAGAGCACTTTCCTTGCTGGATGGGAGCAGGACTGACTGAGTGTCTCTCCAGGTCGGACTGTGGGATAGGAGCTCCAGACTTGCAGGCGCGTCCGCCTCCAGCTTTTCTCTCCCCACAAGCCACTGGCATAGGCTGGACTGCAGAGACAGCTCTTTCCCTGTCCAAGGGGGTTCCTGTGCTAGCTGACATCTCTGGTGGACTTTCTCTGCTTCTGTTCTCCGTGTTTTACGTCCAGGGTCTGAAACTGTTCTTCCACTGTGTGTCTCAGGTCCCACTCTGTTCCACCCCTGACCAACATCCTATGTAAGAGAGGAGAGTGCTGCAGCCACTGAAGCTAATCAGAGAAAGTTCCTGCCTGCAAGAGCAGAGAAAGTTCATGATGGATTCTCTTGCCCTCTTTTCCAGCTCTGCCTGGAGGTGTGAGTCCCTGGGGTAGTCATGTCTGCAGTCAGTGCCTGCTCCACTGGCTTGGAGAAAGATCTGAATCACACCGGCAGGGTTTTTGGTTGGGTAACTCGGTGAAACTCTGCATGAGAATAATCTCTCCCTTTCCTTCCCCTCCATGCTGTTCCTTGGCTCTTCTGTAAGCAGAACACGACATGAGCTTCATTCTCCTTAGAAGGAAATTCGGGAATGTGCCTAGCATATTTCTACAGCAAAACCCACCACCTTTATGCCCTGCCCCCTCTTCCCACGACTGAGCTATTACACAGAAATGTTCCCTGATTCTCAGAGTTTATTAACCTTTTTTCCGAGGGAATGAATAGAGATATTCACAGCTTTTGAACAGCAGCAGAAACCCATTAAATTGCTCTGTGGCAATCTTGTCGGGAACTTGTTCCTTTAGCAGAGACACATTTCAGAAGTCTCTGCACTCACTCCCAGCCTATGTGGATTCAGTAAATGCAGGTGCCACTGAGGCACTAGAGTGTTCAGCCATGGACCCTAAGCTTTAAATGTAGCAGGGTGACAGACAAAAATTTCTCTAAGCTTGTGGTCTCAGAGCTGGCCAGAGGTATTGAGTTATTCCCAGCACCAGTTAGATCTTCTCTGGGTCTACTCTGAATGAAGAAACAAGGACAGTCCTCTGGGATTGGGATTTATCCATCCACCCAGCAGCGCAAACCCCTGCACAGAAAAATCTGTAGCAGCTCCTGTACTAATACTAGCCACTCCACACTCTGTTTTTCAGTGGAGTTCTCAGCAAGAGCTGCACTGAGGACATTGGTTTCGTTACTGGTACAGGTTCCTACACTTAAGAAAGTTCTGCTGACCCAGGCTATCTCTGAGCTGATGCTTTTGCTATGGTGCTCCGAGATATTAAGGGACTCCGCATAGAAAATATTATGATACAGGGAGGGAAAGAGAAGGAGAGAGACCAAATGCAAAGCGAGGACATGCTCACAGGATGTGCATGCCTCTAAGCAACTTCTATTTGGAAGGCAGGTAGCCGTCATCCACATGCTGGTAACACCTAACCTCTCCCGGGCTTATATCTGCAAGCAGATATTTTCACTTCTGCAGAAAGAATCTGAGTGGGTGATTTAAACCGTGAGAACCTCCACTCAGGCATTTTGCTTCTGGCAGAGATTAATGCTCATTGTTCAATAAAAAGCCCCAGTCAGTTCATATTCTCACCATTTATCCCTGTTGTACAGCTGGATGAGAGAAAGGATAGGAAATTAAGACTTTTGTGCTGTTTCTTGATTTCAGTGCATCCAGAAATGTGTTGTTACATACTACTTACCTATGTTTACATTAAGACATCGCCTATCAGAAAATCCAGCTGCTGCCATACACCATTGCATCCTATTGCCGGGTGATCTTATGTTCAGAGGACCTCCTGAAAACTACTGATACATCTGTTCCGCTTAAACATGAGGAAGAACTTCTTCCCAGTAAGGGTAACAGAACACTGGAACAGGCTGCCCAGAGAGGTTGTGGAGTCTCCTTCTCTGGAGATGTTCAAAACCCGCCTGGACGTGTTCTTGTGTGATCTAATCTAGGTGGTCCTGCTCAGGCAGGGGGATTGGACTAGATGATCTTTTGAGGTCCCTTCCAATCCCTAACATTCTGTGATTCTGTGATTCTGTGATCTGTAGCAATGATTCATTTTTCACTGAGGCAGTGACATCCTAATCTATGGACCAGATGGAGTGGGGCCTTGGGCAATTGTAATCAAAGAGCAACAGCCACAGTTTGGAGAAAAGAGAGATTCCCAGTTGGTTTCCTATTAAATGCTTCTATTTTTATTTTGTTTTGACTCAATTGTGTGCATCACCATGGCCCACTGAACACATCTGGCTGACATCTTAGATGGCATACCCAGCACATTACTGTGTTTGCTGAAAGTTTCACTTCTTCCAAAGTCAGTGGCAGTGCTCTGTGACGGCAAGTTGTTTTATCCTTGTCCTTAGGTGGAGTTGGGAGAACAACAGAATCAGTCCCAGGCAAAGGCGGGCTGAGAAAATCCATCACTGTAATGATGAACCACTCCCATTCCTCTTCACCAGCAAAATATCTTTGCCTGTGTAGAAGCTAGAAAATTAATTGACTTGGATTCTGGAGCACAACGTATGGCCACTTAGGAAAAGTATAACCCCAATGAATTACTATAAATTGGTCTGGATCAGTCCCTGCCAACATATATATTCCGTGTCTAATATTGACAACGACCTTTGCATATAACGACCTTTGTTACTGGCCGTTTCATCGGTCAGTGAAAGAAAGGTCTTAATGTTTTCGGGTGTTGTTGAATGCACAACTGTACTTTGATTGTGTTTTAAAATTACTTAAATTAGACTAAAAGCTGATAATCTGCTTTATCATTGTCTCCTGGCTTTCAAATGTTTCATCTTTTTACTCTTCCCATGGGAAAAACTTGCTGGGGATACAGATCCTGTCATATGTACTGTTTCCTTAGGTTTTGGAAGACATTTGAGAGTTCCTCCAAACTTGTTTTCTGTATAAACTCTGTAGCATTTTCAGCAAACGTACTTCAACAAGCTCTGTGGCTAGTTTGGGTTTTGTACAGTTTTACATTGCATTTATCTTCCAGAAAGTTGCTAAGTGCTATGGTTTTAAAAATCATTGGTTTTATTCCCATCTCATTAATTGATGTGCTAATTATGACACAGGCCTTGCTTTTGAATTCTATGTAGCTTCTTTCACCGCATACAGTGTCGTTTCTTTGAATTTGTATCACATTGTGATCTGGTGTCAGTTCAAAGACTGGCTTTGCTTTTCGTGCTGTTTAGACATTCTTTTCACTTAATGTGCTGCTTTACGGGTCTGTGATAAGACGATGCTGAGGGCAGTGTAAGACTCTGGGACTTGACTAGGCTAGATCAGAACAGCCTTGTATTTTGCATTAAATGAAAGCAGTTTGAACCGCAGTTATGAGCCATTGCTTGTTATCCGTGCTCTCCAAATGAGCAGGCGTTATTGATTCCATTTATGTGGCATCTTTGCTTGGTTTATTTTCTTGCTTTCCCTTTCTAAGAACAGATGGGAAGAGTAATTTAAGTACTGAATACCATAAGGTACCTGGAGTAAAGTAAATTAAGGAAATACCATAAGTGAAAGAATGAAGTTAAACCGCTAGCAGGAGATTTACAATTAAGAATTAACAAAGAAGATAAACTTTGCCAAGAGACTGAAACCACTCGGTCCAGAGTGAATCTTGCAGAGGATGGACAGGGCTCTGACCTTACAGGTACATGGAGAATCCCAAGTCATAGAAAAGAGGACACTCGAGACATCAAACATGTAAAACAGTTTAGGGACTTATGCACACTCTAGCAGGTAACGTAGGCTGGGGTCATGCCCACTACGTGACGAAAGATGTAAGGAGTACAAGGGATTATTACATCGCTGTACAAAAATGTGTGAATACCAACAGAAGGAATATACAGGATGGGTAGAGAAAACAAAGACAGCACCATTTGCTTAGATGAAAATTAGGTAGCAAAAATGCACAGCGCAGCAGCCAAAGATGAAATGGTGTAACTGGAAGTAAATAAGACATTTATTTTTTAACTGTTACAGAAAAGCAAGTGCATTGCCAGAAATACTTTTAGAAGACGCTCGTAGGAGAGTCATACATAGGGGAAAGTAAATATGGAAAAAAGAATGGAAAGTGATAAGCTTATTAAGCACAAAGAAGTATGTGAACAGAACTGGAAAATAAACAGGAAGTATGTTGGAAAAGGCATACTTTGTAATAGTGACCCAGGAAAGATCTCAACAGAATACAGAGCAGACCTGGAAGAGTCCCTCTCCCTTAGCCTCATGCTACCACCTCCTCCCTGTGATTCTTGTCTTTAGGAAAGTTACCCTTAAATCAGAGCCACAGAGAGGATTTTAACAGGGTCATTAGCTGGAGGATGTTGGAATACTTGTCACATCCATTTTTGTAGGGACAAAGCGTAGTATCTTCTAGTGCCAGAACTACCAGGACAAAGCTAAGCAAAGAAAACAGAAAATTCTATATAATGCAAATAATGTATGAATAATTAACACTATTAATAAAATAATGACATTAACACAAAAAGTCAAATGAGTAGATCATGTGTGAGATGACAGAGGGGGGTTTGTCCACATAGACAAGGAAAACATGTAAAGATACATTGGGAATGTCCGTAACATAGAGACGTTTGCTCCTAACTGAGCTGCTTACAGCAACCACCTGGAGCACTGCTGCGTGGTGAGGTTTAATGGATGTGCAATGCCGATATTAATACAGAGTCTGAGAAACTGAAGAGGTCGGTAAGGGGACTCTATTCCAATGATTCACAGCACAAGAGTTAAGTTATGCACTTATTTCTCCAAGGACACTGTCAGTGGTGCTGCAAAGCTATGCTCAAAGCTGTGAAACAATGACTTCTGTGCCACAGATGCCAATGAAATGTAATGTCAGTGTGTTCTAGTAAACAAAGAGATTTTGGCTTTAATTCACAGAAAACAGTGTTTGCTGACATTGACCATGCCAAACTCACTGAGATGGTCAAGCCAGTTTCTCCTGGGAATTAACCGTTTGCAGTTAATTGCACAGCTGGCTGGCATTTTGGGGGCTTCTCCCAGCTACCTGTGTGTAAATGCAGTAGGTGCAGGTTAGAGTGAGATTTTATGTTTAACTATCTGACTTAGAAAAACAACTGACCAAATATCTCTGCCTACTTGAGACAAAAGACGGACTGTGATTGCCAGAGATATAGCTGAGGGTGACCTCATGGACAAAATAAATAACATTATTAGCAGATTTACTATTAAAAATTATGTAGAAACTCTCATGAATTAGGATCAAAATGGATGTGTGAAGGTCCTTCAGGGACTGAAAAATCTAAGCAAAGGGCCAGGAAAATATTCCGCAGACCATTAGAGGCACTGAGGAAGCTGGTAGAACTCACCATTTACACTGAATATGCAGGCAATTTAGATGGTTCATTTGGACAACGGAGGGCAAGCTGGAGAGCTTTGTATCTGCTTGTGTGTAGGCGTGCTAGTTGCCAGTGCTTTAAGAAAATGGTGGGACATGACCAGCTGTGTATTGACTGGAGATTGTCACCTCCAGCAGACAATTAGAGACATGATCATCTCCAAATCCAAGAAAGGAAGGTCTGTTTTGTCCAGGAGAGGTGGGCAGCTGCAGGATCTGCAGGTTCATGGCTAGACTATTGCTTTGTCCCAAGCCAGTGTCGCAGATCCAAGCAGCAGACTCCTTGCATTAATGTTGATCCTGAAATGTCACTAAGCATCAGTTTAGAAAGGAAGACGTAGTCTCGAGACTATGGCTTTGATAGACGACCATCCCTGTCACCACTGCACTGTCAAGCTTTTGCTGCCATTACACACGGGTGATGGGAGCTGGACAAGATGCAAGGCAGAGCTCTTGTAACCCAGGCACAGTTTGATCACTTGGATTTGTCAAAACCTCACCGTTCATGATTCGACGTATTTACGGGAGTCCCGCTGCCAGTTGGCAGTGGGACTCCCGTAAATACGTCGAGTCATTTCAGGTGTGGGTGCTGGGTCCCACCACCGCATCCTGAGCTGTGGGCAACCGCAGCTGCTTGCCCGCTCGCACCCTGGGCAAGGCTTTGTCCCATAGTCTCGCAAGCAGATGGGAGGGCCTAGACCGAGCATCAGTCACCAGGTATTTCATGGTGGTGAAATGTGTATCCTGGTAAATTGGGAATAATTGTATCTTAGGTTAATAGCCATTGATACCTTCCCTCACCAACTTTATTTACTCCATGACATAGTTACTGTATCTTAAGCAGAAATCACCCTCAAAGTACCGTCTAATTATCTTCTCATCATTCTGCAAATCTGTTTTGTATTACCAGTAATCTTATTACTACAACTGCAACATTCATTAAGCAAACAATAAAAATACATACAATAATAGATATCAAATTAAGTTTGAATCTCACCGTGAGTGATGGATAATTCTGGGGCTGATTGTTCTCACAGCTTTTTGCCCATTATTTTCTGAGAAAGGTTTAAATATCTACAGAGTAATTTTTCAGATTCTGGCCATTTTACATGACCCGGTTACCACAAAATGGCACAGTCAGGACCAGAAATGGCTGTGGAGCCCTCCCCTTGTGAGCGGGGAAACCTCTCAGAAGAGTCAATGTTGCTGGATTCCCATGGCAAACACCAGTCCCTGCACAAGCCAGCCCGGGGGGCTGCTGGAAACATGGTGAAGCTGAACTCTATGACAGTGATCCAGCATCTCTTGGGTGTGTCAGAGGCTTCCAGGTGACATACTGGATGGTCTTGCATGGGACTAGGCAGCCATCACTTTCTTCTTGACATGTAGCAGCTCCTGCTGTTGCACTGAGCGAAGCAAAACCACAGAGGAGTTCATATTTAAAAGATTTGGGGCCTGAACCTCAGCTCGTGGAAGTAAATGAAAATGCATTCATGAACAGCAGACAGCTAGATTTTCAAGCTGTTGCTGCCTATCAGCCATGCCAGGTTATATTTAGCTCTGTTACACCTGCACAGAGCCACTTGAACATGTATCAAAACAATTCCCATCCCTAGCTTTGATCCGTACTGTCTAGTCCAACAACAGAACATCATTTGTCTCTCTGGTAAAATAAGTGCTGACAAATGCATGTTGTTTTTTTTTTTTCAGCTGCAAATGCTTGAAAATATATTTCGAATGTTTTATGGGTACATTGCACACCTGATGGAAACATTTATGACTGCTTCCTCTCCGGGTACATCAAATATATCCTCATCCAACTTCACTATTTTTATCAACTCTACTCTTGTACTTAATATTCATTCTGGCCTGGAAATTTTTTTCCTGAGTATCACAGATGAGTTTGTGACCTCTTTGGTATGCTCAGCCAAATGGCTAAAAAATAAATCCAGCCCCTGAAGTAAAGTAGGTCCCATTAAATCGATGAGGGGATGGTATGTTATATGCATGTGCGTATGTGCAAATTACTGTGTGAGAGAGAGCCAAGGCAGAGTGAGGTGCCTGGATTTAGTCTGGACTCAGGAGAGGTTACTGGCCGTTGCCTTTTCCTGCCAGCCCAGCCTCTTTCTACTTTGTATTCCTCCAAATAATCAAAATCTCTGTTTGTTTTGATATGCAAGTTTGCGTTTACCTCAATAATTCCATATTACTACTGCAAATATAATAGAAATATAGAGGTACTCAGTTACATTTTTCAGTAAAGTGGCCAAAAGGATAACAAATAAGGGTTTTTAAAAATACAGAACTCTCCTGGATTTGTAAAGAAAGAATAAAATGGAAAGTTGGAGGATAATATCCCACGCCTGCTGGTGTAACTGCCTGTAAATCTCTTGTCCTTTTCCCATCCATGTTGTGTGACCCTCCTGTCTGGGCTACGCTTGCCTATGACTATGTTCCTGTGAAGAAATACATCATAGATGATGTATGTGGCCAGTTTTAGGAGAAACGAGGGAGGTCCTAGGCCACAGGTGCTCTCACTACACTGTTAGGAGTGACGCAAGTCTGCCAGTGTATGAGGAGGAAAAAGAGGTCGAAGCTCTGCCCAGCTCCCCCATAACTCATGTCCTGCGTTGCACACTGCCAGCATTTGTTCTGCTGTGGTGCTGTCTGGCCTCAGTCAGGAGATGCAAAATGCAATCAACTTAGAAAAACGAGTGCCCCTGGTTTAGCGTTTGCTGCGTGGTTCGGAGTGATCTGTCAGCCCAGTGCTCTGCCTGGCTGCAGGGCCCCGTTTCATCCCCCTCCTGTCTGGTGACGAGGTACCCTTACTCTGTCTGGAGTTGCTGAGATGTTTCTCTTTCTGAGAGGAGTTTCTCACTGCTTAATAGGGGCTCCCCAGGAAGTAGAATTTGTAGGAGAACCCTTTCTAGCCAACCCTCCTCAGGGCTGCAGGAGGAAGCAGGGACAGAGGGATACCTTGCCAGCTCTCAGTGTGGATCACAAGTTTGGAAATGAACTGCGAGGAACTGGAAATCAGTAACATGGTTTCTCCTGGCCATTCTCTTAGCAGGGAAGCTGAACAGCAGACCTCGGGAATAGGGTTTGCCCTCAACCTCCTCTGATCTCTGCAAGCAAAAGGTGAGTGTTTTCCGAGCTGGCAGGAGTGAACGTGACAGCAAAGGAGAAATGAGAGAGGAAGGAGAACGAAGAGCTCTGCACAGAGGTGACACCCTTGAGGGCAGAGCTGGCTAGCTGAGACCTTGGCCTGTTTGCAACAGCATGCCCTATTTGTGACTGGATGCAGGCAGCAGCGAGGCAGTAAAAGGCTTTTTATTTAAGGTGCTGACACTTTAGGAGAAAATGAGAAAAACAGAGGTGCTAAAAGAAAAATACATTGCTTTTCATTCTTCTGTCCTCTCACTTCTTCCTTAAATTTTATGGAATGAACTTGTGCAATTTAAGTACTTGTCAGCAAAGGTCTAACAGGACAACTGAGAGCCATCCATGGTGCTGGCTGGGAAAATCACCTGCAAGCCAAGCACTGGCAGCCTCCTCGGCACTGCCTGGGGGTACAGCACTGCTCCCCTCTGCCTTCTCCCCTCTCCCCACAGACACTGACTAGGAAACCTGGTACACGACCTCCTGCACCCCCGTTATTGAGTTCTGCAAGCCCTCGGGCCACAGGAGCACACTCTGTGTCAAGAATAGATGAGCACGTTACTGATAAATGTGTGACTCGGATCTAGCTCTGCAGAGAAGTCGCAAGGCTGGTGGAAATTAATTTGTTGTTACTGGCACAATGGCAAAAAGGTGGCTCTGGGACTGTTTTCTATACTCTGGGACTATGTCACCTGGCAACATTTGTGGCAGCGCTACCTTAGTAGCCTTCACAATAAGGACTGCAGATGTTAGCCTCCATCTCTGCTCACTGGTGGGCAAAGCAAGGCAGGCAGGTGGGTTGCAAGGTTTCCTGAAAGGCCATTCCAGGATGGCACTGTCACAGGTAGAGCAGGGAGGAAAGCCTGGCTCACAGCCCATCCTGAGACATGGCTTCCCTCAGGGCTTCTTCCCATCTCTGCAGGTATGTTTCAACTTGCCAAGCTTAGCATGAGAGCATTCAGATCCTGCCTCAGACAATGTGGATCTCCGCTCTGCCACAAATGTTTCCTTATCATCCTCTCTGGCAGGCTCCTCTTCAGGGCTCAGTCCCAGAGCAAAGATCTTGCCAACCGCAGCTCCTCCCAGCCGAAAGGAAGAGCCGACGCGACACACCTTTGGCAGGAACAGCAATGACAGCTGTGATGGGCAAAGGTGTCACCCGGGACACAGAGCTGTGGCTGCCACCTGCGTCCACTGACTTGGTTGGGCCTCCCGGGAAACTGTGCATCTTCATGGGAAAAGCTGAACTCTGAACATATTTTTAGCCTGGTTTCCTAAGGAAATGAAGATTCTGTCACTTCATGTCTGCCCATCTGTCCCCATCAACCTTTGAATCGCTGGCTACTTGCAGATGAGTTTGATGGAGCATTAGAAGTCTCAAAAATATTCAGATTAATTGTGAAAATTGGTAGCTGGGGAGAGACAAGAAGTGCAAGGTAATGCATGAATCTCCATCTGACAGAAGGGTAGGAAGGGAGGACTCAGCAGTCACCTGTTCTGTTTGAAAGCTCCTTATAAACTTAGCACATGGTATTTCTTGCCGCAAACATGGTGGGTAGAGAATTCCCAAAGGGAACGAGCTAGGTTAAATGAAGCAGAAACTGCAGCCTGCCAGAGACACCCCAAATGTGAAACTGCAAAGTCGAGGCTTTGTTGAATTCACAGAGCAACTTGTTTCACTCAGCCTCCTTTTCTCTGACAGGTTTGCAGGAAGCTTGTAAGAAAACATGACAGAAAAGGAGGAGATCTGCCTCATTGGGAAGATGGAGATTCAGTTTTGTTTCACGTTTTACCTACCAGTTGAGGGTGCACGTGTGTCTGCATGTGCACATGTGTGCTCACCTGAAGCTTATTGAGCCATCAGAAGGCATTGGAGTGCCTAACAGTTTTCTGTGCATAGTGGTTTCAAATGTATATGGCCAACTCCGACTGTTGCTATGAAGGCTTCACCTGTGTGTTTTATTCCCTTCTCTCACCCTTTGGCTGCCTCTGCTTTTCCAAATTGCATGCTCCTTATGGCAGGGTTTATTTCTCCCTTTATATTCCTGGCATGCATTTTGAGCATTGCTGTGAACAGTTAGCAAAAGCCAAAGCAAGATACCTAGTGCCCCCAGTTCTCCAGTTTAAAACCTCCCGAAATACCTACCACCACCTTTGACTGAAAGGGTTGTCTCCAGGGAGCTGCACAAGGGAAGATGATGGCCCAAAGCTTAGACTGTTCAATTTCTCTCCAACTGTATCTGCTGGGAGCACAGCTCTCACGCCACTGGGCATGCCCTTGGGCCACCAACTCATTTCCTGATAGATAAAGAGCTGAGCTCTGTTGGCAGAGCTTTGCTATCCTGGCCAACGCAGGCTTCACTCTGAGCATCCAGCTCTGTGTGAGGTCCTCGCTGCTGGTGATGGCCACTTTGAACTTCAGAACTGAGGAGACCAAGGGATTATCTGAGGATGGGAGGAAATTGCAGAGAATTAAGCAATCAAAGGGAAAGTGTAATTTCTTACCAAGAAGTGGTCCGTGGTCAACCTTTGCAAGTCAACAGCTGATGCAGGGTAGCAGAGAGAGGGTGGCTGAGGCATGCTGGGGAGCCCTGGACAGCATGGACTCTGCATGGTGAGCTGTGGGATGACAGCAGCCTCAGCCGCTTGTGGCTGAGGATGGGCTGACTGTTTTGTTTGGGGTGGGTTTGCAGGCTGAAAAAATCATAGCTGTGCTGGGGCAGTTCTTCCACTTCTGTCTGATGCAAATAAACAAGACCACACTCCCCCTGAGCTGGGAGGGAGTGAAAATTTTAGTAAATGTAACTTGTTAGGTGGTCTGGTTTTGGTCTCTGCAGGAAAAGAGCTCAGCTGTGACTCTTGAGAGGGCCCCTGGGGAAGAGCCCGATAATGTAATGGAATAATGAGTGTCGAGCTATGGAAGCATTTCATTACCAGCATCCTCACCCCATGCAGCCCCAGTCTGCTGCAGTTATCATGTGCTTCTGACAAGAAAGGTCACTGTGAGATTATCCTGCCTCTGAAACAGAGAGCGGTTGCATTTCAGTGAGAGGGTCCTCGCTCCTTTGTGGGCACAAAGCGTTAGCAGATTCCCCAAAGCAAAGGGAAGGCTGCACTTTGAGGTGCTGCTCAGGGGCAGAGCAAGGGACTTCACTGCTCTGAAGAGCTGGAGTTGTTGCCCCCATCCCTCCGTTCGACCTGCCGAGGTCCCACTGTGTTGCAGAGGAAGCTGATGGGTATATTTCTCTTGCCTAAACCTAATTCTCAAAATACTCACTGCTTTCCTTCCTATGTCAGTAGTTACTTCCTTTCATGACCAGGTGGAGTCTTGAATAGACGGAGGTATCTTTGAAGGCAATGGCACTAATTCCAAGCAGGAGTTGGACCATGAGAGATGAACCCTTCTGCTACGCTGCCCAAACTGCCAGCTGCTGAGTGCAGGTGCCTGGTGCAGCGGAGAGGCAGAGTCCGTGTAAGGCAGCCTCAGCCCTCACCTTCCCGACTGAGACAGCCTAACAAGGGCACAGCCAGCCCCTGCTCTGCCACGGGTGGCTTGTGTGATGTCAAGTTATTCACATCCCTCTGTTCTCTGTTTCCTCTATGGTGAACTACATTTATTGAATCGTCCCTTCTCTTGCTTGCTGGCTGCTTTGTCTATCCGGATTGCAGGCTCCGGAGTGGTGCTATGGCACTGCCCGGTGTGTGTCCTTGTTCCAGAGGGCAGGACCCCAAGGAATGAGCAGCAGGGCAAAGCACCATGGAGCTTGCAGCAGCAGGGCTGAGTGGCCTGGGTGCTTCAGGGAGCAACAAAGCACTGGGGAGGTGTGTTAAAATTCAGCCCTCACGTAGCTAACACAAACCTGATATTTTATGCACAAACCTTTCCGAAAGTCAGGCCACTTGCTTTCTGCAGTGCAGGCCCTTCCACAGTGGCATCTCTAGCTCAACCTTCAAGGAGCAGCTGGCTCCTTCGGTTCACATTCTTCTTCCCCCTTCCCTGTACAAGCACTGAACAGCTGAGTCCTCTCCCCTGCGGCCATGCTCCCAGGGCTTTCCCTGCCGTCGCTGCCACGAGAGAAGGCACCTGCTTTCTCCCTTGCCACAAAGCGAGCTCTGCAGACTTCCATTTTTAGCACCGATGAATCACGTTGCTTCTGCTGATGACAGAGAGCAAAGACCTGAGCAGCCCCTACCACCAGCATTTGCTGCTAACCAGAGAGGTTTCACTAAGCAGATGTGGACGGTCGGGTGGGTGGCTGTGCCTGGCGGCACAGGCAGGAGTAGGCAAGAAGAGGAGCTTTTTAATCAAAAGGGTTTTAATCCCTCATGGTGTCAAACATGCCACTGTACAGCCTTTGCACCCTTCCTGGGCCTTGCAGAGGTTGCCAACTTCTGCACCTCCCAGCCAACTCTTTCCCCGTCCTGTTCTCTGCTTCGCCCCACAGACTTTATTCACAGGAGCAGGCAGGTCAAGCACTGGCAACACAAGCGATTTCACTTGAAACATGGCAAAAACAGACACGTCCTCCAAGTTCTGAGTTTGGTGTACAGGGAAGAGGTCAAGGAATTTGTGGTAGTACTGATGACATTTTTGACGGAGAACGTCCTTTTATGCTCCTCCATTCAGACCCTTAATTTGGTTCCTTGCTCCAGTTGATATTTTAGAGAGCGCCTCTTTGAGGGCAGGAAGGATTCCATCCTGAGAACTGCAGGAGATTGTTTTTTGTCGCTACAACCCGAAGTCTGTTGCTGAAAAACATTCAGCTTGGGAAGAACCATCAGCTAGAAAAATGTGCCACCTGGCAAGATGGTTTAGGTGCCTCCTTATATTTGACTGTGAGGTCTTGATAGGTACAACTGCTAAACTAGGTAAAAATTGCCAACACAGATAACTTTAATAACACCATTCTCAACAAAATAATCACGTTTTAAAAATACCTCACCTGCATTTTTTGTAATACTTTAGTTCTAAGTTAATTAATTTAAAACTCACTGATGAAAAAAAAAAGTTGTGGTTTTCTCTTTGATCTACTCTTTCACTTTTCCTCTGCTAGGACAGTTGAAAATGCTTTCGTCCGTTCCTCTTAATTTCCTTTTATACATTTGAGGTAGTTTTTATACCTTTACATTTGTTACAAATACTCTGATCTTTGGGTGTTCAACCTGGGACACCTGCGACCCGACTCCAGTTGCACATTCAAAGCTGTATAGAAAATGTATGTCTGATTCGTTATTGTTGGCCTGAGGATACAAGTGCAATGAGGAACCACTAACATCAGCGCAGCGTTGTGCCTGCCAGGTTTCCCGAAGCCTTTACAGCTGAGCACTGAAAACCCAGACGACTGTATTTCATATTTGGTTTTGCTTGTTTATTTACTGGGGGAAGGTGGGGGCTAAACTACTGCGATGTCTCTATACATTTCAGTCAAATCACAGACTTCTACACGTTAAGTGGCTCCAAAAAGGGATTAACGGTGTTGGAGTACATGCAGTTCCCAAGGCTCCAGAAGGAACCAATCTCTTCTATGACAGGCAGGAAAACCTCCTCATAAATAGTCAGGTTGAGATACTGGTTACGTTTGTAATGTTTTGTACAGCGTTTCTGATCAGAAGCCATCTAATAGTTATTATTAGTGTTTTTAAAGAGCATTTCCAGTACTGCATAGCTCAGAGGCCACTGACCTTCGAGTTCTGCTCTTTGTCCTCTGTCCTTCAGCTGGGGATGGGGATGGTGAGATGTGTCCACTCTGCCCCGCTCCTGACACAAGCAAACACAGCCGCTTAAAACACACAACATGATTTTTTTTATTTGTTTAATCAGTTTACATTCCACAATTGACAGTTTACTTATTTATTTTTTAATTTTCCATGAACAAGTTGTTTAGTTAGTTACCAGACAAGATTTTAATCGATGGAAATACAGTATTCTGTGCCAATCTGGATAAAACCAAAATAAATAAAAAAAAAATCAAAACAAAAGGAAAATTGTAAGATGTAGCAAGTTTTTCGGCAAAGTCCTGTGATACTTTCTGTGGCTTTTGTCTTTCAAAGTTACAGGGGTTTGTTCGTTCTCCCTGTTAGTTCCCTGATCTCAACCCTGCCGCTAAAAATGATCCTTCAGGGCCATGGATGCACGTACACGAACACCCGTGTGTCTGCAGATTAGCACCTTGAATTAACGGAACAAGAAGTTCGGGTTTGTTTCATGTTTAAACAACTTCTGTTCACCTCTTCTGCAACAGATTACAGGAAGAAATGGAAAAGTACAATACACGTGATAAGATGTCATGTTACTTGTGAAATTAGCCACCACACTCACATCTTACCAGGACGACCTAATGCAATAGTCAGTTGTTGTTGATGTAGTTAGCACCGATGGCCACGGGAGCCACTTTGCCTCTTGCAGCAGCACCGAAGTCGGAACCTCGCAGGACGTGCCGCCTTTGGTTGCCTGACAACTGGATGTTACCACCCAAAACTCAGTAAGCTCTGCGCCGGTTGGCTAAAAAGTGCTCTACTTGGTTGAGCGGCTGCATACACAGTGCAAACATCCTTGACCATGCCCGAAACATAATCAGAAAGGGACACATTTTTGGATTTTCAAAATATGCTAAAGTTTAATATATTTTAATGTAATTCCCAATCTAGCAAAGCAATTAGGCATGTGCCTAGCTTTAAGCATGGCAATAATGGGACATTCATGCTTGAAATTAGGCAAGTGCTCACGTGCTTTGTGGGATCCAAGCTCTGTAGCAGTGCTCTAATGAAGTCAGGATCCTGAGTGTCCTGGCTTTCACGTTTACAGCCACCGCAGATTTGGATAAACCAGCTACAGTTTGGATTTTCAAAAGTGCTGAAAACAGAAAGCTCCACCTGCAGCTAGTAGAAGTTGTGAGGGGCATCAAACCACTAAACATCAGGTCTTTTCCCAGGCTTTTGGCCTCCCGTCTCTAAAATGGCTATAACACCTACCTGCCTTTGATGTGACTCATACTTGTAAAATTGTCTGAAGAGAAAATATGCCAGATAAATGCGATGTATCAATGCATTTCTCTGAATATGCCTGAGTATTGTGGCATTCTATTGTGGTCTAAATCATTCTCGGTTGATATGTGTGTACGGCATTTAGAGGAAATATAAACATCTGGCCAAGATGCATCTGCATGACAAACGTCTTGTACCAGACGTATTGTTTTACTTGGGAATGTCCTAGAAAAATGCTGACATACTTCAATACGTAGGCATTTAAGTGAATCATTATCCTAAGCCTCCCAAACTGTCAATTAGAGACAGTGATGATTGCAACTTTTGTTGTCATAACCAAAGGATGGTTATGGGAGTTGTTTCATTCCTTCTGAGCAAAAAGATGCATTTCCTTAAGGAAAAAAGGACCAATGAGGGAGACGAGGAAGGGGAACCCTCCAAAAACTTTTGGCCCGTGTGATAGCTCATGGCTAGGGCAAATACTGCCTGTGGCAGAAGAAATCTTAAAAAGCAAGCATCTGCATGAGATGCACCTCCTGTGGATGGAGAAGAGCCCAGTGAGTCTGATTTCTCACTGACCCTTGTGCAAAACACTAGTGCCGTCACACAGGCGTGTTTTGCCGTGCCTGTGTGTATTTGCCGTAGGAGTGTGTGACGGCACAAGTGTGAGACAGCGAGGAGTCAGACTCACACTCTGCACCGCCCAAGTGGTTCACGAGCAGCACGGTGGGAGCTTGCAAGGCAAGGTGACGCTTTAGCTCTCTGATGAGAGATGGCCATGTGAGCTCCACTCGTCCTCTTGCCTGCCCCCTAGGATTGTCCCAGTGCTGTCCTGTGGGAGGCTGTGCATTCGCTCCTCGCTGCAGGGTCACAGGAGTGGTTATGGCTTTCATTAGGAGGTGAGACAGTTTTTTTTAAGAGAAAGTGGGAAATTATCCAAGAAGATAATCCAAGTGCAGCATGGGGATGAGGGGACAGGCAGGCCCCTCTTGGCAAGCTATAGCCTTGGTAAAGTCAGCCCGGCAGGGAGGAGAGTGTGCATGGCTGGACACGCAGGGCTGTTGTAAAGAGTGGGAAAGAAAGATAAGCTGGGACAGAGTCACCCTTCAGACATTCCTCGCATGTGATGTTGCACATTGACTTCATCACCTCTTAAAAGGAAGTTTTCTTTGACAGTAAAACTCTGACAAGTCTGCAAAGCCCTTGTGGGACACAGTGAGTCGACAGCTAAGAGAGCAACCTTTGAGAGTCCCACATCCCAGGACACTCCCCATCCCTCTTACAGAGAGGGAGGGCAGGAGGGCGATGATGAGAATTTAGGGAAATTCTGAAAAGTCTTGCAGAAAATAGAGCTGCATCCTTTAATTTGATTTATTCTCAAGCTCCTCCTTATTTCCAGAGTTCACTCTTAAAGCCTTTATTTCTTTTTCACAGACATAGCAAATAACAAAACAGTCACATATGCGAGAGTTGGTATGGAATGAGATTTAGAGAAAAACGTCTTTACAGGAAGCATCTCTATATTCTCACACACAGGGAGGAAAAGGAAGGGAGGGAGAGAGAAATACATATCTGACTCCTCAAAAAAGGTAAGGAGAGAAGAGGAGAGGAATGCCAGGATGAAACGTTACAGTTTGGTCAAGGTGGTATCATGCTGAAAATAACTTTTGAACCCTGGAACTCAAGTTTTATCTTCCACTTTCTAGCCAAAGTCTTTCCCCAAGTACTGGTGCACAGTATTGAATCTTTACTTTACAGGTCCCTGCAGGCCAGCCGAAGTCCCTCTTGTCATAACCTTAACAGTATTTTTAAAAATAAAGTTGTTCCGAGAGATGGGTGAAGATTGTCAAGCCACTGACTTAAACATAGCTGTAGAAATAAATAGTACTGACCATACATTGACACAACATCCAAAGTTCATTTTGCCCTGGAGTTCTCAGAAATCAATGTAATTCTTCCACTTCTCTGACTGTGTTTGGCTTATTTATGTAAAATATTGGAATATACAAGAGCTCCAAAGTTCTTATACTGGATTAAGTTGCTGGTACTTCCAGACAAACTCACTATCAATGCGCGATTCCAAATTTTGGCTCTGAGAGACTCTCACCATGAGATGGAGACGTATGTTTAGCCTTGTCAGAGCAGCTTTCTGAATAATATAGTCGCAGTTCATTCTCTTGTGGAGTCCTCAGTTTAGTTTTGCTAAAGACAACTATAATCCCAACAATAAGGGATGAAATTGCAATCTCTTTAATCTCCATGTAAGCTGTTTGTAAAGCAGTTATTAACATTGAAAAAAAAAAAGTATGAAACTACCCAAACTGTACCTTGGAGGAGAATTTTTTTATTAACACCACCAGCTAGATGACTTTTTTCAGGCCAGTTTGGGGACGGGGCAAGAAAGTAACCTTTGAACAGCTCAGTCATTCAAACTTTTAGGATGTAAATTCACACTTTGAACAGTTTCGGCAATGCTCAGGACTGGCAGAGAAAGGTGAAGAGTTCAGATCAAAGATCTCTGACCTCCAGCACTGGGACCATCTGGTAATCTGTGTATGGAGACCACCACTAGGATCTCACCTCAAATGCAATTCTCAGGGGTTGGGGCAAGCCCTATCCTTTGCAGTCATGTTGCAATTTGAGAGGGGAAGGCTGCCGTGAACATCTCCTTATGCTCCAGCTGTCTTCCACAATTAACATCTGTGTTTCGTATGGTGAGCCAGGCCATGTACCTGAAGCACAGGGCCATGGCTGATCTCCATATAGATGCTCTTCTGCACTAGGTCTCTGATTCATCTCACCAGGATTTAAGATCCTTTAAGATCTTGGGACCATATGAGTGGTCACTTTACGGAGTGAGAGGCAGCTCCTAAAGATGACTTGGATGTCAGTTTTACAGGTTCACCATCTAGAAGCGACTGTCTGTCTTCGTTAACTATACAAGAAACCAAGAGGGATGAGCCCATTAACATAAAGAGCTCGGTTAAGTGCCTAAGGTTAACGGGGGCGAATGCAGGTCAGAAAATACAGGCCTTTGTGTAGCTTGACTTCGTCCGCAAAGGTGCCCCTCACAAGCGTACACCTAGTGCAGAAGAAGAGCGTCCGTGCAAAGGGCCTCTTAATAAACCATAAGTGAGTCTATTGAGAGAGCTAATGTGGAACAGAAATTCTGCCATGGCTTTTTCAGTCCGTTTCTTTTCCTTAAAGAAGCCCTTGAGACCCAGTCCTAAGGCTGGATATACATGTGTGGATGTGCGTGGTGCTGACCTTAGTGTGGTGCCCCTCCTCAACTGGTGCAATGGCAGAATGGGGATTTTCCTGGGGAACAGTACTTTTTAATTTGGTTTGATTTAAATCTAAGATAACATGAGGATTGTGAAAAAGAAACAGTCCTTTGCCTGAAATTCTGTACATCAACCTCAGGTTATTTCAGGCAATCATGAAGCTATGGACATTTTTCATAAATTTACAAATATATATACACATATATATACATATATACATGTATATGTTTGTCAGCCTATGGGCTAGATTTACCACTGCGCTATTCTGGCCGCACACAAGTATAATGGTTGTTTTTTACAAAAAGAGAGTGGTATAAACTTGGAGTGACCTAGCAGTGACTGTTCCTGGGTCTACGCAAAAGATCCTTGAGTGGGCCGGCATATAAGTACAGCCCCCTCACCTAAGTCCCCTCATCACATCTACACATAAATAGGACCCAGTCTTCCAGTTGTTAAGGAAGCAAATTTCTCATTGATTCCAATGATCTGTAATCAAAGGGAATTTTACTAGATAAAGAACTAAAAGTCCAAGCCCACCTTAGGTACAGCTTACAGTTTTGAAATTTGTAACATCTGTCATACTAGGCCTCAAAATGCTTTAAAATAATTTAAGTTACTGCAGAAAAATATCTTCAAAAGTCCCCAAATACACTTTTCTGTGTAAGTAGGGGAAATTTTGTCCTGCAAAAGATCAAACAACAAATACATGAATATAAACACTCTAAGTGATGGAAATTGCTAAGTAAAAATAGTAACAGTTTAAATTAGATGTCTGTGATTGTTGTTGGTGCCCAGGAGTTATAAATAATTCAGTATGCTCTAACTGAATAGTCTAAGGCTGCACTTTTATTTTATTGTTCTGATTACTAGAACCTTTTTCTTATGATGTACGTTGTTAATGAATAACCCTTCATAATAAAATACAGCTTTATGCTCTACAGTCAGATGAAAACTATTCTTGAGCTAAATGTCACAAGAGCTTAAGTAAATTGGGAGCATATATGTTTTTTTAAAAATATGTAGTCACCAAAGGCATTTAGTGTTTTACTCCTATTTACTGTCTAAGGAGGAATTGGATGCTGAGGCTCTTTTGTGTAGCTGGCTCCAGAAAGCTGAGCCGTATCTGATTCATGCTCCTTGGTGTCTACATCACTTTGAAAATGGGGCAAAACCTGCAGGTCACGCAGCTTTTTGAAGACTTGACTGTTTATCTCATCTACCACAGAATTGCTGTTGCTGTTTGGGTATTTCTGACCAGCTGGCAAAATAACAAGGCCACTTGAAAGGAATTGCCTGTACAGACATACTCCTGTGCCCTGCTGCCACAGGTAGGGCCCAGAGCCACGAGGATGTGAAGGTCCCTGACGTGCCAAGCGGAATTTAACCATGGTCTTCATGCTGCTGTCATCCTGCACAAGCCCTCTGCAGAGGACAGAAATAAGACTCAGGCAGTGTCCTACCACGGTGCTGACCGTTGCCACAGATAGATTTCTACTGTAGGGGATCATAAACTTTTCTGATTTGGAGGTGATACGGTGCAATTTTTTCTCTTGTGACTATGGCCATCTGTGTTGAGAAGCACCTTGCAACAGTGAGTTGCAAGAACCCATCTTGTGAATACCAAGGCTGTCCTTCTGATGGGACTTGAGGTTTTTCCCCTTAGCTTTATGCACTCAGAAGTGACACCCGCATGTATCGCACACAAGTGGTTAGTACCAAGGCCTGTGCCGCTAGAAAGTAGTAAGGACCTGTGGACACAACTGCGTTTTTGGAGGTAGAATGCCTAGCTCAGGGCTGACTGGATCAGAAGTAGCTCTGTAGAAACCCTGTGTTGAAGAGCTCTGATGGTCAGCTCTGGAGAGTCTTGCTGCAGTGTTTCAGGATGTTTCTGCCCTGAGCTGTTCACTGCCTCCCTTTTTGCTGGATTTATCTGCCCAAAGGCAAAATAGGCAGAAAGAAACACGTCGGTGTCTGCTGCTTCTTTTCCCTGTACCTCTGGGACTGGAACAACATTGGCAACTCTTCCTTAAATATCCATATACATTTTGGTGGCGAACACCCAATCCATCTCAATTGTATTGTGCTTCCCCACATCTCTTCAGCAGATAGTTTCCATGCAATCTGCATGCGCACCCTAACGCAGACGGCATCTGAATTGCATTGCAACTCCTGAGTTAAGTATAAAAGAATAGAAAACAAACTATTATGCTGCATTTTTCCATGTATTTTCTACCTATATAGTACATATATTTACAGATCACTAGCACTCACATCGTGTGGGGTATGCACATGTGTGTGTCTAAGGAAAGAGGGGAGTGCGGGTATCCATATGCATACAACCTATGCAGGAAAACTTTTGAAGTCGCTTTCTGCCACTCTGCAGGAGTGCTAATCAGTGAAGGAAAAATATATAAATGCCATCCTAGAAGGGACTGACAATTCCTGCTGCTGATGCTGCAGGCGACATTGGATCGTCCTCACGTAACTCTATTCTGACCTATAGCAGCTGCTGTTTGGTTTCCTTTTTTCCACTCCTCCACCTTCCCCTGGAGATAACCTATATGAGCCTCTGTTAATTTCATTGCAAGTCTTCCCTGAGCAAGGAAGGACAATTGATGTGTGATTCTGGAGTGCTTTACTAGAGATGACCAATATTTCATTTCCCTCTTGTGGCCTATATTGAGGCAGTCGCCTAAGCTCTTGCTCCAAGTTAAACCCTAAACACATGGAAGGCATACTGCAATTAAATTGGCAGTATTGTATCAGGCTCCAGTTCTCCCCCTGATGTCAACAGGGAGCTTGTCAGAGCCCCTTGGCATCCGCAGTAGGTCATTTGTTTTAAAAGATGTTGCAATCTCTAACTATGGCTCTGAAGGAGCTGTAGGAGGCTGTAGGATAGGGGTATTAGTGGGGCAGACAGCATGGGAACTCTAAATCGGGGAGGGGAAAAAAAGGTAACATCTGATGACTGTTTCTTTCTAAAGCCAAAGTTTAGATGTTGTAAGTGTGTGAGCACGCATTTCATTTCTGGTGTTAATATCACTAAAATATTTTCTAAGGCACCTGATCCAATACTCACTGGAGCCAAGGGGCAGCTTTCTGTGGACTTCAACAGACTATGGAATAGATGTTTTATATTCCTGGCTACAATTGGAAACAGTGAGGCTCTAAGTTTTGAGCTAAGCCCTGTTTTTATGATCTTTTCAGCTTAGACTGGCAGAATTAAGATCTTCCATATCTGGCCTGGAGTTTGCAATCAAACTTTACGCTTGTTTGAAACTCAGTTCCTGACCTTGGAAGTTCATCTACCACTAATCTTTACATGCTGTTTGTGCTTCACGCACACTTTTTACTCTTTGTCTCTCAGTAGTGCCCAGCAATCGCTCAGAGCTGTCTCAGTTTTTCACCTTGAGTCTTCCCTTGCTGGCTGGATGAGCACAGCAGTGTGGGCCATGAAAGAGTGCAAAACCTGGGGGCAAGGAAATGCAGAGCTGGTTTGTGTGAGTGTGCCTGAGCACTCCTATAGCCCTTCTAGGCCTATGTAGAGACACACAGAAGAAAGAGCCCGAATAACGCATGTCTTTATTTAAGCTATACTTGGTAACATATTATTTCCTTTCCATTTCACTGCTGGCAGTTAGCTTGGCACTCAAGAATTAAGGACAGATTACAGTGATTTTCTTCTGAGCGCTGCTTATCAGTGGGGCTCCAGGGATGAGCCTGATTCAGAAGCGCTGCATGGTGGGTAAATGGACAGCCGTGGAGAGACAGTCTTCCAGGAATGCTTGGAAATCTGAGATACCCCCTGCATATCAATCCTCTCCCTCACTGACGTCGTTTTATTCATCATCCAATGAACTGCACAGCTAACATGCCATAGCTAAAAGTGGTCCCAAATGACTCGCATCTACAGGAAAGCAGAATACCTGCACTCTCATGATCCTCTCCTGGGAAGAGGAGGATCCTCTGTTTAGAGGACTCTGAAGGTTGGGTTTTTTTCCTTTCATTTGTTACTGCAGCTGGAATAACATTTTAAAAAGCATTGGCAATTTTTCAAAAGCAATATTTCAAAGAAATCGCTCTGGTCACTGGTGGTTTGTGATTCACTTGTGACTGTCCCTGGGGTAGAATGAAAGAAAAAAAAAGCCCAACTAGAAATATAACTGGAAGGACTGTACTATTTAGATGAGGGAAGATCAGTTGTGTGTTTGCAGAGAGAGAGAAAGGAGAGATGGTATATACAAGTGGCCAATATGAGTCAGGAATTTTAACACGCAAACAGCTTTAGCTTGAAGAAGGTGTCCTATACAGTACATAAGATACAGAGCACATGGACTCCTGCCATGTAGCCCCCTCATGTATACAGTGCCCCGGCAGGGATGGACAGCAGAACCCCCTGTAGCTAACTCACTGCAGTCACAGGACAACTTCACTGTACGATACCTGAGA
The DNA here is from genome assembly GCF_009769465.1 of Tauraco erythrolophus. Lineage (NCBI taxonomy): Eukaryota > Metazoa > Chordata > Aves > Musophagiformes > Musophagidae > Tauraco > Tauraco erythrolophus. The sequence continues at coordinate 67,156,651 of NC_141468.1, read as the reverse complement.
GTCACTATACCCAAAACCTCAGCCTGCAGATCGCAGTGGGTTGAGCCAATTCATCCTGTGTCCCTGGGACTGGCATTTCATGATGGCTACGTTCACTGCAATCAAGTTCCTCTGTGTCTCTGGAGCACAGAGACATGTTGTCTCAGCAGAGCAACACGAAAGGCCACGTGCGGGCGAGAGCCTGCCTGCTACGGACCCCGTGTTGCCGCCTCCCGGAAAGGGAGACTGAATACCCACTGGTACATCAGGCTAGGACAAGAGTTGTCACTTTATCTACAAGGGTGGGACAAGAAAAGAAGAGCGGGGGCTGGACTCTGCAGGAAGCTGAACATCATCCAGGAAAGCACATTCTTAACTTTAAGCATATGAATAGTATACCACAGTTAAGGGGATTAGTCACATGCTCCAAGTAAAGCTCATGTTTAGGCGCTTCGCCAGAGCAGATCGGAGGGACAGGGTCAAGCTCCTTAATGCTGAGATCACAGCTAACAGATTTCTAATTAACTATTCCTCAAACTAGAAAACCAGACGCTAGTCAAAAAGCTTGAATCTCTCTTCAAAAAGATATTTCAAAGCCTTCCCAAAATGAAGAAACTCAGGCTAGATGGGATTGTCCTTTGGCTCAGGATAGATGGAGGCAGTAACCATTGCAAATTTGGATCTGAATGTATTTTGAGTCAACCCTGCTCTAAAGACAAGCCTGAGCCAACAGAAAGCATGGTGTGAGTCCACTTCAACAACATCGAAGCATGCAGGGCTCCTCCCTGTTCTGCAACTACCACAGAGGGAAATTCACAATATACCAAGAGGGGTTTGCCTTTATCTGAGGCAAAGATGGGAGAACTGGTGTTTGGACAAATGGTCCCTTTGAGGATCCAGTTTGAGATTAAGGTTATAAGATCATCTGCTTCTTCAGACACTCCCATAGTTTTTAAGTTGCTTTATAGCTACACAGGCCTTAGAAAGTTTATGCTATAGTGGGTGGAAAATCACAGAACTGGCCTAAAGATCCAGAGTTAACACTTTTCTGTTGTAAATAAAAATAATCGTGAGCCTCTTGTGCCATCATCACAAACAGACCAACACACGGTCTCATATACAGCTTGTAAACCAACACTATCAGGGCACACTTCATCAAGGCAGAACTATTTTCATGCCAGCTGCAGAAAGAAAGAAAAGCTTTGAGAATCCATGAAACAGCAACATTATTTCCATTTCTTTAAATCTGACTGCTATACCTCTTTCAAAACTGTATCTGTAAAAGAATGCACGCCATGAGCAGTCACAGACCACGCAAGACTGTGCATAGTCACGGGAGCTGTCATACTGCTTTCCAGGCCACAGGGCCTGATGGTGAACTCCAACTGGACACCTCTGTGTCCTTTAGTTTACCTAGGTCACTCCAGGTATCTGTATTCACGTGAAACACCTTCTCTATTGCACTCAGCACTGCAGAGAAGGAAGAGAATTTGCATTCAAAGCTGTTTTAATGAAACAATTACCATTTTTCTAAAGCATTAATATCTTAATGAGAAGTCTTTTTTTTTCTCCAAATTTCTGATATTTTGAAAAATTTCACAACATTTCTTAAAGGTCTCTTTTGGTTTGCAGTTGTAGGTTTTCTGTTTTCAGTTTTCATTTAGCTTTTCAAGAGTCGTTTTTATTTTTAATTTCCCTCTTCTGTCCAATGGCAATTCGTCAGCCTCCTTACCTAGTAGGCACTTGCACAGTCAAACAGTTTCAACGCTTTTCAAAACCACTCTATTTAAAAACCTTGCCAGAAAAAAAAAAAAGAAATAAACCAATCTACTTAAAAAGGAAGTTTCTTCAAAAGGCTTGCATTTTCAACATGAATAAATAAATACTTTCTCTGGTCACATCTAATGGAGAATGAAATGACAAAACTGCAGCTGCCACGGATGGCACTTCAGTGGCAACACACAGGCTTGGCATCTGGCATTGGCATGTTTGAGGAATTTGTAGACCAGAGAAAGTAAAAGCTAGGTAGTAGAGCAACAATGAAAGAAATCTGAATCTATCCTACTCCGAAATGCCCTCCAGAATCTTCATTTCTTTGGGCATTGTTAATAAAGCAACATCATCACACAAGGTGTAATGAGGAGGGGAAGCAGGGCTGGAAGGGGAATTCCTGACTATGCAATTGTATTGCATAAGAATTATTTGTTGGTTGGATTTTTTTAACTGAGCAAAATATTGTTCCTTGACAGCTGCGTAAATTGCATGACCTGGAAATCAATGCCTTCGTTTCTGTGCAGCAGGCACAGTCTCAACAGGTTGCCTCCTTCTCCTGGTGAGTTTTTGTAGATGCAGAGGATGAATTTTATTGACTAATGAGGACTGATGGCATGCAGCTATCATGTAAGAAAGGATTGCTGGTACTATCCCTGAATTAAGAGCATGTTGGATTGGGTTGGTTTTGGGGAGACCTTGTTTCTTTGCCCTGCCTCCCTTTGCCTGCATGTTTGTCAGTGGTACCCTCGGTCCTGCATATGGCCATTCAGTCATCGCCTCTTCAGACTCCCTTTGGTTACACCCGTGGCCCTTCCTCCTCCCCATCTTCCTCTCAGCCACTGGTCCCCTGCAAGGACCCACTTCTCTCACAGCCACAATGCTTTGCTTCCCCTAATGGCATTCGCCCGCCTCTCCAGACTTAGCTGTTCATTCAGCTCTTCTGGGATCTATGACCTGAATGATGAGAAGAGCAGAGTGAAGGAAAAAGGAGACAACGGGAAGAGAAGTAGCAGGAAAAAGAGAAAGACCAAAAAAGAGAGAGTCCCATTTGTGGATTCACAATTATATCATACAACGCTTGAGCTCATGGGAAATGGATCTCCGTTTTCTGCATCTGACCCTTTCACTTCCATCTGTACACAGTTCTAGATGGAGGGTGAAGATGTCCGGTGAACCGGGGCAGTTTCCAAAGACGAGATGTGGGAAGGTCTTATTTGGCATACATGAACACAACAAGAGGCATCTTTTACTTCTCCCTTACAAAAATTAGCTCCCCTTTTCTCCTTGGTAATGGCTTTTGCTCAGTTGTCTTCAACATCCAAAACGGAAACTTGATGAAGTCCCACTCCAGAAAGTACCTGGGAAGAACAACTGCCAGGACTCTCCCCACCTCCCTTCTCCCTGGTCAGTCTTCCCTTGGATCCACCATCCTGAACTCTCAGATGCTCCGTGAAAACAAAAAAACATCCTGAAATCCACCAAAGGAGACACGCTGTCTCAGACCTGACGGCTTTCCTCACGCTTCTGCACTTGTGGTGCCTCAGTCTTGGGCCACAAACACAGCATGGATGGTTTAGTGGACAATCACATTGCAATGTTTTAAATTTTTCTTTTTCTTAAAAAAAATAAATAAAAGAAGAGGGAAGAAAAAGTTATACACACATGTATCACAGCATTTTCAGAAGGCCTTCTGCTGCATTTATGTTAGCAGTTCAGCCTCAGTTGTAAGCCTGGATGTAAGGCAGCTGGAAGATTAAAATCGCATTGTTGGAAAGTCCGCTGAGATGTCCTCATGGAGTTTTTTGTTGTTGTTTTCTGTTTTTATTTTGTTAGATCTGTTTATTATTATTATTTATTATTATTATTTTCACTTGTTTGCTTCTCTCTAAAGTTTGGCAGGCAAAGAAAAAATGCTTTTCTGATTTTCCCCACACGTTCTGTCCATTTTGTTTTCTGTGTTTTAAGCAAAAACAAAAAACCAAAACCAATGACAGGGCAGGCTTCTGTCATTTTGTTTTAAGAAAGAAAAATAAAGGAGGTACGTTGTAGAGGTGGCTCAACTGCTTGATTTGTTCCTTTGCTTGCTGTTTGCATTTTCCCTTCTGGCTGCAATGGACAGGCTTTTTGTCCCCCCCATCCCACCCTCCATGTCCTGTACAGATTCTGGTTCCAGATCCCCGTACAGACCCCCTGTTCCCCTTCCCAAAAATGGCAGTAGGCAGGTGCAACTGTGTGTTCATTTGACCTCTAAGGTATGATGCTGAAGTTAAGAGTTGGATGGAAGAGCCACGTGAGAGAAAAGCTTTCCCATTGCTGTGAGAAAGAACGGAGCAACACAGAGTCCAGTGGAGATGTGAGTGCCGTGTTGGACTCAGCTTTACCTTGGCACTGGCATTAATTTCAGATTATATATATATATAATTATATATACATATATATGCATGTATAGGTATACATAGACACATATATGTATATATGTGTGTGTGTGTATGTTTGCTATTTGTTTTAGCACACTGTCCCATTCTCAGGTCTAGATTTGGGGTAGTTGGTCCTGGGGACAGGTTGGACAGAAGGGGCCAAAGTGCAGAAGAAGCCAGAGATAAGAGTGAGGCCCAGGCCCCCCCACGCACAGAACATGGACCAGCCATAGCCATGGCTGATGTCGTCGGGAAGTCCGTACAGGTAGCGGGGGTAGCGGGAGAGCTCAAAGTTGATTCCAGCCACGCACGTGCACAGTGAAATGATGCAGAAGGTTCCTGGAGGAGAGCGGGAAGGGGAGAAGGAGGGAGGAAAAAAACAAAGAGAAGTTAGAAGAGTGACAGACGTACCACTTTCCAAGCCGCCTGAGAAGAGCTGGTGCAAGCAGTAAGGAAACACTTCAGGGAAGATGTTTATATAGAAAGTAGCTTAGTCGAGCGGCTCCACAGGGAATGAACTGAGTGCCACCAGAGCCTTGGATATTGATCTGTTGCTGAACAGAGCTGTATGGAGAAACTTCAACAGGAAGAGTTTTTTCATTACAAGCACTCCTTTCATGAAACCATTTATTTTTCTGGAATTTTGCTTTAGACAAATACAGAGTGAATCATCATGTTATCAATATTTTTTTGGGAAAAAAATCTTGAATTTTTCATTTAATTTCAATTATTCAGCAATAGATTTTATAGAAGAAAATTTTATGGAATACTTGACGTATTCTGGCTCTGTCAAAACATAAACTTGAAATCACTCGGAGAGATTTTTTTCAGGCTTTCCTTATATAAAAATCTAAAATCTTTCATTATATACTCCCCTTTTAAATATCACTGTCAAAATCATAAAATCCCTCCCAAAGTTCGGATTCTACCATCTGATTCCAGTCCCAATCTAGATGCCCTCTGCAGCGTTGGGGAAATCTTCAAAATATCTCGTTCTTGTTTTCTTTCTCTGCAGCAATATTTCATTTCTTCTTGAGAACACTGCAAGGACAGGCTTCATAACTTTGTCAGGTGGTAAGTGTTACAGAAAGTCAAACATTTCAGATGAGGCTGAACCTTAGTCCACCCAGATGAGTCTAATTTTGATCTTTGGCCTCCAGCTTCATCAGAGCTCAACTCTGAGCTCCTGAAATGTCACAGTTGCCACCCACACACCAAATAATGGATAGCTACGCACGCTACGTGTCTGTCTCAAGAGATAACAACTAAAGTCAACATAAAATTGGTAGTTTATTTTTCCTCTCTGATTCCACCCTATGTGAGCCTCTCTGAATTGCCTGGAGAGCCCTGGGCACAGAAGGCACATTGCAGGATGTGTGCTCTAGTAACACGTGCGGCCAGTCCTGTGGGTCGTCCCACTGTTCATGCACAGATCAGTAGCGTGCTACCTATGCAGCATGTCCTGCATCTTTTCACTAGCAGCTGTGGATTTTACACTCCCCACTCTGAAGACACAGGTAAGATTATGTGGCAAAGTCACCTGGAATTAGGCTTAGAAACTGGAGGCATTTGTAGGAACATAAATACCACCAAAAGCCTGTGGATTTCTGACCATACTCACCTCCTTTACTTGGTAAGCATATCACACAGGCCCAGAATCTGCAGGCAAATCTTTGTCACAGACCTGCTGTGAGACCACTGTCACGTCCCTCTCTATTCCCTCTTCTGATCACTGCCCTATTTGGACTGTCTTTTCTCCCATGTGTTTCGGAGCGCCACTTGTAGATACTCTCAGTTGTAAAGGTCAGGGAATATGGGAACTCTGGGTGCCTCCCCTAATGCTGCTAGATGGCCCAGGTTATTCATAAGTACTCATATTATGATGGTGCCAACAGAGTACCAGTCAGGACAGGCGAGCTGCTGCGGCAGGTACTATGGCTATTTAAATAAAGTCTGCCTTCTTGCCTCACAGCAGAACCCAATTAGTCTACAGTCAGTGTTCTGGACTTTTGCAAACACCTTGTGAGACTCCAGGCTCTATAGCTGTCTTCAGAGATGTTCTACACCACTTCTAAGCACAGGGCAGGATAAATGGAGAGGTCTCCCTCCAAGAAGCCATTACTCAAAAACCAGATTGCTTGATTAGAAACCACACACTCCTTCCCGTGTTTTACCATGTCACTTAGCTTATCCAGTAACACGAAGGTGTCCGGCAAGAATTTGGTTGTCCCCTGTGTGACATGTCAACATAACTAGTACATTGTGAGATCAGGGGAAAAAAGGATCCATCAGAGCCACTGTGATCTGAACCAAGCTCCGTGGCCCATTTCAAATGGCTGTGGTTAGAAAATAACATGAAAGGCCTTTCTTAGCTAGCAAGAACATGATAATTTCAGCTCGCTTGAAATATAACATTGTTAAGAGAGGTGGGTGGGAAAATCTGTGCGGCCAGACTGAAGCTGCACTTGCTAAGTACAAAAGGGAAGGAAATAACTTCGGATTTCAAATACTCCCTGTGCTTTCACGCTTTGTCTTGGTTATTTTGATTACAAGCTCTTCAAGGCAAGGAGCATTGCTTACTCTTTATATTTGAACAGGGCCCAATATATTGGCACTCCACCTTGCTTGGGGTATTCTGCCCCATAACAAAGAACAATAAAGAAGAATGAGTAACAACAAGAGAGAATAAAGCAAATCATGGCCATGAGCCTTCTTTAAAAACAGGCTGCCCCTGTCCTGCCCCTTCACTGGAGAACGTGCTAATCCCACGGTGACAAATAATGACTGCTGTATGCAGCTTTAGAGGATGCGCAGCACAGTCCTCAGCCAGTCACCCCTCTGTGCTTCTGCAGGATGTCTTGTACGGCACAGGTTTATCATCAGCCTCCCTGGTGCTATTCATTACAGACACAAAAAATGCCATTTTATACCACCTAGAGAAATCTTTACGGCCATTATACAAGTCCTATGTGTTGTCTGTATTCAGCCCAGCGAGGAAGTTCCCGCTTGTAGCTAATCTAGCCTTTCACCAGGAGGGGTATTGATGAAAACTGAGTACAGTTACTACTTTAGGACTGTTCTGTGGCTTTTCCTCATGAATTGGCAACTGTAACACAAAGGATCATCCTTGCAAATCACACAATTTTTGGCCATCATAGTGAAAGAGTCATGGTGGAAGGGATGCAGAGACTGAGCTTACCCTTGGCAATGCAGCCTCTGCTACTCTGGGTAAGACACAAAGCTGGGATGGCAGGAGGAGGGAGACTGCTGCTCCTGCCCATGACACTGGCTGCGCTATGGACACGGCACTTTAGAGGCAGCAGGATTGCAGCAAGTCATGAGCATCCCCAATCCTGAGATTCTTTCTCTCCCCAGAAACGGAACCCTTATTCTCTTTCCTGGCAGGTTCTTGCCATCAGTGAGGTGCCCCCCTACATGTGCACTAATGTCCCAGATCCCAGGGCAGCTGCAGCAATACAAACTTTTCTTTCTTTGTGAAAAACACTTGTGATAACTCTAGCTCAAGCAGATGACCAGACCTGAAGGCTGGTGGTCCAAGGCTCGGCACTTGCACTGCAGCACTGGCACACAGAATGTGAATGACAGGCAGTAGGTAATAAAAGTGCACTGGGGATGTGCTGGTACACAAGCTGGACAGGGAAGATAAAGACCATCTCCTTCAGCAGCTGGGGAGAGCAGAATGGACTAAGTTCTTTGTGCTGGGTTTGCACGTTATCCTCCTAAGCGAAACATTAACGAATGAGACAAGGCAACTGCAGTGTTTTCGACACACGAAATTCACGTGTCATTGTAAAATGCTTCAGTCAGGTGAGAGATGAAATTACACGTAAGGCTGTGTCTGCGCCACGGAAACTGCTGTTTGAGATGTCGTCAAACCTCCACCCTGGCTCGTCATCAGACAGCTGCCCTTCTTCTCAGGCTGATTTTGGCAGTGCCCGTGCTAGCGGACTGATGATCAACAGCGGTTTGAGCACCTGAGCTATTCAATACCTCATGGCTATCTTGCGCTTTTCCTTCTCATGTATTATGGAAGAAGAATATTAAACATTGTACTGAATGTATTCTCCATTTAGACTGGAAGCATGTTTAGGACAAAGATGAATTTATTTGCTATATATGCGCAAAAGATTGGGGTCCTGCCACCCTTGCTGCAGGGGTAGACATGGTCAGGAGAGGGATGGCTGGGAAGGGTAACAGCATTGTTGGTCAAAGCCTAATTTGGTGTGGATTATGAGTCAGAGCCCTTTACTGTAGCTGTTTCTAAGCGTGTTTATATCAAGCAGAGCCGTGGGCCTCTGCTGCTAGGAATTTTTTTTTTTTGTAAACATTCCTTTTCTTTCTGATCAGCTAGCTGTGAGAGGGACTGCAATGCCTCTGTTTGCGGTTTTCAAACCACACCTAAAGGGGAGAGCAGAACTGCTTGTGAGTGAACTGATTTAAACACAAGCAGGCTCAAACCACCTGTACCAAATACATTTGAATTTTGCCTCATGCTGGTGCCCCCCTGAACCATGTCAGAAGCCAGCCACATCCTTCGCCCACAGACCTGGCTTGGCTTCCAGAGCAATGGAGCTTGAGGGATTTCACAGGGTCCATGGTGTTTTGTGAGACAAGAACTTCTGCCTTTCTTAGATAGGCTGCAAATGAAGGTGAGCTTTTGTGGTGCTGGTGCACAAACAGACCCCGTTGGCAGGAGCTTCGTCTAAACATCCTCATCCCTGGTTTTAGTAATGAGGAGTGTGACTGTAGCCTGAAGGAGACATCACAAATTTGAAGTCAAGGGAAGTCCAAAAAGCCAGTAATTAAAATGATCCAGGCACCAATCCCACCTCTGAGACCCTCCTCTCTACAAATCATTTTTCTCATTATATGGAAAACGTTTCCTCAATGTCTGATGGAACAACGCTTGTTCTCTCCCTTCCCCCATAACAGCCAAAAATGACTCACGAAGTAACTGTGCTGTCAGACATAAAGTAAACAGACAAAAAAAATCCTGATTCTTCTCCCGTTCTGTTTTTTTTTTTTTCAGAGATTAAAATGTCGAGTATTACTTACAAACACTAGTAGATAAAAAGAGAAACACAAAGGTATGGATTTTAAGATGTCCTCTGAAACCAAGCAGTTCTCAAATAAATGCGAATCTCAACCTTTCTGAAGTATTTCTAGTAGCTGCGATTGATGGCAATTTGTGGCCACTAATGTCTTTGGAAGGAGCACTGTTTATTTAATTATCATCACTTTTTTATTATTGGGTTATAGGGAAAAAAATCTCACAAGTGAAACAACATTATCTTTACTTTCTTTCTGCCCTACTAGCTTTTGCCATTTTCAAGGTACATCAAACAAACGAATAAAATGAAGTCTGATCCTAAATTGGAGTGTGTACCATTAGCTATTTAAATTATATCACAATCAAATGAAATTATTAAAGAATAAACCGAATTCCTTCCCAACCAGTGATGACAAAAGCCTTTTGGAGGGAGCAGCTTTGCAGTAAACTCCTTCTGTGCACGGATTAAACGCCTCAGCAGCACGCAGCTCTTGAGAACACTTTATTGCTCTGTGCATACAGGCATAGAATATAAATTATTGCTTAATTATGTACTGTTCCAGCAGAAGCAGCTTGCACCATCACCGATAGGCTGCAGAATAGCAAGGGGTTTACTGGAAAATTTCCCTTATAAAAAAAAGCTGAGATGGAAAGAGAAGTCTGACTGGGTGATGGAGATCCAGTGCAGTGTCCTTGTGAGATGATAAACCCGCCTGGGCTGGAACTTAACACATTTTTATCTTTTACTAAGAACCAGAGAAAAGAGCGGGGTCTATAGCAGTGCTATGATATTGCATTATAGCTCCTGCCAGAATGTGGTTTGCATTTGGCCTTTGGCCTCCTCCCTCAACGTGTACCAGCGGCGTCCGTGCCACACCAGCGCTGTACGTCTGCTGCGTGTTGCTTCAGCAGCCGTGCCTGTCTATTAAATTGCCGCTGCACAAGCCGTAATATGTTATGGCATCAGAGGACTATGTATCCTCTGTCACAACTGCACATACTTCATGGGTACCATCCGTAGGCTCATGTAAATCAGTATAATATATGGAGCAACATTACAGCTGTTAAGGGCTGATCTCCAGTTTGCCATGCCGGTACAACTGAGTGCCAGTCTGTATTGCATGTTATAGCACCCTGCAGATCTGCACATGGTGACATTTCTGCTACCATATCCCACAGTGCACAGGACTGCACCAGGAGTGGATATCCATGCTGGATATCTACAGCAGCCAGTGAGCACCAACTATGGGGAAGCACCTTTTGAAGTTCAGAGTCAGCACGAACGGCAAAAGCAATACCACTTAGCTGAAGGCACATTGTTTTGATAAAACTTCCCTAGGGTGAAACAGGGAAGTTGATCAAAACCTGAGTTGAATAGCCCTCTGATTACTTTAGCAATGGTGATTCTTATGACCCACCCAAAATCAGCTAGCAATAATAAAGTGACTTGACTACAGCCATTAAGCAAACATAATGGCTCATGAACTTGCAGCCACAACAGAGGAGGCAGCAAAAATTGCGCCAGTTGTAGTAACGGGATGTGATTCAGTATTTTACTGGGAGTAGAAGGGAAAGGAAGAGGATCTCCTAATGTCAAAATGAAGAAACACATTAATCAAAGGTTAGTGAAATTATCCCATCGCTGTGCTGGCAAGCACCTTGCTTGGCACCATGCAAAGGCTGCCGGCAGGCTTCTTTCACCCCCTGCAGTACAGACCTCCCAGGATGACCCAGGCAGAGGATAAAACTTTAAATGGAAAGGGGCACTGGAGGTCTGAGCAAACTCCTGTAACTCCATCACATCTCAGATTTGCCAGATGACAAGACACCTAAGTTTAGTATCAAACTGTACCTCAGGCAAGTGCTTCCTCACCTAGCCTTTGCCAGAGCTGAAGAGAAACTCATGGAGTCAGGTAGGGTTTGCCTTGTCACACGATATCTCCCATAGCATGGGGAATCCATGCACCACGTTGTATCTGTTTTTTCAGCAACCAGGTCGTTCTGCCTCTCTCCATGTAAAGTCTTTTTCTTCCAGTCAAAACATGGAGTCTCTAAGAAGGAACCTCAGAACGAGCCTCAGAGGGTTTGTGGAATCTTTCTTCTGTAGGAAACCTTAAATTGCTGAAAAGTCTTCAGACAGATATTCTTCAAGACAAGTGAAACTGGAGAACAGACACAGTACAAACAACTTCAGTGTAGCCTTCTTCCACGTTGCCTAGTGTGTGCCACTAAAAATAAAGAGGGAATACATTCAGACCTGGAAGGGTAGAGCTACTCGCATGCCTTTTTAATCCTTTTCTTAGCTGAAGTCACTACTAAAGAAGCCATGGGGAGCTCTGGTGATAGTAGTGGTGGTGATCTGGATATTTTCCCCTTCAGGTGCTGGAGAGAAGCTTATCCATTCGTTTCTTCAAGTCATCAAAGGACTCTGGTTGCAAAACTTTCAGTTGTTTGTACTGAATGTGAACTGAGGACCTTTGATGCAAAAGGCTCTGGGCTCTGGTATTGTTTCCCTAAGCTGACTTGCCAGGAACAGAAAAATCCTTTCTGTATGTGCTAAGTGATACAGTTATTGAGATATAATAGCCAGAAATCAAAATAAGATGCAATTGTCTTGTCAACAAGGACCACTGAAGGCAGGCTATCCCTATGAAGATTACATCATTCATGTGAATGCTCGCAAGCAACAAACTATCTTGACACCTTCGTTACTGCCTTAAATTGTCACATGCTGAAATCTTTCCTGTTGAGGAAATAATTCTGTGGCCCACACAAGTACATTGGCAGGACTCGTCTCTGTAACCCTTGGAAGAGCCAAGTTGGGCAGAAACAAGGAAAGCCCCACTCATCTAGTTTCTGTCAGGTTCAGCTGCTTTTTCTGTGCAATTTCCAGTGGTCAGTTGGACTATGTCCAGGCAGATGAGCCCAAGCAAGCGTAGCAGTGATTTGTCCAAGGGGAATGTTGTTTTTCTAAGCTGACAATCTGAGGAGCCAAGAAGGTGAATCTAAACCTTGCTTCAATCTCTGCACTTAACAAAAAGATCTGCCACACACAGAAATTTGCTCTTCTTTCTCTCTGTAAAGAATTCTTCCTACGTATTACTCTTCCCGCTGTTGCATGTGCAGTCGTCTTTGATGCCAGGCATGCGAACATCTCAGCAAACTTTTTTTAATAAAAACCAACCCAATAATAAATGCCAGTTTTGTTGTCATTGTCTTTCTTTGGCCTTGATGCATCTTGCCATTGGAATTCATAAGTCAGCAACAGATCGAAGACCTGGTGACATTATTAAGGGATAAGGAACAACCACAGAATTTTAAAATACATATAACTTGTTTTCCAGGGCTGTGGGTGGGAAAGTCTTTTGTGTTTCTATCAGGTCTGTCTCCCTTACTTTGCTTCTACTTTAATTCACCTCCTGTCAACCCCCGAAAGACCCAGTGTCATCCCTGAGAAGCAAACTAGAATGTATGCCCTTCACAGACTACGCTAGGTTTCAGTTCTTGTAACTGTAGAAGGTACTGATGCTTCTGTCAGTACCTCTGGTCCTGGCGAGGGAGAAATTACAAGTCAGTGTAGCTGACTTAAAATGAACACACACAGGAGTATGAATAGTTCTTTTTGCTGAAAAGCCAGAGTGAGCTGAGTCCTTAATTTACTGCACGCTAAGTTCTGGGGGACTGATTTGAGTTAAGACTGAAAAACAGCGAGTTTATAGGTGTGCATGGACTACTTGCCCTGTCTTTTGGTCCAGACTATGAGATCTCTGCATCTCATTATGATTCCTTTTCTCTCCTTCTCCTAAATGCCAGTGCTCTTCTGTGTTCAGGTGCAAGGTTGCTGGAATTGCTTGTGTTGATATTTCTCCCCCAGCATGCAAGTGTACATCTAGGAGCATCAGAAACGAGCCATGGGAAAAAAAAAATCCAACGCATTTGAAGATTGACTTTGAAGTCAGCTGATAATGTTTCCATGGAGACCAAACGCTATGGAGTTGACAATGAATTAATGAATTCTCCTGTCATGCCTTTCCTTTCAGACAAAAAAAAAAAAAAAAGACCTCTAAATGACTACACTGTGCAGTACAGCTGTGCTATTGATTTGAAAAAAACATTTTTATATCCAACTGCATTCTCTTATAGACATGTTAACTCTTAGGTCCCAGCTTTTCAAGGCTAAATTTGTTTATATTGATCTAAAGAATCAGCTAAATTCCTGAGGTATTGCAAAAAAAAAATAACATCTAATGAAAATAGTGTTCTCTGAGAAGAAGAAGGATGAAACTCTACTTTCGAACTTACGCTGCTGGTGATGCAAAGATAGGTGTTATGATTCCCCTTAAGGAGTATTACAGTGATGCACAGAAGCCCCTACACTGCAAGTAGGTGATCTTTCATGTTTCCAGAGTCTCCTATTTTGTTTTCAAAATGGGTGTCAGCATTAATAAATAAATGCAAAATGTGTTCTCAGTGCACCATTAAGCATAGAGAAGTACTAGAAGCAAAGACTTGACACTCTACTCCTGCTCTGCCTTTCAAGCAAAACGTGTTGTAAGCCTTTTTGTGCAGTCAGCTGAGCAACTGTTTCCTAGCTTGAAAACGCTAAACAGGCCACCTTGATGTCATATTAAAACCCCAAAAGATGGCAAGGAGGATGTATGCTCATGTGGGTGATTTCTTAAACGTTTGTTTCTGGAGTGAAAACAGGAAATTAGGTAATATTCAAAAGGAAAGTGATACTAATTCCTAAAGAGTGATTACTAATGGTTAGTTAGTCAGGATGAAGAAATGCCTCTAGTCCTATCTGCGTATGTGGACTGGACAATGTATATGTCTAGTGGACCTATATCCATATATATATATGTAGGGACATATATCCATCAGTGTCCAGGTTTTGAAATACCTAAGAAAAGAAGGGCTACTCTTTAGGCCCCCAAAAACATAGCCTAAAACAGAACCAAAGAACATGACCTGCAACCCCATCTGTGAGGGATACCACAAGCTGTGTAGGAGACAGCTGTTTGGAAAGAGGGACTGACAAGTCCCGAAAGTGGGGAAAAAGCATATTTTTAAAACCAGGCTAACTCTTATTACCTTAATATGCATGCACTCGGCCTCGTTATGTTACTGCCTGACGGCACAGAGCCTAAGGCACAGAGCCTGCATGGCTGCTCCGGGCTCTGAGTCTCATCAGAAGTCCATAAAGACCTTCATCAGCTCCTTTTCTGCCTTCCCCAACACCCTCCTAATGTGTTTGATGGTTTTAAACAATCAAGAGCCTTAGAGAGGTTTAAACATTTAAAACCTATTAACGCTGTGCGTTAACTCAAGTTAATTCCAATTTGAGGCCTTAAATCACTTTAGAGCATAATGCAAAATTTAACCAAAGCACAAGCAGGAACAGGAGCGCACTTGTGTGGTGTGGGAGACAAGGCAGAGAGGGGACTGACCTTGTTGCGCTGAGGCCTGTTTCAAAGACTTTCCTAGCAATTTATGGCACCTCGTGATACAAACCAGCCTTTGTCTCCATCTGGAGGTCAATCCACATAAAATAAGTTCTTACAGTGGTCTGCAAGGAGTTTTGCCAAATTCTTAACTTCCTCTGCAATCATCATTAATTTAGTATCTCCTGCAGGATTAAAACATGATTGGCATCTCATTTTTTCCAGAGATGCAACTTTTTTTGAATTATAGATACTTTCAAACTGGCAAAAGGTATTATGCCTTTGTGAAAACTATATTTATGCCAAGCTTCACAGCTCAGATTACAGCCACTTACTGTAGACACAGCATACACTTGTGCACACGCATGTGCATTTGCGCTTGCCCTTTCTATACAGAGAAGAAGATTTTATGTAAGCTTTCTTACACTATTCCATTTGGGAAGATGCACAAGAAACTGGATTTTCAAGGAATAATGTTATGGAAAAGAAAAAAAAAAAAAGATCACAGAAAAGATCTTCAATCTTCCGTGTTATGATTGATCCTGTCACTATAAGTGAACATCCTGAAGAATGGGTAGAGACCTTGATCATTAGTGAGAAACAGAAATCTTAGGTGCCCTATGAGAGTCTCCATATTTCCAGATGAACTCCGAAGAACGTCTTTCACCTTCTCTTTTTGTTTATCTTTCTCTTTGCCTGCTCTTGGCAGCTGCTATGATGGAAGGTACTTCGTAACTGCCTAGAAGACGTCAATCACAGAGCTTTGCCTTAAGCTTGCTGTATTAAATTGCTCCATTTTTGTTTCTTAAATTATTCAGCAACGGAATGATTATTTTGAGACTGCAGGACCACAGTTGTGTAGAATAAACACTCTTATTTTCTACTGCTATGTGCTATTTTCTAAGTACAGTGAGTTAAATTTGGGACTCAAATGACTCAACAGCTGGTAACGATCCATGGCTGCAAATACACAGATGCCTCAGTTGTCATCTACTAACATATGCACAGCGCAGGCAAAGGAAGCACAGCACACAGGCTTGGGGATTTTGAAGACAAGACTCTCTGGAGGCGGGGAGTGAAAGAGGCTACAGACATGTGCGGCACATCTGTACCGACAACTGTGCTGTCCGGGCTCCCAAGCCCTGTTTTGAAGACCCTCTTTCTGATGGGGTTTGCGTCCCTATCAGCCTGGTGGTCAGCTCCTGGACACAGTGAGTACTGCTCTGGCAGCTGCTGGGCTCTAGCACACACGTTGGCACAAACCTCTGAGTGCGTCCTTGTCCCCCGGGCGCCTTGTGACGGACCCACATGAAGTGTGGCATGGCCGGGGCGAGAGAAAGTGAGCTGGTGTAAATGGTCAGTCCATCCTCTGTCTGCAGGCCTAATAAAGCAGTTTGTTGACTTACCCCTGGACTGAGGGAAGGAATATTTTGGAAATATTTTTGAGGAGTGAGGAGGATGGAAATGATTTATAAAAGGTTATTTCTCCCTGGATTAGAATACAAAAGTAGAATGCACTCATACATTCGTAAGTGAGTTTAATAAACATCCTTTCTTGTGTATCTGAAATAAAGCGTTAAATTGTGCCAGCACACCTGCATAACTTTATTTTTTCTTCCCTCTCACACATCTTTCCTGCGTGCTTATCTCTGCTGCAGCAGCCAGCACTGGAAAGAATAGGTGTTCATCTCTGCTGTGGGAAAAGGTTTGAAGCTTTTGTAACCCTGACCTCGGTCCTGTGAGTATGGATGGGCTGCAAAAAGCAATGTCTCAGCAGCACTCTTAGGCGAGTCAGAAGGAACCCAAATCAGCAGCAGAAGTGGAGCTCTCAAATGGCACTTGAATATTCCAAATTGGCAGATCGTCATTGGAAAGAAGGGAGGAGAAGAGGATGAAAGAAATTCCCCATGTTTCTGAAAGCAAATGCTAGGACAGAAAAACAGAGAGGAAAAACTCCCCAGCACTGCTATATGTGTATAGGAAGGCTTTCAGCCCTTTCAGTGCCAGCAAAAAGGGGATTTCAGAATCCCAAGCAAAGCCCCAAGCCCAGTATTTAATGAAAAAATGTCACTAGGTAAAGACAAGAAATGAGCTGCTATGTGAGACTACAGATCATTTTATTACAGATCTGCATGGTGAAGCTAAATCACATGAATAAGGGCATTTAGCAGCTGGAATAATTTCCAAATAGACTAATTAGAGACTGAATTATTAATGGTAAAATTTATAATTGGCTCAAAGCAAGGTTACAGCAAGAAACACACTTGACTTTGCAAGGAATAATGAGTATTTGCAAGACTAGTAAAATTATATGCTTCTCTAAGGAAACTGTTAGCGAATGGGGAAAAACCCTAAAGTGATCCTAAAGTACATGTCACAAGACAAAACTGGCAGAGACCAGATAAGAGTGAAGAGAATAGGTAAAACAGTAAACAAGTGCAGAGATGATTTACTGCATTTATTTGCAGTAAATTTGGAACAAAATAAGACAATGCAGAAGTCTCTCCCCGAAGGGCTGCCTTGTTAGGCATGCAGTAAAACTCCTAACTATTTCTCTGAAATGTGTTCTCAATACAAATTACAGAGTTGCAAAAGGAAAATACATGAATGTGCAGCTGAAGGACAGAGCTCTGATAAGGATGATAAAACGTCATTCTTTGTGGGATTTTGATACATTTACAAAGGCAAGTGAGGTAGCTTTGGCCAGGGATGTAATTTGGCCAGGGATAATTTAGTGCTGAAGCAAGTACCAGAACAAGATATTGGAAGTGCCATTTTATATTTCAAGCTGGGACAAGGGTCGGCAGTTTAGCAGGAAGGTGCACTTGGTAGGGATGGGGAGAATGCAACCACTGCCAAAACACGAACGTGTCACGAGCCCTGCCACCCCACTTTCCCCGTGGCAGGCACTGATGAGGAGGAAAAAGGGTTCCGGAGCATTTAGGTACAAAGTCAGCCCTGCCTTCAAAACTAGAAATAAATTGAGCCATGTGGCATTTTGAAACAGCTGACAGAAATGAAATCAGAGCTGAACTGGGAAAACTATCAGGCTATCAGAGATTGTCTTTAAAAGCTGATTTTATACAGCAAGTCCAATAACAGAAGATGTGGTGAAGTTGGGTTTGCACGGTTGTGGGAGGACAATCAATGTAGCAGAATCTGAGATGCTGAAATAGGAAAATCCTATGAATTAATGTGCTGGAGAGCAGGTGGAAAAGTCAATAGTTAGATGGATGTATAGCTTGTCTGCTTATCATGATACGGGAAATATTCTTAAACATCTTGATCAAGAGCTGAGAGATTTCTGAAGATACAGGAATTTGCCTTGGTAGTGTTGCCAGTGTGCCAATTCGTAGCATCCCAACTCTTTAGGGCTGGAAGTAAAACTGAAATTTGGCCTTGACCTGGCAATATTACCTACTGTTGAGGGAGTAAAGACACGGACCAAATGAACTGACAGGTTTGCCACGGTAATAAATCCAAACAAGTCAAGAATGTGGATACATTCAAAAGAACTTCTCAAAGCCAGAAAATGTGACTGCTACTTCCTGGGAACTGATGAGGAGGTCACGTCTAGACTTCAAAAAGCAAAGGCATGTGTTTGGTTCAAGCAAATACAGTTTGGATAAAATGCAATGTATAAAATGCCCCACATGCATTTATTCAGGCAGATCTTTAACTGAATTCCTTTCAGATTACTACTAAGTACTTGATGTGCATGAAAGCATTGCATTTGCCACAGGACTCTGACATTTGGAAGCAGTGTTGGAGATGCTTCTAAGGTTCCAGAAATGATTATAAAATTGAAAAATACTGGATGACATGCCCAGTACGGAGCTTTTACCAGTGCACAGATTTCCAATAATTTGCATGTAGAGAAAACACAAGAAGCTGCAAGAGGATGTGCTTGAAGTCATGTATAACTTGAGTATGACCCACTTCTGTAACAGAATTAAACAGTTTCAAATAAGATGCATTAAATGAACTCATCTTGGTGAAACTTAAGAGCACAACTGCAAATCATAGAATGGTTTGGAAATGGAAAAACTCTGCAAAAGAGAAACTCTCCTACCTTGCAGGATAAAATCATACTGACAATACTGAAACTACACCAGATAGTGCAACTCTGGGTACAGGGGGCTATGCAATAGTAACATCACGCAAAATGAGGTCAAAATTACTAAACAGGATTTGCAGTATCCATCTGGCTCTGTACACGATGAGGGACTGAAAAAAAATCCTACTGTGGTCAGGCAAATGCTGTCGTTCAAGATAAGGAATCCAAGTACAAATTCGACAATAAATATAGGAAATGATGCAAAAGAACTTCGGAAGCCTTAAGAGACCTGTGATTGCTGTTGATAAGATACATTTGGACTAAACAGGAAAGATGAATTATTAATAATTTTTAACTTGTTACAAAACATGCTGAACAACAGTGTAAAACACACTCAAAATCACAGTTTACGTGTCCTGGATTCCAGATGAGTTAATACCAGATAAAAGTCTGCGTTTCACAAATGATTTATTTCAATAATTTGCTTGAGAAATTAGATCAAGCATACTAAAGCAAGTCTTTATTAGGCACAGCCACATGGACTAGCAAAAAGACTGTTCAGTAAATATAGTGAGGAAGCAGAGGTCCAAGGAAACCATATCTGGTCTTGTTAGATTATCACAGCACACTTCTCAGTGCTCCACTGAGATTTCCTGTTCAAAGAATTATGGGCAATAAGGGACAAAACCAATAGATATGGTAAGCCAGGAATGTTTAATTGTTACAGCAGAGCTATTTGTCTAGAAATTAAAACAGATCAAATGTTACAAACACAACCAAGACAAGCAGCATTGCAAATGGAAGGGAAACTTAGACATCAGGCTGATTATACAGCTACCAATTCAACACAGTCTCCTCTCATCTGCAACAAGGTCAGATGTCATAAGCTTGCCAAAGCATTTTTCCCATTATTGGACCAGAGAAAAAGCTAAAGAAAACTAAGAAGCACTTTGGCTCCGTGCATTTTGAGGACCAGTAGGCTGATATCTTGACACCATTTGTGCCCTGACAGAGGTATCAGGTTTGTATTCAAACACCGTCCAGCAATAAAAAGGTTCAAATTAAAAGACTCATTGGCTGTAGAAGGAATGACTATGTAACATGTGACACAGTCTGAAAACATTGATAGCTACTGACTTTTCGATTAGACAACTCTAGTTGTGCATTTTATTAACTGACTGCTTCAGTTTGTAGATGTTACTTTACGTATGTTTGCTATTAAAAGAAATCAGGAAAGGTATAGCAACTGCCACTGACTTGTGCAAAGCAAGAAAGAGTAACCTTTTGTAATCCTGATCCACCTGTCTACGCTGGAGCAGAAAATAAGTTTGATCTCCTCCCAACACATCTTTATTAAAAATATCACACATCTTGACAGAATTTGGCAGATAAAATAATCTGGTGCCTCTCATTTCAATTAGTTTCAGATTCCAACTGTTGAATCTTGTCATTATTTTGTCTATTCAGTCAAAGAGCATGCTACTATTAGATGGCTTCTCCTTGCATAGGTACTTCCACACTGTGTTCAAGTCAATTATAAACCTTCTTTTAAACAGTTTCAATATTTTTTTTTTTTGTGGCATGCTGTGTTTTTTCTTGTTTTTCAGATACTGAGTCATTCTTGAAGCTCTTCTACAAACCTCTCACAATCTTTCCACATCTTTCTTTAGTATGGACACCAGACTAGAATGTCAAGAAATAGCTTTGCTTTGCCTAGAGATAACCTCATCTCGTGCTCATACTGCATATTCCCATCAAAACTGGCAAAGTTAGCAGCCGCATTGCACTGAGAGCTCCTGTGCAGCTGGATAATCCCAGCAACTGTGATCCCAGAGACCTTTTCAGAGCTGCTGCTTTCTGAGCGGCAGCCTCTCATTCTGCCAGGATGACTGGCACTTTTTGTTCCCAGTTGCGTGACCTTGGATCTGTCTCCACTGAAACGTGTATTGTTTGAGCATACCAAAAGATGGCTTTGTAAGCTATGAGTAACCCATCCCATTATGCATGGCTACACTGAGTCTTGTTTCACCTGAAAACTTTTATCAGTCATCTTTCAAATCACTGACAAATAACATTAAGCCAGTAAATAATCTCTGCAGCTGCACTAGAAGCTCTCCCATATATATAATGATAATTTCAGATTAGGAAACAAGACTTAGTTTCTAATAAATTTAAGTTTTCTGTATTTATGTAGTATAGTCCTAACATTTTAATGTGAATGTCATGCTGTAGTAAGTTAAATACCACACAGATATCTGAGCATATTACAGTAACATAGTCTCCATGCAAACTAAGCTTTTAATTACGTAAGAAATATCAAGCTAACTTGGCAGACCCATTGCCCATAAAGTATTGACACTCACTACAAACCACTTACAGACATCCATGCATAGACCAGTGTGTGCTTGCACAAGGTACTAGCAGACTTCAAAAGTGTTTGTGGGCACCGAGGGAGCTAACGTATATCTTACCAGCACCAGCAGTGCTGGAACATAAATACGTGTTACTCGAGCCCTTAACTCCTCTTCTGGGACTACAGAAGCTGTCCTGTATTTCACACTCCTAGCTGTATCACACCACAGGACAGATGAACAGGTGGCCAAATTCATTGAAGTGAAGATCTGCCTTGGGGGCAAAAACCCAGCCAAACAAAAACCACCAGCAGAGGAACGAAGAGAGAACAGAAGTAGCACTGTTCACTTTGGTTCACTTTGAGACATTCACCCAGTGCAGGGTTTGGAACTTGACTCTCACTCCCTTCATTTCAAGTAACTGTGTGCCAGGAAACCTGCTGACGACAGAAAGCTGGATGGCATCTGTAGTAAGGAAGGCTGAAACATTCCATGGGAAATATTAGATGACCTTGAGGGCTGCTGTAGTAGAAATGGAAAGAATGGCTACAAGTCAGGGCATGTACCTGGAGTAATAAACAGAACCTCTACTGTAAATTGGGAGATCATCAGTAGGAAATTACAAAGGAGGAGAAAGACCTGGGTGTATTAGCCAACTGAAGGATGACTGTGGGTCTCCAGTGTGATGCAGCATGAAAAAGGCAAATACAACCACAAAATACTTCATTCAGGCAAGGGATTTCCAGCAGAGAAAGGGAACTGTCACATCACTATATAAGGCATTGATCAGACCTTGTTTGGCAACAGCCCTTCTCGTCCGTATTTCAGAAAGGCAAGTACAAACAAGAACAGAAAGGGCTGCTGGGTTGATAACTGGTCTTACAAAGAAAAGTCTACAAGAAATAGCATATGTGGAGTGGGAAAAGGAAAACGGAGGATACCATTGCTCTTCGTAGGTACATCAGAGAAAGTAGAGACGCATAAACTTGCGTTTGACCCAAGAACAACTGATGAGGAATAAATATAGGTTAAAACTTTGAGCACAGTTTCTAGTTATCAAAGTAAAGTATCCCACTATGAGATAGCATAGTAGTGGGAATAACATCTGCATAATCAAATTTTTATTACTGAGTTTGTTAGGCTTATTAAGTTTAAGGCTGACAGTGTTACTTGCAACAATAGAGCACTGGACTAAACAAATCAGAAGGCCATTTCCAGTCCTGTGACTTATGGACGCTGTTTTGTGATAGAAGTAACATGTAACTACAGTTGGGTTATCCTTGATGTACACCAGAAGGAGTTCGGAATGAACCAAGTCCAGATCACCTAAAACAAGTCTGAAAACATATTTTCAGTGGCTTAGAAAAGGAGGGACATGTGGAAAGAGGAAAACAAAAACAACAGGAAAGAACACATTTCTTCAGATGCCGATATCCTTACCTCCCATGAGGAAGAGAAGCCCTGCCACATACTGCATAAGGCCTCGATCCCAACAGCACCCCAGCACCCCGATAATCCATCCAAAGAGGATGATGGCCACAGCCATGCCCATGAAGCCAGCTGTCATCCTGCGCAGATCTGCAGCGGGGAAGACAGAAAAACAGCATGCTTGTGAGCAGTCATAAATGATCATCATTGGAGGTTCATAACAGTCTTAGTCCACAATGCTACTGATCTGCAAGGTCTTCAGTGTGAGTTGGCACTGGATGATTTGCATGAGAATGGTTCAGAGGGAGGAAAATCCATAAATTAAGATACTAGCTTGGGCTGGGGAGAGGCAGGAGGCGACCATTTCACCACACAATGACGCTCAGTACGGATGCACCCAAGTGATTCGTGACAAGTTGCTCAGGAATTAGAATTTGTAAAATGGCCTCAGTGCAATGCTGAGCCTAACAGCTCTAGTCTCTGAGTACTAACACAACATGTGTTTAAATCCCGCCTTCTTGTCTACATCCTTTACCTCACTGCATCCAATGGATGCACCTGCTCAACCTGACGTGCAAAGTGGGCTCTGCACTTTGCTCCAGCACAGACATGACGAGCGATTCACCTTGGTTCTGACTCCCTGTGTGATCTTGGGCAAGTCACTGGGCCTTTCTGGGCCACGGCTTCCCATGTGCAAGCAGGGCCACGCTGCCTTGCTGTACAGCAGTGGTGTGTGTGAAACTCGGTACTTCCGAGATGGGGAGGCACACAGATATTCTAATGTCAGAGATAATAAATGCACTGCAGATACACAGCTGAGGCACAGGACACTTTACTGCTCTCTCTCGTATCTAGAAGGTGACCTTGACAGATGATTTTTGGGGAGGATGTTTTTGAGCGCTCCAGGGAGCACTGAGAGTAGGAGGAGGGCAGGGGCTGCAGTGAAGCATTTTGTGCTCTGCAAGTGGGGACTGAGTACTGCATCTGATATGGATGCATGGGGTTTACCTGTATTTATTTCATAAATAAAGGAAAAAGATCCCCAAGACCTATGTAAGGGTTCCTAATGTAAGGAACTCTTAAATTCAAACCTTCCTATATCCTGTATTTCTCTTCTGCAAAAAGGATGGGACTACTGGGATCTCTTCTCCTGCATGTGCTGGGAAAAAAAAAAAAATCTTCACAGCTGTTTTTGATGTGAAATCTGGGCAGGGAGACCACCTGGCAACCAAAAAAGCAAGGACTATGACAGCTGAAGAGCATCTTTACACCATCAAATAATGGAACAGATGGGGGCATCTTCACTAACATTTGATTGTTCCTTATCCCCCTCATGCACACATAGAAAGTTTAAGCACTGATATGTCAAGATTATATGTGCTGGGAAAATTCCAGCCAAGTCAGCTCTCCAAACATTTGTTTCCTTCTTGAAACACTTTTTTTTTCCTGCATAGCAATGATTTCACTTTCTTTCAAGAAACAGAATGCTTATAACAGGGAGAGGAAGATTTGAAAACTGTGAATCATTCACCAGTCTCTGTGGCAGTTTTTCTCCTTGGCTGGCCTTTGACAGTTTCTCAATTTCTGTTGTTTTTTACTCTTTTCCCACAGTGGATCACAAGGACCACCAATACTAGCAGTGCAGTTTCAGTGAAATTTGTAAACAGTGATAAATTAGCATCATCAGAGATTTATAAAACTCCTTATCCAAAATGCTAAGTGTCCACAAGGTCCATAGATGTGTTGGGACGGAATGATTTGATTCAGCGGAACGCAGTTTACTCAGGGCTGTGTTCGTTATAGCAATTCTTGTGCAAGATGGAGTTGCACAATGCAACCCCTCCCTTGAGATTATGACCGGTTCCTGTAGATTGCCACTAATTTTTGCAAGGATTCCCTCTAACGACATAGAGATTACCAGGCCTTCAGCCCACCAGTGACCAGGGCCCTTTTAACAAGATACACATCTTAAAATGCAGATTTTTTTCTTAGGTTTTGTGACGGTCCAACCAAAAACAAACAAAAAAACCCCCCACTTCCCAAAAAGCATTTGAACATGTTCAAGGAGGTCTGGTGCAGAAAAAAAAAAACATTTCCTGCGGAGACTTGTACTTCCCAGAGGCAATGCTAGTCTCTGTTCCTTGGGAATTTCTCAGAGTGCTTTCTAAAATAAGCGGTAAATGCTAGTAAGCATCTTTGATGGCAGTGTCTTCCTATTTTTCGGTCCATGAAGGCCTGGGCTCAATTTGAAAGACAGATAAAAACCTAAAATATTTACCATTTCCTATGTCATCTTCAATAACAGCAGAACATGTCTCTTGGAAGTGCTGCACAGCTGCCTGTCAGCTCTGCAGAACCCTTCCCTTTTAACTTTCGACTGCTGACTCTGGGTAACAGCCCTTGCCCACCCTAATGTTAGCATCCCCCAACAACCTGCTTTTAATGAGCTCAATTTAAATAGCTTCACTCAGCTGCAGGATGTCAGTAACTACCTCAGACCCAGCCCAGTGATTAGCTGATAGAGCCAGTTTTCATAGGTTCCAGACAGGATCACAAGCACCCCCACATCCTATATACCAAACTAAGGAAAAGCTTTTGCCCCACTAAAATCAGTGTGAGTTTTGCCATTAGACACAAGAGTTAAAGTAGCAGGACCAAGATTTCTGGGCCCAATTTTGAGGTTTGTTTCACTTGACCTCTCTTCCTGATGGACCCTGGAATTCCCTTTCTAACACAGCAAAATCCATCAGCATCTTAACCCTGGCCTTACATTATCTTTTGGAAAAAAAAAAAAAGATAGCTTCTGACAGACACTTAGTACCACATTCAAAAAATTCAAAATTGAAATTCGTTATGATATCTCAGCTCTCACAGGTTCAGTGGGCTCAGTTTAAGACTGCCATTGCTTAGGCCAGTTGTAAATCTGCTCCTCACAAGCCTCTCCATTAGGGCTTATCTGAAATAAATAAAATATAAACTTCCTTTTCTATTCGAAACCATCTTGGCTTTTGTCCTGCCATAACCTTCCTTGAGGGCAGCCCTTGCTAATGGCAATGATGGGAAAGGGGGTTGCAAAGTTGGTTTCATAAACAGCCTGTGCTTGTCCAATAGCATCTTGCCAGTGCTCCTCACCTGCCAGAGCCCACATGAAGCTGTGGTCAGTGCTGGGAATAAGTCTATTGAAAGTGATTCTTTTGTGGGAAAGTACTTAATGTATGTAACAGAATCATTACCCTCAGGCTATTTAGTGAGGAGAAGGCCAGGGAATAGGAGCCTATATTCTCTGGACACAAACCCCTATTAGTGGTACTTTTTATCATTACTGTTTTGTTGGTGCTTGACATGGAAAGGACAGCAGAAAAGCAAAGATTTGCATTGTGTAGGCAATATATAAATTCCTTCTGCTAATTTAGGAGCAAGGGATGCCATATAACAATAGCTCATCAGTACAAATTGATGGGGTTTTGTGTGAGTTTGGCACTGATAAGACCTTTCCTGAATACATCCTATAAAAGTAAAAAGGGTCATGCTTTGTCACGGAACACCACTTTATGACATTTGAGCACATCCTGGGTTTGTTTTTTTATTTTTCTGAAATTGCTTTTATTTATTTTTAGACTATGAAATGAATTGTTCTCTACACTCTTTCTTTCTTCGAAAACCTGTCTGAGTAACTACAGCATCTCAGGATCATGGCATGACAAACCCAATCAACTGAAGGAGTGACTATGCCAGCAAAATGCATTGTTGAGTCTCATGCAGCCGAGTAGGAGCTGCAACAGCAAACATACCTTATCTTAGCTCACTAACGCGCACTGCTTAGCTGGTTCTACAGCTGATCCTCTCCTGGATACTCATCCCAAGTCCTCACACTGTAGCAAAGTGCACAGATTACAGGGGCACTATGAATCCCCCTTCTCCACCAATTAGTAACCCAAACCTTTAGAAATGTAGCTACCAGCTGCAAGCGAGGAAAGTATTACATTACTCGTTCTGTAAGACCTATAATACAGAAGTGGATTTTCAATGCCTTGCCTATATGGCAAGTAATTTCAATTATTTACTTCAAGGACCACCATCACTTACGGGTTAAAGTGCAATATCATCTTTCCACTCATGTTTTAGAGACACCATCTTCATTCCACTTTCTTTTTTATATTAACAGACTAAAAGCTACATGTGAATATCTTCCCCTTGGGAGTACTTTCCATGCCTAGCACTGCTGCAGGTGCTGCTGCTTGTAACAGGCAGGGAACTCAATCCTGACTCAAAAACAATGTGGATCATCAGGAGGAATACAGGTTTCTCATTCATGTAGGCTGGAAACAACAAATTTCTTGATTTCAGACAGGGAATGAAGTAATCCAATTCCCATGACTGAAATTGAAATGGTAAATTTTAAAGCCATGAGCTTCATGAATCGTGATGAAAAGAGAAATGTTAGCATTTTAGACAACCTCCTTAAAATAGAGACAGATTCTCATAAACCAGCCTGCTTTTCCTAAAAGCATTTTAGTCTTCCACTGGAGAATATTAACTCTAAAGGTTTTCTGAAGATAAAGAAAGGGAGAAGAGCTGGTTTAGATCCATTTATTTCCAAGCAGCATGTGATGGAAGGTTCTCTCTGTCAGTTTTCAAATGCCCCTGCCCTTCATTTCACCCTGATATCTGCCCATCTGTATTTGTTATGAGCAATAAAGTAATTCATGCTGGTTGTCACATCGTGGAAGAAGTTTCACACCCCAACAGCTGCAAACATAACATGTTCTGAATCAGTGTTGCTTCTTGAAAATTTCAATATGTGTTTTTGACTTCTGATGTACTGTCCTCTTCCTTGAAATTGCAAGTCATCTTTCTAAAGCCAGGGCTTGGTCTTCCTGGTGATATCTCTCTACCTTCCTTTCTACAGAGGAGTTTAATAATACTTCATTAGGGATTTCTTTCCTCACAACACATACAGGAAGGAAAATATAAGCCTCTTGTGAAAGATGGGGAAACCAAGACAGGATGAGAATAGTCAGCCTGCCCATGGCTATGTGAAAAGTTTGTGGAGAGGCGTGTAATTGAATCTATATTATAGGGCTTTCTGGTGAGCCCTTCAACCATACAGCACTGCTTTTGCTTCCAGAACTGCTTAGTCTCAAACATTTGTTACCAGATCAAACTACAGTGCTTGTTATCAGACCATCAGAAAGCGCAATACTGTTGCAAATAGGGTTTCAGATAGTCCACCCTACATCTCCTTTCTTCTCCCAATAGAGAAAGGTCCATAGGGACTAAGGACCCCAATGTCTGTAACCAGAATACCTAGAACAGCTTACAAGACATTCTGAGTACAGCGTCATTCTTTCCTGAGATGTCTCAACAAAAAGGGAAACCAAAAAGGACCCCTCTAGGACCAAATGTCAGAATATAATATCACTACAGGCAGAAATAGATTGGGATAGCATAATTCTTTAGCATAATCCTTCATCGCAGGTCACTGTGATCTACATCCTCCTGTACCGGATTCATTCTCATTTGTCTTTACCAGTGTGGGATTAAAAACATTTGTACTTGAAAAGAGTCTCAATCACTCCTTTTTCATCTTTTTCCATACAAATATATGTATTAAAAATTGTTCAAGAACTGCGCACAGAGGTAACTTTCTCTGACACCATGCCTTCTGACCTCACCCCAAAACCACAGGGGAGGCAAGATGCAAAATTGGACAGATGTGTCTTTTACTGAAAGCCAGCCCTAGCAGCTCCCAGCTGCAACGAACAAGTGACTACTAATGCAGGTGATTTTGAGTGGCATCTTCTGGATCTCACTATTCTCTCTGGACTGCTTTATTCTCTCTGGACTGCTTAAGACTGTATTTTGGATGAGGTTGGCAAGTAGAGGGTGAGGTTTTAATCTTGCATTTCTGCTTCAGGTATGGAGAGATAAGAAAAGAAATATGTATTAGTCTACCTGACACAGTTAAAATCTCTGAGTGCCTTTCACTGAATCACGTGGCAATCCAGTCTTCAGTTTAAAGATTATTCTAACGCAATCGCAATGAATACAACTCACTTCAACAAAAGTAACAGTGGATCATATTTATATGTAAGCACTCTGCATCAGAGAGTGACTCGGAAATATGCATCACAAACACATACACTAAAACACAACCCTCTCAAAGCCCAGGGAAAGAGCAGCAGAAAGCCCTCACAAAAAGAGAAACCGGCACTCTGAAGGATTTGGGTGAGCCTTCATATCACAAGAGGTGCAATGGTATTTACAAGATACTTGCATAACTTCTCCTAAACCAGAAAATCCCATCACCTTCTCTTGACTGGAGTTTGTTGGTTGTGTGACAAAGCGTTAAGTGTTTGGTTGCCAGCATGTATGAACTCACCTATAAGGAAATGCCGACAGGAAGCTTCACAAACTGGTTATGGTCTGTGCTAGTCAACATGTCCCTCAGGACAGGGTGTAGAATAGACATCCTAACATGTGATTTATTCTTGTGAGGACAGACCATCTATCTGGATCTACTCCATCAGAGTTCTTAAGTTCTTATAGTTATTTAAAACAGGAACAATCATGAAAGGAAGGTGATACCTGTGCACTGCTGGCACTTCAACCTGCTTTCCAGCATAAGAGATCTCATAGCCTCAGAGTCAGGTGAGCAGTTCATCAGAGGAAGAATGAAGTCCTGTCTTCTACAAAGTCTGTCACCTTCAGAAGTTCAGGCTGACAAACAGCAAACTCCACGTGACACTGCAATTTCTTTTCTCCAGTGAACCTTCTCATAAAGCACCAAAGAGGGTGGGGGCATCCCAGACCAGGTCACATCTGATGTGTTACGGTCTGAAAGCAATTCCTCAAGTATTTGAGAAAATTACAGGGCCTAAGAAATTCTGCAGTGGCTGAAAGCATCATCTAGAGATAGACTATGAAGTCCTGATTTACTCTTGCCTTTTGCTTGTGTAGAGCAGAGAGCAGACAAAAGACAACAACTAGATAATAAGAGAGAGATTTAAGGAGGCAGTAGAGGAGAAAGGAAACAAACCTTGTTTAAGTACAGAGGGAAAAAGGTGAGAAAAAGTGTCTCTTGAGGCTGAAAAGATGGATTTGTCTCCAAGAGACTTTATGATACAGATATTAAAGAAGTCAATGCATAAAGGAGGCATTTGCACAGCAGAAATTTAATATATCAGATGCAGATCTACTGTAGAAGGCAGAAAACTTATGCCAGGTCTTGGGAGAAGGATGGCTGTGAATACCATCCCATAGAAGAATTCAGCCTTTTGCTCCAATCCTACTTCCCCTTCTGCGGAAAAAGAAACTTTGGCCAGAGGAGAAAAAGGATTTTTTATTATCTGCTGTGTTGCTACTCAGCTCTGAGTGACAACATGCTAGGAAGGAAAAGCTTTGCCATTATAACCCCTGATGTAGTAGACCAGAGTAGCTCAGCCTATACCAAAGCATTATTCCACTCTACCGTACCTTAGCCTAGCTCTAAGCTATTCCCTTCCCTTCTCTGAATCTGTAGAGGAGATATTTTTTCTCCGAAAGCACCTGAAGTTGATCATTTCTACTTATTCAGTGATGTTCAAGAGCTGATCTTGAAGAGTCTTTCTCCCTCCAGATTTACTATCCGGGCTTTTAGCACCTCAATATATGATCATCTAGGAACATTTCCAAGCTTTGGTCCAAGCAGAGTAGACGTAATTTGCCCAGTCAACCCTTTCATCCCTCCTCTCTCTCTTTCATTCCGTAGAAATAGGGAAGAAAGTCTGAGACACCTGCATTTTTGGCTATCCTTCTTCATATTCATAACTTTAATCCTTCCTGCTCCTGCTGGGTGAGGCCACACAAAGCAAACATTTCCCAGCTGTAGCCATGCCAAGAGGCTTTTTGTTACACGGCTTTCCTGGATTATGCAGGTGTTGGAGAATTTGAGGCACATGTAACAATATGGCTTCTGTTCAATTAAATGTGAACTTTGGGACTTTACCAGATCAGAGTTGTGCTTTTTCATTTTTCTCCCTTCCTATTCCCTTGAAGAACTCACGGACTACATGCTTCTTTATTGCTTCAAGTGACCTCTCCTTTGAGCTGCCACATCACAAGCACAATCTTGCTGGTGAGGGAGCACAACACAGTCTCTCAGGACCGTGTTAGCCTGGCCAGAGGATGCGAGGCACCTGGAGGTTTCTGGAGGATGCGAGGCACCATCTCCCTGCACCCAGCACCTCCAGCCCCAGCGGCAGTGGGAGAGCTCAGGTGGAAAGCCCAGCTTTCTAAATGGAAGTTTTCCTGCATTCTCCAATGGTCTGGAAGAAAGCTGTGATGGTGTCTGGGCTTCAGGGCAAAGGTGACACCCGACATTGTAAAGTGCTTTCAGTGATGGTGAGAAGAGCTGCTCTGACACCACTGAAGACTGAACTACTCCCTTTTATCCCCCCACTACTAGGTACAGTGCACAGGAGGAAATGCAGAGAAGGTCATCAGGGAAAGCTTCATCGTGCAGCTCTGCCAGGGTGTCACAGGCACCTAGAGACACCTTGGGGGCAAGTGGTCTCTCCAGCACTCCTAACTTTGAGGGACTGAGCGTCTAGAGTGAAGAGGTCAGTGACCTCTGCTTTCCCTGAAATCAATGGGAGGGTTGGGTGCTCCAAAGCTTTCCTCTGAAAATCAGACTTTTTTCCATCTCCCAGGGGTGCTGTGGAAGCCAATTCACCACTGTTTTTTCAGAGACACTCAGATAATAATGATGTACAGAGAACAGTAACAGCTGTGTAAAAATAATCTAGATACAGAAAGCCCTATATCCTATTATGCATAGTTATGGCTTTATCGTCTAGTTTACAAAAGTCTAGTTCCACAGGGAGCACACTCTGCCCTGTTACACTCTGCTTTTTACCTGCCAGCCACCAGCGCAGTATCTGCATGCCCACTAAATACATGGAAGTTAATTAAAATTTAATCTTCATTTAGAATCTCTTGAACCACTTTTTGCAAAGGTGGCCAGGGCTCATCAGGGCCAGAAGGAAGCAGAAATAAAAACAGAAGCACTTTTTTCTCCTCTCTTTTTTTTTTCGGTGAGGAGAGAAGCGAGAACAAAAACAGATGGAGAATGGAAGAGAGTAATGAGGAAAATTAAAGGAAAGTTTGTATTAAAGATGACAAATGGAGTGTGACAGGAAGCAAGAAACATAATTGTATGTAAAAACCCAGTATCAGGCAGTGGTAAGAGTCTTTTGTAAAACGCAGATTTACCCTAAGCTCCTCCTGAAGATAAATGAAGTTGGAGGTACAGAGGAGCAGACCGCAGGAGGAGCAGGAGGGGTAATACAGAGAGAGAGAGACTTGGCAATGCCTCCCCTGTTTAACTTCTCTCTGCATTTGACATCCCTCCCCCGCTGCCCAGCCCAGCCCCAAAGCGTTGCTTACATTCAGGAGCGACTAAAACATTATCCTAAAAGATTTTCTTCCCTTTTAATCCCTGCTCCAACCCCTGGTGCAATATTATGCAGCACAAGACTGAGAATAATCCCATCATAAAGCATCCAGAGTGGCAGGTTTGATAAATGGCCGGGATGAAAAAGGTTGGAGGTGGAGGGATGATATCTCTGCTTTATCAGTGCCCCAGCACTCTGCTTAAACATACTGATTCCACAGACCCCAATATTACACGTTTTAATTCAGGAACTCTGAAAGGTGTATTCTTGTTTTTCAAAAAGACCGTTTCATGCAAGTGAGGGTGGGCTGGGAGCTGGGAAGAGAGGAAGGAGGTTGAGGGAGAAAGAGGGAGGAAGTATAGAAAGACATTTAAAGCTGTGAGAAAATACTCTCCCTTATGGAGAAATTTCGGTTTTGAAGTTTACTCTTCTATTAACATTTAAATTGAAAGGCGTTTCTTCCATGCTCCACATAGGAAACCAGAAAATCTGCATTTAAATAGACACCATTTAAAAGTGGGGAAAAATATATATCAGCATTGAATGCTTCTCCATTTGTCTGAAAAGAACTTCTCTTATAGATGATTATTAATTTTTTTCTCTTTTCTTTGTGTGTGCTAAAAAGAGAAATTGGAAGTACATTAAAATTCTGCTTGGCACGAGAAGCAGGCGGGGGGATGGCTGCTTAATTGCCCAAAACTCATGTTTTGAGCTCGGATATTCTGCGGGAGGGTCTCTGGAGTCTGCAGGAGGCAGGGGACAGGATGTGCCAGGGACGGGGCCAAGCAGGTCCTCTCCTGTCTGGTCCTGGTGCCATGGTGCTCATGCCCAAGGGACTGCACAATCCCACTGAAATGCTCACCTCGCTGAGGACGTCACCAGGGTCCCCAGTTCCAGCTGGAGAATCAGACCTTCTGCAGTTTTGTTAGAACTCTCTGCACCTTCAGGGCACCATGTAGAAATCAGGGCCATACACCTCCTCAAAAACCACCTAAGCACAGCGGTGTTAACCAGGGTGTCACAGGAGGAGAGCTCACAGCCAAGGAGTCGGTGGGGTTTGAGGAAGCTCAGAGAATGACATGGAGCTGCTGGAGCGGGTCTAGAGGAGGGCCACAAAGATGATCCGAGGGCTGGAACACCTCTGCTATGAAGACAGGCTGAGAGAGTTGGGGCTGTTCAGCCTGGAGAAGAGAAGGCTCCAGGGTGATCTTATAGCAGCCTTCCAGTACCTAAAGGGGACCTACAGGAAAGCTGGAGAGGGACTTTTTACAAGGGCGTGTAGTGATAAGACAAGGGGCAATGGATTTAAACTGAAAGAGGGCAGATTTAGATTGGAAATAAGGAAGAAATTTTTCACTCTGAGGGTGGTGAGGCACTGGAACAGGTTGCCCAGAGAAGTTGTGGATGCCCCATCGCTGGAAGTGTTCAAGGTCATGTTGGATGAGGCTTTGGGCAACCTGGTGTAGTGGAGGGTTTCCCTGCCCATGGCAGGGAGGTTGGAATGAGATGATCTTTGAGGTCCCTTCCAACCCTAACCATTCTATGATTCTATGATTCTAATTTGGAGAGAAGGCTTGGGACAAGAAGATATGCCCATATGTTGATCCACATTTCATGTCACGCTCGTCTTGTGCATTGGCACCTGGGACTCTGCACAGCCCATCACAAACCCAGAAACCGGGTATGAGATTTGGATCTGGTGTATTGCACAGTGTTACCTCCTTGCCTTAGCAAAAGCAGCAAGAACGAGAAAGAGCAAGAGCAGGCTCCTGAGCAGGGGAGAACTGACATCCCCAACGCACGCACAGAGAGGCGGGAAGCTGGAATAAAGGCTTTTATCCCCACGTTGCATGCAAATTCTCCCTTCCTCCTGCCCTCACCTGCTTGTCCCTGCCTCCTCTCTGCCTGAAGTGACCACTCTGAGGCTCAGCCTTGCCACATGCCAGTGCCCTACATCCCATATGTTGGCCATCGGCTAGCATATGGAGGGATGGGGCAGGAGCATGGCAGGGAGGAGCGAAGCTCCTGCCTTGTGAGAGAGGGGCCTCTCACTGGCTGCGTCCACTACAGAATCCCCATTTCTCGGTTTCTGTCGCGAGTGGCAAAATTTAATTTCACTACCAGCGGCATTCAGAGAGCAACAAAGAGCCACCTGCGCGTGGTGCTCACTCTAATTTCAGGGCACAACGGGCTTCCTCGCCAGTGAAGAATCCTTGGGACAATCCAATTATTAATATTCATTCCTTTTTTTCTCAGCCTCATTTTCAAGCTCATTCCTACAGAAAAGGTCAGACACATACTACCCCCCAGCAGTACATTATTGGCCACCTCGAGGGCCTTTTCTGCGATGTCAAAAAAGGGAATAATTAGGAGCTCAGGAGTGTTGGTGCCCCAGAGGCTCAGCTACAGACTCTGGTGGGTTTCAGCTTCAGGTAACTGGTCTGAATCTAGGTCAGACTGGCACTGGCTGCAATCTACAGTCCAAAAGCTGGGCAGTGGTTCCCGTGAAATAGCAGCTCCATACAAATCCAAAGGACAAGCACCTACACTGTGCTTTGGTTCTTCTTAGAGAGTAACAATGCAACACATATTTAACTTTTTGGTAGGGTCTGGGCACTTCTCTTTCTCTAATGGATGGCACCAGTGCTTCCAGCTGGACATTAAGTTGCCTTTAAAAAAACAAGGTGGAAAAGCCAAAGGAAAAAAATGAGACATGAGAAGGGATGGTTCAGGGACCTAGGTACTAGCAGAGAGTCTATAAAGATGCAGATACTACTCTCTGCTGTTTCACAGACTTGCATGGCAGAAAAGTCAGGCTTTTTGTGCCTCAGTTCTCATAAACTGAGATAATCTCATCTATGAGCTAGGTTCTCTGCAATAAAGGTACCAGAAGCCACAAAAATGCCTGGAACAGATAAAAACTTTGCAGTAGGATATGGAAATTTTCTTCAGTGGTGACTTTGAATACAATCTGATTAAATCTGAAAAAGCACAGAGGTTAAAATAAGCAAAACGGTAGCTCTCATCTTTATACAGCCACCTTTAAACTTGGGGAGAGCAACTGAACATCATGACTATTTCTTGGGCCAAGCTGAAATCATGGAACTAAGACCCACAATCTCCCATCTTGACAGTGGGTGCTCATCAGATTCAATTTTTGCAACATGATTCTGTCTCTAGTCACTGAGTCAGTGAAGACAAACGTCTCCTGCCACTCAAAACCCAAACAGATTTGGCTAACTTACTCTCATTGCCTCTCCATCTCCCCCACCCAGCTTGCCAGGCTCTCACAAGGAAAAGCCTCGTTCTTCCTGGGGTCTCTAGCTATTTTTTTTTCCTATGCAGATGGCAACCACTTTCTGAAAATATATACGTGACAAGAAGAAAAACGTTCAGCAGGAGAAGCAGGTGCCTGGAAAATGGATTCCCATTTGTCCTTCCCTCCCCTTCTCCAAACCCCAATCATTTCCCTGTTAATAAGCTTGCTGACTATAATGTGGCACTAACCTTTCACAATTGATGCCAGTGACATTTTGACAGTTCCACATATGGGCCTGCCGAAAGCAGAAGGAATATAAATTTGCAATTTGGTAAAAAGCTGGGTGAGCAGCCAAAGCAACTTGGGGGAAGGAGGAGAAAACCGCTGACCAGCCAAACAAAAGCCCACTGCACAGATGTTACACACAGCAAAAAGGAAAAGCACATCCACAGCTGGATGTACCCCAGCAAATACGTGCTCAGAAAAAAAAGCCTTAGGCACCCATTAAGCCCAGTCTAGCCTGAGATGCCTCCCAACAGATTCTCTTCATGTGGCAAATCTACGGAAACCCTTTCCTAGCAGAAGGGAAATGGGACGTGGCATTCAATCTGTGCAAACTATCTGGTTAACATCAGATGTCACAGGACTCGGCAGTTGCTCTAACAAGGAATCTTCAATATTTCCGCCAATGTGATCAGCCGTAGGGAAACAACTATTTTCTAACACTGTTGTGTGGAGTGTCTTTGAATTTACTTTTCAAGGTATCTCTGCACAAAACACCACTGACAGTTCACAGATTGGCTCGGCTACTCGGCGCACACATCGCACACCATACATCTTCCCCAAATTACATCTATATTGAATCCCATAATATTTGGCTAAAAACTAACTTCCAGAAAGCTGTCCAATCGTTGTGTGACAAGATGAAGATAAGAAAAATGTTGCAGTTACTGGTTTGTTCAGGTGGTTAATTAACCCTCACTGTTAAAAAAAAAAATCATATTCTTTCATTTGGATACATCTGGTTTCTGCTTCCAGGCACAGTTCTTGCTACGTGATGAGGTAAATGGTGCTGTGATCACTCCCTCTCTTTCTGATCCCCATTTTATCAACACTGAAATAACTTTTTTTCTGAAATCAGAGGACTGTGGTTTTTACCGTGGTTTACTGATGCCTCAGTAGAAAACGTGGAGGTGGAGTGGCTATATATGCATATATAAATAGTCATGTGTAGTAACGGTGTAGTAGTTGTACCTGGCTAACCAGTATTGCAAAATTACTATTTAAATGTAATTGTTTATTTGAATTTTCTTTATGATGGTGTGGGTCCTCTGGGCGGACCAGACAGGGAGGGAGCGCAAAGGTCCAGATAAGCATAAGCCAGCTTTCAACTGAGAGGCAATGGGGCATGCCCTTCCTATGTCCAGAAGCACAGAGACAAATGTGGACCCCAAAAGAGCTCTAACAAATGCCAAAATACTCCTTAAGCAAGGGTAGTGGGAGCCACTGGTCAGCAGCTGTTGACGGAGGTGGACTGACACTGAAAGCACAGCCTCAGAAAGCTGGGTCTTTGCACAGGTTAGGAACAGTAAGCCTGATGAAAAAGTCAGATTTACTATTTTTGAGACATTTTCCCTGAAGTGTTTTTTGTGCTGAAGAAATAATAGTAGGGTAGCTGCTGGATCACAGTATTAACCACACTTGCGGGGAGTGTGAAGCCTAAGACCTTTCTGCAGTAATGTCACTTGATAGGCAGGGGACTGCAGCCGAGGCTGGACCACGCGTGGGTGTTTCATGTGATTGCAGGACACAGATCGACTGTTACCAGCATGACATTTGTAAGGGGTTATGCTTGATGGGATTGGGAGGATGATGGGGGTCGAAAGTGCAGAGTGTCCAGCAGTCGTGGCAGACAGCAGGATGGATTTCACCATGGCATGCTTGATCTGAAGTCATTCACCTGACAGACTTCAGGAAACAGCACGAAGTTTCTTCCAAAGCCAGTATACCATATTTAGCTCTGACCGCTTCTGGCAACACATTGCTTCATCTAAAATAACCGGTAGGATCCAACTTGGCATATGAGACTACCTGGTTTCATCCGATGAAACAAGTGGGACTTAGTCATTATTTGGCCACAGCTCTGCAAGCGGGTATGGTTTCCACACAAAGCATGGGACAGAGCGAGCCCCTGCCTTGTTCTAGCAATGCTGGTGACACAGAATAGCCCACGGATGTTCACCTGAACCTTTCTCCTCTCAGCTCATTCTCAGTTTTGTAGAGGGCCTCCCTGGCCCTGCACCCCATTCGCACCCCTGAGAAGGACTCACTTGCTTCTCTGACTTCCCAAGCCACTAACGAGTTGTGCTGCTATTTGCGCTTTTTCAGGAAAGACCTATCCTTGCACAGTCTCCTGATGGCAGCCGCAGTGGAAGCACCGGTTAGTGGCAGATTTTTCTACGGCAGGGTTAGCACTCCTGCTGCTGCTGTCATTACAAAAGCCTATGCCAAACCGGTGCAACTGTGGGAGATTTTCTGAGAAATGACCACACATTAGTGGAAGTTGGCCAGTTTAAAGAGCTTCCATGCACTGGCTGACAGGGTAGGAGGATGAAAAATCTTGTAGCTGTATGTGGTCTCGTAGGACCTGTTACCTTTTCATGGAGAGCATCCCTCGATCCTTGCTAAGGAAAACAGTGAGTGCTGCTAATTCAGCAGAGTTGTGCGAGCAGTACTCTGCCTTCAGTTCTAGGGTCATGCAGAGTGATGTGAGGCCATGAGATGTGGGTTGATGTCTCTGAAGGGACTGATGCTTGCATGGTAAACAGGACAGAAGGACCTTATACTTTCTACAAGATTATCTAAAATCACCTAACACCGACAAACAACTCCCCCAACACCACCAACATACCCTGGTGGTGCGGCTTTATACTATGTGTTTTTCAACTGCCATCCCAAAATACGGATTATTGTTGCCACCATATACCCACCAACTCAGAAACTGAAGTCCCTGTGGACAGAGTCTCTGAAGTTTGCAGGCTGCACAGCAACATGAGGACAAAGGGTGCTATCTGACTTTACCCTACCTACTTCATCCATCAACCAGGAGCAGGGCTGGTTCTGTGTTTGGAGACATGCAAAAAGAGAGATGGGGGAAGCGCTGACAGCTATAAATGTTTTGCAACTTGAACGTGACATTAATATATGTATGCAGTGTGTTCACGACATTAGGTATTTGTGCACAACCCTAATAAATATCATGTCTGACAGCGGTTTCACAAAACCACTCAATGATCTAGAAGCACCTGAAGCAAACTCTCTAGTTTTAATGAAGAAAAAAAGAACTATCCCTGTACTTAGTCAGATCCTTTCCTTAGTGGGAATCTAGAGCAACTCCAATGAGTCCCATATAAAGTTTAATTACAAGCATATTGAAATGACCAGATAGCCGAGTGATCAAAACCTGCCCCATAAAACACATGCTTGGTTCTGTGCCCCAGAAGAGAGTTTTAGTAAGCTTCTGAATCTAGAAATACTGATATAGAATGCATGGCATTGTAACATCTGCACCCAAGGGACTCTTTGTGGCAGAGGCAGCTATACTGTTTCTCTCACTGGGTGTCAGTCTGGTGGCTGAACTCAGAAGTCAGAAATTTTACCATACTCCATGGCTTTCTTTACGTGTTCACCTTAAAGGCTGAATCTGTGATAGAGAGATCAGAGATGTTTCTAATGCAAGCTGGATGGCGACTGCCAAACTACCTTGATATTTTCCTCACACTGCCCAGGTGTTGCGGTGCTGCATGTGGAGACATGCATGTACATGATGCACTGCTGTAGGTGCTCCATTCCTCCTTGAATGGTACCAGAGCAACCTTGAAGCTGCTCCCATTGACGCAAGGCTGAGCCACGGCCCCAGAGCGGTAGTGTGCAAGTCAGGACCAGCTGAGGCCAAATTCTCCATTTGACTAAGTGTATCATCCCCTACCCCTTACTACAAAAACACCTTTAAGAACTAGAAGAAGACAAGGTCCTGTCTTAAATCTACATGTTCAGCTCAGAAACAGTGCAGTTGGTGGTGATGGGGAGCGGAGAGGCACTCGCCAGGGCCAACCTCCTGCCCTTGGGAGCTGCTTCCAGCCAGGGCGACAGCCCCTGCCCCATATGCGCTATGGCCTTGCCATGTCACAGCCAGGTCTGGGCCTGGCCAGGGACACCCTAAATCTCAATCCAGACCCTGTCTCCAGGCTGACTTCTCAGCTGGCCATCAGACCTGCCTGGCCACTGCAAGCCTGCCTAGATGTTGTCCTCCCCAAGAGGCAGCCACCCTCCACTGCTCCCTGGCAACGGAGCACCCCGAAAGCAGTGCAACAAAATGTCTGTGTAGTTATTGGCTCAATTTGGGTTTTCTACTGGTTTTGAGATGTTAAAAGAGAGGGAAATCTATGCATTGCTTAAAAAACATTAATATGCTCCATGTAAAAATATCAAAATGTCTCATATGGGCATTTTCTTAGAATAAAAATTCTGACTTTTCATTTCAAATCAGCATTTTTAAAAATTGCACTTGCTTTAAAAAGAAGAGAAAGGTTTCAAAAGGGTTAAATAAGACAATCAAAGCATCTCAATTCAGCCAAAATTTTCTCCAAAATTCAGCTCCAAAATAAACTGTTGTTCATTTTGCTGAAAAACTTCTAAAAGCCACCTGCAGCCCTTCCACCATGCTGTTTTATTCCCTTTGCCTTTCAAGCCAGAAAGCCCTTTATTTCAACAGCCCTGCCCATCAGTGCAGCACCTGAGCAGTGGCAGAGGGCTAATAATATCACTGGCAAGAATGAGAAGGCTAAACTTGGAAGCCAAGCTTTGACAGGCGAATGAAAGAGGAATTAATTCTCAAATATTTTGTTTTTGAGATGACACATGGTTTCATTTTTGTGCCTACCCACGAATGATTCAATTGATTTGGGATCTGAAAACCTTGTAGCACATTTTCTCACTTTTAAGCAGCTTTTCAGTTCGCCGATATTGGCTTCGTTGCTTACTTCCTAAAGGGTCTCTCCAGATCTGATGCAGCGTTTGAAGCTGTGATGGGTACATATGCGAAGGAGGGGGAACAAATGGAGGGAAAGGCCCACTGTGCATTGCTAACAGTCGCACGTTTCCGAAAACCCGTGGTTAGGAGATTCCTAATTCAGCCAACCTCTTTGATCTCATCATGCAGTATGAAAAGTGGAAAGGTGATGAAAGGATTGCAAGCAGGTTTGGTACGTTTGCATATCAAAACACGCACCTCGGCTCGGTACAGAGCAGGAGACAGATACAGTAAATATGCTTGTGATAGATGGAAAAAGCATCTTTTGATTGGGAAAGAACAGCTTTCTTCCCAGTCGTGTAGTGCTCATGTACATGCAATAAGGAAAAAAAATCCAGAAAACTCGCACTGAGATGCACAGTGATGCACACTGGGGCCAGGATTCACTTCTGCTGCACTCCGCTCGGCTACAGGCATGATTTCTCTCCCTTCTTCCTTTAGTTCTTAGCAGCAGAGCAGAAGGCAGACAGCTATGACTCAGACAACAATGATATGTCCCTTAAAAGAGCCTGTCCTACCAAATGCTAAGTCACCAAAAGGTGGGACACGTTTTATCAGGGTCCAGGATCCCATTCTCCTTTTTTTTAACTGACGCTTGTCCACTCAGAGAATCAAGACACATTCAATGCATGCAAATTTCTGTATTTTAAGAAAATATACCACCCTTCCCCTTACAGCTGCCAACCTGCTCTCTGCAGCTATCTCCCTGCCTTTCCTCCTAGCTGTCCCTCTATCCCTATCTCTGGAGCAAATCCCCTCCTTTTCTCTATCTGCTCTTCTCTACCTCATAAAGCTCTGGTTTTTCATCGTTTTTTGCTCCTCCTTTCTTAATGCACACTTCCCTTCCCTTTCTAACATTCCCCTATAATTTCCTCCCATCTCCTTTCTCTCTCTCTCTAGGTTGACACATCTTAACATCCTCCCAGTGACTTTTAAGACATCGGAAAAGCTGCAGTCAGGTATCAGATTCCTTATCAGGTCAAAATAAAATATTAGGGAAGTCAGTGGCCAGATACAATGATTACAGTTCAGCATGGGCAAGAGTGACACCAGTCTTCATGGTACCGGATGAGATTTAAATTGTTGGTAAAATGCAACATCATTGATGTTGCGTTTCTCCCTTTGCAGTGTCTCTCCAAGGCGGAGGTAAGAGCCAAAGAGAATCCTACCTTCTGATATTTCTAATGGCTTGACAACCTGAAGCTTTACATTGCTCCTCCTAATTTAACATTTTTTAGTATGTGTTCACTGTGTTGCTGTGGTGTCACACACCCAAAGCACACCAGTGACTTTGGCTTTTCACCTTCGATCAACACATTCATCTAGGGGCTCTATAAATGAGACTACCACTATGGTGAGGGGTGCAGAGGATGCTCAGCTGAATTTCAGTGTCTCTGTGCTCCAGGCTCCATTCTCCCAGCAGCTGTGCACCAGCCACGGTGGTGTCATCCCCCATCCACAGGGGGTTTCTGGGTCCTGGCATACCCCTGCCAACCCAGACCTCTTCCTTCAGGGGAGGGTCATCCCCAGTGCCACCAAGTCCTTGCCCACTGTCCCATGTGTTCAGTAAGCCACAGAGGAAACGTGGCAACTGCTTGGACTCC
The DNA here is from genome assembly GCF_009769465.1 of Tauraco erythrolophus. Lineage (NCBI taxonomy): Eukaryota > Metazoa > Chordata > Aves > Musophagiformes > Musophagidae > Tauraco > Tauraco erythrolophus. Next base: position 67,114,742 of record NC_141468.1, on the reverse strand, counting down.
TTTGTCTGCACCTCCAAGTGAACCAAGTCTGGCGCAGACCCCAAAAACAGCATCTAGACACAGCAATCATTAATAACTTAGCTTAATTACATTCTAATTTCTTTATGTAGAGCCTATGAGCAAGATTTCAATTAACTTTAACTATATATAGGTTTAATGCGTCTCTATCATTCCATTAAGATGATTTGGGACAAGACAAAGATAAACATAGATGTTAACATTCTATAAAATATGAGATTTTTAATTAATTTTAACAAAAAGATTAATTATCAAGTTATTTATAAAGGCTCATAAAATTCATTTTCTAGTGACAGAATGTACTTTCTGTACATTTGGGATAGGTTTGTTCTACCTCGCAAACAAAACAGAGATCCTGAAACACTTTTGATCTAATCTGGTCTTACCATGGAGTCATAATCAGCAATTCTTATTAGAAAGAGCTTTGGAATCCTCAAATCAAAGAGCCATCTAAGTGCAAAGTCCTGTTAGGGTTTTCAGTGAACATTTTTACTAACGTGTGAAGAGCTAAATACAGTTTCGCCAAGGCTGTAGCCTGTTTGACTGAACCAAAACTCTTCTTGCTGGGAGTAACAGCTGGAAATACGCCAGGCCCTTAAAATGAAGCCGCTTTAAAGTCAGGCTCTGCTATGGCCCATTACAAAGTCACCACATCCCCGAGACAGGGTTTGAAGCTCTGCTGGCACATAATTAAGTAGGCATTTTCAAGCGAAGAATTCCGTATGATAAATCTGAAGATGAATCCGTCTGTAGAAGAGGATGTGTCCTGAGTCGAGAATTTGGATTCGCTTATTAAGCGGGCAGCTCGGCTTCAGGAAACGCCGGGTCAGGGTTTGCTAGCCATTAAAGCTGCCCTGTTTGCTGGCTATTTCTTATTTTTAAGCATGACTGCATAAGCAGCCAACAGCCTCCCATGTGCTGTAGCACTATCCATCGCTGTTCAGCCAGCAGCCAGGTTTCCTGGCCGCAGAACTGTCACTTGGAGGGATGCTCAGAGCCCAGGGGTGGTACTTCACCAGCCTCACACAGGGACAGCCATTGCCCACATGTAGGGCAGAGTCTGACTGCACCCACCTGCAATTACATTTACGAGGACGTTTCTCAAACCTTGGGCATATTTGTTAGTCTCTGCCATCTCCCCACAGGTGGTTTTGGAAATGCCTAAAGGATTTGCTCCAGAGGAGCCAGACTTCTCTCTCTGGCGCATGGCCACGCACCCACGCCACTGAGGCTGGTGCACTGAGAAGCCCCATCCCTGAACCTCCTCTGCCCCCTCAGACAGGCATTGTTAGAGGGGAAGGACTTGGCTCTCAGGTCAGAGGCTGGGTGCCACCTCGCAACAGCCATGCTAGCTGCCATCCCTGTTAGTGCTGTTAGCGGGTTGCTATGGAAGTTTCCCCTCCCTGGAGAAAGTGTCAGGGCACCACTCAATGGAGACGAGGAAATTAAGGAGGAGGAAGGGAAAATGCAGATGACTGAAGGAAAAACAACATCGCACACCAAAATTCCCCCAAAGCTTTATCTCCTCCGCCAGAGCAGACCACACACACTTTAGAGTCAGGACTCACTAACTGTGCATTTTGTCTCCGGAGAAATGTTTGCCTTGGCATGACAAGTGCAACAAGCAAATCCAGCACAGCAGAAATGTCACCGAAGTCCCTCCCACACAGGACCTTGATTACCATAAGTGAGCACTCTTAACCTGCTTCATCTTTAACTGAGAGCTAAAGAAAGCTGGGAAGGAGGAGAAAACTCTCTGCTGAATTTTGGTGTCTTCTTGACTCTCAGTAAAAACATGGCTTCTGAAGAGAAAAGGAAAAACAACAGACAAGTTCAGTTCCCTTTGTACTACTGATTCTGGCTTTCAAGCACTGGAGAGAAACAGAGCGAATCCCTTGCACCACCATACCTCCCAATTTGGAGGAGAGTGCAAACAAGACTAAGGGAGAGATATAGTTCCCAGCCCACACCAACTGCTGCACCGATGGGGAGAAGCAGCTGGGGGGAGAAGCTGGGAATGAAAGTCTTTAAATGGTTTTTGTTTCTCCAGAGTCACAGGGGGTGAGAATCCATAGGCTAGGTAAATCTGGATGTAAAACGAGCAGGGACCCAGCTGGAATCAGTTTAGTCATATAAAGACACATAGTCTTAATTAAGGGAATTGTGATTTGCCAATGAAATCCCAGCAGGGTGTCTGTCTGCCTGATCAAAGACTCGACTTTCTGATGGAATCTTAAGTGCATGAGCCATGAAATTACTTTTTGAAAAGGGAACATGCAGCACAAAGAGGCAGAGGGAGAGGGGAGGAGGTGGAGGGGAGGAGGGAGGGACGAGGAGAGGAGCAGAGCTCCAAGTGATGCTACTGGGAGCCTCCATTCTCTCCCTCCAAACAAAGCTAGAGAAGAGCAGGCTGGAGGAAAAATGATGTCGAAGTGCCAGCAGACTCAGCATCTAAAATCATTACCCAGCCCACTGAATAAAGACACATTTCTAATTTGCTCTTCAAAATTATTTTTAAAAGTGCTTAGCAGAATTTGGGGGGAAATGGTTCCTATGGTTCCTTTTCTTTTTAAGTAAACTCCTTTTTCCCACCCCCATGCTGCTCCTTATTTGCCACAGACTAGACAAAGGCACCTGCTATTTCTGTTCTGAGCCTGATTTTCCCACAATCCCAGAGATCTAAAAAGTAAGGCTTTCTCCAAACATTTCTTCCTTCTTTCTTTTTTTTTTATTTTAACAGCAACACAACATACTTCTCTCTGTTTTGTTGCAAAGGAATCAATCAATAAGAAATGCTTCAAACTATCTGCTCCAAAAGATATCAAGCTTTTTGGTGTAAATAGAAAGAGTTTTGGATTAAATCCCAAAGTAGGCAAATTCTACACAATCTGGAATTGTAATGCTGTGGGGCTCTAAACCACTGAAAGCTCTGCAAATCAAGACACAAAGTTGACAGAAGAGGCATAATCTACCAGCTTCATTTATCATGTCTGTACTGCATGAGCATTCCCCCAGCACTCAATAAACTTCTCAGATCCCACACCTCCTCACGTAGCAGGCTCAGCACAAAGCTATGTGGGATTAACCCAGGACAGTCTCAGCTCTATTTCTGAAGGTCTGGCGAGGTATCCAGAGGACATGGTGTTTCCTAACATCTTACATAGGTCTTCTTTCCTCTGACATTTAAATGCATGTTTTTCTAAAAAGCTCTCTCTTTGCCAGACTAAACCCCAATGCAGTGATTATAGAAAGCATTCCACCAGAAAAAGCCAACTGTCACCTTGCCATGCCATCTTCCTCAAAAGTGACTAGAGTAAGCACTTCAAAGGAAGCAATAAAACACCCATATGCACCTGCTGTGCAGGGTAGGGTTCCATTTAATGGAGGAATAGTCTCAAGCAAACACACTAGGTTCTTTTACTGGTCAGGCAACAGCATGGACCTAATAAATCACAATTGGTGTACTGATACCATACCAGGATCTAAAGTAAAAGAGAAAATAAACAATCAAGGCCTATGAATTTCTAGCTGTGTTCAAAATATCTGAAGGAAAACAAGGGACGCGGTAAAATAGAAATAATAAAATAAAAAGAAATATGAAAACAGTGTGGGAAAACACTCCATTTTCAAGCATTTTCAACAGTTTGTGTAGCAAAAAGCCTAAGGGTTTCTGACAAGTGGCTGCACAGCACAGAGTGCAGCTCTGATCTCAGCCACTGGTGTAAGCAACACAGTTTCTCCACCGCTCCCTGTTTTGCTCGGTTCTTACTAACGTTGCTAGATCTAAAAGGAAAACAAACCCCAGCATCATTCACTGAGTCAGCTTTAAAGCTCTGCTCTGGGACATTGCAGCCCTTGAGAAAAGCTACAGGTTGAACAAATGAATCAGTGGGTTGGAGAACTCACATGTTTACCTTAATTACCCTATTTTGACATGCGGGTTATCTCCTTTCATGCCCCACTCAATAAGTGCCAGTCACCCGATTTATTTAGTAAGGTATGGTTAGCTACGCAGTGGCTGCACACTGCCCAGTTCTCGAGCCTAGTGAAGACTTCCTCAAACCAGAAGTGGATCTCATGGGCACAGGTGCTTTGCTTGCCATGGTGGAAGAACTTGTGAATCTTGAATTGGTAAAATATCTTCCTCAACGCTTTTCCCCCCCTCAACACCAGCTATCAACAAGCCCCTCTCTGCACAACTTCACCACCATGGGACAAAAGACTCTCCCATCACCGCAGCTGTGGCCACCAGATCCCATTCGCTCAGCCACCTTCTCACTTGATCTTTTCAGACCTCAGGGAAACGGATTTTCTCTCTTGTCTCCTTTCTTCCTCTCCTGCCACTGTTCCTGCATGCTGGCTCTTCCTGTAGTCTAAAATTTTGAAGAGTAAGTTTACATTAAAAATACAGCTCAAAGTATAAAGGAAGGTGTTTCCCAGGAGACTGTAACATAAAAATGTGGGGTTTTTAAGGAGGATGAACAGCCATTTTACATAGGTGGTGTCTTCAAAATACAGACAGCTATCAGAGCAAGCTACGCAGCAAAACAGCAGTTCACAGGCTCGGGTTTTCCAAGCAGGTTCTGTACTGTGCTTCAGGGGCTAATTAGAAACACCAAAATATGCTATTAATTTGTGTATCTTGAGTCATAAACTGCTGGCTCTGCTGTTCACCCCCAAGCATGCTTGAGATCTGGAGGAAAGTATCCCGACGTAACAACTCCACGAAGTTCTCACCTGAGTTGCTCACACTTTATTTTCCAAGCCAAAGAGCAGAGGGTGGCCGCTCAGTGTCAAGAGGAAATCTGAGTTTCAGGCTGCCTTGACAGACAGAATTCTTTATGCCTGGGACTTCATGCTTTCTCAAGGTTTCTGACTCGGGAGCACCCAGCTCCAGCTGTTGAGCCATCACACAAGCCAGGATGCTGCAGGTGGCTGGTTACTAACACCATGAGTGGTTAGATCCCGAGTAAGGGCAGATCAGCACACCTCCACTGACTCAGTGGAGCTAAAGTGCTTTACGGCAGTTGAGCAGCATCAGCCTCAGGACACACAGCTAGCTCTGTGTGCACATGTATGTGTGTACCACAACTGTGCATATATAGGTATTAATGCTGAAATATGAGACTGCAGGCTCCGCAGTCTTTCAGAAGTTGCCTTGAAAGATTTCCTTTGGGATACTCTTCTGTATTTCCCTGAAAAACCTAAGTGGCTAGAGTCTTGCAATGCATTGCCAAGTGCCCTCCATCACTATACAACCAGATCAGCAGGAAGATGGTTTTCTAGTTAAGGCAAGATATGAATGCTTGGGAGCGGTGAGCCCTGCTCTTAGTCTTCAACTCTCCACCCAGGGAAATGCACTGCCCTCCTTCCCTCCTTCTCATTGTATGAGGCTTGTCTCCTTTTCAGATGCTAGTTACATCAGACAGGAAACAAACAAACAGGAATGAGGTGCTCCTGCCCTTCACAGACTGTGGTTTTTTTTTCCACTCTCCTGGATATATATTTCTGAGTGCTTATGCTTTCTCAGAGGAACTCTACCAGTTCAGACAGCAATTTCTCCTCTAAAGAAAAGGGGCTGCTTGTAGAGAAGATGTCATCAGCAGTTGCTCCCTGCTTGCAGCTTCTAGCTCTGCTGGAGTTCATACCTGTTTTGCTTATCCACGGGGACCTTCTCTACAGCAGATTCTCCCTCCCCTTCCTTATATAATAAAAAAGTCCTAATCCATCCTTCCCCACAAACAACCTGCTTAAAATCAGCACTCATTGTAGTTAGTCCCCAGTTCTCAAAGGGCATTAATTGCTTTGGGCTTCACCGCAGAGCTGTTGAATACAGATAACAACTGGTTTGCCTGGGCTTACTGCCTAAATAGCTGATAATTACAGCCCAAGAACAGCAAGGAGCATGCTGTCTTTCTGCCACAGCCGTCTGTCTATCTGGTTTGCTAGGCATCTGTCCACCTGTCTCTAGGCAATTGTTCCCGTTTCTACTTGACTTTCTTCTCCTTCTCCACGTCTCTCTCTTTTTTTTTAGAAAAATATTTTGCTTTTCAATCTCTCTTTCCTATTTTTTCCAGAGCTCTGACATCTTTGATCTCTTGTCGACAGGGAACACAGCGTACTGGCTACATGTTCAGAGATCCAAACATTTTATCACCCCCCAGAAGCAGCTCAGGATGTGACAGGTGAAATGTCAGAAACAATTACAGAAAAAGAGAGGCTTTCGAGCCCCGCAGGGGAACCATCCGGTCTGCATTCTGTGCTTCACCTCCCAACTGCGGGAATCGGAGAGCCAAGCGGCTCCAGCACCCATCCAGAGAGACAAGTGGAAAGAGATACAGACACATAGGCAAGATGTTGAAGATGTTGGGGGGCTGAAGGGGAAGGTTTCTGCAAGAGAAACCAGCTGGATTGTCAGCTAGACTCCTCTTTAGCTGTTGCAAGATGCAGTCATCTCTGTGCATCCAAGATAATCATGCCCCAATCAGAGGCAGGTTTAATATAACCTTATTGTGCTATCGTGACCATCTGCTCCCCTGCCCTTGCCAGGCCCCCGTGGAACACAAGGATCACCATACACTGACCAGGGAGCCAGGCACTGAAATAGAAGCACAATGTTACAAGCCAGAACGGCAATGCGGGAATTTGGTCTCTGCTGTAGCCCACTGCACTGGAAATTCAGAAGTATAAAAAGAGCACAGAAGCCTATTGGGAAACTGGGCCAAAAACCACGGTTGCCGTATTGGTTTGCAGACCATGGTACAAGGCCCACAGAAAAGCAGAGGCGCGTGTAGTGGCACCTGCCAACAGTGCCTGAGGCCCCTATAGCTCACAAGAATGCAGGTAGAGAAACCCCTGAGAATAAAGGCACATATAGAATCATAGAATAGGAATCGGTGGAGCCTCTGATGTCTCCCTGAGTCTGATGGATACAGTTGAGAGAAGGAAGGGTTGCCTTGAAACAGGTCTGCCAAAGCGTTTGAAGAGTCACAGGCCACCTGGGACTGCCGGGACGTGCTGTTGCATAATCCAGAGCTCCCCTACTAGGACCAAGGGCTTTTCTAGCAAAGGAGCTTACCAACCTTTCCACCCTCTTCTGGTTGCCCAAACGGTGCACACAAGCAGTGGAAGGAGCCCTGCACACTGCTTCTGCCACAGAAGAACTATAAGGTGTTCATGTATTGTGACACACTTAGGTATTTTGGATGAGGAGATAGATGGATTTTTAAGGAGTTCTGGGAGAAGAGCTCTCTCCCTTCCATTATTAGCTCCCTCTCTGCAGGCCAAGAGGCCAAAGGCTGTCCATGGGAGACCCCGCTGTCTCATGCTGCATCCTACCCCACAAGAAAATCCCTGCCTCCTCGACACAGAGACATCAGGCACAAGGCAGTATTGCTTTTTGCTGAGGCAACAGAAGGAAGACCCACCACCAGCCCTACCTAATGTTGAGCAGCTGACATCTCTGGGACAAAGGGCAGGGACACATCCAGGTCACTCTGCACCAAGTAGGACCGAGACATGCCCCAAAGGGTGGCACAAAGCAGGGTGTAAGTTTAGCACTGACCATACAGCAGAGGTGTAGCTGCACTGGTGTTTTGTAGCAGGGTGCACTGTGGGATACCGCGTACCTCTGGAAGTGTGATGCCTCTGCAATGTCACCCTGTCGGTCTTCACTAGTGAAAACAGAAAGGATCCAGGCTGGGAACCCACAGGCATATCAGGGCAAGTGATATACCCACAGGGGGTCAGCCACCCACGTGTTGCATATGTATTATCCACCAAAGACCAGGAAACACAAGTGTTCGTGAAATGGGCAAATAATGAAAGGAAAACCTAACCCAAATCTTCCCAAAACTCTAAAAAAGTTGTCATTTAAATTCTCCGTGGAAGTTCAGCTCCTAACTCCCCTCCTGCCTTCACCTCTCCCTCTCTCACACAGCTTCTAAGCAGATAGCCGCTGGGTGCTGAAAAGAGCAGCTCAGTTCTGCCCTAAGAAATGATCTCACCTGGTTCCTATTCCTGCCAATTATACAAAATGGCTTTCCTGTACCCTCTTCTTCCCTCTCTTTTCCTCCATAAAACTAATCCGGTGAATAATCCTTTTGCTTCGTGACAAATAGCACCATTTGCCTCCCGTGTGCACGCATCCTGCCAGATGGCAGGGTGAAAAAACTATCTGCACAAGGAAGTGTTCTGGCTCTCTATGCATGGGAAATAAGCCAAAAGGAAAAGGAAAAACCCTTGCAGATTATGTGTCTCCTGACACAGACTGATGAAAATCCAGGAGACTGGTAGTTCAGTCCCTTTGCACTTGTCCCGCATTTAATTTTTTCCTGAGTTTGGATCTGTGGGAGTAGAGGACTGCCAGTCAACAAAGGCTGGAAGAGAAGCAAATGCAAAGGTCCAGGCTCTCTGGACACTGAACTAGTGCTAGAGCTCCATGTCTTTGCTGCCATTTTCCAGCCCACAGCTGTATTCAAAAATGGATGGTGGAAAAGAGAGAGCCCTTCCCATTCCAACTTGACAGGCCTTCTCCATAAGTCATGCACCAGAGACAATGTCCAGAGACAGGCTGCATTTGCCTAAATATCTGTGGTAATGTCATGGACAGTAATTCCTTGTTCCCTAATGTCACTTGGGATATCTGAGACATGAAAGATGTTTAATCACATTCTTGTTGCAACACTGTGGTCCTTTGCTGCAGCTAACTGTGGTGACATGTGCCGTGTCTTCTAGGTCTTCTGGTGGAAAGAGCCCCAGCAGAGCCTGTCTCCTCATCCAACCTGACCTTAAAGACTTTATCCCAGATTCAGACCTGGATCCACAGCTTGTGGGAACAGGGATTTAAGCTGATGCTGCTCAGTGCATATACAGCAACACCATCAGTATGGCCTAAGGGTAGGCACCTCAATGATACCCACCAGTGTCCTAATCTAACCAGCTCTCAGTCAGCCTACAGAAAATACTCCATATTTGAGAGCCATCTTTAAAAATAAAGCTATGGTCTGCGCATGTATTCAGATATGACTTTTCCCTGTTATTACTGAAAGATATCCATCTTGAAAGTCTCCTTCAGTTCACACTGTACTTGGGAGGACAAAGGGTGGCTTCCTTGGGCAATGCAGATCTCTGTATTCCTAGGCTGTCTGGAGAAGAAAACAGCCTAGTGTTTCTGATTCAACCTTTAACAGCAGTGAATGCAAAACAAAACGAGCTTGACGCCATTTTCTCCAGTGATGTGCCATGGCTTATTAGGAAGGGGTTATAAGCTGCTTTCCAGTGAACTTGTTCTCGGAGAGATAAGCTGACTAGTGGGAAATCAATCACTATGAATTTTGATAGCAGCGCCTGCTGAAGTAATTACTTCAAACATCAATAATTCTGCTCACCTGTCTGTGCAGTTTTCAGTCATGCTGAAGGTTAGATTAACGCCACGGAGCTCCTGGGGACTTTGTTTTGTTTTTGTTTTCCCTATCCTTTTCCTTAAATATTTTTTTAAACACTGATGTAATTGAAATGTCACGTTCTCTGCTCCTCTCTTGCTCTGTCTTCTCGCCCAAGTCATCAACATGAGTTTGCTCATATCAGTGAAATTGTCTCTGCAATTCTGTGCATGCAGGAGCTGCTGCTGATCCTTCCTGTCAGACTTACCAAGCATTGAACAGTCACATCACATCTCTCCTCAGCTGTTTATGCCTGTGTTTAAGCTAATATGTATTTGGAAAGAAGGTCAAAACAACTTTGGTGCCAAACGGTCCTGAATTGAAGGCCCTCACAGTGGCCTCCGTACAGTGTGATTTTTGTTCCCACACAGATAAGCATGTTGGTTCAGGTTTTGCCATGCCATACACAGACTGGGTACAGAGACAATTCATAATTTAAAGCATATCTTTCAAAAATTTTAAGGTGATATATCATCATGTCCCTGACTCAAAACTAAATCCCCTTGAAAGCAAAAAGAATAGTTGGTACAACATGTGTGTACATGCTTGCATCTTCAGCAGATGGCAAATTAAAGAGAGTATTACTCCACACAGAGGCCAAATATTTCATCCAGTTACTAAATACCATGATAAAATGATAACATTATCCAAAACATGTATCATTTAAATTTTAAATATAATGTATGATCTGAGTTTTGGACTACTGTGCTTCACAGACTGCAACCTTCTCCATTTGCCACATCTCCTAAGCTCCTGGATATCTCCTGCTGCCTTATGCTAAATATCCTCCAGGTCTCCCACTGCTGCCCCTTTTATACCCAAATTTCATGCAGCCCCAGCAGTTCTCCTCTCTCTGCTGGAGCAGCAACATATTTATTACTATATTATTACTGTATTTCAGCTCCCAGCTATAGTAAATTCCATCCTGCTGTAACCCCTACCTCCATCTACCATTAGACAGCCTGGGATTCCCACAGACTTGGCAAATTTGATAGATTTGTTTATCAGCTCATCAGAACTGATGCATGCATGGACTTACTGCCTGAGTGCAATTGAAAGCTGGCAGAGATGTGCCAGGGGGCACTTTTCTCACTTTCCTTATCTTTCTCCATCCTATGTGGGGAGCAAACAACAGTGATACTCCACAGACTATTGATTTGCATGCAGGATTCATTCCCATAAACAGCAAATTAAACATTTTGAAAGTTCCTTTTAATGTCAGTTATACTGAGCTGTGAGGTCTAGCTTATATAGATGTCCTTTGTTTATAGCAGTGATTGATTGAATACATGTCATGGCTTTCAGCAGAGAAAGTCCTCCGCAGACCCAATTTCAGATCCAAAAAGTATCCTACTGACAATTGCCCACATAAATCCTAGTAAGAAAAGAATGAAGCCTAAAAGCAAGTGCTTTCCTGTATGAGTGACAATTCACACTCCCAGCAAAGGATGACATCCATCACTCCAGCACCACTTAGCCCATCGCTGCAGCCCCAGTGGGATGGGGAGGGCAGGGCAGGGAAGAGCACTCGACACCACGGATAATGAGGACTTTTTCATGCAGGCTGCTTACTCATGACTTAGCTGAAGGCAGCCACATGCAAAAATAAAACCTGCACCTTTAGCTAAATCCTATTCCCATTATCTTAATACGGCTTTGCCGAAGTCACAAAATCGAGAGCTGAATTTGGTCCATGTTGTCCATAACAACAAATCAATATTTGATGACCTCCTATGAGAATGTCCATTCAGTTTATGCTCCTGGTTGATCTGACACAGTTTATCTCATTGTTATCAAAACTCCTCTGAAATTAACTGTTAGGAGAAAGGAGGAGATCTCTCCGAAGAGAAAATGAAGTGAAAAAGAGAAGTTTTTAGTGGCTGAGAAGAAGGGGATTTCAGCACTACCCAGCCAGTGAGCAAGTCAGCAGAATCGTTCCTAACTCTGGATTTTAAAACAGAGTTTACACTGCTCCAAACATATTTTAGAATCTCAAAATTTTTCTTTTCTGTCTTCGAAGCAGCAGGAACATTGTACAGCAAAATATCTGAGACTTGTGATATTTGTTTAGTACTTTACATAAACATGTTTAGGAATCTATGAAAAGGAGTAAAGAGGGAGGTGATTAAACCTCCAAACACCACCATTTATTTCCTTTAATCAAGAGTGAAGAAGTTGATAAAGACATTCAGCTGAACCTGGTGAATATATGTTAATGAGCACAAAGACAAGAAATGAAACTCAGTGCTAAAACATATGAGGTACCAGAAGGAGCATTTGAACATGTTGTGCACATTACTGGCTTCTAAATTTTCTATGAACTCCATGGACAGTTCAGTGTGCAAGAAAGGCAATCTTCAGGATAGATTTAATATCAATATGTATGAAGAAAAGAACAAAGAACACCACTTGGAATATTATAATTTCATTATAGTAATCCATGACATCCATGCACAGGGAAGAATTTAGTAAAAAAAAATTTTGAAGAGTATGACTGGAAGAAAAAAATCAGGAGAGTCAGTTCCAGAAAAAGCAATTGTTAGAAGACTGGAAACACTGAGGGGAAAAAAAGATATTTTAAAGACTGAGAGAGTCTATGTTCAGAAGAGCAAACCTCATCCTGGAGAGGAGAATAGCATGAAAACGAGAAATGGTGAAGAACAATTAAATTAAGACATTATATTTATCTCTCTTCTTCCTATGAGAAGAAGAGAAATTAATCACTGTATTGAAAAATGATAGTTGCCTGAAAACCCACGATCATGACCAGATTACAATCAATAAGGGCAACAAAAGGTCAGCACCTGCTACCAGTACTTCTGTATGTGTACCTACACTCGTACAAAATACAGATACCTACAAATACTCTCAAGGCTTTAAGAGAAGGTATGTGAAGAAAATTTGAGTGAAACTGAGAGGGACTGAAAATTAGACGAGTAACGTGACTGAAAAGTGGAAGCACTTTATACAAGAAGAGTTAATTAACTAGTCAAAATGCCAGTCTCAGTCTGGAAAGTTTACAACCTGGGACAAGAAAACAATGCTTGGTTTGATGGCAAATAAAGCAGTAATTAGAAATAAAAGCAACATATGGCATAATGTAAGGCAGCAGTTATAGGTAGCAGTAAACATAAATGAAAGTTACAGCGTGTAAGTAACCGATAAGGGAAGCTGAAGATATTAGGGGAAAACGCCTGACAGAGTTAAGAATGACAAAATGTAGGTGTCTGAAAATACTCTGGGAACAAAAGAAATCTGGAGAATAGTGAAAGTGTGATACTAGTTAAAGTGCTAAAATTATTAATGCTGAGGTAGCAAAATGTCTTATAACCATGACTGTAGCTATTTAATATACCTGTTCTGAGTTGGCAATAATTACCTCCGTTAGTAAATAATGAACACATGGGGCACCGGGGACTAGTTGTGCAGGCCAGGCAGCCTATACCCACAATTCCTAAAAAGCTGGCTTACAGACATCCCTGGCCTCCTGATGTTAATTTTTAATACATTGCAGAATATCGAGGAACTCCTAATGTTGAATCAATAGTCAAAAAGAGCAAGGGAAGAAGGAAGGTTCTCAGCCTGACAATACACCCAGGAAAGATCACAGAAATGCTGAGTCGGTATTAAATACTTAGAATTAATCGGTATCAATAAAATTCATGCTAAGAAACATAGGATTACGTCCTAAAGTCTTTTTAAAGCAATATGCTTTTGTACTCTAATTAAATTACAAGCTCAGTTGACAAAGGTAAATGAATACCTACAAAACACTGGCTTTTGTAGAGCTTGTGAATTATTACCTCATATCATTGTGATTTAAATTGCATTATACATTAACAATAAAGTACTTATTCACTGAATTGAGGAGGAATCTCAAAAAGGAACAATGGATGGGGAATCATCATTCAGTAGGAGGATTTGGTGTGAGGTTCTACACAGATCATGAGTAAACAGAACATGATTTTACATCTCATCACTGATGCGGAAATAAATGAAGAATACTTGAGCTGAAGTTTGCAGAGAGTGGTAGAGGAGTAGATATATAAAATCAAGTGGATCACTTCAAAATTATACCTGTTCAAACTGAATATATTTTAATTCAGTCAAATACAGAGTAATATGTCAAGGACCAAGGAATGCAGACCACATCTACAAAGCAAGAGATTGCAACTGGGAAAGCAGGGACCTTGGAGAAGATGAAGGTTCACTGTGGATAAGCACAGCTATGGAAAAATGAGTGAATGCAAGCCTGGAAAGTGAAGTGAGACACCTTCAAACTAGAAATGAGGCATAAATTACACTGCAAGTGTTTAACTACTGGAACAAACTACCATGGAAAGCAGTAACTTCTCTGTCTCTCAGTCTCCTCACCTCAAGAATTGGTGCCTTTCTGAAATACATGCTTTCACCAAACACAAATTTTCAGCCTGCATACAAGTGGAAGTCAATGAAATTAAATAGCCTGTGTTCTACAGAAGGTCCCTCCATACAATGTCTTGACTCTTCTGGCCCTTGACTTTGCAAAAGGAGGCTTTTCAATGAACCAAAAAAAGGGTAGCAAACTAAAAAACGTGAATAGGAGAGATTTTCAGACTCTGAACATGGAAACTGTTTTCCACACACTGTTGGCTGGCTATGCTATAAGCTGCTGGGTTCTTGGTCTCAGCAAGGATGCTACCTGCAAAGTCAGTGCTCCCTACAGTTCTGGTCTCTTTGTGGGCTTCCAGGAAAACTGATGGCTCTGTGCAAACCCTGACCCTCTGTAACCTGCCACGACTCAGGTCTTAGGGCTGAGGTAAATTGAGCCTTCTTGCCATATCACAACAGAACTTGGGTTTGGTTGTTTTGTGTTTTGTTTTAAGCAAGAAAGAAGCACAGTGGGAAGGCACAGGAGAAGCACTTCTACTCTCATGACTGGGTCTGTACCCTCACAGTACTGTGGCTTTTGGAAAGATGCTGAGAGCATGGGCCACCTGAGGCACGTTAGTGAGAAACGGGAGCCATGGGGCAGCAGGGAGAGGACATCTGCCCCATGGCAGGCATCTCAGCAGGATATTAGTGCATAGTCCCATAATGAGAGGAACTAATGGACCTTGGCTGGCAGCAGATGTACGTCTCAGAGCAACTTTCCCAAACAGATTTTCTGATGTTCAAGGTGTGGCCCCTGCAGCACCCTTCTCCACAGGGGGTTCTGTAATTAATTTGGCCAAAGAGGTTCAAACTTAATTAAAAGGAAGAAGAGGCACTAACTCTCTCTGTTAGTTTGTAAACCCTGTTTCCTTAGAAAACCAGAGTAGAAAAGATTCAGTATTTATAGTCTTGCTTCACACCTATACTAAGCCCTCAGCAAAGTAAAGTGGCCGAGGAGTGTACATGTAATTTACTCTTACTGTAACAGCCTAGAAACAACCTACACGCAGTAAATACAATCACCTCAAACACAAATTAGACTATCTACATACAGTTTTGACAAGTATCATTTAAGGTATAAAGCCTCAAGACACACAGGCCTTCAGCACGTATGCTAAAAGGATGTCTTGTTTGCAGTACAGAGAAGAGCTATCTCCGTTGCCGGGTGTTAGGGCAAAGAAGAGGTTAGTATGAAGAGGAGTGAACAAGAGGGAGGAGTGGGGCTGCAATGAGTGTCTGAAGCTGCTATGGTTCATCATGACAACTCGCACTGTCCTATCCTATTCTGCTAGAACCACTTGACAACCTTTATGCTGGTATTGTGCTCATCAGAATGGAGCAGCTGGGTTTCAGGAGTCCTATCTCATGATGTTAGTGCTGAAGTAAATCAAGCCATTCCCACTACTTCATCCTGCCAAGTCATGGGCAGTTTCTGGGCATGAAGAGAGTATTGTGAGAAGGTGCTGGAGAAATGCAATCACATTTTTGAGTCTGAATCTTCACATCAAAGCAGGCAGCTCGTCAGCTACAGTAAGAACAGTACCCAAGCCTCATCTTATGCTCAAGGACAGACTAACTAGTTCCAGTTTTGAATATTATTAAAAAAAAATATATATACAAAACCTATATATTACATTATTATGATACACATATTTATATACATTATATCTATCTGTGCATACATATAAATAAATATAGGTATATGTATAAGAGTGGGACTCTGGCTATGGAGAACACCAGAGCAAGAACCTCTAATAGCTGGAGAATGAAGACAAGTCCAGGAAAAGAGAACAAGTAAGTGAGAATGAGAAGCGTGAAAGAAAAAGTGAGTAAGGGAGAAAGGCAGACACTGGTTATGCACAGAGTCTGTGAAAAGGCAGGAAAGATATGTAAGGAGAAAGTGTTTGGAAAAGGGTTTTTGGCTGTAGCAGAACATTGGGAAATAGAAGCAAAAGGGAAGTACAGAAGAAGCTGAACATAAAGAAGTGCCAGAGAAGCCACAGAAATAAAACAAGTATGAGAAGAGAATTCATTGATGAAAAGGACATCTTTCCCTCCCTACTTACTGGTTACACTTCTCCATTGCGTCTCATGTCTTTTATTCTCTCTCATATACTTCCTTCTCTTCTTACCAGTCCCTTATAGATGTTTCTCTGTAGAAGCATTCATCTGCACAGATTCCCTCACTATGCCCCTGCCCCTTCACTTCTCTCCCACCCCAGCACACAAGCATGATAAGAGGAAAGACCTCTCACCTGTACTTCTCCCGAGCGTGAGCTTTTGTCAGCTTCTGAATCACTGCCAGGTACATGACACAAAGACAGAACAATTTACCGTCAAAGAGAAAGACTTATTCTGACAAACCCAAAGTTTGTTTCCACCAGAAGATGTCCCCCACGGGATGGAATTTAGCAAATCATACGCAGTGCAATATTAATTTTTTTGTGTTCTTTCAAGCTGACACACTGTCTGTTAGATGACTGTTTTTTCCTAACAGGACTATTCCACTGGGAAGAAAATTAACTCTTAATCAGCATTTCTCCTGTACTCTGTCAAGATCCTCTTTTCTCTCTTCTTCAGCTTCCCTCTTAAACTCCTTCCAGGTAAGGGCCAATGGCTTTAAACTGAAAGAGGATAGATTTTGATTAGATATAAGGAAGAAATTTTTTACATTCCGGGAGGTGAGGCACTGGAACAGGTTGCCCAGAGGAGTTGTGGCTGCTCCATCCCTGGAAGTGTTCAAGGCCAGGCTGGATGAGGCTTTGGGCAACCTGGTGTAGTGGAGAGTGTCGCTGCCCATGTCAGGGCAGTTGGAACTAGATGATCTTTGAGGTCCCTCCCAACCCTAACCATTCTATGATTCCTCATCCTCTTTCCTGATCTCTGTATCCCACTTCCATCTTTCATATTCCTACCTTCATTCTTTTTCTTCACATCCATTTTTTCTCTTCCTCCACCCTGCCTCTTTCCCATTGTTTTCCTATTCTATATTTTCCTTCTTTTACTTTTTCCTTATTCTTCTATCTTGCCTTTTTTGGCTGGTACCTCTCCCTGTCTCACTCAACCCATTCCCCACAACCTGCACCCAGAGAAGTGCAAGAGAATAACATTTAGGGTATTTCTGTAGCCACAGAGCTATAAGAGGAGCCAGCCAGCCCACCCTACAGACCCTCCGGTGTGGCATGTTATTCTGCAAGCCAGTAATTTCAGCTCCCACAGCCACAGGAAACTGGAATAAAAAGTTGCCAGCACCCTCTGGCACCAGGAGTTCAGCATCTTTGGGGACCTAATGTATCAATCTGGCTGGGGCTATACACTGCTCCAGGCTTTGAAATGGATGTGCAGAGAAGGATTGGGCAGGGTTAATTGCCCCTGATTTCAAGGGACTTTAGATGGGTGTCTTGTCTAACCTTGCTGTATGCTTGTGCTGTAGTCAATGGAAAGAGAGGAGGGGCACTTCCAAAGAATGAATTATTCCATAAATAGTTGACTCAGATGGGGTGACTGTGAAGATAGCCTCAAGACCAGCTTAAATTAATAGCCTAATTTTCAAACAGTAAAAGCTAGGTAATATGAAACACCTGACATGATAAAGGAGAAAATAGAAGGGTCAGTTTCTTCCAGTTTCTTCCAGTTTCTGCATGAGTACAGAAAAATGGCAGAAACTGGAGGAAAGGCAAAAAAGATGGGAAAGCTGCCTCATTTACTACTGGACAGACCAAAACAAATCTTTGCTAAATCAGCAGTACATTGAGGGCCAGAGTTGCAGACAAGCTGAAGCCCCACAGCTCCCATTGATTTCTCCCGCATTTCAGACTGCTCAGCATTTCTAGAAGCCAGAACCCAAACAGCTCTCCTGAGCCGGGGACTAATCTGAGAGACTTGCCTTTCACAGCGAATGCTCTGGACATGTCACCCCCAAAATGCTGACTCCATCACATTTTGCACTTAACTGCTACTGAGGAAAACACTGGAGTGAAAGAACAGAGAATTAACACTAACGGGTCTCACGGAAAACCGGTCAATATCTGAGAAATCTGTCTCAGGCTATTTCCCTCACACCATTTTCCACTGGTATGATTTAATCTCCTGACAGCATGGACTGTCAAGTCCCGGAAGGGAGTGCATGTGTGCACACGTTTGTGCGTCTGGCTGCCGAAGCGTCAGCAATTTAGCTCTGCAGAGATGTACACAGCAAATCACCTCTTGCCAAAACTGGGAAATGCAGCGTCCTTTTCTGGAGGGGTTCAGAGCTGCCTTCTGCAGCTGGCAGGATTTGGCGTCTCCGTGTGTTTATCCACTGCATATGAAGACATAGGATTCAAATCATGGAGCGAAGCTGAGAGCAGCGCTGCTTAGCCAGTGGTACAGTCTGCTCAGACTCATATTCAAAGCTTCTCTACCAGGCAGGGTACACTAGAAGCACGTAGGAGACAGGATGACAGGGAGGAGATGGAAATTTCAATGAAATTATGGAAGTAGGAGGCAAGCATAAACCTACAGGATACACTACCAACAGTTCTGTGAATAATCAAGGCTTTCGGTGTGCAGCACATTCCAAGCCACTGCAAAATTTGTAGGTTTTACAAATGGCTTAGACAGAAACTAGTGCATAGGAATGATTTTCACTTGTGTTTTGAAAGCGAGGGATCAAAGGCAGTGAGAGTAACATGGTGTTAAAAAATGTTGACTCTGGCTTAGAAACAGCATGCCTACATGCTGACTCTATCAAGCCTTTTGGATATGCACAAAATGTTTGGGGTCTACAGCCTCCAAAACTCCAGATCCTGGCTTGAGGATGGCTGGGAGAAGAGCTCATCAAAGATACTCTCTTCAGCTCTTTTGGTCTACAGAGTATTTGCTGCACATTACCTGGGATGTTAAGAATCAAGCCTCTTGTGAAGCCCAAAATGTATCTACAGAAAGAAAAGACAAGTAATTTCCAGACTGAACATTTTCATGAAGAAAAGGGGATGTAAAACACAAGAGAATCAGTATAGTATGGGTTTTTGGCTTTTATTTATTTATTTCACTTGTGTAAAGCAGCTTCAAAATAGCCTGTGGGTTAGTAAATTGATATAGCCCTTTGCCCAGGAGGACTTTTGGGTTGGTTCTTGTGCCTAACCTCTAAGCTACGCTGCCTTTTCACTGGTCTCTGACAAGTGAGAACATCAGGACTTTTGAGTTGATTTCCTTAGTATATAATTGGGGATGCTGGGGGAAGGTATCCCAACAACAGACCCTCAGCCCTGGAGCTCATCTTGCCCCTGTTCAACCAGAATTTTATCAGCATTCATATACATGATTTATAAGGAATTCTGGAAATCTGATTTTAGCATAACGAGAGGGTAGGTCATTTCCATTTTCTAATACTAGCTGGTGAATGCAACTGTGTGCTATGCCTACCATAGCCTTATTGATTAAAAACCAGTGACTTTTTTGTAATTGTGTATTAATCTCTGATTGTGACTTTATTATGTTCCCTTGGTTTTTCTGCCATAAAAGAGATTGCATTGGAGATACTTTAGAAAACAAAACAAAAAAATGAAACTGTTTCAGAGTCATGGATGCCTCTAACTACCCTGTGGTCACATGTAATCTATTAAATTAACATGAAACTAATTCGGAAAATTAATACGCCATTTCTTTCAATTCAGTGTTAATGAGTTTGTATAGGAAATGTTAGACTTGGTTAAGAAGAACCAGGGTTCGAAGGAAATGCAATGGCTGGAAAATATCTCAAAGGAAAGAACGAGGATGGGACAGTAAACATTTGCCTCAAGCAGTGAGCATGCACGGTAACACACACGTGCACAAGCCCAGGAATCACAGAATCATTTGGGTTGGAGAAGACCTTCAAGATCATAAAGCCCAACCATTATCCTAACACTGCCAATTCCACCACTACACCATGTCCATAAGCACCATACCTACATGTCTTTTAAATACCTCCAGGGATGGTGACTCAACCACTTCCCTGGGCACACCCTGTTCCAATGCTTGATAACCCTTTTACTGAAGACATTTTTCCTAATATCCAATCTAAACCTCCCCTGACACAACTTGAGGCCATTTCCTCTTGTTCTATCACTTCCTACCTGGGAAAAGAGACCAAAAGCCACCTTTCTACAACCTCCTTTCAGGTAGTTACAGAGAGCAATAAGGTCTCCCCTCAGCCTCCTTTTCTCCAGGCTCAAGAACCCCAGTTCCCTCAGCCACTCCTTGTAAGACTTGCAAGACATCCATTTCAAGTTTAATTTGTATTTCAGAGGAAGTGATGAATACAAAAAATAGAAGTGATTTCTCTATTAAATGTGCCTTTTTGAAAAAAATTGGCACCAATCACGAGCAAGTGTGAGAGGGAAGAGGAAAAAAGAGACAATGTTCGGGCTGGATCACCTTGCTGAGTGAAAGGAGCCAAACCAATGTATATGTGTAGATAACTCAGTGTTTCGTGGCAATTTTTTCCCCTCATACCTTTTCTCTCTCTGTTTTAAGGTGAGGAGTGATGCATGCTCTAGCAGCTATGATGACAGCAAAAGGTGTTGTCAGCAGCCAGAGAGATGGGAGCATCCATGCAGCTAGTGACTGCCTTCGCCCTGTGTCATCACCCCTGCACTCACCAGCCAGTCCCAGTAGTTAGGGACAGCTTACTTTTACCGTGTCAAGGGACACATTAATTAATTAATAATGCATAATCTGTACTGATCTGCTAATTAAAACACCCCTTCACTGCGACCTTTAAGAACAACATGACTCAAGTCAGAACTTGCCAAGTCTTGTCCTCCAACTCATCCCAGCCACCTCCAATGAAGAGGCGATAGAGATCTACCACTTCAAGATATGTGATCTTTTTCCAGATGTATAGCTTCAGAGGAGTGTTTCAGCAGCAGAAGAGACCATTAACACAATTTTTCTTTCTTCTTCACCCATGTTGTATATGCATGTCCTACTGCAAATATTGGTAACAGAATAAGCTTCTGTCCCTTCAAATTTCCCTGCATTGTACCCCATTGTATTTTTCCTCAAGCAAATGGAAAACAAAATTGTTACAGAACAAAAAACTCAGAAAGGCAGGTACTTTTTGAAGCGTGACAGAAAAGAAAAAGATAGTGGTCATGGGGAACGTAGGGGTGGGGTAAGAGCACATAAGAGAGAAGGAAGCTGAGCAGGTGACCCCAAGGGGAAGGAAGTAAGAATAGAGACAGGATGCAAAGAATGAAAAGCACAGGGGAAAGCACTGTTAATGGAGACAAAACTGATGGAAAAGGAAGTGTCAATAGAGAGAAAACACAGAAAGCAACACTTGCAGGGAAAATACAGTGGAAGGCAGGTATGGATTTACCTGGAGAGGCTGAGGGGACTGAAATCTCTTTGGCTCATCTTCCCTCTGTGCCTTTCCTTTCAAATAAAACTACTGGTTGTGGGCCAAGCTCTCAAGTCTCTTGTCAGAGATGTACCGACATGGCTGAAGAAGACCTCTCCACACTCCTCATTCAGATCAGGGGGGAGAAATGTAAGGAGCCAGAAAGGGAAGAGGCGACACAGAAAATGCAGCAGAGATTGGAAAAAGGCAAAGACAGAAAACAGGATGATAGAGTGGCAAAGCTATTATACTCAGGTATAGAGCACTTCACTCTCAGGGAAGTAGGTAATTTGGGACTGTTCAATAGAATGATTACGCAAAGATAAAGACTATTACCTAATCTAATTTATTTAATAGAGAAAACTGAAAGAGCTAAACAGGATAGCTAAATAAGAAAAATCAAAAAGGTATGTGCATAAGGTATGCTTTGTACAGCAGGATCACAGAGGACGCTAGTCAGGTATCTGGAACCCACTGCGCCACATCATGAGACACAGACCTCAAAATACTCTACACACAAGATGACCAACCAAAAAACACGTAGGGAGTGTAAAAGGCAAGCAATGGGTGGTGGAGGACAAGAGAAATTCCCCAGATGGACACAAGTGGGTGTACATCTATCTGCATTATTTTATTCTACCATGTGTACTTAGGCAAATATTTAGGAACAACGGGATGAAAGTAAGCATAATAAACCCCAGAGTGATTTCCATGGAAGCTTTTCTGAATCTGAAGCTCGCCTCTGACCCAGTCAGAAGCTCCCTTGCTTCCATATGGACATTTAAACTAGAGTGAAGACTCTATTTGAGGAAACAATGGTGAAACGTATTACCTAGGGAAAGGAAATGCAGTGATCAGCCCTTAGAGAGGAACCTCCTAGATTTTGCTAGTTCAGCTCTAACTGGCACCGTCTCCCTCTCCTCCTCCTTTCACACACAGGCTCATGAATGATGTTGAGGCTATTAATCAGCATCAATTCCCCAGAGCACCTTCTGCTCTGGAATGTCACTGATGAGCAGATGGGATTTTTGGCAAGCAGTGACCTGGCATGAAAATGAACAGAGGAGGAGATTACTAGAGGGGAGGGAAGGGGGAAATGCCTGAAGCTCTCCATTTAAAAGAAGAAAAAGAGATTTTTTCTTCTCTGCTGATACCATATTCCAATGTACAGTCATATAAGAAATTATCAGAAGCCACCTGTGCACACCGACGTGAGCCAATTTCTTTCCTTAAGACCCTGGTATGTCTACATTTATGTAGACATATCTAACTTAACTTGGGTAATGCTAGCACCTACTTGAAGTAGCTCAATAAGGGTTAACTAAAAAAATGTTTACTCAGCCTCTTAGGCAGGCTTTGTAGCTCACACTGTTGTTCAGGCAGATGCCATGCTAGGAATCATAGAACTGTAGAATCACAGAATCATTTAGGTTGGAAAAGACCTTCAAGATCGTCAAGTCCAACCATTATCCTAACACTGCCAAGTCCATCACTAAACCATGTCCCTAAGTGCCACATCTCCACATCTCTGAAATACCTCCAGGGATGATGATTCAACCACTTCCCTGGGCAGCCTGTTCCAATGCTTGACAACCCTTTTGGTGAAGACATTTTCCCTAATATCCAATCTAAACCTCTCCTGGCACAACTTGAGGCCATTTCCTTTTGTCCTATCGCTTCTTAATTGGGAGAAGAGACTGTCACCCACTTCACCACAACCTCCTTTCAGGCAGCTGTAGAGAGTGATAAGGTCTTCCCTCAGCCTCCTTTTCTCCAGGCTAAACAACCCCAGTTCCCTCAGCCGCTCCTCATAAGACTTGTGCTCTAGACCCTTCACCAGCTTCATTGCTGTTCCTTGGACACACTTCAGCCCCTCAATGTCTTGTAATGAGGGGCCCGAAACCAAATACAATATGAGGTGCGGCCTCACCAGTGCTGAGTACAGGGGGACAATCACTTCCCTAGTCCTGCTGGCCACACTATTTCTGATACAATCCACAGTGCTATTTGCCTTCTTAGCCACCTGGGCACATTGCTGGCTCATATCCAGTCGACTGCCGACCAACACCCCCAGGTCCTTTTCTGCCAGGCAGCTTTCCAGCTGACTCTTTCTCAAGTCTGTAGCATTGCATGGAGTTGTTGTTACCCAAGTGCAGGACCCAACACTTAGCCTTGTTAAATCTCATACAATTGGCTTTGGCCCATCAATCTAGCCTGTCCAGATCCGCCTATAGATCCTTCCTACCCTCAAGTAGATAACACTCCCATCCAGCTTGGTGTCATCTGCAAATTACTGACAGTGCACTCGACCTCCTCATCCAGATCATTCTTAAAGACATTCAACAGAACTGGAGCCAATACTGAGCCCTGGGGAACATCACTTGTGACCAGCTACCAATTGGATTTAACTCCATTCACCACCACTCTTTGGGCTTGACCATCCAGCCAGTTTTTTACCCAGCAAAGAGCACGCTCATGCAAGCCATGAGCAGGCAGTTTCTCCAGGAGAATGCTTTGGGAAATGGTGTCAAAGGCTTTACTAAAGTCTAGACAGACAACAACCACAGCCTTTCCCTCATCCACTAAGCTGATCACCTTGTTATAGATCGAGATCAGATTAGTCAAGCAGGACTTGTCTTTCATAAACCCATGCTGACTCGGCATGGTCACCAGGTTGTCCTGTACATGTCACATGATGGCACTCAAGATGATCCACTCCATAACCTTCCCTGGCACTGAGGTCAGACTGACTGGCCTGTAGCTGGATCCTCCTTCCAGTCCTTCTTGTAGACGGGCATGACATTTGCTAACTTCCAGTCAACTGAGACTCACCAGTTAGCCAGTACTGTTGATAAATGATGGAAAGTGGCTTGGTGAGCACTTCCACCAGCTTCCTCAGTACCCTTGGGTGGATCCTATCCAGCCCCATAGACTTGTGCATGTCTAAGTGGTGTAGCAGGTCGCTAACCATTTCCCCTTATGGTGCTTTGTTCTGCTCTCTATCCCTGTCTTCCAGAGGGGGGTGAGTAACCAGAGAACAACTGGTCTCACTATGAAAGTCTGAGGAAAAGTAGGCATTAAGTACTTCAGCCTTTTCCTCATCCTTTGTCATGATGTTTTCTTCTGCATCCAATAAAGGATGGAGAGTCTCCTTAGCCCTCCTTTTGTTGCTAGTGTATTTATAGAAACATTTTTATTGTCTTTTATGACAGTAGCCAGATTAAGTTCTAGTTGGTCTTTGGCCCTTCTAATTTTCTCCCTGCATAACCTCACGACATCTTTGTAGTCCTCCTGAGTTGCCTGCCCCTTCTTGCAAAGGTGACAAACTCTCCTCTTTTTCCTGAGTTCCAGCCAAAGCTCTCTGTTCAGCCAGGTCGGCCTTCTTCCCTGCCTGCTCATCTTTCAGCACATGGGGACAGACTGTTCCTGTGTCTTTAAGATGTCCTTCTTGAAGAATGTCCAGCCTGCCTAGGCTCTTTTGCTCTTCAGGACTGCCTCCCAAGGGACTCTGTCAACCAGGCTCCTAAAAAGGCCAAATTCTGCCCTCCGGAAGTCCAAGGTAGCAGTTCTGCTGACCCCCTCCCCCCCTTACTTCTCCAAGAATCGAAAATTCTAGCATTTCATGATCACTCTGCTCAAGGCAGCCTCCAACCATCACATCACCCACAAGTTCTTCTCAGTTCACAAACAACAGGTCCAGTGGGGTGCCTTCCCTAGTTGGCTCGCTCACCAGCTTCATCAGAGAGTTATCTTCCACACACTTCAGGAACCTCCTAGACAGTTTCTTCTCTGCTGTATTGTATTTCCAGCAGACACCTGATAAGTCGAAGTCCCCCATGAGAACAAGGGCTAACAATCGTGAGACTTGTCTCAGCTGCTTATAGAATATTTTGTCTGCCTCTTCATCCTGGTTGGGTGGTCTATAACAGACTCTCACCATGATACCTGCCTTGCTGGCCTTCCCCCGGAGTCTTACTCATAACCACTCAACTCTATCATCACCATCATTAAGCTCTAGACAATCAAAACACTCCCTCAAAAGGGAAGACCCTATCTGGCTCTTTTAAGTGAGTGCGGCCACATCTGTATAAACTGAAAAAATGCCTGACCTAAAGTCTTTTGAAGCCTATTGCTCATTACCTTTCCACATATTCTTTTGCTCAAAAGATAACAGATAGCTTCCCCTTGACTCCCAAAATTCACATACAGTAGCTGTGGGCTCACAAATCCTTCAGTCGTGAAATGGGAAAAACATCTCAAGAAGGTTTTTCACATTAGGAATTACAGGAATTAGTGTCATTGTGAGTGCAAAGAAGATTCAGTTCTTAAAGGTCAACGGACACTCAGTTTTAACTCTGTAAATCTCACCAGGCATAGTGGAAGCTGGGGAGATACATCCCAGATTACAATCTACCCCTTTAGAGTGCTGCAATGCTGAAAATCACTGTTGCACATCTTGGATTTAAATATGAATATAATACTTGAAACAGCAACAAAGACTATTTATCTTAGACATATTTCTTTTTTTGAGAAATCTTACATCTTGTTGCAGTTACTAAATTAAAAACACAACGACAGAACGCAGAGTTAATCTGGCAACAAAGCAGTCTGTGTGCAGACAGCCTAGGAGATGAGCACCTGCTCAGAGATCATTAGTGAATGGAGATGGAAATACTTCACTGCCCTACGGTCTCACTTCACACGCACTTTGAAGAGACATGTGGTGCATCGTTTGGTGATGCACATGGCATGGTAATGCTTCTTTGTATAGCTCATGCCGTACAAGGCTCACCAAACAGTTTACAAATGCTAATAAATTAAGCCCTGTCTCTATAACATCAGTGTTATCATCTCTCTTGATTTTATCATAAGTCTCGCAACTTTACTTGTTCTACTCCATTTTATGCAAAGCCTTCATTCTCAGGAGTCAACTGGTATGCAAGATCTGTAGCTATATAATTGGGCAGGCGTTGGTGAAAATCAAGTCTTATGATTCAAAAACCTGAAGGTAATTGAAAAACAGTTTCCATGTAAGAAAAAACAAGTCTTGCTTCTCAAGTCAATTCTTTTATTGCATGGCTGGCTTCTGATTTCTAATTCTTGGGCTGGTAAATTGGAACATTTCTCCATTAATGGCCAAATACTCTTATCTCTACCTGGCAGATCAGAAAATTACAAGGCAGTACTAAACCTGGCTACAGTATAAGCAAGTTTTCAACATAGCTAAATTCCTGCTACATACTGCAGGGTTGAACTGTGCCTGTGAAAAGGGCAAACGATGCATTTAAGAACGAAGTGTGGGCAAAGTCCGAAGTAAAATCCACCTGTTTTACTCTCAGTCCAGTGTCTCAACCAACAAACACACTATTGTCTAAACATGGAATTCAGCAAAAATCCTGCTATTTTTAAAGAAAAATCTGCAAGCTCACCTGCAGGGCTATTTGAGGAAAGAAAAACCTAGTAAAAACATTGGAGCTTCTCGTATCTAATCAGGGAGCTGAAGAAGAAAAGGAGTACATTTGTAGAGCACTCTGAAGATATTGCTTCCTATTTAGATTGCAATAAACTAGGAACGGTTTTCTAGCCCAAGCAGCAGCAGCAAGAACAATGGCAACACTTAGAGACCTTCATGCTGCAAGCCAGTTCAAAAGACAGAAGCAGACAACAGCAGGAGTAAGGAGCTGCCCAGGAACTAAAGAGTTAAGCAGACTTCATTCCCATTCATTGCACATCCTTAAAAAGTCATTATAGATACATGTCTAGCATAGCTGGGACCTGGGGGCCTTTTGTTTAGCTTGCAGGGTAGGACACGAGATGGAGCCCACACCGTGTTGTTTAGTGCTCACTGAAGAGGATGATATGAGCTGCTCCATGCAGTGAGAAGGTTGCACATCATTCCCTGTGAGTAAACGGCTACTGACTTTTCACGGACGATACCCTGCTGTACAAACAATGCAAGAATCATATACTCTCCCTTGCCTCATCCTGCTGTCCTCCTCCGTCCCACTTACCCCTGCGTGGAACTGAAAGCTGGAAATCTGGAGGAATAGAGCAATTGGTTTACACCATCTGAACATGAAGGAAAAGAAACAGCAAAACAAAAATTAAGCAAATGCAAAGAAAAAACAAGCTCTCCCGAAAAAAGCTTCAAAAATAAAGAAGTCTTTGCAAGCAATTTATTTTCAACACCGATCTTAAGGGAATAAGAGGACTGGATGGTGTTAAGGTCCATAAAGTAGATTATAAACAGTTACACGAGAGCAACACCATATATTGTAACATGCAATTTTATAGAGGCCTTCAAATGAAAATAAAACACTGGGTAGTTGGGGCTCTCTTACGTGCCTGCAAAAAGTCAGAGGAGAAGAAGAGATTGTATCAAGAATTTATAAACTGCAGAGGAGAAAGAAGGCACAAAAGAGACAGAGCTAGGAAACATTTTATTTTAAAATATAATTTTATTTGTTTCAAAAATAATTTGGTGTGTTACTTCAACATATTTCCTAGTTAAACAAATAAGTAAGGCTTCTGTGAGCTCTCTTCAAGGTGTAGCTGTTAAATAATGGAAAACACCCCCTTGAGTAATATGCAATCAAGGCAGGAAACGAGGGATTTTAAAAACAAAATACCCTACAAAAATTAGTTACTAGCCATCTCTCAGATGTCTTCTTTTCTCTTTTTAACCCTGGGGAAGAGAAGAGGTGAGAAAGATAAGGAAAATAGGAACAAAATTAGAGAGAACAATGTTTTGCCCTTCCTTGCATCTGTCAGGAAGAGAGAAAGCTTTTCTTGCAAGGTGAAGGTCAGGGGAGACAACTATGACATATGGGTGTGAAAGTTCAGGAAACCGGAGGTCCTCAGACTTCCCATGATGGAGGAGCTTGACCTCACGTCCCCTGCATTGATCTGCTGGCTTTTCTACACATAAAAAATGATCAGTTTGAAACTAGGCAAGCTCACCCAGGGGATTCTGCCTCTAAGCCACTTCTGTTTGCTCCCAGATTGGCAGACAAGGTAAGCACACTTGTCGGAGCAACAACGCGGACGCTATGGCTGGGCTCACTGCATGAGACCCGTGTGCTTGCTGCTACTGTAGTGCCTTTTGAACTGGGATGTTCACAGATCCCACCTCCTCACAAACCAGAGCTGAACCCGTAAGAACAAGCACTGAGGAGGATCTTCACGGTCTATAAAGAACTCTGTGTGAGCACAGAGTACCTCTTCCAAACAACCTGTAGCTTCCTGGGACGTCACCATTATCACCAACACTACACATATTGGCCGCGAAAAACTGCGCCAAGTCACTGAGGACATAGGCCAGGCCCTTCTGATCCCAGAAGCGCAGCCCCCTGCAAACTGAGCCGAACAAGCTTTCCCTGAGCGAGACCTAGAAAAACACAGATAAGCAGTTTAGCCTCTCTGCAGTAGTTAGTGGCACCTACTGGCACTTCATTACAAATCCATTACTGGCTGTAAAATGGTGAGAGGCTGAGACAAGCACACCGCTTTATTACCCTGGGCTGCGTGACCTCCCCATCACCAGAAGCATTGGAGAGAATTTCAATGGGAGAGCCAAAGGTTGCTGAGGACTCAACAGGATGGAGAGGACTCCTACAACAAACAGCACTGTCCCTCGTTCCTTCTTGGACTCCTCCTCCTCCCCCAGTTAGATCAGCAGTGCTCATGGGGATGTGACACCAGGAGGGTCCACATCCCCACAGGGCTCTGGGACGTGTTCTGTTTCCTCTGGTGGCTTTGTCTCCTCCATGCAATCCCCAACGGACCACTGCTATGGGGCTCCAGCTCCACACCCCTCAGAGCAGGAGCCTTTTCTGGGACCTCTATGAAGAGCCATCTACGGCTACAGTACAGTACCGGCATGACGGTGGCGCTGACACTGGATGACTGAGGAAAAACCAGAACCATCCAAGTACTTTAAACTGACTCGTGCGCTTTCTCTCTGATGCGGTTTCATTACCTGCAAATCCCAGCACTGCTGAGCTCTCCACTGGCATGGGAGCACTATGCAAAACTTGTCTTTCAGAATCTTTTGAGAAACAAGGAGCAGATGTAGGAAAAGGGCATGATTTTCTAGAGGAAATGTTAACCTTCAGCTGCATCTGAATGTAGTGAAGGAACCGACATACAGGGCACTGACTATGGCCATGTGGAACATGTGGACCGGGTCAATGAGAGGACAGAAACCATCCATGCATGTAAGGAATAAAATCTGTCCTGCAACTGAACAATTTCACAGGCTGAATCCCTTTTTAAGAAAGGAAGTTTACTGTTCCCACTTTCCACAATGGGAAACAATAGTCTTTTTTCTTTTCTCTCTTCCTTTCAGCTTCTCTTTTTCTCCCCATCGGTGTCTATTTTGTGCTCGTGTGGACCGCATTCCCATCTAGTGTAAAATCCTCTGACTGCAAAACAGAAGGTTGCAGCAGAAATACAACTGGCACCGAGTGCCAATTTCCTCATTTCCTCCTGTGTTTCTTTCTCTCCGTGAGTCAAGCTCTTGCTCCCTGCTTCCACACAGGCACACAGCATGGCACAGCACACTTTTGCATAAAAGCAACATTTTTGTTAAAGCAGCTCGAATTCTAAGTGAATTCCTACTCCAGCTTTTACCCTAACGCTACTCTCTTGCCCTAAAACGTGTAGCTTTCCTGTAGCTTTTCTCTAGGTAGTTCCAAAATAATAACACTTTGTTAACTGTACCATATGGCTGACAAGGGACAGCCAGTGTAGGTCACACTCAAACAAATTCCAGCAAAGGCTCGGTATCTGCAAATAAACATTTGAGAACCTTTTATTAACACTGCTGTTTACATTAAGCTACGAGGTCACAATCTCAAATAACAGGAAACATTTGCCAAGGAGGCAAAAGACAAGACCAGCAGCCTAGCCAAGGTCTAAATCCCCACTGTTTTACTCTAGGTTAAGGTTTCAAAGCCTTCATGCCCCTTTTTAACTAACTAGCTTTATACATCTAGTAGTCCTACTACTATGATTGTCTTCCTTTCTTTAACTCTAACCACTCAGCTCAGTATTCCCAAATGCACTTACATGGGAAGAGGTAACCGTGCAATGACAAATCTGTCCTTTTGTTGTTCATATCATTTCATCTTTCACAGATGCCAGTCCTCAATATCATATGGAAGATGAATCGTCGTCTCCCAGGAGTCCATAAGAACAGAGCCAAGAAGCTTATTCACTTGAGACCTTGTTTATCTCCAGTTCTGATGATTAACACGGTGAGAAATGCATAGCAAGGAGAGACTGATGCAATGTGGGTTAAAACCAATACTCATTAGGTGACAGTAATGACCCTCACTCCTTCAACAGAAGCATACAGATGCTGTGGGTCAGAGTGTTGCTTTACTCGTGTCTTTTATTTCAAATGAGATAATGCTGGTGAAAAGCACTATGCCGACAGCCTTAGAGATAGAAGTCCACCATCTGCGTATCACAGGTAACACAGGAAAGCAACACAGTGATCAAATGTCTGGAAAACAGGACCAAGGGGGTCAGAGTTTGAAGGGAATTCAGGGTATTTTGTCTTCAGGAAGCTGAAAGGAGATATAGCAGCCTTCAGACGTGTAAATGTGACTGCAGAAAGGCAGACAATAAGCACTTCTCCTTTTTCACAAGGATTAGGACAAGAAACAAGTTTGAATTGATTGCGGTAAGCAACATGCGGGTTAGACCTAGACCTTAGGAAACTATCTCCAGTGGTGGCTCACCATGGGAACAGACTGTCTAGGCTAACTGCAGGGCTTCCAGGGAAGAACAAGTCGCACAAACCTCTGGCAGAACAGGTGTGAGTGTGGCTTGTCCTGTCTCCATGCAGGGCGATGGCCTGCCTGGCCAGCAGAGATCCGATCCTGGCCTTTTTCCTGTGACTCTCAGATGCCTTCATTATAACCTTTGCCTTGTCAGTGTGCTTGTACCCTCAACTGGAGACACCAACATCAAAGTTTATGGGTTACCTCCCTGTCCATACCATACAGTCTGTGGTCACGCTGCTCAAAGTGCCGGCAGAAATGCTAACCAGTGCAATTTGCACTTTAGTGTTGTTGGGATCTGTCTATTTGCAAAAGAACTGAGATCAACTAATGCACAATATGGCAAGCGATCATTACAAAAAGCCTGAAACAAACCAGAAGGGAAAGGAATTGTTTCGAAAAAGACAGCTCATGATGCAACAAGGGAGTGTTAAAGGACACCTGGACTCCAGGGGGGCTCAATCCACAGTTTGGCTCAACAAAATTGCTGCACGCAGCTGAGAGAGAGAGACTTGCCAAGAACTTCTCTGAATCTGTCTACAGCCTTATCATAATCCTGGCAACTCCAGATAGCTCTGAACTGCACTTGGTGGCTATGGACCATAGTCTTTCCCTTTTGGTTATCTCCCTTGTGCTCTAAAATATGAGGCGTAAGTACCTACAAAAGCAACTCAACTTCATCCAAGTCACTTGGTTACAAAGACTTGCTGGCCCCTTTCCTCTACAGAAGTAGTTGGAGAGATTTTAGTGACCACTTGCAGCTGGAGGAACAGTGGTCAGCAGTGGAAAAACTGGGTACACCTACCCGTGTCTTGTGGAGTGTATAAAGGAAAAAAAACTGATGAGAACACAAAAAAAGGCAATTTGTTAGAGTTCTCATTTGATTCCAGAAATGTTGCCATCAGCCTCAACAAAGTAAAAAATACCTTTATTTTCACCAGTGCCACCATCACCCCTGCTTTGACTGCCGCTGAGACTCAGTGCTCCTGGAAGCAGCTGGTAGGAATAGTCTCTGTGATCTCTGGGCCAAATTACTCTGGCTCCCAGACACAATGTTCTGCCTCTGACCACAATGTGTTGGGAGAAGCAGGAGGAAAACAGAAAGATATTGGTGTCAGTGACAATGGTTTCTCTGCCGCGAATGATGAAAAATAAAGAAGATGGCATTGACACATCATGACTACGGTGATGATTATATTGCCTGGAGTTAAACAGAGAAAGGAATAAATCAGTCTTCTGTCACTGACAGGCATGACAAGAGGAGTCTGTAAAGCACATGTAAGTAGCATTCAATTTTCCATTTTGACTATTTCTCCTCTTCCAAGCTCCCCCCGCTCTGAAGTTGTCCGTGAGTGCAAAGAGAAGTGGTATTCTCCACTCAAGGATAAGCTGACAAAGTTAATTTGCTTTACTTGCTCCCAAATCCCTGATTCATCCCCTGCATCTTAAAAGGCAGCTACTAAGCCACTGGTCTAACTAAGACATTATTGTTATTAAAGCAGAGTCTTTGGCATTGTGGTGCAAATTAGCATAACAGCATCACACCCTGTGGGGGCATTAAAACAACTGCTTTTATCGTTCCAGTTTAGGTCTTCAGAGATGGAAGCCTCTGATTGTGAAACTGCTCTCAAAAGTCTCATTGAAGTTATCCTGCTGTGTCCTATTAGGATGAACCAAACTCCAAAGATGAAATTTGTGATTTTCTTCAGATAATACTGAAAAGATCCAGCATGTCCTAGCTCTCTTAAAATGTTAACTCATTTACAGCTGCCTTGGTTTTCCAGTTCTGTAAATACATTCCATCACAAAATGATAATCTGGTTAGTTACAGTGACTTGCAGCAGGCAGAAAGCCAATACATAAGTTATTGGTCCTGCACTTTGCAAACTGCCTAAAATGCAAACTCAAATTATTCTTGTACATAACTGCAAGAGAGTAAGTTCCAAATCAGCAACTTTTCAGTTGCTAAATAGCTGTATATTATGCACACACATGACATCATTAATTTTTTTGCAAAGAAAGAAAATCCCTTCTCTGAGAGCACAAATGTGAGGATCCCCTCTACACAGTGAGACTGAGAGTTCCTTGCTTACAGGAGGGACCAACCCTACGGAAATGCCCTGACTACACCACACAACTGGAGAAGGAGTTCCAGTTCTTTCTAATGACAAGGTCATTGGAAAGGTATAGCCCACTTTAATTACTTGCAAGTAGGCTACTTGGTCTGCAAACATACTGGACAATGGCACAGAGACACGAGTTGGCTCTGTCTAGCTCTATACTGATCCAACCAGCTGAGCAACAGCAGTAACCATCATGCAAACACACTGTCCTGTTTCCAGACCAAGGCTGAATCTGTGCGTGTGCTCAGTGCCCAAGTTACGAGCCATGTGTTACATACATAGCTCAAACCAAGGTTTCCTCTGCCCTGTGTGGAGGATTCTTCTTTTCTGTGCAGAACATGTCTCCGATGAGCAGCCAAGAAACCTTCAAGCAAAAAAGTTCACCCTGCAGGACAAGGCGAGTTCTAACTGCCTTCCCAAGACTCTCTATGCTCTTTTTAGGCAGTTCTTCCAGCCTGGCTGTCTGAGAAATCCTCCCCAAGGATGAGATATCCACCAACAGGCTTCTTGTTTTGCTGGGTCTATGTGTCTCTAAGCACTGGCTCATCCCTGGATAGCGGGCACTGTGTGGGACAGACCAACAAGTTTGGTCAAAGAATTCCAAGCTGGGTTTGGAGATGGGTCACTTTTGAGAGTGGAAACTGACACGATCTGTGGTATTCCACATCTGGAATTCACGCTAAACAAGTTATTGAGGATTTTCAATATACAGTTAGCATTGATATATTGGTGCAACTAGTAGAGTAAGCTTTCAGTACTCTTCCCCTGGCTATTTTAGCTGTATCCACTTCAAACCAGTTCTTTTTCAGACCAGACGGATTCAAAAGCAAATCAGGCCCTTCAATGTAGAGATTTCTCTTGAAGCCCAGCCCTTGGATCTTGCTGTGTTTAAGTGCTTAAGAATAGCAGCTGTAGCATTTCTAACTCTGGTCTGGGGACTCTTTCCACTGCAGTGCTCCACTTCTCAGTGCTAGAGTGAGTATCGCCTCTATTCCTGGCTTTTCAGCGAGTCTCCCAAAACCACTAAATTCCAGCTGTGAGATTATTGTACTGGCTGGCAAACTCCAGCGCACAGGTTCCCCAGAGATGTGCCACAAACCACGCATGTCTTG
This sequence comes from Tauraco erythrolophus, assembly GCF_009769465.1. Classification (NCBI taxonomy): domain Eukaryota; kingdom Metazoa; phylum Chordata; class Aves; order Musophagiformes; family Musophagidae; genus Tauraco; species Tauraco erythrolophus. The sequence goes on along the minus strand of NC_141468.1, from coordinate 67,080,479 downwards.
CTGAGCATCAGCTCTTTGTTTGCAAAGAGCTGCCTGTTCAGAGTGCACATACCCCCTACCTAAAAATACATTGCACGTCCTCTTAAAATTACCTTTTCCTCGGTAGGCAGTTGCTGCTGCTGTCGCAAGGAAATAATGTGCTCTTCAGCAACTGGGGGAGCTTGTGCAGGATGGTAAATTGAAAAAAGGAGTCCACAAGCCACTCTCTTTATGTTAAAATACGGTTTACAGTTGTGAAGGAGATTGAGAAGACGTGTAGTGCAGTAGCTGAGAAGTGGTCGATGTTATGAATTACACCTAGTCTGTGGATACTAAAAAGCTAGAAGCAGAGAAATTTTCCAGCTGCTGCAGCATCCTGTGAAAGTTCTTTTTCCCATGCAGGCTAGCTGAGAAACAGTTTGAGGCTTTTGTAAACTAAGACTTTATCTTGCACCTGTAGCTTTTTATGCAGTCTTGTTTGTGGCACACTGGGAAAGTTGTTTTGAAATGGGTGTTGTAGCATTCAGCCAATCCCTCTGGGAGGTGGATGGTCAAGCAACCAATTGCCTTGGCCATTCTTGCGAACCATGTTATACATACAGATTTGTAATTAATTAAATGTTGGCATTTTCTCCTGGACCTGAATTCTATGTCGTTCTTCTCTCCGTCCTCGGTACAACAGTGACACTAGTCCAAGATGAATAATAAGTCCTGCTGTAGTCCAGCTCAAGTTGACCACAACAGATCATGTATCACACGAGGCTGAATGCCATTTCGACTCTAATTTGAGTGTGTGGATGAGAACATCATACTGTGTGCTTGCTATGCTGGTAGGTAGGTGATACAAAACCACTTTTATGCTGCTGCTCTCCTCCTGCCTTGCATTTCTGTAGCTGAAATACACAGTTCTCCTGCTCTGACTTTGCCAAAACAACCATGAGCAGCTCCAGTTTGCATGTGCATCTCGCAGGGCTAACAGTCAGCCCCAAAAGGGCTGAGGAGGCAAAGAGGCAGTATGTCCTGCCCCTTTCTTCAGCTGTCCTGAAGACAGCCTGAGCACACCTGAGAGGCTCCCTTAAGAAACCACATCTCACAGACCAGCAGCAGACCAACCACTCAATACTGCTAACATACCTCTGTAATCTAAAATCCATGATCAAAACAACAAACACTGGCCTGTGGTGTCAGCTCTCCAGCTACTGTAAATGACAGCTCAGAACGAGCTGGCACCATACACGGCCTTGATATGAAGGTAGAATAAAATATGAGGCACGAAGTGAGAATATCAAAAGGAAACATGAGAGGATGCTCTGCAAGGCAAGGCTCTTTGAAAATATGCTGAAGGACTGCGTGTGAAATAAGAAAGGTTTTCAGCTTCCTACTGTGAAACCTCTCTCTCTCTCTCTTGCCCTGCGATGGGGGCTCAGTAGGGACTGACCCAAGCCGGGTAATTTCCATCCTATTGCCTGCACGGCTGTCTCCTAGAGTCTGACAAGTGATCTTTATGATAGCCTTGCAAAAATAATGACAAATGAAAAACAACTGCAACTCAGATGAAGCAGTGAAATAAATTCCTGGGAAGCGTCGTAAACAGCACTAGCAGGGAAAAGCGCTTTGCTAGAAGGAAGCTGAAGAGAGAAGACCACTGGCAGAGAGCTGAATGGGGCAGGTGGCCTGGGTGGAAAGAGTGAAGGAAGGCACGTGGCATCTGAAAATGAAGAAAAAAGAGCTGGTTGGGAGGCAGGAGAACAAGGGAAGGGCTGATGCAGCCACACAACCCGATCCACTTAAATGGTAGCTACAGTGGCATAAACCTGAGCAGTAATGGTGTGGTGAGTCAGACCCTTGTAATTAGCCCTAATTGGCAACATAGCTAATGAAGGAGCAGGGTAGAAATTGCAGAGCAAATTCTGTCCTATTTGCACTTATGCAAATCCATAATATGTAGTTTTAAAATTCATCTTATCAGTGGGTTTTTTTTTCGGAAAAACTAAATAAACCCTATACTGTATAGGCAAAGGGCTTTTCTGGCCACATGGAAAATCCTACAAGCTCGCCATTTTCCTTTTACAGTACAACCATCTTCCTTTTACAGTACAGCCATTTTCAGATCTTCAGGATTAATATTATGGGAGTTTCCATATTTCTAGTGGTATCTCAGGAGGCATTACAACTAGGAAAGACGCCATTTCTCATGGCACAACACAACCACTAAAAACCAGCATCAAACTATTTTCCATTCAATACAACCTATTTACTTGACAAGTCAAATGTTTCATTACAAGTTGAGAACTGTATTTCTTTGAAGACAGATAGATTTTCATGGGGAATTTTCATCAACAGCTATTTCACAGAAAAGAGGCGGCCTGCAAGTCAGGACATTGGCCTCTGGGAACCTGAATTCACCCTTTAACTGAGCACAATGAGTTTGATAATTTCATTCTCAGCCCAAAAGAACATCGATACATCTCACGTATCGTTATCCAATGAGAAAGGCAACTTCTCCTCAAGACCTAGGAGTGGAGCACAGAAGCAGTTACTGCACATGAAATTGCCTGGCAAATTTATTACACTTGAAACGGAGTCTTTCATCTGTCTACTACACGGTAGCATATCTGTGATATCACCTCTGTTGCCTAGCTAATTTAATGAGAACTAAATACAGTCACGATGTACTTGCCAAAGAAGAGACACCTTTCATCCCTAATTGGTGATGAGGCCATTCAACGTCTATGGTGCCTCATGGAAACTGAACTACGGTCAATGTTCTGCTATCAGGAGTAATGGGGGAGAGGTTGGGTTATCTCAAATAACACAAAATTAGTCTTGCTAGATCAATCAGAAACATCCCAAGGTCTCTGTATGGAGCCAGCTTAAATCCAAATAGTCTTATTAACTCCAGATGAATGTTATCCCTCCCGGACTAGATTACTTGCCCCTGGGGTGGGGTGTACCTCCATCATGGCTTGTAGTGTTCCTGGTGCCAGGAATCCTTGTACTGGGCAGAGGATGGAGCCTCTCCATGCCTCCAGTGTCAGCTGTGTGTGGAGCCCAGCTGGGTCTAGAGCTTCTAAAACCAGATGGATCCACAACTACTCCATGCAGAATCACTCTCCTGCCACCATCCCCTTCCCCACTACCCCAAGTCCAAGAGCATCCCAGAGACACTCAAGCAATTGCACCCTTGGTGGAGGTGATATGGCCCTGGATGTAATGCAGCTTCAGGCACACAGTGCTGTGCCTCACTTAATATCCTTTCTGAGTTCAGGCTGCATCTAATGTCCAAACCATGGATAACCATCAAGCCAGGAAACACCTCCCTACATGTTGACCCTGCATCTTGCAGCAACAGAGGCAAGACTGGGCTCTCCCAGCCACTGGACCCACAAGGAGAAATGCAAGCCTTCCTAAACTGCTCCATCCATGCTGACAGGCCCCAAACAACACTCACCAACATGCAAAGCTGAGCCCAAACTTTTCTCAGAAGTGGAAGAGAGAAGCAGAAATGACGCTGAGGGAAAGGTGGCATTTATCTCTTAGAAAGTGGAAAAATCAGTACAGTGCGTTCCTTGCTGTCAAGCTCATCAGGGCTGGGAAGGTATCTGTTCCAGAGATGCTACCCAAAGGCATTTATCTCATATTTATGAGTACAAGCTAGTAGCCTATCTTTGGATGACAGTTTTTTACAAAAAATACACCCCATCCTAGCAGAAGGTCAGAGCAGAGATGTGAGGGGACAGAAAGGAACATGAACAACAGAGAAAGGGAGGCAAGGGAAGGGGCAAGGACAAGGAGCAGGGACTCATTGTTTCACTCCCACATTTCCCATTTGGAAGGACAAATAAGAGGGGAGGATTTTTTTTTTTTTTTAAGTCTTCTATCAATTATTCTTCCTGACTCAAAGCCATCAAAAATCAAATGGGCTCAATGGTGCAGGCCACCTGCTGAGCCAGAGAACGTCACGCCAAAATGACCTCCAAAAGTTATTTACAAACTAATGGAGGCAGCAAGCAATTCCACTGCTGCAAGGGCTCTTTCCAGCAAGAGGCAGATCAGAAGACATCACTGGCTGATTTAATAGGTCATCGAAGGCCAGTGAATGAATTATCATGGCAGACATCAGTCTCACTCCTCGGTCAGTCTTTATTACAGAGAAACAGTTACAGAAGGACCTCTGTGAAGAAGTCAGAGAAAGACCTGCATTTCAAAGCAGTGGGTGAGCCAAGGTGGAGAAATTATACCTGTGATTCACCAGAAAAGAAAACTGCTCATTTCACTTGGGGGGAATTACTGACCAACCAAGGCAGAAGGGGAGGCAGGAAAGCAAAGTGGCGAGGAGAGCAGTGCTTAACTGCTCTTTGGATTTTTATCGATGTGTAAATGATTTCCTTCTCCTTTTAGTAAAGACTTGGCAGTGTCTTTGGAAGGACTTGTAATGGGGTCTCCTGCTGGAGAAAAGGGAAACTTAATTCCATCTGAAACCCATCCTGCTTCTTTCTAATTCTCCTCATTAAAACAAGAACAGATGTCAATAACAAATGCATCTCTGTCTCTTAAAAATACTTATTTCCTGCTTGGGCCCCAAGCCTGGGAGATAACAAATGTTCTCAACTGCTACCGGACAGTGAAGCTCAGAGGAAGGCCTTGAGGAGGATTACACACCAAATGTCACCAGTCCTGATTATCTCCCCATCACCAACTGCCGCAGAGAGCTTGCAGACAGAAGGTTGGGATTGGGATTCCTGGGGGTGGGTAGGAAAAGGGAGACTAGGGAATGCAGAAAAAAAGATCTCAAACAGACTAAAAAAGATCTCAAACAGGCTAAGGAAATCTTTCCTTAACCCAAATACGGTATTTTGATAGGACTGGAGCTAGTCCCATCAGAAATGGTGAAAGAGAAAAATTAGAGCCGTTTGAGGGCCTGGGGAAACAGGGCAAAACTTTGAATCCAGACTTCTGTTTCTGACCTTCTATATTCTACCTACTTATACACAATTTTCTTGTCTCCTTGGTCTTTTAGAGTCAGGGCCTACAGGGTGATTAAACCAATGTGTGTTAATGCAGCATGTACTCTGTATGCTACTGATCAGCTACCTGAAATTCCCACTCAGAGATGCGTAGGTGTGGGGATCGAAATACGAGAAGCAGGCTTTGGAGGAATGCATTCGGCTGAAGCTGTGGGTGGGAAGTCTGGGCCTGGCTCTGGGCAGAGTGCAGCTTCAGAAAGGTTGAGGGCTGAGACTGAAAGTCCTTTTCCATGGGATGCTGCATGCTGATGAAATTATGGCAACGCGTGGTATTCGAGAGGAGCCTGGTCACAAGTCAGTAACCGAGTCTCTCCACCCAGCCCTGGCATTCAAGCACCAACCTGGGATATTCTGTGGCAAAAGAGTAAATATTGAAAGGTCTAACAGTATAGAAGCCTAAATGGAAAAAGAAAGCATCATTTTTACAGAACACTGAAAGGTCACTATACCCTTGCACCTGTTGTTTTTGCATCTCTTAGTTCCTTCTAACCCTGATAGCACAAGACAGAAGGGCATACATGTAAAATACATGTCGTTTTAAAAAAAGCAAAACAAAGTGGACATCGAGAACTTCTCTAGAATAACTGGAAATCCAGGATAAAGTTGAAGAAGAAATGAAGGACAAACACATCCTGTTCCACCTCCCTCCCTCCTCTTCCCCTTAACACACCGGATAGGAAGAGGCAGGTAACAGACTTTGTCAGCTCCTGATCCACACACTCATTTTTGATGGCAGAGAGAGAAACAAGAAATTCATATCTCACCTACCTCCACCCACACACTGGAGCTGAAAGTGATAGTTCAAATTATAACAATGATACTTCCTTTTAGTCTCCAGAGGGGTGGAGAGTTTTGAGGGTGGGAAGAGCAATTTCACACAGTCTTTCTTCTTCTTTTTTTTTTTTTTTTTGGACCAAGCGTGAGACAAAAAAAGCTGTATTTGTTTTGTTGGGTTGTGAAAGGTGTGGAAATAACCGTTCCATGAGATAAGTAAAGAGCTGCCTCCCCCTTTCCCTCAAAGCTACTACACCCACAGCCCCTGAAGAGCAGAAACCAGCAGGAATTGGGTTATGGGAGTGCGAAGGGCAGGAATACTCATTTTTTAATTCAGAAGTCGTCATCTCTGGCAGTCTTTTGCCTCTCTTGTCTCTGCCGGTCTCCATGGCAACAGCAGCCCGGCAGAACCATCCTTCTCTCGCTGCTCCAACACAGATGAATTCAACCAGGGGTCAAAAGCAGCTCCTGCTTTCAGGAAAGCAAGAAAACGTGCCGTCTTCCTTCCTCTTCCTTTCTACTCCCGTCCTCTTTTCTGTTTGTTGTTTTTTTAGTTATTTTTGTTGCATTGGGGCGGGGGCTAACCTTATTGCACTTGTTTTTCTTCAGAAAACAGCAGAGAGAAATCTTGTTTTATTTTCAAGCGCCTCTCCAGACAGCCCCATCGGCCATATTGCGCACAAGCTGGGATGTTTGTGAGAGACACGCGCCAAGAGAAACCCAGGCCGGGACAGTGGGCTCCAGCCTGGCTGCCAGGACACACGTGCCTTGTGCCACGCCGTGGGAGGGCTGCCCAAGAAGCACCCAAGAAATACATCGGGTTTATGAATAAAAGCAGAGGGTGCACTGCTGAGCCGTAAATAAGTGCTGTGTTGTTATTTGTTGCCTTGTTATTTAAATATCTTGTTTGAAAACCCAGGAAGCTCAATTGATATTGTCCAAATTGACAACAGAAATTTGGAAATATTGGTCAACAGAAATATTCTCTATTCTCCCTTTGCATTTCTTCTACTGAAGATGTTTCAGACATCTGGTCAAAGAGGAAAAGCACTACTGGAAAACCTATTCCAGGGACGAGTCATTCATGCAGCAGACAGCAGCAATCTTCACTGAGTGATAAGTCCCACGCTACTTGGACAATACTCAGCAAGAATACATTAGCCATAATTGGAATCAGTTTGCAAACAGAAATGAACCATATTCATTGAATATTTTATCTGGACCTAAAAATTCTCCCAGTTCTTTTCCTGATTTCTTTGGGTTTGACAATAAGCTTTGCTTAAGACTGCAGAGACATAAAGATAAATGGCTGAATGGCTCAGCATTTTCTGAACACCGCTGTCACCACAGGGCACTCATGAATATAAATACAGGGGAACAACATTAGTCCTACACCCAAAACACATCACCCTGTGCTGTTCAACATCTTGCTTTATCTGAAAGAGCCCTGGGAGAGGCGAGGGTGGCTAAATTGCACCTCTGCTTCTCCGCCCCTTCCCTCTTATTTCCACTTTGCCTTTTGTAACCTCACCAGCCCTCTTAATCCCTGCCACAGCCTCTTGCCAATTTTGAGTTGGTGCTACGGAGGAGGCTGGAGTCAGAAGACATGTTTAGGTCTGCCCTGGCTCCAAGGCCAAGCTGTCTTCTGTCCCACTCTCGATCCTTGCTTCCCTTGCAGAGGTGGGTAGGAGGAGCTGGTGCTGCTGCTGGGAGTCAGGAGAACCCGAGGCCAGCTAATTGCCACCTGTCCGCATGACGTGGAACCACCCCCAGGCAGCGGGAGACTAAAAACTGTGAAACAAACATTTTTAATGCTGTCACCACACATGATGCTGCAAGGCCCTGTTGCCAAGAAGCGTGGTACCTGACGGCATCCTGGTGTCTGGTTCCTTGCTGGAGAGCAAAGTATATAAATGGTTCTGAAACATCTCCTTCCCTCACCCCTTTCTAGGTGGGGAGATGATGCCAGCTGCCTCTCCCCATCCTCTCATCACCTCCAGATGTGCTCCAGAGAGGACATTGCTTCCTTACACCAAAAAGAGAGGAAAGCTATCAGAAATACAAATACAGTCTTTAAGCAGCTGTGGGCCCTACCCACTCTTGCTCCGTTCCCATTCGTTCCAAGCACTCCAAAACTTGTTTTCACATGTCAAAACCACTCCTACTCCACTTCCACAGGTCCCACGTAGTCCTTCTTAGCTTCCACCTGCCTCCCCCTTGCTTCCTCTCCGTCTCTACTCGCCCAACCCACTCCTGTTCCACTTCCATGCGTCATCCTGCTTCTGGCATGGGGAAGGGTTGACAACCTTAATGCTGAGCTATTGCAAACTCTCCTCGCTCCCCTCCCTTCTCCCTTTCCAACCTTGCACATACCTATTTATATTGATGATATACTTTAATCTCCCCTTAAGCACTGTCTTGATGGCCTGTTTCTCTAACAAGCATGCATAACTACTGATTTTGATTACCCGTCTGGTCTCTGCTTCACAAGCAAACGTCACAGCAGAGACTGCTAGAACATTTCGGAAAGCCTTAAAAAAGCCAGTATTTCCTTAGCCCAGAGGCCACTGCGTGCAGCCTCAGGGGTACTTTTACATCATTAAAGACAAGACGACTCCAGAGATAGAATGAGTTTTCAGGTTTTGGGTAAGGGCAGTGATGCTGCTAGAGAAAGTAAAATATAGCTTTGTTGCCCTGAGATAAACGATATCAAATAAAAACAAGGTGGGATGAAAGGGGACATGAGTCATAAGAAGGACTGTGACAAGTTGACATGATCTTATTCCCTCACTATACAGCTACGTGCGTGCATGCTGCACTGAGGTACATCTTTTCACGTGTGTGGCTTTTGACTGACATCTAGCATACCAGTTAATAAACTCAAGAACAGGAAAGCCTTGGACGTTTGGTCAGTAAAGCTTTCACTCTGGCATCCTCAAGCTGCAATGGAAACAGGTGTCAGTTTATCTCAGAAGGTTTTATTGTAAGAGACACTTGAGATGTCCTGAGAGGGTGCACTGAAAGACAGGAAGGCACACAAACGCACACAGTGTCACCTTTCACTTTTAAATAATCACAATGTTATGGTGGAGGTTTTAAATCATCCTGCTGTTGAAGGGAGAGGTGAGTTGACTGGAATGAGGTTGACCCAGAAGATGAATTCAGAATTAGAAGCCAAGATTAATATGTCTGTTCTTCTGATTTCCAAAGTTGAAAACAAGGTGGAGAACGAAGAAAGAGGGAGGCTGGAAGAGAAGTGGAGTATATAATTGCCTAATTAACAGGATTTTCTCCACTGATTATAATCACTTTCAAATTAAAGAGGGTTTAACTGCATCATAACCAAATTTTTTCTTACACTTTTTTGCATTAGAGAAGTGCCAGCAGTGTCAATAAGACCGCTGCAAGGTTGGAGCTCCAGTGACAGAGCTCTCATTAGTGACCTGGGGCCAAATTTTCACAGCTGGCCTAACCTGGCACGACTCCAATGAAGTCAGCAGATTAAATATGACCTCAAGACTCATTTGCTTACTGTGCCATGGATGAGAGAGAGTGGAAATGCAAATCTATCTGTGTTGTTTGGCAGCGTCCAAGAACGTTCAATCAAACTGCAGAAAGTATTTCAGCAATTATTTTGGAATAAGCTACTCGGTAAACTATGTGTTATTATGCTAAGGGACGGGAGAAAGGGACACGCTCTTCAAGGCCAAAGCTCAAACTTCACGAGATGAAAATTTCATGTTATGCTCCAAACTGCAGCATTTTCACGCATGTTTCTTTGCTGCTGCAAACTGGTATTTGGGCATCCAAACTTTGGATTAATTACATATTTATTCATCTAAGTGAAAACATGGTCTAAATTTGCATGCATTACCTTTCAAGCCTGGTCTGATGTTGCTTATTTTTTCATCTGCAAGCAAGTAATACTGACAAATCTCTGTGAAACTTCACCTTAGTTTTGGAAAAATCAAAAAATATTCTGAAAACAGTCAGACATTTCTTTGCACCAAATCTCTGCACATTTAAAGGGGCGAAGAGCCCCCTTGGATACACATGATATCCACAAAAAGGGCAGTATAGAAGGCTCTCTGCTTGCCCTGGTTCATTTTTTTCCTGTGATAGCCACAGAAAAATCCAATGATAGCTCTTTTCCAGCTGAGGAGAGGCACTGGGCACTTTAAATTAAAATCTTTATGGGTGAAATAGACTTTCATCATTTAGACGTGATACGACCTTACGCTGCAAAATAAAGAGCCGTCTTTAAATAACAAACTGATGGCTCCCTGCGGAGAACATAATGCCATACACTGTACTACACCGGATCTTTCTCTTCCTTTGAGAAATTATCACAAACATTATTAACTTGCCATCGGAAAATGAAAACGACCTTAGGAAAATGTACTCATATGTCTCTATATTTTACAATAAAAATGCACCTGTATGCATAATAATATTTTTTACAACTCCACAATGTATGGCACGTTGCACCACCTAAGCACTTATCTTGGAAAAATATAAGAACACACGAAGACACACATGTATGCAACACGTGGTGTAAATATGTATATCTTATATGTGAAATTTTTACCTGTAACTCAGACATCTACCAGCACAGACTAGGACATATCTGCACATGCATGACTAACATATGGTCCCATTCCTGAAACATATACCTTGCCCTAACAACCAGTGAATATGACCAGTAAACGTTCCACATGCTTATACAATAATACATTTGCGCTCCTGCCTAACATTCCACTCCCCTCCCCGCATCCGTAGTACACCATGTTGTGATCACACAGCTGTAAGGTGAGTTAGCATCGTTACGCTGTGCGCACCACGGCCACATGCAGACATATGTAGTGCTACATTTCCTCAATGCTATGCAAGGATTATGTGCCCTTTGCCAAAACATGCACGTGGAAACAATCCCCGGGGAGTGAAAGGAAGGTGTTACAAATAAGAAATCTCTTCAGGTTTCCTAACCCATTCTCTGCTAGTGTAGCATGACTTCTTCGAGGTTACGTCTTACATATATTGTAGATGACCGACAGGCTCATCTGACCATACTCAGAGATGCAAAGCACCTCTGGGGAGCACTGGGAGCCCACAAACATCAAAAGCCAAGTCAGCCCTGACAGAAGGCGATATACAGACGCACACCACCTATGCCTCACACATAGCATTTCCCCCCGGAATAGAGAGATGATGAACGTCTGACCCTGGTCTCCCTGGGGAGCTGAAATGACGTCTCCAGCTGCCCGTTTATCGCCTCCAGTCCTTCACAGCACTGGCAAGGCCATCCATATTGCTGACATTTTTCTCCGCCCTCCCCTCACTGCCACCCTTGCTTGCTATGGCCGGGTAGTCCTGCTAATGTTGCCATTTACAAGAACAGCTGAGACAGTAGTGCTGATCAAGCATTTCTACAACGCCATTATCGATTCAACAGGCGTACGAAAAGCTGAGGGACGCTCACAATTTTTCTGTGCACTTGCAAAAAGGAGGGAGAGTCACAGAGCACAGAGCAGCCTCCTCCTGCGCCAATACGCCCGGCTCGCTGCGTCTCCCGAGCTCGCACCATACCCAGGCTCACCCTGGATGCTGAACACGTCTGCCAAACCCATCAGTAGCTTGGCCCTTTGCCATAAATCAATAAGTTCTCTTTAGAATTCCACCTTCCAAAAATATTTACTGTACATAATTTAATATAATACTCTCCTGGATAAAGAGCTGACATGTTTAATTACCTGGCTCAAGTGCTTTCCTTCTACAGAATACTGTATGCTCAGCCAGGAACATGGACAAACACAGCAGATTTTTAATCTGTTGGGACCTTGGGGTGGCAGAAATTACACTCTAGAGCCTCTTGTCTGAACAGGTCCTCTCACTCCTAGGGTCAGTTTGGGTTTGACACTTGTCCTGGTTTCAGCTGAGTCAGAGTTAGTCCTCCTTTTCAGCAGCTAGGAGAGCTCTGTGTTTTGGTTCTAGCTGGAATTCATTATGAGAAGAATGTTGATAGCACACTGATGTTATATTTGGCACCGAGACACCAAGGACTTTTCAGCTTTTCGTGTTTTGACAGTGTGCAGGAGCACAACAGGCTGGGGAGGAGCATGGCTGGAAGAAAGGGTCCACAACTCCCCTTATGATTTGAACTTAGCCTTAGGATTGAGAGCCAAATTGGCCAATGGAGTATTCCATATCATGCAACGTCGTGTCCAGCATAAAGATGAGGGTTGACTGGAAAGAAGGACTTTTGCTCTTCCTAGGCTCTCACTCTCGGACTCTCAGAGTGCTCTCTCTCTCTCACTCTCTTTTCAGGCCTCCCACTCATCTGGGATTGTTGTGTCTGGACTTAATCTGTTTCGGGATCATTAGCCAGGACAGGACAGGCCTTGGCCAGTGTGTGGCGAGCAATTACACTATGCATCACTTGTTTGTATATATTGTTATCATTATACACAAATATATATTCTTATATTATTACTAAATTGTTATTATTATTAAATTGTTCTTATCTCAACCCATGAGTCTCCTTCCCTTTTCCTCTTTAATTCTTTTCTGCATTCCTCAGGGGTGAGGGAGGGTGAGCGAGCGGCCACCTGGTGTTTAGTTGCTGGTGGGACTAAACCATGCCAATACTAGGAGGGAACAGCCTTCTGCTCTGTCTTTGCCTTACCAACACCTGAAGGGTTTTTGGGAAAGGAAGAGGTGCTGGAAAGAAAGCCCATATCTTAATCAGCCCAGCAGATGACCGTTGCCATTGATTTGATGGTAGGACCACTTATCCCAGAAGGACTTTTTGACCAAACAGCACTGGCAGAGCTCCATCACCAACCACTGCTTTACAGATATCAGTGTCCTGGACCTCTGTTCATAGGGCAGCCTATTTACACAGAAGCAATCCACCATTTTTCCTCACAACTTTTAGACTGTAGCTGTGCTTGAAAACATTTTTTTTAATCAAAACTCTCATTTGCCCTTTGTTTTTATCTTCCATCTCAGCATGTACATACTGCCATTTGTCAAATTTAGTATCCTTGTCAAATGCAACTCATCCCCTCCTGCACTTAGGATGCCATCCTGGAGACCACCACCACTAACTGGGGCTTTGGTTTAGCCTTTCTGCAGTCTCCTTATGAACATACAGCCCAGCCAGGGAGTTTTCATTTCAAGGTAATGTTCTTTGATCACTTATTCCATGCTGCCTGCTCCAAGCTGTATAATCTCAGTGAAGGGCGTGCTAGGAACCACGTATGGACTGCTGAATATGGGTATGTGAAGTGAAGATGGCATGTGAATGTCAGGACACTCCTAGGAGTCTCAGCAAGTACAGCTCACAACTTTGTGCAGACTTTGACTTCTGAATACCCAAAAGCTCCAAAACTTAGGAAAACTCACCAGTGCACACAGATATAAATTAACTTACATTCAGATTTCTGAGAATGAAAATATCCCATTTTGCATACACTGCTGAGAAATTCTGGGCAACTTCTGCAAACTGTTTCCCTTTGATGACCAACCAAAATGGCAGCTCTGCATCAAAGGCAGAACCGAAGTCAACTGAAGCTTAGTCTAGGTGTGTTGAAAGCAGTTGTCCTTTCTTCCCTGCATGATACGTGTCAGCAAAGTTTTCCTGAGAAATATGTGTATCTCAGTTCTACTAGGTTTGTCTCATGTTTTCATGAGGATGACCCAGTGATCAAGGAGCATCACTGCTTTAGTTTTCATTTACGTCAGCTAAAATATTTGCGGCCTTTTTAATGACAAAATATTTCTCCAAGGCTTATTGCTGTACCGAGTAAAATTTTCTCTACAGTTGCCAGGAACAAGCAATCCAGGGGTACAAGCGTTTGAAGTGAAAAGTTGAGTGTAGATCTTATCAAAGCTGTTCTTTTGTATGTTAATGATGCTTGTTCAGCAATTCAGAACGGCAAAATATCCTGGTTTTGGTGGGGTTTTTTTTTAAATACAGTCAACTTATTCCTTCCCCTATTTGAAACAGAACTCAAATCTCATCTAGTTCTCATTAAGTACCCTTTACCTATCCTTCAGTGACTTCTGATCTCAGTTAAAGCTTGATGATCACTTCCAAATGCAAATCAAAACCTACTTCTAAAGGGGCGGATGTGTACTTTGAGCAGAAAGGTATAAATTTAGACCTCAAATGTTTTCACAGTAGGGGTTTTCTCACATTTTTAGACCTGACAAATTTACTCCCTCTCTCAGCAATTCAGGTAGGTCCTCAGCAGCCTTTGATTTTTTTGGCTTGACTGCTTCAGGATTTTTTGTAGCAAGGCAGGTCTTGGTCAATCAGATCAGTCCCTAGCTTAAACACAGTCTAAATCCAAACGTCAGTAAAAGTCCCCCTACCTCCCTTGTCTCCGAGGAAAGCAAAGTGTCTCGCGCAGTACTGTGGTGGATCCAACACCTTGTATGCAGCGCTGCGGTGATGCTGCATTGGGTGCAACGTTGTCACGCGTGACACCTCACAGTGATGGCAACATGCATGCCCACAGCTCACGACGCTGTGAACAGGAGTTGCCATCCAGATCTTGAAACGCAAGAAACATGGAAGAATTTGGAACCCCTTCTGCTAAAAGCAGAAGTCTGAAACCTTCAGAATGGCATATCTCCCAACTGGATACAGAAGCTTATGTTGCATGCTCTAGCCAGTCATGCGCCGTGCGATTTTTCTACACGTAATAATAGATCACTGTCAATGTACCTCAGTCTTCATCTGCAGCGTTTTCTGCTATTCTGGTCCCCAGACTGTCTTACGCAGAGGCTGCCTATCACGACAAATTTTCTGCTAGTGACAAACATCTCGCATGTAAAAATAGCCCTGAGCCAAATATCCTTTTTCTGGCCAGTTCCACAGGGCTGAGAGAATTCAGATTGAGAACAAACATTTGGATTTCACAGCTGAAATTAAAAAATCCTCCTGCTGTCTGAGCACCATAAAAATCCAGTACTCTCGTAATCTGTATTCAGATCTGTCATCTCCAGATCATCTCTGACAACTAGGTCTACAGAGAAACCACAGACCTGTTTTGCTTGTGACCTAACAACAGTTAGTGAAAGCAGAGAGCGGTTTTCTGCTGTCTTCAGAGGTCTGAATCAGGCACTATAGCAGATAGTAAAACAGACCTAAGATGTAGCCAGGATATTCACCACTCTGTATTCACATATCCTCGTCTCTGGTCCCACTCCAGGAGCAGAGCACTCTGCTCCTCCATGACACGCTGTGTATCAGCTCCCTGCTTTTCACACAGGCTAACTCCTACTCTCCCCAGGAATAGCTTATCAGAGTCTCCGGCATTGTTTAGCTGGCTATAAACCAGCAAGCAACTTCTGTCTCCATGGTGAATGATTCTTTGTCATCTTTTCCTCAAAGCTTTCTAATTAGACATCCTGTAATTTGCAGCTTTTCTATAACATATTTGCAGTGGTGTGTGTGTGCGTGTGGAGAATAAAAATTAAAATGTGGCAGTGAAATCAGCAGTCTGCAAATAATTGCAATAAATAAACAAACAATTGTTGTTTTTTTTAATGAGACGTGGACTGGATCTTCCTTTCAGGCAAGCAGCTGGTCATTTTGTTGCTTCATCCTTATATCCCCAAAGCCAATCTGTCACAACAAAGAACGACATCGGTTTCCACCTATTCTCAACATTATGGGATGACACATCTGATTTTGGTGATCTGTCCCATAGTTTGCAGGTGAAGCAAAGAACGAATGCAGAGAAAATGAGAACACAATAAAGTAACATGCCATTTAAGAAAACATTAACTTCCAGTTCAGCATTCTTCTCTAGTTGAGAGCTGATCAAAATCTGTTAGCATTTACTAAGCATCTAGCACCCTTTGTGAAAGGAGCTGCTGATTTCATTTGGTTCCTGCTGGACAGGCATTTACCTCACAAAAGCAATCTTTACAGCAGGTATTACTTATCAAGCCATGAAGACATACCAAAATAAAAAAAGAACTAAAAAAAACACTGGGGAGGGGCACAGTGGGACAAAGGAGAAAAGAGGAAAAAACGGAACTAGTGACTCAAATGACTGCTTTTCCCACTAAAAATCCAAAGAGTTAAATTGTTTATGGCTGTGTCCTTATCCATCTCATGACTACCTGGCCACCTGAAACATGGAGACCTGAACCCTGGCATACCTCCTTGGGAGCCTTCAAGTACGAAGCTACTTCAAAACCTAGACTTTCCTTATGGAATACTCACTCTTGGAAGAGGAATACTCTACTACCCAAATGAATGATTGAGGGGCATTTATCCCTTATTCAAAGCAATGCACAAGCTCTCTACTACTGCTTTCTGACCTCCTCAATAAAATATTCACATAAAAAATAACGCTTTTTTATACATTACATAGGCTCATACATACATCATATACGCTCTCTCAAACTTATTTGACATCACTAGGAATACTGCAAAGAAAAACTGAAGTTTCCTCAGTGACTCGCCTGTTCCCTGGCTGAAGCTGTAATCCGCTGCTTCTAATAGCACAGTCAACTCCACAGAAATATACTGCATTGTCACAAAGAGGGGCTTGTGATATCAATTTGGGAATAATTAAATGGAACAGATGCGAATGTCAAGAGTATCTGTGTCTGCAGATTCCTCCGATAACACATCTGATGACCACAAAATGTTTTATGAAGTTCAAGGCTCATTCACAGCTAATGGCTCCCAGTTAAGAGAACCAGGCAAAGGGCAAAGAAAGGAGAGGGGGGTGTTCATGAATATTTATGAAGCAAAGCAAACAGCAGAAATATTCCCTTTTAACAAGCTTCATTACTTCTTCTTCCACTCTCCTGATGAAGTAACTGCATTAAAATCCAGGCGTTTGAGTGTTGCTCAGCTGACACTCACAATCAGATTCATAAAATCATTTGAACACATATATATTTATATCTACAAATGGTAACAGGAAGAATCAGACACACTCTATTCTTTTTAAACAATTATGTTGCTTAAGGACAGGACCAGATTGATAGACAGCCCTCTTCTGTGCCTAATTCTGCAAGCTCCTGAGAGTCTCCTGAAAACACTTGAGCCTCCTCAGAGCCGAGAATGGAAGATGAGAGTGCTGAGCCTCTCTGAAGAGATATTCGGCACTTTGTAAATCTGCTACCTTTATCCTCAAACCAGAGGTAGTCTGGGAAGGCTTTACCAACATGGCTTGTGTCCATGCTCTTGGTCAGCATGCCTAACTTCTAACAAATGGTAATTCCTTGTCAGCCTTGGTTGCTCCTTAACAGTTCTGGTGAAAGGACTGTTGGGAATGGGCCCAAATGTCTATAGACATGTAAAAACTTAGTAAGATGAAGACCTACCAGCCCTTATTACATCTGCCTGTCAATAGCAATGACTTACAGCTCTCAGCAGGTCGGAGTTGCCTGTAACTGTATCAACCTACTTGATTTAATAAGTAGGCTAACACCAACAAGCAAGTTTACAGTTTGATTTTCTAAACTTAGTATGGTCCCTGAATGTCCTAAGTTACAGGAGGACTCTAGGTAGTGTGCCAGGCAGCCATCAGCGTGCTGGAAGGCAGAAAGTGATGGGTATAAGAGTGGACTGGCCCATTGGTGATGAGGTTTCTACACAGCACTGTCATAGTTCACAACAGGCTGCTGGCAGAAACTGGAAACACATGAAATCAAGCATGAAGCTCTGAGTTCCTTCCCAGGTCGGCGAGACTCACACTGCATCTCTTGCAGGCATGCCACAGACTGTCAGACAAGTGTACACACAGAAAACGTACTCCATGCACCTCTACAAGACACAGAAATTTACGTAAATTCAAACCATAGCACACAGATTTGTCATGATTTTAACTGCAATGTGCACCTTGTCCTCCCTACTGGTCTCGACTGCTTGCTCAGCAGAGGAATGGCTCAACAAAAACAAATTTTTGCAAAAACTCGAAGGATACTATTCATAACCAGTAATCAAGACAATCTAATTGATACAGAGAACATCCCTTGGCTGAAGTTCAACTCCAAGACCTTGGGAAATGAAGCCTGGTCTTCCAACCACCCCTTCTCTGCCTCTCAAGCAGTCCTTTCACAGTCTTGATCCTGAAAACCTGTGGGATGAAGAGGGTAACACGAGCTCCGTATACCCGGCCACGTCCTTGAAGACCTAAGGACCAAATACATTCAACAACACCAACAGCCTCTGTATCTTGAGCTTTGAAAATAAGTCTTAGATGGGTCTGATTCCAGACTTCTAACCTTGTGGATGAGCTGAGACGGGAGGACCTCAAACTAAGCCCCTTGATAGCAAGATGGCGACCATATAGAAGACCAGCCATATCCTGGGCTGCATCAAAAGAAGTGTGGCCAGCAGATCAAGAGAGGTGATTCTCTAATCTGCTCTGGTGAGACCCCACCTGGAGTACTGTGTTCAGCTCTGGAGTCACCAGTAACAGGAAAGACATAGATCTGTTGGAGCGGATCCAGAGGAGGGCCACAAAAATGATCAGAAGGATGGACCTCTCCTATGAGGAAAGGCTGAGAGAATTGAGGTTGTTCAGCCTGGAGAAGAGAAGGCTCAGAGGAGCCTTCCAGTACTTAAAGGGGGCTTATAAGAAAGACAGGACAAACTTTTTAGCAGGGTCTGTTGCAATAGGACAAGGTGTGATGTTTTCAAACTAAAAGAGGGTGGATTTAGACGAGATATAAGGAAGAATTTTTTTACTATGAGGGTGGTGAAACACTGGAACAGGTTTCCCAGAGAGGTGGTAGATGCCCCATCCCTGGAAACATTCAAGGTCAGGTTGGACAAGACTTTGAGTAACATGATTTAGTTGAAGATGTCCTTGCTCATTGCAGAGGGGTTGGACTAGATGACCTTTAAAGGTCCCTTCCAACCCAAACTGTTCTATGATTCTATATAAAATCCCCACATCCTGACCTGGCACTGGTTAGTTAGTTGTTCCAACTATGTTCTATGAAGAAAAGTAAGAAGGAAGACAGAAAAGGAGATAAAGACCATCATATCTTGTCTCTTGGTTATTTTAGTGTCTTGGTTACCATGCTGAATTCCAGGTGGGAATCAACTCATTTATGCTCGTTTCCCCAAAGAGTTCTACCTAGACTAGAACGTCAGCGATGCAGAAAGTTTCAAATGGCATCCTGAGAAGATGCTGATTTTTCATAGCTCAGTGGCACATGCACACACAGTCTACTGTCACAGCCTGGCAGTTGCCCCATACACCAAGCCCCCAAAAGCTCCCAAAACCATGGTGGCCCACAGACACATTGCTCAGATCAAGGTAAATCTCCTCATTGAGAGCTTTGGGGGTTTTTTTTAAGTTTTATTTTCTCATGAGTTTGCATTACTAGTAGAAGTTTCTGACAAGAAGCATATTAATGAGAAAATAAAACAAAACGAAAAACATTTATTTTTTGATTAAATGCTTGTCTACATGTTCTTGGTTTTGGCTAATGATTTGTGAACATAGATATATTCTTGTAAGGAAGTGTGTATTTTCTGGAAAGAAAAAACTCATTTAGGCCAAAATAAAATTTTACATCAATGAAAGCCCTTGCTAGAGGCTTTTTTATGCAGCTCTACCCAAAATCTTGAGCAATAGATTAGCATCTTTGGCATCACGTCCGCACAGGGATAAATTGGTCCATCTTCCTAGCACTTTCCCAGGGCAGCTTCCCAAGCAGATTTCCATGGCGATGTACCTGATCGTTCACACCTTCTGTTAGTAAATCTTTCAGTCTTGTGATTGCTCCAAAATTATCAATGCCTATACTTTTTCACAAACATACTTGGTCCTATTAACAGCTTCTTGACCTCTAGTCTTTACCTGCACATGTAAAACACATGAATTCTGGAGATTTCTAGTAAAGAGTAGACAGTTAATGGATATTTTAAAATCGAGCATGGATCAGCAAGTCTATGTCATTTTAGCCTCCTGCCATTAAAACTGCAATGCTTCAGCAAGATATATACACTCAAAAATCCCACAGGATCGTGTATGGTTAAACCAAACTTGTCCTTCTTGCAGTAGGAAAATGATCTTTCTTTCTTTAAAACTCCCTTTAGTACATCATATTTCCTAAATGTAATATTTTTTTTGTTTGAAACAATGCATTTTATCTTTGTCTTGCATTAACATAATAAGCATGAGACCCCCCGTGATTTCCATAAACCTATTTTAATTTATTCCAGTAGAAAAGGCAACTCTGTTTTCATCCTACACATATTTCCATACACAAGAGAGATTTCTTCCACATATTCATCACTCCTGAAAGCCAGTTCAATCCTGATAATCAGATTATATCACTTATTTGTCTAACATGCAACTCCTTGCCAAGATGAGAGGAATAAGCAACAACCTTTGCTTCAGTATGAACTGGAACAGACTTGGCGTTAGCAGGACACATCTGTCACACCACGCTCGATACCGCAGTTTTGCAAAATGTACGTAAGTCATTAACAAATTCTGAAACGTACACATAGTCTAAACTAGAGTTCGTCCATAAAATTTTGTTCCCAATTGCTAGAAATATTTGGGGTCAAGTAAAGGTGAAGGTTATTAGTCACTTCTAAGCTCTCAAACTGGACAGTTGATTCCAGTCTGCTCCCAGTGACGCCTAGTTGCAAGCAGTGGTGGCTTCTCAAGTATTTTTGCAATGATCTCTATTGATCTCAAAACTGCCCGGAGCCTTTTTAATTCATTTAATAGAAGTAAACTGTTTTGTTAAGTAAATTCAAATGGGTGCTTTGTAAATTTTCAATGTACAAAGAAAACGTCAAGATTTCCTTTTGACTGACGGTGGCACAACTGTTGGGTTTTCTCTACTGGCAGTATTGGGGCTTATTAGGAAACAAACAATTTCCCAAATTAATAGAATACTGGAAGTCACACTTCTACAATTTCATTTCTGAAGGACTTTTACAATGCTCAAGCCCAAGAAAATTGTTTCCATGGGGTTATATGTTAATTAAAAAAAGAAATATAACAGTGGAGGCATTTTAAAAATAAACTAACAATCTGCTCTGGCGATTGCATCTCTGTGATGCTGCATAAAATCTAAAATTGCAACTGAGCAGAAAATGACTATATAGGCAAAAATGAAAATCACTAGCACCTCATTAACGGAGGAAACCGCATCGTGGTCAAACTATGAATACTGACAAATGAAAACCATCATTTTAATCTTCAGTTTTAATCTTCTAAGGTTATTTTAAGTAACAAAATAAGTACATTTGTTTTATTATTGCTTTTAAATACAGAGACAAATTATTTGCTGGAACAGGTCTGCAGTGTACTAGCAGCCCCATGATTTTTACCCTGACCAGACCCTTTTAACTTCCCTGTTTGTAAGGAAATTCTGCCCTCATTTTGACAGCACTCAGCTCCTCTTTAGCCTGAAATTACATGGGGGTTTTGTGGGATTCAGTGTAGGACATAGTCCAAGAAATAAACTATTTGGAGATCCAGAAATCAACTGTGAGAAAACTAAGGTCAACAGTTTGTATCAGAGCTTACTTGATTCTATATCAAAGGCACTCCTCAAATAGATGCCTGAATTTCCTTTGAGAACTTCTTAATTTTATCAGAGACCATTCCTATTATCTCCTTTAAAAGTCTGTGACATCTAGACAAAAGTGCAGGAGAAGCATTTCCCTACTTAACTTTTTATTCATAAATCATTTTATAAACCTGGGCTGCCACCTTTCAGTTCCAGAAGCTGGAAAGTGCCATTGCAAGTAGTTGTCATACTTCATGAAGAGGGTCACAGCACCCACAAGGGCTTCAGACCCTAGTCCAGAGGGCTAACCACAGTCACCATCTGTGAATTCTCCTCCTAGCTGGATGGGAATAGAGAACTTATTAGAGGTCTCTCCCAACAGAGATGATGAATACCTGGTTTAGTGACTGAAAAATCTCATTATTAATCATTAAGCAACTGGGTACTACAGGAATCATACTCCACACTAGCAACACCTCAAGCCACAAGCCCCCCTTTTCAAAGCAAGTCAGCGGAGAACCTGACACAAACCCACACATGTCAGGGTGCTGGATGCTGTTTGGTCACATCTGAACCAACGCACAGTCTATGAATGGGACTCACTGCACTGTGGGATGAAGGGCAGGCAAAGTGCACCTCTGTTCTCCTGGGTTACGTTGTCCTGTTAGAGTTTGCAGGAGTGTACTGGGTCATCCTTGAAGCAAAGTGTATAAAGAGAGAGAATATCTTTTATTAGATCAACTGATATAGCTGGAAGAAGCAGAGACACAAGTTTTCAGCCTGAAAAAACAGTTTTTTTTTCCAGCTATACCAGTTGATCTAATAAAAGATATTCTCTCCCTATAAAATTTGCCTTTTAGACAATCATGACTACAGAAATCCTACCACTGCTTATTTTAACCACTCTGAAACAGCCCAGGGTCCTTCCTCTCAGATCAAAGACAGATGGTCACTATGGTTAATTTTCTCTTCCACCTCCGCAGCCCCTTTGGGTCCATTCCTCCTACCCAGGATGCTGGTATTAGTGATAAAACCATACAGCGTGAAATGCAGATGACTCCAAGGTGTGTTATGTTCCTTATAACTAAAACAAACAGTTTTGTCCCCAGCTTTTTCAACACAGGCTTGCAGAATGAAGGACACACATCAAAGACCTTTCTTCCTCTAACACTGCAAGTCTTCTACCAACATATTAAACCCATGCAATCTCACAGTCCACCTCCACAACAGGCTGCCTTGCCTTTCTGTCCGCAGCCATTTATCCCCTTCACTGCCCTCTTTCTGCTGGAGGGGACAAGACTGAGAACCAATCTGGGTTTAAAAATATTCATTTTATGTATCTCTGGGTCACTGAATACTAAAATAATGAAGTCAGGAAAAATGTAATCTATATCCTTTTGCCACTATAAGGATTACATCCCATCTCATCAGATATATCTGGCTATTATTGTTCAGGTATCCATGGTGTCAATAGCTGACTATGACAACCAGTTGTGCTTAGTTACCTACCCACATAACTAGAAGAAGCTTCAGTGCATGTAAAATGAACCTGCTTATTTATTATTAGCTATATCAGGTTACTGTACACATCAAAAACTCCTCATTGAGTTTGAGGCCAATTCAATTTTTCTGTACTCTGCTCAAGTGTGGTTTTTTTTTTTCACTGTACTGGCAGTAGCTACTCAAGGGACCTCACTGTAACCTCCAAGATAACCGTACTGCACCTAAGCAATTACACCACTGAGTAGCAGCAGGAGGCTCACGGGATACAACTTCTACACACTATAGCCATCACTCATGCGTTTGTTAAAAGTGCAGTCTACCTGCATTCAGAGACGAACCCAAAACACGTCTCTCTAACTGCCTTTCTCTCTATGGAATTGCAAGTCGTGCCTTTCCCTGCTGCAATATACTCAGATACATATGCATGCACACGCACAGTCTATGGAATGGGAAAAAAGATCATTAAAATTCTTTCACTATTAACACTTTATTTATGAGGTCACATAAGCATCCATGTGATGGCTTGATCAATCAACAGATCAATAGCTCAACTGATCATCTGTCACCTTTAATTCTTTCAGGATTATATCACTTAAGACAAAAGAAAGACGTATCTTTCAAATACCTTACAAAAATAGCAGTTGTATCAGTTGTTTCTCTGGACTAAATGAGTATTAATGATCACAGGATCCTTATAAGCCTCTACATGTCTTCTGCATTTTTGTTATTTCTAGCAGCACATTCAGTTACCATATGGAAATAGACACATTCACATTGTTCACCACAAACATCAAGGATTTGAATGAAGCCACACTTTAATGTCTGTGAAAGATGCTCAACTCATGTCTCATCGCTTTTTACTGTAGTCCTTGTAGTAAACTGAGTTCTTTCGGTGGATTACTTGATCAGAAAGCAACCGTCAAACATTGATGCTTCCTAAACTACCTCACATCTCTCCAATTGGAGAGTCAGTCCAGCAATTACAGGAAGAGAGTCTGGGTTTTTCGATCCTCCTCTTCTTTCTGCAATTGATTGCCATACATCTTTGGAAAATACCATCCAGCCTTACTCTGTCCCAGCTACTCGGCCTGTAGAATGGGTGTGTTAAGTCACACTATGTACAGCAGGCATTGCTAACCAACATCAATGAAATGGCAGCAACCTGCATGTGAAAATCTCACGTCTGGCTCACAGCAGAAAATGAAAGAGGGTCTTGCAAGCACTGGAGGCATTAATCCTTCTGATTTCAGGAAGATGAGAAGTTTCCTATACTGTCCTCTCACCCAAAGTAGGCACAGAGAGAGGATGTACCCTGTATACATGCTGCTCATGAATCATCCCGGTACAGAAAAGCCAAAGCTCCTACAGTCTTCTACAGCTATAAAGGGTCCTGGCTCTGGAGAACAGCAACACAGTGATGCAGAAGCAGAGGCACAATTTGATGACACTTTTCCAAAGGCAAGTCATGCTCTGGGAAGCTCACAGAGTCAGGAAACAGGAGGATCTGCAAAGGGCAGGGGTGCAGAGCAGCCGGAGCTGTAACACAACCAGTGATAGGAGATCCTTAATTCACAGTGAAAGAGGAGCACTCGGGGCAGAGACTGGCACTTTTCCAATGCCAGAAGAAAACTGAACCATGGAGAAGTGATGGCAGGTCCATCCATCATCTTTGGACTTCTAACCACCACATTCAGAGTGGAGGGCCCATGGTGAAAGAGGCTTGCCACATTTCAAGTAGAAACATTCAATGACAACATTCCTAACAACAGAAGCTGCTGCATCTTTCAGTTAGGATCACATCTTGACATGAAGATCAGTGAGATGAGACACCATCAGAAAGAGTTAGTGTGGTTCATTTCTCAGAGAGAGCAGTAAGGATAGCAAGGGAATCCTCTGCAATAACACTTTCCCACTCCTGCCAAAACAGCCATAAGCTGTGTTTTTCAGAAATTCATTTAGTCTGAATAAACTTAATGCAGAACTGGCCAGATCTCAGGTCAGTGTAAATCGCTGCAGTTCCCCTGACTTCTGGGCAGCCAGGATACACCCAAAGTGCCAGACGTTCATCATTACTAACATAACACATCACTGCTCACTGAAGTTTTAGTGCTGCTTCAAGACCCACCCAACTTACAGTACATTTATCTTCTCTGCTGTTTCAGTTGTTCTTTGCCTCCTCGATATTACTGTGCAGATTTAAACTATTGGTGTAATAATGTGCTGTACTTTTACTTACTTCTGGAAGAAGTTACACTTTTTTCATTTATCTCACTACTCACACTCAGAGCGTATACAATCAGTTTGCAAAATGTCGTGTGACCTAACTGGCTGAAAGGTGCTCTATAAGTATCATAAATCATTCTTTATCTGCCTTGGCTCTTTTTATAAATCGTACATCTTAGCTTTGTACGTCTTAAATGCTTTGGACCATTTCTTTTGTTTCGGGGGAAAAACAGCGATAAGGATTTGTTTACTAACAGGGAGAGAAAGACAGGTATTAATATTTTTGTGCTATTGCTGAAAGCATAGTCCCAAGAGGGGATGAATTTCCAATCTTTTGTATAAAAGCTATCGACAACCTTTTTCACTGGGCTACCAAGGATGTTGTTTAAAGCTCAACACACACAAGAAATTTCATGTAAATTAGCCACCTGAGGGTACCAACATGGGCCCATGATTGTAATAGAAATATACTGACATTGGCATAAAAGAGGCTAATTAACTGCTTCCTTTCTGCCAGTTGCACACTAGATGCACGCTCCTGCTCGGCATCTCCTGGGCTGCTGCAGATACGCCAGCAAACACTGGTTCCATGGAGCTCAGCGCAACAGCTGCTTAAAAGGTCTTTGCAGAAGTGTAGGGGAACAGCAGTACAAGGGGATGAGTGCTCTGCAAGCAAAGGCATGGAGAGTTCAAAGTGTATCCCCTTCCTTCATATGGAGCAAAACTCTCTTCATGCATGCACCATTTCTGGAAAATCAGACTCGACTTCATACGTTTTTCTTCCTCAGTACAAAGAGCCATAGAAATGCTGTAGTCCTATGCAGCATATTTTGGGCTGAAAAGAATAACAGTGTGTGAGGAATTTAGTCCTTCATGTCAGAGGAAAACAGACTTTGTGGCATATCCTGACTGAAAGACAACTCCAAAGAAGGATGTGAACTCACAGCTTCTAGAGGTTAGTCAGACAATTCATCCAGGGAGTTGCACACTCTGATTAGAGGATCTTAAGGTGTTAAGTAAAAACCTGTACACTTGCATGAATGCTACTGAAATAAACTGTGAATTACTGAAGTAATTCTCAAGCCGTGCAGGGCTTGATTGCCTTGTATAGTGATTTGCACCCACGCGTTGTGAGTACCAAGCAGGTGTAAAATGACTGCAGTGGAAGAATAGGGAATGCTGATTTAAGAGCATTTTATAAACACATTGCCCTGAACATACTAGTTATAGAAGTGTCCTATAAGGCAAAGTGGAAAAAATTCAGTCCCAGAACTCAAAATACATGTCCTTTGTGGCTATTGAGCCCTTTACATTTGCAGATGCTGATATTAATGTATATTCTTACAACACACTAGAGAGAAGTCCATAGCAAAACCCTATTCTAAGTCCCACAAGGATGTGGACCTGAAACCCATTCCCAGGCTTTCCTGTTCACTCCCATTTTTTCAGTTTATAATCTTTTCATTCTTTTGACTTCCTTTTTCCCTCTGTTATATGCAGCAGAAGATGAGCTCACCCTCAGCATTTTTCCTGTAACCGTTCTGCATCCACAGCATCACCTTTCACAAAGAAAACCTTTATGTAGTCATGAAGACGACGTAAGAATGAGTGACACAGGCCAGGTGAGTGGTAATGGGACAGTAAGCCTTTCATCTGCGGTCACTGGAAAGAATCCAAATCGTCTCAACACCAAATGAAAGCAAAATGAAAGTTGTTTCACTTTAATGACTTTTTGGTCAACTGAGAGAAAAGAGTTAGCAGTTTCACAATGGACTGACTTCCATGTCACAGAAAATAAATAAGTAAAATATGTAAACAGAAATGGTGCAGTCATTTGACACCAATGTTACCACCCAATAATGAAATCAGATCTGAAAAACAAACTAGCTTCTCACCTTTTATCTTCTAGTTAAGGATGAGGGTGGGAGCTCTGGTGGGAGGCAGAAACATGCTTTTCTGTTGCCTGTGCTGTCCTCATTCTGAAGAAAAGCACAGGACTCAGTGTCTGGGATGTAAAGCCCACACTAAAGCCACCACAAAACAAGAGAAGATGTGACAGGAATGTAGGGTACCAGAAAGAGAGCTTATCTGCTTGGCCCTGACACAGTTGCAGCCCAAGGAGGAGCAGAGGACACTTCAGGTGTAACATCAGTTCGTGCCTACTTAGTGTTTTCTTGCTACCAGATGGACGTACGTACTTCTAGGGTAAAGCTCTTCACATGTCAGAGAACACCAGAAGCAAAAGAGTAACTTATAAGCAGCCAGCACCTCTACAAAGCTAGCTCATTTCACATTTTTACATTCTCTAAACTCATCTTAGAGATAACACTTTTCCTTCTGGCAAGAAATCAAAACATCTTTTTCCTCTCTCTTTTGTTTCACTGGCTTCAAAAAAAAGCATTGGGAGGAAGATAGATGCTGTGGCAAATGCACACTGAAGACGTTAAGAGTGAACAAAAACACTGGCTAGGAATAGGAGATAAGGTTAAGGGCAATGACCTTCTTTTTGCTTGCAAAAATGTAGAACAAAGGTTAGCTGTTCTACTAACCCTGCTAGCTGTTATTTTTTGACTCCTCACAGCCCAAAGCAGCCCTTGAAGCAAAAATACTGCCTCAAATCTCACAGCCTGTTGGAGGTGTGCGTTCTTTGAGAACCTCTTCCTTTCATCAGTTACAAAGCAGGCGATGAAGGAAGCCAGCCAGAGAGCGCGCACACACACACACACTGAGCTTGGGGTGCTTGGAGCACCGTGGCAGCCATCAGCAACCATTAGGCAATTTATTTCTCCTGTTACATCCCTTCACATTAACCACTATGTGACCAGTTGGACTGCTCCGAAGAAAAGGGTCAGTGCTTAATTCCATTAGCCATCACCAACTACAATTTCCAACAAAAGAGGAAAGGAAAATAATGCTGTAAGGCATACTGATATGTCACCATCCTAAAAGAACCCTGTAGCTGACTGTAAAACAGAAAAGGA
Organism: Tauraco erythrolophus; assembly: GCF_009769465.1. NCBI lineage: Eukaryota > Metazoa > Chordata > Aves > Musophagiformes > Musophagidae > Tauraco > Tauraco erythrolophus. The sequence continues at coordinate 67,052,473 of NC_141468.1, read as the reverse complement.
AGAAAATCTCTTGCACACGTCCTCCCCTAGGCTTCCAGACTCATTCAGACTGGTGCGGCCTCTCTGAATTGTTTTCTTGTTTTATTAACAGCAGCAGTAAAGATCTGCTTCCTCTGTCTCAGAGCTCTGCTTGATATCCGAGACTTGCTTTCAAACTGCAAACAGTTTTTGTGCGTGAGGCTTGCTTGCCTCTTTTCTTCTTAGATCTCTGTCTTCAAATGAAATTGTAAGGCTGGTAGGTACTGGACTGAAAAAGAACCATTAAAGTTTGATAATTTTCTGGTAGAAGAAACATTTTAAGTCAAAACGACAGTCAGATCAGGAAAAAACATCCACTTTGATAAGCTGGTAATTAAACAGCAAACAACCTGGTGAGGCAATGTGATCAGTCAACCATGCTGGCCAAGATGTTACTGTCAAGTGGGACAGCAAGTTTTAAAGGCAAATTTTGCTCATCACCTACTTAAAGACAGAAGATGTCAGAGATACTCCACTGCAGAGGAGAGATCATGTACAGAAAAACAGGAAAGATCCTGGTCTTACAAGAGAACCCAAAACACAAGGAATATGCCAAAGGAATGAGAAAATTGAAGCAGAGAAACGTTTTTAGTATTTTATTGATTTTGTCACGTCTTGTGATGTGTGAGCTGAAGGGTAACTGCCTTGGAATCCCTCAGACAGTGTATTAAGTATTTTGAATGTCCCAGGGCAATAAGCCATCAGCTGGAGCAATCATAATGCTGAAGATTTGGGAAAATATGGGTTTACATGGTGTATTTTGTGAGGACCAGAGCTGGCCCTAGAGGCCTAGGAGACTTAGAAGTGATACGTGCCAGAGGAGCCGAAGAAAAGGGACAGTACAGAAATCTATGCAGAAAGCCCTAGTGGTACAATTGAGGAAGAATGCTAAGATCCAACCTTTCTCCTTTTCTCGCTCTTTCTTTGCATGTCCAGCCCTTCCCTGCCCAACAGACTTGGCATATGAGTCACTCATCAGCATGCATGCCAAAGATTCCCCATTCCTGGCAGGTTTGAGTGAAAACCAGATGTGCGACAATTGCAACCCCCCACGACATTAGAAGTACAGTATGTGGTTACTCAGGTATCTCAGTTATCACCTATCAGACAGATGGAGAGATCAGCACCTTCAGGAAAAAAAAAAAAAAAGAGACATTTTTTTTATGGCACAAGCTAAAAGTATAAAATTCTATTCCTTGCAATAATATTAGGGCTTATGAAGTCTATGTATGAAACAAAGACTATCACAACTGGACTATTCCCTATTTAATACAAGGCACAGTGTGTCCAGAAGAGGTTTTCAGAAAGCCCAAACAATGAAAAAATGCTAAAACAAAAAACCCACTGAAATTACTAACAACATTAAACAATGGCCTCTGACATCACTGGAAATTTTTATTACCTCAAATGGATGCTGGATTAGTCTTCTGTAGAATTATGTGAACTATTGAAAGTAAACAATTTATTTAGAGGTTGATACTCTGGGCTTATTTTTTTTCTTTTGTTGTGAACAGACTGACTCCTAAAAATATGTTTCCTGGTCAATACTGATGAGCAAAGGTTTAGTGACAGCAAAAATGACCTATGAAGTGCTTATTAAATGTCTTTCCTGGACCATTGTTACATTTATATGATCGATCACTTTATTCCCACGGAGCTGCCTCAGTTCTCTGAACAAGACGAACGTAAATGCTAAGAAGAAACAAGAGTGGTTTAAAGACAGAGATTGAAGAGAGCAGGAAGTCTGTCATTTCAGAAGTCTGTCTACTGACAGATTGCATTGTCTTTCAACACAAAACAAGTTTTGTCAACAGGTACCAAAATCATACTTACAAGGAAAAAAACTGGATAAAGGAATAAATATGAACCAAAATAAACTGTTGCCAAATTGTTTCTGAATACTTTTTACTACCACTCAACTACTTCTGCTGATAAATTAGTAGCAGTACAATTCCCAGATCAATTAAAAAGAACAAAATATTTTGAAGATATCTTTAAAAGGTATCAGTCATATACAGTATACATTTAGAGAAAGCATTTCAGAGTCTTTGAATGTTAACATAGTATGTTTTGATTCCTGCCATTTTTAGGTTATAACACATGTCCATAATGGTCAGCAGGACAGCCACTGGAATAGCAGGGCAATAAACAGTATCCTCCCAGGTGCAGCAGTCTTTCAACCAGGGTTCAAGACTGTAGAGAGTATGACAGACCGGAGATAGCATCTGAAAAGAAAATTACTGACAGAAGTAGGGATGATCAGAAAAATGAAGACCCATGATAAACAAAATGAAGCTGTCACTGTTCTCAGTTATTAGCACAGGAATGAATATCATCCAGTTCCTCCAGTATGATTTGCCGTCTCTGGTCAGGTCTCTGGTTCTTTGAGCCTTGAACCCTGCTGCTGACCAATGCTTCAGAAGAAAGTAATAATGTACATGGCCAACCAAATAAGCTGTGGTGTGGAATAGGGTAAAAGGACATCTATACTGGCTTCTGCATGTGATCAAAGTTCACACGTTGAATGAGTTTGTCTCAGAGCATTCTAACATGCTTAGGTCAGATTCACATGAGAGAGATCTCAGTGGAGAATGAGGATGGACCTATACACCTGTTCCTGTCATCAGCACCAGTGCTCTTTTACCTTTAATTCACACACACACCATCGCTAGCATATTTTGCTGTAATAACAGTAACGCTGACTAAGAATTGGAGCTAGCCACCACAAGTCTCTACTGCCATCATAACTTCTGTTTTCCCACTGTAGCTACGCAGAGGAGAAACAGTCTCATGAGCTCCCTCTTAACATACTTTTTCCAGAGCTCTTCCCAAACCTATCATAGTCCAGGACGTTATTCTGACTTACACCAAATATAGTGCAAAGCATGCAGCAGAGGCTGCTGCAGAACCATAGGAAAGAAACGGAACTACTGATGGATCGCAGAGGCGGGAAAAAAACTTTGCAAATATGCAAGGAAGCTCCGAAGCTACAAGGTTCAGTCCAAGTTTCAGACCTTCCCAAATGCACTGGGATTAGACTATGTAAAATGTAGCTTTAAATCCGTAATATGAACTTCTCCAAAACCTCCAAGGATTTTGAGATTTAAGGTTTGAATTCAGGCATATGGACTTCGAACCTGGTGAAAGTTTCCTTGTTGCTCTGAGTAGTCTGAAACATTAACAACCAATAACATTGCCATTATCACTACTACAGTTTCTCCCAGAGCAGGCAGTTTCTCACTCTCCACTCTTAGATAAGCCACAGAGCTTCTTGAGTGTTGGCTGCTAAACACTTGATTATTATCCTGTGGGATTCTCCTCACCTTTTCTTTTGAATATGCTCACCGTGTACCTGCACAGAACATAGGATGTATATTGTGCAGCCTGGTGTTTTAGCACATGGCTCAGCATGCAGAACACACACTCCTTAGTCTGACCGCCAGTGTTCCCAGCATCAGGACAGAGCTAAAATAGCTCTCAGGACAGGGCTTATTAGGCTCCATCGAATTGCCAAGAGGAGCAATAGATTTCATAAGTGAAAACATTCACCAGGTGTAAAACACTCATCGCTGGATTTCAGCGACAACATGTATTGCTCTTAAAATACTTCCTAGGAGCTATTTTTTTTAAAAAAAAAAAAAGGTAGAAAAACACATCTGAATTATTTCTCTCTGGCTTCATCTTCACTGCAGGGAAGGTACGTTCTGCAGCACATCCCAAAGTCCTGGGGTTTACCTAAGTGAGGAAACCACTGCAGCCCTGTCATTCTCATCTGCCTGGGTTTACTCCCCAAGAAAACAGGAATGAGTTGGGAAATGACATCTGCTCAAGCCCTACCATGACAGACAGCTTTAACACCGATAAACCACCCACTGCAAGCAGCTATGAAGGGTTCCTGATCCCACTGTTTAGATAGATGGGACCAAATCTTACTGCTTTTATATTCAGGTTTTTGCCTGAATATAAATTCCAGAGGACCGAAAACCACCAACTGCACATCTTGACTCCTAAGATGCACAACTAAACACCTGAACCCACTGAGTACATTGGAAAGCACAGGTGGAAAACCAAGATGATGACCAAGCATTAGGATACGCTATGGCTGTACAACTCAGAGCTGCTTCCTGATGTAAAGCTATTGCAATGTCTTTATTCATAAAGAGGAGTTTTCTGGTACTTACACTAAATTTGAGAATCTTTCATGCTCCACTGAGTAAATCTGCATGACACAGAACTAACTTATTAAAGGCAGAATGGTCCTACAGAATATTTTTTCTTTTTTTTTTCTTTTTCTTTTTTTTTTAAACCTTCCCAGGACTGCTTTAGCACAGAAACACATCGCTTTCTAGACCATGAGGCTGTTGAACTGAATTTCAATTTATTGCCAGTGTGATCACTCAGACAAACATCAACAGACAGCAGGAGGAAGCTGCAGGGATCTTTTCAGGGTATTCAGTGGATCTAGATTGAGGGGATCTTCTGCAAAAAACAAGTTCTCAGGACAGCCCATGTTTGCAGGGTGATAGAGAGGCCAGGAAGTTCATGCTGGAAGAACCAGCAGGACCTGCACCTGCACCAGCAGGGACATGAGGGCTTAAAGAATTTGCCTTCAGAAAGAGCCCTACCCAAACAGAGCCGGAGCAGAGAGCTGGCTCCTGACAGCACGGGAGAAATAACAGCTTGGGACAGTCTGAGAAACCACTGAGAGTGTCAGGTCAAGAAATGAAATCTGTGAGGAGAACGTGAAGTGACAAAAACCACTCTGCCAGAGGCCATGTCATTGGCGTCTTCTACGGCACCCCTGCAGAAGAGGCACCACCAGTGCCCCAGCAGAGATGGCACCCTACATCCACAGGGAGAGGGACCAAGGGAGAGGCAGCCATTGGTGCCTGGCCCTCCTTGATGTCGTAATCAAGGGAGTGGCATTGGGCTGTAACCAGCCCTCTAACACCAGAGCTCAGCACAGCACTTCATTCCCAGAGCAGCCTTTGATCTGCTGCTGCCAATGCGGAGACAAGTCCACGATGCATTTACTGAGACAAGGAATAAGGTTTTTTATACTGACACCATCTCTACTTTGGGCTTTTTATCTTATTACTGCTGATACCTGCTCTTGCTGAGACTAGGAGACGTCCCAGGTTCATATGACAGTGGTTTCATTTCAGGATTTATTAAGCATATTTAAATATTAACTAGTCAATAAATGCCAAATCAAGACAAATACTCATTTAAAATGCAAAAAAGAGATTTCAAGTCAGCAAAAGCCAATGATACATGAGCTCCCACTCAGGGAAGCGTTCTGGTCTGATAGCACCAGAACAGATGTCCTACTCCAAAATCATTGTTTCAGCCTCTCTTGGCACTTTAGGATTTATGTTTTTTGATTGTGACCTCAAGTTTGCCCTTCTTTTAGAAAAAAAATAGTAGTAACAGAATCACACACACACAAAATAAATTTCACTCCCCCAGGTCCTGAGGGGATTTAGAAATAGCATGTAAGCCATTCCAAGCCAAAGCCTTTGAACAACTAGCATTTCATGGAGGCACAGGATGCAGCAGGGCAGGACTGAAAAGCCCAGGTTTTGCCCTGTCGCTACCAGCTCCAGACGTGACTGTGGCATAGCAGGAGACTTCCGGCTCCACAGCTTGCCTGCACGCTGTGCTCAGCCTCTGCTGCCTCGCAATGGATGCGGTCAACAGCAGGCATCACTGAAAACCCCACTGCTGATGTGGAAGGGTAGCTGAGCACAACGTTCACTGCTGAAGGAAAAATCAGCACTTCTCATATTGCTCTGCCTGTAGTGTTCAAGGTACCATGGTGCCCGCTCTTCGCTGCTGCACTCTTACTGATACGGCAAAGCCACAAGACCCTTTAAAATTGCAACCATGATTATTCATGACACACCTAGCACTTGGCTGCAGTTAGGTTTCCTTAAGAACGTATGGGAGGCCTAAAAAAGAAAGACGCTGTATGGAAAAGCGTCATGCCAGAGAAAAGCCCTGCTATGATAGCAGTTCTCTCGGGAGAGGAATATGGTTAGCACCTAGCCTGAATAAATGGCTGGAAATCCACAGTGAGACTCCAGTCACAGCTGCAGTTAGAACCCAACACCAGACTGAGGAGAGGGAAAAACACGTGGGGTCTGACTGAAACCCCAGAGGACTGAGAGGACTTTGGCTCAGGCTCTTGATTTAACAAATCCTCCCAGGCTTGATTTCCACATCAGCCAGGTCTGCATGATCTTACATCTTTATGTAGCATGGTGTATGAGTCAGAACGAGTGCAGAAGCTTCCTAGAGGTTTTCTCTTAGATGTCTGTAAAGCACCACGTATCTAAATTGCATTTCCTAAATTATAAACAAATAAATAAAAAAGACTTTCTGATCTATGTTCAAGGTGGGTTTTTTAATGTGAAGGTCACCTTGAAAGCTGCAGTGTAAAGAGCTAACTCATTTTATCTCTAGCATCACAGTCCTGCCTCTGCCTACAGTAGCAAAAGATCCTCACCACATGAAACTCTCATTTTTAACTCTCGTGCAAAATTGACCTGTCACAGATTTTGAACATGCAGCCATGATCAAAGGGCACCTGCCTGGCCACGTCAAAGAGCAGGCTGAGTAGAAAAGTCCAAGATCCCTTGGCACTTTGCATACTTCTGAAATAACTTGGGAGAAGCAATATGGTTTTGGAGATATGGTGGTGGCCCCAGCATGCAGGTGATGTGGATTCTATTTCTGGTTCTGCCACCGACCCGCCGAATGACTCAAGACAAATTACTTCAACACATCTGCCAAGTTTCACAGAGCAAGTGCGAGACTCTCACTCTCTCGTTCTCCCTCCAAAGCTGTCCCTTCACAGCATCTGCATCCCACACATTTGCAGCATAGTCATGGCCTCTCTTCTGCCTCTTGATCCCATACACAAGCTACAGCTTACCAGCACCTCCTGATGTGCCAGCCTGCTGTGTCTGGAACACAGGGTCTCAAAGCAGGAGGAAGACTTCAGTGCTATGAGATACATTTGCCAAAGGCACCTACCTCAGCTCTCTCTCCATGTCTCAAGGCCTGATGTTTCCAGGAAGGCTTCCTTCACGGGCTACAACTCATGGACTATCATCAGCTATGCACACTCAGTGTTCACCTGCATATATCTCACAGAGATGTGGGAAGTCAAGAAGTCTACTTCCATTTGTGGGCCTCTATTTTCCTTCTACCACTTCCACTGGCATGAAAAATCGCTTGGCACAAGGATAACACTTCCCTCGGTCTGCACAGCACAAAGAGGTTCCAGCTGTCCCGAGGAACCTAAGTCCTTCTGCGCCTTCATGACCATAGATTCATTTTCCAGCCCCGTAGACCCTTCCTCCACAAAACCAGCTCTGTAACCACTGAAGTACATTCACTAGTGATCCCATTTCTCAGAGTTGGCACTGATTATTTGCTGAACAACTTTTGAAAAGTATTTTACTGTCCTGGGCTTATGTATTTTCAAAATGCAAATACAGCAGTAAGAAGGTAGTGCTGCAATCTTTGACTGAAAAAAAAAAAACTTACATGTGAACCAGCTATTATTATTATTGTTAAGTATTATGATTATTTAATTAGTTACTCTGACAGAGGAAAATACGTATTATGACTAGGAGTCACTAGGGGATTCTCTGCCCAGGCTGCTATCAGCCTCTTCTCTAAACACGGACTGCCTGCAGCATGTTGATTTTTGTTCACCTTTCACAATGGAGAAGTAGAACTCTAATGCATCAGTTTCTTGATTTTTCCACGGAAAGATGTTACAAGGAAACATAACTACCTGTACAATTTAAATTAGACTTCTGTGCATAAATTCATTAACATTGTTTTGTATTTGATATCACTTGAAATCTGCAGAATTCTTGGTGGGAGTGAAGGGATGGAGGTTCTGCCTTGTTTTGAAGGGAGAAAGAGCCCACACTAAGCACCAGGATGACTAGCCCTTTCTGAAAGCAATTTTAGTCACTGCTTGCATGATATAGTAACAAGAGAGCTACATCTGCTTCTTAGAAATACAGTTCAGTTTAAGTTACTTTATGCAAAGTGTTTCCCCACAGCCCCTGGATAGTAACAAAAGAGAGGAAAAGGTGTTGCACCAGGTCATCAGCACTGTAAATGACAAATATACAGGAAGAAAGAGAGGATAACAGAACACCCCTTGGGGTAAGGAGACACAATCTCAAAGGGAACCTCAATCATCAGTGAAGAAACCCTCACAGACTTCTCCCAGCAGTACTTTTGTTCCATATATAATAACTGAAATGCCAGCAAAGGAAAGGATACCCCTGAATGGGCACCGTACTTACACGCAGAGAGCGAGGAGAGTGAGCCTGAAAAGTCTGAAAACCACATGGTAACGAGACAGAAAAGGGAAATGGAAGGAAGGAGCCACCTCACAGAAGAAAAACTGAGGCCAAGAACTAACAAGTTCAAAATCAAAGAGGAAGCCTGTTTCAGAGGTAAAAGTTTGAGACCCAGGACAGCATCCTGACATAGGAAATGAAAGTTGTCTCCCAGTGTTCTTCAGCACCGAGGAACAAGTGGGAAGTTGGGACAGGCTGAGGAAAAAAGTTCTCTTGGCTCTGTTCAAGAATGTCTGCATCCAGGAAACAAAGGAAGGGAGAATTTTCTTTCCTTTTAATGAAGGACATAACTTCAAGCAAAAGCTCAAAAGCAAATACCTTGACAGAAAAGAGCCAAAGACCTGTATTTGAGAGGTTGGATCAACCACTCACACTTCTCTTAAATCCTTGTGTGATTCTTATCTCTGAGAGGAGAGTAGCTTTTCGACACAGTTTTTATCAACCTAAATCATCTCTGGTATTTCAAAACTGTGAAACATACAGTTCCTCCACCCTGGCTTTAAAATAGGGTCCACAAAAGTATTGAATAGAGCCCATTCTTCTCACTGATCTTCATTCACAGGGAAGCCGACAGCAAGAAAACACTTGCTCCAGTCCAAGACTTCTTCCTCAAGCTTGCATGCACATTCCTTTGGGAGGACCACTCAGTCCATGCTCACGTCAGTCTAAGGAGCCAGGAGCTCCTCGAGCCTGAGCTTGAGGTCCCCCTCAATCTTACTTTGCGCAGGAGTTTGTGCCTCTGCCTGCAAAGTGTGTGTCAGTAAGGAACCAGCAGCCCTTCTCTGCAAGCTCCTACCACTTACCAACAAAGCGAATCAACAAGAAAATCCCATTCCCAGCTTCACCCCAGTCTAACTACTCACAGTTGAGTGTCAGTGCAGTGGTGCTCTCCCCAGCATTCATTTAGGCCTGTGTACCAAGTGTTTAACTACTTCCTATTTCGTGATCTTCTATTTCCATAATGCTGCCAGGCCACACTCACTGCAGACTGTCCTCAGTGGACTTGGAGATTTATCTGGGGAAGATTCTGGCTGTTCAGTGCATGAATCTTAAACTCTGACCTTGGAAAGGCAACAAAGTGCACTGTTAACTCTGTCAATACTTCAGGTCACTAACACACCAGAGGTTGTGGTCTTCCTCTGGGGAGCACAGATACAGAGCGGTGAGCAAAGGCTCCTGTGGCTGGGTTATTATGGAGGGTCAGGATACAGTTATCTAACTGTCTACAGATAAAGACCTGTAACCTGGTTAGCCATGCACACCTATGAGAAGAGGGAAGAGCAGGCTCCACAGTCCCCTGAGAAGCAAGAGTGCTGTGGGTCTTCCCTGGGCAAGACAGCGTTCCCCTCCAACAAGCTCAAGGCTTCAGATTCCTTACTCAAAAGCAAGCAAATAAAACACAAGCACTGAAGAGATGGGCATGACAGAAAGGAGGATGGAGGATTATCTGGCTCTAGTGAAGCCACAGAGAACCCATCCGCTTGAAATGTGAAACGAAAACTCACAGAAAAAATCTGCTGTGGATATAGGGTCTTGTTGTCAGCCCCTTCACTGCTAACTATTGATTTTACAGTATTTGTAAGATTTATTCCCTTTTATTTTCACCAGGGGAAATTATGCTGTCAGGATCTATTAACCCGAAACAAGCCATTATCCTTCTCATGATCATTGCCTTCCAGGGCTGGCTGCAAAGCGCTCCCAGGCTCCATCTGCCAGGGGAGGAGAATGCTGACTTTTACCTGCCTCTTGCAGCCACCCTGCCTGTCCCCACTCAGGGTGCAGGTGGATCCAGCTGACGAACCTGCAGAGGACAATGCCAAAAATGCGTGCCTGAAGTGACACGCACCCCCCTTCCCCACAGTCGTCCAGGGTCCAGCGATGGCATGCCAAACAGCTCATGTAGTCCCATCACAAAGCATCCTCCACTCACATCCTTGTAACAAACCATGACGCTCCCAGGGCGGTGCGTGCCCACTGTCAAGTGGCAGCACTCACACCAGAGACTCATACAGACATACACATCCAAACTCAAATGCAATATGTGTTTCTCCATTTACTTTCTTACAGTGTTTATATCTGCTCGCTTTATGAGAAAGAAGCAGAACATCAAAAGACACAATCCTAAATCCACAGGGACATCAAGCTCCTAAAACCACAGAAGCTAATTTGCTAAACACCAGAATGGTGCTATCTCTCACCAAATTTTGTTTGAAAAGTGTGTACAGGCTCATTAGTGGCATTTCTGAGGAGATCAGGGACTTCAGTCTGCGCCTGACCTCAGTCGAGGCACTTTTCTGGAGCACAGCCATCCTCAGGGGCTCTGTTAATGTGCCTACTAAAACCTCTGCTCCACACATTCGGTGTGGGATTTTCAAAACCCCTCAAACTGGTCAAATAAAAATCAGTCGCCATTGGATCAGAGCCATATGCTGTTCCCCAGTGGCGACTATTTCCATAACGAACCACAGCTCTCAAATTCCAGCCAGCTCGGCACCGGTCAGACGCATTAAATAGAAGTTGTGAAGCACGGAAAATTATGATGCACAGACCTGGAAATAGGATTCATGCCCTCTCAACTTCTAGAGCTGAGTGCATTTCCCCAGGCAACAGAGGTGTTTTGACTGGTGGAATGGCAGGCACTGTGGGACACGCTTTTCTTACCTTAAGTTTTTCAAGCCATGTGAAAAGCAGCCTGTGTTTTTAAAGCCCTTTTGAGGCCCAGCTGACTGCAGAGTGAAGTTATTCACTCACACACAGTGCCTCATTCCCGAGATGCACACTTAAGCCAAGGAAAAACACTCTACAGTACAGGCTTAGTATGTGATTTTCAGTGTTAATAGTGCAGTAAAATCAAACCCAATTTACTCTGAAAAAAAAGCCACACATCACTCTTCAGAGGAGCATTTCCACCTTAAATCACACCTTTCAAACTTCTGCCATTACGGCTGAAAAACAGCTTAAGAAAACCACCACCACCTAAAAGACACTTTCCGTCCTCCCCTTTTATTTTTCTCAGGAATAACTAAATTAGCTTTGCTCTTATTTGAAAAGATGGGACAGGAAAGAAAAAAAGACTAAAACAGAAAAAAAAAAAGCTTTATTCCAGACCAGAAATCAAGTATGACAAATCTTTGCCAAACGCGGAATGCCTCCCAGGTTCAGTCTGAAAACAGGACTTTAAAATTTAAAGCACCTTGATAATGTTAAGTGCAATTCTAACTGCACCAGCCCCTGCTAAAAATGTTCATTCTCTAGCACTTCTATCACTTAAAAGTCCTGATGGTTATGGGAAGAGGGAACGTGGGAAGTACATCAAGGCATATGTGTGTCGGCCGCAGCTCTGTGAAGCGAAGAACAGCCAGCTTCCTCCTAACAGCTGGTTACCAGGCCTGGCGCTGCAGGCAAGAGCAGATCCAACTGGGGACTCAACCACTGCAGCCAGGCCATAACTCCTTGGGAAAGGCTGAGCTGCACCATCTGGGGTCGGCTCACATCTTGCCATGGGGCCATCTGCATTCCTCTGATGTTCGGCCTCACTCTGAAGAGACACATGCAAGAGGTGAAAATAGAGACGGCACGTCCTGCGGATGTGGTTTAGGTTTTCCCTCCTGACAGCAAACGTTGATCAGCCCTGCAAGTTCTGCCCACGGGCAGGTATATTGCCAAGCAAGCCACCAAGGTAGTGCGTTTTCATGTGTGGGATAGCAAGCAGCGGGGGAACTGGATTAACAATAAAACTTGTAGAGCAAGCTCTGTGTCGTGCATTTGAGGATCTACAAGCTGTGAGCATTATAGCCATGCTCATGATCAGAATTTGACAGCTTCTGTAAAGAAAACGGTGTCCTGAAGTCACTTGTAAGGAGGCATTCCCAGTGCAGCCCTGATGGCATGCAGAGTGTGTAAAAGCCCAGCTGGAAACCTCAGGGGCAGCCACCACCCCAAAGCCACTTGGTCTTGGGGAAGTTTGAGCTAGGCCTAATGTGTTGTGGGGCTTGTACCACTGAAGTGCTCTGGGGAGATCGGAAAGGAACAATCTCTGACATACCATTCCTCATTTAATTCCCTCTGGAGCAGGACGGTGCCAGGGCTGGCCAGAGTAATTAAGCACACCATCTGGGCCTCAGTGTCTCATGTACGCACAGACTAAGCCTGCATCTTGTTAACCCTTCTGCATCCATAGTCATTCACTGAGATAAGTTACACACTAGGATGAACAAAAATTCGGAGTAGGCATAAGGGGTGCAGCTGCAAAGCCTTACGCAGGCACACCCAGCACTGCTGGGCTGAATTAGGCACTCTCCAGTTTAACTATGGGAAGGAGCAAATGATCCAAGGGTGGACTGAGCACGATCTGAAAATGATCTGCCACAATGCTAAAAGCAATGTTTGTGATCTCTCAGACTTGTCAGCAGAGGCAGTCAAGCCTTTTCAGAGTGAAATGAAACCAAAATACAACAGAAGGGTCTGCACCAGCAACAGCAGGAGACTGACGAGATCACAGCTATCTCTACTGAAGGGTATCCCAGGTTCAAATGTTCCAAGTCAAGGGATAAGCCAGCGTGCAGATGGTGTACTGGAGATAGAAAACAGTAGAAATCTTCACGAGAGAAATCCTGAGTGGAAGCAGTGGATGGGCCTCCTTGGTCACAGAGCTCATCAGAAGGAAAAACTTTGGAGACTTCTGATAAAGAACCTTTGAAAACTCCCACTGTCGTTTGTTTCACTCCAGTCAGAGAAGCAGAATTTGGTTTAATTATCTTAAATAGAAATTAGGTTACACCAAGACTCCTCTTAATTTATTCTACTGACTTCCCATCCTACCAGGAAGAGAGTCCTAAAGGGCCAAAGTTCAGGTAACCACAGAAGAAGCAGGATACCATTACACAGACAATGCAGGTGATCTTCAGGAAAACCTCAGCTAGAGAGAAGATTGGAGGAGCTGAAAGATTTGTTTATTAAAACATATGCATTTGATCACATAGAAATGTTTGTGAGATTTTTCAGAATGACTGGCTGGATTCAAGAAAGCAGAGAAGGCTGTCAGAGACATGTTGTGCGTACCAGATTATGGCAAGAGATTCAGGACTGAGGATATGACACAGGTCATATTAAAAGACTATGGAAAGACTAAACACTACATAGGTAATGTTCAGGATTGAGGAGAGGAAGATTAAGTTCTGGCAGAAAACCCTACAGAGCCTGATTTGTGATGTGAACTGTCCTTAAATGTGCAAATACCACAGTTCATTCCAGCAGTAACAGGACAACCCACGACAGTCTCAGGTAAGAAAAATACCTCTTCTGCCTGAGTCAGAACAGTGTTAAGGCTTAAGAAACAGCCCTTTGCTTCACCCTCAAAAGTGCTTTGCTGAGAAGTATGTAGAAGGATCTTGGCACTGCCCAAGAAAAAAAGCATCCCTGGGGAAAATGAGGTGGCACATAAGCACACAGAGCTCTTAACCAGCTGAGAAACCTTGCAGCCCTTTCCGCCTACCTTCAGACATGCAGCAATGGACAGGCAGAGAATAGGCAAACAGTTTACCAGTGCACCCACGACATCTCCAGGCCACGTCAAACAACTTTCTGGCTAATCAAACGTTCCTCAGTGATTCTGGAAGAGGAATTACAATAACATGCTGGGTTTATGTTCTGTTACCACATGCTGCACCTGAGCAGCTTAGGAAGTCAGGCAGCAGCTTCCCCCAAGAGTCTCCAGGAACACAGCCTACACGTGCAAAGGAGGGAGGGCACAATCTTGTGCCCTTCTTCTACTGCCAGGGCATGCATTAAATGCATTCCTTTATTTTAATAAGCCAAGAAGCTGCATCTTATTCCCTTACAGTCTTGTTCCTTAGTATGTGCTCCGCAGTCTTTGCCATGCTTGGATGCCTTGACAAAAGGGAAGAGCAAAGGGGGGAAACATGGAGCTTTGATCAAGGGGACCAATAACTAATGTGCAGAGGCAGACACTGCTGAGGTCACAAGGAAAAAGTACAGCCTAGTGGATAAAGCAATCAAGGTCAGAATTGTGCGTTCTTCCCAGCGTTGCTACTGGCTTACAACGTGGTTGTGGAGCATCCCATCTTCTTCCTATTAAAGGTGAACAACAATGCTAACTTTCCACAGGGCAGCATAGAATTGAGTGATTAGTCTTTGGAGGGTGCTTTGAGATCTTGAAATGGAAGTTATTATGAAACACAACGTCATTGTTTTCCACAGAGGATCGTACAGATGAATTTTAATGGGAACAGGTATGTATATTGCCTTCCTGTGGTACATCCATAGCATGCCAGGGTCTGTTTAGATCTATATTTTATTCCAGTAACATGAGAAGGGATATTTAACAGTGGTAGCACAATAGAACCATAAAATGGTTTGGGTTGGAAGGGACCTCAAAGATAGGACAAATGAAATCCCAGGACCTTGCTTCATTGCCAGATCTTTCTCTGAAATTCTTATTTATTGCATTTTCCCTGCAGCAACAAAACCACAGCAGCAGTAGCTATTACTGTTCCCATATGCAAACCATATTAGACAGCATTTACAATATTAGCTGTCAAATAATATTCTTCCCGCTACCACCGACTCCTTAATATACACCCACTGATGTGAGAAAATGAAGATTTGGGTGTTGGGAAGGGGGGCATCTCTCCAGCCAGGTGTGGCTTCAGACTACAGTATCATAGGGATGCTATCTGCAGGGCATGTGAAGAAACTCAGAATTGAAAAGGAAAGATGAAAGGGCAAAATGCAAGTATTTTCTGTGGACATGACTGTGCTTGAATTTTCTAAGGTATTTTTCTGTCATGTTGCTACCAACTGCCTCTCTTTCAAACGATGTAAAAAGCTGTGATCTTTATTTGTATTTCTGCAAGAAACTGATTATTCAACACAAAAACATTTTTTGTTTTGCAACAAAACATAGTAGTATATTTTATATTTACATAACAGTTTCCAGCCTGGGATCTCAAAACCATTTGCAAACAGTAAGAAAAATTTGGCTTCTTAGTATCAGCACAATACAGCAAAAAGTTGCGGTCTGTTTTTATCAACAGGACAACTGAGTCACAAAGATGTGTTACCAAGTTATGGCCACAGAGCATGGTGGCAGGATTAGGAGTGTCAAACTCCTCTGACTCCCAGAGCTGTGAAAAAACAGGATTGCATCCCTTGTCTTCCATGTGTTTAGCCCCGATCAATCACATCTCCCAGCAGTGTCTGCTGCCACAAATACGTCAACTCAAGTGCAAGTACAGCTCGCCTTGGACATTCACGCACCTTGATACTTGCCTGCAGTTCCCCGTGTGCCCTCACGTACTGTGCAAGCACACATCTGCCTTCCCTTGCGCACAACCACTTGCTGAGAACTTCCCTAGGAGAAGCGAATGCACGAAACAGCTACAGCATCATCTACAGCAATGAGAGGGGGAAAGGACCACCTCTGGCCTCTCAGACCACACAGCAAAAAAGTCCTGTACCACTGCAGGGACCATGCAGCAAAAGGGAGACCAAGCTGAATTGATGGTCCCGTCCCACAGTGGCTTTTGCTGACTATGGGAGGGGGAACAGAAGAGTGATCTGCGTTACTCAGCAGCTCTGTCAGCTGCAGAGCAATGCTTACCACTGGAGCCATGTCCAAACTCTATTTTTCAGGTCTGATTTCTTGTGGAACTCTTTCTTGCCCAACAAAATGCTAAAGCAGTTTGTTTAACAAGAAAACCGGACTGTCTCTGGGCACTGCGTGGAGCCGTTCGCATGGTCACGCAGTAACTGCAGAATGCCACCAGACCAAAATGGTGGCACTTTGAAGTCACTTTTGCAGTGATGCAGATGACCACACATGGCACAAGGCAGCAAGATCAGAATCTATCCCCTAGTCGTTTTCCCTGAAGAAGATAAATCTGCTATCAGCCACTGAGAAACTCTCACATCTAGAACCACCAAAAAAAAGGAGTCTGGCTAGCGACTTGCAGGCACTCCTGCAGACCTATACGTGCCCATCCTTTCACATACACCAGACCACATGGACAATACATGGTCAGGAAAAAGCTGATACCTTCAGAAGACAAAGCTTCTGCTTGTGAACACACATGCTGAAAGACACCTCTAGTTGTGCTGACAGCTTTTAGGCTCTCCCAAATTGCTTCTGCAAATGCAATTGTTCATCTTCTGTCAAAACACAAGGAAATAAGTTTGCTCTTCGGTGGCAGATTCTTAGTGGGGAAGAGGGATTAGCATCAGCCTTTAATACAAAATGAGGGTCCACCTCATCATCGCAGTCAATTCCCCCCAGGACCATGCGACCTAAGCAGTCTCCTGCCCTCAGTCCATTGATCCACTTCCTACATCTTAATGAAAAACTGGACTGATGAGGAGGAGCAGGGCGAAGGAGGGGAAGCAAAGGCATAAGGTCAGAAACTATGTCAAGTAGACATTATTTCAGGAGACCCTGCCACTGTAATGGGATTAATATTTTTTCTTAACTGTTTCACTACTGATACTTTTACAGCATGCTGGGCTACTGTTCTACAGTAGGAATAAAATAGGATGACGTGAACTAAAAAGAACAATCTAATATTTAGGATATTAACCATCCATCCAGATAACATCAAGTATCATCATTATTTTCGTCTCAGGAATATTAAACTGGAAGGAACTGCAAGCACTACATTCAGCTGCATGAAGGGTAAACATGTGGCATCTCCCGTGTTACAAAGTTGCAAATTTGTTAAAATTAGATGAACTTAACATTTTAATTCTACTGGTAACTAAAACATCAACATTTGAAATCATGCCAAAAATAGATATAAACAAAAAAGTTTTAAAACAAACTTTTCATTTAGAAAGGAAGCTTTCTTCAAAATTTCTGGGGAAAAAAAACGCTTTCAATTTATAAAGCAATGCTTGCAGGAATTTCTGTCCATATACAAAGCTATTAAACTTGTTTATTTTCCTTACTTGGCCATTTTTTGATATAATTTCCTGCCCTCTCAAAAAAAAAAAAAACCACACACACCACAAAAGCCAGCACAACCTAACAGACAAATGCCCAGAAAAGACTGTAGGGTGCTGTGGCTGTGGCATGGGCAGAAGCAGCAGTTTTGGTGACTGGAAAGCCGAAGTCTGCCCACAAAGCCTTTGCATGAGCCAGGCAGCGGAGGGGAGTACCTGGAATACTGTGCTTTGGGTTCAAAGGCTGAAGCTGTGCCTTGGGCTGCTGACCCTGTGCTCCAATCCTGGTGTGGGCTGCAGACCTCCCACTGATTAGTGGCACGACCACTCTCCTGTCAAAAACTGTGCTTGTACTTGCTTGTTAAAAACAACACCACCACCACCAACCACTGTTTTCAATTTCTCTGTAGCTAAATATCACTGACAAGAACAATTAAAAAAAACGTTTCATGAAGCTCTATTTAAAAATGGCAGGAGTTTTTATTACGCCTAGGTTAAGAACAGCTGTGCATCATGTCTCAGTGAAGGGGCCACCTGGGGAGGTGACCATCGGTGTAACCACTACCCATCTATGCCCCAGAAAAATCCTCTCCTCATCGTTATGATTGCAGGACAAGGTACACTTGTGCTTGTAAGAAACAGAAAATACTAAAACCTCCGAACTTGTGAAGAAACTACTGACATTATATCCTGAGTTGAGGCGTGCGATAGCCACCTGCGTCTACAGCCCAACGGGCACCAGGGCGAAGGCGTGTGGCTAACAGTGCTCAGCCCTGGGCATCTCGGGCAGCATCTAGCTAGTGTATTGGAGGAGGAACGTGGCACAGCCTGCACCAACCAGGTGGTTACTCCCCCAAACAATAAAATAAACCCTTTTTCTCCATGTTGCAGATGATACCGGCACTTCCTTCACTTGAAGGAGAAGCGTCACAGTGGGGAAGAGGATCCAGCATTGCCGTGCTCACCTCTGCAAAACCAGTGGGGATACTCACCAGGGGTATTTGAAATGGGGGCAGAGGGAATTAAGACATGAGGGTACAGCTACCAGTCACCACATGGTGGTTACAGTCCTAGGTTGCTCATTTAAGTAGCTATATTTCACATCTTCCTCCAAATAATTTTTTTTATTACCTGTGTCCATTCCCCATCCCAGTTATCCAGCACTTTACATTGTAACATGCCCAGCATAACAAGTCACACGAACTCCTCCAAGACAGTTTCCTTGCTGTGTTTTAATCCATGTTCTGTCCCTGAATATCACAGTGATAAGCACTTTAAAAAGGGCAATAAATTGAATCTATGGATTCTGACACTTACTAGTGTAACAGGCACTTTTCAAGGACGCGAAACAGCAAAACATTCAGCAAATTGCCAGTATCTGAAAAGCTAACATAATTCTCCAAAACAGAGCCTGATGTAAGAAAGACAAGTCATATATTTTCGAGAGCCATTATCAGCCGCAAATCTTTTTTTTTGACCAAGAGAAAGATATTGGGCTAATGGACCTTTTATAAAATATGCTTTCACTAACAGATTTCTTCCCTGCAACAATTTCAAAGCCATTACAGAGGCATCAAAGTTGCTTCCAGAAATTACTAGTTTAGACTGAAAGACTCAATTCTTAAACTGAATTACTATTTAATATTTTTTTAAGCACCACTGTCTCTTTATTTACATGCTAACAAAAAAGAAATTAAATGCTTTATAAAATATTTAAAATCTTGGAAAATCATACAACAAGACATTTTGACTTACGCAACAGTACATGCTGCTAAGTGACAACAAAGTATTTATTCATCCATAAAACATGGATATCAAGGGCTGAACTTGGGACAAACAAGCAGTGATATCTTCTAAAGCATCACTCAAAGTCCAATACGAATCTAACTTCGAACTAAGTACTAATGTACTTGAGACAACAAAGCAAAACATCAGCCACAAATCCTGCAGCCATTAAAACTGCTTTCACACATGTTGTGCCAGGCATCTCTTGGGAGAGTTTTGGAGATGAGACCAAAATTAAGGAATATTTAAAACTGGCCTGTGTGTAGGAAAATTCCTCTCTGGGGTACGAGGTGATCCTGATACGCCAGTTGAAATTAACAACTTCCACTCCTCGTGGCAGAGGAAAAAAATATCAATGACAAAAGAGCATCTGTTTGTAATATGTTCACCTCTTTACCGCACCACCCGCTGATCAGCGGCGCAGCAGCTTGTAGTAACCAGGCACCAGACATGCATGCTACCAAGAGAGTTCCTGACACGTCCACGAACCACAGTTTCAGGCTGCCTGCAGACTCACGTGGACACTGCTGGCTCATTTTCATTATTTTCTTCACAGATAGGAAGATCAGCGATTTCCTTTAAAAAAAACAACGGTGTGAAACTGGAGAACAAAATGTTACCCAGGCCACTGATCTCCTACAACCCAGGAAATAAATAGCTAAGGAGCTCATAAATTGCATTCAGCCCATGCAATGAACATATTATTCTTAAGTGGGAAGAAATACCTTTCACCACAGCTCAGCACCCCTGAAGGTGATCTGTAAAGGGACAACCAACTTGGTTTTGAGCTCTTTTTTTATTGCTCTCTGAACTATGAGAAGATTATTTTAAGCGTTTGCATTTTACACGGTATTTTCCTGCTAGTAGCTTACACGGGAGGTCCGGATATTTTCTGGAAGATGTTATAACGACTTGAGAAACTGTGAAATGTTATTTACGACGAGTATAAAACCAGGGAAAGCAGAAGATTGATTAGTGGAAGGAATTTTAATCTGACTACTTAAAAGTTTGAGGATTTGGTGTTTGTGGTTGTGATATTTGGGTTCAGAAGTGTGGAGGAGATTGCTTGCATATTAAATGTACTTTTTTCATATCAGAGTTACAGAGCATTTGAAGGAAAGCAAACCATTTTTAAAGATTCTGCATCCTTCTCCAGTCAGTTACTTAAAGCAACTAATATGCTGCTGGCCCACCGGATCATGTACTTGATCCTGACACAAGCTGAACTCCGGACATGCACCGGTGTCCTTAGAGAAGATCAGAACTTACATTCCTCATATTTTCACAGCTGCTCCAGACTATCACTGTTCTAGGTAAGCCTGATCAGCTTGAACACTCTTCTAATTTACATGAATTGCCAGTGGTCCCCACGAGGTTAGTATGGCAGTCAAAAAGCAGCACTGTACAGGAAAGATATGGTAACATCCATTGGACCTTTACCTCAACAATGCTGGGATCAGGAGAGATCAGACAGGTGATACTAGTGTTTTGGCTTCTCTCTAAGACAATGGATATTACATTTTCTGCTGCAAAACTGTACCAGGTGGCAACAAGAAACATCTACGCTGAAGTATAAGATTTAGGCCATTGCTACTTTTACAATTCTCAATATCTGTTTCCTTCTGAATGCCTACATTTTGTCAGCAATGCAGGAAACACTTTCGCAGAGCTCAACTAATTGAAGAAAGTTTTTGGTTTTGATCTGTTTTGCATATCCAGCATTACAACCTTAGGCACTTGCAAGACAGAAGTTTAAATAAACTTTCTCTTTTCCAAACAGCAGTTTGCTAATTACATTGCTTTCCCCACCAAAGACCTTACGCATGACTCAAGTTAGAAAAGGAAGTGAGTCCATAAGCACAACTTGCTAACAACCACAGCCTGCTGCTGACCATGGGCTGCTGGGAAACCAAAACAGAAGCACTTGCTCTTCAGCTCACTCTAAGCTCTTCATCTATTTAGGACTTTATGCGTATGAGCCACAGACAAATAGCATAGACTAGAAAGAATGACGTTTGAATACACAGCAGGCCAGAGCTTGTTCAAAGGCTTTTGGCTTTGTGGGCAAAATTTAAATTTTGAGCAGCAACAGAATAGGTTCTGGGTTGGGGAGTGAGAAGCAGGGGATACCAGAGGGGTGAACAGGGCTGGCAGTGAACTGAAGGCTCTCAGGAGATGGTTGATCTAGGCAGGGGCCAAGAAAGAGAAAAGAGCTTTAGAGAACCTCTTTATTCCTACACAGTCTGCTCTTCCTCCATGGCCCTCTCCTCCTATCCCCATCCTCTGGGATAAAGCACTTCCCATTAATGTAACCAGAGACCCCTAAGTTATTGTTTCCAACTCAGTTCTGGAATAACATCCTCCAACATTTTTCCCCACAGAAACCTCTTTTCTTTCTCTCCTGCTTTACTGTCTGCTAAGAAGGGCTTTAAAGGAGGAAAGAGCAGGGCTGGCCACCAACTCTGCTGTTGCATGAAACAGGGCCGAGAAAGAGCAGGACCAGGAGGGACAGGGTCATCACAAAGCAGGGATTCCTGCTCCCCTGGTGCCAAGAGTGGGGCAGGAGCAGAGGTGAGTGCTGTCATATTTTTTTGCAATTAGAGACGTGACATCTCACAGCAGTTGCCATCCCCTCCCAATCTCCCCTGTCCCTTCCCTGGCAGCCTGAACAGCCTGGGCTCTGCTTGGGGGGTGGCTTCTCAGAGCGAAGGGGCTGCTCTGCTTTGGGACTGATGGACCAGACTGCCAGAAGGGGGACAAGTCTGGTGATAGAGAGGGCTAGGAGCTGTCACTGGAATAATGTATGGCAAGGAAAGGGCTGGAATTGCAGGGCCAGGAGGAGGTCCTAAACTGCATTGCAAAGCAGAGGCAGGATGAAAGAGCTCCTCACTGTTTCTCCAGGAAACCAGGCAGGGTTGCCCCTACCTACTCCCTTCTCAGCCAGCTGCCAATTTCTCCTCTGCCCTGGGTCAAGTCTGGACAGGCCAACTCTGGGCAGTCTGGTTCAGTATAGATTTCATAACACTTAAGCTTTGAGGGAAGTACTGCTTCTGCAAAGTACCCCACAGTGCCAAGTGGGACTGGTGCCAAGCACAGATCATCACGTACACTTCAGTCATCAGGCTCAAGAAGTAACAAATCGTGAAAGAGTACCTACCAAACAGGAGGCACCTCCACAATGGGGACCACCCAGTGCAGAAGATAAATGTGCAACATATTAAAACATAATAAATCCAACAAAGTGCAGCTGAACTACAAGGAATCTATTAGAAAACAGCTATTAGCTGCTCTGATTGAGCTTGGCCGAACAGTGCTGTGAAGCAATCCCTCCTTGAGAAACAGGTATGTATGCAGACAGAGCTTGCTGTGAGAAAATAAAAACAAGAAAGAGAAGAAAGAAGATGGCCAGGTTTTCCAGAAGCTCCTCCAAGCTTTTTCTGTGGCCAGAGAGAAAATACAAAGTGCCATATTCCAGAGCTGGGAGCCAGGTATCAACTATCATCTTGTCATGATCACAGAGGAGCTGGCATCAGTCCTGCAATCACATTAGCTTTTAACTTCTTCTGCTAGGTCTACAGTTGGTCTGTTTCATGAGCTTGTACAAAATGCCTAAATTGTATGTAACTCAGTTTCCCTAGCTCCAAAATACAGTTTTTGCTTGTCTTCTTCATTGGGACTTTTTAATTAATGTTTGAAAACTGCCTTGGCAACATAAGTGCTAACTATCCATACTATCCATACCCAAGAGAAAAACATTTTCACTGATGGTGAAATCCCATCTAAGGAATCAGGCAAAGAGAATCATGTAGTATTTTTGGCAGTCCATTCTTTGCTGTTTGGCAGGCCCTTCTATCCCTAGCTAAAGCCACTGATCTTGGGAAGGTCGTGCTTTTCTTTTTGTCCAGCACAATGATCTGTTAAGACAGCTTTTGTTTGCCACACATTGTTTACTGAGAGAAGCAGAGGCCAACCTGAGGGTGCAAAAGGCAGCTGTTGACAAATCCAAGCGAAGGCTACAAGGTCAGTTACATGCTACACTGCATGGCAAAATCCACAGTCCCTGGCTATTTGTAAAAAAAACACCTGGAAAACAAATAAAAATACCGAGTTTCATTCTACAAGTTCATATAAACTGAGAGAGGTTCCTACCTTCACCTGCCTTTGTTTAAAACATAGAAGTTGGAAGAGGAGTGCAAGGGGTCTGGTAGGCTCTCAGCAGGTCTGGAAGGTGCATGCTTAGGAGGGCCCACAACCCATTTCTAAGCCAGCAAAACTCCTTCCCAATCCCTTCCCGCTTGGTTCATCTGCCTTTCTGTTTGCTGCTGTTGACTTCATTGAGAAGGAGAAAGGCCTCCTATGGCCTTTAAAGCTCAGGTCACAAAGTGAGACAGAAACACTGTGGCAGTCCTCAAAGGGAAGGAGAACGCAGTGGCTTAAAAATCACAGCACAGGAAACAAAAACAGAGGCTGGGGCCAGCGTGCAGACATGCTGACTATTACTAGTGTACCAATTCGGCTATCTGCAACCAGCCTGCTCAAAGCCAGGTGAGCAGAGAGAGGTTAAGTGAAGAAGATAGATAGGATTTAACACTCCTTCCTCTGTCTCTCAAGCAAAAGATCAGCAGTGAAAAATGACATCCGTGCCTGCCCTTTCACTGCAGCCTGTTCCCCCGGCTTTCCTATAGTGCATACCTGTGGCAGCTCGAGCCCTGTCTGCTATCCCCTGATGAAGGTTCAAACTTCTGTCCACGCTGCTATCCCCAAAATGGGAAAAGGAGGTGGAAAAATTAAAGCAGCTGCTTACAAAGTGAGCCAGTCTGAGAGACACTTGCACTGCTCATGGCCCAGGGCTTACCATCTCCAGGAAGGGAGAAAAACACAGTGTAAGAGGAGAAGGAAACCAAGGAAGAAAAGGGGAGAAGACTTAAGACAGGCGTGGAAAGATGAAAGAAGCATAAAGAGATGGAACATAGGAAAGGAAGAGGAAAAAGGGGAAAAGAGAGACAAAAGAGAAGGGGAGTTATCTACTGAATGGAGAGCATGAGTGTGGCAGTCCTACTCCCTGTGTCAGGGCATTTACCAGTGAACATCTGTAGAGTGTGTGCAGGTCATTTTTTAATATGGGTGCCATACCCCTTAAAGGGATACATCTCTTAAAGGACTGAAACAAGACCAGAAAGGATTCACAGTTTCAGTTCTCTGGATGCCTCTGAGGAAATCGTCTAACTTTTGTACAGCAATCTTTGCATCTTTTGCAGGAAATGGAGAAAATCCAATTAACCTCACAAGGGATTATAGCAAACACAGGTTTGAATTTTTGTTCCCAAGGAACCTGGAGGTCAGTTCTCAGCTTTAAACTTGTTTCAGAACAGCAAAAATGAGTTGACCTGTACTAAAAATCAAGGGACCTACATTTCCCAAAACTAATACAGTCATACCATTAGATGGTCTGAAAATTTAACAGATTAGCCCTGGGTAATGCTGACAGATGGCATGGCAGGGCACACACATGGCAGAGCAGGCAGGCACCACTTGGTCATCTCTCTGCTCTGCTGTTACACTTGTGCTCTGAAGTTGTATTCAGCAATGGGCATTGTCCCCAGTTTGCTCCACTGGCAAAGCCAGCTTTGCCTGGGAATAGGACAAAGACTGAAGCCCTGTGCTGTCAAGGAAAAGAACACAGCTCAAAAACCTCTCTGGGACTCCTGCTATGGTTTCTGCTAAGGGGACTATAAAGTGAAATCAATTAATAGAAGAAGCAGCAATGAAACTGGAAGAGACAAGGAGCAATTAAAGATGCTAGTCGGATAGGGGCACGAAAGGAGGGAGCAACCAACGTCGTCATTAAAGGGTCCGAAGCACAGAAAAAGTAGAGCACAAAGGCCCTTCAAAAAGGGACTGCAGGCAATTTTCCAAGACAAAATATCTGTTGAGAAGACACTGCCTATATGTTGCTGGGGCAGCCTTGGAAGAAACAGAATGCCAGAGGAAGGGAGCACCTTCTCTCTAACCAGCATGACATGGTGGCCTAGCAGCGCAACAAACCAATATTCAAAGCAACCTTTGCTACCTGTCAATTCCCCTCTGCAAACCCTCACCGCCTCTCTACCTGTACCCCAGTGGAACAGCCTAGCACAACAAGCCTTGCTAGGGGGCAGATTCATTACCAGCTTCCAGAGGAAGCAAGAATATGGTCTTTCACTTGGCTCTGAAGCAGTAATATTGTGGACATGGGGTGGGAAAGTCTATCAACTCCCCTACCTCGTGAGTGAAGTGTGCTAATTTTCCCTTCAGAAGAGGTTTTTTGGTCGTTGCCTGCAGCAGAGCTAGCGCAGTGCCATCTCGTGGTACTTTCGAATGACTCATGCTAGGTACAAAGTCAGTCTAAAGCTTAATAAACAGATGTCGAAATAGAGCTCATCATGCTGCATTTGTGCTGGGGCCTAAGCAGTAACACCAAAGACCATGAGCAAAACGCCAGTGG
Organism: Tauraco erythrolophus; assembly: GCF_009769465.1. Lineage (NCBI taxonomy): Eukaryota > Metazoa > Chordata > Aves > Musophagiformes > Musophagidae > Tauraco > Tauraco erythrolophus. The sequence goes on along the minus strand of NC_141468.1, from coordinate 67,026,844 downwards.
GAGTGAACAGTAAGACAACCCCTGCCATTGCCATGAGCAGTGGTACGAGGCTGCAGAGACAGCTGCTTCCAAAAAGATCTCATCCCCCATGTTCAGACAGCTCGCCAGGCACGCACCTAGGCAAAAGTGGCCTTCCATTTCACACAGAGACCCCACACGAGCCAGGACTGATGACATGAATTCGGGTAGCAACATGAGGTCTAAATATCCGACAGCACAGAGCAGGCTGTATTTATCCCAGATAGCAAGCGATGCTCTGCTCGCTGCCCAGCTACCCTAAAACTGACTGTCCTGCAGCGTGGCACTGCATTAAAGCTGCTTCACATCATCTCTGATTACAGCTCAGGAGCACGTGCAAAATCTGAAGCTCTCGAACTGCACCCAAACTGTGGAGAAATGTTTTTTGCTTGGGTTTGTTGTTTTGTTTGTTGTTCGGTTGGGGTTCTTTTGGGTTGTTGTTTTTTTTGTTTTGTTTTTGGTGTTTGTTTGTTTTTGGTTTTGTTTTGTTTTGGTTTTGGTTTTTTTAAGACCAGCACCTTCCTTACCTGAGATTTTGAAGATCTAGAGAGTTAATTAATACAAACCATCAGCAAACAGGGAACAAAGACCTTGTGATTAAATGTCTCATCAGTACACAGAAAGACAGCTACACAAAAGCGTAAGGAAGCAGCCTTGTACATCTTATTGAGTTTCATTCAGCAAGAAGTATTTTTAGGATAAAGTGGTGATTCCAAAGATTTTTCTAGAACTACTTTTCCTGAAGATCAATGTTGGATGAATAGGTGCACAGAAAACAGGCTTGCACATATGCTTCGGTTATGCTCTGTTGTTTTAAGCTACTGGAATAGTACTAAATCCCAAATTAACACGGCCCTAGAGACGTCATTTCACCTTCATACAGAAACCTGAATTCTGAGTCTCACAACTAGCAAATGGAGCTCATTGCTGCACCTAAGGTGAGAGTCTCAACAACCTTTACTGCCTCCACAATGTCCAGTTCTGCTTCTGCAAAAATACTACTCCTGCCTGTTCAGCACTAACCCTTCTAGCCTTATCCCTTTTGTGGGTCAGCAGGCCTCCCTACAAAGGTGTGCAGGTAACATTCACTGAAGTTCTGTGATCAGTGAAGGTAGATGGCAAAGCCTGAAAAGCAGAAAAAGTTTTCTTCAGTTATCTGGGACTAGGCTATTAATTCTCAAAAAAAATGACAAAGAATATGAACTATGTCCCCACATTTCCTCCTCTTCCTGCATACACCTACATAGTCTTTCCTAGGCAGATGCTACCTTTTTTTTGTCTGTGCTCAGCACAAACATGGCTCCAAGCAAGCTTTAGGGATGGGAAGAATGAGTCCACTTGACTCTACAGAAGGCTGTATAGATGCACTTCTTGACTCTTCATCCTCTCACACGCATTCCTCACTTCTAACTCTCTTGTTAATGTAATCATATACCTATTGCTTCAACGTGTCAAAAATCCACATGCTAGTACAACAGTGATCAGTCAAGATCTATGTAAGTAACTCAGATTTGAAAAATCTTGAAAAGATAATAAGCATGAAGTATGAAATAACAGTGGCACTAGCGTATGTTTGAAAAGGAAAATCCTAAACTAACATTTTAAAGGACCTTCTAAAGAAAATTTCAATCTTTTCATAAGCCATAATTTTTTGTCCTTTTTTAAAAGGGACAGAGACAAAGGAGAGAGAGAGAGAGAGCGCAAGAATCTCAAAATTCATGGAGGAATGGGACTGATAGAATGACCACAACGCATACAGGAACATGCTCACACCCACACACACACTGTTTGAAGGGTCTCCACATGATCTTGAGCTTACTAGATAGAAAACCCTACACCAGAGCTCACACACTATAGGCTTCAAGGGTATGGATTTTGTGCTGGGAAGAGATGTGAAGCCTCGTGTACCCTCAAGGGTGAAAGCAATCAGCAACAGGTTGGGAAAAATATCCATATAGCCCCTGAGTCTCATCAGGTTTGCAGCCAGAAGAGGAAGAAGGGAAAGCTGTAATGACTTTCATTACAGTTATTCTTTCTTATTGAAAGCTATTTAAAAAAAAATCACCAAAGGAAAGATGAGGATGACAGCAGAGACTGGCAAAATTTACAGCAGTCTTAGAAGGTGCGTGCCTAAATCAGGCTCAAGGCTCTTTCAGCTCTCAGCAATAGCCTAAAAATACATAGATTGCAACAGTAAATAAAACTCTCTTCTGGATAAACAGCACAATCTGATCTTTTATTACATCTTGTCCCTCCATTTACACTAGCATACATGTATGTAATACAAATGAATACATATATGTACACAAATGCCTATATACACACATACGCGTGTACTTGTGAAATTATTTCAAAGCTTTACAGTGAGGAACACTGTAAACAGTGAGAACACTATGAAGTTAAGTTAGGTGAAGCTTATTTCAATGTCTCTCACCAGGGAAAAACAGTTCAGATTACTCCCTACAGAAAAAAGGTGGTATGGAATACCAGCAGGTTTTCTCAGAAATTTGTCTTAAGCACTGCTCAAGCTCACAGACCAAGTCTCCTGGTGACCCACAAAACACACATTAGCCACCAACCACCTGGACATGTGTGAGACCTACAGGATGGTGTTCCTCTTCTGCAACCTTAACCAGCCCTTTGCTCACATCACAGAGGAAGGCCATGAAGCCTAGCAGGCTTTGTGCCTTTGCCCCTTGTGAAGGTTGGAGGATATGGACTGGAAAACGTCTCAAGTAAATACGTCCCCTCATATTTAATAGGCACAAAGGAAAGTGTGGAACAGACATAGCCTCAAGGAGATTAAATGAATTTATTGTCTGCCTGGCAGAGGGTACACAGAAGGCTAAACTGAATTTTTGTGTGTCCTACTGTCTGGTAGGGATGAAAGTAAATGTGGTGGCTTACTGGGAATAAGTGGCTGTAATCCTTTACTGAAAGTGGTTCCATTATGTAGGCTCAAAATTTCATTTAATCTAAAACTGCCACATTGTGGTACAGGTCCTTCTATGCTCTCCCTCATTTACCTGATCATACATCCCAGTGAAAAACAGTGTGCAGATATTGCAGAGCAATATCGATTCAGAGGCTAGCGTGCATGAGCAGCCCCACCCTGATGCTGCAAAGTCACTTCTCCTTGCTCTCACACCACTGCCCCATTGCACATCACACGGGCTGTGGGCTCCTGTGATAATCTGGGCTGGGAAACTGATCCAGAATAGAAATAAGCATTTCCCCCCTCTCTGTGTCCTTATGAAGGGAGATCAGCTCCCTGATCTAGTTCACTGAACAGACACTCAAGGTTTTGCACTGGCATCAGCGAGGAGACAGTATAGATGTAGGGACAAGTGGACAGGAAATAGCTTACTGCTGATAGAAATATGCACATCACAGGACTTCTTAAGTGACAAAACCATGAACTGCACAGTGTCTCTAGTCCTTATCAAGTAGACTTCGTAGCCTACTTTCAAAACTTTATACTATCGTATATTCTCTCTATGCTACCTGTTTAAAAAAGGTCTTTTTAGAACCATATAAAGAGCTTTTTAAAGTGCTACTAGGACTATGTTACTCATTTTTTCAGCTTAAGCACCAGGTGCCTTAGTTACAACCACCCCAACCACAGAGTGATCTTGGGCAGCCATTAAAAAAAACCCACACACTTTAAAATAGCTTTCCTATATCTAAAAATATCTTAACTCTTATCTCAGACCTTCTGAAAGCTGCAGGAGAAAGTTTGTCCCACTGGGAAAAGAGGGTGTCTTCCCTTCCCAGTGGCACAAAACTCTTGTTTCAAGCTCTGCACAGCTGAAAGTTATCTGACTTGCACCATGTCATATCATTATGTCCAAAGGATCAAAGACAAAACAATGACCATTTTAGGCCATGTAAGTAATCCTGAAGGAAAAATATAAGCTTATGGAAGGAGAGGAAACACTACTCTGCCAGGCAGATTATTTTTTATTTAGTGTAGGATTTATATTTTTTTTTTTTTAAAGATACTGGAATACAGTCAGAAAAATAAATTACTGAACAGAAGCCAGTTGACATACATGTTTAATTGGTATCACATGACTTTTCAGTTTAATATCACCTCTACATCTGCGAGGGGACGTCCATGTGTATCTAATCCACAACTGCTGCCAAGAAACACTGAAAGAGTAATTTTCTCTGTTTATGTAGGTCCTACCTTGTGTTATCTTTTCTAGCTTCAAAACAAGCAGAGGGAGCATCTGTTAACTGAAAAAAAAAACAATTCCCAGGGCAGAGAAAATGTTATCCAACATTGTGCAGGTGTTTCAATAATGCACTAAAGCCAGGTTAATTTTACACCTATTGGAAACAAAGGGCTACAGAAAACACTTTAAATAACACTCGTATAATGTGTCTCTATCTCACATATACCTCTCAGCATTATGGCAAAGGATCGAAACGTTTTTTTATATCCCTTCAGAAAGCTCACAAATATGAGAAAATATAAAACCCCAAAATAAAAGGCAAAGTGAAATCTTAATTTTCATGCCAAAAAATCAGACTCCACTTCACATTAGCTCTTTCACAGTTAGTTATACAGGTGTTCCAAAGATCCCTTTGCATTCAAGAGCCAGAATTTCACTAGCGCCCATAAAGCCGCTATTTAGAGCTTTTGTCTCCGGCTGTCCAGCCATAATCTGAAATTTGGTCTGAAGTGCTGCATTTTTATCATCACTGTGTACTATATTAATACAGGTAAAAAAAACAATATCAGACTGAAGAATATGCTAGCAATTTACCACTGGGATTAAACTAGCTCTTTTATTTTTGTTCTTTCAAGATTGCGTTACTTGCAGGGAGAAAGAAGCAGAGCTCCTGCCTCTGTTGTTTTTTTCCCTTTGAATAGTTGGCAAACACAGCTCTATTTCCCCTGTTCTTCCAAAGCCTTAGATGTCAACGTAATTCCAGTTTGGTTTCTGCTATGTCCGTACATATGTATTACTAATCTTATAACTAGTGGTTCCTTGGACTCTCTGAAGTGCCTGTGATGGTAAAAAAGCAATGAAAGCTTTAACAGAAAAGGCAGCTCTTTTTGCTAGAGCAACAGACAAACACCAAGATGCAGTCAGGCACGCCAACCCCTTCTCCGAGAAGGAGACATTGCTTCTTCCTAAAGGTATTACCTCCGCCTACAAGACTTGATGCAATTATATCCTGAAACCATCAACGCCTAAAACAACACTACCAAGGGTAGCTGGGTGCTGTTCATGGATGATACTCAGGTCACATTCACATAGGACTACCTATGCTGAAGTACTTACTTCTGCCTTTATACTTACAGCTAGATTTTCCCAGCTTCCCTTTAGGGAAGTTTTCAATGAAATGGCAAGTCCTACAGTGAAACATGAAAGCAGCAAAACGTGGATCTCTTCTTGGTGTACCACTGGAAGCTTTCACAGAGGATGCTCCCCACTGTCACACTTCATGTACTGCATCTACATGACAGACTACGTTTATCTCTCGGCAGGTTTATAACCAGGCTCTATTTGCTGCGATACATTGAAAACCTGCAGCTTTTTGCCAAGTCCTGGCAGGCTTTGAGATCATACAGCTCTCCCTTCAACACAGGACAAGGCTCATCACACCACCCATCCACTTCATAATCAGAGCTGCAGCTTCAACTGGAAGTTGGTGCAGCCCTGGAAACTATGGGAGTATTTAAGTTCTCCAGTCTACGAGTTTGCTCAGCAGAAATGAATGCATTATCACCAAATACTGTTTCTGTTCAACAACAACAACAAAAAGACTAGTCTTTTAAAATGTTATTTTTTAAAGTCTGCCACTATGAAAAACATACTAAGTAGCAAATTTAGCTCTGCAGCACCAGTTCTCACCAACATCCCAGAGAGCTGTGCTTATGTATCTGACAGCAGAATTTAGTCCCTACGATTTAGAAGCAGGCCTAAATCAAAGTATAAGGTTTGAACCTAAGGCACACTCTTAGAGACATATTTCTTAAATAATAACTCAAATGACAGAAAATTTAACTGAACAACTAGATAAATATTTAAAATTATTTAGTGCTAGAGATTTACATCTAACCAACTAGCTCTACTCAGAAAACACGTACAGTTTATGAACTCCCCATATATATTCACTCAGCAGACTGGAATTCTGCTTCAGGTTGAACTTTCTGTTCTACTCATCTTCCCCCAGTTACGCTCATCCACACTTCTGCGTGTATTTACAGGACCTTCATTTACATGGTACTTAAGTACCTCATACTTTAAAACATCAATCAGGGAAGTAATATTTATCCCAATGTTACAGATAACAGCTGAGGTGCTGCAGTTACGTGGCTTGCACGCAGTCACATCAGCAGGCATCAGTGATGAAATCTGGAAGTCAAGACGGAAAATCAAGCTTGCATACTGCCTCTCTCCTTCCTGCTCATTTCAATGAAGACAATTCTTCCCTAGTTTCTATCCTGATTGTCAGCAAGGTATGTTATCAGCATGGCTTAAAATGCAGTGGATCTGATAGCAACGATATCTGTCCAGATTATCCAAGTGGTAGTGATTGACACCCATTACCTCTGGGCTGGATGTAAGCTAAAGACTTAGAGGTGAAAGTTCTTCATCCTTGAAAATGAAATAAAAAGATGGAATCAGCAGCTGACTCTCTATTTCTACTACATCACTATCTCCATTCATCAAAGGTCAAAACCTATCCCACTGAAACATGAAGAGCAGGGACCCTGTTCCAAAATGCCCAGATTGCTGCACTGGCTTGCCAGAGCCATGGAAGAGAAACAAAGGAGATGGAGTCTGATTCTCCAGTGTCAGACCAGTGGGTTGGCAGAGGAGCCAACCCTTTCTAGTCTCATCATAAGGAATGTTCCAGGGATGCAAGGAGCTGCAGCGCAAGTGGCTTCTGGGGTGAAAGAGATTCATTAGCCCCAGAGCAGCTTCTAGAGCTACCCTAAATCCTGTCAGGCTACAAAATAATTTTCTCCACCTTTTCCTGGTTGAAGTTTGTGTGCTGCACCCTTCCGATTCACAAGTGGCTTTGATGGGAGTGGAGCTGCATACTTAGAGCAGCAGCAAACACAAGAACCACAGATGACTGCTATACCTACGGCAGGGACATCGAAGTGCATGTTATCTCTTGCAGAGTGATAATGAGTATGACAGGGAGTGGGACTGCAGCAGAGCAACGCAGTAAAATGAGATTTTGTCCAGAGAAATCCCCCAAGCCTCCACAGGTGTCAGTGTTGAAGGAAGTAGCTTAGAGGCATGAAACCAACCCCTTATGCCTCCAAGATGTTGTGTAAACACACACAGATGTGCTGTGCAGCATGTAGGTTTTGGGGGTTGTTAATGAGTAAAACCAATTAATCAAGAAACACCCTCCTAGGTGCTTCCTAGGAGTGTTTCCAGTGCTTGCTACTTTGCCCCTTCTGGCATGGATGAGACCCCCTCTAGGCATTGCATAATGCTAGCATCGACGTGATGGCACGCTCGCAGCTCAGCTTGGAGAATGGAGAACCAGCAGAGAAGCAGGAATTGCTCCCAGCACAAAAGCAGTGGCAGAGAAGAGGGCTCTCTCTCTCTGATCAGAAAACAGATGCATTTCCTTACCACTTTTTAAGCAGAATCTTGCATGGAGCAGGGTAATTGCTGGCTCTCCATCAGGCAAATTTTACACCACTTTCAATACTGTCAAATAAAAGAGATAAACTAATTTTCTTCCTCTCCTCTTTATTCCCTGACTCACTCTCCCTTGCCTTCTCCTGCACTTTGACATTCCATCTTTTGCAAGCAATTTTCACTCCCTTCACTGATTATTTTTAGCTTGTTCTTCTGAATCTGTCTTTCCTTCTCTCTTTTTTCACTCTCCTTTCCCCTTTATCTGACACCATATACTCACTGGCTTCTATGATTCTTCTCTGTCCTTTGCTGTCCTTCCCTCCTCTTATCTCTGCTCATCCCTATGCCAACACAGAGAGACAAGTCTTATCCTCTCTCACGCTTCCACTGGTTCTTCTAAGAGGGACTGTTAAAAGTGAAGGATGTAAGTAATTATCTGAGCAAAAGCTTGATATGCTAACCTAAGGAAATAACCTGGGAAGCTTTTGACAGGTGCATCTCATGGGCAGGAGTCATCTTCTCTCATTCACTAACATGCTGAGCAGTGCAGAGTGACCCAGACGTGGGAGACACTTCAAGGCATGCCACTCTCCTGCTGTTTCACGTACTTCTGTAATGCCATAAACCATCAGCTAATCCACCTGACTGGAACGCAGGGTCTTTACAGTGTTCTGGCAAATCTCTCCTTTGAAGCAAAAAGCAAGAATTTTGTTTCTGTTTCAGAACATTTCTTGCTTTGCATTATTAATAACGTTTGGCACGCTATAGCCCTTAGGTAACTAATCCTTACAACCACTTCTCGCCTCCAGCTTGTCAGGTAGGGAAACGTTATCATTTCAGTTTTAACATTACAGACACTCAGTCAGAGACAGCAACTGAGCTGGTAGGAGCCACTGGAAGAGCAGTGACAGCGCTGGGGGGAGAAGCCAGGAGTCCCTGCTTCCCAAAAACGTTATTCCATCCAACTCTCTGGGGAAGAAGGTGGCACTAATAGCATCTTATTAGCATATGTTAAGAAAGCTCAGTGGGAGGTATGGCTTGCTGTACTTCTCTGGGGAAAGGCAAGCAGATGACCTAGAAGAAGGATCTAAGGGCTCTGACAGGCCTGATATGCAGCAATCTAGAAGCAGCATAACTAGAGGAGAAGACCTAAGGGTAAAGCCATCCTAGAGATGGACGGACCCAAGCGGAATCTCCATGTTAAACCCAGAAACGGAAACACTGTGGAGCATCATGGCAGATATATCACAGGCAGTGGGATGTAGGCTAGCTCAGGTCTGGGTGTTAGCGGGCTCTGTCATGCAGGCACAGTGCCACGGGGAGGCAATTCTGCTGCCTCCAGGTGTGAGGCGGTGCATCCACTGGGGTTTTCACAGTGCTGTACCACATGAAAAACAGCTTTGGTATTGCTCGGGAGATCCTGCACCATATCCCATCTCACAATGTACGCGTGATCGTGGATTCAAGGTGGTGCTGTATTATCTTGACCACCTTAAAATCGAATCTCAGAAAAAGGTAAAAAAAATAGCACTAAACAAAATCCATGCAGCCTCTGTTAGCTCTGTAGAGCATCTGGTTGTTTATATGTGCCATTACAGCTTGCTGGAAAGTACTGTTGAAAACATTCCTATATTTTAAAATGAGAGCTTTTAACTCAACATTACTCATCAGAGATTGTCAAAAAATTTCTGTTGAAACATCTTTTTAAATAGATAATTAGATTTTTGACAAAAAGTGATGTGGAAAGCATTCACTTTCCTTGAAAAAAACAGGTTTTGTTGGAGAAATAAATGCTAAAGACTTTTCAGCATTTGTCTGCAGTTTGGGAGGTTTTAGCAGTTTGTAGTTATGAAAGATCAAGACCCAAACAGGTTTTGTCTGAACACTATGAAATAATCACTGGGAAATGCCAACATGCTCCTCAAAACAAGCATCAACTCTTTTTCAAGGCTTCTAATGAAAAAACATTCTCCAATCACTCTTACTAATCATACTTGGAGCAGTTATAACTTGATTCATTTAAACAAGCAGCTCCAGATCATGTTTGTTCTTCTGCGTGATCTTATACTACCCCCTTGTTTGATTCATGCAGACAAGTTTTGTTCTACCAAGCTAACATGAAAACCAATAAAGTAAACTGCATTCTGCCTTGCATATCAAAGTAACTGTTAGCTAACCTCTTTATGGGAACACTCCTTTGTGTCTTTCTGAAAAAAAAACACCAACAACAGAAAAAAACCCAAAACACACCCACCTTGTATTTCAGAACAAAGGTTTCTTTCAAAGATTTTTGCAATTAGATTATATCTGAAGTAAATTCAATAAGAAAACCAGAGCAGGTAGGGAACACTGATGCCCTTTCCACAGATACTTTTCTGTTTACAGGTTCCCCCTATACAGCTCTTTCATCCCCTATCTCATTGCCAATGACTCATGTGGAACTGAGGAACAAAAATCTGGTATCAGATTTTTAAAAATAATAAGGGTTTGTTTAAAAAAAGATAATCTTAGAGGTGCATTTCACACAAAATCAGCTTAAATATGGAATTTCAAAAGCTGTGGCAGGAGAATTTTTCCATTTAAGTGTATTTATTAATAATTGCTTTCTTCTCCTTGTTAACGTAGTGCTACTGAAAGTTGCCAGATTGAAAGCTCTAGAGGCGTAAGTCCTATTTATTTACAAAATAGGTCAAAAATAGTCATTAAAGCAAATGCTTTCACACACACAGACCTCAGCCAAGAAGGCAAAGTAGCTTGTGCACATTCAGCGATGCTGGTTTTCTGTGCTCAGTTGCTAGTAAAGGCATTTGCTCTGTTTAACTGTGCTATGGACATCTTACTCCTATAAACTATATTCACATGTCAAATCTTTAAAGAGGCATCACATTGTAAAAGCTTTTCATTAATTTATGTACTGACGATGTACCCTGAGGATCAAACCGCCCTGGTAAGATGGGAGATGTACCAGTCCTCCACCTCTTACATTTAATTCCATTTGCAGATTCCAAGTTGTTGAGGTTTTGTGTACAAAACAGGTACACATACAAAGCAAGATGATATCCTACTGCTCTTTCTGGTGTACACACCTTAAAAAAGCAGAAGAAATAGTATGATCATCTAGAACGTAGGCTCCTCCTCCATAAGAACTTCCAAGCATTAGTAGCATCCTCAGTCTGCAGTGGACAACGGAGAGAAGCCTTCATTAGAAGACATTCACTTCCATCAGTTCTCAAGACATATCTGGTTCAACAGGGAAATACCACCCTGCTCGTCTAGCATTTCCACACTCACCCATTCTTTCTCTGTGTATCCTTTATAAGTACATACTGACACTCAACAACTGTAAATTAGGTTTGGCTGTGAAATCGCAGCAGGAAGCATTAAAGTCGCAGCAGGAAAGAATTCAGTTCTGTGTTTAAAAGAGTGTATCTGACAAAAAAAAGAGAATAAAATCTCTTAGCAATAAAGAAATTAAAAGAGAAGTGATAGCATACCAAAAACTGGTATCCTCCATCAAAGAGAGTGTCAAAAATGGAGGCACCTTCTCTACAAAGATCGTGTCAGTAACAAACATCCTCGTCTGTACAACAATGGAAATGCAAAGCGACCTTCTGCATCCTAGGAGACAATCTGGACCTCAGCAAGCTTGCAGGGAGTGAGGTACGGATTACAGAGCTGCACTAGACCCTGCTCTCCTCCTTCCCATGTTTGGTGAGCTGTGTCAGTTTTCAGAGACTGGTGAAAAGCCAGAAGAATCTCTCATGTTGTTATAAAGGCCCAGAAACAGTTTATAATGCATAGGCTTGAATGAGGCACTTTTTTTTTTAGTGTCATTCCTTGCACATATCTTTTTTACCAGCACTAACCGAAACATCTGCCAAAAGCTTTCCAACAGATGAGATGCTCTCTAGTTGCAGACAAGTGAAACGATGGATGATGCCTTCATGCCATGGTGCTTTTACCTCATAAGTAGTTCTTTCAATACTGCTATCACCTCATAATTTAAAAGCCTCAAAAGTGGCAGCCTTTCCCAGATCCTGCATACAAGTACTCATTGGCCAAATCCAATATGCATGGCATACACATGCCAAAGCCTGTTTTCACCAGTCAAATCATATTTTAAGACAACAAAAAAAAACCAAGGTATATGAAAAAAACCCACAACTGATTTTTCACAAAGCATCTTTCATCTATCCATGTACGAGGAGTGCCTCATATATGCCGCTCAGGTGGCACGTAGTTTTATTCCCAGTTCTATTTCTCAACTTGCTCAAAACCACCGCATAATGAAAAGTCACTCTACCCTCATGCAGCGTGCTGAGGGGACAGGGAGAAGGGTGAAACCTTAAAATTAAATCCAAGTTCAGCTCAAGCCTGCTTTCCACATTTCAGGAGAAACCTTGGGAACCCTCTTCAGAACCCAGTTTCTGGGGTTTGTACCAAGCAAAGTTATCCCAAGCCAAGTCCCTCTCTTTCCCAGTATCAGAAGTCTCTTCCTTCCACAAGCCAGCAGAATGAAAATAAGTTCTCCTAGCAGCATGAATACCTGCAAAAAGTACAGAACGATGCTGAAGAACATTGTCAAGTAACTGCTGTTTGTGAAGTTTAGTGTGGGCGAAAATTTGCTGTACTGAAGCCCCCAGTTTATTCACACAGCAGAAATGGCTCATGGAGCAGCAGCTTGCGAGCACAGTTAAAAACAACAGGAACTCATCTCAGCTGTGACCAGGAGGGAGCTTACCTGCCAGACTGAGGGCAGTGCAATCTCTTGATTGATTCAGCTCTTGGCCTCTCTTCTGAGACTGCTACAAGGTGCCAACTGCATAGGTAGTTGTGTGAAATGGTTGGGGAGCTCATGGAAAGAGAAGGGAGAGTGCCTGTCTCTCCACACTGAGGCTCTTGCTCTGTCTGAGCACAGGGTAGCTCAGGGATGTTGTCTTCTCACTGACAGCAGTGGTGTATCAATGTTAAGACACTCGTTAAGACACTCTAAACCTTGAGAAGGCATAGAGAAAATGTGCAAGATGTCAACATACACGTGACAGAAGTTACAGATACTGTCAAGCTCTCAGACTATCCAGTTGCATTGAATTCCACAGTTTCTCAGTGCAAACAACAGTATCCATAGTTAGCATTAAGAACTGCATAACAACCAAATGTTTATTTATATTCACCTCTTGCACACATATGACACGTAGGCAACATGATGGGTTTGCCCTCAGTCCCATATATATGGATGTGTATATGCGTGCTACAGATATAAGGCAGAGAATAAGCAAGGATAATTGGAAAGAGGCACATTCTATCAGGAATGAAAGCTGAAGATTTCAGTCCTTTGAGGAGGGTGAAGTATTAGCTGCAAATTCAACTCAGGTGGTCACATTACATGCAAAGAAAACTGGGAGCATTTTGAGTTTTCGCTTGAAACAACAAAATACCAGCAACACAGTCCTGTGATGAGCAGAACACTGGGGACCAAACACCAAGAATCCACTTGGTATGACTGTCATCCCTCAAACTAGAGGATATTTAGAACACAAGACGACCTGATGCAGCAGAAATGCAGGAGAAAAGGCAGCCTCATTCTGTGTGGACTAGGTAAGTTCAGTGGGAAAGACAAACCCCTCCTCTGGAGATGAAATGGGACGTGAACTGTGAGGAGAAAAACTCAAGTGAATATCCTTAGACATCAGTACTGTTCTGCTCTCACTGCCCTTTGAGAAATCACATTCAAATATTTGTAGGATGAAAAGAGTATTAAAGAACAGAAAAAGAGAGGGAATATTTATGGCATAGGGAAAGCTAGACATTTGAAACAAGGAGATCACTAGAAACTGAAGAGTTTATTCAGACACTATAAGGCTCCTGCCACTGGGAGAGGGGCAACATCAGTTTGTGCCCAGAACTGCTGAGACTGTAGATAAAAATTTCTGCCTGAATAGACCAGAAATGCCTCAGCCAGACTGTTTTTAGGAACACTCAACCCCCACACATGCTTCTGAACTTGAACTGATGTCTGTGGATAAGGAGCTATACTTCTAAATTTATCTGTAGCCACTTAACTAACTCCAAATAAAACACCTTTGATATTTTGTGCAAGCAGCCTGTTTAAATCAGGCGTCCTGAAGAAACCCCTGACTACAGATTAATCCCTCGGGCACTCCCTGGCTAAGGGTTGTTGTTTCTTATGCGTATGCATTCTTCATGGATTTTTAATGTAAAACAAGATCTGTTTTCACTTACCAAAGGGTCAACAAAAATTCCAATAATTAAATTAACAGCAATCAGCTAAGGAGCTCCCCAGTGAAAAGTCTAGTAAATAGCAATTCCTTTTCTCCTCCAGGATAATGGACCAGCCAAGAAAACTTCCAACTGTCCGCTGCAGGGCTGTGGCTAACAGGCACAAATGTGTACATGTACTACCCCATCTCTCTCCTTCCATCCGCAGCATGGCTCCAGCTCCCTGTGGCACATGTGACATTATATAAAATCGGCCAACTCACTCCTGGTTTTCCTGCTTTCTCCAAGGCTGAATCTGGTCTAATATGACAACTGCAGCAAGTGATGAGAAAGTGAGACTTAACAACATGTTTAAAAAATTCAAAATACATGCTGGTTCCAGAAAATTAGAACTTACACATGAGCTCAGCAGAGCAGTGAGAATGGCTCTCAAAACCCTCCCAAATCCCTGATATATGCCACCTTTTCACCATCTCCTACAAGTGAAATCTCTGGGACAGTCTCTCTCAAATGCTCAATGTTCTTTCTAATCAGAGAGCATCCCTTCCCCTCCAGGTGTTAAAAAGCCAGTTAAGACTCTAGAGTGGGCAGTAGCCACCACAAGGTTAGATCAGCCACAGAAACTTCTCTTACACCCTTTGGAGGATGCATGATGTGTTTTGTTCTGATTCCCCTTGAAGAAGGGCCATAAGTTGGGAAACAGAGCTTTCAAGACAGTCACATCCGTGCTAGGGAGGCATCCATGACAAGGGCCCAGTGCAGCATTTATTGAACACCATCACCAAGATGTTCTTGATCAGCGATTAAGGGAATCATGCTGCATCCTGAGCAGCTGCAATGCCAGTCAAAAGTATCAGACTATTTAGGACGGAGCAGAATGCAGTCCCAGAGGAGGAGGGCAGCTGCTTCTTTCCCTGGAGAGGGAAACACGTGGGTTTTTTTTCCCAGCCAGAAATCCATCGGCTTACTGCTGCTGAAGGCTTTCCAAAGACATAGTACACCAGCATGTTCACCTTGTTTGGTTCTGTTACTGCCCGAAATAGTCTTGTTTACTTGTGAGCAGCTGCCACAGCTGGAACCAGGGGTATTTGTATGGCTTGTGCCATTATGTCTTAATTCTGGCAGTGAACAAAATCCGCAGCGATTATGAAAATAATTTGCTCTTGCGATGTAAATTTATAAAGAGCAGCGCATGCTATGTGTTTTGCACTAGGGAGTGTATGTTTGTTACTGCAAACATGAAGGTGAAAAAATCATTTGTTGATTTCAGCATTTACGAGTTGATCTCATTTTTACAAGAAATGTTACTATAGCGATTTTGACATTTTCAGGAATCAACAGCAATAATCAACAGTAGCTGGGAACATCCACCTTGCCATGTACTTAAAGGATATTAAGAAAGTGAAGCCTTAAATTTGTCCCTAAGGGAGTGTGAGGTGACACACGACACACAGTAACAGCAAACTAACTCGATCTTTATCATCAATATTTTCACCGTAACCTGAAAAATACAAGCTTTTTTCAATATTAACTACATCAAAACAGAAGTGCAAGCACATAGAGCGAATTATCTGTGCATTACTGTTAATAAATAAATTCTGTGCACTGTTAATAACAAATATGCTAATAACATTCAGTTCATAATGCTGATATTCCTCAGATACTAGAGCTGTGTGACAGCTGAGTCTGAATTTTATTCTGTAAGTGATTCAACTAGAATAATAACTAACTAGTTATTTTCTGCTCTTTTGTAAGTGGAATGTAACAGGAGATATCCCTGTGATAAAACTAGCACAAGGCTAAGGAAATCACATCGAAAGATTACTAAAAGTAATTCTATCACACAGATAACCTCCTCGGTGTTAGACTTTGCAGCAAGCACGTGACAAAAGCTCTCTCTACAGTTAATGTGCCTCTAAAACTGAGGTTCGCAAAATCAGACAGATTTTCCTACCCAAGAAGTAATTTGCAAGAAATTCAAATTCAAATCACGGCTTGCTCTACCACTCACCCCGTAGGATGGTGTGACACTGCAGTACTGGACTTTCTGCAGCTCTGAAGACAGAGTCATGCAGTTGGAGCCCGAGAGCTGCCAAAGCAGCGCGTGAAGGAACTGAGCAGTCCAGGGCAGGAGCGTGTACAGAGTAACTGCTGTCCGCAGGATCCGGAGGCTGGAAGCATGGGGACAAGAGAGGGATGCTGACATTATATTGTGTGCAACATTAGATCTTGCTCGGAAACTTACCTTGTAATCAAACCGTCGAAGAACAAACCTGTCATAGGCATGCTCTGGAGCTCGGCTGGTAAGAAAGCAGAAGCCGAAGTCACTTCTCAACTTGGTCACAGGCAAGACCCTGCCTGTCCAGCCACAGCCACCACCATGTAGCTCCTGCTGCCTCCCAGAGACATCAGGGGTTCATGCTGGCCAAATGCATTGACAGCATCTCCTGGAAAATGCCCCAGTCTACATGCTGCAAGTCTTATTAGCAAAGTGCTACTCTGGCCTTCTACAGAAGGTACAGACATGGAGAGAGGACACAAGGGAGACAGAAGAAAGACAAGGTGAACAGACGTGTTTCATCCACATAATATAAGAAGTTCACAAGAACTGCCCTGTTACTTTCTAGCAGCGAATTGCTGACTGTCTCCCTTAGGGAAATATGTTCAGTAAAAAAAATACCCACATCTGATGGATAAATATCCAATACTCAAATGTCAGAGAGACGATGAAGCCAACGAAAGCACAAGAACAGGGCTGACGGGAAGCACTATGAGAATTTAATAATCATATTGACTATTATAGGAAGGATCCACAATGACTTTTTAAAGGAAGGATTTTAGAGTCTGGCTGCTGTGACTTTTGCAGTGTAACTTTTAAATCTTATTACAGAGTTATAGAGGAATTTGCTCATTTCTTTAATTGCTATGGATTAGAAGCTAATAATGGAAAAGAACAAAATCTGAGTAATAGTTCATGCTACAGTTTGGAGAAAGGACAACAAATGAGTATGGCTTCTTTTTAAATATATATATTTGAAAATTCATCTCATTGCAAGTATATGCTATTTTGTGTAACTACAGTCCTCAGCCTTCTCCTGAAAGACAAGTTGTTTTTCCTATGCTTGGTCTACAGGGAGTTCTGAAAAGAGGCAGTCATCTTTTTCCAACAATTCTGGATTATCCCAGATTTCTCTAACGTGCTCTCATAAAAACGAAAGTCAAGAACTACATTTTTACACAATAACGGTGTGACATGATGATGACACTGTCATGCATCTTGCTAGGGCACATAAAACATCCGTGTGAACTCGACAAGACAGTAAAGCCTACAGTGCCTGAACAAACGAGACTTTGCCTGCGGTATAGTCATGTTCCATTTCGAGCTAAACCAGTTTTGCATTACTAACCCACTTCAAAATAGGCCTGTGCCAGTAATCATGGTGGTTTAGAAGAGGCTGTTTCAGGATTGAAAACAGGACAAGAGTATGTTGCACAGCCCAATAGGAAGTATTAAGGTCTGTTAGTCCTTCTACACTTGCTAAGAGCTGATACCAAGCAGGCTGCTAACCAGGAGTAGCAGCCACATGCTCCAGCAGCAACTGCTGCTACTAAATATTGCTCCCAAGTCCTCTGCCAGCCCCACTAACGGCCACCACCACACTTCACAGCCCCATAACCCTCTGTACGATAAGTCAGCAAGCAACTGAGGAAGTGACGATGTCCTTTTAGTTGAACGTTGCCTGCCCAGCTCCAGCTGTTGATTTAAATGGTTCATACTAAGAATTATTCAGAGCTCTTCACCCATTCATCCTCCTGAGAAGTCAGCTTGCCACTACTCATCTCCCTCAGATTAAAAGAAACTCAGTCTCTTCTCTATCCTGTGACTTTCGCCACAGGCAGAGTCAGGGAAATGAACCCAAAGTATCTGAGATACCATTGTTTGAATAATTAAAAATTCTCTTATCAGGACATACCTGGCACCGGCCTCATTGCTACAAAAAAAAACCATCAGGCAAAGAGAGAAATCAGCTGGTAAATCATCCTGCAGTTACATGCAGAAGTAACAGGGATATTCATATGGATATTAGATAATTTGAAGTGAGAAATAATATAAAATTGATGCATTTAGGAAGGAAGGAAAAAAGCAGGAAAGGTGGAGAAACATAGTTCAAAATGTTTATTAGAAGGTGGGAGTGAAAGGGAATTCTGCCCAATGAATGACCCACTCCCCCGACTGATACACAAGCTCGTGCTACCAGATCATTAATTCAAATAGCATTTTTGAAGGAATCTCAAGTTTTGCAATGCGAGCTACAGATGTAGCTGTAATTATGACTACTCATCTCAAGATAGAAACTTAGTATTCAAGAGGTCCTTTGACCTGAGCAGCCATTTGCCACATCTCCCAAAGTCAATTCACATCAGGATTACCAAGACAGATTGCATCCATCAGTTTTTGTGCTGGTTCATCTACTCTGGGAACAAAATATGGGATTTTCAAGATTCATCTGTGACTTCCAGGGTCATTTGTGATGCCAAGTATCCAAGTGCTTTTAGAAATCAACACAGTATAGTAATTTATCCCAGAATTGTAGTTCTCCTGCTTTTGGAACACCAACATCCACTGTAAGTGCGAAGGAAACTTCTCACATGTAGCAAAAAATATGCAGTACTATGGTGCAACTTTGCACAAAGCCTTTTCTCCATGAGTTGGTTCCTAGCCAAAGTTCTCTCCTCCAGTGAGAAAGCAGCATCTTCGCTAGAAATCTCAGCTCTAACTAGCACAGAAATAACAAATACAGCCAAATCTGCCAAAAGGACACTTTTGTTGGGCAACTGCCTATACTAAGAAGCACTGCTGTATATAATAAAAGCCAGATGCTGGCCATCTTACTCAGGCTGCCGAGGAACATTGAGCCCTTTCCCAGTGACCGTCCGGCCCTTTGAAGCATATTTCACGTCAGACATCTCAAACTCAGGTACTCCAATTCATTTGCCTCTGAAAAAGCACATGCTTTTATAAGTAAATACACCTCATTGATGTCAAAACCGTATTCCCAATACCGGACTGCTTTCTATCAAAGCTAACAGGGCAGCTTTCTCCATATGCTTTCCAATGAATGCCTAAAGGTCACATTTTTCCCTACAGCCACTAATCTTGCATGTGCATCAGAGGGTGTAAAATATGCTTACAAGGTTTTTGTTTCTCCTTTGCAAATGTAGCCTGGAATTCCAGTATACACATCTGCTCTTGGCACCAAAGAGTTCAAGGACATGGAAAAAAGACCATCTTGCCCTCCCGTTTCAAGGCCAAGAACTTACCAAACCGTCATGACTTAAACAGATGGAAAGCAATGCCAGCACCATAGACAAAAGGATTTACAAAAGAATTAATAAACGACTATCACTTCTCTTGCCTCAGGACTTCTCCAGGTAAATTATTACTCTTTAAAGCAGTGCACTGTGAGTAAAGCTGCCCGAGTCCCATTAACATTAGTAGCAAAGGCATGGCATAAGCTTTATGTGCCAGTTCTGAGGATTAATCAGAGTCATATCTGTAGGGCACTCACTTTGAACTCAGCAAATCTGCAATAGAACAACTCTTCTTTGTCAGACCCTTCTTTGAAGAAAAATCAGAAGAAAGTGGGTGGGCTGCCAACTAAGCCTCTTCTTAACCCACCAGCACTTCCTCCATAACTCTACCAGAACTGTAAAGCCACAAGTGAGAACATTAAGTAGCACTCTCTTGCTGCATCTCCAGTAATACCAGCCAAGGTAGGGGAGCAAGAAGGGATAATTTTTTTTTGAGGAGGAAAAAGAAAGGATAAAAAAAATCACAAAAAAATAAAGCAATAAATGTGCTATCAAGATTACTTTGGGTTTTTTTTTATTCAGGATGAAAGCTGGAACACTTGAGAATAATTTCTATGTATGGATTTGGAAATCTAAAAATAACATCTCATTTAATGCAAAAAAAGTGACAACTGACCCTAGAATACATGGTGATGAATACATTCAACATCAAATTTTCTCTATTCTCTCTTCCCTTCTGTGCTTGCTGGCACCTTTCCTCAGCCCATCCCTTGTCATTTCCCTGAAGAGGGAGGAGAGGTAATTGTTTCTGAGCAGTCTCAGAGCAGCTTTGGCAGAGCAGGACAGCCATGACGACCAAGGCTTCGCAGGAGGGCAGCTCCATCAACTCTGGGCTTGTTTTTGTCTTCCTAATGTGCTGGGATTTTGCCTCATTGATGCCACAGCGAAAAATTTCCACCTCCTGTGGTTTCCATGTGATGTTGCTCCATAAGGTTTTAGATCTCCCTTTGTGCAGCTCTTTTGTTCTCCTCTTCAAAGCAGCAGTACACCTCCCCGGCACAGGATTTCAGTTTGGTAAAACCCCCACAAGGACCTACACAGGGACACCACCGGGGAAAAGGAGAGTGCAGGGATGCAGCTGGCTCTTCTTAAGCCTCAGCCTTCCTCTTCCAGGGGCTGGAAGCAGGCCCACAGCCCCTCTGCACCACTCCAGCTGCACCGCAGCAGCACCTTCAGCCCACTCCTCGGGCAGTTTGCACGCCTTCAGCTTACAGAAAGCCAAAAATCACTTACTCTACACTATCTCTGTTTCTCCAACGTCACAACTGAATAAGAGCTGACCGGTCCCTCCAGAGGGCTCTTGCCCTCCAATGAAATCTACTGGTACAACAAGTTCTCGGGGCCATGTCTGTCAGGCCCAGTTACAACACACTTGCATCAGGGGCCAAATAGATAGCTGTGTTATGAGAAGCATAAACGCACCATGCAGACACTCCATGCCCCAAAATTAGAGGGCAGATAAAGCCAAGGATCTAAAGATCAGGGCCATGAGTTAAACTCATACTCTACAAATGGACGCTAGTCTACAGGATCTGACCTCCTCCAGGAGAGCATGACACAGAAGCAAGATCTGTTCCAACCTGAGTGGCAGCCCTGGGAGCACAGCTGCATGGCTGCAGCTGCAATAGTGCTATGTTTCAGGAAAAGCAGGACAAATATGCAGGGGAGCGCTTGAGACACAGCAGCAAAACCGTCTGAAGACAAGAGAGCGCACCGCACCAACAACAGATCAACTCTTGCTACGACAAGAGTTTGTACATGGTGATTAAGCAAACCAGCGTGGCTGCAACTGGGAAAACTGCCCAGTCCTTGCCTGCAGTATGCCTGGTTTTAGCTGGTGCTGTCAAGCCTCTTGCTTTCACACACAATACATTATTTCAGCCTTCCCACACACACACCCCCCCCCCAAATAAGGAGAAAACTCGTCTTATTGCAGGAGCCAATGTTCTGTTCCTGCTGTCTGTTCATTCACACCAGAGGCACACCAGAACGGTCACATCCAACTGCATCTCATTTATTTTTATTGATGATGCCAGCATTGTAGCAAGAGAAACAAAACAACACATTGAGTTCAGGACAACTGAAAAATCAGTTTTCCACTCCTTCATAAAAGGAAGGGAATTGAGCATCAGCTACTGCTATTTCCTAGCAGCAATATTCCACTTACATTGCTTACTTTCCTGCTGCCACTTGTTGAATATCCATCCCAGACGTTCATGTACAGCTGGGTATAAGATGGGTATATACAGCAGTGCCTACAATAATGTTTTTATAACTTAGTGTTCTAAGTAGCCAGTGGTCCTACCAGGACAACTATTTTCTCAACGATACTGTGTACTGACGCATCATTTAAAACTGCATCACCAAGACCTATGTTTTGATACTTGAATGCAGCAGTGAGCAAGCCTTTCAGTATGCAGCACTTGCTCAGGAAAAAGTCCAATGAATCTCACAGGCTGTCTAGTCATGCTGCCTTTGAGATACCTGTAAGGTTTGCTGGGGTTCAGCACACTGGTGTGGCAATGTCCCACGTGGTTGATTGAATGATCTAATGACACCTAAGTGAACTAATTATCCCACTCCTAGATTTTATGTAAGTTAGTGTACCAGCTGCATGTGATCTGGTACCAATTGACACTACAGATGTTGACTAACACCAAAATATAGTTCCATCCTCATGTCACCTGTCCCTCTGCCTTGGATGCCGTGATGTAGGATATACATATGCCCAAAGCTGTATGGCACTGCAGCCAGCATCATGGACCACTGGTAACTAACAAAATAACAAACACAGCCCTAGTCAAATAGTTTGGCCAGGATCCTTCATGCACACGCCTCAAGGCACAGCTACCTGTTGTGCGAGCCTCATGTCTGTGCTAACATCACACTTCTGATGGGGTCAGTGTAAATAACGTGCAGGTAAGAGCTCTCCTGTGTGTCCCTTGGTACTCTGGTTTTGGGAGCTGCCCACTAGCTATCAGCATCAAACATACTTTTAATTGCTGTTTTTGTTTTGTCATTCAGTCGAAATGAAGAGATTGATCTCTATCGATCTGTGGAAAGGCTCACTTTGTTTGCTCAACCTTTCTGTTGCTTATCAGGGCTGTGCCAAGAGCTTGACACACACAGACTGAGAAGTAAATTTTAAAAAGTAATGAGTGAGTGATGGCAAACTCACACCAGCCTCATTCACTTCCAGACTTTGCTGCAAAAGCAAAGTGACAGAGGCAACAGCTTCTGGTTATTGTCTCAGTGGTGCCAGCAATGTCAGGAATTTGTTTGATTTTCACAGGAATCTAATGCATCCATATTGATGCATAATAAACAGAGGAGAGAGGTTCTCTCTATATGCAGAAGAGCATCTAGGCATTGCATTTATTTCCCCCAGCAGCTTTTCCATTATTCTCTGTTCTCTCTTCTAGCTTCTCCCCAGGTGTTCACACACATCACCTTGGCTGCCTTATTCATATTCTTAAAGGCATCAGTAAAAGCTCATCCAATTTCACCCTCAGAAGAAAAAAAAGAGCAAACAAACAAAAAAACCCAACAAAACAAAACAACCCCACAAAACCACAACACCACAGTGTCCCAGTCATACAAATATCCCTCTCTTCACTCACCGCTCTCAAAGGCTGTGAGAGTACTGCTTCTATACCTGGGAGTGTTTTCTCTGCTCATGCCTACAGTATAGGAATAAAAGACTTGGAAAGCAGCAATGTTCCTCTAGCTGCCAACCATGCCACTCACCAGATGTCTTTCCCTTTCTATCAACATGAAAATGAAGGCAGCTGTCAAAGCAGGTGGCTTTCTGTCTCACGCTATTTCCCCCCAACCCCACCAAGATGAGATTGCTGTGTGGGTCAGAGCCTGCTGTAGATAATGTGGGGCCACATTAGCATCCTATCTATATCCTCTTTGACCAAAACTCCTCCTGCCAACTTCATAACCAAGATTGCAGTTCTTATAGGTCATCACCACCTAGGAATTAGCTCTCCCTGAACCCCCACTCACGTGGAACCCTTTCAGCTGATGCATCTCTTCTGGTGACTGCACCACCAGGTTTAGAGGCCTCTCAGGCCTTACTACAGGGTCTTAGCCCCTACAACAGTATCTACTATGCCTTCTTTAAGCATCGCTTTTGTACATCAACAGATCAACTCTTCTGCTCTGTGAGAAAAGGACAGCAAAACACTCATCATAAATTCAATAAGCTGATGACAAATGCTCGGTATTTTCTGGCTAGAAAAATACTGAGTCTCCCCAATAGCGATTAAAAAAAGGATATCCTAAAATTGCACTTGGTGTCATCTGAATGCCATAAAATGGGGATTCATTTACCTCTGGAACTCTGCTCTCTTACTTGCATAAGGGATGCCTTCCTGTGGAAAATCAAGACCAGAACCATTAATCAGAGAATCCTACAAACTAGCAGCCAGAGAGATACATCAAGTGATCTAATCCATCCATGCATCACACAGATTTTTCAAAGTGTTCCTGCCTGTGCTACTCTTGGTCCATCAGAAAGCTTCACCTAGCAGAGCCGTCAACTCAGCTCTTCAGAGAGCTATTGATTCCTCCATGAAAACTTTGGGAGGACTTCTGAGAAAAGCTAATCCTATTGTCATATCAAGTAGGTTTTGCATTTCTCTGCCCTGTTCCTTGTTACAAAAGGCTTTTACATGAATTGTCTGCTTTTTATAAAAAAATTCTCAACTCCTTCCACATGAAAAATCTGGTCCTCCCTGAAAGTGATGTCACCACAGACTTCCACTTCTTCAACTGAGGTTGGTACAGAAAACTAGTGCTTCAGTGAAGGGTTAAGTGTCAGAGCCAAGGCTTGTTTACCGAATAAAAATCTTACTCTCATGCAAATACAGCAATAAAATACATCAGAAAGTTAACACAGTTAACACATGCTGAGTTCCATGAGGGATGAAGATACTCCTAGAGTGAGCCTAAGACCGGTTCAGCCTAAAGTTTATGTTGGAATAAATCACAGATAGCTTTAATATACCCCAGCAGTGGGTAGTTCACAGCTAATAATCATGGTGCAGGACTACACCTGTCAATTAATCAATCCCTCACCCATGCCATTTTGGGATGGGCTGGCTGTGGCCACTCTGCTGATCAAGGAGGATTCACCACAGAGAACAAGTTCTCCTCAGGCCAGAGCAGGAAGGCCATTTTAAAATTATTTTCCTACAATTTTCCATTCAGTGTTTATTCCTTCTTCTAAATTATTTTGTGGCTCTGTAATAGGACTGATAATTATTTCTTAAAATGTACTCATTTGATTACTTTTCAAATAAAATGACAGTTAAGAGCACTTGCAGGTGAAACTGAATGTCAGTATGTTATTCTTGCTGTGTGTATCGGTTGTCATGACAATCAGTGAGGGCACAGGTTTTGAGTACAATTCATGTGGCAGAAAATCCACAGCACCCACACATATTCTAATGGAGATAATATTGAAATGATTATTGATTCTAGTTGCTCACTCTCAGATACCTCCAAGGACCTAGGTTTCAGAAGGTGCTGAGGAATCCTCACTTTGTAGACCTTAATTCACTACCAACCTTTGAAGGTTCTTTTGCCATTATTTCCAAGATAAAATCACCACTAATGTATGTAATGGATTCCAGTTTTGGCCAGTAAGCTTTCACTTGAAAATTATTATATATTTTTTAAATATCTTGAGAAAAAAATTATCCTTGATATAGGGGTTTTCAATGGTCTTTTAGGAGATATGCTGCATAATCTCTGGCAATACAGGAGGCAGTATTGTCTAGCACTTATAGCCGTGGGAGTCCTAAGACCTGAGTTCTGTTTCTGGCTCTCCCACTCACTCTCTGCATGACATTTAGCAGGTCAATTAACTTCTCTGCAACTCTTTCTGCATGTGAAATGGGTGTACTAGGGTTGTACTCCTCGTTCGGCACCCAGTTTAAGTCAGAAGGATACCGAGTGTTTCAAGATGCTAGGACAGAAGGTGCACTACACACTATCAGCAGCAGCATTAACTGAAAAGTGTAATTGTGGAATCTGTTCATTTTCACTGAAATATCAAAAAGTCTAAAATCTCAAGGAGCTATTTTTTTCTGAAATCTATTGAGTGTTTTGCACCCAGGTGCTGATTTCACATTATTTTTATCTTAGAATATCTATTCTTGTTTCAATAGAATTATTCGTCTGGTACAAATATAAGAGAACCAAACTCTCAGACCCCAGCCTATTGCTGCCTTCTGATTAGGACCTTTGTGTACATGGAGTCATGTCACTACTGTCATGTCACTACTAACTTCCTCCCAATTCTGGAAAAAAGATTAAGCCTTGCCTTGGCAGTTTAACACTTTTCTTCCCATAGTAACACAACCAGGCATGAGAGTGAGCTTTAAGGAATGGCATTACATCATATTCAAATATGTGATTATAACATCTTGAAGAATGGCTTCTACAAGGAAGACTGATTTAGTATGTGCCTATGATGATGAGTGAAGAGCAGCTAGTACCAAGCTAATGCATCACTATAGATTGTATCAGGTAAAACCAGTAATTCAGCCACTTCTATGTCCCCTCCGATAAAATTTTAATAAACCCAATCTTACAGGAGGAAAGAAAAGACAGGGATGCTACTGAATTATTTACAGCCTTGGTTGTGTATGGTAAAACTGCCCCTTTTAGGTCAGTAAGTGATAGTCTTCCA
Source organism: Tauraco erythrolophus (assembly GCF_009769465.1). Taxonomy (NCBI): domain Eukaryota; kingdom Metazoa; phylum Chordata; class Aves; order Musophagiformes; family Musophagidae; genus Tauraco; species Tauraco erythrolophus. The sequence goes on along the minus strand of NC_141468.1, from coordinate 67,000,888 downwards.
TTGATTTCCTTCTCTCAGAATATCTAGGTGAGAATCAAGGGGGGGGGGGGGGCAGAAAAAAAAAGATACGGGGATGCAAAGGGCAAGCCAGAAAAGACAAAGCTGATGGAGGCAGAGATGAGAGAGTGTTTGTATTTATGAAAGAGATATCGATCAATTGCACACACCAGCAACAGATAGACTCAAATTAGCTGTCATAATTCCAGTGATGCAGAGGGACATGCAGGCTCAAGCTCCATTAAATATAACCTACATCCAGAGCAGCCAGATGAGATTTGCAAGACTGAACTCTGAAGTCCCACAGGAGATACCTGCAGTTGATTTATATTCCTGATTTCCTATTCCCTCACCAACTGTGCAATCAGTTCCTGGAGGTGGGCAGGGAATAATTGAACAGCTAAACTGTGATTCACCCAGTCAATTAAGGAGTCTTGGGATGGGCCCTAAGACAAATCCTTCAGCTTCATCCAGTCTTCCTGGGCCAGAACTATATTCAGCTCTGACAACGTGGCCAAAATCATCATGGCCCAGTTAGCAATATAAGAATCTGAGGATGTAAAGCTGCGTTATAGTTTTCACACTAATATTCACATATTTTAGACCTTTTCAGAGTAGCAAGTAGGAGGACGTCCTGGTTGTATGTGAGGATCAGGTTTATTCTGTAATTCAATATACAAAGAGCATCACTGCAAACAGTAATTAAAATGGCAACCACTGCCTAGTAGACATCAATATATAAAAATCACCTACATGTTTCAGCCTGCAGCTTCTTCTGCCAGGGTCAAAGCCAGGCTGTTTGATTCAAAGTTTGTTGGCACCTATCTCATGCTGGCTGCTCTGATGTTCCCTTATGGATGGTGCATGGCTATGTGAACAAATCACAATAATCTCATTTCCAAAATGTTCCACTTAAGTCTTTCTTCTTGCACTGAAGCAAGGAAGCATTTACTTCTCATTACTAACCCTGTGTGTGGCATATGGCATGTAATCACCTTGAAATATTTAACTGGCTGCCTTTCATCTCACTAACAGTGTGGAGTGGGGCATCAGACTGGGGTATAAATAAACTAGGATATAAATCATCATAATCCAGGCATTAAATTGGTATATAAATCAAAAATTATAGAAGTCAGAGATGGAAGAGACCCATTAGATCATCCTGTTTGTTCTTTCTTGTGTTCTTACCCTAAGAATGCACAAAACATCATTCTTGATTAGCCAAGAGACAGAAAAACGCCCATCTCTCCCCCTCTGTGTCTCTCAAGAGGGAGAGAAGGGAAACAGAGAGCTCTGTATGCATATTAATAAAGCTATATTTTGACTGGCTGAATGACTGGAAATGATTAGCAATGGTATGTTTTACCTGTCAACATCTCCACACTGCAACAGGCAAAATGTCTCTAATACTCCTCTGCAACAAATCACCAGTAAGGCTGGAGCGGGTTTGCTCTCAATTTTCCTGCACTCAGAACAGCTCCATAAAAACCCTAAGACTCTTTCCAATGATGAAAATAAAACCGTGTCTTCTTTTTTCCAACAGTGGGAGACAGCATAAAACATCACCTTAGCCAAGGTGAATCCAAGTGCCTGCACTTACAAATATAGCAAAAAAACCCAAACATAAATCTAAAACAAATCAAAAGGTTTTGAAAGCTACCAAGTCAAGTACACCAAAGTTCAGAGACACAAGAACGTGACCCTTTGAAAGGGTCAATGTGAAAGGTGAGAATGTATGCAACCCTCTAGCTAAGAGCAGTAGAAGTTAGCATACAGTTCCTCCTCCCTCTCACACAAGCACTTTCCTCTAGGCTTACCCCAAAAGTCCTTGGTGATAAGTCAATTAGCCTAAGAAATCTCTTTAGAGGTGGTCGATAGCCATGTTCTCTTCATTTACTCTGACCCAGCGTGAGTTGGGCGACCATTTGAAGTCTGATATACAAGGTGTGGAGCACTTATAGCAGTTCTGAAAGTCAATGGGAACAGTGCTCTGAACATACAAAGCTATTTCATGCTAAGTACTGTAAAACCCAAGTCCTCATCATCTCCAGCTGGACACCCAAAAAAACCCAAACCAGTTAACTTTAATTTCCAGACCTAAAATGGAAATTATAGCCCTCCTCAAAAGGTTATTAGATATTAACATATTTATCTTTCCATGCCATGCTTCAGTACAATAATTAGAAACGTGACGTGAAGTGGTTAACTCTGTCTTTGGATCAGAAGTTGTGTATTCTGCAATAAAAAGGCCGGCAGCCACATGTTAAACAATGAAAAAGAAACCAAACATTTAATATGTCATTGAATAGAAGCAGAATATCACAAATGTATGGAACAAGGCAGGGGTCCTGTAGAAAACACAGTATGTGATTATAGTAATTAAAGACTTGATAATGAGTGTACTCAGAGGAGATAAATCAAGGCCAAGTATGCAGCCTGAGCTGCGTCATCTCCAAGCTTTACATGCTTGTGTTTGCAACCTTAAAACAAAATCAGACAAGCATTTTAAAAACCTTAACTTTAAAACAAACAACAAACTGCAAAAGCAGGAATCCTAGTGTGGGGTTTCTTACTGATTCAGAAGAGTGGCGAATGTTTCAAAAGCACAATAAAACTCTTCTAATTCACCTCTGAGCCTCCTCTTACATGAGCTGGTGGCTGAGAGAGCAGGATGAGACCTCTCCTCCGCCAGTGTCTCACAGATGTGTTAGTGGTAGGTGTACAGTTAGATTCCTGACTTGTACACTCCGGACAGGGCTTTGGAGGGGATCCTTCCCTTATAGTTCCCCACTCTCTCCCAACACACACAGAGAGCTTGGCCATTTTTGCACTTTCACTTCCAAATTGTTCCATTCTACCACTCTAGCCCTTATCCCAGTCTCAACGTTCAGTAATCCTTTGTCTCACCTCTCCCAACTCACCAGCACAAAGTTTCACCCCATTCTCTGTCCTCATTTCCTCCCTTCCTGAATCTTGGCCATGTTTTCTACTCAGACATCCCCATCAGCTCAGGACTGGGAGGTCTACTGACTTCCTCCCTTATCCCTTCTCTGCTCTTCTGTCTCTAAGAAGCAAAGGTAGTATAGGAAATAAAAAGTAGTATGCAGTTGGGAAAGCTATTCACTAGTGTAGGTATTAAGGTCACAGCCATATTAGCAGATCCTAAGATGAAGCCTAGCAGAAGGCAATAAAATCCCTCACAGATTTCAAAATAGGTCTTAGATTTTGGTGCCAATAAAAATAATTTTTATATCTTAGCTTGGAATAGCAGGATATGAAGAAAACCCTAGAGCAGAGAAAGAGAGTGGGAAATGAGAAGGTCTGTTACTACCACCTGGCCATTAGCTATGGGAATGATGAATATGATGGAGATCCAACAACACTAGACCTCCAGGCATGTGAGCACCTGCCGCCTGACTAACCTCCAGGATGGCTGCCCTGTCTGCTTTAATAACCAATGCATTAAGGAATGACATCATATCATCAGCCAAATGGCGCTGACCAGCAGGACGGTGTCGTACTTCAGGGTGTACCACCATCTGGGGGTCAAGGTAGCTAATTAAAAATGAAACAGCATTTCCTTGTAGAGGAAGATAAGAATGGAGGGAGACCCAAGGGAGTATGGAAGGGAGAGCGGAAGAAAGGAGCAAGAAGTGGAAGATGCTGCCTATTTATTTCAAACACTGCTTTCAGTAGTACCCAGGGGAGAAAAAAAAAAAGGAAAAAATTCTCTCAGGTCGGCACTTAATACAGATACAACAATGAAATATTTATTGTTGCTTATAAAAGCAGGCAGGGTCAAGCCCACGAGCCTACTGGTGTTACTAATGCATTGTCAAGCTATCAACTGAGCTTCTGTGCAAGTCTCAACATCTTGTTCCATGGAATGATGAGAAGGCTTGGGAAGCCTGTAGAAATTAGAAGTATAGATAGTCTTTTCCAGAATGCTAATTGTTGCCACTGCCATCAGTACCATAACTGACTTCCGCAAAAGGACATTTTTCCAGCCCCCTCCCCAGTAGTTTTACTGGTTACAAGGAGGTATGTGAGTGCTTTGCAAGCCTTAATGAGGAAGCCTGAAGCTCCTGCAACGTTCGGACCATTAAGGCTGATAAAATCCATTCAGCTTTCAGTGTAGATGCTATATGAATTATAATATTACCACTCTCTATATCCTGCAGAAATCCTTCATTTCCTCCAACACTTGCTCCTCTCAGAATGTGCCAGGCTATTACTTTTGACTTTACAATTCATTTTTTATGCAAAAGGCTTTCAGACCACTACAAACATAGGATTATTGCAGTTTTCAACAGCCCAAATGAATGTTATCATTCCCATTAACACAAGGCATTATGGATCCTCTTTTCCTGACAATGCAGCTCCCCATGCCAATGCTCTAAATTCAGAGCCTGTATCCTGTGGTCCCGCAGTAGAAGTGAGGCGGTAGGGCAAAGGAGATTCCAGTGCCAGACAAGGAGTATTTCTAAAAAACCAGGAAATTCTAAACATTTCCCAGGAAACATCAGTTAATTTGTGAACAGGTTCTCTCTAAAGCAGTCTGGTGACACAATTTCTAAGCTGTGCAGGAAGAGATCAGTTTCCATAGCAATTCCAGCCACTCTCTGCCCAGATGCAGCACTCTTCATGTTCTTCGACACAAAACACTGTCTGCTGTGGAAAACAGGCCTAGGTGGCAACAGTAAGGTGGAGAAGAGCAGACAAACAGAAATTCCCTCTTTTATGGCCATGTTTAATCCAAAGTACAAATTCTGAGTTTGTGATATATAGGGAGGAAGGAAACGTAACAGACTTAAAGACCCAGCTGTCTACCTCACATGATAGGCTCTATGAGTCAGCAAAATAAAAGCTTTTGGAGAGAAGGAAGAATTTGTCATCTCCCTTCTGATGTGGAGACTTTCACGCAATATGGCACAAGTCATTGGGAGCTCTGCCGTACAAAGGCTCTGAGCATCATGCAGCATTTGTCCCATTTCAGCTACCAAGGCAGGAGAAAGGGAAGAGGCAGTGACTTGCTTCCTGAGAGAAAAAGAAATCTCACTCTTCAAGAAAACACATCAGCAACTTGCTTGTTCACAGCACCTTAAAGCTGCAATACTTTCTTCAGCTGCCTCAGAGAGAAGGTGGCCCTGGAGAAGCCCCCTTTTACCTCTGCCTTGTCAAGACCACAGTGAGGAAGACTGCAGAGTGACCCGCACACATCAGCCCTGTGGGGCTCCAGGCAGGTCTGAGCCCACAGCAGGCTAACCCACAACGCTGTAGTACCTCCACAGTTGTTCTTGTTGAAATTGTTCAAGGAATGGATGCACAAAGAAGTCCCACAGAAAATACAAGTATGTTCAAAGGTAAAAATGAGCGAGGAGGCATAAGGTCTAAACAAAAGAAGCTAGAGGCAAAAATAAAGCATCATCATGCTAGACTGGCTCTAAGAAAGTATGAGGACAACCCATCTCCTCTTATCTGCATCTTCCTCTCTTTTCTACGTTATTTGGCTTTCTCAAAATAAGTTTCTAATCCTAACTCTCCCAGCAAGAAAGTGAAATATAAGACATATGGCTTAAGCATACTTAGAAATTTCTGTCTGCATCTATCTTCTATGCTGTGGTTACCCTTCTTCACAAAACAGTTGTTTCTTAAAGACTGCAGCAATAGGTCAATTTAGAGCCTGGGTTGTCTATAGCCTATTTCCAAAAACCAAAACAAAAAAAAACACACAAAAAAATAACCCACACAAAAAAAAACAAGCCACCAAACAAAAAACTCCAACAGGAATGACCTTCCTACAGTCCTCCTGATGGTATAAAACATCATCCCAACAAGTGCCTGTTTTGCTCCAAGGAGTAAGCCAATAGACTAAATACTCCCTGGGCTTTCAGTGCCTTTCTCCCCACAGTGGCTTTAGGAAACAGCACTGTTGGTTCCTGGAAAATGCCAAATGAATATCACATTCCCTCATTACCTTGGTGGTACTACCATTTTCAAAACAAACACAGTTTTTTAACTTCTTGCCATAATATACCAGATGATGGTTTCCTGAAGTTTTTTGGGACAAGAGGAAAAAAGTTAGTTGACCATAAAAGGGAGGCTATGTTGATGCTATCTTAAAGTACAAGCATCCAGTTAAAGTGCTTATTCCATCACCTGAAAAATGCCACTCACCCTTCCCAGTGCCTGTACCATATTCTACAGTTCAAATCCCTGCCATGATCACTTTCCACACATTTTGTGAATGCAAATCAGTAGTATACTGAAAGTGAACCTATGAGAACAGCACAGAACTCATGGAGCTGAATATGTGAATAAATTTAGAACAGTGCAGATTTTCTTAGATTTTTATTCGAATAATATGTACCTCCATTTCTAAAAGCATAAGTGTTGCTGCTGGAGTTTTTCAGAAGCCAGAACTATGGATCAAGTTTCTGTGCACAAGGCTGGGGCCAAAATATGACAGGATAAATGCCTAATAGTGACTCGCTCATATCGTTACACTGGCATCTTCCATAGAGACAGTTACTCACGCTCACAGTTGTGGGGCACAGCTTTCCTTCCCTTCTCCCTTCCCCTCTCAGCTCATATAGACATTGGTTTTGTCTAATTAGATGAATATTTATCTCCTGACAGGTGAGAGCTGGCAATATTACAATCATCCCTCCCTCTATCCCTATTTAACCAGAGATAGTTGAAAGGAAGTGATTGCAGAGAAGAGAAGTCCTATTTCCCGGGCTCATGCTGTCATAGGCAATCAATTTGGAGCAAAGGTTCCATCTTGAAAATGTCAAACAATAAAAAAAAGATAAAATCAGAAATGATAAAATCAGCTCCAACCATTCCTCCAGGTCCAGCTGCTCCCCTGGGTTCTTCTAACATAGCTAACAGCATAGCTAGAAGAATATCTGCTTTCTGTGCTGCCTGGTGCCATGGGGCCCTCAGCCTCAAATTAATTGCCCCTCACCCACTTCTGCAACTCAAGAGGAACTGCTAGAGCATCAGTCCTGCCCATCAGTCTGAAAAAAGCAGTCTGCTGGGCACAGCTGGAGCCCTCTCTCCTCTGATGCTCCACCCAGTGAACAGGCAAAGCAACAGATTTCCTTCCCAGGCACCACGGTTTGCTGCCCATGCACCAGAGAAGGAAAATAACCACTACTAAAATACAAACATGGCAAATGACAGCAGTTGCTTCAGCCTGGAAGAGGTCATCATCTTTAGCAGGGTGACTGTTCCTCTGAAATTCTCCAGGATGCCATTTTGCCCCAGTGTTCCATCAGGAAACTTTGATGTATTTTTTTTTCCTATCTTATGCTACAGATCCAAGAAATTACTTGTAGCAAGAGCAGGAAGAACAGCGGGCCTGGGCCTTACTCCTTTTGCTGTTTGTCACAACACTCAAGGAAAGAGAAGTTCTGAATAGGAAATTGCTCAAAGGAAAATAATGGCCAGGTTGACTTGGAAACACTATCCTACCTCAAGGTGAGCAGTGGTGAGCTGAAGTAGCTGTGCCCTGGATGAAGCTAGTCCAGAGGTATAAAATCAGGTCGGCTCCTAAGGCAGGGACTAAAATTATAGGGACTTTCTGAAAGTGGAGTTTTACCCCACTTTGTTTACTCCACTGCAAAGGGAGAACATCCCCCTCAACTGAAACACAATTTGAAAAGATTGGTATTGCCCTTGTCTTTTAAAACAGATGGTTTAGAGAAAAACAGCAAGGTTGCTCTTCCTACACAGGAACTAGTCATGTAGGTTCAGCTCATTCTTAAACGCAGTGACCTCCAGATCCTCCAGTGGCTAACCCCATATATCAAACACTCACCATTGCACCTAACTGCTCTGGTGAAAAGGGTGGCAGCCAAGTATTTCTCTCCTTCCCTGTTTTTCAGATAGGGAGATTAAAACTTCAGTTCCATCTACCTCTACCTACACTTACCTGACTCATGAACTAGCAAGAAAATCTGGGTCAGAATTATGCATGCACACCCACTCAGTCAGCGTGCCCTCCCCAAGGACGGAACAAGCAGCCTCACCCTGAAAGTGCCTCGGACCAAATCAGATACGTAAACGTGTGAGCACAGTGTGTCTAGACTGCCACTTTGCAGACTGACAAATACCCTACTGAAGGCTCCCATCATCTGCCAGCACACCAGGCTCAGGATCTTGCTGATCCCATCAAGGGATGCACACACCAAGTCCCTTACACAGCCACGTATATCAGCAACGATATTTCAGGGTGAGGGGGGAATACAAACGCAGCTTCAGAATAACCCTTTACTTGAGCCATGGCCAAGATAAAGATGAACTTCTTTATGAGAATAATTCCTACAATATGTAGTGAGATTTCCAGCAGATGGTTGCAGAAAAGCCATTGTTGCTCACAGCAGTGGCAAAAGCACACATACATAAACAAAAGCATAAACCAAAGACCCTTCCTTCTACCCTATGAACTCTACAGATGATGTCTTGGGTGGGGGGTGCGTTTCTTTTCGCACACAGATAAGCAACTTTAACATAAAACTGGCATCAGCAGAGATGACAGGTGGTAGCAGAAAACCTGAAGGGAACCGAACCGCCTGATCTTCTGATTTCAGGGACGAATGAGCACGGCATAGTATTTTGCAAGACCAATATCTTACAACCTTCTGACAGGTATGAGTTCAATATTCCTTTTCTTTGTCATGTCACAATAAAAACATGTATTTCTCCACATAGGTGTCTCAAAAAAAAAAAAAATAGGAGTTTAGCAAGACCCTCTAGAACATTCTTAATGCCTTACCAAATTTGACCAGGCAGGTCTACGAGCACCAATGAGTCTCAAACCAGGTCCGACTCTTCCCAACGCAGAAAATCAACTGTATCATTACACCTTCTCCTCCTCAGGGCTTAAAAGGATCCTCCCAAAGCAACAGCCACATAAGGCAGGAGTAAAACAGAGACTGAAAGCCCTGGAAAAGTCAGAGGTCTTACACATTTCTCAACTGACACAGTCTGGACGGTAGCTGCTCACTACCACCTTTGAAATTTTCGATCAGAATCAACATCCCTCAACCCCTGCCATCTTCAAGGAGCTGTTAACTGCTTCCACTGAGACAGAGGAGCTCAGGACTTTCACTAATTCTCATGACTACGTAGTAACAAGAGCAAGTTGCAGTGGCATCCTTCCTTGTAAAATCCTACCTCTTCAATTTTATCAGTGAAAACACTTTTCCATCCCCGAGATGAGAAGGAGAAAAGCTTTAAGGCCAGCCAATGCATCCCAAGGCAATTCCATCCCTGTCAGATCTTGTTGCTTCAGCAAACGTTACAAGTTGGTGACCACTGGCTACAATTACCACCGAGGGCTAAGCTCCTTCCCCATGCCTTAAAGGGTGCAGCATTTCTCTTTCTAGATCTTCAAAGGAGAGCAATGCCACACGCATCCAGGAGCTGCTGGCAGCAGGACATATCCTACAATAAAAGCCAGCAATGAATTCTCCTGAAAGCATGAAACAGCAGCAGCCTGAACTGCATGAGAATACATTCACGTACAGAGCATTCTACTGAATTAAAAAATAGGGCATTGATTTTGTTATTCATTTTTGTATTTAACTCAATATTAATCTCTGCATACAAATGCCTCTTCCCTACCACCACTTTCTCATGCCTCAGCAGAATTTCTAGTCAGCAGCAGAAACAGAGATGTAGGTCCTAAGAACAAATCGATCGGTCTGCTACAAAGACAAACTGTATGTGAGAAGAAGGCTCTGAGCAGGTTGTCAGCCAAAGCCTCTGTTCTCATTTATCAGTGAGCACCTCCCTCAGTCTGCACGTGAGGAGAACGGAGAAGAAAGCCAACACCACTTACGCAAGGCATGCCACTCATCCTGGCGGATTGTCTTGGTGATGTTGTAGGTGAGGTTCTTGGGAATGGTCGCTGAGGAGTAGTGGTACTTGATGTACGTGCACCGCTCAATTGCTCCTGGGAAGGGCAAAAACGCAGAAAAGAAAGTCCTGTTAAATGAATGCAACATGTCCTCCTAGCTGTAGGCCAGACGACCAAAGCAAAGGCCAGGAGCAAAGCAATCACTATCATCAGTCCACTGTGACAACCAACACTGTCTTTGGCCCGTGACAAGCACAAGGCACCTGTGAGGTAAGCTCACATCAACAGTACACCAAAGGCCCTGCAGTAGTTGCCAGAGTGTCTGCTTTCACCATCAGATACATATGTGGCAAATCACCCCTTCTTTCATTTCTTTTCTCTGAACCATGAGCTAGCAGCAGGCACACCAGTATTTACTGTGTAGAAACTGTAAATTCATATCTTAGCTTATCGGGGCAGTAATTTGTCCCAATGCCCATACTCCAGGAGATACACAAAGCAAACATTTTTGGTCTTTCCTTCAGCAATAAACAACAGCACAGAAAAAATAACATGTATAGATAGTGAACAATTTTCCTGAGCCCCCTCCACCCCACAGTCAAGAAACAAGACAAGCAGAAGGATAAGTAACAGGCTATGGTATGTCTCTTAAAGGTACCTCATAGCAGGCTCAGAAGCAGAATTTATTGGTACCCCTGAAAAATAAGCCTCAGATGGCAACACGAATGGCTGAGATGGGCAATTTTATTCCCCCTGTAGTCAGGATTTCATCTACGTTCCATGGAAAAAAGAACCACATGCTGCTTCAGTTTGTCTTCCGGTCACATTATTACATTCTCCTTTTACAGCCATTTTCCTTCCTCTACAATAATCACACCTCCAGGCCCTGATCTCCTGGTATCTGTCTGCGTAGTTAATGTCCTTAGAGGACTAGGTCTGGCATAGCCTGATGCTTTCCATGAATTATAACCTAGCCAAGTTTCACATCTGATCAGAAACCAGCGAGTACAACATTTCTTGCATTGACGAAAACCAGCAACGTTTCCTACATTCTTTTTGCCAGCATCCTCAACTAACACGAGTTCTATTAGACCTCCTCACTAAGAAGTCAGATTCAAAGCCACAAAAGTCATTTTTCCATTAATATTACAGTATTTTGAATCAGACCTTTAATAACAAAATAACTATCCTTAATGTGGTGGCCACACTGTTTGCTACTAGCTACCACTGATCAGAGAAGCAGCTTTTCAGCAGAAAAGCTTTTATGTATTAAAAATACATTAAGACAGGCACTCCATAGAATAAATTAAATGAAGCAATGAATTATACAAATAAGAAAAGAGTGCTATACACCAAGAGTTAGGTAGAGAACACTTAGTGTCAGCCTGAACTGAAAAGACAAAGCCATTAGCCTTATAATCGACAGCTCCAAGGGGTTAAATATGCTTTTATGCCACTAGAAATACAGGTTTCTACCTCAGGTTGTAGAATATTCACTTAGCATGAACTTATCATACACCATAAATTCACAGCATGAATAAGAAAGCCTATGAAATATAATTATTAGTTACATCACAGGCTACAAGCATCTTCCAAAGTTAGTGCAATACAAACATTTGAGGTCCACATTGTTTGCTCCTCTTAAGCATTCTCCACGTTCTGCCTTTGACAGCAATTAGATTAGACAAACCCAAACATTATAGGGGAAAAAGGCAAAATATTTACATATGTATCCGCCTGCCCTGACAGCGTGATGGGCTTCTGTGTGAGTCTGCACCATCTGGGCACCAAATGTACGCCCAGAATTAAAGTTTCAAACTAAGAATAGTATTTTTAAAAAAAGACAGCTAGTGTGCAAAGAGCTTTAAAAAAGCCCCAAATCACAACATTGCCTTCTTACAGGTTTTCCTATTCCCTTTTGGTCAGCTGCTTTCATGGATCAGAAGCATTGGCAAGAAAATGGAAAATGCTTATTTGTCAGAAAATAATCTTTAAGTTATCAGATACCTGCCCAGAGAAGAGATTTATATAGAATAGCAGACAAGGACACAGAGCCAAGATTCAAAATAAAAGCGTACAGAAGGAAGAAAGAAAAAAAATCTCTTCCATTTGCTATAATTTCTTAATGTAATCAGCAGAAAGTACCTCCTCTGAAACCAAAGAGGCTAATTTCTAGCAAGGTCCATCAGACTTTTTATTTTTACTGCAAATGCTGTTAGTGAGCAGCTCACTACATTACTACCGTCTTATATCACGAAAGCCTAAAGCAGAAAGAGAGATTATGGTCTGAATTCAGGTCATCACTTCACCATATATATAATTTGGGGCTTATGCTTACATCACCATGGCTTTAACAAGACTTAAGTACATGTTTAAAGACTGTCTAGAACTAAGAGTACAACTGCAGTGGCAATGATTCAATGATAGCTGAAGTCCAGGCAGATTTTTAATGGTAAATTCCATGACGCTCTCCTTTCCAGCCACACAACGTGTTACAACACTGTTCCCACCTCCAAATAACATGCCATTAGCCAATAAACATCAAGACTCCAACCAAGAGTTTGTAGCGACCAGCCCATAAAGTGCTCTTCAGTGCATGTGGTGAGATACATTCTCCTTTTTCCCCTACTTGTCTCAGAAACATCAGGGCTGGCCACTGTGTGCACTCAACACGGCCGAGCAAAGTACAGAGAATTTGCTTGTACCTGGGAATTGTCCCCATTACTCGCCTTACACAGGGAAACTGACCTCCAGGTCAGACAGACAAGAACGCAGCTCCTGTATTTTCACCTTTCTCTGAAGCATTAAGCCTAGGCTCACTGCTAGAATGGGCAAGTCTAATTAATTTTTTGTTACAAGGCTCAAAATACTTCAGTCTATTCTAAGTTACCGGGCTCAATAAAGGGATAAACGGGTGACACTTAATGGTCTATGATATAGCAGAGGTCAGCTCACATGAGCTAATGGGCCCTTTTGGCTTCAGGCCATTAAACTCTCCTGTGAATGCTGAGTGTAATACACTCAGGAGAATGCAGTTCAGAGTGTTTCAGAGCTGTCTTCTATCAATTTCCAGCATTTCAATTACTTCAGACTCTAGAACAGCAGCAACCACTGGACAGAGCATGCAGCCATCTTTATCCGCAAGGCCGCTGCTGATAGAGAAGGCAGGCAGGATCTTACTGGGAACCTCAAGCTTTTCGTGGCCCAAACTGACAAAGTTTGTTATTGTTTGGCATTCAAACATGAGCCATTTATCTAAACCTGCTCTCACAGGTGTAGAACAGTGACCCTGCTGAGTTAATGCAACTGCATCAGCGTATATCTAGCTACATAAGGGAATTAGCTTTTGAAACTCAGAGGCTTTCATTTGCCTGGACCTGCTGATGAAAATTAGGAAAAGGACGAGTTTATAGAACTGACAATTTCATACTTCATGATGTTCCCCTATTTGTCCCACACAGAAGAGAACTAGGTTCAAGACCTCCAAACATCCAGGTCCTGGAAGCCCCAGGGAAAGCAGAGGCAGTGACTGCAGCAACGATCGGAACTACTGCCCTCCTGGAAAGTCATCTCAGAAAAACGCCAAGAAATTCTTACCTTCAGAAGAATAGATAGGTATGTTCACTCCAGCCTTTGAGGCGGGAGGGGAAGCAAGACTAAGGGAAAAAACAAACCCCCAAACAAACAACACAATAACCCCCAAACAACCACCACAACAAAAAACAAAACCAGAAAACCACAAACAAACAAAACAAAACCCCACCACAAACACTTTCCCTTCCACACCCTCAATAAGGTAACTGCAATTTATTGAGTATCTCCAGCCTTAAGCACTAATTTAGAAAGATCAAATAGAACTGCAGCTGAGCTCTGCACTTTGCTCAGATAACCAGGAACAGTATTTACAGAGCAAACCAGTAAGTGGTTTTTTTTCACCTGTGCAGCTGCCATAGCAAGTGTTATAGCTGGCCACAAGAAACATGAAACAACCATAAAGCTGCTCCACTGACAGATACAGTATATTCCATGTTCCTCTGATCAAAGGGGAACGTTCACTGAAAATCTGGAAGAAAAGTGGCTGACATCTTCAGAGAGTCCTAGGAAAGAAATCAGCAGGAAGATGCAACTAGAACCATGCAGAGAAAAACTGCCATACCATCCTCATACAAGCACAGATGCTCACAGGAGATTCGGCAGCTGTAACTCTGTGGTTGGCAAAGCCCTGTTCCAGCGAAGTTCAGATGCCAAGTAAAATTGAAATGAGAAAACTAGAGATGGCTTCATCCAGAGCTGCTAAGTATTCACAGCATTAAACATGCCACTCTTCTTAATGATCCACTTACCTGCTCAATTCCCCTCCCATATCCGTTGAGCATTGCTCTAGACTATCACCTTATTATTATATATTTCCTCTTTTCTTCGTTAGAACAGAAATCCTTAAACTGTGCTATAGCAGGAATAACACTCAAAAACACTGTGCCATTATTTTCTATTCAATTTTCAAAACTAACCCGATATCCTGATGTTAGTTCAGCTACTAGTGAAACTCAGCTCCCACTGCATTACTAGGGCTGTAAACACAACCCCAGTAGAGGCCCCAAACTGGTAATGAAGGGAGGGACTGAACTCTTCTCCCACTCTAGGCTGAACAGGGTTGAGATCAATGAAAAGGAAAGTCATACTGCTAGTGTCCATACTGCATTTGCCTGGTGGGTAAAAAGACAACCTCCTTCAGAACTTTCAGGCCAGTAACTTTCTTCATCACCAAACCCCAACCCCCCTTTAAATATAATAATATTTCAAGACTTTGAAACTGCTCCAAGAAACAGTCTTTACCCACAGTTAATTTAAGAAATAGAATGAAAATTCAAAATGCCACCAGGGTATTGGTCACATCAGTCCTCAACTTTGGATCTCAGAAGTGCCCAGAGGCATTTGCCCTGTGAGGTCAGCTTGACTTTTGCAAAGGTGGTTGTCGAGTTTCAGGAATTTAAGCTGTCACTGTGATCATATAGTATAGTCTTCTGCCTAATACAGACCAATTCATCTGAGAGCTGGCAACAGAAAGTAGTCCTTCAGACGGTCTTTCATGAAACTGCCAACCTGTGAGAGAAGTCAGGTAAGTGACATTAATGCCACTTCAGACACAGCCCAAGACGGCACAACAAGAGTTAACTTGCACAGGTTATCTGACTGACTATACTCCCCTCCTGCCAATGAGGGCTACAAGATTTCACATTTTTTCCCCCCAGCTTTCAGGGCTGCAGATTGTGGAACCATCCTTAAGGTTCAGGTAGAGACTAGCCCGATGCCCATGAACATGCTGCCTTTGGTAGCTGTAGGGTTCACAGCTACACATAAGAATTTCTCCCACTCTAAGACTCTTCGCAGCAATCTTTGGGTAAGAGCAACCAGGAATCTCAGACAGAGGCAGGGAGCCCAGTAGCTCACTTGCTCTGGATGTACTATGGTGTGGCCGTCCCAGACTTCACAGCAGTTACCTGGCTTTCTGTAACCTGGAGAGATCTGAAACTGGGCAGTGCTCGTTCTTCTCTTGCAGCATGTAAGTTGATTTCTAAGAAGAATCCAGCTGTACAGCTAGTATTTGTTTTATTACATTTCCTGCCAAGGCTTCTGATGTGATGAGCTTCTCTGAAGAGACTGACGTGGATGTTCTGAGCCTTTGCTACCTCCAGGCAGCTTTACCTTCTGTGTTGTAGATACCTCTGGATGAACTGTTTGGAGCCAGCAATTTATTCCACAAAATTCACCTTTTGTGCTAGCTTTAATTTTTACAAATCTGTTTCAGAATTACTACACAAACATTTCCTAGTAAAAGGAATCTTAGCCTCTGGCTTTGAAACTGCACTCACTACAACATATACTTGCTATTCATTACGAGAAACTGCCTTCTCTATGAGAGATTGCCTTAATCCTATGGTTTGGTTACTGTTCCCTCATTGGGTGACTATATCCATAATAAGCAGACAGAAGATGTAGATTGGTCATTTAGCCTCTAATTGTTTCACATTATCTTCAGAAAATCTGTAGAGCTGAGAAAGTTTATAGTTTTTTCTTAGCATAACATTTCAGAAAGGTTTCCAGGGGCTATAATCAGAGTCAGGGCTAGGATCAGGTTACAAAAAGCAATTGCATGTGGCATATATATCTGTTAGTGTCTTAAAAGTCTTATCTCCCTTGGAAAAGTTGATTATTAAATTGTGCTCATGTTGTATGCAGGCTCCAAATCAGCCCTGGCAATTCAGGCTGGTGCAATTTAAGAATTATTGCCCTCAGCTGTATGTGCTGCCCTCAGTCTCTTGTATCATTCCACACAAACCATTAGAACTCATCTGGAGGCACTTTAATACAGGCAAGGTGGTTGTTGCAGTTTCAGCATGCATTAACTGGTCAAACTAAGCCCTGGAGGAAGGCAGGAGGAGAAATCAGGCTTTACCTTGACTAGCTGCTATGACAGAATTACAATCAGATATGCTGACTAGTTAATGAGCTCGTGATGAGTAACTATCTTCTAGATGAGGGCAGAGACTTCATTAGAAAGTATTGCAACACACTTAACGGGATTATTTCATTATCTCTGGAGTAATACCAACCATGAAAGCACTGGTTACATATTTGTGCCCATTTACAAATATAATAATGCCAAAAATGCAAGAACATTACTCTCCTGCATTAATTATAGAATTATTTTTTGTTAGAAGAGTCCTCTAGATTCTAGTCTATCGGCCCAATCTCCTGCTCAAAGTTAAAATCAAAGGTAGCTCACGCTGCTCAGGGCCTTGTCCAGACAAGTTTTAAATATCTCCAAGAGTGGAAGCGCACACCATCTTTGAGCACCTGTTCCAACATCTAACCACCTTCATTATCAATTTCCTCCCCCCCAATACCTAATCAGAATTTCCCTTGGTACCACATGAATATCTTGAATACCAGAATACCTAAGGGTAAAGGTCTAAAAATCTAGGAAGAATATGCAAATAACTTCACCTTAATCAACATGTCTGATGAATATTCATTAACTTATATGCATAAATAGAAGCCAATGTTCTAATTAAGAGAGCACAAGATAGATTTTTCAACTGCAGTATGGGCCAAATTTTTAGAACAGGAGATCATATTTGTTCCTGGCTGGCTCTGGTGTCATCCTGAACTGAGGTTCAGCTTGGTCTGCCAGTATGACTTGTTGCTACTTGTCCTAGATAAAGTGGAACAACTTCTGGTACTGGTTGTCACTTGCTGCGGGCTGCAAGGAAATTGGGCTGATGCCTCTTTTCAGTTGATGGGTTGCGATTTGTGTATTTTGGGTTTAAGAGTAAGTTGCTAGCCCCTAGCTGCTACCTCTACAAGTGGGTAGAGATGCACTATTAGCTTCTACTCACTATTTACAGGTTTGTATAAAAGCCAGAGAGGGATGTAATGCAGTCCCCTTCCCTATTCACAGACAGACCCAAGGATCACATACTGGGAGAGACAATGAATGTGTCTATGGTAACGCTTAGATGTATCAGGAGTGCACTTTTGAAAATGACCTCCTGATCATCTCTAGTTACCGTGCTTTGGTTCATAACACAAGGTACTGTAAGAACATGCCAACTAGATTCTTCATAAATTAAGTTGGAAGATGAGCTAATGAGAATTCAATTAATTGTACAAGAGCAGAGCCAGTCCGAAGTAACATCCCCTCCCCAAAAACACACACAAAGTGAACATTAGGTCCTGAGCACCAATTGTTCGTTACAAATCCACCTTTGTTGTATCATATTTACAAACATAGATCTCATCTATGCTGTGTGCATCTCTGCAGTTAGAATCATCCTAGTAAGGACTGCCAAAGGATATTCGGCCCTGAGTGACCATGGCTCTAGAAAAGCCACCTGTAAGGATGCCTTATCTACCTAGATGGTTGATCTCCAAAAATGGAGAAGCACATGGAGCAGTCACCATGGTGTGAACAGTACTGCAGCAAGACACACAGGTCTGCAGCCAAGTTCTCTAGAGCTGCAATTCCTTCTCTCCCAATGCAGTGGTGTAAGTGCTGCAGTCATCACTGACACGCTTACACCAGTCACGCGCACAGGCAGGCAAATAGCCTGTGTTTTGGGTTCAAAGGCCAACTTGAAAAACTGGGGCAGGGGGACGGGGGACACGACACTGACACAACCAGGAATAAAAAAAAAAACAACAGAATTTCAGGTCAACTGAAAAGTTTTGTACATCCAGAAAACTGAACTCGTCTGTAACTTATTTTGACTTCTTTAAAGAATAGTTTAAAAAACTTATTACAATTTAAAGTCTTAAAAGTGTATTTCAAAGATTCTAAAACATGGACTTTTTTTATTTTTTGTAGTGTTTTTTCCAGCTGAAACCATTAGCCATATTATCAAGTTTCACAAGTGGTTCTGCTCCTTTGCAAGCTCTCTGCTTCAGAGCCAGTTTTCTGCATGAAAATAAATAACAATTTGCTAACTGTACTTAAAAGCACACTGGGCATCTACATCTTCCCTACTGGGTAAAATGCAGAAAGCCTGCCAGGCTGCCAGTGGCAAAGGCTTATTTCAATAGCCAGAACTCTACAATATCACCTAAGTCATCTAAACTCTACAATATCACCTAAATTTTCTTTTTACATGTAGATGTCTTTACTGACCACCAGAAAACGTAATGAACACAGAACTTTGGTGAAACATACTCAGAAGATGACAACATCTTGTTTTACCTGAAGGAAAAGCTTGCTTGTGTTCACCAAGGTGACAGCCACTGAAAGGATGAGACATTCATAAGATAAATATTACTTCGTCCCTGAAATGGCACATACCCAGCAAATACATTAACAGAACGTACAGCTTAAAGATTTTCCTTAGGAAAGTGAGTAAAGGTTTTTTCAGAGTGACAAGCAGAACTTTCCTGCTCTTTTTTCCTCTCATTTTTCTTTTACGTATCATCTCACTTCATTTCCAAGCAAAGGTTCTCTCAGAGCCTCTAGCTTAGTAAAACTTGTTAGATAACACTCAGCCGGTAAAGAAGTCTTGTGAAAACATAGCAGGGGGGAAGGCTGCAAAGATCCAACATACTGTACTATGCTCTACTATCCATACAGAAATGGGGTAATAGAGGACGGTATGCCATTCCTATTCTTCCCAGGTCATCTGAACTGAAAAACTCACTTTCAGTACTGATCCATTAGATCTCTAGAGATATGGAAAAGAAAAAAAAAAAAAATCAGACACAAAGTGCATGTGAAACAGATGCAATCCATGAAGCTTACAGATCTCCAGACACACACAATAGCTTCCAGATTCCACACAGGGACTTCTAAGTATTTTGGACTGAAACACCTACATTTCAATTTCAACTTTGGTTTCCACACCAAATATCTAAATTTCCTTTTCAACCACTATGTGAGTAAAGACTAAGGTGCAGACGTGTGTGCATGTACTGAGCAGACAGCAACATTTTCAGAGTACAGGAAAAAGAAAGTGCCTGAACAGCTTTGCTAGGCCTGTTCCCCACATGCTCTACAGATATCCCAGAAAACAGCAGCTTGCTTAAAGCAACTAGCTGGCAGAAGCCACTCATGATAAGAAAAGAATCCAAGTATGAGACCAAAAGCTGATTTGCATTGGAAAGTGATGAGCTCACACTTTCTCTCCAGGGACCAAGGAAAAGGGGCTGGCAAGGAAGCTGGAGCAAGAGGATGGTTATGAAACACTTTTTCACTTCAGCTATTAATAACAGTCTCCAAGCCACAGGGCACTTGAGGGGAGGAAAGCATCTCCTTGCTTCTATTAATCTTTTTGTCCACCTATTTGCATTGGGCTGCCCACAGGGGAGAGGGAAGCAGAGCACAAATGAAAAGTCAAGGAGGTTAAAAGGGCTGAAAAATATTTGCTCCTAGTTGTTTGGAGGTAGAAATTAAATGATCAATAAAAAGTCACTGAGACAGCAATTACCAGTAAAAACTCACTGATGACCCAATAGCTCATGGAACAAAGCGTTACCTCAGCATTGCTGTCAAGCCAAAGAAAAAGCATACTCAAGGCTATGCCATGGACAGGTTTCTTTTATATGAATGCTCATCATCTGATTATCACATTAAGATACTCCCAGGAAGCTTGGTATTTACTGAACCATTTTGGAAATCTGTTTCAAAGAGATGTCTTGGAAGCAGGGCCCCAGATCGCCAAGAGGATAATAAGGATGGGTCCGCTGATATCACTAATTCTACTGAGGATCTGTGTGTGAACATATGCGGTGAAGTCTGAGGATGCCTATCTCTGTACCTTGGAAAGCTATTTTATATGCTGCTTTACAACTTAAATATGCCTTTCTATAAACATCTCTTTGCTTCTTAAAGTGAGAGAAATATACACCTTTCTCCATGTCTCTATACTGTTAGTTTACAGCTAGCTCCACAAATTGCTGAGCTGGAGAAAGCACTTAGCTTCAAGTTCTTGTAGCACTTCAACCTCATGTTTAAACAGCAGAAATCACAACACGACAGAGAATCATTCCGATGCTTTGAATTCCGCATTAGGGAACTTAAGATGAGACCTAACGCAGTCTAATCTCCCCGAAGGTCCTCACTTCTAGGCTCAGCCTCATCCAGCGCCTACGGCAGTCTCTTAAGAACATCACTTAGATGAAAGACATTATGTGGGCTATGCTGTGTATCTATATGACACTATTTTCAGGCAGGTTTTGTCCCTCGACTGAGCTGGGGTAGGGAGAGGAGAAGTTTCAGACCTTTCACTTTAACGTAAATTGTGGTGAGGAAAAAGGAGAGAGAAGGATGACGTTTTCTTGGCAGGGGTCATATATTAGGGATTCACAAGAAACAAAGGAGATCAATTTTTAGAATAACTATTTTTCCCTTATCTTCAGGATTGGCACGTAGTCAAAAAGCATTTTGCTTATATGCTGAAGTTAAGATGTGGTTTCCTAACTCGCATAGTTACATGTAAGAGGTAAATTGGCTTGCCTTAAATTAAGTACACCAGCATTAGCATGGATCCTGTTTTGCACATTTTAAACAAAAGGTAACTATGAGAAACCACAGGATTCAAAAGGATTCGGTTCAAAAAAACCCCAAAAAACCTATCAGCAGGCAATTAGCCCATTAAAGAAACAAGTGAGGAGGGAATCCAGCATCAGCTTTTCAGCAAGGCTGGGTTTTTTCCCCATGAGAAGACTACAGCATGGATAGACCAGAAAGGGTGAAGCCTGCTCTGCCCATAAACTATTCTCTCAATCTACTGGAGCTTGTAACCTCTTTTGCTGATAAGACAAACTGTGTCCATCCATCTAGGACTGTATTGAGACTTTAAAACTATGCAAACAGAAGACTTTAGACATATTGTCTCTTGGGCGGAAAGATTCCTTTCTTAGTAACTACATCCTTACCTTCCGGATTCCCTAAGATTCACTAGCCATTTTTTATGCTGTCCCCATTCTAGCTATTTCAAATAACTGTTAGGGTAGTGTGGTCAGAAGAAAGGCATTTTCAAGACATCACTTTCATACACAAAAAGTATTTCTCAGACAAAGGTAACCGGCAGTTACTAAATGTATGTGCAATGTAAAGCTAACAGACAAGATCATCCCTAAATTTCCCCTGCAAGTTCATAATATTTCTTGCCCCATAAACTCCAACAACTGAATATCAACTCAGATCACACAGCCTGATGGACAAAAGCTACTAAAACTACCTTGAAATAAACCTTGGGACTGTTTACTGGCAAGTAGAGACCACTAAATTATAAAGATAGTATGTGTAATGGCTCTCCAAAGTCAGGAGTAGTTTCACGTTTGACAGTGCTCTTTGCCTGGGAAGTCATTCCCTATATTGTCCTTGTTTAAATTATTAACTGATGAGTTGCCATCACTAAATTACAAGGATGCTCCATCATCCTTTGTAAAGGAGCATGCATTCAGAGGGACAAAAGATTTCCCAGCCGACTGCTCTTTCCTTTCTGTACTATTGTAACTGGACTTACCATGGTATGTGAAGGCTTGAGTCAAATAAAGGGCTTAAGAAATTAAATGTTGTGTAGATATTTAAAAAACAGTCCTTGAATAGGCAAACAAAATAAAAGACAACCAGAGGGAAAGGGAGAAGAAGATAAAGATGGTGGTAAGAAGATCAGACAACAGTACTGTGAAATCCGAGATGAGCTAAAGCACAATTTGGTCATTCTAAAAATCTATGAACCACAGATATCGTTAATCTCTCTGCAGCTGTCTGAAACCATAAGTGGTTTCTCCCTTACAGAGGAAATTATTCTTGAAGAAGTATTTGAAATAGGAAAGGTTGCTGGATGTGATCAAAAAATATTTTTCCAATTGACTGGACTGTGCCTTTGCTTATCCAGTGATGAGTTTTGCAATACCATCATATGCCCTTGTGTCCAGAAGGCTTAGACTTTGAGAGCCTCTTCACAAATGTTACGATAATTCATTTTTGGTGCTATCATCAAGTTCTGGCTGCATTGAAATGTACTTAAGTCAACAACTTAGGGCTAGAATCTCAACATCACTGCAGACTCTCTATACTCAACGAAAAACGTGTTTCAGAGTGGCTGAAAAATACTGAAAGGACGAATATTCGCGTATAGGAGCACAAACTGAGAAGGGACCAACTTATCTCTAGCCCCAGCCTTCCCTTTGCTTGTTCCCAATACAAAACTGCGAGGACCAGAGTATGCCAATAGCTGCCAGCTACAAGAAACTTAGTAGTGAGAAGATCTACTCCCAGCATGGTCTTCAACTGGGAATTAAGTTGTATTAGCCAAATCCCAAAGATGTCTAGTCTCCAAGCACATTACCTAAGATTCATGGCATTTCTTTTCTTTTAAGGCATGTGTAAGATGTGTCATTTAATGCAGAAAAATGGCAGAAGCCAGCCCAGCTTATGTAACACAGCAGTAAAACAGAGTAGAGAAAATGCAAGTAGCTCTAATAGCACCTATTACTTTTTTTACACGCCCAAGAAAGATACAGGTTGTTGTAAAGCCATGTGACCCTAGCTTAGACCCAGAGCTAGTGTCTATTTAAATGTAGAAAGACTACTGTGGGATGAGAATTTCTCATCCAGTAGACACATGTCTACTGCTGGATCAGTGCAGGTTGGGGTGCAGACTGGGTTTTTGCTGCTGTTGTTGGGTTTGGGTTTTTTTGCAGGGACAGGTAGATGTTGCTTTGCTTTCAGAGGGTGTTGTGGTATGATGCTCCTTTGCCTGTAACATTCTCTTGTCATTTGGCAAAAGTAAACTCTGAATTCTTGCATCTTTCTGTCTGAAATGTCAAATTAGAGAGTCACCGTATGAAAAAAATCTTCCACTCACTGCAATGTAAGACATTCTGGCCAGGGTAAGCTGGACTAAATATTTCTGCTGCCTGTCAAGAAGGATTCATAGCTTGAAAGAAATTATTCAAAATGCATATAGAGCCATTAGTTAATATAAAACTACTGACAGCAGCAACAAGCATTATCTAAAAGGTAAGCATCGCACCTCCGAAGACCTTTGTCCCTGTCCATCTCATCCCACCACCGCTATACCTGAAAGGCCAGCAGAATCATAGAATCATAGAATGGTTAGGGCTGGAAGGGACCTTCAAAGGTCATCTAGTCCAACCCCCCTGCAAGGAACAGGGATATCTCCAACTAGATCAGGTTGCTCAGGGCCTCGTCCAACCTGGCCTTGAACGTCTCCAGGGATGGAGCATCCACCACCTCTCTGGGCAACCTGTTCCAGTGTTCTACCACTCTCATGGTAAAAAATTTTTTCCTAATATCCAACCTGAACCTACCTCCCTCTATTTTAAAACCATTACCCCTTGTCCTATCACAACTGGCCCTCCTGAACAGCCTCTCCCCATCTTTCTTGCAGGCCCCCTTGAGGTACTGGAAGACCACTATAAGGTCACCCCGGAGCCTCCTCTTCTCCAGGCTGAGCAGCCCCAACTCTTTCAGCCTGTCCTCATAGGAAAGGTGCTCCAGCCCTCTTATCATCTTCGTGGCCCTCCTCTGGACCCTCTCCAACTGGTCCATGTCCTTCTTATGTTGGGGGCTCCAGAACTGGACGCAATACTCCAAGTGAGGTCTCACAAGGGCAGAGTAGAGGGGGAGAATCACCTCCCTCGACCTGCTGGCCACGCTCCTCTTGATGCAGCCCAGGACGCAGTTGGCCTTCTGGGCCGCAAGAGCACATTGCCGGCTCATATTGAGCTTCTCGTCCACCAGTACTCCCAAGTCCTTCTCCTCAGGGCTGCTCTCGATCCATTCTCCGCCCAGTCTGTATTTGTGCCTGGGATTTCCATGACCCAGATGTAGGACCTTGCACTTGGCCTGGTTAAACTTCATGAGGTTGGTACGGGCCCACCTCTCCAGCCTGTCGAGGTCCCTCTGGATGGCATCCCTCCCTTCCAGCGTGTCGACGGCACCACACAGCTTGGTGTCATCGGCGAACTTGCTGAGGGTGCACTCCATGCCACTGTCCACGTCACCGACAAAGATGTTGAAGAGGGCCGGGCCCAACACGGACCCCTGAGGGACGCCACTCGTGACCGGTCTCCACTTGGACATCGAGCCGTTGACCACTACTCTCTGAGTGCGGCCATAGAGCCAATTCCTTATCCACCGAGTGGTCCATCCACTGGGCCTTATGGCCCTAAGTGTTATTCAGCCCTTTACAACTCAAGAACATGCTTTATGATCCTCATTCTGACAGAGGAGGAGTCAACCATATCCCAAAAGACGTGTCACCATACATGGGACCAGAGAAGAAAGCACTTCCTAACACCACTTGCAAGGTACAAGCCCTTTAACTCCAAATTGGATTTTTGCCAGTTTTGATCATTGCTTCATATTTGGAGGGAAGGGGCTATGGAAACTGGCATTTACTCAGGCATTGTCAGCTCAGGATTTATTTTCCTTTAATCTTTACTCCTAGTCTGAGCTGCAATAAACGCCTATGTCTCAGCAGCATCTGATAACACCCAATGGGACAGCTGAGGCAGAATGCTGTACATAGACAGTGAACAGAATCTGTGCCCCGGAAGACTGTTGCTGTTTCTCCGTTTTGTACCTTCCCTCCTCATCTAGTTGCTCATTTTGTTTAATATATAAAGATAAGTCTTGAACTGTAATGTTTCAGTTTAGAAATTATTAACTCCACAATTCAGCATCCTATGTGCTTCTGGACTCCTATTTTCAGCCGTACAATGAATTCTAAATCCAAGTGTTGTCATAGACCGTTGCATTCTACTAATGCTACACTTCCTATTCTAATTACTACTCTTACAATACCTTGCACAGTATATTTCTTAATAGTATCACAAAGTATTTAATAAAGACAGCATAGCTGCCCAGTATTAAGACACATATTATCCCCACAAAAAAGTTAGGCCTTCTGTTTCCTACCTTTGTACACTAAATTGAGGACACTAATTTGTGGAGTGAACAATCAATCTCCTTTGCAATAGGCCTAAACACAGCCCTTAATCCATCATTCTATTAACCAGAAATTAAGTTATCTAAGAGACAGCAGATCTCTATTCCCCCTCCTCCAAAAATCCCAATTAAAAATTAAGGCAATAAAAACATGGATAGCAAGTAATCACTACTTGTCTCAAGTTAGGGACCAACATCTTATTACAATATAGAATTCTTTCTACTCTAAATTACAACATGGCTTAGAAGAAGGACTGGGCAGATGCTAACCTACCCCCTAATTTTCTTTCCTCTTATTTTGTCAGGGGCTGTGTTCAGCCTCTCAGACTCCAAAAGCATGAGGCTTCAGTTCACTGACTGCAGGATCAGGTGAAAAAGATCCAGGATGATTCTTAACATGACTCCACTGGGCCATCAGCCACTCTGGCAAAGGGTACAAAGAGAACATGTCAGCTTCATGGAAAACATATTCTTTGGAAAACATCCAAACCTTTAAAAAAAATATGCCATTAGCTTTATTCTTATCCCCTAGGGTTCTGCAATATCAGATTTAATTACGACCATTGTGACAAAAATCATAGTAAAGAGATACAGCTGCAAGCTGATCTTGCCCAGAGATTCCACCCACCAGGGTAAGAGCCAAATGCAGCACTAGGAAGAGACTACAGTACAAGCTCAGTGAGCAAACTACATTCAAACCACTTCCAGCAAAATTTTTTCTAAGTACAACCTAACTCAAAGGCGAAAAGAAATTAAGGTTGGAGGTATGTGGCTGAGAAGTACTTCAGGAAAGTACTCCCAGGATAAGACGACTTCAGAAGGAGAAGCAAAATGCTAGTCCCATACTGCAGTAGAAATGCACTGAGGGTAGACAAGTGCCAGACTCACTGGCAGAACAGTCAATGCCCAAAACTGTCATACAATAGACTTGTTTTTCAATGCCGCAATCAGCTCAAGATACAAACACTGTCATGGCCACCTCCACCAACTGATGAGTATGATCATGCCTAGAGAAAAGAGCACCCAGGCTTACATGGTTAACAGGATGGGGTACTGCACCTATGCTTGCAGCTACACAACTGTGCAACAGGTAAAAAAAGGGGCTAGCAGCATAGAGCTCTGAAAGAAAAGAGAAGAGGAATAAAAGATAAAATAGCCCAGTTTCTGAAACTGATAACATGATCCTACATCTCTGTATAAGTAATTTGCAAATGCGGTGGATTTTACACCTTAATGGTTAAACAGCTTTTCTAAAGATACCCACAGCACCTACAGGATACAGGGATAACCATTCTCAGTACAGGGACAAAGTTTTGTTAAATACTCCCATACTGGGATACCAGCAACCAAACAGCTTGAACTTGCATGAATATCACTTCATCCACACAAAAGAGAAGTCTTTGCCAGGAGCATGCACAGGAGTGAGACTGGATGTCAGCACTTCATAATGGATTACATTAAAGAAAAGATATCTCAGCAATATAGAATCCCAGAGGTTTAATAATTATCTTTCCAAAATGATTGAGCAAGTGGCCCAGAAGTGGAGAATTCCTCAGCAGGTAGACAACAAATTTCTAGGTAGTTATTTTCCACCTTGCAGCAAACATCTTTCCTACAGGAAAATAACCCAGTTACCTTAAGGAGTGAGAAATAACAGTATTCATCCATTCCTCCACAGCCTTTCAGATATGGAAGAAAGATTTGGCTATGAAATTGCACGACAATAAGTTATGTTAAAGAAAAACATGCAGCACTCCATGTCATATAGACTATAATATTTAAGAACACTTAGCTTGTCATCAAAAGGAAGGAACAAGAGAAAATACCTTTATTGTCTATTTAGATTTCCTACAGACTTAGTGACATTTACTGTATTTCACCAGTGCTGCAGCAATGCCTAGGAGCCTCAGTCTTGGACCAGGTCCCCATGAGGCCAGGTACTGTACAATTATGAAATTAAAACTGTCCTAGACCCAATTCCTTTACCATTTTGTAAAAATTCCAAGTGCTTCTGAATGTCTCCAATACCACACCTAATAAGCTGATTTTGAACTTAATCAGTGAAAGAAAATAGCTGTACGTATTACTAATATTCAAGGTCCAAGAAGAGACATAACCAGGTGGAACAGTCTCATTATGCTCAACCATACATCTCACCTACCCACAAGAGCTCTTTCTTGAGGACAAGTCTGTAATTTTATTATTCATATTGTACCAGGGCAGAAAACAGAGTTTGAAATAGCCCTGACTGTTTAGTAGACTCGGCATCCTGTATCCCAAGAAGTCAGAATATGTAGGCTCTTGAGGTCTCAGGGGAGGTAGTATATCGTCACACAAGCTGCAGGATTGCCTCTGCAGCCTTCTTTGATCCCCAACATGCTCCTTTCATTTAATCTTAAATCTGGCATCAGATGCCTTTCGTCTGATTAAGATAAATTAAGTCTCAGGTTTTGATGATTCTGGAGCCCTGATTCCATGCCACAAAGTACAAGATCAGTAAGGGGGGTTACTGTAAATGATTACACATGAGCCACAGTAGTAGCATAACACTTGAAACATTTCAGCACTAAACAGCTCTGCAGCTTCTCACCACTGACACTGCAGAACCAGAGACACACATATGCTGCTCTGGGCATCAAGTTGAGCATGATTTCCTCTCAGCTATTACTCTTAATACTATAAAGTGAATTTGAGTAATGCCATGTGGTCTTTGAGCATGATAGCTGAAGGATGCCAGTCTCACTTCTAATAGGAGAAGAGCAGACTCCTGTCACCACAGACCACAGATACTCTTAACAGGAGATTTAAGAGGAGATGGTTTTTTTTTTTGGCGGGGGGGGGTGGGGGGGAAGCTATACTAATATAATCTATTACTTATCTCTATCTAGAGAATGCTGGTGCCTGCTGGATCCTCAGTCTCCTGTTAGAAAGGACAGGGATAACCACTAGAGTGCTTTGTCAAAAATGGGTAGCCTCATACTTGCAGGAACAGTGTGATTCCCGAAAGACAGCTGTGCTGCACCAGAGATACAGTCAGACAGTCCTAGGCAGGGAGATGAGATGCTTAAACATGAGCTGTACTGCTCTGCCACATCATGAGGGAAGGTTTTGAGAGTATCTTTCATTAGGGTTAGGGCTATGCTGCTCCCATCAGTCAGAAGGAAAGCAACAGGAAAAGCCTAAGCACCGTATAGCCAGAGACTCCATAGTGTGCCTTGGCAGGCAGACCCAACCTCCTGTGTCATGAATTACCTTATCAGAGGAAGTGCAGTTTGTTGCAAGATTAAAAACAAATATCCCATTCATTGGTTTCGCCTTTGGTTCCTCAGCCCTGTAGTTCACCTCTCTGAACTACAAACAACCACAAGCCCTGAGTATTTAGAAGAGGGCAATAGCTTCTCCTTATTCCAGAAAAGGAAGTCTAGTACGAACTGCACTACTTAACATGAATCCACACCAGCTGATTATGAAATGAATTAGCAATAAAAGTTTATTTCATGTATAAAAGCCTTTTAAAAGGGAAATAAGGCAGGTTCCAAATTACCATTAAAATTAACCTCCATCAATGCTCTGCCAGTGCTGCTGAACTAATGTTCTTTGCAGAAGCTGAGTGAATTGTTTGAGGATTGAGTGATATCAATCAACATCAACTATTGTGCTAGTTGCTTCATCTGGATATCAAAGAGGTTTGTTTTAAGGAAAGCAGCAAAATGCAGCATCACCAGAGGTTCCTCCCCTCTGCATCTCTCTCCATTTCCAATACATATAGTCTCTGGCATGACTGGCGTTCATTCCCAAGCAGAACTCTCTGTATTTAAGTAACCACCAATCACAAAGGTGAGACAAAAATCCCATCCTGTGAGAATTAAAGCTCTGACAGCTCACAGACCACAGACAACAGAAGTGTTACGTTACAAAGCTATCACACAACTAGTCATGGCTGAACGATGTTCAGGTGAGTGGACGCAGCTTGTCCTGGTTTCTTTCCCTGTGGCTCCTTGGCAAGAAGTCAAATCTCTTTTCAAGATGGCTGCCCATTTCTTTCATACATTTATAAGCAGTGCTATGAGCCTTTTTCAGCCCTTTTGCTTGTCAAATATGAATTTGAGATAGCATGATGCTTATATTTTCCTCAGCTTATAAAGCCACCCAATTTTTTGATCCATGCCAGTGAGCTGCAGCTGGAGGCAGTTAAGCAGTGAGCTAGCTGTGGCAAAAGTGAAAGAACATCAAGAAGGGGAAAATTACATATGAAAGAATCCTGACTATCCCAGAAACTCACACAAATTCTCTCAGGTGACAAAACACTCCCATCAGCACTTTAAACTGAAGCTAGTGTCTGGGTAAACAGTTCAGGAACTATTCTAGCATTTGTGATTTGTGCCCAGACATCATCTGAGTGTTTTGCATTGACTCACACAGGCTAGGACAGGTACACAGCTCCATCTCAAGGCTTGGCATCACCAGAGTTTCTCTGCACTGACTGCAAGTCCTGCTGTACTAACCAAATTCAAGTAAGTTCTCTACCTTGATTTCAAATTAGTCAGAGTCACTACAATGCAATCCAAATGTGGGATGTAAGCAAACGCATTTACTACAGCCAAAGGAAATAGGTTCATGAGATTTGTTAATATGAGCATCTTAATTAGCACAAGATTTATGCCTGAAAGGACTGGACCACTTAACAGCTAAAGTACATTCATTGCTTCTCTTTGCTCTTAAGGGCAAAGAACCATCCGCTGTAGCAAAATATGACTTCACTTGGCTATAGCATACTCTCCACGCTATATTCCAAAACACTCGGTAGAGGAAAATAAGTAATGGCAGGTACAGAAAGGAGTTAAGGGACAGACAAAGGGTCCATTCTCTGATGTATTTTGAGATGAGGTGGCAAGTCAATGAGGCAGAAAAAGCTCATTCTGATGGCGAGAGCTGCAAAGGAGAAGACTCACTTCAATAGGGAAGACTATCGACTATGAAAACACAGAAGGTTAAGAATGAGGCTGAACCTAAAACAAACATAGGTGCAGTTCTATGTTTTGGTGGGAGCTAAGAAGAAAGGGCAAAAATTCTACTTTTTCACATGTAGTTTAAGACTTCTATGGCTGGGATTATACAGAGCAGTTGCTTGCAAGAGCTGAGGACTACACTGATTCAGCAACTCTCCCTAGTCCTACAGAGATGTCAGAAGACAGCAGGAATGATCTGGATTTCTTGGAGCTGAAGAGAGGAAAAAAAAACATGAGTAACTAAACATTTTAATTCTCCTCTGTGTATTCCGCCACTATGACCACATTACATTATTTGAAGAACTCTCTACTTAGCTAACATTTTTGAGAAGGATCAACCACCTCTAGCCTGCATTCCACTATACCCACCCTTCCCCACCCACAAGACAAGCTCAGTACAGTCATTCAAAACCTTCTGTACAGTACTGGAGCTATGGTGCCTTGTACAAAAGAGCAGCAGGGAATACTTTAATTAGTATTTCCTCCTGAAGGGCAAAAATGAAACTGAAATTACTTTTCCTGGTAACAAACCGCATCTTCTTTCACTCTATTGTAGATTTAGAACAGTGATTCTTGCTTCATGTATGTGCATTAGTTTAATTTTTTTTTGTTGTTTGGTTTGTTTTACAGATTTGTTTCTATTATGATGAAAGCTAGACAAAATACTACAAAAGCAGAGGAGAAGGAAATGCCAATAATAAGGAAAACTGAGTTTTCTCTTATCTTACTGAAATAAATTAGTTAAGATGGGTAGGAACAATTTCAGTTGAAACAGAAAACCTGCAAACTATTCTGTTTTGGAGAAAACTGAATTCATGGGTAAGATTAGAAAGTACCAGGGTAAAAAAAAATATCAATATATTTCACTAGTTGAATGTTTCCTGCCCCCTTATATTTAACACAGGTACTTCTAGCAAGGTAACACTGGAGTGAGGACTGACTTTTGTAGTGGTAAGAACTGTGTTTAAAATTTATTTTTTATGTTTGGTAAGTGGATAGTGCAGATGAAATCTGGGCAACACTGAGGACCTGACTCAGCCTATGTCCTCTTCATCCTCAGCTCATCCCAGGTAACAGTCAAGATCTGAGTGCTGATCTGCTTTATTTTGCTGATAAGCAACAAGTATTTAGCAGGATGGGAGCTGCTCAGGTTTATATTCTCCATCTCTGAATGACTCCATACCATTTTAGGAGGCAGGATTCACACACCTTGATCATTGAAGCCAGCCTCTTCTCTTTCTTGTTTTTCTCATACTCATTTCCTCCATGTAGACCTTTCTCAGTATTTCCATTGCCTCATTCACCAAGTGACTTGGTTCATTGGCTCTGAACTCAGAGTTAAGCACTGGCCACTTCCACTTTTCAAAGCAGTTACGGCTCACACGTGCATGCCAACGCCGGTAGTTTTTACAGGAGTCAAGTTCTGAAGACACTCCCCTGCCAGGCTGGGTAGCCATTCACCAGCCATCTCAGTTAAACATGAAGAGCAGCGAAAAACTTAGATGATCTGTGCGTGGTGCACATACAGCATTCCTGAAAAGATGCCCAGCAATTACAGAAACAATTAAATACATCTTTTCCTGCTATGCAGTGAAGTGCATTTCAATAACACTCCTGTGTACTTATTAAATGTTTTCCCCTGGAAGAACTCCAGAATGATAAACATTCATTAATCACAATGAAGTACCTGTAAGGTACCAAACTACTTGAAAACTACATCAAACAGGGGTGACCAGAGACAGAGCTAGAGGCCATTTTACATTAGGACAACTTCATGCTGCTCTGCTGACACACAGCCAACTTGCTGCAAGACATTCTGGCCCCAGAAGAGTTACTTTTCTTGTAAGAAAACATACTTTGACCAAAAGCACCCTTGCATTTGTCAATCATCCCAAAAAGTTCAGTCAAGAGAAGAGAGGAGAGATCCAGGCATCCATGAACCAATAATCTTCAGCTAACCCAGCAGCTGAGCCAGACCGCAGGCTGTCAGCACAAGTGACCTTCAGCCACTTCTAATGAGTTCTCATGGGCCAAGATGGAGAAAAGCAAGGTGGAGGGGAAGGACAGACACAGCCAGACCCCACATTTTCCCCCAGGATCACAGAATTACAGTTCAGCTGGCTGAGTCACCCACATCTCAGGAAAAGAGGGCAGAGACCCTTGCTGTTGTAGCAGGTGGCTCCCGCTACTCACACCTGACAAAAGCTTCTCAGTAAACAGCCCGCAGCACAAGACTTGCCCAGTGTGATAAATGAGTGAGTCCCAAACAGAACTCCAACTAAAGTTTATGATTTATTAGGCGAATAAAAGCAGGCAAACAGCGCTGGGTGCACCGGGAGTCTCCGCTCCACCAAGACGCACACCATGTAGTTCTTATTTCTGGTTTATATTCCTTTTACTAATACATATTCTCAATTATTTCTGAGAAAAAGGTGGTCTTATTACAATGGGCTCGGAGAAGTCATCTCCATAGTCTCCACCCCTAACCCCCCAGTTGCGCGTGCGCAGTGTCTCCTGGTGGTTGTGAGTAGGGGTCTCAGGGATGAAGGCTGTATGTCTTCCTCATGATGACTTTTTCACCTCCCCAGAAAACTAGTGAAGTCATCATGACTCTGCTCTGTGAAGTCACCAGGACCGTCCTTGTTCTCCATCTTGGCTCCTGCTTATCTTACACAAGGGTTATGCAACTTGCAGATACATGACTTAAGTAAGCTAACTTAAAAGTGGTTAAGCGAGATTTGAGATTAAGCGCATACAGGCCCCCAGGCCCCTCTTGTCTAACACCTTGCAACTGGCAGTAAAGCAAAAGAAGAGAAAAAAAAAACCCAAAATGTTAGGTGGCTTTTGCAAGAAGCAAGAACTATAACCATACCATTCTGCTTTCTCTAGGGCTGCGGTTATACAAGAACGAACAGAATGGTTAAAGGTTATATATACAGAGAAGGTCATATTTCACTGTGCGGCCCTAACATTGTTTTATATCGCCATGTATCAGGGGAACACATTTCACAATTGGGGCTCGTGGTTGGCAGCATCATGAGGCATTTCGCAGGTTTACATTTTTGCATTTCACAGAGATCTTAAACTAAGACAATCACTTATCTTGAATAAGCGCACCCTACTCCTCGCCACTTATTTGCACATCCATCCATTGTCCCATATTGACACGAATCAAATGAACATATTTCACACCCAGAATTAACAAAAACCCCCTAGAACACAGACTCAAGGGGTAGTGTGTATTCAAAGAAGGTTTTCATGTTATTATTGCAATAAGGGCAAGGTTTTGCCTGAGAAGTCATACTAGTGGAAACTCCAGTACACTGTATCAGGGGCAAACTGCCCAGTACTCATTTAGCTCATTTTTTTTTCCAGAATTTGAACAAGATACTCTATCACAAAAGCTGGAGGTTAACTAAGAAAATTCAGACACCAACATGTTTTGCATATTTCTCAGAACAATTGCTAACACATCACCAGACTATTTGAAACACTGTACCACTGTAGAAAAAAGCACTTTAAACAAAATTTACAGATAATTTGCACTGCAGACTACTATTGTCTCTGATGCTTAATCAGGACAACATAGAAAATTTGGTACTTGGATTTGTATACACAAGTATGCGTGCATGCACATTTTAATTAAGCCTTATTAATGTACTTACTCCATTTTCTCACTGTAATTATACAGCTATAGAGAAAAACATTCGAAAGTCTAGATGACTCAGGAGTTCAACAAGATACAAACTGCCAAATTCAGTCACTAGTACAAACCCAGCTACCCAGTTTAAGTCAGAAATCTGGAGTAGACTGAATAATTTAAATACAACTTAGACAAGTTTCACCCTTTTGTCTTCGTTAATTGTCTGCTAACAGGTTGCAAAAAAGAATCTGAAATGTGTTCATCATTCAGAGTGATTCATAAATGTCTTCTCTGACCAACTCTTGGCCTACAAATATCTTAAGCTATGACTGTCACAACTAAGTAAACAATTTGCAATTCATAGTGTAACTTATGTAATGAATTTCTTCACCTTATGTAACTATCTTGAACAGTTTAAACAGCTGACAAACACAACATACATTTTTAATTGCACGCTCGCAGTTAACAGTTGAGTGGTTACAGTAATCACCTTCCCAGGAAAGAAACAATGCCATGTGATTTAGGTTGGAAATACCAAATCTTTCACCTGAGGATGTGCTTTGAAACTCACTTTCTTTGCCCACACCCAATGAGTACACAAGCCTTCAAGCTATACATGAGTTTTGCACATATCCTTATGTTCTAGTAGTAATATTAAAAAATTTTCAATTTAAGCATCATTTCCTGAAATTCAGAAAATGACAATTTATTCCATCTTCTCTATAGTACTCCAAGATTTAGAAAATTCACATTTACCAGGAATTTGTTGCCTTTTTCCTAGTACCACAAAACGTGCACAACAAACTCTGCATCAAGTGTTGGGGTTACACTAACACAGGCATGTGCTCCTCTCTCCCTTCCTCATGCGCACTCCAGGATTTTAAGATAAATGCAAGAAACTACAGAAGACAATTTATTTGAGAAACTGCTTAAAGCTAAGAGCTTCAGGCAACCATGGTTTACCATTTCCACAGCTTATCACCACAGTCAATTCTGTCTCGTATGGAACTAAAATTTTACATTTTCGTTCATTATTAATCACTTCATAGAATCATAGGATCATAGAATGGTTAGGGTTGGAAGGGACCACAAAGACCATCTAGTTTCAACACCCCTGCCATGGGCAGGGAAACCCTCCACTACACCAGGTTGCCCAAAGCCTCATCCAGCCTGGCCTTGAACACCTCCAGGGATGGGGCAGCCACAACTCTGGGCATCCTGTTCCAGTGCTTCACTACCCTCAGAGTGAAACATTTTTTTCTTATATCTAACCTAAATCTGCCCTCTTTCAGTTTAAATCCATTGCCCCTTGTCCTATCACTACACGCCCTTGTAAAAAGTCCCTCTCCAGCTTTCCTGTAGGCCCCCTTTAAGTGCTGGAAAGCCGCTATAAGATCACGCTGGAGCCTTCTCTTCTCCAGGCTGAACAGCCCCAACTCTCTCAGCCTGTCTCCATAGGAGAGGTGCTCCAGCCCTCGGATCATCTTCATGGCCCTCCTCTGGACCCGCTCCAGCAGCTCCATGTCCCTCTTGTGTTGAGGGCTCCAGAGCTGAATGCAGTATTCAACACTTCCTCTGAGTGCTTCTCTAAACATTCCTCTTACTAGACCCATGGAGAGTTTGGTGATCTCCTGTCTTTCCCTCCATTGTTTTGTGCCAAAGTACAAGCTACATTTTGGTACTTATTAATCAGGCTCTCAGAAGTAATCCTTTTAATTGTGTGGCAAGTCAGGAGAAGGAAGGTAGGGCTACCACTGAACACAAATAGAAGCTCTGAAATCTGGCCCTACTGATTTAGCTTTGACAAAAATTTAACTCCTAAGCCAACCATCCCAGAGTCTCAGTTTTTTACTGTTCTTTGATTTCCTCCCAGTATAACTCTGATAGCTGAGTGAAATATTTCTGTGCAGCCAGACAATAGCTATCAATGCTTCTGGGGTACTCTGATGCTTTGCCCTCTTCTACACTTAAAATACATTTTAAAACCCTATCAGTTTAATATCTGTTCTCACACAGGTTACAACTGTTCATATTTTTTCACTAAAAGGAACTATTCCTACAGGACTCTGCCAGCCAGCAAGGAGAGCTTTACAGAGCCCAGGCTTGAAACAGCAAGGACCCCGTGAGGGCACCAGCATTACATCTGTGAAGCACCTCTTGCCAACAAGTGCAGAGCAGTGGTGAATCTGGTCCCAGGATGGTTGCCTTCAAGAAAAAACACCTTTCATCAGCAAATTATGTAAGTCTTCCATGTTTTTTTTTATTCCTGCTACTTTCCATGACTATATACTTTCATGGAAATGTTACCGAAAATCTCAATTTAATAATTAGAAAAAATCAGGATTTCATTATAACAGCTTCAAAGATTATATGAAGATGTCACTGAAGTTTAACAGAGGAAAGACAAAAGAAAATGAGCCTATCTTGAACTATCTAAAAAAATCCCACCTAAAAAGACTGGGAGTATCTTTCCACAACTATCTTCTCATTTTTCAGACAGCTCTCACCCCTCGGACTCTGTCTGTCCTCAAGACTTTCTTTTACCACTGGTAACATGTTCCTGACCATTTGCCCTGAATGCCTAAGCAGCCATGTGTATTACCCTTCCCAACATACACACACTTTTGTTCCTTCCTGCCCATGTTCCACTGTGCTATTTTAGTCTCTCTCTCTTCTTCTGTCTAAACAAGTTTTACAGCTATTCATATTACTGCATTTTCCTAACAAAAATGCCCCTGTGGAATCTGTCATGGCAGGGCCTATATGCCGTTTAAGATAAATTTAACACCCAAAATAAGGCTAAAATGGTGCACAGGCCTCGTATCTTTCGGATATGCAAGATTCACACAAATATGAAATCTAAAAGCAAGTTATTCTAGTTCTTCACAGTAGGCTTTATTAGATACTTTTCTGAAGAAAGCTCCCGCAGTAGAGATGATGGTCCTACCAACCCCAACTTTAACAGTATATCCCAGGTAAAATCATCTTTTTTGACAAGACTATAGTACTTACAAAGAGTAGCATCAAATTCTGTGTGATGCTCCAACTGCAAAGCAGTAGCCAACCTTTTAGATTTTACCACTATTTCTCACAATATTTCAACTTTTAAAGGCTCAGCTCCAGGAATCTAGCAGTTATGCTCATGGAGGACAGCTAAAAACATACCCTGAATATCTGGTTATTGATCGGTAAGCAGAAGAAATGTAAATTCAGTCAATACTTGTTGGCCATGTATTGGTTTTAAATCTCAATTCTTTTTTAGAGATAGATTGACGGTTTTACACATTTTAAGTGGATGTTGTTGTCAAGTAATGCACAGAATAAAATTCATATATGAATAAAAGCGTTAAAACCTAGACCTTAGATATAAATCCTGCATGAAAGAGATGGCCTTTCTAATACTCATCCCGTTTATAATATTCCTCTCAGCAACATTTGGCACAAAGTACCAGTTATCCCCCAAAAAAATCTCACACAATGTGATACATATTAGAATAGGGTTCATTTAATATTTTTCACTTATAATACATAAAATGTCAATTCAATTAGGCAGCTACCATTATAGCTTCCTGGTGATAGTTTGCTCTACAGATGTGTAACCTAGTGCTCTTGCTATTTGTTACTCCAGGAAAAAAAGTGTTGCAATTGCATTATCTAAGGGACCATCAGAATGTAAGAAAGCTGTTAGAGCTGTGGTTTTCAACCTATTTAAACTCATGAACCTATAAAGCATCTCAAGTAGAGGTATGGATCCCTGGATAATGAATTTAAGCCTAATGACAATAGCCTCACTTTTCTCATTACCTTTCACAAACCCTTAAAAATAGCCTCTGGACCATTGGTCAAAGACCATTACTTTAGGGCAGCAAAGAATTACATGCTGACACATACAGTACTGCTGACCGAGTCATAAGCTGAACAATCACACGTATTGCAGCAAAGCAGAAACTCCTGTGACTGGCCATCCCTAGGCTCTGTGCTCACATACAGGTACCAATGCAAGCAACTGCCCCAGTAAGCAATGTCAGTGCAGCAAAAGAAACTACACAAAGGTACTAAATTGTGTGCAAAAGTATTTGCTAGGTAAAGATCTGAACAAGGACGCAGAGTGAGAACTTTTAACTCCCACCCTGCCTTGGTAAGTCACCAACCTCACATTCAAAATGCCCAAACTGGGAAAACAACACTTACCTAAAGAACACAATTAGTCCCATTAATTCAATTGAAGCCATTTTTCCCGATCCGTTTGGCCCCTGAACCAAGACCTTTCTTGGGAAAGCATTGATAAAGCCCTTGCTTGTTTAAGTCTGTTTCCACTCGCTCCTAAGGAAACACAGACCAGACAAACACGGAGCACTTTCCCCTCACCGCTCAGTCAGCGGCTCCACTGGCCCAGTCGCACGGGGCCCCCAGTCCCTGCAAGCTCGGAGCCATCGTGACCTGCCAGTGCTGGGCCAGTTGCAGTGGAGGCTCTCGGGCAGATGAAGACCCCACACCACAGTCTCCCCAGACTGCGAACAAAAAATTTTGAGAGCCATGTTGTGTGAGGGTGACCTTTTGCCGCACCAGGCGCTCGCCAGGCAGGAGGTCAGTGCGGTGCCTCCCTTGCAGGCAGCCGGTTTCACTAGCAGGACCACAGGCAGACACGTTACCAGCCAAGCTGCACTGGTGCGTTGCCCAGCCTGGGCACCAGCACGCCTCGGGTGAGGATGATGTCAAGCAGCTCACACAAGAAACCTCCCAGCCTCTGCTAAGACATAGTGCCACAAACCAACAGCAAAGTCTCCCCAGGAGAAGGGAAGAGCCAGGAGAGAAAAAACACTGCATCACCAGCAAGCTAATGTGAGGGTTTGTCTTCTCAGGCTGCACAAGCCGTGAGTACACAGGGGAGATCTCATGCCACCTCCTGCACTGGGGGAGCTCCGTGCCTGAGGGACATGCCACACCTGCCCCTATAGAGTCGTGCTCCAGGGCACACTGGAGGCACCATCTCTTGTCCTCCCGCCTCACTCAGCCCTCACTGCCACGGGGGCTCACAGCCACCTACTGCTTGTCTCCATGCAACCTGTCCCAGTCCAGGACACCACCAAAGCCTGCCCTGCTACTCTGGCCTGCAGAGGCCACAGCACCACAGTCCTCAGCCCACAGAACACCCCAGCACCAGCTCCCACCAGCAAAAGGGGAATCCAGGTGCAGAAAAACAGGTCCTACGTGCACTGCAGGACTCAGCCAAGCACACATACCTTGTCGCAGCGGCAGGCAAATCCTCACAAGGGGCACAGCCTTACAAGACTGAAAGCGGAGAGCTGGTAACAGGGTCCATCAGCACAGCAAGGAGCATGCCGAGCCACAGGAACAGCCCAGAAATGGGGCCGGAGACCACCATCCCACAGCTGAGCTCAGGAAAGGGCCAACAGCCTCACGGTTGAGCTGAAATGGCCCCCGGGTGTGGGTGCAGGGAGGTCCCAGGTGGGGCCAGTTAGGGCCGTTAGTGCCCCGGGCCAGCACCACCTCTGTGGAGGGAAAGCTGCACCTGCCGTGCTGCTACCAGCCCCATGTGGAGTCTCTTTTCCCTATGGAGACATGGAGGAGCCGTACCCAGAGTGGTGCTTCCCCCCACTGCCTCAGTGGCTGCCCACAGCAGCGGTCACTGGAATGGGGGATTGTAGCCACTGCAAATGGTACCAGTGGTGTTCAGCTGGGATCCAGCCCTGCGACCCCAAGGCTTGACTGAAATCTGGTGTTTCCTTTTCCCTCAAGAAAAATTCCAACTGATAAAAGGCAAACAAATCCCCCTATAAATTTTCTCAGGTTTATTTAAAATGTTCACTTGGCAGAAGCAATTAACATCTACGGGCCTTTATGTATCTCCCCGTCCAGTAGTAAACAGCCATGAAATAAATGAATTGTCAAGCAAAAAGCAAGAGGAAAGAGCCCAAAATTTTCACCCCTGCAGCAGCACTCGGAGGACACACACTTCTATCTCTTGCTTGCCTCACGCCTCCAGAAACTGCCGGAACCCACAGCCGGCTGAGGCGTCCTCCTGCTCATCTCCTCGGCTTCTTGTCCTCGCCTCCACCCACTGCCCTGCAGCAGCGCCCAGGCACGTTTCACAGCTGCTAAAAACACCCTCTGGAAATCTTTAGCAAGCAAGGACCAAAGGCCTGATCCAGAGCCTTTGGATGTAAACAGTCTGCCGTGCTGCAGATGAACAAAATGAAAGCAACCTGAAATTTACTTGGGGAAGAAACCAAAATTAAAAGGCAGGCAGATCTCGTCCCTAAGGGCATGGTGTTCCTGCTAGAGGCTACTCTGTAGGTAGAGAGGAGCTGAGCCTCAGACAATGAAGAGATTTGTAATGTGGCATTATGGAAGAGTTTCGCCTTTAAGAAGAAAACCTCTCTTAATTGTGTGGCAAGGCACACGATGGGTTAACTCACTGGATTTTAATGTGTTTAGACTAGATATTTAGATAAAACATTTGCAAGACTGGGCTACGTTAACCTATTAAGGTTCCTGAAATATGTACACTCACTGGGAACATAATATGGAAGTCCTAACCACCTTGCAATAAAATAATTATAGAATCATAGAATGTTTGGGTTGGAAGGGACCTCAAAGATCATCTAGTTCCAACTCCCCTGCCATGGGCAGGGAAACACCACACTACACCAGGCTGCCCAAAGCCTCATCCAACCTGGCCTTGAAAACTTCCAGGAATGGGGCATCTACAACTTCTCTGGGCAACCTGTTCCAGTGCCTCACCACCATGTGTTGAATTATAAGAGGACAAGTTGAATGAATGGTGCATTCTAAAAGACAATATTTTTAATACCGATAGCACAGAAGGAACAAAATGTGTGGTAGACAGAAGTTGGGTCAGGCAGGTGAAGAGGTAATCTCCAGTTCATCTCTCTTCTGATGCAGGCTGAATCCATGCAGTACAGCCTCCACAGTTTTGCCTCCAAGGCCTGTTACCTACCTCTGTAGATACTTCACTGACAAGAAAACCCAAAGAGAAAGCTAGTACTACGTATTTCGACAGCTCAAAGTTCTTTGTAGTTTTCAGACTAATTTGTCGCTTCATTGTGTGTCATTTCTTATTATATACCCATTCGAATCACACAAAGTAATTCTTCTTCTCTTAGCATTAACACTCACTCTCCAAATATTTGTATTCTGTTAGCACTTCCCCACCTTCATCATCTCTTAGCCACATTTAGCACTTCTAACCTTTCCACCTAAATCATCCTGAAGTCATCCTGATAATTTTCGTTGCTCTTCTTTGAACTCCTTTCAATTTGTTGAGATGCTGCTAGTAAAGTTTTGTGCAAAGCCGGTTGTGATGATTTCAGGTGCAAATGCATCAGGACTGTATAAAGTAAATCTATTACCACCTTGAGCTGCAGTACAGGTGCTTCCATATATCCAGCTCAAAACCATATTGTCACTTTTCTGCAAACACACTGCTTTAAAAATGGATGCATAACATCCTATCCTGAGTCTCAGAGCTGATCTCCAGGCCTTTGCTTCTTCCTGAGTTGCATGAGTTCCAGGTTATTTTCATGTCTTACTTTTTCCATTAGTAGATAGATACAGAGCTCATGGACTCAGAAAATCTCAATGGGAGGAGCGTCACAATAAACTATAGTAATCAGAAAAGAAGGCTTCAACATATTTTCCAATATTTTGGAACTATTTCCAACATTTTTTCTCTATGGCATTTTGCCCCCGAATAAAAAATTGATTTGGCTAAATTCTTGTTTAGTTTCTGTGTACAGAAATTAGTCCTGGGACAGAAAAGGGTCACCAAATCTCACAATCACGTAGTCTTGAGACCACTGTGGAGCAGCATCTATCGCTATATACAACCTATATAGCTTTGGATTATGTATAGCCGCATTCCCACAGTGAAGGAAGCTGCTGAGCCTCCAGTCACAGGATCATAGGGAGACACGTGGTACAAAGTCTTGCTGATGGGCGGACAGGAGATTCAGAAGACAGTGAGGAAACAATGCTAGAGCAGGAAACTCAAAAGTCACCCAACTTACACAGGGGAGAAGTCAAAGAGTACATAGAGGAGGATCCTCCCAACCCTCTTTTAAAAGCCTCCCGGCCTTACCTTGTTGGCAAGGTGTAAGTCTCCTCTCTTACCCTGGCCTGACAGCTGCCCACTGACTGTCCTGAGGCTCCCTGAGAAACCAGTTACCTGTGTGTTCCTGCTGTGGGAGGCTAGGACTGCCACATGCTGCCCATCTCTGGCTCTTCCAAGATCGGAAACCTTATGAGTTAACGCTGTACGATTTGCATGGGAAAGCACAGTCAATGCAAAATGAGCAGGGGCTGAAGGCTGAGTTAAGTAACAGGCTAACTTAAAAGGACAAGTGTAATAATAACAAAATGGTAGTAGGTGAAAGGACAGAAAGGAAGGGAGAAGAGAAGAGAAGAGAAGAGAAGAGAAGAGAAGAGAAGAGAAGAGAAGAGAAGAGAAGAGAAGAGAAGAGAAGAGAAGAGAAGAGAAGAGAAGAGAAGAGAGAAGAGAAGAGAAGAGAAGAGAAGAGAAGAGAAGAGAAGAGAAGAGAAGAGAAGAGAAGAGAAGAGAAGAGAAGAGAAGAGAAGAGAAGAGAAGAGAAGAGAAGAGAAGAGAAGAGAAGAGAAGAGAAGAGAAGAGAAGAGAAGAGAAGAGAAGAGAAGAGAGAAGAGAAGAGAACCATCAAAGGAGCAGGAAGAATAGCAGTATCAGGGCAGAGAAGAAAGGCTGCTCAGCCCCAGACTGTCATGCCGCAGGCAGCAGACAGTGTCAGGCCATTAGGAACACCATCTCATGTCACTCACCAATGTGATCCGAAGGAGGCCCTGGCAGCTTCCAAAGGGACATCCTCTACTACCAACGCAACACAGAGGAGCCCCAGACCGAGCCCCTAGTCGGTGAGTAGGTGTTTGAAGGCAATAGCCAACAGCCATTTCTACTGAGATAAAACCAAGCCACACGTCTGTTTGAGAAGCCAACAAAATCTCATCTTTCTCCAGACAGAAACTGAGTAACTCTAATAGCATTGTGACAGTCACACGCCCTCCTTTAACACTGCACTCTTTACTAACAGATTTCAAAGTGCCATGCAAAGGAGGTATCATCTCCATCACTGATAACAGGTGAGTAGGCTGAGGCTCAGGGAGGGGGAAGTTGCTTCCTAAGGCAGTCTAGCAGCAGATCAGAGTATAAAGACCAGCCACC
Organism: Tauraco erythrolophus; assembly: GCF_009769465.1. Taxonomy (NCBI): domain Eukaryota; kingdom Metazoa; phylum Chordata; class Aves; order Musophagiformes; family Musophagidae; genus Tauraco; species Tauraco erythrolophus. The sequence continues at coordinate 66,957,667 of NC_141468.1, read as the reverse complement.
ACTGTCCTACTCTGGTGCGCAAGTTGCAAAGCAATGCTTCTTATAAGCATGATCTTCTCCCCTCTCTACTTGACATGGATCACATCTCCTTCAAACTGAAGAATATGCTTCCTCCAGTTTCTTACAGTTACCCTGGTGACAGGAGAAAAGCCAGGTGACATCCACTCTTCCCTTTAACATTTATCATCAGAAATGAGGAAGGTAGGTGTGGTTAAGGGGAAGGACCAGAGCCCTCCTAAGCAGAGAGATATCCCGCTTACCCTGCGTCAGCCTGGCTCCCTCCTCCTCACCTGACTGCTCAGCATGCTAAGTACGTGACGGGTGGATTAAAATAACATTTAAGACAAGATTTAACACTCATTAAAAAGAAGTGAGATCTCAAAGCAAGCTCAAACTGTGTCCTTACCTCACCCCGAAGAGATGGAAGATGGCAGCTTGCTGCACAGACCGCTGGCGGTTTCTGTCACAGCCCATGTCAGGCTGCCACACGTGTACATTAAATACAAAAATGCACATGTCAAGGACTTCAGGATGGTGTTCTGTGTCATGTGCCGAACCCCATGCAGTACCCGTGCTCAACAAGGAAAGCTCCAGGGCTGGAAACCCCAAAATCTACCACATCTTCCCTTGGCCAGTTGATCACTTTGCAAAGCGGAGTCCCACATATTCCTCTCTTGCCCTCTCGCTTTTGATCCCACAAACCCATTTTGCTTTGGAAGCTAGCGGATGGGCACAAAGATGGAGGGGAAGGAAGGCACAAGGCATCCCTCCCAGGCTTAGTATCACAGGGGCCCATCAGTGGATTCGTCTGGGAAATATTTTGCTAAAAGCAATGCATTTGTGGTGGGGAAAAAGACTACATAAAAACAACTTCATCTTAGGAGATCTGCTCTTCAGCTCATCCTGTTGTGGCTTGCTTTACAGATAGCATGCATTTAACCAATTAATGATGAAGAGTCAGCCTAGCTATGGATGAATGGCTTGGATTAATCTTTTTTGTCTTGTGTATGATAAACACCAACTTGACAGCTAAATCCTCTCCGCAGAAACTTTATTAAGGATGATTATGCATGAGTCAGAAGAAAGGACACAGCTTGACTTTCAGATCCCAATTTCAGTTTAAGGGCTGGCTGGTTAGAAACATCACCTTGAAAACCAAGTAAATTTGATCTGGATGCCACTGAAGAGAACAAATGCGGAGCGTGGTGATATCATTTTTCTCCAAAGTCACTTTTCTGTCTGCAGCATTTATTTGAATGAAGACTTTCCTTTTGACTTCTCTTATCTTTGCACTTTATAAACTATGTAGAAGAGAGAAAAGAAAAAGAAAGCAAAAGGAAAAAAAAGAGGAAAATACAATTGTCAATTTTGTGCAATGACGTTCTTAGCTGTGACACTAGATATAGCTGCAGAAGACAGAAACCAATGAAAGTTATTTATAGGGTTTTTAAGTTGAGTAGATAGAGGTCAAGCTGTTTACCTGACCCATTGCTGCAGTCAATGGGCTGGAGGATGTTTTAGAGGATCCAAAGTGGGATGAAATATTTACAGATCAGTAATAAAGTTACACATTATTAAAATTTAATGCATTTGATTTTCAAATTATTTTTGCCTTTTTTTCACATTCAAAAATATAAACTAGACACTGTCAACCAAAAAGATACTTAATGTCAAATTAAGTGGCAAGATCAAGCTAGCAAAAGTAAAGATGCTATTTTAGTAAAGAATGATCCATCAGATACCATTGGCTAAATGGAGAAATCAGCAAAAATTAAATTTGAATCAAGCTGAATAAAATTTTTAAAGCTTCTCAGTGAAATGCTAAGACAAAAAATTTCATTTTAGGTCAACCCAGAATGTTTCGGTCAAACCATAACAAAATGCTCCTATTTTTGATATTTTTAACTAGATCAATTTTTCCTTGAGAAATATCCCAAACAATGAAAGTCTGTTTTAAGAATACTAAAAAATTGTCATCATTTCCCCAATTATATGTTCCATACTGAAAAAAAAATTACTTTTTCTCCCCTGTTTCCCTCGACCCTTCCTTACCTTCTAACACTAAAGTGACTATGTTGTCACTACACTTGATGATAATTCACAAGAACCTTTGATTCTCCCCCAAATTGACAAGCCTACTTTTATGAAAAAAATATTTGACCAGCTCTGCAAGGCCAGTAATTCAACCATGTCTTAGAGACGTCATCTTTCTTTTTTCCATATGTCTGATTACATTGACCTGAGGATTTTATTTGGATTTATAATACTGGAGACAAGAGTCTACATTTCTTTTTATTCCCTGGGTAGACCATTACTTGAGCTATTTAGGAAGGAAGGATGCTTTTATAGCTAAGGCATAATACTAGGAGTCAAGATATTTGGACATACTTCCAGCTCTAGCTCAGATTTTTGTGCAACTGCGGACGAGGCATCCTGAGTTTCTTGGCAAAGTAAGGAAAATGGAACATCTCAATAATTCTTTCGCTGTTTAGATTTTATGCTTTGAGGCATTCTTCTTCCATGCCACAGTAGTCAACCCAAAATCAGATACACAGTCCTTAACTGGGGACTAGGCCTTCTACTGGGACCCTTCGTAGAAACCTCATACTGAAGCTCAATTTTAATGCTTTTGAGGTGAATTTGTTTTATTTTTGATTCTGCTTTTTGGAAGGTAAAAGCTGCATATTTTCCCCATCAGCAGAGCTTACCAGAAGCTGGCAGCATCATCCCCAGCAACCTGCACTCCCCTGCTTTGATGGTGCCCTTCTAATTTACTGAAAGCTTCATTTGCTTCAGTTCTCCCAAGCCCCGGCTGCCCGGATGAGCTGCACCTTGAGGATTCCCACCTGGCACCATGCGCCAGCACCACATGAGCCACGTGCTGCATGAGCAGATGCTAACAGAGGGCTGCGGCTCCTGCAGGCTCCCCTGGTGTATCTGCCATGCTACAGCTCTACTGAGGTCTGTCAAGATACTCCTGCCCATGTTTTCTGCTCCTTTTGGAGAATCCCTTTCAGTAAGCCTCACTGCCACCATACCTCCTCCCTTGCTGCCCTACCATGGAGCTGATGGTTGGGGGACACAAACACTGCCATGCAACCCATGTTCAGCTTTGACAAAGATGCCCTTGCTCTGAAAACCCAGTTAGCAAGACCAGCAGAGCCCCATTGGCCTCTGCTGGGCATTGCCACACAGGGAGCCACGCAATGCGTTTTGCGCCCTGAATCACCCCAATGAAGAGCACACAGGGTGCTGGGTGGGGAGTTTCTACAAGGGAGACCAGAGAGCAGGATCCAATTTGTACCCGTGACTGCAGGACTAGGCGCAGCTGCAGAGGAAGCCAGGGTGAAGGCACAGAGCAAAGCTTTCCCCAATGTTAAGGCGACCTATAAAGACATGCTTAAATAACGGCAAAGGGTCAGTCTCCAATAAGGCACTTTGCGCTGCTGTTTTCCTATAGCTGTGCACAGAGCCGCTTCAAGCACGGTACAACTGTCAGGGCTTGGGCAGAGGAGAGTGGTGGAAGAGGGGACGCTCTGGGGATTTAGCAGTCAGCAGTAGACAATACATGCTTGCCAAGATAAATGAACAAATAAAGCAAAATCAAAATTAAATGTCTCATTTACTGAAACAGGGGTTTTCAGCTGATTCAACTGAATGTTTAATTTGGTGCTTGGGTTCTGAGAAAAATGTGATATTCTGACTTTCCAGATCAGTTCTCGCAAGCCTTCCCAAGCTTGGAAATCTGCTGCCTGTAGCTTCAAGCAAAATGACCCAACTGCTCTCCCTCCTCCTGGGCCACGGCTCTGGCTCCGCATCTCACCCCATCTGTACCCCGACGAAGCCAAGTACCTCTGGGTAGTCATATCATGTCTGATGGTGCTCTATGGCCCGGAAAGACCTGGCAGACAGCATCCCTATTTGTCCACGGTGTGACACCCTGCGTAGACCAAGGCTGAGCACATTGTCACATCGTCACACTAGGTAAAAAATGATATGTTGAGCACAGCCTGGGCTGCTGGTTTCTGCCCTGCCTCAGTAGAGACAGGGGCAGAGGCTGCCAGAAGGCCTTTATGCCACTTTTGTATCTCCCAAAGTTGGAGGCCGTCTGGGGAGAAGGACCATCCCACGTTTAAGTCAGAGCTGCCCAAGAGACTGCTCTAATTTATGCAGGCCTGAAATAGCTTTTACAGCTATTTTACAGCTTGTGTTATTTTCATTCTCTTGAAAGTGAATAAGCACAAAACTTCAAGCCTGTTCTCCTTGCGCTTTTGCTGAGGTTTCAGTCCAGCCGTACTGACCCTGTCTCTGCTTAAGACTTCCCAAAAAAGCACCATTTGTGATGGTGGTTTGGTAATGCAGACAACTGTCTGCTAATAATTGACTGAGACCAATACATTTCACGTAAGCCACTTATGGTAATAACTTTTGGTCACTAGTGATGTGAGCAAGGTCAAACTAAAACCTATGGGTGAGAGACCGCATAGTCCGTTCTGAGTCCCTTAGGACATCTGTTCTCCAGTGGTGATGACTGAAGTAGCAGGGTGGCTTGCCGAGAAAACTTAATTTGCAAGCAAGGAAATACCTTGAAGCTCGTGCAGGGCTGTCAGCAATGTCATTCTGCCGGGCTGGAAATATTCTGAACAAATATGATAAGGTGAATTGGCCAGCACCAAGGCCTCAGCACCATGTCACTCACAGAGCTCCATTTTAAGGGTTTAAGAGAGATTTAAATGGTGTAGAACAGTGAATTTCTCTCCAGAGACAGAAACTGCCTACCCCAGTAGGGTAGACAAATACTGAGTAATTTTAACCTCTTTTTCCTTTTTACACTGCCTCCCCTCCTTTTACCTGTTTACATACCTTGCTTTCTCTTCCAAAATGAAACTTGACCTCTGAACCACATGTCCCATAATTTCAGTATAGTAGGAAAAAAACCCTAACCATCCATGACCCTAATTATAATTAATGCTTCCAATCATAAAGCAAAGAGTTCAGCTCATCTGTGTTTTAAAACGAAGGGATTCTTCCCTTTCACTTCTTGCAAAGCACAGCCACAACGCTGTCTTCTCCAGAGGCCAGCGGCTCCTCCTGCAATAGCCCAGAACCTGCTTCTGCAAAGGAGGTGCCAAGGGCAGGAGATGTAGGAGCTCAGAAACTACATATGGAGCCCAAAAGGGCTTGTTCTGAAAATGCAGTTATATACGTTACTTGAGGGAGGCTGGGCAGTGAACGCTTCTGAAGTTTTGACTAGTAAGTTCTGATTCCCTGAAAATTGCATCCTGTGACTATCTGCAGGCTAGGGAAAAGCATAAATTAAGTTCTTGCTTTTTAATTGAAATACGGCATAGGTCTCTCTTTTTTTCAGTAGTCTGCTTTCCCATATGGTATAACATCTACGAAGGAATTCTTAAGTGACATGAAGCAGCATGTCTGTGTTTAAAACAATAATAATAACAATCTTATCTCAAGCCCGCAGGATGCTGAGGGGTTCAGTGTTGGGTGAAATGTCACCCTTGCAGAGGATAGGCTGAGGAATTTGTGGGCAGCGGGAGCTTGTGGCCTGAGCACAGGGGTTTAGAAGAGGGCTGCATTTCATGACCTACAAAAGAGAAAAAAATGAGATTTACATTCCAAATGTGCTGAGCAGCCCTTTCCCTTTAGTTATTAGAGGCACTCGGCATATAATTCATAATCGCCTAATGGCAGGGTGGTAGGGGGAGGTGCAGCATTGCCATTCAACATCAAAATCCCTCCAGGAATAGCAGTAACGGAGTTCTGCTCTTATTTGTATCGTGACACTAAATGGCTGGCAGGAACATACCAGCGAATATCAGAATAAATAATTCAGTAGGTGTAACAGAAGGTCACAAAGACTAACAAACATGTTTCTGTTTCTTCTTCTTTTCTCTCTCACCATCTTTTATTTACATGTTCTTTCTCTTCCAGTCTCCCCTTCCTGAATCTCTCTTCTTTGGTGCAATATTCTCCCCCATTTTTTTCTTATGTACACAAAAATAGTGCTTAAAATGCAGCTTTCCCATTTTACTGCTTTCTAACCTCCATCATTCCCCTGACAGTTTTCCTCCATCTGTCCTTCCTTGCTATCTTTCCCATCTATTCTCTCCCTCTTTTATTGCCTGCTCCTGTCATCACCCACCACGTCCCTTCTTGTGGGACAACTGGCAGTGCTGACTTGTCAGGGTAAACTCAGCTCCGAGTTCCGCTGCAGTAAAACACTGCTAAAGTTGATAAAATCCTCTTGGCTTGATCTCAGAGCAGCAGCAGAATATGGCCCTGCATTAAGAGCGCTCCCAGGTTATTGCATTGCTATGCCACCAGATTCACCCAGAGACCCAAACTGAGCCAACAATGTGTGCTTTGAAGTGGGTGCATTTATGGCTTTGCGTACAGACACACTTAAAATACTCCAAGTTTAGATCTACATTCAGGAAAGCCAGAAAATCCCTTGGCTGACACATAAAATCTGAACTCTTGGTGTCAGGCACTCGTTTTCCAGTGATGCAACTTCTATGTAATGTTAAATCACAAATTATGACCCCAGAAGGCAGCTCTGTGATTATTCACTCAGATACCCAGCAGAGGACAGGCCACAGGACTGTCCTGAATTCATTTTTGTTCACAAGATACAATCTAAGTTTTCAAAGTATTTTCAATGGAGGATTCGCCACCTTGGAGAGCAGGCTCTTACCAGGGTTAATGCTTTCCTTGCTAAAATGGTTGACCTTATATCTTGTTTGAATTCAGCTGGTTTAACCCCAGTCTTCCAATTCTGATGAACCCAGTATCTGCCTGCTAGATACAGAGTCTTCTCGGAGCAGGTTGCCTTTCCTTAGGCAGGTTTTATAGCCTATGATAAAGCCGCTCCTCAATCATCCCTTCGTTAAGCTTGGCTGGCTGAGCTCCGTAAGCCTTGTGTTACAGAGCGTGTCCTCCTCGACGGCACCACCGCTTCTGCTCTGAACCCTCTCCGCTGTCTCAACCCTTCCTGAGCGCATGAGTGCCAAAAAATGAAAAAGCCACGAAACTTGCATCGTTGCAAAACAAATACTATCAGCCTTACGAAGCCTTTGTAGCCCAGTGGAGTGCTATGCAGGGATGGTGTCTGGGACAACTGTACCCTGAGACGTGTCACCTGAGGCACAACTAAGGTACGTAATTTGCTTCCAGTACAGACACTAGGATAAATCAACTGTATCTGTACGCCACCTCACTGTCCCAAACATATGTACCTAAAGTACACATTGTTTCTGTCCGCTTTACAAAGAGATCCAAGCCATTTCCACAGAGTTACCTGGTTTTCATTATTATTTATCACTCCTCAAACTATTATTAGTATACTTTATGCATCACTTTGTCATGGTTTTATTCGAGTTCTTTAAATAAAAATGGTAACTAGCCTAATGCAAAAGCTGTTACCTGTAACACACGGTGAAATCTGTTTTATGTCTATAGAGATCTTCATTTTAAACTGTATAATTTAGCCTTTTAAATTAGCTTTTTAATTCATTTAATGTGCATCATGTTGGCTTCTGCAGCTTATTAATCAAAACGTCATCTGGTACTGAGTCAAGTGCCTGAAAGAAGAGAACGAATATTCAAGCACGACTAGAGCCTTTATCAACAAAAAGTAGTTTAATGAGATCTATTGTTAAACATCCATATTGATTAGCATTAGTTAGCGTATCTGCATTTAATTATTTATTTATTTATTTATTAATTACATTAGCTGCTACATTACTTTTCCCAGTATTGCTGTATTTATTCTTTTCAAGAGTCTGAACAATACCAGCTTCCTCCTATATCTTTGATATTTCACCAGTCTCCTGACAAATTCTGAAAAACACCATTTATATGAATCAAGCCTGGAAATTTCCTTAGCCAGCTCTTTTTAAATGCTTGGTATCAAATTATTCAGATCTATTAAATTAAAATGACTGACTTTATTAACCGTGCTCCGCCAGCCTAAATTACTGTTGGAGAAAAAAGTATTTTGTTGTCATCATATGGCAAGAATAACTCATCTAGCTTTTTTCCAAAAGAAGAATAAAAATAATTATTAAACATATCCTTGATTTCCACTTCTTTTTTTAATTATCACCATTTGGGAAAAGACAAATACTATTGTTAGCGTTTCTATCATTAATATTCTTTGCTATTGCAGAGTATGTAATAATAATTTACTTGAAGTGTCTGGTTTTTAATAGCTTTTGGTGCTTTGTTTCCTGTATTAACTCAGCTAGATATAGCTTTCCCTTCTTGTACTTCTTCTCCTATCTAGATTTCACCATTCCTAGTTTCTAATTTCCAGATATTTCAGTATGTTGCCCTTTCTTCTTCCTGCATGTGAGAACAGGCACATTCATAATCTTTATTTCCTGCTACTTTTAATTCCCCTTATAGTGAAGTTAGTGTAGTTTTTAACAATATAGTCTTCTTTCTCGTATGTAGCACCACGGGTTTTTGCAGACATAATGAAATGTTGTCAATAAGTTCTCAATTACCTGTTAAGATTGTTTAGATTTTATCTCCAAATTAATTTGGTCCTTCATCCTTTCAGCTTTGTGAAAAGTTACACAGTTCTTTCTCCTTTTGCCTTCAGCCTTCAGGGCTTTATTTTCTCCAGTAGGCTTCCATAGTTCGGTGAGATCTGCTTCTCAATAGGCAAATATCTGGAATTATCTGATATTTGCCTGTCTCTATATATGCAGTTGCAGACATGCAGGGCAGGGAGATGCTCATGCAGAAGGGATAGGAACAGTACAAACACACTCTTCCAATGCCAAACCAGCAAGAAAAAACTTCCCAGGCCTGAACGTGCTGTCGTGTTACCATACGGTCTGACATCCCCACCATGCTGTTAGCACTGCATTGACCCCGACAGTCAGCAGCCTGGCTTTAACTTACATCCCCCGTACACAACTACGGAGTCATCAAAGTGTACTGAGAGCCATGAACTGTGCTGAAAGGAACAATTTAAGTGAGTTAAGCAGAATGATTCAAGTCACCCCTAGCTATGCAGTGCTCTGCCACCCATGGGTTAAGCAGGCAAGGTTTGTAAGCAAATCCTTTCCCAGCACACGGGCTTAGTCATCAGTGAAAGCTGCTGGCTCGCTCCCATCCCAACTGTGGTTCAGCTACTGCTCCGAGGTCAGCTCTGCAGGCACTTGATAAAGCTTCAATTAAGTGCTCTTCTTGCAGCACTCACTGATTTACACATCTTCTGCCCGCATCGGCCATTTTGCTGAATAAGCCCGCATAACAGCAAGGACCGCACGCACAGAAGTGTCGAACTTCCCCTGCCTACAGCAGGAATTAAGCTCCTCAAGCCTGGACGTCACCAAGCAGCTTAAAATAAATAATAATATTCAAATGAAGTTTTTGAAAGGGTGAGGGGAATAGAGCTGCAGCAGGCATAGTACAAATATTACTAGAGATACTTCAATTGGTTAATTAATAATACATGCGTATCTATTCCAGACAGTCTCTGAGCTGTATTTCCTTGTGGAGATGTGCACGTCTGCGTTTAGATGCTACCGTGATGGGATGGTGTAAACATTTCAGCGACACGAACATCGTGGCGTGCTCCTCCAGCCTGTTTAACAGCCTGGCAGATCAGCCTCCCAAAGACAACACGATCGAAAGGCCTGACCTCACCTGCTCAGTAACAGGGGCCGCACTTAACTGCAGTGAGCAGTTCTCGTACCGAAGCCTTGCACTTGTGTTCTATTGCTCAGGCTACGAGTCAAAATGGAAAGTGACTCATAATGATTGCAAATCCCTCTGGGAAAAATGAAAAAGTAACAGGCAGAAGACGATGGAAATGATTTGGTCGGCATAACGTGCAGCAAGGAAGATCTGCGTTATGTACTTGTGCGTGACACTGTTTGAAAGGGAACATTTACATTTGCAGCTTCCACAGAAGAAATGAGTTCCGCAGAGATAGTGATGTTACAGGCATATTGGACTATTGAAGAAAAGACCCAACATTTTCATTTGTGAGGGCAGTTACGTGAATTGATATAAAGCCTCAGATTATTTTTCCTTCGACTTTTTTGGGCAGTGGTTCAGAACAACAATCTTAAAAAAATCACTTGAAAATTTATCAGCCCAGGCACAAAATCTTCTTCCTTGCCAGGATCATAGTAAAGAAACAAATGAACATCATTTTACTCCCTCCTCAGGAAAAAATACATATCCCAGCCAAACAGACCAGTGGATTTTGGCAAGACTAAACTGTTGACATGCTTTTATTATACCAACAAATAAAACGTTAACTGCAAGTGTTACATGGCACTTGCCTTGTATGTAGGTCATTGTCTCTAGGCAAAGTTCCTGCTCAACTCAAGGAAATATTTCAAGGGACTCATACAGCAGCAAACCTGTGCAAGAGGAGTGATTAGTAAGCCCCTGAGAGGTTTGTTCTAGGAGGCCTTTCTCCATTTTTTCCTCAAGTCTTTTCACAGGCAAAAATTAATGCTGGGCAAAATCTGTGTCCTACTGAAGTCAAAGGAGTGCTTGCTTCCAACTTCAGCAAGACTGACTTTGCTGCCCTGGACTTAAAAGCAGTTTTGCTTGAGCAAGAACAGAGTAAAAGCTATGAGTAAAAGCTATGTGTGATCTTCAGCAAGTTGCCTTGGGCTAACTCCAGGGAACACCATCCTCTCAAAGACCAGCTGCAGACATGAGAGCTTATTTAAGACTACTTTAAAATGTAAATTACACCAGCATGCTCATCATATGCCTAAAGATCCATTAACATGGAAATATGCTCAGTCCACAGATATCTGTGTTCTGAGGAGGCTCACCAGAGCCAGGACGCTGAGAGTTAAGAGTGAAAATCCCGGATAAGGGTCCATCCTGAACTTAAGCAATGAAGAACAGACTATCAGCATGGATTTACTCTGATTTTTCATGCTTTTCTCGGTTTAAGTCTGAACCCCTAACCTTCTTTCAATATGGATTTTCTACACGCTCACCAACAGAACAACTGACAGGCAGCTGTGAATTACAAGGATATAAATATGTCCGAGGGCTGTGGTGGCCAGGGCTGATACAGTAAATGATTACTCTAACAGATTACTTCTCAGCACTGCATTTTGAAGAAGCGATCTGATCGCCGATTATTCCAGATAGCAAGAAAAAAACAAAAGGCACCGAGATTACTCTCACTTAATGATTTTGGCAATCTGAGCCTGTCCCAACTACTCCAGGTTGCCCAGAGAAGTTGTGGATGCCCCATCCCTGGAAGTGTTCAAGGCCGGGTTGGATGAGGCTTTGGGCAATCTGGTGTAGTGGAGGATTTCCCTGCCCATGACAGGGGGGTTGGAACTAGATGATCTTTGAGGTCCCTTCCAACCCTAACCATTCTATGATTCTATGATTCTATGATTCTATGATTCTATCATGTTGGTGCCACCCATAGCACCAGACCCATGGAAACATCCCAGGGCTCACATGCAGGGCAGAGTTACACAGGTCCTATGGAAACAGCCGTGAGGAGCAGGAGCAGCTCTCCCATGGGCAGCAAGAGCCCGCACTGGCGTAGCGTTGCAGGGGGCTGCAGTCCGCACAAGGAGGGGGTGTGCGGCTGCTTCCCTCCAACGTGCCATGGAGCACAGGAGGCACCAGGGCAGTGCAAAGGAGAGCCGTCAACTCAGTCTTGCTCCATAAATGGCCCCACAATGATGGCCGTGGAAGATCTGCATTGCCAAACACGAGCCTCCAAGGGCAAGGCCAGCAAGGCGACTTTGGCAGGCGTTGGGGCAAACTGGAGGCTATGACCTGTCTGTATAGCTCTGTAACCCTGGCCCTGCCTCCTCTTCCCCTTCCCTTGCTTCTTGGTGCGAGGCAAAGCCATGGAGATCCCAGTCTCCTGGAGGTCTTGTCCCTGGCCTGAGCTCATTTGAAGGGGTTAATTGCAACAGGCTCTTGTATCCTCTCACATGCTCCTCTGTACACACGCTCCGTGCTAGTCACAATCTCCTAGAAAAGCTCTATGCTTTGATACAGGCTATACTCTGCCCATGATGGCAGAAAGGACATGTTCAGTTATTTGTCCTCGCCCATGATGGAAACAAGCTGATCCCTGCTGTATTTTCAGGAGAGCTGTGTCCCATCTAATTTTAAATGTCACTTGTAATAGCTGTTTTTTCTTCCCCAAATAACTTTTGCAGCCCTGCAGTTGAAGTCATCTGAAACCACAAGATTGGAGTTTGAATGGCCCTTGATATTATCAGTGAGCCGAGCCATCGCTCTGCGCCTCAGCCACCGTTTTCCCTTCCCATTGTTCACTGAGATGTACGCACAAATCCAAAGGAACCAGTCTGTCAAATGCAGTGAAGCTATCAAACACATTGCTCCTCTTCCTCGGCAGAAGAAGCCTTACTAAAGCCAGGGGGATATCTGGGTAACCGCAGCTAGTAGAGGGATTTAGGGCCTCCACAATGCGTGACAAAGCTGTCATTAAAGCAATAGAACAGTACTGGGATCTTGAAAAATGCAGATAGTAGTGTAAACAACGAGATCTTGGTTTATTATAAATTAGTCCCAGCATACCACAGTACGCTCTTGAGCCCCCTGAATTCACTGTCATGTGCAATGCTCGTGTCCCCTTAGAGGAATTGCTGCGTTATCCAAAAGCTCAATTACGCAAACTTATTCAGGGTCCCTTATGATGTTTGGGCTATAAGGCTCACGCCGTACATTGATTTGTCTTCTCCTCCTCCCTGGCTGCCTCGGGGCCTCCTCTCCCATTTCATATACACTGGCTTCCTGTATTGCAGAGGGAATCATCTCAAGGTCATACCAAGATGCTTCAGTATGGCTCAGCTATGAAAAATGTATGTAGCCCAAAATATTGTTTAAAAGCAATAGACTGAAAATAATGCCTGTGGCCTGAAGGAGCCCTGGTTTATTTAAAATACAGGGGTATACGTGCACACTTTTAAAAAACTGCCTGTACTTCACCAGTTAAAACAATGAGAACAAACGGGGCTGTGATCTGTCAAGTGATCCTTCGTCACTCCCAGCACAGGCCCATAATCCTTCGGTTGTGATTATGCAAAGGAATATTACATTGATCCTGTAAAATATCTCTGATTGGATCAACGTTATTTTCTCTCGCATCGACAAGGTCTTACCAGAGAATGACTATAATTCCACCGCTAACACTGTCTTAGTGAAATCCCCCAATAAATCCTCCAAGCAGCACTGTTAGTAATACCTTTATTAGACTAACTAAACAAGATATTTATATGCAGGGCTTTCCAAAGGACTCTGGCTCCTGCTTCAGTTTCTGAAGGAAAACTTGATCAAAAGTGCTCTTCTGGAAGACTTGCCCCCAAGGAAGCTCTGCACGGATGGAAGTGGCAGGTGAAATTACCCTTTCAAGATTCATGAGGTTAGTCACACATTTGCCCTTGTCCTGCCCATACTACAGCAAGGACCTAAATGCATCTTTGGCAGAAAAATCTCACAGCAAGCCTGGTTCACAGGCAGGACTGGAGCTCAGGGTTTCCCCACACCTTCCGCAAACATGCTGTCAGTACAACAATTTGCTAACAGTCAAAGCAGAATCATGGTCTTTATGTACCTGCTATCATTTCAGTGTTTGTTCAAGGCCTTCATACTCAACAAAAGACCTGCTCCCCTTCTAGCCACTGCTGTCTCTGCTCATTGGTGCTTGCATTCTCCTCCTCCTTTCCCCTTCTCCCTGGGTGTACGTCTTCTCTAATTTTGTCTCCATTTTCTTTTCTCCACAGCTCCAAGCTTCTGCTCCCAGTGGTTTCATTCCCACACCGACCTCCCCTTCATCACCGAAGTTGAATTGTCACCTTCTGGCTTTCTGGCTTGTTACATGATGCTCCACTGAGATGATCCACTCCAGTCATCACCTTGCCAAGTCATATTTTTCAGTCTGCCTGAGTGCTCAGGTACTCACTGCATCTCTGCTTACCCTTTGCTCGTTTCAATAAAGTTATCTTTAAACAAGACCGTAACAATTATGAATGAACAAAGTGCTGTGTCTAACATAAAATTCAAGCACTGCTGAAAGACCAGTGTATACAGTCACACATCAATTAGCAGATGAAAAAGCTACAAAGACAACATATCAATAGAAGAATATCAAACAATAGCATAGACAATATGCCTTCTCAAATCCTTTGAAACCAGGTTGGCATCTGTGATAGGGAAATTCTGGCTCTTGTACGTTTCATGTGAAAACTTTCTCTGTATTCTTTACAGCAATACACCAAAATGCCAGAGGAGTCACTTGTCAGCTCCCAGGCCCTTAGAAACAAAGCAAAAATAATTGATATTAGCCTTTGAAAATGAACAGTCTAATGGTAAAAGAAACTCTTAGTGACTACAGAGAGGACTCCTGACCTATTTCCTCCATCCACATCCAGTGTTTTACATGTGCTGTCTACCTTCTGGTTCAAATATCTGTACACCAGATGCCTAAACCGGGATGTCAACTTTGAAGGTCATTGTCATACCTGTGATGAATAGCAAAACTTCCTCAAATGAAAGCTTAAACTCAGGAGCACCAACCTGCCTTAAGCAGTAGATTCTGTGATAATAATAAAGCCGTGAAATTGCACCATGTAGGCAGACCCTGAGGGGGGTTAATACGCTGTCACATTGACAGGGTGATGCATGGGGTCCGAGATGCATGAGACAAGCTCAAGGACTCCCTCCCATTCACCAACTAGGCTCCACCAAATCTACTAGAAAGTTTCTGTGGCCTCTTCCAATGCCATGTAGAACGGTATGCTCCTGCTCTGGAGGAGGGGTGCAGGTCAAACCAGCATTTTAGCACAGACCTAAACCCTGGAAAGAAAGTGTTGAAATGAATGGAGAGGTGCTCGTATCTGATTGTTAAATATCAGGACAATAAGTCCTACCCTGATGTAAATTGCCACCAGGACGGATAGAAATGGGGCAATTTGTGCCCTCTGAGACGTGGACAATTGGATCTCATTTCAAAACATGGACGCCAAAGACAAGCACTGAAACATTATCATAACCAGCCTGAAAAGTCTCAGTCCCCAGAGGAGGTATTTGAGCACCTTCCTCACATGCTCAAGAGGAACATTCAAACAATTTAATTTCTAGATGACAGATACAGTTGTACAACCCTACCACAGCAATCACGTGCATGTCATCTCAAAATGCAGGTCCAAGAACTTCCAAAATGTCATGAACTACATTCAAAAGGAGGAGAATCTTTAACGAAGACATGTCCTTCCAGTCATCCTAATGCCAGGAGCCGAAAACTACACCCTGGCTGAAGCACAATGCTACTAAATGGATACCATGACCCCTTGATTTGAAGCAAGGTTGACAGCAGGCAAAGCAGAGCTTGGGCCTGAAGACTTGCCCATGCCTCAGCGCTGCAGACAAGTTTCTGCTACGAGAAATCCTGCTTCTTTTGCCTCCCTCTCTCTTTGCACTTGTATTCTTAGAGGCAAGCACAGGAAAAGAAGACTTTGGTGCTGAAGAGTTCATCTGCTCCTGCTGCTTCTTCTTCATTTGAAGGCATTGACAACGCAATTAGTTGCTGTGTCACAGGCGGGATGCTAACAGTAACTGGTGAAGAAGAGGGGGAAAGATGTGCCACCAGTTCTGCTGTAGCACAGCACAGAGCATGGGGGACACCAGTAAGGACAGGATAGGGTTCCTAACCTCAAGGGTAAGAGGGAAAGGCTGAGGGGAAACTGAAGCCATCTTTGTAGTGCCATCACTGTCAGTGTGAGGCCAGACCTTACGCTGACATACACCTCTCCTCTCTCCAGCCATCCAAGTAGTCTCTCCCTCCTTCCCTTGAAGGCACTTAAACAAGTTGCCCCACTTTTTCCCATGAAATCTCCTATTTAAAAATCTCCTTCCCAGACTTTAAACAAGTTTTCATGCTTTCCCCAAACCGAAGTTCCCAAGTCCTGAGGCAAGATGCTGCACAAGTCCATTCTGCAGCCAATTCATCATTGGGAAACAGTGACCTTACGGAGTGGTGAGTGTGGGACAGTGTTGTCATGCTCCCATCCCCACAAAGCTGATGCCACGTCTGTGAGTCTGTGGCTGCCTCTCCCAGTGTCCCACTAGGATCAATGAATCACAAGAAACAGCATTTGAAAACTGGAGGCTCCTCAAGGTGCCAGGTAGAAAGAATTCCTCATTCCTCTCAGATATGAAAGATTATTTCATAGAAAAAGGACAGACAGCTCAAGCCTACATAAATGAGCACAGAAAAACATGTATCTCTGCCCTTATTCCAAACCCTCAGCAGCATACAGCGGCTTAGCATAGCATCCCTCTGCCACAAATATACAGCTCCTGAAAAGCAGCTGTCTTGAATTCACACAGCTCAGTGCACTGGCAGAGGACCCCGCATCCAGCTGCTCCCACATATGTGTCGGGCGCACAGAGGCAACACCAACCACCCCCAGCCTCCCTCCCTCCGCCTCTGCCACCACACAGTGCAGAATGGGGCCTGCTCTTGACAAGGCCAATGTCATTCATCAGCAGAAGTAGAAACAAAAAGGCCTTCTGTGATCTGCCTTAGATACAACCCTCCTTCTCCAGGTGCTCAGGTGCAGAGGCAGGTAACGGTTTCTTCCAGCAATCATAGAATCATAGAATCATAGAATGGTTTGGGTTGGAAGGGACCTCAAAGATCATCTAGTTCCAACGCCCCTGCATGGGCAGGGAAACCCTCCCCTACACCAGGTTGTCCAAAGCCTCATCCAACCTGGCCTTGAACACTTCCAGGGATGGGGCATCCACAACTTCTCTGGGCAACCTGTTCCAGTGCCTCACCACCCTTTGAGTGAAAAATTTCTTCCTTATATCTAATATAAATCTCCCCTCTTTCAGTTTAAATCCATTGCCCCTTGTCTTATCACTGCATGCCCTTGTAAAAAGTCCCTCTCCAGCTTTCCTGTAGGCCCCCTTTAAGTACTGGAAGGCTGCTATAAGATCACCCGGAGCCTTCTCTTCTCCAGGCTGAACAGCCCCAACTCTCTCAGCCTGTCTTCATAGCAGAGGTGCTCCAGCCCTCGCATCATCTTCATGGCCCTCCTCTGGACCCGCTCCAGCAGCTCCATGTCCTTCTTATGTTGGGGACTCCAGCGCTGAATGCAGTATTCCAGGTGGGGTCTCACAAGAGCAGAGTAGAGGGGCAGAATCACCTCCCTTGACCTGCTGGCTACTCTTCTTTTGATGCAGCCCAGGATGTGGTTGGCTTTCTGGGCTGCCAGTGCACATTGCCGGCTCATGTTGAGCTTCTCATCCACCAGCACTCCCAAGTCCTTTTCCTCTGTGCTGCTCTCAATCCATTCTCCACCCAGCCTGTACTTGTGCTTGGGATTGCCCCGACCCACGTGCATGCAGCAGGCAGCTTTGGTACTCGGAGTCTCAGGCAAGGTTCCCCGAAACTCCAGACGGGTAGAGCATCCCAGCTTGTCTTGCTCCATACTGATTGATGGAATCCTACTTCCACCTTTTCTAGGAGTTGAATTACAGCCCAAAAGGCTATCCCAGATGGTGCTTTCCTACCTTTACTGCCGCGGAGCCTTTCTGTTCCCTGTAAGACCTTTCTCCTGAACTCTTGAGAGAATTGTGGTCTGCTGCTGCACCCACAAGTGAGCAAAGCCCAGGAGTGGGTGCCTTTAGCTCTCATAAGCTGGTGGATCCTGTGGCAAAATCTTTCCCATTACAAGGAAACTCACTCAGCATCACCAGCCAAATGGCTGAACATTTTGTGAACTGAAACACACATCTCATGGTAATTTAAATATGTGCAAATAAGAGTTTAATTCCACTGCTGCCAGCCATCCCGAATGTTTAAATATAGTACGGAAATTCTCTTTTATTTTATATAAACTATTTTAATGAAGAAGTTGAAGCCTCTGCATTCTCCTGGCTTATGAATACAAATAGCTGAGCATCTATCAGGCCTTTTCTCTCATTGAGCTAAGGCAATATGAAATGAAAGCAGATGAGGGAGCTAAGAAGCAAAGACCCTATTAACAGCATTACCTAAAGGAAAGATATGTAAAATGTGCATTAAGTGCACACAGTCCTCATCGTCAGTCCTTTCTGTATGTGTGGGGTGTCACTGGAAGGAAACAAAGTGCAGGTCAGATCCAGGTGAAAGAGACAAAGCAGCTGGGATGGTGCAGCTGGTTTTGTCTCAGGTCCCTTCCCTCTCAACTGACACCTGCAGCTGATATCAGACAGCCTAGTGACAAACACTCCTTCCATCAGGTCCTATTTAATACAGAGCTGAATATCCTTTTCCTTGGGAAAAAAAAAGAAAAAGAGGAATTAATAGTAAAAATAAATTAATTCTTCACAGTCTTATGGCATGTTTCACAAAGACACAGCACTAAAAAGGACCATGTTCATTTTTCTTGCATAGCAGGCAAGTATATCATATAATCCCTGTTCCTAAATATAACCATCTTCATCCTTAAAAACTATTAGAAGTGCTGTGCTCTCATCGCTCCTTCCAGTGCCCCACTTCAGCACAGCTTCCAGCCTACATATGTTCATGGTCCTCTCACAGTTTTCCCTGTTAATGTTGTCCTTAGCTTAAACACATCTTCCTCCTCTCCTGTGTTTAACTCCATTTCTTCTGGATAACAATATATTTGTAAAATAGATTTTTCCATTCCTCTCCTCACACTGGTAACCCCACTCTGGACCTGCTTCAGTCTGAGTTCATCTTTCTCAGAGGTAGTTGACAAGAATAGCAAATATTATAACAGAGAAGGCTTGGTTAACACCTTGCCCATGAGTTCAATGTTTTCCTAGTTGCAATATCTGGCCAGCTCTGTTCTTCAGTCACATCCAACTTTCTCCTGGTTGTGGCTCTACCACTCTCTGTCTACACTTGAAGACAGGTGCACCCTCATGAACCCCTTTGTCCTTGTTCCCACTGAGGTGCGCACTATGGTTGCATCCCAACTGCGCGTTGGGTGAGATTCAGGTATGCCCCTTTCCTACCTTGAAAGGAAACCCACTGCAGTACCTGGACATGGAGGAAGCCATCTGAGCCTTCCCATAGCCTGGATGTCTGGGGGAAGAGAATTCCAGTGTGCAACACAGAAGCATATTTGCCCAACAACATCCTCTAGAACCAAAAATTCACTCTGAAAATAAGTTTCACATCCTTCCTATCACCCAGTCCTCAACATTACCCAGTTCTTCATGTATAATATTCCAGGTCTTCTTTCTCTTGGCAATGTCTCATTCTCCTGGGAGCAGCAAATGTCTTAAGTTCATTCCTTTGTGCCCAGCTCCAGGAGAGCCATCACCTCCCCTTACAGGCCCTGCTGCAATATCATTAATGACATTATTAAACAAGGTTTGTCCTCTACTTTGGGAACTCTACTGTTGACCTTCATCTTGATACTCTCTCTCTCAGAACTTTTTGCCTTCCTTTGGTCAGTTCCTTAAACACACTGCAAATTGTGTACTAATTGCCTTAATATTGTAGCAAGCCATTTCCTTAGGGGTAGAATATAAAATCCTTTACCAAAATCCTGATAACTTAGGTCTAAGGCATTTCCCTGTCTCAAAACCCAGTTATCTTCCTAGTAAAATATATCGGGTAGTTTGGCACACCTCAAACAGAAAAATATACGTTGCATGGTTATTTCATTTCCCGCCATGCATTTAATTAATCTTTCCTTCAGAGCTTACTTTAAACTCTGCTTGGTATTGTTATGATCAAACTAAAAGGTCCACTGTGGCCCAGACAACTTTTCCCCCTTGCTTTAAATATAGATTTGCTACTTTTCATTCCTAATGTACCATCGTAATTAGACAGATTTATTGAAAATCCTTTTTACTGGACTTGCAATGTCACATACCACATTTTTCAGAAGTCTGAGATGGAAATTATCCAGCTTCCCAATTTGAGCCCATTAAGCTATTTGAGTTTTGGCATTTCCCCTGTTCCTGTTAGCTGGCTCTTTTGTTTCTCTGATCAGTGTAACATTTCTCCCTCTCTCTTCAGCCATTATGGAATATCATATGTGAAGAACTGGGTAATCTTGAAGACTGGTGAATAGAAAAGTGACAAAATTTAACACACAATACCAGCTCATGCAGTTAGGGACTAACAATGAGAAATTTCTTTCCAATGTGAACTTTTGCGCTGCAGGATGTTTGCATTGTTGGGCAACTGTCCTCTGTGTAAAACAGGGATAATTCCACTTTTCAGAGGTCTTTTAGGGTTAAAGATCAAGAAGTACAGTATTCAGATACTATCTCAATGGGAACCACCTAAGTACCTAAGACAGAGCAATGCAATTGGATCATCAGCTACCATAAACCAGCATCATCCCTTCAAAGTCAGTGACCTTAATTTACACCTTTAACATCGGATTTAAAAATATTTTTGCTTCTTTTTTCTTTGTTTCTATTATAATTGTTATGCCATTAAATGACCACTGGACAGAAAGTAAAACTATCTACATTATAAAGGTTCTTTTCCATATTCAAAGATATGAACTATTATTGGAGACAGAGACAAGCATGGTACATTCACATTTAAGCAGAAAGAGCTTTTCAAATAGCTTCTGTCACCCAATAAAATAACTGTTTCATCCTATTAGAAAGTCTAGAAATATATTTAGGAAGCTTTTTTTGAAATGTATGCTTTTAAAACTCAAAACCAACAAAAGGTCTTGGAACTAAATAAGGGCTGTGACAACAGAGTCTCTGTGACTTTCACTCGTGCTGGCGGGATATCTTACTGGGACCCACTTTGCCGTATACACGGGACATCTTGAACCCCTGGTCCTTTACGGTGTTTCAGCTTGCATGTTTATGGTAAGAAACAACAGAATCACAGGGCACTTTTGAGCAGGTAGGTCACCACTTACACTCAACAGAGGTGGCACAGGGGGATGAAGGGGTTTCAGAGCCTGCGCACAGTCAGTCTCTCTGACAAGAGATGCTGATAAACACCTACCTCAGGACATACAGTTTGCTTCTCAGCATTGAGTGAAGAGTCCTTCTGGGGATGACTGAGGTAGAGCTGCTGGAAAAAGCAGCTGCAGATACTGGGAAGATCCTCTCAGCTCTGCTTTAAGGAAGTGTGAGTGCCGGTTTTGTAAATCATACACGTGATTCTTATACCTCTGGCTCCTCTGGCACCCGCAAAGCACATTCCAAGGTTACACTTTCACTGGAGTCAGAAAAAGAAGTGGGCACAGACAATAGCAGGACACTCAGTAAGGAGAAATCTCACCATGAGGCCAGTAGAGCATCTGCCAGATTGCCACGGGGTCTGAGCAGTTACTTCTGACCCAGAACTCCCTAGCTGGCCTGACATGTATTTGCTGGAGTGCAGAGCTTCAAGTGCAGAAGCACTGGTTGCAACAGGCTGAAAAGACCTTGTAAAAGCCCCTCAGCTCTGGAAACACCTTCCTTCATCCCCTCCACTTTGTGGAAAATATCCTGAATTTGTAGTTAATATCTGTTCATCTGCACTGGAGGTTCAATCTGAGACTGGAGCTCAGTTGTTTCACGCTTGGACAAACTCGCTGACTTCTGCTGGAGAGAATCATGCCGACAGCTCCACAAGGTTACACAGGAT
This sequence comes from Tauraco erythrolophus, assembly GCF_009769465.1. Classification (NCBI taxonomy): domain Eukaryota; kingdom Metazoa; phylum Chordata; class Aves; order Musophagiformes; family Musophagidae; genus Tauraco; species Tauraco erythrolophus. The sequence goes on along the minus strand of NC_141468.1, from coordinate 66,936,033 downwards.
GAACTCTCAGCATGCAGGCAGGGCAAATGATAGAAGAATCTGTAGTAGTGACCTCTCTGTCCCTTAAGCTGTATGTTTTAGTGTCTCCTCTGTTCAGCCTACAACTCTGTTTTACCCTGTCAGTCACCAAATAGACAAGATCCCTTAACTGGGCTTCATAACGGGCCCTGCGCTTTCCCCCCGTCTTCCATTCCACCACTTGGACCATTCTGTGGACTCTTTCTGCAACAACCAATGGCCATTACCTTCACACTAAGCTAGCTTGGCCTTTCTGTCACCTCAGCTCATCCGTACCAAGGGCTTCTTGCCTTCTCTCAGTCCTTTATCACCTCTTTATAATTTCTTTCCTTTCTCCACACGCTGATGTAATCAATGCTGCACTCTTTCATTCATAGACTTCTTGCCTTGCATTCCCCTATCCACTCCTGCCCTGCCATCTCAAATCCCAACTCACCCATACCAGTTGGTGTCTGCTATGTCTCACACAGCAGAGCACCTCTAATGGGAACCCCGCTGCCTGGCTAACCTTCTCCACTATGAACACATTGTTCCCCATTCAGTTCTGCTCATTTCCTAGACTTACTACTCCAGCTCAGTTATATCTCAGATTCGCAGTCATAGTGACTTCTTTGCCACATTTGGCTCATTCCTCAGACCCTCCCACCTCCTCCAGCCCCTACTTCAGCTATTATGCAGGACTTCACCCAGTTCTTCCATGAAAAAAATGACAAACTATGATCTTCCCCTCCCAGTAGCTTTGCCTTCTGTTTCCTCTTCACCTCCTACAACTCCTTCCTCATTCTTCTCTCACACAGATGAAAAACCTCCTATGCAGCTCTCTTCCTTAATTTCTTCTATTTGCCACTAAGCCAGTCTTACCCTATCTCCTGACTTTCCTTATGGCCATTCTTATCCTCTCTTTCTCTCTTCTTCTTGATCTCTCACGCCCCTCTGTCTCTTTACTGTCATAGCGTAAATACTATTCAATCTCTTTCCTCTTAAAATAGTCTCACCTTAAAACATTTTTTCATCTTAAAACATTTATTTTCCTCTCTATATACCGTGTCTTTTTCTCTCCTCCCTTTCATCACCAACCTCTCTGAATACGCCAGGTACAAATGCTGCCTGGAGTACCCCCCACCAGTTCAGTGCAGCTTCCTCTCCCTTGCAACTGCTGCTGCCAAAGTCTCTACTTAATGTACTGGGCAAATTTCAGTGTAGTCTAAAGACTCTGTTCTCATCTGCTGCAGCATGTCAGCTACCTTCAGTAGTCCTCTGTGCTGTTTTAACCTGAAATGGTGTCTTTCTTCAGCTACCATGACATTACTCACTTCTCTTGCATCACCTCTAAATCTGCTCCTTTAGTGTGTCCTCCAGAAGACATTTTTCTTCCCCCAGCTCTGCCAGAAGTTCATGGTGCTTTTCTCTTTCTATGTTTTACTCCTTGGTAATTGCCATCACAAACATAGATCTCACTATCATTTCCAAGCAGCAATTTACAGATCACTCCTCTAACACAAACTTGTCTCCCTAGCTCCATACCCACAGTCTCTCTAATACTCCCTTATAGACATACAGATATCAGTCTGGACTTATTGTAGCTAAAACAGAGTTCCTAATGTTCTTCTCCCTTCTTTACTACATGCCCTCTTCAGCAATTCCCCTCTTGATCATCACAGCCAACACTATCACTTTCCTTGTTGTTCTGGTCAACAACCGGAGCAACGTCTTCATCTCATGGGTCTCATTACATCCCTAGATCCAGGGAATGTCTAAGGTTTGCATATTCTTTCTCTTTCCAGGCTGTCATTATCTCATGCCTTTATTACTACAATATTTCTTTTTCTGACCTTTACAAATGTGATCTTGCCCTCCATGTATCCATTCAGGATGCTGCTAGAAATATCATTTTCCTAACACATCACTCTGACCACGTAATTTCTCTCAGCTGCTGTATACTGCTAACCAAATATCTATCTCATTAGTATAATCTACTTGTCTTCGTTAAGGAAATGTCAACTTCTTCCTACAGTCAACCAAAGAGGTCAATCCCCATCACCTACTTATTAATTTTTCAAGCAGACAAGACCCATGATTTTTCTGCTGCCATCTCTCCATCTTTGGAAGACCAACTTGTAAACATCTGCACCTCCTATTCATTATCCTTCTTTACAGCTCTTCTAGGAATCACGTGTTTCATGGTGCTTACAGAAATATGGTTAGCCTGATGGTGTTTTAAAACCACTACCGGTCACGCTGAACATAATTACCTTGTCATCTCCTTGTACTCTCTCATAAGGCTGCATTACTCTCCAATATTTAAAGTGCAGCAACATGTCAAAAGGACAGGGACATTTTTCTGATCCATGATTAAGGCTCATAAATCCTGCGGCAGAACTCTAACTGATATTAATAATAATGAACGAAATCCCTATTATACTGCTACTGAGCTGAGGTACGAGAGATTAAGTCACTTGCCTCAGGTCATGAAGAAAGACTATGGCAGAGCTTGGACTGACTTCTGGCTTTGTAAGCCCTGCCCTAACTGCAGCACTACCTTTCTTCCATCTATTTTGGTAGTTATCTACAAAGGATTATGATTTCAGTGGACTCAGCTGGGCAGTTCTGAATATTTATTTGTGAAAGAATTAGGCTTTCTGAGAAAGAATATGGGGAAATTTCCATTTTATAGCTGATTTCTCTCCTGCAGAGAAAATATGTTAGTTGATATTCTTTTCTTTTAAGTGGATTCCATTCTGTATGGTCTGTTAAGGGCACTCAGATTCCAGAATCCACGTTCTTTATTTATTTATACCTTAAAAACTAAGAAACACCATGTAATTTCTTTCTTTTGCTCTTAAAGAACTTAAGGGTTCCAGCAACACTTTGTTAGCAATGAGCCATTAAGTAACTTGCATTATAAATGATTGTCATTATTTTTGCAGAGCCTACAAAACATAAAGTTGTCTTCTTCATTTACTGGCTCTGTAATAGTTAATTTACTGGCTCTGTAATAGTTAATGAACTCTTTCCACTCTTGAACAGTTATTCTGAGTGCACAGAAAGACTTTTTCAATGTGGAAAAGCAATATTAATATAGATTTTTTTTTTCTGGAGATGACAAAATAGTTCTGATTGTTTCATCTTTATTTAAGTAAAATAATATTTCATATTTTTATTTTTACAGTAAATAGAACACAGCTGCACTCATATTAAATCTTTCCTCCACACTTTTTAAAAAGTTTTTAAGCAATAGGCAGAAAGGATAAAAATGCTGAGATCTCTCAAAAGGATTTGGATGCTCAATTAAATGAACAGGAATTAAGCATGCAGTCCTGCAGGCAGCTCTGCAAATATCAGTTTCTCTTGAGAAGGGCATGATCCCGTCATTTTCATTCAGGCAAAATTTCCATTTGTCTTGCCTGGCAATTTTGCTTGAAAGCCAACAGCTTGATTGAAATTTGCCCTTTAAAACAGCATGATTAAAAACAGTTGCAGCTCTGTTAAATTACATATATGTTCTTAGTATTTTAAGCAGATATATATTATCAAACTAATTATCTCAGATGTGTCAGAGGAATGTGTCAGGTTCTCATTACTTGTGGTAAAGATAATTTTTAATGAATTGCTATTTAAGTTTGATGCAATTAAAATATTAGAATCGTTTATTTAAAACACGATGGACAAAATCCTCCTAGAACTCACGTGCATGAAACACCAGTGATTTCATCCATTAAAGGATTTAAAAAAATCTCTGAACAAGAAGATGTCTTTGCTGTATCTTAGAAACATGCAGTTATTTGACTTCCAATCTGCATCAGCCAACTAAGAATAATTACGGCATCAAAAACAGTGAAGCTTAAATACCTGAGTAGCCTCAGATTCAACTCAAAAACTGTCCGCAGCTTAAATTTCACTGGATCCCTCCAGCAGAACTCTGCTATGACAGAAGGGAGCACAAGACCTTGTGTTGGCCTTTCTATCCAGGGACAATTTTAACCTCAAAGGAAACACTAAAGGCCTGAACTTGCTGCATCACCACATTCAATAAAACATTTACTATTGACTTCACTAGGATCAGAACCGAGACTTCAATAAAGTTCTTTTTATAATGAGTGCATTTGGAGAACAGTTGGGATTTCAAACACACATTTTAAAGAAAGTATTTGGATTCTTTAATGTATGAAGGATACATGAAAAAATGGCTGTCCTAATTTACCTGGTAAAACCATTGCATTTTAAAAGTCAAATCTACAGAACTGCAAGGTATTGCAAGTGGTTTTATGGAAATAAATCTTTTTACTCCTAGAGATGGCTGCAAGTAGCCTCTTTTCAGGCTTTTCCAATTGTGTATAAATAATCCCTAGTGACGGCCGGAGTAGTCCTGTTAAGCTTTTCTTCCTCAGTTGTGCCATGTATCTGACAAACCAAAACAGAGAATGCTTTCATCCCAGATATCTTGCATATTATTTGGGGTGAAGGTAGGCTGCACAGGAATTACTTGCCTTTTTTTTTTTTTCAGTGGTGGCATGGGCTAAGTATACTCGCAGTAAAATGTTTTAAAAATAGGATTTACTATGACTTCCATGGATCTTGGGGGAAGAAGGAAAGTAAAAGGGGGATTGAAATAATAAGGTCATTGTAAATTATTTTTTTTAATAAAATTGGATTCCAGTGGCAGGCAGTAGAGCCCCATCCAGACAGGTTTAACTGGCAGCCTTCCAAAAGCGAGATGAAAGGTCCTCTGAGTAGTAATTGCCTAAATGGAACAGTCTGTGGTTATTGTGCAACTTCTTCATCTGCTTTATTGTACCTTTATAATTAAATGATGTAATTCTTTTTTTTTTTTTTTACTTTCTTGTTTCCTTCCCAACTAGTGCAGGAAAGCATCTGAGCAACATTGCCATAGGACGCAGACAGACTCTGTGGCTTCCAGTTTTTTTCTGGGTCACTAAAAGTCGTACAGGAGGGGTTGTGAGCTGTTGGTTGCCGAAGCAGGACATAAACTCTGCCTTCTCCCATCCACAAATGGACACTTACCTGCATTTCAAATCTCTTCTTGCTTAGTGGAGGTCAGTTCACTGGGATTTTTTCGTAGGGTAAGGGAATGCTGCTGCTTTTGCTGGAAACTCAGTGGTAAACAGGGAAACAGTGGATCTACTAGGATATCGGGAACACTATATTCAAAAAGGCATTAAGCAGCAGGGCTATTTAATTCACGGAGGAGACTGAACAGACACCTGAGAATCAGAAGAAGCTTAGAGTATCACTCCAAACAAACCCAGAGCCAGCGCTTGTGACTGTGCAAGGCATTAGGGATCAGGAGTGAAATTCTGGTCCCGAGATGCTGAAAGACTTGATCAGATGTGAAAGCAAAATCAGAGGACCAGCTTTGCAAGCTCTTTCTTTCTGACTGGTCCTTCTTGACAAGAGTGCTTTCCCTCAGTCCCAGTAGCCCATTCACAGGAATAAAGATTACTCAAGTGAGTAAAAGTTAGCAAGACTGGACCCTGGGTTTGCATGTTCAACTCCAATAATTTCTTCATTGACTTTCATTTCTGTTGTTTCTGGGTTTATTTTTTTCATTCATGATGACAAAGAGAAATTAATTGCCTAATTTTGATGCAGTTTTAGAATATTCTTCAGGCCTTTGATCTCTTATGTCTGCCTGCCTCTCCCTGAGTATACTTACTTGTGATCATAGAACCATAGTATGGTTTGGGTTGGAAGGGACCTTCAAGATCATCTAGTTCTAACCCCCCTGCCATGGGCAGGGACACCTTCCACTACAGCAGGTTGCTCAAAGCCTCATCCAACCTGGCCTTATCCAAACAGTGATAATCTGTTTTAATTCATTGGCTATGTATCTAATTGTATTATTTCAAAATATGCACCTGGATTCTATGGGAATATTAAAAAAGGGATAGGAGAAACGTAAGTAGGTCCAACTATTTTATATATGCATTAGTGTCTGTTATATCTATACATAAGAAATCTGAAGTAACATCTCCAGTTCTTCTAGCAAAATCCAAGATAAAAGTTTTGATTTATTTGCCAGAAAGTAAAACTAATAAATACAGAATGGAATCACAGATGTGACCCAGCCTCTTCAGAAACAGAACTGTTTTTTAAAACCACTAGCATCAGAATACTGCCAAGCACCATAGGGCCCGATCCTGCCACAAACCATTGCCTACAGCTTGTATTAATTTCAGCAGAGTTCATAAACAGAATAACTGCAGGGTATTTGCAAAGCTAGTTAGGCTCTTAACGACTACTTTTTGTTATCCTTTGATGGACAAACCTACCATTCTCAGTACTGGAAGTTTTGCCTAGGGAAGAGCATAGGATCTGTCTCAAAATAAATGGATCCCTTAGATCCTGCCCAGCTTCAAAAAAAAAAAAAAAAAAACCCAAACCAAAAAACACCAACCCTTAATAGCATTTACATTCAATTACATATAGCATTACACACAATATTTGGGGCCAGAACCTGCATTAGTTTATCCATTTCCGGAAGAGGTGTGCTAGATTAAATTAACAGCTGGCAGAGGAAGGAGAGTAAAAGGCCTATGTGCCAATAACATCCTCTTTTATATGGTATTTACCCTGGAGCTCATAGAGAGAGAGATTTCCGCTGTGCAGGAACATGTGCCCCAGTCAGGGTGTTTGATGGCTACAGACACGGTACATCTGCAGCTCCCCACATCTGCACAGGACATGCTCTGCCCAGGCACCCACCTTTGCAATTTCTAACTCCAGACAAGCATCTGCCACGGAAGAAAAACTGGAAAAGCAAGGTGGTGCTGTCTGAGTGAATCTAGAGTAGCTGCTCCTTTGGAACTCAGAGCTGTTCTCAACATTGGACAGTGACGGCAAATGTACTTATTCCACTTTGATCATATAGCTGAGGATAGTGAAGAAACAGTCTAGTAGCGGGCCTTAGGTGGGAACAGGGACACTAGTTGACTACCCATGTAAAGCTAGTTCTTCTAATTCACTGACTCCAGCATACAGGGATTTTTAACAGACAATTATTTTGCATCACTTTTTGACAAGAGGAGAGTAAAATCCATTTGTTCTTTTTGATCTATTCGCTTATACAAACTGGACAAGCGATCCTGTAATATCGCTATCTCCAGCTTTATTTCTGAGCAAGTCAAACACTTTATTTTACTGAATTGCCATTATACTTGCTCTTCTATGTTTTAATCTGGAAGTACCAAAGCAACACACCTCTACAGCATTAGTGCTAACAGGTGACTTCATCACGGCTGAGAGTTATAGCATAGGTAGATCCACACTCCAAAAATTAACTATAATGTTGGTATTCAGTTTGATGGGTCTCCCTCCTTTAACATTACTCTCAGCGTACAATGTGTATCAAAAAACCTTTAAAGAAGGCAAGGAGTCACATACACCTATACTTGCACGTACCTCCCTTATGCGCACAATTTGCACTTCTGACACAGGGACAGCAACTCCGTGAAGTGGCTCTCTGGCCATCTGCACACACATATGTCCAAGAATATGTGTGCAGGAACGCACGCTCTACCTGAGCCCGGGAACCCCTGGCTACCAGCTGAACACTGTAAATTTAGAGTTAGCTCACTACACACACACTCATTCATTCACACGTGAACACACACATGAACACACACATGAACACACACAAATTACAGCAGGATCTTTCAAAGACTATCTTCTCCAGCATCTAACCACCTCAGCTTGAGTTGTCACATTTTCTTTCTGGCTAACACTTAGCAGGGCTGCCCTTACATGGAACCCAGTGCTAGGCAATTTCAGCAGTTTCTGGCAGGAGAAACGGACGTTCCTGAGGACAAGGCAGGCGGTGAAAGAGGAACAAGTCCCACTTATTTCAAGAAGAAAAACCTCTCTAATAATGGAAACTCCTTTTGCCAAAGGTGAGCTCTGGTGACATATTTGCCCACTGTCAAGGTTAAATTCTTTGTTTATGCCCCGAGCAGAGGGAGCACACGTGGCAGAGCAATCCAGCCCTCCGCGGCCAGCCCAGCACGCCTGCGCCCTCACCTAGACGGAGAAGAGGATTCCCTCTCTCGGCACTGAAACCAGCAGCAGGGTGCCAGGGTGCTGACAGGCTTCAGACATGTTCACTTGTCCATTACAAATGGGACTGAAGCCACCAATTCATTTCATAGGGGTCGTTAAATAGCAACCAGAATTAAGGGTCACTAGCAACACAAACAGGACCCTAACTAGTGATCTAGGTTCCCAGCTACACCACCTGTTTGTACCATCCCAGTGCAAGTCTATATCATGCTACTCACCTCTGCTGCTCACTTTTAAAACATATGGAACAAAATGTATACATTGGCAAACACATGTGAGAGTTTGTCCCTCATGAATAATTAGCTTTAAGCAATAATTCCGCTTGCAATGCCTGAAGAGGGAATTAACACAGTCTATCAAGGGAGTTTGGGACAGGGAACACGCTTAGAAAACAAGTATTTTTAAAGATTGAATGGCATAAGAAGTAATGATTTCACTGTGATGGAAATAAACCACTGGGGAATCATCTGAATGCAACAGAAGAACCATGGGAGGGAGATGTTATTTTGTTGTACGGAGTAACCATGCCGTGGGTAGCAAAGATGCTGTCATCCTTTACTGAAACCCTCATTATCCTGCAAAAACATACATCTTTTGTAGACAGGATGTTTAGGCTGGCTTTATGTGTATTTCTCCTCCCTATGCTTAGGATCAAAGAAACGTTTGAGGGAAACTGACCATCATCTTGAACTGGTATCGTGGGGAAATAAAGAAGAAGAAGGACCAAAAGACAAGGAAAAACATAGCACAAAAATGCTACAGGCAAACAGATGCATCTCCACCCCAAGAGAAAATAATTCCTTTTTAACACTTTTAATAAATTCATGTAATGTTTTGTAGACATTGAAAATATTCCAAAACATAGCTCAGTGTAAACAGCAAGCTGGGTTTCCTCCTGCTCTTTAGCATTTCTCTTTGTTTACTCTCCATTTGAGGATAGAAAAATCCTCCATGTGAGCACTGCAAATGGTGTAATTCAGGACTGATGGGGCATTCGGTAAGGGAATGAAGAAATACAGACATATGTAGCCTTCAGTAAAATAATATTAATTTGCCTGAGTCACCAGGGTCAAATAAAATTTAAAAACAAAAAAAAATCCAGCGTCTGCTTTGTTAGTACTTGCTATTTGTATGCAGAAAATAATTGATACCATGGTGATGGGCAGACTATATTAAGCTTAGAGAGACAGAGACATGAGAGAGACATTCTGGGGTGTGTCTGCTCTCACCCTCACTGCCTTCTCGCTCCCAAACCCCATGCCTCAGCAGTACAGAACCCATGGGAAACTGCCCTGGCAGTGCTTCGGGAAGGGATGCCCAGCCAGGCCAGTTCACCCATCGCAAGAAGAGGTACTTGGCTAGAGTCTGCTCAGCTCAGGAGGGCCTGGCATGTTCATCTGGTAAAAAACAGCCCTTACCTTTGGCAATCAGCTCCTCCAGCTCTTGGTCGAATCCTTGTCGGTGGCATTTCCTCCAGAGCCCCATGTTGGTCGAGTTGTACTGTCTGTTGCACTCGTCGACTGCGCTCATAGCAAAGATCTGCCTCCTGTTTCTTGCCAAGAGGAGTTTCCCTTCCCAGCGGTCCAACCTAGACCTGCTGGCCCTGAGAGGCAGGTTGTTGTTGGAGTTATAAATGAAGCCAGGATCATTTCTCTTAGTGGTGATGCTCTTGCACCTCTCTCTGTGCTTCCTGGCATCAGTTTCGTACCAATGGTCGGAGCAGATTGCCACAGCCAGCATGCCCAGGGCACACAGAGCTAAAGAGAGGCCGGCATACAGCAGTAACCTTCCAGCAGCCATACCTCAGCTTCACAGAAACACCATGGGCATCTTCACAACAGGCAAAGCCCTTGAGCGTGAGACCACGCAGAAACCTCCAGAGTAGCTGCGAGGTGTCACTTGGCAGAGCCTGCCTCAGACATCCCCGGCTCCCGTGGCTCACATCCACGCTGCGGAGGGATGCTGAGAGCGCTACAAAGTTCTGCACTGGAAGCAGTCCTGGAGTCTCATCTGCCTCTTCTTCTCTGCGGAGGAGACCCGACGGGGAGAAACACAGCCTTCCACCTCGAACGGGAGCAAGCCGGCGACCCACCGATACGAAGATGTCCTGCTCCCCTCACCCGAGCGACGGGGGCTGAAGGGATATGTCCCCCCCTGAAGAGACCTGAAAGCTCCGGCTGTTCGATCAGTCCATTAACCTCTTTCAATCTGGCCGGCTCAGAAATCCAGGAGAGACGGCTTTCAGAGCAGCAGGCTCACCACAGCATCCTCACAGGACAGAAAAGTTCCTCGGCCGGAGATCTCCGGCCCGCAGGCAGCCGCTTGCCCCGGTTTCGGGGGGGGGGGGGGGGGGGGGGGGGTGACCGGCCTCGCCTTTGTCAGCGCCACAGCGAGAGCAGCATCGTCTGTCTGGACGGTCGGTCGGTCGCTTGCTCGGGTTTACAGCGGGGTCGAAGGGGAGGGAGCAAGACGGGGGAGCAATCTGTCGTCGCTGCTGCTGCTGCTGCTGCTGCTGCTGCTGCTGCCGCCGTTTTAAATCGCGGCTAAAACATCCCCTCCCCGGCGGGGAGCGGGAGCGCCGGCGGGCGCAGGTCTCCTCTCCCTCGGCAGACTCCGCGGACAGTCACTGGCACCTCGGCTCCTCTCTGCCGGCCTCGCCGCTCACTCGCCAGCTTTTGCCGCCTGCGCTGTCATCCAGGCAGCGTAACGCCACGATCCCTTCCCTGGAGCTCCCCGGCGCCGCTTCGGTTCTCCCGGCGAGCGCGGCGCGGCAGCTTCCCCGCTCCCGGGCCGGGGAGAGGCGGCGGGGGCAGCCGCAGCCCCGGCACGACCCGCCGCCGACCGCGCACCTCCCGTCAGGCGGCACTGGAAGCAGTCCTCGGCCCCGGCATCGTTCTTCCACACGCGATCCCCCACCACCGCCACCGCCACCACCCCCTTCCGCCGGTATCCGAAGAGCGTCCTTCGTCCCCGGCGCCGGGATGTGTTGTGCACAGTTTTCCTAACGCGGCGGCACGTTAGCCATCTGCAAGATGAAGGCGGGCAGGCAGGGCTGGGGCTGGCTGCAAGGATGCTACGGAACGGGGAGGGGAGGGAGGTCGGGGGAAATCACACCAAAACAAACCGGGGCGGGGAGGGGGGGGGAGGAAGGGGGGAGGCGGAAAGGGGGGAAGCTACACACCTCACGCGGGGAGAGGAAAGCAGCCCCTAACTGTTGTCAACAGCTTTCGGTCTGCACCATTTCTCTGCCATATGGCCTGATCTCCACGTCGGAGCTGAGATTTTTTAGCTCAGCAGCTTCACACGAATCGTATTCCCAGCATCGGCAGTTATATATTCAGGCATTATTTTTATTTTTTTTTTCTCCTTAAATTTCCACTCCCTTTTTCTCTAATGGGAATAACTCACCCATCTTGTAGAGATCAAGTGCAACAGAAGGCGAGCTGGAGTCCCCAAGCTTTAAAAATCTCATTTCACCGTTTTTAACCCAAATGAGAGCGAATCCAATCTTCTGTACACCTGGGAATCTTTCCTTGTTCAAACACCGAGCCCTGCAGCCTTAGCTAAAGCCTACAGACAGAGAATACAGAGCGCTGAGCCAAAAGCCAGTGATGTCACCCATGCAACGTGAGACTCATTTCTTATTTCTCTAGCCTCCTTAAAGATAAACTGCACCACTTCCCAGGCAGGAAATGTCGAAGCCTTACTTTCTTAAGAGGGGAAAAATGTAAAACCTGGATTTAACTGGATCCTGCTCATTCTTGGTCACGAGCCCTTACATTGTGTCAGCCAAATCCAAGACAATCGGAGCTGTTTCTCACTGCACCAAAAAATCCCAACCTACTACATAACACAAAGCATGAGCTCAAAAAAATAATGGATTCAAGACCTGGATTCTGTGTGATCTGGAAAACTGAGGCCTCCAGACTCTGAATTGTACCGTTTAAGAAGGAAACAATTATGGCCATGCCCCTTGCGTCAAAAAGCTCTGGATCCTGGCACATCCTGCTCTGTCAGTATCACAACGTCCTGGAGCTGGCGGAGGGACCTAGTTAGCCCCATCCAACATTTGGCTCCCACACACCAGTGACTCTACAGCACGAATAGCAAACAACGCGGTCGCTCCTACTGCACCAAAAAGTCCACAGCCCAGTGCCTCTCCAAGGACAGGTGCCACAAAAATCTGCATCCATGCTGGATCCTACCAGCATTTGGCCCCTGAAGCCCAAGCTGTGTCATCTGAACAGAAGATAAGCACAGCCTTTCTTGGAGCCCCTGGGTTGGTGATAGCTCTTGGCCCCAAGAGGAGAGTACTGGGATTTTGCTACCTTTCAACCCTAGCCACACAAATTGTACTTGCTCCAGTGGGGAGAGCAGACAAGGCACATAATAGCTCTTGGTATATCTGGATATTCCTGTGGAATATAGCTGCATCAGAAAAAAACACACAGCTGGATGCTACCAGTTCTTACTCCCAAACCAAACTGTATCATCAAAAAAGGCAAGAAGACTCCATTCATTTTACCTGGCAAAACCAGGTCCCAAGTCAGCTGGGATTTTCAGCTATGGAAGGGCATCTCTCCCATTAAACCATTTTCTCTTTGAAAAGTACTGTATTGTTTAACCCCCTTGCACAATAATGAAACTTGCAAAGGAAAGTCGATCATCTAAACCATAGACATCACGATCATCCGCATCTGCTGAAACAGCTCTACTGCAAAATTTCAATGTTATGTTATGAATATTAACTGTATCTGGAAAGCTCCAGATAAAGTTAATTGCTTTATTGAAACAAGGCACAGGTTTAAAAATTTTTAGCAGTGACTTCCCTTTGTTGTTCATAATAAAGGTAAATTTGTGGGGATCTAAGGTTTTTTAAAAACCATTAAGCACAGGTAGATCCACTTCTATAACTGGATTTTTCAAGCCACTGAATATCAGTACATAAAAAGAACTAAATTTTATAGTGGGCTTGGAGCAGCCGTATTTGTCATGTGTTAGGGGACAAAATTTAGAGGTTTGTTATCCAAAGCTGCTGGCTTCTATAAGAAGCTGGTGAACAGGTTTCTGGTATTGCACCCACACAAAGATGAGAGTGCACCTGGATTTCTTTGTCAATTTTTAGCATCGAGTCCCAAGCTGGAGGATGAGAACAGAGAACAAGCCTAATTTTACCAAATGTGGGTTTTGGCTGATAGGATTGTTGGATTTTAGATTTAAGCATGAGAGTCTGCTACATTTTTTCTGTATTTAAACTGAGCTGGAAAACAGAACTGTTTGCTGAACTGAACTTGGGGTAAGGGGAAAATGGAGGATCCAGCTACTAGAGCTGTTTTTCTCATGATATTGGCCAAAGACATGTTAGGGGACAGGAAAATCATATAATGTAATAATACCTATGTTTCTTTTCTAATTAAACATCAGGATTACAGTCCAAAGAGCCAAGATTTGCTTGAACCCAGGCAAGTCCAGCCACCAGGTTTTTCCATCACACTCCAAGGCAGTAGGAGAGTTTGGGGCAGGGAGAATTTTGTCTCCTGCCTGGAGAAGCCAGAACCCTCTTCTCGTTCTTAAACATGGGTTTGAAAGCCAAAAATTGGCATACAGATCCAGGTTTTATCTTTTTCTCTGAAAAGGCATTTCAGTGGCAGTTTCTATGCATTTTTATTTTGTCGCTTGCATTTGTAGCTTTATCAGATGGCAATCTATATCCTCCTGCAAGTCACCTTAAATATATAAATGTAGGAGAAAGTGTTGGATTTCAGATGAGCTCCACTTCAACTCTTAGAATTAAACATTTCTCTCCCTCATCATCATTATCCCCTTCTTTTCAGGAAGGGGCAGAATATTGCATGCTGCAGGCATTAGGATCCTTTCCTCTGTCTCTTCCCGGGATTATTATAGGGAGCTCCTTCTCAGCGCAAACAGATCATTATTAAATTCTCTTCCTCCCACCCCACCCCCGCCTCTCCACAGGGGGGAAAAAACCAATCCTTGTCGATCTTCAGATGAATGTAAGCTGGGAGAAAGGCATTTAAAAAAAAACACTCCACGTGAATTAAGGGCATCTCGGCAAAGGGAGGTAATTCATGGCTCTTAAACCAATCAGGAAGAGAAAATGCAGTTTTAGTAAAGGACTGAAAGCTGAGCTTCCCTTCCTGCAGGTTACGATTTAAGTGATATAGAGGGAAAGCTAAAGCACATGGGTACACAGAAAAAAAGTCTGAGGGCATGGGACAGAGAAACGGAGCCCGGCGAGTCTGTTCAGAGCAAATTCCTTGTAACAAGCCGTGCTCTGCCTGCTAGACCTCACCACGGATGTTCTCTTATAGATAGGGCCAGTCTCCTCTCGTTTTCCTCCCGGAATTGCTTCCGCTTTCCTTTAGCATCCTCCAGCTACCATCGCCCACCGCCTTCCAAGAAAGCTTCAGACACCGAGGTGCACGCAGCCGGTTGTTGGGTTAGGAGGGGGGAAGGACAGAGTTAATTGACAACCAATTGCAATTTGCTTTTATTCGGTTTTTGGTTTGTTTTGGTTTGTTTGTGGTTTGGGTTTTTTTTACATCAAAATGACCTCCACCATATTTTTCCTCTTCCTTCTCTTTTTTTTTTTTCTTTTAAAGAAAAAGAGTTCAGTGCCATCTAGTGGGGGAGGGGACTGAGCAAGTCAACGCGCTTCCCATTTCTAGGGACCTGTGCCGCTAACTCGGTTTATTCAAGGGAGAGGTGAGCCTCACTGTTTCCCTTGTCTCTTCGCGATCTTCATTTCCCAAGAGGTGATGTTTAATTTACATGGGCTCCAGTCTTTGTTTCTTGTAATGAACCACCTGCTGAAGCCAAAGGAACTCGTACTAACGCTGTATTACTTGGAGTAGCACTGGCCCTGGAGGCAGTTCGCTGCTCTAATTACAGGATTTCAAATACAAGACAGTAATCAAACCAAACACAGATAGAACAAATTATATCTACTAATATTTTTTATCATTCCCATACACCTTGGATGCTGGTGTGGGTGAATCCTCAGCATGCCAGCCCTTCGACAAACACAGACGTAAAAGATGCTGCCTATCCCATAGAAGCATCTTATAATAACTCCCACAAGCACTTGACCCACCAGTCAAACAGATTTTGGGATGTTCAGTTGACTCAGAACCAAGCAGAGGGTCTACAAAAGAAGATTAGGACCACAAAACACCATATAAAAGTTTGTCATCTAAAACCCAGGCATCTAAAGCAGGTTTAATGTTCCTTCTATTATTCCTTTTTAGTAGAGAAGGGTGTTTTCAGAGGGGAACACCAGCCAGCTGCAAAAACACAAGCTAGCCATGCACACACTCACACATACACGGATTAGGCAGACAGCTATGTACACACTGGTGTCTAGCTGTGCACACACTAGTATCTAGCCTCACACGCCAGTACCTAGCTAGAGGTCTTCTGCCCTCCTTCCCTGCCAACTCCCAAAAGGGAATTGTTTTGCTCTCTCTAAAAAAAACCATCACATTTGGATTGCCAGGTTAAGCAAGTTAGTGAATGCCAGATTTAAGATCACCCATGCAACATTAATTCACCCCTTATGCAAACACATTACGATACAATCTTTAATTACATGATTTTTGTTTGCATGGGTCTCCTGCCTTTTCCAGCGCTAAGGATGGATGTTGCTCACTTAATGAACACTATTCAAATTTTCTCCTATCCTTATCATCCAATGTGTGGTGCATGTACTATTTACTGCAGAGCGTCCAGATCTTGCATTGAATACAGAATGATTAATTTCCTCATGGGCTTTTCTATAGTGGTGTTCTCATTGTAGTGTTTGAGGGGTTTTTTTACAAACATCAACGAATTTATCTTCACAGCTCCTTGCTGAGGAACAGAGATAAAAGCCAATATTTTCAAACATGTCAGTGTATTTTGGGTGCTCAATTAAAGAAGCTTAGAGCCAAAACTTTCAAAGGGCTTAGCTCTTTCCTTTCTTGGAGAACAGCTCCCAGCCACCTTGGCTCTCGACACAGTAGGCAGTATTTCTACAATTTAGTTCATGGGTGACTGAAAGCAGGTAAACAGAAAATGGGGACCACATGGACAGTAGTTGGGAAGAATGTCATTTATTTAACTCACTCAGCTTCATAATAGCAACTCCTGCAAAGGGTGAAAAAAAATCGGATTTTCAATTTCAATTCAACTGCCTTAACTGTATGACCATGATTTTTCCTAGCTGTATTTCTCTTCTAGGCTCACTACACAGCCTCCAAACTCTTCACCAAACAGTCGCCATCTCAGGACTGCAGAGCCCTAGTTCATCCGTCATCTACCAAAAATGGAAACACAGTTTGGGTAGAAAGTAGGATCTGATCATGTATCTTACCTCATGAACATAAGACGCAAGTGAATGGCAATTCATGGACACTTTTTGTTCTGGTGTTTTCTTAGAGTCTTGATTTAGTGACCTGAAGTTGTGATAAACAGGAGAAGCATGCATGAGCTGAAACAGAATTAATCAGGGGGCCAGGAGCTGAATGGAGTGTAGCATCAAAGAACAGATTTGTGTGGAGAGGAAGCAAAATGAATTGCTGGGCAGAAAGTGGGAAGATATGTAGGTGAGCAGCCCTATATCATCTTTTTCAATAAAGCTGACGGAATGGCCAACACTAAATCTCCTCACACAGAGACAGGTAAAAGACAGTACCCAACTAAAACCAACCACAGTATAATGTTGTTTTTCCAAAGACAAAGAAAAAACAAAATCACTGGGGCCTTTCCACTAAAATTGCTTCCTCCTGTGAAAACTTGCTCTTTATTATTTAGCTGTCAACTATCAAAACCACATCACTGTTAACAACCTAAGGCTATGTTGTGAACACAGCTATGGTTGATAACCACTGCTTCATCAGAACATCTCCAAGAATATTTTTAAGCTCAAGCAAAACAAGGATGAACTTTTTAAAAGTAAATTATAATTAAACTTTCCCTCAACCTGCCCAACATGGACATCATGCTTGGAAAATGTCAGCCCAAACAGTTAAAGTTTAGCAAAGCCATCAGCTACTGAAAACAAGGCCTGGTAGGCAAGCTTAGTCAACTGAAGACATTACTATCCCTGCATCATCTCCATGCCGCAGACTGAATGTTTACAGGCACTGTGATAAACTGCAGAACCTATCACTCCACCTCTAAAGGTGTTGCCACAAGTTGTAGCTTTTTCAACCAGATGGTAGGATCTAAATGTACCACACTCACAAGTGACTCAGGAAAGCCAGCAGCTTTGTCCCTCTCTCTGTTGAGTCCTCAGTAAACACTCCAGCTCTTTCAATGTCAGAAGAGCATCAAGAAAAGATTTAAGAAAAAGAAAAGGCCTAAGTTGCATGTGTGTAAGTCTCCGTTGAAAGAGAGAGTTCTGCTGGGCTAGGAGACTCAGCCAAAGCCCACAGGCAATCTTTGCCCTTGGGGCTCTTTCAAATTCATCTCCTGAAAATAGAAAACACATCTTAGCCCTTGCTTTTGCAAGCTGAGACTCAGCTTCACCCTGCTGTGCTCTGGGATCGCAGCAGCCACTCTGTTATGCCCTCTGCTTGGTAGTCAACATCTTCATATTCTACAGATTCTTCTCCTGAGTTAGACAATATGCTCTCTTGCAGGCCTGTTTCCCCAAATGCCTTGCTAAGAGGACTACTGTTTCATATGAGCCCCACAGCGCTTCCCCCAGTTTACTTTATGGATACATCAAGCTCAGACTCCTACCCTAACTCCTGCTGCAGGAAAAATCCATTGCCTGCTGCAGTGATGAAGGTGACATTGCTCTGAATGCAGGAGTTATGTAGTAAGGTTACTTGCTGCCTAAAGCCAACTACAAAAGGAAGATGGCTCTCTGACATCACCATCATTGGGCTAAGCTGAAAACAGGAGATATTACTTCTCATTAAAATTCATAGATCTTGCAACTTTTATAGAAACAGCAAGAAGAATCCAGGATGGCAGAGATGAGATATTAGGGCCAAAGAGTACTGACTCAGAGCAAAAACTCAGATTTCTTGGCTGCCAATAATAAGCATATTTTGTAAGAAGTGAGTTTTATTCTTAAAGCTACATCTAACACATTTATCTTCAATATATTAAAGTCTGAATAATTCTAATTTTGCTTTAGTGCATTAATATTTAGTTCATATAGGCTGTCTTATATGAAGGTACATCTGTGGTACTGTTAGTTTGCTTGATGTGGCAAGTCACGCTGCACAACCTTCTCTAAGCTTCTGTCAGATTTCAGAACCTGTTATTCATTCCCAGAGATATTTCTGGACATGGGTTTTATCCATCAGCAGAGTTTGCTGAACTAGTCCACTGAAAGACAGAGCCATAGTCTTTGTAGACCGATAACACCGTCTTTGGTAATGAACGTATCGCATCTGTGACTGGCTCTCAGCTGCCAATGTGATTTGTTGCTTCTTTTAGTCACAAAACAAGAACAAGGATTAGTTAAAAATCAGAATTCATACAACGTAAGAAATCATCATAGAAAGGACTGGGAAGAAAATCGGTAAGCAAAACCAAAAATAGCACCTGCTTAGAAAAACTATAAAAACACTCGGTTTTGGAACATGACTCAGAAGTAAGACCTCAATCTTCATGTATTTCATTTAGCCATGAAGTATAGCAGAGCAGATTCATTTAAAACCAAAAAAGAAAAAAAATTATGTATGTACACACTGTCTGTCTCTGCAAAAGCAGCTGACATCTAGGATGATAAACTCTCTATTTAGACATAAGTATCCTACTATCTTCAATCGTTTTGCATTTATGTCTTTTCATTTATTACCACCAGCAATATTTGCATGAAAATACAGAATTTGGTTCTTCAGAATTCATTCATTAGTGCTGTTCATTTCCTCACCTGAAACTTTAGCACTGTGATATTGCAATTGGTTGTTGAGGAATTGATTAGATCACAAAGAGAGGATTAGAGCTCCAGGTGGGAAACACACAGCCGGAAGATATGAATGCTTAAGTAAAAAGTCCTAGTTGCCATGCAATTGCCATTGGTTTGTTAGTCTTAACAAAGAATAAAGGAAGGGGAAGAAAGAAAATCTATACATTTCAGGAGAATTGCTACCAGTGCTCATTTTCTAAGAGATGGCAGCAGCTCCGTAAGGACTATTCTTCTCCTGTCAACACTGAGTTGAAATCACAACAGCAGTTAGTTTCACATGCCATTGTTATTTTTCATTGAAAATCACAATCCAGTATATTATACCACTAAATCTAATACACGAAATGAAGCATTTACAGAAGCCTACAGCTTGATGTCTCTCTTCTAGAGCACCTTTCAGAAGCTGGGCATCTCAAAGTGCTTTACAGAAACGACTTAGATGCTAGCAATGCAGTGAATGGATGCAAACTCTGTAGGTACAACGTTTTCAAGGGAAATGCCTGTTAGGATTGTCAAGCCAGGACAGTGAGTCACTTTCCTCCCCACATATCTGACTTAGGGCCAGAGTGATCTCTGCAGGCCTGTATTCAAGAGGATTTATGGTTGAAGACCCCATGCAGTAGCTGACCATTTGCCAGTGACTTGCATGCCAGCAGCAGCAGCTGCAGTTGTGAAGACCTCGTGGAAACCTCAGTTCTGCAGGCACAGCCCCTTGCTGCTATTTTCAGAAACTGTGCTCAGAGCAGAACTGACCCATTACTAGGGCAGACTGGGGCCACTGGACACAGCTGGATTTCAAAGTTCAGTAGTATTTAGCTGCTTGTCTGCTTAACTGATGGAAGAAGAGCACTCCAAGGCATTTCCAGCACTTCCAGGAATCCCAGTGTGATAATGGCTCAGCAAGACCACACCTCTAAGACCATGGCAGCAAACTTGTCCTTGCTTTGAATACTGAGTTAGCACTGAATACAACAGGGCCATTCATACAGCAGGACTGAGCCTCAACCACTTAGGGCAAGCAACAGACAACAAAAAGTCTTAACGCTTCCAGAGAGGTTTGTGTACACTACCCACCACAGCAGGGGAAAATTAGGAGTTTGATATGCTTTGGACAATTATTTGGGATATTCAGTCATCTACAACATAATCATTGTGGCTCATACTCTGAAGTTGTTCTAGTGAGAACTGCTGTGCTGTTAAAGACATACATTTATTCACCTTTGCTGTAAAAGTTTCCAGTAAGTACCCACCAAACAAGAAACAATGGGGAGTACCAAGCCTTAATGACTGTACTCTGCCCAACAGGTATGTTAAAGAGATTGGCCTACAAGAAGCTAATTCTCTTGTTTCCAGAGAAATGGACTAAGGAAAAAAATTTCCCAAGGATAAACATGAAAAAAAAAGGAAATTTGGAACTCAGAGCCACAAAATTTGAAGAATGAATTTTTCGCAGGAAAAAGGGAACAGATGCTCAGAGAGCATGTGTAGGAGCAGGGCTCGTTCAGCCTGGGTACTGGCAAGGTCAGAGAGAAAAAAACGTTTGCAGCTCTAAAGACAGGTAGAAGTTGCAAGAAGAAAGATCCTGAATACTCCCCAAAACCTGCCCGCCAGACAGAAGGACGCTCCCACAGGCTGAATAAACTGAGGCTGGGAAGCACATGCAAGATTAATTATGTTTCTCTGGATAAGCAAATTCTGAAGCAAAGAGCAATGCTGGTTAGTAGTGCTGTGCAAGGTCACTGCGTGTATCCTGGAGCTACCCTGACATAATAAATGGCAGCTTCGTGTCACCCACCAAGACTAGAGGAAAGAACTCCATACTAAACCCAAAGAATTAATTACCTATTTCCATGGATCTGCCTGCAAAAGACTACGGAAGGTGGAAAGACTGATCAATGATGTTTAGATCTACAAAGATCGCTACTGAGATGACTGGGTACCTGGGAGTCCAGCCAGATCTTGGAAAACCTGCTGACTTGCAAATAGAGGCAGTCAGAAAGTGGCTATCTAGAGCGTTCCTAAAGACCTAATGATGTATCCTGAGGTCAGCACTGGTCAAGATACCCTAAGACACGAAGAGATTTAAACAGGGAAAACATGGAGAGAAATCTCCATTGGAATGCTCCATAGAGGTCAACAGGGATATACAATATCAAAGTCTGCCAAAACTTAGAGGAGTCAGTAGCTCATAAATCTGTGGGAAAATAATGGAAGAACAATGAGGATGATTGTAAATATACTCAAGCGACTTGCAACTGGGGTGTAGAAAAACACATATATCATATCGTCTTGTGCGCTTGACAAGTGGAACATCCGTGTTCAGATAACATAGGCCTGTGAGAGACTCAGAGGCACCCTCTCGAACATGCCTGAGATTCCTGCCCTGCTGTGGGAATGATCAAAGCACAGTGGTAAACAACGCCTGTGCCAATCCCTGACATACAGGCAAAACCAGCAGGTTTGGTAATCCTCTAGCAAGGACCAAACTCCGCGGTGCCTGCTTCCCCACTTGTGCGCCTCTGCCCGTACGCTGCTTTGGGGATCCCCCAGTTTGCGAGGTACTGAAAATAAATTTACTCTTTGCATTTCATCTGTGTTTTTGTGGTTGTTCTTGCGTCCCGCCTGCGTCGGTTCACACAAACCCAAGAGGTCTAGATCCAAGACAGCATCTGGACAAGAGTTCAGCATGGAGAAATAGAAATGTGAACTCAGATAGACCTGAGCAATCTCCTTGGATTTTCTGTTTAAGAGATTGATGTCTTCCTGAAAATTTTATTGCTGGAACATTTTTATTTGTTCTTTGTTTTTACACTTGGTTGAACGGAGTTAGATATGGACAGCTGTTCTGACCCCATTTGTAAACCTTGGTGGATGTCCTTTCAGATGAGTTCTGCAAGGAATGATGGAAGAGAAACTACAAGAGCTTTTATCATCAGTGAGCCAGATGTCTCCATTATTTCTCCTCTTTTCAGCTGATTCCACCATTTTAATATTTTTCCTTTTTCTCCTCCCCTTGCAATACTTCGTTCCAGCCATGAAAGTTGTGTCCTTGTTGCTGCTGCCTTTAGAATTTTTATATGCATGTTGTTGGTAAAGTAACAATAATACTTTACTTCTGTAGTATGCTTTTTCACTAGGGGAAGCTGAAGTATTTTCTAAGAATCAATTATACTTCACAACCCATTTCTGAAGCAGACATTATTGTCCCCAGTTTACAGAGGGATGAAATGGCAGATAGGTTAATTAACTTGCTTGAGGTCATCCAGTGAGTTAGTAATGGAGCTAGGAAAAATAAGATTCAACAATTCTCATTCTCAGTCCCTTGATCTAACCGCTAAGAAATATTCCTTCTCTTCAGTCTGAGTATTTAATTTTAAATCACTGATCATTTATTCTGACATATTGTTGAGCTACAAATTAGTCAGTCTAAATGACAAGTACGTAGATGTGTGGAGATCTACAGCATCCTCCACTCACTTGCCTGTTCAGCTTCATGCACCCCCTGCTATGGTGAACAGCTAATCTGCCATTAAAAATGGATGTGCTACAGTTCTTCTAGAGAACCATTCCAGGCATCAGTTCCAGGGCATCGCGCAAGAGAGGAAGAGCACTTGCTCTCCTTCCCCAGGAGGCAAGAAGGCGGCCTCAACAGCCCGACTCTCTGGGAAAGCAATAAACTCAAGATGCCAGCTGGCTTTGAAAAACAATTTCTATTTTTCTCTTATGCTGCATCTCCCTCCCAAGTGTTTCCAGTGTTAGATAGTTGGAGAGGCAGTATTTAATAGCTGCATCTTTGTAGGTTTCACTCTATGACATTAGTTTGATGAGTTTTAAAGTTAAAATATCCCTCAAATGCCCACCCAAAGTCTGCCAGTCTCTTATTAAAACACACTCTCTCCAGAGGCATTTGCACAGCTAGATGTCTCCATGGCTCAGCATGAGTCGCTGCGCAACAAAATACAACTGAAGTTCACCAATTAATCACGATCACATAAAAAATGAATAACAAATGTTTTCTAAACACAGCTGTAGCCAATGCAGTTTTACCAAATGTTCAGAAGGTCCTTCTACTTGACTCAGATGAAGAGGATTTTATTCCCTCATATCAATATTTATAACAAGAAAATGTTAGAGATAGTCTTGTAGCATGAGATGATAGTTCTAAGCATAAGACTTACGAGTGAAGTTGTTTACTGTGTCATATAGGAACTACTCAAATGCCTCATTTTCAAGATCAAATGAAACAAGTTCAGACTCTTTCTTTCCTCGTGTCAACAAAAAAGCACCAATGAGCAAACTGGCATCTTGATCATTTTTTCTCTTTAGGTATACCTTTGCCTTCTCAGGAAAAACTCGCAGTGGCTCTAGTGTTGCTTTTTGTCAAAAAACCTACCTTAAGGCTATTCAGCATTCAGTTATAACTAAAATACATACACAAGAGGAATTAACCAGGTAAGTAATTCCATATCACTATTGATCAAATAAAATAATTCCAGATCAAATTACTGCAATTTGTTTGCAAAAAATGTCTCTCCTGTACTTTATCATGAAATTTCTTCCCCCTTTTTTTTTGCTGCTGTGTGTGCTCCATCCATGTTTCTTCACTTCCTTGATTTCTTTCTTTCACGTGGGCAGAGAATGCCCATGTTGTTTCCAAGCCCCACGTCAACTCACTCTTCTTTAACTCCTTTCTAGGGTTTTGCTTTTTTCACTCACCTATCTGCCACTGATTTTCTTCTAAATAATTGCTGACAAGTCCAAACACTTTGCTCTATTTGCAACAAAAAGCTCAGGAGGATCTAACAACATGTCCATAGAATTCAGCTCATCACAAGTCTGTTCCTGTTGTCAGCCTCTGCTGCTTCCTTCCATTCTGTTATTATCATCCTGCACCTTGTCAAGTCTAATTTGGACTGTGAAAACCTCAGAGTGGAGACATTCATTTTAGGTGTCCGAAAGACTTCACACACACTTACAGCACTGCATAAATAGTATTACACTGGTCTGATTAGACAGGTGGCTTTGCATAGTGGTCTAGATACCACCAGCTTCAGGAACCAGAGGTCTGGCTCTTGTGCATCCCATCTCCATAACCACCCCATCATTCTGCACTAGCGTGAAGGTAGATGAGCTTCCTAGAGATGAAGGAGCAGGACATAAATGTCTTCCATTCCTCTCACCTCCCCACAGTGATAACTAAAAAATTAAACAAAGAAATACCTAGAGGCACAATACTAAAGAGCTTGAGCAGCAGTTCAGCCTTCATCCTGAATGTTAAGCACTAGCAACTAAAACAGGAGTGCAGCCAGCCGTATACCCCTGATGGTAATTATTCCCGGGGGTGCATGTTACAGCACTGCTCAGCAGCCAGAAAGGTGACTGGCCTGTCTAACCTGTTCTCACGATGGGCATCATCTCAGGAAGAGCGATTTGGACAGTGTCATCCACAGTGAAAAACATCACCCAGCAAGCCTAAACTCCCGCTTAGAATCTAGGGAGACACACAGTCCCCTCAGATGAGGTGTGTAAGACCATTTATGGCTATGTGGGTTGCAAAACAGACCGTGTGCTCCACCTCTGCAAATTTGCAGATGTGTTGAGTTGTCGCTTTGTTGACTGTTGTGACTTTGATATTCCTTCCTGAGTGTCCGTAGGCTGCCTTACTGGCCATCACGCTAACCCTGGCAGGGTGCTTCACAAGCAACTCTCCTCGTAACCACAGTAATAACAGTGATGTAACAACAAAAAGATGCTCTTGTGAGTGCACATTTTCACTTTATTCCTGACTTCAGATTTAATAATATTTGCATGTTATTGCATGGCTGACATGAGAAACAACTGATTTGAGAGGAAAAAAGGCAGAAGAAATGAACTAATGCAGACCTGTTCATATACGTGTGCTTCCATCACACCAAAAGGCCATGCTGGAGCTCCTCTCACACACAGAGTTATATGTCTGTGTGCCTGCAAAATGCAGGCAAGAACTCTGGGTCTCTGAAGAGAAAATCTTTGTATTGCGACTCCTTCCTAGTGAGCCATTGCTGTGATGCGTAACTACGAAAAAGAAAGTCAGTTTGGCTACTACCCTGATCAGGAACAGCCATAATTCTCTCATCAGCCTAGTCTACTAAATGGTCCCGGTCTGAAACTCAGCAGGCTAACTTGAGACAATCAGGCATGAGGCTGATATTGTTGCTGGAAAACACAAATGGAACCAGAACCCCATTATTCAGTCCATTTTTAGGTAAATCAACGGTTGGAGGGAAACAGGGAGATGTTTTTCAATGGTCTACATGCCACTTCTCTGAGTTTGGGTAATATGCAAGAAGAATTGAATATTTTCATTTATGAGGAGAAATGAGAACAAACTGACATAATTGCTGAAACTGGCAGGATAATTTACCAAATTGGAATATTAAAATATTTTGCCACAATCCTTTTAAACAAATAATGAAATTTGAAGATGTGAGAAGGTAAGAGTACATATTAAACCACTGTCATTATTTTAGAGATGCAGAGACAGTAATGTGTCCCAATTAACCCTATTAAGGAAGGGTGGAATGGAGTGGAGATCCAACTACTCATTCCTCCAATATACAAAAAGTGTGCTCAATTTGAAGCTGTAAGAGGAAAAAGTCTCAAATAGCCAGCAGCCATGTCTCATTACAGTTTCTAAAACTTATTTTCTATGGCAGAAGTTAATCTAGTCTATATGGAATAAGTATTTTGGAACTCATAATATTTAAACAATTTAATCCTGGGACAAGAAAGTGGTGGTTGCTTAGGAGCCGGCAATCACAATTTGATTACAGTAAGTGAAAAAGGACAGTTCCAGCCAGATAGATAAATACTTTCCTACACACACAGAGATGCTTCAGAAAGACTATCTCCATTGAGATGAAAGAAATGATCAGAAAAATATAATTCAAAAATAGAGACAGAAATGTAAATGAGAATTCTTATCATCTTACTCCACGGTCTAAAATACATGACTGTATAATTAACAAAATGGCCAGATTTGGCTGAAGGACAATTTTGGCTCAGTAGCAGGGTGAAGGAAACACTCAGAAGTTAAAAGTATAGTATAGAACAATGCGGAAAGGTGAAAAAATAAGAAACAATATTCTGGAGTATACAAAAAGTGAAGACTACAGAAAATGCTTGAGTGATGACACTAAAGACAGTAAAATGGGGAGTGCAACAATGCCAAGGTAGGCGACTAGATAGAGATGGTAAAATAGCACAGAATTAGCAGAAATGGTAAAAACTTCTGTTCCCTCCTTAGAAAGACTAATGAAAAGGCACTTCGTTACCTAGTGAAAAAAGGAAGCACTTCTCAGTCCATTAGTGAGTAGTGAAGATGGCAAACATCTACTAGAACAAACATTTTAAAATTAGGATATCTCGGGAACTTTTGCGTAACAGTCCTTGAAGAATTGGCAAAAGAAATCTCGGGAGTGTTAAAAAACCTTGGAATATAATTACAGAATATCATGCCAGTGTTCAAAAAGGGCAAGAGAGGTGGCCGGGGTGCCTAGGCCACGAGGCTGATGGGCCCCTGGAGAAGCACGGAAAAGAGAACAGAAGGTCAACCAAGGAAGGACCAAGGAATAACAATGCGTTTAATGCCGGTCAGTGTGCGCTCTTCCAGCAAACACATCCAGCCAGATAAACTCAGTTTCGTTCTTTGATGGCATTACAGGTTTGGCTTATAAATGTAATCACACAATTGCCGTTTACTCAGGTGTCTGCACCGAGCCTGACTGAGCACCTCCTGGCACTCATTAAAATTAGCACAAACCAAGCACCGGGAAGGCTCCCGTGAACTGGGCCTGGGATGGGAGGGCGGCCTGCCGAAAGCGGCGGGGATGGGTCAGGAAGCCCGGCGTACGCCTCGGGGACTTCGTGCGGCATTCCGCTGCTCCCCCGCCCCGGTCCGTGTCTGGGGGAGCGAGGGCGACCGACTGCGAGGCGCGGGCAGGGGACCCGCATCGCCCCCGGGCACCGAAATGCCGCTCGGTGCCGGGAAAGGCGCACCGGGCCGGCTCGGGCGGGCGCGCTCCCACAGCACCGGCGGGCGAACGGGCCGACAGCCCCCACCCCACGGCCGCCCCGCCCCGCCCCGCCCCTCACCGGGCCCGGCGTCACCCGCCGCGACGCGCCGGCGGGGAAGTCACCGCGCATGCGCCGTGGCCGCCCTCCCCGCCGTCGGGTCAGCGCTGGGCACTGCCGGGGGTCGGGCGGGCCGGAGGGGTGAGCGGGGCCGCGGGCACGGCTGCCCGCTGTCGCTGCCCTGGTGGGGGAGCGGGGCGCGGGGCCGTGCGCAGAAAAGGGGGAAGCGGGCTCCAGGCGCTCGCCCCGGGGCGGTTGGCCGAGCCCGCGCCGCCTCCCGGGCCCTGGGCCGGGATCCCGCGCTCCGCTGGGGCTGCCGGGCGGGCAGCGCGGGCCTCTGTCACCGGGCGGTCACCGCGCGGTGCGGTCGGAGCCCGCGGGTGGGTTTCCGCGCTTGCCCTCCTGGAGGGAAGCGAGGCCGCGGAGCCGGAGGGGACGGGGCTTGCTGGGGGGCTGCGCTGGGCCGTGCCTGGCTCGGGAGCCCCTCTGCGTGGTGGCCCGGGGCAGCCTTCTCTTCTCTGTGTGGTCGTGGAAAGATCCAAAGTAATTCTGGAAACAGAAAGTTCTTCTGGCATATGCTAAGTGAGAAGGAAGTGACCAGAGACAAACTAGCAGACTGGGGAGAAAAAAACCCAGCCTAGGGTGGGAAAGCCAGGCTTCGGGTAGCGGTAAGGAGTGGGGAGCAGGTGAAGAAGCAGCGCTGCATCGTGGTTTTGCTTTTGGTTTAGGTGTGTTAATCCTGCAAATCTTGTCACCGTAAGCGACAAGAACAAAACCGTTCTTATAGCATCTCACAGAATCGGAGGTTGCCCTAAAATAGACTTTGGATACCTCTGGCACTTGGGAGTTTGTAGTCTTTGCCTTTCTCATCTCTCAGATGTTCTCAGACTGGCAAGGTTTAACAGCCTAGCTCCAGCCTTGGCCTGGGCTATTTATGTCCTTTAGCAATTCTGAAGTGAAAAGCAAGTCCCTCAGACCACTGGTTTGCATTGTTTAGGAGCTAAAGGTATTCTCGTTTTATGACTGCCCTTGGAAGAGATTAAGTAAGCTTTGAGTTTGTGTTGAGTCTGGTGATATTTTCAGAGTGATGACATCATAAAGAGTTTTGGAGACAATCTGTTGCTTTATCTCTGAATTTAGGAAGTAGGACTGGCTGTTCTGAAATGGATGATTTAGCAAGACTTAGTAGTTCTCTCATGTACTCGATGCTGAAGTTGAAGTGCTGCCCTGTGATCATTTCAGAGCGTCTGTCTTCACGCTAGGCCTGCTGCCTTAACTTGAGATCACTTTGCCTTCTCTTTTGTTATTCTTTCCATTATTCTCTTTGACTCAGATTACTTGTGTTGTTCTCATGCTTGATCTTTTTCCTGCTTCCTTGCTAGTGCTTTACTAACAGGAGTAAATCAAAGTAGGTGGTTGTACATCAGGTGCTCCAGTGGGCAGACGTATGTAAGGGAGGTTATGAATACTTCAGGTTTGCGTTATTAAACAACAGGCTCCCTGTTATCGTACTAAAATGGTCTTAGCCCTGTCTTGCTGATTACTCTTGTCCCTGCTCCGTAATCTTTAATTTTTTATGCTCATCTTCTGGAATCAGCTGTGCAATACATCTTAAAACAAGAATTTTTAACTTCACCGTAAGTGCAGTGCACTTGAACAAACCCTCTTTAATTTCTCTGGAGACTTATGTCATCACTTACTCAAAGAGGCACAGTACAGGCAACATAGAGCTTCCAATACAGGATTATGGGACTCTTATTTTTGTCTATTACATCCCATTCTGCAAAGAAAGAGTGAAGTAAAGATGCAAGGAAGAGAAAAAATGGGGAGGTCTAGGAAAGCTGAGAAAAAACCCCATGTCCACACTTCTTTAAGAGATTATGGATGTTGTCTCTGGTGGCCTGATAACAATGGTTATGTTCTCAGAGCGTTTTTGTTGCAGAGGTGTCTTCAGGTGGGAGATGGCTGAAAGAATGTGAAGCTGCTGATGTGGGATTTTCTTGGAAAAAAGAACCTAGCATGGGGAAATTATTTCCTTTCCTTTTCAAAAGAATAGCTATGAGGAGAGACTGAAAAGAGAATGTAGAAAATGCTGATGGAAATGGTCAAGGGAAAGGAGTTAAGATGAGAAATATCTGTGTGATTGCTGTAGAGAAACATGATTTATTTTATTTTTACAATTAATAGGCTAGTTTTGCTAGATGGACTGTGACAATGTTCATACAATGTTTTAAATAAGGTGAGAAACTTTCCTGAGGAAAAACTTTCAGGTTGCTTCCTCAATATGTTTAAGTGGTGTCTTACCTTGTGTTTGTGTAGAAGTCGGAGGCCTCGCAGTGGGTACCACTTCTGGCAGGGTTCACACTGTAATTGTTCCTGCGACTGGCGTTTAAAGGTAGCCTTAAGGAAACTGAGTTAGATCTGCTAATAAAATAAGCCGTGGTAAATTGTGGTTCAGTGTAGGTACTCTTACAGTCCGTATGCTGTCTGTAGTGTCCTAGTTAGGCTGGTAATTGTACCTGGACTAGTGTAGATGTTCTTTATATGCAGGATTACATGCTAAGAATTAGACTGATTTCATGCAAGGGATGCATGACTTCAAATGTGTGATCAGTGCACGATGAGTTGTTTTGTTTGCGTTAACTCTGGGATAGCTTACCATGCTTGATCATCTTAGAGTTGTGGCTCTTCTGTGTTTCCTTTTGCAGGAAGGTCTGTCGTCTATGTGTGCCCACTCTTCCTTGGGAGATGTCCAATGTTTCAAGTTACGCCCTTCGAATGGCCCGGCTGAGTGCTCAGATTTTCGGAGAAGTTGTCAGGCCAACTGACTCAAAATCTATGAAAGTAGTAAAGTTATTTAGTGAGCAGCCTTTGGCCAAGAAGAAGGAGGTCTACAGCTGGTATCCTCCTCACAACACCTACTATGCCCTCATGAAGAAACTCCGTTACTTTGGTCTCTACAGGTAACCTCTGTGCTTAGAGTGGGAGCAGGACTGGAGATGGATAAGGGCTGGGTGTGAAGTTTTTATACAGTTCTTTTTCCTCAAGGAAAAGAGGAACATAGAAAAAGGTGTAGTTCAGAATATGATGCATATGAAAATATGTGCTTGATTGTTACACTGAGAGCAAGGCGAGTAAGAAAAGTGACTGCTGTCTAACTTTTACCATAATTAGAACCTTTTCTGAGAAAGACTTTAGATGTAGTTATGAGCAAACAGTTATTTAAGAAATAGTTCTTGCTTTGTCTTTGTGGGGAAGGGAAAAGAGCTTTCTTGTAGACAAGAGGTGGGCAAACGAATGTGCTACAGAAAAGTGATGTTACATTAACACAAAAATTGCACTAAGACAGTGTCACCATGTATTCCTGAATCATTCAACAGCTAATAAACGAAATTTAGAAGAGAAGGAAAGTCTGTGTTAGGCTAGAGGAGGGTTTTATCCTTTAAAATAAATTAAGTTACATTAAATTCAAATGTAGTTTAGTCTTGTCAGTTCCAACTTCATCCAAACCAGTTGTCTAATGTATAAATGAATTTCCACAGTCTCGAATAGGAAAAACTGCACCACTAAAGAATATCAGCAGGAGTCAAATGTGGTTCTTTGACTTCAGTCAGGTAGCACTAAAGAAATCCCTTAAAAGTGAGGCTGCTAACCCTGTGAAGTCAAAACAGATTAATTTCCATTGCTAGTGTCACAATACTAGTGTTGTGGGTTAGGCCGATCCAGCAACTAAACCCCACGCAGCTCTCCCACTCCAGTAAAGTGGAGAGGAGAAAAATGTAATAAAAGGACTGAGGGTCAAGACAGGAACAGAGGAGCACCCACCAACCATGGTCCCAGGCAAAAGAGGCTGTTTTCTTAAACAGTTTATTAACAGCTACCTACAAAAAGAAAAGCAAACAAAAATGGTTACTTGAGAGGATAACAAGAAAACAAGGCCAAACCATAAAAATCAACACCACTCCCCACCCTTTGCCTTCTCTTCCTGGCTCTACCTCCTCCCCCCAGCGGTGCAGGGGGCAGGGAATGGGGGAGTGCAGGTCAGCTCATGCTGTGTTGTTACTGCCACTTCTCTTAAAGGAGAAGGAGTCCTTACACCATTGTCCCTTGCTCCAGTGGATCCCCTACTCACGGGAAAGCGTGAGGTCCTACCCGCAGGAGGCAATCCTTCCCCAACAGATTGCCCCACGTTCGGGCTTTACCACAGTCTCGGGTCCTTAGGGAGTCGTAGCCCGTCGCTCTGGCATGGGTGTCATACAGACTTTAAATGCGCCTCCGCACAGACTTAGATGCGTAAATGCGCCTCGACCTGTGCCCATGATTCACAACAGTCTCAGGCTCAGGCATCTCCTTTAACAAAGCACCTCCCCATCGGCGGGGGGTTGTCCCACGGACTCTAGATGCGTACCGTGCTCAGGCTCTGGCATCTCTTCTCGACGTCTTTTCTTCTCAAACCATGACAACTACCCATCGAGGATTGTATCCAGGATGCTCTTGGTTTAGGTGAGGATGCGAACACTTTCTAGAATTAGCTGTTTGTTGGCACAGAAAGCCTCGATGACATGATAATGTTCTTTACTCCTCTCCTTCCCCTCCTAATCTCAAGTTCCTTCTCTAGCTGCTCTGTATACAGACAGCTTGTAGAGGAGCATGTTTGCTGGTCAGAAATATGTAATGACAAGTCATAGACTAACAGGGCCTGATAATAACTTGCTAGCTTTTTGTTTCTTTTCTAAAAAAGCTGTGTTTAAAAATAGCAATGCAGCAATCTCAGGTCACTTAGGATGCAGTTGTGACTTTTGAAGAATACCTTTGCACTGAAAAATACAGGGACAGAGATTAAAAAGAATTTATTAGAACATTATTGAGGATTCATTATCTCTGCCAGCCCCTTTATCTCCTTCCTGTTTTATTCTTCTGTTAAGATTCTACCAGTAACTATTCATAACTCATTCTCAAAGTCACCTGAGAGCAGTGTCATGTACTGTAATTACTGCTCAGCATGCCCCTGTTTTCTTAGCAGCTAATGACCTGAACTTAGTCTCTAGCACAGAAATACAATGTGCTGTTGCTAGACTGCTGAGCTAGGTGAGAAGGGGGAAATTCTCATTCTTGCTGATTTTTATGTTTTACTGCTCATTTAAACACAGTGGATCAATAAATGCAGTGGAAATAATGTATATGCACACACCATTTGTTGCTGAAAAGGGCAACCTTGTTAGTTCTGAAAGTACCAGAGGAAACCTTTCGAGTTGTTTACTGCAAAATTACTGCTAGCAGTAACATTGAATACATTGCAGTGAGTTTCAATATGGACTTCACTGTTAAAAAAAGTTTTTTGATTTTTTTTTTATCATACAGTTCAAAGAACTTTTCACATCTAGGTATTCCAAGAAATAGAGTAAACATTTTTTCTTTCCTCCCCTGTCTAGGGATGAGCATCAGGACTTTAAAGAGGAGATGAGGCGATTGAAGAAGCTCCGTGGGAAGGAAAAACCAAAGAAGGGAGAAGGAAAGAGAGCTCTCAAGAAGAAATAGTGCCACTTGAACAATGTAGTGAACTACTCTGGAAATGCTGGAGAACAGCTGTAACCCAGGCTTTCTGTTCCCAGCCGGAGAGGGCTTGGCATGTAAGCTGCGTGTGAGGCACAAGAAACACACTGTGAAATACTGGAGTCCACCTTGGGAGTACACTTGGGTCTTTATGGTTTTATTGGGTTTTTGTATTTCTGTAGTTTAAATGAACTGTGTATTGGAGCACAATACTTTGTCAGAGCCCTCTCTTACCCAAGTATTAAAAACAAAATTATTAAAAGCCAAGTGCTCAGTGTTTTTCTTGCAAGCACCTGTAGCTATTTCAGTTTTTCTGAGTCTGAAAAATTGTTTTGCTTTCATTGTCTGTCTTACTTGGATTACTATCAATGCTGGTTTGCATGTGGCCGCAAAACGTTTCCTGCTTCTACTGCTGCTTGTCATCTTGCCTGTTATAGTGAGTTTCAGTTCAGGTAGCTTTAGTGTTAATTTTTTTAAAGTTGCTGTTAGAATCTATTCTGTGTTTTGCACTGGATGATACTTCACGGTCCATTGCCTGCCCACAGCACTCTCGTGGTACCCTTAATATTTAGCTACTGCAACAGAAGAGGCCAAAATATGAAGGCTCAAACTATTTTCCAGTTCCAGACCCCCTACTAATTAAAATACAATATTTAATTTTACTGTAATAAAAGGATTCTGAATTTATTTTGATTGCCTGGAGGACATGTATGAAGTACTTGGTAAGGTGATGAACAGTTTTACTAGTATTCAGTGTGTGGTTTTATCACTAGGGTCCTTCAGTGTTGCTAATATTAATGATGGCATACATCTGCCACTCTTGCCTGTCAGGGAACAGAAAGTACAGAATGCAGCTGTGCTGCTCTGCCTGGGCATGTGTGCATCTTGCCTGTATGCGCCCTGAAATGGCATCTTTTAATTTCCAGATCATGTAAGCTCAGAGGAACATCCTTGAGGTAGTAAAGGAGAGCTATTAAAAATGTAGAGTGACTGGAGCAGAAAGTATTTGCACAGTTAACTTGGGGTATGCTTGATTTTGCAAACAGAGGCATTCTGAAGTAGGGAGCAGTACTAACCTACTGATGTTTCTAAACCAAGCTTGCTCAAATTTAAATGTATTTGAAAGAATCTATCTGATGATTGAAATCAATGGATCTACATAAATCTGTAACAGCTCAACAACTGTACTTCACCAAGGTTATTAACTGAAGAGGTGCTGATTGTATTAAAGGTGCTTCTGGTGAGCTGTGTAGTTCTTGTTCAGTATCCTTACGGAGTGTTGCCTGATTTTTCTAGGCTCTGAGAGGCTGATTTTTAGGATATCTGCAGTGTTGCGAGAAGTGCCAGAGTTCATGCCACAGTCAACAAAATGCTATAGAAGTTAGTAAAATCTATATCTGCTCTGTACTGTAGTGGTAACTCTCTCTCTTCCTCTAATTTGAAATCCTTTTAGTAACTTAGCACTTTTGCTCAACTTTAATGTGTCTTCGGCACTTCAGTGTACTGTGGGTTGTCACTTGTCTGGTACTGAAGTATATGGAGCTTGTGATGGACCCCTGAGAAGTACTTGGTTCCTGGGACATGTGTGAGCAGCCAAGAGGAAGCGGTCTGGTTCCCTTGAATTCCTCTTCAGGAAGAGGAGTAGCATGGAGCCACTAGGTAGGAGGGGAAATTGCCTGAGTAGGAAGGTTGCTGCTGCCTGATGCTGTTTCTGGCTGTGAGGGGTGAAGTTGCTCAGCTGCTTGCTTTGGTGGAGAGAAAGACTGGTTCTGAACCTCTTCAGCAGAATTACTGCAGCAGCTTTGGACAGCTGGTGATTGTACTTACAATAGCTTTGTCGGCAAGAACTTGATGTCTTCTAAAATGAAAACAAAGATCAATAAAAATGTTTTCTCTGCATTTAAGATGAAAAAGCAACAGCATCTTTTTTGTTCCTGTGAAACGCTTAAAGCTTTGACAGTTTATATAAACATGCAAGAGAGAAAGCGTGCATGCATCAAAAAGCAAATTATAGTCCTGCTCCAGTAAAGTAAGTATGCATGGCCTTAAACTTTGTGTGTGTGGGCAGACCTGGTTGTGAGCATACATGTAATTATATATAAAATACTTTCACAACGTGATTGGCCATGTTTATGCTTCTGAATCCACATGTAGCCTACTTAAGGACTGAGCATCTACAGAGCCTACTGAGGGCAGTGAATGCTACAGGTATTCTGTATCTTAGCGTGCCACTTTGCTAGGCACAGATGTGAACTCAGTGGTATAATACTAGATAATTTGGTTTGGGGATTGGATCTGTTCTTTCTGTTCCAAGCCACCTAGCTATTTATGGATTTTGAGAAGCTCCTGTCATGAACAGGAAAGCAAAAGGCTTGTTTGGCTAGTCATCTGTAATGATCTCCTTTGCAACTTGCCAGAGCAAACCTGCTCTAGCGTCAAAGCATCACCCTGGGAACATACTTTGGGAAGATACTTACAGCAGCATATCCAAAAAGGGAGAGAGACTGATGGAAGTGCCTGTGAAGTAAGCAGATGTGAAACAAATGGACTCAATTGTTGCTTTTCATCTTTCCTCTGCAGTGTTTACA
The DNA here is from genome assembly GCF_009769465.1 of Tauraco erythrolophus. Classification (NCBI taxonomy): domain Eukaryota; kingdom Metazoa; phylum Chordata; class Aves; order Musophagiformes; family Musophagidae; genus Tauraco; species Tauraco erythrolophus. The sequence continues at coordinate 66,900,762 of NC_141468.1, read as the reverse complement.
AAAGCAAACTGGATGGAGTGAAAAAATGATACCTTTTAAGAAGAGCAGTATAAGTACAAGAAAGGGTCCCTTGCCTAATTTTTCATTATCTTCTGTAGTACTCATTCACTAGAACTAAGTCTGCTCAATAATGGCTGTTTCTCCTCCCCTGAGACTTGACCATAAAATAACGATGATTTAGCTGTTATTGGAGTATATCCTAGTATTAAGATAATCCATTGCTTGCTGGGAGTGTTGGCATAACTGTTTTGTTCCAGAAAATACAGCCTTCTCATCTCCCATAGCTGGGATAGAAATAGGCACTTTCCTACCTCCCTTCTAACCCGTGCTCTGTCATTTAGGAACAGATGTCGCCTGAAGAAGACCACATTTTGTGAATTGCAGGGTCTGGACAAATTTGAAGTCAATCCTGAAGCATCATGCCAGGTATTAATGCAGTATGTGTATTTAGGAGGGGAAGGAGAGTTTCAGCCATATTCTGAGGGGTAAGGAGGGGAACACTTACACTTTATACAGCTATTGGTATAGTGGCATATCCATTTTATGTACAAATGATAATCAAGTTCAATTATATTTTTGTTTTTGGCTTTTCCCTTACAATGATTCTTTTTACCATTCAAACTCTGCTGAGTTTTATTCCAAAAGTCACTCCTTTCCTGAGGGCGAGAGCTGACTGTCCTCCGCAGATGTTCAGCTGGATGTTTTAATTCTTGATCGGAATAAACCTGGTTAGCTGATCTCTGCGGGACTAACTGAAAGTCAAAACACTAACCTCTTCTCAATCCTGAACAGCTTTATTAAGTGCCACTGCTTCCTTATTTTATACATGCTTTAACTATGTCTGTCTTTAATTATACTCTGGTATAATATAGTCATAGCTGCGGAGTACTGCCTTGATAATCATAAGTGATTTTGTAAGCGGGCTGACCCGGTTGCTGTATATATCCCATAGGGAGTGCAGTTATTGCTAATTCTAAGTCCTGCAGACAGGCAGAAGTTCACTTGCATATGACCATACTTTGTAATGATGGAAGGGGAAAAAAAAAAAAAAAAAAAAAAAAAAAAGGCAGTCTTGCTTTCTAGCACAGGTACCAGTGTGTTGAAATATATGTGCTCTGCTCAGGAAGGCATTAACTTGAGAAAAGTTTCTCCTATTGTGGAAAGAGTTTATTCTATATATTAAAGCAACGCGCTGAGTTTACGCAGGTCAGTGAAATGCACTCGAGTTACTCTATGGTTTTAGACAAATGCTTTGTCTTACTTGCCTCTGTTTCCTCAAGAGTAAAATTAGAATAGTGATCACTTAGTGAATAGTGTCATGAGGGTAAGCTGCTTCTAGGATGGGAATTCACCCCAGGAGAACCTTGTGTAAAGAGCAGCTTAGTCTGGCTATGGTAGGAATTGTACCTCTGCATGTTTCAGAGCTTTATTTGAGAGAGTTGGTTGTATGCAACAGTTGATGACATTTTTAACATATCAAATAAGCTGTGGTAAGCTACTGTGCTCGCTGTTATGCTTTAGAAGTTAGAGACTTCAAATGCTGAAAAAAATCTTGATTTGGTCAGAAAATAAAAACTAAAGAAAAATCATAGATATTTCTTAAGCCATAAATATTTTTGAAATTTTAAAGTATCTGTGTACATATTCCTCTACCACTTTGAGTTTTAAGGCCATTTTAGAATCATTTAAAAAAAACCAACAATCAACAAAGTCTATATGTTTTGGAAAAGCCTCACAAATCTGAAAGGCTGCTTTGATGAGGGAATGACTGTGTTTTGTATGCTTTTTCTTTCCTTTAAAGCACAAAAGATAATATGGAAATAAAACAAGTGTTATGGGGATCTCAGTTCTCCTCTGTAACTGTTTGATTGTGATGCTTCTTGTACAATTCCTTGGGAGTAGATCCATGAAAGAAAATCCTTCAAGAGGACTTTCTCTCTTCATTATCTCAAACAATACCCTTATCATAAATCCTGGTAAGAATCAAATGATGTGTGTGGGCCACATATTTAGATGGATCTTCATGTGCCTGCATAGCTGGAGTCGCATGAAGAAAGGCATTTTAGTCTCTTCACTTCTTTCTCCTCTTCACTCGTCCTTTTCCTCAAGTGTAATAATAGTGTCTTGAGTACAGCGAGGAAGGAACAGACATGAAAATATCTGAAAGAATTTGCTTGTGAAGGCTCAGTCACAGCACAGCTATACTATGTCCAAATGATGAGGGGCGTGACTGTAGACAGATGTTAGAGAGACATCACCACCACACTGGCTGAGAAATTATTTAGGGTTGTCTAAGGGGATAAATATGAAATTAACAGGATAACGATCATGACATTGAAGTGGTTTTGTACATACTGCGTTGAATTGTTCTAGGTGGAATACTGGGGAAAATTCCACAACATGAAATATTTAGAAAAAGTGAGAAGATTCCCAAGAAGTGGGTTTGGCTTCTGTCGTCTGAGTCAGGCAGAGCTCGGCTGAGCCAAGTGTTATAAAACATAGCACAGGGACCACTTCTCTCCTGGAAGAGGAGGAGGCAGACTGGATGAGCTCATACATTTTCTCATATCATAGCTAGGTCTGTGAAAACAAATCTCACCAAGAGCTAAAAAAGTATTTTTATATCCATTAGGTTTGCTGTCTGTGCTTGAAAGTACTTTACTTCATCCCAGGGCTCCTAAAGCTGTTTGTAAATATTTCATGGAGTTCAGAGGGTCTCTCCCACTTCAGTTGTTGTTTCTGTGTGTCTGATGTTTGCCTTATGGGCTGTTTCAGTAAATAGGTTTTTAATGGTGCTAGGAGCAAAAACCACCTGAGCTCCAGAAAGTCTAAAAACCATTCTACTGCCACATGCAATGGTGTGTCGCTGCAAAAGCATAATCGTAAATGCATCACATCCCTCAATTTCCACTAGTCTTGCCTGGGTAAAAATGAAGGTGGTCACTTGGCCTCAGACTTTCAAAATGGGTGTCTAAAATGTGATTCCAGATTCAAGCAGCTACAGAAGTAGTCTAATTTTAGAAGCTGTGTGAACATTGAGTATCTCCAACTGGTTTCAATGGGACTTACCTCTGAGTAACAACTAGGTAAATCCTATGCCAGCACACAGTCTTGTAGTCCCCTTTAGCCTTAGACTGGCAGTGGTCTCCTCAGGGCAGGACTGATGGTGAAACAACATCTCTTTAGAGACTCTGTCCTGCCTGCACGTGCAATAGCTGCTTCCCCGGTGATATTCAGTTTCGATCAGAAGAATATTAGGCTGTCTGGGTACCACATGTTGGATTCCATGGAGGAGAGAGCTGCAGGTGGCTTAAGGAAAGCCTCGTCCCCTGAGAGACAAGCTGTACAGCTGAAGTGTGCTGTGCTGACACCTGGGTGATGCTGTCTTGTTTACAGCCAGCAACTGTTATGGACGAGATGCAACACTTCTCATTTCTATACTTGCATGTGAGGGAGCCTGTGTGTGACAGGCAGCATCAAACAGCTGCTCAGAACATTTCTGGGGGAACAGCAGGCAATGACAGAGATGGTAATCCAGGAGGTGTGAGGGTATCACATTCAGTATTGAGCTAGCTGGTTTACAGAGATGTTTATTATATATTGTGGTTTTTTTTTCTATTACTTCTTAGAGGTCAGAGTTTATGACAGCTTTTTATTTAAGTGAAAGAGATATGACTGACGTTTCAGCTGATGTTACTTAGTATTATGTTTAGTTTGTAGGCATAGGAGCATTTCCATGAAGGCTCCAAGCCAAAGCAGTATTCGGCTGGCTTGTATAAACTGGCACATTTATATCGGAGAGAGGCCCATGAATGAGGCAGTGCGGATGCCACCTAGACAGACGACATTTCTTGCGTGAGTGGATGGGAGGCGATTGATACGCAGGCTGCGTGTGAGGCAGCAAGTGTTATTTCTTGGCTGTCTTTTCCTGGGTCTGTTTGGTCCAACTGATGTGCAGGTAAGCATTGTTCACAAGCTCTAAACTTCACAAATGCTTTTCGAATGAACAGCAGAAACCAAAAAGTATTAATTAGGCTAGGGAACGTCAGAGTTGTTACTGACAACTAGAACGTAACATTGCAGCCTCCTTATTTTCCTGCTTTTGCGCTTAGTCGTTCCGCTTATATGCTGTGATGTTTGCCAAAATACTGCTCCGTTGCCTGACAGCAATACAGTTAACAGTGCAATGTGTCTCTGTATGCTCAAACTCAAGTTGTTTGATAGTATCAAGTTTATTAATAAACATTAATGCCCTCTGAGGACAGATAGTATGGTATTGACTAGGCATGCAAACCACTTAAAAATCAGATAAAATGAAGATCTGAGCTGGAGCCTTGCAGAATTCCCCCAGAGGGGGGTAATAGAAATTGTGTTCATTTACCAAAGCAAATGTGTCTTCTGGAGAGAGAAGTCATATCATATTAAAAAGGAATAACCACGTCCGAGGGCCTTTAGCATAACTGCAAGCTTCAAGCAATCCACAGCATCAAAAACATTGAGAGGCCATTGACCACTGCACCAGAAATTTTGCCTTTGGCCACGTGCATACTTGCAGGACAGATGAGAACATAGCAGTGTGGTTCAGAGACTGTCCTACTTCCCACATGCTTGGCAGGCAGCTGCCTCTTTAGGAGAGACTAAATGTCTGTGAGGCTTGTGTTGTCTCGGTGGTAGATACTTATGTTTAAATACATAAGATATGTGTATTACAATATAAACATTAATTTAAAAAGGTTATTAATTTTTTTTTTGGCCTATCACCGAAGAACAATAACTCTTAAAACTCCAGCAACGTGGAGTATTGCCCTGAAGAACCATGATCTGTCACCACAGTCTCTCTATCCCATGTGAAAGCTGCAGTTTCTGTATTTGATTCAGATTACTGATTTAGTCTTTTTGGACCCTTAAAGTTTCCTTACTCCAGGCCAATACCAACCCTAATGGACTTTTTCTGCTTAGTGAAGAGGCTAGAAACTGAAAGGTGCAGTTACTAACCAAACTGTTATTAGATCAGAGATGTAGAGAGTTACCAAGCCATCTGTAAAGTGCTGGAGAATCAAATTACAGCAGGTATTCAGGTCAGGGGAAGCTCAGCTAGCCTGGATATTTTGAAGGAAAATCCTAAGACTGGAACATAATTGAACAGCAAAATACCTTGTTTGAGGTGGAATCCTTTCCTGCCCTTTCTTGGAACTCACTCAATCGTGTTAGCGCTTTTTTGTGCCTAAATGGGATGGTTTTGAGTTATGAAATGCGATTGTTCACACTGGAATAATAATGCTAGGAATCTAAAACTACTTAGTCCTTAAAGCCGATCAGCTTATCACTATCCAACACAAAGGACTCGGAAATCAGATACCCGAACGCGCTGAATGCGTTAAAGCAATGACGAAGGACGCTAAGGTAACAGGAGGGTCTTGACTAATCCTCTCAAGCGTGAGATTTGGTCCTGGTTTCAGTCAAGTATGCCAGGCAGGAAAATCAGTGCTCCTTACTCCTTTCTTTCTCTGTTTTCATCTGCTTCTCATTTCCTAGGAGAGCTGCATCTTCTCCACTGGCTGCTTCCACTATTTTCTCTTTCCATCTAATCTTTTGTCCCATCCCTCTCCTTTCTTTTCCACTGATTGCTACTTCTGTTCTCTTAACAGTGGTTTCAGGGCTCATGCTCTCTCTTGATGGTTCCTTATATGCCACATTTATCAGTATTTACAGCACTGTTGAATAAAATGTGCTGTTTTCTCAGCTTCTCATGCAGGTACATAAGTGAAGGCAGGAAGCCAGCAGAGAGAGAGGCAGAGCACTGCGATGCGGCGCATACGTTGCTGGACCATGAAGTCACTCCTCAGACAAGGAAGGAAACAGGTTAGCATTTTGCTCTTGCGAGGCTGAACAATGTACAGAGTATGGAAGGGACCTATACGCAAAGTCACTCCCATGTCCCACTCCCATCACCTTTCTGGCTCCCTGCCTCCCACCCACTGCCTCCAAAGGAAAATGTTTTGCTTTTTACTTTCTGAAAGTCTGAGCTGTGGTTTAGGGAGCGAAGAGCAACAGATTTTTAAATAATGACTTTAAAATAAATTATGCTTGAATCAAATGAAAACTATGTAAATATTTCCAATATCATTACAAGAAAATCAAGAATATGTTATTATTTATATATAAAAGAAAGCTTGTTAGATCAACATTGCTCTTAACGGTAGAATGAAAAATGAGTTAAGAACCTGATGGATTCACATTTTCTTCTTTTTTCCCTACGTCCTTTTTTCTCCTAGTCTCCACCCATCCTCATCACTTCTGCTCATGTATTTAACTCAAAGGCAAAGAGCTATGAAGTCTCCATGAACTGAAAAAAAATGTAGATGAGATTGTTCAGCTGCCAAATTCAAATCACCACCTGAATATTACCTAATTTTTCACTGAAGGTATGAATGTTTGAGGTTCAACAGTGTCACAGAATGGTAAATCTCCTGAACTAGAAGTTCTCAAAAAGCTACCAAAGGAAAAAATACATATAATCTGTATAGGAATACTTTCAAGAAAAGAAAAAAAAAAGCATCCTTGCTTTCTCTATTGCCTCACATTGGAGCAATCAGACAGCGATCCCTAGAAATAGGAAAAGATATATAGTATATCTTAAAGTGAAGGGGTTAATATATCTACATAGGTGATAAAGAGAAGTGAAAAAAAAAAAAAATCTGGGTTCTTTCCTCAAAGAATACCTTCAACATTCTTTTCCTGGAGAGCAAAGTAATATTCTTAAGTATGTATTATTCTGACTAGTAATCAGAAAATGACTGAACTCTGGACAACAGCCTAATTTTTGTTCTGTTTCACATTTTCTGGCCAAGATTACAGGGAACATGACTGTTGTCATTAGTATCTGTGTTCCATTAACATCTATATTTCCACTGTTAAGATTGAAAATTAATCCGATGTATAACCCCATCTCTGGAAACATTCAAGGTCAGGTTGGACAGGGCTTCGAGCAACCTGATCTATTGAAAAGGTCCCTGCTTACTGCAGTGGGGTTGGACCAGATGACCTTTAAAGGTCCCTTCCAACCCACATCATTCTGTGATCCTGCAAGCAGTACCATTGCCTTAAATATATAAAGTTGTGCACTTCATACTGCAGCGTTTAAAAGTGACGTGTGTATTTTAACATGCTTTAGAAGATCTGTAATTATTTCTCATGGTGCCGAATTTAATCCAGCATTTGGAAATGTACATAGGCCAAGGACAAACACTACAATGTATGAGGCAAAGACTGTTTTTCAGTGTGTGAAAAGGTTAAGCAGTTTTTGGAAATTTTGGACTTTAAGATGTGTCGAATTTTCAGACAGCTTAAAAAAAAAGTTTCTATTATCATACTGATACGCAAATTATATAACTTTTTTGGTTAAGAAGCTGAAAGTTTTTGTTATACCAATTAACTGTGAAGACTGTTTTTTTTTTTTTTTTTAAGATAGAGTTTTCCATTGAAAGAATACCATAAATGTGACTCATAGTATGTTTCATCTAATATCGCTTTTGGACATTTGCATTTTGGAGCATCTCATTAAGATTAATTCTTTTTTTGGGGGGAAGAAAGGATAAAGATGTGTTCAAATGCTCACGATGAGACAATTGCTTTCAGGTAGCCATCTAATTTTTTACTGACGCATTGAAACATTGTTCTCTGGAAGTTCAGGTTTTGATTAGCTCAGATAGATGTTCTGTGGTAGGCAATCTAGCTGAAAAGCCTTTGTCTTTTAACAGTTGACTTGTTTTCAGATCTGAATTTAAAAAAAAAAATAAAGCTGAAGAGGATGAAACCTTAGTGCATAACTAAGAGTTTGAGGGGAGGTGGCAGGTTTTTTATTTACTAGTGAGCATTACCTGCTGTAATACCAGACAAAGTGGCTGTGCTGCATCGTAGGACTCAACCAGCCAGTGCCCCGAGCGGCTGACAGATTTGATAGCAGAAACCAGCCCTTTGCATCTAGGTTGTAAGTTTGATTTTGACCTATGAATGCTAGCTAGTGAAATGAAAGCTAGTCTCTATAAAAAATATTGATGGTATCAATTCTTAGTAGATAGGATTTCATGCCACCAAGAAATAGTTACGGTTAATAATGATTTATCTTCCATCATGATAGATTAAGCAGAGACCAAAGACACCGCCGTGTTAAGGAATAGGAAATTCCATATATCAGTAGGTGCGGATTCTCTCAAACAAAAGGAAAGTATAGCATAAACAGAAGAATTCCATCTCCTTCCAACACAAAAATATTTTTAAACAGTATTCTGTTCTTTATTTAAAAAAAAAAAAAACAGAACAAAACCAAAAACAGTGCACCACCTATCTCGTGTATTTCAGGTGATAACTCTGCTGTGTTCCCAGTTTAGGTCATCAGTTGTTAATATCAGGGTTTAGAATTGCAACTCTTCAGGTGGTACATCAAATGTAAAAACAAAGTCTAGCAAATATATTTTATTTGAATGCAAATCATCTGAAAAAATCAGAAGCTGAGGAACAAAGGCACACAAGATTACTAAAAGCATTGGGAAAGGTATTACAGGTTTCAGATTGATAGTAGCCTAATTCCACTGCTGGAGTTATGCCCTGGACATAAATTGCTTGGGGAATAAAACAAGGGCTATGACTATGTTCCGTACACCGAGACTAAATCATCCCTTGCTATAAATTTCATTGAAATGAATGGACTTACTCTGTTAGTTAACCTGTATTACTCTTGGCTTTTCCATTAACATCAACAGGCTGTGTGCTGGGAGAGCCATCTCATATTACATCTGCCGCCTTTTCCTTCAAAGTTCAGAGATATTTTTTGAAGCGTTTAGTCCCCAACAAGTGTGTTATTTTCCAGAGTCTGTATGAACTTTTCATAACCATTACACATTCCTATCACATAGCAGGAATTGCTGACAATCATCCTCTTCATTAATGTGGCTATTAGAGAGAAATCTCTAAGCTTGGCGAGCTGCTGAGTTTGTACGTTTGATTCCTACACATTTGTGCAGCCTTTTTGTTGATTGCACTGCAGGCCACCAGTCACTGGAAAACCTAGGCTCCTATCTCAGGAAAGCATAGCCTGTCAGATAATCAGTTAAAATCCATTTAAATATTAACTAGATTATTTTGCTTACTTCTTATTTGCGGTCAGGAGGTGTTTTATACTGTGTAGCTCTCTACAGGAAAGACCCTCGGCTAAATTCATGCCCAAAGTTCCTTCCCTCCATACCTCAGGGTCTGTTATTCCTGACTCCACCATGTTTTTGCTGTGCCCCTACTGTAAATTGATGCTGCATTTATTTCCCAGTTACAGCACTGCCAGGATCGAACCGAATCTGAAATGCTTTTACACACCAGTGGCCCCAGTGTGAAAGGTGAGATGTAAACCTCCAATCTGTCCTCAGGATTGTCACATTGAGAGGTTGTATGGTTATGGATTCGCAACGGAAGCGAAACAAAGATAGGGATGTTTGCACTTGCACGTTTCAACCTGGTGTTTTAACTGAGTAATATCAAATCTACCAGGTTGTGATACAACAGCCTGTACCTTCTCCAAAATCCTGCTGCTGTGCCGGTACGTTAGCTTCTCTTTGCAAGGCATTAAAATTCTCTTACCAATTTGTTATTTATCATAAAGGCCTTTTCAGCAAGAAAGCAACTTAAAATACCTGATTTAGTGAATGCTTTACGTGTATAAGCAGCATTTCAGTGGGTGTGGCATACAGGGATATGACACAGGTCGATTTGTTACTTCAAACACGACCGCTCTGCCACTTTGGAGGAAGAGGGCCGCGGGCACAGGGTACACAGGGGTGCCGGTTTTGGGGGGCAGCAGTGGCTGCCAGCTCCAGCTCCTCTTTGTTTCTGAGCTGGAGCGAGTGGCATTTCCCAGTGCACTCTACCAACCACCCCAGTTCCTCTGCCATTCGGAGTGAAGCCCATGGCAGGTCCCACCTTTTTTCTTTGGTAAGCTGGGCTGTCGGGGAAGGCGGCGCACGTCCCGTCACGCAGACAAGGTGCAGACAGGGTGGGAGTGCGTGTTCAGGAACTGGGGTCAGCTCCCAAATCTACAGCTTGGGCAAAGCTGGCCAGAGGATGATAGGTGTTAACGACGGGAAGGAAGGGCTCCTGATTTCCCCTGAGCTCATGATCAGACCCTTCACGCGCTCGCAACACCGTACATAAATAAACCACCAGCATGTGGCAGGTCAAGGCCTGAATGCCAACAACGGAAAAAAACAGCGACAAATTATTTTAGTTATAACTAGAGCAGGCATGACGTTTTTAGATGAAAATGTGACTTTTTGGAAGTACCTCGGTCATTTTCGCATGGTACGTATTTGTAAAGATTTACCTCGAAGCCGTAATGGCATTGCTTGTCAAATGATGTCAGACTGGTCGACGGTCTGACAGTCCCGTTCCTGCCCCGGCTATTCACCGCTTCCACCGCACCCCTGTTCCAGCAGGCGATGAGCTCACACGCTACTACGTAAGATCCCATGTGTTTCTCGTTTTAAGCCCTGGTTTTATCCCACCCACGGTTTGCGGGGCTGAGGCTGCGGCTCAGCCGCAGTTTTATCCCGCCCCGTGCTGCGGCTGAGGCCAGTGCTGGGAAGGGCCCGCCACAGACCCTCTGCCGCTCGGTGCTCACCCTTCTCCCGCCCCGCCCCGCCGCTGCCGGCCGCCCGTCCCCGCGCCCGCCCGCGCCACCGGCTCCCGGCGCGCCGGCCGGGCGCTCCCGCGCCGCCAGGGGGCGCGGCGGCGGCGGCGGGCGGGACCTCGGCGAGGGGGCGTGGCCCGAGCCTACGCTCGAGTTCCCAGGGCGACGGGTGGTCGCGCCGTGACGTCAGGGTATTTCCCGGTGACGCCAGGCAGCTCATGCGCAGTGGCCGCGGCGGCGATTCTGGGTGACGTCACGGGCCGGGCGTGACGTGCCGGTGGCGCGGGCCGCTGGGAGCTGGCCGGGATCTGCGCTCGCCCCCCCCCTCCCCCCACCCACTACGGGTCGCGGCTGGGGGCGTCCCGGCGGCGGGGACGCGGCTCCCCCCTCCCCCTCCCCCGCCCCAGCGCTTCGATCCAAGATGGCGGCGCTGAGCAGCGGCAGCAGCGCGGAGGGGGCCTCGCTCTTCAACGGGGACATGGAGCCCGAGCCGCCGCCGCCCGCGCTCGGCGCCTGCTACGCGGGGGGCAGCGGCGACCCGGCCATCCCGGAGGAGGTGAGGCCACGCGGCGGCCGCGGCGGCCACCCGGCCCCCGCCGCCGATCGCGCCCCCGCCCCCCTGCGACCGGCCCGCACCCAGGGGCCGCCGGTGGGCCCGGGCGGGGCAGCGGCGGCGGCGCGGGGCTCGCCGAGGCCCCACGGGGCGAGGTGAGGCGCGGGGCCGGCGGCAGCGGCGGGGATCCCCGCGCCGGGGAGGCCCCGGCCGCCTCCTGCCTCCGGCGGCGGGGGCGCCGCTCGCTCCGGTCGCCAGCGGCGGGGCAGGGCAGGGAGGCTCCGCGCTTCGCCGTGGCCTCGCTCCCGCCGCGAGCCGGCCGGCCCCTGCCCTGTCTCGGGGGCGGGCGGCGCGCCCGGGGCCGCGGGGGCTGCGGGCCGGCCGGGGCTTCCCCCGGCCCACCGAGGTCCGGTGTCAGACGAGCCCGTCTGCGTGTTACCTGGCGGCTGCGGCCGGCGGAGCTTTTGCGGGAGGGTTTTGTAATCGGTTTCCCCCGGTGGTTTTGAAACGCTCGAGGTGTATTTTGGAAGCAGGGCTGGGTACGGTTCGTTCCGTGGATGTTGGCCCGGGTCACCGTTTCTGCCGGAGGAGTCTGAGGCAACGGTAACGGCCGGGGCACCGTGCAGGCGCTGGGGATGTCAGGCCTCTGGTTTGTGTCCCTCTTACATACTTCCTGTGTTTCGGGGCACGTTACTTAACTTCCTAATCCTGCGGAGAGCGAGCGGTACTACCTGTTTTGCTAGGGTTAACGTGTAAGTTGCTAACGCTTCTGAAACGTCTTCGGAAGGTGGAATGAAATATGCCGTGACAGCGCAGGGTTTTCTGCGGGTTCGAGTATTGTAGGCATCGAAGTCAGGACGAGTTGCCAAATGCCACACATCACGTCTGTTCTGGAGGTAAATACAGATGCTAGAAGCTCGTCTTCTTGTTCCGAGAGTTAGTTGCTGAAGATTATTTCACCTCAGCGTTTCCAAGCGTGCCTGTGTAACTGGTACAGGACCTCTCATCTGTGAGCAGTCTTGTGGCCTCGTGAGGTGCTGAGGCCACCAGGTAACAGCTCCTTGCCGTGCTGGTGGGAGAGCATCCAGCAGGGAAAATGAGCTGGCTTGGATCATTGGCTCACAGTGGGGTTCAGTTTGACTCCCAACTCACCAGAAAAACACTGTCTTTTTATCCGTTTTATTTATAAATAGCGTAGTGGATTATAGTGGAATTAATGAGCTGAGAAGTTTGACAAGTGCTAGAGCTCATGCTGGGGAGATGACCGGAAAGGACAAATAGAGGAGTCTGCCCATGTTGCTGCTGCTGAGAGGTTAGGTTGATTCCCTCATCTTAAGGAGCTACTGGCTTACTTGCTGAAGGAAAGCAAAACTCAGCAGTGTACATGTATTTTACACCTAACCAGCAGGATGATTAAATGTTTTGAGTAATGCAAGTCTGGTCTTAACTTTCCTGAGTAAGGAGAAACTCTCAACTGGTTGAGAAACCTAAATACCGAAAGAATGCGACAAATGCTTACTTTCAGCAGCAAAACGAGGTTGAAAAACTTCTTGCTGGCTTTTATCACCCAGGTTGTGCTGGTGCAACTGTGCCTGGAACTCACTTTCTCAGTTATTTTTGCCATAAAACCCCTCAAATCTCTGTGGAATTATTTCAATAACTGGTTTATATTGTGGCCCTAGAAACAGTAATATCAGTGCAACTGAGCTGGGTAAATAAACTGCAGTGCAAGAGAGAGGAGAAAGGAAAGCAGTGGCAGGAGGCAGTAATTTTAAAAAAAAATAAATTTTCATACCTAGGGGGGTGTTTATGAAACTACTGTAAGTCACTTGAACTTCAGAAAATGTTTTAGCCTGTGCCAGTCATTAGATTTGACTCCAAATGCTAAATTACATAGTGTAGCTTCTTCTCTCACCGCCCTGGATATCTTACATCCCTATGTGAGAGAGAGGGACAGAGAAGCAGTGTGGTCTCTGGAATGCCTGCCAGCTAGAGAGGTTGGTACGTTGCAAGTATGGGTGCATATATTCAAGGCTAGGAAGTGTGTGTGTGGGTACTCTTGCATTATTTAAAAGCAAACTTCTTGTACGTTGGAAATACTGAAACATACAGGTCTAAGGCAGAGCTGGTGCTAGAATTTTTTGTTTTCTGATGTGGTTTTGTTCTTTAGTTAGCTAGTTCTTCCTCAAGTTGTAAGTAATTACGTTTACATTGTATAGTAAATGTATGTACGTATAAGTACAACTATTACTTCATCTAAACCTGTCGTTTATTTAATAAAGTTCAAGACCAAAAAATTGCTGGTACAGTTAAAATGGAAACTGTCCTTAATACTAAAACAAGCCAACCTAAAGCATACTGCAAATTCAAAGCGACCTAAGTCAGAAAAATACTAAAGCGCTTCTGACTGACTCATGGCTCTAATGTCAGTACGTGTTCCAGTGTTTTGTTTCGTTCCTTCAAAACAAGGTAAATGTAAGCTTTAAAAGTAACCTTGCTGTGGAAGCCTCTCAAGGAGTATAACTTCACTCATTTTGAGATACCTGGAAAGGTTTTAGTTCCCTATAATCTTTCAGGAAATGCAGTCCTGATTTCCAGAAGGAAAACCTTCTGTTCTGTACTCAGTTTCTAGTTTTAAAAGGGGGCAGACAACAGGAATCTCTTGACAGACCTTGAACTAGTCTTACACAAACTTGTAAATCGGGGTCCTCTGGTAAAGAAGATATTCTGTATCAAGATTGTAATCCAGTGCTGTGTGTTGGTTACAACTGCATCAATGTCACTTAGGAATTCAAGGGTTGGGGTTTTGAAAAACAGATCTACAGCCATATTGTTCAACTCATGACCAGTTTTAATCAAATAATGAATTTAGTGCTTTAGAAGTTGCCTTGGTAGCCTAACTGCCAATACTAAAAATCTTCTTCTAATAATGAAGTTGTTACGTAAGAGTGTAATAATTGCTAAAGCTTTTTTTCTTTCTTTGTTATGATTGAAGATTAGTAAGAGCAGTTGCCCATGCACTCATATAGTACACTTAGGAAACAGGTGTTTCTTGGAAGCGTAAGGATTCGAAAGGCTAGGGGCAAGTGAATTTAGCAGAAGTTTTCCTCTTCCACTCACTGTTCAGTTGCTGGTGTTGGGAGGCCTGGGATGAGTGCTGGTGTCCAGAGGCACGTAGGTTGGCTTCTTCCCCAGGATGAGCTCTCGGGACAAGAGGTTGTTTGGATGGAAGGTTTTCAGAGTATTACGGGGTTGTTGATATAGTAAGGAGTGTGTGACAGCTGGGAGGAAAGGCTCTGTTCTTGTTGCTAGAGATTATTTACACCAATATTAAATAATTCAAATGGGATTTTGTGTACTCGGAGCTTTGTGCCCTGAACTGCTCTTTGGAAGACAAAAATTACTTTGAAGGTTGTGAAGCGAGGGCCTGAGCCATTAGACGGTCAATTGTTTTCTAGGTGGTGATGCTGGAATTTATCCTGCATGAATATTAGTTATATATTTAGAAACTTTAATCTTTTAAAACAGATTTAAGAATAAGAATAAAATGCGTAGAATGAAAAGACACCTCTAACCTTATAATACAAAGTAAGTGGTGGCTTCTTATGAAGTAACATAGTTACACCAAGAAAGACGGGGCTTGTTTTTGGTGCAATAACATTTAGGGATCCTATGGTGCTGGGAATTAGAGTAACTTTCCTTTTAAGTTTCTATTTCTCTGAAGAGTTTCCAATTAAACATGCTACTTATTTGGAAAGTTGAAATGATATAAGCGTTTTTTACTTCATTGCTTTTGTAGTTTCGGGAGTACGTTTTATGTTGAATCTCTATTGTGTTTCATTGCATTTGTGTTCAGTGATTGAGCCAACTTTATAGTCTGTGAATGACATCCTATTTAATTGTGAGGACAAGTTAAAACTTTAGCTACAAGATGCTTCATATCCATATTCTGCAGGAGTATATCTGAAAAGATAAGTGAAATCATTCTTTTGTTTTGCACAGCGGAGGAGAGGCCGTAGCTGAATACTGTATCTGACTTCAGGTCACAGCTTCAAGAAATACCTGGTCTAGCAGCTTCTTCTAGAGAAGAATAATAAAGGTGATTTGAAGTCTAGAAGTTCAGAGCTTTGAGGAAAGGCTGAAAAAAAAATGAGGTTATTTGTTCTCGAGGCTTATGGCGGTTACTACCAGAAGCAGTGGGTTTAAATGGTAGCAGAGCAGAGGGTTTTGCATTACTATTAGACCTTTTCCTTCATGGCTAAGGATAGTGAAGTGTGAAAATGGGCTTTCTTAACTTGTTTATAAAATGTCCATTAATAGGTTCTGTCACTTCCACAGGCTAACTATGTCAGGAGTGATGGAGAAAAGTTGATCCAGGTGTAGAAGAGACAATGACTTTGATAACCTCTTGTCTTTTTATCCTTAGGCTTTTTATGATTTATTTCTGGCAGGGTAGATCGAACATTAGAACACAACCTTGAAATACTTGAGATTAGTGGGAATGTTAAAAGAGATTTCTGCTTATGAGGTTTTCCCCAAAAGGCGCTAGGATTAACAGCTCTGTCCTGTGGTAGCTTGTTTGATTACATAAAACTTGCTTAATCGAGTAGTAGCTTCTTCTGAAAAGTTTTGATGTCTCAGGAGTCTCGTTTCTTATCTCTGTGGATATCCACAAACTGGTTGGATACAAAGCGTATGATACTGAGTTTTGTGCACAAGTCCAAAGCGTAGCCCCGTGCTAGCTACTATGAAGAAAACCTACTGTATCCCAGCCAAAACCAGCACAGTTACTTAAGCCACTGATGCTATTCCCGTTTATACTTTGTTGTTGTTAAACTTAAAGACATCTTATTTTTTAAAACTGTTCTATTAATATCCTTCTTGACACTTACTTTTAGCCAGGAAAGGCAATTCTTTTGTTGCATGTAGTTAAAAATACTGTAGACCAAATGAGATTTATTTTTTTTATGGAGGTATCTTTTGATGGTAGCTATTTTTTAAAACAAAGAGGAAAAACAACCACCCTAATTTCCTTAAAGCTCCCAGTATTTCCTTTGTCTTGTTATTTTGTAACAAATTTATAGTTCAGTTTAGTTATTTACGTATAGAAAATTTGATTACATGAAAGATTTTGGAGGGAATTTCAATCAGTAGGAAATATAATTTTGTCATTCCAAAGGAAACAAAAGAAGGTTTCAAATGATCATGAAATCGATAATTCTCTTCCAGTCCAGCTTTATGTAGTAGCTACTTCTGGTATGAGACTTTGTTGGAGACACTTTTTGGCCAAGCTGAAGTTTTATGTGAGTTTTATTTTCAGTTTGAACAAGTCGCTTCTGAAGAGTGGTGTAATGAACAATATAGTCGAAATGCTGTGTCATAACCGTGGTCCCTAACGGCTGATGGTGCTCCCTATCACTGTGGTGACGCTGAAGTCAATCAAATGGTGCTCTGTGACCCAGAGGGGAGGTTTTGCTGTTTCCTGGACCTGTGCTGGGCCGCTCAGCCAGATCTGCTCCCTTGTGCCAACTTATTACCACGTAGGTCCTTTCCTAAGTTGATTCAACTCCATAACGCTGAAGAAAATTGGTGTAGTTTTTGCTGAGTTAGTTCTCTGCAAGCTTAGTCCACTGAACCTCCTCAACATGACACCTGAAGAGCTCTAGAACTCTTGTGAGGCAAGAGACAGAAGGAATGTGGTTGGGAAGAGTAGTGGTGGTGTGGTGGGATTTCAGTTCCTTCCTCTCCCTTTTTTTCTTTTTTTGATATCACCTATGTCTGATGAGATCGCACTGGCCATCGCTTTTTATATGTGAGTGAGAAGTCCTGTGCAGCTAAGGCTTCTGTAGCTGGACTTGTCAGGTTTGGATCAACACGTTGGATCTTTTGAGCTTCCCACGTCAGGTTGTCACAACCTTACCTGGTCTTTCTGGATTGCGTCTGAGGGTCCCTCTCACAGAAGCATGATTACATGCTGTAGTTTTGCCAGCGTGCCAAGGACATGAAGGTCCCGTGTGAGCTTCTTGTATCGTAGGCATGCTTTTCCAACAGCTTTGACCGCGTGAGAGTTCTGGGTACAATATTTAGTTTTCCGAGGTGTGAGGTGGGTTTTGCAGTTTTCAGCTGTTCATACATCTGAGTGTGTGAACACAGCTACTTTCTCACAGCTAGTACAGGACAGAGAAGTCAGTATGCAATATACAGGTCTCTCTGCTTCAGGTTTTTTTATTCCAGTTGCTCTTGAGCTTTTCGGGCGTACAATGGAATCCTCTTAGTCTTCCCTCCTGCACACAGCTTCTTTCCAAAATGATGAAATATGTATTTATGCAACTGATTTCCTCTTCTGTGACCACTGCTGAAGTTAAACAAGGCTTCTCGATGCAGAATTACATGCCTTTTCTTCTTTTTTCCTGTTTAAATTCTGTACTGCAAGTGTTTGGTTTGTTACTCCACCTTTTTAGCGTTTGTGTGTTTTGAAAGAGCTGCAATGGTGCCTCTCTTTATTCTGTTTCTGATGACATTTAATGAATGTGGACCCCAGAACAAAAAAAAAAAACAACAGTGAAACAGGCAAAGGTCTAATTTTTAACTATTCCTATTGTCTGAAGGTGCTGTCAGTTCAGGCAGGAGTTTTTGGAGAACAGTGCAGCCAGCTATCATCCCACCATGATGCTCCCCAGCCAAGGTGAACATTAAAGATCAGAAAACAGAACTTGTGCTCTTTTGAAAATGGAGTTTGTCGTGCAGTGCAGGTATAGTGCTCAATATCAAATAAATTCTCCACACTATCAGTACTGAATTCGGGAAATTATAGAAGTCTGTTTGGGCACTGAAAGAAGCTTTTATTTTTCTGAGGTTCTGATTAAGAGAAAAATTTTTGTGAGTTCTCCCAGTATACCTGCACGAAATTTAGTATGAAGAGGCAATTAAATTTCTACATGAAAGGTACCAACTTGCTTTAAAATCTTTCATCTCGGAGGCGAGCAAGTAAGGTTGTTAATGAACAAAATGTACTTGCTGCTTAAAAACGTGTTGCATAACTAAGTGGCTATGTGGTGGTTTTTTTTTTACTACAAAAAGGGGGATACCAGCTCTAATGTCTTCATCTGTTCTGTAGTGGGGCCCTTTAAACAGTGTAGTCATTAGTAAAGCTGTTGTTAAAGGCGCTGATAAGTAGTAAATACTTTTCAAATGTAGTTACATTGTATTCAGTCAACACTTTTTGACATTTGGTGCACAGACTTGGTAACTTTTTAATTTATTTTTTTTCGTATATCTCAGATAAAGAGTTTGTTTTGAGGGTAGACATTTCTGAAGTCCGAGTGGCATGTCTAGTTTTTTTATCTCTCTAGTACAAATTATTCACTGATAGTGTTTGAAAAGCGCTGTAAAATCAACATGAAATAAAATACATCATTCTGACTAAGAAGTTGGTAGTATCTAGGTGTTTGGAACTGGATGGTTGTATATTAGTGCCTCAATCTTTGAACTGATTTTGTAAATTTATTCATTAAATCTTAATAGGTCAAACATTTTCTCTGGTTGTAAGTAATGTAGATTTAAATTTGAGTCTTTAGCATAATCTGAGGTAGCTTTCAGAAAGGATTTCTTTAAGCATTCTCATAATTTTACCAGAATACAGTTTTGTAAGTGCTAATAATGTCTTTGATGTTTTTAAGCTCATGTATATTGTTGAAAATTGATGTAACTTTCTAGTCTGGGGATTCTAGTCTTGCAGCAGGTTTTGTGTACTAAATAGTTCTCCAATTTGATCAGCTAAAGTTTGAGTCAAATTAAAATATCTTTTTTAGCATTTTTTTCAGTTTTCTAAACCAGATTGTTCTTTTCAACATCCTACCATGGTAGCTGTTGTATCTTGGTTTGGATTTTTTTTTAAAAAAAAAACCCTCTCCTAATTCTACAATGAGTGGTAAGGAGCCAATTCTGCCTTTTAAATTATTTCGTTTTTCATGTTGATAGTAGGGTTACTAAGGCAGCATGGTCTACCGAGTAGTACATAGAATGCCATTTAGGAGAATGTGGTTTCTGTGACGGTTTCTGTTTGTGACTGTTTCTTTGATTGGGAGCAAATTACTTGTGTTTTAAAAATAAAAAAAAAGTACATTTGCCGTTTCAGATTTTGAGACCCATTTATGATAAAAATAGGATATCTTGGTTACTTTAGTGGATCACAGATATTTCTAAATGAAAGGAATATATTTGTACTTGGCTAACAATTTCAGCTATCTTTTACATTTTCTAGCTAGTTGGTTGAAAATGCATGCACAGTGTAGTAATGGTTTAATGGTGGAATATTGCACAGTGTATAACAAATTATTTTATGAATCGATAACATGAACTTTTAAATAGGTGCTGATTATCTTTCCTGGATTGTCTAATTAATTGTGTGCTCTGGCAAGGAGAGAGCAGAATAAGTTTTGTAGTTCAGCCAAGACTGAGTTTATTTGTTTTGTCATTTTAATTAATGTGACCCAAGCTGTGTAAGAGCTCTGCTTGACTAGCATTTGCTTCTTATAGGCAATTACTGTAATTAGCTGGTTGGCTGCTTGCTTTCCATCACAAATATGACTTGTCTTCAGCTTAAGGTGTGCAGAGAAACAGTCTGGTGTATGCATGATAGTCTTTTTTTAAATCTCACCGCTGTATGGATTTAACATTTATTGAGAGTCTGCAGCAGTTACCTTTCTAAAGCAAAACTACATTCTTAAATAAGTTAGGAAATATGCATAGTTTTTTTTCCTTTTTTTTTTCTTTTTTAAAGACTTCTGACTGTCTAGGGAGAAGTTGTTAAATTCATAAACGTAAATCCAGTGAATTGTACCAGAACTTGATCCGTGCATGATCCTCATGACTACTGAATTAGTACCAAAGTGAATAAAAGGGACTAGTAGTAATACAACAAAAAGGAAGAGGAATGTGGAATTAAAGATTTAGTTAGATCAAAGCAAGCCATGCAACTGGTGGTTAATGATTTAAATGAAGGATACAGACACCTCTTATTTTTCACTCTGCTGTTCTACTGAGGTAGAAAACATTTAACTTTCCTTTTTATAGTGCTTGGAGGCAAATTCTACTTAGTAGCAAGCAGCAGGTGATGGAAAAAGTGAAGGAATGAAAGAGAATTGAAACTTAAACAGGAAAGCTGCTGCTTCGTGGTAGCCTGAATCCATCCAACTGTTGGCTATAGAGAGGAAAGGTGTCTTTTTGTGCCAGCTCAGGTGGTCACCGGATCCTTTGCCAAGCTGTTTCAGCACGCTAGTCTGGCAGAAAACTAACCTTGACAAAGAGAACAGTTTTCTGCTTGTTTAGCATACTGAAATGGTTCAGCCAAAGGCTTAGGTTCTGGAGAAAGAATAAGGAAGGGAGCAGGGGTAAGTAGCCAAGGACAATATGGTAATTGCACCTGCCTTCTAGGTTGGTGTAAGCTGCAAAGCAACTGCTGCCTAAGGCTCTTGATGACTTGGCTCTTATAGAGAAACTTCTTGGTTATGTTACAAGGGTAGACTTTATCGAACTTTGTCCTTCACAATTTATCATTGTATTTAAAAAAGTACTTTTAAATACTTATAAGAAGTAAGGAACATTTGAAGTCTGAATTCCTTTTGTTAGAGAGGCAGCAACTTAAGTGGCAGAGGCCTGACAGACTGAAAGGCTGTTTATTCTGCTTTAAGAGTAGAGCTGAATGGTGAGCAATTCAATTCGGGTTTAGAGTTAAACAAAAGCAAAGATGTAGATTACTCTCAGTTTCAATTGATGGTTTTCGAGTAAATGAGAGACGTAAGAATATGAAGTAAAAGCTGAAGTGTTAGTAGTACCAGGATTTTGTGTAGTAGAAGTCCTCTGGTAAAGAAAGCAAGTCTTTATTGAATGTGTTTGTCTTAGAATCACAGTTAGTCTTCCACTTATTTTTTCAATAGAATTTCTGCTGCTAACTCCTTAAAGATTTTACTTGATACTTGAGCATTACCTTGGTCAGATATTTCCTAGTTTTTTGGAGTAGGGAGGGAGTTGTTTGGTTTTGATGGGGTTTTTTGCTTAACAGGAACAGTGTCACAACAGGCACAGTTGAAAACTTGCATTGCTGGTTATGGAGGGTTAAGAGTTGGCCTTTTCCTCCTAAAAATATTACCTGTTAGATGGAAAATAGTTTTCATCTTGAAGCCTTTTTAATATTTTACCAACTGCTGTGCTTACAGCAGATGCCTGCTGATCACATTACTCTATTAGCTGGCCTAGTTATGATCCTAGTCATCAGACAGGATAGTACAACAACCGTTGTACCTTTTCTTGAGGGTTTTCTGTCTTGAGCATACTATCATACATCTTCACTGAGGCCACCCTTCACCAATCTAGAAAGATATGTTCGTAGACTTTTATGGAAAAAGAGATACCAGATCCTTTTTCTCTTGCCTACAGTTACTTCTGTAGATATTGTTATCCGTAACTTGTTTACTATTCTATGATTGTAAATTTTACCAGACTGATTCTGAACTATCTGGCTAGCCAACAATGAAAATACACTGTCAAAATTCGTATCTTGGACGTTGTAAAGGAGCTGCAATAAAAATGATTCACTAACATTAATTAAAAGTTAGGAAAATGAACTAGGAAAGGCGGCTTCAATGTTGACGTTCGTATTGCTTGTGTAAACTCTGACGTGAAACTCATTGCAAGCTGGTTTTCAATTCAGAAAAGTTTTTCAGCTGTTAGTATTTTTCATACTTTTTTAATAAAAGTTAAACTACATTGTTAAAAATGTAGTAAGCATGAAACACCAGCAGAGAGTAGGGAAAATGCAAAAATTAACACAGTCGATGTCGGAGTTGAGAGAAACTTCCACTGAGATGGAGAAGAGCTACAACCTGAAGTATAGGAAGAGGGAGGGACTATTCTTCCCACTGTATGTGTGGGATGACTGCAGAAAATGAAAAGCAAGCTTTTTAAGAGGCAAGAAGAGGACTAGCACCATTCAAGGTTGATGAAGGAGGGAAAGTGTCTCAGGAAAAGATATCAAAACGTGAGGAAGAGGTAACTGATTTTCAGTGAAAAAAATGGGAAAATGACGTGCAAATGCTGAGGTGGGGTTCTCAGTTATTAATCCTGTTCACATGTCCTCTTGCCTCTCTTTCACTTAAACACTTCACTTCCGAGTTAGTTAAGACACTAGTCCATCTGAGAATGATATCTTACATGACAGCTTTCTACAGTGTTTCCTGACAAGATGGATCCTGGCTCAGTGGACCAAACAACTGAATTGATTCTGTAAGAAGCAGCCTGAAGGCACTGATTAGAATAGTATCGGATTAGTGTTGATGATTTTGTCCTCCTTAAAATAGTTTCCAAACTAAATGCTTAATTATTATTTGTTTTTAAATTACCTAGCTTGTTCTGTCAAAGTATTCTCTGTCATCACCAAGTGTGATAATCCAAATGCAGGACATACTGTGCCTGGACAAATAATGACTTTTTTTTTCTTTACCGAACACTTTTGAACTCTTTGGTGTCATCTACCAAATGCGAATCACAGACCTTAGAGTTGGGATGTGCTGCAAGAGTTGAGCACTGATGCCAGATCCAAAAAGTATAAAAGATAGTTTGCTTTGTGCTTTCTCAGGCATTGTGTATTTTGACAAGCAGCAAAGGATGCAAAAATAACTTTATGGCTTATAGCCTCGCATTCGTGGAGCCATAGTGTTCCCTGAATAGACGGATTTAGGCTTCTACTGTGTCTGACTTGCCTCTGGCTTGAAATAGGTCCTTGTCTTTATTACATTGCAACGGAGTGCTTATTTGCAAAATTAATGCACGATTATCCACAATAGGCAGATACAAGTTGATATATTCCAGCATATCTGGAATATTTCCAGCCTTCTGGCTGCCTGTGTCCATGTTAGCTTGCGTCAGCTTTCTTGTGTCAGCAGCACTAAAAGGAGAATCAAATCTAATCTCTTGTGATAGAGGATAACCTTAACCTAATACTACCAGATAAGACAGAAGAATTTATTCGAGGCTTTTTTTGGAAAAATGATAAGGTTATCCAGGCTGTAATGGATTCATTACTTTTTCGTGGAACTACAATGAAACAGTGTGTCTCAACCATGCTGCTTCCTATGGGAAGGGACTGAACTTGCATGTGGACAGTACTAAGTGCATTGCAGATTTGCTTCAGAATACATTAAATTTTCTAGCATGTAGTGATAAGACAAGGGGCAATGGATTTAAAGTGAAAGAGGGGAGATTGTGATTAGATCTAAGGAAGAAATTTTTCTTTCTGAGGGTTGTGAGGCACTGGAACAGGCTGCCCAGAGAAGTTGTAGGTGCCCCATCCTTGGAAGTGTTCAAGGCCAGGTTGGATGAGGCTTTGGGCAACTTGATGTAGTGGAGGATTTCCCTGCCTATGGCAGGGGGGTTGGAACTACGTGATCTTTAAGGTCCCTTCCAACCCTAACCATTCGATGATTCTATGAACTGTCTCTTGAGCTGGCATCAATTTTGTATTTCTGCAAGATACTTGGCATTTGTGGTTTTTGGTTTCCTACAGGTGTGGAGTTTCATAAGTGTAGTGGAGTGCTCATAAGAGTAAAAATAAAAAGGGCTATTCTTTTTTAATGACCAGCAAGCTTCTGCAGTTTTGTTTTACTTCTAGAGAAAGTCTGAATAAAGTGTGGATAAAGGGATTACTGTGAGATCTCAAGGAAGGAATGGTATTAGCGTGTTCACATTCATCTTGAAAAACTTGGGTTTATTTTGTTGTCTAGGAACAAGCTCTTTGGTCCAGAACTGATTGCTAAAAGGATTCTGTATTTCATGTTTTTTCTGTCTCTGTTCTTAAGTAGTTCTTTGCTGCTGTCCTGGCGTATACATGCTTATGGGGAGTGAGGCACTTACTAAAATCCTGGGCAATTCTTGTACACTTAGGTTTTATTGGGCAGCTGATAGAAACCCGTACGTCTGTGAGTGCTACTGAACTCAAGAGATTTCATTCTTAAAAACCTAGTGTTTCAGGTTTTCTTCCACAGAGATGATGAGATATGTCTTGGCTCAAAGTCTGTAAGGCTGGGCTGGTGCACATGATGCAAACTTGGCTGAGATAACTTACTTGAACAAGCAAGTTGGAGAGGAGAAAAGATAAGCCAAAGTTGCTGGCTCTGCTGGCTGTGTAAGTGCAACAAGTATGGTGTGATTTTTCTGTGAGGCAAAAGGTGTGGGCGCTGTGGTCTGCAGAAGCAGACGTTTTTGAGATGTATAAGGT
Source organism: Tauraco erythrolophus (assembly GCF_009769465.1). NCBI lineage: Eukaryota > Metazoa > Chordata > Aves > Musophagiformes > Musophagidae > Tauraco > Tauraco erythrolophus. Next base: position 66,876,261 of record NC_141468.1, on the reverse strand, counting down.
CACTTGCAGAGAGCACAAGTTCCAAACACCAGTTAGGAAAAGGTTGGAGTTCCTTCATTTGCATTGAAGTAGTCATAGATCCTCTGTAGCAGGATGCAATATACTTGCACAGAGGTTGACTCTGAAGGAGCTAACTAGTTAAGAGATGCGCTGGACCACAAAAAACTGTGTATAGGCATATACAGGACGCAAGAAGGTGAGTTTTCTGTAAGTAAAAATTAAGTAGAAATTGCAACTTCAAGGGGAAATTGTGAAACTTGGAAATGTGCCATGGCATATGTGTTCTTGTGCCTGCTTGATTAGGGATAGAGTATGCTAGTCAGTACTAGATTGGTGAAAGTTTTTCAGCTTGTCAGAAGACTTTTGATGAATATGGCACGCGAAATAGGTTTTCCATTTCTGTGAGCAACAAGTAACGATTTGTTGCTATGGTTGTCTTTGATAAATTTCCTTCTGCCTTCAGCGTACTTTTAACTGTGTGAATAGCCTAAGATGATAGAAATCCATATTAAATTTTCCTGTAAGATTCACTTGTGGAAAGGCTCCTGGTTAAGTGCACAGATGCATAGTAGGTAATTCAGGGCACTGTTTTCAGCTCCTCTGAGCAATGTTGTCTTCCACTAGACTTGAAGTTCAGCTTCTTCAGCTGAAGACATTTTTGCCATAGCCTGGCAGCTGGCAGTAAGTTTCAGATTTTTTTAAAAAAATTTCTTCATTAGTCACTCAGTTTTTGCTCTCATTGTGATATTAACTTAGCAGGAAGATTTCTGCCCTCGTTAGAGACTATTTTATTCTCTTGCCAACATCTCCTAAATAACGTGCTTCTGTTGTGCATATCGCTGTTGCTCAGTTATATGTGTTATTCTGTGTCTTTACTGTAAGAGAAGAGAGAAGCAAGATTGTGGTTATGGAACAAAATAGAAAATAACATAAGAGCAAGGAAGTTATTAATTATCAATCTTAAAAAAAAAAAAAAAAAAAGTATTTGGAAACTCATCTGACAGGGGTTCATTCTACTTAGCACTAGTGAGGCCACACCTGGAGTGCTGTGTCCAGTTCTGGGCTCCCTGGTACAAGAGAGACATGGACATACTGGAGAGAGTCCAGTGAAGGGCCACAAAGATGATTAAGGGTTGGTGAAAGGAAGACAGAGCCAGACTCTCTTCAGTGGTGCCCAGTGACAGGACCAGAGACAAGGATCATGAGCTGAAACACAGAAGGTTTCCTCTAAACATCAGGAATCACTTTTTTAATGTGAGGGCGACTAAGCACTGGCATACGTTGCCTAGGAAGGCTGTGGAGTTTCCATCCTTGGAAATATTCAAAAGCCATCTGGACATGGTCCTGGGCAACCTGCTTGAGCAGAGGATTGGACTAGATGACCTCCAGAGATCCCTTCCAGCCTTGAACTTTCTGTGATTCTGGGTTACTTGTCCGTGAAGCATCTTCCCTCCCCACTTCCCCCATTGCCAGGCATTTAAGGATAGCATATTGCTGGTATTGTTAGTGGTACAGTACATATTGAGGAGAACTTTTTGATGGGTAACATTGCCAGAATGAACAAATGATACAAGTTGCATTAAGTACTAATGAAACTTGTTTCTGAAGATAATCCTGAGATGATTCCTTAGTGTGCCAGGAATTTTCTGTATACACACCCAGGTTAGCAGCGTGTTACCAGTTAACACAGTAACTAAACATCCTAAACTCTTACATTGAACAATTTAATTGAAAGTGTGTTGATTCAAGCTTGTTCTTTTCACCAATCATCCAACTAGCTCTTGCCATCTTGGGAAAAACTAGCAAAATACAGAAGTCCTCCTCTTTGCTGCTGGTTGTCAGTCCTTGCTTCAATGTGCTGAATTGATTGCAAGTTGAGAAGAAAGCTGACTTCCACAGTCGCCTTGAGGGAATACTTGAATAAGACACTCCTGTTTGGTGTCCCCTCACTCTTTGTGGTTTGGGTTGCTTGTTCCTGAACAAACTATTTTTGCTTGACTGTAGCTTCTTGATGAAATCTTTGCTCTGATTCTATTCTAAAACTTGAGCTAGAAGTGAATCAATTATTAGTTTACTTTAGGAAATTACTGGCAAATAACTGATGTCTAGAATTAGAAAAGGTAAATAAGGTGGTGTGCAAAATGCGAGTTCTGTATTCCAGAGTTTGGTTTTTTGTGAACATCTCAAGTTACGTAGTAAAACTTGTTTTGATCCAACAACTTGGATTGAATCTGTTATTGGTGCCTACTTTAGAACATGAAGTTATTTGCATCTTCATAGAATCATAACATCATAGAATTATTTGGGTTGGAAGGCACCTTAAAGATCATCTAGTTCCAACCCCCCTGCCATGGGCAGGGGCGCTTTCCACTAGGTGAGGTTGCTCAAAGCCTCATCCAACCTGGCCTTGAACACTTCTCTGGGCAACCTCAGCACCTCACCACCCTCAGAGTGAAAAATTGCTTCCTTAGGTCTAATTGAAATCTACCTTCTTTCAGTTTAAAGCCATCATGCCTTGTCCTATCACTACCTGCCCTTGTAAGAAGTCCCTCTCCAGCTTTCTTGTAGCCCCCCTTTAGGTGCTGGAAGGCTGTTAGAAGGTCTCCCCAGAGCCTTCTCTTCTCCAGGCTTAACAGCCCCAACTCTCTCAGCCTGTCTTCATAGGAGGGGCACTCCAGCCCTCGGATCATCTTTATGGTCCTCCTCTGGACCTGCTCCAACAGGTCCATGCCATTCTTATGTTGGGGGTTTCAGAGCTGGACTCCTGATGAGGTCTCACAAGAGGAGAGTAGAGGGGCAGAATACCCTCCTTCGACCTGCTGGCCACACTTCTTTGGATGCAGCCCAGGATACGATTGGCTTTCTGGGCTGCCAGTGCACATTGCCAGCTCATGTTGAGCTTCTCATCCACCAGCACTCCCAAGTCCTTTTCCTCAGGGCTGCTCTCAATCCGTTCTCCACAGAGCTTGTATTTGTGCTTGGGATTGCCTCAGCCCATGTGCAGGACTTTGCACTTGGCCTTGCTGAACTTCATGACGCTCATATGGGCCCACCTCTCAAGCCTGTCAAGATCCCTCTGGATGGCATCCCTTTCCTCCAGTGTGTCCACCACACCATGCAAGTTGGTGTTATTAGCAAACTTGCTAAGGGTGCACTCAATATCACTGTCCATGTCACCAACAAAGATGTTAAACAGTGCAAGATTCAATACCAACCCCTGAGGAGCGCCGTTTGTCACTGGTCTCCACTTAGATATCGAGCCGTTGACCACAGCTCTTTAAGTGTGACATTCCAGCCAGTTCCTTATCCACTGAGTGGTCCATCTGTTAAATCCATGTCTCTCCAATTTAGAGACAAAGATATTGAGCAAGACACTGTCAAATGCTTTGCATACGTCCGGTCAGATGATGTCAGTTGCTCCTCCCTTATCCACCAACATTGTGTCTCTGTCATAGAAGGCCACCAAATTTGTCAGGTGCGATTTGCCCTTAGTGAAGCCATGTTGGCTGTCACCAGTCACACCCTTTTTGTCATGTGCCGTAGCTTAGTTTCCAGGAGTATCTGCTCCATGATCTTGCCAGGCACAGAGGTGAGACTGACTGGCCTGTAGTTCCCTGGGTCTTCCTTTTTTCCCTTTGTTTTCATTTTACAGAGCTAGGTTGTCACAGTTGGTAAATCCAGACCTGGTCCTGATGCTATATGTATTATAATCTCTGAAATAAATAAGAGTTAAACTGTAAAAGGTACCAGGAATCTTTAAAATCGCTTTGGAAGAAGCACTGTGTATATTATCTTACTTTCTTCCGTCTTGGGTCTAATAACTCTGGCGTAATCATTTTTTCCTAAATAAATAGTCTGAATAACAGTACCTATGAAGAAGAGATTTTCCTTTTCTTCCTTCTTCCCCTGCTATGAATTTCTGACTTTGGTTGGACTGAAGTAGCTTCTTAAATCAGGGTATCATGATTGCTTTAAGTGTTTGGGTTTGTTCTTCACTGCCTTTTTAGGTATAAATTAGGATTTATAATACTGTTCACCTACAATAGTCTCCAAGTCCTAAAATTGACTCTTTCAGAATGTTGTGAAGAATGAGTAACAACCTGAGTTGTTTCATAGTACAGTGCTACAAGTCTTCTGTGTGCACTAAAGGTAAATGTCTCTTTCAGATCATGTCCAAGGTCTGTAAGAAAACTTGCAGGGTAGACAGAGTATAGAAGTCAGGGCAGAGGAGGTGCTCTTTAAGACCAAGACATCCTATTCCCATGCAAATAGAACACTAGGTCTAGGTTTTGTGAATGTTATTTACACAAATTACTTAAGGTTTCATAGAAGAACTCCTTCACTAGGCTTTGTAGTACCATAGGAACTAAGTTGCAAAACCTTGCAAGGCAAATACTTAATATGGTTTTGATAAACATTAAAAATAAAGTGTTCTTAAAAGTTGTTTATTCAACAGTTCCTGAATCTTAAAGCCAAATGTAATTTTTCTCTGTTTATCTCAGAAGCAAGCTGTGTCTTACTGACAGTGGATGAACGGGATAGTTTTGTTCACTCTTCTACTGATAATTAATATACTTTTTTTATGGACTTGACTTCTTTTATTAAATGTCAAGAAAATGTGATTTGTTTGTTTTAGGACAGATTCTCAAGGCTCCTTTTGATTATAAAATTTTTTAATTTTCTATTTTAGGTGTGGAATATCAAACAGATGATTAAATTAACACAAGAACATATAGAGGCACTGCTAGACAAATTTGGAGGAGAGCATAACCCACCATCGATATATTTAGAGGTAAGTTTACATTCAAACGAATGCGTTTAGATTAATGATGTGTTATCTTATATGAAGCATCTTACTTTAAAGCTGAGAATATGTGTAGTAAAGAGAATATTCTCCTTTTGTATTAGAAACTTGACTCCTTCCTTGGAGATAGAAAGGAACTGTATGGGATTCCTGATATGCATCAGTAGGGGAAGATCAGTGACATGGTCTAATACTTGTGTTGATGCAATAGAAATGTAAAGCATTCTTTTGGAGGGGAGAGGAGGAAGAAGATTGTGTGTGTATAACAGGAAAAGGCATGCTCTGATATTAAAAGCAAATATATACACATGAAAACATCTTGGAAGACTAGCATTGCCTTAAAAGCAGTTGACTTCACTTTTTTGTCTTTGAAAAATAGTCATGTAGAATTCGAAAAATGGTATTAATAGAAGGGAACTTCTTAAAGAAATACGTAAAATTGTAGGGTGGAGTAATATTTTTAATCTGTGTTTAATCTGGAAGCTAACTACAAGTTAAATTTCTATATTCTTTCATCACTCCAGGTTCATAAAGGTGTGTTGTGGCAGGACCATTAAAAGCATGAAAAAAGACTGCATGCATAAGTTACATCTATTAGGAATTGAATGGGTATCCCTTGCTCCAAACCTTGCCCTTTTCTTGCTTCGCTCAAGTATTAAAATAACTGGAGGTCAACAAGACTTCTTTTGTAGCCTTTTCAATTGTAATTGCTGCCTAAAGGCACTGAGTAATTAAAAGATCTCATTATTTGAGGTACTTCTAGCTTTTATCTTAATATGTCAGAGCAGGGCACTAGCTAGATTATACAAATGTTGACATAATGTCTTTAACAATTAAGGTCAAATGAGGCCCTTTATAGGTGCTTTACTTATTGCTAATGTGAAATGGAAGTATTGAATGAGTGCTAGTCACTATTTTAACCACTCAATGGTATATAAACACACCTCTTTTTTCACACAAACCAGTTCATTCCATATGTCTGGATTTAATATTGCCACATGTATGTTGGTTTCATTAGATTGGGTATCAAATTGCAGCAATAACAAGCTTAATCTACACTAAGTCTGGATATCAGGTAGTGAAATCGTTAGTTCATTACAGCCGTTTGTCACTTGCTTGTATCTAAATTAAAACTGAGATCCCTACACTGGAAGCTTTTTGATTATTCTGTAGTTCACTGATAGGGAAAAGGGCATTTGCAGTCGTAAATATATATTAGGAAATGGTTATGATGGTGTAAAGAGTAAGTAAGTCTGAAACAGTTAGTGACTACAAACCATGAAACTTAAAGCAGACTTGCAAGTTGGATGATTCCATGTGCTGCTGAGGTGAAACTGCAACTCTGGCTCATCAACATGGTAGGGAAGCCCTGCAAGATGGAGCAGGGTGTTCCTCTGCTGCAGTGAGTTCTGCTGGATCATGAAGCAGGTCGTGTGACAAATAGTGCTGGTACTGACTAGAGAGCAGTAAGCCATTGAGAGGAGGGTGGAAGGGACTACGATTCCACTTTTTCGGTTGTTATCCCATGAGACACCGAGTCCTGCGGAAAGAGCCCACAATCACTGAAATGAAAAGCCTTGCTTTTCGCAGCCCTGCTATGCGGTTCCTCTGCTTCCTTTGTTCAGGTACTTGCAGTACCAGTAGTGGCTAAGCTACTTCCGATCACTAACCTGGAAGGCAAATATTCTGGGTCTGTTGGATTAGTTTGCCATCTAGTTAGTAGCTTGAACTTGGTCATGATGAAGTCCAGTGAGCCCCAAAGCTGTGGTTAAGGTTAGGGAAGGAGAAGAGCTTGCAGCTCTGAGCCAAGAACCTAGAAAATGGGTTGAGAGAGAAGAGGATCTTTCTCTTTGGATTCTTATTAGCTTAGATTAGGTCATCCTCAAATGAACTGATTGACGTGAATAGGATTAAATGCTGCAAACTTGTCGTTTGTTTAGTGTCTAGATTTCCTGTGGTAGAACTCAAGTATGATGACAAGAACAAGAAGAAATATATTACAGAATGTGTGATACAGTCAGAAGGAAGATGACTGTCTACCCTTGACTGTTCGTTTCAACGCAGCAGCAGTCATCTGGTGCATCATTTCTTTCCATTTCCCACCTTTTTCACTGCTTTTCCCTTGGTCAAGGGGTTACTTTCTGTTGTCAAAATTTACTTTGCAGCAATTTATCTGAATGTAATCTGTCACTGATAGAGCTAATGTTTTGACTTTCTGTCTTCCTCCACCTGTCAAAAAAAGGGCTAGAACAACCCTAGCTGCAGCATGAAAGCACAAAGCTCTATGTAAAAATCTCTGAATATAGTGTGATAATGTGTGGAAGAACATGTTCGCTTCTAGGAAATGTGGAACTAAGAAAATACAGTAATTTTGATGTGAATAAAAAGAACAAGAGGGTATGTAGAATACATGTGGGTAGCTTAAGGTAACTCATCTGTCTGACATCCTTTAAAAATAGCAAACTTTTTATTTACAGAGCCACTGGGTGGTATTGGGCCTGTTGCTCAGTTCCATACCTGGGCATCATCACTGACTTCTATGCATGACTCCTCTTTCCCCACAAGCTTTCAGTCTAGGCTATGTCTAGGTCTTAATGCTACAATCAGTATACTATATCCAAAATACTTGAACAGAAAGGTAGTGTAACTTACACTCTGTCCGTCCTCTTCTGACTTTTGTATTTTGATTGTTTTGCTGAAGTCTCATTTCTGTCTGTAAAGAGCAATATTGCCCTACTTTTACTGGGAATCTATATAGGTAATTTTGCTAGTCTGTTACTTGGGCTGCATCACCCTTCCCTTTGTTTGCTTCCACTGCTCTGATCTCTCTGCATCTTCCAGAAAACATGAGCAACTCTTATGGACTTCTGTAGATTGTACCTGTTGATCACCTCTTGAGTGCTATCAGCAAGCATGTTGTCTGCTTCTCTTAGCAAAAGTTGGAATTAGCCCAAACTAATTGCTAGATAAGTGCCTGCAAATGAACACTCTTGCTTTCACCCATATTGCTTTTTACTGTTGTAAAAGTCTACGTTGCTATTATAATGCTTTCTGCAAAACCATGGCTTTCTGTATACCTATAAAAAGCTTGACAGGTATCCATCCATCTTCTGGTGCGTAGCATTTCAGTACAATAGGATTTGTTTGGTTCTTTTGTAATCCTGTCTGTCTTTATATCCTTCATTTCTGAACACGTTTTACTAGCTGCTCATGTTCACAGAACTTAGAGCACTCCATACACTGACTCCTGGCCTGTGTTGGAGCTGCCTCTGCAGACCCGTCCAGTAAAGTTGTGTTTCAACCTGATGACAAAACTGCGTTTCAATTAAAAGTGGAAAGGAAGGGGTTGGAAAAGTGGAAACTCACATAGGAAAGCTGAAGAATTGAACAAGAAAATTAATTCTGAAAATCGAGCATTCAAAGGATGTAGTAAAATTATTTGTGCATTGAATATAAAACGTATGCCTCATTTAAGGCATAAATGCCTCTTTTATTTTTAAGTTACAGTAGCTCAAAAAAATAGGAGCTAACTACCTTTGATTTGTGTGCTCATTAAGACGACAAAATGTTTTTTTTTTTTTGTGGCAGACTTTAATTCTGGGGGGAGTTCAATGCGTTTTACATGAAAAGAACTTTAAAACTGACAGCTATTGTCACAGCCATCATTTCAGAATTCACCAACTGACTATGAAAGAGGAATGGATTTCTTGAAATATCGAAAGTGATTGACCTGTGCTATGTTTAATTCAGCATATATTTAGTTAATATTGCAAGAGGGCGTACTGAGATTCAGGGGTATTTCCCTGCCTTGGTCCATCACTCCTCAGTGACAGTCTTCAAAATGTGGCTGTGGAGCACAGGGAGTAGGGCCTGCAAGTCTGGGTGGGCTACTTTGTTTGCTAGGAGTGTGAAACGTAGTGTGAGGCTGGAGGGCAGTGAGTAGCTCGTCTCCCTCCTCTCAGGGAGGATAGTAGGGGCTGAGGAAGGACGGTTCTGAGTGTGTTTATCAGGTACAGGGGCAGGAAACAAAATGAATGGAAGAAGAAAAGAACATTTGTCGTTAACCACACAATTTTCTTCTAATTGTTATAATCAGTAATAGCTTTGGGAATCTTGTCAATGTTCTCTAATATGATTATAAGTAAAACTTTTCTGTTTGTTCTGACTGGAAGAAATAATAAATGCAGTAAACAATGGCTGTATTAAAATCTAAAAATGGCTTGTAGCTAAAATTCTTTTTTTTAGGTAGTCCAAATTCTTAACTCCTTCCGTCCCCTCTCTGTGAGTATGCATCTCAGATCTAACAGACCCCTGGAAATCACTGTCAAATACTTGAAATAACTGCTTGACTCAGTAGGTATAGAAATACCACTAATAACATTTTTCTTTTCTTCTGGAAAAGAGACTGCAGGAGCTCCTTGGTAGGTTTTACCACTCCTTTTGGAAGCTCTCTGTATCACAGCAGCTTGAAAACATCAATGCTTTTTGTCTTCCCACATAATTTCTTAGCGCATTATATCTGTCCTTGAAGTGCTGTTTCCCAAAATATAGTTTGTGATTCACTGTGGAAAAACCCTTTTCTTAAGGATTTGTCTAAGCATTGTAAATGTTGGAAATCTTTACTGCAAAGAAATCTAGTATTATGATACTGGGAAAAGCTGGGATTCAGTTAGCAAAAATGGTTAAAATATGCACTTGCATATTCTTCTATTACAGCCATCAAAATTAATTATTCTTTTTTTGTCTCCACCTACAAAATACTGAAGAAAAGGATAACCTAAGTTAGAGAGAGGAGAATAAAGATCTCTGCATTTCAACTTAGTGTTGGCAACAAATGCTGTTTACAAACTGAAATGGGTTGTACAGATCTAGATTGGCCAAAGGTAGTAATCTCAAACTTAGAAAGGAGAGATCATGCTTAAATGAGTTAATCAGATTTGTTAGCCTTTGTAGACTCCTGATGACTTTTCAGGGAGGCCTTACCTATTTAAACTTCCAAAATTCATAGTGTGTCCTTCTTGCCTTGTAGTTGTGTGTACAGTATTACCTGTGAGAACTTAATCAAACAGTATTAGCCCATTTGCATGTAAGTAGTTCTTGGCGTGGTGTGAAGTTGCATCCTGGACCTGTAGGTTACTTCAGTTAACAGTACAAGAGTAAGCTGCCTGCTTTTTTTTTTTTTTTAATTCGGGCTCCACACAAGATAAAACAGTACATAAATGCATAGATAGAATGATAGTGATATCAAAATAAGTTTTAAAACTCCATCAACTTTCGTATTGTCTTGAAGGAATCAGCCTCTTTCCCACTCCTACTCTTGGAAGGAACTTAAAATGAGAATCAGGGGGGTAGAGGTATGTTTGTCCTCAATTACTATGATTTTTTTTTTTTTTTTTTTTTCCCCTGGCTTTCTCTTTTCCTGGGCTATTAAACATATTTTATTCAGAGACCTTGCTATTGCCATTTTTGAGAGTTTGGCTCTTGAATTTCAGGAGAGTATTTCATTCCTCATTCCTGTGTATCTGAAGAATCCACGCAGGAGGTCAAATTAATTAATTAAAGAAGATTACCTCTTTGCTGATCTGAAGTATGCTTATTGCAACAGCAGGCAGGTACAGTCTGAAATGGATCTTAGTGCTGAATCTCAGGTTGTTTCAAGACTGTTTGTGGGACTCCAGGAAAATGTTAACTCTGGGTACAGGCACTGGGAAATGTGACAGTTCCCTGGGGAAATTCAGATTAATTTTTACCAGGCTTGTAACAGTTGCTGATCAGATATGTTAGACCAAAACTGAAGTGTCTAAAGTTAGACTAAGTACAGATTTAGTAGTCTTACTAAATGAAGAAATCCTGACGTACGTTACTGTCTATCTTCAGCTCCATTTAACTTAGTGGGATTTGCATTTGATCAACAGCCTAAAAGGTCAGACATCTTTTAAATAGAAACACAATCTCAGTTTCAAAGACTGGGAAACTGTAGTTTAGGATTTCAAGAGTCTTGCAATGTGTGGATATTATCTGCAATTGATTTGAGAAAGGGAGAGAGCACGGTAAAACCAGTTGGTCTGCTTGAGTTTAGACTGGGTGTCTGAACAGATGTGTTAGGAGGCGGGGAGAAGGAGAAACCATGTTTTACTACTTGGTTTTGTCCCAGATTAATTTAAAAAAAATATTTAACTTGTTGCTTTTTGTTTCCTTAGAGGTTGTAACTAGAATGTATAGCCTGGTTACGGCCTAAGAAAGTAAATTTCAAATATAATCGTCATTTTGTCAACAGAACTCTGTTGGCAGATCTGTGTAACATCATGCAAATTTTGTTGACTTCTGAGGTCAGTTTTTATTTTGTCAAGAGCTTGCAACATTTAAGAAGTAACTTTAACCCTGCTGCTCCAGAGTGAGCCACAGTTGTATTGTAGCACGTATATACATTGTATACGAACACGCCAACTTCTAATGCTTTAGGTGGACTTGGCCACTTACCAGGCCTTTATACATTTTACTTAGTTGAAGCTGCAAGAGTGTTCTCACATGTATGAGACTATATTATAGGATATGCATATATACTGATAGGCAATATAGTTAAAAGTAACTTTTTGTTCTGTTTTAGATAGCCATAGAATTATCTGTAGGTTGACAAGATGTGCCAATTTGAATCTAACAGTCAGTGATACAAATAAAATTGAGGATAATATATGTTATTAAAGACAGTCTATTTTTTGGCAACTAATAAACAAGCTGGAGAAGTTGAAGAACAGAAGCCTTACAGCAAGAAGCAGCACAACAACAAAAAGGAATGCAGCATCTTGCACCTGGGACAAGGTGGCTGCCCATCAGTCCGGGCAGCTGGCTGGGTAGTGGCTCTTCAGGAAAAGTGCCGGAGAGTGCTGGTGAGCAACAAGCTGAGCTGCCAGTATCCCACCCTCTTGGTAACTGCAGCAAACTGCAGGCTGGGCTACGTTAGCGAGTGCATAGGCAGCATGAAGAGACACCCATCTACTCGTTACTTTGTGACTGCATAGAGGTGGTGTTCAGCATGGAGAAGAGAAGGCTAAGGAGGAAATCTGCAAGCTCTTGCAACCGAAAGAAAGGGCCAGACTCTTTTTAGACATGCACAGCAAAAGGCAAAGAGGCAACATCACAGATAGCATCTATAAGAGAAAATTCTTCATCATGAGAGTGATTTTTGAGCCCTGGAACTGGTTGCCCAGAGGTTTTGGAGTCTATCCTTCAAGGCTTTCACAATTTGCTTTGGCAAGGCCTTGAGCAACTTGATTGAACCTAAAAATTAGCTCTGTGTTAAACAAGTGTTTGGACTAGATGACTTCCAGGAATACCTTCCAACCTTTATTTTTTTTTCCCTATATCAAGCTGAAAGCAAGATTTAAGTTTTCTTGAAGAACATTGCTCAGTTCTTAATGGGAATATATAAATTGAGTGGATTTCATTCTAGATTTCATAAACTTTTCCTTCTGAAATGCCTTTAAAATCCTTAGTTTAATGAATTGCTTGAATGTTTGGCTTAATCTTCTTCATGCTGTAGGTGCTGTACAAACTTAATTTTAATTTTTTTGTTTGTTTTTGGAAATAGTGTTAGAAGTGGACCCTATAGTTGACCCAGAGGGCCTTGGCTGACTTGAAGGTTTGTTTAGCTGATCTGCTAATATGGCCATGGTGCTGCAGGTCTCTGTTATAGACAGGCCAACTCTGTGCCGTAATCTTTCTTTTAGCTAGAAATACTTGCTATAGGTCAGCTTTGCTGTTGTAATACTCTTTCCATTTAACTGCATAGGATAATTCTATGTTTTGACTTGGTGCTGTTGGCTGTGTAAGGTCTCTCGTGCTAGTCATCAGTTGAAAACAATGTTTCACCAAACTACTTAATCTTTGTGATAAAGAGATTTTATTGGAGCTAGTCTGTTTCTGCTGCATGTACCGTTGCTTCTGCTGTATAAAAATAATTTACTTATTTAAAGACAAAAATGTATTTAAAATCTAGTGATGTGTTTCTAGTTCTATTATGTTTTATTATGGGATCATCTGCTATGATATTGAATAACAGTATAACACTTGAGAGCTTTTGTCTCCATAAAAAATAGAGAGCTTTTCATGGGGAATTTTATGGTATAGAACCCAAAGGCAGCAACAGCTCCCAGCTTTCCATACTCGTTGTTTATTCTCTTAAGATAAATCATTTGACTTTGCATTTGCATTAGTGACAGATTAAGCTGCCTGTGTAAACATGTAGGATTGAGTATTTTGAAAGATGTGTGTAATTTTGTGAAGGAACTAAGCCCGCAATTATCCGGAAGCAATGTAATGTTGCATGTGTTCAAATAATGTTTTGCAATGTTCATGAGAAGAGGAAGTAAGTATTTGGAAAACTATTGGTGAAATGGTAACAGTTTATATTCTTAATTTTTGTTTACTGAAAGTAATTCTAGACACATGGAGCTTTTGCTGGAATTTACATGAAAAGTTGATCCTGGAAGTAGGAGAGAGATACTTGTGTTACTGTACAGCCAAAAAAATGCCATTATTGAGAATTGGGTAACCTTTCAATTTACTTTTAACAGTAGAATTGGGCTAGAGTGAAAATATTGTGGGTTTAAGTCTCCGCGTTTGGGGTCTATTCATGAAACGCTAGACATCTTCAGTTTTCAAAAAGAAATACTGAGTAGTTCTCAGTTTCCTGCAACTTGTGTCCATTTATTAGAAATGGAATCCATAAAATTTGAAGTTTGGAATTGTGCCGTTAACCACCATTCTTTAAAAGGCTTTTTCTTAGTCCTCACTGTCAAATTATTCTCTTTAACTCTGTGGGATGATGACACAAATTTTGAACATAGATCCATCCTGAGGGATGCTAAACCTTCATGAAAAGGGAAGAGCCAACCACTATTTACTTGACAAAACCAACCTGGATTAGGTGAACCTGCGCATACAACCCAGAGAAATAAATTTGTAGTAAAATGTAGTATTTGTGGCAGCACTACTGAATGCTGGTTATTTTTTCTTTTAAGGTTTTTTTTTTTTTTTTCCCCACATGTAGACCCTGCAGACTTTTTGGTCAGTTCAATTCTCCTTTAACTTTAACTAGCAACAAGTTATGCACAGAAAACTTGAGGAAAGCAATTTTTTTTTTTTAAGTATCTTTCCCTAGCATAAATGTCTTTTGTAACATTGGAAATTTATGCAGCTTGGCACAGATCTTGGTCTTGCTGGAGAGCTTAGTAGAAAATTCTGTTCCCTACTGCTTAGATGTTAATTTTGTAAGATCTTTGTTTCTTACTGTCGATAAAGGTCTAACACATCCTTGGTTAACACTGACGTGCTTATGTAGCATGAAACACACATCCCTTAATTCATTCTTATTTTTTAAGATGCTCTGTATTAATTTATATGCTGAAGAAACAATTCTGATACTTAGATAGATTAACATTTTCTTGTTACAAAGTTCATGGAAGCAAACTTTAAACAAAAATATATGCCGTTTACATATTTGTGTTATAGAGCTTGGCAATAATGTTTAACTTTACATTTAATAAAAACATAATGGGCAAATTTAATGTTTCTGAATTTTTTTGTTGAAGAAACTTCATCACTGTGTTATCAGGTTTTACATAAACTTGGTGGAAAATCAAATTAATCTCATACAGATGTTAAAAAATTCTTACAGAGGATCCCTTTTACATGTATATGGATGTCTTTGTAACAGGGCAAACTTAACTGTGTTCTAACAGAAACAGTTTTTTGTACTATCTGATATGAAAGGATAGTGCCAGAGGTGAGGAATGGTGAACGATGAGCTAGGTGAGTTGTCAGTTGTCAGATACAGATGGTACAAAGCAGATTTCAGCTTTCTCTTAATTATTACATTAGAGGTATTTAGCTGTCGTTCCAATAAAATGATAAATTTAACTGTAGCAATTTGGCAATGCAGCTGACAACATTTGTTAAAGATTGCTGTCGTCTTTAGTTTTGAATTAGACTGTTTAGTGCAGGTGCTTTGGAACGTCTCATTTCTTTTATCCACTTATCCATTTAATCTATTAAAAAATTGGTTGTTGGTTCAGAAGGTTGGACACAATGATTTGAAAGCCATTTCTTTTTTGTGTCCTTCTGACAAATTTGACCACACCATTTTGTTCATATTTCTGGGAAATGTAAGTTAGTTTAGAATGTGTTTTGTTTCATGTTCATTCTGAATTTAAATTTCTGGTTTGTCTGAGGCTACTACGTCATTAAAATGGCTACTCTTCCTTCACAGGCCTATGAAGAGTACACCAGCAAACTAGATGCTCTACAGCAGAGAGAACAGCAGTTATTGGAATCCATGGGGAACGGAACTGATTTCTCTGTCTCCAGTTCGGCTTCAACAGACACAGTTGCGTCATCTTCCTCCTCTAGCCTCTCTGTAGCACCTTCATCCCTTTCGGTTTATCAAAACCCTGCTGATATGTCACGGAATAACCCTAAGTCTCCACAGAAGCCTATTGTTAGAGTCTTCCTGCCCAACAAGCAAAGGACTGTGGTGAGTCAGTTTCTATTTACATACTAGTAACCTCAATATTTCCTCTCTCTCTCCCTCTGTATGCAAAAGTTAATTTAGGAACTGAAAATATACCTGTGTGCAGGTCAAAGAGGTGGCATGATGACTATTTGTGCTCTGCCACGCTCAGTTGTTTTGATATATTGAATGTTTTCTACAGGATTAACACAAAGATGTCTATTAAAGCAATAATACAGAATGCAAAACTTTCAGGAGTTTTATAACAATGAAGATAACCTCAAAAAATATTTTCCTCAAGTCAGCTTTCTTGGATAAATAGTAATTACCATTTTACAGTGGTTAGGAGGGAGCGGGAAGCTCCGTTTCTTGTATTATACAAAATTATTGAGTAGTTTAACAGGGCAAGATTGGGGAAAGTAAATGTTTTCCATGTAGTCAAAGTTACTAGCAGCACTGAATGCTTTAGAGCAAGTACCAGCCTCCTGCAGCTAGGGAGGGCTGCATGGAATTACTTGGGTGTTTTGGTTTTTTTTTCTTTCCTCCCCACTCACTGTGGTGTTTCATGTTGGGACCCTGATGCTATTGGGCCCTGTGTAGAGAACTGGCTAGGGGAGGGACACAGTTGTTGTTACGAAATGATACACAGTTGTTGTATCAAGAAATGTTGCCTGCAAACTGCTTGAAAACTGGCATTTATCAATTTTGACAATGTTACTGTGATTCCTAGAGTCATGGAAGAAGAGTTGACTTTTTGCAGGCTGTTCAATTGTCAGTTATAGGCAGGATTTTTTTATCGGTTAAGAGCTGCCTACTGAAGAGCCTTGATACGTGCTTTAGAGTAATATACCACAAACTGTTACACGTGAAATTACTGATAAGCCATAGTCTAGGCTTTGTTTTGCAAGGCAGTGCATACTCCTCACTTATAAAGGGAGCAGCAATCCCAGTGAAAGTGGGAAATTAATGGATAGCACAGCCAGTGTCCATGTGAAACCTTTTTGTAGCAGTTGGTCAGATATTGGCTGTCATGGCTCCGTGACTGCCTGTGGAAATTGGGTTGCTGACAAAGAGGAGAAAACATAAACTGAGCAGTACTGGACATTGGGAACATGTCCTCCCTTCTGCTGCAGCTTCCTTTCCTTCCTTCTTGTATGACGGTTCTTAATGTAGTTACTCCGTTTTCAGTACTTATTGATTCTATACATAGTCTGTGGAAAACTAAGGAAATTCCAGAAGCAAACCCAATTCAGAAGGAATTGCAGCTTGCAATGCAATTTTAACAGCAAGTAGTCAGATGATAGACTACTAGCCTAAAAACCACCCAGCAGTTTTCAGAGAACACTGACATTACTTGCAGTAGTACACTTCCTTCGTTCTCTCCATGGATAGAAAAGTGTTGCACACATCTTAGTCTTCCTTCATAACCTCTGGCTTTAAAAACAGACCTGTCGTGTCTCACTTGTGCCCGTTAAGTGAGCCTTTTGCTTATGTAGCTATGGTAGTAGTTTAGGGTTTTCAAGTATCCAGGATAGCTTCTGCTGTGGTGGATTGAAGAAGGAAGGAGATTCCTTGTGAAAATACATGGTAGCAGTCACTAGGGCCTCCCCCTCACCTAAGTTCTCATTCCATATGACTGTTAAAATAAGGATAAAATGTGTCCTACAACCAAGCGTGTAGCTGGGAGAGGAGAGATGCTCTTAATGTTGGAGTGTTGCAATAAGCTTCCCCCCACCCCAACCTTAAATACTTTCAGTTAAGATCTACTTCTGAAATAAATCTTTTTTAATAACACAATAATGATATTATTTTCAGTCGCTACCTCCAACCACAGACCTGCTTCAGAAGGTGAGAAATCTTATCAGATACTAGAGAGTCTTTGTTTAATTTTATCTGGAAATGCAATGACAATTCTTAACTGACTTAATTTAAAGTGACTGGAATTAAGTTGGTAATGGAGAACCAACCTCTTCATTTATCTTTGGTCATAGTCTGAAGCAGTTCTAAGTACTACAACAGACTTCTGCTACTTGTTTAGAGCTATTAAAAATGCAAGAAATGGCAGGGAGTGAGGGAGAGACGCTTACATTTTTGACTAGCAACTGCCTTGTCACTTGAAAGTTGTTTATGTTTTTTTGTTTATTACTATTATTTGTGTGTAGGATCTGGCAAATACATCAGTTTGAGTTGGCTCCATTTAGAAATATAATGTGAAGACCTTGACAGACTTGAGAGGTGGGCCCATGTGAACCTCATGAAGTTCAGCAAGGCCAAGTGCAAGGTCCTGCACATAGGTTGGGGCAATCCCAAGCATAAGTACAGGCTGGGCAGAGAATGGATTGAGAGCAGCCTGAGGAGAAGGACTTGGGAGCGTTTGTTGATGAGAAGCTCAACATGAGCAAGCAATGTGCGCTTCCAGCCCAGATGGCCAACCGTATCCTGGGCTGCATCCAAAAAAGTGTGGGCAGCAGGTCAAGGGGGACGATTCTGCCCCTCTACTCTGCTGTTGTGAGACCCCACCAGCAGTACTGTGTTCAGCTCTGAGGCCCCAAACATAAGAAGGATATGGACCTGTTGGAGCAGGTCCAGAGGAGGGCCACAAAGATGATCCGAGGGCTGGAGCACCTGTCCCATGAAGACAGGCTGACGGAGTTGAGATTGTTCAGCCTGGAGAAGAGAAGGCTCTGGGGAGACCTTCTAACAGCCTTCCAGTACCTAAAGGGGGCCTACAAGAAAGCTGGAGAGGGACTTTTTGCAGGAGCATGTGTAGTGATAAGACAAGGCGTGATGGCTTTAAAGGGTAGATTTCAATTAGATCTAAGGAAGCAATTCTTCACTCTGAGGGTGGTGAGTCACTGGAACAGGTTGCCCAGAGAAGTTGTGGATCTCTAGAAGTGTTCAAGGCCAGGTTGAATGAAGCTTTGAGCATCCTGATCTAGTGGAATGTGTCCCTGCCCATGGCAGGGAGGTTGGAACTGGGTGATCTTTAAGGTCCCTTCCAACCCTAACCATTCTATGCTTCTATGAAACCAATGGAGTACAAAGAAATAAGACCACATGGATTAGTGTAAGTGATTTTGGTGCATAGGTAGTGTAGCTAATGTCAAGTTTCTTTGTATGTATCGTGATAAAGCAGAGTGTTGAATAAAGTTCTTCCTAATGTAGGAAAAGGTGTGAAGGCTTTCCTTGAAAGTCTAGCCCGTAAGTGGTGCAGCCTACTGATACTCATCATTTAACAGTTGAAGTTAGCGTTTTGATTCAGCTGTTGACATAGCAAGGTTAGAATGTAACTTTTTTCGAAAGCAAAACCAGGTTTATCCCCATGATACAGAGAGATAAATGTCTGAAACACATGCACTTCCTCTTTCCTCAGTGGCATGGTTCAACAGGCAAGTTAAATGTCCTTTGGAGAATCATTGTGCATAGATGTGACCAGAATAAGTCTCTGTAGTTTTTTTTTTTGTTTTGTTTTAAGCCAGAGAAGAAAGTTTAAATAATAAAAGTGCAAGATGGTAGAAGTCTACCTGAGATTGTCAGTTATTTTGCAGAACAAATCAATGAGACAACCAATGAGTGAGAAGAATGTAGGGGAAAATTTGTTTAAAGCTTGTTTGGGTTAGGAATCTAAATGGCTGTGGGCTGGATAGTGACAAAACTGCTAATTAAGGGAGAGCTTTTGGATGGGAGAGGGAAGTGAGAACTCTGACCTTCATCTGGCTACTAGAAGTCTGAGAAACTATGTTAGATGCTGAGACTTGGTTTTGGTGGAAGGAAGAGAGTCTTGAGTGGGAAGTGGATGGTAGTGTGTCAGCATAAAAGCATAGGTTACATTTACCAGTTAGATTTCTGAGAGAATCCGTGGAGCCAGAAGAGAACCTAGCCTTGTGGGATCATCAGGTAATTGTGTTTGGATTAGGATTTTTTTTTTTTCCCAATTATATGATTATACGATTGAAGGTACAAGCAGAGAGAGAAGGAAGCAGAAGACATATATACGAACTGAAGGAGACATGCAGTTGGGTTTTGGGGAAGGGTAGTAATTAAAGGAGAATGAGGATTAGCATCTGATCCAGAGGTATGGGAAGAAGTCATTAAAGATCTCAACAGGATAACATCAGTTCAATGTAAGAGGCAAAAGACAGTGAAAAAAAATAAGAGAGAGAGTTCCAGGCAATGAGCATAAACAGCTTTCTATGAGTGTAAAGATAACAGGAATATGGTATTTGCATATAGGACAAGATTTAAGCATTTTTTGGGATTTCTTCTAGTTGTATGATTTGATTTTATTTTGTTTTTTATTTTAAGGGTTTTGAGGGGATGATGTTTTTTGAGTACCTGGGTAAAGTATCTTTTGCACATCTTTGGGACTGCCTATTTTGAACTAGTAGGCTTGGGATAGGGAAAAAAATCCCCATTCCCAATTGCAAAGACTGTTGCAATTTTTACCTTACTCTGTAAAAGTTGACAACACAGTTAAAATTATTTAGGAATTTCACCTTTTTAGATTCTGTGGTTTCTGTAGACCTTAAGGCATTAGTAAGACTTTTTAGACAGATTTCCTGTGGCACATCAGTTGTGGCTAGTCCCTTGCAGGAAAGTGTTCTGAGACCTTGGATGGTGCAGGTATTTTGTGGATGTATCTGGAGTGTATCTCTGTCACAGTGAAAGAGGACAAGAATGAGGCAGGCAAGTATGATATTTTCCCTGAGTTTTGGCACTATTTATCACTCAGAAGTTTTATGAGTTTAAGTATTTTATATGTGGTAACCCTCCATCCAGTCTCCCTTAAACCCATGCTATGGATGCTAGAAGTTTGTGTCTTGTGGTAAGGAATTCCATGGACATGGTTATACGTGGTGTGAGTAGTCATATTACGTGTTGGTCTTCAAATCTGTCAAATGGTGGCTCTCTATACTGAAGGAAATAAAGGCTTCTGAGAGAGGTGATTTCATGTGAGGCCGGATAAAACAACAAATGTCTAAAACTGGTCATAACTTAGGAACCGTATAATATTGTTCATGATGTTGTAGTGAAGTCTAGTAGGAAAGAAGAGAATGCAGTGGAGGGGCTTCTAACTTGAGTACTTCATGAACAAGATCATATCACTTGCATATATTAGCATCCCTGAATTATTGTGATTACCCAAGAAATCTCTTCCAGCCAAGTACTTCGTGTGGGAACAAACAATCTGAAAACAAATGAGCAGTCCTGAATGCTGGTATGCTGGAGCATGGAAAGTTAGAAAAAATTGGTGTTCAGGTGTAAGAAATGATGGGCAGTTGAAAGGCATCAGGTGGTGATGATTCTTGCTTTTAATCTGTATGTAACCTGTTGATGTCTGCAGACACTGCTAGGTTCCAGAGGAAATGTTTGCTTCATGTCCTCTGGACATCTTGGTGGAGTTCTCGTAAGGGTGGCAAGGAGTGTCTGCTGCTCTGCTCAGTGAGTTTATAGGGGTTCCTTGCTCACAGCTGCAGCACCTGGTTTCTTTCTGTGAGCATGAACAAGGAGTTGGTTTGGTAGGCTTGAATTTCATTTCTGTCCATAGTGGTTTGAGTAGTGACAGTGAAACTAGAAGAAGGAAAAAAAAAAAAAAAAAGTAGCAGATGCTGTTCCTGCTTTGGAAGAACTTAGCAGCCTCCAAGTGTGTCGGCTCTCTGCACATTCTGGATAGGATCAAATCATTCCCTGTTTTCACCCATCACGAGGTCTAAAAACTTCCTATAGCAACTTCTAAACAAAAAGTAATACCTTTAAGTTTATGAGTAATTAGAGGTGATTTGCATACAAACTCAGCACAAATTTGGGCCAGTAAAGTTCTTTTCCACTTTATGCGTAGATGTGCTTCATATAAGTGTCATGGGTATATCTGTATTAGAAAGTTCATAGAAATTCTAAAGATGCAAATGTGAGACTGAGTTTTTGAAAGGGAGAACTTGTGTTTTTAAGACTTACAGAAACTAAGCAGGATTGTGGATGCTGACCATGGGGACAACTCTTATTTCAGGTTTCTCACTCTTGTCACACCTTGGTTAATTAGTACATCTGCCTTTTAATTAGGCAAGCAATCATGTGGTCTTCTCTGCAGTCATGAAGACAGAGTAATCCGATATTTTTAACCTACCTAAATTCTTAGCATAGATTAATTCATCATGTGTGCACAACTGGGCTCCTTCAAATGTTCTGGTTTTAAATCTAGTACTTGATGCATTTCTTTTGACTTAAGATTTGCATCTTACTTTCTGGAGCTCATGCTGTGAGTCTGTGCCTGAAGCTTACTAAGTAGCAAGCACTGTATTTCTGTAGGCATTCAAGCTGTCCTACCAGTTTCACCTGCTAAGTATAAGGAAAATTCAGAGAAGGGATGTTCAGGCATCTGAATAAACTAGTTTATTTAATTACACACCTGGTTTAACACAATTAGGTTTTCTAATCAAAACCAACTAAAAATTCTCGTGTCATATCAAACATGCAGCAGAAATGGAGTTTATTTGTAGCCTATGCCAACAGATGCTTGCTGAATGTATCGGGATGTTTTAGAATTTTATGCATCATATGAACAGACCAATAGAATGAAGTACATAGTAGCTTAGTTTCAAGTAAATTTTTCTTGATACATTCTTCTCTTTTTTTTTTTTAAATACTTGGATCATCAGGGAGAACTGTTGACTTACCTGTCCTATTGCTGAAAGGCAAAATCAGAGACTAAATTACCAGGTTTTGTTGGGAAGAAATTTAACCATGGGAGACCTCTTATAAGCTGTCAATAAGCAAACAAAATTTTGTTACATTACAGGAGCTGTACAATGAACTGGACTTTACAGCTACCATGACTAAGTCCCTCATGCCTAGGAAAGCCTGAAGAATATGTCTTTGGGAGGTGTTTAGTGAAGCAAGGTGATCAGCAGTGCTACAGCAGACTGCCGGGGTCTGGCTTGAGTGGAATTAATTTTCTTCACAGCAGCTCATATAGTGCTGTGTGTTAGACTGGTGACCAAAACAGTGCTGGTAGCACCGCAGGGTGTTAGCTGTTGCTCAGCAGTGCTTGCACAGGGTCAAGGCCTTCCCTGTTTCCCACTGCTTCTCCTAGTAAGTAGGCTGAGGAGGGGACACAGTGGGGACAGCTGGCCCCAGCTGACCAGAGGGATGTTCTATGCCATATAACATCATCCTCTGCGATAAAACAGAGGAAGTAGCTATTGCTTAGGGATGGGATGGGCATCGGTCTGTTGGTGGTGAGCGATTGCTTCTGTATCACTAGGAAATTTTTTTCCCATATTTTTTTTCTTCACTTACTAAATTGTCTCTGTCTCGACCCAGGAGTTTTCTGGCTTCTGTCCTTCCGATTCTCTTCCCCCATCCCACTGAGGGTGGAGCAAGCAAGCAGCTGGGTGGTGCTCAGCCACTTGCTGGGGCTGACCCACCATGCAGGCTAAACTCAATGTGGGCTGAATCCAAAGTAGTATGTGTTGAAAGAAGAATAATCTGATATACTTCAATTTTATTGACACACAATCTTAGATTGCAAAGTCAAATGATATTGAAAACTTGCCTTTATAAAACTGTGGCTTGTAATCTGGAATGCCTTGTGCAAGCATTGATCACTGCTTTTTAAGAGTATTCCTCGAGTAAGCAGAGCTTAACGATTTCTTACCTTAAGAGATGGAAAGTCTGTCTGTAGAAAGTAATGAGTGATAGAAGAAAATATTGTTCGAAGTGTTTCCTTCACCTCATAGTGGAAGTAGACACTCAATGAAATGGAATGTAAATCTGAAAATAATTGAAAGAGAAGTTTTAGTTCCATGTCTACTAAGTCATACTTAAATTCATGGCTTCTTGTGTTGTTTAAGTAAACCAACCAACCAATGCTTTAATATTTGTAGAGAATGTGTATACTACCTGGTGATGAGTATATCCGTTTGTGTTTAGGATCAGTTGCAACAGTTTAGAGAGGGATGTGAATTCTAGCCCTTCTGCGGTTCAGTTTCTTGCCCCCCTGCCTTGAAGGCATTTGGAGTGTGATCATCTGAGACAGGATACTGCGCAAGTGGACTCTGGGTCTGACCTATTAGAAAGATTTATTTGAACTATTTTGTAACTTAAATTTCTACTGTGTTTGTGTTCTGGTTTGGAGAGCAGCCAGCTGACTTTTCTGTCACTTGAGCAGAAACCTCAAGGTCTTGAGTTTTGATTCCCATATAGTGGCTATGGATATTTTTCTAGATGAGCATTTCTCTCAAGTCTGAAGTCCTAAAGCCATATTTTCCAAACTTTTTTCTATTAGTGCGTCACTGTCAGTCTTCATAACTTCTGGCACTGGTATGCACCCTAACTAGAATTTTAAGATGGTGATTCTGCTGTCTGCTATCACCTTACAAATGGTCAATGCTCTTCTGAACACAGTTTGGGAGCTGTTCCTCAAGAGCTTGAAAAATGGTAGCATGGAGGCTGCTGTTGACTAGGCACAGCAGGTTTGATCCAGTGTGGTTTAGTGATGGTATACTCTTGAGCAAATATTTCTGTATTGACATAAATCAGTCCATTGTGTTCTACAAATGAGTACCCCTTAATTGTGCTGGAGGTGCAAGTGGTTGCTGGTAACCATCTTTGCAAGTTAAATGGGATGCATTTGATGGTATGGTAACAGCTTTGTCAAACTGTAAATTGACAAATTGGTAAATTCTGTTGGGCTTCCCTTGGAAATGAGATTTAATGCGATGGAATTGTCTCACAGTCTCTCTCTCTCCCCCTCCCCCCCCCTCCCCCCCCCCTCTTAATGTGCTCCATTAAGAATGTATATTCTTAAATGCTGCTTTACCTGGAAGTTGATCAGAGCTTCATGGCCTAAAATCCAGAACAGCTGTGTCTGAAAGCCATGTTCTTCCTTTTATAGAGGATGTGATGTTCAGTGTCATCTTATGTTCTCTTTGCCACGGAGGGAGTTAATTTTATCTGTTAGTACTGTAAAAAGTGTCTGACTGATTTGGTTAGACATTTGCCCTTCATGCCTAAGATGAAAAACTGAGTGTGGGTCTCATGTTCGGATTTTTACCAGAAAACCTAAAGTGTTGGAAGGCAAAGCTAGTTATTTAGCAAAAAGGATAGCTTAGCTTATTTCTTTTCCAACACATTGAACTCTGTGAGTGTGTTGCTGGCATTTTTCTGTCATGTACGTATCCCGGGGGGGGGAAAGTATGATCTTTCAAGGTGTATGTGTTGAGGTAAGTAAACCAGTTCTTTGAAGTGATATTTCAAAATCCATAATACTTGGAATATTCTCACTATTGTACCCAGTATTTAACTGTTCAGAATTTTTCTGAAGCTCTAAGGTAGAGCATACCTTACATGCATGCATATGTAACACTTAGCTAAAGTGAGCTGAGCTACAGTGCGAGGCTGAGGAAAAAACAGACCAGCTGACTAGTTCTGAGCAGTGTAGTACTAGATAATTCAGAGCTGTCCGGCCTCTCTGCTTTCAGAGAATATCTGTACATTGATTTTTGAAGTGCTTCTCAGTCTCTTCATTGCGGTGAAATATTGGAAACTGCACTGGTGTAAGGAAGCATTTTTAACTTACTGAGACTATGCCAGTTTCTGCTCTGATGTTAGAAAAGTGATGTAAGAGTTATTTAGGGATGTAGCCCTGAATCGGGAATGACCTGATTTACAGAAATAAATGATTTATTATGCATTGCTTGAATGCTTGTGGCTGCAGTACTAAATATATATCAGCAATGTTGTTATGAATACTTACTGTCCATAGAACTAGTTTGCATGAGTAAAAGAAATGAGGAAATTAAATGCAATAGTTCTCTTTAATCTGTTTAGGTAGTAAGACTCTGCTTTGAGAATTTTTGGAGGCACTGGAATGATTTGCGTTTGTTTCCTTGAGACTTGACATTTGCTGAGTTGAGCATGTGTTTTGGTGTCTTCCTGAATTGCTACTTGCTTGATGCAAGATGTGCAAGTGGGTTACTTCGCTGATATATTGGTAAACTGCACACTGAACGCATTTCGCAATCTGTATTGACAGCTTCTGTACTATTCCTTAGTATTGTGTAGCCTGTGCTCTTCACTTTTGAAAATTGTTTGCTGAATCAACTATTCAAATTGATATAAAAACCTAAACCTTTTCTGCTATACAAATCTTAGATATACAAGTAACTTAAAAACAAAACCTTTAGCAATTAGAATTTGGAAGGAGATCCTCTAATTGAGTAGCGTGAATTTCTAGATGGTAACTGTTGTGATACATTTAGTTCTTTTGATCTCTTTGTTTTGTAACTAAGAGATAATGAATGGATGTGGACAAAATGGGTTTGAAATAATATTAAGCATTCTTTGTTTCAATAAAGTACAAACTTTGTTCAGTTTACTGGATTACAGAGTTAAGGGTGCATATATTGGAGAAGACCAGAAATTTTCTCCTGAGGAACTGATTTTGTCAAAAAATGCTGATGCAATTCAGTTAAAACGATCTGTGGGAATCCTGTCAAAACTCTTGATGGAATTGATAAACCCACTTTGGTGCCTGCCTGCCTGCCAAGCTGGAGCTGTCGCCTCCTGGCAGGGAACCCGTGGGCTTGGTGGGTCGGGGGGCTGCACCGTGCTGGGGCTCCCTGTGCTCCCAGGCTGCGGGGTGAGGAGGAAACTGTTCTGACAGAACTCCTACTTCGGAGAGCTTGCCTGTCAGCTGGAAAAAAAGAATTTGTTTTGTTTTTCTTAAGATTGAGTTGCTCTCCAAATCACTGTCTTGAAGCAGGATTTTTCTATAACTTTGCCATGATTTGGATGTGAGAAGAGGATGGGGAAAAAGAAATTTAGAGGGGAATGCTTTGCAGAGTGAGATTTCTGCTTTACAGCAGGTGCTGGTAGGGACTGAAGGAGAGGGCTGAAGGGCTACACGCACAGATGGTGATAGACCATACTGTACCAGTCTGGGAATATGATTAATCAATACTACAGGGATTTATTCTAGTATTTAGTTCTTTTAATTTAGCCTTCTGTTTCTCTGCTCAGGAGTTCTGTAAGAGAATGTTCTAAATGTGATGCTGATTCAGGATCCTGGTGATTTTTGAAAGTAATTGGAACAGTTTCCTAACTTTTTTAGCTGGAACTTGTTGCCAATGGCAGTGAAGAGAACAAATGTTCTATCCATGTTTCTAATTGCAAGTTGCATAAATATGGCTCATATTTTAGTGAAGGGGACTTGGGGAAGTAATACTGAGGAACAGCAAATAGTAAGTGAGTGAGATGCTTAATGCACGTTTTTCATAGTCCTATTGCACTTGCAACCTTCATTCTGATAATTCCCAAGTTTTAAGAGCTGTAAGGAAGCTGGTAACTTCATGAATCTTGTTTTCAGCAAAATTGAAAAAAAAAAAGTCACCTGCAGTGGCATTATTTACACCGGTGTAATTGATTAACAGAGTTGGAATTTTCAGGTTCCTGATGCATATTTTTGGTTCATGAGGTAATGGAGTATGTTGTTGCCCTTTATAGAGCATCAGTGCTGCAGGAAGAAAATGTCTTCCAGTAAGCACAAGGCTCCTTCCCTTTTTCTCTCTTCTTTAATGTTAGTCACCTTTCCACTGCTTGGTTTTCCCTCCTTGCCCTGTTCCATTCCCTCACCCAGGTCTAGATTTTACTACCCTGGTTTCTCTCAATACTTACTGCATTGTGGTTTTCTGCCTATGCTAGAACCTCTTTCCCCTCTATGCTCAGTTCTAATGCTTCTCTTTGGTGGTCCCTTCCCCCTGGTGCTCCTTGTCCAAAAGGAGTTGTCTTTTCTCCCTAATCACAGCATGAAAGCTTCCTGTTCAGGATGTGCTTCCATTACCTCCTCAGCTGTTTCACCCAGTCCTCCCCTACGTGGTAGTGTATCGTATCCTTATTTCCTGCCCTCTGCCTCATTTAGCTCTTCAGTCTATCTTCCCTCCAGCCCGCTTGGTTGTTTCCCAGCAACCTGCTGATGGTGATGCCCTCTCCCAGTATGCACATGCTTTTCCAGGTTAGTTCTTAAGTTTGTCATGCCTCTCTCCTCTCATTTCTTCTTCATGCCCAACTACTTTCCTGGCTCTCTTCGTTCTCCCTTTTTCCCCAACTGGTCTGTTTGTCACCCTCTCGGTATCTGAATTTCTTCTTCCACTGTGGATATCAGTGGTGAAGTAACTGAGGTTGCTGGAAAGGTAGACCTGAAGTGTCTGTGGGGGCTCTACCTCAATCTGGTGGGAGCTGTACTTAGAGGAAAAATAGCCTTGAGCGGAGGAACAA
The DNA here is from genome assembly GCF_009769465.1 of Tauraco erythrolophus. Classification (NCBI taxonomy): domain Eukaryota; kingdom Metazoa; phylum Chordata; class Aves; order Musophagiformes; family Musophagidae; genus Tauraco; species Tauraco erythrolophus. The sequence continues at coordinate 66,848,677 of NC_141468.1, read as the reverse complement.
AATGGCTCATGATCAGCCCTGACATGTGTGGGAGGTTGGAGCACGCCTCTGAAATACTCAGAGATTTTAGTCAAATTCTTAAAAATGTTTACTCTGTATTTGTAAAATATATATGTTGGAGGCAGGGAGAACTGCCCAATGCTGAGAGGATAGACATGCTCTTTTAGGGATCCATGGCAGAATGATGGTGGCACTAAATCATGGTTACAACGAAAGCTTTATTTTCTTAACAGGGTAGTATGATTAGTGTAGCACAGGCTTTTTACAAGCAGAATCACAAGACAATCACAATTTCTTCAAGCAGAATCAATATTGTACAATTTATAAGTAGTGTAATACAGAATTTATAATACAAATTAGCTGTTAATTTCTAATCACCTGTGCCGTGACAGGGTCATCACCACCACTGGGTTGGCCGGGTGCCTGGGACCTTCAAGGCTGGCAAGGGAGGGTGTAGTCTGCCTGGTGCCCAGGAGCCTTGAGGTCGGTAGGGAGGGGAAGAAGAAATCTGTTTGGTTTGTCTACTCAGTTCACAGGACCTTCAGGGCCTGACAACGAGGGGAAAGGGAACAAATCCGTGGCTGGCTTAGTCCCAGAGAATGACTGCTTGCCTCATGAAATGGTACTAGTTATGCCAGCCGGGTTGCTGGAGGTCAGGAGCAGGGGGTACTGGTCACAGAACAACCCTGTGAACGGTTGGTTTCAGTGTGAGCCATTAGTTTGGTAGAGACCTAAACAACAGAGGACCGATTTTTACTGTGGAACGTTGTTGATGATATTGATGATAATAGGTACTCCCAGGTTCCCTTTTCATCCAGTGACAGGTATTACTAACGATTAAGGATGTTTTATGCTGGAGGAATGACTTACAAGTGAGTGAAAGCCACAGTGTTAACTTCCAGGATGGGAAGAGGTTACTTAGATTGATGAAAAGATGCATTAAGAAGTAATGGAATGCATAAGACAAAGTCACTTAAGGCTGAATATCAAGATTGTAAAGCAGTATGCTATACAATGTTTTTTCAAAGGAATTAGTAGAAATTCTCTTTTTTAAACTTTTACGTGTTAAGCAGATGAAATGCACAGATATCCTGTAAGAAGCACTTCCATATTAATGGGAGGAAGATCGTGAAGCAAAATGTTCCTTTAATTTGTCTCTTCTGAGAGAGCATACATTTGAGTTCTAGATACGCAATATGTAGTGTAACCTCAAGAGGTGTTCACAAAGCTCCTTGAAATAGACTACTACTTTTCACTGTCATACTTAAGTAGGACATAGGGCCCCTAAATACCCATGGAAATTGAAGTGCAAGGAGCAAAAACTAGGCTCAGATCCAAAGCCAGTTGAAGCTGATTAAGAGACTGCTTTTGGCCACTGAGGGCTCTGGCTTAGGCCACTATCAAGCTAGAATTTTGGTTAGTTTGTGGGCTTCTCTTTATTCATGTTTGAGCTGCTGTCTGTGATTATAGGAGATGGCCTAGTGTGTATACCACCTGAAGTGTTACATGTTTTCACTGTTTAGTACTAGAAATAGTAAATGCGTAATACTCAATACCTTAACTACGCTTAATCACCAGATTATGTATTGCTCTGTTTTTATGGCTTGACACTATACACCGTTAAATCACAGATATACCTAGAGATGGTATACTTATTCCTATAAGATGCACCTACAGCTAGAATAGAATAGAGGTGAGGAAAATATCTTTACTTTGCATAGTTTGCAGTTCTTTGTTTGGCTGGTTTTAGTCACTTATCCATTCTCCCCATCCCGTTAGATATTTAAACTTTTCAAATAGTGAAATTGAAAAACATATTCCTCTCTCCTAACAGGAAGTGTCTTTAGAGTTGCAAATATAGGTTCAAGTGAGAGGTGATGGTCTGCCTGACTCAGATGGTTGTTTTATTTTACTTGTTTGCGTGCTTATCTTCTGTTTTAGAAATAGAAAATAAAATGTTTATATTTAATCATAATGTTTTTTTGAGTGCAGTCCAAGTTATTTCTTTCATTTTAACTCCACTTGACATGTTGCCCCACTTAATTTTACAGCTTGGCCTGAACTTTTTATAGATGTACATAGTTATGAGCTATCTGTGTGCTGTGTCTCCGCTTTCTTCAAGTTGAGAAGAGTTGGAAAGTCACTTTTGGAGTTGGGTCAAGATTTCATTCCAAACGTGAATAGAAATGCAGAGCTTGTTCTCTCTTCTAGTTGAGCTAGATTGTTTATATACCATTCACTGATGAAATATTCCACAGTGCAAAAAAAAATTTTGTAAAACTCTCACCTGGCATTCTGTAAAGCATCATAAAAAGTGGGGTTTAGCACTTGAGAGTCAAAACCAAAAGTTTCGAGGAGATAATTTAGAACTTGTTTTAATTAATTTCTTATATGTTTACCTCTAGGTTCCAGCAAGATGTGGAGTGACAGTCCGAGACAGCCTAAAGAAAGCTCTGATGATGAGAGGTCTTATTCCAGAATGCTGTGCTGTTTACAGAATACAAGATGGGTATGGTTTGTGTGTGATGGTTTTTGCTCTTAGAACCTCTTCTTGGAGTTACACAGTATGGCCAATTCTATCCAACATTGTGGAAGTTGTTTCTGAAGTTCAGAATGGTATGATAACTTTGCACTAAAACAGTTTGTGTCTCAAAGATGTCTAAAAAAGAATGGCAAACTCCTAGAAAAAGATTGAATCACCTCAAGAGCAAGCATAATATAGAATAATATGAGCTTATAGATTGCTGGCAAAGCACTCATTAATCAAACTCGTGCTAACCAAACAAGTATTAAATAAGTTTCATTAACTTTTTGGGTTTTTTGACTTGGTTATAGTGCATTATATTCATTCCTAACTGAATATAGAGTTCTTGTGTGGGAAAAAAAATTGAATTTCTAGCCCTAAAAAAATTGTAGATTGTCTTCCTGCAAAAAATGAGCCATCTCTTTGAAACTCCTGTGGAACAGGTACTTTCACAAACACTTTATTTGATCCGAAGGGTTTCTGTCACCTTGGAACCAAGGAATCGGCCACTGCTGGAGCTGATGGAAAAACTGCATGAAACAAATGCACTTTTTCAAGGAAAGGTGTACTCTCCTTGGTATCTGCTGAGCTCAATGTCTTGCCTTTAAAGTTTCCTGCAGTTAGAGACTGGGTAGCAAACCCCCACAGTACAACTTTCTACCTGATCTCACATCTTCAGCAAGAGACTGGCAAGGGCTTGGGTGCTGGTGCTAATGGAAGGCTTATTTACACTTTAGAGAGAAGAAGCCAATTGGCTGGGACACTGACATTTCCTGGCTCACGGGAGAGGAGTTGCACGTGGAAGTCTTGGAGAATGTGCCACTCACAACACACAATTTTGTATGTACTGGTTTTTATGAAATGTTGAGTAGGGTTAAATCAACTTTGTACTTTCAAATTCAAATCGACAACTTTGGATAATATTTTCTATCTGTGGGATGTGGTGGGGGTTGCAAAAGAAGTTTTTAATCACAATAGCTTGAGTGAATTAGATAGAATTGCAATTGAAGTAACTGATGTTAAGAGTATTTGATTGCCCTTAAAACTTTCACAGTTGGATGGAATACACCCTCTAAAATCTATAAATGTAGGGAGTTTAAATCAGCACTGCATTGCAGAGCTGTAATAATAATCTACTATTTTTGTATTGCTGTATCTATAAAATGTATTCTGGGCCTCCCTGCTGGCTCTGCAGCAGCAATTAACTAATGAACTAACTATTCCCAGAGCGATGCTGACATCATCAATGATGCTAGTGCACAAATATGTTTTGACCTGATAAGGCACCAAGTAAATGGAAGCTGCTAAACAGAACCCATCTAAATGATTCCAGCTACATACAAAATCCTGGAAATAATATTTTTCATGTTGAGAAGACCGACCTTTTATTTAAGTAAAACCCCCATATTCTACTTGCAAGCTGCTTAAACTATTTTACTCAAACAAACTAGTTTGGCTTTGGCTAGTTAGATGAAAGTCTAGTAGGCTTAACTTTTTTTTTGATACCCTTCTGAAGTTTTGATTATTACCTGTAGTAACATAACTAGAATGTGTTTTTATGCCAAGTATTGTTGAATTTGAAAATGAAACTAAATCATTTTTTCTCCCCTATAATATGGGAATAATATATGTTCACCCTTTTGCAATTTTAAATGTTTCTGAGTTTCAGTAGTCAAAATTACAACTGTATATGTAACTATACATAGAAGCCACATGTATAAGCTGTATCTGTGTTTCCAGTCCTATGAGTGTTGGATAGAAATGTCATTTGACTCCTGGAAAAGTTAGAAGATGATATTAATCTTTCAGCAGCTTTTGCTTTATAGGTTGTATCCCATTAAATTCTGAATGTTTGTCTCTAGCATTATAACAGCACACTGTTTTGCTTCAGATTTGTTGCTCTTTTTCTTACTGCTAATGAAGTTAAGCACTAATTCCAATAAATAGTTGAAAGAAAATTTTAATGCCTGAAGACTATTTAAAAAAGTGTGTTTTAGATAAAAAATTGATCTAAGTGTATTTGATATATAAAACCGTAGCTCTAGCATCAAAAAAGAGGCTTGTAAGTGTATTTGAGGGAGGGCAAAGCAAATAGCCTATCTTAAGCTTACAGAAAGACTCTATTTGATTATGATTGTTTTTGTCAATGTAGGTACGAAAAACATTCTTCACGTTAGCATTCTGCGACTTTTGTCGAAAGCTGCTTTTCCAGGGATTCCGGTGCCAGACATGTGGCTACAAATTTCACCAGCGCTGTAGTACAGAAGTACCGCTGATGTGTGTTAATTATGACCAACTTGAGTAAGTAATCACAATTGGTTTTAAAGTTAAGACATTTATTAAGCTCACAGCTTTCAGTGATGTCTTATGTTAAATCTGTAATACAGGAAGTCAGAGGAGATGCCTGGAAAAAAAAAAAGAGTTCAACCGGTCTTGTGAGACTGCATAATTCATATTCTCTCAGTGCTAGCTCAGACAACCAGTTAATTTTTTTTTTTTTTTAACTGAACTATGAAATGTTTTCTTTGAAGCATGAATGGGGTGGTTGAGCACTTGACTGTATCAGACAGACTTCTCATTGTTCACAGTTGTTATTCTTAATCAAAACTGATTCTTTATTATGTGATGGCTAGGGCCCTGTTTAAATATTTAGATGTAGGTTTAGATGCGAGTTTATTCTCTTCAACCTGAAAAAAATATTGAGACACTAGTTTAATATGGTAATGATGCAGTTGGTTTTACAGTGATTGAAAATAAATCCATTAGTGAGTTTGATGCCTAAGTAAGGAGTAAGAGAATCCTGAAGAGTCATGTGTTCTTGAATTTAATTACTGATCTGTTTGTGTAAGTCTTTAATGTAGGTTAGGGATCTGGTGTAAACTGGCTCTGTGTTCTATTTGATCAGTTTCAGCAGAGGCTATTAAGCCTTTTAAATAGACTTTCATATAAGGAATCATTTAAAATGCTATTTTTTTCCCCAAGAACAAATTTAATTTCTGCTTAGGTTGGTATTTGTAACTGTTTCCTTGGGCACTTCTAGAAATTGTGCTCAGGGATTATGGATAACATAGTTCTATCCATTTGGCATTTGATTTTTGGCATTGCATCAGTGCAAACATAAAAATAAGTTTGTGTGCTCAACGTATCGGTATAAATTGTTCATTCTTGAGGAACTAGATGTTTGCAATTTCAACTAAAAGATTAAATAAATACTTTCCACAAAGGAATGTTTAAGACGGTGTAGTCTTTATTTTAAGATTAAGAATTTGATCAGTGAGGGGGTTTTTTATTTTGCCTTTTTCTTTTTTTTTTGTTTTGTTTTTCCAGATGTTGAGTGTTATATTGTAAAGCTTCTGGGTTTTGCACAAGTTAGGTTGTTTTTGTTTTGTTCTTGCCTCACAGTTTGCTGTTTGTCTCCAAGTTCTTTGAACATCACCCCATACCACAGGAGGAGGCCTCCTTAGGAGAGACTACCCCAGCACCTGGATCGTACCCCTTAGTGCCCCCCTCGGATTCTGTTGGGTATGACCTTATTCCTGCTGTTTAATAACATGTTTCAGTACTGTATGCTTAGGAACACTCAACATACTGCTTTGCAGCTGCCTCTACATTTTTGTAATCTGGCTTCTCACACAAATCTATCCACTTATGTTTAACTTGAAGTGAATATTTTCATTCACATGAATGATACAAATGAATAATGAACCTAAGTTAAACGTGTACATAACTGTCTGTAGAATTGGGGCTTTACCTGTTAAACTAATTTCTTCTGCATGGTAGCTTAGACCTGGTCTAAACTGGAAAGATTTTATACTTAAAATTAATACAAACCAAAACTATGTCCTCACAAATTCTTTCAGTTTGTGTTACCAACTACAATTTGTTTGCCTTGAAGTGACGTACCTCTGTTTCAGAATAAGCCACACCACTAGAAGATTGGTATGAACAGATGCAAATTCCCAGTTCCTAATACTATGTTAGTAGCTCTTCCACACGCGCATTTCTTTAGTATCCTGTAGACCAGCTGTCTTCCTCCTGTTTAGATGCTGGGATATACCAATAGCATCTGTTTGCTGCAGATCCGTGTTTTGTAAAATTAGACTTCTAAAACTAATCGCAGCCTCCAGCCCCTGTATTTCCAACAAAGATTCTGGACCCTTTCTCTGTGAAGAGATACGTGATCATATTTAGATTATGTTCCCAGTAGCTAAGAGATCACTGACACCACCCAGCACTAGATAGTTGAACAAATCTCCAGGAAAGAGTAACTCATGGATGTGTATCAAAGTCAAGAAACCTGATGCAGATTTATTAAGAACACCAAATACAAAAGCCTTCAGAAAAACACTCCTAGGACATGTGTGCTGCATGGAAATGAACTGAATTTGGCAGAGAGGCTCTCTTGGAATAGTGAGCATTGTGCCCAGACTAAAGCAGAAACACAACTGGAAGCTACACAGGCACCTATGGACTCTAACTAGAAGAGAGATTCCCTGGACAGCCAAGACTATTGTATGAAAGATCAAATACAATGCCTCCCAGAAAAACAGATTGACAGTCCTGCAGAGGGAACCTCATTTGGTAAGTACAAAAAGAGGTTATGTTCTTATTTATACTATCTTGTGCGGTTTCAAGTAAATTTGGAAGTGCTTCTTCCAGGTGGTGGATGTTGCCTTTATATCCCATGGATGTTAGTACAAACAAGGCTTCTGCTGTGGTTCTCTGAGATAAGGAGGCTCTGCCTTCCTCATGGTACAGCTGAAATTATAACTAGGCTAGAACTATTAATCTGTGAAGAAGCTTGTTCATACCAACTGTGTTAAACACCTACGGGTGCCAAAGGCACTACATAGCCCCAATCCTAATGCTGGTATATGCCAAATTTTCCTACTTTTCAATTGCCTCTGCCTCACATTTGTGCTTTCTTACCAATTTATGAGTGTACAACAGGATGGATTATCTTAATTGATACATGCACTACCTCAGGCAGTCTTAGTTTTGTGAAGTAAAAATGGAAAGGAGAAACTGAGACCAAATCTGGGTAATGCCATGAGGTCATTAAATTCACATATATAAAAATATTAAAATTTAAAAATACTTACCCGTTGAGGTTAAGGAGCTTTTCCTAAGTATTGCATCTGTAAATGTTTGTGGTTGCAGAAGCTGTACGTTTCTAGCTTTCTGCTTTTTGCTTTTTTTCCTTGCTGTACACTTCTTTGTTAAACCCCTCTCTAAAAAGGCATGCATCATGCCTTCAGAATTCTGTTTTAGAAAATAGTTTATGATTATCATCTGAGGTTCATAGTGGTGTGCATGTTACAAAGTCATGCAATTTTCCCCAAGCATCTGTGTGTGTAGTATTTCCTTTCCAGAAGCAACTCAGATGCTATTTTATGAGCATATAGCACTGCCCATACCTTTCTCCAGTTATTCTTTTGCCTCTCTTTAATAATAACCACCGGCGTTTTAAAGATCTAATTGTGGAAATATTAATTTATCTGATGTTGTTTTGTAGTAAAAAAAATATGCTGGCCTTTTCCATAAAAGCATATACTTACCCACAGTTTTGTTAGAGAGTACTGCTATAATATGGAACAACAGCTTAACTGGAATAAAAAAAAGCCTGATAATTGAGGATGTCTTGACTGGGAAAAAAGGAAGGAATTGAAATTTGAGATTTGGAGAATGGGATTGAAAGTATGAGGAACTAGCACTTTATTAACACTTACTAGTTTAATAATTGTTCCTTTGATTTCTCTGTTCTCCTAGCATCTTGCATGGCACAGCCCACAGAGGAAGGGATGTTACTAATCGTTTGGTAAACCTGATGAAAGAGAAGTCAAACATCCTTCTTCATCATTAGCCTTGCGAAAGGATTCCAGAGGCAGGCAAATTGCCCAAAGAAAGGAAGAGTTTGTGTTGCAAGACAAGCTCAAGAGCAAAGGCGTGTGTGACATGCTGAGAAATTGTCAAGGGATCAAATGAAGAAGTTGGAAAGAGAAAGGGACGTAAAGGAAGAGACCATTGGATGTGATGCAGAAGCTGCTAAACATGCTGGAGAACTTTGTTGCACTTTGCTCACGTGTAACGTCCTAAAGCAATCCAGTCGTGTAGCCTCTCATTCTTCCAACTGTAAGCCATAGGCAAGTCCCTCCAGACCTTCCTCCTGGAGATAAGGGAGCGCTTATGGTCCCACTTGCACGTTTCTGAACCCCTTATAAAAATGTGTCCAGCCTCCACGTAGGTCTTTTGTCCCATTTTAGTTCTTTGAGTTTGCACTATCCTGTTGTGCCAAAGCAGTCATTTTAGTTATAATCTGTGCTTAACTGGAAAGAATTATTGAAGTATAGATCTCCCTGATAATAGCCATTTGCAATAAAATTGAAGTACACAAAATGTGTATATTACATTGTATTCATTTCATTCATTGCACTATCATAAAGTTGCTTCTATATCTTTGCTTGTAAAATATGAGCACTGAATTTCCGTGAAGCCAGTTCCCTGGATCTTACAGATATCTGAAAAAGGGAGAGATTAACTGTTCAAAATGTTCCAAAGTTGTCTTTTTCAACCTCCATCTGTTCTCTCAGATATTGCGATGTTGGGCAAAACTCAACAAACTCCTGAGGCAGATGTTATGGCAGGGTAAGTAACCTGTGGAGTAGGTGGTAAGGGGGCACATGGTCAGGCTTTGAATAGCACAGAGGCAAATTGGACTTCACAGAAACTGAAAGCATCTGCTTTTCTTGAGAGAGAACACTGCTAGTAAGCAGGCTGGCAACATCTTGGCTCTTTGAAAAACAACATTTCTCAACATACTTAATCTTCTAAATTTGAGGAAGGAAGGGAGACTGTCTGGTGCACCGTTCTTGGAAGCTTGCCAGTCCCTGCCTTAGAGCAGGCTCCAGCCTGTGATTAAACACCTCTGCTTTCCTTTCTGTCTTCCAAATACTCACTGATCGTTCTGCCACAGCTGATGATACTTAAATGTCTAGAAAAGCTTCTGAAAAGCCGAGGAAACAAAGACACAGGCTTACAATTTTGTATTTAGTACTACAACACCATTTAGATCCCCATATGTTTAGGTGAGCAAAAGCTTTGTTGTATTGCGTAAAACGATGAGCTTTTCCCTTAAAAATTCTGTCACCAGAGCTTTTCCAGACCACTCCATGGAAATGTTAGCAAACTTCCTACAGTGTCCAACTTGATAAGTATTCATTCTGCTGAACAGAAAAGGCCTGGTATCAGAATCTTTAGAAAAATTATCTTTAGTCTGTGCAACAGATCAGGGAAATCTCTTGCTCCCCAAAACTTTATTTGCAAAAACACGCTAATGAACTGAAACCTTGTTTGGAGGACTAATGATAGCTGTGTGGATTCTCTTGATAGCCCCTGGTATATGAAGCTATCAGAAATTTTAGGAAAGCGTTGCTAAGCTTCGATCTAGGCCACTATAAGGCCACTTCCAAAGGCCACTATAAATGCACACCATTGATAATCCTGGCTGTCGTTTTACATCTACAAGCAAACATGGATGAATACAAGTGGTCATGGTATAGAAAAATGCACTAATCCATATGAAGTTATGTCTGTTACAGATCTGTCCCATGATGCTTTTAGACTGACTTCACAGGATGCTGTAAGCATGATCTTCTCTAGCTTGTAGTTACAAACTTGTATGGCTATCTTTTTTTCCAAATCAATATTTGATTTGGGGTTATTGGCTATTTTCAGGCTGCAGAGGTGAGGAAAGAAAAAAAATTACTTTGTTTTCTGCCAGTATCTATGGGGTACCACGACAATGAAATTAGAACATGTTTGGCCTCCAAAATTTACAGTTTATCTGTTTGCTAGTGTAGCTGAAATACCATTGTATCCCAAATCCTTAGCAGTCCTTAGAGACTGCTTGAAAATGAAAATGCACTGTGATATTTATTAACAGCAGTAAAAAAACCCAAACAAACAACAAAGTCAATGGTACTCAGGTGTAAACAACAACAAAAGCCTTGGTATGCATTTGAGCTTACAGTAGGTTTGGCTGGGGTATGAGTATGCAGTCTACCAGGTGAATACTGTGTACTATACTGAGCCCTGTGGTGAAACTGGGATGCACTTGTTCAGGCTGGGAAGGGGGAAAGAAAAATCTCCGTCTGGTAGAGATGCTGTCATTTTAAAAGGGAAGTGGCACACACCCTATGACTGAAGCTAGGTGAATGTGAATTTTCAGTTTAAGTATTTGCCTAACTACAACAAACTAAAAATCCAAGCAAAAATGTTGAAGCCCAAACAAACATCTTTTAAGAAAAATCTTTCCTGAGTAGACCAGCTCTTAAGTGTATGAAACATCATATTGGTGATTTAAAGGAAACTGAGGAAAATCTGTATTAAAATTTTCTTTCATATTTGTAAAATGAAATAGTTTGTATCATTGCAAGTTCTAAATCCGGTAGAGGTACTGTATATAATTTTATAAAATTGTTTATATGTAATTTAGCATGTGTGGGCACTTTTCTGAGTTACCTTCCTCTTTCCTGTGGACGCAATTTTGTAGAACAGTAAATCTGTGGACATGCTGGCACTTGCTGTGATTGACAGGGTAAAAATCTATGTCTGTCTGCAATATTCTTGTCTTCTGACAAAACCTCTTTCTGTTTCGTCTTGATAAAAAGGGAAGGAACAATATGCTTATCCCAAATTCATGGTCCAAGGAAAAAGCGTGCTCTGTCATACTGCCAGGAAAGGTTGTTAACATATTAGTTGAGATTTGACAACTCTGTGGGCTGGTTGCCTGGGAAGCTGAGAATTGTTTGTTAAAGGAATACCCACATCTAAGAAGCTGGAAGAAAGTGTGCCAGATGAGGTGGTATAACCTCTCTAAGATGTCAGAATATTTGTAGAAGGTCTTCTCTAGCTAGGAGGTTGGCTGTTAACTGTTCACAAAGGCCACAGGAGCAACAGAAACTCGAATCCCTATATTTAAACTGCTGCTTCTTTAAGCCCCGGCCTGCTATACGTGTATGCCACAGTAAACAGTTCCTTGCAGCAGCTGTGTCCTGGTCCTCTTGATTTTTTTATTTTTTTAAATTTTTTGGCAATATGTGTGTTGACACTATGTTTGCATAACCTACACAACTAATTTTCTAACCTACCTGGAATAGACAATGTCACCCTCTTCCAAGTGATGTTGGCTGGTCCTTTTTTCTCCAGTATCCCTTGAGTAATTAAAATTTAGAAATACTATAAGAACAGCCTTTTGGTAGCTAAGAGGCTTGCTGCATTCTTTGTGGTGAAATGTCTTCTATAAATCAAGATCTTGATGCACGTCAAGATACAGCCTTTGCTACACACAGGCGGAGGCTGGTGGTAATCTCTTCTGAGCTTGTGATCTGAGCAGGCCATCTTGGTGAGCAAACCGCTTGTGCCTTTCTTCTCACTAGTTACCTTTTTCAAGCAGAATTCCCATTTAGCAAAAATAACCTACCTTTGGATGCCTCAAGGATGCCTATTAATGAAATATTGGTTATATAGATGGAGCACACAGCTAAGTGCTTATGAGATTGCCATCTCTGGATTCTTTGGTATCTAAAGCCCAGAGATTCTCCCAATAATAGTTTAGAGACTGTAAAAAAGAGTTCTTTATCAGCCTGTAATTGTTTTCTAAAGATCGGAGCTTTCCCCTGGTTAGAATTTAATAAGTAGAAAAAGCTATTCAAATTGTTGTCAAATGTGGTATGACATAGCATGCTATCTGTGCTAACAACATGATGGACATGATGACCTGTGACCAAAAATACATAAGTGTTTGCAGATTCCCTTAGCAGATTACCATTTATGACTCAAAGGAGGACGTAATTGAAACAATATTTCTGCAATTGGGTTTTCTCTCCCTTGGCTTACTCATCATCAGAGAAAATCTGATTGCTTCTGTTCTCGTCGTGTGGCAGAGCTCAATTGCTGTCTCACAGTCACTTTTAATGCAATGATCTGATGTTTGTTGTCACACGTCTCCCTTGATTTCGTTGTTACTAAGAACTTTCAAGAACTTTGAGCAAGAGTTAGCTATTCCACCAATGACGGTACTGGCCTGGCTGAGATACTTTTTAGACTTTTCTGAAATCTTTCTGTGCAACATCTGACATGGTTGCCTTAACATGAAAATACGGTATTTTAGAATGTCAACCAAGTCCTACGTCTGTATCTATGCAGTGTCCCATCTCCTGATGTGGGTCCTAATTGCATGATTTCCTTACAACAATGTTCAGGAGTTCAAAACTTCCTTATCTACAATAGAAGAGGTTTTACCTGAAGGCACTTGTTTAGCAATGAATGAAAACTTTAGCTGATGTGTATATACATCAACTGCATTTTAAAAATGTTTCTGAAATTCTGAGTATCTTCTGAAGTACTAGGCTGTTGAAGGTCCTTTCTCAGAGATTTGTCTATTGGCAGTTTCAGTTCATTGCTTCTCAGTATCTTCCCAGTATTTATTGTCATGTGACAATAGGTAACTATTTTTAAAAAAAGTTAAGCAGGGTTAAACCCCCTACCTATTCTTCCTCCACTCCACTTCCCAAACATATATATGTATTTTACTACAAGACTTACTAGGCTGTTATTTGAATTAATTCGCGAGCACTCTGTTTGGCCATTCTCAATTGTGAGACCGTTGGCCAGGAAGGAAAAGATGACAGGTACTTAGGATACCATAGCACTGAGCTCTGGGATCAGTGCCAAACTCTTCATATAAACTCTTCAATGAAAGGTACGGTAGTAGTCTTTAAAGCAGACTCGTTTCTGAAAAAAGCATCAAGAGATCCTGTTGAAAGTGTTAGTTGCCTGTAAAGATCGTTGAAGAGGCCAAGGAGCGTTCGCTTACAGGAGGCGACACCAGGACCTGTTGCTGCTATATGGTTTATTTCTGAAGCTTCACCCTGTGGGCATTGCTTTTGTGGGCATGGTAACTAACCCATAAGTAACTGAATGACTGGAGGAGTCTACTCCTCTCTTAGGAGTTGTGGGTTTTGCTAGTTCTAAAAACCTTGTTGTCAGATATCATGTATATTTTAACATAAAGTTTTCTTTGGAAAAGGTGGCAAATGTTTCTCATTGACCTTTTGCCTTACATCCATTAAATTGAATTGTTAGACTTAACAGTAACTGACCTTGAGTAAGAGATAAATGCCAATTTGTTGTACTTGAGCAAAAAAAATGGATAACCAAGGAAGTGACATTCTGCCTTCTTGCAAATGAAAAAGCAAGTGTTTAGACATTTTGTCTTTTAAATATATGATTCATGATACCATAAATTAAAGATTTTATCTACATTTGACTGGCAGCATTTGCATTTCTTCAGAAAACTTGTCTGTATAGTCTGAAAGCTTATCTTTCAAGTGAAATCTATCATATTGCCTGTTGCACTCTTCAGTTAACCTCAACTTTTAAGAAATAAGAAGTGATATGTTTATTTTTAGTATCAATAACTTGTATTAAGTTGGCCATAATATTAATCAATTATGTTGAGTGACCAGTATGTCTTTTTCAGTCTCTCATCATTGAATCATAATCCTGCCCATACAATTTGTTTTGTGACATCATCTGACTGTAACGTTGATGTGAGATGTTAAGAATTTTTAGTTCTCAGTGGGTTGCCATTAAAAAGGGCGTATTGCATTAACTCTAAAGTGAGGAGACTGCAGAGTATCTTGCTATCCACAGTGCATGTTAGGCTACATGAATTTTTCATATCCAGATTCATTGTTGCTAGTTTGGTATGGTATGTTAGGGTTTTTTGTTTTGTTTTAACTCGGAACACTTCCAAGCCTTGTAATTAGGTAGTTTGTGCAGCAGAGAGTTGTTGCAATTGATCATAGGGGAGTAGAGGTCATTCATTATAAATTGTTTTTATGCAGGCCTTTAGATCAGTTTTTTTTAATGTATGTATTATTATAGTTGAAAAGGACTTACCACACCCACTATGCAGTATTTGAAGCCGTTTGTAGACCTAAATCCTCTTTTTCCTTGACTTTGTTTCTCAGACCACCAATTCTCCCTAGTCCTTCTCCTTCAAAATCCATTCCAATCCCACAGCCCCTCCGACCAGCAGATGAAGACCATCGGAATCAATTTGGGCAACGCGACCGATCCTCTTCAGCTCCCAATGTTCACATCAATACAATCGAGCCAGTCAATATTGATGTAAGTATTAATAATGTTTGGATCAGGAATCGTAGATCTGATATTTCTCTTGTGAACATCAGTGTGTTAAATTTATCGTGTGTACACACAAGTGCTGTGTTTCTAAGCTAATGCTCGGTGGTCTGTCAGAATCTTCATAGATCCCACATAAGACATTTTTGATATTGAGAGCTGTAAGAAGGCAAATAACCCATTCTCCAAAAGCAGAAACTGCCTTTTGACAGTCCTAGCCTTTCATTTTCAAAGAAACATTGTATCACAAACCACTGCTCTTTTTTTTTTTTTTTTTTTTTTTTTTTTTGTCTTGTCGTTAGTCAAAAGGCTCCGTGCTGCTAGCTGTACCACAGAGTTGAGAATATGAAAGCCGGTAACCACTCCTGCAGACCATTATATGTGCTAAGCATATTCTTTATATGCAAGATAGGGATTTTTAGTATTTGTAATTCAGGTAATGTTTCTGGCATTGAAGAAAATTAAATTACTGCAGTAAGCTGAGTTCAGATTTACTGAATGTTCCTTAGGATTTCAAGAGCCCAGTACATATTGTTCTGAGCATTCTTTTGGAGTGTTCAGAAACCGCTACATTTAAACTTGTTTTCCACGTTTTTGAAATTTCTGGATACTGAATTGTAAATAATAATAATGGTTGATATTAGGTGTAAGGCCAGCTAGGACCTTTCAAAATGTTGGTCACAACCACCTCTTTCTGATTTTGCAGATGTATACAGCTTGTATTTTACCCTTAAGTCTACTCTCTAGAGATTAGTCATTTGTCAGGTGAACAGACTTGAAGTCTGCCTGGACACTGAGGCACAAAATCTGTTTTGCATGTGAGTTGAGTGAAAGGTGAAGTGTTAGTTGAGTATTAGAGTGTGGCCACGTAGACATTTGCGTGTGGTCTGTTGCAGTGGTGCAGCTGAGAGGCAGGACCAGTGCTTTCGGCAGCAGCGCAGGTGTATAAAGGAATAAAATAATTGCATAACCAAAAAAGAAAATAAAGCTTGATGATGAAAATGGACATACAGAAGGAAGCTGCTAGTGTTTTCTGATTTTCTTCTGTTTAGAAAATCCTTAGTGTAGTTTGCTTTTAGTCTGAATATGTTGTAAAAGATACTCTCAGTTCACAGTGGATTGTGAGTGAAGGAACCTTCTGCAGTTACTCATTTCTGAGAACAGAGTGCGCCTGGCTATGCAAATGAGGTGCTTTGTTGCAAGAGAAAACGAAGCAGAACTTGTTTGACTGAGGTAGCTCGGTACAGGAAATTGGCGTGCCAGCTTCTGACATGACAGTTCAAATAATTTGTGCCACAAACACTGACTGGAATGTTTGGTTCAATAGTTCTTCGTGCGTTGTGGCCAGCTGCATGTTTAAATCAATATTTTCATGTCAGCATCTATTTTGGGTGGTGTATGTTTCACTTTACTACTGAGAGGTGCTGTTTTAAAGCAAATAATTTTGAAAAGTTTAGTAGTTGTTATAAATAGTTCTTTGGAGTCACTGCTGTTAGTAAGCCAGAGTAGGAAACAACTTCTATTTCATGGACAACACATGAGGTTATGGATTCTCAGTTTGATCAATTTCAGTTGATTCTAGAATGTAAATGATAATACCTAAATTAAACACAATTTTTTTTTCATTTATAGGACTTGATTAGAGACCAGGGTTTACGAGGAGAGGGAGGTAAGTAGTGTTTAAACTAGCTACTGTGCTATATTTAATTACACAACTGCTCTGTCCCTTCCCTTTGTTTTACTTCCTTCTACAAAACACAGACACAAAGGAAAATATGACTAGAACAAAAAATGAATTTGAATTTGCATTTGCTTGTCCATGAACTTAGTATTTGTCTGACAAAGGTTTGAGTCATTTGCCAGTCATTCTGGGAGTGGGGGAGACGGAAGGAGAAAAAGTTTTGAAGAGGTATCTAGTTTTTTAGTTTTAAAATGATCTTGCACCCATCATTTTTTTCCTCTCACGTGCACACACTCATTCACTCACATGGCTGCACACAGATACGCTACAACTTGCCAACTCTCTCTCAAAGTTTTTTATGCCTGTTGTTACCTTTCCTCCTATGGAAACAACGGGAATTTTCACTGAAAACCATCAACATGGTAGATGGACCTTCCATACGAACTGCTGCATCGTAAAGCAGCATGAAATACTCCGATTCTTCTCCCCCTCTACCCCGCTGAAGATGCTGCTTTGCTGTACTGCATGCCTGTGCTACTCTTGGAACCAGGTTGTTAGGACCTTATGCTAAAGCCAGGTCTTTTTATGTTTCCTTCAGTAATGCACAGCCCTAATTCACAGTTAAGTCAGAACTAGGGCCAGAAGATTTCTTTTTCTTCACACGTTATGCACAGGCCTGTTAAGTTACTTCTCCTACTGGCTGTCAAGGTCCTGAGAGGGCTTCTTATGTGCTGTCTTTATTCCTGTGAATATAATAATAATACTACAGAAATAAAGATTTAGTAAGTAGGTCAGGCATATGACAGTTTTTCCAACTCCAAATCATTAACGCAGTTGTCTCCTGCTAATTATAACTTGCTTCAGCCATAAGTAAAGTCTGAATTACCTTAGTGCACTCTATCCTGATCTCTAAGGTTTTGTACTGTGGGCTATTACGGACTTTGTTTCTCCCATCCGAATCTGGTAGTGGTCAGGATGGTACCTACCTGCTGTGTTGTGTTTGATGGAGCTGTTTTCCCTTCTGCCAGCAATAGAATGCTTTTTAAAAAGACGTTTCCTTTAATCCTGCAAGCCTACTAATTTAAAGTTGCCAGTTTTAGCTATTTTTGTATGTGTTGATAGGTGTGGCTCTCCACAGTTTTGCACATTTTGTCCAGCATTTAAATGTTGTGCTATCATGTTGGTTTTAACTTTTGATCATAAACTTGTCTGCTTGGCATCTGAAAACAATTGGCTATTCCCAGTCCTGAAACAGTGTTATTAGTAATTGACTTTTTTTTTTTTCCTTCAAAGTACAGAAGCAATCTATGAATAGGAGTCAAAGCATCCTAGTTATTTCCCATGACTTCTTTCATTTCTTCTATGTGTCTGTCTTTCTGTCTCTGCCTGCCCGTCTCTTTCTCTCTAACAGCCCCTTTGAACCAGCTGATGCGCTGTCTTCGGAAATACCAATCCCGGACTCCCAGTCCCCTCCTTCATTCTGTCCCCAGTGAAATAGTGTTTGATTTTGAGCCTGGCCCAGTGTTCAGAGGTAGTTGGGCTCTTCTTTCTTGTTTTCACCCAAACAAAATAAGTAAAACCACAGATGCTGTTTGTGCCTCACCCTCACACCGTGTGTATGTAAGTGTGTGAGTTTATCAAAACACCTCTGTTTTTTGCTTGGCCTGGCTGGAATGCTTTGAATGTGCTTTTCACACATACTCACTTTCACCTTTACACGCTTGAAAATGACTATAAATAAAGCCTGACTTAAATCTTCAAAAGCAAGGAATTTCGTAGTTGAGGTTTTTATGTGGGCCTTAATGTAATTTTTCTAAACAAAGGTCCCTGGATTGCATTGCAGTGATTTTAAAGACAATTTTAAGTTACGTCCTTAACTTAGAATTTCCTTGACTGTTCAGTTTAAGTCAGTTCAGTGCTTTAACAGTTTTCTGTATTTAATATTCTTTGTTTTGAAAAGTAATCTAGGAAATAAAATGTGAGTTACAAACATTTCCATTGATATCTTGTTAGGTCTCAAGCTTTTGAAGTAATGTGCCATGTCAACTTTCAACAAGTACTTCATTTTGAGAATGTGCTATTGATACCAGATTAGGGCCCTAGATGGTTTAGACCATGTAGTTTTTATTTAGTGAATTTCCAGTGAAACTGTGTTTGTTTGTGTCCTGTACTATGTAAAATAAAACTCTTCCATTTTCACGTCATTGACTCGGGATAATTCAGGCCTAAAGCTGTCAATGGATCTGTTGTATTGCACAAAATCCCAAAATACTTTGTGGGATTTCATATGCTGGAGAAACCAACTATTGAGTAATAGCATGAAATGTAAATATTTGTGTCTATACGTAAACACGTAGAAATGAGTAGTTCAGTGCATGTAGTGCAGTTTTCAAATGCTACCGTCTTGGCTGTTTCAAAGACTTTTGTTTCAGAAAATATCAAGAGCAGTTCACCTTATGAACCTGTAAAGCTCTTCCAGAAATCTTTGTAAGAAGACAGGTGTTTCCAAGAAGCAAACTGGCTACAGAATGGAATACATTACATACAGCTTCAGACTCCAAGCTAATGATTTAAGTCCGACATTATCTGAAGCGTTCTACTCTAATAACTTGGGAAACAGGCTATCTGGTATTATTATGAACAAATTTAACTACAATGTTCTACCATGTGCTGTAAGCATTTTTGGTGAAGGGTGAATATTGTGCTAGTGTTTCTGTATCGTGGTAATAAAATATAAGTAGGAGACTTTAGTTACCTCTAAAGAGGTAGAGCTTTTCTATTACAAAGACAGTCTGTAACCCAGTAATCTTTTGGAAAATTGTTCATGTTCTAGGAATGTCTTACATTTAATTCCATATATGTGTGATTTCACACAAATAATATAATAAATATGTGACATAGTGACTATAACCAGAATATGAACAAAAGTCCATTGTTAGATCACTGGCTTTCAACTGCTTGTACATGTAGTTAGTATGCCCAGTATGCATCATTATTTTTGCTTTAGCATGTGGGACAAAGTTTATGGATGCTGTGTCCCATTTTTGATATGTTGGTATGTCATTATTTTGTATTTCCACTTCTAAATGTATGCATTTTAGCTCAGTGAGGAGAGGCAGTGATGGAGATAAATATATATATATACACACTCTGATAAATTAGCATGCACCGAGTGACTGAACTCGAGCAACAGTCATAAAAGTCACAAAGTCAGTTTTTGAACTCAAGTTGGCATTAGGAGACACTTTTGTGATAAGAAGGGGGCTTCTGAAGGACTATGACGAGGAGTATTGTCTTTACCACTTCCCAGAGCACTGATGTGAGAGAAAGCACTGGAATGTTGGAGGTCTTGTACAGTGACATACATTGTTTAGCAGAGCAGCGTGAATTTAATTAACAGTTGACCCTGTTTTATGTCCTTTGCATTGGGAGAGTCAGCATAACCTTGTTACGAATAATTATGGTGTATTTTAAAAAGCAGTGTCTAGTTGAAGTGCTCTATTTGTAAAGAGTCATTGGGACTCTGAAACATAGCTCTGTTAGTGACATTTTCCTGCCTAGATTTGTTTAGATAACATATAGGCTACAGATGTACTGTTCTTTTTGTGTTTAATAGAATATAGTTCAAGTAGCTAACTAAAGTACTTGTTCTTTTTTAATCCTTTCTGCAGTCTAATATTTACTTTTAAATATACAAGGCTAACAGCTTTAAAACAGCCAAATGGTTTTCAGGTGGCACTTGGACACTCAGCTAGAAAACATTTTGATTTTTTCCATTTGGTCTACTTTGTTCCAAAATACAGTGTTTCAGCAATTTATTGGGTCCCTAAAAGATTGGCTACAAGAAATCTGAGAGGCAGCTGCTGTGAACTGAACTACTACTACTTCTCAAAGAAACTGGTGGAATTAAAAAATAAGTTGTTTTTTTTTTTTCTATTTAAAGAGACATTGTCCTTCTGATAATTCGTGAACAACAGACTGGAGACTATCTGGTATACAGGGATATTTGCCATAGACTTGTCTCTTCCTGAAATCTAAGACTTGAGCACTAATCTAATATTAGGACAATATTCCTAGTATGTGTTTGTTCCCTGTTAACATTTACATTGGTGTTTGGAGATACTGCATCTTAAACACAATTCTTGCACCTAATATCAATACATTCTTGTAAGCCAGCTTTTTATAGATAAAACTCTCCTATTTGTGAAATTTAGGTTCAACTGCAGGTTTGTCTGCAACACCTCCTGCCTCTTTGCCTGGGTCACTCACCAATGTGAAAGCGTTACAGAAATCACCAGGACCCCAACGGGAAAGGAAATCATCCTCATCCTCAGAAGACAGAAATAGAATGGTAAGGGAAAGATCAGCTATTTTCATGCGTAGTATGATATATTCGTAGTATAGAAATATTACGCAACCACGTTCCTCTTGCTTTTCTTTCATCAAAGCCTTCTCAACTATTTTGAACACGAGTATGGTAATGATCAAGGACTATAAACCAATAAATAATGGAATATTGAAGTTGTGGTACTGATATATAAACATTTAAATAATGGACTATACTCACTTTTACTCCATTGCACCCAAATATCTTGGTGTGCTTCATATTATAATGCCAGTTTCCCTTCAAATAGCAGCTTAACTTTTCCCACCATGACTCATGAACTTTGAAAGTTCTCTAGTGATCCTCAAATGTAACAATACATAAAAATGACTGCTTTTTTTTAATCCACAATTTAGCATTATGATTGAGTAAGAATTGAAAAATAAATGAGATTTTCTTTTTGGTAAGAGTTTCTTAATATTTACTGGTTTTAACACAGCCAGAAACCTGTGGCAAATATTTCACACCAGGAAATAATTTAGTATACCTGTGTGCTGAGATTTTGCGTATGGATGGCTTGAAAAGTCAAATGCAATATCTGAAAAAGAAAGTTCTTTTAGGACTTTAATTATATGAAATGCTGATACCAAATCTTTAACAAAGGAGCTGTTTTCACAGACATTAATGAACTTGCTTTCTTCCTTTTTATTGTTTTTGCAAATGTATAAAGAAAACCCTTGGTCGACGGGATTCAAGTGATGATTGGGAGATACCTGATGGACAGATCACAGTTGGACAAAGAATAGGATCGGGATCATTCGGAACAGTCTACAAAGGAAAGTGGCATGGTATGTGGCCATCATGGCAGAGAGTTATTCTTCAGCAAGTAACATTGCCTGCAGGGGGCCATCAAGCTGGAAAGCAGCTTCACAGAAACGCACCTGGGGATTCTGGTGGACACCAAGTTGAACATGAGCCATCGGTGTGCCCATGCCACAAAGAAGGCTGGTGGTATCCTGGGCTGCATGAAGCAAAGTACTGACAGGAGGTCAAGGGAGGTGATCCTTCCCCTCTGCTCTGGTGAGGCCAAACCTAGAGTTCTGTGTCCAGTTCTGGGCTCCTCAGTACAAGAGACACGTGGACACACCCGGGACAGTCCATTGAAGGGCCATGAAGATGTTTTTTTTAAATTAATAAGTAGTGTGCTAGATAGGTAATATTAGAACTTCAAACCATTTAGAAACTCGGCTCTTGTGTGTTCTTCTGAATTAAGTAATTACTAGGATAAAGATGAAACATAGTTACTAGAAAGGCTGGAGTATACATCTTAAGGAATGAGGATTTCGAATGTGTATTTGGAAATCTTTGACTTGGCTAGTATTTCTCAGAGTAAAATAAGAATAGCATTTATATGTTTTACAGAATATTTACTTATTTTAATATTGTAGTGGTTTATTTCACCAAAGCTAGAGAATAGGATATTTTGATATTTCTGATGCTCAATATAGCATTTTCTAAATAGAGGAATTTGTATCAGTGGCACTTATTAAAAATTTCTATTTTAAAGGTGATGTGGCAGTGAAAATGTTGAATGTTACGGCACCCACACCTCAACAGTTACAGGCTTTCAAAAATGAAGTAGGAGTGCTCAGGTAAGAATATTTTTAAGGGCATAAAATAATATGTGTAGATTTATGCTTCATTAATCATTGAATTTTAGATGTCCATTACAACACATTGATGGTCTTTGTCCACGATGATTCTTTGGGCAAAAAACGTAACTTGCATTTAAAAAATATTTCTTTGTATCCATTGCCAGTTCTTCCTTTTCCTGTATATGTTTCTCTGTACGCTGATGTGAACATGTGTATATCCAAACACTCAAGACAGGACTATTTTTTTGCTATTGTACTACTCCCAGGGCACAGTCAAGCCTAAGTGTTAACTGTCAGCCTTTCTTTCCTCTCATCCATGTTTTGAGGTTGAAGGAGAGCATGACTAATTCTTACTTTTGAGCTACAGCACTGCTCATATTATCCGTTGTTTAATAGTTTCTGTTCAGTAGCATTGAATTCTCTTTGAGGTTTTTTAAAATGTATTTATCATAAAGTCACTTCTTGATTTCCTTTTCTCATGTCTACTGCTTGGTAAGTACTTAAGAGTACTTTCCTCTGAGAAAGTAGAGGAAGTATTTGTCTTGGGTTCAGTTCTTAAAAGAGAATCAGATCATCAACATGATACCATAGAATATTTATTCGGAAAGACCGTTAACATGCAAGTACAATCTTGAGCGGTCTTGAGCATAATTCTGTTTTAAGAAACAATACAGACAGGCAGGTTTTGCCTCTGGAAAACTGATGTGTTGAGCTGGGTGCCTGTGCTGGAGGAGCATCCCCAATAAGGTAATGGTGAAAAGGGGATGGTCAGCCTTTTTCCTCAGGAAATGTTAGTTCTGAAAAGTCTAAGCCCATAGTTGTGAAAGTAGAAGCTTTCTGGGGTATGCTACCTTGGATATCTGCATGTTTTTGACATACTTGCTCAGGAGAACTTAATGAAATCAAAAATCTTGTATTTCATATTTAGTCCAGCTTTTCTGCTGGCAGTCCTATTGCTGGAATCCAGCTTTTCTGCTGGCAGTCCTATTGCTGGAATCCAGCTTTTCTGTTGTTGATTTGTTTCAGCACTTAGAGTGAATAATCAGTTGTCCTATCCTTTGGCTCAGACCAGCCAGATTTACCTGTAGTTGTACCTTTTCCATTGTGCTTCATCGTTACTTCCTTAGCTTTGAGGTAGGATTCGCAAGAAACCACTTACTTTTTGTGCGCTCAGCAGTTAACTCTCATCATCGCTTGACAAATCCTTGAACCTGAAAAGGTCACCGTCACATGGTCGAGAACCGTCTTAGTCTGCATTGCCAAGAGAACAAGTGAGTTCACACTCTAGGCTCCCATGTTAGTTTTTTGATATAAGAAAACATAAAGAGCTCTGCCATCTTCAGCAGCAGCATAGATTTAAGAAGCTACCACAGTCATTGGTACTACCAGAACCTTGGTCTACCAGGTTCATCAACAGTGACCTGACTGCCTTCAGTACCAAGGTGTGCTGGAAGAAGATTGCCTTTCTTTTTCCTCAGTCCCTGGGAAAGCTAGGAAATACTCCAGAATTCTTGGGTGCCTCATCTTTGTAATATCTCATTGGTATGTTTGAAGGTATCTACTTCTTCATGTCCATTTGATGACAATAAGAATGTGTTTGACTTTTCCTGGAGGGTGAGGAGAATCTTTCAGATTTCACAGTATGTCAGTAGATTCTTTCAGGCCTTGAATCTACTGAGATAATCCTCTCTGCGTTGTTCATTGTGAAGTTTTTCTGTCTGGAATTGCTCTGTCTTTGAAAGAGGTTTGATTTAATCTGGCCAAATCTCTGTGGTGAACTCCAGTCTCTCTCAGTGCTGTTTAGAAACAAGTTCATATCATAACCTTGCTGAGGTACAGTTTTCATACATGTTTCTGTCCTTTCTTGTATGCTGGCTCCAGAGATGGTACAAAATTCTTGTCAAATAAAGCACAAAGAAAACCTGAACCCTTGTCAGGGAAGCGTGTTGACGGTTTCTGAACAAAAGGGTTGTCCTTCCTGGAAGCTTCCAAGACTGGAGTTTCATTTTGGATGTCCTCGGTATGGGCAGCAACATGCAATAGCTAGACTGGAGTTACACAGAAGCAGACCTGCCTGCGAACAGCTGCTGTCCCATGGGGACTTAGTGGTAGGGGACTTAGTGGTAACAGTATCTTCTGAGCAGTCTGGGTTGCTTGCAAAAGCAAGGGGAAGCAGTGCTTACCCCAGAACAGCTATTCCATGTCATTATGATGAGAAAGGCTAACTGCTGGAATAATTCATTAAACTGAATCTAGCAACAGGTTATCATCTTGGTAAAAGTTGAGATTGACCCAACAACTTCTGTTTGGAAATATATATTTAGACTGTGATAGACCTGCCTGGGTTTTTCTTGATTTCCTGATTTTCTCCTGATTGATTTTTTTTTTTTTTTAACTCCAACAGGAAAACACGACATGTGAATATCCTGCTTTTCATGGGTTATTCAACAAAACCGCAGCTGGCTATTGTTACACAGTGGTGTGAGGGGTCCAGCTTATATCACCATGTACACATCATCGAGACCAAATTCGAGATGATCAAACTAATTGATATTGCACGACAGACTGCACAAGGCATGGAGTAAGTGTCGTATTACTTTTTTGCAAGTGAGCGTGAGGCAATGTTTACTTATCCGCTTCACACTCTGACTGACATTGGCAAATAAGGCCAGCTATCTGCTTGCTTTGCCAAGCCCAGAGTCCTGCCTTGGTGATCAAAGCATTTGGTGAAGTGTTTATTATTTTGAAATAGACTTCATGTTCTTTTTTTTTTTTTTTTTTTTGAACATAGGGAAATACAAGTCATGAAGGAAATACGGTCTTAGATAGTAGACTAAAGATAATTACCACGTAGTTAAACTTTCAGTCTTGTGAGCAAAGATTTGTTCCAGGCTTTTTGATCGTCACAGTGCAGATAGTCTTATGGCAGGAGGTAAAACATAGTTTAAAAAGAAACACGCGGTGAATGAAAGGATAGAATCCTGTAAGATGATGCAGAAGGCAGACAGCCCTGTTAGCAAAAAGAATTGATTTTTTTCTTCTCTTTATAAGTATCGTAGCTCTCTAAATAATAGATTTCAGCATTTGAAGAAAACATACTTATTTTGTTCTAAGGACTGTAAGTAATCCTTACTCCCATAGAGAGCAATTGAGCGAGTTAGAATTTTACAAAACTAGCTCAATATTGTGTGTCAAAATCAGAACACTAATGTAAGATCAGAGAAATTGCCCTCCAGCTGGATAACCACTACAATGATTGCAGTTAATTGTGCCATTTTTCTACTAAGTATTCTATTACATTTTTCAATCAAGATGTGGGGAGGTGTTTGCAGCAACCAGCCTCAGCCTTCTGTTAGCCTGGTCATCTCCCCAGGCTCCCTCTGTAGGTAGTGGAGATGCAGAATCTGTTTTATGAGCGTGATTCAAAGCAGAGACATAAATTGGAGCTTTTCCAGCAGGTTTGTGCCAATCTCATTGACTAAACAAAGAGCCACAGGAGACTAGTTGCCTAATTTAGGCTATATCTATGCTGTGGGGCAAGTACTCTCCTCTGTGTTCCCTGCAATCTATTTATCCAGTCTGCAATCGGGGGATCTTTTTTCCAGTCCCATACTAAGCAGCAGTCAGCATACTTGAGTACACACTGAGACTGGGAAGCACATTTAGCTCCCACAATTTAGAAACACGTTACCTAAAGCTGTGACTAACCTGCCAAGTGTCTTGGCAGTCACCATCAAGGCTGGGAGGCAGAACCTTCAGCACTGAGTGGCATGTCAAAACTACCAAAGTTCTTTTATTTTTATTCTGAATATTGAGTTAGAAATGAAAAGCAGAAGTTGGTGCATAATTGTTATTTCATTCTTCAGTAGCATCAGGTTTGAGCAGGAAATCTAAGCTTTTTTTTTTTCCTTTTTTTTTTTTTCCCCACACTGTGACTGTTGCCCAAACTGTCATAGGTAACTGAAGTTTTACCACCTTGATAAATATGTGCAGTTTGAATATCTACAGAATTTGTGTTTCAGTAATACAGTGAATTTTGAGTTGTTCATTAGTGAAATATCATCTAACCCACCTAATCTGTGATGTTCCTTTTCAGTTATTTGCATGCCAAGTCAATCATCCACAGAGACCTCAAGAGTAATAGTATCCTTTCCCAGAGATGTGACTGTGGAACGTGACAGCATTCCTGGGGCTTTTTGCCAGAAATGAATTTACTGATGTGAAAATCTGTTCATGTGTGAATATTTGCCAAGTTGAAATTTTTTTGAGAAGGGATAATATCACTAGTAGCAAAGTAAGGAATACTTACTGTGTCTATTGATGCGATTGCAGTAATGTAGCGAATTTTGTTGTGGTATCACAAAGATTTTTGCATCAGTTGGTTTCTACATGTAATGAAAGATTGTGCCAGTTCACTCATGGAATATTTTCAGCTTCTCTTACTTGGCATTTCAGGAAAGCCACCTGGGCCATAATCTGTTCAGCACTGGCCCAGTCATTATTTATGTAACTCTTCAGTACCGTTATTTACCACACTGGCTGCTTAGAACATGTATTATATGAAAACCTTGCTCAGTGGTGGTGGATGGTTAAAACTATTATGTCTAATGTTGCAAATTTGTAGCTGTTTATTGTTCTTGTAGGATGGGACCAGTACTGCTTGTTTGTTTTCCCTTAACATTTTCCCCTTAGATATTTTTCTTCATGAAGACCTCACAGTAAAAATAGGTGACTTTGGTCTAGCTACAGTGAAATCACGATGGAGTGGATCCCATCAGTTTGAACAGTTGTCTGGATCTATTCTATGGATGGTAAGCAAGGGGGAAGTGGTGCACTTGTTTCCATAGATTTAACTGCCTTTGGCCAAAGTTTCTAAGACTGTCCCTCCAGCACACTGACATACACAAGCTGCCTCAAGCTGGAAAAGACAAGCAGTAATATGAAGTACTAAATGAATGCTTTTCAGTTCTTGTTTAACAATATGTTTTCCTATAGTCAGCAAAAAAAAAAAATAGTGTCTTCATCCCTTATTCTGAGGTTTAAACTGAAAAGAAAATGGTGGCTAAGGAAAAAGAGTATGATTAATCCAAGGTTGAGGAGAAGGTGATAAAAGATGTGGAAAACATCCTGCAAAGGAGCAGAGGAACTAGCTCAGCCAAAAGTAAGATACTCTTAAGTTTTAAGGATTCAAGTATGGTTACTCTCAAGAGGTGTTACAACTTGCTTAAGTCTTAATAAGAAGCATAGTTACGACCTCCTGTGCAACTCCACTTTCTCCTTTTCTCCCTAAAAAAAAATGAAGGCCCTGTTAGTTGGCATTATTTTGAGTGTTGTTATAATTCTAATTTCAAAATAGCTTCTCGACCTGGACAAGGTCACTTTATTTTGTCGTAGAGGAATAAAGGGACCACCAAGCTCAAAAGAACTAATAGATTTTGAGATTCGTGTCAACATCTCCTCTGTATTAGGAGCTAGTGACATCTGAAGGCAAGAGGGAGCCTTACAGCTGTTATACTCTGGACAAGCCCGTGTTTTGCTCCTGGTATGTGAGGTGCGGCCCAACTTTGTGAAATAAAAACTAATTCTTTCCTTTTATGATACAGGCACCAGAAGTTATTAGGATGCAAGATAAAAACCCATATAGCTTTCAGTCGGATGTGTATGCGTTTGGGATTGTTCTTTATGAATTGATGACTGGACAGTTACCATACTTAAACATCAACAACAGGGACCAGGTAAGGGAAGGGAAGGGTTTGACTTCAGTCAGCTGTGGCCTGAAATGGAGATTGGCTCAGCCTTGTGAAGGACACGTTCTGTTGTTTTGTGGTTTTGATTTGTGTTTCTGATTCTGATGTTACGAGACGACATTTCTACATTTTCTAGATCTGCCTCAGCCATGTAGCACCAATTTACTTACATCTCTTGAGGTATTATTTTGTTCTTTTTTACTTCAAGTATAGATTTTCAGCTTCTGAGTTGGTTGCCAGGATACTTACTAGGGAGAAAGCAGGTTACTTGATAGTAATGTAGTTTAGAATAGTTCTGCAAAGGCAAAATGATCCTCCATATGTTCAGTTATTCCTTTTTCCCTCCCTGCCCCACCTTGCATTGAATAACAGTTCAGCAACAGGATTGACAAAACGGAACAGCAGTCATCTTGCTGAATGTTTATATTCATTTCAATCTTGAGAAATGCATGCGCCATTTAATTGAATTTCAGGATATCAGCATTTCTCAAATCCTGCTTGATGGAGTACATGACTTTCCAGAGTGTGTGAATCCTGTAAAAAGATTACTTAATTATGAACAAATATTCCTTAAGTCCAATGGTACCACACACCTGTGATATATCTCCACAGGATAGGCACATTTGTGAAGGCATATCTGATTCATTATTTCTCTGTCTAATCTGAAAATAGCATTTATGCTTCAAGATATTTGGTGTAAGCTATTCCATGTCTGGGTGGTGATATATTTCTGTCGTTTCTGTGTCCGCATCCCTTGTTTTTTCACTGTCAGTAGTTGAGAATTGCAACCATAGCAACGTTCATCCCTGAATGCCATTTTATAAGGCTGCTTCCATATTTGTCAGAACACTTCATCCCAAATCATCAAAGTTGGAGTGACTCCTTTTTTTAATTATGATTATTATTTTTATTTTAAATTGGTTTTGCCTTTTGAAAGAAGGGAAGTGTCCAGATCCCTGGCCAGATGGATATAGCCTTCTAAAAGGAGTATTTGGGCCTTGTTTTGTTTTCACCTTGTGAGATTTGAAAGATGAACCCAGCGATGTGAGTGCTCACAATCGAGTTCTGAAGCAAATTTTCAGTTGCAGGTGAAGCCAACATATAAAATGTGACCTAATGTCTTGAGTTTTGTCACTCCCAGTCTATTGTCTGAAAAAATGTAAATATTGCTCACTTGCTGTTGGTGCATCTGCATCAGCTACTATGACACAACTGAGATTTTTAGTGAGCAAAGCATCATTCTTGTTATACCTCAGAGTGTTTCTCTCACCATTAACAGATTTTTCCAGACAGACTAGGACTGTTCTTGTAGTGATACTCTTTTCTCTAGTTAAAATATAAATTTAATCCCTATATTAGTTTGTAAAGAGAGTATCAGAAACATAAATAATAATGAATTTTGAATAATTTCAACTTAAGTGTTGTAATCATTTAGAAAAGGGTAACTTGTAGACGGTAAGTCTCATTGCAGCAGAGGTAAGGGACAGGGTAGACAAGTCTTTACTATGAAATGCTGCTCTGGCACATGGGGATTTCTAAAGAAACCATATGGCAGTTTTATACTTCTTATTGATGCCAACACAGATGCAACTGAATCAGAAAGCTGAAAAAGGACCAGGATTGTGTTAGTATAAATAACATGTATAGCTTACTTGAGATGTGCGTTTTTTCTGTTGGGTTTTGTGGGGTTTTTTTTTTGCCAGTGTCAAGATATGAAATAGTTATACTTCATTAAATATAAGGTATGATACACCTGCTGAGTCTGCCTGAGTGTTCAGAAAAGGCAGTGATTATCTGCTGCAGCATGAATGGATCTTTGATTAGGTAGTTGGAAAGAGCTTTTTAGTGTCAGCACAACTGCAGTACTCAAACCACATTGCATTTGACCTTGGCTCGACATGATGATGTTCGATATTTTTTATATATCCAAGAGAACGTTAACCATATTTATGCTTTGCTTTCGGGCTTCCTGTAAGTTTACTTTGTTTTATGCTTAAGTTTTATCCTTAGGTGAAATATAAGCCTTCTATGTTAAAGGAATATTACTGTAAAAATACAAAACCTGTCTCATCTTCTACAAAGGAGAGGCAGTTTCTCATTTTCTTCTGTGGTTTTTTTGGGAGGTGGGGAAAGTGGTCAGGTGTCAAGAATAAGCTGTCATGGTAGAAAAATATATGAAAGAATTTATTCTCGAAAGGTAAGGGGTTTTAATATCTGAAGTCCATGTGTTTCTTAAAATACCTGTAAGCATGAACTTGCTGTTGACTTATAAAACAAGCATTCTGTTCCTGCCACAGAGTTGCTTATTCTTATTTTTGTAACAGTTTTTGACACGGAAGAACCTTTCCTTAGATGGTTATTGCTATAAATGGTAATTATTTACTAGTGTTCAGTTTTCACAGAAATTTCTCTTAGGAGGAAGAGGAAAAATCTATTTTTTTTTTCTCTGTACTGAATAGGTTAGCAAGCATTACTCTGAGAAACTTGGCAATTTCAATACCAGATAATGTTTCCTGGGAGCAGAAAATTTGCTGCTGGGACTTAAACGGTCTAGCAAAATGTTCATGTTTTTTACTGTTTGTTTTATGGATTCATCTTCTTCCCCTTTCATCTTTTTTCTTCTTAAATAAAGATAATTTTTATGGTGGGACGAGGATACCTATCTCCAGACCTCAGCAAAGTACGGAGCAACTGTCCAAAAGCTATGAAGAGACTAATGGCAGAATGCTTAAAAAAGAAAAGAGACGAGAGACCCCTTTTTCCACAGGTGAGTAATGTTCTGCTTTGGTTCTCAGTAGACTTTATAATTCAAATATCAAAAAGAAAGATCAGTTATGAACTCACTGGCCAGTTCAAAATTTTTTTTTATTAGTTCTGCAGCATGACTTCATAAGAGTACTGATTCAGTACCTGGATAGTGCTGTTTAATAAGAAATGCTCATTTTCAATTCAAAAAGCAGGTATTAAACTGACTCGTGTGGTTGGAAAAGCATTTGTGTGTTGCATAAAATTTCAGCTGGGAGACAATGACATTAATAATCACTATTAGACACCCAAATTGGAACTTGCAGTGTATGTTCTCAGAAATCTTTATACCCCGCCTCTTTGCTCTTCTCCAAGCTTTATGAGGGGAAACATAGTTTTGTCACAAAATTTGATTTATCATGCCTGTTTGGATTCCAAAAGCTTGTAGGGGGGAATCATACTTTCTTGTTTTGAAAGTAACCAAAGCATTTTCAAAAAATAAGGCGCTCCCCCTGCTGGCTCTGTGGTAAATGGTATTAAGCCAACTGCTGCCGAAGCTGCGCTTATTTGCAGCGGCGGTAGGTAAAGGCACCAGTGCATAAACATGGAGGCAAACAAAAGGCAACTATATTCATTATGCTTACAGAGAGAAATCAGTGTGCTCTTTTAAAATGGAAAATGAGACAGTTTCTTCCTAAAAAAGGAAGAAAAAATATATCCTCGAAAAGCTGATCCTTTTCAGCTTTTTGAGGATATAAACATCAGAGTGCAGTGCAGTAATCTATTTTTAAAAGTATCTGTTTAAATTCGTGTTTAAATATTTTTCTGTAGTTAATTGCTGTTCCGCCTTTGGTTTTAAGAGACTGTTACAACTTCAGAACAACAGATTTGATCACCTATTTTCTACTCGTTTTAGATTCTTGCCTCCATTGAGCTTCTGGCCCGGTCATTGCCAAAAATTCACCGCAGTGCATCTGAGCCTTCATTAAACCGGGCTGGCTTCCAGACAGAAGATTTTAGTCTATATGCTTGTGCTTCTCCAAAAACACCCATCCAAGCAGGGGGATACGGTGGGTTTCCAGTACACTGAAAAGAAATGTGAAAGTGTGTGCCTGAGTGCCTGTGGGCTGGTGCGTTCCTGTGTGTGCAGCACACATGTACGTTCTCAGTTGCTACCAGCTGTGTTTTTAAGGTGTGCTGAGGGAATGACGACTCGCTTCCTAACAGTGGGCATTGAATGTCCTGAGCACAAAAGTCTGGGTTGGCAAGGAATGCCCTGGTAATAGCTGGCACAAGAAGAATTGTAAGGTCACTTCAGAGAAACGGGAAAGGTCACTTCAAAACAAGCAAAAATCCTCTTAAGGTCATTGGGTGTTGTTTTTGCTTGCCTGTGTCGTTTTTGCCTAGTTTGATTGGAATTAGTTACTCAAGAGTGTATTTGGTTTTAATCTACTCAAGCTATGGTGGGTTTTTTTTCACTTCAGTTGAGGTCATTATACTTGAGCAGTAGGCTTTAGATTCCTCGGTTAGTAATGCCACTCGTGTGAGAAACAACTGGAAAAACAAACTTATCTTCAAGGCTGAGCACAGTCAAAACTTCTTGTGGTCAGCAGAAGTGAGCAGATACAACACAGAATACAAAGAAAGACCTTAGTGTGACTCTTATTTTGAAAGTTGAAGTTTAAAATAGTGCTGTTTAGAGAACATCTCTTCCTGCAGAGGAGTGGTGTGGGGTTCTTTTTACTTTTCATTTTTGCCTTAATACTCTGGCCTGATATAGTTTAGACCATCTCAAAATGTGCTGTTATAATGCAATGTAGAAGAAACTCTGAATCTGCTTTTGCTGAACTGCAAGAATATTCCTGATAATTATGCTTGTACCCTTCAATTAGCACAGGGTAAAAAACAAACAAAAAACAAACACCAACAAAAAACAAACATTTAAAATCTTGAGCATAACCAAATACTTTAAGAGAAAAAGGCTGCTAACACCCATAATAGCAAAAGAGGATTTGAAAAAGCAGCTGTTTTCATGGAAATCAGTATTATACCGTGAATTCTATTAAGATGAAAGGCTTTAATTACTTTAATATTGTTAAGAATACCACTAAACATGCTTCTGTTGAGTGACAAATTGTTTTTTTCGCTTCCATATAAAAGCTGCTAGTTTGACTAGAAGTGAATCAGTTAGACTAGATATCTAACTGAGAAAGATAGACACCTTACCAGGATCCTGTCAGCTCATTTCAGAGATCGTATTTTCCTCTGGAACATTCCTCTGGAACAGTTGGATTGGAGTAGTCGTTCAGGTTATATCAGTCTTTGAGGTCAGATATGAAGACAATAATGTTATTGGCTGTGCTCTTGCATATTTTGAAATTAGTTATGTGGTTTTGTTTGTTTTAAACTGCTAAGCTGTTAATTTTCACAGATTCTTCTGCATCGGAAACAAGCTATTGCTGCTCTTGTTAGGACTTCAAGGGCCAGGAGTGTTCTTAGTGGTTTCTGATTTACATACTTACGGCTTGCATGTTGCTAGCAATAGATTTTTGAAGTAGATCAGGAATTGAAAAATGGTTTTCTTTTCTGCTGTCTGGCAACAGCCTTTTAAAACAGGAGGTGGCCGTAGAGAGCTTGAAGAGATGTAGGCAATTTCTACATTTTCTAGTTGGATTTTAATGGTCTTTTTGGCTTCTGCTGTTAGAACAGTTCAGAAACTAACTTTTCTCATTCTGTTAGTCAAGAAAATTCAGCTGTTGAAATCTATCTCTATGGAAGTCTTTATGGAGGACGAAAGTTGCTATTGTTTTAGAAAATCTGTTTCCCATCTTTCTGGTACTTTCAGTTCATTTTGGCAGGCTTATCTTAACATGAAAACAAGATTTAAGTGTTTTTTTTCCCCTCTCTTCATTCTTTTTTAATTCTAGACAGTGAGGAGAAATGCTTATTAAGCTTTGGGGTGTGGTATTCATTGCAGGGTACAATGCCTGTCTCAGTAAGAGGATGCTGCTGAGTCTCCTGCAGAACCTAGAAATGTGACATCCCACACAGAAAAGGCTTTAACTGCACGGGGAGTTACGGAGAGTGCAGACCTGTCATCGCTGCCCTGCCCAGGCTTACTCTTTTTTGGGTCTGCCAAATCAGTTCAGACGAGTTATTCCTTGGAGTAGTGTTTATCCTCCTCGTTGTTAAGATTGTTCTTCTGTGCTATAGGAACTACAGTTATGGGGGGAAAAATGCTGCCATCCTTAGGCACGTTTGGCCCCATTTTCTGCTGTACAGTCAGTACATTAGAATTCTTCCTGTGTCACCAGTTCTTACACATTGAGCATGGTTTGGGATCCGTGGCCATAACGTGATGTTAGCTTCTCACTAAACATTTTGTGAAGCCTAAAAGGAGTCTGGTTTTTGTGGATCATTAATTTTATCTGACATAAAGGTGTTTAGGGGTTTAACTTCTATAGTTTGTAATTGCTGCTTCAATGAGATTTGGGAACTTATGTAGGATGAAGATGCGTTAAGTACACATGTGCATTTGGGCCAGTGTTCTCAAAGATGCAACTCAGCTATAGTGTTTAGAAACAGATACCTATAGATCCTGAAAACAGGTTTGTAGAAACCCAGGATTTTCTGGAGGGATAGTTTATACTATGTGAAATTCCCTTTTTCTTTACTTCTGTGTGTCTCAGTATAGAAACAAAAATCTATCTTGGTGCCTTCTAGAAGGACCAGATCCTCATACTTGCAGCTATATGTTCTTCTGAGGATACCAACTATCCACATCAGGCTATGTTCCAAATTTTTATTTAGCCAGTGGATGGTATCCATACTAGAAGATCAGCACAAGATCCAACAGAAAACTGCCTCTGTCATACTTTTTTCTGTGTCTGTGAATCCAGGCGAGGTGTTAGAATTTAGTGTTTCCCTGTGATAAGTCAGTTACTCTCTACTTCTGTAGACAAGGCTGGCATGGACTACCATTGGAAGGGAACCATTCTCCTTTTGATTCTTCTGAGAAACATGGCATCTACCCCAGGATAAGGAATACAGTTAAGATGTGGTGTATATACCTTAGTAACCTCATGAATCCAGATAATTTACGAATTTGTGAGAGCAGATATGAGTAACTGCATCTTAAATCCTTCCAGGAATTGAGGGCAGCAGGTTTGCTCAGAACATGCTCTTAAAATATATTGTTTGGACATGACATGAAAGAACTTGATCATCTTTTTAGTACACGTTTTTTGAAAGTGTGCATTTAAAATAGTTTCCACTTGCTTTGCATGTGAGGAGCATGAAAAGACTAGCAGCTAACTCGAAAGGGCTCTGTAAGAAGTGCAGATTTTCAAATGTTGTCCATCCTGTGTGTCATGGTTTAACCCTGCCAGCAACTAAACGCCAGGCAGCTGCTCGCTCACCCTCCCCACCCCCTGGAAATGAGAAGGAGAATTAAAGGGGAAAAGAGAAGGAGGCTTGTGGGTTGAGATAAGAAAAATTTAATAATAATATAAAATTAAAATTAATTATATACTAAAATATAATAATAACATATGAATGTACACACACATATATATAGTGATATATTCAAGCAAGTGATACACAATGTAATTGCTCACCACCTGGTGACAAACGCCAGTTCCATCCTGGCAAGAGATCTCAAAACAGTTAAGTCCCTATCACAATCCCGGATGAGTGAGCGGCCTGAAAAGAGAGTGAGAGAGAAATAGAAGTCCAAGAGAGTCCCACAGAAGAGTATGAACTATTCTAACTTCCCAGTCAGCCCTCATCTATATACTGGGCATGATGTTGCATGATATGGAATATTCCATTGACCAATTTGGCTCTCAATCCTAAGTCTACGTTCAAATCATAAGAGGAGTTGTAGGACCTTTGTCCCGGCCATGCTTTCCCCAGCTTCTGCACACTGGCAAAACATGGAAGCTGAAAGGTCCATGCTGTCTCAGCACCAACTATAAACACCAGTGCCCTACCAACATTCTTCTCTTAACAAATCCCATACTAGATCCAAAATGCAGAGCTATTCTTAGCTACTAAAAAGAAAAACTAACTCTGTCCCAGCCAAAACCGGGACACTTTGGAAAGGAATTTCTTTGTTACCTGTCAAAGCAAGTGTCTGAAGTTCTGCTTGGTAAAAAGCACATCAGATGTCTGGCTCACAATGAATGAAAACGTTTGTTGTTTTTTTTCACGTCAAATTACTAAGGATATGGTTTCCTAGCTTTGTGGTAAGCTAATCTCATTTAGAGCAGCCATGGCCCAGCTCCTTACCCTTGCACTGGCAGATGCTCTCCCATTCCATGAGTCCATTCCACACAGTTGAGTGGGTTTCCCCCAATACCAGCAGAGCAGCTCTCCAAAAACTTAGAAAACGCTCTTTGCCCACCAGCCAGGTTAGCTTCTTGAGCCATCTTGCCTCAAGGCCAGGCCAGGTAGTGCCAGTGTGGCACAACAGGCAGGTCATTGCTCTACAGCTCAGGTCAGGAGGGAGAGCAGGACTGCAGTAGTCGCAGTTGAGATGAGCATTGACCATTACAGAACAGCATCCAAAGACTTAGCAGGGCAGAATCAGGATGATCCTGTTCCTGCAGGACAGAGCATATCAGGGCAAGTTACTAAAGCTGTCTTCATTTTGTCCATTCGTTGCTCTCAGGCAAGACCTTCCTGTCGTGCTAGAAAACAGTGAATTCACAGTTCAGGTTACTTCATTTGTCTGGATACATCTAAGTCTCAGGAAGAGGTTGCCTGTGTTCTCTCTCCCTCTCCTACAGATGAGGTTTCTTTCAGAAGATAGGATAGAAGGGGTGACATGAAGTGTTTTAGCTACTCCTCAGAAAGTCCTGTTGACACCTAGCAGGATTCCTGTACATGGATAGGTATAGCCATCTACATCCTTCACCTAGGGAAAGCTGTTACTGGTAGCCACATTTGATACATGTTCAATCGACATAATCACTTTATTAGATGAACATGTTACCTAGTTTGGTCTCCTGTTGATTTGAGATCCGATTAGCACCTGAGTTTTGAAAGGGGAGATTTAGCATTGGCTTGTCAAAGAAAATGTCTTTGCTAAGGTTTTATTTAAATGGCAGAGAAGTCTGAAAATCACCGTTTTGTAACTATCATTCTATCTGAAATGCTTCTTGACTTCCGATCTTGTTTTTCCATAGCCCTTTCCCAATTAATCATTCATCTTTTATCTTCTGAAATCCCTGTACAACTATTAAAAGCTGAATTATTACCAGAAATGGGCAGAAGGACAAGATGAGTAATGAGGGAGCAATCTCTTGTTTATAAATTGATCTTTAATCAGCAGTTTAGGAAAGCAGACTGAAAAATAAATTAAGTAGAGCATGTTTTGAAAGTGTAGCTAAGCATGAATGTCATTCTTAAAAATTAGCCTCACAGGCAAATACTTGATGACTTTTTTGTCCTTCTTCTCTTAAAAGAAAAAAAGTAGGGGGCAGGGAAAGTACAGATATTGAAATGTTTCTAGAAGAGGGTTGGGAGATCCATGAAATGTGCCAGAGAGAAGCAAGGAAATCAAATATTCAGAGTATTTTAGAGCAAACATTTTATCTGTTGGTAGAACGAGTAAACTAGGCAATTACACGCATTGTGAAGCTTTAGTTCTTTTGTTGTAATAACTGAAAGCTACCACCACAGTCTATCAAGAACTTGAGGTGTGTCATAGCCCCCTGTGCCAACTACCCTTACTTTAGACCTTGTGAGTGCACTCCCATCTTGTTTCCTACGACGCACAGAGACCTCTCTCCCTGCTTTCTTCACATTCCCTTACATCAGCTGTTGCTACCAAGCCCTGTAGATAGATGCCTTTTCTTTCCCCTCCCCATGCAGATTGCTGACCATTTTCTTTGTTCCCTTCTTTATAGAGCAAGGCATTCCATGGAATTAATGCTATCAGTCAAAAAATCTGTTCACAGGGATATTTCTTGTTTGTTTCCAATATTCAGAATAAGAATTTTAAGAAAAAACAAAACCAACAAAACACTTCCTCTTGAAAGGATGGAAGGAGACCAAGATAGGGAGCAGTTGTTTGGATGTAATGGTATTCAAACACTTTTGTTGAATAGAACAAAAGGTCTCTTCTGTCTGCTTATTAGTTCTTCATTTTTAGGAGAGCTCTGAGGAGTCCTCTCAAGAAACTAACCTAAAATTCACGTAGAGCCCAACAACAGGAAGTTATATGTACATTTCTTTTTCTCTTGCTCCTGAGTCCTTTTGGTTAAGCAAAATTGGACAACCCTCTCTAAAAATCCCATAGAAGACAATTTCTTTGTGGGTAGCAGGGAAATTTTGTGCTAAAGTGGAAGATTAAGAGGATGAGTATCTTAGTTTCGGCTTCTGTTCAGTTCTCTGGAAAACTTCTTAAGACTCTGGGCAGTGATTTCACTCTGTGCCATAGTTTCATCATCTCCAAAAGGGGACAGCCAGTGTATCTGACAGCATGCCGACAGAATTTCAGGAGATTGGTGAAAGCACCGGATAGAATCATTGTCTGTTCAGTAATTCTGAAGAAAGCATGGAGTTACTTAATTTGTTGTGCTCCCTATTAGCGAGGCCTAATTTCTGGTCTGGGAGCGAGTAGACAATCTCACAGTCGGTCTCTAAATCAGATTCCAGCATTCTTTAAGACTGGTTTAATATTTAGGCACTTTACTGCATATAGTCTTCAAAGAGTAACAGGTGCGTCAAGTAGTTCTTTGTCATTAACCCACTTTCACAGCAGAACAGAAGTTAGTTTACAGTCTGCCACGTTTATTGCAATTGTTGCTTTTCAGGAGAATATACGCGCAGTAAGGAGTTTAAAGTGAAATTTAACTGACACATTTTATTTTCAAATGCATGATGAATTGGCTTTGCTTGAACTTTCAGACGTCTGTCTTGGGAAGAATGGGTACAGCTTGCTTTTCAAGAAATTCTTTTTCGGTAAAATACGCTGGGTCTGTATTCGATGTTCTCTCACTGTGTATTCTTTTGTGCTTTAATTTTAACAGTTTGCAATTTTTAACATCTTTTATGTTCAACTAGTCTGGAGAAAATCTCTGACCATCTAGTAACTGAATTCACCTGTTTAAACGAAGCTCTTGTCCTCCCTCTACAGGAGAATTTGCAGCGTTCAAGTAGCCACAGCACCATGGCAGCACCCACTCTGTTATTTAAGTCTTGTGTTCCTACAGTTTCCTAACATCAAAACTCTATTCTGCTCTGCAAAATCTAAAGTAATTTAGAAAAGATATCCATAAGCTTAAAAGTGGAGCAGAATGGAACTGCCAGTCCAACACAATGGGAAAAAGTCCTTTTTTTGGGAACCAGAATCCTCTGCTGCCAGTGTTTCTCCTTCAACACAAACCACCACGTGCATTCGGAGACCCGCAGTGGCTGCCTGTGCCGTTGGCATCATTCCCAGGAGAGAGGAGAGGGCGCTCGTGGTTTGACTGTGGTGCTCGGGCATGAGGGGATGGAACTGCTGCTGCAACTTAGGAGACTTGCTTTGGATGGTCTGCCGGTCGGCTTTCTCCCTCTAACAACGTACCATCAGAGGCTGAAAATCTGATGAGTGCTAATTTCAAAGAATCATCCTCCGTTCTGATCTTCCCCCCCCTCCCCCCCGGTGTACTCACTGATTTATGGACAATGCAGTATCCCCTTTTCACTGTATTACAATGTCAAACACCTAAATCTGTCTATATTATTGGGTTTTATGCCAGTCAAATTAAAAGTGTGGGGTGATGGGAGCTGGAGAAGATGTCACGCTAAAGGCGAAGAGTTAATCTGAAGGAAAAGGGGATGCTGCTGCACCTTTTTTCAGATTTACTTTATCACTTCTTCAAAAAACAAACAACAAGCACCAACCTTAACATTTTTCCTTTTCCAGTATTTTCTTGGTGTGTGCATAAACAACATCTTTTAGAAGGATTAGGTAGATCCTTCTTTTGTTGGTCCAGCAACAAACTGAAGTTTTAAAAAAAAAAAGTAGCAAGATTGTCCTCTTTTATTTTTTTCTTTTGTATCGTATGATACAATGTATTTATCGAAGATGCTACCCCAGCATCTGAAGTCTGTAGAATTCCTGATACAGACTGTGAATGGTGTATGTACCTACTTTAAAAGTTTTATTTTAAATGAGGGTGCAGGTTAATGCCAGGTACCTTACCAATATGTAATGTTTTCATAAATGGGGAAAAAAGTTCTCAGGTTGAATTGAATACAAATACAAAACCCCCTAGAATTAGACATTCCGAAATTAATGTTTTGGTACTTTCAAGAACTTTTTTTAAAGGATTTTTATCCTGTTAACTAAACGTCCTCTGATAAGTGTGTGTGTAAATGTGGAGCATCTTGTCCTAATGGCAAGTTGTTAGATGAAAACAAAACGGTACTTGCTGGATCCACGCTGACTACTTCTCCTCTCATTGCTTTCTTCCCTGTCATCTTTTCCCTTTCGTTTGTCTTTCCCTTTTGTACACTTTGCAAACTAGGATGAAGGTGGCGGTATCTCCATTAGAGTGCTTCGTTTTTCTGTCCTCCAATCCTGGTTTTCAAATGGTTGGTAACTTTTTGACAAGTTACCCAGTCAGGGAAAAAACAACTCATAAAGTTCTGCACATCGTTTACCTCTCGTAGAATATCTTGTGATGTGATCTGTTTGCAGA
The DNA here is from genome assembly GCF_009769465.1 of Tauraco erythrolophus. Classification (NCBI taxonomy): domain Eukaryota; kingdom Metazoa; phylum Chordata; class Aves; order Musophagiformes; family Musophagidae; genus Tauraco; species Tauraco erythrolophus. The sequence goes on along the minus strand of NC_141468.1, from coordinate 66,808,099 downwards.
GTTCTCTGGTATGTGGTATTACATGTAAATTACTTGTACAGAGGCAAGTCAGACCATGTTAGAATGAAGTTCAAATTCAAACAGAAGTTTTCAGAATTTGATTTGTATCTGCCCTGTACCACTCCAGGTGAGGCAGGAGAAGCAACCCTCCTCTAGCTGGGAGGTTCTTTCTGGGGGTGGTGATGGGGTGTTAAACAAAAGCATGACAAATAATGAAGGAGTTAAATGTGTGTGAATGTAGTGTCCGTGCTAAACATGGGTGTATTGGGTGAGGACACTGTCCCTCCCTCCCTAGGAGAGAGTTGGACTGTTTCTGTCTGCAGAAGGTTGCTCCCAGGTGAAGGGAGAAACGCACATCGGTAGTGGAACGTCCTTTTAAAACTCTGGAGTTCTGCGGTGTTGCTGGTAGTCTGTTATGTTTGTCAGTAAATATTTACTGGGGTTATAGGGACCGGACTAATCTGAAGTGGGAATTATAACTGAAATACTGTGTATTCATATTAATTCCACAAACATTAGCAAGACAGCAATAGTGAATGACTTAACAGTCACTACAAGAATGAAGTGATTCATGTTGGTACATGAATAGAATTGATTCTGTGTACAGGATGCATTTTAAAAACAAAACAAAACAAAAGCACAAATTTTTTTCTTGTCTGCTGTGGGTCTTCAGATGCCGTAAGGTTTTTTTTCCTTATTGAGGTTGGCAGGAATTTAAATAGTAGCAATAGCCACTTCCCAGTGTGGAGAAGCTAATGAGTGAGCGGTGGTGCGCAGACGGGTGAAATCGGAGTGCTCCCTGGTGATCATCTGCGGCCAGCACCTAAGAGGTGGAAGGAGCCTGGGGTCACTGGGCTCGGCAGGCCGGTGGGAGCATTTACAGATACAGACTGCCAGGGGGTGAAGGAGTCGCTGCTCATTCTCCTTCCACACCGCGCATTGCTCCAGCCCCTAGGTGGGCTGTGGCCGAATTCGTACCTGTGGGGCGTACTGGAAATCAATGTTCTCTTGAAAGAAACTGTTACCGGAGCAAGTATGTACAGGTGGGTCAAAGGGCGTTTGTTTCACAGAGCTTGTTAAAAGCCCTTTAAAAGTTTCTTTCCACAAGGTCATGCTGGCAGAAGATTGTCTGCTGAAATACAACTGTTAGGAATTTCATTCTATCGTTGCTTAAAACGAACACATTTTTGTGAAGATTCATTACCCATTAGTCTAAAATATGCTTCTTGAGCCCTTAGGAAAAGCACAAGGAAAATTGCTATCCTTGTCCATGCAAAGCACTTTATAAGTAACACGTGATCTTTGTTTTTTGTTGTTGGTTTGTTTTTTTTTTAATTGGGGTTTGTTTGTAGTTTTGTTTTTCTGTTTTGTTTTCCCTGAGAAATGTGCAAGTTGTTTGGCTGCTGTTTAGAGAAGTCCTTTCAGGATGCCTTTCTACTGGTCTTCACGTTTGTTTGTTTCCCTCTGGATAGGTGTAGTAATGTGTATTTGTCTGTAAGAGGTCCCACATAATACTCATGCAAAACTTTAGAAGAAATTTGATTTGTAAATAATTGGGATTATTATTTTTTCATCTTTTCCTTCAAGAGTTTTTCTGGATGTCTCGCATGCCATCAGAACCAGTCTTAAAGGTGTCCTGTAGATGTTTAGTGAGTGGGGAAATAAAAGTAGACAAGAACTGAGTGCCCTATAAAGCCATGGGATGAAGGAAGTAAACGGAAACGACCGATACGTTCATGTCCGTTACACCAAATTTGTTAAGCTTCTCCGTGGTGTCCCAGCCACAAGCACATGCCATAGTATGGAAATGTTAGTACATATTTTACGTGCGTGTGTTGGGACAAGCATCCAGACAGTCATACTGCTTTTAGCTCTGCGGCATCCAGTATCTAATAACTATTTGCAAAACTACCAGTATCCAATCCGAGCTATTCATGCCTTTATTAACCCCACCTATACCTTTCCCTCTGCCTTTCCTTTTCCATACAGTTAGAACTGAGGCCTGTTATCTGTTACATCTTCCCTGTCAGTACGTGATTGTTTCCTGTGGTGTATTTGCTGGAACTGGAACGTTGTAGTGGAGCTTAAACCAAATGGTATGAGCACAGAGGCCTGGTTATTCTGAAAGTAATTTCTGCATGAATTAGGTCCTGCATGGCCCCAGATACAATTAGCCCAGTCATTTCTGTTTTGGTAAACTCATGCGGGCCATTAAATGAATCCACTTCTGCTTTTTATGCTTACATAAAATCATCTTTTCTTGTATTTGAATGCTCTAAGCAGTTGATGACAATGCAGAATGTTTGAGGCCAAATACTGCCATCTTATCATGGCCTCTCAACATCACTTGGATTAGTCTGTGCTCATTAGAGGCAAAATTTGGCCTTCATGACATAAAATGAATGAAATGCTGACTGTTGATAAATACCACATCTTTCCACAAATGCCCAAATAAAAAACACACTGAAGATCACTCATAAATAGGTTTGCTTCTGTGTTTGCCTGGTGATGTAAATGCATCCAGCATTTTACAGAAAATTTGGGGAAGCTAGATCCCCAGAAAACTCACAAATAAATACAAGTGGAAGTTTTGATAGCTGGAGGGGCTAAATTTCGGGAAGAAGCATGTAGACATTTCACACTTCTGCAGCCTATAGATTTCATTCCCTTCTTAACTGTGAGTGCGGCATGTGTAGCACAAATTATTCATAGTACTGTAGACAATGTGTCTTCTGTCTGTTGAAAAAAGTGTCACCATGTGACAGGCAAAGCTTCAAGGTACAGTCAAGTTCAGTTAAAAAGCAGTTGCATGAGTGGACTGTTAATGGCATCACTTAGAAGGTGCTGGGTGTTCTGGTTTTCTGTTACGCATTTTACACAGAACTTTATGAACTTTACGAAACGAGCTTTCTGTTTACTGCAGCCTTGTTAATACGCATTTGCACTTTGTTTTGGCATGCGTTTTAACTATCTTTCTTCATTGCTTCCTTACTTCTTACCTAGTAAATAAAACCATCGAAAGAGCAGCGCAGAGATAAGTTGTTAAAACTTTTTCTTTGCATTTAAGTTCAAGGATGGTAACACAGAAGCTACTGAGTCAGCACCATGACAGCAGTAAATAACCACGAAACTGTGGAAGGAGGAAACTGTTTAAAAACGGCAGAATACAGAGTACACCAAGAGTTGAATCCAAGTGAAAACTAGCATATATCTTTTCTGTAGAAAAGAGCTACCAGGACCCTCTGTTTACATAGGGATCCCCCAAACAGTCTTTGCGGTTTGCCAAATGATCATGTGCCTTCGCAACCTTAAAAAGTACAACAGAATGTAAACCAGGTGCTTTGTAACTAGAGCAGTGGCTTTGGTTTACTTCTGATGCAGTAGTTTTGTACATAGCTATTACTATAGGTAAGTAGTTTAGAGCTGGTAAACTTCTGTAAAGGAGCAAGGAGGGCAGAAAGCATTCCCCAAAATGCCTGTGATCATTTCAAAGCTAGGAATTGAAGGACACCCAATTCAGTTACGATAAACCTGCTGCTTGAAATCTGCTTTATTGAAAGTTAAACGAAGTTCATTTAATTAAAAAATAAATAAGCCTTCCTTCTCCTCCAAAGACACGAAGATCTTTTTACAGAAAGGTAATAGAAAGCTCTGAAGATGCCCAAAGTTATGCTGTCATAGCATCTTGGAATGAGACAGTAGGTGAAAAATGAGAGCTAGGTGACGAGAAATTGATGGCTAGTACTCATGTACACAAAGTCCACAGATACCAGACCATACAATTAATTCCCTGGCCCAGAAAGTGCAATTAATTTTGTTTTCTGGAATGTCAGCAGGTTTCCTTAGTTCTTCCTTGGGCCTCTTGCAGTTTCTCAAAAATGCAGGCTACTCTTTAATGAACACGTGCTGTTATTGCATGTTAACCGTGGGAGATGGTAGGTGTCTTGTCAGCTGAGGGACCACCAGTATGTTGGAATTTGATTTATTCAAATTTCAAACCGGTTACGTAGATTTCTGGCAGTACCTACACACCAGTGTCATATTTAACCTACTTGTCAATAAAGGACAACAGAATGGGTTTTGGTATTAGTGCTTTTTTCTGATATTTTCCTTTTCTTCTTTGGAGCAAGGCTTTGGGCATAATTGTAAATTATAAAGTTATGTCTAAATGCACAGTTGATACAAAATATCAGACCAATATTAATTTGGTTTTGTTCCTTTTGGAAAGAAAAGTGTAAAAATGTTTTATTAATATTCCAGAAACTATCTGGAATCCTTCTACCTACCCCAGATTCTGCACTAGGAGTACATGTGAGAAGATGGTGTTTTATGTTTTGGGTTTTTTTTAAACAAAATCACAAAGAAAATATTTCCCTGAGAGAAGGGAGCTGATGGGAGTGTTTAGAAACTTTAGGCATTTGCTTCATAGCATCACAGCAGCAGTGTGTTCAGCTCATCCAGCCTCCTTAAGAGCCAAGAGTGGCCTGTCCGGTCATTTTGTCGTGTTTATTGCGTTTGCAGCAGCTGTACTTTAGAATAAGCCTTGTGTGACATTTACTTCTGAGCGAGTAAAACACAAAAAATAACTATGTTTTCTTTTTTGTTTGGGTTTGGAAAATGGTTGGGTTTTGTTTTGATAAATGTCATTCTGTGTTGCATTTGTGTATTCACCCTAGTAGAAAAGAAAAATCTGTCTGTGTGTTTGGGAGTTCAGTAGAACATTAGGAGAAGAAATGAAGCCCACCATCTGGGCATGGATGTTGGGTTTAGGGGGCAAAATGGACCAAACTTGGGTGTTGGGTTATTTTGGGGTGGCGGGGAGTTCGGAGGGCATAATTTAAATTAACTCTGTCTAAAATAAAATGTTAAGTGCAATAAATGTGCTTTTTTATTCAAAGCTGTGAACCTTTTGGGGGGGAGGGGGGAACACAAAAAAAAAAAAAAAAAAAAATTGCACATCATTCCTTCATGAGCCTTGTGTCCTACCTGCCTCCCCTTCCTCCTCCCTCTCCACACTTCTCAACTGACAGAAACCTGACAGTGGCCAGCTTGCATGTGTTGGCAACCCAAATTAACCTTGCTTTTCTTCTGATCTCATTTGTTGGGATTGGGGTAAGTCTTGCCCCCTACTTCTGCCACCTTTGAAATCCCTTTGGGATCCAGCGCTGACCTGTGCCACCAGAACAGCGTCTACCGCTATTTGGGATGCTGGAGCAACTCCCGACTGCGAGTGCAATGCTCCTCCTGGCCCTTCATCCTCCAGCTGTGACTTCCCTCCCTGCCCCGTTTCAGTTCTAGTGACAGTCTCCCAGGGCTGGGCAGGTGATGTTTTTCTTAAAATTGCAAAAGTAATTGGTCATCAGCTGCCGAATTGGATCCCTTTTCCCCCTTGTCAGCACACACATGCAGGCTGGCCACTGTTGCCTTCTCTGACTCTGCCTTTTTTGAAGGAGCAGGTATAGGTGTCTGTCGTCTGTTGCGCGTTACTTGCACTGTCTCTTTCTTACTTGAGCGCAGGCTGCTTTTCCTAGATCAGGAAAGGCGCACCGGTCTCTCGGGGGGTTTCCACGAGAGGTGCAACGCATACGTTTCGTTCAGAAGTGATGGAAGGTGTAGCACTCAGTAGTTGGACCTTTTGGGGGAGTAAGAGAGGACTGGCTTGTTTAAAGTTTATAGATATACAGATCTATATCCTTTAAACTTGATTATTTTTATATATAGTCAAGACAATGGCATTACCTCAAAATTCAGAGGCTTGTTTATGAGAGAGGCAAAGTACCTAGTAAGGAGAGGAAAGGGAAATTTATATACAGATTTGATTTCTTTTTGTTTGTTTGTTCCTTAGTGCAATTAAATGTCTGTCTCACCAGTTTAAACTCTGTGCTAACACAACATTCCTTTCAGCTGTATTTTTTTTTTAACCACCAGAGGTTTGCGAGGGGCTTACGACTGCAAACTAGAAGGTCCAGTCTGGTTACTTAAAAAAAAACCAAACAATTGTGTTAGTAGATTTCCATAGCTGCTTTTTAAAATCTACAATGGAGTAATTGTTTTGAAACTTGTATTTATTTTTTAATTCATAACAAAACGTTTCAGTTTCCTGTTACATAGGTCATGGCAACTCCCCTTCTTTCCTTCTCGAGTTTCCCCTGTAATTGCCAATACAACTTATTTTTCTTGTTTGTTCCTTCCCCCTTTACTTTTGTTGTCCCTTCATTTGTACTTTGGAGTTTTTCTCATGTAAATTTGTACAATGGGAAATATTGTCCAGTTTGGTTAGAGAGCATGGAGACTTAAAACATATTAAAATTTGATAGCTAATTCAGATTGAAGAAAACTATTTCTGTGTAAAGTTATTTAAAGAACTCTGTATTATATAAAAGGCAAAAAGTTCTATGTACTTGATGTGAATATGAGAATACTGCTATAATAAAGATTGACTGCATGGAAAAGCCTGAAGGAGATTGTTTACCATGTAATTCACAACTCCTCCTCTCCGTGAAGTTCCAGAGGTGCAACTAAGATGGTTAAGGGGAGTGAAAAATTTACTTTGATGTTGTTGCTTTAGAATGTAACTCTGGAAAGAAAAAAAAGAGGGGAAAAAAAAAAAAACCACAAAAAAACCCCGAAAAAAACACCATGAGATGCCTGGAGAATAACCCACCTCCCTTCAACTTCCTTATGCTGGACCACTGTGCTTACCCCTAAGCCATTTTTACCTTTGCAGAGGGTTTTGCTTCACAAGGATTATTCTGGACTGTGATAATACCCAAAGGTGATTCTCCCTCTCCCTGGGGAAAGCTTGGCACCAGCTGGTTTGGGTTCTCTTCAGGGTAATGTCCCCTGCTTCTACAGCAACTGTTATTTGGTGACAAGATTTCAGCAAATCTTAAGTCAGCTTCTCTGCAGTTCTAACATCGACAAGTTGTATTTCCCCTCACCCTTTTAGTGGTTATTTGGCAGAGCTTCAATGAGGGGATCCTTACCTACTATGCATTCAGGGAAGTTTTAAATCACTCTCTGAACATGGATATATCCCCTTGTTTCTTGGGGGCAGCACATTATATATTCAGCAAACATTACAGAAGTTCATGCACACTCAAGTACCCCACCTCTGAAGCTGTAATGTTCATGCTCCAGAAATCCTACAGCACTTAAAAACAAAGTACAATTTAGCTTAGAGTTTGTTTACAGTTAACTTTTATTGAAATAAGGACTAAGGAGCCGGGGCTTTGCTTCCAGAGGCCTCTAGTTCCCGGGACCTGCAAGTAACAGAAGAGAATCCTGAGAACCTTTTCACACATCCTTTTCCCATCACCGACAGCAGGAGGAGGACCTCCTCGACAGTGCCCGTGCTGCCTTCTGCCAAGGCAAGCACCCAGGTGCCCGAGAAAGGAGCGTGCGGAGGCAATGACCAGCGCAAATACCTGCGTTCTGTACAACGGAGATGTGGCACGTTTACCTTTGGAAGCGCCGAAGTAATTGCTGAGCGCAGGGTACGTGTGGCAGTACCCAGAGCAGAGGGCCGGCGAGCGGAGCCCGGCAGGCTGCCCCGGCCCTGCACCGCGGCCGGCGGCGCTGAAGCACGGTCCGGGCTGGCGAGTGCGCCCATCGCTGCTCGAGGCAGAGCCCAGCCCAGCCGCAGCCCCCGGGGCCGCCGTGCCGGCGCCGCCGGGCCTGGGCGAGGAGGGGCGGCCGAGACGTACCGTGAGCTGCCGGCAGCGCTGGCACCCGCGCCTGGAGGCGCCTACTCCGCGTCGTCCGGAGGGATCCCGAGCTCCTCGTCCGTCCAGGCCGAAGGGTCCGGGTAGGGGAAGTGGCCCTGGGAGAGAGGCGCGGTCGGAGCCCGGCCAAGGCTCGGCCCCCGCTCTCCGCCCCCCACCGCCGCCGCGCCGGCCTCACCAGCACCATGTCCGGGCTGTGCCAGAAGTGCCACAAGATCCAGAACCACATGAAGCCGCTGAGGATCTCGCTCTTGATCACCTGCGCCCGCGTCAGCTCCGGGAACTGCCGGTACCGCGGCTGGATGTGCACTCCGCCGCCCGCGCTGCAACGAACGCACCGGCGCCGCCTCACTCCCGGCCCCAGGCCCCGCCGGCCCCCGGCCCGCCCCCGCCCCTCGCCCGCCTCACTCACCGCCGCAGCCCGGTCGCGCCGGTCCCGGCCCGCAACAGCCGCCCCGCCGAGCGGCCCAGCGACGCCAGCATGGTGCCAGCTCGGCCGCTCCCCCAATGTCACCCTTGCCACCGCCCAACAACAGCCGCGGCGATTGGCCCGCCCCGGCGCCTACCAACTTCGGCTGAGGAGGGGAGAAGGGGCCACGGGCTGGAGCGAGGGAAAGCCCCCCGCCCTAGGCGGCGGCGGCGTGGCGCGGCAGTGCAGCGCGGAGACATGTCCGCATCCCCACGCCGACCTCGCCCCTCGGGTGGGCCCGCTGTGGCTGCGAGGACACTCCTGTCCCCCCCACCTCCCCCGGCACTTGGGAGTGGCGGGACGGCACCAACGCACCGGCGGGGGGTTCCTGGCGAGTCCCAAAAGTTGGCCTCGCCCACGGAGGGCGCGGAGGGGAGAGCGGGCTGACGTCCCCAGCCAAACCGCTTATTTCGGAGCGAGCGGGAGGAAAAAGCGACGCCGGCGGCTCGCCTTTAAGGAAGGCGCTGAAGAAGTAACCCGCCTCTCTCTTCCCCCCGGGCAGCCCGGGTGGTCCAGCCCACAGCGTCCCGTTGCGAGGCAACGGGGGGCGGCGCGGGCACTCGGGCGGGCGGCGGGGGCGGGGCGGGGCGCTCTCCGTAGCCCGACTGCGCCGCGGGAACGCGGCGCGGAGCTGCGGGACGCTTAAGCTCAGACAGAGCCCGTAAAGAATTCCACACCAGTGCCACGTTAGCGAAGACCTGCACGTGTGAGTGGGCTTCTGTTCTTTTTTTTTTTCTTTTTTCCTTTCCCTCCCAGAGGTGTTAAAATGGCGCAGCTGCCTGGTCGGGTGTTCGCTCGGTAGCGTCGCCGAAGCAGCGGCCTGGATTCGATCCCTGCGGTTCGAGAAGGGCAGGAAGGCTGCGAGCGGCTTGGCTGCGGCGTGGGAGGACCCAGCCTGGCAGTCGGTGCACCCGTTCGCTGACACGCTCCCGGAGCAAGGGTCGGAGGAAGCCTGCCAACTTCTTACGGAGAACTAGTCGCGTCCGGTGCATGTTGTGTGCCTTCTGGGAGATTCGGATGATCATGAAAGCAAGCAAAAAGCCATGGAGAAAGTAGCGAGACAATCCGGGGGGTCTTCCCAAGCGATCAGACTCCCCTCTACTTCTGAAAAGGTACGCCACTGATACCAGTGCATACTGACCAGTTCCTCCTGAATCTGTACTGGGGGACATTTCACAAAGGAGAACTGTAGAGGAGTTTCTGTGACCTTCTGGAAGGGAAAACTTGTTTTGCCTGGCTGCTTGTGAACAAAGCAGTGTGTGGACAAGGATTTAAAATAGGTTTGTGGTCTCTGTGACAGGCTATATCTGACATCCCGAGCTGGCACATCCGCCCTTCTAATTGTACATTACTTGTACCTTAAATCCCTGCTTGCGAGGAAAGGGAGCACTTCACATAGCCCCTGAGCAAAAGGCATCATCGCCAACGTTTGGGGTCAAATTCAGGCATATCTTAGTCCAGCTCCATTTACTTTTGCAGGAAAAGACTTGCCCTGTAAAGTGATTTCATTGAACTTTACAGACCAGCGCTTGAAAAGAAGTGCCTCTGACAGGTGAAGGTGAAAATCCTGAAGGAAGGAAGAAATGTTTTGCTTCGATTTTACATTTTCTTTGCTAGGTGACCATGCACTTTGCCTACAACCAATGTATCCCGATTCACAGACTTCAATGTTGCTTTACTTTTAGGCGAGGGTGGTCAAATACTGTCTTTCAAATAAATAGCGATATCTTCTAAATCTGTTAACATCCCAAACAGCTGAAGTCCTCAGCTGAAACAGCATGGATTTTGCATGTCTACTCTGTGGACATCTTTGTAGTTAAGGGATTTTAAGTTCCCTGCTCTTCTGAGCCTTGTAACAACCCTAATGCATTTTCAGCAACAGTTTACAGGGAATAGCGGCAAACTGTTCAACCATTGCTTTTACATAATGCATGATTAATCCAACACAAGTTTCTCTTTTTTTTTGTAAAAGCTGAATGTGTTAGTATAAGGTTTATAGTTTTGCTGTTGACTTCACCTCCCAACTCCCCTGCATTTTGTCTTTCTCGCTCGTTGTAGTCCATGGCATACATTTCACGTTTTCCATCCTTACTCAGCCAAGATGGCTCCACTGCTGGCTTTGACCTGCAAAGACAACTTTGTCTTCCTAGGCTCAATCCCTGCCTTCTTCATTCTTCCTTAACTTCAGTTCAGGCTCCTCTCAGTGGCATCCAATGATAGGACAAGGGGAAATGGATATAAGCTGGAACATAGGAGGTTCTGCTTAAACATGAGGAAGAACTTCTTCCCAGTAAGGGTAACAGAACACTGGAACAGGCTGCCCAGAGAGGTTGTGGAGTCTTCTTCTCTGGAGATGTTCAAAACCCGCCTGGACGCGTTCTTGTGTGATCTGATCTAGGTGGTCCTGCTCCGGCAGGGGGATTGGACTAGATGATCCTTTGAGGTCCCTTCCAATCCCTAACATTCTGTGATTCTGTGATTCAACTCCTACTGTCAACCTTACAGCTCTTGCTTGCTTGGGAAGTTTGGATAGCTGTGTAAGAAGATGGGTGCAAGAGGAGGCACTGCACACGTGACCACTGGCTGCCCATAAGTTACTGTTTGAGAGCCAGGGGTAGATCGGGAGGAAGACAGCAAGGTTGATAGATCTACATTGCTCCCAGGGATGGGAGAGGCAGCTCCAGAACCCCTGCCCTGCCTCCATTCTTCTGCCTGTCTTCAAGCCGCCACCTTATCCTGAGAAACTGGTGTATTTTCCAGGTTTAAAGCTCTGTACTAAGGTGTAAGAATTGGTAAGAAAGGAAAACTGTCCTGATTTAAGAATCACATCCTTAGTGCTTCATTTGCAGTAGAATGAAATTACGATAGGATCTGAGACAGCCAGAACAGATATCTACTATAGCTTTGTGTATACTTGAAATGACATGTTGTCCTTTAAACAACATGTCTCATTGTGTTTGAGGAAACGGTCATACACCTGCTACATATCTAGCAGCTGAATAGAAAGCAGGTGAAACACAAGGCGATTTTTATTGTAAAGTTCTTTTTTTTTTTTTTTATTTCTTCTTTCCAAGCTTGATTTGTTAAAGTCAAAACCATTTGTGATGACCTTACAGATAAACAGCATAGCACCAAAAGATATAATGGAAGAATTAAAACAAAGAGAGAAGTAATATACTGGAGAGTAAATTTCACTTATTTATAAATAATACTCCTGTTTAAGAATTTAAGTGTTCAAAAATCACGCTGATCTTCTGCTTCCATCTCTTCCTTCCCCCCTCCAGGTAAGCTGCATGTCCATCTCACATGTCCAGTGTTGTCACACAGCCAATAAAGATCCCTGTGGCTCTCTGATCCCAAGGTGTCCAGTAACATCGTAAGTTCAAAATCTACAGATGGGTCACTGGAAATGCAGAGAAGAAAAAAGCTGAGAAACAAAGACAGTTATTGCAGTGGGGGGTGGGTGTCCCATGTGGATTTAGTTTGTTTCATTGCAGCAAGTTGCAGAAGTTCTGTCGCCAAGGTCTTCATTACTTCTTGTATTTTTGTTTTCTACAGCTTTCCTGTTTGTGCATGGAACCCAGATTCCATTTGTGCGCCCTTGAGATCCTCGGCAAAAAGGAATTTAATTGATTCATTCCCAGAGGCTTCCCGTTTCATGAGAGGGGCTCGTGTGTTGGCAAGGAGAGAAACTGATGGCTATTACTACGTGGGCCATGTTGCCCAAGAGGTGAAGGTAGCTGTTGATTGGAAATTATGCTTGTAAAAGGCTCTCCCTAGGATCTGTGTGTCTTTTTCCTGTTCTTCCCATGCCTTGCTAGTCCCATGGCCTTACTGTAGGGTGGCTCTCCCGTGACACACTTCTGTTCCCTCCTCACATCCTATTTTCATCTGTTTTCTGATGATGACTGGCTCTTTACTGTGAGGAGTCCTGGTAGCCTGGAAATCAATCCATTTAGTAGTTATAACGAGTTGTTATTCGGAGACAATCAAACAAAACAGGTCCCTTATCCCTATTGTCTACTTGTGCCCAGTTTAGCAGCAATTAGCTAAAAAGCATTAGCAATAGTAACCCAAAATGTCTTTCTCCAGAGACCACCAGGGGCCTCCTCCTTACTGAACTGAGAGCTTTCCTCTTTCTCTTCCTTCTGTGTTTCTGGGATTTGTGAGATGATTTTGGATGCCAGACAGAAAATCCTCCTCTAAAGACTTTCTTTAAAAATCTGGCGCACTTCTCAGTTCGCAGGTTAGTTAAACAAATAGTGCTGCTGGTATAGCTGAGGATGGCTGTAAGCTCCAGCGTGGGGTAGAATGGATGGAGACGGCTAACGGCATGAGTGACGTTAGCTGGAGCAGGGGCTGACAGCATTGTTTGTGTAAGTGCGCTCACAGATCTGCAGAGAAGGCTGAGATTTCCTTTATTCCTTTAATTTAAGCCTTCAGCAGTGAAGATCTGTTCTTCCCAGACTCCCATTTAGATTTATGACAGTTATGACGTTTTACAGGTTTGTTATCCTTTTGATTCCTGTGTAATGAACTGCGTCATACGCAGCAGTTTCTTTTGGCTACTCTTTTTCTGGTGGGAGGTTTTCCTGGTAAAGTTCTGCCTTAGCGTGCTAATTGTGCTCTTACTAAAATCTAAGTCCAGAATGAAAGGAAGAGAAAGGCTGTCAGCCCCTTAAGCCCCAGATTTTAATTACTTTTAAAGTCCAATATGGACACAGTACAGTGAAAAACTTGGTAGAAGAGGAAAGCTACGTTCCCAGATCATGTTCCGCTTCCTGGGATTTCTGCCACTTCCCTCTTAACGCTTATGTTTGGCCATTAATGGGACCCAGATGTCTGTCTTGCAAACCACATGTTTTACTCTCGTAGAGCTCCAGGGAACGCTTTTTAATCGGGTTTGACAAAATTCGCGCTCTGAAAGGCAAGGTACAGCGTCGCATGCAGGAAACGCCCCTCTACGACATTCTCCACTACGAAGATGCCAGGCAACAGCCTCTTGCTCCAGGAGACAGGGTCTTGGCACCATGGGAGGCTAAAGCTGAACGTTTTGGCCCAGGCACTGTGCTAAAGGTTATGGAGAACAAGGAGGCGTGTTTAGGTACGGGATATTGGCTGTCTTAATAGTGCTAGACTTGCCACAGTTGCTAGTCACTGTACAGAGGAGTCTCAGTCATGGAGAATTCACCACCTGCTGCTGGGGTTCTCTTCATCATCTCTGTTTTTTGTTGTTGTTGTTGGGACTAAGCAGCCTGTTCTTTTTCAGTGCCAGAATTAATCCAACTCCCAGAATTAGCCTTTGCTTTGTTCTGTGAGTGGAAACTTCCTGAAAAGTTTGGGGTCCGGGAGGGGGGCGTGGCGGCATCCTCCCAACACAAGGAGAAAAATGTTCCTGGCCTTCAAGAGTATTTACCTGATTATCTGTTAGTCTAGTTTCCAGCTTTTGCAGGGTAAAATCCTGGCTTGCTGTGACAAGTGAGAATTTGGTCATCTGCTGTCTCTTCATAGGAAGTTCAAAAAAGTTCAAATTTTCAACCTCTAAAGAAAAAATCATAGAAGCTGTTACAAGATTGTCTGAAACAAAAGCTGTTACTTTTATCTCCTGCTTTCTAAGAGATAAATCACACAGGTTGACATGCTTCTAATACATTCTTTGCGGTTTTGTTTTGTTTTTTAAAACATGCACAGCACACAACAGAAAGGGAGTGCTTGTGAATTTCTGGAACGGGCAGACTAAGGAGGTGTCTTCTGACCAAGCTCTGCGGATCCCTCTGCCCTTAAGCGAACGCATCATCCTAGAACTGCAGATGCCTTTAGCAGCCAGGCAGATGGTGGTAGACTCAAGCTTGGACTACCCATACATCGTGACACCAGGTTATAGAGCCTCAGGCCATTGCAGACAAGGTCCCTCAGACCTGGACTACTGGCCAAGGGGTCTGTATTCGACTCAGCCATGTGCCACGTGCCGCTGTAGGTGCACCTTGCTTTCCCATTGCTGCCTTGCAGCCTGGGAACCCACACAGCCTACAGGGTGCAAAGTGCAGCAGGAAGATGGCTTCATCGCAGGAACGAGATTGACCAAAGAAGAGCTCAGCAAGAAAACAGAAGAGCAACTATCTGAAGTGAGGATTTTGTCTTCAGAAAGTGTTTCCAGAGAGGAAGAGAAAAAGGAAGATAAGAGATTGAAGGCAGAAAACATTCCAAAAGATGTTCAGTCTTGTTTGGAAGAGAACAATGATGTTACAGAACCTAAGAAGGTAAAAAGTGCTTCAGTATGGCTCTTTCGTTAATGTCATGTGTTATTTGTATAATGTCTGCTTCGTTACCTCAAGTTTTTTGCTCTTGGTACCAAAAAATTACTAGAGGCTTTAGGCCTGGCCCTTATGTATGCCTGCTAAAGAACGGAGAGGCTTTGCTTTGCACTGTCTTCCTGATCCTCTGTCCTGGGAAAGAGCTAGAAGCCGTCATTGTCATTGGCTGGAGCGGACTTCCAGAACCTCTTCCATGGATGCAGAATGAGAGAAGTGTTGCATAGCCCAGTACCTCTACGTCCTGTCTCTGCATGAAAGAGGTGAAGGCAAGAAAAAGTGTTAGGCAGAAGACTTCACACCAGATAAGGATTACTGTAAGGATTGCTCCAAACCAGGGCAGTCCCTGGCATAATGCTACTAAAATATTTCTCTACTCATGGTAGAGGCATCAACTCTCCCAATCAAAGACCAAAAGAGACTTTTTTGATCCTTGGTAGCTGATTTGGTGCTTGTGAACAGGGCACTGGATGAGGCTCAGTAAGGAGGAGGTTAATGTGCACCAGCTGCTGCCAAGCTTTTCTCCATTGCCCTGCAAGGGTTAGAATCCTGATTTCTGGCATGTGCCAGAAACGTGACTGTCTTTCAGCCAGAGCTCCTCTGGCCTGATCTCTTTTGTACCAGTTTGGACCCTTCCAGGCCAGTTTTCAGGTCATTTGAAGTCATAGAGAAATCCACAAAGTGATCAGAAATTACTCTACTTAAGTGTTCTTTGTTTCTTTAGTAAAGAACTTCCCCAGAGTTTTTTTATTCTTTCTCAAACTTCAGTTGCAACTGAAGATCTTACACTGTAAGTTCACGAAACTAACCTCTTCTTTTCCTTATCAGGTCTGGATTATGATTGCATTTCTTGTTATTTCTAGAGTCCTCAGAGGGAGATGGCTCATGCTATGGTTGATACTGCTGTCAACACAGACAGCTGGTTATTGGAGACAGTCCACAAGGAAGAAGCAGACAGCGGACAGCAGAATGCTGGAGCGGAGGCTACTGTTAAACACGAACATGGTATTGAAATTGCAGCTGTTTTATCCAAACATAAGACTTGCCACACAAGATCAGTGCAGCAGGCCATCATGTCTAAGATCTGTTGCCGTAGTTCTTGATGTTTCAAAAGAAAATGCCATAATGCCATGCTGAATAGAGCCATCAAAATGTAGTATTGTTATATGTAGGTGTCAATAGTAGTATGACTTGAGAAGTTGTTCATCTTCTCAAGGTGAAAGTGTTTTAAGATAAAAGTTGGGGTTTTTTTGGCTTTTACAGCTACAGCAGTAGTGGCTTTTGGGTTTTCTTAGCCTTTATCATAATGCTCACTATAAATATTATTTATTATAAAATTTCCTTACTTTAAAAATTCATCTGTAACATTAACTGTGACTGTCTATAGCAAAAAGATTTCACCAGGACTGTTCTGCAGAACACTCCTCTTATTTGTGCTGAAAATGATTGCTTTATTATGTCATCGAGTAAACTTTTCTTCCCTTATCATCCAAAAGGGGCTAGATCATCAATTTGAATCAAATTATTGCTGTTCTCATTTAAGCTAGTTTTTTGAAGATCACAGGCATTTAAGTGAGGACTCCTGAAAGCCTAAAGCTTTCTCCAAGTATTATTGCTTTGCTCTGTGTCACTGCTGGTAGAGAGAGAATGAAAAGTCAAACCGAAGTGCACGTTTCCTCCCAACTGGTGTTTCAGCATCATTCCATGCAACAACTGCCACTCAGGTCCACACTGTCTTTAGCAGAAAGGTGCAAGCAAGCTCTGCCTGTGTTTTCAGTTACTCAAAAGCTGTGTTAGCACAGCGTTGTGCCCAAGCTAATTCCTCCTGTCTCTCAGCGGGATGTATAGCTCAGGCTTTACACTATCAAGAGATTTATCATTTTTGCTTGTCTCAGAGCATTGGCAGAAGCGGCTCATGTCTGTCTGTGAAATACCATGTAAACAACCCCTTAGCCTGAGTAGCTCCAAGTGCAGTCAGTGATCTTGTGTTACCAGGCAGAAGTCTTGCTTGACTGCAATGACAAGCTTGTTTTTTGAAAGCTGGGACCTGTTTTGTAGAGACTAAAAAATGTCCCACTCCCTCAGAGGAAAATGTTGGTACTAAGTTACAAAAGTCTTGCTTGAATATATTTTATATAAGAACACCTTTTTTTTAAAAAAAAAAAAGCTTTCTTTTTGTAAGGTGTCTATAACCTCTTATGTCCCTGCCTTAATTTATTTGAAAGGTCTTTTTGAGCCCAGAGTGGCAGAAGCTCCAATCCAGCATTCCCAAAGGAACTCTTCCCTGGGAACCAGTGCTTTGGTTCCTTTCAGGCGCCAAAGCTTCTTTGACCGAGTGAATCGATCACTAGAGAAGGACAGCCTGACCATCAAATCAGCTCTACGTGTACAGAGACCACGCAGTACCTCCAATGTGCAGGCTAGGAGATCCACAAATCTTCTAAATCTTCTAACAGACAAAAGCGTTACAGTAAGTATTTGGTCCAAACTAGATTGAGCTATTAGGATCAAGCGATTTGTTTATGTCATGTGAGAATATACTGATCTCTTTCTCAAAAGGTTTTTACTGCAACAAAAATTATGCCTGTGTAGAATAATGGCTATGTGTAAATAGAAACATAAGGTTTCCACTTAGGAATCAGTGTTGTACAGGAACAGGGCACTTCTGGTATTTTTACTCAGCACTTTCGATAAGAGTTTTTTATTTCAGATCTAATCTTTTCTAAATAAACCTCTCGGGCAGCTATACTATATAGCAAAAAAAAAAATATTCCTCTTTTACAGATACTGAAAGCAAAAAAGAGAAAGTCTAGGTAGTCAGCTGAATCCCACAGCAGAGAGTGCATATCAGGGCTGGGATGGAACTTCAAGTCTCTTAATCCTTAGGCCAGTCCTTTACCTGCTGGAAAAACACCATTTGTTCACCTCCCATTTATAAAACCCCTTTGATTCTCTCCCTCTGTATGTCATTAAACACAAACCACCCACAAGGTACAATTTTTGCAAAGCACAGCAATACACTGGAGAACAAAGGTGTTTACTGCCCCTAGGAAGCCACACAGATCAATGTGTTAAGAGGAATCGGTCAAAATTGCCACGAAGATGATCAGAGGTCTGGAGCACCTCTGCTATGAAGACAGGCTGAGAGAGTTGGGGCTATTCAGCCTGGAGAAGAGAAGGCTCCGGGGTGATCTTATAGCAGCTTTCCAGGACCTAAAGGGGGCCTACAGAAAAGCTGGAGAGGGACTTTTTACAAGGGCATGTAGTGATAGGACAAGGGGCAATGGATTTAAACTGAAAGAGGGCAGATTTAGGTTAGATATAAGAAAGAAATTCTTTACATTTAGGGTGGTGAGGTACTGGAACAGGTTGCCCAGAGAATTTGTGGATGCCCCATCCCTGGAGGTGTTCAAGGCCAGGCTGGCTGAGGCTTTGGGCAAGCTGGTGTAGTGGAGGATTTCCCTGCCCATGGCAGGGGGGTTGGAACTAGATAATCTTTAAGGTCCCTTCCAACCCTAACCATTCTATGATTCTATGAAAATGCTGCATGAGACTGGCAGGGACGTTATTTGAAGGTCCTGCAGTGTTTTCCAGCTTGTGGTATTAGAGATGTGCTCAGGAAAGAACTGGAAGGAGACGTTCTGTTTGCAGAGGAACAGGTAACAGCAGGAACATGGTCATTGCAGCTGGGAATAGGAAAAGGGACAGTGCATTTGAGAGAGGGAAATATTTTGTGCAAACTGTATTCGAGGCCCAAACAGATCTAGCAATGTAAACTGCAATGCATGTCTAAGTTTTGGTGATGTTTCTTTGCTCTTTCCCTCATACAAGGAACTTAAGGAGTACAAAAGAAATAAATATTTCACTATGGCTGTGAAAAGAAGCCTTGTAGGTGCTCTTTCATCTCTTTATGCAGCACAGTGCATTTTAGAATGCAAATTAGGAACGCTGCCCAGCACTGAAACGCAGCTAATACTGAAGAAAACACAAAGACTGCTTGACTATGAGTAGAAATCTCAGACAACAGGGAGCGAAGAGTTAGGACACCTGCACAGAACTCCAGGAAGATTTTGTGTTTGGCCAGAGGGAGGCAGATATTTCTCTTTCTAATAAAATCTAATAAGGAATCTGTAATATGGTATGTGGTCAGAACCTGTATTTTCCATCCAATCCAGAAGCTGATACAAATACAAGACAGTTTTAAGCACTGCCTCAACACCAGAACAACCGGAACAGCACAGCCTGCTGACCTATGAAGAACTCTTAAAACTGGATTTCCAGGCACCCCTTTGTTGGCTAAGCCTAATTGTTTGTACAGGTTTTAGCATCATAATCAGTGTTTTCATAGATGGCAAGTGACACTGCAGTATTCATGAGCCAGTGTGGCTTCCAGAGCTCAGGAGTGACATTAGAAGACTAAGCTGTTCTGGTTTTGTAGGTTTACAGTTTGGATTAGAAAAATATACTGATGAGATGATTAAGGGTTCGGCTTGGATTTTTTCTCTTAGAAATCAATCCTTAATGGTGCATCTCAGGAGAGAGGGAAAGAGCCGGACTTCAACAGAGCCAAGATTGAGCACAAAAGGTGGCAAGAGGAACAGAGGCAGCTGAAGAGGGAGCAGCAGCAAAAGGCAGATGGCATCCGACACCAGCTGCGCATGGACAACCAGAGGTGATACCTAGGAGCTAACTGTTTTTTGTAGTAAATGTCAGAGGTTGGTAGTGTCTACTCCCTGGTGCTCTCATTCAGACTCTGAACATTGTGCCTTAAGCTAGTGTCTGCTAGTGTCTGCAGAGTGGTCATGGTGATTTACTAACAGGAATAAAATTGATGTTTGAGGTACGGGCAAGTGGGTACACATGGACCCAGAGCCTTTAGCATTACCTCCAAGGGCAAATTCCCTTCAATCTCATCCTCAGACCCAAAGTCCTTTTGCCTCCCAGATCCCTGTTCCCTGCCCCTGGCCCCCCAGTCCACTTAAGCTTAGCAGGTTCTCACCCCCATGACCCACCTCCTTCCATCTCTTCTGTTGTCACTATGGCTCCACCACCAATACGCATAGCCACCCAGTTGTCCCAATTAGTCCTACAGCCTTGTCCGCACAATCCATTTCCTTGGTTCCTGGTCCTCAGGGCCAAGAACACACGGCTGCACCAGGTTATGTAGTCAGGTGAACAGATGACTGCAGTTAGCTGACATCAGGCACCAGCCCGTTTTGGGGTTTTGCCACCTCTGTTTAGGACACAGGTTTAACCCTCATAACCTAACACAGAGTCCTGGAATATTAACTGAGCACGGATTGCCAGAATATCTGCTTTGTGTCTTACGCACTGTCTTTTATTGCTCTTTCTTTCTGAGAAATTTGAGAAATTTTGTTTTGGAAACAGGCAGCAATTGCGTCAGAGAACATTGCAAGGGCTGGAGAAACAGCTGGAGCACAAAGACAGAGCTTTGCAGCACATGGCACTGCTCCAGTCTGCTGGGGCAGAGAGGAGCAGGAAGGAATCCTTCTTGTCAGAGGAGGAGAAGAGGAAGGCAAATCAGAGGCTGCAGTTCTTAAAGACACAGCATTTGCAGAGAGAGAAGTTGCAGGCAGAAGGCAAGGAAAGGAGCTTTGAACAAGAGAAAGAAAGGCTGGTAAGGGCAATTTCAGAAATGCTTTTCCTGTACTACCGTGTTTCCAGCAGTGGCACCATCCAGAATATTTGTCACCTGTTTTATATCCAATATAATTATATGGTTTAGAGAGAAACAAATAAAGGGTAAGATTTTTTGACACATGTGTAAAGATGAAAGATGGGAAGTAAAATTCTCCATCTCTGTGGTAAAGAAGTTTTTCTGCATGCAAGGAATTCATTTCCAGAGATGATACCCATTTCTGACTTCTGCTAATAATTGTGGATGAAATTCAGCATGAAAGCTGGCTGTGCAATTGTAGATGTCTTTTATTTTTATGTAGGATTTTCTCAGGTGCAGAATGCAGTCACGGCAGGAAATGCTGGAACAAGAATCACGGGAGCAGGACAGGCAACAAAAACAGCACCAGGCTGCCAAAGGGAGAGTGTTCCAGAGCAGAGACCGTTTACGCCAGAAAATGGAAAAAGATGGCCAAAAACTCTGTGACCTCCAGCAGTACCTCAGGGAACAGAATCTTTTGATGCTCCGGGCATCGCTGCTAGCGTAAGGAAGCTGCAGGGTGGGCAAGCAGGCGCTTGCGCAGTTCACAGACCTGCTCTGTATCTTCTAGGTGTGAGTCAGTGTGCTGGAGCTTGGGTGCTTGAGTGCAGTTCCATTACAAGTGGAATTACAATTCCTGGAGAAGTCTTTAATCTTTTCATTGCAGCCAGAGTGCATTTTCACTGCTCCATCCCTTTAAATGCCTTCCTTTTCGGAGTTAACTGCTCTAGTCCACCTCTGTCAAACTGTTCTTCCATCTTGAGCATGTGCAGTGACCCTGCTGACAGACTCAACTCTGCAGCCAAGAGCTATCTCGGTATTTAATATGAAACAGAGCCATAGTGCTGCGTTTCTCCCCCAAAGGCATCTGAAGGGGGGCAGCTCTTTCCATAGGACTCCAAGGAGTCAGTGCCTGTAGTGCCGAGTGTTGTGGTCTGAGGCTGGTGAAGTGTCATGGGGTAATCCAGAGTGGAGCAACAGAGGACCTGGGAGTTACAAAAGTGATTCAAAGGGCACAGGACCTAGAGCCTGGCAGAGGGGCATCAGTTTGTAACTGCTTTCAAGATGCAAATGACAGAGAAAGAAATTAATTAAGTGAGGGCATGGGCCATACACTAGAGTCAGAGGTGAAGAACAAGAACAAAGGGCAGGAGAAATGCCCTGGCAATGAGTCCCTCAAAAGAAGTGGTGGAAACACAGACACAGATTATGTCCTGCTAATACCAGCCTGCAGGGAAATTAAATACAGGCCTGAAAAGGCTTTTGCTGCTGAATGCTGGGAACTTTCTGCCCTATCATGTTTCTTCCAGACCAGTTCCAGAAAAGCATATTTCTTTAAGGTCAAGGACCACATAAAATGGGAAGCACACCTACATGATGCTGTCATATGACTTACCTTGCTATGTTAACGTTACATGAAACACGGGGAAGGAGAGCTGGACATCAGCTGGATGTTAAAAAAAAAACCCAACCCTGCAGCAATGAGAATGTACACGCTAAAATACAATGTAAATTATCCACTGCAGTTTTCATTATTAACAACTGACTCTTGCCAGTGTCCCATTGCATGTGAGTTGCAGAGATCCCTAGAGAAGTCCCCGCACGTAAGACACAGTTGTGCTGCTTCTTGCCAAAACTGCTGTAGAGGGCAGGGCAGGGATCCAGTGACATGAGAGATGCTTCGGAAAACCTGACAAGACAACTTGGAACTCTCCAGCTTGGGCTTCAGGTAAGTGTAGATCTCCTACTGTCAGGGCATACATACTGCTTGTAATGCCTAGGCCACTCCCTAGAGGGGGAAGGATTTAAAGAAGCCCAAAATGCGAAAAAGGGTTTTTTGGCAGCAAGCCACCCTTTCTAAGCATTGTGGTGAGAAAAGCATCTGTTCTCTGAAATACCTGTCTCTGGAGAATCACCAAACCCAATGGTGAGGCTGGGTGTCTGTTTTGCCTATGACCTTGCTTTCAGGCTGGCACTCTCCAATAGCAGGTAATCTTATGTCAGAATGATACTTGGATATCTTTGCAGGTAGGGCACCTGGTCAGAATAAACACTTTTTGTTCACCATGAATAAATGAGAAGAATGCTACAAAGACGAATTGGTAAACTGACAGTTAACAAACTGTAAGAATCCAAGGTAGCCAGTATAGCTACAGGAGAAGAGTTCCCCATTCAGGCTATAGGCTAAAACATATGGAGTTACCACCTGGAGTCCAAAATGCAACTTGCTCTGACTCCCCTCATTACTGACTTCCCTTAAGAAACCCTGTGATGTCAGCCACTCCCATAGACAAGCTACCAGCTTCTCCCCTCTCCTGAAACAAAACAGTAAGGCACATCAAGAGACAGTCTTCCACAACAAGGGAAGAAGAGGGATTTTTTTAATACATGGTACTCTTGAGGAGTGGAGGTCCCTTCTTTCCCATAGGGGAGGAGGAGGTTATGCTTGTCCCATCCTGAAGTGCTGTCCCTCATATCATCAGACATACAAAATACAGCAGCTGTGTCACAGAGAATGCTATTATCTGCTTCAGGTAGCCAGAAACGTTACTGTTCTTTTCATGGAGTGTTTAAGAAAGGTGAATGGACATCACACAATTTATTTGCTGGAGCAATAAGAGCTATAGCGAAGGATGTTCTTGTTTTCCACAAACTTATGCTAAAATGCATATAGTATTTTCAATACCTTGTTTTAAGTAATACCAAGAACCAAACTAGATACAAAATGTAAATGTTTTTGCCTGACATTCTGTGTACACTTAGAAACATGTTACACATTTGCTGGTATACCACTCAGCAAAAAGTGTAAATATTATAAAAATTCATCCCTTTTACAGGAACACAGCACCAGTGATTAAAAAATAAAATTAAGAAAACTTGTAAAAGAGAGCTCCTTTGAACTTCTGCCAAATCTTTGGAATGGCCAGCAGTTTCTTAGCAATAATCTCAGGCTGTGCCCCTCCAGAGATAACTGAGAGGTTATGCCTTCAGCTTTTCCCAAAAAAGACAGTAAAAGTTAAGTCTCTCATCCAGACATTTACAAACTATTGTAAGGCCTTAATAGCTAAAAGGGGGTATTTTTAATTTTAAGATCCATAATATGCATGGACCATCCCGAGATTTTTGTTTCAGACAAAAATGGAAAAGAAAGATGAATCTATATATAAGGTGAAGGCTTTGACATTGTGTTTGTTGAAATTAAGGTCTGAAAAAATAAGTTGCTGCATATATGGAAACTACATGTGAAGCACAGTTTTGTGTTTTAGACATGGAATTCTGTCATTTGGTTTAAGCTCTGTTTAGCCTCTGGAAAAGTTGGCTGAAATTTGTTCAGCAAGAGCATGGGTGGCCGTACCCACGACCTGCTGAACTGGTGGACTCAGCACAGGCTGCGCACGCCACAGAGTGCTGTGCCTGGCACCTCCACCCCTCCAGCTGGTGGAAATCAGAGGGGGCTTGCACACTACTGATTGAAAACGGGTGCTGGCAGCATATTGAGGTTTTCTTTAATGTAAAGTTTGGGAGTCGCTTGCTTTTCTTCTTTTTTGAGTTCTCTTTTATGCAAAATCATGTGCTAGTTAGGACAACAGTGTACCTAGTTATGAGTTTAAGTCTAACTAGACGTTAAGAAATAAGCCTAAAACTTTAAAGATATTAAATTCTATTGCTGCTTTCATCCTTAAACATTTGGAAATGGAGTACATAATGATTAAAGGGAAGTACCTGAAATATATTTGGCAGAATCTAAACTTATTTTTCAGACTTCCTTGATAGATCATTAATCATTATTTTATAATCACCATAAAACAGCAGATTGTCTGCTTATGTACTTTCTCTTCATTGCTTAACCATCTGAAAACAGACCACTGCAGAGACCCTGTGCTGCTGCAATTTCACATACAGTATATCTGGGAATATATTTAGTATTACAGTATTTCCAATCATCCATAGACATGTTTCTCACTATTTAAATACAGCCCTAACATAATTTTAATACTACTATTAAAATAACCGACTGTAAAAGCCATGTATGATCTGGATCTTTTGCTGGCTTTATTTATTTTTAAACAATGTGTTTTCCATCCATTAGGAAAACACTTGAACTCCTTGTTTTGCAAACTACTGGCAACAAAACCCAAGCATGTTAGTGAAGGTTTTGAGTTGACTAGAGTGAGGCTAGGGGAGCAGGGGGGAGGGTGGTAGGAAGGAAGCACACAGAGAAAAAAAAGACTTTTTTTAAGGTTCAAAAAAAACCCTAAGACCAGTACAAATATTCCCAAATGTTGTTTTTATTATCGAATTAGCTTTTCTGCCTAGACAAATATTTTCTTTTGCTGTTTATAATCCAAACTCCTATAGTATTGTGCTAGAGTATGGAAGTTTGAAAAGTCAGATTGACTCATCTGTTTTTATCATCCAAAATGACTAAAACCAGACTGCTCTATGCAGGATCTCAGGCCACTTCTACAATAAAAGTAGAGGTTAAAAGTACAAAAGACGTAAATGTTTACTGGCTTTTTTCGGCCTGAATTAGTTGCTTAGGTGGTGTTAGAACATCATTTCTCATACCACAGTGACAGGTAAGTCAGTAAATTAACTTTAAATATTTAACCTGATATATTTCAAAACAGACTTGATCAATGAACATATTTTTAAAGACTTAGACAAGTAAGACTGCTTTTCTCATCAAGCTGCAGTGATCTTGTGCACCTGAACTACATGATATGTCCGTTTAAAAACTACCAGAGCACATTAGCTCATAGAACTGTGTAATGAGTCAGAACTTTCCGACTGTGCAGTCTTACTGGTTTCTGGAACAGACCTTCTAACCATCCCATGCCTGGTGCTTGGCTGAAATGACTGAAGGCAACATTAATGGAGAGTAACCACTGCATGGCATTTCCCCAAGATACATGCGACTTCTCACCTTCAGCTTCTCTCTCTGTCAGCTCAATGGCAGCATAGGTAACCCTGCACAGTGAGAGGGCAGCAGCCACAAGAGTCTATTCGAGGACAGAAGCTGCAGTTTTGATGAGCAGTGGTTTGGCTGCCTCTAGGATGTCCAGTTCAGGGTCCAGTGAACGACCAAGACCTTCCAGAACCATGATGGCAAAGATGATGGAAGCAAAATTGCTCTCGAGCTTCACCTAGAACCACAAGCAACTGAATGAACTCAGTGGATCTTTTTATTTCTGAGACCATTCCACACAGGTACTGGCTCTGGCTAAGCTGAGAGGGAAGGGAAGAGGCTGGGGAGAGCACGCACACATCTGAAACCATACTGCAACTCCATCACTTGGAGTTTCATAACACAGTGAAATCCAGCAGCAGGCCTAAAACTAAGACAACAGTTTCAGGGTAAGTGCCCTAAGGGAACCAAAGGGTTTGTTTTTCAGCTCCAGGAAGGGGAATTGGATTTTTTTTTCTTCCATACTGGAACAGCAGGAGCTTAGGAGTGCTCACCATTGCTAGTGCAGCGACAAGCTGCAGTAGTGTCCAACGTACTCAAATGCATGAACTTGTGTAAGGGGGAGCTCACCTTCTGAACGGCCACGAATGACCCCCACAGATCACAGAGGAAATTACCCTCTGCTCTGCCTGTGAACAAACTACTCCTCAATTTCCAGCCAGGCACCCCGATTGTTTCAAGGCATACCAGGGCATTAAGAATTCATGGGAGCTGGGAGGACTTGCTTTGTAAAGGCCTAAAACACATTTCATGTTATTTGAAACCAGCTTAATGAGGCTTAATGACAAAAACCTCTAACTAAGGAATGTTTAGGGGGACCCTTTCCAGGCTGGGCAGCCCTGTGGCTGACAACCTTGTCATCTCCTCTAGTTCAGGCCACCAGAGCTCTGTTGCTTTCCAAAGTTGTCTGCAACTGTGGAAAGTTGTCCCCCAAATACTATCAGCTATAAGAAGGAATCTGTTCTGTGAGCAACTCCTTACTTTTGAGGCCTCTAACAAACCAGTAAAATGGCCTAGTGCTGTTACACAACCACATATCAGGAAAGAAGTCCAGGGAAGAAAGCATGCAATGATACACAAGTGGAATATATGTTAGATTTCATTTTCTGCTTCTAAGGGATTATAAAAAAAGATAGGAAAAACTATGTGTTAAAGCAACACTCCTTTTAGTAAATAATATCAAGCATTAAATGCAGTATTAAGACAAAACCCAACAAAACAGAAATTGGTCTTGGTAGGGTGCGTATCAAGGCCTGAGACATAGCATGCCTGCAACACCTGGATGCATTCCTGCAGTCCCTCTCCTAGCAGTTCATTTCAGAAGTCACAGTTCCCCTTCTTGTCAGCCCTTCCTGTTCCCAGTAGGTCTCCCTCCCCAAATGAACTTCCAGCCAGTGAAGGCAGACAGTGACAGGACCTCACCTTATGGGTCATCAATAGTTTAAAGACATTTGAGAGGAGATTCGCCACCTGAAGCTGGAATGCAAAATGAGATGTTAAACACTGATCAAAAAGATACTGTGATCAAGAAGTCTGAGCCGCTGAGTGACAGGCAGGAATCTTCTAAGCGTTTGTTAGCATTTGGTTCTGGTGGTGGGACAAGGTTATTGGGCTGATAACAGCTAAAATCAAAGTATGATCCCCCCCACCCCGCCCAGGACAAGGAGTTCAGCTGTGACCCACGGTTACAGTTCTGCTTACTTGCCAGCCCGGGAAGGCTGAGAATGTCTGACCTCACAGCAGTACACAACATGCACCCATTTGCTCAATACCACCACACTACACTCTCTGAAGTGCCCAGGCTGGCCTTAGCTAACAGGATGCAAGCTGTAACATCAGGCTCAGCAACTCCTCACAGGGAACTGCAGATGTTAGAGATTTAAGAAAACAAACAAAAAAAACAACAAAGAAACTCAACAAATAACCCCACAACCAAACACACATGTGGTGCTTTAATTAGAAGAAAATAAGAGAGGATTTTATGGACTTTTGCTGCACCTGAGAGACTGAAAGCGCCCAGTACTAACTGGTGGTGCTGATGAGATCAGAGCTGGCCTTTCCACACGGATCATTCTGAAAGCCAAGTTGCCCTGAATTACAGGTAAGTGAAGGTGGGACACTTGCCTTTCCTAGGGCAATGGTGTTCCCCCGGACCTTGGTCACTAGTTCCGCCATCTCGGCTTTGAATCGCTCAATATCCTGGCACTGGTTAGCACGGGCATGGTGAAGGATCAGTTCTGCTACTCTCTCCCCCTGTGAAACAAGATGAAAAGGAGAATCAGAACTTGATCACTGGTGCCAGCAGGCCTACAGGCAGCTGCACATCATCATCACTGGAAGGCCTCTGCTGCACAGGTTCCCTGGAGGAAGCGTACTGCAAGGACAACTCCCAGGGCCATGCTTTCCCATTCCAGCAATGGGGACCCAGCAAAACAACAGAAGCAGGTGCAGGAGGAGAACGGGTCCGAAAGTCTTAGCTGATATCTGGCAAAACCACGCTTATTTTTCTTGCAGGCCTTGTAGGATAGAATACAACACAGATCTCTCTCAGACAGTCAGGAGAAGTTTCAGGGGTAAAAATAAAACCCACAAGATGCATTTTTTTCTTAGCAGAGGGGATAGCGGTGTAAAGAAGGGCATGTATTAACCTCCTTTATAGGCTAAGTCCAACCCTCCATTTGCAAACTGCAGAGGAAAAGCAAGCTGATCCAACACCAGCAGATACTTTGTGAGAAAGAGGGGGAGCCATATCCAAGCTTCACTTGTGAGAGGCTTTATAGTTCTTCTTGGAAGACGTGTCTGACAGCAATGTACAGAGCCAGAAGCCCCAGGTTTGGCAGCGAGACTTGGTGTAAAAGTTTTTCACCTGTAGATCATGAATTGCATGCAGCCTGAGCCACGACGGACTTGTAATCAAACGTTTGCAGTTTTGCTTAGTAGCTGAGAGTTAAGTCTGGCAGCACAGGATGGGCCTGAATACACGGTTTAGCACTGACTCCTCAGTACACTTCGGCAATTAAACAGACCGAGTTAAAACGTGTCCCTTTTGAGATATGCTGGTGAGCCATCCAACCCACAGCTGAGAAACAGCAACATGCAAGTGTGAGCACAGCTACTTGTTCTCAGAAGGAACAGGAGACATTAGTGCTGGATTCTCTAGTCCAGCCGAGAGTGTATTTTAACTAAGTCGGAAGGAAGATAAAGCAGTTCTCCTTACGCAGAGGAGCCCGGCAAAGGCCAGAGCCCCCCACCTCCACCTGTTTTGCCTCCTCTCCTCTACAGATGCTGCTACAACAGCAAAATGGAGGATCGCATATGGGCTTTCCAGAAGCAAGGCTGCAGAAGGGAATGTGTGTGGAACATCAAGATGTTAATCCATTCCCTCCTCTTCTCCAGCAAAACCTGGCACATTGTGCAACAGTCTCAAACCCAAGCGGCTCCCAGGCAGTCCTAACTTGCATCAGAAGCACTCCTAACTAGGCAGTGGCAGCCACTGCTTCCCGTTTAACTCTAGGGGAGTCACCTTCTGTTCCCTGGGCCACTGAACTCGCTCCACTCTGGCACCCTCCTTGCTGTAGCTCAGCATCTTCTCCCTGTGTCTGGCACTGCTTCCATGCTAGCAAGTCTCTCCTCTCTTAGGGAGGATTTTACGGGAAAATGGAAAACTGTCATTTTGGCCATCAGACTCTCCAGCTGTCTCCCTTCCTCAGCTCCCTCCCCAGCCCCATGACAGAGGCCTCACCTGGCCCTGGACCACAGCTGTGAAAACTGCCCGGAAGTTCTGCATGTCAGCGCTCTGCAGCTCCGCCACGATCCCCGCGTCCAGCAGCACCAGGCAGAGCCGCCTGCGGGGAGGCTGCACTTCCACCACCAGTGTGTCACACAGGTCCACAATGGCTGTCTGCTCCTTGCAGCTGGTGCTGACGTGGGCTGTGCCTTGAACCAGGATGTTCCCAGGGTGCAGGTCAGCATGGACAAAGTTGTCAACAAAGACCTAGAAGATGGACAAGTCTTAGAGCGGCTCATTCCAACCAAACCTGCTGACTCCAAAACTCCCAGGCAAACAGCAGAGGTTTGTTTCTGGTCTGTTTGCTGTCATTACTGATGTACATCACCCTAGGCAGCAACACAGCAAACAGCTTCTGCTGGAGACCAGCTGTGCTGAAATGTCATGGGTGCTACTCACTCTAGGGGAGTCAGCAGAGCTGTGTGAAGCAATCCCATGTGTTTGCTAGAGATCAGGTAGGATGGCCAGGAGTCCCAGCAGGGAAAGGTAGTGCTCTTGGGCAATTAACTCTAAACTGGGGACACACTGGTGGGCCGTGGCAAAGAGTAATGCAGTAAGAATAGGCCATTTACCATTCAGTGGTATGGGTTACAGTGAATGATTAAGCTTGTGTAATCTGGGACATCCTGCCACATTACAATTGTATTGAAAAGTAAGGAAAATCAGTTAAGAGGAAACAAACGTACGTAGCACTTCTCTGCCTCCGCTAGCAGTTAGCACCAGAAGGACTGGCAAGAGGGCAAGCACAAGACAGTGCTTCCCCACTAACCCTCCTGGCCACCCAGGACTGCAGTACTTCCCACCCCAAGGAGGTTATGTTTGTATTTCATGGACTTCTCCCATGAATTTGTACAATTGCCATGTAAATAATTAGAGCTATGTGAAAAAAATATATTTTTTTTTTTCAGGTGTTGCCTGAAAAAATGAACTCTGATCATTTTATGACCTCCTCATTGTTCTGAGAAACTATACACAGTAGATCCATATTCACTCTCATGCACTCATGACTGCGTAGATCTGTCATAAGCTACTAATTTCTCTCCTTTTCAGAGTTAAGAGTCCAAATTATTTCACCATTCCAGTATGGAAGCCATTCCAAACCAGTAATCATCCTGGCTGCCTTCCTCTGCACCTCTTCTAGTTCTATTATATCCCTTGAAATGGAGGGTCCTGGACAGTGAGGAACTGGACCTGCATCAAGTATTCAAGAAACAGGTATTTGTTTTACTTACAGCCGTGTTGTTTCTCTGCTCTTTAATTCTTTCCTACTCCTAAAATTTGGGGGTTTTGCTTTGCTCCTAACCATTGAATCCAATGTTAGTGTAAACTATTCTAGTTGCTTTTCTGAGTGGCAAAAGCTATTTCAGAGCCTGTCATACATACTACAAGGCATCAGAACAGCAGGCCTTGCCATCACCCTAGCGTGATGTTACAGTTATGAACCGAATTTCATCTGACACTTACTGCCCACGGACTCAGTACTATGTGGTTCTTTTGCAACTCTTCCCTGCTAGTTCTTATGGCTCCTCATGAGACAATTGTGTCAACTCTCAACACTGCTTTCCAGATCATTTGTGATTATTTCAACCACAAAAGAACTAGACAGATTTAGCCAGAAGCTGAATCATAAGCTGAATCTGGACAGGTTTGATTTCTTCACTCCATATTTAGTTCTTCCTTAAAAGAAGGAGTTTTGGAGGAAGGGTCAATAAATGAAGAAACACGCTAGCTGTGTTCCCTGAGTCACATCCATAGTCTCTGCAGAGAGCATGATATTTGCTAATTACATTGCATTTTATAGCACTTGGGGGCTGCATCAAAAGGAGCGTGGCCAGCAAGTCGAGGGAGGTGATTCTGCCCCTCTACTCTGCTCTCGTGAGACCCCACCTGGAATACTGTGTTCAGCTCTGGAGTCCCCAGCACAAGAAGGACATGGAGCTGCTGGAGCGGGTCCAGAGGAGGGTCACGAAGATGATCCGAGGGCTGGAGCGCCTCTGCTATGAAGACAGGCTGAGAGAGTTGGGGCTGTTCAGCCTGGAGAAGAGAAGGCTCCGGGGTGATCTTATTGCAGCTTTCCAGTACTTAAAGGGGGCCTACAGGAAAGCTGGAGAGGGACTTTTTACAAGGGCATGTAGTGATAGGACAAGAGGCAATGGATTTAAACTGAAAGAGGGCAGATTTAGGTTAGATATAAGCAAGACATTTTTCACTCAGAGGGTGGTGAGGCAGTGGAACAGGTTGCCCAGAGAAGTCGTGGATGCCCTGTCCCTGGAAGTGTTCAAGGCCAGGCTGGATGAGGCTTTGGGCAACCTGGTGTAGTAGAGGGTTTCCCTGCTCATGGCAGGGGGATTGGAACTAGGTAATCTTTGAGGTCACTTCCAACCCTAACCATTCTATGATCATTGATCATTCAATCATCACTGAGAACTAGTGGGTTTCCTGAGCAAGGCACCAATCAAGTTGCATAGCAGTACCCTATTGTGTTCAAGCAGATGGCCCTTTCACAGTGGAAAAGGCTCTCTGTCAAAGTCTACAGTGGTGGTGTATCTAGCCCAGGCTTTACTCGAACCTTGTGTTACATTGCACACGAAGTACAGACCCTCCCTCTGCCAGTTCAGGAGCTGCACAGTGCCCTAGCAGCCCAAGTTCTGGGTTACCGTGAGATACATGGCATCCACAGGCTGACTCCAAAAGGCGCAGCTGTATCTTTGAGTCCATGGAGAGAAGGGTAGGAGATGTGGGAAGCAAAGAGGTTCTCCCTTTAGCCATATCGTCTTATTACCCCAACTGAATAACTTCTGCAGGAAAACAACCTTCACTTCCAGCCTCAGCCAAGTGCCTACCATCTTTAGCAGCATGTCCATGCCCATCTTTGCAAGTCTCTGCCTCAGCTCTGTGGCAATCTCTGCATGCAGGTAGTGCGAAATAGGCTCACTCTCCTGAAATAAAGACAGAGATGGAGTCAAACACACTCTGTGTCCCACTTTCAACTATACCTTTACCTAGGTGCCGAGAGTTGAGGGAAGGTGCGAAGAATACCCTAAGAAAGGACCTGCTTAGTAGAGGCTGTACCTACTGTGATGGAGAACATGAGAGAAACAAGGTTTTGTTCTTTGGAAAGGGTGTGATACAGCCTGGAGCAGAAATATACTTGCCAGGATCACACACAAAAAACTAAGGCTCATAGTAGCTTTGGTCTATGACTCAAACAGCCCCAAGGGAAGTTAGGCAAGCATCAGAAAGTGTCACATTGCTGAGCTCCTTGCTTTGACCCACCACAGAGGAGAGTTGGAGCATGGTGTTGGTTTGCAAAGCACACAGAAGCGCATGGTGGCTGGACACACTGCTGGTCTGCTTGGTTTCAGGCCAAGTGTTCACTTCTATATGGAGTGGTCTGCCACCTGCCTTCTGGGATGCACTGTTTACAAACAAAGAGAGCAGAGAGACACTGAGGAAGGACACCAGTCTCTTTAAGCAGTTCTTCTGCCTCTGATTCCTCCTTCTCAAAAAGCATCTCTTTGGCATATTCTCCTAAGGGCCTTCTCACTGCTACCGCTGTTCCCAGACCCTGTAATTCTTACCTCAAACGTTTCCACTAGAACATCTCTCGTTACCAAAGGCCGAAGGGGAGTTGGAAACTTCACAAAATCGACATCTAGGAAATTTTGTCGGAAGCGCTCCAGATTTCTGGCTTCATAGCGTAAGTCAATCTCAAGGGAGAAAAAGAAAAAGCAGGTTGGAAATTAGATGCAATTAGGATTCCATCTTCAGGATCCTGTATGAGAATATGACTGTACGGTGCAATACTCAACACCAACAAAACTAGTTAGAAAGCCAGAATGAAAACAAAATAGAGTGGTGCTTCTCATGTGCTTATAGCTTTCCCGATGGAAAAGTAGAGTAACAGACTGGGTAATGGACGCCCCATAACCCAGCACCTTCGAAATACAGGTGACTCAGTATCAGCATGGTGTCTCAGAGAAGACCACGACTGCATTATTTTCAAGGATAAGACAGATCCTGAACCAAAGCTTACTGTCCAAATAGCAAGGCAGGCAGGCTGGGTAGAAGAACTGCAGCCCTAACCTCACTTTACAGATAGGCAGCCACAGCAGGAAGAAATTTCATGTAACACATACAAAATAATCTACTGTGCAAAGCCCTGGTCCCAGCTCTTCAGTGATCCAGTGCCTTGACACAAAAGCATCTCTCCTGATTACTGATGCTGCTCAAGGAGGTAGGATAACCTTGCCTCACCTCCCTCATCTGGCAATGGGAAATATCCCAGGAATACTTCTTGTTCTTTCAAAGAGAAGTGAAAGGAAATTCCAACAAGCCTATCAGATGCTCTCCTAATCCTCAGGCTTCAGAGCATCTACCAAAAGCTCTGCCAAACTAAACTGGTACTAATGACCTCAAGTCATCATCTGAATACAGTCAACAGCTGACAACGTGGATTTGCTGTGTAGATTTTTTGCAATAGTAGGAGAGAATTAAGGCTTTCAAAAGTTTATAACAGACTTCAGACTCTGCAATCTAGACATATCAATGAAATTAGCAGATAATGGTTCATTTTAATAGAAGCATGATCCTACTTAAGCCCGTAGTGAAATCTTTGTAAATTTGGTAGTAAGGATGTTTCAGTACTGTTTCTTTATAAGCCAGTAGCGAATCAGGACATGTTTTCAGATATATTTGCAAAGCTTAACTTTACCAATAGTATGAGTCTGATACTGATACAATATAGAATGTATTATTAAGTCATGTAAGAGTATATTAGTTATGCTGACATATATACACCTCTGTGCTAGCAAACATGACCAGTTAAGTACAGATTGAGAGCATATATCTAGGAGTAAAGATTAAAAACACATGCCTGAGCACTGGTTTTGAGAGATTTTTTTTCCTAAGGAGAGGTCTCTCACCAGCATTCATCTTTCACAATGCTGCAAAAAGGACTGCAACTATGGCTAACTAGCTGTTCAGGCTGTTCACTAGCAAACATACTCAAAAAAAGATTTTTAAATCTAATAAAGATCGTTAAATTTTTTATTGCTTTGCTTTTTTACTCTGTAAGCACATAAGCTTTCCTACAGTAACATTACGTGGCTGATTAGAATAAAGAACATAACTAAAGAACAAGCAATCCTTCATCTAACTCTCTAAAAAGTAGTGGTATGAACAGAGTTAGGACCAGCCAGTAGGAAAACAAAGGGCAGTTCTGTTTCAGTATGGCATGGCACGCACCTGCTGAATCATAAGCTTCTCAAACTCCTCCACAATCTCTGTCAAACTGAGCCACTTGAAACCAGGGAGAAGTCCAATGATGTAGCTACCCATCTTCATGAGGAACAGATCCATCTGGACTTGGTGGACTAGCCCAGGGTGCAGGACCTGTGCAAGAAGGAGCAGTGGCAACATCAGCTCCCCAAACACTCAATTTCAATGAGCTCAAGTGATCCATTCCAAACAGACAGAACCCAGTCTATAAGACTGGGAGCTAACAAGGCTTCTGCTGCTAGCTGTCAGAAGAATTCACATTTTGCCATAGATTAAGTTGTAAAGAAACATTTTATAATTGTCAATGAAACATATCTGTGCTGGAGACTACAGCCTCACCCAATGCCATTTTCCACTGCTTTCGCACTCCTGCTCTCTCCCTGCCACACAGTACTGACTAGGACTCGAGCAGCTCGAATGTAAGATTTCTTTTAATAAACTTTGTTGGAAAGAACTTATCTGTTCCAGATTTCTATATGTGAGCAGAGAGGAGGATTCATTTTCTGGAAGGTGGAACCAAGTTTAATATTCATTCTTTTAATGTAAACTGGGCCCTTGCAGGCATTTCTGGTATCCACATGCCACGTAAAATGGTGCCACAGGCAGTATGCGTACTTGAGCTCTCCAGGCTGGGAAGAGCCGAGGCCACCGCAAGTCTGGACTGCAGATGCTGGAACCAAAGCACTACAAAAAGACACTGAGGGAGACAAGTATTCCTCCTCTCACTCTACCTGGCCCTCGCCAGCCTACTCATCTCCATTGGAATTAAAATCTCATCAGCTTCGTCCAGCACGCTCCATTTTCACACATCCATCGGTCAGATGCATGACTTACTTTAATGGCTACAGGCGTCAGATGTCTGGCCGATGAAGGATGTGCATTCAGGAGTGGTTTGGCCACCTGCTCCATAAGGGGTGTCCCACTCACAGGACTTCCCTGGGACCAGTCTGCTGGGCTGAGCTCCTCCCGGCTCCTCTCATCCAGCATCTCCTTCCTCTTCCTCAGCCACCTGAGGAGGCCTCTAAAGCCTGACACTTCCCACGCTTCAAAAGCAGACCTTAACTCTGAGTGCCGCGCTAGCTCCTTGGCTTGGGAGCCGGCGATCGCCGTGAGATCAGCATAGGCTTTATACACCTGGGCGACGCAGCCCGAGCCGACCGGGTCCCGACTCTGGAACTTGAGGATGCCCGTCCAGTCCTCGCCGAAGGCCTTCCTTAGGAGCTCGTCAGTGTGGCCCCACGGGTGCGGGCTCACCTCAACGTGCAGCTTTGAAAACTCATCGCAGAAGGCCTCAGAGAAGAGGTCCCTCCGGGTGCTGGCCCACTGGCCCAGCTTGATGCAGGTGGGGCCGGCAGCCTCGGCCGCCCTTCGCAGCAGCCGCAGCCACAGGGCGCTCAGGCCGGGCCACAGCCGGCTCAGCGGGTAGAGCAACAGCAGGGGGCCGAAGCGCAGCAGCAACCCGCAGGCCCGCACACCCAACCGCAGCACCAGACCAAAGCGCCGCAGCAGCCCCGGGGGCGCCGGCTCCGAGCCGCGCTCCCCGACCCACACCGGTCCCCGTTGCCCCGGCCTCTCCTTCCACCCGCTCCCAGTGGGCACCGCCGCGGGCACCGCCAAGGCCACCGCGACCCAGCGCCCGGCACGCCGCCCGGCGCGCCCCGCCGCCGCCCCACCGGCCAGCGCCGCCCTCGCCCCGGCGGCCCGCCCGAGGAGGAGGAGGGGGCGCGGGAGCAGCCACAGCCGCACGGCGCCGCCCGCCACCATCGCCCGCCGCCCGCAACGGCCCCCAACGGCCGCCGGGGGGCGGGGCGCGGGAAGGAGGCGGGCGGAGCCAGCCAATCAGCGCGGGCAGACCTGGCGGCGGCCCGCCCCTTAAAGGGACAGGAGCGCGAGCCCCGGTGGAGTGCGAGGCGATTCTTTTTGCTTTTCAAGATGGTACCTGAGGTCTGTGAGGGAAAGAGCTTGCCTGAGTAGGAAGGTCCTCTCAGGGTCTGGCTATGCTGGAGGGGGACAAAAGACCCCCTTCCCTTGTCACCATTGGGGCTTTGAGTAATAGATGTATCTCAGGGCACATGAAGGCTGTTAAGAGCAATTAAAATTAAGAGGAAAACCCTGCTGAGGTAATGATGGTATTTCAATAGAGCTACCGAGTTGTTTCACCTTCCAGGCTTGCTCTGAACCTTGGACTTTCTGCTCCCATGGCAGTGCCGGGTCTCCTGCTTATTCCTGAGCCAGCTGGCAACGTGTCAGCCTTGTTCGTGATTACGTGGCTACAGAGGATTGCTCATTTCCTTCGCAAAGGACACAGCGCCTTTTATAAATTGAAACTGACGAATCTGCTGCCGAGGATGCAGCTGATGACAAACATCATCCATCTCTCTCTTTTGGGAGTTTTTCCATATGTGACTGCAAGTTGTCAAAGAGTGTGTTTTAGGGGACAGCCACCACAAAGGTGACGCTGCAACTCACGTTCTCGTCACGGCTGCTCAGCAAAGCTACTGTCTTGTGCAGGGAGGCTTTGGGCTGGGAGCTGTGGCCTTTCACACTGGGAGTTCAGTTGGTTCAAAGCTTTGGGTGTATGTTACTAAATGTGTATTTCCACCCAGAGGGGAAAAAAAAAAAAAAATCCTCTTTCTGATATTTTTAAAGTACCCTGGGAACCTGTAGGAAGAATTAATCCACTTTCCAATCCAGATCCCTTCCTCACTTTCACGGGTAGCTCAAGTCTGACCAAATAATGTTCTGTTCCGACGGGGAGCTGGGTTAGAGCCCTGCACGGGTGAACAGCTCTGCTGATGGAAATCGTTTCTCCGGCTCGAGGGTTTCCCGGCCAGACGCTTTCTCGTGAAGCGTCTGGGAGCTGATCAGATGCTGCGACAGGTTCCTTCAGCAGCGGGAAGCTGTTGGAGTTAACTGGAGCCGCTTCGGTAGCAAGAAGGGACTTCCTGCTTTCCCTCGGATGTTTGTTTGCAACCAGAAAGGCGTCTTCTGCACCTCATCCCTTTTTTAAATTTCTGGCTTGGCCACAGGCAGGCCCCCTCACCTTCCTACACCCTCCCGCCACCTCCGTGCGCCCCCCGCCTCAGCCGTGCCGAGCGCCCCACCGCCGGGGCAGGACGGCGGCCGGCGGGCGGCTCGGGACGCGGCGCTTCCCCGAGCGGAGGGGCGGGCGCGGTTGCCATGGCGGCGGGCGGGGCGGGGCGGGGCGGGGCGGGGCGGTGCTCCCGCCGGAGGGCGGCCGGGGCCGGGGCCGGGGCTGAGGCTGGTGCCGGCGGGGGGCGGCGGCAGCGGCGCGGCGCTGCATGGCGCGGCGGGCGGGGAGCCCCCAGCCGCGCGTCCGCACGCCGCCAGCCCGGCGCCGGGCGCCGCCGCCGCCATGCCGGGGCACGGCCCCCCACCCCTGCCGCCGCCGAGGAAGGTAGGGGGGCGCGGAGGGGCCGGTGGCGGGGCCGGGGCAGTGGCGGGCGGTGTTACCGGGGGGAGAGCGGACAGAGGCGCCGGGAGGCAGCCCCCGCCGCCTGTAGACAGCTCGTCTGCTGGGGCGGCGGTCGGGGCACGGGGGATAGGTGCCGCTCCAAAAAATCGTTAGTTCTTTTTTTCCCTTCACCCCCAAATTGGCTTTTCTTGCCCTGTGAATGTGTTCGGCTACAGAGACGGGAACCGTGGGGCGTGAGCCGAAACCCCCCACCTTCCCGGCCGCCGAGGGCACCGCGCTCGCCCCCGCCGCTTTCCCGCCGGGACGGGGAGCGAGCGCTGCTGCTCCTTCCGTCCCGGCCTGATGCGGGTGGGAGAAGAGCCGCGGGGACGCGGGGAGGGCGGCGGGCCGGCTGTGGTTCGGGAGCGGTGGGGCGGAGGAGCGGAGGCAGCCCCGCCGCCCGGCGTGAGGCCCCTGGGTGGACTCAGCCCTGCCGCGGTCTCCCGCAACAAAACAGACGAGGAAACGCTGAGCAGATTCTTTGGGGGAAACCCGGGCCTTACCGGAGCAAGGAGCAGAGTCCCGCTCAGTTTCAGTAAAACCCCGATTCCCTCTGTGATCGTAGCTCTGCATTTCTTTCCTTCTGCTCTGGGTAGCCTGCTTTGCTCTTGCTTTGCCTCCGGCAAGAGGAAACCTCTGCGCTTGGGTGCAGCTTGTAGCTTAACAGGGTGGCATTTCTGACTCCTGCTTGGGATCTGTGAGATTATTCACCTGTCCTGGGGAGAGAAACGCCAGTTTGCCTTCCCACTGTGGTACCCAGGGATGGTGGGTGTTAATGGTTCAGGCGTGGAGTTGGTGGAGGGGAACGGTGGTTGGGAAGGGAACAGGGAAGAATTTACATCTGCCTGCTGCCGTGGTCCAGGGAGTCAAATACAAACGAGGGTAAACTGTGCAAGGTGCGTTGGGGACACTTTCAGAGGGTTTGGTTTTATGAGTCTCCAAGGAACCTGGCTCTTGAGGCTTGATGCTGAAAGAGGGATGGTCTCGGGGGGACTGAGGCTTTCTGACTGCTTAGGGCTGCACTAGAGCCTCACGGGAGCAGGTACTAAGTGCTAGGCATGGGGCACTTAATCCTGCTCTTTACAGGAGCACAGTTTGTTTCCTGGACAGGTCAGCAAGTTGCTGGGGAGCTGTTCTTGACTCTGAGGTGTTCCCGCTCACCTTTACCATTGCCATTTAAGCAGGGTTGTTGCTTTTGGAGAAGTGCATCTGCGGCCGGGAGCTCAGCTGGAAGGATGAAGAGAGGGGCAGAGCGATTCTCATGAGTCTGTCTTTTGCTACTGGAAGGGGAGCTGCTGGTGGATTAAAAAGCTGTTTTCTGTGTTGGCTGCCACCTTACTGACCACTTATTCTTGGTGTGTGGTAGTGAAGTCCAATAAAGTGTACTGGCTCTGTTTCTGAACCACCAGAAAGACAGTTGTTACTCCATCTTGCCAGAGGAAAGGAATGCGTTTCCTTGACCCTTGTGTTGTATTCTGAATTGTTGTCATTGGGATAGTGTTTGTGGGGTTGGGTGGTTGTTGGTTTTTGAGTGTTTTTTGTTTGGTTGGGTTTTTTAAAACAAACCAAACGGTGTTTCAGCGTGTGAGAATGGATATCTACCACATTGGGACAGACTTGGAAACAACTGAAAACTCTTTAAGTATGGAAATAAAAGGAAAGCCACAGGATTTCCCAGAGTAATACAGCGTGTCTTTGAGAAACAGAAGAGAAAGCATTGAAAACAAAGAGCGCTGGAGGGACCTGGGATGTAAAAAACAGGCTAAAGATTTATGGCTCAGCTGGGACCTCTCTTTTCCTCTGGGTGAGAAGGTTGTGTGCTGAAGCCTGGGTCGGCCTTTGGCATGTCCCCGTCCTGACAGTCCATGCAGAAGTTGCTCCCTGTTCATCAGATCAGATCCCCAAGCATGATCCTCCTTGTAGACCACAAGTGCATGTGGAGTGTCCCCAAGTGCTGCTTTCGGTAGTGTCCCCAGCTCACTGCCTTGGGAAGTCTTTTAGGACATTTTGTCTTCAGAGACAACCACATGATGCTTTCTGTTCTCCAAAAAGAAGAAGGGCATTTAGATCCTTTATCAAGTGCTTAGAATGTGCTTGTCTCTGTCCCATGTCTGGTGTATTTACGTGTTAGAAATGTTCATTTTGACAAGGAGATGACAAATAAAGACCATGTAAGCTGCAAGGCTGTGGTTTTCAGAGGTGACCTGTATTCAGTAGGAGCTTTTTGACAGAGTTATTCCGAATGTCAACCATAATAACTAATTCATATGGACAGGAATTAAAACCTCAGTTTTGCTGGGCCTCAGAGGCAAATGCAATCCCTGCCCCAAGTTTAAGGAATTTGCCAATGAGATATTCACTCAACAGAGTCCGACTGTTAAACATGGGGAGATGCTGGGTGTTTCAGAAGTGCCCAGTAAGTGTCATCTTTGTTTGGATCTCCCTGAACATATCATCCAAGGCAGCTGGTTCTCTCTTCCTTTTGTGGCACCTGACATTTATTTCCTGACTGGAACTGTGCTGAAACTGCTGCTTCCTAAGTGGAGTCCAGACCAA
Source organism: Tauraco erythrolophus (assembly GCF_009769465.1). Taxonomy (NCBI): domain Eukaryota; kingdom Metazoa; phylum Chordata; class Aves; order Musophagiformes; family Musophagidae; genus Tauraco; species Tauraco erythrolophus. The sequence continues at coordinate 66,767,851 of NC_141468.1, read as the reverse complement.
GGGGAGAAAAGGCTCTTTAGTGCACAATTAAGCCCATGAGAGTGGAGAAGAACCTCTCTTAAGCTCTTGTTGAGGCTGGTTAATTTTGATGATCGTTTCTCTTAGGCATCCAGAACTGGAGTAGAAGCTCTTTAGGGAAGCATTTTTTAGCGGAAGGATTTAAGTACTAGTGGCTGATATGTCTGTTGGCAGGATCCCAAGAGCTGGCTGGAAGAGGCCTCTACTACGAAGGAAATGCTGAAATAGGACTTTTAATGAACTTGCATAGCAGTTCCTTAAGGACTGTGAAGACTCCACAGGGAAGAAGGGAGTGGGATGTAGCTAGAAAGAAATTCCTTGTTGCATTCGAGTTCTGACAGTAAATGAGTGAGCCTGGTTTTGCCTAGATACAGCTCAAATAACATTGCATCTGAGGGATACTGGTCTGTAAGTACTGTTTTACCCAGACAAGACTGGAGAACAGACAATGTTTTCTTGATTATAGCTCTGAAGTGCAATGGAAAGGACAATAGCATGCTTATCATACGTATGGGATTTTTCTCTGGTTTTCACCTCTAAGCAGCTTTACCAGCTACTGGAAGTGAAAGCAAAAGCTGAAATGTGTGACTATGCATGCTGTTTGGTGGTGATTTCAGCCCAGTTTTAGTGAAGACCGCTTTCGTTCTCAGTGTCTGTCGTCAGCATTGTATACACCATACGGTTGAACTCCAGGCTCTGGGCTTCATGAAGGCTGTGCTTTTGAAATCATAGAATCATAGAATGGTTAGGGTTGGAAGGGACCTCAAAGATCATCTAGTTCCAACCCTCCTGCCATGGGCAGGGAAACCCTCCACTACACCAGGTTGTCCAAAGCCTCATCCAGCCTGGCCTTGAACACCTCCAGGGATGGGGCATCTACAGCTTCTCTGGGCAACCTGTTCCAGTGCCTCACCACCCTCTGAGTGAAAAGTTTCTTCCTTATATCCAATCTAAATCTGCTCTGTTTCAGTTTAAATCCATTGTCCCTTGTCCTATCACTACATGCTCTTGTAAAAAGTCCCTCTCCAGCTTTCCTGTAGGCCCCCTCTAAGTACTGGAAGGTCGCTATAAGATCACCCCGGAGCCTTCTCTTCTCCAGGCTGAACAGTCCCAAGTGTAGGCTTCCACAGGGACCGCAGGTGATCTGGAAGTTGGGTGCCTAAGACAAATAAGCTAGAGTCCCTGGAGCCACTGACCCTTTACAACCTGGGTTTTCACCTGAGGGCCATGTCCTTGAGTGGAAGCCTGGCACAGGACAGACTGAGGACCATTTCAAGGTCTCTGTTGTCATTATGGCACTAGAAGGCATTGTTACTATCTCACATAATTAAATACCTAAGGTCTTATAGGCCAGTCCTATTCAAGCTCTGTCCCAACCTTTATGTGATTCACTAACTAATTGGTTCAAAGTGCTCTGTGTCTATAGGCATAGGTCTGAAAGGTGGAAGTCATTAAGTCCCCAGTCCAGTTCCTGATCAGAGCAGTGGATACATGCCCGCTGCTCATGTGACTCTTTACCAGTTCATGTCTTTTAGTGAGCCAGGAGCTTAGTGGGAACTCGCAGCACAGAGCCTGCAGTGAAATAGCTTTGAGGCTCTGCCATTGTGATGGTGCAGTCCCTCCTGTGACAAGATGGCTCTGAGCAGCTCTGAACCATATCATGCAGTTCCAGGGTGTCACCATTGCAGTTGCCAACAGAGGTTGTGGTCTTGGGTGTGATGTCCTGGTAATCCTGTGCTGAAACCCCCTGGGTTTGTACTGCTCTGAGGTAAATATGTTGCCTAAATGTGGAGTGCCATGTGTGTGCAACAAAGACCCCAAGAGGGGTCTGACAAAAAATCTTCCTTGCAAGAAGTTTGAAACACTGGGACTCCTTTCTTTAACACACATAACATGTATTGAGAACCTTATTTCTGTCTTTCCTGCAAATAGCAGTGTCCCATGGTAAGGCTGAGGGAAAGTCAAGCATAACTGGAAAGATAGGAGCTCGAAAGAGTTACGTCCTGCTGGAACGAATACTGTGAATGCTGGTATAATCTCTTCATCCTTTGTTTCAGCGCTTCTTCCCCTCCTCAGGTTAGGTAAACCAGCTGCAGCTGGCATACTGTTAGTTTCAGGGATTTAGCAGGGCAGATTCAATAGTTGCAGTGGTGATTAAAGGTCAGTTTTTACTGATTAAAGTTTTTAGGAGTTAGTACATCTCTGAGGCCTTCTTGTATGTTTCAGGCGAGGTCATGATCCCACTGCTCCGCTGGGACACTGCCAGTCAGTTTTGCTTGGGGTCTTTTGGTTTTCTGTTTTTAATCCCTCGTGAAAATGAGAATTTGACTTGAATGTTGCCCGTTATCTTTATGTGCTCTTACTTTATGTGTCATCCTGTGCTTAATTTAAGATACGTCTGCATCAGCCATCTGACGAGCAACTGTGAGTGGTGAGGGTAGAGCCTTGGGTTGCTCAGGGCGGCCAGGAGCGAAGGCAGTTGCCCTGGGGCCAGGCTGCTGTGTTCAGCCTGGGCAGGAGTCGCTGGTTCTCGGTCCCCCTGCGCTGCGGCCAAATCTCTCGCTCAGCCCTGTGCTCCTGGGCTGGGAACTGGCGGTGTTTATGTGATGAAAGAGAGCAGAAGATGGCTTTTCCTGAGCACTGCGTTTGCCCATACATGTGCTGGCCCAGAGCCAGGATGGAAACTCTGTCCTCATGAGCAGAGAGAGAATGGGAGGGGCGAGAGATGGAGAGGGGCCCAGAAGCAGAGGGAGTTAAAATAAAAACACCAACCCACGCAGAGAGAAGCCTCTAACAGATGGGCCTGGCTCTCCCGTGGGTTCGTCATGCAGTTGGCTTCACGTGCAGTGCTGACGAGGTCTCATCTAGGAGTGCGGATGTGGGGCATGGATCATTCTGAGATGTGTGACAAGATCAGAGTAAAAGGCAAAAGGAAGAAAGCTGGACAGGTAAGTTAGCTGTTGTTTGGCTCTACTTGTGATGCTTGAAGTGCGGTTTGTGAGTTGCTACTGGTGCACTGCCACTAAGAAGGCAGATGCTGCTCCGTGAGCTGTTGGAGAGGCATTACTTTGTTTTCAACTGTGGCATCCTTTGACTGAGGCAAGCCTCATCTCCTCTGTAAAATGGTATTGCTAATGCTGGTGGAGGTTTGTTTCACTGGTCTTGTTCTTTCTAGCACACGTACAGCAGAGAGCTATCAGTCTGGATTGAGACTAGTGTAAAGATAGGTTCTGCAAGTAGATGCTGGCAGCTGTATTTTCCTATGTCCAGCTCCTCATTAGGCATCATGGTAAGTAATCAGATGTGCTGAACAGGTCAACATACAGGGTGCCGACCTTGCTTGGAAGGGTCTTGCCTTGATTAGATATCTGTGCAGGAGACTGTGCCTGGCAGAAAATCTGGTCTTGGAGAAGCAGTCGGAAAAGCTTGGCTCTAAGCTCGTTTGAAAATCTGGCCCAGACACTTAAAATGTCGAGAGCTGATGATGGTTAGGGGCAGCTCGAGTGGGGAAAGGTGCCACCTTACTTGGAAGTGAACGAAAGAGTTCTGAGTGGGACCCTGCCAGGCACTGAGACTCCTGATCCTGCAGATCCCTGAGAGCAGATGGCTCCTGACCAAGTTCAGGCACGTAAGTTGTGTTTCCAGAAACTTAGTGGGGGCTCTGGCAGTCCACCAGAGAGACTATTTCAGGGGGCGAGGACTTACTGCTCTTTGTAACCAGAATAATTTTAAATGGCTAGATACTCTGTGTTTTAATTAAATTTCCCTTTGGGAATAAAAGTGTTGAAGTGTTTCTGTGATCCTGCTATGCTTACTTATTCTGTGCAGTGCCCCCAGTTTGGCAAACTGTTTAAGCAGACACGTAGGTCTAAGCGCATGCTTAAATCCACCCAGCAGAGCACTTTGGCTCCCAGTGCAGTATATCATTCCTGCTCAGGGAAGTCTGGACTGGACTTCATGCAATCTAATTGAAGATAGTGGGTTTTGAGCATAGGCTTAAAATTAAACACCTGCTTAGTTGTCTTCTTTATCACAAGTGGTCTCTCTCATGCCCAGTTGTGATCTGTAGAATCGTTTCATATTAGCGATGTCCTTGAACATTGCTTTCCTCTTAATATCCTGCGAGACTTCTTGCCAAGTGCTTGCTGACAAGCCGTGTTACTGTGAGCAGTTCAGGTGAGATGCTGTCACAGCCCTGGTATTTCGCTCGCATTGTGAATAGGCATGCATATGTGAATGATTAAATCAACCCATCAGGGTGTCATCTGGAGAGAAACAAATGCTGAGCTTGCTTTGCAGGCGGGGAGGGGCGGGGGGGTGGGGGGAGGATGAGATCTCCCTCTGTATTTTTTGCTGAAAGCTTTTTCCCTCTGCAGATGTGCAGCTGCTGAAGTTCTTTGCCAAAAGCCAGCCGTGACTTAGAGAGCTGGGGAACATGCACACATCTGTTTGCAGAGGAGAGCAGCGAAGGGGCTCGGGTCTCCTGTCCTAAGGGATTATGTTCTCGTGATAGATAGTGCTGACTGTCATGGAGGGAAACAGCAAATTTCACAGGGCACCGTGAGGGCACTTTATAAATATGATTTTGCTTGCCAGTGTCAGCCAGACACCGCCTTGCTAAATTAAAAAAGAGCGAGCTCTCAGACACTTTTCACACTATTGGAGCTTTTTCTTTAAAACCATTAACCCGCCCCAGAAGATGTATATGTTTTTCACATACAAAAATACAACGTGTTTCAGCTGCAAAACATGCTGTGAATATGGGCTTCATGTTTTCTTTTAGGTAAGAGTCGAGTCTTGGGTTATCCAGAGCTCAGAGTGGCATAGTAGCAAAGAGAAATAAATGCATCTTACTAAGATTGAGAAGGATGCCTTCTGGAGCACATGTAGCACTTCAGAAATCAACATCTGACCAAAAACAGACCCTGAAGCATCTTCCACAGTCTACTGAAGTCCATGGGAGCTTTTCCATGAATTTGAGGAGCTTGGGATCAGGTCGTAATTGATAATGTGCCTTTCCCTGCCTTGACATGTTAGGCTGTGTGTGTGGCAATCTGTAGTCAAATTCTGCAAGAGAATTTCTTACTGAAATGAGATGTGTAAGGTATTGAGCTTTTTCCAGATGATGTAAGAAGCCTTGATCTAGCTGGCTGCCATTTTTAGCTTTGTCAAACTCTGAGAGGCCTGAGAGGTTTCCTACTGGGAAACCAACATGTGGTAACTGTTTTTTGCTTCAGATTTCTATCTCTGCCCTCTGAGATTCCTCTGAGTGACTCCAAGTTGAAGTTTTGCCATGGTGTCACCTCTCATGTACAACAGTCCTGTACTTGTTTTGGTGAAGGATACTGATGGCTATGGCCACTTAGTCTGTGCTAGAGTTTGCCCCATTGATATCCTCTTGTTTGCACAGTACGAAACTTTCCTTGTAGGCTGATTTGGCATACACAAATTCAGTGGGAAACTGAAGTTTCCCCTGTTAAATTCCTAAGTACTTCCGCTAGTCAGAGAAGACCCTTTTGGGTGCATTTCCAGGAAAAATAGGATTGCCTCTAAAAGGCACAAATTTAATAAAATGTTGTCAGAATTTGATGAGGTTGTTTTTTTTAAAACTAACTGATTCTGACATGCAAAATATTGCTTCGTGTCCTGCTTGCTTAATGTTTGCTTGCATAAGGTAAAAGTATTTTTTGGATCCAAAGGAATCTGGAAACGTCAGAAACAGAGGACTTGCCCTGTCAGAGCAGTGAAGGACTTCAACTCTGATCAGCAATCACTGCAGAAATAAAAACTCTAGCTTTTCTGTTCTTCAAACCAAACTATTCACATATGCTGATCCCAGTCCCTCTGCTCATTCATGCTCAAGGCAGCCTTCCATTTTTTTTTTATTATTATTGTTGTTGTTGTTGTTATTATTATTATTATTATTATTATTATTATTATTACTACTAGTAGAATAAACTATTTCAATTGAAAGGGTCCTGCAACAATCATCTAGTCCAACTGCCTGACTGATTCAGGGCTGGCCAAAAGTTAAAGAATGTTAAGGGCATTGTCCAAACGCCTCTTAAACACTGACAGGCTTGGGGCATTGACTGCCTCTCTAGGAAGCCTGTTCCAGTGTTTGACCACCCTCTTGGTAAAGAAATGCTTCCTAATGTCCAGTCTGAACCTCCTCTGGTGCTGCCTTGAACCATTCCCACTTGTCCTGTCACTGGGTACCAGGAAGAAGAGATGAGCACCTCCCTCTCCGCTTCCCTTCCTTAGGAAGCTGTAGAGAGCAATGAGTTCATCCCTCAGCCTCCTTTTCTCCAAACTGGACAAGCCCAAAGTCCTCAGCCATTCCTCATAGGACATGCCTTCCAGCCCTTTCACCAGCTTTGTTGCTCTCCTCCAGATGCATTCAGCAGTAGTAGTTTATTTTTACTTTAGACTCCTGGTAAAGATCTGCTTTTTGAAAAATCAAGCCTGACCTTGGATTACATTGATTTTTCTTTATTTCTTTCTATTTTTACGTAAAAAGAAATTTTCAAAAGCTTGGAAACATGTAATTCCCAAACCATTCTTTTTTCCTGAAGGACTTAAGAAGTTCAGCCATCTCACTGTCTCTGTTGCACATGTAACTTTTTTCTTCTTTATTTTTAAACTTGTGAACAGTATTTTGCAATACAGGAGATTGGTATGACTTGCCCTGAAATCCTTGGATGCAGAATTATGCAGAAGATTGTGTAACACAACTTTACTTCAGCAGTTGCTTCACAGAGTTGGCATATCTTGGTGATACACGGATGAGGCACAGGCACAGTGAGATGTATGTGGATGAGATCACCAGAAAAACAAGGTGGTGTCAGCTCTCGTGGCTCCATTAACTTTAGCTGAGCAATGACCTGGAAGTGAAGTTCGGGACTTTTTGGTGCTTTGGAGGAAATTTTGTGGTGTTTCTTTTTCAGTTTTGTGGTTCAATAAAAAAATTGTATAAATAGCTATTTGGAGAAAGATGGCAGGGTAGCCCTATCTCTTCCCTTTCCTCCTTTTTTTCCTTCCAAAAAAAATACGATGGGAAGGAGGGGAAGCCTAAACAAAGTGTTTCAGCTCCCTTTGAACAGAAGGTTTAACATACTCCCAGTCTGGCTAAATTGTGGTAGGTAATGTCATTTCACAATAAAGAACCTGATTCTTGTAAGCTTCCTTCAGATTACATCAAACATTTTCTTGAAAGTTTCTCTCTCCGTTTGGCTTTTTTTTTTCTTTTTAATTACCATACTGACTTTAGATCAAACTTGGCAAAAATATTACAGTTGATCAGAAACACAAGTAATTTACTCATCCAGCAACACTCAAACTTGTGATTTATGCAAATTGAATTGCTCAAACCATGCAGCTGTATTTCAGGTATGTGAGTTCACCTTGCCCAGATAGGTTAGTTTCTGGACCCTTTCTGGTCAAGTAAGAGAATCAGGCACTCTTACAGTATGGTTCAGAGTTTGAGAGATGCCTGCCTTAGGAAGAGAGAGTAGTTCCAGAGCACAAATTAGCTCTTGTGAGTGAAGAGGGTAAAAGAGTAGCTCACATGTGGGTATCAAGAGTTAGCTGAGATGGATCAGCCCATTGTTCCAGGTTAGTTCCTGCATAGAAAATTACATCAATCTAAGGTATCTGGGAGCATGTTTGCCGTACAAACTGCTTACTCTTATCTCTGTACAGTATTTTGAAAAGTCAGTCTTGCCAAACGTATGACCATATTTCTTATTCTTTACCATATTTACCTGGTGTCAAAAGTCAGATTCAGGTGAAGAAAGTCTAAAGAAAAGTGATTTCTTAGTTTTATGTGATAACTATGTACAGCACAGTGCATCACTAATAGTCCTTTTGCCTGGGAAGCATATAAGCAAAAATAACTTCTTGCTCACCTATTTCTGGTACTGAAATTTCTCCTCTGTCTTATTTTTCTTTTTAATACGAATGCAGTGAACCCACTTGGAGTAGTGGATGACTGATTTTTATTAAGTAAATGCTATCCAATGTGAACTTTTGAGTTATTACATGTGGAAGGGATGGGAAGAATGCCTGCTTGAATGCCAAACCTTTTTCTTACCAGCCAAGAAGTAAATCAAGTATAGCATTACATAAAGTCCTCTTGCACCTCTTCTAATTGAAGAAAATGTTTGGGGAATTTCCCCTAAAAGATCAAGTTTAGGTTTAGTTTGCCAGTAACGTCTGCAGACATTCTCTTTTCAATAAAGAAAATCTGGTAGTTATCAAAAGATCCATTGTGTTCAGCCATGGGTAACTGAAGCAACATAGGGCAGCTTCTACCTTTGCATAAAGAAGGTGGTTCTGGTGAGGAGTATCTGTCTAACTGGCCTATTCATAGGGTATCTAATCTAGAGAACATGTGCTTTTGTTAAAATCACGGTCTTCTGCAGGGAGAAAAACATTTATGGCCAGTCTCTTTTCCTGAGCCAGACCTTTAGAGCTGAGTGTGTAATTCTGGTATTTTTGGGTCGGCGGGATGGGAACTTCACAGAGGAACCTGCATAACATTAAGGTGTTGTACTAGGTAGGTCACCTGTCTCCTAGTGCTGGTCATCTACTGTGGGAGACCTCATCTCTCACCCTGCAGGAAACCTTTGTATTCTTTTAACATTGCATAAGAACATGTAAGACTTGTCCCCTTCGGAGAGTTTTTATGGACTTGAGCTGAGAAGACTCTGCTTGGGTTTCTGTAGGTAGACCTGTGTTGGTGAGGAGCGGAAATGAGGTGAATGTGGAGGGTTTGGTGAGTGAAATGACAGCCACACCATAATCACTGGAATCAAATCAATACCTTCAGTATAGCTAGGATTTCACCTCGCATTGGGCTGGAAACGAGATGTTTGTGAACGTTTAAGATGGAAGAGGATGATGTTTATTGAATAGTTCAGGAGACAAGGTCTTCTGCAAAGGGTTTGACTCCAGAAGACTCCTAGTTTGATATTTTGTTCTGGGTCCTGTAAAGTGCACCCTTGTGAAATGCATTCAGTGCTGGCTGCTTTGTAGTAATGAGCTTTTCCTGTGCACAATAAACAGTATTGAGGCCCAGTCCAGGACAACATTCAAACATCTTGGGTGGAGTATGCTCTTGTGGTTACCCTGGAATACAAAACTTGGATACACGTTCTCTGAGTTGGAAGCTTCTGTAAGAATAGCTCTGCTTCAGTTGTGAGATAAGGGCTTGATGGAGGAAATCATACATGAGTGCTCTGCTTCTGCTCTGTTATCAAACAGTTTGTTGTATATGAAAGAAAGTAAACAATTGCAGTTAAAGTCCTGTAGAGTACGTATTGCCTTTAGCACATCCCTTGGACAAAAGTAGAGAACAATATATGCCTGGCAGATAAATCTCCAGTTTCTAAATTTTCTGCCATGAGAAACCCAAAAAAATGCTTCAGCCAAAAAAAAAAAAAAACCCACAACTAAAGATCTCCCAAGTAAATACTTTCAGTATTTTTCAGTTGTGGGTTTTTTTTTTGGTGTTGTCTGTGTTTGTTTTTTTTTTTTTTTAATTTAATCATTAAATAACTTTAATCTCTTTTTTTTAAAAAAATTGCACCCTCATCAGTATTTGCCAAGGCACTCTTACTGGTGGATTCATGACCTCCCTAATAGCTTTCATTAACTGTTGAAATTTGTTAGGCACTACAGAATTACTGGGGACAAAAGACCGTGGAAATGTGTTAGGAACAGCATAATTGTGTATCTTGTTTTAGCAACTATTTTTCACTGCTTGCTTGTTGGTCAGATGGAGAGTTTTAAGAGATGAAAGGCAAAAAATAGCTCTTGGAGAGGGAAAGGCGATGAACCTAGTGGTAGTGTTTCGAAAGAGAATTTTTTACAGTTTTTTGTTTGTTTGTTTTCTTTTCCACAGAGAAAATGAAAGTGAATTCTCTCTTTTACAGTAATTAGTGATAGGTTATCATAGGATAATCCAGGTTGGAAAGGATTGCAGGAGGTCTCTACTCCAGCTTCCTGCTCAAAGAGGTTCAGGTCTGTGCTCAGACCAGGCTGCTGCGGGTTTGTCCAGTTGGGTCTTGAAAAACCTCCAACAATGGAGACTGCAGGACTGTTCCAGAGCTGTACTATCTTCATGGTGAAAATGTTTTTCCCTTGTATCAAGTCTCTACTTTGTTTTTACTTGTTTCCATTGTCTCTCATCCACCTAAGAGAGAAGCAGCCAAGAAATTGGCTTCAGGTCACACACTCTACTACACCAATGGTTTTGGTTTTACCAGAAGTAAAAGTTCAAAAGTCATGACAGAATGTGGAAACCTGAGCCTTGTTTCTGAAAAGGACTGGGGCATGTGGGTGGAAGTCCAGATCTGACTTGGACACGCCTAGGTGCGGAGCGTCACTGGGTTAGTCAGTCCATCTTCTGAGCTGCAAGGACATGAGGAAGCTCTTATTGATCAGTTCTTCTGGAAGTAACTTTTTCAGGACTGTGACCTGTTATTTCAGACATCTCCCACTTTAGCAAGTTCTGCTGGGTCTGTGGAGCTGAATCTGGCACCCGGTAAGTGCCAGAGTTTGCAAGGTAGGCACTTGAAGATGCAGACAGATGTTTTCTCAGTTTTCGCAGCAATACGTAGACAATGAGTGCTTGAAGTTCTTTGAAAATGTCAGCTGCTTTTACAACTTTTGTTTAAAAAAAATCCACTCCTCAATTGGTTTTGAAAATAGGTCTTAAACTTCAAAGTCGTGTAGTTACTTCTGAAAATTTTACTTATTTTTGATTTTTTTCAGGACTTTTCTGCCACCAAAGTGGCAGAAGAACATGATACCAAGCCATCACGATGTTGTGCCAGCATTTTTGCCTGATGGTACCAGAAGATCATGTCCTTTTTCCCTCCTGTTACATAGTTTTCTTTTATAGTCAGAAGTGGCACCGAAGCCAATGGGGGAGAACGTGTGTATGGTTATAAGCAGTAGACTGCCCCTTACACTCCACCCTCCTCCGGTGGGTCGGGGAGCCAAAGAGTAAAGGGTCTTTTCCCAAGCTGTTTTGTGCTTGGGTTACTGAGAGGGACGCGGGCAGCTGAGCAACACAGCTATGGGAGGTGATTTTCTGTTTGTGTTTCTTGTCCAGGGGTGCCAGTGTCAGCCCAAGGAGAAACCTTTGTGTTTCCCCAGGCCATTACTCTCTGGACAAGCTCCTCTGCCAAGCTCCTTCAGCGATTCCTGCGCTTGGGATCACCCTGGGAGGGAGAGAGCATTGAACTGCACGTGAAAGTGAAAGGGTGGAGGAGGAAGAGCGACTCTCCCTAGGATTTGGGGGTTTGGGTTAGGGTTTTTTATCCCCATTTTTATTGGCCATGAGTTCAGTGACCGCTTAACCACATGGACCGGGCTGGCTCCCTCCCCCACGCTTCCTCTCCCTGGCAGAGCACATGCTCTCAGGTTTCTTCCCAGCGCGGGCGGATGGCGGCTCTCAGCTACGTTCCTCTTAGTACAAAAGAAAAGGAAAAGAAAAGGAAAAACTGCTCTCTGCACGGGCGGCCGGCCGACTGTTTCCTGGCAGCTCCGCTCCGATGTCCTTTTTCCTATTGTCCTAACAAACACATGCACACACGCACGCACACACCCGCAGAGAGCAGCTTTCCTCCTGGAAAAATAAACAAACACAAGAGTTTTTTCTTCTTCGGAGCTGTGCAAGTTTCCTCCTCGTGATGGGCAGATCTTTGGCAGCTCATGTGCTGCCTGGCCCTGCTGTCTGCTGGGGAAGGTTGAACAAGGGGATGGTGCACTGTGCTGTAGTTGAAAGATTTTGATAAGAAATAAGATCTACAATAAGCAGATTCTCCATTTGCGATGGCTGAGATATGTGGGAAAGTGAGGGTGGGAGGAAAGAGGAGGTTGAGCAAGGCAGGGAGAAGTGGGGCGTCAGGAACCAAAAAGCAATCTACTGGTGACTTTTTGCTTGAGCTCAGAAGATGCTGCTTAATAGACATAGACTGTAGCAGCAGGTCGTGGACTTGGAGTTGGTACAGGAAGGTCTCCTGGAGCATGCAGCGACCAGGGCTCTGCAGATGGTGCCCCAAGGTTGCGGTGATGGACACTTCAGGAAGCTGCGTGTTGAATGCTCGTCAGGAGGAGCAAGAGTCAGCATCCTGCAGGGTGAAGGCCACCAAAGGACCGATTTGCTGAGGCTCTGTTTGTCTTCTCTGATAACTTATTTTGGAAGAAGTTAAGGTTCTTCATTTTAATGCTCTCATTTCCTTTCTGAATGTGAGACAATTTGTCTTCCTGCCAGGAAACTCTTTGCAGAGTTGCTCCTTGAAGGGACCTCTTTGGGTCCCGTTTATGCTAGAATAGCAGAGGTTATCTCATCACATTAAAAATTAATTCCCGTATGGTTCATGAGCTGAACGCTATATTTTAGTGGCAGGTTGTTTCCTATGCTGTCAAATGTTTGGGTTCCTTATAAGCATAATAACAACCTTGAATTCTTTCCAAATCCTTTTACAGCAGAAGTGATTTACTGTTGTAGTGGGACTGGTATATTTGTAACACAGAATTCCTATCAAAGGAGAGAAAGTATCTACACCAGTTGACTGCACTGATAAAAATGCATGTTTGCCAACATAGCTTCGTCTGCTGGGGACTGAAGCCAGCTCCACTGCATCTGTGAGGAATCCTGCCCCTCCACGTGGCTGATAGATGGTTCTTCTGGCAAATGTATGCTTCTGTAAATCTGGTCCGTATTTCTTTTGTTTTATTCCATATTGACTACAGTCGTCTTGTATGTGGGTAACTTCATAGCCAAAGAAAACAGGTATAAAATGTTGGCTCCACTGATGTCATCGGCAAGCTTGTGTTCACTTCAGTAACATAGGATCCACCACTAATGTCTTCTTCAGCCTTGACTTGAAGTAACTGAATTTAAATTTATTAGGTTGAAAAGAATAAGCAAATATTATCTCACTTTGAAAGGGGCAGAGCAACCCCACTGTGTGCACACATGTGCTAATCCAAGATCTAAAACGCAAGGAGATGATCTAGCATTGCCAAGAACTGTCACAGAAGAGCTGTCCTGTACTCCTGCCTTCACTTCCCAGGGTCTTGGCTTCTCCATCTGGAATTATTTTTATTTTTTTTTAATCTTTTGTTCGTTACTTCCGTGTAGAAAGCTTAGCCTGAAACATGTCATTCCACTAAACATTGTAATTAGACTTCATTTTAGCAGCCAGATTGGGAAATACTGAATCTTTCTCTTCCTTTCTGTGTGAGTTTTTTCTTAATATTTGTTCACCTACCTGCAGGCGTGAAGACTCATCTCTCTAAGCAGTAATACAAACCATACTTGCCACTGCAAAGAATAACACTATTTACCTTCTATACATGCAGGACTTAATCTGTACTTGTGAGCAGTGAATTAGAAAAAGAGTGTTTCTGTTTTGTTTGACATGATCATGTAACATCCCACCGCTAACCCTGGAAAGGCTGCGTTTCCAGCTGAGGGTGGTGGTTGCCTGAAGGAAACTGAAGGGATGTCGAATACCCTTTGAGTTGTTAAACTTTTCTTCTGTTTGTTGTGTGTTTAGAGGGAGGAACAAAGGCAAAATAAGACAATGGGAAATGTGGGACAAGCTTACTAATAGTGGGTGCAGCGAGCCCCACCTTTAACAGAAGACAATTCACATTGTGAGACCCTGTTTTCGATTTCTGCCTTCAGGTCAAATTTTTTTGTTTCAGTCTGCAGTTTTCCATGCTGAGCATTTGCCTCTGGCTGAATTACTTTTGAAAGCCTTCAGCCAAAATGTTTCAGCTGTTTCAAAGAGCGAAGCTAGGGGAGAAAAATGTGCTGTTTCCCCTACATTAGAAAGTGCATCAGGCTTTTCTTTTCTGCTAAGACTAATCTTACACTTTGAAACAGAAGTGTTACATGCTGTTTAGATTGGGAATTTTTTCTTTGCCGCTCCTGTCCCTACCTTAAGTCTTCTGTGGGAAGAAAATTTCAACTGGCACATGGTCAGCAGAGATTTTTATATTTAGTAGCTAAAATCTTCAGTAGTCACCTTGTTCCCGAGTGTGCTGTCCTTCCAGCTCCCTGTGTCAGGCAAGTGACCCCAGTACTATCCCTGTGGAGCTTCACCTACAACCTTCAGCAAATGGTTGGTGGAGGGAAGTAGTAGATAGGAGGTGAGGGTAGTTTCCCAAAGGTCCAGCTGCTTTACCATAGAACAGAGATGGCCTAAGGATGCAACTGAGACCCAGGGTGACCCTCCAATATTGCCCACAGCAGGTCCTGCTGGCTCCCCTCTTCTCATTGCTGAGGGTTAGCTTCTTTCCAAGCAGAGCCTTCTTGCCAGCCCCGTCCTAACACTGAGCCTATAGTAAAGCCCCAACCTGGGAGTCATATGTGAATGGATACATGCCATCTGCAGCTCAGAGCCAAAGGCTGGCCTCCTAACCAGAGGTACAGAATACATTTCTGGGGTTTAGTAGGACCTCCCTGTAAACCTCTGCCCAGGAACAGTGGACTGGACTACCAGGAGTTTTTCTCTCCTGTACCATTGATTATCCCGCTGGCACTGTAGCAGAAAAGAGGCAGAAACAGCATAATTTACTAGTATCCAGAAGAAGCAAAGCCTGGGCTCGGAAGGAAGGAAAAGATCCTCAGTCCTGGTCAAGGTCAACAATTTGGACATAAAGATGCAGTTGTTCTGCTCATAAAGAAATAATTGCTACACTGTGCATGTGTGGGTATACAATACGGGAGACATATGGATCCATTCAGGATATTGACAGTGGAAGTGCATGTGTGGAATCCAATGCCTTCAATGTGTAGGTGCAGACCATCCACATAGGGCAAGCATTGTCTCAGACAAGCACTGTGGATATGCAGAAGCTAAATTCCAGGAGTTTGGAATGTTTGGTAGCCAGGAGAGAGTTGTAATGCATCTAAAACCTGGGGAAATGTGCAAGATTCTCAAATTCTGCCCTGCAAAGGCTGGCAGAAAGGAGATACTCAAGCCAATCTGGTGTCAGATGGCTTTGCTTTGGTGAGACTAGGCCTGGGGGCAGGTAAAAAAAACCCTGGAAGCTGTAGGGAAACAGCTTTTAAAGTAGATTGAGTGGTGAAGGCTTCCTGAGGCTGGAAATGTGAAGGGGAGGCTGTTTCTTCTGGAGCAAGGAGGTAGGATAAGAGTGGGAGAGGAAAACTGAGGCAGGGCTGAGGGCCGGGCAAATGTGGGAGAGCTCTTAGTTTGGGCAGGGAGGGGGAAGTAAGGGAAGGAAGAGTTTGCAGCTGGGAGCCATGGCAGAAAGTCCTTAGGATTAAAGGGAACGTATTTGGACGTGCTATGGGTAAAGAAGGACTGGCTAAGCAATGATTTGAGGGGACAATCCTGCAGGGAAGTGGTGGTGGAGTGGGGCACAGAGGGCCTGGCTGGGACAGTTGATACTGAGTGGGAGGAACATGAGATTGGCAGTGGGTGAGGAAACCAGGATTTGAATAATGACCTCAGAGAGTTAAACCTGGGCTATCTGGACAAGGGGAGACCTGGGAAGCAGGGGCTGCTAATGTGCAGGTGAGGAAGACTATGAAACAAGGTTCTAGTGTGAGGAGGTGAGAGGACAGAACAAACTTAAAAATAATGGCATGTTCCCCCCTAATCTGCTTGCTTCCAAAGTCTGGAATGGAGCCCATGATTCCTGAAGGTCCCTGTGCCCTGGCAAGTGTATGCAAAGCCCCCAGCAGAGCTCATCCTCTTCCAGGAGCTGCTGCTTTTACCAGCTGTTCCACTAACTGAGGCTCCAGAGATCCCTGCGGTGGAGCCAAAGTGTCCAGCCATCCTGCTAACTCTATGAGACTGCAGTGGGTTTTTTTTCCAGTTTGCCTTTAAACTAAACCAACCAACCCAGAGCTGAAACTTCGTTTGTGATGTTCTTCCACGCATGTGTGCCGCGGTGGCCAGGTTTGGCTGGGCAGTTGCAGGCACCTGTTCTGCACATCCGCAGTCTCCTTCAGTGCAACAGAAAGAACCTGCTCTGGAGGCAAGCTGGGGTAATGTATCGAGTGAAATGGGTGCCTGCAGGGGTTCCTCGCTTAATTTGGCAGGTAATGAAGGAGAAATGGCCAGGAACCTTCTTGCCGGCCCTTCCCAGAGCACACCACGATGACAGACAAACCCTGAAGGCAGAGTTTTTGCCAGCTGCAGCCAGCTGTGTGTTCTCTGGCCTGGGTGCCAGACATGGGGCTGGCCTCATGGCTGCTTGTGAAGGCAATGGGGTTTGCAGTTGGAACAGTCTGAAAAATCAAGTCTTCTTGTCCCTGCTCTGAGCAAATGGTAGTTTTGCCTGTAGTCAGTTTGCCCTTTATGTGGTTATATGGTGAGCAACAAATGTCCTTGAAGGCAAGCTGTGAGGAGAAAGCAAAATATTCAGTGAATGGCTCCCAGCAGTGTGATTTCATCCCTTCCCTTCCATGTGCTTCAGTGTTCATCAGGTTTTCCTTGAGAGGTGGCTGTCACTGTGTGAACAGAAAACTTTTTGCTTTTCCCTGCTTTTCTTTCTTTCCTGGTTTAGCGAGTTGAACTAGCTAGCCCTTGCTAGCTCAGCAAGCGCTTTGCAAGCATTGGAGCTGATACAAAGGAAGCAGAACAAGAAGGGAGGAAAAAGTAGTCATGTCCTTAGTCACTGTCAGCTATTGGATCTGATCAGGCATGTCCTTTGGCAAGGATGAGGATGAGACCATGTTGCTGGCAGCCAAGGGAGGAGGAGCAAAGGCCCAGGGAGAGGGAGAAGCAGGGCAGTCCCTTTAACCGTAGTAATCCTTTAAATCAGGTTAGTGACATATAAGCGGGCAGTTTGTTGTGTGGGCTTAGAGAGGGAGAAGGTCAGTAGAACGAATTATATCATAAAATTAAAGACATATCATAACACACAACACAGCTTTTCTGCATGAAGGCTGAAAAACTGTGAGTTTCTGCATTCCTGACGTTGCAGTGTTGTTGCTCTGACATGGGGTGCATGCACAAAGAGAGGTTGTGGTATGTCGATTCCACTTGGGGTTTTTGAAAATACAGTTTGTTTTGACACATGGGATTCTCCTGACCCCCCTGTAAGCCCTGTGGCGTAAGATATGATAGATCAAAGGGAAAAGTTAGGACAGAGTGGGGCAAGGGGGGTAGGAAACTGTGTGAGATCTGGCTCTAAAAGATAATGTAGGAGTATATCGCTTCCCAGTCATTGGTCCTTCATGAATATGTTTACATAAGTTTATTCTGCTTTTTTTTCTTTAATAAATGACTTGAGCCTGACTATCTACAATTAAGATTCCATTATGAGTGTGGTGAACTCAATGATCCTGCTGTTAGTGTCTGTAGTCTCCATGTCTGCAGTAGACTTTAGTGGCCAGGACAATCAGGCCTTGCAAAGAGGTGACAACTCAGCTTGCCTCAAACCGACTGTGCCCAGCATGGGATGACAGAGTAGCTGAGGTGAGAAGGCACCTCTGGAGATGGCCGAGTCCAGTCCCCTCCTCAGAGTGGGGTCACATAGAGCAGCTTGCTCAGGGTGTTGTTCAGTTGGGTTATCTCCAAGGACAGAGCCTCCACAGTCTCTCTGGTGCTTGGTCACCCTTTCGGTAAAGAAGTTTTTTTCTCATGCATAAGCTGAATCATCCTTTCACTGGATGCCACTGAGAAGCCCTGCGGTTGTGGAGGTGGCCCATCCTCCCAGACTTTGGAGTACGCTCATCTGCAGGGCTGACTGGGAGAGGAAAGAAGTGAACTTCACAGAAGTCCTCTGAGGAGAAACTGTTGATGCTGCCAGCTAGGGTAGGCTCATGGCACATGTCATGCAGCTTTGGGTCAAACACCCTGAGCTCAAGTTTCAGAAAACCCTTGCCTTGCTACTGGGTTGGTGTTGGGCCCCTTGAATCAGTGGCTCCCCATCTGCAAGCATCTTGTTTCACCAAGGGAGCCTGCTCTTGGGCCCCATTGCCCTTCTCGGCTCCAGCCGCATCCCCACTTGGCCGGTGTCCTCCCTGCTTTGCAGGCACTCAGCCCCTGCAGTCGTGTTGCTGCTGGGGACCTTGGGAAGGCAGCGTGCTCGTGCCGGCTCAAGAACGCTGCCTGGTGCTGGGACTGTGCGGCTGTGTTCGTGCACAAGCACGCGTCCTCATGTCTGCTTCTTCCCCCAAAGGGAAACGACTCCAAACAGAGCACGGGCTGGGGGAGGGAGCCTCGAAGGCTTTAACTGTTGGCTTCCCCTTACTCACGATTTTCCTGTTAGTGTTTTGTCTTCTTGGCATCCTTCCTGTTCTTTATATATGTATGTTATACATTGTTGTCTCGTTGTTGCTGTCCTTTGTTCTGTGAAGCACAGGAGCGGAGCAGCGTTACTTGCAGGCGTTGTCTGGCTGCTCAGGGTTACTTGTGGAAGTAACTGGGGAGACCATTTCTGTGAGCACCAAGGAGAAGAAAGGGTGCGTGGGCTGTAAATGCAGCATCTCTTTTTTCTTCTTGGAGGAGAGCTTGACCAGCTGCGGGTGGCTCCTGGTGCTGTGAGGCCTTATTGTTTATATGCACCAGCATCCAGTTACGGACTTGGATCCAACTTTTGTGCGAGGTGCAGGGTAAACAGAGCAAAGAAAATCTTGAGACATGGCCTCCAGCACTGCTCCCATCACTGTCTGACCTTATCAGAGGCCAGGCTCCATGTGTGTGACCTGTGCACTATCTGCATATGTTTCTGGTGATGTGGACTGCAGGGCACTGGGGCTTCCTCTGGCTTTTGTCATTGTCTGGTGGCTGCACCTAGTGCAGTGGGCAAAGCTGGTTTCTTCTTCTCCCTGAAGGAGTTTAGTTTGTTTTCTTCTAGAAGACTTCTCTGTCCTTTGGGGTGGGAGCGTGCCTACTGTCAGCGCCTCTTTTTTATTCACCGGTTGCTTTGGACGTAGTAAGCGTAGTATCTGGTGCCCTGAACCAGATGTGTGTACTCCAAAAGCGTTGTGATCAGAAGTGGGGAAGAGGGCACTGGGGAAGGAGGGGCGGGAGGAAAACTTAAATTAGAAGAAAGCCAAACAGCTATTGCTGGAGACAGATGATTACAGCTCATTTCAAGGCTGTTTCCTGCATGCCAATGATAGATCAGTAAACAAACGCCTCTTTGCGAACACAAAGCAGGCAGGAACTCTGTTTGGAAGAGAGAGGTCGGGGTAGGTCTCGCTCTGCTTGGTAGCAGGAAGCCCCTATCACATGGCCCTGGGAATTGTGAGACCGGGTGCGTGTGGGAGATACGCCGAGAGGCTTCTGCTGGGAGACTTCACATCCTTCCCAGGGTCTGGCCAACAGGTTTGAGAGCTCCCTCCCGTCCCTCTTTCCTCCCGCCTCCTCCCCTGTCCTTCCTTTCCCAGTTTAATTTTGAAACGCTATCAGATGACTGCTTTGTTCCCCCAAACAATGCCAGGGGTTGCTGAATAAATTGCAGTGGCAAGGCTCTCCAAATGGGGCTCAGCATCTTCTTTCCCCTTGTATGGCCTTGCTGCTCCAGGATGTACGTGCCAGGAGCGGTGGCCTTGGGCTCAGGTTGCTACAGGGCTGTGCCTCCCGTTGCCAGTAGAAGGTTCTTGTATGGTTTTTAGAGAAAGCGGCAATCCATCAAGAAGTACCACCTTGATGTATTCATGTCCTGCTCAGGTTGCCTGGTGACTGAATTGAGCCCTGCTTGTTTCTTCTAGGCAGTTTGTAGGGCTCTGGTCACGTTGCACATGAAGCAGGAAAGCAGAGCATTTCAGATAACACTTCTGAACCTCTGGCAGGTCTCCCTTCCCCATCTGTACACGCACACTCTTGTGCTCTCTCTCCTTGCTTCCCTCCCGCTTTCCCTCCTGTCTGCACCATCTCATCACGTCCCTTGTACCAGACTGGGTGCATGTTGGACGCCTTCCATGAGCTGCTTTGTCTGAAACTCTCAGTGAGCTATAGCAGGTTGCAGAGGTGCTCCAAAGAGAGCCCAAGTCAGCTCACAGTCAGGGTAGTGTGTGGCTAATAGCAGCAGAGATATGGGGAGACGGGAGGAACAGGAGCTCCCGTTGCCCTCTGCAGTGAACTCTCATGTTAACTCTGGGTGCCTCGTGGAGCCAAACCTCAGTAAAGAAGGTCTATATTTTGTGTTCCTACTGGAGGCAATTTTCCATCACTGCCATCCCAGCTTCCTCTTGTCAGGTGTTGGCAATGCCTGTGGGTCAGGCCCGCAAGTCGTTTCCGGTGACCTTATTAACGGAAGAGATGATCCCATCATCTTTGAAGTTCACTTCGGCTGGGGATTGACCCCAAGCAAATTATCTGACTGTTGAACTAATTGGGAGGTACCTTGTTATTTCCCGCTGGTTTATTCCAGAGGCAACTCTTTTTTTCCCCTCATGTCTTTCAGTGCGTTCGGATAAATATTTACTGTTTTGGGCAGGACCACCTAAGGTGCTACCATAATCCCCTAGGTGACGCTGAGGACATGCTATATACCCTGCTGTTCAGGGGTGAAGGCACAACAATCTGTATCTCCTAGGGATGACTTTACTCCCCTAAGTGGTGTGTGTTGTCAGTGGGTGTGTTGGTAGGTACCCGGTGGTTGTCATGTTGCAGCATCTGATGTGTTGCTGGTTGGAAGCTCCTGGTCCGCTCTTTAATTTGCCTCGTGTGAGCATGTTACTTTGGTTGCTCCTGCTAGGCATGGTGGCTAGCAGGGACAGATGTCCCTCTGGCCTTGGTTCCAAGTCATGCTGCCTTGCTCACCGCAGCGGTGCTCCTTTCTCAGGAGACTCTTCTGCAGCACTCAGCAACTGCTTTGTGCCTCGCTTCTGCTCACCGAGGGCGATGGGGTCTGTCCCGTCCACTACAGATGAAGAAATGAGTGCACTTTTTATTCTGTATTATCTTCTTTTTGGCCTCTCCCACAGATGGTACGTCAGGCACATGACTGCTGAGCACCAGCATACGCTTACTCATACCCAAACATTCATTTTCAAGGCAGTGTTTGTTAGGGGGCTCTTGCGAAAGGCTGAGAGATGGAGTTTCCTGGTGGGGACATCGTGTGATCTTACCAAGACAGAGGAGCTCATCCCAAGCGAACATTCGGTGTGGCAGCAGAGCCACAGGGGTTGTGTGTATGCTGACTCTCGTCGTCGTTACATTTCTTTCTGATAAAGGCCTGACCCTGCTCTGTGAGGCACTAATTGAGTGATGAGTGAAGAGACCATCCCTGCTCCAGGGACGTTGTAAGCCAAGTGCAGAGCAGCCTCTGTTGCAGCTTTGCAGGAATCTGCTTTGGCTGCCTGGGTGAGTCATTCTCTGGCCAGGGTTGTGAGAGATCATTAGTTTTTCATTATTCTCAATCCATAACGGTTAACGGATGGATGAATAGATTTTGTTCCTCAGACTGGTAAATTTTCTTGACAGTGTTGCAAGGCTGCTCTGTGTCTAGAAGTGAAGTGAGTGTTTGTTCCAGTTACTAACGAGGAAGAGAAGCCAAGGAGGTTTATTGTCTGGGGAAAGAGAGTCCACTAAATGGTTAGCAATGAGCTGCCCAGAGTGTGTACACATTGAGTTGACCCAGAGTTCACTCCTCGCCTCAGGAACATTGCCAGTGTGGGATAAAGGGAGGGAGAGAAAACTGGGAACAAACAAGACTGTTTTTTTTTTCTTTTCTTTTTTCCTCTCTCTGCCCAAAATACTTGAACAGTGAAAATGAGAGATCCTTTTGTTCTTTGCTGTTTCTGGTGTGATGGTTTTTATTTTTTTAACAAAAAGAACCTACTAAATTTTGCGAGGCACTTGGTCTTGTTGCCAAGCACTAGGCATGACATGGCAGCTTCTGGCAGACCAGCCAAGTGGACACGTTTGAGAGGCTTCAGGTTTTCCAGGTATTGCCTACAAGATGGGTGAGCGCCTTGTTGTTGCAATGTTGCAGAGCAGGCAGACCACCCTGAGAAACAAGGAGAGACGCTGCTGCAGATTTAGAGAGTCATTCTTTTATTCTTTATTTAATGAGTAAGAGTATTGTGGAGCAATAAAAAGAGGGAGGAGTCTGCTGCATTGACTGGGTAGCAGCAGTACTCAAAGGAAAGAGAGAAACAGTCTTGCTCTATGAATTCTAGAAATCATGAGACAAACAGAATGACTCATTTTTATGACTGGTTTATCTTACCCCCATGAGGAGTTGTCCTCTGAAAGCAGTTCAGTGGCAGCCTAATACAGCCCACCAGAGGGAAAAATGTAAGGTAACCAGTTGCTGCAGTGCAGTGTCTCTCGAGCCTAGAATGTTTTCTGTCCCAAGCTGGGGACATCCTGACAGTGTTGCGTGCACAGGGACCGCTTAGGTCATCTAGCCTTAACACACATCGTTTTAAAATCATTTTTGTTTTAGTCTTCTGTGAGGAAAAAAACGAAAAAACTAAATCCCCTGAGATTTTGGCAATAATAAAAGCATAAAATGTGCTCTGTATTCAAGTCACAGTACAGCAGTTGATGCTGAGTCAGAAATAATTTTTGCCTTCAAAACCTATCAACTCCTCCATGGGCTTCTGAGGGGTACCGCTATCACCCCTCTTTCCGTTTCCCGGAGGAGGAAACTGAGGCTGTCCTCAGAGGTCGGTCATGTCTTGCTTCTTCTCTTCTGGATTTTCAACAAGAAATGTGCGTGTGTAGAAGAAGGAGAGAAGGATGCTGAGCACAGAGCAACACTTCTTCCTTCTGTCTGTCTGCAGGTGACTTGCTGCCCTGCTGTGTGCTGACATGATGACAGCTAGCAAGGTGGCCGATGTGAGCAGCAAGTCTGAAAGCAGTGTCTGCAAGTCTTTTGAGAGGTGAGAGCTTTCCATGTTTCAGTGCTAGGGAGCTTTGCTTGTGTTTATTATTCTCAACAGAAAGAAAACCAAAGGAAGGAAACATTCTCTCTGCTCTGCACTGTCCCTTCTTCCTTATGCAGGGGTGTGTTTTAAAGTATGTCTAGGGTGGTTTCATTGCCATCTCAGGCTGTGACACTGTGCATTTCAGCACCCAGTCAGACTGATGATGTCCTAGACTCACAGTGCTAGAAGAGGTCTTCCCCAAGGCAAGACCATTTGTGCTGATGTCATCCCCGTCAATGTTTGCCCTGCCGTGAACTCTTTAACACCGGAGACTGCGGACTCCTCAGACAAGCCCTACTGTCCCTACCCATTAGAGATTTTTGCCAGTGTCCAACTTTGTTTTCTACTGCCCAGTCCGACCACCAGTGGCACGGCGATGCCCTGCTCTCTGGGAAAGGCCATGGTGTTCACAGTGCCAGCTCTTAACCAAAGCATGGTTGTGTCACTGAGACAGCCGGGAGTTAAATATCTGTGAGGCTAGGGAAGAACAGTATCTGTCTTGGGTCCAGTTTCTGCTCAGAAACCCATTCCAGACTCAGTTTGCACTACAACTCAGTCTGCAATAGCTACCAGCATTGCTTAACTCCAGGACAAAGCTTGAGGCCTACCAGCATGGAAGGTATCCACAGGGATGTTCTTAAAAGAGCGCTGAGTTCTTGAAGAGGCACAGTTGATACATTGAAGTTAATAGAACAGTTTCCTGAGTCGAATCTCAGTGTTGGGATCATGGTTAAATGAGACTAATGATAGGGATTTTCATTCCAGTAACTACATTGTGTTGTCCTGGTGCTCCTTCCCAAGCCCAGGCAAACCCCAAAGACATGGCCAAGTGCTTTGATTCAGAAACTTTCTGTGTTGAAGTAACTATCTGTTCAGCTGGAACTTTACTATATTGATATATTTTACTAACTTTACTATGCTGTGATATTGCATACTTGGAAATCCCTAGACTAAATATATTAGGGATTTTTGGTGCAGTTTGGACTCAAACAGTGAAGATGTTTAATCCTTTGCTCTGAGAATGTTGAATCTGGTGTCTGAGTGCTATGTCACGTGCTCTAGGCCGAGGGAGTGTGCCATGGTGCATGGGAGCCCAAGCTCACATGTGGCCTGGGATGGTAGGGCCACAGAAATGTAATAATACAAGTGCATTTGGGCAACATTTGGATGAACCAAGAGAGATCCTCTGAGCAGACACTAGAGGAATGCGATCCGTTTCACATGTTTTTTCCTCCAATTAACAGCAGCGTTTTTGCTATTTTTTGCAAATAGTCCATTTTGGATTTATTTGTTGGTGAACCTCTCGTTGATATCAGCATGTCTGATGGACAAAAATTACCTCTCTCACCTGCCGCCTACTTCTGCTGCAGAGAAAGATGTAATTTCAAACTCTGTCTTAGTCGTAACAAGAGGAGAGCATTGTGTTCTGGCTGTAAGGACTGTTCCCTGAGTATCCTTCCCCATAAGCCCATCTCTCAAGTGCTTGGTTTGAGCATCCTCTGCTGCTCTGCTGTTTCCAGCTTTAAAAGTAGAGCTTGTGGAGCTGATGGACTAAACTAAGGGTGAGCAACGGTGCTGAATGTGTCTTCTCTTTTTGTCTTTGGTGTGTAGGATCAAGTTTGCAGATAAAAACAATTCAGCAGCTGTGAAGGAATTAGAAAGACCTTTGTGTGGATTTTTGAGTGAGAGATGTTCTGAAGGTGCCTCTGTCACCCTGGGCTTAACACCTGAAGCTGAACGAGTTTCTTCTGTGGTGAAGAACCCACTGGGAGCCTTGGAGAACTTGATGCTGGATCCGAGGCTAGACTGCTTTCAACAGAACATGCTTAGTCCCAAAATGATCATCAGCGACCCTTCTGTGGATCTGAATGTTAAAGAAAACAGTAAAATCATCAGGAGACAGATAGGAGGCACTCAGAATATACGGTCACCTGGAAAAATTGGCTTGAGGAATAAGTCCTTCAGCATCAAGGACAAAATTTCAGAATGGGAAGGGAAAAAGGAAACACAGTCTGCTCCTCGCAGAGAGGAGGAGCAGGGAGTTAAAGAGGAGCACAAGATGCCCTGTGTAGCTGACAAGATGAGTGGGGAAGCACTGGTGACTCGGAAAGTGGAGACCAAGAGAGTTATGAACTGGGAAGTGGAGTGCAAAGGGGCAGGCAAAGAGAATGAGTGGAAAGCAGGAACTCCAAAAGGCGCAGGGCAGGCAGCGGAGCGAAAGGGGGAAGTGCAGAAGGATGAGGAAGTGGAGTCCAGCCCTGGAAAATGCAAGGAGGTGAAAGGTGGGAAGTGGGAGGTCCAGAAGGAGAATCTTTCAGTGCTTAGTCAGGTGAAGAAGCTAGAGCAGGCTTTGAAAGATGGCTCAGCAGAGCTGCAGCCACAGTTGCCTGGTACTTACTACTCCCCACAGTGCTTGCAAGAAAAGGCAACACAAGGACACACTGCTCCCGAGGGCCATGAGAGCATTTGTGGGGCTGAGCTCAACAAAAGGCTCCTTGGCTTAGACTCTGAAATCAGTGAGCCAATTTTTGGGACTCTAGAAGAGGTAAGAACTTCTCATGTGAAATCCAAGGACTGCACAGTGGAGAATGTGTACACAGAGCCAGGGGTGCCAGAGAGGAAACCCTTCATCAACCCACTGCCAAAGCCCCGGCGGACTTTCAAACATGAAGGGGAAGAGGACTGGGTGCCAGCAGCTAGGAATAAAAGGAACTTGCCTCCTCTGCCATCCATTCCTCCTCCTCCTCTCCCCTCCTCTCCTCCCCCGTCAGCTGTCAGCAGGAGGCTCTGGAGCGGGAAGCACAAGAACAACGCCGACCACAGGTATTCAGGCTGTGTTTCGCAAAGGTATTGGTCTTGATGGTGGCGTCCTGCCTTCCCTTATCTCTCTGGGAGAGACAGATCTTCCCTGGTCACCCATAATCCCCAGAGAGCCTTGCTGGCCATAAGCAGCACTCAGTCATCTCTCTGAGAACATATGAGTGGCCAGCACAACTTCACAGGATAACTGTGAAGGGATAAGTCATGGCAGATTTGGCCTTTGAGGTCACTTGATTATGTGGCTTAACCTTCAAGCCCAAGATTGAAGGGTTTGGGGTTTTGTTTTGTTTTTTTAGCAGGAAATCTATTTAATTACAAAATGACTACAGCTGGTCTGGAACGGGGTCTGGAATTATAATCTCTAGACTGTACCGCAGCATTTTCGCTGTTCAGTGTAAACCTATTCCTCTAAGTGAATCTGATGTGTATGTATTCTTCTGGAGTGCTTTCTTGCCTTTTCTCTCCTCCCACATGATTGTCATACATTTCTGGGGTGGGGAGAGTAAAATGCACAGCTGTTTCTAGTGCCCTCTACATAAACTATCACCTAAAAATTCTTGACTTGAGTGCAGAAAGGAAATCGAAACTTTCCAGGTTTCTTAGTGGAGGACACTTAATTGTTTTTACCCGTTCTACCATCCTGCATGCAAGTATTGCTTTCCTGTACTGCTCAAAGAGAGCTGATTTTGAGGGCCCCATATTCCTGCCAAGGGTGGGATCTGTGCTGTAAATGGGACCTCTTACGGCCTAAGGTTCTGTGCCTTGTTGCAGGATGTGGCACTTAACACTTGTGTCTTCACAGTGTGCTATTGCCATGACAACCCAGCTTATCTACGGCATCCCCAAAATGCCTTTATTTGTGTGGCTGATAAAAATAACTGATCTCAGTGTTACTTTTCTATGCTTTATATGGAATGAAGCTGTGAAATGTTCTCTTCTCAGTAATTCATTTTGCCAACTGTGTGACATGTTGGAGAAGTGAATTAGCCGTGATTGGGTTATAAACACTGGGTAACTGTGTCACTCTCCTCTTTGCTCCTTCTCCCCTCCCATCAATGGTCCAGGAAGTCTTATGAGTTTGAAGACTTGCTGCAGTCATCGTCTGAGAACGGCCGGGTGGATTGGTACGCGCAGACCAAGCTGGCCCTCACACGCACTTTATCTGAGGAAAACGTCTATGAAGACATCCTGGGTAGGAGCTTTGGACAGGGGAGGGATTTGACTGCTAATGCAGAGTAGCTGAGGAGACTCGTGGTCAACAGGCACTCACTGGAGGGGCTGAATAAAGTGTGTTTATTTTACAAATGCAAACTATGACACATTTTACACAGATTATTGGCAAGTAATAGGAAAAATGGACAGAATATTTCAAAACTCGTCAGCTTCAAAGATGAACTTGAGGCATGTGGGAACCAGCTTTTATTTTTTGCTGGCATCTCTCCTCTGTCTTCCTTTTGTCCTGTGGATTAATTCTCACAGCTCTGGTCTATCCTTTGTGGTAAGCTTGTCACCGCTGAGATAATGCAGACAGTCTGAAAACATAGCCTTGAAATCAATTCCATGGTTCAGAAATAGGATTGCGTATGGCTCCAGGTACCACTGAAATTAAGAAACTAGGTCCCACCTAGCTGAAAAATTTCCTAGTTGGAAAATTGAGTTTTATTCCATTCTTTCACTTTGATGGCAGATCAATGCCATTTTAAAGATTATTTCCTGTAACACTCTCAATTTATGTAGTGTTTTTTAACACTATGAGTTGGATGGCCTTTTATGGAATATGGAATAGAAGCATCCCTCTTGAAAAGGCCTTAAGAAGTTTTAGTAGCTGTAGGCTGGTGCTGTGTAAAGTTCTTGGCTGAGTTTAGCCGAATAGGAAGAGAATAGCTGCATCGGCTCTTGCCGTACAGCTGTAATCCTACAAAGGTGGTCTGTGTTGTTTGGCGTGGGAGGAGCTGCGCTTTCTCAGGAGTGGGCAGGGCCTTATTATTTTGATGTGAATAACATCTGATCATACTTGATGAGAAAGATCTCTTAATGCAATTGTTTTCCTTTGGGACTGATGGCAAACGAGGTGATGCCAATACATCCTTTTTGACATTTTTGAAGCTGTCAGCCTCGTTTGTGGAGCTAGGGGCCCCGTGTTTGCCTTTTTCTTCTCTTTACTTAGGGGGGCCAAAGGAACAGGGAGTGCCTGAGCAGCTGCTGGGATTTTTTGTTTTGGGGTGTGGTGGGAGGTCTCAGAAACCACTGAGTAAGGGTCACCTCGTCAGCTGGAATAACATGGATAGCATTACAGAGCGGTTGTATAGGCAAATCCATCCATTCAAACACAAGCACACCCCTGTGTCCCAAGCTTGCAGAGAACTCAAATACCAGGCTGAAATTCCTCTCCCCTCCAGCTTTTAGTTGCCAAGATTAAAAGAAAACGAAAGTTATGGGTAATCGTCAGTTAATGGGGCATCTTTAGTTTTTTGTTTTCTTGCTGCTTGTTTAGGCTTTGCCTGGAGTCAGTGATCTTTAATTGGTTCCTGCAGTCCTGGTGGTGTTACCATGGAAGCTTGGGAAAAGGGGTGGACAGGGATAACTCAAAAAAAGCTAGTTTTGTTTTTCACAAGACCACAAGCGGGTATAGTCCACAAAACATAAACAACATGTGAAAACCACACCAATGGACAGGGAACCAAGACATCAGCTGCAGGACACTAGTGCTGACCCACAGATAATCACGCGTGTCCGTCAGGGCATGCAAGCACACACACACACCGCCTCGCCCCCGTATTCATATGTGTGACTTAGGGAGGTTCAGCTGTTGGTGGGAGAACCGTTCCCTTTCCCAGCAAATCACACAGATTCCCTTCATGCACCATCTTTTTACCTGTTCGCCATTGCTTACTTGGAATATTGGGAACTGTACTGGGCAGATGGATGACAAGGTTTATTTGTCAAAAAGAGAGAAACAGTGTTCGTTCTTCTAGACTGAGGCTAATAGGACTTGCTGCCGAGCAGTTTGAGGACAGGGTAGGCAGCTGAACTCAAGCTCATTCGTTCTCTCTGCAGTCTATCCAGTTACGTGACAGCGGAAGTATATTTTCAATACTCAAGTGTTCTGTTGGAATTAGAAAGTGGAACCGCTTGCAGGGACAGGAGTGTGTTGCTGACAAATGTTCTCACAGACTTGCTTTGCTGGTGTCATACATGCTCACCTTCTTGTCCTTGGTGAATTCAGATCCATCACTGTAGTGCTGGGTATCACGAAGCCACTGTAGAAGACAACGTTGGAAAAGACTTGAGTTTCTGTCCTTGTCTGAAGACTTGAGCTGCACTCCGGCTCCAGGAGGGCAGGCAAGGGGGAGCACACCAGTTAGATCCTACAGCTGTTACCAGTCGCTGCTCCAGAGGCCTGCAGCATGCAGAGGCCTCCACCCTTTGCTCTCTGCCAAGCATTACATGCCAGTAAGAGAAAGACAGTTGCTTCGAGTCCCAGCTATCCACTGGGGTGGCATGAAACGATGGCAATGAAAAGAGGAATCTCATAACAAATTGCCTACCCATGCTGATGCTTGGGCTAAGTTGTGTGTTCTTTTTGAACAACATATGTTTGCATTTCGCAGCACTGCTGAAGAGTAGGATGTAATAAGGTCATGATATGTGATTCTGGGTTTTTAAAACTCTTATTAGTTATGTGCTTCATCTCCAGAACCAGTAGAAAGAAAGGGACACCTTTGTGTGGTCATACAAGCCTGTGTTTTTGAGGGGATCCTTGATAAGAATGAGCTGAATGTTACTTGACAGGTATCCTTCCCTCCTCACCCCCCCACCTCCTCCAGGGAGAGAGCATCCTGAGTTTGGATGGCCTGGGTTAGATGAGGTGAATCCTTCCCTCTTTCTGAAGTGAGGCATGTGAGATTGAGACAGCCGTGATTGGTAAATGTGTTTGAAAACCTGTGTTGTGTGACAGATGTCCATGTTCAGAGAGTGGATTAAATCTTTCTGCAGAGTCAGCCCAAGAGCAGTGCATTGCTTCCACTGCAATTAAACCAGAGGTCCCCCTAAATGTGGGGTTTAAACAGGGGAGAGAAGACCTTCATGCTAGCCTTCAGCTCACAGTTTCATTTGGACAATTCTAAGCAGAAGACTGGAAAGAAGGAAATATAATTATGTACCGATGTGCATGAGAACCTCACAGCTCCTTTGAAGACAGGGAAATGAACTTGAGGACTTGCTGGGTCTTTTCCATCTGTAGCATCTGTGATATGTTCCTATGGCTGCATACGTCAGTGTCAGGGTTTGGACATTGTCCAGCGAGCAGCTGGACTTCTAGGGCTATGGAGAGAATGAAGCAATTGCAGGAATGCTTGAGAACAGGTCTTTATGTCTGATGTGGGAGGTGGGAGAAGGCCAGCAGTTCCCCAAACAGATTTTTATGGCAAATCTCGAGGATTTTCTGTACTTACAATCTCTTGCTTGTGGCTTTTTGCTGCAGATCCACCATCGAAGGAAAACCCTTATGAAGACATTGAGACCAACAGCCGCTGTTTGGGGAAGAAATGTGTCTTGACCTTCCCAGCATCCCCCACCTCTTCTGTTCCCGGGACTCCCACTAAGGTACTTTAATTCAAGTGGCCACCTCTCCTGCTCCAGAAGGTTTTGGGTGAAATCCAGGTCCTGTGTGGGAAAAGTGAAATTTTGCCAATGACTTTCATCATGTCAGGGCTTTTTCCTTTTTGTCTTTCACCCCTGAGTACAGTGTGATAAGAGGGGATGTATTGCCCTTTAGCAAGGTTAAAAAACAACATTCCCTTACACAAATGGTTTGTCAGCTTTCACTTTTTTTTCACTCCGGGGCTGCCTTCCCCTGGCAGGGGGAAAGACCTTAATATAGTACAAGAAAGGTCTTCCTCCCCTCAAAGAGGACATTTAAGTGCTTGGGTAATCAAGCCCTGCAGTGGTCTTGGCTCAGTGTCAGTGGGCAGTATAGAGTCTGCCTGTGCAGATGTCAAGATACCTCTACAGCCCCCTCCCATAGGATGCCTCTTTTGCTCTCTCCTTGATGAGACTGGTTGCTGGTAAGTAATGCAATACCAGTCCCCTGGTTAGGAGGCCAATACTCGAAGGGTGACCCCACCAGCAAGACAGCTTGCAGCCTGCTGCTGTTTTCCTCCTTGGCAATGAAACCAATAGAAGAGGTAAAGCACTGGTCTGCACCTCTTGCTCAGAGCCCAAGGGTTTACCAAGCCTCCTGAGCTGTTTTGGTTGGTTCCTGTTGTCTGTTTAGATCGTCCAAGCCTGCAACAGCAGCAGCAATGTGACTGCAGAAGTCATCTTGGCAACAACTGGGCTCAGAGCAGATAGCAGGGATCTAAACACGCTTTTCCTGACTGAAGGGTTTTCCCATGCTCTCCAACTTGCAGCTATTATTAGAGCTGTTACCCAACGTTTTCAGAAGTTTGATGTCCAGCGTTTCTTGTTGTGTTGCTCTTTTCCAACCAGCTTGATCAGCAATTGAGGTTTCTTTGGATAATTCAACACTTAAAAGTGAAAATTGTTCTGTGGTTCTCAATCCGTTCTCCTTGTTGCTAGTTAGGTCTAGAGCAGAAAGGATCTATATATGAGTGTTGGGATGAAGTTGTTTTCCCTCAGAGAGCTTTGCAATCACCTCTTCACCCTGATTTCTCACCTCTGGTATAAAAAGGTTGCTGCAGTGTTACACAGGAATGTTGTTCACCATAGATATGGTTCCCAGCAGGAGGCACTTAGTAAATTGCTGAATGGAAGTATGTTACACTACAGTGCTTTGACATCTGAAAGCCGTGATCGGCATCAGTCAGAAAAGAAGTGCTGCAGCTCTTTTGGCATCTAATGGGTTTGCAACTGCAGTGTGAATCACGCTGGAGACCCTGCCCACGCTAGAGACTGATAGGAAATGGGTCTGGACAGACTTTCAGTAGTAGCTTGTATCACTAGCGCAGGATGAGATTCTTCAGTGTGAAGGCTCTTCCTGGCCTCATTTTAACGTGTGACTTCTCTGTGGATGATAAGCGTTTGTGTGAGTTGAGCATCTTCTGCCCAGCCATGCAGAGACACCTGAGCTAACCTGAGTGAATTAACTGATCTGGCCAATAACTGTGCTGAGTGTGTCTGTTGATGGAGGCAGACCATTATGCTGCCTCAGCTATGGTGCTGCTGTGGTTTGTTCAGAATTAGCTTGGATACCTCTCCACCACATCACTTAGTGCCATGTAGATACATCATCTGGGAGCGTAGATACAGTGCCCACAAAAGGTTCGACTTAACCTTGTCGTAACTACCGGGAAATTCTATAGGAGAAGACAAAAAGAGTTCTTATTGAGCATCTTTCTGGTGAGAAGTCGTTTGCCCTTCTTCATCTGGAGCTGAGCTTTCTGCTTCTCTGATGCTGTTTTTGGTCAGGGACTTTAAGAACTTTACTCTGGTACTTAAATGTCTACTGTTGTGCTCCCACTGAACTTGCTAATGAGCTTAGGAGGAAACCAGTCTCCATAATTGTCTGTCATGGCATTTGTTGTACCCTCCTTTGAAATATTTAATTCTGGCTAGTGTCAAAGACAGCCATACTGACAGTGCTTTTTCTCTGGTCTCACTGCTTCTCTGTTCCTCCCGGCTAGCTGTTCCTCATGCCAAATGCTTGTGTTTGGCTGGTTGGTTAGTCTTGTCCTGTTTACAGTCCCATCCTCTGGATTACACAAGTCCTGGGAGACTTTTTTTCCACACTAGAGCAAGGCTTCTTGGCCCAACCCTGAGATTGTGTTCTGGTCTGGAATCAATATGGAATGGTTGAACTGCTGATCAAGATAGCCCTGGTCTAGCCCAGTGGCTGAGCAAGTTCCTTGCCTGTGCAGAAATCCATGAGCATGCTCAAGGCTGTTCTGCCAGCCGAGTGCCGTGGCTGCCCCACTGGATTTACTGCCGTGACAGTGTCAGCACTGAAAGTACGTGAGGTGCTGTGTTCATTCATTCATTCCTTCTCCTCTGTTTCCAGTTGCTTTCCAAGCCCATTTTTTTCCGACAAAACTCAGAGCGGAGGAGTTTCAAACTGCCAGACATACGGAAACTGAGCCGTGATGGGACTGGGTCACCATCCAAAATCAGCCCTCCCTCAACCCCCAGCAGTCCAGATGACACCTTCTTCTCCTTGGGAGACCCTCAGAATGGCAGGAGGAGAAGGAAGATTCCCAAGGTAAATCTAGCACTTTTTCTCTTTTGCTTGGCTTCTTCCAGGCAGGAATATGAGTATGTGGGAATGTTTTCTTTAGTTTCCAATGTGGCATCCCTGCAATATAGCTGTTGTTGTGGCAGTTGAATTGGCTTGTGTTTAACCCCCTTTCTGCCTGAAGGAGAAGGCTCACAAACATCTCCGCAACTTTTGAAGAAATTATTTTTCTGTCTGAGATACCATGATTGTCATGGTATAAATAAAATAATAATACTAATAATAAAGCATTTTAATTTTTGGGTAAAAGTTGAAGTTTGTCAGAGGGGAAAAAAGCAATTGATATTTTTGCAAAAAACATACCCCATCATATTTCCTTCTTTGGTTGATGGATAGGACAGCCAGAAATTGTCTGTGTGTTGTGCTAGTGTTCCCTTCTGGGAATCTGTTGTTCTTTAGACATGGAGCTGTTGGAGCAGGTCCGGAGGAGGGTCATGAAGATGATCCGAGGGCTGGAGCACCTCTCCTATGAAGACAGGCTGAGAGAGTTGGGACTGTTCAGCCTGGAGAAGAGAAGGCTCCGGGGAGACCTTCTAGCAGTACCTAATTCCAGTGCCTAAAGGAGGCCTACAAGAAAGCTGGAGAGGGACTTTTTACAAGGGCGTGTACTGACAGGACAGTGGCAATGGATTTAAACTGACAGAGGGGAGATTCAGATTAGATATAAAAAAGAAATTCTTCACTCAGGGTGCTGAAGCACAGAAGCAGGTTGCCCAGAGAAGTTGTGGATGCCTCATCCCTGGAAGTGTTCAAGGCCACGTTGGATGAGGCTTTGAGCACCCTGATTTAGTGAAAGGTAACCCTGCTTATGGCAGGGGGCTTGGAACTAGATGACGTTTAAGGTCCCTTCCAACCCAAACCATTCTGTGATTCTATGTTTCTTTGCTAGGTCTGGGTCATGCGTTGATTGTTTCTAATTCAAGGTAGGGTGTGATTGTAGGTGAACAATGAAAATACAGACATCTGAGTGACAAACGGAGTTGTCTGTAGTCATGAGCATTTTCTGGAACAACATTTCCTGCTTCATATTTGGATACAGCATGACTAGTTTCAATTTCATTTTCTTTCAGATCTAGCTGGAAGTGTATTCTGACCAAATGAGGTTTGGCAACAGTCTGTCTATTCAGTGTTTCAAAACCGCAGTTATAAAACCACAGTTGCTTATCCCAGTCTTTGCAGGACAAGCAGAGGCTACCAGGGACTGTGGTGATTTTTTTTCTGAACCCACAGTTTTCATTTGGGGAAAAAGGGATGTGTTTGTGGGTCTTCTTTGTTTTCTGGTTGCCAGATCTGTGTTCGTGTTTGCGTATCTGATTTTTGAATGCCCTCTCTGTATATATACCTCAGCTCTTCAGGAATGAGCCAAAGATTACAAATATCTAGGGTGTTCTTTCCCAGTATGCCTACACATCTGTGCATGTGCTTGAACTCTATCAGTGTGTTCACACATACTTTTGTGTCAGCTAAAGGGAAGATTACAAGTATATGTTTGCCAGGCAGTGCCACTGAGCAGTCTTGCAGAGCAAGCTCAGAACTGAGATTTACTGTGGCGAGAGGCTTGAGCTGGGTGGCTGGGTGGAGGTGGAGGCTGCACTTCCACATCAGAGCATCCTGCCTCTCACTTAATTATTTGGGTTCACAGTGCTCTGACCAGGTGTGTGGTGGGCCTGTCTTAACTTGAGCTCAAGGCCAGGTTGGATGAGGCTTTGGGCAACCTGGTGTAGTGGAGGATTTCCCTGCCCATGGCAGGGGGGTTGGAACTAGATGATCTTTGAGGTCCCTTCCAACCCTAACCGTTCTATGATTCTATGTGTGCAGGGATCCCAGACTTTCTGGAATAAATCTGAATGCTGTGGCCGTGTCCTGCTGCTCCTGCTTGAGACCTTGACAAGGAGGCAGGCCTGCTCAAGGAGGCTTGGGGAAGCCTGGCATGGTCCTTCTGCAACTCTGCTCCCCTTCAGGGACGGATAAGGAGACCAGAGGCACTGAAAGAGCCGCTAAGCCCAACTATGCCCAACACTGAAATGTCTTCTGTCCTGGTCAGCTGGGAGGCCAAGCATTAAAGGACTTGCAAAGCAAACCACTAAGATAAAGTACTTCAGCATCATTGGCTCCCACCCATCTCAATTTCTTCAGCATTCCTTGTATGATGTGTTTCCCTCATGCTTGGCATGAAGGCTTTTCCAGCACATCCCACAGCAGAAGTTAAAGGCATAAAGACATTAAAGTTTGCTGTTGTCCTCCAGCCTGTTTTCTGCTTTCAAACCTGCAGACCAGGGCAGGTTCCCAAGGGACCCTCTGGTGCTCCCTGGAGCATGGACCATGGTATGGAGAGGCCCAGGTGGGCACCATCAAGCTCATATTACTGCACAGTGTGGAAGTGCATTAAGGCCTGGCCTTTCATCAGGGCTTGTTACCTTGGGCTCCTGCCATGCCAGCATGACTGTACTGCTTCTGTACCAGAGTCAGCATGGCCGTTGGCAGCACAGGTGCAGGTTGCTGTGCAAGGTAGATGCTGGTACTTGTCAGTTCTGGGCCATCAAGTGAAGAGTTTCAATATGGCCACGGTTGGGAAACAGAACACTTTGCATGAAATTCTAACTTTCTTGCCTGGGGAGAAAAATAACCTTGTTTGTTTGTGTGTTTGCTGAGCAGCTTGTGTTGAAAATCAACGCCATTTATGAGGCACGAAGGGGAAAGAAACGTGTCAAGAGACTATCACAGTCTACAGAGAGCAATTCAGGGAAAGGTAAAGGAACTTGGAATCATCATACATCTAAGACTGTTTGAGGACTTGTCTTAGAGTTTAGACTGGCTTAGTGATTTATGTGATGTTTTTTAGCGCTTCTTACAGTCCAGGGTGAGATTGAGTTGGGGCTTCCACTCTTTCTGTTAGGAAGATAAAGGCCATTCCTCTGCCCAAAAGACTTCCATTAAAACAGAACTTTTTTTGTTTTCTTGCTTCATTTTCATGCTGTGGCTTTACATGATAACCTTATAGGTCACACCAAAAATTTCCCCCCTTTTTGATGTTTATTTCTGGAACAGGCTGGAAGCTTTGGAGAGGAATGTTCTGTCCAAAGAGACTGATTTTGTTGAGATCAAAATATTTTGTGGGAATGTGTCACTTTAATGAACTATCCAATGGAAGATAGTAGATTTTGAAACAGTCCTGGTTCCTTCAGCATCCCAATAAACAAATAGCCTCAGTTGGAATCAGAGTTTCTAGACTTGACCATAGGACCATCTCCTTCATAGCAAGATTAGACTTTCAGCCTCCTGCTGTCAGTTAGCAGCTTACCAGAGGTGTTCAGGTACTTCAGAGCAATTACTTTTAAACATCTCATCTCTGTAAAAATTAAGATACATCTTTCCAACAGAGTATTTTTTTCCAAAACACCCTAATTTCCAATGAGAGGTGACCACTGGCTCTATTTGTTTCCCACAATTACTTGTTACTGTTTATCCTATTTTATATAGGTTATACACTCACAGGATGGATGAGTGTGTTTATATGAACCTTCAGGGGAAGCATCCCAGACTTGTATCTGCATCATTTTTTATACTCCTCTCTGAAGCACCTAAGACATCATGGACAGAAACAGGCTATTGGACCATACAGACCTTGAGTCTGATTCGGTCTGGCAATTGTTTGTTTGGTTTTTTTGCTTGTATTTATCCCTTGTCCCTCAAACTACTGCGTATTAATCAGTATTTTGCCTTGGTGTTGTGCTTATACAGACTTGGATAAAATACTGCTCTGACATTTCATTCGTTATGCAACTCTTGACTGTGCAAAATTGATTTAGTTATTTGGGTTTTTTATTATTCCCTGAATGAATGGGAAGATACCAAGGTTGGTAAGCTAAACGCCTGTGGGTATGTGCACTCTTGAAAAGATCAGGGCCCTTGGGATCTATACTGTCTTCTCCCTGAAGTTGCCAGGCCTGTCTTTCTCATGCCAGTGATAAGAAATGCATGGTTATCATAGGCTTTACTTAATTCATCTTCCCCTTTATTTTTTCCTAGTTACGGATGAAAACAGTGAATCAGACAGTGATACTGAAGAGAAGCTGAAAGGTAAGGCAAATGTGTGAAGAGAGCAAATGGCTCCTGATAAACTCTGCTCTGAGGTCCTGGGTCAAGATCTCTCCTCTGTGTTCTGCTTTTGGAGAAGGAGCTTGTTTCCACTCAGAACACAGTGAGAAAACAAAGATGTCAATACTGCAGAAGAAGATCCATGGGCAGAGGACTACAGGAGTCCAAAACAAACATCTGTCCCATCAGAGCTCTTTACACTTGCCTTTCCTATGAGAGGGCTTGGACACTGTGGAAATACAGTGGAGTTTTTCTAAGTTCACAGTCACCAATGTGTGACCAGGCTGACAGAGACGGTGTTGCATGAGACAAGGTGTTCAGAAACCCCACAGCATATTTGCCAAGGCAGAAAAGCCACCAGCCAAACTAGCTATCTAGGAAAACAGAATTGCACGATATGATTTATTGCTAGTTAAACTCCTCTGCATTGGCTGAGTTGGGATTAAGCACTGCGTTGCTTGCTTCACTCTGGTAGAGCTGCATGGTATACTGGTCTCCATAACACTCTTCTGAAACCTTCTTGTACTGGTAATTAGCCCTGTGACATGCCGATGGCATTACGTCGCTCGCATCTGCATTGGGAAATCTTTTATCTCTACTGCTGTGTTAGCAAGATCAAGCTGAAAATTGCTGCCACTGTCTACCTTTTGACAGGTTCTCAGGCTAATGGGAAGACAGGGGGAGAGGGTTTGTGCCCAGATTGAGCCGAAATTGCATTCACAATTGTCTTGAAACACGATGTTGTGAAATACAGTCCGTGTTCAGATGAAGCTGAGAAAGACAGTGTAGATGTGGCCAGGAAGACACAAACCCTTGTCTGTTACTGATTGCTGTAGTGAATCGTTTGTATCAGCCTGTGTTTCTGTGTAAGATGTGTATAACTGCAGCTAGGAACCGCCTATAGCAGGCGTGATGGAGATTGTGTGAAGTCACCTCAAATCCAACAGCACCGGACTCTGAAAAACATCCAGATCCATACGTGGATCTGAGTGACTGTGCAAGTCTACATAAATGTGAACAGGAGCTCTGGCACTTGCTGTTTGCTGTAGCTACACCTGTATTTTGCTTTATGCCTTCTTGAACTGTCGACTTACCTATAAGTGAGATGATTTAGCAAGTCTCTTTTATCTGGGACTTTCAATTTTGTATGTTTTGCTTGACAGACCAAACACACCAGCCAGTTACCTCTGCCTAGCAAGTCACTGTACATCTTCTGAGACACAGTAAATCATCAGACAGCAATCATCAGACTGCATGTCAGAGCCATAAGTGCTGACCCTTGGGAAGGAAAAATGTTCAGAGACAAACTCTGCCATGCTGACAGCAGTTCAATCCTGGTATCTTTAGTAGGTTGCACAGAATATAAACAATGCAGAGCTTGAGCGAGCTTTTCAGAAGCACTCAGCATTGCTGTAGCACTGCTCCTTTTGAAGTCTCTGGTGAAACAGAAAGCACTTCTGAAAACTTTTGAAGAATTACAGCCTTAGAGCAAATAGCATAATAGGTGACGAGAGAAAGAAGTCTAAGCCATCTTTCCAGGGCTTTAACTGTCCAGAGATTGTTACACTACTTTAAGAGGCACCTCAAGATTGCTTTAAATTATATTGTCTGGAATAGTCCACAAGTGGCACTACTTTACCAGACAAAGGTCAAGAGTCTTTCCTAAAGTATATTACATGTCTCAGGAAACGCTGTTTCCCAGGCAGACATCTTATGTATTTGGAGTTCCTGCAGTATCCCTGTGGTGGTAGTTTCTATCAAAACATTGTGTTGCCACCAGCGTTCGCAAAAAGCACAGTTGAGAGAATGCGCTGTAGTCTCTGCTTGTAGTTAATTCCTTCTTTCTTTTGTAGTAGGGATAAGGGAGACATCATGGAGTTTTAATTTGGGATGCGACTGTAAAACAAAGCAGGGGGTGGTCTTAGGGAATCTCATCTGGTCTCTTCTCAGCAGGCAACTTTTCATTACTTTCCACGCTGGAATGTTTATTGTCCCACAGCTCATGCGTGTCGCAGTTATAGCTTGCTTGGCAGTTTTTCTTGTTTTCCCATTGTCTTAGGTGAACTTGTAGAAACATGGTCCTGAGAGATTAGTTTTAGGCGCAGAAAGGACTGGCATGAGACAGCCTTTTTCATTGGCAACTCTTTTCACATTTTTTTGTTGTTGACCTACAGACTAGCCTGTGTTACTGAAGCTGGGAGTCCTTAGTGTTACTCAGTCAGTGGAGCCCTAGCCTGACCCAAGTGCCGGTCTTGTAAAATGTGGGGATCACTACTCACAGATTCTTCTGAACAAAGGTGATCAATCACCTAACTGTGCTGGCTTTGAAAGATGCATAAATGAATGCTAGGATGAGTGCCCAGACATTATCTGTTAAACCATGTCCCATATGGATCTCAGTTTGGGTTGTCTTCAGCTGTAAAAGCTATCCATGAAATTCTTCTGCTGCCAGAGCTTTTTAGGGTGATGGCACTGACAAGATTATGTCCTGTCTCTGTCAATATTTATAGTGCAGCTTCCAAATGGTTCCCACCTCTTACTCAGCCACTGACAAAGTAAATGCAGTGAGGTGGTTTCGAGTTTATCTATAAGTCTCTGCAAAGCACTGTTGGTGCTCCGTGCAGAGAGCTAGACAAAGTCACAATCTCTAACCTTTTTCTTTGTAGCTCACAGCCAGCGCCTGGTGCATGTGAAATCTCGCCTGAAGCAAACCCCGCGGTACCAAACCTTGGAACGGGACTTGATCGAATATCAAGAGAGGCAGCTGTTTGAGTACTTCGTTGTGGTGTCGCTGCACAAGAAGCAGGCTGGGGCAGCCTACGTTCCTGAGGTTACCCAGCAGTTCCCATTGAAGGTGAGGTGCCCATCAGAAAGGTCTGGTTGATGTGTCTTAGACTGCGTGGTGCACTTACACAGCTGGAGAAGCCACAGCTGCTCTGTTGACGCACATTTTATCAGTAACCCCTCTGCTGTGTCAGTGTTCAGTGAGACTGAAGATAGAGGGGCTGCAGTCATCCTCCAAGAATTGTTGTGGTATTCCTCACCGTTGAAAGAGCAGCTGATTTAGATCTTTTGCTGCCCTTGGCTACGACTTTTATGTAGCTATTCCTTTTCTCCCCGTTTTATTTTTGAAGAAAACTGACACTTGGGAGAAGACAACGTGTTCTTAAAGGGAAGACACAGCTTTCACCAGTAATCTAGCTCAAAATGGGGAATGAGGAATGGGAGAAAGACAGAGCCAGTGTGACAACTTCTTTGTAAAGGGGATGTAACCAGAGCTCCCCTCAGACTTAAGTTCTCTCACCCCTTGCTGGAAGATGTGTCCCAGATTGGAGGCGCGATATAACAGGGGCAGGTGCTGCAGATGAAGGGCTTGGTGGAATTGGGGGCACTGAGTTACTTTAAGATACCTAAAGATTAGGTGAGCCAGAATCACAGAAATTTTAATATCTTCCAGGCAGAAGCTTAGCCTCTGTCATCACCTCTTCATTTGTCACAGGAAAAATATTTGAAGTCATTCCATCCCCACATGACTAATTGGAAACATTCCTTCTCTCTGCTCTGCTAGCTCGAGCGCTCGTTCAAATTCATGCGCGAGGCAGAAGATCAGTTGAAAGCTATTCCCCAGTTTTGCTTCCCTGATGCAAAGGACTGGGCCCCCATTCATCAGTTTGCCAGGTAAGTCCTCCACTTCATATCCTGATTCATGAGAAACAGATTTATATACCAATCTAATTAAATATGAGAGCTGTTATGGTAGAAAAGTGAGCAGAGCCCTGAGAGTGGTGTGTTGGAAATGCAAAAAGATTGTGAGTTTATTGGGATTATATGTCAGAGACTTTTAATGTGAGTGATGGGTATCTTGCCATTCTGGTTTCTCTTTCTGCAGTGAGACATTCTCATTTGTCCTAACGGGGGAAGATGGAAGCAGGCGATTTGGATACTGTAGGAGGCTGCTGGTAATTATCCCTGGTTTTTTTCTTTTCCTAGAGATGCAGCCTTCTGTGGAGTTGGTGTTACTGGCACCCGTTCTGGAAAGTGGAAAGCTGCTGCTCTTCTCTTTCAGTGTGGAAAGAGCGAGCAGCAGCAGAGCAGCTTTGCTCTCTTCTGCGCTGCTCAGTGCTAAAGTCCCTCTCTGAGTACCATCCTCCATTCCAGGCATAGCTCTTTTACCTTTTCCTTACACCAGTACTTAACATTATGACCATGGACTGTTGTTTGACCACTAAGCTGAAGATAGGGTTTGTCTCCCTTAGGTTTAGATAGCTACTAAACCTGTGCTGGTTCT
The DNA here is from genome assembly GCF_009769465.1 of Tauraco erythrolophus. NCBI lineage: Eukaryota > Metazoa > Chordata > Aves > Musophagiformes > Musophagidae > Tauraco > Tauraco erythrolophus. The sequence continues at coordinate 66,726,493 of NC_141468.1, read as the reverse complement.
GTAGGCTCAGAGTTGTCTCTGTAGAGCAGTGTGCCCTGCCTTAGTCATTGGACTTAGGAAGATTGGAATCATACTGTGGATGTGCCCGTTTCTCCCCACTGTTTCTAGCGTACCAAGGCTTGAGCCAGACTTAAGGTATTGTCATCAGCAGTGTGCTGTCAAATGGCTGCTGGTTTCTGAGCCAGCCAGCGAGCTGCAGAACTAAGAGACTGGTCCAGTCACTCTATCTCTATAGTAGTTATAACTGACATTTTTTGGTGTTTTTTGTGTGTGTTTTTGCGTTTGTCTTGAAAGCCCAGTGGGAAAGGGAAGCGTCTCCCAGAAGTTTACTGCATTGTGAGTCGCCTTGGATGCTTCAATCTCTTCTCTAAGGTGAGGAGGGAGAGAGAGGGAATTTGTGCTGTAGACCAAGAGGGACCTCAAAGCAAAGTCAACACCAGAAGAATGGGGATCAGGGAAGCTGATGACTGAAGAAAGAGCCTGAAATGGTTTTGACAAGGCAACTACATGCTAATTCCAGAACCTACCAAAAACACAGTTAAAAGGAAAGCTAGATTGTCAGCTATTGCCTTGTTCCTTCAGCAGAACTACCAGAACACAAGCACTGAGAGATTAAAAAGTGGAGTCCTGACTCTGAGGGTGGTGGGGAGTTTGCAAACTGTAAGCTTTCCATTGACCTCACTGGAGCTGAGTTTCTCTTGCTGAAGGAAATAAAGGGTCTTCAGTTGCACCTTTTCTTAGCGTTCTAGGCCCCATGTCGATACCGAATTGAGAAGAGAGTGTAGATGCTGCTGCACTTTATTCCCAGTTTAACCTCTCTCTTCCTGATTTACATGTTTTTGTGTCTTCATGCTTTTATTTCAGATCTTGGATGAGGTTGAGAAGAGGCGAGGCATTTCCCCAGCTTTGGTGCAGCCTCTCATGAGGAGTGTCATGGAGGCACCTTTCCCAGCTTTGGGACGGACGATTACAGTCAAGAACTTCTTACCGGGCTCAGGAACGGAGGTAAAGACACCATCCTTGAGGGAGGGAGACTTAGGCCAGAAAGTGGTGCCAGAGTGGCAACTGCAAGTTGGGACTCTGACGTAGCACTGGGGATCGTCAAGGACAGATTGTCAGGCAACTGTGTTGGGGAAGCTAGGGAGTAAACTAGGGGACTGGAGGGGATGGCACGGAGACTTCAGGGACTTCAGAATCAAAAGGGAAATCATATGGTAAAAATGAATGTAAGGACACAGCCATGCTAGTATGGCAAAATGAAACAGGGCATTGACCTTGAGGCCAAGTGTCACAGACTGGCAAGTCTCATGCTGCCCAGCACGTGACCTTGGATCTGCTGGAGTTCCCCCGCACTTAATGTCCTCAAGACAGGATTCATAGCGTGTGCTCCAGCATCCTTAATGTAGAACCACTATTCCACTGGGACAGGGCACAGGTAAAAAAATACCTGAAACCACACAAGGAAAACTCTGTAGCCTTTCAGAATGGCATTTTCATAGCATGGAGGTGAAGATACATGTTGCATCTTGTTCAGTGTGGTGTGAGGACAGTGGGAGGGTTTTAAGAGTGCAGAGCTTTTGGGGGCAGCATTGAAGGACTGTGGGAGGGTGGAAGGAGCCAAATTGAACATAGTCTTGTTGGGCACGGTATGCCTTGAACGTGAGAGAGAGGAAAGTGAGCGAGTTGACAGAGGTTGTGTCTGAGGGCTTTCAGCATAGCACTACATGATGACATTCCCCTCAACCAAACTGAAAGCAGTCCAAATTAAATGAAATTACTGCAGAGCACATGCATAGCTGGTTAAAAACGTGCACTCGAGGAGTAGAGTCCCAGTGGTGTGCTATCAGGCTTTGAGAATGTTTTGGCTGTTTTGTTTTCAGGATCTTTAACATTCATTAATTATCTGATTGGTGGCGTAAACCTCACATTTACACAACGGGTAAGTGACAGCACTGGAATGATTTGCAGGCACTTTGGTGAATAAGTGGTTAAAATTCAAAATGACCTTGCTAAATTGAAGGTTTAGTCCAGAATTCAATATGGACAAGAGCAAAATGCTGGGAAGAAGAAACAAGTGGTCTAATACAACATGGAAGTAACTGAGGGAGCAACAGTACTTCAGAAGAGGATCGATCTGATGGTATAGTGGGCCATAAAGTGAGCAGCAGTAACAGTCTGGTATTATTTAGACAAACTCTTGCATTGTGAAAGAAAGTGAAGGGAAGAGTAAGAAATAAAACCAAATTTTGCTACTTTCCAGCATTGGTAAGTATTTAGAGTATCATTTTCAAAAAAACGCAAACACTAGGAGAAAGCCCCAGAAGAGTAGTTCCACTTATTAAGTGGTTTAGAAAATACAGGCAAAGCTTGAGAAAATTGTTTGCTTAATATAGAAGACAAAGGACAAAGGAGGACACGTGACAATAGCCTTCCAATATATCAGAAATTTCTTACGGAGAGGAAAGTGACCAATTGGTCTGAGTGTATACTGAAAGTAAGACAAGAAGTAGCTGAAGTAATTTGCCACTGAGATGTTTCAGCTGCATGCTTGGTGTTGGTCAGGGTAGTTGAGAACTAGAGTAATTTTCTTGTGGGATTTATGAACTATCTGATGTTGGAAGCTTTCAAGAACAATTTAGATAAGTTTCCATCTAAGATAAGGAGCATGAGGTGCTAAGGTGCTGTGACAGAAATTATTTAAGTAGATATGAACAAACGAAGATGCCCACAGGCTGCTCTGTTCTGTAACTAATATAAAAAAAATTATAGTCAATAGGTTAGGCATCCAGATTCTTGCGGTAAAAAAAATAAATCCTAACTGTAAAAATAAGAGTGCACATATGAAAGGCTCCGTGCCATTCTGCTGCTTGAATGCCAGAAAGGCTGGAAACCACTCCTAGCTGGACACAAACTAGTTTTTCTCCTTATGAAGTTCCCTGTCCTCAGTTCAATGGGGAGAACTTGTGGTTGGTCTCATGCTGTGCCCGTTGGAGTGAACTCTGGATCATCTTCTTCTGGAAGAAGGATTTGTAGGAGGTCTTTGGAAAGACTGCGTTTGAGGGCTTAACACTGTGCGGTGTTGGCCAGCACAGTCAGTAAGGCTCGTTAGCTGTGAAAATACCTGTTGGGTCCTTGCTTGCCCCAGTATGGGTGGACAGCAAGAGCTGACCTGTGGTCTTTTTCTCCCCAACAGGTCATAGAGCTGCGGCGGCCTCTTGACTCCAGGCTTGAGCATGTTGATTTCGAGTCCTTGTTCACATCCCTCAGTGTGCGGCACCTGAGCAGAGTCTTTGCCTCCCTGCTTCTGGAAAGGAGGGTGATCTTTATTGCAGACAAGCTCAGGTACCCTTTTGCATTTCCTTAAACAAAATGCTGCCAAGGAAGGGAGGCTGGGAAGATTGCAGTGACTGATTTCTCTGCTTTGTTCTTTTTTCTTCTCTGCTCTCCTCCAACTTAATATCTGATGTGAGTAGGGCTGTACTGCTCAGGAGTAAGGAACTCAGGCCGTGCATCGTAATTTTGCTTTGCAGCTTGCAAAAAGTGTGCTGCTTCTCATCTCCAAGGAGAACCAAATTCCCTTTCCTCCAAATGGTTTCAGAGCAGATCCCCATTGCTAGGGAAGCAAATCCCCTCCTTTTGCTCTGTGATACTGCGGTGTTCCCCACTGAGCTGTGCTGGAGTTTCCAGGGATCAAGCCTCGGCCAGAGATCACCATCCCTTCTGGATTGTTCCCTGATGGCACAAAATCATCTTAAATCTTCAGCTTGTGTTTTTAATATTGATTCCTAAAGACTTTTCTTGTGGGGTGTGAAATTAAAGGATGCAGTGAGGGGGCATGAAACAGAGGAATTTGAATTTGCTCAATTTGCCATTTTTTTAAAAAAAAAAAGTTTTTTGTTCGTTTGCTCTCCTAATTTATGAAAATGGGCCCAGGTTTCTTTAAGATCTTGTGCAGCTGGTGGCTGGCAGCTCTCCAGCCCTTGAAGCACTTGAGGATTCAGGGAGGGGAGTTCGCCAAGGCTGGGGAAAGAAAAGCTGCCTGGATGAGTAATGACACTTAGGAGCACGCTCAGGTTTCAGGAGTGTACAGTGCCCCTAAGCTGTCTGTTTTCACGACTTCCAGCCATCAGGCTGCAGCTCTGGGACTGAGCGCTGGGGCAAAGAGTGGGGAGGCCCCTTCTACAGGAAAGTGAAGGGAAAAATTCCTCCTGCAGGGATCCGGGGCTGTTTGCCGGCAGAGCTCAGTCAGTCTCATCACAGGAATAAGAGGGCTGGAGAGAGGGAAGCTGTAGCATCCAGACAGCACTGGCTGCTTGCGGTTTTTGGCAGCTGCCTTGGGTCAGAGAGGGGAAGATTGGCCTCTCTATAATCACTGATACATTATATACGTAGATATTTAGTAGTCTGGATACTTAAGCCACACATTTCATGCAGAGCATTCAGACTTGCATTGAAAATGAGCAAATTCATCCAAATGCTGTATTTCTACATAGCGTATATGATTTACGTGATAGTTTATGATGACAGGCTTTGTTTTCAAAGGGTTTTCTCCTCCTCTGTGGGACAAATTTTACATTCTGAGAAAATCTGGTAAGGACACAGATGATATTCTAATCTCTATGTGAGGGCTGGGTGGTAAGAGTAAACGGTAGGGAACTTTTTTTTTTTCAAGGCATCACTTTAGAATGAACCTTTACCAGATCTTTTCCTATCACATCTTTATATGACAGCACACTACCATGTATTCTGAGCATGGTGTCTGTTACAGAATATTCCTAATTCAAAACACTCTGATGGGTTTTGGTGGTTTTTTTTTCCACCTGTATCTTTTGTCAGTATATCCCGGGTCCTCAGGAATGAGTCCAGTTGCCCAGGTCTGAAAAAGAGAATGGGACAGAGCTATAGAATCATAGTTTCTAGAATTTCTAAATATACCATAAACAGCTTTTTTCAGTGTAAAGAAAATAATTATCATGTTTTAAAGATCCAGGGTCTATGAGGCCACAGGGCTCAGATTTGAATATTTACCATAGATTTGCCAGCTCTCTACAGGACTTTTACTATTTGATGTTTTTGAGAAGACCTTGCTTTGAGCAATTTTAGGAGAGTCTTTTTCTTTTCCTGTAACAAAATATGAAGTTTCTCTGGCTCATTTTTGTGGAGAAAAAACTTGAAAATGACCCCGAAGGACTGCAAAGGCTTGAAAAACAGAAAGCAAAGAAAAAACCTCTCAAAATTAAGCAAACTATAATATTTTAATCCAGTCCACTGAACCGAGTGCGCTGGATTGGTGAGCCTTTCTTAAGGTCAACGGTCTCTTCTACTTGTTGGTGGAAATTCCATGTTTTGAAACCTGATGGTGTTGTAGATACAGGATCTTCTGTCCAAGCAATACTTTTCCTGGGACAGGAACACGTTCAACTCAATGAATATTAAGTAGTATTTACTTCAGGGGTGAAAATGCCAATTTCAGAGGAAAGAAAAGAAACACTTTTTGGCAATAGCTTAAGAGAAGAGGAAAAAAACGATAAAAGCAGCTGTTGGAAACTGCTCAGGGGTTAGGAATGCTAGAAAAAGTCCAGCTGAGATGGATTAATGGGGAGAGTGCAGGTGACATAGTGAAAGATGCATAGTAAATTACATTAATCATTCATCTTTGCAGTTCTTCATGTGGGCACTATTAATCGCTGTCTGTACGTATGTGTAAAGGTGTGTCTGGATGTGAGTGACAGAGAAAATGATGTGTGCAATTTATTTACGTCTTTTAATTGCTATAAAATCAGTCTGTGGGAAAAGAAAGCTGAAATGTCTCTTGCCACATACTGTGTGAACTGTGAAATGTTTTCAAGCTGAGCCAAAAAATGCATCTAACAAGTGTACAGCAAGTGAAATACTTTGTCTTTTCCATCTTTAGAATGAACATTGAGTGTTTTTTAAAGACCTGTCAATCCAAAGCTTGGCAGCGGAAAAGGAAAGAATTTGGTTTATTAGTTTTTGGGTGGTGGTTTTTTTTCCCCTCTCTATCTCTATGGAAACTGGAGCATACATTGCCTCACAACCCAGGAAAATGGCTTTGTTAAAACTATGTTGATCTATGTAGTCTTCCCTAGCTTTTGTTTGCTCCTGCACTGTAAACTTTGGTCCTGGGGCAGTGCAGGCCATGGCACCGGTTAGGCACTGCAACATGAGAGCTGCTTTTGTTTCCAAGTGGTGTGGCTTGGCACACAGCTCGAGGCACTGCAGACCAACCTTTTAGAAGTCATCTTCCAAATAAAAGTGGCCTGATTTCACAAGATACCTAGAGCTGGGAAGTTTATACTGGCCTGAGGGGCAGATGCATTAGATTCAAAGGGCTTTTTAAATCAGAAAAACTTACACGGGCTTAAAGTCAAGGCACCCTTTTTCCACATCTCCTCAAAAGCCTGTTGTGGATCTGACCAGCTCAAGCAATTGCCTCTGTCGCTGCCAGAAACCACAGCTGTGTCAACAACACAAAGTGGTCATTGTTATCAAAGGCAGATCTGAAGGAATTAGAGTACACACTTGAAATGTGGTCATCCCCAGTAAAAGGTAATTAATCATCAAAAGAAGCCTTTTCCATGTGCTACAAAACCAGTCTGATCTGGGACTGTGAATCCCAGCCTCCCAGATTTCTCCTTTTTGTATTGTGGTTAGGGAGAAGAAGAAACCCAAGGATGAAGTTTGGATGTCAGATAATAGCCTTGTTTCTTCAGAGCATCTTAACGCTTGCTTCTGCACCTGCACTAACCTGCCACGTCGGTGGGAGGCAGTGACAGTCCCCACAGCTGGTGGAACCTGGCGTTGTCCTGGCAGGATTTGCAGCAAAGCTGCGTGAAGTCACGGGGCAAAGCTTGGAAGAAGCTCCTGTGCCTGTTAAATGTTGTAAACCAGATCTGTGATCCATCATAAGTAAATCCAGATGTGACACAGTGTCAGAAATCCAAAGGTGTTTGTAAAATGAATCCTACTGTAGCAGAGCTTATCAAAAAGAAAAGAAAAAAAAAAAACAACAACAAAAAAATCAAAACCATGTTAAATTGCCAAATGCCAGCATATTTTTAGCAGTTTAGTTCGTGCAGGCAGCAAAGGACTTCCTGGTATTAAACTCCAAAAGTCTGATTGATTCAATAGTGTTTTTCGGAAATCATGGAGTATCCTAAACCCAAAGAGGGATTCAGCCTGGGGGGCTTTTTAGCGTAGGTGCTTGCCTTTGGAGTGGAAAGCTGGAAACTCTGTAATTAGTCTGAAGTTTGGGAGGAAAGCAACCAATCTGAACAGCCAGTCTCCTTCCTTAGAAGCTGTTGCAAGTTGTCAGGGTGTCTTTCTAGAGCAAGTCAAGCTAGTCTTGGAGCAAGTTTTGCTAGGAAAGGAAGAAGAGTTTTTATGTAGTTGCAGCTGTTGTGTGCAAGTTCTGTATTGGCCATGGATCAGTATTACTCCGATGGCAGCAATTGTCATTGTGGCTATGGCGCATACATCCTGGGATATCAGGATTTCAGTAGGTACATTGGCTGTAGCTACCCAAAGTCATTGGCTGTCTGCTTGGCATAAGAGGCCTGGAAATGCTGATGGACACTGAAATAAATAGTGCTTTGCAAGTGCATTAAACTGTTCAGGTTGTGTTAAGGGACATGCACATCTCACAGAACGAGGCATCCAGCTTGAGCAGTGACCAGAACTTCAGTGGCCATATTCACCTTCTACACAGAGGGGTACCTGCTGTGTGATGACTGTGGTGTAGTTTGGGCAGCTTCCCCCATCACTGCTGGCTGAAGAGCACACGGTCACACAGGTAGCATAAAAGGAATTTTTCATATTGGATTCTTTTGCAAGGCTCAGTAGCCGTGGTGTGAATCAACAGTCCCTTCGTGCTTGTTGCAGTGCCGTATGCAAGAGAAGGAGGGAGCTTAGGCTTGAGTCATTCCAAAGGACCGAGGTTCTGCTGGGCTCCTGGCAAGCTGCAGCTCCCTGAGACTATCTGCAGAGCAAGTCTGACTGAATCACATGCAGAAGAGACACCTCAACATTACCTCCTCTGTGCCCGTCTCTGAACTGCTCTGCCTTCAAAGGAGGCTCACAGACCTCAACCCTATCAGTATTGTTCCCTGAAAATGTCTTCCACAGTGAGAAATGTTTCAGAGCAGAGATCACTAGGATTTATCCTGGAGGTAATGAGGCGTTCACAGATGGAAAGGTGGAAGGGGAAGGTTTCTTTTTCGCTTCCCACTGCGTGGTGCATACAATTTCAGACTTACACAGCTCTGTCTGTGACTTCCACTGGCTGGACCTCAGCCATCTTTCCTCCCACTTAATCTCTCACATACCATGTGTACTCCCTGGGACTCGAGAGCAGGCTTGAGGGAAGAACAAGCCACTATAAATATAGTAGGAGACAGCATGCTGTAATATCTCACCATGCCGTAAATAACCATGTACTTCAGCTGCTCAGTGTTCCTCTGTGAAGCTATGTGGAGTCACAGAGATCCTTTCCCTCGGTTTTCAAGTGCTGTCTATTAACAGCAGTTCCCACCTGTAGGCAGGAAAGTTGGACGTGCCTTCAAGATCGAGGATTCGTGACAAAGGTGAAACTTACTTCTAACACTTCCACCTTCAACCTCTGCAAAGAAGAGGAAGTCCAGTAGTGGTGGTGGTCTAAGAGCAATGCCACAGTGCTGCGCACAAGTGATGAAAGGAGGAGTTCTTTCAGCTTTCACCGTGATTATGTTGTTGCTATTACTAGGGCTATTATTGGTCAGAAATTGAGGAGTGGAAAATATGCTCTGCAGTAATGGAGGGGAAGAGAAGCCCCTGCTTTTGTATCTGCTAACAGAGCCCGAAACGTATATCTCTACAAGTAACACCATCTCAAAGAAGACCATTTTTAAAGGATCTCATTAACTTGGAGTGCACTTCTAAGACAGCACATTCACTTTTGTTGCAGTTCCTTTGAAGATTAGCTCATATGAAAGATACAAGAGAAATAATCTACTCTGATATTGTTCCCACATTTTTTCTGAGTAGTGGTTTCTTTGGGATTTTTTGGTAAATGTTCCTGTTACTAGCTCAGTGTTTTCTCATTATTTGCATTTTGCTTCTCTCAGATCCATTATCTACCTTGCATGTGTGGTAGACACAGCAAGACACGGACTTGCTGATGAGGACAGGCACAGCAACAGAGGGGTAGCCAGCAGGAATGAATATGGAGAAAGGAGGGGGTATACTTTAAGACCTTCCTAAACAAGGATATGGAACTGAGAGTTTTTTCCCATCTAAAGGCTTAAAGCTACCGGTCTGTGACACAACCTTTGAAAGGTCCTCCTCTGTTTTTATAGAGTATCCCCTTAAGAAAAGACTAGTGTCTGGGAGTGCGGGGAGGGGAAACTGTCCCCTCTTGGGAAGAGGCTTTCTCAGCGCACGCGTCCCAAGCGTCCCTCCCAAGCCACCCAGTCCCTACCTGTTGCAGTCCTAGATAAAATTCTTATATTAAGCAGATTCCAGCCTCTCCCCTGGGATTTACTTATCTCCAAAAAGCGGCATAGTGTTTAACAATGTTTAGTGCCTGATTACTTCATATGGTCACGCTGATGTCCTAACAATCGTGTTCTGCTAAACTGAACTTATCTGGTGAAAGCCAGCAAGGTGTAGTCCAGCTCAGCGTGTGTCTTGGTGTTACAGCACAGGGATTCAAATCCATCAGACTTAGCTGGAGCAGGAGTTGCTGAGTGTAAATTCCCCCATAGTTTAACAGGAGCCAGCTGCACGCCCTTCCTCGGTGACGTGACTCCTCCTGGCTGCACCAGCCTCCCTCCCCAACTCCAGCTTTTCAAGACCTGGATGCTAGTGAACCAAAATGACATTATATACAGGGTTTATAGTGGCAAACCTTCCCCCTCCCTTCACGCATATGAAGGCTTCCAGACCCAGAACGGATGAGTAACTGATGCCTTGCGGCAAGCTCTGCAGAGTCTGACTACAGACCCTGCTTGCCTCCTGCCAGAGAGCTGGTGGGGTTTCTGGACAGACCCTCTTAGATGTTGTCAGCAAAGATGCTTACAGCTGAGGCACCAGTGTCAGTTGAAGAGGGAAGAAGGAAGGTTGTGGTCCTTTGAGCCACGGGCAGCATCCCACTGAAGCCGGCAGTGTGCTCCACTCCAGGGATTCCACTCTCCCATGGTTCAGAGTAGCCTCAGCAGGCTTCACAGGCTGTGGGGTGCCCAGATAGCCTCGGCCTCCAGCCGCTGCCTTCCTCCTTCCCCCATGCTCCAGCATGGCTGCTAGGAGCTATCGGTATGATTTGGACCAATATAAAGCATGCCATTGGCATGCAATTATTCCCGAAAGCAAAGCATAAGTGCTGCACAGGTAGCAAGCGAAGGGACAGGGGTGGGCCATGGCTGGAATGACCTGCAGGAACACCTGGGAACTTTGTGGCTGCAGCTTGTGCCTGAGACTTTGCCGGGTGGTCCAAGCAGGCTGTCCAGCTGTGCTGACAAGGCCAAGAGTATGGTCAGCAGGTAAGTGGGCCACAGTGCAGCCCAACAGATCGTTGCTGTAGTGGTGGAGCCGTCTTCTGCACCCCACAGCTGCATGCTGTGTGTGCTGGACAGTATAGCCCACGTGCGTTCAGACCTGTGGCTTCCCTGTGGGAACAACCACAGAGACATGCTGTGGGAGAAAAAATTCATTTCTCTAGTGAAAGGCAGTGGCATGGAAGACCCTATGTCTGTCTGATATTTCCCATCAGGGCACTGGGGGAGCAGATGCTGGATTCAGTGGGATCTATCTCTTGTCACATGGGCATGGGCCAGGACCATCTTTCATAACTTGGGCTCCTACTTTAACTCATTCCTCCTGAAGCTGAAAAACGGGGTCAGAAATGTGGGAAAGCCCCTAGTAATCACAAGGATCAATCAGGGAACAATTGAAAGAGCCCTGATTTCTAGGAAGCACCGCTTATCTCTTGACTGACCAGCCATCGCCCTTGGTTGTGTTTCATCTTCCAGCACTCTCTCCAAGTGTTGCCATGCCACGGTGGCCCTCCTGTATCCCTTCACCTGGCAGCACACCTACATCCCTGTGCTGCCGCCTTCTATGATCGACATCGTGTGCTCGCCCACCCCCTTCCTCATCGGCCTGCTCTCCAGCTCCCTGCCCCGCCTGAAGGAACTGCCAGTGGAGGAGGTGAGCTGTGTGCCCGCACCGCGGTCTTGCTCTCGGTTGGTTCCAGTGGACTGAGTTACCTTCTGTCCCAGAAGGGCTGCTCTTGAGAGTCTGCCTTGGCAGCTGGTGGCGTGAAGGTGCCGAGCTCTCGTCTGCTGGCTCCTGCGAGCGCAGGGTGAGGGAGGAGACGGACATTCCCCAGGGAGGCTGAGGTCTGTGCTCTACCTTATCCGCCACTTGGGAAGGCGAGGGGCTGGAATCTCCCACCGTGAGGCTGCTGCGGGTCGGAGATGATTTTGTTGAAGTTTCTCTTGGCTTCTGCACTGTGTTGTCTAGAGGCTCAGCGCAAAGTTTGCCAGGCTTGAAGTATGATTGCTACAAGTTGGTCAGGATAGCTACCTCCTCTAATTAGCACAGGTGCCTAGTGAAAGGAGTATAATTAAGAACTGGATTCATAGTGCACAAGGGTGAATGCAGGAGGACTGAAGGTGGTCGGGGAGGCATCTCCCTCCCTGCCCACCCAGGGGACAGCGATGCAGCACACAGGGAGCAAAGATGAAGCTCTCACCCCGATGTGGTGGTGAGGAGCAGTGGGCTGGGCTTGGAGCACAGCTTCCTGCTGTCCAAGCTGTTCTGTGGTTTGCGGCGATGTCGTTGGAAAGCCGCAACAAGGGCTCCGCTCTTGACTCACGCTTGGGTGCCTGTTCCAGCTGCGATGGTGGGTAGGAGGAGCAGGGGCAGGGCCCAAGTGTTTCCTCCAAAGCAGTTAACAGATTAAGATAAACTCTGATGACAGAAGTAATGACTTCTTTTCATTCTTGCTCTTCCCTTCCTAGGTCCTTGTCGTTGACCTTGTAAATAACCGGTTTCTGAGACAGGTGAGCAGACCTATTTTGTATCCTTTGTCTTTTATCCCATTCTTCCACCACACCTTACCTCCATCTGTGTTTGCTGACTCCCACGCAAACATTGACTTACTCCCCACACAAAATGCGGCAGGATTTGTGGTTGACAGCGTTGTAGGGGTTGCTGTGTACATACATAATATCAGAGTCCCAAACCACAGCTGTTGAGGACCGAATCATTGTGCATTCTCCCTCTTTTTTTTTTTTTTAAAGAGGGGAAACGGTGCCACTTGAGCACTGTGGGTCCTGAAGTGGCATCCTGTAAGACTGAGGGCAGAGCTGGAAAGCCTCAGCTCAGCACTGTCTGCTGGGGAGCAGTGTGGGCTCTTCCAGCCTGTGTCTGTCAGTCCATCTCCTATCGCGTACTCGGCCCTGAGTGGTGAAGGACACAGTGATGATTTCTTCAGATCTTTCCTACCAGAGGACCTTGTGGTTCCCCACTCCAGTCCTCGCACTGGATGGGTCACAAGTAGGAAGCCGGTACATGGGAGCCTGTATGTTGCTCTGCAGATGAGATTGCTTGCTGATATTTACTTCCCTTTGTTGTGGAGAGAAAGAACAGGGTATCGAAGGGAAGAGGATAGATTAGGGAACGTACGCCTGGCCTGGGAAGCTAGTTTTGCCCCAGAGCTCTTTGGCTGATTGCTGAGCAGTGCTGGCTGCATCGATCCCTGCTGTGCCTCAGGTCCCGTGGGAAGGATGGGACGGGACCAGTGCACCTCCTGCTGTGGGGAGCAGCGTGTGGATGCAGGCCACTCCTTCGGTGCAGTTCTCGCTTGCCAGCTGCCTTAGCTGCAGAGAAATGCTTTACCTTGCCCTGCTCTTTGGAGGTTTAAGCTAAATCACACTGTCTCAGCCAGGGTTGGTAGCAGCTCGCACACACAGTCACTGGCAGTTCCTCGGTCTACAGGAACTCGTTGCACCTCTGTAACACGATCGATGCCTGAGCAGAGCTGAGCAAAGGGTGGTGCTCACCTGGCTGCATGCCACCATTGTTCAGATACGTCCTCGTTGTGGTGGTGTGAGTGCTCACAGACAGACGGTGGGGCCACGGGTGAGCACTGCCCAGTAGCCTCTCGGATCGGACACCTGAAATTCTTCCAGAATAGGAGAGTATTTGGGACAAGACACTCTTTCTCTTTCCTCTCGCGCTTCTTGATAGTCCTGCACTGGGAGGTGCTGGGAACGTGCCAAGTGTATTACGAATTCCCTCTTCCACTCCTCATGGTTCATTTTTAGTGCTCCCTCTGCTGTGCTGGGGACGGGATAGGAGCTGGCGAGGAGAAGGGCAGGGGCTGCCCGTGTCCCAGCCCAAGCCCTGAGGAGGTAGCTCTGTTTTGCAGATGGAAGATGAGGACTCCATCCTGCCCCGCAAGCTGCAGGCCGCCCTAGAGCACATTTTGGAGCAGAGGAACGAGCTGGCGAGTGACAAGGAGGAGGGTCCTGTCAATGGCAAGCAGGGTAAGGCACAATGCCTTTCAGCTTCAAACCATGTCTCTTCCTGCCACTTTCTCTTGTTGCTTCTTAGAGGAGAACTAGGCTTGTATTGAATTTAACACCAGAGAAATGGGGGGTAGGTCAGGATTTTGGTTGAATCTTCATTAAATATGCCATTGCACTGGGACAATTCTCTTTGTGTGAAGAGAAACAGTACTTACTCCTTCCCAGCTCTGTCTGTCCTTCCCTTATGGCTCCAGGGAACACCTGTACTCCTTTCAAGGAGGCTTCCACAGGCCTCTTGCTGCTGCTGACTGTGTGAGTGATGCAGGTTCCTCCGCAGGACAGTCCACCTGCAGAGCTGCAGTCTCAGGAGTGGCTGTGTGGCTCTCGGGCAACTGGGCTGAGACAGCTCTTTGGGGAGCAGTGTGAAAACCTTCTGGTTGCAGGGGAGCTGAGACAAAGCTTGCTGGCTTTCAAAGTAGTAGCAGTGCAGTCCTCTTCCACGGCAAGCACTTCCCTAGGATGCTGTCTCCCTTGAGCAGCTTTTTCTGCTCAGGCTAGATGTAAGAAAAAGCTAGGCAGTTTGTGCCCATGGCTTTTCCTAGCACATCCTTACAGCATTGTCCTCACTGCTGCCTCTTTCTTTTCTCCTTAGAGACCAGCCCTTTGAACGAGGTGGTGTCCGAGGCCTTTGTCCGTTTTTTTGTGGAGATTGTGGGCCACTACTCCCTCTTCCTGACCCCCACTGAGCGAGAGGAGCGGACACTGCAGCGCGAGGCTTTCCGCAAGTCGGTGTCCTCCAAGAGCCTCCGACGCTTCCTGGAGGTCTTCATGGAGACACAGATGTTCGGGGGCTTCATTCAGGAGCGGGAGCTGCGGAAGCAGGGGGTCAGAGGTGAGGGGCTCTGCCTGAGCTCTGCAGTCATGGAAACTGCTGTTGCTCCCAGCCACCAGCTCCATTCCCAGCACCGTGGCTGGAGGCTGCGGTGTCCGTGCAGGGACACTGGGAGGAGGGTGGTAGGGAAGCACTAGTGCAGGCTGATGGTTTGTTCTGATACCCCTGTGTGGCTTCCAAGAAGTCACTTGGGGATTTTTTTGTCTCTGTTTCCTTATCTTCCCAAAGGAGTGCATCACCTCATAGGAGTGTTGAGACGTAGTGTTTGCACAGCGCATGCAAACCAGGTGCTGGAGAACAGGGGCTTTTTGTGTGTGATCTGGTAGTTTCTCATTGAGGTTGAGGTTACAGACATGCTTCACTGTGGCAGTAAGGGACATAATCAATATTCTCCATGTGTGTGCCTCTTTGTTCCATGCTGAATTCCCATCAGGACTGTCACAGTACACTGCTGGAATGACATTTATTCTTGCAGTCCCTCATGTCCCCTTCCCATGGCTAGAGGAAGAACTAGTTATGGCTGTTTTGACTAGTAGAAAATACGGATGCTCATGTCCTTCCCAGAGCTGCTTCTGCTGTCTCACTCCTGTTATCCCCCAGCCCCAAGGGCTCTACTGGCAGCTGGAGTGTCTCATCACTTCTGCTCAGTGCTGGCTTAGCAGTTTGCTTCCAAGCATTAACGAGCAGTGGATGCTTGAATTGGTGGCTGAGTAAAAGAGGTTTTGCAGCGTGGTAAATCCCACCTGACAATTCCCCAGATGATCTCACTTTCTGGACTTAGCCGTGTTCGTAGCAGAATGAGCAAAGGTTTTGTGTCTCCCTGTGAGAGGCACAAAAGCTCCATCAGCCTTGCAGTGGGGAGGGAGGAGGGGAGTCAAAGCTCCTGTCCCAGATCTGGACTCAGATGGTGGAGTAGGGGCTGTGAGTTGTTCCCTCTCGTGTGCAATAGTTTGTTGGTAAGCTGGGACAGTAAGTACAGTTTCAGATGGGTGTTATTACTTTTATTTGTAGGGAAGCAAAACAGAGGTGGTTAACTTCTTTCTTTCTGCAGGTCTGTTTGAGGTACGGGCTCAGGAGTACCTGGAAACACTTCCCAGTGGGGAGCAGAGTGGAGTCAATAGGTTCCTGAAAGGCCTAGGTAAGGAACCAGCAAAACCCTTGACTTCTCAGGAGGCTTTGGCTTCTTCTTGCCTTCAGGTTTGGCAGCAGAGAAGCTGCGGAAGGGTGGCTGGACTCTGCTGGTGGCTGCATGTGGCTTCCTGCAGAGCAGTGCTCTGAGCCTCAAGTGATCAGTGCCTGGCCATATATCCCTGCTATGGAACGCTGTTGGCTCTGCCTTCTGGTCTGCCACTTGTCTGGAGGCTGGTGGGAAACCAGGAGACAGGCAGGTCTAACATGGCAGAGGCGCAACCAGTGACGTTGAGGTGGTGCAGGCAATTCGTGATGGGGGGAGTGACACAGTCTCCATGACCATAAGGTTTGCCCTTAGGGATCAGTGGTGGGAATTGCCCAGGAGTGTCATAGAATCATGGCATGCTTTGGGTTGGAAGGGACCTTAAACATCATCTAGTTTCAGCCCCTCTGCCATAAGCAGGGACACCTTCCACTAGATCAGGTTGCTCAAAGCCTCATCCAGCCTGGCCTTGAACACTTCCAGGGATGGGGCATCCACAACTTCTCTGGGCAACCTGTTCTTTAGCACCATCAGTGAAGAATTTCTTCCTTTTATCTAATCTAAATCTACCCTCTTTCAGTTTAAAACCATTGCCCCTTGTCTTATCGCTATATAGTCTTGTAAAAAGTCCCTCTCCGGCTTTCTTGTAGACTCCCTTTAGGTACTGGAAGGCTGCTAGAAGGTCTCTCTGGAGCCCTCTCTTCCCCAGGCTGAACAGCCCCACCTCTCTCAGCCTGTCTTCATAGGGGAGGTGCTCCAGCCCTGTGATAGTCCATTTTCCACTGTAAGTGGGGCTAGATGAGAGCATCAGACTGAGGTTAGAAGTCCTTGATAAGTCATTGGACATCATGGCTAAGAGAGTTTGATCTGTTCGGATTGCATCCCTGGCCCTCTTGTCTTTTCTTGGCCATTGAAGAGCTGCAGTGTCTGTGGGGCTGGTGTGCCCTGCCTCTTACCCACATGCGCTCTGGCCGGCTGAGCTTAGTAATACGTTCACCTTCCAGGACCACTGGGTAAATGGGTTCTGGAAGGTGTGCCTGAGGGTTTGCGGTGTCCCAGTCTGCAGTGCTGCACCCAGGGGATGGGCAGAGTCATGGCCTGCTCTGCAGGCACCTACTTGAGCTTTGCAGGGCGGGTGGCTGTGGACAAGGAGCCAGGGCTGGCAGCAGGGGCAATTCTCTGCATAGACTCACTCAGCTGGTGGTGGTGGGGAACGATACTTGTTTTGCCTGTCACTGTGGAAAGTCCATTCTCCGTTCTCTGTCTCTTCAGGTAGCAAAATGAAATTCCTCCACAAAAAGTAGGAGCAAAGCACATCCTCGTTCCACAGAAGAGAATGGCTTTACCATTTAACAGCAATAAATCAGTTATCAGCTGTTCCCATTCAGCCTGCTCCCAGAAGCCAATAGCCTTGGGTGAGCTGACCACGGCTGGGACATGCTCGCACAGATGTGTGGTGCCACAGGAAGATTTGGTGGCTGCGGGGCTGCTGGGACAGGTTTCTGGATATCTACAGTACCATGCACTGGACCAAGCGCTCTCTGAACTCTGCACTAGCACGTTGCAGGCATCCCAGCGGACTGGATCTCTTAGCTAGTCAATTCTTTGTTTTGTTATATTTTTCTATTTATATTGGGGCTAGAACAATTATTAACCGATGACTCTTGCTGCCTCCTCTCTCTGCCTGGTGCTGCAGGAGGCCGAAGTGGGACTCCCATGGGACTGAGCAGGCAAAGCTCAGGCACAGAGGAGGGGAGGACCAGACGTGTGTGGAAATAGGTCTCTGCAAAGCGAGGACTGCTGAGGGCTGCAGGAATGATGTGGACTGACCAGGAGGAGCTTCCAAGCAAGGGAGAAGCGTGAGGGGGAACCACTAAACCTACTGAGGACTTGATGGGCCAGCCCACTCTGGGGGTGGCTGTGCCAGGAGGTCCTGGCAGGAGGAGAGGTCTTTCCTTACGCAGTGTAATTAAAAGCGAGTGGTGTAAAAGGCATGTGGGCCCTTGGTGTTTTGGGAGGGGGACGAGCTGTGTCTGCCCACTGGCCCACCTGGTGCCAAGCGTGAGCCGGAGAGGACGTTTAGCAGCCGAGGCCCTGACTTGGCCAAGCCCTTGGCTTTCCCAGGGAGCCTCGCAGCCCAGGTGGCCTCGTTCCTTTGCCTGGCTGTTCGCAGGGGGAGCCTGAAGTGAAGTTCACCTGCAGGGTCTCGCCTGGCAGACCCACTTGCCGAAGGTCAGACGGGCTCTCCTCTCCCATCTTGGGTGTTGCTCCCAGGGAGCACAGTGGAATGCATACAAGGGGAGTGTGCCTGCTGCTGCCTTCTGAGCTCCTAGTTGAGGAGGAGGAAGGACCCACCATTACCCCCCTTCTACTGACCTCTGTCTGGGTGAGGAAGAAAGGGAGGGTGGTGACAGGGGAGGCACATGGAGGTTGGGGGGGAGTGAGGGCTCTCTCCAACTGGTGCAAAAGTGGTTTCTTTCGCACTGCTTGTGAGGGCAGAGTCAGGAGCAAATGAAGCATCCTTGGGTCTCCTCTGCTCTTCAGAGAGGAAGCCAGTGAGTACCTCTGCTGTAGCCTGCAGAGAAGTCTCTTCCCCAGCTCTCAGGGGGGTTGCAAGGTGAGAAATGCGTGCGGGTACCTCTGCTGTGGGCAGCCATGCTATGCTGGGCTACACTGGGCTACAGAGGGCTGCCAGAGGTTTTGAAAGTTGTCTGTGTGCCCTTGTGGTCAGTGGGATTTCCCAGGTGAGAGGGCCTTGTTGACCAGCAGTGGGGTTCAGAGGAGCTCACCTCCGCTTGGTAGCAGAGGAGGAGCTGTGGGTCCAGTGCTGCTCTGTGAATCTTTTGAAGCCTGGCTTTCCAGAATTTCCTACCATGGCAGCCTCTTCCTCTGCTATGTTTAAGGACAGAGGAAATGGGTTGTGATGGGTGGTGGCAGGAGCAGGCAGCTGGGTGGCTGGAGAGGTGGAAGGGTGAGTACTTGGAGAGACGGTGCATCGCTGGCTCCCGGTGTAATGGAGCTCGTTATGTCTGTGATGTGTCCCTCTATCTGGGGACCAGAGGAGCTGGGCAGATGGCTCTGGCTGGCCCCGCTTGAGCAGGGGAGTGGCCCAGATGACCTCCAGAGGTCCCTTCCCACCTCAGCCCCTCTGTGGTTCTGTGGTGAGCACCATAAACGCAGGACAGCAGTAGTGCCATGCGGGCAGGGGGCAAGAAGGCAGCACCTGCATCTCCACACTCCCTGACTCGTATGTGGGAACAGCTGAAGCAGCAATAGAGGGGGACAGAGGAGCCAGCAGCATTTATCTCCCCTCTGGGGGTCAGGCTCCCACAGGGGTGGCCAGGTGGAGGGCATGGGGGGGCTGCCCCTCGGGTGTGCTGAGTAGAATTGGCGCTACTTAAAGCCCAGTCTGTCGCAGGAGGCGGTGGTGGCCCGCCGAAGGAGACTGCAGTGGAGTTCAAGGTGAATCAGGTACTATTTCGGTTCTCTTTTAAAAAGGTGTTTTTAATGGCAGCAAAATGGGGTTTTGTGAAGCTGGGACGCACCCACACTTGCGAAGGCGGCCAGGGTGCCTGCAGGGCTCTGTGGGGTGCTCAATGAAGCTGATCCTGTGGCTCAGCTCAGGCCTCCAGGAGCCGCTGTCCTACGTGGTCCCCCACCACCAAGCCTGGAGGCTCCGCGTTCCCCTTCTGAAGTGACATTTTCACCAGCGTGGGACTTCGCCTTCCTCAGCGGGAGCCATGGTAAGGAGCTGGGCGGGTTTCCTGGGATGCCCAGTGCCGACAGGCTCCTTAGCTCAGCTTGAACTTGCGTGTGAGTGTGCTGAGGCACTGGTAGCTTTTACTGTAACATTCTACTTGCTCAAATCAAAATGGGTTGTGAAATAGCCCCGCTTGTCTCATCTGGGGGCTCCAAGTGGGCTCTGCCAGCACGAGGCTCAGTGGCCACTTGGTGCTTTTGTTGGCAGCTCTCAGGAAAGCGGGAATCAAGCCTACATAGTGTACGAAATCCAGGGGGGTGTTAAAAAACAGCAGCATGAGAAATGCAGTGAAAGAAACATGTACAGCTGTGTCATTAAGGATTTAAAATAAAACTCGGGCAGAGAGCGTTGGTCTCCAGCTGCAGGACAGCCTCTCCAGCTTTATCTTGAGCCGTGTTGCTCTGGGCTGAGCAGGACCCTGCGTCCCTCAGGGCTTGGGATGCTTTGGAGGAAGCCACCTGCAAAGAAAAGCTGTAAGACTGTCTGTGCTGAGTGCCCTCCTGTGGAGGCTGCCAACAGCAGATGCCCAGAGAAGACTGGGTGAACAGAGCACATCTACTGGGTATGCTCTACATACTATAAACATACACACACACACTATATATACTATATACACCCAGAACATTAGACTTGCCTACCGTATGTCCCACAACCAAGAGTTTCCCACACCAGAGCTGATGTCTGTGTGTTTAGTAGCCTTGAATGAGTTTCTCCTCTGTGACCACATATCTATGTGGGTGTAGACAAACTCGCCAAGGCAAGAGGCCAGTCCAGGGCAGTATGGATTTACCGAGGGGTGCTGGAGAACCGGCACATTCGCTCTGCGCGGTTAAACGTCACGATCTCTGCTCCCTGCCAGTCCCTGGTTAATTAAGCAACTCACGCACGCTGACATGAGCAGCTCTGCAGGGCCCGTGATGCCCAGGGGAGCCGTGCCTGCAGACTCCCAAGCCACCAGCTAAAGCGCGAGACCCATTGTCCTCCTTGGCTTCCCTGCACAGGCTGTCAGCATCCTGTGAGGGCTCAGGGCGCTGGGCAAATCCCAGCCCTTACAGAAACTTACGGGAATGTCCCATTCACCATACAGTCGTTACATTCATCGCTGACAGTGGCCAGTGCTGGCAGGACAGACAGGGAGCCCTGTGCAGCCAAGTGTAGGGGACGAGACCCTTCCCTGCACAGAGTAGGTCTGATTTGGATTTGGAGCAGCATAGCCAAAGGGCTGTGCTCACGGGTGGCTGCGTGTGGGGGTCCCTGGTGCCAACAGCCGGCGGGCTGGCAGCTTACCTCTCTGCCTGGAGACGGCTTTCAGGTCGCAGGTGCCAGCGGGCAGCTTACAGGTGTAGAGCCCCAGGCAGCCGCCACAGTCGGAGGGCTTCTGGCAGGGCCGGGACTGGATGCTGTGGCAGGAATGCTGCAGGCGGAAGGAGAGAGGTGGCCATGGTGCCGGTGTCCAGTTTTGCCCAACCTTGACCCGTGACCCCCACCCAGTCACAGCCATATCATCGCTCTGTGCTCATGCTGTGGAGACCCCGGGCCCCAGGTGCCTGTGCCACACGCAGGCCCAGAGAGATCTTTTCTGTGCAGGCTTGGGCTGCCTGAGAGCAGCCTCTTGTAAAGCGAGGAGGTTTCCTTTTGGGGTGTGCGTGCCCCACAGCTGGTCAGTCAGTCATTTTGGGGTGACATGAACCGCTCAGCCCCGGGACTGCGCTTGCCAGGGGCTGTCAGCTCCGGCACGCTCGGAAGTGACAGCGGTGCGGTGCCTGGGGCTGAGATGAGCTCAAAAGAGCCTCTTCATCTCCCTCAGACAGACAGGCTGGAGAGGCTTTCATTAGAAGGCAAAGCCACGTTGCAGAAGATTATATGGTATACTGGGATGAGCGTTTGCTGCTGGATGTTTGGTTTCCATTTAAAATGGTAAAATAATGCAGTAAAACCAGCAGTAGTGGGACAAGCCACTCACTAGGATATAGAGCAGCAGCTTCATGCAAGGAGATGGAGAAGTCGGGGCCCGAGGAAGCAGTTTCAG
The DNA here is from genome assembly GCF_009769465.1 of Tauraco erythrolophus. NCBI lineage: Eukaryota > Metazoa > Chordata > Aves > Musophagiformes > Musophagidae > Tauraco > Tauraco erythrolophus. Next base: position 66,705,109 of record NC_141468.1, on the reverse strand, counting down.
GGGCTTTTGGCAGAAAACGTGTTAAGTGGCTGGCACCCATGGCTGAAGGGCTGCTGAAGGTGCCCCCAGCCCCCCTCCTGGGCATGGCAATTTAGAACACACACCCAGACCTGTGCTTGCCTCCTGACCTGCTCACTGCCTGCATGCACGGCTGTCGGCTCTGCTCTAAGCCTCCCCAGGTACCAGATGGGGTTTTGGGGTTGTCACTGCCCACCACCCTTGTCCGCACCACAAGCCGAACAGTGCTGTGAGGCCATGTTGTGGCTGGCACTTTCACACTCAGCTCATGAGGAATGGCCCAAAAGTGGCTTTTCTACCCAGTGTTTGCAGGGACATGGCACCCTCGGCACCTGCTCCTCGGTCCTGCCTGGTTTTTATGTCCCCATAGTGCGTTGGGAGCTGCTGGGCACCGAGGCTCTGTGTGGGGGTGCTGGGGCTCAGGTGTGCACGGGGGACCTGGTTTTGAAGCCGGAGAGCTGACTGAGCTGCTTAGGCAGATACCACCACCATGAGGGCAGACGGTAGCAGCCCATGGGTCACAGTGTGGGTGCAGCAGCCCTCTGCCTAATAATGCCACTCCAGTCCTGCTCTCCTGAAACTCCCCCAGCCTTGGCTACCTGGCATGTTGTGTAGCCAAGCGTTTGGGTGGTAAAACTGCTGGGAGCTCAGGGCACGGGGCTGTGCCAGAAGGATGCTCTCCTTTCCCTGCATTGCAGCATGGCAGTGCGTTTTGGGGCTGTCCTGCCTGGTTTTGGTGTGTCTGCGCTGCACAGACCTGCCAGGGCTGCTGCTGGCTCCCTGTTCTAACAAGCACCAGGGACCAGTGACATCCTGTCCACTCTGGGGGAACCCACGGAGCTGGCAAGAACCCATTTCTTTGGCCCCGTCCTCTTCGTTAGGCACTTGTAACACCATTATGTGTGGTCTTTCCATGCCCTACAGACAGGTCAGTCAAAGAGGCTCACCGAGCTGCCCAACCCCACGGTCAGCGGTGGGGGTCTGGTGCCTCCCCTCACTCCCGTCCCCCGGCAAACCCTCCCGGCAAACCCTCACCCTCACTGTCTGAGGACGTTGTGCTTACCGTGTCTCCGTTGAACTTCCCATAGCCCTTCAGGTGACGGCTCAGCCCCAGGCTCCTGCTGCGGGAGGACTGCGGTGAGGGCCTCCAGGGCTTGCTGGGGATGTCCTGCTCACTGTTGCCCAGCAGGAGCTTGGACATGGCCTTGCTGGGGAACCTGGAGCCGGAGAGGGCCTCTCCCACCAGCTCCCACATGCCAGCCAGAGGACGGCTCCCCTCCAAGCTCTGCCCAGGCAGGTTGTCCCCTCCATCTCCAGGCAGCCGAGGGTTTCCTCCATGGCCTCCAGCTCCAGGCCACCTCTCCGGGGCACTGGCCTGTCTCCCCAATGCCTCAGATGGTGCCAGGGCTGAGGAGAGCACCAGGAGGAGTGCAGCAACCGTCAGCACCTGGACCTTCATCCTCAGCGCCTGGCTTCGTTTGGGGTCCTCCTGCCCAGACAATGCTGTTGGAGACAGGAGCAGAGGTGGAAGCTGCCACTCTTCCCTGCTGCTGGATCCAGCCGAAGTCATTTTTATAGCACAGGGTCCTACCCCCAGGGCACAGCCCTTTTCCCCCGCCCCTACCATGTCCCACCTCCCCGCTTGTGAGCAAACCTGGCTGCTTGCGTGGGCCCCATTCCCCTCCCTTGCACTCCCTCCCTCCCACCACGGCCACTCCGTCCCCGCTGGGTGATGGGTATGTGTGTGTGGGTACGTGTGTGCCTTTGAGCCAGAGCGTTTGAGCTAAACCACACTTGCAAGGTCTTTGTAAGGCGGGGGGCTGCAGGTAAGTGTGTGTGGGGGAGAGGGAGAGGGGATGTACAAGATCAAAACGGGTCCCTTGGGCCTCTGAAAAGGCAGCTGTTATCTTTTCGTTTTGGTTTCCTAAGGAGGGAGCGCTGATATGACACAACTTTGTCAGTTCTCCAGCCAGCCCCTTGTGCCTTCTCAGCTCCTCAGCCAGTTTTAGCCAAATCTGCTGGAAAGGCGGCAGGCTCAGAGGGAAGGAGTTGCTACGAGCCTGGTGAAAGTGGGCTGGGTAGAGGGAAGACACCCAATTAATGCCTCCATCCATTGCAGTGGCAGCTCCTTTCTTATTCAAGAGCAGAGTTGTGTTTGACCAAGCTTTGCTTGGCTTTTGTGTCATCTTAAGATACCAGTGATCTGCCCTTCAGTCAAGGGTCCTCGCCAATGAGTGACCTCTCTATGAAACAAAGGGTGAGTCTGTACTCCAAGCGTATTACTAGTCACCAGGTTCAAAAACCAGCCAGCACCAAGACCCAGCTCCACTGGAAATTTGTTTGATGAGTTTCAGTGTTCACCAAACTGTTAGTGATACCCACAGCGACTGCAGTTGCATCCTGTGCACATCACGTCTTGGGAGAGGGGGTCATCCTTCCTCATTGCTTCCATGGGAGATTGTTTTCCTCCCTAATACTTGTCTGTATTTGACATCTCTCTTGGAAGGGGAAGGGATGGCATCTTCCACCACGTCACAGCCTCTGCGTGAGCACCTTCTTGGACGAAAGGTTGCAGACACAGTCCTGAGCATCGGGGCTATCCCTTTCCCCTCAGCCCCACTTATTAGCAGGGAGGGTCACCCCCAGAGTCTTTTTCCACTGACTTCTGGCTCCTCAGCCACTAAAGGGCAACATTTACACATGCACGGGGCTGCAGGAAAGATGCTTTTCATTCAGCAACGTTCTGCGTACCTGCTGAGGAGGGACTGACAGCCCTGGCTTTAGACGCAGCATTTCGGTAGGATGCAATTACCACTTCCAGCCAGAAGATAGCTCTGAATTAAAGAGTTGGGCAGAACGGGGCAGCAGTCGCACCACTGCAGCCTCCACTGCCTCCGGACGGACACCCAGAGGACAGATTTCCAGTGTGAAAAGGTGTCTGTTGTCCTGCTCGCTGCGCTGCATCCTCCTGGTGGGAGGAAGGACTCCGGAGGGTGTAGTGAGTGTTTTCGTGCCCGTGTAAAGCTGAGAGACACTTCTCCCTGTCCCACCATGGCTTAAAAGTTAAAAGAGAAAACCATCCACCACAGCAGGCTCTTCTTCAGAGTTGCCAGCCCATTCCCCTGGGTGTGAGGAAAAGGAAGGCAGGAGACTATACAGGAGACCAGAGAGCCGGTTTCTACACATCTGCTGCTATTATTTTCCATATAGATAGTAAAGGTGTACTAGCAAAACCCAGGTATTTTCATGCACGGCTGTTGTAATGATGAAGTTGGACGCTGCAATCAGTGGCAGCTGCTGTAAGGGAGAGGGAGGCTGTTCTGCAGATGCTGTAGCTGCAGGCCGTGTAGGAGCCCCCATCCTGCCTCCCCCAGACATCATTTTGGCATTTGCCATTGCACGGTGAGGGTTCTCCAGAGGACCGGGGATGAGTTCACACGATCACTGTCATTCTCACCTCTGATGTGGGAATGGCTCAGCAGCCTTGAGCCAGCAAGCATCCTCATGAGACCCACACAGCGATCTCCTGCCGCTGGCCCGCTGCCATCCTCTATTACTCCCCTTCCAGCCACTGATGGCCCTTCTCTAAGACTGGAAAAAAACAGAGGCAGAGCTGGTGTCTTCCCACCTTTGAGTTTATTCCCTCCAAGGCTAGAAGACATCTAGAGGAGCTGTCTCTGGGAGATAAGTTACACCACAGAAGAGTGAGAAGCTGATTTCCATAGCAAAGCTGGCTATGTTAGCTAATCATCAAAAGCTGTGGACCAGATTTGTATGAAATTGATCTAAGTGTAGATGTCCTTGCTAATAAAGGTGCTGGAGGGGCAGAGGGATAACTGTGCAGCTCTGGCCCTGACAGGGTCAAGTAAGCTCTGCTCTGTCCCTGCCTTTGCCGTGGACTCACTATGAACTTGGTAGAGTCATTTGAGGTCCACAGCTTGCGTGTCCACCTGTAAACAAGGGCTGTGCTTCCTCTCCTCCCTGGAAACGATATAATTATCCTGAGCTTCTGTGATGATGCCAGGAGACTTCTTGTTCTGGAGGGAAGGGAAGGTGTGACTGAGTGTTCTCCTTAGAGGGGGAGGTGAGAGAAACTATCAACAGGCAGTAGATAGAAGAACCAAGTTGTGGCTGCTGTAAGTCACCAAAAAGAAATAAAAAGGAGAGGAAACAACAGCAGACAAACATGAGTGTGAACAGTGCAACACAAGTTGTCACCAAATGCACTCCTTTGACACTTCACCTCCCAAAAGGTAGTGTGGACCAAAAGTCTAAGTCCTCTGTCAGCAGCCAGCTTTTGAGCTCGAAGCTCAAAATACAGCCCAGTTCATGGAAATAGCAATGGTGGGAGTGCGAGGAGATGATGAATGAAAAAGCCACGGTGCTCTAGTCCATCTTCCATACCTTCACCTCTGGCCAGCTCCTGCTCTTGACTTGCTCCTGGCTGACACTGAAAGTGCTGATTTCTGGGGAAATGGGCTCGTAGGAGCGGAGAGATAAGCTTGCGGCAAGCAGACCCATCCGGACGCAGGTATCTGTGTCATGTTGAGCAAGCATCCCTGCGAGGATTCCCGCCATTAAGCTGTGGAGAGAAAGAAAGGCAGTTTTGAACACTGGGGAACAGCTTTGACCTTGGGACCACAGCCATTCATTTGTGAAAGAACTCATTTGGACCCAAACTAACATTTACAGAAGCAGAATATGTAACACAGGAAGGGTGAGGTTACAATGACAAGTTTTTGCTTTTTATATTTACTTTTAAATTTGGATTAACAAGTTGTGCTATTAACAAGTTGTGCTATTCAACAGGCTGAAAGAGTTGGGGCTGTTCAGCCTGGAGAAGAGGAGGCTCCGGGGTGACCTTATAGCGGTCTTCCAGTACCTCAAGGGGGCCTACAAGAAAGATGGGGAGAGGCTGTTCAGGAGGGCCTGTTGTGATAGGACAAGGGGTAATGGTTTTAAAATAGAGGGAGGTAGATTCAGGTTGGATATTAGGAAAAAATTTTTTACCATGAGAGTTGTAGAACACTGGAACAGGTTGCCCAGAGAGGTGGTGGATGCTCCATCCCTGGAGACGTTCAAGGCCCGGTTGGATGAGGCCCTGAGCAACCTGATCTAGTTGGAGATATCCCTGTTCCTTGCAGGGGGGTTGGACTAGATGGCCTTTGAAGGTCCCTTCCAGCCCTAACAATTCTATGATTCTATGATTTATTGGCATTTTATTTGCTTCTAATCTGGGAAGTTGAAGTACTTTCCCATTCCACCACATTTTTCTTTTCTCCCCAGTTTTCCAGGTGAGGCAGGAGAAAGGAAAGGAGTCTAAGAAGGGAAGAGTCTATTTTTCCCCTGCTCTTTAATTACTTTGTCACTTCTCTGCTCCTTGTTGGTGCCTCGTTACATTCCCTCCTGACCCCAAAGGGGTGGATGGGAAGAGAGGTAAAGTTTCCATATATACATGAGTTGAGCAACAGACACAGCTGGAAAAAGAAATCCAAAGCTGAAATGAGATTTTAGATTCAGATTTTTGTAAACTTTAGCTGTGGTTTTCTGTTTGAGATTTCCCAGTAAAAATGATGTGAGTGCTTGGAACAACAGCAGTCACCCACAGATCCTCACAAGGCACTGAGGAGACCATCGGGAGAAGGGGATGACTTTGCCATCTGCCTAGCTTTCGGGGAAGGCTCTGTTGAGGCACGGATACGTGCAGGGTGGTGTCTGTGATCGACTGGGAACAACTACTGTTTATTCGCAACTAAATACAGTAATGATGCTCGGAAGCTAGGAGAGGACAAAGGAGAAGTGAAAGAAGAGAGAAGATAATGACACCTGAGAGGAAGAAGCAAGGACAGGAAAATGTGACGGCAGGGAGGATTAATGAGCAAATCTACAAGGAAGGGAAAAAGACCACTTTATTTTTTGTGCTCTGACTAATTACCTCAACCTCTTTTTATCTAGCTGTAACAAAGGCATGGAAGATTATGATTTCCATAAACCATTCAATCTCTCAACAGCTCCAGAAGTTCAGAGTAAATATTTGGGGCAGCGTCCCCTAGCAATGCCGTGTGCAGGCACGCAGTGTGAAGTTGTCACAGCAGCCAGCTGCAAGGAGCAAACAGCCGCTGCTCCCTGCGCGCACACACAGCTCCTTGGGCAGCATCTCTGGAGTTGCAGGAGAGCTGCAGGGTCAAAGAGAGGCGTGAGGTGTCCTGGGTCACTGTTACTCCTATGTAACTCAGTTGAGGTGTTTGGCAGTGGCACACTTTATCTCACCTTCGCTCTTCCCTGAAATTAAGCTTTTTAAAAGGGAAGGGAAACGCTATAGAAGATGTTTACATTAGCCTCTAGACAAAAAATTGTCCTGTGGTAAGGGGTAGTTTTGTACCGAGCAGATGGTGCAGAGAGGAGACTGTGTCCCTGGAGGGTCTGGCAGAGGTTGGGCACATCTGCTAGAAGCAGTAAGCAAAGCTGAGCTCTCCTTGCGACAAGCTGACCCCACGAGGTTCCTCCCAGCCCTCATTCCTCTGCTGTTACACTTACTGCTCCAAACAGCACTTTGGTCTTCTCTGGAGAAGACCAGCTTGCAGTTAACTCGTCTCAGAGGTGATTTGGCACACAAGGAGTGCATCCTGGGGTTAAGTGGGTTAACTAGCTTGGCAAGAAGGTATTGATTGATCCTAACTCAAATATTGAGTGCGCTGTAAGTTTAAAAAAAACCTGACTTTTCCTTCTACCTACTCATAAAAGAAAAAAAAGAAGTGTTGCTACGCTGAGCTGTTGGTAGTTGAGAGTAGAAAAATAAAAGGAAATACCTGTCACATACAGCCTTTTGGTCTAGCCCAAGGCAAGGAAAGGATAGAATCAATTATCGTTGCATATGAAGCAAGAAGGAAAAAAACCTGACTACTACATATAGTTTGACAAGTTAACAAGGAGCATAAGAAAATACTATTCTGACAGACTGAGAATTGATCAGTGGGGCTAGGAATAATTCCTGTCATTTCCTACTCCTATGTACAGTGTTGTGTGAACAGCTAGGAGAATTATACAGCAGACTCTTTTGAAGCATGAGCTATTGCCAGAGGCAAATGCAGAACCTGATGAAATGCTTTTATAGGGTGATTTTAGCTACTGAGTGGCAGTCCCACTTCCATTGGAGAAGCGTGGAAGCAGAGCAGTTAGTTACTAAGAGAGCTTTGATGTAAGGTGGTTTACTTTGCTTTTAGCAGCTCAGCCCAGACTAATTCTGAACTACTAGATTGCCATGAAAGACTTGGGTCTTAAAGAAAAAGCAAAACTAATAATGGCAAGACTGGCTTCCAAGGTGCTTAGGGGCACATTTTAAGCAACCTTTGCAAGGAATCACGGTAACCAGGCCTGTTCTTGTGTCCTTGGTGTCTGTTCCTCAAGCAGCAGAATGTCATTTGCCTTTGCAGTAGAATTTTGAAGAAATCCAATTATAGCCCTTCCACATTTAGCTGGAGAAGACAAAGTAGTGAGCAATGTACCTGTCGCCGGCTCCTGAGACGTTGACTATCTCCTCCTTGCCGATGCGGATGGCGGGGTAGTGGGTGGCACAGAGGCTGGCAGCAGCAGTCTGCAGGAGGAGAGAAGGGAAACTAGTGGGAATGGCCCAAGCTGATAAGGCCTGATGTGGCTGATGCCATCCAGACCTGCACGGATGCAAAAAAAAGACAAAAAAAAAAAAGGCAAATAATCTTTTTTCACACTTTGAAAGGGATCAGCGATTCAAATGAAGCTTCCTGAAAATGAAGCTTGTGCTGATGAATATTCACAGCAAGCACATTTAAAGCTAGCTGACTATAAACACGGCTGCTAGGAGCCAGCAGTATATGGACAGACAACCTGATTTTCTTTCAGAGCTGTGTATTCCACCCCTCAAACACATACATTTGCCAGCAGTGATGCCATGTTTCCCTGGACTGCTATCATGCCACCAGAAAGAGCAATGGTGCTATATGGTCCCAGAAAGAAGCAACTGAGACCTCAGAGGTGGTTTTCTGTGCCTTTACCTGTTCATGAGCTCCTGGATGAAGTGAGATGCTCCCTCCCATGCTCTTGCCACACAGGAGGACACCGTGAGTGCCGAGGGTCACCACCACGCAGCGCAGGTGGGCCAGCAAAGGGCGGGCCAAGGCCACTGCAGTCTGGACAACATCTTCCAACCTGGATGGCAGCTCTTCAGAGAGGGGGGAGGAAAAACTGTGGTATAACTTTAAAGGTCCTCAACTGGCCTTTTTATGAGCATCACTACTGCTATTTATGAGTGCTACTATTTATGAGCACTTCTGAAATGTGGTTGATATAAAGTTTTTTCTTTAAATCTTAAGAAACACAGAATTCTCCATTAGACTTCCATACCATACCTCTATCCTATGCTGAGGAAACCACCCATCATGGGACTAAACGTGTCTGTAGAGATCAAAAACCTGTAATGAAGCACAACTTCCTTGTCTTAATGATGTTGGATTTCCACCTGCGTGTGGTGGGGTGTTTAATTTCTGGAAAAGGTGGTACTGTTGAGACAGATGCCCTCAGAGCATCATGCTTCAGAAACATGTTTACAAACCAGAGATTGTTCCTGTTTAGCTGATGAAGTGAGGCAAATAGGATCTCTGGTTCTGGACAAGAAGCCATCCCAGGCCTACTGTCCTCTTTGACAGATCATCTGTCTGGCCTGGGCCATACAACCCACACAGAGATGGCTGTAAGGTGGAAGACATCAAGAGTGCTTATGAATCCCCACTGTGTTATAACCCAATTTGCTTAAAACAGGAGCTGGAACAGAAAATGCTCTTCTCCAGGATCTAGGTTATCTAAAAGTGAGACTGATCTTTCTGTGTATTCAATACCTGCTGGCAGAGGGTTCCCGAGGGTCCGATTTATTGCTCTTAGCTCTTGCAGGTTGGGGGAAATGTACGTGAGTGCTTTCCAGCTGTCTGAGAGGAATGGCTTAGAGGCCTTGTTCTCATCTGTTGGCTCATAGCACACTTCAAAACAACATGGCAATTGGTTAGTTAATTAATTAATTAGTGGTTCATGTCTATCTCAGAGCAGGATGCAGTGTAGAAGGCTGAGCATGATCTGCATAACTGGGGTTATACGCGGCATCTAGTGGAAACTTAAATACTATTTCCCCCATGCCCAGGACAAGGTCTCCAAAGACGTCCTTTCCAGTGCTCAGCAATGACGCGGTTGCTTTTGGCTCTGGAGTGATATAATCAGACCTCATGTTTGTTACTCCTCTTAGCTGGTTTTGGAGCCTCTGACAGGTTTTAAGAACATTGTCTCCTTCTTCAGAATTTGCTTTTAAAAATGAAGGTGTAACTCCAAAGGTTTAAGAAGCCTTTGAAGGGACCTCAGTATACCACGGGAGAGTGGTATGTATTTTACAGGAAGTGGGAGAGAAATCTTCTCAAAAGGTGCTTTAGCACTTATTCTGAGAAGCAAACTCTATTGCTCCTCAAACTGGCAGAAACACATACTTGTGCTTGCCTTGAGATTAAAGGCAAAGAGAGCAGCTTTCCCAGCTTTCTGGCAGTGCCCGAGGGCTACAACATCTACACTACGGGAAATGGGATTTAGCTGCAGAATGAGAAAAACTCAGGGAAAGCAGAAATTTTTCATCCATTTGAAACAGAGTAGCAGAGTACGGAGAGGAGCACTGAATAACACAGCGTGTCAGACGATAACTGAGTATCTCCAGCAAACGGCAGCTGAAAGCGCTCAGGGTGTGCGGAGTGTCTTGGCACACACGCAGTTAGGAGCTACAGGGCCAGGGCTGGGCGAGTTCTCCTCACCTGCTAGCTGATGCTCTCCAGCTAGTTGGCAGACGTACTGAATAGTGGAAAGAGGCACGTTTCCATCAATGCACACTAGCGGGGCCTGGCACAGGTTCTCCTTGAACTGGGACACCTAGTGAAAATCCAGGACACAGAGTAGAGACAGCTTGAGTCATTGCAGAGGGACAAATTGATTGCTATTCAGACTCAGGATTTGCACTCATATTACAGCCCTTAGGTGCCAGCATGAACCTAAAAGAGTGATTCCCTAAGGAAAATGGATTTTTCCATTTGTCTCATCTCCTCCCCTTCTTCTTCTTCTTCCCCTGCTACCTGCCATCAAGAGCTGGACTCAACTGGCAGGGCCCCTCCAGCAGAGACGGGTAGTTGTTGGTCCTCACTAGACCACTTCAGTGCCTGTGGGTCAGTCAGAGACCTACAGGGAAAGGGAATGCTGCTATTTAGTGCCACTGTAGGATTCCCTGGCTTGACTACACCTTTGCTTACTGCGCATATAATTTAGATGTCCTCTGCACACAATGCCTCCTAAGACAAGTTGTTCATCACAGTATTTTACTCACAGGTCCTACTGAACCGAGTAGGGATGGGGGACAATGGAGCAGAGTGGGGAGCTGCTGGTCCCTTCTTTGGCTCTCTGAGGCTGCTCAACCACTGCTTGAATGCCAGGCCAGTGCTATAGGCACTCATGCAGCATCCCTCCTGTGTCTCTGCTAATCCTGGTGGAACAGGGGGCTGTGAGAATGCACTTTGCAGCAGATTGGTTCAGAGTTTCCACTAGCCACAACTGTTTTGTAAAGCTCAGGAGAATTAATCTGTCAGGTAATGGTTTTCTGTGCCAAGGCTTGGGAGGGGCAGGGTGGGGATGGAAGTGGGAGCAATGACCATATTTTTCCCTAGGAAGTCTCCACCTCATGGGGATCCCACTGGTAAGTAAATTGCACTTAACTTCCATGTCACTGTCAGTCATGAAGCACAGGCTTTTTGTTCTGTCGACAAAAGAATGAGTAGGGAAGGAGGGTGCAGTGTCGGGGCTTTCACTGGCTCAGTCCTTAATCACTGCTTCCATTAGCCCTGACATTTTGAAGGTTTGGACATGCTCAGCAGCAGTGCCTGTTGATACAACTCAGCATGTAGAAACAACAGGGATGGTGGGGAGGGGATGGAACAGGAAAATTTGCTTTAACCAGTGTTCTGTCCATTTTTTTGTTTTGTTTTTCCCTGAAGGGGCAAATACCATTTCTGCAGGTGGACTGGATTTATTGCTGGCTTTAAGGTGCCGAAAATTGTAGGTTAGCCAGGGCTAGTTAATGAAGAGGATTCTGGCCTACATGTCATGGGTGATAGTAGTGGTGATAACCGTATGGAGCAGAAAGAGATAAAAGCTCCATCTGGGTCAGCAGCAACAGAGGGCTCTGGTAGCTTGCCATGCTGCTATCTGAGTGGCCAATGTCTGGGGTTTACTGTAGGATTTCCCATGTTCCCTCTGCACACTCATATCCTCCTGGTACAGCTTCACCAGTTGCCTTTTGTCACAGGTCCACGCTCCATCGCATAAGAAAAAGCTTACAAATCAGACGGTATGCGTACGTATTGCTCTGTTATCTGGTGGTGGATGTCCATGTCTCCCAAGCCGATGCTGAGCTCCCCAGCACTAGTGATCACAGCACAGTAGGTGGCTGTGTTCTTCCCCTCCAGCTGAAGGACAGCACTCATGTCCTAAAACAGGGAGGACAGTTACGCATGGAGCATGTTTCTTCTCCCTGCCACACTCGGCTCATTCTTTCTCTGTGCCCACCTGATTGGTAGCCCAGCTGGCTGTTCTCCCTTCAACCTCTCTTCTCCCTTGAGTGAAGCAACATTTCAGAGATATCTCGGTCTAGACAGTGCTGGCAGATGGCTATTTTTTAATATTTGCAACGCAACGAATGCCACAGGTTAAAGAAATCTTGTAGTAAATGAGAGTGACAGGTCTCTGCCGTGCAGTTACATAGGTTGTGTCTCTGTCGTAACAGAAGGGTGGTCTGCAGCCCTGCCTGCTCCAGCCATCCATTCCCATAGCCTGTGGGACACTTGGATGGCCTGTCGACGTGCTGGCACGTCGTGGTGGCATGCTCCAGCTAGTGGTTGTCAGGCACCTCACTGACCGCGCAGCCTGATTTTGAGGGCAGCCTTGGAGCCGTTTTTACAGCAGCATCGCAGACATGGCTATGAGGTGTCCTTCCTCTGTGGGTCTTGTGAATGATCTGCTTAGAGGACTCAGGGCATTTCTTGGAATATACATGTGGACGGAGAAGTGGATCTGCCCCAGTAGTTCACAGGGAAGTTGGAGGTTTTAAGGAAAGGGCCCTCTTCAACTCTGGTGGTAATGTGTTTTGTTACAGGCAAGGATTGCTTGTCAGCTGGCCAGCAAGTCCATCTTCCCTTGGAAGATTGCGTGCTTTGATGGCACAAACTGTGCTGTGCTGGGTAGAGGAGGCATTATAAACCTGCCACTATGATGCCTTTATAAACCAAAAAAAAAGAGCTCATGTTCTCGTTGCTTCACTTACTGAGTTCCTCAGACATGTGCTCTATTTGGATACCAGGGTCCTGAGAGCACTAATAGGCCTTCATGGCCCTGACCAGTCTCACCTGGGGGGCTCCACCCACACCCCTGGCTTGTCTTCAGCCCTGTCTCATCACTATGGAGGTGCCTGGTGTCCTAGGTGAGGGTTGTTCTCCTGGCTTTCTCTGCTCCCCGCTGGGGTGGTGATGCTTTGCCTTGGTGCCCCTGGTGAGCTGCTCCTGGATCCCTGACCTCGGTGGACAAGCTGCTGTGAAGTCAGGTATTGCTCTGGTGCATGGTCAGGGGTGTATGCAGCTGTGTGGAGGGCCCTTCTCCTCTGAACCTGGGAGGTATTCAGCCTGGGCTCCCAGTTCCAAGTTTTCTCCGTCTTATGCTTTACCCAAACCAGGCTGATTTTGGCATTGCTTTGTCTGTCCTCAGGGTCAGGGTTTACATGTTTCTGGCTATGCTTAGGTCTTATCAGAATTTTCCATGGTTCCTCCTGATTTACTTCTTTCTCCTTCAAACACTACTCCCTGGAGCTGAATTCAGACCCCGTGGTTTAGACTCCAAACAGTATGTACTTTGAGCCTGTGTTTTGGAGGAGGTGGCTCCTTGCCTTCTAATTCTCTATAACTAAAGGAGTATTGAATTATTCCTACTCTTAGCCTGGCTCTGATGCCTGCCAGGGTTGAGAAGACTTTTCCCTTTAGGTAACATCATCACTTCCATGCTTCTGAGATGCTTCTACTGGGCAACATACCATGTGATGACAGCAGTGCAGGACAGACTCTGAATGTTCATCCTTCCCCACAGCTGACAAAAAGAGAGGAGTCTGTCCAAGACGGCTTAAGCAGTCTAAAAAGCAAATGGGAAAAAAAAGATATTAACAAATTCATCAGAGTACTGTGAACACAGTGACAGCCTGTGCAGGATGAGTGTCTGTAGGAAAGCCCTCTCCTGAAAAACTTAATTCCCATCAATCCTTGTCTAAAAGGATGTTCAAGATGAAACTCAGCCACAACTGGTGCAAATGACTGGCTGGGATTGAGCCGGGAGATATACGTCTGCCTGCTGCACTGGCACTCTGGCTTCTCTGGATTTTTTTTTTAATATCTGGGAGTGGAAGAAAAAAGAAGAGAGAAGAAATTTCTGCACTTCCCTAGCGTCATCTCCTTTACCATCACAGGCATGTGGGCTTTCCCATATTGCTTCTGTGCATGGCCTCTCCTGCTGCAGACCTTCCCACATTGCTGTTCCTACCATGCTATCTTACTAGAACCACTGAATCTGAATGGATTCATGGGAAACCCTTCCTCTTCTCCCTTCAAGTTACCACAAATTATATCTCAGTGGGTGGCAGTGGTGGCATTTCCCCCCTGCCCCTCAATCTTCTCCATTCGTGATCTGAAGTCGTAGGTTTACGTTAGGAAGTTTTGGGAAAGGTCAAAAAGCCAAAATAATCCTAAAATCATTTTGTAATCTGCCCCTGCTAATTTCAGTACCCAAACACTGGTCTGCTGCTGCATGTGGTGGAGCCCCAGGCACAGTATGACCTTTCCTGTTGCTAAGGGCTGTAGCCCTTTTTCTTCTGCAGTAGTACCTGTGCCCCAGTTCCTCTTGTCCATGCTGCATGGATGATCATATTTGAATAAGCTTATTCCTTTCAAATTCTTGACCAAAACATACTTTTAATGCAACTATAACCTGGTATTAATTCAGCTCTGAGGGCCAGGCGTTCAGTAGTCACTGGAGATCACTGATGCTTATTTAACTTTGATTTGGGGTCACTGTGCTAGATGCTAGTTAACTTCATATTTGTGGATCTTTCTTTTCCTGATCCCAGCTCCCTCTACTCTTATTTCTTGGAATGGCCCCTGCCTTTTCCAGGCAGTCTGCCCACTGGTACGTTGCCTAACGCGTCCCAGATCTTAGGAGTGTTCAAGAGCTCCTGCTGTTGAAGGAATACCGAAGGACAAATCACAGCTGGCATGCACCCACAGGCAAACCTGAGCACTAGGCACCTGCCAAGTTTCTTCCAACGCCGCCAAAGGTTCGTCTCACTCTGCCAGCATTTGTTTGCCCACCGCCCTGGAAGGATAAATTGTTAATTGGCAAAACTGGGAGGGTTGCCTGGCATAGATGCTACGTCTCCACTAACATGTAAAGTGAAGTTGGTGTTACTGAAACATAAGTCAGCAATTAGAGGGAGCAGAAGGCATCTAGCTACCAGACTGAGGGCAATACAAACTTCTACAACCATCTACAGACTTCAACCTTGATGACAAAGGCCAGCTTCCTAGGAAAGGAGACTCTCACTGATCTCCCCATGCGTTGCTATTTTGGTGTTATTTCGTAAGACCTCTTGAACAACGCTAATGAGTATTTTGGTCGATATGAGCAGCCTTCTGAATTTACCTGCTCACAACAGTGCTGGGACTCCAGAGCTGCTGACCCAGACCCGATGGGCTCTGCAGCTGCCTTCCAGGCCACTTAACTTCCCCCTCAAGCAGTTTGTTTGGTGTGGTTTTTTTAATCATATATTTTCCTCTTTGAAGGTAAAATGAGGAGATTTGTTACCTTTGTGCTGCCTCTGTACTTTACTCATGGAAGGATGTTTCAGTGTCTGAATACTTCTTCATTCACCCTTCTCCTCCCAGACATCTCCCGCGTCAAAAATACCCTTCTTCTCCACCTATGTTGTTATCAACTTCTCTTTTTTCTTCCCTCTGCTTTCCACTCCTCTATCTATCTGTCAGTCTGTCACAAACAGCCAAATTGTCAGAATACAGGCAATCCCTCATCCATCTCCTTCTAATTTTTCTGCCAGAAGAATTACATCAGTAAGTGCTCAGATCAAATTGGGCTTCATCTGAATATCAAATGGTTTTAAAGCTCTTGTTTCATAAAGTCCTGAAACATACTTTCTATTCCTGAAGACAGCTTGCCACTGGCTGTCACAATGATCTTCACAGTTCTGGACAATTCAAAGCTTTTAAGAGGATGTTGAGCAGTGGGGTGGCAAGCGCTGAAGCGTGTGCGTGTCCATGCACAGCAGCTCCTGGCCCAGACTCTCTCTGCCCCATGTTAGCCCAGGTACACCAGAATACCCCTACACATACACACTTTTTTTCATGCTTGTAAGCACCACTATCTATCCTAAACAAGTAAATGTATTCCTGTCTCACAGTAAGAAATACTCTGCTTCCAACCTGTCACTGTTCTTGGGCATTCTCAAAACTCATACTGAAGCTTCCCGAGGACCTCCCTTTTTCCCCTGTGTGAATCTGTCCTTTGCACACAATGCTTTCTGCTGCATCCAGCCTTATGACCATAAGAGGCTGCTCTCTCGTCTAAATGTGCTCTTCTATTACTCTCTTCTGACCTCCAGGCTGGTTTTGTTTGCCCTGACTCTCCCCAGTTCTGTAGTCTGTAAGACTTGGTGCTAATTCTTGACGCCTTTGCTTTTCTGTCTGACAGTTCTCCAAGCGCTGAACTGCTCAGACCACCTGAACAGAACTGCCTGTATATTAGCAACCTATGGCCTCTATCCATCTTTCCACTACTTGTCACTTCTCATCAACCCAAATGACCCTCCATTACATTCGCTCCTGCTCCCTGGGAATTGCCACCAGTACTGCCAAGAATGAGGATGTTTCCATCTATAACTGTCTCCTGTTGAGTGTTGCAGATTTCCAAAGCACTGAGCTTGGCTGTTTTAACTCTGAAACTTACAATCCATAACAGCGGCAGCCAAAGGAAAAAAACCCAACCTACTCCAAAGTAAAAAGCAAGAATGCTTGTTTAGGCAAGTCAAACATGGCTTTGAACACTGCCTCTGTTTCAATATTAAAAGAAGGTACTAACTAGTTCTGCTATCTGCTTTTCAAAACTGATGCCTGCAGGAATGTTGAAAATACTCATGAGCTCCTTTCCTTGTCTGGCATGCTGATCTTCTCTTTTAGTGCCTCAAACATCCCAAAGGCAGAGTTTCAGGTTTTTATGCCAATTCTTGCCCTAAACAGCAGATGTACCAGCCTCCCATTCAGGGACCCAGCTGTGGGTGGCCTCTGCTGTTGTACAGCCCCACAGGGCATAAAAGAAGTGATGATGCTAAATCTCTTTTTAAAGTAGCAGGTGGATGCACTGAGAGAGAAACTAGCAGCCTCTTTTTGAGGAAAAAGAAATGACTGACTCTCATTGTGCCTTGCTGGCTCAGCCAGTAACTCCAAGTCTGAGCGATACTTGGGTACCTCTTTACATTGTGTTCAGGTGAGGCTGCTCATGATGAAAGAACTTGAATGAAATGGACTTGCTGAAGTGAGACTGAGCTGATTCTTTCTGGCAACGTTTCAGGGAGTTGAGGGAGTCTCTGGCACCTTCTTCCATGTCCTAACAGGCTTGAATTCCTAATGTAAAAACAAGACTCTGCTCAACTTCTGGGTATCTTGAGAGAGTTATAACCATGATGCTTCTTCCAGCACCTTTGTCTGAGCAAGACTGTGCAACCTTCTTTGTAGGTCAGATAGTTACTTATAAAGCACTTTGCTTTTGGATAGCCTTGAAAGCCATGTGGAAACTACAACCAGGACAGAATACAGGTGCTTTCTTGCTAACTGGGACAGCATGAGGTGTGAGTGGTACCCCAGTGCTCTGCAACAAATCCAGCATGCATGAGGGTGGGACCTGCTCAATGCTGAGTCCTTTGAAAAAACCTGTCTTTAAAAGCCAAAACAAAGCAATGCTGTTGGGGGTGCCTTTTCCTCTGTGCCTAACCACAGCAGCTGTCAGCAGGGATGTTTTGGCTGTCAGTTCCCAAATCCTCCTGCAGCTTGGCGTTTGGGTAGCTGTTGTGACGGACCATCAGCTCCGGGGCTCACTGCTATACAGAAGGGTAGCTAATGCCTCACTTTTTCACGCAATGTTAAAATATCCTTTTTCCTTTTCCCCTGTTAGCTGTTTCCAGTGCGGTCTGTAGCTGCCCTTGGCCCCTCACTATTCCGTGGATGGTCCAGGGATCTGCACTCATGTCTGACATGCCAAGAGATGGCTGCCCACCCTTGGATACAGCTTAGCTCCTTGACTTGATAGCTCAGTGTGGGGAATGTATGTTATCAGTTAGATCACAACTGAGGCAGTTGAACTTTTGGGTTTGCAAGCCTTCATAGCTGATGCTGCAGCATGTGTCCTCCTTGACCATTATAATATTGTTTGGCCACTGCCTCTGTGTCATCGAATAGCCAACTTCCTTAAAGACAGCTTCGCCAGCATGTCTTTCCCTATCTGACTGAGAGGTTTTCACAGATTACCTCATCTGACAGCAGGAGTTTCCTGCCTCAGCAATCAGTATAGAGTAATTTGAGACAGGAAACAACTTTTGAGCAAGCTTCACCATCTCAATCTGTAGTACTTCATATAGCTCAACAAAAAATGTATAGGCCATGCAAATGGCTGTCATTTGCATGGGGAAGTCCCAGGTCTGTTTCACTTCAGCTTCTTGGTTGTTTCTTGGTCAAACCAAATTGAGAAGGAGAGGGTCTGGTGACATTTAAAATATTCTGATTTTTTTTTTTTAAGCAATCTGTTTCTTTTTTGTGACTCAAATCCTCTATGACTGAGGAAGTCAGCTCCCTTCTTTAGTTGTAACTGTGTCAGTACTACTTTTCTCAAAGGTTTCTTACAACTGGTGAGTACTCTGCTCGGAGACTCTTGCTCCTATTCATGCTGCTTTCCATAGCTAAGACAGTCTCAGGCAGCCAGAGCTGGCTCTTACCCGGGGATTTCCTCCCTAAAGAGTCTGTCCTTGAATTAGAGGTTGTCATAGCACAGTGAGGGTCTTTACCTGTTGCTTTTAGATCTTTGCATATGTGCTTTGAGAGTGCCCTGGGCAGCTCTTCTGCTAAAAGAGCTCTTTGGGCTTATGGCATCAGAGAATAGCCTCAAAGCACCTTAACATGGTCTGTAGGAGCCACAGTCGTATGCGGAGATTGTAAGGATGATACATTGCTCTGCCCCTGTCTTAAGCAGTAAGGTTAGTGACTTTCAGCACGGGAACAGAGTAGGTCAGTATGTATCACCCCATTGCCCATCCAGACAACACACCAAATATTCAGCTCTACACCTCCCAAGTTTGTGTATATGTGTGCATATAGACATGTGGATATCGTGCACAGACACCACCTTTTCCCCCTGCCGGAAATGGCAGTGGTGCTAAGAAAGCTGCTATAGATACAGTACCAGGATGACAGGGTTCTGCGCCTTGGCTATAAAGTCAACGTTGATACCTCCAATCACCACCTTTAAGAGGGAAGAAAGAGGTAAAAAGTGGTTGGAAGGACTTGAGGGAAAAGTTTCCAAGTCGTCTTTGCTTTTCCTAGTTGTTTTCCCCACCCTCTTGAAAGCTATCTAATCTACAGTGTGAAGGCTTGTGCTTATTTTGAATGGCTAGACACAGATCTGTACAACCCCAACCAGAAAGAATGGAAATCTCTTCTATATGTTGCTTTCTGAATTATGCCTGCCCATAGGCAGCCCCACCAAGGCAGGTGGGATGTTTTTGTGTACACATATGGGTGCTGCTGGCAGTTTCTTTGTGTGATCATAGAGTAATATAAGAAGTTGCAAGGGTCTGGTCATGTCAGTGCCCTTGAAGCCATCTCTCTTGGGACAATTTTTGACATACCAAACCTCAGAAACATTCCTGCATTGCTGTGTAAAAAAGCAAAGACAATGGGAAAAAAGTGGGCAGAAAAATGCAGTCGCTTCTTGCAAGCTCCCAAGAGAAATTGCCATACCCAGTAACACTTTATGGATCACTGTCTCATTGTCCTACAAAGCCAGAAAAAGCACTACAGCTCCACAAACAGGAAGTTTCCAGATTCTTTGGGGACATGCAGCTAGTTTTGCTCATTCCATCAAATGCTGGGTTATTGCCTCTGGAGTCACTGCCCTCTTTTATGTTGACAAATCCTATTGCAAATGTGTTTTAGAAAAATGTTCAGCTCCCTAAAGACTACCTAAATTAGATTTCCTGTAAATTATGTGACGCACACAAAATCCAAGATAGCAAATAGAGTATTAGGGTTACAATGGATCTCATTTAGGATATGCTGTACCTCTTGTAATTTTGGCAATCATGTGCAGGAGGTTAACAAGAAGAGATATTTATAAAACGTGTATGGCTCAGCAGCTCAAAATATCTCCCTCCACCCTCTTCCAGGTCTGCTCCTGTAGTCACGAGTTCCCTGGCACTGAGAGCAATACAGATGAAGTTGTACATAAGGGCACAGTAAAAGGTGAAAAGGTGATTAAAGTTTTAATGGATTTGATGGTCTAAGACTTAATGGGATTAGGCTGCTGTCACTGTTTATTCTCTGTGAATGTGGCTAGGGGCAGGAGGAGAGGATGTTTATCTGAGAAGAATAAAAAATACTAAAGAGAGAATATCTGCCAGTGTGAAGCAGAAAGATTGGTCTCTGGGTGAGTCACCTTTTACTTCTAGGAACAGATAAAAATTCACCCTGTGCTGTCAGCAGAGAGGCATTATATAGAAGGCAGCAGGAGACTCACTGGCTGAGGTGAGGTTTTGTCCTCTGGCCGAGGCAGGTTCCCCTTCCTTCTGGCTTCCTGTAGTTTGCTCAGGGCCACTGCGATGCAGCTGCCCACTCTGGCGTTGTTCTGGATCAGAGCAAGGTCTGTTTGGCATTTCTTTGAGGAAAAGAAAAAATACCAGCAAGATCGACCTATCAGAAGCTTATGTAGGAACTGCCTAGAAGGAGAAGCCAGAAAATATATGCTGTGAGGCTTAATAAATCTGGTCCCCCTGTGCCATAATCCTTCAGGGGCACACATACTGGGTTACAATACTGCATGAACACCTTGAATTTTTAAAAGTTTTCACCTTCCTCCCCCTGTGTCCACAGAGAGGAAAACTGTTATCTCATTTGACAGATAGTGAACAGAAGCAAAGGCTTCACAGAGAAAAGAGAAGGTGAAGTGCTTAAACTAGAGCTGAGTCTAAAAACCTGAGAGGATCTTGGTCAGCTTTTCCAGAAAGAGATGCCTACTGAGATTTTTGCCAAGTCTTTATATATGGCATCCAGTCATTATTAGCCAGCTGGATTGAGTTGAATATAATGAACTACTACTAATTAACTAGTCAACTCAAGGTACCGACCCTGCCTACAAGAGGCAGGCCATTTCCTCCTGGCTGCAGAAGATGCAACAGCATCCTTGGTGCCGCAGCCCAGGCTGGTGAGCAACATTTATAAGCAATTTTTTTTAAGCAATTTCACCGGGAGCAGAGTAGCAGAGGCTTTGAAAGCCCCACTTTGTGGCTGCATATAGCTCTAATGTACAACAATGCCTTTACCAATCTGCCCTGACTGAGCAGGTCTTCTAGATAGTTGGCAGAAGAGCCTGGATGTGAACTTGGCTCTCTCAGATCCTAGGCTGGCATCTGAGCCAGTAGATCTGCTTTCTCTTGCCCGTGCAAGAGGATTCCTGCTCACCCAAGGATGTTTTCCTTCCAGGTTCCTCTTGCTATGCACCCCCGCGAAGGGTTGGATGAGGCAGTGTGATGTACAACGCAGTGCTCTGGGAAGCCAGGTACCTCCCACTGTGCAGCCCCACCACGGACAACAGTGTCCTGAGACTCCATCATGGAGCAGGCAAGCTCAGTTATCAGATGTCAGGGATCTCTTTGGGATCACCTGTATCACACTGTACCTCACAGGACCACCTGCTGTCTGTGCTGGCCTCTAATTTTTAATGCAAAAGTGGATGAGGACAGTAAGGGTACTCCTGAAAAGTAGGATGCGGTCACTAAGCTCTCATCTGTTTGCAGAGTGTGAAGTGTTTGCCCCTTGCTAGACTGTCAATAAAGTGACAGCGTTTTCCACCGAGTATTATCAGAAGAGTTATAAAGTACACTGGAGTACTTTCCACCCCCCCATCCCCATTCAGTAAAAGGATACTGGAGTCCAGAGACTTCCCATCAGTTAATTCATTGAGCTTCTGTAACATAAAAGGGGTCAGTTCTTTGCCTGTGATCCCTTTGGACCTGCAAATGTAAAGAAAACACCTGCAGATGAGGACTGAGCTGAAACAGCACCAGAGGAGAAGCACTGCTGCTAGCAGATAAATTATCTCCATAACCACATACCATAAAAAGTCCAGTAAACAAGCTTCAGGTTGGATAAAACTACAGTTGAAAGCATTTTGTGGGCTCACCCGTGCCAACGGTTAAACTGTGCTACAGCCGCTGCAGCAGTGTCCCTGAAGTCGTTTACTTCCCCAAGACCACCAGGTAAGCAAAAGATAGGGCTTAGGTTGCTTCTCACCTGGCTTCGCTGAGAGCTTGCTGGATGGCCTCTTCGATGATCTGGCCAGGGGCAGCTCGCTCCTGCGGACAGGGCACTGCTATCAGCACCCCACTGCTCAGGCCAAGCCCCAGAGCACTGGCTGGGAGAAGACAGGCAGATCATTAGCGGTTCCCCTTGGATAAATCAAATGCTGAAGGAAAAGGACAGAGGAGAGTGGACGTGGGACAAAGGAACATGCAGAGCTGGAGCTCTTGTTCTTAGGTGACCCAAAGACAGGGTCTTTTCCAGCTACCAATCAATTTACATCTGAGCATTTTGAGTCTGTCTGTCCAATAAGAACAGCAAAGATTTTTTTATTTTTAAAGAAAACTGATTCTGAAGGCCCAGAAGCTGTTTTTGTAAACATATTAACATGTTCCCTCCACTTCACCAGTGCGAACACAATGTGTATGAGCATGCCAAGGTGGCTGCAGCTAGGTAAAAAACTTGCTGCAAAGACTGAACTTCCCTGCTACTTTATTTTCAAAGAACTGAAGCAGAAATGGGGAAGGTGGGATGGCTTGTTTTTCGGGATAAACGCTTCTCCAAAGTTAAAAAAAGAAAGTGCCTCATCCAACGTCATTTTTGTGTCCCTCTTTTCCAGGGCTCTACATGGGCCTTTCCCTTCTGAAACACACCAATGAGTTCAGCTGCTTCCTCTTCGTCCCGGACATGATATGGTGCCTGGAAGCCGCTCTGGCGTGAGAAGAAGGCTGGGAACTCCCTCGACTCTCCAAAGGCAGCCACACAGACTCCTTGAGTCTCCTGCAGCAGTGGAGGCGAGACAAGTAGGTAGTCAGTGGAGGGAAAGGGGACACACCAAAAGAATGGGATTTTTTCCCTCTACCCAGCTAGAAACTGCCTTTCTTTAGCACAGGGTTTGGTTATTTTTATACATCCCATTCTATTCCATTCTGTCACCAACATTTTTCAAAGCAATGAGCCAGATGTGGTAATGGGTTAGACAGACTCTGGCTTACTGAGACACAGAAGACATGCACATCCTTTGCTTGTGTTGGAGTTGATCAAAAGCCATGCAGTTATCATTAGCACAATACTGAGTCCAAGGCAACAACCCATGATCTGAAGATATGTCATGAGCTGACAGGAACTCATTCATGAGTTCTATTTGCGATTGAGAAGTATTGATGTTGGCTGTCACCTGGAGTACTGGCCTTGGTGGTTTCCAACTTACCAAACCTTAAAAAATTACTCTACTGAAAATAATCTTGATTCTCATTTTAATTCTGATTTTATTTTAGTGTTCGATGGATCTAGCTTGCCTGATCCATCAATTCTGGAGCATTGTCCCAGAAAAGCAAATCTAAAGCCAGAGAAAGAGGGCATGGCTAGTGCTGCCTTTGGCCTCAGTTGGAACAGCTGCTGGAACAGCCCCTCGGGCATGGATAGATTTATGTGTGGGAGCAGCCCAGTGTTTGTATAGCCCCAGGACTAGAGAACTGTAAATATGGCTTCAGATACTCTCCACAGTAATTTCTAAAAATCTTAGGTTAAATATCTACCTCAACTGGGCATTCTGTACACAAAAAGTACAACATTACTTGCTTTCAGGCTCAGCAGCCCATGCTACCTACCAGATATTCCAGTGTCCTGCCAATATCAAGGATAGACTTGACTCCTGCAGATACAACAGCAACTGGAGTTCGTCCTAGCTCTGTCAAGTCAGCACTCACATCCAGAGCTGTCAAGGGACAAGCAGTGATTATGTTGTACTGCAAGCTGATGTGATCTGCCCTCTTAAAAAAGCCTGGGATGGCACTGACTGCTTTTGCAACCATTTAGATCCACGAGCAAATATAACAGGTTCAGATCATGCCTTTAGGTGTCGAGATTGAAAGAGAGATTGACAAAAATAAGTCATATGGCTTAGGGCAGAGGTGCAGCCTTGCACTGTATCTTTCAGCTCTTTGATTGCATCGATAATCAGCATGCAAAAAATTAATAGAAAAAAGAAGTGTTACAAAGCAAGGACAAAGTTCAGGGAGATCGAATATAATTTAAGTAGATTTTGATTTTGGTATTGACATCACTGGCAAAAAAAAGAGTGTTACAGGAGCTTTGCTGACTTCAGGATACTTCCTGGTCTGGAATTTACACAATAACTGAAAGGGATGGCATCCAGCAGGGTAGCGCGCTTATGCTATGCTAGGAATATATATGGCTAAGAAGAGGGAAGGTGCTTAAAGGTCACAAACAATACTGCCAAGGCTGGGCCGTTTTCCAGAGAGGAGCACACACCTCTAACACAGATCAGGGCCTAAGACTCTTTTGTGGTGAGACTCTCCCTCTCCCCAGCTGAGAGTGACTCAGTAACAAGGCTGTGCTCAGCAGCCAGTATCAGGTTACCCAGCCATTACAAAGTGGGAGAGGTGCGGTCAGCTCCTGTTGCACCAGCAAACAATATCCATATATAACCCCGCGTAAGCAAAGGGTAAAGAGAAACTCCCACCCTCTTAACAACTGGCCAGTGCTCAAGAGGAATGTTCTGAAGCTTCTGGAAAGGAGATACTGGGGAGAAAACAACCGTAGCATAGTCAAAAAGAATGGTAACTTTACTCTTCTGAGCAGACAGTTACTGCAGGACAGACTAGGAAAAAGGAACAAGATGGAATTAAATAAAACAGTAGCAAAAGAGAGAAAAGTAGAATGTATTGATTCTCTTACTGTTCTCTCCTCCCCGATGGACACCCCCTATGCCACCTGTCACAAACACGGGGATTCCTGCTTTGTGTGCAGCAATCATTGTTCCGGATACCGTAGTGCCACCGGACAATCCCTGTTAGGGAACAAGCAGTCACAGTCAGCACCCAGAGTGGCCCAGAGAATATCACATGCAGGCAGCTATGGTTGTGGTCTATCACACAGAAGTGTCACAACAGCCTACTGACAAGCACACAGCTGACAAGAGAAATTCTGATACAAATGTTCTATTAAGCAAAACTGCAGAGGAATCACTGCCCCTGCTTCGTAAGCTGTTCTTGCCCTGATGATAGCAAAGCCCTTCATTCTCCAGGGCTTTCCAACCACAACGCTTCACGGGCAGCTAGGGTCACCTTAAGCACTGTGTGCGTTACTTGGGATGGCCTGTGTGTCACATAGTTTACATGTAACTGATGATGATGCCTTATCATGCCAGTAAGAATATTCTTAGCCAAGCACTCATGGCTTGCCAGCAAATCCAGAATGACTTTTCAGGAGCCCTATTTTATGATTGCTACTCCCTTACTCTTCTGTATTTTGGCTCTAGATAGGACCACGTTTGAGATTACAGATAAGATACCACTTTACATGATGTTTTCAAGAGGTTTAAAAGCCACCTGGCTTGAAGCTGAAGAGCACTATACTATTGCTGTATACAAAACACTGCAATGGAAAGTCTGTACAACATACCTGGCTGAGAACATAAGGGAGATCTCTCCGAGAAACTTTAACTACGTTTTTACTGCTTGCCAAGAACTCAAGTTCCTCATCTGTGAGTCCCACATGGATTTTACCCTTTAAAATACCCACAGTGGCTGGCACTGCTCCATTTGTTGTTACAATTTTTTCCACCTCTCTGGCTATGCTAGAATAAGATAAACAAGACAACAATCACAAAATCAGTGAGGCAAACAATCAGACAAGAAAACTGCCGTGTTTGATGGCTATCATTCCCTGTTTACAGATTTATACAGTTCTTGTGATTTCAGCTGAGTCCAGTTCCTCTTCTGTATCTTCCTAATGGCAGAAGTGCAGAGTTCCCATTTTCAGGACAGCGATGTCCAAGCTCTGTGATTAATTTTTGAGAAAAATCACTTGGTTCACAGGCAGATCTGGTTGTACAATAGACTACTGAAAATAGGGATCTTCTCAAAACAGGACCTTTCTGTATCTGTTACCTGTTATTTCTGAGATCATAGACCTTCACAGAAACCCTAAGTCATTCAAGCCCTGCTCAAATGACTGGAGTACATTTTTCACGATACAGGCAGTCAGATACAGAACAACTGTGCCAAAAAGCTGCAGCCTGAGGATACTCTAGGGCTACAGACTAGGTCTTTCTAAGCTTTGCCAGTTTTATACTCGATCATTCGTACACTATCCTTTCTAAGGGCAACTGCTTCTTCCTGTCTGAGCTACCTGTACATATGCTAGGCAATCTTTAACTACTGAAACTACCTCCTTCCCAAAACCGAATTTTTAGAGCTTCATTCTAAGACAGAATGTCAGGAAAAATAATGGCCAGGTAAAAAGCAAGATGGAAAATCAATACTGAAACATTCCTGTGCTTTCTGGAAACAAGGATGGAGAGGAGAGTGTAGTGATTTCTGGCACTGTGACTCAATGAAACACAAATCTACGGAACATCAATAAATAAAGGGTAGAGGAGGGCTCTATGCAGGGCACAGAAGGCAGCGAGAGGGACCAGCAGCCCTCACAGTAGCCGCTCTGAGTGATGCTAAGGAACAAATTTCTCTATTGTGTTCCACTTCTCTTTGCATGACAAAAGATACACCAAGAGAAACTGCAGTGTTTTCAATGTCTGTACAAACTATGCAGCTGAAAAGGCTGGTAGTCTCTCTTAAGAGCAAGTGATGACATTATCTGCTGCCATGTTTTAAAGGAAGCCAGAAATTTAAAGTGTTAGATAAGGAGATAAATAGGTATTCCATATGTGTCCTTGAAAGTCCAAATACAATTGTTTTACACCACAGCTCATGTTCCGCATGCTTAGCAACCTGACATTTCCATTTGCTCTTACATAGTTTTGGCTTGACCAAGAATACTGATACCCATCAACCAGTTATATGCCTTTTTCCTACAACTTTGTTGAATGAGGAACATCAAAATCCACCACCTCAGATTCTGAGGATAGGCCATGCCATGTGTAATGATAGTGCTTTCCAAGGCTACGACTGGTCTCCCCTCCATCAGAGCTTCCTGTATGGAGGGCTGAATTCTGAAATAAGCACCTGGGGATAAAAACAGAAAAGTGAATTATTTGTGTGGGTATTTGCAGTAACTACTGAGCTGTAGTAGTAGGCAAATTGTAGTAGTAAAATTGTAGTAGTAAAAGGCAAATTGTCATCATCATGACAAATTTATCCCCTTCTTTAGCTGTCATAACAAATTTATCCCCTTCTTCAGCTGTTCTTTAGGGTGAATTCACAAATAACTTCATGAAGATTAAAGCTATGTTTTATGTAAGTGAAATATTTGCAAAATATCTCTACTCTTAATATCAATAATAAACCTCATCATCATCATCAAATGGTGCTCCTCTGCCACCATTTTGCAGCCGGATTGTCACTGGCTCCAGTAACATTACTTTAAATTAGCATTACTGCAAACAAACAGAGCCCTGCAACCATGCCCAAAGAATATGTTTTAAAAGAGTGGAAGCACCATGTATACCATAGTAACTCAATATACTATAAGACTTTTGTGCATCAAGACTATTGTTGCACTTTGCTTTGCTCCCAGAACACCGCCAGCAAGGTCCCTGCTACATTCAGATGAGGAAAATGCTATCCACCCAGGTACTGTTTCAGAATGCACTACTCACCATGCAGAAATCTTCTCACTTGGGTGGTCCCACGTGCCGCAGTGGATGCATGTCTTCCCAGTCTATAGGTTATCTTCCTAATCATCTTGTGCATAAGGATGGTCCTGAGATAACAAAAGTCAGGTAAAAAATGGAAGAAGTAATTTAGCAATGACGTGACCCTGTGAAGCTGAACATATCACCTCTTGCCTTGGTCTTGGAAGATAAACAAGACCATGAGATTGCCTGGAGACTCCTGATGTGTCAAGCATGAGCTAAAGTGTCAAAGCAAAATATTAAGCTACAGAAATGGAGTAGGAAGAGTTCACCTGGCCTATTGCCAATGCTAGGCTGAAATTGTGGTAGAGCAGAGGAAAGGATGAGGAGTAATGAACTAGAGAGTTTAGATGTAGACAATCTTTTAATTTCCAAAGCTACTTGCTCATGATAAATTGCAGGCTCGGCCACTGCCGCCTCCAACCTGAAAGATCACAAGGAGAAATCTACAAGGCGGATGCAGGCCAAGGAATGCTATAGTGAGATTAACTGGGTTTTTGCTGGTGTCTAGGAGAAAATAAGCAGTTCAGTAATATGAAGAAAGGAGCTGAGAACCGGTAAACCAGATTGTAACTACAACGAGGAAAGAGCAGCTTTCCATAGAGCTGGGAGTGCTTTATGTAGGCTCACGTTATGTCACCCTTCTTAGCGCAAAACCTTGGAAGCAGAGTGGCAATTCAGCCCCAGCAACAAACTCCAGAACTCCTCTGGTCTCTTAGCAACTCCTATTCACTTTAATTAAATTCATTTCCAAACAGAGAAAGAGGGGGAGAGAGTTGTAAAGGTTACCAGACTGGTCTGGTCTGGTCTGGGCTGCCGGGCAGTTTCACTCAATGCCTGGCTGCTTCACGTATTTTCCCTGGGCATTTGGCCATATCCCTCGAGCTTTTCTATTCCTCACCCCTTCAACAGAAGGAAAGGATTTCTTTCTTCAGTCCTCTGTATCTATTGCTAATTTAGATGGCAAGTTAATTAGAATACAGTACTGTGTTCATGTTACACTTAGCAGAACATGGCTCTGATCTCGTACAGTGTGTGCACTACAGCTATACAAAACATCTTATACTCAGGGAGAGTAATTTTGCCCAAATCTAAAGACTTCAGCTATACGACAGCTCGGGCTGCGTAATGCAGGAAAAGAGGGACCAGTCAAGCCATCAAGACAGACATTGTCATAAAAAGCAATATACACTGAGTGAAACTGTAAAGATTTATTTTCCACTTTGCAAATCCTTTTTAAAGACAAAAACCTTAATTAAGTTTATGGAATTGTATCAAGACACAAAAGTGGCAAGAGCTCTTAACTCCATGCTTACAACCTCTGCCTGTGCTATGCTCAGCAGCCAGCACCCTGAGCAGTTCATGCAAATGTACTGGTATCGCTCTGTGTGCGTACACACCCCTCGCTCTCTGGGACAAAGCCAGCTTTGGAATCAATTCATTAAGCCAACAAGGTTACACCAAGGATCGGTTGAGCTGCTCGAGTTGTGCTCTGAATTTTAACAACCCTCCAAACTCTGAGGCGCAGGAGCCAGGAGTGCCCAAGCTGTGCTGGCTGGTGGATGAAAACCAGCTGGTCACCACCTGAAACCCAATCGGGATTAGCTGATGTTCGCTGGAAACTCAGCCAACACTCAGCCTCAGCTGGCTGAAAGATTTTTGAAGCTTGGCAAGTTTTGCAGCAAGACCCATCCGACCTTTCGCCTCGTAACAAAACTCTGCAGATTCCTCATGCAAATTTCAGGCAGCTCTAGCACAGACCAGCTTTCCTCCCTCCTCCAAACCATCCCTGCTCGCCCCCCCTTGTCATCGATCCGGCACATCTGACCTCATGGAGCAATGGCCTGGCGTGTCTCTTACCTCTGGGTGTCCGTCTGCCGTAGGGAGGCTGGGTGGGCACTGGAGCGGTGCCTGGGCAGCCCTGGGAGAAGGCAGGAGGGGGGGCTGGCCGGCGCTCCTGGCTGGGAGAACCCATTTATTATTAACCACAGGCACAGCTGAGCTCTGCAACTTCTCGCTGCATGGGGTGCAGGAGGCCATTTCACGACAGGGCGAGGAAAGCTTCTGTGATTATTTTTGTTCATACGGTGCCAGATTTTCCCCTCACTCTTTAAAGGACTTTTCTCATTTTTCAGATTCCTTTACTGTTAGACTTTTTTTTTTTGTGTTGGTGAATTCACTGCTGGCTAAAACAGTGCCTCTGCAGACTGAGTCCCTTTGTACTTTTTTCTAAAAAGCAGAGGAATTGCATTCATACCTCCCCCACAACTTCACTAAACAGCTGTTAAGCTCTTTCTTCTCAGGGTAAGAGCTCTACCGAGCTCTTGGCCTCCCCACTCCGGTGAGGAACGCTGTAGGTCTAAAGACGGTTATGGCGATACTCCATACGATGTGGACACCTGGCTACGCCGAGAACACAAGCTGGGTTCACCAAGGAAAACTATCCTAGCCTCCTACTGTAAAGACAACCTATTCTAGTACTTCTAGGGTGGCTTTGAACAAAGACTTTGGAATTAATAAATCTTTATCCCCCTCATAAAGAAGCCATAATACTTTGAGATCTAATGCACTGATATTACGCATGTTTTGATTTTACATTCTGCAGAAAATACGAGAGGTCAGAGTTAAATGGCTGCCCATGAAGGAATTGATTTATGGGAGAAAAGGCAGACATGATTCTGTGCAACTTCCGTGCATAACATAAAACTAGCTGAAGTAATTGCCAGTGTATCGCTGAAGTAATCAGTGTCAGGGAACTGATTTTACTGCAATCCATTAATCAGGAAATTGTAAAACATAGGTTGTTAAAGCAGTAGTTGCACTTTACACTTGTTCCTTTCAAAAGAAGTTTCCTGCAACTTTTGTTTAACTTGGCAACCATGAATATCGTCTTATTTTCTACATCCTTCCAATCTTTTCAACTAAACACATTCAAGGAAACTTCAAACAAAGCTTGCTAAGTTACAAAGACAATCTGCCTCTGACTTCTGCTACGTGGTCTGCAGGGAATTTAATTGCAAGAAGGATAGATTGCATCCTCAGAAACCATAAATGGATGCTGAAGATTTTGTGAATGGTATCTATTTCCTGGGGGGATGGGTAGCCAGATGTATTGGAAAGAAAATGTGCAGGTAAAATTACATTTTTGAAAAATATACACACATTATAATGTCATCATTTTACTCTCAATTACATCTGTTTGGAAAGACTGCAGTACTGCTGGAACCTACCTGGGCTATCACATTTTTGGCATGCTACAGGGCAAGACAATTTAGTAATCAAGTCAGTTACTCAGTTTCAAACTCTCAAGATCGTCCCAATGTGATAAATGAGTTGGTCCCAAACAGGATTCCAATCAAAGTTTACAATTTATTAGGTGAATGAGAAGCAAGCAAACAGCGCTGGGTGCGCTGGGGAGTCTCCACTCCACCAAAACGCACACCCGCCGTAGCAGTTTTTCTTGTATTTATACAGACACACTCATAACCCCCCCCAAAAAGGTCAGTCTCTCGAAGGAGATCATTTCCATAGTCCCTGCCTCAGGATCCGCCTCAGGCTCCTCCTTGACACGCCTTCTGGTGGTCATGGGCAGGGGTCTTCAGGATGAAGGCCGGAGGTCTTCCTCACGTGGGCAGGGGTCTTCAGGATGAAGGCCGGAGGTCTTCCTCACTGTGCACTTTTCACCTCTTCCCTAAAATTCCTGATTTGGCTGCGTTCGCAGAGCCAAACCGGTTCCAGCCTAGCCTGTCCTTGAGTGGACATCTGGTGGTCTCCTATCTGTCACTGTCTGAAGACAAATGTTAGTTCTTGTTAGTCCTTATCTTGCCCACATGGGCTAGTTTTTGTTTCCCTTCCTCCCTACAGATGTGTGGGTCATGAGATACAACTTTGCTGGCATTTGCCTATCTCTCTCACCAGCCTCCTTCCTGGGCAGCCAGCAGGGACTATGACTTCACAACTTAATAAAGGCAAGCAATAATTCATACAACAGTTAATGTAGCAGTTAGTATTTAATATTTAAACAATAACTTGTTAGTAATTAATATTTAAACAATAATATATATCCTCTTATGTGATTTTATGTCTATTCCTATATTTCCTCTATCAGTTCCCCCTTTTTATTAAATCAAGTAAATTCTTTTACTTGCGTAAGTTTCCTGATTGATTGAAGACACCCTCTTAAACATGCACCAAACCCATATATACAGCAGTGTTAGTAACAATACTAAAGCAGCTGTAGCTATTAACAGCATTATAACAGGATGTTCTAAATGACTGAAAAATCCTCAAGTGGAAGGTGACCATCTAAAGAGTGCTTCCCAGCATCTATGCTCTCCATCCTTTTCTACTCTTTTTACAATTTCCTGTTATCTCGTTTTGCATCATGATGAACTGTCACCAGAGTTCTCTGCTCTGTAGTGACAGAGCATTCTGTGTATCACTCTGGTGGTTAGCAGCATCATGAGGCATTTCGCAGGTTTACGGGTTTTTTTGCATTTCACAGAGATCTTAAACTAAGATAATCACTTATCTTGAATAGGTGCACCCTACTCCTCACCACCTATTTGCACACCCATTGTCCCATATTGACACGAATCAAATGAACACTTCCCACACCAATATGATCTTAGACAGTAAGTACCCAGTTCAGTCTGCTGTATCAGATGAAGTTGGAGGTAAGAGCATGTTGCATTGTTTGCCATTTTTCTCCTTGAAACAAATGGAAAACTAGCCTGTTGGACTTTTAGCTCAGCTTTCCTATATGAACCTGCAGGTCTCCGAGACGAAAGAGGGCCTCTCCAGCAGCTCTCCAAGGGCACTCCTCCAGTGTTGTGCATATCCCAGGTTTTAGATTTGTCTTCTGGGTTTATTACAATGAAAAGAAGAGCTTATATGAGCCATTTTCAAGGGCTAACCCCATCCTTTGCTCTACTAGAGAAGCCACTGAGGTTTGCTGAACCAGGAAGAGAATCAGCCAGTTTGACACCGGCTGGCCCCTGAGAGGCAGGCTGGCTGCAGTTCCAGCATGTTTCTGAAATGGCATGTATGTCTGATGATGGCAGAGGGGCAAGGTGGCAGGACCACAGTGCGTAGGTGACTGGGAGAAGAGAAAGCTCCGGAGAACTGCTGGAGACAGTTTTTGTAGGAAACCGTGGGGGCTGTGTGTAACTCGCTCCTCCGCTTGCAGCAGCATTAGCTGGCTTTCCAGTCCTGCCTGCAGGGAGCTTGCTGCTGGGACATCCCCCTCCGGGCCTCAGAAGTAGAGGTTAATATTAAACAGGTTGCTGGGTAAAATGAGAGCGGCTGGGAACAAAGAAAGCTCAATGGCAAATTCCTCCTGCCTGCTGGGAGCTGGGCCCTCGGGCCACCCTTGCATTGTCCCTGTCTGTGAGTGACTCCCACCCGAGTTACCATCTCCTCTGAAACATTTTCTCTCTCAGGGGTGTCAGGGGAAATGAGGAGCTACACATTAATTTTGTCACACTGGCACATCTGCCTTGGGACGGTATTTTCCTCTGCCTGTGTACCTGATTTGCAGGAATGCAAGCTGGAATGCACTTATTGGTGTCTCTCTGTTGTGAAGCTTGCTTCTAGGCTGCCAGTATCCAAGAGATGTACTAGGGATGTGCAGAATCACACGGAACACACTTATTTAACCATTTATTTACTTCATTTACATTTATTTACTTTGTGCGAACTATGGTGCCTGGAACTGGCTGTCTTGCCAGGGCTGCTGTGTAAGGCAACAATCTAACCAGTGCGAAGGCCTGATGAAGTCGCTTTTTAGTGATTTAACCTGTCTTTAAAGGCTTACATCCTTGCACTTTTATCAGGAAATCTTCATGATTGTTCTAATGGTTCCAAAATAACTTTCCAGATTATTTTAATGGCTTGCTCATAAAGTATTTGATTAACTTCTTTTTTCCCTAATATGAAGTATTTTTTTCTCCAGCTGTTTCTAGCAGAATGTAAGGCTGAACGTAGAAAGCCTGTGCGGTTTTTGAACTTATGTTTCAGTGTCGAACATTGTATGAAAAATGCTCTGTGATGGAATCGGGTGTGGAAAATAAGTTGCTTCTTATTAATATGAACTTTTAAAAAAAAGTCTTCCTGATTCTAGCAGCTGTTTTCCACCGAACATCCTGGCTTTCTCATAACAGAGATTTGTGGAACTGAATTTACAAACTATCTGGCACTGATCACTGTGCTGGAGATCTTAGGAGGGAGGAATCTGCTGCTCATGACTATCAACGCTGCATAGTGAACCCGGATTAAGGTCTTCATCTGGTGCCAGCTCCTTATCTTGGGTGAAGGTCAGTCTTACACAACCGACCACGTTCATTCCCAAGAACTAAACATCTCTGTGCCCAAACCTCTGTCCCCTGAAGTTCTGTGAAGTTCAGCTTTTGCCAGTCTTTTTTTCCCGATGCATACCTTCACCTTGGCTTGTTAAAATCTGTACGTCCACTTCACCACCTTTTAATTTAGACTTCTGTTTGCCCAGGTTATGGCTCTGGATACTCCAGAAGATGCCAGAAGGTGCATTCACATTACCTCATTCTTCAGGTCATTTGAGGGCACTTAAATAATCGTTTCAAGGCAACCTGAAAACAAATTGACCTCTCCAGTGCAGTTCCTAAAGTCCTGCCGTCCCGGGATGGTGTCCTACTGCCTACTTTTAGAACAAAGGCTTAACATCGGTATTTTCTGAAGCGACTGATGGCTTAGATACGTTTGAGTTTTTAATGTATTTTCAAATAGATATGCAAAATACCAGTAACATCGCACTGATAGGCTTCTCTTTTCACCTTGCCCCTGCATTCCCGCTTGTCGCCCTGCCTTACCGGGCCGCGCCCAGTGCTTGGCTTAAGGCTTTCGGCAGTGGGAAGGCAAGGACACGACGCAGATCACGCCAACAGTTTCACAACCATGATTTATTACGGCAGGAGGACGGGATGTTTCTCACCCCAAATTAGCAGCGCTACGGTCGCTGGTGGCCTCGTGCCAGTCCTTGGCCTGGGCCTTGGGGGCACCGCTGGCTCGTTTCCCCGCCCCCTCCGCAGCCGGCGCCACGTTGCCGTTACGTTTCCTTCCCTCGGGGCCGAGGCCCGTTTCCCGCCGCGGACCGAGCCGGCCCACCCAGCTTCCGAAGGCCCCGCCCCATCAGCCGAGCGCTGCCGCTCCTCACGGCTGACCGGGGCGGAGCAGCCTCTGCCAACCGAAGAGATTCGAACCCGCCACCGCAGGTTCGAACGCGCCGTTAAACCGCTGAGGCCCCGCGGCGCCACCGCCCGGCGGCGCCCCCCGCCCCGTCCAGCGCGTTCCCGCCCCGCCCCTCGGCCAATCGGAGGCGCCGTTCGGCAGCGGGGGCGGGGCAGAGCTGGTGCCCGCCTCAGCCGCCCCGCCGGAAGGATGTCCTCCCGGAAGTTCCGGCGCTGCCGCTGTGTGGGATAAACAGTAATGGCGGAGGCGGTGGCTCTGGGAACAACGGCGGGCGCCGCGTCGGCCGCGGCCCTGGGAACATCTGCCGCTGCGGCCGCGGGAGCGGCGGCCGCCGCGGCCTTCGACTTCGCAGCCGTGCCGCCACCCGTCGTGGGGCCGGGAGGAGGCGGCTGGACCAAGCAGGTCACTTGCAGGTACGCGCCGTCCTTAGCAGGGGAGGCGGTCGCCCTTCACCCTCCCCCCTCCCCCCCCCCCCCCCCCCGCCTTGCACCGCGGCCTTTTCTCTCGGCGCCGCTTCCCTCTCCTCCCCTCCCCCCCCGGTCACGTACGCGCAGCGCGCGGCCGCAGCGCCCCCGCCCCGCCCGGCGCCCGGAGGGAGGGAGGGACGGAGGGAGGGAGAGAGGCCTGCGGCAAACTGCGCAGCTGGCCAGGCCGGGCCGGGCCGCGCCGCGCCCTGCGGCGGCTCCGGGCGGAAACGGGCCGCGGCGGCGGGGCTTGTGGGGGATGTAGTGCAGCAGGAGCGGCAGCGGCGGCGGCGGACCGTGGCCGGAAGTACCGGCCGGCGCCGGGCGCGCGCGGGGCCCGGCCCGCTGGAGCCGGAGCCGCGGGCGGGGGCGGTGCGGGCTGCGGCCTTTCTTCTGCCCTTGCCTCATGGGAGGGTGTTCCCTGCGGTTCCGCCGCGCAAATGGCGGGTGGCTGTCGTCCCCTTGCCATGCGGTGGGGTTGGGGAGCGGGATTGGAAGTGTTGCGGGCTCCTGGTGAAATGCCACGGGCAACTATTTATTGTGTGAAAATATGCTCGTAGTCATCGGTGTGAAGGAGACTGTAGAACGGAAGTCCTGTAACCGCCTTCCAGAAAATGCGATGAAGCAGGAAATAAGAAATTACTTAAGTTCTTGTCCGTTTGAAAAAAAAATACTTAAAAACGGAAATGAATTCGACATTGATGTAGCAAGAATTATTTATTATACCGGAGACTGCAAAACGTAATGAATGCTGCTGTTTGTGTGACGTTAAGATTCTGTATGCTGCGTCATTTTCCACGGGTGTTTTCCTTTAAAGTGTATTTCCGAGGAATCTTTTGTATGGAATTATGCAAATCATACTGCATGTTGTAAAGCTTGCCGGGTGGACTATTTTTAAACTTAAACTGCTGGCCTATTTGTAGACTGAAAAGAATATAAAACA
The DNA here is from genome assembly GCF_009769465.1 of Tauraco erythrolophus. Taxonomy (NCBI): domain Eukaryota; kingdom Metazoa; phylum Chordata; class Aves; order Musophagiformes; family Musophagidae; genus Tauraco; species Tauraco erythrolophus. The sequence continues at coordinate 66,669,130 of NC_141468.1, read as the reverse complement.
GTTTCTGTGAATATAGGAATATATTAGTTTATATGAAAGCAAGTGGTAATAAATTAGCATCAAGGAAGATCTCCTGATTTTTTTTTTACTTTTTTTTTTATTAAATAAAATTATAAATTACTTTTGACCTGAATATGTTTCTGGACAAATGCATTCCAAGTCACTTGGAAGCAAAAAAAAAAAAAAGCATCCCTTGGGCAAAAAAGAAGTGGCTCTAAATCTTAGCGTGAGATCTGCTTTTTTTTCTGCATGTTTTTCCATTTGTGCCAATTGCAGATTCAAATAGCAGTATTAAGAGCCCTCGCTTAGCTTTCACAGGGGAGCTTGCTTGCTGAGTCTCTTTTTTTGTGCTGTTAGGTGTGCCCTGCAGTATTTAAAGCACTCCTGTTAGCTATTGATCACTGTTTATTTTGGTTAATGCACCGTTAACGTGTCCATTCGAGAAGCACTGTTTCTCGGCTCTCCCTGAGTACTTCTGCATACAGAGAGTTTTGCCGGGTTAATATTTGATGCGCAGCGGTTAAACGTAGGCCAGTGATGAGGAAATGCCCGGGAATGATGCTTAGCTCAGCTTTTAAGTGGGATGTGGGGGTATAGGTTAGTGCTCCCTCTATGTAGATTGCCTTGTTATTTCCGAAGATCGAAAGGTTCCATTAAGTGAAATGGATTGGTGAGAGATACATACATATGTATATTTTTCTCAGGTAACAGACACAATTAATCAATTTAAGAGAGTGACTGCCCTAGTATAGAAGCAGTCAGGTTCATCATTGTCATGCAGTGCAGTGAGTCTGTCTAATGAGTATATTTATTTGCAAACACTCAGGACTAGTGGCAAGTTAAGGCTACTCATCTGTAACATGTGAGTGTAAACTGAAGTGAGGTCTCAGCTTTCGACGTAACGAACCGACCTGTTCTTTGTTCTTTTTGATTAATCCTTCCAGTTACCCCATTGCTTGCTTGCTCCTTTACTTGTTTATTTCTGATAGGCCATTCAAGTTGTACACAGACTAGCTTTCCTCGGACTTGAAGGTGAAATTAACAATTTCGACTTAACCTTCTGGGAATGTGTGATAAGAATTTTGTTTTTCTAAGTTTGGTTTCAATAGGATGCATTCATATTCAAGAAAATATATTTCTTACTATTAAGTCTTGATTTAGCTTCATAAAAGAGCTTGAGGATTTAACTGTGAGATGAAGGGATTGAATTTCAAAATGCAGGTTTTTAATATAGTAGGTTGAGCAGTTTATGTTTTGAGTATCACTGCACAATTCTATTTGTGTATAGGCTTTATTTACTTGAATCATCATATGGATGACAGTAAATGCTGCCTGAAAAACTTCTGGGAGATAGTAGTCTCTTCAGTATAAGTACTTTGCACTTCCTGGCTGATGAAGTAATACTGCTGTTTTATCAGAACTGGAAGTTTTAGAATTGGTGGAATAACTTCTTGCTGCTCCTTTTGAATACCTGATATGATAAATTGGTTGGCCAATGAGTTTTATTATGCCCCTGTGATATCCTTAGGATGAACGATTGATATCTCAGAGAGAGACACAATGGCTAAGATGAAGGACTTTAGTGTATCCTAGATACCTAGTTTGCAGACGTTATCCTTCTGCTTTTCTTGCAGCTAAAGTTTAGAAGTCTCGGGGTGAAATGTAGGAATTAATCATGTTCCTTGAGAGATGTTGAAAAATAATTTTCTTACATTGCTTCTATGATTTAACAGTTTTCAAGGCTTTTGTGGTGTGTAATAATTTATAATATTTTAATCTGGAATAAACTTCAGGGGAGTAAAACCATATTTCATAACTACTTTTTATATACTATTCTGATCCTTTTGTCACTGATATGTTTGAAATAAGAAAAACAATGGTGGTCCTTACGAAGCTTCTCTGTCCTTCCAATTTCAGATGGATATGTGGTTTTATTGAGCAATGGTATAGCCTGTTTTTTTCCCAAAGACTTGACGCTGTTAGCTCCAAGCTGACCTAAATAGATTACGTTTCACTTGTTTGTTTAATAACTGAACATAAATAAAACTCTTAAGAATTAATTGGTGTGTTTTGAGAGCTGTCTTACATGTTTGTATCTTTGCTGTTCTTTCTAAATACCTAGATAAGGTATTTATCTGTCTTTTAATGTGAAGAGTCTGCATCCGTAAAGTATGCCTCCTTAATTCAGTGCAACACTAGTGATAAGATGTGGAGCGCAAACCTTAATAGCCTGCTTGTATTACTCCTTTCTTAGCTGCCCTGTTCTGGATCCCCCCACTAGCTTCTTGCTGAAGAAGGTTGTGGAGGAGAAGAGACGAGGAGATAAATGCTATTAATACCTACTCTTTTTTTTTCTTTTCCTCTTAAGGTTGCTAACTCATGTAGAATTTCATCAGCCGCTCACATGGCTGAACGCCCACATGCTGTGCTAGCACAGCACGCCTGGCCTCAGCCCCACTACCTTCTTCCCTGGGAATTCCCAGTCTCTGTATGGCACCTGAAGAAGCTAATGAATGCGGTTGGCTGTTCCCTGAAGTTCCCTGTCTGCCAGTCATGGCAATTTTTGAAGGAGGCCTGTTGCTGGGTGTGACCTTCTAATTCAGCAAAACCAGTAGTTTAATAAACAAAATGGGGTTACCTGAAAGCAACATTAAGTGGACCTCAAGTAAAGAACAAACCACAGCAGAATAAGCAAACCCATTGTAAGCTTCAGAAGCTGTGAAAAGCAGTATTGCGCGTTGATTTCACTAATAGGATTACAGAGGTAGAGACTTAATATACGTAAGGAAGCATGTGAAAGAAGCTGGTATGTGTTCAGGATTTTAGGCTGCAGTTACATGTGTTTAACACTGCATTGTCTTTTTGATAAAGGTGTTGCAAATTCTTTTTTTCTAGCTTATGGCAAGCAATAGAAGTAATATTCTAGCAGTGGAAAACAAAATCTTCAGTAGATTATTACATTTAAAGCATCATGGAAGTCAAGGTCGTTGAAACCCAGATAAACTTGAAAAGTATTCTAGTAAATTAATTGTAACACTTGTAACACCTGACCTCTCTACAGTGATTGGAGTTCCAGGGAGTTGGAGACATGGTTAGCTTTATGGCCTTGGACAAGTGTTTTCTCTGTACGTTTCCAAAAAATGCTGACCGGATCTTGACTACAACTTGAGCCTTCTGGATGTGCAGAGCCTGATTTCCACGACCTTTTTTTAAGTACCCTGTGAAAATCAGGATATGCTATTTTGATCAAGGAATCCATAACTAGACATGAGTTGAAATGTTTTTCAGCGATAAAATGCCAGTGCAGACAATTACTACTTCTGGGTGGTTGTTCCGTGGGTTGATATCACTCATGCTTCGTACGGTCGTGCAATGAACTGAACTGGGGAGATGATCTGGGTTTGGACCCTGATGACTTCTCTGGTCTGGTTCCCCATGAAGACTCACCAAATTATACTAGTATATCTGAATAGGAAAGATAGAGAGCACTGCTGCCAGAATAAGTGCTTTTTGGATGATAGCATCACAGGCACTCAGAGAAAATCCAGTTATATGCTTGTCTTGACCTAGTTTTGCTCTTTCAGATGAGATTTTATGTATTCTCTGAGTACTTGACAGAATGCAAATTTCAGATATCCTTCTATGTGTTACTGAGTGAAGCAGGTAACTAATTTATTTCCGTTTTAAGGATCCTTTTTTCCTGTAACCAGAAACAAGAGGCTAGTATTGCTGTTGTGTGAAGTTACAGTTAAATTTAATACTTCATGTGTGTAAAGATGCTCTGCCACAGAAGTTTTGTTACCTTTCACCAAAAATAATGCATTCTGTGAATTTTTTGATGTGACTAGACCATATTTTAGCTAAACACTGCAATTTGGTATGTAAAATGTAAAATCCTTCATGACCTTAAAGTAAAAAAATCTTACCTCTTGGCAGGAGTGGAGGAGGAACCTGGTGTAATCCTTAGAGAAATACATTTTTCTCTCCTCCCACTCCAGCATTCTTGTTCAGATGATGCTGAGTTTGCTGCGTAGGATTGCAGGCCTTTAAAAGTGGTGTGTGAATTAAATTGAGCTTGTGAGTGTTTCAGGTTTGGCTTTTTTCCCTTTCCAGCCTACCATTTTGATGTAACAGATTATGACAGCTTTCAGAATTATGCAGAACCTGTGTTTGCAGAGGATTTTCTAACATAAGCTGAGAAAGAAGGAAGGAGACTTGGAGCTCTGTTTCCTCTCTAACAAGCAGTGGGAGAGCCTAATTTTGAGGCTTATGTCTTTCGGATAAGTTATGCTGACCAATACTTTCTAACAGAAATCCTCACTTCAGGCTGGTGCCTCTCTCTCAGTCACTTCAGTCAGCTGTAGCCGTGTCTCAACACTTTGTTGGCTTAAGTAGCAGTGGGGCTGGGCAGTGATCTGATCCGGATTAAAAATAACCGTGAGGGCAGCAAAAGGCACGTCAGGGTACATCTGAAACCATGCGTCGCCTGAGTCAGCGGGCGGCTGTGAAACTCTGTGCCCCAACACATGGGGGAAGAAATGCTCTGTAGAAATAAGCGAAGGGTGGAGAAAACAGTTGGTAAAGAACAAACCTTTAACAACGTAGATTATTTTTTACCCTGTTGATGTGACTTCTGTTTCTTAAAAGCAAGCCAGAAATTCCAGTTACGTTCTGGTTCCACGAGCTCGTGGGTTGTTGGGTTTTTTTGGCTTCGAGGTGGATTGGTTTGTGTGAGTGGGTTGTGGTGTTGTGTAGGTGGATGTTGTGTTTTTTGGTGGTGGTTTGTTTTTTTCTTGCTCACAGTGGAGAGTGCCGCTTACGGAGCATGAAGGTTTTCTTGTTTTTTTGCAACACTCTATTCCTGGTGTGTGCTGGCATAGCTGTTAGTGCAGCCACCTGGCAAACCTGATGAGGGTACTCATCTCTCCAGGGAGAATAACCTGCAGAGCTTCATCTTAGTCTTATACCACTTATTTTTATGTAGGACCATGTTTCTTATCTGGTTACTATGTGGCTGCAGCGTACAGATTGGTGATTGTTCTGAGTGTGAATTACAGCCTGATGGCAAGTGGCACCTGGTGGTTTATAAAACTACTTTAGATATTTTTTTGTTGTTTTTCATAGCACCTTGAAAACACTACTGGTTTTGTGCATGGAGGGTTGTCAGGCCTCTCAAGACTCACCTCAGTTTTTAATATATCCCTAGTACTAGATTACAAATGTAGCTCATTTGTCATTTCTCTGTTCACCTTGATTTATCTGACTTCTTAAAAATATAGCAGGCTAAGTACCAATGCAGAAGTTCATGCAGTTCAGCAACTTGACACCTTCTGAGTTGAGGAACGTCCACCTGAATGTGATGTTTTGTGAAGAGCTATGCTAAGCTTAGTTTGGGCTCCTGAAAGATGATCCTTCTGTCTCTTGTGCTGGCTGTTCTGCTGTGTGGCTGCATGGTCAGCTGGTTGGAGGACCTGGCTCTGCTGGCTGCTTAACTGTGGTAGTACCAGCACAAAGCAGTGGAGGTGTGCAACAGGAGGAGGGCAGGACTGCCCCTTTCAGCAGCAAGATGGGCTTAGAAGGGTATAATCTGCTTCTCAGTTTTCCCTCAAGTGGGTTTTGTATGAGACCTAAACTGTTAACAAATTTTCTTGTTTACCAGGTCTTGATGTTTCCAGTCAGTTCAGAGTTTGCAGCTTGGTATCTGGGGGCTAATGCTTCTCTTTCTAAACTGAAGTGTTAGTAAACGTTTTGATTTATTCAGTTCTTACATTGGGTGGATTTTTTTCTTTTCCTTTTTTCTTGGCTAATACTTCTATGTGGATCAGAAAAGATGTATTTAAACATGTGTTTTCAGTTGTGGTTTTGATGTGAACATGCTGAGTCTGAATAGTTACAGTGCCTTAAATTTTAAGAAGCTTGTGTCTTCTAGGTTGCAATTTAAAACAAATTGAAAATGACTATTCAGTTTTCTTGAATAGCTGAATTTGAGGATGCTCAATTAAACTTCCGTTGTTTGATGTGCTAAAACTTAGTAAACTGTCCTCAAAAACTTTGAAACCATACAATTCTTTCAAGACAGGCAGCACAGTATTGAAGCAGGGTGCTTCTACTGATTACTTGGCTCCTGTAGCAAAAACTGATGTGTATGTTCTGTCAGATATAATTATCCATCACAAATGTGTGTTGTATTCTTGGAGAGGAAATTACTTCTGATTGAATTATTTACAAATTCAAAAGAGATTTAAGCCCTCAGGAAACTTGTTTAGGGTGTGACTGATTTTGATTTTCAGATTCACTGGTGGGCTTCTGTAAGATTTTTGTCGATGTCAGAACACAGGAGCTACAAGTAAAACTTTGTCCCTCTCTGCTGCTTTGTCCAAGACTCTTTCCTCTGTCATAGCCCAGGATAAGATTTACCTTGGATGTTTTTGTCAGGCTTTTGTAAGTGTAAGTCCCTAAACATGCAGTGCAGTTCACTGGAATAGCTAAGGCTTCGTCTTTTCTCAGATGTTCTTATTTGTATGTTTATAGTGGGATGTAGTCCCATGAGTCATTAGTGGTGTTCTGAATTCAGCATACCTAGATTTATAAAATAACTCATCATCCAAATACTTTGTTTACAGCTTCAGTGTGTCTCCTTAATTAATGGTGATCTTCTGCCTTACAGATACTTCATGCATGGAGTCTGCAAGGAAGGAGACAACTGTCGCTACTCCCACGACCTCTCCACTAGTCAGTCTGCCATGGTGTGCAGGTATTATCAGCGAGGGTGCTGTGCTTATGGAGATCGTTGCAGGTAAAGAAATGCCATTGACAATCCTGTAGGAGAGAATTTCACTCTTGAGTCCTTGAGTAGAGAGCTCACAGAAAGGCAATATATCTTAAAGTGTTTTCTCCTTTCATTGCAACTGCAGAAATTTATAAAAATAGCTTCTTTCCACAAACTACCTTCTTTTGATAAATTCTATAGTGTTTGCTTTCCTATGGAAATAAATAAGCAAAGGCAAGGCAAGAAGAGGACTGGTTTTTGTTAAAGTAGTAGTTGTCAGGGTGTGGGTTTTTTTGTTTGCTCATTAATAACGTGAGTAGATGAATTAATTGAACTCTGAGACTATATTCAGACTAGCTGAACTGGTAGAACTGAGTTACACTTGGTAAGTGATCATAAAAATCTGAACAGGTAAGTATCTTTTTATTTTCCCATTGTGTCTTCAGGAATTGCTACTCTGACACTTGAACTGCTATTTTGGAAAAGTAACTGGAGTGTAGTCATGGAGGTTCTAAAATGTTGCCTGCACAAAATGGCCTTACGTTATGAAAACATAGTATGGCTTAACCTGTTACCTCTGAAATTATTGAAAAGAAAAAAAAGTGTGAAGAAAGGAAATGGATGCTTTCCTAGTGTAGCAAAGCTCTACAAAGGCTTGGGGTTGTTTGTGTCATCTGAAGTTCCATTTGTTAAAATGTATCACGAGTTTTAATGGTCTGTCTCCTTGCAGCTCTAATGCATGATTAAATACATGCATCATGACTTCTATGGGAGTTCATGGTTAGCTTTACTTTCATGTTTAATGGGTGGTTACTATGTATAAGATAAAAAAGCCTCTTAATAAGGCTGCAGGCCTTCTGTCTGCTAGTGTTGCTTTCTTGATCATGTACATCTGTGGTCTCCAAACTCTTGATTATGCACCCCATCAATGAAAAATTTGAGCACCCCTCCAATATATATATATTTATTTATAGATTATATTTATTTATAGATTACATCTTATAACATTTTGTATTATTTATAGATTACATTTTGTATTATTTATAGATTACATATATCGTCTACTGTACTAATGCATTATGTACATTATAAAACATACACAAAAATCAGAATTTAAAAAAAGATGTAATAAACAATATTTTATAAATATTTTAACAGTCCAAAACCATTTTTGCTCCCACTAAAAGCCTTATTAGTAGTAATATTTTTTTTTTACTCATGGTAATGTTGATTGAATATGTATGCTTCGTTATTTTTTAAAATCTTAGTTTAACATTTTGTCATATGATGATTTGAAGATCTCGTTCCAAGCTCAGTTTATTTCAGTACTTAGTTTTAATGGCTGTCATAGCTGAAAAAGATCTTTCACAAAGATATGTGAATCGAAAAGGAACAAGTGTGTTGACTTCACTGTTACTAATACTGCTCCATTTTCTCCGAAGTCATGGACTGCCTTCTGTTTCCTTAAGCATTGCTGACAGATGATACAAGCGGAAGCAGGTCTCTATAAAAGGGTCATCAGTGGCTTTCTCTTCCAAGCCATTTTTAGGTCCTTCTTCAGAACAGCGTGTTTAATCTTAATCAATGTATTTCGAATCCTTTAGGCTTTTTTTGTTGAGGTGTTTTTTTGTGAAGAGTTGACATGATATGTTTTAACTTTTTAGATATGAACATACCAAGCCACTGAAAGAGGAGGAACTGACTGATGTGCTGACCGATATGAATCCAGATGAAAAAATTTATCCCTCAGTATCCTCAGACTTTGCATCACTCCCTGAAACAGTTGAAGAAATTATTGCTGAGATAGAAGATGAAAATTTAGATCTGGCAGCTGCAGGAGTAGGTGCTGAAGACTGGGCGAATGCTGTAGAGTTTGTCCCTGGGCAGCCGTACTGTGGACGTGGTAAGCTGATCATGGGATAACAGTAAATCTGTCATGGCTCAAAAATTTTTATGTAGTGCATTTATTTTAATGCTTTCGATTTTGTTGAGTACAGCTGTTCTTATTTATTAACCACTTCAAGTGGTCTGTCCTGAAGTTAGGCTTGAATTTTCTGATGTGAATAGTCAGACCGTTCCACATCAGTTACTCCTGCTGTGTCCTGATGTTCTGAAACCAGGTATACTTAAAGAAGGTCTGCGTAACTGGCTTCCTCTTGTTATGGTCTGATTTGGGGAATCTCCTTTGAAGTTTAGTTTGCATACGTGATGGGGGAAGAATATACTGTTGGTGCAATTAATATCACTACTCTGGAAAGATAATCTGCTGCCTTTTGGGGTTGTGTTTTTTTGTTTTGGGGGTTGTTGGGTTGGGTTTTTTTAAAATCTTTTAAAGGTTTTCCAGTGGAGCTGCAGATTCCTGTGGAATCAATTGAAGCCTAGTGCTTGCTTTCACGAATCCCGTGGCAATTCAGACCAGAGGCTGAAAATCATTTATCCTAGTTACCTTCCTGAGACTTGACTTCCTAATACTGTGATAGCTTATGTTGAGAATGAGGTTGAAGAGGCTCATCATATGAGACCAGACTATTTAATTAACATACTTGTCATCTGCTTTCCCTGCAGAAAGATAGCACAAAAACTTAAAATTTAGGTGAAAAGCAGGCCAAGTGTGTTTACTTTAGCATAATTTCTCATATTTGGCTCTCTAAAACTGAAGGCTTATGGCCATGAGTACTCAAATAATTGTTTGGATCCAAAGTGGACACCTTATGTCCAGAAGAGTTTGAAGTTTTGTCATACAGTGCTCAGATTATACTTCTTTGTCTCCACAGAACTACTCAGATTCTTGGATCTGAAAGAGGAATTACCTTCTCAATGTTACAGGGTGCTACTGGAGCCTGCTCTGATCTGATTTGAGAAGGGTGAAGAGGAAGGGAATGGTTGAACAACATTAACATTTTGCTAATGTTGTTGAGAAGTTTGATTATGGAATTGTTTGGTATATCGGTGACTTGAGTATACTCCAAAGGAACAAAAACTTGTCTTCTACTTGTTAATATGTCACTTTACTGTCATAAAAGATATGGCTTCTGTGTTCTTTGAGACAAAGGGTCCCTTTTTTAATCTTTTCATCAAAATAGAATCATTTAGATTGGATGAGGCCTCTAGATTTCATCTGGTTCATTTCCTGCTCAAAGCAAGGTCAGCTACATCAAATTGCCAGGGGCTTTGTTTAGTTGAATCTCTGTCCTCAGAGATGTTCAAAATGCCATAACCTCTGGGCAACCTTTGGAGTGTCTGACTTCTTTCACAAGGAAAAACTCTTTCCTATCATGTAATTGGATTTTTCCTTGCCTCAGCTTGCCTTCTGTCTCTTGTTCCGTGCACATCTGAGAAGAGTCTGGCTCTGTGGGGTTTTTTGCTGTACTTTTCCATTAAGCAGTTGAAGGTAACAATAAGATTGCTTTGTAAGCTGAACAAGTCCGGTTTCCTCAGTCTCTTTTCATGGGCTTCAGGCCCCTTTAACGGCTGTGTGGCCTTCCACTGGAATAAATTCATTGCTAGTTTGAACAGCCAGAGATCTTTTAAATACACCTACTCCTTATAGGAGATATGGTGCTTTCTCCTGAATTCCTGAGGTGTAAGAGCATTTCATTATACCTTTAACTCACTTAGTTTTACTGAAGCATTAAACTCCTTTTCTAGGAGCTCAGGCTCATTTTTCATGAAAACTTGTGGCTGCCATGGATTAAGTTAAATAACATTCTGTTTTCTGAATCTTGTTCCAAATTCTCTGTTTTGCATCCTTTGAACTTTGTTGTATTTTAATGTAGAAACATACTTAGTTGTTTCTGTTCTGAACAGTGCTACATGATGCTAATTCTCATGGTGACTTCTTAAAAGCTGCGTTTTAAAAACTTTGCTTTTCTGAAGCCTTTTTCTTTATTAAGCTATAAAAATGAAGAATCTCACTGTAGTGATCAGGAAGATGTGTGCAGTGTGTTCCACAGTGTGTACTTTAAAGCCTTACAGGTTATTCTGGAGAAACATAAGGGTACTGGAGACTTTAAAATGGAACCTATTTCTCAAGAGTAGCTAGAAGCCTTTGTGCTTTCAGTTATCTTACAAATGCTGAAGATTCAGCGTTGGCAGTTTAACCATGCGTAGCTTGGACTACAATGCTTATCTTTTGCTGTGCGACGACGCTTTGCTAATGCAGATGATTCTCTGATTTGAGACTAAACCTGATACCTTGAAGATGACCTCAGGGCCTAGCAAAGGAAATAGTGATGATTCTTCAGAGAATCACCTGTTTGAAGTACGGATGCACCACACTTCTGTATTTATTCTGCTGCTACTGCTACTAGATGTTCTGGAATAATTGAGAGAGAGTAAAAAGGCAGAAATACCGGAAACACTCTGAATTGGATTTCCTGCTGCTACAAGATGAACATATTTGATGTTACAAAGTGTGTCCTAGAGTGAAATCAGGTGGTGTATGAATCGAAGGTAATGAACTAGCTTTTTCACTCGTATGGATTTAACCGTGTTGACTGTGAAATGAGCAGTGAGAAGATAGGGATTGGGTCCACCTGCTGGAGAATCGTGGTCTTGAAAACACCAGACAGAATTGTAGTGTTACTCTGTGAGGGATGTTGGATTCAGAACTACTGAGGCAATAGTCTTGTGAGTTTCCCTAATTTTGCTTTCAAAGAGGAGGCAAAACTGTAGCAGATACAGTGCAGTAGGTACAGGAGATACGCATGCAGGGCTTTAGGTTATGGAAGCTGAGATATTCAGAAGTGGAAATACTGATTTAATTTTTGTTTTGTAGAAACACAGCTCTTGCTGAGGGGAAGTTCCAGGACAGCACAGAAGACTGGAACTGGAAAACTAATGTCACTTTTAGCATGTTTTTCCCTCTCCCACCCTCTCATACTGTAGAAGTACCCAGAGCCATTATTGAAGACTGACGTTCATAGATCTGTGTCTTGTCTAGATGTCTAGTGACTAAGAACTGGTTGTACTTTTTTGTGCGAGGATAGTATTGTGGACTGGGCTGGGATTTAGTAGCTGTACTGTGCTTGTTGACTTAAGTAGTTGTTGGTGGTGGTTTGTTTGCTTTAAGTAACAACTCTAGACTTTTTTTGTGCCAAGATGTGACGCTCTGCTCTCTCCTGTGGACCAGCATAGTAAATAAATGGGTTTCTAAGTCAGTCTCTGGAGAGGTAAGACTTCAAAGCCTTTATTCTCAAAGAACCTCAAGTAATAAGTGTTTGGTTTTGTTTTCTTATCTTTTTTAATGAATGAAACCCTTACTGAATAAAGTTTTGATAAAAGATATCCTTGAGAGGAGTGCAGGTGACTCTGGAACATTTTTCTGTGAAGAGAAGCTTCAAATGTGCCTCTCCCTTCAAAGTATCCATTTTCCAGGGATATAGAATTGCCTTAAGCAAAGATCATCTGGCCAGTCCCATTGAAAGAAGTACCATATAACTCAGTTCTTTTGAAACTCAGCTGCATTTGTCTGTTTAGTAGGCTTCTGCCCATCCATACTACAATCTGCTAAAGTCTCCTTCCTCAGTAAGTGTCAGACAAGATGTCAGAATTCACATGGATCAACTAGGTAAAAAAATCTGTAACAACATTAACTAGAAAAAGCACTGGCAAAAATGACAGTCGATAGAATAGAAACTGACTGGTAGTTGTGATAGTATTTTTTTTGTTACTTCTTTTGGAAGTGGAGACAATGGATTTCAAACTGTGGGGAGGAGATTTCAGTTAATAAGTACAGATTTTCATATTATGTTCACCTCCTCAGAAGAGTAGGTAGAGCCCAGTATGTGGTTAAGTGTTAACTTTTCTCGGTGTCAGTCCACTAGAACTCGTGGGGAAGAAGAGGTCATGAGGATTTTTTTGTTTGGGTATCTCTTACTGAAAAATGAGCAGGTTGGTGGTTGACTTGTTACTCGGTTTTTCAGTTGCTTTTGAAAAGTATGTTTTGAGCAGACAGACTGATCCAAGATCAGTGCCAGCGACCTCGAAAGTCAGAGGTGATTCAAGAAGCAGGGTGGAATTTTTTGAGAGCTAATATTTTCTTGTGCCAATCTTCAATATTTGTTTATTCCCCAATACTGTGAGCTCTTGGGGATCTGCTTTTGCTTTATTTGTCCAAAAGCTGACACTGATGCGTGCTTATTGTGTCTCTTTGCACCATGAGGATATAAACTGTGTGAGCATGCAGCCTCTGATTCTTTTTGAGGAGGAGTCTGTCCTTTACTCTTACTCATCCAAGTACACCTTTGATAGTTTTTGCTTACTTCTTCAAATCTAGTGCTTGAACAGCTTATAAAAGTTAGACTTTCTTATAGATTAGATGACTTTTGTTCTTGTAAAGGCTCCTGGTTATGTAAACAAAGTCCAGTTGCTGTTTTTCCCGGTGCTTGTTCTGAATATAGTAATGCTTCATTGTTCTCCTGTATTTGTTATATCTTCTGTTTCAAACTGAGTGCTTTTGTTTTGTAACTTAGTTTGTCATCCTACTTACGATCTCAAAAGGCTGTTTGGCTTGTGGTGACGCAGACAAGCATATGTTCAAGAGGTACAGGGAGAAGTGTTAAGCAGAAGCTGTCTAAATGGGAAAGAGAAATGATACAGATTTCAGTTCAATCTGGAATTAAGTAAGGGAATTTACTTAGTCAGGATTTTGCAAAACTCATGGCTAGCTTAGAATGCAATGAAAATACCCTGAATTTCAGTTTCTTAAAGCAAGGTTGACGTGTCTGACTGATAGACTGGATATCTGTTTAGGATAGGGTTTTTGGCAAACATCTTGGGATAGAGTTAGTTTGAGAGGTGTGGACACAGCTTTTGTGTCATTCATACAGATGCAGAGGAGTCTAGAAGTGAGCGTCTGTTGTTTGTTCTGAACAACAACATGCTAATTAACCTGCACGTAAGGAACTGCTGGTGTGGTGTTTCCATACTAGTGTTTTATTATGCTGGATACACCTTTATTGCTTCAGCTATGTAATTTCTGGGAAAAAGCCTGCTAACTTTAGCTGATGTGGAATTGATTCTCAAAGCATTGAGAGATTTGTAACCTTATTTAATTGTTGCTGAACCAGAGTCTGTACAAAAATGTAGTTAAGCTGCTGAGGACTAGTGAGATTTTTCTAGTGTGGACTTGGCCTGTAAATGGATCTGAGTCTGACCACTGAAACCTTGATTGCTTCAGTCTTGTCTGAGTTGAAGGATGAAGAAATTAGTCATGCTTCCTTGAGCGGGAAAATAACTGTTAGTTCAGGTTGAAGATATGTGAAACTTGAACTGAAATGAACTTTGGTTGTTTTTATTATTCTCTTTGGATAACTTGAGCAGGGTTACCCAAAGAGTACTTGGTGTTAAAACAATGTATTCTCACTCCAAGTGCTCTAAATCTGAATGTATTGCTTACTGTCCTTAATTTTGTTCCCAGCTGCTCCTTCCTGTGCTGAAGCACCCTTGCAGGAAATGGTCATTGAGGAAGAATATGAAAAACAGCAAGCAGACGTGGAGATAAAGAAGGAGCTGTGCCCCTACGCTGCAGTAGGAGAATGTCGTTATGGAGAAAACTGCGTGTATATCCATGGGGATGTGTGTGATATGTGTGGACTGCAGGTCTTGCACCCAATTGATGCTGCACAGAGATCCCAGCACATAAAGGTAAGCAAACAACTGTCTCGCGTTAAACAGCTTTAAGTTATTGCTTCCTAGCTCCCCGCAATCACTTGTCTCTAATTCCCTTTCATTTGAAGGTGCATGCATGCAGGTCAGGCAGTGAATGAAATTCCTGTTGTAAACGGGACTATTTCCTGTCAGGGCCATATTCAAAAGCAGCTGCGTTTCCTTATCTGTGCTGGGAGAGCAGTCTGCTTAAAGATACTAAATCTTTGTTCTTTGCCTAGTAAAACTGGATGGTCTTTTAGATTGCCTTTCTCATTTGTAAAAGCAGTGTCTGAAGAAAGGAATTTGAACTCTGAATTGATTGTTCCCTGTTACCTGAGCAAATTTTTTTTTTTTAGGATAAAGATTTTTCAGCTTAATTATACTCCATTCGTTATGCAAAACAGCAGGGTAAAATTGAGCTTAAAAACCTGCTGAAGAGTTCACCAGATGACCAGTTGTCTCTGTAGTCGTTTTCTTTGTCTCTCCTTTTCAGTCTTGCATTGAAGCTCACGAGAAGGACATGGAGCTTTCATTTGCCGTCCAGCGTAGTAAAGACATGGTGTGCGGGATATGCATGGAGGTGGTGTATGAGAAAGCTAATCCTAGTGAGCGCCGCTTTGGGATCCTCTCCAACTGCAGCCACACTTACTGTCTCAAGTGCATCCGCAAGTGGAGGAGTGCTAAACAATTTGAGAGCAAGATTATAAAGTGAGGCACTTTCCCGTTTCGATTGTGCGTTGTTACTATGGAAGAACTTAGTAACTTGTGACAACTTGCAACAGACTTCCAGATGCAGACTGCACAGAGACTGCATTTAATGCATACTAACTTTAGCTGGGAAGTGACATAATTGTTAGGGATAACATTTACACTCTGATTTGGTTAATATGGTTTAAGTTTGCGAAACTCATTTAACGGTAGAAAATAACTGTCACTTATTTAGTAGTGTGTTGTCCAATGGTTACTGTTTATGTCTTGGACACCCAGCCAGGAATCTGAAAACAGATTAACCAGTTCAGAATGTATGCTGCTTGACGCATTACCGCCCTAGTTCATTAATCAGTTGACAAAACATTTCCCTATTTAAAGGCTGTTCTAAAAAAAAAAAACAAAGTTCTAATCAAATAAATACAGAAATCAAACCAAAATAAATTTATTTAATTCTAAAGAAAAAGGAGTCTGTGTGAAGTGTTTTTTCAAGCTCTTCTGAGACAAGCTGACCAGCTGCCTTTGCCATTGAGCTCTTGAAGAAGAGAGTTTAGGTTATCTTCATGTGTAAGAGAATCTAGATTGAAAAGCTCATACAGCAAGTGTGCGGGTACAGTACATCTTTAAAGATGGATATATGCCATGACTTGTTATATAGGGGAGAGAGCGCCCTGTAATGTGGAATTTTGCAGCACAGTCTGTTCATTCCCCAGGTCCTGCCCAGAATGTCGGATCACATCTAACTTTGTCATTCCAAGTGAGTACTGGGTGGAAGAGAAGGAAGAGAAGCAGAAACTCATTCAGAAATACAAGGAGGCAATGAGGTATGAGCACTGCAGCCTTTTGTCAGATTGAGACTGCAGAGACAAAGACACACCTGGAGAAGAAGGGTGTTTATGTAAAGCCCTGTCACACCACCTTTCCACCACCATGTGTGAAGTGCGTCCTTACCTATCTGCCCAGAGATGCATGCAGCCGCAGTCGCCAAGTTATTCCTGTGTTCTTTGACCTCAGTCTTTCCCTTCTGGACACAAAACGCTGGTGGTGTAGCTATGAGGTAGTAGGAGCTTGTGCACTGCGAGCCACCAGTGTCCGTATGCATGCATCGACCCACACACACTGTGTAACGCGTTATTTCTGCGTGTAGGGGTTATACTGACAAAACACCTTCAGCTCCAAACGGTGCCTGAGATCCTTTTGGACTACAGGTAAATGCACTTCTGAAGTCCGGTTGGGGTCTGCTGTGAGTAAGGGTTGCGATATTTTCCTTTCCAGCAACAAGCCATGCAGGTACTTTGACGAAGGCCGTGGGAGCTGTCCGTTTGGAGGGAACTGTTTTTACAAACATGCATATCCTGATGGCCGCCGAGAGGAGCCACAGAGACCCAAAGTGGGAACATCAAGTAGATACCGGGTCAGTGCTGCTGCTTTTTGTCCTTTCTATACCGAGACAGTGCAAGAGAGGTGTGTGTTAAATCAGCTGCCTTGAGAAGAGGACAGGGAAAAATGTTGACTGTTTCCCCCCCGCCCCCCCCACTTCTGATAAACTTCTCTAATGACAAACTGAAGGAAACAATAGTCTAAAGTTTGTGAATGCTGGAGGCCCAGATGGAGAGAGTGAATTTTAAAAACTTTCCTAGTACACCAACATACTGAAGTAGGAATGTTGGGCAGCATTAGTAGAGGTGTGCAAGGGTAAATTCTACCAGAGGTCCGTATCTCTCTGAACGAGAAAATAATGGTTTCTTGCACGTCAGAAAGTATGCCAGGGGCTGAACCTTGTCAGCCTCTGGAAAGACTCCTACCTTGTATTGCTTGGTCACCTGGGGAAATACTTGTGTTCCACTTGCAGGCCCAACGGAGGAATCGGTTCTGGGAGTTCATCGAGGAGCGAGAGAACGGTGATCCGTTCGAGACCGACGAGGACGAGGTGGTGACCTTTGAGCTTGGTGAGATGTTGCTTATGCTGTTGGCAGCAGGAGGTGACGATGAGCTAACGGATTCTGAGGATGAGTGGGACTTGTTTCATGATGAGCTGGAAGATTACTATGACTTGGATCTATAGCACCTGTCAGTGGAGTGTGGACTGTCGTCTTGGCTTCAGGCAGTAGCTATTACCTGTGGTGTTGTGGCAGTGCCTGTGTTTCTCCTAGGCAGGCCGATCAATTCCAGGTGCTGTTGTAATAACTTTTACCCAGGGTCTGTCTCTTCCTATCCCTTCCCACCCTAGGAGTGTTGTTTTTCCTCTGTTCAAACAAATAACAAGAAATAAATCTTTAAAATGTTAGTTTTTGTAAAAATGAATTAACTGTCAAACAGTTAGCTTAGGTTTGTTGCTTCATCTGTGTACCCAACAGAGTTCACCCAGTTCCAGGGTTAAAGTGTTTACAGGACTTCCACACTCATTTTGAAGAGCCCAGATACAAAAATGAGCAGTGGCCATGCAGTGGGGATGTAAATTGGCTGATGGCCTTTTTTCTGTCTTTGTACCAATATTTCTGACTGCAGGCCAGATACTAATACTCTTTCTGGCGTCAGCTCCGTTCCAGCCCCCTCATGTACACGTCTTCATTTGTGACTTTGGTCTCTTGTTTACTTGCACATTACTATTACTACTGTGTAACCAGAACCAGGTGTGAACGTTCTGGGTTTTTACTGTGTTTAGCATGAAAGGAAAATGTCTTTGTGAAAGGAGAACTCTCTATGTGTATATACAGATAAGTGTAGAGTTGGACCTCAAGGATGGGGAGACTCTGTAAGTTAAAAGTAACAAAACCATCTTTCATCCCCTCTTGGTGCATGAAGTCTAGCCTCCAATTGGACATGAAACTGGTTTAGTGGTCTGAGCCTAGTCTGTGGCAGTGATCTTAACTATTGCTTAACTTAATAGACAGCGCTCCCTAACACACCAGCTCTCTTTCACATGTAGGATTTAGGGTTGTCCAGGAGCAGAAGTCCGGTTAGCCAAGGTGGGGTCAGAGGAACACCAGAGAGGCCCCTTTAGCTTCATTGCTCTGTAAGTTTTAGAACTTGGTGTAACCACTTAAGCTGTGAGCTTCGCTAGGAAATCGCTGTGCCTCTCAGCTGGTTCAAGGTACACGTGCCTCTTGGCATCTGAGTTGGGCAGGTTGCCTGGTAAAGCTGCTCAAGCTTATGTGAGTTACTGCTTACAAAGGCAGTTGTGCAGTTTCTGGCTGTAATTTGCATTCAGAAGTTACTTTGCCACCAAAGCCCCAGCACAGGAATTTTAACCTTGCATTACATTATTGCTGTTTTTTATTGACTCGTGGATGCCCCGTGATCTGTTCTCCTGCTGCTCTTGTCCCCTAGACTGCCTCTCCTTTCACTTTTAAATGGAATGAGAAATTGTTCTGAGGTCTATAACATTGTTTTGCAGCTGCCTTTTGTAAGAAGCACTTTTCCCAAATAAAAAAAAAAAAAACAAAACAAAAAACCTAAACAAGAAGTCTGTCTGTTCTTTCAAGTTTGAAGCTTCTGTGTTTCAGCTTGCTTGATTATTTGTTTGTGTGTGTTTCTGTAAACACAAAGGCATTTATGTCATTTATTCTTAACTCCTGCAGAATCGTTTTACACTGAACATGGAATTTTAACTTGGTTATAACCTTTCCAATAAAGAGCCTGTAACATAAAGAACACATTTTGAAAAGACAGCTGAGCCAATGGAACTGTTGAAGGAATATATGGGCCATTAGTGGGAACAGACGTGCCTTGCTTTCTCAGAAGTTCTGCACTAGGGTATTAATTTTATTTGTCCTGAACAAATTGCCGTACATGTTCTGTTGATAGTTTCCTGTTGTAATGCTATTTGGACAGCAAGTCCAAGCATTGCCACAGGCCGTTTCCTGAGAATCCACATGCTTCTTTAAGCCTGTGTGTGTTCAGAAAGAAGCATTCTTTTGCAGAAGAACATAAAGTTGGAAGTAAACTACTAGAAACGTATTCAGATGCTGAGGGATATGACTGAGAAAAGTTTAATTGAACAGTCTAAATTCTTTGGTTTGGTTGTTGTTTTTTGTTTGTTCAGAAGGAAGGAGCAGAGGGAGAAAAGGATTTGAACTTACCTTGTACAAGTGACATTTAAAATTCAGATAGGGAGAAACAGGAAAAAATGAAAGGCTTTGAAGTAGAACTAGCGTTTCTTCCTCTACATAGTTACTGTAAGTTGTTAATGTCCTATAGGAAAGCTGCATTCAAACATAATTTTAACAAAGATGTGTTCTGGTAAGACGCAGAAAGGTAATAAACTTACCAGCCAGAGCACATGCATCAGCCTTTCTTCATAAGGTGTCAGAAATGGCATGCTTTACTTTGTGTGTGGGTGGCACAATGGGGGATGCTGCTGCCCTGAACCTTTCCTCTGCATGCATTACAGGGGAAGCTGAGAATATGCAAATAAGTTATTTCCTTGCTGGAAACTGTTCTGTCTAGCTGCAAGGTGACTGATGTAGTCAAGCGCATCATGATAAGTATTGTCTGTTGATCTCTTGCTTTGAAGTGTGCTGTGGTTCTTGTTCTGTGAGTATTTCTCATCAAGCAGTACTGCTGTGCGTCGCTTCCAGTTTGAATCTTGCTGGTGGTAGGCCTGTTCCTAAGTTGCCTATTGCACTCTGAGTCCACCCCCCTCTGCCCCAAACTGGAATGACTGGAAAGAGTAGGGCCTTTGAGATCAGTAAAGTATGGTGTAGGTTACTATGTTTTTCCTCTGTCAGAACAAGAATAAATTCAGTAGAATTAAGGCAAACTTTTAATGTAAAAATATGGAGGGTGACCACATAGGCTGTGCTACATTTTCTTTAAGCAAATACCTAAGGTTCAGAAACTGAAGAGGCCAATGAGAGTAGTGTCAAGATGAGAAAGGTTTAAAGACTCCATAAACTTCCACCAGCAAAATCTTGATTTCAGAACAAAAAAAAATCTTTAGGAAAAGATACATGCTGTCACTTGTTGTGCTGTGATTTTACTCTCTATGCAAGAATATATACATGTGGTTTGATATAAAATTTTGCATCTCGTGGTAAATGCAAAATGAGTGTCTGCTGCTCACTGTAGTTGGTCTGAGTGGGATCTTACAAGCAAAGAGCACTTCTTACAAACTGCTGCTTTAGTTCAACTCCAGATAGCACAGCTCATTCCTGATTGTAGCCCGAGGTGTATTGTCATCTTGCTGAGGGGATGCCTGGTTTATTTAATGAAATACAAAGTAACTCTTTCCTGCTACAGCAAGTACAAAATATTTATGTATGGAGAGTACAGTGAGGTACAAGGTGTCTCATGTTTGGAACAAAACTTGTGTAGATGGAATTGTTTTAAGCTGAAGCAGCTTAAAACAAGAGGGAATCCAGATGTAGTCCCTTAGGATTGAGACATAATACAGGACTGCACTATAGGGATCAAGTTGCTACAAAGCCAGTTTTAATCTAATGCTAGCGTTAGAGAGGCATTGTTAAACTGTAGTTGTGAGCCTCCCTTCAGGGTAAGCAAGAGTACAGAGACTTGGTGAAAAATGTAATAAGCAGTGATGTTCATGGACACAGCTGTAACAAGGAAATGTGGAATTGCAAATATGTTAAATCTCTGCACCTATGTGCTGCTGTTATCCATGGGTATCTATTTGTCACTCACAGTCAAGCCAATAAACACCTGTTTGGCAACAGCTTGATGTGATTGCACAGGCAGAACCTGTGCAGGCAGCTGAATTAAGGTTGATTTTTTAGAACAGCACTACAAAAAGTGCTTTAGAAGACTTTTAAAAGTCCTACCTCTCTCAAGCTGCAAGTTTCTATTAAAAGTTGAAGTACTCTTAAGTAAAAGGGCCCCTTTGCTTGTCTAAAACTACTCTCAAAGGACTAAGATATCCCAGCATTGCCTGTTGTAGCTCTAGTTGTTAATACACTTGCTTGAGAGGTGCTTGAAACAAGAGTTGAGACACTGAGCAATGAGTCCTAAAGCCCCCCCTGCCTGGAGCTGGATGTGGTGCTCTGGGAACAGAGATACAGAAAAACCTGCCTGTTGACAGCCTGCGGCTGTGAAGGGGCACCTCTAAACAGTGCTGTGGTCGGAGCACTCACAGAGCTAAGGGAAGTTTCAGTTCCCTGTCTAAAAGCACAGGCATGCATCTCCTTTCTGAAAGAAGGCTCCAGGCTAGAGCTCGCACTCTCTCTGTTCAGGGCTTGAAAATCACTTTCTTCATCTCCTTTCCAACTATACTTAAACATTAACTGGAATGATTAGATAAGAACCTCAGCCTTTTTTATGAAGAGCCTCTCCCCTACGTATGGAGAAAAGCTTGACTGCATAGAGGCAGTGCCATGTGCCTTCCACATCAGCGGGTTGCAGTTACGTTTGCTTTTAAGCCAGTCAGGTTCTGGGAGGTGTCAGAGTTTGTTCCATTTTAAAATACTTCCAGTTGTTTTGCTACCCTGTTACATGGATAGGTGGTGCTTCCATCTCAGGTGGCATGGGTGTGATACCAATGCAAGCACTGTGCAACAGTGAGGATTCAAATACTTGTTCCAAGTAGATAAAAGAATTTCACCAATAAGCTCATCATCAAGCTGGATGTGCAGCTTCTAAAACCGTGGGACAGCAGTACCTTGCAGAATAGCACTGCAGGCAGCATTACAATAAGCTGCACTTTCTGCAAGTGCATCAGTGGTGCTGTCAGGAGGCACACTGGGTTTGCAGATGATGCTGGCGGAACAAAAAGCATTGATAAAGCTTCTGTAGAAATTAATGCTACTTGCATTGTAACAGCTGCCCGCTCCCATCCGCTCGCTCTCTGATGGGGAAAGGCACAACTGCAGAAGTAACGCTCTGTGCTTGTTTTTCAATCTAGCGGTTGCTATCTTAGTCTAGATTAACATGCTGTCATAAAAAGGGAGTTTTTTTAAAGTTTATAGCTTTCTTCACATATTACCTCATGAATAATGCTGTCTACTAACACACACTCTGAAGAACCACCTGCTTAGCAACTGCTGCAGCTTGCTCTTCATTCACACGAGGACAGCTTAAAAAATGACCCTCTGGAAGCCATTCAGTATAACTGTCCAAAGGGCTT
The DNA here is from genome assembly GCF_009769465.1 of Tauraco erythrolophus. Taxonomy (NCBI): domain Eukaryota; kingdom Metazoa; phylum Chordata; class Aves; order Musophagiformes; family Musophagidae; genus Tauraco; species Tauraco erythrolophus. The sequence continues at coordinate 66,646,925 of NC_141468.1, read as the reverse complement.
GTGGAAAAAGTCGAACAGAACCAACCAAAGGAGGTCACACTCCTGTTTCAGCTGCACAGGGGGTAGGAATTTAAGACTTTGTTTCGTGAAAGAGTAGTAAGGAGCCTGTTACACCTGTTAAAGGAAAGGGAACAGTGCAGCTCAAAGCACAACCACAAGCCTGTTCTCCATGATCCTCTGCTGCTCGGCTTTCTGCCAAGGAAGGATTTACTCTGCAAGTAGCTCTGTGTGTGCTGGAGGAGAACAGCAAGAGCCCTGTAACCAGGCAGTAGTGGGCAGTTAAGGGAGCATCAGCCTGCAGAAGCCTCCATTCCAAGGGTAAGCAAAACAACTTCATACAGTAATCTCTAATTAAGGCAGTAAACCCAATGGACCGTATAAAGGTTAATACTCTGGTGAGATCCTCTAATTCTTGACTAGTGAAAGAGTGTAACCAAAGATGAACACAATGTCTCCTGGAAGATCAGTATTTGCTGCAAATACCCTCTCTGGTATATCTGGAAGAGAACAAAGTTTGCTGGCAGTTTAAGTTTTGGATACTAAAAAACAAAAAACAATCAACTTAACTGCTACGCTACAAACCCCTACCAGGAGTAGTTTGGACTTCGAACACATGAGAATATTAAATTTACATTTGACTTTTCCTAGTGAAAAGAGGTGTAGAAACTAGTTGGTTGGAAACTGGATTGCTGCTTGCTCAGGCACTTCAGAAGGTTACGGTGCTTACTGTTGCTTAAATACACAAACTGAAATGCAACTGCTAGGCTAGTACTAAACCAAGATGAAATGAAGATTTAAAAAAGTAAACAGATCAAGAAGAGGATGCCTGAAGGACATGGAGCTTTCTCCACAGCAGGCTTAGAGGCTAGCATTGAAGATCTCTCCTTCAGTTTACACATAGCTGAATTAAGCCCTGCTCTCTGCATATACTAGCAAGGAACCTTGCTGGAGGAAGCATTAATAATATTAGAAATATTAATTCGCCAGACTATAAATCAGTGATTTGTTCTGCTTTATTTTTTGTGCTTCTTGGGCAAGATTTTCCAAAAATATTTTCTACATGTGTTTCCCTATTTTTCAAGGACTTGTGAAATGGGGGTAGACTTCCACCTGGTAAGCTAGCAGTTTACCAGCCTTCCCAGGGTTTCTTTGCACATAACCCAGCCCGTATTTTAGCATTACAGAGTTTGAGTTCCAGTTCATAGCTTAACAGGAACTACCTAAGTGATACACTTTGGTACACATAGACTGCACTCAAAAACCCTCCTCCATATAATACTTCTTTCCTCTCTCTCCTTCCCAATTTCCATCTGCTGGAGAAAAACAAACAAAACAACAACAAACCCACCATTCAGTTCTGGTCCTTAGAAGAAGCGAGCTGCCAGTCGCAGAGCTTGCATTTGGGAGCAGCAATACAAACCCTTCTGTTGCTACTAAGATGTCTCCGTAGCAGCAGCATATGTACTTGCCTAGGACAGCTGTCTGGTGTGCCCCACACTGCTCCCTTGCTGCTCTGAGGCAAGGTAATAACCATCTTCTCCCTTGCTGAGTTTTACAGGAGCTTGGATCCCTTCACACTCCCTTGAAAAACAATATGCTTGAGCATACTCTTCAGCTGCCATTGGCCCATCACACAAACTACAGAAGGGTTTTGATTAAAATCACTCCAAAAGCAAGACAGGGTTGGATTAAAAAAAAAAAGTCCTTTCATCCCAGCACCGATTTAAGCCATTACTGGTGCCTTGGAAGCTTCACTACTCCTAGCGAGTCTACATAGTAAGACGGAAATCGCTACTGGAAACAATTCTTATAATTAGAGAGCAAAGTGGAAGACAACTTTTCTCACCCCAGGAAGAAGGTTGGGACATTAGTGTATCTCATTCTGCCTGCTGTGAAACCCCAGGGATGTCTCCAGGTTTGTCTGGTGAGGAAATTAGTACAGATGTGAAATCACGTACTATTTCACATCAGTTTCTTGGGATGGGCAGCTACATGGCTGATACCAGGACCGCCCCTAAATGGAAGTTTAAGCAGCGATGGGTTAGTGCTGTCCAAGCGTGTGTCAGACTTTTTAAAGCTCCTGGCAAAGACTAAAGTGCTTGCACTAGAACCAAGAACATAGCTTAGAAGGGCCGAATCAATGCAGAGCTCTGGTGCAAATTTGTCTTCTGACACAGCCAGAAAATCATCTCAGGATATAATTAAAGGCAATAATTTTTACAGTTCTCTTTGGTTAAGGCAAGGGCTGGCAGCTTCCTGAGTCCTCTCAGCTCAGAAGTTCGTGTTGCAGTATCTGCTGCCACGTTCAAAGTAACCTGTGCTACCAACAGCAACAACAATCTCTGAAGGTACTTACAAGCCAAAACGCAAGGTAGAGATATCAAGAGAGATGGCTTGAGGCCACATAGCACGCTTTCATCAACTGAATAAAACTACATCAAACAACCTCAGAAGAATGACAACTTCCAAGTTCTTCCTCAAATCTCTCTTCAACAGAGGCACTGGGACTTCTCCACACTTGGACTGGCAATCACCGGCCTGGAATCAAGATAGATGCTATTGGGAGGGGTCTCTCCATGAAGCTGTAAGGTATTTCGGGCTATTAGCTCCTTAGCCATTAATGTGAACACCTCTTCTATGTTCTGAGCTTCTTTTGCTGATGTCTCCAGTACAGCTAAGAGCCCATGCTTCTCTGCCAGCGTGCAGGCATCTTCAAACAGGACTTGGCGTTTATCCAGTGAATCTGATTTGTTCCCTTAAAAGAAAGCAAATAGATAATCCAATAATTTAGTCTCCAAAAGATTCATCTTTAAATGTAATATATTAATTCAATATTGTTAAATAATAGAATTATATTGGGAATAAGAATTATTAGAAAAACAAGATGTGAGCACATCAGAGTCACAAACATGGAATGTGGATCAAAACTGCAGTTAATCATATGATGATATCAAATGAGTGGTTTTTTTTTTAAAAAACACACAAAACTGTTCATCTAATTATTTGCTGTAGGTAGTGGTGCCAGAGGATTATTTGGAAGCAACTGTTTGTCCCAATTCCCTAGTGGTTTTAACCATTAAGTAGTATTTAAGTTTAGCCATTAAGTAGCATTTTAACCATTAAGTAGCATTTAAGTTTTGTGGGTTTTTTTAATATCTTAGAAATCTTGTAGCTATAGTGATTTCACACAGTAAAACCAAAGCAACATTGCACACAGGTTTATTCCACATTCAGTGGAAGCCACGTGTGTTATGTGATTGTCAAGCTACCTTGACACATCTCAAAAAACCCAACCAAAACCCAGGAAGAACCTGCTCAACTTCATCAGATTTTAACACGACCTATTTAGACAAGTCAGTCATTTTAAGATGGTGTAAAGAGAGACAAGCATTCACGCCATCTACCTTAATGCTTGAAACATATACTTAAGAAGTTCCTGCACATATAGATTAAACTTTCGCTCAAAGCAGTTTAGTAGAAATCTGTCAGAAATCATGAAACACCTCAGATAAAATACTTTTGAATATTCAAGTAGTTGCAACACGTGTGGAATTATCATCAGTACTGGTACATGCAGTACCTGGCTGAAGCCTGCATTCATAGTTTCAAGACAACCTTCCATCAAATTCAGATCTTGAATTTGAAGCATATATAAGCCAACTCCCATTAAGTCTCCTTCTGTTTTTCCAAAAGGAAAAGAAAAAAAAACAACAAACCCCCCAAAAGAAAATAACGACCCCCTCAAAAAAACAGCTTATTGAGTGTTATTCGCCTTCTTAAAAAGAGCCCCACCTCTTTCCTCCTTCAGTTCCAGGTGGGAAAGTTAGACTTCTTAACCTTAACCTCACAACAGAAAGGTGTGTAACATGACTATGTGTGATTAAATGTACAAAGACTTCCTGCCAAAGTAAATAAAGCAAACAGCACCAGCTTTGGAAGAAGGCACCAAGCTAGATCCTTAACAAAAGCTCTATTTTTACCAATTTCAGAACTTACTTCTTAAAAAATGGGAAACAACGACAAACAGCCTTCACCACACACACAAGTATGTCTTGTTCTTTAGATTCATGAGGAAAGTTAGAAAAACCCTACCTAAAAAGTTTAGCAATTTTATTTTTTCCTTCCTCCTTACTCATTTCAAGCACTGCAGTTACATGCAGAATCTGTTGTTTGTTTCTTCGGAGGAAAAACGGGAAGAACCACCATGTCAGAAGTGAGTAATTTGCCAGGAGCACAAGCAGAAGCTGAGATCCCACACCTGCTGCGCTGCGGGGCTCAACACTGCCCATGCTCAAGAGCCAGTTTGGGCTGCTGTGGCTGCGTGTGTTTCTCAGCACAGTGCCATGGGAGAAGCAGTGGAATGTAAATAAAGGCTCTGTCATTTTACTTCCTTAGGAGGAAGCAGCTTCTTCCTTAGGAAAGGAACGAGCAATAATAAGGTGAAACACAAAGGGAAGGAACCACACTGTCTTCTACCAGCTCCATTCTCAGCAATTTCTACCCATTCCTTTCCTGAAGGGGCGAAGTTTCCTGAATGCTAGTGGAATAAATGAGGAGGAATGCAAGCTACTTCGCGCTCTGCAAAAACCATGTTCCTACCTACTGTCTTACCTGATAGGAGTCCCATTACAGAGAAGCGTGCATGCATATCAAAAGAACAGAGAGGAAACATGAGAACGAGGAGTTGTGTTGCTCTGTGAATTCCCCTTCATCTTGAATTATTTAGCTGCTAAATTCCTGCACATCAGGAGTATAGGGTCAGACTTACTGCAATTCTAACATCAATAAGGTTGTCTCCTGCAAGTTTGTTGTATTATTCCAACAGGAAAGGAAAAAGTAAAAACATTTCACTGTCTGCAACAGGCTTGGTACTGTCAGGACCAGGCTGTGACTTTCCTGTTTTTTTTTTTAAGCTTAGGTCAAATTGATACAATTTCTGATCTATTTTGATTACAACTGCATTCTTCTTTATTGCACAGTTTATGGATGCTTTAAGTAGTGGGAGGGAAGTTGGGGGGGGGGGGTCTATACATGTATTAAAAAAGCTATACAACATAATATTTAAAATTAGATTCCTACCAATTAACATCATGACCAAGTTTGCAGCACCATACTTTTCAATTTCGTGAATCCAATGAGGAATAGATTCAAATGTGGACCTTCTAGTAAGGTCATAGGCAAGGATGGCCCCATGGGCACTCCTGTAATAAGACTGGGTTATTGTCCGAAAGCGTTCTTGGCCAGCTGTGTCCCACACTTGGATCTGTAAGAGAAAGAACATAAGCTGTAAAGACCAGCGAATGCTGCTCACTAGACATTTGCCATCAGCATCTACGCTTTCGAAACCCCTTGTCTAGAAGGCAGTTAGACCCGTCCTAGCTCACTCCACTACACCACAGCAGGTCTTTGTCCTCTCTGCATCTGAAGGGACAATTACAGGCCTGTAAGGACAGTCTACACGGACCAAAGAAAAAGCTGCAAGGGTAAACCCAGCTTTGCAAAGAGGCCAGGAAACCCAGTTTCAACAACTGTACTAAAAGATAGAGAGCATTTCAGCCCTTTAATAGGAAAGGAAGAGGTGCCAAGGAGCCCTGATGCAGGGCAGGGCAAAGCAAAGGTATATAAAGGGCAAGCGTCTGAACTTTCATCTGTGCATGGAGGCAAGCTCTAGCTAATAATTTCTTCTGATGTTCATCTTGCAAGTATTCATCTTCCCTCAGATCAAGCATGTATCAAAGTGGAGCCTTTGCAAACTAGAGGGTTTTCTGTCCTCCGTGTCCCAGCCCAAACCCCCACATCTCTAAAGGAGGGAAGAGACATACCCCCCCCAAATCAGAGCCAGCTTTCTAAGAACTCTCTGCAGGCAAAGTGTGAGCCCTCTCCATAGGTAGATGTGGAGAAGCCACAAGGAACAGCATGTACCCAAATTAGGGTGGCTGCATCCCCCAGGGCATCCTCCCGAGGGAAAGCTCCCCTCGGCAACACCCTGGGTCAGAAAGGCTGCCAGCTTCTGCCTGCTGCCTTCAGCAGGGCCGAGCAGGAGACGCATCCCACCGCTCCCCCAGCACCCGCACGGGAACGGCAAAGGGGAATCTGGGCTCACTGCGGCCACCAACCTTCACTTTCTTGCCGTCGATATCCATCGAGCGCACAGTGAAGTCGACGCCGATGGTGTTCTGCTGCTTCTCGTTGTACTGCCCCGTCTTGAAGCGGTGCACCACGCAGGTCTTCCCCACGTTGGAGTCCCCGATCAGGATGATCTTGAAGAGGTAGTCGAAGGCATCGTCCGCGCTGGAGCCGGAGAACGGCATCGCGCGCCCCGGGCGGGCCTGCGGCGGCGAGGAGGGAGCCCGGGAAGGAGCCCCAGTCCCGACCGACCGGCCGCCCGCTCACCTGTCGCCGCTCACCTGCCGGGACGGGGCGCGCCCGCTTTGTACCCGCCCGGCCCTCTCGGGGCCGGCGGGAAATGTAGTCCTAGTCCTAGTCCTCCTCCTCCTCCTCCTCCTCCGCCTGCCCTGCCCCGCGGGCTCAGCTGGGGGAGCGGCTCAGGCGCCGCTCGCTCTCCGCCCCCGGCGAGGGGGAGGCGGGCAAGGGGTCCGGCGCGCCCGGGGGCAGAGGCGGAGGGCCCTTCCCGGCGGCGGCCGGGACCGGACTACACCTCCCGCCGTGCCCGCGGGCGGCCCCGCCGGAAGAGCCGCCTCCCTCTGACTTCCTCAGCGCTGCGCCGGCCGCCGGGCCCGGTACGTGGGGGCGGGTGGTCGCCCCCGGGGCGGGGAAGGGGGCGCGGGGCGGTTTCATGGCCGTGGCGGGCGCACTGTTGTGGGGGAGCCGGTGCGTGCCCTGCTGCTGTCCGCTCGGCTCGGCTCCCCGCCTCGCCCAGCGCGCTGGGGACGTGGCGGCTGAGGTACCTGCGCCGGGGCTCGGAGGGGTGGTTCGGTGAGGGGAGAGAGCCGCGTCCCCATCGGCTGCCTCAGCGCTTCAGCGGAGGAGCCGGCCCGGGCAGCCGGGCAGCGGGGCGGGGCAGCGTGCGCAGCCGGAGCCGCAGCCGGAGCCGGCGCCGCAGCCGCCTCAGGTGCGCCGTGCCCGCCGGCGGGCGCGCGGCCTGCGCCCGGGCCGGGCCGGGCTGCTCGGCCCGCGTCTCTGCCGCTGGAGCCGGGCTGCCGGGCGGGCGGGCTGCCGCCCCCAGAGCGGGCGTGACCGTGCTCGGGCGGACTCGGTGCTTGGCGGAGCCCCGTTTCCTCCCAAACGGCATCATCCAGCCGGGGCTCTCGGGGGGCAGGCGGGCGGCTTGCAGTGGGTGCGGATGCCGAGGGCCTGCTGTGTGGGTGTGGGTTTGTGCCTCTTTTCTTCAGTCTGTTTGGAAAGATGGCATAAAAGAACGTAGAGTGGACCAGTGTTGGTTTTTTTTTTAATAATAAATTAAAATTTATTTGTTTGCTTTGCGCCTTGGAAGTCCCAGGAATGTTAATTCCGGTCTTTCCTGCCGGCTTTGGAGGACGACAGGGTGGTATTAAGGAAGTTTATTTTGAACTTAGTGTGTCTTATTTTGACCTTAAGTGAAGGGATAAGGGAGAATGTGGAAAGCCTAGCAAAAGCTTATTCAAAATACCGGTCAGCTGAAGGTAGATAGTGCTAAACAAGCAGACAAGGCAGTCTAGCCGCCTAAAAGCAGTCATTTTCCCTTCTTAAATGCTTGTGCTTCAGTGCTTTGAGTGCTGTGGTTTATCCTGCCTCCTAATTTTTGCTCCCCCTCCACTTCAAATTGAATGTGGTAGTCTCAGAATAATTAGAAGACTCATTTGTAAGGGTAAACTCCTAGCTGCATACTTTTCTAGGGAGAATGCCAGTTTTAAGTATAAAAAGGACAGGATGAAGAAGGAGAAAAAGGGAGAACAAAATATTCCATGGGCATCTTTACACTGCAAATAAGTGAAAAGCATCGTCCTATGCCAGAAGGTGGTCTTCTAGAAAGCTAGCCGAGATTGAAAAGCTCTGATGATTTTGGTAGTAAACGCTATAAAAAAAAATAGGTGACTTTAAGGTCAAAACCAGGTGTTAGCTTTAAAAAGACTCAGTATCTTGGACAAATAAGATCTGTATTTGTGTATGTTGACATGAAGCAAGTAGTAAATCTTGTGCTTCAGGCTGCAAAGGGATTATCCAAGGAAGGAACTTTTCCCGCAGTGTTGCACAACTGTCAGTATTTTGCTTTCCTTAGGAGAACTCTGTTATCTGCTGTTGCCTGGTGGGAGGGGAGGGCGAGGCAGGGAAGGAGAACAAGCTCTTGTGTTTGACCAACAGACCTCGTGGTTCACCAGCCTGTAAGGACTGTAGTGCTGGGAAATTGGAATCCCTTGGGTTCCTTTCTCTTCGTCCTGCAGCTTGTGTGAGGGGCAGCCCTGAGCAGTGTTAATGCTGCCTGAAAACGAGCAGCACTGTGTGATACTTGTGTGGGCGCAAGTTGTCTTCATGGAAAGCTTTAAAAGTTATTAGAAGGAAGAGCAGAATTCTCTGTGAAATACAGGCTTTTCAGCAGCAGAAATCCGGATTAGAGGGAGTCTGGGCAATGACTTCAAGTGAGGTTATGAAGCTGGACTTGAAAAGTCTTCCATCAGATTTATGAATTGTTACAAAAAGCACCTGTGGATACGAAAGACCACAAAGGCGTTATGTCCCATCTTATTTCAGCTCTGATTCTTTGGAGGAACAGGGGTGGTGGGTTATTTTACCTCTCCTCAGCATTCAGAATGTGTGTGGTGTTTGAATGTCTCTTGCTCCTGCCGACGGATTTGTCTAGCTGTCTTAAGCCAGCTAGCGTGAGCAGAATCAGGTTCTGCCTTCAGCAGCGACTTTGGCATACAGCGTATCTTTCTCTCTGTGGCATGGATGCAAGCGTTTGGGTAGCTGCTTTGTGAGCTGTGGCAGGGAACTCTGGCTGAAAAGATCTCTGCCAAGAAAATCAAAGGGAAACATGGAGAGAGACTCACCACCTCACTGTCCAGTGGGGTCATTTGCTGGACTCGGTTTGCAGAAATGGCCCCTCAGCCACACCAGCACAGCTGAGGGAGTGGAGTAGTGTGGCATGAGCCAGCACTAAGGAACTGTGTCTATCACAGCCTTTCCTCAGTACTGATAATATCTGGAATCTAGAAGTTTAGGCAGATGTCACCCATGCCCTACAGGTGGGGACAGGAACATATGACTAGCCACATGCTCTACTAATACGTTAGTGACAGATGGAGCTATAATGCAGTTAGATCCAAAAGCATTCTCCAGCAGTGTCCAAATGTTGTTGTTCTTGCTGAATTCCAACTGTTAGAGGAACACAGCTGTATTTTACACGTGTTTTAATTAAAATATGTTCTCTTTTTTCCTCCCTTCCCACCTTCTTCTCTTCAAGTGAAAAGAAAAATGACCTAAGCACCATCTAGCCTTTGTGGCCAAGGGCAGGAGCAGAGGTAGGACGATGGCTTTGCCTGGAAGCTTACGGAGGCAGCCTGCAAACAGAGGGCTTGTGTCCCATTGCACCCACCATCACATTGTTGTGTTCCTGCTGACCTTCTTCAGGTAGGTTGAATGTATCTTTGCACAGAGAAGTGTACATCTCACTGAATTTGGGTAGGTGAGGGCGTATCCAAAGGAGAATGAAGGTAGGGAAGTAGTCTTAAACTTTGGCTGTAAGCCTTGGAAACAAACTTGAAAGCTAGTAATACCAACCGGTCTGGGAGTCATGCTGTAGTGGAGCTGTGTGTGCTGTGCCCCTGGGGAATCCAGCCACAAACAGGGCTTGCACCAAAGGTGAGGCTGGCTGTGCCAAGCCAGCAGCCGTCTGTTGCAGAGGGGTGATGTGGAGAGGAACTAGCTGAAACGAGGAAGGAAGCAAACCCTGATGCTCAGAACTCTAATGCCTGTTCTGACTGATGGAGCTTGCTGTCGTTGCTTCTGGGATCCTCTTCTCTCCTGAAGTGCTGTTTGAGGAGGGTGGACAGGCTTCTAGAACAGAGAGATCACTGCTTCAGATCTGAAGGTCTGCTAGGTTTGTGTGTTGAAAGCTTGTCTGTTACACCAGCTGACAACAGCTGGAATGCCATGCTGCCTCTCCTTACAGACTTTGCCTTACTGATATCCTTTGATCTTCACTGCAAAACTGCCATTGATACCTAATCTGACTTTGGAAGAGCGCTTGTAATGGTGGTTTGCCAGAGGAGTGTTTTCTCTTTTCTCTTTATTGTTTTGTTGTTTGTTTTTTTTTTTTTTTTTCCCTGAGGTGCCTAATGTTGTTGCACTGTCACTTCCTCTTTTAAAAATAAAAGAGGAGATCCTTTCCAGTCAAGACCTTATTTCAAAACTCCCCACTAAAATCAGTGTGTCTACCCATGATTTGGAGGTTCCTGCTGCTGACTGCTATTTCCAAAACTGCCAGTCCTCTGCTATGCTGCCTGCTTAGACAGTGTGTATCTGTATTTTTGAGTCCCACCCTTTCCCACTCGACCTCCAGAGAATATTTGGCCAACCTGTGCTTTGTGTTTCCTGGCAGTTATTCCCTGCTCCATGCTTCCAGAAAGACATTCAGCAATGTCAAAGTCAGCATTTCCAGCCAATGGACTCCCTCCTGCCTAAACAGCACGGCCCCTGAGCTCCGACCATATGAGGTAAGGACACAAGGGATAGGCAAGTGCAAAGAAAGCCGGGTAACTTTCCAGTACGGGGGGCATCAGGGACACTTCTCTGAGAAGAAGTGAGTGAGAACTTCAGGGGTCTGAATTGTAGTTTTCTGGATCATCAGGTGATGGTGAACTCTTTCCTACTGGTCTTCAGAGAGAAGTCTTCAAGAAGTCAGTGTTCCAATGGAAATGGGGACCCTGGGAGACTCTTTGTAGTAGCCAGCAGCATGGAGGAGAGGGAAAGAGGGACCCTACCTCTGAAGTGTTGGAGGCAATATATGAGAGCAGTTAATGGGCTTTTAGAGATCTCTGTAAAACTCTGGCTGTGGCTTTCTCTGTGGCGGTGCTGCTGCTGTGACCCTGTTAAAAAGATAGCCAAAGGAGGAGAGAAGAAAGCTCTCTGAGAGTGCTAGCTGCTTATCCTAAGTCGATACTGAAGAATAGCATTTTATCTTGCATCTAAAAGGTCTGATTTCCAAAAATGCCAAACATCCGGTACTCCTTGTCTGTAAAATCCTGGCTTCAGTGAAAGCGGTGGCAGAGTTTGCTTGCAGAAGGAGTTGTGTATTGCTTGCACCTCACAAACAGGGATGCAAGAGCTACTTTCCGGCTCCTACCCATAGGCCTTTCAGAGGCATGCTTGTTTTTAGCAGTGGCTTGTCCCAGTTCTTTTGAGAAGTGGAAGTGTCCTGGTTTTGTCTGGAATAGAGTTCATTTTCGTCATAGTAGCTGGTATAGTGCTAAAGTTTTCGAATTTAGTATGAGACCGATGCTGATACCACGCTGATGTAGTTGTTGCTAAGCAGTCAAGAACTTGCAGCTTCCCGTGCTCTACCAGGTGCACAAGAAGACGGGAGGGAGCACAGCCAGGACAGCTGGGCCAAGCTGGCCAAAGGGATATTCTGTACCATATGACATCATGCTCAGGATATAAACTGGGAGAGTTGGCCGGGGCGGCATGATTGCTGCTGGGGAACGGGCTGGGTATCAGTCAGCGAGCGGTGAGCAATTGTATCATATATCACTTGTTTTGCATTTTCTTTTGTTGTTGTTATTTTTTTTCTTTCTGTGCTATTAAACTGTCTGTATCTCAACCTACGAGATTTTTTTTATTCTCTTCCCCATTCCGTTGGGGCGAGTGAGCGAGCAGCTGCGTGGTGCTTAGTTTCAGCTGGGTTAAACCACGACAGGAAGAAATCTTACACTGACAGCTTGGTCACAGGCCATGAGGTGTATTAGAGTAGAGAGTTCCAACTCAGCTGCTCGGGTGTTGTCTGCATTAGAAATCATTGATTATTTGAACGTTTGACTGAGGGATGATAAATGTGACTTTTTGTGATAAGTGAAAGTGGTAAATTGGCGCTGTAATGTGTTCAGGATTTTATAGTGCAGCAAAAAGGAGTGAGCCTCTCGGGGATGCTAAAATGAGCTACAGGGTGTTTATATTTAGTTTCTTAACCGACATTCAAACTACTAGTATATTTTGGAAACTTTTGATGTTTTTTTATGTAGATGATTTAGTGATTGCTGGATGTTGAGGTGTATGTATCTGATCAAAAAAAAATGGTCAAAATGGTCCTTTTGGTATCAATTTAGGTTATGTCAGTTAATAGTGAAGCGTGTTTTGGGAAACTGATCAGATTAAAGACATGAATGGAGAAGTCATGTGCTATCAGTTTTGAACTTTGGTGTATCTTTTAACTACAGTTGTTCTTTCTTTTTATACTTAAAAATATTTTTTTTTAAGTATTGCAAAATGTTTTGTAATTGTTTTGTGAGTAGACCCTGGTATGATTTTGTTAGGAGGACAACTTAGATCTATAATTTTCAGCTTTTAAAGATTTGTGAGTCCTCTGGAGATTGTTTAGTGAATTTAAGCTTAATGACAAAAGATTTGATTCTCTTATCTTTCTAAGACTCTTAATAGCTTCTGAACCTCCAGGGATCTCTGGTTAAAAGTGGAAAGCTACTGATGTAAGTAGGTATTGGTGGCCTCAAGTGGCAAAAATTGTTTTTCAAGGGCTTTATTAGTTTTCTTGGACATGTGAGACTTAAGCAGAAGCTGTGTCAATAGACCTTACCAATGTTACATCTTTTAAACTAAGTGATGTGTAGTTAGTGTTGTCTGTAGAGGATATTCTCCTGGAGAGCTAGAATCAAACTGAAACTGGTGATATTTCAGTTAAGACGCATCCATAGGTCCAGTTTGGATTGGGTTTATTTATTTGTTTTCTAATGGAAGCATGTTGGGGAGGGAAGAAAACTTTGTCCTGATTAACTTTGTTCATTCTTTAAGTCATACTCAAAGCTTGCTGTTTTCAGCTGGTGTCACTAATCTTAGCTTGGGAACAATTGAGTCTTTTTCCGTTTTTTTTGATCATATTGAAAGTAAAATGAAACTCAGGATAAGCACAAAAAATAACAACATTAGTGACCGGAGTTCGTTGTAAGTTGTTTCCAGCCAGTTTATTTCTTCTCCTTGTTCCTTTTGTGTTCTTTCTTTTCTGCTTGTGGTCTGTCACTTCTTATTATGATTGCTGCCACAAATTCTTTAAGGGAATTATTCATTTAGCGAAGACAGCAAGATAAGTACAGAAGAGACACTACACATAAAACAGAATATGCCTTTATTGTATTATTCATTAAGATGCTCATCAGTGTCTCTGTGTAAGAAGCTGTCTAACAGTTGCATGCTTGTTAGAAGTAGCGTTTTGCCAGTCATTCATTTTGATCCAGGTGGAACGAGCATTTCTCACTTCTGGTTTGCCAGGTTGCCCTTCAGAAGTGAAACGAAGTGGCAGTGGGCATTTTCTGCAGTAGATAATGCCAGAATTGTTCTTGATATGCTAATTTAAGTGTTGGAGGAATGGGAGGTTGCTAGGGCCAGATGCTGTTCTGCTTTGGAGTTGGGGTTTCCCTTGAAAAATAGTAGAATGAGCTGTGCTGCTTCCTGTTTACCTGTTAAAATTTTCTCTCTGTAGCTCTGGAACAGCAGCCATTTATTTCCAAATGCAGAAGAAGCGACTCTCTTCTTGGGGACATTGGACACTATCTTTCTGTTTTCCTATGCTGTGGTGAGTAAAACTAACCCAAAGCTCCTAAGCTTTCATTGAATCTTATTAGGATGATCACACCCACGTTTGGAGGGGATGAACAGAATCTTCTTCTTGGACTTGCCTAGCACTAATGCAGTTAAAAACCTTAGTTCAAGAGTTGGATTTTTTTTTTTTCCTTCAATTTCTGTTAGTTCTGCCCGTGCCTGTCCCCTGTGTAACGGTGCTTGTTAGCAACTGCAAGAGAAATACTGTCACTTGGGAATTCCTCACACCCCTATTACCAGAGGGTGGGAGGGCTAGTTCTAGCTTTCCAAGAGTTATGAATTGAAATTTTTTAAAATAGGAAGTTTAATTATTAAACAACTCAATTTAGCGAGCAAGGTTTCTTTGGGGGCAGAAGAAGTGGTTAGAATCAAACTGTAAGTTTGTATAACAACGTTTGGGCCAGCTTGACCCGTCAGCATCATTTTAATTGTTGCAGATAACAGATGTGAATCTTGTGGCTTTATTTAATGCTGTGTTTTGTTCTTAGGGTCTCTTTGTCAGTGGTATAGTTGGGGATCGCCTGAATTTACGCTGGGTTTTGTCTTTTGGCATGTGTTCCTCTGCTCTGGTGGTAAGTCAGAACATACTAGTGTGGTTTAGAAATATCTCTCTTAGGATTTCTGGGTAGAGTTTTACTTTAGGGGAGAAGAGGCTCTGTGTAGCTGTACTTCAGTGGTCTCAAAGTCTGTGTGTAAAACTTTGTCCTGGATGCACTTACTGCATTGTCTTAAGCATAGCGCTCCATGAGATGACTCACCTCTTCCTGAAATATCTATTTATGGTTACTGTGTCAGAAGGAAATTCCTAAGCGTGAGGCACTGTCTAGAGACTTAATGAACAGCTCTTGTAGGAGATTGGGGAATTTGGACTTTTTGAGACTGTGTTGTGTTATAACTGTTCTCCCAGCCCACATATGTTGTTGTCAAGGCTTTTGCTTCTAAACACAATCTTTACTCTCTTCTTAAAGGACACACTAACAATACCAAGCACTCATTTTGTTATTTTGTAATTGCTGGGAGGGAATGTATCAAAAAAGAATGTCCTCTTAAAACAAAAGAGTTCTTCAATTTCAAGCCACTGCAGATAAGCGTGAATCAGTTTTATCTCATTGTGGTTTTCTGGTTATTAAAGTAGTGGTAAAATGTGTGGAGTGCTTTGATTTACCCAGTGACTACAAACCCATTATGGCCTTTTCCGTTCTGCAAACACATGACCACAGCCATGCATCAAGCACAGTGTGCCACAAAGTGTGTTTATTTTGGCTAGTTTGGGTTAGGGCTCTTAGTAATTTGAGACCTGGCTGTTGTATTTGTGTTAAATTTTGCTAAGATAAATGACTGCTGATGGTTTTGTGTTTGCACAGAGCCTTGTGGATTCAGATGTCAGTACAATAGCAGATCAAGAGGCTACTGTATTTTTAGCATTGTTACCTCAAAGTATTTGTCTCTTTCTTCTCCTCTCCTGTTGTAACGGTGCTGTTTACGAAGATAAAAGTCTTTTGGAGTGGAAGGGCCATGACAGCACATCTGTGTCTGGAGTTGCTGGGCTCTGGAGTCAGTGCTGTGTGGCTCAGCAGAGGGTGCTGTTAGCTCTGAGCTGTTCCTTAAACAATGCCAGACTTGCCCCTGGCCTGGGCCCTACCTGGGACCTTCTCCCTGAAATGTTATTTCTTTTTCAGGATGCCACTCTTGCCTGGCTTTCAGGACTAGCCTCAGGGTTTCTTCTCTGTTGTTTTTGTTCTTTTTTTCCTCCTCTCTAGGTGTTCTTCTTTGGCACGCTCACAGAATGGTTGCATTTCTACAACAAGTGGTTCTACTGCTGTCTCTGGATTGTGAATGGCTTGCTGCAGTCCACTGGTTGGCCCTGTGTGGTTGCTGTCATGGGCAATTGGTTTGGAAAAGCTGGGTAAGTTGAGTTTTCTTCAGTGAATCACTTATCAGACCTGTTGAGTAGCAGATTGACCTGAAAGTCTCGAAGCATAAAAGCCAGCTGTTAGGTCAGAATTAAAGTTATGTGGGATGAAATATACCTTACTTGTTACTGGTTTTTTGTTTGTTTGTTTTTTCTGGAGCCACAGAACAGCTTGATGTGAACACAATCGTATGTGTTAAAGACACAGGTTCAAACTTCAAAAGTCATGTAGTGCAGAGTGGCTGAATTTGAATTTTCATGCCACCGGAAAATTTGTTTCTGTTTGCATACCACTGAGGAGATGGAATGGAAACTGACTCATTGTAGGTTCATCTCCATCACTTTGGGGTATCGCAGATGAGCTCTAACCATAGCTTGTAACCCTGTTGTTGCCAGTTCACCTCTGCTGTAACACAAGCATTTCAGGATAGAACACTCCTCACTTATCTATTTGGTACCTCCAAATAATGTTTTGTTTTAAGTGAACTTTGAGTCTCTTTGAAGTGGACTGGAAGAATTCTGTAACCTTATTCATAAGTTAAAGTTCACTCAAATGTTAAATCTTTGTCTTACTCCTAATGTCACCTCTTCCCACGTTGCCATTTTCAAGTTTTCTTCCCATTCTGCAGGAGAGGTTTTGTGTTTGGACTCTGGAGTGCCTGTGCATCTGTGGGAAATATCCTCGGGGCGTTCCTTGCCTCCTGTGTTCTCAAATACGGCTATGAGGTAGGTATTGTTGTCTGGCTTCCAGCTAGGACTGCATGTCTGATTGGGTTATGAGAGACTAGTTTCTTATCCTGTTTCTGAGAGATAACAGACTCGGAGTCTCCAGTTTCATCTTCCTGAATTCTGTGGTAGCAAGCAGTAGGCAGAATAGAAAGGATATTCCTTTCCTGACCTTTCCAAGCTGGGAGAAATGAGCCTGAGACTTCTCCAGAAATGGGACTGATGTTATTGAAGATCTCTATTGTCATAGTATACACGTTTCTGATGTGGGTGACTTAAAGTGCTTTTCAGAGTCATCCATCACAGGTTCTGACTTAACTGAAGTCACCACTGCTGAATAGCCGTGAGGTTCTGACAGGCATGGAGGCATAAGTTCTATAACTGGGAGGAGGCCCGGTACTCACTAGGTTGCTGTAACACCAGTTGAATACAGGGAATGTAAGTGAACCAGCGCATCTTGCAGCGTGTGACCTATGAGGACAGGCTAACAGAGCTGAGCTTGTCACTCTGGAGATGAGGAGGCTTAGGGTACCAAATAGCAGCTTTCCAAGCCTGTGAGAAGATTGCTGAGAAGTCAGAGCCAGACTCTTTCCTGGGTTGTGTGGTGGGAGAGCTGCAAAAGCAGTGGGTATAAAGTGAAGCAGTGGCAGTTCCAACTGGATGTTTGGACAACTATTTCACTTGGAAGTTAGTTAAGCATTGGAACAAGGGGCCAGTGCCTGGGAGATCTGTCTCTGGAAGATTTCAAGACCTGATTGAGCAAAGCCCTGAGCAACCTGGTCTGAATTTGGTGTTTGACCCTTCTCTGAGAAGTCCCTTCTGATATAGCTGGATCTATGGGTGAGCACCTTTCTCACTGCTGTCACCTCAGTACAGTAAACCAGCTGTTTCCATGTGGTCTTTCAGCCTGGATAGGACTGAGTGCTCAGGAGATGTAGAGATCACTTGTTTCTCAGTTTTGTGGACGTAGTCTGGGTGGTTGTAGCTGTGTTTACTCTCTGACAAGGTTGGAATGTAAAGAAACCCTCATTAGTCAGGGAAACCTATGTGTCTGAAAGTGTTTTAAAAAATAATCTTTTATTTCTCTTCAGTATGCTTTCTTGGTGACTGCCTCAGTACAGTTTGCTGGAGGAGTCATTGTCTTCTTTGGGCTCCTGACGTCACCGAAGGAAGTGGGTAAGTAGAAGTTGGCTGTAGCATTTCAGTCCCTTCATGGAAAGCAGATCTGCAGCTTTCCGTGTAGTACTAAAAGTTCTGCATGTTCTGACAGCACTTATCCTCAGGGCTCGTGTAAAACGGTGTTGCACTTCAGTGTATTTAATGGAGCAAAATGCTTTGCTCACCAAGATCACACTGAATGCCACTGTGCATCATGTGTCTAGGGTCTGGATATTTTAAAAAGCAAAATAAACCAGCCTGGCTCTTACATCTCCATTAGGATATGCCTAATTATCAGTTTTTCTTCACCTGGAAAATCAGTATATTTTTTAAAGAAACAGTAGGCAAGCTGATAACTGAAACTAGGGGAAAATTATGGCAAACCCTAACTGTGCCGTGGGAAGGAAAAGGACTTTTTGTCTGGAGGTCTCCCGCAGCTGGTTAAATAGCTCTCAGGTTGGATATGATCCTTCTCCGAGAAGATGGTAGGCAAGCCAAAGTATAATGGGAAAACAAAAGAACTTTTGGGCTTTGACAGGGCCATGGAGGAGGTTTCCCAGACGCCTGCAAAGGCTATAAAGTTGGTAGCGCTAAAGCTACCATAAAGAGTGCTTGTAAGAGCACTCAGCAGCCCCGAAAGCGCAGTGCAGTTCCCAGGGTTTCCGTTCCAGCAGAGGCGTTAACAGGCAGCAGCTGTCTGAGTAGCTGCTGGTGCACTCCGCCTCCACGCTCAAGGGAGGTGGTACCCAGGAGCCAGGTCCGAGGATCCCATCCTTATTTAAGGGGGGTAATGCACTAATTTGTTGTGTCTTCCAACTAATGGCCAGACACTCAGAACAGACAAAGCCGACGCCAGGATCAGACAGAATACTTTCAAGAGCGCTAGAAGACAAAGGGTAGAAACTGGCGACACTGCAGAACACCATCTAGAAGAGTTGCTAAGCCAAAGGAGGATGGAGGTATGGGAGAGCAAGGGAATTGCTAGAAGGGAGAATTGCTTAAAAGAAGCGAGCATAGCTTTAGAGTGGGGAGAGGGTCATCAGGCTGTGGTCTGTTCTTCCTGTTGCATATCCCTTGTCAAACTTAGGCCTCCCTGAGCTTGGAGCAGATGAAGACGACAGTGTGGAGGAAGATGCCAACAGACCTTTAATGGACAATGATGATGGAGATGATGATGACCGGAATTACTCTATTCAAGCAACTGACATTGACAACCAGCCAAAGGCCATTGGCTTTTTCCAGGCTTGTTGCCTTCCGGGTGTAGTACTGGTGAGGACATGGATTCTTGAGTGGGATCTGACTTACGCTGTTAGGCATAAAGCTGGCTTTTTGTGTCGTCAGCATTTGTTGACGTCATCGTTAATATGTTGACCGTGCGTTATAGTTGTTGACATCTGCCTTCTTAATGCTGTTAAAACCGTGGGGGTGGGACTGTTATCCTTGTGCACGTGGATTATAATACTGTCCAGGTATGTGATTGCATGTTGCTCTCCCCATCGGACTCCTGCTTCATTTAGTGCATGTAATGAGCCAACCAAGGGCAGCAGAGATCCTGACCTTTTTGCTGCTGAGGTCAGAAGGGAGGCTGTGAGCAAAGGTGGCTTGTAGGGTGCTTTCTTGGTAAGGTGGCTGTGCTGCCCTCAGGAATGGGGTTCTCACTGCTAGCTGAGCATCACAGACCTCTGTGGGGTTTGGGTTTTATTTAGTTGCCTTAAAGCAGAAAGCTGGCCTGAAAAGCCTTAATCAGCATGATGTAACATCTGGCAAAGTAGGCGGGTTTTTTTTTTTATAAGCAACTGGAAACAAGGCCTGGTGACGCAGTTTCCACATATCCTCATCCTGTCTGTTGTGTGAGAACTTGTACTTCTGCATCAGCATTGTTGCCCAATTCATGGATTTGGTTCAGCTGAAAAATTGTCCTGCCATTGAAAAACAATGTTAACTTTCTGTGTTGGGGGGCTGTGTGCCCCCTGAATACTGAAACCAGTAGAAGAAAAGGGGTGGGGTGGCTGGCTCAGTAGCACAGTGTGAACTGCCTGGATTCGATCGCAAAGCAGAACTAGTGAAGGGACAGTATTGTCAGGTACCCTTAATGAGTAAAGCAGCTGGTGGTTGTGATTAAGGCAGCACAAACTGTAGAAGGGATGTGTGGATTGCCAGTGTTCAGCGTGCTGGGCAGCCACAGTTCTGTTGTTAAGACCTGGGTTGAGGGATGGCAAAAGAAGGTGTACCCATCTTGAGTTCTTTTCTAATATGGCTAAATGCCATATAAACTACAGCTCGGTTTTGGTGGTGCTAGGAATGGACTGATGTACAAAGAACTTTTAGGCAAAATTTTTTAGTGGTGGCAGCTGCCTCGGTTGATGTGTGACTTTTTTCTGTTGGCCAGAATATAAGGAGCTACTAAACAACTGATGTTGCTGTTGCTGTGCTTGAGATTTTGAGGAACTGTTCTGTGTGTTAACCCAGCAACGTGAACACCTCTGAGTCTGTGAATTTTATCTGATGTCAGATCAATGCCCCACCAAATTAGGACACTATGTCAGATCAGTGAGAGACCAAACACCGAGACAACTTCCAAAGCCTTGTCAAGATTCTACAAAGATTTTACTTGATGTATTTTTTTTCTGTAGTTCCTCTCTTCTGCTGCTGAGTGATATGGTGGAAGAGTTTTAGTACAGACGGCTTTCCCCTGAGCCTCTAGAAATTCAGTGTTTGTTCACTCAGACAATCTGGTAGGCAGTTTCTAAGCAGACTGTAATAAATATCGCTTCCTACAGTACACTTTTCACACCGAGAGGCAGGAGAACTCTACCAAACATCCCTGTGCCTTAAGTGTATGGTGGAGATTAGTTTTTGTCCTGTAAGAGTGAAAAAGCGTTAATAACACAACGAAAAAGAATGTATCTGTTAAAATAATATAAATTCGGGAGAGATGATTTTGTGCAGTTTAATATATAAAAGATCTGCTTTTTGAAATTCAAAGACAAGTGTGTACATACCCATATACATACAGTCTCAAAAGCTGTGATTCTGACAAGCTGGTTTTTAACATCTTTTTCCTTGTTTACCCCTTCAAATAAGAGTTCCTTGAACTGCCATGACAGTGTTTATCAGGAGGCCTTACTGAAATCTGTGCCTGGTCCCTCCGCGTGCTGGGCCAGCAATCCCAGAGAACAAATCTTTGCCACACACATGAAAGCTCTAAAGGAAGAGATTTCCTGCTAGCTAAGGAGAACTCGAGCTCAGCAGCCAAAAGCAGGAGGTTGTCTCAGCCGTTGGGTTTGGAAGCACGTGCTTAGCTTTGGCCAAACCTTTCATCTTGTGTCCTGGAATACCTGCCTGGGGATTATGAACGAAGCTTTCTCTTCTGGTGCTGCAAGCAGATGAGCCTTCTCTGCAGCAAAAGATAGCACAGAGGAACTACTGCACGTAACTTTTCTCAGCATGGTGCACAGATGACTAAATCTCAAGCTTGTTTCATGTCCCATGGTTGGCTCCCTTCTCTTCAGAAGGTGAATTAAATTTCCTTCGTTTTTTGAAGCCTGGTGTCGTTTCTTCTCGAGATTACGCTGAAAGTATTTTAACCTGTTGCATTCAGTGAAAAGAAAATAACCTTCTTGTCAGTGATTTTTGTATTCCTGGGTTCCCTTTGATGTTCAGCATTAAGCTGTCATAATGCTGCCTTCTTACGTGAAGTGCAGAACCACTTTCCCCTGAAACCTTTAGTTGGATACAGAGCTTTATGGGAAGAAGCAGAAATGCTGTTTGCATTTCTCAAGTGCTAACTGCTTGCTCGCCCTCTATTCCAGTACTCTTTGGCCTATGCCTGCTTGAAACTGGTGAATTACTCGTTCTTCTTCTGGCTGCCCTTCTACCTCAGCAACAACTTTGGATGGAAAGAAGCAGAAGCTGACCAGCTCTCTATCTGGTATGATGTGGGAGGAATCATAGGTGAGTGAGCAAGTCAATGACTTCTTCCTGCAGTTGCCCTGCTAGCGTTTGAAAACGAAAGACAACAAATGCTGCTCAGAGCAGTCATGTTCAGTGGGATCCAGCTGTTTACTGAATGTATGAAAAGTCTAGTTGTCTATGTGGCTGCTTGGCTGTTGTCCTTTTTTCTGAAACACAGAGTATGTGAGCCCCCTAAAGAGGTTACATGTAGTTTAAACGGCACTATATTCTTGGATGTTACCCTCAGCGGGCATTTTTCTTTACTCACTAGGACTTCTTGAAAAGTGCCGTGTACAAAATGGTGTTCCTGCTGCTTTCTTTCTGACAGGTACCCTTGAGGGAGAGTTTAGATGTGGACTCACTGGGTTCTGTACTGTCCCTTCTGTCCTGTATTTTTAAAGAACAGACTTGGCGCAGATCTCAGCGGAGCAGGCACAACTGTGTTATGTTCAGAAATAAAATGTAATTGCACTTCTTTCTGCTGGCTGCAAAATCTGACCCTGTTCCTCCAGAATAAAGAACATATTGTATGTGTGTTTAGACTTCCACTCTCCTGTGCTTGGTTTCTTGCTTTATTACCTTGTCCAGTTAGCTTTCCTAGAATAGACATGCTTGTTTTGGTCTGTTCAGGGTCAGTTTTTTTTGCCTCTGTGGCCTTTTTCTGTGTTAGGCTTTCTAAACATTCTAGTTTTTACCAGCAGAGCAGTTCCTACAGAGGTAGCAGTGACACATAAGGTGATTTTTATCAGCTATTGGCATTTGTCGCAATTAGTTGCACCTACTCTAAGTAGGTGAGACAGCAGGGAATGTGAGGCCCCTGTGTGCTAATGTTTTCCCTGTGAAAAAGAACTGCCTTTTCCTGCGCTTTCTGTTAAAGAAACCAGCCACAATGTTAAGCTTGCTTACCTCCAGAGCTGTGATGATCCTATAGGGGAAGGAAAAGGAAAGCCAGGAGCATTGGCTAGTTGTGTGCCAGAAAAAAAGAAGTAATAAATTCCTGGGAAAGCAGTGTGAGTAGTTTTCCCTGCTCTGTCTGAGCCACTTAAGTTTACTGTTGTCTCTGTGTCTGAGGCAGTAAGGGCAGGAGACTTAGTTTTCAGGATTTTAGAGAGAATGCGAATTGATGAGAAGGCAAGAGGCCACTGCACTCAGTGAAATGAGTTTTGTTCAAGGTGTTAGCATCCTGAGCCTGATGATGATTTATTTTTTTTGCAGGTGGGACCATCCAGGGCTTGATTTCTGATGTGCTACAGAAGAGAGCCCCAGTGCTAGCAATTAGCCTGCTCTTTGCTGTAGGCTCTCTTTTTGGATACAGCCGTGAGTATGCTTTTGCTGCACAGTGATAAGAGGCTCATTCTTGGAGAGAACCAGAGCACAGCCTGTTCTAATTATGTTTTCTGGTCTTGAAACTGCTTCTGGATCAGGATGGTGCCTTTTGGTCTATTTTGCCTGAAGTGTGGCACTGCGCAGAAATAAATCTGTTCTCTGGTTAATGAGGTGGAAAATAATTCGCTGATTGTTTGGATTTCCCTGTACCAGTGAGTTATGGTACTGATCCTTCTCCGTTGTCAGAGAGATTTTTTGGCATTGTCACTGTATTAACACCACAACTGGCAGAGCAGGAAATCTCAGGTGCATTTCTGTAGTAAAGAGGAAAGAGAATCTGGAGACAGATATGTGGTGGAGCTCTTAGACTTCACCACTTATGCTTCTGCAAGTGGTGAAACTGAAGAGTTTCTGCCTCTTTTATGATACATATAGTTCTCGGTGATGGGTTCCTGAGAGAAGTCTGTCAGGAAAACTGAGTAGAAGGAGACAGGCAGATCTCACTTCTGTGAAGCTCTTCTGAGGGTAACAGTTTTGTGTCTTCAGACATGGTGTCCTGTGGTACCAGAGTGCTTTAACTCACTGGGATGTCATTTCACTTCTCTGCTTCTTCCTCCAAAACGGGGTGGCAATACAGACCAGCTTTTATTGAGCACTTTAAGATGTGTGGACAGAAATCGCTACCAGAGCTGGACACGAGCGGTAAAGTGTGCCTTTCAGAAGCATGCTGGCTTGTTCAGACATTCTCAAAGTAAGGTCAATAAGTTATAATCATTAAATAGCAAGGACTGGGTTTAGTGGAGCTTGGTGAAGTTTTGTAGGTTCTTGTGCTAACTCATTACTTTCAAAAGTGAATGGGAAGCAAATATAAAATTATTGCTGATGAAGTTCGAAGTTTGCTCTCGATAGCAGAGCAGTCAGAGGTCCAAGTGTCTTGTGGTTAGCCCTGTCCAGCCAGATAGGGAAGGGTCACACAGGTGATGCAAAGTTACTGCAGTGTGATGATTAAATTTCCGTCAGCCAAACCAGGCTCATAGCGTGTTGCACCTGAGAGTAATAATGGTCTGAGAATATGCGAAGAGGGCTGCAACCTGCCTTACACATGGTAACTTGACCATGCATGGGCCCTGAGTTGAAGCAGTGAGTAAGGAATTCAGGTGATGCCTGGAAGTGAGGTTTTGGGAAAAACAGTGTCTGAAAAGCACTGAGAGACAGTAGTGGAAAACCAGCTGCATCTGCACAGTATGATGCTGTTGCTGGAAAGTTAAGCAGAACCTATAGATACCCGAGCATGGCTTTATAAGGAGGAGTGAGGATATGGGATTTTACTTTTTTTTTTTTTACTTCTTTTTTTTTTTTGTTGTGCAGCATTGTTTAGGTAGTTGCTGGATTACTACATCCAGATCTAATCTCTGTATTTTAAAAAAGATTTTTGAAAATTCAGAACAAGTGGAAGAGTGATTCAAGTGGCGAATACTTTACAACGGGAGAGATTTGAGTCAAATTTCCCCAGAGAGGCAGAGGAAGGATTCTCTTACTGTTCACATGGACTTTCATGGAGGATAAATGCAAGCTCTGTGTCATAGGAAGAGGCATAATAAGGGCTGGAACCCAGATCCAGGCAAATCTGATATCTAAAATGGCACAAAATTTTAATGGCAAAGGTGACTTTTCTACTGTAAAGTACTGTCAAGAAACTTCAGGGTTTTTAGTCTCTAAATGCCTTTGCAATAAGACTAATCTCGGTAGAAGTCTCTAGTCAAATAGAAGTTTTTGTTGTCACTATGTAGCTACTTGAACATTTAGTTCAAACTAGATGTTTGCATGCTTCTTTCTGATCCTAAATAAGTAAGTTTGTTTTATTTACACTCATCTGATCTTTCTTTTGCAGGTTCTCCAGACAGCAAACCTATCAATGCGGTGATCATGGCAATTACAGGTATCTTACCAAATACCACTGTTATGCTAGGAGGCTTATATATGCTTTGCATAAAAATCTGTAACACTGGCCTCAGGTGGTGGTAATGCATCTGTGTGTGCTGCCATCTCCCCTGGCTCTACAGAAAGAGTAAAAGCTGGGGCCCAGTCTCTATTGCTTTTGGAATACAGGTGTAGGAAAACTGCCTCACAGAGGGAGGTATAGAATATAGACTGTAGAATAATGGCTTGGAACTGAAGGGGTCTGCCTTGGCTCGGTATGATGAGGATGGATTTATGCCAAAATACCAGTGATCTGGTATCTGAGGCAGTGTATATATGGCGAATTCATGAGCTGCAGCTCAAATTTGAGGGTGTTTGTCTGTCAGAACCCCTGTGTACTGTGGGAGGTCACCAGCTTTGTGTGCTACCAGACATACTATGCTGTGTTATGGAATTAAGATTAGCCTGCATGAATAGAGCCTTTCTTTTCAAACATTCCTACTTCAGAACTCTCTGTCCTGTTGCACTTTTATTTTCCCCTTCCATCTCCTTCACCTAGAGACTGAGGCAGTAGCGTGGGGATATACTACTCCAAAGTAGAAATATGTCTAAACCTGCTTCATGTTGGGGGTTCGTATATGCACACAGTTCAAAAGTAGCTTTCCGTGTTCAGTTTGATGTGTCCTGACTCTTCTTGCAGACCATGTCCCAGCTAATTACCTTGTTTTTGTTATTGGATGAAAATATGCTTGTTGGTAATTTCTGTGCATGTACTCCAGGGACACAAGGTGTGCTGTGACCGTGTGCTTCAGGTGTGAGGGTGCATTTCTACCTACAATTAGTCTGTGATCACTGTCCCTAGACTTAATCCTTTTCTTGAGCTTTGCATGGTAAAAAAAAAAAAAATAAAAAAAATTCCGTGTTTTGAAGATGTCCTGTTGAGAATCTATCCTCAATGCTTGTTTTGCATAAGGCTGTTTTCTTGGCACTTTCAGGATTTTTCATTGGAGGCCCTTCTAACATGATCAGTTCTGCAATTTCTGCTGACTTGGGGCGCCAGGATCTAGTGAAAGGCAGCAGCGAGGCTCTGGCAACAGTCACGGGAATTGTGGATGGAACTGGCAGTATTGGTGCTGCAGTGGGCCAGGTGAGGCTACCAAAGGAAAACAGAGGTCTGGGGAAGGAGGCAAAGAGTCTGTTGTGGTTAGAGGTGTTAGCTTATTCCTCAATCCAAAGTTGCATGGAGGGGGGGAGAGAGAGAGAAAGAGAGAGAGGGTTGGGGTTGGTTTTTTTTATAAATTATTTATTAAGAAACAACCAAAGGATCATGTGTGATTTAAGCTTCCAGTGGAAGGAGTTTAATTAAGAACTAAGCTAAGTGTTCATAGTGCTAATGTTATGGCACTTTCATAATTGAAATTAATTCATATCCTGAACTCCAAAAAGCAAGCAAAGGTCAGCTTCACAAAGAGTAAAAATAAAATATTTTGAAGTTTGTTTGGTATTTTTTTCAAAGGTAATAGCAAAACTTTTGCTTACAGAAAAGTTTACGTATATGACCGAGTAAAATTAGAATACCCATTATGAATGTTGCAGTGTTTATAAACTAATCTAAAATTTGCTCTTATTTGTGGTTCTCCTTTTTGTCTGTGGATGTCTTTTACACCTTGTAAATCCAGCACCACTTGCTTTGATAGCTCTTGCAGTGTGCTGCCAGAGGTCTGAAGACTACACTGTTGCAGAAAAGGAAGCTGAGGGTGTGCCCTCTGGGGGCATTTTTTCTTCTCAAACACAAGCGTTAACTATGTGGAAGGACACAGTGGTGCTTTGGAGAGGGGAGGGTTTAGTAGAAATATTGGAGCCAGTTCTGTTCCAGGCATCCTCTAGTGCTGGTAAAATACCAAGGATGCAGGCAAGGCATACAAGTTTCTTTTCTGGAAATGAGTTTGGGTTTGTACTTGCCATTGATTGCCTGATAAATAGAATCGTTCAGCCTCTGTTCCGTAGGAAAGATGCTGCTTAGCTCCATTAAACATGAAAAATTACAAGTGCTTTGTGGACATCTTAAAGTGCACCGCTACACTCAATGCCCTTCTTGCGTTGTCTACAGTGTTTCTGTCTTCCCCCACACATACCATTCAAACTTACGTCATCATAAAAATTGGGTCTTTAGTTCTGAAAAATTCCACCTACCTCCCATTCTAACATTGCATTTATTTCAACAGAGACAACCATGATGTCATTCTGGGGGTGTGTGAATCACAGCGAAGGCACAATGAACGTGTTAGAAATTCAGATCCTGTTTTGGGCTAATATACCCAGTAGTGAAGAAGGGAGGCCCTTGTGCAGCATCTGAATATAAATCTGCTAATAGGGAATACATTTTCTTTTGTAGCCTGCCTAGTCCTGTTGCACTGGGATGCAGTTCAGAGCAGACTGTAGTCTCAAGTGTCTTGCCTACGATGAAGGGTTAAGTAGTTAGTGGCTGCACAGCTCTTGAAAATGCATCCTGTGTAATTTATAAGCCATTCTAGAGCTTTTAGTTCTTCTGAGAGTACTTACATCCACTTATGTCCCAGTGTTCTGTGCAAAAACGTTGTGTTCAGTGGAGTCAATTTGTCACCTTTTGAAACCGTAGTTCAGTTGTGTCTTCATGCTGCTGTGAGTTACTGTAAAGCTTCAGGATGGTACCTCTGCTTTGCTGAGACTGCGGGTTTTATGCAGAAAAACTGCTGTCCTGAGTCATTTCTTCTGACAGGAAAAGATCAGCTGGAAGGTTTTGTGATCAGCTCTGTGTGGAGTGTTAACAGCCCACAAATTCTGGAAAATGAGAGAGTAATGCCGGAAAGTCATGCTTATCTTCCCAGTTTGAATACTTTTTTCCTTCCCTTTTCTTTTTAGTATCTAGTGTCTTTGATCCAGGAGAACCTGGGATGGATGTGGGTTTTCTATTTCTTTATTCTAATGGTAAGAAATCTCCTTTTTTAAAGTTCTTTGTCAAAGTTCAATTTGCAATAGAAAGTTTTTTTGAGAACCTGAAAATTGTGACTTAGACACGTGATCTATGCTGCAAACTCCGATGCCATTCTCAAAGTACTTTATGATGTGCCTTTGCCTCAGAGTGTCTAAATCAACTGGGTTCATTCTGGATCCTTTAAAGTGACGTTGGCCAGCAGGAACTGAGATTGTGGCAGAGGCATAAAAACACTTGCCTTAAAATATCTGTATGTGTTTCCTAAAGCTCATACTACCTGACTGACTTCCAAGGCAGGATTTTTTCCTCCTTATCTCCATGATATGTAGTTTCCAATATTTTCAGGGACTTGAAGTTAAGCTACATGTTTGTTAGCGCTTGAAAATTAGTGGAAGGAGTGATAAGGATCGTGAAACTAAAATGAAAAGGCCTTGCCCTGATATACCACTGGGGGAGAAGACCCTTCAGGCCCTGATCTCCTCAGCGTTGCCACAGTGGTGAATGCTGTACAATTCACCTGTCCTTCCTTGCTGGAAGTGCCAGGAGTTGTCTTTGCGTCTGTGCTGACGAGGAAAAAGGCTGCTTTGGTAAGGAGCAGAGATGGCCAGGAGGCAGGCCATTGAGGAGGTGAAGAGCTCATCTTCTTTATGAAGAGAATATCATAACAGCTGAAATCGTATGAGATTTCCTGCAAGCTCAGTCCTTCCATCTGCTGTGCCACTGTGTCATTGCTTCCCTTAGCCTGTATCTTTCTGGGGAGGCCTGGAATGTGCGTTGGAGTGCAGGACGGCTGCAGCTACGGTTGCTCTGTGCTGATTGTCCTGGATATGCTTCTTTTCACAGACGAGTTCAACAGTCCTGTTCATTTCACCGTTAATAGTGAGGGAGATCAAATTGCTTCTGCATGAGCGGCGCCTGCGAATGCTGGCTGAGTGACTCCTGCTTGCCTCTGGAAGGACTGTTTGTATGGACCTGACAGCTGGGACACTAATCAAAACTCTGGGAGACTTGTTTCTTACATCCTCCAGGTTTGGACTAATTCAGAATGGCTCTGCAAGACTCGATTGACCTGCCTTTGCGAGCTCAGTTGTGAAGTACCAAATACCCATCCTGAGACCGCTCACATCATGGAGCTGCTGACCTAAGCTAGACAATCCACGGGACTGGCGGATTGTCCCGGCCTACCAGACTCTTCCATGTCAGCAGTCACACTAGGGTCTTCCATTAGGCCATGGCAGTGAGACCACCCTTCTTATTTATTTCTGGATGTCCTGACCAAAGGTCGGCCGTTTAAAACTGACAGTGGAGGAGAGGCTGTGTTGCAATGAATTTTGATGGTCTGTTGTGCCAGTGAAATCATGCAGTGCATTTCATGGGTAGTCTAAATTTATGATCACTTTAGCTTTTAGAAAGGGCAAAAATAATTATTTGGAATTTGCGCTGTCCAGTTGTTTAAAATATGCCGTGGCTAAATCTCCACATAGATGGACCTCTGCTATCCCTAGCTGTTAAGCGTCATGTATTCCAGTAGATTCACATGGAGAAGTTACCTCCATATTTGTTTTTAGCATTTTTTAATAATTATTATATTACTAATCTCTGGGAAATGAGATTTCAGTTTTTAACTATTTAAGCAGACAAATGGCGTGCAATACTTTACTGTGATCTCTGAGAACAGAGCCTTAATAGGTCCTTTTTGTGTCTAAAGGATCCTTGAATGGCTTTGGGGATCAGTAATGGGACACAAATACTTTCACTACTGCTTTGTTATTTGAACTCCAACCAATACTGACCAAAACGGACTGTCAGGTGACCCTCTGAAGGAAGCTGGTGTCACTGATTTCATACTCATTGGGCAATTGCTCTTCTCCAGCAAAGGATAACCAGAATGGAATTAAAGGAATTTAAGGGACCTGGCTGCTCTTGAACATGGGCTTCCAGACAGGGACTGAAGCGTACTCATGGAATAGCATCAGTGGGCAAGTGCTGCTGTCTTCCCCCATGCTCCTCTGCCTATGGCTGCGTAGAGGACCTCAAGCTCCTGGGTTTAAAGCTTGAGTTGTATCTTGAAGAGGAAGGTAGACGCAAGTCAGTGCTAAAAAACACGTGTCTGCACGTGGTATGGTGATATGTGAGTATTTTGCAGTGCTGCAATAAGCAGGGTGACTGACTGACACCTCTGAAGTTCGTTGATGATGTTAATGAGATCGTTGAGTAACTTCTCAACAAATTGTTTTCTGCTTATGCCTTGGGATGTTTCGTTGTAGTAAGTATGTGTTAACCAGCAGAAATTCTGATCAAACACTAAATCTGACTAGTCAGTGATGCCTGGATGGGGGTGGGGGGGCAGGAGAATTCTTGGAGCTGAAAATTTGGAGTTTTTAAATGGGAAATGTTGCCTTTTAAAAACGTACAGTGATTTTATTTTTTTTTTTAAATTTATGAATGTCAATTTTTAGTCGTGTTGATTGTAATAAGTGGAACATTATTAGTGCCTTACGGTTCTCCCGTATTGAATGGTTGCTTGGTGATTGCTGCTTCTGCAGCGACGGCTCTGTGCACAGCTTTGCTTACTGTGAAACTCAGTTGCTCTATTTTATACTTTGTTTTTGAGAGTCTTTCTTTTTTGGTAGAGGTGATATCTTGCATTTTTTGCTAACCCTTGGAAAATTTCAGTGCTTGGGAAAATGATGCCATTAAGTTGATGAGGGACCCAAATCCTGTTCTTGCCTCTTCTCATTCCCATTCCAGTTTTTGCCTGTATAATTAGAGCGGAGACTGAGAATCTATCATCCTGTTCCCAGAATTTTGCCCTGGGGTTAGTGTTCACATCCCAAACTACTCATTAGCCCCTGTACAAATAGAATCAAAACTCCCTGAAATTTAGTTCTAAAATTGATGGCGGCACCGTTTGCCCCAGCCACCGTGTCTGAGAATCTGCGGTTTCAAATTCCAACCTGGATGAGCTTTTTGGCTGGCCGTCTGGGCGCTAGATAAGCTTCTGATGAAAGGTGGGGTGGGAAAGGGACGTCGCCGGGGCCAGGGTGGGAGGACAGGCAGGCCCCCGTAACAAATGGTTTCCTGTAAACACTTCGGTCCCCTCTTGAGAAGTGTCGGATGTGTTGCAAGCGCTGCAAACACAAGCTGCCCAGCCGCTCGCCTGTCGGTGTGCAGCGGTGCTTTGAGGCCACCCTCAATTAGCTAGGCTATGACTTCAGGGGCTTTTTGTTGCTGTTGTCCTGGGTTTTTGGTTCTGTGTATTTCCTCAAGGTGCTCAGATGGAGAAAGGTTTTCAATCTGATCATGTCCAAACTGATCTCACATGAATAAACTGACTTTGACTTGATCTGGGCTAATTCTTCCGTGTGCTTTATTCCGCTCTTCTCAGCGCCGTTCTGCTGAACGTGCTTCTCTTCCTCCTTGCTACAGGCCCAGCTCTAGCAGCTGCTTTTTGCTCAGCTGCTGTGAAGACCTGAGCCCTAACTAGCACTGAAACCAAACCCTCATCCCAGCCCAAAAGGGGACCCTGTCTCCTATGCTGCAGTTTGGCACTCTTCCTGAAGCTTTGTGAGAGTCCTCGAACGGAGGTGCCCGTAACGGGGTAATTAACGGTCTGAAATAAAGAAACCAGAACATACACTTGGCTTTCTTTCTTTATTTATTTGTTGATCTGCATGCAGAAGTCAGGTGTTTTTCCCTTAAATGTGCCATGTGGCTGCTGGCCCTGCTGTGCCTTCTCTCCCGTGGCTTGTTTCTTTAAACACGAATCCACACCTACGCTTAGCTGTGTTTAAATGGACACAGTGGGGAACTTTGTAATTGTGTTTGCGTTTTATAGTTTACTGTAAATTCAAAGTTGAGCACAATTCTGGATTGCTAGAGAAACCCCCATGCTTGCACAGTCTGGTCCCTCAGCTCTGAGTAGTTCGGTGGTGCCATGGTGCTATCCCTCAAGAAAAGTAACAACTCATATTTTTACCCTTTTTCGGTCACTTTTTTTCCTTCCTACTCATGAGGAACTTCCCGGCCTACTCTGGAAGTACGCTGAGGAGTAAAGCTTTCCTTGAGTAGTGTCTATTTGAAAATGCCGATAGTACCAGTCCCCATCACCACCACTGTGTTGCGATCTCCAGAGCCCGATGTTTGGGAAAGCAGAAGCATAGGAATTACTGAACTTCAGAGTGCAAAGGAAGCACATTAGGAACTGGTCTCTGGGCATTTGGTTGCAGCCCAGGATGTGACAGACTGTCTGACCAAATTGATTACGAAAGGAAAGGTGTGCTTCAGCCCCAGAATGCTTTTCTGTATCGAGGAAGGTCCTTGCAGTTGATGTCCTACAAGCAATGCTACTGTGTCCTGATTTTCTCAGAAGCCTGGAACCCAACGGTGCAGAAGTCTGCCTGGTGGCACTGTCACAGTGCTCTCCAAAGCAGGAAGAACTGGGCTTCTGCTCAAAGTGCTGGGCAGCCTTGGAGAGCACGTGAGCTTCCTGTCCTCGCCAAACCCAGAAGAGCAGCTTTGCCTTCTGCAGGAAAGCGAGAGGAGAAGGAGCGGTGTGTTTTAAGTTCTTGTTTTCTCCCTGAGATAAAAGGAGAAAGTACCTGTTTTGAGATACAGGCCCACAGATCTCACCAGTAAACGCTCTAACTCAGGGATGTCTCAGACGCTGCTGATCAGCTACTCCTGAGTAATTTTGCCCTCCATCCAGCGGTAGCCAAAGTGCTCTGCCAAACCTATTTGCAATTCCTCCCCGCTTCTTTTCTAACTGAAAGTGCCTACAGGGATGTTTTGGGTTCTGTATTTCAAAAGTTTTCTAAGGCACAGCATGCCCACCTTCCTACCTCTTTGTCAAGCCTTATCTAATCCTTTTAGTAAACAGCCTACCGTTCGCTGAAGGCTGCAAATACAAGCTCTGAGCCCATTTTGTGGGGTTGGATGGGGGGAGTGTGTTATGTACAGGTCCATGAAAGCCTCTTGGTTCTATTAAAGACTTCCCTAAATGCAAGTTGCTTAGATGAATATTTACAGTAACGCAAAGAGGAAAAATATTGTCAACTGCTGTGAATGGTCCCTTCATCCCCTTTGATTCTCCCGTGCTGGTGATTATATCTGTGTACATCTGGATCCCAGGAGGTTCTCCTGGAATGTCTCCTTTGACCTGCAACTGTGTGCAGGTGTCTATGAAAACAAATGCAATGGGGAAATCAAAATGTACTCCTGGAGCACGGGAGCAGATAGCAAGCTTTGTGGCTCTCCTGTTAGGTTTAAGATTACTGCCAGGAGAAGAAAGATTTCTGCTGAGATTAGAGAAGCCCAGGTAAACTATTTGGGGTCAATTTACCGTGTTTTGGAATGGTTTTTAAAGCAGCAGATGGCAGTTGATGGACCTCTAGGTGAATTGGTGACGTCTGTGTCCATTGGTGTTCTCACTCAGTTGCCAAGGGCAGGAAATCTGTACACCACCACCTCTTGTCCTTGTGGGCCACCTAAGTAACAACATAATCCAGAGCGTACCAGTGGAACGAGAGCAGATGAGGATAAGATTACTCAGATGTGCTATTTAAATCTTCTTTCCTTATAATGTGGTAAGCAAAGTATTGGGGATTCAGGATGGGTTGATTTCTCTGGGCCTCTGGATTCCGACACTAGCTCAGAGGACTCCTACACCTGGAGGCCTACATCCTCAGCCTTTTCCCGTTTGTCAGGTGGGACCCGTTTCCAGAAACTCACTCATCTGCTCTGGGGTGCACAGCAGAGAAGAGCGACGTTGGGCTGACAAAAGCCGGTGCTTGCCTGCGGCGAGTGCCAAAGATGACAAAGCAATTGGGTAACAGCTGACTGTGCTATTCCGCCGCAAGGATGGGAGCAGCCGAGAGGCAGTCTCATCGGGACGGGCTCCATTATCCGTTCACCTCTTCTTCAGCCTCTTTGCCCTCTGCTGTAACTCTCGCATCCTTCTGGGAATATTAATGTTTCATCTCTTCCAGTCAGAAGCAGGTTCACCCTGGGACTGCTTATCAAGGCATGGCAACGTGCAGGACAGGTGGCGACGGGCGGCCGTGGTTCCTGCCGCTGAATGCAAAGGAGCTGTCGTGCGAGGAGAGGCGCGAAGGTGGGAGCCCTGCCGGCGACAGCAAGACTGCGCCTCGGCATCGCGCCGGCACGAGCGGCTGCTGAGTTAGCGCGCGCCTCCGGAACGTCAGGTGGGCACGCAGGCAGGGCTGGCGGGGTTTCTGCTGGAGGTGGCTTTTCGCTGCTCAGCTTTGTTTTTGTGCACATCTGCGATGCTGATCTGGGCTACTGGAGCCTCCAGGCCCTTTTTAAAACAAGCATCAGAGCTGATTTCCCTGAGGGAAGAAGAAGGGTGTCGAGGGAACGTGGAGCTGTGGCCCCAGCAGCTAGGTGCCACGCTGCTTCTGAGGGACTCTGGCCTTTGCTCCCAGATGGCGAAATCCAGATTGCTTTATGGGCCTGGTTCTGCTGAACTTTGCCACTTGCCTTGGCCACTGTTTTGCTATCAGCTGGATGAGGATCTCTGCCTGTCTTCTGTGACTTCGCCGACTGCAGTTTTCTCAGCTGCTTTGTCTTCTTGGGAAGGGAGCAGGGAGTCACTTTGAGGAGTTTATCATAAGTCAAGGTCTTGATTTGCCAAACTTGCTCTTTTCTTCCTACTTCCACTGTTTCACCTCAGGTTGCCCATTCAGTCTCAAACGTGCAGGGCCGAATTCCTCCGTGTTCTGTCTCCAGTCCATTTTCTTTGCTCCAGCCTTTGTGGTAGCCTGTCTCCAGGACTGGAAAAGGAGCCAGTATTTTCTGCGCTAACAAAGTGAGCATTGTAATGCAGTCACAGAGTGGGTGGATGTGATTGTCGACAGACGTATTCCTTCTGCTAGGGTGTGGATTAAAGCTCAAGGTGACTTTGTTCCTGCATAAATTCACTAACTTTCCCTGGGGAACTGAAGGGGCAGGGTTGGGAGGGGAGAAGTATTGATAAATGAAAATGTCGGAAGGAAATGCACTTACATAGCACGCACTACCAAACCATAAATGTGTGCTCTGCAAGGAGCTTTCAACATAGCTTAAGGTAGCACTCCGTGGATTAAGAGAAAACTCAGGATGTTGTTTAGCTGAGAAGTTGAGCATGGCTCTCTGCAGGCTGCTATCCTGGTGTAATTGCCTGGGTAAGTGGATTAGCAAGCAGCAGCGTGGCTTGTTCAGGGTTAGGCAGGCTTCAAGGGGAGCGAGGAGGGCACTGTTCCTTACAAGAGGATGAGACGGAGGCAGGCAGCCTTTGCTGCTCTCTACCAGTCAGACCTGTTCGACGCCGAAAGCTGTGGCAGGCAGTTGGATTGTCATCATGTGTGCTCGCTGGGAAGGGTCCCATGGAAACAGTTCCTTTCAGAGCTATCACTTGTCCTTATCTGCCACGAGGTGGGTATGGTGACAGCAAATCACATCTTGGGACACTTCTCTGCCTTTGTTGCCATGGGAATCAGTGTCTTCCGCAGCTTTGTCTTCTGTGAAAAAAGAGAAGTATTGTTACCTCCTCTGGCTCACCCACCAAAATGTGCCGACGATGAGGGGGGTTGTGGTCAGCCACGTTGTGCCTGGAGCAAACATTTGTGCCAGGGATGGGGCTGCGAGGTTGCTTGTCTGAAAGATCTCACCCAGCCATGCGCATCCCTCTGCGGTCGTTACCGCATCTACGTTACGGGGTGGTGATGCAGAGCACAAAGCGGTGTGGCACGCTGGCCCAGGAAGTCCTGCCCCACTCGCACAGGGTGTCAGACGCAGGGCCAGCTGACCTCGCCAGAGTAACAGGGCTGGGACCTGCCCTTTCCTCCTCTTCGCAGGTAGGTAAAAGAATGTG
Source organism: Tauraco erythrolophus (assembly GCF_009769465.1). NCBI lineage: Eukaryota > Metazoa > Chordata > Aves > Musophagiformes > Musophagidae > Tauraco > Tauraco erythrolophus. Next base: position 66,611,321 of record NC_141468.1, on the reverse strand, counting down.
GGTCTTGCAGACGTCTGACACACCAAAACGTGATGTCATTTTGAAGGTCTGGCACAGCCATGTGTTCAAACACCCATCCAGTGGCAACTCAGGTGGTCCCTCGCCTTTGTGGGAGAGGGGGCTGCAGAGGGACAGAGATGCACCACACTCGTGGGGAGAGGTGCTGTGTTTCAGCTCCCTCCCTAGGTGAGTGAGTAGCCCCTGGGAGGTTCTTCATAACCAGGAGGCAGAGGCACTGAGGAGCCTCCAAAGGGACTCAGGGAGTTCTGGGGGAGCGGGAGCCCAGTTGGGATCTTGATCTGGGATCTGCATCTGTCTTGTGCTTCAGGTCATGGCCAAGCCCTGTCAAGTATGGTGGGGAGAGAAGGGAAACTGCATTTACAAAAAGCGAGCCTTAATTCTTAGGGGAAACCGTTCAGTACCTGGAATTTTCCATGCTGTGCGGGGAGCCATGGGTCTCGCTCTGAATGTATCCTGAGGTGATACGAGAAATCAGCCCGGTTCGGAGAGCTCCCCGTGTGTGTACCGTGTGTGTTGTTCCTTCCTCTCAGCCCTTGCTTGCGTCATCTCTTCAGATCGTAACTGATCTCTGTTTTAGTTGCGTTTCTCGAGTGGATTCCGATACTGAATTGAAAGATATTTATCTGCCCAAAACTCCTACAGAATAGAGAAGTGGTGTTATTTCCACAGTACAAATGAGGAACTGAGTCAGCGGGAGGCTAAATGACACATCTGAGGTTACCCAAGAGGGCCGAGCACTGCTGGGAACCGAATCTGGCTGTTCCTCTCCCAGCTGCCAGAGCCCTCACCCTCCGCAGTGCTGGATGTGGGGCATTGGCCCCGCTCTGCCCCTGGCCTTTCATCTCAGCCTGGGCCCTTGGACTCTAAAACGAGCCATAAATGTGATCAGCCTCTTTCAAGGGGAAAGAGTGATTTATCTCAAGCTCTAAACTTTTGGCACTGGAATTAAAAGTAGAATTTGAATTGGTCTGTGTAAATAACCCCACAATTACTATCCAGCACTTTTGCTTAGACTTTGGTGTTTGTGGTGCCGCTTTCTCTTGGAGAAGTGGCTGTGATGCCTCCAGTTGACAAAAGATTCATATTTGTGCCAAAGTTGACATAGGTTTTGTAGCGAAAAATACAACACACTTTCAAACTGTGCTGCTTCATGCTATGCAAAGAGTCTTCTTGATATCACAGCCATTCAAACTGGAAGTGGTTAAACCTAGAAATACAGATAAGAAACGTAGCACTCTGGAGCAGCAGGAAAATATATGCCATAGCAGTTTAGCCTGAGATGGAAATGAAACACAGTTTTCTCTCAAAAAGTGTCCAAGTGCTGTATTTTTAAATATAAAAAAAAAAAAAAAGAATCTGTGTAATAAGCTGTTTTAAATTAGTCATTTAAAAATGCAAAAAGTTTCACTTATCTAGTAGATGCGTGTTTCTGTGTTTACCCTTTTGGATATGTATGAGTATATCCACACGTATAAATACATGAAATGCTCACACTGTTGTAGCTCGAATGATGTTTTTTTTTTCTGTATTTCTGTCTCTTCACATGGCGTTGTTTACTCTTCAGGTGTATTCATCACAAAATCCACTTTAACTCATGTGCTGCTAATTTAACAGAAAGTGGCTTCAATTACAGCTCGAAGCTGTTTTTGTTGCCCTTGACCTCTGTGTGCGAAAGGGCCTTCTTGGAAGTCGTCGAGAATATCAAAGTAAAATGACGGGATAAAAACAATGAATAATAGAGGCTGAGTAACTAATGAGTCACCACAAAATACCGTCAATGGAATATGCTGAGCTCCAGCTCGGCTGGGTCTGGCTACCTATGCATCACTGCTGAGTGCTTCGGAACGTGCCACTACAAACGGCTGATGCAGTCAGCTAACCGCAGCGAAATGGTACGACTTCAAAGCTCTGGGAATAATAAAAGTCGTGTCTGCCACTGTCTGCTTACTCACCCTTGAAACAAACCGGCACGAAGGCAGCGGAGAGCGATTTAGGCTCGCAAACAAAATGACTCGCAGGCTGTGATGTGTTAGAAATTAGTCATGTTTCGGGCTGCACTTCTGATTTTGCTCAGCAGCCGTCTGCGGTGCTTCGGCCTCTGCCTGCCATCCTGAGAGCCAGGCAAGGCAGGAGACGCAGGGGGCAATGGGGGCTCCTCTGGAAAGGAACAACTGAGCCCTCCGAGCTGCCCCACCGTGCGTGGGGAGCGCACGGTCTGGCGCTGGCAGGCAGCCCTCCGCGCCAGCATGGCCATGCCGCTGCCTCTGGTCAGGGGTTTGCACGGTGACCTGGGGCTGAGGGCTGATGTTCGCCGGCGCTGCCAGCAGGCAGAAGCAATGAAGGTTGGGAAGTGCCGTCTGGTCGGACAGGGTGTTTGAAGGCACAAAGGGATGCTTTATTGGCCCGGGGCTTCTCATTCAGCCGTTTCCCCGGCGTGGACACCTCCGCAGGGAGGTCTTTTACCTTTGCCAGAAGAAAGGAAGGAAAGGTCGCCCCATTGTACTCGGGCTTCAAAACCGCTTCCCCTCCCCAAAACTGTGGGGCCGGTGAGGGGTTGCTTTGGTGGCTTCTTTCTTTCATGAGTCCGGGGGTGTGTTAGCCCAATTTTCAAGCACTTTCCTCCAGCCTTTCCCTTATTGTACAGCCATATACTTCTGCTGACTGGCAGTAAACCAGCAGTTAAAACCAAATCCCTTTCTGGCTGGCCCTGTGAGCCCCTCATCCCTCCTCCTACCCATCCCATCCCATCCCCTGCTGTGCTGCTTTTGAGGGTGGACGTACAGAGGTGCATTCACCGTGGCCACAGTGTTTGTTGGAGGTGGGAGCTTGGCGGCTGCCGTGCCCGGAGCCCTGCCTCGTGTGGCTTGCTTACCCCAGCGAGCTGTAGACACTGTGGGCCAAAGCCAGGCCCTTTCCTCTGCTTGTTCTGGCTTGGGAGCCCAGGAAGCTGCTGGCATTTCCACCATGAGAGTGGATCCCCCATGTATGGAGGTGTGGGCATCTTTACTGTGTAGGATACTGGCACTGGGGCAAGCTGCAGTGGGAAACAGCCAAGGGAAACAATCCTGGGGGTGCAACACCATGCAGAGGTGGCACCTCACTGTCCTCGGCCTCAAAACAAGGTGCCCAGCACACAGGGAGGGAACAAGGACGCTGCAGCAGCGCCCATGCCACACTGGGAACGTAAAGGGCCTGAGCAGTGGGTGAGCTGTTTTGCGGGTCACGCAGCGATATGTTTTCCTTAGTGCTGTGGGTGTCCTGGGTAAAGCGTGCTGAGGCTGTCGGGTGCTCTGCCAGAGCCCAGTTCTTATCCGTCGCTTTTTCTTTCTGCCCAGTGCTCAGCCGCAGGGGACACAACATGAGCAGTGGCATGGCAGGGCACAGGAGATGCCCACCTGCCCGGCATGTGGGCCCACGGACATGGCACTTCGCAGACCCCCCCTAAAGCTCACAGCCGTCAGGGCACGAAAAGCCGCGTTGGCTCTGCTCTTTCAAACGAGCTGGGCAACGCCGATAAATCTGAGCAGAAGCTGCACCGGCTGCTTTTAATCAAAGAGAGGATATCTCGCAGGTGAGGCCAGCTGCCCGCCGCGGGAGCCTGCGGAGGGACCCACTCTGAGGGAGTTACCCAGTGCTGGCGGCACGGCCCCGGAGACCCGTGTTCAGTTGGGGCTGCTTTAATGTTTAACAGGTGCAGGTGCAGCTCGGCGATGCAGGCAGTGGAGCGGGAGGCTGGTGGTAGTGGAAGGAGAAGGGGTTTCACAGCACGTGCTGCGGGCGCTTTTTGAAATGCTGATATCACATCATCTTGCTTCTACTTTTCTGAAGCGGTAAAGCCTAACTCGAGCAGAAATCTTCTGTTGGGACTGAAGAGAATCGTACATATCAGTCTTTTCAGCAGCTAGGAATTAATACAGAATATTTTCTCTTTTAAAATGCTGGGCAAATATTAACTAATCCTCTCAGCACTCTTCTGGGGTAGGTAAATATTACTCTCTCCCAGGTGCAGAAAGTAAAGAGGAAAAGTTATGTGATTTGCTTAAAGTCACAGAGGGAATCAGGTGGGGGTAGAGGTGTGTGGGGGAAAGGTTTTTTATAGCTTGTGCCTGTGCTTGGGCTTGTTGCAGGTGCTGCCTCTCAGCCAGCCTTGTTTTGGAAAGTCAGTTGTGGTGGTGGGGGAACGTGCTAGTGTCCCCTTGGTGCTACAAGGAGCAGAGCAGCTGATGCCCGGGCACACCTGCCACCGTACAAACCAGCGATGCTCTGGGGTCTGCCCAGAGCATAGAAAAAAAGGAAGGGCTTTTGGGGACAGGGTTTTAAGGGAGCACATGGCTCTGCAGAAGCCCTCTCGATTCCAAGCCAGTAAATGTTTGGCCGGTCAGCTTCGAGGCAGGACTTAACGCTGTGAAAACCTTGTTGCTCCCAGGCAAGCTTACCGTGGGGGTGCCTCTCAGGGGGCTTAGCCCCGAGCTTTAAAGTGGGTGATAAAAGTTGTCTGCAGAGCTGGGTTTGTTTATCTTTCGGATTTACATCGCAGATACAGTGGCGGGACAGCCCTGTGTTTGCAGACCTGCAGGGAAAGCTGAGCGCCCGCTCCTGCCAGCCCGGCCGGAGAAAGGGGCTGCTGCTAGGGGTGTCGGGGTGGGGGTGCTGCTGCTGCCCTCGAGTTGGGGCAAGGGTGGCTCTTGTGAAGCCAGTGCCCAGTGCCCCTTGGGATGCTTGCCTCCTCTTCTTCACGGATAGGGTTTTAAATACCTTCGTAGTGAGGGGTTTCTCTCATCGTGCTTAATTGCACCGTCCTAACCTCTCCCCGTTCCCATTGCCATGGTGTGTTGGCTTGTCTCCTTGCTTGTCTTCTCATCTCTGACCTGGCCAGGGCTTCAGTTCACAGACGATCAGATAAAATTCAATGGAAACATTTGTGCGTGAAGCCCCTCTCGTGCCGCAGGGCCCTTGCCTGCAAAGATAAAGGTCACCAATGTGCCTCTAAGATAGCGCTGGGGTTTACCAAGTGGTCACCCAGTGGGCTGCGACTGTGGCTACTTCAGGGCAGTTGCCATCCATTGGAAAGCCCCTGTTTGTCATCCTCTGATCCCATTTCAGATCAGGTCCAAGGCAGGGCCACATAGTTGGGGTCTGTTCCCTTGTGATGTGCTGCTGGGGAAGGCTCCTGTCCACTGTGTAGTGCCAGGGCTCTTTTAATTAGAGACACATGGCTTATTATTTAAAAGAATATGCTTTCCCGGTCATTTGTTAGGATCTTGTATCTGAGAGTGCTGCAGCTTGTGAGTCTTAAATTAAGCCATAAGAAGGACATTGAGCACCTCGGGAAGGGAGTGCTGCACAACCGGAGCCTATTGTTCTCGCCCTGAATTGCAGGGAAGCTCTTTCCCTGCGCCGGCTCTTTTACTTGGTGGCCAACTAATACACACGGCGGTTTGTTTCTGTCTCCATCTGTTCCAACCTCAGTTTATTCACGGCTCTGTAGGTATTGTACACTCTGCTGCTTTTTTTTTTTTTTCCTGGATGGGAGAGCCTCCCCTTTTCATGCTTCACTTATCCATTTTGTAGGTCTCTGGCTTACTTGTCAAGTTTTCTCTTTTGTTCTGTTAATTGGTCTTAAATCTATAGTCAGGTGCTGCGCGCGTGCTTCCTGTGCACACCTTAACCATCTGCTGTATTTCATCTCCATGGCACCCAGGCCAAATTCCAGCTCTGGCAATGACATCCCGCCTCCCCGCATTTTCCCTGCGCTTTTAATTGGCTTTAGTTCACTTTTTTTTTCCTTCCCTGTCCTAGTGTGCCCCTCCACTCTGGTGGGGAGAGGTGGGTTTGGGTGGTGAGGGGCTCCAGGCTGCCAGCACCCGTTTGGCAGCAGGCAGCTCTTCTGCCCGCAAGAAGCTGCCACAGCAAAACTTGATGACTGGGGAGCAAAATGGGGAAAATATTGCATTGGAAACATGATGCACGCTTTCAGCACTGAAAGCAGTTGCGTGACCTTCGGAGGCGTGCCGTGAATTTTGCATTTCCCTGAAGTCTTTTGCAGGACAGAGTTGGTGGCTTTGCAAAATGGATGCTATTGCCTCTTGCCTGTCCTTCTGTCCGAACAGGTCAGCTATAGTTCCTGGAGGAGGGCACAGCAACTCCTGATAACATTTGCCTCCGGCCTTAACGCTTCTAGATCTTGATACCTTCTGAAGGTAAAACCTGATGTGTCCAAGTGATCCCAGAGAGTATTGAAGCTCCAGGAGTCTCGCTGGCGCTTTCGCCTGGCTTATCTGACACTTTAATAGCACAACAGTTGTTAGCTTTACAACCGGGTTTCGGAAGGATGAGACTGGTGTCTGTGTTTGGGAATTGCTCTGTGCAGCACATGTTTTCCTGGGGGAGAGAGTGAGTTCTTGCTACTCTTTTTTTCCTTCTTTTCTTTTTTTTTTTTTCCTTAAACTACTGGATTCTCATTTTTGTTGAAAAAGTCCTCTAATGCTCAAAAGCATGACCTGAACTTCTTATGTACTTTGTCTATTCCTTGCCAGCCTGGAATCTTTCTCTTCTGTCTGTTAATCCTGATACTTCCAGCAACAGCCCCAGCCGTGGGGGTGAGCCGCTGGCAGGGCTCTGTCTCACCTGCGCTCTCCGACTGGGAGTCACAGCCCAGCTCCAGTTGTTGTGCTGAGTCCTGTACCAAAGACTGTAGTTCCTGGAGAAGGGCACAGCAACTCCTGATAACATTTACCTCTGGCCTTAACGCTCCTAGATCTTGATACCTTCAGAGTAAAACCCGATGTGTCTGTGGGCACCCAGACTGGATGGATGGACAGACGGATGGATGTCCTCCTGCTGTTACTGCTCGCTTATCATCTAATCTCAGTTTTATTGAAACTCCTGCAGTTTAATATCAACGTTCAGACCTCTGCTACCTCGGTGTGATTAGCTGCTCATTTGTATTGTTTTACATGGACAACGTGTCAGGGGATTTCTCCCTGGATGTTGACAGGGTGGGAGTTCATGGCAGGAACCATTCCTGCCTCCTTCCTGGTGCCAGCCTGAGGACCCCGCTGCTGCCCCTGGAGAGGCCTCTGTATTGGGCTTCCCAAAGGTTCCTGCACGTCCTGCTTTCAGGCATCACCAAACAGGAGAAAACATGGCCATCTCTTTTGCAAGGGTGCTGGTCGAGAGCCCCAGGAAGGGACTATGCTCTTTGGGATCCTCTGCCCCAAGCTCATCTCCCCACCTTCCCTTTCCTGGCCAGAAACCTGCCAAGCTCTGCAGATTGTGCTGTGAACTCTTGGAGGGAACCAAAATTGCTGTTGTGTCCATCTTCCCCAAAGCCAGTGTGCTCTTCACGCGGATTGGAGGCTCCTGGGAGCTTTCTGAGGCCGCGTGCAAGGGCTGTGCTTTGGACCACGTTCCCCTCCATCTTCTTGTCATCGGGTTGAAGCTGCACCATTTCCCCCATCACAGGGTGGCTCGTAGGGGCAAACAGTCCCAGTGTCCAAGGTGAGGAACTAAACTGGACGGCAGGGCCAGGTGCCTATCGTGGGGCTGGGGCCAAGGCATGTGCCGCAGTCTCTGGCTGAGGCCACCACCAGACTCTTGCCAGCTCTGTTACTAGGTAAATTTATCCGTGCTCAATTAACTTCCTCCCTTTACCTTTTGTAGAGCTCTGAGTGCAGGTTACGGGATGGGTTAGAACTCTCAGGTGCATTTAAATGTTGGTAAAACATGTATAAAATGAAATACCCCCATGCCTTTGTGCTTGTTGGCACTTGGCTATCTGGTCAGTAGCACCCTTAGAAGTTTCACGCAGTCTGGGTGCACAGCACGGTGCTGCCAGCACTCAGCAAGAAGGTGGGTGTCTGCTGAGGATGGCAGCAACACCTACCTCTTATACAGCCTTTTGTAGCAGGTAAAACCTTACTGGTTGAGTGGAGGACCAGTGGCAGAGGCTGGGCTGCAGGCAGCCACTCAAAAGCACGGCAACCATTGTCATCACCTTTTGCCTTGGCAGGCAAAATGTCCACAGGACTTCAAGTCCCTGGTTGTGGTTTCAACTGCTTTGGAAATGCCAAAGGAAGGATTGGGATTGTGGGGGTATTCGAGGGAGCGTTGCCATGTGAAGTTATGTCCCCTCTTGCGCTTATGTGAACCAGTGGAAGGAACTCCAAGGCTTGTCCTTGCAGAAGTCCTCTCGCCCTGTTCTGCATAGACCTTCCCTCGAAACAGCAGTAAGCCGCCTGCGCTCCCACCCTCCTAGCAGTGGAGGATAAAGTACTTGTACCAACACCTCCCCTGGCAAACCAGCGTTGGACACGTAGGGAGAGAGACCAGTTCTTATCAACAAATAAAGCAGTACAGCTAGCAATAAAACCACCACCACTGAATAACCCTGCAAGCCCCAATCCAACAAAGTCCTTGGAATATCATGTACCATTTGTCTTTTGAGCCTTAAGGTCTTTGTGAAGGTGGCGGCCCACTCGGCAACGTTAAGCATGCACACACGGGCATGTAGGAAAGTGTCTGCCCCGAGGTATTTACAGTTCAAGTGCACAAGATAGGTGTCAAGGGGCAGGGGAAAGGAAGGGCTATGGGTCCTGTTTCCCTGCCAAGGAGTAGGTTGACTACAGGACAGACTTTTTTAATAGTATTTGGAAGCACGGAGATGTAGGGAGGAGGTATCCCGGAGGAGTTGCTTGCTGGGATGCTTCATAGCATGGTCTTCAGTGCATCTCTGCGTGATTAAACATCCTTGAAAATTTAGTCTTCGACTTGCGAGACTTGGGAGTTCAGCACAAAGTTCCTGACACAAGTTATCTTTTAACCATGGCAGCACCCTTCATTTGCTACCAGGTAAGACTTCTAGATCAGCAATACGTTGGGTCAAATTTCATAGAATCATAGAATGGTTTGGGTTGGAAGGGACCTTAAAGATCATCTAGTTCCAACACCCTCGCCACAGGCAGGGACATCTTGTACTAGATCAGGTTGCTCAAAGCCCCATCCAACCTGACCTTGAACGCTTCCAGGGATGGGGCATCCACATCTACTCTGGGCAACCTGTTCCAGTGCCTCACCACCCTGAGAGTGAAGAATTTCTTCCTTATCTCTAATCTAAATCTGCCCTCTTTCAGTTTAAAGCTGTTGCCCCTTGTCCTATCACTACATGCCCTTGTAAAAAATTTTATTGTTTCAAATGCTTGGGTTGGTTTACCAGTGCAGCGGGTCAGTACTTTGCTTGTGTCTGTGGCCCCTGTAGCTCTAATTTCTGTATGGATGGAGCAGTTTGTGAATGTTAATGGATTTATTACTGCTCTTGCTCCTGAGAGAGAGAGAAGTGGTTTTCACGTTTTACAAGTAGACAGTGTAGCATAGAAGAAATAAGTTTTTTTAACTCAGCATCAGAGTAGAAAGTGTTGGCATGGTGTTAGCAGTGCCTCAGGTGGGCAGCATCCTGTCTTCCCCTCGGGGATGCTTACAGTAGGAAGCAGAGGTCCCCTGGTTAAGGCCTCAGTCGGTGCTCCCTTCTCCTGCCCCTTTCCTCATTCCCACAGATTGGATCAGCCCTCTGTGCCGCAGCCTGTCATCTGATTTATGGGAGCCATAAACTGCAAAGCAGAAAGAAATAAAAATACTAAACACTTAGTTTTTTAAAAGGTCAACAGTGCATTGAAGTCTTGGTGATAATTTGCTTATAAAGAAATATTATGCTTCGAATCATAATCCTGGGCTGCAGATGGAGGCTGAGATCTGGCTTGAGTCTCTCCCACTTAGGCTGTAAAAGGAAGGGAATGGGATGAAAAAAAACACGTAGCATGTGGGGATTAGGTTTGGCTATCTTGCTGTCCATCACTTCCTGTGCTTGGGAGGTTGTGTGGAGAAGTGCCAATGTTGTCCAGAAAAAACCCTTGTCCTCTGCTGGAGGGACAGTGGGGTTACGGAGGAGTGGGAGGTGAGAAGAGATGGGAGGATAAAGATCCATGAGCAGCAGTCAGACAACTGAGACTCATAGTTTGCGTGGAAGTGTCCCAGTTGTTGAGTCAAGGGCTGTTCTCCCTGAACTAAGCAAGGGGCGTTGCCTGCTTTAACTGTGATATTGTCAATCTGGCCAGGCCAAATGCTTGTTGGTGCTGCTTGAGCAGTAGCTGCCTTTAATAATGGTTGCTGAATACGGATTTTTGCTTAGTGCAGATGGAGGTCTCCGTTTCCAGTGGTGAAAATCAGTCTCCAGCCAGCACAGCACCTCTGTGAACGGAGAAGCAGCAGGTATGTGGGCAGGTGAAACCTCAAAAGGAGTCACTGTTTGACTGCTGGAGAGGTCTCCGGGCGGTCCTGAGCAGCACCTGCTCTAGGTGGATAAAATTCCTTTCTGGTTAAGCTTTCTGCTGCAAACACTGCCTGTGCTTGTTTACCTGCTGGGCTTGCACTGGTGACTGGCAGCCAGCAGCTACAAGCAATGCATTTCTCCAAAGGAGACCGAGGATTTCACAGCCAATTCAGTGCAGCCGTATTTTCTCCTGTCTGATCTTCTCCACCTTATCCCATCAAAACCACCTATTAGTCCACCGCCATCTCAAATTAATCCTGCTGTGATGCTCTAAGGTTGAAGGAGGGCAGGAAGACTGTCAGTAATTTGGTTTTTTACCTTCTGTCCTTTCCTTACATCCCGCTGGCAGGGAGGCTGCTGGCAGCGCTGCCTTGAGCCCTGAACAGTGCAGAGCTTGGTTCCGTTTTTCAAGCCTTCTTCCTACAAGAAACTTTTCTTTAAAGGAGAACCTCGCTTTCTCAGATACACATCTTAAATGTGGTGACGTAGAGCCATTTATAGAGACATAGAAACCAGGAAGAAATTATCACTTCCAGGTTTTTTTGGGTTTTTCGTTTGGTTTTTTTTTTTTTTTTTAAGTCCTCCAGTAATTGAAATGAACAGATTTTCCAGGAAGCCCTAGCTCTGCTTTGGGACTCCTAACATTCATGAAGTCCACTATTACAGCTCTGTTCCAGGTGCAGCCTTAGCAGTGCTGAATTACCCCCTCCCCTTGGCCTGCTGGCCACGTTGCCCCTGGCATTGCCCGCTACGCACTTTGCGTTGTTTGCCATGAGAGCACGCTGCTAACTCGTACACAGCTCGGCATCCCTGTAACTCCCAGGTCCTCGTCAGCCAGCCGACTACTCAGTCAGCCTGTTCCCAGCCTGCACTGATGCCTGGTGTTACTCCTCCCCAGGACAGAGCTTTGCGCTCCCCTTCCTGTTCTTCGTGAGGTTGCTGTTGGCCCAAAGCTTGAGTTTCTTAGGATTGTTTTGGATCCTCGATCTGCTGAGAGTATGGTGTTTCTCCCATGCTGCACTTATAGCGTTTTTATTACTCCTTGGAACTACTGAGTTCAGCCTTGCTGCGTCTTGAAGGCTTGCTGGCGATCTCAGCAGACACGTGTTAATGGTAACTGAAGGGACAGGGCACCGCATTTCAACAAGGGCATTCTTAATTAAAATAAGAAGGCTTTAACGAAAACAAATCCAAACCTTAAGTAGCCTGGTTGAAAAGGGAATCCGAAGTATTTAACTTCTCCTGCAAAACCACCACTTGGGCAATTCCCCAGTTGCTGGGATGGTCCTGGGCTCAGTAGCACCTGTGTTCCTGGAGTCTCCTGCCTTCCTTATGCAAGCAGGAAAGTTTCAAACACTCTCTAACAACCCCAGAGAAGCAAGAGCATGAATCTAGTTTAACTCTCCCAGGGAAAAAAAAAGTCATTTTTACCTTGTAAATTAATCCAGCTGAGAGTGTTCCCTGCTCTCCAGCCCTTTACAGTATTGAACGTTGTAAGAGAAATCTCTCCGGGAGAGAAGGTTCGTAGACTGTTTCTCCTCTAGTTAGAACAGCAGTTCATTATCTTGAAGAATTCAAAACTTTCAAAGCTTCTGGCTGCCCCCATCTTTCCCTTAGTGTTTCCTGAAATGTCTAACAGCATCCTCTTTGCCTGTTTCCCAGACACTGGGTTCCTCTTTGCGGTCAAATTTTCTCTTTCCCTCCTCCTCATTCACTGAGCAGCAAGGGCCTTGTTAGTACATCTTCGCAGGGAAAACAAATGATTGCGATGGCCAAAACACACCATTTCTTCTGGTAAGTGGCAGCAGAAGTCGAAATTTGTTCCTCTGTCTGATTGTATTTGCTTCTGCAAACGTGAGGGAGAAGGGATGCTTTGTCCCACCAAATACGAAGTACACTTGGAAGTGTGGTAAATATTTAGTGATCCCTTTTAATAATACACAGAAAGAGATCAGCTCCAAAAGTCATTTCACCTCAGAACCAGCCTTTGATTAAAAGGCTGCAGGTGATGTGTCCTTGCAGGTCTGGCAATAGGCACTGGTAGCATCCGAATAGCAATGAACATCTCGCTTCTAATAGGGCTAAAACAGGAGCCCTTTGTGGGTCAAAGTAAGTAATAGTTGCATGTTCACAATTGGTGCCAGAAGTGGTTGATAAATCACTGATCACTCCAATAAAATGCTCAAAAATGAGGAACACTTCCAGTAACTTTGCTTGGATGTTCTTAGCTCTGACCTTCAGGGAGTGGAAATACTGAAAAAGAATAATAAGCAGATACTGTTCGTTATAAAGTATGTTAGTAAAACCACTTTAAACAACATAACTACATGCTCTAGACATCCTTAGGTTTGGATAAGCAAGCAAGCACGCTTGTCTGTGGTCCTTTAAGTCCATTTAGGCTTGTCTCTATGTGTCAGGTCCAACACTGTTACCTACTTTGGCTTGGGCAGTAGCTGCAAAGTAAATGAAACCTGTTTGGTTCTTTTCCTTGTGAGCCTGCAGGGAAGCTGTGGGTAGCAGAGGATGTAGCTCGGCTGGTGGGGAGATAGTTGTAATTGCTGTGCAACCCCTCCTCGACGGGTAACTTGATCGCTGCAACAGGCATACGCCGGGGTAAGTAGTGCCGATCCCAGGCCAGCCAGAATTCAAAGCATGTCACCTGCTCAGCAACTTTTTTGCTTTGATTTTCTCTCTGGTGTCGTCCCGCCCATTGATACATTTCAAAGACTACATTCGCAGCTCTATCCATCAGCGCTTCTCTCCCAGGTTTGATCAGTGGTGGGCTCTCACCTTCCTCTCTGCTTTTGATTTGTAAGAACCTCCTTTCCTCTGTGCCTTTCTTGCAGCTCCTCTGCACGTACATCACCACCACCACCTTCAGCAAGGTAGGCTTTCTGCCCACCAGTGTGGTGGCCACGCTCCACATCTGCCAGGGCCACTTTCCCATCCTCTGCCTCCAAAGGAACAGCTCCCCAGGAGCAGTGACCAGCACAGCAGGTGGCAGGTAGAAAATCATCTCTGGGATCTCTGAGTTTCTTTTGGAGGTGACCTGGCTTGTGTGGGCTTAATGGCCTGAGAAGAGGCTGACTGCAGGAACCACAGCAGTCCTCTTGCATGGGACTGTCCCCGGCTCCCGGAAGAAACAGCCCTGTTGTTCTCATCTGATGCTCAAGTGCTGAATCTGTCACCCGTCCCCACTTGTCCAGCAGCAAATCAATTAATTTTCCAAATGACAGTCTATAGAACACTTCTTTAAATTAGGGCACTGGAGGCATAATTTAGATTAGGGTTAAGTTACAGTTGCAGGGGAGACACTTAAAATGTGCAGTGCACATGTCGACACACTTGCTCGTCTCACCAGAAAGCGAATAAATCTGCCTTCTCGGCGCAGAATTTCCTCCTAAACCTGGGGACCGTCTCAGGCTTTGCTGGGGCGCAGAGCTGTTCTGTGGCAAGAGGAGGAAGGAGCCGTGGCCTAATGGAGACAGGTGTGGTAGCTGAGCAGAGGTGACTCCTCAGGCACCGAGTGGTGAACATACATGATCTCACGACCCAAACACCCAGCGGTGCAGTGGAGATCTCTGGGCACATGGGGTAGGGGATGCCTTCTCTGGACATCTCTTTTATTCCTAGAAAACCTGTGTGATATGCTTTTCAAGTCTGCTATTCCAGAAGAGCAACTAAACGTGCTGAACTTTGATCGTGCGAGTGTTGGCGTTAATAAGTTACAAACTGACCCGAGTGCTGTGTGGGAGCTGAAGGTTGCCTGGGGAAGTTCCCTGCTTTTCAGTAAGGGGCACCTTGTTACGCTCCATCCTGTTCTCATCAGCTTCATTAACTCAGGCAGCCCCTCCAGCTCAGATGCCAAAATGGTTCTTTTAATCACTTTAGTTCAGCTCTGGGCTGATGCAACCAGCCCTCCAGCCGCTGAAATGCTGCTGTGCAGGAACACCAGCTTGGTGCGGGCACAGGGCTTGGGGAAGCAGAGCTGCCATGTCCCCATTTGCCTGGGGAAGGAGGGAGCTGGCATGGAAGGAGCACGGAGAAGAGAAGCCAGTAGCTCTGCCACCAACCCACCATCAACTCTTTCTCCTTTCACTGGCTCTTTACAGTCCAAGCGGAAGGCCTTTTGCTTTAAATTCCCTCAGAAAGCCTCCTCTTGGTGAGTTAGGAAGCAACTGCCTCACTTCTGCAACTTAGATGTTACTGGGAGTCTCCTGTCTGCTGAACTCAGTGCAAGTCTTGCTTATAAAGCACAAGCATACTTTACAACAGCTTCTGAAGCTTCACTGTGAAGCGCAAAACTCAAAGAAAGAAGTGACGCTGTTCAGATAGCATGGTTTCTACTCCTTTTTTTTTTTTTTTAAAAAAAAAGGAATTTTACAGTTTTCTTCAGCAAAAACTTATTTCTGAACAAATCTTGTTTGGAGACCTCCTTGTTGATGGCCATAGGAGCTTTTTTGCAACAACCACTTAGAATTTATTTAAAATACATCAAAGGTAATGAAAAATAGGAAGAGAAACTGAACTTTGGATAGTCTTCCTCTTTAATGTGCACTCCCTAGTATTAGAAAATATCAGAAATTGTTTTTTACAGCACAAAACTGAGAAATGGGCTCTTTAGTTGTATGTGTAGGGCTGCCTCCTTACCATCCCTGTCCCTTATAGACACTCTTCAGGCTCCTTCAGCAGCCTCCGTACACTAAGTCTCCCAGTGCTTGTTCCCAGACCCTGTTGCTCTCTGCGCTGGAGCACCCACTGCTGCTGTCCTGGCAGTGGAGCTCCTGCATGCCAGGGCTCGCTCATGGTCCCAGGCTCCATCTCTCAGGAATAAGCTTTTCCCTCGGGTTTAGACCTTATCTTTATTTCTTTGCTTACGTACCCTTGGCCATATTGCCTGAATGAGACCCACCTCGCGGTTGTTTCCACTCGTGGCTAAGATCGCTTTCCTGAACAGTGCCAGCAGGGAGGTGCAAGACCAGTGACGGCACGAGCGGGTGTGCTGTGCAGATAAGCAATGCCTCTCTGCGGGTTGCTCACTGGAGCCGGCCTACGTGCTGCATCTGCTGTCCCTTGGGCAGTGGCACAGGCATCGCGGGGTCCTCCTGCTCCCCGCAGGAGAAGGTCCTAGCTTTCCCCTTCTTCCCTCCGTCTGGGTCCCTCCAGTACCAGTGTGTAGTGACGGTGGGAGGAGAGCAGAGCAGTGTGCTGCAGCTGGGGACTGACCCCTCGGGAGGGCTTGGCAATTACAGTTCTGCCTTGAGACAAGGGAATTGGGGTCCTGCCACCAGCCTGGTAGGATCTGGGGGGCGTAACAACGCAGCTGCAGATGCGGCTCGCACAGGAGGGGCCACAGCCACCGCTCGACAAAGCAGCGGAGGTTTGGCAGAGGCATCCATGCTGCTCCTGAGGTCAGGAGGGAAGCAGGGGACGCGGCGAGTGCTCGGTGCTCACTGAAGTCCACATTGCCAGATCTGCTCCCTCATGCAGCCCAGCACAGGGCTCAGTGGCCCTGCATCAGCGGTGTAGGGCGAGGGCAGCCGTCCCGCTCCCATCTGCAGGACCAGGTGACCATTCCCCACCTCCCAAAGGCGTCGCAGGGTCAAATCTCTGGAGGGAGCAGGAGGTGCTCAGGAGGGGGCTGCTGGCAGCCCCATGGGCATGGAGAAACAACCTCCCCCCCTCCCCCCCCCCGGCCTGTCTGTCTGTCCCCAATGCTCGGCAGCCCCCTGCTCCCTACCTGCCCTCAGGGGCACATGGATCCCGTGTGCCAGACGGGCACGTACAGCGGGGTGCAGGCAGGAGGCTTTTTGCGCACAAGGGCTTCCTTCAACAAAGCCGTTTCTGTCCTGCTCCCAATATTTCTGCCTGTGCCGTTGGGGAGCAGGGAGGGTGTGTGTGTGGAGGAGCACAAAGGACCCCAGACAATAGGGCGAGTGGGAGCATTCCTCACACCCATGGCGCCCAGCGAATGGGCTTTGTCTCCAGCCGCTGCCTCCCTCCGTTCCGGGGGCAGTGGCTGCCGTCCTCCCCTGCTCCTTTGTTCCCCGCTGCCTGCCGAGGGGGGAGACAGGCAGGTGAGCGGCGCGTGAGGCGGGGGGCTGGCGACGTGCTGCGGCCGGTGCATATTAATGGATTTCTCCAGCCTGTCGCTGGGTGTTCGACTTGATTCATGAGACTTCTCCGTCTTAGGGACGACGGACACGGCTGGGAGGGAGAGATCGGGGAGAGAGCTATTGTCTGCCAGGCTTGGGGCCCTGCTCATGCCTCTCCGGTGGCTGCCACTGCCGCCCCGAGCCCCAGAGGCGTTTTGCACCTTTGCCCCGACATCCCGCCTGTCTGAGGTGTCCGTCTGTCTGGGACGATGCAAGGTGGGGGCCAGCCAATCCTCCTGCACCACACACACGCGCATCCCTGTGCCGGGAAGCCACGCAGGGGGAAGGCAGAAAGGCAGGAAGGCAGGCAGCTTCCCCAACACACTGCCTCAAAGTGCCAAAGCAATTGTACTCCAGTCGCGACAGGCTGCGCATCCAAGCAGGGCTGCTAGTGCAAGTGGAAATGCTTCCAGCCGGTGCCTTAGTGGCATCAGAAATCAAATACAAAAAAGCTTCTTTTGGTGCTTTTTTTTAATTTTTTTTTTAATGGCAGCTATAGATTCTACACTATATTTTATAATTGGCTATGATTTTTGAACAAAATAAATACGCAGCTGGTGGGCAGATATTAGCCAGGCAGCAATCAGCCTCTGTCCTGAAAAGCCTTATTCGGGTAGAGCGTTTGATAAGAGGGTGTGTGGTAATACCAGGGGAGGAAAACAAACAGGATGGAGCATACTCCGTCATGCTGACAAAGACCTGGATCATACATGCCGAGGTACGCATAGGATTGTTTGCATATTCAGCCTACTCTGTCTTCCCTTTTCCCCATCCCCGAGCATGCCTGAGCTCCTTGGGGAGCTGTTCGAGTCAGGGGGAGAAATGTGCACAGGAGAGGGGAGCGAAGGAGTACATGGAGGAGGGATGAGAGCAGACAGGGTGCTGCTTTTGGGGGCTACAATGCTGGGATAAAGCTCTGGGGTAGGTTTTGTTGGACTGAAAGTAGGAAGCTCCAGCTGAGCTTGTCTGACAGCTTTCCTTTTATATCTCTAACATGCGGCTCATCCCATCCTGAACTAGATATCGAACAACAAACACATCTAAGTTGCGCTCCAGAGCAAAGTAAAGGTCCCAGATTTTTTTTTTTTTCTTTTAATTTCTTTTTCTCAGCTTTCAAGGGAGGAAGCTGAACTGAGAGGGTTCCAGTGGGTAAAGAGAGAAAGGCTGAAATTACGGATTTTCTCCAGCAATAGCACTCCCCAGGCAGCAAACCCCACCTCTGAGTTTCCAGTAAACCTACTGGGACTACAAAGCAAACAAATCAAGAAATGTCAAGGTGTATTTACACACCTGTAACCTGCTGCCCCGCTCCCTCTCTGGCTCACGTTGGCAGCACGCAAGGGTGCACTCTGACGCTGCATGGCAGGAAGGGGGCACAGCTGTGAGCCCAGCTAGGAAGAGGTGACCGAACGGCTCCCAACTCTCATTCTCTGGCCATCACAGCATGGAAAGGGGGTGCTGGAGGGGAACTTCTATTGGGAACAGTGGAGGAGCTTATGTTAGAGGTCACCCAGACTCAACTGCTGTCAAATATTGGTTGCAAGTGAGATGGTTTTCTTGAAAACTGTATTTTACTTGGTGACACATCCAGAACCTCTGGGAAGAGCTTTTTCAAACAAGCTTGTCCTAAAGCTTTTTGCAGATCTCTTTATTTTTTGTTTGTTCTGTCCTTCCTTCTTATAAAGTGAATTGGGCAATCACAGCATTTTGATGAAGTTACCTCTTAGCTTCTTGCTTCACAGCACATGGCCTTCCTGAAGAATCAAGGAAATACTGAGGAATTGGGTTTAGGAGACTCACCTGCCTTTCCTTTCCCCATCTAATGCTCCTCCCAGCGCTGCCCTTGGAGAGTGCTCTGCCCCTAGTTCCTCTGTTAACTCGTCTCTACTTACAACACTCCGTACATAAAACACAACCAGGCGCTTTTCGCTCTGATTAAAATCATGCTGTGTAAAAGAAAATACAAATTAGCTCTGGCCTTTGGGCTCCTGACAAGTTTCCAGCGCCGCTTTCAGCACCACAGAGATTGTGTAACTCCCTGTCCTCCGTGCCGTGACGTCTCTCCCTCCGTCATGAGCTGGCCTGGCTGCTGCACACCCAGGTTCAGCTGTTAATACTCCAAGCAGCTTTTAGCACTGAAGGAGGAAGAGAGATTGCCAGCAGCTGGGTGAAATGCAGGAACCTGCTTTTTCTTGCTAAGGGACAATGATGTGGGAAGGGGTTAAAGGAGGAGGATTTCCTGGGTAATTCTTCACGTTTGTGCAAATATGTCCAGGCCTAACGTGTGCTGTGCCAGTGACTGGGGAGCCCAGCACAGGGCTGCTAACTTCAGTACAGGCTTAACCCTTAAAGGAAGAGCACAGCAGCATCTTATAGAAGCTACGACTTAAGTTTCACAAAAAATACAAGACGTTTTCCTGCCTCCTTCAAGCTGAGTGCACCATGTTACACCATTTCAGCATCACTAACAGATGGGCTGAGGCTGCAGCTATCGTGTCGCGTTTTCCGCAGAAATCTTTAAGTCTCAGTGACTTCCTCCAAGGACACCGAATCAAACACCCTCCAGACTCGCGAGTGAACGAGTTGCGAATGACATCACTGGTTCGAAACAGCGCGTGGGCACGACGTGGGCGAATGTTCCCTGCACTGGGTGTTTTCTAAAGGTCTCTGAAGCATGAGGCATGACTGAATGACTTGTGTTTTCTTTAAATGACGAGTAGGTGAATCTTGAATCGTTGGGCTGCTTTTATTTTTGTTAGATACGTGTGGGCTGACAACATGACTCAGTATTTTCTCCGCAGATGCAAAGATCATACTGCCAATTCTGGGTATACTTCGGACAGTTTCATGCAGGGAACTGGAATGCTTTTTTAGTCTAGATCTTTGCTTTTTGGCAGCCTTAAGCCTCTCGATGTGAAAAAAAAAAAAAAAAGAGTGCTTTTCCAAATTGTACAGAATTATACTGAAGAAATGACTGAAGATGGGGAAACTACCTCTCGCCCCATGTTTTCTCAACAATTTATCTGATTATTTTCATGTTATTCTGGAAATGTCCATTCATGTCAGATTTTGCTTTCTGATTCTCCCTAGTCTCGATTGCTCCTGGGCCATCTCTTTGTCTGCTGAGTATCATCTCTGGTATTTGTTTAACCAGCCATGCCCTGCCAGGTGAGAGCTGTCGTCCTCTGACTGATGGGTGTGAGATCTCCCTCTGCTCCCAACAGACAAGTAGGCATATCTGTGTGTACGCGTATGTGATTTAGCCAGTACCCAGAAGTGACAAAAGTCCCAGAAAGTTTCGCTGTCTCCCTTCTGGCAACCTCTCTGCCCTCCTCCCCCTTCTTTATCCTCCCTGTATGCCACCTACAGCACATGGCACGTGCTTTGGGAGATGCAGGAGGCTAGGCATGGGCTGTAGATGCTTTTATTGTGTGAAGACGAGCTCTTTCTTCTCCTATCCCGTCTCCTCTGCTGCTGAGCAGAGCGCTGGTAGTCATGTCCTTGATAACAATAAGTTGCTTGCTGAGACTCTTACCTCTAATCACAGCCCAGCATCCTAGAGCCACCTATAAACCATTTTATCCTGCTGATACCAGGCCTCAGCCTGCCATGAACCTTGCTGAAGATCTGGGAATGGTTAGACAGTAATAGACTTGGCGGTGAAGGATGTTATACGGGAAAGGTGGTCTTTTGGGAGATCAGAAGATGATGTGCCTATAGAAGGTGAAATTAATTCCATAGACTTTGCTTTTTTGACCTCTAACAGTAACTTTAACCACAGAAAAATTTCCACACTGAATGCCTAGCAATGGCCTTGGCTAATGTGACCTTACTTAGTACCATGACCCAAACCCCACTACAATCCTGACTCTATACCGGGCCGTACAACAGTGAGCCACACCTGGCAGACCGCTAATTATAAGCCATATGCACAAGCATGCATTGTAGTGCTAGGGGACTGTATCATCTCCCTGTTATTCTAGTTCCTCAGTCCTAAGCTCTGCTCCCTATTCTTGACACTTTCTCTAGCCTCCACCGTCCACCCATGGCAATAATTCACCCCAACCTTTAGGTCAAGTGCATCCATCATCCCTCCAGATCTAAGGGGAAGCCGCTTGATTGGGTTAGCTCAAGTGCCTTTGTAGCCCTATCCCAAAATGCCAAGAACTGGTACCAGTCCTTATCGTATCTCTGCAATCCTCTCATTATTCAGGAATAATCCTAGACTTTCGGCCCTTTCTATCTCAAAGCTTGATTCCAGCCTTAACCATAAACTATCGGCCAACACTCCTCCAAACATAACCCGACGCCTTCTGCCTCGCTGGGTACCAGCACTCGGGCTTGCCCAGAGGGGCAAAGAAAGAGGTGGTGCTTTTTAGTGCTTGGTGTCCCAATCCTTAATTCTGACTTTAGTGTCTCCAGACTTGATGCTCTTTATGTACTGGCCAGTACTTCTGAGTGCCAGAGCCGTTCACCCCAACTAGCCCTGCCCTCATGACTGTGTTTCTAAGGTCTTTGCTGGACTCTGGGAACAGGGCTGGGGGCAGCCAGTGGGACTTGCTCAGGGCACGTTTTGGTGGAGTATAGGGTGGAAAGATTTGGGTTTGGGCGTAGCTTGAGGGATCGACTGTCTTGCTCCA
Organism: Tauraco erythrolophus; assembly: GCF_009769465.1. NCBI lineage: Eukaryota > Metazoa > Chordata > Aves > Musophagiformes > Musophagidae > Tauraco > Tauraco erythrolophus. Next base: position 66,590,181 of record NC_141468.1, on the reverse strand, counting down.
GCTGCTGAGGGGATGGTAGACTGGGTGCAGCCTAAAGCACGGGACAAGTGCCTGTACATCAGCGAGAGCACAGGGAGGCATGCGATTACAGAGAAGCAGTGGGCCAGGGATGATTAGAAAAGCCTGAGAATGGCTGATGTGTTCCAAAACCACTGCTTTTTTCTTAAAACAAGCCTCATTGCTCCTGCCTGCTTACTCTCACTGCCCTTCCACTGGTTCTTTATCACTGTCCCACCCCTTGTTCTCCTGCCTCTGCATCCCCAGAGCTATTTGCTCTTCTAGAGCTGGTTCTTCAGCCCTCCCTGGCCCCATGGCACTGCTGCCTCACCTGCTTTTGACAGTCACATCTCACCCAGGGGCCAGGCATGTGAACCCAGCATTGCTATTACAAGATGCTCTGTCCCCCATATTTCATGTTGGTGTGTCTTGCTGGTTGGGAGCCGTGGACGGAGAGTGCTATGGCCCCAGGTCTCGTCAGGTGTCAGCATGTTGCTGTGAATAATGAGCTTGCTTCTGAAGCTTTTTGGGGATTGGGCTTTAAACTCGCTTAATTCAATTATTTATGTTCAAGGTTGGTATTGCATTTTTTGTTTCTAAACTGCATTTAATAAGACTGTCATATAAAAGCTCTCCAAGTCTCTGGGAAGAATACTTACTGAAAGTGGTTTTGTAAATCCCTTACAGTGTGTGGTCTTTGGCTTTTCTGAAATTTTGCTGTGTTACATTCAAGTATAGCTTACTGTAGCTGGAAAGAAAGCTCAGAAAGAGAAAAGCTGACAAAGAACAGATCAGACTGAGAGGGAGATGGAGCTGGTTTACGCTGCTTTTCTGCAACAGACCAAGTAGGTACTCCCCACCTGCTCAAGGAGCGTCCACAGCAGACTGACTCACTAGCACACCTTGTTCTGAGAGAAATCACAACAGCAAAAGGATGTTGCTTGTTTGTGGCAGAAGCGAAAGTGCTCATTAAATGGCGAGCTTTGCTTTGCATGCTTAAGGTCGCAACTTCTTTCTTTTCAAAAAAAACCTGAGTTTGTTGCAGTAGTCATGGCAGGTGAAGGTAAGGTCCCCACCCCACAGCGTGCTGAGACCAACCTGCTTCCTCATTCTTTGCACTTGCATTGTTGGGCAACTTTCTTCTATGGCAAGGGAAAACTTCCTCATCCGATCCAGTAACACTGGACTCACCCTGAACAAAAGAAGGTCTCCTCCCCACGTAACGCACATTAGGCAGCCTCACCCTTGTCTCTTCCGGTAATACCCAATGGTGAGCTTCACCACCATGATCAAGGGCTTCGTCGTTTGCAAACACCTCCCAAAATACAACATGTGTGTATTTTTATGGCCGCTTTGGATAAAGTTACCACTGCAGCTGGCAACTGCAACTTCAAGATAAAGCTTGCCACGTGACGAGCTAAAAAACAGCAAAGTAAGGAGCAAGGACTTGTTCGTTTTCAGACTCCGGCATACTGATGCTTTGTTGCACAAACACAGAATAACAACTTCAACAGTTGTCTCTTAGTAGTTGTCGTATTATCTGCAATTGCTTCTGCAGTGGGCCCTACCATTAATGTGCCTCTCCCTGGGTGTGCTTTTGAATCAACATAATAAAGGAAAACAATATCTTTCATGAAAAAGCCTCTTGGTATGTATTATTTCCAGAAACCCTGAAATCATTTGCTATCTGACTATGTTTTTTACCTCTGTTAAGCTTAACATCAGTTTTTGAGAGGACTGACGTGTCTGTGGCCACATTCTGAGTCACCGAACTACTGGGATGTGTTGGAAAACAACAGGTCAGAATGGCGTGCACTTTCTAAGTAGGTCAGGGTTTGGTCTGAGAATCTGATATTTCTTAAAGATGTCCTTTAACTTTCCTATATTTCTCTTATTTCATTCTCCATTCAGTCAGATAGCCTGCATGCTGGATTCATTTGTTTTACATTTCTTTGCTGTCCAGTTTGCTGCCAAATCATCATCTCATATTGCTGTCTTACATAAATGTTAACGTTAGCTAGCTTCACAATAACAGCCTGGAAAGGAAACGTTTGCTTCTGAGCTTCTCCTGCCAAACAAACGTACAGTGTATGTTTTTTTATGGCTACTGGTAGTTAAGGGCATGGGATGTAAAATTATAATGCTGTATGTACAGTTAGTCTATTACAGTTATGATCACTGTAACATACTCAACATATTTATTGTTTCACTTTTAAACTGGGATATTCAGTTTGGAGGACATGACTCCCCATTCCCTTACACAACATAATCTCCATAGGTCCTTGAGACTCTGCCTGCCAGCAGGAAAGAAAAAAAGTCTCCATGTTAAACTCTACTTTTTTGTCTTTGATGACATGTAATGAATCCATCAGTGTTACTTTTGTGTCCTGAAAATAAAGGTGATGGCATGGAACGGTGATGCAAACATATGCATAGAGCTTGACAAGAAATAAACTCACTGCAAAAAGCATGAAAACACTGCCCTGCCTAGACTTTAGGCATGTCTCTGCCCTCAGATCCCTCCAGGAAAAGTGTCACTGCATGTCCATGGTAGCTCCATATGGCACTCAGTTTGTGCACTGATGCGTTGGGAAAAATGTTCTTCAAAAAATGCAGTACACTAATGCTATTTCATTGACTTTCTATAACTCTTGGTTGGGTGTTCAGCTACTTTTATCGAATCCACACGAGAAGAAACGTTATCACCAATGAAGAGGACCTCCTCAATCAGGCCCGTGCGGGTCCATGGTCAGAAGTAAGCAGGACCAGGCTGTTCCCACCAGCCACCGAGCCCAGGACCGAACCGGCAGCCCAGGCCCAGGGAGGGGGCTGGGGGCAGAAGGGCCCGCGCTCCACACCCGCTCCCAACAAACTCCGCCGGTTCCTCAGCGGTGCCAACCGCCGAGGGCTCTCTGTCAGACACCAGCGCTGACCTCGAGCCCTCCCGCCGCACCCTGGCAGCGGCACCTCACAGGGGCCGGGGCGGCCTGCGGCGGTCCCTGCGCAGGAGGGACCAGGGCGAACCGACCGCCAGCCCAGGCGGCCCGGCAGGACAGAAGCCGGCCCGGCGCACGGCCCCATCCCACACGTACCGCCGCCGCCCGCCCGCTCCCTCACACCCCGACGGGAGGATCGGGGGCGCGCGCTGCCGCAGCCCGACAACAAAGTGCGGCCTTCGGCGCCACTCGGCCCCTGCCGCCGCAGTTACATAAGGGGGGGGGGCGGCGCGCGCCGCGGCCCGCCTTCCCTCCGCCCGTGTCCTCGCGGCACCCTGCCCCTCCCCCTCCCCGCGTGACACTGCCCGGGGGAGGCGGAGGGGAGGGCAGGGCCAGCGCGTGCCTCCCCGCGCCCCGCCCCGCGGCGGGAGGGGCGGGCGGTGGCACGTGCGCTCCCCTCCCCGCGGCCAATGGGAGCGCGCTCCCCCCGCGCACGCTCAGTTCCGGCCGCTCGGCGAGAATCGGGGCGGGGGGGGGAGCGAGGGCGTTCCCCGGAGCGCAGGCGCGGCGGGGACGGCCGCCGCGCGAGGAGGGCGGGGGGGAGGGGGGGGGCGGTCCCTACCCCTCCTCCCGCCTCCGCGGGGGCCGGGTGACGCACGTGCGCGCGCCCCCGCGCGCTGTTGTTCACTCGCTCCCGCGCCGCCTGCCCGTGCCTGCCTGCCTGTTGGCGGCGGGGCGCGCGCGGCGTGTGGGGCTGGCACGCGCGCTGTTGTTATTGGTGCCGCCGGCCGCGGCGGAGGGAGGGGGAGGAGGAGCGGGCGGGCGGGCGCCTCAGTCAGTGAGTTCTTTAAAGATGGCCGGAGCGGCGGCGGCGGCCGCCGCGACCCCCGTGTACTGCGTGTGCCGGGAGCCCTACGACGTGAGCCGCTTCATGATCGAGTGCGACATCTGCAAGGACTGGTTCCACGGCAGGTAGGCGCCGGGGGCCGCGCGGGGCCGGGCGGCGCGGGGGGGGAACCGCCGGGTCGGCCGGTCACTGGGAACAGGCGGCGGTAGTCACCTCCCCCCCCGCCCGCACCCGGTGACGGCCGGGGGGACAATGGCTGTGCCGTGGCGGCGTGGGAGGGAGCGGGCTCCTGTCCGCTCCGGCTCCCCCCCGCGGCCGTGGCAGCGGCCGGTGCCGGCAAGGGCTGCCGTCCCTGGGCACATGGGTTCACGCTTGCGAGGGGGCGGCCGGTCCGGGCGAGGCGACCGGGCGGGGGCAGGCCGGTTATGAAAGAGCAACAGATGCGGGGTTCCCGGGCCGGTGGTTTCGCTGGCCGGGCCAGCGCCACCCTAAAGTTGAGCCGGCTTTGGAGAGGCGTCGTGTTCCCCGCTCGCCCCGCTCCCCCGGGGGGTTTCTCCCGGGACAGGGCGGTCTCTTGGCGGAGGAGTGCGGAGAGGGCACCGCGCCGGGTGCCAGGGCTCACCCTCGATAAGGCCCGGGGGCTCCTGGGTCGCCGTGCGTTTTGTTTGGGGCGAGCGGCTGGCTGAGGGCAGCGGGGAGCGGAGGAGGGTCGCCCCGCTCCTTTCGCGGCTTTGACGTTTCCAGCCCGGTCCCGAGCGGCCGCCGCTGACTCGCGTGTGTTTTGCGAGCCGAGCGTGCGAATAATAAAGGCCCGGCGGCAGCCTCCCGGCTGCGAGCAGGAGGAGGAGGTGGAGGTGGCGGCGGTGGGGATTCACGGGCAGTTAAACAAAGGAGCAAGTTGGGGGCCCGCGGCTCAAGCGGCTCGGCCGGGCTGCGGGGCTCCGAGTTGCCGCCCCCATTATGCGGGGAGCCCCGGCGCCGGCGTGCGGGCCGGGGAGCTGGCGGCCGTGTAGGAAGTGCCTTGTGATTGACAGCAGGACATTTAAATACCCCCCGTGTAACAAAAACAGGCTCCCGGCGTCGCCGGCGAGACAGCCGCCTCGCCCTCTGCCGGCGCGGGGCGGCAGAGCCCGGCCGGGCCGAGCGGAGCGGAGCCGTCCGCCGCCAGGGCCCCGCGTCCGGCGGCCCCCGGGCCCCGAAGTTGCCCGGGCAGCCGTGACCGCACTGTGGCTTCGCACCTCGCCGGCGCAGCCGGTCGCCGAACAAAGCGGTGCGCCGGGGAGGGCTTCCCGGCGGGGAGAGGTGCCGTGCGGCGGCGGTCCGGCCCGGCCGCGCTGCTGGGCTTGCCTTTCATCTCCGGCGCTCAGCGCTTGCGGCAGAGAGGCGATGCTTGTGTGAGGTTTTTGTTGTTGTTGTTGTTGTTGGGTTTTTTCTTGTGTGTGTGTTTTTGTTTAAATTATTTTTTTTTTCTTTCTTTCCTTCAACGGCGAAAGAAAAGCGCTGGCTAAAAGTAGATTGCGTCTCTAGGTGTTACTTAACAGTAATTATTACACATGGGTGTTTTCTTGCCACGTTTTAGGCTGAACGGGGCGCTTTCAGTATTTCAGATGTTGGTTTGTGCGTACGTTGAGTTGATATGCTCTTTGTATATGTGTTTCCCTCCGCTTAAGCCACAGTATAATAGAAACTATGAAAAGGGCTTTGTAAACTGTAAAAACTGACAAAGCGGAATTGTGACACCTTCAAAAACAACCCCTCGTTAATATTTTTAACTAGACTGACACTACTCTTGCTAGTACTGTTGTTTGAAGCTAGCTGCGTAACAGCTTTGTTGGATTACAGTAGTTTAATACAAGTTTGTCAAAACTTGATCACTCCTTGTAATAAAGGTGCAGACGTCATCTGAAGGCCTTTGTATGATCACAGGTTCTCTCTCTTTCGAGTATTTTTCTGCATGTTAGTGTTGTTCTTTCAGTCTGTCTTGGCAATTGCTAAGTTAAGTTAAGGCTTAACTTAAATGCCAGTCTTGTGCACTAATATTACTAGGGTACAAGCGAACTAATTTCTGGAATTGTTGCAAAGAGGAAAGTGTTGACCGTCTGATACAAAGGTGGGACAGACCACTCTGTAGCTGTCTTAAGTCTTGATCTGCATAAAGATCCACAGTGGTTCCTGTGGTTGAGCTCTGTCATGCAGTTGGTAGAAGAACTGTGCTAGCACTGAAAGGCTTTGATAGTCTGAAAGCCTAAGTGTGGAAAGTAAGCAAACCAGCAGGAGCTGGCAACAGCCATGTTGCTCTGGGATTTAGTTGCATGCTCACCCAGTCTTGTGACTAAGGGACAGGATCGTGGCAGACCATTGTCCTCTCCCAGCTCTGGTCTGCTCTGGGAGTGCCTTTCCCCTTGCTCTAAGAGTATCTGAAGACTGTTACATAGCCTGTGAAAGAAAATATGTGCTCTCAAATCTTGAAGTTTTTGGTGAACTTCTTGGTTTCAGACTTTCTTGGTTTGTTTTGTGTTGTGTTTTTTTTTTTCCCCCCCAGCCTGTGGAATGAGATTGATGTGACTTCATGTTAAGAGACATATAAACCCCATCCTTAACTGTGGTGCACTAGCATGATATGTAGCACGTATTATTGGGTTATGGACTCTGCTGCCTTCCTATGTATAGTCAAGAGAATGCCTTAGCAATACACTGGAGGCAGTACGAAGTCTATTCTGACAGAACTCTAATCCCCTTATTTTTATGTGATTTTTTTTTTCCTGAGTGTTCTTGCACCGTCTTCCAATGACTGTACTTTGACTTACTATCAATATATCGATATTATCAAATAATACATTTTATTGCTTCTGACAAATATTTGGGTAAAAGCAAATATTTTGATATGCCTTACAAGCTTGTGAACCTACATTCTGAGTTTTAGTTACTCTGGCCCTAACAGCCAGCCACAGCCTTGTGTAATTACCTCTTGCTGAACAAAAGAGCGTAACGTCTGTGACTGTGTGGTGTTCTAGGCTTCCTCGCTTTCTGGAATACCTCGCAGGAGTGGAGAGGCTGCAGAGACTGAGAAGTGACAAACTGCCAGATCTTTCAGACAGACAATATATATTGCCATGTATATTTTGGACAATTTCTATATTTTCCTGGCCTTTTTATCTTTAAATGAAAATGTCACATTAGACTGCTTCCTGCTTTCTGACTTGTCTAGAATATACTCTAACTAGGATGCAACAGAAAAACTCTTTTATGTTGCTCTAAGTGTTCAACTTTTTCTTGAATCTATTCAGTAGCTCCTGACACCTATTTAAGTTCCTGTCTTCATCTTCAAATGATATGTATCATAGTGTGATAGTTCTTGTTCTGTCTCCCTTAGTTTTTTGATGCTCTACCTCAGTTATTAGGTTAACTGCATACTGTGGTCTTTTCTCGCATGTTTTTTACTGTGATATATGTAACCTTATGCACAGAAAAAAAAATAATATTTTAGCCAATCTTACTTTCAGCTCTCTTCTTGGACTATGGTTGTGGAGTTTGCAGAAATCCTATTGTCAACTTTGAAATTTTTGTCTTTTTTTCTGATACCTGCACTCAACTAGCTTTATGTGCATTGCATAGATGTCGCTGATTCTTGTAGACTAGGTTTCAGACAGGCGAGTACAAACTTCAGTTTAAGCATATTAATTCAGGTTTTGTCTGCACAATGTAATATTGCCTGTGATGCTTCAGGAGTAGATGGTTGTCCAGTTAGCTGTTTGAGGCTGTTTGCTTTGTAAAGCTGTGCTTGTGCTGTACTGGTTGTAAAGGAACACAGAGAATTCTGTTAGTCAAACTGAGAATTAAAAATGCAGGTGCCCCCATAAAGTTTCCTGTGTAGCACTTTTCCAAGGGTTGTTTTGTTTGTCAACGAACATACAGTGAACTTGTAGCATGTCTCAGTGACAATTAGGGTAAGAAGTTATCAAATGTTTGAATGTCAATTATGGTGACAGTCTTTGCCTTTTAAAATGCCTGTAACCTTTTTAATGTATTTTGTTTACATGAAAAACACTTTTTTTTTTTTTTTTTTGAAACAAAGGAAATGTTTTATTCTTCAAAGCCAAAGCAGTAGGGAATTGGAAGGGAAAGCATCCTTTTTTTTTTTTTTCAAAATTGGTAATTTTTCCTAAAATTTCATAAAGGTGTCGATTTTGGTGTCTCTCCCTCAAGGAAAAGAAGGAAAGAGAACAGCCCATCCAGCTTTGCTCGTATTACATCTTGGGCGTTTTGTGTAAATTAAACTTAAATTTAGAAGCTATAAATCCTTTTTCTTTTACATTTTTTTATATTTATGGAAATCAACATTTAATTTGAGCAGGTTAGAGGGCAATAAAGGAAATAGAGCACTGATCTGTATGTAGTGTACATATGTATGTACTTCTGCAAAGCGAAATCAAATTGATTAGCTTTATATGGAATTGTCTTTAAAATGATAGCTCTTGCTCTCAGGATTGTGTTCTTTGTAGCCTTCTTGAAAGAATTAACTTTTTTCCTTTCCCTAGAGCGGTTCATTGATGGTATATAGAACTTTGCCTTTAAGTGTTTGATGTTTTTTACAGCTTTTCCATTATTAAAAAACATTTAATAACATAATTTGAAAAGAAAGGTGGTTCGTGTACCTTTTGAGGATGAGTATTTAAATAGCAGATGCCTCAAGGCTTTTTTTCTCAAACAGAAAAAAAAATCAGCACCACAATGACATCTGAGCTAAACATAGTTTTTCTGATATTGTATTGATTTGGGCATGTCTTCGTTTGGTCTCTGAAGAAACATAAAACTAATTGTCCACTCCTTAATTTGATATCAGTTTCAAAATCAAGGTTCCTTCTTGCAGCTGTTAGGTAACATGGTACAGGTCCCTCTTAATTTGCTGGTTTGTACTCAAGGCAGGCTTTCTCCTTAAGAAAAGACGGAAATGTACATGCTATAGTGACTACATTTTCCTGAATCGGTTCTTTGTTTTGGAGCTTTATACATGAGGTTCTGCACCATGGGCTTTGCCAGCGCCTTGCTGCTGGAAGAGGCTGTCCCACTCCTGGCTGCATGCTACTATAATTTCTCTTTTGCTGGTTCAGTGCTTGTCTAATTGTTTGGTAAGTCAGCTCTGCTCAGAAAACTGACAAAACCCATTCTTTTGCTGGGTCAGCTTTTTGTTGGGTTACTGAGCTGAACAGGCTCATCAAGGGCTAGGATAAGTCCCAGACCATTGCAAAACACTGGTGAGGACCATGTTGCTGGAGGAGGTGATAGTGGGAGGGAAGAGACAGGGTTGTTGCTCATTTTTCTTCCTTACTGCCTGCTTTGGGATCAATGGCTCACCCAGTCTTGTGGAACCTTGTTTTTGTGTCTCAGTCACCATATGTGATTCTGCTTTGAACCTGGTGGCCTCGGCCCAGACCCATCTGCTCGTCTAGTGGGGTCCGTAGCAAGCAAGGCATTTCCAGTGCAGCTGCAGTATTGCAACCCCAGAGCATCATCTGTTTGCAGAGACAGGCGAAGCTGGTGCGTCTGTCTTAAAGGGGCTTATGAGCATCACCGTACCTTGTCTGCTATTGAGAAGCATGGAGACTGCAAGGAGAGACTGTGACCAATACCTTCTGGGGCAGACCTTTCTGTTTACAGAAATTTAAGGTCTTGTAATTATAAATGTACAAGGGCCTAAATGGAATCAACAAATCGTTGTCTGGTCACTGGAGCTTTGGTCTGGCACCAGAGGCTTTTGAGCTGACTTTCAGGCTTTTATAGTGCGTAAACCTTAAATTCTTCCTGTGGCAACTGGGTGTATGTTAAGGAAGTGTTATAGACTTCAAGGAAAAGTTAATGTGTTTGTTAACTTTACTTTTCTTTGGTTTAGCCTTGTTTGTTTCCTCAGAAGAAAGATGGAAACCTCAGCTTAAGTCCAGTGAACTGTCGTCTGCCAAAGAATTAAGTGATTTCAAGTGGCTTCAGCAGTTCTAACAGTACAAAAGCTGGAAACGGTTCTGGTTAAACTGAGAAGAAACTAATAATAAGGATGCCAGACTAGCACTTGTGTAATTGGATGTCTGTTTTCAATCCTTTCATGTTCTTCATTTGAGCAAGCCATTCTTTCCCTCTCAGTTCCCATCTGTGAAGTGGGAAGACTTATTAATATATATTAAAGTAGATGTATTCTATCATAATAAGCACTCTAGAGTAGTAAGTATTCAAATGTCTTCAATTTTTGAAGCTGTGTAATAACATGTAGAATTGTATCTACAAGTTTCCTTTCTTTACAGTTTTCTGGAAGAACTGGCTTTATTTGAAGTATATAGACTTTGAAATTAACACTGCTTTCCTTTAGATCTGTAATTTGGTAATTTTTTCATTTGATGTTCTGGAATAGAACAGTAGATGGTTTAGAATATGCATTCTGACATAATAACTAGGGCAAGGAAAAAAAGTGTTGTCCAATAAAAATCAGCTTTGAAAGTTAGAATTGCAACAAGATTCTAGTGAGTTTCCAAAGAATTGTTAAATGCTAATAGTTCTGTTTTCTAAAGTACAAATTATTGTCTATTCAATGTTACTTAGAAGATACAAAGGTTCAGAATTAGTGATTTAAACACTACCTTTAATTTTTTGTAATGTTATGGTTAATCTACGTCAATATTTTTGGTATTATTGTTTTTTATTTGGCCATTCTTGACCATGCAAATGAAGGTGCTGTAAGTCTTTATGTGTCTTTAACTGGCTAATAGTGAATGTTTTATTAGCTAGTTAATTTATGATGATTTTATATTCCAAAATGTCTTTTGATGATGCTTACATAGCACTTCAGTATCTTCATTTCCTTTTGTTATATTTAATATGTGCTTGATTTGACTGAAGAATTAAAATGTTTTCAGAGGGCTGTGTTTTGTGACTTCTATAGCTACACACTACAGAGGTAAGAGAAGTATGAGTAGAGGGCTGCTGCTTTGCTTAATTTCTGCATATATCTGCTAAGTGCTACAGTGCAGAGGGTGAAATATATTCCTTTTTAAACTTTTTAATCTTGATCTATTTATGATGATGAGTTCTCTTACGGCAACACAATGGCAATAAAATAGATTAAGTTTTACAGTGGAGTATCACTCTGTTAACTGCCAGTGGGCAAAAATCACGTTAATTTTGTTTTCATTCTTTATTTGTGGTTTCTAGCTTTTTTTTTGTGGACAGTTTTCATATTCATTAGCAGATTTCTTATGCTAAGTGCAGTTTTCTGTGCACTTTCTGTATCATCTTTTGAAAGGTCGTGTGATACAGTGTCTCCGTTCTGTTTACATGACAGTTTATGCAAGTTGAAGATGAACTCATACTCTTCATGTAAATATTTGTACTTTCTTTACGTAATTTAAAATAAAATACCATTGTTTCAAAATATGACTCTTGAGTAATCAGTAAAGGCTTTCGTAGGTACAATGTACATGCTTAAAAATCAGAAAAATGCTCAAGTTATACATTTGTCTCGTTGCTGATGTATGAAAATTCAATTAACATTGCTATTGTTTTATTAGCAATGTAGGAGAGATATTTTAGTGAAATATACAGCTTCTAAAATAGCTAAGCTATTTTTCATTTGTCAGTCCTTTCTAATGTATTGTAATATTAGCTCATGAATACACAGAACTAACAATCTATGGAGTATGAATAGTCCTGAGATGTCTGCTATATGGTGGTAATGTGGATTTATGTGGCTAGTTACATCTCCTCAGGTCAATTCTGCTTTTGAATGGAATTAATATTTAATACTGTTTTCTCCATTACTTCAACATTAACTAAAGTAGACTTTTCAAAAAGAAAGACCGGTTTTAAATATTGAGTTCATTGTTGCTCTGGCAGGCATAAATGCTGGTGTTTGCCACAAAAGCAAGAAAGCTTTTTTTGAAAACCCTCTCACATCATTCTGTCTTAAAAGCCAACTGGAGTGAGGATGACTGTTCTGAATTTTTAATATATTGTGGTATGAAGTCTATTTATTTTCATTTGAAACTGTCAGCTGACATTGCAGCTAACCCGGGAAATTAATTTCATAAATTTAATTGTGTTTGTTCCATTTACATTAATGCTTTCTTCACTTAAAGGCTCTTAAAGCACTATTCTTGAACATGAGTGCAAGGAAAGGTGACTTTCTGAGAAATGAAGTCTTTGATATTGAGGATATAGGATTGATCTGATCTATCGTTCTTAGAAGTTATCACACAGTATTTTCTGAACATAAATGAACTGACATTTTCCTTTGGGATATTGATGTTTGAGGGCCAGTAAACAAAGACCAAATCATGTAAATGAAGAGTGACCAAAGAAATTGATTTGTCTTATTACTCGATAGTACTTGTAAAACTTCTAGTTGGCTTGCCCAAGGTACAGACTTTTAGTTTTGTTTCAATAACAAAAATATTTGAATGTTTTCAGTAAAGGATTCCATCATGCTGTTGACTTGCAAAACTCAATGTCAAGAACAAGAGGAAGTGAAATGAGACACTGTAGAATTTAATGTATGTCTGTCAGGGGTACTGATGGGCAGATCTGTGAGTAGACTATGGAGTGGTCTAGGAAGAGTACAAAAGCAAGATGGCCATGCTAATGTGGCATTGTGCCCAGGCAAATGTTGCCAGTCCACTTCTTGGGATAGTTTTTTCTGTTTATTTCATGATGATGTGCTGTGTTGACATGCCACTGCCTCAAGCCCAAACACGCAGTCCTAGGCGTTTCTCTGTGCTCTATTGCTGATGTACGGTGGGACCAAAAGCATGTTAACAAAAATGGTGCACGTGTCGTCTGTTAAACCTCACGTGAGGTTCTGACTATGCTGCTTGTCTGCACGGAGGATACATTAGTGCGATGCAAAGGAGAGCAGCAATTTGCTGCCTCTGATGCTGTGCCCTCCTGTGTGAATTGCTGGGACCTCTGGGGACATAATTTTGAATCTCTTAATGCTGTAGTAAAATGTGCTGCTCTGATGTAATGAATATAGGAGAAGCAGTTTAGAATGGTGTTCTTATTCTTGCTAAGAACAAACGGAGCAGCTGTAGCACTGAGTGATCAAACTAGCATCGTTGCTGAAAAGTGTCTCAACTGAGTGAAAGCAAATGCCTTGGCTGTAGCTTATACTTCCAGCATGGTCAGCTGGCTTGTGCTTGAAGCATCGTGAAACTCCAGTAAGAAGGATTTAGGTATGAACTATAGTTAGGAGTATCATTTGAGTAGATCAGAATTTCCTGAAGAGAAGATGCAACTCTTAAGTGCTTCTGCAAATGTTACCTCTTGGCTTTTATTTATTTATTTATTTATTTATTTATAATTTGTATCTCAGCTACCACTGCCAAATGAGAATATAATGTGCATTCTCTTTCCTGGCCCTTATTTGAGTGTGTAAATAACTTTATTTACTAATGAAAAAACCACAAACCCTCCACTTTATAGAAGAATAAAACTTTTTACTTCTAGTTAGTTCTGATACTGCAGGTCTCGGGAGGTGATTCTGCCCCTCTACTCTGCTCTCGTGAGACCCCACCTGGAATACTGCATTCAGCGCTGGAGTCCCCAACACAAGAAGGACATGGAGCTGTTGGAGTGAGTCCAGAGGAGGGCCACGAAGATGATCCGAGGGCTGGAGCGCCTCTGCTGTGAAGACAGGCTGAGAGAGTTGGAGCTGTTCAGCCTGGAGAAGAGAAGGTTCTGGGGAGACCTTCTAGCAGCCTTCCAGTACTTAAAGGGGGCCTACAGGAAAGCTGGAGAGGGACATTTTACAAGGGCATGTAGTGATAAGACAAGGGGCAATGGCTTTAAACTGAAAGAAGGGAGATTTAGATTAGAAATAAGGAAGAAATTTTTCACTGTGAGGATGGTGAGGTACTGGAGCAGGTTGCCTAGAGAAGTTGTGGGTGCCCCATCCCTGGAAGTGTTCAAGGCCAGGTTGGATGAGGCTTTGGCCAGGCTGGTGTAGTGGAGGGTGGCCTTGCCCATGGCAGAGGGGTTGGAACTAGATTATCTTTGAGGTCCCTTCCAACCCAAACCATTCTATGGTGATTCTATGATTGTTACTAAAGAGAGATCAAAATCTTGTGTATCGGTGAAAGGAAGGTATTGCTGTTGGTGTCAGTGCTTGACCTGTTCATGTGAGGTGCCATTACCTGCTTCTTACAAAGATGCCTCATGTACAAGTAGTCTTTTCCCAGAAGTGGTTTCCTTACAGTAAGGAATAGATATGAGATACCTCTACAATCCTGTTTGTTTATTGCACATTAATGCTCTTGTGCCCTTTTTCTTCCTCCCCAGCATGTGAATGTCAATGCATGTCTTCCACCTTAATTGGCTGAATCTTTGTCTTTCATGGAGTAGCACTGCATCTAATTCTCTTTTTTCTTAGATGCTACACACAGTCTTAAACAGCGATGTTGTGTGGGGAGGGGGACAAAGGAAATGAGAGAAAATAATGAAGAAGTAGTAAAATATGGGAAAATAAAGTTTTCACCTTTAAGTATGGTCGGATGATCAGTGAAATGATTTTGAGCAAACATCTTGTTTGTCTGGACTAAACTTACGTGAAACAGGCACTGGTACATTTATATCATGTGATTAAGAGTGAATTGCAATGCATTCCTTACTGCTGTTGGCGCATGTGTGCTGAGAATGGAAGTGAACACATCCCTGCAGTATGTGATGTCAGTTCCCAGTGCAAACTACATGGAAAATTCCCAGGGAGTTGCTTGTGGACCATACAGCAGCTTGAAGCAGGAAAGCCTTTATCTGCAGTTTTCCATACTGTCCCAGGGCAACACTAGTAAAATATAATACACTTTTTACAACACATTACTAAATATTTTGAATAGCTTATTTCTCTGTTGTATTTTTTTCTTTGTACAGCTAATGGGGAATTTGGAGACAGAAGTAGCAGGTAAATGTGTTTTATATACTGGGTTGTTGATTCACACAGTATAGTAAAATTCTGTTTCTTATAATGCAAATCTGAGAAGGCGGGACAAGTCTTTCCAGCATGAATGTATGCCTTGCTCTGAGCCCCTGAGAAATTAATCAGCTTTCTATTAAGTTTGTGCATCATGATACTTTGGGACAAAGTTTTTGTTAGGAAATGTTCTCTATCCCTTAATAGGCTTGCCTGCAACATGTACCCTCTTATATGTGTTTGGAAGAAAAAGTGTAGATATGTAAATGATTGCTGTTGGAAACTTACTATATGCCGAGAAGCTGGGAGTAAAGGAGATAGTTCCTTTTCAAAACTCTGTACCAGACACAAAAAAAACAGTAACTGAATGAGACTTCTGGTTTTCAGGTGTCTGAAAAATCAGAACTGAGATTAGGAGATTTTTCTTTTCTCGTGGGGTATCTGCAAGGGAGTACGCAGCCTAGTGAAAAAGAGACAGTCTTCTAGGTGAAAAGCTGGATGGAGAGAGGCTAGGACAGTGAAGACAATGCAGAAGGAAATGGATAATGGAACAAAGAATGCTTGGAGAATATTAACTTGTACTGCAAGAATCTGGAGTTTAAATTAAACATTAATTTGTGAGTGAAAAAAACTGCTGCTGAAATATCTGCTGCAGTGACCCATCACTCTGAAGTGTGGAAGATCCATGTTCTAATGCAGTCAGTAGGCTTGCTGATGCTGATACAGATGCATGGTTGAGTATTTGATTTGATGGAAGCTACTTTATGGTGTGCAGAAAATAAGAAGTGATGATCAACATAAATTTAAAATGTAGCTTCTTGTATCTTCCTCTGAGTGGGATCTAACCTGAAGCAGCTGCATCAAGCCCAATCTTAATTCTTGCATTTTCTGAAGATAAATACACAGTTTGACATTGTCTTATGTAACTCTATGGTTTGAATTGCTAAAAGTAAAAACTGTTTTTAAAGAAAGCTGACTCTGGGTGTATTTAAATTGATGTACTACAAATTTTACTGTAAGGTTGGGGAGTTGTCACTCTTCAAATAGCCTGATTATTTTTTCTTAGTATTTTTAGTTTTACTTAGTTTCATAGCCAGTGCTGTGTAATACAAACAAACTGATAAACTTTTCTTCTGTAATTGAATTGTATGAAAATGGCTTAGTATTTCGCATTCAGTAAATTATTGAACTCATTAAAGGCTCTTTAGAGATCATTGACCTCTAAATCTTTACTTGGGGAACACCTGGGGTAAAGGATTGGGTTTGTTCTTGTGAAGTATTTACTACTTTTTGCTAATTATTAAAGAAAAACCTTTTTGGTGCTTTTGGGTTATGTTAGTAGAGATGATGAAGAAAAGCAAAAGATTACTATCACCTTTAAACCAGAAAAGTACCCCAAAAAGTCTGGCAGGTATGAGTCAGATTTTAGGCAAATTTAAAGTCCTCACCAGATTCTGAAATGCTTAGATAAATGAACAATTCTGCCATTTTTAAAGAAAAAACAGGTGCTTTCATAGTCAGGGGATAGACTGTTGCGTTCCTGTAGGAAGCACTATTAAATCAGAAGTCTTAGAAAAAGTATTAATATGTTTTAAGCCCTGCAAAAGATTGTGCTGAAATATATGCTCACAATATGTATTTATTCACTAATGTGAGGAGCGGGGACCAGAACTCAAGATAGTCTCGTCAATGCCCGAGTGCCCTAACCAGAAGGTTGTTTGAGTTGTTTCGTTCTGTTCTGGGCCCCTAATTCTTGGGTTCTTTTTTTGAAGAGTAAGAGGCCCTAAGTGGGAAGATAGAGTATCTTTACATTAAAAGTAACCTGGGAATGAACATTCCTTTGGGATTTGTGGACTTCAACTCCCACAACCTGACATCTCACTTGGCAAAACGAAGTAACTTCTCCCTTCCCCAGCATCACCATGTAACTATTTTTTAGAGCCTGATACTTTGGAAGTATGGCAGCTGTGCTTACCTTTGGGCTTAGATGCCAGGGAATGTGTCGCGCGCTGGCTGGGCGTGCGGGGCGAACAGAGTACGTGGTGCTTTTGGAATTTTCAGTTCAAGTGGTGAGGTGCCAGGTGAGTGTAGGTACCTCTGTAGTTAGCAGTCTTTTGTCTGAATTTAGGTAGGCTTTGGGGGCCAGCATCCTTACTTGGATGTTGCCCTAATACCCTTATTTAGGTGTATCTTCTTCTTTTTTTTAATGTTCTTTAAATTTCTCCCAAATTCTTCTCTACTCTGGATTTGAGAGTAGCTTTTCCTTACAACTGTTCATTCCAAGGCTGCATCCTGTTGTACTTGCTATTTTAACTAATTCACTTAGCATCAATTTATATCGAACAAAAGTCTTCTGTTAGTCTTACTTCTGGTTTAAACCAGATTTGTAACAGTATTGTGGTAGACCCAAATTAATATAGAACATTTTGATTTAATAAATAACTTCCAACCTCAGTAGTTCTGTGATTCTGTGAAAGGGATCTCTTAAGATCATCTAGTCCACCTCCCCTGCTCAAGCAGGGTCAGCTAGAGCAGGCTGTGTATGACTGGGTTCTGAATATCTTCACAAACGGAGACTCTGCAACCTCTCTGGGCAACTTCTTCCAATGTCTGACCACTAGCAGCTGAAAAATGCATACTTCCCCCCTCCCCCCTTCTCCAGGCTGAAGGGTTGTAGCGCTCTCAGCCTGCCTGTGTCTGAAGGATGCTTTAGTCCCTTAATCATCGTAGTGGTGCTTAGCTAGACTTGCTCCAGTATGTCCATGTCTCTTCTACTGGAGATCCTAGAACTGGACCCAGCACTCCTGGTGTGGCCTCAACAGTGTTGAGTAGAGGGGAAAGATCACCTCCCTCAACCTTTTGACAATGCTTTTCCTAACGCAGCCCAGGTGGCTGTTGGCTGCCTTTGCCATGAGGTTTCGTTGCTGAGTAATGATCAGCTGCTTGTCTGCCAAGGCTACGAGGTCCTTCTCTTGCAGAGCTGCATTCCAGCCACTCGGCTTCCAGTGTGTAACGGTGCCTAAGACCTGTAATAAAATGTACTTTTGGTCTTGAATTGTAAAGATGTAATTTACTTAGCTTATATCAAAACATTTTCATATCATCGCTTCTTGTAGCATTGACACATGAAATCAAATACTTGGACGTGTTGCTCTTTGGCAGACTTCCTGTCTTCTATCACAGAAACAATTAAGCAAAATTTGAGTCAGAAATTTTCTCCTGAACAATTAATTTTGTGTTTTTCACAATAAGTGAATCATAATGTTTCCTGTAATTTTTACAGGAATGGCAAATGTTTGTACTCATTTCCAGACCTTTTGCAGTAGGTCCTCTGCTTCCTGCTTCATGCTGTTCTGTGCATTTCTTTGAGCGTTCTTGTTTGAATGTTATCAGTGTTTTGCCCACTATGAAGAAGGCAGCATTGTAAGAGCTATATATACACACAGTAGAGTGATACATAGATAAAATCCTCTTTTCCACCATCTAAAATCTATGGAGCTGAGTATCACAGATTGCAAAGCAAAGATTACCTCAAAGTGTTTGTGTGTAAAATCTAGAATTAAAGATACAGATTTGTGCTTTTGCAAATAATTTAGATTACTTTAGATAGCTTATGATACAAAAAATCTGGTTTCAGTAACCTGGATCTGAACTTTTTAGAGCTTTAGATTAAAATCGGTGTGTCAAATTATATCCAGAATAGAAATGGTTGATGCAGATAAAATCCAATCTTAGTGCTGATGTAACTCAACCCCCAAACTCTATTTATCTTTGTTCTGCAGTATTTGAAGTTTCCACGTGGTCTGAAAATTACTGTGCTTCATTAATTCCATCTGAAGAAGATTGAACAGTTAGATTTCTATAGATGGAATAATGTGTAAAACTAACTTCTTGATATGTTATGGACTGTGTGGATGCAGTTTTGGCCAGTATGCCCCTTTGGACCTCTATAAGCAGCTGAGAATCCAATAAAGATCTCTAAATTATGGACATTATCTATTTGATTTGAAGGAGCTGATTCTACTTACTGCTCTGCCAGCCAGCCAGTGTAACATCTGATATTTAAACTCATTATCTGTGTATCTGAAACAGTTTGCTTGTATCATAGCTTAAATAGAAGTTAATGTAATCAGCTACTCCATCTGTGTTTGAAATGAAGATGGTGAGCTAGAAATGATAAGCCAGTTTGCTCTCAGATTTCTTCAAAAATGAAGTGTCTGTCTCTACTTGCTATTGACTGCGAGTCTGTTTGCCTTGTAAAAGTAAGGTATTTCAAAGCTATAGGAGCTATCATGTATTATTTTATGTTGTGATTAGAAGATGCCGAAATTATTCTGCTTACTAAAAAGCTTACAAAAAGAGTTCTTAGCAATGTCTGAAAAATAGTGTAGACTGGAGGGGAAATTACAGAGTTGTGAAGCAGAGGAGTTTAAAAATGTCCTTGAGGGTTTTTTTCTTAAAGAAGAACTATTTAATGAGTTGAATTTTGAAGTCAATAAAAGATACATTTCAGGTACTGCTGCAGAGACTCTGAATGCTACTGTGAGCATTAAGGCTACTTAGTAGGAGGCTCCAGGAGGTCTTGAAAACCTGTCTGGTTCAGAAGTTTTTAAACCAGTTAGGTGATACACTGTATTGGCTGTAAGGAGCGAGTTAAAAGGTGTGTAAAGCAGGCTGAAGCCAAGTTTCCTGTTGCTGCAGTCTGTGAAAACAGCAAATCAGTCATATAGTAACCCAGGAATAAGGGATTTGAAGCAATGGAGTCTTAAGGTTATGCTAATAGTGGTTACTGGTGCTAGAAGTGGGAGACAGAAAAGGGTATTGCCTAATGTTAACAGAAAGTTGTATTTCCAAGTCATGCATGACGTGTTTTTCCAATGAAGGAACAGTTTAAAAACCATCATTAGCTTCCTAATCAATCCCCTCAGGCTAGGAAGCCACTGTGGGTTTGTTACTGTTCACCTCCAAACCTTTTTTTATCACTCTGCTTGAGAACAAGACAGATCTGATGGTGTCTACTGACAGTATTACTCAGGATGTCGAAAGCTTTACAGACTGTGCGTTGCATAAAATAGCACAGTACTGATAGTACTTGACGTGCTTCATCATCTTTTTAAACAACTCGTCTTTATTAAGCAACCTGATCTTTCTACACAGCTCATCTTTATTAGGCAACTGGAATAACCAGCTAGTATTCTCTCTGTAGGAGGCTGCAATCCATGCCCTTTGTTGATGAGGAGCAACCAACACTTCTAGCTGTTGAGAAGGAGATGGAACAGCTGAAGACATGCCAACAAATTCCCGAATAAATTAAAACTTGCTTCTAATACACAGTGCAGATCACCTAAAAGAGGTGGTTGGCCTAATATCGGAGAGATACTTGTTACGTAAGAATATTATAATAGAGTCATTTTGGTGAGACTTGGGTGTAGGTAATTCTGGAATTCAAGAACTGCTATGAGTGAGCATGTAAGAACCATTAGTGAGTTTTTTCTACTCAGTCTCTAAAAAAAAAACGCCAAGCATTAAGTCTTGTTGTTTCCCAACAGGCTGGCATTTCTTTAATTAAGAGCAGGTCAATATCTTCACACTTCAGAATGGTTGTCATGTTTCTCTCAAACTAGGGCTTGGGAATCTAGCTGAAAATTTGTCCTTCTGATCTCATCCTGCTTTGTAGAAAGCCATGTTTGATGTGATTTGGAAATGTGGCTTTCAAACTGTTAGAGTTACTTGTTTGTTTCTCTGATCTGTTACAGTTACTGCTGTACATCATTGAATTACTGGAAGGAGTGTTTTGTAGGTAAATAATATATTGGTAATGGCATCAAGTCATCCATCTGTCTGGTACTTGCCTCCGCCTCTCTTACAGCTGGAGCTACAGATAACTGGTCTTAAGAAACTGGTAAAACGAAACACTTCATCAAAGAAGGATTGGGATACCTAAAGGTGGTCAGACTAAGACCATCTTAAATCCTGTGCTATCTAAAAAACCTTGCTTCACTTACGGCATCTATTGCCAGTGTATACACCCCTTGGAATTAGCAATGTCTTTTTCAGTGTTGTGCAGGGTATATGATTGATTTCTAGTAAGTGTTTCAGTTGCAGGAAGGGATGTTGAAGGGTCTAAAGCACAAGTTTTATGAGGAGCGGCTGAGGGAACTGGGGTTTCTTAGCCTAGAGAAAAGGAGACTGAGGGGAGACCTTATTGCTCTCTACAGCTACCTGAAAGGAGGTTGTAACGAGGTGGGTTTCAGTCTCTTTTCCCAGTGGTAGGACAAGAGAAAAAGGCCTCAGGTTTTGCCAGGGGAGGTTTAGATTGGAGATTAGGAAAGATGTCTTCATTGAAAGGGTTGTCACTGAAAGAGGCTGCCCAGGGAAGTGGTTGAGTCACCATCCCTGGAGGTGTTTAAAAGATGCGTAGTTGGTGCTTAGGGACATGGTTTAGTGGTGGACTGGGCAGTGCTAGGTTAATGGTTGGATTTGATTGTTGTGAACGTCTTTTCCAACCTAAACAATTCCATGATTCCATGTTCCCTGCAATCTAATTGGTGAGGTATTGGCAATTTATGTATTAGATCAGAGTAGTTTTGAGTGTTAGTGAATAGTGAAGGTGAAATTCAACAGTAGGCCTATCTGGGTCTAGTGACTTCCCTTGCAGGAAGGGGCAGTCCTACTTCTCATATCCCTCTCCCAGGTTACATAGTCCCTCCGGCTCTTGTGGATTGGCTCTGATAGTTGTTTGTGCTGTAAGCTAACTTGATAAACAGGCAAAAAACTGGCTAGGTTAGTTTCTGTCAGATAAGTGAGTGAGAACAGGTTGCCTTGTAACCGGGCAAGTACCAGAGCCATTGCTGGGGAGGGAGATGGGAGTGCTTGCTTGGAAGGGAATGAGTAACCTGCCTCTTCCCGTGGCTGCAAGCTGTGAAATCAATGCAAGCTGTATCATATGATTGCTTCCTAAGGTTTGTTTATTTATCATTTTGGGTTGAACCTCAGCTTCTCTTCATAGGCTGTTTGTGATGCAGTTAGTTTATCTCGTCTCTCCTCCCCTTCCAGTGCTCTCTTTCATAGAAACAAATAACTAATGTGTCTGTTCTTTGTACAAACGGCCCTTCCTAATGACCTTAATAGGAAAAACAAACCTGTACAAACTCTGCACTGGAACTGAAACTGAAATTCATGTTGATTGTGGTCAAAGGACTTGGGACGCCAGTAATTCTTCAAACCACATCATACGTAGTGTTTCATTAAGATCGCTAGAGACAGAGTGATAATTAACAGGAGTCTGTGTGTGAGTTGGCATTGAGGAAGAAAACACAAAAAACTGAGAATGTAAAAGTTGTGGCAAGCAAATATGTGTAGACAATATATAACATAAAAAAAGCTTATTAAAATTTCATTTTTTATATCTTCAGGAAAAGAGTGGCCTTCACTTGCTGTATTACACTTGTCATAGTTTCTTTATTCCTGAATGAGTAAAGCTTTAATTAACTTGTCTACTGACTTCCCTTTTCCACCCTCTTGTTATCTCTATAGTAGAGCTTAGCCTGTTTCTTCCTCTTTCCGTTGGGAGAATAATGGTAGAAATTTTGGGTAGTAGTTTGTTCTTGGGTAGAATACAGCCACACAGACACTCGTTTCAGATGTCTCTTTTGAGAGAGCTATGGCAGCTGTTTTAAATGGATTGAAGATTTTGTGGTTTGGTGTGTTTTCTTTTCTTTTTTTTTTTTTTTCTTTTCATAGAATCAAGACAGTGTGGTGGTTCTGCCTTTAAAACCTCTGTGGTTGGAAGGCATTATTTTAAAGTACTTTTTTTTTCTTGATTGTAAGTTTTAGGTTCGTTTGGGGTTTTTTTTGTTCATTTGTTTTTCTCATTTGTAAGCACAATTATAACAGAGTAACTCTGTATGGGAATTGAAATAAGGCAGATTATGTAAATAAGATACAGTTACCTGTCAGGGACTTTTAGCTTTTTTTTTCTTCCTGGCTCTGCCGCCTCCCCCCAGTGGTGCGGGGGGATGAGGAATGGGGGGTTCCAGTCAGTTTGTCACATATTGTCTCTGCTGCTCCTTCCTCCTCAAGGAGAGGACTCCTCACACTCTTCCCCTGCTCCAGTGTGGGTCTCTCCCATGGGAGACCGTCTTCCATGAACTTCTCTGATGTGAGTCCTTTCCGCGGGCTGCAACTCTTCACGATCTGCTCCAGCATGAGTCCTTGCTGCGGGGCGCAGTCCTTCACCAACAGATTGCTCCAGCGTAGCCTTCCCATGGAGTCATGGCCTTCTTCAGGTGCAGCCACCTGCTCTGGTGTGGGGTCCTCCACAGGCTGCAGATGGATCTCTGCTCCACTGTTAATCTCTGTGGGCTGCAGGGGGACAGCCTGCTGTCTCACCATGGGCTGCAGGGGAATCTCAGCTCTGGTGCACGTAGTCCCCCTTCTTATGCAGACATCAAGGTCAGTGAATAGGTTTTTCTCTCACATCTCACTCCTCTCTTCAGTGCGGCTATGCGGAGCTTGACAAACCTCAGCAGCTGCAGCGGGATGAGCTCCGCCCAGCAGGTGCTGTGGGAGCGGGGTGCTTTGGAGTGCTCTGAGCCGCGTCTCCGTGGCTGTCTCCAGTCGAACGGCAGCGGCCCAGCACGGGCAGCTGCCTGCATGGTAGGCTGGGGGCCAGCCCCTGCCCTCCACCTCCCCTGTCTCTCAGCTGCAGGTCCTGCATGGTGCAGATGTCTTTGTCCCTTCTTAAATATGTTATTCACAGAGGTGCTGATTGGCTTGGCCTTGACCAGAGGCAGGTCCAACTTGGAGCTAGGGAAGCTTCTATCAGCTTCTTACAGGGACTATGCCTGTAGCTCCTCCCGCACCACCAAAACACCACCACACAAACCCAGCACATGGTGGAGCAGAGATCCACCTGCAGCCTATGGAAGAACCCATGCCGGAGCAGGTGGCTGCACCTGAAGAAGGCCATGACTCCGTGGAGAGCCTGTGCTGGAGCAGGCTCCTGGCAGGACCTGTGACCTTGTGAAGAGAGGAGCCCATGCTGGAGCAGGTTTGATGGCAGGACTTGTGACCCTGCAGGGGATGCGCACTGGAGCAGTCTGTTGCTGAAGGACTGCAGTCCGTGGAAAGGACCCATGCTGGAGCTCTTTGTGAAGAACTGCAGCCTGTGGGAAGGACCCACGTTGGAGAAGTTCATGGAGGACTGTCTCTCATGGGAGGGTCCTCATGCTGGAGCAGGGGAAAAGTGTGAGGACGAAGGAGCAGCAGAGACAATGTGTGGCGCACTGATTGCAACCCCCGTTCCTTGTCCGCCTGCGCTGCTCAGGGGAGGAGGTAGAGAATTTGGGAAATTGAGCCCAGGAAGAAGGGGAGGGGTGGGGGGGAAGGTGTTTTAAGATTCTCTTTTATTTCTCATTCCACTCTGATTTTGTTTGGTAATAAATTAAATTAATTTCCCTGAGTTGAGTCTGTTTTGCCTATGACAGTAATTGCTGAATGATCTCCTGTCCTTATCTCAACCACGAGCCTTACATCATATTTTCTGTCTCCTGTCCAGCTGAGAGGGAGGAGTGATAAAGCGACTTGTTGGGCATCTGGTGTCTAGCCAAGGTCAACACACCAGACCAGAAAACCTTTGTCATTAGCATATAGGGAGGCAGTTAATTTCTGTCTTTTTTCTTCCCCGTCCAATGCCCTCTCTCTTTGAATCAGATAACTAATAGATGTATTCTTTTGTGTATGTGAGGCCCGTGCTACCCAACAGGAAAACAAAGCTGTTACAGACTTTGCATTATAACGAGAACTAACGTTCATGTTGGCTGTGATCAAATAAATTGAGACTTCAGTATTCCTAGAATTACCTGAAATTCAATGTTAATCCTTTTTCCTGCATCAGTAGTGAGGAGGACAGGATAGCCCTCATTTATTTCAACATGCTTCTAGCAGTTGCAACTCTGCTAAGACAGTGCCTAAAGTAAGATTGGGCTATTATTTCTCCTTTTCTCTGGTGTGTCACTCTGGTCTTACTAGGAACACGTGGAGAAAGGTGGGAGTCTGAACTGCTACAGACAATCTTTCTGAATTCCTGAGCCGAGGTCTTTGCTTCATATGTGAAGGGTTGCACTGATTACTGGTGTTAAAGCACTAAAGAAATTTTGTTCAGGTCATATTGATGTACGCTTGCATCACATGCTGGTGTCATCCTGGTTTACCTCATCTGATCAGTTTCACGCTGAAATAAGTCCTTCAGCTATCACTGCTGCTTTTAAAACGCCTTTCCCCTTTGCTCTTGCTGTCATCCTGTTTAGTTTTGAAGTTTGCTGTAGTTTTCTTAAATGTTATTTTTCTGATCTTCTTGAGGCAGCTTATTTTGCTAAAATCTACCCTAAAAGATCTAGACTCGTTCAGATCTTCCATTTCTGTAAAACAACGATTTTAAAAGGACAGGGAGAAAAATTAATTGTAAATACTCTTTTAAAGCACCTTGGTGCCATCGGTCTGATTGGGAAGAATAAGTAGAAATCTCAGCTGGCGCAGGAAGGAGAGAGAAATTGAGTGCATGCTTAACAGATGATACTCAACAAAAGGAGTAGGTCAGAAGTACTTGGTAATGTTAACTTGGCCTTGTCAGGAAATTGTCATTAGGAAAAATACTTGTCTCATACACGTAATCCATGATGGTTAATGCTATTATGACTTAAGCTAGACTATGTGTCTCTTCCTAACAGTCTTATATTGTAGTGAAAGGGTTGTTTGCCTTCAGTGTATATTTTTGCATCTAAAGCTCTTTGGATTTCCTGAGCATGTACTTCTTTTGACTGCAGATTGAACAGTAAAATTTGGGTTTTTTTTGCTTAAATTTGAAATAGTTACATAAAACTAATTGTATAGATAATAAGCTCTCCACACAGTGTTTTGATAAACAGATGGTTAGAAATATGACTATGTTGATTATACCAAATACTCAGTTGTAAAAGTAGATTGTAAAAGTAGCAGCACTTCCTCTGTTTATTCTAGCAATTTCAATAAATTGAACTAATTGTACTTAAAATCCAGATCTTGAAATGAAACGTGTTCAGTTTCAAAACCATATCAACTCATTTTCAGACTGGACTGGAATTACTGAATGGAAGAATCAATGTACCAATAACGTATGTCAGTGTTGTTTCCCTGAGATTTTTAGGTACCGTGGCAGTTATGTTGAATACATGACTACATTCCTAAGTGTAGGTGGAAGGTTTTGTGTATCTGTAGCTGAACCTATACCGTTGTGTAACTTGATAGCTTTGTTCCATTCATCATAACTTTCCTATTAGGTTTCTGCTTTTCAGAATCCATTGTGCAGACTTGAGCTTTCTTTGACAAGATGTCATGTACTGATTTTTATTTACTTTCGCCTCTGTGCTTTGAGGGACTGAAAAGCACTGCTGCTTGAGGGAGAACTTGCGTATACTGATTTTCTTTCTTAATGGAAGAATGTGCCTGAGTATTGCCATTAAAAGTGTCTTCTGCAAGGAAAGCACTAGTATAGCTATCTAACTTTAAATTGTATTTCTGGAGTCCAGGAAGTCTGAGCCTTTTGAAGGCCCTTTGGAAATCAAAATAGATCATCTACCTATCTGCATGTTTGTGTTACTGCAATACCTCATTTCAGAGAAATATTACATAATTTGGAAGCAATAGGGTTCAATTACATTAGGGAAGTCTAAACCTACGTAATGAACATTTCCGTTTTTAGTGTGCAATGTGCTGGATAATCTAAAGTACTGTAAGATCTCTTAGGACTTTGGAAGTGTCAGAACAGATGTCTCTGAGCAATCAATGGTCAAGAGTTTTATGTGTATTATGGCACTCAGCGTTGTTATTCTTGGGATGCTTATGTGTCTTGTAGGATCATGCAATATTGAATGAGTTAGTGTGTTTTGAGAGTTGGCCTTATATGTCATTTTTCTGTCCTTAAGAACTTGGTTGGTGGAACATGTGTCAGTGAATATGTACTAAAACTATGTATGCTGCTGGGCCAACATGCATATATTCTATACAAATCTGAAAAATGATTTTTTTTTTTTTTTTCTGGAGGAAATTGAGAGCCCTGAGAGAGGGGAATATTTGCTACAGATAACTATTATTCTATTTTTCTGTTTTTTTAAATTAGTGTTTACACATGCTATTTGAGCTGTGTTTATACCAGTCGTTCCTTTTTAAAAGGTATTTTGATTTAGAAAGTGAATATGGCAAAACCAAAAGCTCAAATATTTTTATGTTGGGTATTTTTTTCTGTAATTTATTTTAAGGCAGTATGGTTCTATATCTAATGTATAGAAGTTTGTCACTTCTTTGAAATTATTTAATTGCCAAAGTAAATCCTTGTAAGCCTAAAATTACTAGTATTGTGATTCCAGAATTGTTACTAGACTTTTTGTGATAAGACAGAGATAGCTGGTCGTTCCTTGTGCTTTCCCATGTTGCTTTGTGGTTTTTGATCAGTGTTATTACCTCGGTGTAACTGCATGTGTTTTGAAGGGGGAGGAATCTAATTGGCGCTTGAGGTTCAGGTTTTAAAGCTCACTACAGTTGCGTTAAGTTTTAGACTCGCCTTCAAATAAACTTCATTTTTAAGCTGTTTTTGTGCTAGGGAATGGTATGTAGTCTGTCAACAGTATTGTCACACTATGACTTTGTCTTTCTAGTCCTAATTAAGTATTTTAATATTGTCCCTGAATGAGTGCCAGATGTGGCTGTTCCGTTGTGGCAGTGACGTCTTTAGTACTTCCATTGTTTTAACCTGTAAATATTGCCTACTTGGCATCCCTTTTCCACTTGGAAAGAATAGGCTTGAATTAAATGACTAACCAGAATTCCTTAAAATTTGCCAAACTGACTTCTTACCCCATGCTTTTCTCTGCATTCTTGGGATGGAATAGGAAATGGTGTTCTTTGCATAAATTGCAAGCTTGCTAATTAATTTTAACAATAAATGCAGTAGTATTTTGGGGTTTGTTACGCTCAAAGAGATTAGGACTGAAAGTAGCAACTGCAGATGTTACAGGTAAACCAAAAAGTTTACTGTAATACTTGCCTACTACTTAGAGTTAATTGCTTGGTATGTTAACAGAATTTTCTCTCATCTGTGATGATTTGAAATTCAGTATTAAAGCCTGATACTAAAAAGGCAAGTGCCAGTCTCTTTCTTATACGTGTATTGTTGGCATAAGATTGCTAAACAGACATCTCCTTCCTGTTGTTTAGCAATCATTTTTAGAGAGGCAAAACGGTGTAGAGATGAAATAACAGAATATTTTCAAGTGTTGTGTCTTGAAAATAACGTTGTTATATATTTGGTAAATAACTGCATATAACTGTAACATGTTACATTTTAGTTATTATTTATTTATAGGAATCTTATTATTAGGGTTTCTAAAGCTTATGTGAAAAAGGGAGTTGAGTGGTGGTTAATATTTTTCCTTTGGATCAGCTTGTTGAACTGACTTGCCATGTGGCTGCCTGATGATTTAGATCTGGGAGAGAAACAATGGAAGTCCGTGGTCAGGCAGTTGGGGGAAGGAGGGTGGGACCTTTTCTCAGCAGCAATACCTCCACACCGTTTAATATTATGTGAAACTGTACCCTGCCGTAGTGACTTCGGTTTCTGGATAATTAAGGCTGTCCTGTTACTAATGAATTTTTGCTACCTCTAGAATTGACTTATTTCTTTCCTCATCCCTGTTAAGACACAGTAGGGATTCACTATCTATGTATCTTCTCAACTGTTCTGTGGATAACTGGAAATTGAAAAAGGATTTGGAGGATCTGCTCTGTCAGGTAATAGGAAACATGCGTATACCCTAGTAATTGTCTATAGCCCTGCATTCCTAGTAACAGGGGACATGCTCTAATACCCCTAGTATTTTTACACTGTTGCAAAATTTTTGTTGATTTTTTTTTCTTTCTGGATGTCAAGATGTGCTTTTTTCTCCTGTACCGAATAAAGCCTGGAGTCCTCTCTGAGGCATAACAAGAAAAGGCTGCGGGTGCTGGTGCAAGGGTGGACTTGAAGAAGAGGATGTGCAGAGTTCTTGTTCAGAAATGCTATAGCAGAGAAAGAAAAAGAACATTACCCATAGTGTTTATTCAGGGAGAATATAGGGGGATCTTGGAAAATGTAATTTTCAGTAGTTTTATAGCTTAGAAAAGATGGAAGGTATTGTCCCTGATTAAACATGCCAGCAAGGATCCTGAATCTGCATTTTTTTCTGCACCATGACAGCAAAAACAGTCAGACAGTTCAGATCAGACTGTGGAAACCCAGGAGATCTTTGGGCCTGAGCTTTGCGTGTCCCAAGGAGAAAGTAAGAGACTTAAAAACCCCTTTTGTCTCAATTTTCAGCTGTAGTCAATATCTAACTGTAAAACAGTATCTATCTAACAGTATCTGTTCAAGAAATAGTAGATGTTCCCGTGATGACCTGTCACATTACCTCATCTGCTAGTGAAGCTCACAGGCACAAAGTGTTGTGCTGGTGTTGGGAGAAGCGGAGGCTGCTGTGGGAAGCTTCACAAGACGTACAGTTGTGTCTAGAAAGAAGAGTCTGTTACATTGTGTTCCATGTGCTACTGAATTAGGGGAAAAAGGCACTTACGGAATTGAGGTGATGGCAGAAAGGAACAGAAGATGAAATCCAAGAGGATGGTGTCCTCTGTACAACCCAGCTTCTTGACGAATTAATTAAGTTTTTCCATATTGAGGATGATCGGTTTTCTGCAGTCCTTTGATTAGATTGTCAAGAATTACTTGCCTCTCTCAATTTTCAAGATTTATATTTTCAATATGCCTTGTATACAGGAAATCTCAGAAATTTCCTGGTAGGAATAACTTGCTGACAATTGATAATCTGGCCTATTCTATGATAGAATCATAAAATCATAGAATGGTTAGGGTTTGAAGGGACCTCAGAGATCATCTAGTTCTAACCCTCCTGCCATGAGCAGGGACGCCCTCTACTACACCAGGTTGCCCAAAGCCTCATCCAGCCTGGCCTTGAACACTTCCAGGGATGGGGAATCTACATCTTCTCTGGGCAACCTGTTCCAGTGCCTCACCACCCTCTGAGTGAAAAATTTCTTCCTTATACCAAATCGAAATCTACCCTCTTTCAATTTAATGCCATTGCCCCTTGTCCTATCACTACACGCCCTTGTCAAAAGTCCCTCTCCAGCTTTCCTGCAGGCCCCCTTTAAGTACTGGAAGGCTGCCATAAGATCACCCTGGAGTCTTCTCTTCTCCAGGCTGAACAGCCCCAAGTCTCTCAGCCTGTCTTCATAGCAGAGGTGCTCCAGCCCTCGAATCATCTTCGTGGCCCTCCTCTGGACCCACTCCAGCAGCTCCATGTCCTTCTCGTGTTGGGGACTCCAGCGCTGAATGCAGTATTCCAGGTGGGGTCTCACGAGAGCAGAGTAGAGGGGCAGAATGATTCTATGATTCTATTAGTCTTTCCAGTTGTGGCAATTAAATTGGGGAAATGAGCATCCAAACTTTACTTGTACCTTGACAGCTGTTAACTTCTGTAGTGCTGTGTGTGTAATAATTTCTTTTTACACTTGGAATTTTATGTAATGGTGGAGTATATACATTACTTGTTTTAATAAGATAAAACGAGTTTTCAAGTAGTCATAGCCCTTTAAGGACACTGAAATTAAGGCCTTGAATCAAGAATGCTTTGCATTTTTTTCTTAAACCGGGATTCTTTCAGTCAGACCAACAGGAGCAGTAAAGCAATCTCTAAAACGTGGTCATGCTTGGTAACATCAGAAGTAGGAAAAAGCCAGATGAATTGGGAGCAAGCAGGTATTAGATTTGGAAGGTGCAGCAGCCTGCGCGGTGACTGATGTGGATCCAGTACTTGTTCACAATGTCGTGCTGCTGTAGGAGAGAAGAGGTGCCAGTGCCTTGGGAGGCTTAGTGTATACAGCCAAGCAGTCTTCAGGGATAATGCTTCCTGTAAATGTTTTGGACTTTTGCAAACTCCTTGCATAAGGTGTTCCAGCATAATTGTGAAATAGTTGTTGGATCTGTCATACCGAGTTATCTATACTCATCCCTTAAATTCTAAATTGATAGCAATACTGCAGTAGAAAACAGCCTCTGCAGGATTTTTCCTTGTGAGAGAAGCCTTATTTTCCCTTTACAGAAAAGTGGAGATCCATTGGTTTCTATCAGTTATGTTAGAGATAGTCCTCTCCTAATTGTTTTTGATTTACACTTGCTCCTTTTACAAATATAACAATCAATGGAAAGTTGAGTCTAAATAAAAAGCATTCACCTTCTAGTGAGACTTAAGTCTGGAGAATTCGTTCCTTGAAGGAAGGAATTTTAGCAAGGGATTTCTTCACTTGCCAGGGATGAGTATGTTCTTGTATGTGGAAAAACTCAGCACTTCCTTGATTCTTCTACTACCTCTTGCTGACCTTGCCTTGATTTTAGACATCTCGGGGAGGTTATGAAAGTCTGATGACTCAGAGACAGATATCATGGAATCTATTTTTAACTAAATTTTTCTATCTTGCTACTGCTTGTACAACCATTTCAAGTAAAATTGGGCCTGTTCAGGCCTTCCATCTTCATGAACAGAATTAGACATGTAATTTTGCAATTTTCTACAGATGTTTCTTTTATTATTATATCTTGGTTTTATGTTGTAATACTGTAAACTTCTCACCATTCCTGAGGATTACTCCACAGCCTCCCTGCAGGAGATGAGCAATTCAGAAACTAGGTAATATATACTAAAGACATTTCAACCCAAATGGATGGCGAGGTGAAGGATAATAATGATATTTCATTCAGTAAAACATCAGTGGATTGGGAGTGTCACTGTGTTTGTTAATGCTTTCCAGGCTCTCTGCTACCTCTTGGTGACCTTGCTTTGATGCTTGAGGTCTGAAATCGCACTTAGCACAGTAATTGATTGATTGCTAGTAGCCAGAATGATTAATGTCAGGTTCATCTGTGTACGTTGGAGACCAGGACACAGGAGAGTGACTTGTGATGGTTGGTACTGTACGTTATCGATGTGCTCTGTGGCATCCTTGGCAATGCTTGTTCTTGCAGGTCCTGGCACCTCTTTTGCCCTTCGCATCGGTCAGGTGTCTGCTGCTAGATTCACTTCCAGTACCTCACAGTTAGTGTTTTATCTTTCTAGTTATCTCTGAGTTTAGAGCATAAATAGTAGGCCGAAAGTGTGTACTTTCTTTATTGAATGGCTATTCCAGCTATTCCAATACTATTCCAGTGTTGCCTGCTGTCTCTGTACACAAAACCCCATGTCCCATCATGGAACATTATGGAATTAACCAAGTCAGAGAAAGTGTTTAGTACTTAACAGAATTCCTGCTGTATTTTCAGGCTATAAGAGACAATAAAATTAACGTTCTTAAACAGAGCATGACAAACGGTGTCAAAGCTTGAAGGTATTTTTACTCTACTTTGATGCAAAGTTCTTACTAGTAGTCAACAAGACAATCTGTTTGGGGTGATATGGTGAATGTGTCAGATACAATACCACACTAACAAAAAGGAAAGGGAGTAAGTAAAGTTTTCCCATGAAGCACTGTGTTTCATTGAAAAATTGTGCAAGCTTCGTCAAGATACAGTCCAACATAAATATCTTTAGCTGTTCAAAAATCAGAAATTTAGTTAAAATAATGGGATTCCTAAGGATATACGAAACGAGCCTTCTCATTTGGGGCTTTTAGAGCATAAACTTTAAAATAGTTTTCTCATAATACATAGGATTATGAGTCACTCATCTATTCTATAAAAAGAGAGAGAAGACAAGCAGAAGGAAATGGGACATGCATTTCTAAAGGCTGCTTCTGCCTTTCTTTTGTTTATATGTCAGATGAATTTTCATGTAGTAACAATTCCCGTAGTTGTGGTCTTAAAACAGATACTAAATATTGCAAGAATTGTGATGAGCTGTGCCAGCTGAGTTTTGTATTTAGATTTAAAATAGTATGTATATAAAAGCACTATATAATTTTTAAATTTCATGTGGTATGTGGCGACTGGAGAAGTGGAAGGATCAGCTGAATCTGTTTACAGAGAATTCAGAATGGTGTGCTTGTCATTGATAGTTACATGGGAGATGCTCTTCAGTTTCAGATTTGATGTGCTCATTGGTGCGCTTTGAACGCTAGACTGTTCAGTGTATTGTTTTGGCAGTATCTACTGACACTTACTGGAGCGCATCAGCAGTTTTGGCACTCGGCTGCTAGGGAAAAGGCTTCTTGTAGCTGGGTCGTTTCAAAGCTTCAGTGTTTAAACTGTCATTACACTTTTGATATGAAACGGGTTACCTGAATGGAGTAGTGTTCAAGTTCTCGTGTTACTAGAATGTGCTGAACATAAACACCTGATTTTGGTGTAAATGTTCAACGTTGTGGTCTTGCTTCTGTATTATAAAGTCAGCGATTTTGTAAGTGTCAATGAACTTGTGAGAGAAGGAACTCTGTGAGGATTCAGATTCTACCAGCAAGTAGGGATTACCTTCTTTTTTTTTCTTGAGAACTTTGAGCAAAAGCACATCTCCAGTTAACCTCTAGCATTTCGACTTCTAAGAAAACCTACTTAATTTTGACTTTAAAATGGTGTTATTTAGATATACAGCAGTGTAAATGCTTTGTCGTGACTGTTCTTCAGTGACTGTCGTGACTGAAAAAAAAATCTTCAACTTTAGTCCTGCTTTGTTTTATCTGGCAAAAAACGTGCACCGGGAAAGCATTATATCTCTCAAATGCTCTTTGAAATACTTGTTGCTATTTTAAAACAAAAACACTTCTGCAAAGTGACTTGCGTGGTCGCTGGTGTAACTTACATAGCTAGTACTAGTGATGTAAAGATTTCAGCAAGAACATGGAAGTATTCTTCACTGATTTGTCATGAGGGTAGGAGTCAGTTACGTGCTTTTTGCAGAAAAAGAAAAGAAAAAAACAAGAAAAAAAATCCATACTATCATCTATAAATTGAAGGACTGAAGCACACGGACTTCAGAATTTTTTTGAAATCGTAACTTTTATAAGGAAAATTGCTTGAATGATTTTGCATAAACTGTTTCCTGTAATTGGGATCAAAGCTTTTTGGGGAATGAGGGGTAATGGTATGTATTGCGGACTCATTTTAAAAGAAATTTGATTAGTTTCCTTTTTTTTTTTTTAAATTTAAATGACATTCTTTGTTCAATGATAAACAAATTATTACCCAAAACTTATGTGGCAAGCTAGTAGTTGAGATAATTTGGTATCTCATTACAATTTTGTAGACTAAGCATGTTCTGGTGAAAACTTCAGATTTAATTATTTTTTAGCTTGAAAAATAGATCTTGAATGTATTCTCATTAACATTTTAAAAATATTATTCCAGCTGCGTTGGGGTAGAGGAGCACCATGCTGTTGACATTGATTTATACCATTGTCCCAACTGTGCGATTCTCCATGGACCTTCTCTAAGTAAGTATGGGTTATTCAAATTTTATTTTATACTTTCACTCTGTTTTCTCTTCAGGTACAGTTGGGAAAGACTGTTTAGAAGAACATTAAAGATGAGTTTGATTATTTAGAAGGTCCTGGTTCTACATGACTGACTGAGCTGATAAAAAAACCCCACAATCCAAACCAAACCATCCTGAAAGGTTCCTTGGTCCTTCATTCTATCCTGTTCCAGATAGAATAAAATATAAGCCACTGCTATAGATTAGAGAAATCAAGCTAGAAGAAAACAATCTGGACTTGACAGAGTGAGAAAATGAAAATTAGGAATACCTTTCTTTTTTTTTAAAAAAAAAAAAAAGGAAAATCCAAAACATGGCTTAAGGTTCCTATATTTTAAACAAAAAATTCTAATACCTAGGAAAGCTACGTTGAGAAAAATATAGGAGTTAACTGTCCTACCTTTCTTGATAATCGTAGGCTGTATGCCACAACAGTCCAGTGAAATCAGAGAACATGAATTTACTGTGGTTGGTTTTTTGTTGGGTTTTGTTTTGTTTTGTTTGGTTGGTGTTGTTTTTTTTTTTTTTTTCTATTTATGTCCTTGAGGGTTACAGAGCTCCAAATTTCAGGTTTCTGATTTATAAACAAGTTTCCACCAATTTCCTTATGCAATTTCATAAGTTGCTAGAAAAGTCTGTGGAACAGAGCAGCAAGAGACCTCTTGTTTCTCCTCTCAGTAGATAAATTTGCTTTTGGAGATCTGCAGTGGATAGATGTGACAGTTTTGTCTTTTTGTAACTAGTGAAAGGATACTGCTTTGTCCAACTCCCTAGATTCTTCTCCATGACTTCTATTCTCAAAAGGAAACAATGTATAAATGAGTTTCACCTTTCCAACAGTGAATTAAGTTTCTATGTTCAGACCTGAAAAATGTTTATACGCACAATGTGTCTTTAACGTCCAAGCACTAAGTCATGGTCATTTGTGTTTTCTGTGTGATGTTTTGGGTGGTTTTTTTTTGCTTGAGGAGCACATAATGATTTATAGTCAGCAGTGACTTAAGATCTAGAATCTTTTCAAAGCTGAATTTACTTTACCATTTAGAAGTGAGTTTAAAACCCCTGCACCCTCACTGATAGTCTTGTGGAGTATAAGCAAGGTGATAAAACATGACTTACTGATGTAATCAATATATGTTGCATAGTATGTATCTTGTGTAGTATGTGAATTCAGGGTTAAGAGGCTAAAAGGTAAGATAAATGCTTGTAGTTTTTAGTATTCTGGTTGTTGTTTTCAGTTCAAAATCTGCATATGTGTCCTGTAAATCAGAATACAAATAACAGCCATTTCTTTTCCCACTTTTCTACCTATTTTTTTCTGTGGGATAGAGGGACTAGGAGGAGCAGTAGAAAGAGGATCATATCAGACTTTCAGAATAATAAGCTAGTAAACATGAAACTTCTTTTCTTTTGTTGATTTAGGAGAACTAGTACACTTCACTGTGCTGCCTGTGAATAACCTTTCTTGTAATGCAGAGGCTGCTAGCTCTAATGCCAGCTCTGTCTCACCTGCTGCAATTTGACAGTGAGATGAGAGTGATTTTTGTGTTGTCTTTTCAAAAAGACAAGAATCTGTGGTAAAAATTATCTTTATTATTTCACATTGCCTCAAGTAAGTAGATCATGTAGATTTAGTAGAAGCTTCAGACATGTCACTTATCAACCCAAGCGGAGGTGATATGTTGAAATATGTCTTCACCTCAAATTTTATTAATTGTTCTCAGCTAAGCTGTTAGAATCAAATCTAAGATAGTTGTGGTTTGGGCACTACTTAGTGTTCAGAGAGACTGATGATGTCTCATGACTTAGAGTGTTGCAGCAATGCTCCAGAGTGCTTCAATCATATGAAATTGTGTCTTTAAGTAAAAAAAAAAAAAAAAAAAAAAAAAAGGCATTTTTATTTACAACTTCGTATTCTAATATCCCATTATCTAAAGGATTTTTGAAAGAAACAAAAATTCAACTGTTTAAGGGGGCAAGTGTATCTGTGATTTCAGTAGGCTCTTGTGTATATAATTCCATCTAATCAAGTGATGTGATGCAAAAAATTTACAAGAAACACATGCGTCATACTACCAAATGGATGGTTACTTTCAGTATCCCACAAAATTAATTATGTATATTTTATATATTATATCATTATCCAATAATGAAAAGAAAGCTACTGCACAGTTAGATGTAAAGATCAAATTAACCAATCAACTTCTTCTTGTATTTCAAACAAAAATAAATCCTCTTCATTTGGAAGAGCAACAATTTTACAAGACCTTTATTAAGCAGCCATGTGTGTAAAATGCTAAATAATTAATCTTAGAATCCTAAATAATTAAAAAAAAAAGCAATTGTTTTCTTAGCTTATTTAGTTTAGAGTCTTCATATTATATTTTGTTGTTTTCAAAAGTTTTCTCAGTAATCCTCAAGTCTGAAAATGCTCTATTCACATGAATGCTGAGAGTCAGGTCTGTCACCAGACTTAGAATCCAGAGCTTTAAGAGAACACGAGTACAGTAAATGTTAACAGGACTGTGGTTGGCAAGACGTTACTTTCTCAATCCAATTTTACCTTCTCAAATTCTGTAAATACCCTCCCACCTGGGTTTTTTTGTCTGTGGTAGTAATGACGGTGTTTGATCTGAACTGACAATATGAGATGATGTTCCAGGCCTCAGAAGTGCTACTCTATGATTTAGGTATGCTCCTCAACATTTTTCTGTCTTCCTACACTAACGTTTCTCTTGCCTTTGTGGTCACTGGGAGTCACCTAAAGGACGATGTACAAGACTTAGGGACTTTTTACAAGAGTGTCCACTGATAGGACAAGGGGAAATGGGTTTAAGTTGAAGGAGAACAGATTTAGATTAGATTTTAGGAAGAAATTCTTCAGTACGAGGGTGGTGAGACTATGGAATAAATTGCCCAGAGAAGTTGTGGATGCCCCCTCCCTGGAGGTGTTCAAGGCCAGGTTGGATGGAGCCTTGAGTAGCCTGGTCTAGTTGAGAGGCGTCCCTGCCCATGACAGGGAGGTTGGATTAGATGATCTCTGAGGTCCCTTCCAGCCTGTGCCATTCTATGATTCTTGATGGTCCCCATTTGAAATGTAGCATGTGACCTCTGAGGCAGACTCGCAGTGTGAGAAGGCAAGGAATAGTGTTTGCCTGAAGTAGGTGCTGTTACTGGCCTGCTGGTTTGAGTGTATAAGGAAAAAATAGCTTTCTGCTTACTTTTAATGAAAATTTCCAGCATGTTCTTTTTTTTTTTTCTCAGTGTCCCCCTGCAACTGTCTACTGTACTTTTAGTGTGTATATTTTTAGTATTGTCAGGGTGGGTCGTGCCTCAGTTTTCAGGAGCAGCAAGGGTGAACACTAGATCTGTCCACTACTTTGGAGTGATTGAAAGAGGGAGGTGTTGTATGTGCATTTCAACTTATGTAGTTGGTTTTGGTGGTGTTTTTGTCTGGTTTTGTTTTTTTGATTTGGACATGAGGATCCATTCAGTTACATTATTTTTCTTGCAACTGTTACTGTAATGTCTTAAGGGGTTATAAAAACTCTAGAATTAAGAGATATAAACAGTAAAAGTTTCCATTTCAGTTTTCTGTTCTTTAGTGTTCTCTTACTTATGGAAGGATGATGTGTGTTGCCAAGTACTAACTATGTAAAACAAAAGAAGGACTTTAATTTCTAGGTTTTAAGTGTTGGAAAGACAGATTTTTAAAAGGTGGTTTTCAGCTGTAAGTCTCTTAAGCAGCTGTGTCATCTTACAGTTTTAATGAGTTGTTGTAACAGCAGTGTATTTATGAGAAACTACTCTATTGCAAATTAGTATTAGCCACTAATTTCTTGTATTATTATTTATGACTGAGAAAATACCTTTGAAAAGTTAATAAACTTGCCTTCATTATTTATGAAGTTTTACTGTGTTTGGATAGTTGGCTCATTAAGCAGGCTCTTCAGCACTGGTTTTCAGGTTAGCAAATAGCTATAAATGTCAGTTTGTTCTCTTAAATGTCTTCTAAAGGGTACGTTTTGTCACAGCTTATCTATAGGAATAATTACCTCTTATGTGTAATGACTAAAAGATGCCAGTTATTCCTATATGAACAACTGTATTTTCTGGAGAAGCAGCATTTTTTTTTCTCTTTAGAAGCTACAACTTTTTTTCCCCCTTCTTAAATCTTTAGCTTCCTGTTACTGTTAGCTGTGTTTTCAGTATTGCTGGTGCTTTTTTGTAGATTTTGGGTGCATTGTGACTTTGGTAAACTTAAGGATGAGCTCTTCCATAAAGTTCAAATTTTTAATAATAGTTGTTTAGCTGGGTGTTGTATTTGCATTGCAGGCTGTTTTGTGTATGCCTGTAAAACACCATTTGTGTTGACAAGTAGCAGTAGCTTTTCCCTCTTCTGTGTTTCCTCGGCAGATGTAACTAAATTTCTGCTTAATATTAGTTAGATTTACTGAGACCAGATCTATAATTTAAGTCTTCCAGTAGCAACTATCTAATGCTGTGGAGCAGAGTTTGGCTTTTTTAGGAAAGGTTGGAACGCAACCTAAAAATTACTGTACCCTTAGTATGTTTCTTAGTGTGGTAAGTGATATGCTGTTAAGTCAGTAGAAAGGTAGCAAGTTCAGCACTGTTGGAGTTTGTTTCCCAGATGATGAGGTGACAATCCTTTTTGCTGAGGCTTCTCAGCCTGTCGAATGTTTGAGAACAAGAGATACAGATTTATTTGTTTAGACAAAGTGTTTCAAAGTGCATTTTGCTAACAAACGGATGATACAACTGAGGCTTTCCTTTCATAGTAGTAAGCTTGTGTTCTTTATAAATGAAGATACAAAATGAGTGGTTGATTAAGGTGAATTAATGAAATAACTATTATGAAATAATTTGTCACAAAATAATGAAAATTTGAAGACAGACAGTAAGTTCACCATGATGTCGTAAGTCGCTTTGTCCTCTGCTTCACTTAAAGCCAAAAAATTTGAACGGGGAGGCAGCATACAGCTTACAATGCTCTAAAATACAGCCTTTTAATATATAAAGGGGGCTTATAAGAAAGAAGATGACTTGATACCAAGGCCTATAGTGATAAGACAAGAGATAACGGTTTTAAACTGAAAGAGGGTAGGTTTAGGTTGGATGTAATGAAGAAATTCTTTGCTATGAGGGCGGTGAGACACTGGAACAGGTTGCCCAGAGAAGTTGTGGCTGCCTCATACCTCCCTGGAAGGGTTCCCAGGTCAGGTTGAATGGGGCTTTGAGTAACCAGATCTAGTAAAAGATGTCTCTGCTCATGGCAGCGGGGGTGGTAAGCTAGGTGATCTTTAAAGATCCCTTCCAACCCAAACCATTCTATGATTCTATGAAAATAGTTGTTTTTTTTTTCTCATTTGTGTATCTATCATTTGTCATGGGGAGACCAACACAAACAGTTTTTATGAGAATGTCTGTTTTGTTTTTTGAGAATGTTTGGGTTTTTATTGACTGGATGGTGGCACTCTGAGAGTTGCGGTCAATGGCTCAATGTTCAAGTGGAGACCAGTGACAAGTGGCGTTCCTTAGGGGTCAGTATTAGGACTCGTTTTTTAATATCTTTGTCAGTGACTTGAACAGTGGAATCGAGTGCACCCTCAGCAAGTTTACTGATGACACCAAGCTGTGTGGTGTGGTTGACACTCTGGAGGGAAGGGATACAGGCTAGAGAGGTGGGCCTGTGTGAACCTCATGAAGTTCAACAAGGCAAAGTGCAAGGTCCTTCATATGAGTCAGGGCAGTTCCTAGCACGGGTACAGGCTGGGTGGAGAATGGATTGAGAGAAGCCCTGGGGAGAAGGACTTGGGGGTGTTTGATGAGAAGTTCAATATGACCTGGCAATGGGCACTGGGATTGTTCAACCTGGAGAAGAGAAGGCTCTGGGGAGACCTTCTAGCAGCTTTATGGTACCTAAAAGGGGCCTACAAGAAAGCTGGAGAGGGACTTTTTACAAGGGCATGTAGTGATAGGACGAGGGGTAATGGCTTTAAACTGAAAGAGGGGAGATTTAGATTAGATCTAAGAAAGAAATTCTTCACTCAGAGGGTGGTGAGGCACTGGAACAGGTTCAGAGAAGTTGTGAATGCCCCATCCCTGGAAGTGTTCAAGGCCAGGTTGAATGAGGCTTTGAGCAATCTAACGTAGTGGAAGGTGTCCCTGCCCATGGCAGGGGGTTTGGAACTAGATGATCTTTAAGGTTCCTTCCATCCCAAACCATTCCATGATTCTATGACATATTTCTATGACATATTTTTTCTTGTTACTCGGCCCTTTAAATATAGGGAACTGTTAAAAATGCAATTTAGTTGCTATTGAACTGTCTGTTTCAAAATTGTAATAGAACATTAATTTATGCTTTGTTCTTTGTTAATATGTTGTAATAGTGCATTAAAGTTTCAAACAGCTCAGAAGTTGATTGTTTTGGAGTGGAATGCTTGTGTTATATGTATTGTGCTTGTATAGTAAAGATCACACCTGCCCAAAATAGTTTACACCCAAAACTGTTATGGAGACATAAGCAGTGGATAAAAGAAAGGTGGTTTGGTTTCAAAAAGCACGTGGTAGTGACCAGTACTAGTATTATCAGGCTGGATATGAGTATGCTCATGAGATAGCACAATGGGACTAAGTCCTGTTAATTCTGTGTTAATACATAAAGTGAAGTCTGTGAATCTTGAACAGGTATGATTCATGTGTTTATTAAAACAAAAAAAGTCTGAGCTTTAGGAAATTGAAGTTCTATTTCTAGTTTTCTTGCTGACTTTTTAGAGTTGGACAACTTTCAGGCTGCTGCTGTTGACCTGTTCTGCACTGGATATGAGTCTTAAATCATTATGTGTAATGTGCATTGAGGTTCTCACATAGAAGACATTCTCACTGTCAGGTGTCCTGAAGATTTAATTTGTTGCGGATAAGTAGAGTGTCACCTGCATAAACAATAAGATTTGTTAATCGTTGTAATGTAATTGAGGTATGTCTGGCTCACTGACGGATGACTGCTAATCTGAGCCATCTGATTTACCTAATTCAAAGTTTAATCCTTCTGAAACTTGTAGTGAAGAAGAGGAGGAACTGGCACAGACATGACTACACAGAATTGGATGATGGTTCCAAACCGGTGCAGGCTGGAACACGGACCTTCGTTAAACAGCTGCGGGCTCGCTCTTTCCCAAGGTACAGAGGTTTACTCACATGTTTCCGTGAAAAAAATAGAGAAACTTTGTCGGCTGAGTCTGTCTTAGAGGAGGTGACAAACATTTATCTGCTTCAGAAAATGAAGGTCAGGGATGTCCTCTTCCTCCTTTAAAATCTCCTCCTGCCCCATTCCTGTTTCGGATGGATGCATTTGCCTTCTCATTTGGTAGCTTCCCGTGTTCGGCTTTGCACTGGGATATGTTATCTGTCGAGACTGCTCCACAATGTATGAGGGGTTTGAGTTTTTGGAGGTTTGTTTGGATTTGTAGGGGAGTGGGGGCAGTAACAAGAGTGGTTGGGTTTTGTTTTGCTTTTTTTGTGCCTGAACAGTCAGAATATTGTCTGTCTGTTCCTCTAGTCCAGGAATAGTCCTCAGTTTCATTCCGAATAACATGGAACATTTATGTGAGCTGGTAGCCTATCTGTTCACACATGCTTCAGAGGAAAGTGGAGACACATGGTTGCACTTTCAACCTGAGCTCTCTGTGGTTGACTATCTCACTGAAACATAATGATTTACAATTCTTTGAAGGAGGTGGTTGTTGTTGTTACCAAAATGTACTTTAATGCCTTCTCTGAGGATTCTTTTTCCCCATCCTCTTAAATGACTGTGTTCAGTTGTATAGAAAGACTGAGTTCCCAAGTTATGTATGACACTAAACATTTTGTTGCTGGTTTAGTTAACTTTCTTTGTCTTTTGATTAGATGTTTAATATAATTGTACTGCATCTACTTCTTTTGTATTCAAATGTAGCCATTCCCATATGTCCTGCCCCAAACTGTGACATTTTTTTTTTTCTTCAGTGTTCTCCTGATATTCTGTTATTTCTTTCCACCAGTGCTGATGAAGTCATTTTGAAAATGCATGGAAGCCAGTTGACACAAAGATACTTGGAGAAACATGGGTTTGATGTTCCCATTATGGTTCCTAAATTAGATGGTCTGGGGCTTAGACTTCCACCACCAACTTTCTCCGTTTTAGATGTGGAACGCTATGTAGGTAAGAGTCACTCTGGAGTACTTACAAATGATCCTGTCTGTAAATTAAAATAAATATTTGCATGATTGTAAGAGTTTCCAGGATGCTAAATAGGTATTCTAAATTGCATTATTTCTAACCAGAAGACTAGCAGAGAGTAAAATTAGAGCTATGGTGGTTGGTGGTTTTTTTTTTCTGTCGGTCTGTCATGTCATAGTACAGCCTTACTTTTCAACTTTCAAACATGTTAATTTTGGTGCAAGCTAAACATGGAATGCTAGGGGTTTTTTTTTGCTACATGTTGTAAACCAGTAAAATATAATGCTTTAAAAGATTGTTCTCTTTGTGCTAATTGAATTGATCACACAATCAATGAAGCTTAATCATTGGTTAGGATATTGCAAAACTTAATGTTTTGGGCTCAGCAAATCGGCATTTCTGAATTAAATCTTTCTTCCTGGAAGTTTGTCCACTGTTACTTACTTTAGTGGGAGAGCTAGAGCTTCCCAAGGACCATTTCTTTCTTATCAGATCTCTTAACAGCCTGTACTTGTTTCAACCTCGTGTGAGGGTACAGTACAGAGAAATGGAGACTGATCCAGTTGTGGCATGACATTTCCATTAACATATAGTACAGTTGGGAAGTCTGTGTATGGCCTCATCTGTGTTCTTGTGATAACCTACTATAATGATGTGTGCTGAAAGTAGGTTTTCTGTGCATCAGCGTTCTACAATGGCACCAGAATAGAGGAAATATGTGGTCGTACGGAATGTTGTTACCATTATGATGATTATAAACAGTAATGTTTTTTGCTTTGAAGTGTAATTTTCATTTTGATACTTCTGAATCTTTTCTTTTGGAATACTACCTCTTCAAGAATCAGAGAGAAACTTGGTCTTCTCCACCTTATGCATGTATTTTGACCTGCTAGGTTCTCCAATTTAGGGAAAAAAATGGAAATACCACAGATTTACCTTTCTATTATTGAAATTAAAAATAAGAAAACGGAATAAATACTTTTCTTACTGGAATTTGTCAAGATGATACTAACTTGCAATTTTAAAGTAATTATGTTTATAATGTACATCTAGATACGTTCCAGAATTCCAAAATTAATTGTCTAATTTGATCGTTGTATAACTAAATGGACATAAGCCAGTTGTTATTATAATGATGTTGTTAGTCCTTTCCCTTGGCTAAAGGTTGCTTCTTGCTTGTCTAGATCTCAGATGTATTACTTTAAAATATGTGATGTGTAAACCAATCCTTATTGTCTTCAGAAGTGAAGCACACTCAATGACTTAATTATTCAGTGAAATTACTGTGTGCTTAAAGGTTATGCATGCATGTAAAGAGGGTGGAGGTCAGCTTGTAGAATGTTTGTGAAGGAGTACCTGCATAGTTTTTAACATTAAAAACTTACCAATTATGGCG
Source organism: Tauraco erythrolophus (assembly GCF_009769465.1). Lineage (NCBI taxonomy): Eukaryota > Metazoa > Chordata > Aves > Musophagiformes > Musophagidae > Tauraco > Tauraco erythrolophus. The sequence goes on along the minus strand of NC_141468.1, from coordinate 66,546,271 downwards.
CAGGTTTAGTGCAGTTTGCTAAGAATTACAAACTGTATGCAGTAGGATTTATTATTTGTAAAGAATTCTCAGTGGTCTTTGTGTTAAATATTCAAGTGCTGTGGTGATGATTAATAGGAAGAGTGAGGAATAAATCTGCCTTGATAACTTTCTTTACACTAGTCTTTCCAATTGCAGTCACAAACCCAAGTTTTTTTGAAACCAGTTGCGGTTATTCTATACTGCCTTTTTTTTTTTTTGTTTTTTTTTTTGGTTAACAGGAAAGTGGATGTATTTTCAGAATGTTTTTAGTTCTGTCCTTACCTGATTATAGCAAGTTAGACCTAATAAAAGTGGGTTTATTTTTCCAAGAGAGCGCTATTAGTAGTGGAGTTATTGTGCAGAAATGTGTTGATAAAGACTGGAAAGAGGTAAAATTTCTCTTAAATGCCTTGATTGGCTCTTTTTATCTGAGACAGGTTTAAGAAGGTCATCCTATTTTTCACAGGTGGCGACAAAGTGATAGATGTAATAGATGTAGCAAGACAAGCTGACAGTAAAATGAAGCTCCATAACTATATTAAATATTTCACAAATCCTGATCGACCAAAAGTATTGAATGTGATCAGCCTGGAATTCTCGGACACAAAGTGAGTATTGACTTCAGTTCCTTGAATGCAGGAAGTGGGTTTTCGCTAAGTTGAACAGTATGTGTAGGAATATAATGTCTGTAGTGGGAAAGGTAGGAGGCTGCATATTTTATGCAGACCGCTACTGTGATGTAATGTGAGTCTAAAACATTTTAATTAAGTCATAAATAATGACTTTGTAGGAAAGAAAAAATTTAAAGCTGTCATTTAAAATGAGGTGTGCTTACTCTTGATTATATTTATGGTTGTTTTTTGTTTATTTTAAAAGGATGTCTGAATTAGTGGAAGTACCAGATATTGCCAGAAAGCTTTCATGGGTGGAAAATTATTGGCCAGATGATTCTGTCTTCCCGAAGCCTTTTGTTCAGAAGTATTGCTTGATGGGTGTCCAGGACAGCTATACTGATTTTCATATCGATTTTGGAGGAACATCAGTTTGGTACCATGTTCTCTGGGTATGAAGGCTTCTTGATTTCTGACTGAAACAAAATTTATTCAGTGTGCAGCTTTCTACCGTGGCACTATCACCCGTATGAAATTACATGCTAAAAAGCCAGGGGAGAGGTTGGAAAGCAAATTACTGGTTGTTGATGTTGGATTTTAATGCTTTTATTTTAGCATGCTGTTGGTGAATTCTAAACTGTAATGGGTTGACTGATCATTTTAGTAGATTGGTAGGTGATATGGTGGGGTTTTAGTATAAAAAAAAGAATGAAAAATATTGACGTACTCAATTTTTTATTCTCACAAACTTCGACTATGTATACATCATGGAAGAGGCAAAGTGGTTTTGTCGTATGTTTTCTCATTTGGCATTTGTGTGCATACTCATAAATTGTTCGTAAAAGCTGGAATTTTTTATACTCCAGTGAAAAATTTTGGTTGGTTCATTTGCTTCTTTTACATCACAAGACACCAGCTGGCTAGTGTACTATTGGCTAACCTTTTGGTGGAGTACAGTTGTGAAACACTGAGACTAGGAAGCCCTAATGTTCCGCAGTGGAAATATGGAATACTTACCATTTAGATCAATCTATTACTTTATTAGGAATGACTCAGAGATTGTAGTATGCCTCTGGGAGCACATTCATTTATTTATTTGATGTTTTTGTTTAATAGGGTGAGAAAATATTTTATTTGATCAAGCCCACTGATGAAAATTTGGCTCTGTATGAGTCTTGGAGTTCATCTGTCACCCAGAGTGAAGTGTATTTTGGGGACAAGGTTGACAAATGTTACAAATGTGTTGTGAAGCAAGGACATACTTTATTTGTTCCAACAGGTAAGATTTTACCCTTATCACTAGGAATTAAGAGTATCCTAAAGTGATTGTGTTATCAACATTTGGTTTCTCCTAAAATTTTGGATAAGAGAGAATAAGAAAAAATTTAGAAATTTTAAAACAAGTAATTAGCTTTTTAGATTGCCATTCAATCAGGCAATAACAGTTAATAGGAGGTAAAGGGTGTCTGTTACCCAATTATAAGACAACAAATTAAAGCTTAGTTTTGATATCAGGGAAATAGTTCCAATTCATAGAACACACATTGTTCACCATCTGATAGGTATCCAGACTGAATTCTTATCTTAATTTTATAATACAATTTTGTTTTTACAGCTTTTGGGTATTGTAAGACCTACTAGGCAAAATTATTATAAAATCGTCACGTGGACCTATAGTGTAGGCGAGGTGATTAAAAATAAAAGTTGGGTGGATTTTGGTTTGATTTTCCATTTTTTGTTTTCTGTCAGCAGGAAATATAAACTGTGGTAGAGCCTGTGGAGAGTTGCTGAATCAAAATGAAGGTGTCTCTAAATAAAATTGAAGAATATATAATTGAATTTATATGTTAATTCCTTTCATTAAAAATAAAAGGATATTTGTAGATACAGTTTATGAAACTGTGGATTTCATAAATTCGTTTCAGCACTTTCCTTTAAGAATGATGCAGAGACATGGTCTTTTCTGATTTTCTTTAACAACATTTCTTGTAACTGTCATCTAGTAGCATCTGGTAAATTACAGGATGTTTTTAAGAAGTGAGAGACACCAAGACAATTAAACTTTTTTATCTGTTTAAAAAACCACAGAAAAATTCTACAAACAAAACATACCACCCACTTCCCTCCAAAACTCTCACATACCATAAACTTAGATGTTGTTAATAAATCAAACCATATTTTGCCAATAAAGCGATTGCCAGTTAATTTCTTGTATTTTCACGTATCCAGCCCATCCATATAAATACTTTAACAATAAAATAATGAAAATATTTATACTGGATACTATCTTCCATTTTTTGGGAAAAGCTCTTTAAATACACATAGAAGGAAAATGGTGCATGGATTCTGCTTCTGGAATAAGCCTTGAAGATTATGTTCCATACCTTATTCTGTCATGGACTTCCTAGACAGACTGCCACATTTTTCTCATAGCTCAGTTCTCTACCTGTGAGGTTTAGTGTTTACTGTTTAGTTCAAGGCTTGTGCAGAACAAATACTATAAGGTAAGGAGCTATATACGCACGTAACATTCCTGAACACCCAGAGCTTTTTAAAACTATGTATTTTTGGGAAGAGATGACATTAATTTTCCGTTGATCTAAGTGTAAGGTCACACATCTGTGAACAAAGAATGCAGAATTACAAAACGAAGAACTTTATGGTGACCCATGGATCTTTGAAAACAGTTATTGCTTCCCAAGTAATCGACTGAATCTGAGCTCTCACTATAACGTGGCCAAAAAGAAAAGTATCATAAAATGATAATCTCTAATATATACGTGTATTTGTGTGTATATGCATAAAATCATACTTTTTAATGTAAATGTATGTATACATACATGCACGTGTGTATACACACAAACATTCATATATATAAGATAGAGTATAGTGTAAGACCCAGTAAATTAAACTAAGTTTCAAGACAGGTGTTTAAAAAATTGGAAATTCTATAAGACTGATTAAAGGCTTTAAAAAAACCCCTGATCTCTACTGAAAATCACTTTTGCTGTTCCTGCTTGCACTGCTGCTAGTGGATGTCATAATTATTTTATGATCTCTGAAATATGTTCAGAGTAGACTTATGATTCAAAAATTAATCTTGCATGTAGATGAATAGCACCTACTGAGAGGCTCTTGAGAGTTATTTAAATATTATTCAATATATTCTGTGTGGTCTACACTAAATTTTTTTGCCTTGTTACCTTGATCAAAACTGCAGCATAAAAATAGCAAGTAGAAATTTAAAAAAAAAAAAAAAAAGAAATCCTTTAGTTGATACAGGTATGCCATAAAAATCCTTGGTGTTGATACAATGGTGATGAGGCTTTGTTGTCAGTTTTGTCAGTGTCTGGGAAGATGTGTGTTTAAAGGACTGAAATATACGTATTCCTTGGAGAGCGAGAAGTATTCATCTACTGTGATGATGATAAGAGTGAAAAATTGCAACCATATTAACAAATGCAAAATGCAGCTGGTAATACAAGGCAATTTTCATTGCACTGCACTTCTCAAAGAACATAAGTAAAACTGAACAATGTATTATATTAATTAAAAAACCCCTTAGGTTGCATGTACAGTCGTATTCTATGGTCTGTCATATACCATCTGTAACTTCCTTCCCAGGCTACATAGGAGGCATATTGCTTAGTCAGCGTAGTTGATAAGTTTCAGGTCTCTTTACATGTGGTACCACGACAACTAGAACTGGTTGTTCTTGACTGAATTAGGGCATAGTAGTTAAACATATGGCTGCTTGTGATTTGGTCTGATCTTGCCTTAAGTTTGGGAGCTTCTGGTGTTTGTACATCTTGCCTACACTTAGTGAAGTCATGAAGTAATCTACAAATGTATGGCCATCATCTTCTGTCAAAAGATCACCTGTGTGTGTGTAAAATCAGGAAAAAAAAATCTGGAAGGAAGAAACTCTGTTTATGTTAAAGCGGCGCTGTATAAATTTTAAAGGTAACTGTTTGTAATCAAGAAGCTAATATCGTATGTTCTTTTGTGCACTTAATTGAAATTATCCAGCAGTAATCAGCTAGATTGATGGCAAAATGTTGGCCATGTTTTGCTGTGTTCCCTGCCCATGGCAGGGGGGTTGTAACTAGATGATCTTTAAGGTCTCTTCCAACCCAAACCATTCCATGATTCTATGAATAGTGGAGATCACAAGGACAATATTTCAATTATGTGGCAAATTTATATAGTCAGAGTGCCTAGACTGGGTTTTAAATTGATCATAATTACTCTGGAATTAGGATGACTGTATTTAGAAGAAATAATGAAACTACTTCTGGATTCCTGTCTAAGAAACTTCAGTATTGCTAAATGACTTTTTTATGTTGAGCAAACAGCTGTTACTGTAAGCAACATGTAAATATTGAAAGTAATGTAATTTCTATTTTATTTTTATGATTTTTATCTTTTATTCAGTATGTTTTTCCTCTACTGACTTACATTTGTTGATTGAAGGGAAAACTTTTGGGAATTTTTACTTGAAAAATCACTAGCAGTTTTGCATCCCTCAGTAAAAAATGTCTTAATCTGCTCTTAACTCCTTCTGAAAACTACAGTTCCACTAGATTTCTGAAACAATGTAAATTACGTGTCGTTAAAATTTAGGTTATTTGTTCCCAGCACAGAATACAAATTGCATGTTTTGTTTTTTTTTTTTTGTTTCCAGGTACAGCATTTTTACTTATATATGTATTTAAAAACAGTCTTAGAATATTTTATATGTATGTATTAAGTTTCAGAATCTGTCATTTCAGGTTGGATTCACGCTGTGCTCACATCTCAGGATTGTATGGCTTTTGGAGGAAATTTTTTGCACAACCTCAATATCGGCATGCAGCTCAGGTTAGTCTCAGATCTTTCTGTATGTTTTCCTCAGTAAATAGGATGTTCTTTTAATAGATATTTTTCTTTATGCTCTTAACCAGGATCAAATCGGTACAGGCTCTCAAACAGACAATAGTGGCGTTTTCAGTTAGACTGTATCAAGGACATACTCTTATTTCACTTCTGAAAAGCTTGTTTCAAAAGCAAAATGAAAAGTATGCAAGAATTTAAGTGAATAAAGGAAAAAAAAAAGAAAAACTCTACTTTGGAGATTAGTATAAGTGAGTAAAACAAAACTGAGCAAGCCCAGGTGTGAGTTGAAACGAGCGTCCTCAAGTCAGCATTGCTCTAAGGGCAGCTGTATTTAGTTTTTGTCCAAGATGTGGAGCTGTCTTCTAAACATATTGTTTTTATTTATTACAGTGGAATCCTGATAAAATTCCATCTGTTAAAAGATCACACATTGGGTTTGTATCCTAGTTTTATGAAGTCCAACTTTATTCTTAGAAGTGCCGCAGTCAAACTTGATAAGGTCAGAGCCTGGATGAGACCAGAGTTCAATCTTGTCTGTGGTCTTGTTGGGATTTAACTATGTGGTACTTGACTTCTTTTATTTATCATGACCATGGCTATTTATTTTTTTTTTTTAATTTTGGACATTGTGTCAATTTGAATGATTACATAGTTGAATGATGAATTTTATAATTAAGACATTCATATTTTGTAATGTTTCTATTTATTCAGGTGTTACGAAATGGAGAAGAGGCTAAAAACCCCGGATCTTTTCAAATTTCCTTTCTTTGAAGCCATCTGTTGGTTTGTGGCCAAAAACTTACTGGAAACATTGAAAGGTAATCCTTGTTTTGTTTTGATATATACATGTATCTGCTTTTATTTTTGAAGAAAATTATACTGCTGTTGTGTGAACAGAAGAAACTTTTTAAGCTGGAAAGCCAGACTTTAATTCCTTTTTTTTTTTTTTTTTAAAAGTCACATTATTTTTTTAACCAGATTTTAGTGAATATTGCACTGTGACAGTTCTAGATCCAGCAGGTCTTGGGTTTAGTAAATGATCTTTCTGAAAACTACTTTGGTGACACATATTTCTGGGGTAACTTGTGCTGTGCAGGAATCATAGTGCACTTTGGGATGCATATAACTGACACTTTGTAGCATGCTGCTGGAACCTTTGAACTATTTTGTTAGTGTTTTTCATCCAATGCTGATGATGCACCTGCTTAATGAAAGTATTCTAGGTTATCAAGAGCATCTGAGATCCTGCCTCAGCGCAATTACACTACCAGCCAAATAGGATTAATTTGCCATTATCTCAAAAGACCTTGTTAAGGAAATAGGAAACTTATTTCAATGGCATCAGTCTTTCACTCTGTCTTCTTCCATATTGTTTAAGATCTTTGAGTACCCTTTGGTACCCTTTCTTTCCTTCTTTCAACAAATGACACTCTAAATGATCCCACTAACATATCTGTGGGTTTCTTATTGGTGGCTTCACAGCTGAATGAAGAGGTTTTCTTAGAATCATAGAATGGCTAGGGTTGGAAGGGACCTCAGAGATCATCTAGTTCCAACCGCCCTGCCATGGGCAGGGAAACCCTCCACTACACCAGGTTGCCCAAAGCCTCATCCAGCCTGGCCTTGAACACTTCCAGGGATGGGGTATCTACATCTTCTCTGGGCAACCTGTTCCAGTGCCTCACCACCCTGAGAGTGAAAAATTACTGCCATATATCTAATCTAAATGTGCCCTCCTTCAGTTTAAATCCATTGCCCCTTGTCCTATCACTACATGCCCTTGTCAAAAGTCCCTCTCCAGCTTTCCTGTAGGCCCCCTTTAAGTACTGGAAGGCTGCCATAAGATCACCCTGGAGCCTTCTCTTCTCCAGGCTGAACAGCCCCAAGTCTCTCAGCCTGTCTTCATAGCAGAGGTGTTCCAGCCCTCGGATCATCTTCGTGGCCCTCTTCTGGACCTGCTCCAGCAGCTCCATGTCCTTCTTGTGCTGAGAACTCCAGCGCTGAACGCAGTATTCCAGGTGGGGTCTCACGAGAGCCAGAGTAGAGGGGCAGAATCACCTCCCTTGACCTGTTGGTCACATTTCTTTGGATGCAGCCCAGGATATGGGCTGCAGGATAAGGGTTTTCTTGCACTTGTACAATTTTCTTTGACCTTTTCAGTCCAACTACTTCTTGTCTTCTGCTCTTGCGAAGGGAAAGGTGTCTTTGAGGGTTTTTTTAGGAAAGATGCCTCAGTTCCTATGAGCTGTGTTAAATCATTTATATCAGTGCTTAGCAATAGACATCTCAACAGCCTTTTGTTTGTGACAGTTGCCAGTCCTTTCCAAACTTTCTGATCTAGTTCTGTAATTTCTATATCTGTACTCATTTATAATTGAGCTTGAGAGAGTGCCTGTCTGACTTCACCTTCCTCAAATATCTTGCCCTCTGCCTGCTCTATTTAGTCTTAATAATAAACGTCATGTTCCAAATGAGAGAAATCAATCTTCAGAGGGGGCTGCTGAATTCAACTTTTGCTTTGGAAGTGATCAGAATCTCATGTAAATTTTTTCTAATATGAAAACAGTCATGGTTATTGAAAATTACCTATTCTTTCAGCAAATGAAGGCATTGAACAACCCTTGTTTCCTACATGAGCGTTTCTGGATGAACCTGAAGCATTTCAGAAATCTCACCAAATAGAACAAACTTGCAGAAAGTTTTTCCTTCCAATGAAAGAGTGTTTTCTTGAAAGCTTGCTTTGGTTGGTCCCACACCTGTGTATTTAAAATTTACAAACTCGTCAGAAGACACAGGAGCTGTATTCCTGCTGAAAAATCGGCGGGATATACGTTTCTAAGTCAGCTAGCTGAGTCGTGTCTCATGTTCGCTCCCCCTGTCTTCCTCCTCCTCTTTTTATCTCATGACTCCATGAGTACATTGGCTAGGAGCCTCTGTGACTTGTGCCTTAGAGGAGGATTATGAAGCTTATTTTCATGTTATTTTTAATCTATGGCTTAGCAGACACCCATCATAAATCAAAATTGATGTTTCCATGGCTAGAGAGAAGATTATGTTGAGCTTTGGCATCAAGACTCATGTGGATTAGATGTTTACCAGTCAGAATCCTTTGTTTTGTAAATAAGAGATGATACCAGTTCAGTTGTGAAAGGTAGTGGCGGTGACCAACTTGTAAAATGTTGAGTCCATGGTTGTTAGTGCTACTTCATGTGAAATTCAGATCAGTGAGCAAAATCAACACAATGTATCTTTCTAGTTCTCTTTATAAGATGATAACAGGGTCAAAAACATTTTGATTTTGTCTTTTCATGGGCAAGATATATTTTATGATATTGTAAGTGGAATGGCATTCACCTAAACTATTTTTCTTCATAGTTCTTGGGGCTTCAGAATAGGTAACTTGTTCATGTGTCCGATACTCATTAATTACTCTTATATCATGCAGCCTTTTCTATAGCAGCTAAACAAATGCAGGCTCTGGTGCTGCGTTTTATTCTCAACATTTTATCAACTGAGTCAGCTAGTGGGCAGGAAGACTACTGCTGCAACTCAAAGGCCCGCCACTCCTTCTCATACTCTTTAACAAGTAGGAGGCATCTTTGAGGGAAGAGCAGCTGTTTACTAACAGAACTTCCCTCTTCCTGCCAGCAGACTGAAACATTATCCATAAGAATAGTGTTTTATTAGTGTATTCTTTTAAGGGACTAAAATGAGCCGAGTAATTCTAGTGTTGGTCCATTTGCTATTGACAAGTGGAAATATTTGTGAGGAAATGGGGAGAGGTTGCAATCTACTTTTTACTCTTTATATGAAGGATTTGTCTTTTCCCTTCTTTTTTTTCCCCATGAAGGAAAAGAGAAAATTGAAAAGGAATTGCAATCACCAGCTTTTTAGGAAGAACAGCTTCTGTAGCAGAGTGATTTCCACACCCCTACCCCTTTGATTTTGAGAGGAAAAATGAAGTAAACAGTGTGAAGGAGAACTGTGATATTTGGAAGGGTGACAGAAAATGTATGGGGAGTGGAAGTGTGCTAGTGTGAACCATTTGCCGTATGTATGGGAATAAGCAATAGGAATTCTATTTTAGAGATATATCCCACATCCTTCTGGTCCTCTTTGACTAAAATATTTCTGAATGAAATAAAAGTGATTTCTTTCTTGAAATATGATTTCTCTTGTTCTGTATTTTAGATCCGTTTTGTTCTAATTGACCTTTAGTATGTTGTAAACCATAGCTAATTCACGCAAGAGTAAGTCAAAACCCAAGATTTTATGTAGAATCACTTGAGGGTTGGGTTATTTTTTTTCTTAAAGTATGCACACAAATACAGGATGTCATGTTTCATTTTCTTGCACAATTTTGCCTTTTTTGTGCTGTTGCATAATGGCAGCTTTATTGGCTGAAGGGTAGGTATCGTTCTATTGTTTTCACTGTTAGTGTGTTTCTAAATTGGTATCTGTATCCTTTTTAGAACTTAGGGAAGATGGTTTCCAGCCTCCAAGCTATTTGGTGCAAGGAGTGAAGGCTTTACTTACTGCTTTAAAATTATGGATGAAAAAAGAGGTAAGTATAAGTGATTTTGTTTGCTATTTTGTTGAGCTCCGCTTTGATTTAGAAGTGAAGGTCTGTGCCCTTTTAAAGTTTAAAATTATTTTTATCCATTAATGAGTACTGAAAGACTCTATGGAGAGCGTGTGCTGCTGATATGGGGAAGAATCATCATGACAATTTTATATTCCATGGTGGTAATAAAGTGTTTTTAGACCAATTAATAAGCTCTTGTATTGTAGCTGGCAGAAGTAGAATCCCACTTCACCTCAAGATGGGATAAGAATGCTAGAGGATAAGCTGATAAGATGAGGCTTTTTTGTAACAAATCTGTTTATATAGTTGATTCATTCTAGTCTGAGGCAATGGAGGGATGGAATGCCCTGATATTTAGCATTTTCTATTCATGTCAGTGCTTTGGAGAGCACATTTTAGGTACACCTGTATTGCTGAAGAGTCAGTTTAGGTTCAGATGAGGATATTGACTTCGGTTGAATACTGTTCCTGCTGAACATTAACTGACTCTTGTAAAATCATTAATGTGTTGTCTATGCTGGCTTTGCTGGTGCTCTGCTCTCCAGGAAAGCTGATTTGTTTTGGCACAGCACTGGATCTGGCCAAACTCCATGTGTGTTTTCATGTGCCTGAGCTAATAAGCCCTCTTGGAACCTGTGCTTCTGGGAAGTGTTGTTCACTGACAGGCAATTTGGTTCTGACAGAACTTATTAATTCTAGTTCATTGCTGGCCATGCTGGCTTGAACTGGCTCGTGGAGATCTGTTTGGTCTTTCTGCCCGTAAGTTTTCCTTGTAAGAGAACTTACTATGCAACAGATACGATATTTGCACATTGCTGCATCCAACATAATGAACTTTGTGGAACCGAACACAAGGTGCAAATGCAGAGGTGGTTACTCTCTGTGGAATCAGCTGAGGTCCAGCCCGTGTCGAATGATTCCAAGTGAACCTTTACTGGCCCTCTGTATCACCTCTGAGTTGGTTCTCCAGTGTCTCTTTGTCTATGCCCTTCTGGACCAAAGCTAGCTAGTAAGCAGTGTAACAGTATTCACAGGATGCTGTGCGTGGGCTGTTAAACTATGTGTGAATCCAAGCTATCTCTGCATCCATGGCATGGATAATAAGCCAGTCGAGTCATCAGGCTGCTGATAAGTGGGACCAAACATAGCCTGTATAAATCCTTGTTCCAATTTGAAATTGGATTGAAATTCCTCTTTTCTAGATTGATGTCATATATAGTATTGTAGCTTTTATGTACTGTCTAGTAGCTTATTAAGTACTTTGATTAATACTTCATCTAGAATGTGATGTACCTACTTTTCTGTGGGAAAAAATTAATTGCACGTGCTGCATTCTGAATGCTTATTAATGAGACTCGTGCGTATTCCCAAACCATTGGCTGAACAGACACTTCAATTATGAGGAAACTGCACAGCATCTGTGATCTAGTCACAATGTTGTCTGCTGTGCACCAGCTCCCATGTTTTGTACCTTGCGTTTGTCTTTCCTAGCTACTGTTTCATAAGTGAGCTGATCTTTTCTTTGCAGCAGGCCGTGTGCGTGATAGGATTGTAGTTGTATGTTGCTGAAGACTGGAGGAGCTTCGTACGTTGCTATAGGATCTGCTCATGCTAGAGATTTGAGACAGATTCTGAAAAAGAAATGACAAATGAGAAGCCTACTCATGAGGTTTCACATTCGTTATCATGAAGTATGTCTTTTCAAGACACATGTGAATTGATTGAAACTATTTGCTGGAGAATTTCAAACTCGTTTTCAGCAGGGCAGCAGTATCTTCATTTCTGCAGTATTTAAAAACTGCCAAAAATTACAAGACGCTGAAAACAGAGATTGAGTGGTACTAAAATTATTTTAGTTTTCCTGTCTTGATTTGAATTCAGTTTGTGCAAAGCTTTTACCAGTATGTAGATCCTCTGATTACTTTGGTGCAGATCATCAGGTTGGTCGATATACGCAATAAAGATGATAAGTTATCCAGTCGTCTGAGCTCTTGGACTTTAGCTCTGGCTTCCTTCCAGCTTGCATAAGCAACAGGTCTCTGATTCAATTTTTCAGATGTTCAATTCATGTACCAGTAAGATTATTTTGGGCAACTGTTCTGTGTTTTTTTTAAAAAAATATCAATAGATGTTGTGAAAGAAAAAAAACATCAGGGTTTGTTTTTTTTTTGTAAAGAGGGAGAGATGTGGGGTTTATTATTTTTATTTTATCTTTTTTTTGTGTGTGTGTTTTTAAGTGTTGATATACTTCATTGTGATGCCAGTTTCCAAAGATGGGTGGATTCATTTGACTACAAGGACTTTTTTAATCTGTATCTTCATTTAAGACAAGTTTCTTTTTCCTCTGTATGTTTCTAACATCTACAAAACCATCTCTTGAAGCTCTTGAATGAGTCGTAGCTTTTTAAAATTATTTTCTTTACCTGCAGTTTACATCTGACATACTTGGGCCATTTTGTTGCTGCTGTTCTCCCTAGTACAAGAGAATTCCTCAGTCCCAAAAGCTGCTTGTTCCTTTTCTGAGAGGCAATATGCAGAGACAACTTAAAACAAGTTATTTAATAAGGATAATAATGATGATAATTTTTCAGACATGGCGTCTGTAGGTATTTGTATTTCCTGCTGATCCTTCTGTCAGACTGTTAGGTTATAAATCTTTTTTTTTTTTTTAAATTTGTTCACATATTTAAGTTGCTTGGATAGATTTTTTTTTTTCCTTTTTATTTTATTAATAATTACTCTGCCACAGCTTAATTGAGAAACCTTTTATGACAAGTGAGCTTGCCAGTGGAACTTACTTTGCTCAAAGAGTTACTATAAATCATACTTGCAAAATAATGTGCTTCTGATATAAATTACGTTTGCATTAGGAAGGCTTTTCAGTATTTTTAAACCAAAGGAACTTTGAAGTCAATGTTTTGGAGGATTGCATTGGTCACTTCCTCTTGAAGTCTTCATGGACAGTAAGGCTTTTGGGAGAGTGAAGTAGAGTCCTTAAGTAGAAAGGACTGAATGGTCCTAAAATGACCAGTAACTCGCTGGAAAAACTGCACAGTTTAGTGACAGAAGTGCCGTGTTCCCAAGTGTGAATGTGTAAAGGTGATGCATTCAAAGAATGAACAATGGTAAATAATAGCAGCTGATTTAATCTTTCCTGTAGAATTAATGGCACTGAAATGAATGATTATACCATGGGTATACATCCATATTGGGTTTTTGGGGGGAGGAGTCAGGTTCAATGAAATGCACATGCAGTATCAAATTGCTTCGAGCAATAATTTTGCTGCTGAATCTCATTTTTGAAATGTGGGTAGCTGAAAGTGTTTGTGGGATATTTTTCCATTTAAATAGTCAATTAAGGGGATACCAGAATTCATGTCAGTGATTCTGGTCTATATCTGAGTGCTGTTTTGTCTGTTTAATCCTAACTAGAAGTGTTTTGAAGCACATTTAAACTGTACATACAAAATATCAAACATAATTTTTACTAGATCTAACTGTTGAGCATTTGGACTTACTCAGATTGGTGGTGCATTGGAAATCTGCCTCTGGTACTGTTTCAGAGGATTAAAGGGAGCATAAACTGTTAGCACTTCCTAAATTTTTTTATAGGGAATGATTTTTCTTTTTGCTACTCACTTTCTGGAATCTACTAGATTTTAAATAAGCTAAGAAGGTAATTTTAAAAAGTGAAATGTGTGTCTAAGAATCTGCATGTTGGTTACTGATTATTATTCTTGATTTGCTTTTTAGATTAAATTTTTGCTGTAGTGAAATTCCCTTAGTCTTTAGCTGTTTTGAATGTCATGACTCTAATGTGTTTCTGAAGTGTGGATCTGTACTGACCATGCTAAAGGGGAAAGAAAGAAGTTGATTGCTGAGGGGAAAAAAATAATTAAGTGCTTGTCAGTATGGCTTTGTATTACCCCTTCTTTGGATTCTTAGAGACATGGAGGGATATCTGCTGCCTTCTAAAGCTTGGACTGGAACCTTCAGAGTGTGTGTGTGTATCTGTCCTGATAGTTGGCAATCATTGTTACAGAAATGAATCTGTTTTTTTGTTTTTAAACTGTTTCACTGTGTATCTGGTTGTTTTGTGTTACTCTGCTTTTATCTGAAAAAATAAATTGCCTTTTCTTCCTCCTTTACATACAGCTTGTAACAGAACATGCCTTTGAAATTCCGGACAACATTAGGCCTGGGCATCTCATAAAAGAGCTCTCAAAAGTGGTTCGTTCTGTAGAGGTAAGAACAGAGGCAACCCTACATAAGCCTGCAGAAAAAAACCTTTGAATGAAGGAATTCCATAGTAGTTACGCTTCTGATTGACCATATTCACCTTTTGATTTATTTAACATTCATTTAATGATAGAAGATCAAGACAAAAACTGCTGGGAATACTAAGCTATGGCTATTTCAGATAAAGAAAATAAATAGTGATGGTGTTTTACGTTTTTTTTTTTTTAAATATTTTTAATGGTGAAAGTATTTGTGCGTCGGTATTTCTAAAATGTTCTCACTTATAACTACTTACACTAATTGCTGCCTTTATGAATAAAACCTGATGTTTTGGTGGTAATTTTTGGTATTAAGCACTACTATTATGGGAGAGTATAAAAGCCCCAAATGCGAAAGAAATGCAGCAGACCTAAGCTTTGTACATCAAATCTGTAGGAAATATGTAGTACTTCTCTGAAAGGTCTAACAATTTCATTTGTATGATTCACACTTAATTAGATGAGTAAGAAGCAGTATTTAAATATGTGGATTTATTCTGCATATTTATTCTGAGACTATTCTGAAATACGTGTTTTCAATTAAAGGAGGAAAACAGCAAACTAGTTAAAACTCAGGGAATTCTTGGTGTGTGCGCAACTTCACGTTCTTCGCATGAAACAACTTCCCCTCACCACTCTAGACGAAGGGTAAGGAAACTGCGAGACCATGCTACCAAAACTCCTTCTAATCTGGACATCCTGGAACTCCACACCAGGGAAGTACTGAAAAGGCTGGAGATGTCACCGTGGGAGGAGGCAAGTATTAAGAAAAACGAAATGAGTAGATTTCTAATTCTCTGTTGAAAGGGAGAAGCTTTTAGCATGCCTAAGAATACAGGCTACGACTCTTTGTCATATGAGACATGGAGAGATTTGTTTACAGTTTTTCTTTTGCATTTTCCCGATAGGAATTTCTCTCAATATTTTTTTTTTTTTGTGGATGTTCCTTCAACCTTTTGATTCAGAAAGGTACTCTGAATCCACTACTCGCTTCAAGTATAGTTTTTGAATTAGGACTGCTGTAGTTATCAAGTGCCACGTTGAATCAGTTCTCTGAAGAAAAGGGAGCTTGCAAAGCCTTGATTTGGTGAGCCTCTAAGCCAGCCTGCTTTGCTATGTGTTTCTAGATAGCTGTTTCTTACAGTTCAGTTACTGCAACTTGATTAGTTTTGGGTTTTGATCATGTTCCTATTTTCCATAAGACTGTGCCTCCTTGCCAGTAAGCCTAAGGCTGTCTTTGGTCTCCATTGTGGGACTGTGGACTTTGTGGTTGTATTACAAAGGTATCATGGAGTGAATGAGTGAAATGTAGTCTCTTGAAAAATTTTTTTTTCCAGGTTTGATGACCTTATATCAAAAAACAGCAACAGAAATGAGAGGCGGAGTGAGAGAATGGAAATAAGTAGCTTTTTAAGAATAAGAAATGCTGGCAAATTTAGTTGGAACAGGATGAACTGTCATAGTGGAGAAATACTGATTTGAGACTTTACATTGATTTTCCTAGGGCATGAACAAGAGACATTCATTTAGCCCCTAAAGACAGGAATCTGAACTTAAAATTTACCACAAATAAGTTAACCTGTGCAGTTCATTGTTATAAACAAATGTTTAGGAATATTAATCATTGTCATGTAATGTAGAAATATATTGTTCACTGTCAGTATTGACTTGTAAAAATTATTTTACATGTTCCTGGTTTGGTACATAAGTGTATCACTGATTGCTTCAGAGTATATGTCAAATGTAAATTGCTTTGAGCTAAGAAAGTTCTACTTATGGCAGGTTACTTTCCATTATTGATGTTTTATTGTCCTATAAATCAATTCTGGGATACCAATTCCAGGGACTAGGTACCAAATCCAGGAGTTGCCCTATCAGTTCAAAGCCCAGCTTTTGGCTCGCCTGTCTCTATCGGTATTTCTTTGTTTTGAATGCAGTGGTAATTCTCCAAAGGAAACATAAAGGGACTATTTCAGTGAAGTTGTAGTTGTTTCAGATGCTTTAGGAGAGTATAGATGATCCAAGGAAGGAGAAGATGCAGTCTGCTGTTTTTTTACATCCAAACGTGTTTTGTCTGAGCTTTCTTCAGTTGGTTGCCAGGAAGGTAACCATCCTGGTGCTGAGTTTAAGCTTTTGTGGAGTGCAGAAAAAACAATTTAATTTATAGAAATAAATGATAAGGAACATTGCTTTTACTTCTTCAGGATACTGCAAGCTGGAAACTGAACGGGAGATTTAACAAGCCCTTTCAGCCATCTTCTACAGTACCTGAATGGCGAACAAAAGACAATGATCTTCGCCTTCTGCTGTCAAATGGAAGAATAATTAGGTACAGAGGGTTGATTGTGGATCACTTGTTTCTAGTCAATATGGTCGGAGCATGCTAATTATTAATAACATTTCTTTTCTGTTTGTGGAGCTCCAAGTTCCCTTCTACCAGTAAGATGCGAGTTAGGAATATGGAAGGAATGTGTTGTCTGTTGTGTCTGCTGTCCCCTAGTGGAGCCACGGTTACGAAGCAAAGAGGAGGAGGTTCTTGCAATGTTCCTCTGTTACAGCGTTTCATTCAGTTGCTCAGTTGGGTTTGTACTGAAGGGAATGCTTCAAAGTAGAAACGGTTGTTTTGCATCCGTCTATCAGAGTGATTCTCATTACAGATATTCTGGTGTAAAACTTCACATGTTTATAGAAATGACAGTTGTACAGGGAATAACGGGAGTACGTGCAATTGGAAATGAAGAGATGGGCGTAAGAAATGTTAGTGTTGTATCTTGAGAGTATGTTGTAAGTAAGGAAAGGAAAACAATTGCTTAAAGTTTGTAAGAATAACACGATTTTTTTTTTTCTTGTGACACAGAGATGAGAGACGCCCATTTACAGATAGAAGTCTTTACACAGCAGATAGTGAAGATGAAGATGACAGGACAAGGTCGAAAAAGACGACTGTTAAGGTAGAAGACCAGCCCTCAGGATTTGAAGGAGAAGGGAATGCAGATACCCAGAAACCACTGAACAGTAAGCTTGTCTCTAAGTCCTATCAATGGAACATTTTGATGGTCTTGAAGAGAGTCTTAACTTGTGAAGTCTGACTGAAATTTTACCAAAGTATAAAGAGGATAAACTAATAGATCAGAGAAGTAATATTGGAAGTTACAACAAAATATTTGTTAAATATTACCTGTCTACTGAAGAAGTGAAGAGGATAGAGTTGAAAAGTAAAACTCACCTTTTTATGTTAGTATCATCTTGAATACTATGTGGAGCGTTTTTCAGAGTGGAGGTTTAATTAGTGTTCTAGAGGAGTCTTTATTCCTTTTGGTCTGTGTCATAATGTAAAAATACTGATTTTTCTTGACCAAAATCTATTTCAGTGTGAAAAGTTCATCACATCATTCACTGTGGAGAATAAAAGATTATAACATGCAGCTAATTTTCAACCTATCTTATATTTCACTTTTCTGATCCATTTGGTTATTACGTACTTGATCATACAATTTTGTATGTTTTGCTAAGGAATAGATTTATTCCATACAAGTGATCAAACGTAGTGCAGCATGAACAAAATCATATACTTTCAACCTTAGCAGTAACCTGTAAGGATGGGTAAGAATTTAGGTTGTCCGTAAAACACTTTAACTTCACTTATGAGTACTTTAAACCATTTTTCACTAGGAGTTAATCTTTTTTGGTCTTTCTGTAGCCTCAAGCCTTCCTGCCAAGTGTTTGGCAGTGCTGATCGCACAGCGTATTAGTAAAGTATCAATATTGAATGCCTGTTTCCAGTGCCTATTTTTAATAGCACTGTCTGTATGCAGTGACAGATTGGTCCTTGACATAGCTGTTCAGCTCTCTGTTTAATTATGAAAGTCACATCCTTTCACAGTAGCGCTTACAAGGGCTCAGAGAGTATGTATTAGGAAACTGAGGTCAACACTTACAACAAGAATCCTCTAGAGACTTACAGTTCCCTTAGTTTCCTGCACAACAATCCGTAACAACATTTGGGTCCATTGTCAACCTGGATAAAATATTTAATTATTTTCATTGGTAAAGCAATTCGTAATCCTTGTTGACTGTGCTTCAAAAGGTCACAGTGGACAGTGTTAAAAAATTTGCACAGGAAAGAGGTTCCTCTTGGGTACTCACAGACCAACAAAGCAAACTGCTTGTTGCATGACAGCTTAGGCATATATGGTATTTTCCGCTTTCAAAATTAATTGAATAGTGAGAGTCTTCAAAGTTCCCTGTTAAAGATCACCTGCATTTGATTATTTTGCCTTAACTGAAGGCCTACAGGGAGAGAGAGACATGTTCTTCTGGAGGGAATTCCATAAAAGGAACTCCCTGTTTCTGTAACAGCTGCTGCCTTCCGTTGTACTTTCCGGGATTTAGGCCAAGAAGCAATGTCCACAGAGAGATCCGTTTAAACGGGTCAAGCTCTATATAGCTTTGTCTGTCATGCCAAGATCCTGGTTCTAAACGGTGAGTCAGTGTTATCAGGGGGACAAAGATCAAGAGCTGTGCTTAACAGAGCAAGATACTTTGTGTGGAGGAGAGGAAGGTGATTTAAGATATTTTTTTGAATTCATGGTAGCTTAGCCTGATCTTACAGATAACGACTACTTTCATTCACCTGATTCCTGGAGTATTCCTCCTAGTCTCTGGCAGCATGCAGAGCCATAACTTTGTCTGAGGGTAGACTGGTTCATTTTAAAGTAGCAATAGTAATTACCAAGGTAATTCACAAAAACAACAAACCAAAAAAAAAAAAAAAAGCGAAACTGAACTTATATATTTAGACTGAATTTTTTCAAAACTCAGTTACAAATCACATTCATGGGTGAAGAGATGAGGGGTCCTAATAATACAGGATGTGTCATTGTGAAGATCAATTAATGTTATCTGAAACCTGTATGTGAAAGAGAAATGTGAAATCTTTTGCAGGGGAATGTAGAAAGCAGGGGGGTGGGGACAATTGGGAGGGTTTTTTTGTTTTTTTTTTGGTTTTTTTTAATAAAGAGGAGTATAAAGGATGCAACTTCCCTGGCTTTTTGAACATAAGGCAGAAGGAAGACTGGGGAGGTATTCTTCGACTGCTTTGCATGGGGCTTGCAACATAAACAAGCGGTAAAAATGGACAATGGCTTGGCTGCATATAGGAATATTGGTATAGCCACACTGGATCAGACCTGAGGCCCATACAGTGCGTTATGTCATATATGCTTTTGCTTATCCCCAAATAAATCAGGAATGTCTCAGTAGTGTTATGTGGCTTTAGCCATTTGTTCTAGATCGTATTACCAGATAGTAGGCAGGTAACAAATAATTTGTTCCTCTTAGTAGGGTATCATTAGTTAATCTCTATGAGAAGACAAGAGGGCTTCTAAGGTATGAGAGAAGACTGTATTTAGCATTGCTTTTATAAATCTTAGTATTATCTGTATATAGCTCATTATGTACATGTCCAGTTTCTTTTCTGTCTTGCTGAATCAATTGTCACCTTGTAGGAAGACTCACATTTTGTCTTAATAGCTTTGTCATTTTAATAATTAGGGTTTTCCAGTTCCTTAAGACAGGAAGAAGAAAAGTTCCTGAGGAGCCTTCATGAAGTTTGTTTATTTTTAAATTGTGGTCCATTATTTACACATTAATTTTTGCCTAAAATCTAAAGTGCCACATGTGAGCATATTTAGATATCCTTAATTGTTCCTGCCCATTCTTTTAAATTGTCTCTAAGTTTGGAGCAGATTTTTTTTCTTTGAAAAAGGCAGTAGTCCAAAGGAAAAATCATTTGAGCTATATAACGGTATTATTTTCTGTATCATGCGTGCCATTGCTTATCCTAGAATCTTGTTTGCCTTTTTGAAGTGAGCCGAAGGCTTGAGTTACCATCAGAAATCCTTTGGGGTTTTTTGAGCTACAGTGATTCAGAATATTCATTTTATTGTCACATATTGAGCATTACTTTATTTAGCTTAACTTCACATACAGTGTTGTTGCTCATTTACTGTGTTTGAATATTCCTCACAGTTCTTTCTAATACTATCTTAAATTTAATTAGTCTTTAGATTTTGGTCGTAGCTGTTAATTTTATTCACTTTCTGTTAACCTGTCTCATTTATAGCTTTCTTCTGACTCTAAAAATAGTTTCCACTTATGCAGTGTTTAGAAATTAATAATATCCCTTGAAATATATTTCACGCCTGTTTATGAGCTTTGCTACAGTCTACAATAGGAACAAAATCCTGCTAGAATTGCAGTGTATTTAGGGTTAGAGGTACATCTTTTATGCTTGCATAATTAGTGAGTTATGAAGACTTCTGTTTATGTAGCTTCATATAAAACTATGCTGAAAGCAAACCAGCATAGATCAGAAATTAGCTCTGGATTGAAGACAAGTAAAGTTAAAATATTGTTTTTCTTTCACAATAGTTTTATATGAAACTGTATGTACTTGAAAAAGTTATGTTGCTATCTTTATCTACTACCTTCTTGACAAGCGTTCATAAATTTTTGATTCTATTTGGCTTTCCTTCAAAAAACTTTTGCTAGTTAAACTGCATATTGCAGTCTTTCCCAAATTTGTACTTAATCAAGATTTCTGCCAGCAGCCTTGACACAAGTATACAGCCCACTGACCTTGAACCTTGGATTCCGAACACTTGCCAATGTGTTTCCTACTCGTGTTTGTTTGGGACATGTGCTGTCTTTTAAGACTATGTGCTTCTTAGAGCTGCTTCGCTACCTCATGCTTGAGTCTTTTCAGTAAACCATGTGGACTAGGTAGCTGATTTGATTGTCATATGCCGGTGTTTTTAATGTCTATTTTGACACCTCATTCTCTGATAAGTACTTTATCTTACTACTAGCAAAAAGCATGTCTACAGTTGGTATTTCCTCTCCTCCTCTTCTCGGGTCTTTCTGTGATGAAAACCAGTGCAAGTATATTGTGTATCATCACAGTAACATTTTGTTCTTCTCTAATGACTGTGCATTTTAACTCTGATTGGCAGCTCTGTAGAAGCACAAAACAGGCAGAATATGCCAATAAATTGTGATCTAAAAGTAAATTGTAAGTAATGCAATGATTTTTCTACTTTAAATTACTTAATATCCTCTGACTTCTATGTTTAGTATGCCTGTATAACTGCTTTTAAACGAGGAAATTCCAGGTTCAAAGAGTCTAAGACAAAGTAATATTAAAGATTACTTCTAATTAACTTTTTTTGAGAGCCACTTCTCTGACTCTAGCCTATATACAAAAGCAGAAATTGAGTGAGGTGCCATCTGTGGAGTATGTGCTCTATGGGAAAGAAAAAAATATATGCTGCTGCGGCACTTGATTTCTCTTCTTCTGGCTGCATCCAGTGAGCCACTTGAGGAGTCTATTGGTCAACAGTAGGCAACTCACCAGAATTTTAAGCAAACTTGACTTGTGGACCAGATCAGTGTGTGGATGTGCTTTTGTTTACATACTGTTAAAAACTAAATATGTGTTTCTTGTTATTTATTTCCAAAAGAATTGTTAAATATTATATGTAATAAATGTTGTGTCTTACATTTTAATTTTTCTCTCCTCAGAGTTCTTTGAAAGTGTGAAATCAGAACTCAGGAATGGATCTTCAGAGTACTCTGATATTTCTGATTCAGAAGAATCTGAGCCTGATTGCACTACACAGGTACAGCTAGAAGAAGGCACAAAAGTTAACAAAGCAATTAAATATAATTTTGCTTGCTCAATTCTAATTTATCTGGCCAAAGTTTGTGTTAAAAGAGCAATAACAAAGTATTTAAATTTTTTTCAAGTTAGTATCTCAAACTTACTCTTCTGCTTCATTTTTCATTTATTCTAGTATTGAGAAAAATGACAAGATTTGTTACCTTGAGCCAAATTTTATGATCTTTGTCACTAAAGTAGGGCTGTCAAAGGATGAGCCCTGCTCTTGAACATGCGAAGTCTAAGAAAAGTTAAATTCTAATTACTTTGTTCGTTTCTTCCATAACAAGTATAAATTTCATCATTAGAATTACTAATGTCTGCCACAGTTTCATTTTAGAGCATGGTTAAATGGAAACAATCTTATAGCCCTTCAGTTTTTTTCATAAGCTGATGTGACTAAATCCTCCTGAGGTGTTTTAGACTATTTTAAATAAATGGGAATCCTCCGTTTGAGAATCTAGATCGTAGTGATTTCCTTACAACTGAACGAAATATAAATGCACACGCACACGTACACGTATATATATTTGCACAAGTGTCTTTTAATAAAATTTTTAGTATTTGGAAATGTGTATATTTATATACAAATGTTTTTATGATTTTTTTTTTTCCCCTTGTGAAATTGTACTCTGACTTTCTGATTTCAATTTTAATTGGATAGCAGTAAAATGCTAGTAGGGTGGAGTAGTTACCTCAAATTTTTGTTTTGTGTTTCTGGAATGCTAATGCTTTGGTCTTTCTTTCGATCATCAGCCTATTATAAGACTTTACAATAAGTCCTCAAATTCTTGCTTTTTCCATGGGGGTCAAGATCTATTTTTAATATTCATTGTCTTTCATTGTTACCTTATCCAGATGTTGGAATAAGTGATAGGTATCTTCATGATGTGGCGTCTTCTGGTTTCCAAAACTGCATTGTCAGCAACTTTGGCTGAGCAGCTTTCTTTTTTTAAGACAAAATCAATAGTTATTCAGAAGTGATACATTTCTTTTTCACAGGAGAATGTAGCCAGTTTTGGATGACTTTGTCATTGAGTTAAACGTTTTATATTAATGCCATTTACTGTCTTAGTTAATTTTGGATATGTTATTACAGAGGCAAATTTAAACACGCAGCAAAATTATTATATTAGATACTATTAGAAATTAAGAAGCAGAATAGTACAGAAGGAACTATCTCAGTAGCTTCCGTAAATCCTTTTTATGTTTATATATTGCATCGAAGATCTTAACAAAACAAGATAATAGCTTTATTACTAACATTGAGTCATAGTTACAATTTAATTACCCATTTGTGTCAGTTTCCAAGTGTCAAAGATTAACAAGCTGCTCTTGTGAATGAAGTTACTGTATGAAAACCTCCCTTGGTGATACAGTGCACTTCACTTGTTCCAGTTCCATTTTTGGTGATAGGGATAGTGTTGTCAGTCTTGAAAGGTTATGATTCCTCCATGTTCTGATCTTCCATTTTCAACTCAACATCATGTATATTCCTTGGCTTGAAAAAAAATGGTGGTGTTCTCTGTACTTGCTGAAAATATTCTGAATTACCAAGATGGAACATATCTATTGTAGCCCTTGCTTTTGATGTAAAGGCATATTGAGTCACGTGTGGTTGCTCCACCTTTGAGAAGCTCCTGCCCATACAAGCTGTAATCTCAGCACGAGATGAAAAGCCCTTTCATTCATGAAATGAGACTGTGCCACTGTAAGAGAGGCAACAGCTGCTGTGTCTCTATTCCTGACGTGTTCTGGATTTACCTGAGAGCTGCCGTCACTCATAAGAGCGATGCTGCTGCTGCAAGTTATCTTTTGTGAGAGAAGGGACCAGAAACAGTTACTCAGGGCAGGTTGTGTCCCATTATATGTAAAAGTCATCAATTCTGGCTGCTGCTTGGAACCATACTTCCGTATTTTTCCCTCTACTTTGAATATTAAAATAATCAATGCTCTCTTTAAAGAGAATATAATGATATGTGCATGGTTTAATGTGTGTAGTGTTTTCTGTAAGAAAAGGGATTACTGAGATACTTTCTGTATTGCTAGAGCATGTGCTCATCAGTGTTACAAAATTTGGATGTATAGCATCTCAGTTGCAATATTCAAATTAACTGCATTCTGAATACTATATATGTAAAAAGTTGAACTTGGAAGCTTTTGAATTTTTTGACTTAGCATAAATTAAGGCAGTGTCTCTATTTAGGAGGCATGGTGATGATTCTGCATACTGTTACCTTCTGTTTCAGCAGAAGGATTCCTCCACAGAGGAGTCGGAAAGCTCAGGTGATGAAGAGAAACAGGAAGTAACATCAAATTTCAAAGAGGAATCTAAGGTCACAAGAGACCTTTGTCAAAATACCCAGAAGCCATCCAGAAATGAAACTCCCAGTAAAAAGTAAGCACATTGTGGGCATTCGTTTATAAACTTTTTAGACCTTCATGGTTCTGCTTTTATACCAATGTAAAAATCATTCCTTCAGAGAAATGCAGGATTCTGTTTTGAACTGCTCAGTGCTCCTTTATTTTTCTAGGGAATGTCCTACCTCGACAAGTACAGAAGAAGAAGCTATTCAGGGCATGCTTTCTATGGCAGGATTGCACTATACTACATGTTTACCAGGTCATACTCAAAGCACAGACTGCACAGATCAAAGAACCTCTCTTCAGGAACACAGAAGCTACCCCAGGAGTCGGCATAAAGACAGACAGCCATCTCAGAGCCACAGAACAGTAGAATGTGGTAGGTATCTGAACTAATGATGCTGCTGCTCTCTGCTCTTGGACAAACTGCTCAGAATAAGCACTTAGATTTTTAGATTTGTAGTCAAGTTTTTAAGTAAATCAGACCGACATTTAAAAAGGTGTGTTCTTTGGTTTTGTTTTGTTTTTCTGCAAAAAGTAAATGTTACTTCTGAAAACTGGGACAAGCTTAGCTTGAGGTCATCAGAAAACATCTTCTAAATATTGCCATCTAAAGGTTTTGAGGCATCCTTACAAGAATAGCAAAATTATGGCTAGATTGAAAGTTTAGTCTCCTTACTGAAAATGTAATCTTCAGAAAAGATTGACAGAACCTTCATGGTTGCAACTTTTATGGCATGTGTGTTACTTAGATATCCATAGGAATCTGTTTGGTGATTTTTCATGTGTCTTTGGAAGGCATATTTGTCTTTACTCCTGAAATTCTGCTATGAATGCAGTGCATTAAAGGAGATTCTAATCTTGAGGAGAACTCAGAGGTAATTTTTTTGTCAGTGGCATTTTGATGTCTGCATAAAACAGACATCTGTTAAATGCAATTTGGGAATGACAAACAGCAGAACACTAACACTAATCCCCTCAAAGGAATCAAAATAACTTCTTGGAACAGAGAGAGTCATTATGTTTGAAAATTCTTTGCTTGAGAAGGAAATGGAAAAAGATTATAGCTTTGCTTATGTGGAATAAATAGAACCCCACCAACAAATAGGGTGCTAATTCAAAGATCTGATAGTATGTTGATTTTTGTTGACATGGGTAACAAGAAAGCCTGATCTGATGTCATGGACTGTGTTCTGGTAATTGAAGCTGTATGTCCTTAAAACCCACCAACCAAGTAAACAAGTAAACCCAACGACAGCAAATGCTAACCAGCAAACCACACAGACACACACAGTGCCTTTCCAGCTTTGTAACTTTATGAAAAACATAATATTCAGGGTTCTAAATTGTGGTGGGTTGACTTAGGCCAGCAGGTGAGCACCCACACAGCCACTTGTGAGAAGATTCATGGGTTGACATAAAGATAGTTTAGTAAGTAAAGGAAAGAGGTAAAAAAACAAGCGGTGCAAAGGCAATCACTCACCACCTTCTGCAAGCAGACTGATGCCCAGCCAGGCTCTCAGCAATGACTGCCTTTACCTCCAGCCTCTTCCTCCACTCCAGTTTTTATTGCCAAGCATGATGTTATGGCATGGAAAATCACTTTGACCAATACAGGTCTTGGCTGTCTCCCCTCCCAGTCTCTTGCCTACCCCTAGCCTACTAGCTGCAGGGGGCAGAGTGGGAAGAGAGAAAGCTGTGACACCGTGCAAGCACTGTTCCAGCAACAGCCAAAACTTTGGTGTGTTACCAACAGTGTTTTAGCCACAAATCTAAAATATAGCACCATAGGGACTGATGGGGAAAAATTCCATTCTGGAAAGACCCAGTACATGTATCAGACTCCATGGATGAAGAAGATAAAACTGTGCTTATTAGCTAAAAGGTTTTGCAAAACATTTCGGTCTCTCCAAATTCGAATTGAATTGGTGTCTTGGAATACCCTTAATTTTACAAGTTAACTGTATTGTAAATGTGTTTTCAATGTGGATGCTTCCTCTGTAGGCCGATCAGCATAGATTTTCCATACATTGTACCTAAATGGCGGATCAGTGCTTAGAAAAGATACAATCAATAATACCTGAAAATTAAAGACAACATCCATCTTTGTATGAACTCCTCATGATACAGAGCCATGGTAGAAAACTGTAGTGTAACAAAGTAAACAAGCTGTCTTCAACATCAGTACTTTCAAATTTGAATTATTGTATTTGACCTTACTGTGGTATATGGATTCTGATTAGGTCAGAATACCGTGAGATTGTTTTCCCAGTTCAGAGTGTAGAATTGAGCAGCTCTGACAACTTTTATTTTGTATATAGGAAATATTTTCCATTGGATTTTCCTTTCTTGTTCTAATTTTAAAGTTATTCAAATGTATAATTAACTTTGTATTCCTAGTTTAAGATTTTAAATTTTAAGCTTGTCGAACTTCTCTTTAGGTAGGTCTGTGAAAGAAGAGGAAAGAGACTTGGGGACTTCAGCATGGGCTAGACACCTGAATGAAGCTTCGAGGATTACCCCTCAGGTAAAACAAGACTTTAAACATTTTGAACGCAAAAAGTTTTATAGGGAAAAGAGAACATGAAATTTTAAGTACAGAAAGCATGGTGGACAGGCCTTTCCACACTGCGTATCTGGTAATGGATACTTCTGATGCTGGTAACTGAGTGTTATACTTTTGTCATTTTTTTTTCATTGTTGTTGTTTTAATTTTTTTTTTTTTTTTTTTGCTTTCAAACTGTATTCTGTCATAGTGGCTGGTATTAAGATGCTCAAGGCAGTATCTTGAAAAACAAAAAATACTTAATAAAAAAAGTGAATTTCCATTCAGTCTAACTAGGAAAGCACTGTATTGTTTATTCATTGTTATTCCCAACCAGAGCATCAGAACAAGTGGAACCTGTTGATAGTATTTATAGTAAAGATACTTGCTTAGGAAATTGGTACTGCCAAACTGATACAACCTTTCAACAGCCAGCAGGTAGGAATATTTTTGATTTCTGATGTCCAGGTGGAGTCCAGCAAGGAATATATACATAAAAGTTTGTGTGTCTTTCACTCTGAACTTTTTAGTATTTCTAAACTTGTCTATATTCGAAGTATTAGAACAATTAAATGATTAAATAGATCAATAGAACAATAAAAGTTTCAAAACAACAGTGCTATTTAATAGCTGTATTTTAACTGTCTGTTTTTTGGCATTTTTTTGGTAAGAATATCTAGCTACATGATACTCCTTACAGTTTGTAATTCCCAGTTTAGCATTTGTTCTCTCATCAGCTGACTATTGAAAACAAATTGCCTGTTTATGTAGTCAATGGTTATGGTATGGCTTGCTATAGTAGCCAGTTTAATCAAGAGCAGTTGCATTTGTTTTGATCACTGCAAACTAAAACCAAAACACAGAGAAATTGAGTACACTAGTATGTGTAATTAATCTGTAGCATTGCCCTTAAGTGCATATGGAAAAGCTTGCATAGAGATACTATATCTTGATATACAATAAGATATTGTACCTTGGTTTTAAGAGGTATCTATACTGAAAGAAGTGATGGAATTATGAAATGGTCTGACACTGGTGAAACTGAAATATCTTTTTCAAGGATACAGTAGTATAATTAGAAAAACTGGAGTGAACTTGTAGCCAGAAGGTATCAACTTCCACTGTTTTTCTTCTCATTTCCATACTAGGATACAAGTAAAACTCAAAAATATATCAAGAAAGAGGGTGCATCAGAAGCCAATCATAAGGTTCAGGAAAACAGAAGTATCGTCCACAACAATGGCTTGAGTTTTCAGCATGGCAAATACACACGAGACTCCAGCCTAATTCAAGGAGATTGTCGGCTGTGCGATGGCAGCTTTAGCCCTGACAGGCCGTTTGGTGAAACATCCTTGTCTGTACCACTTCATCCAACAAAGAGGCCAGCATCAAACCCACCTCCTATCAGCAACCAGGCGACAAAAGGTAATGTTCTTCTCTGTTGTCCTCTTGCCAGACTGAAAAAAAAAAAAAAAAGACTAGGAAAAAAAGCTTGTAAACATCAAAAAGAGCTGTTAGACGCAGAAACTTAAGAAAGGACAGACTTAGGCTTTGAGGAAAAATATAAAATTGGCATGCTGTGGACACTCAAATTTTGGCACAGAATGTGTGGAGGTGGAATTAAGAGAGATCTAACTGGGTGTGTGGCCAGATGAAACTTTGCTAGTTACCGTTGCACCTCTGCAGGTGTTTCTGTAATGCATGTATTGCAGGGAACAGAACCACAACTGTGCTGTGAAACACTGACCTGAATCAGATTTGTTTATCAAAGCGAAGGTTTGAAAGCTGTGACGCTTCAAAAAATAGTCTGATGGTCGTAATATTTAGATTTTAGTTTTTAGTTTGTTTTCTGTAATTTACTCAAGGGAATGGTTTGGAGCAAAATTCAGGAAGCGTAGTTTAGGTTCTCCTCTACCACACCCTTTGCCCTTCCCTAGACTTTATAAATATTATAATCACTTTATTTATGACAATGCTAGCCAGAGTTTAGGGAAAACAATTCCTGGTTTTTTACAATTCTGATTCTCTGTTTGTTTGCTCCCAAACAGGCAAATAAAGAGCATTTTTTAATTTTTTTTTTTTTTTTTTGAAACTGAATCAAGTGAAAATTTTGCCTGCTTCAGCTTGAAAGCTGGGTATCATGTTTGTTCTATGATGATAAAAATTTGTTCTGAAATTCCTGACTGAAGTACTTGATTTTATTTTTCAGGCAAACGTCCAAAGAAAGGAATGGCAACTGCTAAACAGCGCCTTGGGAAGATCTTGAAGCTGAACCGGAATGGCCATGCACGCTTCTTTGTTTAATGTAGCTGCTACTTCTACTACTGCTGTCTTTCCTACACAGACCAGTATTGAGGTCAACAGAGCCTGGAGCTGCTGTTATTCCTCTGCTTGAAGCAGACTTGCATGTACCATATAAAACACTGCCTGATGAACAAAAATGAGAAAGAAAAAAAAAAAACCCCACAACAAAAAAAAAAAAACAACCCAATGCTGCATTTTCACTGTGCCACACCTGCTCAGCAATAACCATATGGGAATGGGGAAATCTTCAGAGAGACACGGACTGTGAGAAATAGTCTCTCATCAGGGCTTGAATATCATTTGTTGCTGGTAGTTTCTGACTTAATTAATGAGGGGAAGATGATGAAGGTGGTTTATCAATAATTTATTTCTGATAGATTTTGACAACTTTTAAATTCATTTAAAAAACCTATTTATTTGGAAGAATTTTTGTGGAGGTTATTAATTTAGATTTAAGAATGTGAAAGTTTTTAATTGTTTTGATAATGTATGTTTGCAGTGGAGAGCCACATTAATTGTGATTAGTCTGGACTCCTAAATTTGTTATTCAGGTTATAGTCTTAAATAGGGGTGAGATGCGTTATTAATTATTTTTTAAATTAAGGCATATGGAATCTTATTTTTTTTTTCCTGCTTTTTGTAAGCTATTGGCTGAGCTTCTGTTGACTTGCAAGTTGCATATTCTCTGCCAGCTTGATTATCTTTTGACCTGTCCTCTTTTATACAGATTTATTTATTGGATGGACTAGAAGACTGCTAAAGACAGAAGAATCTTCTTATGTCAGTCCAGTAGATAACTTGTTTTAAACTGCACCCCTTTCCTCCGAATTGGAGTGCATACTTTTCCTCCTGGTGATCTGTCTGTGATGATTTTTTTCTGTAAAAAGGTTCCCTGAAATTGTATTTGTACAGGTTGTTTAAGAGTTGGTACAAAGGAGGGAAACCTAATATATCTTTTTGGAGGAACGGGGACATCAGTGAATATAAATGTTTCTTCAGAACAATTACTCTGAAATAACTCGTAAGATACACATTGCAGTCTTAAGATTTGGCATATTACTTAATGTAGCATGGAAGAAGCATTAAAATATTATTGTACTTTAAACACATTTTACTGAAGAGTCAGGAAGGCAGGAGAATGTGCGTTGCTTTCAAAGCTGGGCGAGAGCCAATTAAAGTCTTAACTGGTGCGTATATAAGCATTAAGTAGCTTACTGATATCAGAATGATCATTTGTGTCAGGCTTCATACAGAGCTGATAGCAAATGCCAATTCTGCGTTATTGTAAATAATTTTGATTTAAAGTTTGTATTTTTCTGTAATATAAAATTAAATATTTAACTTCTGGGGGATGGGGATGAAGACGGAAAGGGGAATACTTTTACTTGATTCTGGAAAAAGGGCATTTCGCAGGGTCCAGCCAAAATGAAATCTTTAATATGCTAGTGACAACAATATTGTTGGTTGTTTGGGTTTGGGGTTTTTTTTGTTTGCTAAGAGTGAAAAATACTCAGGCATAGCTATCCAAGTCGTTGAATTGATTTAACTTTCCATACTGGTTTTTCCTTCCTCCATATTCTATACTGGAATTGGTTTCTCTTGTGGTTTAAAAACAAATTCAGTTTGACTTTCCAGAATTCTCTGTGCAGAGTTATTTTATCTAGGCTAGATTACGAATGCCTTTACAAATTTATGGAAATAGTTCTGATGTCAGGTGGTTTTGATTGTTGCAGGGTCAAAACTACTTAACACTATGTTATCCTGTTTCTAAATTGAGAAACATCAAAACATAACGCAACTTCAAATAAGTAAGGTAGCTTTCCTGGCACGTTCCTCTGAAACTTGAAAATTATAACTTATGAGTGTTTCTTGCAGCCCTGCTTTTACATTGTGTTGACTTGACTTTATAGTTCTCTGTGTGTGCGTATGGGTAGATTTTTTTTTTAACCTTTTTTTGTTTGCTAATTATGGTTTCACAAAAACATGTTTTCAGTCTTTTTTCATTTTATTTTTCTTTAATTTAATGCAAGCTATCAACCTTGTTTAGACTATTGGGAACGGAGGTAGCAAATGACTTCTAAAAGGCATAAGATAAGCTAAGAGATACTCTACAGGTGCTGAAAGTGACTATAAGTACTTGCTGTTCTCAGGTGCTATGTTTTCCAGATGGAGATAGTTAAAATAATATTTTAACAGTCTTCTAATATGTTCTCACCAAAGTCAAAGAAATAAACTATGTTGTCAATATTAGTTAAAATTATATACTTATATAAATATTCTCT
This sequence comes from Tauraco erythrolophus, assembly GCF_009769465.1. Taxonomy (NCBI): domain Eukaryota; kingdom Metazoa; phylum Chordata; class Aves; order Musophagiformes; family Musophagidae; genus Tauraco; species Tauraco erythrolophus. The sequence continues at coordinate 66,514,690 of NC_141468.1, read as the reverse complement.
GTGCTTAAGCTTGAGCAAATGGATTAATGCTTGCCAGGCTTTGGAAACTGTTTTAGCTTTAGCATATTGAACCAAACTGTTTCCTTCTTGCTGGCTGTATAATTTTTAAGAATAGAAAATTCCAGTTTATGACAGCAATCAGATTCAGAGCAGAACAAAGAATGAGCTCTCTCTCTTTAAAGGCAGATTTTTGAGAACACTTACCCGAAATAGAAGTATGCCAGAATAGAATCTGGAGTAAGGAATTTTAAAATATGGACTATGCTTTCTTGTACATGTGACTGGCTTATACAAAGTCTTTTTTCTGACCATCTGAGTTATTTATCTGTATCTTACTATTGGAACACAGATGTGGCTGGACCCATATATATTATTTTTTCGTGGTTTTACTCTTCCTTTACTCTACTTTCTACCTTTTTTCCAAAGTGGCTCTCCGCTGTCATGAATTTATGTAATAGTCTCTTCACAGGCTGTCAACAGGCAGAGGTTCATTCCCATTTTCTTCAAATATTCATGCTTCCAGCAGAATTCTAATGTTCCACCTCAGAACAAGTAATTTAAAAGAAATTGCCATGATGAGCAGTATTTAAAAAAAAAAAAAAAAAAAAAAATTTAAAAAATAATAATAAAAAAAAAGTGGCAGCGGGAAGTCTCCTGGTAGCTCATGAAGAGGATGTGGTGACCTCACTTGTTTTGTGTACTTGTATGTAGGGATATTTTTATTGTGTTCTAGATGAAACACTGCTCCACCAATGTTTCTGTAGATGAACTCAGTCTTGTGGTGTTGTAGTGGAGAGAAAAAGCCCTATTTTTTTCCTTGCTATCTCACTTGGGGTGGAAGAGGGAGGGACTAGGGAACACTGACTGGACAACAAAGAGGATTAAGCCTGCTGTGGTAACTTGTTTGCAAGCATAATCTTTTTTGAAAAGTCGGAGATCTTGGATTTGACATAAAACTACTTTTTTTTTTTTTTTTTTTTCTGTAGACAGACAAATAGGAAATGAAATATTGTAGGGGCTTTCCCATTCTCTAAGTTCTCACGTTCCTGCAATTGAAAAAAAAGAGAAACAAACATGAAAATGGAAAGACCACCTAGAAACTATATCAAAGACTCTTCCAGCAACTTTCCCTTTTCTTCTCCTACTGTACTTGCTAATAAACCCTGGCTACAAGGTAGCCTTTGTTGACCTCTGAGGTAGATAACCTATGCAACCTATAATACTCTACATGAATCCATTCTTAAAGACAATTTTGAAAGGGTTAGATGTTGAGAGTTAAAATTGTTGCTTTCTGATCACATGGGGAATTTGGGGGGTTTTGGTTTTTTGGTGGTTGAAGTTGTGTTAGCTTTAGTAGAGATATAAGAGAGCACAGCGTCATGATCACATTTTAGAAGTTTCAGCTTTCCCTAGGCTTTGCTATATGGCATAAGCTACCTTCATTCACAAGGCCAGGAAGTTGTAAATGTTGAAAATTTTTGCAGCATTTTGGAGTCAGATCTGATGTGAATCTTGCTACCCCCTTTTTGAGAGTTGTGGAGACTAAGCAGAACTGAAGCTAGAACGACCTGATACTACAAGATAACTAGTGCCCTGTGTAGGCTCCACATGCCCACCTATCCCTTCATATCCCCACCATGACCCCAAATCTAGTGTCTTTCCAGAGTTTCTTTCACTTAATACTTCCAAACCATTTAAAGCTGTTTGTAGCTCTGGGGCTGAGTGAGCACAGAGCTACTCTTCACAGAAGAAATACAAATGGAACCAAGGGCCTTACTATTTGTGGTTAAACAAGATTAAAAGCTGCAACATCCGTTTTTCAAAAAAAAAAAAATCAACAAAAAACATCCTAGTAACCCTCTTTGTGGGAGTGTATGAGTGATAAATCATGCAGTGGATGGGAAATATAAGTAGCACTGATAAGGAAATGCATGTTCTTCATAGGCTGCATTTCTGTTTGGGAAAAAAGACTTTTTCTACTTTTAATATAAATTAAGCCATAAGAGTTTCATGCTGTGGGAAGGGAATGAAAGGGATCACTTTAAGAGATTATATTGATATGTATTGTCACTTCTGCTGGGAAACGTCTATTGCTGCCAATGCTTTGGTGAATCTTTTTTTAAAAAAAAAAAAAAAGGAATTTGAAAAAAAAAAAAAGGGGGCTAGTTCTTGGCTATATTTACTAGTTTTGTAGTAACGTTTTGCTGGCCCGTTTGTCTTTTCCGCTCCTTTTTCTACTCTCGTAATCTGATTTCTATCTTTCCTTCTAATGTCTCTGAAAATATTAGCTTGTCTGCTCAGTAGGGGTCGGTGTATGTGTGTCTTCCTTTTTACAGAAACGCACTACTGTGTTAAGTATTTGGCTGGGAAATGGGATGCTGCAGCTTTAAGAGCGTTTTTTTCAATTCATAACAGTATTTCCCATCCTCTTTTGCCTGCAGGCAGGGAAAGTGTATGTACAGTATTTATTTTGTTTTGATTTTACTTTAAATTTGTAAGTTTCTATAAGTAGCTCACATTGATTATTCTAGAGGAGGACAAGTGGCTTTGTTTAAATTTGTATTTGGTATTCATAGTTTCCACTTTCTGTACTTAAAATACTGAAATTAAAAAATTGTATTGCTTATGTTTTGATTTTAGCACTCTAAAGCGTTTAATTTCTTCAGACTTCTGCTCATTTGCTTCAGTGTAAATACAGAAAACTGTACAGGAAATTGTGAGGAGAAAAATGCTTTTCTATGTCCAATCTCTGTGTCCTTTACTTGTTGCATTTTAAAGAAGAAATTTTCTGGAGAAATGTGAGAGGGAATATTCTCATACTGGGTTGTTTTTTTTTTTTCAAATTGCAGTTTTCATTTCAATCCGAGTATATTATATGGCAACTAAATGCATTTTGTGAAGATGCACATGTTCTTTTTGAAGCCTAATATAAAAGGGAGGTGGAAGTGTTTGTGATCCGTCTTTAGCAGAACTAGAACTGTAAGAAGGATGTCAAATGGCATTTTTGTGTTCTTGCTCTTGGTTTTTGTTCAGGTTTGTCTCACGCTACTGATGACTGATTCATTTCTTGATTTCTTTTTTTTTTGTTTTTTTCCCCTTTTCCTTTTAAAGTGTGCACAGTTTCTGGAAGAAGAAATTTCTCTTTCACACTTCCATGTACTTTGTCATACTTGCTTGTATCTTGCTTTTCTCCCACCACATGTCATCTTCTGGTTTACAGTGTCAGTGCTCGGTATTTTGACTCCGTATGCAGTACGGTGTTTGCATGTGGGTACTACTTGGATATAATGGAAGCATCACTGTGTTGCAATCCAACTTCATGTAATGCATTTTCTTCTGCAAGTAGTGCTCCGTGCTGCTGAACTGCTTCAGTGCTGTGGTGGGCAGATGCTTAGATTCCAGTGATGGTCATTTTGAGACAGCCTGAGATAAATGGTGCAGCAATTGAGTGTCAAAAGTTGTTTGATTTGAGCACCCTCTGCAGCTGCTCAAGTTTACTTCTTAGCCTGGCTTTTAGTTTATGGAGAATTTATGGTTGACTATAATGACTAGGAGGATCTGTTCATGGACCAGGACTTCGTTGTGCCAGGTGCTTTGCAAACAAAGAACAAGAATGCTGACCTCATCAAACCATTTATAAAATTGAAATAGCTTAAAAAAACCCAACAAACTAGTAAGTTCTGTGGCCTAAAGTTTAAAACATGGTAGTGTTGTAGATTCTGGGGGCAGAAACTTGTGTGCTGTTTCAAAAACAAATTTCATTTGAGTGGAGTAAGAAATCATGAGGAAAAATCGTTAAGTACAGGAGATGAAGATTAAATATTTATATGTCCAGAAATCAGTTTCTGCTCTATTTTGACATGCCTTTACATCTTTTCAGTTAATGTGTTAAAACTGATTTTATATTTGGTTAGCCAAAGATTTGCCAAAGATCTGAAAGAGCCGTTTGTCTATGAGAGCAACTACGTATTTTGAAAAAGTCTTCATCACTGTGTTTGAAGAATGATGCTACAACCTACGCATTTCCATCAGACAGACACTCATCTCGATCTGTCACACTGAACTCGCTGCTCATGCTAATGTTTTGGTCTTAAAATACAGTGATAGACTTAGAAGAGCACCTCAGTGGGCCACAAATACAAGTTTCATTCTCATATAAAAACCTATATAAGCACCTTTACTATTTGTCCTCTTGTTTTTGCCAGCTACACTCCAGAGCTTTTCTCTGTGACTGCTATTTGGTGGATAACAGGTAGGATAATACACTGGAAAATACCTGAAAAATCTCGAAGTGCTGCTTTAAATGCTACTTCATAGCCTTCAGCACCTGGAGCTGTGTTTCCATTAAAAGTCAAGAGTTTCTGGTTTTCTGCTTTGCTATTTGAGGAGGATGAGGAAATACTTGCCTGGATTATTCTTTCCTAACGGGCAGATGGATTATAAAGATTTCAAGGCTACCAAATAACAGCAAAAGAATTGACTTTCTAAAGTCAGGGAATGGGCAAGATACCCTGCTTGGTATCTGAAGATTAAAGTTTTTTGTTTGGTTGTTTTTTTTGTTTGTTTGGTTGTTTGGGTTTTTTTATAATCAATAGTATTCTGCTTTTGAGGTGAAGTGCCTAAAAACTGGTTTTGGGTACATTTAGTGAAGTTCAACTTCTCTAGAGGGTTTGTCATGACCTGCTTAAGTTGTGAAGCTGTTGTGGTGGTGGCTCATTAGTGAACACATTCAACCAAACCTTTTCTTGTTTGTTTTGTTACAAATTTGGGTTGATGATGGAAACCTGAGTAGTAGAACGAATATGGTGAAGTCAATCATGGTGAGTGTTGGTTTCTAGAGCAACTTTTTTTTTTTCTTTGTATAGAGATATTTCTCCTGGGAGCCCTTGAAATTACTCTTTTACTGCTGGTAAGTAATGTCAACTGTCTCAAGCCAAAAGTTAATGAGGACTGAAACTGTAAAATGAGAATGTTATTGTTACTCATTCTGATACAACCAGGAATTTTAAATGCCTTTGTTTCTACAGCGGTCAGTGACTAAAGTTTTTACCTGCAGAAGAAATAGCTGGTGATCAAAACAGTGAATAAAGTCTGTCGTTGCCAGAGCTCGTAGTATTCCACCTAACAGCTGGCTAATAGGACAGTTTGCTTTGTCTAGATCAAGGTCTGATTTCTCTGAAGCCAATTATATTCAGTCTTTAGAATAAGTACTGCAAATCTTTGAAGAAATGTGTTTGGCTTAATAGATCTATTTCTCTGTACTGCTCCTGCTGTATTTGCTTTGGTCTTGGAAAAATACTCTACTTTGGAACGTATAAGTCAACTAAAAGAACAGTATACAAAGAGTCTGCGTGTTTGTGATGCTTTGACCTGAAGTTTGTTTCTCATAAGAAATGTTTTATTTGCTGCAATGAGTGTGAGTAAAGTTCCCACCCATACTTGGAGAATCTGGAAGAAACATTTGCCATCATACACCTTGGTGGCAAGTCATAAAGATGCAAGTCGGCTTTTTGTTGTAGTGAAACTAAAAGCCAACAAAACTCTAGAAACTTACTCTGGTCTCCTAAAATAGGATTGGGGCTGTGGAAATGTGGTTTAACTGGGCAGCTTTTTCAGGCTAGGAGTAATTTGAAAAGATACCAAATCTGGTGCTTCATTCTTAAGTTGTTGATACCTAGTTACAGAGGTTTTGCTTTTTTACGGAAGATCTTTGAGTAGATCCAGTACAAGTGTGGCCCAATAAGGATTTGCCTGTGCTTGACCAGCGCTCGTAGAAGTTGTTTCCAGTTATTCCATCATGTGACAGTTACTTCCCATGTGGTTAAAGTGTTTCTCCTCCGGAGGCAACTGACCTCTGTGTTCCCACCAAGCTACATACTTATTACGGAAGGAGACCATTCAAAGAGTGTATTTACTGTGCCAACTCTCCTAAAAGTGCTGTCAGAACTAGGTGGCTCAGATGAGGTCGACATTGAGAGGAAATCTTTTACTTCTAAGTGTGTCCATATTCAGCCGAGGTCCACCGGGTAGGGGGAAGAAGAAAAATCTGTGAGCTGTGCAGTGCACTACTGCAAAATGAGTTGGTGATGTTCCAAAGACTGCTGGACAGCTGTGCCTGTCGTAAAACTAAGCATCACAAGTGATGCTGAATTGCCCTAGTCTTAGGAGGGAGACTAAGCATGAAATGGGACATGGCATCTGAACCATCTCTTCCTCCCCAGGCTTTTGCAGCAGCTCAGAGAAGAGGTATTGGTGAGATGCTTTGGAGAATACAAAACCATTGTGTAACATACCTCTGTTAATCCGTTTTCTTTAATATTAAGAAGATTTCACTTAAAGAAGGAGCTCTGTTTGTACAGAAAGCAGAAAGATTTCATGTTCTACATCCCACAACTACCCTATGAGTGAGGCTTGTAGGGGGAAGTGGTGTGTATTACACCAACTGACGTATTTGGAGAGTGGGAAATGAATGTTTAGCGCTCGTGGTTCGGGTGTAAGACCTTTTCTCTCCACACAAACCTTGCCTTTCTCAATGTGCTCACTATACAGGGCCTCTGCTATGAACTGGTAGCTTATAGACTGTTACCAGCAATGTTGCTGTTAGTAGCTTTCTTACTTTAAAGTACAATTTAAATAGCACTTACTATGGTAATTGAGGAGAAAAATGATGTCCTTTGGATGGATTGAATGCATGATATGTGTAGTGTGTAGGAGGAGATGTAGGAATAAGGCAGAATTCCTTCAGGTTAATGTGTTTAGTACATTAAAAAACAAACAAAAAAACCCAACCCAAAACAACAACAAAAAACCCACCAACTTCAAAGAGAGGACCATTCACAAGATTACAAAACGGAGGAAGTCAGAAATGCTTTAGCAGGCCACAGGATCTATATATGTAGTTTTTTACTATATTTAAACAGCCTTCAACCATGTCAGGTGGTACAATATCATATTTATTTATTCTGACCCGTGTTTTCTATTGCCTCTAATTTCAAAGAATTTTAAACAGTATAGAATGGCAGCTACCAAACTCCAGTAATGTTAGTATTTTCACCATAACTATGGTTAAAGGAATGTTTCCACTAGTCCTTTTGTTACACGTTTTAATTGACAACAAAATAGTGCTGTCAGTACTCTTAAAATACTGTATTTAAATTCTTTTCCACTTGGTTGGGACATTCAGAGATTTCTAAATTTTTTCTGTGCTGATGCTAACTCTTACTGTATATTACAGTTCGTGGGTTGAAGAAAAAACTGAATAGCATTCTGTGCCAGACTGTTGCGGTTCACTTGAAAAGGACTCTAAAAGACTGGGAACAACACACACACAAAAATATAAATCTCTAATCTGTTAAATGTTCTGTGGAGCCTGTACCTCCAGTCATTAGCTGAAGCACTAAAGCACGGGTTATAGTATAACTTGGGATCTTAAAGGTGCTATGCTGACTAATCAGATCAAAATGTACATAGTGGTAGAGAATAGAAGGGAAACCATATGTATAAAATGAGGTAAATTTTTCTTAATTAGCTATAGGAATGCTAGATTTTTCGCTGTTTCACGTGCATGGAGGAGTTATACTTGGTGGGCTTAATACCTGAATTATTTAGACCATCAGGTGCTAGGAATGGCTGCAAGTAATAGGGCCAAAATAGGATTGATTTCTGGCGAAAAACACCACGGTTTTCTTTTTCTGGGGAAGAATCTGCTTAGATTTGCACACCTTGGCTACAATCCTACCCTTAATTTCTAACCAGTTCAGCTGCTGAACATGCATACACTGATTTTAATGAGGTCTAAATTAATGCCTCAGCTGCTGTAGTGACGTATCTTTAAATTTGTAGCTGTGCTTCTAAGGGTTTTCCGGTGATGCTGTGCTGGAATCCTTGGACAAGACTTCTGATCATTCAGAACTCCTAGTGCTCTCCCAGAAAAAAGTCGTCTTGGTGCTTCCCAGTCCAGCCTACTGTGGGGAGGAGGCAAGGAGATCCTCTCTGCTGCCTGAGAGTTGCTTTCTCCTGTGCAGGAATTCATTTAACAGGAAGGCTTTGGGCTCTGCTGCTGTATCTTAACCTTTGTTTTGCTAATGCAGTGAGGGCCTCTGGGATGTACTGGTGAGGGAAGGGAGCAGCAAGGGTGGGAGTAATTGGCCAGTCAGGAGAGGAATGGGCCCCTTAGAAGGCTGAAGCATCAGTCTGCAGACATCACCGAGGCACCTGCAAAAGGCAGGAGGGATTTCTCCTGTTTGAACTGGCTGACATGCCAGCTGCTGCGGGCCTCTTCTTTTCACCTTTCCTTAAGTATTCAGTCCCTGCCAGCCTGTGTGGTGAAGAGCATGGAAGTGGTGTGATCCCAAAAGATGGTCATCGCTGCTTTCTCCTGCGTGAGGGGAAAACCAATAGCCAGACTAAGATCCGACAAAGCCTCACCAGGATCTTCTCAGAGGAAGGCTCCCATCCCCAGCCACTGCCTGCTGGGAATTCCTTCTAGACGGGGAAGGGTTCTGTGCTTCCCTGGATCAGTGGTCTCCCTGTCCTTTGCACCAATCTTGGGTTTGGAGAGGTTAAACACGTTTCTATGATAAATGGGACAGAAAATAATATGGGGGTATCCAAGCTGATACCTGGAACGGTGTGAACTTTCTTACAAATGCAACCCCTGGGATCAGTTTATTTTGTAATATTATTTAAGTTTTTCTTTTCCAAATCAGTCTTTCACTGACACTACTGGCATAATATGAAGTGAACCTCTCTATTTTGTGATTTTGGAAAAGCTTTTTTAAAACCGTTGTAATTTTGCTGTGTTTCATTCCCCAGTTGTTACTTTGAATGAAATTGAGTGGAATGTAGCTTTGTCCAATGTTTCCATCGCCTAGTAATGTAGCAGCTCAGCCTGGAAAGCCGTGTTATCACTGCTGCACTGAATCGTCCGTGTTTCAGTCACTGTAGTAACAGGACGGAAGGAGGTTGAGCAGACACGTTTCCTTTTATATAAAAACATCTAAACCAAACATCCAGACCATGTGACCTCTCTGGATCGCTCTGCTTGAATTTCTGTATCAGCTGCCAGGAAGAGTAGAGTATAATGGATCCAGATTCTGGCTGGTTTTGCAAAGGATCTGAATTGAAGGATATTTAGTGACTTTTTAATTAAAAAAAAAAAAAAAATCAGTCCATTTGACTACTCTCTTATGTTTAGGCTTGTATTCTGTTGCAACCAAGTTTGATGCAAGTTAAAAATCACAAGTCTGAAAAATCATAAATGGATTATTTCTATAGATTTTTAGTTTTTGTAGCTGAAGGCTGCAACATCTTACTGGGCATTTTAGGGAGCTATATTGATTTTTATTTTTTTCTCCACTTAATTTTTTGGCTATGCTTTGCAGTGTTCCTGCATTGAAGTACTTAGTCCTTTTCACTAATGTCTTAGCTTACATTCGAGAGTTACATCTCTGGCCTTCCATTTCTACATTTTTCAAATTCTCCAAATCTTTGAGAGCATTTCTGGATGCAACTGTTGCTAGCTGATTTTCCTGTCTCCTCAAACGATGTCGATATCTTAAGGTGTAAATTAACAATGCAGTGCAAGCCCAAAGGTTGCCATACCTGTGAATAGCTGATAAAATTCAAGAGCCCAAAGGGCTTTCAAATCAATACCATCAAGATCATCACCAATACATCAATAGCTGGGAAATTCAAAAGGCATAATAGTAAAATTTACAAAAAAGAAGCTTTTCTCTCTTCGAGACGTTATGGCAAGGGACTTACAGATCACTTTCAAGCATAATACCTGGATCACTATTAGTTTCTAAGGTATCTTAGAGAAGGATGCAGAAGAAAAGGTATGTATTTGTGTGTATGTGTGCGCAGCTCATTTAATCCATGCTTTTTCCAGAAGTGGGGATTGACTGCTGAGGCAAACACTGTCCGTGCAAGAATGCAGACTGACACAGGGCCGGGCTGTGCCTCTGATCTCTGGTGTAATCTACCTCTCTCTGTGTGACAGTACCTGAGCAAGCTAGGTGTTGGAAGGCCATGGTCTGCACTTCTTATGCTGAATAAGAGAGAGTGATCATGTAGATGCAGCAAAGGAAGAAAAGGAAGGGATGCTGAAGATAGTGGCAAAAATAGATCCTCTGATGTTATGTAGATTAGCTATTGTACAATTCCTTGCCAAGTCATCAGAAGGATATCCTGGACAAAACATTTCTAAAATGAACCTTTCTAATGCTAGGTGCTGGGTTTATTAGTTCTGAGATGAGGTGTTTGGGCTATGTGCTGGAAAGGGGCAGGATTCACAAAGATTTCTGCTAGCCCACCCTGAAGAAAGTGTCTGATGCCCTTTTCTGAAAACTTCGAAGTACATCAAATCAGTTTTTGACAGCAAGGCTCTGTGCAGAGACAGACCTGACACCACAATTTTGATTCTGATACCTGACTAGCAGAGTATGTCTAAAGAATTCATGTAAATTCATTTAAATTTATTTATTTACATATTAATATATTCATATAACTTCGTATTATGAAGAGATCAGAAGTACTCTGCAATGCCATAATACCATATACTAATGGCCAGCTAGAAGGGGAGTGGAGACAATTGCTAGTGACAATCTTTGCAAAAACTCTTGTATTGTTTTCGTTCCCACCTTTTGTTTCGTTTAGATGTTACTGCTTGTTCTTTGTCATGTAACCTTTCTGGGACAACGGCTGTTGGATGCCTGATGCTTGTGCGGTGCCTGACAAACAGATTTGGTTAATGCCTTGAGCCAGGATTATTTATAATTTAGCTTTCTGTAATATTTTTACCCATGCTATTTGAGTAGAATAGAATTTCCCATTCTATCTATTCCATCCCAACATCAGAAAATGATATGGATAACTCTCCTTCCTCTTTCCCTCTTCCTGGCCCTGCAAACTCGGCATGGAGAATGCTGTCTTGAACAGACATAAATAGTTAGGAAGGATGTATTTCTTTGGCTGTGGGTCATACAAAAGAGTGGAATCTGTAGCAAACAAAATTATTTCTTCTGCTAGGAAGAAAATATGAAACTCTTGATTTTTATTGGAAAAAAACCCAAAACAATGTGAGGGGTAAGGATGTGTTCGTTGCCTTTAGCCACATTTGCAAGCAGTGAGGAATGAAAGCCTTTGTCAGAATATATGGTTTATTTTCTGTTTCCATTTAAAAATGTTTCTTGAGTATAGAATAAGAGAAAAACGTTCGAAAGCTGTGGTTTTATTTTCGATCTCAAACACAGGGAAGTTAATACGATATTAAGGACCACCAGGAGGAGCTCACGATACAGCCCGCAGCCTTGGCCTCCTGCCTCTCAGCTTGTCGGAATTTCACCGAAGAAGCAACTTCAAGGTATGGCACGGTGTGGGCAGCCATCCCTTTACAGCGGGCAGTGCTGGCGTTTGACATAGGAACACACAAAATAAAACTACATCTGAAAAAGGCAAAGTGACCCAAAACAGAAGGCAGGTGGGACAACTCGCCATGGGAGGTTGCTGGGAGGTCAGAGAATATGATGATCCATCATGCTGCGAGTGGCCTCGTGCACAGAGGGGAGGAATCCCCGCCTCCAACTTTACGTCCGAAATCTCTATTTTCCCCTTTGTAAAAAAAGTAACCCGAGGTGACATAAAGACCAGCTGGCAGCCAGAAGGGAGGGATGTTCACATGATTCAGGGCTTTTTAAAGTTTTAGTAAAGCTTTTTATAGGGGAGTCAGTAATTCCACTCTGCTCGCTGGTGTGAATGTTCCCAGCTACCCAGGGGCAGCAGAACAAACTTGTAAGTAAAAAGCTGGTAGTTTTCATTGTGGAAAAGACGTTTGATTTCAGGAAGCACACGTCTTCACCATACAGCTTCAAAGTTTCCCCTGTCCAGGACAAAGCAGGACAGAGCCACCAGCACTGAAATTGCTGAGGGAAATGATTTTAACAACTTGCTGCAAAACTCCAGGATGAATGAGAATAACTCGCTGGCTGTGGGTTATTCTCATTCCCTGTCTATTTCTGTACTCATTTTAAAATCCAATATTTAACATTGCCTCAAGACCAACCCGTTCCCTTTTCACTGAGGCAAGAGACTAACATCTGTAACCCAGTGACTGTGGGCACCTTTCTTCTTGCTCAAATAAATTAATACTGAACAGAGTCTTTTTATCATGGCCGTGTTCTTATCAGACCATCTCACTTTATATTCCTTCCTTCCCCAGCCACTGTGGAAACAGACATCCTGCCCAAGGCATCGAAACCCACAATCCGCTGCTTCTTCTATGGAGCCTCTGGATTTTTGCCAATGGCCCCCTGAGATGGTCCCAGATGTGATTGCTTTTTCTGTGCTACCCTGAAAATATCCGGTAAAAACAAAGGGCTGCACTCACCACAGTTACTGCTGTGGAAGCCAGCACTTCCTCTGCTGTCAGGGATGTACAGTGGGAGATGTTAGTCATGAGTATCCCAGAGTAACCATGACTAAAATGGCAGGGTCACAGTCAAAGGGATATTCCTACAATAGAATAAAGCAAATCTTTTTATTGCATCTCTCAGCTGTCCCTTGAGTTTACCTCCAGTTCCCATGAATCCAGGAGATATGTATGGGATGTCTTTCCCACAGCATTCTTCTGTGAGGGAAAATGCAGATTCCTTGCACCTCCGTTCTATGTGAAAGGAGATTAGGTTTTGATACTGCTTTTCTTCTGGGTGGGGTGTGTGGGGAGGTGGAATTGCAACCAATACTATTTTTACTTCAAAGTAACTTGGACTTCAATAGCAAAACAGCCAATGCCTTTAAATAAAACCAAAATGTTTTTTGACCGACTCAGTAACTTTTCTGGGAGAAGGTTGGAGGAGAGAAGAGTGAAGCAGAAATACCAACTCATGACAGTTTTTGTGGCTTGGGTTTGTGGGGGTTTTGTGCTACTTTGGTAGGCTTGGAAATTTTTAGTAGTCCTGTCTCTCAGAAACACAACGTCATAGTCCTGGCTGTTGCTGTAAGTGGTTGAAGATACCCACGAAGAATCACGGGGATGAAGGTATAGCAAATGCACCTTGCTGCTGGGATTTCTTGTGTAATGTCTTGCAACCTTTTCCTTTTCTCTTGTTCCTTAGGTCTTCCCTGCTTTGATGTAAGTTGCCTAACCGCCAGAGTTCCCATGGCCTAAAGTGCACTTGTCTCCATATGCATTTGTGAATGCAATCAGACATTGAGAGGGGGTTTAACCCCTTCATCAATTTTTAGGCTTCCACTCATTGAGGGAGGACAGGTGAGAATCCAATGTGATCTCTTTTGTGAGTCTGTGCTTATTGGTTACAGGCTTTACTTCAGTGTCACAGCAAAGAACAACTTCAAATGTCTCTTTATTGGGATGCATCTTGCAATCTGCCTGCCACTAAAATGAAAAAAAGATGGATCTAAATGAAATCCGCACAGATCATTCCTCAATGGCTCTGGGAAGCCACGTGTTGTTCAGGTGGGCTGAGGAATGGTTACCACTGTAGACACTTTATTGCTACTTTAAATTAGGAAAAGCCTCCGCTCTGCAACTTATTTTCCTAGCAAAGTAATTTGAGAAAGTTGATGTTACACTTGTCCCTCAGAGTTTGCGGTGTCTTTTGGAAGAATGTTTATGTAGAACCTGAAATGAATACAGCTTTTCAGGACTGCAGCTAATTAGGTTATTCTCCCTCACATCTCCTCACCAGTCTGCAGATAAATCCGTCTGGCTTTCTGAGATCCAGCTCACAGCTGTCCTCAGGACCGTGCAATAGGTTTGTGCCATGTCAGGGATGTGTGAGCATGTTCAACATGGCCTTCATGTTTGTGTCCAGAAACAGAAGTGTATCTCTGTGACATCTGTTCTGTTAAACATTGACTTTTTACCAGCAGCATCAGAGGTAAGGAACCTCCCTGGAAAAATCAGCTCATGGGGATTTGCATGGCATTTCTATGGCCAGAGTGCAATTAGTTTGTTTTTTGTTTTAATTAAGTTGGGATAGAAATGCTTTTTGAAGTGTTTCTTCATACGGGGCAGGCACTTCGCTTCGATAAAGCACGAGGGCTGATAGTCCTTTGTATGCAAGACTGATAAAGCAGAGTACCTTAGCGACTAATGACCTGAGATCCATTTCAAATGGTGTCTGCCTTTTTGTTGTTACTGCTCAGAAATATCCTGACCTTGCAGACTCGCAGACAGGCTTTTCTTAACAGTCTGTGCAATGTCAGCCCCAGCCAGAAACATGTCACCCTCTGTAAGCAAATGTCTTGAAATAAAAGGCCAGAGGTGACTTGAAAAGAGTCACTGAGCTTGAGTCCAAAGCATGATGAAAACTTTCATATGAGAAGAAAATATGAGAATTAAATATGATGGTCCCTGAAAAACTGGTGATAATGCCCAAATGGATATCGAGCCACAAAACCAGTCTACAATGGTTTCATGTGGCAGGGGCTTGACTTTTTTCTGTGTCAGAAGGACGACCGCCCAGCCTGGTGCTTCAGGCAACACACTATAAAATGCCATTAGGAAATCCCCGTAGACGTAGCCCTACCTATCACGTGAGCCTACAGCGTATCTCCAAAGGAGGTATCTTCATTTTAAGTTGTTTACTGCTGAGGGTGTCCCATGTCAATTGGTCATCTTTCTGACAGTTGACTGCTCTCACTGGTGTGAAGTGTTGGGTTTGATGTTGGCCTGAGTCTGTGTAGCTGTAAGGCAGCGTAGGTGCCTACTGGTGAAAATACTTAAGACAGGGAAAGGCAGTTAGAGCTGGTTACATTGATTCTCTATGTAAAGTAGGAAAAGTCATGCTGATAATGTTGGCAAGCTTGAGTAATTGGACTGTAACAGGGACAAAAATAGGGATATTTGTTAGTTAACTGCTTTACATAAACTTTGGCTTTCCAATAGCAGGGAGAACATTTCCAGGAATAGACGTGCATATAAAAAGCAGTGTATTGCAGTGACTTCCCAGAGAAAATATGTTCTATAAAACAGAAGATAGACTACTTGGGCCCGGCCCTCTTCAACATCTTTGTCGGTGACGTGGACAGTGGCATGGAGTGCACCCTCAGCAAGTTCGCCGATGACACCAAGCTGTGTGGTGCCGTTGACACGCTGGAAGGGAGGGATGCCATCCAGAGGGACCTCGACATGCTGGAGAGGTGGGCCCGTACCAACCTCATGAAGTTTAACCAGGCCAAGTGCAAGGTCCTACATCTGGGTCATGGCAATCCCAGGCACAATTACAGACTGGGTGGAGAATGGATCGTGAGCAGCCCTGAGGAGAAGGACTTGGGAGTACTGGTGGACGAGAAGCTCAATATGAGCCGGCAATGTGCTCTTGCGGCCCAGAAGGCCAACCGTGTCCTGGGCTGCATCAAGAGGAGCGTGGCCAGCAGGTCGAGGGAGGTGATTCTCCCCCTCTACTCTGCCCTCGTGAGACCTCACTTGGAGTATTGCGTCCAGTTCTGGAGTCCCCAACATAAGAAGGACATGGACCAGTTGGAGAGGGTCCAGAGGAGGGCCACGAAGATGATAAGAGGGCTGGAGCACCTTTCCTATGAGGACAGGCTGAAAGAGTTGGGGCTGTTCAGCCTAGAGAAGAGGAGGCTCCGGGGTGACCTTATAGCGGTCTTCCAGTACCTCAAGGGGGCCTACAAGAAAGATGGGGAGAGGCTGTTCAGGAGGGCCTGTTGCGATAGGACAAGGGGTAATGGTTTTAAAATAGAGGGAGGTAGATTCAGGTTGGATATTAGGAAAAAATTTTTTACCATGAGAGTTGTAGAACGCTGGAACAGGTTGCCCAGAGAGGTGGTGGATGCTCCATCCCTGGAGACGTTCAAGGCCTGGTTGGATGAGGCCCTGAGCAACCTGATCTAGTTGGAGATATCCCTGTTCCTTGCAGGGGGGTTGGACTAGATGGCCTTTGAAGGTCCCTTCCAGCCCTAACGATTCTATGATTCTATGATTCTATGATTCTACTTTGTTTTTAGACTTCTGCCTGCAGATGGCTACTGCCTGCTAGTGGTGATGTGGCCCATGTGCTGGTGCTGTGCTGTTCGCCGCGTTTTCTGAGTTAAGAGTCAGCTCTGGTGCTGTTTCTGTCTGTGAGCTAAATTTGTGGACTGATAGAGGAGAGCCCGCATCATCTGGTGGGAAGGGTAGGTCTCGAATTGCTGACCTGTCACTTGATGAATTCCTCCTTAGCCAGGCTCCTCTCATCGGCTTGGCTGCTTTGTGGAGGCCCCGGCTCTGGGATCAATGCCGACTGCATGACGGGTAGCAGTACACGTGTCAGTGCGAAGCAGAGAGATGGCTCAGGGGCCTGGCGGTCCCCAGCTCCTGGGGAGCAGGTGTGTACGTGACTTGGTCCAAGAAAACCAAGCCTTTGGATGTTGTTGTAACCAAATATTGTGAAGGGGCACTTTGCACCTCTGTGCTCTTCTTCCTTGCAAATGGTAGGAGAGAGGATGTGTCCCAGAGAACTTTGGTGATGATTTGTATCTTCATAGAGCTGAACTCTGTGTGAGCCAACAGGTGCACTCTGCCCACAGAGCTACTGATTATGCTGAATTTCTCTTTGTTCTTTTGTTCTGGAGACTTTAATGCTAAAGGCAAATATCAGTGTGATAATTCTGAGAGCTGTAATCTCTTTTTATCCCATAGGAAAGAAAACAAACGGACCTCCTCTGACGATTTATTCCTGAGTACTTCTGCCAAGGCTTCAGTGAGGAAATGAAGCATGTGGGTGGGAGCTCTTGCCCCGTCTTTCGTACACTTACGTTCCCCAAACCACAGCAAAGGAGGGACATGCTATTGCCTGGTGTCATAGGAGTAACGCTGTGCTAAAGACACCAAAAGCAGCTGACTGCAGACCTGGGTCTCTGCCTGCATCTCTGGGTCCCCAGCTTGGCAACCTGGTAGCTGGCTGTGGTTATTGCATTTCTAGGAAAAGAGGCTGATGCTATTGACCCTGAGCTATTATTTGCCTAATGAAATACAGGGAACCGAGGGGTGGGAGCTAAATGTGAGGATCCGCGGCTTGTTGTCTGTCTTCCCTATCCTTCCCTGGAAGAGTTTTGCAAGAATACCTTGGCACTGACAGAACACTAGTGCCGGTGGCTGGTAGCAATGTCCCTGCTCCAAGTGTGTCATATCCTGAAATGCTCTGCGTTGCTGCCTGCAACAGATTGAAACCACACAGCTGGAGCCTTCCTGCCTGACAGAGGAGCTTAATACTCCAAGGACTTTTGCAGTAAGACAGTGTTTTGCCAGATGCTCTCAGCCATTCATTAATGGTCCTAGGCAGCCCCTTGAGTCTGGGGCACTGCTCGTGATGATAAGCCTGGCTGTTGCTTCAGCTTTGTGGCCCACGGAGGGCATCCTGCCCATTTTGACAGGCCTGTGCAGCTCAGAGCTTGGCACTTTAGCGGGCACCAAGAAGCTATGGCCCTGCCTGTGTCCTGCCTGCCTTCTCCCCAGGGTGCTGCAAGGGCTCGGCTGTGAGAGTGGGCTGACCTCAGCCTGCGCTGGTGGGCTGCCCACCTGCCAGGTGGGCTCTGCCAGACCTACCTGCTCCAGCAGCTCTTGCCACTGAAGGCAGAGGGAGGCAGGTCATGTGTCAAACAGACTTCTGGATAGCACGAGGTCTTTTTCTGAAGCCAGAAAACCCAGTTGAATTTGCAGATCGCAAAGAAAAGGCCGTCTGCCTCATTAGTGAGCTGCAATCTGTTCCTTCTTTACCCCCCAGTTATATACCTCACCAGGGATTTATTGTTCCTTTACAATCTGATGTTTTAATCCCCTGTCTTTGCCCCTCTCCTTTCCCTTTCCGGGAGCTGCTGCTCTTACCTTTGTCTCTCCTGCCTTTGCCAGCTGGAGTGAGACACTCGCACGGTGTTACACCCAGAATTGCCTTTGACTGCCCGTTGCTGCTCGCTGCCAAAAGAGAGGAGATGCCCTGTAAACACAGCAAGTGAAAATGCTGCCGCAAGGCTGTGCAGGTCCTGCCCTTTCCATGGCGCTTCCGGGGCCAGCCATCAAAAACAAGCTGGCAGGCACAGGCTCTGGGGTTCTCAGGAGACATCGTAAACCTGGGGGGATGTCGTCCCTGCGCTTGCCCCAAGATCTGCATGAGGCAGCTCACGTCAAAGCAAAACTAGGAAGGAGAATGTACGTACTTGTGTTGCTGTTGTATGCACGCAGCTTGGCTGAGGTCCGTGCTGTCTTCATGCTCAACAAGTTCTTACTCTGAAGAACTGTGCTGGGTTTATGTGGTGGGGTTTTGGTAGTGGAGGAGGGGTTGCAGAGAGAGCCCCTGTAAGGAGATGTGAGAAGCTTCCTCAGCTACAAAACTGATCAGACTGATCTCTGGGCAGGTCAGGCTCCCCAACCCTCTGATCAGGGCCAAGCCAATTAACGCCTCTGCGAATGCCATATTGAAATAAGGAACAAAGGAACCCAAGCCAAGGGGGACCTGCAGTGAAGAGAGGGGGGAGACAGGGGGCTTGCCCCTCCTGGCCTTCTGGGTGGGTGGCTGCCTGTGTCAGACCACTGCCACTTGACTGGAGATGGCTGAGGCAGCATGGCTTAGTGTGTTCTGAAATGCCCTGCTCCCGGGGTGCCCGCTGGGTAGAGTTCATCCTGCCAGGACTGCTGAGATTTGTCGGGCCTGGTACGGCTGCAGTGGAGAGAGGACTGAGAGAAATGGCCAAGCAGACATCAAGGTCAATGATGATGGAGCAGGAGAAGGTAAGGTGTGCTGGAGCTGAGATTCCCCTGCAGCCAGTGCTGAGATGGCAGGCAGCCTCCCTGCCGCCCTTGGAGATTAACTGCAGCAGAGATCCACTAGCAGCCCATGGAGAACCCCACAATGGAGCAAAGATGCATGTGCTCGAAGGAGTTTGTAGAGAACTGTCTCCGTGGGAAGGACTCCCACACTGCTGGAGATTGATGGTGAAGTTGAGATGCATCTGCAGTCTGTGGGAAGGGACTCCACACTGGAGCGGGTGGCTGCACCCTAAGAAGCTGTGACTCCATGGGGAAAGCCCACACTGGGAGCAGTCTGATGGGTAAGGATTGTATCCTGCAGCAAGGACTCATATTGGAGAAGTTCCTGGAGGTCTGTCTCCTGTGGGAAGGGGCCTCATGGTGGAGCAGGGGAAAAGCATGAGGAGTCCTCCCCCGAGGAGGAAAGATTTACAGAAACAGCATGTGATGAACTGACCTGCAACCCCCACTCCCCATCCCCCTGTGCTGCTAGTGTAGAGCAGGTAGAGCCAGGACAAAGGGAGGGGTGGGGAAGGTGTTTTTAAGATCTGGCTTTCTTTCTCGTTATCTTCTCTGAAGTAACTGGTAACAAATTAAATTGATTTGTCCCCAAGCTAAGCCTGTTTTTCCCAGGGCCATGGTTGGTGGGTGATCCCTTGTTGTTCTTATCTTGACCCTCAGGCCTTTTGTTACGTTTCTTTCCTCTCTGACCCACGAGGGTGACTGGGAGGAGTGAGCGAGTGGCTGGGTGGTAGCTTAGCTGCCAGCTGGGCTAAACTATGACAAGAACCTACAGCAAAGCAGGAAGAAAAACAGCAGAAATGGCCCTGGCCCCTTGCTTTGCAGAGATAAATAGTTGGTGACAGCTGAAAGCAGAGCCTTTAGTGACTTTGAAGAACTCCCCTCAAAATCTGACAATCACATGTTTTGGGACATGTACCCTTATACCAATAACCTAAAGAGTTACGCCTAGGACGGCCAGCGACGTGTTACAGCAGGGACATACTGTTTGCACGCGCGTGCCAAATCTACATCCCTCCTCTGTGCTCAAACGTCTTCAGCGTGTGCTGTACAAGAAGTCCTTTCTCTCCCAGATAGGGACGCGTTTCCTGTGGTTTGTCCTCTGGTGCCTATTTTTCAGCTTTTCCTGCAGAGACACAAGCCTCCAGTGATGCCATCAGCTGGAAGCGAGCGAGCGGCCGCGGCGAGCCCACCTCGCCTCCAGCTTGTCCATGTTGGCTCGGCAGCCCTGGCGGCGTGTGCCAGGCGTTGTGCAGCTGCGGGGCTCAGCGCCAGCAACGAGGTCTCTGTCTGTGCTGCAGAATGCCTGATTCAGCAGCAAAATCCCCGAGCTGCCTCCAAGCCCTCCTGGAAAAACCATCTGCAGGCATCCTGCTTGGGTGGGAACATCCAGTGCAGGACGTGCCCGCCAGCTTGCCCTGTCTGACGTGCGGCGCGCAGCTCTCCGGGGATGGGGCAGCCCTCAAAGGCTTCACCTCGAGTGTCCCAGGCTCCTTGCTGCTTGGCATGAACAAAGTGCAAGGGTTCATGTTGCTCCTTCTTTCCTTTCTTGCCCTGAAGGTCTAACCCAACGCCCACGGAAACCTGTGGAAAGACACACATTGGCTTTGCTGTGTCTTGGGACTGAAATCACTGCTCATTTCTCTGTCAGCCATGCAACCGTAGTGTTCTGCTAGTGCCTTTTTTAATTAGATTTCCTAGGATAATCTAGGAGGGGAGGAGCAGGAAAAAGAACGCAATAAACCTCTTCCTTCATTCCAAACAGCAGTAGTTGGCTGGTGAGGGATGAGATAGTTACAGGGATGGCCTGAATGCAGTGGCCTGATATTGTCTGTACCTGGTGCTGAGTGGCCACAAAAGCATCTTAAGTAGAACCAGTTAAATGTATCTGGGATAACGTCTGAATACTGTTCCTACTGTCTCCTCTCTGTTGATATGCAGGATATGTTGCATCTTCTTTCTGGAAGCGCTTTATGAAAGGTACAGCAAGAGGTTAATGTGTTTTGTGTGTCCACATGGTCACGCAGTGTACGGCACATTGGTCTGCAGTTGAATGAAATGCACCATTTGATCTGAAATGGCAACTTTTTCCCAGCTTTTTGCACCAGGTGTGTTTGTGTTAATGTGCCTGGCAGGTCGTGGCCAAAGTGGCACCAGGAAAGGAGCGGGCAGCTGTTTGACAACCTTGGGCGTGATGGGTGAGTCAAGCGAGCGACACTGACCATCGCCTCCCTCTTCGTTTGCCCCTATGTCTCTCCAGGGCTCAGCCCTGATGGGCCGGGTCAGCTGTAGGCAGGGACCATGCCTGGGTGGAGAGTGGCCTGCAGGGACAGGCAGCTCATGCTGGTTGCGGTGAGGCTCAGGGATGCTCAGCATCACTGCTGGCTGAAAGCAAGCGCTCTTGGTGACTGAGAGGCCCAGTTCTGAACAGGGCTCTGGAGTATTCCTGGCACCTAGTTAACTCATCATAGCTGATCATGCTTCAGTCCCAAGCTTTGACAAGCACAGAAGCCCAAACTGTGGCCGAAGGCCTTGTGTCCCTGAAAATCCATCTTTGCATGGTAGGGGATTCCCATGAGGTTCACCGGCGCTGTGACAGGGAACGAGGGCTTGGCTCCGGCTGCACAGTCGCTCCCCTTGGAAGTGTTTTTTCACCTCTGGAAGCAGTGCCTCAGCTGGTGCAGATCGTGCTGGTCCCAGTGACATGTGGAGGCTGTTACATGCTTACATCAATCACAGCATGCCAGTCTATTTTCTTTCTACTAAGCTGTTTTGCAATGCCTTCCCAATTCAATTGCTAATATTTTTCATAATTACATTTGAACAGCTGCATCAGTCTGGAATTTGTACAGATGTCCTGACTTTTGCAATATTCTCACTTGCACAGGGCACCTCTCGCAAACCCTTCGCTCTACAAGGAAGGTCCCGTGAAGCAGCCACTGTCGCTGACAGTGCCGCAGCCCCTGCCAGAGCAGTGAGCTTCCTCAGGGAAACAGCCTCCTCATCCCACTGCTGCCAGGTGAGCGGTGGTCGCCCTGCACAATCCCCCTGTTCACCTTGCTTTACCTGGCAAGTCTGCTGAGGACAGAAATGAGCGGAGGTTTGAATTGCCAGTGCCGGCACAGCAAGTGACCCCAAGACGGAGCTGTGCGGAGAGGACATGGGCCAGGGATGTTCTGGCCAGTGCTTTTTAAGGCACCTAGGAGAGAAGCTGAATTCAAGTTTTCCATGTTCAGGGTGGTAGCTCCTTGGTGCTGGCCATAGCGAAGCCATATCCCAGTGCCTCACATGGCTATGGCCCAGTCCTGCGCAGGAAGGTCCTCCCTTCCTCTCTCAACGTGTGTGCCATGCTGAGCCACGATGAAGAGGAAGAAAACCAGACGTGGTGTTTCTTCCTTTGAGCGGCCGGCCCCAGAGCCTCGCTGGGCTGCCCTGGCTGGGTGCTCAGCGCTGCGCACAAAGCAAACTTCCCTCCGAGACGCCCCATGGTGCTCAGATTTGTCTCTGAAGCAGGAGACACAGTGACCTCTCTTTCAGCACAAATAATGGCAGTCGTAGTTCCTGCCCCTGCAGTGGTGCAGGGCTTTATTAGACCTGACTGGGGTCTCTAACCTCTGCTGGCTGCAGGTCCTCCTGGCTGCTGGCATGCTGTGTGAAGTGCTGTTTGTATTTCCTTCTATTCATGCTGACCTTACCTGCCCTGAATGATGCAATCACGTGGACAAGAAAAGATCACTGGGAGGTTCAAAGTCCAAGATAGAAACAGGAGAGAGAGAAAGAAAGGGGGGGTGTGGGGGGAGGAGAACCAAAAATAAGAATTTCAAAGGCTGGAGGTCATTTGGGTGTGGGGCCCGAAGGGATCAGAGACATGCTGGAGCCTCTGGGATGAAAGGGAATGGAACATCCACTTGGTGCCTTTCACTTGCCTGTAGCTGTCTGTGGTTAACCCATCACAGCCAGCCCGCAGCTGAGCAGAGTCCACTGACCTGAGGGAAACCTGAAGTGAAGTGAATCTCTGGGGGCTGGTGGAGCCCTGGTCGCTGGAGAAGGGAGGAGTGGCAAGGACCATCACCAAAGACAAGTATAAGCTTATCTGTGCAGGGAGACATGAGGTTGAGCTCCTGCAGCTCTTGGGAGTGGTGGATGATATGGCTGTGGATGACAGTCATAAGCAGTGGGTTGGGAGGTTCAGGATGGACACTGGGAGAAGCAGTGGTGGTGCAGCACTGGAACGGGTTACCTGGAGAAGTCAGGGGCTCTCTGACCTTGAGGAGTTTTAAGACTCAGCTAGACAAAGCCATGGCTGGTCTGAACTAGTGTTGGCAACAGTCCTGCTTCTTATGGGAGGCAGGACCACAGGCACTCAGAAGTCCTTCCCAGCAGATACTTCTATGACTATACTTACATTAAAATTGAATAAATATGCCTTTATGTGGACTTAACCTTTCCACTGAGAGTGTTGATCTGGTTTTGTTGACACACTCATTCTTAGAATCTGATTCTCACTAAATACAAGTGAAAATGGGAAGTGGCTTGTACGTTACCTGAAAAAACATACGAGGTGGGTTTTTGGTTAGTTTCCGGTGCCATCCTTCAGGTTCTGAGAAAGCTGACAGGGGCTGCACACTCATCCCCAGGACGCCAAATGTCACCCTGTAGCAGGCTCTAGAGATGCAGTTACTGGGATAAGATGGCTCCTTGTAATCAGGAGCTTAATGACCCTTCAGTGTGAATTTCTGCTATGTCTTTGCACTTCAGCTTCTGCACCAGATAGAATGGGCTGCAGCTAGAGAGGGCTTGGAGAGCCTGATGCCAGATGGTCATTCTCTCACCTCTTCTAAATGTAATAACGCGTTTCTGCTTCACTTCAGGCACAAAACAGGACCTTTGAGGCACTTGTGCACAACTGGAGATGGCCCTTTCAGACCAGGGGTTAAAGCTCTGCCCAAGCTGCTCCCAGCACAGAGCACGGTCCCCTCCCTGCCGATAACTGCCACCTTAACCAAACCTTCTCCTACTCCTGTGCCCCACCAAAACCCTTCTCCATTAGCTGCCTGCACAGCCCATACCGACAACTAGGCTAGAGAGGCCCTGTAAGTGCTGGTAGGGATGAGCATCAGTCCCATTTTCCTCCTGGCTGGAGGGTTTATTGTCTTTTTACAAGGCACTGCTCTCTGTTATCTGGGATAGGCCACCAGAAATTCTGGACGTGCGTTCCTGTATTGTCTCATGGGGGATGATGTAGCTGTTCTGGTCAGAGAAAATCCTCCTTGTTCCCATTCCCTCCATCAGAGGTGAGGCAAATGGTGAGCAATTAATCTGAAACTCTGTGTAGTAAAATATAAACCCCCGTGGCCTGAGAAATCCTGGATGAGAGCCAGAAAGGGTTAACAAGGAAACATATTCCCTCCAGCATAATTGTATATTTGGCTTGTATTTTAATAAATGAGTAACAGCTGAGCAGAGAGGCCAAAGGAGAGAGTCCTCCCATCCTGAGACACATTCAAGGTAGAGTTTGGGCTGCATGCAAGCCAGGTACTGGAGCGGGCATTTGACACAAAACACTGAGGATTAACTCTGAATTAAACAGGTAAGTAGACAATGAGCAGCAAACAGTGAGTGACTAATGCAGGTGTGAAGGGTTGGGTTTTTTTAATGTTTAAATTTTCTTTTTAGTTCCCTGAAGGCAGAAAGAGAAGGAAAAAATCCAAGAACTGTGGTCGAGCCTCAGGGGAGCTGGAGGTCTGGGGTGATAAATCAGCAGCGTTACAGTGAGACTAAGGGGGAAACGAGTGTAATATATAGAAAGAGGAGTTTTATTATTACAGCCAGCTCTGAAAGGATTCAGTTTCAGATGGTTAAAGTAGAGGTAGATCAGGAACCCCCATCAGATGTGGCCCACCAACTGACAACATTTGACAACAGCAGAATCAGAGGAGGGTTTTCTCTGCAAGGTAAAAAGGTTTCACCTGGAGAGAGCTGTCTCCATAGCAGGATGAAAGAGCTTGCATTAGTGGAGTTTTTCGTCTTTGTGAGGAAAGCTGGTGATGAGCATGGCTGTTTTGGCACTTCCCTCCATTCAGGAAACGTGTCTTCTTCTTGCAGAACATTTCTAGGAAGGTTTTGGGATTAGTTAGTTGTTCAAAAGCAGATACACCAGGTAGTTCTGGATGATGGCGCTGTTGGCCTAACATTGGTGGATATATTGACCTTGATAAAGCCTCCCCACCGTAGCAGCTCCACAGACTGACAGTCCCAGGAGTGGGTGGCAGTTTAGCACTCACCACACCGCGACGAGGACCTGTATTCCCCGGGAAGCGGCTTGAAGGTGTTAAACTTGTTTCTGAAAAATCACCGAGCAGTGGCTCAGAAGCAATATCTTTTATAGCTCTCAGCCAGGGCAAGAGGTAAAACAAAGGTCTGGTTCATGGAGAAATTTCTCCTGCAAGAGCGAGGGCTGTCGGCCGTTGACACTGCTCAGCTCCACGTCAAAGGCAGGCGAACCCACAGCACTGATGCAGTGTGACAAATCACTGGGAGAAGGGGAGATGTTGCTCTATTATGGGATTATTTTTTTTTAGTTTGAAATGGGTAAGAAGAATTCTCCTTTGGGGAAATCTTGGCTGTACTTTGCTACGGCACTAGACTTCTCTGTTGGGTCTCTTCTGCTAGAAATGTTTAGATTTATTTTTGTTTGTGTTCTGTCTTACGCAGCTAAGAAAACAGTTTCAAATAGGACAAATTGTCTTGTTCCAGGGAGGAGGTCTGATCTGGAGAGTGAAAACAGCTTGCTACTTGGAGAGCCGTCCACAAAAGAACAAAGCTCTAAGGACAGTTCCCTACACTGTGCCTCACAAGAGATATTATAGAGCCAAGACTCTGGCCTCAGGAAGCACTACTATGTGAGACAGTGTCCTTGTTAAATGGCTTTTTTTCCTAGGATTTATGTGTCCCAGTGCCTGGTCATCTGGGTGCTGCTCCTTTGGATCTTTGGGTATGTTGGGCAGGGAGACAAGTGCTTGGGCTATTGCCTTCTCCTGCTTGTAAGGAGAATCATGTTAGTTCGTTTCACAGAGATGCTGGTGCATCTTTCTGAGAGTCTAATAGCTGATGCTGTAGAAGAAGAGTTGAGTCTATTTTAACCAGGTGTGCATCAATCTCATAATTGTTTTGCATGTCACTGGCAACATGAAAGGAAGAAATGCCCATGAAAGAGCCAATGTTCCTGCACAACGTTAATGGAAAATCAGTTCTGGATGCACAGAAGTGTGAGTTTCTTGTGGCAGTTAGATGGAGAGTTACACTCAGAAAAGTGAGATGACATCCTATGAGCTGAACATCTTGTGAAAATGAATCAGTACTACTATTATTGAAACATCTCCACTTGTAATGGCTGCTTTGACAGGCTGGTCATAAGGAAGGATTTTAAACTTGGCGTAGGATATAAATCCTGGTAGGAAGGAACTCTAAAAGCAACAGGAATTCTGCTGCTTGAAAACTAGACTCAGTTTAGTGCAATTTCTAACCAAAGAGCCAAAGTGTGGATTCAAGGCTTTTAGGTTCTCAATTAAAAGGTCATCGTCATATCATCGAGAAGTCCAGACTCAACACATTATCAGTCTATTTTCCAGAAAAAGTCACTCTTGTCCAAAGGACAACTGGAAATGCCTAAATGAGATGATGAAAGTGGTAACTGTGTGACGTGAGCCAAGAACAATTTTACTGTCAAAGCTTAAAAAAAAAATAAAAATCTTCCTTAAGAAATAAATATTAGGAAATAGCAGTCTTTTGATAGACAACTCAGCAGACTAAATTTGTGAAACTCTATAGAAAGAAGAGCCAGTGGAAATTATTCTTACATGTACACCTAAGGCAATCACCCTGGATTTATTGCTACATCTCGGGCTGCAAGCTTGAGTGTCATTTACTAACTACCATCCCTTTTGGTTTCTTATCCAGGGTGGTAAACCAGCTGTAGAAAGCTGAAAAGAAGTTGAGCTGCGTGCCTTGTCTTTTCAGCCTGTTTCTTGTGTTCATTTTGGTCTATAAACAAATATCTCTCAGGTCTCCTAAATGGATTTACTGATTGAGTTCCCAGAACAGACCACCACCAGCCTCATTAAAGCTTATTTATGCTACTTTCATGCATGAATAAAAAAGCTCCCATTCACTGCTGATTTTATTTAGTTAGATCCTGTGCCTTGTGGTGGACATTGAATCGGAATGACATTTTTGGCACCAAAAAAAAAATAAAATAGTGGCAGTGCGGAAAACAGTTTGATGCCTGCATCTTTTGCAGTATGAAAAGGAAGGAGTTAACCTGTTCTTGGCTATATGGTATTGATTGAGGTCCACGCATAGAAAATACAGCTGTAAACTGTTAGGAGTATTCCCTGGTAGCTGGGTGGGTTTTTTTTGGGTAAGTCATTGGACAGGGATTCTGGAGGTATGACCTGCTTCCCCGGGATGCCACCCGCTTCCTGCATGATGGGAGGAGGAAGGTCACTAGTTGCTCTAAGTCTCAGCTCCCCGGCTGAGAATGATGTTTTCCCCCTCCTCTGCTTTTTCCAACTTGCTTATTTATATCTCTAGCTTTTTAGCAGAGTAACATCTACTCTGCCTGAGTGCTGATCACGATGGGTCCCGCTTTCAGCTGGGACCTCTAGATGCTGCTACAAATAACAAATATGATTTTCCCTTTGTGCTTGTCTGCTTCATCTCCATCCATGCTGCAGAGCCTGTGAGGTAAGATTAACAGCTAAAAATCTGAAAAAAAAAAAAAAAAAAGAAATCAGTAAGGATGAAGAACAAGGGAGTAAAGATCCAGTAGGTGTGTGAAAAGTTGTGAAATGGGTTTGTTTTTCTCCAGTCCTGCTGGCTGACTTCTCATGCAAAGGTACAGCTTTTGGGAAGGAGAAGGATTTGAGCCTGTTCTGTAAGTCAAAAGGGTGAACAAAAAGCAGTTCTGTGTGTTTCCTTTCTGCTAAGCACATTGTGAATATTCTTAAGCATTGCCACAAGGATTAACATCTCTGCATTTTAATGTGCCTGGTGCTGGAATGTAACTAGAAAGCAAAGCAGGCACGAATAGTCTCTCCAGGCGGTGGGCTCTGCTAGGTGTCTCTTTGAAGTGCTATTCAATAGCTTTCTGTTACTTTTTTTTTTTTTTTTTCCTTCCCTTCTTCACCCAGCCCCTCCTTCAACAGCTTCTGGAACAAACCCTGATAGATTTCATGTTTCTGAAATTTACTGGACTGTTTAATCTCCAAATACTTTTGCATGGCAGTAGTAGAAAAAATAAGCATGTGGACAGAAGTATGGAGTTTGGTATTTACTTTGGATCATTAACCTGGTCTGTAAATTTTTGATCTCTCTTTTTTTTTTTTTTTGTTCCTCCCCCCATTTTGTGTAATTTCAGAGCCTCTGAAGAGACGCTGTCGTTCGCTGCTTTGGGATCCCAGCAAGAAATGGGAGTCTGATGGATTGTAAATGCACCTGCTGCATTTAAACCCAGCCAAACAGATAAGTGCCCTTTTAATTATCTTGTGATAGCATTTTAGATATATCGGTGCACAAAACCTCTCTCTTCACTTTGGCTTCAATTCTGCGAGCCCTCTGCGCTTCACCAACTCTGCAAACGATCTCTGCAGTTCTGCTTTTGGCTCAGAAATACCAGATGATATCAGTATTTCACGTGAGCTAAGTAATTAGCGTCTGAGGGAGCTGACGGCTCAGGAAGCTCTCTGGTGTCTTTCCTTGCCCCTCTGGAGCCTCTGTCTCCAGGTTTTGGGACTCTGAGGAGCTGCTTTGTGGGACCAGACAAGTCTGATGTGACCCATCTGAGCCTTAAGGAGCCCTCTGAGACTCATTAGAGGTTTAATAACTGCACTTGGCTGGTTTGATTGAGAAGATGCTTGTGCAGGCTTGGCTCGATCTCAGAGAAACCTGCTAAGGCTGCTGGCAGGAGAGAGGGCTTTCTGCATGTGCTATTCATATGTGTGTGGAGAAAGTGATAACCCCCACTTCTTCCTGCTGGTTTCCTGCGGGAAAATAGCAGGGGATGGGGGAGACAAGCCCTTAGTTTATACCAGGTATCCAAAGAGGTATCATGAGGGAGTGGTAAGGAGAATTGTCCTCTCAAAGTTACGGGGATACTTATATCTATGGATGGAAAATAGAGATTACCTAAAGCAAACTTCTGCCTGCTTAGATCTGCTTCTATAGATGACTTCTGCCTGCTGTTGGGCACACACCACTTCAATTATTAAATCATTTAAGAAATCCATAAAACATGGTCTTGAGTACAGTGTGAGTTTGCAATAGTATACAGCCGTGAGGCTGGGGCAAATGTTCACTACACCTGCAATTTACAGCGTTAGAAGAACGAAAAAACCACTAAAGCTGAGTGTGTGGGCATTGGAGGGGGATGTGTGACTGGAGGAGGGACAGGAGCCAAATTACTCCAGATCTGTCTTGTCTGCTCTACCAGGGTTAATCAGCAGTGTAGAACGTCTGCCTCGCTGTCAGGAAAACTGCAAACAGCTTTGCTACAGCAAATTAGGCTGTAGTGACTGACGTGAATTCTAAGCAGAAGGTGATTTTCTTGGTGAAGGTGCCAGCCTAGGATGGAGAGAGAGACTGGAGAGACAAGAGGGTGAAGTGAGAGATTGCTGCAGCATGAGGGAACTGGATGTAGATAAACTGCTGTGATCCCTGGAGTGTCTGAAGTTCCCTTTATTTCTAGGAAAATCTCTTCACTCCTGCTGTTTTTACCAAGAAAGTTTTCATATTAATAGAAGAAATTACATGTCTGATACTAATGACTATGCTTTGTCTTACAACTGTAAACACTACTTATTCTTGACTCTTCAATACTCTGATAGCCGAAGAGCTTAACAGTATGTTGAGAAACACTGATAAAATGAAGCCCTAGTGAGAAAATCAGGGTTTGTTCATTGAGCAAGGATGGACAGGAAGGTAAAAAAGCTTAAATCATCTGTGTACCCCAATTAACAGAGCTCTTTGCTCCTCAAAGAAAAAAAAAAAGAGATCCTCAAGGTCTTGACTATTAGGTTTGCAACTTGAAACCTGCTTTCTGCCAGCATGTTGATATCAATGTTCTCCCAAATTATGTCCCATTAAATTAACCCTACTCTGGCCAGTTCCAGTCTGGACATCCAAGTTGCATTTGGAAATCATACCTTGAAGTGTGGCACACAACTTTTATGCTCGGTGCTTCTTGGCAGAAGAGGCAGAAAACACTCCCTCTCTGGAGCTGTACTGATGTGAGAGATGATGCTGAGTTTGGCTGGTGCATCCAGTAGCTGAGGAAAAAATATTCAAATAATCTTGACAGGCTTCTGCAGAAAATCTTGTCCAGATAAGACGACCCTCGAATCCCTAACTCTTTCCTCGTCTTACAGGTGAGCCTTGAGGACACTTGAGAGACGGTAGCTCCTGGATGCATGAGCTTCCCCTGGGATTAGAAGAAGAGCCATGGGGAAAGATAAGAAAAAAGAGGAGGCCATCTTTCTGAGGAAAAAGATAACTTTGCTGAGGGCTTTCTCTCTTCTCATCGGCAGCATGGTTGGCAGCGGCATCTTTATCTCCCCGAAAGGAGTACTGAAAAACTCCGGCAGCGTGGGTTTCTCCCTCGTTGTCTGGTTTGCCTGTGGGATCCTCTCAATGCTTGGTGAGTGATGGTGAGCTTTGTCAGCCTTTGCTTAAGCACCTGGGAGGTGAGGGAAACCAGCACATCTTGGTGTATAAAAAGTTGGGAGCATAATAGACCATTTCCCTGTTCCTATTGCAAAAGAAGCAAAGGTTTAACAAGCCTAGGGGCGTCACCAAGGGTCTTCAGTTCAAATTATTCCCCCATGGTGATTGAGAAAATCTCAGCACTCATGGTCTGTGAATATACGAAATAATGCGCGAGCCCAGGGCAGAGGAATGACAATGACTGCAGATGGAGATAGCGTGGTCTCTGCCAGGAAAGCTGGGAAAAAATGAGGGGATTCACTCCGTAAGGGGGAAAAGAGACATAGACATCTAAAAGGCACTTGTGAGTACAAGGGCTGTGCAGTGCTTTTCATAGATGCTGTGAAAAGGGCAAGAAGTGACAGTCTCACCATGCCGTAAGGGATCCGCATTCTGTCGGTGAGGACAGAGAAGCACTAGAGCAGGTTTCCTGAGGAGCTGCAGGGAACCCACCACCCAGGAGTGGGAGGGTAGGTGTCTGTCAGAAATGGCTTGGGTATGTCTGATGCTGCCTTGGAGCAAGGAGATGGAGCAGATCAGTTCAGCCCTGCTTTCTGTGCGTTACCTTTGGCTCCATTTCTAGCATTTAATTTTCTCACAAAGGGTTGACTTTTTGATGACAGTTTCATTCTAGTTCTTCTGAAATAATGTAGCTCTTGAAGTTAAATGTATGCCTTTCAGTTTCCTTCATTAGCTGTATAAAAGCATCACCTTAGAAATGATCTGATCTGCAAGATCTCTCAACTTTGGGGAGAAATCTGGTGTTTATTTCAGTGGGTGACTTTAAAGTTGTTCTTCTGTTGTAACTTGGGAAAAAAAAAACCACACTTGGCACTGTGGCATGTACATGCAAGTTTAGAAATTGGGACATTCAATTGTTAATATGGCAACAACTCTGGTTCTTGCTTTTAGCATATGTATACCAATATTTCATGTTTGTTGCACGTGCTGTTAAGTGCAGGTCTCCTTTACTGTACGTGTGGGCTGTCTGGCGAATAAGATGCTTTTGCTTAAGGAAAATCTTCGAACATAATGTGAGCATTTTGTGTTTCTTTTAACTGAGCAGAACAATAAATGATAACTCATGTACTGGTCACATAGCCCAAGCTCTGCACTTGGAAAGGTTTCTCTCTCCGTCGCATCCTTAGATAGCCTGTTCCAGAAGGGCCTTGGGAGCCTCTTTATCAAGTTATTGCATTTTGTAGTCAAATTTATTCGTTTGTTCTTCCCTTTTATCAGCTTGATGACCTCCCCTGATCATTTCTCTGACACTTCTTTTGCAGTACATTAAAAAGACCTGCTTTCTTATATGCTTTTTTTCTTTCAACCGTGGCATTTATATGAGTCCCATAGCACGAGTTCAGCACAGCTCTTAAACGCATGCTTAAAGCAAGCAAAGAGGAATAAATGAGAGGTGTCTGCCTATGTTCAAGACTTTGAACAGAGATTCTGCACGAGTTTGCCAACAGAGAAGAGGGAAAAATTGAGGTCCTCACCATCGACATGACCTGAATATGGCATGATCGCCATAGGACTTGGAGGCATGCCTGTATCACCACTGGGTTCCTCTGTGCTCTCCCTCCACAGCTGCCTGAGCTGGGCAAAGAAGTAGATAGCACAGCTAGAGATGGTCTGTAGGGTCACATCCCAACAGCGCTCAGGCCCACTGCAAGGAGAGCGGTGCACAATGGAGTGTTTTATGATTTCTTTTGGCTAACAAAGGATGTTTAACCTAGCAGCTGAACCCGATATAGGCAGGGCTCAAGATTTGTCCTTAGACACATTCAAATAGCATGATGAATAGCTCTACAAAGAAAACACAGACGGGATTTTCTTGGCACAGGCGAAGGCATAAAGGTTTCTATCTGTTTGCCTGAAAGTTTTAAGCCATCTTCTCCTGCATAGCTCCCCCAGGGTTTCTCGTTGTGCCCCGGTGCCGGGGCAGGGAGGTGCAGAGGTGCTTGCGAAGGCAGGAGAGGGCAGTCCCCACATCTGCTGGTGCACTTGTATGCGAACACATGAGAAGAGCCTGACCAAGCCTCTCACGTGGACGTTTCCCTTGCTCTGCACCATCAGCGCTGTGTTTTACTCCAATGGCAGGTCTTCTTTTTCAGAGGAGATGGCCTTCCAGGTCCTCTGTCTGATGTTTTTGAAGGAAGAAAGGAATTTATGTGAAAATGCAAGACAAGGACACAGGAACATGGTCCATGATCAAAAACGTGATTGGAACGATGAGTTCAGCCACGGCCTGTCGCTGAGCTGCTGTAACGGCCTTTAAGCAGTGCTACCAGTTTAACTGTGAGGAGAAGCGAGAGAACCCAAACCTCCAGGATGTTTTTCAAAGGAAACCTCTCGTAACTGGATGCAAAATTTCTTTCACACACCTTTCCACATAAGTTTCATGGAAAAGTTGTATCATTATCAGAAAACTGAGAATTTATTTCTTCAAAAGAAACTTCAAAACATTGTAGCGCACAAAAACAGGGAAAAGAATGGTTCTACTACACCCCTTCTTCTTCTCTAATTTGTTACTTACTTTAAACGAATTCATTCAATCCCTGAAAAGTCATATAGAAAAGAGAAAATCAATGGGATGATTTAATCAGTGCATTTCTACTTGAACTTTTCCAGGTGCTTTGTGTTATGCAGAGCTTGGAACAAGAATTACCAAGTCTGGAGGACATTATATCTACATTTTGGAGACACTAGGGCCTCTGCCAAGTTTCTTATTCCTGTGGGCAGAGTTTTTTGCTATCAGGTAAGAGAATTTGTTTGTTTGCCTTTTGCTGGATGCTGTGACGATTTAGAAAACCGAAAGTTACGGTGCCAGGTAACAGTTTAAGCAGTTCATAAAGAAAAAAAGTAGAAACAATCTGAACAACTTTTAAAGATTTTCAGTGATAAAAGGAAGAAGGCATAATGAACAAATATTTACACATGTTCAATGTGATCTATATTTGAAGAATATCTCTCTTCTCGCCTGGCAGCTGGTATCCTCCAAGAGCTGTATTATTTTTCAGAGACTGACAACAGATGTCAGATTTATTTCGGATCTTCTATTTTCATTGTGAAACTTCTTCAGATTCTCCTGTGGAGACAACTTTCTGGCTTAGCCCTAAGTTAAATAATATTTTAGATTATTGTAAATTTCTTCTTTTTTAACTTTAAAAGGGAAGTCTTCCCCTCTCAATAACCTGCATCCTTCATGTAAGCTGAAACGACGCAGGACATAAGAACCATACTGCATTGCTCAGTATGATTAATCTCAACTTTTGCTTTCAAGTTGGGAATAAATCTTCTTACAGCATGTGGTTGCAACCCACGAACCTATGTAAAAGCCCCCATGGGAACACATCATTGACATGGGAGAGCATTATTAAGCTGGATGGGGAAACTTTTCCCCCTCTCATGTATTGTGCAGTTTTTCATCATGCCAGTTTTTGAGCGTCCGCAGACTTCATTTTGTGCTCGGTTCCTCCCCCTCCCAGGCCTGCCAACAGTGCTGTGGTTTCTCTGGCATTTGGACGCTACATGCTAGAGCCATTTTTTACCCCTTGTGCAGCCCCGGTCTCTGCTGTGAAGCTCGTGTCTCTCCTGGGGTACTGTAAGTACTAACTTTCCAATCTTGGAGCCTCTCTGCCCCAGACCAGGGGTGCTTATGGGATGTTATCTTCTGGGATAACTGTGGAATTGGAGCTCACTTGGCCATTCAAAACTTCCTGATCCATGGCACTGGTTTGGGACCGCTATATTCCCCAAGAAGGGAAGTGGGTCTCCATGTTGACCAGCTGGAGCACTAGGTCGGGGGATTGTGCCAAGTACGGAGGTAGAAACTGTTCGTATACAATTGTGCAAATGCCCCCTGTTTTGAGGGTGGTAAGGGTCAAGGTTTTCGACTCCTTCTGTGATGCACCCAGCCAATGAAGCTGTCGTGCCTGCTCTGGGCTGGTGTGTGCCAGCACAGGGACTGCTGTGAAAGGGGCTGCTGAGATGTCCTTGCAAATTCATCCTTTGCTCCCAGGCAGGCGTGGATTACCCGACAGGAACCAGGCTCCCGGTTGCTCTTAGGAGCGTAACTCAGCTCCCCCTTCAAACGCTATACATTGGGCCACACCTGT
This sequence comes from Tauraco erythrolophus, assembly GCF_009769465.1. Lineage (NCBI taxonomy): Eukaryota > Metazoa > Chordata > Aves > Musophagiformes > Musophagidae > Tauraco > Tauraco erythrolophus. The sequence goes on along the minus strand of NC_141468.1, from coordinate 66,480,022 downwards.
AACGTTTTCTGACATCGCTCACCCTGAGCATCCTCTCTGTAGAGACGCAGCCTTCTCCCCAGCATCCCTAGAGCAGGGAGTGCTGCTGTGCTTTTTACCTGCATGTGTTAAGCGTGGGCTACAGCTGTAGCAGTGTGGTCTCCTCTCCAGACACGGTCCTCACCCTCAATTCCTGGAGCGTCACCTGGAGCGCCCGGCTACAGACGGCTCTCTCCATTGTCAAACTCCTGGCGCTTGCGCTCATCATCGTGCCAGGGATGATGCTGCTGGCCCAGGGTAGGTGTGCTGCTGGGTGGCTGGGGGAGGGTGCTCGACATACCTGCCCGTCATGGCTTTCGTTTGTCCCTAGTGACAAGCGTGGTACCCCTTTAGCTGGCATGATCTTTCTCTGCCGGTGTGCTGGATGGCAACTAGCTGGGAGTGATCTAGCTGAGACGGGAGTGATTGGCATAAAGATGCATCATGGCATCAGGGCTGATGCTCAGCTGTACTTTCTCTAAAACTGGGTCTCCCCTCCGTGCCTGAGGCTGTGTGAGCCTACCAAGGGGCATACAGGCACCTTCCTCTGCAGACGGTCTTTCTTAGGTGTCAGACTTGCCTGTTTCCAGCGTGGCTCAAAATCCTTTCAAAGCAGCACAAATTTGATGGACATCAGGGATGTGTGACCGAATTCTATGGTGATCCGAGCAAGTCACAGCTGTGTAATGAGTTACCAGCCCTCAGCTGAGCCCTAGTAACTGCATCTCTAACCTTTCTGTAGCTTAAGCTAATGATTTTTACCTCCTGATTGAGATGGGCACTAACTTAGTAAACTTATAATGGACTCGTGCAGGATTGCACGCTCACATTGAGAATGGGGGGAAAAAAAACCCTACCAGTAGTATCTTCTGGGAATGATACAAGAGCATTGGCTTCAATCCAAGCCTCAGTTTATAGAAAAGCCCAAGGCATTCCCACTCAAGGGATGACGCCCGCTCCCTCCTTATGCTACTACCTTCCTCTGCAGAGGAAACCACAGGCGGTAGGCTCCGGGTTTGTGTTTCTTTCTGATGTCTGGAGCTGGCTCCTTTGAACATGCAAAGATCCCCTCGGGCTGGCAGCACTTCTGAATGGAAGGACTGCCCTGCAGCTAGAAATCCTGAGCCATTATTGTTAGGAATGCCTTCAAAGGACAATCTGGAGCCCTGTTACCCGTCTTCTGGCAAGGAGGATAAGTGCTGGTGACATCTGGAGGGAGAATTCACCAAGAGACCTCAATATGACAGGTTGTATTTAATGTGACTCGTGGGGGACTGTAAATCACTCATTAATGTACTGCAGACAATAAATCCTTTTTATGTACCATGACTTACCAGCAATCATTTCAGAACATAAAAAGACTAACCTAATAGACCCACTCCCATATTTGGGTTTAGTTTTCTTCACCTGTTTTTGGTGCTTAAAAATCAGGTTTGTTCTTTTAAATCAGTTTGCCTGATTCCTCTGCCTTGCTCTACCTTTTTCAGTTACACTCTTATCCTTTCCTCTGCCGTTACTTTCCCTTTGGTTCACGTTCGTTTTTGAAACACTGGCCCAGCGAGTCTCTAACTCAAATGCCCAAATCTCATCACAGAGCTCCTTGCAGAGTAGTCACCTCTGTAGAAGCAGCCTGACCTTCTCTACCTGCTCCGTGCCGTTTCATCACTTTCCTGGCGAAGCTCAACTATGCAAGCTCCGCATCTTTCTCTTTCGAAGAGACTTTGATGTGGAGAATTAAGTACAAATGTGGAACTTTGGGCCACTTGGATTTGAAAATTTCAGAAATACAGCTCATTTAGACTGCATTTTTTATTGCTCTTCCTTTGAATAGGAGGCCATTAGGTGTTTCTCCTTCCCTTCCCTAGGTTTTTTTTGAGTTTGATAAAATATCATTCATATTCAAAATCCTAGTTGTTTTTTTTTTTGTTATTTCAAGCAGAGAACTTTTAGGAAAATCAAGGGACTTGGTAAAATGAGATTTTTATCTGACCCACCTCTATTTTTATAAATTTTATTTGTTTTGCCCTCTGTGTCCTCGGTTCTTTCTCCTTCTGGTGAGCAGCAGTGGCTGGCAGGGGTGGTGAGTGGGGACCGTGCCCAGAGCAGGGTGCCAGGCTGATGGTCCCTGCTCCTGCTCCCTCCCCCGCCCCGGTTCCCATGCTCTGGCCAGCATAGGGCTGGGGTCAGTGCTCCGGAGGCAGGGTCAGGAGGGAGCACAGCAAGAGTCGAATTAGCCGCCTTGCTGGCTGCACCACATCAAAGAGGAGCGCGCATCCAGCTGCTTAGGGGGCTGGGGCGGGGGGGGGGAAGAGGGTGGACCACACGGAGAAGTAATTTTGGGCCTAAGGAAGGATAGGACAACTTGGGTCCTCTCGTCTCCATGACGTCCCTTTCCCACAGCAGGCACTGTCTAAAAGAGAACCAGCCGCCGTCGTTGCCCTTCCTGAAATGTTTCCCACAGCTGGACGGGACATGGGTCTGTCCTGTCACTGTTTGTGAAGTACACGCGTCAGCGCAGCACTGCAAATTAAAGCAATGAAACACGTCTGAATACCTGGCTCCAAGGAAGTCACAAACACTCTTCCCAGGTCTGGGCAAGAGGTACAAGGGGTGTTATCCTGCAGGAAGAATGCCTGTCTCTGACGATTCCCTGCTCTGTGTCTTTTGTTTATCTTTTCTGCAGGGCACACTGAAAACTTCCAGGACGCTTTTGACAGACAGTCACTGGTTTTGGATAAGCTGCCCCTGGCTTTTTATGCAGGCATGTTCGCATATTCAGGCTGGTAGGTGTGATGGGAGGGTGCTTCGAGGGCAGCTGGCTGGTGTCTGAGAACCCTGACCCAAACTCTCTCCTTCTCTCTTCTCACCGTGCAGGTTTCAGACCAGCTTTGTGCGTGAGGAGTTGATCAGACCTGAACGGTAAGGCTGGGAAGAAGGTGTCTTAGGTTACCAGCCTCTGGGGTACCACAGCTTTCCCGAATGCTTTATGGGTGGAAATAAGTTTGTGGGTTCACCTAACCAAAGCCAGCTGCCATCTGCAGTAATACTGTGCACAACAAGGGATAACAGCTTGTTCTTTGTGTGCCTCTCTTCCCGTCTCTTGTAGAAATATCCCCCTGGCTGTCATCGTGTCTGTGATCACTGTGATTGTGGGGTACATGCTCACCAACGTTTCCTATTACACGGTCCTGGGAACGCAAGATGTTCTGGCTTCTCCTGCAGTGGCTGTGGTGAGTTGTTGCCCCTACCGTTATCTTTCTGCAGTGTGGTTGGCTTACACTGAAGGGGTGGTCATGGCAAATATTTAGGAGGTGGTTTTCCTAATAAATGATTTATTGCTTTGTCATTTCTCTGGATTATTGGGCAACAGTCCTTTCTTCTAGTCTTGCCTAAAAGATAACAAAAAAGAACCTGCAGACGACAGTAGAAAAGGCAAAATTTATGAGTTATATTTTACTCCCTCAATGGAGGGAGTTTTCTTTTGAATCTCATGTCATCTAGAGATCACTACATGTTGCTAAAGCCACGCTTGCTCTTCCTCCAGAGCTTTGTGCAGCGAGCCTTCAAAAGCCTGATCTCAGTGGTCCCTGTCCTTGTCGCACTATCCTGCTTTGGAACCATGAATGGAGGAATCTTCACGTTTTCAAGGTCACATCCCCAAGAATTTATTACTCTTTTGACTTATTGAATCAGAGGGAAGCACTCGTGACCTATGCAACTGCCCATCCATATGATGGCATTTTAGCCACTCTTGTGGGAAAAATCAGGCCTTTGACTCCCAGGATGTCAACTACAGGAAAATTCCTGTTGACTGAGTCTACCCTTTCTGTTTCTGGTCAGGTCCAGACTTTGGTATCTAGGGCTGGTCACAAAGATTTTTATTTTCTTCCCCCACCCTTCAGTATAAACCCCCAGTTTAAAGCGAAATGTCAGTGCTTCTGGTGAACTAGAGGCTTTGTTGACATTGGCAACTGCTCAGTGAGACCAAGTTTTCTTTCGCTGGGTTCACCCAGCTGCTCTGATTGCAGGGCACAGGGACCCTCTGTTGTGAGGATCTCTGGCCAAAGGCAGACTCTCCCTTGAGGACTTTGTTTTGGGGTCAGTGAAACATTATCGGGGACGGGCTATTCCTAAAGCAATAGTTGAGGCTCAACAAGTCTTGCTGTAGCAATAAGAAAAGCTTTGTTCCACGGAAAAATTATCTTGCCAGCTTTACTGGCTACTACACTGTGATGTCCTTATGGGAGCCTTGAAATTGGAGAGGAGGGCAGAGCTCACGGAGAAGCACGTCGTGCTGGTCCCAAGCAGCTGAGCGAGCTCCCTGGAGCCGGTTCTATTTCACAGCTTTGATTGCAAAAGGAAAAATCAGTTGATATGAAAGGGATGTTTCGTAGTGCGAAAGCTAATGAGTTATTTGATCTACTACCCTGAAGTCCTCTGTTAAACACAGGTGCAGAAAATTCTCCCTGTCAGCTCCTCTAGCTAGTGGTTTTATGTGAGGATGAGAAGTCCCTGGACAGCCCAGAGGTGCTGTGTGTCCCTAAGGCCCTTCTCTCCCCGATCTTGGCACCGTTAACGTAATCACTGCAGAAAGGCTGTATAAACAGTGATGGGGCCTCCCTGGCTGCTGGCCAACCACACCCCTGCAAAACCACAGAGACAGCAATAAAATCAATTTTACACTCATGCCCCAGCTGCTTTGGGCCCTGCTCCAGCCCAGCTGACGCTCTGGCATGGTTTGCTTGTGGATATTAAATTTATAAAATTGGATGAAAAGCCTTCTCCCTAATTGCCCTTTCATGAGTCAAAGGAAGGATGAAGGCAAGAGGCTCTCTGCTGTCATTTTGTAGCTAGACCTGTGTGTATCTGGCCTCTTGGCAATGCATCAAACTATGTTTTCCAACAGAGGATAGAAAATACTCTATTATTTGAGGAAATTGCACTTTATTTTTATGTATATATATTTATATATATATTTAAAAAAATATATAAAAATATAGGCATCAAGACTGACAATCACCTTTCATAAACTCACCAGCCTGTCTTACAAAGAATTGAACTTTGTGATTCCTCTACTTCCTACTGGAAAGATTAATCCCTGCTCTGATGGCAAGAAACCTTCTGGCTTCTGTTTTCAGCCTGAGCTTACTCATGGTCACTTTGGACTTGCCCAAAGGTCTTTGTTAATGGGCTACCAAGTGTCCTGTGGCCAGTGGTTCTGCTGGTGGACTCTGCACTGCGTTGAACTAACTGGTTTTGGGAGAGCTATGGGAATTCAACATTGAGTTTTTCTTCCAGATGCCCCCAAATGTGTGGCTAAAGGCAGAACGGTGGCCTTGAATAGCAGACCTGTGCTGGGAAGTGGGGGGTGCCTCAGGGCCTCAGGTCAGTCCAGTGACCGGTCTTCTCATTTCTAGTGTGGATGTGGGATGCTAATGCATAGGGCTCCCGGTTTTTTCCTAGGACTCTGTTTGTGGCTTCCAGGGAAGGACAGTGGCCTCCGCTCTTCTCCATGATCCACATTCGAAGGCATACACCCCTCCCCGCTGTCATGTTAATGGTAAGGAGACCTGGCCGTGTGACTTACCCTGTTCTTGTAGTCTTGGCTTTCTTGCAAAGCCTAAAGAAGCTGAGGAGTTTTAAAGGGTACAGAGACACCAAGTCAGCCTCTGAAAAATAAGGAAAGTGGAATACTGGAAATGGCTGCAAAATCTCCTTAACCCACTACCTCAAAGTCCTCGCCCTATAGCCTTGAACAACTTTTTTTGAAGTACTGTCCCTACCATCTGCCACAGTTGTTGCTTGATATTATCCTGTGAAAACACTTCTGCCAGGTTTTGGCTATTTGGAAATCCAAAATTCCCAGGTGTGGTGGAAATGCAAGGTATGACCATTTGCAGAGGTGGTCTCCGTTTTATTTTTTTTTTTTCCTGGCAATGGTCAGCTCCATCCAAACTGTGCTGCAGTTCCTCTTGCAGCTTGGCTGACCTACCAAAAACTTAGCAGGTATCTTTGTAGGTAGACTTTGTACTGGCAGTGCAGGCTTTTGGATCGTGCATGTTGTAATTGCTCTGTGTATGACATAGAGCATCAAAGATGCTATTGATCTTGAAACGACTACTCCTTTCTGTAGCACATCATAATTGTGTATTTAGGCCTCTTCCTTTCAGTCTGTGACACACTTTGTGAAGTACTCAGTGACCTCTGAAATGTTGGGGGTGTGAAGTAGCTGCCTGTGATTGCAGGGGGGCTGGAGGAGGTTATCCATATTACCCTTTCTAGTCTGAGGACCATAGTAAGGCTTTAATGACTGTATTTCATCTTCACAATGCTCAGTTCCCTTTGGTTACTGCCATGGTGTGTATCGGAGATATCTACCATCTAATGAACTTCTTCAGCTTTTCCCGATGGCTCTTCATAGGATTAGCCACCCTTGGGCTCATTGTCCATCGTCGTCGTCACCCGGAGCTGCACAGCCCGTTCAAGGTAATGCATGGTCTGTATCTACCAGCCAGGAATGCACAGGCTTGTCTTTTCTCTCTCTTATTTGCTAAGAATTAAAGCATTACATGGCCATGGTTACTTTTAGGCTCTAAGGGGGTCTCCAGTCCTATTGCTCAGTAAGGCACGTAGGGAGCTCCTGAGGTTGGTTGATGTGCCCAAACAGCCAGATGTGGCCAATTCGATAAAGCTGGTCCTACATGGTGTCACTAGTGGGAGCTGTAAGAAGGCAGCCTGCTCCAAGGGATAAAGTTTCAGGCTGGGAACTGAGAGGTGTGCAGAAGGCCATTCCTACACTCATGTCCTGTGGGCTGCAAGGAGGAACCCTGGCCTGGATGTTATTTCAGCAGTAGGTAGGTCTCGGCTCCAGCTGAGAAGCAGAAGGATGTCAGGCATGGGAGAAAAGAGTGTGAGAGAAAAGGGGATTCTGGGAGCAAACCTGACTTAAGGGGAATCATCTGCTGGCACAAAAATACTGTATAGTGTAAAGCAGGTTGTGTACAACTGTTGCTGCCACAGGCCCTGAGGCTGTGTGCAGTGCGTGCATGTGTTCCACAAAGTGTTTTGTTCAGCGGTCAGCTAACAATAGGTAACGCCCGTGCAGTGTGTGGCCCCATGGAGAAAGACCTTCCTTCTTGCTCCAGGGAGAGAGAGGAGAGTGGCTTTGTGAACCTCCAGCCATGCGTGACCTTTGTGGTCGGCCCGTTCTACCAAGAGCCCAGGCGTCTGGTGGGGCTTGATGAGCTGCCTGACACACGCTGTGTCCAGACTTCTCCCATGCTGGCTTCCAACCAGTGCTGCTGGCACGTCCGTTGTTTTCCTGGTTCCTGGTGGGACGAGTTCAAAGGAGAGTGCAGGATTTACTGTGCAGGCACTGCCCTGCATGTGCACCTGCAAACCTCTAGCGCTTTCAGATCAGCAACCATAAGCGGTGAGAGGCATTAAAAGTGGGCAAAGGGAAGGAGGGGAGCAAGGGGATTCAATTATTCCTCCTCAGAAGGAAGTTGGAGGATGCCTTATCCTCTTGTGCCTTTCCCCAGCCTCCGGCTGGGCTCCTCCAGTGGCCCTTCTTACACTGCCGGGTGCTGGGGAGCAGTTGGTCCCCTCGTATCCATGGGGGAAGCTGGAGTTGGTGCTGGAGCAGCTTTCTTGCACTTGAGGCACCTTTGTCACCGATGGATGATGTGCAGAAGGTGTTTGGCCAGGGCGATGCTCGAGGCGTGCACAGTTTGTTTCCCATCTCCGGTTGTGCCTGCGCGGTGCCTCCGGCCAACTCCTGGGGAGGAGAGGAGATCTCCAAGGCCGCAGACACCGGGCAGCCGATCAGGGAGAAACTCAGGGCACAGCAACGCTTCCCACAGCTCCCGGGGCTCCTCTCTGAGCCATGGGAGGCCTGATGCACAGCTTGGGGAAGTTTTCCTTCTTGGTCTTTGCTGGAGACAGCTTGTTTAGCAGAGACCTTGATGCTTCCCAGTTTTTTGGCTGTTGCACTCGTGTACTCACCCAGAACCAGATTTTAAATAGGTTTTGCCTTTTTCTTTTAAACCAAACTTCTTGGGGAAAGTTTATTAGTGGATAGCACTGGTGAGGTTTTCAACTGCTGAGATTTTGCCCCGTTTTGGTTTAGATAGAGATTCAGGCTTTTAACGGTTCCTAAAGGTGGTTTAAGTGAGGGAGGGAAATGCTGAGCTTTTGGTCAGTTTCGTTGATGCTTTTCTCCCCTCTCCCTGCTTTTTGTAACTGCTTCAAACTCGAAGCCCAGTTATCTGCAGGAAGGGCGGGCCACGGGCAGGTGGTGTGGGCATGTGCTGCGCTCTAGTGGCCAGAGAGAGGTGTGAGGTCGTCTTCTGCCACTTGCTTAAGAAAAACAAATCATAAAATACATGTGATTGTGCTGGTACTTCTTCTACCCTATAGCATTTTGAGTTAAAAATGATATGAAACACCGGTGAGAGGAGGAAACGGTCCTCTTGCACACCTCTCAAGCAGATGTGCAGCATGAATGTATGCACGTAGGAGAGTCTGGCAGGAGATGTTCTGGCTGGAAAGAGCACATAAGTTTGGTGACTGAATGGCTGCCATTACTAGATCAACTAATCTCTTCCACCTTGGCATGGTCAGCATCCAAAATAGGATCTTTGTTACCAGAAAAGAGATTGTCACCCTAGGTGAGACCAGCAGCTCCTTCACTCTATGAGCTAAGGCGAGGAGTAACTTTGGCTGAGGTTGGATTCAAAGACTGAGGAAATGTTTCATGGTTTTATTTTTTGCAGTCTTCTGATTTAGTCTCCAAATAGCCCTGATGAATTGGCTCACCCAACAGGGTAAGGCTGAAATGCTGACTGCTGCTTTGGTCTTTTGTCAGGGTGATGTTGAAACTCATGTTCTTGATGGAGGCACAATGGAGATAGGGAGTCCGGTTGATCCTGTTTTGGCCACTCTAAGTCTCTGGCAAGATGGAAGCAGGTCAAAATGAGTCATGAGTGTTATAACCAAAGAATGGTTTTATTCAAAGTGCTGCTTTTACTCATGGCTTCAGATTTTCCACCAGCAACTGCCACAGATGGCAAGCAGATACATGTGCATGTGCACACACAGGAGCAGTACCTTCAGAGAGAGGTGGGGTACAGGTGACTTCTCCCCCGCTTGGCTTCCACTTGCAAGTGAGATGAGGCTTATATTAGGAGGGAGGTATGCACCTCACAGGGTACACTGGGCTCTGAGAGTGGTACAAGTCAATTTTTGTTCTATGCAACCTACTTGTTCACAACTGATTGTACAGAAACAGTATGCAGGACAGCTATATGATTTTTCTCATCTTCTTTTAAGATGTAGAAGCGAACACAGTGTGTGCTGGCACATGTGGAGGCTGATTTGCTGCAGCCATCAGTTTTGCCTGAGAATCACCTTTGCTCTTTTCCCCAGGTTCCCCTGTTCGTTCCTGTCTTTTTTACCATTATCTGCCTCTTCACCGTGGCAATGTCTTTCTACTCAGACCCTGTGAACATTAGCATTGGATGCACCATGGTTTTAAGTGGTTTTCCAGTCTACTACCTCATAATCCATAGGCAAATGTCAAATCGTTGCCGTAGCTCATTTTGTAAGTATGCATTGAGTTTCAATCTTCTGGACCTAAACACGCTCAGGGGTGGAGACATTGGTTTGTTCCCAGGGCTCGTTTCTAACGCAAATTGCTCCATGACCAACAGACCTCATGAAATATAAATCATGACCCCTTCCACCCCTTTGAGGGCCTTCCCAAGACACAGCCTGTGCAGCCGAAGAGACGAGGGGCAGACTGTGCTGCAGTCGGCCGGCAGCCGCGCACGGGCTGTGTCTGCCTGGCCTGTGAATGTACCAATAAACCAGCCTGAGGCTTTGTTTTAAAAAAGGCAGGACTGAGGTCTACCAATGGGGGGGGACAGAGAGGGTCACACTCACACCCTAGCCCTGGTTTCTACTCAACTTTATTGTATCTTTGGGGTCACCACCTCTCGGTCAAATTTGGCTGACACTGAGCAAGAACAAAAGTTAGGATGGAGAGACTGACGGGCAGACACCGTAACCCCGTGCACAAGCATACCTGCTGAGAGGCTGGGGAGATGACTGGTAGGAGAAGATGGTGCTGCCTGCAGGCTGTCTGTTTGGTGAAGAGGCCAGGATGGTTTCGGGCACAGATGTGGGTGTGTAAATGAAATACATCTCCACTCCACACAATGTCTAGCACGGATCTTTGCCTGGTGGCACAACAATTGGCACAGAAATAAGAGCCGAGTTTTGAGTTTAATTTATGGTTTCATGTATGAATTTTGTTTTCTTTTGATTTGATGTTGGCCTGAGGTGTATCAGTAACCAGTGAATAGAAGAAAACACAGTAAGAAAGGAAACAGATACAGTGATCTGCTAACATAAAATGCTCCAGCTATCAGTGCGGATACTCTGATTTTCAGCCATTGCTCAAGATTTCCTCTGGATTAAACTTTTTTCCTTTTCTCCCCCCCTTCAGATTATCTTACACACAAACTACAGTTACTGCTGGAAGTAGTCCAACAAGAAATCAAGACTTACTGAGAAAATCATCAGAACTTACAGAAGATAAAATCTACTTACTCTGTTTCTGATACCTTTGATCCTACCGAAAGCAGGCTATGCTCTTGTTCTTTAAATCACTGCAAATGAGGATGAGCCTAAGCCAAAACCTTGCTGCAAGTGTTCCTAAGCTTGCCAATCGAGATCGGGATGAGCATGTCACACCTGTTTCTGCCCTTTTCTTTTTTAGCAGAACAATCCAGTTCTCTGAAACAAGTTTGCTTTGCCTGCAAAGTGTCTTCAAAATCAAGATCCCAGTTTTGCAGCCTAGCCCAGACTTCAGTAAAATATATGTATAAGCACACACACACACACAATATTTTTAATGTCATAACTTGGCAAATAGAGGAAGGGAGCATGTTGCAGAACTTAGAGTCCAATACATGGAAGGCAAATGCAGGTTTCGAACTAAAGCATTGTAGTAGCCATGCTGTGGGCAAGCATTATGAAGGGAAATAGGTGGGGAGAGCAAATTAGAAATCAGGTAGATGAATGGGAAAGGAAGAGGCAGGGGGCTAAAACTTCATTCACCAGAAAGTGAAGATTCAGGTTAATGAGAAGATATTTGAAAACTCTCTGAAATTCAAATATTAACAAAGTGAGGCCAGAATGTTTGCTTTGATTATTGTATAAGCAGAATAAGTTTATTTTGCTTCGAAATAACGTTTCAATTTTGAGCTTTATCTTTCTGATTTCAAAATGTACAAACACATTAAAAAAATCAGCTAAATATCCACAAGAATATGACAAAATAGATCCTGATCCCTCCTCCAACTCCTCAGCCCCTCTTCTCAGCTGGTACCACCAGTGAAGTCGAAAATTCAGATTTTGGCCCAACTCCAGTGAAATACAATTTCTTCTTTAGTTAGAAAAGACGACTGGTGAGACTTGGGGAGATTACTTACTAAGTGCGTCTTTTAGTGCTGTAAAGAGACACGAAAGTCTTGATGTCAGAGCTTTAACTTTAAATCTGTGGTCAAATGACTTGCTGAATTGATACATAAATGTTCATTTGAACTATTGACATAAGGAAGGTTTCCGTTATTGGATTGCTTTGGTTTACATTATTAATGTGGTAATGTTATGTCCAGGTAAAACAGCAATTAGCTATTTCCAGTCAGTTAAGGGTTAATCTTTTCCTAAAAGATGGGAAGTAGTATGGTGAGACTCCTCTAAGGACCTCTGGAGAGAGGAAGAACAGGAAGTGGAGTGTTTTTAATCTTTTGTATCAAGCGTTTATGTACTTAGAGTAAAATCAAAGTAGCATTTACAAAACCAATGTAATCTACTGAAACTTGTGAAATTCACCATTGAGATTTGGAAATAAATAAATTTTGTTGGTTTGTTGTTTGTTTGGTTGTTTGTTTTTTCCAAAGCAATTGAGAATTATTATTCTTGTTATGGCTGCTTCCTGTTCCTGTGCTGAATTAAGCCAGGAGAGCAGCAGTGTGTTTGAAGAGTTTGTTTCCCTCCCTCCCCTCTCATGGTTTAATTTACAAGCAGCTGGACATTGTCCAACAGGAAATTCAGTCTTACTTGGAAAACCATCACAACCCACAGGAGAAGGTATGGTCTTTAAATGATAGTGTGGTTTGAAGTGAGATCTGGAAATGTTTCCAGGCTCCCAGGCAGGGGTCAGTCCCCCCTTATGTCGGGCTTTGCTGAAGCTGAACCCCCCAGCTCACTTTCCTGCAGCCCCCCCATGGCCAGGCCTCCATGTGGGTGCCTGGAGAATCAACCTGCAGAAGACCTTGCAGAACCTGGCGAGCCCCATCTCCTCGATGTAGCCCGTGTCCAGTCTTTTAAGTACCAGTTTGGGGGATTTTGGGGGACATGGTAAGGTAGAAAAGTGAGGCGCTGCCAGCCTGGTCCCCTGCTGCAGGATGCCTGCGAGTACGGTGCACTCACATCGAAGCATCAGTACTCACACATCAAATCTTGGAGTGGTCTGCAGATAGACACACAGAAAGGGTAAAACGTGTTTTTTGGTTTTGCTTTTTCTTTCTTGGTACATTTCCTCTGAAGAGAAAAAGGGAACAAGGATTTAAATTCCTGGGGGAAAGTAAGTAATCCTACCTGCTGGACCACAGTTCCTTTATACATGATAAATAATTTGACATATGCAAGCAAACCACTCTTGGGTGCCTCTGCTGACTGTGCAGGAAAATGATCTTGCGGGGCTATACATAGGATGTCTGCTCAAAGACCTGTCAGATGCTGGAAATGCAGACAGATGTACTACCATGGTTATGTTGACTGTAGAAATCAAAGGTTTAACAGCTCCAAAGATGACATTGCAATTAAAAGTGATAAAAATAAAAATTAAAATCTTCAGAGGGTATCAGTTTACAGTGAGCTCAAATTTCCGCTTTGTGTCAAGTTGTTTGTCTTTAGAGAGGATGGTATGCTGCTTCCAGCAAAGCTACATAAATATTTTCTACCAAGCCAGAATGTTTTTCCTAGAGCTGATATCTCGTGCCTACTGAAGCTTTTGGCTTCAGTTCAGAAAAGTATTTTACTAGAGAATTCATATATGCAAAAATGAACCTGAGGGACCTGATCCTATAAATCTCGTCAGTTGAAGAGAAGCATAAAAGTTGTGCAACCGTGGAGATGACAGCCAGAAACTATATGGGAGGTCAAAAGTCAGTCAACGAAGGCCAGACTGGGAAGAAGCAAAGTTCAACTTCATAGTCACATTTGTGGCAGGTGGTGGGGTTTTTTTGGATTGTTCATTTGGGGCTTTTTCTTTGGGTTTTTTGATTGTTTATTTTGTTTTCTTTTTGTTTAAATATTATGTCTATAACATTCACTCAAAGCGCAGCCTTTCCAGAAACTAAGCCAGAGATTTATGTGTTTTGGCCACTACAGATTTGATCTGACTAGATAATTATGAAATAAAAATGTTCTGGGCAGTTCAACTGAATGTAATTTGTGTAACAAAAAGAAAAAATACATAAAAAAATGTTTGCATCTGAACAAGTTTATGTGTGTTGTACTACTTGACCTGTCGTCAGGCTTTATACTTCAGAGCCCTGCTGGGAAATGCTGTCAGCCTTTTAGACTGAAAGTCTGGATGTCAGACTGGAAAGTTCCTAACTCTTCTCTGATTTCCACAGGAAAAAAAAGAGAGGAGGCTCAGACTTCAAGGTAAAGGAATACAAATGCTTGGGACGATGTAGAGCTCTGTGTGGGCTGACTGATCCTGCCTGGCTGGGCTCTGTGCTCGGTCTGCACTGCTTTGGGTTGCTCCGTGCAGCGCTGCGTACGGCAGCCCTGCTGAGCAGCGCGGTCACCGGCACGGAGAGCGCGTTGAGAGAGGCACCCGCTTTCTGCATTGACGTTTGGGGCTTGCTCTGCGAGGCAATGCCAGCTTTTGGCTTTCAAAGAGTGATGTTCAGCAGAAGTTGCTCTAGGCAAGAATCTTGGAAGGAGAAGGTCCTGAACATCCCCAGCCCCTGGAAGGATGGGAGGAATCGTAGCAAGGTAAGTGCTCGTGCGAGACGACGGGAACTGAGTGATAGGGATAAACTGTGCTGGTTCGTTGATTTTACTGATGCATCTGCCAAAACCATCAGCTGTGCCTGGCCGCTCCGCTCATGCCTGGCAAATGTGCGTGTGTATGGCGCAATAACCAGAAGGAAACGTTACTCAGCTGTGTTTCCTAAGGGTCAGCGGAGAGGCGTCCGTGCCGTCCCGCGGTGTGAGGCTACAGGAGACAGCGAGGTACGGATGTGCGGTTGGGAGCATGAGGAGCTCTCACAGGCCAGTCCTATTTTATTTCTGAAGGTCTTATTGCACCCGGCGGACCTTTCCCATGTGGAGCCAGGGTTCAGAGGGCTCGTCTGACTGGTGACGGACACGTGGCTGATGCCGCCAGCTCCTGGAGTGGTGGCTGGGCAGCCCGACGGCAGGACTGTAAGTAGGGGAGCCTGGGAGGTGGTGTGTGCCGGGCTCTGATGGCTTTCCTGGGGTGCTGCTGAGCTGGAAGGGAGGGAGGGAGGGAGACGGAGTGAGGGGGTTGGGGATTTCATGGTCTGTGGGCTTGGCTTTAAGGTGTGCTGGAAGGATACCTGCTTGCAGTTAGTCATACTCGTAAGCTGTGTTTGTATCTTCATTAATTCATCCTTTTTTCCATGTGAGGGAGAAGTGTGTAAAAACAAGGGTGGCACAAGGTTGCTTTTTACGTATAAAATTTCCTCTGTATGAAGCTATTCCTGTGGAGACATAAAAAGCAAATCTACAGCGTAGCTCAAAATTGCACGAGACCTGATAGTGAAAGCTTCAGCAAAAAGTGAAGAACACTACCTGTCTTGCCAGTGAAATATTTTTATATCCGCTTTATTAGGCGTTTCAGCTTTGTTTCTTTCTGGTTGGGGTTAGTTGGTAAGTGAAAAATCCCTGCAAGGAGCAGAAACACTGGCAAGTGAAAGTGAAAGTAGTGCACAACCAAACATTTTGGAAAGCTGATGGGGTTAGGATAGACTAGGAGCCCTGGATCTCGGCAGGAGAGACAGCAGGGGTTGACATACATCTATGGAGTGGGGAGAGTGGGAAGAGGGAAGAGGGATGGGGGGAGCAATAGAGGAAAGCTGCCTGGAAACATAATCCCACCCCACTCCCTTGCTTTCCTCCCCATTTCCCCTCTGCCCCCTCAAATCCACACTCCATATCCACAAACATCAAATTATTCCGCTGCCACAGCAGCAGCACGCTGCTGTGCAGAGGGGAGAGAAGGGGCAGCCACATCCAAAATAACCTTCTGGGACTGCTGGATCTCATGAATCTCCTGCAATGGGATTTGAGAGAAAAAGAATCGGGAGCATTTTTCTAGGAATAGGCCTGGCTGGTGTTGCTGTGTGCAAAGAGCAACCGTGGTCTGGAGACAGCAGTGGAACAAGCTATGGCTGTGAAGGAGACTTGGGTCCTTCCTCTCTCTTTGTTCTGGCAGTCCAGAGGCTGCCAAGCCTTTGTTTGCAGACCTTTGTACTGTAACCAGCTCTATAAGGGAGCTCCTCCTATAATGATTTCCTCTGATTAGTCTGCTCTGAATACCCATGATCCCTGCCAAAGTGTGAAGGGCGTCAGAGCCGGATAAACGATCATTTCCAGTTTCTGTTTGAATACTGTGTTCAAATCCTTTGGGCAGCCACAGACCCTTGCAAATTCCAGAGCAGGCAGGTGGGCAGGTCTCGGTTGTGTGCACGTGCTCCACAATAGGGTCATGTTGTAGGAGCAGCGAAGTGATGAGATGCATAGAAAAATGTTGGCTGGGTCCAAAACTGGGACACTCAAAAGAGGCTGAAGCACAGCAGCGAGCAAAGTAAAATCCTCTGAATTTGAATTATTGGTGGCTAAATCTTTCAGCTTCTTCTCTTTGCAGCTGCTGTGTCTCCGGGGGAGAGTGCAGAGCAAAGACTTTGCTAGCAAGTGATTTTTTTTTTCTTTTTCCTCTCCAAGGAATTTGACCTTGGCTGGCTGCCAGAGGCCCACCCAGCCGCTCTCTCATTCCCTCTCCTCAGCAGGACAGGGAGAGAAAATAAGATGGAAAAGTTCACAAGTTGAGATAAAGACATGGAGATAGTTGAGAAAACCAGACTTGACTTGGGGGAAGTTAATTTATTGCCAATTAAAATGTATTATTTTATTATTTTATTATCTATGATTCTATGATATTGGGATGGTGAAAAACAAACCCAAAAATTAGAACACCATCTTCCCCCATCCTCCCTTCTTGCCAGGCTCAGTTTCATTCCTGACTTTTCTGCCTCCTGCCCTGCCCCGCCTCCTTCCCTCCCAAAAGCGACACAGGGGTGATGGGGAATGGGTGTTGACCTCAATCCATAAGAGTTGCCCTCTGCCACTCCATTGTCCTCAAAAATTTCCCATGCTCCAGCATGGCTCCTTTTCCACAGGCTGCAGACCTTCAGGATAAGCCTGCTCTGGCACGGGGTCCTCTGCGTGGACTGCAGCTTCCTTCAGGGTTCTTCCATGGGCTGCAGTGTGGATATGTGCTCCACCACGGTCCTCCACAGGTTTTAAGGAGACAATCTGCTTCACCATGGTGGTCTCTACGGGCTGCAGGGGAATCTCTGCTCCAGTGCCTGGAGCATCTCCTTCCCTCCTTCTTCATTGACCTGATTGTCTGCAGGCCTGTTTCTCTCATATTTTTCCTCATTTCTCACTGCTGGGCAGTTTTCTCAGAGGTGCCACCAGCTTGGCTTGGCTGATGGGCTCAGCTGTGTCCTGCATTGGAAAAGATGTTTCTATCAGTGCCTTCTGAAGGCTCTCTGACTTCTGCAGCTGATCATGCACTGCCTAGAAGCCAAATCTTACTCCTGTTAGCCAAGTGGCACCACCAGCCTTTGTGTAATGAGCTGAGTTTATTGTGTCAAGTTGTATTTTCTTACAATGAGTGTTTTACAGAGTCATATTTTAGAGAAAGACAGTGACCTGGGTCTAAGCCAGAGAGGTCAGTGTCACTTCTGTGATGCTTACCATGCCCCATAAATGTACAAACATCAGTTCCTCCGTTCTGGGCTAAACCACACTTCCTAGGTGGAGGGGTCTGACCAGCTTTGGAAAAGACCCAGACTTCAATCTGAATTTCTTTTCTGATCTTAGGGCTAAAGAAGCTGCCAGGCGTTGGTCAGCCTGTGGTGTCTTCCGACTGATCCATCTGCTTCCGAAATGGAGTATGGCTGGTATTGGCTTGATGATTCTGGAGAGTGGATTGAGTACGGGGAAGAGGTGAGATCCATCTGCTGTTGGTGGCAAAAGCTCTTGTTAAGCCATCTTCAGAGAGTTATTTAGGGCACGTTGTCCAGCAACTGGTGTGTTTCACATATGCTGCTGGGTGCCCTTGCAATGCTGCTCTGAGGCCCTGGTGGGTTTGTCACAGTAATTGTCCCTCAAAGCGGTACTGCTACTCTGTGAAACCTTTCAAAGGACTGGCTGGGAAAGTGGGTGCGTTTTTTAGAGATGATGGATGTTTTCTGGTAGGAGCTGACCACACAGGGTGAAGGCTGCTTTGTTGCTGTTGTTACAAGCAGCTGTTCTCTGTGGGATACTGCTCCGTTGTTGAAGAACAGAATGCTTGAAGCCTTAGAGACTTAGTTCAACATGGCATCCCCTGATAGGGGCCTGGGGAAACACTGGTATTTCTCCACAGTGTCACCTAAATCAAAGACTGGTTTCTAACAGGTATAATTTCCTTGTTCTTCCTATAGCATCCAGATCACTGCTCTGCCACGATAACATCTGCAAATCTGGAGAAGGAATATCTAGCTGACCATAAAGGCATTGTGTTATTCAGGGCTGGTTCTCAGAAGTATGAGTTAAACTTTGAAGGTGAAGTATCTCCTTGATTTAAGTTCATTACACAGTGTAGCTGGCTCTAAGGTAGCCTCCGTACAGTGTTGTCACCCTATATCTGGGTTTCTTTGAACAGGTCGTTTTCCTTCTGTAAGTTTTCTTTGAGCAGAACTTGAGCAGTTTGTACGTTTCTCTGCAGTTTTGAGATACTCTGCTCGAGCCTCTGGACTTGCTCATCTATAATAAAAAAAGCATCTCTGACAATATTATATATTCAGAAGAAGAGCTGAGAGTAGACACTTCATGGCATCTGGCTTATGCATTTGGGTTTATACAACTAAAGAGGAGAAATGAGAAAGGGGGAAAAAAACCCAACTACTGAAAAGGCAAATGGTGAAGTGAGCCTGTGGGAGACATCTTGCAACTAGCTATGGGGAGAGAAAGCGCACAGTGCAGCAAAGGAAAATTTAGGGCTGGTAGTACAGAGAGAGAGAGAGTGGGAAAATGGGAAATGCTTTTCTGTTTCTAATTTATTTACCCATCTTAAAATTCCTGTTGGCTTTCCAAATTTTAAATCTGTTTCCTGGCATGAATAAAGAGAGTGGTGTCTAAAGGAGGAAACAATGGATAATTAGCCATGTCACACAGCGTGTGCTCTGTGATATTGTTACAGGACCAAGACGAGAGGACAGACTTTCCTCTTAGCACCACGTAACAACCCCGTGCTGCCGGGAAAGCTAGATTTATGACCTCCACCATATTGAAAACTCTTCCCTGCTGTAGGCCTGACATCAAATGTGGTTTTCTCTGGCCGACAGCCTGGATGTGAATGCATGTGCAGGTGCAGTTCATGGTTGGTTGTCTTTCAGCTTCACAACTTATGCTAGCAGGTGTTTGACCTCGCTGATCTCCAAGCAGAAGAAGCACAAGTGGGAACGGTTTCAAACCATGGAGCGGGGTGGGCATGGTAGAGGAAGCACCACCACGTGATATTCAGGGCTACTTCCTTTTTTATCTTTTACAAACACATAAAAGTGTGTCCCTGGACCATAAATGATCTAATTAAGTCATTGTGTTTTTCTTTCAAGACATGGTCCAAAGAAATTTGATCTTTGAAACTCAAAGAAAAGTTGTCCGACTGCCAAAATTTCTGTCCCCTCAAGGTGGAAAAGACAGAAGGTAATACGTATTCATTACCCAATAATGCCTCTAGATGACAGCACCTTTCTGCTAAGAACTTCCTCCTACCTGTTTAGAATGCAATCTTAGATTTCTTAAATTAATTTTTAGATACCTGTTGCTGGCTAGTTTAACGGCAAATTTTGCAGTGACAGTGTTTGTACATTGTGCAACACTTCTGTGAAGTGTGCTGGAGAGACGTTTGGTGGCAGTATCTGGCAGCTGTGAGAGACCCCTCGAGTAGATTTGTTCTTTCTGTGAGAGCAAGGCCACACAGGGCTGACACAACTGTGCCAGGAATTTTTATTCTTGATTTATGCCCCAACAATACTAAACTGTGCACAGAGTAGGAGCCAGTCCCAAGAACTGCCAGTCCCAAGAACTGTGGAGCAGATAGATGCCATCCCTGGAAGGCTGATGGTAAACTAAAACACAGAAGCAAATCCCCCTAAATGAAGTGAACTGGATGCACTTACTTGAGATACCCTGTCTTATGGCTTTTTTAGAGAAAGTTCGGCTTGACAGAATTTGAGCATATCTGCTGTAAATTTAGTGGTGCTGCTGCTTTGCTTTAAGAAGAGCTTTCTTTGCTTCAGAAACTCACCAGCAGACAGTGCGTTTTAAGCCAAGGGTTCAATTCAAGGGTTATTTCAACCAAGGGTGGGTTGATTCAAAAAGAAAACAAACCTTAGCTCCTGAATGGATGCTAATGCTCCTAATGCATGCCAGGAGGGCTTAGTGCTGGAAGCTGTTGAGCACTGATGGGTGCAGTAAGGCCTGCAGGGCACAGCTGTCCACCCACAGCCTCCTGACAGACTTGGTCCTGGGGATGGATACAGGCAGACCACCCGTGTGCCCAGCGATTTAGAGATGAGTGGGCAGGTGGAGGGAAGAGGGCTCATGCTCCACTTTCCTAGAGGTTCAAGCAGCACGCATGGAGGGTCAGCTGGAGCAGTTGTATAAACCACCTGACTAGGAGCATGTTACTTCTCATTTGATGCTCTCCTACCTGTGTCTTGACCCGCCAAGGGATGCATTAGTGCCACCAGGATGTGTGTGGAAAACTAAACTGGAGAAAGGAATAAGGCTTATGTGGAATATAAAACAAAAAATTCTGGGGATGCCTGAAGGCTACTGTACAGCCAGCAGCTGGATCCTCTGGAAAGAGGATTCAAGTTAAGAGTATCATGGACTGACCTGCTTCTTTTTCTTTTCTTCAGTCAAAACATGACTCTATCATGTTCTGTCTGTCCTCCACAGTGGGACCAATCTGCACTGCCTGATATCGGGTTCAAGGTAAGTCTTTCCAGTAGTCCAATGGGTAGGGCAAACTGTCCTATACTGATTTTTCTGAGAACATAACCCAAGGCACTTGAGATGTTCTCAGCTTTTAAACATGCCTTACAAAATCAGCAGCTATGAGGTGAAACAAGACTGATAGTTTCACATTCAGAATAGATCTGTCTCTCCTGGGAGACTCTCTGAGATCCCCCTGCATATACCACGCAGGATAAGAAAGACCCTTTTGACCATTACTAGTCTGACCTGTCCTTTGCACTCTCTCAAAGTGTCTGATCCTCTGATAAACTGGATCAATTGCATCATAATACAATGTAGTATTTCCTCCACTGATTTGAAGCAAAATGTTTTATTTGCTGTGATAAAATTAGGGCTTAGCCCTGTAGAGAAGGAGCGAGAAGGAGCTAAGGTGTCAAATTAAGGTGAAACTGATATTCGCTCTTCTCCAGCCTGAATACTGCTGTGCATTTCATCTTTAGGTTACTCTGAAGTAAAAATAATCTAGATGCTGAGGTGTGTCCACCAAAGGAAGCTCACATGGGATTGCATTGATTTCCCTCAGTCCATGCCTGCACTTCTGGCATGGGGAGTAGGAGTGAAGGCGGGGAGAGGATGGTTAACTGGAAAGACAAGAGAAGCTTGTGGCTTTTCTTCTGATGTGAGGAGGTCGAGGAGTCCTTTGGAAGGACTGGGAATCATTAGTATCAGTAATACCTTATTTTTGGAGTTTTTGAATTTTTCAGTTGGTAGAGCTCAGCTACACTTCCCATGAATATGGAAAAATTAAGAGGCTGTTTGAGAAGACGATGAAAGATTACTGCATCCAGCAACTACATAGGATCCAGAACCCAACACTTTGGCAAGTCTTTCAGTGGTTTGTATCTATTTTATTTCATTATCCTGATGGTAGCAGAAGACTCACATTTCCTGATCTATTGTCCTCCACAGTCTGCATTAGGAATTGCCAAATCCAGCAGCCCAGCAGAGATGTGACTGCCACGTATCTGCGTGCCCGGGTCTGGCTGGTATATAGTGAGGTTCTGCAGGTGTTCCTGGTAGGCGCACAGGCGCAAACACACCCATACACACCAAGCGTGTGAGTAGGCACGCAGCTGGCCACAAAAACCAACACAGACAGCACAGCACTCGTGCAACCATAAGCAGCACCAAAGGCTGCATCCTGTTCCTTTCCTCCAGCTGACTAGGATGAAAGCCTGTTTCTGGAACATACATACATGTATGAGTCCCTCCAGGAGCTGGTCTTAGACACTCAGCCTACCCATGTGCTGGCCTGTGGATTCTGTTGTCTCCAGTTATGTTCTGCAAAGACGCACACACATGCAAATGGATCTCTATAGACTTCATGGTGTCTGTCTTCAGTGGTGTGGACCTCCTGGTCCCGCCAGTAAGCAAGCTCAGACCTTCTGGTCTCTCCAGCATTTGGCCCAGATGTATGACTGCTCCAATACCTGACCCCTCACCAGCTGTCCAGCCTTGCACTGTCTAGCAATCGAACTCTCACTTGTTGCAGTTATTGATGCTATGGACAGGCAGCTCCTGTCACCCAAGGGTACCCACTCCAGTTGCTGCACCCAGACCCCCACACAAGCATATGCACATAAACTTGGAGAGTCCATCACCCAGGTAAGAGTAAGAAATGGAGTTTAATGAGAAGATAGGGCAGCCTGTGCTAATCAGGCACAGGGCATGGCCAGGCAAGCCTACTGACCAGCCAGTTGCCTGTTTATACACAACCAGCCCTTTTTACCCCCTTATCCATCTATTTTCCCATGTTTGTTCCTCCTCTGACCATCTTGATGCCTCCCTTCTCCTACCTACAGCTCCTCTGTTAAACATCTCATTATAAGTCCTGTGCAATCCCCAAATGCTCTTACCTGCTGTCCAATAAAGGAGTCTCATACTCTCGCAGGCAGTACCCTGAGTCTGTCCATGAGCTGCTCCAGAGCCTTTCCATTGCTCCTGGTGCTGGATGTCCTCTGGTCCCTGGGGCTGAGGCTCCACTGAGGCAGCCCTGGGACAGGCTGGGGCTGGGGCTCCTCTCCCTGTGATTGGGTCACTGAGGTTGTCTCTGGTCTCTTTTTAACCACATAACCTAAAAGGTTGCATGTGGGGTTCTTGTTAGTGTTATTCAAAAAGAAAGTTCTTTTCCTTCACCATGACTGAGCTGTGGTATCTCAAATTTATTCTTTTTGTTTCTTAGACTCTTCTACATGGGCTTTTTAAAATATTAGTAATTTTTATGTGACAAAGATAGGAGTAGAGATTATACAATCTTCACTGTGGCTTCATACAGCTCAGTTTTATAACCATATTTATGCATTCAGGATTTATATAACCTGGGATCTGACCAATTCCCATTTGAGAGATGTTTGTCTCTTTTCTCTCTCATGTGGTATGAAGTTGTGGGTGACACAGTCCATAGCGATGTTGAGAACTTTTTTGTTTTGCTGGAAGGAGACAGCTGTGCAGCAGGGTACCAAGAGAAGTGCAAAGCAGGCAGTAACCCCACTGAGAGTGTTTTGTGTCACTGTTCCTTCA
Source organism: Tauraco erythrolophus (assembly GCF_009769465.1). NCBI lineage: Eukaryota > Metazoa > Chordata > Aves > Musophagiformes > Musophagidae > Tauraco > Tauraco erythrolophus. The sequence goes on along the minus strand of NC_141468.1, from coordinate 66,457,063 downwards.
TGACCCAAAAGTAGGAGGAGCTGAGTTGGGAAATTGTCCTTGTTTGAACCAGGCTAACATGTCATTCTTTGTGGGTTTTTTTTTTTTTTTGGTCCCTAGGCAAAGGGAGCAGATGAAGAAGCTCAATAAATTAAAATCAGTGGATGAGCGGCTCCTGTTCCATGGGACAAGTCCATCCCACATGTCCGCCATCTGTGAGCAGAACTTCGACTGGAGGATCTGTGGAACTCATGGGACAATGTATGGAAAAGGTAAGAGTGCAGAAGTGTAGGTCCAGGGGCTGCAGCAGCATGGACTGCAGACCCCAGCTGGACTGATGAATGGGTGCGAGGTGACTGACTGTCCCTGACTCCTGCATTCCTGCCTTTAGGGCACTTGTCACCTGTGTGCCTCTGCATCGCTGCAGGCAGCATCAGCAGCAATTCCTTTCCAGGAGGGGCTAAACCCACCTCTCTTTGCCTCAGATACCTGCTTTTCAGTAAAGCTCTTGGACAGGTGGGACTGGGAGGTTGGTGGCAAAATGTGGCTGGAGGCTGTCGATGCTTTAAAATAAGCCGATGTGGAAACATCTGGTGAGGATGTGTGTAGAGCTAACTGGGGCTGCCAAAGTGCCAACAGCAGATGTGCGTTCCTCGCTTGATGTATTGTCTTACCTGTGGCTTTTCCTGGTCTGTAGGAAGCTACTTTGCCAGAGACGCCTGCTATTCTCATGAGTACTGTTCTTCTCGTCATGGTCGCTACAGCATGTTTGTAGCTCACGTTCTTGTTGGAGACTTTGTTCAGGGAAACCCCGAATACCTTCGCCCTCCACCCAGACCCGGTAATCCAAACAGACTTTACGACAGCTGCGTGGATGACCCGACAGACCCTTCCATCTTTGTCATCTTTGAGAAGCACCAGATTTACCCTGCCTATATCTTGGAGTACAGCAGTGAGGCCCACTGTATGATCCTGTAACGAACGGCGGAATCTCCTTTGAATTTACACTGAATAAATTACACTTTAGTACATCTTTTTTTAACATTTGTTCCATTTCAGTAGTAGCTTGAGAACATTTTGTAACATAGCGAACAGACATCAAACCCCTGAAGGATTGTGGGGCATAGTGTTTCGGTAGGAGCTATTTTTTGCTATCAGCAAGTACTAAACTTTAATCTCCACTTTATCTCTGGCCTGGGATGGGGGTGTACCTGCCTTGCGTACCCTGATGCAACAACACCTTCTGCTGCTGAAAGTGGCACCGCTGAGTAAATGATTAACTTGATCCGCTAATACAGTCACTCAGGGACGATTCCTGCCTGTGATGGTGCTGATGTGCCAAAGGGAGACTGGGAGGGGAATGCAGAAGAAGGGAAAGTGAAAGTACCTACATCATGGTGCACAAGACAGGAATCACAGTCTGTCCTTCCAGTAAACCGCAGGAAGCTCCTGCGCCCTGGAGGCTTTGTAATAAAAGCTGGCAATGAGCTCTGCTTTGTTTCCTGGTTGCTGACAGCTCTTCTCACTTTGTTCTTCTATGTCAAGCCTGCCCATCCCCAGTCCCCATGACACCTTGTCCTTGTCTGTCCCCACGGGGTTTAGGTCAAGAGAAGCAGGGATGTGGCAGCTGCTGAAGGTAGATTCCCACTACGCCAGGACATTAACAGCGAGGAAGTCCCTGGTGAGCTGAATAATGGCACACGGCAGCGTCCCACCAGGGCTGCAGAGCCAATGCTTGCAGCAGTGAGTGGTGAGGCAAAGGGGCTTTGCCAGCAGCTGCCCCTCTTACTACCCTGTAGACTGAAGTTGGTGGTGACTATTTTCTTGCCCTGCTGCTGCCTGGCACCTCTCCGGGCGATTGAGAAGTGCCCCAGCAGCGTGCGCTCCGGCTGGGATGGATGGGGGAATGCTTGGATGATGGACATAGTATGTGAAACTTGGTGGATGGTGGGATAACGTTCAGGATAATACAAAAATTAACAGTTTATTTTAAAATAGTCTTGCTATATAAGCTGTTGTAATTCAGCAAATGAGTCACAAGTGGCTCAGTTGTCCGTGAGTGGGAGGAACCCAGAGTATGGATGTGTGTAGGATCTCATCAGCTTTCCCAAAGCCTGCTATCTTCAGGCACAATCAATGTCCTTAGAAAATGTCAGAAAAGGAGCTGACTACAATGAGTCCCTGAGGTGCCATATTTAGTGTGGTCTCGTGTCCCATCTCTTGTTATAGGAAACTGGAGCCTAACGGTTGTTCTCTTGCAGATCAGTGATCTAATCCTGTCAGCCACAGGTGAGCAGAGAGCTTTCTGTGCCATCAGGAAGCAATGGTGAAAGTCACTTAAATTGACTTTTTTCTCGATATGAAATATTTTTTTAATTAAAAAAACCCGAAGCAAATGGCAGCAAGTTGTCTGCCTCACGTCTTTCTCAATAAGTGGTGTACAACAGTTAATTGCTTTTCCATGCTACGAAGAGCACTGCATTGGAAAACTGCAGTGATTTTGGAGAGCTCTTTGCCTAGGATTTGTCAGTTGTCATAGATCTGCATCATGTGCTTTGCATAAACATGAGTATGGGCATTATTTGTAGAAATAACAGAGTCTGCTTTAAGCTGTTAATTTCATAAATAGATGGGATTATATAGAGATAGGACTTGCTGCCTGGCCGTGACACCCCACGGGTGCTATGCACGGGCAGCCTTCACCTTGCAATCGCCCTCCCCTTGTTGCCTTCAAGCTGCAGACTCCTGAGGATGGGAAGGGACTGAATAATACACGTTTCCAGCTGTTGGTTTGCCTTGGTCCTTGTGACATTGTGTAAATTTGCTCCATGGCTTCATCAGCTTCTGGGGGGGTTGTGTGTGCAGCCTTTGGGCAGGACAGGAGCTAGACGATAGAAGGTTTGGGAAGAGTTTCGCTCTTAGAGAAAATGCTCTGTGCAATGATGCCCTTGTACAAACCATCTTCCCCCATTCTTCTCCGCCACGACAGAAGAAACCATCCGTCGTACGGGAGATAGCTGTTTACAGCAAAGTGGACTTCAGGGTGTGACTGCCAGCCTTCTCGGGGGAGGGAGAAGGTAAACGAGAGCCTGCTGAGGGGCAGGCCAGACACTGAAAAAGGGAGTTTTGTTGTTCTGAAACCGAGGAAACTGGGCAGAGAGGAGGTTGGTGGCAAACATGCAGAGATCAGAAGAAAAGTAGATTTATTTCTGACTGCAGGGAGAGTTCATGCAACCTTCAGCAATTAGGGGCTGGGTATTATATTGAGAAGATCGGGCGGGGGGCTGGTGTATGCAGCTGTAGCGGTGCACTGTGGCGTGGGGCTGCTGACGTGCAGCTGCTGTTGGCTTTGCAGGTGTTGGAGTACCAGCTCTGAAACAGAATCACTCCTCGAGGAGCCTGTGCTATTTCAGGGTCACTCTCTGTGACTCTCAGTTTGTGCCACTGCCAAAAGGAGCAGCGCCACCTCCCCAGTGTGTGTTGTTGTCGCTTTCCCCATGCCACTGCTAGTGACCTTCCTGGGGTGGGGAGGATCAGGTGCAGAGCATTCATTTACTTGAACACTGACCTAGCCAAAAACTCCACAAATCCCAAAACTAAAATATGACGTTCAGCAAGAACGGTTCCCAGTTCTAGTTATGTCAACACTGATAAAGAAGCAGGGGGCTGCAGCATTAGCATAAGATGATAGAGAACCTCTAGCTCAAGCAGAGCTTTGAACAGTGAAAGATTTGGGAATATTTTGGTTGGTAAGGCATTGAGAGCAGAAACCACTAGTGAAATTGAAAAACAAGTTAGTCTGTGAATACTTCTTCATGGGAGTTTTGTTCAATATTATAAATCTGCTAAAAGTTCTTCCAGACCTGAACCTCCCAGTACCTCTGGAGTACCTGGATGCCTGAGGTTGTGAACAGAAAGCATTCCTCAGCAATGTTTTAGAAAAGAAGTGCTTGCCAACCATCAGCAACACGTGCAATTGCTGGCAGGCACTAAGTGTGGATCCGATCTGTGGGCTTTTATTTCCCCCTCTCCTAAAAAAAATATTTGAAGGGCGTCCTATCCTGTTGAGAAAGGATTAGACGACTTTTGATTCAGACGCATGGGACTGACAGTTTTGGAGTCACCAAGATGGTGGTGGAAAAGGTCTGACCTGCAGAACACTCTGAGTAGCCAAACTGATTTCGGTGGCATTTGCTGCCTTCCCTCCCAGCTGCACTGGTGCCAGCTGGGCAGGTGTTGGGGTGGGCTTGTTCCAGAGCCTCCACAGTTCACCAAGCTCCTTCTGCCCAAGGCTAGGGAGTAAAGCTGCTCTCAACATGAGATGAAATGATCAGTTGGTATCTTGGCTGATTACATCTCCACCTTTTGAATACATTCTCTGTTAGGAGGGTGCTGCGGGAACACTTCATCTGCCCTGCCATGGGGAGGTTTTTTGGGGAGGGTGGCAGGTGCAGGGGACCAGAGGGAGAGGGCTCTGCTGTAAGGCCAGCTGCCTCCGCCAGAGTCCCCAGATGCAAAGGAGTTTGCTCAAGTGATCTTTTCAATGTAATACCTTTCTAATTGATTTTCTTGTGGTGCTTTTGTGACTTGACAGTGTCCTTTGTTTTACCTCCATTGGTTACATATTCATGTACCTGTTCTAGACTTTCTATTAAATAACAAGTTTTCAGGTCTTTTTTTAATTTACTGGTGCCAAATTTGACTTTTCAGCATTTTTAAGAATCCTTTTTAACAATTTTGACAGAATTTATTACAGGATGATTAAACTGTAGAAACTTAATGCTTGATTGAACATGCTGAATGGCATGTTATTTTCTAAAGCATTTAAGCTCCTAAAAATCAACCTGAGCCCCATAACCTGGTGCTATGACTGTATGGGTGCCAGCTGAAGAAAACACAGATATTGTTCTTGGCATGACAAGCTCAACAATTGCACTATTTAACAGGACTCTGGATCGAGGGAATAACAATCCTGAATTAATGTGTAGCTGTGGTAATGATGAGGGGCTTAGGGTTTGGGGGAGGGCAGGGGTCCTTAGCTAGGGGCTGCAGGAGACATCTGTTAGGAATCAGACTTCCACTGTCCAGGGAACAGCTTTTTCTAATTGTTCCTGTTCTTTTACAGTCCTGTTTCTTTTGATGAAGCCTATTGTCTGGCATGTTGAGCCCTAGACACTATTTTCCAAAACAACTCAAACTGTCTTTCCAAGATTACTTTTACATCTAGCTTACAAATAGGAGCAATAGGAAAGGCTGACCTGCTTCTTACCCATCTGCTCTTAATGACTTAGATTTTTCTTCCGGATCCTTTACTCCAATGTCAGAGGACCCATAAATCGGTGCACCAGTGCTCAACCTGTAAATACTTGAGCAGTGTCTACGCCTGATATCCTCACCACTGGAAGAAGCTGTCTTTACTCATTCCCAAAGAGAAGCTTTATTTTCACTGTATGTTCCCTGAATCATTTTTCTTGGGCTGTATCTTCATCTTTTGTGTCCTTAATTATTTCTTTTTCTAAAGGATTTTCCCTTTACTAAGTCCTAAGGACTTTATCAACAGAAAAAAATGAACAGAATCCTCTAACAACTTTGTGAGTCCGTGAGGATTGTGAAAGTTGTTGCTCATCGTGGGAAGCAACTCATTGCAGTGGGCAGCGTAAGGGATGTGAACTTGGTAGTCAGGTGATTTGTTGCCACATCTGCTGAGGTTTTGTTGGGGAACCCAGGGAAATTCAGAAGTGTCGACTGAAACATCTTTCTTTCCTTTTTTTTTTCCTCTCCCTTTCATCTTGAGACAATTCTACACTTGTGATCATTCCTGATGCTCACTCATTTGGTGGATGGATGGATGATTCCCTGGATGATGGATCGAGTATGAGAAGCAGGTAAACACCACTGCACCCCTGAAACACAGCTCCAAGTCCCAGTTGCTAGTGAAAAAGTCCTGCTTTGAATGTTTGTTTGTGAGGACTGCCTGTCTGGTGGCACATGGGCTTTCTCCATAGCCTAGTAGTGCTGGCCAACCCTTGGAGTGTCACAGATACTCTCAGGAGAGCTTCTGAGTACCACCTCTAAGCACAGCTGTCTGCCCTAGGAGTGGCTAAAATCTTTGTCAAGGCTGTTTTTTTTTTGCCTGTACACATGCACACATATGTATTACATATACATTATATAAATTTTGGGGGAGGGTGGGGAATGTCATGACTCACTGGAAAGCTGAAAAGGTTGTATTCAGAAAGATGCTTCTTTCAAGTACAGTGCAGCACTACTTCGTCTATTAACTACTTTGATTTTGATGGTATGCTAAATCTTTACTCAGACCCTGTAAAGAACATTAAAAGCCAATTGCCAGTAACAGACACTGTCACTGCCTTTGTTTCTGTAGCCTTCAACCTAGTTTGCAGTCTTGGTGACATCTGCCCAGGTGGAGAAGGTGTTCCAGACAAATCAGGAAGGCACTCTGAAATTTCGAGTTCATTCACGGAAATATGAGACAAACTTTAATACAATACACCTCATCCAACCTGGCCTTGAACACTTCCAGATATGGGGCATCTGCAACTTCTCTGTTCCAGTGCCTCATCACCCTCACAGGGAAAAATTTCTTCCTTATATCTAATCTAAATCTCCCCTCTTTCAGTTTAAAGCCATTGTCCCTTTTCCTATCACTACATGTCCTTGTAAAAAGTCCCTTTCCATTTTTCTTGTAGGCCCCCTTTAGGTACTGGAAGGCTACTAGAAGGTCGCCCTGGAGCCTTCTCTTCTCCAGACTGAACAATTCCAACTCTTTCAGTCTGTCTTCTTCATAGGAGAGGTACTCCAGTCCTTGGCTCATCTTTGTGGCCCTTCTGTGGACCCACTCCAACAGCTCCATATCTTTCTTATGTTGAGGACCCCAGAGCTGAACGCAGTACTCCAGGTGGGATCTCATGAGAGCAGAGTGGAGGGGAAGAACCATCTCTCTTGACCCGCTGGCCTTGCTTCTTTGTATGCAGCTCAGGATACAGTTGGCTTTCTGGGCTACAAGCACACATTACCGGCTCATGTTGAGTTTCTCATCAACCAGTACCCACCATGAGCAGGATGGAGAGCTCCTGGTATTGGTTCAATGGGCACAACCATTGGGTTGAATATGGGAAGCAAGAGAGCATCTCCCTTTCATGCTCAGCACCTTATGCCAGCCACTCCCTTCCTGCTGTCTCCTTGCCCCAAAGTGCAGGAAAGGCTGCAGCACAGCAGGGAAAGAGGCACATGTGGCCCCAGAGTCTGTCGCCATCACTGGATGACAGAAGTGCCTGAAGGAAATTATGAGCTCAAGGCAGGCATGTAGTGATAATTCCCCAAATACTCTCCCTCCCTCCAGCAATTTTTGGCTTAGGGATCTCCTGCATCAGAGTTGATATCTATATCTATAATAACCTTGGAAGCATTATTCTTTCAGTAATTATTCCATCACTTTTTAAATCTGTGTAAACTTTCAGGATCTGTGACATATTGTGTTAAGTGTTGCCACAGATGAACTGAATGTTGCTTGAAGGGGGCTCTCCTCTTTCTTGCTTTGAACTCAGCACCTGCTAGCTTTATTTGATAAAAGTGATTCAGATATTCTCCTAGCGCTTTCTTGATCACCTCACACATTTCTGTCATTTTTGCTGATTTTCCTCAATGCTCCCAGGAAACCCAACTCTGAAAACAGGCTGCCTTTACAAGGTGGCTGGGGAATTTGTTGAAATCTCACTGTAATTCGAAAGTTTCGTGCATGCGAGAAGGGTTCATTTTCTGCATACTTCTACTGAAAAACGAATCCCTGAAAACCACCTGCTTTTCCCATCAAAGCTCCTGGGAGCCATCCCCATCAATAAGCTTGCTTGGAAATAACTCCAGAGCCTAGAATTGCAGCTCCTCTTTCCAGGGAACCTCTATTCCTTCCCCCTGGGCCATCAGAGGAAAGCGAAGGGCTGCAGGTATGGAGGCGGATGGCACTGCGCAAGGGCGGAGAAGGGAGGTGACATGCACAGGTGATCAGACTGCACCGCAGCCACCAGCGGTCCTCAGTGGGGGACACAGAGAGAAGAGATGGACAGGAGAGAGCCCCTCCAGTCTGCAGTGGTGCAGGGGCTGGCAAAGGCAGCAGAGAGACCCTGCTGCAGCTCAGAGATGAGTCCGTGGCCGAACTGGTTTAAATCACTGGCTTTTCCCCATGACTCGTAGAGGTGCTAAATCCAACTCTGCAAAGTGTGCAACACCACTGTGGCCGGAAGCCTGTTGCTAACAAATCTCCCTCTCCTTTCTAGCATCCAGAGCAAGGTCTTGTCCCTCTAACTTCTGCAGATGTGAAGCCTTGGTGTCAAACTCATCAGGATGGTACTTCAGAATTTCAAGTTGGTTCTCAGAAACGTGAGATAGATTTCAAAGGTAAAAGGTCTGTGTGCTTACCTCTTGACATACTCAAGGGGGAGCTAACTGTCATGCAGCTTCTTTTCCAAAATGTTGAAAACCCTTTTCTACTTATATGTAAGAGCAATGAGGAAACATTTCATGGAATGCAAGCAGCCTCTCTTAGCACTCTGAGAAAGGGAAAGTAAAGGAAGTGAAACATAAAATTGAGAAAATGGAAGCAGTTTTTGCAGACTAATCAAAACTGAAGGCGGCTTTGGTCTGAACAGAGAGACATTTTAGAGTAGTCTCCTTCTCCTTGATGTTGCACCATCTGAGCTAAGATCTTTATTTGTTTACATTTGGGAAATCAAGGGCTGAAATAAGGATGCAAGTACACTGAAGAGAATGATAGCGACTAATTCATCATGGATATATTGTCTCTCTTGTGCATACACAGTGTAGGTGGTTGCTGCATGCATTGTCATTTGACTGTCTGAATCCAGTTTGCCATAGTGCACAGTGAGCATGACATGCTGGTGACTCTGCTTTTTCTTGTGTGTGAATGTGTCATACAGCTAGGGCCTTTCCAAGCAGAAAAACCCCCAACAAACTGCTGTAGCCATTGCCTTGGGGGAGAGGAACAGGGAAGAAGAAAGTTCGGGGGCACCACAGCTAAAGCTAATTGTGAACTAGACCTGAGTTTCTATGGCATCCATACATTTTGTGCAAAGCTTGAAGACTGATCCTGTGCAGTGACAATTGTTCATGATATGTCATATTTTAAAGAGGCTTTAAGCTGTGGAATGCAGCCTTGGATTAAGATGTTAAAAAGTGTGTATGTCTTATGCCTAGAGAAGGTGATGCGCCTCCTCATATAGTATCTTCTAAACCAGTCTGAGGGAGCAAGAGGTAAGTAGAATGTTCCCTTCTCCTGTCTGGGGCTGGAGAAAGAGCATGGCTTCTCTGGTGGCCTCTTCAACTGCTGGAAAAAGATCCAAGGTCTCTACAGGATGAGTGAGCTGTAAGCAGGCCAGTGAATTAGCTCTCAGATGGTGGCCAAGGACCATCTCAGTAGCTCCTTCTGGGTTTTATCTTTTCATAGCTTCACTCCATTACTGTGCTCTTTTAAGTGAATGTGTGGAGTTTTTGTCCTTACATCCTCCCTAGTGCTAAAGCTGAGTCTGAGTCATCCGACACAATCCGGGCACATCACTGTGTGGGGGCTGGTGAATCCGGTGTTTGCCAGAGAGGCTGCCAGACTCTTGGGGCATCTGCACACAGCAGGCTCTGGGCTTCCCCAGCCTCCGAGGCATCGTCCTTCACCGAGCTACTGTCTAGTGTGGCCAGTGCCATCTGCCAGGTTGTGGGGAGAGGCAGGAATTACCCCAAGCATCTCTAGCAAACAGCAAAACAGTGAGAGTGCTTGGGACTGGGAGCGCAGTGTGAGGCACTGTGTCACACCAGTGGAAAACAGAAAAGATGTAGTATGAGGAAAGCATAGTCTGGATCCTCAGAGAAGGACTATGTAGTTTAGAGATGCCTGTTTTTGTGATAGAGATCACATTAGTATAAGCAGAAGAAAAAGTTCGCTGGGTATCACCACCCTTTGATCACTTGGAGTGCGGCACAGTCAAAAAGATGTCCACAAACCTCCCCAAAAATTTCACAGGCAGTGCTTCAGGTGCCTGTTATTGTTTGCCCTGTGCTATCACCATGACGTCAGAGAGGAGAGGGTCTCTTCTTTCAACACCACAAGAGGAGATAGTGCTGGTTGGAAACCAGGTCAGCAAAACCCCTGAGTCCCGGGGGCTTTGGAGACAGAATCTATGTGAGGTGGAGAAAACATGAAATTGAGTGATGGTGATTATCAGCTCCTCAATCAGCCAACACGAAACCTCCACACAAATCCCTTCTTACTGACAGTGAAATGCCCGAAGCAGAAATGTCAGGGAGCAGAGGAGGAGCTGGGTGCAGGAGCAGCACGAGCAAGGCTAATCCCGCTGTGTTGCACAATGACAGCTGCTCTCCTGGGCAGCATTCCCAGATGGCGAAAATCTCTTTTCTCAGTCGTGGTGCATTTGTCTTCTCTTTCAAGAAATGGTCCAGAGAAGTCTGAATCCTCAGACAGTGATAAAAATCTGCAGAAGTCCCAGAGCTGCAACGAGTGGCAGTAGGAAACAGGACAAGGAAAGGTATGGGATGTTACGCTCATTATTCTCCTGCCCGTGGAAAATAACATCTGATATTGAGGCCTCTCGTGCTTCAGGATGACTCATTTATCTTCTGATGTAGACTTCGTGCAGGTAGGCTGGGCAGTGGGTTTGACGGTGTTGGCAGGCTGTCACTGTGGCAGGCATGCTGCAAGGGGAGTGCACCGAGGAGAAATCCCAGCAGTCTAGAGACTGCCAGGGCAGCTCCCACTTCTGCTGATGAGAAGTTACATGGCTGGGGGTGTTCAAATAAATCTGATGGAGACAGAAGAACTCTATGGTAATGGAGTTTCTAGGGTGGTGGTTTATGCTCTTCTATTGAGGCTGATACTGTGACAATGTGAATCAGCAGGTCTAACTCAGGTGTGCACAGCCATATAGCCTGGGGAAAACATACTTTTGGTTTGCCACCCAGCCTGCTAGTGAGCTGGGAAACTCAGGGAATAAGGCTAACATTCTGGTTTGTGCATGCTGTAGTCTGGAGCAAGAGGACGAGTGGGACTGGAAAAGTGAAGACATCATTTAGGGGAAATTGGTGCAGTGTTGTTGGAACAGAGGTGGGCAGCATCTTGTAGCAGTCAGGGGAAATAAGAAATGGGAAGAATGTGAATGTTCTGGCTGGAACAAAAGGCAGATGTTGATGATTTGATGTGGTTTTGGTGGGCTTTTCCTTCTCTGATTCCTCTTCCAATGGGTTGAATTTCATGGTCCTGCCTTGCAATTCAGGAAAAAGATAGTTTTAATTGTTTCTTGGGGTCTCAACAGGCATTGTGTGAACTGTTTGTGCCACTGCTTTTTTTTTTTTTTGGTAGCCTACTACCAGAAGAGGCCAATATGGCCAGCTGGTGGTAAGGAGATATGATGCAAGGACTGTGCTTGAAGAGCTGTTTGTACTTCTATTATACAGGACTAGGTTGCGATATTATCAAGAATTTTTATAAGCGTGTAGCCAAGCAAGGGAGGAAAAGCTAACACTTTGCTGCATTATGTGATGCATCTTGCTGCAGAGCATCACTGTACATACATAGACATTCTCTACTTGTAGCTTGCATTAGTAAAAGAGAAGAGTTTATACAGAACATAAAGACAGAAGGTTTTCAGAGGCAGTCCCTGAAACATGAGCAGAAGACTGTTTTGCAGAAATCCCTTGAGTTTGTTAATCTTGGTCAAACTTGTTTTAAACAGGCAATCAGATGCTGTTCACATATGTTGTGTTTCCTTCTGTCTGGGACTATTTAGCACTGCCTGAAATAGGATGGGAGGTATATATCTGTTCACATCTGCTCATTACTTTGGGAAAAGTTACAGTCTGTAATGGCTCACATCAAGCAAATCTAAGATACGTGCCTAAGTCCATGTTTGTTTTTCAGCCTGCAAACATGTCCCTTCAAAATGTACAGCTACAAGAGGGACAAGGATGGCTGTGTAGAAGAGCTTTGCAGGAGACACAAGACTGTCCATTCACACCATGTCATTCTATCTCTAAATGGCCAGTGCACAGAAACGTTGGTTTATCCATTGTGCTTTTGAGTTGACCTAGACGACAGCTGATGCTATGGAGGTTGAGCCTCAGTGCTCCCTATTCACAGGACAGTTTCTACTTTAAAACTCTGTCACACTCTAGAATTTCAAATCAAAGGATGCGTGTTAGGGGGACCATGAGCTCATTTAGTATTGCTATAATGAGATTTAGGTCTTGTGTGTTTTTGAAACATCAAGCAGTGTGATTATAAATCAAACTGCTTTGATGACTCACTACAGTAACATCAGGGCTTGTCTATAAAGATGAGTTAGTGCACAAGAAAGATAAGTACGCACTTGATATAGAACAATGATTTCACCTTGCCTTTTCCAGCTGGACATCTATTCTGGACCCCCAATGTCTTTGCACAGCTTTGCTTTAGCGTGCTTAGAACTGCAGATGCTCTCTGGGCAGAAGAAATGTGACCCACAGAGAGCAATAACTCCTTTGTATTATGGGCAAGCTCTCAGAGTAGGAGTTTAGAGCACACTGGGACATGAGTGAGAGTCAGGAAAGGACCATGAATAAGTGGGAAAGGGCTCTGAAAAACCCCAGGCCATGAACGCACCTGCAGTGGGTAGTGGCTGGGCCCTTTGGGAGGAACTGGTGAGGTGTAACCCAAAGCACTGCAACACGTTGGTCTGTGTTGTGTTAACTTTTTTCTAGCTAGTAGAAATCAGCCATGCTGACAGCAAATATAGGGAAATCGAGAACCTATTTCATCAGACAATGAAGGATTACAGCATCCACAGGCTCCGAAGGACTCGGGAGCCCAACGCTTTGGCAGCATTTCTAGTTGTTTGTATCCGCTCTACTTCATTCCCCTGGTGGCAGTGGAGCCATTCAGATAATGGCTGGGCCCCCATCCCATCCTCCCAGCATGTGGGTGGTTCCCCCTTGGCAAAAGGGAAACCGCCTCCCTCTCTGTGCAGCCCCACATGCCAGCTCTCATGGACTCAGGCTCATTCCTTGGGAGCAGACTGCTCCGATTCTCTGATTTATGGTGGAAAAATAACCAAATCCAAAAATGGGAGGAGGGGTGACAAAAGGGTTGGAGCCCTGTGGAATTAGACCTGGGGTTTACAGGAAATTTATGTTTTGATTGGGAAAACCCAGCAGCTTCCAAGATTTTTATTGTAGAGATGGCTTTTATAAACCTGAGGTTTACATTTGGGGTGCATACGAATCTTGTTTTGTAAGCCTGGCTTTACATAAGCCATTTTAAAAACTATCAGATTTGATGACCTTTTTCAGGAAAAAAACAACAAGCCCAGGCATTGTAAGCTCGAGTTGTACATACCCTCTCTGTTGGTAGAACAACATGATTTTGGGAAATGTTTTCTTTACTGTTTGGATTCTCACAACTGCAATGTTCTCATTCAAAATGGAGAAGGCTAGAGTTGAATATTTTCATGAAATCTGAAAGTTTGATTAACTACAGCCAGAGGAGCGGGTGGACTATTTCCCCAGGATATGGGAGACCTACATTTAATCCTATACTTGAACTGAACCTAAGGCTCCCTGTTTTGGGTGCCTGCCCCTATCATTTCACAAATGGAACATGGGATAGTCACTTGGGCTTGAATGTAATAACCAGAGATGGCAGTCTGGGTCTGGTGTTTTCCAAGGAAAAAACAGCACCAAAACTGAATGTTCCTGAAAAAAAAAGAAAAAGGTTCTAATGGCACGAGCATTTTCCACAAATTCAGCAAAAACATAAAAACATTTAGTCAAAAGTCTGTTGGAGTGGGCTCTTTGTTTTGTAGATATAAGGTGTAGTTTTACGCATTTCCTTGTGTCAAACTTGGCTGTGACTGAACAGAGCATGAGACATTTGTATACAGGTTTGACTTAAATGCCAGTGAGGGGATGGATATAACTGGTTACATGAATTTTACCCCTCTGATAGAGAGGAACTGAAAATGTTTCAATACATCTAAACAAGTGACTACTCCAGTTCTTCTCTGAGAACAGATATACTGAATTTGTAGAAAAAACTGGCCAGTGTTTTGTCAGAAAAACTGAGGTCTGAGACCAAAACTTAAAGCGTTAATTCTATGAAGAATTAGAGTTCAGGGCTGCAGAGGGAGCACGAGAGAGCACTGCTTGGCCTGTGGTCTGTTGTCTTTATCCCTGTACGAGGTGTGAGTAGCAGCTATTTGCTACATATCAGAACCTCATTTTTCTTGTTTTAGTTCTCTTCTCCCTCATCAAAACAATCTTGTATTTCTGAAATAGCTCCTGTTATACTAACAAAGTTTCTTTTAAAAATATCTGAAGTGCAGTGGGATTTTTTTGCATTTGTGATGACACAGGGATTCCTCTTAGCTCCAGCTCAAAGTTCCCATGTTTCTTCTGCTGGTTTTGCAGGGAAGGTCTAAGACACTTTCCTTAGCATGGAGGCCAAGAAAGGAAAGAGCACGACTGGAGAAGACCACCTGACATGCATTAGGTATCTCAGCTTTCCTGGTACTGATATGAACAGAAAAGAGGAAAACTCTTTTTGAAGGCCAGTTAAAGATCAAGCCACCCCTTCAGCCATGCTGTTAGTTCAAGCCATCTAGCTCAGTATTTCAGGCCATAGTCTGCTGAGATCAGATCTTAACACCATGAAACAAAGAGGTGTGGGTTTTCTTTTCTTTTTCCCCAATCACACACCCTCTTTCTCTCTTCTGGGATTTTTGCAAAGGCAGTGCTGAACAGAGAGTAGCTGTGGGCACTGGCATACTTGCCTTCTCATGGCATGCAGGAAACCACCACCAGCCAGTCGATTTCAGGTGGAAGGCTTTGTCCTGACAAGTGAGACAGTGGAAGGCTTGAGTCATGGAAAAAAAGAACCTTTTCCTCAGCTTCTCTGCCTCTTCTGATTTCAGATCCCACTGCCTCTGGTTTGGTCAGGCACACAGATTTACTGGGCAGACTGAAGCAGTGCCCCAACATGTGCAGTGTGTGTGTGTGTGTCTGTGTTTCGTCATGTGCTGGGATACAGGTTGTATGGCTACACTATTTTTCTTATTCTGTATTATTTTTGATCTGACTGGGACTGGGTGGAAAAAGTGGTTGATCCATAAATATAAGAAATGCTTGTACATAAGTGTATGTACATATACTAAACTCCTGATATGTTTTTCTGTAGGCAGAAAGAGCACATGGAAAAGAGAAGTCTGTGGCAGGAGGTGGATGAGCGGCTCATGTTCCACAGGATGAGTCCATCTCACATGCCTGCTATCTGTGAGCAGAATTTCTACTGGAGGATCTGTGGGACTCATGGGACAATGCACAAGTGCAAGAGCTGGACTGGCATCAAAATGCTTCCTTAGACCTTTTGCAACCTTTAAAGCAACAAAAGAAAACAGTGAAAGCCGCTAGATCAGCCCCATCTGTTGATGTCTTAAAATAAACTGACAAGGATGTGTTTGGAGCTACCTGGGGTAGGAAAGAGAAGAAGGTGCTTGTTGAGGGCTTGGCTGCCAAAGTGCAGATAGCAGATGTTTATTACTTTGGTTTATGCATTTTCTTACCCATGGCTTTTTCTGGTCCCTAGGAAGCTGCTTTGCCAGAGATGCCAGTTATTCACATCAATACTGTCCATCCAGCACAGACCATCACAGCATGTTTGTAGCTCAAGTTCTTGTTGGAGATTGGAAATCAAGTCTACCTTTACCCTCCAACGAGGCCTGGGATTTCAAACAGACTTTTGGACAGCTGTGTAGATAATTGAAAAATCCTTCCATCTTTGTCATCTTTGAGAAGCACCACTTTTACCTGGACTATATCGGAGTATACACATTCACCCCGATAAAGGTGATGTCAGAGGTAATAATATCTTGTCAGAGGTAATAATACACACTGTCTGAAAGTAACACTTTAAGGTTTGACTTTTTTGAACTCTATGTTGCACGTTAGAACCTCATATCTGATGTTCAGCTATACTGCAACTCTGTTTCAGTTACAGAAGTGAAATTACAAGTATGGTAACTTATGGAATGGCTGAGTCCTCTACAAGAGTTGTTTTCCTCCTAAACAGGCTGGTGGCAGTTAAGTTGTAATAAATAATAAAACCACGACAATGTGATGATGATTTGGATGCAAGTGCAATGTAGATTTAAATGTGTGTTATGATTAATTTATAAAACTAATTGCTTCCATTTAAAATATGGTACATAAGTAGATGTTGTTTAGGACATACTTGGGGAAACGAATACAGAAAAAGTGGAAAATGGAGTATAAAAAGCATGTTTGAGGGGTGACTCTTTGGAGTTGTTTTTCCATGGAGTGAATATCATCAGCATCTTGTCAGTGTAAGAAAAGTAGACAATGGGCTCTGAGCTGTTTTTGTCCTGTGGTTTGGCTGCTTTGAGTTTTGTGGCAAGAAAAGGCTTTTAGATCATATCCTAAAGGACTGTTACATCATGTTCCCTAATTTCTCTGCTGGTCCCTTTTGGTTATCTTTCAATAAGAGTCAGAAGGGCTCCAATTCAAACAGAAAAAAAATATATTCCTGGATAACAAAGAAGCAAATGACTCATTGGTCTTCCTCAGTCTGCCTTGACCATTGATTGTGTACTGACACTGAAGTAGACAACACAACGGACAGCTAGTGAGAGAATGGGTAGATGCCACAGGCTGTACTGCAGTCCAGACATACCACAAATCTAAACAACAGTAATTTCCTGCTCCTCTAGGAAGAGCTAAGTTGTTATTTTGAGCTGTCTGTGCCCTCCTGCACTGCAGGCTGGGCTGGGATCTCGCTTTAAGGGCATTATGCAACCTCCCTCCCAAAACTTGAAGGATGAGTGTGAAGCGTTCCTTGGATTCACACCAGAATATTGTAGTGAATTTCTGCAGGGTGTTGCCACCCCAGTATGCAGCAGCCTGCTGTGCACCTGGCCTGTCCGTGCTAAGGGCAGCTCCAGCACATTCAGGTGTTAAACTGGAGCTGTGATGGGAAGCAGAGAGATGGTGCCATTGCAGGCAGCTATTGCTCAGATTTTGCTCTTCATGTGGGAAGAGCAAGCTCTCTTGTGCTTGCTTGAGGATCCGTCTTGTCCATGGACCAGCTGGAAGCAGCTCCCTTGCTCTTCGCCCTCATGCCAGCCCTTAGGAGGGCCGAGGATGCAGGACACCTTGGCTGCTTTGAATGAGCTCCTCTTCCCTGGGGATGCTGTCTCCTACTTTTGCCCAAGGCTGAATTTGAGGTCATAGCATTGGAAACACCTGAATGCTGGTGGCCCCATCCCAGACAGCTGCCAGGAAACATTGTGAGGAGGAGTCTTGCAGCCTCTGCCAGTGGGAAACCCTGGGGGTGTAGGAACTGATGCTGTAAAACATCCTGAGAGCCCCATAACTAATGCTGAGGATGTGATTTGCTTTGTTTTCTGATCGCGTCACTGTCAGCACTTCTAACCTTATTCTTCTATATCAGATCTGCTGGTCACACTTGTGACACCCTGTCCTTGCCCTGTTCCCACTGGATGACTCCCCGCCCCAGAGCAGAGCTTCCCTGGGTTCAGGTCAAGAGAAGCAGGCATATTGCAGCTGCTGCAGTTGAATCCCCACTGCACCATGACACTGACAGCAAGGAAGTCTGTGGTGAGCTGAGTAACGGTGCGCGGCAGCGTCCCACCGGGGCTGCAGAGCCAGCACTTGCAGCAGTGAGCGGTGAGGCAAAGGGGCTTTGTGAGGGGCAGCTGCTGGCATGGCCACCCCACCTCCCACCGCGCAGACTGGAGTTAGTGGTGGTTATTTTGAATCATCGTGCCACTGTTGCCTGGCACTTCTCCAGGCGACTGAGAAGTGCCCCAGCGGTGTGTGCTCTGGCTGCGATGGATGACGGATTGTTCTGCCATCCCAGCTTTCAGTTCATGTCTGTAGGAATTTCCCTAAGTAAGTCAGCCCCTAGACTGAACTGTTGCATTTGGTTTATTTCCACCTTATCGTTCCGTGGGGAGTTGCGGGATTTTATCAGAAAGTTAAGGTTTTCCTTAAGCAAACTAGTGAGCTCATCAGGAGCTTTGTGGACCTAGTGGATGTGGATCTCGTTAACCACGGCTAAGCACAGGGCTTTTGATGAAAACGGGAGGTAAGGGATGTGTTGGAAGGGGCGATATTTACTAGACAACACTTCCAGTTGGTGATATGACTGTTCTTCTTTTAACTTTCTCTCTCCAATAGTCAGCATACCAAATCCAAGTCTGTTCTCACTCCTCTAAACCACCTGTCCTGCTACGTGGTGTTGGGGTTTGCTAGGATGGAGGTGCTTTTCATTGCAGGTTTATCCAATCTCATATTCCTACCCCTGAAGCATTCCTATCTGTTTGGATAGTGCACATTTTATCTCCACATAACAATCTGAGGACCCCATTTTACTGAATCACTGGTTTCCGATTCAGGGCTGGAGGTGCATGTGTGAGAGTGTCTGAGATGGACTCTTGCCATTACTGGGTACAAGTATTTCCTGTGCAGTACAGAATACCCCTAAGGGTTTCAAATGAACTGCTTCCTGTGACTGACCACACACATACACGGGAGTCTGCCACTGCGCTTTTTATGGAAGCCACATTTCAGAATCCTGGTTTAACAAAAACGCCCTGCACTGACAGCCTGGTAACAGAGCAAACACTGCGAGTTAAAACACATGCAGGCAAACAGCTCGTTTCCTTCCTGCTCTGTTGTTAAACCTTGTAACTCAAAATCCAGTCATCTCATTCCATGGTTTTTTTGAAGGTGAGGAGGGAGATGACTAGACTATAATTTCACAAAATGCTATTGCTTAGAGCGTTTTGTATTTTTGAATGCTTGAAAACTTCTTTGCTGACAAAATGCTGGAGAACTGAATGTAGTATCTTGCTGTTTGCTGTGCATCTTCCTCAGCTCTTTGGCAAGCTTTCATGAGGGCTACCACACCATTAGAGCACACTGTCCCTTCACGTGGTCAAGTCCCAAAGGGAAAGCACCTCAGAGCCCTATTATAAATGTACTTTTATATTTTAATTCAATTATTATGTTATAAAGGGAAATAGTGACTTCTGTCCATTGAGATGCAGGAGGAAGTGAAGGAGATGGACGTTGACCGGTACTGGGGAATACCTACTGGCTATAGACGGCACAGGGGGCTGCAGTGTATTTACTGGAAGAGGATTTGGTGTGTGCCAAGTAGATAAGCTATTGCCTAGCCACTCGGAAAGCCCCATGTGGCTTGAACTCATTACTTATTTACCCACCCCACAAATAAACTCACTGTGTCCCTATGCACGGGGAGATGAATGTGACAAATGTAGATATTTTCACTGCATGGGATTTATAATTCTCAGGGGAAATAATGGCTTTTAGTTCCTGCCAGTCTAGATAAGGTTCGTAGAAAATGCTCCAGTTTAGCACTGGTAATGGTAGGGTGTTTTGGTAGTAGGAAGCCATGGCTGACAAGCATTGAATCCGAAGATGGTTGCAGAAGGGCTGCTGGCAGTTGTGTCGTTCTCTCGTATGTCCATGACTGCTCTCTCTGCTTTGATCAAGCTTTCCCATTTCTGTATTAACTTTCAGGATGAGGTTGTCCAGGGGGTTTCTTACCTGCATAAAGCCCAGTGAGACTTCTAACACAATCACAGAACAAATAGTAGTGGTAATGTATTTTTCCTCAGAAATCAGGAAATTATTCCAGTGGGATAGGAGGATTTTCTCTGTAAGTGAAAAACATTTGAAGGGAATACTGTTGAGAGGCATGTGATGGTTTGATGGGGGGGGAGGAGGTTCTGGTGGCAGGAGCTGGCCACCAGATCGGACTCCCATCCCCCTCGGGGTTTGAGCCAATCATCATCGCCTCTGCGAATTGCCCTATTTACGTTGAGACAAAGGAACCGGAAAGGTGTGCCTGTGCCCAGGAGCGAGAAGAGGGAAGGGGGGCGCTGCTCCTGCTCCCTGGACGGGCGGCAGCCTGCGCTGGGCTGGCATCACCCGCTGAGGATGGCTGCGGCGGAGCTGCTTGGGGAACTCGGGGAGTGCCCTGCTCCCGGGGTGCCCACCGGGCCGAGTTCACCAGAGAGGACTGAGATCTGAGAGAAACGGCCACACAGACACCAGGTCAGAGAAGATGGAACAGGACGAGGTGTGCCAGAGCTGAGTTTCCCCTGCAACCGGTGGCGAGACGGCAGGCAGCCCCCCTGCAGCCAGGACAGAGTCGGTGGAGCAGAGACCCACTCGCAGCCCTTGGAGAACCCACGTTGGAGAAGAGATGCTGGGGGTTGAACCCAGGGCCTCTTACATGCAAAACAAGTGCTCTCCCACTGAGCTGCATCCCCCTGCATGACGTTCAACAAGGCCAAGTGCAAGGTCCTGCACGTGGGTCGGGGCAATCCCAGGCGCAAGTACAGGCTGGGCGGAGAATGGATTGAGAGCAGCCCTGAGGAAAAGGACTTGGGAGTGCTGGTTGATGAAAAGCTCAGCATGAGCCAGCAGTGTGCACTGGCAGCCCAGAAAGCCAACCGTATCCTGGGTTGCGTCAGGGGAAGCGTGGCCGGCGGGTCGAGGGAGGTGATTCTGCCCCTCTACTCTGCTCTTGTGAGACCCCACCTGGAATACTGTGTTCAGCTCTGGAGTCCCCAACACAAGAAGGACATGGAGATGTTGGAGCGAGTCCAGAGGAGGGCCGTGAAGATGATCCGAGGGCTGGAACACCTCTCCTGTGAAGACAGGCTGAGAGAGTTGGGGCTGTTCAGCCTGGGGAGGAGAGGGCTCCGGGGTGATCTGATTGAAGCCTTCCAGTACTTAAAAGGGGCCTACAGGAAAGCTGGAGAGGGACTTTTGACAAGGGCATGTAGTGATAGGACAAGGGGTAATGGCTTTGGGCTGAGGGAGGGCGGATTTGGATTGGATATGAGGAAGAAATTTTTCACTCAGAGGGTGGTGGGGCACTGGAGTGGGTTGACCAGAGAGGTTGTGGATGCCCCGTCCCTGGAGGTGTTCGGGGCTGGGTTGGATGGGGCTTTGGGCAGCCTGGTGTAGTGGAGGGTTTCCCTGCCCATGGCAGGAGGGTTGGAACTAGATGATCTCTGAGGTCCCTTCCAACCCTAACCATTCTATGATTCTATGTTAAGAGCTGGCTACTACTTTAATGTGGAGGACAGGATGACAGCTTTTCCCTCAAAAAGGATCAGATCTCTGTGGGGGTGACTCACAGATGTCATATGGAAAGTGGGGACAGAATTATTTAAGGAAGGATGAAACCAAGAGTTCTTTTGGGTTTCGAGGTAAAAACCTGAGGAGTATCTGAGCCTGAGGGCAAGGCTAGGGCTGCAGCTCTAGTCAGGTACTCATCCAGAAAGCCAAACCATAGTAAGGCAAGCAATATTCCTTGGAGTTGCAGAGTGCTCATGGCAGGTAATGTGGCTGAGGGTTTTCCCCTGGTTGGTGACTCACAGAATGAACCTCTCGACTGTGCTCTTTCCTCAGCCTTACAGGGTTGCGTTACTTTCTGCAGAGCAATGCAGCTCCCATAAGTGAGTTGCCAGCCTGCCCATCCACAGGCATTTGATGGCTTGAAAACGAAGGAAAGATTGCTTTGCAGCTGATTATTAAGCACTGGTTCTGGTTTTACAACTATTTCTGGGACAGTAGAAAGCTTGATTACAGTCACATTCCTTTGTCCATTGCCATTTATGTCCTGTCTTTGGCCTCAAAACAGCAAAAGTCAGTGCCCACCCAGAGCTGTGGGCACCCGCTGCCTTCCAGTCAGGTCACACACCTGGCATTCACATTACTCCTGTCACCTCAAATTCTGCTGGCAATGGCTTCAGCTACAAACCCCAATGCTTCTAGCCTACTTCTGGCCATGGGAAGAATCTTTCCAGGTCCACAGGCCATGACAGGCCTCTGTAAATCGAAGGAGCTCTAACTGCCTTTTGCAAGCTGGTACACAAAGCATTAACCTCTAATGTAGACAACTGTCGGATCATTTAAGATCTTCAAATCCAATGCCCACTCATAACATCACAGCTGGAAAATCTATGGACACAACAACAAAGACCTCTGTTGGTGCCTAAACACCAGCTCCCAAGCCTACTTGGTCCCAGCAACAGAAACGTGGCATGTTCAAATCCTCAGGTGAGAAAAACGTGACGCTGGAACAGTAATTTGTCAACCAAAAGCAAACGCTGCCTACATGCTATGGCCAAACCCCAGTGAAGAGGAAGGTCTTCATGGGGTGAAGCCAGGCTGGATCCCCAGGATGTGGCCAGGGGTGAACCTCCCTGGTCAGAGAGGAGCAGTAAACGCCACCACCTTCCTCTGACTGGTGGCAGCATGACCTGGGCCAGGGTGCCAGAGGGCAAGAAAGCAGAGACCACAGGTCACCTGGAAGGGAAGACTTTATTGGGTGCTGACTGTGCATTGGTGACATTCCTGAGGTTGGTTGGTTATGCAGCCATGGTGGTGTGAGGAGGAGCTGGCTGAGTGTGAGGTCCGAGTTGGGCACGCGTGTAGGGAGAGATATTAATGCCATCCTTGGCCACTGCTCTCTGGGCTCTCTCTGAGAAAAGTGGTAGTGCTTGGAGCTGGCTGTGTGCTCCTTCCAGGATGTGGGGTAAATTCGTGGCTGCTGAAATGGCCAAGGAGAGCTCAGATGCTGCCCCCAGGGGCAGGGGCTGGTGAGCTGCCATGGCAGACTTCCTGCGGCACTTCGGCTGCCAGCTGAGGAAACAAAGGGTGTTGTGAAATGTACGGTCGACTCAATCAAAACCAGCTCATCGTCTTATTAATTAAGCATAAAATGGCAGAAGGCCTGATTTTGAACATTATACAAGTGTTTCTGTTAGGGAAAAACCTCTTGGAGAGAGTTTTAGCATGTCCTGCTAGGTTTAGCATAGGCCACCTGCAGAGCCAGAGCTGGGATTGTACCACAGGTCTCATAGTGTCACTTCTCTGGCACCAAGTATAGTTTAGAAGTTCAAAAAATACCTTACATAAGGAACCACAAAGCAAGGCAGAAAGAGAAAGAAAATCAGTGGTCTTCTCATAGATTTCAGAATTCACTTTTCACTCTTTAAATTGTCTTTATCTCTTTTTGTATAACATACTTTAACCCCAAAGCCACACAATCAACAATTCTCCAGTCATCTGCTATAGTGAGGAGGCAGCCAGAGCAAGGTTAAGGTAATATAATATTATCCCTTTCTGCTTTCATTATGATTCATTATCAAATACTCTGTTGCTTAAAATAGAATTACAACTCCAGTCCATCTTTTTCTCTCGGAGGGAGTTAACTGTTCTGGGTGAAATTAAGCTGCACTGAGTTTTATACTTTACATTAAAACACAATTCAAATCCATGAACATATTACAGGAAGGAGCAACACTGAAGCCCCTCAACCCTTGCCCTCTCAAAATTGCCAGCAGGTTAGAAAGCTGACTCAAATGTTGGATTTGTCACAGAAAGCTGACTCAGGTGAAATTGCTGAAGATCAAAGCCTTTGTCAGGATGCCGTCTGCATGAACAGTACTAATTAGATATGCTGTCTTGTGTGCATTACTTAACTTCTCATTTGCCAGTGTTAAAGTGTAGGTGTTGAGATGGCTGTAACTGATACCACCTGTGTGGGAGGTTCTTTGAAGATAAACGCTGGATCTGGAAAACTGAAATTTACAGCAGCAAATTTTAGATTTTCAACAACCCTCCCCAGTTTTCAGGAAACCAGAAATCAAGTTTTTTAAAACCTAAACTGAATAGAAAAAAAGTGTTCTTGAACCAGAAGCATTTATTTGCATTGTGCCTTGAGACTTAGTATTTACATCTAGTCCTCTTCAAAGGTTCTTGAACACAGCAGCTATCTGAATGTGCTGGACTTTGAGGACCGAGATATATAAAGCATATTTGTTATTATGTCATTGTGGCTGTTTTACACAAATTTGCTTTGCCATCAGATGACTGTTTCTCAGGTGGACATACTGTAATAAGAAGAAAAACACCACCTATTTCAGGAGGTGCAGGGACCATAAACACAAACACCTAAAATAAGTTAAGCAAGATAATCTAAATGTCAGTATTTAAACTCTGAAAATAGAACTCCTTCTATGACTGTAGCAAATATCCTTGAAAACATCAAATACACCAAAGCAATATAGTTTTCTGTAGTTCATCCCTTGGTCTGTACTGTTGTCCAGATTGGTTCATTGTACAGAAATCCCTGAATATGCCCTGGAGCAGAGACTGAGATTTCGATTGAGCGGTGCTCAGGAGGGAGTGCAAGGTCTATAGGAATCTCATGTTCTTTCTTCTCCTATGGGTTCCAGTAAGTTTCTCTGTCCTTAGTGTGAATTTCTTCTGTACATTGTTTCTTTCTTGCATAGGTTATGAATGTGACATCTTTACTTGAATTTTACTACGTCATGGTTGTTACCAGAAGGAAAGAGAAGGATATTTAAACACACACTAAAAATAACCCAACTGTTTTTTCAAATGGCATTTGAACATATTGAAAAAATACTGCAATTTGTTAAATTGTTAATTAATTCTAAACAAATTTTATTTGAAGAAATTCAGAAATTACAGTTTCATAGTAGCATACGTAAGCATATGAAATTCTTGAACCCTGACAGAAAAAGATGCCTTCTCTCTGAAGAAGTTGATAATTTGTTTTTTTTTTCTCTTTCTTGTAACCGTTTGACAACACGCAGACCTTAATAAATGACATACACAAACATCTGTCCTTAAATAGCAGCAATTCCATCTGTCAATAAAACTGTTTCTGTTCCCCCACATTGGGCCTTGAGTTCACAACGCACAGGCTGGGCAAGCAGATGACAGCACACAGAAAAACTCCCATTTATTGAGACTAGGGATTGCCATCTGGTTTTCTGCTCCTGCTACAAATTGAGCCCTAATAATAGCAAAGGGGGCGTGTGTTCAAAATGCAGAAACAACACGATGTCCTTTCTCCAGCTGAGCAGGTCTTTAAAATATTTTTTAAAATAGTGTTTTAAAATACTGAATTCATTTTAGGAGGACATATGTTCTTTGCCTTATTAAGTGTCTCTTTTGCAAAGTTGAGTGAGAACAAGTCCTATGGCTTAGGTCATACTCAGCTGGATTTTATTTACTAATGCTCCTGGCAAACCAATTAGAGAGTGCCCTGGTACTGAATGAATTAACGAGGATTCCCAGCTCACTACACATTTATTGAGCTAATGGCTATGTTTGCTTTGGGTTTCTTAATGTGGGCAAGGCTCCCAAAAGTGATACTGCTGATCTAAATTCTTCCGTGTGCTATGGAAGTGATGGTCTGGCTGCTCCACTTACTCTTTGTTTCAGCTACATAGCCACAGTGACAATACTCCATCAGATAGTCAGTATCTTCAAAGGGTATTGAAAACTCAGTGTTTCGTGCTTGATGGCCATACCAGGCGCTCTTTATTACCTGCTGGTGTTTCTAGTCCCAATAGCCTTTAAAAATAAACCAGAGATGATATTTGTGTTTCAAAGAGACCAACCTGTAGTGCACCTAGTGTATCTTCCAGACGTGTGTTTTGGATTTTGGCACCTCAGCATAGTGCTGTTCCTTTTCTTTTAGTTCCTCTCTCGTATTTAAAATCAGACATTTTCTTACCTCTCTCTCTCCCCCCCCCTCCCCCACTCACCATGGTTTTAATTTCTCTATTTCCTGACTATTAAAAATACTAATTTTGCTAGACTGATTCTAAACTTGTGTGTCCAATGGTAGGCATTCTTTTTCCTGAACAGTTTTAAGCAAACTTGTATATCGATATGCACAAATATAATGTGAATTTGAGTACATATTAATGCAAACTTTTATTTTATCCGAATGAAGCCTGAGCATTTCGATTTGCAATTTCATTAGTGAAAAATGCATTTACTGATAAAGTGTTAGGATTTTATATTTCTGTGTGAACGAAACTGAAAGTGCAGCAGAACTTAGGATAAATCTTGAGATAAGGGGACTAAGACAAAACACAGCGGGTAATTATTTCCTTTAAAACCTGGAACAGGTGAATGAATATCCTAACATGAGTAAAGAGACTGTGACATTTATTTAGCCTGGTTTTGGAAATGGAAAGTTTCTGCTTACAACATGGGATCGTCAAAGGTGTGTTTTCCACTCAAGGTCCTCGTTTTGCTCCTTCACCTTTCCTAGAGAATAATGGGGAAAAAAAGTTGCATTTGTAACTGGAGCAGATCTCGCAATGCAACCACATCACTCTGGCTGATTTTCTTAGTCAGAAGCTGAACCTGATCCATTGCTCTCTTTCACAGCAAAGCAGGAGCTCTCTTTGCTGCCATCCCCATCCAGAGCAGTCTGGTGGGAGCAATAGGTTTCTGGAGGAAACTCAGTGGTACAAGCAAGGCTGTCCAGGGGAACCCAAAGCTGCCCACCCGCGAGGATGTGAAGCGATGTGGCAGATGAGCTTCCCTCTCCTGCCTGCCAGAGACAGCGAATGCAATGGCTGTGTTAAGGGAGGTCTCTGGGCTGGACTTTATTCTGGAAAATAAACAAAAAAGACTGAGCCACTATCAAACAACTCTCTGTCTTGCTCTAGGCACATTTAAAAGAAACCCCCACCCCAGCTGCAAGAGTCAGTTGTACATAAGCCCCTTCCCAGATCTCTCTCCTCGGAAATGTGACTCAGGTGCCTTCTGCTGGACCACGGTGCTGCTCACATTGCCTGCAGGGAAGCAACCCCTCTGCTCAGAAGCTATTTTAATGAAATAGCTGAGGAGGGCTGGTTGTTCCCTTACGTTGTTATATGGTCCATGCCCCTGCTATGTCTACCAGCAGACAGAAATCATCCCCACAGTCCTCCTTCTGTGCAAGTCCCCGGCTGCCTCCCCAACCTCTCTGCAGCCATGGGTTTGTGCCCTGGCAGCAAAAGAAGAGACCACACCAAGAGGTTGTCCTGCTGCAGTGTCCCTCGCAGAAAAAGAAGAATAAGACAAACCAGACAATAATTGCAAAATAACCCTGCTTTGAAATCAGGCACACTGCCAGAGAGCTCTTATGCAAAAAAAAAAAAAAAAAAAAAAAGCTGGAGATTCAACTCTCCCATATAAACATCTTCCTTTTACAGTCAGAGTCCAGTGCATACAGGAACACACGCTATATACATGCTCCTCTTCTTCAACAGGCTTTAGAAATCAAATGTGTGCCACCCATTCGATGTTAGCATCATCATCGTCACAGCCTCTGACAGCACCACAAAATAGTGCAAACTTGAAATTTGGCACTCTGGGAGAGCTGTTTGGTTTGGGTCATTAATTCATCTTCCCAGGTTCTGTCCTTCCATGCAGGAGGAAATGTTATCGGAAGGTGGTGCCTGCTGGAGCCCAGAGTGACCTCTGGCCAGCAGGACCTTGGCCCCACTGAACATCCCCACACCCTCAGATCAGAAAACTCAATGTTCTGTAGTCTTATGGCTTGGGACAAGCAAATATTTCATCACAAGCTGTACATTTCTAAACTGATCTGTCTTGCACAACATCACTATGCATTCAGGCAGTTCGCTGTAATTATGGCTTTATAACATTTTGCCTCTGCTTCTGTTAAGGCACTGAAGTTGCTAGTATGTTTTCTTGAGCTGTTTTATTTTTAAACAAATTGTTTCAGTGTCTGGCTGTCAACAGCTGCACTCCTCATTTTACCTATTTCATATACACTTATTTTCTGCAGTGTGTCCTGATACTGCAGCCCAACTTTAAACTTGAACCTACAGAAATCGTTCAACCGACTGTTGGTGAGGCTTGCAGGTCATCTGCAATTTCAGGTTTTTCCTCAGACTGGTGGAATTTTTTCTTGAATAACAAATAATGCAATTTAAGCCCACAAGTGTGGCAACTCTTAGGGGATCTTCTTCAAGGTTTTCTCAGTGTACCCAAGAGCTCTCCAGCCTCAGAATCAAGCTGGTACACGTGGGTTTGACTTCTTGGAATAAGCTGGTATCACCCACTCCATCATTCATCCCAGCAGTAGTAGAGCCTGCCAGCTCCAGGTGGTGCTCCAGACAGACTTGTTAACATCTAACCTCAGCCAGCATTAGGCTTAGTATTATCAGTAGCTGAAAATAGGGAACATAAACAATGAGATGGATTGGGATTAAAAATCACCAGACAGTGACTGAAGTGCAGGGTCTGGTATTTGATCACTTTGGTTCTTGACACAGTGTGAAAACCTGAACAACAAGTTTATTATAGATTCCATCCCATTTGGAGTAAAATAATGAAAGACCAAGGAAAACATAGAATAAAAGTATGGTACTTTAAAAAAATAGTATTGTTGTAAGTTTATTTTTATAATTCCAAATTAGATGCATTTTCTGTTGTCTAAATATATCTCCATGGTAAGATCTACTGAAATCTACTGCAAAGTTTCTGATGTTAATGGTCATAGATAGTTTCTTGGTTTCTTTCTTTCTGTGGTTGATCAGCTCATTTTTTAAGCACGAATTTGTTATTTGTAGTGTGTTTTGTTTTTCTCTCGAAGTTGTACCAATAATAATTCAGGATGGCCCTTCACCATGTTGTACATTGTCACAAACCTGGGCTGGCTGGCATCCATTTACGGTGACATGCAGTGACTCAGGTATTAAGTGGATGAGGATGCTTGTACACTCTGTCATTCTTCTGTTGGTGTTTAATAACATTCAAGACACTAATTAAGTAACTAGATATATATTGATACTTGTTTGGTTCAATCTTCCTGAAAAAACACGTGGGCAGTACCAGTTTGGACAAAACTCAGTGATCTGAATATCTCAGGTAGAAAAGCTGAAGTTCGTATATCTGAAACACTGAAGGTCTCTCACTTTGCGATGTGTGACAGCGCTACTGCTGACGGTAACAGCAGTTGTTCGTCAGCAGCCAGCACCGTTACAATACTCTAAGCAGTAAGGCGTAAGCAAACCGCCCGAAATGTATACTGTATTCAATAATTTTCAGTCCCAAGCAGGACACAGGCACCTCAATTTTAAGATTTGGATTTGGTAAAGTGTAATTTTGAGACTGGAAAACAACAAAGGCCAATGTTGTCATATATAAGTGGGAATCCATGTTTTTCATGACTATGCAGGTGACAAAGCGTGCCCTGTTCCCCATGGGTGTTGTGTCAGGGAGGCTGCAACCGTGCGTGTCTCTGGGGCAGCGAGGGCTAAGCCATGTAGACTGCCATTCTGGACAAAGGCTCCATTCATGTGTTTTCTTCCTTGAAGGAAGTGAGAGAAAGAAACATAAGTAAAATATAGCAAAAGCTGTTGTGAAACAAGCCTGTTGCTGTTCTCTGAAAAACAAGTATGTGAGGATTCATTTTTGGAGGCATGCTGAAGCAGCAGGGGAACCAGAGGATGACCGCAGCCGCTCCTCCTCCAGAGGCTGTCACTGCCCCGCCAACGCCAAGGACTAAAATCAGCTGGCTTCTTAGAAGAGGACGTGGTGCTGACTGTGTGCCACAGAAAATGTCTGCTGTACAAAACCACAAGCTATTTCCCACTCCAAAGTAAAATCTTTAATAGTAGCTGTTCTTGCAGTAATTGGAAAAGTTACTCTGATTCCCTTTTTTTCTGGAAAAAATATCTCTGGTTGCAACTTATGCTCTTGAAGAGTAGTTTGAAAATCAGTCCAGCGGATCTAGAAAAACTCAAAGTCCATTGGAATAAAACTTCTTCACTGATTGCTCAGCCGGCGTCAGAATAGCACAATCTATTACTGAGTGCTGCTTAGTGAAAAATGAAATTAATTTAATTATTCTCATTTATTGCACTCAGAGATGTTATTGGTGTCTTCCATTCAAAAGGTCTCTCTGTCCTCAATGATACCAAGTGAAACACTCAGTCATGTTAAGGTTGACATGAGGAACGTTATAAGCTGGTGTACCTAGACAAGAAACACAATGAGATATTGTATCTGTAGTCACTGTGTGAATTAAACTATGTCTAACTCTTAGAGGGCTTTGCCTACATGAAGCAACAAATCCACTGTCATTTGAAGTCTTACACAGTCATCTACAGAGTTGGAAAAAAAAGATGTGTCTATTACCTAGCTCTGACAAATTAGCAGCATTGTCAGTAAGCTGCGGTAGCATCTCCATGATCCCCTGGGAAGATGAGGTCTCTGCTGGTCTCTGAGGTCACAAAGCTGTGTACAGGAGCGTCCCCGTACAAATCTGCAGCAGAATCAGGGCACTTGCTGGAGTGCAGCATGTTGGATGGCATTTGGCCAAATCATCCAGTCCCTTTGCATTCCCACTTTTGAGCATGCTATGAACGTGAAGTTGAGCATTGACCTTTCCAACATGCTTGAGCTAAGGCACTGGGGACCACGTTGGAGGGTGGGAAGGATGGGAAGCATTGGCCCAATGTCAGCACTCCCTGGGGTTTGGACACTGCAGAAGAGCCCCAAGCCTCAAAGTCTAGGGAGGTGAGTCTCCACAGGCTGCAAAGGTGGCAGGTGACTGAGACAGAAGGTGTAACTCGGCAGCCATAGTACTTTCCAGCAGTATCTACTGTGAACCTGAAAGTGGACACAGTCAAGGCTTGATTTACACTGATGCTCACTCCAGATGTGTGCTCACCTTGGAGAAGCCGGGTGTGTGGACACAGACAATGTGACAGGAGTTACACTGACTCGATGTATGACTGCTGTGCAAAGAGGACTCCTTCCTGTCAGCATATCGAGGCTTGTGGGGTCTGGGGGTGTCTGCCATCTCAGACAGGAGGCTGTCCGTGAAAATGAATGTTCATTTCATGGCCAACTGAAGGTCAATTTCCAGCCAACAATTAAATATGGAAAAGCAAATGTGTCTATAGAAAACAACTGATAATATGTTTCTATGGTTCCTAGCAGCGCTGACAAATATTACCACAGACAATGAGTTTATTGATTTTGGCAGCACTCCTTGACCATCAAGAAAGTAGTTATTACAGAAATTTTTGGCATTGGTTTATTGAGGGGATGATTATTCAATATTTTGACATTCAGTAGTTAAAATACTGAGAAAAGCATGAGACTGCGCTTGCGACTGGAGGAACAGTATAGGATAGCAGCATACTGCCCATATCTGCCTAGAGGGCAGTTAATGCATGCATCTTAGCATACAGCTCTTGCAGTTTTTTGCAAATGTACTTCTAAATGAAGTCAAGAAGCAGTAATTACAAATTTCAAATAGTCCTAGGTAAGATCACAAAAAATAATTTGGAACATACAGAGCTGTGGACTTTATGTTTTCTTACAGATATGTATGCATGTCTGTGTGTATATATATGTATATATCATTGAAAGATACTAAATAAAATTGTACTTCATTAGGCTAAATTCTATAAGAACATGAAGGAATATATGTCTTCATATTTTGTGAAAATGTACTTGTGAGACTGCTACATCACAACTTTTAAAATTACTTCTATTCTGAAAGTGCCAAAACTCATTAACTTTAAATGAGACTTTTCAAAACAGGATGCAACCTTTTCAATCCAATTGCAACATGTTTTATTTGAATACACACACTGAAACATAAAATGATGACAATAATTATTCCTGGAAGGTATTAAAAAGTTGATCCGTATGCATAA
The DNA here is from genome assembly GCF_009769465.1 of Tauraco erythrolophus. NCBI lineage: Eukaryota > Metazoa > Chordata > Aves > Musophagiformes > Musophagidae > Tauraco > Tauraco erythrolophus. Next base: position 66,425,414 of record NC_141468.1, on the reverse strand, counting down.
ATTGAGTTACAACTCTGGCAAAGGTGCATTACAAGCAAATAGATGCAGTATAAACACTTCATACTCCTCTAGCATCTACTGCCAAGGTCTTTTAATCGTTTTAAATTGGTTCACACTGTTACTGTGAGATAGCCTGCCTGTACTTGATTACATACAAATGAAAACCAGAAGGTTAAAGGAACTGTTGAGAACACAAAAGTGATTTCTTGAAAAAGTTAGCAAGGGAAGGCCAGAAGAGAAGGTAGTGAAGACTGCACGAGCTGCAGTCCCAAGGACTGGCTGTTCAAATGCCTGAGCAACACGGAGAAACCATAGGGGAACTCAGCTGCCAAGAAGTCTAAAGGCATTTCAACAGCATATTTGGGAAGTCTAATTTTGCAAAGACTTATAAACTGACCAAATTGGACAGGCTTTCCTGGGATTAGCAAAAGACATGGCCTTGCCATGAAAACTGCTGCTCTGCCAGACTTGATGTTCTGCTACAAAGCAGAGTTTTCCTCATGGAATAAATGTTATAATGTTCCTTGGATATTAATGTTGTTAAATAACAACAATTACCACACGGAAGCAGCTTTCCAACATGGAAAATTTCAATATTTACATAGAGTAAAGCTAGCTGCGGTGAAAATCAAGGTGTTAGAATAGGAGGGATGAGGCAACCCAGCAGTAGTCAGTGTTATGTCCTCCACCCACCGCGTGGACATACAAGTGTGTATGTTTTGTTGCTATGCCAGCTACAAGTCAGCGCTGAAAACTCACTGCCTATCTACAATTGTGTGCTTTCAAGTAAATAAGGACAATTTAAAAAAAAAAAAACTAATGGAAAGGTATATCAGAGCAGGAGTTTCTTGGTTAATACTTCACTGAAAAAATAGTCAGAGATTGCCACCAAAAAAAAGAGAAGTCTGTTTTTTTTCTTACTCTTCCCATCTTCTCCTCCTCTGTAACAAGCAATGGGCACTGCTGCTCTGGTCCCACACTGATCTCGGGCTGCTGAACTCTGTGAGAAGGACCTCAGCATGATATGGAGCTTATGTGAATGTTTAGCTGTGGTCATGACAGGAGGATCTGGGAGAGCCTGGCAGAAATGTGTGGACCTGTGTGTTTGCACAGATTGCTCCAGTCTTTAGTCTTTCTGGGGTTCAGTTCCCAGCCCATAAAGTGGGGTCACTGCTTTGACCCAGATGGATGCTGTGGGGGTAAATTCATTCCAGTCTGGGAGATACATCCCTCTTGCAGCAATAAGGAACATCAAAACCAGTGAGAATTGCCTGGACTGTCTAAAGCCTCCTTGCCTCTGTAAAAGTGACTGTGGCATGTAAATGAATGCTGACCTCATTGCAGGACTAAAGGACTTGATCAGAAAAGAGCGACAGTCCCCAACATGTTGAATTTAAATAACATGATGGTCAATTTGTGAAGAACAAGTTAAATGACTTACTACAACTTTTTACCTTTGGTCCATAGGAGGTTTACTTAGGGTGCATGCAGCTGCTGGCAGCAAATGCAGGATGCATTGCGAAGTTCCTGAGCTGGGAAAAAGGCTCTATCTACATTTTGTCCAATGTCTTTGGAGTGTTTCTCTCTAGGACATCCTCCCCAGTCATATCCAGAGTTCCAACCACATAAAGAAGAAGCAGGACCCTTGGAAACCATATGCAGATAGACTGAACCAATGAGGAAAAAGGGGAGAGAAAGGACGGACAGTCTAGGCAGGTGATGGAGCATGTGTTCTACAAATCCCGACTACCTTCAGCTAAAGTAAATAAAGCAAGCTGAAGAAAGTTACAATGGTTTAGATTTTTTGTTTTATTTTGAATCATGACTTCACACCTCATCTTTCTAACCACCCCAAACTAGTCTGGAGGCCACCTTATCGATTTCTGAGAGCACATCTGTCCCACCCATGCTCAAACCTGTCCCACCATCCACACACAGACTCTCCAAAAGCTTGCATTGACTAGCAGTTCTCATAAAGGTGGAAACTCTCTGTGATGTCTGATCCAGGAGTCTCTGCTTGCTAATGGGCATAAGGTCAAGGCATGAGGACTCATGGGTGCCAATGACTCAGAAGCAACTTCAAGAGGACACAGACATCCATCATACACATATATCAAGAAATAAAATTTTATAACTTTATTATACATGTATTACGAACGCTGAAATATTTCCAGAGGAACAGTTTTCCATTGGAGGAAAAAGTTCTTCTGTGGAGCTGTAACAACATGACAGCAACCTCTACACCTTGTTTGGAAGAGGAAATGTTTTAATAAAATACTGAAGGTCAAGTAATTTTATTTCATGAATTACTAGAAAAGCAGAAAACAACTAACTGTAGGCAAGTCCTGAGAACTGGCTCTTCTCGGAGCTTGTTCAGAGAAACAACCTGAACTAATTTATTCACAGAGGATTCACACTGAACATCACAGTCAGTAGCCAGCAAAACACAATTTGTAATGATGATCACCAAAGGTCTAGGAAAAAAAAAAATCAATGAAAGGAAAGAAAAAAAAAGAGGTCACTTTGCACATAAATCTCTTTTGCATAGCTTTCTGTCAAGAGCTTTCAACAAGGGGCGGCTTGGAGAAGGGAATGCTCCCAGCAGGAACGCACTCTTCGAGAAATTAGACCAAAGTACAGTGTTCCCCAGATGGGTGGAAAGTCCCATCTTAATGCATCATAGTAGTTACAAATAGGCAAGAGCGATTGCTTGTAGGATCCTGGGAGTGCTTTTTGGGTTTCCTGCTATAAAGAGTAGGCAGTTAAAGACAAGTAAACTTTAACCCTTTCGATGAACTGAAGTGCTGAACTCGATTGCTCAGAAGACTGCAAGAGTTCTCCAGCAGAGATTGTTGTGAGTTGTCTAAACTCACCACCTCACCTGAAAGAGCTGTGGAAACACAGGTTCAGCAGATCCCCTGAAACCTTGTGCTAGGGCACTTCCCTCAAAAATGTCAAGGGTCAAAAAGGTATGAAAACCATGGTCTTCTATGGCCTTGCTTAATGCTCTGCTTATTGACTGGAGAAGGGAGTTGGTTAAAAGATGATGGAATTTCCTTTTGTTCTTCTCATTGAGTTTCTGAAAGGTCAAATATCTATCCTCTGTATTTTCAGAAGGAAAACCTTCATGTTTTTCTCCAGCGGAGAGGTAAATTGGAAATGGGAGCCTTCCTACAACCAAAACATTAATGTTTAATTCACTCTGAAAGTAGACCGAGGCTTACATCTCCTCTCTGAACATTCTTCTGGCATTCGTGCCCCTTGCAGACCCTCAGAGGACCTCCTGCCCTGACAACCAGAGCCTCCGATGCAACCTTACAGTCACAAACATTGCAGGACCAAAAGTCAGCACTGCAATGGTCAACACTGCACCATCCAAGATCTCCACCCCACAAATAAAGCCAGACTGTAACAGATCCCCTTTCGCTATACTGCTCTCCCATGTTGGGTAGGATGATTTCCAAAACCATACCTAAACAGCCCAGTGCAGAGCATGGATTCAAGCCTCCTGGACCCACATGTAGGAGGAATTTGAGATATTTCTCTTGAGCTTATATTTTAGCCTTTTCTCATCTACCTGCTTTAATTTTCAAGATTTAATGAAAACTGCAAATACAAAGACATCCCAGTCCCAGAAGCAGGGGATGTGCATGAGGTGTGCCTATATCGTGCGACACTTACAGCCATGGAGTCGCCCAGTGTGTCCTGCTGCAGCGGGGGCAAGTCCGGTCCCCCTGGCCAGGCAGTGAGGTTGACGCAGCCCACGAGGACAAGCTGTCCCCACGTGCAGGCAGCAGCAGAGCGGGGCACAGGTTGCTTTCCTGCAAAGCTGAAACAGTCGATGACCAAGGCACGCTCACCATGGTTGCTGTGGGCTTTGGCTTCCTCAACTCAGGAAATACAGGAAAGTCGAGGGGGGAGGGAGTTATTTCACAGCAATGCCTGCAAAGAGTGTGATTCATTTATTTATTCTTCTGTGAACACCCTAGCCGGATGACTAAGGCAGATCTGCGGACTGATGACCCAGAAACAGTAGAGATAAATTTCATATGTAGAGGAAAGAAAAAATAAGTTAGGAGCCATACACGGGCTGCTATTTTCCCCAAGTTCAGTGGTTTACCTCACAGCCTGAGCCCTAGCCAACACCAAGAATATGGCACAGAGACTTGCTTAGGGGCTTTTTTCTACCTCTTGCCCCTCTCAGGGTGGGGTAACTGAGGTTGCTGCACCTGTGACTTCTTTAATTAGCAGTACATAAGCTCCCCACTGATATCTTCTGGATTCCTCAGGTGTGAGGATCAGTATGACTTGTTTCTTTTCCTGGTTCCAGCTCCAGTTGCTGAGGTGGGAGCTGCTGTTTTTACTGCACCTTTTCCTTCCCTCAGGTAGGATATTTGTACTTGCAGGGTCAGGGATGTGGAAAGAAAAAGGAAGAAAGTGTCAGATAAAGTAAGTCTGCTCTGGTAGTGGAGGCTGCTGAGCTTCTCCTGAAGAGGCAGGAACCTGCCTCCTCCCTGATCAGAGGATGGGTCTACAAGGTGGGATGCTGCAGTGATTTCTGAGGGACTGAAAATAGACTGGGTGAGTGTAGGGGGAAAGTGCTTCTTGTTTTTTCTGCAGGCCTGTTTATGAGAAACCTTTCTGTGAACAGAAGATGTCAAGCTACAAAGCAGAGTGGGTGTGAAACAGTCTACTGCAGGCTAATGGGTTAAACTGTGGCTAATATCAACCTGATGCTAAGCTAGTGCAAAGGGCTGAAGCATGTTGTTTTAATTGTTAGACCCCAGTGGTATTGCCTGGGAGGCTGTATCTGTGGTGCAAGTGTTGGGTTTAGGCTGTTGTGCTGCTCTCAGCCTGTGATGCTGTTGTGCCAGTGAAGTGCTGTATATATGGCTGTAGGAAATGAGGCACTCTGGATGCCTGTGGCAGCTTGATGTACCTCATCTCAGCACCTTCCCATGGAGATGTGTGGCAGGACTATATAGAGGGCAAGATTCCCAGCCCATGTGCTTGCATGCCTGTGTGAGTCTGCAATCATAAGTGCGCTCAGCCTCTTGTCTGAAAAAATTCCAAATCTCTTTGTTTTCTGGTCTTCCCCTTGGAGCACTGGAGTTACCTTTTTTTTTAAAGAAGGATGTTTTTGTTGAATGTGACTTGAAAATATTAAGTTCTGAGCAGCATGTGACCCTGGCACCAGCCCTTTTGAGTCCTTGGTCATACAATCCTGTGTGCAGCATGCAAAGCAAGGTAGGAAAGTTCTTCTCTTCCCGTTATGTTCCTGTCCAGCTAGCTAGGCAGTATCTGACACAGGTATTACGCACTGGCCATTATACAAGCCATTAAGTTCAAATCCCAGCACCCTTGTTTGGCCTTTTAAAGGCTGTAGCCAAGAATTCCAGAGAGTGGCCCTGCGTAGTTAAAAACTCGTATCGTTCTTAGGCTCTCTGATTTCTTTGAATATTTTCCCATCCCTGTACTGTGATATAGGCTGTAAATATAGAGGCTAATGCATCTCCCTTATTATTTGGTTTCCAATAGGAGAATCTTGCTTCTCCCTATCACTGACAGCCTCTGTAACATGCCAGCCAGCTGGCTTCCTCAGCTTCCCCACCACTATTTTTACATTTTCTAGTCCTGACTGCCACAGACTGTATTCTGTGGGGCAAATCAGGCCTTTATTTCACAAAAGGTCCATAATTATTGAGTAATCATAATGATCCGTTGTGATTATACAGGGTTATAATGGTCAACGTACAATGTTATTTCTACATGCTTTCTCTCCTAATTAGTTTCGGTTTGTAATTCTCACAGTCTAGTACAGCATATCCACTTTTCCATCACAAATGCTGCAGGAAAGAAGTACTTCACACCCAATGCTCTTTTTAAATGCCAAGTTTTACCAGAGCTGAGAAATGGCTTAGGTGAGTGACTTTTCTCTTGGAGGTGGGCCATGACAAGGCATTTTTTTGTCAGTGGACTGAAGGAAACCAGAAGAATAGGGAGAAGTGGCTGAGAGAGCTTTGCAGGGAGCGACAGCGTGTGAGGGTGACACTCACTCAGCAGTCAAGTTTGCTTGAATTAGTTGTTCAGGTACGTGGCAAAACGAAAGTTGAGAGAAGAGAAAATGGATGGATGTGGTTAGCTGCAAAGAGGGTCATGGGAATAAGGTTTGGAGGAGGCAAAGATAATGACACAAGATCAATCACTAATGTCTGTGGGGTGCTGGAGCGATTGAATGAGAGGTAGGTGCAAACAGATGTTTTAATTCAGTTGGATCTGTAGTATCTCTGCGCAAGCTGCTGGGGTAAGTGATGCTCTAGGGTTTGTTCTCACTGTAGCAATAAACCTTAGAAACACAGGGAAGTGAAATCATATTTACACATATTGCGATGGAAGGGATATTTACATCATCCTTTCTGACGTACAGAATCCTCTCTGATGACACAACTAGTATTGTGTCCAAAAAAAAAAAAGCAGAGAGCGAGCAACTCACATAGCATAGGAATGAGCCCTAGTACAAGGGGCAAAAGTTTTGATCCATATTCTGTGGGAGTGTTTTGCAGTCAGCAAGTGCCTTCCTTCCCAAGAAAGTGCCTTATGTTTCTCTACTATCAAGACCTTCCCGCTTTCATCCTGGTGAATTTCTCATGCAAAGTTGAAAAGTTTAGTGGGGTTGATGGAGCCAGGTCCATTCCCGAAGGATGTACACCTTGGTAGCTGGAGGAGATGAGACGTGTAGGTTTAAACGCCCATAAGAGTTTGAACCTGACTTGCTGCATCACTTCTCAACGCTCTAATTGCTGAGGGAAGGGAGCTGTAATGTCTCCCTCCTTCCAAACATGCTCTTTGAGCATGAGCCAAGTAACTTGGTGGCCTCGGGCCTGGAGACGTGTAGGTTGCCAAGGGAAGTCATGACTGCTGGTGTGCTGTAAGCACTGTGCCTATAAAAAATGAGTGGAAATCCTAAATCATGTGAGTATTTCTAATACGTTAACTTTCCCTCGTTGTTGTTTCTTCTGCTCAATATTAGGAGGACTGTTCCTCACCGGCAACCAAAGAGATAGCACTGGCTTGTTGAATGAAGGTATGGATTTCCGATCCATAACTTAGAAGAACCTTTCCAAATGTTGAAGGTTCCTCTTTGAAGTTCTCCAAGTACATACCAATGTAGTTGATGAAATGTAAAGGCAATCTCCTCCTCATCCTATAGAAAAGCAATGCAGGGCTGCAGTTTCACCACTTTGGAAAAGCAGGGGGAGCTGTTTGGGCTATTCTGGGCTATGTGGGACATTGATACTGAAGGTGCGGCCTTGTAGGGATGCCTTCCTGGGAAATCTCCCTATTAGCTTGAGGAGCTCTGCCTGTTGCCCTGTAGGTGGAAGCTGCGGCAGGGTGGTGCATGAGGAGCAAAGCAGGATGTCTTTTGGTAGTCGATCGCAATGACAAAATACGCTTTGCAAGCATTCCCCAGGGTCTGCCCTGGGAGGACAGTGGTCAGGCTAACTGGGGAGAATGAAAACTTTAGAATGAGTTTCCTTGTGTTGAGGGCACTGGAACTCTGTTTTATGTCTCTATCCTGGCATAAGCCTTGGGTCAGCAGAGTCACTCCTGACTTGTATGTGCTGAAGTAATAGTAGGATCCTATCCAGTGGCCTCAGCACCCTGCATTTGCACAGCCTTTTCGTTGTTATGCACAAGGCTGCTCTGAGATGTGTTCTAGGTCATTGTGAGCTCTTGTGCACTCAATTACAAGTGATACATTTGTCTCAGTGCAGGATTTTGCCTTCACTATATTCAATAACCTTGAACTAATCCGAGGTCTCCATCCAGGTAGCTTTGCAATCTACAGAGCAAAAACTGAGCAGCTTCATGAAGTGGTGCCCCTCTGTATGCATGTCTATGTGTTTACACACACGTCTTCTTTCTTTCCAGCTCCTTCTCTCCCTCCTCTTTTTCCATTTGGTTCTGCTTTGCGTTTTATTTGCAATGTGTTGTCCTGTTGTGAGTATTGCTCATGCATGTTGAGTTAAGGTTCCCCAAGGAGTCTGTCTGGCATTGAAAACTTAAAATAAACTTTTTTGTTTTTCACACTCTCAAAGCCCTTTATTATAAGCTAGGGTTTTTGCTCCAGGGTAGTAGGATGTTGGGAAAAGCTGAAATATGGCACTGCTGAGAATCAATTAGTATTAAAACTGCACTAGTACCCAACTGCGTGCTGATTACCCCACCCCTAAAGGCAAATGTGTTTGCAGTTTAGGTCACAAGTGAAATAAGCATGTTGAATCTCATTCTAACATGTCACTCTCTTACAGACTTTCTTCTCCACCTCAATATTTTCTCTAGATCTGCAAATTGTGACCTATTGAGAATGTGGCAAAATATATCTGGAAACAGCAGCTGTCTCCCTTTTGCTCCCCTAGAAAATAAGGGAGTTGTCTTGCAAATGTCAAACTGGTTTATTCCAAAGTGTTTCAATTTGGCTGATGGCAACAAAGGTCTTTGGAGTCATTCACAGTGAGAAAGGTGGTATCTCATCTTAAATCTATACATTGGACTTCTATGTGAAGGATATGAGTTTGTCGTCCCTGCCTGCTGCAGAGACTCAAGACATATCTTGCACAACCCAGGACTTCTTTTACTCTAAGAGTCCCTGCAACACTGGCTTTGCTTCCATAATTAAATGATTCACACAATAAATTAAAGAATCAACTGATCCTGGTTATGAGGTGATCTTAATTAGTTAAGGGAAATAGTGGCCTCTCTGCTGTCAAATTCCTTTGCAAGTCCAAGGATATGGTAATGGTTAAATATCCTGCCAGTCTGGAGATAAGCAACTTTCAGGATTTTTTTGATTCAAGAAAGGAATAAATGGGGAAGCCTTATCGAGTGGAGACCCTGCTCTATGTAACCAAAGGCTTTGTCTTTTGTGGCTTCTGATCCTCTCCTACTGTTGGCAAAACTTACTTTCTCTCCTCGGTTACGCTTTGGCCAGGAGAAGAGAGACCTCATTTTTACTGCAGAGCACCCAGCTTCATGGCACCTAGGCTTTAATGACAAGGGAAAAAAGCTATAGGAGATGCTCCTGTATGTCCAGTTCTTCTTAAACACAACTGTGTCCTAATTCTAGCTGATGGCTTGGTGTGGTTGCTCACTTCTTCCTCTGCAGGACGCATTATATGCCCTTGTAAAACTTCTTGATGGCTTTGTGGTACAAAAATGTGCAATATAAATCCAAAGGGCATTCTTTAATGTAAGGCTGTAAAATGCACACAGGGCCCATCCCGCTTTGCATCTTGCTATTTTCCCGTATTCCTATTGTGGGCACTTGTGCAGTGTCAGAGAAAATTGGATAAATGTTGCTTCTGAAACAGAGTCCTATTCCAGATACGTAGCCTTGGGGAATATGAAGCTCTGCCTGCCTGTGGGGGAACAAATTCAACTGACCATGTAGTGCAGAGTGTGAGATAATGTCAGCGTGTCACACGGTAACTGCTTGACAGAGGGAATACCTCTTCCTCCGACAGCCAAGTAAGCTCTGTGGCCCTACAGCTATGGCAACTACTTTGCTGCTGTGGATGTGAGCATAAAACCTCGTTTTCTGCTGGCCAGACCAGAGCAGCTCTTGGGCTGCAAAAATAATTTAAAACCCCACATCACTTATTCTTCTATTTGCTGTAAAGTTGGTTGTGGGTAGTTGAAGCAAACTTCTTTGGTCTGGGTTTTATTTCACTTTGCAGCTACAGAAAGAGCCACAAATACTCAGGTTACTTACAGTAAAAGTAAGTTTTTCGGGTACAAGTTTGGGTTTATTTTTGTCATGTGCAATTGCTGTCAGAGCAGGAGATGCTGGTATCCCCTCTGTCCACGTCAAACCCTTCCAGTTGGAGCAGGGCTGCATGTGGTGCTTCCAAGCGACGTGTTTTGCACCCGGCAGCGAGTTCAATAAGCCTCTGAAATTCGCTAGATGCAAGTGGGTTGTACGTGGGGCCGGGGTTTGGGTGTTCTCTGCCTCTTTGTGCAGCTGCCGCTGGAATGTGTTTCCCAAGCCCCCATCTGCAGCCCTGTTTATTTTTCCTCCTCTAAACCTTTTCTTTGTAGGGCAAGATGGAGAACAATGGAGAGCAACGGTCTGAAACTGAGCAAAGCGAGGGAAAAACTAGGCTAGACGTCAGTAGCAGTTTCATAACCGATGGAAACGAGCATGGGAGCATTTGCGCCTGGGAAGAAGCTGAATCTTTTTCATCAGATTCAAATGAGGCAATGCAAAGGAGAAGGATTCTATTAAAATTAAAGGGAAGGAAAAAAGGGACGTGTTGGCACGACTTGGGCCAGAGGAACTCTCACAATCTGTTAACTCAGTACAGATTGAAGACTTGGTTATAGGATATTTCCTGCTAGAGAGGCTTCAGCGTGTCATCTTCCTTACTCACACGTACAAGGTCAAATGAAGGGACTGTGATTTACTAGAACCTCAGATGCTGCCTAATCTCTGGGTGTGTGTCTGGAAGGAGCTGATAAATGCTCACACCTGCCTCTTCACAGCTAAGCTGAGCATTAGTTGACATTTGCAGTGTAGAAAACAAGAGCTTTGCCAAACCTGGCCTGAACGTTGGCTGTGGCTGGGACCTGCACCTGGTCAAGTTACAGTAAGAAAGTTTGTACAGTGCTACTGTTAAGCAGTTGAGGCCTGATAGCTCTATTTAAAGCTTGTAGTTGTGAAGCAACTGGAATAACACATTGGATATGGTGGTAACTGTGCTCCTCTCTGGCACTCTTATTTAGACTTGGATTTTGTTCTAGTGTTTGGCCAGACCCTCAGCTGCTTGCAAAGGGGCAAAGCAGGGCTGTGATAGCAGTTCTGACCACCTTTGGGAGCAGAGCTCCACCTGACCTTGGGATTGTTCTTAGATCTATACCTGCAGACTTCTAATGTGTTGTCTTCTTCCTCAGCTATACCTCCCTGCCTTTCTTATTTCCCCCTTTGGTCCAAGTGAGTGACAGAATAAAATGGGAATTGCCCTCGGGTAACCTCTGGCAAGCAGAATGCTCCGTTTTTGGCACAGCTTTATAAATGGATTTATAAATGCTATGTGAAGGCCACTCCCCTGTCACCACGAAGAGGCTTTTCTAGTGGTGCCTACTGAGCTCATCCAGGGCTGTACTGGCACTAGACCTACTTGGGAGCCTTGCCTGCTCCCCATGGGAAATGATCACCCCTGTACCTCTCTGCCTCAGCTCTCAGGAGCACACCCTGACTCAACAGAAATACCTCCATGAACCGTACAATCTGGTCTTTTCCTGTTTCAGCCATTTCAGGAGTAGTAAATATCGATGGTAATAAATAAAAGCAGATGCTATAGACTGAAGATTATGTATGACCTATTTCCCAATGGCAGTATACGCATTTTAGTACATGAAGACTCTCCCTGGGTATGGTTTAGTTTCTTCTCCAACACCTCTCTAGTGTACCCCCTCTGTGGCAGGAAACTGGAATGCTTAGGCAGCAGAACGAGGGAAAGCAGCCTTCTCCAGATGTCGGTATAGGCTGACGCAACTACAGGCTGCAAAACTTGTTGGGCAAACAAGTCCTTTGAAATAGAAATTCATGCTGAAGGGGTTAGTCTTCCTTACTCTGGTGTCTGTTCTTCTGTCTCCGTGTTTCAGGGAGCTGAGGACAGATTGAAGGAAATGTCCAGGTTTCAGCCTGGTTCCTTCTGCCTGATTCTCACCCCTTTCTTGGACCTGCCAGAGTTCTCCGGTCTCAAAGCACAGTACAAAGTGATATTTAACAAAATATAACTTTCTGCTCCTTTAAAACTTGGCTTCCTAATTCAGTATTATCTTGGTCAGAACTTTATACAAAAGACTGTAAGAATCTTGAAGTAAACTGACATGTTCTTGGGTGAACGAGTTTGCAGAGCAGGAAAGAAGGTTAAGGGATTTTTGTTCTTGGGAGATGAGGCTCTCACTAGTGCTGTAGTTCCAGGTTGCTTGTGCAACACTATGCAATACTATCCTTGTATAAGAGCTCAAGTATAGATACAATAGTCATAGACCCTCCTGTGTTTCACTGAGGGCCTCAGCTGAGGTGGGGGGGATATGAACATGCTTATAATGCTTTAAGGCTTGAACTAGTTTTGTGTGGAGCCAGCTGGGGTGTACCTATGGAATGCAGCTGAAGAATATTCTGGTCAGAGTGAAAGTCTTCACTGCATGAGGCAGCGAATGTGTATCTATCTATACATCAATATACATATATGCACGTGTATATCTCAAATCCACGTAGTTCCCTCCTAACTTTCTTTCACTTGAGCTGTGAAACAAAATGTTACTACTTCACATCTACCAAAGCAGAACTTCTTGTTTCAAATTCGGTGAGGAATGTGCCATTGAGTGAAAACGATTCGGCTTGAACTAGTGAGCCTGTTTTCAAGAGAAATATTTGATTTTATCAGCTGTCAGTTTTGAAGCTTCAGTGCTCAGAGTTTAAGCCTCCTGAGTCAGAAACAGATTCAATAGGTTAAATATATTTGCTCTTCAAAAGCAATAAGAGACTGACAAGACAAGAGCAAGTAAACATCATGTATTTAATGCTGATTTGAACAATCTTCTATGAAGTCAAAGCACCAAATGTTGGGTCACTTTCAGCGAAGCCTGAGGGCACCGAGTTAGGAACCTGCCCAAACACACCTTGTTTTCAGTATTCATCGCTGAAGGGATACTCTGGATGGTCACGCCACCTGTGGAAGGGTCAGGTTGAACAAGTGAGCTTCTCAAGCGAAACAGGATATCACATCACTGATGCAGTTGTCCTGTGCCTAGCAAACCTCTTCACTTCCTTGAACTATATATGTGGCCTTTGTGGAAGGCTCTTTTGCTTATTCAGAAGCTGTCTGCTCTGAGTAATCATCTCTGCAGAGTTGAAAACAAGCCCATGCATTAAAGGAGAGGACAGTGAAGGGCCATTTTTCAGGCCTATGGACTGCATACCTTGAAGACAGATGGGGGAAAAAACAACAAGAGTTTGGATGTCAGCTATTCTTCCTATATTTGTGGATTTTACTCAAGTTAGTTGAGGTGTTGTAGGGAAGGGGGATGGCTTCACTATTTGTGCATTGTGGAAGGGGAAGAATTCTTTGTTTAGATGTCTAGAAAGACCCTCAGAAATAAGGGCTATATTTGAAGGACAGGTGGAGACACCAGACTGTACAACTTTGTCTTATGCACTTAGAGCTGGCATGAACAGGTCTGGGTCTGCTATGGTGCTTTCTCAGTGGCTGCCATACCCAGACTAGATCTGGCTGTCCTCTAGCTTGGCCTTGATGTAGATGCTCTGCCAGGTTAATAGCACAGGTGGTAGAGAATTTACAAAGAAGCTTTGGGGTGATCTGTTCATTTTTGGCAGACGTGAGAGAGAGGTAGTTGTTTTTTATTGTGAGTTTTCTTGTTTGTTTGAGAAGATGATGCTGAACCACAAGCCTTGGCTTGACAAGCACTTTTCATTAGCAAAATCAAAAATTTCTGAAGAACTTTCTCAGGTGTACCATGGCAGCTGGCTGCCTTTCTTTACAGCAGAGCACAACAAATACTGGCATTTATCCCAGCTCTGAATCCTTCCAGTTTGGGAAGGATACATTTCACAATATTGAAGTTAACTAACTGGAAGGCATCAAACATTTTTAATTGGTTGTGTCAAAACATTTCATTTCAATATTCAGCCAAGCTGAAGCGTTTACACATTAACAGATTGAGTTGGTTCAAAAAAACAAGCCACAACACTTTGGCTTGTTTGTTTTCAGTATAATTTGACAATGTCTGAGTTGCCAGTGTCATAATCTCTATTTTCCATCTATGGAGCATGCTTGCTAATCAGATCTCACGTGTTCAAAGGTCTGAGTCCTGTAAGTGAAGATGATTCACTCAGAGGAGTCAGTGCAGCTTGAAGTAACTGATAAGGAAGAATACACATAGTACAGACTAGGAGGAAGCAGACAAATTAATGTAAATCTTGCCCAGCAATAATTCTAGATTTCTCCAAGGGGAGAAGAAACTGCTTCAGACTGAGATTTCCTTGAGTACTCATATTTACAAATCCTCCGTTTTCTGCTCAGATGCTTAACTTGCTAACTCATTCCACTGATTGCAATATCCTGTTCTCACGGGCTTACTCACACCATCAGAACAAATTTGCACAATACCCATGGTAGCTGATAACTGGAAGAGACAGAAAAGCTGGATTTTTCTGTTCCTGCTGGCATTTGCATCACAGTGGTTGAAGGTTTTGCACAAAGTTGACTAACCATAAGTATTTCTGTATGATGGTTCGACTTTTTCCAATACATATTGCTGGATGAAATAAGAAATCTCTATAGGCTGTTAACTCATCTGTTGCAGTGCCTATTCCAGACACTTCAGTGTGAGAAGATATAGTAGGCAGATATATGTTTAGCTGCTCCTTGCATGGCAACATCACTTTTCCAAGAAGGCATTTTTCACAGTTCAGGTCAGACTATATTTAATTATTTTTCCTAAACAAGGCACTCGTGTAAAAAAAAATAGAGCTGGCCATGTCCATCTATGCATCCTATTTTCCTCGTCCTCAGTGGCCTCCTGTGACCAAATTTAGTCTAATAAAGCAAAGCATTTAGTTTTTTAGTTTTTGGATTGATGGCTTAAAAGTTCTTCTCCTGTGGACATTTACATCCTTTAACTTTGCTTCTGGAAAAGGCTCTTGCGTTTACACCAAGGTTATGTTTCGTGTATGTACTTGCTAAAAGTTTAAATGATGTTATGGCTCAACTTAGCTGTGAAAAACCAAACAATTTCAAATACCAAAATGCACATAAGAACCTGCTAGTCCATTTACAGGCTGAGAGAGCTGGGGCTGTTCAGCCTGGAGAAGAGAAGGCTCCAGGGTGATCTTATTGCAGCCTTCCAGTACCTAAAGGAGACCTACAAGAAAGCTGGAGAGGGACTTTTTACAAGGGCATGGAGTGATAAGACAAGGGCTAATGGCTTTAAACTGAAAGAGGGCAGATTTAGATTAGATCTAAGGAAGAAATTTTTCACTCTGATGGTGGTGAGGCACTGGAACAGGTTGCCCAGAGAAGTTGTGGATGCCCTATCCATGCACGTGTTTGAGGCCAGGTTGGATGAGGTTTTGGGCAACCTGGTGTAGTGGAGGGTATCCCTGTCCATGGCAGGGGGGTTGGAACTAGATGATTTTTGAGGTCCCTTCCAACCCTAACCATTCTATGATTTGTAAGAAGCCTTCTGGAACTAAGTGCTGCTAATGATGGAAGGCTATCTTAAGTTTTAAGAAACTAAATCTTCAGAGCACCTGGTTGAACTTCAATGTAAAAAATGAACTTCTTCATGATGCTTTTAATTTAGTTCATGTTTCCTATCATGTTTATACAGCACAGTAAGTGGTTCGTTTCTTTGTAACATTCCCTGTATTTTTTAAGCAATGGTCAATGTTTTAGAGTGCTATGAAGCTCCTGCTTTTCATTATTTTTAATGCTTGAGCACATTACAGTTTGGTAAGACACATAACCCAAGGTAACAAGAGAAATGCATGGAAATTAATCTCTAGCATTTGACTACATGCTGAGTGCCCTGAAAAAGGGAAAGCATAAAGTTTGGCCATGAGCTGCAGATGCTCCTGAGCTAAAGAAAAAACAAAGAGCCTCAGCCTCTGGAAGAGATGATGTTGGGTCAGTCTGAGCCTTCTGGGGTAGTGCAGCCTTCAGATGAAGCAAAACTACATAGCGTGGTAAGCTTTAGATCACAAGCAGCAAGAGATCAAGCATTTTTAGTTCTTAGAAGAGATAATTAGCAAGTGATCTAGCAGTCAAACAAGCTGCATGGTTTTCTGCAAGTACAACTCAACACGACAGGAGGAGAGGGAGATTGCTGAAGAAAACAGCATCAGAAGAAAGGCCGAAACAGTTTCTGACCACTTGTTGTCACTAGGATGTATCATCTTTAATGAGAAAGGTAGGCAAATTTTGATGTTCTGACTAAAGTATTAAATGAGAAGCTCTCCCTAACTTAGACCTGTGGTTTTATGTAGCAGTGTTCTTATTTCTCGTCCTAAATTGCCACGTGGAAGTCTAAGTTTCTTCTGGAAACACTAGGTTTACAATCCATAAACCATTGTACTTGAGCAGCAACATGGTTTACTGAACACTGGAAGTGAAGGTGGGAAGGAGGGGAAAGCCAAGAAAATACTCCTATTTCAATTATCTCTGGTATTCACGCTGCTAGACAGGGGCAATGCAATGTGTAGAGTGGCTGAGACTGTCAGTACAATATATAGCAGAAAGCATCTAAGGAGATGGAATAGCCAGATACAGTCACTTTCTACTAGACGGGCCTTTAACATCGGAGCTGTGGGAAGTATTGTGCACTTATTTTTGCAATAAGTCCAGGAGCATATTCAGACTGTGTCAAAGACCTCTCATTTAAGCCTTACTGTAAAATAAAGTTGTTTATACAAAAATTTATATTAAAAGGAAGTGATTTTTTTTTTTTTAAATCCTCTGAAAAGACAAGAATGTTCTATGAGGATCTAGGATTCCTCCTGGACTTACATTAACAGTTCCACATAACGAACGTTTTTGTTCAGGGCTTCAATTTCTTTCATCTCTTTCTCAGTGAGGGAGAAGTCAAAGATCTAGTGGAACGAGATGTTAAGAATAAGTTAGCATTTCTAGACGCAATCAACATTCATATATTCCCGATTTCAGAAGTCCAACGTCCCCTTCTCCCCCCCCACTCTCTCCCCCACAAATCCGTATTTGCTTGCATTTATGGGAAAGTCTTGAGCATGTGAATAAGTCCAGTCACATTTGCTTAACACTCTCTTGCAAGAAAGAGTCTGGCAAGTACTGGGCCACCAGCTTTGGAAGCAACGTGCTGGCAGAGAAAGAGGGGAGCAGTGTGGGTACTGAATGCTGCAAGGGACGCAGGAACGAACGCTTCATGTCCTGTCAGAGTATGAACTTACCTGGAAATTCTCTCTGATGCGTTGTGGATTGAAGCTTTTTGGGATGACCACCACCCCTCGCTGGATGCTGAAACGCAAAGCAACCTGTGCAGCTGTCTTGTTGTACTTTTTGCCAATGGCATTCAGCAGAGGATCCTTCAGTAAAGGAGGGGAGGACACATTTACCCTGGAAGAAAATTGGAAAAAAAGAAAACCAAAGAAATCTCCTTATCTTTAATGTCAAAACATAGTAGCATCTACTTGTTTGTGGACAGAATACTGCACCTTTTTGACAAGTAGTGCGAAATATGGAAGAAAAGCTTTGGCATGTAGATTGGTGAACTGTCCAAGGCAACTTCCTATGTGACGTCCTAACGTTGACTTAGTTTCTGCTTCCTCACCTAAGCCTCAGCATTCCCAGTTACAGACACTTGCTTTCCGTTAGAGGAGACCTAAGGTGACCTTCTATACAGACACCTAGCGTTTTTTGATGACAGCATGTAGCAGGAATGTTGCAAGTTTACATTCATAACAGCAATATTTAGACACTGAAGTTCAAACCTACTTTGAAAAATGGAGACACAAGTATTTTGCACAAAGATCCAGCACTGGAGAACTATTATTCTTTTCCTGGATAGTGGCCCTGCTATTAGAAGGTAACATGAGGACTTACCATGTTTCATCCCTTGAGGTTCCCAGTGGGCTGTATCCAACAATAACAATGTCATGCTGTCTGCAAAATTCTAAGAGTTTGGGTTGGGTGAAGTAGGGATGGCATTCGACCTACAAGAGTAACATAGAAAGAATGATTAATCAACAGGACCAGACACAGAAGCCAATGGTGTCCCAGTATTTGTGAGAGCTACAGACCTAGTGATGCTTTCAGGAAAGGATACATTTAAGTTAACGAATAGAGAAACTCAATCTGTGGTTATTGTTCTAATTGTACATTGCTGGGTGACGGATTTTTTTAATTATTTCTTTTTTGGTGGACAGTAGCTCAACATGTGTGATTATAATTTGGCACAGGGAACTTTATTGGCCCTTAGTGAAAAGGTGACAATAAGTAGGACAGATGGAGATGAGGGAAGCTCACTAGAGAAGTAAGCTGTGAAAGCAACCCCTCTCATGTGGGTTGGATCTTTGTTTCTCTGCCTCGTGAGTTCAGGATGACTAATCTGATGTTGTTCTTAAGGGAAGTGTTGGCGTAAGCTGTCCCAGATAGGAAGGTGAGGTTGGGGGGAAGTAAAAGGAGAGACATCTCCTTAACAGCTATGACCTTGTTACAAGCTCTGCCCTCCCATGTTGCAAATACCGTGCACCGTTCCCTTACAGGCAGGGATTTTCTGGCTGCATTCTCAGTCTCTGGGAAAGGGATGTCTACAAGGTGACAGAGCAACCACTGTTTGCAGGCAGTCTGAAGCTAGCTGGCACATCTATGCTTGCTGGCTAGCTGCCTTAAGCTGGGCTTAATCTTTTGTCTGGTTTCCCTTGACCCCAGGAAGAAACAGCAATGCCCCGTGCCAAACCTAGCCTTCCAGGCCATGTGCTGGGGTGGGAAATTGGTCCCAGTTGGTCTCTAGCCTCTTCTCTGATACTGCTAATGTGGATATTCGTTTGCGCCAGATGAGTCAGAAGAGCTTTCCAGTGATTTCTAGGAAACGCAGTGAGCTGCCAAATGCCAGTCAAAGGTATTGGGCAGTCAGATGGGTCACTGTCACTTACTGCATTCTCTGAGCCCTGCTACTGCAATTTAACTCGGACGTGCCTATCGTCTTCTTGGGCTTGTTCAGCTCAAGTTGTTTGCTTAATGGGATCTCCTCTTTAATTTAGGTTTAACTTTTACTGATGTCTTATAGGAAAGGCACAAGAGAGCAAATACATGAAATTTAGGAGTTACTTCTAATGGCTTTTAAGTTTGGGAAGCTTAGAGTGACTCAGGATAGGACAAGAGGTAATGGCTTTAAACTGAAAGAGGATAGATTTTGATTAGATCTAAGGAAGCGATTCTTCACTCTGTGGGTGGTGAGGCACTGGAGCAGGTTGCCCAGAGACCTTGTAGATGCCCCATTCCTGGAAGACCGGGTTGGATGAGGCTTTGAGCAACACCTTCTAGTGGAAGGTGTCCCTGTCCATGGCAGGGGGGGTTGGAACTAGATGATCTTTAAGGTCCCTTCCAACCCAAACTGTTCTATGATTATATGATCCCTCATACTTAGGGTTGTTTTGGTTTAGTGTCAGCTGAGGTAGACATTGTTTCATTGAGGACTGGTTAGCCCTGAATGGTTTGTCTTGGGAATTTTTTGGACCTGAAGTAAGGTATATGGCAGAGATTTAAGATCTGCATTGACTCAGCATTCAATCTTGTTATAGAGTTTGGCACAGAGGCACCAGTTTTGTAATCCTGGAATAGGAATTGAGGAGAGTGATCGTTTCAGCATCTTCAAATATTTATCTGTAGCCTAGATAGGATGAGTAATGTTTTCAAGCTAGAAATGGACAGTACAGAGGGTAACATCTGTGGCAAAACATATGTCACCCCTTCTGCAGGTGGTGGCTTGGGCCACGTGTTGGCCCTGAGTTCCCTGGAGGGCAGTGGCACCATGGTAGGCACTGCCCCTGGCTTGCTGTCATACCTGGTTGCTGACAGGTTTGTACTTAAGTCCTGGCTTGTTCAGGATCATCTCCAGCTGCCTGCGGTTGAAATTGGATACTCCAATAGACTTTGCCAAGCCTGCATCTTTACATGCTTCCATAGCCTGCAAAGAAAGCAAAGATCAGTGGAGTCCCACATGTTGACTTGATTCCTTGGAACATGTGTTTTAGAGATAGGTGGAAGATAGTCCATTCTTGAGACTGCAGGGGAAAAAAACCCAAACCTTTGCTGCAGCAGAACTAACAGCTCTATTAGCATGAGGGCTGGTGCCGTCCTGCTATTCTAAACTGTTCCTGTGTAGACCTGCTTTCCAGACCAAACTCTAATGTTTTACACTTCCTATGAAGGTAGAATTTGTCTGGAGAGCAGAAAGATTAATCTGAGATATAGATATATGAGTGCCAGGCATCTGCTTTCAAAGAGTTTTGCTTACTTTATGCTGCTTTAGCACTGCCTTGAAGCTGGAGAAGGGAGAGTGAACAAAACAGATTGCTTTCCTGATAAGTCAATTTATTCCTTTTGATTGTAATGGAGTTTTTCATGTGAAGTCTCTATCCAGTGAAATCCCATAATATCTGGCAAGGCACAGCACAAAACCAGCATAGAAAACTTCAGTACAGTGTAAAGTAGAAAAAAAAAAAAAGGGGGAGAGAGGAATTCTAGATACTCTGTGCTTCAGACAAATACTAATAGCTGAGAAAGCCTTATGAATACTGGATATGAGTACATGCCCTGGTCTTCATTAGCTTCATCTGCTGGGTTGTTAAGGGGAAAGTGGGTTCTTTCCTGTGGTCTTCCTCTTGGCTCCCAGAAACTGCACAGAAATGATTTGGTGACTGTTTGAGGCAGAGCAGACCTCTCTGGAGGTGAATGCTGTTCCTGCCAGTTTTGTTATTCCTTTCTGTCTCAAAGGAGCAGAAATCAGGGAGGTAAGAGGCACCATGTATTTGATGACCTCTAGTTGGCCTCATATGCTTTGTATCACTCAGTGACAAGTCAGCAAATACAGTCATCTGGAGCGATTTTTGCCTGCTAGCACCATACTGAGAGTGAAATTATCTGGATTGAGTTTAGCCGGCTTTATTTAGACTGATGCTTGTATTTGCAGGCACTCACTCACCACCACCTATTTTTTCCTCAGCTTGTTAGCTGAAGAGAGTGACCTGCTACAATATATCCTTTATGATAAGCACTAGCTTGAAGATAAAAACACAACAGCGTTCAGACAGCTGTTGCTTTTAACATTTGAGCAACCACCCTGTGAAAAAGAGGAACGAACTGCATCAGCCAAAGACAAGGGTAACATAAACAGCTAATGTGGAAGTCCCCCTTCCCTGCCCGAGACTCAGCCTGGGTGGCTCAGCTGCCAGGGGAAAGCCCAAGCCCCTCCTCGGGCTCTCTCCCACTCTGAACCTTCACTCAGAATTTCACCCGTTCTCCATCTTTATCTGCTGCACCTCGAGCAGAGCTAAACTGGAACGTGACTGTCCAGCTCTGGATGGTGCAAGCTGAAGTGGAGTGTGTAGTAGCCCATGTCATCTCTTTTGATGTGAACTGGGCTGAAATAGTGATGCTTATGCAGCAGATGTGGTGCAGAAAGAGAGCTAACCAGCTTTGACCATGAATTAAAGAGTGTCCAAGGCTTCAAAAGGCAGGAATCTGAGGAGATTGCTAATCTCGCTTTCTGCCTTACCTGAGATCCTGAAGCCAAGTGGCAGTAGGCTTAAGGAGACATCTGGCTGTAGGACTAAAGCCTATCACAAACTTAGGATGCAGTCCTTCAGGCAATTGCTACTTCCCTCCAAGTTTTCTTAGCAGAAAAACCTACCTTGCATTCTCATTTGATAATTAAATTTAGAAGTGAGTGAACTTGTTCTGATGGCAAGGGTTTTGTTGGTATTTTTTTTGTTGAGGATTTTGTGGTTTTATGGTGAGCTTTAGGGCAAATTCTGTTTTATCTTGAAAGCTAAAAGCTTCCTTTTTTGAGGAGGATCCAGTTACTACTTAGGGCTCCAACTTTCTCCTGTTATAAAGATCTGATAAAGAAGAGATTGGTAAAAACCCACAGATACCTCAACTAGCAAACGTAGAGTGCACTCTCTGAAGGAAGGAATGTAGATGTCATATTTCAACAAAATTTTATTTTGTTATAAAAATAGAGTGATGGCAAGAAGCATCATCCTTAGAGACAAAAGTAAAATTTATCCATGGAGCTAGTAGAATTTGATCTCTTTTCTCTGTCAATACACCTCAGCTCTGTTTTATGAAGGTCATAAGTGAAACTGAGAACGAGAATCCATGTTTTTGAAGCATGTATGGATGGATGCTGTGTTTGCTTACCTCCCAAGTGGCACATAAGTCTGTCTCATGGTAGATAAATTTTCCATTTTCATCTCTTGGGTAGATTGCATCTCCAGGCTGAAAAGTAAAACCACACTTTTGTTTTTTAAAGAAAATTTTTCACTCCTCAGAGCAAAAATTTTTCCACAGACTTTGTTTCTACAGGAAACAAAAAAATATTCAAAAGCTTTCTGAAACACTGTAAGTTCAACAGGTCATTCATGCTGGGCTTACCACATCCTCCACTGCTAGATCGTCCTTGGATGCACTTCTGAACCATCACATGAGTGCACACTCAGGAGTTCTTGGATGGCCTGTTTTTTCAATAAACTTTTGACCTTTATGTTATGGCATCCAAAGGACTAATCTCTTTCCAAAGGTCTGGGTTGGAGAACCAATCTGTATTCTTTTCCACTTCTTCCCTTTCTTCTTCTCAGCCCTTCCCCTGATCCTGCTTGTGCCCTAGGCACCTGGGAAGAGTACCAGCTCACTCCAGCTTCCAACTGGCAGTTGGAGAGACCATTTCAAAAGCTACTTACTAGCAGTAAAGGTCTATGTGCATAGCTATAGTACAAGCCATGAACATCTTAAGTGCATTATCCATCTTTGGGCACTAGGAACTCTTTCTTCCTATTCCTATACCCCATAAACAAGACTTCAGAGATGAGTTATGAGCTTGTATCTCACAAGCACAGCTTTCTCTTATTTGCTGGTCATTTCACTGCTGTTGCAGGCAGCACATGTTGCAGGTGTCTGATTGCAATTTCATTTTTTTTCATGAAACCCCTTCAGTGATGTTTGACATTTGATCTGACTGCAAACTGCTACATTTCAAAGGCCTGGGTACAAGATGTTGACATGGTAACTCCTTGGGAACATGCAGCTGTGACTAACATGTAACATGCTCTGTAACTGGCACCTCCCAATTTAGTCAAGAAACTCAAATTCAAGGCATTTCATTGGAAAAGTGAGACTAAGGAAAACACAGCCTGGGTTTTCAGAGGCCAAGGTCTAAGTTACAGGTATAAGCCTGTCTCTTCCAAATGTGCTGGTTTTCCTTGATGAATTCCCCAAAGACAAGTTGTGGCTTTTGTTGCTGCGTCTTGCTGGAAAAAAATATCTTTACTAGAAGGAGGTAGGTGGTTGTTGGGTACATTTTTCTATTAGAAGGCAAACTGTTTGCCATCATAGCTTGAGGTGGAGAAGCCTTATTTACAAAACTATGCCATGGTATTTTGGAACAAACTACTCACCTCCATGATATCCCAGCAGCCTCTCTAAGGACTGCAAGCTTAACACATAACAGTTGGACTTCGAGTTCAGGGGATGACTCTGAATTCAAGACCTTTTTACTCTGTTCCACTTCTAATTCATTAACTGCTGTTCAATATTTTTTATAGTAGTCAATATATAGCAATTACATTAGGTAATTTATCCCCTCGTTTTCCTCTATTTCTAACACTTGTGTTCTAAGAAGCATACAAAGTCAGGATGAACAGTGCTTGAAGATGAACTTATCTTGTTTGAGAAAAATGGTGCCAGCTATTGCAGAATCTCATAAGGCTCAATCCTTCCTCCTGCCACCAGGAAACTGCACGAAGTGTTCAAGTACAGTTGTATCTGTTCAACAGTCTCCAGGCAATACTTTCTCTATCAAGCTACCTTTTTATGCAAGGGGGCTCGTGAATGGAAGAACAGTCCATTAAATAAAGTGCTGACAGAAAGGTAATGTTTTGATGGAGACAGGATGGTGATTACTGGTTCTTTCAAAACGTCTTTCAGAAGTTGGTCACATTTGTCATGGACTACACTGCACTGGTCATTATCACAAATGCTGTTGTCTTCTCCTGCACTTCTCTTGGAGATAGTCATGCACCTTTGACTGAACATAAGGTGGCTTCCTACCATGCTGCTATATGAGCACTGAAGCAGATGAGACAACACTGTACAGTTGCTGCCACTCTGCAGGAATCATATCGCACCATATTCAAAGTCTGAGGGCACTCCAAAAGCTACCAGACAACTTACAGATGGTAACGACTGAGAGGAAAAGCCCTGCTCCTGTTATGATAGTTTCCTCACCAACACAGATGCAGGAAGACAGGTCTGCACATCCCATCGCTTTCACAAAATGGTCTTTGACAAGCAGGCTTTCTCAAGAGAGCAATTTTAACAACTTATGAATGCCTATTGTATTAACAGAAGGCAATAGGAAGTCAAATAGTGAGGCCATTGGTCTGTTTTGATTTATTCTCTTAAAATGACAACATACTTGGACAAGACTTTTTCAATGCAAGGGTAAAATACCTGCTTTCCTGCTAGATCACAGAATAATTTAGTTGGGAGGTATTTAGAGATAATGTAGTTCGCAGGCAACTGCTTACTGATGGATCATTCATCTGAGCAGAGCACCCTAGAAAACCTGCCAGTATGAGCTTTCCAGGCAGAGGGCACGTGGGTACCCTGGAGGAGACCTGTTCTTGCTGGTCATCTGCCTTGCTAGGGTAGAGGGGCTGCGCACCACTGCTGGGCTAAAGGGAAGAAGGACGTAAGTCCTGAATGAGGAATCTGTGTGACAGAAAATATAGGGACATACGGGCTAACATTGGTAGGTCAGTGAAAAATAGCACCTCAGGTGTCAGCCATTCTCCATCCACCCAGAAGTGCTGGCGTGGTGAGGCTTTCCTCTTCCAACTGATGATCTCTGAAAACAGATTTCTCTTACTCTACCTATAAAGCCCTTACGAGAGCTTGCACCACTGGGCTCTGCAGAGGCATATTTCCTACTGGTTTTAAAGTGGGACCATAAGCTTTGTCTCAAGTTCTTCACTGATTTCTTAGCAGAGGCTAGTTTTGCTGTAGAAGGCTTTTGAGGAGACAGGAAAGCACCAACATTTGCAGGCTAGGGAGGAGTTGGAGTTTGTTACACCTGCACACTCCTGATCAAAGGCAAGCATTGCATGCAAGATGGGTGTATTTGTGAGAGAGGGAGCAAAGAAATGAAACCTGCCACCATTGCAAAAAGGTGGAGTTTTTTCTTTTTGTATTTGGCACAGAAAAACGCATATTTTTCAGGCAGAAAGCGACTTTGTTTTTCTGTCCTCTCAAGGGGGACTTGAATGAACCTCCAGGACTGCTACTCCTTTAACAATTCAGATTGTTGATACAGACCTCAGGGAGTCAGATGTACATTACTTTAAAGCCAGCTGTCTATATCTTTATATTGTGAGACAATGACCTTCGCTATGTGGGAGAATGAACTACTAGAGAATATAAACACAAGCAAAGAGAAACAGGAAATTGCAAGTGGTGGGAAATTTTAAAAAATGTACCCAAAAGGATTCCATACGTGGGACTGTATAAATAAAGTTTTAATATCTGAGTCTAGATATTTCTATACAGGTCTTAGTGGGATATGGTTTCCTTGGGGGGAAAAAAGAACTGCAGGTCTAAGGTGATTGCTTCACTGGTAAATTGCTTCCTATCTGATGCTTCTGGCAGTATAAAGTCCGTAGTAAAATACAATTTTAATAATTGGAGAACTACCTTCCTTGCAAAAAAAGGCCATTTTAGAGCTTAAACATCCTGCAGAAACAATTAGCCAGCTAACTGCCTGACCTTATTCTCTCTAAGAAGAAGGATTTAAGTGACTCAAAACCACTTAAATGTGTCTTGAATCTTATTCTTCTAACTTCAGTATTA
Source organism: Tauraco erythrolophus (assembly GCF_009769465.1). Lineage (NCBI taxonomy): Eukaryota > Metazoa > Chordata > Aves > Musophagiformes > Musophagidae > Tauraco > Tauraco erythrolophus. The sequence goes on along the minus strand of NC_141468.1, from coordinate 66,399,726 downwards.
TTGAATTTGCCTTCATATCATGTACTCACAGAGGAAAATTGTAAAGCAAGGTACAAATGGATGTGAAACCAGAAAGTTTGGGGACTTGCAAGAGCTTGTTGCAAGGGAGGCATGCAACTCCGATGTGAGCTCCTTGCATTCAGAGGTTTTGGCTAGAAGCTGCCCAGAGCCAGCAGTGTGAGGCAATATTAGATGTTAACATTTTAGACATTTGAGAGTGAGAAACAGGCAACCCATGTTTGGGACCAACTGTGATCTGAAGCTGTCTGAGAGGAGCACTGGAGTTAAGGAGATTAAAATCATAACCATGACTTACCCAGTGGCTTTAATACTACTGAGGCCATTTTTTTTTTGGGACAGAGTAAGGAAATCAGCTTGGTGGCTTTTTCGCCTTTCCTTCTCCCCCACCAAACTTTGACCTTAGCCCTTTGCTGCTTTGTATAAGCACTTTCCTCCAACAATTCCCTCCTCATGGCTCAGAGAGGATATAGACACATGTGCTGCTTCAGCTACAGTAATTCTTCAGCACAGGAAGCGTTCAACTCCAGTTAAGAGACCTGTCCTTCCAGTGGAGAAACCTCATGCAACAGCTGTCAGTATCTGTCCTCACACCACCTATAAGCCTCTCTTTGTGTGGGTAGTGCACAGAAAAGTATGCATGCAGGATGTATCAAACATTAACAGGCCAAAGTGCTGTTTTCAACATAGTCTTGAAGCTGCAAGGAAGATGCTAGATAGAGACCTTGGTTCAAGCCAATCATGCACTCTTTTCAGGCAATTTTTCTCTTTACCTTGAAAGCCATTGGCAGCTCAATAATGTAGAGGTCAACGTAGTCCAGCTGCAGGATTTTCAGGGTTTTCTCCAGCGTGGGACGCACTAGCTCTGGCGGGTGGCAGGTATTCCACAGCTAGGGAGGCAAACACAGGCTTTTTTTTAGGTGCCGGGAAGAACAGTGAGCGTTCTCCATCTGACACTATGCCCCGACACATGCCCACCCACCCTTGTTCTTCTGACAGAGCCTCTTGTACACAGTGCAAAGACATTGTGGTCTACATCACTGCAAGACAAAGGTGAGGGGCCTTACCTTGTCCTCTGCCAGAGGCAGATGTAGAGGTTAGGATGGGAATCCTTGCCCAGGACTGTTCCAGTGCTGACCCAGTAAAGCCACTATGTGCTTGTTTGTTACAGCATAGGTTTTTCTGAGTTGAGTATACTGCAAGCTCTTGCTCAATGAACTCAGGCAGATTCCTTTTGTTTTCTGAGCTTTCCAAGCACATGCTTTCACTGGAAAACTTTGTTCCCACAAGAAATCTGTGGTCAGTTTTATGCTTGAAGGCAGAAGCTCGGATCATGTGAGCTAACTATTGAACAGCTGAGCACCCAGCACAAAGAATCTTTTGGTTTTCTCCTGTGGTCATGGAGCCTGAGTGACTGCTTGACCTAGGGAAGTTTTAATTTACTCCTCAGTCCTCATTGAAAGGTGTATTATTGTTTGGTTACTGTAACACAGGTGTGACTAGTTAAAGCACAGTCTTTTCAACCTCTTTAATCACAACAGCTTCCTTGCAGGGTTATGCCCTGAGGTTGCTGTGGAGTGTGCTTAGTTGATTAGCTTTCAGTACTATCTCTAGCTGAATTCTGCTGGTGCAAATCTCTTGTAAGAATAAAACCGTAGCATGGTAATTAATAACCAAGAACTCTTTGTAAACTGATTGCTGCAGTTGAAATCAACAAAAAACAAAATTAACACACAATAGAAAGTTTAAAGTGTCTTTTGCTTGCGCACAATAAGCTGGACCATTTTATTTTCCTTTTTTTCAATGCACAAAACTGAGAATTTTGGCATTTTATTGACTGGAAAAACCTGCTGTTTATTGGTTTGGTCATTGTCTAGCCACTTCTGCCACCAAACCTGGCCGTCACCTCATGCCAAAGTATAGAATGAATTAGTTCTTGAGACGTGAAACACTCGAATTGCCATTTTCAGAAGATGGTGATTATAGGCGTCAAAGGACATAGCCTAGGTAAGTTTTAAAGTATTTCAGATGCTTGTTTTTTTTAAAACCAGATTATTATTTTCCTGGGGGATAGCTATCTGCTCAGTTCTGCCAGTAGAGTTCAGTTGTACTGAGAGCAGCGTACCCAACCCTGCCCTAAGCTGACAAACCAAAGCAGGGTTTGGCACCTGGAAATTCATACCAGGCCTTCCCCAACTGTATGTTGCGAGGTGTGAAGAGTTTGTGATCACTAGACGGTGGTTACACAGGCTGGGGTGTGCTACAGTAAAGGGACCAGGGTCCTGCTCTCAGAGTTTTAAGCTGTTCCACTGGATTTCCTGAAAGCCTTTGGTCTGGGTGTTTTTTAAGCATTTTACATGTAAAATGAGATGTTGTTTTGGACTTAAATATAGGTAAGGAAATTAGTCTGTATATCCTTCACGTTTAGTTTATTTCGTTACTGTGTTTTAGAAATTTAGTAACCTGAGGTATGTTCATAGTTCAAAAGCAGTTTTTCCAAGCGCCCTTTCTAGTCTAGTGCTATTGAGCTCGGTACTTGCCAGCAAATATATTTCCCTTTAAAAAACTGCAGAGGTTCAAAAGAAACAGCCTTTAGAAATATCAAACATTTGTGCTATGTTAACACATAGATGCCATGGAAACTTAAGAGTTTCATAACTGTTTTCATGATTTGTACAAGTTATTGTATTATCTACCTAAGTAGAACCCATGTAGACATTTGAGCAGTCAAAGCTGCCAGCTGGCTTTGGCATTTCGGGACACCACATTTCCTGGAAATGTTACTTCTAGTTTAATGAAAGAAATATCCTGGGATGAAAGAGGAGACCAAAAAGGTCTTGCTGTATAAGCCAAGTGAGATGTTGGCAGTTGATATAAAACCTCTAAAATTTCTGGATGCTGAGCTGCTCTGCCTGATCAGCCAGCCAGCAGCAAGAGAGCCAAGTGCAAGCGCTGATGATTTCAACGGGCAGATGCAGCCTGATTGCACCAAGTCACTATTCCAGTAACGCTGCCACTCAGTGAGGCTCTTCTTGTTAGTCCCTGCTGACCAACCAGCCTTCAGTTTGCATCATCTTTGTTTAAGGAAAGATCTGCATGAGGGGCTTGAGTCTGAATGATCTTGGTAATTTCCAGTGCTTTTCATGTCTGTAAGGCTGAAAACAAAATCAACTTTTGTGTAGACTGCTTTCAAGAATGTCTACCTGTCTACTGTCTATTGTGTTTCGCAGAAGGTGCAACAGTTCATGTCGGTCAGTTACCAATCAATGGCTGATGTATCTATTGGCGGCTTGATATTTGTCTGTAGTTCATAAGATACGTAAGTTTGTAAAGTATGTAAAGCTGAAGATACATAAGCTCATAAGACAAGGGACATCCAGTCCCCACTCCTCCTGGGAAGTTCAGAGCTGCTGCGAAAATGTTCAGTGAAACCTGTTAAAGTCCTGGATTGCAATGAATTGAATTGATTGCAGATTGTTTTCCACTTCTGCCTTTAAACTCTCTAAAAGACTACAGACTCTTAAACTCTTTAAAGACTACAGAAATACTCTAATGAACTATCACCCTGAGCACCTGAAGTTTTGTCAAGCATAAACAGGACACAAAAGAAAGATAAATACACGCGTCCCATCTCACACAGACTGGAACCTGCCAGGCATTGACTATCATGGTACTATTAGTTCCAGCCCTGAGGCTTGCAGGATCTGCAGTCTAGAGAACAACTGAACTTACAATCAAGAAATCAAATACAGTTTCACAGATGGCCCAATTTTTAAATAGTGATCATCAACTAGAAAAATAATCTAGTGATTAGATCAGTTTACTGAATATAGAAAGACTCAATAAATTAAGTAAGTTTGGAAACCTGATAAAATTTTACCAGAAATGCACTTTCACAGAACCTAAAGGTTTATATGGGAAAATAAAGTGCAGAGGAAGCAGTTGGGAAAGTTAAAGATTCAAAATTGCTAGGACATCTGGTTCTAACCTTTTGGCACAACTTTGTGTTTTTGATTTGAAATATTACTGGTAAGTTGCAGTAATGAAACTATAAAACAGTTGAAATAAAATGTTTTGACTGATCCAAATCAACATATTTGGCATATAAGAGACTGAGAGACTACTCTGACAAAAGCGGAAAATTTGAGGACGTGACTCTCTTCTCAGGATGGCATGATTGTTACCAGTAGAACCGAGCAGGGAACTTGGAAAAGAGTTGCATACTTTAGAGACTGGAAATTGATTTACTTGGAAATTGGTCTATAGCTGCTGAAAATCCACTTGGTCTGCAAACTACCCAATCTGAAGCTTTGTTTCCCAAATCATAGAGCTTAACTAAATAGCTAACAGTAAAACGGGCCTTTTATCCCATGGGATCTTTCACTCTAGGAACCTTGATATTTATTTCCAAGGCTGTTGAGTTAACTTTTGAGGATTACGTCTTATTTGGGAAAGGAGAAAGGGAAAATATTAGGCTGATATGTTCAAAGAAGCACTGCAGGAAGGGGAACTTGAGGCCATAAACTCCATTAGAAACTAGACAGGCACCATGAACTTTCTGGGGCCATCTGATCCTCGTTCTACAATGTGCAGTGAGCACTCTCTTATACCTAGGATCTAGTTACTGTAGTTGCAACACCTTTTGTCAGAAACTTCTTTGGACAAGGGGTTTCATTCTTCTAGCAGAGAATCAGCTCTTACGGCTAAGACTTTGAAGCATTAACTACCTCATGCATTACTCCGTCCTTGTAAGTGTGATGACATCTTCTCTTTAAGTGAGTTGATTCATAATCACAGAACTTTGTAATGACAGGTGATACAGTAGCTAAGGGTGCACCTTGATGAGTAACATTCTGGCAGTAGCACCAACATAAGCACTTGCCGTTCTCCTGTACACAGACACTTGCATGCATATGCTCGCTCCCACCCCTTTCATTGTCCAATCTCACAACAAACCTGTACGGAGAATTGCTCTAACAGAAAATAACTCTTTTGCAGGGTCATTGTCCAGGTCGGGCTCAGGGTGTCACTATATAAGTGTGTGTGCCAGCATGACACATGGGGCAGTAGTAACAGCTTCAGCAGTGCTGCTGAGTGTAGCAATGGTCTAAACTTGCAGGTACCTACAATACTAGGCAGACCGGTTGTTGCATGGATCCCGTTGCCAACAGTGCTTTAAACCGAGAACAACAGTGATTTCTGCGCTTAACAGTGAATCTAGTGGTCACAAAGCTCTGAGCTATTATGGTAATGCTAGGGAAGAAAAATAAAGGATGTTGGGTCTGGAAGCAAGCCAGATGTCGACCACTGGCCTTCTTAAGAAAGTCCATTTACACGAATCCTGGATTTAGTGTAAATCGCGGTTTCTCACCTTGCCACAGTAAAAAATGTCTTCACGCTTGATCCTTCCTTCAGCAATCTTCTCCCGGATGGCTTGTCCCACTTCATGCTCATTGTAGTAGACAAAGGCACCATCGATATGGCGGTAACCAGTGTCAATGGCAATCTTTACCGACTCCAAACAGGAACCTTTGGGAGTCTAATGGGAGAAGAAAAAGAATAAACATAGTTCCAGCCTCCTGCTCGCCTCTCTTGCAATGCTGTAGAGCCCCTGAGATATGCACAAGGTTCATGCTGGAGATCGTCCAGTCTAACCACCCCTTACCTCCCCAGACACCTGTGTTTCAACTTCTGAATAAAAACGTGCTGTCCTCTTTTCTTCAAAACTGTCATGAGTGTGGAATTAGACAGGAAAAAGGAGTAAAGCAAAAAATTCTCCACGTCTGGGAAAGAGAGGATTTTGGATTTAACTTCTTTCTCCTCAAATCCACTTACCATTGGTGGTATCACGATCTGAAGGGTGATAGCTCAGGACTGTCTACTGATATTCCCAGCTCTGGACAGTTGCTTCACCATGTGGCTAGGAACCAGTAGATGTTTTAGTGTACATTTATATAAATCTTACTGCCTTCATTTAAGATAAGCCCAAGAAACCTCTTAATAAGTCCAAGTGGCATTTTTGTACTGTGTGCTGCACTTATCTTTACTCATCTTTGCTGAAATTCAGAGTAAGCTTGTTTTTTTTCAGAATAGTCATATTTTCCATTAGCCAACGCGGCAGGCAAAATACATGTAGGCCAAACCAAGCAAAAAAATATAAGACTGGTCACTGAAATAATTTGACTGATCACTGAAATTGTACTGAAAACATCTTATTGTTGCCACACTTTGTATTATGAGAGGGCAGCTCTAAGTGGTGGTGGTGAAGGGCTCAGCGACACGTGGCAATAATACTCTCTCACCCTTTTCATAGACATTGCTCTGCTGAGGTAGGGGCATCTGATTCACTTAAAGGAAAACTGAAATGGGGTGAGTCAACCTGCTATGCTTTGCTGCTGCCTGCCAGCAGCAAATGTCAGGAGGTGAATTTTGCTAGCTACCTCCAAGTGAAGGGCCAGGACCATGCTGCTTCTCCTATGAAGAAAACAGATGCCAGGGACATCTGGAAATGAGACAGGGTATGAAGAAAGGATGTCAAATTTATTGAGTTTGCTGATACCAAGGAAAGACAAGAAGCAGGACTGGCAACAGATGCTGTTGGGAAGGACCATTTTTCACCACAGCAATCAGTCCTCCTCCAAGCTGCCCTGTGACAGTAGCCACTGACTTGGCTGTCTTTGCCATAAAATAAGCAGCTGTTTTTCTACCACCTGCTGAACTAGAAGTTGTGAAACTCAGCTGCCACAGGATGCTGCAGCAACTGAGGACGCTGGTTTGGCCTTCCACATTCTTGGAAAAAAGATCTGTGAAGAACTGCTGAAGACACATGGGGGTCAACCTCTCTGTCTTTCAGCTCTAGGGCTGTAGGTTGGCGGCAGATTATTCTGGGGTAATAGGACTGTATCCCTGCCTGCTCGCTCTGCTCTTTGGTGTCCTGTTTGGGTTGGTTGCTATCAGACACAGCTGGACCGACTTCTGTTCAGAGTCAGGAATTTCTGCTCCAGGATGCGATGTCTAAAGGCTACCTAAAACGCAGAGCCGCTCGCGCTTGCCCTTATTTATTACAGATGTGAGTGGGGGCTGAGAGGCAAACCGGCACAGTTTGGCACATTAAAGTATTTACAGCAGTGACGACACAATACTGTCTGCTTAATTGAGAGAGACAACGAAACACTTGTTCGACTGGTTTGCTGCTTTCGCTGTGGGAGCCTCCCAAAGGAGCACTCAGCCCCTGCCAGGGCCCTGTCCGAGTTGTTAGTAGGATGTAATGAAGACCGCGGCAGCTAAAAGGCTTTCAGTGGCAGTCAATGGCTAGTTCTCACTTGGGGCATGTTGGGCAGCGTTACAGAAGCGCAAGGTGTGGAGCAGTGACAACCTCCAACATGTTCGCTGCTTTGTCCCTGCCTGAACCTGCAAGGAAGTATCTGAGGAAGGCAGCAGGCAAAAAGCTCTGACAGGAGTATTACAAGCCTGCCTTTACTGATGATGGTAATCTCAGACCTCTGTCTCAGCAATGAGCTGCTCGAGGCTCTAGCCGCAGTTGTGGAGCTCAGGCTGACTAGCACAGATCAACAAGGCTCAGCTTAAAGGTCTCATGGGCTCAAGTCTAAGTGATGACTAGTTATCCAAGAGAGAAATGTATTCTTTTAAAGTGCAATCAGTGTTTTCTTTATGAAACCTGATTTTTCAAACAGTGTGACTTTTAGACTGCTTCAGCCTGTTTGACTTCTACTGTTCAGATGTGTGAAAGCAAACCATTTAGATTAGTGATGTGTGCGTTACCTTCATACAGATTTTTTTAAAAAGTTGTGGGTTTTTTTCTAACTTTTTCCCTTTTGTTGAACAGCCTGAAAATGAGGTGTGAATCTGACCTTAGAGTTTCCTCTCTCCTCTTTGCCCTCTTGAGAACATGGCTCCCAGTTGTTTCCTGACACTGTAAACTAAACTCTACTAAGCAAGGAAACGTTGATTATTGAATCGCATCTTTTCTCAAACACCAGGGCCAGTTTGGTCAGTAACAAAAGCAGAAGGAATAAGTGAAGAAAGGTAGAGTCTGACATATTGGGCAACGGTATAATTGCAGACTTGGGAGAAGGGTGGAACAGAGGAAAACAAGAACGCTTGCAGTTACTGCAATTGCCTTTGGCTGAATCAGTTAACTTATGTTAGAGCTGAACATCTATGTATTTCTTAATCTTTTGCATGGGACTTACACACATCTGTACAAATAATCTCGTGAAAGACTTCTCCATCTCAAGGAATAACCTTATTCTTTAGGGACTTGAGGAGGCTTTTTTTGGATCAGGCCTTGATTACCAATGGCTGGAGATGGGTTTACATTGAATATAAATGTTTTCATTACACTGGTTCATTTCATCTGATGTGGTATATTAGTTCTGACAGATTCTGGTCTAAGGTGCTTCATATAAAGATGCAAGGCAACCTAGGGAACAGCTTTTGGAAATTCTGCCTCTATTGAATCATCCCAGCTGAAGGCCTGGGACATCTGTGAGTCTGGAAACTTTATACCATGTGTTTATTTTCATTTTAATGGAGAAACTACCATTTCTAGCATTTCACATATCTAATCCTTCCAAATACTGCAGTAATGGGCTGTGGTAAACTGTGCTGATGAGTCGCATAAGCTAGTCATGTTTTGGTTTTGCCACTTTTTACAAGTGTTGCCTTAAGTGTCATATCTTATTCCATTGTTTCCTGACAGACCATATTAAAGCTGGATGACTCACATCACCACGGTTCATCCATCTTTCCATCAGAGAAGGCACAAACTTGGATCTTTCTCCTCTACACTGCTGCTCAGCCTGAGGCATTTCAATCTCTTCTGTCTTTCATGGAAATTAAGTCTTTAACTGATATTGACCAGATCAGAGATTACCAACCTTCACTTAAGTGCAGATAGAAGTTTGTAATATGGGTGTTCTTACATCTCATGGTCTTGTATAAGGATCGGCACTTTAATGACAAGAGCTGATGGAGCAGTACCTCCCAGGTTGCCTGGCTGCAGAGCAGCCACCTTTACTTTACCAGTGAAGCCAGACCTCCTCCTCTTACTGTGGGTTATACTCACTAGCATACATTACCTAAAATTTCTACTTATCTCAGGTAGGCCTTCATTCTTGCACTATTCCCAAATCAGCAGGACTCATGCTTAGAGCAGCACAAATATCAGATGAGGTACTGAAACATCTCTGTGCTACAAACCTTTGTGCTTTGTCAGTGGCAATTCAGGACACTTTGGCCTTAAGACAAATCTTTGCTTCTTTATTATGTTTTATTTCAGTGTAGATAAGAAGTATGCTTGATCCTTAGTTATAATTAATGTTTCAGCTTCTTCTAATCAGTGTGCCCTGCAACTGTGCTACTTTGATCAAGGACTGTTGTTTTAGAACTGGAATTTTATAACCACTTGTACACTGTAAGTCAGATTTTTATCTTCAATGCTCTTACAGTCAGTCACTAATTTGTGCCAAAAAAGGTATTAAATTTATTACATGCTTTATGATGAAAGAAAAACTGCTTGGTTGACTAGAATCACTCGCTCAATCACTAATGACTCCTTTAATAGCATCTAGGCTATTTTTAAGATCATAGAGTTTAAGGAAACAAACCACGCAATTATTCCTTCTATCAATCAATAGCTCATAAACCTGTTTATTTACCACCATGCATGACAGATTAAACCGGTATCGGTTTCCTTCAGGTTCCATGGCAAACAAACCCAGCAGAAGGGCAGGGGAGCAGGCTGAGATTTGCACCTTCACTGAAAGAAAGGAAGCAGCAGTTTGGCCTCGTCTCCATAGATGAAGTAGCCAACTGGCCAGTTGCAACATTTTATGAGTCTGAAAAAGCAATGTACTTCATCAGTTCTGCCTGTCTGAAAGGGTCTGCTCTTTTTTTCCTCTGAGACCATGAACATTTTTATTTTTTAATGTTTATTCCAGGCACCTTCCATCACATCTCATTTTGTCAAAAACTGTTCTCCCTACCATAGAAAACATACAGCTTCAGTTTTGCTCGTGATTGCATGTGACCAAGCCACAGGAGGATATTTTTTGTGCAGGCGTACTCATGAATTTTACTGTTCCTTCTCAAGTAAAAAGTATTTGTTTGACAGTGTTAGTGGTTGTCCTACTCATTACTGCTATTTAGTGTCACAGCTGCCCTTCAATCCTTTTGCTTCTTCTATAGCATCCTTTTCTAGTCACCAATTTCCATCAGCTTTCCAGCTGATAAAGAAGGATTCTGGTTATCTCCAAAGACAAAGCTAATGGGACACGTTAGCAGCAGATTGTAATCTTGCAAAACTACATGAACAGCTACAATAGGCACCACTTTTATAAATATCTTAACATGACTGTTGCCATTTATTCTTTATTAGTGCATGCAGTGAAGGAAAATAGTCTGACTCAGGCTCCCAGGTTCTGCTCTGTCTCATCCCAGAGAAGTTGTTGATGCCTCATCCCTGGAGGTGTTCGAGGCCAGGCTGGATGAGGCTTTGAGCAACCTGATCTAGAGGAAAGTGTCCCTACCCACAGCAGAGGGGCTGGAACTAGATGATCTTTAAGGTCCCTTGCAACCCAAACCATTCTATGATTTCATATATGCAGCTTGACAGGGTTGCACCAGTCTCAGCAGCACATGAGAGCTGAGGAGGCACCACTTCAGGGAAGGAGCTGTTGACCTTAGTCCTGAGCACCTCACCTGGTTAGTGCAATGGAATCCACTCCCTCAGCTGGGAATAATGATCCTGGGAGGAAAAGTTTGAGGTGTTGGGACAGACGAGGTCATCTCCTGGAAAAATCTGAATGTAGCTGCAGCTGAATTACACAAGAGATCTAAACTGTGGGCTAAATGCTCCAGTCCTAACCTATAATTTAAGAAGTGGAGCCGCTGTTTAGAAATCTTAGTCAGCTAAATACAGGAAGGAGAACGTAGGTATGTTTCTGGGCTTAGAGCCTCCCTTGCCAGAGTTCAGCACTCACATGCAGATTCTTGTGCAAGTTTCTAGAAGCCCAATTGTTTATTTCCATTTGCTTGTTTTCCGGACAAACTGGCAAAGAGGACTGGCTTAAGATGTTAGGAACAGATCATAGAAAACGTGTACTGAAGGCATTACAGGAAAGCACAGGTTGAGTTTACGAAGCCACATAAGGGTACATTCTTAGAATTGTTTAATCTTGTAAAGGAGAAGCTGTACTGTACACCTCTTTCTTGGAAAATGCAACTGCCAGCACATCCCTCATACACAGGAAAATCTGGCTTTTGTTCTCCGGAAGCATTGGCAGCCACCATCCAGGAAGCAAAACCCAGTGAGGGGACCTCTGCAAAAGCAGGTAGAGCTGAGAAGGGAAGCAGAGAGCACAGCCAAGAGCCACGAGTTGTTATGCCAGCCAGAGCTTCGTTCTACATCACACAGTGCATTGCCTTAGGAAGTGGAGGATAGCAAATGCGCCCAGAGAAGATGTGTGGAATGATGGTGCTTGCTGCCTTGTGTCATGCTGTGAATGAGCATGGATAAGGGACGCCTTTCTCCTCTGGCCTGATGTCCTGTCAGTGGCCTAAAGCGTGAGGTTTGATTGCCTGTACAACAGAAATTAAATTGCATAACTGCAGATTTAGCATTTCTAGACTTCCTGTGACATTGTTATTCTAGGATTCAGCCAAAGCTGTCTTCAGGAAAGCCTTGTTATTGTAGCTGGCAGAGGCCGCTGGAGTTATTTTTACCACTTGATTGCAGGATCCTCAGTTTTAGGATTGCCACAACTTTTCACTTGATGCAAATTCACTTAATGCAAGCCTAAGCTAAAGAGCTGCCATGCCTCTCTATTGGCAGCTAGAGGATTAAAGCAAACCAAGCAAATGATGTGCACACCTGGGTCCCACACTGGCAATGCCAGTGGGGTGGACTGGGATAGTTTCCTGAAGAGCTGGAGGACACAATAGCCAGCCGGCCAGCCCTAGAAAGCATGGATCTAACTGGAAGGGTGGATGCTATCAAAACACCCTTCAGAGAAGAAATATGATCTCAGGGATGTGTGAGGTATGAGGGGAAGATAAAGCACCAGCTTGTGCAATAACAGAGGAGAAAGAAGAGGTTGCCAGTAGTAGTTCTACTCTGTTCCCTAGAGTTAAAGGGGAGAGGTTTCTGGCGCCAGTTCGAAGAAGTGTTTGCAAAGGCAGATGTAAAGTTTGGGGAATTCCACCACCTAGTTAGCTGAACCAACAAAAGTTGGCTTTGATGAATCCTAGAGAGGCATTTTCTGCACAATGTTTTCAAGTTTTGACAAATGTGGCCTCCTAGGTCAACCGAAGACACAACCCAGATGTTAGCTTTCTACATGAGCTGTAAGAACATGCTTATGCTGTTCTTCAGAGAACTGCGGGAAACCAGGGACACATGAGAGTGCACAGCCATATTTAACGTATGGAGTCAGTCAGGGACATTTTAGAAAATGGAAGTTTGTGTGGAAAATTGGGTTCTAAATGTTCTTGCCAAAAAGCATATCTTTTAGTTGTGTTAATTCAGATTACTCACTCTTAGGGGTTCAGTTTTCCTCCTCTTCAACAATGCCAGTGATTCTCTGTCTTATCTTCTGTAAAACAGTCTTCATAACTTTTATTTACATTGGAGGGCTTTCCCTGTGGCTCTTGAGCAGAGTTAAAATCCAGCATGTTTAGAAAGACAGAGTAAAAGAGAAAAAACCTAAATTTTTTTGTGTCAATGTTTGGCCTTGATATTATTGCATTGGTAACAGCTAGCTTTGTAGTTTTTGGAAGAGGGGTACATGGAAACAACTAGTGCTTGTCACTGCAGTGTGCAGCTGTGGAATGGAAAAGGTCTGCTTTCTGTTCGGTTGCTTTTCAAACAAGAATCCCTGAGACAGGTTTTGAGTAGTGCTACTGTCCTAAAAGCTTATCTGGATTAAACTTCTATTAGTTTTGGATCTGGGTTGGTTAAACACAATTCTACCCTACGTTATAGGCAGGCTTGTAGCTCAGTGAGTGATGTTGGCATCTGATATCCACCATCCGAAAGCCATACCAACTCCCAGACAAAGTTGTCATCTCCTAAACATCACCTTGCTCTGGGAACGTTTTCCTCTGAAGCGCTCTTGCAGTGTCCAAGTCCGCGTGCTTTGGTACCGCATTCAGGAGCCAAGTGACACTGTGCCAGGTTGGCTGTAAGAGCCAGACCCTCTGCTTGGATTAGGCAGGCATTGCTGCACTGGGGCCAGGCAATTATCTGGCTGTCAACGGTTTCATTAGTAGAAGTCCTCTGCTCCTCAGGGGGATACGTCTCTTGGTCCTGGAGCGGCCTGAAAACGTTTTCACATAGCAGCTGAGATGTCAGTGTAGGTTAGAGGTACTGTCTTTTTAAGAAGAGATTTTTTTGAAGGCTTATGGTTTAAGGCATGTTCAGGTTTGAGAGGGGAGTCATTCTGAGCACAATCTACTCCTCAGAGCAAACTAAAGAAATTCACCATTTTCCAGGACTAGCAATTTTGTGGTCATTTGGCTCAGAAGTTCTCCATAGGTTGATGAACTTTGTAGCTAGAAAGTTAGTCTTTCATTCACCCTCATCTACAAGGCTGGGCCCATCCTCATCAGGAATTTTACATGTTGACTGTTTCAGTAAACCCAGCTTTTAATCTGCCACATGTGATTAGACACTAATTGTGTTCATAGCTGGAAACACCACAGAAGCCGTTGGCACGGAGTAAAGATTAGTCATACTACTGATTTGTTTTCTATTAAGCTTTAGGATTCATAGAAATGAAGAACCCCAGAAATTTCAGCAGAGAAGATACACGGAGGTAAAAAAGCATTTCTGCAAATTCAACAGCGTCTTAGAGCTATGGGTTTTCTGCAAATCAAAGTCATAAGAGCAAAGCCTGTGTCCTCAAGAAAGTTGCATGCAAGAATCTTTCCTCCAGCTTGACAGAGAGTGATAAGTCATTTCATCAAATCCACCTTTAAAATCCAACTTTGATGGTTAAAGTACAGTTCTTACACAAAAGCCAGGAGTTTTTGAGCCTGCCGCATTTCAGAAAAAAAGCAGCTACCTTTTCTGATTACCTGTTTTTTCTAATTAGATGACTGAATCCTTAATGAGATAAAGATGCAATCTTGCATTTATGCAAGCCAAAAATGTTCCATTGTATAACATAAGATTACAGTAAGCTAGCAGGAATTGAGGCGTCAAGAGGTGGTTGCAGGCAGGGGAGGAGAGGTCATGGCTGAACACCAAGAAGACAACGTGTTGAAGGCACAGAACTGTAGAAAGACTCTTCCAGCAGCAGAACAGAGAATGTGAATGTAAGAACTGTAAGAACTCTGCTTTTCGTAGGTAGTAAATATGCCATTAAAGCATATAAGAAAGGGAACTTTAAAATGCATCAAGCAGCATTAAGATTTTTAGCAAAAGTCATTGATGAAAGCAGAAATTGTCTGAGACCCTTTTATTTAGTACATTCTTCTGCTCCGTACCCTCAGCTCTTTGCTATGAGAAGTCTGCTCTGTGAAAGCAGTATCTTCAGCATTCATCTATTCATCCCTCATCCTCTGGCATATTTGCTGTCTCTGAAGCAAACAGCAGGGATAGATTAAGACGATAATACAGCCCAGAACTGCTGCAGTTTCTCGAATCCTCACGCAGGCTCCTTCTCCTGTATCTTCTTACGGTGCTTTTGATCGTGTTTCCAGTGAGCAGCTGTGCTCCTGCCCGACAGCCACATTGTTCTACTGCCTGCTAAAAGCTGCTGCCTGCTACTATGTCTCCTCAAGGCATCTGGGGACCAAATACCAAGAAATCCTGCCATTATCCAGTCTTGGCAACTGGATCTTGCCAGTAACTGTGACTTAGTCAAGGAATAAGGAGTAAAATCTGAGAGATTAAGCAATGACATCACCACTCAACGCCAGGATACCAGCCACCAAAGGAAAGGTGATCCCTCTGCAGTCTCTGCAAGCTGAACTGTCTGAGCATGGTTTAGTTCTCCAAGCGTGATACCAACTCAGTCACAACTTTGTCAGTGAGTGATCTGGCTACAGATATATGGTTTTGGGATAAATATTGTTTAGTGTGAATGTTAGGCTGAGAGTTTACTAACAGGTAGGCAAGGAGCCCTCCAGGATGTGTAGCAGATCAGGCACAGCTCTCTTCCTGGACTGCAGTAACGTATTTCCTTTCCATCTGCCCTTGCCTTAAGCGTACAGGTCTCAGTTTGGGAGTATGGTATTAGGATATTCTCAGAGACCAAGGGAACATAAGGCCACCCTCAGAAACATCTCAGAAATCTCAACCCTGAAAGTCCGCTTGTTGCTCTGTGTCAGCCAGCCGTGGCTCCTCTGCTCCAAAGCACTCCCTGAAGACAAGAAGGATTAGTACCGCATGAAGTAATACTGCTGCTTAAAAAGTAAATGGCTTGAGAAAGCCAGCAGTGGACACCGAAAGGGACTGTAAAGGGGCACAATGTCCTTTGGAAATGCTGGTCAGGGGATATGGCCCAACTACTTCCAAAAAAAATTCATTTTGGGAACTTTCTCCACTTCTTAAGTTCAGGGCATAAATATGAGGCTCAGTAGCCAAATATCCCAGCTGACTCTCCCCAGCTCTGTTCAAATCAGGTTCCCAATGGCCCTTTTAGGAAGAAAAAGGCAAAAAATCTCCCTTGCCTACACCTGTGGTGATTTCATGTAGGTTCATAAAGAACACTTCATTACAGAGCTAACTTCAGACTCGGTACTTGCTGAGTTCAAACACATACTCATATGTAATTATTCATATTAAAAGCACTGCGGTATTTTATTTATATATTTATTTTAATAGCATGTTGTGGGAAGAAAGCTAAGGCTGTGAGGACACTTGTATGTTAGGGAAGTTCCTGCTCTTGTCACTGCCTCTCTTATCTCTTTCAAGAAAAAAATCTAGAAAGCAAGTGGGAAGTTTACCCCAGGAGGAAAGAGGAAGACAGTTGTCTGAGTCAGAGAAGGAGAAATTCATAGGAAAGAGATCAAGAAGTGGAAGCTTTTAAGCTTCAACTCTATCTCCAGAGATCTCAGCTGTCACTCCTGCCTACACAACTCATTTCGTAGCTTTGAGTCAGGCTGGGTGACTTTATAAGTCACCCGAAATTATTGCTATCTCCAGCCGACCGTGTTTCAGAAGCCAGTGATGGCGAGGAGTAAACAGAGGGAATTAAATCGTGTGTAACTCCCACCTTACTGAAACTCAGAGATCCAGATTGCATCATGGGAACAAGTCTCTTATTACCTCTTTGACTTAAAGGTAGCCTACGGCAGCTCCAAAGGCGGGCAGCTGCAGCAGGGACGCATCCTGCACCATTAAGAGAGACTAGAATTGTTTGTGAGCGCACATGCTTGTGCAAGGAACTCTTTGGCATAAAAGGTCCTAAGAGAGCACTACAGGCTGTTAGGCCTGTACGACGAAAAGTTATTCAGTTCAGCTTCTAGCTTGGGTGTAAAAGTAATTCAGGGTGCCAAAGCAGTGTTTTCACTTATCCGAAACAGATTTTTTTTTTTTTTTTTTTCTTTTTTTCACTTGGTCACTCAGATTGGATACGGGAGCCCTGGATGAACTTTTCCTCTCCCGGATTCAAACCAGCAATTTCTTCTTAAACAAAAACCCAGACTGTCTGGGCGCTCACAAGGGTTACTTTGTGGTAGTTAAGGATTTGGGGGAAACGGGTCTCTCTCCTTCCTGGCTGGATGCCATACCAAGTTCTTCAGCATCCAAAGCTGTGGGGCTGGTGGGCAGCATGCTTTCCCATGGGGAGGGTGCTTCTCCCACTCCAGCCTGTACGTGTTTCTTCTTGCTTCTCTCTTGCTTTCACATACCCCCACAATCACGTTATTTCCCTGGGCTGTGTGATATAAATTTAATCCCCAGCGGCAGAGAGGAGGGCTGAATCTGGTTTCCCACCAGCCGAGTGGATTCCCTCACCAGCAGGCTATTCAGGGAAAGGCAACTGCTACCTCCAACTGCTTTAATAATCCTTTGATTCCTCAGCTTGTACTGCCAGTGCCCAAAATGAAACGCTTTGCCATTTGTTTTGCCTGAAAATATTCCACGAAACTGCTTCCAATTTATGAATGGATTTGGCTACCTCAGGACCTCGTTTTTAGCAAAGTCACAACTTGCCAAAAACCCTCACCCAGTGCTATTCTTGCGCCTTTTGCCCAATCTTGTGTTTCAGAAGCAACGCCTGTGTACAGTGCGGTTGCTACAACCTTCCCTCCAAGCCCTCTCCTCCCTCAGTCAAAACAGGAAGGCAGGAGAGGAGCTGTGGCCAAGGCCCCTTGACCTTCCAGGGAGACAGCAAGCATTTATGTGGAGGCACTGGGCTGACGGTCTTAGCTGTGTTGACAGGGATGAGTTATAAAGTGAAGCAGGCGTAAGTGCAGTTTTAACGAGGCATAGGATTTCCAGGATTTAGGAGTGTTTTTAGCTCCCTTTGAGCCCGCTTGTCCCGGCACCCCATCCTCTTCCAGATGGGTACCAGTATCACTCACTGGGCTGTGCTGGGAACTGAGTGTCGGTGCAGGGAGTCAACGGGAGCCCAGGGGGGTTATCCTGCTCTGCTGCAGCACGGAGCCTCAGCATGAGCCCATGGAGGCAGATATACTCCTCCAGCCTCCCCTCCCACCTCTGTGGGGCTGCTGTCTCCCTCCTCCCCCCACCCCATCCATTTAATACCCCGGAGAATTGGGTCAACGGCTCGGGGGCCCTCAGGGAGGAAAAGCTGGACACGGCGCATCTGCCGGAGCCTTGGCAGAGGCGCTGCGGCACACGCGGGGCTTTGCCAGAAGGATCCGCAAAGCCAGACAGAGGCAGAATTGGCCTCAAATTTTAAAGCTGTCTGGAGGGCCTTGATAGCCCAAACTCGCTGCTCCCACTGTGGTTCCCTCCCAGACCTACGAGGAGAGGGGATATTTGGGGAAGGGAAGAGAGAATAGGGGAAGGAGTCAGTGACTGAGATTTTCAGTGTTTTGCTGGAGTCCATCCATCCTTGCTAGGACAAACAGCCTGGTTTACATAGGCAAGACTCTGACACAACTTACACGTTTCCTTTCCTGCATGAAGGAGAATGAAAAAACAACTTCAAGACACTGAAATTTTCACCAAAAAAGCAAACTAAGCTTTTTTAATTATACAATTATTACCTTCTCTTAAAAATAAGGATAGGAAACACCAATTAAAGCAGCAAAAATTATTTCTAAGTGGATTATTTTTTACAAACAGCCTAAATCTATCATTAATTCTGTGACCCAGTGAAGACTCCTTCCTTTCTGCTAGCAGATGAGCTGACAGCAAATGAATTCATTGCACTTTCTTCCTGTACTGGCAGAATAAAGCAAAAAGAAACCCCCAACCTTGCACTATCAGTGTTTTCAGTCTCAAAGAATTAGCTCAATTCTCATCATCCTAACCTGTCTCCAGTCAGAAGAAAAGCTCTCTCACACTTAGGAGGAAAGACTGTTCAACTAACGTTAAGCTGATTATCAAATAGACCTCTTCCACAGTGGTCCAGCTTTGCTCTGGTTGAGTGATACACTTCATTGAGCCAGTAAACTCGTACATGGGACAAAATTCCAGTCAATAGATTTATTTTTTGTTCGGTGTTTCACAACTAGAGAAGCATGACTTATCTCACAAAGTCATCTTTGGGAGAACAACTAAGTTATTGAGACGAGCAAGGCAAGCTGCTGACATATTTCAATTCCAAAGGCACTGCTGTGCAGTTTATCCAGACAAAGCGCGAAACGTGAAAGCTGGCCTCCTGCCTCTGTTTTCTTGTAACCGACCGTCGGAGAAGCAGATTTCCCTGCTCCGTGGCTAACTAGATCTGCCTGCTTTGCTTACCCAGCGAGTGCATTCCTGCACTTTGGGAAGAACACTCTGGGCTCATTACGAGCTACCAGTCTATAGCGTGAGATTGAGAAAACAGATTTGGTTTGGACAAGCTGCTCTGACACGGAGGTGCCAGGGTGAATAATCTTTGGAAAAAAAAAAATAATCTGCCTCCAAGAGCAAGATGAATAATCTGACAAATGAACTGCTCTGTATTTTATATCAAAGCACAAAATGTCTAGAAGTCGCAGAGATCTGGCTCATGAGCAGAAATAGCGTGCTGGGGATGGCTGGTAACATTGCTACCACCATCTGCCTGCCCCCACTGCTGGAGAACGGGTGGTTCAGATGCTGCTTCTCAAGCAATTCAGCCCCAAAAGGCTACAGCTAAGCATTTTAAGGGAAACATGTCAGCGCTAGTTTATAGCCTCACTCATTAAGATAAACCTTGAAATGGTCCCGAGTTGCCACAAAGCCTTTCAGCACTCTAGGCAGGAGGAACAAGACAGAAACCTCGCCAGGCATCCCGGTGGAAGTTGTGCCAGGCACAAGTCATCACTTGGCAGAGCAGCTTGTCACAGCTGAGCGGCACTTTACTGCCTCGATAAGGTGTTGATGGAAGCCCCCCCTTTTCCTCTTATCAGCAAAAGCAGCCTTTTGAGATGGGCAGGCTTTAAGCTGTGCCCTATTCAAATCCCGTATGTAGCACCCTGCTGCTGCATTTCCCCAGCTGCCCTCTGTGACAAATTCCCCGACTGAAACAGGCAGTCCCAGTCCTGGCATAAAGCTTCAGCCCAGTTCCTCCAGGTAAACATCCAGTGTTTCACTTGATCTTCTGTGAAAATGAGACTTTCAGAAGTGCCTTATCAGTGCTGCTTGCTCTACCTCTTCTCAACTCCTCCTCCCACCCTTAACTTTCTAACATGTTCCTCACGTAGAAAGGGAAAGACAGCTCAGAAAAATCAAACTCCTACAAATGCCGGGGGAAGGAGAATGGGTGGTTGGGTATATGCACCCATGCCCGCTGAGGGTGCGGTTACACAGCAGCTTCAATTGCTCTGAATTGAAGTTGCTATAGCAATGCCCTGCCTGCATCGATCGTCCTGTCACCCCCACTTTTGTCACAAGAAAACAAAGGAAGTACACGCAAAAGCAGAAAGCCGCTACGCGAGGCTGATTCAGCTGAAAACCAACTCTACCTAAAAATGATTCATGTTTGCTGGATGAGATCCACAAAAAGGCTCACTGTCCACCTCGACCCACAGGAGGGCAAAGGAGGCAGCAGGATTTTGCAGGTCTGGGGGAGAAGGAGCGGGACTGTTGCCATGCTTGTTTTGGGATGCTTGAATGTCTCCAGAACGAACTCTTGGCAGCATTATAGTATTGCTGAGAAGCTGCCTCCCAAAAGGGAATCCCATCTGCCTCCCCTCTCAGCTCCGGCAGGTTACTCGACACTCTGAGCTCCCTGCCTGAGCCTGGCTAATGCCACAGCCTCGGTGCAGGGCTCATCTGGGCGGCAGGCAGGCAGCGCAGCAGGACAGGAGCCCCTCTTCTGCTGGCAGCCTCTCTTTTTCCTCAACTTAAAAACTACTCTGAAGTTGCAACTCGAGAGTTGGGGCATGATATACAAGTCTGGGAAGGGACGCTTCAAGTTTGCTCACAGCTATTTTGTCACTGAATTATGCAATGTTCTACTTTGCTACATTAAAAACTCTTGTTGGAGAGCCTAATTTTGTTTCGCTAACCGTTATTCAAAGAACGCACTAGCTGAAAATATCTCCAGATGAACTCTAGTGATGTGGGGGACGGTGCCCAGACTCTGAAATTGCAGAGTCCCACTAATTCTTCCCATGTAAACCGGTGTTGTTAACCAGGGAGATCTGCAGCCCTGGGGATTTCTTAAACCCCTTCTGCATCACCCGTGCACTGTCTATTGAAGATCTTCTTCGACACTGTTATTAATACATCATAGTACAATTAGTGGTTGTTAAATGGCTTTAATCAAGAGTTTCCTTTAAAAAGGTATTTTTAAATACCTTGTGGTATGTGGAGTCATACAAACAGCCTTGCATCTCAACTCCGATACTATTACACAGAAGGGTTTTGGCCACGATATCTCTTTTCCTACTCTTCAAACAAACAAAAAGAACTGCTGAAAGATCAGGCGGTTTAGGAGAGGGGAAGGCAGCAGCTAGCGAGTTGCCTTTGTGCTCCCGGGTGCACAGAGAGAAGAAGCATCAGGTGTGCTTCCACAGCCTCGATGCAGCCGAACATCCGCAGTTAGAAGGGATGCCTGCCCGGGACACGCAAAACCGAAGGATGCAGAATATTTGAGAGTGGTTTGGCCGCGGGCAGTCATCTGTGGGAGCCGCAGGAATCAGGATGCAGGAATTTGGGTCTTTGTTTCAGGAACATTCCTTGGAAAGTGTCGGGGGCCAGCTGCAAGACCGTCCGAAATCCCTCATCTTATCTGCGCTCGGCGCAGGGGGTGGGCAGCGGGGCCGGCCCGGGAGACCCGACGGCACCGACCCTCCCGGCTCCGGGCTTCTCGGCACCGAGGGCTCCGGGTCGCCCTGCCAGAGAGTCGGCGCTCGCCGGGTCTCGCATCCCGTCGCGGTGACCGCGGCGGCCCCAGGACTTGCACCGCCCCGACCCCCAGCCCCCAGGGCGGCGGCGGAGCCGCTCCCCGACCTCCCGCGCCCCCTTCCCGTGTGCCCACTAGCGCCGGGCCGGGCGGCGGTGCGGGACGGTGAGCAGTTCACCGCAAGCTGGGCGGGATTTTTTTTTTTTTCCCACCTTTTCCTCCTCTGCGCGCCGTGCTGTGCCAGCGCTGCTCACGGGGGAGCCGGGGCTTTGACTTTGCACGGCGAAATGAGCTAAACGAGAAATAGCCGGGAAGGGAGAAAAGGGAGCGTGTGGGGGAATAGGCGGGTAGCCCCGGCTCGGGGGAGTCTGCAGCGAGAGTGGCCGCCACCTGCCCCCGCCAGCGGAACGAGCGTCCCGGCGCCCCCGGACTTACTTTCTGGGGGTCGGCATAGGTGCCCAGCCCCAAGATCGGGATGCTGTTCCCGTCGCTCAGCGGGACGCGGTGGCTCTCGGCTGTCAGGTTCATAGCGGCGGCAGGTAGGGCCGCCCCGACCTCGGGGCTGCCTCCGCAGGGGCGGGTGCCGTCGCTCCGCAGCCAACGGCGGCCCCTCTGCACCGACACCCACCGACGGACCGACCGGACCGACGGCGCTTCTGCAGGGGCCGAGGTACGAACCTGCCCGCTCCCGCCGGCGGGGGAGTGCCTTTTTGGGGGGCTGAGCCACGTGTGCCCGTGGCGGCCCTGCACCGCGCCCCGTCGCGCACCGCCCCCGCGCCGCGCCCCGCCCCGGCCCCGCGGCCACCGGCGGCCCCGCGCACCGCCCCGCCACGGCCCCCGCCGACCCCCGCCACGGCCCCGCCGAGACCCCCGCGGGGTACTCCGGCAGAAGCTGCGCGCAGGGTAAAGGCTGCTTCACGTGAAAGTCAGGGCGGGCCGGGGGCGTCCTGCACCCCGCGGGGCTGGGGGGGTCCCGCCCGCTGCCAGGGAGCACCCCCGGGCCGCCTGCCCGGAGCTGCCGGCGAGGGGTCCAGTCCCTGCCTGCCCGGGTGTCTGCCGTGTCCTCCCGCCTCCGCCCCAGCAGCAGGGCATGGGCTTCCCAGGTTTTGGGGTGGCAGGTCTTGGATGTTTTCCCACAAAGATGTAAAGCCCTTCTTTAAAACCTCAAATTTGGGGTTACCAAGGACGCTTTGTGTCCTCCGGGGGCAGTTTCCGCTTCTCCTTGCCAAAGGCTACAGGCCACAGGTTGAAAATCACTGCCATAGGGGCAAGGGAGGAATGAAGAAAATCCCAGACAGGAGACTGGTGAATAGTTCCTCTGCCTCCGCATGAGTCCCAAATTACAGTGAAAGGGCTCAAGTTCCTCGCAGTCTGGTTCTCCTCTGCTGTGGAAAAAAATGTTTATATTTCCTATCACTGATATCCCAGAAGGAGACAATACCCTTTATGAATTCAACTCACAGCTCTTACCGTCCTTGCTGACCCTCATCAAACACTCAGGGCTATTTACACCACACTGCAAAGACGTTCCCTGCCCTGAGCCGGTTACTTTGTGTCCTGCAACTGTGTCTGTGCGGATTTCTCCCACGTTTAATTTTCAACTGTATGATCTTACATGTCTTCCTAGATCAATCTGAAATTAAGCCCTTTGGGAACATTATTCCTCAACCGTAATGATGTCTTTTGACTAGCAGATTATTTTACCTCCTTCAATATCCCACTTGGCTTCCTGCACATGGTAATAGTTCAGCATGTTACGCAATTCCCAAGAGGGGTTAATGGATCCATCGTGAAAAGTTATCTTTGCAGGGTTCTTCAGATCGATACGTGTGCACTAGTTTGCATTTGGGGAAAGGTTTAGTGGCTGTTAAGGCTGAAGACCTATCTGAAGAACTCCCTACCAAGAGACCCTTTTAGCGTTACAGGTTAGATACCTGCAAGTATCTCCAGTGGAGATAGAAAAATTGCCACTTTTCCTGGTAGGAACATGCCAAGTAGCTCATGACAAAGTGCAAACCCGCTTGATCCCTGCCCAAAAATTACTAGATAGCTAGGATGTCCTGCAGGACAAAGGTAGCAGGCTGTGGTGTATAATGCCTCCTTGGGAGGTGGGCTGAGTGTGGCCAAGGCTTTCCCGGCAGCCTGTGCTTTACCTGGACAACACAGTGCAAAGAACCATCTGTAAGGTGGCTGGGTTATCATCTCAGGGTAGGAGGTCAGGGCGAACTACAGCCTGGCTGTAGTTACTGTGAGCAGCCTGGTCCTGCTAGACCTCCATCTGCATGGTGTAGGTATTTACATGGTGACATGAAGGAAGGGAATCCCTGACCTCCTCCATGCCTTCCTGTTGTTCCCATGTAACCGGCTACCGTTGTCTTGCTACAGGAGAAGCTCTCGTCTCATCTCTCCATGCCAACCGTGCCTAAGCACACTCCATGTGTTTGTAGGAGGAAGTTGATGCCAGCGTGTGGAACAGACTGCTGCATCTCTGAGCTGTAGCCCTTGTTCTGCAGTATTTCCAACAGAGGAGCAAAAGCATGGAGAGAGGTGGAAATGAAGTGAGTAAAGAGTCCGCTGTGGCAGAGGCCATTCAGAGACCTCCCCGTTTCCAGCCCTGTACTAGCATCCCATGAACAAGCCGTGCTGCTCAGTGGCTGTTTCCTACCCCTGAGCTCCTATGCTTTAAGTCCACCCCAGAACTCACTTTTCCATAATGCCTCCCAATCCAGCAGCTTGCAGGGGTCGATCCAGCAGCTCGAGGGGGGTTTTACAGCACAGCTCGCTCATTTGCTTTAGTCTCGGAGCACATCCAGCTTGCTCATGTGCTCTGGCATCAGAGCAATGTGTGCCCTGAGCTGCGCGTGATCCCGAGCTCAGCAAAGCACGACTGTGCCTGTGGTGCCAGTCCTGGGCAAGCGAGCAAGTGCAAGGAGCCTCTCTGGCAGGAGCACACTAGCCTGATACTTGATAGCCCTCAACGACAACTGGGAAAGAAGTGACGGACTTGCCGCAACTCACAGAATAGGGGACTTTGGGCAGGAGAACAACTCCTGCTTCTAGGAACAGTCGGGCAAAGCGATCTGTCACCCCGTGGGGCAAGTCAGGCAGCCCCAGGCACCCCCAGGCACCCTGCCCAGCTACAGGCATGAGCAACTGGCACTTGGTGGGGCCGGGGTGACAGACAGCTGTGGGGTAACAGGCAAAAGTCACCTCTCTTATAGATTCACCACTAGACCAACCATAAAATTCAGCCAGTATGCTTGTCAGAGAAATTGGAGAGAGGCAGAGGATTCTAAGAGTTTCCCTTGCTTTGACTGACAAGCCTCCCCCCCACTCCCATGCTTTGACTGACAACAAATAGCACAAATAATTCCCATAGCAGCTCTAGCTCCCTACCCCACTGTTTTTGCCTTTGCAGATTTTATGTTAAACTTGAGAAAACAGGTAGGAAAATGCATTTTTTTTCCCACTTACATCTGAGTTACTAACCCGAAATAGCCTTATTTCTTAGAAGCTAGAAATACTAGCAGGTTTTGAGTTTATGATGAGTATCCTTTGAAGAACAAAGGGAGCCGAATAACGCAGCCCAGAGCCTGTTGCATATAATTCTTGTTAGTAACAACTTCTGCTAGCTGTTCAGGGCAGAACAGTTCGTGGTTTCAGAGCTTAAATGACTTAACCAGACTTTTTACGAGGACACGGTATCTAGCAACTCCAACTGCAAAACAATGCAAGTTTCTAGAGGCAAAGCTTTGGCTGCTGGTTATTGTTGATGAGCAACTAATCAGGAGCTTTTATAAAATGCAGATGTGATCTCAGCTCTTTCTCTAGGAAACAAAAACAATGAGGTTTCAGCCTGGCCTTACTAGAGAGTAACGAGAATTACCATCCTATCAACACAAGTTTGCCGTCTCTAGCGAAGCTTGTAAAGCACACAAAAACACCTTTAAAAGCAGCTAAGGTAGGTTCATGAGTCCTGGATCTATGGCTCAGAGTTTTATAGCTACATTAGTCATTCCAGACAAGTAAAGTAAGAATTTGAAAAGCAGCTCAACTTCTTATGCTTAAATGCGAGTTCCCCCCCTCTTCCCCGTATACACACACAAACAAAATAGATTAAAAAATATAAAGAAAAATTAGATGTAAGTTTTTACAGGAAAAGTGGATCAGGCATCTGATGTTTCTCGCTTTTAAAAAATAGCAGAAATCTCAGGTAAAGAAAGTACTTAACGGCCTCATTACATGAACAAAACTTGTTAGCAATCTTTTAAAGTAAAGAGGTCACCCTTTCACTCGTTTTATCTCGAATTGCTGAGTATCCTGGGAACAGGAGAAATGCATGAGGCCCTTAAATATAGCCTCCCCGGTTCTTAATATAAAAGATGGGAATGAGAAAGCGTTGTTGATTGGGAAGGACTGGCCTTGTCATCTAGGTTTTCTCTGAAATCTGTGGGTTGCCCCCCCCCCCCTTTTTTTTTTTTTCCCAAGCTGTTGTTTTGGACAAGGGAAGATGTTAAAAATAGTATTCTCCTGGATCTTGTGAATCTGGGTGTGTTTACACATTGTAGATTAGATTAGTGAGATTCTAGAGGTGGGTGACCTGCAGTGCCTAAAAGTAGCTTTTTTTAAAAGGAAAAGAGAAAGTACTTTTATAATACATGCATTTCTCTATTACATAAAAAAGCATGTTGCTACATTGTTTCTATTTTCTGCATGAGCGGTGCTCCACTTATGTGTAATTATCTGCTAGAATGCATACTCTGCATGTGTTTTAGTTAAAATTTCTTAAAACACAGTCTTAAAGTCTGCATATTTTCAGTCTAGTCCCTTAATAACTCACATAAACTAGCATGTGTCTGTTGTGCATGTGGAATATCTATTTATAATAAATATTTTAAACTATTTAGCTCAGAGATTTTGGTAGCATGTGTCATTACTAGTGTGTATTTTCCTTTTTTACCGTTAAATATGATAAACTAATACATATCAAGAAAAACTTCTAGTTCCAGTTTTTAACTCAAAGAAATAATGTCTGTGTAGTGTTTTGTAGGGGGATTATAAATGAAGTGAGGTGGCGGTGTTTTTTTTTTTGTTGCTACGTTTTTCAGTGTGGAAATGAATGGTATAAAATGAACTGGAGAAAAGTTGTTCTCTGGGAAAAAATGTTTTAGCATCTTCTTACTCTTTATTCTCAGATTCCAATAATCATCACATATGTCATGATATAGTTGTCTAGGACACCCAGTATGATGAGTACCTCATACTGCGTGTGTGATTCTCTCTTTCAGTGGCCAATGGATTTCTCGTATGGAAGCGTGCGTGATTTTTTCCCTTTGATCATGTTTGTTGCACAATGAGGCTGATCACAGCTGAGATAACACCCTGGGCTTTGTTGGAAAGGGTGATATAATAGGGCTTCTTAGCAGTTTCTATGCAAGCACTCTTTCCCTAGCTCCCTGATGCATGTAAACTACTTTGCAAACAATGAAACACTTAAGTGGCATGTTCTTCTTCATTTAAATAATTTTTATGTCTGCTAAAGATTTGTTTTTGGTAAGCCCTTCTTTGAAAGTGTAACATTTGCTTTCAAATTGTATCTGAATTACAGCTTGGTAGTAGTAGGAGTACAATATACGTGCAGGTCAATGAAACTCTTCACTGCAAGACCCACAGCATCTGATCTCCAGAGACCACATCTGGACCCATTTTTCCAACACTGATGCAGCACTTCTGCTGGATCCTTAAGGACAGCCTGAGGACAGGGAGCAAATATGCCTACCACTTGTGCTTGCTGAGAGAATTAGGAAAATACTTGACAGCTGGGTCACTTATCCCTTCTGCTTCATATAAATGCTCTGTGGCTACAGCTGTGATAAAAGGGAAATTCCTAGGTATCCTTGACGCTATTCCATTGCTCCTAGTAACACCGGAAAAGTCAGGCCACTGCTGGTCTTTGATTGCTCCAAGGGTACAGCAGGAATGCCAGCAGCTGCTCCGCATTATCCTCTCGCCGCTTCCGCTTCCAGTGGCCGCGGAGCTGTGCTTGCACTGAAGTGAGGTGTGGGGGATTCCCTGCGGGCCTTTCTGGTGATGGCTGTCCCAGTTTGTCCCTGTCCCTGTCCCGCTTGGGAGCAGGCACAGAGTCCAGGGCTGCGGCATCACCTTGAAGGCAGGCTGCCAGCACCAGCTGCTGCCGGTGCCATGGGCTGCTCTGCCAGGGTGGGGGTTGTACAAATAGTGAGTGCCTGCTCAGCAGTTTAATCCCCACTTTTGTTTGGATTGTAGCAGCTAAATGTGTCCATAGTGGATGCTATACCAGAGGCAGTGGCCACACGGAAGAGCTTGCCCTCTCCACAGCCGAGGGAGAGGAGAGGAACCAGAATCTCACAGCATGAGAGCCAAAATTAGCCAGGCTGTTTATGCACTGCCACCAGTTTCCTATGGCACAATAGGATGGTGCAATAGCATTACGGCTGCTAAAATGTGCCTATTTTCCCTTTGGGGACCATTCCAGGCTCCAAGTCACTCTGTCAGCCTCCATCAGCTACTGATGGGCTGAAAAGCCCTGTGGAGGACCAGGAGCTGTGGGGAGAGGGAAAGAGATGCTCTGTTTGAAAAGGTAATCCTCCTAAACCTTTGGAAGGGTAATCCTCTAGTCCTTTACCAGTGTCATTTACATCGGCACTGTCTCATGAGCCTGTTGTCTTTTGGGCACCATCCTCAAGCTCGAGTTTGGTGGTAGCAAGGCTTGCAAGGAATCAAGTCAGAAGCCAGCTTATTTTTTCCCCTGGTCTGTTTACCGATATTATCACTTTCTTTTAGCAACAGTATCTCAGTTTCCAGACTGCCTCTGCTACGGCACATGCATGACCCTGGATCTGGTGAGCGCTGTCTCTCAGATCCCCGGGGAAAGGTCAGTAGCTGCACGGTGGCCTCTGGATTCCTGAGATACTGACCCTTGTCATGTGGAGAGGCATCAACCTTTGGCCCTGAGTAAGTGTCCTCATAGCTCACCTCAGTTAGTCTGGCCTGCTATTTGATCCTGTCCAGTATAAAGCCCTTTCCTTTGGCATCCTGCAAATCTAAGCTCCATCTTGATGATTTCCAGTATGCCATCCAACTGACGCTGATGGAAAATACCCCATGGATCGCCCTCAGCTCTGGGTAAGCAGCAGCAGAAGGTGCAGCCCAAGAAGAGGTGATCGTGTGCTCACAGCCCCTCTTGCTTACAGAGGCAAGGAGGCCGAAGGAGTGACGTTGGCTCCCTCCGTGTCACCTCTCTTCCTCACACAAAAAAGGGATAGCCACCATGGGAAGATGTTGATAGTGCCTGTGTCATGCGACTAAGGTGCTTTGGGGCTTTGGGGTTTGGATTTTTATTTTTGACTCCTGATTCAGTGGAAGTGACTCACTGAGAGGGCCATGCCCTGATCAAGATGGATCACCAGATCTCAGCATGTTCCAAAAACGTGTTCTCTTGTCTACTTTTAATACAGAGCTTGGTCAGGTGCTTACCTCAGTACCCCACTGCTCTTCCAGCCATCTACCATGTTTACCTGACACGTAACCTCACACGGCTCCCTTTGGTCCACCTCAGGGCTTCTTAGTTCAGCTCCGATGAACGATCATTTTGTTTCCTTGCACTGGATAAAGAGCTGTTTTCTGTTACCTGCTTTAAGAGCCTCACGGACACATTGTTTCTTTCCTTGCCTCCAGTAACAAGCAGACACACTTGATCAATTGTGACAGAGCTGCGATGGCACCTTCTTGCAGTCGCGATAGCGTGCAGAACGTACAACATTTTTCCACAGCACACTGCCTGGCAAATGGTCTTGAGAGAGAATAGCAGGGAACAGGCACTTGCAGTGTCTTTCCTTTATCTTTTACTATTTGAAAGGGTGAAAGCAACTCAGGCTTGGACATGAGAGTCCTGAAGCGGGCAGTCCCTGTTGATCGCAGCACCTACAGCCTCAAGTCCCTGCCGGGGAGGCTGTTCCTTCGAAGTACGTCTCATTTGGGCTGGAGCCAAGGTCAGGAGGAGGAAACTGTTAGCTTGTCAAGGGAGTTCACAGGTAAAGTCTGGCAGCCCGCTGATTTCTTTGTTTCCAGGTATTTCCTGAGGATGCTTTAAAAACAGAAGGCATCACGGGCTTTGCTGGTGCCGCCCGCTGGCGGGCGATGCTCATATGCAGGAACAGGGAATTTAGAAGAGTAGGCTTTGTGGCATCCCATGGATGCGTTTTAGCTTACCCGAATGCTTTTTAAAGTGTGCCAGACTGCATCAGAAGGCCAGATGAGCTCATCTTTGCACAGGTTAGTCCTTTTCCTGGAGCTAGCATGCTGGAAGGGGACCATCTCGGTAGCTGGGGTGGAAGTCAGCGCTGGGGGGGACACCGTGGTGCTGCTGAAGGATGCAAAGTCCTGCTTGAGCGTTGTGCTCTACGAGCAGAGATTTTATCGGGGCTGGAAGCAATAACAGCTGCATTCAACTCTTCATCCCACATTTAGTACCAAGGTGCTGCACGCTGACCACAGGGTGTTTTTTTTCCCTCTCAGGACTTTCAGTTTGCTATGGCTGTTCTTTCTGTCTGCTTCGCAGCTGAGGTAAAAAATTTCTTTTTCCATCATCTGCTTCTCCTTTCCTGAATTTTTGATGTTCATGTGTATGTTGGTAGATTGAGAGATCTGATATATTTTAAAGCATACTTATACTTTGCCAAACTCTAGCAGCCTATCTCTTGTCTTCCATACCACCTTACCTGTTCAGTTTCGTTGTCAGGTTTAGTCAAGCTTATGGCCAAACCGTTGCCTTTAAGAAAAGACACTACACTTTCCTGTGCTTCGTGTCATCTTGTGCAATGAGGCAGCATGATGTCACACCTTGTCTCTCTGCAGTGTTTGTAGCATCTCTGCAAATCAATGGTAGGGATCCAGTCTGAGATTAGGAAATGGAGGTAGATGAACAATTCCTCGTTTGCGTAAGACTGGAAAACTGTTGGGGCAGAGCTGGGGCTAGAACCCAGAATAAGTCATGGGGTCTGCCTGTTCCTAACAAGAAAGGGCAACTTGCAACAACTTCTTTTTCTGAGATGATTTATTAAATCTTCTGTAATTAGTTTAGTAAACAGTAATAGGTGGGAAACAAAGGACAAAATGTTCTCTTCCAGCTTCCATAGGTTACTTGATATCTCTCAGAGCCATAAAGGATTAATGGTGGCTCTAGGCAGGATCATGCCATAAAACTTTTATTAATGTTTTAAAACCATTCAAGGGACGTTGCCAATTTGAGCTTTCTAAAACTTTGTGGAGTAAATTGTTTGCATTTGTGTTAAACACCTTTGAGTGCTAGATGCTGAATTTTTCGCTTTAAAAAAAAATAGCTATGAATGCTTTGCTGATGCTGACCCTGTACTGCTGTACTGTGACAGAAATTCAACTAGTTATGCACAGTACTGTTGTGGGCAGATAAACAAATAAAGTGCTGCAAAGTGGAAAATAATTTTTCCTAGTTTCCTTCATTTACAGAAGTATTTATATCTCACTGGTAGTCTCAACAAGTGACATTTTGGACATTTGGATTCTCCTACCAATTTGATGACATCTCTTTCAGATAGGTCTTCCTGAAAACTATCAAGTCTCCAAACTGAGAATGAGAAAATCCTTTTGTGAGCGCAATATTAATTATTAAATAGTCCATATGTTTGAATTTCATGAAATTTGCTTCCATGAAAAAATAAGTTGCCATTTCAGGGATATTGTTCTGCTTATTGTAGATGCAGGTGTAAAATGTCCTTTTGTTTTCCATGGAGAGCATTCAGCCTGGATTTTCAAGGAATAAGCATCCCTGTGAAAGGAAAAAGCTCTGCAGGGCTCAGTGTTTCTACAAGTGATGTAGATGCAGGCACAGTTGGCTTTCATAGGTACTTGTAGTACCTATTTCATGTACTTGAGGCAATACGAGAAATATGCAAAGGAGCTACGGGGAATCGTTGACGCTGGGCATAGAATTTGCCTTGAGTTTCTTGCTGCATGGGCCAAGAGGCAGAGCAGAATAAAAGGTTGGAGGCTGCCAGAGCCCTGTGCTCTTCTTATCTTCATAAGATGCAAACTTATCCTTGGGATATAAGCTTGGAAATACAGTAAGTACCCCTGAGGTTACGGCATCCGCTCAGTGTGGAATAAGATAAGGAACAGCGTTTTTAGACTAGATAACTTTGTTGTGACGTTTTCCTTCACATTTTGATTTGAACAGAAATTGCTTTTGTTGGGATCAATCAAAATGAAAAGTATGCATGCTCTTTTAACCGTCTCCTCTCTCTCAGGGAAGCAGTTGATTTAATCCACTTTTTATTCCCTCTTATGCCTGTTCCTCACCAAATCCACATACATCTCTTTACTTCCAAATTCCTTTCAGTTGTTACTGTGATTAAAACTCCAGGATCCTTGTTCTTTAGAAAGGAGTCTACCAGGGCACCTCTTGGGCTGCTGTAGCATCTTCTGAAGGACAAACGCCTCTTCTTGGTACCTAGAGTCCCTTGGACGTGATCTACCTCTGTCGGTGAAAGGCTGAGGCAGCAATATGTTGCCCCTTCGCCCATTCCATTTACAGATGCTCTCAGTGCCCATCCTCAGCTCTGCACATTGTAGAAGGTGGACGTATCCCTGCAACCAGCTGGTGACCTCTTGCACGGCTGCAGGGCTGACGAGTGTCTCGGGGGCCCAGCAAAGTTGGGCTGAGCGAGCCTTGGCACCCTGTCACCGCCTGGTCTCACAGCTCATTGTTCACCGCAGCTGGGACCCGACAGAACTTTTTTTTATTTTCCTGCTCCATTTTCTATAAATCCTCGTCACCGTAGCACTTCATCTGATGTGACTAACACGCATGGTTTTTCTCTGCTCCTTCCCCTGAGGAAGGCGGGGGAGACTAGTGTGGGCAGAGCAGTATTTCTGCTTCAGTCCAGTTATTTTAGAGACAAACTTAAAAACATATGTTCAGTTCGTTTATGTGACAGAGAAAAGGTTGACGAGATAGGCCTGGAAAGTGGAGCTGAAACCTCCTCAGAGCTGGGCTGTGTGCAGGGATCCTGTTACACGGAGTTTATTGCAGGCTGGTATTTAAATTCACTATAGCCTGCCCCATCATTGTATTTTTAAAGGTCCCTTTCTTTTAGAAATCTCTTCATTTTGTCTCCTTCTCCTTTCTTTACTTTCTTCCTTTGTTGTTCCCTTCAGGATGTCTTCATTTTCAGAAATGCCCTCTGTTCTGCAGAAATCATCTTATATATCATAGAAACACATTTGTGTTTCTATATACACAAATATATGTTTCTATATGTTTCTATATTTGTGTTTCTACAAATACTGATAGTGTCAATTTTCTCCTTATCTAGATCCTTGTTTTGTTTCATGTTGTGCCCTTGTTCCACAATTCCTATCTAAATTTCCACTACTGTCAAGGCAGTCTGTACCCCTGAAACACAGACGTGCTAATAAGGCAACAATTGGGGTTGGCAAGAAATGGTGATGGAAGATTTCCTCGTGAAAAAGTCAGGATTGGCATGTCTGGTTTTTGTTCTTCATCAAAGCAAAAAGAGAGTTTTATAAATGATGGTGGGAAGAAACCTGAGGAGGGGAGATTTCGGGAGATAAAGCCCTATCTGGTGGGGAGGGAGGTGAAGAGACAACTGGCTTCAAGTCACAGCTCGGTGGGCTTGGATGGAGACCTGAAGCCCTTGCCTCTGTGAGCTTGCTGGCTGGGGCTGCTCCCCTCTTGACTAGTGTTTAAAGATTCAGAAAGTGAGAAGAAAAATGAGAAAACAAATGGCAACTAACTCAGCCATGAGAGAAGAGCACTTGAGTGCGATGTAGGAGACAGAAGTTCAAGCCTTTGCTGAAATCCGTTGCAACAAGGAATTAAAATTTTCCTTCATGTTGTCCTCCAGCGCTGTAATCCCTGTGGCTGCTGGGGCTCATCCTGCTTCTCACCAGCCAGACCTTCCCTGGGGCTGGGAACTTGCAGCAATTCAAGTGTTTCTTCTGGGAAAAACTTGCCATAAAGTACTTCCCATCACTTCTAGGAATGCAGATGGAATTTGACGAAGACAGCTGTGGTTTTATTATACCTCTATGCTACATCTTATGGTCTTTTGTACGACTATAACTAGAAACTTATATTAAAAAAAGCAAAAAAAGCAAATTGGGATTTTCTGAGTTTTTGTAAACTCTTGAAATTTTGTTACTGTGGTGATGATATAGAAATCTGATTAGTGGAACCAGGGGGAGGCTAAGCTGGCCATGTTTGTGAAAAAGCTGAGATTTTTGACAGGAACACATGGTTTTGAGCCTCCTTTTTGCTCTTCCTCTCAATGATATTGGTGTGGGTTTAGTTGTTAATTTTAATGAGAACAGAATCCAATGTGTAATCCATGATCGGCCCTCCACTAACTGAAAACTGGAAAATATCTACTCAAACACTTCTGAAATATCTGGATGAGTGTAAAAGTGATCAGAGGGCTGTTTGTTGCTTGCAGAACATATTTGCCACAGTGGACTAATAAACTTTCCCAGATTTTATTCCTTAAAAATGTTAATTAAATAAGAGCTCTGTCCCATTTGTAAACAAAGCTGTCTGAATTTAACGTTAACGGAAAGCGTCAGGGGCTTTTACAGTTTTTTTCCCTGTGGCTGAGTGCCAGTACAGTTGCTTTTTAGAAAACTTAATGCATCTGATTCTTTTTTATTAGAAAATAAACAGAAAACACATGCCAAGCAGCAGCTTCAAAAGGTCCTTGCTGCAGTATCAGTGCTAGAGTTGTGCAAGAGCATCCTAATGAAACAGGAAAGCAGACAAGTTGTTTTCAGGCACTTTGGTAGAAAACTGAAGCCCTGATCAGCTTAGTGAAAAGTTTATGAACCTTCTGGGGAGTCTCTGTTATGTTTAATGAACCTACACTGATATTTTGCTGCTTCTTTGAAACCAGGTGAAAATCAGTAGTTTAAGGATTCAAACCAAACAGAAAAGAGGAGAAAGGGATCCTCCAAGGATGGGAAATCTTATACAGACACCTGCAAAAACCAAAGAAGCTGCTTTTTTTTCTTGCACCGGCAGGAACGCTGTGCAGAGGGCAGGGGGAGCGGTCGTCGTCCAAATTTTGGGTAATGACATCCTACTCACTTTCCCCTACCCTGTGGCTGGTGTCGGCAGCGCTGCATAGTGCTGATCACATTATCTTCTCAAACTAGATGTCTATCAGGCATGCAGGCCCTCTGAAACACAGCGGGGAGGACACCGGCTCTGTGTAGGGACACAGGCTGCATGAGTTCGGCAGCTGCTGCAGTAGGGTTACCTCTTTCAGCTATCCCTAATTGTTTTGCCATGGCAGTGCCAAGCTTAGCATGAGCTAACATCCTGCTTTTTGGGCAGGACCTGTAGCTGGGGTATCATCATTTAGGGGTAGCATGGGTACGTCTGTGTCTAGAGTGCTTCACATCCCGCGCCCTGTGCCACTTTTTATATAGCGTGGCTTGTCCATGGTGTCATTTTACTAGAACAACGCTTCTTAGACGCTGCTGTAACCAGAGATACTCTGACCTTACTGTCACATGCTGGCTATTTCTCGTGCCAAAACAAAAAGGTAAGAAAATAGAAAATAAAAGGATAGAGCAATCCCTGGGTATGTATTTGCATTTCTTTCTCCTAAGCCTGTAAATCATCTAGCTCATGGCAATGTTTCTGTTTGGGGTTTCTGCTTGGTAAGTGGCTTTGAAGAGGCTTAAGGGTTTTATTTGTTTTTTCAAGAGAGAGAGAAGAAAGATAAGAGGAGGATGATTGAGGCTGTTGTGAGGCCAGTGAGGCTGGTTCCCTCTTCATGTGTGCTTAGGGAGGCAGCCATGTTCCCGGACAGGATGGACAGCTAGCAGGGAAGAAAAGGAAAGCACAAAAAATACTCTGCAGTTACATGACCACATTTTCCTTGGGCTGGCCTTCAAACCTTATTCTCATCACCTTTCCCAGGCAAGACTGTCTCTCCAGGCTTGTGTAAGAAAGAGCTACACCCTTTTAATTAAAGTTGTGTGTTTAAGCAGGTTTCCAGTAAACTAGTGCAAGTGATTGGACTCTTGTTTCAGCATGAAGGTAGATTTTTTTTTTTTTTTTAATAATTGACTTTTGAGTTATTTTAGCTTAGGTAAATCAATTAAGAGCAGACTGCAATTAATACACCATTTTCACACCTCTTCAAAAACGTGTGTGATACGATGTTTAAACTTGTAGAAAATTGTGCTGGACAAAGCTTGATGAACTTTGTATCCTTTCCAGAAAGGTGAGGAGGAACAGATTTCTCTTGTAGCAGGTCTTCTGCACCAGGTTTGCAGAGGGATCCCCAGGCAGTCTCTGCTGTGTCTCGCAGTACTCAGGCTCCTTCCTGTTATATCAGTGTGCGCTCCTTATAGCTGCTCCCAAGACTTTAGCTTGTGACCCCTTAAAGAACAAATGCATGCTTCCCTACAGAGAAACGCAAGGATGGGAGCATGGAAATCTCTGACATTTGAAATTTCATTTCAATGTTCCAATTTTAGAAAATGTATCTCTATTAAGTAGCTAAGAGACTGTTGAGTCTGAACGAAAATCACTGGAACATTAGCTTGTATGAGAGGGTGGCTTCTTGCATGTCCCACCAGATGAGGAGACCTTGTGACAGCCCAAAAGCTGTTCTGGAATCCCTTGCTGGAGGGGCACAACTTTTGTAACAGCCACCTCTTGGCTATAAGAGAGCTTATTTCTCTGAGAAGCAGAGCCCTTTTCTTGCCCACTCTGTCTTTGAACAAAAAAGCATAAAACCTAAATGATGTCATACGACTTCCTGAGTTTTGTGATGCGCCTGGATGATTTTGCCAGCATTCTTCACACAAAAGGGTCAGATAAGCGAGGGGACTTTGCATGTGGTGCATCCCACTGGACCACCTCGACGAGTGAATTAACAGCAGCCGTTCATTAATGCGGAACAGAGATCCAGTGCTGGCCATAGGAAGTAAAAGCCCCAGAGCACACTGCAGTAGCCTTGTTCTCCCTTTACAAAGCTGCTCTCTGTTAAACTACGGTATTGACCTGCACCAGCGCACAAATGCCCTTCATTAGAGTTTGCACACTGTGTTATATGAGGCTGCAGTTAAAAAGCAAACGAACAAAACCTGCTTGTGGTGATTTACTGTTTAATGGTATTGGAAGTGAGTTTAATCAGGAAAAAAATGATTGGAGTCATTATGCCTAACTGTAGAGCGCTGAGGTGGTGGCTTCACTGGTGACTCTGGAGATGGATTATTTGTAAAATCTCAGCCTGACATGGCCCAGAATGCAGCCTGCTCCTAAAACACAGATTCTTATGTGTTTAATAAGGTGTTAAAGCAGAACTTGAAATGTTCATTCACATTCCCTTGTTCTGGATCATTTCATTGACCATCTGGTGCCCTTTTATTTTTTTTTTAAAGACGCTTTTGCATCCTGCACATTACTTTCTGCTTATGCTTTGGGCCCCAGTTTGGCAGAGTGCCAGGGAATGTGCTTGATGTCCTGTCCCTTCCTAACTCAGCAAAACACTGAAGACGGTGTGTAACAATAAGCCATCGTGTTTCCGCTCCCACCTCACCAGGAGAGCCTGATCCTACCAGCTGTTAGAACAGCCTTTGGTTGGAAGGCGGGAGAAGGATGTGAGAGTTCGTACAAATGGCACTTTTATTCCCAGGGAGGTTTTTAAAGCTTGTTTTGGTGGCTCGCTCAGATTTGCACACTTGAGTAGTGATAGCAGCCTAGTGTCAAAGTGGTAGGAAAGAGACCTGCTCAAAGAAAAAAATAACTCATGGGTCCAAGCAGAGCTACTCTCTGACACCAAGAGTTGAAAGACTTTACCGTGGAGCCTCTATTTCCTCTGTATGTTAGTGCTACAGTTATGAATATAGCTGGGTTTTGCAATGTGAAAATTCAGTTCATTTGTTTAGCTGGAGGAAAAGTGAAAATTCTGAGAACTCTACCCTTCTGAACTGACAGGAGTGAAAAGCCTTATCTTAACCTGAAGAAGAGCTAGCAGCTATGGAGAATGTCTGCTGGAAAGTGAAATCCAAGAAATTACACCGAACGAACACTGAATTGCATATATTTTTAGTACGTCTGTGTGTGCATGGGTGTGATTGAGAGAGGGAGAGGGATGCTCTTAAACTGAATCTTTTAAATGTACTTCTCTGGATATCTGTTGCTTTATCATCCTGATGAAGTTCTTATTCAATTTATTTAGCCAATATATTTTGGTTAACGCTACATTGTCCTCTGCTCCAGGAGGCCTCTTCAGTTCAGGTGCTACCACGGCTTTTCTAGGAAACAAGCCAGGATTTTTCTGGTCATCAG
The DNA here is from genome assembly GCF_009769465.1 of Tauraco erythrolophus. Taxonomy (NCBI): domain Eukaryota; kingdom Metazoa; phylum Chordata; class Aves; order Musophagiformes; family Musophagidae; genus Tauraco; species Tauraco erythrolophus. The sequence goes on along the minus strand of NC_141468.1, from coordinate 66,361,836 downwards.
AGTGCATTTGCCTTTGTTCACTGATGTTCTTCTTTCCTTATCTCTGTTTGTATTACGTTACTGTCCAGGGCATTCCTGCACTTGTCCTGTGTTTGTCTTGTGCCCAAAAGTTGACACCTCTGTGAGCTTGTGGTCTCTGTGTGGGACAGAGACAGCAGCTAGAGACTGCTATAAAAATCTCAATGTTGTATTTTATTCTCCTAAATGAAATTCCTGCTGTAGATCTTCCTACATGCTAAAATAAGGAATCCATGTGAAAGTGTCTTCACTCCATGTGTGTTTATTATCAAAGTCCTTCAGGTTTTGTTTGACTGTTTTGATGTGTCCAGTTTCTTATCTGATGCCTTCTGATTACCTTTCTAATTCAGGGACAAAGTCCAAAGAAAGATTGGCATCTGCTTATGGAGGGTGGAGTTGGCAGAGAAATGGGTTATCTCTGCCTCTGCCCCCTTTTTGATTGTAAAGTTGTCCTTGTAAAATAACCCCAGTTGAGGTCTGAAAGAGAAAGAGTTCCCACATCTTCTGCAACTGCTATTGTTCCAGTCTCCAGAAGGAATATATGTCATTTTAAATTAGAGGGGCAAGACTGCTCCTGCTGTGGTATCGCAGGTGATGGGGCTGGGGCGCGTGTTCAGAAGGAGAATTAACTGCAGGTAAATGTCTCTCGGAGCTGCTTTCATGACCTGTCCTCAAGGACATCCAGGCTTCGAGGTCCACACCATCCCCAGGTGCTCCAACTCCACCGTTTCATCATCCCTACTGCTGGAAAACAGGCCCTCATACTTCACATGAATCTCCCTTCCTGTGATTTAAAGAATATTACTTCTTGCCCTAACCCTTCAAAAACTCCATTGTAGATACTTTATGTATGTTCTGCCTGCTTTAACATGGAGCATTTGTATTTCTGAGAGAACGCAGAAGACAGGAAAGTCAACTCACACCTTGGAAAGTGACTTACAGGCCTTTCTGGTTGAGCAGAAGCTTGCCTGGAAGACAGAAATCTCCACTCTTACCGTACCAAAGCAGTTGTAAAGCACGTAAAGGTGTCCTTGCTGATAGTATTTAATGAGTAGCAATGCTTGGATGCTGTGAAAGGAATACAAGGAGGTTTATTACAAAGAGCTTGTGTTTTCTTAGTGCGCGCTTGTGATACGCCACCCGTCAGGAGCAGGAACAGCAATGGTTCTGCAACCTCATTCAGGTTAAGGTGAGCAACCACGGGCACGCGTGGATACTAAAAAGCTAGAAGCATAGAAATTTTCCAGGTGCTGCAGCATCCTGTGAAAGTTCTTTTCCCATGCAGGCTAGCTGAGAAACACCTGTAGCTTGTTACACTGGGAAAGTTGTTTTGAAATGGGTGTCATACATTCAGCCAATCACTCTGGGAGGTGGATGGTCAAACGACCGATAGCCTTGACCCTTCTTGCAACCCACGTTATATATATATGGATTTGTAATTAATTAAGGTGGGACTTTTCCTCCTAAAAGTGGGGTGTTTCCTCCTGGATGCTGGAGCTGCATCAACCTGCTTTGGAGCTGCAGCTTTCTCCTGAGTGACAGGTGTGTACCAGAGTCAACAGTGAAATACTTGAGTGAGCGCAGCAAGACAACAGGGGTTCTTGTGGTGATTATTAATGGGATATTTGTAATTGTGCCCAGGTAATTATCATGATGAGATATTCACCATGCTCCTTGTTGGTAGAGAGAATATTGCACTTACGTTAATGAGGGGGGAAAATGAACAGTGAGGAGGTTAATGGTGGTTGCTTTAACTGAAGACCAGAAAGAGAATCTTCCTCAGGGTCATTTACTCTATTCTCCTGACATTCTGCTAGAGCAGAATTTACCTCAGCTCTCAACTGCTCCTTCTGTTCCAGCTCAAAATACCTGAAGTGATGGTGATGATGTTATTCTTGTGAGCTATGACACAAATTGTAAGTGAATGTCAGTCTGAGAAGATGAACACGGCTCTCAGGCAAGTCTCCCTGAGAATCAGCTTAATACCTTTTCAAGTACCTAAACAACTCACTTCAAGTGCCTGTGCAACAGCTGATTTTTCCGTGTTTCACCAAAGCTTCAGGAAAAGCAGTGCTTCAGAACAGTGCTCCTCAGCCATTGCTTTGATGTTGGGTAATTCATTTAAAAAAAAAAATTAATAAATTATTCTGGTGAGCTGAATAAGGCTGAATTGGCAAATCACAGATACCCCAAAGGAACAGTGTCCTGTTTATAAGGAAAGAGTGTGGTTACTGTGGTCAGACAGATGGGCCAAAAGCCAGATCATGCCTCCTAAACATATTTTATCCAACCTTATGTCACAAGCAGGATGTGGGGAATGTAAGATTTTCTCTTCTGAAAGGTAAAGGCCATTGACAGAGAGCGCAGACTGGCATCACTCCCTTGATAGCTGCTTTGCCTTACACTGGCTGAACTTTGGCTTCTTAATTAGGGTATCAGAGGAAATTTCCAGACCTACTGGGTTCAGAATTGGTGCAGATCTACCTCGGTGGCTTTCCCCAGGCAGCTGAGAAGCTGAAGGCAAGCTGCGACCGGGCCTGAATGGACCCATTCTTCTCAGCCAACTGTGAACACTTAAGGTATGTCTCTGCTTGGCAAACATGGGGTGTGACCATAGCACATAAAGCATGTGTGCAGCTGACATGGTCGAGAAACTGAGGGGCTGTAGGTAGAGTCCTGGAGAGTCTTTTCTCCTGCTGCTTGCGCTCACATGTCCGTGCTGCTCTGCCCTTGCTTCTGGTGTCACACAGGGTGGCTGGAAGAAGCCCTCAGTGCTCCAGAAGCACCTCTGCTGCACTGGCTGGAGCTAAGGGGATGTCTAGTGGTGGTATTTTAAGATCCCAATTTCCATGTAACTAGAAGCATGTAGTGTTTCCACTGTGGCTACTGCTCCCTCCAAAGTGAAGGGTAGAGGCAGCAGTGAGATTACAGGTTCCTCGTGTCATGTTTCCCTCCTGAAAGAAACTCTCAACTTTAATTACTGGATACAGGCAAAATTCAGCTCTCAGTCTCTGTGCAGCAGTCCGTGTGACGGTAGTGGGTCTTCCAAATGCAAAATGGGCTTAACTGATGCAAAATTGATGCTGTCTTCCTGACTTGGCCTGATGGGTTTTATATGGCCCCTGTCTCTGCACATGGAGACACCATCCCACAATCAAAAGTAATTTAAACTTTGTAATTTGAGTTTGGTATGTGAATGCACAGAATATGTCAGATGTTTCTAATGTAAGTAATGCAACGAGATCCCGCTGTATGACACAGACACGCAGAAATCGTTTGTTGATATTTCAATACTCTGCATTGATTTTTCTCAGTCATATATCATCTCCCCTTGGACAATTTGAGGCCTTAGCATGAGATAAACTAGAAGAGACAACACTGTATCTCCCTTATCCATATGCTCACACACTGCTGTGACTAAAGCGAATATACATAACTACAGGTAGCAATGCAAGACAACAAAGTGAATAAATATTGAAGGGAGATTAAAAGAGGATCACTAACATCATCTTATATTCTTTTAAGGATTTACAAAGATTTTTCCTTGGTAAACATTATGCAGTCGGTGATAGGTTTGCTTTGAGGGAATGTGGTTGCAGGAAGACAACTCTTTGGCAAAATGGTCTTTGAGACTGTGCCACTAACCAGTAGAGAAACTCAGGTGCAGCTCTCAAAGGGTTGGTCCTCCCTGATGAGGGTCATTGCAACAGGCAGAAATGGTAATGTATTGCTAAACTGCCTCTTCTTTCTCCCCAGTCTAAGAAATACATAGTCTCCTCAATGTAAAGGAACTAATTACTTATTTTTCAGGCTATTAAACCAGATGCAATGTATACATGCCCCCCCGATGTGTTCTGAAATTGCTGCTGCTGCAATCACAGCAGGGAAGGATTTTGCTGCTGCTGTTCCTGTGTTTTTCTTGTGGCACATTATTAGACAAAGCTGTCTCTTGTTCTTGGGGGTTTTTTAATGCATGGGGAAACTTCAGCTCTAGCTCCTTGGCTAGTTTTCAAGGACCTGATGGGCAAAGTGCCGTGGGAGGCGGCCCTGGAGGGACGAGGGGCCCAGGAAAGTTGGTCCACATTCAAGGAGCACCTCCTCCAAGCTCAGCAGAGGTGCATCCCGACGAAGAACAAGTCGGGCAAAAAGACCAGGAGGCCTGCGTGGATGAGCAAGGAGCTCCTGGACCAACTGAAAATGAAGAGGTTAGCCTATAGAGGGTGGAAGCGGAGACAGATAGCCTGGGAGGAATACAGAGAAGCTGTACGAGTGACCAGGGATCAGGTGAGGAAGGCTAAAGCCCTGAAGGAATTGAATTTGGCAAGGGATATAAAAAGCAATAAGAAAAGCTTCTATAGGTATGTAGGGGACAAAAGGAAGTCCAAGGAGAATGTAGGCCCCCTCCGGAAGGATACTGGTGCTCTGGTTACCCGGGACATAGAGAAGGCTGAGGTACTCAATGAATTTTTTTGCCTCAGTCTTCACTGATAAAGCCTCTTGTCTTACCGCCCAAGCTGTGGAAAGAACTAGCAGGGACTGTGAGGATGAACCACTGCCCACTGTACTTGAAGAGCAGGTTCGGGAACATCTGAGGAACTTGAAGGTGCACAAGTCCATGGGACCTGATGAGATCCATCCGCGGGTCCTGAAGGAACTGGCGGATGAAGTTGCCAAGCCACTGGCCATTGTATTTGAGAAGTCGTGGCGGTCTGGCGAGGTCCCCGATGACTGGAAGAGAGGGAATATAACCCCCATATTTAAAAAGGGGAACAAGGAGGACCTGGGCAACTACAGGCCGGTCAGCCTCACCTCATGGAGCAGATTCTCCTGGGAACCATGCTAAGGCACATGGAGAGCAAGGAGGTGGTGGGTGACAGCCAACATGGCTTCACCAAAGGCAGATCGTGCCTGACCAACTTGGTGGCCTTTTACGATGGGGTGACAGCATCGGTGGACAAGGGTCGACCAACGGATGTCATCTACCTGGACTTGTGCAAAGCTTTTGACGCTGTCCCGCACGACATTCTTCTCTCTAAACTAGAGAGGCATGGATTTGATGGATGGACCACTCGGTGGATAAGGAATTGGCTCAATGGCCGCACTCAGAGAGTAGTGGTCAACGGCTCAATGTCCAAGTGGAGACCGGTCACGAGTGGCGTCCCTCAGGGATCCGTGTTGGGCCGGCCCTCTTCAACATCTTTGTCGGCGACGTGGACAGTGGCATGGAGTGCACCCTCAGCAAGTTCGCCGATGACACCAAGCTGCGTGGTGCCGTCGACACGCTGGAGGGGAGGGATGCCATCCAGAGGGACCTCGACAGGCTGGAGAGGTGGGCCCTTGTCAACCTCATGAAGTTTAACCAGCATAACTGCAAGGTCCTACATCTGGGTCGTGGCAATCCCAGACACAAATACAGACTGGGCGGAGAATGGATCGAGAGCAGCCCTGAGGAGAAGGACTTGTGAGTACTGGTGGACGAGAAGCTCAATATGAGCCGGCAATGTGCTCTTGCAGCCCAGAAGTCCAACCGCGTCCTGGGATGTATCAAGAGGAGCGTGGCCAACAGGTCGAGGGAGGTGATTCTCCCCCTCTACTCTGCCCTCGTGAGACCTCACTTGGAGTATTGCGTCCAGTTCTGGAGTCCCCAACATAAGAAGGACATGGACCAGTTGGAGAGGGTCCAGAGGAGGGCCACGAAGATCATAAGAGGGCTGGAGCACCTTTCCTATGAGGACAGGCTGAAAGAGTTGGGGCTGTTCAGCCTGGAGAAGAGGAGGCTCCGGGGTGACCTTATAGCGGTCTTCCAGTACCTCAAGGGGGCCTACAAGAAAGATGGGGAGAGGCTGTTCAGGAGGGCCAGTTGTGATAGGACAAGGGGTAATGGTTTTAAAATAGAGGGAGGTAGATTCGGATTGGATATTAGGAAAAAATTTTTTACCATGAGAGTTGTAGAACACTGGAACAGGTTGCCCAGAGAGGTGGTGGATGCTCCATCCCTGGAGACGTTCAAGGCCAGGTTGGATGAGGCCCTGAGCAACCTGATCTAGTTGGAGATATCCCTGTTCCTTGCAGGGGGGTTGGACTAGATGACCTTTGAAGGTCCCTTCCAGCCCTAACGATTCTATGATTCTATGATTCTTTTCTGAACCCCAGAATTAATTTCTTTGAATGTCTCTTTGCTATCGCTCAATAATTCTTTCTCCTTTTTCTTTTTTTTTCTTTCTTCTTGCATGACATCTTTTTTCCCTTCTCAAACCAGTGACCAGCAGAAAGACCTTGAGTAAGAATCTTTCACCCTTAACCATCTGATTTATTTAGCCCAGACTTCTCTCTACCTTTTTGGCTTGTGTGTGCTCAAGGCCAGTCATTACCTTGATTACAGAACAGCCCTTGGTGATGAAATAGCTCTGGCGCCAAGCAGAGAGCACAGGCAGAGCTCAGACACATACCCTTCCTTCAAACAAGGTTTCATGCTCCTACACTTGGAAATGGATAATATTCCCTTTGTGATGTACTGAAGTGGTTTTATTTTCTGTGGATTCACAATGAAATGCATTTTAGTTGTTCAGGTTTTTTTTTTAATTCTTTCTTTCTCACCTCCCAGATGTTTTCAACTTATTATCTTTTGATTTTTGAAAATTTAACTTGTTCTTATTTAATTCTTACTCTTTCTTCCTTACACAATGTTTTTGCCAAGACTTACCAAAATCCATGAAGAGCAGATATGAGGGTGGGGGTGTTTTTTTTTCCCCAGTGAGACTCTCCCTGCCCCTGCAAGCAAGAGTAAGTTGGTTTAAGCTTCTCAATTTCGGGGGGGGAGGGAAGAAAAAGAAAAAAAAAAAGTAGTTGTGAAGTCACAGGATTTCACCTTACTCTTTGCTGTTCTGTGATGCCTTTTCCAAGGCTTGTGAGGTACTGAAGGGGTCTGTGATGGGAAAAGTTAGCCAACACATTTTTCGTTGTACCAGTAAGATCTGCTGGGCTGCGTTTCTGTGGGCCCCATTCTTCTGGGCTTCCCTCATTCATCTACACCAGTTATTACTACAAACAGCAAACCCCTGAAGAAGGGGAAGGTCCCTCTCATTTGGAAGAAATCTTGCATTTTCTAGATTCTCTTGCAGTGAGTTTTAAAGTATCTTGTTGCTTTTGTGAAGGATTTTGCCGTGTGCTACTTTGTGACACACTGCAAATCAATTTGAATTTCCCAGCGCTTTTGCAGTGCGCCAGCCTCTTGTCCACGTGCCCCACCGACCGGATCAGATGGGCGGTTGCAGGGCCTGAGCGAGGGCGGTACGTGGATGCAGGGTGGAAATCTTTCTCCTTTCTCGTGACACGTCTGCACAGAGTGCGTATTCAACGTGCGTGTGCTCATGTGCGGGTAACGTCTATCAACGGGACTGTGTTTGCAAGTGATGCTCGGAAGACCTGTCTGTGGACTTGCACTTTAACTGCTGGCTGCGGCGGCTGCATCCCTGGCTGCGGCGGCTGCATCCCTGGCTGCGGCGGCTGCATCCCTGGCTGCGGCGGCTGCATCCCTGGCTGCCCGTCGCTTCTGCCGTGGAGCAACACTGCCAACTGCTGGCTGCCGAGCCCGGCCTGCCGCGGCTACCGGCTGTGCGTGGGGCCTTGCTCTCCTAAGTTAATTCTGAGGGCGTTAGTACCTAAGACACAGCATCCCTTTGCTGATGGTTTGAGTGCTTAGCAGTAATATCTCCATTCGGTAGTCCTGGTTTCCGCATCAAAGTAATATTCCGTTGTGCGCAGGAAAGCCTGTGCCGGTTACTTTTCTTTGCGACGTTTCTCACATCATTTCAAAACTATTTGTTAATGTTGTTTTAAAGCTGTTTGTCTCTCCTGATATCCCGCAGCTGGCTGCTCAGGGGAAGGAGAAGGTTTCTGGTCTGAGCAGTGGAAGGGCCATGAAAGGTGTCATGTGCTCCCTGGGAATTTTTTAATCATTCAGTTGTGGCAGCAATTTGCCAGCTACAAATTTGAGATGCTCGTATGTGTTACAGCCACAATGAGCTCTGGGGAAAATGAGATGGTGGTTTATGCATTTCTGCACAAGGTACCACACAGTGGTTTTGGTCAGAAAAATGGGAAAGACAATGGGGAGGCTAAGAAAAAGAAGAGAATATACAGGTCTGCATATAAGTTTAATTTTATTAGAATTTCAGAGAAATGTTTAAAGATAAAAAATGGAATTTTTTTTCCAAGAGAAATATCAAATGGAAAAGACAGGTCTGTTTCTTTAAAAGTTTCCTGTAAGAAGGTGTTCTCATTTTTGTTTTGCTCCATAAGGCTTTGTCTTTGCCCCATCTCTTTCTCTTTTTGGCCTTTTTACAGTGTTTACAGAGGTGGCAGGAGAGGGGACATGGATGGGGAGTAGGAAACTGAGGAAAAAAATAAAAAAAAAAAAGATTGAGAGCCTTGTAGAGAAAGGGGAGAGAAGGTGAACGGGTCAAGTAAGGAATCTGGGAGAGATGATCAGGGGAAGTCTGCAGAGGAAATAAAAAGGGAGGAACAGAAGGAAACAGGCAGCCAAACAAACTGAAAGTGAGTTTGATGAGTCAAGGTTTCTGTGGGTTTCTTGCACCTCCCAAAGGCCATTTTCTGCTTCCTCTCAGACACAAATGATGTTCTTTTTTTGTTTGTTTGTTTGTTTTTGGTGGGTTTTTTTGGAACAGAACACGGGAAGAAAACAAATAAATCAGCTATTCTTAAACATACAAGACAAGCCGAGGCTGAGGCACAGGTGGACTGTGCCATGCTAGGTCTCTAAGTCCAGGCTGGAGAACTTTGACCACCCAGCAGGTTTAGCATCACTTCCAGCCTTCTGTTCCTCTTTCGCTCATGTGGTTTTTGGGGTGGAGTTTTTTTTCCCAATGATTTCATAGGGAAATCTAAACTAGACAGAAAAAAAAATAAAAAAGCATTTTGATGCTGCCTTGAAAGATGGGAACATTGAAACTCCTGTGAAACTGAAACCTCAGGTTTGTGGGAGGGTTTTTTCAGGTGAAGCTTATAAATCCTATGACAAAGGGAGCTGCCAGGCAGCCTTTGCTGTAGCCCAATCTAGGAGCCCCAAGGTGGCCCTGGGTACTGTTAGGGACGGGAGGGTCACCACAATTTCTCCTCTGCTGAGTGGAGTGTGTGCAAATGCAGCACTGCTTACGTCATGGGTCCTGCGGCAGTCAGGTGCTTTGATAAATGTCCGGAGCAGGAAATTTGAGCAATTAGGGGACAATCTCAGTCAGTTCTTCAAGACTGTGGTATCCTGATTTCTTGGGGTGCTGGGAACAGTTGGAAAGTGAAATTCAGGTGTTGCCTAACATCTGAGAAAGCAGAAAATAAACAGATGAGAAATTTTTAATTTAGGAAATTGAGTTTTGTTCAGAAAAAAATTCAATATTTTCTGAGGTCCTGGCACATGTTTTTGGGACTTTTCCCTGTGTTTGAGCATGGTGTAAACATGACAATATCCCAAGTCTCTGCTGCTACTATAGTTTTCTCTTATTCACCTATGTACTAAAACATGTCCCTCCCAGATACACTCATGGTCCTCTTTTCTAACAATCTGGAAAAGAAAGAAGAGTAAGGACAGCAGAGGCTATTCTAATTTCTAATTTGGCTCCTTCATATAAGCCCTTACTTGGGGTAAAAGCTGTACCACAAATGAGCCGTATGTGGCCCCAGACCTCCCTAACTAAGCATGAAACCACTACTGCCCTGAGCTCAAAAAGTTTAAAGAGTTAGGGATTCTTATTTATTAGCAGATGCTTTTGAATATTCCAGAAAATTATTGTAATTATTGTAACAGCTGTAGCTGCAGAAATAAGCACATGAAGCAGACAAAAATGGTAACTTCATTCCAACAGATGGGTCTTGCAAACACCTGCAAGTGACACTTGGTTAACTTCTCTCACAACCCATTTTTAACTAGCTTTTGTGGGTTGTAAGAGAATGGGGACATCAATTTTGCTGGTTGAGTTGGTTTTCTGTCAAGAGAAGTGAGTGCCAGACCTGACACAAGGAAGTGTGTAGGTGAAAGCAAAGTATAACCATTCCCTTAGTGACAGCAAGCTCTGAGGTTGACCTAAGCCACAACATGTAACATCACCTCACTGTTTGGGAGATAGATAATCCAGCCTTCCAAACACCAACTGACCCTCCTGGCCTTTCTGTTTCCTCCATCTCCTCCCGCACAGGACGCATTCTGGTTTTCCACTTGCTGACAATAAGAGCACGTTCATATATGAAAATACATTTAATCTAATGACATTATATATGTAACAATAACAAAGATCTAGAATAAGAAATGTTATTTTAATACTTGTGTTTACAGTTTGTATATTGCATGACATTTAGCTGGATTCCTTCTTTGAATGTTCATTGCTTAAATTGCCTAATTGCCATGTTTTAGTTTAAACTGCTGAGTTCAGAGAAGTTTTTATTTAGTGTTATAAGCTCATTTCACAGAGTTTGGGATTTTTATGAGAGTTTTGTCGTTTATGTTGCTCGTTACGAGTCTTTCAGGGTCTGCCATTTTAACATTTTGTTTGTACCTACTATGGCTGAACTTATAAAATAACAGTCAAAATCTGTTCATTAAAAATAAAGAGAAAATCACAGATTGGGTCAACTTCAGGAACTTATTTGGGTCACTAAAGACATGTATGGAAGCTTGAAAGTGGGAAGCGAGGAGTAGCTGGAGAGCCACCAAAAAAAGCACAGAAACGATGGGAGATGTACAAGAACGGGATGTCCCCTTTGGGGGAGCTGCTTGACTTGAAGAGCTCCCACAACAAACTTTTTAAGGTTATCAAAAATAAAATAACACAAAGGAAATCCTTTTTCCAAATGAAAGAGAGGTTAGAACTGGTTCCTTCCTACTAGTTTGCCAGCAGGACTCAGGTTTCCACCTTCCAACTGGAGACTTGCAAAAATCCTATGAAGGTCCCCAATACACTTTGACAGTAAATGGTTAAAAGACTCTCAGTAAAGGGAGCAGGATACATGCTTTATTACCCATGATAGGCATTTGCCACTGCCATAACCAGGCTCTTTTTGTGAATGTGTGATCATTTTTTCCCAATGGTGAAACAGGACCAAAAGAGCTGTGCAGACCCAACCAAGAGGGGAGGAGATGGCAAAGGACGGCAGCTCTGTGCGTAGAGGTGGGATGCTGTTGCTCTGGGTACCAGCCATGGGGTTTCACTGTGGTGGGGTGGGATGCCGTGGGGACAGGTGAGGTGGCCGGGTCTGCTGGGGCATCGGGGACCTCTGTCCCTGCGGCTTGAGCGAGACGCCGTGTGCTCAGCGGCGGGGCTGAGCGCCACGATGCTGCTACATGTCCCTTGTCACCTGAGCGAGGCAGGCAGCTCGTCCCCATCCCTGCGGTGCCGGTATGTGTGATGTAACGTTATAAAGAAGCCAGTGTTTAAGGTATTAAATATGGAGAGAAGGTGTGTCTGCCTTAAGGAGAAGTCTTGTGTTAGCCTGCGAGGTAATGTTGTGGATAGCAAGGAGAAAGTTACTTCTTCAGCCTTTTTTCTCTTAATTTCCCAGCAAAAGAGACTCCATCATAGGGAGGTGTTTGTTCTGAATGGGTATTTCCACCAGGGCCAATCAAAATTTCCCAGTGAAAATAAGTCGCATGAGGAAATGATGGTTTGTGGATCCTAACACCCTGGCTTTGGCTAACTTTCACTAACAATGACACAGGTTTGTGGAGTCTTGGCAGCCTGCATCAGCAGAGCCAGTGGGGAAGAGGGGCAAGTAGGTCTGGGCTTTCCTTGCACCTTCTCAGTGGTTTTGCTGTTTTAGGCACGTTTATATTGAAAAAGGCCAGAAAAAGAAGTCACTTCTGTGAAGAACTGCTGGGCCCAAAGCACTTTCTACAAGCTGATGAGGGGAAGAATACATATTGGGGGAAAAAAATTGGTCTCAATCTGGTTCAGACAGAAGCCAAAGAACTAATAAATAAAACTTTCTCTTTGTTGCAGGCTGCTGGGGGTCAGGAGATAATCAGATTTGTGTCAGTTGGGAGAGCTGCAGCTGGCTATCAGACACCCAGCAGGGACTCAGCCCTTTGGGGACAGCAGAAGCCACATGCCAGGCTCCCTGGGATGGTCTCCAGGGCCACCTCTTCCTTCCCCTGTGGATCAGTATGGGCTCAGCCCTTCCCATTTGTTGGTTCAGTGGGAGCCCCAAAGACCATTGTGCCTCTACAGAGAGGGGGAAGGGCTGATGGGAGAGGGAGCAGCCTCTGAGTGGGGAGTGGGCTGGTATAAGCATATGGCATGGAGCAGGCAGAGCTAAGACCAAGGGTCTGCAGGCACTTGGAGGCAGTGCCTAAGTGGAGCACAAGGGAACCTCCTAAACCTGCTTCTACTCTAACCTTGTTACGGTAGGGGTCTGTTACAGGCCACCTGGCCAGGAGGACAGAGCAGATGAGGCGCTTTACAGCCAGATAGGAGCAGCCTCGCGGTCACAAGCCCTGGTCCTCATGGGGGACTTCAACCACCCTGACATCTGTTGGAGAGACAATACGGCAGGGCACAGCCAGTCCAGGAGGTTCCTGGAATGCGTGGATGACAACTTCCTCCTGCAGGTGATAGAGGAGCCGACAAGGAGGGGTGCCATGCTCGACCTTGTGCTCACCAACAGGGAGGGACTGGTGGGTGATGTGAAACTTAAGGACAGCCTTGGCTGCAGTGACCACGACACGGTGGAGTTCAAGATCCATGGGGCAGCAAGGAAACCATTCAGCAAACTCTGTACCCTAGACTTCAAGAAGGCGGACTTCGGCCTCTTCAACGACTTGATGGGCAAAGTGCCATGGGAGGCGGCCCTGGAGGGACGAGGGGCCCGGGAAAGTTGGTCCACATTCAAGGAGCACCTCCTCCAAGCTCAGCAGAGGTGCATCCCGATGAAGAACAAGTCGGGCAAAAAGACCAGGAGGCCTGCATGGATGAGCAAGGAGCTCCTGGACCAACTGAAAATGAAGAGGTTAGCCTACAGAGGGTGGAAGCGGAGACAGATAGACTGGGAGGAATACAGAAAAGCTGTACGAGTGACCAGGGATCAAGTGAGGAAGGCTAAAGCCCTGAAGGAATTGAATTTGGCAAGGAATATAAAAAGCAATAAGAAAAGCTTCTATAGGTATGTAGGGGACAAAAGGAAGTCCAAGGAGAACGCAGGCCCCCTCCGGAAGGATACTGGTGCTCTGGTCACCCGGGACATAGAGAAGGCTGAGGTACTCAATGAATTTTTTGCCTCAGTCTTCACTGATAAAGCCTCTTGTCTTACCACCCAAGCTGTGGAAAGAACTAGCAGGGACTGTAAGGATGAACCACCGCCCACTGTACTTGAAGAGCAGGTTCGGGAACATCTGAGGAATTTGAAGGTGCACAAGTCCATGGGACCTGATGAGATCCATCCGCGGGTCCTGAAGGAACTGGCAGATGAAGTTGCCAAGCCACTGGCCATTGTATTTGAGAAGTCGTGGCGGTCTGGCGAGGTCCCCGATGACTGGAAGAGAGGGAACATAACCCCCATTTTTAAAAAGGGGAACAAGGAGGACCTGGGCAACTACAGGCCGGTCAGCCTCACCTCTGTGCCTGGCAAGGTCATGGAGCAGATTCTCCTGGGAACCATGCTAAGGCACATGGAGAGCAAGGAGGTGGTGGGTGACAGCCAACATGGCTTCACCAAAGGCAGATCGTGCCTGACCAACTTGGTGGCCTTTTATGATGGGATGACAACATCGGTGGACAAGGGTCGACCAACGGATGTCATCTACCTGGACTTGTGCAAAGCTTTTGACACTGTCCCGCACGACATTCTTCTCTCTAAACTAGAGAGGCATGGGTTTGATGGATGGACCACTCGGTGGATAAGGAATTGGCTCAATGGCCGTACTCAGAGAGTAGTGGTCAACGGCTCGATGTCCATGTGGAGACCGGTCACGAGTGGCGTCCCTCAGGGATCCGTGTTGGGCCCGGCCCTCTTCAACATCTTTGTCGGCGACGTGGACAGTGGCATGGAGTGCACCCTCAGCAAGTTCGCCGATGACACCAAGCTGCGTGGTGCCGTCGACACGCTGGAAGGGAGGGATGCCATCCAGAGGGACCTCGACAGGCTGGAGAGGTGGGCCCGTACCAACCTCATGAAGTTTAACCAGGCCAAATGCAAGGTCCTACATCTGGGTCATGGCAATCCCAGGTACAATTACAGACTGGGTGGAGAATGGATCGTGAGCAGCCCTGAGGAGAAGGACTTGGGAGTACTGGTGGACGAGAAGCTCAATATGAGCCGGCAATGTGCTCTTGCGGCCCAGAAGGCCAACCGCGTCCGGGGCTGCATCAAGAGGAGCGTGGCCAGCAGGTCGAGGGAGGTGATTCTCCCCCTCTACTCTGCCCTCGTGAGACCTCACTTGGAGTATTGCGTCCAGTTCTGGAGCCCCCAACATAAGAAGGACATGGACCAGTTGGAGAGGGTCCAGAGGAGGGCCACGAAGATCATAAGAGGGCTGGAGCACCTTTCCTATGAGGACAGGCTGAAAGAGTTGGGGCTGTTCAGCCTGGAGAAGAGGAGGCTCCGGGGTGACCTTATAGCGGTCTTCCAGTACCTCAAGGGGGCCTACAAGAAAGATGGGGAGAGGCTGTTCAGGAGGGCCAGTTGTGATAGGACAAGGGGTAATGGTTTTAAAATAGAGGGAGGTAGATTCAGGTTGGATATTAGGAAAAAATTTTTTACCATGAGAGTTGTAGAACACTGGAACAGGTTGCCCAGAGAGGTGGTGGATGCTCCATCCCTGGAGACGTTCAAGGCCCGGTTGGATGAGGCCCTGAGCAACCTGATCTAGTTGGAGATATCCCTGTTCCTTGCAGGGGGGTTGGACTAGATGACCTTTGAAGGTCCCTTCCAGCCCTAACGATTCTATGATTCTATGATTCTATGATTCTACTCAGCCTCCCAAAACCCCTCCTCATACTTTCCAGCCCCTGTGTCACCCAGCACACGCAGCCCCACGTGGAGTCCATGCTGCTTGGCCCCACAGTTTGTGTTTGCCATGTGGCTTGATCATCCCTCCATCCAGCTGTGCTGGTCCTGCTGTGCCAGGGGTGCTCTTGCCCCTCCAGACCAGTTTAGCAGCTGGGCTAGGAGGGCAGCCTCCAGCAACAGGTGTGTGCCAGTCTCTCCTGCAGTCCTTTAAGAGTTAATTCGTCCCTGTGCCCTAGGCGTGTGGCCATGTTTTCAATGGAGTGGAAGCTGAGTTTCCATATGTCCCTAGCTCTCACGGCTGGCACCTTGGTGTGGACATCTGCACCGCTTGGCATGCCTGTGCCCTTGCAAAGACCCACCTGAACTTGTGTTGGGCAACTCTTCCTGCTCCTGGTCCCCTGTGATGCCCCATGTGCCTTCTGCATGTACTGCTGCACGCGTAGCAGGGTGTGCATGCCCCCAAACTGCCCTGAAAGCAACTACACCAGCTTATCTGCCCGGATGATATCTAGCGTGTTATGAATAACTCTCGAATATAAGTAATAACTGACCTACTGTAATCTGTTTCTTAGGATGTGCTGCTGCGATGCGCGGCTCCACAAGCTAAACTGTTGTGTATTCAGAGTCATATCTGCCCACCTGAATGACAGAAATTAAGTATTTGCTGCTTTCTATTTCATTTAAACCTGCGGGAGACTGTAGCGTTCATCCTGCTCATGCACCAAGGTATCCACATGTCCCGCTTGCCCATTGGGGACTTCTTCACCAAGGAATGTCTGAGCAAATCTCTTAATAACAGAGGGACTACACACAGATTATTGTGATCATAATTTGGCTGACATAGCCTTTATTACTAATGGTGATGCTGGAGATGGAAAACCCAGCTTGATTCTCAGATCCCTGCTGGAAAGTAATAAAATAAAGAGGAACGAAATCTGTGAGCCTATTTGCTACCAAACCTTTGAAAAACACAAAAGTGGAACCCTGCCAATGCTATTGCTGGCAATTTTTCAGAGTGGAGCCTCACTCCGAGGTGAGATTAGAAGTGGAAGTGCATTTTGAGTCTCTGACATTAGTATCATGTAGTTGTCTACAAATGGAGGGTTTGAAGCCATTTGACATTTGTCGGTTTCTATTGTAATTATTGCGTGCTGCTCTTACACCTTCAGAGTATTTTTTAACATCTCATGATAAGAGAATAATTAGAAAATAACTTCAGCTATCATAAAAAAAAGGTGTCTGTTTTGCTAATGCAAAGAACTGACAAAAGAACCGCTTCAGTGGAAGTGCTCTTATAAAAATGGAGCAGTGTTGTCGTTTTTCTTTGTTGAGAACATTGGTGAAGGGAGGTTGGCTTTTACATTGTCTCTTTTGTTCATCTTTGGGCAGTGGCAGAATGCGCAGCTAAATTCTGGTGGCAGAAACTTCTTCTCTGGTGGTAGCTGAGAATGACCTAATAACATGTATAATCATAACAAAACAAAAAAAAATCCCCAACCCATTGCTTAGATTTTGAATACCAGAATGAGCCTGCAGTACTAAGAATACAGAAAAAGCTATTAAAATTTTTTAAACATAAAAAGAGCCACTCGATAACATCAGTAGCAAGAGGAATGTAAATGCAATCTAAATTATTTATTTCACTCCCTCTCTTTTTTCATGTTAATATATCTTCAGCTCCTAGTTCACAACCACACGCTAATTACAAATGTAAGAAAACCTAACTTCTTACCATGCTAATTAAACTGTATGTCACACAGACATTTGGGGCTAATTTCTCATGCTTTCCAGTGTGAATGGAAGGAAAGAGCAGAGGTGCTCACTTTAAACTGATTTTTTTTTCTACTACCTTGCAAAAAGGCTTCATTGTATTTTGATTAATCCATGCTTGGTCCACCTCAGATGTTTCCATGGCAACAGAATTTTTTTCCTTGATGGCAACTGTTAGGCTCGTGAAGGCTCCTCTCTGCACAAAACCACTCCAGCTCCTAAAACACTGCTTGTTGGAAATTTAATGTGCATAAACAAAACTCCCAAATTCCTCCTCAGTATTATTGTTATCAATGCTAATAGAGAACTGTTTTCTTAATGATACACAGTGGTGCCTTTTCACTCCACAAGAAAATAGAATAACAGTAGTATTCTTTTCACTGCAAGAAAGCACTTTTCCTGTTTCAGAAAAAATTAGCCTGCAAACCTTCCAAAATTAAATTTTGAGAATTCTGATGTGTGTGAATGTTATTTAGTTCCGGACTCAAATAATTTCGCTTAATGGCTGTTAAAATTTAATTAATCTTGTTTTGCAGATTGGCAATAATTTGAACAAATTATTCTTGTGCGTCACAATTTGGGTTGTGAAGTTGTGGGGTTTGTCGTTTGGGCTCCCCCTCCTCCCTCACCAAGAAAATAATGCTCTCTTAATGCATGCTACTGTGATATTTGGAATAGGTTTTGAAAATCAACCAACAGAGGGAGCATTTGGGTGGTATTATTAATTTAACTGAGTGGTTGGAAATATGACTGTCATTTCTCCCAGTATTTTTAGACAGCGTACTTGTTGTGTAAAATTACTAGAATTCGTGACCGTTCATAAAAATAGAAAATGTTTTGGTTTGGAGTGTTTTAGTTTTCAAAATATCCAATCTTAACTTTTGCTGACAGTGCAAGTAGCTATTTTAAGTTGATTGTCAGATATATTGTTTGGAAAACGAGAGATTTTAGACCACAGAGAATTTATTATTTTGGTTAGAAAGTAATTATTGGTTAAAATACATTGAGGAAAACAGTTCAAACACCTCTAATTTATATTTAGTTTTTATTACAGTGACATTTAAGAGTGCCACCCAGACTTCGAGATCCCATCATACATGAGTACATAAAAATACAGAATGCAAATATTTTTATTACAGTAATGCCCTAACACTAGTGGTTGTATAAGTCAGGGCAGAGAGAGAAAAAAAAATCTATTGATTTGTTCATAATTTTTTGTTTCATCTTTTTTTATCATGGTGAGGAATCTGTCAATGGAAAAAGGAGAATCACTCTGAGAGCAAAACACAGTTTTCAAAGTTCTTCGAAGGATATACTGAAAACAGAAATCATGTATCAAGCTAGGGAAAACAACGGAAGCCTCAGTCTTTCTTGGTACCTCTTTCTTGTGTTCACTGTTAGAATCTGTTCCATAATAATAACACTTTTTTTGCACCCTGTGCTCTAATCTTTCCTCTTAAGCTTTTGGAGCATCGTTAACTTTTAGCTACTATAACTGCACTCTGTAATATTTCTCTGTTGTCATCACGAAGCGTGAAAGGACCGCTGCTTTCCCCAACGGCTGTGCAGATCAGAGTCAGGTACCTGTTTGAATGACATGTGAGGTTGTGCAACACTTCAGAACAGGACAGAAAAGTGAAATAACTGAGGATACCAGGGCCCGGCTGCAGCTGCTTGAGTAAACTTGATGAGGGTTTAGGGCTGAACATCCCTCTCAGCTGGGAAATGCAACAATGCCCGAAGTGGTCATGTAGTCAGGATCTGGTAATGATGTAATGCAAGCTTGACTTAACAGAATTGAATTGGCCAAAACCCAGGGTTTCTTTGAAGACAATATTTCTCCTTTATAGGTGGGGCTGCTTTGACGAGTGCTTGTTTTGAACCTCAGGAGAATCATGTGGTGTATCCT
The DNA here is from genome assembly GCF_009769465.1 of Tauraco erythrolophus. NCBI lineage: Eukaryota > Metazoa > Chordata > Aves > Musophagiformes > Musophagidae > Tauraco > Tauraco erythrolophus. The sequence continues at coordinate 66,343,130 of NC_141468.1, read as the reverse complement.
TGGAGTTAGTAAGATCTTTCTTTTCTTGATGTCACTTTTCCTGCTCATGAAATTGGGATGTAACTATTTGTTTTGTCATTTGTCCTACCCCCTAGGATGAGTGACCCCAGGAACCTGTGATGTCTTAGGCTCTTGCAACAGGAAGACACGGAATGATGTTAACGGCATTAAAACTATCTTAAAGTTAAGTGGGGAACGGTACAGTTTCCAGCACTGCCATGTGCAGCAGAGGGAGAGCCCTAATTATACGCCAGCAGGGTATAAATAGGATGTGCTAACACTGGGAGTGAGCAGCTGTGACAAAAACAGAGAATAAGTGATAGTACACTCTGAAATGGAAATCATAGCAAAGCACCATATGTGTTGACTAAGTAGTAGCGCCAGCACCCTCGTTTCAGAGCTCTGACGAGACAGCTTCCAAGTTACTTGATGAATTTTCACAAAATTGCTCTGCCACACAGCAACCTCCAGCAATCTCTCGAAACGCACCCCTTCTGACCCATACACAGCACAGAGGACAACACTGTGCTGGTTGGCAAAACTTGCTCTTGGACGCTGCCGGAAGACCAGCAAGACCTGAAATATTTGCCTTCCTCATTGTGGGTCTCATTAACAAATGTCCATATCATCCCCTGAGAATGCAGTATCCTAATCATGAGGTTCTTATGTGAGCACCACGCAGATGGGCTCCTGCTTGCAGGACTCGCACATTGCAATGTTTACCTTTACCACTTAAACCTTTAAAACAGATATGAGAACAGAATATATATTTCCTTGACAAGGCTGCTTTTCCACATGATTTGGTTATTTATTTTCCTACCATGACACCAGTTATCATCAATAGTTTCCTCTCAGTTTTGCTCTTGGGCTCTTTAAAGATTTGAGAAGCTTCTGTGAGTTCGTGTCTGTCAGTGCAATGGAGTAATTCCTGCCAAGCCATGGACACAAAGGCAATGCCGCTGTGGCACGTATATGTAGACAAGGAAGGGCAAGCCAGGACTTGTGTTAGTGGGGACCTGGGGTGGACTTCCTAAAATTTTTGAATGAAGCAGGCTCCATTTACGCTTGAAAATAGAAGCCAGACTATTAAAAGCAGTTAGGGCTCCTTTATGGCCTCACCTCTCACGCTTCTCTGCACTTCACATGGCAAAGCCTTGAAAATGCAGTGGTTCTTCAACACTCTGGCTTCATCACAGATGTCGAGTCCTTCTCAGCATGGCGGCTCCAGGCACAAGCTCTGAGTCACTTACCACAGTCCTGGATGCATCTGTCCCGACACGGCCTCCCGCATCACCTGATGCAGAGAGCTGGTGGTGTGTGTCGCAGCCCTGTGGCAGCCATGGCCCCACTCCTGCTTCCCTCCTCCTTCCATCCCCCTGCAACTTCTGGTGGAAATTGCTCCTCAGACTAGCCGTTACTCCTAGCACATGAGGGCTCCGTCCTTTCTGCACGTGTGTTGCTCTGCCAGCGCGGCTGGTGGTGTTTCAAAAATGCCACCGTGCTTTCTGCTATTTCCCATGGGGGAAACAGGCTATTTCCTGCCCAAAAAGCCTAGAAGCACACAGACATATCTACTACCTGCATGCTCAGGACCCTGGAGTGACCTAGGCCAGAAGGTATTTGACAGTTTAGTGTTCCCCACCTGCCATCTTCATTAATTTTTATTTTCTAGCTCAGGTTCAGGTACTTGTGCATAACAGCAAATTGTGCATCTAAGATCAGAGGTTTTTCCAGCTGCTCCAGTGTTTAATTAACTCTGGCAGTTTCGCTGTTTGTTAATTCCTAAAAAAATGTGTGCATTTTTCTTGTGGGGAACACCAGGTAGATGCCAGAGGAACTCATCCTGCCAATTTATTCTTCCAGATTACGTGAAAGAAAAATCAAAAAATTTTGTGCTTTGGTTGCAGAATAAGGTGTGGGTCAGAAGCAGCTAAGTCCTATTTTCAAAAATGAGGTATCTAAAGATGTCTAACCGTGTGTGTCTCACTGAAAATCCCTACCGTGCAGGTACATAAGTAAAATTTCCAACAAACCTGAGGATCTAACAGTGCTGTGAGCAACCCAGGAGATTTCCGATTCTGTAATCAGTTTAGGCATCCAACTCCGACTGGTCGCCGAGGTCGTGCGCCTTGCCATGGCTGCTTAAAGGTCACACTCAAAGGTTAAACACAAGAGGTTGATGAATTGGAGTAATTGGCCCTCATGACGCTGCAGCAGCAGTGCACAGGAAGATTGTCAGTGGGAAGGTGCCCTGCATGAAGTTAAGCACAGAGTTTGGGGCCACAAATTTGGAGGACTCCTTAGCCACTGCTTTCATCTTAATTGGCTCCTTATTTGGGATTGTCATCTTCCAGCTGGTGAACCCAACAGATCGTGGAAATCCAAGGTGAAAACTAGGGCACTGAAACCAGCTCCTGAGCAAGATTCCTCTCATGACTCAGATTCCTCTCATCTCGCCGTGGGCAAAGAGCTTTGGTTCAAGAACGAAGAACCACAGTTCAGAGAGCAAAATTACAGGCACATGCACATAGTTGTGTGGTTAATTGTGAGCATGCAGAGCATGTTTTGAAAACGTTGCATAACGTAATTACCAGCTTCGGTGCTGTGAACTCCTTGGGGAAATTACTGTTGTATGAATGTACGTTAGCCATATGTCCATTGCATTTAATATTCTGCTCAGGAAAAAATAGGTCGGTTGATAATTTGACCTAAGTTCAGAGTTTGCTTAGGGATCATCAAATGAGTCAGAATCGTATTTGGTAAACTTTAAAGCATGGCTATTTTAGGGCCCATAATGGGATTTGCGGGTTCTGACTGAAGGAAACAAGCCCCATGACTTTTTTTTGACACCAGTGAAATATTCTATCCTGGCACCTTCAAAAGTAGGTAATGCTTTTACATGGCTCTAACTCAAGAACCCTAAGGAGTCATTAATTTTTCTAAGCATCCATCCTTTGAAAATTGGTTGCTTAAAAGTGCTGTGAGCTGAGTACCCAAAATGGCTTTGAATCAGAATAACTGAGGCCAGAGGGGACCTCTCGAATCGTCATTCTTCAAAAGCAGTTACCATGCCAGGGGAAGGGAAATAGCTTAGGGACCTCTTGGTGACGGTGCTTGAAAACACTGTGTATGAAGACAAGTGAAATTACAAAATCTAAAAAAAAAAAAAAAACGAAAAAGGAAAAAACTCCAAAACTCCCGACATTCTAAACATAAAGTATCAAGTGGTCTTTGATCTGCTTCATCCCAAGCTTTCTTAAGAGTTGTCCTATTCCCTATTCAGAATTTTGACTTTGTTTTGCCAAGTGGGTTTATGCAGAGGCTCAGACACCTGGGAAAGTTACAAAAATTCATAGGTCCAGACCCTTGTTGCATTTCCCTTAGTCATTTTGCACTCAGTTACTTCTACAGCGTTTCTCATGCACTGTGAGCCATGGCTGTGTGCTCAAGTCTTTCACAGCTTCAAGAACAACCTGTGGAGATGCCTACTGGGGCACTAATGGGCCTTACGGACCCTTATCAGCCCCACCTGTGGCCAACCCCACCTGTGGCCTGAGGGCCATTTCAGTTCCGCCTGGGGTTGTTGGTCTTTTCCTGAGCTCTGCTGTGGGGTAGTGGTTTCCAGGCCCCTCTCCTAGGTTGCTCCTTGTCCTGACTCATCCCTTGCTGAGCTGTAGACTATCAACGGACACCATTACTAGCCCTCCGCGTTCAATGTTATAGGTCTGCATCCCTCGGTGAGGGCCTGGACAGTGGGGAGTGATCTTTAGCTCCTGCTTAATCCCCTTTGTGGGGAAGCCATGCAAGGGTCTCCAAGCGCAGTCCAGTTTCCTGCAAGATGGTTACCTGGCTGTTCTTACCTGCTATTGCTTAACATATAGGTCAGTAACTATTTTTATACTCTGTGCTTGATTTTTTTTTTAAGGCAAAATCAACTGCTCTAATCTCCAGCTCATGTTGTTCTTACGCTCATTTTTTGTTTATTGTGACTTGTGTGTTTTACTATATTTTGTGTTTCAATGGCTAATAAGCACGTTTCAGTGCTGTGCCATCTGGTAGCTCAAGCTTTATTGTGAAATCTAAGGGTTTTTTCAGTGAATGGGAACCTCTCTGTTTGGTCCCAAGGGTCAAACATCTTAGTTCTTTTTTAACTGTTTTTTTTTTTGTTTATTTGTTTAATGTGTATTTGCTGCCTCCTTTTTTAGAAAATTTTCATCTAGTTGTACCTAAGTAAATTTCCTTAGTAAATAGGTTAGTTCCGCGCCATCTGAAATACCTTAAACAGAGGATCTTAACTGATTTTAAGTAAAACTTATTTAATCTTTTGCAGCCCTAAAACTTCAGACTTCAAAACCAAATTCTATGTTTAACTTTAGCTTCAAAACTCTTCTCTAAGAAGCCTAACTCAAATTCCAGGTTTTAGTTTGCATCTCGTTTAGCTGGAAAATGTTATTGGGTGCCTATAATGTGTGTCTTTGATCCCAAGATAATCACAAGCCACATGAAAGTTAACATGCTTTCATGCCAAACATTCCTGTTTACGCTTAACAAAAAAAAAAAAAAACAAACCTTTTTTTATAGAAAGCAGCAACAAATAAAGGAGGGATTGCCGGAGGCTCTTGGCAGAACCAAGTGAAGCTATGTGGCCTACATAACTTCCTTGACTAAAGGTGTGATGCTTAGGATGATGGTTTTACAGGCTCAAGGTATGTCTGCACAGTGTTCTGCAAACTTGGGCTTGTTCAGCCCTCCTTGCCAGCTGGCCAGGAGGGAGCCAGCTCTGGTGTGAAGTGGTTGCAGGCTGTTAGACAATGGTGCATGCTGGAGATGTTAAGCTCTGTCTCTTCGCTGAGTTCGTATGCAGCCTGGGGGCTGCATGCCAGCATGGTGCTGGTTTGGAGAAGGCTCAAAGCAGCCCCTGCTTCTGGCAGTGCCCTTCTCAGTGCTTGACTGGTGAACCTAAATGGTCTTTTTGCGTGGTGATTTATTTCAGTGGGTATGCAAGATAAAGAAAATATTTCTGTGGGGGAAGAGATCTATCAGCTCTACAGAGATGTGGTGAAAGCAGTCTTCCTGACAAAAGTTGCATGGTTGTCCCATCGCGTCTTGTGGGGCTGTTATGTCTGAATATTTCCAAGCCACACAGGGTGCATGTATAGGGTGCATGTTTCACAGCTGTCTTAAGAACTAGAGCTGATTGCAGATCATCTTTTTGTACATCTTAGCCTTGGCCTGCAATGTACTTAGTGACCCTTGAGACGATGTGTGTGGTAGGTCTTGTGTTGGTATCACGAGGGAAAGGGATGTGCTGAAGGCTGATGGGGCACTCTTGCGGGTAGTGAGAGAAGAACACACCCAAGAGCTGCTATAGGATGGACTTACTGCAGCCTGCTTACATCTAGGTCTTGGGAGAGACTGGGCTGTACTCAAGGACCACGCAGAAACTTTAGCAGCTAACATTGAAAAAAAATATGTCTGCATGTGAACTGTGGTGTTTCAAGGGCATATTGTTTTCCCCCTGCCTTTGTGGCGCATCACAGGTTTGGTAAGAGACAGGCTTCCCAGCTGAAGGCTATTTTCCAATCGAACTTTTGGTGTCTTCTCCAAGGCCTAGAAGCCCTAGGGCAATTCACATTAAAGGTCACTACAGTTTTGTTCAATATGAATTTATCTTTATGGCCTTGCTCTCTGGAACTACTGAAATTACAGCTGAATTTGGAAAAAAAGCATAGCAAAATCTCTCCAAATCTCTGATCCTTACATCCAGTATCTAGCATCCTTGCTCATGTGTGACAAGAAGTGATTTCTTTTCCTGCACAAAGGGGGCTCTTTGTTCATGAAACAGTTTCCATGAGAGCTGAAAATGACAGGGAGTTTTTTCCCAGGAAAAAAACAGTTCCTTGCACTTCTTATATTAGCTATATACTCTAACTGGCATCGAGAGAATATTGTTGAGCTGTTAAAAGGGCTGTGACCAGAGCCTGGGCATGGCCCAGCTGGCATTGAGCTTGGTGACAGCACCAGTACAAGCAGCTCTGTTGCTCCACCAGTGTTCTGCCCTTCGTCCTCTCGGGCACCTCGTCAGTGCAGGGCGTGGGGTGGAAGCACCCGTGCAGCAGAGGGACAGTGTGTGCAAGGAGAACTGCCAGAGCTGATACCACCTCTGTAGAGGAAGTTAATAGTCAAGCTACAGCCTTAACCCACTGCATGCAAAGGGGACTCAGTTTTGGTGGTGCAGTGGTCAGAACTGTTTATGTTACAGCATCAAAACAGGGCTGATGTTCTTTCTCCTGATAACACAAATTGATACAGAAATGCTCCTGCTGCTGAAGGCTGGGTGACTTATTATGCTGATTGATGAAGGGGTTTGGACTCAAATTCCAGTGGTAAGGCACTGGGAAAATGAGTTTAGTTTCATCCTAGATCTATTTATTTCCAGCACGCTTGGACTGAACCACTTTTGGGGACACTTAAGAATATTTGTGTTCTACAAAATGGCACAAGTAATAGATTTATGAAGGTATAATACACTGGTTTGAGGCTTTCAGTGACTCACTTGCCTTATGACTGTCTTCTGTATAAAACATTCATAAGATAAAATCTGTGTAATACTCTTCCCACATCTTACCAATAGTGTGAAACCACAGTCACCCAAAATGCAAAATATTTATTATGGCATGTAAAATTCCCGCTTTGTCCTGTGATTTAGATCTCAGTTGTTTCTGACTATAATTATTATCCATCACTCTGAGTTATTGCTTGTTAATGATGTGTTTGTTTCTTTGATTAAAGGATTTAACGTCACTATATGTTCCAGTCACAATTTATCTCGGACTTCTTAATCACCATAACAGCCACCACAATGTCTGGTCAAGTAAATCCCATTTTGAGCTTTTTTTCCCTGAGGGAATGTGTTTTCAATTAAATTGTGCTTTTAAAATGTTGGAGTACATCAATCTGGCTTATCATTCTCCCCAGCAAAAAATAGCTTCCAGCAGCCCTCAGACAACCAGTTCAGCATCGCTTCTTCCTTCAGCCTAAAGCAGACTTCTCAACACCAGTTTGTTCTTGATAATGTCACTGGACTTGAGGCTAAAGGCAGGGAGGTTGGGTATTTGTCGGTGTCGTATACGAGTCTCCCAAAACAAAGATCCCACGACTTGAAAGCGGCTCTCCTGTTAAATTTATCATCTCCTTGCACCTCCCAAATTCAGATCTACACTGGCTCAGCAGGGCTGACTCTGAAAAATGTCATAGTTATCTGCTTTTACATTCGAGCTTGTCTACAGGCAAAAATTGTGCTGCTTGAAATCTCCTGCTGTCCAGCAATGCTTATATGTGGTCACCATCCTCTATTCTTACATAACTTTAAAAGCCATCAACTGGAAATACATATTCTATTTGTTGTTTTTTTTTTTTTTTCAAATTAAGCAGAAGACTACTGCTCCACTGGGGAAGGGGTTTGGTGGCGCTTCTGGGCTCCTTATTGAGCACTTGTAGCAATGCAGGGATGGTGTCCATGCTCACCATGGGCTATAATGGTGATAGTCAGCAGCTTCACAAGTGAGACTAGGATAGAGAGAAGTGGTGGCTTTGTAGACATATCTAAAGCTAATTTACTTAGATAAATAGGCTTGAGAAATGGGCCACTGCTAACTGCATGAGCTTCAACAAGTCAAAATGCAAGGTCCTTCACCTGGGTCGGGCCAATCCTAGGCATAAATACAAACTGGGCACAGAGTGGGTTGAGAGTAGCCCTGAAGAGAAGGATTTGGAGGTGTTTATAGATGAGAAGCTCAACATGAGCCGGCAGTGTGCTCATGCAGCCCAGGCCAACCGCATCCTGGGATGTGTCAAGAGAAGCATGGTCAGTAGGTCAAGAGAGGTGATTCTCCCCCTTTACTCTGCTCTTGTGAGACCCCACCTCGAATATTGCGTCCGGTTCTGGTGTCCCCACCATAAGAGAGACATAGATCTGTTGGAGCATGTTCAGAGGAGGGCCACTAAGATGATCCAGGGGCTGGAGCACCTCTGCTACGAGGACAGGTTGTGGGAGCTGGGATTGTTCAGCCTTGAAAAGAGAAGACTTCGGGGGGACCTAATAGCTGCTCTTCCAATACCTGAAGGGAACCTACAGCAAGGCTGGGGAGGGACTTTTTACAAGAGTGTCCACTGACAGGACAAGGGGAAATGGGTTTAAGTTGAAGGAGAACCAATTTAGATTAGATCTTAGGAAGAAATTCTTCAGTACGAGGGTGGTGAGACTTTGGAATAGATTGCCCAGAGAGGTTGTGGATGCCCCCTCCCTGGAGGTGTTCAAGGCCAGGTTGGACAGAGCCTTGAGTAGCCTGATGTAGTTGAGAGGCGTCCCTGCCCATGACAGGGAGATTGGATTAGATGATCTCTGAGGTCCCTTCCAGCCTATGCCATGCTATGATTCTATGAAAATTGCTTGGGTACTTGTAGCAGGGAGTTCAGCACAATCTGTAAAACACCAAAGGAGACAGATCAGTATCTGGGATGCTAGAAATGGTGTCCCCAGTCTCTGTGGTTAAATTTATTTTCAGTGCCTGAGCTTGCTAGGGTAAAAGTAAGTTGAACGGGTCAAAGTGAAGTGCAGGTAGGGCCACTGAGATCTAGTGTCTTTTGTTACATGGTAAAAATTATTTTCCACAACTCATTTATGAAATTTGCTTTAAATGCATTTGTTCCTGGATTAGCTGTGTGCTCCAGAGTACAACTGCTTCAGATGGTTGATGGAAAAAGACAGCATGTGCTAAACTGTTACCAGCCATGTTTCTTCTGTAGGCCTGCTCAGTCAGAGTATAAGGGTGAAGAGAAAGGTGAAGGCAAGTGTTCTTTACAACAGGGTATCTGGACCTCAAGTTCCTACCAGAACTGGACAGCATTTGATAATCCATAGTTCAGAAATCAAGTTGTATGTGTATTTAATACATAGCAAAGCACTAGGTAATTTACTTCTTGCAACTTTTTTTCTGCTCTATATAGGAATCATCTTTGCAAGCGTGGGCTTACAAGGCTTGTTTCCCACTCCCCTAGATATCAGTGGATGGTGTGGCAGACATGAAGGAGTGCAGCTGTGCAGCCTTCTGTTTAGAGGTTGTTTTGTGGGGGTCCAGAGTCTTCTGTACTTTGACAGAGGGGCAAGAATATCTCTAGTTGCCATTTCCAGGCTGCAAGCTCTTCTCTCTGTGCAGTTTTCCACATCACGCGCCAGTGGGTCAGTTATTCGGTGAACATTAATCTCTAAATACGAATATGAGAGGGCGCTCTCTACTATTTTCACTCGTCTATTTTTAATGTTTTGCTTTTTCATCAAGGTGTTATGCAGGAAAGAATATTAGCACATTCCTGTCCTGTCTCCTCAATGCTCACCACCTCCAGTGTCCTGTCCTCTCCAGATCCCATCCTGTCTCTGCAAAGTTATCTGCACTATAGCTCCTCACTTCTTCTCTGCCATGTTCAATTTTTATTCTTAGGGCAACCTGAACTTGACTTCAGCTGAGCTGAAGTACCTTTGGTGGGAAGCTAAACTTTTTTTTAAAAAAAACATAAAATTGTCACTCATTGTTTGATGAAGGCTTGATAAATCATGTCAGTTTTCCTCTGACTCTGGTTCAAATAATTCGGCCTTCGTTTACCATCCTCACCCAGTAAAATACTGTGAGGGCTTGGTTTATCCTGGATGTCTTTCCCTCAGAAGACACACAGAACCTCTTGAGTCTGTGAGGTACCCAGGTAGTCTTGTTCTAAAACTTGGGCTTGTCACCCAGTGTGCAAAGAGCCAAGCCACACACAGAGTGGAGCTATTTCCTTCCATGACATATATATGTGCATATATGGGTGCCCATCCCAAGGCAGCACACAGAGGCTCCAAACTGATGATTAGTTATACACAAAACATTAACATATTCAACTGCTTAATACATATACATTATTATTCTATTAAATGATTGGCTAAAATCTCTTCACCTAGCACGTAAATTAGTATACATGCTTAGTCCTTTTTCTCTGCCCTTCTCTTTTGAGTTGGTGGTATAATCAGGGTAGGTGGTCTGTGAGTCAGTGGTCGCAATCTCACCCTGCCAGAACTACTTTTCCCCAGGTTTGTTCCTTCTTTTGGCAAATCTAAGCAGTTCTTCGTAGGTTGCTGATTAAGCAAGAGATTCATCACTTTAAACTTCTGCTTTTGACAAACATATGCAAAGATACTTTGTTTTAAGATCATACTGCAATTTCCTTAAGTCTCGTAGAGTTAATTTCTAACCTGTAGTATTTTGACATCGGTTTGAAGCACCATTCATAAACAGCATCTCCAGTGACGGCCCGGGAGCAGCCTGCTTCCCTGGGGTCCTTCAGGGGTGTTGTTCCAGCTCTTCCCCAAAATTTTACAATGCACCCTTCTTTAGTCTAGACTTAGAGGTCTCAGCAATCTTGGTTTATGTCTGCACAGCTACAGGAGAAGCAGTGCTGCAATGCTTTCCTGCTGTGCCTGTGTCTATCCCCCTTCCTTCACCTCTCTGGGAGGGGACACAGCCCGCTCACTGAAGAGCTGTCCTACTTCCTTACACCCAGCTGAGGTTGACAGATCTAGTTGCCATTGGCATCTATGTGATACTCCTCCCTGCAATAGTTACTGCTCCTTTCAAATGGCTGTTTAAAAAAAAAAACAAAACAACAAAAAAACAAAAACCAACACAAAACTAATCTTTCAGCAAATATACATCACAGATAATGGAAGGATTAAAGCCCCTTGGGCACTATCCAGCCAGTGCTTGCTTACAGCTCAGCCTGTTTGCCAGGGTCAGTATGTCGACCAGACCATTTTCCAAACAGGCAACATGTTCTAGTCAATGAACCAAGTTCGAGAAACTTTAGCAGATGATACAACCTGAAGAGACATACTCTTAAAAAAGCTTATGCAGTGGCTAAATGCACGGACTCTGTAGATGTGATAGCAGAGTGACCTTTATTATTGTTATACAGGCAGCTTTTATAGATTATTACTCTAGCCACGATGTGTCCACGTGCCCCTCACCCAGCTGTGATTGGTTACAAACAATAGTGCACGCACCTATTTTAACTTTACTATTGGCTATGCCTAAAAAGGAGCTTTTTTTCACCTGCTAAACTAAACATCATTTTCTCACACACTCTCTATCATCTTCCCAAACTCCCCATGTCAGCTTCTCACACTCCCTGCACCAGCTGTTCACACTCCCTTTTCTTTCTCATCCTCTTTATCGGTGTTTCCCAACTTCAAAAAAGAGCACAGGCTTAAATAATCAAGGTCAAACCCCAACTGTAGCTGTGTGTATGATTCCACAAGCTTAAGCTTTCTAGAGACATCTAAGTCTGGGGACTCAGTTTAGGTATGAGAACCCTTGCTGAGTGCTGCCTTATGTGTGGTAATAGCAGTCTCAATGATGACATTCACTTCCAAGTTTATAAATGCAGGGTTTTTGATGGGGTTTTTGTTGGAGTTTTTTGTTTTGGGGTTGGTGGTTTTTTTTGTTCTTGTTGTTTTGGTTTGAGGATTTTTTTAGGGTTTTGTTTGTTTGTTTTGAGTTGGGTTTTCCAGGTTTGTTTTTTCTTTTTGCTTACACCTTAAATATTGCATTTATTGCTCATAAGGAAACCAGATCTTTGAAATAAGAAAGGTGCTAACGACATTATATTCATTGTTAGAATTGCACAGGGGCAGCTCTTACCATCTGCATAGTGGGATCCACGCTCACAAGAGCTGTAGAAGTCTGGGTAAAATCTGTCCAAATCTTTTCTTCTTCTTGCACTGAACGTGAATGTTGCGTGCACTACCAGCAAGGCTAGTATTATACCAGAAACAGAAATACTTTGTGGCTATGCAATAGCAAACTGCATTTGTGTATGAGGTGGGATACCCACTAACCAAAAAGCCTGAGAGCCGCTACTGGAATTTTGTTACAATTGGTAATAATTTCTTGCTTGTTTTTATAGCATGTTGTTCTATAAGGCACATGCAGGACATTAAATGTGTATTTGAAACAGTATCACAGTTCTCTTCTTTCTCTTCCTCCAAGTCTTTGTTACCCACCATCAATTTTTTATCACCAATCTGTAGGAGAGGTTTCTACTTTTCCACAGTTCTGTAGATAGAAGTGTCTATGTTTAGTCTGTATCTGCAGCTAAACAATAGCCAGCTGTTCTACTACCCAATGACCCCTCCCCACTCGAGAAGGGGAATCGGGAAAAGGCAAGAAGACTCATGGATTGAGATAAGAACTATTTAAGAATTGAAAGAAAATAAATATTAAAATAATAATGATAATAATATATACAGATAAGTGATGTATAATGCAGCTGCTCACCACCCCAATGTCCAGCTCGTTCCCAGCCAGCAATCCCAGAGCAGAAAAGTCCCAATACATCAGTCCTGGAAGAGACAGCGAGTAGGTCTCTGGAGCAGAACAACGAGCAAGACCCTTCAGGCACAGTGGCCACTGAGGGAGAGAGAGTCAAGAGGGGCTCTGTCCCTAACAAACTTTCCAATTTACAGTGAGCATGCTATGTGGTATGGAATACCCATTTGCCCATTCAGGTGTCAGTCACCCTGGTCACGCTCCCCCTAGGTTCTTGAACATCTAGGTCATCAGCAAAAAATAAGTTGGAAAGTCCTTGAGCACTATAAATACCTGCATACCACGGCTAGTTGCAAACTAGAACAAAGTGCCTTATCAACTTTGTTGTCACCGAATCGGGTGCTGCAGTCTTTTAAAAAAAAAATGCAACTTATTTTAGAAGTGTAGCTTCTCTCTGAACTGAAAATTGATTCTGATTCTATGATTCTGTCCCAGTGAAACCAGGACAAGAAGTCAGTTATTAATTTTTATGTATTCATTGATCTTGCAGGAATGGACATGGTTATGTTTCACAATTGTCAGGGCTGCTGTGGTTGGTGACAGTCAAGTCTTGTGCAAATTGTCTAAGTTCCCTTTGGCATTGCTTTCCAGCTGTGTCTCTAGTAAGTTGGATTAATATTTCATCATCAGTTGACCTAATGGTCTCTCCAGTATTTGGTTCAGATCTCCTGGTCCCTCTGTTCGCTGGCTCCTCTGTCTGTGTCTCAGAAGCACACGTGTGCACTCTGACTTCCAGGCCACTTACCTTCCTTGCTGACTGTCCAGTTTGATGTTCACTAGTGATCACATGTTGACACGTACACTCTCACTCTCTGAGGTTGCTGGTGCAACTATGGTGAAGACTGTAGTGATCTGATGCTAGACAAGCGTGCTGGCCAGCCCTCCTTACAGATGATTGGCTCCTTTTTCCCCTCTTATCCCTCTATTATACTAAGCATTTTTTACTCCCAACGATCTTGCTCCCTCACAGAATCACAGAATAGTTTGAGTTGGAAGTGACCTCAAAGATCATCTAGTTCCAAGCCCCCTGCCATGGGCAGGGACGCTGTCCACTATACCAGGTTGCTCAAAGCCTCATCCAGCCTGGCCTTGAACACCTCCAGGGATGGGGCATCCACAGCTTCTCTGGGCACCCTGTTTCAGTGCCTCAACACCCTCAATGTAAAAAATTTCTTCCTTAGATCTCATCTAAATCTCCCCTCTTTCAATTTAAAGCCATTGCCCCTTGTCCTATCACTACACGGCCTTGTCAAAAGCCCCTCTCCAGCTTTCTTGTAGTTCCTTTAGGTAGAAGGTCTCCCCGGAGCCTTCTCTTCTCCAGGCTGAACAGCCCCCACTCTCTCAGCTTGTCTTCATAGGAGAGGTGCTCCAGCCCCTGGATCATCTTCGAGGCCCTCCTCTGGATTCACTCCAGCAGCTCCCTGTCCTTCTTGTGTTGGGGACTCCAGAGGTTAATTTTGCCTCTAGACAGGGTCCTAACTCGGAGCTTGTTGGTTCTAGAGCGAGTTCTAGATCAGTTGTTGGTTCTAGATTGGGGTTTGGTTTGGTTTCTGGTTGTTAAGTAACTAGGTAGAGATTCAATTTGCTTACTGGTTCCTGATTGTTATGTACTCAATTTCATGTTCAGGAAGATGGTCTTGAACTTCTAGCTCACTTGTTGGGTCAAGACAGTTGTTTTGTTTTGGATTGCAGTCTAGCTTACTGCTTGTTTCCAGAGCCTGTTCTAGCATGCTTGTTGGTTCTAGAGCAGGTTCTAGAGCGCATTCTAGCTCTCTCGCTGGTTCTAGATCTCGTTCTAGCTCACTTTTTGGTTCTTGATTGGGTTCTAGCTCGCTTGTTGGTTCTAAAGAGAGTTCCAGGAAAGCAGCTCCTTCTAGAGGAGAGGGAGGGTTTTTCTTTCCTTGTTTTCTTCTTTTGAGAGGAAGGCTCATAGAATGGTGATCCTGTCATCCTCCCATAACTCTAAGTTTGTGGCTGTTCTTTTCTATGGAGACAAAATTGGAAACTGTTATCACATCAGTGATATGGAAACAGGAAATCAATTTTTATGTATTGTTTTGGATTAGAAGTTCCAAGGAGCTGAGTCAAAGGGAACTCGCCCAGTCCAGACCTATACCGCAGCTGTGTCCTACAGCAGAGGTAAGGCCCGAGGCAGGTTGTGGGGAAAGCAAAGCAGACATGGAGATTTCCTTGAAGGAAGAGAGGAATTCCCTCCCTTCTGTCCCACCTGCAGTTCCTCTGTTAAAAATCCCATTACCAGCCCTGTGCAATCCCCACATTGTCCCATAACGAGTCTCACACTCCCGTAGGTGGTTCCCCTTTCCCTGTCTGGTGCAGAGTGTCCTCCTGGCCCCTGGGGCTGAGGCTTCCTTGGAGCAGTCCTGGGAAGATCCAGGGCTGGGGCTTCTCTCTCTGCTATCAGGTTATTAAGGTTCCTGCTGTACTCCTTTGCGTTCATGGAAATGAGCTCAAAGGCTTCATTAATGTGAAGTGACTGATTAGGATGCATCCTTGGAGGCACTGTGTTGTGCAGTAACTTCACAGCAATTAGTATGTTCTTGATGACAACAGTTTCTGAATTCACCGTAACTGTATTTTTTCTGTTGCAAACCAATTTTAGATTATCTGAGATCTTGGTTTCCTGGGGTGGCTGTTTGGTTAGCTCAACACAGAGGGATTTGCCTGTGGTACTGCAAACTTTGTAACATAATTTAGTCTCAGTCTTGGTTTGCTGGCATAAGTGGTTGCCTGTTGATAATGAAAAAAACTTGCTGAAAAATGACATACACTTATGGGTAAATGCTGGTTTTGTCTGTTAAAATTCTTAAATGTTGAATAATGAGTCTTCTCTTTCTGTCGCTTGGGGTTTGTGGTTGAAGTGCTTCATCTTACACTTACTCATATAATTAGCAAACATAACAGAGAAGTTCAATATTAATTAGGTAAGTAAAGAAGCAGTTGTGCAGTAAAGGTTGTGAATAAAACCGGACTAGATACTTTGCTTGATTTCACACGCTGCCCCCCACTGCCTCTCAACCTCATGGAGAAGCAGCCTGCTGGAAGTTTCCCTTTATCTGGGAATCGGTCAGCCATCTGCTAAAGCCACAGTCCCTTTACTGGCAAAACTTCTGGTTTTGCTGTTCATCTTCACTGTAACATTTTGTATAATCTCTTTGCAATATGGTATCTTTCACTTACCCAGCATTTCATGAGTCCTTTGGATATTTTTTTTAAGTACTTGTTTTTCTTCCAGCAAAAGATATATTCTGCCTTGTAACGTAACATCACGTCATTAGCGTGCTTGGAGCCTGGTGACTTCTTAGAAATTTCTCTTTTGTCCTTTGTCAGGGTCAGACAGGACATTGCTGTCCTGTTCTTTCAAAACGGTGGCATCAAAAGTGGGGTTTTTTTTGCATATGCTGCAGAGTTTCTGATGGTATTGATCTGTGACATGTTGTCCTTATTCAGATTTTGAGAACAACCGGTACTCAACTGACATTACAGATCTGTGTTTGTAGATGGAGAACTTTCCTTCAATTTATGTCTTTAGATGATACTAGATTGGCACCAGGATTTTCTGAAGAGATGTGTATCATGCTTCTTCCATTATTGTTTGGAAAGATGTTGACCTGCTTGCTCCTCCCTCTATAGCCTCATAGCTATTGCTTATGCTTCAAGTTTGCAATGAGTTTGTACAATATTCTGAAATAACTGGCTTTGTTCAGATCAGAGAAGTGCCAGGAGGTATGTAAGCCAAACTGATACTACGACGTTTATTTTTTATTTCAGTTACCATCTGAGAAAAGCAGCTCTACTGAGTCATACCAATAAATCTCTCTGCCTTAATTTTTTCGCTTTAGAGGATGCTACCGTGGACTACATGTAAAAAAATCTTACATGCTGTGTGAAGGAGGAAAATTTTTCTGTTTTCTTTTCTATTTTCTACATTTCTTATCTTTTAGCAGTAGGCATGAGAAGCATGATTGAGATTTTTTTTCATAAATAATGTTTAAAATTAGAATACAAAATGAATGGAGTGGGCAATATCTCAGAAAAGATTCCTACAGGATCTGTAACTTCTCATAATTAATTGCTTTAATTTAAGCTAATAATAATTAGTTATATTTTGAAGTCTTTTTTAAAAGCCTGAGGAAGACTTTTCTTTATGTTATATTTATTAATGATTTCAGTAGTCTAGGCTCGGGTTTGGAAAGCCTGCAAAAATGCTTTCTTCAAAGGTTAAATAAGACTTCAGTTGGCCTTTTTAATAAACTCAGTGCACCTGAAAATCTCTCTTTTCATTGAAGATGTTTCCTACGCTGCTCAGTTTCTGATAAATCAAGACAAATGGTACAGAATATATAGCAAATAAATCATAAAAAGAGCTGCAAGAGCACTTGAATTTGATACAGAAAAGGCATTTGATGGTGTAGAATGGCTTGCCACACTGCATGCCACAGGCACCTTTAATACTTCTAGGTTTGAAAGATGAGTATCTACCATCTGTAGCAATCCCGCAGTGGAAACACAGACTTCCCTTAGGTAGTAAAGCAGAAACACTTGTTGTATTGATTACTATGATCCTGGAATTTGCAACTTCTAGGTACCGAAAAAAAGTGGCTTCTGCAATTACTTCTACTAGAAAAATAAACCAGAAAAGTGAAGTCTTTTGATAAAGCTATTTATGAAAAAGCAATGAATAGCGTAGGATATCTTCATGCTGGACAATGCAAAGTCGGTAAAACAGCACTACTCCTCCATGCTGTTGTACTGTATCATCCTATAATCCTGGTAGGGCTTTGGTAGTGACTGGAAATGACTCTGATACTGTGAAGGCGGAGCTGCTAGTCAAGATGGCGGTTGGCCCGTTTCTCCTTTTCATTGACACTTTGCTCTCCTGCCTTATGTCGTATATTAAAGTCAGTTCTTTGCTTACTGAGGAGAGAGACAAAGATGCTCAGTATAGAATTCATAAGGGAATTTATTTTCTCATATTAGCTATGTGTGAAGTGGTGCCTCAGCCCAATGCATGAAGGATCCTGACAAGGAGGTGAGGTGCATGACCAACTAGGGGCATGTGCTCAGGTGCCAAGGCCTGCTTGGCCTCCATAGGCAAATCTCCTATTCTTTTATTGTCAGCATGGGATGTTTTCAGTTAGTGAGAGCCTGTTTAGGTTGGGTCTTCAGGTCACATTGGCTCTGAGGTTATAAGTTCATAGTCCTAGGTAGTGTTCATTCTTCTAAGCAAGTCATATTGCAGTTAGCACCTTACCTTTCATATGTAGCTCTGAAAACTAAAGCAATTTTTGCTCTTTAATCCCTAAATAGCCATTTGTAATGTTCTCTAATGTTCGTTGCACTGCATTAATTGATAACATCTGTCTGTACTGTGGAGGAACTGCACTGCTGCTCTTGTTTTCTCTGGTGAATCATGCTCAAAGCATCTGCCTTTGGAGACAGTCAGTAGAGGGCCTCCTGTCATACAGAGGCATATCTTGGCAGAGTCAAGAATCTGATGTCTTCATTTCTGTTCAACTTTTTTTTCAAAAAAGTAAAGGTCATCGAGGGAGGCTGCCAATGGAAAAAAAAAAAAAAAAAAAACAACAAACTGAAAGAAACAATTTATTTCCACAAGGCCATAAGCTGCTCTGTGAGTATGCAGAGGTAAGCCATGACTGCTGGCAACTTGACCCCAACTTTTCCTGAGGGTCATCGTTGTTGTTTGTAGTAGAATCATAGAATGATTAGGGCTAGAAGGAACCTTCAAAGGTCATCTAGTCCAACCCCCCTGCAAGGAACAGGGATATCTCCAACTAGATCAGGTTGCTCAGGGCCTCGTCCAACCTGGCCTTGAACGTCTCCAGGGATGGAGCATCCACCACCTCTCTGGGCAACCTGTTCCAGTGTTCTACCACTCTCATGGTAAAAAATTTTTTCCTAATATCCAATCTGAATCTACCTCCCTCTATTTTTAAAACCATTACCCCTTGTCCTATCACAACAGGCCCTCCCGAACAGCCTCTCCCCATCTTTCTTGTAGGCCCCCTTGAGGTACTGGAAGACCGCTATAAGGTCACCCCGGAGCCTCCTCTTCTCCAGGCTGAACAGCCCCAACTCTTTCAGCCTGTCCTCATAGGAAAGGTGCTCCAGCCCTCTTATGATCTTCGTGGCCTTCCTCTGGACCCTCTCCAACTGGTCCATGTCCTTCTTATGTTGGGGACTCCAGAACTGGACACAGTACTCCAGGTGAGGTCTCACAGGGGCAGAGTAGAGGGGGAGAATCACCTCCCTCGACCTGCTGGTCACGCTCCTCTTGATGCAGCCCAGGATACGGTTGGCCTTCTGGGCCGCAAGAGCACATTGCCGGCTCATATTGAGCTTCTCGTCCACCAGTACTCCCAAGTCCTTCTCCTCAGAGCTGCTCTTGATCCATTCACCACCCAGTCTGTATTTGTGCCTGGGATTGCCATGCCCCAGATGTAGGACCTTGCATTTGGCCTGGTTGAACTTCATGAGGTTGACACGGGCCCACCTCTCCAGCCTGTCGAGGTCCCTCTGGATGGCATCCCTCCCCTCCAGCGTGTCGACGGCACCACACAGCTTGGTGTCATCGGCGAACTTGCTGAGGGTGCACTCCATGCCACTGTCCACGTCACCGACAAAGATGTTGAAGTGGGCCGGGCCCAACACGGACCCCTGAGGGACGCCACTCGTGACCGGTCTCCACTTGGACATCGAGCCGTTGACCACTACTCTCTGAGTGCGGCTATTGAGCCAATTCCTTATCCACCGAGTGGTCCATCCATCAAATCCATGCCTCTCTAGTTTAGAGAGAAGAATGTCGTGCGGGACAGTGTCAAAAGCTTTGCACAAGTCCAGATAGATGACATCCGTTGGTTGACCCTTGTCCACCGATGCTGTCACTCCATCATAAAAGGCCACCAAGTTGGTCAGGCACGATCTGCCTTTGGTGAAGCCATGTTGACTGTCACCCACCACCTCCTTGCTCTCCATGTGCCTTAGAATGGTTCCCAGGAGAATCTGCTCCATGACCTTGCCAGGCACAGAGGTGAGGCTGACCGGCCTGTAGTTGCCCGGGTCCTCCTTGTTCCCCTTTTTAAAAATGGGGGTTATGTTCCCTCTCTTCCAGTCATCGGGGACCTCGCCAGACCGCCATGACTTCTCAAATACAATGGCCAGTGGCTTGGCAACTTCATCTGCCAGTTTCTTCAGGACCCGCGGATGGATCTCATCAGGTCCCACGGACTTGTGCACCTTCAAGTTCCTCAGGTGTTCCCGAACCTGCTCTTCAAGTACAGTGGGCGGTGGTTCATCCTCACAGTCCCTGCTAGTTCTTTCCACAGCTTGGGCGGTAAGACAAGAGGCTTTATCAGTGAAGACTGAGGGGAAAAAAGTCATTGAGTACCTCAGCCTTCTCTATGTCCCGGGTAACCAGAGCACCAGTATCCTTCCGGAGGGGGCCTACATTCTCCTTGGACTTCCTTTTGTCCCCTACGTACCTATAGAAGCTTTTCTTATTGCTTTTTATATTCCTTGCCAAATTCAATTCTTTCAGGGCTTTAGCCTTCCTCACTTGATCCCTGGTCACTCGTACAGCTTCTCTGTATTCCTCCCAGGCTATCTGTCTCCGCTTCCACCCTCTATAGGCTATCCTCTTCATTTTCAGTTGGTCCAGGAGCTCCTTGCTCACCCACGCGGGCTTCCTGGTCTTTTTGCCCGACTTGTTCTTCGTCGGGATGCACCTCTGCTGAGCTTGGAGGAGGTGCTCCTTGAATGTGGACCAACTTTCCTGGGCCCCTCGTCCCTCCAGGGCCGCTTCCCACAGCACTTTGCCCATCAGGTCTTTGAAGAGGCCGAAGTCCGCCTTCTTGAAGTCTAGGGCACAGAGCTTGCTGTATAGTTTCCTTGCTGCCCCGTGGATCTTGAACTCCACTGTGTTGTGGTCACTGCAGCCAAGGCTGTCCTTAAGTTTCACATAGCCCACCAGTCCCTCCCTGTTGGTGAGCACAAGGTCAAGCATGGCACCCCTCCTTGTCGGCTCCTCTATCACCTGCAGGAGAAAGTTGTCGTCCACGCATTCCAGGAACCTCCTGGACTGCCTGTGCCCTGCCGTATTGTCTCTCCAACAGATGTCAGGGTGGTTGAAGTCCCCCATGAGGACCAGGGCTTGTGACCGCGAGGCTGCTCCTATCTGGCTATAAAGCGCCTCATCTGCTCTGTCCTCCTGGCCAGGTGGCCTGTAACAGACCCCTACCGTAACATCCCCTGTCCGTCCCCGTCCTCTAATCTTGACCCATAAGCTCTCTGTCAGCTCCTCCTCTGACCCCAGGCAAAGCTCCACGCACTCCAGCCGGTTGCTGACGTAGAGAGCGACACCCCCTCCTCGTCTCCCCTTCCTGTCCTTTCTAAAAAGCTTATACCCCTCCATGTTGACACTCCAGTCATAGGAGTTGTCCCACCACGTCTCCGTGATGCCCATAAGGTCGTAGCCCTGCTTATGTGTACGCATCTCCAGCTCATCCTGTTTATTTCCCATGCTGCGTGCGTTGGTGTACATACACTTCAGCTGGGCCGTAACTCATGTGAGAAATCTCCGTCAGTCCAGATTTGCAGGAGACTTTTGGCATCTGTGGTCCCAAGCAGGTGAAAATGTGGAGGTATAATTGGAGAGAGAGAGGTGAATCTCCTCAGTGGGTATCCCTCTACATGCAGAGGCATCAAAATGAGTCAGCAAAGTGCTAGAATTAGCCAATGATCTTATCTGAAGATCTTGAAAAGTAGGTCACCATGCTTACATACAGAAATGATGGATGCTGCTGCTGAGGATCATGGGGAAACCTTCACAGAAAATAAAGTCTTCTCAAATCTGGGGTTTGTTTGCCTGCTGTGCAATAAGCCAATACAAGCACTGAGCTGAGATACTGCTTTATTACAAAGTTGCACAAGTTTGGGTGACTGCCCTAAGAAAGCACCACCCCTTTCAAAACTCAGTGAACATTCATACAGTGTGTATTAGTGTATTTACATATTCATTGTTATTCTTTTAAACAATTGGTTGATTTTTCTCTCTCCTAGCATGTAAATTATTTCGCATGCTCAGTCCTTTTCCTCCGCCTCTTTCTTTTGAGTCAGGGATACATTTAGGGTAGGTGGTCCCTGAGTTGGTGGTCATGATCTCCCCCTGCTGGAACTACCTTTCCCCCTCACCCCCCGTTACTGCTGATTCTTGCTGTCTTAATATTTGTGGTATTCTTCCGATCTGCTTAACCTTCCTCATAGCAAGATATTTTCCTTAGCAGTCTTTAAAGTCCTTGCTTTGGCTCCTCCTTTAGTGATTAACGGCTAGCAGAGTCATTAACGTTTGCCAGAGGTTTTGGACTTACAAAGACGCCTGTCCTCTTGAGGTATATATTATGGCTTCTCCGCTATCCCTCATTATCTTAAAGGAAACAAACTCTAGTACATCTTTGCATCAATGCATATTTTTCCAGGGTCTCCTTCTTTTAAGGACAGCTTGACAATTCAGGATGATTGTCTTGGTTTCAGGCATTATGTATATATTTGCTTTATCTAAGTACACACAAACAGGCTACTATGTATGTGCAAGCAGACCACTAACTTATGTCTAAGTAAATTCAAGCAAATACTTCGCTTAAACCTTCAACTTTTCTCCATGGACAGATAACACTAAGGCATGAAGAACAAATGTGCAACAGACTGTAGCATTTCATCCAGTAATTCTTGTGTGTAGACAAGATGAGTCACGTGTGGGATTAACCTTAAGCATGCACTGAAGTATTTTGTAAAAAGAAGACTGGCTGCTTTTCAGTGTTTTGTTTTTTTGTCTCTCCTTCTTTCCTGGAGCAAATATAGGAAGAGGTAGAAGCCATCTCTTGGTAGTCCTTAATTAATTAGCACAGTTGGAGGAATGAGGCACAACGAAGAGAAGCAAAAATTTTGTTCAAGTGTGTTTAAAAGGTTTATTTTGGTGGTGCTTTGTCTAGACTTGTATCTTGTGGAATTGGGATTGTGATTTTGGGGAAAATATATTAGCAGAGATAAGGTAAAAAAAGGAAAATATTTCCAAGAGATCTCATTTGATTAAACTGCTTTCTTCTGAAAAGATGCTCAGTTTAGAGGCAAATAAGTTTGGGGTCATGATGTACATATAGTCATTTCCTATGTCTGCTGATGGTCTTCATCATCACCTATGACAAGAGGAGCTCAAATAGAGTAAAAGAGGTTTTTGGTGGTTTTACTTGCAACTCGTTTAACACGAATTCATGGCTGTTTGGCTTATGCATCCGTTTGCATAAATAGATGAGAAATGGCAGCCCATTGAGGAAAGCTTAAAAACCCCTATAAATGTAATTTTCCGTGGTAAAAGACAATCTAAGAAAAAGACAATTAAAATGCAGAAAGGATTTTTAGTCTAAGTGAAAAATCAGAGCAGGGGTGAAGATAGTTGCATGACATGCATTATAAAGGATATTTTGCATAGAACATAACAATATGAATAAATCCATCAGAAAAGAACAACAGAAAGTAAACACACGTACCCAAATTTTTTATATTGTTTTCCTAAAGGAGACATGTTCCAATGAATAATTGAAAACTGGTTCTTTGAGATTTGTCCCCAGAAAGAAGACAATACTTCAGCAACATTCAGTAGTTGTTTATTTAATAACCAAAATAATTCAAGTTAAGATGAAGGAAAATTGTTCCCAGGTAATGAAATGTGCAAACTCAGAATAACTTTGGAAAAAAAGGCTTAGTCCTGTATTTGCTTAGCTTTAGAATGAATATAATGCCATTGGGGCCAGCACCTTAAATAAAACCACTGAGGAGTACCTACAATGGAAATAAAAGCACCATAAGTTCATAAAAAGGGAGTAAATGAACAGGAGGAAAAAGCATGCAAGCTTGTCAAGTTGAGCAGGGAGAAAATCAGGTTGTAACTACTGAGCTAATGGATAAAGCAGAATAATACCTTAGCAAATAATAACAATAAAAAGACTAAAAAGCTTGACACAATAACAGGGCATATCTGAACCCTCTGGATCCTTGACGGACACAGAACAAATATTTAATATAAATTCACACAGTTCAAGAGAAATTAACTCTAGGTAAAACTACTTCTAGAAACATCTGTGGATATATTTAATAGAAAAGAAAAATTAGTGTGTATATCCTGTTTAGATACCATTGGTATATGACTATATGTGCATATTCAAAATGAAAATTACTGTGTACTTATCAACGCATTTTCTTTTTGGGAACATATAAAGTACCTTTGAGCGTTTTTGTTTATTTTTGATTGTTTTAAGCCAACCATTGAAATGATTGATGAAATTCAAATGAGATACGAATATTCTATGCTATGGAATATTGTGTTATCATAGAGTCAAGCTGGATGAATAAGGATTTGCATTTTCAAATTCTTGTGTATGTTAATTTTAATCAGATATCTCTGAATTGCTTTACCTAAATGTTCATTCTTCAGTTCCTCAGTATTCAGAGGTATCTGTGAATGATTTAAAATCTTTTTATCTCTTTTTGAAAGGAAACTATGACAGTGAAATCAAGCTTAGGGGATAGAGTTTAGGTTTGTGTACCTCAATTTGTAGTGTGACAAACTGAGGTGGTTAATTGTGGCTATAGAACACGTAATTTTATTGGTTTTTATTTAGAGATGGCAGTACCCATCTCTATTTGAGGAGAAGTCGATAGCAAGTTTGGTATGAAAGTTACATTCGAAGTCCATGTTATATACTGTCAGCATAGCACTTAAAGTTTAAATTAGCATGTTGCCTCGTTTCTAGTAATTAGTTTACAGTTGTGTTTACAGTTGTATTTACCACCTTGGAATCCTTAACCGTTATTTCAAAAAAAGAATAAATTATATAAAAAAAGAAGAGGAAATGAGCTCTGTCCGATCAGTCAAACCTAAAGCAGTTTATGAATGGTAAAGAATAGCATGTTTTTCACCCTTTTCTGGTGTGGGCTGGTTTATTTTGTGTGAAATTTTATGGATCCCAATCCAGAGAATTTAAAGGGACTGCAAATTTCAGTGTCTTAAATTGTAAGCATAAATCAGTGCAGAGAGGAGTATGTCAACCACAAAATTATTACTCATCAGAGATCTTTATTTTATTTTAGAAGTGACAGGAATGCCACAGCTTAAAAAAAAAACAAAAACAAACAAACAAAAAAAACCAAACCAAAACAAAACTGTAAGGCAAATAGTCATTTCCTACATGTGGAATCAAATTGTAGTCCCAGCTCATGGAGAAACTAGTTACTAAACGGTGAAAATAAAACTTTCTATTGTCTTCAAACAGACTAAATCCATGGCATTAAATTCAAGATATGAAGGATATCCTTGTAAAATGAACAGAAACAACAGCAACAATAAAAACAATCAGTAGTAAGAAACTGATCACCAAGGAGTTTTCATGAAGCTTTGTGATAAAGAATAACTACCTGAAATTTCCATTGTTTTATAAAACCCTAATGATCTAAAAGTGAGTATAGGGGATTTAGTGAGATTCAGGATAATGACAGATATTTTATGAGGTTTAAAATGTTCCATGAAAAGCAGTATGTGAAACTTTATTCATTATGTGAATCCAACTAAATTAATCTACTTCGAGCAACCTTCCTACAATGCTTTAAGCAATATTAGTGAGATAAGGCTAAAGTTCTTACAGAAGCAGGAACCTGTTTTAACAATTAAAAGTTTATATTTTTAGCACTGGAAATATTTTTTAAGCGTAATTCATTTAATTATAATATAATAATTTAGTAATTCAGTGTAGAACAAAATTTGGGATACAGTTTCTGGTGCTTGAGGCTAGGCTAGAATAAATTTGCTTGTAACAAAATCAGTTATTAGTATGTATGAAAAGTGAATTTAAAAGCTCATAATCAAATTAACTTCGAGAGTTTTGTACATGGAAAGAAAAGTCTGACAAGAGGCTGTAACAGTGATTGCTGGATGTTATGAGCAGAGTTGAGGGGAAAAAAAAGCAATGCTAGAAAATCTGCGTTCATTTTGCTAACAATATATTTCTAATTAATGTGACCAGGCTGTGGAGACCTGTAGCAAATGTTAATGCTGGTATGGCTTGCGGAGGGTGAGGGCCAACGGCTTGCAGCAATGGTGACTAGGCTTAGCTGGGTGACGATGTTAGGCATAGTCTAGGCATCCCGTGGGTGAGGCAAGATGCTGAGGCATCCCATGGGTGAGGCAAGAGGTGCCTGGGCAAGCAAGGCTCTAGGCTGGGCAGGAGACTCTCCACAGCATAGGGATGGTCCTAGGCAAGGACCAAGGCATAAGTGTACCTCCAAACCCAGGGATGAAAGTCTATTCTGAGGCTTCTTACAACTCCTCGCAGTTTTACTGTTTCCACCCAGTCTGATTCAAGATTAGAGCTGCCTAGAGGAAGAGGTGGCAGGGCCTGTTGGTGGGCCAAGTACTACCTTAGCCTAAATGAGGATTTCTGGGTATGGGATCATCCACAGAAACAACCAAACAGGGGATGTACAAGAGGTGTGCTGACAGCAGCTGGATTAGCAAGTCACCAAGATCCCAGCCCACCTACACACAGTTTCTCAGGACATCCCGAAGAAGAAAACAAATGTCAGCCTGAAACAAAGGCCAGCCAGCAGCCATTAAGAGATATAGGGGGGAGATAGCAGGACTGAAGATGAGACACACCTACAAGGAGAAAAAGGAGCAGTATATGAATCCTAAAGAAAGGGAAAATCACAATCGCCGTCCCTGAAGGGAACATATATTCCAAACCAACCCTAGAAGAGGCAGTGAGGATTTGATAACTGTGAGCCTTGTCCTCATCCACAGCAAGTAATGTCAGATAGTGTCAGTAAAGGTCAGATGTCTTGGAGGCCTGCAAGCTTGATGCTCAAATGCACTTGGGCAATGTGCGTCTTGGTCCCTCTTCCACAATGGGATAGGGGAGAGAATTGGAAGAGTAGAAATGAGAAAACTCATGGGTTGAGATAAACACAATTGTCCTTTTCTTTTTTTACCTTTAATAGGTAAAGCAGAAGCCACGCGTACAAGCAAAGCAAAACACAAAATTCATTCACTACTTGCCATTGGCAGGCAGGTGTTCAGTCAACTCCAGGAAAGCAGGGGTCCATCAAGCATAATGGTTATTTGGGAAGACAAAACACCATCACTGCAGATGTGTCTCCCTTCCTCCTTCTTTCCCCAGCTTTTATTGCTGAGCATGATGTCATATGGTATGGAACATCCCTTTGGTCCATTGGTCAGCTGTCCCAGCTGTGTCCCCTCCCATCTTCTTGTGCACCCCCGGCCTACTGGCTGGTGGGGTGGTGTGAGGAGCAGAAAAGGTCTTGACTGTGCATAAACACTGCTCAGCAATAACGCAAACATGCCTGTGTTATCAACACTGTTTTCAGCACAAATCCAAAACATAGCCTCATGCTAGCTACTATGAGAAAAAGAAATTCTATCCCAGCCAAAACCAGCACAGTTTGAAAGCATATCACAGCAGATTTAGAAAAATCTGCAATTAGTTTTTATTCTGGCATGGCTAAGCCGTAAAAGCAAAGAGATGATAGCAAAGATTTCAGCCTGTGTTAGTTCAACAGTCTTGCAAGTGATAAATTGGTAATTGAGAGGTTCATCTTCAAAATATTTTGGACAGTGGTAAAAGAATTAATATTAGGAGCTTGTTTCAAGATAGTAGTATTTTTATTCCAAAGAAAATATACTAGAACCATCAATCCAGCTGAGCTGGAAAATCATGCATAAAAGAAAGAAAACAAGCTGATAGATATAAGCAAACTGGAAGTCAATCAACCCTACCAGGCTTTTGATCCTGATTCAGGAAGTATATGCTTTCTCCCATTCATGTAGTCATAGGAAGCAAGCATCTTATCCATGGATTTACAAAGGAGTTTCTTTAACTGAGCTTTTCAGAGTCTTGCATAAAACAGCCAAATTTTAATCAAGCTTGCTTAGGGAAGAACGTTTCTGAAGAAACTCAGAGAGCTTTGAGCCTTGTCTAAGCTCCGCAAATTTCAAGAACTGATTATACTGTCCATACAAACAGGGAGAATTTGAACAAGCACTGAGAATTGCTCAGATGCCATAGGGCAGCCCCACGCTCTGAAGAAAGGAGTGTTTATTCCACTAGTGAGTGGAATGTGCTGGTTTTGTACAAAGCAAGAAAAATGAGGACAAAAATCTTTATAACAGAAACCTGCACCCCTTGTGGTGGTGAGATTCAGATTCTATAGGAAGTAGATTTAATAACCTAAGCAACTGCCAGTGAGATTATATAAATACTGTTCTTCAATTAACAAAAGGGGGGCTGCAACAAAGGCCACAGAGAAAGCATTTATTTGCTTTGAAATTTATTCAACAATGCTAAATGAGGAAACATGTACTTGGATAGAAATACAATTTTGTTGCACCCTGAAAGGGAAACTGCTGTGAATCTCCAATTCTGTTCTGGCACAGAATTCCCTTATCTTGGTATACTCTAAGGCCAGGCGCCATGGCAAAATTTTATGATGAAGCAAGTTAATTATCTTTAAATTCTAATGTGCAGTGTCATGACGTTATGGTAGGAGCATGATGCAGTGTTGTATTTTATTGCTGTTTGTCATCACATTAAATTGGCTTAGTTGGGAATTGCAGCAAGAACATTAGCATTCACAGCCATTACTGCCTTGAACATTGTCCAGCCTATTCACTTCCCTCTCTCTCTCTC
Organism: Tauraco erythrolophus; assembly: GCF_009769465.1. NCBI lineage: Eukaryota > Metazoa > Chordata > Aves > Musophagiformes > Musophagidae > Tauraco > Tauraco erythrolophus. The sequence continues at coordinate 66,314,923 of NC_141468.1, read as the reverse complement.
CCCACTCGTTCAGTAATTCCACTTTCTGTCTCTTTGAATGCAAAATAGATTCTATCAGATTTCCTCCCCTTACTGCCTCTGCTGGGAGCTGTTGCAGAGAGGAAAAACGCCTTTAAGTTTTCCATCTTGTTTCCATCCTGCGATTACGGATGACTGGTTGTTTTTTCGCACCTTTTGAGTTTTGTTCATTTTGTACATTGGTGAGCTGTGAAAGCTCTTCTATAAAGCACAAAAGTTGTACTGGTTTGAGCACTTCAGTTTCCATTTTTATTTGCATGTGTCAGAGAATCTGGGGACTCCAAGTGCACAATTATGCAAGTGCAACGTAGGACAGGTCAGAGAGAAGCTTTATTATCTGCAATCACAGAGACAGAACATTCGGACAGCATCTACTCCTCCACTCCCCTGTTTCCTGCCAAGTGACTGCAGAGGCTTAACCTATATACTGTTTCAGAAACAAAGGAAAGAGGTGAGGAAATCAGTTCAATGTTAACAAAGCCAGGTATCCACACCCAGGAGAGATGGACTCCTTAAGTATCTTGCTAACTGCCACAATTCTAAAGAATCAAACGGTAAATGATGACATGGAAAGGTGGCTCTTGGTGGAGTGGCACACCCAGTATTATCTTATCTCAGAAATGGGGAGTTGGAAACAACAGCAAACTGTCAGCTTTTAGTCAAAAGGAACATTCTTTTAGTAAAGACATCTTCTTAGTCAGACCTCTCAATCTTAAATATTAGTCATTTTACCCACACACTTGCATGTGCTAGTGCAGTTAGAACGATTGAGGGGTTCATCATATCTAGAATTGGACTAACAAACTGAAACAAACTATTTTGGTTGGGAAATTTAGAAACAAAATGTTTCTTGATTTCTGAATATTTTATATATCTCTCTATATCTATATATATATGAATCTCTTGTCTGATTTTCAGCATGAATTTCATGTTTATTTTCCAAGTGCAATAGAATAGAATAGATAGAAAGCCCACACTGAAGCTGGCAGAGGTCTGAAACTGACTTAGTGAGAGCTGAGTGAACCCTAAGCTGCACAGAGAGCTGTGGAGAGGACCTTGGGGTGTCATCCAGACCTACCTCCTGCTAACGGCATGGTGAGCTAGGTCAGGTTGTCATGCTCTGGTCCAGTTGAGTTCTGAGCTCAAAGATGTAGACTTTGTAGAGCTCAAAGATGTAGACTTTGTGGCTTCTCTGAGCACTTTTTCCAATAATTACCCCCATTTGACGGAGAAAAGTTTTTAATATCCAACTGTAATTTCCCTTGTTGCAACTTGTGTCTGTTCCCTGTTGCACAATTTCACCTCTTATGCATTTGCTGTGCACGTACAAGTAGGTTTCCCTGTCTGCTCTGCTACCTTCCATTAGGCTGTTGAAGACAGCCATAAGATCTTCCCTGAGCGGTTTTTCTTCTTTTATGGCTGAACAAGCCCGGTTCCTCAGCCTCTCCTTGTACTTGTGTCAGTCAGCATTTCAGTCGTCCTGTGCTGGTGGCCCTCTGATGGACTAGTTCCAGTTTGCCAATGTCTGTCTTCTACCAGAGATCCCAAAACTGGACATGGTATTCCATAGGTGGTATTAGGAGTGCCAAATAGAAGGGAACAGGTTGAATTTTTTCAGCTGCTGACTACTTGCTAATACAGCTTGGTACCTGGTTAGTCACCTTCACCTCAAGGTCTCACAGCTAAACCACCACTACCATATGTATCAGAACTAACTTGAGCACAGACAGCCAAACCCTAGAGGAAAAGGCTGCAGAGGGAGGAGGATTACAGTGAAAGATGGTTACCAACTGGTCAGGGTGATTAAAGCCTGTCGGTGCCTTCGGGGCACTGACGTTTGAGTACTCACGACAGAGTAGAAACAGATTAAGACCTTAGATAAATTTAAAAAGTTACCCTGAGTAAGCCTGATGGAGAATTCACCATCAGTCCAGACTCACCTGACCTAAATGTAGCTACCAAAAATTGAGGTATTGTTTCTAGGTAATTCAAACAGTGTTGCAAAAACTCTGATAAAATAATCAGGATTTGATCAAGTAAGAGGGTTAGGTAGAAAATCGTAAAGCATAATGTATAGGTTAGGATTGTTTTAAACCAAGGAACTATAGAGACCTCACCAGCTAACAGCTGGATTCTTCTATATATTGTTTTAAACCAAGGAACCATAGAGACCTCACCAGCTAGCTATCATATTGTTTTAAGAAACTAAGGCAACGGTCACAGACACCAGTTATGCTGCTTGCAAATCCCCTTACCCCTTCCCATCTTGATTTAAATATCAGGGACTCTGATCAATAGAGTTAATAAAATTATAACCAATGATTGTTATAGAGTAAGAATATTGATAAGGTTATGTAACTAGTGAAACCAATCATTTTAAAGGTCAAATTTAAAACCGAGAATAATATCCATTTTTATGTAAAAGAACTTATGTAACAATAACTCAACAAAAAAAAAAGTATAAAAACCTATGGATTTTGATGCCAAGGTGGACATGTTTGGATGGTGCTATTCCCCGTGTCCCCATGCTGGAATAAAGAAATGCCTGTTTATCTACTTTGTATAGGTGAATTTTCTTTTTAACTGCTAACAATAGGAGGACTGAATCACCTCCAGAAATGCTTATGTCTCTCTGCAGATATCAGGGAAGTGACTAGATGCTAAGTTGAGATTCAGCATCTAGGTTTTAGGCAGCTAAGTTCAGATGAGATGACAATTCAGATGGGATTGTACCATCAGATGGTACTCTTGCACTCTTAGAGTACAAAACAAATGTTCGCACTGAGTTTCACTTCAGTGCAGAAATTTCTCCCTCAGCTTCAAACCTCAAGGTCTTTTCTTCATACTGCCTGGGTACAAATCATGGTTGCTACTTGCTCGTGTTAGGGCATAGTAGAGTTTTTCTTGTTCTCTGTTGTGGTTGACTGTGCTCTGGATAGGCTTGTATAAAAGTCTCAGAAGTTATTCTTCAGGGGTTTTCCAGCTAAACATGGAAAACATGGCTTGCTAGTGTACTAAAGAAAGCTCAGTCTTGAATGAGATTTTTGCAGCTGTTTAATTTTGATAATAGGAGTGTGCTTATGGCGCTGGAGGCTCTAAACAGATGTTACCCAACATCCACCAAACCTGTTTGGGTGTACGGTTTGAAAGCAACAGCAAAGCTCAGTAAAAAGCAAAACTTTTTAAGCAGAGCTACATGGCAGGGTTAGACAGAGAAGGAATTTCTTCTTTTGAGGACTTCCAGTATTTTAACACTGCTTTTGTTCTAAGTAATTTTTCATCACAGGAGCTAGTTTGGTCAAAGAGCTCAGCTTGTGGCAGGGAACACACTTCAGCTGTCTGAACAAGGAACCATGGAAATTGAGGTAACCACAGACTGATGTTAGGAGTAAGACAAAAACTTTTGCGTATCTTTTGACAAACCAAAATGTAAAAGTGTTGGATTCTGCCTCCGCACCCCCGATATAGTATATACTTGGGAAGCTTTCAAATTGACTTTTTTCATGTGGCAATTCTTTCGTGTCACAAAATTCCCTATCTACTCCAGATATAAAAAAGGAAGCTTAATGGCCCGTGAATAGAACCAAGGCAATTGTAAATCCCTAATGCAGCTGAATGTGCTAAACTATCAGTCTTCGTGCTCAGCAACAGAAGCAGTTAAGCTTCTTTTTCTGTAGCACAAAACACAGCTGGAGCCACCTGGCAAGACCATGACATGCAAAGGGAGAGTGTGGCAATGACTAGGTTCCCTAGGTTTCAGGCTTGAGCAGGATCAAGGCTGGAGACAGCATAGCTGGGCAAAAACCAGAGGATCCATTTGTTTTCAGAAAATTCCATCATTCAAAAAATGTTTCAATTTTGGAGTAAAAGGTCAGATGTAGACTTGTTTGCTCATTTAAAGAAAAAATATATTTTCGCAATCAGTCAGAACATCGTACTTTGATGCCGTGTTCAGAATTTCTGAAAGTAGGATTGCTGTAAATACATTTTTTTTCATTCTAGTTTGTGCTGCAAAGGTTGTTCAGAGAAGAGAAGAAATACAGGGTTGTCTTTTCAGAGGAGCTTGGCAAATCCGGGTGCCATTGAGTTTAGCTGAATTGTGGATACTGAACACTTTTGAAAAATCAAGGCATATGAACTGGATAGTCAAAACAATCTTTAGCTTGAAGTGATGTGGCAGCCAGACTATGGAGAAATGAAAGGGCTCTCTTTAAACAGATATGTCTTCAAGCCTTTGCCTGTAAAGGTCTCTGCTATTACTTTGAACTTCAAAAATCCCAGGTTTGCTTTGCAGTTTTCGCCGTTGTAACTCAGCTGTTGACTTTATTACTTTAAAATTCTTTCTCTGTTTTCTTGGAGTGCTGAGAACATCATCTAATTAGCAGAACATGAATTGCTCTTGAAGTGCTATTACATGAGACTCTGACCGTGACCATCTGCATTCAACCTTGCGAAGGAGAGAGAGACTGTACTTTATTCCATTAACAGTTATTAAGAAAGTTGGGGAGGAGGGGAATGGGAATGACAGATGGTTAACGTCTTTGGAGAGACAGTTAAAGAGGACGAATGTTTTCCTCAAACTTTTGCGAGGAAGGAGGCCCACTTTCACAAACTCACTCTAAGGCTGCGGGCTGCTGGCCATCTTCACCAGTGTTCTGCTATCGAGGAAAACCTCCCCTAATCCTGGGTGCAGAAGTATGTTTCTGTTGTGCAAACACTGTGAGTGGTCAACACTGGCCCTGATCCCTCTGGTTTCCAAAAGAGCTCAGCTTTTTTCTTCTGGAGGCCCTGGAGATGGCATTGCAGTGGCCAGCACAGAGTTTTAAGGCTCACTACACCCAAGCCTTGTTGCTTCCTAGCCCTCCTGAAGTTACACTTAACAGCAGTAAAGATGAAAGCAAATGTAAATGAGAATTTGTTTACATAGCACAAATGTCGGTGGCAACGCAATTACAATGAATTTAGAGACAGAACTAAGCAGAAAACTGTTCTTTTATCCACCCATACTTAAACGAACTCAAAGAGGCTTTTCTCTGTGGAGCAAAAAACATTTAACCAAATTTGTTGCTTGGGATCCTTCCTGGGTATAACGTTTACACCTGATTTATTCTCTGTGGTTCCATTTAGAATATAATTTAATCACAATGTTGATTTCAATCTTTTCCCAAGGGTTTGTCTCCCATCTGCCACCTCACTTTCAGAAATTCTTATGTTTTTGGGGCATGGCTAGGTGGAACTATCTTCTGCCTAGTCGATGAAGAGGCACTGTTTGCAGCCCTCCTTAACTATAAAGAACCCCCCAGTTTACTGTAAGCAAAATACTCTTGTCGGCCTGGTACCGTCACATTCATAGCTCAAGGCTAAAAGCTTTTTTCACATACTGAAACCTATACTTGTGTCAATGTTAAAATGTAGCTTTGCCTCTAACTCTGCAATCCTATTTCAAATAAGCAGATGCACGAAGTTGTGTGTACATGTAGTGCTTGGTTTTGACTGGCATGGCTGCCAGTAGTAAACACGTTAGTGTGATGGTATGTTTGTGATCAGCTCTTGGTGTAGCTATAATGTAATTTAACAAATATTCAGATTTTGAAGTGAAACATTCTAGCAGACATGTAGTCTCCTGGAAGATATAAGAGAATGCTGGATATGGAGAGTGATTTAGTTGTTTTGGGTGATTTTTTGTGTTTTGTTTTTTATTCTTTGTTCTTTTTCTAGATCACACAATTTACATGGAAATAAACTTATTAGTAGTTTAGAGTTAATCTATTCCTGATACTTACTGTTTATTTGCCTCAGAATCTTTTATTTGAGAACTTAATTATCTCCATAGCAACTAATTGTGATTTATTAATAATAATACTAGTAGTAATTGAAAGAGAGTGATGGGGAAAGAGTATACTATATACTAGACATGTTGATAAAATTGTTTCCAAATAAGATGTCTTTCAAATCTTTTTGAGGAAGTCAAAGGTGATCTTCAGGCAGTGATTGTATGGGGAGATAAGAGCTTTTCTAGACCTTTCCTACACAACAGGATGTGTTTTGATACTTGTACAAAATTTATTTTATGCAGTGCCTGATCCAAAATTCATTGAAAAGATTGATCTCAGTAATCTTGGGATCAAGCCTTTGTTTAAGTAATTTTTGAACTCACTGTCAAGCAATCATTCAGATTTTCACCTTTCATAAGAGAACAATTAAGTTAAAAATAAACTAATTAGATTTAAATCTGTTGTGTGGTGAGGAACAGGAAATGGAAGATTAAGGATTGTGTTTGACTGTGGCATTTATCAGTAGTCCTATAAACTCACTGAGGAACAGATTTCTTTTCCACATTGAACAAACAGGCTTTGAGAATTTAAAGAACTTATTCCTAGAGTCCACAAATCCGAAGTCCAAATCTCTAAAGAAAATGTATGACTTGAGAGATTTGAAAGGCAGAGCTAATCAGGATTGGATTTTCACATGTAAATCCCAAGGATTATAGGAGCCCTCCCTGACTTGGTGCTTTACATCACTGTCCCGAGTAAAGCCTGCAGAAGTAGGGCAGGAGGCCTAGAAAACACCTCAACTTCCACCTTGAAATATTTTCCTACTTATGACTTGCTTGTGGCTTGGAGGTGGGGAATGAGAGTCTTTTGGGGCCCATGGAGAGAAAAACATGAGGTTCTTGAGAACACAGACATGCCAGAAAGGCTATGATAAATCTGCCTCAGAACTCACAGGTCTTGTCTGCTCAGGAAGGCTGCTCTTCTCATGCAGTCCCCTTCTCCCTTGAGGTCCTCAGCTGTCGTTCTTAGCAGCAGCATTGTATAGCACGTGAGACTGCTGATAATGCACCAGTGTGTGCTTGCGATGGGAAAAACATGCTCTGCTGCAGATTGTGGAGTCACCACCGTGGCTCCTGGTAGGGCTGTGTGAGCGTTGAGTTCCCTAACTTGTACGGCGGAAGAGATGAAGAAAAAAAGGAGAATAATCAAGTGGATTCATGATAGTTCTTGTAGCAATAAATACCTGCATGACTGAGTCTGGGCAATAAGATCCTACAGTAAGTGTTTATTCTTCCCGCAGCCCGCCCCAAGAGATCCCACCTATCCTTCATGTCACAACAAATCAAAGGCTCGAATGATACACACCACGTGACTGCTTTTCCAGGCTGCTGCTGTAACATTCAGGAGAGAGAACCTGTCCAGAGATCAGGTTGCCAGCCTTGAACTTGGGAAACTGGATTTAGTTTTCTGTTCTGCAGTTGATTACTTACAAGACCTGAGGGAAATAATGTAGTGTCATATTCTTCAAGGAATAACGCCCATTTGTTTTCCATGGAAATTAGTTAAGGTTAGATGTTAAGTATCTTGACATTCTCCGAGGAGCATTTGAGTTTGTACCTGAAAAACGGCAATGGGATGATTCATATACTTGATAAATGTACTAACAATCGTGAAGTTGTCATGCCTAATAGGTATAGAAGTCATAAATTTACCACAAATAGGACTACATGGTTCCTGATGTTAATTTGACCTTTCCATCTTGTTTGAAAGGATGTTTTTGGCTGCATAGATGAACTTCTTGTAATATTGAGATCAGTGGTGAATTTTATTATAAATTTATTTGGATGCACTTACTCTTTAAGGGATTTTACTGTTATTTTTTTCCTGTAATAATTGAAATAATACCTACATCACTAGGTCTAAGTTGGCCAAACAAAAGAAACAGTCAGCATCAGTCAAGGCAATAATGAGTTTGTCTAGATGGAAAAATACTATAGCGTGCAGACAGCACACAAGCACCCAGTGGCTACATTTTTCTCTAGAGCTTGAGAGATTTATATTCAATCATCCTCTCAGGACTAGAAGCAGTCTAGCCAGGATAAAGTGACGCTCTTAATACACTTCTCAGAAGGGCATTAGTTGCCTTAGCTCTTTGAGTGAGTTCATTCAAGGCCTCTGTGTGGCCTGATATTGTGCCATGAAGATGTATCCTGAGACACTGGCCAGAATGTAGTATTGAAAATGAAGATTGCACGTGGCCAGAAGCTAATCACTTTCTGCTTAGGGCTTTACTGACTGAAAAATAGAAGGCTTCTGCCTCTGAAACCTCTCTGTAGTTGTTGATTGTTTTATTCCTTTTATTTGCCGCTTTCCCCTTCTGTGGTTGTCCTCTTCTACCTGTCAGATGTTCATTTTCTGCCTCTTCTCCTTTCAGGAAGAAACTAGCATTGCTTCCTCTTTATTTCATCGTGCACAAGTACCACAGGGAACACCATTAGTAAGAGAATTTACAACCCTGCACAAAACACATCTTATTCTTTACTTGCTGCTGGAGAATCAGCAGAGGAAAAGTGGTGTAAGATTATTTTTTTCCTGCATTTTTTTTTTTATTGCTGAATATAAATAAAATTAAATTGGTTGATTCATACCTCTTCCATCCAAGATGCATTGACTTAAATTAATGCACTTGTCAGAACAGAATTAAATGTTCTGATCGTGATGAATCAAGAGAATCCTCGACCTTGCTTTCCGTGAATTTTAAGAAAGGAACATTTATTTTTCTTGCCTACTTTCAGCCTAGAAAAGATCTGAAATTGTTGCATGATACCCCTTGCGTTGTGCTGAATCAATCACAGGAAATAAATAGAGGTGTCAAACTGCCTCTTTTTGGACCTTTGGTACTTTATCTCACCTTACAGACGTGAGCAGTTTTTGGGCAAGTGACAGATTGCTACAGACTGGTCAGGATGGGACCTGAGCAACCAAAAGTCAGTGCAATGCACTGGTGGCAAATAAAACAAGTCAACTTTCAGCATTCATTTTCTGTAAGCGTTGTCAGTATCAAGCAAACAGGATCTGTTAATAACAGAGGGGCAGTTGTTGTAATGAAGGAATCCTGATTTAACCATTTTGCTCATATGAACCGTTGCTCTTAGTGTTCAGAGTTGGTCAGAGTCTGACTTAAGAGGGCTGCTGTTGGAGACGGACACTTAGTTACACCTTTGTCTGCAAAGCATGTGAGGAGTGAGGGAATTAAGGGGACCAGCAGGACACGTGATAAAAACTCTACCAAAAGGGAAAATAGATGTGTGCAGAGTTTCCCAGACTGCCTTAACATTGCACACGTTCGATATTCAGAATTATTCTGTGAATAATTTATGCAAACGTATTCTAGTGCTATAACCATTTCACTGGGTATTTGCTATTCTGGGGCTTGTGGCTGGTTGCCTATTTCCATGTGATGGTTACCAGTCTCTGCACGTGTGATTTTTACGTGTGACTCTCTTGGGTGAATAAATTTTACTGTTTGCCAAGCTTTCCCTATGTGCAAATAAATTTTTATTTCAGCAGTGTGCATACCAGAAACAAACAAGAGATAAGAGGTTGCAAACGTTGTCAGGAGGAATATCAGTACCAATGAAATGCATCTCTGCATCATTTTTTTGTCTTACAGTGCTCTGGTGGTTATAACCGCACTTCCAAGAGGGTAGGAGGCTAACCCTCAAAGTTACTCCCCAAGTTAACTTCAGAGAGTGCCTGGAGGGGTGCCTGAAGCCCTCCTGGAAGCTCTGAAGGCAGCGAGCAACACTGGGTCTCTAGCCCTCACTAGTCCAGGAAGCAAAAAGCTGTGCTGCAAATCCCAAATTCTGGTTCTGAGCACTGCAGCACAGAGCCCACTTCACCCCAGGGATGAAAATAGTCAGGGATGGTGTTTTATTATGGTTTAGCAAAACATGAAAAATGCAATGATTTTCCTGCTTCCTTCCTCTCCATGTATTATTCCATCCTTGCTCTTGGTTAGATTTATGCATTTTGGGGCAAAAAAAAATCCAAACCAAAAACCCATCATATGGGCATGACTTCGTATTTCTCTGCTCTGTCATATGCATTCACTGTCCCAGCAGCTTGGAGACTTCTCTGATGCAACTCTTTGCCATCCAGCACTGGGCAATAAAGCTCCCCGTTACAGCCACGTGGCACAGCCCAGCACTCGGGGCTGCAGATGAAAGGGACAGTAATAAGCCCGGCAAATTTTCCGTTTTCTCCGAAGGCAAATTTAGCTGTGTTCTCTCCCACTGTGTGAAATGATAATGAGGCAATCGATCGTAAACAGGTGCAGCGAGGAGCTGCTAGGCGTACAGCAAACCTTCACATTCCGTCGCCACGCTCAGCATCTGCATTTTAATATCATTCCAGAAAGAGTGACAGAATAATAATTCCCATCTCGTGTTAAGGTAGAAACCTGTTAAATTTAGAATCTTCTGGAATGAATGCTGTTCTTTTCATGGGTTCATTGCATTTGCCAAGCTTCGTTTCAGAAATTCCTCGAGCAAGGAAATGCATCTTTAGAAAGTATTTGTGTAATGAATTATTTACTCAATATCTGAAGTTTGACACCATTTCATAAATCTTTAAGTACTTAAAGGTTTTGTGGATGATTTTTTTTCTATTCCACATTTTTAATTAATTAAAAAAACCCCAAACAAACACAAAACTCTTGGGTTGTGTCTACCTTTAGTCCCACTTGGCGCTGTGGTCTCAATTACTCCTGGGTTGTGTGGGAAAGCTGGAGAAGAAAACACACATGTGTTGCATGACATGTGTGAGAGCATGTGTACATGACTCTCTCTAATTCTAGTTTGTTTAACCCATAGCCAAAAAGATAACACTTGATGGGTGGTTGCTGAGTTTCAGCAGGACAGCACTCCTCTGCAGAAGGGGAATGAGGACCCGCTGTGGATAAGTGTTGGCTGGGCATGATGCTCTACCAACTGGGCAAGGGGATGGCACAGTGCAGAGGCATCTCCTCTCACTCAACTCTTCCTGCATTCCTAATCTTGCAATGGGTTGTTTTTTTTTTTTATTATTCTTTATCTCCTATGCATTTTTGAGTTATAGGAGATATTTCATACCTATTCAATATAAGTTTGTTTATTCCCTTTTTTATGGCTTCTTTGTTATGCCCTAAAACAAACCCTGCCCAGCTCTCAGAGTTGTATTCCTTTACTGACCAGTCCTCGACCATTTGTGATTTGTGCTTTTATCTCTGGTGTCACCCTGTGCCTGTCATCTTATGGGTGTATTCTCAGGGGTGTCTGTGACAATCTGCTCAAAAACCACTAAAAAGAAAAAAAAAATACACAAAGCCTTACATATTCATTTATGTCCAAATCCAGGAAACTTCTTCTCAACTTTAAATATATGCTGAAGTATCTTTTTCAGTATTTGATTTTATTTTTAAGTTGCCAGTGAAATAATATCTTTTCTTCTCCCCCTTTGAAAGACTTTATCTGATCTTTTCTGTGTTCTTTGTGCCTAGAAGCTTCCACAGGAACCTCTTGTGCTGAGAAATGTGTACACATGACTCAAAAACCATCTGCTGCTCTGTCATCTGAAAGACTGCATGGAAAACTAATGGATAATTTATAGTAGAGATATTTGTCACGTTTGGAAGTTGTAGGTTTTTTACCTCTACAAAAGAGAAGATGCTTTTCTTGGGCCAAAGAGCCTAAAATCTCGTTTTAGTACTGCAGATATCAACTCACACACTTAACCTGAGTGACATCTGCTTTGTATCTGGTAGGATGGTCATGCAGTGCCTTAAGGGCCATGTCACTCTGTAGCTCCAGCAAAGCACGCTTGACTTCTTGCTTGCTTAAATTAAGCCTAAGCCTGCAGGTCCCACCTTCCCTTATGGGATGCATTGAGGAGACCTCTCAGCAGTCTGGTCTACCTGATACAAGTGATTAGTAACATGAATGGGAATGCAAATTGCCTTCGTGCCTATTTTCAGGACTTCTGTAAGCAGCAATCTAAATGCAGCCCATTGCCATAGCACTTCAAAATGGCCTCCTTATAGCAAGCATAGTCAGATAAGGAGGCAAGTCCCTGGGGTGAAGGTGCATCCTCTGTGCAGTGGACAGTGGCACTCTCATTCCAGTGGCACCGTGTAAGCTATGTGGAACAAATATCATGGACAAAGTGTACCCGGGAGACAAAAAACCTTGATTCTAGACTGAAGGATGCAGAGGTAATTTAGTCTTGAAAAGCTTGCTGTCTAAAGGGAGAGTCTCCAAACTCAGCTCTCCTGCAGTTCACTCATGGGAATAGATGCTAGTGCTGGTGAGAAGGCCCTTCAGGCTTTAATCTATGTTTATTACCAAAGAACGTTAAGTGTCTTCAAAACAGATATTTAGGTTTTACGTCCTCTGAACAAGTCAAATTGTCTTCCTCTTTCAGTATCCCACCAAGGATGTTATCTGTGACTCCTCAGTTTCAAGAGAAAAGCTCAATAAGTACAAAAATAGCTTTCTAGCCTTCATTTAGGATTTGTTTTAAAGCAGCTGCCCAGGGTACCAGACCCACAGCGGGTGAATCTGCAACACAGCCTGGGTATCCGTTTTGACTTACGCTTTCATTATAAACCCGAAAGCTATGAAGTGAAACCCTCACCTGTTGTGTGAGCCATATGCTGAAAAATAAATTGACCTAACATCATATTTCTGAATCTAAACTTGTTCTTTTGTGTGGAACAGCTGCTTACAGCGGTGTGGCAATGGGAGCAAGGATGCCAGTGTGCGTGCGTTCCTGTAATAACTTATCTTCTATAACTGGTTGTATCCATATTTTAGCCAACAGCCTCGGTATCTTCACCTTTTGACAGAAGTATTTGTGCTTTAATACTGCCTTACCATGTACAACGTGGAATTTTTTAATAAAATATGACTAAGTATAGACTTACAATATGTACCATTACACATCTGGAAGTTATTCTCTCATCATCTAAATATGAAAAAGCAGACTTTTTTTTATTAGGACCTCTTTCTCCCTGCTTTGTCTTTGGACCTTTCTAGTAAACTGTAGCATACTAATCTGAGCTTCACCAGACCAGAAAATGTTGTTCTAAACCACTTTAATCCCTCCCAGGTGTTCTTAAGAAAGTCTTAATATCATTGTCAAAGTGCTGGGTTGTCACACGTGCCGTCCAACAGGAAAATTACCACTGAAAATATCACACCTGAGTATATTACTCTATTTACATTTTTCACACCAGTACAAAAATAGTGTTCTTAAGCTCTTGCATGAGTATCAAAGTGCTGTGCTCCCTGTCTTCAATATATTGTTTCTGTTATTGTTCCATTGCTTCTGTTTACTGTTGTGTCAGGAAGACTATTTCTGTTTTAGCTGTAGTACATGCTGCATTTTGCTAATGTTTTCATGAAAGACTTAACTGGCAGGCTTGACTGGGTGCTTTACAAAGAGATCTCTTTTATTGGTGCTTACTTTATTAAGTAATTTATTTCTACCTAAGATAGAACCATTCTCTGATGGAGCCATAGCAGGGAGCACAAAGGGGACATGAAACAGCTCTTTACCTGGTAACAAATGCTGCTTTCAGTCCCCCAAGTCCCCGACACGGACCATCATCAAGATGGGGACAGATCATTGCTGCTAGAAGCAGAGTGCTGTAAGGACTCCTTCTGCCTTAATAACTACTCTATTAGCTCCCATTCATTTTCTTTATCTGTGCTCTGGGTACACATATTTCCTGGTGAAGACAATAAGGGATATTTTTTTCAGTCTGAGAAATGAGCTCTAAAAACTTAGGTTTGCCAAAGATACACGAAAGGAATTGAAATGTGTTTCCACTTGTGCCACTCTTCCTGATGCTGGCAGCAGCTGACTGATCCCAGTGGTGGCCTCGGTGGTGACAGGAATGGCTGCAGAAGCTGCACGAATGGGAACAGAGAGAGCAGCAGGAGGCTGTGCCTGTCTCATGAACCATCACATCTTGCCTACCAGAGAACATTCAGCATTAAAACTGAAGGCACACAGAAAATGAAAGAGCTTCAGATAACTTTACAGGTAAAATGACATGTCTTTTGAAATGAAGTATGTTGCAGCACTACACTGATAAATAACCTGTGAAGGCCAAGGCAACATTTGTGCTAGCAAAAGGCAGCCAATATTTGTCAGTGAAGTCCAGTTTTAAAAAAGTTTTGGGGAGTACCTGTCTGCCTCGCTAGTGGTACATCATTGGTAGTGGTACATCTTGACCAGAAGCCTAGGGGAAAAAAAAACAAAGCACAGAGGGAGAGGAAAGCCTCCACCGTCTTTGGGCGAGACACATAGATCACATTCCAGAATTCATCACATGTAGCATTGACTCGTTCCTTCTGTGTTTCCTTCAGCAGTCAGCGAGCATAAAACAGCACACAGCTGCTTTGGATTAATCTGATGCTGCAACGTCTTCGTTTTACTATGATAAAATGATGTTACCTTGGCATCATTTCATTCAATGACTCTAATAAATCCAGGCAAATACTGCTTTGGGTTTTTTTTTGTTCAGAGGCCAAACTGAAAAAGCAGGAAAAAAACATCTTGTCTTGGGTCAGAATTTTCTAAGTTTTCTTTGGCGAAACGAAACAAAACAAAAAATATCCATCATGTCAAAACCTGGAATGAACAAAAATGTTTCATTCCACCAAAATTGAATATCTCTTGTTCTGATTATTTGAACTCTTCCTGTCTTTTTTTGATTGAATGACACTCTGAATGAGTATGTTGCAAAATTTTATTTGCAAACTGTTGGAATGGAAGGATTTACCATCTTCAAAAATCTATTCCTGTGCTCTCCTTTCAGTCAAGAATTTAGCTGAAATCAACCTGAATTTACTCATTGTTTTCTTTTTTACTTATTTTTTGACAAATTCATTACTTGTGGAAAAACATCCCCCAGATTTTTTCCTTTTGCTATTGAACTTTCTTCCTGCCCTATCAGTGAGGTATTCTACTTTTACAAGTTTTCTTTTGGCTTGTTTTTTTTCTGATGAAGAGCATTTCAGCTTTGTTCTTCTATCTAAACTTTCCTGCCATTTGCTCTGTGTCACTGTTCAGATCCTTCATTAGCTGTGCCTTGACTTTCTCCTGCTTATTCTGCAATAGAGTCACAGGCTAACAGGGACTGAGGCAAATTCTGTGCCTTTGCAGAGTGGATGTTGCTGTCAATACACTTTCCTCGTACACTTGTTCTGATTTAACTTTGGAAAATATGCTGCTTTTTTGTTCTTTTTATTTTTTTTTCCCCAAAACATTTCTCTTTTCATTAAGGAACGTTCAATTAAAGCACAAGTGAGAAACACTGTGAGGAGAGATGAAGCAAAGATTTATATTTAGATTGGCATATTGCATGCTCTTGAAACACCTCTTGCCTTGAGGATGCTTTGCTCTGCCAGGGAAGCCCGCAGTCCTCCAGGCAAGTGTCCATCTCTGCCCAGAAACATTTCTGTTACCGTTTGTTTGTTCCTTGGCCCAGAATCTTGGTAATCTGGGCTTTTCCCAAAGTACATGTACTTGTGGGCATAGGCCACTGTAGTGCATCCAGTGCATTTGGAAGATGTTTGTTTTCTGGTTTTATTATGGAAATAAGAATTCTCACCAAGAATTTCCAATGAACTTCTCTCCAAAGCCGGAATCTGGGGTTATTTCCCAAGCTCTGTGCAACTGATATCCGTCCATCCACCTTTAATCTTCTGCATGTGCATTATAAATATCGGGTAAACAGTGTGATTAAAACGAAATTATTTTGCAAGGATAAATGCTGTTTCCAAGTCTCATAATTTGACCCTTCCAACCATGAAAAAGTGACCCTTTTGAATGAGGTTTTCTGAGTCTGCTTTGTCTGCAAAAGTGAGTTTTAAATATTCCCATAAAAACTCTTCATTTCCTGTGCCATGTGCATGAAAACATACTCTTTAGTTTGTTAGGGCAAGGGAAGTTGAGGTTTGAAAATAATGATGCATTTATATAGAGAGTTAAATAGGCTTGAAAATAATCCTTGTAAGAATTTTATTTACAGGACCAAAATTAATCAAGATCTGATTGTTTGAAAACTACAGTATGGTATGTCAGTAATACTTTAACAAGCAAACTAATCAACTGTTCCTCCTCGTGCCTAGAACTGATGAAAGAAAAAGATTCTTATTAATTCTACTTTTAAATGCTTGGGAGCCATACAAATGCTCACTGGTGAGAGCCAGATGGGTCCCTCGATAGCGAGATTCTTTTATAGGCTCATTCCTCATTTCTATGGCTAATGCTTTCCTGCTAATGGGGAGATTGTCCCCACTGATCCTATTTCTGGTTGCACTGCTGTTCTCAGAGGCAGCTGGAATATGTGTCATGGCTGGCATGTCATTCTGGCAGCCACCACTGGGTATTGAGGTAACGCTGAGACTAGAGCCCACCTCTGAACACTCACTGCTGCCAGGGTTGGAACCTTCCACTGGACTGAGGGTCTCTACTTGTTCGTGGTGGCTGGGCCCCTCCTTGGGTGCCTGGCAGAAGAGGAAGGGGGCCAAGATGCGTTGTCCCATGTGGCTGGCCTGGGCAGCCCACTGGACCTCTCTGAACTCTATCACTTAGTCAAGTATGGCAGTTTTTGATTGAATGAAATCTTCCTTTGTAGGAAACAAACCTAAAAGTTGCCTCATCTCAGATGCATTTTGAGAGTAACTCTATCTTTTATGGCTTTTCATGTTTGGTTTGGATTTTTTAAGGCAATTTTCTTCTCTCTGTTTATGTCCAGATTAAACATGTCAGTATCCCTCAGCAGGCCTTCTGCAGAGCTCAGCCTGATCCATCAGGATGGACTGACAGAGCCACCTTTTGCAGATCCTTTTACTGAACAACCTGTTGCAGGCTTCTCAGGCATCTTTAAAACCTGAATTCCCAAAGAATCTTTGAACTTTTGCAGTAGGGATGATATTGGGTTGCTGCTGTTGGATGGATGGTTGAGGCGACTTTTTACAAGGGTGTGTAGTGGTAGTACAAGGGGCAATGGCTTTAAAATGAAAGATGATAGATCTAGATTAGAGATAAAGAAGAAATTTTTTATAATGAAGATGGTGAGGCACTGAAACAGGTTGTCCAGAGGAGTTGTGGATATCTCATCCCTGGAAGTGTTCAAGGCCAGGTTGGATGAGGCTTTGAGCAACATCATGTAGTGGAAGGCATCCCTGCCCATGACAGGGAGTTGGAATTAGATGATCTTTAAGGTCCCTTCCAACCCAAACCATTCTGTGATTGTATGTTGCAAGAGGACGAGAAAAAGTGAGCCAGGCAACAAGTTGCTTCCTGGGATCTTAGGTCCTTAAAACCCTCTTACTTTTTTGTTTTCCGTAAAAACGATTATTTCCATTTTGCTACATCTGTAGACTTCAGATTTGACAGAGATGGGGGTTCCCACAGCCAGAGAGAGCTCAGGACCAGCTATTGTAACTTAGTCTTTGCCTGGGCCCAGGAAAACGCTTCACGCCCAGAGAAAGTCAGTGTCCCTGAGTCGGCTGCCTTTGCCAACACTTCTAGTAGCGCCGTCTACATCCTGGGCTAAGTGTGGGCCTCCAGCTGCGTGTGCCAAAATGCTAAAGGTCCAGGGATGGGCAAGCTGCAGACCTCTCTGCTCATTTTCTATACCTGAAATGCTTTTAGGGGTTGAGGAAGTAAGAGCTCCTGGATAACGCACCATTACTAAGCTGCAAGGAGCAGTACTGTTTGAAGAAGAGAAGGTATATTTTGGACTATTGCCCTTCAAAGGGAGGGATTGTGGGCTTATGTGTGCCTATCTGCTACCAATGGATTAGAGTGCCCTAATAGATGCGCTGGAGTTGCAGCGTGAGCTCTCCTAGCCTTGGCAATTGCCCTTAGGCAGAAACGCCACCGAAGAAGCAGAGACTGTGGGAATCAGGTCAGCCTGATTAGCAGCAAAAGCCTGTCCAGGGATATAAACAGCCATATGGGACGGGCTGGCTGAGCCCCCCGGCTGCGCAGGGCTGCCTGCGTGTCAGCAGTGCAGAGCGTCGCGCTGGACCTCAACCAGAACAAATCTATGGTCGGAAAGTGGCAGATCCTGAGCTGTGGACCTCAGGAGCAACAACACAAAGAGGGAGCAATGAGTGCTATTAAAAGGCTGCAGGAGATAGTGAAAGTGCCAGCTGGGTGCAGCGGGCTTTCATGGGAATGGCAGTGGGTGCTTCTTTGCAGCCAGGGGTGTTGGAATGAGTTGTGCAGCTTTTTTCGTTAGAAGGACCAGAGCAATACCCTGACCAAGGTTTGACAGAGATTATGAAGGATCACATGAAATTTGAAAATGCTTTGGGCAGTGGGAAATTTTGGAAGCTGGGACATTTTGATCAGGACCGGATGCAGATTAGAGCTGAAACTGAGTGGAACCATGACACGAGCTGTTGTTGGTCAGTAAATTCTGGCCCCTGAGGTGTCAGAGGCCCACCACAAAGAAAGGGGCCTCAGCTGAGTCTGTGGCAGAGGTTTTGGGTTGCCTGGGGGATGTGGAAATAGCCCTACTAGACATTTCAGAAACCTCTTCCTTTGAGGGTTGCAAGCCTGCCAGTAATAAAAGCTGACTGTAGCAGACAGTTGTTAGACAAATTGCTTTGGAATTTTACAACAATGTGAGACTTTGCTCAAAGAACATAAATTGGGACTGATTTTCTCATCTGAGGAATAGAGTCGGTCTCAACAGATGAATGAGACCTGCCACCTATTTGGGAAATGCCTCCTTTTTTTTTTTTTTTTTTTTGCTGATAGGGGTATGTAAGGTATCTACAATGGAGAATATAAGAATAAATGTTGCAACAGAGGAAAGGATATTCCAGTCTAAGCAAAAACATAACAGCAACTCATACCTAGAGATGCTTGGTGAGTTACTTTTATGAAAGGCAACATTAGTGGTTGACTTGTTGTCTTGGAAGTATGAAAACAGCCATATAAACCCAGACAGGAAATTTAGTAGCAGAACCTCTATAAAAATGTTGCTAAATTAAGGGACACTTTATATTGTTCTGCAAAGCAGGAAACACTAGCTGGGAAGTGTAAGAAGGCAAGTGTTGGCCAACCTCCACCATGGTGGTTTTGGGAAACCCATAGGTCCCATCTCTGATGTTGCTCTGGGAGAGTGGCACAGCACATCCTATCCAAACAAGAGCGTGTGTGCTTGATCAGCGGGCTGCGTTTGGGTCCCCTGTTCTGTTCGTTTTAAACAAAACTCTGCACAACAACAAAGATGTTTTCAGAGGCAGAGCATCGTAAGAGAGTGGGCATAGTAATATGTGTGTGTGTGTGAACATGCATAGACTTGCTTCTTGTCCATCCAGGGAAGGAACATCATTACTAGTTACAGGGAGCTGCTTCTGCTCCCTTTCTCATGTGTCTGTTCATGTCTGCCTTATCTTGCCAGCGCCTGTTTGCTTTTTTTGCCCTCAAGAAGGAGATCTGGGATGGGGCTATACAAAATGATCTTTATTATTACAAGTCATGTGACAGACCTTCTGTTTAGTTTTCTCTTGCAACGTTTCTCCAGCTCCATTTATGTGTGATCAGGCAGCATGCTGCAAACACTGCGGTTGCTGTCCCCAGTGTCTTCTGTGTAAGCTACCGCCTCCATGCCACAGCTCTGTCCCTTGGCCAGGGGAGATGGGCCGTCCCCTGTGCCACACAGTACCACATTAGCTGCCAGTTTCTTGGCTGTCTTGCTTCACCAGGCCTGACAACACTTTTCTTTCACCCCAAGGCAGGTCGGGTGCGCAGCAGACCACCAATATTCAAGCCATAGATCCATGGCTGCGGCTGTTGGCACTGATGCGTCTGGCCAGGATTTTCATCCCACCCTGCCTGCATCACATAAGGATGCAGGAAGCTTGGAGGGCCAGGACCTTTTTCTCAACACAGCACCTACTGTCTTGGTCCACCATCGAGAGCTGTTGCAAGGCAGGTCATAAACAATCAGGGATATTGACACAGCATTGAAAAGAAAAGCATCCTAACCCAGCATCCGTGTGCTTTGTCATGCTGTGACTCTCAGGGACTGTTTGGTGTAAAAGTTTTTTGTTCCATGGCAGAGTACTGGTGATGCAGATCCTGGTTCTGTTTCCTCCATTTCCTATACCATGTCAGTAAAAATTCACTGAACTGACTCAAATTCAGTTGTTTTTCCTTAAGCATTTTTACAGGAAATTAGTAAGACACAAAGGCTATATGCCTAAACAGAGACCATACAAGTAGCTACAAATTCTTGGCATGAGACTGTGATTGTATATAAATCACAGATGAGGAACCGAGTGTCCTTAAAAAAGCACTCTTTGGGTGTGGCAATGACAATTATTGCTGTCATAAGGGAAGCTTTAACAGATACATGAAGCAGTCTAGAAAGGCTGGTGAAGAAGTTAATTGAGACGGTTCACCCTGGTCGAATCACATAAAGTGCAAAGTGATATAATTAAGTTCAAAGTCTCCGCAAGCATCAGTGCTATGTCGTATGAAGTTTTGACATCTCTAGAAATATGTGATAGAAGTTTGCTAATGTCACATAGGAAAACCTATAGTGAAACTTGGAGCACAAACCATTATATTCCAGACTTCAAAGGCAGATGTGTAGCAGACTGGGAGAAAACAAAATAGCTAGTCCAATCTGGTTTTAAATAAGTTTGAGATCTGTATCCCTCTGACTTCACAGGCATCTTATGTAATAAAAATAGCGAATATGGCTTTCTAGGCTCACCTGCCTGGCTAGCCGTGGGCAAACGTTCATATGTATCAGGCCTCAGCTGTGAGATTTTTTTTAAATTAATTACTTTTTCAAAATAAGTTGAAGTAAATTAATTCAACTTTTCATTCACTCTTCTATGCTAAAATAGACCAAGCCATGTTAAAATAAACTGAACTCTTGAAGACTGTTGTCATGGTCCCTTTGATCTCTCAGATTCTTAGGAAAACATACTCTGTAAATTAAACTTTATTTTATGAGCTCATTAAGAAAGAAGCAAAAACAATGAACAAGGGCTCAATCTCCTTTGCACAGACTAGTCTATCACATGAATTCACTAATTCATCACGTAACTCACAAGGTTTCTCACTTGCAAGTTCTTTAATTCCTAGCTTGCAACTTGTGATTTATAACTTGTAACTCAACTCATGCACCTGTTGCTCCAAATAGGGGTTCTTTCACCCGGTGTGCAAAAAGCTGATCCACACACACAGTCAAGATACTTGCTTTATTCCAATTCTGCGCAGAAAAGGGGTGCTAGATGATAATTTGCAAAGCTAGCACACCTTTGTTAACAGTACAGAGAATATTTATACTCTTAAAGTTGTGCAACTAATACATTATTCACTGTTAAGTCAGTGTCCTTGATACCGACTGGTCTACTAATTCTATGCTTTGATTTACAGGGATAGTACATAAAATTGTGGGTGATCCCTCTTTGGGTAGGGGGCTTTTTCTCCCCTAGAGGGGCAGTTTTACCATGCTCATAAGTAGAAGTCCAGTGTAAGTTCAATCTTGGCTTAGTATTTCTTTATTCGACAGAGTTATGGTGCCACCTTGTCCCCTTCCTCAGAGTTATCTTCTAGAGTTTGGGTAATCCCTTCTGGTTTATCTCCCTTATTTCTCCAACACACCTATGAGCAAAATAGTTACTTAGCTGGTGGGTGAGAGTGCTCATCCTCCTTTGTCACAGTGTGAGCATCTCCTTTATCACTCTCGGAACCACAAAAGCCTCAGCAGTCCAGCTGTTGTTGGATCTGCTTCCAAAACTTTTTCATTAAGCTGAAGTCTTTATACCTTCCAGCTTGGAAGTTTGGTCTGTGCCATTTCTATGAGTTAGCAGATTCTGATGAAACTGCCAGACAATCAACATGCAAAGATGATGGGTGCAGGAGACAGCAATCTGTAGGTCATAATGGCTGCATTAACAGCACTTTATCTCTTCCTGTCCATTCTGTCCTGCCGACCTGGTGCTTTTGCTTTTACCTAATGGCGTTGCTCCCAATGTACATCAGGCCCTAGCATGAGCTGTATTAGCCAAAAATCTGAGTAGGACTTCAGTGAACGGTTACAAGTGTTAATAATAAACTTTGCCAGGAATTATCAGGTTTGTGAGTCCCCAACTCTGAGAAAACCATCAACTGAGTTTCAGCTAGTTTTGGAAGCAAAGAGGATAACTCCCCCTCCCACAGCCAGACCAAAATTCTGTGTCGGAAGATGATGGCCACCGTTTTGCAATACCTGATCAGATCAAAGTCCTTTTGAAGTCATTGTTACTATACTCACATCTAGGACTGGAAAAAACAGGTCCAAGTTTTCATTTCAAGTCTGAATAACATGAGCAGTTTGGGGATTTTGTATGCATTTATTACACATATGCAGAAATTAGTTGATGACTGTGACTATATACTGGTATAAAGCTGTTTCTGTATTATTTTATCAAATTGTAACTAAATGGCTTCTAGATTTGTGTAGACGCATTATTTGATCAGCTGTCACTTACTGTTTACATTCTGTTGACCATTTCATAAGATTGGACTTTCTCCTGAATGTACTACTACAGGACCTCTTTTATGAAGACAGGCTGAAAGATTTGGGGTTGCTCAACCTGGAGAAGAGAACGCTCCAGGAAGACCTTCTAGCAGCCTTCCAGTACCTAAAGGGGGGCTACAAGAAAGCTGAAGAGGGACTTTTGACAAGGGTGTGTCGTGATAAGACTAGAGATAATGGCTTTAAACTGGAAGAGAGTAGATTTATATTAGATCTAAGGAAGAAATTCTTTACTCTGAGATTGATGAAGCACTGGAACAGGTTTCCCAGAGAAGTTGTGGATGCCTCATCCCTGGAAGTGTTCAAGGCCAGGTTGGATGAGGCTTTGAGCAACTTAAAGTAGTGGAAGGTGTCCCTAGCTATGGTAGGGGGTTGAGAACTAGATGATCTTTAAGGTCCCTTCCAACCCAAACTGTTCTATGATTTAGGCTGGAAAAGACCTTTAAGATCATTGAGTTCAACCATAAACAAAACACTGCCAAGTCCGTTACTAAATTATGTCCCTAAAAGACACGATAATGAACTCCACAGGACTGTTTGTGTAAGGCTGCAGCTCCAAGCATCTTTACTTGCCAGCAGTGAGGGCTTTAGAAGCACTTTACCCTTCAGCTCACCCTCTTTCATGCTGCTCTTTTCTGCCTTCTGTGCCACCACAGTTTGTGCAACACGCCAGATCAGGGAGTTGATCAAGCTGGAAAATAACTACTTAAGGAGTGCTGAACCTAAGTCTAGCTATTGCCTCAGACTGTTAGACCAATTTTACAGCTGTGCTGAGTAATGGCTTTGGCCATGATTATCATTCTCACTGGCATCCCTTTTCACTGCTCAAGTGATGCACAGAAAACTAACTAGTCCTTTGTTATTTACTTTACCGTTGTTTTCTCTGTTTGCTTACGATGGTGTGAATCTGTTTTACAATAAAAGATTAGCTTTTAGATATAGAAAGTTACTTCATTCTGTGTGAATATTGAGTATGACCAAGCATGTTATTTGTAGCCAGCCACTCACTGAAGCAGTTTGTTTTGCCTGGTAATAACCAAAATGCTGCTGCGTCTAAATACAGACTGTTCACAGTAACTTCATGGAGCCCAAACTAGAAGATCACCTGTAAGGAAAGCAGAGTACTGTATATAAGAATATACAACTACCATCTGTGTTACTTATTCATATGTAAGCAGAGCTTCCAGCCCTGATGGCATAAGACTTTCAGGTGTCAACTGTAACTCGACATTACATTCCTAATGCTGCAGGGACATTAAATAGTTTGAATTTCTCTTCAGCGCCTACCTCTGCCACAAGGATCCTACGTAGATTCATTGTTGTTCAAAGTGCTTTGAAAATTGAAACACTAATCATGCTGATGTTACAAAAATTACAACTTTCTTATATGTAAGAAAGTTGTAATTCTCACTATGTAACTGATATTTATTAACACTTTCTAGTATTAGATACAATTATCCACAAAATATTTTAGTGACCTACCATAAATGATGAATGGGTGACTATCACTAGCTTGTAAAACATTTAAAGATGTGTACTCTAGCTACATGGTACAGGAGTTTGCAAATCTGTTAGTAGGCAAGTGAGGAGTGACTCGCTTGTAAAGGCTGCGTTGGTTTTGGTATTTGAGATCTCCTTCTCGACCTGTGAAGTTTAGTGGTTGCCTCAGTAAATAGTGGCTGGTGACCTAAAACTATTGCAACACGATGGCATCTGGGAATGGAGATGGATGTCACCTTTCTGCACACAGTAGAGATGACTCTGACACAGCTTGTCAGTGGTTAAGGAGGACCTAATGAAGGGCCAGGGAGTGATGGTGGATGAGTGAGATCGTCTTTGGCAATCTGTGTAGCATTTGCGGTGCCACACTCGGATGCTGGCTCGCAGGAAGCAAAATATGCTCTGTCCCTGCACGAGATCCAGAGCCATGTGCCTGTGCCCACCCAAAGCCTATGCTGTGTTTTCCCTCATCACCTCATCTGGGGGCCAAATCTGATTTCCACCAGGAAATCACACCACGGAGCATGTGCTGCTGTTGAGCCACCATAGCCAATGCACACACTGAGGCCAAGCTGACCCAAAGTCTTGGCAGAAGCAGCTTCACCTGTCTGGTGGAAGGGGAGCCATGGAGCCGTGTCAGCATCCAGAACTGTTCTGCAAAGCTCAACTAATGGAGTGAACCTCAAACAAGAGGCAGCATAAAAAGGAGAGGTGATTTTATTTTGGGCAAACCAGGTTTCACTCACACATGGTCTGCTCTCACAGATTTTACTAGCTCATTCTTTTGTATTCAGAGGCTGGGTGATGTGTCTGCACCACTGGTCTGTCCACGATTATGTGTGGTGACAAAAGATGGGAGAAGATAGCTATTTAGTTCTCATTGAATCTTCTGGGTTGTTCTTACTATTTGCAGCCATTCGATTGGTTTTTGAATGTGTCTTTTGCACCTTTTCAAAGTTGAGAGTGACTGTGTGAATCGTTTTCTCTCCAGCTGTTCCACCTCTGTGAGTCATTAGGCAAAATTGCTGATTAACCCATTGTTCTTTTGTCTCTCTTTCTGGGTGTAGGCTTTTGTATTTAGGTTGCCCTTTGTTTTTTTCAATCTAGGTGTTTAGAGAAACTGCATATAGTTGTGCAGTGGGGACTAGATGACCTACTAAACTTGTGCCATTAACACACGCTATTCTTTCATCCCTTCAACTTCTTGTTCTCCCATCCCCAGACTGCTCATGCTCCATCCATACCAAGGCTCTTCTACATTTTTCCTACGTTTCTCCTACAGCCCTTCACAGAAGTATGTGTAGCGCTTCTGCTAGGCTGGGATCTAACCGGCTTGGGAAGGTAGGGAACTGAGGAATGTGCTTGGTGCCATTTCCTAGTGGAAAAATTTCCTGCTGGCTATGGCAGTAACTCAGGCTTGTTTCAGTTGCTCAGAGAGCAATGCAAATATAAACTTCTAAAATTAAAGGTAGCTCATGTGAATGTGCAGGACCATGATAAGAGAAGCACAATACATCTGTGTCTTTTAGGGTGATCTCCCTAGAATTTGCACCAGGGAGTCCACCAGAGCAACTTCAGAGGTGTACACTTCTGTAAAATCCAGCTTTATAACTCCCATGAGCTAGTGTCTGCAGGCACTGAGGTGGCCATGGGTTTTAAGGAGGGAGCCATGGATGAGGTTAAACTTTACCTGCTGTACAGCTACCCATATTTCTAGAAGTATGGGACATTCAGGTGGACCACCTGTTTCTCCTCCAGGCCAGGAGCAATGTCCCTGTGAGTGTACCGATGTGGGAACTCACTTTGTCAGGAGATTAGTGATGAGCTACCAACCCAAGAAAGATATAGTAGACAGACTCTACTCAAGGGACATGTTTTGAATGGCATAGAGGAGATGTCTCAAAAACTAGTGTTCTTTCACCAAGTGTGCAAAAAGCCAATATCTGCACACAGTTGAGATATTTGTTTATTGCATGTCTGTGTAGAGATGGGTGCTAGGCAGTAAAATCACAAAGCTAGGTTTAAGTTGAGCAACCAAGAGGTCAACCGTGAAAAATCTATCCCTCCCAGTTCCTTAGTATTTCCTGTCAATTCCTTTAGCTGCTTTATCTTTTCCTCTCTAATTTGAGAATTGTCTGTTAAATTAAAACAACTCATTTCCTTAAACTCTTCGAATCCATGGTTATGTCTTAAATGTAAGTAATCAATTGCTGCTTGGTTTTCTAACATAGATTCTCTAATTTGGGCCATTTCTTCTCCCAAGGCAGCAAGTACCTGGGAGGGAAAGTTGATATTCTTAACTAATCCACAGGCTAATCTCTTGGTGGTGTGGTAATTCATAGCTATCCCAACTCCAGGCAGAAGAATTGCTGCTGCAGTAATTTTGCTGGGGTTCCACAGTGTCAAGTGAGTGTTACAATCTGGAGGCAACGTAAAACCTGTTTCCTTTGTCATTTAACTTCATTGTGTTGGAAATCCTTTTTGTCTGGGAGTAAATCTGTCAGTCTTCCTTTTGAACAAGGTCCTCCTGTTATATTTGCAAGGATATATGTACAAGCTCTCCTTCCGCATAGAAGGAACCATCCCAGAGGAAGTTTGGTATGTGTCCAGGCATACTTTGTCCTTTCAATCTTTTTACAATTTGGAAGGTGTTCAAATTTTGACAATTTTTTGTATTTGACTGGGAGAGTGCAATTTACAAACTGGACACAACTTTCTGCTGGGAACATCTCTTTGAACTTAACTCTTAGCATTTCTTTATCCCTTATTTTGGTTTGTTTTCCCAAAATGTATGTACTTCTGTAGGTTATATTGATATCAAAATGATTAAGGTTAGGGTAATTTTTCAAAAGTAGAGGGGGTGTTGGTACTCCCAATACGAAATGAAAACTTCTTCTACAGATATTCCTCTGGCCAAACCAAAAGAAGTAGTGTTCACAATGCTCCTGGCAAGGCTTTCCCATACATTTTCAGACTGATCCCGCTTTTGGAATAACGTGGCAGATCCTGCAATCTGGAAAAGAAGCAAAAAGTTATAACTTTTCATTTTACAGCATGATTACACAACAGTACAGTCTTTAATGGTCCCATTGAAACAGCCTTCCACTCTTCTTCAGACTCTGTGGAGGGGGCTGACTTGGCTTGTGTGTAGTGTATCCAAGAGTTAATTCCTTCCTCTTTCACAGCAGTGTAGGTGATTAGTAGTACTGTGTAAAGTCCCTTCCATTTTTCTTTCAGCAGTTCATCTTTCCAGGAACAGATGTAGACTGAATCTACAGGTTGGAAAATGTATAGTGACCTATCCAAGGGCAAGGGAGCTCGATTGAGGTACCTATGTAAGTGTTAGCAGTCAGAAAGAAAATTCATCTACACAAAGTAGATAAACAGGCACTTCTTTATTCCAGCGTGGGGGACACAGGGGATAGCTCCATCCAAACATGCTCACCTTGGCATCAAAATCCATAGGTTTTTATACAATTTATTTTTGTTGAGTCATTGTTACACAAGTTCTTTTACATAAAAATGCATATTATCCTCGCTCTTAAATTTGACCTTTAAAATGATTGGTTTCACTAGTTACATAGCCTTATCAATATTCTTGCCCTATAACAATCATTGGTTAATTTTACTTAACTCTATTGTTCAGAGTCCCTAATATTTAAATCAAGATGGGAAGGGGTAAGGGGGTTTCCAAGCAGCATAACTGGTGTCTGTGACCGTTGCCTTAGTTTCTTAAAACAATATATGGAAAAATCTGGTAGCTAGCTGGTGAGGTCTCTATGGTTCCTTGGTTTAAAACAATACGTAGAGGAATCCAGTTGTTAGCTGGTGAAGTCTCCATGGTTCCTTGGTTTAAAACAATCCTAACCTATACATTATGCTTTACAATTTTCTACCTAACTCTCCTACTCGATCAAATCTTGATTATTTTATCAGAGTTTTTGCAATGGAAGTATGATAAAACGCATGAAAGAGACAGCAAATAATCTTTTAACATCTCTTCCCCTTTAATTTGCATTTGATCACCGTGTTACATACTTTTGACTGGATATGTTTCCCCATACAATGTTTCAAAAAGACTCACTTCTTCCCTAACTCACGGGGTAATTCTATTTCTCTATAAGGCGATTGGTAAAACATCTACCCATTTGAGTTTCTTGACACAATTTTGAAATTTGCCTTTGAAGAGTTTGGTTCATTTTTTCTACTTTTCCACTAGACTGTGGCCTCCAAGGGATGTGTAAATCTCATTTAAATTGAAGAAACTTCGACACTCCCTGGACTACTTCTGAGATAAAGTGTGGCCCATTGTCTGAAGATGACCTTTCAGGGATTCCAAGCCTAGGGATTATTGCTTTGAGTAATGCTGTAAGAACTCTAGGCTGACTGGTGTGGTAAGGGAAGGCTTCCGGCCACCCTGAGAAAGTATCTACTAAAACAAGTCGATATTTCTACTACTCACACCTTGGTGACTCAGAAAAATCTATTTGCCAGTGTTCCCCAGTAGCTGTCCCCTTTTTCACATCACCTACAGGAGGTTTTCTTTGTATTTCGGGGTGATTTACAAAACAAGTTTGGCATCTTCTTACTATTATATCTGCATTTGTTTGCATTTTTGTCTCTAGAGCATGTCTTTTAACACTGCTTATCATAGCATAATAGTGTCTCCACTATTTTAGCTGCAGTGAGAATCTGCTGATTTGGAGTTCTTCACCACCCTTCTGCACTCTTTGAGCGCTTCAGTATTTCTGCCAACTGGTTCTCCTTTTTGGAGTATTGGAGAGGGTTTGTGTTGATTTCTCGACCAGGTATCAGAGCCCCAATTATGTGTTCCTGTAGGATAGCCTTTTTTGCTGTCAAATCAGTTTTACTATTTCCCTGGATTATTTCTCCTTTTCCTCTTTGATGGGCTTTGCAGTGAATTATTGCTACTTCCTTTGGTTCTAAAACAGTGTGCAACAGATTTAAGATCTCTTGTCTATGTTTGATACCGCTTCCTTGTGAATTTAATGGCTCAATGGGCATGTACAGCTCCGAAGGCATATTTAGAGTCCATATATACATTGATTATTGTATTTTTTCCTATTTCAAGGGCACTGGTCAGTGTGATTATTTCTGCCTTTTTGCTGAGGTGTTTCAGGGCAGTGGTTTAGCTTCTATTTCTTTCCAGAGGGTTACTACTGCATATCCTGCTTTTCTTTCTCCACTATGCATAAAATTGCTACTGTCTATGTATAGTTCCAAGTCCACATTTTTCAATGGTGTATCTTTTAAATCTGGTCTGCTGGCATAAACTTGTTCAATTGTGGCCAGTCATGTTGTAATTGTTCAGCTACAGGCAATAAAGTGACTGGATTTAAAGTGGGTACTACACTCAGTCACATCTTCTTGATCTATTAGGATTCTGCCAACCAGCTTGGGGAAATCCAGTGGTGTCCTTTATAATTTAGGATGGCTATCACTGAATGAGGGACCAATACAGTTATAGGTTGTCCCAAAGTGAGGTTTTGGGCTGCTTGATTCAGCAAATCTGTAGCAGCCACAGCCCGTAAGCATTCCAGCCATCTCTTGCTTACTTCTTCTATTTGTTTAGAAAAATATGCTGCTGGTCTTTTCCAGCTTCCCAATATTTGGGTCAAAAATCCCAAGGCCACATGCCCTTGTTCATGCACATATGGTTCGAGAGGTTTCATTGTTTCAGGTAGCCCTAAGGCCAGGGCATCCATCAAGCTTTTCCTTATCATTTCAAAGCTTTTCAGCATTCAGGAGTCCATTCCAGCAGTTCCCCTGGGTTTTTAACTGCTTCATATAGGGGTTTGGCCTTCAGTCCAAAATCACGTATCCAGATGCAACAAAATCCCGATGTCCCTGAAAATCCTTTTAACTGTTTTTTTTTCATGTGTTTTATTTTTGGTTCTGCAATTCTACAGATAGCTTGCTTTCTATTCCAAGTTCTCTTTGTCCTTTTGATATTTTAAAACCCAGATATTGAATTGCTTCCTTTGCTCTCTGGGTCTTTTTCTGGGAGATTCTGTATCCTTCCTGGCCCAGGTAATTCAATAAGCTAACTGTTGCCTCCACACAGTCTTTCCCAGTTTTAGCTCCTACTAGGATGTCATCAAGATATTGCAGCGAGGTCACCTGGTTCTTTTTGCTTTGCCATTGCTTCAATTCTTTTGCCAATACGTTACCAAACAGGGTGGGGCTATTCTTGAATTCTTGGGGAAGTACAGTCCAACACAACTGCACCTTTCTTCCCCTTGAAGGGTTTTTCCATTTGAAGGTGAAGATTGACTCTGTCTACTGGGATACAGAAGAAAACATCTTTTAAGTCCAAAACAGTAAAGTAAGCATTCGTTTCAGGCACCAAGGCTAACAGGGTGTAGGAATTTGGTACAGTAGGCTGTATGTCCACAGTTATTTAGTTTATTGCTCTTAAATCTTGTACTAATCTATATTCTTGAAAGTGAGGCTTCCTTACTGTCAAAATAGGTGTGTTAAATTCAGATTGACATTCCCTGAGCAATCCATACTGTATAAAAGCATTTATCAAGTGTTCCAATCCTTTACGCACTTCCAATCTAATAGAATATTGATTTAATCTCACTGGTCTGGCTCTTGGTTTAAGTTCTGTCCCAACTGGAGACATGTTCTTTGCTTTACCTGACTTTTTTTGAGGCCCAGACTAAGGAATTACTGCTTCCAAGACCGCATCTGGGATGCAGTTCTCAAATCCTTCTGAAGTTTTATCTGTTAGTAAACAGATTTGAGCCTTCCATGCAGTCCCTTGAGGGACGTGCAGCTGTACAGAATTAACAGAGAAAGTTATTTAAGCATTTAATTTACAAAGTAGATCTCACCCTAACAAGAGGAAGAGACACTCTGACATATATAGAAATTCATAAGTTTATTTAATATTTAAAATTGTACACTCCATAAGTTGCAAGAACAGCCATAAATTTTTTCTTCCCGTTGCCCCAACAATTGTTAGAGAAATTGTGCTCAATAGTCCTTTGCAGCTTGCTATTATAGAATGTGTTGCTCTACTATCTATTAAAAAAATCTACTGTCTCATTCCTCAGCTTTACTGGAACCAGGGGATCTGCTAGGGAAGTTCTTATAATTTCCCCCGGTCCTCACCACTCTGTTTCAGAACCTTCCAAGACCATCATGTTAATATTCTCACTTTCTTTCCTTCCATCTTATTCAGGGCACTAATTTTTCCAATGTCCTTTTTGTCTACAGATCGCACGCTGATTAGGTCCCAAAGAGGGACCCCTTATTTGTCCCATTCCTATGCCTCTTTCTGGTGCCCCCTCCTTTTCCTCCTCTACTGCCTCTCTCCCTTCCTCTGGGAACACCCCTGTTCGCAATAGCCACTGCCTAAAGAGAAGCCTGCAGCTTTGTTTTGGCATGTTCTTTCTTTTCCCTCCCTATTATTGTATACTTTAGAAGCAATTTCAGTTAATTGTGAGATAGACATTCCTCCTGCTCTGTCCACTTTGCAACTTTTTTCTTACACGATTTCACCGACGGCTTCCAATTCAATAAATCCAAGGTAGCAAACGGGACAGGTACGAACATAGGATTACCTTAAGGTCTTAATGCTTGCTTCAAAGGAGCCTGAATTACAGGTCTAGTGTTTCCTCATGTTCTACTTGAGATGGGGCTAAAACCCTCATTTCCCATCTGTCCCCCTTTTTTTTTTGTTTGTTTGTTTGTTTCCCTTCCTTTTTGACATTTTACGGTGGTGTGGAGGAAGGAACCAATAATTGTATGTTTTCTTGCTTATCCCTCCACAACATAGAACTCCCTGATTTGTCTCTTCTATTTCAAGGCATGGCATTATCAGCTCATTTCCTAATTTACGTTTCTTTTGTGCATCTAGTTTTCTATACCATGATATGAAAGCATTGACAAATAGCACGTCATTCCATTTCCCAAGTTGCCGACAAAACAACCTCAATTGCAATATAGTATCAAATGATCAAGACCCATTTTCTGGCCACTGTTCACCATAACGTAGTTTATAATTTGGCCACCATTGATTACAATACCTCTTCATTTTATCTTTACTCATTGGATCTCCCACAAATTTATTCCAGTTTTTCAAAATGCAAACCAAAGGGGTACAAGGTGGAACCATGGATTGACCTGACCCCATTCCTCTTTTTTCCACTAAGTACATACTTGGCTCTGATCTTAGTCAGTTAAGGTAATCTTTTCCCCCATTACCAAGTGTCTATGTGTGATTTAATCTTCCGTGGAAAAATATTAGGGTTTTTTTTTTCTCACAACTTTAAAAGATTTGCCCCCCTTTTGCCTTTGCACAAATATCTCTTGAATGTTGCACCTTCATGTTGCTCACCACCCTGGCAATGAAGGGGATTCGGAGGAGTCCCTGATCAACTGGTCAGTGCATGCTGCGGTCCTGTACGATCCTTTTCTCTGCCGCTGGGGTAGGCATGATGATCCAGGCAAGGTCTTATGGCAGTCCCACCAGGGTCACCAAAACACTGTCCCAAAAACTAGAGTTCTTTTCATCCAGTGTGCAAAAAGCCAATCTACACATAGAGTCGAGATATTTGTTTATTCCATATCTGTGTGGAGATGGGTGCTATGTGGAAAAATGACAAAGCTAGCACACGGAGGTGCTTAAAACTATGCTATTTATACATAACATTATTACCTATGCATAAGTTATAACATTTCTATTGATAACTATTCTCCTTAACCTCTTCTGATTGGTACAAGCTTTCTTCATTTGCAGTTAAAGGTATAATCGTCTAGAAAATCATTGCGCATGCTCAGCAGGTTATGGTCTTCAGGAGGTGGGTGGCTTTAGCAATGAGGTTGTGTTTTTCATATTAAAATGTGTAAAATTCAGCTCAAGGACAAGAATTTTGCAACTAATTAAAAATTTACACAGCCAAATCGCCAAGATCCTGGTACAACAGGATAAGGGCCCTCATTTCTTAAGTTTAAATGCTTAGACAGGTCCTTGTGACCTGACTTTATCAGGGGGGCTGCTGGTTCATTTTGAAGGACCGCTTCCCTGACTGTGGTTCTGATACCCAAAAAGTCGGCGCAATTGAACTTTCCAAGACTCATTTTGGAGTTTTAGAAAGAAGGCATTCTTTGTTGCAGCGCCAAGTGCGTTGGGAATATCTCCTCCTAGCATGCACACCTGGTCCCTGGACAGAAACTTAGTTATACACTACAATCATGCATATTCATAACATATTTACATATTCATTGTTATTCTTTTAAACAATTGGTTAATTTTCTCTCACTTTACATGTAAATTACTTGTCATGCTCAGTTCTCTTCCTCCTCCCTTTTCTTTTGGGTGTGGGGTATGTTTAGGGTAGGTGGTCCATGAGTCGGTGGTCACGATCTCCCCTTGACGGAATTACATTTTCCCCAAGTCACTGCTGCACATGTTTACAATTCAGAAAAACATGACTACAAAGTTTAGACATTTTCTGGGATGTTCCCTTCAAGGGCAGATAGTTCTGGATAAAGAGTCTCCCTTCTAATTACTTCTGACAGCTTCAAGGATGGTCATCTGGTTATGTTCTTTAGGTATGTGTAAACCGCCTACTAAACCTTTCATGAAATTCTTACACAAAAATTTTAACCCCTTCATTGTTAGATAACAGTTACACAGATCTTCTCTCCTTCAAGTAACAGGTTCGGACAGGCAGTTATTCGCTTTATCCTTCTGCCCAAGGAAATGTCTGGTCAGAGCTCAGGCTATAGATGACCCAGTGGGATAGACTTGCCCCCAAACAATCAAGTGCAGAGATTCACTGGTTTGTCAAACATCTGGCACAATATTACTGCAGGAGGAAGGGAAGGGGCCCTGGCTTCACACCAGGATGGAAAAAGAAAATGGTAATTGGTCATTTCTTTAAGAAGAGACATAGGACACAGGTTTCCTGAAGAAAAAAAAAAAAAAAAAAAAATCAGTCCGTTGTCATCTTACACTATTCCCAACCATAAAAATAAGAAAAATGGTCAGTCCTTACAAGGAGGTTGGAGACATTAATCAATGTTTTTGAAGCACTAAGTACTATAGCAATAAATTACATGGGAAATTCTATGAGGATATTACTAATTGTATATACAGGGCAGAGTTTGAATAGGATATAGTAAATAAGGCAGGAGGCCATGCACTTAACAATGGGGATAAAAGAAGCTAATGAATAGTTGCTCATTAAATGCATGCCCTCCATGCGCACAGAAAGGCCAAAGGTCCTGTGTAAAATGGTATATGTTATTCTGTAATTAAAGATTTTACAGTGCATGCATAGAGTTACAAGTTTAATTTGTCTGGGAAACTTTAAATCAGGCATTTCCTATCCTCTGAGTACTCAACTTTGCAGCCATAACACTCTTTGAACATAGGCTTTTTATGTAATTCAATAGAAATCATTTAAATATCGTGTTTCCCCTGCTTGTCTTGCCACAGCTGGCATGAGCTCCTTCTCCCATGCTGCCTTAGCCATCTGGAACAGAGTAAATGGCTTCCTGAGTTCCCTTAAATCCCATCTCTAAATCCCATCTTCTGGGCCTATGTCGTGGGTTAGGCCGATCCAGCAACTAAACTCCACGCAGCTCTCCCACTTCAGTAAAGTGGAGAGGAGAAAAATATAATAAAAGAGCTGAGGGTTGAGACAGGAACAGAGGAGCACCCACCAACCACGGTCCCAGGCAAAAGAGGCTCAGTTCCCTTTAAGCAAAACAGTTTATTAACAGCTACCTACAAAGAGAAAAGCAAACAAAAACGGTTACTTGAGAGGATAACAAGAAAACAAGGCCAGAACTTAAAATCAACACCACTCCCCCCGCCTTTTCCTTTTCTTCCCGGCTCTACCTCCTCCCCCCAGCGACGCGGGGGGCAGGGAATGGGGGAGTGCAGGTCAGTTCATTCCATGCTGTTGCTGCCACTTCTCTTAAAGGAGAAGGAGTCCTTACACCATTGTCCCTTGCTCCAGTGGATCCCCTACTCACAGGGAAATATCCACAGACTTCTCCAGCGTGAGGTCCTACCCGCAGGAGGCAATCCTTACCCCATTGGATTGCTCCAGGTTTTGCCACAGTCTCGGACTTTTAAGGAGTTGTTGCCACTCGCTCTAGCGTGGGTCGTCATATAGACTTTAAATGCATCTCCATACAGACTTCAAATGCGTAAATGTGCCTCCCATGTGGACTTTGAATGCGTAAATGCGCAAATGCGCCTCGACCTGTGCCCATGATTCACAATAGTCTCAGGCTCAGGCATCTCCTTTAACAAAACACCTCTCCATCAGCGGGGGGTTGTCCCACGGGCTCTAGATGCGTACCGTACTCAGGCTCTGGCATCTCTTCTCGACGTGGATTTTCCACGGGCTGCGAGTGGGTCTCTGCTTGCTCCACCGAGAACTGGTTGCAAAGAGGCCGCTTGCAAGGGCACTGAACTGCGGCACACGTTGTCCCATTCCATCTTCACTGACCTGGTATCTGTGTGGCCATTTGTCTCAGATCTCAGTCTTTTCTGGTGAACTCGGCTCGGCCAGGCGCTGGGAGCAGGGGCCACGCACCCCTCCCTTCTACTCGCTCCTGGGCAAAGGCACATCTTTCTGGTTCCTTTGTCCCAAAGTAAACAAGGCAATTCGCAGAGGCGCCAATTGGCTCAAGCCCCGAGGGGGATGGGAGTCCCTTCTGATGGGCAGCTTCTGCCACCCGGACCTCCCCCCCCACATCAAACCATGACAGCCTATTACTCCCGTGCATCTTTCTAATAAAAGAACCTGGTCCCATTTCTTGACCAAGCTTTGTGGCATTAAACTTAGGTCCCTATCAGGTCTTGCCTTTCCTTCTCTTTTCTGCTGTTTTTATACCATATAGACATGAATCTATAAGATGTCAATAGATCTGCCTACATTTATTAATATAAAATGAGACCGTTAGTGATTTAGTATTCTGAAGTTTTCCATGTCAGATTAATTAGTTCAGAGAAGTGTTTAGTTCAGTCTAAATTAGGTTTTAATGAAATAGCAGCAAACCGACTTACTATATATGGAAACTCAGACTGACTGTTGTCTTTCTAAAGAAATCTGAATTCCAGTACCCTGCTGAAAATAATAAAGGTAAATAAACAGCAAACGATCAGATTGCATTCAATTATCATCCAGAAAAAATAAAAAGGAAATTAATACGTTTCAGTTTTATATTGCAAATGTATTATAAGTATAGTCAACAGGAAATAAATATCCAGCAGTAAAATGGTTACAGAGCAAATGCAGTACTGGTACCGGAAAAGCATTGATTTCAGTGTTTTGCAGTTGTTCAACATGTACCAGCTGAATTTGACCCAACATGTTCTGTATCTGAAACAAAAAATGTAAGGATTTGAAATAAAACAGTGGCATAATGATCTCTCTGATCAGCACATTAAATAATCACTTTTTAATATATGGTAGAAATAACAAGTAGTGCAGGGGAAGTTTTGACATGGGCATCAGCAGAAAGTGGAGATGGCACTCGGTGTCATTTTCCTTGTGCTTTTGCTTGTAACATGCTTTTACTCTAATTGTTCTAGTGGTTTGTCACTTTACAACTTTTCTCCACCATTATTTTATGAGATAATATTTGGTTTTGCTTTCCACAAAATTTAAATAATCAAGCATGTTTGTTGTTCTCATCACTCTGAACTTTTCAAATTGCCACCATCATCATTTCTCTTTGCTTTGAACAAGGCTGGTACACAGTGCTGCTGTTATCTCCGCCCTCCTGAGCCTCCATGGCTTTGCAGAGATCACAGATCAAATGACCACATGCTGTGTATTTTCCTGGGACCAGAGAACCACTGATTCTCCAGCCACTATAAACTCTCCTAATTTGTGTTATAGATGAGATTCTCAACCTGAAAAAGGACAATCATTCACGTACCACATGAATTCAAAATTCAGTCGTACGGTATTCGCTGTGTTCTGCAGAATATTTTTGAAAGAAAATAACATTAAGACAACATACGGATTAAATGTAAAGAAAAGAAACCAACCCTTGCCTGCTGACAAGCTAATTTGCATTGCTCTAAGAATTACAGAATGAAGTAAAATTATTTTATTGCTTTCTTTCATCATTATGCCACAGTACTAATTACACTCCTGGTGTTCTAAAGTCTATAACGCTATTTCCTGCCACTGAGTTCCTATTTCTTTATTAACTTGATTCTTTAAACACACGGTTTATGCCTCTAGTAAGGACCTGGTAACAGTCTATCATCTTACAATGACACCAGTGGGTAAGCCTTCATCTAGTGTGAAGACAGAAATGGCAGATCAATGACTCTGTAGAATTGAAACCGTAGAAAAATGATTAATATTTTTCAGGATGATCAGCATATGCTGCCAGAGAATGAATACAAAATCATCACATTTTAATATGGAAAACTGATGAAGTCTAGAGCATAAATAATACAAATTATGCAAGCACATCTCTGCATGCATGTAAGAGACTGGTGTTTTTCAGTGTATGGAAGGCACTATACATCCTGAAGGATACTTGCTTTGTTGGTATCACTGCTTTGCATAGACGTCAGTAAGACCGACCTTTCATTTCAGACACTATTTCCAGCTGACTTCAGGAAGCGTTGAGGAATTTCAACCAAGAATCAAGCACATCTCTGATAAAGATGGTCCCACTGCCATAGCTCTGACAAGCTCAAGGCTTAACGTGGAACAAAGGGTCATTGCTGTCTGGTCTGGGAAGTGTTAGCAAACTGCACGTAAGCATAGGCAAGCCTAATAATAACCAGTTTCAAGGTGCTTCCCCATCACTGCTAGAAAGAGATGCGTGAAATATGACTTTGTTCTTGTTAAGAGTATAATAAAGTTGTCGACATAGAGAACACACAGCTGAAGGATTAAACACCAAGGAGAAAGTGTCTTGCATGGGAATCAAGCTTACGTTAGTAAAAGGAGTGCTTTATGGCAATTTAGTCTGATGGCCGACTACAACACGACTGCAGAAACATTTTAATATAGTCCTTCAACTAACGTTGTACCTTCTGCCCGTGGCTTTTAGGGGGCTTTTGGCAGTGGAGGATTTCTGCACAGAAGCCATCCCTGAGACACTGCTAGGACCGGAGCTGCAAAAGGTGATGGCAAAAGGCTTGGCAATGCCTTGGCTGTAATGCTTCTGTGGATGTGCTGGAGAGAAGACCTTGGTCGGGGGGAAGTGGTGAGTTACTGCATCTCCTTTCTTCTATTTCAGGGAAGGGAGGCAAGCTTGGGAACAGGGCTGGAGGCTAACAAATACTGAGCCCGTAGGATATTCCAGCACTAAGACAAAGGCTCTGCTATTAAGGAATACGTTTATGCCTAAATGAGGTCTCCAAACGTGAGATGTCTGTCATCAGTACACTCGCCTGGCAAAATTTGGTGGTGTGACTTCCAACCATATACCCAGCAATTGTCACAGGCTTGTTTGGAGACACTGTCAGATGTGACTTTGGAATCTTTATTTCCATAGCTATATTTTTCTCTTCATTAACTGATTATAGGTGCAGTTCCTGATAAAGCCAGTGGAAATCATACCCAAACGTTTGGCAATAGAAACTTAGCCTGTTCACTTGATGCCAATGTAGCTTTTTTCCAAGGTCTTTTAATTAACTATAATCAGAAAGTTGTTGTTTATGTTTTTAATAAAGCTTTTGGTAGATAGTTTTATTTTTAAGAAAAAAAATTTTGGGTTTTTTTCCCCCTTAGTAAAGAACAAAATTTCTGATATTGACTGAAGCAATGCATAAGTGAGGCAGATTGTGGCAAGATTTTGTCTGAAGTGCTTTGTCACTGTCCTTCCTGTCCTAACCGCTATCCTATTTGCGTGTTCAACCTCCCCTGCATAAAGATCACAAAGTTAGACAAATTATTGCAG
The DNA here is from genome assembly GCF_009769465.1 of Tauraco erythrolophus. Taxonomy (NCBI): domain Eukaryota; kingdom Metazoa; phylum Chordata; class Aves; order Musophagiformes; family Musophagidae; genus Tauraco; species Tauraco erythrolophus. The sequence goes on along the minus strand of NC_141468.1, from coordinate 66,276,097 downwards.
TGATTTTGTCATACAAGCAAGTGCTTTAGGCTGATTTACATCAAGAGAATAATTTCTAGTTTTTCCTACCTTTAAAGATATTTTGTATCTTACCTTCTGTCCTGTTGCTAATTATTTTAAAAGGGGCTTTGTAGTAGAAAAGGAGATCTGTCACCGAACCAGTCATTTTTCTGGCACACTGCACTGCGAGTAATGCAATTGCTTAAGTAAAATGGTGCAGCTTTAACAACATAATCTAATTGCTCATTTCTTTCCCTTTCATTCTAATAATGTAAGATATTATGAACTCTTTGCAGATATAGTAATATCCCATAAGTATTTCTATAGGATTTATGTTGTAGTTTAATATTATTTCAAAGAAAGCAGGACAAAACATAATTCTTGCCATTTTGCTCAGTTACTCATTCTGTGATTTTTTTCATGTTCTCCTGCTATCATTGAAAAGAAATGATCAAATTAACCATTTTAACAAGCACTTGCTAGTTGTGCATACGTAACATTCATTTAAATGACTTGTGAAATCAGTCAAATAATGGGGCCTAATCTCCTCGCCCTGAATAATGACTTCAAGGAAGATCCACCTCCCTCTCAGGGAAAGAATAGATAGCTGGGAATGCTCAGGGGAATAAAAGGGTTTAAAGCACGACACATAAAAGGCTGAGTAGAGGAGTCTTTGAAAATAAATGCAGGCTTCAACAAAAGATGAGAAAGAAAAGGGTACAGAGGGAGCAGGCGGACTTGGCTAGATATGGGCAGCGCATACAGAAGAGGTTGCTGAAGCAATGCATAATGCCCCAATTGAGGGGTGAATGCGCTGTAGGTGCTGGGCTGTAGGCAGGAAAAAATGCATTTTGATGAGGGGCACGGGATATGCAGAGGCTGACTGTGGCTAATGGGGGAACAAAGAGACCTGAAAAGGAAGCCAGTCTGGAAAATGACACCAATTATCTCAAAATGAAGTGGTTTTATTTCCACTAGTATACAATGAGCTATTCTTCACCATCACAACATGATGAAGGTGAGAAAAAGAGAGCTGAGGCCCATAAAAATATTCCTAAAATGACAGAAATGATAACAATTCTTTCCCATTTTCCCATATCTCAGATTTAGATCTAACTGAAAATAAAAGGCACCTGATTCCCCATCAATCCAGAGTGAAACAAAAATCATAATAATGCCTCACAGTTACACATCTTCTCTCTGAGTTGTTTGCATTTGTAGCAAAGTCATACTGGAAGATTCTCTTACAGCAGGACTGGACTAGGCTGTAGTGTTTCCAATGAATGTTTACATCCACTTCTCTAGACAACAAGCAAACATAGAAGTGACCAAAGAAGATGGTAGGTAAGCTGTTGGCTGCTACCTTCTGAAGTTAGCATGGTTTGAATTTGAAAGATTAAAAAAAAATAAATTATTATTTTTAGCCATTTCTCAGTTTTTGTAATCAGTAGGCTGATGATAGGTTAAACACGTAACTAAAAATGAAGACAGCAGGACTTCAGTGAAATAACAGATTTGAGCTGTTGTAGCTGAAAGAATGATTTGACGTAACATGGTTAACATTTTTAATTGTGTCAGAGCTAACAATTTTATGTAGATGTGCTAAAAGATCATCACTGCCTGATAAATTTCCAATAATGTATATTCAGTCACCTCAAATTATTCAAGTGTTAGCCGTTGAAAAGAAAATTCATCTACACAAAGTAGATGAACAGGCACTTCCTTATTGCAGCGTGGGGGACACAGCGGATAGCTTTGTCCAAACATGTCCTCCTTAGCATCAAAATCTGTAGTTTTTAATATGATTTTTTTTGTTGTTGTTGAGCCATTGTTGCATAAGTTCTTTTACATAAAAATGCATATTATTCTTGCTCTTAAATTTGACCTTTAAAATGATTGGTTTCACTAGTTACATAACCTTATCAATATTCCTACCCTATAACAATCATTGGTTAATTTTACTTTACTGAATGGAATCCTTGATATTTAAATCAAGATGGGAAGGGGTAAGGGGGTTTCCAAGCAGCATAATTTGTGTCTGTGACCGTTTTCTTTGTTTCTTAAAAAAATACATGGAAAAATCCAGTAGCTAGCTGGTGAGGTCTCTATGGTTCCTTGGTTTAAAACAATACATGGAAGAATCCAGCTGTTAGCTGGTGAAGTCTCTATGGTTCCTTGGTTTAAAACAATCCTAACCTATACATTATGTTTTACAGTTTTCTACTTAACTGTTCTACTTGATCAAATCTTGATTATTTTATCAGAGTTTTTGCGACACAAGAAGCAATTGAGGCACAAGACTTAACCATGGATGTTTGGCATTACTCTCCCTCTGAGATTATGTATTGGGCTAGACCAGTTAAGGGTCTGACCCAGTATTGTAATGGAAATATTTTAAGCTCTTATTTCCTAGGAGAGTTTGCAATGGACTGAGAAGATCTTGTTTGAGCAGTTGGATATCCTTGGTCTGGAAGAGTATAAAAATGCCAATGTCCTTCCATAACACATTGTTGAGGTTCAAATATGGCAGTGTTTTCTGAATATAGAATATGAATCTTAAAATAAATTTAGTGAATGGGTCTATGTTGACTGTGACAGATAGATAACCAGTTGCAGATGCAAGACTTTTGGATGATGAAAGGCATCATCAAGGCCTTCTTCTGTGAGTTGGTGCCATACTTTCATGATCCTTACACGAGATTTCTGAGCCCATAGCCATGCCCAAGTAAGTGGCTGACATCCTTTAGAGTCTCGCAGCCTTCAATCATTACTTCTTGGTCACTAATCCCTTTGGGATGGGCAGGTCCACTATGGGCAAAGAGATTACGGAGATTGAGTCCTCCAAACCTTCTTTATTCTAGTAATGCTATGGATCTGAGAAGTTCTCGAAGACTTTGGTCTCCTTGACTTCCTAAATTGAGAGGGTGGCTTTGGCAAGATTCATATGCTCCTTCTCTTACCAGCCTACTGCAGCTACAACTACATTTGCTGTAAAGCTTTTCTCAATCTCTAAAGGAAATTTATGGATTTTTCAGCAGATTTTGGTGCAGGGAGTCATGATGTGGCATTTTCAACGACTTCAGCCTTGGGCTGGGTGGCAATATGACTACCTCCGTTCCAAGAGGGTAAAGGTTCATGGTGTTTATGTTTTGTGGGAAATGTCATATACCCTATGTTGTTTGATCATAAGGCCATACCTTGACAGCAAGAGTTCACCTGCAAGGTTTAACCATGCCTTTTTTGCATGTAGGCTGGAAGTAGGATGAGCTTTTGGTCATCTCGCTACCAGATGACGATCTTTGTGCAGCACACAGACTTGGCTCCATCACTCCCAATATTCTTCAGTTATAGGTGTTTTCTGAGCCCCGCACAAACTCCATGAGGATGCAGGTGAGCCATTCCATATAGGTTGACCAATGGAGACCAGTTCCCTGGTGGCTGCATGCATGGCCTCCTCCTCATTTCCGGGGACACTAGGAGACCAGGAAGGCAGTGATGTCCTGGACACTGTCTGCATTGTACATGGAGGCACTTAAAGTAGAACAAAGTGGGGTGATTAAACAGCAATGCCTTCTTGCAATGCCTGTAATGAGAAAACTAAAAAAGAAAAGCTTTTTGAGATGTTGATGTGTCATCTTCCTCTTTTCTGGGGGAAGGGGTGGAGAGTTTCTTCACACCCTGGTACACTCCATAAGACTGACCTACTTCGTCTACTCGCTCCTCAGGGATGTGCAATCCACCATCTCTTTAGTTTACTCTTAGGTCTCTGACTTTCTCTACCCTTTTTGCCCCTCCTCTGGTGGCATGGAACTCTGTGGTCTCAGAAAGTCATTGTGCTGCCTCCTGTGCCATCCCCACACTGGGGAGAGCCAGGCAGCAGCCGCAGCCCAGCAGGAACAGTGATGGGGTGGAGAAAAGTTTACCTGCTAACAGATCTACCAGAAGCAGTGTGGAGAAAAAGTGGCAGGGGCGGGGAAACTCCATGAAGGCTGTGAAGGCAGAACTACTCTTGATAAGGAAACGGAGGGCTGGGCTGATTAGGTCCTGGAGGAACGGAAAGGAGTCCTTCAGAAAAATAACCTTCCCTCCCCCCGTTTCCCTAGTGGGAGGCAAGAGCTTCTCCCGTGCTCCCAGCGCCCCCCTTATGATGGGCCAACGGTGCCCATGGGCTCTACTCCTGCCATGCTCCCACCCAAGGAAGACAGGTACGAAGTAAACACTAGGCAAGGCTTGAAAGAAAGACTCAGGGTAGACGTGAGAAGAAGAGTTGGAGCTAACAGAAACAGAGCAGCAAAAGCATTCAAATGGCAAAATATGTGACTGTCACAAGCCTACAGCCATCTCTGTTCAGGGAGGAGGAAGAGCTGGGCAGGGACCCACTGTCTGTGCTCAGATAACTGCGTTATCATGACGCATCCCCATGTGCAGCTCACCCAGGCCCTGACAGTGAGTCAGGCACTTGTACAAGATGGGAGTGTGGCGAGACTTTTCCTATAGCTTATGGTTCCAGTGCATTTCAAAACACAATAGTCCCCATGGGCAGCCTGGCAAAATCCATCTCTTCTCTGCAGTTTTGAGACCAGTGCTCTCATCCCACCAGATACCTTACAGCTCCTCTATCCTCATCCTTCTATTTCAGAGATATTGTAGAAAAGGGGTACGCATCTGCTGAGGTCAGAACTGGGGCTGATGGCAGAGGAGGCAGCTGGCATCTGCTCTGTAGGGGAGGAGGTTGAAGAAGTGTCCCTGGGTGTGCCCTTCCAGGAGTCTGCTGTGGGATTTGGAGCCAGGCTGCCAAGAGTGATGTCCAAGGTCTCATATTCCTGCAGACTCTCCTACATGTGGACACTGAGATTCATGGTGTGGAAATCCAAGGCATATGCTGGCTCAGTTGCATGATCCCTCCCAAACACTTTCTCAAGCTCCCTGTACTGGCACAGGACTGACTGCTGATTATAGTTACTGACCTGCAAGAAGACTATCTTCATCTTTGGATTTTTAAGGTAGCCTTGTTCACCACTTCTCCTGTAGGTGATAGCTGGTGACAGTTTCTCAACCTTCAGAGATCGCTACTGGGTTATCTTGCCCCTTGAGAAACTCCTCTTTCTCTCATGGAACAGGTTCATGGGTAATGTCGTATCTTCAGGGCTGCAGGCTGCAGTTATCTGAATTTCTTGGCAGGTGGAAGAGGGAGCTTCCAGTATGGTAGAGAAGAGTAGAAGTGTGGAGAAGAGATAACACAAAAAGGATGATAAAGAAAGACGAGTTCAGCAAAGGGGCTCAACAACAGAAGGCAGGAAAAATTAGGAGGAAAAGGTTTCAGACGTGAAGTCTGGATGAATGAGGATAAAGTAGCAGATAGGCAGACACGACTAAGGCAGTTGAGGACTGGCAGATAAATGCAGAAGTTGACCCTGCAACCTCCTTCAGGCTTTGAGGCCACTCTTCAGAGTCTGTGAATGCATGTACCTTAGCTACATGCTGGAGGTCCTTGTAGCGGAAAGCCCACACCAGGATTTAGGACCTATTACTTTGTTGAGTATTGGAGTGATGTGGAGCAGAGCTTTTGGTTTGCTTTCATCCAACAAGAATCTATTTTTCACGCTAGCACCACTTTGAGAAACCAACTAACATGTGACAAGTGGGGACAGTCTGGAGATTCACTTCGAAGCTACCCTATTGCTATAAACCAAATTACTAAGGTAGACAGAATGGTTGTGACTTAAAAGTACCTGAATATGTCTGTTCATGACCATGATCAAGAATTTTTATCACATGCTGTATTATTATTATATTTTCCCTAAGGGTTCTATTTAAAGGTATATGTTTTAAAAGAAATAATATGATTACTGCTTATGGTTTCTGGCTTTCTGCAAAGTGGAGAAAACTAAAAAGAATGTTTTCTGAACAGGACAGCTTTGTGATAACATAAAGAACTCCACTCACACTTTGCTTTTCTGCCATGTTGTAAATATTTCAAATCCAAATAAGTTTGTGTAGCAGCTGACAGATATATTGATTTTGCAAGTATAAATCTTTGAACAATGTCACTTGCATTTTTTTTTAAACAGATCATTTTTTTTAAAAAAAACCCAAACAACTAAATTGAAAGATCTGTAGCCCTATGGGAGGAAATAGTAACTGCCTGTGAAACTTGATTTCTGTATTTGCACCACAATAGTGAATTATTTGCATGTCTATTGCCTAAAGCTTAACTTCTGGTGATTTCCTAAACGCTGAAGAATCGAGTCTAAGCCTTTAACTTTGCAGATGTCTGAAGCTCTGCAGAACTGACATTGATAAACTCTACCATCTTGAAAATAAGCCCTTTTGTAGCTTTTGTATAAGTAATTTTCTTTCATGTTCTAGTTTTGCTAAGCTTAGCTTGTGGCTGAGTATCTCAAACCACGGCCAGATGGGCAGTTATAGCTAGAACCAAACTGCTGTGCCCTTGCTCTGCACCTGTGTCCTGGGCACCAGCTGTGGTCTGGAAGTCACGTGACTGTTTTAGACAAGGGTCAGGGGTTGTCAGCAGCGGTGGAGAGCCACTCTTGTGCCTCTCTAGCTCCCAGGCTGGCCTGAATCCCACCATTCCCAAGCACACGCATTTGAGTTTGTTTCAATTGGGCCCCTGTCCAATAGAACAATAGCTGTACCTTTTGTTAATGAAACTCCATCTTCATGAAAGCTTCAGACATCATCTAGAGTGGAAGATCTTTTACTTATCAGGCATCTTACGATTAGTCATGCAGTAGAAATAAGCAGGGCAGACTTTGTTTAGTTCATGATGCATGAACATGGCATGATGCAGGACTTGGGAAACCCCAGAACGTAGCAATATCATCCTCTGTTGATAATAATCGGGAAGTCAGTCTTTAAATTCAGAATTTGGATTGCCTATTGATGATTGCACCTATTTGCTAGCTCATTCATAGAAACTAGAGATGAGAAAGATGCACTAACATCTTCTGCTCCCTCAGTGCAAAACCGTTCTAATTGAATCTTACCTTAGCCTAGTTTATCAAAATGATAAACCTAGCTTATCTAAATGTTCATAAAACGTAGCGCCAGTCTGGAGGGTTCACTGCTAACAAATATTCTTTGTTGCAATATTTCACTACGCTTTTATGGGCGAATCTATAGCTGGTCACACGTTTTTTCTTAGTGAAGATAGATTATAAAGTTGTATCTGGCAAAAGTGGTTTTGCTATAGCTTCTTCCTTTTCTGATATGACAGTTCTCTGCAATTTTTTCTGCCAACTCAGAGCTGAACAAGCCTAACCAGTAAACACAACTGTAGCAGAGATCTGGACTGCAAAGCAATGCCCTCATAATAAGAAATCAATAGGAGCAGAAGTTTTGCTAGGAAGTTCCCTGTTACAGCAAGATGCGATATGTTTTTGGGAACCTTTGAACCTTAGTTATGTTTATCCCACAAGCTGTCACTGACGTGGCCATGCTGTGAAGAAGTGCAATCTCTGGATGATAGAGCTGTGCTGGGAGAAACTTTTAGTGTAATTCCACTGCATCAGCAGAACTTCAAGGATGTATATAGATATTCATGTGTCTGTGTCACTCCAACCCTTTATTGAACAAAAGTCTTGGTCCTTCAGCTTCTGTCAGCAGTCCTTTAAGCAGAAACATGGGTGCCAAGAACAAGTCTTGTACGTAAGAAAGGGCTAGAGATGGAGGGCTATTGAACTGCAGTGAGTGAGGGGATGAGTGGCAGAAAGAAGCTCCTTTTCGGTACAGTTCGACGCCTCTCTTCCTCTGTGAGTCAATGCCTTTGTCTCTCCATGCTTCAGTGATTCTCTCTCCCACTCAGCTTAAATTCTGCATCTCAGCAGCCAAGAGATATGGGTAATAAATCCTGAATGCAGACAAGAGGTGCTTAAGATCAGGAATCTCAGCCCGCAGTATGAACTGAGAAGCCGAAGATGGAGACGATGGCTGAAGCCTGCCAAGACTCAGAGGAGCGCAGCAGCGTGCCAGATCCTCGCTGGATTTGAGTATATCAGCCTGGTAAGCGTCCAGTAAAGGGGCCCAACTGGCTCCGCAGTGCTGGTTTTGTGTACGGTGTCACTACTAAAGAGGTTTTACAGCAGAACTCATCTCAAAACCAGACCAGTTATCAAAGCTAATGCAGGGCAAGGCCTTGAAGACAAATAACAATGTATTTATATAGTGCATTTCTTTTTACCAGCAAACATGGGAAAAAGCGCATCGATTCCAGATTACGATGTCAGAGATACATGAAGAACATCTGTCACTATGACAGAACCATAAATCATCGCACTGAAATCCTGACATGCTATTTTTTTCATTGGCAAAGTAGTTCTTTAAAATGGAATATAATTATGTTGCTTAGAGCCACATATTATCTATTTTAAACCTGCCATTTTTCTCATGTGAAAAATGTCAGATGAAACATACTAGTTTTGTTCTGTTTTTAAATGAAGCTAGTTAAAAAAAAATGACCGCAGTAATTCAAGGTGCTGCTAGGAATTGTCCCAAGTGGAGAAATTACAAGAAAAATAATCTTGCGAGTAAATGAAACAGTGCTGTAGGTGCACCAGCAAACCATCCTGATGTGGAAGACAGATAAGTAGTAAGAGACCAGTACAGCTGCATCAGGAATTCTCCAGTGACATGAATATCAAAAATGAAATCCTACAAAGAGTGAAAGCAAGGGCGTATAAGTGAGATGAGTAATAAAGCGGTAGCGTAAACATCTAGGGATAAAACTAGGAAGACTAAGTCACAAAATGAATTGCAACTTTCCTGGAGCATAAAATGGAAGAAAAAGAGGTTCTATAAATACCAAGAAGTTAGAGGAAGAGAAGGGCAAAGGCACAAATAACAGATACCCAGAGTAGAGTGAAATGTTTTATTATTTATTTTGCTAGGTTCTTCACGTGCACATAAACATTAATGATAGGTACTTAACAACACTATTTTTTTAACAAGGGGAAGGACATATGCCAGAATAGGGAAAAAACCAAGTAAAAGAATGTTGGAATAAATTAGATATATGCAAGTCTCTAGAGCTTGCTGAAATTCACTTAATGCATACTGAACTCTCAACTTATCTCTGAGAGTTCCAGGAAGAGTGGATAAGTCACCAGGGTCTGCAGCAACTATGTAGCCTAAGATGGAAATACAGTCGAGATCACGCTTCTGATTTCTGCCAATGATCAGGGACCTGGCATTACAATGTACATTTTGCAGATTATTTTAAATGAAACGGTTGGTTTAAAGACTTGCTCTTCCTTAATTCTTGCCATCATGGCACACGATTTAAAAAAAAAAAAAGAGAAAAGAAAGAAAAATTTAGTAAGATTTCTTAAATGTGGCATTCACAGCAGGCTCCGATTAAGAACTATTAAGTTGTTGGCTGCAGCCCTGACTTGAAGGGTTATAACCAATTCTAATGTTAAAAATGGGAAATGAACCTAGGGAATTACAGAGTACTCTGCCTAACTTCAATACCAAGAAAGATAGTGGGACAAATTACTGAGAAGTAAATGCTTGCACATCATGAGAATAGTAAAGTGATAAGAAACAGCCAATGTGAATTTGTCAAACTAATCTAATTTCCTTCTTGAACATGACAACTGGTCCAATAGATAAGGAAATGCAGTAGAAATGACTGTATGTTCACCCAAGATGTGTCTTGACCTAAGTAAGGCTTTTGACACTGTCCTGTATGCTCATAAATGAATTGCGGAAAGCTGTCCCATTTGACATCACTCCTAATTCCATCCACTGTTAAACGTAAACCTAACATGATTGTTGGTAGTTGCACTAGGAGGATGTTGAAGTCTTGCACAGCTCCTAACGGGATAGGCTTCTGTTCAACGTTTCAATAAGGACTTAGATGACAGAATTAGAAATAACTATATACTTATAAGCTTGGTCAACGACACCAAGTAAAGGTTTGAAAAATGTGCTCAAGGACAGAATTAGAATTCAAATGTATCTCAATAGGTTCTGAAAGGTTCTGAAATCCAACATTAAAAATTTGAACAAAGACAATTGCAGGGGTCTACATTTGGGAGGATTAAATCGAAAGTACAATCACAGAATGCCACTGCAGATAAAGGTCTAGTGATTAATGAGAGCCATGAGTGAGTCAACCGTGTGATGCTGTTGAGGAAAAGCAATAAATATAAGTCTAGATTCTCTTGAATCATCTACTCGAAACAGTATATTTAAGACGAGACAATTAGCGTGCTCTTTTTGGCACTGGTGAGGCCTCAGCTAAAATACTATATTTTACTCTGAAGCACCATAATTTAAGATAGATGTACGTAAGCTGGAACCAATCCAGAGAAGATCAACAAGGACAAGAAGTTTGGAAAATCGGATTCACAAAGCAAGGCTGCCAGTTTTGCTTTTGTTTTAATCTAGAAAATATAAGGCTATATGGGATTCAACAGTCTTCAAGTACATAAAAGGTTATTATAAAGAGTGCAGTGATACATTTTTTTCATACTCACTAAAGATATGGGCAGAATGTGAAGGAAACTTTTTTAGCTATACTAAAATAGGTATTACAGTAACATGTTGTAACTAGAAGAAAAGAGGGAATATATTACCCAAGAACATTGTATAATCCCTGTTATTAATGTTTTTAGATACAATTAGAGGCACTGCCATCAACAAGTATCAAGATGATTGCTGTCTTTCTTCAAAGTTAGGAGACGGAGCAGATGAATGTTTTGTAGTAGGTGGCTGAGATCCCTGGAGCCATGACAGAACGTACAAGTTATTACAAGGTAATCCATAACGGGATTTTGCTAAGGAAGCATTTGAAAAGTCCACATGTGGCCTGGGCATATTCGTTAGCCGTTACAGAAGATTGCACAGGTTGTTCTCTGGATATTTTTTTTTTTTTTAAATTGTTTTCCTTTGATTTTTGTGTTGTGGGGATTTTTTTTTGTTTTTATTTTACCTCAGGAAGGTTAAGTACAGTTTTGATTAAAAATATTGAGGAATAACAGATTACATAAACTCCTTGAGATCCCATCCAAGTTTAAATTTCTATGATTCATGTGTAATCTTCAGTATTTTTTATTAGTTGTTGAAGAACTTTGCTAGCACAAGTTTAATTATTAAACTAGTTCTTTTCCCAGGGCAGTAATGACCTAATCATTTATGATAGTGCTCAAATGAGGAATTAAACAAACATATCCAAAATAAACACAGATCAAATCATCTTTGCCAATGGAAAAGGACAAAATCTTGTTTTCATGACAGTGGGTCTGAAAAAAACCAGCACAGATGCAGACCTCAGTAAAACTAACAAGTCAGGACTCAATCTGTGAGAAATTCTGAATTTTAGTAATTGTTTTTGTTTGAAATTTTAGGATTTTTTTCTAATTTGGATAATTAGAAAAATGGAAATGGGAGATGGGAACAAGAAAAATGCAAGCGTATTGGAAAGTTTTGAGGGCTTGAATTACAACTGAACATTTCTACATTCAAAAACCAAAATGTTGCAGTCATGGTGTACCACATATATATTTTAGGTAGGGAGCCCAGTGAATCTTACAGGAGCCAGAGTTCTCCAGGGACCCTAGTATACACAAGAAAACTCCAACCAGAATTACAGTGCAAATAAAGTAGCATTCTGGAATACGATTTTTTGGGGGTTAGCTCAAAATAAATCTTTTTAAAATCATATTCCCAAAGGAAAGCTGAGCAAAACAAAGTTTTTCAGAAAATGTGCTCTTTGTTAGAAATTCAAACCCGTGTAAAACTTCTGACAAACTCTAGTCACTACAAAATAGAAAAAAAAAAAACTGTGTCAAAAATGTCATCTAGAGAAATCTGTGTTCATCACAGTGCACCGTAGTGTTGACTCAAATATGACTGTAAACACTGGAAGTACTTGCAGTCACCATTGTTATTTTAGTCTAGTAAAAGATGGTCATAAGCCTGAAAGACAACATCATCGTCTCAACCAAATATATGACTTTCCAGAAATTCAGAAATATTTAGGTTTGTCGTTTATTGATTAGACCATACTTCAGTGAATGTCTGCTGGTCCTTTTGTTCTTTTAAAAATATACATGACTTTCAGACACCAGAATAATGATTTCATACTGCACGAGAACCTCCGCTCTTAGAGACAAACACTGGAGCTTGTGAATTTTGCTGTGCAAATGGATGAATACTGACCTAAAGAATCTGGCTAGCTTCAGGTCCACCATTAGACATCCAACCCTTGCTGAACAACAGTAAAAAACTGCACAAGTTCAAAGATCCTGGAACAAGCCAGTCACGTGTCAAGGGCAGCCTTAATCCCAAAGAGCAGAGGGACAACTAGACCCAAGTGAACAAAATCAGCTCAGCTGAACTTGCTTGGGGCAGCCCTGGTGAGGCGGTTTCGTTGCTGGGACCCGTAAACCCCGAAGTGGACTGTTTGGTTTGTTGGCCAGGATGTTGCGTACAGCCCTACGGTGGACACCAACAGCCTAAAGTGTCTTAAGCAGCTTAAATAGCTTTAAGCAGCTTTGAAGACTTAGACTCTTTAAGCTCGTAAAGCAGTTTAAGCTGCTTAAACTGCTGTAGGACTTTAACAAGGGCCCCACGATGCTGCTCCTCGCCAGGCGAGTGTAACGAAGCTGGCTGCACACTGCAGCTCCCTCGACGCTGGCTGGAAGAAAGGAGCTGCGGGTTGCCACAGATCCAGCTAGGAGTCTGTGCAAATGCAAACAACTGGGTTTGACACGTGTTGGAAATGATGTTACATAAAATAATGAAAAGTGACTCTCTCCCCTTGGTTAGCTCATTGTTTCTTCCTCTTTTGTAGCTACTTCCCTTCCCCAGCCCCCTCCTTCTCTTTTTTCTATTTTTGCCCATTTTGCTCAGGTTCTTTTGATATCTATTTTCTGTCTAATTAACTCTTCCTAAAGAGATCAGTGGAGCGCTCTTACTGCAGTGATATACTTTTATGAAGAAAATACGTCTCGTTTCAGCCTATTCAGTCCACAGAACCATGCTGGGGACAACCGTTCATTTGTATCACTATGTTTTAACCTAAATCTAGAAATTTTTCTCAAGAGAATGACATGAGTTGACAGAAGCGTTGTGGAAAAACTCAACTGCGTAATCCTAGAAAGTGCCAGTGGCAGCCATTAGATGATCACCTACAGAAGCAGGTAACCAGATGGGATAGCATTGCTCAAAAGAAGGAATACAATGCACTGAGTCTGCACCATGTTTCCTGGCGTTTTGGAGGTTTCAGAAAGGATGTAGGAGGAGGAAGTCTGAGGAGAGCTGTCCAGAAAAGTGGGTAAATGCGCCTTCTTACATTGGTAATCTCTTAGGGCTGAAAGGACCTTTGTTTTCAGTTTTCACTCCAACTCTCTGAATTTGGGGTGTGCTGCACAAACCACAAGTTGTTCGGTTCTTACCATAGGATGTAACATCCCCTCCTTCTTACATACAAGACAGCATTGTGCAACTGAGTGGCTGCCCAATTTAGTGACAATTGTTGCCATTTAGTGACAATCCACTTTGAACTGTCTTGTTAATAACTAGGATCTGTGGCGATGAGGTACTAGAGCACTTGAGCTGGATGTGGTGTCCTTGCTGTTGAGAGTCCGCTCAGGCCTACATCATCGTGTTTTTCTCACATTTAAACTCCCTCTAGTAGGAATGTTCTGCTCTTCTTTAATATCCTTCACTCATTTCCTGTGTTCATATCCTAACTTCTCAGGTGTTCTCTCTCCAGAGTTCTCAACTGGCCCCATATTTTTCACAGGCTTATGGAGTCCCATTACATGCGACTTTGTACATATCGCACACTCTAATCACAATTTAGCTGTGAAATGCAACTGTAAAACTTATCATACTCAAACAGTGTGTTCTAAAGGCTTGAGGGTACAAGCAGGAAGAGGGATCATGGTCAGTCTTACTCACTTCTCTATTTTTTGCCAATTATGTGTGTTATGCATTTCTAAATGATGTTGTGTATCATCATAGCATGTACTGCATGCACAGCATGTCCAATACGGTGTATTTATAAAAGCATCACTGAACACTTTCATTGAGGCTTTATTTTTTCCCAGCAGCCTGAAAGCATGGTTGTCTCAATTTGTGTTGAAGAAAATGATTTCTAGCATGATCTATTCTTTTAAAGTTATCAATGCATTTTGATCCCTTTTTCCATTTATCCAGCTATCAATTATTATTTCCTTCAAAATGTGTTCTAAAACTCTACATATGATGCCAGCAGGATTCACTAGCTTGTAAGTGATTAAATTATTTCTATTTCTTAAATATTGATTTGATATGTTCCCATCAGGTGGCACCACTGATAGGTAAAAATTTTATTCGTAGTGGAGTATCAGAATCATTGGAGCATGGTTTTCTTGGGTTCATGCCTTGTCTACAACATCCTCCTGGTAGCCACAGCTCCTTCTCAAGCTCCAGCCAGTCCAGCAGGAGAAAGGGCAGGTTGCCTGGGCTGCCCATGGCCTTTGTGGTCAGTGGGACGGTGTTAGTTGCTTGGTGTCCAGGCAGCTCTCAGGCTGGAAAAGAAGGTGAGCTGCACCTGCCATTCCCTCAGCTCTGACAATTATTTGAGTCTTGCCTTCCTCTAGGCAGCTGCTCATTTGCATCAATGATTAATGATGGAAATTAATGAGATTAATTCAATTTAATGAGGAGCATGGAAAAGTAATCCTTTATGAATTCTGAAAAGCTAGATGTAGTCACCTACTCATACCTTATGCATTTTCTTTCAAATATTTTTCTTTACATCTGAGAGGAAAAAGGTCCCATTCATGTTACAAGACATTTTGGGTAGTTTCAGATCTGAAAGGATTTTTTTCAACATTCATAAACCAGAAAACATATAACACCAGGCATCAGGTCATGTAAACAGGCCACAGTTTGGCAGACATTGATGCATATGCTAAATTTTCAATTGGAACCCGATTTCCTTTGGCTTCCAGGAAACCTCAGTGTATGTTAAAATTAACTCTGCTGATTTGTGGTGATCATGGCATTGCACATTTGCACGCCTTGATAAACAACTGCACATACGCCAAAAAAATTTCATTGACTGCGTTGAGCCTAGCAAGACCACACATCTGTACTGATCCACCAACGGAAAAAGAAATTTTTCAGAGCTGGTGTTGGACTACATCGCTGAGTGCTGGCAAGCTGCCGGGGTCCTGTTGCTGGGCAGATCACCAGGTGTTGGCCTGTCATTGAGGGCTACTGCTCCAACTACCAGCTGCTCACACAGCAAAAATGTACGGGACAGCAGACTCACCCTTCCTTCCTTCCCCAGACTCAAGACAACTATCTCCTTTATGAGTCTGTAGGATTTCAGCTGACCTCACTACAGGACAGCACGGGGTTTCATAAGCCAAGTTGCCACTTTTCTTATCCCTCCATCTCCTTTAGCAGCTTCTCCCAAACCTTGACATTCCCACCACTGTTTAATTTTCTTAAATAATCCTATTTATCTGAAATAAATTGACAGTTTATTTCAACTTCAAAAAATAACTTTTCTTTACATTTGTTCCTAGTTATTTTTTTCTTTTTTTTTTTTTTTTCTTTTTTGTCTTTTTTTTCAGCTTTGGTGGCTAGCTTCTTTGGCTAATGGATGATACAGTGAGTTGCCTGAATTTATTACATGTCTGTGAATACCATTTCCCTAGGTTGCAATACCAGCTCAATTCTTTGGCTCTGCTGGAAGCTGTCCTAAGAAGTGGGTAGAGTTTAAGACTTTAGGAAGAAAGCCAGTGTTTGCCCTCTACCAATATTAATTTCATGCATTCCCTCTCACATTTTTGATTCTGTAATTGGCCTGTGCTTCCATCTCCACCCATATCCTGGATTGACACACATCCGTGTGCGGATGATGGGGGGAATGATGGGTGAGCCAGCCAGCCCACAGGCTGAGTCACCCCAAGAAGGTAGATCGTCATCTGGCAATTAGGATAGAGAAGAAGGAAGTGTGCCAGCAAAACAGGTGATCTGAGCATTGCATTGCACTCCACATGCCAAAATGGATATTGCACAATGCTGTGCTATGACAGAGAAATGTGGAGAAGAGCACAAGTATGCATTTCCACAATGGCCTTCAAAGTAGGAGTTGAAGAAATACCAAAACTCAGCCTATTTCTTTTTATGGAACACTTTAATACCAAAAGTGAAAATAACAATCAAGAAATGGACAGAGCAGTGGTATAGTATAACCCTCTCAGCATTTTTGATCACTTTTATTTGAGTGTCTTTTCCTGTGCATGGAGGCTCAAAAGCAGGATCGCAAACACAATTTATTAGCATGCAACAATTATGCTATTTGTTGGATTGTACACACAACAAATTGCTGGGACTAACATGCTATTAGCCTAAGCACTAATGTCCTCACCATCTCTGATGCAGGTACCAACTGGGTTTCTGCTGCTCGGGCAGATGATAATCACATGGGGAAGCGCCAGTCTGCACTGCTCCTTGCAATGGGCTGATCCTCGGTTTTGCTGAGTTGCTATCTTCTATTTTGAGTTTTTTTCTTAGGGTTTTAGAGTTCTCTCAGTTCATATTTTTTCCTTCAATGACTGCTACCGACTCAACAATTTCACTTCTCTCCTCGTTTCTGGTCCTGTTTTTATATATCTTGTTCGGCTTAAGTTTATGTGCTGTCAGTCATAGCTTAGCAACCTTTTTTTTAAGTAAAGTAGAGCTGGGGTCGTACGGCTGACCTAGGCCTTGTGTTAAAATAGTAAGAGTGTGTGGAAGATTTACCAAAACAGTGTGAGAGAGACTGATCTGTGCTTGTTGCATGACATATTTCTAAGTATCTTGCTGGCTTAAAAATGTGAACCTTGCCAGATGGCAAAAGGACTCTGAGAAATAGACACTGACACGAACACCACCTGGGGTCAGATGTGCTATACTACTGGTGATATCAGTGATGGTCTTTGTAATGCCAAGCAGAAAAGTCTGGATAGCATGGACTTCAAAGGGAAAATGACTCAAAAATCAGTGATATGAAACTGAAAATGAAACAGTGCTGACCATATTCTGACTTAGACTATGCACAGATTCATAAGGAAAAAAAAAAATTCGCTGTGAGGGTAATTAATCACTGGCACAGATTGCTCAGAGCGGTTTGGCAGTCTCCATTCTCAGAGGTTTTCCAGACATGACTGGATAAAACCTTGAGCAGCATGGTCTGCCAGGCTTAGCGTTGAGCCTGCATTGAGTGAGGTGGATGGACTAGGGACCTCCTGAGTCCCCTTCCAGCTTGGATCATTCAGTGATTTTGTGATTTAAGTTACTGTTGGAGCCAAGGGTAGGTGAGGTGGAGAAATGGTGCTACAAAGGGAGAATGCTTAGCATGACATTTCCCAGTGCAATAGTCTCTGTAAAACTTAGCTGCTCCCATCTGTGTAAGCTGATCTCGTCTCTCTCTAGGTCCTGTCCTGGTGTTCCTAGTCTCTCTCTTGAGCTAGCGCTGGCCCTCATCCAACATCTCTGTGGGCTGTTTCAGCTCACCAACCTGGCAGAAGCTGATTAGTCTTTTTAAACTGGTTGGCTTTCTGCTGATTTAGTTAGCTGAACTATTTCACTAAGAGACAGACGAGCACCACAGCATGAGGGGGAGGTGGGAACATGTGGTTAAGATTGGAAGGAGTTAAGGTTGGGCAGGGCCCCTCAGTGGGAGTGAGCCATTAATTTTGCCTTACTGCCTCATGAAACAATGTGATATATCTGCAACAGCTTCAATATGGGTAAGCCCAAAAACGATGCATCGTAAAGAAAACAAAAATTCAGAAATAAAAATTCTTTAATGCTAACACCGAGTGAAAGTGTGGAATTACAAAAAGGAACACGAAAGCAGACAAATCAGTGAAAAATAACATTCAAGGAAAGATGAACAGAGATATATTAAAGACCTAACACTTGAAACTGAAGCTCCTGCCATGGTAGGAAACCACAGATCTTGTTTACCGAGTTACAAAAATCCTGTGTGGCTAGTTTAAACAGGAAATGGGCTGATCAGAAGCAAAGATAGGGAAACGCGTACAACAGAGATAAAATAAGACGGGCAAAGCATTTTAAAGAAGTCAACGGCAAAAATTCAGCCCTGTGTTGACATGAGATTCTGTGACATGAGATGACGTGACTTCCAACAACAGGAGATTGCCACTGGCTCAGTAGTGATGTCAGAAAAGCAAGTTGTGGTCCAGTGGGTAGCAGCAACAATGCAATGAAAAATGATTTGATTGTAGCAGAAACGCTAAGAGCCCATGATGTCACTGCAGATGTAAAATTTGAAAACTTTTTGAATAAAATCTGGGAAAAAAACAACTTTTGATGAGGGGTAACATGGGGTTGTTAAAATATTTAAAAATGAGACTGGGAAAGTGTTTCTCTGCCCTATGCTATAGAGGAGGTCACTTGCAGTGGCAGTGAAATGCTGTACAAGATGACACAGATGATGGATGCAAAATTGGAGGAGAACGGTCTCTGGACTCAGGCTCAGAAAATCGGATATTCACACAAAAGAGCATCCTGAAAGAACACATGCAATGACAGGCTTTGCTCATCACCAGTTTCACTGATTTTTTGAAGGTTACTTGACAGTGGCCTCAGGAACGCCTTGTGGAGCCTACAGCACTCAGCTCATCCTCCATCATCACAGCCTTGTGGAGAGGGATGGATGGCTGCATCTGAGAGTGCATCTAAGTAATAGACTGATTCACTTTGAATGCTGGTGTAAAACGAGTACGCTTGCTTTCTGTTGCTGTTTTGGATTATCATACATATTACTGTGTAGGCAGCACAAGTATCAGCATACCATGGGGTGGATTACACATCTCTTGGAAGCATAAATTGTGCTAGTAGCATTGTTACTGAGCCACAGATCTGAAAAAAGCCATGAAGATACATAACCTAGCAAAAAAAGTAAGCCAAAGAGTATTCAAAATCAGCTATCAAAGCAAACATCCCTGAAAGCTTAATACCAAGCATCAGAGTCATGTTAGAAAACACAAATTCTGGGAAAGTAGAACAGCTTGCCTGTCCTGTTTGTATCCCACTTCTGAGTAATTAGGAAGGAACTGACAGCAAGGATAGGAGAGTCTTCCACCATTCATACTCATTTCAGTATATGGAAATCCAAGATATTCAGTCCTAGAATGAAACAAGGTTTTAAAAATTATTATTTGCATGTAATTACAATGCTAAAATAGACCCTGGAAAGTAGAGACATCAAAGGTGCTAGAAAACTAGATTCCTTGAAAGAAAAAGTGCCTATGAAAAAGTCTGAATACTGGGCTCTATCCTCAGCATAGACTTGAACAGCCCACCAGCTCATCTTTCACCAGAGCCAGCAAGGAGCACAGAATGTATTTGATGTGCGTTCTCTGAATGGCAGCCCCTAAGAATCCCCCACAAAATGATCCAATGGAGACCGGTGTATGTGAAGAAGAGGACAGTCATCAGAGATCTCATGAAGACTCACCTCATGAGAATGACAGTGATCAATCTCAACCATATCTACTAGAAACACCAAACGAATGACGGAGAGGAATGGAAGACACTCGCTTCCCCTGCGTGTCCCAGTCTTGCTTTAGGAAGAAGACGGTAAGAATAACGTAAGGGCTACTAGAGAATCGAATATATTCCCCATAATTGCTTTGTTTTCCCCGTGAAGCAAAACTTGCATTAGCTAGCTTCTTTTATCAGCTGCCACTGAAGATAAGAGTTGTGAACCTTACTGAAGGAGAAGAAAATAAAGCTCTTGCTCCAGAGATGCAGAGAGTAGCTGATGTCCAGGCTAAAGCACTCTGCCAAATGCTTCAAGGATCTGGGAGCCTGTTGCCAAGGCACTGGTGTGTAATTGCTGGAGTCATGATAGACTGGGGAGAAAATCCAAGCCAAGAAGAGTTGGCAGGTGCGGGACTCAGGTAGTCATGCCACAGTGGAAATTACATGATCCCTGATTAAAGGAGTTTTGCCTTTCATGTATCTTCAAAGGTATCTGGAGCCTACCGGCATCATAAGCAACAATGGTTTATTTTTTATTACCTAGACTGAATGAGAGATCTTTAATCAAACTGTGTTGTATTAGAGACAGTTGTGCTGTTTTGTCATAAATATTTGGATGTGTAATCCAACGTTGATCTGCAAGGTTACTAGTATCTATAAAATAGGCAGTCCTTTTTTATTTGAGTGGTCTACCAAGTTGTTTCAGCTTGTTGAATTTGAGCTTAGCTCTGAGCATGCTTTTTTGAGGCGATGCCATTGACCTAAGCAGGGACACAGACTCCTGTTACATTGAACACATTCAGGATGTATCATCTCTGCTACAATTCCCAGCCCTTTTCTTAATGAGGTTTTAACACAAAACGACTATTTCTATCCTTTTTTAAAAAAGTAAACCTCTGCAGTCTGTTCTCAGTTTTCTTCTACTTTTCTCATAAAATCGGACCCACACATAGCCCAGATTCCTCAATAGTATCTGGTGAAATTTCTCCACCTTTTTGTGCTATATATATTCTTATGTCCTGAGCAGCAGCACGTGTCTATGTTTTGAGTACAGACTGCTATTATTTTAGATATCTGCCTCCATAAAGAGGCATCAGTGTTTCTTACGTGTATTCATAATGAGAATTTATTCACTATTTTCACAGAGGTTTAACCTCATTTCCAAAACGAGGTTGTTCTTGTTCTCCAAGTTAAACAACTAAATATATATATATAATAGATATATAAAATTTAGGAGTCTGCCCACCAAAGCCCATAGGTATTTATATGTATAGAGCAGTTGGAGTAAAGAGCCTGATTCAGTAGAGAGTCTTAAACGTGTGCCTTCTTTTGAAGCACCTGCTGAAGATAAGTTTGGTGTGCATTCACACACTTTTCTGAATGCGGGTGCATTGAAGAAGAGGCTTGTTTTCTTGAATCAAAACCTTGACTGAAACGTCACTGCCTGGATCACTTTTTGCTTGCAAGGCTGACAGCAGCAAGGGGATATAAACCATAGCTCACACTTGCGTCACCAGTAATATAAGTGCACATTGCACACTTTGCCTGTAATCACAGAACAGCACCTTGAGTGAGATCATGCTGTAGAGTATCCTGCCTTTATGCAGTGGAAGGATCAAGATGAAGGCCATGGGTCCCAGAACACAGCCGAGACGAAGCAATATCTATGTTATGATGCTCAATTTTGTTATATAATTAGAGCATTCAATTATAGACTGGAAGATGTACGTACACCGTATTAGGATATTCTCTGTTATAAACGAGGTTGGGTTAATTCCCTAACAGGCCGGGCAGTGAGAAGAAGTGGCGATAAGCTCCAGCACTGACTAGGGACAAAATTAAACAAGTGGCGTGCTGCCCTGCCCTGCCCTGCCAACTCCCGTGCCCTGGTCCTACGGTCACGACAGCTGGCTTTGCACTGAGCCCCCACGGTAGAGAACAATGGGGCGACACATGCTTTTTGTTATGATCTGCTGATAAATGATTTCTCCTGCGGATTCCCAGTGCAGCTCTGCTCTTGTGCGGGCTGTTGGTTGGGTGGAGCAGCTGCAAGCCTGAGAAATAGCTAAGACTCTTCAACAATGTCAGTAATTTTCTTGGATTAAACTGGATTAATTTAACCTCTGTGAAAATTATGACTTTTGATAGGAGACCTTGTCTCTCTAGGCTGATCTGGCAGGTTCAGCCATAGCTCACATAAACTGGAACATTAAGGCTTGTTTTGAAGAGAGAGGGAATGTGAGCCAAGACACAAACATGGGCCCCTATTTTCCTTTGAAAAATATGATTAGCTTTTCATTTTCCTCTTAGGCAGCATTAGGCTACTCCCCCGAGCGAGCAAAGGGTCCTTTATGTTTTGCAGATATTTGGGGAAATTACCTTAGCATTATTGTTCAATAAGTCACTTTCAAAATATTCTAAATAACACGCAGAGATAGAAAGACAGTCTGTGATCAGAGCGCACAGCCTAGAAACAACTGAGATTAAACGTGAGGGCAGCAGGCACAATGTACAAAACAGATAAATCAGGGTGACTGCATAGTTGCATTCTTGTTTTTCCACTGTACTAACTCACAGAGCACAACATAAGCCTGTGTAGCAACGACATATGAAAAAAGACATACTGGAAGAAATATTTACATTGTAGGAGCATGTTCTTTGCTCTAAACGAGTTTGGGCTAATTACTTATCAGGCCACACAGGGATAAGAGGGGGAGATAAGCTCTTAATGTCACATTAGGAAAAATTAATTAAAGAGAATAAACATAATTTATTTGATTCTGCTATTTCCTATTTCAATGACTTGACTTAGCAGTCTAGGCAATGTCCTTTAACAAATTCTTTATCTATTTTCTTCAACAGAAAAAAAGATGGAAAAATGAGAACAAGCTGGAGACAGATGAACTTCATCATGTTACTTTCATTTTCCATCAGACTGAGAACTGCAGAATTAGCACAGATTTCTGCTACTTGAGCTAATAGAATGCCCCTACCAGTCATGGGTTGTCATCCTCTGAATAAAGCACTCCCAGAAGAGGATCGCTGATGGACACTGGTGAGAAACATGAACCGAGGATTGGCTTCTCAGCTGGGGTGACAAGTAATCAGGTAGGTACAAACTCCAGGTGTAAGCTAACCTGCTGCGTCTCCTCCAGCTTCTCACCACCCTCGTACTTTGCCTTCCCCACTTCATACCAGACTCAGTCTCTTCCGACAGCAAGTCACAATGGATCCCAGCTCCTGATCTCTCAATCCAATTAGCTCTTTGCTCACGCCCAGTATGACGTTCCTTGCTCCCCATCTACTTGGCTGGACTGCTCTAACTCCCCAATCCCTTCCCGCAACCCCATTCCTCATCTAGCACAGTTTGGAGATTCAGTATAAGTGTATCTGTCTGGGATTTTCTCCATGGTGCGTTAGAAGAACTCTGTCCTCCGTACTCTAGATTCGAACAACAGGGCTGCTGGGATCAGAGGCAGGCAGACCCTTGCTTTCCATTTGGATGCCTCTTACAGCTCACAGTAGCAGATGTCTATCTATAGCAAATGAGACCTTTATGAAAATTTGCTGTTAAAATCAGTCATCTTTATTAAAAGACTTTTCACACACTTATTTCATGAGGATAAAAACATGTCCTTGACACAAACGCTATCTTCTATCAGATTTCAAGTCCTTGCACCAAACTTGGTGAGATGTAGACTTTGTCACAGAAGACACCAGAATTTTTGAGCGCAGCACATTTTCCCTTGCAGCCTGTCAGACATGTCATACATGTCTGATTTGTTTTACACTAGTTCCCCTTGAGAATGTGTGTCAAATAAAAAAGTCCTGAATTATACAATTTCACATTGTTTAGATAGGACAACGGGGCTGATGATACATTTAATCTCATAAAAAGCATTCTAATATCTTTAATGACCACTATGCAGACTTTCATTCCTTAGAGAAGATAAGGAATGTCCTTGCAAACAAGAAAAATTAGATCCTGCTATGCTAAGGCCTGTGCTCTAAATAGTTCAAGGTGACCAGTGTACAGCTCAGCCTGTTACATAAAATAATTTGCAAAGGTCAGTAAAAATTAAAGACAAAATGACAATTTTTTTCAAAAAAAAAAAGACTCAGTGATAAGCCCCAAGGACTATGTTGAAATGATGTCCAGTAAAGAAGAAAAGTGTGAGACTAGATTTAGTGGGACAAAATTGATATACTGTAGAGTAAGCCTCGCTGATGAGCAAAATCATGAGTGGATGGGCTATTCCACCTCTCTGGTGCCCCTAACATTGTGAGTCAGCTGCAAGGATGCCTAATTTGACCCAAACTGCAGGAAGACAGGTAGACAGTGGGAGCACAGCCCAGTATTGTTGCAATTATTTGCACCATTCCCTGCAGCCAGTCCACCATGGGTCCTTTGCACTGGGAATTTGTTATCTATATGAAAGGTGTACAGACAGGATTGGGACAGAAGATGGAATCCAGGTGGCCTCACAGCTCCACTCGCATTGGCGAAATCCTGAACAACACTTGGAATGAGACTGTTGTAGCCCCCTGGTTTGTGCTTTTCCTTCCCTTCCTTGTTCTTTCCTTTTTTCATGTGTTTCACTTTGTTTTCTGTTTGAGAAGAATCTGCTTCAGATGTTAAAGCTATGTCCTTTGGAGAGCTGTCGCAATGCTGTTAATAGGTAGCTTCCAAAAAGCTTCCAGACAGCAGGGCACTGCTGAAATCTTCATGTTTCCGTGTAACCAACAGAAAATATGCTGTACTGGAGTTTTTCTAGCAATGAACTTGCTATTCAGAGCCAACATCAGAGTGCGAGGCTGGATTCTCTTTCCCTGCAGCACTTGTGCCATCTTTGTCCCTTGTTCATATCGCCTGCCTCTCCAGGGAAGGACTGGGCTCTGACAACAGCTCCAGTAGCAGTTCCAGCCCATGTCAGTGAACTGAATAACTCTCTTTTCTAAAATTAAAAACAACGATAAATTGTCCCTCTTACTGTCTCTTTAAGCCTGTTAAACAATGATGTTTTCCTCATATAGTCTTAATGGCGAATGGAAATTGGAGCCTTACTTTTCAGCATTTCGATTTTTTTTTTCTTTCTTCTCCTTATTTTTTCTATCTTTAATAAAGGGTTTAAAAGATTTGGTGTGGTTCATGTTGCCACAGGAATAAACAAAATAAGATGTATGCATTTGAAATTTCAAGCGCTATCCCAAAACATGTTTAGCAATATGGTTTTGTTACAGTGACACAATACTTTTAATACATTTGACCCTCTGGGTCTATTTATTTTACTGAAATTTGACTCAGCAAAGTCAAATCGCCTTATATCATTCTGCAAGACAACTCATTTTATGTCTGGATACAAACCACTTCACCTCCTAAGCTGCATAATCAACTCCTGCCCTAACATGCCAGTTAGCACTAGTGCCACTGAATGGAAAAAGAAATTGTGATGGCTTTGCAGAAATGCACTTAAATTTCTATGGGATGCCCGGTGAGCATCAGAACAATACATGGTGTATTAACTGCTATGTCTACTGACACACTTTTTCCTTGGCTTAGGTAATATTCTTATGTAAGGGTACAGCAGCCTACTGTCATCATATTAAGCAAAATTCTTGAATGGATACCATGATATAATCCTTTTTTTTAAAGTTTGGTTTTACTGGATATTTGGGAAACTGTTCTGTAATGACAAGCCCTGGAAGAAAATCTAAAAGACAGAGTATTTTCCGTGTTTGAAAGGTTTCTCCATATGGTCCCAAACAAGAAAATTATGGAAACATCTTATTCTCCAGTTACTCCGTGTTGTGCAATCAACATGGTTTAGTCTTCCCTTTTGCTATATACTCTTGTGTGCAGATTTTACTGTGTCTTTGTTTTATTTTTAACATTTATATACATTTATTAACAAGCAAAACTGAGATATCAGCTGTTTAAGGAAATGCTGGCGTGAACCATTATAGGAAAATGATACTTATTTCCATGTTCAGTCTATGGAAGGCAAGCCAAGGGATAACTCTTTTCCTGTAAACATCTTGAGTCCATTGGAAAAGAATTAAGTGTTGGACAAATAAGGTTTTTATTTTCTTTTTGGTTTCCTTCTCTCCCATTTTGTGTTAAACATTAGAATCTAGGCAAAACAGCCCATTATTTTAAGCTGTAAACCTGTTCTTTCTCTATTTCAGGGAAATCTGCTTGAAATGAGTCCAACCTTTTTATCTCCAGGTTTCTGGTCCGGCCAAAGAGACTGGAGTGTTTCTACCTGGGCTATGACTTTCTTTTCCCCTCCTCTGCATTGAGCTAAACCATGCTCTCCACGCAACTCGAGAGGAAGGGCTTGTAACCCAACAAATAGCAACGTCCTTGGCTGAGCAGATGACAGAGAGAGCCCAAAAACTCTCTGTACTCTTTGGTTCCAAGACACCAGCTCTTATGGTACCCAAAGCGTAGGTGCACATCTGCCTTGTTTCCCTCATGCTGCCTGAATACAGCATTTCCAGGCTTTGCCAAGCTGGTGATGGCCACAGGACTGCAGCCTGAAGAGGGAAGGACTGACACACTGCTTTCGTCAAGACTGACGTATGAGAGGTAATCACTGGTTGCTCATAAGTCTGAATCACTCATTTTTTAGTGGCTTGCAATATCACTAACAGAATTTCTTTTATCCTCTACCTTGCTGAAATGGAAGAAGCCCTTCCCTTTTATTTGAAACATTGGTTTTCTTTGGCTCCTTATACTTCCTCTGAAAGTCCTTAGGCATTTTTTTTTTTTTAATATAACCATATGCCTTGGCTACAGCGCATCATAGGTAACCGTACCAGAAGAGTGCAGTATATCTGATATGACTACTGCATGACTCTGATCTGACACAATCTCATGGTAACACTGTCGGGACGTGATTGCAATATTGCAGTCAGCACGGAGCGGGCACAGCGCCGACGGGAAAGTGGAAAGGCTGCAACAGAAATACAGCAAAATTGGGAGGAAGGCAGTCAAGTGTGGCAAAATGTGAGCAAAGGAAAAGAAAGACTGAAATAGAAGGGAATATTAATTGTAAATACATTCAGGAAAAAATTTTGGAGGGTGAAGACTCCTACTGTGTGCAGATACTGGAAATACAGACACTGATAATGAGAAGAGATGGTTGTTGGGGTTTTTTTGGTTGGTTTTTTTTTTTTTTTTAATACAGAAGAATGTATGTAGGAAAAATGATGTAGAAAAACTAGATAAAAACATTAAGAAATACACCTGAAACTGTGAAAGATCTTGGACTGTGGCATCATATTCCAGTGGCAAGAATTGGGAATCGTTAACTTGATCTGCTTAGCATCCAAATCTGGGCAAGTCTCTAGAAAATTAAGGAACAGAAAAATTCTGTACAGGCCTATTGGATAACTATAAATGCAACTTCTACCCTGTTTTCTACAATTCAGTGCACAACTGACTGACTTTGCTTTTATGCAGTGTTATTATAGCTATGTGTCATGGGTTAGGCCGCTCCAGCAACCAAACCCTACACAGTCGCTCACTCACCCTCCCCCACCCCAGGGATGAGGGAGAGAATTAAAGGAGAAAACGGGAAACCCGTGGGTTGAGATAAGAACAATTTTATACAGATAAGTACTAAACAATGTAGATGCTCACCACCCCCTCTTATCCAAAGCCTGTCTTGTCCCGAAGCTGCAAGCCCGGACGAACGTGAGGCCCCGAAACAGAGAGTGAGAGAGAGAGAGAGAGAAAGCACTTTGAGAGTCCAAAAGTGAGAGTCCCAGAAGGGCAAAAGCCCTTCTTTCCATCTGACCCTCACTTTTATACTGGGCATGACGCTGCATGATATGGAATACTAATTGGCCAGTTTGGCCCTCCATCTTAAGTTCCACCACAAATCACAGGGGAATTGTGGCCCCCTTGTCCCGGCCATGCTCCCCCTATCCTGTTGTGCTCCTGCACACTGGCAAGAACACGGCAGCTGAAAAATCCTTGAAACCTCAGTGCCAACTATAAACATCAGTGCGCTACCAACATTCTTCTCAGAGCGAGCCTCTGAGTAAAAGCAAAACACGGAGCTCTTCCAGCTGCTAAAAAGAAGAGCTAACTCTGTCCCAGCTAAAACCAGGACACTATGTCTCTTTAGCAGAAAATGGTGGTTTTTTTAAAGTTAATATACTTTTTTTAATCACTCCTATTTTGGTTGTTTAATTTTCTCAAGGGAAAAAGAGTTGTAATGTTCATCACTTGACACCGATACTCTTCAGGTACATTTTTACATTAATCCTTCTCAGTTTGTCACTCACCTGTGATTAATCAAGCAGAAGCTAAGAAATAAAATTATGTATTTTGTAAAGGTGAACTAAGATTTCAGTCACTGTGAAACCGAGTAGGGATGCTAGGACAGACTGTCAGGAAGTCCAGCTTGGTCTAGTTCTAGCTACTTCAGCGGAGTTATGATGAACCATATTTGCTGATAATCTGAATTTGGGGCATCCTTGTTACGTTCTTTTTAATACAGTATAATCTCAATAAGAGTAATAACTTGGAATAACTTTGTTTTGATCAATATCTGAAATGAAAATTATTTCATTAGCTGTTAGTTGTCTCCCAAGACAAAAATGCACCTAATTATTACTTGAGAGCAAGAAAAAAATTGCAATATTCTCCTTATTGTAATCTTTTACCGGATTACAATAATGACAAACTAGAAATTACTTCTGAGTTCCAACTTCATTGTAATATTTAGGATATCTGCCTGCTGAACATTGTGTATGACTTCCAATTACAACAGTGTGTGAGACATCTCAGTCTTTGAGGTCCCTCACAACATGTCCTTGGGACAGGAAAATGCTATTTTTGTGCAAATGCAAACAGAGCTATATACTCACTAATTTGCCCAGGCAAGTATGTGATATATATCAAAAAAGTCAATCCAATTGTCTTTAATCCCAGAGTACGTCTCTAATGGATGAACCATCATCCTTGATCCTACCTGAAAAGTCAAATGATACCTTCAAAAAATACATTAAAATTCACAATACTGTGGATTACTAAGGTATTCCTTTGGGGTACAGCTTGTTTGAAAAGAAGTAAAAAATATAAATTAGGCATTTAGTTAGTTACATATTGCCCACAGTTCTACAGAGTTGTGAAGAAAAGAAATCTGGAGTGCTGCATTGCACAACTTCATAATGCTGCATTTAGATTTTCCCTTGTATTTACAGACTGGTTTATTTTAAAATCTATTCAAGCATTGGAAAATCATAAATATGCAGCTCCACAGATCTGGAGGTCAGATTTCTGTGACTGTAATACATAGCTTCTACTTACAGAGCTCTCCAATTTAGGGTCAAGCTCTGCTTGCTTTACTCACGTTTGATTTAGGATGGAAATACACATGTGAGCGAAGGAGCAGGTTTGTCACCATATTACACAGCTGCACAGTACTGACACTGCTCCAGCAAAACACACACTAAGGCACTAATCTAAGAGGGGCAGAATATGACAGTGTTTGGTAGGGACGTTTCTAAGAGGTGGAACAGCGCTCGCATGAGTTCATAGGAAATGTAACTGAATCCTGATATATGGTTGTTTTTCTCTCCTTATCGATACTTCTGAGGGTTCATATCACTGCAGTTGAAGCCTCGTTTTGACTCCTCTATAAATGTTACAAATTTTAAATAAAGTAAGTCAACAGACACGAAAGCTGATATCAGTTTTAACCTCTTCAATTTTACCTGTACGTCAGCATGCAGTATTTTGGATTATGTAAACCTCCAGTCCTGCTGTTGGTTACACCCTTGTGAAGGAGCAGAAAGTCCAATTTTTAGCACGTAAACTTTCCCTTCGAATCTGCCAGAGGGACATAGAATGGCCTGCCCCAAAGTCACGTAACACCCTAAATCAATAGTCATTCATTGATCCAAGTGAATCACAGGCCTCTCATTTTACAGCTAATCCTTCTTTATCCAGTTGGTGCTGAATGTGTTGGTTGGGACACTGCAGGGTCCCTCCAGCAACTGCCACCCTGTTGGAGTATTTAATAAGAGAGAGACTGGATGGAACCAACACACACAGGCATGACATTTGAGCAGCTTAAATGGCACCACTTTATCTCTGGCACTGTTGCCAAAAGAGTTGTACGTCAAATCGTAATCCCAGGAAGGATTTTCTCTACAGCTGGAAATCACATGTGGAAAAGCAAAGGCAAAATGATCTTTGCCTATCTCCCACCTTCTCCTCCAGATGCTGACCAAGCACAAAGACTTTGAGAAGGAAATGCTCTTGGATGTTCAGTACTTGCCTAGATCCATAAATTCCTTGTGCTAACTGAGAGTAAAATGTATGGAGTTTAGATATTGTCTATCTAAAGTTCCTCTAAATAGAATTCATTCCCTTTAATTGCATTATCATACAATCCCCAAAGAATTAATACCATAAATAGTGATGACAATGAAAAAATTGGAGACAGGCTTGAGATATCTCACCTCTTAAGTCTTGGGGCTCAAACAAGCAAGAGTGCTGTGTGTCCCATTGCAAAGGCAGCTTTCAGAGCTGAGAGGCCAGATGAGAGCCTTGAGCTTTGTGTGCAGCAGTCTTGATGTCTGTCCAGACACAGATGGCCAGAGGGCTCGGAAGGTGTTATTCCAGGTAACAAAGAGTCTATCCACTGTAGCTTTTAGCCAGGATTGGGACTTGCTTATTCTCTATTTCATTGTCCCACTCTCTACTCAGGGCTGTTGAGAGAAGTTGCATAATAAAAGAAAGGAGTTGGTTTGGCTGCAGATGGTCCTGGTGCCTGTTATCTACTGTGGGTTCACTTTAGTTGTGTGGATGAGACTTGGGACATAATGAAAGGGAAAATCGCTCAGAGGCTTTTTAAGAGGTGAACATTTTATTTACTAGCTAATAGCTACTGCAAAGAAATTTTTCAGTAACCAAGATAAGGTTAGCTATATCTTCCTGCTAGGAAGTTTGTAGCATGCTTCTTTGGCTTAAATTGATGGATTCTGAATTTTCTAATAAGCTTTGCTTCATTGAAAACCAACTCTGTAAAAGCAGCAACATGTAAAAGCAAACCAACCCTTCTTATTTTCCCTGTATGTGTATTCAGAATCCTATCTCCAAACAACCTTAGAGAAAGTTTTCACTGCTTTTTTTTTTCTTGTTATTTCAGCATAGCCAACAGTAAAGGCCTTGTTTACATTAAGCAAATGTGCAATGATGCAGCAAAATCAATTTAGTCACACTGATGCAAATCCCTCATACAGATGTAATGCCTGTGTGCAAAGTAGGGCATTTCTGAATATACGCAATATTTAAAATGAAGTGAAAGAGAGAGATTCTATTCTTTCCAGCTGATTCCTTAATGCAATTCGTATAGATGCCCCTGAAAGCCTAAGTTGAAAGAAAGAGACTTTCTGGTCAAAAATAAGGGTTCATTAGGAGTGCCATTGATCATGAAGGAATATCATGACCTTTAGATTGAAAGTTGCAGTAGCTTAACAGATAGATTAATACTTTAAAAAGCACCTTTTACATTTAAACTGAGCATATTTAACCTTAAAATCTTTGGGAAAATAAATACGTGATTGCATAACTTCATTTTACTGTTACTTTTCAGAACAGAAGTGAAAATGAATGTGTTTTTGGTCCTGGGCTGTTCTTAGTAATTTAATGTGATCTGTTGTCAACAAGAGGGAGAACAAACCTCTGACACTCAATAAGAATAAGAAGAGAACAAAATGTACCTTACTCTGGGTATTCAGCCAAAGATCTATGGGCAAAAAATGGCAGAGTCTGTGAAGGCGTTACTGAAAACCAAGTGGGGTCAGCAAGTGAGGTGACAGTAGGAATGCCAGTAATGAGATAATGACCATTTTCCTTTGCAGTCTAGAGGTTTGGGGATTTTTTTTTTTAATTATTTTTTTTAGGTTTGGTTTTATAATAAAAATGTTTTGGAAAATTGTGGAGTTGGAGTAAAAGTTCTCGTAATTTTGTAAAGGTCTTTTAGATGTTTTTAGAAAAAAAAAAAAAAGATTCCAAATACTTTATGTTGCAGTATAACATTTATTTAACATAGTAATAAATGAAAGACCAAGATCCAAACAAAATATTTTTATTGAAAACATAGTTTTAAATCAAATCCAGACTATGTCTCAAAAGCTTTTCTTTACAAAGTATTTTAAAACTGGGGAAACTTTTTCCTAATCTGAGTGGAAGTGCATTCTGAAATCTGGGAATCTTTTTTTTAGAGGAAATTTTGATTCTCCTTACAGCTAAAGATTCACACTAGGGAAGTGAAAAAAGACGTCCTACAGGGCTTCTTTTCCATGTGGATTCACCTACTACCATCGCTACTGATGCTGAAAGTGACGGTTAAAGAAACATTTTTTTTCCTCCCCCATCCTCTCTAAAAAAGAAAAAGAAGCTTAGGAAGTCCCTTTCAGGAATTAAGTCAAGGCAGAATGTCATCCTAGTGGGTTACAGTCTCCCAATGGAGCCAGGTGACTTGAGAAACACTGTTCCATCCGACCAAATTCCCTTTGGACCTTCCCAGAAACATACATTAACAGGAGTTTGCAATGCTTCATTTTTTCAAACAGCAGCACTAACGCTTGCAAGAACCCGAGTAGGAAACCCTCATCAAAGAGACAGGGGCAAGGGAAGTGCTTAGGCAGGTAGGGAGCTAAGCACTCAATTATTACTGATTTTCGAATCCACAGGCGCTACAGCTATACCCCCTACCTTATAATTCCTGAGATTACTGAGATTTATCAACAGAAGCTGTGGCCCCCACTGGATAATTCCCGAGTTCCTTGAAATGAGTCTAATACCCAACAGGGTTACTTGTGTTGCTACAGAAAGCTATTTCTGACCTTTTACGTGTCAGAAAAGAAACTGGATGTGACGGATTTGGAGCTGCCCTGTGATAATTTAGGAATATGGTCTGTTGGCCTGATTATTTGGATGAATATCTGAGTTTAACTCGTCAGTGGTTGGCTTGCAACTGCACTCTTAAATTATCACTGAGCCAGTCTGTACTTGTGACCCTGGGACGCCCCACTTCCATTGAAGCTGCACAGCCAGGGAGCACCGGGACTTGGAAGGGGGAAGAGATTTAGTTTTGAACCACAGCACGGGCAGTCCTAGCATCCTGCTCATCTCTAGGAGGGACGTAGGTCTCCAAAGGTCCACTGGGGATTAGAGATGGGACCTGTAAGCATTTGATAAAACAACTGGATAGAGCACTGTTAGGGAACAATAACTGAACTGTGTTAGTGTTTAGTCATGCTGATCCCATGTGTTTGTGGAATTTTCTATGGAAGTGAAGAGTAACTCTAAAAAATACACTTTGTAAGAAAAAGGGTTTGTGAATACCACGGACATTTTCAGCAGTTTTTATCTAATATTGGATGATCAGAACTGGCACGCTGCCTCTCCGCTTAGGCAAGCCCCTTTTCCATGAAAGGGAACCTGATGAGATAACCCTAGGGTTAATTTACAAAAGCACAGTGACTTCTCTGAATGTGAAACTCACAGGAAGCTGTGCAGTGGTGTTGTTATTCCATAGTTTACAGTGGAGGCATGTTGGGTGGAGCTCTGGAAACATTACAGGGCAGCTGGCCCACTCCAGGGTGTTGGACCCAACCTCATCTGTGGTGAGCTTCCAGCTGAGACCAAGCTGGTCAAACGAATCTCTTCTCAATTGTGAAAGAAGAGTGCCAGCAGTTACTTGCCAGGTGCAGAAGAAATATTTGACTTGGGTGAATAGCGTATCTAATAGGACATAAAGAAGCTTTCTAAGAAACTATGCCTCAATGTGGAAGAAGTGAT
Organism: Tauraco erythrolophus; assembly: GCF_009769465.1. Taxonomy (NCBI): domain Eukaryota; kingdom Metazoa; phylum Chordata; class Aves; order Musophagiformes; family Musophagidae; genus Tauraco; species Tauraco erythrolophus. Next base: position 66,242,748 of record NC_141468.1, on the reverse strand, counting down.
TTTTTTGTGCGTGTATATATGTTGGGTAAGTGAAGTATAGAAAACAGAAAGTTGCAAATCCTAAGAAGATTACTCGAACCAGGTTTCTCTCGCTCTCTCCTGGCTGAAAGAACAAGTAGGTAGCTTACTATAGCTTTATGGACTCTTAACTGTGGAGTTCAAAAAGGCAGTCTATAGGCCTAAGCCATATTCTAGACTAATTCTGAATTCAACCATCACAGCTAGGGAGGCACTGTGTTCATCCACTGCTTATTCCAGCTGTTCTGGTATGTAAAGTTGTCCTTCTTCACTGCTGCTGGAAAGGTTAATATATTACATCTCCCTAACTGTGAATTGCTAGCGCACACATCTTGCCCCCAGTGAAGACATATTTTATGGATTTCATTCAACAGCAAAACCAATCGTATATTAAGACATCCATTTTCTCAAGAGAAGCCAGGCTAGAAAATGCCGAATGTTCTGGAGCAGATCCTCCCAGTGATTGCTTCATGTTGCTGGTAGTGGAGTCTGGCCAAAAAGCTGCTATATCCACCTCTTGGATGACTGCAGTGGCAAAAGCATTTTTTAATGATACAGATGGAGTGCTGAGTCTCCTCCGCCACTTCCTTCACTGTTGCCACATAAAAGATAAAACTGAGCTGTCTGGATCACACTGCAAGCCCCATGGCTTTATTTTGGTCTATGAAAAAGCTTTGGAAAGAGACTGTTTAGTGTCACATGGTTGGCTGAGGAGGAGGAAATGTTCATGCTGATGTTTAGGGGTAATCCAGGAAGAGTTGTGTTTTGTAAGGCCAAGTGACTGTCTACTAGAAAATTTAGAAATACAGGGAGGAGACAAACTGAACTAGAGACAAAAGGAAGAAATCAGAGTCAGCAAGTAAATTCTGAGTGCGAGGAGCTCCTAGTTATGAGCCATCCATTGAAAAGTTCTGCTGGGTAGTGGTCAGTCATTTCCTTCTGCAGCTGAAGTTTCTGAATGGTAACTTTTTGTAGATTATGTTGCAGGAATCTAGATTACAAATGGCAAAGGTCTAGATTGTGGTCACAAAGTGTATCTCTAAACAGAAGGCAAAACGCTGGAGAAATAATACTGCTTCTGCAATTTACTTTAATTGGGACGTCCAGAAGAAGCAGAGGATTTAATAAAACTCATGTATTGCAAACAGACGTAACAAGTAGCATAGCAAACTCTTAAACTTTTGTGTGAGTGTGGAAGAGGGAAGGAGACATGAAGTAATCTCAGCTTCTGGTTGCTTCCTGCAGCTAGTCAACATGATTTCCATGTTTTCTAAGCTGACTGTATCAGCTTGTCACCATCTTCATTTTTCTCCATTGGTTTGTCTCATGCTAGTGAAACACTGGAGAACCCAGCAAGTCACAGCCTGCTTCTGACAGAAACTAGACAAAGTTGGCAGCTGTTTTCAGACTGAAGACAGTACAGCATGTATTGCCCCATGGTGGTGGGCTTGTCTACATTGTCTTCTACAAGCAGCCCCAAGCCAGCTCTGCCTGGGGTCCCCGTTGGTCATATGCAGCTTAGCTACGGTCCAAAAGCAGTGCACCCAGGTGAGTATGATGAGGTGTGGCATCTTTCATTAGTTGTTTCCACATTTTGTCTCACCAATGAAGTTACAATTAGAAGCTTTTTCATTCACTCCCATCTTCCTATACTGCACGTTTGGTTATCTTGTGAGAGTTATTTCTGTTCCTCCTTAACGCTTTCTGCTCTTGTCCTGAGTACTCCTAATATGATGCCACCACTGACAAGAAGGAGAGCAGGGATCCACATTCAAATTCAAATCATACAAGTTCAAACATTTATTTTAAATCAGCTGCTGTTCAGATGCCATGCAACTACAGATTTTACAGCACAGTTCGTGTGAGCTTTGCAAACATCCCAAGCAAACAAACTTTGCAGAGAACATAATCGTATCATTTTACTAATCTCTGGGATACTGGCTCATGGGGATCATCATTTCCAACAAAGTGTCCGCTCAGACTCTTTGCAGAGTGATCTTTGTACCATTTGATAATATCTCTATTTTCCTATGTTGTCACCTATTGGAGTAAGAGCTTATGCTAGTTACAAAAACCAGCTAGTCTGACGATCTTATGACTTGCTATCATCCCTCACAAATATATTATTCATTGACTTTCTGATCATGTTTGCTATTAAAACTAATCAAACATACTTCAATTATTGCCTGCTTCCCGACAGACCCATTCTAATGGCATTTTTGGTACTTTTTCACCTTATGGAACCTATACAATTGTCCTTAGCTTTAATTCTCAAACCTGTTTCATCAGTAACACTTAACACACTCTCATCATGTTAGCTCCCATCACAAGGAATTGTGAGAACATCATTGTAGGGTGTTGGATAGCCAAGCCCATGTCTGTGGGATCAAAGAGGACGACAGGGCTCTACCCTACCACTTGTTGAGTCTCAGCAAAGGGAGAGAGGCAGCTGGACTGGGAGGCAGAAGGTGTGCTTCAGGAAACTGCTTCTGGTGACATTTTTTCCCTATGTGTTGGCAGGTCAAGAGTTGAGAAGGTATGGCTTGTGCTCTCTGTTGATGTTCTCAAGCAGAGAATGACATTTATCTCTTAACAGTTCCTTATAGTAAAGCCAGATCTGCTTTTTTCCCTCCATTTGAAACAACCTGTAGTATTGTTCTCCTGTTATCATGGTAAATTATGGATGTGAGACATGCTGGCTGAATCATGACAATGCTCCTGTATGCAGTTGTTCTATGCGCTGAAGTAGTTTGTCTTTTGTCATGTACGGCTCTTTTGTGCTATTTATTATGGGTCGGATGTTAGGGCCTTGATGGGATTGCAAGGAAGTGGGAAGCACGCTGGCTGCTCTGGGATTTTAAGCACAGACATCTGGAATATTCGGAGGAGCTCGGATCAGTTTACGATTGACCTGTGACCAATGCGTAAGCAGTGCTCCATGTCTGCCCACGTACTCAAGTTAAAGCATTTGATTCAATAAAACATTGTGTCCAAACCAGAACTGTGCTTTTCCAAACCAGAACTGGACTTCTCCCTTGTATTTTTTTAATTTTACCGATTGCCGTTTAGCTTCAGTCAGGTAACACGCCAGCGCACGGCAGTGTAGATATGACCCACCCAGCTGAAGGTGGGCCAAAATTTACAGACACCTGCACGTAAAGCAGGGGAGAAGGACAACCTCTTTGACAACCTCTCAAAGGGACAAAAGCCTCTCACCCAGCCAACGCCAGGCTGCCCACGCGCTGGTGGCCCTGGGTCAGGCCTTCTACCCAGCCACGAGCGCGGCCGTTTGGGCAGGGCCTGAGTGGACCATGGTCTCCAGCGGGGCCCGTAGGAAGCCCTGAACGCAGCATGTGCGAGCCGGTGGGGTGCAGGGCGCCAGGGAGGCGGCCGGCGTGTGCCGGTGGGTGCCCGGCGAGACGGGCGGCGGGCCGCCCCCGAGCGCGGCGGCGGGAAAACGCCCGGCCACCCGCTGGGGAAGACGGTGGGCGTGGGCGGGGCTTCTCGTGGGCGGGGCCTTTAGGGGCGGGGCCTCCTCCGGCCGTCGGGCTGGTTCCTGTGAGGGCGGGGCGGGAGAAGCGCTCGCCGCACGTAGGCGGCGGAGGGGGGCGGGCGGTCCCGAAGGGGGCGTGGCGCGGCGGGGCGGGGCGGGGCACCGGGGCCGAGCCCGCGGGCGGGGCGGGCGGCGCGGCGGGGGGAGGGGAGGGGCGGAGAGGGGCGGGGCGCAGCGTGGCGAAGGGCGGGGCGCGGGCGGCCGTTGGCCGTGTCGCGCGGCGGGGCAGCCTCCTCCCGGGGCAGGCACACAAACACCGCGGGCCGCGCGGGTCGGCGCAGCGGCGGCGGTAGCGGCAGCAGCGGAGCGGGCGGGAAGCGGCGGGGCGCAGCGGGGCCGCCCCGCCTTTCTTCGGCGCTCCGGCGGCGGCCGGCGCAGGACAATGGAAGAGGCGGCAGCGACGGTAGTAGCGGCGGCGGCGGCGGGGGGGCCCTGCCCAGCGGATCGAACGGGGGCGGCGGCGCTGAGCGGGGAGAACGAGGCCGAGAGCCGGCAGGGCCCGGCGGAGCGCGGCGGGGAGGTGGCCCCGCTCAACCTGTTGGACACTTGCGGCGTGTGCGGGCAGCCCATCCAGAGCCGGCGGCCCAAGCTGCTGCCCTGCCTGCACTCGGTCTGCCTCCGCTGCCTGCCGCAGCCCGACCGCTACCTCATGCTGCCCCCCGCCATCCCCTCCTCGGCCGCCGGAGTCCCGAAGGAGCCGCAGCCACCGGCGCCCCCCTCGCCCGTCTCTTCGCCGGCCTCACCCCTGCACTGCACGCCCGGTAAGTGGCCCTTCTGCCGCCGGCCCCTTCCCTCCGCCTAGCCCACGGTCCCCGTGCTTGGGGGTGCAGTCTCCTCCGCCCCCCGCAGGCGACAGACGTGGGAGGCGGGGAGCTATCGCGACGGGAACTTGGGAAGCACCGGCTGCCGTGGGCGGGGTGCCGGTCCCCGACCGCGGGGCTGCCGGGGGCACGGACCTGTCAGGGCGGGCTCGGGGCGGGCTGTGCTCGCTGTTGGCCAGCGCCAAGGCTGGCAGGGGAGTTGTGGATGGTTGTTGTTGTTTTTTTTTTTAATTATTGTTGTTTTTATTTTTTAAATTTCCCACCTCAGAAGGGTAGGCAGTAGTTTTACCTTCCCAGGACCCCTCTGTATGGGTAGAGAGGAGCGGCGGGAGCCGTCCCCCTCCTTTCCCCCGCCGGGTCGCGGCTGCGGGGCCGGGCCCCCCTCGGGGGCCGCGGCCGGCCTAGGCAGCGTCCCTCGGTGGGCGCCGGAGGGGCCTTTGCGCCCAGAAGGGCTTGCTTTTGCCTCTTGCCGGGGGAAAACCTTAATACGGGCTGGTACGAAGGCAGAAGAACGTAGCGAGAATGAACAGACTTTGAGTGATGTTTCTAGGCCGGCAGTTCGGAGCTCGCCTGGAGGGAAGCCCTGCAGGTGTCATCCTCTGTACCCGGCGGTGAGCCGGGCAGGGTCCGAGCGCCTGGGAGGTACCAAGAGCGGACGAGCAATAACGCTTTTCCACGTGATAGGCAGCCTGGATGGATCTACACATTCATGTAAAACTTACTTGTTTAATTGTCGCGCTGAAGGGAGAATGCTGCAAGAAGTTTTGGTAAGCTCCTGTACCGACATAGGAGCTTATGTCGGTGCTGTAGAAGATGTGCAATAAAATCCTACAATCTGAAAGTACTTTCTTAATGTTTTTCTTTTTTCCTGGCCCTCTTAGATCTAGTGGGTTACTTTGTTTTCTTAAAGGTAACTTCATCTTACAAAAAGGTGCAAACAAGCATCCTTTGGAAAAAAAAAAAAAGGGGCAAGATCCTGGAGAATCTTGAGTAGAAAAGGGGAAGTGGGATGGAACTTGAGCTTCTCTATAGATATTAGTGGAGGCTGTGCTTACTGGGATGTGTAGTGGGGCTTAAGTAGAAAATTCTACATGAAGAAGTAATAACTCCAAGTTGGCTATTCTTATGCAAGTACTTGGCATTGTTGTTTAAATGCATTTAGGAAACCTTTACCATCCTGCCAGCAATTCAGATGAGAAAGATTACAACTTGAATGTGCAAGATGTTTACAGCTATTTTAAAGGAACACCTCTTGAGAGAAAGGAATATTTGGGACAAGTGGAGAGACCAGCCTTGCTTCAGAGTATCTGAGAAAGTCCTGAGTATGTTATTAACAGGATATGCTGAGCCTCTTCATCCCCATGGATGTCTGTGTTTAGTGTATTCATTCAGTCTTTAATTTTAACATGTAATTTATGTGGTAGTCAGACTGCCTAGTCAGAAGTTCCAGAATGGGAAAATCTGCAAGACCCAAAGCCAGTATACTTAAGATTGGTTGATCCAGGAGATATTATTGCTCATAAGTCTACAACTATAAAGTTTTGCATGGGAGGAACGGAACAAGCACAAACCTTGGTGTGTGATGAGATACTTGGGAATGAGAAAGGTAGCAGAGATGCAGCTAGCTCAGGGTTTGCAACATAGGCTGAGAGACAATATAATCATCGTCTTATGAGTTTTGAGGTCATGAACAGCATAGTTTAATTCCCAGATGTTCTATTTCAATATAGCAGAAACAGAGGTCTGTAATTGAGTAAGAAATGAGATACATCATAAAAATGAAAAGATTAGTGCTATTGGAACATCTGCTTGAGAGGACGAATGATGGATGAAATAATGAATCGTAGCAACAGTAAACTTGTAGTTCTGTTCCCTCCTTTTGACTATGTGTGTTGGTTCTGTATGAGTGAATTCCACGATATATATTCCTCCTCATTCTACAAATTTACAGACATACTCTTTTTTGATGACATTGTTACCCTGTCAACTTGTTCTTTCAAGTTATTTTCATGCTTCTACACTACCTTTCATTGTCCAATAGGAAGAAGAAACATGTCTAGATCTCACACTCTCCTCGACACATTCTTTACATTCCTTCTTGTCATGGTTTTGGCCCAGTTAAAATGACAGTGGCTGCATACTAGCTAGCTAAGGCCTAACTTGATAATGTACATTGGCTGCTTTCTGTTTTCAAACTGATACAAAAAAAGTTGTAAACTTAAGTTAGGATTGCAAAAAAGAAAAAAAGTGTTGGTGTCTAAAGCTGATTATATTAAGGAAAAAATGTTTTGTTTGGAGGAGTTCTTAAATTCCCAGAAGATAGAAGGAAGGACAAAACAGTGCAAATCTGTCACCTCTTCTGGTACTGTGTTGTGCAGGATGTTTATGAGGAGTGACCTGAAGAAATAAACCGAAGAGTATAAGCTTAGAAAGTTGGATAGTAAATGCTGCTCATGATGTAAATGATGAGATTAGTGTGACTAAACTGAAGAAATAAATGGCAAGGAAGCTACTTGTGCTGGAAGGAACGTCCTAGGTAAGGAACAATAGAACTGCAAACTATGAAAAGCTCCTGGAGGATAAGCAGACAGACTGCTTATGCATGTGTGCTGAGCAGTAATGTGTTGGACAAAAAGAAGCCTGAAGAAAGATTGGTAGAAGGGAGTCTGTTTTGAACAAAGAGGAGGATGTGTTTTGAAAAGGGCTTCACGGAGCCTTGAGATGGAGTGTTTTGCTAATATCCAAATTAGTTGAGAAATAGGTGGCTAAAGAGGAACTGAGTTTCAAGTATAGTCTGGATATGCTTCTTGTCTTCAGTAAACTGCTTCCAAGCAGAAGCAGTCCTTTGCTTTACTAGCAAAACGTGTGCCTTCAACTTCCAACATATAGACAAGTTTACTTGCGAGAGCGTTGTCTCTCTTTCTGTGAAGATATTAACAACTAATAAAGGACTGCTGTGAAAAAATGTTCAAACTTCAGGATCTAGACTGAAATAAGAATTCTGATGTGGCTCACTTGAATGCACGGTTTGGCATGGGTAACGGCAAAGACGAGTGTCAAGACGCGTGAAGGAGCTTCCGGTGGTGGATGTTAATCAGTATTCCTCCTGCAAAGGTAGGCTGGTGGCAAGGCTGTTTGGCATGGATATGCTCTATACTGCCGCCTGCATTCAGTTTTGAAATAATTTCTATAGAAAAAGAAAGCTTGGAGTTTCTAATCCACTGTTCCTGGAAGTTTAAGGTGTTGCAGAATCAGCTGTGAGTCAGATTTCAATGGTCTTAGCACTGGAGAACTCACTGGTTGTTTTCTGAACGTCCAATGGCAACTTACTCGACCGCGGTGATGTTTTTATTGCATTGCCAAAAAAACAGGTTGCTAGGCACAGAATGTTACAAGCTGTGGGGAACACTGCAAGAGTGGGTCTGTAAATGTGATACTTGCTTGTAAGCAAGTGTCTACAGACACTGCTGCTGAATATCTTGGCTGACTTCATGTGTGTTTTCTTTTTGTTTCTCAAACGGCCATTCTTTTTGCTGTTTGATTGCGCGAGTTATAACTGGTGCATACGAGAAGGCTGTTATTAGAAATCCACCATTTGCCCAAATTTTGTGCTGGGTGGTGCTTCAATGACTAGTTGAGTAGTAGCCTATACTTAATTAAAGGACAGCATTTGTAATATGGGGAGTATCTGAACTTCATAGTACTCTTGTGGAATTTTTAAATGTGAAAGAGGTACATGAAAACTGCAAAGTTACGCATTGAGATTCTGTTCCTTTTCAAAACTTAAGTTACAAATGCCGTTGTTTGTTCTTTATCATCAATCTGTACACAAAATAGATTGGGAACTGGTGTGGGGAAAAACTTGTGAATGGAGATACATTGCAAAGTTTTGTGCGGGTATCATGACTAAATCTTACTAGTGTCAATACCAAAAATAGTAGAGGGAAATTTTTTTTATCTGTAGACAAACCTGCTGGCAAACAAATCTGTATGACGCTGTTAAAAGCATGCGATGTTTGGACGCTCCCAGGATATAAATTCTTGGGGAGTGTCCAGACTAACAACTCAAATGTGTTCGATACTTGCTGTTAATTAAGGAATAAATACTTCAGAGTTGCTAAACCAGGATTTCAGTGATGTTCATGTTTTTTATTTCAGCTTATTAATGCTCAGAAATATTTGTTTACCAATACAATTTGGAGGACTAAAGGACATGGAAGGAAGACCTAACCCTTGATATCCCCATATGTATGCTGGTGGCATCGGCTATTTTAGTATGTCCCACAGTCAGTCCTTATCCAGATAGCTTTAAACTTTCAGGCTTTTATCTGGTCTTGGTATCTGAACTTTCTGATGTCATTGCTTAATTTGACCGTGAAAATGCAGCATTTGAAATTAACTTAAATTTTCTTGTTTATCTGTATGCAACATGTTCTTTCCCTCTTTCACTTTGACAAGGATTAGGATCCTTATTAGTTTGAAGGATATAATAGCTTCATTTGAGCTTTCTTAGGATGAAGATCAATTTTTCTTCTAGGTCTTGGTAGTCTAAGAAGACTTAAGATTTTTTTTTTTTTTTAATCTGCCTGCTAGGTATGATTATTTCCATTTCATCTTTCATATTGTCACTTGCTTGTGCATTCTCTCTATCTTTGCCGTTACAAAAAGTCCATATTTTATTTGTATGTATATATTCACACTTGCATGTATATGGTTGCATCTATACATCCTCTTGATAAGAGGGCTGGAGCACCTTTCCTATGAGGACAGGCTGAAAGATTTGGGGCTGTTCAGCCTGGAGAAGAGGAGGCTCTGGGGTGACCTTATAGCGGTCTTCCAGTACCTCAAGGGGGCCTACAAGAAAGATGGGGAGAGGCTGTTCAGGAGGGCCTGTTGTGATAGGACAAGGGGTAATGGTTTCAAAATAGAGGGAGGTAGATTCAGATTGGATATTAGGAAAAAATTTTTTACCATGAGAGTTGTAGAACACTGGAACAGGTTGCCCAGAGAGGTGGTGGATGCTCCATCCCTGGAGACGTTCAAGGCCCGGTTGGACGAGGCCCTGAGTAACCTGATCTAGTTGGAGATATCCCTGTTCCTTGCAGGGGGGTTGGACTAGATGACCTTTGAAGGTCCCTTCCAGCCCTAACCATTCTATGATCCTTTCAGGAGTCTTATTCCTGCTGTGGTGCCATCAAAAACTGAATTGTTTAACTTGTAACAAACTTAAGGAGATTTGGGAGTGTCGATATTTGAAAAGAATGCACATTATAGGAATATGTATAGGAAAGATATACCTAGTTTTTGTACTATATTTTGTTTGTGCTTACTTTAAATTGAAAACTCCCAGAGCCCCAGAGATTATGGGGGCATATGTGAAAATCATTTAGCATTGTTACAGTGAAATGTTATATTATTGTTTTAATAGCCTGTAATGGACAAACCTCTTGGCTAACAAGACATTAAACTAGTAAAAACTTTAAATTATAGCCAGTAAGCCATCTAGAGAAGGTTCTTATTTTTCTAATTATAATGCCCCTCTCTTAGAGAAAGGTGTGCTCTCAAGATAGATATGATGAGATATGATACTAATTGTACAAGTGTAATTTGAAGTAGAGGATATATTCGACAAAAATTCCTGCATTCTCTTCTAACAGGAAATCCACAAAAATCAGTAGACATACTTATGCAGCCTCCATTAAGATGGACAACTACAGGATGCTGAAAAAAGCTTTAATCATGCTTGCTCCAATTTTTGATTAATATGCATAAATTGCATGCTTATTATCTTAAGTATGTCTACAGAATAGTATTTTGAGGGTAGGTTAGATGCATTTATGTTCTTGCTTCTTTCACCAATAGAAAGTGTGAGATTGAAAAGCAGAAGCCATCAGAAACACCAGATGAATGTTAAAACAACTGCAGTGATGTTCATTTGAATTAGAAGCCTTTTCAAAGTTAGGCTGTAGAAGTTATCAAAATAGCTGCACTGTTGTGTGAATTTTTTTTTTAACTGAAGATTTTAATCCTCAGAGGCCAACCTAGCTCTGTTCCAATACAAAATAGGCTTATAATGTCTCTAGTAAGCAATTAGTACTTTCAATAATGGAGAGGAACCCTAGATCATAAGATAACAGGAGAGGAAATACATACTAATGTATTAAAAAAGTTCTCAGATGTGTATCTAGTTGAAAGTATATTGGATTGTTTTAATGCCCGTGATAGAGATACCTCTTAAGAAAATGACTTGTCCGAAGGGCAAGGGAAAAATAATGGTGCATATGTTCCTCAAGAGGCAAGTCGAGGAAGGAGTGTGCTCTTTGTGGGCTAGCTTGTTCATCGGAGGAGTGTACTGGAGAGCTCGTAGGCCATGCAGTAGGATTTTCATTTGACCTGCTGACTTACATGAGTACTACCAAATGGCCAGATTCACTCAATTTACCCAATTTGCTAAATTTAAGAACAGAATGTTGTTGAAACTCTTGATTCTGAATGTGGTGTTGTTAAAGAAGCTGGTCTTTTGTACAGGAAGAGCTTTATGCCAGCATTGTGCGAGTTCGTGTCAAGATGCTGTGGGTGGAATTCCCATGTTATTTAGTGGAATTTCCCAGTAACAGAAAACTTACGAAGCTGGTATTTTGCCCATTATATCTAATCTAAAAACAAGACAGGGGAAAAACAAAAAGAATTTGAAGTGAATTTTAATGTGGCTGTATTTCAATATGAATAACTGACTGTTTATGAAAAGTCTGTTATTTCTGAAATTGGAAATTTTGACTTTTAGAAGATTTTTACAATAGGATGAAATACTTTAATACAGTAGTTTTCACTGATTTCTTGGCAATGATATTGCTGGTCAGGCAGGGTTCTTCAGGTGAATATGTCCCTGTAGATTGCTTTGTGGACCTATGCAGATGATCCAGCAGAATTGTGAATAGTAGCAAAATCTCCTACTGGACTTAATATCTCTTATTTGACTTTTATCTGCTGTAATAATTTAATGATGCATTCTTTTTTTCTTTGGCTAATTTAAAAGTCACAGAAATTTTTTTTTATAGAAAAATTCCAGTGATGCTGTTAAAATTTACCTTGACAATTGGGTAGCTATGGAGTTATTTACTGCTTCAACTATGCACTTGCAGCTCAAGCATGTTTCAAAGACATCAGTTGAACTGACTAAGTGTCTACTTTTTTTGTAGTGGCCAGAGAGAATGTATTAAAACATAAACCATCAAAGAAAGCATGAAGCGGTTGTGTGAAGTAACTAAGAAAACTACACAATTCTTAACAAAAAACAGTCTTGTAAGGTCGGGTGTGTAACCGAAGGTCGAGATAAATAATGTTCCTAATTACGTGATGTGCTTTCATGTATATATATGTAGATATAATGAAGAAATTATTTTCTGTGTATATATGTGTAGATCTAAGGAAGAAATTCTTCACTATGAGGGTAGCGAAGCACTGGAACAGGTTGCCCAGAGAAGTTGTGGATGCCTCGTCCCTGGCAGTGTTCAAGGCCAGGTTGGATGGGGTTTTGAGCAACCTGATGTAGTGGAAAGTGTCCCTCGCCATGGCAGGGGGGTTGGAACTATAGATGGCCCAAACCATTCTATGATTCTATTGATGCACGGAAACAAACTCCATAACTGCCGGAGAGTTACAAAGCGGGTATGTTTATTGCAGCGCTGGGTGCAAGGGGGATCTCTCCTCCACAAACTTGCACACCGTATGGTAAAACAAGCGCCTATTCATGATGACCAGATGGTCGCTAACAGTTCCGTTATCTTATTTGCTCCTTCTCAGGTCATTCCTCACGAACAATAGGGTTCCGGTTAACAGTTCTCGTTAACTTTATGGGTCTAGATGGCTACTTATCTGCTCCTTCTCAGGTCAAGCCGCCCTAATGTCATCATTCAGGAGCCTCTTATCTACATCGGCATTTTGCTAAACTATTTGCTGTGTTGCAATGCCTGTCTGAGTGTTATTTCTATATCACTATGAGGTAGAAACTTGTGCATTACCTTGCACACATTACTAAGTTATGACAGAAGGACTGATGTTAAACAAGCTTTCTAGTAATTTTTGAAGTTTATCAGTGGGCTATGGGAAAAAAGGAACACAGTAAGCAAGGCTCAGCTATTTGAACTGCACTCATTGGTTATGAGGGCCCTTGTTTCTAAAGTGGTTTTGAGTCACAGGCACATCTTCATTTCAAAAAAAGAATCTACAACTCCAGTGTTGAACTGCCCATAAGTGGGAGTACATGGACAAGTGAACTGAGCCATTTGCTTTCTGACTATAGAAAGATTCCTGCTTCTGATAAAAAGAGTAGCTTGTGGCAACCTACTTATTGAAAGTGGTGAGTTCCCCTTTGTTCTGCAGTCACTCAAATGACTATAGTGCAATTTGAATAAAATAAGACTGTAGCTGAAATACCCTTTGAACTAAAATGATTACCTAATTTGAAGAGTGACTGTATATTTTCCCAGTGAGCTGACACATCTGTCTGTACTGTACATAGTAAAAAAGAAACAGGACTATATTTTCTTAAATATTGACTTGGAAAAACCCCACGTATTTTCTAGGATGTCTACTTGAGTTCAGAGAGCCTGTAATAAACTTAAAAGTTCACTTAGTCTGCTTCATTTCTGGGCATCTGCTATAGAGTCACAACATGGTTAAGCACGTATGGAGTTGAAATTTGTTGAATCAATGCTATAAACCAGCCTAACAGAAGTTCCTGTTAAGCTTAGACTGCTGCTGAACTTGCTACATCAGAATACTTATCACAGTGATGATGCTGGTTACGGGAGGGAACACTGGCAGCTGTGCAGGGAGTGAGTAGGTGGCAAGCATGGTAGAGAGCTGCAGCACTCTGCTGGGGCTGGAGAATAAGACATTTTAAAGTGGGAGCAAGGTTCTAATTTTAAATACAAGGAACAGTGCCTTGGTAATGCAGCCCAGCACCAACAGGCCTGTTGCTAGAAACGAGTAGTTTGCAAGATTGGCCTGAAGAGCAAAAGTGTGAATTGAAACATGCTTTGTTTCAACCTAGGCTCTGCTTTAAAATGAGTAAACTAGTTACTAAAGTAATGTAGGAGTGTAAATTACCTGCCTTTCTTGTCTATTGGTTTAAAAAGAGGTAGAAGTAGCTTTGAATTGTCTTTGGCTTTGGGAAAAGTTGTAACTATTGTTTCAATAGTTTTCAAGTAAAAGTTGAAATTCATAGCATACCCTAGCCCTAAAGTGATAAATTAGGGTAGTGGGCAACTGATCAGTCAGAAGCCGAGATAGAGACATGCTATTTACAGGATAAGCTTTCTTGAATGATTATAGAGCTGTGTAGTGACATGTAGTGTCTGATAGCAGGACCTCAGTGATGGCTGAATGTCCTGGGAGCGTTGAAATTTTCTAGGCAGCATACTTCAGGGTTAAGTTTAGCTCTTTTCACACCTTCCTAGTTCCAGTAGTACCTTTGCTTGCTTAAGTAGTTGGTTTTCAGCCCTCAGTAGTTCTGTTCCTTACTTGCTGTTGTCTTTTTGGGGCATCTTTTATCATTCGTGGGGCATCTTTTATCATTCGTTAGCAGCTATTGTTCTCAGTTGGTTTAGCCTATGAATTGTTGAGCTTACCAACTACAGACTACTTGGCCTTCAATAGTTCTGTTTTCTCTTCTCATTGCTGGTATCCAGTAGGACTATGAGGGTAGCAAATCAAATCCAGCCCCCTGGCTAGCAAAGCTTTCCTTGAAACCCCCAAAATAATTTAGAATACTTCAATTGTTTAGTTTAATCAAATGTTAAAGGAGCTCAATCTCCTTTGAGAAGCTCTACTTAACTTTTCCTCAGTCCCTTCTCCATGCAAGAAACTTAAACGTGGATTCAGAGCTCATGCTTTAAATTTCACCTCAGTAAGTATTATCTCAAAATACAGACACACAGAATTCTTTCCTGGCGTAAACATAGGTGTAGGTTGCCTCCCATAGTCTACCTGAATTTAAGTCCAGAGGTGGACTTAAGCAGGGTTATTCCCTGCTTCATAGCAAAGGCAGAGTCCAATAGTGTGAAAGAGTGTTCAGAAGAGACTGGGATGGAATGTATGGGAGTGCCTGTTGTCTTTCCACATCTTCTAGCAGTGAAAATTAAAAAAAAAAAAACAAACACAACCCACAAACCTATCAGTGGGGCCTTGTTTTACATTTGTCTTAATTCTTATCTGTATCAAAAGAATGACCTGCAAAAATTGCTCTTACCACCTGATAAAGTAAGTTATTTGTTGTATAAACTGTCAGGACTGGCACCATCAGTGAAATTCATGTACCTTGATGCACTGAGCAGGTTCAACTGCAGATTGGGAGACAGTCTTCTGTTGCCTTTTTCTTCTTAGAAATGGCTTTATAACTGGGACCAGATACCATAAACTGTAACTTTGCTTCTAAATTGTATCGCATGTGTCTTCTAGATTATTATCACTGCTGCTTAAACTCAATGAGGCCAAAAATCTCTTCTCAAAATAGCCATTCTAGAAGCTGTTTTGGCAAAATGAAGACTTCTTATGTGGGCACCTCAGATGGGTTGAACTGACAGCCCTCTTCCCTCCGTTCCATCCTTTGTGCAAGGGCTGAATGGTCTGAATTCTTCGAGAAGCTAAATGCTAATCTTGCATCCATTTAGAGTCCATTTAGCAACAGTGTTACTGTATTGTGTTCCAGTCTCATTGTATGCATTGTGTGTTTGTTAGTTTTTTTTTTCTTTTTCCCAGTTCACAGTTCCTTGGGGGTGAGATCAGATTTAATAAGGTTTTGTTTGACTGCCTTTTGACTAATTTAAATTATTGAGAATATAGTATAGATGCTATGAGCTGTAGGATATCTGACTTTAATAATCTGACTTCTGACCTTCGCCAGAATAGCTGTTGTTCTGCCTTAAAGTTGTGGTTGGTTGGTTTTTTTTTTTTCATTTGTCATTATACCAGCCACGTAGGTTAAGAACCACAATGCCATGATTGAACTTGTGAATATTTCTTGAAAATAAAGTAGGAATAGAAGTGTAATCCCAGCTCATTCCCAAACTGGTATTGGAAGCAAAGTGTGATGTTTCCAGATCTTTTTATCTAAGCAAATATGTGATCAATCCATTCGGGCAGTATGGCACAAGAAGGTGAAAATACATCAAGTGAGTCTAAAGGACAGGTAAATGGCATTTATGAAGACTGGTTTTGGTAGAAGATTCATTTCCCTAAGCTTCTTTCTTAGTACAGAGAGTATCATGCTGGGAAAGTGCCTTGAAGAAGCTCTTCTCTGGTTTTAGGAAAATGGGAGAAACCGTGGGAAGACTAGTAGATTTCTTCAGCTGATATGGACGTTCGCATCAGCCAACAGGGTCTAGCTCATGGTTCAGTTATCTACTGCAGATTACAGTGTGAAATATGTTCATTTGATTCGTGTCAATATGGGACAATGGATGGATGTGCAAATAGGTGGTGAGGAGTTGGGTGTGCCTATTCAAGATAAGTGATTGTCTTAGTTTAAGATCTCTGTGAAATGCAAAAACGTAAACCTGCGAAATGCCTCATGGTGCTGCTAACGACGAGCCCCAACTGTGAAATATGACCTTCTCTGTATATATAACCTTTAACCATTCTGTTTGTTCTTATATAACCGTAGCCCTAGAGGAAGCAGAATGGTATGTATATAGTTCTTGCTTCTTGCAAAAGCCACCTAATGTTTTTGCTTTGCTGCCAATTGCAAGGTGTTAGACAAGAGGGGTCTAGGGGCCTGTATGCGCTTAATCTCTAATCTCGCTTAAAACCACTTTTAAGTTAGCTTGCTCAAGCCATGTATCTGTAAATTGCATAACCCTTGTGTAAGATAAGCAGGAGCCAAGATGGAGAACAAGGATGGTCCTGATGACTTCGCAGAGCAGAGTCATGATGACTTCGCTAGTTTTCTGGGGAGGTGAAAAAGTCATCACGAGGAAGACATACAGCCTTCATCCCTGAGACCCCTACTCACGACCACCAGGAGACACTGCGCTCGTGCAACTTGGGGGGAGTTAGGGGTGAAGACTATGGAGATTACTTCTCTGAGCTCATTGTAATAAGACCACCTCTTCTCGGAAATAATTAAGAATATGTATTAGTAAAAGAAATATAAACCAGAAATAGGAACTATACGGTGTGCGTCTTGGTGGAGCGGAGACTCCCGGCGCACCCAGCACTGTTTGCTTGCTTTTATTCGCCTAATAAATTGTAAACTTTAATTGGAGTTCTGTTTGGGACTCACTCATTTATCACAATAGCAAGAGAGAATATCAGGAGATCTGCAATAGGAACACAATTGGTAGCACTGCTGCCTCTGTAACCTGCTGTTTTCTGAGAGATGTGGGGCAGCTATTTGAAATCACAGTCATTCTTACTTGGTCAATCAGTGCATCTCTTCAACCCAGAAGGAAGACATTTTATTAGTTAAATTTGGTAATTTTCATATTAATTGTCATTGTCAGAGTAGAAGGAACAATGCTGCTTCTTAATGCTGATTCTTGGAGGCTGTATAGTCTGTGTGGATCTCACAGTGCATATATTGCTCTAGCTTTGTAGTATTAAAGTTATGTGGGAGCTGGAAAAAGCTGATCACCTTTCTTTTTGAACCCTTACAGCAGTGCTGTGGGATATTGGGCACATACAGCTGAGGAATGTAAAGTGAGTTGGCTTTTTATTCCTGTACATCTACACCCAAAAGTACAATGCTTGTAAATTGCAGATAACTGGGAGAATATTCTCCTCTCTAATTACTGGGTTTAGAATATTGGAGGGATTCTTGCAGTTGAACTGGATGCCCAATTATCAATAAGAGTGTTAGTGGAAGAAGTGGATGCTTTTAAGGTATGCATTAACTATGAAGGGAACTTCATGTAAATCAACACTTAGATGAATCTCACCCAAGGTATTAAAATTTGGCAATGCTTATCCATCTTTCAAGTGCAAAGTTTAACTTTATGCAGTCACTTCAGCACAGTAAATCAGTATTATTTCTGTGCTGCCATTAAGAGTTACTTTTTCATAGATGCTAAAATTCTGCATGTGACAAGCATAGTATTAAACCCTTTTTGAATATAACAAGAAGTCAGATGGGATTTGGGAATCTTGAGGTTGTTTTGCTTAAATAAATTAAATGGCTTGAATCTTTACTTTTTAATTTCAATAATAATGTCTTGCAGAGCACTCAGACCTATCTGATGGGAACTGCAGGAAATAAATATCTTTACTTTTTTGTCTTATCTACTATATTTACCAGAGTGGGAGTTTTCATCAAATATTGCTCGTGCCTTTCATTGTCCCTGTCCCTGCCAACAAACTTAAAAAAAAAATAAATCTAGGAGTCCTTAAAATATTACCAGGTTAATAATGAAAGTGTTTGGTATATAACAGACTTAATTCCAGTACACATTAAAAGTGTACCTTTATAAATATTCAGAATTTATCGATAAATACATATGAAGTTTCTCCTTCTCACTGTTGGGTATCTAAGTCCTGGGCATTATACTTGTCTGGTAAATGTGCTACTATCATATTGTCATTGAAGAACATATTGAAGAGATAGAAAAAGCAGCAACATCCAGAGAAGAGCAATAAAGCTGGTGAAGGATCTAGAGCACAAGTCTTATGAGGAGCAGCTGAGGGAACTGGGGTTGTTTAGCCTGGAGAAAAGGAGGCTGAGGGGACACCTTATCGCTCTCTACAACTGCCTGAAAGGAGGTTGTAACGAGGTGGGTGTCTGTATCTTTTCCCAAGTAACAAGTGGTAGGACAAGAGGAAACAGCCCTAAGTTGTGCCAGGGGAGGTTTAGATTGGATATTAGGAAAAATTTCTTCACTGAAAGGGTTGTCAAGCATTGGAACAGGCTGCCCAGGGAAGTGGTTGAGTCACCCATCCCTGGAGGTATATAAAAGATGTGGAGATGTGGTGCTTAGGGACATGATTTAGTGGTGGACTTGGCAGTGCTAGGTTAACAGTTCCACTTGATGATCTTTAAGGTCTTTTCCAACCTAAATGATTCTGTGATTCTAATTAGCAAAAAATATGTTTTTAATACCAACCTGCCCTTTCTTTTTCTTCTCTCCACCCCATCACCAAACAAAATAACATAAGCAAAAGCAGAACCTGTTATTCTAAATTAACATACTTATGTACTTTTGAATTTCCATTCCTTGCATATACAACTTATGGATATAGTTGATGGAGTCTTCCATTCTATTTGTTACATCACTGTAATTTATATTTTGAGATCTCTTGAAGGAAACATAATAGAGACGTTGATGACTTCTGAACTATAAGTCTGTCCTTGAGAAGAACTTCAGAATAGGTATCTACATGGCAGAATACAGGTGAATGCAGCAAACACTGCAGTTGACAAGTTGACGTCTCTGAATATTGACACTTCAGTGACTTTAACCAAGTTTTCCTTAGGAGCTACAGACTGAGTTTGTTTGAGTACCTCATAAGAGATCTACTATGTGCTTCTCCATTGTGTTTTCCACCAGGAATTTGAAATCACCGTAGCAGGGATTTGTGTAGTAGAGTAGACAGGTAAGTTGAGATTCGTTGTCCAAACTGCCACTGTCCAATCTTCTGCCACTTCTGAATTTCTGGGATGCACATGATATTCTAAAAAGGGCTGGCAGATGTAGTGCATGACCCACAGGAGACCTATTTTCTTCTGGAATAGTAGCTGGAAGCCAAGCAAGATATCATCCTCAAATTAGGTATGTCTGTTTAGGCACCTGAATTGCTCCCCTGAGGCTAGTGGCTTGAAAAATGAGGGCCAAGAGGCTCGCTTTCCAGGTCCTGATAGGTAGTTTCCAGTTACTGAGCGATGATCATATTGAGAATGGGAGGAGACTTGTGAAATACAAGGATGCATCTGAGTACTCGAAGAGAGAGAAACATGAGCTAGCCAAAGGCCTTGAATAGCATTAGCATTCCTGTTTTGGACGACGTTTCTCCTGAAATACTCTCAACTAAAGCCTGTTACCTACTGCTGTTCTTGCCACCGCTTCCAACTTTGTTTCCTTAATGTGGTCCAGATTCTTAGAAGTAATTTTTTGAGATTTTTTTTTACCTTCGTATCTACTCAATGTTGGTGGGAACGTTACGGTATGTGGGGCTAAACAGAGGAAATAAGGGAAACTGTGAAGAATGCCACATGTTCGAGTATAGTTTTCATCTTTTCAACAAAGGATTAAAAAGAACCAGCTCCTTCAGTGTCATCCAGAAAGGCTTGGTTCTTTAGCTTGTGACTACCTTCAACTGCCCAAATGATAATCTGCTTACCTACTTTTTTATAGCTGTCATTTCTGGTAATAGATGCATTGTACTGCAACTACTGAAGTCAGTTGGTAGTAGATGAGAACTCTAAAAGATGAAGACCAGAGTATGAAATTTCTTGCTGCAAAGAAATGACTACTATCTGTGTTGTGCTCACAAGTCCTAAGATGGGGTCCGTTGCCTTACCAGAGATTTTGGCAACAGAAGTTTTTTACCCCATTGATCTTTTTTTAAAAAATAGTAATAACAATGTGCTAATGTGTTGCTATGCAGGGAGAAAGGCATTAATTTCCTTGTTCCAGAAGCACATGGATACAATAGACTTAAACATTGTTGGCAGGATCCTAGAGTGTCTGCAAAATGGTATTTCAGTAGAATGTGTGAATCTGGACAGCATTAAACCCACTTTCAAAATGTTGGCAATTTGAAAAATGCTAGGCTGCTGAGAGGAAACGATGCAAGAATATCACTGAATCTTAAAAATCCTTGCATCTTGCATGCTTGAATTCATTACACTTAAGTTGGAAATACTTGACAATTTCATGACTTGAATGAATGTATTTAAATTTTGATGAAAAATGCTAATCACAGTCAGCGGTGACAATTGGCATAATTGTTCACAGCTTCTGCATCATTGTTTAAGCATGTTCATTGCAAGGCAGTGAGGTTTTTTTATTTATCATCTTGTACTTAAATAATATCTATCCCACAATAGCAGTATTTCCCTTTGTTACCATTATGGCACTTCTTATAATTGTGTTGTTGAAGGAAATGTGTTGGACCGTCTTGAATGTGAACATAAACTCTACCTTCTGAATTTCTTAAGGTATTCAGAAGTAGCTGGAGAGTCAGCCCTTGCAAAATTTACAGTTTATGAAGTCTAATATGTGGTATTTGAAATGTTTGAAGACTGAGCATGTATAGCAAAAACAATGAACCATTTCACAGTGCAGCTGAACTATTTTAATTCAGCTTTGCAGTGCTTTCTAAGAAAGTCAATGCACTGCAGCATAAAAACTGGCCTGTAACACTCTCTTCCAGAGGGGGGATTACAGCTAGTAGTCTTTGTCTGGTTTTCATCTCTTTACGTTTTAAAGAGTGGTAAATAAAGCATTCAGATTTTAATAAACTTATCCACTGGATTCGTGATAGCTTTGAATGTTTTTTATTTTGGCAGTAGGTGCCAGTTTCCCCTTGAGATGTGCTTGCTTGTTGGTTTAACCTATCCCCCCTCCACTAGCAGCAGCCAGGCTGTCAGAACTAGACAGGAGCAGCTTTTTCTGGAACAAACTGGTTTGAAGAAGTTGCCAATTTTGCAGCACCAGCATTGGCTTAATGAGAAACAAGAGGAAAGCAGTAATTATTTTTAAAATTGATTCAGACATTATTGCATGTGATATCATCTCTCGAATTAAGTTTTCCAAGTGTTTGTTTTTAACAGAAAAACGTGACCTGTGTAAATACACCCAGTTTGCCCTCAACCCCATGCATTTTAATGAAAAACCTTGCAAATATTAATGGTGTCTATATACACAGCGAGAGGAGAAAAGATTCTGTAGGTCACAAAAGAAATGCCCTAATTTTCTCTGTAGTTATGCTAAAAATATTATAGCTGGCACTGTCTTCAGTCTCTAACATACCTTCTATTCATGTTAACTAGCCTGCCTGTTTTTTTAAAATGTTAACTGTATGTGTCACTTGCCATTAGTATTTTCTGTTCTGAAATCTGAATAGTTAAAATTTCAAATAAGACTTCTGTAAAACTGAGGAAAATTGCCTCATGCAAGCCTAATTAATTTATTCTGTAATGACTATGTCATTTTAGGGAAAATTAGTTACCAGTTGCTTCCAAGCACTCTAATTAATAGAGAGAGCTCTCTTTCACAAAACTACTTTTTTTTTTTGACTAATCTGTATTGAAGAAAGGAAACCTTTAAGCCTTTCTTTTAAAATACCCTTTTGAATCTACAAATGATGTCCTGGTTTCATCCAGTGGCTTTATTAAATTGACTCTGAAACCTGTTCGCTACAGTGAAGACGCAAATGAGCCGAAACTGGGGCAGACCAGAACGGTCTCCTCCTATTGTCTCAGGATGCTTCAGTAGTCTGGAATGTACTCCCAGGAAATTGAGAGCTGAGCTGGAAATAATATGGTATATGCTGTAAATCCATTCTGCTGAATGGCTTGAAATGGCTTTGCTGTGGATGCAGCGTGTAACTTGTGAGGAGAAAGAATGTGCTGTGGTTTCCCTATATATCTAAAATGCAGGCTAGTGTTCCTTGAAGAGGCATATGCCTTGTGAGCCTGTAGACAGTGAGAACTGTTACAGTGGAAACTAACTGTTCTTTCCCAGCACAGCCCTGTTTAATCCATGTCGTATTCCCTAATTCAGCTCATTGCATGGTAGCATAAATCTGTATTGTCAAGGGATAGAAATGAACCGACAGGAGAGCCAGCATTGTTACTTTTTGTTAGCGGTGTGGTGTCCAGGCCTTGTTCAAGCAAAGTCTCAATGTAAGGTTCCACAGCTGCTTGACATATATGAATGGATGCTGCTGCTAAAAAGAGCGGAGGTCTTGACCTCTACTCCTCCTGCTCAAGAGCCATGTGCTCACTATACAGCTGTGTGAACAGCTATCCTGACACAAAGGAGCAGATGAAAACGTGAGATCTTACCACTTACTATCCTCAACGATAATCATGATGGTGATTATGGAACTACTCCCAAGTTAAGTAGTATGTTTTCCACTGGAGCACTCTGGAAATGCCTGCTCCATTAAAAAAAAAAATCTTACAAGATTATTTTGACAAAAATAAACCCTGACACTTGAGAACTTTATTCTTCTAAGCAAGAGCAAACAGGTAAGTATGCTTTTAAAATCTTACTTCCTGCAATGACTTCATTTAGACACTAACAAATTGACACATTGGGAGTAATTTACCTACTCTGGGAGCTCAGTGGACTGCCTGCTAAGACATAGGTTCTCCCTCAGCTTGCATCAGTGTAGAGACAGGAGGAGAAACAGTTTTAAGCCTCTCTTCCTCCTTCATAGACAATGGGTTTCTTTTTTTTTTATACCTTTGAGTGAAGACACATAATAATCAGTTATTAAAATAGAGCAAAATATGCAATTCCTGTTAGGATTCTTAAATTTGAAAATTTAAGCCCATGTAAACTGAGACTGTTCTCAGTGAAAGGCATTTTAATGCATATCCCTTGCAGAGTTGCCCTTTTGAAGATTCAGTAAGTGCTAAGACTACTGAGGAACCTTACCTATTTCTAACAATACATGGAGTTTTTTTGTGCTCTCTACTTCTCAGATGTTTTTTCTTTTTTTTTTGGTTTGTATCCACTAAACTTTGCAGTGCTTCAGGCCCAAATGCACTGAAATTTGCAGTTATTGTACAGAGAAATCCTATGGGTTTTTCTGAGTTCTCTTCCTCCCTGCATTTGCCCCATTGTAATAGGCACTACAGAGCTGGAAGCAGAAAATTGCTTTTCATGTGAATAATATGGATGGTGATTAGAACCAGAAAATTAACTTCTTGTTACTGCTAGAGAAAATGAGGTTCTGTAGGAGAGAATATTCTAAATCAGGAGAAAGGGTGGCAGATCAGCTGGCAGCTGACCGAAGCTTGACAGAAGGTTGAGAGAGAAACGTAGCATTTAAAACAAACAGACAATTGGGGAAGGGTTAGTCCAGTCAAAAAAAAAATAGAACAACTGGCTAAAGGTCTGTCTACATCCTGCAATTTAAAGGAAGCAAACACCAAAGAGTGGTGTCACCTGGAGTGGTGACTCCAGGACACCAGAGCAGCTATGGGATGTAGGTGATGCTACTTCAGGCAATTTTAGGAAAATGTAAGGTCACCCTTGCCCAAGTCCCCCTCCTCACACACTCAAAGAAGGAATAGGAAAGGTAGCTTGATCTTAACCTTGATTAACCTTGAATGATCTTGATTCTGGGTCGTGGCAATCCCAGGCACAAATACAGACTGGGCGGAGAATGGATCGTGAGCAGCCCTGAGGAGAAGGACTTGGGAGTACTGGTGGACGAGAAGCTCAATATGAGCCGGCAATGTGCTCTTGCGGCCCAGAAGGCCAACCGCGTCCTGGGCTGCATCAAGAGGAGCGTGGCCAGCAGGTCGAGGGAGGTGATTCTCCCCCTCTACTCTGCCCTCGTGAGACCTCACTTGGAGTATTGCGTCCAGTTCTGGAGTCCCCAACATAAGAAGGACATGGACCAGTTGGAGAGGGTCCAGAGGAGGGCCACGAAGATGATAAGAGGGCTGGAGCACCTTTCCTATGAGGACAGGCTGAAAGAGTTGGGGCTGTTCAGCCTGGAGAAGAGGAGGCTCCGGGGTGACCTTATAGCGGTCTTCCAGTACCTCAAGGGGGCCTACAAGAAAGATGGGGAGAGGCTGTTCAGGAGGGCCTGTTGTGATAGGACAAGGGGTGATGGTTTTAAAATAGAGGGAGGTAGATTCAGATTGGATATTAGGAAAAAATTTTTTACCATGAGAGTTGTAGAACACTGGAACAGGTTGCCCAGAGAGGTGGTGGATGCTCCATCCCTGGAGACGTTCAAGGCCCGGTTGGATGAGGCTCTGAGCAACCTGATCTAGTTGGAGATATCCCTGTTCCTTGCAGGGGGGTTGGACTAGATGACCTTTGAAGGTCCCTTCCAGCCCTAACGATTCTATGATTCTATGATTCTATGATTAACTTGTTTCCTCTTTTAAGTAATACTAGATCCGATTGTCTCAGATATTCCCTGTGTTTCTGGAGTGTAGTGCAACATCAGGCATTCTGAAAGGAAATGATGTTAAAAATACCAAGTGTTGACTCTTTATTTCTGGCAGCTTGCTATTGTAGCAAGTCTTCTTTCAGAGAATCTTC
Organism: Tauraco erythrolophus; assembly: GCF_009769465.1. Classification (NCBI taxonomy): domain Eukaryota; kingdom Metazoa; phylum Chordata; class Aves; order Musophagiformes; family Musophagidae; genus Tauraco; species Tauraco erythrolophus. The sequence continues at coordinate 66,218,131 of NC_141468.1, read as the reverse complement.
AGGAAGGAAGATTACTTTGTTCACTAAAAGATAACTTGGTCTTGAAAGCCTCCTAACTATGTTGTTCAATTCACACGCAAATTCTTCAAAGCTCTTCAGAGTTGATTGGATCAAGAATTACTTGAGCATCAGAACATTAATGTGGAATTAGATGTCCTCCTTGCCCCGAGTTTAATCAAGATAAACAGTAGAGCCTCACCATCCTGGAACATGCTTAAACTTAACAGTGTTAGCGGAAATGCTAAACTGAATCTGATGCTGTTTCTGATGGCGGTGCATTATAATTGCTCTGACAATATTTGTTTAAAGATACTGGGTTTTGTCTTTTGTGAAAATACTAGGTTTGGGCTGACTTGATAATGTGCTTGAAGAATATGTACTTGGTATAGCAAATATCAATTGCAGAAATGATTTTTGAATTATTGAAATTTCACTGCATTATTCCACGCTGTGTGAGTTAATGATGTTCTGTGCTGCAGTTCTCCAGATTTTTCTTCTCTTTTGCCCTCATTCCTTTTAACAAAACTGTGGATATTTGAGAGGAGAGGGGGAATGAACAACAAAATAGTTGGTTGTTGGTTTTTTTTTCTTCTAAAGCAATAATGTAGTTCTTGTTTTGATGACATAGTATGCTTCTCCTATAGTTTCATTAGAGGATGAATTATTTTCCTTACCAGTTTATATAAGGAGATCAACTAAATGGCTTTTAATATCTTGCTACTCGGAATTTGAATCTTCTTGAACAGACCATAGTATAATAGCTAGAGTTCCCAGCCTTGAAAGCACTGAAGTATATTGTGGCACACTTCAGGAAGGAAGTGTCTTGAAACAAGAGGAAGGAAGTGTTGGCAATAAGATTAAGCATAGTTAGAAAGCTATTGCGCAATTGCTTCCAAACCTTAACACTTAAAAAAACCCCCAAAAAACACCCCAAACAAAAAACAACAAACAAAAAACCAACAACCAAACCCACACCAAAAAAATCAAGCTTGATTCATTGTAGCACTAGGAAAGTGTCTTGCAGAGGGACTAGATGGAGGAAATGTTAATTCAGAGGTTAATTTAGAAATTGCATTCTATGCATGCTTAAGGAACAGTTTAAAATGTAATTAGGTGTTCATGAGGAAAGAAGGTGTACCAATGAAGATTGAAAGCAAATACATACATGGAACATAGTAAGAAAACGCTAGGGCTATATTAACTTGCCTTTGTCTTACATTCCTTCTTCCTGTATGTTATTGTAACTCTGATGAAATATGAGCAGAAATGTCTTTGGAAAATATCATCGTCCTTTTGGTTGTTCAAAAACTTAGAGTTAATTGCTTGCCACAGCACCTGTTGCCTTCTTAGCAAGAGCTTGTACGTATGCTCCTATGTTTACTTCAGCCATCTGTTCTAATACTATTTGTTAGTTATGACTTTAAACCAACCTGACCCTTTATGCACCAAAAGAAGTCAAATTCCTCTATCAGGTCTATTAGTAGGCTGGGAGAGCAGTAATCCATAGTGTGCACTGTTGTGTTTCGTTACTATCACAGAACTTGAGAGGATACTTGTCCATGGTCTGAGTTAAGCCTTTGTACTGGAAAATTGGATGAGTGATTTAGCCCAGCCAGCAGCTAAGCTACTACCCAGCTGCTCACTCCTCCTCCCTAGTGGGATGGAGAGGCAAAAAAAATGTAACAAAAAGCCCAAGTATTAAGATAAGAACAGAGAGGGGTCACCCACTAACCATGGCCCTGGGCTTGGGGACAAATCAATTTAATTCGTTAACAGCTACTTCAGAGAGGATGAGACAAAGCCAGATCTTAAAAACACCTTCCCCCACCCCTCTCTTCCTCCTGTCTCACCTCCTCTCCCACAGCTGCACAGGGAGATGGGGAATGGGTGTTGCAGGTCTGTTTGTCATACGCTGTTTCTGCTGCTCTTTCCTGGAGGGGGAGGACTCCTCACACTCTTCCCTTGCTCCACTGTGAGGCCCCTTCCCACAGGAGACAGATCTCCATGAACTTCTCCGGTGTGAATCCTTCCTGCAGGATGCAATCCTTACCCATCAGACTGCTCCAGCGTAGGCTTTCCCCATGGAGTCACAGCTTCTTAGGGTGCAGCCACCCACTGCAGTGTGGAGTCACTTCCCATGGACTGCAGATGCATCTCTGCTTCACTGTCAGTCTCCAGCAGCGTGGAGTCCTTTCCCACAGAAAGTCCTCTACAGACTCCTTTAGGCACAGGCATCTCTGCTCCAGCATGGGGTTCTCCATGGGCTGTGGGTGGATCTCTGCTCCACCGTTTCTCTCTTGCGCAGCAGGGTGTCCGCCTGCTGTCCCCCATGGGCTGCAGGGGGAATCTCAGCTCTGGCACGCCTCCTCCTGCTCCATCTTCACTGACCTTGGTGTCTGCGTAGCCATTTCTCTCAGATCTTGGTCTTCTTTCTGCTGTGGCTGCACTGGACCTGCCGACCTGACAAACCTTGGCAGTCCTGGCAGGATGAGCTCTGCCCAGCAGGCACCTGGGAATGGGGCACTTGACAGTGCTCCAAGCCATGCCACCGTGACCATCTCCAGTTGGGTTCAGTGGCCCAGTGCAAGCAGTTGCCTGCATGGGAGGTTGGGGGTGGGGCAGGTCCAGCCTGGCCAGAGACAGGTTGGGCAGGTTTTAGAGACAGGGAAACTTCTTGCAGCTCCTAACAGGGGCTACCTCTGCAGCCCCTCTCCTGCTACCAAAACCCCACCACATAAACCCAGCACAATCTCTCTAAGGTTGTAACATGACAGAGTGCTGTCTCCTACATAAAAAACCTGTGAAGTTACATACAAACCAGCATCTACTCTGCTCTCATGAGACCCCACCAGGAATACTGTGTTCAGCTTTGGGGCCGCCAACATAAGAAGGACATGAACCTGTTGCAGCATTAAAGAGGAGGGCCATGAAGGTGATCTGAGGGCTGGAGTGCCTCTCCTATGAAGACAGGCTGAGAGAGTTGGGGTTGTTCAGCCTGGAGAAGAGAAGGCTCAGGGGAGACCTTCCAGCAGCCTTCTGGTACCTAAAGGGGGCCTACAAGAAAGCTGAAGAGGGACTTTTTGCAAGGGCGTGTAGGGACAAGACAAGGGGCAATGGCTTTAAAGTGAAAGAGGGTAAATTTAGATTAGATCTAAGGAAGAAATTCTTCATTCTGAGGGTGGCGAGGCACTGGAACAGGTTGCCCAGAGAAGTTGTGATGCCCCATCCCTGGAAGTGTTCAAGGCCAGATTGGATGAGGCTTTGAGCAGCTTGATGTACTGTAAGGTGTCCCTGCCCATGGCAGGGGGCCTGGAACTAGATGATCTTTAAGATCCTTTCCAACCCAAACCAATCTATGATTCTATGATCTCTTTTAGATCCGCTTCACTTCTCCTATCAACTAATGATAGAACTCTAGTTTAAAGCATTTAGCTTAAAAAAAAATAAAAAGCCTCAAAACCAACCAAAAAAACCCAAATAAAAAAACCCAACCCAGAATCATTAGGGTCATCTCAAAGACCCATGTGGGGTGGGTTAACCTTGGCAGGCTGCCAGACATCCACCAAGCTGTGCTTTCTCTCCTCCTCAACAGGACAGGTGAAGACAGGGAGATTGCTTATCGATTACCCTCGTGGACAAAACATTCAATGCTAGGAAGGTTAATTTATTGCCAATTAAATAGATTTTGATGATGAGAAACAAACACAAAAATAAAAAAACCCACACCTTCCCCCCTCACACCCCTCTTCAGCTTCACTCCTTCATTCCTGACTTTACCTTCTCACCTCCTTGAGCAGTGGAGTGGAGATAGGGAACAGAGGTTGTGGTCAGTTCATAAGAGTTCCTCTTTGTTCCTCTGTCTTCCACCCACTTTTTCCCTGCTCCAGTGTGGAATCTCTCCTATGGCATACAGCCCTTCAAGACCTGTTCCAATGTGGGCCCTCTCCATGGAGTACAGTCCTTCAGGAGCAGGCTGCTCCAGTGTGGGTCCCCCACAGGCCACAGTTACTGTCAGAAGACCTGCTCCTGCATGGACATCTCTCCAGTAGATGCAGCTCCTGCCAGGAACTTGCTCTGGCGTGGTCTTTCCACAGACTGCGGCTTCTTTCAGGACAGATCTACCTGCTGCAGCATGGATACCTGCTCTAATGTGGTCTTCCATGGGCTGCAGAAGGACAGTCTGTTTCACCATGGTCTTCTCTGCTCTGGCACCTGAAGCACCACCTCCCCCTCCTTCACTGACCCAGGTGCCTGCAGGGCTGTTTCTCTCAAGTTTTTCTTCCTCTCTCCCAGCTCCTGTTGCACAGCATTTTTTAACCTGTCAAACATATACACAGAGGTGCCTCCAGCATTGCTGATGGGTTCACCTTTGGCCAGTGATAGGTCTGTCTTGGAATTGGCTTTGTTTGACATGGGGCCAGCTCGCAGTGTCTTCTCATATAGGACACGTCCCCTGCAGCTCCCCCTTGCCCCCCATTACCAAAACCTGGACATGTAAACCCAATGCACCATGTTACTGGACCAAATCTTACTCTAAAACAAAAGGACTCTGCTGCACATGAAAAAAAAAAAAAGGTTATATGTTGTTTTCAGAAACACATACTGAACAAATCAGGTAACTTTCTTGCTTCTTTTCCCCATATTTCTTGTTTATAACTTTCTGCAGGCTGGCCTTTATGAGTGTGTCCTCGTAGGATTGTGCTGATGTGTTTTGGGCTGTAAGCAACATAAATAACATGAACTGACTTAAATCCCATCAGATTGGTGATAGCTGGCAACTGTACAATTTGTTTTGGATGAATGGCTGAAAACTTTGCTTGGCCTGTGTGTAGTTTTGTAATTTTATACAAAAAGCTGCATCCGGTAACTAGAATTACAAAGTTAAGGATTTAATTACTGTTTCCAAATAGAACTTTAGTACTTAATTATGACAGGTAACCCTGATAACGTAGAAATGCTAATGTTGAAACAGAGATATGTTTGTCCATGAGCTTTGCTAAATTAAAGCGTGTGTCTTTACTTGAATATAATCAGTGTTATTTTTTAACTTTGAATACATTGGTTTTGGATCAATCCATGTTTTTAATTTAATTCCAAAATAATCATAGTCTTTCCTCTTCTACCTGTTTTCTCATAGGAAGCTCTGAATTCTGAGTCCATTGTAAACTGTATCTTTCCTTCCCAATAACTTAGTTTCTCTCTTAGTTATGTGGGTTCTGGTGGGCTGCCAGCTCCTCGCCGCGTTCTGCAGGGTTGAGGTGATTATACGGTGCGCTCCACTGTACTGTTTGTTGACTGGTAAGGAGCACAGGTAGGAATTCCAGTGGTGATGTGCAGCATGTCTGTGTGAGAGTGTCTCTTTGAGGTGGCTAGACTGAAGTTTGGAAATGAACCTGCACAAATGCATTAGGTACTGTTATTTGCCATGACCCTTCTGTTTCAAATGCAACGCGCGTTAAAAAACAGGCACAGAACACTCTAATTGCACCTTTCATTTCTCACCTGGAGAGTGGGCAGGAAAAGACCAACACTTGGTTTATATTGTTCAGTACGATACTGAAAGAGCCTTGGGTACGTTAAGAATGGAAGATAAGGACCTGAAAAGAATGCTGCTTGGCTTATTTGTGTTCGAGGTTTTGTGCCAAAAAGGCCTATGTTGCCAGTTGTGCGCGTAACAGCGTAACCTGTTTGTAACAGTTACACTGGCATCATGATACCATGTGTTTTCACTTAAATCCACTGTCCTGAAGTTGACTAAACGTGATTTAAAACTGATTTGTGTAGTAGTCATCAATCCAGGATTATAACAAACGCAAACTGACTCACACACTGTTGCTGAAGAAACCCTTAACTGATGGCTGAACAGCATAAGGAATTCTCAAAAAAGTTTCAAGAGGTTTTTGAGAGGTTTGGATAGTTTTCCTTTTCTCCTTCTCCCATCTCAGTCTAGAATTTCTAAGTGAACAGATAGTTGGCATTATTCTTTTGGTGAAAACGCAAATGAAACATTTGGCTTGTGTTAGTACGTTTCCTAACTTGTCCCCTGCCCCTTCCTTGTCCGTCATGTTTTCAATTCAAGCTGATTTATAAACTCAGCTTAGTTCAACTGATCTGTTTCAAAGACGATGGTTCCATAGTTAATCTTCAGTGGCAGTGTTGGCCCCTGCCCATCTTCATGCTGCTTCTCGTGTTGCTCAGTGTAAGCAGTAGTGTAGTCAGTGAGGCAGATCAGGGGCTGAAGGTGAAGCTTGGGAGAGCTGGAGAAATACATCCATGGCTGAATCAGTCTGCCAGTCTCATTCTCTGTCTATACCCTGCTCCCAAACACGTGTGAAGACCGACTCAGTCACTTGTGCTGGCCCAGGGCACTGCGCTTGGTTGGGGTGAAGAATGAGCAGTGAGGGAACAGAGGGCTGTTTGTAATGGGCACTGTTGAAAAATGTAAAAAACAGTCTTTTTCAGGAAGTATGTAGCTTGAGCATTAGGAGATTTTTTTCACTCGTGACTGTAGTAAATTGATTTGCTTAATAAAAGGAGAAACACTTGGAGTTCTATTAACTACCTGACATACCAGAATTGGATTTCTTAATTACTCTTCATGATGGTGGTATAAAAAATGTTACGAAAGTTTTAGCCAAAGTATAGAATTAGTGTATCAAAGGAAACTGCACAAATATTTTTTGAAGTGCAGACTGGCAAAATTATAATAAAAGCAGACTTAACATCATAGCCTTACAGAGGAAAGTGAAATGCCATGCACACAAGTGCAAAACTGTTGGCTAAATTTCCAGGATGAAGAGCTGATTTAGTAATGCTGGTGAACTTTTATTAGAGAACTGCTTTATAGTGGGTTGACCAGTTAAATCTCTGGTGTGTATTGGAAGAACAGTGGGGTCGAAAGCCCAACTTACGTGCTTCTATACGAACGCACGCAGTATGGGCAATAAACAAGAGGAACTGGAAGCTCTTGTTATCCGGGGAAACTATGACATAGTTGCCATCACTGAAACATGACTGGAGTGCTACCATGGATGGCTACAAGCTCTTCAGGAGGGATAGGAGAGGTAGAAGGGGTGGTGGGGTTGCCCTGTATGTAAGGGAAGATCTAAACTGTTTAGAGTTAAATGTTGGGGATGACCTAGTAGAATGTCTGTGGGTGAAAATCAAAGGGGGGCCTATGAAGGCGGATATTGTAGTGGGAATCTGCTACAAGCCACCCTATCAGGACAGTGAGACCGATGAGCTATTCTTTAAACAACTGGGGGAAGTCTCACGCTCACTAGCCCTTGTCCTTATGGGTGACTTTAACCTACCTGATGTCTGTTGGAAGTATAACATGGCAGTCAGGAAACAGTCTAGGCGGTTCCCGCAGAGTGTGGAGGACAACTTCCTATCACAACTGGTCAGTGAACCGACTAGAGAAGGTGCTCCCCTAGACCTGCTGTTTGTGAACAGAGAGGGTCTTGTGGGAGATGTGAAGGTTGGAGGACGCCTGGGGCATAGTGACCACGAGATAATAGAATTCTCAATTCTAGGGGAAGTTAGGAGGGGGAACACTAAAACGGCCAAGCTGGACTTTGGGAGAGCTGACTTTGGGCTGTTTAGAAGTCTGGTTAACAAAGTCCAATGGGAGACAGCTCTCAAGGGTAAGGGGGTGCAGGAGGGATGGTTACTATTCAAAAAGGAAATTCTGGAGGCACAGGAGCGAGCTGTCCCTGTGTGCCGGAAGTCTCTGGCTGGATGGCCGGGCCCAAAGAGTGGTGGTAAATGGGGCTAAATCACCAGTCACCAGTGGGGTTCCCCAGGGCTCAGTGCTGGGTCCAGTTCTATTTAACATCTTTATCAATGACCTGGATGAGGGGATTGAATGTACCCTCAGTAAATTTGCAGACGACACCAAGCTGGGAGGCTGTGTCGATCTGCTCGAGGGTAGGGAGGCCCTTCAGAGGGATTTGAACAGATCGTTGGGCTGAGGCCAATGGCATGAGCTTTAATAAGGCCAAGTGCAGAGTCCTTCACTTGGGGTGTAAAAACCCCAAGCATCGCTATAGGCTCGGGGAAGAGTGGCTGGAGAGCTGCCTGGCGGAGAAGGACCTGGGGGTGTTGGTTGACTACCGGCTTGATATGAGCCAGCAGTGTGCCCAGGTGGCCAAAAAGGCCAATGGGATACTGGCGTGTATCAAGAATAGTGTGACCAGCAGGAGCAGGGAAGTGATCCTGCCCCTGTACTCGGCACTGGTGAGGCCGCACCTGGAATATTGTGTCCAGTTTTGGGCCCCTCGCTTTAAGAGAGATATTGAGCTCCTGGAGCGAGTCCAAAGAAGGGCGACTAAACTGGCCAAGGGGCTGGAAAATAAAACTTATGAGGAGCGGCTGAGGGAGTTGGGGCTGTTTAGCCTGGAGAAGAGGAGGCTGAGGGGAGACCTGATTACGGCCTATAAATACTTGAGAAAAGATGGTGGGGAGGTGGGGGAGGGGCTCTTTACATTAGTGATGGGTGATAGAACAAGGGGAAACGGGCATAAGCTTAGTCAGGGGAGATTCAGGTTGGATGTTAGGAAGTATTTCTTCTCTGAAAGGGTTGTCAGCCACTGGAATAGGCTGCCCAGGGAGGTGGTTGAGTCCCCATCCCTGGATGTGTTTAAGAATAGGGTGGATGATCTACTTGAGGATATGGTTTAATGGGGATTAGGGATGGTTGGACTCGATGATCTCTAAGGTCTTTTCCAACCTAGAAATCTATGAAATCTATGAACATCATGAAAAACTTACCTAAATCTTGTATGAAGCGCTTACAGTAAGGAATTAAGTTCTGCAGAAAGTGAAATCTTTAATAGTTTCTGTACTTCTGCATTTTATTGTAAAAGTGAAACAGGAACAGAATTAAGCCTATGCTGATTTAGTTAAATATGCAAGTGCTGAATTATATACTGGTGTTAAATTCGTTGGGTTAAGTGGTGCCTCTGATCTTCTTTAAGGCCCTTAAAATCATGCCTCCTCCCAAATGGGGCTGTGGGTCCTAGAATCTATCATGGTGCGGACTGACATGACTATTCTAGAGTAGGCTTTGAATGACGGTTTCCACATCCTAAGTGATTATTTCAAACTTAGTTTCAATTATTTTCTTTTTTTTGGTGGTAACAACTGTGATAATTTTCTTAAAACAAGATGTTAATGCCTAGCATTTTAGAGATTTTTCTTGCATGATAAAAAAGCGTCAGTGCTAATAAGACATTCTGTTTTCTGCACCTAGGAAAGGTGTCTACTTTAAAATATTTATATAGATATTTCCATTTCAGTCTAGTCTACTCACTGTTGAACCCCAGGTTTTGAACTTGACCTTGTCCCTTTTATTCTATTGAGAAAACTGTTAATTGTTTAACTCTTTAAGTTGTTGATTCTCAGCTCTTTCTTAAACCACGAGTCTAAGTGTGATGTTGTCTTAGAATTGTTCCCCAGCGTGTCTTGCAGAAGAGAGGAGGGAGAAGACCTTGCTTATTTATTGCTATGTCTCTCTTGCTTGCTTTCCCTTGCTTAGTGTGAACATAGTCTCTATATGACTTGCTTCATTAATCCTGAATTTATTACATTTCAGTTTCTGGTATTACATAGTTGCAAGTCAGTCATCGCACACTGCTGGGCGGTGTGTGTGTGTAATACTGCTCAATGTCACTAATTAATACTCCATATGAATAAATGTGTACTTTAATCCATTCTATAGCAACAAATTGTCAATGGGAATACATTCCCTTTAAAGGAAAGGAATTAATTTTCTATAAGATTAGGGCAAATTATTTATAGGATTGAAACAAAAGTTTTTGACCTTGATTGAAAGAATATGTTATCGGGGAATAACAGGTAAAGGTTACTTCAGCGATAAATAAGAATTAGCTTCATTTTACTGACACCTTATTGACAGGAAAGTATTAGGACATCCTTTCAAAGTATTTATCCTTACAAGCTGTCTTTGAAGTTGTTTGATATACCTTAAGTTGTGCAAGCATAATCGGATTTTTTTTTTTTTTCCTCCCAGTCGGTGTTATCCGCTGTCCAATTTGTGGTCAGGAGTGTGCAGAGAGACACATCATAGATAACTTTTTTGTGAAGGATACCACAGAGGTTCCCAGTAGCACAGTAGAGAAATCAAATCAGGTAAGTGCATTAACATGTAATCGAGTTAACACCTTTTGGATGTGTATGCATATCCTTGGCTTCTTGCTGTGTGGCCTTTTTGCTGTTCGTATGCAGAAAAAGGCTTCAAGTACTTAGTCATCACATGGGGTAGCTACTCTAGAAAATCGGTTAAAATCAATGAAAATGCGTGCAAAGAAGGTGGTTATCTTATTCTAAACTGGTTTTAATCGTTGATACAAAATTGCATTGTGATAGCAAAAGATAAAAGTGAGGAATAGGTATTAGAATACGAGTTTCTAGACTTTGGATAGGGCACTTGAAATACTCTGCGAAGCAGAGAATCGAGCAACACTACGTCAAGAGATCCCAATGTAAAATGGAATCCTCTAGTTAAATCAACTTTATCTTTCTTACCTCAGCACTGGCAAAACATGGCACTAGCAGTGCAGTTACCAAGCAAGAGGCTCAAACTTCTAATTGGGGAAGGTGGTTTGATGTAGGGATTTCTTGCTTGTTTCTTGCATGTAGGCTGCCTCTTCTTCCTTTCGCAATCAATTAATAGCCATCTCATAAAACCAAAACCTGCTTATCTGGAAGAATAGTAATGCTGGGTTTTTTCCCTCAGGGTGGTTTTTCAGGAGGAAAGCACTAGTGTTGAAACAGTACCAAATGAACAATCCCATCTGTGTAGGACCACAGTTTAGGAGTCTTTGGTATCAAAATATTGCATGTCTTCGTTTTTAGCTAGTAAGAGAGTATCTTGAGTATCTTTCTACTCATAAGCTTTTTATTAAATTCCAGGAACTTATTGTAAATAATTCAGCCTCTTTATATGCTGCTGCATTCTTCATAATAACAGTGCAAAAAGGTTACTGTGTCAACGTGGCTTGCATTTTAACTCAGCCCCTGGCATTTGGATGGTGGTCTTCTTTTATTTTGAAAGTGCCTCTTTTTTGCCTTCCTGTTTTAGGACCTGTAGCATTGGCTCTTGATACATTTGTTTTGTGGGCAGCTTCTTGGAGGTCCTTTGTTTGTCTGCTTGTTTCAAAGCTTAGCTGAAATTTGTGCTTGCATTTATGAATGGGTATGTCTCTCAGAAGCAGACGAAAGTACCCGGTCAGGTTTGTGATATCAGGTCACTGCCTGTTAAAGGCATAAATGTTGTCATCGTCTCTGAGGAACAGGAATTAACTTCTGTCATGAAAACCATTAAACTGTTCAGCTTATAAGGAATTTTGCAACTGGATTTCTGAGAAATGATAGACCTTATCAGAAACTGAAATTTAGTTGGGAGTCTCTGGAAATATGAGCAGTGTTCTCTTAATGTAGGACAGTTTTAAGTTTTTTTGTGTGTGTGTGTGTGTGTTTTTTTACTTCCTTGCTTGTTTCTTTTCCCCCTTGATGTTGCAGGAATAAAAACATCTGAGTTTTGGAGATTGTTACGAGATTTACACTAAGTCTCTCAATACTCTACCAGTAAGACTGAGAAAATTAATAATCCCTGTTGCACTGAAAATTTGATCATAATTTTTTTATTGACTTTAAAATTAAGACGAGAAGCAAGATAACAAATACCTCTCTTATGCAGAAGCAGTCCTGATTTATTTTCTTTTTGGACCTATGCCATAGTCTCTGTTTAGTTGTATAACAAGTCCTTTAAGATATTGCTTTGAGGAGTGGTCATAAAAGTAGAATTATTTTTCCTGGGTTTAGTGACAAAGTCTTTTTTTTTATTTTGTCTTCCGCTCCTCCTCCTCCTTCTTTCCCTCTCAAAATTTTTCTGCTTTCTGTGAAAGTTAAGTGAGGAATTGAGGCCTTTGAGACTTATAAGAAATGGAAAATTCAAGAAGAGTTCTTTATATTCTTAAGGTTGGTCATAATCATGTAAAATTGGGTATACTTCCATGGATCGTAGGGTATCAGAAGTTGGGAGTATCCACGAAACTCAGTGAGGTCAGGGTAAGTCAGGCACTTCCTTGAAATTGAAGGAGATGTCTTTTTTGTTTACCTTCTGATCTTGATCTGCTGGAGAGAGATACAGAGAAATTCCACTTATTTCAGCAGCTGGTTTGGAATCATCCATTGTTGAGTGGTATAAGCAGATTTCAGGACGATTTTTCAAAGCATTTGTGTTTCCTTAGTTCCCTTCTCATACATCTATCTTACTCTTCCATTACATATTTGTTTCTCTCTCTCCTTAACAAAAATCAGCAGGCTTGCAATTCAGAAAGCATGTCAGTTCTTCAGCTAAGTTCCTTGGCTGAACTCAGCGTACTTGCTGCAGCAGTTGAAGGCAAACAGCAGATTTTGCTGACCCACCAGAGTAGTACATTCATGTGCTTTTCTGCTGACTTTTTTTTTTTTTTTAAAGATGGAGCTAGATGTTTTTTTAGATGCTTCCTAAGTGAGCATGTACCTTGCCTCTTGGAGATGAATGATGTGCAGTTCTGTTTTGTTTGAATAGATTTATTTTGGTATGATAGTGAAGCTTTTTGGATGTTTCTTTGTCCTTTGACATTGAAACCATAAAAAAAAGCTACACCATTCTATAAAGCTTTCTGTTGTGGAACAGCAAAGTTAACTCAATAATAGTTAAACAGATCAGTGTCTTGTTGGGGAATGTTGTGAGGTTTAAGGATGATGCATCCTTCTAATAGGCCTATCTTGTTTTGCCTTTGAAGGAGCAAAGCGAAAAGAAAGAAAAATTGCCAGTAGCAAGGTATGCAACAGATCAGAGGAATTACAGTGGAAAAGATACTGAGTCTTGCAGGAAACATTGGATCAGAGATCATCCAAATTCTGTCAAAAACTTTGGCTATTTTGTAGAAATTTTCTACTGAGATGGTTAGTTTGGCAGCTTTAGTAGGATGTTTAAGGCATTAGAATTAGAGGCAATTCATGGGTTCTGCATAAGTGATGTTGTGGCTTAGAACCACTGGTCCCTATCTATGACTAGCCTGTATATGTGTGTTGTCAGGAAAGATTAGTTTATTCCAATTCAAGAGAGACTGCAAAAACCTACTTTCAAAGTCAATGTTTCGTTGTTTCAGATTTAAAATAGTTTTAGCATATTGAATTAAAACTGTAAGAGTGAATGGCATTTCATGAAGCCTGACCTTGCAGGGTAAGAAAAGTAACTGGAACTCGTTAGTCTATTGAAAATCATGTTTACCTTGTCTGAGCCTGATTTTGGCAGTTCAGTACCCTACTTACGTAGCTGTGCTTTCTAGCAATTGCTACCGAAAACTTGAGGAGCAAAAGAAGTAAGTGTAAAGAAAGCGTAAATCCCTAGTATGTGTTCCAGAAGGGCTTTCCTGGCTAGCGTTAAAGAGAGCGTTAAGGATTTTGTGCTGGGTATTAGCGTAGAAAGTTTTCTAGAAGAAAAGAGACTGATGGGAAATGCGGTTGTGATCTTTGTGGAAGTGATTTGTAGATTGTGGGCAACTAGGACATAAATACTTCGAAAGAGCAGATCCTTTATATTTTTTTTTCACGTGATTTATTGAAAGACTTGACAAAACTATAGGATGCTGAAGAGACGTTTGAAAATAAAAATTAACTACTCTTGATTCATAAGACTGAGTGGAAAGGACCTCAAACCCAAGACATGTTACTGAAGCCAGTGCTATGTTTGAATAAGCCTAAAGGGTAGACAAGCGAGGCAAATTTAGGAACTTGACAGAAAGAAATTGTTTAACGTGTGTGCAAAGCCATGAAAGTGAAAATGAGAAGTGTGAGACTGATGCAGAAGAGAATATGACAGTGACAACATTGACGTTGCTGCAGCATGTTGAGCCTGTAGTGCATTTTAGTCAAGGTCCTAATCCTCATAGCTTATGTGTCCAAAAATCGACATGTGTAAAAATATTTTTGATAGTAAGAACACTTTCTGTATCTTTATCAGTTACAGAGTTTTAAATATTGTAGCAGGAATGAAGAACAGTTGGGCTTTATGTAGGATATTAGAATGTAGTAACAAAACAAGGTACAAGTTTAGATCTGATGCTAAATCTGGATACTAAGACAGCAAGTCTGACTGGCATAATAGAGCAATTAATGAAGACAATTTAGAACAAAAAAAGTTTCTCTGGCTTTGTATGGTGCCAGAGTAGCTACTATGTATTCTTCCAAAGAAGAACTAGTGTGCTAAATAGCTTATCAAAGCTGTGGCTGTGGCCAATACGTTTTTGAAAGCCACTGGTTTAGGACAGTGGGTCATAGACTCAAGAAGAGCCACAGTATGGTTTTGTTGTGCCTGGAAGAGAGGCAGCTGTTGATGGGATGTTGGGGAAAGGAGGATATGTCGGTTAGGGTTTATGTGTTTTGAAGTATCAGCATGTGGTTCGTATTTAGAGTTACATGTAGGGGAGAATGTCCCAAAAGACACGTTTGTTGATTTTGTGTGTGCCAAAAGACCGATGTTTTTTGGATCCAATAGGGGAAATCATTGCATCTAATTTACAGTGGTGAAGTTTGGAACATTAGTTCACTGAGTATTCCTCTGGACTGCTTAGTTCTCTTCCTTGAAAACTCAGAAACCTTTTCTTGCTTATTTAATCTCTTTAATACTCAAAGTATATTTAATTGGAAGAGTAGTTAGTTACTACAGTAGCTGAGAAGAAAGCTCTGTTACCTCAAGTCTTGCATGTAAATCTGTTTTTAAGTAAATAAACAAGCTTTTACAACAGAAAAAAATAGTAGTTACCTGCAACATGCTGAGTAATTTCAGCTTTCATTAAATTTGAATGAAGGCTGAGTGAATGCTTCCCGGGGTTATAAATACTAAAACTAGTAACTGAATTAAATATAATTACAAGGAAAACTCAATTAAAGATAAATATCTGTCTAACCAGAATAAAGTCTTACAGATTAACTAGGGAGAGTTTTCTTTGAAATCACTGAAGCACTGCTTGTATGAGTCACAAAAATAAAAGTGAAATAAGTCTTAGGTTTTGTAAGAGTATAGCAAACATTTGCAATAATTGTACTTCCATGTACTTTAGCTATATGACTTACTCTAATAATTAGGAGTTCTAGCATAATCCAAGCTATATCTGAAAATGCATGTTTCCAGTAAGAAGTGGTAGAAGCAAATCTAGTTTCTACCTAGAAGACACAACTGTTTTGACAGCATGCGTTATGATGTGTATGAAAAATTTTAGAAATCTGTCTCTCTTCCACTTAGTGGCTTTGAAGACTATGAAGTTCGAATACATATTTTTGGACTACAAAGGGAGGAATTTCAGTTCATTTCGCAGCACCTGATTATTGGTTATTGAATCACAATCTTCATTTCCTTCCAACTATAGCAGGTCAGCCAGTTGAGAAAATCTAAAGCATATTGTAAAAAGAAAATAGACAATAGATCTTGAAATCTAGAAGGAATGAATAACTTCTGAAATCCTTTGGACTTAGTTAAATGCCCTGGCACATAGCAAGTTTATCTGCCTAAGTTCGCTAAAGGTGACCTGGAAAGGCTGTTGTGGATTTTTTGTTGGTTTATTTTTTTTTAATTTTGGGGGTTTTTTTTTTAGATCGAGTTCCTGCCTTTTTCTTTTTTTTTTTTTTTTCTTTGTTTTGCGACTTTGACTTCATCCTGATTTCGGCTGGGACAGAGTTAGTTTTCTTCCTAGTAGCTGGTATAGTGCTGTGTTTTGGATTTAGTATGAGAATAATGTTGATAACACACTGATGTTTTAGTTGGTGCTAAGAAGTGTTTACACTAAATCAAGTACTTTTCAGCTTCCCATGCTCTGCCAGTGAGGAGGTGCACAAGAAGCTGGGAGGGAGCATAGCCAGGACAGCTGTCTCAAATGGGCCAAAGGGATATTCCATACCATATGACATCATGCTCAGTATATAAACAGGAGAGAAGTTAGCCGGGGGTGGGGCTGCTGCTCGGGAACTGGCTGAGTGTCAGTTGGCAGGTGGTGAGCAATTGGCATTGTGCATTGCTTATTTTGTATATTCTATTATTAATACTATTTTTTATTATTATTATTTCCTCTCCTCTTCCTTTTCTGTCCTATTAAACCGTCTTTATGTCAACCCACAAATTTTACTTTTTTTTTTTTATTATTCTCTCCCCATCCCACTGAGGGGGTAAGCGAGTGAACGGCAGTGTGATGTTTAGCTGCCTGCTAGGTTAAACCACAACAGGCTTAAAGAATGCCTGAAAACCTTTCTGTTACTGGTTTTTCTTTTGCTTATTTTGTTTTCACTGTTGGATTTTTTTACATTAGAAAAACAAATATCTAATCTCTTATTCTCTAATTTGCAAAAGCACCTCTGGGTATCTGGGAGCATAGTGTGATGATACCTCTTTGGCAACAAGACTGATTTGGAAACTTCTTTCTCATCCTGCAGTAGTTCACTGGCCAGTCAGCCCTGCTGATGTAACTGATCCTGGGGCTACAAGGGTGTAATCAATCCGGTTTTACACCACAGTCTTGCAGAGGGTTGCACTGACACACCTGAGGAGGCAAAGGACAAGGAAGGAAATTTCTTTCATGGGAGTTCCTGCCAGAGAAGATGTAACATTGAAGTAATGCCTCAGTGATACTTACTTGTTCTAATTTTTTTTTCCAAGAAGCTATGCTGAGTCCTTAAGGATACTTCTTTTTTGCAAAATGTGATTGAAATTAAGGGTTAAGAGTAAGTAAAAAATGTCAATTTCCTGATCACAATTCACTTCCTTTGATTGCTCTACTTCCATTTTCTTGACTTTTCTTATATGATGTCCTGACTTTGATATTTCTCCCTAGTCAACTAGTCTGGATAGGACTAGAATTTTTATTGTAAAAAGAAGAAGAAAAAGAAAAACCATGCAGAAGATAAAAAAATGTTAAGAAGATTTTTAAAAGTAAAACTTTTAGGCCCACTTTTTGTGAAGAAGGAGAAAAAGAGGCACAAGCCCAATTTTTTTTCCTTTGCAGGTCACCTTTAATGAAAAGGAGTTGCTTCAAACTCCAGGTGACAACAAGAGGGGTCAACAACTCTTGTGTTGTAACTTAATTTCTCAGAAGCTCTTTGCTTTGAGAGGCAACATGATCCAGAAGAATAAGCATAGCATTGGGAATCTGGAACTCCTATGTTCAAATTCCAGTTCTGTCAGTAACTTGCTTTGTGGCCTAAGGCAAGTTTTGTGCTAATTTTCCTCTTTTTCTTGAAGGGGAAACTGGGACATAACTCTACATATATATTCTCTATCTACATAGGATATAAATATTTGCTTCCTCTTTAGCTTAATCTATATTTATCTTGTGGGAGTGCAGAAGTTGGATTTTTTTTTTTTTAAATCAAACTGAAAGCTAAACTAAAATTTTCTCCTTGTTGCTCCTGCTAGCAAAATTCTATCAGAGGAATCTGTAGGATATAGCAATCTTCAGATGTCTTGAGGTTTTTGTTTGCAGTGGTGCTAAACGTTGATAGAATTGGATGATAGTTACCTAAACAAGTATCTGCATAAACATGTTCGTTATTTTTACCATGAAAAACTCCTTGAAGGTATGACTCAGAGATATTGTAAAGGAGGAGTTAAAAATGAACTAATGTTATGAACATGTGAAGTGGTGGTGTTCCTTGTTCATAGTTTCTGACCTGTTGTTCAAATTGTGAATCCATAGGAGTATTTTCTTGTGTATATATTGACTCTGTGCAGAGAGGTTTTGGTCTCCTGTCAGGTTTGTTTTCCTTATTTTTTTTTGTTTTGTTTTGGATTTTTTTAGATCTCTTGGGTATAGGCCAAAGAGCCCCAGGAATTAACAGGCCACAGTTTGAAAATTATTATGCATTGATTGCAAATCTGTTCTAGGTTAGCTTTACTGATAAGCTTAACTGGAATATTGTCTTTAGTGGTGATGCAGAGATTCTTGAAAAGAACCCTGTGTGTACTTCCTGAAACTCTAAACAGGTGAACAGAAACTAAAATTAAAGCTTCTGTGTGAACTGAGGGAGGCTTCTAAAATCAGAGCAGTGCTGATTGTGTTCTGTCTTTAGTAAATATTTCAGCAGAGCATATTGGATATAGTAAACGTTGTACGGCTTCTAAGGGTGAAGTGTCAGGCAGAAAGTAATGGTTTGACTTTTATCACATCCAGTAAAGATTTTAGAGTAACACTGATAAAATGACTACTTTCTTTGAAAAGTCACATTCAGTTGCTTTTATGCAGTTATTTATAGTGTTCCTGTACCGCCAGCAGTTTTCTGTTCTCATTGGACAGTTTTTGGAAAACTGGGAAGGTGCACTGATTGTATGTGAACAATAGCTTATATGTGTACTCCATACTTATTTTGATAGCTACCTTTTCTTCCTCATGTCAGGTCTGCACAAGCTGTGAAGACAATGCAGAGGCTAATGGCTTTTGTGTGGAATGTGTAGAATGGTTGTGCAAGACCTGCATCAGAGCTCACCAGAGGGTTAAATTCACAAAGGATCATACAGTAAGACAGAAAGAGGAAGTATCTCCAGGTAACACACTTGATTTATAATTTCATAAAGAATATGTGTCTGCATTGAAAAATGTATTAGGCTATCACATTTCTTTTTGAAGTGATAAATTTCAAAAATTGTATTCCTTAATCCTTGTAAATGTAAAATAACAGATTCGTTATAACTTTTTGGTGCATCTTAATTAGTGGAACTACACTATTTTACTGGTTAGTAATGGATATGTTTTAATAGTTTCCTCCCTTCCAGTTACTTATTTCAGTTTAATTGTTGAAGGCTGCAACCATTTGATCCAATTCTGGTGTTTCTTTGGCTGCTCTCCATCTAAGTGGATCTCTTAAATGATCCAGCTAACAAAAGAGAAAACTTTATTTTAGGCATTAGATGCATTAGAACGTAGCTACTGGAAAGGGAGACTTTGTCATGGCTGGGGGTATGATAGACATTTTTCTGTCAAGTTTTTCTGTCAGATACGCTTCATAGTGGTAAGAAACCCTATAGACTAGTATTTCATATGATTTTTATGCGAAGTGTTTTAAACCAATAAATACACATAGATTTTATCTTTCACCTGGAATGATTGCAAATTGTTGTCTAGACTTCAGAGATCAGCTGCAGAAAATACTTCTTTATGCATTTGGCTCCTCTAGTTTCTCTAGAGGTCTACCAAATGGTTTATATTAACTTTACTGTCACATGCTACAGCCAAAGGAGCACTAATAGATTATATTTTTTCAGCACTCTGATAATAAAGCATGCTCTGTTAGCAATAAAGCATGCCAGAATTCACCTTTTAGCTAAGTATATTTTAAGTTTGAAATGTTTTGCCTTAGACATTAAAGGGAAGTATGTTATGAATTGGGATGTTTTTTCTCAGTAGGATCTATGATAATTCAGGTTGGAAGGGACCTCAGGAGTTCATCTAGTCCAGCATCCTGCTTAAAGCAGTCAGCTATAAGATCAGATCAAGTTGCTCAGGGCTTTATCCATTTGGGCCTTGAGAACCAACAACGATCGACATGATCTACAGTACAGCCTTTCTGAGAAATCTTGACTATTCTCATGGTAAAAAAGGTTGTACTTTTATTCATTGAGAACTCTCTTGTTTCGGTTTATTCCCATTGTGCCTTGTCTTTTAGTGACATTGTAGGACAATTATAAACATAATAGGATACTGACAAACATTCTACTCGTTCTAATAAGTTCATTGGACTTGCATGATTTATCCTGTATATATATAAATTATTTTTTATAAATTATTATATATTTTTATATGTATTCTAATATATATGTATTTTCATTCCACCATATCTAGTCTTGTGAATTTTATATGTAATGCGGACTCTCACTTCTGTAATCCTTATTGCTCAAAGGGTAGCTTCCAGTTTGATACTTTGGAGATATATGCTATAGTCTGTATCCCACTTTGAGATGTGCTTAATCAAAAGTGAATACTGAGTGTATTTTCAGGAGAGGACAAAAGTAGTGGGTAAAAGTGTCTTGATCATTATGCTGAATATGACTTGGTGGTAGGAATGCTCTCTGTGCATTTATGCCTCCTCCAAGTCTGCTGGTCAGTTTCAAAGATTTTTCACTGAAGGATATAGATCTGAAAATAACTTTCATGAAAATAAGTAAATTAATGTACATGGAAAAGAGACCTTATTGATCTGCAGTGAAGGATGGACTGCAGTGTGAAGCCAGTTTTCAGTAGAAGCCACATAATCCTCATGAACACATAAGAAATTAGACTTCGTCGGTTAAATTGTTTAAAGAACAGATTTCAGTTCTATCATCTGGTGGTGTTTCCTATGCTCTTTGGTATTTGCTCACTAGAAACTGAAGTGAGACTTCTCACCCATTTAGAATGGGGTCCTGAAGGGATGTTAGTAACTTCTGGTTATTGTATTCTGTACGTTTTACACTTTTGAACACTTGTGTCTTGATATTCTCAAACTGCCTTTCACTCATTTGGCTGAGAGAGAAGACAGCAACGAATTAAGTCAGCAATCTCATTTTCATTTAAGAAAGGTTGTGCAATGTCTTTTGCAACTGCAACAGTACTGGCTACTCCTTTTGTAAATAGTTTTGTAGGGCCGTATTAAGTTATGGTAAAATAGACTCTAGACGTTTCCCAGGAGAGAGGGTGTTAGCTCCATGCTTGATCAGGAGTGAGACCTTACAGTTTGAGCTTACAGCAGTTTTGTTCTTGATTAGGTGGCCTGATACACACTTCTAGCATCCAGGTGAGGAATATGGTAAGGAAAGCAGAAGAATGCAAATCTTTAATCATTTCAAGAGACTGGACTGACATCTTCCTTTATTCAACAGAGGCAGTTGGTGTGACCAGTCAGCGACCTGTGTTTTGCCCTTACCACAAAAAGGAGCAGCTGAAGTTGTATTGTGAAACCTGTGACAAGTTGACCTGCCGAGACTGTCAGTTACTAGAACACAAAGAGCACAGGTATCAAAACAAAGTATATGTTTTATGCCACTCACTTGGAGGAAGATAGCTTGAAGTTGATTGTAGCTCTAGCTGTAGGGAATAAGAGTCAGGTGAAAAAAGTGCAAAATAAAATTTTCTGCTTGGAAATGAAGCCCACAGGTGAACAGAGGTTGTATCCAAAAGAGTGTGGCTGATGAGTTCAAGGCCAGGTTGGATGAGGCTTTGGGCAACCTGGTGTAGTGGAGGGTTTCCCTGCCCATGGCAGGGGGGTTGGAACTAGATGATCTTTGAGGTCCCTTCCAGCTCTAACCATTCTATGATTCTACGAGTGTATGATAGTTTAGCATAAAACCTAATTCTTCCAGTTTTTAATCTAGTGATTTAAGACCTTTCTTTACTGTCAAATTATTTGGGTAGAATTTGTTGCTATGCAGCTCTTCAGAGAGTCCTTAGAAAACACGAGGGCTGGTTATGCAACTGTACACTTATGTGCAATTTCTCCATTTGTCCTTCAACAAGATGATTATATAATGGAAGATTACCAAACAATTTCAGAACAGAGGAAATGGGCATTTTTTTCTGTGAAGAGCCCTTTAAAAGGAAGAGTAAACCTAAAGTTTGGCTGTACTGTACTTAGACAACACTATTTATAAAACTCAAATCTTTGGGTTACTGTTCTTTGGTCATCTCTTACTGACCACAGAAGCTGAGAAGCAGAAGTATATACAACGTCTGAGTACAACACAATAATCTTGCTGGCTCACACATAGAGTAGTGGCCTGGGACAGATGTACTCTTAGGTTAAGTATTAATATGCTCACTATACCTGATGCAACCACTCTAAGAACTTGCTTGTCTGATCAGGTGAACATCAATAGATGGAGAAGTGTTGGCCACTGTTACTCCTTGGAACAGCCTAAACCTTGCTCCTTCAGAGTTGCAGTCGTCCTCTTTGATTCTCCTTTTCTTAGGATTTATATCCCTTTCAGAATGTGCCACTTCTTTTTTTTCCTCAAGTTGTTGATGATTTCAATTCCTTGATTTAAAATGTTGCTGACTTCTACTGACTCAGCGATCTCTCTTCTTTCTTCTGTTTCTGCATCCTTATCTTGCATGAAGTAATAGCTTACACACACTTTCACTTACAAAGTGATGACTACAGCACAATATTAATTTTTCTTTTCTTAATATTAAGCTGTGGTCACACAATATCCCTTCATATTTAACAAAATAAAAATTACAGGAAATATACTATAAATTCAAATATACTATAAATAAACTATATCAGCATTTGCTGGCATATACCTCCATGATGTCAGTTAAATTTTGGACTTGAGCAGCATCTTTCTTCAATTAATGAAGTCTTTTGTAAGGCACTCTGCTTTATATCACACCTTTTGCATGTGTAAATACTCACTGTTATTTACTACAGGTACCAGTTTATAGAAGAAGCTTTTCAGAACCAGAAAGTGATCATTGAGACACTAATCACCAAATTGATGGAGAAGACCAAGTACATAAAATATACAGGGAAGCAGATCCAAAACAGGTACGTATCAGATTTGGAGGTTAAAACTGACACAGAAGAGGGCAACTTTATATACACTGTAATTTCTCGAAATGTTTAGATTAGTGCATTTTGTTCCTCTGTCCTTTTATCCTTCCAGAAAGAGAAATTCTAAAGTCTTCAGTTTTCCATGGTGACTGTTGCCTGTTGAATGTACTTGGTTGTGTTAGATAACTCTTCTGCTCAGCCTGTGGATTTAACGGGCAGCAATAGCTTGGGTGCAACAAAAAAACTTACGCAGTAAAGATTGTAGAAGGCAGTCTTATGTTCTTGCCCACCATCAGCACACTTATTTTCTTAGTGTAGATCCCTCTTGGAAAGTGAAAGGTTATGACTCATGTTTTCATAATGCTTGTGACACGTTTGAGGATTTATGTAATGCTTTCATGCTTGGGGCTTTATTCACTCGGTACTCCAAACCGAGGAGAGAAATAAATCTGTATAACGCATACTGCAGTAGGCCTTTGTGGCTGCTCCTTCAGCACCCAGGAAGATTCAACGCAGCTCAGGATGCTGAGTGCAACTTGAACTCTTCCCCTCTGCCTGTCTTGGAGGATGATGGAGATAGAAAAAAACAGCAGACACCCTTCTCTTCTTTGGTGCATCTGAGTGGTTATTCTCCCTTGCATCTTAGCAGGAGTGGTTTTCACAATATAAGATTATGCTTTGCTGTTATGACTTCGAGTACTATTGTTGAAATAGCTGAATTAGAAAATCTATTTATTTTTGTTTCTGGTGGACCATTCTACCTTAGATGGAAATTAGACTTAAACAGTTTTGATTGCCACGGACCATTCCAGAAATGTGCTGGACAATTAAAAATTGAGAATTTCAATTGCAATGAGCATTTAATTTTTATCAGTGGCAGATGTCAGTAATTTTACAGACTTACAGCATTAGAATTTGCCACCAGTTAATTAATTTTATCATCACTGGTATGTGCTCTTCCTATTTCTCCCAGTAATTTTCCTGACTATAAGTATCTGATGGTGTATGTATTATTGGTACATGTGACCGAAATATATTGTAGTCTCAGCAACAGAGTAGAGTGGTTATTTTTATACTGTTTGGAGGCTGGGTTAGTGACCTAAAGAATATTCTTTTCTATACTGTCTACTTACAGAATTCTTGAAGTGAATCAGAATCAAAAGCAGGTGGAACAGGATATTAAAGTTGCCATATTTACACTCATGGTAGAAATAAACAAAAAGGGAAAAGCTCTGCTGCATCAGTTGGAGGTAATTTCATTTCTATCACAAGTAACAAAAATGTCCGTTTTAGATTTTTTTGTGTGTGTGCGTATTCACTTTAAAATAAAATCAATTTCTAGCTTTAGCCACCTGTGCATGTCCTATCACAATTACAGAGTGGAGAGATGTCCCACACAAGCCATTTGAGCAAGTGGGTTTTTGATGGAGGAGGGGAGGAGGGTTTGGTTTTTGAGGGGTTGTTGTTTTGTTTGTAATTATTATCTGTGTTCCCTGCTTTGTGAATCAAGATTGTCTTTGAGCCTAGTTTCTTTCTCCATCCTTATGCAAGTCAATTCTATGCGTAATGCATGAAAACTCTTTCCACCAGAATTTTTCATAATTCAGCAATCCAATGGCAAATCAAAGGAAAGAATCGTCTAGAATGGATACCTAGAAAAATATTACCTCCAATTGTGTTTTAAAAAGTGTGTGTGTGTATAGAGAGGCACATGTATATGTATATATATGTATAAATGTGTCATAAGAGAAAATGGGAATCTGCACAGAAAGTCCAGATATCTTGAATAAATGTATACTCGCTTTTCTGTTTGACAGCTGCAGTCAGGAGGCAGGGGTGTGTTTTGGAAGAGCTAAGTGAAACCACTTGATCATTGTGGATTACAAATATGAAAGCTATTGCCTGTTAGCTGTAAATTGAACCCTTTGGCTGGATTTGCTTTTCTACTTGCAGTCTCTGGCTAAAGAGCATCGGATGAAACTTCTGCAGCAACAGCAGGAAGTGGCAGGTCTCTCTAAACAGCTGGAACATGTCATGAATTTTTCCAAATGGGCAGTTTCCAGTGGGAGCAGCACAGCACTACTGTACAGCAAACGCTTGGTAAGGGTGGGAAGATAGCTCTCTCCATTAATTAGAGACTATGATAAGTCTCTAATTAATAGATAAGGCAGATATGCACATACACACTTGTCAGTAACACTATGGAATTAGACTTCTTAATGACTTCCTACTAATTGGAATATTTGTATATAATTTTTTATGGGTTTATCTTAAACATAAATACAGAATATTTCTAATAAATTTAGCTCTCTGATCATGATTCTCTCCTGCTACACTACCATAGAATTGTTGTAGATCTGCAAAAGTAGGGACGACTCCTTTTCTCTGGCGTGAAAACCATGCAGCCATGAAACACTGGGAAAAATGTGGCGTATCCTACATCATCACTGAGGTTCTTTTCAGTACTCGTTACGCTTCTGAGTTCAGAGAAAGATTATATTTATATACTGTAGAGTCTGATAGCCAGCATTTTAATGTAAAAATTAATGTATTGCTATGTTCTGTCAGACTCATTTTCCACTAAAAGTCTTCAAAAATTGATTAAAAATGAAGCTGAGGCTTTTGCTTGTCCATGCAAATGGTTATGAAGCTAAATATTTCAATGCTATAACAACACTTAAGATCTGAGTGCATGTGGTCTCGCTAAGCTGACTGCTCATGATGAACAGAAATCATAAAAGGCTTGAATAAAAATCAAACGAAAAGCTGACCATAATTTGTCCAGAAGTTGGACAAAGTTAGATTGTACTAGCCTGCTGGCAGAAAGCTGTGGCAATGATGAGGAAAGATGCTAGATCCCTTTTTTCCCAATTTCTATAACTGGATCACAAAGTTTTTTCTTTATTTTCTCATTGCTTAGTTGAGAACCTCCTGGGAGGTTTTGTGGGGGTTTTTTTTGTTTGTTTTTGGGGTGGTGGTTGTCTTTTGGTGGTGTGGGGTTTGGGGTTTTTTTTGATAGCTGTTAAAATGCTGCAGGCTATAGTAGATAGTGGAATATTACTTGGTTTTATCAACTTGCTTCAGGTAGTTAAATTCATTTGAGCTGCCTTACACTGCCTCAGCAAGTCATATTTTTTAATTGAATAGAGGAAAAAGGGCATCAAACTGAGTCATGTTGTTTATAATTGCTTAGTGTTGCCACAAAGACTTCTGCTATGTGAATAAGAAAAGTTATGATGCAGACATCTTAATCTTCTTAATCAAACAAGTTGAAGAAAAAGATCATCTAGCCCATAAAGCTTCAGTAAATTAGAAATATTTTTCAACAGATGAGCTTTAGACTCCCAATTTTTTTCTGAAAGATGGTGTTACTTGGGAGTTGAGTAGCTAACCTGTCTGTGGATGTCTGGAAAATCTGTTCCTGAACATTGATGCATAGAGGAGCACGTGAGACTTCTGTTCTGGCATATCCAACCACTTGATCCTAGGAGGGAGGAATGCCCAGCAGACTTAAACGCAGAGTTACAGCTAGGAGGCAATGTCTGTACTTGAGGGAAATGGCACAGTAAGTCTGCAAGAAGACATCAGTTTCCCGACTGTGGTGGGTTAGGCTGACCCTCCCACACAGCCGGTCACTCCCCCTCCCCCACCCCCAGGAATGAGGGAGAGAATTAAAGGAGAAATGGGAAACCCGTGGGTTGAGATAAGAACAATTTAATACAGGAAATAATAAAGGAAACTGGACTTTCCAAGACTCGTTTTAAAGTTTTAGAAAGCAGGTATTCTTTATTGCAACACTGGGTGCATGGGGGATTTCTTCTCCTAGCGTGCACACCCGCCATAGCAGTTTTCTTGTATTTATACAGACACACTCATAACCCCCTCCCCAAAAGGGCAGTCTCTCTCTCGGGAGATCATTTCCATAGTCCTCGCCTCAGGATCCGCCTCAGGCTCCTCCCTGACACGCCTCCTGGTGGTTGTGGGCAGGGGTCTTTGGGATGAAGGCCGCAGGTCTTCCTCGCTATGTGTTTTTCACTTCTTCCCTAAAACTCTGAAACTCTTGTTTTGGCTGGGCCCATAGAGCCAAACCGTTTCCCTGGCCTTGAGTGGACACCTGGCTGTCTCCTACTTGTTATTGCTTGAAGACAAATGTTAGTTCTTGTTAGTCCTTATCTCTCCTCTTTGTCTGTTTTTCTCCCGATGGGTCACGAGTTACAACCTTGCCATCATTTATTTTGTCTCTCTTACCGACCTTCTTTCTGGATAGCATTCCACAGCAGGGATTAGTATTTGATAACTTCTAACATTTCACAGAGCTATTTCACAGAGCTATGTATTCCAGAGTTTTATGCAGTCTTGTGTCTACTCTTATACCTATCCATAGAAATAATAGATAATATAGTTTTATACCTATACCTATCCATAGAAATAGTAGCTAATATAGTTTTATACCTATACCTATCCCCCTATCACTAAGTCTGCAAGAAGACATCAGTTTCCCGACTGTGGTGGGTTAGGCTGACCCTCCCACACAGCCGGTCACTCCCCCTCCCCCACCCCCAGGAATGAGGGAGAGAATTAAAGAAGAAATGGGAAACCCGTGGGTTGAGATAAGAACAATTTAATACAGATGATTTAATACACAGTGTAGATGCTCACCACCCCCTCATATGCGAAGCCCGTCTCGTCCCGAAGCTGCAATCCCAGACGAACGCGAGGCCCCGAAATAGAGAGGGGCAGAGAGAGAGAGAGAGAGAGTACTCCAAGAGTGGGAGTACTGGGAGAGAGAGGGGAAAAAAAGGCCATAGAGCAACAGCGCAGCAATGGCAAAAGAGCAAAAGCGGCGAAAGAGCCAAAGCGCAAAAGCCCTTCTGTCCGACTGACCCTCACTTTTATACTGGGCATGACGCTGCATGATATGGAATACTAATTGGCCAGTTTGGCCCTCCATCTTAAGTTCCACCACAAATCACAAGGGGAATCGTGTCCCCCTTGTCCCAACTATGCTCCCCCCTTATCCCGCCGTGTTTCTGCACTCCGGCACACTGAAAAGTCCTTGGAGTCTCACGTCCAACCACAAACATCAGCTTGCTATCAGCGTTCTTCTCAGAGCGAGCCTCTGAGTAAAACCAAAACACGGAGCTCTTCTAGCTGTTAAAAAGAAGAGCTAACTGTCCCAGCTAAAACTAGGACACCAGCCTAGTCCTCTAGCACAAACAAAACACTGATAGCTACCAGTATCACTGGCAGGAGGTAACTAGTTTAGTCACTAGTTTATCTACAATATATGTATGTGCATAATAGGAGGAATATATGGAGCAAACTATGGCAAGAACTGTGTGCAACCAGTATTGGTGACAGCACAAAAGACTAGAATTTCTATAGTGTAGTATACTTGATTCTGGTAGTGTACACAGAAATCCTAGGAAATCTATATTCAAAACAGTAGTGCATTTAAAATTTTCCATGGTCATGAAAAAAACTTGTCCTGCTAAATGTGTTTTGTATCTGGTCTAAAACCGACCTGCCTAAAATTGAAAGAAAATACTTGTAAACTGGGAGCTCTTATAAAATTCCTTTGTAAAAGATAACTAGTATCATTTTAAACAGATAAGATGATTTTGCCAAGTATGTCTCTTGAACTTTTCCAGGAAATTATCTATTATTCAGGAAAAATAACTGTCAAACTCTTTGTTTTCTGTATCTGCTGTGTATTATACTAAATTAGTACCTCTGTTAGATATTTCTAGTGATACAACTGCAACGAAATACTTTCTTTCAGGAACTAGATAAATACTGAGCATTTGATAGAGTATTTTGTTTGTGTAGTCATAGTTTGGTCCTTTGGAACCAGGGAATTGGAAGTCTGGAAATATCTGTGAATCTGAGTTTTCAAAGACAAAGTTTATAAAATCTGTTCTTTGTCTCTCTGACAAAAACTTAAATTTATTACCAAGGAAGATTTCCTGTGATGATACTTGTTGCCGAAAAGATGAGATACTTTTCTTTGAAAGAAAAATAAATGGGCTACCATAGGTTTGGGGGGAGGAGGGGAAAAACAATGGTTATGTAACCTGTACTTCACTTGCAAGTAGGTCAAGTCATTGAATGTTATGACCAAGTTTGTGTAAGGATATGCGTTTCTACGGGGGAGAAAAATTAATTTATTTTAGACTGTGGTTGATTGCTTTTTAAAATTACTGTAGGAATAGGGGAAAGATGTTAAGAATACCTCTTTTATTTGTAGCTTGGACAAATTTTTCTCTGTCTTTGACCTCAATTCTCTAGGGGTTTGTTCAGGGGGTTTTTGTTGTTATTTTTGGGGGAGGTTTTTTGTGTTTTGCTGTTTTGTGTTTTTTTTTGTTTTTTTTGCTTTTTTTTAAAGACTTTTTATGCTGTTTGGATACATGGCTCCGGCTCCTGAGAAAAAAAATCTCGTTTGTTCCTGTTCTAGATTACGTATCGACTACGGTATCTTCTCCGAGCAAGGTGTGATGCTTCACCAGTGACTAACAATACCATCCAGTTTCACTGTGATCCCAGCTTCTGGGCTCAAAATATTTTCAATCTAGGTATGACAGAGTTTTATTAGTCCTTTGGCATCTTGATCCTATTTTGAAAGCAATTTTTTTTTTGGTGAAAATAAATAACCTCCGCATGATTCATTTCTTGGTTTACTTTGTTAGATTTATTTCCTTACCTGTAGAAGACATTTAAAGTGTGTTGTATGGGAAAAAGTATTATTTATAAATACTTAAAATTCATAATACTTAAATTAATAAATAATACTTACAACAATTATTATCATTACAATATTATATATTGTGATTAATTTTAATAATAAATACTACTTAAAATAACGTATTAACAAACTTACCTTGCTTGAATGATACATGCAGTGGTGAAAATAGCAACTTTCAGTTTCCTAGGCAATACATGTGCCTTCTGGCTTCTGAAACAAGGAACACAATCTATAACCCTACTTCACATCCTAAGAAAGGATTCCAGAAGTCAGGCTCATTCTGCATCTTCCAGCCCTTTATTCTACTTCAGTCCCATCTTCTCAAGCTGAAAACCATAGCAGCAGCATAGTATGTTCAAGAACCTCCATTTGCTCCCTTATCATGCTGAACAATAAGCTTTGGAGAACTGAGATCAAGGGAAGAATAGGGAAGAAAAGACTACATTTTGACAGTTGTCTGGCTCTTAGATTGTCTTTCCTGACGTTGTGGAGTAGAATTCAGGAGAAAGCATGTTTTTAATAAAGTTGCAAACGTACTTCATCTTCATTATCCTAATAGATTTTGATCTAGTCTCCAAAGTGGTCTTTACTTTTTTTTTTGTTATAGCTACAAGTTGCTAGGGTTTTATGATACTGGTGAATCCCAGAACCTGGAGTTTAATGGAGATAAGCATCCTAGGAGCTCATCAGCTTAGAAGCAGGAATTAAAGCTTAAAGGTCTTTTAGGATTTTTGCCTGCTGTTATGTTTTCTTTCTCTCTCCACTGTTAGCTTGATGGGCATTCTTGTTTTTTCTGTCATGTGAGATACCTGTGGGACGTTTTCTGCCATTCATCAGAAAGTGCAGTTAGCTCTACAGATGTACAGAGAGGTGCAAATGTGTGTTTCTCCACAAAGGCAGAGAAAGAAAGTGTTACGGCAGTGTTTTTAAGGCAAACAAGCTCCTTTCCCTGCACACCAGGACATCGGATGGTAGCAGGGAAATTCTCCAAGTTCCTCCTTAGTAAATAATTTTCTTTGGGAAAGGAATCGAAAGTGAATCTCTTGTTTCCAGAAATGAACTGTCAAGCTGTGTGGTGGTAACTGTGAGCTGCTGCTAAATTGAGACAATGCTTGTCAAGAGGGAGCTTTTTCTTGTGTTTGATTTTGGGGCTCTTTTTTTTGTTCGTTTCATGAGCTGCTGAAATATGTTCCCTTAAATTCTGAGAAGTGCTACAATAGAAATGGCACCTATATAGATTAGCACAGGAGTTCTTGTAACAGTTTATCTAAGTGATAGATAAAACCAGATCACGTTTATCTATCTTGTTTCAGAAATCACAACCTTTAGGCTGTTACATTTATGATCAAACATGTTCAATCTCTGTAGATAAACCAGATTGAAGAACCACTGATGAAAAAGTAAAATAGTCTGAATAAAGAAACAAGTTACTTAGGGAATGGCTTGAATTCTAGTCAGGCTGCATATTGCTGACAGTGTGACAGCATCTGTATGCTCTTAGGCTAGCTCCCTTATGGATTTCAGAATGTATTTAAGAAAAAAAACCCACAACATTTAAAGTGTTTTAATTCCACTAATTGTACGATAACCCATGGTTTTCTAGAATAATGGAAAGGAATCATTCTCTGTAGTACCTTTGGGTAAGTAGCCTTATACCACAGACGTTAAGTCTGCAAAGACTTTTGGAAATGTAAGTGGACTTGGAGAGTACAGAATGAAAGTGCAGTATGGGTTTGACAGTTGATTGTAGTACAGTCAATACCATTCTTTGTCAAAGTAATTCCTTTTCTGGAGAAAGAAAATAAAACACCTATTTTGACAGTATTATTTTGACTTTCATTCAGCCGTATATGGGAAACATTGTTATTCATTTGCATTTTTCTCTGCTCACTTTATGGGAAACATTGACTAGACCTGCTACAGGCTTAATAAAGGTATTAGGCAATGGGCTGGAAGATTTTTTCCATTTTGTTTAGCATGTTTAATATTTTTGTTAATGACTGATGTGGTAGAATCATAATTAAAATGTATGCAACACCAAAATTACCAAGTGTCAATATGAAAATAACATTGTTGATGTTAACTTTCTGCCCTGCTCTGCACTATGCTATATTGGCTGGCCTGGACTCCCTCTGTACCTGTGTCTAGAAAGGGGACTAGAATGATGCTACTTGCGTAGCTTCTTAGCTCTTGGGATGAAAAAAAGAAATACAGAATGCAAGAAGCTTCCTCCTCCTTCAGATAATCTACCCCAAAATGAGCCAGTCTAGACAGCACAGGATCCACAGACACTGATCGAGATGAGGACAGAAGTGGCAGTGTGATTTCAAGTTCTGCTGTAACGGGTTGTCAAACTGTCATGTGGTGTACGCACCTCCTGAGGTGAATGCTCCTGGGAAGCAGCCCTAAGTGTCTGGCAGAGAAGGGAGTATGAGTTGTCTATCTCCCACTTGTATTGAAAAGCTGTTGTGCAACCTTCCAGAGATTATCGGAATTTTTTTTAACTCTCGGTCTTGGACCATAACTTTCCCTACTTCACTCTATTTTAAACCAAGAAAGTGTCTTTGTCTTTTCCTGTACAAACAGCATGCTATCCCCTTGAATCAAATCAAACTCTGTTCTAGTTGGACTTCGTGTTTCTTGGATGAGGTGGGCAGAATTTTACATGACTGTTTCATGTAATCGCGCTATATATCTCTTCAGATAAAACCTCTCACCCAGCTTTAATCTCTAAAAGTTACCTATCTAGTCAAATTTCCTTCTAAGACAATGGAGGGAGATAAAACATCTCCTGGAGGTGCCCATCACATCCTAAAATTGGTGGCGTGCAGCAACTGAGGGTATTGTTTGAGTATTCCTTGATGTTGACTCAGAGGCCAGAAACGATCACAATACCTTTAAGTCTTACGATACAGTTAAATGTGTTTTATCAGATGATTGGATCAGGATTTTCTTTCCCATTGAAGCTTTGCTCCCTTGCTCTTCCAGAGAGACCAGAACACCTTCCTAGGAGAACCCACCATATAGAGGAGGCTGCAGCACAAGACAGTTTGCTATAAAACACAACCATTTTATTTTCAGGGAAACAAACAAAATAAAAGGACTCCTCTATTTCATGTTTATCCGTTCTTTACATTATAATAATGAACAATGAGTGCATGGTATGAAAGAAACTAATTGTGAAAAAAAGCATTTCTACTAACTGCAATATTTTGGTATTTTATTTACTTTGTTTAAACTAGGTTCTTTGGTAATCGAAGATAAAGAAACCTCACCACATATGCCCAAAAGCCCTGTGATGGAAACAAACTTACAGCCACCAGGCAGCTTGCCTTCAAACCAGCTGTCTAAGTTCCCGACGCAGATAAGCCTAGCTCAGCTCCGACTCCAGCACATGCAGCAACAGGTCATGGCTCAGAGACAGCAAGCTCAACGCAGAGCAGGTCCAGTGGGTTTACCAAATCCAAGAATGCCAGGAGCCATGCAACAACCTCCTGCTTCTCATCAGGTAAGTTATGACTATTTCCAGAGAAGACTTTTTCCCATGGCACTGAAGGAGAAAGTAAAGAAAGATAAGAAAAAAGAAAGAAATTAAGTCTAGTTACATAACTTCAGGCAGCTTAATCTTTCGCACATGGCAATTTAAATGTGTTAGGGAACATTTTATTTACTGAGAATTAAATGGGCATTTTAAACTTGTCTGGCAAAATGCACACTCAGCCTATTTTTATTCATTAAAAAAATCATGGTATCCAATGATAGATACATAGTGCTGAGCTACATATTTTGTATTTTTGTCAAATGATTAAAAAGTACATCTATCATTTTTTTTCCAAGGCTCTTTTGCATAAACCTGTGATTCTCCCATATAACTTTCAAAGTTGGAAATACTCTTACTGGCTCTTGTGTTGTATCTGCATTTATTACATCAGAATAATTCAAAACCATCTGCTGGGTTTTGTTTTTAACATTGAAAATCAGTGTGTTGTGTGATCGTTCAGATAAATGTTGTGGTAATATTTGTTTGCATCTAATTTGTTAAGAGTTTCAGAAGTTTAAAAGGGCTGCTCAGTAAAAACTAATGGAATGTTGAATAGATATCAGCTGACTTGCAGAATTGTTTGTTTGATTGTTTTCATGCAGGCACCTCCACGCTTGATTCATTTTCAGAATCATAGCCCCAAGTCCAATGGTTCAGCTCTTCCTGCGCAACAGATGAGATTTCCCCAAAATCAGAATCTACCAAGGCAAGCAATAAAGCCCAGCCCATTGCAAATGGCATTCTTGGCACAGCAAGCTATAAAACAGGTAGAGTTTCTTTCCCTGTTCGCTCGCCGTGTAGAAATTAAACATTGAATGTGCTTTGTATCATCTTACTTTTATATTATGTTTCTAAAGTGCTTTTCAGTTAGAACAGAGACTGCGTTTTCCCTGTGACAAGATACCCACAGTTTTCTTAATGGGGTAACTGTCGAGTTTCTTTCATTCTGACAGTTCTAAGCAGCTGAAGCATTACGGAAGTGAGCCACTGTGTGTGCTATGTAGGTGTTTCATTCTCTTGTTTGCTGTTACTGTGATTTCTGACCACTTATGCAAAACTTTCACATGGCCATGGTCTGCATGCTACAATCAGTGAGCAGACAAAACAGAAAATCCCGCTATTGAGCTTGATGTTACTGACTTCACTGGGAACCAGGTAAAGGCTTGACTAAAAAGCTATAGCTGCCACCATTCTCCAGAGTATGCGATATCTGAACTTTTACAGCTGAGGATAGAAAAGAAAGTCCGCAATTGTGGGACCTCTGATGAGTAAGACTGATCAATACCTAGCTAATCAGCAGTTGAGCTGAGGCAGAAGCAAACACATGTTTTCTGGATGTTCAGGAAGGCAAATCTTTATTAAAAAGCATATTAATACATGAGTTGTTAGGTATGTGGAAGGAAGGAGAGAGTCATGTCACTAAAGATAAGCAGGGAGAAATCAAGTGAATCTGATCTGTGACCTGAGAAGTAGAGTAACAGCATTCATGTTTGTAATGCTTATGTCAGAAGTAATTCCAATTAAATTAAAGAAAGCTGTACAATATCTAAAAGAACATGTTTTGCCTATGGTTGCCATGAAATTCCATTAAAATTGCATGTGTCTAAATGAGAAATAAATTTAGTCTGATGTTGTGGTTTTAACCCAACTGGCAACTAAGCACTGCACAGCTGCTTGCTCACTCTCCCCTGGTGAGATGGGGAGAGAATTGGAAGAGTAAAAGTGAGAAAACTCATGGGTTGAGGCAATGACAGTTTAACAGGCAAAGCAAAAGCCGCACACGCAAGCAAAGCAAAACAAGGGATTCAGTCACTACATCCCATGGGCAGGCAAGTGTTCAGCCATCTCCAGGAGAGCAGGGCACATGTAATGGTTACTTGGGAAGACCAACACCATCACTCCTAAAGTCCCCTCCTTCCTTCTTCTTCCCTCAGCTTTATATGCTGAGCATGACATCGTATGGTATGGAATATCCCTTTGGTCAGTTGGGGTCAGCTGTTCCAGCTGTGTTCCCTCCTGTCTTCTTGTGCACCCCCAGCCTACTCGCTGGTGGGGTGGGGTGAGGAGCAGCAAAGGCCTTGACGCTGTGTAAGCACTGCTCAGCGATAACAAAAACATCCCTGTATTATCAACACTGTTTTCAGCACAAATCCAAAACACATCTCCATACTAGATACTATGAAGAAAATTAACTCTGTCCTAGCCAAAACCAGCACATCTGATTTGACTGTGCACTTCATATTGTGGTTAAACATATGTGTAGGTGGCGATCGAGTCAGCATTTCAAATTCTTAATCACTTCAAGCTGTTAAGGAAAGCACAACATAAAATGCTTGATGGCGTCCAAGTGACACTATATAGCCATTTACTTAATAAAGCACTGGAGCAGTTGTGCATTCAGCCTATTATCTGTAATGCTTTTATTTCACTAAAACTGTTAACGTTTCTCTCACAACACTGTCAATGCAGCATGAAATATTAATAGCTACTTAACATAGAGATACAGCTTTGAATTTAAGGATTCACGTTCATTTCGTCTATTCATAGTTTTCAACTACTCGTCGTCTTCCCTTGTCTTGTAAGATTGATTCTTGAAATTAAATAACTTCAGAGTAAACCAGGATTGTATGTTTGAATTCAGCTTCCCAAACTAAGCTGGTCTTTAAACTACTGAGTTAGAACCAGAATACGCAGTAGATGTGATCTGTTGGAAAAAATAACGCTGAATTGTGGATCGTCATCTTTTCGTTTTAGTGGCAGATCGGTAGCGGACAAACTTCAACTGCCCTTTCAACTTCAACTGCAAGCAGAACATCATCTACTCCATCCAGCCCCACGGTCACTAGTGCTGCAGGATGTGATGGGAAGACATATGGTCCCCCTGTGATAGATTTGAGTTCTCCAGTGGGTAACTCCTACAATCTACCATCTCTTCCTGATGTAAGTGTAACATAAGAGCAATATTTTATGGATTCTATTTTAAAATAAGTCGTAATGTTTGTGAGAAGTAGAAATTTTTTAAGACTGAAATTCTTTCTCTGTTCGTCAAAGTGAGACGGTTCCAGAAAACAGCAATGCAGGATTACCTACATGTTGCTGTAAATATCCAGAACTGTTCTGGGAGGCAACTGTTAGGACAACTAAGAAAAATAACATTGCAGGTTGCAATTGTTACTGGACTTGTTTATTTGGAGGCTGCATATTTTTCCCCCACCAACTCATAATGATACTAATAAAAAATGAGTTATGTTAGCTTTCATTTACCAGTGTTCATAGATAGCACTGGTTTGCTGATGGTATTTCTGGTACATTTTTAACATTTTAAAAATCTCTTTTTAACTCATTGAAAGAGCTGTCCTAGGTAGACATTAATTGTTAGTATGTGGGATATATTCCTTGTGTCTTTTCCTTTTGATATTTCTTTTCCTCACGTATCCTCTAACATGCCTGTGAGCAGGTAATAGAAGGAGCATTGTAAGATCATATTTTCTTACGCTTCTAAACTTCTTTTCATAGTTTCTTCTGATCGGTATGTGTTTGTCAGCGGTCCATGGTAGTGGTGTTGAGTTTTAGTCAGTTAACTTTATTCTTTGAAGTAACTGTCAAGCCTATTTTTGTGGCCTAAAGTTTTTAGATGTCTGAAATGCCATGTTTTTTTCGTCTTAACTTACTGTTACTTCCTGTTTCTCCCACTTGTCTTTTGTGTTCACCAATAAACTCTCAGATAAAAGTGTTCTGTTTTTTAAATAGAGTACATAGAGTACAGAATGACAGCATCTGTCAGGCTTAAAAGGTGAACTGCACAACATGGTCATAAACCTACTGGGTCTGTAAGAGATTTTAGCATACTGATTTTTGTGAACAGTATTACTATGAACTCTTGTATATTGTTAAGGTTATGCTATTAAGGTACATGGCCTAAATCACTGTAAATATTCTGACCTAGCAGAGGCTTCTGCATCCACTTCAGATAAGTCTAGCTTATAAATAGAAATTTCAATGCTCAATGCAGTTGGTGACAGTGGATTTGTAAGGTGCCTGGATAATTGAGGAAATTGATGCCAAGGTGACGTATTTTCTTATCAAATATGATCTTAAGTATTGCAAAAAAACTAACATTTCAAAATGTCATTTCTCCGTCAAACCAGAATGTGTAATTTTTGCAGAAAGTTAGAATGGTAAATGGGGAGCCCCTAAACCAGGGTTCAGTTGTCTGGCCTGGGCTGTGGGTGGAAAGAAGAAATGTTGGTTTGCTATTTGCATTTTGTGTCGATATACATGGCCGCTGCCCAGAAGGTATGTGGAACAGATGGAATTGAGTGTCCCTTGAGGTTCTTCCTGTCCTGTTAAACACTGCGAATTAGTAGGTAGTTTGTGTATTACTTAGTGTCTTTTTCAGAGGATATAACGTGAGCCTGTCAAAAGAAGATATGGAGATAAAAATTCATTTCATACTTCAGTGTGTGAAAGCTACCTGTCTGATGTAAGCCTTCTCTGTAACTGATGGAGAAAAATTGGCACTTATAGAATCATCTGATCTTAAACTGAAGCACTGTCTGGATTTGGCCATTTCTTTTCTTTTTAGAGAAGGCAAGATGACCTGTTTTAAAGTAACCACCTCACTTTCGAATGGCTAAAGTTAGGTGAAATGCATTTTGGTTTTTACCTTGAAAATAACTGTATGGCAAAAGCATGGGTTGTTTTTTTGAGGGTTTTGGTGTGTTGTTTTTCTCCCCCCTCCTAAAGCTAACTGCTTCCCCTCTCGTCCCCAACTTTAGATTGATTGTTCAGGAAACATCACACTGGATAACGTTGTAAGGAAGGATGGTACTGCAGAGCAGAATCAGCCAAAACCCCCGTCGAACAGAACTGTGCAGTCACCAAATTCATCGGTACCATCACCAGGCCTCTCAGGTAGTTGGAATGTGGTGCAATTTTCTGTTTAAGTGATGTAATGAAAAAACCTAATGTGGCAATGTTAACACTGATATCAGAATTAGTTATTTCTATTTTATATCAAAGATGAGAAATATAAAAATGAAGGCAAAGTTGTAGAAACCCTAGTAGGAGGTAAAGTTGCGACAATATTTTAGTGGTGTGAACAAAAAAATCTTAAATTTTTTTTTGTGAACAAAAGATCTTGAATTTTTTTTTGTGAACAAAAGATCTTGAAAAACAGTAGATTTTCGCAAATTGCATAGAAATCCGTAGAAAACCAGCACCCTTAGAGCTTCACCAGAATAAAACCTAGAAACTGTGGTTAGAGACATGTATTTGAAAAACTAAGGTAGGATGTAACAGGAGATGGTGGCTACAAATAGTGACTTGGGAAGTTCAGTTTGGATATTAGAAAATCTTTTTCACTGGAAGGGTAGTGCAGTGCTGACACAGGCTGACCAGAGAAGTTACTGTTATGGGTAGGTGAATGCGGTGGACTTGAAGGACCCAGGGAGTTCATGTCACTGTGCCTGGTGGCAGCTACTCCTTACTCCTGTTTCCCAATCTGACCTGTGCTGAGGCTATGTGAGCATGAATTCCCAATAAGCACTTGTGCAACATTCGTGCATTCGAGTGGCGTTCACCCGCTTGGGCAGATCAGCTGAGACAGGTGGATAAGGCACTCACAGACAGCACAGGCAGCCCACTGTGGATTCTCAGGACCAATGCTCAGCAAAAATGTCCTTCACAAGTCTTTCAGCTATCTAGTCCCCAGGCCTTTGGTCTCTCTCTTGCCCCCAGACCTCTTCCTACTTGCCAGCTTGTCTGGCTTAGTTTGCTAGCAGATCTCATGAGAGATCAGCTAGAATTTCATAAGGTAAGACAAAACAAACTGCAGTCATCAAGTAAGAGGGGTCAACCAGGCAAAGGTACTGACCCAACAGCCTGCTTACATGCAATGAGCCTCTCTTTAGTCCTTCTTTTGTTATCCCATGCTTCTCATCCTCTCAGGAAATTGTATCAAATGGTATATGGGTTAAATGACACTGCAGGAGAAATTTTCCCCAAAACCTCTGTACTTCTCTGAGTCGCATCTCAGACTTGGCACAGACCTGTGTTTTGTTCTAATCTGATTTTTCCGTCCTAGGAGGAGTCAGTGTGACGAACATACACCCTCCAATTCGTTCACCCAGTGCCTCCAGTGTTGGGAGCAGAGAGAGGTAAGGAAAGAGTGGGAGAGAAGAAAACGTAACTTCCACCTCCATGGAACGTGCCTCAGTGTCTTCTCTCATTAATGCATATAGAAGTCAAATTACCTCAGCTTCTCTGTTAACAGGACAGGCCTGATGGTTATTACAGCACTTTTTGCATTCTAAAAGTAGTAATTTCATTTGTAATGTGTTAGTAGCACATCTAAAAATGTATTAACTCTGTAAGTGATGGCTAGGTTGGCATTATTAAAAGAATACCAATTCTAAATTAGTTTTTAAATTCAGAAAAATCAGCTAAAGGAAAAAGTTGCATATTGAAAGTTCTCGTGAAACTATAAATTACTTCAGATTTAAGAAACTGGTGTTACAAAGAGGGTTATTAAGAGTTTTCTGCCATAATACAGTTAGTTAAGTGAGCAGTAGATATCTACTGAGAGTCTACACAAATGTTTTTATCCCTTAGTGATGGAATATTAATGAACAAATAGATTTACACAATGTTGTTTGAAGAGTGCAGATCCATTAATGTGTTCCAATAAATTAGAGCATACATCTGACATGAGATTAATTTTTCATGCAGAGAAAAATCAGATGACATTTCATCCTACTTCAATTGGAAATACAGATGCTTTTAAATATACCTTTTACTCTGTTCCATTTACGTGGTAAATTCTGTGAAGGACTCTTAGGAACTGTTTAAATGTTTGTCTGAAGAGTCTTTTATTTGCGTTTAAAAAAATGTGATTCTATCTGCTGCTGCTTGAATTCTTTTTATTGCGTTTAAAATTCTTTGTTATTATTAAGAATAATAATAAGCTGGTATTTTTGAGTTTGATTGTCCATTCTCATTCTATTATGACTAAACAGATGAAAAAAGACAGATCTAGTTCTAAAAGTAGGGGCACAGTTTTGGTAGAGCTGCAAGGCTGTAAGAAACTCTTCTAAGATAATGTAAATATGTGTTTTGTCTGGCTTATTCACTTGTGTGGTTTACAATGATTAGTTCAGCTCTGGAGACACACTGACTTTCCCCAAAATACAGCTGCATCGCCTCCAAAGTGGAATGATGTTCAGTGGAAGTACTCTTTTGTATATGACCTAAAAGAAACAGAAATTATTTGGAAATCTTGCACTAATGGGAAGTAAACCCATGAGTAATTACGTAGTTCTGGAACTGCACCATTAAAATTTTTGCTTTTTGTAATGCCTTTTCAGTATACATGAAACAAAATAAACTGGGATGTTGTATTCCAGAAAAGTAATACTGTAGTGCTCAGGATTCAAAGAAGCAAAATGGATTAGCATCCTGAGGTCTCAGAAAGCATCAGTGTACAAAAAGTGTCCGGTCAGTCCTGACTCTTAATTTCCTTTTTTTCCTGCCTCTTTCTGTCATTTACAGTTCTGGCTCCTCCAGCAGGCCACCAGGAGCTGATTCTACGCACAAAGTCCCAGTTGTTATGTTGGAGCCGATCAGAATTAAACAGGAGTCAAGCGCATCAAATGAG
The DNA here is from genome assembly GCF_009769465.1 of Tauraco erythrolophus. Taxonomy (NCBI): domain Eukaryota; kingdom Metazoa; phylum Chordata; class Aves; order Musophagiformes; family Musophagidae; genus Tauraco; species Tauraco erythrolophus. The sequence continues at coordinate 66,177,610 of NC_141468.1, read as the reverse complement.
AACTTTGATTTCCCAGTTGTTGTAGTGAAGCAAGAAACAGATGAAGAATCACGGCCTCGGAATGTAATATTAACAGTTACAGAGATCTCCTTTCTCTTTGATGGAGGGTATTTTGTATTTATGGAGAATAAAATAATTTGCTAATATTCTGTTGGGGACTTTTTCAGGGGAAAACTAAAAAGCTAAATAAAAGGAAGAGGTGAAATTCAAAATCAAACTAGCTCTACTGCCAATTCAATTAATTAACTGGTGCGATTGAGGTTTTTTTGTCCATTAAAAACCTGCGAAGGCAGAAAATAGCGTGCAAACATCAAATTTTCATGTGGTGCTAGGAATTGTTTCTAATCATAGTGCAGTAATATACATAAATAAGGTTGCTAGACTTTTGGGGCATCAAAGATTAGTTTTTTATTAGTGGAGCAGTAAATAGCCTTTCATAGCTAATTTCTTGTGTTTAGTTGCCTGATGCTACAGTACGATAGTGATTTTTGCATGCATGTTGCAAGTTGTATGGCTGCTTGCATATAAATTTGTTATTCTGGTCAGTTTAGTTATTGTTTGGGTCATGTAAATTCACATAAACATTACAATCTGGCTTCCTTTCTTCTTACAGGCCACCTTTTCAAGAAGCATACTTACGTCGTTGCTGTTAGATAGCAATCATAATTCCACTTCTGATGAAGCTGTCCCAAGAACAGATGCACCAGACAGCACAGATGATCAGCCAGGGATACTGCAGGAGAACGTGTCCAGTGGGAAGACAGGATGGATAGGCCCATCCCACATTGGAGAGGGCAGAAAAGAGGATGATCCAAATGAAGATTGGTGTGCTGTATGTCAAAATGGAGGGGAGCTCCTTTGCTGTGAGAAGTGTCCCAAAGTATTCCATCTTTCTTGTCATGTCCCTACATTGATGAGCTTTCCAAGGTAATTATGACCCCTTCAATTCCATCTAAACTTGCATTAAAAGACATAAGTTTCGTGTTGTGAAACCCAGTACAAGAAGTTTCAGCGTTGAAGAAAGCAATGTCTTCTTTGGAGTCTTGAATCCAGAAGTTTCATTAATTGGTGAAAATTAGAATTTACATTGAAACTTCAGTTTAACTTTATTGTGGCTGCAAAATCTGTAATAAAACTCTTCACTTATTTGACAATTAAGCCAGATTGCTTACATCTAGGGCATCTATTATTAAAACTGGGCCACAGAATTGCCAATTTGTCATAAAACGTTTTAAGGGTGACAGAAAAGATTTACACTTCAATAGTAATAATAATAGTAATAATAATAATAATAATAGAGAAAAAGCTAAGCCAATATAGTATTAAATACATTATTTACTATAGTGCTGAACATGTCTACACTCCAAGCATGGAAGGTAGCGACTGACATCTTCTAGTAACATCCCGTTCAATGTTGAAACAAGCAGTAGGCTTTCTTGATTGGCCATTACAAAACAACTACTCAGTTTCTTGAGTTTCAAAATGCAGTTTGAAATAAGTTGTTATTATAAGCATTACTGGTGTTTGCTTCTGGAATTAGTCTTTGATTAAAATAAATGGCATTTTGCAATGTTCCAAGTTGGAAATGCCATGCAATAAGCTTATTAGTATTAAAGGATAAAAACATCTGTCATAACATGCTCATTGTTTAATGCTTTTATAAATATTAGGTTTTCTTACTAAACATCAGCACAGTTTGCTGGTGTAAAACATTTGAATAGCAACTTAGGTAGGTTAGTACATTGATCATCTCTGTGCTACTCTGAACAAGCATACTTCTGCAAGCATATCTGCTCTTTTAAATGTCACTAGAAATGGCACATAAAAATGTTTCTCTTACCTTTTGAAACTTCAAATTACAGTTTGTTTGGCTTTTTTAAATAAACGATGCTGCGTTACAGCCTTGTGCCATAAGAAAAACCCAGTAATGTCACAGTAAGCACTTAAACCAATATACATTTGTGCCTTTCTGAAAAGAAAAAAATAATCTTTAAGCAGGTAAATAGCTATGTATTTACAATGGTTCATTTCTATTAAAATCAAGGCTTCAAGAGTAAGTCTTTAAAATGTCTCTTTTTTTTAACTGGATCATTCTGTGGAAAATGAAATTATGATGTGTGGGGGCAAGGGAGCCAAAAATGACTTTTCTGACAAGTATTCAGACCTGTAAAGGTGCATATTAATACAAGTGCACTGTGTTCCTGGACTTCAGAACCACAGTTAGCTTAAGTTTCCTCCTGGCTTTAAACGTATCAAATTTTTGTTGACATCTACATCTTTGTAGGACTTTCCACACACCCCCCCCACCCTCAGCTGTAACAGTCTACTTAACAGCCTTTGGTCTCTCAGCATTAGTTCTTTCAAACATACAAAATATTTCCTTTAATATTATTATTTCAGCAGTGTCAGTCTACTTATTTCATGATTGGTTTTGGTTCTTACTTCAGGTGGATAGAACAATTTCATAGAATCATAGAATCACAGAATGGTTTGGATTGGAAGAGACCTTTAAAGGTCATCGTGTCCAACCTTCCTGCAATGAGCAGGGACATCTTCAACTAGATCTGGTTGCTCAGAGACCCATCCAACCTGACTTGGAATGTTTCCAGAGATGGAGCATCTACATCTCTGGGCAACCTCTTTCAGTGTTTCACCACCCTCTTTGCAAAAAATTTCTTCCTTATATCTAGTCAGAATCTACCCTCCTTTAGTTTAAAACCATTACTCCTTGTCCTATTGCTGTTCTCCTACAGATTCACAAGGTCACTCCATCTTTTTCCTTCACTCCAACCCACCACAGTGTTATCGATTCTTGGACATTTAAATGCATTATTCTTCCATCTTTCGTGTGTTTCTTGTTTTCTTCATAAAGATCATAAGATCTTTAGGTCATAAGCTGTATCAATTTTTGTATACCTACCACATCATTTCTGTGATGCTAGTCCAGGCACAGAGGTTACACCGTCATGTAAATAACTCAGTTAAGAGAGTAGAATGTAAAGGTCTCTTTGAAGTAAAATGCCCATTTGTTGTGGTTTAGCCCAGCCAGCAACTAAATGTCACACAACTGCTCTCCTACCCTCCTTCACCCCTGGGGAATGGGGAAGAGAATTAAAGGGGAAAAGGAAGGACGCTCATGGGTTGAGATAAGAACAATTTAACAATAATAACAACAACATCAACAACAATAATAATAAATTAAAAGTAATAAGGATAAAATAATAATACTGTATGAATATATATATATAAAAGTATGACAATAATATATACAAACAAGTGATTCACAGTGTAATTGCTCACTAGCCAGTGACCAACACCTGTCCCATCCTGGTAAACAACCCCGAAACAGCTAAGTCTTGGCACTGCAATCTCAGATGAGTGAGAGGCCCAAAAAGAGAATAAGAGAGAGAGAGGGAACTCTGAGAATCTGAGAGAGAGAACCCCAGGAAGAGCAAGAGCTTATTCCCAATCAACCTTCATTGACAGTGGGCATGACGTTGCATGATATGGAATACTTCATTGGCCTATTTGGCTCTCAATCCTAAATTCAAATCATAAAGGGAGTGGTGGGCCCCTTGTCCTGGCCGTGCTCCCCACCAGCCTGTTGTGCTCCTGCACACTGGCAAAAACATGGGAAGCTGAAAGGTCTCTGATGTCTCAGTGCCAATTGTAAACATCAGTGTGTTATCAACATTCTTCTCATAATAAATCCCAGACTAAATCCAAAACACAGAGCTCTTCTAGCTGCTAAAAAGAAAAACTAACTCTATCCCAGTCAAAACCAGGACAATGTTATTCACTATTGTATGCTAAAACTAGCAGATGGTGGAAATCTTTGGATTACTCTGAATAAAAACCAGAAAGATTTTTTTTTTTAACTTGGAAAGTCTTCTGCCTTACTATTGAAGTTAATTAAAACGTGCTGCGGAAACTATTTCCCATTTACAAAGATCTTATAACATACCTCTGAGTAAATACACGCAGTTAGATCTTGAAACTGGTTGTTGCTGAATTCGGTCATCTATGTCAGAAGTACAATTCAGCCCTCTTGTGGTTATCTGCAAGCATGCACGTTTCTTCGTTGGCAGAGAACTATCAAAAACATGGAGTCTTCACAGGTTTTCCAAAACTCTGAGGTGTGCAAATTGTATTGGAGAATCAGTGAACATAGCTTCAGAACTAATTTTGTTGTAATCTTATGCTGTCATTTAAATCTATAGGGTTTTCCTAGACTGACTGATAAAATCAGGAACATCTGAAAGTTTTGGGGAGTGAAGAATTTACAGTTTTCCAAAAACTCCTGTCTAGGGTAATCTATATAGAGTAGTATGTGTTTGATCAAGCTTATAGAGAGAATATATAGTTCACGCTGAAATAACACTAACGCTTTTCCTTCTGTTCGCCTTAAATGATTCCTTCAGTCTCTGTGCAGATAGAAAACAGAACTCCTAATAATGCTTTGCTTGAATCCTATAAGCTCAAGTGAAAAATTTCTGTTCTAATAAAGGTAGAAAGCATTTGTCTATTATGACAAACCATTTTTCTGTTATGACACCATTAATGATACCAATGCCATTAAAAAGGAAACAAAGTTCTAATAAAGACATTTTTACCAGCAGCTTCTGCCTTTTGTAGTATTTAAAAAAACAGCACCACCAAAACAACACATGATGTAGAAAAAAACACCCCACAAATGAGGAACTTACCCAAAAATATGTGGAAAGCCTTTTGTCACGTGTGTGCTGCATCACTGAGGTCAACATGTCTCTTTGTCTTCTTTAGTGGAGAGTGGATTTGTACATTCTGTCGGGATTTGTCCAAGCCAGAAGTTGAATATGACTGTGATAAACCTGCTCACAGCTCTGAAAAAAGAAAATTGGAAGACACTGTGGGTTTGGCGCCAATAGACCGTAGGGTAAGGATAAAATGAGTACTGTCTCGTTGTTTCTTGTATTCTGGAATGTATGCATCTTTTAAAAAGGGATGGTAAAAAAAGAAAATTAACTTTTAAATAGGCTCTGAGATCAGAACAGCCTTCATGTAAACATGCTGAACAACAAACACATGCTGAATGTCTGAGAAGCATCTGGAATATTGTGTCCAGTTCTGGGCCCCTCAGTTCAAGAAGGACAAGGAACTGCTTGAGAGAGTCCAGCGCAGGGCCACAAAGATGATTAAGGGAGTGGAGCATCTCCCTTATGAGGAAAGGCTGAGGGGGCTGGGTCTCTTTAGCTTGGAGAAGAGAAGACTGAGGGGGGACTTCATTAATGTTTATAATATGTAAAGGGTGACTGTCATGAGGATGGAGTCAGGCTCTTTTCACTGGCATCCAATGATAGAACAAGGGGAAATGGATATAAGCTGGAACATAGGAGGTTCCGCTTAAACATGAGGAAGAACTTCTTCCCAGTAAGGGTAACAGAACACTGGAACAGGCTGCCCAGAGAGGTTGTGGAGTCTCCTTCTCTGGAGATGTTCCAAACCCGCCTGGACATGTTCTTGTGTGATCTGATCTAGGTGGTCCTGCTCCGGCAGGGGGATTGGACTAGATGATCCTTTGAGATCCCTTCCAATCCCTAACATTCTGTGATTCTGTGAAGCGGTTGTGATCTGGTGCTCTGAACTGGGGCTGTGTTCTAGGAATTACTAGGTGCTGTTTCAAACAGAGCTCTTGTATTCAATGACCTTGCATTGAGAATTTCTTTCTTTGTGCTTTCCAAATTGGCATAGATTGACGTTATCAACTCATGGTTTTACTCTTTAAAGCACTTTGTCAACATCCTTTTAAAAAATTAAGGTGGTACTTTCACAATTATACAGAGATGCGATACTGATCCTGCAGAGACTAACACAAGTCTCTTGGGAATAACTACTATCCTTTTGCAGCTTTGAATAGTCTGATGGAAAAGCTAGAAAGCAAGCAGTGGGTCTCCAACTTTCGGTTTTCCCTTAAACCTCAGAGTTAAAAGAAAAAAAATTGTGCCTTTGAGCAGACAGTTGAACTGCTTGACAGAATCTTTTGGATTCTTGGGGTTTGGGTTTTTTCTTGGTGTTTTTAAGTTTTTCTTATTTCTTTGTTTATTATTTACAACTTTTTTAAGCAATTTTGAGCTGTATTGGAAACTTTCAGCAGTGTTTTACGTGGTTTCAGTTGGCAACTTGTGTAATATACTGAAATGAGTATTTTATTTGGGGTCTTAGTCTACCTGTAGAACTATTATTTAAACGTGCTGCTATCTAAAAGCAAAAAAGTTAGCTCTGTATTTTAATTTGAATATAAGTTATAAAAATGTAAGTTATATGTCTTGTAAATATTCTGATAAAGCACCAGCAAGCATAAAATCACGCATCAACTATTTTTAGAATCTCTTTCAAGGCTCAAGATGGAGTTTAATATATTTGGATACCCAAAGAAAAGATACTCCTTCCCACTGCTAACAAAAAGCGCTGTAGGCTTTGCAGTTACACCCGGATCAGGAAAAGTATTTCTGCTATCTCTGAGTATTTGTGAGGCACTAAGAGCCGCGCATGCTTTTTCATTCCCTGGAACGTCTGCGGGGCTCAGCAAACGCTGAATAGCACTGTTGGTAACTGTATGAGGTTTCATAGCAGGCATTTGAGAGTTGATAGAGATGTATCTGTTGCAGAGAAGGAATATGGTAGGCCACTAGTTCTGACAGTTAATCGTGCTTCCAAATACAGTTTCTATGCTCACTTTTCTGCTTAGGGGCTGGGGGAGTATTGAGCATCTGTTTCATATTTTCTGTAGTTTCTTATTTTAGAACAAATCATGTAGGATTCTCTAATTACTTGGGTATCTGTTTTTCTTGACACAGAAGTGTGAAAGACTGCTGCTATACCTCTACTGTCATGAAATGAGTCTTGCTTTTCAAGATCCAGTTCCTCCCACAGTACGTACCCCACTTCTTTCTGGTTTGTTAGTAGCGTAATTGGCATGTTTCTAATGGCATTTTTATGTCCCATCACAGTCTATTGTCAGAAGTCAAGTTTCCCAGACATTGAGTGTATTAAATGTGTTTAATTTTATTAAAATTGTCTGAAGGGGAGTTAAAAGTTGAAGCATTGGGTTGGAAGGAGATTGCTAGTAAAATTCCCCAAGAACTTATTTTACTTAATGCTTCAAAAATAAACACAAAAAGTAATTTCTGACACTGTCTGCTGATTTCACAATGCTGAGTGGTATCACTAAAAAGGTGAATTGGGATATGTTTGGTTTTTTAAAAAAAAATTACCTGATTTTAAGTATTAGGGTACTCCATAGTACTAATATGAGTACTTACTCATATTGAATTTCTTACTATTAGCTTGAAATGTTATAGTTTAAAATTATAAACAATACCTGGGTGCACTGGAAGTCCAAGGATACACAGAAGAGTTACCAGCGTGATCAGATGAAAAGTACCTCTTTTATGTTCTTCAAGACAAGTCAATGGCAAAAGAATTCATCAATAAGTAATATGCTCCTGTGCACCCTTTTAATTCCATTTGAATAAGAATTCTTCTTCTGAATAACATTCTATAGAGTTTAATAATAAGAAATAGCACAAGGCATTAATTGATTAATCATATGATGGTTGTGTATTACTATATTCAGGTATTATAGCATTTATCTTAAAATGTGAATCTAGTTAGGAAAAAAGTATAAAAATAATATCATTTGATTTCATATCGTATTTTCTAATTTCTAATTCTTTCTAACAAAAAAATAAGTCTTAATCCTACAACCACAGTTTGATTGCCAAAATCCTTGATATCTTTGAAATTTGCCACCGTTTCCAAGGACATATTTCATGACCAAAATTCATTTTAAGCAACCCATGTACCGCCTCCATTTGAGTGGATTGCCAAAGTTACCATATGGTGGTCTTGAGAGTGAAACTTAATAGATGGCTCATTTGACTACATCCAAAAATAACATCCAAATCGTTTGCTCTATCGTATGTAGCCAATGTAGGTGGGGTTTTAATTTGTTTTTCTTTTATTTTAAAATAGTGTCATGGTTTAACCCCAGCTGACAACTAAGTCCCACACAACTGCTTGCTCACTCCTCTCTGGTGGGATGGAGGAGAGAATCAGAAGAGCAAAAGTGAGAAAACTCGTAGGCTGAGATAAAGACAGTTCAATAGGGAAAGCAAAAGCCTCACATGCAAGCAAAGCAGAACAAGAAATTCAGTCACTACTTACCATCATCAGACAGGTGTTCAGCCATCTCCGGGAAAGCAGGGCTCCATCACGCATAAGAGTCACTTGGGAAGACAAAACGCCATCACTCCAAACGTGATTCCCCTTTCTTCTTCCCCCAGCTTTATATGCTGAGCATGACATCATATGATATGGAGTATCCCCCTTTGGTCAGCTGGGGTCAGCTGTTCCAGCTGTGTCCCCTCCCAACGTCTTGCGCACCCCCAGCCTCCTCGCTGGTGGGGTGGGGTGAGAAGCAGCAATGGCCTTCACTCTGTGTAAGCACTGCTCAGCAGTAATGCAGACATCCCCGCACTATGAACACACTTTCCAGCACAAATCCAAAACACAGCCCTCGGCTAGCTACTATGAAGAAAATTAACTATCCCAGCCAAAACCAGCACAAACAGGTGTTGGGAGGAGTATATTTTAGCCAGCAAAACTAGCATAAGTCAGTTACATGTTTAAAAGTACAATTCTTATATCTTAGAATTGTACTTTGAAGATGAGACCAATCTTGCCTTCTTCCGCAGAACTAAAGGTTTATAAAACAGTAAGTAGTGAACATGACTGCATTTGATAAAAAATTTTGTTCTCCATTTAGGTTCCTGATTACTACAAAATAATCAAAAAGCCTATGGACTTGTCAACCATCAAGAAAAGACTTGAAGTGGCCAATTCCTTCTACACAAAGCCGGAAGATTTTGTGGCTGATTTCAGACTGATTTTCCAGAACTGTGCTGAATTTAATGAGGTTAGAAAAGTAGATACTTTATCTGGTTTTGTAGACTTAGTTGCTTTCAGGAAAACTGTAGTGGGGCTAGAACTTGCAGCACAAGAATTTATTGTATTAAATTTATTTTGATGATGAAACTGCAGCAAAAACAGAGATCACAATTGAAACTACTGTGATGTTAGATGACTATGCAGTGGAGATCTTTCCATAGAAGGAAGGAAGATTGTAATGAACATGCTAGCCGAACAGCAAGTCAGCAGGTAAAGAATAGGACAATTGTTTATCATTGAGGTTAATGATAGGCATTTGATTTAAAAATTGGTTTAATCCTCCTTGCCTCAAATCTTCATTTCAGTGGGATTTTCGTTCTGGGAGGTCTGTACTCACCTTTATGATTTCTAATTGCATGTTGAGTGATTGATGTAATTCCTTATGGTACATAAGGGAATATGTGGTGAAAAGGGATGCAGGTGCTGAGTGGACCACAAAATAAGAGAGAATTACAGTGGGAATAAAGGCTTCTCTAAGTGGCCTCGGTGACGTTCTCATCCAGTCACTCTTGATAGCTGGGAATGCTTACTGCCATGGTGACCTCTGCTTCAGGAAACTGATCAGCCATGATGGCCATGAGTGACTTTGGGACTGCCTAGTCTTCCAGGTTACAGTCATCATCTATCCTAGTAATATTTTCACCATAATTAAAAAAGGTCTGTAAGCTAGAAAAATTATAGCATTTCAAGCAGTCATTCCAAAACATTTTTACACCCTGAAGACATATGTATATATTTCACAGCATAAGCCAACTTTTTTTTTTTTCTTTTCAGTCAGGGTTTCAGAGTTTTTAGAATCTCTTTGTATAGATTTCGGAAGCCAGGCAGTATGACTTTTGCAATTGGCTTCTGTGGTAATTCATCAGAGAAAAAAGTCATTGGGGCTGTTGGCTGAAAGATCTTCCCTCACCATCTGTTTGGCAGGTTTATGCTCTGTGGGACTATATGTTCCACAGGTGCCATTCTTACTGCCGATAGATTTTTTTGTAGTTTGTAAGAGCACCTGAAAGACCTAATGTGATCTTAATATAAAGCTATTTCGTGATGCATTGATGTTGTTAATTCACCCAACAGCCTGATTCAGAAGTGGCTGATGCTGGCATGAAACTTGAAGCGTACTTTGAAGAACTTCTAAGGAACCTTTATCCTGAGACAAAGTTCCCTGTACAACCCAGCTGCCAGAATGAAAAAGATAATCCAGAACTTACTGATGACTCGGATGATGACTTTGTACAGCCCCGGAAAAAACGCCTCAAGGGGGAAGACCGTCAGTTGATTAAATGAACCGCGTGTGTTACTATGGAACGTTTTTTAAAAACTGAGAATATTTATCACTGTTAATTGTGAAAAGGAGAAAAATCATGACTGCTTTGACTTGTACGTTTGTGGATATTTGCTAGACTTTCTACCCCTTGTCTGAAACACAAATCTAATGGAGACCAAGGCTTCAGAGCTTCTCTGAAGTTCCAGACTTTCATCATACTTCTGGAGCAGCACGGAAATTGCCATTTGTGTGGGGTGACAGCTGTTTAACTTTACTTTGAGGAAGAAAAGAAGTTTGTATAGAATCGAATTTTAAAACGTTACGTGGGTTCAACATGTGGCTTTCTGAGTTTGAAGAAAATGTGATCTCATCAGACTTTTAATTTTACCAAAGGCATGTGGCTGGCCATAATTTGATTTCTTTGTACTGTATTTAACAAGCCATGAAAACAGATGGTGTAATATTATTGTCCTGCAATACTGACTGGTACAGTGAAAGTGAGGTTGCCCCCAAAGAAGTTATTGGTAATTTTAAAATTAAGGGAGAGTGTATTAAAAATAACTTTAAAAAAAAAAGAAAAAGAAAAAGGATTTGTTTGAGAGTTTTTAATGGAAGAAGTAAAGGACAGAATACTTTGGTTTGTGCCATTTTTCTCACCACCAGCAAGAAACAAAGGTATTCCTGTACTATTTTGTTGATTAGATGTCTCAAGTTTGATGTACTTTTGTATAATGGAGTTGATGGGAAAGTCTTGAGGAGAAAAATGTTTGCTTGCAGCTATCAGTCGATCTTTGTGTATGTTTAGAGAGGGGAAAAAAGCATCCTTTCTGTCCACAAGCACTTGTTTTTCCAAATTTCTAAATATGTTGTTGTCAGAGAGCAACCAGCATCCTTTCTGAATCATAGAATGGCATAGGCTGGACGGAACCTTAGAGATCATCTAATCCAACCTCCCTGTCATGGGCAGGGACGCCTCTCAACTAGACCAGGCTACTCGAGGCTCCGTCCAACCTGGCCTTGAACACCTCCAGAGAGGGGGCATCCACAACTTCTCTGGGCAATTTATTCCAAAGTCTTAACCACCCCTGTACTGAAGAATTTCTTCCTAAGGTCTAATCTAAATTGGTTCTCCTTCAACTTAAACCCATTTCCCCTTGTCCTATCAGTGGACACTCTTGTCAAAAGTCCCTCCTCAGCCTTCCTGTAGGTTCCCTTCAGGTATTGGAAGGCAGCTATTAGGTCCCCCCGAAGTCTTCTCTTTTCAAGGCTGAACAATCCCAGCTCCCACAACCTGTCCTCATAGCAGAGGTGCTCCAGCCCCTGGATCATCAGGTTTGAAGAGATGAGGGGAAAAAGAAAGATACTGCTCTTCAACCTTCCATCTGTCCCTGTTAAAATCACCAGAAGGTGAGGACAAATGACCTTTTTTGTTCTGTCTACTTTCCAGAAGCACTGACAACGATGTAGATGGTTGTTTCTGCCCTCAGAGATTGCAGAGTGAGAGAGGTACTTGTCTATGGTTGTCCAGCTGTTGGTTTATACTCTTCATTTACGTCGCCTTAACTGGAAACTGAGTTTTCAGGAGAGCAGGCAGTCTTTTGGATTAATTGAGCTCTGATTGTGCCAGAATATTGCAGATGGAATTGTGAAGACGTCCGAGTGTCTGATATGGTGCCGTGGATAGATCATTGAAGAGACTACGCACACGGGCTGCTGCGCCTCCCTGCTGTGTACATATGCAATCAGAAGAAAGCCCTTTTTTTGCTTCTCATCAGATGAGATGCTACCCACCTGACTTTGTCGTAGAGTGGCACCGCACACTTGAATGTTGTGGATGCTTCAAAAGAACATTCAGTCATGTTTGCAGCAGGCCTTTGACATAGCTTTCGAAATGCCATGATGAGTTGCTTGAGTTTTAAGCTGCCTAGAGTAACCATTTATTTATTTCCCCCCTCCCTTTTTTTTTTGTTTTAAATTACCTGAAGATTGTTTCTTGTAACAGGAGTTTTACCATCTCAGAGAACCAGAAAAAAAAAGGGAAGTGAAGGAGAAGAACAGGAGGGTGAGGGAGACCATTCTAACAAAACAGGTGTGAGCAGTGCACACTGCAGTAGCACAGACGTAAGAAATAAGAGGCACTGCCATTGCAACATTTGAAGTCTTAAATACGTAGCAATGCCTAAAAGTCCTAGATACCCTGTCACCAAGTTTAACAGTGGTTCCAGAGGAAGGTGCTTCGTGTTTCTCTGGACCGTACGTTGCAAGCATAGGTTTGTTAGGAGGCTTAGTGCATTTAGATGTAAAGTTAATACAGCTTCACACTCAAGTTGTTCTCTCCCTGGAAAATACTGGGGAGAGGAGCATAGATGTACTTCTGCAGGCCAGTTACTTATCTGTCTGCTGTAGGCTGTTTGAAAATGTCTCTGTTTAGATAAACCACTGGAAAAATCTGACTCAGCTTTCATTGTGTGATCTTGAATGTCACCCTAAGAATCTTCAGAAGTTGCCACTTGCATTGAGATTGGAGATGTTAAATGCAGTTTAATGCAGATGATATGTACACAAATAGTCGAGGGATGCTATTTTGGTTTTGAGGGAAAATACTGTGTTCTTTCAAGCTGCTGTGGTAAAGACTATATCTACTTTGCGTATTTCTCCTCTCTGCCTCAATTCACTGAATGGTGGGTGGGGTTTTTTTTAGTTTTGGGTTTGTTTTTTTTTATGTGTGGAATGGCACTACTAAAAGCACTAGTAGTAAAGAGTCTTCATCTTGCTTCATGGGACAGGTAGAAAGCATCTCTTTATTGAATCAGAAGAAAGAGAATGTCCTTGAGAAATTTGTCATTTATTTATACAACTCATAGTTCTTACACTGTTCAGTTGCAATTTTTTATAATGGAAATAGTATGGAGAAGCAATCAACATCAAATGCAGATTACAGGAAATGACAGATTCCAAAGATTTATTTTTCTTTCCTCCTCAATCCAACATCAAACACTTGTTTTCATTTTACTTGCTAAAAAGGGGAGAGAAAAAAAATAATACATAAAATTAATAAAATGCACATGAAAACCAACAGAAATGGATACAGGGGGAAATAATATGCATTTGATATGTCCAACAGGTCTCGCCTCTGAGAGGCAATCCCCAAGACTGCTTTAAGAGTGGAACGATGCTGTCCTAATAAACTGAAGCAAGAGTAAGTAGATAGGCTTTTTGAATGCCATTGTCTAGATTTCATAAAAACCTACTTACATATTTTTTGTTTAATTGATTCATTTAGGCCTAGTTTTAAGGAACACATCAGTAGCCTGGAGCCTCAGGACTAAATATTGCCCTGTTAAAAGAGCTTTTACATCATGTATGTAAATTCTTATATGGATTAGATGACTGTACTGTTTGAGGCCCTTGACAATACATTCAACAGTCATGATTCAGCAGTCCCTGAATGACCACGTACACAAATGTATCTCCGAAATGACCATGAGATAAGAGTTAGCAAGTTGAATTTAAGATCTAATGGTGGCTTCTCTGAGCACACGACTTGTGCGTGGGAGGCTGAATGTAAACTCTCTCCCTTAGTCTTTGCGCTTAGTGTTTTGGCTTACTGCTTTACAGGAAACAGTAGCCACGAGGGCTTAGCCAACGGGCTGACACAGCTGGGGCTTCTGACTTGAATTTGATGAAGAAATGGCTGCGGTAGTTGAAGGTGCTACTTGTATCTGCCGTCCTCTCGCCCTACAGCACGGGCAGAGCAGAACATGTGCCTGTGAAGCAGCAGCTTCCCGGCAGGACTGGCGCTAGAAGCAAAGCAAACGCGCTGGTCTGAGATAGCCGGGCCCGGGCAGCCCTTCTGCTTTGGTCTGTTCTGAGAAGCGAGCTTTAGAGCTTTAGGCCACGGGGGTGACAGTGCTTTCAGCTGCTGCAACAGCACCTTCCTGTGCTTGCCTTACCTCAGCTTATGAGCCCTCAGGGGAGTTGGGTTTGCATTCCGGCTGAATGGGAATTGACTCCTTTCTAAATAGCATTTGGATCCGCAGGAGCCCCTGGAGTGGGAATACAAACCTGCAGCGCCCTGCCCTTGGTCTCGATGGGCAGCGTGAGCGCAGAGATGGCACAGACGACGCACACAGATGAGAAAAGGCACAGGGCCCCGATGAAGGAAGCGCTCATCAGAACCTGCGGGCAAAAGGACAGCTCGAGCGTCAGCTCAGGGGTACGGGGGCTGGCAGGTAGTTAGGAATTAGAGAGTGGACGAAGGGTCGCAAACACCTGAGACACTCCACAACAGAAAACCAATGTCTTGTGAATCTAAGAGCTTTCAGAAAGTAACAAATACTAGCTAGCTGAGCTCTGGGAAAAGGTTTTTGCTGATCTGCATCTGGCAAAGACCACCTAAGTACTCTGTATAAACATCAGATAAAGAACTAATGAGTTGGGGGGAATCGAATACATATCTCTTTTTTTTTTTTTTTTTTTGTGAACTCCAGGGGCATCTCTGTATATTTGATAGCAATGATTGGCACAATGTTTTCCAACGTTTTCAAGCATGCTCTTACTTGTGATATAAACGGGGCCACCATAGCTCCGACACGGCACAATGACCCACTTGTTCCCATCCCCAGGGCTCGCATTGTGGTGGGATAAACCTAAAACAGGCCAGAAAGAAATCGGATTAGTGCAACAATGATCTGGGATATGTGTCCTTATTTTTCCTTTTTTTTTTTACATTTTTTCTTCAGAGAGAGACGCATTACATTATCAAGGGCAGCTAGAGGGATAAGACATGAAAAGAAAGAAAGGCTCTTTTTGGTCTCGTTAGAGCCATTACAAATCTGCCATTTTTCACCCCAGGTAAAGTTTAGGGCAAGTCGATCAAAGCTGGATGTGATTCCCCTGCTCTTTGCTACCGCCACCACCTTTCTCCCAGCTGTGCTGGGCAGCTCACAGCAAAGTCACAGAGGATAGGCTGGGGGCTCTAGGAAGAATTTGATTTACATTGCCAGGCCCTGTATCTGGAAAGTAGGAAGAAAGGATGTTGTCTGCAGCCTTCAAGTTTGCCTATTTATTTTTATCAACAGCACTTTGTTTAGAAGGAGGAAAAAGAAAACCAGATCCCAATAAGCAACCTCCAGGCTTAGAGGAAATACACAAATATTTTCTTTTTCACATCTCCCAAACACCTGTGCCAATAAAACACTTAAGCATGTATTTTTCTTAACTTTAATTAAATCCTGTTAATAGATTTTAGCAAGTATACTCATGTAAGCCTTTGTTTAGGTACTTTTCTGGGCCAAGGCAATGGAGGTAAGGCAATTCAAGAAGAGTTCAGGCACCTGGCCAGAAAGAGGATTTCCAAGTTTGGTTTTAATCAGTGATGAAATTATGAGTAGTCTTGATTTACGATATGGCTGTTGCAGCAATGGTCTGAACATCAACAGCATCCAATTCAGGAGCATTAAAAGGTTAATGTTTAATCAAGCCTGGTACATGCTTAAATATAGTGTGCTATTAAAAGAAATATCAGGCCCACCCAGGAGAACCTGCTTCTATTTGCTTTTTATCACTTTACTCAATCTGGAAGGCAATACATTTAACTCCATGCAATTGTGGGTTTCTTTTTTTTTTAAAAAAAAAACAACAAAATGACAGCAAAAATCTCAACACTGCATACTTACACCATAGAGATCGTGGCTCCAAAGTTGTGTGAAGGACATGGTCTCTGAAGGATTAAAACTATTTGCAGATGGAGCACAACCATTTTCATGAAGTGAGAAAATACATATATACCATCTCATATACTACATCATTCCTTAAATGCTGGAAAAAATTCCTTTCTGTGATAGTATGTTTTCTAATTTTGCAGGGCTTGGGGAGGGAAAAGATTGTGGGTTTTGGAAGATGGTGGTACACAACAGCCTCAAAAATAACCTTTTGTAGTAGCTGACCAACAGATGGCTCAGTAGAGCATTCCTCTTCCACCTGCTCTTGTCTCCAACTAGTTGCCTGTTTTCTTCTCTGGTCTCACATGGTAAGGAAGCCAGAGATACTTAGTTCAAGAAAGGTGACTCTAACTAGTCAATCAATATGGCAGTGTTGCTGGGTCTAGGCAAACGGGCTTTCATGCCCCAGAGTAGCTTACCATACGTTCAGAAGGACCTACCTCTGCTGTGTAAATGTAGATGGTGTTGAAGTTTGCCGAAACCAAGGCACGCAGCACGAAGAGAAACCCAATCATGCCTGCGCTAGAGAGAGAGCCACGTGGAGCACAGTTAGTATCGCTGAACGGTGATCAGCAGAGACGCAGCCTAACACATGCGCTGTGCTAAGGCTTTTACCAGCTTCATATAAGGGAAAGCATAAGGAAAAGTCGAGCGCTGACAAGTGTAGTCTTTCTGTAAGCATGTTTGACAACGGGCTGTTGCATGTTAGGTTTCCTTTAGGCCAGTGTTAGAGGCTGGAGAGAACGATCTGAACGGGATCATAGTAGCTTAGCTGGTGCCTTCAGCGTTATGGTCAAGTCTTCCAGCCCAAGCTTCTGGTTCCTCAGGAAAACTGTTGCAAGTGAATTTGATGGCCTGGCTAGGATTTGGGGAAAACTGAAAATAACCATAATAGCAGCACAGAGGCCAGTACCTTAGTGAACGACTCTAAGCTTCCCGACAGGAGCTCGTTTAGCTTAACGACTATATGCAGCCTCCCCCTCCAGCTCCCCCGTATTTCAGCCAGCCTTTTGGGGCCAGTAGCCCACAGGGCAGGCAGCAGAGCTGTACGCCACTGACGAGCAGCCGTCAGGCTACCCGCCAGTTTAGAGGAAACTTCAACTTGAAGCCATCCTGATTTGCAGTAACTGTTAAACTCTGCCAGTGTGAGAGGGATCTTTCTTACACATCCCCACAAATGAACTGATAATTACAGCACTCATGGCAGCCTTTCCCTTGATGCCTTGAGCTCCTTTCAAAAATGAAAGGAGGGAAAAAAAGAGACTGAAAGAAAACTATGACTTCTTTCTGGTGGACGTTCTTCACATAATTTTTGATTTTCCAGACTGGACTAGAAAGCAGCTAGTCATATGCTTAGGAGAAGCCATACAGGCTCAGTAATACAAGTGAGTTGCTCTGCATACCCCTGCACCCCAGCATCTGCTGCCACAGCTTTCCTGGGAAGTGCAGGGAACCTGATAAAGGGGTTTTTCAAGTGTACAAGAGTTACTAGCCTGACTGACTGGTGACCCGAGAATACTACAGGTACTGCCTCTGCCCACAGCGTTACACATCCCCCCCCCCCCGCCTCCCCCAACACCCACATGCTGAGTGAGACTACCTCGAGGTGCAGATATTGAGAAGAAGAAAGAACAGTGCCGTACATCCCATGGTGATACACAGGCTCAGGCGTCTTCCGAGGAAATTGATGCCGAGAATGTTCAAAGGATTTACTAGAGACAAAAAGGTTAAAACATTAGGTGACCTAACTGTAATGATCATCTGTCTCTATGGACTTTGTGCAGCGTGCCTCGAAAATACCTCTCTGCATCCCCAGCGCCTACCAAAGGCTGTACAAAATGCACAAACCCTATAATTCTCTTCCAGCACCCCAACCCTGTGATAATTTGTCCTCTCTGTTTTGTTTGTCCTTCCTTTCAGAGGATGGAGCCTGTCCTTCTCTGAAATTGCCGTGCTGTGCTACGGCAGGACGCTGCTGCTGGTCCTGAGCCGTGCGCAGCGCAGGTGAGGAGGGTACCTGCTGGGTGACCACCGCTGACATGGGTGGTTCTGCTCTCTCTGGCCACAGCCCCCCCTGCAAACACAGGGGCCCAGACTGTGCCCTGTTGAGTCCTCCCATGAGCCGGGAACCAAGCAGGCAGCTGGGTACATCACTGGACGGGTCCCAGCCCGGCTGCACCTGCAGCATCCAGCACCTGGTCACTTTGCAGCTCATTTGCTGAGAGATGAACCAGAGACAGTGGTGGCCTCCCAGGAGCGTTGCAATAGCAGAACCACACAAGGCACCGAGTTCCGTCACGGGTGCCATGTGGGTGCCTTTGGGCTGGCCTGCCGCCCCCCGTGCTCCCCAGCAGGCTGCACCAGGAGGCATTTTGGTTTGCTGCGGATCCCCTGGGCACTCAGCTGTCCTCTACTCTAGTGCTCGCACAGGACCAGCTCCTGAAGACACCGCCTCATTGAAAGTAGGGCACTTGGGTGGTGCATTCAGTTATGTCAATGCGACTATTTGCAATCCTTGCTTATTCATGACTTTCCAAAAATTACCTCTGGGAATTTGGGAAGCCAGGCTTGATTCTGGTAAGTTAGGAGCAATTTCCCCTGGAGTTCAACCAAGACTCTCAATATGTACAAACTGCAAAGGAGGCCTTTGGCTCTGCTGTTGAGAGGACTCATGCTGAAGTTAAATTATTCACCTGGGAGCAATGCCCTCCCTTGCCCCTTGCCACTAGCTCAAGGCCTGTGTCCCAGACTTTCAGCTGAAGAGCTTGTGCCTGGCACTTGCCAGCGGCACTGAGGACGTTTTGACCTCTTGGCACATCACTAAGTGCTTGCAAATCAAGCTTTGCAGCGAGCATTGGCTGGCCATGAGAGGGGGAATGGCAGGAAGGGGAGAGGTGGTTACATGCGATCTCCCCGACAGTGCTGATGATCATGGTCTGGTAGGCAGCGGGGCTGAACAAGTGGCAGTGGCAGGGGCTGCGGCTCTCCTCGGAGTCATTGCTGGAGTCTTGCAGCGGCGGTGCTGCCGAGCCGCAAACGAGGTCCCGCTCCAGTAGCTCAGCGCTGGCCAAGATGACGCCGTAATAAGCAAAAGATATGCCAAGCCTATGGGGGAAACACTGCAGTGAGTGGTGGCGACAACAGGGAGGGTGAAGAAAGTGAAATGCACCAGGTTTTGGGTGCCTCGGGACCCCAGCGGAGTGCACCAGTTCTGCCACACTGGGTGCAATGGACCCCCTTTAGCCTGAGCCCTGCAGTGACTCAGGTGCCTACCAGGTCGCTGGTCACCTCATGCAAGACACACCACTAACACCTATGTCCATGCACCTCTCTTCCTTGGAGGACCCCACCTCAGCTCATGACTCATCTTTTTTACTTGCCTCTCAGTGCCATTTCTCTCTCTGCAGCAGGTCATGCTAGGGAGAGCGTGTCCCTTTGGTCCCTTTCCTCACATGGGGCTGTAAGTGAAGACTTTTCCAAACCACCCCTTCCCGGGGGACCAGGGAGTCTCAACATCAGGCCCCCATGCTTGCAGCTCACATGAAGCAACTGTCCAGGGTTTTTTTTAGTCCTTATTCTTTCTGCCCAGGGATTTTTGAAAGGAGTTTTCATTAACTGACTGGAGAGGCTCACATCGTACCCTGGCTGGCTGTCAAGAACACGGCATTGGTGACAGCAGCCTGGCTGTGTCATTATCAAGTAATTCAGCAGATGCCTGATCATAAGCAGACCAAGACGTAATTTTCACTTTTTTATCCCCCCTGGCGGTTTCAGAAATGAGCAGCAGAATCTCGGCTAGGGAACAGGCTGCCTGGGTTACTTGGGGGATGCTTGGGGTGTGGGAGGTGGGAATGCAAACCCGAGAACACGCCAGCGACTCCTGGGGGGACTAGAAGAGAAAGGAGAATTAAAAAACAAATAGAAAGATATTTCATAACACTCATACAAGTTGAGGGGGAAAAAAAAATAAAAAATTCAAGGCCTGACTTAGCAACATTTTGGGTCAATGAGTTCCCATGGACCCGTTATTTATACATTTCCATTCCAGACAGGAAAGTCAATGAAACGTATATTATCCTTGCATACAGCTACTGGGAACGTTGCACATGAAACCCGTCTCTCGTCAATCTTAATTTTCCCCAGCCAGTGGTACTGGTAACGGTTAATGAGTTGCTGTTAGAGCCCTGTTTCACTGACACCTTGGCTAGCCTGCAAAAGCGGTACATTTGCCCTCCTCTTGGGAAGAACAAGTTTATGCCAAGAAGGGAAGCAAAGCCGTGGGCACATCACTGTGGGCAGACACGTGCTCTTGCCTGGCTCTCAGCCCACCTTCCCTGAGCTGTCCTGTCCTGAGAAAGGACTCATGGCTCCATGCACCATCCTGGATGTCCAGCCTTTTTCTGCCTAGGTCAACACCAACCAACACAGTGTGTCTGAAGCATAGTCTGGGATCAGGATAAACCTACACCGACTCATGCCCATATACTCCTCCTCCAGCTGCTAAGGATCTACAGCTGCCTCCTGAGACAGAAGTGGTGCCTTGTACTGGCAGAGTCAATGGGAGACTTCTGCTCCCTGCACATGTTCAACTGAGAGGATGAGCTGATAAGCAAGAAGGGTAAAAAAGAAAAACAAAACAAACTTTTTTTACCATATGATCCATATCTGCAAAGTGGTTCTGAGGTATTTGGGGTGGATGAGGTCCTTGAATCTTCCTCTCCTTTCCTGCAAGTCATTTGTTACAAATAGAAGTTTTTAAAAAGCTGTCTTTTATGCAGGAGCAAGTGTTCTGCTGCAACAGACAGCACCCCAAGCCTCCCTGCCCTCACCCGAAGCTGCCGATGGCACAGACAAACTGGCAGATGGTGCCACACAGCACCCCATCAGCCCTCCGGAGAGGAAAACCCCTCTTCCCAAAGGATGCCCACAGGAGGAGGCACTGCAAAGGATGGAGGAGAGGAGAAGAGAACACCCTGAGCCCTCCCGGCCCCTACAGCACTCCCCCAGCTCCTGGCAGTCTGGCCCCAGCATGACTGTCACGGTGCCAGAGGGGGACATGACTGCTGCTGGGGCCAGCACTGCCAGGGCTGCTGGCAGCTCCTGTTGCCCCACATGCTGGGGAGAGGGGTCCAGCATCTGCTGCTCTGCATGTGGAGCAAGTTTGTGGCCACGTGTGTCTTGCCGGGAGGCCTGAAATGTCAGTGAGCAGAGAGACAAGCAGGCACTGGGGGGCTCTGATCACCCTCCTGCTCCCCAGGAGCCGGCAGCTGCCCCAGCATCCCACTGACGAGGGGGGAACGAGTTCACAGGCACAGTCTGGGTTGCCTTTATTTTGATTTTCCTCATCACTGGTTAAGCCTGAGAGGGAGCACAACTGACAAAAAACCTTCCCACAGCCAATGCGGGTCCATTACATAAATTCAATTAAACTACAGGGAAGCTTTAATCCTCATTAATTTCAATACAATAGCACCATCTTGCACAAATTGCTGAGGACAATGCTGGGTGCCTGTGGGATCGAATAAGCAGCAAAGAGGTCCAGGAAAGGGACTTAAAAGAGCTGGATAATAATTTTGAGGCCCTGGAGAATAGTTTTGTCCAATCTTCCTCTCTTGGGGGTCAAAGGAGCCACCTGCATAAGTCCTCCCACCCCGCAGTCTGCAGGGCCCAGACTGAGGATAAGGGGGAATAGCCTGGGGGAGCCCCCAGATCCTTTCCTGCCCCACCTGCAACACCCACACACACTTTTGGGCATTTCACTCCAGTGCTGGGACCCAGTGGACAAGCCAAGCCAGGAGCTGGGAGAAGCCTCTGGGAGCAGGGGGTTGACCTCATGGCAGGGACCCTTGCAGCCTGACCAGTCACAGCCCTGAGAGGGACCCCGAGGAGCAGGTCCCAGGTCTCCTGGCACAGGGGACACTCCTAGGGGATGGATGGGCAATAAGGAAGAACGTGCTTGGCCAGGAGCCCTTTCTATGGTAAAGGAGGCAAATCTTTTCTCAGCATGATATTTTTCTGAGCGAACACAAAAGATGTGATAAAAAGCTGAAAACTCAATTCCATTTCGAGGGCCAAGATTACTGTCTCTCCAAAAGAAAAATGACATCTTCATGATCATATTCAACAGTTTGGAAAGAAACAGATGAGGAGGGGGAGAGAGGCAGAGTGAGATGTGCTCGGCAGTCCCACTTCCCCCCCCGAACCCCGGATGCTGGCAGCCCTGCTGGGGAAGGAGGGGCCAGGCAGCGCCGCGGGCTCGGCTTACCTTGGGGGGCTCCCTCAGCACCCCCTCGGGCATTGCCACCCCGTTCATCTTGGCTATCCTCTGCAGCGTGGCCAGGGCAGCTGCCACGTTTCCCGTGGAGATGTTGTACCGCGCTGACTCTGGGATGAACTGAAAAAGAAGTGGCATCAGAGAGCCCTTCTACACCTTTCTGTCCCTCCGACCCTACTCACAGCTCCCCGTCCTGCCCAGGAGCTCGGCCAGGTTTGCACAGGGCACTGCCTGAGCTGGAGCAGCCTTTTGCCTGCCCTTGTCCCCAGCTATGCCCCTGGGCACCCCAGCATGTCCCAGCTTCCCATACCCCATGTTGGGGATTCACCCTCCCCCAAAAAACTATTTCTTGCTCCAGCTTGCAGAGGTCTGCTACTGAGCTGTCTGGGGCAAGCACTCGTGAGAGCTGGAAGAAAAAGACACAGATTAAACAAAAACAATCCTTAATTAATTGAAATTCTAAAACAGGATGAGGCACATGTCACTTACTTAAGCAAAAGTCTTGGAAGAATCAACAAAGCGATCAAAAAAAAAGGAAGATACGGATAAAATTTAGGAACAAACTCACTCATCACTAGCATTTGCAACATTCACCCTCACGTTGTGCTCTTTCCAAAATCAAATACCTTTTCATTAGATGATGGCTCTACTAAATTATAAAGAATTACATGTGTATCACTGAAATACGAGTTAAAGACTCCTTTTTAAAGGTATGAATGCTGACTGTGTCTTTTTTTCTTCTGGACTAAAAACATTTGATACTAATTTTTTTCTGGCAAGAATAATCAGGGAAACCAAAAATCAAATTTATAATAGTGAACATTCAGAGTGACCTTGCATTTGACTGCCCAGGTGGACTTGTGCGTTCGTTCAGCTGCAGGAAGGGATTTCACATCCACATGACTTGCACGAGCCACAGCTTAGCACTGGGATTTTCCATATCGCTCCCCAGAGATAAGACGGTCCTCATGTCTGAGGCTGATGTTTCTGAAGCATGAATAGACCTGGGGAAGCCATGGTTGGCTCTGACAGCCATTTGCTGTGTGAATGCTTTACTGAGGCTTCTTTCCTCAGCCCTGGCAAATGTATAGACTGAAGAGGATGTGCTGCGGCCAGCACTAGACCAAAGATATTACTTGTGATTTTTTGAACATCCTGTCTAGCTTGTCTGCCTTTCAATGCTTTGCCCATCACCGTGGTCCCTGGGTACTGCTGGCAGCCTGGATACTGGAGCCTGGGGTGCTGCAGGGCTGCAGCAGGGCAGCAAAGTCAGAGGCTTTGCAAAACAAGTCAAAGCCAAGCCATCTCCCACAGGGTGACATTTCCCTAACAGCTGGTCTGCAGCCCCCCTAGACCATCAGAACCTTCTTAAGCTACCTGGGTGAGAAGGCTGTGATGTGAAATGAGGACACAAGGGCAGCCCCAGGCTTGCAGGGGTGGAGGGCAATGACTCCTGGTGCTTGGGGAGACACCAGGTTGGTGGCGGTGCAGCAAGGAGTGGGGACAGGAGCTCTTCCTACCTTGAAGACCAGGATGAGAAGGATGCCAGGGATGGAGGCGATTCTGATCAGCCACCGCCAGCCGATGGTTGGGTTCACCACCGACGCCAGGCCAATGATTAACAAGGATCCTGCCAACCAAAACACCTTCCCAAGGGAAAGGAAAGGGTTAAAGCATGAACACATGGAAATAATTTGTTTCTTTTCTTCCCTTCTGGTCTGGTTCCATGGATGGATGGGGATCTGTGCTGGGGAGTGCTGCAGTTCAAACCAAGCCATCCTGTGGCTGTCTGAGAAGCTGAACTTGGCTTGAAGGACGGAGGGAACGACAGACAAGGATTTGGGGAGGGATGGCTGAAGATAATCTTAATTAGCTCCAGATGAAAACAGATAACTTGCTGTGGCTACCATTGTACTTAAAGCCACTTCTTTTGTCCTTTCAGTCACTTCTCTGCTAATGCTCACGACCCGGAATTTTCCTCTTGTCTAAATCTCTGAGGTGAAGCAGCAGATTTACAAGCACTGAAGGCAAAACCAGGCCAGATTTCCACTACTGGAAGTTGGTGGGTCTCCAGCGATCTCAATGCCAAATTATACCAACAGAGAATCTGGCCCTCAATCTGCAAGTACATTCCTCCCTGAAGTTCACTTGTTGCCATGAGGAGACGCTTCCCTTTTGAGGGCACCACCCCAGGGAGCTCAGCCAACACAAAGCACAAACAAATACATAAAAGCCACAGCAAGTTCATGAGTAATCTGCGGGCAGAAATAACGAATTTCTGGGGAGAAATACGAGATCGTTCTTTTTTATAAACCTTTGTGTTTCTGATGACACTTTGGTAATGAAGCCCTGGGATCAAACAGGCAGTAACGAAAAGCGAATTATATCCCTGCCACCAAGACCATTCACAAACATGTTTGGTTCAACAGTCAGATGAATTCATGTGCTCGATCAGGCCTCCGCAGATCTTTTGCGCATTCAGCAAGTGCCTGCTGCAGAAATATGGAGTAAGCAACAACCCCAGCCAGGTGTCGTGGTTTAGGCTGCTCCGGCAGCTAAACTCCTCACAGCCGCTCCCTCACCCTCCCCCGCCCCCGGGATGAGGAAGGGAATTAAAGGAGAGAAGGAAAAGAGACCCGTGGGCTGAGATAAGAACAATTTACTACTACTGCTACCAATATATATATATACACATATATGTACAATGATAAATGCATGTGAACAAGTGATGTACGGTGCAATTGCTCACCACCCCTTGACCGAGGCCTGTCTCGTCCCGAACTAATGATTCCAAAACGGATAAATCCCGATACCACAATCTCAGACGAGCGAGAGGCCCGAAAATAGAGAGTGAGACAGAGAAAGCACTCTGAGAGTCCGAAAGTGAGAGTCCCAGAAGAGCAAAGGCCCTTCTTTCCGGCTGACCCTCACTTTTATACTGAGCATGACGCTGCGTGATATGGAATACTAATTGGCCAGTTTGGCCCTCAGTCCTAAGTCTAAGTACAAATCATAAGGAGAGTCGTGGACCCTCCGTCCCAGCTATGCTCCCCCCTTATCCTGTTGTGCTCCTGCACACTGGCAAGAACACGGCAGCTGAAAAGTCCTTGAGACCTCAGTGCCAACTATAAACATCAGTGCGCTGTCAGTGTTCTTCTCAGAGCAAGTCTCAGACTACAACCAAAACACTGAGCTCTTCTGGCTGTTAAAAAAGAAGAACTAACTCTGTCCCAGCTGAAACCAGGACTTCAGGCTTGCTGTCATCTTTGGCCAGCAAATGGTCACAATCCTTCCAGCATGTCTCAGGACTAATTTGGGACTATCTAGCTATGCTAGCCCAATCTCACGCAAAGCCCTGTGCCATTCCTGAGCAGGGACAGAGAGAGGCACAGATTAGGACCTCATCTGGGAATCACCTTATTAATAAATTGTTATTAAACAAGTCCAAAGAGAGGAGGGTTGAGCCCAGGCCCAGGTGGAGTCGATGGTGCCGCTAGCCCCAGGGCTTGCCGTAAAGCCCATTGGCCCTGGCCCCATTAGAGTAAGCAGCACGGTTATCGATAAGGCAATCGAGAGGCTAGGTGTCAGCCATCAATCAAAGTCCCCATGCAATGTTTGAAGTATCTGATTATTTGAGAAGAAATTGCCTCTCTTCTGCAGGCAGCTGCCTGTGTACATCTTTAATATCGCAGACACTGTGCTCCAGGGCATTCACTTGGACCAAGATGAGTGTGAATAGTCTGGGAGAAAGGATGACATTCTGGAGAATTGGCTTCCAAAGCAGCTGGACAAATCTCTTGGGGCTAGAAGAAACAGTAATGTGCTCACTCTTACCTGAGACAAGGGCAACATGTATCCTCGGTATTTGGTGGGCAAAAATTCCGTTTTTATGATAAGCCTAGTGAAAAGGAAGAAAAATGTAGAAATGCAGCAGCAATGATAATTTCTCTACTAATCAAGCAACAGCTTCATTGTATATATATATATATATAAAATATCTATACTAATCAATCTCATCTCAGTTAGTGCTGGACGTTGCTGCCCGTAGGCAGAGTCACCATCCCCCTTCTACCACTGAGCACCCAGAGAGGGAGTCCGTGCTCAATGTGCCTCCCACTTGGGCAGGCACCAAATTACATGCAAGGAAGATGCATGGCATGAATCCCCTCCAGGCCAGGGCTGGAGAATACAGGCACGTGTTCCTGTGCACTGGAAAACCTACAAGAAGGCCCTGTGGGGCAATTGAGATGTCAGCACAGGCACAATATACATTTGCAAGAGTGGACAATTTTTAGTGAATCATTTTTTCATTAAACAAAGAAAACTGTCCATTCCACTTCTTATCAAATGGTTGGATAGCCCTTGGGGGAGGGCCTGGCACTGGCATCTCTCAAGCTCACAGGTGTGAATTGTACTTCCTTGGCTGAAAAGAAAGGGATGGAGGGAGAGACCCAAGTTGGCTCTTTCTATCTCAGCTATTGAAGTGCTTTATAAAATGTGCAATTTCCATCCATCCTCATCAGGCTCATTAGCAGCCTCTGTGGCCAGGGAACAGAAGGCCCTCCTGCAAAGGAGGCATCCCCAGGAGCTCGGCAGATGCACAATCTGGGTGCATGGTGTCTTCTCCTCCCAACACCACCTCTCTTCCTCCTGTCCTTTGCTTCAGCAAAGGGGTCTTGGGTCAGTGTGACCAGCTTTAGGCTTTCCTGCATGGACAGCTTGGAGGTTCGAGGAACCACAGAAGATACTGAAAGGTTACATTTGTTTCCCTGAGAGAGTCAAAAGAAATAATTTATTTTGCCAGGCTCCTAGCAAAGTGGTTGTTAATATTGTGAATTTCTCCTCTTCCCCTCCACGTCTCCCTTCCCACCCCAACAGGGCAAAAAGTTTCATTTAAGTAGAAATGTTTTACATCAGTTCAAGAAGAATTTGCTACTTAAGCAGAATTGTTCTGACTTTTTTACGAGAAAGCAGCCTTTGCTCATCTGTTACCTGTCCAATTGCTTTTATAATATACGTGCTTAATAATCCCTCTGCCACTGGCTTAACATAAACCAGCTGCACCCTCTATTCCTGGGCTCGGGAGTCCTTGGGAACTGCAATTTAGGTCGATTGACCAGGATTCAGTGAAATTACAGAATGGCATTTTGTTTCAAGGTCATGTGGGAACTCGCTCCCCTTTCCACTTCCAGTCCCAGTGGAGGCCCCTTCCCCATCATGTCCTCCCGGTCGCCGCGCAGCCACGGCTTATCAGGCTCAGCGCGAGGGAAACCAGGCACTCTGCCAGGGTCGGCCAAAACGAGCCCAAGGGCCTTAGTGTAAACTCGGGGACTCCTCCCCTCCGGGCCCCTGGGTGCCTCTGCTGACCTCCCCGTGACGGCTGCCTTGCCGCTGTCTGTGCTACGAGACACCACCTTACCCTTGTGCGTGGCCCGACACGCCACCTCCCACCATGGCCCGCAGGAACACAAACCAGATGTAAGATGGGGCAAATGAAGTCAGCAGGGAGAAATAGGCTGCCCAGAGGAACGAGAGCAGCAGAATCTGCAAAAGGAGCAAAATTAGGGTCATCGAACCATGGGCTCAGCCAGGTGCATGGCTCCTGTGGGGCTTGGGAAAAGGACGTGCAGCACCTGGTACTCCCTCACCTTCCAGCGGCCATATCTGTCGGCCAGGAGCCCGAGCACTATGCTGAAGACCATGTAGCCAAAAAACACCATCTAAGAGGAATTGAAACACAGCTGTGGAGGGCCCACTCCTGGCAGCACCAGGCAGCTCCACTCCTTGGACTGTGGGTGAGCTGAGTACTTCCCAAGCAGCAGGATGAATTGCAGTGCCCAGAGCCATGAGCGAGGTGGCTTTCAGGGGTTGACCCCATGTAGAGTCTCATTGCTTCAGCCCTCAAAGCTGCGTGTTGGATAGCAAGGACTTCAAAATAAGAATATAGAAGTGGGGGCTTGTTTTGGCATTACAGCTCTGGGCACAAACGTGTGCTTACATCACTTTGCTTTCTGTTTTTCTACAGTTGTGGTACTGTTCTTGTCCCTGAGAGGGTGCTCTAGGAATTTATTTGGTCCACTGGGAAATGCACTTTACAAAGCTCATGGTGGTGTCCTGGACAATGCCCACGTAGTGGATGACCTTCATGGGGGAAACACAAGTCACTCACCGTTGTCACTAAAGCCACCTGCCAGTCTTGAAGCTGCCACTCACATCGGATGACAGGGGACACAACAGCTATTAGCATGATCTCCATGGCTTCGGCCACCTTCATGAACGAGTGTGCATGTTAGCGAGAAAGGAAGCCACAAGGAACCCACAGTGGAAAGTCCTTCAGTTCCACCAAGCCTGCAGCCATGTCAGCCCCACTATGCCAAAACAGCCCTGTGAAGCCATGGTGCCTCAATAGTGGTCAGAGTGCTGTGCCTCATCTGGAAGACGTGAGCACTTGGAAACAGGGAGAGGAGGGGAGGGGAGAAAGGTGCCCCTAGAAAACAGGTATCTAGGTACACTGTGTATCTAGGAAGGCTGGAAAGACTCATCCTTTGCAAAGGTGACTCTTACCCAGCTGTGTTAGTGGAAGGTCTTCAACAATCTCTGGAGACCAAGCTGCTTGGTTAGGTACCCAGCTGTAAATTCAGGCATCTAACACAAAGGTGACCTCTGAAAACTCGTTTTTATTAAAAACTTCATTGCTCCTTTGGCTGTTTGCCCCAGCAGCTGGCTTCAGTTAAGGAATGAGCCTATTGTTTACACAGAGCTAGAGGTTTACACACCTCAGCTGTAGTGATCCTCATAGATATGTCTTTATCACACCTTTATATCAGCCTGGCCTCAGGCTTGTGCCCCAGTTCCCACACCAGATAGATACACCATTAATCCAAGAAGTTGGGAAATTTTTCAGGTAGCCAAGAGTGAGAGGAGCTCAGATTGCACAGGGCTTGGGTGCTCTGGGGATGGCATAAAAAATACCACTGGGAGGCTGAACCTAAGCCTCTGGTGCTGTTGAAGATGTGCCCCATCAGTGTTGCCCAGTGGGACGGTGCACCAGGGCAGGGGCCAGGCCATCATGCTCTGGATCAACCTGCTCGGCTTTGCCCTGAAATAGGTCTGATATCGGTTGTGGCCAATATTGATTTTGGCCAAAAATGACAACAGAAATCCTGCTTGAGAAGGTACATGTGAAAAAAACGGGCCACAACATGTGCCTGAGGTGCTTATGGTTGTTACTGCACAGTAATAAGGAAAATGAGCATTTTTTCGGGCCAGCGCAAATGGCTGCAGACACCTACCCCAGTGCTGCCCATGATCAGGAAAAGCGCAATGTGGAACTTCCCAAACCCAATGGTTTCCACAGCTTCTTCCACTGTAAATGTCTTCTGCCCTGAAGACCAAAGGGAAAGAAAGAGACAAAAAAACACCTTAACAGTCAAATTGTACCTCCTCTTTATGAAACGTGAATGTTTTTCATGCTATTGTGGGACTGCACCAGGAAAAAGACTGGAAACATTCACCAGTTATGTACCCAGTGACTAACCCCTGGTCATGCTGGTGGCTGGGCACGTCGGGGCTTGCTGAAACAGCAGACAGTGGGGGAGAGGGCAAAGTGAGCACGGGGAAAGGACAGCCTCATCCCCCTGGGGCTATTAGAGCCCTGCCCCAAGTTACCCCAGGTGCTTCAGAAACTCAGGGCTGGGACTGTGTCCGGGCAATGGTCTGCTCCCTTCCTCTGCCTAAACTGCTTTGGGGCTCAGCACCTCTGTGCCCCTGGGCTACAGGCTCGCTCCTGGCATGGGCAGTGTAAGCTGAGGGCTGCCCCAGCCCTGAGCCCTATAAAATGAGCACAGCTGGGACCTCTGGGCTCAGTTTCATCCCTAAGCCTTTACTCTTGACTTCCTTCCCCCAAATTTCAAGAGCAAACAAAGCATCTCAAGATCAGGGCTGGGATGACTTTATAAACAGACCTGGCAAAAAGTTTGCAGTACATGTATAATCTTAAGCTCTTATTTAGATAAAGTCATAGCTGCATAAATTTTTCTGTCAGGCCATTTATCTCACAGCTAAGTCATCTCAAACCCATCAACATTACCTCTGAAATGGAACAGAACTTACTGCAGGATTTCAGGAGAAAATTCTATTGCTTTTTTTTTTTTGTAAATGCAGAACTTTTTGTTTTATGCTTTTCTATGATTTTTTTCACTTTAAAATGCTTTTGAAATAGAATATATTTTTCTTGTAAAAAAGTTAAATTATCCAAAATGGAAGAATCCTTGAATTACAGATACAATAAAATATTTACACAAAGCAGAGTCCCGAGTAAAACCAAGCCAGCCAGGTCTTCTCACCGCCGTGGGTAGCAGCCACCAGTCTGATAGCTGTGATGGGAGAGGAGCAGTATGAAGCTGCTGCTTGTGGCTCCATGTACAGAGGTTTTAGGCAGTTGGAGTGCCAGGACTGGGGACCCTCCCTGTACCCTAAATGAGGACCCAAACTCCTAATCCTACCAATACAAACCCACCTTTTGGGGGTTCTTGTCTCTCCATGGGGATTTCTTCCAAGCCAATAGCGTTTTCTGCCTCTTTCGGTGCAGTGGCCATCTCAGCTCCTGCTGGGGTCTACCGTCACTGTCAGGCAAGGCTGGGATTTAACTGTGAAACCTCTGGACAGTCACAAAGCCACCTAAGCCATAAGCCAGCAAAGCAGCAGCATCCCATGCTGGAGTGGAAACATTCAGATACGTTTTAACATGGGTTTGTTTCAGGCAGTTATTAGGACATGACCCTTCCCCAAGTTTTTTTTTTGTGAAAAATGCATAGAAACACCAAAAGGCAAGTTAGTTGAACTGACAGAGATCATTCATTGCATTGCACCGGGTTTTCTTATGGGAAGGCCAGGGACTGCCTTAGGGAAGATTGGACACCCGCTAACACAAGGGAGCGTGTGATGACTTCTCCAGCCTGGAGGTGAGCAAAATGCAGAGGCAGCTGCACCTTGAAGAGCCAAGATGTGACACGGCTGGCAGCAGGTTGCCCCTCTGATGCAGAAATCGCTGCCCCTTGGCAGCTGGGGTTGAGGGAGCAGTGGAGGCATCCACTGCGGCAGAGCCAGCAGGTAGGCACAGCCGTGATGAGGAGCAGGGTGGCCCAGCCTGCTCCCCTAACCCCAACTGCCCTAGGACAGCATGGCTAGTGAGAAGCAAGCACCAAACTCCTCCTCACCCAACCTGTGCCTTGCCAGCACAGCGCTTCCCACTGCAAACCTGATCCTCTGCCTCACTCCCCTCACTGTGCTAATCCCCATCCTCCCAGGTCAGCAAGAAACAGAGCCATGTGTTCCAGAGAGCTGGCTTCCTCCTCCAGTGTTTCTGGTTTCCAATGCTAGATCCCTTGGCCTGATCACAGCTGCTTTTCCTGGTCAGAAAAGCTCATCTTAATCCCAGGGCAGGGATTAAGCACACCGCTTGCTTTAGCTGACAGGTTTTCCTGCCAAGAGCATGTTCAGACACCGGGGTGGGAGGCTCAACCCATCTTCAATTTGATGAAATCCTCTCTCCTTTGATTACCTCCCTTCAGGGTTGCTGAACTTGGCCCAGGCAGCATTCACGACCACCCAGCAGTGATCAGGGAGGCTGCAGCAGGGTGAGAGTTTGAGGGGATTAATGACTGAGAGCATCTAAGGAAAGATACAAAATCCCAGCAGAGGTAGAGGGCAGCACGAGCATGGAAAGTGCCGAGTTACAGTATTGCCAGGTCGGATACCTTAACAGCACTATACTGAGGTGCAGATGTAAGGAGGTCATTAGGGGCTAACGGCAGATTAGTCGGTCGGGTCACATAAACTGACCTTGCTGTTACAGATCGTTGCAGCTCAGCATCCAAGAGGACGTGTAGGATAGCACTTACAACTGTCTCTCAGTGGTGTCCTTGGAGGCAGCAATAGCTGCCAGCTGACCACACTACCACCAGCTGACCACGCTGGCCACCAGCTAAGGACCATTTCTAAGTGAGACTGGCTCAAGAGCAACAAAACAAGGTGCTTGGAAGAGCCCACAAGATAAAGGTAAAGCTTTACTGTATGGCTGAATCACAAAGGGATTTGCAACAACAAAATCTGGGGACCTGTTTTTCTCCATTTCTGTTCCTTTATGATTAGGGACCTGCAAACATGTTCTGCCCGAAGCTGTCACATCACGCCTGTGTCTGGTTAAACAGTCTCCTCTGAAGCCTGTGGTAGACACAGCACAGGGCACTGGCACGCCAGGCTGGGGCACATCCAGGACAAGGATCAAGCCCTGGGCCCTTGCCCACCCATCCTGATGCTGGGATACTCTGCTAATTTTTGCTGGAGCGTTTCACTGGCATCCACCCACCTTAGGCCACATGCTGCCATTCTGGGAAGTGCTGCAGCTCTTCCAGAAAAGGGGAGGAAAATCCCTATCCCTTCACTGTGCAGAACCCCCGATGAGGCTCAGATATTCAAGCAAAAAGATGCAGTGCCACCTCTGACACCTCACGATAGCCAAGACACCCCCAGAGGCATCAAAGTGACGGATAGAACCTATGGTAGACCCACACTGCTCTCAAATAGCGGCAAGTGAGCAGGTGGGATACCTTCTCTAGCACCTCAACACCAGAAATCTGTGCAGGCATCTGCATCCCCTCTGTCCAGATATTGGTGCAGCTGGAGCAAAATTCACTCATCCATAAGCAAACAAGAAGTCACTGTTCAGGTAAGTCCCTGGCACTGTATGTTCTGCTCTGGCATTTATGTCTAAAAGACAGATATTTAGATGCAACACTTCAGTAAGCCTCCTAACAGTTCATACCGAACCCACCATTTGCTCATGCCAAACGCTTGCAGCCCTGTTTGCCTTGATGAAGTAGCTAGTGCTTATCACGCCTCTTTGGGGAGTCACAAATAGTTCCCGCTATTTGTAAATCCCACTGAAAATACTAGATGCCAATTACATGAGCCAGAAGAACAGCAGTGACAAAGCTGCTGCTGGCAGGGAAAATAGCGATCCTCCATCCGAAAGGAGCAATCAAGAGCGCAGTGAAACTGCTGCTGGGAGCCGGTGGAAGGACGCGAGGACACACAATATGCAATGCTGTGCGTGAGACCAGCCGAGAATTTTGTCAGTGAAGTCAGAGAGCTTCTGCACGTGACATACAAATTATCAGATACCCCCACTATTAACCTAAGGCTTGATTAAATACTGTTTCTTTCTTTTTTAAGTGAAGCTTTCTTACCTCTGCAGTGTCTCAGACACAGGGAGCAGACCTTTCCTTTTATCTGTTTCTTTTCCGTCTGTTATTTTCTTTTTCCAGCGTTGGTAGTGCTGTGTGTTTGGGACCTGACTCCCAGGAGTCAGGTTTCCTCCTTGCTGGGTGCAGGCGGGTCTCTCTCCACCCACCTCCACCCTCTCAGAAGTAGGTGCTGCAGGTGGGGTGCCCTAGTGCTGACCTATGCTGGTCCTGTGGCACCTATAGGTCCTCAACAGGGGCTGCCCGCCACAGGTGATGGCATTTGCCCATCCCTTCTTGTGGGGATGGCTCCAGGGAGATGGAGGGAGGGCACTGGGAAGACATCCCTATTGCAACAACAGCAGGATTTTAGCTGACATGTTTCAGGGACAGGTCCTGCAGCACCAGTGCCCATGGAAGGCACCTTTTCCATCCCCTGCAAAGCCATGAGCAGTGCCTGTGAGTGCTGCAGCCACCATCCCCCCTTAGTCCTGGTGAAGCCAACTCAGGTGCCAGCACCATGAAAAAAATGAGGCCTGTTCATCTACTTCATCCTTCTAAATCTCCTGACCAAGGACCAAACTGCAGGGAGCATCTGTGGCTTAAACTGCCATAGTGATCCTGACCTCACCGTGCAGCAAACCTCAGTGCCACAGGTTGTGTTGGCCAACGGATCTGAGCTATGATAGGTATAGAATCATAGAATGGTTTGGTTTGGAAGAGGCCTCAAAGATCATCTAGTTCCAACCCCCCTGCCACAGGCAGGGATACTTTCCACTAGACCAGGTTGCTTAAAGCCTCATGCGCACATTTACTACTCAAGTGTGTTGGCATTGGTGAAGGCCAGTGAAGATGCTGGGATGTTTTTTGTCTCTCTCTCATGAGGGTTCCCAAAATCCTTGTTTGAAACACATACACTGAGCTGGCAGCAATGCTGCAATAGTGTGTAACTCCCACTCTGAGTCTCATACTTCCAAGCATCAGGAAGACATTTGCTGTCAGCCAACATATGTTATTTCACAGCTTTATTTTACATCTTCTTCTTAATAATATCTAATATTCAGCTACAGCCGTTATTGGCATCTGCTGAATGAGATGCATGATCCAGGCTGCCAGATCCATACCATTACGTTTTCATTGCAAAAACTCAGAGAGCGTGTGTGCAATCACAGGAGGATGCAGATGTTTCAGCATTCCAGCTTTCCAGCACAGAAGGGGAAAAAATGACCAAAATATCAGTGAAACTCTCAGCCACAGAGATGTGCTTTCAGGCCCAGGTGTTTAGGATTGAACAAAGGAATACTATGTCTGTCACATTTTTTTAACCACCTCATGATATTTTAGTTATTTGCCACAGAAGTGCAAAGACTGGTCAGAGTGAAGCATGAATGGAAATGTCTACATGTGTGAAAACTCCAGGAGAAACAAGAGAGTGAGGGTGAGAAGAAAGGTCTCCATGCTGGCCAAGGACATGATGTAGAGCCATCATATGGGTAAACACTGAGGAAACTGCTGTTTGCTGCAGGAGCCAGAGGCCAGACTCCAAGAAATTGTAGACTCCTGAAGTTTATGAAAGTTCAGTCCAAAAGCCAGTTCATTATCACCAGTTCAGAGGACCTAAGAGATTAGACAAGAACTCAGTATCTGGCTTTCCTCATCCTCCACATCACCAAAGTCGTCCTGGTGGGAGGGCCTGGCTACACACAGCAATGGCTCTTGTAAGAAAGAATAAAAAATCCAGGAGAGAATAAGTGTGAGTGACTGGAACCAGTCTGATTGACTTTGTTATCCCTTTCCCTTCCTACATGGTCATTCACTGAGGTTTTTTTTTTACATTAATTTCCTACAAAATTTTGTAACTCATGTCACCAGCTCTCAGGAACAAACACCTTCCTAGCAACGGGATGAGCTTTGGATCCAGAAGCACCCATTCCTCCCTAGGCACTGATCCCGAGTCCGCCCTGGAGGGGCACACTGAGACAGTGATTTGGGAAGAGTTCCCAGTCAGGTAGTTACAAGTCACACCTCCTCCAGAAATGGGTGAAGACCAGATAAAGACACTGGGGGTTGTACCAAGGTCTACTAGTCTGTAACAGTGGTCTCTGCTGGGTCTGACCACATCTGGTGGCCACATTCACAGCACCAGCTAGAAAACATGGTCCCATTCAGCTTAGCAGCGGTGCGGGAGAATGAGCAGTCACTGCTCTGCTCCAAACTCCCCCTCCTTTTCTGCAGGAAAATCTTTTAAAAACAAGGCACAATCTGGAACACTTCTGGGTTTTTAAAGAAGCCTTAAAAAGGACCCAGCTGAAAGCCAGGGTTCTCCTCAAAGTGTACAAGAATAATCCTGCCTCCCAACAATGTTTCACCTGGATGGTCCTCCTATGGAGTGGGGAAGTGCCGTCCCCATATCATGAACAGTCAAGTGAGCCACGGGCTCTGCTGTGTTATTCAGTAGCGCACAGAAAGGGAGAGCTGAACACAGAATCCAGCCAAACGTTTGAATCGCTGTTCGGCACGGTAAACAACAGACCGTCTTGTCACCTGCAGTATTGCCAGGATAACTTGTTTTCCTGGCTTAAAATGTAAACCTCAGACAAAAAGCAAAATACCAAGAAGCTTTAAAAGGAACAGATATTCTGTTTCAGGTAATCACCTTCTCAGTTACATTGCAATCACGTGGAAGGGTGCAATAAGGATAAAATATGTGTTTGTGCAGAAAATCCACCCACTGTTTCATAAAGCAAATTGTTTTCACTGTGTTTGGTAATGCATCAAACTGGTTTAGCCTTTCTTGCTTCAAGACAGTTTTTCTCCTAAATAGGAATAAACAAAACAGGCTGGAAGGAAGAAACAAAGGTGATGCGCATACGCTGAGCAACTGTGACATCAGCTGCATTCATGTCCGTGCATTTTTTGACTGTACTGTAGGTTACCCATTCCCGAAGAACTGGTAGGATGAGGTCACATGTGGGTCATGGACACACTCCTGTGCCCACCTCTTCTCAGCTCTAGCTGCGACTTTGGGCCCAAGCTGTTGTTAATAGGGAAAAAGGCTCGTGGCTCTGTTGGTAAGCGGTTCCCAAGGCCAGTAAGGCTTCTTGAGACCACAAGGGAGAAGTGGAGCAACAGCTTTGCCTGAGGATGTGTTTTCTCCTCGGTCACTGTAGCAGGAAGGTGGCTCTCAGGTCTGACTACTGCAGACTCATGGCCCGTGATGACTATTCCACTGTGTGTCCTGCTGGGAACGCTCCCAGGTGGGTTTCTTTGGTGGAGATGAATATCAGGAGAGTGAGGTTTGAAAATAGCACTTGTTCTGTCACACCCCATGGAAGGAAGCACTGCCACCTCCAAATCCATTGATGTGCTGTGTTGGGATTTTACATCCTCCATGGTTAAAAAACCCAACCTGTTATGATTAACACTATTCAATTTGAATGATTAGTAATTCATTAATATTTAGGAAAGATCACAGCACATCAATACTTCAAATTAATCTCAACTGTTTTGACTCCTCTTTTCTTCCTGTTCATTAGGCATTAGCATTTCTACACAGTCTGCTTTAAACAACCCGCCTTGAAAAATACAGCACAGGGGGAGTCATCTTAAGTCTCCAGCGAGAAACAAGTCGATAGAGAGAAATAAATTGGTTGCCAATGTCGAAACTGGTGCACTCTTTTGTTTACACAGCTCAAAACTAACACTTTTGTTAAGTGATGATGTGTGCAAATGTCTATAATCCTGCACTGTCAAGCCCTGAAGCAAATCAGATAAAAAAAGGGTTGTTGTAGTAAAGCATGTAGAAAATTGCAAGCCTGCAATATGATCTGTCTTTGAGCTGGTTTGCATTGTGTGCTAAATGAAGGGCTCCAATCTTATAAGAGACTTAATCATTGTCATATGATCAACCACAGCACGAAACAACAGCCAAAACGTATTTTCCTTGGAAAGAAATATGCCACAAAGATAAGGCAGTAAATGGAGCCAAACACATGTGAGCTGATTATTAATAACCGATTTAATTCAAAAAGGTGCACCTCCTCTTTTCAACCAAGCGGTAAGCAGCTGACCTGATCGAATGCTGAGGACCAGGAACTTGGCAAAGACATCAGTGGAGACACTCAGCCAAGGGTCCAGCCAGTCCGGCCGATGTAGCATCAGCTCTCGGCTCACACAACACTATGTGTGAATGCGGTTAGGACATTTTCATCTACAGCTGCTTATCTTTCAAGGGCCACATCCCATTCTGTTTCACCCCACATACCCCACTCTGTGAGTAACCGACCACAAGAGAATAGAGCCTGGTCTGAGGAGTGAAGCAGCAACATACTGGCTTCAGTCTTCTGCAGTGCCATCGATGATGTGCTTGAACGAGAATGGAGAAAATTTGTACCCGGCTCCCACGTAGAACTTGTTCTGGAACTCCACCCTGGAGAGGAGCAGAGAGGGGCATCGGTGCTGCCCACGAGCAGGACCTACTACCAGCTGAGAGGCTGAAATGTGGCACCCATGGGAAAAAAGAGGCTGCAAGGGTCAGTGGCCTCTAAGCCAGGAATGAAGGCTCCTTCTGGAGCCAGTAGAGAGACATGGGCATCCTACAGAGTGGCCCAGCAGGCATCAGCTCTGACTTTCCATCAGTCAGCCTGTAAACACCTTTCGTGAGGCTGGTTGGCAGGACCTCACCTGCCCGCTAAACTGCTTCTGGCAGCTCCAAGAGCGGAGATGACCGCCCACTGAGCTCATACTCTGGTGGTGTGCCTCCCTCCCTGCACAATGACAAGCAAAGGCACCACAATTTGCCTTGGCAGCATTTGTGGTTAGCAGGATGTCACACGGTGAAAAAGACCACAGCTTGGGGACTCGGGCAGGATGACAAGTTATGGCAGTGATGAGAGGCAACTTGTTACTTTGGTCTTGCTTTACATACTAGCCTAATGGTGCGTCCACACTGCTGTCCTTGCCTGGACTGACATCTAATTAAGGCAGGCACAATCTAACTTGAAACTGGTTTGCCACAAAGCCAAAACAGCCTGGAGCTCAACCTGGACGAACGGCAGAAGTACTGACCCAGGTTTTCAGCAGGTTTTTCAGCCCCAGCTGAACTCTCATTGCAGTAGGTAGTCTCCAGCTGCTTATTTGTTGGTAACCCTGGGTGGGATACGCAACCAGTGGTGTGGCTCTGCCTTTATCATGCAGGTCAAGGTGGCCTCAGTGGTTCTGCATGTTTACCAGGGCAGAGCTGCAGGTTGCCATTTGCCATATGTGCCCACAGCTCAGGAGGACAGGTAGGCTGCTCTGGGGAGCAGCTCAGAGATGGAGCAGGGAGATCTGACCTCCCTTTGGAGGAGTCTCCCTCTCTTCATTCACTAAGGCAGACTGATGTCCTACTGCATAGGTACAAGCACAGCATGTCTAACACCATCTGGTGTGGTCAGCTGTTTCCACAGGATGATCCCTCCCAAAAACTGCTTTGGGAAAAGCTCCCAAAGACCACACGACCTACCAGTGCAGACGCAAGGCATGCAGAAAGGCTGAGAGCCCCTCCATGACAAGCAGAATGGCTACTGTCAGCACTGCGAATGCTGCGAAGATGATGAAGATGACAATGAGGCCTGCCCAGCTGCTGTTGTGGAGCCCGTTGTGCATCACCATGGTCCAAAGGACCTCTGACAGTTCTGCAAAAGAAAATAAAGGGAAAACAGCACTGAGCAACAGCTGTGGACAGATACAGCGTGCAGTCTGGCAGCTCACCCATTTTTCCCTGATTAAATGAGCTGGCCTAGAATAAAACATACATGACAGTAACCATGTGTGGTCACCCTGCCTCTCCACAATGACCAGGGAAGGAAAGTGGATGCAGATTGTTTTCCACTGCTCCTCTTCACTATGTTAGAAACTGATGGGGCTGTTTTGGCTTGGCTTTGCATCGCAAGTCCATGTGAGCACACTACCAGGACTGCTGTTACCTTGGCATGATACAGTCATCAGTTTAATTTGCACCTCTTTAACATGGCAGGTAGGCAGTACACTCATCCTTCTAGGACTATCTGCTGCTAAATCCCAGTGAAGGTGCTTGAATGACACAATCAATATATGTGTAGATTAAGTTACAAGCTGTACTGATTGATGCTAGCTAAGAACCGCAGGAGACATGCAATTTCCATTTGTTCTCCAAACCACTTCTCTTAGGGTGTCAAGGAGAAACTGTGATGAAATAAACAAAGGACAATTGGTTGGCCCCACTCATGGCAAGCTTTACTAATGTTTAGGTTGCTTGCAAGCTCTTATTTTTCCCTGCACAGGTTTTTATTGACATTGACAGCACCAGTGTATCTGACATGTCCTGTCAATGCAAGACCATACTCCTAAACCAGCTACCTCAGTCACATTGGATAGATTTGGGACTGAGCAATTTTCCTCTTGTGATACAGGCAAAGCAAGGACTTAGCCCAGCTCTTCTCCATCCAGATGCTCCAGCCACCAGTTCAGCCTTATTTTCCATTTTGCCAATCATCAGTCCTCAAGTCATATTCAGACTATATATTCAATGACCTGATACTTTAGGTGACAATAGATACAAGGAACCCCTTGCAACACCTGCCCTCAGGAAAAAATGCTGTCAATGCCAGTTTGAAAGGCTTCAAAGGAATATGGTGGTTTTCCAGGCAGAATTCTGACATAACACATAAGCACTGCCCTTAGATAAGCTTTTTACTGGTTTACTGTATTTCATTTAGATACCTGTCTTCTATGTAAAGCTAATGTGTATTAGCTTCGAATCCTGCTAAGCTCATTTCTGTGCCAAGAAGTATAGCTCACCCCTGTCAATCCACGGCACGCTCCCCCTTTTGTTTTCCTTTTTTGTGTGCCAAATTCTTTAGGGCAGGCACAACTGTTAGCCAGAGGCAGTACAGCAATACTAATAAAAAACATTTCAGAAAAATTAGAGTCGTTGAAAATCTGAAGTTCCAGCCTGAGGCACTTTCTAGTATTCGAGCATTTGTTTTTATCTTAAATCAAGACAAAAGACATTGAAATGTTGTACATTTCTTGCAGAATGTGAGGTTCCATCAAATGTTGCTGGGAAAAATCCCAGTGAAAACAACAAGTTGCAGGAGTTCTTGAATCAAAACTTTTCTTTCCAGTTTGCTGAATCAAATCAAAATAACTGTTTCAAGTCATTTTGACATTCATCTGCATACCCTAAGGCTATAGCAAGTGCTGTCTGGGAAATGAAGCTATGGTTCCCATACTCTGTGGACTGGACTACCCATATGGACTGCACCTCTCGCTATCCCACACACTATGAGGGCTGTTACAGAGGAGCGGCTACAGAGCAGCGTGGGAAACAGGTCCCAGCCAGCAAACACAGTCAGGAGCTGCCTGATATATAGATGCCAGAGATCATCACTAAAAAATGAGATAGCCACCACAAAACGCTCAGATTTATCTGACCTAAAGCAAAACATTCTGAGACACAAATGTCCACAAGGAGAACTTTGATTTCACGCAGAAATTTGCAGCAATAATGAAACACCAGCAGAAGCAGTGATGGGCATGGAGTTTCTGGTGAGGTAACTAACAGGTAAGTCAATCACTCACGTGCATGGGCTAAGCTCAGCGCCCAGAGTCGCAAGTAGGATGCTGTGTTGGAGATGCAGCCAAGGCAGTATTCAATGGTATGGATAGCTTGGTGGACAAATATGTCTCCAAAATTGAACTGAAACAACATAAAACCAAACCAAACAGATTAGTTCTTAGTTCAGGGCTTCCTGGTTTGCAGAGCGACACTTCACCAAAGGCTCTTTATACTCCTCCTTTTTCCTTGATATGTCTTGAGCAAAACACAGATATTTCCCATACAAAAAGTCTGCTTTGAAAATTGTCAGTTCTCTGTGATCTACCCATATGTTCTCACGGGAGAAATGCAATTCCAGTGAAAAGCAAACGTTCAAGAATCAGTTCATATTCCAGCCTTACAATTTCAAATCTGAAATAAGATGGCAACCCAATTGCTACCAATCCTTGTGATTTCTTGTAGAGACAGAAATTCTTATATAAAATAGTTTTTTTCAGAGTATCTGCCTGTTGGCATACATGTTTTGGGAGATATCACTAATTAAGCATGTCTTCAAAGACTGTGAAGTTTCCCTGTGACTGGGAATAACCAGTCATGACTGTAACTGAGAATAAGCCAGCCATAACCATACTCAATATTGCTGGTACTCGCAACTGCTACAAAGACTTTTGTTACTTTTTAAACTGTGTTGCTTCATACTTCAGGAGGCCTTGACGATATCTGCCAAACGAAGACTTTTCTCCCTAGCCCACACTGAGGGCTGCCAACTGTTCAATGCTTTTTTTGCAATTTAGAGGAAGGAAAACTCACTGACTCTTAGGGGAGGCTTGACCTTCTCTGAGTGCAATGTGGAAGTGAAACAAATCCCCCTGGGGAAACAAAAGCTTGAGGTTTGTAGAAGCTTGATGTTTGTAAGAGCGCCTGCCCTCACCAGGCAAAACTAAAGGAAAAAATTTAGAGGAATTCATTCTATGAAAATTCAAAGCTTGCTCTGTTTGCAAACACAAACTGTTGCAACTGTGTGTCTTGGTATCTTGTTAAAAAGAAGGGCTGGCAATTCTGAAAAAGCCTTCTGCTTGGCTTTGTGTCTTCTACTATTGTGTCTGTCTAAATAATTTTCTGCCCACGTTTTCTTACCTCTTCATCGTCATCCTCATGTCCTCCATGGCCACCACTGTGATCTCCCTGGGAAGCTTTCTTGGAGTCATTGGTCTCTGGAACATCTACCTCATTTTCACCTCCAGGGTTTTCTAAGTTGGCTTGAGACCGAGTCTTTCAAAAACAAAATGTAATATGTCTTTTGTGTCATGCTACAGGTTGATACCGAAGTGAAGCAGACCATGGCACAGAACTCCATCTATAACCTCATGATGGGTAACATATGAAGAACTATATCATGAACATGAGGACAATTACAATAATAATCAGTCATCACGGACCACAGGCACTGAGTACTCCTGCCAAATGGCTAATAATACTTGAATATTTTCCATCATAGAGCATTTCCCAGTGATTCCAACTAAATCGAAGCTAGTTTCTGGTCTCACAATGCACACTTCATATCCACTTGAGAAGATCCATCACTTTTGGCAAATGAGAAAACTGATACATGTTAAAGCTGATGATCTCAATTAGATGGGTGCAAATCAAAGGAATTAGCATCAAGTGAAAGGGAAATGGAGCCTGAAAGGATCAGGTGACTTGACGAAGGTCACACACTTGCTGGGATACTGACTGAAATACAATTCAGATCTCTCGATTCATTTTAACTTGACAAAAACCTCACGACAACCCAGCTTCTCTCCATAATCATTCTTTGCAGAGTTTTCCCAGAGGCCTGAAAAACCCGATCTGAGCCTCACTCCAGAAATGACAGCACAGCATAAGAATAGCCCTACATTATATGCCTATAACAGTCCTATTAGACAGCATAACCAAATCTGGACCTCAAAGCTTCTGTCAGGTTTCGTCCTGTCACTCATTATAGCTTCCAGCAGGTTTCATGGGCAAGCTCTCATGACAACATATTGCTTCCTACTGCAGCAGTAATCATTGTCACACCACTTTATCTTTGCTTTACCTGAATGTCAGCATAGAGAACAGACTTTGTTGCAAACATATAAATCTGGGTAAATGTAAGATGTGATCAGACAGCTAACATATGAAAATTAGGAACTGAAATACAGGGGCATAATAGGAGGTGGGGAAAAGCTGTCAGATGTTACTAGTATAAAAGCAGGAGATGGAGTCAGCCATGTCAACCTTTCATCCAAATCCCAGAAGAATGACAAAATAAGAAATTACAGCACAGAGGCAGGGCTGCAAAAGTCTCCCAAGGACCTGGCTTTCAGTTATAAGTCAGAAGTGACTGAGTTGGAAAAGGTCACACAGTACAACCAGCATATCTTTCTTCAAATGGAAACATCTGTGCCCTATAAAAGGTACTCCAGGCACTAACTCCAACTATAAAGAGAAGTAAATCCTGATAGAC
Source organism: Tauraco erythrolophus (assembly GCF_009769465.1). Classification (NCBI taxonomy): domain Eukaryota; kingdom Metazoa; phylum Chordata; class Aves; order Musophagiformes; family Musophagidae; genus Tauraco; species Tauraco erythrolophus. Next base: position 66,134,048 of record NC_141468.1, on the reverse strand, counting down.
AAGTAAAGTCCTGTTAGCCTAATAAAGAAGAGAATTAATGAACAACTGGGAAACTGCAACTGCCACAGTTATGTGCTGAAGAGCTGTGCAAACCGCAGAGACCATGGGAAGGAGGGCCCCATTAATGTGAAGGCAATCTCTTAGGGAAGAAGGCACTGCTGGAAAGCAGGCAACAGCTTTTAAATCAAGCCTATCCCCCAAGCAGTGTTGATGTCTCCAAGGCCAGGAGTATTGCAGATGCCCTGTTCCTACAGAGCAGCCAGCCAGTGGTTAGTGGTGATTGTGGACTGGGAACCGAGGTCTTTGCCCTGTCTTGTCTTTACCAGCACTTCAGTCTTTCTAAACCTTCTCTGGTTTTGAATATGAGACTTGGAAAAGCTCAGTGTCAGCCTAACTCCTCTCCCAACAAATAGGGCATGGCCTTGCGTGCAAAGCTCCTGCTTCACTTTTAGATGGCTCAGCCAAACATCCATACACATGCCCTCGGCTCATGTGCCATAAAGCACAGTTCAAAATCACTGGAGAAACTCTGAGATCAGAGAAAAGCAGAATTAGATCACTGCAAGCAGTTTCTGGGGTCTGTCTCCTCAGATTTGCCTTTGCTGTACTGAACTCCTCTTGCCTGATCCACATCCCTTACCATGCGCTGCGCTTTCTGGTGGTTGGCTCGGAGGATGAAAGGTTTAATTAGGAGCATCCAGGGAACAGCAATCAGAGCAAATATGACCAAGAAACTCTGCACTTCTCTCTAAAAGACAAAACAACAAGAGGAGCAAAAAGTTACTTTACTTCCTTTAGCCAAATACATTTATGGTTAGAAACCTGATTCTATAAAATGGTATTTTTTTTATACAACAGATATACTCCCTGTATCAGTTGAGTCTCCTCTGCTTGTAAGGACATGAAAATAAATGTATACTGCTTAAGGCTCCAGAAAGCACTGCCAGCTAGAGAAGGTTGGAGACTTGGAGATGAAAGGCTTTCATGTTGGAAAAGGTTAATTTGCCAAAACCGAATGTTATTGACTTGAACCTGGCTCTCCAGTGTCCCAAGTGAATGTCCTAGCTGCTGGGTGAGCCAGTCAGTCTGCCTTGCTTCGATCAAAGAAGAAATGCTGCAATAAGAGCCAAGTCATTCAAGTCTTCTCCTGGAAAGCACAAAATCCAGGTTCTGCTCTACATTTGCAATTCCGAAAGGGAATTGAATCCCCATAACTTAGGTTTCATAACACATTGCTCTCACAATATAAGGTGTTCTTGTTGCAGTATGCCACCCCTATTGCTGTCCTAACATAACTGTTTGTACTTTAAGGGAAAAACAAAACCAAAACCAAAAATAAACCAAAAAAAAAGACTAAGGAAACTCCAAAGTACAACTTTTGCATTTTTTCAAAACTGGCTCTGATCTCTGATCACCTTATGGTTGGTCTCATACAATCTTTGCATTCAGACTACCCATGTGGATGGCACAGAGAGTTACTTGCAGGGTAAGGGGATGGGAATATGATAGGGGGATAGGAATTTCCATCTTGAAAAGGCTTCAGGTTGTTACAAAGCAAAATGTTATTAATGACTTTTTAAAGGCTGGGGAAAACTCTGTTTTCCCAAAGTCCCCTGCAGCCTTCATGTGGTTATTTGGAATTGATCAGGGCTCTCTACTAACTCTGATTCACCAGCAGCCCTAAAACTAAACTCATGTTGAAGTGCCGGAGTGTGTAACTGTATAGATATAGATGCATATTCATAGAATCACAGAATCATAAAATGGCGTAGGCTGGAAGGGACCTTAGAGATCATCTAATCCAACCTCCCTGTCATGGGCAGGGACACCTCTCAACTAGATCAGACTACTCAAGGCTCTGTCCAACCTGGCCTTGAACACCTCCAGGGAGGGGGCATCCACAACTTCTCTGGGCAATTTATTCCAAAGTCTTACCACCCTTGTACTAAAGAATTTCTTCCTAAGATCTAATCTAAATCTGTTCTCCTTCAACTTAAACCCATTTCCCCTTGTCCTATCAGTGGACACTCTTGTAAAAAGTCCCTCCCCAGCCTTGCTGTAGGTTCCTTTCAGGTATTGGAAGGCAGCTATTAGGTCCCCCTGAAGTCTTCTCTTTTCAAGGCTGAACAATCCCAGCTCCTGCAGCCTGTCCTCGTAGCAGAGGTGCTCCAGCCCCTGGATCATCTTAGTGGCCCTCCTCTGAACACGCTCCAACAAATCTATGTCTCTCTTATGGTGGGGACACCAGAACTGGACGCAGTATTCGAGGTGGGGTCTCACAAGAGCAAAGGGGGAGAATCACCTCTCTTGACCTGCTGACCACGCTTCTCTTGATACATCCCAGGATGCGGTTGGCCTTCTGGGCTGCATGAGCGCACTGCCGGCTCATGTTGAGCTTCTCATCTATAAACACCCCCAAATCCTTCTCTTCAGGGCTACTGTCAACCCACTCTGTGCCCAGTTTGTATTTGTGCCTAGAATTGGCCTGACCCAGGTGAAGGACCTTGCATTTTGACTTGTTGAAGCTCATGCAGTTTGCACTGGCCCATTTCTCAAGCATATTTGTGGCTGGAGGCAGCATTTGCTTGTAGATTCTTCATTGATGCTGCTGATGTAAAACCAAGCAAGAAAAATTTTTTTCCATGTTCTGAGCAAATAAATAGAGATTACTTTAAAAGAAGCTTTCTCTTAGGGGAGATTTTTTGCCTTTTTTTTTTTTTCCAAGTGAAGTCCCCAGAGGAGATATTTCTGACAAAAAGCTGCCAGAGATCCTCTAGCTACTCCTATTCTTTAACCCATTGTCCACAACACCCACTGCAAATCCAAATCCAGCTACAGTGGATTGTAGCTGCTTGATCCATACCTGATACAGATATAATGAAGCATTTGAATCGTCACTGTAATTGAACAGAAACATATTGATGAAGTGAATGAGGATGCTTGGTGCATTCTGGGATGAGTGGACATCAAAATAACACCATTTGAAAATAATCATGAAGATCAGGTAGCCAAAAAGAGAGAGAATAAAAATCATCTCTGGAATGAACTGAAGGATAATGTTTACGTATCTCTTGAAGTAGCTGGAAAGAATCAGGAAAGATAATTACAATTAATACAGCAGGTATTAATACAAAGTTACACCCAAGTATGGCAGTACTGTTCACTACTCAGTCTTTGGAAAAGAACGTAAGAAACATACTAGCATCACTAGCCAAGAAAGAAATTTGTAATTGCAGTCTTTATCAATGAAAGCCATTATCTAAACACAAAAGCTTTGTCATACTGATTCTCTTCTAGTTTTTGTACTTGACCCACCAGTATCTCAGTACCTCAAAAGATTACTACATTGAAAATAAATCTGTTATTCAAAAAATGGCTAATTTACGGAGTTAAGCATTATATGCTGAGAAAGGTCAGAACCAGGCATAGAATGTAATTCTGTAGGAGCCATCCTCTTCTCTGTCATCTGCAAACACTCTTCGTCCTTGAAGGTCACTACGCACTTTCCAGTTTTGAAGAGTCTCTCAAGACAGTAGTGTCTGCCTCTCCACTTGAACATAATTTCATATTTTTTGTTGCAAAATACAGAAGCAGAGGTATAAACATGCACACCCACAGATCCTGACCAAAGGCCCACTAAGTCAGGTGAAACGCGCACACAGACACTGTGCAAGATTTCTGTGTGCTTTGAATGAGACCAAAAGGATTTGTTTTTCAAGATAAAAGCTATCAATACTAGGAGGTGCTATATATTTTTAATTTAGTGTACATCAGTATTTCTTCAGAATCAAAAATATAAGAGAGAAAGAGAAAAAGAGATTCTATCCAAGAGAAAATCTGCAACATGATGGCCACCATTCTGGCCTTCAGACTAAGCGCTCTGTACCAACAGTGGTGTGAAACAGTCAGTGTATGGGGCATTTCTATTCTCCCTGGAGAAAGGGCAAAATTCAAGTCATCGGTCTGAGATATGAGGCTTTCTCTGAATCAAGGACACTAGAGATCAGGACTTGCATGCTGCAGCAATGGTCTTGGTGAAACATACTTACATGTGGTTGAAGAGACTGAGTATCACTCCAAAAATCATGTGCACAATCCCTATGACAACTGACATCTTCATTTTGTAGGAGTTCAGAAAAGTCAGCTTGTTTGATGCAATATTCCAGATCTTTGGGGAAATGAGTAGAGACAGAAGAATAAGGCTTTTGGGTGTTTGCTCAATAACAGATTTGTGGAAGTTGTTACTTTGACGTCATAAATTTACTCCTACCAGTTCTAGTAAGAAGATAACATGCGACAAATCTAGATGTTCCTTATAATACTTCGCACTCTGCCAAGCATCTCATCTAAAAGATGTAAAGTATTATCCTCATTTAACAGAGGAAATAACAGGGATTTAAAATGATGTAGTGACTTTGCTTCGGTCCTCCAGACAGCAAAGGCTGGTAGTAGAACCTAGATCTTTTCAGTGTTGTTCCTTGCCCCTAGGCTGAGTCATTGCCTTCAGCAGAGGTGCAAAGACATGAGAAAATCCCTCCTGCTGCTGCAGAAATTTGTACTGTCTTCACCAGAGAAGTATCAACGGCAGAGCACGTTCAAACTTTTTGTTTGAACAAAACAACAGTGCCTTCCAGCTCTTTGGCCAGGGAGATCAGATTATCGCCTGCCTCTCTGCAGTAACTTTTCAGTTGTGTTAGGACAGTAACCATATGCCTCTCCTCAATCCTGCCTTTTTTATGCTACAGAGCTCCGGGGTTCCTTCGCCTTTCTTCTAAAACTTCCTAGACCCCAAAGTCTTCTGATCTCAAAGATGATAAGCAGATACCTCTTTTCAGATATCAAGTATAGTACCTGCACAGAAAGGAGGGAAGACAGGGTTATTTGGAAGGCAAAACATTAGCTTATGTGCCTTTGTCCGATATGCTTTTCCTCTTCTTTGGCTATGGAAGGGACTGCCTAGCCTTCTCAGCCCAGGGCAACTCTTTCTTTTCCAAGATATACCTCAGCCATCCTGCAAAACAAGTTGCAAAACACAAAGAGCCATCCCTCCTTCTGGACAGATGACACGGATAATTTCCACAGAGAGGGCCAGATGGAGGCTGTTGCTTTCTTGTCCACCCCTTCCTTGCCGGCACTTGTTCAGCCTTTCCTCCCTCCCAGTTGAGGGTCTCAGCCTCTCGAGCAAGCAGTAGCCAGGTTTGAAGGGGGGCTAGCCTGGGTTAACCTAAATTAGGGATGTGTTGGGGTAACGTACAGAAAATCCATCTTCCCCTGTCATGACTTCTTGAACTGAGCTGCCTATGTCCTGAGCAGAGCTTTAGAGCCTGGTTTGTGAAAAACTCACAAGGTCAACCTCTCTGCAAACCAAGGGAAGCCAGTGTTTCTTTGTGCAACCAACTGAAATGAGAGCTCATCCCGCAGAACAGAGGTTAATTGGCTGATACGAAGATTCAAACAGGAAAGCTTGATGTTAACAACTGCATTTCAATATGTGATAAAGAGAGAATGGCTAGAAAAGGGAAATAGGACACAGAGAAGAAGATGTGGATCCATTAACTAATACTGGCATTTACTTCACACTTCATACGATAAATACACTGCATGGAAACCAGAACTTTGCCCTCAGACTTGTGAGGTAGCTCTGGAATGAGTTAAGTACTCAGGTAAGGAAACTGAGTCCAACAGCCTGGTGACAGAGCAGGGACTGCAGCACAAGATCAATCTCCAGTGAAATCAACATTCCTTCCTGCTTAGTGTTTCGCTGCTGCCTCTGCAAAACTGTCAGCAGTATATATATTTGATTACTAAAGAAAAATATCACAACTACTGCATAAAGAACAGACAAAGATCAAGAAGAGAAGAGCATGACTCCAGGAGAGAGAGCAGGGAGCTTCTGGTGTACCTGATATGTAGAAACAGGACTAAAATACAAATTATCCTAAAGCAATTTAATTTAATTACCGGATCTATTCCAAATGGATATGGATTTCCAGAGTAGACTCCTGAGACTGCTGGATCCAGCTGCAGGTCTGTATCTTCCTCAAGCATATCATCACTATGAAAGAAAAGTGAAACAGTCTTTGCAGCTTAATCTCACTGTATAAGCCTACAGATTATTTATGTGACATTTGCTGAAGGCCACCATGTGGTATCTGTCACTGACTCCAGTGTTTCTGTGAACTGTTATCCTGGGCTTGTGTGTGTGCGTAAACGGGTGCTACACAATGACAGTCTCCATCACACTGGTAATTCTCTATGCATCAGTCCCAGACACCTGCAGATTTTTATGCACATCAGTGCCTGAACAAACAGGCCTGTTCCCGGGGACTCTACATTTCCATTTCAATAGCGAGTTCGTCTGTGTGTGTCAGACAAAACCTCTGATTCATTCATGACTGCATCCACAGCAGGGAGCTCTTCCCTTCACCACACAGGCAGTCACTATGTCTTTCCTTGAAAGCCTACGTGCTGCATTCGGTGTGTTTTCAGTTGTTGCCCACATTTAGCCACTTACGTCCAAGTGTTATTTATAAACATAGGGGTGACATGCCAGGAGGAGCCAAAGATGTTCAATGATTTGGAGAAGCAGTCATTGTAGATGAAGCCGGTGTACATGGAAAATATGCCCATGAGCAGGATCAGGTAGCGCCCGCTGAAAAACATGTTCCAGATCTGCAGGGAGAGAAGGCAGTGCCAGTGACCAAAGTACCTGCAGTCCCATCGAATGATGGGCCTCAGCAAACAGGAGGCATGATTGTACTAATCCATGTATATACAATGATTCATAGGAAACTTTAGGTTTCTTGGGCCCATCCAGGTCTCTGTGTAGAAGCAGGCAGAATTACTTGCCAATTCTCTGCCTCACAAGCATCTTCAAAGGATCTCCACTCAGCCTTTGGGTGGCTAGATGCTCCCTTTATGAAATGGGGACAATGACCCTTTTCCTATGCTGATAGGGTGCACCAGCTCCCTGGTACTCACCTCATTAGTGCTTTTCTGGGCAAGAAGGCTCTTCTCGTTAATGACCATCCAGAGTGCAAAGCCTAGCATGATAGCGCCATGGCCACAATCCCCAAACATCACCGCAAACAAGAAGGGGAAGGTAATGATAGTGTATGGAGCTGCAGGAAGGAAAGGACAAAGGACAAAAAGCTCAGCTCCTCTTAAACAAAAGACCTCAGCAGAGAAGCAGGCCACCCCACCAGACCATTCCTCACAGCTGCTGCCATTAACGGCCTCCACAATCCCTTCACTGCCCACCAGGCAATCAGATCTAGCGCAGAACTAGCTTTACCACCAGAAAGGCTGTAGGTTTATGTTCATTCTCAGTGCTCTCCTTGAGATGAGTGTTTAACACTTTCCTCAGGTCCTTTTGGCTTCTTTTTGCCTCAGCATGATAAGCTCAGTTTGTATTTGCCTAGTGAGCTTAGGTCTTTTCCTCAGTGCTGCTACTTCACCACTTGGTCACCATCTGTATTTGTGTAGTTCATTATTCCTGCCACAACTGACCACTGAAGACTGATGACCAAATCCTTTGCCTGAGAAAATCCATGCCTATGCACCAAACAGTACCGATATTTACCAGCAGAAAATATGGCTCGTGTTTCTCAATCAGTAACAAGTGCACATTTTAGGATAGTGACAGAGCTCAAAGGCTACGCTTTCACTCTAGCAAGCCAGGTGCAGGTCGATGAGTGTTTCTCACCTGGGTTGATCTCCCTGTAGTTGCCCACACCATAGGCATCCACAATGTTCTGAAATCCAGCTGTGAACTTATTGGTCCTGTTGAAGGTGGGTGGTGCCATCTTGGTTTGCACGGCGGTCAGGATAGGGGCGATAGCAGAGCCACTGCGCTCCTGCAAACCCGGTGACAAGGACAGACACAGTCAGGGTGGCTAGCAGAGAGGAATCGGTCCCGCAGCACCAAGGTCTGCCTACAAACGTGTACAGGCAGCAACATGAAAGCTGGGCTCAAGAGTGTTAGATCTCAACCCTTTTTCTGATATCCAGATTTTTCTGTTTTCTGCGCTATTGATTTGTTCAGGAAAAGTTGCCAGCACTGCTGGTTCCTGTGGGTCAGTCACAAACCGACTAAGATTTAATGCTGACCTTAAACTCCTCCAGGCCAAGCGATCATGTGAGAACCTCAACTTCAATTAAACCAGAAAAGGAAGCCCAGCATTATAGTAACAGACAGAAGTCTGAACATATGCTCAACATATAACAATGCAGTTCAGGTGACAGCTTCAGGGACCCAAAATGTTGGTCTCTTACCATTCCCTGATGGAGAGCTCTTTTTATTCGGCCAGCATCAGCCACTGGGAACCAGATCTCTGCAATGACGCACTGTTGGGTGACATCAATGTTGCAACAGTTCAGGATGTGGTAGATGGCCTTGATTTTCTTCACCTTGATACCCCAGGACCACAAGTTGGCTGCTGCCTCCTGCAGCAGTCGCTGGCGGTGGGACTCGGTTTGTGTCATCACCTGTAGGCACAGCACAGGCAGCGCTCGAGACAGGAAGACATAGATGGCATGGTCTATTCAGCAGTTATTTGGGGAAGGCAGGTGAAAGAGGGTTGAGGAAAAGGAGTGATTCGCATGAATGTGTGCGGTATCCTGGAGGACAGTGTGTCCAGGTCTGGACACAGGAGCATTATTTGACACCAAGTGCACAGTGGTGTTCAATAAGGACTTTCCCTGCATGGCCCTAACAGTCTGTAAGTGTAGAGGAGACTATCAGGAGTTACTGCACTGTGGGATTGGCTCCTTACCCAGTTACTTAGACTGGTCACGTCTCACCATGCGCTCCCACCCTGCCATCTCCTGTAGGCAGCTCTGTGCCACTAACTTGGGCACATCACGCCCATGAGTGTGCCTGCCCTGCTAGAGCTACAGCTCATGGCCCTGGTGGGACCCCCATGAGTTGCGTGCCCACCACAGTGCTGCTGCATAAATGAGCAATGAAGATAGCATGTTAGGAAGATGACCTGTGTGGTCTACAAGTGCTGAAGAAACCTAGCTGCCCACAATGCTCAGGAGTGAAATTCAGTTTGGAAGCAGTCCTGTGTGCAGGCTTGGCAGTCACAGGCATCCACAGAGGGGGTGACAGCAGGATGTCAACTGCTAGATGGTCTGCCTAAGGCACACAGGGCATCCGTTTCCTCCTGCCTCAGGACCCACCGACTGTCATGTGTGACAACACAAAGGTCACAGGCAGGAGTCTCTCCAAAAGGCATGAAGTCTTGAGACAGTATACAGATATAGAAGCTACCGAGCACCCATAGCAACTAACGTGTGATTTTCAGCCCTGTGTTAAATGTTAAAGAGCTTGGAGACTCGTACTTCTATAACAGCAGCCTTGGTTTTCCATTGTTAGTGTGACAAGCACCACAAGATTTCCTTGGTAAAGAAAACCTAATTTAAATATAAAATAAACCCCTAGAGTAATCTCTGAGCCTACATTTGTGACTGAGCAGCTGTATGAGTTGCTGAGGGAAACCATGCTGTAAGAGCTAGATGAAACCACTTTGGACAACGTGCAACTTGATTACAATACCTATAGCCTGCTGATGACCTTAGATCCCACCTTGCAGCCCCTTATCATGAGGTCTGAACCTCTGATGTCTGCACAGCCAACAGCAGCAAGCAGTTTTTGATGCCCTCACATGGGTGACTTTCCCTCAGCAGCTCCCTGGGGGGGTATGAATGGGCAGAGTAAAGCACAGGCACTGGCCTCCACAACAGGTCGAGGGACAGCTCCTGAGCTGGTGGTCTCATCCCCAGCCCCAGCCAGCTCTGCACATTCAGCTCCCAAAACAAGCCTGAGATCTGGCCACGGCCACAGAGTTTCAGATGAGACCAATGTCTGGGCAGGTCTCACTTGCAGGGTTCAGACCCCAGTAAAGCTGCTGGCACTTACTGTGTTTAAATCCTCGATCCTTGTGTTGACTCCGTCAAGCATTTCTCGGCGTTCGGTGGCAGACTCAGGACAAGGATAGACTGTGGCACGAAATCTAGCCTCAGAAGAGAGAAGTAAGAAACACCATTTATTTAACTGACTTTTTCTTCCTCTGGACTCTTCCCAGCTCAAAGGTTGCGAAACCGGACTTTATTCCTCACCCAGTAGTATATACTTCTTACATACTACAAAGTTGTTTCCGGTGTCCCAGAAAGGTCCAAAAAAGGTACACTCACCTCTTAATGAGAAAAAGGATCCCTCCGCCTGTTCTAGCAGAAAAAAATTCACTCCCTGTCTCAGGTGCCACAAGGGTACATGATATCATACAGTGGTCAGCACTAGTAAGTAGGTACCTTCCTTATGCCCACAAGCTGCTTGAACTGCAAAAAGCCACCAAAAAACCCCAACCTCAACCCCGGTCAAGGCAGCCCCAATACCACGGCAGCCAACAGATGTCCCTCTTGGACTGAGGCTGGAAAAATACCGTGTCCCTGTCTCTGCACTACCCTCTCGCAGTCACTGGGGGAAGGCATCAGCTAAGCTACTGCTGCACAGCGAGCTAAAGGAGGGTGACCATACAGCTGGCTCTTGGCTTCTGGTCCATCTCTTTGGCTAGACGGCTTGGGAGCAAGGGAACGATGGGTGAAGTTTTTTAAACAGAGTGGTGTCTGTTACGTCAGCTTACATGCAGCCAGGCCAGTATAAATGCTTTTATAAGCTCACTCCAAAGCTGTATTTTGCAGATTCAGCTGGTTTGTTTAATATGGTAAAATAAGGGCTAATGTGGGCTTCTAACATGTGACTGAGAGGCTTATCTCCATTGCAGGTGGTGTATACTGCTTCATCTATAGTATGCAATGTGACCTTCTCTAGTACAGCTGCAAGTCACGCTAGCATAAAGGTGCTTACACTAGTACAGCACGCTGCGGTGTCGTAAAGCCACTATATGACCCCAATACAGCCAAATAGAAGTAAAGAAGTCACACATCTCTCTGAAATGTGTACAGCTACCTGTCCTGCCTGCAAAACAACTCACAGAATATACTTCATGCACGAAGAGCAGGCAGGAGTTCCCACCGGGACCTCGCAGATCACAAGGTGCGCTGCTGCAAGGCTCCGAGCCTGCAGCTTTAACGGAGCTGAGGTGCTGCAGTAACTAAAATAGCAGAGATTCCTCGATTTTTTCCTACTCTGTTTGTTCAGTGATAGCTAGTGCTTGCATGAGCCCTACCACTTCAAGGGCACTATAAATGCTGTCCGTCAATACAGCCCCAACAGGTCTGCAAGGAAAAGATCATTTCTCTTTACAGAGAGGACATCTTCTGCCCACCTAGGGCAACACATTTCCACCATCCTGCAGTGGAGTTATGCTGAGTTAGGGTTGCTGAAGGGCTGCCTTTCTGCACGTGAGATGAATTAAAAGAAGATACAACAGGGTCACTGAGGTCTATCCCTGTTTAAGAGACGACAAAAACGTGCATGCTCTGTGTACAGATAAGCATCATGTTCTGCCTTTGTCTGGGCGCAGAGTGTTTTGCCACCTGCTCTCCAAAATCAGTTCCAGCACACATACAAGCGAGGATAGTTGCAAATTGATCAAAACACGCAGCAGCTTCCTAGAGATCAGCCCAGAAGTGTGGGTAATGACAGCACACGCTCTTCAGCTAAACTTCCTTTTCCAGAATTGAATCTCTCCTCACTCAACATCTGGTATTCGTTTCCAGAGGTTATTCACCCTGCTTAATTATCTCCATCTTCTTATTCTTCACGGCTCCTACTTCATCTTTAATAAGGATTTTTAATCAAATTTGAAAGCATATTCCTCCATGTTGTACAGTTCCCTCGTTTCCAATAACGTTATTGCAGCAGTGTTGCTTTGATCTTTTAACAGCCATTTTGCATACTGAGTATCAGCTTTGCCCTAATGGCACAGACATCTCTGAAAGCTCCAGGAGAATTCAGCAGGGAATCCTTACATTGATAAACCCAGTTTAGTATTCACATTAGCACCGAGGCAGCCTCAAGAAAAGGAGGAAAAGAAAAATTCTTACATTTTCCTCCTCCCTTCTCCCTCTACACTTTTCACTAATAAATTTGCACGTGGACTTCATGCTCATGAAATTGGCAAACTAATGTTACCAATTAGAGTCAAGCAGGGACTACAAGCGTAACCCGAGGCACACTGGTCTGCAAACAAATCTTACCCTGCCTTGCAGGAGACTGGCTTATATCAGTCCCATGATTTTTGCAGGATATTTACTTGTCATGAATGATGACTTAGTGCTAAGCAGAAATATCCTGCTGGGCCTGGAATGACACTGCCATCTGCTTTAGGTATAGTTAATCCTGCCTTAAAGATAGACCAGAACAAAACAGCTTGACCTGTGTACCAGGGATGGCTGATGGCCCACAGAGCACAAAAGAAGAGTCATGGGATTAATACATTTTAAAAACTACCACTCAGCAAAACATCCATATAAATGTGCATGTTAGCGAGGAAAAAATGTGAAAGGGAGGAAGCAAAGACATAAAGGATGATTTCAAGTCTAGTCTGATTAGTTGACAATAAACAAAACCCAGGGCATTAGCACCACAGAGGACACCCTGTGAATTTGTCTTAGGTAAATATGTTTTCCTTCAGTTACAGGAGGCTGAGAGAAACCACCCTAAGTTCCTTCCTATAAACCTAGCACTGTATATATGTCACCAGCTCATAACACTTTCAGTGCTGCCTGGCCCCACAGACAGCATCAGGTCCCAGCACACTCCTGCCTGCATCCCGCTGCAGAAGGTCATGCCTCCAGTTTGGAAGATTCTGGGTTCAATCAATATTCATATTGCTTGTTCTTTTACTCTCACCCCAGTAAAAAATCTATTGACTGCAGGGAATCTAAAATGCTGCAGGAGGGGAAAGAAATCCTCCAAAATGAAGCGCCTGCAGCACTCTGCGAGCAACCCTAGCCAAGTCTGAAGGTATGGCCTGGCAACTTGCAAGGCCATCGGCACGGGGGCAAATCCAATGGGAAGTGTTCACTGACAGCAACTGCCTGTGAGAGCAGGAGGGGAGAAGGGTACTGAATAGCATCTAAAAAGCAGGCAAAGCAATGGGACATAAGCAGGAAATCATAATCTCAAAAGAGAAAGAGACTTGCCAAAATCTCAAAGACCACCGGCAACAGCATCAAACTGATCCTGCACAGTGGTGATGGTAAAACTCCCGCAATCTGAGGTTCAGGATCAGAAATCAGTGACTAATACCCAGTAGTCTTCCCTCAGCTGTCCGTGCTCCTGTGGCTGCTTTATAGAGAGAGATGTCCAACTCAAGGAGGGCTGAATTGCTCTCAAGATGAGCATTGCCCTCCACTGCCTATAGCAGTGGGCCCCATTTCTAGTGCAGGAATTGCTAATAGTCCCTAGGGGTCTGTCACTTCATGGGACTGAAGTCAGTTCTCCCAGCTGGATCAACAGACCTCCTTGCGTTCGCTCTCATTAAAGGCAGGATGTAAAGGGAAGGCACATGTCGGGTGAGAGCAACTGCTCACCCCCTCCCCGTGACCTTCTGCAGCCTGCAGGCATTTGACTGGCCTGGCTTGGCTGAGAGGTTATACCTGAAATGGATTTGGTGACAGCAGACAGATCCCCTCGTCAAATCTGATTTACGCTGCAACAAAGCCTGTCCGTCATCAGAGTTATGAAAGAGTAACAAAATATTCAACCTGAATTATCTTTTCAAGATGCTTAACAGGGTGGAAACAAGTCAGGCTGTATGAAGCTTTCATTTCTCTTCCGGACTCTGTCTCTGATTACACAGTTATTACTCAAAGGCCTTGGGAAAGGGTTGAATAAACTACAGTGTCATCTTTTTATGCTGAAATGCAGGAAAGCTTGAGAGCAGGTTCAGGATTACTGTGTTCCCAGTGCCTAAGTTGTGCCCCTGATTTTCGGAGGAAGGATACCATTTATTTCTTAAAAACCAGTCCCTTTTAAGAAGTACCAGGTTAAAACCCTAGCAACTGAAGCTCTCAAAATCTTTAAGTCACTTTGGAAAATTTAGGACTTCAATTTCCAAGTGCCAAGGTGATGGCTGCCTTTCATGATTAGGAGCAGCAGAGCTGAGGAGCAGAAGGGAGCTCGGTGGCAGAGCTGACAGCTGGGGCGCGGAGATCTCATCTCCAGCTCCGATAAATTCAGCCAGCCCAGGTTGACAGGTAAACCCCTCCACAGGAGACACTGGGGCTTGCCCGTGGGCCTGCCTTACCCGTCACAAATCTTCTTGATTTTTTGTTTAAGCTGCTCTCCTTGATAGAAGATAATGAACACATTCTTCTTCACCTCTTCTTTCTGCAATGTAATTGAAGTGGAATTTAAAGCACCCAGAGCAAAGAGTCCAGTGCAGAAAAGGTGGTGTTTTTTTTTTCTGGCAGCCTCTTCTCTGGGTTTTTCTTTCCCCACAAGCCCCAGTTTTCCAGCAGCAATGTTTTCCCTGGATGCTGCTTCGTGAACCAGGCATGGGCAGCAGCTCTGGGTTCTGTGGAAGGAGCTATGTAGAGAGGAGAGGTAGGAGACAGGAGGTCTGCCAGGGCACAGGGCTCACCTTAAAGACACCAAGGGGAATCAATCCTTCATGGCTGGTCCAGGGTGAGGACAGCCACAGCCCACCTCCCCAGTGGTCCCCATAACACAGCTGCCCTGCCAGGGCTCACATGCACCTTAACCAGGCAGGACAAAGAAGCCACCTCGATAACAGCAAAAGGGGAAAGTAACGTCAAAAAACTTCTCTCATCCTCAAACTTTCCCACCTTTCTTCTACAGGCTGCCTTCAGACACACAGCTCTGGTGGGAGAGCTGGTGGTGCAGCATGGCCAGGGCACCAGTTCGGTTTCTGCAGGTCACAGGTGTGCACAAGGAGCAGCATGAAGCAAAACCAGGTCAGTACCTACCGTCACAGGGTCCTCCAGGGCAGTGTCCATTTCAGTGTACCTCAGGTAGATGTTTCCCCTGCAGGCTCGCCACAGTAAACGCTCAAAGGGTATCATCCTTTCCCTCTTTATTACCCCTGCTGTGAATCTGAGCAGAGTTAAAATAGAAATAAATTACAAGCCCATTCTAAGTCTTTTGGGACCTGTAGCATACACGAGTTTACAATCTGTTGTTTTCCAGTCTGTGATGGCCAGGGCTTTGCTGCTGTTGTATAGGTGCTTCTAGACCTTGCTCAAGCCCAGCTCTTATTTCAATCTACTGACTTCATCCTGTTGTTTTTTCTTCAAAACATTGTAAGTTCTCCCCATATCAACAGAAAAAAAAAGAGACAATTCTGTTTAGAAACAGAAGAACAGATTGATGTTTAAATTCACATGAACAGAGAGTGCCTGAATGACGAAGGTAGCAGTTTTGAAATGGTGGTTTATCTTTACTCCTTTTTGTTTTCCTTTTCCCAGAAAGCACCAGACTGCACCTTGGAAGCACACTGTGACATGCTGGTATACACCCAGCAAGGCAAGCCCTCCGCAGGCAGGTGCTTTGCTCATACAAGAGTCAAAGAGGACTTCAGAAATACCAGCATGAGCAGCTAAACCCACCAGTTTGGGAGAACACCATCAGTGAGTTTAACTGCACCTAGCTGGCGTAAACACAAGGGAAAGCTGTTTGAGCCTATGCTGGCTGCTGAATTACCATCAGCATTACGCTCAGTGGTGTTTCCTCTCCCCTAAGTCTCAGCTTCAGTGCCACTTGCTACTGTAGACAAAGCACAGTGCCAGCAATCCCATGGCTTTTTGCTGCGGTTAGACATCCATCTCTGAGGACCAGGCTGGTAGTCAGCTGCCAGAGTTCAGTAGCCACAGGTAAGATGTTGTAAGATAACAATTTTCAGTCAAGACCTACTAAAGGCTCATGGAATTGGTGGACTGGAAGTAAAGGTTCATTTGTCCTACTGACCCATAGCCTGACCATAGTTTTGGTGATAACTTCAGAGGAGCTTCACTCTTTCACCTTCCTTTAACAGCTACGCTGAGCAATCTCTGCTAAGAAGCTGAAGGAGCATACTAGTGTCACAGCAATGCAGTGCAGGTGAGAAGCCTGGCCAAGCTGAGGGCCATCACCAATACACACCCCAGCTTGGCAGCTGCAGCGGGAGGAGTGCTTCTCAGCTCCAGCAGCACAGATGTGTCTTCACTGAAGAAATCATCTGGCAGATTGGTTTCTGCCTGGAAAACATTAGTTTTAAAAACTATTCAGCATTGCCAGTTTGAACACTATTTTCACATTTTTCTCCCTATCTTTTTTCCCCCAAAGGTAGCTTTCCACAGAGATTTAGACCAAAGGGTGGGTGGGTGGGGGGAAGGTAAACTATATCTTAGCAAATGAAAAGCATAAACACTGTTTCATAGAGATCTGAGAACCAAGTTCTTGAGCCCCATTGACTCACAGAGCGATGCCAGTTCCAAAGTGACTGAAATGCTTTTGCAAGCATATCTTACTGGCTTGTGGCAAAGACTGTTGGGTTTTGATTAAAAATCAATAACAGCAACACACACCAAATGAAAATGCCAGTATTTTTAGGAACCTTCCACATCTCTGTTGGAAGAGCAAAGAGGCCTCTCACCTCAAAGAAGTCCTGGGTTTTCTTCAGCAGATGTCTGAGCTCTGTTAGCTCGAGGAAGTTCTGCTTCAGCGTTTGCTGATTCTGGTTGGCTTCCAGCAGCTCCACTTCAAGTTTCTCCAGCACCGCCTGTTTAGGGTCCAAGCACATCCAGTAAAACTCTGAAGCAGATCAGTGGCCCTTCACCAAGCTGGTACCAAACATCAAACAATAGATGGTTCATTTTTTTCAAGGGAAAATATAGAAATATTCAATGAGTGCATCAATTAACACTGAGTTTGTAGGAAGATATTCATCAATTCTGACACTTCATTTTCCCATTGCCACACTCCCTGACAGGTGCTTTGCTCTCTTCTGGCATTAGAAACAGAATTCACCTGGCTGAAGAGCAGGCAGGTAAGTGGGTGCCTGGCATAGGTGCCTCAGGCTGCCTTGGCACCTCTGTGGTTCCCAGTAGGACATCCGAGGCCCCAGGACTGACAGTCATTCTGCTGACTACAAAAGGAGCCTACAATAAGGCCATCAGCTTAGGTTTGTTAGCCATAGGCCAAAAATTAGGTGAGGATGTGGGCCCAGGAACACACCACGGAACCACCTTGCTCATGAAGCTGAAGCCCTTAGGAAGCACAATTTTCCTTCCTAGTCACCTACGTGTGCAGCATTTGAAAATGACCCAGTTTGTAAGCTTAACTTCCAGCCAGGCTAGAATAAAGCAACCCTTGCACATCCAAAAGCGAGGCACAAGTACTTCTGTCAGGCCACAATATAGCACAACTGCACTCCCACCAGGACATACAGCCCTGGGGGTTTTATGCAGTGAAGCCAGTTCTAGCATCAGCTCTTCTGGTTAATCTTAGTATCATGGAATGGTTTGGGTTGGAAGAGATCTTAAAGATCATCTAGTTCCAACCTCCCTGCCATGGGCAGGGACACCTTCCCCTAGATCAGGTTGCTCAAAGCCTCACCCAGCCCTTCTTATTCTTACCTACAGGATGATGATGAGGGGGTTCTGTTGGAACGGTATGTTGGATCTGAGCTTTCACAGGGATGGTAAAAAGGCTGGGCTCCTTTCGGAACATGCAATAAGACCAGCCTTAAGCTAACTGCTGAGACAGCAGCTTGGGGAGCACCTCCACAGGCAGGGAAGAGCTGTGCCAGCCTCAGTTACTGGGTCCTTCTTTGCAGGGGAGGGCTGTATCGATCACGTTACCCAGACACCCCAGTGCACAAGCCCTTCCCTCCCTCCTTGGTCCACTCCAAATTCTGTACCTCCATATCAATCATTTCCCGAGGCAGGGGGGTCTCTGGGTACTTTTCTAGTTTGACTATCTCAACACTGTCTTCCATCTCATTTTCCAGAAAACCTGCAAGGAAAGGACACAGACATCTTGATACAGGCTCATCCCTGCTGCACCATCCTGTTCACCAGCTGCTGCTAAAACCCCTGTCAGGACATCTGACACCAAGGTGAGACAAGGGGCAGCGATATACAAGAGCCATCATTCCAATGCATATACGCAACCATCAAGAGCTGAACACCTTATCAGCCTGCTTTCTCCAGAAGCTGTGGTGGTCACTCCCACCCTCGTGCCGTGGACAGCCCTCAGCCCACATACAAAAAGCCGGCATGGCACATCCTTGCTTGGGGCAGTGAATAAGGCACGCAGCAAGCTCTGGCTTCACTCCTCCCCTCTAGCAACAGCGAGCGCTGTTGCAGTGGCTATGGTGGGCACTGTGGGGGGGGAGCGCAGAGCTCACAGGACACGGTCCATGGGACACCAGGCATCACAAGCCCTGCTGCTTGGCTTTTAAACCTTTCAGCTCTGTCCCCAGGCTGAAGCCCTCAGCCACAGGGAGCGTATGCCAACAGCTGGCACATGGGGGTAAGAGCCATGTTATCTGGGTTAGCCTCCTGCCCAGCCCCAGCTTAATTTTGTGATGTTCTATGAGCTAATTAACCTCCTTTCTGTAGAGTTAACCATTTTCAAAACAGGAGCAACAATTTATTGCCCATATAAGGCAAAGCAATAATTAGCTGACGCATGCAAAACATTTCCAGGGGCTCAGATGAAAACATCACCGTTTTGCCACTAGTTCTGCTTCGCAGTGTGAGAGCACTTAACAAAGGAATGAATCCCACAGCACCATTTGGTGGGAAGCCTATTGCATTTGACAAGTGTTTACTCACGCAGGATCCTCTCCAAGGATTCGCACCTTCTCACTTCATTCACAAACTTTCTCTGGAAGCTGTTCACATTCATGTTCAGCTAAAAATAGGAGAGAAAACAAGCCTGGGGCTGGAGGCTGCACGCTGCTGCACTTGTTTTTAACAGCAGCAGAGAACGAACACCTTTGGTGCAGACAACCAACACCGCTGCATCTTATAGACTGCTAGAGGCAGGGTAACACCATGGGTTTCCTTAGAGCCAAGGACATCGTGGCCTTACGAGGCTCTTTTCCACCCAGCCCTATTGTGACAGCAGGAGTCACAGATGGACTCTCAAGGACAGAACCCTCATTTTCTGATGGTGGAGGGAATCGTCCTAAGGTTGTGCACAGAGTGTGCAGAGCACTGGATTGGGACTCAGGAACAGGTCAGGTCTCAGCATGGTGATTGGCTTTCAGATCAGCTTTAGGGAAGTCCCGCTCTCTCCACAGGCTTTTTGACCACCCTGCAGGTGAACCTTCCCTAAGTGCTTTGAGGGAAAGACAAGCACACCCTGGGGCACATCTCCCGCAGCTCAGTGTGCCAGTTGGACACTACTCACATCTCTGAACTGGACCAGACCCAGCTCTCCGAGCTCGGCCACACAGCAGTAGGCAGCCTCCACCTGCAGGAAGAGCTGCATCAGGCTCATCTCCTCGCTCCGGAAGACCGAGGCCATTTCACCTGCCCTCCTCCGATCTAGGTGTCTGTGGAGGCCTTGGTGGCAGCAGCGCAGTCTTCCTCGCCCAGCTAGGCGCCAGAAAGTGCTGAGTACTGTGGGAACATTGGGATCATTGAGTTAATGTGCTGGAAGCTAACCTGACGCTGCCCATCATGTTCTTCAAAAGGGTTTCTTCACCTCCTAAAAGCTTCCTCGGACCCACATGTGATTGTATCCCACCAGCGCGGTGACAGATGCTAAGCTATGCATATATGCGTATGACACAGGGAAAAAGAGGAGACGCTGGGACCCCAGGACGAACAACAAGCAAATACCCTGCCCTGTTCACTGCTGGGCCAAAGATGCTTCAGACCTTTTATTCAGGTTTGGATGCTGAGCCTGTGAGGACTCAATTTCTCTTTGTCTTCCACAACACAGAGAAGAAAAACAATTAATTTCACCTTGCAATTAGGCAGGTGAAAGAGCCCTGACTGGTTTTTATCACTTTCATTGGTAGCATGAACATGACATTGCAAACACATCTGGAGCATGGGATGGAGAGAAGAGGAGATTACGTTATTTAAATTAAAACAAACTTTAAGATTTAAAAAGCATTTTCTCCCCATAAAGGATTGTTTTGAAAATGAGATACATGAAATATCATGCATTTCATGAAAGTTCCTCTTGTCTAGATACTTCTTATTATTTACTTTGAGTAACCTGAACATACATACTGCCTTTAGTTGTTCTTGCACAAAATTAACTGATTGACATGCACAAACACAGTAATTATTCTTTGCTGGAATAAAATATGCAAATAGATACACTTCTTGCATGCATTCAGTTTTGTAGCAAGGCTACGTTTTATAAATAGCAAAACAAAGTCCCTTTATAACCTCATTGGGATGGAAAGTCAATTGGCTTTAACCTTCTCTCTCTTTCTCTTCATGAACTTTGTCTTGTAACACTTTTTTTAAATGTGGATTCTAATAATTTTCTTTATAACATACGAAAGATTTAATGAAAATGCGAGAGAAACATTTTGCAAGATATTAAAGGCTTGTTTAACAAGAGCACTGTAGTCACAAGTCTGTATTTGATCAACTGTCCTGTGAGTTTTCCTTGTCTGACTCTCTGTACCTATTCACTAAATGATTTAAGATGTTGAAAATACAATATATGACAACTAATAGCTTGTTAAATAAAACATATCATGTGCCTGCTCCAGTGGGTTGAATAAAGATATAATCTTTAAAGTTGGTTGGGCACTTTTTAGCAAACTATATTTTTCACAGGAAAAAGGCACAAAAGCTGTAAGAGACCCCCACTACTCATGCAAGAAAGTAAAAAAAATCCCTAGCTCTGATTTTCGAAAAGTTTAAAAGATTTTCAAAAAGTTTAAAAGATCATCAGAATGTCCCATCTTAACTTCTTCAGACTGAAAATTGTGAAGAGATGATAATTTAAAGCAGTTTGTATTTCTAAACCTGCTGTTAACTTCCATAAAAAATGTTAAAACCTTAGAATTAAAAGAACAAAACTCAAATGAAATATTTGGAAATATCTTAGTTAAGCTGCTTCAAACCATCCGAACTCAGGGTTCTACTTCTTGCTAATCAGTCAGTGAAAAACCCCAAAGGCTCACTTTCATCTTGATTTGGAATGAGAGAAAAATGAAAAATAAAAAGAGACCTCTTTCTAGTCAGGAAACCCTTCCCAGCCCCGCTCTGAGGAAGGCAGAGCGTTTTGCCCTTCATCCATTCCTGCAGATACAGGAGGCTTGCCCAAAGGCACCTGTTGCCAGCCATGCCTCTATCAACACCCCCTCCAATTTTTTGCTTTGGCAAAAGAACAGTTACTTGGGAAATCGCTCGCGCTTTTCCCGGTCGCTATGTTCCGGCAGTACTGTACTGCATTAAAACACATTAAAATGTGCGGATTTTCGGGCAGGGTAAATCCTGGTGCTGTAAAGTTTCTTTGGAGAAGGTGTTGCTCGGGTTTACCTCTCAGCCACCGCGCTCGTTTCTGGCAGGCCCTCTCCCCGGAGAAGGGGTGATCTCTCCGTCCCTTCAGGCGATGATAGTGGGGTTGTGCTCCGGCATGGCTGCGGGCACCGCGCCGGGAGAGGAGGGAGGCGAGCGAAGCGTCCTGGCCAGCTGTCCTGTCTCGCACGGGGCACAGCAAACTTTTTCTTTTAAGGTCAGAACTGGTCTGGACCAGAGGAGAGAAACCCTTTCTGTCCCGAAACAGCCCTCAGGTAGTCCGGACCCAGCACTTTCTGGCTCAGTCACAGTCCCCGTGTCAGGTCTGCGACACGCACGAGCCGTGTTGCGGCAGCACGCGGCTTGTTGAGACTAATAACAGACGGGGCATGCCAGCTCACTCTGCCCCGGTCACCCAAACCAGAGCCAGAACCTTTGAAACTTGCTGCGTGCGGAGAGCCATAAACCCATAAAAATTCATTTGCAAGCCCTGGCTGGAGGATCAGTCGCCAGGGAGGTGGAAAAACTTCTGCGCTGTTTCTTGCTGATTTTCCCTCACTGAAGGCAGCCAGGGAAAGGAGAAGGAAACAATGGGGGATTAATGATTTTCCTGCAGCTGGGGGACGGGCAGAGCTATATGGCAAAGAGAGGGCTGGGAGGGCAGGGGCTCAGTCAGCAGAGCTGCGCTAGCCTCGGGCAGCGCCAAGACATGGGAACTTGAGTCTCACCCCTTGAAATAACTAGTTCTGGGGGGAAAAAGGGGCTCTATAGACTTTCTCCCACTTCAGCTGCTAAAGCAGGGGCTCCAGAGAGAAATTCGGCCCCTCTTAAAACCAATGCCTTAGCTCCCACTGAGGTCGGAGGAGGCAGGGTTTCATCCTGGTAAATAAGGCTGGCTGGGTCACTATTAAATCTAGCACCCCTGAGAAGTTTCACTTCGAAAGAAGAGCTAATGAAAATGCATGACTATATGTAAATTTTAAAGCACTCTTTTAAATAAATGCTTTCTCAGATCTGTTTTTTGGGAAGCACCCAATAGCCCTGGCCCAACAAGCAGAAGGAGTCAGCTCATCCAAGGGAATGATGCTGAAAGGTGAGTAACAGCAGAGAGTTCCCCAGCACGGAGGTTTTCTATTGAAAAGCAACAAAGAACGGCCCCACTTCATGAGGTCAGCTCGTGCGAGAGGGCTCCTGCTACTTTCTGAAATCCAGCTGCCTGCAGCAGCATGACCCAAAAAGGAGGTAGTAAAAATTATAAGGCGATTCTAAGGGGTGGGCCTAAAACTTTCATTTTTCTCAGCTGAGCTGCCCGCAGGGCTCCCTGGCCTCCCACCTGCTTTGGTGGCACCATGGGGTGCTGCCACACCAGCCGCCGGCCAGCTCTGCTTTCTGCGTCGGCTCTACCAAGGCAAGAGAGCAAAGGCTGCTGAAACTCAGCACTTTCTGCTGGCACATGGGAGCTCCTCTTGGTTCAGCAGAAGCAAAGTCGATGCTGCCTGCTGCTCGCCACGTGCACAAGCAGCACGTCTGCCACGCAGGGCTGAGGACAGGCAGGTGCGGGAAAGGGAGGGCATTGCCTTGCAGCCCGGGCTGTAATGCTGAATGACAGGAGTCATCGTTCAGTACTCGACCAAGGTATATTGACACAACAAAATGAAATAGCTTCTCCAGCTACTCCTCCAACCTCTGACCCTGCAGCATATCCTCCCCCCAGCAAAGCTGTTGTGTCCATTTCATGATACCAGGATTTGCTTCTGGTTTGCACCTATGCTGCTCTTATTCAGCCCCAGCGTTACACTCAGCTACTCCCCTACAAGCTGTCAGGGTGGGGGGAGCAGAAGGGACCCCCAACACGCTCTTCATCACCAAAGCAAGCCATGCTGTGCCGGCGACTCCATCCCGTCAGACAAGGAGCAAGCAAACTCAGAGCATGGGCATCTCTTGCCCTTCCCTCCACACCCTTCCTAGGAAGAGGAGGGGAGCAGAAAGCATATCCTATTTCATGCCTCTGGCATGTGGAAGTAAGAACATTACTTTATAATAATCTTATCATTAAAGATCAGATGATGATGGCTGACGATGAGGCGCCATTCGGAGGAGCCCCGTCAGTGGGCTCGTTGTGGGTGCTGGCAGCTCTGTCTGGCTGGCCTTGGGCTCCCTCGCTGGGGTCTCCAGAAGGACAACTTGGGGTCACAGCAGGGCAACAGGCTCAACAATAATCTAATAGCAACCCCAGCCTAGACTGGAAAACACAAAGGGCAGGGTTGTGGAGATTTTCAAAATGCTAGAGCTGCTTTCCTCTTCGCAACAGAAAGCAGATCCCCTCTCCTCTTCTTTCATTTAAAGGGTAAAACCTTTGTGGATTTGACGTTTTCCCTCTGTTTGCCTGGTTTTAAAAATCGAATCCTCTGTTCACAGGTAGCTTTATCTGAGGTAGCTATTTTTCACATCAATGAAGGTAACAAACAAAATGACCCCCTCCCCGATGAACGCATTATTGGCATCATGCTTAAAGTTTTGTTCTCTTTAAAGCCATTTTGAGGAGTTTATAAACGCCCTTAAGCTTTTTTTAAGCTTTATACAGGCCAACTGGGAGAGAGCTCACACTGCAATACAAAATAGACAGACCTGCCCTCCTGACAGACACTCCTTCTGCTGCACTTAGAGATTTTGCTACCTAATAAGCAAGGGCAGGAGATAGACAGATCCACTGCTGTGGTCTCAGCAATAGCACAGATGACCCAGCATTCTCCTTGCCATTTAGGACCTCAAAGGCTGCACAGAGCCCTCATGAATAGGAACTGGGAACTGTCAACTAATCATCAAATTCAGTGCATCAACACACAGATCTCTGGGGAGTCCCAAACATGCAACCCCTCTGGCTGGGCTATCATCACGTTCAGCATCATGGGGAAGTTTCATGCAGCTGCAGGTGGCTCTGGGATCAATACCTCAGCTATAATCACCCCATGCTGAGCTTCACCTTGCATGAGGTTTTGCGTGGCTACGTGGGATGTTAATTTTTGAGCTCTCTTTCACCAAAGCTCTCTCCTGTTGCAGAAGCCAAGCAGAATAACACCTCAGGTATGCTGAAACGAGAGTAGGAGTGTAGTTAACCCAACCTCGAGTGTTATACACAAAAAAGAGGTTTGTCTTCTTACCGCTAGTATGCCCAGAGATGGTGTACCTGCTCTGCTGTGCTCTCATGGGTTGTGTGTTTTGCCATGCTATGGCTCAGTTGCCATCGTACTGGTCACTGCTGGGATGGAGCAGGATCACAGCAGCAATCAGCTTTCATCTGGAACTAAAAATATCAACATGTTCTATCAACGTGTCTATGTAAACAGAAAATATATATCTATAGACAGAGTGGGCGTGTACGTGTGTGATAAAGGTAATAACTTTGAGCGCCACACCTGGTTGTGACATGTCAAGGGTAATACCTTGGTCATCAGAGAACTTTACCTGTGAAACGTTCTGTGGCACAAAACATACCAAATGGTAGGTATTGCCTTCTTCGTAATCATCAGAACAAGCAGACCAGCAGCCCTATGCACTGTGGAAGAGTCTCCAAAGGGAACGGGTGAGGACAAACCTAATTTCAGAGTAAACAGAGTCCTGCCTTGAGAACTGCATGGGAATGGGAGCCCCCATCTTTGCCAGTGCTGCCGTCATGCCTTGCGTGCTGGGGCAGCCCGTGGATGTGTAGAAACCAAGCCAGGGGAAGGCTTTGGAGAGTCTTATCACTCTTCGGGCAGTCACAGTGCTGAAATATGAATGTGTTACACAGAAGGAATGAAGCAAATCCAAATCTGTGTCAGGAGATGATTTTATAGGGCTCCCATTGTGCCTGAACTTATCAAGCAAAGCCTTCATTTCCAATCCAATCCAAAAATTGCTGAAGCAGAGAGCAGCCTGTTCGCTGCTTCAGGAGGCTTTGGAGCAGGCCCTTTCTGACCCATGGAGGGAACACATTTTGGAAAGGAAAAGAAATGCATTATGTTAAGCCTGCAAAACATTCTCAGCATCCCTGCGAAATGGGCATGTTTACCTGCAAGCTGACAAAGAGCATTTAGGTAATAGTGAAAATTCAAAAGACATTTCATCGTAAATCGAATTATCCATGCAATAGTGGAGCAGTTTTGTCTTTTCATTCCCCCTCAAACATTTTGTGCTGCACACAACACTTTTGTACTCGATATTTGTGCAAAATTAACTGCCAGGTCAACTTTCAGAAGGATCACAGGTGAGAAATTCAGGAGGGACAGGTGAAGACGGAAGAAAGTGGAGGATCTTTCCCCAGTAAAAAGTTGAGTTTTAGTTTCGATGGAACAGAGTGCTCAGATAAAAACACAAATTAAAGACAACTGGCACGAAAGGACTTAGGCACTGAAATAAGGCAGAGATTAAGATTACCCTATAGGTTAATTTCAAGAAGGTCTGAGCAGTCAGAGTATTTTACAGCACCTGACTCATGTCTACTGAGGCCAAGAGCAATGGTTGCCGGAGTCTCGCTCCCAGCCTAGCACGACACACCTTGGGACACCCCTTGGGTGTCAGCTGAAGGACGAGGTCATGGAAACCCTCAGCAGCTGCAAGTGGCTGGTCGTGGTCCGGCCGGCACAGCCCAAACTCTGCCAGCCCCGGGTGGCATGTTGACACAAAAACAGGGAGAGAAGGTGGGTAAACATGCCCGTTTTAGCTGGCCTGCCTCCACCTGCGGCTCAGTGTGCCCTCTCTCTGGGGGAAACCTCTGGCTGCCTGTGTCCTGCTGCATCACGGAAATATTGGCAGCTAGAAGGGAGCAGAGTTTTTTCAGTGGCCAGGGGTGGCCAACGGGGAGGAAAAGCGGGTTCGCCCCACAGAAACGCTGGGCAGGGCTAAACTTATGTGGGTTTTGCTCTCAAGGCTTTTCTTAAACAGAGACCGAGCAAACCTCACAGTTTTGCACAGCAGCACCCCGTTGTATGCAGTTCACAAGGGAAGCCTATTATGTCCACCCCTGCAGGTTTCAGTAGTGTGGAAGGAAAAAAAGAGAAAATTATAAAATATGTCCATCCTACTAGGCTTGCTGCCCCAGGCGCCTTCCTCCTTGCCTCCCATAGGATAGCTGCACTTCCAGAACAGGTCCCACACGGCTTCGTTCTTCCGTGAGCACCCCCAAAGCCATGAGCGACCGCTGCTGAAGAGCACCAGCAACCGGCTCCCTGCTAAGCCCACCTCTCCCAGCGCCTTCCTGCCTGATTTGACATCTAGCAAAGACGTTACAGAGGGTCAAAGCAAGGAGCAAGCAGAGCCAACAGCCCCGGAGACAGCAGCATCGTGCAGTGCTCGTCAGACTAAGACGACACCACAAGTACTTCAATGGCATGGCTTTTCCAGCCAGGATTGTAGAAAAAAAGCCTTGCCCTCCAGCCAATGTAATTCTACCAGCAAGCCTCCTGGTCTGCAGATATTGCTGTGCTGGTGGGAAGCCCTTTGCCCATGTCATGGTTTTACCCGTGCCATGGAAGAGATGGAAGAAAAAAAAAAAAGCAAGCACCTTTTTCAGTATGACGTTGCACATGGATGATGGAGGCAGCAACAGCGCTGCGCTCACGGGGCGAGAACGGCCACAGCTCCTTCCCGTGCAGGCCCCAGGCTGGAACTCCGTAACTTGGCACAGGTCCTTACAGAAAGGCCGCAGTCGCTGTGTAACAGGTGTCAGTGGCCTACATGAAGCAGCTGATTTCCTCCCATTTCTTGGTGGAAACGCGCCTGTATCCTGTGTTAACTCAGTAGCTGCTGTATTGGCTTGACCAAAGACTGCTTTCGTTTTTTTTAGGCTTCCACACAGCCCTTCCAAAAAAGCATCATTGCCGGGCAGTTTTGGGGGAGGTCAAGCCAGTAAACATATAAAAATCAAAGTTAGACAGGGAGACAAATTCTCTGCCCCAATCCTCTGCTCCTTTCCAGCTCTATTGGACCACCTCGGCAGGACCAAAGGAGACTCAGAAGACAGAAGCTGCCTGAGACCCTATTAGGAAGGGCTGGCTCCAGAGGGCTTTCCTCTCTCCAGCTGCAGCAGATCCTGGGGAGAAACCTTCAGGCTTGACCTTCAGGGGCTGTCCACCTGCCTGGGTGCTGGTATCCACCTCCTGCCGGAGCTGTTTTGGTCAGAGCCCTTATCTTTCCTCACCCGGTCACAGCAGGAGAGTCCAAGGTGTCCTGGCAGCAGGCAGCTCCTTTGCTCCACCCTCCACACCGGCTCTCCGAGCTTACCGGGCATTTGCTGAACCAGAACTGCCAGTGACAGCGACCTGCTCCTTGCGGCTGCTCGGGTGGTAGCTGGACCCCCGGCATGAAGCACTTCTCCTGCAAGCTCCGGGCAGCCTTTGCTGTGCTCGTCTTCACCATCACGCTCTGGTATCCCTACTCAGCAGGTATGTCTCTTCTCTTATGCTCCAGTTTCTATACCCTGCCTTTTCCCTCACCCTTCCCAATACTTAAATATAGCGCCCACCGACAATAATTTGTGCTTTAAAAACAAGGTGGGCTCCCTCGTTTCATCTAAAAAGTCTGAAGAGCTGGAATTGATTAATGCTGATGGGAATTACTTGACGTGGTTGATCATCTTTCAGAGGAGATGTGCTTTTCCAGCTGTTTGCAGACCCGCTGTAAATGTGACTGAGCTGCACATCGCTCCGCTGAATGGCAAGGAGATAGGGGACCACAGTTACTTGGCTTTCACGTGCTTGCTGAGGCAAGGGACCATTTGAAACACCATCCAAAAGGCTCACTGCAGTCCAGTTTAGCTTTTACTAGGTGCTTTTTGCAGGAAGTCTGGCTTTGATGCCTCCTTAATTGGAGAAGTTGCCTAAAACTAAAATGTAAACGAGACCTATGAGCTGCTCTTTTTCCATCAGGCTACTGCCTACATTTGTATATCAGCACCAGATGAGACCTGCCAGATGTTTAAAGATGGGTTAGCTTTGACAGTCTGTCCTTTGGGCTGTAAAGTCTATAAACGTGAACCAATGCTCTGTATTCTGCAGTGTGCTCTTCCACAGGTCATACATAGTTTTTAATGATTCTTCTCAATGCTCCTGTGAGGTACTTATTAACCCAGAAAATAAATATAAATTATGGGCTTGGCCAAGGTCATTCAGCAAGTCCTAGCAGAGTCAGAAAGAGGAATGGGGAGCACTCGGATCCCTCCCTGGAGCAGGCTGCCCAGGGACCTGCTGCGTGGCAGCAGCTGTAAAGAAAGCTCTGGTCTTGTTGACAGTCGGTCAGCTCAAAATGCAAAGTTGGACAACAGCCAGTGATCCCAAGGGGGACATCTCCTGCAGGACAACCTCAGTTAATTTGCTGTTACTTTGAAAATATCAAACTCGACACAAAAGTTTGGTCAAAGATCTTGTTCTGTTTTGTTTTCCTGACCTGAAACTAAACCTGAGCCATTATTTTGAACTCTTCAGTAAAATCGAGCTGGAACTGATTTTCTCTCTCCGTCACGCTCCAAATTATCAGCTTAGAGTGATTGTTTGACTAGAAATAGTTCTCTTATAGCTTCTGCTTGGTCTGTGGACCAGCAGCACGTTGGACCCTCTCCATCTGCATGCAGCAGGGGCCCTTACTCCTGTAGGCTCTCCAGGCTTCCGTGTCTCTGCAGACCATTTCAGCATGGGATACTTCACCTGGCTGAACTTGAACTGAACTGCTCATAGTGGCACAGGAGGAGATAACATCTTTGACTCCCTTCCTTCTGCAGCAGGGGACAGGCTGGTGTCACTGCACAGGGACCACAGCAGCATGCGCACGCGGGTGTCCCGCTGCTGTCCTTGCATCTGATCCTGCAGTGCCGTGAGGCAGATGCTGAGGGCAAGGGGGGCGGTTAGGAGGTCTAAGGAGGCTGTGGCCTGTGGCACCACGTACAGATTCGGAGGGCTGGAGACCGGCTGCAGAGCAGTGCCAGAGCGCACGTGCGCTCTGATTCTGGGCAGGAGGCAGGATAAAGAGGCAAAATCTTCACTGAAGCCCCTGTCCCTCTCCCTCCCTCACTTATTTGTGTGTTGCATTTTCCAGACTGAGCTGGTTACTGTGCTGGCCTGAACAGACACAGCTGGCCTGAACTGCAGCAAAGCCAATGCTTCCCGCTGAGGCTGTGGAGGGTCTGCCGAGGTTCTGCGCGGGTGGCTCAGCCCTCGGCTCTGCCGCACTCCTCCGCACCGTGGAGTTAGTGGGACTTTTCTCAGGGCAAAAGGAGGTAGATGCACAGCTCACTGGCCATGGATCTCCCCTGTGCCACTGCATGCCCTCTCTCATTTCAGCCCTTGCTCGATCTGCTCTTGCAGCTTGGGCAAGGACAGTGGTTAATTTCGGCTCTGAGTGAACGGCTCATGCCAGGGTTATACTCAGGCAGAGGCACAGTGGTTCAACTGCTCCTTATGGCTGGTGCTAGAGGTCTCTCTAGAGTCTGTGTTGACAGTGGTGGGATGAGAAAGCATACCTTGATGCAGCAACATTTAGGGGTAGGAACTTATTTTCTCCAAGTTGTTTCCATCCCACAGACTTCTGCAAGGCCAACAGCTGTCAGATTTTCATGCTTGATGCCCAATATTGCTTTTCTAATCCAACTTGCCTTTTCTCCTATGCTTTCCTTCTGGCAGCAGCTGCAGATGTTTCCAATGGTTCAACAAGCACCACGCTTGCAGATGAGTACGAAGCACCATGCCTTTGTAAGTCTTCATAAACCACTACTACCACGATAAAGCCAGGTGATGAGACTACACAGGTGACCAAGTGGTTATCCTGGAAAAAGATTTATCTGTTGTCAAGGCTTCCATTGTGGGTAAAATTCTAGGATGTGTTTCTTAGACTCCTCCATTGGCTTGCCCAGTATAATATCTCAGGTGCATTCAGAGGGACTCATAGCTTTGAACAGATTAATTTGTAGCTAATTCAATTTCTGTGTCCTAAAGCTCCCTGCCAGATTGCCTGCCTGCAGCCACAACATGGATTCCCCCTTCCCTCACCCTACCAGGTCTTCCCCAAACAGCCAGTCTCAGCAACCTTAGATCCCGTCAGTCCTCCCAGAGTTATCCTCCATCCCAAATGCTGAATATCCCCACCACCCTGCACTTGCCAAATTACAGTACATGTACCAATAGAGGTATGCTACTTCAAAACATGGCATAGGCACAGGGGGCAGGCATCCATCTCCCTTCTCTAGGCACACAAATGATGTCTCTCTTGCTGTGGGAAGAGGTGTTCTCTACAGTGCCGGACAATTGTACCGTGCGCACTGAAGGCTGGCACACAGGAACACGGTCCTGCCAGACATACGTGAATGAGAGCAACTGAGCTGCACCTCCACTTGCCATTTCCCTGGAAATGTGCAAAAGGCTGGCTGCCCTGCACCGAGCTCAGGAGGCATTCACTTCTCACAGCTGACAAGCTTTGTGCACGTCAACAAGCAATGCGTGTTAACTGCAAGGTGGTTTTGGCTGCCTCAGCTCTCCTGGGTACTGGGGTTTCACCTTCTATTCCAGCCCCAGTGGTCGAGACACCATGATCCTCCAGGCTCTCTTTTGATATTTTCACGTTACCATCTAGGATGCAGATACAGAACTGGGTATCTTCACTGTGCCCTTGTGATGGAAAAAGTATGACAGATGCCTTCAAATAACAGCATAAACGAAACAACTAATGACACGTTCCTTAACTGACTTTAGGAAATTGGACTGATTTAAACAACAAAAAAAAAGATGCAAAAAGTGCAAGAAAAAATAAATGGAATTGTTAAAAATTATTTCATTTTTAAACACGTAAAACGAGGATCCCCCAATGGTGGCATGTTTTGCAGTTGTTACACACAAGTCACAGTTAACAGCCCAGCAGAGAGCAGCTGCTGCTTCTATTGTAAGCAGAGGAATTGGGTACCTGAACTATTGGAGATCCTGCTGAAGGTGTCTCCGCTAGAGATCCCCTTACTCTCTCACATGAAGGTTTCTCTACTCTGAGTGTATTTTTAACTAGCTACTTCTATCACCCTCCATTCCTAAAACTGACTGAGGAGATGCTAAGTAGGTGTTTTAAAAAATTTCCATAACGGTGGGCACAGCGGTAAGAGGAGCAGCTTAAGTGTTTGGCCAGACAGGGATGACCAAGTCTTGAAGATGTACAGATGAAACTGAATATTGCCATCCCCCAGGTTAAGAGCAAGGCTTAGGGGAAAGATGCCAGGGCAGAGTGACAGGCCACAGGGCAGACAGCGAAGTCACTGTCTCATCCGCCTTCTAGCAAAGGAAACCTGTTACGCACTTAGCCTCCCATCAGCTCACTTCATTTCTTTGCCACCAGATGTGAACTACTGCACGCAAGCGGCCATGTGCTGCCCAACGGGTGTGGATGATTACGGATGGATTGCAGCGGCCGTCGGCTGGAGCCTCTGGTTTCTGACTCTCATCCTGCTCTGCGTGAACAAGATCATGAAACTGCGGCCTGATGAACCCAAATATTTGGTAGCCTGAAGGAGGGCAAGCCAGCGAGCAGCACCTGGGAGCAGTGACGTGCAGACAGACTGACAGAGCATTTCAATCACTTCCTAAGAAACAAAAAAAGAAAGGGAACATACCTTCAGCCAAAACCCACCAGATTTAAGCTAGGGCTTCATCCTCCCTGGCAGGTCAGAGCTGCCAGCCCAGGTGTGGAGCAGGCAAGACCTTGCAAGTCACCACGTATGTCCCACAGTGCACAGAAAACCTTTCCTCTGAGCCCTTTCATGCTTGCTGTGAGTGGGCCAACGGAAACGAGATGCTGAAGGACCAGTCACCTGTCTATAGCATATTGTCTTAAGACAATCCAGTATATAACCTTTGCCTTTGAAACAGAAAGTGGGCAAATAAAGCTATTTTCTGGAGGATCAATGTTACCAGATCTGTAACTAAGCTATAGGCCAGGTTACATCAGTAAGCAGATGTAACTCATTCGTTATACTGAGTCCTCCTCACTCACCAGTCTGTGGTACTTTTAAGTCTATTAACACTGATACTATTGAAAACTCTGTTATGGATTGTTTGGGTTGGTGTGAAATAAAAACTAGTTTTTCCAGTGCAGTTTATATGCGAACTGTTTCGTAGGAATCAAAAGTTGGTTGTATTTATTCAGCTTGCGTCTGCCCCAGTAACCAAGCCAAGCTGAACCGTGGCAAGCAGGTTTAAACCAGCATATCCAATTCATGCACAAAACTGTTCCTAATTATGCAAGATGATAATAAACACTCTTATTGATGGAAAGATTCACACTGACTCCTTGATACTGATAAAGCTTATAGTGGTAAGGAATTACCCAACCCAAATTGTTAGAAACATGATTCTAACCATAAATATTCATGCAGGAAGGTTTGCCTCATTGCAGTCAAACTGTCTGGTTTGGGGCAGTTGCGCCAGTTTGATTTTTATCCATTATTAAAACAACAAATCAGTGTTAAACTCATCTAGACATACACAGGACTAGCAAACTTGCTAGAGACCAACTGAAATGAAACATTAAAAGTTACTCTTAAACCAAAGAAAGCTGTATTGGAGATTTGCATCTCTTAAATATCAGTAAAGCCTCCCTTCAGCTTATCAATGCATAACTTTTCCAGTTAGAAAAGATACCAATCAGTTTCAGACTCTTCAGATTGATTCTGGCACAA
Organism: Tauraco erythrolophus; assembly: GCF_009769465.1. Taxonomy (NCBI): domain Eukaryota; kingdom Metazoa; phylum Chordata; class Aves; order Musophagiformes; family Musophagidae; genus Tauraco; species Tauraco erythrolophus. Next base: position 66,100,954 of record NC_141468.1, on the reverse strand, counting down.
CTAGACACATCGATCAGGACAACTCTGCCATTTCAGAGTGATGGGCAGGCATCCCTTATCAACTATCCACCACCAACAAAAACGGGTACAAATTAGACACGGAGGAAAAGACATCCTTTGCTAGCGTTAGTATCACTTAACACAAAAAGTCTTCTGGACTGAAATGCTGAGCAGAGATGCTGGTATCAGTACAGAAAGTTTTGAAAGGGAAGGGCTTAATTATTTTGTGACTTTTTTACTGTGTGTGTTTTGTTTGGTTGTTTTGTGGTTTGTTTTTTTTTTTTCTTTTTTTTTTTTTACATGCACTATGCTACTAGTAGTAAACAATCACAAAACAATTCTCAATTGAGAAAAAAAATCTCAACATTTAAATATGTAACAATTAGAACAAAAGTAATTTTCACAAGACAAATCTCTGTGTTGGACCAGACAACTCCTCCTTTCCACTGAAAAAAAAAATGTAAACAAACTCATATACGTACAAAGTTACAGAAACAAAGGACTGCATCTTATTGTTGGTGTTGACTGAAAGAACAGTGAGTCGACAGTTAATAACCACTGCAGTCACGGATGGACAACAAATCCAGCTACGTACATTTTTTTCCCCTGATTTATTAGTTCTGATAGTGGAAAATGTGCATTGGCCTGAAAGCAATGTGATAGATACAGTGAAAAAGTCTCCATGTGTTGCGTCAGTGCCTACTTTCTGCAGACCTCTTCCTACAGTCCTCCAGTCTTATGGAGATTGTTCTCCTGGTTGGGAACACAGAAGTGCCTGCTGGATATGGCACTGGTTTTCATCTTTGAGGGCATATGTTCCATAGCTTCCACATTTCCTTGGCTAAGGCCATGACTGCATGGACGCAGCTAGTCAAGAAAGCAAATCTATTCCAGTCTGAAGAGCTGTAAGCACAGGATGCAAATTCTAGATGCCTTACAGCCCACAAATAAGCTTCATAACAACTGGGCAATTCTGGGGGGCTTCCTAAAGCCTGCCTTTAAAAGTACAGCTTGTTTGGTTTTCATACTCTTAAAAATAGTTTGCTTGTGTGCAGCTACCTTCAAGGAATGTAGCAGACTTAAACCTCAAGTTTCGCTTCTCACAGCTTCTGTCGAGGATTCCCAGCTCAACTCAACTGGGGAAAAATAAGCAAAAAACCCCACAGTTTTTCATATAACGTAATGCCCTCAAGGATTTTGTATGCCTATGTTCAAGCGCGACACCCAAGTCTCAACAAATTCAGGTACACAAATGGAATACCTTACAGATCATTTCTGCTGTGAAATGTATACGTTTTCTAGACCAGTGATCTGCAAACCTCTGATCTAATTTAACAGCTTTGTTTCCTTACTGCATCACCTACTTTGACACTGCCAGGTTTGATCTATAGCTTCTTCTTTTTGAGTCACTTGACTTCCTATGAAGTGGACTGGGTCATTTAGAAAAATGTAGTCCTGTAATGAATTTCATAAACATACTACTACTCCCACAGTGTTTGAGATCTCTACACAAAATGGCAGCATCCCAAAAGCTCAGAGGCTACCAGTGTAAACATCTTATCTGTTCCTATGCAATATAATACGAAAAAATGCAATACTATTTTAAAGAGACTCTCTGAGGTACACACTATGTATTGTACTGACCCTAGGCATAGGAGGCAATCACAAGTACAAGGCAAAGCAACGCACCATGCAAAAGGAGAAGAAAAGCCCTTACAGTATTATCAGTTTTTCAGGGGCTTGTCAATAGCTACAGAAAGCACAGAATAAAAAAGCTGCATCCAGAAGACTTGAGAAATTGACATAAAGACAAAAAATTAGTATGCAGAAATGGATTATACATACCCGATTTACAATAAATATAATCTAAAGATTATTTGTGGTCCGCTGTTACATTTTGTGGAGTATTTCTAGCTAGGGAACACATAGTAGCACAGCTTGTGGGTTATAACCCCTATTTTAAGGCCAATCAAGTCACAGTAAAATGTTGTGGTCTGGTTTTGATGCACAAATTAAAGGTGACTCAATAGTAAAATGCCTTATAAATGTGGTCCACAAGCAATGTCATAGACTGGTGTACTCATTTATTATGTGTATTATTTCATGCTCCTAATAATATCCCTGACAGTATAATACCTCTAATAGTAGATCCCCAAATAGTGTAATGTTGCCCAAGTCCTGTTGACTTCAAGGGAGCTACACATATACCCAGCACATGTCTTGTTCTGTTGTCTGGGTTTTTTTCATTGTAATTCAGGAAATTTGTCATTTTTGTTTCCATAGGAAACCTTGGAAGCAAAACATAACTCCTGATTTATCAGTGTGCATAAATCATTTCACTTGTGTTAAACCTTGGTTCCCCTTCAGACCGCTACATAGACTGTCATGCTCTAGCACTGAGCCAATTCAGGCTCTTGTACATCTCAATGCATGTGAAAAATAAGATGATAGCTCACATGACCTATTAAGCTGCAAACTACCCTCGTAGAACAATGATGGAAAAGTTAACACTCCAGTTATTTACAGTACATTGTCCAGTCAAATTCTATATTCCTGGACCAAAAAGTTCCTCACTGGAATGAGATGGAGAAGAAATCTATGCCAGCTCACATGATTTAGCACAAAGAAAAAGAAAAAAAATTGTTGAACCCTGGCTGGGTGAATAAAAGTTAGGTGTGACTGAAAGCCACGAGTTTGAACTCTAACATTGCTATCAAGCCAGAACAGTTCTTCATATTTTCTAGACAAAATTTCTGAGTTTCAGGCATGAAGGTATATAGTGCCTAGAAAGGAAAGAGAGATGCAGATGGCACCTGGGAGAGCTGCTAGACAAGTGCCTCGGACAGACAAACGGAGCAGTAGGGACATGTAACCGATCAGCATGTCTCATACCAGAAGAGAAAAACATTAGCAGCAGCACAGCATTCCAGAGTAACTACTTTAATTTGCCTGGAGATAATATCAATCACATCTGACTAGTGATTTTTTTAAATTCTTAATTCAAGACTAAATGGGTTGGTACTTGATGCATGACTCTTCATCTTTTTAGATACCATTGCTCTGGTAATGACTCACATAACTCACTGCCTTTATCCTTGGGGTTTTAGTGAATGAGCTACATATTAAGCAATTGCACTTTACAATGATTACACTTTGCAAAATCACTAGAGGGATGAAAACTGGCAAGCATCAGAGCTTCCTACTCACACGAAACACACAGAGAAAAGACAGGTTAAATTCATAAGAAAAAGCGCTCTGTACTGGGACTCTGTAGGAATTTTGATAAAGCCATTACAAAAACTAAGATTCCAGAAAATTATTGTAATTAATTACAGCCAAGGAATGAAATATATAGGCATTCTTGGGAAGCAACCATCTTCTCTCATCCTTAAGCTCCAGATCCTGCTTATTTTGTGGTATCGGTGGTACCAGCATGTTGTGGAATTCAAACCTCGCTGCAGGTTTCTGTCCCAGACTCAAACATGCACTTTTCAAAGAGCTTATTTCCATCTCTTATTTCATAATAACCTTCTAGAAATTAACACGGGGTAAACAATGCAGTATTGTCTCCCACATCTGCAAACACTTTGGGAAAAAAATACAGCTGTAAGAGAAATGCAGACTTTTCCTCTCCAATTTGACAGTACAAAATCTAGAGATGCATACAGTTAACCATTTTGCTCACCTATCAGAAATAACAATTTATGGGCCCCTATGCCTTACTGACATAAAGCTCCCCCAGCATTGACTTCTCCCTCCAAAAAGAAAGCCTCTCCGCAGTCGTAGGAGAAAGTGTCCTGTCTCAGCGACCAGCAAACGAAGCTGTTCCCAACCCCACAACCTGCTTGTCACGGTGCCCTTTGCTCTAAGAGCTAAAGGACTAAATTAATTGTAAAAGTCTACACTTTCTCCCTCTGCCATAACGTGTGGTAAAGTCACGTCTTCCATCTGTAGACCTGCCAGTCACACATTTGGGAGACAGCGTGAACTAAACACCATTCACGCTGTGTCAGTCCCAAACATTCACGCTGTGTCAGTCCCAAATCCCTCCAATTTTCTGTCTCTCCAAAGTCCTCCACCACAATTTGGTTTGCCACGTGAGGGAACCAAAAGAGCCTGGGGCAATTTATAACCTAATTTAGATGAAGATTCCACCAGCTGTACAGACCTTTCGCATGCTGTTGCAACACCAAAGAGGGATCAAAGGCCCCTCTAGTCCAGTTCTGTCTCCCAGCAGCAGGTATTTGGGGAAGAAGTTAAAAACTACACTGCACCCAGCAATCCTCCCTTCCCCTCCCCTCCCCTCCCCTGCCCAGCTCACAGGTGAAATACAGTGCCCTTCTGATACAGAACTGAGCTCTTGCAGCAGCTCTTCCCCCTGGCATTTTGAAATTAATCCTTTGAGGACCGTAGATAGTTTCATGCAATAATACCTTTCTTCGACTTTTTCTTTTCAACTTTTCCCTTGTGATTCCAATCACCCCCCACCCTCCTCTTTCCCATTGATCTCGTTTTCCATAAACTTCACATAACTCACTACTGAGTCTATGCATCAACTCAAACAGAGCGTGTCACCCTTCAACTATTTAATGAGTGGCTTTATTTTTTAACACAAGCATACAGAAAACACTTCTCTAACCCTCAAGTCCTAGTTGAACTTTCTGCTGACTCTGCGCTCTTTGGTGGCTGTATCTTCCAAACTATTTACCCATTTCAGCTTTACCTTTGTTATTCACTATTTACTCAATACATGATGTTCCTCCCCTTCACTCCCTGCCCACAGCTGTGCCCAATGTTGTTTGCAACAACCCAAAAGACCTGCCTTGTCCTTTCCTCTCTTCCCTTTCCAGTGGGGAACGGGGAATCAAATCGACCTCCAACTGATGATATTTCTGTAATCTCTGCCTCTTTTCTCATGACTTCATTCCACGAAGTTAGTTTTATTAATATCCTTTTCCAGTCTCTTTGATGTATTTAATCATAAAGACAAAACAAGTGGTACCAACACACAAAGCTGCAGTTGGTGAGTCACTGGGAGAATCAGAACCGTCTTTCCTCGCTTCTAGTTTCCAGATCTCACGACTAAACACACAAGCCAAATTAGATCTTTGCTGTGACTTTCTGGAGCAAAAGTTGCAGTACTTCCTCAAGTCCTCCACAGCTCTGTCTGCTTTGTCTAAATGGTGGAAGAGAAGGGACGTATCAGCAAAGCAACCTCTGCTAGACAGTTTCAACATACCGTCCCACAGATCAGTCCCACAACATTTAATTCCAACATGGCAACCCTCTGGGCTCAAGTATATGAAGAAATCACCATGCTTTAGCTGAGCTATACTAATGTCTAGTACAGATGTGTGATGATGTTAGGTAAGAGATGTTAGTCCATCCTTAAATAAAGAGGACTAAATAACACTCATTGGCACTAGTGTCGGGTGCTTCTTAAGTGCAAAGCTGCAGGAACAAGCGCTCTTTGCTCCCAGGCAACGTTGTGTCAGTGATGCAGTCTACGGGAAGTGACAACCAACTTGTCTTCCTTGTAGTAGTTCACTGCAAAAGCAAGAATGTATTTTCCAGCACCCAGGCAAATTTTCTTGCACATGGCAATAAAGTATAGGAGGATGTAGTAATAACGTAAATACTTGAGTGTACCTCTACAAATCCTCTAAATGGGAGATTCCTTACCTTTGATGTGGAATTTTTGAAGTGTTCTTGTTTAAAACTGTCATTATCAAGCCTGAAGATAGAAACTACCATAAGGCTCAAACTCATCCACAGAAATGCTTGACAGGAAGTGTTCCACGTAAAATGCAAGGCAACTTACCTGAAATCATTTCATCCAGGATTGCATGGACTAACAAATCCAGTAATCGGTTCGTGAGTTTGTAGATGCCCAGATCACCTGTACCACATCAAATTTGTACCATTTCATATTTGGCAACTATGTTGAACTACTACTGATAGTGGCTAATCCACAATTCTTTCTCCTGTTTCCTTAAGTCCAAGGATAAAAGCTTCTTGTGTTTTTTTTTTTTTATTTTATTATCGCAGTATTTTTTAAACTCCTATTTCTTTAGTCAGCTTTCTTTCAAATCTGCATTTCAGGACCAAAAAAATGCAGCGCATTGCCAAATATAACACTACATTAATTCTCCTTGAATATAAAGAAATTTTTCCTGAAACACAAACAATATCCAGCTACTGCTTTTAAATCATGCACAGCACTAAAAATCGTTCAAACAGCCTGGATGAGAAAACCAACCTCTGAGAAGCCTTGGGACGGAAACCTTAGGGAAGTTTTCATGGGAACATGACAGAGCTCTTAAGAAGCATGTACATCAGCATATATTTGGAAGTGCAAACCCAGTAATTTTCATCTTTCCGTCTTTTTTTCTACTCTCTTAATTCTCATTTCACTTTGCCTGCTCTACACGTGGCAGTAAGAGGATTACAGTAAGCAAACCTGAAAACCACCATGTCAGGGATCCACAGAGGTTTAGCCTTGATTTCAAAAGAATCTTCAGAGCATTTGTTCAAATGTGCCAAGATTTTATTCCCATTAAGGCAAGATGTAACAGCCTAAACATAAATTTCCAGTTATGGAGTAAGAACTACTCAAAACTAAACAGGAGTGGCCATTACAAAGGAAAACATATACTTTAAATTTAAAGAGTATCAAGAGAAAGTAACACGAAATCAAGACAAAACATTCCAGCTCTACAAACTAGAAGTGCAAAGAAACGTGTATTTTTCTAGTACTAATGCAACTTTTTCTTAATCTATCAGTCTTCAGTGGGATTCACAGGACTGCAGCTTTACTCCGGAAAAGTCTCTTCAAAAATGCAGCGCAACTCCACAGGATTTTTGCTTCTCAAGTTTCTTACTCTCAGGGTAAGTAAACTCCCCCTGGGACTTGTACATCAAGCTAGACACATCTTGCCAAGTGCATCCCAAACAGTACTACAGAATTTGTAGGATAAATTCTCCTTCCCAAGCATACATACAACTCAATGGTTTTCAGTGGAAGTCATGCAGATGCAACCAGAGACAATATGTAGACCAACATTTGGATCTGAATTACCGATCTGTCACAAGCTGAGTTTGTTCTGCCCTCAGTGAATTAGCATCAGAGATACAGAAGAAAATTTTTACAGTTCTCCTTCTGACATAAGCTCCATTTCAAGGGACGCTCACCGTAACAGAGATGCCTGACTTTTCAAGCACTGAAGTGCACTCACACCAAAATACTGCAAAACCACAGTGAGTCTTTATCAGCATTGCCAAAAAAAACTTTCATTTCTGATTTCTGCTTCCTCAGTATTCAGGACCTACAGATAGCGGAATACATGAATGACAGTAGACTGCTGACAGCAGAATACGTCCCCAGGGCTTCCACCTCATTTTTAAATAAAATATAACAGGAAGAAGGAAAAGGTGCCCACCACAAAAGGGAGTTGGATTTTTATTTCCAAGATTTTCTCTCTCTCTTTTTAGTGCACTGTCACAGGTGGTCCTGGAGACATGGTTACTGTCCTTTGCCTTCTGACAATCAGATGTCATTCTCTTTCTTTTAATCCATTTCAGCTTTATGTCCATATTCAGGAATCACCAAACAACTGTCATTTGGTTTTTTATAATACATTTATTTCTTCGCTGCTGCAAAAACATGGCCTACAACATGTTCCTACCTGAAAGTCACAAATGTTCTTCATCCTGCCACTTCAAAGCTCTTGGCCAAGATATGTTTTTTTAGAGGACTGGCACCTGTTAACAAAGAACTGCTAGTTAAGGCATAGAATGGGAAATGCCCATTTCTTCCTTGAGCTGAAAAATTGTTAAAGGTGGAAAAGTGGAGACTGTCATGAGGGTAAGAGTTGACAAATGAGTTCAACTGCCTACTGCCATCCACATCACACAACTGGTGACTTCACTCAGGCTCGAATACATACTAGCTTCCTTGAGTAATCCATCTAATATGTTTTCAAGCCATGAGTTAACACACAACAGTGTCAGCTGTTTTGGTTCTTGGGAAGTTATGATCCCTGTAAAGAGCCTCTAAGATAACGCTGCAACCCTCCTGTCAGTGGTCTAATTTAAAGGCGCTGGCTTCAGCACTTGGTAGGAACATGCATTTTGGGGTGATTAATCTATTTATGTATTTATGTGTGTGCATAAAGGTGCATGATATTGGGGTAGCTAACACCTTGCCAACCACTGCTTTGGGCGCAGAGGTGATACACAGACTTCACATGATGCTGCTGCTCTCCAACCACTACATATGAAGCCTGTTCCAAACCACTGCAAGTACAGTATGTTGCAAAGGGTCAGTGAAATTCCACTTTCTGCTCCAAAGTGCACACATTTACCATGATGAGTCCAGCACATATGCAATTCACTCCTCCTAAAAGTAAGGTTTTCTTTCCTGAGTCACATGCCCACAGTCACCGACAGGACTGTGTGTTACATCCTGGAAGAGAATATTTTATAGGGCTAAACTGTGCCCCACCTTTCAAATTGAGTGTATGAAAGATAATTGTAAAATTTCACTTAGCTCCAAAGATAATCAAGAAGCAGGCTAGAGGACAACGTTTTGGCCATGAAAAGGAAAAGCAAACCAACCAAGCTAAATTATGTAGCTCTCATCTCGCCAAGTTCTTCTATATGCCAAACTAAACACAGACTAAACACAAATGTCAAGGAAAATTGTGAAGAAAGAGAAAAGCCTGAGGATTCCACAACCCTGATGGTTTAGTCATGGAAATGGATGTAACTGTTGGTAACAGCTTTCTGTGCCTGTGCCAACTTCTCATCTGATCAGTATTTTCAGGAACTGGTAGATTCATTAATAGATACTTAAATTCAGGATACTTAAAGTTTCAGAAAAAAAAGGTTTGAGAGGTGGGTTGCTTTTTTTTTCCCCTTTTAATAGAGCAATAAGAAAAATTGGCAAAAGAGCTCAAGCACATGGGGAAGCAGAAGCTTACAGATTTTTTTCCCCTGAATTCCCAAGTAGAAACACACGTTTTGGCACATGCATTCCACAGAGTCCTTCTGTAGCACATTAAAAACCCAGCTTTTCCTATAGCTGCCGAAAGCAAAGCGTGGGTCTTCCTTGTTAAGGCCATCCTTGTAACTGGTGCCTTACGTGTTACTTTTCTCACTATATGAAGGTGCAGACTGTGCCAGCTTGTTTTTTTGTGAGCAGTGGATCAGATCTCCAGCCAGTTTGAGAATGTAAGTTCCAAACACAACTTTCTGACTTGTTATGTTTTACTGTACTGCCTCGTAATATTGCCCTGTGAAATCGTAAGTTTTTAAAGAGGGATTTTTGCATCAGAAAGCTTCTTTTATTTACCAGTACATATTTGTCCTGTGTCCCACATTCTTCGTAAGATTTGGGACTGAAAAGAACAAAGATATTCTTCCAAACATAAAAAGATGGAACATCACAGTAGTATCACCATCACTAGCAAAAATGAACAAGAGATGGCTTAAGTATCTCTAACTTTCAAAGCTTTTATTTCATATTCCTTCTTAAATAGCTGGAACTCAATGAACTTACTTTCTAGAAGTCCACATTTTCTTGAAATGAAGTCACAGTAATGTGCTAATATTATAAACACTGGCCTCTGACCTCACTGCAGAATTAAGCTGGAGAAGGATGCGGGCTATGAAAGAGATGGTTTAAATGGGAATGCTTAGGAACAGTCCTCAGCATTGTCAAAAAGACCAAATGAACATCGCCCGAAACACTCTTCATTCTGCAAAACCTGTCATTTTGCAGAAGTCTTGGCAACATTCATGTTTGCAAACTTGGCAGAAAAGAAATGTTTCTTTATTTTCATCCTAGAAGTGATTATCACACAAAAAGCTTAAAAAGATTCAAAACGTAATAACCTGTTAGCACTGCTGTTCACAACCACGCTGGTGTTCTGACTCCATTCAAACCTCAGCCAGTGCCCATGAGGGCTTCGGGTATTGGCCAGGCAACTGGAAATTAATTTAGACTGCTTCGCTACAGTAAGTCCCTCAAAACAATTTTATACAGCCTTTTGATGATCATAGGGAAACAGAAAAATAACTGAGCTTCCTAATAAAGAAGGGAAACATACCACCTCTTTTTCCACGTCATTGAGCAGCCTGTTCCTTGTTTTCACTTTGGCCATGGTGTCCTCCTACCTGTTTTTATTTCAGTCTGAGTTCTTGTCACAGTTACTGAACTGTGCACTGGAGCCAGGAACAGATTTGGTAGCCAAAGACCACCATATCGCACCAGTGTTATACATCTGTATTCTACCAGTGCCATTTTTACCCCAGTAAGTGAGGCAAATGGTGCCCTACTCTGATCAACTGCTCAACGATCTCTTTGGCGGACTACTGTTCCTTAGACCTTTTCTGACTACCATCTGCTAGTGTTTGAAATACCCACACTGTAGTAACAAATAGTTTTGCTTTTCATTTTTCTAAGGCAAGGCTCCCAAAGCCTCCTCACAAACACTGAGATTACCCCCTATCTCGGTGCCAGTTTGTTAGCTTTAGTCCAGTCTGATCTAAAAATAAACACACTCCAACAAACGACGACTTAAGTAAAATTTCTGTATGTATTATGTCAGTTACAGTTATGCAATGGCCAAATATTAGTAAATTCGTAGCTAATATTAAATTAAAACTCTGGAAAAAACAGCGACAAACAGTTCCATGGCACGTACCATTCTCACCATGGGGATAATGCTTACCCTTTGTCCAAAGGGACAGTGGAAACAAATATAAATATAGAAACTGTCTCAAAACCGCAAATCTAAGCCTAAGTTAATGCTCTAAACTGTCACTGTCTTTCACTAAATTATTCAGATCCAAACATAAACAATGATTCAGGACATCAATTTATAACGTAATGCTGGTGACCCTGTACCAGTCAAGCTGGATTGGTTTCTGTCCACAAAGCAAACTACAGAGTGGCAATGTTTTATCGCTGGTCTTGCGAGAGCATACAGTATGTAAATATATTTTTTAAAGATATACATACACGTTTCCCCAAATTCAACTGTGGCTGAGTATTCCTCTCCCAGTTTTCAATAATTTTTAAACAAAATAAATACCGAGCCCTTTCTGTTTGGATGCTTTGCTTTGTTTTTCCAGCCTGAATGAGTCTACAGATATTTTCTTAGTTATACAAGGCCAATGTTTCACTTTGCAAACATTGAAGATGAAGGAACACTTGAAGCTTCAGCACCAGAAGGAAAACAAGGAAAAGTGTAGAGGGTAGCTCCATTTGGAAGCATAGAGCTAAACAATTATTGTTCCAGTTTGTTACAAGTAGCTCATAAAGACTTTTATTCTAAGTAGTCTCATTATTCCTGACAACCAACGTGATTCTTATGTGGAATCACACCTTCAACACCCTTGAGCTGATACAGTTTGTAATCTTGCAGAACAACAACACAAACCAGTTCCCCATAAGCACTGGAGAGACCAGAATACTTGCAATCTCTTGCAAAAACGTCATCTCAGTTTATTCAAACCTTCACCTACATCCTTAGAAAAAGAAGTCTATCATACTTGGAGTTTGTTCCTGTTGTTTTTTTGTTGCTGGAGCGATGAGTTCTTGACCTAAAGTTTTATTTATATGTTACGTCGAATGAGGGTAGGGAGAGAAGAGGAGCACCTTAATATTAGCAGATTAATTAGTATTATTTGTGATGACACTGATTTTCCCTGTTTGATCCCCGTCTCTCCTTACTATCCTCATTTTGCTGCCTTTTTCAATTTTTCCAGAGTGTTGTCAACAGAGCTGTGAAAGTTCATTCTTTTGAGAGAACAACATTGCTGATTTCCTCTAAGTCTTTGCTTCCATAGGAAGCAGATACCTGGTAGATTTGCAAGGGAATGCTAAATCAACTATGGAAGTTCTGCACTGGTGTCTGTTTCTGAGAAAGTCGTAGAAGTTCTTCTCTAATTGCTTTGATAAGAGAGGCTGAAGAGTGACCTGGCTGGAGGTCTTCAGTGGAACTGGTGGTGTAGCAAAGGCCCTGGCCCTGAAGGCTGTTGTGTGGAAGCTGAGCAGGGGGTGCCGAAGGCTGCCTGGCTGAAGTCCTCGGCATCTGGAATACTGGTGAGGAGGAATATTCTTGGTGTCCATGCATATGCGTCTGCAAAAAGGTAGAAAGCATTATTGTAGTTTCTGAACAAGCATGACAATCCCAGAAAAGACAAGAAAGCAAAAAGGCCAAGAACAGAGGGAAAGCAGCATGGAGATGCTTCTATCTGCTGCCACTGTTCTTCTGTGGTATGAATGATTCCTCTTATGGAGCACAAAACACATGTACACAAAATTGCTGGACTTCCTCAAGTTCAGGGATTTTCAAAATCTCTTTGAGCATCTATGAAAAGTTTGATCCCCTTTCTAATCTATGGTATGTTTAGAAACTGAAGTGGAAGGACATAGGGAGAAAAACCACAGAACTGGAAGTCAAGAGAATTGGTTTCTCTTTCTTTTCCATCAATTTCCTAAAAGACAAATCACTCTCTTCCTGGCTGTCATTTCTCCATACTGTCTATAAACAGAGATACTACAACTTTCACCTTCCCCTTCTCTGCTTGGCTTGCCTGTTCAGACTGTACACTTGTAGGGACTCTGTGACTGACCAGTGCCCAGAAAAACACGGTCAACAGAAGAAGCAGCAAAAGAAGATTATTCAAATTGGAAAGATTATGGTTTTTTTTTATACTTATCAGCTGTTTTACAAATCTGAGAAACACTATCCCAGTTTAGGGACAATCATTGTGAAAGGGTAGAAAGGAGTTAAATCTGCATTTGGTCAGTAACATATTTTCTAACAAAACAAGAGAGAAACGATAATGAAGCCTGAGTTTATGGGGTTGTCTAACTGGAAAAACATCTGCTTACGCTAAAACAAACCATGAATTTACAGTACACTAGATGACCACACGGACTCCCAGCATGGACACAGGCAAGGTACATTTCGAGAACCTAAATTCCAGCTGACATCCCTAAAGCAGGCGTTTCCTCTTGCCTCATATCGCTGAAAGCTGAGAGGCAGCCAGAAGAAAACACCAGATGCAAAGGACTCGGACACACCCTGCTGCACACACAACTGGGAGCGAAGCGGCGTAATCCCCTTTCAAAGGGTCTGCACTGGGGATGAGGATCAGCTAGCTGCTGCAAGTTCAGATCTTGGTTATCACAATTTAGTGAGCACTATCTTTCTCTGTGGATAAGCCTTCAGTAGAAGCAGAGAGAGCAATCTGATGAGGGAAGAAAGGACAGCAAGGTCAGCTGGAAGAGGATTTGGGGGTGAGGGGGAAGGGAATGAAGGGATTACAAAGCAGAGCTTGGGAAGGTTATGAGGGACCTAGAGTGACTGCGGCAGCAGTGTGCAGGGAACAAAAATGCATGAGACCATGTTCCTTAACATCTCTCATCATACGAATGAATAAAATCTAAGCCATTTTGTACAAAGTAGAACTAATAATAGATTCTGACTCTCTTGCACAGCTCATGTACAGCACTCATCATTTACACTCTTAATTTGGAGAGAAAGATTAAGAGGAAAAGAGGCTTTAATAGAAGAATGATAGGTAGAGAAGGTTTTCCAAGTAACATCCTGTCTTACTTCTCACAAAAGGAAGGTGATTTTAGTATCAGAAAGGAATGAATAGGTCTCTTGATTGTTCAGAATTATTCATCTGGCAGCAAAACCTGAAACTAATTCACATGTGCAGTCTCGAGTTAGCAAACCTGACAAGTACTCTGTGGGTTTATAGAAAAGAGATGACATTAAAAAATATTAAAAGCAAACATTCCTCAACACCTGAGCCTTAACAGCAACCTAAATTATGTTTGGGTTACTTTCACATTAAAATGCATTACGTGATGCAGCTCCTATCTCATCCTGCACTGAATTAGCACCATAAGAATGGTTTCTTAAGGAAAGTCAGGAGGAAGATCTGATGACCACACTGGCTGTTTTCTAACATTAAGGCTGTCAAAGTTTTCTTAAATATCTCAGAAAAACAGAAGGGTGTATTTCTGTGATCTCATATATAATATCAGAATTAAACAGGTCTGAGAACTTTCAAATCCAGATTGGTTTAGAAACTTAACCTACACTAAAATACAACAGCAAAATAAGAAGAGTAAAAAAGCTGGAAGAAATTGTTTTTGTTTTTTACTTTTAAATTTTGTTACTAACAAATACACATTAATATATTATATATTATACATGTAACGATAGTTTTATATAGTATACATAAATTACATATTTTTATATAGAAACTTCTGTATAATTAACAGCACTGTAAAATAATCTTTGACAAAAATATCTTTATTGAATCTTCCTTCTTAAGGAATGAAGATTTATGAGATCACATCGTTAATTTGTTATTCTCCATTTAATAACTATTGAACTCTGTTGCCAATTTCAACTGAATTGGGTGTTTAAATATAAACATACACATACATGTATATATATACATGCATGAACAGACATAAAAAAATTCACAAAAATAGGTAGTTAATTAGACATAACCTGATTTGTGCTATCATAGAATCTGCTTCCAAGTGGCAGAAAGACCAGGCCAGGTTGTGCTCAGCTGGACCTGTCAGCCAACATGTATCTCTCAGGTGATAGCTAGGGTTCATGAGAGACAACCTGAAGTATGGTGAGATGGTTTAGAGACACTACGGCGGGCAGCCAAAGTATGAAGATAGAGTTAAAGGACAACGGTGGCTTGGGGGAAACATTGGAAACCTGGAGAAGACTTGGTGGAGAGCTATAGAGGATTGTAGATGGATAGGAGGTGATGCCAGGTGGTGGTACGGAGGTAGAGATAGGAAAGACACTACACATATTTGTAAGAAAACAGCCTTCTTTTGTTCTGTTGCTCAAATGACCACTTGCTCAGTATTGTATTTTGTGTCAGCTAAGGAAATGCTGTAATTATCTTGGTTACCTAGGCCTTCTAGATGGAGAATTGAGGAGAATTGACAGTAACCTGCACACTGGCTTTGGGTCAGGAGACACAAGTGAGAGGTCATATTCCAGTGGAAAATCAGATGTTGGCTGCATAAATAATAGGCGAGGATACCGTGAGGAAAAGGGCCACTGCAGGAACACAAATGCAGATCCCTCTCGAGTTTGCAGGTGAAAAGAGCATTCTAGATCTAATCTTCCTAAATGTAGAGTTTAATTTTAGAAACTCAGCATGAGGGAACAATATGACTGTTTGCAAAGGATAAGTTGCATACTGCACCATAAGGAACATGACTTTAAGTCATGTTTAAATCATGTTTAAGTCATTAAGTAAATTCTCTTTTCCAAAAGGAAGACAGACAAATTTAGAGCTTTTTTCTAGTAATGAATCCAAACTCTGAAGGTAATTATTTAACTACAGAAAATTACAAGACTAGGGCTCATCTGATAATGCTTTTTTTTTTTTTAAAAAAAAGGGAAATAATCCTTTGAAAAAAAAGAAAGAATTCCCCATAGGAAAAGGAAAGTGCAGGCACTAGATGAGCTCTCCTACAACTAAATGACACCATACTCAGATAGTTCTAGCACATGATCTCCTCCTTTTGTGCTTTTTTTAAACAAAAAAAACCAAAACAAACAAAAAAAAACAAACACCAAATTGAGAAAACATCATATTGCAGTAACATATGAACAGCAGCAACCCGTGAGCAAAAAGTTCTGTCAAAGCCAAGGAAGTGTTTAAACTCTGATTAATTAAAAAAAGTCAACCTGGATTGAAGTGACGTGTACCAATCTGAAACAGTGACCGAAGGTGCAAATTGCAACCAAATTATATTGTATTGGGCCATGAATCTTTGAGAGTTGTGCAGATAACTCACATAAAAATCAACTGTTTGCATAGCATCTCACATAATGGGTCCATAACTGAATTTCTAGTATTCTGTTAGCAATTCAAGTAATAAAACATTAAGAAAGTAATGGTTGAACATGCACTTGAGGGTCAGAAGGGAAAGGTCCACAGATGTAGAAAAGAAAAGTCATTTTCAGAAAAGAAATACAAATGATAAGAAGGGGCAATGAATGGTAACCTAGAGATGCCTCTGAAAATGGAACAGGAGAGACACTAAGATGTCTCAAGCAAGTGCTCTTCTAGATGTAAACTGAAATTATGATGTTCTTCCACAGTTCCATGTACAGATATCAAGTTCAATTAAGTAAACAGATCTTACAGCTTTGACAGTTAAAGTTTTTGAATAGTATCAGCAGAGTTTGTCCCTAGTGTGCCCAGTTCTCAAAAGCTTTATGCTGCTCCTCTCAAGTTCATTTGGAGAGGTGGCAGCTCGGTTTCACCAAAATCTAAAGATGAGGCCGATCCTGTTGCATTTCCTTTCTGCAAAGCCATTTCAAGATCATGCAATACTGCAAACTTCAAGTGGTGTGAACACACACTGCCCTAAGTATGCAAAAGGAGATCCTTCCTTCCTCCCTCAAGGAAGAAACCAAAAAAATGAGTTTAAGCAAAGGAGCAGAAGGAGCATAAAGTTGTCGCTCTCAAGAGTATTACAATAAAGCTGTCACGGGTCAGTCTGCATCAGGATGCAAGTACCTCAAACATGACCTGGTAGCAGGCAACTATCTTTCCTGGAAAGGCCATATACTATCTTCAACCTCACACATCTGGTTGAATCAGAAACATCAACCTCTAGAAGCAGCACTGCCAAGAACATGAAATCATGATGGTTGCCTAGGCAACACTGGCAAACGAATACATATTAATGTACCACATCCTGCTGATTGAGGGTGGAAAATAACTCTTAGAAACACCTCTACTGTTATGTGCAAGTATGTACCTTATTCTATTGTCCTGACTCCTGCTGTTGTAGACTGATACAGAAGACAGAAGAACTATACCAATACAAAGTAGGACGGTAGTCTGGGACAATTTAATTCAATGTTTTCTACTTACAATGATCTCAAAATACAGAGGCATATTTCAGAGAAGAAAATGGAAAGCAGTATCCACCTCTGCTGGAGCTCAGAAGCAGAACTGGGTGAACTGCAATTAATGGGTGAAGGCCTCAAGTGAGAGAAAAAAAAAAGGTTAGAGTAAAGTGAGAGAAAGCAATTGGAAAGAAGCAAAGGTGAAAGAACAGCAAGCGAAAGTTAGAAGAGCTAACGAGGGTTCGAAGAGCAAAGCAAAGAATGTCAGGGAAGCAACTGAAAGTATTCCAGGGGAAAAAGTTCCAAACAGTAATGCAGGAAATAAAATACCCGAACATATCACTACTTTGGAAACTATGCAAATGTGTAACACAGTACTCACTGCATCTCGCCTAGCATATTCATCCTCTCCACGGTACTGGGGCCACCCTGGCCCCCCCGGCTGGCCATGCCCTGCTCTGCCTGAGGGGATCTCCACTTGTTGACCTCCGATCCTGCTAGCAATTCCCACCTGAGTGAGGTGCTGTATCTGAGAACCTTAAAAGCAAATATTGTTTTTTCATCTTTATATACAGTCAAGTTTGTAGGGCACACAAATGACAACATAAAACTTTGTTGGAAGCAGGAGACAAGAAGGAAGCGGAGCTGTTTCTGTGCAATTAATAAAAAAAAAATCAGCAGAAAGAAGGCTGTCAGTGTAGAATAAAGAAGGAAAAGTTATGTGCATTTTGTGCAGTTCATTGGAGTGTGATGCTTTTCATTTCCACTGCACTGAAAGAAGAGGTTGAGACACATGCATCTCAGACATGGATTACACTTCATTCCAAAAATATGCCAGCCCTTTCCAAACAGCGTTTACCGAAAGCCCTGGCAATGCTTTCATATAAATTACTTAACAGCAAAGAGAAGACATTTACCCCTGTGGTACATCTTATTTGCATCACACTGGCAAGACCCGAACTCTCCAGACTGCTTTCTATTCCATCTCTCAGAAGAATAAAATACATAACTATATAAGAGTACGGTTCTTTCAGCTTTACTTTGTGGTTAAATATTAAACGATGCTGTCGTTGACTAACGAGAAGGTCAGAACACACTGTATCTCCTTTCAGCCTGAAAGCTAACCCTCCTCCTTTCTCCATTCCTTCCCCTCCCCTCCCTCTGCTTTCGAACACATGCAAGGATAGCCACCACCATTAATTGCAAGAGACATGTAACAACATGCCAGCTTTCCTTTCTCCTGAATTTCCTCTCACAAGGAAACAAAATTAATTTTATTATTATTATATTTTATTATACATTAGAAATGAAACACATTTAATAAAACCACACATAAGTAAGAAAACTCTGTGTGTGTGTGTATGTAATGAAAAGGGAGGAAAAGACAAAAACAACAGTGTGATTTACATGATGGACAGTTAGGTCCCTTTCATTTTTTCCTCTCAAAAAAACCCCAATATTTGAGAAGGTTGATATTTGCATGTAAGTATGCTGAAGGACAGGAATTAATTATCTGAATTGTCTCCAAACTTTAAAGCAGAATACACATGAATATTTAGAGAACAGCATGAATCAGACAATAAAATAATCATCATTAAACTGTAACAGTCACTACAACCCTGTCATTCTCATTGTGTAACATTTACAGGGAGAGGATAGTGGCTATCAGAAGTAGGACTCTGACATGAGTATATGATTGTATTTCCAGTCTTTTTCAACTCTCCAGGAAGAAAACATTTCTCTTGGAGAAAATTGTGGCATTCGCATAAGAACAGAATTTTATTCTTAGAATAAGTGTTTGCCGCTTAATTGCCATGTGATGTTAGAATCTCATTCATGATAGCATTGATAAGTGCTACAGAAATTATCTCACAACCAAATTAGGGGAGATAATTTCATATGGGACAGCAGCAATAGATAATATCATCAGAAGCTAAAGATCCTGCTTTTATGCATACATTTCTAGGAAGAGAAATTAAAAATAAAGATGCAGAAAAGTATTTAAAAAATTGTTATTTAGCAGGTCAGTTTGGGATGCATCAGTTAGTTCATTTAGCACAAAAGAAATAGTCAGCAGTGGAAAGTTAGCATACCCTGTATGCTCTAAAACAATTAAGTAATTTAATAATTTTCCATTCTTAGAGAACGAGAGTTTTTTTAAAACATGCTGTGTGATAACCAATGCTTGTGAGATACTAAAAAGCTGGCAAAGCACTGCCTTTTTCTGCAAGATTCTATGGATGTAAAGTTAACCTCACTTTGTGATTGCTTCTTTTTGGCAGAGAAGGACTACATTTCAAGTGCAGTTGAAGGAGAATGACCTCTTCATGGTGATCTCAGTGTAGGAGTAGATATGGAAAAGGATCAGTTATTTCAGTGCATATTCAACTTAAGTAAAGTGTACCTGCAGTGCTTCCAACTGGTCGAGGCCGTGCCACTGATGGCATTTCCTCTGAGTATATCCCTCTGGAGGAATATTGAACCTCAGGTGGCTGCTGGTCTGGGTGCATTAACTCTGCAGGTTGAAGAAAACCTGGCCCAAAGTTCTGTCTGTAGAAAAGTATGGACACAAGATTACAATAAGTGAACTGCCTAATTAGAAACAGTATTGCAGGTGTCCCCCATACAACAACTCTTTATGATGCCTTTTAATGTATATTTTAACCTTAAACGTCAAAGAAAATTACATCTGAGGAATATTTCCTCATTCACAGCCTGCATTGCATAGGAATAGGAATTAGAAACTCTAACAAAATTTCACGCAAGTGTTTTTCACATGTCGTAGTCTCCTCAATGCAGAGAAAATAGTCCACACTTTGTTTTCCCCTTGAGAAAAAAAGTATCTTCAATAAAAAAAAAAAGGGGGAAAAATAAGATTTCAGTAGTGATGGAGCTGCTTACCTTAGCAACAAATCTGACTCAAGAGTTTCTGGGCATACAGTTTTGGTCTAAATCAAACAATACAAACTGCATTACATGTGTATTTCATGATCACCAAGCGTTCCGATAGTTTTTCAAGAAATTTTCAAACATTGCTCTTTAAGATTCATCAAACTACTTAAAGCTGTCATTGGCATGTATGAGGAGATGCAATGTATACTAAAATTCATGTTTCCAGGCTGGCGCTGGTGGTCATTGGTGTCATACATTTACTGAAAAGAGTTAACAACAGAAACTGTCATCAATCTAATTTCATTATTTGTGCCAAGGTAATGAGACTTGTAAAAGAAACCCCAGAATTCATTCACAGAACAGCAGTAGAGAAGGAGAAGGAAATGCAGCTTTTCCTATGCTTCCTATTATCATATCTTAACCCTGGTATGGAAAGATTATATTTTGAAAGACTGATGGCAGCTGAGTTTTCAAGCATTACTGATTCCTGTCAATGTGGTGGAGGTATGGATGCCCGAACTTAAGGTGCTTAGATTACTAGGCTAGCCTCAGACTCCAGGTATGATCAAAGAAGAGAGACATGCTCCTCAAAGGTATTAAAAGCAAAAGATTAAGTTCACTAAATCATTTTCTGCAGGAGTCTCTCACAGGTGAGTATAAAGGCAACAAAGTGAGACAAACATCCTAAGTCAGGCACATGATATTACAGAAACTGCCAACTAGGGACGTGTTTTGTACGCCTTTTACCACAACAGCACCTAAGCCCTTCTAGGCTGTGGACTGCAAACTATCCCATTCCTCAAGACCTAAGTTCTACACACTTTTGTTTTATAGGAAAATCCCATGACTGCATCTAATTCAAACTATTCTTGATTTGTGCTTTTTTTGGAAAAGTAACCACCTTTGTGTTACAGTCAGATAGCAACAAAAGCTGATATACTAAAAAATAGCCTAATAAAGCCAAATAAGAGCCTAATAAAGCATAAATAAGTAATTGAAAATTAAAGTACTAGCTACTTGGCATACAGTACTAAATGGAGGAGGTATAAGGGGTTCAAGCTGCAACAATCCTGTTGTGGAAGTGTCAGAATTTCCCCAGCTCCCTTGCATACAATCCCACCTGTGCACGAAGCAGATCCAGAGGAAACCATTTCCAAACAGACTTAACGAGCTAGTTAAACGAGCTAGTTAAAATAAATGCTTGAATGGGTAGGTAATGTTTAACAATGTCACTTCTGTTATGCTAATCACTGTAACCAGTAAAGGATGTGATCATTGGGTCCCTTATGCCTGCAGCACTTGGCTGGCATCTTGTAGCTGATAAGTTACTACAATTTTTTGATGTTGTCAACATTACTGCAAATGTATTATTTTTGTGCCAATTTTTCAGAGGACAGGAAGTATATCCTTTATTGTTGACGGGTTTGTACTTGAAAGGTGCACATTTAATAACCCATCACCCTCTCTTCTCAATCTTCTTTATAATACATAGATACAGCTACTCTTTAAAGTCAGAGATCAACGGAAGTGTGTAAAAATGCGATACAGCTCTTAATCTGTATCGTATAGGCTTTTTAGTGCTCCTTCCTACTCCAGACTTAGACCCAGTCTTCAACTTATCTTTGCACATTCAAAAAAATTACTAATCTCCAGTTATTTATTAAGTGGGGAGATATTGCCTCAAAAAAAATCTATTTTACATGACTAATCCACTACGGCTAAGTATCTCTCTCTGCCGCATGACAGAGTGGTCATTTTTTGCTAAAAGCTGTTCAGTATGCCTTTATGTGTGCCTAGCTGTTATGTGACCTAGGTCTTCTACATTTAACTTTTTTTACCCAGGTTGGTTCCACCCCATTAAAGATGCTGACTGCATTTGTACGGAGAAGGGAACAGTATGGTCACCAAACTATTATTCCATGCATTGGATAGTTAAGTCAATGGTCTATGACATTGATACATGCAACTTAATCATGCTGACTTCAGGCTATTTTTCCTTACTCTAATTGGTGCACTATTTCTATCAATTTCTTTATCATTACCTTCTGAATGTGAGCAGAATTCCCGCTCCACAACCATGACAACTCTTTTCTTGTTTTCTATCGATCAAGCTTTAGGAAACTCCTATTTTAATGAAAATTTAAAGGAATTCTTCCTGTTAAGGTTAACGACCTCGCAGATTGTTAACTTAATCTGCCAGCACTGGCAGAGCCAGCACCTGAACTATTAATAATGATGCCATTAATTCGTAACTTAGAGAAATCCAGAGTGCCTATGCCATAGGCTGATAAACTTTTGAACAAAAACTATGCTGCAAAGACACTATCTTGCTCAGGTGTATTAACACAGGTTGCAGCACTTTCATGATTAATTTATCACATTTTCCCTGAATGCATAACAGGCCAACAAAGAAAAAATCCTCAATAACCAACAATTGGTTATGCTTTGTGTTGGCAGGCTCAAAGCTCATAATTTTCAAGGTAACCTGAATTACACAAAATACACTGCATGTCATAGTGTGTCCCTTTCATGTATGCTTCACTCACACTGAAACCATCACCTTCAGTCAAGACCTAAGTAAGAAAATGTGATTAGAGACTCCTCCTTTTCTAGTTGGTCCTTTCAAAATTGGGTTGCAGAACAATGGATAATGGAAAGTTCTTCATATCCATTTTACCATCAAGTTTCCAAGGCAGTGAAGACTTCACCTGAAATCTAATGAATGACACTGATGCCAGCAGATTTCATCTCACATGGTGAGCTGTAAGAAGATAATGAGAGAGCAGCACGAGGCCACCTTTTTACCAACTTGGCTGCAGCAGCTTGGAGAGGGTGAGACAAGTCTGACCACAGTAGGTACCATGACTGAAAAGTCCAACTTCACGTGTCGTTAAAACACAGACAACAAATGTGGAATTAACAGTCAACTGGACAACTGTTTTCTTCTCCTTACATGATCGTCCCTCAGTAAGAAAGTGGAAAAATTGTTCTTCCCTCCTGATGTTATAATAACAGGCCTGCAAGGCAGGCTTTCTCTGTGAGGGTCACCATGCTCTGTAATTTGTTCTCAACTTGGTTAAAACCAGAACGAATCTGTTAGTCATCCACAAACTTTTGTGAGCGAGTGTTGCCCTGAGGCTACAGAAACAAGATGAAAGCGAGAGTATTGGGAGAATTACATGCATCTGAGTAACTGTTTCAGGCTCTCTGAAAGTTGAAACTCAGTGGTTTACTCAGTATTTGGAAGGATATCTATAGGCAAAGAGCTAGAAACATTTCTTTTAAATGGAGGTTTGGATTCCATACAGCATGCATATGTCATTCATGCTACATAAATAAATTACACAGGCTGGATCTGGACTCCTGTTACTTCTCATTTATACAGTAGTTTGCATAATAATATACTCGTGCCAGTAAGAACTCCGAAGGAATTGCGAAGAAAATAATAAATGATAATTTTATCAGTGAAAAGCTACCTTGGTAGGAGACCTGGTGCTGTTGGCGGAGTCATTCCAAACTCCACGTACCTCTGTCAAAAGAACGAAAAAAAAAAAAATTAAAACCAAAATGCATACCCTGGGATGCATACCACTGTCAGCCTTTGTTGTGGTTTAGGTCAATAAAGAAGAACTAACTCTGTCCCAGCTGAAATCAGGACAGCCTTTTAAGTAATGAATGGCAGAGATCACTATGCCTGTATGATTGCAACCATAGGACCTTAGTTTTACAAACCCAATCACACAAGAAGATCTGAGAATCACTGCCACAGTGGGCTGGCAGTCTCTTTTGTCTAATCAGAGTCTTTACTCAACTGAAAAACCTTTCAAAAATACTTTCTCTCACTTGCAGAAGATCAGGGGTTGCTCCAGTGCCTACTTAGCTTACAACCTTCAGCAAACCAAGCTTTGCATTTGAAAATCTCTTTATACCCAAGCAGCATCAGACTGCAGCAGAGAGACCATGGGTTCAGACTCAACAGTCCAATGGCATTATGAAACTTCTACTGAATTGTTGTGGAACTGGAGATCGTCTAAAAGATTATCTGTGTGTCTCAGTGCCCCATAAAATGCAAAAAATCATACTCAGAAATACTGCTTCTCTATCCTTCATCTCCTGAAAGCATTTGGATGGACTGCTGGAAAATACGACCTAAGCCAAATACATTCTTTTTTCAGTGTCAAAATATGAACTAGCACCTAAATTTTAAAAAACATGAAGTTTTACTCAGAACAGAAAAGTTATCCTAAAGGAGAACAACTTCTATCTTCTCTTGTCATTGGGATGGGAAAAGGAAAAAGAATCCAAACAGCTTAAAAAGCAAGTTCACCATCTTGTGACAGTCATTTCTGAATTCTCCTGGTTCCAGAAACTGTCCACATTTGTGATAAGTCCTGACAGAAAGGGCACAGTAACAGCAACCATGGCTCAACTGGTGCTAACTAACTGCCCAGAAAAGCCTTTTAAATTGCATCACTCACATTAAATGGGTTGTTTACTGCCTGAGTTGGACCATAAGGTGTTCCCCACTGGGTGCATGTGGTTCCCCTCCCTGCTCGAGCAGGAGTGTTGTTTACCGGCTGTCCTGCAGAGACCCCGGGTGGCGTGACGGCCGTGGAATTGGCTGCTTGGCTGCTGGGGGCCACCAGCGCAAAAGCATCGTCCAGCAGCGAGTGCATGGTTTGCCGAGCCTCTTCAATGGATGGCTGAGGTGGGACATACTGGGAGACTGGGTGGGAAGGCAAGCCAGGGAACTTCCCCAGATCAGCTGAAGATGATGTCTGAGGTTCAGGAGGCAAGTCTGGATCAGACTGGAGGAAACAGAAAAAAGATGAAGAGCAGCCAGGGGGAAGATCTAACCAGCTGACTTCCAAGCCTCAGCGGGCCTTAAGTCTAAGCAACATTTTCCTTGTCAGGACTACAATAAGATAAATGGCACAAGTGTCAGTGCTGGACAAAACCTGTCCCTTATCCTCTCCACTTCTGCATGCACATATGCATGCACATACATGACACCAGCTGTTCAAATACTTCATTGAGTGTGATCTGGAAGACTCCAATCTCAGGTAAGGAAGCACAGCTTTGTGCAGGAGTTACTCAGCTATAAAAGAAATCTCGCGGTTTGCAAGCACATAATGAAGTCATGCAGAGTGTGTTGGCTCCACTAAGAAAAAGACAATCAGCTTTGTCTACATCTTTGACTTCTCTGCAGCTTTTGCAGCCCCAAGAAATTAATTCAGTCTTTAGCTTAGAACTGACCACATCAGCAGTAATATTAAACAATTATTACCTCCTAGAAAAATGCACAAAGGGAGCTGTTAAGCAACTAAGTGGTCAGCTGCATGGAACTTGAACTTGGGTGCAACACCTGAATGGTACTCATGTCAGCGCTTCATAGCAGCAATACCTGAGGTGTGCATCACAATTGCTACCTGGGATCTTACCACATGCGCTTATTGTTCATCAGTAATAGGAAATGAAACGAGCTTCGCAGCAGCAGAGTTATTATATCAAAGCTTACTCTTACACTGCATGCAGACTGCAAAATCAGTCGTCAAGATGCAAAAGCCCCTACCATCAGGAGCTTATCATTCTGAGTACTGTCTCGCTACAGATGCCAAAGGGGCTGAGCTTGCTGTGTGACACATCTTAACTAAACAGCTTCAGATGATAATTCATTCTGCTGCAGCAGGACATTAAAATCGTCACACTCTTGTTAGAAGGCAGAGGGAAACCACAGAAATTGACACTGCAGTCACTTGACTGCATATGCAGCTAATGGTGAAATTCTTAAAATTATTAAACCATCTTTCACAATGAAAACTGTCCAGAGGTTTCCAATATTAGCATTAGGCTTATTAAAGTCTGCTTAGAAGTGGTTAAAGATGCCTAAATTCCGTTTGTGACATGGATATGATTGAACAGAGGCATTCTCCAGTGTCTTTGCCTTTTTTTTAGACAGGAAACAAAATTATTTTTCCAGATACTGTACTAGAATTGTTTCAAGTTACTGCAGTACAAAGACATTTTTCTCTGTCATTAATAATTATTTCTCACATTTTAAAGATGAGAAAATTTCTCATGAAAGGAACTGAGTCTTCCACTCTGTGAGAGCAAAGGTTGAAATTTTCTGTAACATATGAATACGTAACATCCAGCATATTGGACCAGAGCGAAACTACATTCAAGATATTGCGGAACACGCCAAGTACACTTTCATGTGCATAATCCAGTGGCATTAATGAAAACAAGGTTTTGGTTCTCAGCCTCTAATATCAAGGAATACTTGGCAGGATTTTACTGCTTAATACTGACAGACTGCCAGTGAAATCCTTGTTTCACTTTGATTTACATGCTAACTACATGTGACTGAAACTAGTCATACAGACCATAGTCAGAAGGCCAAAAACCTCCCCATGTTACAACTGTCATTACAATTATCAGAAACTCCTGTCATTCAAGAGACATACATACAATATATGCAGAATTATTGACTCCTGGAGGCCTTTTGTATGTTCCGTCACTGTCAGTTGTGATTAACCTGTCCTTCTCTGCATCAATCGGACTACCATTTATCTGATGTCGCCGGCGCTGCTTGGGAGAACGTTTTGCACGAGAACTTAACAGGAAGAAAACAAAAAGCAGAGGGAGAGAAAAAACAAATAAGACAGAAGTAACGACATTTCTTTTTGCAATTTTTCTTGTCATCCTACTCGAGGTTGAACTCCTTTGCCCATTCCCTCCAAGTCATCCTTGCCTCAGCCCTGTTTCTCTTCCCTTTTCCAGTATTAGTGCCAGTCCCATTAGTTAGCCTCAAATCTCCTCAAGCTTCTCCTACTGACAGTCTCAACGGCAGCTCTCCAAGCTGTCCCCTTCCTCCCCCAAACTGTCTGCAGCATCACCTCTCTTCCACATTTCATCTTGCAAAGTTATCCATCATCCATTCTCCCCCAGTGCTTCTCCAGTACATTTGCAGCATCAGAACAGACCACACTGCCAACAAGGTTTTGCACTTGGCATGTTGTGTTTAACCCTACCAGGTAAAATAGCTGAGGAACCCATGTAGCTGGGAAAAAGCCACTTTATGTCACTGCGGAAGCAGTCACAGGGTACCAGAGCTCCAGGAACAAAGTACAAGTGTTCATCAGCCCGAAACAGAGCCCAGGGAAGACTTTCTCTGAAAATACAAGGCCAGGAAGGCAGACACGTGAGGCTGACAAATGTGCCTCATTAACCAGAGTGAAAATGTAAGATGTTATCTTGTTGATTTGTGCATTTGCCTTTAAAATTCAGAATCTTCATGCTTTTTAAGTTGTTCAAGGGTTTCTTTATTTTGCATCTTTCCCCCCTTTATAAAAATATTGTTTCTTGCAGTTCCTATTATCTGTGAATCTTTTTCCAGTGCTTATTTGATCCCTCTACATCACACAAGAATTATTCGAATAAAAGGCAGACAAAATACTAAATCGTTTTAAGATAGTTTTCATACATGTGGGTTTATTTGTTGAGAGTTCACTGCTCAGAACTTGTAAAAGACTAATTTGAAAACAAACCATACTGGCCTATACTGGAATAAACAGAAGTGTTACATCAGTCCAAACCTTTTCACCTAGATAAATTCAACTAATGATCAAAATGATTTTAAGCCCTGAAAGTTCAGAAGTACAGGTCTGATGTACTTTGGATGCTGACTCTAAAAGAAAATTGTTCTTTCCCATCTTTGAAATCCTTACCTCTTCCTGGGCTCTATGAAGACAGTAGGCACACTGCCTCCAGGGTCCAAGATCTTGTCAATCTGCATCTGTGCCTTGCGATATATTCTGTGCTGTTCTTTGGAGTCAACCACCACCACATCATCCACCACTGGAAATTCATAGTGCCCTTTGCGTTTGGCGCGCAGACGAATCTTATTGCGGTGATGCTCAATCTCAGATTTATGCCTCAAGGCTGTTTGTATCTTAAAGAAGACAAAAAAAAAATCAACTGCATTTTTCATTGTAGTTTTTGCAAACAGAATTTTTTGCTGTTCCTCCGTAAACCTCTCCTTCTCACCTCCTTCCTTGCCTGCCTCTACCTTCCCTAAATCACTGAAAGATATTAAATAAGTCATACAATTTGTAAACACACTTTCTTTCTTGGATATTTTGCAGTATCCTTATTGTCTCTCCGCACAGATGTACTATTATACACAATACAACTACCAGAACAGCAGATGCAATTAGAGAGAGGTGGCAGTTTGTTAACAAAAAGCAGGAGGAACACGAAAAACTCCTGCTGTCCGCCAGAGGTGACACTGCTCTGAAAAAATAAGACTCATCAGTACAGGCTATATCTACCTTTGCTTGTCTAACAGAGATACATTTGATCAATAGCATTGAAGTCTGTCACCCATTCCCTTTAATGACCTTCATCATGTAAGAAGCAATAACTTCAAGAGCTAACTGAGCTCAAAAATCGGTGCTTCTGCTGAGCGTGAGAGGCCACCACAAGCTATGCAAGCGCCAGGTCCCTAGATGAGCATGGCATTATCAGCTCTACATCTTCCATCAGGCTGAGCTTCCATGTCTCCCTTCCACCCCTTTTTCCAACTCCCTGGAGTGCATCTCAGCATCTGGGGAAAGCTACACCAGACTTTTAAGGTCCTGGCCCATCACTCACTGAAATAATTCTTATCAGTGGAAAAGACTTGGGCACCAGATCAGGTAGCAACAACTTCTTTGCCTGTGCTGGACTCGTTCTGGAATGCATCTGCAGCAGCGAATTAAAAACCAAATAAAAATTGATTTTTGTGTATTCTTTCATGAAAATCCCAGAAAAAGCATAAAAAGGACATAAACCAGACTTACTCATTACATTTATAGTTAGAATTATATGTCTCCTGCCCATAAAACCAGATTTCTGTTTTGTGGCCCCTCTTGTCTATGTATACTAGATGTATGTATTTACCTCTCTTCCGTAAGGTACTCAGAAACATAGGATCTTAACACAGTTAAGTTCAAGCTTTCAGTAATCTACCTCTCTGACTTATGAGAAGATGCCATCTTTGTACACAGAACAAAACCAGGATGCAGGTACACGGCACTGTCAGGCAGTGTATGATGTGGCTTTACAGTGCATTACCTTCTCTCCTAATGCCCCAAGCATGCTCATATTCTGCTTACAGTAACCTGAGCCTCAGAGAAAGCAGGAAGTTTCTGTATCTTTACCATCAGATAAACACATCAGAAGTTGGAAGCAATGAATACGCTGCTAATTCACACCCTAGAATATCTTGAGATAACTTGTTTGTATAACCCACATCCTGAGTTGCTGAAAAGTCAAAAGAATTGTGTAGAATGAAAACCTAAGTGGGTCAGACATTCCAATCCTCACGTACTAATTAACACAACTCTCGTAAGTCGTGTCCTGCTGACTACCAAAATGATGGTAACACAAGGTATCCTGACCACCAAATTTGCTCCTCTTTCAGTGTTCAAGTTTTGGGTTAGGTATCTCTTAAAAACAGGTCAGACTATCGCTTTGGATGGAAACAGGATTATTCCTGTAACTTGTCAAAATCCAACTCCTCAGGAACTAACGACGAGCTCCTGATAACAGGAAACTGGATACTTTTCACTTCCTTCTTGGCTGGGCAAACAGTCCTCCACAAACATTCAAAGCACTTCAAAAATACCTCTTTATTAATTTTGTTGGTCTCTGCTACTCGATCAGAAAGCACCGAGTTCTGAACCGGAGGCGCTGCCATCGGTTGCATGGCAATCAGCTGGATCTTGCTTGGGACCCGTCTGCTGGCATCTGAGGAACGTGACATCCTGTCCACATGTTCGAAGATAGAGGCTGAGGAGTGTTGCTCGTTTCCACTGCTGGTCTGAGGAGGTCCTAAATCACCAGAACAAATACAGAGTAAAGTAGTGCTGCTAGGGTTATCTCAGTTAAATGTTTAAGCTCTACAGATGCTATGCTACAAGACTATGCCATGTTTTCCATCTGTGTTTAATTTGCCCTATAGGTCTGCCAGCTGATTCACATTTAGCATACAAGTTCACCCAGTGGTTTGTAAATTGTAAACATTTTTCCACTATATTTCCAGAAGGTGAGCTGTCATTCTTTATTTCTGTAAATCAAGCTCTTGGCATTTGCAAGCCCCCAAAATCTCAATCTACTTTACTCCATAAAAAGCTGTTCAAGTACATACTGCTAATGGTTCCTCTTATCAGTACTTAAGGAGATGCAAATTCCTTGAATGAAAGTTCGAAGAGCAATAAAAGATGTCTCACTGCAAAATGTAGTTCTTAGGACGAGTGACATATGAACTGAACAAAAAACCCCTTAGAAATTCACGCAAAACACAAAGAATTTTATAGACATTTTACTGATTAAAGCTTTTAAAGCACTGTTTTCTTCTCTGTGACAGGATAAACAGTTCACATAGTAAAAGGCAAACTGCACAAATATTGCCATGTTGCAATTTGTTGAAGAGGTTATATCAACTCAAACATGATCGGCAAAAGACGTTAAGGAAACCAACACGTGAAAGTTGTGGTCCTGGTCCTGCCAACAGTTCATCATTTCAACAGAAATGGGTCATCTCCCTCAAAAGACTTGAAATATGCAGGATCACCCTAGTGGTTTGCAGTTAAGCACATACTTAAATATTTTTTTGCTGGAACTAGGCCTACAACAAGGACCATTACATGGATTAGGCTTCCAAAAACTATTGAAGACTTACAAAATAATCTTTTGTCTGGTCCACATGGTAGCACCACAAATTCTCAAACTGCTTTTCACCATGAAGTATAAACAATAAGAGATTAAGATTTGTGACTTTTCTTACGGAAGAAGACAACAGAGCAGAGGGACACAGTCCCACATTCTTGCAGACTTCTAATAATGGGCTGTGGTTCTCAGATTCAAATCAGGAGGAGAATCTGATTTGATTCCAATACAGAATCACTTGTTGATCAATCTGATCCAAATGCAAAAGACAAGAAGGAGAAGAAAACAGCCATTGTTCCGATTCATTTGCAACATGTGCTGGTAATGAAGTATAGGGTTGAGAAGAGGAGTGAATGCTATCTTCTGTAGAAGATCACAGTAGATGACTTGCTCCTTTGCTTCCCTCTTCTAGCACAAAAAGGGAGCAGCAGAGAAAAGGAATGGTACATTGTACTAGATTCACAGCACATTACTTTTGGGCTGGAAAGCAATCTGGCCACAAGCTAAGCAAAATTCTTATTTTTCATGTTTCTCAAGCTTGATCAATGCATTGTCAAAAGTACGCACTTATAAATGGTATCCATCATTTATAAATGTCTTTCCTATGTAAGTGTCCTTTATTTTTAAACAGTTCCACTAAAGATCTGTGTCCCAAATGTTTTGCAAGACACAGCGCCTAAACGAAATATATCTATCTCTCTTCTGTAGCTATTTATCTGATCTTTACCATTTGTCATCTTCACAGCCCCATCTTCATGCGTTTCTTAGAAGGATGCAAGCATTGCCTCTCAGAGAGAGGGACACAAGATATATTAAGTAGTTAGTGTGAATTCCTCAGAGCAATCCTGTAGTACAATGAAATCTGAACTTCAGCATCCATCTTTCCCATTTTCCCCATACATTAGTCACTTTTTCCAGCCTTTCCAGTCAAACAGCAGTTCTCAAAGCTCACTGACCTCCACCATAAAATTTTAAGGTTATTTTCATACTACTAGGTTAGCGAAGGCCAATATATTCAATTATACTGAGCATTCACTCTAAATCTCTATAACTTCATCCATAACTTTTCCTTCTGTTATTCTCCACATAAACGAGTACTTGGCAGAGGCCTCTTGGCTGAAATGGTTCTTAAACTCATTTTATAAAGCTATCCAAAAGCCCCACTGTAAAATTTTGGTAAGGCTCTACAGTAACATCGTCTGTTACTTCCTTTTGCAGAAAAGATGCACATGCACACACACACACAAAAAAAACACCAAACCAAAAGCTGCATATGGCCTTTAAATCCTCTCTATGTGTATACACTGAATGTGTCTATAAATACAAACCAAGATGGAAGTATAGTGAAGTAGATAAGAAAGCCAAGAACTACACAGTGCTGCTGTACACATATGACAAAAGGAGAAATGGTTTCTAACTCAACACATGAACGAGTTCCTTTAGAAGTTCTGACAGAGTGAATAAGAATGGTTTCTCATTTCAAAGTTCTTATATTACACTATTGTCCATGGTTAGAAAATCTGTCTTTTAAAGCTATCAGATGGCATTATGTGAATGAAATTTTCATCTCAGACTAGACAGCTGAGGCTGAAAAATAATAGAGAGGATTTAATACCCAAAGAACGGGCAGGACACATTCAAAGAACTAGTCCATACCGGTCACATGTCAGGATCAATGTTCATCACTGTTCCCTGAGTTGAAACCTCTAATTGAACTGAAATGTCGGGAAAATGGATTGCTCTGCAGAAAGCTATGATTTCATATGAAAACCAATACAGTTGGAGATAGAGGAAGGCTATTGCTTCCTGCACCCTTTTGGACATAAAAACAAGAGGCACAGCAACTAAGGTGCATATAGCCTAATCCAAAATCAGATAAAGTCAATAGGAATCTTCCACTGATCCACTGGTGCTTGAATCATGCCAGAGTATGCAGTTTCAGGTAAATTTCAGGTTTTTTTGTACCCCAGTAGATTATGTGTCAAGGATACAGCTGGTGACTCTGATTAGTTACTTGTACAAACCCAACAATAGAAAGTATCATAGCCAGCCTTTCATCCATCCTTCTTTACCACTACAAGATGAAAACTGCTATCAGAGGACACAATCCTTAATTTATCTCTAGATATGCTATGCATTATCAAAGACAGTGTCAGCTTTACCGTGCCCCATCTTTGCTATGTTTCAGTCCTGACCAGAAAAACACTAGTTCATGAGAAAATATTTATGCTGCTTTGCAGGTAGCCTGCAAAGTCTCGGGCTTCCAGTAAAGACACTAACTCTAACAGCATCTGTAACTTGTTTATGCAAAGCTAGTTTCAGGACCAACAGCTGCCTCAGTTCTGCTTCTTTCACAGTGATGTTACTCTCAATAATTTGAAAGAATTGGGAGGAAATTAGAAAAATGTGCCTGAATTGGATGACTATAATTTGTGTTACTGAGAATTTTTTATACTTCAATAGCTCAAAAGCAATTTTGGTTGGTTTTTTTTTTTTTAAGACTCAGAAGACAAATCCTTCCATCCTTAAGATATAATTGCAGCTACCCTAGCACCTCTGTTCATATTTGTACTCAACTACCAGCTCTGGTTACTTACCCACTCTGTTTGCTCCTGACAACATAAAAGAAAAAGAAGAGACAACACAGTAATTACTACAAATAATTCAGCTAGAATGGCAACTGGAAAAAAACACAGCAGTAAGATGATTGCATTTACTTTTGAATGAAATGCATGAGCTTGGATCAAACCACCAAGCCTCAGCTGCACAAAAAGGGAGCTGAACCTGCCATTTAACGGACAGAGAGCTCTCTGCAGACAGTCCCTCCAATTCTGAATGCTAAAAATAGTCCCTATGATTACCAAACTAGAGGAATCAAATGCTGAAAAAATAGTATATTTGATCCAGTATGGGCATGATCGGCAAAAAGGACACATCTAACACAATATCTTTGCTGTCTCTGCCAGATAATTTAGATGCAGCAATACCTAACGCTTGACACCAAAAGGATATATTACACCTCACATAAGGGTTTTAAGCTAGGTGGAAAATGAAGAGACAAAAATGGAGCTCCAAGGTAAGAAGAAAGGGGAGAGAACTAAATCAGGGCAACAGAATTGAAGTCAGATAGGTTGGAGCAACTCATAAACCATTCTGAGATGTGCTCTGTGATAGCATAATCATTTTCCTATATATGTACTTGGGCCTGAGTTCTGGTCCTTAGAGCAAACGTAAGGCACTGAAAACACATACGGCATCAGTACAGCATATTTTTTTGTAAATTGTGTCAAGTACATACAGCATACTCTGCCTGCTGAATTATTAGGAAGTATAACTTTCTAGTCACATTAGCAGACCCTGTGCTTTGTTTTCGTATATGTTTGTTACAGAGGAAAGCCTGCTCCATCACCCTTGCTCTTTCAGGAGTAGTTCCACATTATGAAAGTTTAAGAATCATACGCTATTTAACTTGCTGTTTAGTCACTCAAGAGCTAGCAGTTTATATAAACTATCTTACTCATTTCTCAATCTCATTTCTTCAACATAAGCAAAAATCAAAGATTGTCTGCTATGATCCAAATTTCACTGGCATTGCATTCCCTAGCAGTCATCTTTACATCTCTGCTGGTATTTCATGAAGTATGTGGAAAACCATTCAAGATAGTGAAGAGACTGCTCAAAATGTGGTCAATATTTTCTTCTTCTCAGTTTCTGCTGCCACCAAGGCCATGTGCATGAACAGACTGAGACATCGCAAGCTCCTTTACCAGATATTCAGTATCAGAATTTTCTCTAGGGAGGCTATTGTGATTTAAGGCAAAGATCTGGTAACTAAAACCTCAAGCAAGGAGTAAGCCATCTAAACCCAAAAGGCTCTCAGAAAAAAACACTTAGCATTTGTGGTTAAAACAATGTTTTAATTTAAAAATGGAAGTGGGTTTGCAGCACTTTATCAACTTTTCGATGAGGAAAGAAATGTATCTTGGGGTACCTCCAAGACAGGCGGTGGCAATTTAACTAGAAGAAGGATGGTTCTTTACAAAAAAATTTCACTGTTATTAACATATTAGCATTGGATTTTCATCTTTCTAAAGCACAACCATTAAGGCATTTTGATGTTTGAATTAGTTATTTGTACAACGTTTACCTCTCTGGTCTCTTTTTTTCTATCTCACTTTTTCAAAGTTACAGACACATACCTATGCTATATCAAGTCCTGTTGGGACCTCTACTGCCGATGTAACTGTCTGTAAGAGTCCTAGCACAAGAGCCACAGTTAGGCCTAAATGGAAAGAGGTTTGCTGGGGGTGTGTGGGAGAGAAAAGGAGGGAAGATTCATTCTTGCTAAGCCATTCATTTCAAAAGCTTGTTGGAATGAAAGGAATGCACAGATCTTCAGCTTCAACAGAAGAAACTAAATCAAAAAGGAGAGAGGAAGAAAATTTTCCACGACACAAACTAGAAAAAATTCACAGCCACAGACGCGTTTAGAAAAGTTACAGCACTAGAGTAATTCTTCAACTTGAGTAAAGCACTGCTAGTGCACATAGAAAGGAAAAAAAAAAAAGTAACAAACCCTTCTTTGCTGCTCTGTGTGGTTTGCCCTCATTTGTAACAGTTGGTCTTGCAGTTTCTTCTCCTGTCTCTCTCTCACTGGATTGTTCACTTGCTGTGGAGTCAGCATCTGATGGTGAAATTCTGCCACAAACATTAAAAACACAAACCAACACGTAATATAAGTTTGTAAAGGCACACAGTTCTCACACACAAAGAATCTTGTGTTAAAGTATCTTGCGAAGACCATTAATATTTTCCTCTGTTTATAAGTAAATTTATTATAAATTATCATAGTTATATATTCATTGCCATGATGCTACTGTTGTTGTGTGTGAAAACTGACTGCAACAGGATTCACACGTGACAAGATTATTAACTAATCTTTCCTTTAAAATACACTTCAAGACAACACTGTGCATTCATAAGTAGTAACTTACTTTTCAGACAGAAAAGAATTATATTAGAAATAAGAAACCCACACAGGTAATTAGTTTAATATTCAGACTTGCTAACTTGGTGTTTTCTTGCTAATAATACAAGTCCATGTGCATGTTTTCCTGACTAGTTAAAAATAGGACCATTAAGAATTGCTGCTTTTATCTATTTATCCATGCAGTCATGAGATTCTTAAAAACATTTGTTAGCTACAAATTACAATCTCAGTGTTCATATTTTTTGTGAGAGATTGCAGAAGAATATAAAGAAATACTGTGATTTTCCCCAACAGAATTATTTCAGCTGTAAAATTACTGAGATAGTATAAAACCAACAAAAATATGACATACACCATCGCCCAGTTGACATCAAAGCCTGTCTTTTCACACAGGCTCAGTCTTTGTGATACTGTCTCTAGTGACCATTTTGCCTTGTGAACATTCATATCCTATTCCTGCAGGGAGTTATTCACTGAAAATGTGTATTAGTCCGTGCATCAACCTTGTTAAGTGCAAGATTTGCCTGGGCTGGACTAAACTAGTTACTGAGGCTCTTGGCTAAACATCAACCTGCCTAGAGCAGGGACTAAGATAACTACACCCAGCCAGACAAGTTCACTGAAAGTTAAACCAATTCCTTACAGCAGGCAATGCTCTAAATTCAACTCCCCTTTTTCTCCTTTCTGAACAATGCACAGATAATTGAACTCTGTCTTTCATTCTTTTCTGCAGGACTGTAATATTAAGAAGTCACATTCCAATTAGAAAAAAAAAGAGTATTAGTGGGGAAAAAAGGAGAAATGGTTCTCAACGAGTTTACAGATCTGCTGTATTGCATCTTTTCCAATTTCTGAGGTGGAGAGGGTGGGTAGAGCTACTGTGTCCATCACCTTTGTCTTGGTCCAGCAGGGTGTAAGGCTGGAGTTCTGCTTCCAGATCTGCTACTGACTTTGTTTCACCTTATTGTGCCTTGTTTTCCTTCATACTTTTCCTCAGTCTATCTAAATTATCATTAATTATAGGAACATAAATAGTGCTAAGTTGACATCAGTCTTTCTCTGTAAGTGCTAAGAAACATGCCGTTATATCCTCTCAAACCAAAGTAACAGGTCCAACTCTCAGCTGGAGCCTAGAGATGCTGTGCTTTCTGAACTCAGTTGTTACTTTTATTTGCTGCTTTTGACAGATACAGAACGTGTACTCACATCACCATTGTATTTCCTGGCATGCAACATACAGTCCTAAATTGCACTGTGATGAACTGAGTTCTGTATTTCCTCACAGAACAGAAAACAGCTAAAACCAACATAACACACTATGCTATCATTTCACATTTCCACTTCTGCCTCAGGGAATAAATGTTTTAAATCTCAAGCTGACATGGGCATGTCAGCCTGTTAAGAAGATGATGGTAACATCTCCATAGTTGAGCCTAAAGGGAGATTTGCTCTTAAGGGAGGATGAGGGAGAGAAGGGAAATTCTCTTTTTTGAAGTGTTTGAATTTAGATGCTATTAAAAAAAATAATAATCTTTGTTCCAAATTTGATCAATGATTCACTATTGTCTTCAGAGAAGCATTAAAATGTTAGCTTCTGAAAATTTTTCCTCTTTCATTTCCTGAATTTATCTAGATGAAATTTAACAGCCTCAAGTTTAAATTTCTTTCTTATACTTACGTGCATGTGAATATAGATACCTTCCCCTCCCCCTAAGTATCACTTGTCTTAGGTCACTTTTGAACTTTTTAAAAGAAACACAGAAACACTTGTCCTTATGATTTACATTAACTTAAATATTTAAGCTACACTAAAACAAGTTAGCTAGTTTTTCTTCCATTATTTTCTAATTCTGCCCCCCTTCCACTGTACCACTTGTAGTCTACTTCTAGCAAAGCCTATAGGGAGTTAGGAAGACAGGCTCAGCATCTGACAAGGCGGAAACTGAGCTGTACAAAGCCTATATGGGGAAGGTGAAGCAAGGATCTTAGGGCAACTGGGGCTTTGGAGGAAGCACAGAAGGTTGAGCAGAGGAGCAAGCTGCATCACAGAGACCTGCAGCTCAGGAAGAACCACCATTAGTGGTTCAGGGCTTCATCTTTTTCCCAACTATTACCTTCCACTTACCCCTTTTTTTTTTTGAGTTTTAACGCACAGAAAAGCCTTGATTGCATAGCTCTGTTACACCGCCTATCTGATAAACACAATCCTTTTCAGCAAGACACATTAACATCATTTGATTATTGGAAAAGGTTATGAAATTACTACTGAAGGTTGACAGGCACTTCTCCACTTGCATAGCTGTGAATTATCACTCCTTTTCCTGATCAAAACTGGTTTGCTATCAGAGCAACCAGGTAACCACAAATAAAAACACTCATGCATCTTCCCTGATTTTTGGAGATGCTGCTCATTTCTG
The DNA here is from genome assembly GCF_009769465.1 of Tauraco erythrolophus. Classification (NCBI taxonomy): domain Eukaryota; kingdom Metazoa; phylum Chordata; class Aves; order Musophagiformes; family Musophagidae; genus Tauraco; species Tauraco erythrolophus. The sequence goes on along the minus strand of NC_141468.1, from coordinate 66,063,011 downwards.
GAAAGTCCAACTTATAATACATGTATTGATCACTATTAATATTATGGAATCACACTGCTATTCATCAGTAGTGTTAGTTTGTTTTTAACCAGCCATTGCCTTAGTAGCTAGAGGTCACTACGAAGAGAATGCATCAGAAAATATACACTTGGTGTTCCCACTAAACAAGCAATGACTTGACTGCAGCCAACCTAGTAGTGTTTTAAATACCCCTCTTAACTGGGCACGGTGCCTTTAAGAGAAAAATGGACACTAAATTCTCACAACCTTCTACTAATGAGTAGCAAGGTGTAACTCTGACAGCCCACTAGAAAATGCAAGTCCCGGAGCTCTGAAACAGTTCTTTCCACTGAAATTGCCTTAAAAATACAGTAATCAACAGCCATTAATAAACTGTCATCTACTAGAATCTGTTTTTCCTCTGTGAACTGACCTCCCTCTGTGTCGAACAGTCTTTGAAGGCTTTGAGGAAGTCTTGGATTTGGGGCTGGGCACATCTCCATTTTCAGATGGAGTAGTGTCCTTAATAGGTCCTGGTAAAGGAGCTGGCTCATGGATAATCAGGACATCATCTTTATTGTGCTGGCCCAGATGTTGCTTAGCAAAATCAAAGCCTTTCACACTGGGGGCTTGTAGCTGTGAGAGAAGAACAAAGACAAAAAACAGGAACAATGAGTACAAAGGCTTTGGTTAAGATCTGCAAACAATGCCCATTAGGAGGATGGTCAGGATATGGTAGTTTCAGGAATGGACATAAGAGAGCTGCAGGAACAAAAAAAAACAACCCACAAAACCCCCATGATTCTGTCATCTTACTTCAGCAGATAATATACAGTTTAAAACCCCTAATCAGCAAAACTAGTTAAAAAAAATAGCCTTCTGTTGCTGCTACATCTTTTCTCAGCTATTTCTTCAAATTTAATCATTGCCTGAGGAGCTTTTTGTGTACTTGTGGGCACAAGGCTGTAGATGCCTATGTACTGACTGAAATGGTTACCACTGTCAGATCATCTTTTCATTTGTTTCATTGTTTCTGTTTGTTTCACTCATTTCCAAAAATGAGTGAAGTTAGTTTAAATAATTTCAGTAACACATCATTGCTGATCTTCCTCATTTTAATCATCTCAAACCTGCAGGAGGTCTGGCAGTGCTTGTACAAACACCCAGTTTAGCTGATGAAAGAGAAACATTCTGTAAATCTGAATCATATGGCAGCCTGGCAACGACTTTTCAGTCAGGATGGATGCCCTCAGGAAAGTCCTGAAGATCTAGCTCTTAGAAATTTTATACTGAATAGATAGAAAAATATATAAAAGACTTTGGAGTTTAAAGAAATTAGATACTTATCCTAGAGATCTCATTAAAGGATTATGGATTCAATGGGTGTCTTGCTTGAGAAAGACGCAGAACTGGGCCTTTTCATAACTGTATTTATAAAAAGGCTACTATCACCTTGTCAATGACTTGATTCAGACCTAATTTAATCAAGCCTCCAAGTTTCAAGTTCTACTGCTGATTTCTTGGGGGCTTTGGAGTAATTAAAAATTCTGAAATACTAATTAATAGAAAGTTTTTCTTTGAGTCTTGCTCAATTTTATGTAGTTTGGAAGTGGAAAGAAACGTTGAGAACTCCAGTTTCCAACGTGCATGCACACATACTCACCACACAGCACATGCACAAAAGCTTCTGTGTGTTCCTAGAGTTGATTTCCTGCAAAGTGAAGCATGTGCTGGAGTGTGTTTATGGGTGCGTCAGGTTCCAGATGTTTAAATGAACCTCCTTTCATAAAGTTTGGCATACCAACATAGCTAACTACAAACAGACTCGTCTGATATCATGCCAAAGATAAGCTTGCCTAAGGAATATTCTCAAACAATCTCTTCAAAATATTTTCTTAGTAAGCAAACATTTTCCAAATGGTTCTTAGAAAGGGTGCCGTAGTAGAGCAAACTGCCTCTTTAAACCAGTAGATGGCAATAAAAGCTTTCCTGTAAAATCTAGCAACTATCTGAACGGTTGAGGTTTTGGAGTTAATTTCTCACAAAATGAGTAAGCTTATTATTTGAACAGATCTGGATGTCTTCCATGATATTCCTTTTTTCATGGGCTTTACAACAGTCCCTTCAATTCAGTATTATGGGTGATTCGATTATTGAATTTATGTAAATCATTGCAACCACTGACTCAAAAAGGGACTGTTGAGCTAGATCTGGTGAAGGTGTAACAGTTTCTCCATTTTTTGAGTCATAGTCACCTAGGTGAATCCTTCCTTAAACCTCCGCTCAGAGTTGAAACACGGCCTTCAGGCTCTTGCTCCCTTAAAAACCAAGCCAAACAAATGAGCCCAAATCTCCATGCCTTTTTTTTTTTTCCAAAGTACTTCTGAGGAGGAACTTTCCACTTCTGCTGTTAGAATTATCATGCCGGCTTGCGGCACTTTGATTACTGAAACTCCTCTTAGTTACTTCACCTCCACTTCTGATCTGTTTACGACATTATGTCTATTGTCTTTGAAGACGGTCCTGTGTGAGACACCCTCCCTTTGAACCCCCTTCAGTGGTTTCCCTTGTTCTAGCCTTTTCAATACTCCACCCATGCCTATACAACCCTGCTGCTGATCCTCAATGATCACTTCCTCTGTTTCGCTACATTCCCCTCCCTTGTCTCCAGTCCCCTTTGCTCCAAAGATAATGAGAGTCTTCACCGTGTGCTGGGCACAATTATTTCACAAAAATTCTTGTGTTCTTCTGCCCTTTCTTAAGCACCCTTGATTTGACTTACAAAGTTACTCTTTTTTGAATTGTGTGATGGGTGGGGTGGGCAGGCAAAACTAAAGAGATAAACTTTCTAGTAATATTGGAATAATTAGTATTGTTTTATTAAGATTACTATGTGTGTCAAGCATGCATTTCAATATACCTTAGAGTTCACTCTAACATACTGGGTTTGTAAACCCTCTGCAGAGTAAAGCAACATGCAAAAATTTAAATTTTTAATCTTTTAACTTTGAATGACCTTATTCCTAGCTGCAGTCTAACATAACCTTTTGTCTAAGCACACTTATGGAAACAGATATATCTACGTGTACATGTATGTACACCACAGCATATGTATGCACAAATGTTCATCTGCAGATAGACCACACAGAAGCTGGATTAAAAGACTGTTAGTATTGCAAAGACAAGCACTCACACTGTAAGAAATGGCACAGTTAAGATTGTCTGAACAATCACAATTGGATCCTTTCATGCACAGGGACTGCAACAGAGTCTTGAGTTATAAAATGATAAATTAACTTCTTCCATAGGAATCCTCTTGCCTTCTCCCACCCTGCTGGATCCTTGGCATAGGCTAGGCCTTCTGCTATTAGTCAAATTTGAGTAGAATATAAGAATGTTACTTGTAGAACCAGAATACTCATCTCATTTCACAGAGAAGCTGGCAAACACGTAATGAAAGAAGGAGGGGATGTAAGAAGAGAAAGGATGTATTATTCTACGCACATCTGCAGCTAGGGTGGCTCAGACTTTGCCAATGGATTTCGGGGACACTTGATGGCAACAGAGGACTGGCAAGTCTCTGGTATCACCATCCCAGGCCTCAAGAAGCACTCACCCAGAACCTGTGGCTCTATTTTCCTAAAGTTGCAGCCAGGTAAATGCCTCATCTGGTCTTACTCTTTCTTGCCAGGCAGAACCAGTCTCTCCATCCCACCCTCTTGATCCTCTCTCCCTCTGCCTACCAGCTGCCAGTTCCAGATTATACTCTCACTACTCCTTATATGAGGAGGCTCACTGCTCCTTATTCCTTTACCTGGCCTCATAGCAACCTCTGTGTACAGCGACAGAGAAAAAACTCTCTCAGCTTTTAAGTGACAATTCTACAGAGCTTATATGCGCAGAACAGGTGTAATCCTATCAGAATTTAACTGGTAAGCCTCTAACAAGTCTCTGTCAATCACATGCAAACATTTTCCCAAACGTTTAAAACTTAGTTGGAAGTGGGTGATTTCCCACAGAATCAGCCAAAGCATCTCCTTCACACAAAACAACCTTCTGGTCTTGTTTCCTTTCCTTTCCCATTCTGTACCCGCAAAGGCTGAGAAGATGCACTAGAGCTTCTCCAAAACAATGTTTAAAATTTGGACAGAGCACTCTATTTCCTCTTAACTTTGTTCTTTGAAAAAACAAGCTCTTCTTATCATCTTAAAAAAAGATTCAGTATGAAACTGATACTTGAATGGAAAACTTCAGCCTGAATGATTCAAATCTTGCAGAGTTTTGTACAAATAATGACATTTCTAGATATCTCCTGTGAAAAAAGCTTAAGTTGGCACTGCCAGCTCCAGCCGATATACGAACAGTATGAGAGATTGTATGCATGTGTGTGTGTCTTTGCACATATGAATGAAAGAACACGACAGAAAAAATATAATGTAAAAATACAGATATATAAAACATGGTAACTGACTGAACATGAAAAGATGGTCCCCAATGAAAAAATTGGTAGGACAACTTATTAAAAATAATACCCATTATTTGAGAAATAGAAATACTATTATTACTACTACAGCAGAAACAACACTGACAGAAATCCACTTCGTTTTTTTTTTTAAAAAAAAAAACAAACTGAATTTCTGATACCTCACCTCTCAGACCATGGTAACATTATGATTTCAACTTAGAACTGATACCAAAATCTACGTTTTCAGTGAAAAGTGTTTAAAAGACACTGAAACACAACTCTGCCTTCTGCAAGACTAGATCACTGAGACTCAGTGGAACAAACGAATAGTGTTTTCAAACTAAAGAAGTTTCCTACATTTTCTTATGAATTTCTGTGTGACGCCTGCCACATTCTTCCTTTTCTTCATATCAAGTTATACAGTGAAACAGATTGGATGATCTCTCGTCATCTTAGGACAGGTGGTTAGAATACCACGTGTGGATCTATCATCTACTACTCATAAATTAACCACCACCAAGGAATGAATACAATCTCTTTTTAAGAGCACATTTGTGGTGATATCGCTACCTGTTCAGGTGCTGAATTGAGCATCTCTTTATCAGCCTAAAATGCCTTTACTTAAGACTGCACAAAACTAGTATTAGCAAAGATTCCTTGTTTTAAATGTAAGTTGTTAGAGAATGTAGTTGTTTTCATTTGTTTTGCCTTTATATACTTGTGAAAGGGAAAAGATAAACTACTCTTAAGCTTACCACAAAGATCAACGCATCTAAACTACTGCATTCATAAGGCATTATATAATTATACAAATGCAGAACCTGCTGAAATCTAAGGAGAAGATGATTTAAAACTGGTAAATCAAGATAGTGCTTTAATTCTATTGTTACATACTGAATGAAATAAAAAATATTTGAAGCTTGAATAATTGAAAAATCAAATCATTTCTACAGAAACCTGCAAAGCCTGTGCACCTCGGTCAAGACTTATTCCATGAAAGCAGCTAATAGTTTCAGCACTGTTCAAGTCACAGAAATATAACATCGTTTCCAATATATTGTTTTCCTAGATGCAGAGACACGCCAGGAATGTCAACAATCTGTTTTCTCAAGAAAGCAAATACTGCACACACAGGTCAGTGAATAATTTCAGCAGAAAGCAGAAGAGAAAGAAAAACACTCACTTTGTAATCTTTCTGTAGTTCCTACAAGCAGCATTTGAATTTGGACATAATATGAAGAAAAATGTACCAAGACAATTTTCTATTGATTTCATACCATAGTCTTGCCTTGTTCCTTATAGAGCTAGATGCATTGAGCAGAGGCTGTTAAAATAAATTTCTAAGGAAACAAACGAGCTGAGCATGATTTCAAAAATAATATTTTAGCCTTGGTATGTAATCTATGAACAGGACAGGAATCCCTGTAAAGACGTCCTGCTGACTTGGAATTCTACAAAAATGATAGAATAAAGAAACTTTACAGAAAAAAAAAAATAATTTCAAGTCTACTAGTTTAAACGAGAATCAGTGTTCTTGAAATCAATGTGAGTTGAAGATGTCAGTCAGTCTGATTTAGGATGGCTTAAAGCTATTAAATATCACAAACTGCCTTCCACAATCTGAGATTCACACCACCAAATCCTCCTCCATATTCCCAGGACACCACAGCACAGGGTAGTGTGAATTCACTGCATTACTCTCATGATGCACCAGCAGGACAATTATTTGCAGATGCTAGTGTACTTGCTAGGGTCTTCCTAATTTTAACTTATTTTTTCCACCATGCTTCTACTATCCCATCCAAGACGTCATCTACTTCTTCCTCCCACAAGGATCATTAATCCATATTATTTGCAGGGACTGTTCCATGAGGTATTTAAAACATCTATCAATCTGCCAATAAATAAGAATTCAGAAATACTGAGGCATGTTCATCTTTGTCAGTCTCATCTTCCCATTCAGCTCATTCCCCTAATATCATTCCCACTCCTTATGCACATAAATATATCCTCTGTACTTTTGTTTACATCACTTTCCTTCAACATAAACCCCTTTGGGATCATAGCCAGGGACTGTCTGTAAAGTATGCATACAAATTATACATGCAATTCAATAACAATAATGCATATCTGAGTTAAGACAAAAGAAACCTTTGTTGATGAAAAAAGCATATTAAAAGATCACACAGAAGCAGAATTCCATCTCCATAGCCTCCCTCAAAATACTGAAAAAAGACCCATTTGTATTTCTCTGGGTCTTTTTGTGCCATTGACACAGTTTCCCTATGAAATGGGATATGATGCAACTAACTTTGCCATAAGCATAAACTCTTTCCTGGCCTACTTTAAAAAAAAATACTAAGCATCACTGAGAAACGTGCAGAGGGATCCTTTATTGCTGCTCGTTTAGGAAATGCTTTTAAGAATCAAAACAAAAAAGGTCTCTAATTTGATTCAAATACCTTCACTTGATAATCATGTATGTATGTAAAAAGAAGTATATGACAAATGTCAGTTCACTGTATTGCCCTTAGGTGGCATGCCATCACCCTCCCATTACGGCTGTGTTATAGCCTGTACTCTCTGTTATAAGCCCCATCTCAAAAAAGCAGGATTTTGAGATGTGAGGGCCAAAAAAGGGGTTGTGTGTACAAAATGCTGTCCATTTTCTCATCTCAGACCAAGCATCTTTTAATATAAACTATGTCTCTCATTTGTCATACAACAGCACTCCTGTCAACTATCACCGTTGCCGGGAACAGGTAAAGCAGTTGAGCAAACATGTCCTTGTGAAGAAGAAACATTTCTATAGTTGCACAGGTTTCTCATCATCCAGTCAGGGAAAAGTAGCAGCCGGAATAGCCAGTACTGGCACAGAAAACCAGAACAAGCTAGTGTACAAGCTCTAGTCCTCCTTCCCTCTGAAAAGTCAACACTGTGGTTTACTGCTCACCAGCATACAAATAGTAAGTAAAGCAGGAATGCCACAAAAAATACCACCTTAGGAATTTTACTCCTAGAGTAGGATTAAAAACAAATAAAGAAACCCCTAAACATAAAAAACTTTACAAAGCCTGAAATTCTTAAAACACCTGTTCTGAAATATTTTCTTAAGACAGATTCTTCTCAAGGATTTTCATCCTCCTCCTTTGTGCATTTCTTCCTGCCACACTAATATTACCATGACAGCTCAGTAAATTTCACAAAATTCAAGAGAGATTATGTTGTTGAAAGCCCGTAACTCTGAGTACATCTATGCCCACAGGCTGCTGGGATAACTGCTGTAACGGACAGAATTTTGTGTCTGAATCACACATGGTTTTAGCCTTCCTTCTCAGACAGAAATGCCTCAGGGTAGATACTATCTTAATCATGGTTCGGTGAGGTTCCTTTGCACACTGGACTGATGAAAGTGCCAGGAGTAAGTTAGAAGAAGATCACCAACTTTATAGGATAGACAGGTCACTACTGTGTCTCAGTTCCACCAGTCTTTTGTCCATAAGTTACGTCAAACAATTACTCCTCTAAGGCCATGTACACAACACCAACAGCAACTGCAACTTCTAAAGAGAGGCAGCACAACATATCAAAATTCATTAATTAAGGAAAATTTGAGTTCTCAACTTGTGAAGCAAAAGAATACATTCGATACATGGCTCTCACTGTCTGGACTGAGTACATACACAACAGTTCAGAAACACTTCCTCTCCACAAATGATGAGAAAAGCGCTATCAGACTTCTGAGGTAGAGCATAGGTCAGCAATCTTCATTTATTTTGTTGGAATCAGTGACTCAAACACATTCATATATCAAAAGAACGTTTAATGCACACAGAAAGAAAGTGCATTCATATATACTGCAGAAATAATCTGCTTTCTGAAATGAAGCTACGACTGAGTAGCAACATTAAAACCTTAGGCAACAATGACTTAATATTGGCCTGTTTCCTTGTTCCTAAAATAGCCAAGTTCTACAGTAAACTCTCTATCATCTTTTGTTAGAAAAGACAGAATTTATTTCCCCAGTATTAATCTAGTCTCAGTGATCTGTTATGTTTAGGATAGCATAAAGTTTATCCATATTTTGAAAATGGATTCTTTTTGTTTAACTCCTTTTCAAAAATAGTCACTATATAAAACATCACTCCATAAATCCATGGGTCACCTACATCTTCAATGGTATATGCAGTTCTAGTCTCTCCCTCTCAAAAAAGATAGAAAAGAATTAGAAAATGTTCTAGCCTTGTCAAAGGCTAGCAGTTGGTTCAAAGGTCAGTTCAAAAAAGAAGGGATAAGAAAACTGGGACTCCTCTGTCTGGAAAAAGAGATGAAGGAGACAGGAATATGACGGATATGTGTAAAGTCAGGACTGGCAAAGAGCACGTGCCTAGGAATCAGCCGTTCACTGCCCCCTCCAATAAAAGGACTAGGGGGCATCACAGAACACAAGGAGACGGCAGGATTAAAGACATATAACATGCTGTGGATACCCCTGTTGGCAGCTCAGATGGGTTTAGAAGGACTGGACAAGTTCATAGAAGAGAAATCTGTTGAGGGTTGCTAAATATCACCACTCCTAGAGAAAGATCCTTAGCCACAAATAACTGGAGGCTGAAGAGTTACTCAAAGCAAAGCATGACATACACTTGCCCTGTTCTTCCTCTCCCTTTCTATAGGCTTTTGCTTTTGGCACCTGGGCTAGCTAGCCTTTTGGTCTGACCTCAAGACAGCTACTCAATTGTTTGTAAGAAAGCAGATGGAGACATTTTACTTTTTAGATCTATCGGTATAAGCAGTGTATCTAAGTGTCGTATTTTATTCCTACAATTTGTGAATAGTTAATCCTCATCACAGAAGAAGAGTTCCCACAAAAGAGCTCTTGCATAGGAATTGCCATCAGAGAAATGTACTGTTGAGAAGTAATTAAGATGTTGAACACTGTGTTCCTTGTTAGAATTCAGCTATTGACTCTAAAGCAGCAGAACCTGTATGTCAATTTCAAAAAGACAACATTTTGGATAGCTAGTTAAGGTTGCTATTAGAAATGAATATTTATTATGCAAACAGTAGGCACAGACATGAATCTTTTGCAGAAACTCATGTCAGTTTTCAAGTAGTTTTTATAAGATTGGTGTCAGCTGCCTTTCTTAACATGAGTCTCTTTTGACTGGAATTATTGTGCAATGCAGAGCTGTTGCCTCTACGTTATACAGATGAACAAAAGCATTACAGGATGTCAAAACATCACAAGAATTTTTTATACCAGGAGCAGAAGCCTAGTATTTAGCCTCCAGCCGGGCTGGCCTCTTTGATGCTGGGAACATCCAAGAGATAGTCTACTGAATACACAATAATAAGCAAAACTCTCAATTCAGAGGTGTAAAGTTACACCTGACACATGAGATTCAGATATCAGATGTCCCTGTTTGAGGGGAAAAAATAAAAACCCAGGCAAGCCTCTCTCAGACATCTTGCAGAACACATGACTCATTACCCCTAACTGTGAGCGACACGTGGAGGTCTGGCTGGCTGTCAGAAGCTGGGCAGATTAGAGCAGACACGAAAGGGCTGGTAATGGTCCCCAGGTGACTAACATTAGCTGAGGTCTGTTGGCACACGATGCAAACTGGCAGCCCTCCAGCTCTAACACTATCTGTGCTACTGGTCAAGGAGAAGGTGGGGGTACTGTGTGCTTTGTCCTGGGCTTTGTGGGGACTGAGCCACCCCACCTCTCCCACACATGAATGCACAGGAGGGGCACTGAGCTGGGGAGATGTGTTCAGCCTTTAAGAACCACAGCGGCATGGCAGGGGGCCCTAGAGAGGAGCAACTCCTGGCTGAAGTAGGCTTTTTAACCCTACAGGTTTAGGATGTGGCCTCGGAAAAACTAGGAGCTGAGTAAGCAACTCAATCCAAGTTAGCACTGTGAAGGCAATGACTTCAGCATGCCCAGCATTTACAGGAGAACATTCAAGACCTTCTAAATAAATCATCAATGAGCTTGTCCACAGGTGTGAGATTCTTTTCATTAGGGTATGGAGCCTTTCCATGAGTAACTGTATAGAGTTGAAACCACCTCCAAAAAGTCCTAGCAAAGGATTTGATTTTTTTCTCCAAATGTTTATACACAGCAGGGAAAGTGAAATCCCTAGGGAACCAAGTTGCATTTTGATTTTTGGATGTCCACAAAGAAAGAAATAGTATTGCCAAATCCATTTGCATTACAGATAATATGCAGAATTTTTTTTTTTGTTCTCTGGGGAAGAAGAAATGGGGTGACAGTGTTTTCACACAAAAATGTCAGTAGTGCAGTACAGAGCAGAATGACGGTTTGGGCGTTAAAGACATTTATCTATTTTTTTTCATGAAGAAGAAAAATAACCCACAGCAAAAATTCAATTGCAAACAAAAGGCATAGCTGCTTTGCAAGGAAAAAAGTTCAGGTTGGGACAATGCTGTGGTGGATATAGGCAATGGCAAGAGAGAGAATCCTGCAATTTAAAAATGCCACTTCTGTATCTTTTTACTTCCAAAGGCAAAGACATCCTTATCCAGTGCAAAAACCCAGATCACATCAAGGTGAATTTCCAGTAGGATGCCACGGCTTACAGATTAAGTCATGAATACTTGATGTGCCCTTTAAATATCTTAGGTCCACCTCTTGAAAATAATCATCCTTGCATAGACCAATGAATCTTGCATTGATCTGCTTCTTTAGCTTACAGTTCAAAAAAAGTCCAAATAACTGATCTAAGCATGTTTTCCCATCTGATCTCCAGAACGAAAAAGGTAACCTAATACTTTTCAGGTATTGTTAATCCTGCTTTGAGGCAGAAGGATGGATTAGTTAATGAGAACCTCTTTGAGGTCCTTTTTTTTTTTATTATTTTATCTTCAAACTTGGTTTTGCTAGTGCCAGTTCCCACAAAAGTTTTCTTTCTAATGTATTTATGTTTATATTCTCTGAAGTAGCGGACTTCTGAGACTATCCAGAAGTAAAATATCCCTTAGTGTTGTTTGAGTTCAGGCTCTCTATGTATTCTTTGCAGAAGATAACATTATGAGCATTTTTAAGAGGGATCTTTAGGTCATCCTGTCTGCAAGACACTGATCCTGTGATGAAACTAGGAAGTCTGGTGGAGAGAACAGCAACAGGTAGAATGGCACAGTATACCCAATCTGCAGAACAGGCTTTCGCTGAATACAGTCTACCCTGCCCGTGTCACCACCTTAGAAGAAACATTATTTTTGCTATTATCTGTATTATCTTTGAGAGCAATCTGGCCTTGAGAGTGGAGATAAGCAGCAAATCTGAACTCAAGCCCAGCTTCAGATCTGCTATGGCACATAAATATAGATGCAATCTTGGGTACTTCTATGGGTTCATCACTGCAGGATCTGAATATTTTTCAATATAGCTATGGCTGCTGAAGTGGGAAATATGCTATTATTGACAGTCACAAGTGAGGGATTGTGACCCAAATATTCTAAAGGGGTGTCCACAGAGCAGATAAAGGACCAAAGCAGCTTAGCTATGCTGGCATGATATGCTGGCCAGTATGACTGAATTGTTGCATAATGCAACTACCTGGTGATTTTTACCCCACTGAGGTGTACCTGGGCAGCCATACCCTCGGTGCACACCCAAAAGGCATGTAGGGTCTTACTATAAACAGATAATAATACTGGTCTGCTTCACTAGAAAATAGGCTACAAGGGTATTCAGCTTATGACTTAACTGTGGTCATAGGAACACAGAAATCATATCTACTCTGTAAAAGTAAACCTTTACATATAGAAGATTAAAATCAAAACTCAAATCAAAATATTTCAGGAAAAAGCAGGAGTTTAAAACCAGAATTAAGTAATTAAGTGAAAGGAAGGCAGAAAGAAAAGATGGTATTAGAACAACACATGAAACCATAGAATACAGGAAAATTTGTAGTGTCTTTAAAGCATCTCTCTAAAGAGAAGAAAGCAAATTTGTAAGAGACATTTCCAAGCAGAATAAAAAGCTCCTGCAAAACTTGTCTTACTTATGTAATCTGCAATACCGTATGTTACAGATGTTCCCCCTCTGTGTTTCAAAGAATCAGCCTTTTAGTGGTAAAGTCTTTCCTCAGCAGCATGAAGCAAACAGGCTTTCCTCTCACCCCACCTCCAACCTTGTTCCAGGCTTTTAAATCACAGGTGACATAATTTGCTATCAGCTGCCACTGTGAATTCTAACAGATTATTATACTGCCCACAGATCTGCTATGTTAAAATGGCTAATTAAACACAGTGAAAAAAAGACTGGTGATACCTCTGGAGATCCACCAGTACAGTATGATATCCTATTTCATCTGAACAAGAAAAGGGTGTCTCAGTTTCGTGTCTTCCAACCAACACACATTTTCAAGTGCAAAACAGATTGTAGACTTATTACATGGTTGAAAGGAATTGTCTTATATTTCCAGTATGGATATGCCATGCATATGTTAATGAAATACTTTGATATTTATACATTCAATTTCTATATTTACATTAAAAGAAAATGTTTTTAAAGATTAATGGAAGTGAGAAGAGCTAGCACTATAAATGCATCTTTATGGCTTTTACCAATGAAATATTGATTCCAAGAGGAAAAACCCAGAACCTTAACCTAAATACCCTTCCATTTACAGATGCAGCGCAGGCCTTCACTTTTCTTTGGCAACAAAGTCAAGCTCTGTAAAGAGGGGATGGAAACAATCGTGGGTGGGGTGAGGAAGGGGAAGCCCAGGACCTTTTTTAGATTGAGTTTATTTACAGACCTAAATCCCTGACCACATGGTTTCACTCCTTTGATCATTTCTTTGCATTTACTGTAATAAAAAGTATAAAAATCACAAACAATTTTAAAGGGCAGGACTAGACCAAACGTCCCTAATTATTTGTATGCTGTTGTGACTGTCTGGGGTCTTCAACGCTTGTTAAATATGCCCTATTCTGACCTTGAATTCCAACCCACTGTTTGAAGACATGAAGAAAACCCCAAGACAGCTTGCTACTAAGGAAGCCAAAGTACTACTTTTGTTCTGCATCCAGGGCAAAGGAGAAAAATCAAAGTAGATTCTGCCAGTTGTTTAATTTGCTAAATGATAAAAATTTAAGACACTTTTTATTGCTTTACCTCATTTAGTATTAACATATGAGCCACCCACTGGCACAAGGATTGGACTAGATGTCCTTACTGGTTCTTTCTAGTTTGCTTACAGTGACTTCCCTAAAGGAGGCAAAGTGACAGGCTCCCTAGGCGAACTGAAATGAGACTTGCATACAAACAAGTTCAAGGCTTCTGACTCATGAATGATTAAAATGAAGAATACTGTGGAAGCAGAGGTGAAAAAACAATGGAGCCATTTTCCCAAAAGAAAGAAACTATGAAAAAGCTTGCGACAGCAGAGGTACAGAAAATGCAGGTGATGAAATAGTGTACCAAGGGTAACGATCTCCTCTTGTCTTTTTTGTATGAATCTTCCCAAATTAGCTGAAACTACTGTGAGGAACTTCTTCAATCAAAATCTGTGTTACATATTACCACACAGCAAAGGTGAAACAAGGTTCCAAGGTGAAGTTCATCAAAGGGTACCACTTGTTGCTGACCTTGATTCTGACACTCAATCTGCAGTGGCAAGATGAGTGGAAGTTACTATTGATTTGTTCTGACTGCTCTGGAAGTGCAACCACTTTCTGCTTCTCTCATCTTTCACATCATTAATTATCTTGAAAGAGAGCATGGTGTACAGACAAGACTTGTTACGGAAAAAACTGTATGACTGAACATGAGGTGACAGCACAAGAACATGACTACAGTACCAGAGGATTAGCACAGGCAGATTATTTTGTCTTTAATAATGCCTCTGAAAGCACAGTCAGTAATAAGCATCTCTGACACAGACCAGTTCTCTTCAGCTGCAAAAGGAAAAGTAGGATTTGTAACCCTTTAGTCACTTTTCCACTCTTTTTACTGAATACATTCTTTGTGAAAATCCTGGACCACGTATTTTTTAATTTACAGCCTTGGGTAGGAGAAAACCAAGACTACTGAATTTCTCACCATCCCAACCCAGTCCTCCAACACTTCAGCCAATACACTCACCCATGCAGTCTCATGCACATCCACTAATTAAAGTTCTAGTCTCACAACAGGCTCAAGGGCCCCAGTAGAACGTGGAGCAGCAAGGACAGGCTCTAGCAAACTCTAGTTCCAGCATGAGGTATAATGGATAGTGCGGTTTAGCTGTCAAATTAATTCAGCAGAAGCTCTCCAAAGAAAAATTCAGCCCTCTGCAGAAAACAAAGTCAGTGATTCAACACTCAGTATATTTCCTTATTCAGTCCCAGCCAAAGCCTTGAAACGAAGTGATAAAGGTTCCTTTCAGCCTCAGTGCCTACATTTCAGAAGGATGTATCTATCTAATGCAGTATCATATACCTAAGAGAAAAAAAATCAAACACTATGGGATTCTTGACTTCAACTACCATTTGACTTTTTCCTTTTTAAACCAGAAGGCTCTGAAAATGTTTCCACATGCTGTCCAAGGATGCTAGGTGTTCCCTAGACTCTCACATTCATTTGTGCTCAGAATATTCACGCTCCTCTCAGCACAGATTCCCATTTTACCTTCTGTCGCTGCTGAATGTTGCTCATTGTGTCCGGCTGAAACTCCAGTTTGTCTGTTCGACAAAGTTTCCAGTATAAAATAATAACGATCAGGAGCACCACAGCAACTGGAACTGCTACACCAACAATAATCCACAGGTTGCTATTCTGTGACTCTGAGGTGGACTCCTTCAGCTTCTCCACCGCTGTGAAGTTAAAAAGGAAGACAGTAATTTTATGTGGTTATATATTTTTAAATAAGGACGCTTCAAGGTTATGTATTTTTATGTTCTTGTAAATGGTAGTTAAGGAATTTATAAGAAACCAGCTGCACATCACAGGAAATGTCATACCACTTGCAAGTTAACGTAAGTCATGCTCAGGGAGCATTGGGCAGGTGACCTATTGTGATGGCCTACCTTCTGAAGATCTGTGCTTAAGTTACTAATGAAAATATACTTCTGCCACGTCATTCTGTAACCCAAAACTGAGCTGACATAGTGAAATGGGTTCAGACAAACAAAAAATGGTGTCCTTACTCAGCTAAAAGAAAGACCCATTTCACGCTGGTGCCCTCCCATCCCACAATTGTGGGTTTTGTGCAAGCTCCTGGGCAAGATAAGCTGTACAGAAATACTGGATTAGCAGAAAGCGATGAAAATGGCAAGAAGGTAACTAGTTAGCACAGTATTCTTCTAGCACAAGCACTAAAGTGAATGCAGTGAGGCTTGCACTTCAGGACCTTGTTGCAATTCCACACTCAGCAGAGTCTTCAAGAAGCAAAGCAAGACCACATAGCTCACTGCAAGACCGCTAAAATTTATTTTCTCAGGAGTGTCAAAATCACAGCATTGCAAGAACAAAACACTGGAACAGTGGGCACTATGCAGTGCCATAATCTCCAAAGCTAATATCACCCTTCCTGTTCCTCTTTGCTGGCACCAGTGTGGTTTTGACAGGGCTTACGCTGCGCAACGGTGCCTTCAATGCGGTATCCAAGGATGATTGCAGCCCGCTGGATATCAACTCTGTTCATTAGGTCTGAGCACTTCAGAGCACTGAGTCTCTCTCCATCTTGGTCCTCCACAAAATAGATCAGCTCCACAGGGTTATCCACACCAACTAATCGTGACACGTTCACAATCTGAAAAAAAATTGGAAAGCTTTTACATTTTAAGTTGTATTTATTTGGAAGCCCCATGTATTTGGTCTTTCAGTCCTTTCTCTCTCTCTCTCTCCCTTCCCTTCAGAGGGCCAGAACCTTAAGGACATTTATCTAAATAGAAACATTTGTAACAGCTTTGCCAAGACATCATCGGTATCTGTCTTAATTGTCACTGTATGCAACACCCTAGTGCATAAAAAAAGATTCCACCTTGTATTATGATGTAGAAATACAATTGCTGTTAAAGAAAGTCCTTCTATCTGTGACACCAAAGAATATGATATTATACTAACCACGTAACTGCTGTGAACAGGTACAATTTGGAAATTGTCAATATCCAGAGAAGTCTGATGAGAAGACATGCCATGTGTAGTGCTCCAAAACATTGTATGCAGCGAAGGCAACACACACAGAGGCTACTTCTCTCATCTGAGAAGAGCTTAAGTCAACGTTGAGCAAGTGTAGATACACAGAGCTAATATTCAGTAGCAATAATTTGCTTCCAAACTAAAAGTCAAGATATTTTCACCTAATACTTATACGAAAGATTCTGAGTAGAAGTCTTCCAGAGAAGACAACACTGCTGGAATAATCTATCAGTGTCTAATTACACAAGCGCTACTCAAGTGCTCCAGGACCCCAGGAAATTTACAGAAATATCTATTTTGTAACTGAAAGGAAAATTTCCAGGGAAGTGATACCTTGTATAATGTGTTTTTACAGCAAACCTGAAGTTTCAGGTTTGGGGTTTTTTTTTTCCTATTTGTTTCATGACACTTCAGTACTGAATCCGTACATTAAGAGAACTGCTTTCACTCTAAAGATGCCAATGCCATGCCACCCTGGAAGCCTCTACTGCCTTTAGCAGTTGTTGGTTAGTAATAGGAGCTACTGGAAAGATTAGTCATTGCTCTTTTCCTTCTCTAAATACCTAACTTGACCCTGCTTTGTTATTCATAAATGTTAAGCAGCAAGACAGGCAAATATTCTGTTAGCTTCAAATAGAACTGTTTGCTCTTCCTCAGCGAAAGCACCTGCACAGTCACTTCCATCCTCCAAACAGCTCCCCCTGGCATCCACCCTTCTTCAGGAAGGAATGTATTTGACACTGTGGGAAGCAATTCTTCCTACCTACTTCTAAAGACATTAATAATCAAAAGAATGCATGCTATGAGGAAGCCCTGTAGATACTCTCTAACCACCAAACATTTCCATTGCATATGAGAATCCCATAACAATTTTGAATTCCTGTAAAATTAAATCATATATAATAACTCTCTGTTTAACCATTTACATGTAAAGGTGAACTCAACCTAGAATTAGATCAAACAAATAGTAAGAGGTATTCTAGCATGTAAAACAGAGTTTGAAGAGCTCTAGAAGGAATTGCCACAAATGGAGCAATATATTTTGCTTCCTTCAGAATTATCCTTTACTATGAAGTACATATTTAATAAATTATAATCTCAAACACTGCCCATAAGCTTAAAAGTAAAGCAAACACACAAATGCTTGCACATCTGAGGCTTACAAAAGCAAAGCTTTATATATTTTTTTCTCTCCTAGTTGCCAACAAAACAATCATGTTGAAAGAAAGCAGTGCAATGTTCTAGCTCAACAGGGATGATGTTCTGGTCTTTGGAGACATAACCTCAACATGTCCTAAAAAAGCATTTCCCAGGAGCAGCAACATCAAGGTATATAATAATTTTTTTTTTTTAAAAAAAAAAAGGAAAAAAGGAAAAAGAAAGCACAACTGTCGTGAAAGTCTTCTAGGCCAAATCAACTGAAAGCAAAGAACAGAGTTCAACATCAGTCACATTTGACGTAAGAAACAGAGCCCCTACAAACAGAACAGAAAAACGTGCAAATTTCTGAAACACAGCAAAACCTACTAACAGGATCCATTAACCAATGTCACTTCTCATCCTGAATGCTATTCACTCTTCTACCATCTAAGGGGCAACCAATCCCTGACTGAAGGTAACAAAAGAGTGTCAATAAATAATGTTTCGATACACATATTCAGCAGCTGTAAGGCTGAATCTGGTTTCACGGAACCCAAACATATCACTATTTAACAAATTTTTACAGCTTCGTACTTCTGCTTTGGCTCGGCTGCCTTCACCACAGCCTGGCCTCAGTGCACAGGGCAGCACAATGTATGGGCTGGTATCTGCTTCCAGCACTGATGAACCCTTCCAAAGTAGCACTTAATTCACATGGAGAGTAAGGGAGTTGAAAGGCCTCATGCGACTGAAAGTCAGTGCATTCTTTGTTTAACTTTATGAAACCTCTCTGCGTGTAGCAAAGCTAGAGTTTGAGAGGTTTAGAAGATTCTTAAATTGAATCATCATACATTTTATGGCATTGTGGAGTATCCAAGAAGTACTGTAACTATGTGTGTTACACACACAGAGTAACAGTCAGAAGCTGTCTGAATGGGTTAAAAAAAAAAAAAAGAACTTCTCCACAGCTGCCTTTAGAAAGGGTGGAGGGGAAGGAGGACAGATTCCAGTGCAAGTTGCCACAACTGAAACAATACAACTTTTAACAAAGAATTAAAAACAGTGTATGGCTCCCTTTGCTGAGGAACAGGGATGGGTAAGAACAGCCAGAGAGGAGATAGAAAGAAGTTGCTGGAGGTATTTCGGCACGGTATAGAGAACATGGGAAAGAGCACAAAGAAATTCAGTGGAGGGTGGAGGTGCAGGCTAGTGTTGATGAACTAAGCTCACTGTTTTAAGATAAAACTTATTTGAAATAATTTGCTCTGTATTTTATGAGTGCTCACACCACACTGAGGGAAGCTGCAGACAAAATTTGAAATCCAAAAGGTGATGGTTATGGATTTCCATTCTGGGAAAGCTGATGGCTGAGCAGGATATTTTTGAGGAGACAACTGGACTTATAGCAATTGTGACAATATTGGTACTTCAGTTTTCATCTCTGTCACACTGATTCACTAAACACTTTTTTTTTTTTGTTTTAAACTAACCTATGGATTTGCTGCAACACAGAAAATGGCACACTGGATCTGAACTGGTTTTAAGTCTGTTTATAAAACTGAGGTACACTAACTGTGTACCATGTACACACTGTGCTCATTTTTTACACAGTTTCCATACACTAAGTTTTGTGCCGTTTTGCTCCAAATAATACTTTCTGTGCAGCTTCAGACTGGTTTTGTCTCATAGTTTACAGAGGTGTGTCTATCCTTGAGAGTGCTAAGAATGTAAGCAGAGGCAGAAATCATATTTTCCAGGCATCCAGTAACACAGCCCGTGTGTAAGGAAGCATTTGAGCATTTTACATTCATACTTGGGCAGTGAGGGTTGACATAGGCAGGGAGGGGATAAAAGAATTAATACATGGGAGGCAGAAAATGAAATTAAAAAGAGAAACAGACTAATTCAACTTCTGTGTACATAAATTATACCATCTTTGTTGATACTAGCTACGCATTTAACCTCCACAGAGTAAAGGCTTAACTATGTTCAGATGTCAGCAGATTTAATTTAAAAAGTGTTTTCAAGAGAACATCACAGGTCAGTGAACAGAGTTGCCTTGGCAACCACGGCCAGTTCGTAACTTCAAGTGGGGCAACCCAGGTGGTGGACAAGCTCGCCCGGCGTTTGCAGAGTGCCTGTCAGCCAGTAGGATGTTCCGTCAGCAGCCCCATCCGGAGCGAGGAACCCCTGGGAGAACTGGTTCGGGGTTTCGAAGGCATGAGCATTGCTTAGAAACAAGTAAACAGGCACACACACAATCTCCAAAACACACCCATGAGGATTGTTTTCCTTTTTTTACTACCTTCATCCCCTAGGAAAAAAAAAGTAATCAAAAAAGATTCTGCTTTCTGCCTTATTAAAACTAGGGTTTTAACGTCCCGGCAGTTCAATCAAGCTGTGCTGTGGCCTGAAGGGTTCGGCAGACAAGGCGACATAAGGCACACGTGGAACAGGCACGGCACACAGCCTGCCCTTCTGGGAAAGCTCCGGCAGGAATCCGCCAGGACGGGACACGGCGGTGCCGCTGGCGGCGGCCGCTTCCTCCGGCGGGTCTGGGCCGGGCCGGGCCGGGCCGGGCTCGGCTCCGCTGCCACAGCGTCCAACGCCCGCCCGCTCGGGCGGAGCCTCTCCCGTAAGCGAGCCGAGGGCCCGCGTGCCGGAGCACGGCGAGGGAAGCGCCTCCGCCACGGGGCGGGGAACGGGCCCTTGCCGAAACAGCGGCAGGACGAGGCCGCGGGACCCGACGGCGGGCCGGCTCTCTGGGCGGCTGTCGGCGGGGCCGAACGCCTGTGCGCGGCAGCGGTCACCGGCGGCTCCGCAGAAAAACCTGCGAACGCTCAGCCGGACCGGCCGTGGCTCAGAGCAGGCGCTCGGGAGAGACCCACACGCCGTCGGTAGAAAACCCAGGGAATGACCGTTCGCCTTAGCGGAAAGCTCAGCTCAGTCATCTCGCACCCCCATAGCTACTGTCTTCTCACACGCGTAACTGCAGCGTCACCTGATGTGCTCTTTAAATCAGAACATCATGCTGTTTCACGCTGCGTAGGATCACCTTGTTGCTTCCTATTGGGTTCAAAAGACAAAGCACGCTGAAATGAAGGAAAACTAATTATTTTTGTATTAGCTCCTGGTGTATTTTTAACTACTACTATTGGCTTAACTACAATTAAGGCATTTAATATTTAAAAAAAACTAATGAGAATTGAGTTATTACGGCAAACTATTGACAAAACATAGCAGAGGGCCTAGTCCCTGCGGATGCAACGCAAACCGAACACGTGCTTCCAATCTGCAGCAACAGCAGATACATATTAAAAATATATATGACTTGCTCTGTGAAACATATATTAATATGAGTGTCACACAAAAATGAATGGAACTATCTCATGTTTAACAGTCAGGTGCAAGGCTTCAGAGTTTTTTTTGTATGCAACATTCATAGGCTTTTTAAATTTTTTATCCTGGAGTGCCACCTGTTAACAGCACAGATAGGCAAATGGGAGGGGAAAGCATCCTATTCAGGCACCCTAGGTAGTCCAAAGCTCTTACTCAAAGTGTTTAGATTTAAAGAGTAATTTTTAACATTCTTAGATCCTAACACATGCCTTTAGAAACGAAATCTAAACCTCACAAGATATCACTTCTATTTTCTTAGTATGTGAAAGGAAACTAATATGCCTGCAGTAAAAGTCACAAATAATTGCTTCACCTTCTGACCCACAGTCCTGATTTTCCACAGAGCTTAGAAATGTCACATTTCAATACACTATAAATATCTTTCACCTCAGGAAAAACTCAGGTCTATAGGGGCTCAGCACAAGTGAAACGTGTGTCTAGTCTTTCGTGGGCATATGCATGTCCTGCTAATAAAAGCATGCAACGCTTCAGTGTTACTGGCAGCAGTTTCTGGTTTTATTTTCACTACCCTAGCAGTCAGTAGTTTGTGTGCAAGAAATATATATGGAAAAATCTGCATATAAAGCACAAGAACATGAACAGCTCTCCCTGAACACACAAACAGATGCATATATACAACACACTTCAAACACAAGTTATAAACTTGGCTATGAGGATTCAATAGAACTAGTAACAGTAAAACCAAAAGGTTTATTGCAAATGACTATGGACCAGATCCTTAACTAGGAGCACACTTGAAAGGATCATAGAATCACAGAATGGTTAGGGTTGGAAGGGACCTCAAAGATCATCTAGTACCAACTCCCCTGCCATGGGCAGGGACACCCTCCATACACCAAGTTGCTCAAAGCCTCATCCAACCTGGCCTTGAACACCTCCAGCGATGGGGCATCTACAACTTCTCTGGGCAACCTTCTCCAGTGCCTCACCACCCTCAGAGTGAAGAATTTATTTCTTATATCTAATCTAAATCTGCCCTCTTTCAGTTTAAAGCCATTGCCCCTTGTCCTATCACTACATGCCCTTGTAAAAAGTCCCTCTCCAGCTTTCCTGTAGGCCCCTTTAAGTACTGGAAAGCTGCAATAAGATCATCCTGGAGCCTTCTCTTCTCCAGGCTAAACAGCCCCAACTCTCTCAGCCTGTCTTCACAGGAGAGGTGCTCCATCCCTCGGATCATCTTCGTGGCCCTCCTCTGGACCCGCTCCAGCAGCTCCATGTCCTTCTTGTGTTGTGGACTCCAGACCTGAATGTAGTATTCCAGGTGGGGTCTCACAAGAGCAGAGTAGATGGGCAGAATCACCTCCCTCGACCTGCTGGCCATGCTGCTTTTGATGCAGCCCAGGATACAGCTGGCTTTCTGAAATAAATCCTCCTCCACTCAGAAGCCCACTACCGGTGCATCACTCCAGCTGAACACAATAGCTTCTAAGGCCATCTCACCTACCACACACCTGAACATCCTTGCCAAAGCAAGCTACCAAGAAGCTATAGCACCTGATGGTACCTACCATTCTTGTGCAGGAAAGCACAACATCTATCACAGACACCCAGCAGCAAGGTATTTCCTTCAGCCTTCCTTCTTCCACATCTCCTTTATTACAGTGCTAACCCCATCTAACAGCACAGGCAGAGAGCACCTGGAGAAGCCCTGTGTTATGTGGGATGATGTGATGTGTTGACCATAACTAACAGAATCCTCCACTGCCCAAAGACAGCAGTTTGCAGACTCTTTGCACTAATTAAGTGGCGTAAATGAGCAGCACTGCTGTTTGGAACATAAGCTGCAGACCTCATCTTATGTCCCAGTAAGTAATACAAAGTCGTAACAAAAATGCTGTATTTTCACTTTCCAAAATACTGTTCTTTAGCTAGAAAGGACGTGCTTGTAATTTTGTGCATGCAAAAATAAATCACCTGAGCTTTATTATGTAAAACAGTAAAACCGTAATCTACATGTACACATTTTATAGGCTGTGGTATCTTTGCTAGCAACATAAAGAGTATTTGTTTAATTTATATGCAAAGAGAGGACTGAGGCATAAAGAACAAAGTGCAATAAGAAGTGTTGGGAATAGAAGATCTGAAGCAGACATCCATTTACAACAATTCAAAAGTACACAAAAGAAAAAATAAAATCTCTATTACTGAAACAGATGTTTCTGAGAGAGGATAACAAAAACAAGAAAATCCCAACACCTGGAAATGTAAGTGGTAGCAAAAACTGTAGGATAAAAGTAAATAAAGCTAATAGGTTTGTATTAGTAGAAGGGCATCTGTGAAGTAAACCAACTGTCAATGAATTAGCTGGAAACAGTAATTTTTAAGAAGATGAGCCAAAGTATTTTGGCTTTTAGTTTAACTGAATAGAAAGAACACGTGAGAATTTAGAACTTAAAATTAAATATCCAAGTCTTCCTGGACATTATGTGAATAATTCCACCTGTGACAAAAGTATAAAGCAGTACTGGAATCCAGATAGCAGAAGCTGCCATGTGTGCAAAATTTGACATCATTAATCATTCCTACTTGAAAGCCATTCCTGTGACCAAGACTACTGCGACAAACAGGCCGTTAGGGGGTAGAATATACTATTCTGCTGCTGCATCAAGGTGCACATGATTCTATTTCATATTTCTACACCACCACCAAACCACCACAGAGAGCTGTGAAGTAGCTGTTCCAGCAGAGCACTTTTTTTGCTCAGATGACCATCCTGTCTCCTTTTGCTAGGCACCTCATGTAAGTCAGACAAGATAGCAAGTTGTTAAAATAGGATGTAAAATAATTTTCAATATTGTTTTTAAGAAGTCATCAGAACTTTTTAGTAGCCACTTAAAATACTCAGTTGTTTCCATTTCTTTTGTTTAGCTTAAAAGACAACAAAGTATCCAACAGAACCATATTTTAGGTGCAAAACACAAATGTCATCAACTGGCTAAACACGATGCATGCTTTTGAGTTATCTTTATCAACCCAAAACCTAGACAATATTAACTTATTCAGTAATTTATTACCCTTTATTTCTTCCTCTGACTTTGAGCTCTTAATACCTGCACAATGTTGCTGCCTGCAAAACTGGCTCGTCTCCATATCCGCCCTCTGACCAAAGCCTCGTTTAACAGGTGAGCTAGTTTCCGCTCCATCTCAGCCTGAAACACTTCCTCCTGAATTCGCTGGTCGACGACACCCAAGAGAACTACATTGCAGAGAAAGTAACCCAAGAACACAAATGAATTAGTAAAACTTTTCAGTGTCTTTCTTGCAACTTCAATTACAAGCTTTGAGTCACCTTGTGACATCTCATGGACAATTCAAGAGCTGTATTCATATGGGAATACTGCCTGAGTCAGCCAGAGGTTACATGTTGTAAAGGAAGACATTGGGTGGGAAAATGTTAGAAGAAATAAATTTAAAAAAAAAAATACAAAATAGGGCAGAGGCCATTCTTGAAATCTCAACTAGTCTAGACAGACTCAGGATATTGAAGAAAGTTTCAATTCTAAAAAACTCCAAACTTATGAGCATTTAACAAATTGTTT
Source organism: Tauraco erythrolophus (assembly GCF_009769465.1). NCBI lineage: Eukaryota > Metazoa > Chordata > Aves > Musophagiformes > Musophagidae > Tauraco > Tauraco erythrolophus. The sequence continues at coordinate 66,038,287 of NC_141468.1, read as the reverse complement.
AAAAACAAACAAAAGAGAAAATTCAGTCTAAATTGTCTCCTGCAACTACTTTCAGCAGTTATGTTCGAAAGTGATACACAGAGGTGAAGATGGGCAGGGCAAGGGTCCAGAATCAAGGAGAAAAAATAGAAGACCAGCAGCACGTGAATGAAGATGTGTATTCCAAGTGCATCTTTCCCAGATAAGATAAACGAGTATGGCAATCACAGCACAAAAAAAACCCAGTTAGTAGCCCTGCTCGCTTCACTTCCCAACCCCAGGTACTCTGGGTCACTGGGGCAGCTAACGCTGAGAGGAATCCCCAAGGAACAACACACAGGAAAAATGAAAATAAATTGTGGACCTTTAACTAACAAAATGTCATCCAGTAAAAGAAAAGTAGAGTGAATGAAGCGACAGCCATTCAAATGACCTAATTAAACAACCCTAAAGGATAGTAAACCAACTCACTGCTGACTGCAGTAAAATACAGTTTTCATTCCTGAGGCTCTCCTCTAAATTGGTCTGTATTTTTTAGAAGTCTTTTTTTTTCAATAAGTGTTTTCATGCTTATTTTTTTTAAGTTTGATGCTTAATAAAGAGCCATCCAACTAGATATTTTTATGAAATTTTTAATGGAACAAAAATATTAAAACCACTTTTTCCATTTAAAAATTTTCACTGCAGATGTCAGAAAAAGAAAACATTTTCACGATTTCTCATAGGGATCAACATCATCTGTCTTCTAAATTCAATCATAGACTAAATATCTCAGAATTAAATATCAAAATAAATAGACAGTGGCCTAAGGCTATTATATACAGCAAGCAGAAGACCTGTGTATTGAATTTCAGTATCAATGAAACATAGCAGGAACTATGTTCTAAAACTGAGAAGGACAGCTACAGAGAACACTGCGTATCCCAGCGTTTTATGACTATTGGGATACATGCACATATGTCTGGGTAATCTAATATTAAACCTCTCATCTTTATGTGCATAAATGTCATCATTTTCCTATGTCATGATTCTTTATTCTTACAATACAGTATATACAGACTGAAAGGACTGATCCAGCCAAAGTCTACTAGCTCTTCCCAGGCTCCCTGCAAGAACTGGGATTACAAGAAATTCCTCTACTGCAAAAAAGGTGCTGCAATTGGCTTTCAAAATCTTACAGTCAGGAAGTTCAGAAAAACCCAAAGGGACATGATTTCTGAGCTGGAAGAACCCTCTTACTGCAGGATCTAAGGGAACTCCCAGCAACAACAGACAAAGCAAACCTAAGGCTGAGCAAGAGAGGGTGGGGATGTGACCAAAAAAAGCCAACATAAATAAATCTCTAAGGAAGGATGACATTGGGTGTGGGAGACATGCACATAGCTTCTCTCATGTTACTGAACATGATCTGAAACTCTCCATTTTTCTTCTCTAAAACAAACTGTGTGGGCTTCAGAAATTAAGTTGCAACTTGGTTTCCTGTTTAAAAAGTAAACTGGATCACTGGTGAGAGGAGACAGAGATACCTGAAAAAAGAGTAAGTCTATACTACTGATGAACTACAGATGGTAAAGTTGTGGGAAGACAAAAGTGTATCCAGTGGGGCATCAGCACTCTAACAGCAAGTTTGGTAGGCTCTGCCTGGTCATCGTTCAGGCTTTCTCCTTAAAAGAATCAGTTAGGACCTACAGCGCGCAGGCAACCTTGGCAGCCTTTGAGCATCTCAATGTGACAGCTCAACCATATCTGTGAATTACAGAATAAAACATCCGAAAGACTTGGGTGGGAGGGATCTGCTGTGAATGAATCAGAAGAGATCAATGAAATGTGATGAAATTCTTTCATGTACTCAGAATGTATCTATTTTCATTCTGTTTTATTGCTGGCATGTTTTAGTAGAAAGTGCCACACAAATAAAATTTTAATTTTCACTTAAAATGATAAAATAAAAAAAAAAAAACAAACAAAAATCAATGTGGTATATTGACAGCATGCAGAGTAAACACATAATATCCTGACAGTGTAAGTTGTCTCACTAAGAATGATCTGCTTTATAGACAAAAAGTACTTTGTGTGCAATATCAAGGAATTGCGGTAGTTCATTCTAGACTTGGGAATTACATTTCCCAGATATTCCAGGTCACTAGGCCTGGTTTTAGAATTTGGTTTAAACTTTGGTTTTAGAATTTATTCAGCTCAGGCACGTTATTACCTCACAAGAATGCAGCACCCCTAAGCTATCAATATTTATGTACGCTAGTTATCCTGCTAACAAAAATAATTGCACTCTTACTTACTCACAGAGATTGTACGTACCTGTTCTCACCCAGGAAGATTTCATCAACTGAGACACATTAAGCTTAGGATAATGAAAGGCTGAGGGAAAAACAGAATGGAGGAAAAATATCCGTAAGAACAGTATTCTTGACAACATACACAAAAAAAAGAAGCCACTTCATAATTTATACTGTCAGTAAGCATCTTATTTACACAGACGTACTACTACTCCTGAGGCTATGCAGACACAATGGTAAGGAAAGCATTCCAAACACACGCTCCCTAGTTCATCTCCGAACAAAAAGAAGCTAAGTGAAGCAGTCAGATTCATCACCTGAAAGATTTCAAGCTGCTGCACCCAGGTCATTGCGCCTAGAAATTTAAGAAGTTCCCTATCTGAATTGTGACTCTTACTGAGCTAGTTGCAGGATCAGACTTTTGCTCAAAGGGCAACAAGGCAACTCATGAGTGTCTCAGAATGAAAATAAGACCTTCTCTGAGGCAGAAACTACACGGAAACACGAGATGTAACGCAGAAAACTAAATATATCTGATTTGTGTTCCAGATTTGTGCAGGGGGAAGCATTTAAAAAACACCACCTTGAATTTCTTTTTTTTTTTTTTTTTTTTACAAAAATCACAAATAAATGCATGTAGAAACATTATTGTAGGCAAATCTCATGGCTTTTGTGTCTGGCTTGGTGGCTCTGAGCTTTCTTGATTTTTAAAAAAAAAACCCTCTACTCCAGACTGAAATCCTTGCCCCAGTGAGGTAAATAAAGTCTGTTTCTACTGACTTCAGTAGGGATAAGGTTTTTCCCAAGGTTTCCACTGGAGAGCAGTAAAGGCATATTGGGAAACAAGTGAAGATGGGGGCTGGGCCAACAGTTTCCTCAAGGGAAATCTTAAGTTTCACTATGGCGATAAGGAAAAAGAATGGTCTTCACTTTCTCAAAATATTTAATCCAGATGCAGTTTCCTAAGCATTATACAAAGGTTAATTTTTAAACCATTTCATGGATTGAAAGAATGCAGCCCATAACAATTAAATGACCTGGTCCATGCTAGATCAATTTAGAGTAAAGATGTCTTGTCTTCAGTTGTAGACTAGTTTGCCACTATCGCATGTTTCAAAGAAACAGAAAATTACCATTTTTCTAATTTAATTGTGCAATATTTTATAGAGTAGCTGACCTCTGACAGTGTACCTAAAAATTGATTCTGTTGCCCCTTAAAAAACTTCAGAATTTTTTGTTAAGGTAAAAGCAAAAGAACCATTAGTTGTGTCATACCTTTTATTTTCATAGATTTATAAATAGTACTATGGAAAAAAAAAAAAAATTTGGTTATTCCACCTTCACTTCAATAATAGCACCACTAGCTTCAGAAGAACCAACCGGGAGGTACTTTGTGACTTACTATTCAGGAGAGTACCAGAATATGGTCCTTTATTCTGAACAGGAAACATCGGCCCTCTATACACTGACCAGGATGCATCGAATTTCCAAAACTCAGACACACAAAAAGCACCTCACAGTTCATTTAAACACATACATTTATTTCCAGCTTACTGCTACATGATTCTTCTGATTGTAGCTTTTAGATTGGAGTTCTATTTTCTCTGGTCAGGCAATTGTTTATTTCAATTTAGAAATACAACCTGAACAAAAAAGCATAAACTAAACTGCATCTGTTGTTTTTCCAAAGCATGGAAAGAGCAAGATAAGAAAATCAAAAACCTTCCAATGTCCATAAAGCATTGAAGTGCTAGCAGTTGTGAGTTTTTTTTCTTCTTTTAAATAAAAGTCATGTTTTGCCTCAATACTTAATGTGCTCTTCACACTTTTTCTCATTAGTACTTGAAAATGATTTAATTCATGCAAATTGCCGGATGACTACTCACTTAAACTTTTCACGGAATTAATGAAATTTAAAAATAAAACAACTTGAGCAGAAAATCTTGAAACTGAAAAGAAAGATGTGCCATGATCATCGGCAACTAAGGCTGGGTTCTAAAACCCACAAAGAATGCATGAAATGATGGGCGCTTCTGCAACTGAGACCATGCTCAAAAGTCAGAAAATCCACGTTCCAGCTCTTATTCCATAGGTCACTCAAGTGTCTCACCAGCACACGTGGCCAGATCCTGAGCTCAGCTGGAGTCTTAGAACTGCAGTAAGATCATATTTGCAAGACTCCTAATACCCTCTGGAACTCACGATTAAAACCAGCACAAACTGATTGTTATTCTGAGGGGTAAGTTGGACAGACAAAATGCAATTATTAGTTAGATTACAGCTGCTCTGCTAATGACTATAGATGCATTAATGAAGTAGATGCATTAATGAAGTAGATTATTCTAATGCACAGCCCTGAAGCACCACACAGCATAACAGCATTGATTCAATGCTGACTGAAGAGGCAAAGGGTCACCTATTCAGCCAGGAACCTCTTGGCGGCAGTTTGAAGCACACAAACATGACCTTCGTCAGATGCTCCAACATGGATCTCTCTGACTCTCTCGTACAGAGATGTGTGGAACCATACAGGACAGAACCAGTACCATATTGATCATTCTTATTTCTTATAAGTGGAGGAACAGTCATAGAAAACATGGTGAGAACGTAGTATTTGGAATGAGAAGGTACCAACTGAAAAATAAGATTCCATGCAAATGCTGGGGTGCAGGCAATAGTAATACACTATCTGTTATAAGTCTGATCCAAAATCCATCCAGATAAAAATTGCCAAATATTTCTGCAGTCTTTAGACTGCATCATATGATTTTATATTACCCTATTGGCCTTGCAACATCTCCAAGATATCCCAAATAGATGCCACCCAAAGTGCTACTTACAGCACTGAAAAAACAGCAAGTCCCAAGGCAACTCCCTCTATTTAAAGCCATAATAAAACCAAAGACATTTATTCGGGCTGAGTTCATGAAGGCCAATATTCCTCATCTAGTTCACAGTTAGCCTTTGCCTGTAGTCAGAGAAATCTTTCAGCCATAAAGAGATACCGAATATATTGTTTCCTGTTGCTTTTAATAAACTAGCACTCAAAAACCGTGACTAGTCTTGGGTTTTTTCTCTGATGACATGTAGTTCACAACCATCTAACAAGTTTACAATCTAAAATGTGAGATGCAAGGTGGACAATGCGAAATAAGCATGCAGGAAGCTGTAAACTGAACATTTGAATAGAAGCATGTTGCAGAAGTCACCTAGAAGTCTGTGGGGGAAAGAAAAATGTCTGGAAGTTTCCAGGCTTAGCCACTCCAACAGCCCTAGTCCTGCACAGAACAGTCTATTCTGTCAAAATAATAACTTTCACTACTGACTCTGACTATAAATGAATGGAAAAAGCTGACAAAAAATTCCTGTTACTGACATACTGCACAGGGACAACCCACACAGTCAAAAATATAAACAGCACATATTAGTTAGGTGAAAAATCCAGTAAAAGGCAACGTGAAGCGAATAAGCAGCAGGGAGCAAATACGTTCCTTCGAACAAGGCTCATATTCGGGATATCGATGGCAAGGTCTCACTTCACTTAACAGTGCTGAGATACAGTGATATCGCACAAGTAGCTTTTCCTTAGTATGACTCAACTTCAACTCCCTGACAGCTCAGCTCACCTACAAATAATTTCTTTTTCTTCAGATGCAGACTATAAAACTTAGAAAATTATATACAGAGCCCTCAGGGGAAGAAAAAGTCATCACCAAGAGTATTAACTGTTACCATGTCTGATAACTAAGATACAAACAGCATAGAACAATATGGCAAGGAACATGTCACAGTATGGTTTGGGTTGGAAGGGACCTCAAAGATCATCTAGTTCCAACCCCCCTGCCATGGGCAGGGACACCTTCCACTAGACCAGGTTGCTCAAAGCCTCATCCAACCATCCTGTGGATGCCCCAACCTTCGAGGGATGGGGCATCCACAACTTCTCTGGGCAAACTGCTCCAGTGCCTCACCACCCTCAGAGTGAAAAATTTATTTCTTATATCTAATCTAAATCTGCCTGTCTCTTTCAGTTTAAAGCCATTGCTCCTTGTCCTATCACTACATGCCCTTGTAAAAAGTCCCTCTCCAGCTTTCCTGTAGGCCCCTTTAAGTACTGGAATGCTGCTATAAGATCATCTGGGAGCCTTCTCTTCTCCAGGCTGAACAACCCCAACTCTCTCAGCCTGTCTTCACAGCAGAGGTGCTCCATCCCTCGGATCATCTTCGTGGCCCTCCTCTGGACTCGCTCCAGCAGTTCCACATCCTTCTTGTGTTGTGGACTCCAGAGCTTAATTTTGGCTCTAGACAGGGCTCTCACTCGGATCATGGTTCTAGATCACTTGTTGGTGCTAGAGTGGGTTCTAAATCACTCAGTTCTAGAGCACGTTCTAGCTCTTTTCTCTGGAGACAAAATTGGAAACTGGTTATCACACCAGTGATATGAAAACAGGAAAACAATTTTTATGTATTTGGTTTAGATTCAAAGTCCCAAGGAGCATGTTCTAGGTCACTTGTTGGTTGTAGATTGGGGTTTGGTTTTGGTTCCTGATTGTTATGTAACTAGGTTGGGATTCAATTTGCTTACTGGTTCCTGATTGTTCTGTACTCAATTTCATGTTCAGGAAGATGGTCTTGAACTTCTAGCTCACGTGTTGGATCAAGACAGTTGTTTTGTTTTGGATTGCAATCTAGCTTACTACTTGGTTCCAGAGCACATTCTAGCTCGCTGGTTGGTTCTAGAGCAGGGTCTAGCTCACTTGTTCTAGAGTGGGTTCCAGACTGCACTCTAGCTTGCTTGTTGGTTCTAGAGCCGGTTCCAGGTCAGTGGTTGATTCTAGAGGAGAGGGAGGGGTTTTTCTTTCCTTTTTTTCTTCTTTTGAGAGGAAGGCTCATAGAATGGTGATCCTGTCATCTTCCCATAACTCTCCTAAGTTTGTGGCCATTCTTTTCTCTGGAGACAATATTGGAAACTGGTTATCACACCAGTGATATGGAAACAGGAAATCCATTTTTATGTATTTGTTTTAGATTCAAAGTCCCAAGGAGCTGAGTCAAGGGGAACTCGCCAAGCCCAGACCTGTACTGCAGCCATGTCCTACGGCAGAGGTAAGGCTCGAGGCAGGTCATGGGGAAAGCAAAGCAGACACAGAGATTTCCTTGGAGGAAGGAAGAGAGGAACTAACCGTTGGCTGGGCAGCACCAAGGTTTCACCTCATCTGATCCATTGCTGCTGCTTCCAAGGTTTATTTGGGAAGGGCCATATTGGCAGAGGTCTCGGGGACTCACAGCAAAGGGTCAAGTGGATGGTGAGAGACAGTCGTTGGCTTCCCAAGGTCTGCAGTTTCCAGTCCTCCTTCTTTGCCTTATCTTGGCAACGTAACCACTCCACTTACCAGATTCTTCTGTTATGCTCTGAGTTTGATTTCATATTTACATAGAAACAATTTACATATAAACAATAACATATGTAAATTGTTTCTATGTAAGTATATAAATATCCAAAATTCCTCCCAAAATTCATATTTAAAAGCAGAGAGTTGTATATTAATTTGCATAGAGCAAAGCAGCTACCTATCTAAGGAAAATCTTCACAACACCCTCCCTGTTATGAGTCCTCTGTAGACTGAAGGACAGCACAAAAGCAGAGTTCAAGGCCTAGAAAACAAAAACATTTAGGCATCTTCCTGCCAAAGTAGCTTTAAGGATCTGGCTGTTGGTCGTCCTCAACAGACTGCTGAATAAGAGGTCTCAAGAAGGACCTGCCCAATGCTGCTGAGCCTCTGGATGTGATTTCTGTCTCTGAATAGCAAAGATCTAAAATCTTTTGGCTCAAAATTCAGTCACAGCAACAGTGCAAAAAACTTAAAAACAGCTAAAAATAACCAAGTGTGGTTGCCTCACTTATAAAAGCACATGAGCTACGTTCATTATTGTGCTTGCTGAGAGACAGATCCATAGCTCTAACGAGCTGAGAAACTGTGTTCCCACTTTGCTGTCTTACCAAATCACACCGTGTCTGGTGCTCCAAAACGGGGACTACAAACGTGCCGAAGTGCTATTGAGACCAAACTAGACAAGTTCAAATCAAAACGAGCTGTCCTGCAGTGGGCTCAATCTACAGTAAACATGAGTTTCTCTAGCAACAAGCAAGTCAAATGCTCAGCAGATGCTCCTTGATTTAGGACACCATATCCACCAAATCCTCATGTTTTCTACATTGTGAACTTTGGGAAGATCTTATAGTTCTTAAAAATTCTGAATTACTAAATTGAAATGTAATATATTTATTTTAATTTGATTTATTACACATCTTTTATTTTATTTTATTACAACATTAAATGTTTTGAAAATTCAGTCTAGACAAATTTGAAGGTCATCCTCAAAATTTCTCTATCAAACAAACAGACGCCACCATCACCAAACTCTGGCTTGATCTCTGAGGCAAGCGCTATGCTGTGTTGGCAACATTCAATCGATAAACTCTGGCAGCAGTTAGGTGGGGTTGTTGAAGGCAAGGGTGTATATGTAGCTTGTTCAGCTGTCATCATCCCTGCTACTGGGGATGTGCACCAAAGAAACAGCATTTTTAAAGAGCTCCAAATAGGAGAATCTGGGAATAAAGTGTGTATCATGATGGACTTAGTCACCATTGATGAGTAACTCTGCCCTCCTACACTAAGGGTCTGCTTGAGGATTTGAAGCTTGATATTGTTTGGGAGATTTTGGTGGATTTGAGGGGAGGAAGACTAATTTTGTGTTTGAAGTCTGAAGACCTGTGCTCGAATTTGCAGGAATGAAGTACCACACTGTTAGCATACTTGTTTAAAATCACCAATAGGAATAAACAAACAATTCCTGAAGCTTCAGAAACAAAGTTATTTCTATAACTCACCCACAAGCTTGGACATGCCACTGCAGTAACTAAATTTGCCAGGCCACAACAGCCAACATCTAAATTACTTCATTGCAAATCCTCACAGTAGTCAGGAAAGGAGGAGAAATCGAAATGGGACCTTTTTCCAAAGGCACTGCCTGACCTCTTGTCTCATTCTACTTTGCATGATTTTCTCATTAACATGTGCGCTACCACAGAGCTCCCCTGGCATTAGCCAGGAATCAGCCCCACTGGCCAGGAAGTATAAGCATGCAGACAACACAAGGAGAGCTCCTGCTACGAGCACTAAAGGAACTAACTTCGAATTTCCTAAGTACCATCGGGAAAGGAAAATCAGAAGAGTCTACATGCATGTTTAATAGGAATGTTTTTCCCTTATAACCAGCCTATCTTTCAGGATACACCGGCCTTGGTAGAAATTCTGTTGTCATTTAATTGCACCGTAGCTCCATCGCACAACTCAGAAGACGGATTCTCAGCAAGGGGCAGCCTGTGAATTCACTACAAACATTGCTCCAGAATATGTGGACAAAACTACAGGGAAAAAAAAGCCCCATGACACTGAAAATGTTACCCAAGAGACTAGAAGTTAAATAACTTCTAGGGCAAAGGTGCAAAGTGTCAAAAACAAGACAAAGAGATAACAGAGAGCAAAGAGAAATGTGTTTCAAGTAATCAAGGTAAGATCAACATTTAATTCTAATTCAGTACGAGATAAATAAAGACGACAGCTCACAACCTGAGAAGTTCTGTGGCCTCAGGAGGAACAAAGGAAATGCTAGTCATATACGGACAGGGATTCTCAAGGCTTTTGGTCCTGGCTCAATTAAGTACAGTCATGATTGCATAGGTACAGTTTATGCAAGACGGAATGAGAGCAGAAATGTTTAATGGAAATGAGTCAACCACCTTGTACATTTTTCAATTGATTATGTGAGCAGAGGGTTCAAAAGTGTTGAAAAATGAAAACAAAAAGTTTCAAAATCTTAGTACATTTAAACTGCTTCTAGTCATTGGGAAAGTAGCCTGTGCAATCATCTTACATAGATTTAAAGGTGCTATGGAGAACAGCTTCTGTTGACAATCACTCATTTTACAGTATCTTCATTGACATACTACTGCACAGCTGCATAATGAGCAGCAGCTACCATTAGGCCTGATTTTCCACTAGACATTTAACTGTATAACAAGAATCACTGTGTCAGATGTTGTGCACCTATATAGCTCAGAAAAATAATTCTAAAAATTAATAATCTGCATTGGAAAGCACAGTGAGGTAGGAGAAACAGGGAATTAATGGACTGAGTTAACAGCAACACCCATCAGGGGCAAAAGGTAAGTACTGTTCTCTCACAATATTGTTTATGTTCATGAATCACTTCTGTCATGAGCAATCTATTAGTGTACAAGGATAAGCGTTGAGTTTAGAAACCTGGCTTATTTGTGAGACAGCTCATCTGAAAAATCTAACCAAACAAAAGTTGTCAAGGCTGAGTGTTAAGCAAACTTTGCTATTCAGACAGTTCCCATTAATCTAAGTTTAGCATGGCCATGGACTGGAAAAAACTACTTGCAATGCAAGTTGTACATAAGAAGTGAGAGGTATACTTAAAAGGTAATACCGTAAAAGATAACAGACTACTCAGAAAAGCACTGCTGCTGACTAACGGAACATCCAGACAGACTTTATGGGCAATATAAGCTTATGTTGCCAGTGTCCCAGGCTTTCTAGAAGTCAGAGCCACAGTTAAGTGCAACACAAATGCCAAGGTAGCAAACCCTGCTGAGAAGCAGCAAAGGCCCCTGTAGACATAACCACAGAGACACACCATGGATTGCACTTCACAGCAATATTGATCAAAGTGACTCTTTTTTTTTTTTTTCAATCTGGACTAAGACCAATGGACTAATGAAGTCAGGTTAAGCACGACTGGCCCAGCATAAAAGGAAAGGATGATGACAAAAGCAACAAGTTGCTGTAACGCTGATACGCAGTATGTGAACAGAGAGTGGCATGGATTTGCTCTGCAGAATTCATGACACAAGTTAGGTACTTGAAGCTGCGTTATCACTTATGCACAAAATTACTTTAAAATTGTAGAGAAAAAAATATTTAAAAAAGTATTTTGCAGTCTTGGTAAACAGCAAGCACTCACGTTCAGCAATTTGCTGCACAGGAAAGCCCAGATAGAAGCTGAATTCCACCACGGACAAGTTTCTTAGCTGCTCACTGACTTCGGATCCATTTAGAAAACCGTACCTATCTCGGACAGCAAAAACAATGCTCACGGGGCCTTGCCGAAACGCTGCCCCAGGCCTGCTCAGAGTTATATTCAGTATCTGAAAAGACAAGATTGAAGCAGGGTCATCAAAATCATCACTGGCATTTCCATTCCTTCCTTGACAGAAATTTTTCTCCTAATATGAAGGAGGGGGCAATTCACATCAAAACAGAGGAATATCTATTCCAGATTGATTCAGCCTGCTGAGTCTCAGAAGAGGTAAAGTTACATGTGAATTCCTCTTCTAAGAGTTATCCTTTAAGGCCAATTATCCAGAATTATCTGAAAGCTACAGTTCAGAAAATTATGAAAAAAAGCACCCAGAGAGACAGTCAGCAAAATAAATCTACTGATAAGGAAATCTGAGATGAATATCAAACTGTGTGGAACAGACAGGAAGAGACCATAGTAAAGAAACATTCTGAAAATGGATGTTCTCTTGGTCAAAACCTTCTGCATGATGCATGTCCAGATCCTACCACTGGCTAGAAGCCTTATTTTGGCAACAATGTACGCAGCAACTGTGTTCATGTAGACAAATCTTCCAGACAGCAAGGAAGTGTTTAAAATAAAAGTTTGCTAAGCTGATAGTCCAAGAAATTGTTTAGCGTGTTCTATCTTCAGTCTATCCAGTCACATTGTGTCATTCAGTTGTACTGTTCTGAGCACTTTACTGTAGGTACTATAAAGTACTTTAGGTACTATAAAATTTATGCCATTTTTCCTGCTATGATTTTATTTTAGAGTATCACAGATGGGCATTTATGGTGCTAGTTAATAACACGATAAAATTTTTACTAATTTTGGTATTATAGCAAAGTTAGATTAAATTTAAGAATTCAGACAGAAGAGGGAGTTGGTCTCATTAAGCTGAATTACAGACTTTCCAGGGAGTTGTAAGCTCTGCTGTGTGATTCAGTACCCAGCACATATGTGACACATTTCATCTGTGAAGTTCCAGTAGCAGCTGCCATGGACATCATATATCGCTGTAAGTATTTCTAAACCTCAGAAGCAACTAGCATGTTTGCTCACATAACGGCAGAGTACAGATAACTCCTGTATTCATTCCCTAACAGGATCCCCCGAGATCTGAAAGTTGTCTTCTGTCAAAAACATTCTAAACACACCCTACTCTGTAACAGTAAAATCTGATGGGTATGACTTTGATAAGGGTTGGAGCAGTCTTTGTAAGAAAAACTATAAAACCTATTATATTCAATGATGCTTTTGGATATAAATTATCATCTTGGATCATTTTTTCAAAAACCTTGAAACCAGATAGATATGTGCTGCCATATTATTCTGTATGGAAGGAAAAAACTGACTTCATGACAAAGCCTCATAGTTCTACATGATCTAGATGGCAAGTGGTAGCCAGCAAATATCTAATTCATTTTACTGGCTGGGGGAAACACAGGACAACCAAAGGTAAGGAGAAAAAGAGACAGACACAAAACTTGCTAATGTTCTTACCTGCACAGTGAAGTTGTAGAACTGCTGGTGTTTGCTCACCTCCATGAATGCCATCGTCAGCCCTTTCTCAATGCGCCGGCTAAAGTTGCAGAACCCAATATCCACGTTCCGAGGCACAAACTGAAGCACTGAAGGCAAAGGGTACATGTTATTCCTACAGACAAGTACTTCCACAAGAGACAAAAAAATGAGCAAGAGGATCCACAGGGTTATCACTTCTCATGGAATTCAGGACATACTCAGTGAAACGCTGGGTAAAAATACAGTAGAAATACATTTTGTGTTGGTGCAGTAAATTCTCTACTCATCAATATCTGTTGCTGTTGTAATTAGATTACCAAAAGATATCAGTGACAAAATACCCACTGTTTCCTCTTGTGGATTGAAAAACCTTCACTACATACATGTGACTAATTTTATACAACTTGAACACTGAATCAGCCAAACTAAAATTCTTAGTAGCCAACAGATCAATGAAAATCTTAAGGAAAAAAGCAACAAATCTCTTTCTTGTAGCTTGAAATATAATATTTAGCTTCTCTAAAAGATCAGATATTGAGTCTATTAATACACATTATTATCAGTCTAAAACTTTCAAAACACTTAATTAGCAAGCTATCTTTTAAGTCTAGAATCATACACCTTAAAAGTCTTTCACAGGAGAGAAAGAGTGAGCGTAGAGGAAGCTGAGCAGACACACGGACTTTAACTACATGCACATCTGTGGACTTCCTGATATAGTCTTACCCAAAGAAATGCCATAATCAGGTTACAGATCCTAATAGCAATGTCATACAAGGTTCAAGAGCAGTAATTATGCCTACTGTCTATATAACCATGTTATGCAGTGGAAAAAGAACATCACACCAGCACAATTTAAGAACTCATGTCTTACTGTACAGTTATTAACAGAGCAGAAACAATACATGAAACACACCAGAACAAAAGCACCATGTTTGACATTCGTTAACTCTCTGCCTATATACTCAATTCCTGTTACTACCTCTGTTAACAGTCAATCAACCAGGCAGGTAGTTTTGTTATGCAAATAACACCTGAAATAGATTTTAAATGATACCTCTGTCTTTCAAAATCTATTACATGGGTAATATTTTACTTTAGGTTATTAGTAGTCATGGACTTCAAATAAACTGCTGCCATACAGCAGCCATGGAAAGTTGAACACTACATGAGCAATTCTCCTGCTCACATTATACATGAGCAATCAATCCTCCAGCTCACCAATTGTCCTACATTATGATAATCCTAAAAAGTAGCAATTAAAGTATACTTTAAAGTATAAAGTAGCTGCATTGTGTTTTTATAAGTAAATGTTTCACACAAATTTTTTTCTCTTCTCACCTTTTGAAGCAAGAAAAAGAGCACATGTATTTTGCAACATGCCAAAAAAACTTTCCTGAAAAATAATGAAATTATGGGATTAAATGTTTACAATTTATCATGTCTCAACCACAAATCCGCCAAGTATTTCACTAATAACCAAGAACTAAGATTCACAGCAGTAGAACACAGGGTTTTGAACTCACCTGTCTGAACTTGGAATCTGTTATCTGGCACAGTGAAAGAAGGATGCAGTGAGAGGATCATAGGGGCCTCACCACGAAGAAGACTGCTGTTCATAAGCACATTTATGACAGCTACTGCCGTGTAAACAAAAGGACCTGATGTCACCAGGAAAGTAAATTTGGGGGAAATTTTATAAACCTACAAGAAGAGGAAAAAAAAATAATTTAAATAATCTTCGATGTGAAATGTGGCAACACTTTAGACCTACATAGTCTCATGCATTTCAAAGCCACTTCATCAAGAAGTAGGAAAATGCAATCTTTATTTTTCAAAGAGAGAGCAGCAGTACAAACACTGGGAAGGTGCCATGCCTTGCAGCCTCTGCTCCAGTCCATCAGAGAGGCAACTCTCCTGTGCTAGGGGCACCTATTAGAGTCTCTTCAGTACAACACACCAATCTCAATGCTTCTTGATTTATCACATCACAGCATAGTAGCACTCCCGCTTGCCTGCATTCCCTTGGCATAGATAAGAGTTCCCACGCAAAATTGCTGTTTACTTACTGAACCGCTTGCGTAGCTTCTGCATTTCAGTCATATACTGCATAGCGAATACATCCTATACCATTCACATGTGATATGCAAGGAGCAAAATACACATAGCCTGTGTTTTATGGATATAATTTTCACACTCAAGAACACTTTCTACCAGAGAAGGTTTCTATCTGCCTATTTCACCACAGTTACCACAATTACGATTTTCCTCTTTCAATTCATCTCCTGACTTCGAGTTGTCTTGAAAAAACCCTGAGGAGCCTGAGTCATCGTGTAAAAGAAATGAGACTGTAAGTTAAATACAAACCTAGGTGAATGTTTCCATGTAGAAACTCTTATCCACTATTTCTCTGTCACCTAAGTTAGAACAAACTGAAGGCTTTTATTTATTTAAAAATATTGCAGTGTCTTCTCTCCTTCAGAGAAAGTCTCTCAATACTAAGGACACCTGTTTCTCCAGAATTACTTCTTTCCTCTTTGGTTTACTCCCCCAGTTTGCTTTATTTGCCTAAGGCAGTCACACTAAAGTATTCTGAGATGTCCAACATGATGGCCTCACAAATAAATAAATAATCTAAATCAGAGACCCAAAGGTTCTGATAAATGAGCAACTCTTAGATGAAGAAGTGCTAGCACCTTGCAGGCTTTGTGCTGGTGAAGGGACATGTTAGATATCCTCAACTTCAGGACCAGCCTTACAGGAAAGCACAGTGCTACTTAAATTGGGACCTACATGTTCCTTACCGGTATTTCTGCAACAGTATAAAGTGACGGCAATCGCTGTTTAGATGAGACAGCAAGAAGCTCTTTCCTGTCCTCTAAAAACCATGCATTTCAAAGAGATCATCTTCACCAGAAGAAACTACCTCAGTAGCAGAAGGAAATAAAAAAGCAATCTATGCTGCTCATTATTCTTTTCTTCCTTCTTAGTCTGCAAACATATGCAAAATCCAGCTTTTATTTTAAATGGATTTAGACCCATAGATCTCAAATTTGTTTGATATGAATAATATGCACAGCTCTTTCCAGATCCTCTTATCTAAAATTTTATCCTTTTATCTCAGGATGAAACGATCTCTGCAGCTTCAGTTTGTCAAATGGAAACAGCAGTTATAATGGGTGAGAAATGCCAAAAGAAAGTTGCCCATTACTTGCAAAGGAGACTACTTAAAAGGCAAGAAAAAGAGGAATTAAAAATTACAAATGTCAGTGACAATTTGCTGGTGAATTATAAAGCAATATATGCTGAGGAAGAAGAGCGTAGTGTAGCCAGCATATACTTATGCACTAGTTAGGTATTTCAGATGAGAAAGAACACCTCTGATAACTAACGCAGCTGTCTCCGCCTCTGACCTGTTGCCGTGCACCACAGATGCAACAAAAGCAGCCTACTCCAAACACCCCCTGCAATTTTGCATCAACTTTCTCATCTTAACAGCTAACAGTTTTTCACTTTTGTGCCTCACTGCAGCAGAAACTGCAACTCCAGAAGAACGGAAATTTAAAAAAAAAACTTTTAAGTGTAATTTTGAGATAGGGGGACTAGATCCATTACAAGTCAAAACGACAGCTATGTCTGCTTGAGACATTGCAGGGTTGTCTTGAGTTTGCTCTCTACAGCCCAATTCGGATGACAGAAATAATATCGCCATGCCAGCATGATGCTGTCTACAAGCTAATTCACAGAGAAGTTTGCAAAGTTATCTAGGATAGATGAGCACAGCTCACGACTCGATTCATAAATGAGAATAGCTCCTCTTGGCACAGCTCTAATGGTTCACAAACCCATCCATCCATCCAATGCTCTCTTGGAGGTTCCACGTCTACTGCTAGGACAGCGAGAGGCTAACAAATTAGCTAGCTGAACCACCGCGTTTTAGAGCGCCACACACTAAAGTAAACAAGCACAAATTTCTTTTATTTAACAAGTTCAAATTTCTTATCTTAACACTTTGGGCTAGAAAGCTGGAGAAGCACGCAAAATTCCATATGTACTTTGGAGCCATTCCCACAGCAAAATCAGAAACCTTCGGTACGAGTAGAGAACCCTTACACCACCTCAAGTTAAGCTATCCCTTCTCCAAAGTGTGACGGCTACTCCAGCTCTGCTGTCTCCAGGACACAACCTATCTCATTCAAAGCTACCTTCAACAGAGAGTGCTTCTAGTATAGAAAGTTTTTGAGCCTCAATTTACTAGAGGCTAGAAGAGTATTTGAAGAAAACATCACTGTACACTTACTCTGTCCCTTATGACGTTCCCTAAGCATTTGCTATTGATTATTGGCCACTAAAATATTTTATTAGATGCACCTTTGCTACAAATTAATCCATGCCCACACTCCACTGTATTACGCTGTGTCAACATCTGGCAGAAAGCATAAACAACCGATTTCCTCATCACCACCTTATTAAGCTTCCCATAAAGAGCCTTCAGAGAGTGTTTAACTTCCTGAAGATGGGCTACAAAGGCTCACAGGTCTTAAAAATGAAACGAAGCTGCTCCTCCCAAGCAGGTTAGGATCTTAAGGCAACAATTCTCTCACCATTTTTACACACCCAAACGGTACCAGCCAGAACTTCCGCAGCACTGAAGCCAAGTGCAAGCCTACAAGGTGGCATCTTGGAAAGAAGTATTTAACTTTCAGTCAAAGTGAACCGATCTGCTTCCTCTGAAGGCAGAGATTTACCCATTTTGGCTTATAGAAATCAATACGCTAAGGGCAGGTCCAAAACTCCACATTAAATACAGCAACAAAGTGGCTGAGGTACACATCATACTGCATGACAAAATTTCCAAGCACAAACGAAGCTGGCAAAATGCTCTTTCCTGTTGGCATGAACTTAAAGGCACCAGGGGGTCCTGGCAGCGAGTCACTGCCAACACTGCTCTATTTCACACCCCAGTGCAACAAAGCTAAGTCAACAGAACGTTGTATAACAGATCTTACCCAAGTGTCATACGGTTTACGTTAGAGAAAGCTGACAAAAATTGCTCTTATTCAAACAATAGGGTCTTATTCTTTTGCAGATGCAATACATTGAGACCAACTGAAAAGAACTTTTAAAAAAATAGGTTATTCTCACTTTGCTGTAAGGACTTTTGCTAGGAAAAAATTGACAAAAGTTTTTTTCATTTGGCAGGATTCAGGCCTGCCTCTTTTTTTTTGTTTGTTTGGGGTTTTTTTCCACATCAACAACTCAGAATGTTTGAAATAATAGAGAAGCAGAGACCAAAGTTTCAACTGAAAAAGTTGGGAAAAAAAAGTTTTAATTCTCCTTTCGGTGTTAAACTTGGTTTGTACTTAAATTGAGCAGCAGTTATATCCATTGTTGCCATGGATTTTATTTTTTAAGGCATACATTACTATTGAGTTAAATTTAACAAGACTGTCTACTGATTTACTGCGCATTACATCACAGCAAGGGAACAACATCTGTGAGCTGTAATACGAGACACAGTAAAAATGCAGCTTAGAGAAGTGCACTGCTTTACCATAACTTGCAAATGTACACACAGTTCCTGAGTATTCTCAAGTAACAAAAGTCAGGTCTGTTTGATTAATTAAGTTTAGCAATATAGACGAATTCTGTTTAAATTTTTGCATTACATCACCATTAAACATGCCGATACTATAGACGGATCTTTATTTAAAATAACACTTTTGGTAGTACTTCACTGTTAGAGGTGAATACATTTGCTAGTCATTATTTTTAGTGCAAAACTCATACACAAGGCCACACAAAGAGAACACATATGACAGCAGCATTCTAGCATAAAATAAGCATAACTGATTCCACAGAGATGTCTTCTCCTTTTGATAAAATAGAATTTGCAAAGCATAAAGCCAGACTAACTGCATTACTTATAAAAACAGTTGCTTCTGAGCAGCCTTAGGGTCAAAATATCCTATTGAGAGCTTTACAAGGCAATAGTGGGCATGAAAGGAAGGAATTTAAAGGGAAAAAATGTAAAGAAGCAAGATATCAAATGTTTGAGCCAATCAACCTTCAAATATTTAGCAACAGATTTTGTCCTACTGCTGTTACTATTAAGGGAATAAGTGCTTCCATACTATTGAGCCATGTTAAGGTCACTGAAAACTAGTGTAGTTCTATCACCATGAACTTTTGACTTCTACTTGACTATGCCAGTTTGCACAATCTGAGGGTATAATTCACAAAACAGAAGAAAAATCTCTTATTTACAAAAAATCCTAAAAAGCTCATGGGCAGGTATTGCTAAAAGGACCTAAACTAAACACAATTTATAGTGGCGGCTCACTGTGGCTGAAGTTTGGCAGAGATTTGTAACACTCATATGTTGACTGAGTAACAGAGAGGTATATTCAGCAGACAGGAGTTGTTTAATTACTAAGTGCAGTGATTATGGCAGCAACTGTCAAAACACTGTTTCCCCACACAGATCAGCAAGCAGAAGTTAGAGGCACCAAGGGATTCTGTACATGGAGAAACTCAAGTTATGTTCGAAATTCAAACTGCTACTTGAGTGAACTTCGCAATGAAAACGAGATCATAGATTCAAAAAAGGAAGATAATGCGGTGCTAGGTTATTACAACTGGATGGACACAGACATAAAAAATTGCAAGTGCAGCTGAATCTGCACCTACACCAGTAATTCCATTAAAACATTTTGTCTCCAGTGTTGAAGTATCTGATTTTACAACAAAGGTACCCCCAAACTATCTCTACAGTCTTTTCCTCTCAGACAGAGGGTTTGAGACAGAGGGGGGAATCAAGCCTTTAAACCTCATCTCAACCAGACACTTATTTTGAGGTTAGGAAACAACATTGAAATATTGTTCAAAGATGACTCCTTGAACATCAAAACAGAGGACGCTTTCAAAAGAAACCAAGAGCGCAGCAATTCTTAGCCCTGTGAGTGGGGGAAGGACAGGAGTCACACCTGTTTGAAGCTTAAAAATAACATCTTACCATTGCACACCTGATTTTTTTTCCCTGCCTTTTTCATCTGCCAAATCACACATTTGGGATTCCACCACTTTCCCTGCAAGTGTTGATGGCCTCACAACACAAAATAGCACAAGGCTGTGCAGAAGGTTTTGTTTTGTTTAAGGTTCTCAGTATATAACCAGCTGGCAGAAGAAACAAAACTTTTTAACAGGTATTTCAAAGGATAAAAGCTTTTCAGCTTGGTTTCAATTCAAAGGAGGTGAGCAGTAGAGGCTGAGCACCGTTTGCTCACCTCTGGCAAAACCAAGAAAGGTCTGTCCTAGAAAATGATGACATTCTGAAAGTGAAAAAGCTTATGTCATTCACATTAAAAAAACCCACCCACATCATGACTAACATTTAAGCTAGAATAAACCTCTCTCTGATAGAGTACCACAAGTTGGTTTTTAAATCACCGTTTAAGCCTGTGAAATAAAACCACTGTTGTATTATATTGATCAAAGAGTACTTGTACACGCTTCGTACCACTTACCTCTAGCTCTACGGATCGCCTGAACTGAACTCTGAGCACTTCTCTGATGGATTCACTGACATTTTGTAGAACAGCTCTTCGGGCCAGCACTGGAAATTAATGTCAGTCTGTAAATATATTTTAGCTTCATTTCTCGGGCTTTGGTTCAAAGCTGCATTTTCAATTGTGCAATGCATGAAAAAGCAGGCAATGAGATCAACTGCATCAAAAGGACAAGATGATGGAGAAGGAAACAGGTAAAGGTGTGACTGTATCCTAAAAAAGTGACCGTATATACAGTTTAAAGAACTCCACGTTCACTTTCACTCTCTCATTTGTTTTTCCCTATCTAGTATTCTAGTAAAAGAATCTTCTAAAGAGCCACTGAGGCATTCAAATTGGATCTGAAAGTTGTAGCACGTTCAGTCTGACCTATGAATGACGAGTCTGCTGTCATAATGCAGTTAAAGTTTTGTAGGCAACACATGGAATGCAGATGAGGTCACAAAAAAGCCACAGAAAATACACATCTACTTTTCTTTAAATAAAAAGTAAACAAACACGACATTGATGACTGAAAGGGATATTGACTGAGTGAGAAACTGCTTTAAAAACCCCGCGTCCCTATGGATGTCATGTCTGTTACAGTCACACTTGAGACTGTGACGACAGTCACGGAAACAACTGGAAAGTGTTGTGTTGTCATCCTGCATTCACCTTCCATGAGTAACTTGCCTACAAAACTACTCAAATTACAGGTGAAAAAAATAAATCTTTCTTATCACTGGCATAGCCAGAGGAGGATGAGATTATGCCCATTCTGCTTCACATATTACAAGTATATCTTCAGCACAAAATGTGTTGCCTACCACAAAACATGCAGCATTTCTGCAGCTGCTCTGGATTAGTTTGCTGGTATTATTTTGTTAACAAGCTAGGAAGAGGTAGGAAAACACCAAAAAAGCAAACACAGATGCTGAAACGATTAATTCTGAAACACACTAACGTCACTTTTTCTGGTTACAAACACACCAAAGCCAATTGAAGTAAGTAGGGAAGAGGGAAAATTTAAACATAAGCTAGTACAGTAAAATTACGAAAATTGTAATTAAACGCAAACATTTTTTAAACCAATTCTTCTCTTTTGTATTACAACATTACCTCGCATGCAGGCTTTCTACAAACAGCAGCAACAACTGAAAGGAGAAACTTATTCAGTCAGAACACTTAACAGTTCGGCAGCACAGCAGCATGACAGTAACATTCATTCACGAGCCATGAAACGATGAAGCAGCCTCCAATTCAGTATACCCGTGTGCACGCATCAGCAGTTTTAGAAGACAATTTCATTCTCTGTGCAGCGTAACGTATCTGTAACTCACTATCACCACGGACTTGCTCAAGAGAACTAATTCTGTTACTTTCAAGAGTAAATGATAAATCAATGCCTTTACAGCTGTTTGTATAAATTTACACTGTATTTCTTTCAAAGGCTCACTTAGCTAATTCTACACCTGCGATTCAGCAGGCCACATTCAGGGAGTCACATTACAGTAGCTTGTGCAAAACCAGGTCAGAATGTTAGGAATATCTTACCCGCAGTGACTAAGTAAGCATCGGGAATCGTGATGTCGCAGACGTAGGGTTGCCTGGTAGTGGTCACGGCGGAGGTTACAACCACAGGTTCGAATGGAGTAGTGGTTGCCAGAGGGGTGGAGGAGAACGTCCCCAGGCTGCCTACAGCAGTCGTGCCGCGGCTGCCCGCAACACTGGCACCAGTGGTCATGGGGACAGCGGTGGGAGCAGCTGACGCATCAGTATCAGCAGTTACATTGCTTCCTGCTGTATCTTCATTTCCAGTGGGAGGGCTAGCAGTCGGAGGAAATTGCGTAGGAGCAAATGACATGGTCACAGACAGAGATGCTGTAGGAGAGAGCATCACGCTGCTGGTGTCGACACGTGATGTCACGTTGTCCAGGTCCATGGGAGGAAGGGCTGTGTGGGCACCACCCTCGCTGCGAGATGTGAAAAGCAGCGTGGGGTTAACTGTAGCACCGATATCCTCATCAGAAGCCAGAGCAGTTGAGAGCAGAGATGAAGATACATTTAAGACAGGAGTTGTCGGAAAGGTAGTAAACAAAGAGATCAGATTTGTTTCATTGACCAAGATGCTGCTGGTAACAGACTGGGTGTCGGAAGCTGGCAGCACCAGGGTAGGAACCACGGAGTGAGAGGCGGAGAGTGAGGGCTCCAGCTGAGAGGTAGCTCCTGTAACAGCTGAGGTAAACACAACTTCAGAGCCTGTTGGCAATACTGAAGGTGCTTCCAGAAACACAGACGACTCAGAGTGAAAATCTGATGACAGTGTTATCTCAGGAACATGTGCATCTGGAACAGAGGATGTATTTGAATAAAAGTATGATGTTTGGCCGAGAGGGAACTGAGAAACCTCAGCGTCAGTGGCAGAGCTGACAGTGGTAGCTAACTCCCAGCTGGAAATATCCTCAGAAAGTACCGCTATACCAGTCAACAAGGTCTGAGGTAAGAGTGTTGATAAATCACTTTGCATGACAGAGTAAGAATTCAGCATGGCTGATGATAAAGACAAGTAGCTAGGTTCAATAAGAAATGGTGTTGATAATAGACTGGACGGAAAATCTGAAATATTTAAAGATGGTTCTTCTCTCGTAGATGTCTTGTCAAGCAAAACCACAGATTCTGATGGCATTAATTCTGGCAACTCCATCAAAGTCGTATGACTGACTGTAGCAAACGATGCTACCAGCTCACTTGAGATGAAGGTTGAGTCAAACAGAACAGTGGTGGCATCAGGAAGTTCTACACGAGTGTTTGGTGCCAACAAAACTGTTTCCAGAACAGAGAGGGAAAATTGGGCAACAGAGATGTTCATTGATGTTACTCCAGGGAGCTGATGGTAAGAAGAAGAAATTGCTATAGGTGTTCTATTGTTAAGGACAGTGTCCACAGTGCTTAATAAAAACACACTGGAGTCCGGCATTTCTGAAAATCTTGAAGAAAATGAAACAACTGGTCTTGATGGAAAAGATGTATCAAAAATCTCAGGTGTAGGCTCCTCTAATTCGTACCCGTCAGTGATCATAGTTGTAAATGGAGTTATGCCTTGTACTTCAGAGGCATGGATGGACAAAGTTTCCACATAGTCACCTGAGCCCACGTCATGTTCTGGGGAAAAGCCTGCCTCTGTCAGAAGTGAAACTGAGTCACAATACAGACAAGAACTGTGTGATCTCGTGAAAGGCACTGGACTCACGAGCTCGCTGACAAGCTCTGATTGACTTGGTATTTCTGAACCAGCAGGCGAATTTGGTGTTGCACTGGAGAATTCATGTGTAAACAGTCTGGCATTAAGAACCATATCAGAGTCCATGGAGATGGCGGCTGAGCCAAGTGGGAAAGATGCAACTGGAAGACTAATAGGAAACAAAGCAGGCGCAGTGCTGACTGCTGAAGCCGGCGGGGCCCAGGGAATGGTTGGAGTGGGGTAGGTCCTTAGATTGAGAGTTTCTGCTGCCCTGCGATTTGCATAGGCATAAAAGTCACCATACAGGTCTGCGCTTGGTGCTGTGGCATCTGGGGTCACACTGCTATTTTTATCCAGCAGCTTAAGATGAAGAGGTGACCCTTCTGAAGCAGCCCCAAAAGGCAGAGCTGTTAAACTTGCATTTATGTTTTCCTGTACTACAACTCCTGCCTCTGGAGAAATGGAAGTGAAATAAATAGCTGTATTTGGAGGGTACAATGGCAAGTCTCTGCTTGCAGTTAGCATTTCACTATCTGGTACAAAAGACTCCAACTCTGTAAGAGTGTTACTGCGTTCAGGGCCAGCACTCAACGGAGTCTTTTGCTGTGCTATTTTTGAGAAATCATATGGTGAAAAAAGGACAGATAACGAAGGTGTCAGCAACACAGTTTCTAACGTTTCTCTTAGTGGCTCTACTGTATTAACTGAGTGATCATCTGTTAAAACCGCAAAAGACTTCAGTGGAGGAGTCCACTGTGCCTTTGGAAACAAGCTAATAAATTCATGGTCACTTAAGAATGCCTCATTGCTTGTTATGGAGACATCTACCAACGGCATACTTCTCCTTTCTGAAATCCCGACCATTTCTTCTTGGTTAAATAAAGTCGCATCAAAGGGAGCGGTAACTGATGATAAAACTGTTTGAAGGAAATGGCTTCCTCGGGACTCCAAAGTACTTATTGCTAAGGCCATTTGCGTCCTGCTGCCTGATATGCTTTGGTGCACCTTTGAGTCCATTAAGAAAAAGGAAAAATTTTGCTGCTCCAAGGATATTTCATCTGAAAAAAAGAGGGAGAGAGAAAACCAAAAAGCACCAGATTAGCACAAGTAGTAAGATCGCAATGAGCAAACCTCACCCACAGTATTTCCGGAGACAACTGCCCAGAATTCAAGGGCTGAGACAAAACCTCTCAGTAAGCAAAAAACCTCCATGAGTGAGTCAGCACAAATAGTAAGATTCCCTGTGAAACTCCATTCCCTGGAAACGAGCAGGACAACACGAGCTCCTCTCATGCTGCACCTACTCACCTCTACAGCAGCACTCCAGCAAGTCCCACAGAAGGACAGAGTGCGGCTTCCTCTTACCCATGCAAGGCTACCATGCGTAGCAGCTAATGGTCCCACAAAGTAAACAAACCAAAAACGGTAACAAGGAACAATGCAGTAAAAAATTCTGCGTAACTTTAGGTCTTCCGCTTTCCTTTAGTATAACTCGATTTCCTCCAGTTTTATTATTTCTCAATATTAGGCTCACTAGCAGATCTGTTCTGTTTCAAGGACCAGATCCTCCTTCTCATACCAGAAATGAGTGATGCTTATGAGAGATGAAGAGAGGTTCCCTTTAAGGCAAATTAAGGCAACGTTAAAGCAAATGTGGACTTGATACCAGCCACAAGAATTTGCTAAGTAACACGTCCAGTAGTCACATTGTCAGCCATTCATTTAACCTCAGGCCTTTTAGCAGCCAGTGACAAATTGCTTCGCTACACAATTGCAATCTTTATTCACAGCCCCCTGCAGGAGTACTCTGTTTATGGGCCACCTGTAATAAAACTTTCACTGCTTCCATTTGCAGAATTCAAGTAGTAACAGCCGCGTTCAAACAAGAAGGAGAAAAAGCTAAGAATTCACCAGATATTTTAACAAAATACTTGCAAAAATCATATATGAATACCATTTGCATAACTTGACTATAATTCCTCCTCTCTCACAAAAGTGTTCTTGGATTACAGAGAAGAACTGTTATAAGCTTTTTCAACCATGATGTGTTTTGCAGAGAAAAGGTTGATTATTGCTTAAGTACTTTTCTGAAATGTCAAGATTGGATTAGTAGCCTTCAGAGTTGAATATTAAAGAAATCACAGAAAATTGCTGCAGGATATTTTTCAAGGATACACATAAATGCTTCATCCTTAAATTATCTATCCCACCTGATCATCCTGTTTTCATATGCAAGTGTGTCCACACAGTGCTGCTGCAACCGACTGACAGCGTACCTTAAAAAGGCTGGGGGGTGGAAATCCCATTCGGTTAAACCACCAGGGCTCAGTTCAAAATGAAAACGAGAATACACAGTATAAAGTGGCGGATGATGATACAGTACATTGCTCAACTGTAACTACATTTGTAACCCTTTAGAGGATGCCTTTGACTCAGTAACCCATGGCAGATCTTGCAGGAATAGCTCACCTATCTGTTACGCACCATTATCAGTCTAACACTTTCCAAAAGTGATAAACTGCTGTGCTCACCCCTTCCTCTCCCTGGTCTATTTGCTAAATTCCTTGATACAACTTTTCAAGCACTGACATACCAACTTGATAAATTTTCAAGCTGCTGATCTGAAAAGCACAATTACAAGAATTAATGCACAGAGCCAATACCACTGTACTACTTACTAATCACATCTAATCAATCATGAGTGCTGTGATTATATACTTTATTTTACAGATCCCATGCACAATGTTTTGCAGCATAGCAGATACTATTCTCTCACGTAGTCCCAATTTATTTTTTCCTCCTGAAACTCACTGTAGGCATTGCCAGCTTTACGATGCTTAATTATGCTGTGATGATAAAATATACTGCCTTACAAAGCTCTCAGGGGAAAAAACAGACAGACAAGAAAAAACAGGTACACTCTTGTAAAACCCATGCAAGACAAATACACAAGTCCATCCTTGACTTCTTCCACGGAGGTCAGCTGTTTGAACACGGCACAGTGCAGCACAGCGCAGCCACTGTGGAATAACAGCTTTCACAAGCAGTTAACATGGGTAACAGACAAAGCAGTTTCTAGCAAGCGTGGAACCGACAACACGGACCCTGAGCCAGCCCCGTTCGCTGACCAAAAGCTGTTTAAAGTTTTCTCCTCACTAGAAGTCTCCTTAGCCTCGCTCCTTCTTTTGACTTAGGCTTCCAGCCTTTATTTTTCCCTTTGTGACATTCTGGGCAAGCAGAGAGTTACTAAAGGAAAAGACTTACAAGGCTATGAAACAAACACCAGCAAAAAGAATCACTTCTCTCCCTGTGTGCATGCCCAATTCCTTTCAGCCAGCCCTGTAAAATCCTGTCCACCTTGCTTACGCTGTGGACACCAAGCACTTGCTTACAGTGAATTCCAAATTGCAGGCGAACATGCTAACAGATAGAGCTGTTCTTGTTCATCACAGCTTCGTGTTGTAAACCCCTGCAGCAGTAACACAAGACAGCTGCGCTAGCTTCAACACGGTAAACGTGGAATTGCGACACACGACAGTTAATATGATCGGTAAAGGTAAATACATACTAATTAGTAACCGCACTTTCGATCACATAGCTCCACAGATCTTTAACCCAAAGCTAGAAGTGATTCCACAACAAAACAGTTTCATGGCCTATACCTGCCAATGCTGTGTATCATCATCTTCCTTCACCCAGAGAGAGAGCTCCCTTTATCTTTGTTTGATTTGACAGGGGAGCTGTCACAAGGCAAGTTCCTGCTGGAAGCTACTACACATCACGGAAAGATGTTCTGAAGAGTTACTTGCACCACCATAAGCTATCCAATAGACATGCATAATTGCATGCAATTGCAAGGGCAATCTTGGCTTTAAATTCATTCCGACTTTAGAATTTTTTTTTTCTTGAGAGCCGGCTAATATTTTTTCCTTGAAAAACATAGAATAAGTAAATAAGAATTTTATCATACACTTGTGCTCCTTAATGTAAAGAATATTGCCACTGACACCAGGAAGGAAAGACGACAACTTCTGAAAAAGATGTTTCTTTTTTTTTTAAGGAAAACACATCATGCCTTGGAAAAAGTTACAAGCTATTAAGAGCATTGTTACTTGAGGTAAGTGCAGTGGGAAAAATTCACTTGTGCATATAGGATTCTGAAACAACTACTCACCAGTAAGTCCATAAGCCAACGTTCCCCATTGTTTGCCTTGCTTAGTGTTTTAGAAGCAGGAAGCATTAGTGACATGCCATTAACAATACAAATTATTGTTTTCTGCCATCTCCAGAAGTACACTGTACTACTCAAATACTGCTTGTTAGAACTGTGTGAGCATCTCATGGAGGGCAGATGGGACACGGGGCAGATGTGTCTGGGATCAGCCAGACAGCCCCCAAAGAGGAAGGAAAAGCAAAGGAAGAAGGGAAGGAGGCGAGGGCACATCACGGCATCACAATCAGGCCCTCACCAGCGCAGAGTGGCCGACGCGGCTACACCATGGGACAAAGAAAGCAGACAGATTGCACATGTTCTGGTGTATCTCAATGCCATGGCTGCACAAAGCTACTGATGAATATCAATGCTGTCTTGTTTGTTTGCACAGCTGTTGTTGTTGGGTAACGGTTTCGCCATCCAGCAACTGTACCGCCATTGAGCTAGGCAACAGTGACAGGATGGCAACCAGGCAAGCCCACCGCCGCCAAGCTGATAACATCGTGAAAAAGAATAGATAGCTTAAGAAGCAAAGCTGTGATCCCAAGCTACAGAAAAGGGGGGAATAGGAGAGCACAGGCAGGGGCCACGGGAGGCACAGATGGCACCAGTACAATGCCTCAGCTCAGACAATGACATTTGGACACGGGAGGAGTGAGAGCATAGGAAATGTGCTGATGGGCTTGGGGTGACGATCTCTCTGCTGCTTATGCTGCCCCCAGAACTGGTAAAAGCCTGAATGAAATTCATAAGTAATGACACCTGTCACTGACACGATGACCCCCTCAACTGCCCAATCTGTATTAACAGAAGCACGGCTGCGCACCGTTAACGCTGGCACACTTGTCTGAATTTGGGAAGGGTTGTAACACCAGCACGGCACTTTCCCATGACTACAGCAAAGGATTGCTGCAGTCTATAGACTTTACTGGTGACAAAAACATACCATGTCAGCTTGCCAGAAAACTACGCGTATCCATAAACCAGGATCTAGACCAGTCATTTTTCCAGAAAGCAACTAGAGGGATGTAGTTTTCATCCTTCCCATAGCTGCAGTGCTGAAAAGTAGTATCTGTTCTATGCTCTATAATAAAGTAAAAAAGAGATGATTCTTCAAATATATATTTTTAATAATACATGCATATATTCATATGCTTTCATATATTTGTACCTTCATATATATTTAAATGCAGGATCCAAGATGTAACCTCACCTCTGCCACTGACCTCTCATATGACTTCAAAAGAGTTGCACCACTTTTCTGTGCTCTGCTATTAAAACACGGCAATTGTACACTATCATGACTATCAATACCTATTACAATGTAGGTAATTTTGCATATGATAAATTATAGATGATAGATACAGGCATGACAACAACTAATACAACAGAGAAGTCTTTACTTGTGATAAAACAAAACCTTGAGAATAGAATGAGTAATTTTTGCTCTATTATTTTTGCAAAACTAAGTAACAGCTAATAAAGTTTGCAAACACCAGAACATGCCAGCAGACTAGCAGTAAACCAGTTCAAAACATATATCACTTGAAAAAAATGATCTTCTGTGTACTAACACAATGATCTACAAAATTAAATTTTAGTACCTTTATTTTTTAGGCAAGGAGAAAAATTGCTTTTTTATTGCTGCCTATTGTTTCAAACATAGACATTATAGGTAGAAAAGCAACTAATACTACATACATTCCAAGTATTATGGGAAAATTCCTATTAACTAACTAGATAACAACAGCTCGTAAATTATTAAAATTAAAGCTATGAACTCACTAGGAATATTCACCGCTTGAAACTGCTCCCTGACTATGGGGTACAGTAGCACCATCACATTTCAGGGAAGCTTTTAACAATACATTTTTAATTTAACTTTTTGAGAAACAGAAACTAAGAAATTGAAATAACTGAGCACCCAAGGGTAGGGAGGATGATAGATGGAAACATATCTAAAAAAAAAAAATCATAACATTTCCTCATATGGCTTAACACTTAACTCTCTAATTTATTTACAAGCATTTAGTCCAGCTTCCGTCAAAAAGAGCTTGTATGCATTAAGTCATTGCAAAAAATTTACACAGTTCTCTTGGGTAAGCCTCTAACTAAATTTCTTAGGTGTCTGGCTTGTAGGACAATACCAGTCACAGAAGCATGTGCAGCTGAAAAGCTGTCTGCTTTCTTCTCTGGGAGGCATTAAGCTCGAATTGAACAGTGACAGTAATCATCCCTGGCACACAAAAGCCAGGGAGAGGAGGGGATGGGAGCCTGCACTATTCCTCCCTTGCTGAGTTCCAGCTCCCAGCTCCTCTGCGGGGCTCTGGGCAGCTTTTGAAAGGTCTTGTTCCCCGGAGCACATGCTGCACCCGTGCCCAACACTCCCTCAGGGCAGTGCACACTTAGGCTGTGCAAAGGACACAAATCATCTGGAGTCCTAACCGCTGCTTCCCTAAGATTCTCATTTTCTTATTGTAAAAGATCAATAAATCTCTCTCATCATTTACCACATGCACTTACGAATTTTAACTAATAAAGTCGCTTGTATCACCTGAAAGGCTAAAAGAGAGACAGAAAGTAAAGAAATAAAAACAATATGCTAAGTCTTGGCATTCCTTCGCACTGCAGTTGAAGATAAAATTTCATAACAAATAGAAAAAGATGTACTAAGAAAATTAGTGTTAATAAGAAGCATGCAAAATGAGCGCCTATGTACACGCACACTCGCTTTTGCACACTTGAGGTTTCGACATATAGCCAAAAGAGAAGAACGTCTTGAAGTCATTCTTCATCCACATGCAAACAGATGTGGCTCAGCTGCTGCCCAGGTGCAAGTATACAAGGAACCCCTCGAGCACAAGTTTCCATCTCTGCACAAGGGGAAAAGATGCACCAAAGCACAAAGGGAAGGGGCAAAGATAAACCCTTGCTTACTTGCCTGCAGACTTGAGGACTTTGTAACGAAACAGGGTTAGTAGAAGGCAGTCTAAATGCATTTCATACCTGAGTCAGAAAATACATCACGACACTCCTCAAGTATTGCATTTGAAAACTAACACCAATGAACTTGTAATACCAGGCACTAGCATGTACATCTTTTTCCTTATCCAACACTAAAAAACCTCCTCAAAACTTTTGTTAGGACACTTCTGCTGGTAACCATCACATTAAAGAGCTGCTGGCAGTCTGGGATTCCAACTTCCACTGCACAGCCAATGGAACATCTTATCAGAACACTTGCAATCTATGTTCTGATCCAGCAATCTTCCTAATATATCCATTGCTGAGGCAGAACAGGACCCCGTAGTAATTTACAGTAAATGTTAGATTAAAAGAAAAAAAAAAAACCCACCAGTTTTTCTTTGTTTAATACCACTGTAACACATTCCGTTTTGCACAAGAGGAAAAAACCTTGAAACCCAAGTGAAGCTTTTTGTAACAAAAAAGATAACAGCACACGACCAGATCAGGCAGTAAGGGCAGGAAAGCATACAGATGGGGAGGGAGCAAACAACCCCACCACCCACTCCACAATCGCAAGCACACGGCGAGATCCACCTCCCAACAGTATTACTGCCTCCGAAAAACCACAACTTTGCTAACAGGTGGGCTGGGAACAAAACCCATGCACAGAACAGTTTGTCACGCCTACGCAACACCTGCAAACCCAAACGATACAGAAATGCTCACTCACGGAACTGCATAAAGCTCTTCCATCACCAAGATGTCTCAAGCTGACAGCCCCTCTCTAGAACTTCTCCAAATAGAGATACTCGAATGCAGAGGTGAGAAAGCAAATTAGCCACAATAATTCACACCGTTTCGAACATCTCAGAGGAAGAAAGGTAGATTTTTCCCATACAGAAGCCTTCTATTACAGACCACCACCCACAGCTGAGGAAAGCAACGGCTTTGTGTAGAGCTCAGTGCTCTAACATGACCAGGCTGGCTGGCCATGCAAGCACACGCAAAGAAAACTGTAAATCAAACCGTAGTTCAAAGCGCAGCTTTTGCTGGGAGCATTTACGTTTTTTTGGCATTCAGTTGTACACGACATCATCATGTGGGAAGCCATATGTTAGCGATAAAGTACACACAAACTTGAATTGACTTTACAAACGTTAATTCTAAGAAAAACTCTCATCAAATTTGCTCATCATGATAACCAGATCACATTTTTAAAAAGAAAAAGCTTTCCTTTCCCCTAGCCCTTTTTTTGTTTTAAATTGCTCTCTCCACAACAACTTGACTAGAAGTCTCTGAAGAGCCAGTGTTTGTTTTCATCCAACCAAATTACTACTGAGAAGCTCTCTGTTTACGCTCAACACTGCAGTGTCCTCCAAAATGAAGATCCTGGAAGCTTTTGGAAAGACCAATTAAATAATTGATATTAGCCTCTCTTTTGTGCAGATGACATATCAGCAAGTTTGCACTCAATTTATACAAATACTTTTAGGAAAAACACATCCTTAAAACAAAATAATTTTTATTTCTTAAATTGCATTATCACTATAAAATCTCTAGCAGCAATGAAATGACAGAGAGCCTGAAGACAAGAGTAACTGTCTAATTAAAACAGAGCCTACGCTGTATCCTAGTAACTCAGTTATCCACAGGGACCCTCTTCATTGATACGTATCCTTAACTGTGCAGTGCTGACAAAGGAAAAATAATACCGTTGACTGAGCTTTAAGTTGTTCAGGTCAGCAGGTTCGTTGCCCCAAAATCGTATTGCTTTAAGGAACAAATGGAAGTCTCAACCTGCAACACCCAAAAGCAGCTCCTCTGAGAAGTTATTTCACGAGACTTTCGTTACACAAAGCATGATGGAAAATCTGAAGAGACGAGATTTTCAACTGGCACGGTACCATCACTCTGTATTGAACTCACAAAACAACAACTTCATTGCTCCAGGGCCAGACTGTAACAATATGCCTGTACATGCTTAATTTTTCAAACAGCTGTATATGCATAAGCAAATACTACTGAAAAGCCCTTGCACAGTCGGATATGAAGGCATTTAGTGGTACTCGCAGCATGTATCACTCGGCAAATCAAGTCACATGAGAGAGAATCTGTCAATGCATTTTCACAGAAAAAGGAGATTTCACAGAAAAGCTGGGAAAGAGAGCAGAACAGTCCCAGCTACCTCAGCCTTTCGGGCTGAAGCTAAGCACTCACCAAGAGCTGAAAACATGAAAAGAAAAGGCACATACAAAGAGATGGAACAGAAGTTCAAGAAGTACGCCCTTTACGTAGAGGTTTGAAATAAGTTACCTAAGGTTTTTCTTACAATGTGCAAGTGTTACTGGCCTTGACCTCACTTGGAAAAAGAAAAATCTCCTAAAAAAAACCCTGTAATAGAAGAGTCACCAAATAATACTAAAGATCAAACCTCTGCCATAATTTATACCCATAGAACTTCCAGAATATGATTCCCTGGCAAAATTGCTAGACAAGAAGAAAGAAGACAATAAAAGTATTATTTTAAATAATAAAAACCAAGCAACAACAAACAAATAATCAAAACAAAAAACACAACCGGAAAACCCACACACACTTTTCTGCCCTTTCCCTATAGGCTGTCAGGTTTAGGCACCCTCTGCACAACATATGCAAATTAAATGCAAATATCCTTACTCAAGATTCTGGAACTGCACTAGTTTTAAGAATAATTATGGTATCAAGTAGTGAGTCTCCATGTGCAAGTATCTCAAGATTTAGTAATTAATTCTAGTCTTTTTGTCTTTTCCTCCTAAACAACACCCTCAAAACATGACAAGCAAAGAAATCGCCATTGCTAGCATCTTAAGAGAAACGAAACTTGCCCAAAGCCTTTTCTTCCACGTCCTTAATGCAATACAACAGGCCTAATCACTGCTCTCAGAGCACTCCACTGGAAACAGGTTATCCTGAGCTACTGTCATCTAAGTTTTCAGACCTGGGGCCAAGTTCACGACCAACAGAAATGAGTTCAACTCTACTGGCTCCAGCAAAGTTGCATTATCTTTTCCAAGTGCTGAAGTTGGTGCTGTGAGACCACAAGTTATCGGCCATAGAATAATACCTAAGATATTAAGGTGTGAGTCTTCTATTCCTTGGTACTCTCAGTTGCTCAAGATGCAGGTGGCACTCCAAACTTGAGAAAGAAGGTGTGGATACTGAAGTCTCCAAGTCCTGGTAGTAAAATCATCCTGTAATAAGAACTGCAGTTTCTGCATGGCCCTAGAAACTTCATAGCCTCAGTTAATAACAGAAACAAAAGAACAAGGACATAACATGTTAACAAGAGTAGCAGAAATAAATAGGAAAAGGATCTGCTGTAGGGAACAATGAATGTATAAATCCAGAAAAAGAATCTAAGGAGTGTATTCTTACTAAAAATACGCATAAGAGAACCAGAAAGGTAACAAAACAACTGTAAAGGTCAGAGAAATACATGTGAGTGGAAAGCATTACATAGTCCTACTTTATGGGGAAGTCTGCTCACAGCATTTTTTACAGGAACAATATCTCTTCAGGAACATCACACAGTAAAACATCTTAATTAACACATAGGGAAATATACTACAAAGCCAACAATAAAGAGAATAAGTAAGGAATCTCTTCTTATCTAAACTTAACACACATGAGATAAATGACAAACAGAAACAACTTGCTGGGAAACAGATCAGTTAATACCCCTTTCCCAAGCAAGATTACCAGCAGAGAGCAACTGAAACATGTTTCATAACAACTGAGCATTAAAGAAACTGAACTGCCACAGCACAGCCACACTAGCCTTGGAGAAGATGCTTTTGTTTGCTATAACAGACATTTACTAGCAGCATGAAAAAAAAATATATTTTCCTTAAAGCAACGAAGACGAAAGGAGGTGGGCTGGGCATAATGCACATGCAGATGACAACAAACTCTGCCAAATTCCATACTAATCACAGCATGCTTGTCACTTTGCCTGCCATAAAGCATCCTGTAATGGATTAGACTTTTCAAGATCCTGTAGCACAGCACCATGTTAGCTTGGCTGTGAATTATTGCCAAAGTGAACAATGACACTGAAGAGATGGTCCTTACTAGGACCCTTCCTGGTCCTTAAGCTCCCTGGGTCATCCCTTCATTTACCCATAGGCTCTACTGTGTAAGGTTGTATCAGGTTCCATTCTACTCCCACTACTGTTCCGTAAAGCTATCGACACAGGACTCAGTGACGGGTTATAAATTGCAGGACATACTAATTACACACAGACCTATATGCTCAACTCTTTCTGTCACAGATAGCACCATTTAAGGTATTCTCCATTGAAAAAACCTAGGCCAAGATTAGAAGCTCAAGTGAATCTCACATCTGGTTAAAGCCATCCTGATGCCCAAGCACACCAGAGAAATCAACTGGGAAAAAGGGTTGAGATGGATTCTGGCTGCATAGTCTCCAAGACAAAGACAAAAAAAAAAAAAATACCCAAGAAGAGTATACATTTGTCTAGTGAGAAGAATACAGGCTTCTCTTGAATTCAGACCTTGGTGTTTGTTCAGAGAAGATGACATCTACATTTCAGGACAATCTAGAAGTTTAACCCAGTGAAGCACTGATGAGTTCCTTCCTCATACAAGACTCCTCAGGACAGTACACAGTATTTTTGGAAGCTGAAACAGATACCCCTTCGATTCTGAACTGAACTTAAAAGTTGGGTTTTTAGTTTATGATGTTGTCAGTATCTTCAATCTATCTACTTAAACATCACATTGAACCTGGTGAAGCACTGAGTTCCTTTCACATGTGGCATGCCTCAGGACAGTACACTATGTTTTGAAGCTGAAACAGCTACCCATTGGATTCTAAACTGAATTTAGAAGTTGAGTGTTTGATGTCTTGAATAGCTTTAACCTTCCTACTTGCAAAATAACCAATGCATTGAAACTGGGCCCCTGCAGCGTGAATGGGGCTGGCGGTGTTCTCCACAAGGTACCATACATTTGAAGCAGCTCCCTTCTCTTTCCAAAAAATTCCAAGAGAAAGGAAATAATTCAGTTACATCTGTAATGAGGGAAAAAGCAGAACTGTGAGTAAGTAAGAGTTTAGTTTTATCGGGAATCATGACACGAGTTCCAAGAATAAAAGCACACAATGAGTAGAGGTGAGACTGATGTGCATTTTTATCTGCACATAAATGCAAATAAATAGATATGGTTTTCAAAAATAAAGAACAGGCGCCTTCCTGATCACACACAACTGTTCTCCTTTATTGCATACTTAGTACAATTTAAAATAATTGCAGGCTGCTTCTGTTGATTTTTTTAAAAAATTGGCTTATGTATATCACAATGTCTCCCAAACAAAAATAAAATGAAAATTACTGCACGTTAATAACTACTTTCACTTTTATTCCAGATAATGTTACAATAAACAGTATCATTGGATAAAGAAACATCAATACAATAATTTCCATAGTGTATCAGTCTTAAGAAATTTACTATTCAGAAGAATTCTATTTGCAGTGAAACAGGTTCAAAAGAAAGGGAAAAGAAATACACCAACCTTCTCTATTAAGTTCTCAGTTACTTAAGATGGAGTATTTACAATGTACATGAACGTTGTTTGATATGTCCCTTAGAAAGCTGGAAAATCTACTCCTGCCTTAATGGAAAGGGGCTGCTAGAGGTCAGCACATTAGGCATAACCAGATATACTCTTAAGAGCTAACGCCAGCTCCTGGTATGTATGTCAGGATTCTTCCCCTTTCTTAGGTGGAAGAGCTGAATTAAAGATCCTGCTTGACTCTTGATGCATTCTTCTTCTAATATCCTCATCCCAGGAAATAATGTTATTCATAGTAACTATATATCCACACCTTAGAAACTACAATAGAAGTACCAAGATGAGACACTCCAAACAAAAATTTTGTAAGCAACTACCTCAAGGACTCTTCAACAAAAAAAAAAAGGTTATCTGAAGAGGAAATACTTCCCTATGGAAAAGAACAGCCCCCAGTAAAAGAGGATGAAGTCTTCTATATCAAGCCCGTTTCAATTATTTAAGAGGCTGCATCACTTTTTTCTTCCCTTACAACAGCTGGGCCTTTCACAGGTGTCACTGCTTAAGCGCCCACGATCGAAAACGGTCAGTGTTTCTGGCTCAGGTCACAATACAGATACTTTGTACTACTTTGCCACCTATAGCCAAACTAGTATAAAATCTTTCTTTATGCTAAAGGAAAAGCAGGTCAGTCTTACACAAGGTATGAGCTACAGTTTACTCTATTTAACTCCCCGTGGTTTCAAACTCCCCTCCAACAAAATCACTTAGGAACAGACTTCTAGCCTAATTATCTCTAACTGCAATATGCCTGCTATCCCACCAATACTCTTTTGCTTTAAACTGACTTAACATGGAGACTGGCAGAACAGTTACCACGGACCTAAGGCATCATTTCTCCACTTTCTGGATAGAAAAAAGCACTTCAGGGAGGGCTTTTTTTCCCCAGATAAGTATAAGAAATCATTCTGGAAACACAGGGACATTTCCATTTTCTTTTTAAGTACACCAGATGCAGCTTAAAAAGGCCTAAAGAAGAGATGATTTTTGAGTATATGGGCTTGATTATCCTTCACTTTTAACCTTACACAGGTATTCACACATCTGTAAAGTGCTGTTATCCTAACCCGGGAAAGTTTACACACAGCACACAGAAAGTAACTGCCTACACGGAGAATTTGGTCCATTAACTAATATTGGTCTCATCCAGGAAAGAGCATGGTGGTACAGAGAGCGCCTGTTAATTAAAATGAAAAGAGAAAACGCACTGGGAGTATGACAGTTTGAGATTTGCTCTCAAAAGCACTACATTTAAACACTCTCATTTGCAATGATCTGAGCCTTATTCAACCTTTGGAGTAAGAACTTTCTTTTCTGTTCAGACTTCTTCCCACAGGGCTAATGTTATGGCACCCAGCACAGAGGTACAACTGAGCTTAGCCCCTCCAGTGCAGTCCTGTGCAAAGCACCTTGAGTGCTGTAGGAAACGGAGTGCTCCTCACCCAGCTGACTGCCCGGGGGTTCTGCAGGAAGATGTACAAACACAAGCCAGTTGTCTCACGCTGTGATAGTAAAAAAAAAGAGCTTGACGTGTGACTTTGTGTCTGGTTTTGGATGCTGTACTTAAAGAAAATATGGTCTAATTATAAAGAATCCAAAGAGTACGAGAATGGACAGAGGTCCTCTAATGAGAAAACAACTAAGATAAAGATGGGATTAATCATTCTAAAGTAAAAGTGATTACAGGGGGAAGGTACATAATAAAACGTGCCAATTGTTTTCAAGCACATGTAAAGATATAGTAAAGAGGAATAATCTCTTTCCCACATCCATAGTGGACAGCTCAGGGGTCCTATTAGCCATTAGGATGAGTTTTCCAAAGGTTGATGTTGCTCTGTATTGGAAAGGATTGCTCCAGATGGTCCAGGAGTCTCCATCACTGGAGGTCTTTAAGAACAGTTTAAACAACCACATCAGGAACGATAATTGCAGCTGATTCTTTCTTTGAGGCTTTGAGACTTCTTTCGGACCTATTTCCTCTGATCCTCTGATCTGTTCAGATGCACTGCAGAGCAAAATCAATGTCACATGTGTTTAAAAAAAAATTTGCAGGGCTAAACCTCCTGTGCAGTTTCTCATATACAGCAAAGCTATTTTAAAGAAAAAATACCAATAAGCTGTGTTTATGAATATCCAAACTTTCCTGCTACTTGAGAAAGGAATTTCTCCAGGATCTGATAAATTAAAAATGTTAGTTTATGTATACTGAATTGTCACCAGAAACATGAAGTTGTCAAGGAATAGGCCAACCAGCACACTTGAAGGTATGCTAAGCAGGGATTGTAACCGGTGATTATATGGAATTCTCCAATCCTAAATAGCAGTTAGTTGTCAATGGGTAGTAAGCAAAGTGCATACTACCCTCTTTAAGAGGAACAGAACAACGTGTTCTGTATTTGGCTGGATAAAAGCATACACAAACAACTTCACACCACTGAGGACCCACCAGTAAGAGGGATCAGTGTTTGAAAGCAGCATGTGTATGATTTTGTCACCAGTTGTGCATCCTCTGTGGTGAATACGTTACTTAAAGTATCTCTAAACAACCACAGAAC
Source organism: Tauraco erythrolophus (assembly GCF_009769465.1). Lineage (NCBI taxonomy): Eukaryota > Metazoa > Chordata > Aves > Musophagiformes > Musophagidae > Tauraco > Tauraco erythrolophus. The sequence goes on along the minus strand of NC_141468.1, from coordinate 65,999,188 downwards.
TTATTATAGAAACACAACTTGTTTAGCTATGCTGTTAGGGACCTTTCTCCAGTAAGGCAAGCCTCCGTATTTTTTCTCTTGCCTTTCAGCATTGTCCATTCTCTTTCAAAGGCCAGACTGCTCAGTGCTTGATTACAACTGGAGTAAATGCAATAAAGTCAAATGTTCTGAAAGCCTCAGATGAACAGAGGAATATTTCCACCTGTAAACAAAACACAGCCAATGTTCAGCTCCCCAAAACTGCTTCCACATCTTCCTACTAGCACAAGAAAGGAGGAAGAAATTAGAAGCAGTTTCTTAGTTACAACCACAAACATTTTAAAAGCACTGCAAGCACAAATGCCTGTACAATTGCACAGTCACAGAAGTTATCCCCATCACAGACACATACCACTTTTTACTTCATGAGGCTGTTTCACTCTCTCTTTCCCTACCCTGCTGCTTCCCACAATACCTACATCAAGGACAAAACCAAAGTAATAAAAAATGTATTCTGAGCTGCTCTGGACTCCTACAGCTAGCAAAGAAGTTTCTTCAGCAACCAAGGCTGTGGTTATCCTCAGCTGCACTTCAAGACCTACTTGGGCCTCCAAAACGACAGTGCTGCCCTGCTAACAGATTAAGAGCAAAGTAGGACAGTTCCTGCTGCTGTGGAATGCTTTAAATTCCTATCACTGCTGACAACAATTGCGTGAGAGAAAGTTATGAGCATATACTGCACACTGGACTGAAAATTTTCCCCCAAACTTATACTATATGACGCTTCTACCTGAAGAAGCTCAGATGAGAAATGGATACAGACAATTACGCTTGTGTGCTGTAGGGTTGAGGCTCTGGTGTCTGCAGCAGTGTTGGGATATTTCAGCCTGTTAGAAAGGCAAGAGAGGCTGTTCTTTATATGGAAGCAAAGCTAGAAGAAAACCTATACGTGCCTTGCCCTTAGAGATAGAGCTGTTCTAACATCGCCATCCTAGGATCAAAAAAGTGTGGTTTGCCTCCTCTAGTATACGTTGCCACCTGACAGGTAGAATAGTTAAAATGGAACTCTTGGTGAGGCTTCTAGTTGTAGTAAGTGAAAGATATTTTGATGTTACTTGCTGTTTTGTGGCACCATGTACAAGCCCCTAGCAGAGATTCAGACCCCAGGCCTTGGCAGCACCTGCTCCATGACATCCCGCTTCATAAAAATTACAGTGAGTGCTGGTAGGAGTTTTGCCTCAGTCATCGTTTTCTAAATTAAATTTATTTTAAATTACTGGAACTAGACCCCAAAGATCTTTCTCTCTAGCTCCTTATTCTCCTTCCCTGCAAAGTTAACTACCTGGCATCACTTCTACTTGAGACAATCTTAGATTTTATTCATTTGCACACGTACACACATTCATTCTTTATTAATTAGGATTTGGAAAAAGCTAAAAGCATACAGTCACGTAAGCTTCCTACAGATTCAAGAGTAACGTTAAGCACAGTAGCATTTTCCATTTTGGCCCATCAGATCACTGAATCATTTAACCCATGAGTGGTTTTGCTTATTATCTCTCCAAACGAACGATGAAGGCAGAAACCCTCAGTACCAAACTCAGTTAAGAGATGCAAGCAGTAGCGCTCCCATCCAAGAAAACTTTTTTTTAAAATGCATATCCAGGGCTAGTATACACTTCAGTCAAACCACAACTTGCTTAATAAAGAAACAGAAAACAAACAAAAAAAAAGAGGTGTACTAGCACAAGTATTCACAAAGTCAAAGCACAGTCGTCTTCACAGGCAGCTAAGTCACCAAAGCGCCCATTATAAGCTTTCCTGAGACCTTCAGAGTCCAGACATCCCTGTAATTACCCCTGTAATCTTCTTATGTGCTCAAAAGTATCTGCTAACACTAGTCACAAAAAAAAAAAATTAAAAAAATCATTTTTGCACATCTTGCAGCACTAACCCTCAAACCAATAAGCACACTGTGCTAAAGGGCCAATTATCCTTTTAAGGGATAGGAGAAAAGTATTAAAATACAATGCACTACCTGCGGTTGGCAGGTCTAGTTTTAGCAGTTGCCATGCCCAGAGACATGGGATGCGCCTTCCTGTTTGCCAAGTCTCTGAAACATCACATTATACAAACCACCTTAAGATGGTGTAAGCAAAAACCACCTCAAGCAAATGGAAGGTGTCTCATGTCATCAAAATATAAACAGTTAAAAGTCTGAAAAAAACAAAGGAAGAGAACATTAAACATATACACACACATATATAATGCCTATATATTAAATGTAATATATACATACACATAGTACATAATACATCAACATGTACCTGGTGTAGTGGAGGGTTTCCCTGCCCATGGCAGGGGGTTGGAACGAGATGATCTCTGAGGTCCCTTCCAACCCTAACCATACTGTGATTCTATGTGCATATTCAAGATCAGTTCTAAGAGTCCTCCCTCCCACACAGCTGAGCTTAAAGCTGTGATATTTTCTCAATTTCATAGCCTGAGACCCAGTTGTTATTTGAGTAATATCTTCTTCAAACTGTTTTCACACAACAGATCAAAATACAGGGAATCACATAATGCTTATATCCAAACTCTGCTATAATTTAGTGGAGATTTAGATCGTCACCTCCATCTCTCTTCTCCTTCCAGTTCCCCAATTCTCAGTCAGCAGCTTAAATCAGGATGAAGATTTTGCTAAATGAGCATGAAGTTATTCTATGTTCTGTTCTCTCCAGTAACTTCGGATTCCAATGGACAATTCAAAAAATACTCAGCAGAAGTCTAGAAACTCAGAAACAGTCAATTTCACTCATGTTACATGAACATAAGTATCTGATATGAGGAAAGAAGCATAAATTAGTCATTCATCTGCCCTTCTCTCCACTGAGCGAGGCTCAGGCAGAGCTCAGCTTTTGACACGCCTTTGGGAGCAGCTGGCTGGAAAACTTGCATATCCACAGCTCCAGACATAGCACCACACATACTGCTTCTTGCCCAGTACAAATATCTTTTTGACATTGATCTGCTGTTACTGCCTTGGTTGGACAGAGATGGAGGGAGGAGAGCGAAACAAGACACTACTGTCAAGGCACAGGGATTCATAAATTCTGCCCATCATGGAACAGATTTATTCTAAACCAAGTTGCACTTCCATCCACCCACCTAGTTCTGTGTAGAAATCCCAAAAAGCCATGTAGTGACAGCAGTTTTCAAATGGCTGCACAAACGTTTAACCTAATCACTTTAGAAAATGGATCCTTCTTTCAAGTGACTTCTGCACATGAATTGAGCAGCTAAACACTTTCAGATGCAAAGCTCAATCTGGCAAACAATCCAAATGTTCAACACAAACAGAAGACAGTTGTCTTCCCCAAATAATCATTCACTCGTTAGGTAAGTAAAAAGATTAAAACCATTGCTTGAAAACAATGATGAGGACACTATGAAACTGCTACCTTATTCCAACTCTGAAGCCCTTTCCCATTACTGAAAGACTCCACATGCAGACAACGATGGCAGCCCTACAGCAGATTCCATGAATCACAACAAAAATTTTCATCCTAAGGTGATCTCCTTTCATAGGCCCCTCTTCCACTAAAACCAATTGTTGTATTTAAAGGAAATCTGGCTTCTAATCTGTTGGCAGCTCTAAATATCACAAAAAACTTCTTGACAGCAAGCACGGTTTCCTTCTAGTTTTAATAATGGAAGGTAATGTGCAACTACAGCATTGCCTACACTTCAGTCTGCAGCTTGAAGTCTTCTAAAGATTCATTTCCTCTTTCACTCTTATTGAACATTTTGTTCACTTCATAAAAGAAATAATTTCATTAATACAAAATGTAAAATGAGCGTCCTATCTGACATGGTACCAACGAGAACCAATGGAGGGAAGTAGATTTTACGCTTATGTGTTTTCAACTGCAGAGGTAAAACAGAGTGAACTACAATTACGACTTGGACCAAAGGCTGGAGTTACTTAGCACAAAGCACATGTTATTCTCAGTTCTCTGCAGGTCTCCTACAGATACCATGAGTCAGATTTAAGTAACAGCTGGGAACAGAATGCATCACTACGCACTAGTCGGAGCACTGTACTCAGCATCACTCAGAATAAGAGAAAAGGACAAAGGATATGAATCTTCATTATTCTCCAAAGTATTTTTTCCCTGTTATCTAATTTATACTCATAATCAAATTATGTATATATTCATGATTTTAAGTTATTTAATGATTTGACTTAGAAAATCCCTCCTTAGGCTCAACAGTCCTTATCAGACAGTTGTCATTTCTGAATACATAAAGCAGCACTGTATTGTTTCACATTTGGAAGTCAGTCCTCCCAGCCTCTAAGGATTGGAAATTTTACTTCTATTTCAAAGCTGTAAGCTAAATTCTGCACAGTCTGTCACAAAATCTAGATAAATACATCAAGCAGGTCAGATCTGGCCTAAAGGCAGGGCATTCAGTCTTCCTGCATATGCTACGTTCTGGCTCAATGACTTAAAACTCAAATATGCACAGGTTAGACTATGTAATTGATAGAGACGAGCTTGGGAGGCAGAAGTCTAAAATCTATGGGTTATTTTCCCAAATTAAGTCACTATACATACAAAAGACTTAGTTGAGAGTTACGTAAGAACAGGGTAAGCATCATAATTTTATCCATGTTATGTCAGACGCCAGGCTATCAACACACTAAGCGGCAAAACTGAAGTAACCCTTGAAGAGAACATGGTAAAACGGGAGAAAAAGCAACACACCAAATAGCTGGTTAACCACCTGTTGGGAAAAAAAAAATAAAACAAGGTCCTACCAAGAACAGTTATATAAAACAGCCTAGAACAGTCTGTTATGCTATCTAATTACTCAGAAAACTATGCTGGTGCAGTACTATGACTAAGCAGGGTAACAACCTTTTCCATCTCAAAAATAAAAATAAATGTAGGATTCGGCAGTCTGCAGTTGCATGTCAGATTTCAGTGAACTTTGATTAGCACTGCATCCAAGAATCTCACTGTGGTAAAGCTTCCATCCCCTTCATCCCACCAGTAATTTAATTCCCATAAGGAATTAGAAAGGCTAATGAACTAAACAGCTGCATAGAGTTAATTTCTGCATTCTCAGTGCATGCGTGTTTCTTATGTTTCTTCCTATCTGTGTAAGGACATTTCTGTTGGAGGAAGAGGTTGAAGAAAAGGTGAAAGTCAGACTTTCTCTGTTGCACTGCAGCGTAAGAGCAAATAAAACTATGTTGAACATTATAGCAACAAGAACCAGATCAAAAAAAATTTCTACCACCTCTAACTTTCTACTGTTTGAACTTTTGAAATAACCCCAAATCATTTTGCATTAGTATCAGTTTAGGATTTAATTAATTTTTTTCTTTTAAACATATGAAGGAATATCTACTCTAAAGTAGTGATAGAAACTACTGTAAAGTAGGTTATTACTTTCAATTAATACTAGCACTATGCTTACATTTAAAAGAGGATAGAAAAAAGACGACAGTGCTTAAAGCACTCTACACATCTCACCTGCTTAAAATCACATGTGGCCAAAAATGAAGACACTGAATCTTCTCAAGAGAGAACAAGGAGTGAAGAGAGGAGTGAGACCCAGTACAAGGAAGAAGTCAAGGAAAAAAGATGCCCTTTTCACAGTGTCATGGAGCAGCAAGTCAAGATGAAATCCCAGGAGAGAATAAGACCGAAAAGATGCTCTACTGTCACTTAATTACGTAGCCGATTAGCTAGCTAAACATCAGTATTTTTGGCCTGATATTTGCCCAGTAACCCGCAACAGCAGGCAAAGACAAATCAGACATAACCTCTTGCTTATTTCCTGACACATAGAGGAGTCTAAAAGACATGCAAGAGCCATGCAAGATGACGCAGAGAGGAAATGTCACAAAATATTTATTGAGGTGCCAAGAACGGAAGTACCGGAGCACTGCAAACACAGTAAGTGTAAAGTTTGAAATTGCACAGCATTCCAGATGACAGTAACCAGGAGGACACCAGGCTCCGTCTGGTTAAGCTCAGTTACGAACATGAAACAAGCATAAATGGTGCTTTACTGATTAAAAGCACCTCCATCTCAAAAAAATCTGCTTCTTTTGCATTTGATTTCAGAACCTGACAAAAGAGATAATCTCAGGCTTTGATGTATTTGAGGATACATTTAGCTGTTCACTCCTGGTCTACAACTTTTTTCCATTTTCTAGTGCTCAGTTTTTTGTAATCTAAAAACACTGCACTAATTAGTACAATTCAACAGCAAGATCCACTTCTTCTGGGTGATCTGCAAGGCCTCTCTTAAATTCGGTTTAAGTACTGCGAACTTTAAAACTCTGCAAAATAGACTTTAATGCCCTGTCCTCAAGACTAGCTATGGCATGCAGGAAAAATTGCATGCAATCATTTCAGTAAAATTGTTCAAAAGGTAGTACGCATGTCCAAGGAATAGAGCGAGGCTATACAGGTGAGCAGCCTACAAGCAACACAGAATTGGTAAAAGCAGAATGCTTTGGCTGGATTAGTGGGATGCATCAGCTCAGTGAAGACTGCAAAGTGGTCAAGAACCACTGAAAAAAAGCTGGGCAACAGTCAGGACAGTAGAAGGAGGAAGTCAAGTGAAATGTTTCCCTCTTTCAGCAGGAGTAAGAGTTCAGTCGGCTCACCATCCTAAGCACTAACAGAATGCTAACACACACACACACGAAAAAATACAAAGAAAAACCTTAAAAAGTTAAATTAAATGAGGTAAGTTTCAGGTTAAGTAGTTGACTAGACAAAGTCTGTCTAGTTTATGCTGTCTAGCTTATGCTCTACCTCTAGAGAAATGTAAATAAGAATACCTGACCTTAACAGTAGCAAAACTGGGTAGATAGTGCTGAATGCTTTAAAAGCAAGTTAAGTACTAAACTTGTTCTGCCTTTTGCTTTATTCCATATGCTAACAACATAAATCTAAACATCCTAGTCACTGGGTGTGGTTTATTTTAGAGGAGACTTTTTTGAGACTTTGTTTTAAAACAAACCACTGACATTAGCCTGACATTTATTAGCACCCTTGCCACAAAGAAAACCATTATCTGGCCTTCAAAACGAGGAAAACAACCGGAAAACTGAGTTAGCCTCAAAACGCTAGAACTTGAGTTTGCACTGAGGAACGTGTAGTTTTGTTTTTTAATAGAAAGGGTCCACTCTGATGACAGCATATTTTTCTAGAAAATAGTTTTGATTAATTGTGCAGTCTTTTGATTTTGCTTTTTCTTGCAATTAAGCTCTATGCTTGGCATACTTTATCCGTACCGTAACTAAATTATATCGATTAATATAACCTTAAAATGCTACATGCTTCAGTATCGACCTGGCTATCAGCACAACTATACCACAGTATCTTCCTGCAGCTCTCATGCATCAGGCATGAGGACTCCACATCATCTACAATTTACTCGTTTCTAAGCAAAGATTTGAGCCACAGCCCTCAGGGAATTCTCTTGGCTAATTCACCAAGTCCAGTTGAGAGTGCACCAAGTATGAGTCTGCTTTCAGGTTTGAAGTTCATCAGAATGACTCAAACCACTTAAAACGAGCACATTTATTGGCACCTCAGAAACAACGTTTTAGAACAAAAGCATATAACAAATAAAACCTCTGCACATTTTGTGACTTGTAACTCATTATCCCTAGGGTTCCCTGAACTCCATACCTTTGGCAGCATCAAGAAACCTCATCCTTTCCACCTCTGCACTTTCCCCTCTTTCCCTGTGTACCTCTATTCTCTCTTCAGAACACTCCTCTCTTTCTCATTTATCAACTCAGAAATCTCCTTTGATCCCCTACTTGACTTCAAGAAGAGTAACATCCTAGTTTGGATGATGCCGAGTCATTAAAACGTCTTCTAACAGCTGACAACCCAGCAAGGATTATTTTCACTTCTCTAAAGCAAAGCTCCTACAAAGATTCATCCTCACCACCATTTCCTTTTCTAGCCCTGCTAGACTGTCCTTTAATGCAACTACATGGCACCACACCATGAAAACAAGACAGAACTATATAACGTCCATAAAAAATAACACAAATTTTTTTGTCCCGTTTAAGTATCCCAGAAGGGCTGAGAAATCTTTCAAGACAGAAGTGCCACACAGGCTTGCTGTAATTCCAGTACATTCTATATTTAATGCTCTGTAAATTGTGAATGTCTTATTCTGGATCCCCACGTTCCCCTAACTCATTAAAACTATAAAGTAAACATTAAACAACTATTCTTTTTTATTTTTAAAAGCTGAACTCATGTTGGAGCAGTATGTTAAACCCTTGAGAGCTTAAAGGATTGCTTCATCTAATTCTTTTTTCCTCCTTCTGTAAAATGTAATCATGACATAGTATTGCAATGTAACAGCTGTGTCGGTGATACATTACGATGTAATCCCTAAGACTGCTCAAAAACTACTATGTATTTTTCCTTTATAGTCTCCCATTTCACTACAATTCAAACAAAAATGACAGAGAGAAAGAATCATTTTCTGAAGTATTTAATGTTGACCTCTACCTGCCAGCCCCCTCCTTTTCCTCTTTACTCTTCCACATGGGCAAGCATAGATCATTTTAAATCCAAGATAGTCACAGCTTGGATGTACTCACCTGTGCTCATCTAAATATTCAAGGATGCAGCACTTCATTATTTGCAACAGCTTATTAGCTTTATAACACAAGAGGGTACGATTTTCATCTTTTTTTAACCTATTAAAAGGACTTTTGTTAGCCTTAAGCTGATAAAGAACTTCCAGAAGAGTCTTGCAACAGACCAAAATAAAAAAAGCCCTTGCTTAACACAGTAAAAAATATTCTGAGTATTACATAAATATAAAGTGTTTACATACTTCTAATGAATAAATGAAATGCAGTTTTCACTTAAGTAATAGTTAACCTGTTTCAATTTAAAAGTTCCTTATAGTTATTCAGTTGGAAAGACAGCAACGTTCAGACATAACATACAGCTTGTTACCACTTTGTGAAATCTGCAATAATTTTTACTCAAAAAGATCCAATTATTAGTGGTTCAGAGATGGAACAAGTGCCACTGTGCTTCCAGAAGACATGCTAATCACTGCCTAGAGTGCAAATATGTTTTCCCTAGGAGAGAATCAAAGTAAAACCTGACTGCTTTTCTCCATCTACACATCTATTTCATTATTCCACAATAATATTTTGATGTTCATATAGTCCAAAGGGCTTTGCTTTCCACAGACAGGTTTAATTTACAGTTCCTAGCATTGCATGTTTAGAGGCTCTAGAATTGAAGTCTTAGAAATGGGGATAAGGAGATGAGGAGCATTTTGTTTCTTGATTTTTAGGTAGTCATGTACGTTGAAGAAAGAATGAAATATTAAGAGAACTACACAATGAGAAACACATGTTGTTTCAGAAAATGCTTTAAGCTGGAAAAAATGAAACAAAACTCATGCTATACTTGAACTCTGCATGCAAGGTTTTTGTTTAAGAAGGCAGTCTTTTATACATTAAATTTACTTCCATCCCTTTCCCTTCACCAACAAGAGTTTGCATAACCAGATGTTCTTATACACTGCAGTTTACAGCTGCCCCATATGGAACTGCAACAATAAATATGCATAACTATGGAAACCAAAGCAAAGGTCAGAAAAAAGATTCAGTAGTTTGGTAATCTGATAGCACAGTTTTTTAATAGTTACTGAACCTACATATTTCCCAAATGAACCTGATTACAAAACATGTCAAACATATTTTGCATCCAAATGCTTCTCTCTATAGTCTTAAAACCTAAAGAATACTTAGTTTTACTTAGAGAAAAGTCGTTTGTGTTAAGATTGAGCTTCTTCCTACAAGCTGCCAAGTGCTTTCTGCCAGAAGGAAAGTACATGGAAAAACTCACTGAATTCAATAGGTTATCAGTGGTACAGCTCAAAATCTAGATCTCCAAGATTATTCCCAGATCTTACTGAGCTACTTCTTCCTTTAAATAATCCTATGTTTATGTTGTCCATACAGTGAGGACTTCAGTGAACAAATATCATCTTTTTCAAACCATCTCCCTCTTTTGGTTACAAAACAAAAAGTGGATACTAGTACTAACAGATCAATAACGCTACAAACATAAGCTCTCTTATCTTGAAAGATACAAGGAATATTAAAGTATTTGTGCATATCACTACATAATATCCTAGTGAGGAACAAAAGTAAAACACACCTGCAAAAGCAAGTTCAGCTAGATGGGTGATTTACTAAGTCCCCTAAACCAGTCATTTCTCCTGAACTAACCAAAGAATCTAATTTGTGCCCCTAGAAACACATCCAAACTCCCTTTCTTGCTATCGGCAGAAGACTAAATCAAGATAAAAGGTTTAGTACAAAAATATTCTCTCTTAGCCATTCTTCCTTCCATGAGCAGGAAAGGAAATTTAAATCCCAACTCCTTTCTGCCCCTAAATTCAGTATTCTCTCCTCCAAAGCAAAGCTTTCCAGACTCAGTTGTTAAGTTCTCTAACAGGCATGGCTAACAATTTCAAAAGTAGGACTCTCAAACACTGTCCAGATGAAATTGGGAAGGATTATTTATTTTTAACAAAACTGCAGTTGATTAATCTCTGGTGCACATCACAGAATTAGCAAATAGCTACTTGAATAAGGCTTTTAATTCAGAAATCTATAAGGCAAATAAGCTACTTAACATAAAAATCAAGCATTTTCTGAGACATCCCCCCCAGTATGAATGACAAACTTTAAACACTGGAGTTCTTCTTACAACAATAAGGTTGGGGCACAATGGAGAAGTTTAAATATTTAATTTCGACTGAGCTGTAAGTCATTAATTTTTTATTGACGCAAATCTGCAATTCAGCTAGAGCTAGACAGTGAGGCAGCTCACTCTGGCTGAAAGCAGGGTGAATTTCTCCAACACAGAATGGGATATAATCCTTCCCCCCTCCCAACAACATCTCCTGGTTTTACATGGAGATCTCAGGCCACGACAGGGTCAGAACTGCATCTGGGCCTGGATGAAGATGTATCTTCTGCTCATCATTTTGCTCACTATTCAAAAAAATGCAGCTTGATCACGTATCTGGAATATACGATTACAGAATCAATTACACAAAACTATTCTAAAGAACACATTGTGCTCTGAGAATGCCATAGGCAGTCAGAAGCTGATTCGCACTTAGTCCTTGTTGATGGTAAAAGAGCACTGCTCATCCAAAGCCAACACACTGAGGAAGTAGAGATACTAATATTGGACAGTGGCATGGAGTGCACCCTCAGCAAGTTCGCCGATGACACCAAGCTGTGTGGTGCCGTCGACACGCTGGAAGGGAGGGATGCCATCCAGAGGGACCTCGACAGGCTGGAGAGGTGGGCCCATACCAACCTCATGAAGTTTAACCAGGCCAAATGCAAGGTCCTACATCTGGGTCGTGGCAATCCCAGGCATAAATACAGACTGGGTGGTGATTGGATCGAGAGCAGCCCTGAGGAGAAGGACTTGGGAGTACTGGTGGATGAGAAGCTCAATATGAGCCGGCAATGTGCTCTTGCGGCCCAGAAGGCCAACCGCGTCCTGGGCTGCATCAAGAGGAGCGTGGCCAGCAGATCGAGGGAGGTGATTCTCCCCCTCTACTCTGCCCTCGTGAGACCTCACTTGGAGTACTGCGTCCAGTTCTGGAGTCCCCAACATAAGAAGGACATGGACCAGTTGGAGAGGGTCCAGAGGAGGGCCACGAAGATGATAAGAGGGCTGGAGCACCTTTCCTATGAGGACAGGCTGAAAGAGTTGGGGCTGTTCAGCCTGGAGAAGAGGAGGCTCCGGGGTGACCTTATAGCGGTCTTCCAGTACCTCAAGGGGGCCTACAGGAAAGATGGGGAGAGGCTGTTCAGGAGGGCCAGTTATGATAGGACAAGGGGTAATGGTTTTAAAATAGAGGGAGGTAGGTTCAGGTTGGATATTAGGAAAAAATTTTTTACTATGAGAGTGGTAGAACACTGGAACAGGTTGCCCAGAGAGGTGGTGGATGCTCCATCCCTGGAGACGTTCAAGGCCAGGTTGGACAAGGCCCTGAGCAACCTGATCTAGTTGGAGATATCCCTGTTCCTTGCAGGGGGGTTGGACTAGATGACCTTTGAAGGTCCCTTCCAGCCCTAACCATTCTATGATTCTATGATTCTATATTGAAAAAAGAAACACACCTGTATTTCTATTTGCAGAGCAAGACAGAGGTTTTAGGTGATAGTTCATCTAAAGCTGCAGTCTGCCTACAGCAGCTAAGGTTCATTAATCCAACAAAAATGCCAAAAAGAGAAAATACTAACGTCTTCCAAGTTCAGCCAGTATTGAAGGCAAATTAGTCTTTTATTTTCATTTTTAATGATTCTTCCATATTCTTCTGAAAGTATGTATTTAAAATTTGTCAGTCTTGCTGCAAAGTACTAGCCAGTCTTGATATTACATGTGCTTCATAAAATTTACTTCTATGTTTCTGGGAAATAAGAGGAGACCTGATATGTGCTCAAACTTTTTAAGAATAAGCCTTGTTCCAAGTTCAAAAGCTCAATACTTTGTCAGGTTCAAGGTTCTCAGGTTTTAAGTCAAATTGGTCAACCAGCTAGTAAGGAAAAACCTGAACTGATGACATAAGGTATGTTGTTGTGCTCCTTAAGATTACGTACAAGCAAAATAAAACATTGTGAGCTCATTTTGCTGTCACACAGATGCGCATAGCCAGTTTTACAAGGAAGTCTGGTTTTGTGCCATTTCGAACAAAATCCAGAAGTGACAGGTGTCCAAGAGACATCAAAGTGGAAACACTTCATCTACACCAGAAGAATGTATTCCCATAACACCGTTCGAAGAGGAAAGAGCTCACACAGGACGTGCAATAGCTGCACACCTGTAAGTAAGTGTTCTCTGGTCAAGTCTCCTCCTCCCAGTGCTGTGGATGCGTGGGTTAGTCAGGGCCAGGAGTAGAAACTGCTGGGCAGAGGAAGGATGAAGATTAAGAAACAAAGGAAAAAGGAAGAGTGAGGACCTCCACAAGCATTACCAAAGGAGTGAGGGGAAGTGCTGCAGTCCAGCAGACTCAATGTATGCCTGTCTCCCACCCTAGAGCAGAGAGGGAGGAATCCAGACAAATCACCCAAAGACCTGTGCATACAGCAAGGGAAACATCTCAACTCCATCAACAGGGATTCAGGAAGTCTGCAGACTTGGCAATGAGCAGCAGGACCATGCACCAGGCACACAGGGCACCGGGGCTTGTACAGCAGAGGCTCAATGAGACAGCTTGGTTGTTGTGGGGCACCTGTGTGCTGAGGAGCCTCCAGGGCCTGGCAGAAGTCCAGAGACATCAAGAAAGATGTCATGTCAACTGGAAAGAGCTACCTGTTGCATTACAGCCACAGGAAAAGGGTATACGCAGTGCATACTCCATACAGACTACCTGCACCATGGACAAGTTTGGCAGGGCCTGGAGGCAGGCAGAGCTGACCTGGCAGTGATGCTGATGAAGCAAGACCTCTCTCCTTCCCTCCCTCTTCCAATGGAAGCTTAATGACTTTTTTTTTTTTGTGGCCACTATTCCTACTAGTCTTCTCCTTAGACATGGACTGATGTTCCTCTCTACCCATCCTAAGAGTCTCCCCTAAGGAGAGAAAGACAAAAAAGAAAGGAAAATTATTTAACTGGACACAAATGAAAAACGTCAAGGACAGTGAGGGTCAACAAAGAGAAGGAACTGTAACGAGAATCAAGCTGAGCAGTCCCAACAGCATCCACTGTTCTCTGAAAGGGGACCGACTATTGTATTTGAAGGATTTCTGAGTGATTTTTGATCTAACCTAGCAAGGTCATGCTTAAATTGCTGAACAAGAGACAGACGCATATGAATCAGATAGTTCAGGTCTCTGGCACACAACTGTCTGAATGGGAATCAGCTTTATAAAGTACTTACAAAACAGATTGCATCTCTGTTAAAATAAAAACAGTACACATCCTGCTGGCTACTTATTGCACACTCCAGAAGACACACTTTGAACATCTGCAAAGCAGCACATATAAAGTGTTTGAAAAACAGTTATGCCAAATCATTTACTGCAAGTGAGCTAATGCTTGGTTAGACCAAGTTCCTCTAATATTTGTCTTCATCAAGATTCTTCAGCAAAGGCCAAAATCTCTGTCAAAATAACAGCTTACAGAGTATTAAAAGGAAATGATGTTAAACATATCATTTCATGAAGCAGTCTTGCTTAGATGTTTAGCTACTCCATTACTTACCAAATTCATTTCATATTCCAACCATTACTTCTCAACAGAAAGTAGAGAAAGAAACCCACATTGACATGTAAGCAATTCAAATCTAATTTAGTGAAGTTGATTTTGAAGCTTTTTCTCAGGAATGAAAAGTAGTTAATGAAATGGAAGTACAGCTTCTGACTTCTAGCGAGGGAGCTGCACCTAGGGGGCAGGAGGATGGGACTGGATCACACTGCAAAAGTGCTAAATCACGTGTTTCCAATCTTACTCAATTGCTGACAGATACAGTTAAAAAAATTCTAGTAAACTTACAGTTTAAGAATGCATTCTTTTTTGCAGATTTAAAAATAAATTTCGTAGTCTGAAGTCTTCAGAAAGCTATTGTGAGATTTCAATGGTCTAGGTAAGAGTATCATGGGAGGAGAAGGAATAGCAAAAGCAGCTCTGGCAAGAGAATTCCAACTAAACAGAGAAGGAAAAGTGCAAGTAAAATAGCAGGGTGCCTGTGATAACTTCTAGAATCTAATTTTTAAAATTTGTAAGGTTACTTTTTACATAGTCAATGCAAACAAAAGTTTTAAAGATAAGAAATTCTGAAGCAGATAATATATTAATGTTTAAAGTAATGAACATTTACTATATACACATACTTATTAAATATCTATTTAGATATCTGTATACAAATATATAGAAACAACTGGAAAAATAAAAACTTAGCCATCAGTATAGACAAAACTTATAAACAGAATTTTCTTCCTCCTTAATATTGAAGGCTTGAGTAACTTTTTAAGTAAGAATGACCTTTATACTTTGGAGATCCCATCTCATAAATATCTTTATTGGGAGCAAAGTCATTAGATACTTTCTAATAGTATTTCAGTTTTATTTATGAACTAGAAACTACAACAGGACATGTGGAGCATGCTGCTGAGACATAGGTGACCTGATTTGTTTTCTACTGTGCATGGGCCTGCCACACACTGAAAACAGAAAAAGTAGGCAGCTTTTTAAAATTCAACTGGACAAGACTGGACTTTCTGCCTTGAAGTCAGAACTCCGAAAGCTAGAATGATTTTGTTCATAAAAGTGGGTTTTTTTAAAACTCTTGATACCAGCTTATTTCAAAACAGGGGCACTGCTAACTTCAAGTGCCTTAAGACTTACCAGTTTTCTGAATGATCCCCCAAGCAGTTTTTACACTTTTTCTTCTCAAACTGTTCATCATGGCATAAACCCAGATTTGATCATGTTAAGTGGTAAAAATAATAATTTAAAAAATAGGCCACAAGCATGGAGAAACTATGAGGTAATCCTCTTTTCCTCTGAGACTTTAAGATTGCTATTGTACATTTAGGTTTTTTTCTGCATATGTAAAATGTATTTCCAAGCATTTAGCTTCCAATGCAAATGAACTAACAAAGACATCCACAATGCTGTTCAGTTGCTACGAAAGCCATCCTGCTTTCTGCAGCCTCAGCTCTCACCACAGATGTGTCAGATAACTTCTATGAATTTATTATTAACTCTTCCTTCCTTGCTACTATGATGGACTGAATTTAAAAGCACAGTGGAAACAATAGTTGATTGAATCACCTCTTCACTGAAACCATAACAACATTAGAGAACAAAGCAAGCGATACTCAAGAGGAGTCCAATTCACATCTGGCCTTGCAAAGTTATTGTTCTTTGTACTTGTGTTTATAAAAAATATCATATTAAAAATACCAATATAAAAATACCTTTAGGAATCAGTATGCTCTCTTAATGGTAAATACTATGGCAGAGAGATTGCATCACTTGTCAATAAATAGATGCTTTTCTGCCAGCAGGTCAACTTTTCATTGTCCATGCACAGACTACCTAAACAGCTGTGGTAGGAGAACGAGTTAGGAGGAAAGAAGGAACACAGCCTGCACAAACCCCTTTCTGGGCATCCCAGGCCTGGCAGGACACGTGAGCTCAGCAGTAGGGCTATGAAAACAGAACTGCTGGTTTTGGAACCAGCACCATAGCAGCATTTGTGTGAACTCGCAAACTCTTAAACGTCCAAGTCTGCTTTGTGCAGAGCCATCTTGGATGCAACCAAAATCTCAAACAATTTTTAAACACAGATATACTGCTAAATTCCTCTCACAGAAAGGAAAAAACACAAGTAAATAGGAAGACAGTAGCCAAAGCAACCAGCAAGAAATGGTTTCTCTCTCCAGGTTTTGTGTACCTTGGTATCCATCAAGACAGACATCCCACAGTATTTTCTTTGGCACGCTTCTCTGTCACCTATTTCCCCAAAATGTGAATCTTGACAAAAGTGAATCTTCAGAAGGAACTCAAAGTGACTTGTGGATGAGCTCTAAAACAAATTTATTTAATAAGGAAGCATGCAGCCACGTCCATGAAGAGCTCAATAATTAACACCTGTAGGTGGAAACTAGGTAATTACAGGGAACAAGAAATGAAATGAGATCTTGCGGTGCTAATTCAAAGCTCTAGAAAGTGGCTTGTAAGATAATTAATACAACTAGCTTCTCCCTGCAGCAAGAGGTAAATAATGTAAAGGTTCTTTCCACTGCATTTAAAAACTAAGAAAACACTATGTAAGTCATCACCCTAAGCCCAAATTGTTTGTACACAAAACCACCAAGTATTAAAATCTGTATTCTCTTCCTCCTTTGCAGACTCAGGAGATCTTCTCTCAGTTGAATTACTAATGGAATAACAATCACAATAATAAAAAGCCTTTTTGAATAACCAATCTACAAAATCCATTTTCTGCCTTATTAGAAGTGTAAAATGTTTTTTTGGGGGGGAGTTCTTCCTCCCTTGCTAGTACATCAAGTGTCGTCTTTCAATGTCATTATTATTTATTCAATATTTTCAGTCAAGTAGATACTTTGGGAAGATATGACTATTGATTAAAGCAATAGATATAAATCAGGGGGTACATGGAGAAGCCTGTAAAAGGCACCTCTGTAAAACCACTTTCAGGAATCACAGGCCTGGCAAGGCATTTTAACTGAGGCATGCTGCTAATGAAAACTTTACAATTTCTTCTCCCAAGTCTCTTATTTCATTTTAATCTCTCCATGTTTCCCAGATGTAAAATAAGCTAACAGATACGAAGCTGACAGGTGCTTTTTGAGGAGCACTGAGTGTTTCCCTCACCTAAGCCAGGATGCTCATCGGTATCAACCATATTACATAAAGGCCTCAGCCCCACCTCACTGGGAACACGCTGGTTTAGCCCGTATTTAGTGCCAGCAGCATCAGATCTACTTTATATACCTTACTTTTGCGAAAGGAAAGTGCTATTGGTCTACACCAACCCTCATTCCCTCTCAGATCCTCCCGGATTTCACCACTGGCCAGCTAAGGCTCAAAATTATTGCCCACATCTCTTGAGCGCTCCACTGCCCAAACCAATTTTACGTGCAAAAAGGGCAAACTACTCAGATCACAAGAAGTTAACTTACTATTTAGAACAGCACTGCCCCAACAGCAAAGACAGATGGATGCATACAGCCTTCACCACAAGAAATACAAAACATTAAAATAAGCTTTATGGTGCAAAGGAAGAGCTTCCACTCCAATGCCGAATGTCTCACAGGATTCATAGTTTAAGTCAAGAACATTTATCTAGATTAAATTGTGGTAGAAATAATCTCCAGCAACTTGAAAGAAGGTAGAAAGCAGGGCCTGACACATCCAATAGCACTGAAGTCTTCCAGACACTCTGAAGAGCTAACAAAAGCTAATGGTGTAAAGATGTCTAAGCCCCCAGCATTGCTGAGAACATCTCTCTATTTCCTATTTACTATAACACTTGGGTATTTAGGGAGAAGTGCAGCTGCAACCATGTAGACTTTGTGAAAGATGACATTTTGAGGGAAAATTCCTCATTTTATAAAACATAATTTTCATTAAATTATGAATTTAGTACCTGAAAGTTCATTTTCACCACTAGCTCCATTACCAACACAAACAAGCCAGCATTGTTGAGAATACAATAAGCTGATGTAAAAGGGAGCTGACTCAACCCCACCCTCCCCTCCAGATTCCCCCACAGATAAGGTTGTGCCAAAATCCTATCAGATATACTTTGATCGTTCTTCAGTGTTTCAGACAGTATGAACTGGGGCACATCTGCATTTCTTTATTGTCAGAATAATGACAGGATAATGGTGTTGGCATTAGGCCAGCCATTTTTTGGAACATTGTTGGCACAGATCATATTTGCAGTACTGTGAGTAAATGGTCTTGCCTGACAGTTATGAAACAAGTCAAGGAAATACGGTACAAGAAAGTTATCCCTAAGTTTCCCACATTTGTAAATAACTCCTTATTAGTTAAAATCTTTGTTGTTATTGAGTAGTCCACATAACTGTTGGAGACTTTTCTGAAAAGTGACACCTT
This sequence comes from Tauraco erythrolophus, assembly GCF_009769465.1. NCBI lineage: Eukaryota > Metazoa > Chordata > Aves > Musophagiformes > Musophagidae > Tauraco > Tauraco erythrolophus. The sequence goes on along the minus strand of NC_141468.1, from coordinate 65,980,505 downwards.
CTGTAGAGAGCTAGAGGTGCTGTAAAAAGATAAAATGCACCCAACTTCCAAGAATTATAAAACCAACACTGTATCTGCAGAAACACTTAACGAAGTGTTCGCTTGTTAACTGACTTAATGTATTTTTGAATCATGAAACAAGAAAGCCTAAAAAATTTGTATCACATACATGATATGTCCTTGCGATGCACTGACAGCATAGAAATACATTAAATAAACTACAAAGTAGAAAGGTATTCTCTCTCCTTCTTCATCATTTCAAGAAAGAGCTTGTGCACTTCTGGCTTTCTTATCGTTATCTTCGAAATAAGTGTCTACTGAAGAGGAGATGGCAAAGCTGTTAAGTTCAAATCAATACCTAAGTAAAAGGCCAAAGAACTGTAAAATATGAAAGGGACTGTGGCAAGGCTGTTTGTGAAATCAAGAAAGTGACAGCCAGGCAAGGCAGATGTTTTTACCACCATACAGCCTTCAGTCTTCTCACATATGAAAGTATTTCTTATTCATATAAAGGCTTTTAGCAAGTTATGGAGATACACAACCTAAATAAGCTTTTGAGAGATTCACCTCTAGGTGCTCATATCTGTAACAGGCTTCTGCTACATCTAATACTCTTGTGTTCAAATAAGGCAGCCATGGAAAAGCCTACAAGTCTTACCTCATCGCTGTTCTGCCAAAATAGAAAAACAGACAGTAACCAAGTTTGGTTTTTAAAATTAGAGATTTAACAGAAATATCTTAACATCTTGTGTTTTATATGATACTAGAAATATTACTATGTTTAAGATATTAAGTTGGTTAAGACATCTGATCTCACAGAAGTGTAATTGAAGAAAGGATATTTACTTGGTTTATGTTTATCTATACAGTCATACCCAAACTACCTGTTTGTTATAAATTACCATAATACACTTCAGCTGAAGTAGTTTCAGCAGCCACCTGAGCTCTCTCCAGCTCTTGAAATAAGCAAGGCTAAAGAATTTCTGGAACAAATAGGCTTATGTAGTTGTAACAAAAATCCCCCGGGAACTCTCCACAGCCACCATGCTGGGAGCTGTAGAGATAAGAATTGGCTGGAATAATAAAACGGATTTATGGAGAAAAGAAAAAAAAAACACAAAACACAACAAAAAACCATCAACAAAAGTATGGACCATCAGGACACATGTGGGACTCGCATCGGAAGCATTGACACCATTCAACATGCTTCAATCTGTGTGTGTCTACCTGGGAAGGATCAAAAAACATGGCAATTTCTTTAGTTTAGGCAGCACAGGAGCAGTATCTAGGGAGCTACTCCTAAAGCAAACCTACTCAGTATTCCCTATCTAGGTAGTATGAACCAACTGAGTGAAAAAAACCTGAGCCCAATTTCATCAACGTGTCACCAATCAAATAAAAGTTTTAAATTAAGGAAATTTCTGGTCTCCAAAAAAACAATTGACCCTTAATATAAAGTGCATAGGGCTGGACAAGGCCAACTTCCACAACAGAGAAATTATAGCTGGCTGTAAGTTTTAACTGCCCTTGAGCCTGGAATCTGCAGGTGGCCTGGTTCTGCCAAAACACATCTCAAAAGATCCCGCACAAGCACTTCTGTGGGGAAAAAGCAACAGGCATCTGATGCAGGCGGCTGCTCCGCCTGAAAGCACTATAGTCATAGCTCAGAGAAACAAAAAAGTTTCCTTCAAGAGTGGATAAAGGCTTTCTTCAGACCTGCCCTTCAGCCTGATAATAAAATCATTTATGTGCTGCACAGCTAGAAGTTCAGGCACTAGGCTCTTCTAACTAAGCTTAATAACTTGATTTGGTACCAAAACATAGTGCTTCATTTTGAATGCAGCTTTAGGTTGATTCTGAAGACTAGGTTGTTTATTGACCACCTAGAGTTAGGCGTGATCCAAGGTCTATGAAGAGTTACTGGTGAACTAGCAGTGCTGGGGATAGACACAGCCCTCCCCCGAGCTGTAGCCATCATTTTCAAACACAACAGTGTTTAAATTCAAGAGCTCTCAAGAATATTACCACAACAAAGAGTCTGCTGTAACTTAGGACCAATTGGGACCATACTTATGGCAGTATTGCAATATACTTTTAGCTCATTTCACCCTCCCATGTAACATCTATGGATTCCACCACAGAAGCCTGCTACTGTAAGGAAGGACTTTGGAGGCTCACACCTCCAGGTCATTGCTTAGGGTGGGCAATGGGAAGCAGGCATGGAAAAAAGTGACAGAAAGACATTCAGATGCCATATTGATGTCCCATCATCATACCTGAAATATACTGGTGGTCTCAGTTTAGTTCCTAAAGGGCTGGTGACTGCTATCCACAATATTTTTTTGTCTTTTCAATTAGCGTTTCCAGTTGGAAACCTAAACAGCAAAGTTACGGAGTAAGAATAAGGGGCCTTGACAGTACTGCTCTCTCCCACTCATCACATGAGGCCAAGTTCTCATCAGTAATAAGCTGTATGGGGGCATTTTCTGCCCCCACTATACTGCAGATAACTAGGAAGAACATTTATTAATAACAATGTTTATTGTAAAGAATTTATGGAAAAGCCAAAGTTAAATGCATGTTATTTTACAATTTAAATTACAGTAGTTATTTTAAAGTTTATTTCATTGTTCTATGATGCAAGTGCAAGCTTCTATTTAAATAAAGCACCTGCAAGAAAAATCATGAATAGACAAGCACATATTCACTCAGAAAACTTGTATTGTAGACAGCTGTTGATGTATTTTCCTCCTCAAGAGTACTTGAGAGGAGAGTTCTCTTAGGATGAAGAAAGGAGACAGTAATTATTCATATTACTGTGACAAACATGAACTCAGCATTGAAAAAGTGATATTGAATTGTTTGGAGGTACAAAAAACTTCAGGTCTTCAACCCTTCAGCATCTATATGGTGAGAATCCTATGCTCAATATAGAGATTACAGGCAAAGCCACAGTACATCTAGGAAATGGACATTTGAAGGAGAACTCTAAAGAAGAAACTAGAAGTTATCAAAGTTATACAACAAAGTGCACATAAAATTCAAACAGTAAGAATGCCTTCACTTATAAAAGCCATAACAGACACTAGAAATTTATTTCAATAAATTAATTACTGCAGATTCTTTTTTAGAGGAGAGCAGGACTTTTATTTTTAATGAAAAGCAAGCTAGGTGAGAAAGACCAAGTTTATGAACATCTTTAAAACAGTCTTGAAGTGTTTACAAAATTAACTCCTCAGCTCTATGTATCATTCAAGCCTTAGTCATGCAACAGCAGTATTCCTTCTCCATCATTTGAGTTTCCATGAATCATGAATATGTGACATAATTATGAAAAAGAAAATGCATCAAATCTTTGTGGTTTTTTTTTTTAACTGAGAGATTGCAGTGTTTAAAAAACACAACTTAGACCAATTTACAGAAGCAATGGTATAGTTTATATTAACACGTATGTCAAAAGAAACAAAACTGTGACTTTTGTTTAGTTGAAGTTTCTGGCAGAGTTTGAGCTGACCAATTTAGACAGCCACAAGAATGTAAAAAGCACTACTGGGAATTGTAGCTGAACAGAGAGCACTAAGAATCCCCTGCCTACCTCTGAAATATTTATGTTATATCAAGCAATATCTCAATTAACTTCTCAAGCAATAGCCAGACCAGTAGCAAGTCACAGTTCCACAGTACTGGCTGCTCTATAAAGCCACAAGACAATTTACCTTATCTTTCCCTACACGTTAGGGTAACTGCATTAGCCTTCCTGCAATCATAATATAGTAACAGCAGAATCAGAATCATGCTGTCTCTGGGAGTTAAGTTTCACAAGGCTTCACGCACATTTTGGCCCATTTTAATAGTCACCATGTACACAATGGATCCTCAGTCCCAAAGTCGTTCTCTACAGAAGTTTTTATCAGGGTTTAGGTTCACAACCATTTTATTTCTCCCATGTTGTTAATAAGATGTTTTAGCAATTACTTTTTAGAGGCATGTTACATCCTGATGCAGAACAGATAGCAGGTATATTCACAGAACCAAAGTTGTTCAAAACTCTCACCAGGAATGATGAAATACATTGCTTCAGGCACAGAGGCATGACCTACTAGTTATCTTAAGAAGTCCTTCCTACAGCATGCTGTTCACTGTGCTCTATTAATGCTAAACATAGCTTGCGTTTATTCTAACTACACATAGTAAATTACTAGAACTCACTGCAGCTCAGGTTTCAAAATATTTCTGGATTGCCAGTGAAATGCATTAAGAGGAAAAGCATCCAAAGAAGAGGGAGCACACAGATGACAAAAACTCCCACACTTTTACAGATTAGATCAGGTCAAAAGTTGCTGTGGTCCCTTTTCCCTTTCTTGACCTTCCATGACACAGCCAAAGAAGAAAAACAACCCACTAACATGACAATGCTCTCACTTCTTCATATTGTCATAAAATTGAGCAGATAGTTTGCTTCTCATTATTTTCGAGAGAGCTGAAGTCAAAATAGTGCTCATCAGACTGAAAAAAACAAGCAGTCGTATGCTCCCTTCCCCAGTTCTAACTAAAGCGGCAGCTTTAGCTTATAACGCACGTCTCACAGGAAAAAAATGACACACAAAAAAATAATCAAGGAGTGCCATACATCTCAACATTTCAGGAAGTTCTTAACTAAAATACTCCTTTGCCTTCTTAAATAATTCCCTGTAGGACTCTCAATACAACCACCCCACCCTGCCAATGCTCTAGAGGAACACTGGGATACACATTGCTGATTACATACTCAAAACTCCCACTCTTGGTTTTACTTCGCCTGCTTTGGTACTCTCAGATCGAGAGCTGGGAATCTTTTCCATATTGGAACCACATACTAAAAGTAAGACTGCCATTTTAAAATGGAACATCATTTCACATGGTATAACCTTAGATTAGGCCAAATGAGGTCATTTCAAGCTTTTAAAAAAATGGGAGTGGATAAAAAGAAAAGACAGCTCTTATCTTCCTTGAAAAAGCACCACTTATCCAAGCTTGCATTTGCCTTCATGGCAGCAAACACAGACAGAACGACAAACCTCTCCTCTTTTAATGGTTCGATTTAACTGACAACAAAATGCACTCTTGTAATCATAGGGCGGTCAAAGTTGGAAGGGAGCTCTGAAGGTCATCTTCTCCAGCCCCTCTCCTCAAGCAGGTTGCCCAGGACCATGTCCAGATATTCAAAAACTGTCTCCAACAATGGAGACTCCACAACCTCCCTAGGCAACCTGTACCAATGCTCGATCACCCTCACAGTAAAAAGGTGTTTCAGTGGGAACTCCCTGTGTTTCGGTTTGTGCCCATTGCCTCTGGTCGTGTCACTGGGGACCACCAAAAAGAAGCTGGCTCTGTCTTCTTTGCACCCTCACTTCAGGTATTTATATACATTGATGAGATCCCCCTCAGATGACTTTTCTCCAGGCCAAACAGTTCCCAGTGCTCTCAGATGGGAGAGATGTTCCAGTTCCTTCATGATCTTAGCAGCCCTTTGCTGGACTCTCTCTGGTATGTCTGTATCTGACCTGCACTGGGGAGCCCAGAATTGGACTCATTACTCCAGAAGTGGGCTCACTAGTGCTGAGTAGAAGGGAGGGATCACCCTCCTTGATCTGCTGGCAACACTCCTCCTAATGCAGCCTGGGAGACCGATAGCCTTCTTTGCCTTTGATCTCAAAGGCTGGCACCATCCTCTTTTGTGTTTGCATAGTAAAAACAAAAAACAAAAGCAAACCCAAAACAACAAAAAAAACATAGAAAAATAGTTCACAGCGAATAAACATATGTGGTTTTAATTTTCTTTAAATACCGAGTTTCCTTGAAAAGAAGAAAGCTGTACTAGGACATTGCTACAGCACACATCGTTCATGCACCTATACAAAATATAATGCTAGTGCTCAAAGTTACACAAGGAAGAGGAAGACGAAGCTGGGACGAAGCTGGTCACTGTTTCAATTAAAGAATGGCATACACAGTGTAGTAATTCTCAAACAAAAGTGATTTATAACAGATGACTGCAAAATTACCTCTGAGCAGTCACACTGCAGTGGATCTTTATGAAAAAAGAATAATAAATAGCACAGTGTTTACCCCTGAAGTAATCTTTTCCTATTAAAAAAAAAAAGAAGAAGAAAAACAGAAAACACCTTTTGACAAATCCTTCCTCAAACTCAAGTTTTCCATTAACTTCAAAACGTTAACCTTTAGAAAATCTTTGGACATGCAAGAACAAACGAGAGCTTTAACTTTCTAGCTAAGATTTAAACAAATAGAAGTGGCAAAAGATGTCTCGCATCCTGTGCGTTCCACCAGTACACATACTCGATTTCACTGTAGGTTACTGCGATGCTTTTATCCCCAGAACATCTTTTACTTCTTGTTTGTTCATTTTAATTTTATAAATGGACTGTTGTGCTGCAACTAATTCCCTCAAGGCCAGCCACGAGCTAAGGACATTTTCCTGTTCCACCTCATCTCCTATTTCAATGGACTACTCTTGCTTATGACTAGTACTATGTGAAGCAAACCCTCCACAACTTTGGTGTTTAAAACTTGTCAATTCTTGTAAATTACTAGCTGCTGTTTAGCCAAGCCATACACATGGCATTTAGACATTTTATTTAAAAAAACAAATCCCTGAAATCGACACACTCGAATTAAGTTAATGCAACATCCTTTCACAGAAGGAGCAAAAAAAATTAACAAAAGCCCAGTTCAAAAGCAACTTAGTGCTGTGACAGCTGAAGCTGTAAACAGGCCTGCCATTAAAAGGGACTGATATTGCGGCCAAGTCATGAAGAATGGAGATACAGATATTAAATAAAAGCACACCCAATTTTAGGTAGTACTTTACCACAGAGCCTTGCATCTGCATTCCCATCAGACGGAGAAATGGGACAGGAACAGAACAATGCAGTGTCAAGAGTCCTGTCTGATATGCCTCATTATCAAATGTGTAAAAGAGGCACAAGAAAACTGCTTTTGTGTTTATAATTTGCCCAACACTGACGCGTTTAATACCCTGCAGAATTACCTGTTATGTAACATGTTGCTCAGTCAAATCTTCCAAAGCAACAAAATACCTTGTTCCAAACTACTAAATAATTTGCTTTTTGTGTACGTCTCCTGTCACATTCAGTAAATCTACTTAAGGTTTCTCTTCGTGCAACAGGAAATTGCCTTAACTGACGCATTCCATTAAAGCAGACAGCCAGTGCTCAGCTTTGAATTGCTCCTTTGTAAAAAGTCTATGAAACACTAAAATGAAAACTCTGCTGTATCAACATGCACTCTACAGACTAAAATAAGTCAGATTTAAGCAGATGACTCATGTTAAAGTAACATAATATCAAGTTTGCCTTGTAAAGAAAAATGCTGTTTAAAGATTGCTATTAGCAATTTTTTAAAACTATATAAGGACACGTGTTGAAGTCTTCAGGATTTCTATAATAGTCTTAGCATGCTGCATCTGTTACTGCTTATTTTTACTGCTCAGGAATCTTGAGGACCCCTGGAAGCCATTTTCAAATAGCAGATGAAGTAAAGATTCAAAAGGCTTCCCCTGTACCCAAACATAGTTGTTTATGCACATTATATTCTTGCGTTTAATCTAAATATACCTCAACCTTGCACTGTGAAATTAAAAACTTACTCTCTCTCTAGACCACAAGCAGGATAATTTGGTGGTTTATAAGGCCCTACCATACCCCGACTGTCTTTTGTATCTCAAACTCCCTAGACTGGATAGGCAGAGGGAATAGCTTTTAATAACTTTCTGGTATTAGCTTTTTATACATTTAAAAAGCCTTGCATTTTTCTGTCCTAAGTTTTAAACTGTATTTATATTTATTTCACAAAATACTAATAGAAGAGTTATTACTTTCTCTGTTTCATGCTAATAACATTTCCCTTTCAATTCAATTTGATAATTCTTGACATTCCTGCACCGCATTTCAGTACATTATGCAAACCAGTTTTTGCTTAGAGCACAGCTTGTATAGTACTTACAATGCTAGATAACTGAAAAATCATCACTGGTCAAGACCTGCACAGGTCTGTAAGCAGGCTGTACCCAGTACTTTAACACAACCTGCTAGCTCTGCAGCAAACATGTCTCTTTTGAAGTTTCCTTAACAGTAGCATAATGCATTGAACAAACCAATATGAACTATCATTCTCAAAAATTCAGAATATTCTATTTCTTGAATAAGTCTCTCAAAAGTTAGGAAATCTAAGATTAAGTATAGCCACTCATTTAGGGACTTAAGTGAGACTATAAGAGACCATGTGTGATGAGGAGGCCAATAGGAGTTCTTAGGTTCCAGCGTAACTTCAAAGAGAGTTCTGAACATTGAACTTAAATGACATGGCTCACTGAATAATTTACAAGTAAACGACAATAAAAAAAAGAGAATCATGTACTTCATGGAAGCTTATATACGCTTACTATTTTCAAAAGCTTTAGGATAGACCTGAAAGCAAAACTATTCCATTCCTTCCCTGTACATACACTCATTCTCACTTTTTACGTTGCTTTTAGCCAGACACAGTCCCCTTCCTTCTCCTTTCCAAGAGCTAAAAAGTACATTTCCAGAGGCTACAGTATTCCACAGAAGTGATGTCTTGAAATTGCTTATGCTATCTCATCATATACACTGATTTATACAAGAAATCAGAGCCAGCACCTTATGTTCTTTCAAATACACCTGTATTAACATCAAATATTTTGACCAAAACATTAACTGTTTCTATTTGTGACTCAGTTATGAGGTCTTACCAAGTACCACTGATTTGCATAACTGTGTGCAGACAGTTCACACCAGCTATATAGTATACAATTCAGTCTGCACACAAAAACAACTAAATTAAAGTCAAGTCAAACTAGTTTGCACTTACCAACACACACTCTCCATTTCTTCAGGTTCATTGACACACGAAGCCACAAGACTTTGAAACGTTCACTACTAAAGACACATGATCAATCTGTTGCCTGCGAGCCCCATTAGAAAACAGCTGCATTATACAAGAGTATAATCTGACCAATAGCATTTTACATAGTAAGTACAGAACATCATAGTTGAGCTTCTGATGCCAGCAAGGAACCCGTCAGGAACACTATCAGGCAACAGTGTGCCATCCCCATATCACCTCCAGCCCCAATGTTTGCTAAACAAAGTACATGCTTTTGATTTTTCAGAATTCATGTATCACAAATCTGTGACACACTTAGTCTGTTTGCTCTACTAATCAGCAACTAAACTCGCAGTGAGGCTCTTTCCAATTAGTATCTTTTGTTTAATACTCTAGGGGATGCAGTAATTGGTGCTCTCAACTGTATGAGGACACAACATAGCATGCTTTTCAGTCTCTAACAGCAGCCAACACCAGGCACTTTGCCAAAAGATGGCTGAAACTCTGCATGCAGTAAGCAATGGTGGGGTGAGCAGCCCACCAGATAGATTTTCAAGCCTTTCCTAGTTAAGAGACAGCCTTATAACCAGGACAATTTAATTCTTCCAAAACTGTGTGGTTTATAACCCAAGTCCACTCTGGAAGTATCAGCTTTGCCTACTAGCAGGAGCTATGCATGGTCTTCACAGTTACAGACTATGGCAGCACACCACATGTGCTCCCTGTGAGACCAGAAGGTAGGGAAAGGAGGCATCTCATGTCTAGGACCTTAGAACCAAGTCTGGGCAACTGCTACTCATTGTCAAAAGAAAAAGGCCATTTAGAAAGCCAAGCATATACACAGAAGAACAAAGATTGTGCCCTTTGCAAGATTTGCCCAGCTACTGCAGCTCTACATGTTCTCATCATCGTTATAATGCTTGTACCACTGTTTTACTCATGGCCTTTTACACTCATCCCTGAAGTCTGTTCTGGATTTTCCTCTATTTATATGTAGATATCACACAGATGCCACTGAACACAAGCAATAGACTTTTGCAGCATATTCCACCTCATCTTCCCTAAGAAGATTACTATGTTCAAGTTAATTACATATATAGATACAATTACTCACTACTTACTCTTGGAAACAGTCAAGTACATCACCAGACTACCAGTGGGATAAAGTTTTCAGAGAACTTACAACAGAGCACAATAAAGCTGGATAACCTGAAGTGTATGGAGATTTCTTCAATTACTTTCCATAAGCTAGCAAGCAACCTAATTAAAGACTTCCATCACGTAACTATTTTTGTTCCAAATTCTGTAGTCTTTATTTATGCAAATAATCCTATTAGCTCTAATAGAAGTTACTTGCTATGAGACAGAAGTGTTATGCTACTTAAACACAGTTCTCAGTTACATATCTCCTATATGAAGGACACACACCAATATAGATATGGAACCTATGTTACTAAATACAGTTGGGAAGTCTTCCTTTCTCTTTGCTCAGGGATTACAACAGAAAAACAAAACATTGTAATTATTGCATATTATATATTACATAGCAAAAAATAAGAACCAAACCCTCTTCCCACAAACCTTCTCTTTAGTGCTATTTTTGGTTGGTTTTTTTTCCCCCCTAACAAAATTGTGGTCATTTTCCTACAAGTGCTGAGGCTCTCTAGGGAAATTTAACTGCAGTTTTAATACTGAAGAAATAAAACGCAGGTTTCTTTAGGTCACAACCTCAAGAAGTGGTATTGAAGAGTTCAAGTGAAGATACACTGAACTGAGGGCAAGTCCAGAGACTGCCCACAACACAGCTCTTGGGCAAAGATTTTACCAGCATGCTAATCCTCACTGAGGTCACTATCATCAACAGTGCAATTTAGAAAGCAAATGCAATGATACCTTTGCAGAAGCTAAATGGGAAAAGCTACTGTAAGTCAATGCTTCAGATAACACTGAAGTTAGGTTTTGCTGCCCAATAAAACAGCAATAATCATAGCCCTAGTAAGTCTCACAATACTTACACAGAGCCAGCGAACTCATTCACAGCTGACATAACAAAAAAGTTCATCAATATCAATGAAAAATTAACCTTCGTATTCTAATTCTAGTGTAGTAAGATTTACTATGCATCAAGGGATACTCAAATCGATCCCAGTATGATACCTTTCTGCTTGTAAGTATTTTCATCATGAACCACAGGAAGATTTACATGGTGCAAGACACCCTGCTTGGCTGTTACTTTACAAAAAGTCATCCCACCTGAAACAAATGGCAAATTCTCAGTATCCTAGATAGTTAAAAACATTACTTTAAAAAAAGACTTCCCAACCGGGATGGACATGTTTGACATTTATTCTTTATAAACCCATGCTGGTTTTGGCTGGGACAGAGTTAATTTTCTTCATAGTAGCTGCTATGGGGCTGTGTTTTGGATTCATGCTGAAAACAGTGTTGATAACACAGGGATGTTTTCGTTATTGCTGAGCAGTGATTACACAGTCAAGGCCATTGCTGCTCCTCACCCCACCCCACCAGCAAGTAAGCTGGGGCTTCACAAGACATTGGGAGGGGACACAGCTGGAAGAGCTGACCCCAACTGACCTAAGGGATATTCCATACCATATGACATCATGCTCAGCATAAAAAAACTGGGGGAAAGGGGAGGAAGCGGGGGGGATGTTTGGAGTTACAGCGTTTTGTCTTCCCAAGTAATCGTTACATGTGATGCACGCACAGATTTTGCTTTCCCTATTAGACTGTCTTTATCCCTTTATGAGTTTCTCACTTCTACTTCTACTAGGTTAGCCTACAGAGGGTGGAAGCGGAGACAGATAGCCTGGGAGGAATACAGAGAAGCTGTAAGAGTGACCAGGGATCAAGTGAGGAAGGCTAAAGCCCTGAAGGAATTGAATTTGGCAAGGGATATAAAAAGCAACAAGAAATGCTTCTATAGGTATATAGGGGACAAAAGGAAGTCCAAAGAGAATGTAGGCCCCCTCCGGAAGGATACTGGTGCTCTGGTTACCCGGGACATAGAGAAGGCTGAGGTACTCAATGAATTTTTTGCCTCAGTCTTCAATGGTAAAACCTCTTGTCTTACCACCCAAGCTGTGGAAAGAACTAGCAGGGACTGTGAGGATGAACCACCGCCCACTGTACTTGAAGACCAGGTTCGAGAACATCTGAGGAACTTGAAGGTGCACAAGTCCATGGGACCTGATGAGATCCATCCGCGGGTCCTGAAGGAACTGGCAGATGAAGTTGCCAAGCCACTGGCCATTGTATTTGAGAAGTCGTGGCGGTCTGGCGAGGTCCCCGATGACTGGAAGAGAGGGAACATAACCCCCATTTTTAAAAAGGGGAACAAGGAGGACCCGGGCAACTACAGGCCGGTCAGCCTCACCTCTGTGCCTGGCAAGGTCATGGAGCAGATTCTCCTGGGAACCATGCTAAGGCACATGGAGAGCAAGGAGGTGGTGGGTGACAGCCAACATGGCTTCACCAAAGGCAGATCGTGCCTGACCAACTTGGTGGCCTTTTATGATGGGGTGACAGCATCGGTGGACAAGGGTCGACCAATGGATGTCATCTACCTGGACTTGTGCAAAGCTTTTGACACTGTCCCGCACGACATTCTTCTCTCTAAATTAGAGAGTCATGGGTTTGATGGATGGACCACTCGGTGGATAAGGAATTGGCTCAATGGCCGCACTCAGAGAGTAGTGGTCAACGGCTCAATGTCCAAGTGGAGACCGGTCACGAGTGGCGTCCCTCAGGGGTCTGTGTTGGGCCCGGCCCTCTTCAACATCTTTGTCGGTGACGTGGACAGTGGCATGGAGTGCACCCTCAGCAAGTTCGCCGATGACACCAAGCTGTGTGGTGCCGTCGACACGCTGGAAGGGAGGGATGCTATCCAGAGGGACCTCGACAGGCTGGAGAGGTGGGCCCGTACCAACCTCATGAAGTTTAACCAGGCCAAATGCAAGGTCCTACATCTGGGTCGTGGCAATCCCAGGCATAAATACAGACTGGGTGGTGATTGGATCGAGAGCAGCCCTGAGGAGAAGGACTTGGGAGTACTGGTGGATGAGAAGCTCAATATGAGCCGGCAATGTGCTCTTGCGGCCCAGAAGGCCAACCGCGTCCTGGGCTGCATCAAGAGGAGCGTGGCCAGCAGGTCGAGGGAGGTGATTCTCCCCCTCTACTCTGCCCTCGTGAGACCTCACTTGGAGTACTGCGTCCAGTTCTGGAGTCCCCAACATAAGAAGGACATGGACCAGTTGGAGAGGGTCCAGAGGAGGGCCACGAAGATGATAAGAGGGCTGGAGCACCTTTCCTATGAGGACAGGCTGAAAGAGTTGGGGCTGTTCAGCCTGGAGAAGAGGAGGCTCCAGGGTGACCTTATAGCGGTCTTCCAGTACCTCAAGGGGGCCTACAGGAAAGATGGGGAGAGGCTGTTCAGGAGGGCCAGTTATGATAGGACAAGGGGTAATGGTTTTAAAATAGAGGGAGGTAGGTTCAGGTTGGATATTAGGAAAAAATTTTTTACTATGAGAGTGGTAGAACACTGGAACAGGTTGCCCAGAGAGGTGGTGGATGCTCCATCCCTGGAGACGTTCAAGGCCAGGTTGGACAAGGCCCTGAGCAACCTGATCTAGTTGGAGATGTCCCTGTTCCTTGCAGGGGGGTTGGACTAGATGACCTTTGAAGGTCCCTTCCAGCCCTAACCATTCTATGATTCTACTCCTCCGATTCTCTCTCCCATCCCAGCAGAGGGGAGTGAGTGAGCGACTGTGTAGGGGCTTAGTTGCCCACTGCTGTTAAACCACAACAAAACCTAATGTGATACTTCCATAGCAAGACTTGGGGATAGAGAGACAGAAGGAGTGGCAAGAACCATTAGTTTCCAAAGATTTTCAAAAAATAGGGAAGTAAATACAGTGAACATGTATACAGACATGTTATAGTTTCTGATGGGTGATGAAGGGATCTTGACAGGCTGGAGAGATGGGCCTGTGCAAACCTTATGAAGTTCAAGAAGGCCAAGTGCAAGGTCCTGCACAAGGGTCAGGGCAATCCCAAGCACAAGTACAGGCTGGGCGGAGAATGGATTTACAGGATCCCTGAGGAGGACTTGGGAGTATTGGTTGATGAGAAGCTCAACATGAGCCCAGCAATGTGCACTTCCAGCCCAGAAAGACAACCAAATCCTGGGCTGCATCCAAAGAAGCATGGCCAGCAGGTCAAGGGAGGTGATTCTGCCCCTCTACTCTGCTCTCGTGAGACCCCACCTGGAATACTGCGTTCAGGTTTGGGGCCCCCAACATAAGAAGGACATGGAGCTACTGGAGCGGGTCCAGAGGAGGGCCACAAAGATGATCCAAGGGATGGAGCACCTCTTCCACAAAGACAGACTGAGGGAGTTGGGATTGTTCAGCCTGGAGAAGAGAAGGCTCTAAGGAGACCTTCTGGCAGCCTTCCAAGTACCTAAAGGGGGCCTACAAGAAAGCTGGAGAGGGACTTTTGACAAGGGTATGTAGTGATAGGACAAGGGGTAATGGATCTCAATTGAAAGAAGGTAGATTTTGATTAGATATAAGGAAGAAGTTTTTTACAATGAGGGTGGTGAGGCACTGGAACAGGTTGCCCAGAGTAGATGTGGATGCCCCATCCCTGGAAGTGTCTAAGGCCAGGTTCGATAAGGCTTTGAGCAACCTGATCTAGCAGAAGGTGTCCCTGCCCATGGCAGGGGAGTTGGAACTAGATGATCTTTAAGGTCCCTTCCAACCTTAACCATTCTACAATTCTACGATGATTCCAGGTTTGTGCAAATTTTATTTCTCCTATAAAAACAGTTGTTGTCTGCTACCCTCGACAACTATAGGATTTGGTTTCACCTAAAGAGAGGAAGATCAATACAATCACATTACTTCCAAAAAATACACATAAGACTTTTAGAAATGAATCCTATTCAGAGCAGTTGTTCTACTACACACTACACATATTGACTTTACCACCGACAATGAATGCATCCATGAACTAGAGTTTTGGCCAGCACTGCACCAATTCTCTTCTCTTTTTTATTTCCAAAGTGACAGACTGCAAGAGTTGAAGATGAGTACACCATTCTTCCAGTATCAACTGCTCTCACAACCACCCATGGAATCTTTAATTCCATGAAAGATATCTCTGGACAATTTAAAATTTTAGATATGTGGTTTACATAGATACTGTGTCCAAATATCCCTCTTACTTCAGGCAGCCAGAATACACATGAAAAAATATCTTCAGGCACCGACTTCTTGCACCAGAATTTGAAGGCTTTATTTGGCTGCTAACTGGAAACTGGGGAAAAAAAATAATGACGAGCTGTACTACTCGATTAATCTTTCTTCTAGTAAACGGATTATATTCTTTGACACAGTTCACAACTCTGTACAAGCAAGGTCTTGAAGAGAGAACAACAGAATACCTCTGATTGTTTGAGGACATTCTGTCTGGATCATTCTGCTTTCTCTTGTGTATTATGTAAGTTGCCTAAAACTAAAATTTGAGTTTTCTACAGATAGGTGAAGTGAAAAATTGTACATGAATGTTGAGATACTGAAAAATATCAAAATTTGCAATCAAAATCATGTTCAATATGCAAATTACTTTCAGAAAAAAAATTGTCAGTGTACTGCAAGTCAAAAATTGTAATGAACTCAATGTGTCAAGTGTTTTCCACTCCAAATATTCTCCATTATCCAAGTCACAAGAGGAAAAATCTTTGCCAGTATCATACATTTTCATGCATGTAGTATCCGTACATCGAAATCAGCATTAAGCACAAGGCTTTAAATGAACTGTTGAAAAGATCATCATCTCACTGCTGAGGGACTGAAGATTTTGAAATCAAATTGTCATTTTTCAGAAGTTTAAGTACCTTTCCTATTGTATTTCTAAAGCTGTTAATCTTTAGTTAGGAGCCTCATAGATAAACTATAACACTCTGATAATGTACATTATCTCCTTACCGATACCATTAAGGATCAGAATTGCATAGATGATGACAATATACAAACATTCAGCTCTTCCTGTATGAGATAACACTTACTGCTAGTTATGAGAGAAACAACAGTAGACAACATGATGCAAAATCTTCTATACATTTTAACAGCGAAATCTCATTTAAGAGACACATTAGAGGCACAATGCAAGAGGTAAAAACCAAGTCATCACTTAGTTCTTTTTGTCATACAGATCTAAATAAGCCATGATGATGTTTCTCCAGTCCAGACAGGTACTTACAGTCTCGAATTCTGAAGTATGAATCTGAAGTGTAAGTATCTTAGACAACCACTTTTTAATGTTACAAATAAGCCAACAAGAAGTAAAACAACCTCACAGGAAAAGTCGTTGTATGGCATCTCAAAAAGAAAACTAAATCTTCTCAATTAGCAAACACGGCATGAAAAACAGAAACCTCAAGAGAGTTTTGTATTTCATCGAATCCTCCCAAGGAAAACAGCAAATTCCCAATTTTAGCTTTCTATACAGTATCAATCCACAAACTATATGGTCAGATACAATTTAAAAGCCATAACTGAAATAAAAGCCTTACTTAGCCAGCTGCGTGGCTTATCAGCATGCTGTCATCTGCAAGGACTGTAAACATCAGTTGGGATGTTGTGTATGGTTTGTAAGGAAATTATATGCCACTGAACATAACCCCCCTCTGTGGATTTTAAGAGAAGAGATAGCTACCATTTATATTGCTCTCCCAATCTTTCTGTTAATAAGCCAAGAATAGATGAAGGTGACAACTAAGTTTATTATACATAACCTTGTTAGTAAACAGCCTTGACAATGAATCTATTCAGTCTTTTCAGGAACCTTTCTAGTGCCTTCATGATTAAGATGATTATAATGATTTCCACAGTTTAAAAAATGTTTTGCATACTGTCTTCATCTCTGGCACATCTCTAGCTGCTTGGACATGGTATCTTGTGCCTACTTGCCTTCACTCTTGCACCCAGCCTTCTCAGATGCCACAACTTTTGTTTGCCAATTTCAGCTGTATGTGAATAAGCAAGCCCACCGTAGCGTGGGAAAACCATGTATGGCCAAAAGTAAGTTATATAACACTGATGCAAAAATATTGTGCATGTCTTTCTGGAAAAGACAATAAATCATGGCTTCACTCCTTCCAGATACCTCTCCCTAAAAATTCCTCCACAGCATCACCTGACAATATTTGAATGTTATGTACGCATGTATGCTGTATATCTAAGATAAACTGGTTTCCTAGATTAATAGCCCTGTCAAGTTGCAGAATATTATGAAAAAAACCACATTTTTAAGAGAATGATCTCACAAGCAAACATCTACCACTTAGGGTGATCGGATGAACCACGTCAACTCAGCAGCTTAAGGATGGACTGGAAAACTGTTAAACAGTTCCACATAGTCACACATTGTTTGATTTTAACCTGTAATCCCAGGATTTGTTGAAAATGCATGGGTTTCAGTAGACATAGCTTCTTTTTTCGTGGGATCTTAAATTCCTAAGTCCCAAAATAGGTTTCTAACTATCAAATTTCTTACTTTGCAGGTTTTTACTGTGGCACATCAGGCAGTAATACTGCCAAAATACATGCACACATATTTTTATATGCATCATGTATGTATATATAAATATTGTATACATACATGTATGTATATATAAATCTATGTGTGCATGAATATATTTGCTTTAAGATCAGTATGACAAATGTTGCATATTACCATGCAATTCTTAAGTTCAATGATAAACCTATTAGAGAAACATGAGAAAACCAGCTATAGAACACATTAAGCTCAGAAATATACGATATCCTGAGACACAACTATTTGCTTTTAAATAATTTCAACTAGATTCCACTCAGTGTCCTGAGAACTGGTGTATTAAGCATGTTTCTCCACTTCTTTTGTTTCAGGGATGTACACACATGCAAGTAGAAAGAGAAGCTAAAACATCTTCATTCACATAGATCTTTTCTGGTGGTACAGGAACTTCAGATTGCATACAAACTAAATGTAAATAGGTATAGCATAAACCAAGAAATAAAACATTTGTAAATGGTTGCTAATCCCCAAGAAAGCCAAAATAGCAAGTAAGACTCTACTTTTCTCTCCATTCATAGCAGCCAAACACCTTAAAGGTAAATCTCACAAGATGTGTTGCTTTTACTCACCTCTAAGTGCTAGGTATATAACAGTAACACACAACCTCTTCTTGGGGAGTTGGGTTTTACTGGTAACAGAAAAAAGCATAAGCCTCCCTCCCAAGCTTATCCTGAAAGTATTTCCAAAAACACCTACTTTTTGAACAAAGCTTCCACCATTTAAAGACTACTCTTATTCAGGTTGCTTACAGTTTCAAGAGAATAAATCTATGTTCACAAAACACTGAGTTCCCTGTAATCCATCAGCATTTCTATCTTGGACCTGCTACCTAATTGCCTTGCACAGATGGACTAAGCACAACAATCCATGGAAGAGTTAACGGTTGTAATCTCAGAAGTTCCCAAATAATTTGTGTAGAAGTAAATCGTACCTCACATGTTAGTGGTAGTTCTGTGACAGGCAGTGCATACACAATGTTAATCCACTTGAAACAATTTTAACTGGATTTTCAAAGCCTTTAACAAGGCTCCTAATCAAAACTCTCAAATTTAACTACTATGGACTATGCTCAAGATGTCAGCAGGAATCAATTAAAAGCTTTAGAATGCAAAAAGATTTCCAGCAGTGATGCAGCTACAACGCTTAATATCCTCAAAACACAATGAGGAACAGAGAGGTGAGTAAATTGACAACATTTGCCAACAGCATTTCAGAAAAGTCCCAACTGAAAACCGACACTGAAGAGCAGTGGAAGGCTCTTCCAACATCATGAGTTTCTGCCACATTGGGCAAAATTCAAGATTGATGAATGTGAAGTACAGAAAGGAGGAAAAACCACCCTATTTACAGAAGTAACAATAAGCTCTAACTTAGCTACTAACTCAGGAAAAGAGATTGCGAAGTACCATTCACTATGATTTAAAAATGTCAGCTTGGTACTCAGCAGAAATCAAAGACACGAAACAGAATAGTAAATACCACTAGGAAAGGAACAGAGAAGAACAGAAACATGTTATTATGCCATGCTATATTCAAACACTGTGATCTCATCTTAAGTACTGCACCATTATAATTATAATTCCTAAAAAATAATAGAGAAACTGAGGTGTCACAGAGAAGATTAAGAATAAAGTGCAGGTACAGACTGGCTCCACTATAAGATTCTTCAGACTGGAGGAGAGACAACAGAAGTGAGACTATGAGAATAAGGTTTCTAGAGTCATGAGTGGGAGAGACGTGATGAATTGAAAAGCAATTATGACATTTCAGAATAAACAGTTAAAAAATCCAATAAAGGTACCAACTAGCATAAATTTAATAGCAACAAAATACAGGTATTTTCTTCAAAAAACATAACTAAATTATGGAACTCACTACCATGCAATAATAAGAGTCCAAAGAGCATAAATAGATTAAAAAAACCCTAGACAAATACCTAAAAAACTGTATTCAGTTGCAGAAAAATAGAAGAAATCAGAGAAAAGAACACTCCAAGCTTGCTCTGTTTCCTTAGCTGTAAATAACCATGGAGTTAATTTGACCTTTGCTGCAAAACAGCAGATACAGAGGAGTAAAGAAGAAACAAATTTCAGTATCTGCAATGTGGATAAAGCACAACACACAGCGCCAGACATGAAAGTTGCTAGGTATGTTATCGAAACAGGTAGTGGTTTTGAAACTGTCCATTAAAATAATTTCCTTTAATTCCTAACATGCTTTGAGAATTGAAGTTTTGCTGGCATAATGTTATCTCCTCCAAGACTCACTTGCTGAAATTCATTTAAACCTTTACAGTAACCAGAATATAAACTCCAGGACAAACTCAAATCACTACCTTCCTTTAAGAAGTCTGCAGCTGACTGATGGAAGTATCTTTCTCCTCATATGGCCATGCAAGGTTTGCAAACTCTTGGTCAAGTATTTTACCTGAACACTTGCTTGAAAACTTGTCCCACAACTTCCACGGCAGTGCCATCATTCACTTAAACACTGTGAATCTTCGCATGGTCCGATATATACTCAATTGATTTTTATTACTTCAGAATATGCTGTTCTGTATGCAACATATCACAAGAGTCACAGCTCTTACTTTAAACAAAATCCAAAAGTTCCACTAAGTCACAACCACATCGCATCGCTTTAAAAAATCCATCATCAGTTTTTAACTGACAATTGAGTTGTCATTTCAAGAGAAACATAAGGGACACAGACTTGTCTTAGCTTCTTCCACACTGGCAGCTCCACACATCAAAAACTGTTCTAAATGGTTATTTTTTGTCATTAATGTATTTGGACAGTGAGACTGGAGGTCTTGAATAATTTTATGATGAAATTATTATTCATTTATTTATGAAATGCTTCACTACCTACAGAACTGGAGACTTTACTTAAATTTCAAAGGAGGATAGTTTCCTAGATATGCTGGTTTTGAAGAGTACATTTTTATTCTGTTCTTTTATCGTTCTTTTTGTTCCAGTTGCACCTTTATCTCCCATGCCCTTTTCAAGTCTGTCCTTCACTGCTCTCTGACCTCTCAGAACACAATCCTGTTCCATCACACCACCAGATATCTTTGCCTTCCCAATTCTCAGCTTCTTGCAGTTTTCACATTTTCTGACAACTGTGAATAAAACAAAGGACACTATCAATAAAAACCACTTCTTAAGCCACATTCATTCTCTAAGGAAAAGCCATGAAATAGTTGCCTCATTTCCATTCAGCTGGTCTTTTCCCCATCCGTTGCTTTTCTTGGTCAAACGTTGTACTAAGTTTGAAACTTGGCGTAAACCCGGATTCAGGAACCCTCAAATATCATTATAGCAAGATTTTTCAACATTTACTTCCCAGTTTCCTGAGGAGACCAGTTACTATTCCCAAAACATCCACAAAAGGAAACTCAGAAGGGAAAAACCTATCACCATCAAGTTTTACTAGCTACTAGGAGTCTGCAAGTTAAAAAAAGAGTAGTAGCTCTGCTGCATATAGCTTGTAGAGCAAGAAATTCAATAAGGACTTCTGAACATGGTAGAAATTCAACAGCAAGCAGTTGAACTGAACAAACACAAACTAGTTCAGCTAGCAAACAATAAATGGCTTTGGCCCGAAGGGTCCAGTTCAGATGATGCCATCTTCACCAGAGCAAGAACAAGATCAATAGCACCTCTCCTCAGAAGCACACAGACAAAACCCCATGCCAGCATTTCACTCAGCAGAGGCCTTAAAGGTTACAGCAGAAAACCACACAAACAAAACTACGGCAATATTGCTGTTCCCCTTTGTCCCCCTTTCCCATCACAGTTTCAAATAACAAATACTCCATGTAAATGGCTAACCTCGTAAGGAAGTGAGAGATAACCATTAAAATTATTTATATTGGTCACCACAGATATCGGCTTCTATAGTACTGCGTTGAATTATTTATTAAAAAGTTTCCATTACTACAGAAGTGTCAGTTTAACTCACTCCAGCTTCTTCACTCTGTGCACACTAACAGTTGCCAGTGTGCAAAATATGCGAGGGGACTCCTACTACAAGTAGTACTGGACAGTATCATTTGCACCTTGGCATGACACCCATGACAAAAAGTTGTGGGTTTTTTTTAATACTACCCAATATTCCAAGCCAATTAAACCTTTGGTGTAATGGAGTCAATAGGGAAAGTAAGAAATAAGCATCTACAACTTGTTCTCTGTTTCCCTTCTAGTTTTATTTCTAGAGCTACCTCTTACTTGTGGTGGCACACATCTCTGGGGAACTTCTCGTTTGGTGGGAAAGTCGATTCTGAGACTTCTTTCCCTTCCATCCTTTCTTCTTGCCTTTCCATGGGAATTCAGAATATTATCCAAACACAACCATCTGCTTCTACACCCACAGAACCCTTCTTGGTATAGATGCACAACAGGCTGTGCAACAACCTCTACTCCACTACAGCACTTGCTAGAAAAAAGGGAGGAGCACAGTCCGCCTGGGTGGTAGCAACTGAGATCAGCTCACCCTCCAGCTCCTCACTGCTGAGACTTGCCTAAATTAACTCCTGCTTTTTAAAGTTTCCAACACATTAAGTTGCTGTATGGTCAATTATTCCTCATTGTTAAAAACCTCATACATAACTCCTAGTCTAATGTTTTTAAGCTTCAATTTCCCCTTACTGAAAATCCTTCCTACCTGGTCCAAGGGCCCTTCCACTACAGAATTTGTTTTCCACAACAGAGAAATCAAGTCACATATCCACTCTTTCTAGAACATGCTAACTAGACTGCTTTTTTACATTTTCACCTGGAAACATCCTTTCCAAAGCCTCATAGGGGTATTCTCTGCACCATCCCCAATTAGCCAATATCCTTCCTGAATGGCTGACACTAGTAGCTACCATGCAACAGCCACATACACCAGTAAGAAAACTTCTCAACTTCCATTCATATGTTTAAAGATTATTCCCAAACACACCCCTGCACAGTGAGCTCCTCCTCTTCAACAGCCTACCAAACTCTTCCTCCTCCTGATAAATTCCTCTCCAGCACCAAATCACTAGTTTTCAGAAGTTTTTGCCATGACATCAGTATGGCCTTCACCGTTCATCTCTACACTAAAGTCTGCTTAGCTGCCATATGGTCTTTGTATAAAAACAAAATGAAGCTTCCTATAAGCATTTTATTCAACATACTAGTCAACAAAGTTGGTACACTGTGTACACGGTGTTAGTGTCTGTTCAGTGGCATCTTTAAACAAACGGGTTTAATTATCTTTTTAATCTAAAGCTAATACCTAATCACAACAGATACCTTTGTGGAGTACAGTCTTAAGGAGTCAGCTCCCACGGGTAGCGCTACTCTCAAATTCCAGCAACATCCCTGCAATCCAGAAAGTCATTTCATGTTTCTTTCCATTGCCAGACAAAGCAACATCTCTGATACATTTAATGGACCCTAAATCAGCATCATCCCTCTCATGTTTGCCAAGTAGTAGTCTACATTTATCATGAATTAGCTTGGTATATTTTGTGACAATTTGTAATAGTTCTTGACAGAACTGCAAAAATGCTGTTTAAATGACAAATGACTGCACAGAACACTGCCCATAAGATGCTACCCAAGGATTAATCTAGAAGAAAAATACATATGTAGTATCCAGCAGAGCTACAATAGTAGGTCTTTCCATAGTCATAAACTAAGAGGTTATACTCTGAATATTAAATACTTGGTTCATAAAGCTGGTCTAAAACAACTTTAAAAGAAGTGTAAAGCTTGTTATACTAAAAACTGAATGCTTCTCTCCTCACAGTTGAAGAAGGAAAAGGAAAAAGTACTCAGTAATGCTTTTCACCATCAAAAAAAGTTTTAGTAAACGAAAAGCGGTTTTGATATCTTTCATTAAACATTAATATTTGTTTCTCATGGCAAATATGAAATTGGATAATGCCAACATGCTAACGGAGGACTCCTTCCCTCCCCTCACTACCATTCTATCAATTTCTGTTACTGAGTGTTAAAATCACTTAAATAAGGATTTAAAGGGAAAAAAAAAAACAACAACTTCCTTCCTTTGTTATTAGGGACCTAAAATACCCCAAACTATGACTATATGCTTACCATTTTTTATCCTACTGTAATGCCAAGATTCAAGCATGGTCCACTTACTTTCTAGGATGTTAAGCCAAACAAAAAGCTTCATTTCTTCTGTCCTCCTTCTTCCTCTTACCCAATCCAGTTCCAGGTTTACAACAGCAGACCATTTTAGCAATACTCCCCTTCATCAATAAGCATTTCATTTCTAAGATACAACATACAACAAATAGATACAATCATCCAGAAAAAGATCAAGTTCAATGGAAGACACTAGACCCTTGCACAGAAGACAGTTTCCAAAGGCTTTAAGTTGACTAAAATAGTGAAGATTATTTCATTTTAAGCATTTCTGAGGTAAATTACATTGCTTGGAGTGTTAATCTCATCATAAACTGAAGTCTACATAAAGTGAAATAAACAAACTTTTCCATTTAACTGAGCAAAAGTTATGTCCTCAAGATATAAAGCCTCTAAAAAGTAGACACTGGTTATCAAATGTCAGTAATATGCCAACATCTGCTCTCGTGGGTTCCATACGGTAATGCTGTTGACACGAGAATGATGTTTCTCTACCTGAAAAATCATCACCTGTATACTTGACTCTAGTTTGGTCTAGGAAGAAGAAAAACCTTAAAAACATTAAAGGATAAGCTATTGACACCATTTTTCTATCAAATATCTGGGAAATCTCCAAGTATCTTTAGTTTCATGCCTGCTCCGTAGAACTCAGTGACTGATGAAAAGCACTTCACATCAAGCTTGTGCCACAGTAGTAAACCTGTATGCAAGTCCTTACATCCTCCTCAGATGCAAGTCATATACCAATATTCCTACAACACAGACATGAGAACACGCAGAGGATTTTTAAAAAAAAAATTAAGCTATGAAAATATGAATGTTCAATACAGTATCATTTCATAGCAAAGACTCATGTTGGTGTTTCCTGCAGAGGAGGTTCCAGTAAAGTCCATCTAAAACTAAAAAAACCAACCTATTAAACAAGAAAATCTAATGAAACTAGACATTTTCAATACTTGTAGTTTTCTTCAAAATGTCAGCATGTTCAGATTTGTATGGTGCTCTTGAGCCTCCTGGGTTGTTTTTTTTCCCTCCTTCCTCTGCGAGGGATTAGGAAACTGAGAACTTGTCAGTTCCCAAACTGGTTTACATAAACCAGGCCTAATTAGAGCTGAAGTCTGTTACAGTCAGCATCATGAGAGATCTTCACATTTCTTGGAATAGCTCAAAGACCATTATACTACTAGACATAATAGACAAAAATACACCTATTATTGATCTTCAAATAATTACTGAACAAAACTCACGAAAGTTATCAGTGTGAATGAGATGAAATATGACTAGGATTATATGTTGAAATACATACTTCTGGAAAATTTTCCTGCTTTAGTTCTTAGTGGCAGTGTAAAACTGTATTATCAAAGGTAACTATGCAAAACAGCAAAAGGTCTGAAGTTTTTACACTATTATATAGGGACATATCAGGAAGCCTGTTTTTCATTGAGAGCCTACTCTGGCGAAAAAGCCATCCTCCATTAAGTACCACTGAGAACTGCAACACTGATTTTTTTAATTCAGTCCCAGAGATGCTTTAGAATTTTTAATGCTTCACATCCAAGTGATACTTAAATCATAATTAAAGAAACCACTAGGGTGACACTTCCAGTTCCATACAAGATTAGAAAAAACACAGTCTCTCTAAAGTGACCTACAATATGCACAGCCTCAAATGATTCACTTTTATTAGTTTCTCCCTGATGAGGCTTTCTCTCCACAAGACACTGTTCCATCATTAAGTCAACAGATAAAGAAAGGAAAATACTGAGTTCAGTATCATTTGGCTTTAAAAAGATTACCAAGACAAAAATAAAAACATACCCATTTACTCTGTAATAAGAACATGCTGGCTTATATTTTTCTTCAAAATATTTCAGTATTCTTTTCTGCTCCCAACCCTCCACAGTACCACAACACTCAGGAAGACTCCTGAATTTCCTACTGTAAAACGCATTAGTTTGCCTCTGCCCAGTTTCCCTCGGAAGGGGCTGCGAAGTGACGTGCCACCATGCTGCTTGTCCATGTCCCTGCTGTCTCTCTTGCTCCGGAAGGCAACACAACAGGCCCCACACCATTAATTTAACTCTTCTGCTCACAGGGAAGCTGCCATCAGCAGCAGCCACCAGCAAGTTCACACTCATAAAACTTTGCAAAAGCCTGCTGGAATTGATGAGTGCACTCACTATAAAATATTGTCTCCAGCGTTGACAGTGTTTTCACCTCCTCTCTCTCATATGGTAATGTTGAATCAGGCAAGAAAACAAAGATTTCCACTACCTATTTATTGCTGAAGCCCACTAATTGGAATCTTCCTCTCTCTTCAGTAGGTAGACAGCATGATATATCATAGATACTTTTTAACTCTCATATTTTCTTGCTTTTCACACATTCCTGGCCAGTCTAGCCAAGTTAAGACCTCTAAACATGTATTTGTGTATTCCTCTCAGAATGCCCAGGGATGCATTTGCTGCCCTATAGACAAGTGCGGCTTGTTAGACTGGAATGAACTTATAGTAAGTGCCTGATTCATACACACAGTAATACAGGTGCAACTACAAAGTGGTTTTCTATCTGATACAGCGTACAGAAATAGAAGAGAGCTAAAAATGCAACAGCGACAGAGGTTTAGCCAGTACCCCAGCTAGCCCTCTGGGACTACAAAGCAGGAGCAGCGGCTGTCGCACAGGGAAGCAAGCAGATGGAGGGAAGCCTGGGGTGTTGGCAAAGCTTGGGACCTGTGCGGCTGTGCAGGGAGAGCATATGCAAAAACAGTGTGAAGAAAGGAACTGAAGTACTCACGTGGGGACTAAAAAGTAAATAATTTTGATGCTAGGGCAAGTGTTGAAGCCAGCCCTAAAACAGAAGGCATCACATGTAAAGAAGGACGTAGGGCCCTACTAAAAATGCATTAGCAAGAACACTAGATCTCTAAACCTGTTAGTTATAAGAGTGAAAATTCTTTATCTATACAAATTATGGAGCTTAAACTTTCTATACAAAGTATAATATGACTGAGGACCAAGGAGACATTCTAATTCAACCATTCATATGAATATTTCCTTAAAGAAAAAGATTTTACTATGTTCTCTCAGAACTGAACTACTTAAAAACACAAAGATCCACTTTCCTTTCAGAAGATAAACCTTCCACAAAGAGCAACAATCATATAAAAGTTACTAGTAAGTGATTGAGTTCAAATAAGAAAGAAGTTGCTGTTAAAATGAAAGTTTCTCAATAGTAGAGGCTATTTAAGATCAAGCAAGTTCTAATCCAGTTGCTCCTCAACAAATTAATGTCAGAGTAAAATACAGCTGTGTGTGGTGCCATTCTGTCACTGGTAGTTGTGTTTTGAAAGGTTCTTGCCGCTCCCTTATGTCCCCAGATACTCATTTCTGCGCTCCAGAGGTGCCAATCCAATTGTTTTCATGACTGTGCTCCAAGTTAGGGTTTCAAGAACTATCCCATTTAAAGGAGAAAACACGAAACAAAACCAGTAAAAATATCCCGGTAAAGTACTGTTTTAAAAATACAACCTATACAACAAATATCCAAAAAGCTGAAGTGACAAGCTAAGAGAAAAGTACAGAAACAAGTTAAATTGGATTATCCTCTGCTTAGGATAACACAGAGCCACAGGTTCATAAGGGGGAAAAATCATTCACGTCTGGCAAGAAACTGCACTCCTGCTTTCTTCCTCTTCCCCGTTTTCCAAGCCTTCCCTTCCTCCACAAGAAAAAACCCCACCCATGCCTAATAAGTTCTACTCTCCTCCTTAAGAGCTTGGAAGAAGCACACAGACTGCAAAACCAACAAAAGCTGGAATCACGTCATTTTTTTTCTGGTTTTCAGTAGGAGGTAAGATGGAACTCCCTGCAACTTTCACTCCAAGACAGAGATGTAGCAAAGAGGGTAAAATATATGGCAAAAAATAAGAGGAACATTGAGGAAAACAGAGAAAGGAATGCTGACACATTTGTTCAAAAAAACAAACATCCCATAAAAGTATTTTCTTCCAAGAGGGCAAAAAAGAGGAAGAAAAGGATTTGAAGTTTACTATATTGGACAAAAGAAACAATGTTACCATGTTTGTGAAGTGAAATATCTCGGTCTTGTGCGTCTATCTGAATAGGTATATATTATGACAATTCAACATCCCAGGCAAGCAACATAAAACATTGATATGAAACAAGGCTGAGGTCAGAAGACTAGCTTTGACTCTCCTATTGTTGTATCCTCTGATTCAATACACCTAACACCTGCTGTCATGTGTAACAATAGAGGAAAATCCGGTGGGTTTACTTGTTTAAAATATAAATTGATCACTTCATGACCAGCCCACTTACCAAAGTATGACTTTTATTTAGAAACGTGTCATTTTCCATAAACACCAGAGAATGCTATAAGGAGGTCCACAAGATTTTTTTGGATGGAAAACCGGCTAATGATATGACTGTCTGAGACTACATCATCACAATTCATGCCACTAACTCAATTACACAGCCACTGAACAATTTCTGCATGAACACAAGTGATTAACAAAAAAAAAAAATCTTACACCTACCACGCTCTTTTCAACTTCTCAAACACACAAAAAAAATCCCACACATTGAGAAACACCAAACATGTTCCCCCAAAAGACTGAATAGGAGTTTAATTATGAGACATACAAGACATTTATTGTTAATAACATATCCCATTGGCTTTGATTTACTTGTCTGGATATTCTTTCATGAAAGCAAATCAGAAAAAAACTCAAACATTATTTTTAAATATATAGATTTCCAACAAAACTCCTGTTTTAATATTTTCCACCTAGCTTGAGATAACAGGGCTGCAATTTCAAAGCTCTAAATTCTTTAGACCTGCAGACAGAGGACAAAATTCTTGCCTCGACTTAACAGTTTTACCCTCAACATATTTGAAGCAGCAAGGAACCCAGTCCCAGAAGTTAGAAAGGATGCAGTCATGCTGTTTCTCTTACACTGCAGCAACAATCCTGGAAGCATCAACAGGCTTCTGACCTTGCAAAGTTTCCAGGCAAGATGAACCATATGAAGGTTAGCACAGGGAAAATACTGCAGGTTATAAGGATAGCCGGTCTAATGAGAGACTTGATCATTTGGGTTCCCATCTCGTAAACATCCCATAGCTCCCGATCCTACTTCTCTGCTGCTGACAGACTATGTTCATGCTCCTTCACATTACAGTAAAAGAAACAGTTAATGAAGGCACTGTAGAATTACCAGAGTAAACTGCCATCAGTTTACTGTACGATGTAGCTCCTAAGGTGAGCACAACAGATACAGAACTTGAGGCAGAGGTCTCAATTAAACTTTGGGAGAGTTCATACAGCCAAACCTGCACAGATAGTCTTCAACCCCTTATGCATTCTTCAATCATGAAAATAAACAATCTCATCTAAAGTTTTCCCTCATCTCTCAAGGGGAAAAAAAGAAAAAACTCACAACCTCCAACATCAAACCAAAACACAAACGTATTAATGCATTATAAGCACAAACCAGTACTACATGTCGAAGCTTATATGCATGTTCCACATAGACACCTGCTGTTTTGGGTGGTTGCTTTGACTGCCTA
Organism: Tauraco erythrolophus; assembly: GCF_009769465.1. Classification (NCBI taxonomy): domain Eukaryota; kingdom Metazoa; phylum Chordata; class Aves; order Musophagiformes; family Musophagidae; genus Tauraco; species Tauraco erythrolophus. Next base: position 65,951,202 of record NC_141468.1, on the reverse strand, counting down.
TGACGAACTAAATTTAACATGCACCTGTGCCTTTCACCTGTCCTCCTCCAAATAATTCAACCCACAAGGACTGATCTTAAACACGCAGAAGAAATCAAATAGCTATCATTTTAATTAATTCATTACTTTCACTCTACTGGTAAAATTCTCGTTTTTTTCTAACTCAAAACTAAAAGCAACAAATCTCAAAATACATCTTCAGAAAACACAAGTCCACCAATTCATTAGAAATATAACTTCTGACATATAAGAAATGGAAGTAGGAGCTTGAAGTATGCACTCAAATCAAAATATTTATCTTCATAAAGCATATTAACTCTTGCATCTGCATTTGGAAGACGTAAAATTTATATATTTTTCTGCTTTTAAAAGTATCCAGAAAGCTATTTAACATCATACAGAGAAGAAGTTGTAGATATGACCTCCAAGGTCAATACTATTTAGGAATGAGGGATAGTACCGCAGAATATTTCTGAAGTATCTTAGCTAAATGACACAGATGTTTGTACTGAATACATGACACACATAAAGCTGCATTCTGTTCTTCAAAGGTGTATTTTATTTCCAAATATTTTATATATTACAACTGTTCTAAATTGTCAGTGCGATCTCACAGATCAGTATCATGTTTTAATGATGGTTATGGCTCACTCAAGAAATACATAAAAACAACTAATTTGAATGTTGTTTTAGTAAATCTGAATGACCTTGTTTAACATTAAGATTTCTGGAACTATCTTCACCTGACCTCAGTGTTTAACAAACTTCACACACAAATAAACAGCAGCAGTAAAAACTAAAGAATCGTAAGAATTAATCCTCCAGTACAGAAACTATGTTCAATTTTGTTTCTAAGTTTCTAACGCTCCCAGGATTTTAAGAAGATTATACTTTCAAGTGACACTGTCTACTTGGAATCCAGTCAATTTAAAAAGAAGCAAAATGGATTTACATTCATTTCACATTCCTCAGCTATCCTAATCCTTCTGACAATTTTTACAGATTTAAGAACCTGGATGTGGTAAAAGCAGCAAAGTAAGTACTCACAGAAGAAAAAGTAAACAGAGTAACACAATTTATTTCCTTGAAACTTCCTTGCTTGTACTAATACTGGATAAAATATTTCTTGACAAAACTTTGATTACTACATTGATAAGCATTTACACAATTTATTTTAACCGAGTTACTATAAAAAGCACATGCACTCTGGAAAGACAAAGGAAAATTTTTTTTTTTTTCTTTCAGAGTGGAACAAATTACATCTTCTAAAAATTTAATGTCAATGGCTGGAAGCCCAAATCTGTTTCATCTTTCAGCATAAGGACAGGAAGTAAGGTCATTGTCAGCTTCTAATTGAAAACATCTTCAAACCAGACTTCTGCTCTAGATCGAGATTTTGCTCTGTGACACGCTATTTCTATCCCAATATATCACACAAGTTAGTCCCAGTTAGCATTAGCTCCAATTTTAAATGGAGACATCCACTAGAGAAGCTACCTAATCAGAATCCAGTGTAGTTGATAAACAACGGTCTTCCTTCTATTCAAAAAGTAATGCGATATTAGCCCAGAGGGGTCTGCTATATAAATGCTTGAAGCTTTGTTTCCAAATAATGCTAAATTAAATCACTGTGGCTTTCTGGTTGAACTGTGCTCACTGTGATCTGCATGCAGGAGATGGAATTTATTTACAATAGAATTACGGACCACAGGAAACGGTGAGATAGGCTCAATATCTAATGGAATTCACACCCAACTAGAAGGAGAATAAAGTCCCTGCATCACTCTGCAGTATCAAACTTTAAATGCCTTTAAATGAGGAAAGAAATTTTTACTTAGAGAGTATCCACAAACCAGTTCCATACGCTATTGGCTGGGGAGCAAACAAAGGAACACTCTTCTTCTGATGTAAGAAACGACACCAATTCGATTTTCTTATTCAGTATGAAAACACTCAATAGGAAAATTCAGTCCAAAATGGTGTGCAATAAGAAAAAAACAGGCTGAAAACAAAACCTGTAAATTGCATCAATACTACTTGAGAAAAAACATCTTTACCTGTATTGTCTACGTGTCCTATGCGATCATTTATTTTCAGGTGCATTTACAGTTCTCAAATGTAACTTACCAGGCACCTGAGAGTTTTCTACTAAAACTGAGCACAGCTACTCCTTTAGAAAACCCTACGCAAGCACCTCAGCTTCTTCTGCATGGCTCTAGGGCAAGCTCTAAAGTGAGGATGCTCAAGTCAAATACACAGGGGAGTCAGGAAAATCTCCAGCTTACCAATATCAAGCAGCCCTCTTCTTACTACAGCACTTCTCAACTCAGCCTTCCACCATCACTTCCCTAAACCACATTCTCAATTTCACCCACTCCTATGGTAGCCCCCATCACTAACGTTATCTCTGCTGTTCCTTATTTCAGCATCCTCCTGATCAAAGTTCCTATCCTCCCTCTCTCGCTCATCCTGCCGTACCAACCGATTTCAGATGAAGTGCACAAAGACAAGCTCCCCACTGTCTTTACTGTACAGAAAAGCTTCGCTGGGACACGCTCGCTGCAGAGCTGAAGTACTGAGTGCACCTGAGCCGAGGCCAGCACAGCTCAGGCCAGGGCATCCATGCTGCTTTCCCAGTGGTGGCTACTCCAGTCAGGAAACTTGGCCACTTCCCAGACACCAGGTGGACCACCCGCTGTCCCCAGCTATTGAAGAACAGAAGCTTTGCATTCTCCCTTCAACCTAGACCCCACCCATGTGCTGCACTGGCCGGCACTACATACAACACAGGCAACTGAAAGATTTGGTCTAGTGCTATTTACTTGCTCAGCCTCCCAAGGATCTCCCATGACTTAGGAACTCTTCCTTCCACCATCTGTCCCTTCCCCTAAGGCAAGGATAAACCCTAAATTCTGTGCCAAGATGAACAAGTTCGCAGCTTGCCCAACTACATGTTTCATAGAAATATCAATAAAGTGCTTTGAGCACTAATATTGCCTCTCTTTCCATCCCACCTGTTAAGATACATAAATGCTGGTGATTCAGTTGATGAACAAAGATAAGACATGCACAAATACATCCATACCATTTACTTGTATCTCTCCTCTCTGTGATAATCTATGCAGTAGTATAAAATGCTTAAGAAACTAAAATTGCACAGAGACTAACTTAAAAAAGTTAGTTTGTTCCTCCCACCTGTTATTACTAAGGATAAAGCCACTACAGCAAGGATCACTTTGAAACCTTACAAAACTGGTAAGCCTAAAATGAATCATGCAAAAGTTAAGAATTGTCGTTACCAAGGCTACCTGCAAAATCCTAATTCAGCTTTTCTCTGCATAAACACTATGACACAGTATTTAACTGTACAACCAGAGATTGTTGTTTCACTTGAATAGCACACCAAAGTTTTCAGTAACAAACAGATATGCACCATTGGGGCCAATATCTGCACATAATCACAGAATCATAGAATGGTTTGGGTTGGAAGGGACCTCAAAGATCATCTAGTTCCAAGCCCCCTGCCATGGGCAGGGAAATCCTCCACTACACCAGGTTGCTCAAAGCCTCATCCAGCCTGGCCTTGAACACTTCCAGGGATGGAGCAGCCACAACTTCTCTAGGCAACCTGCTAAAGTGCCTCACCACCCTCAGAGTGAAGACTTTCTTCCTTATATCAAATCTAAATCTGCCCTCTTTCAGTTTAAAGCCATCGCCCCTTGTCTTATCACTACATGCCCTTGTAAAAAGTCCCTCTCTCCAGCTTTAAATTATAGTATTTGTAGTCTCACAAAAACAGAATTGCAAAATATTTCAGGAGGTCATACACTCCATCCTTCTACACCTCTGTGGAATCACTGTTGCAATCCATTCCTGCTTGATCATTATATAAGCTGTTCTTACAGTTCTGGTGACAGATTACAATACTGCCCCAAACCATGTATTTCAGGGTTTCAATAACCCCACTGTTCGAAAGATCAGCAGTTAGAAAACCTGTCTTGTTCACTGCAATTCAAGTATTTTACTTCTTTACTTGCTCAACATAAACAACTGTTTATTTTATTTCTCTCTGTATTTATCTTTTATATGTTTGAATAAATTCCTATCCACCTGTTTTTTGGTTCTAGAGTAGGCAACCTCAACACTTCTGTGGTCTGAACTCTCTCCAGTAGCCTCTCTCTTCCTTGAAGGACAAGGTCTCACACTAGACACAGCAATCCAGCTGGAGCTCTTTTGCCACTGAAGAAAATAAACGAGTTAGTACATAGGATAAGCCAAAGATCTTAACTCATGTGTTCACGAGATCCAGCACCACTGCGATCTTGTTGAATCACATTGTGTCTGTGATCCACAATAAACACCAGACCCCTTCATACAGCATTGTTGCATTGCCTATTCCCCATCCTACAGCTGTGCAGGTTTTCAGCCCCTTCAGTATGATACTGATAGGCCTTCAGTATGATATTATTAAGCACTTTCCTTACTGAAAAGCATTTGGATTTTTGGGCCCTTTTTCTACTACGTTTCCAGCATTCCTCCCTCCTCCTCCTCTTAGTTGCTGGTGAATTTTAGCCTCTTATCTCTATTTCAAATGACAAGACCAACACTGTCTTGACCAGATGGCTAAAGCCAATTCAAAATACTACACAGGGAATCAACTTATAGAAGAGAAGCCTCTCTAACTCAGAGGGGAGAACGGAAGAGGACTAAAAGGATTAGAAAATAGTTTGTGCGTGAAGAACAAGCTGGTAGAGGATGTAGGCTGAAACTGAAAGCGAGCAAACATCAACAACCATAAATATGAGTTATTTTTATGAAGATTCGATTTTAAAATAAAAAACAAAAAATCCTACTACACTTTGATACAGTATAGTACATCTTCCCATCTAAAAGGCTAGTTAACACTCACTAAAAAAGTTTTAATATGGTAAATGCATACTGCTACACCACCACTTGCTACTTTCTATTTGCTTACAAATAGTTCATTTCTTACACTTTTCTATGGATTCAATGTTGCTAGACTGGTTTATCATCCACTAGACCTTCACTGTTCTAAAGACAAAAGTGCTTGGCTTTCTGATGAACTTTTCTTTTGTGCTCACTGTTATGGCATCTGAATCGTTCATACTATTTTGAAAATCAAACAAGAAACTACATCTAAGAAATTACATTTTACAAATGGTGAAACTAAGAAACAAGTCCAAATTCTGAATGCCTAATTTGAAACGTTAATGAGTATTTAGAATTACAGACACAACATCTACTCAAGAACAGCTCCCTTTGACTTCTTTAGCAGCTGCAAGCACTCAGCATTTCTGCAACACAGATCCCGGAGGTCTCACGTCCAGTAAATGAGGAACACACAGCTAGTGACCACCTGTGGGAAGCTTGGTTTAAGCAACTCACATCACTGAAACTCTGCAACAGCAACACAATTCAATTGTCTAGGACAGCATTTAATTACATCAACAGTGAAACCTTTATTCAAACTTCGCTGTCCCCTGCCTCAATCATTTCACACCTTTGAACATCTGCTACAAAAGGAGCAAGAGCCCTATACGTAACTTCATTTGCTATCCAACATCTACTTCTCCCCAGAGCAGGATCAATTTTGTACACTGAATGTGATGAGGGTCCTATCTGCGTATGCACAGATACTTACGTGCAGGTGCCTATATAGCTGTAAGTATTATCTATATGGATATACACTTTGTAATCACACAAGTATAGCTGTACCATAACTTACAGGCACAGAAGTAGTTTAGAATTGTACACGTTATTGTAACATCAGTATTTCCAACTTGCTGATTTCTGCCTTTGCAGTCTTTGTATGTCGCTATAATTTCCGTGAAGGAAATTTTCCAGTTTTAAAAACAAACTCTGAAAAACACTTCTGTCACAAGGCTGAAACACAGGCATTCACAAAACGTTCAAGGAGTAGCAGCAGATTATTGCGTTGCTCGCTGAGAGGAGTAAAAAGCCAACACTCTGAAGCCCTAGGTTCTGTGTCAAATTCTGGAGAAATTGTCCCAGAGCAGCGGGCTCACTCTTCCCTGTTCCTAAATTCCAAGCTTGATGCTTCTGGTCACATCTCTTCCAGTCTTGTCCCAGTCCCTTATGTTCCTTACATCTGATTCTTCCTTTCAACACTAATTTTTGGAGGTTTATTTTCCTTTTTTAAAACTGAGTCCATTTGTGTTTCCCAGTGTGCTTATCCTACTACCAGGCTGTGCTGCTTATTTCTTCTAGGATTAACTTCTGTATTGCAGTGTCCTCTCATTCATAGACTTATTTCCCACTCCTGACCCAATGTCTTGCCTCCTAGTTTTTGTGCCCTATCAGTTCCAGTTTCTTTCATCTCATAAACTCTCTTGCAATTTGTGTGTCTCTTCCCCTCCTACTCTTACAATTCCCAGGTTCCTGCACACATCTCATCAGCAAGCAGAACTGTGACCGGAAAAGATCCGTTGACCCTTCTCTTACTCCTGCTGCTTAACTAAATCTGAGTACCATGCTGGCTCCTTCTAGAAGTCTTCTCTCTGTTTTCCCTCTTGGGCTTAATGCAATCAAGTACCCCCACACAACACTGTACCACAAAGTAGATGCTTCAGTTCCCCTAAAGAAAGCAGAGCACTCTGTTACGTAGCACAAACACGTTCTTAAACACAAGGCAGGCAAGTGCCAATTCTCTGTTCTAAAGCTCAATCCAGTCACACTTCTAGAGCAGTTTAGGTAGACTTTCACAGAGAAGTCCAATCTTTCCTGTATCATTTTGGGTTATGGGAAGCATGCTTAGTACTTCTGTCCAGGTGGCACATATACCCACTGGTCAGTATCAACAGGTAGGTGACGTTCCATGAGCATAGGCTATATCCAAGTTTTAGCAGTCGAAAAAATGCATCATCTCTATCACAGCCATGTGTGCCTAAATTCAGTTGTTACAAGCTTTTGAAAAAAGTCATTTTCAAAGCAGCAGCAGAGAAAACATCCCCTTCAGAACAGACACAATCTGCCAAAGTTTAACTGCAGGCTCCAAAGCATAAGGGTATTGAAGTTGATTATTGAAAAGAAGCTGGCAGAACTCAAAGCAAAAACCATTGTTTTCCTCTTGCCTCGACAACAGAAGTAGCTGAACCTTTTCAACTGACATTTTGCAAAGAAAAAGCTTCAGCCCATAGCAAATGCACAATTTATAAAATTTCAGTTGAAATAGTTTTGTTCTCAACTCCACTGCAAAGCAATAATATTTCTTACAAGCATCTTACGACATCTTACAGCTTTTATTAAATCTAGCACTATCAGACCAGTCTACCATTTTCCAGTATTTATTCTGTGCATTTTAGATGTAATTAATTACACTGATGTAATCATGTGAGTACTGATGGTCAGTTGTATCTTTTCCCTGTTTCATGTGTTAGGAAGAAGACACCACTAATCCATCACTCTTATGAAAGGTTTTTCATTAGTCTTCCAAAACAGCTGTCTCCAATAACATCAACAGCTGAAAACACAGTACATATAGGGAGTGTCAATCAAATGTGTCACTGAGCTCATGTGTGTTCAGCAACCACTAAAGAAAAGGACAGAAATACACCACTTTTCAAGGGATAAAAAAAGACATATCATATAACTCCAGAGTGCAAAACTGGCCATATTGACAAGGATTCTGTGAAAATGTGATTCTTATACATGAGCCAAAAAAGAAATTAAGCATGCATTGTTCATTTAATGCTACCATTTGACCTAACTTTGAGGTTCTAAGACTAAATTTAAAATACAACTTGTGTTATTTCCTTATGTTTTTTTACTTATAAGTAGGTTCCCACGACACACTCTAATTGCACAAGCGTTATTAAATAGTGTTATTCATGTTGTATGCCACAATGGGCCAGGCTGGAGACTGGAGGTTAAGGACATCATCCATAATAACTCTTATTGCATAAGTGTTACCCATACTGTACGCCACAATGGGCAAGGCTGGAAACTCACTGGTAATTTAGGACATCAGCCACACACAGATTTGCATTCAAATGAAGGAAAGCCATGTCTCCCAGAGCTGAAGTGGGACTGTATTATTAAAAAGTCTATTCTGGCCCACTTCTCTCCCAAGCAACTCCCCGCTCCAACACACACACACATTCTGAATCGAGAAATAAGAAGTGGGTTCTCAGAACCTGCCACTTACCACAATCATCAGCTTCCCAAGACCTCTTGGAAAAGATTTGTGCTGCAGCAAGAATCACTGCTCTTTTATGTGTCCAGTGCCTGAAATCTATTACCCAAGGTAGGTCAAAGCTGTTAAAGCCTACTTTGTTAAAGGCATGCTACATTTCAAGTCCCAGCCCTGCCTGAGAAATCTAAGATCTTGCTTCACAGAAAACAAACGTCACTCACAAAGCAGACACAGCTGAACAAAAAGCCACACTGTCCACTAGCTTGTTTAGCATTCTAACTTCTTGAAAGAACATGCAAACAGAAAACACATTTCCTCTGGCAAGACTACAAGTGCAGCTTGTAGACACGAGGCTGACATAAATAAAGGAAGCACAGCATAGAAAGCAGTCTTAAAAGGAATCCTCCAACCATATGGGTCTTCTCTGAAAATGAACTGGAAGCAAGCTTGACAAGCTGAACTGGCCACAAGAGACACAATGCCAACTCAAGTGTCTACAACACACTCATGCAATTAAGTTGAATAAACAATATCCTGCAACTGTCCCACAGGGCAGCTACATCTGATTTCTCGCCTGACCTCCACAACTTGTCTTTGGTCCTTGAGTCTGAGGAGGACTCACTGCAGATTTTTCCTACTCCAGCACCTAGCTCTCCTCTTTCCTATGAAAACAGCACAGCAAGACAAGATAAATACTCCTGATTGTCAATACAGGAGTTGCACAGATTGTGCAATGTAACAACAGCAAAAACACAGCCTGGGCTGAGCAGCGGGACATTCACAGAGCCTGACCAAAGCCCCAGTTCACAGAGGTGCTCAAATGTATACCTACCTTTAGCATACTAGCAGCCTACCCACATACTAAGAGTTCAGTATCTGCTTAATTGTGGAAGCTGAAGCCCTGATTCAGCAACATGTGACTTCAGTGGGAGCTGGATCAAGCATTCCAAAATCCAAGTTGATTTACTACTTAATTTTCTTAAGTACTGACGTTCACAAGGAAGTGGCTCCAACAGCCATTCCACTCTTCTCTATGCCTCTTCCGCATAACTCAAAGCTGTAGGAGTTTGCTCTTGCTGTTCCTAAACTGGTCAAGACTGACTGGCACTGAAAAGCAAATGAAATGCACCCAAGAGAGATACTCAGGGAGTTGTAAATCTGTTGAGCAATTAAGTGAATGTTGGGTACTGGTCATATGCAGTAGGCTTAGACATCTCTTCTGTTTCACACCACCCATTATACCATCAGAACATTTAATGCTAAAGAAAACATGAGGATAAAGGCTGTGTCCTAGCTTTTTAAACATTATGCACCCAAGACAGAGAAATGGGACACCTGTCATGCTTTTTAATAAAGCATTTCGCCTTAACCGAAAAGGAAGAAATATCCTTGTTCTCTGCAACCTGCAGTCTTCAAATCTCTGTGATCAACGGACGATTTCTAAGATGCCTATGAAAAGTACCCTCTGAAAAGCAGCTTAGCATTTAGTATGTTAAAGTTCATTGTACATTGATTCCCATGCCCAGTGGAAAGAGGAAAGGTAGAAGACTCGCAAATCAAAACAGCTTGAAGGCTCCTGCCGTAGACTGAGCAGGAAAGCATCTCTTTGGGCAAGATCTGTTGTCTCAAGAGTGCTCTCTCCCAGCAGCCCAAGCACTGGCTACAGTACATAATATTTCTACTGCTGTTTTTAAGATATCCAGGAATGCACAGCAATCACACAAAAGTTTACAGAAATCCACAGCAATGTTTAATTAAGAACTACTAAGTATCAGACAACCAATTAAACAAAAGCCTTCACCGACTTACTATGAAAATCTAGAAAAATAAACCCAGGCATTGTACTGACCTCAAAGAGGCAAAAAAACCCAAGCAAATCTCCAACTTATGAATCTACTGCTTTGCCTTCTCCTATTTGTATACAAAGCCTGTTCTGTTTAAGAAAAAGAATCTCTGAAGCTTACTAGAAATTGACAACTTTCATGTAGACTGGAAACGGAACATATCTTGTTGGCTACGACGGGAGCTGGAACAGAGCGTAACTTCCCTGAAAAACTAACCAGTCACCGTCAAAACACGAACTACTTTCTGAAGCAGAAATACGGCATTATTAAAAAGATAAGTATGTTTTATAACACTAAGGCTTCTTAAGGACCTAACAACAATCATCAAGATTCTCATGTTTAAACAAAAGAGCCAACACTAGTTAGCCCACTTCTTATCACTTCTTACCACTTATCAGCAACTTATTAATGTTGATAAAAATATATTGCTTCCTATCTGTTATCTACAAAACAAAAAACCTAGTCACAGCAAAATTATTCCTTTCTATGAAATGGTAGTTGTTGCTATTTAAAAAAAAAAAAGTATTAAAGAAGAACCAAAAAGTGCTACAGGAGAAGAACTAAATGAGCCACCTTGGAGATTAAATTGTCTGCTTAACTACAGACTAATTTTGACGTCTAGAGCCACCAGAGAAAAGGAGAGAGGAAAAAAAGGGAGTCACTTATTCCTGGCTATTTTGAAACACCTACTGAACACACCACCCTCTGAAGCCCCAGCAGTTCTCTCCACACACCAGTCGTGCCACGGCTGTGCTCGGAGAGCAGCATTTCGCGGGGCTCTGGTGCTTCCTAACTTGGAAGGCGAGGGAGAACCAGGCTGCCCCGCACCCCCGCGGGTGCTACCACCTCCCGACACGCGGCACCCCCAACACCCCGGGCACTCCGAGAGCCGCAGGCAGGGGAGAGAGGAGCGGGCGCCGAGACCACAACTCCGGGCGACAACTGTCTCGCAGAGGGCATCCCACACGCCCGAAACACCGGGTGCCCCGAAAGGTCTGGGACAGGGCTGCCACCAACACCCCTCCCCACACCAGTTCTCCCCTTCGTCCCACGGAGCGGGGCCAAGCCCCCCCCACGCCCCCCGTCCCCCCCGCGCCAGAGCGGACGCGGTTTGGCGGCGAACAATGCGCGCGCTTGGCGGAGCTCCCCAGCAGCGCCGCGCGCAGCGGCGGCCCCCGCCCGCCGGCACCGCCGCATTGTTACCGGCGCTGCCTCCCCCCGCACGCGCCCGCTAACGGACTCCGGCGCGCGGGGACGACTGCCCTCGGCAGAGGCGGCCGACGCCCCCCGCCCCCCCACGCAGCCCGGCCCCGGCCAGGCACACCTGCCGCGGCCCGGCCGGCCCCCTTTGTTCCCTTACCTGCGGCGGGCGAGCCCCGCAGAGCCGGCACGGCAAGCAGCAGCGGCAGCAAGGCGGGCAGCGCCGGCCGCCACCACGCCGCGGCCGCCGAGGCCACCACGAAGCGTGTCATCCCCTCCATGGCACGGCACGGCACGCCGCGGCCCGGTATCAAGTCATCGCGGCGCCTCGCGTCCCCCCGCGGGCTGAAAGGGCTGGGCGGGCTCGGCGGCTCCTCCCGGGCGCATCCACCGCCGGCGGGGCTGGGACGCCCGGGAGCGGGGTGCCACCGCAGCTCCCCCCTCCCCACGCCCACCCCGCGAGGAGTATTCACGGGGGCAGTGCCGCGGCGCCAGCCGCCTCCCAGAAAGCGGCGGGGCGGGAACGGGGCAGGAGCGGGGGAGTGGCGTCCCGCTGGGCCTGCGAGCGGCGCGGCTCGGCCCGGCCCCCGCCCGGGGAGCCGGAGGGGAAGCCCCCGCGCTGCGGGGCAGCAGGGCTCCTCGGTGGGCCGCGGCGCTCGCCCGAGCGAGCGGCTACGGCCCTTCACGTGCCAGGCAGCGGCAGCCCCGACCCGGCCAGCGCGCGCTCGCTCGCTCCCTCTTCTCCCTCCTTCCCTCCCTCCCCGCCGGCGACGCGCTAACCCCGGCGGAGGCCGGCCCCCGGCGGCGGCGAGCGCAGCGGGGCCGCCCGCCACCTGCGCGCGCCCCGCCGTCCGCGTCTGCGCGGGGGCGCGCCCACCCCGCCCCCTCCGCCGCGCGCGGGCGGGGGCAATGCGGAGGGGAGGAGCCAAGTCCCCCGCCCGGCCCCGCTCCGCCCCGCCCCACCCCTCGGGGGGAGGCGTGCGGGACGGGGCTGCGTGGCGTCAGCAGGCACCGCCCCCGCCCCGCCCCGTCCCGCCCCGGACGGACGGACGGACGGACGGCGGGGCTCTGCCGCCGCTCCCTCCGCCCGCGCCGCGCCCCGTCTGCGCGGTGTCGTCCCGTCGCGTGCTCGTGGCTCGCCTCCCTGCACGCGCAGCCCGGGAAGGAGCGGGATTGGGGTCACGCAACGGCCGTTCCCCTCAGCTGAAGGCCCGGTTGGGTCCTCGGTGCCTCTCGCTACCTGCTCCGTGAGCGGGGCGGCCGCAGGGCCCGCTGCTGGTCTGCGTGGGGCATCCCTGTTCCCTGACTGCGCTCCTCGGCGGCGGAACGAGGCCGGCAGGCTGCTGGCCCCATCTCTCAGCCCGCCGAGTCCGGGAGTCACCAAGGAGCACGGGAGACAGCTGGGAGAACGTCCCACCGGAAAGTAGAGCTGTGCTTACCTAGTTTCCAGCTGCAATTCCGATAAAAGAGGCGAACAGTACATCAGGGGACTTCCTACCGCCGCTCCCAGCAACAGATACATCTCACTCCCAGAGAAGGATGGAAGGAGCAAAGGATTCGTTTTGCTGACTTACCGAAATAAAGCAAGACGTATAAGCTTTAGCTGTACATCAGGCAATGCACGTTGCAACGTAGTATCACACAGGCAGCAAAGGGAAATAAGGCACGGCAGATCCTTGGCAATGGAAATAAGCAAAGCTGAAATCAGCCAAACCGCATCAGCTGAAGAGGTGGCCCAATATAGACATGGCAAGTAAGGGGAGCGTGTGAAATCTGAAAAACCTACTGGTTTTAGCTTAGACGTTTTCAGGGTCAGAGAGTCCACGGATGTCCTGTCTTTGGCGAGGTGTCAAAGGCAACCGCTTTGATGAGTACTTCAGGCTTTCTAGACAAGACCTATACTTTCATTCTAAAAGTCTTGGGCAGTACGATATAATTTTCTTTCATTTTGTACAGTGGAGAGATGTCTCACAGAAAATTTCACGTGCAATTATAACCTATATCTTAAAATGAAACTAAAAATCTAAGCTATAACATCCCATGCAAAGACATTAAACATTGCAAAAAGAAGACCACAGTGGGACCAAAAAAAACCCCATAGTTTTTGAAACATCTTACAAAAAACAAACGCAGAAAAACTTGCCTAACATCCACCTTTATTTTTTTCAACCTGACAAAAAAAAAAGAAACACCAAGGCCTGGGGATCGTTTCTGTTATACTAAACTGCTGATAGAAGTATGTCTTTGATATTCCTTTTTATTTACTAGAAAAATGGGATTTGTGTTTCCCAGAATCCATTACGAATCAAACAGCTATTTTCTTAATATTTTTTTTGCTAGCCCCCTGAAAACAGCTCAGCTCAAAAGAGAAGAGCACTCTTTAGCCTTTTGTTTAGAACTACGTGCTCACCATTTGTGGATACACGCCATGTCAGGTACTTCCTTGCTGCCATCTCCCTGTTTCTCTTGTCCTTCCCAACCTCTTGCAGATCTGCAGTGCAGGCTAATGGTTGTCCTGGTTTTAGCTGGGACCGGGTTAGCTCTTCTTTTTAGCAGCTAGAAGAGCTCCGTGTTTTGGTTTTACTCAGAGGCTCGCTCTGAGAAGAACGCTGATAGCAAGTTGATGTTTGTGGTTGGACGTGAAACTCCAAGGACTTTTCAGTGTGCCGGAGTGCAGAAGCACGGCGGGATAAGGGGGGAGCATAGTTGGGACAAGGGGGACACGATTCCCCTTGTGATTTGTGGTGGAACTTAAGATGGAGGGCCAAACTGGCCAATTAGTATTCCATATCATGCAGCGTCATGCCCAGTATAAAAGTGAGGGTCAGCCAGACAGAAGGGCTTTTGCGCTTTGGCTCTTTCGCCGCTTTTGCTCTTTTGCCGCTTTTGCTCTTTTGCGCTTGCTGCGCTTTTGCTCTATTGTTTTTCTGTCTTTTTCTCTCTCTCCCAGTACTCCCACTCTCGGAGTACTCTCTCTCTCTCTCTGCCCCTCTCTATTTCAGGGCCTCGTGTTCATCCGGGATTGCAGCTTCAGGACGAGACGGGCTTCGCATACGAGGGGGTGGTGAGCACCTACACTGTGTATTAAATCATCTGTATTAAATTGTTCTTATCTCAACCCACGGGTTTCCCATTTCTTCTTTAATTCTCTCCCTCATTCCTGGGGGTGGGGGAGGGGGAGTGACCGACTGTGTTGGGGGGTTCAACCTAACCCACGACAATGGTAGCCACCAAAAGCTTAAAAACATCCTGCTTCCTTCCTATACACCTTCGCTGTAAGCCGCGGCGTGCACCAGTGTTGGCATTGGAGCGTGCAGTTACACACTCTTTCTGTTTGCAAAACGTGGTTTTCCTTTTCTTTTAGTAAGCTAGCCCTCAGAAGTACTCAGCAAGGGAATAGGAATCCAGCCCTGCTTCAGATGCAGTGGGAGCTTTGGCAGTCAAGACCCTTGAAATAAACTTAATTTCAAAACACATTTCAGACATTGCTTATCATCTCCTTTGCTGAAAGATACCACATTACATCCTTGTCCTAACAGTGTCTCTAGTAACAGAGCACGTAAAGCTGCCTGTAGTACACTTCGGATTGCCGTTGGATAATTTGTTTCACTGAGACTCAAAGGTAACTTCCCAGACTAAAGCGTGAGACAACTTCTCTCACATTTCTGAGACGTTATCCATAATGAAATCCACCACAACTGCTAACTCATTCACTATCTCAGCTAACATGATTTCCTGCTCCAGTTCCCGGAGTTCAGTTCACAAAAATAATCTTCCTATCTTGTGTTTGGGTTCACGTTCCCCAGTTTCTGTGTCTGTTGAGACTAAACTGGTATTTGTGTTATTTCCCCGCTTCCTGGGCTAATTTAGGAACTGTCACATTTGATCGCATATTCTCTATTCCCTTGCAATTTCACACCTTCCACCAGACACCTCCAAATTAAACTCCCGTTGTTAAAGAAGAACCGGCATTGAAAGAGGAGCTGCGAGGCAGCTACCTGTTACGCTACAGTTCACCCTCTGTTTTGGTCTGCTGTTTCCCAGAAGGTGTGAAGGAATTTCCCAAGTCATACATGATCCTCTGCCCTTCTTAGCCTCCTCTTTCACTGGAGCCATACTTTGGAGTATTGCTTTTGCAATTGTAGCTCCCACTCCCCTTAGTGATTGTGTTAACTTTAGTATGTTGGTACTGCTGCTTAGTTCCTCTAATCCTTTTTGCAGCCCTCTTAGTCTCCCTTTCTCCTGGAAAGCCTCATCATACATGCCAACCTGACTGACATTTGCTTCACCCATTTGTCTTGATGAACCAGGGCAGGAATTACCCATACGAATTTGGCATCTTTGTGGCAGCAGACTCACAATAATTTTATGACCAGCTATAGGGTTTTTTTTTTCCTTCACCGTTCTTTTATGTAGCCTTCAGCTATTTCTTCAGTATACTTCTTTTCATCTACCAGAAAGTCCTGAGTACAGCAGGAATGCAGACAAAGGACAGGTTTTTGGTTCCAGCTTCAAGCACATCTCAGCCTGTACTTCTCTGTGCTTTCCTCAGTACTTCTTCAGGCTATGTTAGTGCATCCTCACCACCTTCTCTCTCTCTGCTCCTTTTCACCTATGGACAGATAAAAGGTGCTATAGAATTACCATCAAGCACTTTGCTCAGATATCCCTTGAAGGGATGACATGGGGGTATTTGTGGTGGAGGCTGTGTTTTTCCTTTCTCTTTAGAACAGCAAAAACAAACCTCACCACCTTACATGCTTCTAACAAGTCTCCTAAGCCAAGAGTGACAGTTATTTATAATAACAATGTTAAAAAAAAAAAAAACAAACCAAAACAACAAAGATCTGTAGAAGACTTCAGACTCCACTAAAACAGAAATTTGAAAAAAAAAAAATAGAGCAAATTTTGCTAGGACATTAATACTGGCCAGAAATCCTAGAATCTGTGGCTCTCACAGGCTTCCCTACATTGTCACTTGCAAACTCACAACGTGAAACTAGCTATAAGTTTAACTACATTTTACTCTGCAGCTTGTAAATGCATTCATCACAAGAAATAACTGAGTTGGAAGGTGAGAAATTTCTTTCCTATGATACTCTACTGTGGTCCTTGGTAGTATGGATCAATATATTAGGTCCCCCTGCTTAAGAGGAGAGTAGAAGTGATCTTTTCTAACAGTGTGGTTCACAAGGGTTATTTACTTACTGCTGAATGACTTCCCATTGCATATAAACCAGGAAGTTTTTGACGTTATTGAGCTTTCCACTACAGTGACGGCTACTCTGATTTATCACTGGGGCAAGACTGAGGATGAAAAAAAATCAAAGGCTGCACGAAGTATGGTTAGATTAATGATGACAGGCTCCACCTGGAAACTGTTTTGTGAAGGATGTAAAGGGGTAAAAAAAACTTGCTACATTTTGGATAGAAACCTCACAAAGTCAACACACACACACACAGGCAGTTGGAAGCTGCAACCTCAGCCGTGGAAGTGAGAACCCACGCTGCAATGATGGAAACAAGGGCGTCCTCATAAGGCTCGTCGTGGAAGTGCTCATTTCTTCTTCTTGCCCAGGTTTTGTTGGAAGGGAAGGTGTGGAATTAGATCCTCTTCAAAACTGCAAGTACTTTCCAATCATCTTGCTTTTTAGCAAGTAAAGTATTACATTAGAGTATGTAATACCCAAATCTGGAAACCTGTTTCTCAAAACTGCACAACAAAACATCGATTCAGAGACACTGAAATGAATCAGAGACCATCAACATTATTTCCAATGGAATCAGGCAACCGCTCGGTAATTTTAACTTTCACAGTTATTACTAGTTTGGGACTCAGTGACCAGAGCTGCTGAAGATATTTTTTGCTTTAGTGAACAATATTTACATTAAAAGAACCCCAAAACCCTAGACTTTTTTTCTCCTGCTCTTTTGCTGTTGCAGAGATTTGTGAAAAAACAGATTTTTTTTTTCCGAATGTTCCCAATTTGCTGAACTACCCATTGAAAAAAAGATTCAAAGGGAGATGTTCTAGCTTAGCTTTGCGAAGACCTTCAGACAGTTAGTTAGGCTATTCCCAATGCTCTCAGACATCTAGTTTTCTTACCAACACTTGTATCTAAGGGAACAGAGAGTGCTTTTTTTCATTATGGTTCCTCTTTTACTCTCTGCAAAACTGTGCTATGGAAAGTCTCATGGTATGTGACATAAAACAGACTCAAACCATTTACAGATCAATGCAGCCCAGTCTTGTTGTGCACTTCCATTCTATTTCTGAACTCTCATGCTTTGCTTGATCCAAAGTTGAGCTCTAAGTTACTTCTGCCTTGCTTCTTTAACTAGCTGATGCAGCAGCAACAGAAGCGGCACCAGAAAAGAGCCAACTTCAGAAGGCCAGACTAACAAAACAGATTGATTTTGCTTTAGAAAGTACAAATAAGGTACTAGAAAGTATGCCTTCTAGGTTAAAAAGTGAAAGAAAAATTTAAACTTCATTAGGGTATAGATTTTTGTACTTGTGTAGCTTAACAAGACAGTCCTGTATGGTCTCATGTTGTAGCTGTGTAAAACGCAATATTGGGAACTGGTGCCAGGAATGCCTCCACAAATATCAATTTGTTCCTATATAAAAAAGGAAAAAGGCAAGAGACGTATCGATGCTGTGTTTTCAATTCTGAACTTCAAAGCTGGAGAAATATATGGCAGTAACTCAGAGAAGCAGCCTTTTCTAAAAAAGTAGAAGTATCTAATAAATTGCTTTCTTCCATATTTTCCACTACAGGTTTAATTGAGACATTAGAGAGACTGCCCAAGTGCATTTCTGTTTTGCTGAAAGGCTTGTCATCTTTTTGCAAATGCCTTGGGCTGTCTGTTTAATCCAGTTCCCGGACTTCTGGCATTGAGTCAGCAACAAATGTCTCTTAACATACAGCTTCATACTGCTCTTCCTAAGAATGGTTAGTCTGATTGCCTCCTCTAACTCCTTCACTTTCACCACCTGCCAAAACCTTTTACCTCAAATTCCTGTCTCTTCAGTTCATCTGAGGCAATGTGTTAGAATAAATGGGCTTAGTGTTGTTCCTCTGGTGGAGAGGTATGTAGCTTTGAACTGATGGTCTTTTTTCCTTCATATCTGCAACCAATCCTGACCTTAACTATCTCATTATGTTCATAAAATACTATTTTATAACACATAGACACACTATATTCAGAAATTATTGCACCACAGACACATTTTGCTCTATCAAACTATCCTTCATCCTTATACACTGAGCAACTGAATATAATTCCATCTATACTTAGCTGACTTACCATTATAAAAATAGTGCATTTCAAGCTACTATAGCGTTGATCATGACAGCAATTAGATTATTTCTCTGCCTTATGGAGCAACACAAAAAACGAGCAAGCCTGATCTTGTCTGTTGTAGTTATGGAACTTATGAGAATTAAATTTCAAGTACAGTGAATTTACTATAAAATATCCCTGGTAATCCCATCTTAAACAGAGTGCTCACTGAAAAGGTCACTTACACATACATCCATTAAACCCCTCCCACAAAACGGAATCAACAAACCTTCCTGCCACTTTATGCAATGTCAATAAATACTTCCAAAAAATATCCAGACCTTGCAAAATCCTCCCCACATCTGTTTCCAATCATCACATCATAATTCAGGGTACATCTCCCATTCCGGAAACCATTTGGACTTCATATAAAAAGATAAGGCTTCCTCCTGTCTGGCCCAGATATAGTTTATACCAAAGATTAATCAAATGCTATCCTAATTTATATAATGAACAAGGCAGATCAGTAGGTTTCGCAGACTCAAGGATCAGTGTTTTTTGGAAAGTAAGAATAACTAAATGAGGCAATCAGTAGATGCTTTGCCAGATTTTAGTAGGAACAGCTGGAACGAACACTTTCAAAATCTTGCCCACGACACTCACCTCTAGTGAGCTTTTGCTCCTGCTGACAGATGATAGTAGCTTGATCTTCCTGAGATAAATGCTTTAACAGCCCTTTTCCCTTCCCTCAAATCTACTTTGGTTTCCTGCTGCTAATGGTTTCTGGTCTCTCTAGAAGTTACAACCCCTGGCTCCCTCCCATTCAATACCTGTCACAGAATACCTATACTTCTCTTCTCTACTCTTTTATCTTCATTCACATTTGTCTTCCTACAGTCTTCCTGCCTTTATGTCACCATAAAGACCTTTTCTCTCTATGTTGCTTCCTCATCTCTCAGTGAAATGTCACCATCCAGAACTCCGTAAAGCAAGAAACTTACTTGATATGACTATACTTGAGGCTCAAACTGTGTTATTCCTAACACGTTTCACATTTTCTTCAACCAGCATTGTCCCGCGCCGAACACCCTTGTTTAGTATTGAACGTTGCAGTCGAAGAGATGTGCAGCTTCTCGCTACTTTCATTACTTCTTTTCTTTTCTGAAAGTAGAGCTTACAAACACTGCCTGCAAACCAGGACTTCGTTGTATCGAACTCAACAGACACAGAATGAAGCAAGCCAGAAAAGATGGTTCTTGACTCTCTCCACCAAATAGCCAAAGTACAAATCCCAGCCTTGGAGCTGGCTCATTCAACTTTGCCTCAGGCTATTTGCACCATGGTGTGTCACATTGCAGCTTAAGTAAACTTTAAAAGACCACTGTACAGACTTATGACAAACAGACATAATAGAGACACATAAAACACTTGAAAAACCTTAATTGTCAAGAAAAAGCAGAGTTTGTTAAGGACAATGATTGAAAAAGAAACAATTTAATCCAGAAAAGGCAAACCTGAGTCAGAACCTCTGGCTAAAATTTCTGGCAGTGGGGTACACCAGCATGGAAATTGCCCCCCAAGGACAGCAACAAAACCCTCCTCTTTCGGAATTTTAAGGCTCACATAGACTGGGCACATAGCAGAGTTCAGGGGACAATGTTAGATGCCACGAAAGGCTTAGTCCACTGCTAAATCCAGTGACAGAATAATGAGCTGAAAGCTCTGGTATTACTAAGGTACCTCTTACTCACAGCTCAACTGTCTTTTGCATTTACATTCATTCCAGGATGCTCATGGTATTTTCTTCTGTACTCTGATACGGATTTTAAGATGAAAAACACTAGTAAAGAGATTGAATTACTGACACAGATACATTAATTGGTTATTTGATATTTTCATATTCTATGTTCATCACAGAAAGAATTAAAATTACTTAGCTGCCTTCAAAAATGGAAGAGACGAGACAGGCAAATGGGAAAAGGCCGTCGAACCCCACAGAGACATTAGTGACACAGGCATTCACCTCCTCGAGTCACGTGGCTGGTGCACGCTCTTGAGCAGCCAGGTCTTCAATAAAGTTAAAAGCATGACTAATTGCAGTCTTCCTTCTCAGGTGCCACGGCAGTGGCAGACTGAGCAGCCAGACTGAGCTCAGAACATTAGAATAATTAGACCTAGTCGGTGGTGGGCCAGCATTTATCTGCTGTGATGACTTGACTGGGCTGGAGCTGCGTGGTCAAAAGCCACCTCTAAAACTGTCCTCTAGAGGTGCTCATTCCAAACACTGAGGTTGAGTCCCAAGGGTGAAAAAGAGTAAAAGGTAAAAAGTAAAGACCAAGAAGTTAAAACAAAGGAGGATTTGGGACATGTCTCCTGATAACCTTTTTGCTTAGCTAGGGGAAAGCCACAGGACGGAACAATCCTACCCCACAGAAGAAGTTAAAAAAGCACGAGCTGCAGCTACTGCTGATCAGGGGAGCTACTGGAGCGAGCAGCTGCAATTTGAGCTGAAACTCTTTCCTTCTCTAGTTCTTTTCGATGATATTTTATGCAACATTAAATTAAGGTCAGATAAAGGACATGTTAGTAATGTCCTTGCCAGTGAAAACCACAAGTTAACTATTAAATTATGTTTATTTACTTACTGTTTTATAAAAAGAGTTTCCCTTTGAAAGTCCATTTGAGGAACCTGTGAGACTGAGAACAATATTTGGATACAGTTCTGAATGGTTAATGAAAGCTCTCCGTGCTCTGTCTGAAACCAGTTGTGGTTCCCTTTTAGCACGTTACTTGAATGTATACACTGGGAATATTTTACTTTGGTTTATGTTATTACAATTTGCAAAACTTACACTAATAGCCCAATTTCATGCAATTATCTGAATGCAAAACATTGTTCGGTTGAATTCCCATAACCTAATCCTGCTAGTTCCCTTGGCTGTCTCACTTTCAATTATGAACCAAGGTCTGCACATCAGATGAAATGCTGCTATTGTAAAAATGGATCCTTTCTTTAAAAATTATTTTCAGTGGTCTTCTGCCATAGAGGCTGGTTTCGTTGTCTGCAACCAAAGGCACTTTAAGGAAATCTGATTTTAACATCACAGGCCTGCAATACATATACTTTAGCTAGAGCGGTTTGTTGTGTTATTGTGGTAATAACCCAGTTATGTTTGCACCAAAATTGTACCTCTAAATGTCTCTTGAGCTGCACATATGGGGCAAAGTGTGGCTTTATGAATACACAAGGGAAAGACAAGAAAAGAGAAAGGCCATACAGAGAATTATATCCTTTTTTCCTTCCATGTATAACACAGCTAACAGTTTTGGAAGGCAGGCAATGGATGATGTTAACACTATACTAAAGCCAACTTGGTGTTCAAGTATGAGTATTCAGAAATCATAAGGCTGGCTAAGGGATCATAAATGTCTGGTTCTGTATTTGCTTTTCCCTTCTTGGAGCCTTTACAGTTTGCATCTCCAAGTTTTGCTTCACGATCTAGGAAAAAAAATATTGAGCTTTTTTCTTTTCAAGTAAAGTCCAAGTATTTATTAAATCACATGACTCCAGGATCTAGGACTTAATGAAAAATACCAAAGAAGTTGAGACTTCTAAGAGTCAGCAACAATGTGCTAAGTTCACCAAATCAAGTTAATGAATTAACCCAGCCAACTGACCTGCCTTTCTGGAAAGCAGCACATTTTATACATCTTGAAAAATGTGGATAACGTCATATGACGTATGCTTCCTTGAAGCTTCAGAAGGCTTGACTCCTGCTCTAATACATCCCTCTCTCCTTCTGTTCCTCTGAAATACCTTTCCTGCATTTCCTCATTTGTGCTCAATGCACTGCATCCTTGACTGCTTATAGACCTCTCATTTTTGGTAGGAGGAAACCATTCTTACATCCACTTGGAAAGAACTTGCGTTCCTTTACTCAACCAGGACTAATGTAATAGATCCTTTTTAACCGAAGTTATATGCGTACAATTCTTTGAAACTCAGTCTCTAAGCTCCATTCCTTTGTTGTGAGTAGAAAGAAATAATATGCATTTCATTATTAGACAGGGCAAACATCTGCCTCTGGCCTTACCTGGATCTCTCCTTTATCTACAGAGGAAGGCTTCGATGACTAGGTCCTTCTTGTAGATTGATAACGTTAGATGAATTGAATCCCAACCTTGATGTCACATTTTGCGTACCCATGAATCAAGTAATAAAATTAAATTACTTTTTCATTTTCACTGTCTTAAGTATCTTCCATCTTTTTTGTCCTAAAGGAACAGCTGCCTCTCCAGGCAGTGAAATTTCTGTTCCTATAAAAGCTACACATTTATCTGACATCATTATTCAGGTCTCCAAATGACCTTCATCAAATAAAAGAAACTAGACATGTGATATTTTGGATATTAAAGGGTGAAAAATAAGCAGAAAAAGAGAGAAAAATCCGAAATTTTAAACAGGAGAGCAAGAAGAACAAACTCACTGTTTTTAGCTTTGCATTTCACCTTTTACATAGTCACACACCCAGATATATACACTTAGATACTCTGTTAGTAATTACCTTTAAGGAATACTTCGGATGGTAAGGCGGGATTCTCCCATTTTATTTTGGCTGGCATGCTTTACAGCAGCCCCTTCTCAATGAACTTGCAAACATGGCCATTCTGGCATCCTACCTACACGGTATTTTATTTGTGAATGTTAGTACTAGGCCAGAAGAAAGTCTCAGGGACCACAAATTGCATTTTGCGCTGTATGCCAGCCGTCTCCATCACAGACACCAAAGAGTAAAAAATACATATCGGCTCCCTAAGGATCCTCTCACTTTCTTCATCTGCTTTGTTAGAGCTGCCACAGTCGCTCACTCGTTGCAGAGCATCAGACAGACACGTGTAACATCGTTACTCACTTGCACAGGGAATCACTCACAAAGCTGCTTTCCTATCGTTAAGTGTCTCTGAAAAGTGACTGACAGCGATGCAGGCCTTGGCAATTGTTTAACATCACGAGCAGACAGAAATAAGTGGACTGGCTGCCTTGACGCTGCAGTGTTCCTTTCTCACATGACTGTCTGGAAATTCTGCTGCCCTGAATTTCTGCTTTCTAGTGAATGTATAGTGATGCACCAGCCTCTTGCTTAGGGATGCCTTTCACAGGTATGGTACAGTATGTTACACCTTCCAGCGTTTATGTGCTACGTGCGCTGCTAGCGCAAAAGTTTGCATTGGAACCTGCAAGGTTATCAATTACAATTCTGATTTAACCTTCCTATGTCTTTTGTATCTTTGCAATACTCATCTCTATATATACACGTGCATATACACGCATGCACAGATACATTTAAAAATATACAAGCATTTGATGCTCTATTTTTGGAGCAGAAATCAATACTAGCTGCCCACTGCCAAGTGGCTCCCCAGAATGCATGGCCATGAAATTCTGCATTAACAAACACCAGTACGTAGAGGAGAAAAATGTTCAAACGAAGGCATATTTCCATTTCACACTTGCAAAGCGTTATATAAACAGAAAATAAGAAGGGATCAAAATCCACATTCTTAGTGCTCTTAAAGTTGTGCATCAGATACTGTATTTCATTATACATTTTTTAAAAGGTGCCACCTACTCTCTGGGACGAGAAGTCTTTTAATAGCATGAAGTTAGTCAATCTTTCTTCCATTAATATTCATATATATGCCCCAGTTCTTATGTTTAAATCCACTAAAGACTCACTGCTGCTGCAGCCAAACACTGTGCAGGCCTGGGACCCTTTTGTGCTGGCAGCCCCCATGGAGCGCTGAACTGCGTGGTGGGCAAACGGCATTCATTAAAGATCAGCTGCTTCACCTGCTTTCTGCGCTCCTGCTAATTCCTCGAACATCTTGAGCCCACCCTCAATTGAGGGGGGATGTGCTCCCACTGCAGTGATGAAAGCGATAGGCAGGGACTTGTAACGTGCCTGTCCTCTGTGTTGCAAAAGACATTTTAATAATCTTTGCCAAGTTATTCAATCTTTTAATCTTTCGCATTATAAAACGTCCCCCATTTTATGAAAGGGAGACAATAGTGCTTCTCTTCTTCCCAAGAATTTCTTACAACCGTACAGCTTCTGGTTTCCATTTAGCACTAACTTGATCTCTTTATTCAGCTCCACACTGTGATGTGTAAACCTAGCCTGAAACAGAGTCCAAAGGCAGAAGAGACCATTATGATCATCTAGTCTGGCTTCCTCTAGGATTTTTCTCAGGGATTCCTGTATGAGACTCCACGGTTTCAGTTGCCAAGGAAACAATTATCAATCTTTTCCATCCCTCACCATCCCTATCCCTCCTTTCCATTTTGTTATTTCTTGCTACCATAAAAAATCTTGTCAAATGACCTAGTCCCTAGCTGTAGCACCCTCACCTCCACCTTAAAGAAAGAATGGGAAAGGGTGATGAGGATCCTTAGCTGGGAATTCAGCCTGAAACTTACCTCTTATCCTTGGATTCTATCCTGCAGGTGTATGACCTTTTGAAAACAATGCTCTCAGCTGCAGATTGCTTATCAAATGCTGTATTGTTTGACTAACAAGGCATATTATTTTTTAAATTACCCAGCAGTGTACCACTTGATATATTTTTGATATCTTTCCTTTCACCACAGCCTTAGCTCCACTACAGCCTCATGCAGAAATGCTTTGGAAAAAACCCACACGTTATTGTAACATGCAGCTGAAGAGCAAAAGTGATAATGAGGAAAAGAAAGGAAGATGCAAAGAGATGGAAAACTGTGTAGGAGGAAGATAGAAGGCAAAAACCCTGCATCAACTAGAGACTAAATTAGATGGAGGCAGAGCCAGAGATAAACTTTTAGAGACTCAGAATGCTAAACGCAGGTACCTTCAGGCAAGTTACAGGAGATCTGCATGGTTCCCTAATGTTGAATGAGTCCCACCTGTATAACTCATAGCTACTGACAGTTGCACCATTTTTATGCCCCTAAACACAGTTCTTATCAGGGTGACTGTTTGAAGGACAGAAGTGTGTCTCACACGTAACTTGAAAGGTAGTCCCCTCAAATTCAGTCAAATTATATCAGTGTAATCAGTTCCTCAGAATACACAAGAGGGACGATGAACACATCAACTGCAGGGAATGAAAGAAGAACCAATTCCTCACAAAAAGCTTTTGGGGAAGAGGGCTGCCATTTGGTATGTTTTGCTAATTCACCACTTAGGGTAATTGTCCCGCTTTTACAATTAACCTAACCATAGCTCACATAAAGGAAAGCAGACTTACCTTGCAAACCTCAGGAATATCAGATGATCAAAGAAAAATCAGGGATATGTAGAAATGGAAACATTCCTCAGGGTAAACTCCTAGGGAGAGAGAAACAAGGTAGACACATTGATAAGACAATTCCTGCTTATGGTCAAGGAGTGATGCTTCAGCCCTTCCTCTTCTGGACACTCATTTGTGGACCTTGGTGAAGTTTTTACACTCTATGTGTGTTAGAGAGATAACAGGGTGGTCTGAGGATGGCC
The DNA here is from genome assembly GCF_009769465.1 of Tauraco erythrolophus. NCBI lineage: Eukaryota > Metazoa > Chordata > Aves > Musophagiformes > Musophagidae > Tauraco > Tauraco erythrolophus. The sequence continues at coordinate 65,925,169 of NC_141468.1, read as the reverse complement.
AAACTATGCTTGTATACACAGAAGATGTTATGTCATACATACACCACTGTGGAAACACTCAGCAGATGTCCAGTAGATCCGGCACCAGAGCCCTTCTGCCTCTGCTGGGACCTCTGTGGGTCCACGCCTCAGGACAGGCCTGTGGCATTGCTCACTATAAGCCTGGGAAATCTGGATCTTTTGGCCATTTGAGTCCATTTGTTTAAGATGCTGCATCTAAACGTAGCTCAGCAGGATGCACGGATACTGAAATCCCTGATACTTTTTCTGTAGAAATCACTTGTTGATGGTTTAGAGTGGTTGTAACAGAAGTGGTAAGATAAACCTACGTGTGAAAAGCAATGGAGAAAACAAGTTATTTTTGTGAATGTCAACAATATCTCCCTTTTCCTGTTGGCTATTTTCCTGCCAGGCTGTACAGAGAAACGTTAGAGGGAAGCAAATAGGAAGAAAACAGTGACAACATACCAATGCCATTTCAAATATCACAGAGCTGTTAAAGAAGTTTATCGGGGAATATCTGCCCACATACCTTCAGGCAGGCGAGTGTTAATTTCTCCTAAGTCCAGAGAGAATAAAGAAGGCACTGAACTGCTGAAAACCACAGCTAGACAAAGAGGAATGGATGAATAGCAGTATTGGGATGAGTCAGAAAAAGCCAGCCAGTAAGAGAGAGTTGGTTTTGGCACTTGACCTCAAACAGGTGTGTTTATGCTCAGTGGAAACTGTTGAAGCAACCGTGTTTTCTGGTAAAACTTATGTACTAGTGCTCTTTCTTTGTTTCTTCTGTTTCATTTTCTGATTTTCTTCCTTTGGCTATAGAAACATCTTTTTTGAATGAGCCCCCTGGAACAGCTGCTGGCCCGAAGCGTGCTGGGTCAGCGCGGTGCGGAGCAGGGGCTGCTGGCTTCTGTATTGACATGTTGAGTGCTGGATTCAACTACTGGAGGAGACTATGCGAAGGGAAAAAAATCATCCCTGGTTGGCAGTGACATGAGATGACTTCATGTGCTGCTGCCTCACAAGCCTGTGCTTCCTCCTCTTGACAGTGGTACACAAGTGTGAGAACTCATTATTCCCAGATAAGAAAAGCCACAACTCCTCCAAACCAAACAAAAAAACCCCAAACAACAACCAAGAAAAAAAACCCAATGGACAGGTAAAGCTGAGAAGGGTGCTGTCACTTGACCCTGCTGTTTCTCCCACCCAGGTGTGCTGAGTAGTTCCCAGGCAACCGCTCCCCTGCTGCTGCCTGCCCCTGCCAGGCTGATGGCAGGGAGGAGGGTATCAGTTTGCAAAAACACAGACATCTCACTCCGCGCAGAAACAGCACAGTCTTCCCTTACGGCAGACCCGAGCACATTAATCGAGCAAATGGCACCAGGAGGCAGAAGCTGAAGGTTATCTCTTCTGCTGTCTGCGCGGGCTTTAAACTACTCAACTCCCATTCACACTACGGGACAGCTTGGCAGTGGGGCGCAGGCAGTGGTGTCCTCTTCACAGCCCTGGCTGGAGATGTACTGGGGAGGAAAAGGCTCTTTGCTGCTTAGGAAGCTTGACAGGGAGTCAGGGAGAGCCCTGATCGTGGAGGTCTTATGTCCTGGAGAGCCCCTGCTGCTTGCCTCTGGATCCAAGACAGACCCTTTATGCCCTCAGAATCAAAAATAGCTCATTTCACCAAATGTCCTCTAAGATCTTGAATGTTTCATACTCATCAACACCATCCACTAAGGTAAAACTTTCCCGTCTGCTCCTGCTCACAGCTTCCACCTTTCCAAGACTAAGTAGCCCTTTGCTACTGGAGTATGCCCTATCACTCTCCATGACTGTCTTCATCACTGTCTTCTGTCCTGCTCGTCATCACCAGCCCCTGCTGTTATCAATAGTGATTTCATGTTCATTTAGATCATAGATTAAATTGTTACATTAATGGATTAAGCAGCTTCCAGCATCACCCTGATCTCCACGAGCCTCTCCTGGCCTCCTCGCTGGCACTTTGAGGTCTGTCGGTTGGCCTCCTCTCGGTGCTGTTCGCACAAGCTGTACTGATATTGCACAGTGTTCACTTTTAGACTCGAAATGCAGTGCACTACTGACTCGTACACCCAACACAGTTTCACACACCTTATTGCTATGCAATTACCTTTGTCAACCGAATAGATAGTCTCATCAAAGCACAAAAATCAGGTTTGTTTGACAAGTTTGCTTATACTTACCATAAAACCGTGTCAGTGGCATTAATCATATTCTTTCACTTCATTCTTTCTTGACTGAATCCCATACAAGCTTTCCTTTATTTTCCCTGGAACTGAGCTAAGCCTAGCCAGACTGCAATTACTAGGCTCATTCTCTGGGGCAAAATGATACTAGTCTTTTGGTTTGCTCTGTGCCTTTATTATTTTCTGACCCCACCTTTCTCTGACTGTCTCTGCCCTGACCTCCTTCACAGAGTACCGTGGCCTCTTTTGCTCTGGAGAGGCTTAGGGAAGGGATTGAGGCTTCTTCCTCTGCCTTGCAGAGCACTGCAGAGCTACTGTATGTACGAAACTCTGAGTTCTGGGAGGGCAGAGGGCAAGAGAGAGGGCTGTGGGGATCTGCATGCCCAGGGTACCACCTCAGTACCTCCACGATGTCTCAGTCTGTCCCACAGAGACAGCCCCTGGTCACAAGAGAGACCAGACTGCCTGAGAAATGACGGACAAGTGAGGAGGGCAGAGCTGGAGAGTTCTCCTGCCCCTGCTTACACTTTTCCTAACCTTTGTCCAAAAGGTTTAACAGTATTGCTGTGATCAATGACACCATAACATAGAATCATAGAATGGTTTGGGTTGGAAGGTACCTCAAAGATCATCTAGTTCCAATCCCTCTACCATGGGCAGGGAAACCCTCCACTACACCAGGTTGCCCAAAGCCTCATCCAGCCTGGCCTTGAACACCTCCAGGGATGGGGCATCTACAACTTCTCTGGGCAACCTGTTTCAGTACCTCACCACCCTCTGAGTGAAAAATTTCTTCCTTATATCAAATCTAAATCTGCCCTCTTTCAGTTTAAAGCCATTGCCCCTTATCCTATCACTACATGCCCTTGTAAAAAAAAAAATCATCCTTTCTGTTGTTATCAGCAGCAAGGTTCAAATTATGTAATTTCTCCTTACCTGCGGGTCTACTCTAAAGTCTGCTGGAGTCTTTTCATAGCATCAATTAGCATCAGATCAGAGTTTATGATTGCATCTCCCTAGAGGTGTAAAAGATGTGTCATGCTCATTCTCTCCCTTTTTGGGATGCTCAGCGTGATCAGAGGGTCTCCTCTGCAGGAGAGCAGTAGCAGTTGCATTTGCTTCTCCGGAGGAGTCACGGGGCTTCTTTCCACTTGCCAGGCCCCTGTCACACAGTGTGCAGTTTCGGAGCCACTGGTGGGGCTCCTTCTCACTAAGCCAGATTCTCTGATTGCAGGATTCCCCAGAGAATTAAAATAGATTTTTCCCACAAGTCCTTACAGAAAGCAGTATTTACTCACCAAGAAACATATTTAAGATCATATGTCTGTTCTGCTAGGGTAACTTGTCATATAAGCGAAGAGCACACACCAGGCCACAGAGAGCACAGGAGAAACACACGTTGCACGTGTGGGTAGATGCAAGAGAATTGGTTTCAGATGTTCTTTGTTGTATTTGGCAACGTACTTCAAGTGCCCTTTGCTGAGGAGGCCTATTAATAAATGGAGACAGAGGCCGTAATAAACAAAAGAACAACTGCTCAGAGAGTAAATAGTGCCCTGGGCAAGAAAGCGGGATGGCTCAGTAACAGAGAGCTCGGCACAGAGCAGTTAGGACCATTGATAACTCTGCTTATCGAAAAGAGGAAATTAGGATGATGGGAGAAAATAAAGAGAAGGTGGAAGAAGAAAAGTGAGAAAGAAGGCAGCCACAGAAAGCTGAGCTTTATAGTAAGTGTGTGCATTGCCCTATGACCCTGTCTGCCTATAGTTAGAGGGCAAGGAGGCAAATACTCTATTAAAAATCTCTTAAAAAAAAACAGATCCTTTCTCTGTGGCCTCTGCTTGTAGTGAAATAAGGTCATAAATGGTTCAGGAAAATTTTCTCAAATTTTTCATTAAACATAAGGCATAATAAAACATTATGAAAGGAACCCAAGCATTGCTTCTGTTGTAAACTGCAGGCAGTTTGTTTCTCAGAGGTGGTTTACCAGTTATTCTTTTTCCACAAAGGAGATCATTAGCTTCTCAAGTATCCGCATATAGCTCAAAACCGTGGAGTATTTCTTGGTGAAAACCCTGTCTTCTTTGGAAACTCTGAAAGTGGAAATGAGGAAAGATAAAAGAGACATCCTTCTCGGTTCAGCTTTTTTCTCACAAGGCTGAAATCAGGATGCTGCCTTTACAGCTGAAGTGAAATATTCTGGAGGGATAAAAAACAAAAGCAAAAAACAAAGCTAAACAGCCCCTTACCTTCCTGAGAAGTGATATTCTTCATCTTCATTATTGTGGCCAGGAGCCTCTGGGGAACAAGAGATTTAAGAAGCCAGAGGACTCCCATTTTTGTTCAAAGGAAGGGCAACTGAGATGGAATAACGGCCTCCCGTGACCGTTCGCCATCCAGATTTTGCGTTCAAGTAGTTCCATCAATTTGCTAGGAATCTCACAATCGATGGTTCCAGTACTGGATGTGTCAGAGCTGTTAACATTTCATATCCAACAGAGGTATTATCAAATCCTCCGCGCAGGCACAGCGCTGTTCCCTGTGATCAAAGGCAAGCCCTGCGATCAAAGGTATATGTTTGAGGATCTTTGACTCCTTCTAGAGAAAAGCACTGGTGATATCCTTACTTGAGTGCTGAATGAACATTCCACTTACTTTGCTTTACCTCTACTACTAACTGTTTTTTAAACTAGAACTAGAGCGCTTTTTTGTAATCATCTCCATGTTCTCTGAATTCTGCCACCTCTGTTCAGAGCACCCGAATTGCAATGTCTCTCACAAGGTTTCCCAGCTCTACTGGGTCTGGCTGGGATGGAGTTAATTTTCTTCAGAGCAGCCCACATAGTGCTGTGTTTTGGATTTGTGTCCAAAACAGTGCTGATAAGGCACCAGTATTTTAGCTGTTGCTGAGCAGTGTTTGCACAGGGTCAAGGCTTTCCCTGTTTCTCACTCTGCCTCCCCCCAGCGAGTAGGCTGGGGCAGGGCAGGAGATTGGGGTGGGACAGCTGACCCAAACTGACCAAAAGGGTATTCCATACCATATAACATCATATTGAGCAATAAAAACTTGGGGGAAGGGGGAGATTCCAAAGCTGCTGTTGCTCAGGGACTGGCTGAGCATCAGTCTCCTGGTGGGAGGTGGTGAGTGATTGCCCTTGCATCACTTGTGGTTTTTTCTTCTTTACTTATTAAGCTTCGTCTCAACGCAGGCTCTTTTCGCACTCGTACATTTGAATATTCCTGCTGTGCTCAGCACTTAAACATCATCTAGCACCCAAACTGCTTTATTTCACACGGATGTGCAGCATCTAGTACACTGGCCACGACCAGCTTTTCGGTGCCACCTAACCGCAGTGAAATCGAAGGAAGAAGACAGGATTTCCAAATCCCTTCACTTTTTGGAACTGACAGTGCGTACCGTGCACCCGCCGAGCCGAGCCGGGCAGAGCCGAGCCGGGCCGCGCCATGCCGAGCCGCGCCGCGCCGAGGCTGCGGGCGCCGGGCGCCCTCTGCCGGCCGCCGGGGCCCCGCGCCTCGGGAGGGCTCGGTGCCGGCGAGCGGCGGTGCTGCGGCGCGGTGCCCGGCGCGGCGGGGTCGTAGTTCCACTGTTGGAGCGGGTAGAGAAAGATTTTCTTCCTGCACCCTAATGGACTGTCTTGTGCACACCCCGTTTTGGAGACCACTGTCCAGAGGCTGGATGGAAAAATCTGGTCGAGAGAGGACCTGATTTTTTCCAGGAGTTTGAGCACCCAGTCTTCTGTGGTTCGGGTAGAGCAGTGCAAACTCGTTGCTTCTGTAAATCCCCTCTTTTCTTTTTCATACCTACATCACTATTTTCTTCTACTCTTCTTTAACCCACTGCCTGTTTTCCACTCAGCTCTTTTTGTTTCCTCATGTCTAGTCTCTGAATGTTTCATCCCCTTTATCCGCTTCCCCAGTAACACCAGACCTTCTCCCATCTTGTGATGCCTTCCCTCTGCTTCACATGGTCTTTTTTTTACCTCCTTTGCTTTATCTGTCTGCGTTGTACACCCCCATTTCCATATTTTAGCAGGCAGCATCAGGGGCGGAGGGTGGAGAGAGTGACAGATCGGGGCAAGTGACCTGGCCAGGGGGATTGCACGGAGGTGGGGAAAGGATTCCCAGTGGTTTTGATTCTTCCCTGCTGGTGTTTTAACACCAGTGGGGCGCACACACACACGAAGGGTTAAAACAAACAGGGTAGGAAAGAGGGGCTTATCACAAGGCTGGATGGGGAGCCATCACCATCAGTGTCTCCAGGCCTTGCCACCACGCACACACAGTTGTTCATGATACTAATTTTAAAGCCCTAAGAAAGAACCAGCCGCCGTAACCTAATGGGATTTGCTTTTGCCGTCACCCTCCACTACATGCTGTTGCCTCTTGCAGGTGGCACCGGCTCACCCCGCACCCCTTGGCTTTCACTCACCCTCCTAAATTATGCACACGCATGCTGGGGTCAAAGCAATATTGAAGGAAAATAAAGGAGGTGAGGTGAAAGGTGAGGAAATGGGATCACGGAGGACAAGGGTCATTAAAAAAGGAGAGGAGGGGGCATTTTGAGCCTAGGGAAGGCAGGAGTAAGCGGGGAGACGTGGCTAGCGAAGGAGGACTGGCTCACTGACACAGAAGAGAGCAGAGCTCTGACGTCTGGGGACTCTACCTCACATAATGTTTTTAAGAACGGGGTAGAAATAATCTGGCACGTGCAGGTGGAGAATGGTTGAACCTTCGTTGATGCCTCCTGCAGTCTCCTTCCAGGCCTGCCTTAATTGTTGCTATCACTCCTATTTGTAAACTCCTGAGGAGGCCTGTTGCTGTCTGAAGGTGAGAGACAGATCAAGGATATTTGGGTGAGGAAGAAACAGCCTCAGAGAGCCAAAGTGAGTTTTTCTCGAGCAGCCCAGCAGTGCTGTGGTGATGGAGCTGTGACCAAACCCTGAGCTGCGCAGGAGCAATTCAGTAGCAGCCTTGCTCTTTGTTCGCACGTACAAGAATTCCTCTCTGTGGTTTTCGGGCTGTCCCTGGACATCTGGAAGGGATGGGAACTTTTGTCTCAGGGTCCGGTCACAATATTGTGAACTACCGTAAGTCCTTCTTTTTAATCATGTTTCCTCCTCTTTTTTTTTTTTTCTTCCCTACGACATTGCTACAAGTTTTATTTTTTTTTACGAGCTTGGAACAAAAAAAGGGCAATAAAGCGACTTTTTCATTTTGAATGAGTTCACACACCAGAGGTGGCATGCTGTCCAGTACCAACGGGCAGCATTCCATATGCCTGCTGGACTTGTGGCTTCCTGCACCCCGACACCACATGTCTGGATGTGCCCAGAAAGGCCTGTGCACAAAGGCAGCCTGCAGTTAAGCGTGCGTAAGCTGCCTGGTGTGTCTTTTCATCGCACCTTGTTACAGGGTTAACACAGGGACGAGTTCCTGCAGGGATGGATTGCGGCTCCCTGGCCTGTGCTGGGTCCCCAGGGTTGGCAGGGTGGTGGCAGGGCTGCCTGGAGGAGCCTGCTCCTGCCCCAGCCTGCTGCCTTGACACACAGGTTATAGCGTGGCTTGGGATCCGTCCATCGAGCTCCTTCCATGGCTGCTTCCCTTTGAGCCAAAGCCCCAAACAGCAGAGATTTTGATACACAGTGCAGTGCAGGGGCCTTTAAATAACAGCCTTTGTTGCTCGTTATTTGCAGAGCCACCTTGCTGGAAAAAACATAAAGCGAAGGCACATTGCAGGCCTGTGTGCCCTGGCCTGACCGGCACAGTGAGAACGAGAAGACACAAGAATTCACGAGTCGCAGGTCCACAGCTCCAGCGTGGGCGTGCCGTGGAGATCTGACACACATACGCAGGTGGCGGAAGGGCAACAGGCTGCGTGTGATGGAGCAGGACCGTTCCCCTCCCTCTCCCAGTCCCCCCTCCCCTCCAGTTCCATCTGAAGTGAATAGCAACTGTGAGGGCAGAGCAGCTTTGAAAGTCAGAAGAGTTCTACTCATATGTATAAATACAAATTTAGCTACCAAACTTCAGGTGCTAAAGAATCAAAACATAGCCACTGCATTGGAAAGCACAAACGGCACATGCCAGGAACAGCTGCACCATGATGTGTGTGCCATGTCAGCGTGTCCCCCCCATCCTCTCAATTTTAAGTAAGAGACAAACCCACCTTGAATAAACCGGTTTTGCTGAGGTGAAAGCTCTCAGAGCAGCAGCAGAGATTCCTTCTGGCCCAGAAAGAGCCAGACTGGCCCAAGCTTTGTGGTGGCAATTTGTACCAGCTGCTCAGTCCTGTGCTCTCCAGGTGCCCACGTTACTGCAACTCCAGAGGGTTTGTGCCACAGGGAGAGACACACCTGACCTCAGGAGTATTTTCAAGTGGATATGCAGATAAATGAGCGATCTGAGGAGAAACCTGGGAATTGGCTGCTCTTGCAGGCCATTCCTTGGAGCTGGGCAGTCTGGAGGCCAGGCTTGGGCTGCCCATGATGTCGGGTTTTCTAAGACCATTCTCATCCTTTTAGCTGATGGCTGAAAACCTTCACTGTTTCTTCTCACAAGGCGTCACAGGCTCCATTAGAAGCAGCCCTGCTTAAATTGAGTAATTGTTTTCCCCTCCGAGGAAAAACTGTCAGAAAGTACATTCTTTGACTACAATGCATTTTTAATCCGTTTTGGTCTTGGACAACAGAATGACAAACATTTTTTACAGTTTTATAGATAAATTTTACAAAACAAAGAAACGACAAAAAAAAAGAAGACACTGTAACACGGTACAAACACGGAGAAACTCTGAGCTGGTTAATTGAGCTCTTCCAGATTTACTGCCGTTTCTGAGATCAGGTCATTTGCTAATGTCTGTTCCTTGTATCACGACCCAGTAAACTCCCCATTTCCAGTAGAGCGCCTAACCCTGCAATGACCTATTAGCATACATTTAAGAAGCTTGAAGTTTAATAGGACACACAATTTTAAATTAAACATGGACTTAATTGGTTTGCTGAACAGGCACAGGCATTACAGCTCTAATTGCTTTTGCTGAGTTGGGCTCTCAGGCAGTTTAAGGCAGCTAGGAAAAAGGTCTCATGACATCTCCCTACCAAAAGTTTCAGTATCTACCTGGAAATTCATAGCACCAGTCCCCCCAACACTCGCTGCTTGTTCTGGGAATCTCTGAGACAGAAGGCTGGAAAACCGAGCCCTTGGAAAGGGGCCTTTGAGTCACTGCCAGCACTCACTGGCGGAACAAAACCAGCTTCCTGCCCTACCTGAAGGCTGATGCCCTGCCGGGAGCCCATTGCTGGCAGTGCCCTGCAGTGCCACCAGCCCGGTACAACCCGCGGAGCCTCCCTCTGGCCATCCCCAGGAACGGAGAAGTTGAACTAATGAGATGAATCCCCCAGGCCAGGAGACCTGGTAGCTCGCACGTGAGTTGCTACGCTGGGAAAGGTCAGCAGCAAACCAGGTAGGTCTTGCTCTCCCTCCCTCAAGAGGAGTTGTTGAGGAGCCATTTGCCTCCTCCAAGGTGATGCTGTGATATCACGGGGTACCCTTTGCAGACAGTCCTCCTGCTCGCCCCCAGGAGAACCTCATGGGGAGAACCAGGCACAGCCCAAACAGCAGATACGGCTATCGGCAACAGCGGGTGGTGTAAGCATCTTAATGTCTATGTGAACCTTTCAAAGGTCAGCTGGGACTTGGCAAAGAAAGGAAAGGGAGCAAAGGAAAGGAGGGCTCAGGCACAACAGAAAATAAAACTAGACCCATGTTTGCTGCTGATCCACCATGCTGCAGTCGGCACAGCGGGATGTCACCGGGAGCTCTCGACGGGGCTGAACGCGGCAGGTCCGAGCACCCTTCTGTGCTTCACCGAAGCCCAGATCTGAACATCTGAACGCAGGCACTCTTCTGCCCTGGGAAAAAAACCACATCTCACAAATCTAAACGCGTCACCTCAAAGGGAAACTATTTGTTATTAATGACACTATTACGGCTGTTTTTCCAATAGACCGAGGAGATTAAATAACAGTAACTGAAAACTAACCAAATGTTCAGACCAAACTTCAACAAGCTAGAAGACATACAGACACACAAACTTTGCAGTGACTTAAAACAGTTTAATGTAATTCCAAGACAAAGTGTGATTACATTTCTACACATATACAATATGCATATGTGAGTTTACAAATTCTGATTAATAACTCGTTTCACCTCAGAGACCGAAAAAATGATCAAAAAGAAACCGTGAATAACAAGCTATAACATAGTTCACCACAACGGGACCTCCTTTCTCACCCTACAGTTAGTAATATTACAATTAAAATAACTATATTCTTCTATAATGTATTTTCTGTTAAAATCATCTCATAAATTTACAATGCTATTATTAGTTTCCAAGACTAATATAAATTCACTCCATTTTTCTACAACGAAAATGATTATTAATTAGAAGCACACAACGTCATGATGAAAAACACAAGCATTTTTTTTTTAGTAGCAAGAACTTGATTGGTTAAGAATTAGTTTTCTTGTAAAACATTCTAAAGCCAAGTAAAATATCCATTCTTATAACATACCTATAATATGAGACTAAGGAATAGGTTACATATAGGTCTACAACACATCAGTTTGTTTTTGTTTTTTCTTTCAAAAGAAGAAAGACGTATTTACCAAAAGAAAAAAAAAAAAAGAAAAAAGGGGAAAAAAAACAACAAAAAGAAAACAGAAGGGGACAATTCACATAGGAAAAAAGCAGTACACAAGAAAATACTGTTGCACACAATAATTTTCACAAAGATTAACATGGATTAACACTCTTATTACAGAAACCGTACAGTGAAGGAACACAACGGCTCAGGGCTTTCGTGGGGTTACTGGGCTGAGATGATACTGTAGAGAAAGAACCACTCGAGATCCAGAGCTGGGGCAGGGGCATCTTTTCCCTTGCAATTGTGATAGCGTTTCACAGCTTTTTCCCCCCCTCTTTCTTCCCCTTAGTAATTTTGGTGCAGTGTATATTAACTTCCACTTTCCATCCAGAGTACGGTGGGCTTGTGGGCAGTTGAAAGGCATAAAATATTCTCTCCATTTCCCCCCTCCTGTTTTTAAAATGATTTGACGGCTCATAAACAAAAAAAAATGTTTCACCCGTTGGTTGGTTTTTGACTACCTGAAGTCTAGACTCTTCACCTTCCGAGATGCCCCTCCTTCTTCTCTCTTTCTCGCTCCCTCTCTTACTCTCTCTCTCTCTCACACACTCCTTTAATAAAGCTATTAACGACACTTCCTCTCCTTTCAGAAATTTGATTTGGTATGAAAGATACAGGCTACATTCTGGTTCTGCCTAAGTAGAATATGGTACACAAAACGCCTTGATTGCTCTGTTGGTGAAACATGGGATGAGGAGATCCTGTTTTACACCTGAAATGGTCATGCCCTGGAATATCTGTGGAAGTTTCATTTCAAGAAGAATATAGAGAAAAAAAAGCATAAAAGGAAATTAAAAAATCAAACACACAAGGGATAAAGGGGGGGAAAAGAAAAACCAGAAGTGTTGTACGTAACCACGTGAGGTGAAAGCATTGCAGAAGCGCTTTTATTTCCTTGCTGAGGGCAGAGGTGCTATATGTAACCATCCAGATCCTACGGGATGTGCGTTGCCGGTGTCGGAAAACCCTTCTTGCCTACTAAGCCGCAAGCCAAAGCATTCAATGAGACTCTGTGGCTCCTTCATTTGAGCGTGCTGGTATTTGCAGGTCTGACTCCCCCAACAAGAACAGAAGACCGGGCAGGTGCCGGCAGCTGCAAAGCTGGTTGGTTGGGTGGCGGTGCCTGGTGAGAAAGGGTGGACGTTTTCCAGTTGGCCCGAGTGCTGCTGACAGTCCTGGCTTGCCATATGATACATTATCACTTTGGTAGTGTGGACGACGAGGTGGGCACAGCAGCCCTGGAACGGTGCTGTGGGAGGAGGAGGAAGGTTGCACTCCTCTGGCCCCAGCGCTGCTGATTGTACTGGGAGCAGCACAGGCACCCAACTGCAAAGCATTGCTGAAGGCTCCTTTTCACTACTTCTGCTCTAAGCTGAATGATACGGCCCCATCAGCCGTGATGGAAACATGCAAGGAGCCCTCCCGAGAGCATCTGAGCTCCGTGACTGAAGCTCAGTTCTTCAGATGTACATCTATGTATTTTCAAATGCTAATTTCTGTACTTTCATGACCTAAAAAGTATCATTTTGCCCAGCAGACATGTATACTGTGTCCATTCGTTACCCAAGTGAAAGAATACAACGGACGAAACCAGATGGCTAAGCGAGACCGGAGAGGGGGGAACATGATCTATCAAAATGCAAAGTAAAGGGTAACGGCAGCGGGGAAACAGCATTGACGGGAACTGGCGTGGGCTGAGAAAACAGAGGTGACAAGGAGATGGTCAGTGAACGTTGTATTTCATTTACTGGTTCAAACATTTCTGTGGTGGTGAGCGTCGTTTGTAAGAAAGGGGTGAACAGGTGAAAGCCAAATTACAGCATTGCCTCTGAGTGGCTGTCACACACACACACACACACACACACACACACACACACAAAACCCCCCACAAAATAAAAACAGCCATTCACTAACTCAGGAATTAATGATTTGGCTAATGATTTATCAACAGTACGATACAATCCTTCCTTTGAATATCCTTCATTCTCCCGACGTGGGTATCTTCATCCAGATGAGGATCCTACACAGAACAGTGAATTTAGTATCGTGCTCCCTGCTCCAACCCAAGGAGCCTGATAAAGTATGTTATTAAAACAAGCAAACAAACAAATAGCTCATCTGTTGGACTAAATCTTCAAAGTGGGTGGAGTGTTTTTTTGACCAGACTTTGGAATACAGTGGATTACTTGATCTCTGGACTGACTTTCCAACACTATGTTATATCTCAAAACAGAATATACATATTAAAGACACGCTTGTACTTTTCCATTTTTAACGGGAGAAATTAAAAAGAGGCAGCTGTATTGAGTTTTTGAAGGTGTCACTTACAAACACAAGATTTCCCTTAAAAAGTACCAGTTTAAATGTAAACTATAAAACACTGTAATAACTATAAAATGTAGCCAGAAAACTGTTTAAGTAGCCACAGTCTGTTATTCAGTTCATATTGGTTTAAAATGTGACTCATTAAATATCTTCTAGAAGGCCAAAGCATTTTACAGTAGCTTATAAACATATATACTTACATGTGCATTTTAACATCACAATTGATTAAAATACATAAAAGAGTAATCTATTCCTTGGTTTAATTTTTTTTTTTTTCTTTTTAAAGATTCACTGTCTTCAGAATTCACTCAAGCAACAATGACCAGGGTGGGCATTTATCGCTATTCCGCCCCTACGGAGTTCAGAGTCTTTGAATCAAAGTTCGAGCTGGCTACATGTTTTCAAAAAGGCTAAAACCAGGATGAATGCCCACATTTGAGGTAATTATTGCCATTAGGTCACAGTTTGCGTAATATAAGTGTATCTAAATCCTTCTTTAAAAAAAAACGAAGGTATCCCGTGATACTGGGAGATACCCTTTGTAGTAATCAGAATCCAGAATCCTGATCAGTGGGTTTGCTTCCAAAGGAGCCAGTGGTCCCAGAGCCCCCAGGACAGCTGCCGGCCAGCCTAGAGCTCAGGTGAGCAAGCCTGCAAAAAGCCATTTATTTATTCTTTTTTTTTTTTTCAAAAAGAAAACATAAGAAAAATCAGAGGTGCCATAAAATAGATGGGTAACATTTCTGATCAGAATTCCAGACCAAAGCTTTTCTATCTGTCTTATTCCTTTCCAAACAGTTTGCTGAAAAAAAAAAATAAAAATAAAATCAAAACACATCAGCATTAAATATTAACTCTATGTCAGCACTGCAAAAACTCCTTGGCTATGTTCTGAAAACGGGATAAACTTTGCTTTTGCTCTGAGCATTGTTGCCCCATTGCTTTCTGTTTCAAAGAGGAAACCTTGTTTGAAAGAGAGAAAGAAAGAAATAAAGAAAGAAAGAAAGAAAGAAAAAAATCCCTGGCTGTCAGAAGTACATGCAAGTATTTACAAGGTTTGTGTGAATCTGCACACAGTTCCCCTCACAGCGAAAGAGTTAAGAACAGAGATGTCACAATATTTATCAGTGCAGTAAAAAATATCATTTTTGGAAAAAAATATACCTTTAGTATTGCCTTTCTTAGATTAACTATGATAAGCAAAAGATTAAAAACAAAAACTTTATCTTCAAACACACATGAATAGTCTGTTATAGCAGCACTGCTAAAACCGGAAGGACGAAGCTAACCCGTAAATGAGAAACAGGAGTTTCAAACCATAAATGCCGAACGCAAAGCCTCCTCGTATGCTTCCTAACACTTCTGAAGAACCCAGCCAATCTACCGTTCAAACTTCACTCTCGACGCACGTGAATGCTCCAAAACGTGTCTTCCCACTGACAGCCTTTGACACGCGCAGAGCTCAGCCCGGCTCACCTCCAGTCCGGTTCTCACACCTCCACCTGCATCAGCAGCTCTTCACAGGTAACCACCACTGCTGGGGTCACTCCCAGCAACGACGTTTGCCATGGGGGAAAAGGACACCTTTGGCGCGGAGCCCTGGCTCCACAGGGCTCCTCCATGCGCTGCCTGGGCTTACTTTGAGGGGCTGCCCCTGTGTCAGGTCCCACTGCGTGCCTGGGGTGGGCGGTGAGCGCGGCGGCATCACGGCGTCACTCGCCGGTAGTGGTGTTCCCACCATGGGGACAACGACTAGCCCGGAGAGCCCAGCGCCTCCTGTCCAACGCAGTACTCCAGCAAGGAGCCGGCGCGCAGCTGTTCGCCACGGGACCACCACCACGGCCTCAAGCACTGCTGGACAATGTTGTACCTCGCTCCACACCTGCAGCCCAGGGTGAAACTCTCCCTGTCGTCTGAGGCAGCTTTGCTGGAGTACAGCAGTGGGGGAACCCCAGCAGCTCAGACCCATCTTCTCCTCCCCCAGTATGGAGGAGGGAAAGTGATTTATAAGCACAGGGGTGGGCCACAAGAAGTAAGTCAGGGACTCCACATACCTTGGACACAGGTTCTCCTCACAGGCGCACTGGCAAGACTTGGGGATGGTGCAAGGGTGACATGGATGAGTGCCCAGGACCACAGATCCAATGTTTTGAAGCCCCCATGGTTAACAGGACAGCTCTGTCAGCAGGAAGGGGCAAGTTGTTCCCTTCCCACATTCTTCCCTTCCGCGTTGCCTACCCTCAACAAAGATTATTTCTGCAGACCTTGAGTACATGTAGCCAGGATTTGACCAACAGGCAGCACTGCAGATCTCTAATGGGCTGATTGCCAAGCCACGAAAAAACACACACGTAAGTCCAACATCCTTGCTCAGCTGTGCCTCGCCTGACCCCAGCAGCACTGTTTGGGGTCCGACCCATGAAACAAAACCAGCATCCTAAATCTAGGGAAGGTGACACTACAGAAGCATGCAGAGCATCCAGAAGCTTATCCCCACTACACAGCTCATCATTTCCACACTGCATTGTCGCCACTGAAACACTTTCATCAACATGAACAATAATGAGAGAAGAATAAAGTTTTTGACATCCCCTACAGTTCAGCATAGCAGCAATATTTAGTGTGAATTTCTCTGCTTGTCAAGCCAGCTACTCGAAACGATGACAGAAACTTGAGAGAGAAAAGAAAAAGAAGAGAAGGAAAGATGGAGTTCCACAGCTTATCTCCGTTACCTGGTGGTCATGATTCATGGCTTAACTTAATTTCTGGAGTGGGTGGGGGTCTCTTTCTCTCTCTTTAAAAAAAAAGTTTCTTTGGTTAAAGAAAAAAAACATTTATCGTCCTTCAAGTTTGCTAATGGAACTGCCTTCAAATCAAATTACAGGACATAATTCCTTGGAAGTATAACAAAGGAAAAATGTCACAGACAGAAGCATCCCTTTCTTGGAATGTTTTATGTATTATGATAAAACTACTAAAGGTGTGTGGGGGGAGAGAGAGAGAGAGAGAGAGAGAGAGAGACACCCACCAAGGCCCAATTTGTTGGATCCAAGCAGGTACAACTCTGCCGAGGAAGATGAAATTGCATTTGCTCTCTCAAACGACTTGATTTGGCCAGGTCTGCAGTGAGCAGTGCTTCTGTTTGGGTTTTGCATTCTGCTCATGTTAGCAGTTCTCTCCGCTCCCTCCTGCGTCCTGGTTTCACAGCAGGAATTTGAACATCCATCTTTGAGCAGAGGCAACATCCGCGCTTCCTTCTGCTTCCCGCATGAGAAGAATGCAAGACGAGACGATGGGGGAAGGGACTGCTTTTTCACTGTGCCAGCCATAAGACACCCACAAAACTTCCAGTATCTAAACATTCACCTGCCCTCTCAAGCTTCTGTGCCATTCACCCCACGCACACAAAGAACACCAACCCAACCAGACCAATCCCATTTCCTCTCCAAAGGACTTTGAGAGCAAAACAAGCTGGCTGTTATGATGTTTGTGGCACCGACAGCATGCAAAGCTTTTGCTTCCTCTGCCCAAACGATCGGGTGTCCCCTGTGACTAACGGTACCACATTTTCTACCACACTATGCCTTTATACAGGTGTGAGGGAGGAGGTGTTGCTCAGTTCCTCCAAACCCCCCCGAAAACACGCAGTGTTGCACCATCAAAGCAATTCGATGGCTGTGCCGTGCATCTCTTGCAATCAGTGTCCCATCACCATGATCATCTGACCACCTACGGCTGGCAGGTCAGCGACTCCAGGATGGACAACGTGAAAGGTGGCTCCTCCAGCACGCACTGTGCTCCTCCTCGCTGCCAGCATCAGCTGTTCTAACAGCTCCGCTGCCAAACGCTCCCTCAAAATCAGATTCGAGCCCACATGGGAGAGCAGGTCAGATGGGTACACACGGAAAACGCAATTAATACAAGTAAAACATTACTGTGATTGAGATTGCAACCTGCCACGCTTCGCCAGTCCTAGGCCAGAGGAGTGCGTAAGCATAAACAAGTAATTAACTTGAAGGGTTTAAGTCTGTTCTTTAGCAAAGCACTCAAGTGCATGATTAAGTCTCTGCTGAAGTCCTACCACTTTTTTATGGAGTTCTAATTCAGTTACTGCTTCTCCCCGTTCTAACAGAGCAGGAGATGCAAACGAAAACATAAATACCTAAACTCTAGCCACTAGAATAGCTTAATGAAATTCCATAACAAATAAAAGACGGGAAAATCTGCGTCAGGGACAAAAAAAAACCCCACAAGCCAAGCATCCTGGCCATGCAGACACCTGATCAACCTTCAGTGAGAGTGGAAGAGCAGGTGAGGAACCCAGCCCCGTTTGTCGCTGTGCTGTGCCCAGCTAACGCTGTCTGTGCGTGCCAGTGCCCTTTATCCAGTGACAGGACTGAAAGCCACGCTCACGCCTCCACCGCTGTTCCTCCGATAGCCCTATTTCTGGGGAGCCATCTTTCTGGGGAGCCATCTATCTGCTTTCTCCTTTAGGAAAACCAAACCCTTAACACGTAGCGTGACCTTGGGTTCATTGGAAGGGCCCAATGATCATGGCCTGGAGCACAAATAGGTCTTGAGGTGCTGATCTCCTATAAACTTCCTATCAAACAAAGCAACTGTCAGCTGGATCCTAGGGCACCAAGGCCCTTACCTGCCTTTGATCCAGCTCTCCTGATCGATCACTATGTTAGCTGCTGTTTGGTTTTCGCCTCTGAATGAATATTTCTGGACTTATTCAGAAATGCAGATGTGACACGGAGGATAACTCCTGTCCCTCAAGGCTGTAACTGCTCTTGCAGAGCAACCCCACTCCCCCTAGGTTAGAGGCAGAGTTTCTGCCTCCAACATCCTCCAGGCAATCTCGTTTCCCCTTCCTCCTGCAGTTTTCACAAACGCAGCAACCCTTCTGATGCCACTGATGATGAGAAAGAAAATTAACAACAATAACAACAATACTAAGAGGAAAAAAACTCCACAAAGATTAAGGAATGCGTGTGCAATTAAAACCCAGAGTAAAATACAATAATAATAAAATAATAATAAACATAACAACCATACAATAAAATAACATTATCTTTCCTTTCGTGACACAAGCAGCATGACGCTCTCACTCCCGAACTGGTGGGAGAGGAGAGGAATGCATCAGAGAGAGCAGGGCTTTATTTTCCTGCCTCAGGCGAAAGGGGACGTGTTGTCTTTCCAAAGGAAGAGGGGGTAAGGTGCATAGGCTGCTGGGAGATCACATCCTCATCTACAGTATATTGAGCTGGAATGAAGGACAGGCAGGAGACGAAAACTGTGCAAGGTTAGCCCAGGAACCACAGCTGGCAACCAGGGAGGTTATTCGGTGGTTTGCCAGAGGACAACAGCCTTGTTGAACAGCCTATGCATAGCAGGATCCCTTCTTCTTCCAGGCCAGCCAAGCACTTACTGCAAGACAGTATATTTGTGCTTGTCTTTCTGTCAGCTTTTCCCATGTGAGAGAACCTCCTTCTTCACTGCCACCCAGGGAACCCATCCCTCGTCACCCTGCCGATGAACCTGCTGTTTTTCAGCATCTTGTGAAGTACCTGAATAGTTACAGGGAAATGTAGAGTGGATCCACTCTACATTTAGATCCACTTAGACTTCAGCTTTCATGGAAACATGGAAACTTTCTATCAAACTCTCTTCTCTCTTTCCTTCCAAGCTCACCCATAGAGATGGGTACTCTAGAGACACTTCCAAATACTGATGCAGCAGTGCCCCCTCTGAACCAAACTCAACTGTGGAAGAGGCTCTCTTTAGAAACCTGTCGGAAAACAAGACGACCACGTAGCGTTCCTCAGTGGGGAGGACCCACCGTACCACCATGCTCTCTGGTTCCAGGGTCACTCGAGTGCTGCAGGCAATCTTTTGGGGCATAGACGAGAAGGGAGGAGGGGAAGCCCACGGTGTCACAGACTCCATAGAGTGGGTAAGGCTCGATGTAGTACAACACCCTTTCCACTTAAGAAACCTGAGTTTGACTCTCTCAACTGGATTTTCTCGTGCTTGCTTTGGGACTCCATTCCTTTCCCAATCCCCTCCCATCGACAGACATAGTGAGAGATGTCGGCAACAACTAGTGCTTCCCCCTTTCATGGGCTAAAGTTCATTCCCGTTTCAGACACACAACCGGGACAACCTGACAACTTGGGAGGACGCTGTCCTCCCGCTCCACCGAGAACATCGGCAAACAGCAGAATGAGAATTCAGTTTCCGGGGAGGAAACCTGCTATTTCACAGGATAGAAACAGACCAGTCCACAAACGAATCCCCAGACCCTCTGGGAGTCACCCTGGGTCTCACAACCGACCTGGTCACTTCCAGCCCATCCAGTGCTCAACAAAACACCCAGCTAGATGCACTTCCGACCCCGATGAGCCTCCCCAACACCTCGCCAAGTGAGCTAAGATTGACAACGTGGGAAAAAAACCCAAAACACCACCAGCAGAAGAAGAAAATCGGCAATAACAACCTCCCCCCCCCAAAAAAAAAAAAACAGAAATAAGAGTTGAGAGTAAATTCCGACTAGCCTCAGTCAGTTTCTAGGAGTACCAGTGGAAGTAAACCCTTAAACCGCGTCTGTAGTTTGGTAAGGCACTACGAGGGAATGATGTAAAACTAAGACTGTGACAGTTGTAATGGCTGTGCCGAGGAACACACCACAGAGAGAAGGCAGCATCTGCACGCACACGCACGCACGCACGCGCACACACATACACACCTGGACAATCACATTTGTTACATGCCTATGTTATACCACTTTTCTTTGTGCAATCACGTTGAGGAATAGTCTATTGGTATCGTTGAAGTTCAACACAAAATAGTAAAAAGGGCGTATGACCTGTACAGTGCTACATTCTACCAGGGGGTGGGGTCGAGGGGCAGCTAAAATGTCTCCTTCTATACTAAAATGGCTAGGGATTAAAAAGGAAAATTTCCAGGTAAAATAAAATGAAACGCAACTGAAATCCAACATACGTTATTAGAGATCTCGTTTAGGAACAGCATTTCTCAGGGATTTATCCAGTGCGTTGAAGGAACGGGAAAAACATCGCCATTGCTTCTGCTCTCGACCAGTGCTGCATGGCCTGTTTTGCCCGGGTACGTTTAAGCATAGCAGTGCTAGGTCGAATTTAGAGCACTGGGACAACATTTTCGCCTCCTCCCTCAACCTCCCTTACCCACTTTCTATTTCCAGAAAAAGAAACCCAAAACCTTATACATGCTTTGGGATACAGAGACAACTGCAAAGATGGGGCATAAACCCTTTTAAATGCTGGATAAATCCCTAATCCATATACCTATTGAATTAAAAACCTAATGGATTTGATTTTAGGTGTTCTGAACAACAAATTTCTAAATGTAGCTCACTATTGGATGAAAATAACGTTTAAAAGTCTATTGGTGAAGTTCTTCAAAAGACAGGACCCGCTGGAGGGTCCTTCTGCTTCTCTCTCTCTCTCTAGTTTGGTGCAGAATGGTTGTTTTTTTTGTGGTTTATTTTTTTTCTGTTCTTTTTTTTCCATTTTCTTTTTTTTTTTTTTTTTTAAATAAAAAGCGTAGAACTGGTTCTCCCCCTTCTTTCCTCTTTCTCATTTCTTCCTTAAAGTCTCCTTCGTTCAAGTTTCACGCGAGCCTCCCATTGCATTGTTAGCTTGTCATGTTCTTCAGTACAAAAGTGGCCGCCTCACTCCCCCGGGACGGGTGCGTCTCTCACTCCTTATTCCAGTGTTTAGATGTAAGGGTACTGGTTGACCTTGGTGGGGCTCAGTGGGTATCCAGTGTAGACTGTGGAGGCTGGAGAAGCACTGATATAGGTCTGATGGGCAAACTGAGCCTGGTACTGACTCGGGTGGATGGTGGGTGAGGGCAGGACGCGCGGGCCCATGCTGACAGGGACCTGGTGGACGATGCTGGCGGGGTAGGTGGTGTGCTGCACGGCGTGCCGCGCAGACCCTTGGGAGGCCACCAGGTGCGCGACGGTGCCCGTGGAGCCCAGGGCGGCGGGGGCAGTGTATGTGTAGAGGTGGGGTTGGGTGGGCAGGTGAGCAGCGGCAGCCGCGGCCAAGTGAGGATGAACTGTACCGTGGCTGGGACTATTGTGCGGGAAAGAGTACGGGGCCTGAGCTATCGTTGGAGTGATGTAGGCTTGTTGTCTCCGGTGACTCCCTGTGCGATCAGTCGTGATGTGCTGCTGGGCCTGGATAAAGACAGCAACAGTGATAAGCGGTTACAAGACAAGAGATGGCTCTTTATCTCCTCAGCGGTGCCTGAGAGCCTCCCTACGACACCATGAAGGCCTCAGGAAAGTCCCTTGTGCTCCTCCTGACACCCTCAGCACCATCACAGTCTTCCCTTGGAAACGGGTGACAGCAAAGGGTCCCTGCCAAGACTAGGAGGACCCTGTAGTTTCATACATTCACCAAAATGGCCCTCAAGAGGACAACGGAGTCCCTCAC
Source organism: Tauraco erythrolophus (assembly GCF_009769465.1). NCBI lineage: Eukaryota > Metazoa > Chordata > Aves > Musophagiformes > Musophagidae > Tauraco > Tauraco erythrolophus. Next base: position 65,903,410 of record NC_141468.1, on the reverse strand, counting down.
TTCGAGCCATGACCTGCTGGGACAGCTAACATGAAGACTCGACCTTGGATGCCCAGCTCCTAAGAACATCTTCCACAAGTCCAGTCGCTCACACAACACCCGGCTTCTGTTAGTGAACTCTCTGGTGATGAAATGAGGTGCGCTGATAGCTCAGGGGAATGAAGTTGCCTAACTAGCCTGGAACAGGCAATTTATTTTTGCCCAGTTTGGGTCTTTGTGGTTATCATTTCCTCAATTAGTAAAATAACTACTTTATTTTCTGAAGATAAAACCCTTGGCTCGATCAGATCCTACAGGTGCCTGGTACCCTCATGTAATCAGCTACAACTACTTGAGCATGGGCAATTTCTTGCAGCAGGACAGGAGTAACGTACTTTTTCAGGGATTTTCTAGGGTTTTTTTTGCACTGCACAATAAGGTCAAGGAGTTTTCCCAGTCATTTGTCGTCAGAGTACTAAATAACCAATCAAGTAGGAATTAGAAGGCAAGACAGGCAATGCTCCATATTATTTCCTTCTGTTCTTCCAAGCCTTCCTACCCTGTTTGTAAGCACCCTCTGCGCTGTCATTGTGGTCTAAAATGCAGCAGCCACACTCCTCTCCGACTCTTGGAAATAGCATCTCGCCTAGTTCCTCCATTTTCACTCACTTTTTACTTCAAGCTTGTTTAAATTTTTAAATTTCAACTACATTTTGAGGGGGAGTGGACATTGTTCTCCCTCAAAATAATTTTAACACCCCCTCCCTCCCCAAGTTCTGCTTATATCCAGCCCTGGATGCAAACCAGCTCTCCAGACTTTCTCCCCTGTGAAATGTTGGTAACTGTACTGTAACTTCCCTACTCTCATTACTGCACCTCAGGGCAGAGAGAGGCCCCAGGTGCAGTACATGAAAAGGGCATTATTTACTGAAGCTCCTGGGGAGCTTCCTGGGTGTTTTGATCACAGACTATGAAACATGTTGAGAACTGCATGCTGCTAAGTAATGAGATTTGCCCAGATCTCAGCCCAGGTTTATCACAGGACGGATCAAACTCATTACAGGAGGTCATGTATACGCATAGAGGCTCTGCTTTGCCTTGTCACATCTGATGGGGACTTCTTTCCCAATCCCACATCCAGGCTGATGCACTCTCTTCACTTGGGAGATAATCTCCTCATGGTTACCTATAGCTAAGGAGAATTCAGTACTTCCTACATGGTGCTGCTCCACTCCTTTGTGTCTGAGGCCACGCACCTTCTCTCTCACATTATACCAGCTCACACTGTTAGATCATCTGACTCCAAAACACATGGTAAGAGTACCGCCAGCCCACTCAGAGGTGGGATCTGCACTACCTCTACTGCCTGAGCTCGAAGATGAAGGTCTGCACTGAAGCTGAAACAAGTTGATCAAACTCGACAGGGGGCCCAACTATCATTAGACTGGAACAGGACAGCCCATGCTGGAGGAGTGGTAGGTTACAGCTGGATGACGCACTACCAAAATTTGTCTCGGTTGACTTACCTGACTTAGATTAAGAGGCTGCTGCTGCTGGAAATGTGCTCCTGGTCGCTGCTGCCTATAGGCAACGGCTCCAGACGAGCTCCCTGAAGAGTGACCGCTGGTGGAGGTCACGGTGCTGGAGGACTTGGACTTGTAGGAGGATGAGTGGTGACTGGTGGTGACTGTGCCAGGAAAGGAAACACATTTGTAGCTTACATCACATTCTTTAATTGCTCACCCTACCTTTTCCTCACTGAATCTCCTCCAGAGTGGCTTTTGGGAGGAGACATACAACAGAAGCAGGACAAGAAAACAGTTTCTCTTAATTAACAGAATTGCCTCAGCAGTGCTTCATATACATGGCCAGCCTGTTATCCTAGAGACAGACAAGCAGACCCAATATCTGGACTCAAACCGCGGCCGGAGAAGGCTTTATAGATCCTTCTGAAGTGTGAGAAACCGTTCTGCCAGCAGAACTGTACGATGCAGGTACAAATCCCAAGGAGAGGAAGAAAAGTATAGCGTGCACAGCACAAAAAAAGCCCTGGCTTGGCTGACCTCATGGTGAATAGGAAGGGAGGGAGAAGGAGCTAGTGGGGAGCTCACCCTCTGAGCCTTTGTGTTCACCAGCAGTGCGACAAAAGAAAGGACTGCCAAGTAGCTCAGAGCCAATTGCTTCGGGCCAGACTTCCACCATAAGCCCCTTTTCAACACATCATACTACCTAGCATTGCGGAGGCTCTGGATGAGCAAACCTCATCAGTTCATAGTGAAGATCCTGGGGAAATGCTCTTCCCAGAAACGTCAATAAGTTTGGATGACAATGCACATGTGTTTTCAATCTCTTACCCGTTTTAAAGTAAACCTAGGGAAAGGCAAGGCAGCAAAGGTTCACGCTTGCATTTGGGAGCCTTTCATGTCAAATGTTGAGCTAAAGACTGCATTCTGTTCTTGGGTTTGTACAGAAGTAACTGGGAATGACACTTGCCCCCGTGACTCCTGAGTGTACCAGCGGACATAAATAATGCAATATGGCTCCCAAGAACAGATGTGTCACTTGAGAGAAGGGCAGGAGCACGGTTTCTTTGGAAAACAAAACAAACAAACAAACAAAATGAAACCGAACAATGAGATTCTTCCAAGATAAATCATTTATTTCTTACTAATTTTCTTGACGGAAGAGGTGCAATTTACCTGGTGCCAGGCTATCGCACTCTACCAACACCTCACTGGCCTGGGTTTTCAGTGGTGGCACGATGATCGTTCGGGGGTTCCCACTGCAGTGAGTCTCTGGAACACCTTTGGTGTCGTAGGTGTTCCCGTTATTCTGCCCTGCGCGATGCTGCACAGCGTAAGGGCTGTTGTTGCTAGAGGAATCGGAGTAGGGGGAGTCATGCACGGTGACACAGCTGATGACGTTCTTCCTTTGCTTGGACAAGGTGCTGAAATACAAGCACACAAGTGGAAAGAGTGAATGGGCAACAATCAACTCGGAAGCCACCAGAAGACTCTGCCCGCAACAGACCAGCTTTGTCAAGGCAAAGCACACCCTTCAGTACTCTGCCAGATAGAGGCTGCTTAAGCCAAATCCCAGGCTCCGAAACTCACTCGTTGCTATTCCAGGAAAGCCTTCATGGAGGTCAAAGAGTGAGTAAGACATTGTGGATAGATCTTATATTCACACTGCTTAGAATAGGACTGAACCAGACTGCCAGATTTATTTTCAGACTGCTTTTTATATATGAGTGCAGGAGAAGCCCAGCAGTTATACTATGCTTTGTTGCAAGTCTCACCACCCCCACAAAAACGTGGCGGCTTCTCCCAGCCTTCCAGCAATGATTTAATAATAGATGCTACAGCTTTTCATGATTAAATCCCATGAATCTACAAAATACACTCTGTTCTATTTACTAATACGGTGCAATGGGCATATATTCTCCATAAGCATTTGAAACCGAGGAGTGAATGAAGAAAAAATGAGCAAAGCACGTAAAGCTTTTGGCTTTCTTTTCTTTCTCTGAATAAGCAGTGGGTCTCCTGACTCTAGCGTGGATTATCAAGGTCCTGCTGCAGCTAATCTATCTACGACATCAAAAAAGTGATTAAAAAGGAACATCAACACTTCCATGATTAGTGCTAGAAGCTCATTAGACTAGACTGCATGAGTACGATTGGGATTTGCTCTGCTATTGTGTCTAATTATTCCTGATGGTTTCTCCTTCCTGTTATGAGCTTGTTTAGGGAGAAAAAGAGAGAGCAAGAAAGAGGAGGGAGGAAGGGGGATGGTGAAGATTTGCTTAAATGGCTCACATCCTTGACAGTGCACAGACCTTGACTACAGAAAATAGCTGCTATGTTTCACTGATTGCATCATGTTGTTATGGCAACTGAAGTTTTTAAAATGATGAAAAGAAATGGATAGCACATAAAAAGCTAAGTAATTAGGCTTAATGGTGGAAACAGGCCCAACAGGAACAGAAATGCCATGGAGAAAAAGGAATCTATCTCTTAGCTTCTTGAGCGTGCACTTTAAAAAGAGAGAGATCCCTTTCCTATGGAGTCTCCTCTCCATTCTCTCACTCTGGCCAGTCCAGTCCAGGGAACAGCTGACTAATCTGGTCTTAGTCTATGATGGAGCCATTTATTTGTTCCCTAGTCTCAGCATCGCTTCTTACCCAGGGAAAGGCGGAGCAGATACTGAGAACAGTTTCTTTCCAAGGAAATTGTCTGCCTTATTTATTCTTCACAGTGCTAAAGGAGCACCAGTGGGTTCCCTTCAACATGTCTGTCCCAAAGCCTCTCTGTCAGCATGCACAAGCTACCACTCACCACCTCGCTCCCAAGACTTGTAACTGAAAAGCCATCACCCCCTTCATCAAAAAACACCTTGAGGTGCTGCATTCACAAACAAGTTACCATCACACAGACTTGGGCTATCATCACAAGATTCTAGTGAGCCCCGAAAGGGACACAAGACCATGTTGCTCTTTGCACAGTGAAAATTACATCTCGAGAGGCCCCTGCTATCCTCAAGCACTGACACCAGAAACAGGGCAGATGACAGAGAAGGAGGGGAAGCTATTGTGTAGCAATGTGGAAGCTGAAAGCAATCTTTGCGGGGCAGGGATCTTTTCAATGGTGAAGGTGTATGACAGCAAATCCTCAATACTGCGGCTTCCACAAGGAGCTGGAAAGTGTTGGATTAGAAATGGAATGAGCAACAGAGTATCTTAGATGGACAACTACTCTATGTGAAGAAAGATGTAGCAGTTTGATATGGTGCTAAGAAAGAAGAATATTAAGCCAATAAAAATGACAAATATTGCATCAATATTCCTCTCTCCTTCAGCAGTAATCACACATTTACGAGTATCCACACCACTTGCCCTTTGCAGCTACCCTTGGCTGCCAGTTGGGAAGAGATATATATTCTCCACCTCTGACAGTTATTACATTTTATAAAGAAAAATCAAGTCACTAAAGAGTTTTCTGACAACTGATAAGGTCTAGCTATTCTTTTACAGCCCCTTCCTTACATAAGTGACTGAGCTGCTGAACTGGAAATACTCGCTCTCGGCTGACACTTGACATGGGAAGGCTGAGTAGTGGAACTGGAAAGGTATTTTTCTGTGTAATCTACACTCTTTATTGTTTTAGAATGGGCATATTTTTCACCAATTTGATTGAGGGCTTGTCAAAGCAGGAACCATGAGGAATCTTCTCCTTTGAAGTGTTACAGCTTCTTGGTTACAATAAGAAAATCAAGTAGATGTTTGGTTAAACAAGTAAGTGACCTCAAACCCAAACCTTTCCAGAAGAAGAGACTGTAGTAGGATATTGAACTCATTTTGTGGATGGGAAACTGAAGAAGACCAGAGCTATGGTCCTGCCAGGCCTCACGCAAGCGCTCAGCACTGCTAATATGTGTCATCCACCAAAGTCAGCTGAACTATTCCAGTAACAGAGCTAAAGCACATGGGTAAGTATTTGCAGGATTAGTGCCCAGGTGTTTAGCCTCTCGATTCAGCAGGCTGCATCATTTCAAGTGCATGAGAAGTTCCACTGAGAGCAACTGGATTTTTGTCTTTAGGAAAGGTAACGACTGCGGTTAGAGCAGGCAGAGAAGTCAGCCCAGACAATTCACACACCCAGAGCTCGGCACCTGCTGTACCATAGCCTGTCCGAGAGATTAAGGGTGGGAATTTCAAAAGCATCAAAGGCCCAACTCACGCTGAAAATCATCCGATTCACAGGCTTAGAGATACACATTAAGCTGAAATGGGGGTTTCTGAAAATTCAACCCGGAAGTGCGAGCGCTCCCCCTTCTCAAAGCCTTCTTGCCAGCCAGCAACTGTCCTCCTTCCAGCTCCCTCTGAGGACTCAGCTGTGCTCCTCACCTCGCAGTCACACAGGAGTCACCCGTGTGAGGTCCAGGCTGATGTATTGCCTGCCCTGCTCACAAACTAGCTCACAAGCTTTTACCTGTTGACACGGCACTTGCCTACTCAGCAAGCTTACTGTATTCCTATAACTCAGCCACAGCTTTTGGGGATGTATGTGCTTACACAGAAAAATACTATTAAAAGTCTTGCCCCTTCCTATTAAGCTCACTCCAAGCCTGGTAATTGCTTTCCCTCCTGCACGCACAGTAGCAGCAGCATACGTGATTTAGTAGTGTTGAGAGTCGGCATGTGTTCCTGGTCAGCTTGTGTGCTTGCCTGCATTATGGGTAGGTGTATTTTAATTCTCCAGAGGAGGGAGCAGGGAAGATTACCAAAGCAGCATCAAATCCATCTACACAGTCTGAAAAGCAATAAGCCAGGAAGGATTTTTAACCCTTACCAGCTAGAGCTGCATCCTCCCTTTTGTAACAGCAACTGGAAAAATACGCGTTGCTTTGTAAGTTTACTATTAGTTCATGAGTGGTAGCTCATTCCCACCTGGTCCCAAAAAGCTTGTTCTCAAACTCAGACACAAAACAATTCATGTTCATCCACTGTGCAGACACAGAGCACGAATGTGCCTTCAAACATGCAGAAGCAGGTCTTGGAGACAGCTCTCTAACACATACCACCCTCGTGAGCGCACAGCGGAAAGATGGACGTGGGTCCCTATTCCCCTCAGCAAGGAAGGATTTCAAGGAAAAGTCTGATGGAGGAAAGCGAAGATAGTTTTTGCACAGACACTGGGCAAGAAAACAACGTGGGCCTCTGAGATACTGTAAGTAGAAAGGTAATGAAAACAGATGTTGAGAATGAAAAGTGAGAGGAAACAAAAGAAAAGAAGATGTTGAATTAGGTGTTAAAACAATGTTGAAACCCAATGAATAGCCAAGGACAGCGACAATAGCTCTTGTAACAATGCAACTTGAGATGATTTCTACTTGCTGAAGGCCCAGCCCAAAAGCTTGGTATGTGATAGCATTGCATGAACAGGATCTTTTTTCCTCTGAATATCTCGTGTTACACCAGAATCCCAGAGAAAGCAAATGGAGTCTAGCGGGCGCAGTTCTTCAGCATGCGGTTCACCCAGAGATACAAACCTTTCAGCGTGGCTGGCACTATAGCAACAAAGGCTTTCAGCTCTCAAGGTCACCAACATGGCCTTCTAGTTTGGGAGAAGGCGTCAACCATCCCACAACTGTGCCTTTGAATTGGTGTGTACATACACCATGGCACGTTAGCTTCACATCACATCTCAAAAAATCTGTTCCAGGTTTCTGCAAACTTAATAACATGCAACCATTTCAGTTTGCTGCTTCAGAAGAATCCAACGATTCTATAGAGCCAGCCAACAAAAACGCACACTACAACTGCAGTCGCTCACTTCACATTGGTATCTTATGCCATGCATAGCTCAGTGCTGAGAACATTGCCCTCTCTCTTCAGCTCAGCCTCCATTCCGACCTGTTAATCTGCTCTCACCTGCTTTGTGAATTTGTGATGGTAAGAAATATTTAGCAAGTACTACACTGAGGCCATTTTATTAGATTATATAGCGTGTGCTGTAGCTATTTAGGTCATATATACTGAATTGCTTAGCAGGTTGTAAAGGCCCTGCTGCTGAAGGTTTGCTGAGAGAGCTACTGTCTATCTCTGTTATTTTAAGTGCTAGTTGCATGTTGGTGTGTCTTCTGGAGATGGAAGGCAGCAATCTTTTTACCAGATGACTATAGTTAGTCAACGTATTGTTATGCAGAGTCAGTGCATTACTATGCACAGCATAACATGGCCACAATAGGCTACGTGTCAAAAGGGAATTACAAATTGTATCTTGACCCTCACACACGCACATCAGCCAGTTGGCAAACACACGTGGTTTGTGCCCGCCAGCAATTTCTGCGGGTAAGGGGAATGAAAGTCCTCTGAAGTAGGCTCCACCACCATTGCACTATGATGTGAATAAGGTCAACTACCAGCCTGCATCATCAGCTCACGCTCAGTTATAAAGGTGAGGCTCACACGGAGACTTCACTATATAGTTTATCATCTTACGAAAAAGGAAGAAAACCCAACCGTGAAAGAATTGTGCGCCACTGAAGATGGCCAAGGAGGCAGTTAGTATGCCCACATGACAGCTGCAGTCAGTCTTTCTTGCCCAGAAAGACAGTGATTACTGTGAGGATCCCATGGAAAGCCAAGTTGAGAGATGTTACTTATGATACCAGCACTAACCAAGCAGGCAGTGGGGAAGTGAGTGGCTCTCCTTCCTCTTTGGGGTAGAAGCACCCTAAAAACCACCCACCTCAAGGTCATCACTGTACTGCTTCAAGAAAACAGTCGTGTTTTCCTTGGCTGTTGCATTTGTTGCTTGGATGGGAAGTCATCAAGGCACATCACAACAGGCACCTCCACTGCCTTTCCTCCTGCCATACTCTGCAACGTGACCCATGGGAGGACATGGAAGTACCCCTCGCTGCACCACCCGCACAGCCCGGTGTTCCCTCCCACAGGGCCACGTGTGCTCTCCCTCCCTCCCAGCCACAACTCTGCCATCACAGCGTGCCCTTGTGCCTCTCTGCTCTGTTTTAAGTTGTTGTTTTATTTTTCTCCGCTCCTAAGCTTCAGAAATATTTAATCAAAGGAGGATTTACATTTAAAGTACTGCACCATGTGAAGTAGCATACTGGGGAGTACTTAACCCCTACTACTTGCTACTTGCTGAATATGTGCTCCGACTACTGTGACTGCCATTGCACTGTTGGTCCGTCTGTTTGACTTTCTTGCTAGAGCAAGTAGAGAAACTTAAGAGGAATAAATTTCTAAGAAAAATATCAAGTCTATGCTCTGTTTTCCCTCTCTTCAGTGCTTTACAGGTAATGGTTAGACCTAAATTCTTCTTTCTAGAATAAATAACAGTCAGGGCATTATCTTACAGCACAGCAGTAAACATCTCTTTGGCCTATAGAGTCTCTTTGTAAAGGATGCTGAACCGAGAGCCCAGAAATTCTCTGGTGATAAATAAACAGGGTTACAAAATAGTTTCCTGTCCATATAATGCTTTTTGTATGCAAATTTTTTTCTACTGTTCTATGGGACAAAATGTCACACACAAAACTTTGTGGGCATCAGAAACCAGGTAAAAACTGTTTCAGTCAGTCAAAATGTTCCCTTTTTATTTTGATAATTTCAAAATTTGTTTTCTATTATTTCCCTACATTTTGAAAGCAGAAAAAAACACTCCATTAAACCAGAAAAAAGAAGTCTTCCCATTAACTAGTTAATCACCTAATGCTTTCTTCTCCTTAAAAAAAAAGTCGAAACCTTTTTGCAGTTTTGAAGCTTCCCCAGATTTCATTGTGTTGGGGATATTACTAGAAAAAAATCTCAATGTTGTCTGCAAAAAGCCTTAGTTTTGACAAACTGACCTTTTTTAACCAGGAATTTGCCCCTTGAAAATCTCTGACCATTTCTCTGAGGACGATCCCTGCCAAACTGCACCTGAGGTCCCTCCTCTGTGGTTTCGCCCCAGGCACGGGGGCCCAGTAGATGGCCCCCTTTGACAAGTCTCCATCGAGCAGGTCCCCCAGAGCCCACCTCACACCACCTCCCCAGCACCTTTAGTCAACAGGAGTTCAACGTTTTCAGATGACTATTGATTTAAAAAAAATTACACCAAGCTACACTCATCAACACAGGGCAAAACGTGAGCAAAGAATGAGCAACGTGCTGTCCTGCCTGCCCGGTCAGCTGGTATTTCATAAACATCCTACTTGAACATCTGTGCTTTTCATTAGGAAAAGGAAAATTCTGCCTGTATCACACTGAATTCTTCAGATTTTTCTTTAGCCAATAAAAAAGTTGCATCCTCTGTACTAGAAAAGCTCTCTCTGCTGCTGTGGCATTATAGAGAGGCTTTTCTGTCGGAGTAAATCCCAGGTGTAGGCCTCCTTTACTGCATCAGCAGTAACGTATTTTATCAGCATCACCAGTCCTTCTTAAACTGAGACTTGCTAACTCTTACATCGTCAAAGGATCTGCTAGTTCTCACAACCACAGGTAGCTCCAATCTCTTTTCGCTGAGCAATCAATAAAATAAACATTTTTAGTCTCATGGGTCAAAGAGAAATTTCTAACCCCACAGGAAATAAGAGAAGGAAGCGCTGTAGCAAATTCAGGAGCTGATCCAACGTCAGTGAAGTTAATGCAAAGATATTACTGCTATCAGTAAGATGGGATCAGGCAATTAACTTTGATCTGACAAGTGTCGTATGATTTCTATATTCTAATCCAGTAAAAGCTAATATTGTTAGGATATGACCAATAACATGTTTCAGGTTATTCTTTATTTTTCACCCCCACACCACAGCAATTGCCCAACAGGGCAATATTTGCATAAATACGGGTGAGACAACTCATTCTTTGCACAGTTTCATTTTCAACTCAGATCCTCAACATTTGGGCACTGATTACAGTAAAGAACATATTTCACCGTCACCCCCATTTTCCTTGGAGTCAAAAAAATACATAAGAAAACTTGGAGGTACTTTCCTAAATGTGACGTGCTTTCAATGAAAAAGACCTCAACTTGAGCAGGGGCAAAGTTCACTGGCACTAAATGCTGATACAGCTTCCTTAACTGTAAGCTACATTCCAACTCCAGCTGAGAATCTGGTCTTAGATATGCCCAGGTCAAAAGGCACTGAGAGAGTTGATTTCACTCTCCTGGAAACTTTAACCAAAAAATTCTCATTCTGGACATGCTGTTTTCCATCTGTGTCTCTGCCCTTAATTCTCCACTTGCTCTGGTTACATCTGCACAGGCAATTTAACTCACTCTGGAATTCCAAAAGGTGCCTGAGAACAGTCCGTGTCCAAGCGAAATGTCTCTACATGGCTCAGAAATTAAATCTAGCTCTTAAGCTTTGGCCTTCCAGGAACGCTGTCGCCCTGGCACTCTGTAAAGATATGCCATATGGATACAAAAAGTAGCCAGGGATCTGATCCCAGGCAGGAACGTGTCCTGAATATCCTTTAGTCATATCAAAGCCAGTGTGTTTATCTAAGTCTGGCTCCTGGGACTACTTTCCTAACCCCTCGGCAGACCTTAATCAAATATTTAAGTATCCCAAACTCCCAACTCGATTTCCAGACGTTTTCCAGAACTTTGTTGTTTGTGGAGAGATGCCAACTGAAGAAACTGGTCAGATGGCAGCAAAGTTGAAGCAGAGGAGACAACCAGTAGCTGAAGTAGCTGCAGGATCTCAGCTCTTCCCTCCACCTCCTTCTAGACCCAAGATGATATCCAGGAGGTAAGTATAAGTATTTGCACATAATTTCCCAAAGCCTGGGATCAGCACCACGGGGAAATATATTTGCAAATAGCTCCCACAACCCTTGAGATACCTGTCCTCTTCACGCCGTCCAACCTCACAACCTTAGTTTTCTGCATCTCTTTTATCTTGCCCTTCCTTTCCCGTAAGAGCTCTGGAAGTGGGAGCTCCTTAGTTACAGTCCAACTAACTTCTACGCTGACCTTCATTCAGCTCTTTCTGAAAATAGGCTTTCTTCTCCTCACCATACTAAGGAATGCTGTAGCATTTTTATTTTTTTTTAAGATGAAATATATTACATTGTCCTGCGATCAGTTCCCCGCGATAACCACTGCACTCATGGCAAGCCTGGACATGAGGGGCACTGAGCTCCCACTGCGCAGTGGAGTTCACTGGTAGGGAGAAGGGGAATGGGAAGTGGCAGTGGCTGTTGGGAGGCAGGTTGTAATTGCAGCCCTACATGCCCAAATCATGTGGCTCCTCTTTACAGATTTTTAGTTCCTTGAGGCTAAATGCATCTCATCTGTTCTGTGTACATTTGCAGTGCTCCACTTACCACCACAGCGCAGAGATGCAGAGATATAGATAGATATCTCCAGTGATTAAAGGAAAATCTGCCACGGAGTATGTTCCAAATAAATAAAAAAAATTAATTCTCTCTCAACAATACTGGAAGGATATAGTTAAAAAATTCTTAGCTCAGTTACCAACATAAAGATGGTATAATTATTCAGCTGTTTGCAAAGCTACTTCTCTACAACTTATAAAGCTGAGTGGTGTCTTGTGACCAGCATCAGAACCGAAATCTAGAGTGTTTGCATGTGACGAAAGGTGCTGAAAGGACAGTCAGTCCGGGAAAATTAAGTCCTCTCCCATCCACAGCAGATGATCAGCAGTGGCAGCAGTCCTGGGCCACACTGAGTTAATTCTCTGAGGAGCAAACTCAGTCACCATGGTCTTTATAGCCTCATCTACACCTCTCTGCAGAGCCAGTCAAAAAGGAATCAGTTTCTGTCACTTAAGACAATAGTTCAGGGATGTGTTGGCAACACAATCGGAACTGAGCGAACCTCTTGCAATATACTCACCACTATTGAGTGTTTATGACACAACCACTAACTGTTTTTCAGGACCTTTTTATGGAAAATAGCACATATGGAAGGTGTCATTTAATGTTCTTTACAGATGCCTGGATCACTTAGAGAAAAGGCGATTTTAACCTATTTTCCTTCCAAGCCCTTCTTTTTGTCTTTGTTTTAAACATCTATCTGACTTCAAGAGGCTCATCGCCATGGGATCTCTGAAGTGTCCTTTTGACAGTCCTGTGAGATAGACAGAACTGTTATTTCCTGTTACAGATGAGAGACTATGGCACAGAGAGATCACTACACTTCTCCAAGGTCACATCGCAAATGTACAGCACGGTAGGGAACACCACCTAAGTCTGTGGAGTCCTCAGCTAGTATTTTAGCCTGCCCATCATCTTTCCTTTCAAAAGAAAGATGACCTGGGTGCTGTAGCTCCTGGGACCCTACAGCAACTCCTGGGATGCTCCAGCACTTCTCTGCCTCTGTCTCTCTCCCCTGCACGCAGAGAAGAGCAGAGAGCCGCTACTCACCTGGTGGGTGCATGCTTCTGCTCCTCCTCTTCATCTGTGTCGCTGCTGATAGTGATGACACTCACTGCGGGACTAGGGGTGTCGGGAATGATGATCGTCTGCCGCTGCCGCTCCCGCGTGGTGCTGGTGGCCACATCACCCCAGCCACAGGTGACGGAGGTGCTGCAGGCAGGGCTGTTGTGCACCATGGCACAGCGGGGAGGCGTGTTTTCCTTCACTCGTTTCGACCGCTGAGGCGAGCTGATGGATTGAGAGGATGAAACTTCATAGGTGGATGCATTTCTGGAAATGGGAAAGGTTGTCAGTTGGTTAAAACTCGGTTTGCTTAAGTTGCCCATCACCATGGCTTTTAATTCCTGGTCTCTGGTTCAATGGCACTGATTTATGGAGTCTAGGAAAACTGCAACATTGGCATAGTTCCCCTCTTCAAAGGGCAGAGCGCCTCACATGATTTATTCATATAATTGGCTGAAAAGTAGTTTCTTTTAGTAAAAAATTCTACTATGTTTTCCCTAGAAATTTCAAAACAAGAAACGCTGCTTCCCAGGTGTTTGCACTGGGAGACACAGGATAGTCACACAGCTCGGACATACAAAACAAAGACAGGCACAGCCTTGCTGTTGCAGAAGGAAGAACTCAACTGATAATCCCTTTCCTCTGTATCCTACATAGATGAATTATGACCAGATATTTTTTGGCCAGAAAAAGCTAAAGGTAAAATTAGAATTTGTTGTGGAAAACTGCTCTTCTTAGTTGAAAATTTAATTTTCTGTTTAAGAATCTTTTCAATGAACATTTCCTGCCCAATGCTTCATCCTCTAGGATAGTGGAGTCCCATGGATGAGAGCACGCACATGGGAGGACAAATACTCAGTTTCATTTCATGCTACTCATTTCATTTTCTACATGCTACGTGAGGCAGCATGTATAAACCAGAAAGAGAAGAACAATCTTTTTATTATGCAGTAGAAGAACAGTCTCAAGCCCTGTTTTTTTCCCAGTCTTCCTACTTCGTCTTCCCTGTCTGACAGTTGGAAAGGGCCCACTTGGATCAGGAATCTTAACACAGAACCTGTCCACCATCAGCACAGCACAGGTCTGCAGATGGGAATATTTACCAAAGCACACTGACTGAAGCCCATTTCATTTATTTCCCATATTTTCTTTCTTCTCTTTTTTCTGTTTGTTTTTTTTTTTTTTTTTTTTTAAAAAAAACCTTCTGTTTCTTCTGTCTATTGCAGAACATTCGCAGATTCAAAAAGGAAGCAAAGTTCTGGTTTTGTTCTACAGCAAGGCCTGGGCTGCACATTCTGCTTGGCCCGAAAGCTAACAAAAGGAATAGGTGTCATCTAGCAAAGGGAAGTCATTATGGACTTATCGCACTATACCAACTTACACAGGGTCTTTTGCATAACAAATGGCTGCACAGTAGCATTTGCAGTGCTTTTTGAATACCAATGAGCAGCGTGGAGTACCCTCCTCTCCAAAGGAGCACGTTCCTCATTTGGCTACAAAAGCTTAACAATTAATGAAGCTGTAGAAACCCATTGCTCTGAAAGTGTCCAATTCCTCCTGGACACTGCCACCCTGCCCCTGGAGAGGGAAGAGAGACGGGAGGCCCTGTGCAGGCACACTGGTTGCAACAGGCACTGTCTTTCGCTGGCTTGCAGGGGACGTAGCTGCCTCTGCTCTACGTTACAAATGGACGACGACAGCTGGAGACCACCCAAAGTAAATGCAACATTAGAAAGCAGATAAATGGGAAGGATTTAAATAGTGGCCTCTTAACTAGAGTCAAATTGGTTGTGAACTCAGAGCTCCTCTGGCCCCAGTCCAGTCACCCAGGAAAACCACAAGCTCCTCTGTTTTTGCCATTGCACAAGCAGTGACCCATTTTGGTTCTCTCCCCTGCACTGTTTTTTGGTTTTTGGTTTTTGATCTTTTAAAAGAAATGTGCTAGTTTCACAGCCCAGAGGACTTTCCCCAGAATGGCTGCACATACATCTTAACCAGCCTTGTCCTCTAGGCAAGATCACAGGGCTGTGACAGGCACTGCAATCATCCTACCATTTGAGTTGTGCCACATAGCATACTATGAACAAAAACCCAGTCTCCTCCTTGCAGAGCCAAATGGTCCTACTGAGAGTTGATAGATGTCAGTGTCTAAGGACTGCCCCTGTATGAGATGTCCTTATAAATCGCTCCCTGGTTACGCTGCCATGATTGTAAAAAGGACAGCATGGGTATCTGTTGCTGGTGTGTATTGTTGAAGATAGGGGCTAACCATCTATGTTAGGAGCTGGAGAGCTTGAAGGTGGCCTAAAGCCACCCCAGTCCTCCACTCTACATGGCATTAAAACTCAGAAGATAGGTCATCATCCCACTGCTTTTGAAAGGGAAGACCTTGTGTGCACACATCAGGCACAAGTTCCTGACGATGCCGTTCCCTGGAGGTGCACCACCCTGTGGGAATGTAGGCATTGCACCTCAGGAGTCCTTTGAGATGACATGGGAAGAAAAGGTTTGGCAAATGGGCATTGCGCCACACTGACCTGAGAATATAGTTATGTTTTTAATTACAGTGACTACAAGGCCTCAGGCAACCACAGCGGTATAACGAGCCGTATGAACCAGGCCTGAGCCTCCCATCTTGCATCCCCTTGAGCCACTAACTCCCACGCAGAGGGAAGCTCACTGGGCGTAAAACGCTCCTGCCTGCCTCTTACAACCCCCGTGCAGGAGGCACGCAGCAGCAAGGAGTCCAGCCACAAAAAGTGTGATCCCATCCCTAGCAGAAGAAACCTTGCTTTTCCCCATAGATGTGAGTGAACGCCACCCCTCACCAGCACACCCGCATGGCGGGGCTGCGTCCAGAACAACCCGGGTCCGGACTCCCGCCTCACTGCCACCACGACCGACAGCGGTGCCGGGCGCTGTGCACACTCACCGGGGCGCCGACTGGTGCTGCTTGCTCTTCCTGGCGGCGGTGGCGGTGGCGGCAGCGGGCGGCTGGCGCATGACATGAGCGACGCCCACGTTGACGGGCTGGGCGGCGGGCAGCGCCACGTGGCTGGCCAGCAGCGCCGGCTGCTGCATGATGGGGTTGTAATGGCTGCCGTGAGCGTGGGTGTTTCTGCAAAGGGGGGAAGGCAGGCACGCGTTTGAAATGCAGCCGGTGGCTCTTAGGCAGGCTCTTCCGCAGGCGCCCACCGCCTTCACCCAAGCACCCTCCTCCAGGGCTCGTTGGGCTCCCAGCCCCGCTAGGAAGGAGCATTTTCCCCAGGGAACTGACTGAAGGGAGTGGCATGGGCACAGCACTCTGCTTCAGGGACAGTGAACGGAGAAGCTGCCCGTAGCTCTCAGGTGGAGGGATGGCAGGCTGCAGCCTCTGCCCTTCTTCCCCCAGCTCTGCAGCCCCACAGGACCCCATCCCTCCCACCCCGTCTCTTCTCAGGCCTCCTCCAGCACCAGTGGGTACTTCAGGGAGCCTCCAAGCACCTCCAGTTTACCTCCAGTCTGCCAGCGGCTGAGTGCCTGCCATGGACTCCGGGATGACGGTCGCGTGCTGGACAGAAGTGTGGGTGGCTACCCCGGTCAGCTGCTGCCAGGCAGGAGGGAGCAGGATCTGCTGAGTGCCACTGGGCCACGCTTGCTGTTGGACAGAGGGAGAACGATTTCTTAACAAGAGGCAACATACACCAAGTGTGGTGGTGGTCCATGCTCAGCTGGGGCTCCTAATGATCATGGTCATATTACCTAGCTCTTACCACTTTTCAGTCATAGATGACAAATACTGTTAGGAAACCACAGTAAAATCAGTAGAAGTTATCAATATAGAGAGTGCAAAGGAGGGGAAACAAAATCCCCACCGTCCAAAGCAGCAGCTGTTCCAGGTAAAACTGGGAATGGGAGGGATCGAAACTAGTTGGCATTTCAACCGAGCTCAAACATCAAACTCTTTAGCACCTTTTGACTCTCCAGATCATCTGGGCACTACGGTCCCATTGTTATTTTCCCCCTCCTACGACCAATTTTCCTTCCCACCCCAACAGGACCTAATGGACTTCAGGAACTTAAAGGAACTTAAAAGGAGAATGAACTTTCCAAAGATCAGGAAAGACAATAGGGGGCTGCAAGGCTTTTGCGAGGAGGAAAAAAAAAAGAGAAATTTGAGGATACCAAAAGGGAGTGAGTATTGATCACTGAGTGCTCCTCAGGAGAAACGTCTTGCTGCATGGGCCAAGGAGCCCAGTTGCCTGCTTCCAGCTCACCAGAAGCCCCCAAGCCAAAGTAGAGCAGAGCTGTGAATGGCTACACATCATGTGCCTGTCCTCTCCGTGTGCTCTCTGGCTTTTCCTGAGCGAGTGCCTCTCTTGCAGGGGTAGAAATTTCTGCCCTGTAAGTTAAGCCATCTCTTTGCTATGCAACTATCCCTCCAGCTGCACCACCACAGTCATGACTCAGGTTGTCTTGCTCCAGTGATTCCACACACGAGTCAGATGATTGTTTTTTGACTCGGGAAACTTTCTTTGCTATGTGCTGCCTGAAAGCGGCTCTGGCAGCTTCTCACTGATTGGGCTGAGGAACGCAGGGCTACTGGCTACAGCCCTCCTTAGTCCCAAACGGCACCACTATATGGACTTGTGTTGTGTTATCTCACAGATCAAAGGAGGTTAAATTTCAAAGAGGGGAAGCTCCTTCCAGACATTCATTTGTCCACATCTCCGTCCTCACAAGAATCTTGCTAACTATCCCCATAGCCCCTCCTATCCCTTAGTAAAAAATTCCCACCACCACCCAAAAAAGCCCCTCACACCCTTTTCTCAGTTCTGCTCCAAAGTCTGACTGTCTTCTAATTTTCCACGTTGCTGAGTTAGATGAAAAGGCTGCTACGGTGAGGTCTCTCAGCAACATTTGCAAAGGATGGACAGTCACAGGGCTCCTGAGAGGTCTTCATCTCAGAAGCCACACCCATGGACTGGTGCTGCTCAAAGCAGGTAGGAGAAGGAGGCAAAGACACAGAAAGATCAGGGAGGAAAAAAGCTTTTTTTTTTCCTTTTCTTTTTTTTCCCCTTTTTTCCCCAGCTTTGATTTAAAAGAGGAGACTAAACTACTGTTGCAGTCAGTCCCAGGGGACTACCTGGATTTACTTGCAGAGAAAACTGCTTCCTCCCTTTTCAGGAAGAGAACTGAAGAAATCTAAGCTCCTTTCCCAACTGCAGTGCATAAATTTAGATGCAGTGTCAGGGTCCAGGCACAAATTCCTCACTTATTAGGTAAGGACCACTGAATCATTTAATCTGCAGATAAGACTTGTCTAGGCTGATCCACTAGCACAGTGCGCTGTGCCTACACACAGGAGGCTTGTGCTGGCAGCCGCAGCCTGTTCTGTTATTGCCTTACTGCGAAACTGTGCGGCCGTAGCAGGGCACCGCGCTGGCCCCTGCGCTCGGCAGGTGGTGGGTCCCCCAGTGCAACGGAGCAAGAACAACTAATGGAATAAGCGTGTTTGTTCTGCAAGCCAGTGGCAGGACTTCTGTGGGAAGAAGTGTTGTTGGGAAGCAGTTAAAAGGAAGGAAAATCAAGAATTCAGGGCGTTATTCAAGGGCAGGGGACAGTTCTGGGTCATGTCATGGAAGCCTGCCAGGAAACTGCCCAGCTTTGTCTCTTTTGAGATCTGAAGCTGCAGAGAGCTATTTGTAAAGACAGGATCAGTCTCCTTTCACTGCTCTCTGTGCATACAGCATGTGGACCACGCTTGCTTGAGAGGGTAAAAATAGGCCCAGAGAAGTTACAAATAAGTTACTTTTGCCACTGGCTCTGCATCTTGCAGGCTGCTTCCTCTGTCTAGCTCCATGCCATGGGCTGCAGACACACAGTTGCCAGAGACGATGCTCAAAATCCATCACTGCCTCTGCCCTGGGTCCCTCCAGCTCCTGGAGCTCCTTCCCCTGTCCCTCCTCCAGAACTGCTGGTCTCATACAAAATGCACAGGGAAAGCTGGACGCTGGCTGCACTGGAATGCTGTAACGCTTTGCCAGCCATAGCCATCCTGATGTGGGCAAGCACAGCAATCTGCGCCGTGTGCTGGGCAGGAGAGAAAGCCCGATGGCACTAGGCAGTGCTGGGAGCACAAGGAACGGCATCAGAGTTGGGGCTGTTCAGTCTGGAGAAGAGAAGGCTCCGGGGTGATCTTACAGCAGTCTTCCAGTACTTAAAAGGGGCCTACAGGAAAGCTGGAAAGAGACTTTTTACAAGGGTGTGGAGTGATAAGACAAGGGGTAATGGCTTTGAACTGAAAGAGGGTAGATGTCGATTAGATCTAAGGAAGAAATTTTCACAATGAGGGTAGTGAGGCACTGGAACAGGTTGCCCAGAGGAGCTGTTGACGCTCCATCCCTGGAAGTGTTCATGGAAGTGTTCAAGGCCAAGTTGGATGAGGCTTTGATCAACCTGGTGTAGTGGAAGGTGTCCCTGCCTGCAGCAGGGGGGTTGGAACTAGGTGATCTTTAAGGTCCCTTCCAACCCTAACCATTCTATGATTCTATGATCATGCCTGATCAGGGGACAAATAAGGCGACTGGAAATTCAGAAGCGGGCTCCGGAGACGCTACACTCTCTGCTGGGGACAGTCTCTCTAGTAGTTGGAGCAATTGCGTGGTCCAGTCTGAAGAGCATTAGATAAGCAGCTGTGCATGAGAGGAATAGCTCTCTGCTGAGAGAGAGATACACGGCCGCTCTGAGATCAGATGTGACTACAATGCATTACAAAGAAGCTGTGTTTTTCCATTCAGGAAACTGGAATTGGGTACAGATTTGTTTATCGGACCAGCTGCTCAGCCTGAACTGAGCGAGGCCCGCGGACGCCAGATGCCACCAGCATCAATCAGAGCGCCTTGCCATCAGAGCGGCAGCTAGCATTTCTCATCGCATGAGACAGACAGACTGCCTCTCTTTTATTAAATCAAAAATTAAAAATCTGTGCAAGTGAGGAGTGTTTCTCAGAAACAGCTTAAATTCCCCTGCGGAAGTGACAGTGAATAAAACGTCAGTAGAAAGTACGAGAGGGCCAGCCCGTGAAATGGGAGTTCCTGTAGCAGGGGCAGCACAGAAATCAGTAGCAAAGGTTCTCCTCAACACTCCCTCCCCCGCTTCCACAGACTGTGTGGTGAACCCAACAAGGCCACCTCGAGATGAAAGAAGGGACTGGAGGTCCCAGGATCTTTCAGGATCCTGCTGCCTTTGGGATGCTTCAGACTCGACCCTCACCTCTTCAAGCCCCATGTAAGAGCACACCTCAGGAGGCCTGGCAGAATGGTGGGGGAGTGCAAGGCTCTGTCAACTCCCTCACCCATCACCTTGGCTGACTCTGTGTGCAAGCAATAGGTGCCTACAACCATGCCTGCACAGCCTGCTTCTCGCTTTCTGATCCCTTTTCTTTCCCCAGCTTCTTAGGTTCTCCTTTCCTACCAAACAAGAGCAGCGGCCCATGTAGGTTGTTACGACAGGCTGCAACAGAGACAGTTCGATGTTTCAGACAGCCCTCTGACAAAGACTCTGCCATTGGGAAGGGGCAGGGCACGTTAGCTAATGGAAATCACGCAGGCTGCAAGTTGTGTTTCAATCTGTCTTCACCAGATAAGCGCGGTTGGCAGCTGGCAAAGAAAGGCAATTCCACCAACAGTCCTACCGTGGCAACGCAATGCACAGGCATAAACCCTGAAGTCTGTGTATGAACACGCTGGCATTAATGAAGGCATGGCAGATCCACCAACCCTGAGTCAGACGCATGCATTTTTGATTTGTAGGCCGTCTTTTCCAGGCTGCACAACTTAATACTAACTACGCTAGGTGATTTTTTTTTTTTCTGCCAGAAACATGCTTGATATTGGCAGAGGTACCACAGCACCAGCTGAAAATCAGTAGGGGCAGATTCACTGAGGCCAGCACAAGGAGGGATGAACTGCTCCTCCTTTTTGAGGAGCCAGAGTTCCCCTTGAGGATGTGCACTTGATTGGTGGTACCCATTCCCATTTGTTTTTTTTTTTTCCTGGAAGGAACCATGCTTTTCCTGTGAGCGCATTTCGGACAATTGTGCAAACGAGTGCTGCTGACAAGGAGAGCTCCTTGGCTGCGGGGCCCTTGCCTCCGCCCCCCACATCTCTCTCATAATTTAAGAGCAGAGGGGCAGCTCATAAAAGAGAAGGGTGCAAAGATATTCATTGGCAGCATGCAACTCACCAGTGCAACTCCCGGCCACAAACTACAACTGAGACCACGAGTTCAGGAGGATGCAGGAAGGTTATTACTGGTTCCTCCTCAGCAGAGGCCTGACACAGCTCCTCCTGAGGCTTCCCACTGATTTCAGTGGTGAGGCAGGAGAAGGTCTTTCCAGAGACTTCTGCAACTTTGACATAGCCTTTGAGCTGAACAGTGAGCTGGGAGAGGTTTGGACATTTTGGAGAAAGCTGGAGACCCTTATATGGTTGTCCAAGTCTCCGAAATGCACCACAGAAGGCCCTCAGAGAAAGCTACTTTCCTCAGCCCCCTAGAGCCAAACAACACAAAAAGTACCTGTCAAGCTCGGTGTCTTCAGAGCTCCTTACCTGTGCGAGGAGTCCTGGCTGGATCTGAAGAGGCTGGGCACCAGGAGCCTGAGTCACAATGGGAACGGCGTTCTCCATCCGGACTGAATACCCAGCATGCTTCGAAGGGGAGGCTTGTAACCCTGTTCCACCAGCACAGAAGGTACAGCATTAGCCATGAACAGCACTGCTAGGAACTGGGGTCTGGTTTTCAGAGTTGCCTAAAGGCATTCACTGATGTCCACTTAAATTTCAGTGTTCAGTCACTCTGAAAAAACGGGCTCTTGGTGTCCCACATACTCTACCCCAGCCCAAAGATGTCTATCAAATGTTCATGAACATGATACATGTATAAGGGTGCAGAAAAGACATTTTCAAAGATGTTAAGGGATTAATTGAATTATATTTTTAGGGTACCTCGAATCCATGGGAAACATCTCATACAATGTATACAGGGAGAAAAGAAAGAGGGCAGGCAAAGGCTTTTCTTCCCTCCTGTCCTCTGGTTTGACAATAGAAAGTGGTCCTTGCCAGCCAAAAAACATTGCTATGTGAGAATTGCCTCTTGTGACCCAAGTGTGACAGCAGGATGGGATTCCAGAACTCTGCACTCACTCAGCCTTGACAGGAATAGGTGATTTTCTCTTGCACAGCTTCTCAGGACTCGTATTTAAAAGACTCACATTCGACCGTGTAATCTAGCACACCCCAAACTCCAACCACTGCTGACTCAGCCACACAGTATCCTAGCTGAGCTGGAGGAAACTTCCCTCTCCACCACCTTAATGCATGGCACAGCCTATGCTACCTGCTCTGCTTTAGAGTGTTCTCAAGACAGCAAGCGGAAGATGTTAGCTTACATATTCTAGCAATACATTTCTGAAGTCAAACCCTTGAGATGCGTTTTAACTATGTAGAAGAGGTCTAGCTAAACTCTCCTAGTTCAAAAGAGCTTTGATAATCTTGCAGAACATTTAACAAGCACCTAGAGACTGCTGCACAGACAGGCTTGTAGAAATGAAGAGCAGAAGTTGCACCACCAGCTGAACCAAGGTCTATTTAGACTACTTCCTACAGATACCTGGCTAGTTTTTCCAAATTGCTACAGCATGTAAAGTCAAGAGAAGGACAAGTGGCTAAATCTGATCAGCGCTCAAGTTGTCGGACGATAGTACCTGCCACGGGTGTACATAGGCAGAGCTGTTTGCAGCAGGGCTGGAGCTGAAGGAATTGTACTGATAAATGGTCACGAGTAGCTGTTACGGGGGCAAACTCTCACCTCCACCAGCACCACACTCCCTGCTGCATTAACCTCCTGAGTCCCTCCTTTAACAACTAAATCACTGAGAAGTGATGAACCTGTTATTTATGTACTGATTTATCACTGTTGTGGGGGCAACTTTTCAAGTTTACCGAAGTGAGGCAGGACAGCTTTAAACTCTCTTCAGGGCAAAGGACGATGAGTATCACATATTCTCCTCCCACCCTTTCTCAGTGTCTGCCCCATTGTTTCAGACCAGCCACTTTTCGATCCATGATATTGGTTGCAACATCTTGGTGCCTGCGAGATCCTGCACTGTTGCAAATATTTCCATCTGCAACAACCTCATTGCTCTTATTCACTAGGTGACTAAGGAAGCTTATTTCCAACAAGAGCTAGATGAAAAAGCAGTGGGGAGGGAGCAGAGACTGGCCAAGACTTGGTAAGGCTGTTACTTACCTTGGAAGCCTGGTGGGCAGACTATGAGAGCTTGCTGGAAGGGGTCAGGCCGGGCACAGATCTGCGCTGTTCCTGTCTGCAGGGGCATGCTCCGCTGGGCCACCGCAGCCATGGACGCCGCTGAGGGCTGGTAGAGTGCAGATTGGTAATTTAGTATGGAGACCTCGGGGTTGGCTAAGGAAATAGTGGCACTGGAGGAGGTGGGAGCCAGGTTGGTGGTCTAAAGGAATGACGGGAATTAAACAAAAACAAACAAAAAATGAGGGAGATGGGTACGTTGGAAGAAGCAAAATCAAAAAATAAAATAAAAAAGTAAAATAGTGTAAGGTAAAGTAAAAAAAAAAAAAAAAAAAAAAGAAACAGCAAACCAAAACCAAACAAGGAGTAGAATAGGGCACTGAGGAGCGTAGTGGCAAGGGCAATGATGGGGAAAGGAGCACGATCTGCCCAAGTAACCACAGCTGTGCCACGCCATGGGACCTCCGGCCACACAGCGCTGCTGTGTACTGCTCAGAGACATAGCGCATTCTCCAAAGCAGAACTGTAGCCCCATTTATTGCTCAACTGGCTCTGAATTGCAGCAAGATGAAGATGGGTTCACAAAGTGCTACTATCCCCCAATCACGTTGTTCTCTCATCGTGCACATAGCTCTAGAAGCAGCTCACATTTCTTCGGTTAAACAAACTCAGCACCTCCATGCCCTGTGAAGCCTCATCCTGAGAGGGGAGACTCATTCCAGCCTTTCCTCTACCTTGTATCTAAAACAGCACGTCCCTTAATTACGTTTTGAGTTTGAAGGAATCAGAAGGCATAACAGTAGGTAATAATAATACTTTCAAAGTCCAAACTTCGTTTGTCTTTACTTTAAAATCTCTCAGAGCAGAAACTCCAGCAGGAGATGCTGCAAAGCCAAAAAAATCAGCCCAGTGCTCTGCAAAACATCTAGAAATCTCGAAAGTGATTTGTTTTTCATTTGGACTGAGCTCATAACAGTTGCAGACAAACAACCCCTAAGCAGCTCTGTCACTGCCCTATAAAAATATGCCCTTAGCATTCATGTCTAGGCAACTAGGCTCTACCAGACCAGACCCCATCTTTCCCCTCCATCCAAACTGACCAGCATCACTGCAGGAGGTAGATCAGACAACACTTTCTCACAGTGAACATATGAACCCAGGATGAGGCCTTGATCAAGGCTGCAGGAGGCAGCATTTCACGCTGCCCTGGTTGCCACTGGGCCTCGGAAAGGTACCCATGCTGCACTGCCACAACCACAGCCATGAGGGATGCAACGGTGAAATATTTCTTCCTCCTCCTCCTCCTCCCCTGTCTGTGCAGAGGCAGAGAAGTGCAATCTGTTCTCCTGTGCAACACACCAAGCAGCAACCACGACAGCCCCCACACTCCTAATCTCAGGAGTCATAACTGGAAGGAGGTAATCCCTAGATATTTTGCAGAGACAGGGAACACCAGAAAGCCAAGATGAGTGGTATGTTGAAGAGAACAGTGAAAGGTTTAGAGATCGCTCAAATTAAAACATCCTTCCTGGAAATGTTTCTACCACTTCTTCTAGGAACACTGGAGATACCAGTTCTGCTCCCAACACACACCCCTTCTGAGAATTCAGAGATTACCATGGACCTCTCCAGCCAACAACTGATCTTAACGTCAAGTGAGTTGTGAGGAAACGAAAGCAAGCCTGCATTTCCTACTAGCAACTGCGGTACAAGCGGTGTCTCTGCCCTGCAGGTGGGGCCCAGGGGAGCATGTAGCATGCACTTCCTTAGTCAGCATCTCAGAAACAGCCAAGAAAGGGAACCAGTGTTGGTAACTAATACCCTAGCATGCCAAACCATGACCTATCTCTGTCTGCGTCTGCTTAATTAATTGTTCCAGAAGACCTTCCGTGATCACATGTACCGAGAACTGAGTCATGAAGTCTGGTTTTCTGACTGACACAGGAACACCCTGTACATCTACACAGAATCCTTTAGCTCCTTTGCTTTCCAAGCACCATTTCCGCAACGCCACCTGCAATCTCTAGAGTGAATCTTGAGCAGCCTGTTCCCCAAAGGCTTAAAAGACGGCAGCTATTTCTTGAGCTTCAGTCTCCCAGAGTGCTGTCCCTGGAGAGTTTCCTTTCACTGTTGTAATACAGTACCACAGTAAACAACTTAGCCTGCTAGGCACGTAAAATTTGTCAACCTAGTACCCCTCAACACTGGGGCATGTAAAACTAATACAAGAGTCCAAAGCATGATTACAAAGCCACCAACGTAGAGTGCAATGCGTCCACAGTAGGGGCAAGTGCACAAGTTCCCCACGTCAACTGTGGCACCTAGAGTAAAACCAATGAGAGATAAGAGCAAACATTACCACTAAACTCTTCTTTCCTGTTGATCGGTTACAGTGCTGCGTCTGTTACAGAAGAGTTTGAATTCTTTTTACTTCAATGCGAATTTGAAGAAGTGCTGTAAGACCACAAATACTTCTGCCTGATCCAGGGATTGCAGTCCTGCTTGCTGCATTAAAGGACTAATGAGCTTTTCCCCATAGCAACTTCCCAAGTAAGTAGGATTTATCACCCCCAACAACAACATAAACAACGCAGGCAACACTTCACCATCACATAAAATGTCACAAGATTACCGCTTGCCTGAAGAAAAGAGAATGAGGAAAAGCAGAGGAAGGAGTGTAAAAAAGCATCATCTTTTCAGGCACGTTAAATGGGATGCTACTTTGCTTTTCAAGACCCTACTGATGTAAACGTTTCAAGCACTGTCTGCTTCTGATCGATGCCCTTACCTGGTTGTGGACTGTGTTCAGCTGGTTGTTAAAAGTCATGGTCAAGTTGGTTGATGTGCTTGGGGCTACATGGGTGATGAATGGTGTCTTGCTCTGGTTCACCGTGTCATACATATTCACCCGTCGCTTGCAAATCTCCATGTTCTGGAAGCAGGACTTGACACTGTATCAGGAAAGGGGGGACGAGGAAGGGAGAGAAAAATCAACCAACCGACCAACACAAGTAACAGTTCATCACAGTGGCCCTGCATTAGGTCTCAACAGCAGGCTTGGCACTTTCTAGGCTCTTAAAACCCTTTGCTATTTTATGCGGGTCTCTGTTTAACCAGCGAGAGTCAGACGAAGCCTGTACTGAAGACAGACAAATGGGTGTCATGATGGGAGCAGCTGCTCTGGGACTCCCAGGTGCCCCCATGGGTCTGAGCACTGCAATGTAAGTCACAAAAAGCAAGCAAATTGGTTGCTCTTTAGGTGGCAAGGCAAGAAAGACAAAGTGGCTATTTTAAAAGAGTGAAAGAGACTGAGAGCAAGAGAGAAAGAGAGATACTGTTTTTTTTCTGATCATTTGGCCTGAGAGGAAAAAACAACTTCTGCTTTCTGCCTCAGTGTAAGCCTAAAAGTAGTTTTACAAGTCTTTTGCAAGGAAGAATTTTACTGTTCTTGGTCACTGAGACCCCCGAAAAATCTTTACTTGTTCCTTTTAAAAAGTAGTTCACTGAGAGCCTAGTCCAGCCAAGCGGTTAAAACATTGCCCCTGTCTGGCTAAACACTTCCACAGATGCTTATCTTAAAGCCCACGAGCTGTCCTCTTGTGGTCAATGGTACGATTCGTATCTCAAAAGGTTATGCCAAATCAGATTCATCAACGCTCTGGGGGAATCTGGTTCTGAGGTTATCTCAGACTGAGAATTGGATCTCAGGAGGGAAAGATTACAGCCGCTTCCTCTGCACAGGCTCTCCTTTAAGTGTTATTGATATAGCAATGGAAATTTTGAGAAGTATTGTATTTTGTATCCCCAGTAAAGGAGATGAAACACTCTCTGCACTGCTAGAGTACTCTAGGTGACTGGTACAAGAAACTGCCGGTATTTCATTTTTATAATTGGGATACCGAAGCATACAGAGGTTTAAGAGATAATAACATAGCGGTCTTGCGCGAAACCGTAGTTTTAATAAAATCTCATTTTTCCAAGGTCTAAAAACCAATACAGGTTTTCCACACTTCTTCCATAATAATTGTTTTTACAAATGTGACCTCAGAATCTGAAACACAATTCAAAAAAGTAAAAAGGCATTTATTTTATTTCCGTTTACCCAATCCGGAAAAAAAGAAAATCTAAGCCATGAAAATCAGCTGTAGCTGTAAAAAAATCAGCTGTAAGAAAAATTTCTTTTGTAATGATCTAAGCTGTTAGAGGTAGGGGAGGTAAACACATCCTCACATAATTTTTAAGAAAAAAAATGTCCTTTGAAAAGGAACAAGCTCATATGATCCCTAGGATTGGTCAGGAAGAGGACCTAGATCTTTTTATCCCTGTCTTATCTCTTACTCACATGATCATCTTTCTTCTCTTACAGGTTATATCTTGGTAACTGGATCTGTGCCATAAACACCTGCAGACAAGACAGGCTCAGGACACTGTGCATAGCTGTGCATTATGTGCATTCATTTAAAGAACTATGAAATATCTCTAAGTCGCAGAACATTCAGAAAAATCAAACACTTCTATCAAATAAATATAGAAGACTACAGGATTGCATTTTTCCAGTCAGGTATGAATACAACTCTCTCTCAAAAAAGCAGAAAGCACTGGAAAGAGTATATATATTCTGTACATGGTAAACTGTGTGTGTTACCAAACAGTTTTATATAACAAGGTATAATCTCTACTAATTTAACACCGTATCCTCTGTCTTTACTTTAAAAAAAGGGGGAAAAAAAGAGGCAAGGACAGAGCCAAACAGACAGAAAGACTGAGGAGTACCCAACAATTCAAGAGCCAGGCAGTTAAATGCGTGAAATGGGGAGCTAACTCACTTTGCTGTTTGCTTTGGAAGTAAGCAGAACAGTCCATCTCAGGCTGCTCAAACTTGCAGCCTCTCTGAAGCATGCCACAGCAAAGATTCCTTCCAGAAGCTACATCTTCCATATATTCTCACTTTCTCTGCTGCCTGATTTACTTTCAAGAAAGATTACAACTCCTTGCATCTCTCGAGGCTTTGAAGTTTCTATTCTCAAAAACCACAGGCAATCACAGACAAAATTTCCATCAACTTGCCATGCTGGTTACAGCTTATTGCTCTCTTTACCCATCACCGCTTCCAACGCAGAGGGGCTGCGCGGGGTTACGCACCTGGCCGGCACGGCATTTAGTTTTCAGAGACTTGATGCTGAATTTTTTATTCAGATAAAATTCTCACTGCTATTGGCCCCAGTGATATTTTCAACCGTTCTGGGGCTTTGCCTGAGCAGCCACAAGTGAGCACTTCAAAAATGAAGATGTGATTATGGTCTGCTGCGTTAGTGGAAAGATTTCTGATGGCAATGCATTATGCCACCAACCTCTCCTATCTTACACAATCAGTTGTTGCACTGTAAGAAGGACTGTTGCAAATTAAAAGACTTCTGTATGTGACGCTAACTCTGTTAGAAAATACTGTCCTTTTTTATTTATGAATGTTTTTATATGAAACTTACTTTCTCTCTGTTTAGTACAACAATCTCCCATTTTGTTTTCATTACATTTATCATTTACTATCTACCTATAGGTAACAATACTCAAAGGTGCTTGTGCAGGTTAAGTCCGAGTCTACACAGATCATGCACCCACTACCTTCTGGTAAGCAGCTGCTCTTATCTTGTGATAGAGGTGACAAAAAGGCAGCTACAGCTCCTTCACAGAGGGAAAACTACCTTAAAGGAACTTGAAATACCGTAGGTAAGTGCACACACATGGGCAGGAGAGGTGACACACAGTCACCTGTTGCTCTGCAGCACCCACATAAACATACGCTATGGCTTTTTAAGCAGTCCTCTTCATTTTTATACCTGAGCTCCTCATAGACTTTACACACTTATGCACAAGGCACTCAATAAAGTACAGTTCTAGGCCAGTAACTATTCTCCTGACAAGGTAAAGGGACAGCCTGCAAAAGCACCTTGAACTACAAAGTGCTGTAGACCAGGATGTTCAAAGCTGGGTGTCCTGAAGGCTTTGGAAAACTCCCACTACATGTCTGCCTCCACTTGCACCTGAGAAGCCTGGCCCTCCATGAACTGCCTGGGGGACAGGAGCCATGTGCCAAGTGCAGGTTTCCTGCACTTCAGGCTGCTGCACTCCATGACGTGGCCTTAGGATAATGGGGATTCAGGCTTGAAGGTATGACACTTCTTCACATCTCCATCGGGTGGTGGAGCCCATCTCCATTCCACAAACGTGTCAGCTGAGGTCAGAGCATGGTGTTTAAGGTTACACAGGTGGGCAACAACAAAGCTGAAAACTGAACTCCTTGTCCTGTTGCCTGTGCCTGTAAACCAGCCTGCTGCAGAAGAAGCTCTTCCCTTAAAAAGCACACAGCCCCGAACTGACCCCTGCAAGATGGGAAGGTTCTGGGAGGAAGGGTTGGCTCCCCACTGCAGATAAGGTTGATTACTGCAGTAACAATCAGGACTATACTACTTTGAGATATACTGATACTTTCAGCACTAATTGCATAATTTCTTCTGCATTTTAATGCAAACATATATAATTACTGAATATTTACATAATGAATGTAGCACACTCTGCAGCGTTTTAAATGCCAAGCATCTACCACACAATTCTTGCAACCTTAAGAGTTGGCACTCCTCTTTTTTTTTTTAACGAGAAAAAGATTAAAATGTAGGGCTTAAGCATCTTAATAATGCCTCTCAGATACGTTTGGTCTCCACCACAACCAGCTCTCCTCCTCACCCTTCAATTCAAAACACAAGGGAAACAAAAGTCACGTACTGTGTGCTGTGAGGGAAATCGAGCAAGTGCGTCATGGTGACAAAAGGGTGGTTCAGAGTTTCAATGGGTGTTATTCTCTTATCCGCATCTATCGTCAACATCTTCTTTAACAGATCTATAAACTCCCGCCGGTCTGCCTTTTCCACCAACATATCACTTCCTTCCAAATCTGTTGTCATGTTCACCTAAAGGAGAAAGGACAAGGGTGAGCGCTAAAGGGAAAGAGCAGCTGGTCAGGTCTCCAGCAAACTGTGTTTACTTCTCATTGCAGCACACACCCTGCAAGCCTCCCTGTCTAAAGGGGTAGTTGCTGGAGTCACACGGAAGACTCCGTGGTGGCTAGTCATCTGGCTTGTGCATGTCAGTTCTCCAGACAGACTGTAAAGTGTTCGGCTAGCTTGGGTCAATGGCTAATGAAACACTTAGTCACCCTCCACTGAAGATGAACAGCTTCCATGTGGTAGCAGGCAAGCTCTGATAATCAGTATATTTATCATATAAAGGACTGTGCTATCAAATACTTAACTATGTGTCCTGTGAGCAAAAAATACATAAAATAAATAAAAATTGTCAGTAGGTTTATGAGAAACATCCCATTCATCTATCAGGTGCCAGGAGAAAACCTCCATGAAAACCTCCATTATGTTATTTCATCCACTTATACAGTTTACCCTGATCTCAGTCCTCCATTTCTGCATGTTTGCTTCTGAAGGCTACAATGTCTAGACTTCGCTAGCACAAACTCCAGTTTTGTGTTAGCGTTGTGCGCTAGCGTTGTGCCAGCTGTGCACACTTGTTTGTTTGCTAGCACAAACTCCAGTCGCAAGCGTGGTTATGCTGGAATTAACTTTCACAACCACACGGAACTGACACAGTGGATTAGTACTCCCCGTTCCCCCAGATAGCCATGTTTTACAGAGAGCACGCTCTTCAGTGGCCACGGTGATTATTTCCAATGTCACTGTTTTACAAATAGAAATATTAAAGCACAGAAAAGTTAAGTGACTTGCCAGTGGTCACACAGAGGAGCACTGGCAAGACAAGAGAAGAGGCAGGATTTTGACATTCAGAGATGTGAGTTAGCCATTTTCCAGGGCTGCTTTACCACAGTACATTGAGCCCTCAAGCCCCTATGTGCAGTTTCCCCTACAAAGCAGCGTGTAATGAGCTGATGTGGTAGGCATTTTCCTGGTATTTCTCAGGAGCTGGCACATGAATAAGATACGCAGACAAATCATGTAGTTCCCCTTTGTTAGCGTTGCCCAAAAGCACGTGAGGCAATCTTGCTGGTTACTCACCAATGCTCTTACCTGTGCCATATCATCCAAACAGTTGAAAATATACTTTCTTGCTTCCTTCGACTTAATCCCCGTCTCTGCCTCATGATCATCTGGCGTCTGCTCAAGACAGGAGACAGGCATTGACCAGAACTGCCCTGCAATCAGCTGCGCGCTACGTGCCACTTCCAGCTCGTGCCTTATCCTGCCCTCATCAGAGACCATGGTGTCTCTCTTGCTTGACCAGATAACATTTACGCTATCTCTGCTACGGTTGTATGACAGCTTTTGTGTCACAAGGCGATTTATCTCCTCTTTTTCACTTCAGAGGATCCTCCCCACTACGGTGGGAGTCCCAAAGGTCTCTTGTGTACACCCACCCCAGTGCGAGGCTCAGCATTCCATCCTTAGAGCCAGAAGCCCAGTAGCCTCTCTCCCTGGGGACTGATTGCAGTCAAACACGCTGGTACAAGAGACTCAGGGCTCGCCTGCATTACTAGTGGTTTTGATTGTCAGAATTAAAATGCTCTTCTTTTTTTTTTCTTTCCCCAATGCATTAGATATTAGAACAAAATCTGCCCAGGGCATGTTTGATTTAAACTAAACTTCAATTCATTGACTACTTAGAGGGATATTTCCAGGTCAATTCCGAACTTAAATTTCCTACAAAGCAGTGCCAAGCAGGTGGGCCAAGGGCTGCAGACCTTGGGGATGGCAGTTTTCCCTCAGGCTATACCCACCCCGATGTCTGTGCTGTAATGCAAAAAGCAGAGACCTAGGCTCTGAGGTGACCCGAATGTCTCCTCACTTCCAGCCAACAACTACAAGGTAAAAGAAACTATGGAACGTCTTCCTACCTTCAGCCTCCACAAAGGATACGGTGAGTCTGTATCCCTGTTGAAAAACCTCGTAGTCTTTGTCCCTGCACTTAACAAATACTCCGCTGGTAAGCCCTGTGTCTGTGAAATATAGCGAATCTGTAAGAGAAGGATGAGAGGTCACTGTTCATCCTGTGAAGATCTCTGGAGGTCTTCCCTGAAGGAGGGCAGGAGGCATTTAAAACAATAGAACACAGAAAGAAAGAGAAAATGTAGCACGTAGTTGGACTTCACCAGAAAAAAAAAACAACAGTGCAAGGAATGAGAGGAAAAAGAATTCCCGTACGGCATCCTTCCATTTATCACGTACATCACTGGAAACTCATCCTTACGGTACGCTCCCAAAAAGCCTACGGATAAAGGAAGGAAAGTTCCTAGGTTTTAGAGGTCAAAGAGGAAGATCTACACAGAGATTTCAATGGGGTGTTTCACCACTTTGCACCTTTTTATGACATGCCCTCCTCTCCAGGAGGTAATTTCAACAATTTGATATTTGTGCTCTAACTTTTGCTGTTTTTTCCCCCAGCTGAGCACAGCGCCTTTCCTAGAAGCAGTTTGAAGTTGAAAACGGAGGACTATGAAGTGACTATCTTTGAACTTCAATGAAATATGCACTCAAACAAACTGACACCCTCACGGTATGTAAAGTACTTCATCTCTATTGCTTACACAACTTCATGTGTTTTTTGGGTTACTTCTGTGAGTATGACCTCGGTGGCACTCGCACAGCTAAAAGATGCTACACATGTGTTTCCAGGATCTCAGACTTAGTTTATTTATTCAAAGGAGAATGGGTATGTGATTACACAATTAGAACCAACCTCACATAAGCCTGGGGTGCCACACAAAACCTTAACTTTTGCATCTCCTGACTCTGCAAAATTGCTGCAAACCCTGCAAAACTATTAAAAAGTCATCTACCCTAGAAAATTCTAGGGAAGAATGGAAAGCATTTTTGAGAGAAGAGACAGAGAGGGGTAAAAAAAAATAAAGGCATAAAAAGCAGTCGTGGTTTCAAAAACTTCCAAGCACTCAGGAGCCGTTTCACTGAGCATGGCTTGCTCAGCTCTGCAGCTCCATCAGAGCTCATGCACCTGAGAAGCACCAGAATCCTGCCCTCAGGATGACGTGGGCTGCAGCAAGGGGCCAGGATCAGCCCCTACCTCTTTCCCAGCTCCCCAGGAGCCCTCACCGTACTTCACCAAAGGAAGCTTTGTGCTGGGCAGTTAAGCTGGGCAGGTAGGCATAGTGATTTCTTTTTCAGCTGTGTGTTTTATGGCTTCTGAGCTGCGGCAGGGAGGAGAAAGAAATCTACCCTTCATGCTTGGTACGTGATTTTCAAACACTTGTAAGTTTCTCAGCTATGTCTGATTTACTTTGGAGTCACTAACGGCCCTGCTCTTCACTGCAAGTTATTTCCCCTGCCAAATTTTACCTTTAAAGCTCTGACTAAAAAACCACTAGTTACAAAAAATGAGTCAAAGAAACATTTTCATATATGAAAAACTTACTTATTACCCTGTAGTTTTTTTTTTTTAATTTTTTAAAAGAAAAAAAAGACCCTTTTCAGGCTGCATTTGCAGATGGCTAAGATCACTCTGAAGAAGACTATGGGAATGGAAAGTGTTCTGCAGCCCTGACTCTAGCAGCCGCTGCGCTATCAGATTTAGAACTACAAAAGGAGCGTAAAAGCCTATAGGGAGAGAAGTACGACAGCTTATATTAACTGGAAACGTACACCACTGTGAACGTTCTCCTTCTTGTCATTGCTTTTAATATGCACCCTCATAAAAGGGGTTATGAAACGCAGCAGAGTTTGTGTAGTTTCTTCTAACAAATAAACCTTTATTCGACACTTGCTGTTACAGCAGACAAAGGGTGCCTGCTCTGCTCAGTGAGGAGAGACACGTACAGAGCTCTCCAGTCAACAGCAGAGCTGACTCTTGATTGAGATTTCACTTAGGCAGTCAAGTCTTAGAAGCTGTACCAAACAGCACACTGGCTACCTAGAATAAATACCCCAGGTGGCTAATGAGAAAGTTGATTTGGGAGGGGGCAAGAATCGCATACCCTCCGTTAGCAAAACAGAAAACGTTGGCATCTGTTCACTCTCACAAAAGAAGGGAAGAAAACTCCAACCCACGACCATCCATGCTCTTACCAGCATCCAGGGCAATATCCGTACCCACCTGATCATACTCTGAAGCTCCCGGGTACAACGGCCAGCCCAAGAACAGCTCTGCAATGACGCATCCCAGCGACCACATATCGATTGCTTCACAAAACGGTAAACCGAGGATGATTTCGGGGGCTCTGCAAAGGAAGAGGTTAGAAAACATCAGCAATGGGAGCAGATCTGCTTGGCTGGTGGAGGAAAGACCCTACTCGAGGCTCTCGGGCCCAGCTTGCCGTCCTGTGGAGGAACTGTGCGAACTCCCTGCGGTGAAGCATCCTCCATTCACGCAGCTTGGTGGGCTCCACAAACAGCCGGACATTAAATAATCATTACGGGACTGGTATAAAAGGATTACTGACTTTTTAAACAAATTATTGTAACCATAAAACAGAGAAAGAACGTAATTAGATCTATTAGACCTAATACTTTTCTTCAGGAGGAAGTAGTCAAGAAGCCTTCACTTCCCAGTCTGTCCTGAATGCCTGACCAGATTTCCTCTTCCCTCCCAGCCCAAACAGCCAAAATGCGGCAGCACTCCCACTATGCATTTACTGCTGGCTTCAGCAGATGCCCAATCACTCTCTCAATGAGTTTTGGTGTCAGCCCTGCTGAGGAAGGAGAGGACAAGGTAAAAGCTTTGCTTCAGCTCTCCAGAAGGATCCCCAGCCGGGCCATGGAGGAGACGTCCAAACAAGCAACATCAATCTCAGCTCAGACTTTCACAGGACCTTAAGGTGAGGGTCTTTTCACCTTTCAGCCAGGTAGAAGCTGGTGTCAAATCTTAGCTAGGTACCATGCAGACCATGCAGTCAACGGAGAGACATCCCTCCCCACTCCAAGAGACATCTGTCCTACTCTCTTGGGACGGTTTGAATCTTTCTTCACTCAGGCTAGACAAGCTACTTAAACTTCAGTGGCCAAGACGAGACAAGATGGATCCTCCCCTTAGCACCCCAAATGCTTTGCATTTCAAAAGCAACTTCTGTGTGGAAGGATCAAAAGTATCTTACAAATAGTGAAAACCTTATACAAAACCCACCTCTGCACACAAATATTTTCCTTACTTTCCCTACCTCAGCCCAGACTTCCACATACTGTTAAGTGTCATAGTTCCTATTTTACACAGGGATCACCTAAGGCTTCTCTCCTGCTCTTCTTGCAGATCTCACAACATTTTCTTTTAAAGCCCCAGCTTCTGGAGTCAGGTGATGTACAACAGAAAGAAAAACTTACTTTCCCATGCTCCTCTAACTAGAAAAAAAAAGCAGAAGATAGATAAAAGAAAGAAGCATGCATTGCTTTAAAATTTTCATCATCTAAAAAATAGCCTTGGGATTTCTTGAGCCATGATGCATATTTTGTGAATGCCTGGGGTTGACTATTGACCAATCAAGCGCCACTATGCAGAGCTGGAAATAGGGCCCGTGGTTCCCAGCTTCCCATCTTTCATCGGGATAAGATCTGACACCAGTGAGATCATACTACGGATTACCAATTGCAATGGAAAATATTATGTTTTAATCACATCATTACATAGTCATGTGAAGACAAGTCTTCAGCCAAGAAACCAAGAAAAATGGGTAATTTTTTCCAAGGAAATAAGCAAAGGCCCTGAAGCAAGAATCCATACCCCATCTTCAGTCCACAAACTTCCCCAATTTTGGGTTGACTGGTAATGATAAAAGCCCAAAACCATCTGTTCTCAAACCAGCAATGCAGAACATAAAAATTACGGGAAATTCTGGGATTTTAACGCTAGGATGCTTTATGTCATTCCCACAGAAAACATTCCAGAAACTTAGCCTTTCTAGCTTCATCTGTGCCTGTTCTCATACCTCACTGTTCTTTAGCCTATCATGACAGACTTTCTACTCTGATACCCATCTCTCCTTAGGAACAAGGGGTTAATTTTCCTCCTTTCCTCCCCATTCCATCATCCCTGCACACTACTCGACACCTAGACAAAATGCAGAGAGAAAAAGACAGCTATGGTGACCTGAATCTCATTACTATGTAAATCCTGCATTCAAAGCCATCTGCCTCTCCCTGTCTGTCTTCCACATGGTGAACGAAATGTCCCTGGTCACTAATGAGAGCTCAGCCACGCATCGCCTGAACTTCAAATCCCTCCCACTAACTCAAGTGGAGGGAGTAGAAGGGTGGACTATCGGTGGGATATTCCCAACGTGGTTTTGTGTAGAAATCTCCCTGTTCATAAAAATCACTTGCACTGCTGTCGTACGCAGCACACACCTCCTCACCTGTCTCCCCATGTTTATGCTGTCAACACCTCCAGACCCCTGCAAAAAGGGATGACCTAGGATTTGACATTCTAAAATTTCTGATTTTTTTTCTCATGAGTCTTCGGCTGTCCAGTGGGTTTTCCTTAAAGCATCAGCTTCTGGAGTGCAGCAATTAGGAAAGAATTTCTTTTTCACACATGAAAGAAGTTTTGCACCTCCGCTGTTGGGAAGAAAAGCACGAAACCAGTGTCCGTACCATTTAGACACATAGAAGGCAACTAACTGGAATGTCATTCATTATATTAAACCAGACCTATCATTGTAGGGAGGGGAGGTGGTGAGATAGTTATATTTTATTTTGCCTTTTTGAAAGCTGGTATTTGCATTACTCCATCAAGCCTAAACAGTAGTTGCAATCTTTGCCCATTCAGCCCCAAACAGATGATAATTTTGGAACTACAAGAATCCCTGCAAGAGTGAGGCCAGATCTAAGTGACATGGTGCCCTACGTACACCACAGCCAGTGTTCGCTGCAGCTTTCTTCCATCCCTGCCATTGTGTCGTGACTGCAATTTTTCCATGGAGAGGGAGTGGCTCTAAGAGAAAAGACGTTGTTAACTAAATTAAGCAGTCATTAAGACATCAACAGAATGACAGGTAGCGGACACCACACTGGCTTTCAGATTTTCAGCTAGTAGACACCTCCCATTTGCCACGTGTAAGGGAGAGCTGGAGTCACCCCGAAAGAAGCAATGGTCTGCCTGGCTTCTGGCGCCCTATGCTAATGGTCAACGCCAAGTGTTTTGGTGGAGGATGCTACAAGATATATAATGAAACAATTCATCCACTGATAAAATGCCTTCTGAAGCTCTATCGGGAGGAAATTGTCTGTATGCTCAGTTATGGATGCATAGATCCTTCTGCACATGGACCTTTATCAAACAACACATGGATTTCCTCTTTCTTAAAATAAACATGTCAATTTTTTAAGACAAGGTGAGATCTTGACTTCAATCATGCATTGTGGCACGGAGTTCCATAGGCAACCTTCTGCTTTCAATAGCATCTTAACTCAGTTGTTCAAAGCCTGATTTTCCTTCATCAGGTTTAAATTTGTCACCTCTCACTTCGTGTTCACATGGATTGGCCTAGAGGTGAAGACAGAAGTGCCTGAATCACCTTTCTTTTAGCACAAACTATTTTTGTATCTCTGTCCTGTTCTCCCTTGTTTGCAGCAGCTTCTGGCTTCTCAATGTTCCATCCCCATGGATGTTTCAATCCACTTCCACCACCTGGCCCTACAACTCCTCTTCCTGACACGACTGCTTGGAGACAGGCTGAACAGACCTAGAAACAGTTAAACACGAGGACATTCCCCGGAACTATTTTACACTATTTGCAGAATGCTTTCGCGTTCCAGTCTTCCCTGAGCCTAATATTTTGTTTGCTTTTGGAGTGACATGAGGCATTTCAGCAGATGTTTTATGTGGGAGATCCTCTGAGACACACAGTCCTTTCTCCAAAGGAGTTGCAGTTAATTTAGGACGTAGAATTATGCAGAAATAGTTTGGTTTTCTTCTTCCAATGTTTACTGTCTTTCAGTACTGCACTGATCTGGCATAACCCAGATCAAGGCCCTTAAATGTTCCTCGCTGTTGTCCATAACCCAGATCAAGGCCCTTAAATGTTCCTTGCTCCTTTGTGCAGCCGAACCTAATCAAGTCTGTGGTATCTGCACACTTAAGCACTGCTGGTCCACCACTTTTTACAGATAATTAATACATTAAATAACTCTGGTCCTAAAATGTGCATGCAGGCCACTCCATAACTGATCCTTTTATCCCTAAAAGCACTCAGATTTAGCTCATCTGCTCTAACAATGGCGTAATTCTCTTTTCCAAAAGCAAAGAAAACATTTCCATGTCTTATTCAGTTCTTATGTGTGATTTCTCCATTCTGCAGCTGGTAACACTATGTAACAGGGGAAAATATCCTATTAAAGTCTGCACATCAGAGTATTATAATTATAAAAATCAGAAGGATGAGTCACATGGTGGCAGGTCCTCCCAGAACAGCACGGAGATCTCCATGGCTGCACAGGGAAGTTTTTTTCCGTCACGATAATACTGTTTGTTTTAACACAGACTCACCAAACCTTTCAGTTGTGGTGGTGATCTCGTCTGAAACCACGCAAAGGCAGTGTGCTGCCAGATACCTCGGTACATGCAGGAATGCCCCCGTTTACCGCTCTCTGCCAGTTTTTTCGCTGTGCATCCGCAATGCCCTCAGCACAGTAATTCTAGCCTCTGGTAGGAGACATACAGAGGGAAAACGGAAATCTTTGCTGTCCTGTCCTCTTTCTCCCACCAGCTGTCTTCAACATCTCCGAACTAATGGCACTCCCTTCTATACGTGCAGCCACAACCTGCTCTACAGCTCACGCAAATCTCGCCAACATAGACTAAAGATTTAGACACCACTCACCACCAGCCTGGGAGAGGCTGAAGAGCACCCCCAAGAGCCTGTATCTCCAGGAGAGAAGCAGCCAGCCCATGCCCGCTCCACACATCTCCTACCCCTTTCCCAGACCAAATTACTCTCTTGGCCAGCAAAGGGTGACCTGCTCCTCTGCTCAGCGCCGGGTCCAGCCAGTCCCCCATCACCTTGGAGCTCAGCTTGAACGTGCCTGTGTATACCAGAGATCTGCCAGTACTGGGTGCTGGGGACCCAGGACATGAGGGTCCCCGTACTGGCAGTGCCCACAGGTCCCCAGAGGCAGAAGTGCCATCTCATCATTTGCTTGCACCTCACATATGACCCCGTCCTGCTTTCAGGCCTGCCGCTGGCAGAGTATTTACTTTAGCAACCCTGCTTTGTGGCAGGGTAATTTCATTGTCTGGTGTTTCTGTCAGGAAAATTAATTACCAGTCTAGCTTGCTGGCTTTTTCACCCACACATCACAGGACATTAAAAACAAATGTCAAAAAAATTCATTTCCACAGACTTGGATTCAGAGAGCTGGGCTCTTTCTGAATTTTAAAACTCCCCTGCAAACTGCCCTCCTCGGGCATAATTTACCACCTCTGGTAGGGTCCCGTGGCCAAGTGTGATTGTCTCAGCAGAGTCCTTCACGGACAAGTATACATATCAGACAAAAATATAACTCAAAACTTGATACTTGCTGGCACCTTGAGCAGAGATCGTGCCTGCTTCTTGCCTTCAGGGTGACGCTTCCAGAAGAACGTTGTGGGCAGCTGCAGGCAGCGTAGACAGACCTACAGTGATGTTGCCTGCTCAGTCAATAAACACAGCTCCCATTTTCTTCTACCTGTTAGTCTCACCTGCCAAAGCCTGAACTTCAGGAAGCAGTAGCTTGTACATCTCCATCCAGAAGGCCCTGGGCAGAGGCAGGAGCTGGACCCCCTGGCCCGAGCCGGCACGTGCTGACCGGCTGCATGCCCAAGGCTTGACCCCCCCTCTGTGCTTGCGCTCTCCCACGCACCAAGAGACCCTTGTGAGCAGGAGGAACTGCATCCTTCATGTGCCTTATAAAGGGGCTTTTGTTCAAGCAATGGAGCTCCATCTTCCTCCCAGCTGAACCCGTTCTTTGGCATCTTATGGACTCTTTCTCACACCTGCTCACTTGACCCTTTTGTATTTTGTGGAGGTATCTACTTTTCATTGCCATATACTGCAGCATGCAGAGTACCCTCAGCTCTTAGTTAATGGAGACGAAGAGCACACAGCACCTTTTTTTGTCCCCCTGTACCTCTCAGACCCCAAATCACTTCTTAAGTGCAGGGCTGTAAAAGGAGACAGGCTCATATTCTGAGGGTAAAAGGTTATAGTTGCTATTTCTTCCGCCCCTCCACCTCTCCACTAGCACAGACACCTGGAAGGGATGCAGACATCTAATATGGATGACCCTCGGACTCAAGGCCTTCCTCTGCTCCGAGGCTGGGCAGTTGCAGACTTCCCGCCTGTGACAAAGCCGCCATCAGGGCCAGAGCTTAACACCTACAAGCACCGATTGGTCCTGCTCACTTGCTCACTCCCTGTCCCGTGCAGTGGGCAGGACAGGAGCTCCAGACCCCACCTGTGCCACTCGCAGCTGGGGACAGCCCAGCTCACCCTCGTTGCGGGACCTCTGGCCTCGCTGCGGGACCTCTGCATTTCTCCTGCATCCCCCAGCACTGGAGTTTACTTGCAGGCTCAGCCAAAGCCCGTACACAAGTGGTACAGCTCTGCAGACTGCTCACTAGGGCCTCAAGGACTGCTGTGATCTCTGAATCATGTTGGGAAGCACCAATCCAGCAGAATTGCAGCAAGAGACAGCCCGAGGAATCAGGACCCATCCCAGAACATGCAGGCAGACCACGTCTTTCAGATTCCAGCATAAAGTTCAAATGTCAGAGAGTTTAGTCAACACAAGGATATTAACAAGGGAGGGAAGGGGCCATTGAAGAATATCACCCAATCTATCAGAGTATGCTGTTTACCCACAAAGATGTTTTAGTCTGACTTGTAAGGAGGGACGGTGCCTCTAACTAACACGCTCCCGATTTCACAGGTCAAACACAGCTACACTTGGTTTCTGGAAAGGACTGTGGGTGTAGCCAGAGCCACTGTCAGGGCTGTCAGACCACCAGCACAACCACCACTAGAGGGTAGCTCCAACACTGCATTGCTCACATTGCCCTCGCCCATCCCTCAAGATTAGTTTGCAACACATCAAAAAATATCTGTATCAGCTCAGAGGACTGGAAGCTGGTTCCACTCAGCCTTCGGTGATGGTTTATGTTACAGGACACAAATATAAACTGGAGGCTGGTAACAAGTGAGGTACCGCAGGGGTTTATCCCGGGACTGGTCTTGTATAACATCTTTTCGCTGACCCAGGGGAGGAGGCAGAGTGCACTCTCATCCAGTTCATGGGTGATGCCAAACTGGAGAGACCTGGCGATGCGTTTGAGGGCAGGGCTGTCACACAGAGGGACCTGGACAAGCAGGAGGCATGGGCCAATGGGGACCTTTGAAATGCAGCCAGGACAAATGCTGAGTCCTGCCCCTGATATGGATGAGCCCTGGTGACAATACCTGGGGAACTGCTCGGTGGGAAAGGCCATGAGCACCTTAACCTGGGGGGCAGTGGGCTGAAATGAGGGCCCTGGTAGCAGCTGGACCAACAGCCTCCCTGAAGCAGGGCCAGCAGACCAAGGAATGTGATGACTCTCCACCAGCCACACTTGTGAAACCACATCTGGATACCACGTTCAGCCTGAGGCCCTCAGTGCACAGGCAAACTGGAGCAACCTCAGTAGGGGGAGAGACAGTCATGGGGAACCTGACAGTAGCCTACCCGCTTCTCCTCTGCCACATGGAGAAGATGGTGCCAAGTTCTTTGGTCAAGTGGGCAGCAGGAGGTGGAGATGATAGACAAACTGAAACAGGGAAGGTTCCTGTTCAGGTAAAGAACTGCTGGCACAGGCTGTGCAGTCACCATCCTAGAGACTTTCAAGACCTGACAAGGCAAAGTCTCGATCTTGATCTCACGGCTGACCCGACCTTGAGCAACAGGTTGGGCTAAACGACCTCTTGAGGTCCACTCCCACCTAAACTACTTTGACTCTATATGGTGCTGTAACTATACACTTGTCAATAGTAAGGTCACCGCGATCCTCCTTCATCCAGGCACAACGCTATGTAGCTGGGAGTGTTTCAGGGGGTACAGATGCAGGTCCCAGGGTGTTTTGAGCAAGTGTACACACATAGTTCCATCTGTCTTTTAAAAACAGAGAGCAAGTCACATAAGAATTATTTCTGGACCTGACTGGCATAATTATTGAACAAACCTTGAGAGCCTGTCATTACTAAGGGTATTTAATAGCAAATAAATCACAGAAGCAGACTAAACTACCCACCCCTTGATGCTGCTCATGTTCCACCATGGTGTTGACTGGGAAGAGTGAAAATACTCCAGAGGATAGTGTCAGAGGCTGACAGGGCTAGCCTGGACCCCGGGAAGTCACCTGCTCCCTCCCTGCCCGGATATCAAGCCATCCATGCCTATGTGAGTCCTGGCAAGAATTTGGCCAGCTCGTCTTACAGACCTCCCATGGTGGAGTGTCCATAAACTTTGCTGTGCCCCAAAGGACCTCATTCCTTGTAATTTTAAGGAATAATACAGCTGCGCATAGCAGAATTTACACACAACTTGTTGTCATTCTGGCATCCATGCAGGACATATGGAAAAACAAAACTTAATACATCTCACTTGACTTTGCCTATGCTCAGCTTTCTGCCAGGCTGCACCTCCTCCCCATCTTCACCCTCCCTTGGTCTCAACACATGTTCAGTACCTATAGCCTTGTCTCTTTCTCTTTCCTGCTTACCTCTGTTTCCCTTTTCTGTCTCATCTTTTCTGCTCTCTTCCTGCACTTACTGTGGATGAAGGAGAGGTGGACATCACGCTCAGGAGTGCTGGAACTCCCTATCCCCATGAAGGGTGTTCACACCAGGAGTGCTGGAACTCCCTATCCCCATGGAGGGGGTTTGCACCATGCACCTGCAAACACAGCCCTGTGCTGCTACAGGGGCAAGCTGGGCATGCACAGACCCTGTGCACCCATCTTTACAAACGGGGTTTCACACAGACGCTTACACACCAGGCACCCCTACGGGATCCTGACGCTCGCCGCGACCGCCAGCACCAGGCTCTTGGGAAAAGCTTTTTGCACGGGCTAATCCTGGAAGAGTTTCAAGCAAAGCACACCAGCGTACCCCAAGCACTTGCTGTCGCTACACACCTTTCTTGAAATTAAGAAAGCCAGATTCAGCCATGAACAAAGCCTGGGTTTAAACGGGGAGGGAGAGGGTCTGCACCACTCTCTTCTCCTATATACATTGCACATAGACATTCCATTTAGGTTAGGATCTGAAAGAAAACCTCCTGCTCTCTTCAGCAAGAGCGTGTGAGCAAATGAGTGAAGCCCTGAGCTGGAGAAGGCAGAGCAGCTGTTTGTGGAAACAAGACAAAAGATTTAGAAACAGTCGCCTTTTTCCCCCCTCTCCCATGTCAGGCTGTTTACAGAAACCAAGGGATGAAATCTTGCAGACAAAAACACTGAGAGCAGCCTGTCAGTCTCGGAGGGAGGGAGGGAGGGAGAGGGAGGGGAGCGTAGGCTTCTTTCGGGATTATGGATCATTGCTAAATTGCTCTATCAATTATTAAACCCATCACTCAAAGCGCAGTAACCAAAATATAGCAGATAAAGCCTTTCTCATCCACTCTCTACCAGCTGCTCTCCTCCTCCTAAAGCCAGAGGGGAATGAAAATTCCCGTAGTTTATATTTTATAAACATCATTTTTCCTGTGCCTTGAAAATAAAAG
Source organism: Tauraco erythrolophus (assembly GCF_009769465.1). Taxonomy (NCBI): domain Eukaryota; kingdom Metazoa; phylum Chordata; class Aves; order Musophagiformes; family Musophagidae; genus Tauraco; species Tauraco erythrolophus. Next base: position 65,859,469 of record NC_141468.1, on the reverse strand, counting down.
CTTTTTCGGACAAGGTACAGTAGAACCGAGCCCGCGGCAGGAAGATATTAAAGGAGGAGTCGCCCTTTCCATTAACAGACCCAAGGAATAAAACAAAATCTCTCCAATCTATATGATTTCTTAGCGCCAACAGGTTAAAACATTTGTCTGTGGATAAATGAAGAGGCAGGCTCCAGCCATCAACAGCTGCCAGTTGCCATTTGCCTTTGCCTCTGGGTGGATCTGAAACCAATCACAAGGTGGGTACGGTCCCAGGAAAGGATGGGACATGGCCAAGTGTCACCTGGCATTTAGTGTGGCCAGTGGCTCTGTGGAGAGGGCAACTGCAAACACGCATCCAGGATGAGAGAGGAAGCCGTGGGTGGGCAGTGCCGACAGGGAACCATGCAGGGAGGACCAGGACCTGACATCCAGCCGGAAAGGCTGCCACACAGCTGCCGATGTCTGAGCAGATATGAGGTTTTAGCAGCACTATACGCACTTGCTGGAGGCTGCGGCTCCAGTTCAGGGAAACCCTTTGCCATACGCATCACCTGGAGCAAATACGTGCCTGAGCCCCGGTGAGGGCACTGGATGCAGCTAAAGTTAAGCATACATTTAAGTGCCTTACTGAACCTGAATCTGCTAGCAAGTCCTTACTGCACTTGAGCTGGAAATCTTAAAGAGGCAAGAAAAGCTATTAAGCCCAATAATGGAAAAGAAAGCCAGGCCGTGGGTCAGCCGATAGACTACTAAGCTTGCCCCAGCCAGAAGTGCATCCTTCTACATCCCTGGAGGAAGCCCTACTAGACTGATCACAGTCAGGCTCGTCTCTTCAGACTCAGAAAAGCAGGCCTCCGTAAACTTGAGAGGAAGTGCACAGTGCTGAGCACCACGACCATCGCCCCCGGGGTCGTCAGCTCCACACTGACCCAGAAGTGCAGAAACATGCATGGGGGAGATGATGGAACAACAGCTACATTCAACATAGCGTGACCTCTGGTTGTTCTCCGAAACAAAGGGTAATGCACGGGGGGAAGGGCTGGGGCTTTCCCAGGTTATGGAAGAAATCAGAGAATAGAAAAATCATAATTTGAAAACAAAAGCCCTATCCATGCCAGGCAGTGAATGGATGAGCTGCAACGTATTGGGTGCAGAGATCCCCTGAAGGAGGCATCTGATCAAGAGGGGAAGAATGACAATTATGTGCTCCCATTCATGCCACCGCAATGAAAGCATAATTCTGACTGCATGTTCTGACCCGCAGTATGCAATTTATGCAAATCCAAGCTGTTCTCGCTTTCCTTGGAGCCAAATGTCCACCAATGCCAGAGCTGTCCCTAACTTCTTGTTTTCCTTTTCAAATCTATTGTTTTCACTGTTGAATATTTAAGGCCCTTTGTTGTTACTGTTGCATTTCTTTGGAAATGAAATAATAATTAAAAAAATATCAAAGCACATAGAGACAGTCAAGAGCTGACTTCTCGTCTCCGACAGTCTTCCATTCTACCACGCTCAGTTCCATCCCAACCACTTATCGTTCCAGCCTAGAGCCCTGCCACGTATCGGCCAAGTGAAGCTACTCGTGTCTGATCTGTAACATTCCCCAAGACTTTTGTTCACAGCAAATACAGAAAGTTGCACCAAGCTGCATGGCGGTTTTATGGGATTAGCCTGAATACCAAGTCAACTATCAACATAAGGCTCCAAATGATTTCTATCCTTGGCAAATACGGATACGAACCAGACTCAGGCCATGATCCTAAGATTGGCTTCACAGAGCAAGTAGAAGGTCTGAGGCTAAAAATATCAAATTACTGCAGCCTTTCTTTATTTTTTTCTTTTAATCATGTCTACTGGCCGCTTTTTTTTTTTTAATTAGAAAAAGACAAAGACGAAAATAAAGTACTTATCCTGACTGCTTCTTGGAGAAAGCAGCATTGCCCTTTACTTATCTCTGAAGAGCCACGCAGATTTAATATTATTATTAGCAGCAACTATTTGTATTTCTGTAGCACGCAGAAGCCCCGGTGGAGACTGAAGCCCCATAATGCTAGACGCTAAAAACCAACATGCTAAGGGACTGTGTCTGCTCCAGAGAATTGATGATCTAAGGCGATGTGTGGTGACAGGGGAACAGATTGGTGGAGCAGTTCGCCCAAGATCATACGGAGAGCGCGTAGCAAAGCCAAGAAAAGACGCGGGGCCCTCGCTAACAGTGTGCTGAATCTATTGAACTACGATATCTTCTACTTACGATATTCGGGAACAGCAATAAGAACACAGGAATTCGAAAGCTCTATCAAAAGAGATAGGTATTACTGAGGCAAGGCAGATTTTGAGGCGAAATGACCCACAGATGTCACCTAGCAAGACAGCGTGTCAGGAACAGCTCATGAAATCCCAGGCCCACATTAATGCCCCACTCGGTGAGTCACAGCATCCTGCCTACGCTGCGAGGACCTGCCTGGTCTACAAACAAGTTTTAGGAAAAGTCTGGGAGTGCCTGCCCACCCACACGTGGAGGTACGTGTGGCTGGGAACGGCAAGGGCACCCTGGAGCTGCCCCAGTTGGCTATTGCTGCTGCAAAGAGGTGAAAATTTCCACCTTCGGCTCAAGTCCTACTTGAATTAACACAGCTCTCGGAGCAGGTGACAACAGTCCCCTGTGAAAGCAGCAGGGCACAGCACTGTGGAAAAACATTACTCTTCCACAGAATTGCAGAAACACAAATCCACTCAAATTTAACTTGTTTTTACTGGATTTATATTAGGGCTACAAACAGGAAGGGTTAAGGAGGGCCCTACTGTACTAGGTGCTGTAAAAAAATGTAAGAAGAAAACTTTCTGTGAAGAAAACAATCCCTGCCCTAAAAGACTTGCAACCTAATTTGGGATCCCTCATCACCCTGGAAATATAAACTCCGGGACTTGCTGCTCAGCATCTGCTAAACTGAGACCTGCAACTAAACCTGCACAAAACACAGTTGTTGACCCAACAGGGTGACCACTGACAGTCTGGATGCTGCAGCCGATGGGGACAGGAGTGAGCCCACGGATGCCAGCAGTCCTGCTGGGAAGCCCCAGCAGCCCTGCTGGGAAGCCTCAGCAGCCCAGGCTACTGGTACCCTGCTGTTGGTTACATAAAGAGTACAATAAAGTAAGGCTTAAGTAAATCTGCAGGAAGGATCAGTGCTAAAATCTCAGGCTGCTGCTAACACATGGCTGCCCTCAGCAAGCCAGCACACAAAAACCCTTCTAGCACACGCAGTGTCCGTGTGGACCTCGGTGTGGACTCCTGTGACGAGCAGGGAGTTGGACTCGATGATCCTTATGGGTCCCTTCCAATGTGAGATAATCTGATTCTATGATAAGTGCTCAAAGCTCTTGAGCATAAACCTGAGCACTGAAGGGTAAGTGGGTACCCCCTGCTCCTCATGGAGCCCTGGGCACAGTGAGAGTGACAAGAAGCACCCTGATGGCTCAGAAGGACCAGTGCCTTGTCTGCAGTGAGTGGCGCTTTGCTCCCCCCATACCACATCTCCCATGCCAGCTCCTCTAGTCCTTGTCCTTCTCCCTCCCACTCCTCCCACCATCCCCTCCACTCCCAAACTCTGCTCAGCTCGCCTGCTGGCTCCCAACATCAGTTTATTTCCTCCTGAGATCCCTTCCTTCCCCAGCTCTCCTCCTAGGTTTCACCCTTCCTGGATTGAATGCCCGCTGGTCCAGTGCCTACAGAGCAAAGGGATGGACAGGGCAAGCCCAAAACACCATCTCTGGAATGTTGCTTTCCGTGAATGCCTTCTGCTCCCACACCTGCCTTACCTCACATGGGGATGGGAGCTACCACATTTTAGGGCCAAAGACTGCAATTCCTCAATTGTCCAGATGTGGAAAAGACCCCTCACAGCTTTTAGGAGAGGAACAACTCTGACCTTAACCTTTACTGCCACACACCTTATGGGAGCCAAACGGAAAAACAGAATACAAGCAAGAATACATGCGTGGTGTGCAAATAGTCCCAAAGGAACCATGTTGCTTGTGGGGAAAAAGGCAACACTTCAGAAGGAAGACTTTTAAAATAAAGTCTTCTGCAAAGTTAAGTTCATTCTTCATTTAAAACCTTCACATGGAAAATTCAATTGTTCTCCAAAGCATCTCCGTACCAAATCGGGAGACTAAATTCAATCATTAAAGTGTGAAGCTGATGAATTTAAAACCATAGTAAGTGCAAATTTCAACACAATTTTAAGTAAGGAGTCGCTCCCAACACCTTCATAATATGTCAACACATAGTCATATATTTGTTTCTGGGACTCTTCAAATGTCTCCTTTTACAGTTTCGTTTTTTTCTTGCCAAAACAAATTCTTAAAGCTATCCCGATGTTCTGAAAAAATACAAACATTTCTTGCATGTTAAAATCTTAGGTGGCCACGACAAAAATTTTGGGGAGACAAAACTTGTGGGAAAAAAGTCATACAAAAGAAACTTTTCCTCCTCTTTGCCATACAAGAGGAAAATTTGGACTGATTCCCGTCTGATTAATTTTAACTTCTAATTCGTCCTTGGGTCGCACTGCAGTACGGATGTCATTTCTTAATTTGACTGTTTTGCAAGTAGCCAGTACCGTCCTTGTAAAGGCTGAAGAAGTCCCCATATATCAGGAACGCTTTTGGCTGAGGGGAAGTTTAGTAATTACTCCAGAGAAATAAATACAGCAATCAAAAGTACTTCCCAGGACATGAAGCCAGAGATCCACCCTTTCTTGAAAGAGAAGCTCTCTCATGTGTACATTCATATCTTCAATTGTCGTGACTGTCTGTAAGCATTTAGCCCTCTGCTAAGTCAACTGCGGGGTTCAAGAACATTTCCTGGCATTCTTCACATTTTTTTTTACAAGTTGCAATTTTATCTGGTGTGTATCATAAGCTTCCCCTGAAACGCCTGAACTGAACCATCTTCCTCCTGACAGAGGAGTTCGGACTTGACTGCAGCTCTCAGAAAAGTCATTACTTGAGGGTTGTGTTAGAAATCACCGAAAAGAGCAAGTTTGGCTTTGACAGGTAAAACCACAGTATGTTCAAGCAGCATGGGATGCAAATGGACAAACACCTCCCCTTAAAGGCACTTTCACCCAGGCCTGTGCACCGCTTGCGAGTCCATGAATTTATCACTGCAACACGTTGGAGCTTCCCCGTCTCTTCACCAAAAACCTTAGCATAAACCTTTGGTTTCATTACCTCCTTTACAGCACCCTTCCCCATCTCTATTCCCACAGCAACCCTGACACCTATTTTAGTTATGGAACATGGTCTTTTTGGTTTAACCGGGACTGTGACAGAGTTGGTGCTGTTGCCCACACCACGATGGGGAGGTGGCCTCCAGCAGGGCAGAGGGAGGATGGAGAAGTCCCTGCATGAGGTGCAGCTCATTACCCACTGTATGATTTACTACCAACGCATGGCAATATTTAGGGCACAATAATAAGGCGGTACGAGTGTTTTACCAACAAACAAGACGGGTAAGGGAATAACTGTATTTCCCCTCTTATTCTAAAGGGAGGTTCACCAAAAGGTTAGCGAGAAAACAATGTAGGCCATCGATCACAGAGACAGGTAACCTAGAAAGGTTACCGCATGTTCCTGCCTCATTTTTCACATCTATAATTACCCTGCCGCTTCTCCTCACGTCCCACCCATCGCCCAGCACCAAACACAAACCATAGCTGCTTTATTAATTATGTATTTTGTTTATGCTCGTTGTCACCACCCTGCAACATGCCATGGCGGCTGAAGGATTAAGTGGCAGAACTTCTGCGATCCCCGCAGGGCAGCGTGTCCAGGGAAAGGCAGCTTGAGGGCTTCTTGTCTTTCCTTCACCTGACGTGAGAAGCTGCCACCTCTCAGCGGAGGTGAAGGTGGGATGGAGGTAGGAGGGACGCACGTCCTACATCCGCCACATGAGACAGAGAAGGAAGGTAGGGGCGCGCGAGGGAAGACCGTTTCCATTCATGAAGGGCTCAGATTTGCTTTTGGATCTTCATCCAACCGAAACAAAATGCCAATATTGCTGAACATACTTAGCACCTCCTAAAGTGCAATCCTACTCCGAACAGTGTCTGTCTAAAAACAGCATCGCCAGGCTCCTTGTTTACTGTGTCTCCCTGATGCCTGATCTGAATTTCTCAGTTTAAAAGAAGAATGGTTTTGGGTTTGTTTTTTTTGTTTGTTTGTTTTTGTTTTTTTTCTATCTACCAGTCCAGCAAACCCAACCAAGGTTTTAAGAGCAACTCTGGACTTCTTCCTTACACATTTATGCATGCAGACACAGGCAGCCAAATTAGAGTTACACAGAGATGGGCAGGGGAAGCACAAGGCAATGATTTGAAGACAATGAATTTGCAGGGAACTCGGCATGTTTCTACTCAAAGTACAGCACCACATGCAGGGAAGCCTAAGTGTCATCTTTTTTTTTTTTTTTACTATTTTTTTTTTTGCTTTGGGGAAAGCTAAAATAGCTTCCTTCAAGAATCTGTGCACTGTAATCACCATTTCTTCTTTCTGCAGTATTTCTGGATCCAGACTTTTCCATTGTAAAATAATAGTAAATATGTATAAAATAAGGAAAACTTCTACTACAGCAACCATAGTAAAAAAAACTTTAAGCCCTCAATCTGAGAACTGTTTTCTGTTCTTGCTTTTTTCTGTCCCACCAGAAATTATAATTCATGCTCCAACAATACTAAAATTATTATTTTCTAATTGTAACCATATCTGCAATAGAACTCCATGTTGATGCAAAGCTGAATAGAAAAAAAAATTGCTGACGAGTGAAAAGCTTGCATGACAAAACGATACAAAGTTGTATGCACGTCCTGTTTTGGACCTCAGAAAAGTTCACACCCACTGAACGTTAATGAAGAGAGACTCATCCTGGAAATGCCTATGAGCACACACTGCATTCAGATGAGGCTTCCCTCAGGAAAGCAGCACGAAATGGCTGTAACTCTGACCTTCTGAACTGTCTTCAGTGTTGACCGTGGCACAGACATTCCAGCTATGGGCACCTCCAGTTCAGCTCTCACCCCCTCTTTATATTTCCCCCCTCCACTCCATGAGGTATTTCATTACTGAACCCTTGTGGTGCTCCACACCACACCCCTGTGGTGGCTGAGATCAAGGGAAAACCCACCAGGAGCACTGGCTTTTTGTGCTGATGTCCATCCTGCACACAATCAAGGCAGGGGTGGTTCCTGACCAGAAGTCCGAGCTACCATCAGTACAAAACTTCGATCCGGCTAGGGAAGAGCAGCCAGCGCTCATTTGAAGCCAACAGAGTAAAAGCCACCTACCCGCACTGAGGGCTGTGCTCTGTGCCTTCCTCCCATCCACACCCATCGTGCTGACTTCTGCAAAGTTGGGCCTGGTTTATAGTTACCTTCTTTCATCCAACAGAAAGGGCCAGTCGGTGTCAGTGCAGTGCTTGTCCTCCCCTGAATCCACCAGGCAATGTTTATCTGTCTCACAAGCAGCAGGACTGACATCGTAGCCAAGTACAGTTTGCTGGACCAATGAGGAGAACCGGACCAGGAGATGTCTAAAGATTTGGGTTTTGAGAACTCCCGCAAGATCATCGTGAGAAGAATGGGACGTGCCCTTATCGTGTTTTCAGGGTAATTTCTGAGAAAATTTGAGGATCTCCTGTGTGATCGATTTTAAAGATCTATCATTGAATGATGGAAATTTTATTCCCTTCCTGATTAAGCCAATTTACAGTTTTTTCAGGTTGATGGTTTACCCATAAGCTGGGGCGTATGTGTCGGGGGACATCTCTTGGTTGTTTCTTTGAATTCCATTGTTTATTTATTTGCTACAGAAACAAAGAACAAACAACAAGATGGCACAGAGCTGCATGCTCTGGGTAGAGCAACAGCCACAGACCCTCCAGGATTGCGACGGGCCCTCTGAGCAACCATCTCACTCACTTTTAGAAAAATCCCTGCTTTTCCACTCTTCCACTTTAGAAAAATCCCTCTTTCCACTCTAGCAGCAGACTAGATGAGGGAAGGATTAATTAGCTGATGTTAGCAAAGCCCTTTGAAGATGAAAAGTGTTATTTTTATTTTGAAGTCTCACCAAAGGAAAAAACCAAACAAACAAAAAAGAAAATTAAGAAAGAAAAGACCAGAGAAAGACTTGTGCTGTTTCCTACAGACAAGGGTCTCAGGACTGAGCTCCTGTACAGAGACACTCCTCCAACAGTATACATTAACTGGCAAGCTGACACTGCAGCCCTTCCCCCGGGGCATGCATTAACAGGGTCTCTGCCCAGCTGCCTATTTTCATGAAACATGTAGAACTCAATACCACTGAGACCTCTCCCCCTGCATCAAATTTGCTTGAATTTGTCCACCAGATTCAGAAGTTAAGTGGAACACAGCAGCAGTGTGATCACACACATCTCATTTCCTTAGAAAAGCAGACTAAAAGCAAATGAGGAAGGCCCTTGAATACAGATGCAGAGCGCCTGGCTACCCAGAACCCAGGTGGGCTATTTTTTCCTGAGGTGTAAATTACAGAAGTCATTTATCTTTTTGAAACACTTTGCACCTACTGTTGAAATGTCTGTATGTCCTTTTTACTTTTTTTTTGCCTTTTTTTTTTTGTTTGGGTTTTTTTACTCCTCATGTCCTTGGCATCATGAGGATGCACTCAAAGCTGAGGCACGCTGTGGTGCTAGACAAGGATCCCCTGGTAGTGAGAGAGCAACAAGAAGCTTACAGGTGGGTGCTCTGCCCTAGGAGGACAAAAATAGCACCAAGACAAACAGGATTGCAACGTATTAGCAGAGCTGTGCTTAACACCTAAGACAAGGATGACAAGGAGCTGTTACAGGTCAGGTCTGAAGAGAGGTGGCAACCCAGAAGCGGAAGACTTCACGGTGTGCAGCCCGTTACAGCTCCTTCAACTCCATACTCTCGTCAAAATCTCATGACCACCAAAAAATAAACAGGACGCTAGCTCTGAGTTACCCTGTTAGATCTAACACCTAAATATTCATTTTAATGGTGATGCCTAAATGTCCAGCTCCAGATACATTCATTTCCCTGTGACCAGGGCTAGAAGCATCTGTCCTGAGCCTGCTTTCACCTGCAGATCCTGTCCTGCTCTCAGCTCAGCAAGGCACAATGTGCAAGAGCTGTGAGGTCCTGCATAAAAACAGCCATCTGGTGAAGGGGCAGGAAGAACCAGTTAGAAACAGAGTAGCTCCACCATATGGAGAAAATAATTCAGTTGGGCAGTGTAGGAAGAAGCAAACCCTATTATAATAATTGTGTTGCCAAGTGATGTTGCAGACTTGTTTTTCCCCTCACGGATTCTGCACTGATTAAGAACAGAGCCTCCCCCATAACGTGGCACCATCCCCACAGCAAGATCAAACTGTTCCCCCAAGCGATTTGTGGGCTTACCAGGTTACCATCAACACATCCACAGCAGGAGCTGAGCACAGACACAGGAGCACTGCACCCCACCGCGCCACCTTGCTTACTCTTCCATTGCGAGTTGAAACACCAAGACTTTGGGAAAAGGCGATCCAGTTCAGCTGTACAGCACCCCAAGGAAAGCTGACTCAGAATTAGCACAGGAGGCAATTACACTAGTGGTAAGCCCAGGTTTGAAAGACTTCTGGCCCACTATAACCAAGGACAAGCAAAGCAAACCTGCTTAGGGCTAAGGCACCTCTCTTCTTTGACACAGGAATTCTGGCCCTCCTGTACTCCCCCATATATTCAGGACAGAGCAACCTGATAAAACCCTGATTATAAACAGGTCCTTCTAGAACAGCTCCACCTTCTTCTTTAGATATTCTGGGCTGTCAATAAAAAGGTACCAGGTCTGCAAGCTCCAGAAGTACTCCTTACTCTGTAGAGTGAAAGCAACCCCTCCCTGGAGATCACGCTGATCAGCTTCCCTCACAGCAGCCATTGCTGCTTGGGCTTCTAGGATCCTGCGATCAGATTATCATCACTAAGAGCTAACTACTTGCAAACCAGCCGAGTCTCCCAAGGTCCCACCCCAGCTCTCCTGCCCACAGCGGTGTGCCCCTCTTGCCTGCTCCTTGGGAATCTGGCAGGCAAGGGATCCATCTGTCCTCCTGCTTACTATTCCCTCACCACATAGACAAACAGATAGCCCTCCAGGTAACATAACGTGGTAGCACCATTACCACGTTATCATGTGCTGCTGCCAAGCCCTGCGCTTGCAGCAGGACAGACGCCCAGCCCAGGCTAACTCCAGGGCGAGAAGAGATTCAGACGCTGCGCATGGCCACCATGCTGAACAACGGTCGGTAGCCCCAACTCCCTGCCCCTGAGGGACATACCCTCTTACAGAGCCATTTGTTACAGGCGTGCTCCTTCAGGTAAGAGCAGCTCAGGTTCAAGTTCAAGGCTGTAGCTTTCTTTTGGTGAAGAATTTTCTGTCTGCCCCTTTTCCTTTGTTTCCTCTCCCCTTCTTTCTCCTTCTCATCCATTCCCATGCTGTGGCTTTCCACTGGGCTGCATTTACTTCCAGACATGCATGGTTGTAACCAGAGAGATTTCCTTGCACGAGCAGCCTTGCAGCTTCCACCCAAGGGTTGACAAACCCAGTCATGTCTCTGAAGGTGTGGAAGACAGAGCAGGAAGCACAGCCTCTTGCTGCAGACGTCGTTCCCAGGCAAGCAAAACCCCAGTCCGAGACCAGTTAATGTATTAGTCATTAATTCTGGATAAAAGGAAATTTATTTGCACGGCTCTGCTTAGACAAGACTGAGATCGTAACTTGCCCCTCCCCCTTCCCCTGCTCTCCTTTAACACCTTATTAATATTATACGCCAGCACAAGCCAACATGCAAATAGAGCTCTATGCAAACACGCCCCAACGCAAGACGCTGCCCTTAGTTCAGTGCAGTAACGCGAGCGACTCCAGAGGAACAGCTAGGGGTTAAAATAAATCATATTGATGATAGAGAAAGCAAGTCTTAACTTTCAGATTTCCAGGGAGAAAGCTGTGTGTGCACGTCTGTCAGAGCAGAGTTTACCAAGCTTCATCAAGGAGATAAGGTAGTTAATACTCTGCTTAATTAGAGGCTGCAATGTTCTTTTTGGGACGCCAAGAGGATTGCTCTCCTAAGTGTCTAAGGCTCTGTCTTGCAAAACCTACTTTGAAAGTGGACTTAAAAGTGCAACTTTGCTCAGTAAAAGCAGCACTGTCAACTTTCCTGTTCATCGTTTCTCTGTAATTCCACATCAGATACGCTTAGTTTCTAGACAGAAACCTTTTTACGGGTTTTCCCCTAAGCACAGTCCTGCAAACAACGGACCTGAATTTGAAAGTCAATCAGTTCCATTCCTTCCCAGCACTGCTACTTGCATCGCATTAATTGCTGGTGGCAACCAACAGGTCCCCCGGTATGATGCTGATGAGGGGCAGAAGTATTTCTACCAAGAGTTTTGAAGACATACCTAACAGAAATAAAATTCTGCTTTGACGCATATGCTGTCTGGCCCCTTGGAGCAGGCTCTAGGTGACGGATGTTCACAAGGGCCGCTGATAACTACCATACTTGCCTGCAATCAGAACGAACTTCCATTCAACTCTACCTGTGAGAAGCAAGCCTGCAGGTCAGCTGTTAGGGTGTGGGTGGTACCAGGAAGACTCAGGTATTTCCATAAAGACAGCTGTTGGACTTTCAGAAACTGTAATATACGCAGGTAAGGCAAGTGCACTTTATTAATCCCGCTTTATAGCCGGGAAAACTAAGAGATGTAGCAGAAAAATAATATTGACAAGTTCACACACACAAACAAGAAAATAACTTCCTTAGTGCTAACCTTGTATGTTAGCCACAAGACCATCTTTAGATATAAGTGCCAAGTTTATTAGTAATACATATCGCTGCAGCTGGTGACCTTGCATTCAGAAGTATTTCTTGGCTATAAAGGATGCATTAAGGTCACTTGGAGCACTTTTTGAGAAAAAGCAGTCCAAGGAATGTCATTTTTGTTGAAGAACTATTTGGAAATGAGGTTCCCATCTGGAAAGCTCACCTGCTAGAAATGACAAAGGACTGAGGGCATCTACCTTGCCCAACAAATACAGAAACAATGTGTCCCTTCTCTTAGCATAGGAGTCATGAGTCTCCAAGAAGGTGGAGTTCAGAAAAGAATTAAAGCCCCAGACCAAGCAGAAGCACCTTGCACCCCTCACCAACACCTCTTCCAGCCAGCACCACTTCAGCGGTGAGCCCAGAGGAAGGAATAAGGCTTCCTTCTGGATTCAGCAAGGGAAAAAGCAACATCCAGAAGGAATGCAGGCAAGCTCTCTTCTTCCTCAAACAAAGCTACTGGGACCTATTTGTAAAAGTTATCTCCGTATGCTTCCTCCACACATTGGGTTTTAGATGTTATGCAAATACCAACTTCAAAATGATAGAGAGAGGAAGGCTACAAAACAATATAACAGCTGAAATCTTTACAAAGCTATGTCCTGTCTTTGGTGATCTTTGATTCCAGCCCAAGATGTGCTACTTTGCTCTTAACTGTGCTCCATACTATTATCCCATATACTGCTCATTATTACAGATAACACTATAGATCTACACCTGCTGCCTGGCAGTGCTTTTATCTGGAAATAACCATAGGCAGACAGCTGGCAGGCAGCAACACATCAGAAAGGGCTTCAATGATTTTATTAATTTTTTTAAATTTCAGCGCGGCCACTCTTTTAGCACTCTTCCCTCTTTATGTAACTGGGAAAGGGCTGAGGTGAGAAGGATCCCACACAGAAAAAGAGCTGGCTTGCAATGCAGAAGAATGAAAGCACTGCTAGGAAAATGAGAAGACAGCTGGCTTCCACAAAGGGTGCCAGACCTCATGTCTAAAATTAAAGAATTTCATGTTCTGAGGAAAGCACCTAGTCTCACCCTTAAGTAGAAAATTAAAAAGCAAAAACTGGAGGGCACCATGTAGTTATTAGTGCCCTATAAAGACCTTACACAGGTTGGGAGCCAGATTAAATCCTATGTATGTTGATAGTACCTGACGGGATCTGTTTTTCAGTGTTTGTTGTTGTTTCAAGGCCTGCATGAATGGAGTTCAAAAATGGTTGGTCAGCAGCCAGGAGCTAGACCCGCCTTACCAAAAGAGTCACTTTCGGTAGCACAGTTGCGCAGCCGAGGCCAAAGACCAAGAGAGTTATGAGGCTGGTTTAGCCCTTTACCTACATACGATGTCTCCAGGCCATGCAAGAGGGAAAAGAAAAAGAGGAATGGGCATTTCACCCCTACTTCAACAGCGGTCATGCTACCATGCTGCCCACATTTCCTGTCTACTTCCCCAGCATGAGTCTAAAAGTTCTTGATCAGAGACACCCTGATTAATGGGTGAGAGTAACACAGCAGGGACCAATATGAGCAACTCCTGTACAGCTCTACGCCAGCACCAACAGCGTGCACCATCTGCACACCTAGAGTCTCACCTGCACAGGAGGCACGGAGAAGCACACCCCCAGCTTGTCTTGGCTCTTGTGGAGGCTGTGGTCTCCAGGTACATCTCCTCCTGGTGGCACTGCTGGTTCAACCAGTCTCTGCCCCAAATCCCAGGTCCCACCCCTGCACTTTCCCTTAGGAGACAAGCTGGTATAAATGCTCACCAGGTTACGTGGGGGTGAACTGTCTCTGATGCACCAGGGAGGTAAGACGGGGAGAGGGAGCCAGTACCGCTTAGGCAGCCGCTGTCTCCAAAGAGCATGCCTCAAGAAGACAACTGCCTCGGCGAGCTCAGGGCTAAGCTATCACACACAGGTATGTAAAAATCAAGCCAGAGCAACGAGCACAGTGACAGAGATCAAAGTAGGGGAATACACCACCAGCCCACGACTCATTTCCCCTACGCTTCTGGCGGTGCGGTCTTTCAGATGGCACTCAGTGGTTTGGACATTAATCACAGATGAAGGGTATTTTCTCTCCCCCAGAAGGCAGCCCACCAGTGCGGTCTCTCCAACTTACTGGGCACCTGAAGGAGGGGCTGGCAGAGGCACGCACCTCCTAAAAGATCATGGACTTCGCACTGTCCCCACTCCTCATCTGCGGAGCTGCCAGGGAGACGAGCTTTGCTTTTCATATTAATGCATAGTACATTAATCTCTCTCTTTTAAGAAGGAAGGAGGAAATTGCATCACCTCCCTAGTTTCCCAGCATTTGAATCCTGAATGTGTTTCCCATCAACACCGCAGGCAAAGTATCTCATGCCCAGAAGGTAGAGAACAGCACAGAGAGGGAAACGGAGAATTTATCACTCCTAATCTGGTAACAAATATGGGGCAAAACATTCCTGGCAAACAGTCAGAAGGACTTGGGAGAAAATCTCTTATGCTTTACCAATCTCTTCCAGATCGCTTCTGTTTAGGAAAAAGAAGTCCACTGTCATTGAAGTAATCCTGAAAAATTAGTTTTGCACCAACCTTTCTTGCATTGCTTTTGTGATGGCTGAAGAGACCATATACTACTTCAGTCTTCATAGATTTTCTTTAAGACACATTTTCTCCCTGGCTCTGGGCCAAACCCTGGTATTCTTTTTACTTAGGGAAAGTCCTCAGGAAAGTCTGTCACGGATTTGTCTTGAATGATGGGTCTTTGCCTGTAAAATTAATCTCTTCCCGTTGCTGACTAACATGTGAAAACAATTCAGATCTGGTTGTCGGCAATTTGGTAGGATCACAGAAATTACCTAGCTGTGGCAACCTTGGCCACAAGAGGCTGCGGAAATAACCTTCATACTCCATGGGTCAAACTATGAGAAGCTACCCGAGAACTAATATACGCTGTTACTGATATTAATATGAAAATCAACACTTAGTTCCTCTGCTCCTACTTTCCTGGAAACTAACTATGAAGACAAGGCCCCAAGTGGCCTCACGCACTCATTTGGTGGGCAACCAACAGTAGGTGGGTGCAGACTCTCAACCTCGCTCCCCATCCTGCCGTGCCCCTGCCCAGCCACCCCTCAGTTCAAAGTCGCTGGAGGCCTTGGTTCTTATCATGAAATGTTCTGCCAAATCAAAGGTAAACAAATGACATGCACAGTTGACATGGCAACAAAGCAGCCCTGCACGCAACAGCGGCAGCAGCATTTAACTCTGCCGGGCTGGGCACAAATTTGCGGGAAAGACCAGAACGGTCCAGAAACTGCAAAGGTAGAAGACAGTATCTTCTCTGCTTTCCCCAGGCACCTGGAGAAACACACTGCTCAGCGCCCAGGGGTCTTCTGACAGAACGGCCCGGTCATCTCCTGTGAGATGTCTTCAAATTTCTGGGCAGATTCAGGTGGCATGAGAAGAGCTCCAGAGCAGCACACCCACTTACATGTCTTAAAGGCCCTCACAAAGGAGTTCAGCAGCTCAGACTAATCTTTCCTCCTGAAGACAGGCAGCACATCCCTTGTCCCACGTGGCCCACCCTCATGTACAGGTCATTCACGGAAGCAGAGCCCGAGCATCCACCACACACACGAGAAAGATAAAAAGCAGCAGAGACTGAAAGGGCTCACCGAAGGGACGCAGCAGCACCCCAGTATGATCGCTTGGGATATACAATATTGCGCTATTCGCCCCCTTCACAAATCTCTCACCAAAATACAGCCCTAGGCACACACATATTTAATAAAAGGAGCCAGAATAAAAGTCACCATGCGCTTGGGCTCACCTTGCAATGTTCAGTTTTGTGAGCTCCCTTATAGCATGTCACATTCAACGAAAGTGTGGAGCCAAGGTAGGTGTTTAACTGCAAGCACATTGGGGCAGGGACTGCAACTGTGTGATTTGACACTGCTTTTCCCTACAGATCGCATCGTCTTCTAATTTTAGATGCCCAGGACAGTTTTCATGCTCTGACCTAATAAAAAAATACCTTGCGCTGTTGAAGAGCATCTCACTTTTATCGTGGTGGCAGCACCGTTCCAGGGACGGGGGGCAGGAGTCCCTGCGAAGCCTGCACAGGGTGCAAGTCCTTTGGGAGCGTCAGCACCGGGAAGCATCCTTTTTGGAGCAAACTATTTTAGTTTCACCTCTCTGAAGAAGGCATGAGATCTCTGAGCGCCCTTCCAGAAGAGCCTAGCAAGGAACCTCAAGTCTGCAAGGCAAAGTCCCTTTAAATAAAAGCAGCTACTGATGTTAAGATAAGCATCCAAGCAGTAAAAATAATGAAGCTGGCTCTTAAATAATGAGTGCTGATGGCCCCCTCTGTTTGCATTCCTAGCCTAACTACTTACATGGTTAGCTCAGCCCTATATGCCTTTCAAATGCTGTCATTTAAAAACAAAAGTTAAATCCACTTGGAGGGACAGAACTAATGGGAACTACCCTGGGTGAACATTGCTGCCAGAGGTGAGGGTCCTGCCACAGGGGCCCTTCCCCTCGGCCTCTACTTTCAATAGGAAAACTTGATTCAAAAAATCAAACAAGTAGCCAGCTTACAGATGGAAGAATAGCTCTTTAAGATGGAGGAATTTGCAGCTTGTGAGCTTGGGAATTCAAATCTCTGCCTTGCATGGGACGTTGAGAGGTTCAGGTTAAGGTGCCAATGCCAGGGAAGGCAGGAGGGGCAGCTTCTGCCAAAGGACCCCCAGGCTCAGGTTGCAGCTCTGTTGCTGCCCTTTGCTGGAACCTCCTTCAGCTCCATCCAGCTCCAGAGGAGCTCCCACAGCTGTCCTCACACCACGCAGCACATGCCCCAGCCACATCCCCAGCACATGGACAGGCCATACACTGCGTACACACAAGTATATGAAATCCCACCAGCAAATCCATAGGGTTCCTCACACAACCTCTGAGACCAAATTAGAGGGTTAAGGGTTGCTTGAAAAAACAAAAAAACAAAAAAAAAAAAAAAAGAGGAAAAAACAAAATCCCAAGAATGAGAAGAATGAGAAGAATGAGATGGGACTGCACATTCTGAACAGGGTCTGGAAATGGCAGGAAGGATGAGGGACAGAGGATGGTTTTGGTGAAGAGGTCAGGGTCCAGAGCATTGCACCACCCCTTGCCCCACCACTGCAAGAGGGGGGCCCACCAGAAGAAAGGTTGCAATCTCACACGGTAGCACCCCAATGGGTCTCTCACAAGTGCTCTTCCCGTTTAGTTTGGCAACAACGTTTTGGCTCCAGAAGCTATCCTGGCAACAAATTCTTTCCTGAAAATTTATCACATGCCTTTATACAAAGCTGCCAGAATCATTTATAGCCACTTATCTAACAATATCTGCTTTTGCTTCAGTCATTAAGGAAATAAACAGGGGCTGGAAAAGAATCAGTATGGAAAAGGGCCCTCTACTTTGGAGAAACAACAGCCTTGGACTAGTGGAGACAAGCGAATGCTGCCCTGCCTCAGAAACAGGCTAGCGTGACAACAGTGATGGATTATGGAAAGGGATTGCTTCTCGAAAAGATGTTCAATTACTCTCCATGCCCAATCAAAATGGTTTTACTTTATCCTTCAAGTGAAAGAAGCATTCCTGACCTGGAAGAGAAGGCAAGGGCTTTACATGTAGATAAATAATTAGAAACAACCATAGGCTGATGGTGCAGTTGCTGGAGTTTATCAGAGAAGAAACGAGAAAAAGCAGCAGTAACACATTGCTTTCTGTCTCACATCTGTGAGGATTTTTTCCAAGATCTGTAATTTATGACAGATTGTTTTTATGAGCCAGTAAACAATGATTTATAACATTAATAAGCCGCGATAGGTAAGTTCCCCAAATATGATTCCCTTGCGTACTTCTCTACGGCAGGGATGGAAAAGATTTTCCTTTCAATTACAAAGATCGAACCTCACAAAAAGCATTAGTGACATCCAATAACCACAAAAGCAAGTCCTGTGCTTGCCAGGGACACGAGCCCCAGAATCTACCTTTGTCCCTGTCCCTGAGCGCTCGGCCTGGAGTGAGGAAGAAGGAAACGATGGCTGGGCTCACTCACACGTACAAGTCTGCAGAACTAGGGCTCCCGGGTTGTGACGTGCTCAGGGATGTGCTATGCCTTGTGTAAATAAAGCACCAGCTATACATCTGTGTGCCCGGATAAATAATGTATTCATTGCAAGCACTGCATACCTCTGGCGCCAGTTTTCCTGCATTTAACAACTCCAGAATGTCCCTGACCATTTCAAGAAGGGATACCGAGGTGGATCTCACAATTATTTTTCTTTTACAGCCTAGATTTGGAATAAATGACTTGGAGGAATCCCAAATAACTCCCTTAGCCCTTTTCTCACAAGTCCTCACAAATTTCATACCTCAAAAAAGCCCCTGCAACCACCTGAGAGCTCAGACATAAAACGTGGCTGTTAATGAAGATGTGCCTCTACTTCCAGAACACAATTCGTTAGGAGAGGAGTAAAGGGGAGGGCAAGAAGGATGAAATCAAACGCAGCTCCCATAATGTTTGCAATTACTCTATGAACCAGGAGTCCGGTTCTGGGGAATATGAGCAGTAAATTGCTGAGTGGCTTTCTAATCTAATTATTTCACTTGCAATTCAAATTATTTTCCAATTAAAACCAAGCTAATACATTCTGAAATGTAAATCAGGCTCTATTACCTTTTTTAATTGCAATGCCTATACTATTCCCCTTTTCCCTTTAACTGATAAAAGTCAGGGAGAGATTTCCATACATTCTCCTGCAGTCCTGTAGGGTTATTTCATGCTGGCCTTGCTGGTCTCACCATCCTTCACCTCCACCCTTATTTCCACCACAGCAGAGGCTGATGATCTCTACTTAATGAAAGAAAAAAAGCTTAGAGAAGGAGGCAGAGGAACGGCTCTTTTCTATTCGTAAGACCGCAAATTCTTCCTGTTGCAGCAGCGTAGAAGTACGGACAAAAGATGCCCGTCAGGTACCAGATCTTGCCCTAGAAACAGGGTGTTTGTCCCCGGTCAGTGGGGATCAGCATGCCCTGGTGCAGCTCTCCTGCACTCGATGGCTGCCGTCTTCGAAAAAAAGAAGAGGAAATAAGTACAGAACATTTTGTCCATCGAGCCAACCCAGGTCAGATATAAATACATAAAGAACAAGCAAGGAAGCCTCTTCCGCAAAGGGAAGCTATTTTCGATTTAGGCAGGGCCCTTTCCAGACTGACAACTTCTGAATAAACTTGCAACGTCTATATTACTTCCCTTTTCTATCTGATTGACAAAACTCAAGGGCAGAGGTAGCCTGCAGGATTAGTTTCTCTCACATCCTATGCTCGCCTCCTTTTTCCCGTGTTTCTTGCAAGTTTCAATACTAATTTTGATTCCAGCAGCCACTCCTGAGCCCCTCCTGCTCAAGGGTGGGTGTCCCCACTCTCCTCCAGGGCCACCAGTGACCTCCGCAGAAGCTGGGCCACCAGACCCCCGTGCAGCAGTGCCGCCCTAGAAGTGGCTGATCGCAGCCTGCCCACCTTACTGCAATACTGGCAGAGGAGGACAAGGCATTCGTTGTCACCTGCTATTTCATCCGCACGGGATGGGAGCAGAACTGCCTGTTGACTCTGCATTCCAGGTCCATGTTAGCCCCAGCCTTTGCTCCTCACCCCGATGGACCCTAACGTGACAGATGGAGCTGAGCAAGACATGGTGCTGTGCAAGGTGGGTGCTCGTTCCAACAGCGAGAGGCAGTCCCCACCGCTCACAGGAAAAGCAAGTGAAAAACAGTGAAACCAAGCAGGGTTTCATGCCCCATTGGTGCGGGCAGCTGCTCCAGCTGTGACAGGCTGTACTTCCAAGTTTTCCCCTTCTTGAGTCTTAAACATGAATAAAATGGAAAAAAAAAACCCAAAAACATAAGAATAAAGAGTGAGAGACGTTCAGCCTGGCAGACGGTAACTGTACTGACAACAGTGGCATGAACGCTCACCTTTACTCCACTACTAATGGAATAAGTTAATAGACTGCAGATGTGGAAAGGCTCATCCTGAATCCACAAGTTGCCTAATCCAAATTCTGTGTGGATTTATACTTCCCACAGTCACACTACGTTCAACAGGGCTAATGGAGATGTAAGTCAAAGCGAATGACTCTCCTCTCTGGCGCAAATATGCTCTTTTCTGTTGTTTAACTTTTCAGCATTATCTCTAAGATGCTCTGGGAATTTTCAAAATTCAGCTTCACTTCATTCTTCATTCAGCAAACATCCGTGCTCTACCTGTGCTTTTCCTGCAGTTTGATATTAATGTTTGGATTGCTTTGTAGTTTACATCACTGCAACCTACTAGAAACCATTCAGGTAATACAACTTATTAATTAATTACCCCCCCCCCCCCAAAAAAAAATATCAATGGCATATGGTTATTTTTCTCAGGTTAGTCCTCAAAGAAAGGGTTTCATCTGAAAAATCAAAATTCTCTAAATATTTAAAGTATTTAACATAAAATATTTAAATTATGTATTACGTATTTAGATTCTTAAGACAGAGAACTAGCCAGGCATTTAGATGGTAGGATGCCTGTTGAGTCTGAACTACCAGCACCCTTTAAAAATTGTATGTGGAGAGACGCCATGGCCATAACATACAGTTTTCCAGAAATCATCTCAGCAGGCTGGTGTTGATCTTTTATTCCTACAGAAAGCTTTTCAGACTTCTATTTTATTTTATCGTTTAAGGAAGGTACAAAACAGGCCCAAATTTTAGATGTGGAAATCCCCATTTTCAAAATACTGGTGAAAAAGAAGGAGAAGGGGGGAAAAAAAAAAAAAAAGACAAGCATCCAACTGCAGGAAATTTTTTTCAAGTGTCAAACCTAACATTTTCTTTGCATACAGATTCATCTTATTTGGGGCAAACTCATCTCCAGCAGAGCACTGATGACTCTAGTAACCTGTCATACCTCAGAGACTAGAGAGATTTTTATACATTTATTAACTCACTGGCAATCTCTTCATCATCCAGGTGACAATAATCCAGCCTCTCTCTCTCTCCTGGATGTCCAGAAGCTAGCTGCAGCTCTCCATGCAGCAATGACACCCCTCAAAGCCGCTACATTCCATTATGTTTTTCTCTTCCTGGTTTTAAGCCATGTGTTGCCTGGCATGGCCAACCCGCAGAAGAAATAACGCAGCATTCATCCAAATCCCTCCTTCCCAACCGGTTTGCTGATCGTGGGGTGGTTTTGCACTTGCTGTCCCTCCCGGGTACTGGTGCGTTCTGCGTTTTATTGCTTTGATCTTTTCAACTCCCTCTCAGTACAAACACATTTCTGAGAGAAGCAGCGAATGTGAGGAAGATGGTAGAGGGTTTGGTACTCAGCATTTGAAAACAAGGAGGTTTGAGAGCAAGATCAGAATAGGAACGACCCTGCACTTCCCTCCTGCTCCAGGATTTCATCTTGCACCTGCCCGTCCTGAGGAGTTCCTAGCACGAAGGCCATCACCTTCCCTTCTGGTTCTTCCCAGTTTCTTCCCCCATGGGGTACTGAAGATTTCAAGGGGCCACAAGGCTCTGGGTGGCTGTGAATGGAGAAAAGGTGTCCACCTGGGCAGCTCTCTGCTCCCCCCAGGGCCAGGGCTCGCATGTAACACTAACCACTCTGTGCCCCTTTGCAAGGCGGGTGCTCCAGGGCCTGATCAAAGCAAGAGGTGTAGAAAGAGTGCTGGCCCCAGAGAGGAAAGTGCAGGCTGGGCCTGTAAAAATTAGAAAAGTGTGGAAAAAAAAAAAATAAGGTAGCCTACACTTCCTCGGCAGCTCCTTGTCAGAATTCAGTGAAATTCTGGAAGCAGATTTTCCTAGAGCTGTAACTGCAGTGAACCTGAACCACAAATAACTCCACAGCTGTTGCACTGGAGATGCAAGGATTTAAACCAAGAGAGAAGCGGTTCCCCTCGCTTCAGTATCATGGAGAATCACTCACAAGAGGTATTCTTCTCCCACCCAGGCTGTTCCTGCAGCTTTTCTCCCAGGAAAGGATAACCTAAAAAGTCACTTGCCAACCTCCAAAATCACATGAGATTCTTTTTTTTTTTTAAAAAAAGAATGTATTCAGTCTATTTTAAATTTACCTTGTTTTCAAACTCTTTCTTGCAATAACACTGAGGTCTAGAAATGCCTCCCTCCTTTTTTTAAAGCTAAAAACCAGATTCTCCCAAGTAGGTAGAATGTCAAAACAAAAAAACCCAAAAAACACGCATTATAAGACTTGATGAAAACATAAAGAGTTAACAATAGTGGGTGCATCTACATCAGTGTTTCTGTTGGGCCTTTTCGAGGCAAACCTAGTCATTCCCACTTGTTCTGTGCTCACATTATGGAGTGGTCTCAGAGTGCACGAACAAGCATTCAACCACTGAACAAGGCCTAGCCCAAAACAGCCACCCTCCAAAATGCCCCAAACGTGGCTGTCAGGTCCTTGGCACCAACCGATTTACCCTACAGACCAGTCCCCACCAGGCCACACTGCTTGCTAGGGCACACAGGGCCACCACCTCCCGGGCTCCTGCATGGATAGCTTGTTCTCTGGTGTCATCCATCAAGAGTCATTTTATGGTTCCCATCTCTATGCGCATGCCTGGAACAGTGCAAGTTTCACTGTGCATCCCTTCACGTTGGAGGACAAAAGCACAGGCCTGATTTATCACATGACCCTTCATTAAGCCCATTAAAAGCAGTAAAAAAATTAACTGAAAGGGTTAATACACATCTGTAACGGGCTATCCTGGTTATGACATTTACCTTCCCCACCACAAGCGAGTTATCCGGTCTCTTCTCAAGAGTAAAGATAAATGTCAGCAGAGATCAACAATCATGTATTATAAATATACAATGCATAATTTTTTTCTCCTGCTGTTTTGAAGCACTGAAACTGCTTTAGATGACAGGTATGAAATATTTAGGAATCGTTGGAATAGGATGTTCTGAATCCTCCTAAACTTTTAATAACTTGCAAATCGCGCTGTCACCCACAGGACAGCACCAGGAAGGTGCCTGTGCCAAGCAGCAACAGCCAAAAACCAGCTCCACTTTCGCTGCACCGAGCAGGTACCACTTCCCACAACGCAGGCGCTGTAGCTGTTGGGTGTCACTTGGTTACACCTGGACAGCGGGGTATGACACACAAGAGAAAATTTGCAGAATAATGATCTGAATTCAGTAAATTCTGACAGAGCGCTCCCAGTTCGAACGACGTTAACTTCTCACTATCTGGAGAATCACACGCAGCCCGCACAGGCAGGATCTGCTTTGCAGGAGGCACACATGTGCTAGATAGCTGTTGTTTACTGGGTCATGTTGATTTTGCTTTCAGCTATGTTTTCTTAGGCACCCACGTCTCTTCATGTAGGAGTGCCTTCGAAATTACAAAATATTACTCCCACTCAACAGGCACTCTTGTATGTATACATTGGGTTTGTGTGTACATAGCTATAGAGATGCCCACCATAAACAAACATTTGCGTCCATGGGCTTTCACAAAAACAAAGGTATTTTTCCATCCCTTCGCAGGAAAGTACCGCACTCGAAATGAGGAAGAGCTACGGCCTCACAGCTTTCATCCATCCCCCTCATCCCAGCAGCACTTTGGGATGCCAGCTCCTCCGTGCCTCACTTCCAAAGGGACCACGCTCAGCTCAGCCCTGTCGGTCACCTCTCTCCTGGGGCAGACGGAGGAGCAAAAGGGGATCCTGCCCCGCTGAAAGCCTTTCCCTACGATGCAACTCGCTTGCAACTCAGCATTTCCCCACAGAGGGGCCTCCAAATGCACAGATAATTTCCCTCTTCTCCTCTGGCTCTGAAGCATCCCTTCTGCTAGCTGTGGAAAAGCCCAGTTTCTTGGAAAGCAGCAGATTCTTGCTTAAGATAGGAATTTCTGTTAAGGAAGCTGATCCCGATCAAGCCCTTCTCTTCTGCCCCGACCTCCACCCCAGTTTAGGAAATCCACCTTCCTGGAAATGCCTCGGCTATAAATAAAGCCCTAAGAACAGCTTGTGACATTTTCCCCTTTACTACATAAACCTTCCGCTTGCCGAAATCATCCCAACGAAAGCCACCGCAGAACACGAAGCGGGGAAAGCGGCGCTTCGCCGGCACAGCGGCGCGGGCGGCAGCGGGCGATCCGCACGCAAACCACGGGCACACGCCTCGGCAGGGAGCTTCCTCGCGCGTGGATGCACGAGACTGTAACAGAACCCACCCTGAGGACTCATCCCCTTCCCCGCCACCCTGAGGACTCATCCCCTTCCCCGCCACCCCTCGTGCTCGGTACCCTTCCCCCTCCGCGCTCCCCCCGCGCTGTCACCCCAGGTTTGTTTCATTTTGTAAGCACGAGCTTACAGAAGCCACTCGGCGGAAGTTATTAACGCCGCTTTGGTATGGGGAAAATCTCATTAACGTCAGCAAAAGGAGGAAGAGTTCTGAAAAGCTCCCAGCTAATTTGCTTTCTTTTAATTTTCTTGCAATTACAGTAAGCAGTGCAGCGCTCTCCCAATAAATGACTCTTTAGCATTGTGGCAGCAGTCTTCTCCCCAAATCAATTCTCGCTCAGACTTTTAACCCTTCACTAGATTGCCAGAGAGGAGAAATGACTTGTGCGGTGCACCTTCCCAGAACGAATGGATTTCAGACATTTCCAGTAATATATCCACACCGTGGAAAATCCCTGTTTTGGCTGTGCTTTTTTTTTTTTTTTAATTTTTTTGCTTTGCAGTCATCACAGCGGTACCAAGCTGGTGCTTCCCACATCCTTTACTTGGTATAAATTCAGTTTCTCTTACAGTAAACACAGTTCCTAAAGGCTGCAATCCAGTTCTTTTCCGAAAAGAGGTTCAGTGTAGCATATCCCACACACTGGCTGATTTTTAAAACTCGCTGTGCGATCTATTTTCCCTTACTGCTTTGGAAAGTTGAAGAGCAACAATTCTATTTCAGACTGCGGCTTATTATTTTTACTCCAGTGTAAAAAAATAAAATTGAAAATAAAAAAAAAAAGACGACTGTTAAAGAATGTTTAAGCATATAGTTTGGAGGGTAGTAAGGGGACAGGGTTTTGGTTTATTTTGTTCTAAAAAAATGGCAGCAAAAATTGTCCTCTATATAAAGTAAAACTGAATTGATTTTTTAACCACCAAAAATATTATGATAAAGCCCAATGCCAAAGTTTCATAGTAGCAGGTTTTCAGTCAGAATGGAAGAAAGACTGGGTTTGTTTTTTTTTTTTTTTCACAAAAAATTTGGAGAAGTGGAACTGCGGAGGGAAAACATGTTCTTATTAGCCCTAAATGAGATCACTTATCCATATCAAAACAAGTCAGGGAAGTCCAAATACCATTATTATTTGATGGCTCTTTCGGTCAATACCTTTTTTTTTTAATAAAATCCTCAGCTGTGGATTCATCTAAGAACGTTAGCTTTCCATTTTAATTAAGTTTCTAATCATCAAGGCTCCAACCCAAATCTTTACAGTATCAACCCTAAAAATCTAAAAATTTCCAACCCAAAATAAAGAAGAATCTGTTGTTATCTTTTTTCCCCTGTGGTCTGACCAACGTTTTTCACCCATTCCTGTGGCAGCATGCTGGGAAGCAGGGACAGCAGGAGCCCCTGGGAAGGAGCGCAACTCCTGCTCGGACATTTGGAAGTCTCTGTCCATGTCCCACCAAACACTGAGAAGGTCCAGCCCTCCCAGCAGAGCACACTGCTGACACCAGAGTAGAGAGAAAGGCTGGATCAAGCAGCATGAGAAGTCTCCTGCCTTCACAGTTAACAGAGGCCTCTCTACAAACAAAATGGCCCACCTGCCCTGGAGACTTCATAAAGCAAGAGGAAAAGAACTGTCCTGGGACATGCTACAGTACATCCTTTTTTTTTGCAGAGCTCTAATCAGCACAGCAGAACATATGAAAAAAAAAACATTGTATTGATTAAAAATTATATTACATGTGGAAATTAGGTGGTTAATGAACTGGTGTTTGACTGGTCCCTTTGCTGAACACATTTCAGCCAAGGGAAGCCTCCTGCACTGATTTGCAAGTTGCAGAAAACCCCACTGCTGCCAACATTTGAATATAATTAAGTAGGACCTTTGTTGTCTGTGGCAAGAAAAGAAACCAATAAAGACCCATTTTTAGCTTCTTTTAAAGGGTATTTGATGATCAAAAGCTTCTTGCAAGGACAAAACTGTGTCTGCACAATGAAAAACGGTGTCCAGTAGTACATACAGTCACATGTACCAAGCCCTTTGCTAAGAAATGATTCCTGCATCATTTATAGCTACTCTACATACTTCATAATGTATGCACGGATAAGCTATACCGAATGAAGGAGACTGAAACCGTCTCATTTGTCCAGGACAGTCACGATCACATAATTAAATGATGGCCATAAAGAAATCCTTACTTCAACCAGGGACAGCAGGAGAAGGTTAATTTTCTTGTTTCTTAGAAACGTGCCCACCCCGCTTACAAGTGAAATCCAGGGGCAATGGGGATTCTCAGCACTGAGAAATCAAGAAACGTGAAGAGGGTCAGGAAAAGCAAACTTGGAGGATTTCACTAGAAAGTCACACGCCAAAACCCAGGGTTGGTAGCCCTGCAGAAGTCGCTGCCAGGAACCAACTGGCAGCTTATATCTTCCTCTTGGCTATGGAGATATGAAATCATCGTAAACACAACTCTTCCCTTCCACTCATCAGTACCCCATCCTCAGAGCCGACAGCATTTCAAAATGAGCTCCATATAGCCATGAAAACGTAGGGCACTGTACAAGCACATCTTCTGGTGGTGCAGTCACTGGAGGAAAGGTCCTTTCTTGCCACCCCTTCCCTGTTAGGACCTAGAGCTCCTCAGCCGACCCGAGTATTAGAAAACCCCCTTCTGTTGCACGGCCAGAAACTTCTGCTCTCACTCAGAACACTGGGCTTGCTGTGCTCCCAACAAAGCCGTGTTCAAATCAAGCATTGGCATGTGCATTTATGTGAAATGACTGAATGGCCCTGCAGGTTGATAAAACGTTCTGGAGTCTTTCACATACAACTAAAGTCATTGGTTTGAACCAGACCTGTATCAGTGGTGTCTGAAACCAGCAGCAGCTGGAAGACTGCTGGTGTCCTATCTAACAGAGTTGGTAGTATCACTCAGACTCCTGGAAGACAAATATACAAGCTGTTTGGTGTATTTTGCACAGAGAGGTCAAGACTCAGAAAGGAATGAATTTTGAAGTTCCTTTTTGTGTAAGCTGTTTGTCTCATCAATGTAGCCTGCAGTGGTAGCTGGTAGTCTTCTTAAAGTAGATATGAGGCTTTTCAAGGATCGTGATTCACCCTCCACTAGTAAGTTTTAATTGAAAATATCCTCCATGTTACCATTTCATATGGTCCCACAAACCATCTACCACATCCTCGTGAACAGGGGCTTACAGATGACACTGATGTCTCCAAGAGAACATGCTGGAAGAGTCCATTCCTCCCACACCACGCAATAAAATCCTGCTAATGTTAAAACTGAAGATCATCCCTGAAGAAGTAATTAAAAAAACCCAACCAAACCAAAGCCCCAACACTACCGGTCTGTAATCTGCCCTTTCCTTCATCTACCAAGGCCATGACCAACTCAACCATTCAAGTTTCCCACAACGTTTTCAACATTAGTAAACTGACGAAAGATAAACAAGGATACATAAATTCCCCATCCTGTTTGTTTGTGTACAAACGCTTAGCTTGAACGAAGCAAAAACACACCCCTGCTGCTATAGCTCCCTCTGAAATTTGCTTCTGAGAGCAAAGGTCTCCGACCAGGCCACAGTGGGACTGCTTTGCAAGATGGGGCAAACCCAATGGTAAAGTCATATCGAACTAAAGCACGGTTCAGATTAAACCTCATTTTACTGGGATCTTCAAACCTCCTACTGGCACTCAAACTGCTCTGCTTTTAGCCCATTTTTACGGCCTCACACTGACCACCTAAAGATCTTGTTAACCTGATGAAAACTGCTCCCTAAACTTTACTTTCTAAACAATACCAAGCTGCTCGTCAGCCCTTACCAAAATGACAGAGAAATAAGGACTGATCCTCCCCGTGTGAGTTACAGGCTTTGCCCCTGCCTCGCTGAGGCGGCGAATGCTGCTGGCTCGCTCCCGTTCACACAGCCCTGCACATGCTCAATAACATCATTGATTTTGTTTGTGCAGGCAGAGAGAATCCAATTTTAAAAAGCCACATTGATTCCCACCCATTAAAAAGAGAGCAAGCTGCAGTATTTGCTAAATGGATAGAAAAAGACTGAGGTCAGGGTAGGGGGTGGGAATAAAGTCATTACCCCGAGTTCGTTCTGAAGGACAGATAATTACAAATCCAGAGAATAAAATAGTAACTGTTTGACTTTATGTTATCTGTCGTAGTTTCTAAATTACAAAAATAGGAATTCAACAACAAGGGAGTGCCCAGGCGCAGAGACAAGGGATGCACAACGGAAGGCATCCAAGAGCATGTAGCTGTGATTAGTTGCATTTGGAGCATGAAGGCACACACGCACGCAGCGAGAGAGGGCACAGACACAGGAACCGAGAGAGAAGCCCTGCGAGTATCTGCGAGGGTCCTGTCTGCTTTTCGGTTCTTTGTCTTAGCACATTAAACAAATAGAGCCATCGCACAGGTCACCGAGGACCTTCCTTCTGCAACTGTGGCCCCAGCTGCACTGCACACAAAAACTATTATTATTCTCTAATGGCTGCACCTTTTGGACAATGATTCAGTGTTTTGGGTGGGTTTTTTTTTTCCCCTCCTTTTATGCAGTGCCACTTAGTCTTTCGCTTCATTTTATGTCTTATTCGCACACTCTTGAAATCTTCATGTAGTGACTAAAAATTCATGAGGAAGCCTTAAGTAGGAGCCCCCGCTTCCCTCCCTTTTTCTAACAGTAGTGAGCAGCTAAGTAGGTACTGGGCATGTATCGGTGCTGCTGCAGCAGCGAGGAGGTGGGAGAAGCTGCGTGGTGGGGAGGGAGATGGTGCTTCAGCCCTGGGGGTGCTTCCTCATCCCACATCTGGGAGCACGAGCTACAGACGGTGCTGCCATAGGGCACCGCGGCTCATCGGTGCCCAGCAAACGTATCCCAGAGCACAGACACCCCATGCTCAACACGGTGGCTGTGCTTCAGCTCAACACTGTGCGCCACCTGACCTGCGTGTTGTGGAGCAGTCACTCATCTCTCCAGCTTCAGTCCGACAATGCGAGCAGACAAGTGCTTGCTAGCATTAGTGAGGCTTTCATAATTGGTCCCAGCTGGTTAGTTATAACATGCCTTGTTGTTGAGCAACTACCTACTAATGCTGTCAGACATCCCCTGGTTGCATAAGGAGGGTTAGTATCATTATTAATTACAGGCTGCCACTGGCCTGTGCCACACTCCGCAGATAAGAAAGCCTTTAAGCTGCTCCTGGTCAGTCAAGGCCTCATTGGAAAATCTTGCGCCACCTTCAAGGAAAGCAAGCTTAGCCTGCAGCCACAGCAGCCTCCTGCCCTTTCGACCATGCTACGGTTCCTGCAGCACCTCGGTCCTTTCTCTCCTCTGGGTGCCACAGGGTCCGCAGCCAAGGCCAGCTAGTCGCTGGCCCTCCTGCCACCACGCCAGCCAGCATGCTGAAACCCTGGCTCGCCAGAGAGGTGCATGTGTGTGCACATGGATACATACAACGAGAGCATGGCAGATGTTTCAAAGCATCATGAAGAAGCATTACCCCAGTGCCCGGCCACACCACTGATGAAAACCACAACAGCAGCAAACGCTTCTAGTACAGCACAGCTTCAAGCACAACCTGAAAGCTCAGCACAGCAACGCATGGGGGAAATACTATGGAAGCGGCTATTTCACAAGCTACTTGAGTGTACTGATGGCTCTGATAACCGAAGCTAAAGTTTGCAACCATCCCCACTCCCCCAGCTCTCACTTGCCATGCAATTTTATCTGTGAGATACAGAAAGTCAGGGGCATTTTCTGCAGAAAACCAAGCAGCAACCCCTTCTTTCCGCCCTGTCACTGGGCTGCCGTGACAGCCCCCTTACAAAATTAAGGACTATGGTTATATTCTGCTCGTAGGATTCTTACACAACTTAAAATGCCATTTTGTGGGCAGTAATCAGATCCTGTAGCCTCAGGCTAAGGCAGAAGCTATAAGTGTGTCTTGGAGCTAGAGCTCCAGGGTTACTCAAAAGCACAGACCTTGAACTGGAAATGAGTCTCTTCAAATGCAACGTAAGACCACACCACAGAACTGGGCTGAGAGCAGTGGTCCACGTGTCTCTATTGGCTGTCCAGAGCAACTCTGGCCTTTGCCATCCATGGCTTTCATCTGAAGCAACCTCTCTGTGTTTGCTCCTGCTGCTTCTGCTTCCAGCTTTTACTGCGGCTGCCTTTCAGAGCCTGAGAAGGGCTTCAAGACTGCTAGGAAAATGCCCTAACAACTTACAGGTGGAACCGGCATTGCTGCGCTTCTTGAGTTGCCAGAGAGTGGCTGGGGATTCCTCACCTCTCTTGGACAAGGAGGGTGAATGCTTGGGCTTGTTCAAGGTCCATGTGACAGGATGCTCCCCAGCAAAGTGGGGGGGCTGTCAACTGTGTCTCAACACCCAGCTGCCTAATGCTGCAGATTGATCCTTTTTCTAAGATGTGAGCTATCTCCTCGTGCATGCCCAGTGGATAACCACACAGGAACAGCAAATACACTGCAATGCTTCATACCCATTACCACCATTCCTCATTCTAGTGTAGTAATTCAACATGCGCTTTAATGTTACACATGTCTCTGGAAGCCAAGAGGACCATCCACATAAGCTTAAGCTTAGTTTCTTTTGCTAGATCATAGGTGCTGATGCTGGAAGGTAATTATCTAAATCCGACGTAACTGTTTAAAGTTTATTCCCAAAGGATTTATGTAGGCATAAATACAGAGATTAAAAACAAGCAAGACTTTGGGAGCTTTTTATTACCTTCTAAAGTAGCCAGGCACATGGATATTTTATCTCTCTTTTGTATCTGCTTTTTTCCAACTGCAAAGTTCAGAGACTTCATACAGATCAGAGGCAAAGTTCAGACTAGCACTGACAATTTCATTAAAAAAGGGGAAAAAAAAAAGAGAGAATTGTGTTTTCTTATGTTCTCTGCTCTTTTATGGCTATTTTCAAAATGAAGAACAGACCCTATCAAAGTGCTAAGGGCTGAAAATGTAACTCTAAACGATACAGGAAACCTAACTTTGTGCCAATCCATTTTTACCATCTCTTTGTGGCCATAACAAAGCTGAGAACAAGAGCTAAACAATAGAGAAAAAAGAATAATTTCAACATATTTTCGTTGCTGGAAGTAACATCGGTGACAATAACAAGAATCCATTCAAAAGGCAGAATGTTATCTTCCAGCCCAGTTAACATACCTTTCTTTCTCTCACTCATCATGTATCTTCCACATCAAGCTGTATTTTGACCTCACATACAAAGGAATATGTTTGGAGACGCCACATCTTTGTATGCATATTAGCATTACTGCTAAGTAAAATCCAGCTCCTGGTACCTTTCCCTTCCCTGGTCCCTCACGCATCTTCCAAGAGGAGATAGGTTATCAAATGAGCCTCTAGAAAAGTATTTCCAGAAACAACATGGCTATCTTCTGCTTTTGCTTGTGCTCATGTAACCCTCCAGAATCCAGTCCAGTGATTTAAGTTGCTAACAACATCAGGAGCTGTATTTTTGACAACTATGGGGATGAGATTGCTTAGATAAGCTTTTATTTTTGATACAGGCCTTCATCAT
Organism: Tauraco erythrolophus; assembly: GCF_009769465.1. Lineage (NCBI taxonomy): Eukaryota > Metazoa > Chordata > Aves > Musophagiformes > Musophagidae > Tauraco > Tauraco erythrolophus. Next base: position 65,827,688 of record NC_141468.1, on the reverse strand, counting down.
TACTTTCTTTTACCTGCTGAAATCAACTGACAGTATTTCATCATTAACTTTTTAGCACAGTAACTAGGAAATCCATCTAGCCTCAGCTGAACCTGTTTACCTTTTAGATTTCATCTGTCCTTCTTAATATTGTTGTGAGCTTCAAAGAAAGACTCCCATTTTCCTCTTGGATGATTATTCTCTGTTTGCAGTCTCCCACTGGCAAGTAAAATGCTCTTAGACAAAATAAACTGAAATTTTTTTCAAGCCATCAGTTACTCCTTCCACCTCACCACCCTGGACCTTCTTCCGAGTGCACAGCTCTGCATGGAAGCAACTAGTTGAAACATGAATTCTTACAATGGTGGATCCGAAAAAGGCCATCAGCTTTCCTTCTGTATGCCAGCTGTCACGTTAACGTGCATGCTAGCCCTCACAGTCATGTGTACCACTACACTCTGAATTACCCTTTTGTTTAAGGGCCTCAGCCACAAAAATCTTTGTGTGTTAGGTGCTGTAAACACAGCCCTGCTTCAGAAACACGGTATCTGAGGAGCACAGCATAAGGTAAACAGCAACAGACCCCTAGAGCTAGGCTGGAGAGGACGGGGAGAAAACATGGTGTTGCTCAGCAGTATTACCATGGATGATCTAACTGTACCATCTACAGTTAAAACACAACTCATTACAGCACTGCTTCTCCTGTCATCAAGTTAACTGAAACATTGCTAACTTTTCCTTGTCTGCTTCTACATGAGCATGAGCATCAGCTGCTGGAACAGACAACTCTCCTCCTCTCCAAAGGCTTCAGCTGGTGAGCTTCCTGGGCTCAGGAGGTGCGCACTTCACCAGAGTTATTTGAAAACTGTCCCAAGCCTCCTGCAAAGGTACAAGTTCAGTGAGGACACTACAAAACTTTTGGCGCTCTTCATGTCTCATGAGGCCAGGGGTACTACAGACATGCTTGAGAACTTCTGCTTCAAACCAGCTAGGAATGGCAGTGGTTGGCAAAAAGAAAAACAATGACAGAGTTAACCCAAGTCTTTGAACCATAGAGTTTTTGATTCAGAGTCACATCAGTCAGATTCAGGCCAAATCCCACACATTTACCCTGCCTCTGTCCCCGAGCGGGAACCTTTGGAGACAGACGGTAGGTTTGGTAGTGGGTAGAATTCTGCCTAATGCAAATCAGGAGACAGAGGGGACAGAACCTGAAGGTGCACCCAAGCACCAATCCCATGCAGTCACAGCAAAATAAAGGCAAAACCTGTCAGCACAAAATAACTTGTGTCTATGCAAGTAAAACAATGGCTGCAGTTACTTCTGTACTTCAAGAAGGGGAAGACAGAGGTCGAGCTGCCACTCAGGGACTCACAGTTTACTTTCCAGCCCAGTGCAGGAGAAGCACACTGTCCTTTTTAGAAATTGGCTCTCTCTCTGGTTTTGAAGCCTCCAGATAGCAAGAAGGGTGAAATCTCATCTTCATTCCTCTCACATCTCTCCTTATATATGGGGAACAGCAACTTCCAGGTAGCGGTTGCCTGTAAGAGTATTTCTCCTCTGCCCTTCCCCTCTCCAGATTCCTAAAGCCACTTCCCTTCTGTTTATTCCTCTTAGAACTGAAAATTTCTCACAGTATATACATGCATGCCTCTCTCCTGCCTTTTTTTTCCCTTGTAAGGCACCACAGAATAACAATTGTGTGACCTGGCCTAAAAGGCAAAGGACATTTCCTTGACCTTCCTCCTTAAACAGGTAACAGCTGTGGCTCTAACTCAGCTTAAGTCAGGCCACAAGATTAGTGTTTTTCAAGCAAGATAACCACTCTCAACTGCTTGAGAGTTGCTCCTTTTCCCCAGCGTGACCTGGACAAGGAGGCAGCTACTGAGCCCCCACCTGAGAATTAGCTGCCTTTACATTAGCTTAGGCTATTATGAAGCATCAGTGCAGCAAAAGGCTTGAGAGTTAAGATAGAAACTTCAGGGACTGAAATCACAGCATTCAGGGGTCTGAAGCTGGGGAACATACAACCCCATACTAATTGTAGCATATTCAGGTAATTTCTCTCTCCTGGTAATGACTCATTTGTTTATAAACCAACGTCAGTCACTTTTCTAACCTCATTGCCTATAAGCAGCAGAGCAGAAACACTTTCCAATCAGAAAATGCTCTTCAGTGTAATACAGCTTTTTGGTCTCACTGTGCTGAGGCCTAAAAGTTGTGAACCTAACGAATGCACAGATGTACGCAGTAAGCTTCCTCCATGTTACACTTAAATCTCTTGCCTGCAGTGAGCAAACATACAGGGGGAGGCAAAAACCTGATAGGATTTAAATACATGGTACTTGAGCAAAGCATCTCTGAAATCCTGTGCAAACTGTGTTGCTAATGCTGCTTTTTCGTATTCAGAAGTGTGGATGATGAATCTTGCTACTCGTAATTCTTCTTATTTTCACACTTGGAGCACCAATCTCATGCCAACAACCCCTCACCTCGTTCAGCTTCTCAGCAGCCACCACTGCTCTTAGCCAGCTACTGCCCTGACCCAAATGTGCATTGAAATACGCAGAAAAAGACATGGAAAATCATCCTCCAGCATGTAACTGCAGTGCATTCTCCTTCACTGGCCACCTATTGTAGGAGTAACATCTGTGGGTCACCACACCGCTGTTCCTATGAGTGGCTGCTGCTGTTCTGTCATCAGAGCTGAAAAACAGAGCACCCTTTCCCCGCTCCGTTTCCTCTGCACTTGGCGAGGAAGCGACTTGAGTGGGAGGAGAGAAAGGAGAGTAAACACAAAACCACAGAAGTAAGCAACTAGGAGCAGAGACCAAACTTTATGTCTTTCATACACATGCTAACAGCGGACTCTGCTTGCAGCCAGCTCTTGTTCTAGCACTGCTCGTCGTACCGTCACTCACAAGTATCGTTGCAGAAGCAACTGCTTGTCTCCATACTGAGCTAGGTTATTTCCCAACCCTTGGTCTAAGCACAGGTATCTTCACCAAAAGACAGTATGTCTTTTATGTACCACAGAGATGGAGTCTGAAGCGCTACAGCCAATAGCTGCAATAGGAGGGGTTTGATTTCTCTTAGGTAAATAGCTCTTTTTAAGTAAAACAAGCTAGCCATTTGTAGCTGTTTCAGACCTGCCCTAGTACAGTAAATACGAGAGTGACCTTGATTTGTCACATCATTTCACCAGGCTGCAGCCTTAAAGGGACTTACTGCGCTTATAAAGCTTGAGAGGAGAAAAATAGCAGGAAATCCTGTGACAGGCTTGTTTTGGTGATCATGCGAGAGAGACAGTAGCAAGAGAAGGAGAAAAAAAAACACCAAAAAAAACCCTAAACTGAAGAACACCTGTGGCCAACCTGCAAGTGGGGAGACTGGGACTTCCGAGCCTCTCACTGATCCTCCCAGCGTTACTGAAACAACTTTGGCGGCAAGTGTAGAGAAGGTAGAGATCAGTTTAGAATTCAATGCTGGCTTTAAAAGAAAAAGCTTCATGGATGCTTTTTATGTCAGGAGTTCCCAGATGACTTCAGGTGGCAGTACGTGGATTGGTAATGGAGTGTATTTGCACACCATCTCCTCTCTGCAAGCCCTCCAAAGCACGCGGCAACTCCACCTCAGCCGCATCTGAAGCGTGTTTGTTTCCAAACCAGAAAGTGTTGCTTTCAGGGAGGTCAGCCACAGGCGTGGGACTGCGTGGCACTGGGGGGTGTGAATGCCCACAGAGGGAAGGTGTGCTTCAATGGGAAACTTATGGAGCAGAGTGGGTGGAGGGGAAGAGAAGCACTGTTCTCCAAAACCACGTCCCTCTGGAGCTGATGTGGAGAAGAGTGAGGTGAACTGCCCCAGCGTGGACAAGACAGCTGTGTCAGAGCTGGTGGTCGACCACTGAGCCCTGGTCAGCAGCCCTGCCACCGTGGCTCTGCTCTGTTTCCTGCTCCCTGCCCACGTCGCACTGCCGAGATCGTGGGCAGTGCCACTGAGGGTGAATGGGGCTGCCCGCATCCAGAGGGCTGCCTTTCCTTCAATGGAGACCACTGACATGATTAAAAGCTGTGACAGCCTTGGGAAAATGCTCTTTTTTTAGAAGTAAATTTGTGTTTACCTTCTTTTCCCTGTGTTTTGCTTGCTTTTTTGCATGACCGCCATTTTCCTAAAAGAGGGATCTTTGTTTAGCTGCTCACCTGCTCCCAGTGCTCATCCCTCACCAGAGGCCATCATCCTGCCACTTGCACTGGTCGCACTGGCAATCCTAACCCCGTTCCACATTTAAAGGGAGATCGTAACTTCAGGTGGAGATGAGAAACTGAGAAACTGCTGGAAATTAGGAACTCCTAAGAAACAGTCTTTTTCACTCAAGTATCTCTAACAGCGATGAACAACGGAAAAGTAATGCGGGAACGACGGGGTATGGTTAACAAGTGGCCCAAAGCCCAGATTTCAGGGTGCTCTTAGGGTCTCTGGTTGTTCCAACAATTAACGGTGAATGTGTCAGCCAAAAATCTTTTTTTTTTTTTTTTTTTTTTTTAAAAAAAAATCTGTGCTTAGTGGGACTTTGCCAACCAGTTCCCTGCGTAGGGCTACGGCAGAGGTTTTGCAACTCCAGCTGACTGGTGAGGACCAGAGCCCCTCACCTGTGGTGTAGCATCAGCTGATAAAAAAACAGGGCTCCCAACCCTGGTACCTGCCTCTGGCTGTTTTCACGTACTTGTCTCTCATCTACAACACTCCTAATGGATTGAGCCCTGCCTGTGGACACACAGGTTCCTGACTTCCCAGCCACCAAGACAAAACTGAGATCTGCAGAAGGAATAATTAGTGTCAAGCCTTCGTCTTTTCTACACAGGAGCTGTTTTTAAAGAGGGGAGAGGAGACAGAAGGGACTGGCCCAGCACTCAGTTGAGATATTTGATTTTCCACCATTCAGACATGGATGAGCCAAAAGGAAGCAGCACAAGACTTCTCCCCCTCCTTGGGCCATCGATGACTTCTCTTTGCTAGGGAAAGCCTCTCTGTCAGGTTCCTTGCAAACGGCCCTTTGTTACAAATATTATTGGGCCTGGAGGCACGTAACTGGGCATATTTTATATACTTGGTTAATAAATAAACAAAGCCCTCCTGTGACAGTCTTTCCGACTCCACGCACGGACGCAGAGCTCTTCTCGGAATGAGGCCAGCATCATGTGCTGGAGCTGGGCAGGGAGATGCTGCGGTGTCACAGGGAAAGGGGCAGATCGCTAACTTTGAAAAGATAAAGGAGAAGCTGGTGTGTCTGCTCAGAGCAAAATAAAAAACACCTAGGGAAATGGTAAGAAGGTTTCAGCAGAGAAAACCCTAGGGAGACTCCGGTCTGAGATTGTTTAGGCTGAAATATAGACTTTTCTCTTTTAAATTAGACCCCAGAAAGGGGGTTATTCTGGAATATACAGTGTGTATCTTCTGTTGGCTGCACCACAGGCACAACGCCAGTTTACCATCCCCGCTCCGAGGTGATTTATACACAAAGGAACTTGGCGAAGAACTATCATTGCTTGAGTTTTGTAAAACCAAAAACCAACCTGGCCTGACTATCGCAGAGATGGGACAAAGCCAAAAGCTTTCAGCTGAACGTCTGTTGCTTTCCAGGACTCGGTGGTCTCGGTACAAAGAAACTGAGACTCAATTAATCCTGGTGTAGGTTTTGCAAAAAAAGAATTCTGCTGAATTTTGGTTCTGGAAAAAACCCTCCAAACTCCAAGTGTCCTTGGGAAAGAAATGAACAACTGCTTAAAATAGTACAGCTTGAAGTCTGCTTCCCTCCACAAAGTCTTCTGCAATGTACTGCCTGCTTTGCAAGCCTGCAGTCCTACCAGGCATGATCGTCACTAAGTGAAACACAGTTTAGACTTCAGCAATGAACTTGGTGGTTTTGCTCCAGTTCCCGGAAGAAACATTCATCCTCAAACCATCTATCTATCTATCTATCTATCTATCTATCTATCTATCTATCTATCCTGCTCTTTACCTTGGAGAGGCAGAGTCACTAAAGCAGTGAATGTTTCAGGTAGGACTGAAACAGACTGGCAGAGCACTGAGGGTCCCATAGGTGCAAAAGCAGTCAGATCTGAGATGGAGATGTTTTTGCAAGTCCGGAATGGCAGAAGATTTTGAAACGCACTAACATTGTTATACAAGGACATAACATATGCCAACTCACTGAGTAAACTAATAAGCACAGCCTATCCCTGCTGCCATTACTACTGCCTCATTTAAAGAGCAGTTTTGGCCAGAATGACGCGTGCTCTGAGTCACGCAATGGGGAAGAGGTTGTGATGCTGCTTGGGAATCTACCTTGTTTCGGCTCACTGTCAGCAGGGTTAGACAACTGATACCTGTCATGGCATGATGTCCATGTGTGGCAAGATGGAGATGAGAGATCCACTTTAGCCCCCTGCACCCCTCAGGACCTGCACTCACCCAGCTACGCATGTACAGCCAGTTAAAACACACCTGCACACAGCCTCACTGTTTACTCCATCCAGCATGCTGGGCAGCAAACTACCTGCACGCAGGCCTTTACGCCTGCCTATTTTCTTGCAGAGTCTGAAACTAGACTGATAAACACCTCTTCGAACTGACACTCAGCTTCATTCTCTGTTATCCAAACATTTCATCAAAGGCAGGCCTTTGATGAGACCTACAAAGCAGACATCTGAACCCATGGCCAGATACGCCACATACCAAAGACTTTTGAAAACAAGGAACCAAAACTACATTTATCTGTTAATAGTGCAGGGGTGACAGCCATTAGTTTCTACCTCCAATATTCTGCAAATTCTGAAAGACTTAAATCTCATAAGGTGATTATGCCATTCATTAGTGAAACGTCGTCATCCCTGGGGTGCAACACAGCAGCTGTTTCAGCTGAGCAGCAAAGACAAGCCAAAGAGGGGAACGTAACATAGTGGTACAGGTCCCAGGAGAAGCCCTCCTGCTCTGAGTGTCCCAGTGCTTCCACCCCACACTAGGGAACTGCTCTGGTTCCTGCAAGGGAGGACCGCAGCTCTACCTGCCACCCCAAGCATCTGCTCTCCCAGAGGGTATTAGCCCCTCTTCCACTCAGTTGCATGAATGTAAGCTCTAACAGAGGAGGCATCTGTTGCAGCCTGAGCCCTGCATTTTTTAGGATGTGGGTTTTCCCAGGAAGGTGTTCATACAAGGATTATCAACCCAGAAGGGATCTCTCTAGTCATTCCTCCCTCTGACCTCTTGCAAAACAGAGATCACAAAGCCTACCTCCATGACCTCCTCTTCAAACTGCAGCTTGAAAGAGAAAAGGAGAAACTAAAATCCCATGAAGATACCCTGTGACACAGCAGCTGTCGCAGCTTTTTGGTCGGTTGCTCTGTGAACCGGGCTTCATTTCCAGCCTAAGTGTGCCTGGCTAAAGCCACCAGCTGCCAAGCCCTGCTCCTGCACCACGAGCTGGGCAGAGCAGCCCTCCATCGGCAGCTTCGGTTCCCACACAGGCAACTGCAGCCCATGGCTGAGTCGCCACGTACCTCCATGGAGGGTCAATGACCAGACCTGGACCGACAGCTGGTGGTGACAAGACGAAGGACCGCGGTGACTGAGGGGCAGGCTGGGACTGCTGTCCCATACGAGGGGGAACACTCGGGTGGCCACCGGCCAGGTCCTACACATGCAGGCTAAGGATGCTACGTGAGAAATGTTTTGATCCCAGCGAGTTTACAGGCTGAAGACGGGTGGGATGAAGGCGGCTGATCCTCTTCACAGTGTTCCCCTTTTGAGGTGACAATCTCTGACTTGGCTGGAGCAGTGATGAAATGCAGACGAGGCGGGATAGCCCCGGAATGACCCAGCGGCACTGGCAGGGAGCTCCAGAGCCACAGCCATGGGGGCCAGGGCAGACGGCCCTGCACCAGTGAAGGTCGGGTGGGCGAGAGGACTCTGCCCCAGCTCCCAGTCTGCTCCGGCATCATTCCCCTCTACTAAAGGTCTCAGGACCGGAAGCTTTAAGCTCTCACGACAGCCATGAGGTCCTTTGCCATTTGGGTGTGGAGCCAGTGGCAGAGCCCAGGGTGCGCCTGTCCGCCCCTCTCCCACGCTCTTCCCACCAGGCTCTTTCTGGTGCCCATCCTGCTGGGCTGTGCAGATTCAGGTCAAGAAAGAGCATGGAGTTTGTTTAAAGACACTCCTGTCTCCTGCCTCCGGGAGCAGAAAACAGGCCTGTCATTTACAGGGACAGGAAGGGCCTGTTCTGAGAACGAGCAGGATCCCACACCACTTTCCTCACTTGAAAGGATTTGGCCATCACATTCTTGAGAGTAGTGTTAAATAAAAAAAAATAAAAAAAAAAGAGAGCGAAAAGAAAAAGCAAGTTGTTAATAAAATATGGGGACGACCTGGGAATTTGCTTCCAAAAGCCCACGGTAAAAATCCTCCAGCTGAGAGCCAACCTCTACGTTATATTCCCCAGCGCTCTGGCTCGTGGGGCACAGGGCTCCTGTCACCTCTTTGGCATGCCTGCTTACGGCCTGAGAGGCTTTACTCTGAAGAAGCTTTTCATTCACCTTCGGCTTAAATGTGCCATTTCTTGAAGTCATCCCCTTGTCTTTTATACTCTTGTAAGCAAAACAAGTGTAAATTAAATGGAAGACACATTAAACCTTTATAAAGCCCTGTGTTTCCCCTAGCATGAAAGTTCCTTCTCTTTGGAGTGGAATCAGTCTTTACCCTGTGCTGTATTTTTCCCCATCAGAAAATGAAGAAGAATATAAATTTTCCTCATGACTGGAATTTAGCTTCATCAGCAGCCCCCTGCTGATGTAATTCAACCCAACGAGATCTTTATTTTTCCTTTTTTTTTTTTTCCCGGTGAGCTGCTGCCCCTTTTCCCCTCCTCCCATCAATTTAGGCATGGAAAACAAGGGAGGAATTAGACAGAACTTATTATCTAACAAGCCGCAACTTCAGACCGTGCAGGAAAGACATTTAAAATATAAGAAGCAAATTTTATCAAGCTTTTTTCCTCCCCAGAGACTGCCACAAAAATATTCCCTGTTTGTCGCTAAGAATGAACCGTTTTTCTCTTTCATTTCTGCTTTCTGTCACATATTTCATTTTGGCTGCCCCTTCTGTCTTTCAGCTAGAGACCTAGGCTGCTAATGCAGAATCACAGATAACTCAACAACAAAATGCCTGTATTATCTTTTTTTTTTCCCCCTTCCAGTCTGCCAGGTAATTGCAACCCTAAAAGCTTTTGCATATTTACCACAGAAACATGTCTCTCTTGGAGGATGGGACTGTCATCAGGTAGAATATTTCATTTAATAAGCCTCTTCTGAAGTATAAACTAGGGTTGGGCATTTTTTTCTGGCCTCCTTCAGAGCAAAGGACAAGCAGATAAAAATCAGCTGCTGCAATGCTACGCTGTCAAAGTTCCTGTTCCTGTGAAAATTAACTCTTCCCAAGCTCAGAGCTCAGGTGGGCCTTGCCACCATGATGTTTATAAAGTAGGAAAAGGGTCTGTTATCAACTCATGTTGGTTTTTTGTCCCCAATCCTCCCCATGTATAAGGCAGATATAAACAGAGAAACTACCCTGCTTTTCTGTAACCCATCTGATGAGCTGTGGATGCTGCCAGGACTGATTTTCATTAAATCAGTCATCAAGAAGGATCACATTTTCCCTCTTTGCCATTGTTTCACATAATTACAACAACGAAAACATGGCCTGAACATTTCTAAATTCAGCTGTCATCTAAACACAAATTTCCCTTTTTTCCCCACTGTTTTCCCCTACTGCTGAGGCAGCAGCAGAATGGCTTTTCTTGGTCCTTGGGATGTTGAATTAAGCTGACTGGTACCAAAGAGAGGGTCTGAGGAAAACATCTACACAGAGACTTTGCATCTTGGAGTCAAGACAGACAGAGAGGATGATCTTCCAGGGATTATGAAAAGAGGTTGCTTTGCTGAAACTGTTCAACAGACAGAAAAGGGATATAGCTGGTTCACACATTTCACTTCGGGCACGCCTATGCAGAGGTCAGGACTCCATCCTAGCACATAACATACCTGCAGTTAAAACCACTGTGACTGGCAATCAACAGTCCACGAAAGGTCCTCAGTCCAACACCAAATTACTGACAATACTCATTCACCTCTACCAACAGCTTCTCACATGAAGAAAGGTGTTTCTAGCCTGGCCAGGCTGCCCACTCGCCTGGAGCAGAGCTGACAGGAGCCAGCCAGAATCCTCCCACTGACTCTAGCAAGCTCCACAGCCTGTGTGAAAATTACTCCTCGACAAAGCATCTTTTGCATCCATACGGTTTTTCTGTGGGCCAACCTTATGCTTCTAAAGTCTTTGGTTTCACGTATGAGTAAAGACTGGAAGACATAACTGAAATATGGATTGATTGTTTAGGTTAAGGTCTTTCCGAAACCAAGAACCTACTTGCATTGACTTGGAAAGGAAACATGGACTCTCCAGATCCATCCCCTTTTCTGGAAACAGTCCCAGAGAGAACAAAGTACTGGCAGAGGTGAAAGGCTTTCTAAATTGTAACTGGCAAAGTCTGTTTTTACAACATTTTATGATTATTTACAAATTTACAATCATTTTCAAGGCAAATAAACTCCAAGAGGTTAGGATACGCTTTTTTCTATCACCAACAAGACATTCTAAGAGCCATCTCAGTTTAGGATTACAGGATGACTCTCATTCATTTATAGGAATGTAGAAAAATTCCCATAGGTAAAATATTTCTCCTAGTAATGTTACATAAGCCCAGTCTCTTACCTGTAATATCTGGATTGAAGGTAAGTAGAACATACAGCTTTAGACACATGGCTAGCTGAACCAAAGTCTATGACCTTGACCCTATATGGCTGTCGTGACGGGTCTACCAACATGATGTTCTCTGGTTTGAGATCAGCATGAATCAGTCCCAGGCTTTTCAGCTTCATTAGGGCAGTTGCTACCTGCTGGAGAATTGGTCGAATGTACTTAAGGGGCAAGGGACTGAATTTGTTTTGTTTTAGGAAATCATAGAGGTTCTGCTCCAACATTTCAAAGACCAAGCATGTGTGATTCTTGTGCTGGAAGCACTCATATGCACGGACGAAGTTGTAGTCATCCGCGCTTTCTGTGCTCAGCCGAGCCAGGATGCTCACTTCAATCTGACCTTGCCGGGCATAGGAAGGATGGTTCTTTAGGATCTTGATAGCCACAATCTCATTAGTGCCACGTTTCCAGCATTTGACTACTTGTCCGAAGGTTCCACGGCCAAGAAACTCTAACACTTCGTATGTGTTGGTCATGGAACAGAGCACCTCATGTTGCACCAGCTGGTAATCCCCTTCGCTGTTGGAACCACTGTTTTTGGAGGTGGCCGTGGAGGTGGTGGCGGTGGCTACAGTGGCCCCACTGGCATTGTTCTGAATCATTGGTGGATGCTCTTCGATGATCTGCACGCTGCTTGTGTTCTCGATTTCCTCACTTTTGCGCTTAAGTCCACATTTTTGGTACGTGTCCAGAAGGCTCACAGTGCTGCGACGCATCAGGTTGTGTGGCCCGCCCAGTGTTTGCCCAGACACTGCAACCACACCAGAAGTGCTATTGGCGGATGTCACCACGATGTGCCCCGTGCTTGCTGGGAAGATGATGGTCTGTTCATAAGGGATGCTCGGATTAGGGATCTGGAGGGAGGCGTTGACGGCTGCTGCGGCGGCTGCTTGGGAGGACTGCACGTTCTTGCTCTGGCTGTAGACTTTGCTGTGTGTGCCGTACCCAGTCATATCCCAGTTCGAACTCGGCTCCACTTTCAGTTTCTTCACGCTACAGAAGGCACTTGACTGAAGGGTGTGAGGAGAGAAAACTTGCACATGCGAGGCCATACCTGCAATACAACATCAGAGTGAAACCACAGTGTCACGATGCCTTCCCCAGCTTTTTTCTTTTGTCCACTGGCAGGAAGGGAAAATGGAATACAGACTTCAGATACAGCACATGCACACACACAAAAATCAAGTTCTTCCAGAAATATGTATTCAACTCAAATAAAATATTATGCTCTAAAATAAATCATTGCCCCTGATTGAACTATACTAACAACAACCAAGACTCCTGCACTCTTGACTCTCCCCCTTCTCATTTTTGATAACAGGAATGTAAATGTTATTTTTATCTCCTCTGCCTAAAAAGACTCCTATTCCCATTGTCTCCAGGAATATATCTAGCTCTCAAGATGAACTGATGTCAAATACTGCAAAGTATTCTGTCTATGGAGGCCAAATCTCAAATCCTCAGGCTCATCCTATATTAAACAGTTTGGTGGATCTGGCTTAAGCCCTCCGTTTATTCCCATAAAACCACTGTGTAGCTTCTGGCCTGCCAGTAAGACAGGATAGGACCAAGACATGATACACTGTGACAAAATGGAGGTGCAGGAACAAAGCTGAGAAGCCAGAACAGAAGCAGCAGGCGATGTTTCAGGTCGCTTGCCAAGTCTGCATGTGGGAATCATGGACAATGCTGCTCTGTGCTCAGGGACACTGGAGAAGGGAGTTGCACAACATGAGCTTCACTGTGTGCTCTCAGTTCTCCCAGATCCATAAAATTGTGTTCATCTATTCTTATTCATAGTGACAACACCATCACTGGAAAGCAGATCCCCTGGAAATGAATGGCATTGTTGATGAAGCAACGTACACATTAGCATGTGGCAGAACTAAGTCCTAATATAACTTTACTTTTTAAGAAAAGATAAAAATTTATTTTATTGCAAGCTTCTTTGGTTCTAGAAGAGTTAATGATCTTCTATATCTTTATCAAAAAAAACCCCACCAAACAAACAAAAAAGAAACCCACAACCTCACAACCAAAGTCAAAATAAAATATCACTGAGATAGACTTACTGAAGGATTCTGAGTAATATTCCACAGAAACAGAAAATGCTCTTATTCAGAAAAAAAGACGTGGTCCACAGAGAAGAGGACATCTAAGTCTTGACTTGCTGCCAGCTTTCCCTGCCCAGGATAGACATGGTACCACAGGGGCAAACGTATTGTGAATGGTACAAATCTATGGGGATTCCTGGGGACGGAGTCAGTGCCTGGTGGGTGTTAAAGCAGAAAGGCACAGCCTCCTTCACCCTCCCATCTGTCATCAGTGTTTCTTTTTAATAAACCAGAATGACTAGGGAAGAAAAAGACAATATGCTGAGCTGGCGCTGTTGCTGAATTATTAAGCACAAACATAACCTTGACTTGTTTTCAACTTTAAAAAGTTAAAAGCTGAATGAATGCTTCAGTGACAAAACTGCAACAAACTCCACAGTGCACATGGATGATTTCTTCATGTGGAGACCTGAGAGTATCTAACACTCAGCTCCACTTCCTAAAAGAAACTCATGCTCCACTAGCCCGTGTTGCTCTTTGGAAGATTTCTGGAGCTCATGTGCACACATACAAACTCACACGCACACATGCATAAACATACACACCCATATAGAAAAATATGAATGTTACTCCACACTTCCAATGCTGAGTAGCATGGTCAAGCAAACACACCTAAACACATCCAACACCCATTTTCCAGTTAATGTCCAGCATTCCAAAGCCCAGGAACTGCTCAGGAGAGGAGCGCTGTGGTAAGCCAACAACCACCGTATGTAGCTATGCAGAAGTAACCAGCAAAGCAATCACCCAAGTTTGCTTCAACACCCCCACCTTCATCCCTACCATGGTGATGAATTTGTGAAGACAGGGCAGACGCAGAAGAAAACCCCTATGAGGACACGTAGGGAAACCCTCACCACTGATGAAACACACAACGCCAAACTCCACTAACCCCGCTCTAGCAAGGAAGCCCTGCAAACCGCAGCGCGCCCTCCTTCGCAGATGGGACCCCTGGCTTTAATGTGATTTCCGATGCTGTTTGCTGCAATTCCTATTAACTCTCCACCCCAATCCCCTTGGCAGCAGTTTCCAAGATCCCTGTGACTGGGTCCTCGGACCCCCCAGCTCCCTGCCTGTCTAAACGCTTTCTCTCCTTTCCACAGGCTGATGATGCCATGAATGCCGTAGCATGTGGCATGTGGTGAGCTCAGAGAACCACAGCAATATTACTCAACTTGACATCCTGGACACAAATATCATATGTGAGTGAGCCGAAATTGTGTTTGTTTTTCCACTGATTAAGAAGAGTCACGGTGCTCCTTCTAGTACAGTACCGACCTGCCTGGAGAGTGGGGTTGGTTTGATGTATGTTTTCCCCCTGGACGCGAATAATAAAGCAGATGTAATTGGTAACATATTGTGGACCTAGCAGAGGTGTAATTTATAGCTTTATGGCTTTCATTCAGTGGTGTGCTTGAGCAGTATCTCTTCATACAAAATAAAAATGGAAAAAAACGATTGACGCAGAACAAGGAGAGAGATTCTTCTCACACTCCTCTAAAGATAACACCAGAAGACCTAGGCACCCCAAACTGAAGTCAGGGATGTGAAGTGCAGCAGCTGCAACCTTCTCAGCACCGCTGTAAAAATCAGGATAATCGCCACCATTAAGAGACAGATTTTCAACTGGTGCAAACTGGCAGGGCTCCAGTTGATATCAGCTGATGTTAAAAACAAGGTCAGCAGTCACTCAACGTTGTCAACGTCAGATGGCCGCCTGTGCCCCTTGGTGAAATGAGTTGTTGTTAGGGACTGGTTTCCACATCAATGACCAGCCCCTTGCTGTCCCTTTACACTGCTGGCAGCCTCAGCAGGGGGACAGAAACAGGGGACAAACACTGTCCCACTCTGGTACCCTAAAAACGGAGGGGGTGGTGGAAGTAGGGCTGAAGGAAGGGCTTTGGACTCCCTTGCTGCCTCTTCCACTCTCCTCAGAGGTTGTATCTCATTGCAGGAGAGATATTTTTTTTCCCCTAAAAACAGAAGTATGAAGTCTTCTTCCATCCAGAATTATTTTCTCACTTTTGAGGTTTTAGGGGCACACGTTGTAAGGAAAATAACTCGGCCAGCTCTTCAGCATAGTCCGATACCAAGAAATTACAGGCTGATTGACAGCTTGGTGATGGGAAAAGAAGGCTTCCGCAGTGAAGTCATTTTTATTGCAAATTTGCCTGTGCAGCCAAAGAGAGAAAAACACAACCCTAAATTTCCTGAGGACACTATTAAATTGTGCTGGTGGCATTTTTTTTTTTTTTTTTTAAAAAAGGATCTTTACTCCATGGCATAGCAGAAATAGTAATAAATGCGAATAAAAGTTGGACAGTTTGTTAGAGGGATCAAATCCCTCATTACAGCCTGTAATATAATTTACAACATCAGCCTTTTGATTTCATAGGCCAACAACGGCTTGCCACAATGTCCGTGAAGAAACAAGCCGGCAGTAATGAGGTGATCCGTGTCAGCCAAGCCCTGTGACAGCAATGCCTCCCTGAGCATCCCCCAGAGCCGGTCTCTGGGGAAGGAGCATCCTCACTCCTGGAGTCTTGGAGAGGTAGAGGGGCCATAAGCCACGGAGGGAGGGAAACAGGCAGTCTCACTTGGGACAAGTCCTCTTGAACTCAGGTCTGCCAAGAAACATCCTGTGCAAGGCTGGGCCTTTCTTGCTGCCTCCCTTTGACCCAGGAAGATCCTAGCAGACCCCTGGTCATGTTTTTCATGGGACGGTCTGATACTGGCCCCTGGTTCCTCTCCTTTTCACTCTCTGACAGCAGCAGAGGGGATGAGGATGCTCAGGACGAGCAGCTGTGCCCACTGAGTGCTCCTGCTTGCCTGAAGCCTGGCCCACCAGCCCCACCTGTGCTAGCAAAAGCTTTGTCTGGACTAAGGCAAGTGGCGACACAGACCGAACCCCCCCCCCGGCTCAGGTTTAGTCCCTGCCTTGGCAGGGTGCAGGGCAGCCTTCGGCAGCCCCAGTTAGCCAGTCAGGCTGCAGCCAGGACTCCGCAACATCGAAATACAAGCCCTGAAGAGCACAGATCTGATTTTTATATCACCCCTGCGCACGGCGAGTCTCTGGGCTGTGAGCAGAATCAAGGTTGGGCACCGTGCATTAAATAAAATTGATAGTTCCTTTCTTTAATAATGAGTTTTAGTGTAGCCATTTAAAGCTCTCACACAATTGACAGTAACCAGATTTAATGGGGCCTCCCCTGTCCTTGATACGACTCACGTAACTCCCCGTAGCATCCACATGAGCTGAAGTATGGAGTGTGCAGCCAGGGGACAATGTTAAAACAGCCCGAATGACTTTTATTAAAAGACTTGACTTTTTTTTTTTCCTGAGAACTCCTCCCACGTCAGTTTTCACTTAATAATAATTTAGCAGGTGCTATTTACAATTCAGATGACCCTCTTCTGCATGCATACACAAATCACGCAGCCACCCCACTTGTACTTCCAACAGGTTTCAGGAAAGCAAATGAGGTAAAGTTCCCTATCCACCCACCTCACCCCAAAGGGCAAAAAATACACTTTGGGGACTGAAGAAGGAACAGTTTGAAAGTCACTGATGTTTTCTTCTGCTTTACTCCTAGCACTTACTGCTGATTTATAAGCGCCGCCTTTGCGATGCCAAGAGACCAAGCCCTGCCCTGTATTAAGTAGGCAGTAAGACCTTCTGCAGTACCTGCAGAGCTGCCAGTGCATTGTAACCAGAGGCTGCTTGCTGACTGCCGCCAGAACGACAGTGCCTGCTTGAAAAATACCGTCGAAGGCACACGGCATGTGTTCAGCATATAAATGATGCACACAAGACACTCCTGAAATAAATATCTTCCACTTCTCCCTAGAGAGGCACAAGCCTGCAAACTCATATGCACACCCGGCTTAAGAAGGGAATGGAAAGGTATGGCTAATGTATTGCACCTTCAAAATAGCTGTGTCTCAAGCACAGCACTCTTCTCCACAGTGGCCTCTGTGTGGCCCCTTTTGAGGCACTGTCCCCACTACCACTGTGCTCTTGGAACCTCCTTAAATTTATGTCCCTGGAGGCTACACAAATTCCTTCTCTTGTGCTACCAAATGTTTGGAGACAACCTCAAAGTGGAGTTCAGATCTCAACAGCCTCAGCTCCTTCCTGTTCCTGGTGAGCAGAAGATGTCAAGGGAGCCTTCATTCCAGGTGAAAATCGCCCTGTCTTCCTGCTCTGCTTTTCCTGTCCTGCTAGTAAAACTGTCTCATCCTAATTAGTAGTTTCCTAAATGCTTATGTAGTGCACAGCGGTTCCCAAAGACGTGACAGAGCCCGTTCCCTGCACTGCTCCAGACCTGGCTTCATATGGCTCCAAGCTGTCATGTTTGAACCATGTCTCACAGCCAGTCAAGAAAGCAAGACTTCCCAACGCACGGAGTAGCTGCAAACAAAAGCATCCAAATCCAAGCATCCTTCAGCTCCCCAGCCCTGCCCGAAAAGCACATCTCCCACTGCAGTACGATGGCTAGGGAGCTCTGATCCCAATCACCTTCACACCCTGTATTCCCCTGCCACCCCAACTGCCCTCCTACACACCCATCTCCTGCATTTATAGCATCAGCAATGCAACCCTTACTATTTCATTCTCCACACCATGACTTTCCTATATAGACAGGTTAAAAGTTAACCAGGACCACAGTTAGTACTCTTGGGCATGGGGAGGTGTAGGCAGTTGCTCCCTATCGTGGCTTGAGCAGGTTATTTTGGCATGTGGCTCAGGATACTGCCATCTTCCTCCCGAAACCATCTTTATTTCTTTCTTTACTCTCCCTTTTAACTCCTTAAATCCATGTCAACTTGCCCACTGAGTACTGAAAGCTTTCTCAGCTGACCAGGCCAAAGAGGACACAGCAAGGAAAACATTGGGGAGACCTTCCTCTGAGTCAGCCCTGTCCGTTCTGTTCCCTTCTCTGAGCCTCTAGCTCCACCGCACCTGTCCGCGGGCACAGGAGGTGCTGGGAGAGGTGGTATGGGCTGGCTGGGGCTGCCAGACAGCACGGCTTGGGGAGAAGGGCATTTGGCAAGCCCAGGCTCAGAGCATATGTACCAATGCAGGTTGAAGGCTGGTGAGATGGTGCACATCTGCTTGCCCCTCCAGGACATCATCAGTGGTGGTGTTGGTGGGAGATGGGTGTTCTCTGCTGCACAGACCCCCCAGGGGCACCATCTGTTTTCCCAAGGCTACGGCATGGAGACTGTGAGATGGGCAGAGGTATCCATGCTGTGTCTGTACACTCTGGGAAGCACCCCTGCCACCCCAGGTGAGAGCTGTCATGAGTAGCCTGGGGTGAAATGGGCTACACAGAACCCTGGCATGTCCCACAGAGACCTAACGAGGCAGCACCACCTAGGGCTAGACCCTGCATCAAAGCCTGGCAACACCTAGGCTGCTCCAGCCCCATCTGCCCACACTCGCCACATCCAGCAGGTCACTAGACAACATGAGGGCTGGATTTGGACCATGGGCAACCACTTAAATAAGCATGCTATACATCCGAAACACCAAACTCTTCAGAATTAGTGAATACAAGGCATCATTGGCCACAGATCTCCCTTTAAACCATCTGTGCTCTCTTCTACTTTGTCTCTATAGGCCTAAGTCAATTCCCTGCAATACCAAGCCTTTCCTTCAGTGCTCAGTGACCACAATTTCACATTTCAGCTCTACAAAAATCCACTCTTCCATATCCACTACAAGCCACAAAGCTCTACTATTAGATATCTTCTGCAATCCAGAAACATCGCAATTCTTATTCATCTTTTTGATGTGGGTTCAGGTGCCCACGAGCCTGAGTAACAAGCTGTGAGCTACTCTGACATATTCCTGGGTTTAGGCACGTGAAGCAGTATCTCAGGGACAAATATATACGCTTACATTTATATCCTTCATTACACCTTAGTGAAGGATCCTTTCGGGGTCACCTCCATCTCTCACCTTAACGAATTGCCGCAATGACAAGAGATATTACAGATTTCCTCAGTAAATCATGTGACTAGTTTATGTTTCACATTATAGTTAATTAACGATGCAACACCTGAGAACACAGGTTAAAATATTCCTCACCAGAGGCTTGGCTGCCTCACTACTTCCCTGCAGGTGCTGCAGCCACTGGACCTGACACCAATTTCTAGATCTTGGTCTGAGAAGGTCCGGCAGTCAAGTCTGTGCTCACCTGAACTGGAAGGTAACCCCTAGATATCTTCCTAGGGGAAAACCCAGCATGGTTGGAATAGTGCAAAACTTCCTCTCTCCAGGACACCTCATTGTCACTGAGTGAGGAATTGAGGAAGCAGGTAAATACATTTTGAGTGAGGCAAATGAAGGCAGCAAGCAAATATATTTGAGAGACTACAGCCTTGACAAAATAGAGCCAGACCCCAGAAAGTAAATCTCCTTCAGCATACCTGCCAAAGCTGACAAGGAGACCATCACCTCTACAGAAATCACAAAATGATGTGGCAAACACTCTACCAAGATGTCAAAGTGCTCTCCAGACATAATGTAAGAAACCTGGGAGTCCACTGTGCCCACAGCAGGTCTTGGTGATTTGAGAATACAGATGGATAGCCCATGCCAGATGTACCTCGCTGAGCAACAGTCCTCCTGAGCCAGAGAGCAAAGCCTCCAGCTCCTGTGATGACTTCTGGAGTCTCGAGCAAAATGAGGTGATGAACAATAAAGACAGAGGCAATGGCAGCACCTGAAAGCCTTCAAGGTCTGCATGAGAGTGCAAAGGAACTTATGCACAACCTCAGTGTAAAGACATTTTAGGAAAGTGGGTGTCAATGGAGTCGGGAACGAGTTTTACAGCCAAACACTTGGTGCTCTCAAGGGCCTTGGTGGAGAAGAAAGTCTGCTCTGGAGTCAGAAATGGGATGAGAAAAAAAGAACACAAGACAAAGTCAGACAGGTGAGACCGACAGAAGCCCTGCTTTGAAGCTTTATCTTTGGAGGACACTGAATGATGTCTAACAAAATGCTTTGCCAAAGAAATCCTTCTTTCAGTTTTCTGAGGGAGAGGCCCAGCAGAGCTGAGGCACGTAACAGGTGCCCAGCTAGGGCTGTGCTGCAGGATGCTGGGGAACCCACAAGCAGCACCACATCTGCTTACAGAGCTCGAGACTGCGGTAACACCTGCAGCACCACACAAAATAAGGCATGACACACCGAGGCTCATATAATGCCATGCTTAAATGAGCTCCTGAAATGCTGGGAATGGCCAGAGGAGATGGGGAAAGCAAGCTACCAAGGAAGGTTTTGTGGCTTCCCCATCTTGAAGCTGAATTGGTGCCAGATGAGCCTAAAAGCAGTTATTTGGATCAATGTGCCAGGTAGGACTGTTTGGCAATAGCATATGTGTTCTACCACCTTCCTCCCTCCTATCATATGTCCTCCACGGAGGGAAAGTGGAAGAAACTTTAACCATAGTATTTCTACAGCACCTAAAGTTCCGTTTGGAGAGCTATACAAGATAGCCTGAGCAGTAAATATGACACTGGCCAGGGCTTGCCTTGTAGTCCAATTTAGCACATGTGCGGGTCCATATGTTTAACCTGCAAACAAATCTGTAATGCAAGAGCCTCTAGGTTTCCACAACTTCCATCTCTGATTGCTGCTTGCTGACAAAGTTGCATCCTGAAAGCAGAACTGAAAAAAAGAAGGATCTCAGCATGGCTCCGCTTTCCAGGCAGCATGGGTCAAGTTACTCAGCTGGGTCACTTCAGCTTCCATCTTCCAAACAGGGGTTGACAACAGTATCCCCATCTTACAGGGGAAACAGAGGACTTCCTCAATTCCTGACCCCAGGTCCTACAGCCTTCACTAGTCACCCCACCTGGTCCTCTGTAACCTTAGTTCCCAAAAAAGGGTGCCAGGGCCTCTGGAAAAGGGACCAAAATGAATCAGTGTTTCCTTCTGCTGCCCTGGCTGTGCCCCCCTCACCCACGCAGCACTGGCACACTCACAGCTTCCCACAACTGCCTACTGGAAAGCATATTTTGGCTTTTTCCACGAGGCCTGCCTCCCCATCTGGATGACTTCCCACCTGTAAATATTAGCGTTGTAACGTCAATGACTCCAACTGGCCAGCAAGTGTGGTGAAACCACAGGGAATGGCTGGCACCTCACATACCTCACTCGTTAGAAGCAGCCCTACTTGTGAAGGCAGGACGTGGGCAAGGTTCAGGCTGAGCCTCTCACTCCCACAGGATCTTTTCCTAAGTGTTTCATTTGCAGAGAGGCCATTGCATGACATTCAGCCCTTGCCTGTTTACGAAATCCGAAACTCAGATCAAGCACTAGCTGGGCTGAAAAGGTCAGTTTGCCTGTTCGCAAAGTCCCTCCCTCCATTTCATTTCCATCAGGATACAGATCTGTTGGAGAGAAACGTGCCTCTGGTGAGGTCTGGATGAAATACACATGATTTGGGCTGCAAAGGAAGACGAAGATTCAAGGAGAAAGGTGGGGAAGCTGGGAACAGGACTCTGCGAAAGCAGAAAATTGAGATAGACTGATTTGATGATCTCCCAGCTACCCCAAAGCCAGGGTTAACCATATCTCCTCCCTTCTGTAGCAACACCTCCCTTTCAAATAAGAATGAAATCCAAAGATAAGATTTACAGCACCCTCATACATCAAGGGCTATGGGGTGTTTTAGGAAATGAAGACAAAGGACAGTGCAGGTTAATCACCTGACCTGCTCTTTAAGTAGTTAATTCTGTAAATAATCTGTCCTTACACAGGCACAGCAACACACACCCAGACAAGGAAAACTCCTTCAGTTCCTCAAGGAAACACATTAATTTTTCACCCTCTCTTCCAGATGCTATACTCCTCATCGCTCAGGGCCAAGAAAACATCTCCAAAGTGATGGCCAAACAGTCAGAAAACTTCTCTGCTGTCACCTACGGCACTTGATTTGCATTCCAAAGAAAGACTACAAAACCAAAAATCTATGACAACAAATAGGCTGGGGCCATGAGCACAGCTCAGGACCAGAATGACCACAGCAGGTCTGAGGTATCCAGCCCAAACAAAAGACTGTCAGGGAGACACAGGGTTGAGGGTTTGGATGCGGACTCATTTCTCCTCAAAAATCCCCATTCAGACACCTCTTTAATTACCAGGCTGTGCCTGAGAAGGGTAACCCTGCAGAAAAGTGTCACTTAACTGTCTCTCGTGAACTCTTCTCCTTCGGGAAGCTCACAGGAGACCACAGTGAGAGGGAGCTGCACCAGTCTCCATGCAAACATGGGGCGTTACTGGGCGTATCCTTGGGAACGCTGGTAACTGCCATGCCTCGGAAATTCCACAGGTAGTTCTGCTGTATTTAAAGTTGTACTGACCCCTGTCACACAAAACACATGGTCACCCTCAGGCACATGTAGACATGCAAGCACTTGCACAGCCAGAGGATGACCCAAGAAGGCAATTAAATCTCTTCTCCGAAGGAAATGAGCGGTGTTGCCCCAAGCAATCCCACAGAAGTGCCTCTGGGCGCCTCTCTGCCCCCCTGACGGCTTGCTGCTGGGGCTGGGGGTACATGCCTGATCTCCCTCTGTCTTCATGGCAACTTTCTTTTTAAGCAAGGTCTAAAAGGACAGAGGCCTGATCAGCACGCAGAGGGGAAGCCTGTTTGGCCGAGGAAGGACACCCTGGGTGATGCGGGAAGCTCTTGCTAACACGGAAGGAAAACCTGATTTAAGCATGGGGATAAAATACATGAAGGATTTCAGAGCCTTGAAGAGTAAACATCCAGGAGCTCAAGAAAGGACATCTACTTGAGGAAGAAACATATAAGGCCCTCGTGTGCGATGAAGAAGCTCAGGGACACCAGTAACTGCCTACTCTCCCTCAAAGCTCTAAAAGAAAAGAAATCAGAGCAAGGGAAGTCATTAAGAGAAAGAAAACAATAAAAACCTCCACCTGTATCAGCAGAACTCCCTGGCTACCATCCGTCTCTCTCCCAGCTTTCTCTTTTGTGCAGGATATGATTATTTATTGACATATTTATTTACTCAGCTCTGCAGTGCTTAACGCCATGGCTGCTGGGCTTCTTGCGCTGGCAAGACTAGGTCACAGCAGAAGAGGAGCGAAGCTGAACCTGGAGCTCCAGTATGAGACATGCCAAATGCCTTCTGCAGTGCAGCCTGAGGCATGCTACCGCTGTGATGCGCCACAAAGGGGGACCAAGCTTTGAGAGCAGGCTCCAGGCAGAGAGAGCCCCACAGCCAGATTGGGCATACATACTCCTCTTCAACCAAGAAAGAGCAAGCAGGCGATCCCTTCGGTGGGTGTGCAGTGAAAGACGAGCCTTGGTGTAACTTTGCTCCAGATCACTCAGCACTTTCGAGACCCTGAAACACGAGACATGGGCACCTGGGCACACTTCACGTGGCATACGACTGCGCTCGCTCTTCGCTGTGTGGCACTCATGAGTACGGCACAATTGCTGAACCCAAACTTACAGAATCAAAAATCCACATTAGAAAGGATAGCTGGCTACAGACAATAGACTAGCTAAAGGGGCTGTCAGACCTCCTCCTCATCCATGATTCTACGTTTGTGAACTGACATGTCGCTATGCACTTACCCCATCTCCTCCGCAACCACCTTTTTGGCACTATTACAGCTGTTTTGCAGCTGTGCCCTTTCAACTCAAACACCCGACTCTTTCCTTTTCCTACAACAAGAAAATTAGAGGATTCAGCCTAGATGTAAAGGGACGATGAGTTCAGAATAATCAACGCACCGGTGATAATCGAGGCCAAGCTGTCCACAGTAACATCTATGTGTTTTGACTCATGATGAAAAAGAAGTCTGGCCAAACTGAGTCACAGGGAAAGAAGAGTTTCTGGTAAAGTAAGCTCTTTATGATTTTCTCACAAGGAGCAAATACACTGCTGTTTCCACAGGATCCAGAAAAAACAAGTTAGTAACATCTTGTGGTGAATCACAAGAGCTTTCAATAGCTAAGAGAACCTTGGCCATCTTAGCTTTGTCTAACATCGAAAAAACTGGCCTGGGATGGGCCTATAGTTGTTGGTAGAGCAATTGTGAGAATTCTAGTAAATGATAAGAGGGGAGAACTGCCAAAAAAAACCTAACCAAAACCAGCTAGAGGAGTTTAGTATGAGAAGTCCTGAGAACTTTCATCAGACCTCATGCACTCAAAACTCACAGAGAGCTTTCCAATATTCCCATGGATGAAGAATAAGAAGAGACTGGAAACTAGACTCAGCAGAAGTGAAGTAACTGGGGAAAGAATTTCAGAGGGAAGGGGTGAGTTTACACCCTATATAAATACCCAATTCATTTTATGTTTGCAGTACTCCTTTGTGGACATACTCCTTGGGTTTGGTCATTTTTTGTATCTGAAAATAGCCATGCTTCCCTCTTTAGTCCTTCCTGGGCTCATGGGAGACTGAAATGAGTCACTAGAGGACCAGCTGAGTCATCCAGACAAAGCTTGGAAAGCGAGGCAAAATTGGTCATCACATCCACAACTAAAATGTGGATGACGACAGCCTTCCTAGCAACCAACTATGCATTAGGCAGCAGAGGTTGGAGACCACTAGTCACTACAAGACATTATTTTAAGCCAGACAGAAGGCAGCCTTAAATGAAAGTAGTACAATGCAAAACAAGCGCTGACTGCTGGTTCTGCATCTGACACAACGCCCTTCTCCATTCAGCTACCCCACCCCAGTAGCATTAAGAAAAAGAGAGTTCCTTATCTCAGAAAAGGTCATCTCCGTCTTCCAGATCAGAGGCAATTTCTAGCCAATTTTCCAACTTCTACAAACCAAAGACCTAATTCATTGCAGTTCTTTAGAGTATCATCAAACCTTAACAAAACCTGTTTCGATATGCAGTCTCCCTCAGGACCAAATAACTATGACCTTTAAGAACACAGATCTGTATTTCATTTTTATGTCTATTATCTTCAGACCAAAAGGAAGTGGGGCAGTTGCTTCTGGGCGCAGAAAATGTGTTTACCTAACATTTTTTTTTATGGTGATTACAGAAGTTTAACAAGTGAATTCAGTGTTCAGGACAGTGGGTGACTGTTAGACCTGGCCTGAGGAGGTGGGCACACTGAGAGCATGTGCGGTGCAAGCTCCTGCACTGATCACTCAGTCAATGAACTCCAACCTTGCATTTGAGCACTGAACAAATGATGCTCATCCTGACTGGCTGCCCAGCCCTCCTGAACCTGCTGTTGATCAGCACACCCTGTCAGGCACGTCTTTGACACACTTGAACAGGCTAAAAGTGCCGAGTGGGACCTCAGTCCCACAAATGTTAGTCATAGGCACAAAGTTTAAAACACACATATTTATACCAGCACCAATAAAATCAGTGTCCCACAACACAGAGCTCACCTTCATCTCTGTCCCCCTTGATGGAAATCTGGCAAAAACACAAAACAAGATAGAGCTGAGTGACAAAAGCCACCAAGGGCAATGGAAAGCCCTTATATTTATTACGGAAATATTTACTTCACAGAAGAGACAAACAAAAGGGAGAAGATGCAGCTCTAGAGCAAAATGAACAGTAGGTAGATCTCTAGGGTTAACGTCTGCTCTCCCTGTGCTGTCATGGAAGGGCAACACTGACTTGGAAGGGCTGGGTCACATTGCACAGCTGCTCAGGGAAAGCGGTCTCCACACAGCTCGCCCACCCCTGCAAAGCCCGTGCCACAGCCTACTGCCACGCCAAGCGTGGGGGACTGCGAAGCAGCGGGCGGTTATGGGGACAGCGCATGTGGCAGGTCGACAGTGCAGGTCCCTCTGTGGCTCACCCAGAAAACCTGCTGGCTTGAGATCCCGGCCCCACTCCTCTCACCTGCCCCAAGCAGCGGCGAATGGCACTGAGGGACTGCACGTGAGACGGCACCAAACAGGTTTTCATGAAACTGCTCTAAATTTCCCAACTAATGATGTCACTCCTGTTTTGTCTTGGTTCTTCCCTCCAGCTCATTCCTGAGTTTCAGCTCTGCCCCCACTCCTAGCCCTCTGCACCATCTCTCTTTTTTCCTTTACCAAAAGAAATATTTAAACAATTAAATATTTAAAAAATAATAAAGGAGAAGAGCTGAGAGCTTCAGATGGGCATCAGTGAATGAAGGACCCGACAAGCCAGCGTAACGTTTGAACCTTAGGGAAGACAAGTATCAAACAGAAGGGGATGTAACTGGACATCTAGTCTTTTAAAGGCTAGGTGGCAGAGACTCTGAGTTGTTCAAATGAAATGATAACTTACTTCACACTCTGCAGGGGCAGAAAATAAATATGAAACTGGATCCTAGCAGCAGCAGTAGATCCCAAAATTGACTCTCCTGCTTTCTGCTCCAACGAACACGCTATACTTGGAAGAGTCTTAAAAAATAAAGCCCAAGCCAGTGTTCTCATGTCCCCTCCACTTCCCAAAGCCAATGCAAGCAGCTCTCTTGAGTGGCCCTCCCACCCACAGCACCCTGTGGGTTCCGGCACCCGCTCACAACCCAGCACTGGCACCATGGGCTCCCCTGGTACCAACCACGAGCAGTGTAGCAACTGCAGTGTGCAGCTCAGCACACACGAGCTACAATAAACTTGTCAGACTCTGTAAGACATGAATCATATGGATTACCACAACAGCAACACAACATGTGCAGCCCTGCTAAAAAAACAAACAAACAAACAAAAAATCCTAAGACATCCCAAAACACACGTAGGTAAACAGCCACTCTCCTGAGGCCGCCAGTACAGTTTTGCTACAGGGTCTGCCTGAAAAATATATACCCTTCTGACTTCTGACGCTTCAGAAATGCTTCTGCATGGCTGTAGCAGGGAGCCAGAGGAAAGCAGAAGTAACACGCAGGCTCTTCCCACTGGGAACCTGGACCACAACGAAGCAGACGCCTGGGATGCTGGAGGTGTGAGAAAACACTTGCAGCAAATGCCGCTCATCGGACACCAAGGGCTGTGGCTGCAGAGGCTGCTCAGAGTCATTGGAAAACAGATCTCCAAGTGCGCTTAGCCAGCTGGAGGTGCTGCTCCTCTCACAGCGGCAGGGAAGTGATGTTGGAGAAACAGCAATGTTTTTTCCTGCTCAAGGTCCTCCTAGAGTCCTTGATGCATCCATGAGACTGAAGCACGGAAATAATGCTCCAGGTGCATCTGAGGGGTTTCCATGCTACCTTTGCCCTTTAGGGCAGACTTCGGAATGGATGAGACCACTACTCCATCCATGCTTGTGGGCCACCAGGACATACCATTTCAACAATGAACCTGTTACTAATAACTAGACTTAGGATATACATATATTTTTCATTTGTATCGCTGCAATACTGTCAATAAGGACATTGACCATTTTACCATTTTGTTTTTCCCCTTGCTCTTTAATGATCTCACTGTGTCACCTCTTAAGCCACAGTCCTTCAAACACTCGCAGACATGCCTCACCTTCTAAGTAGCAACTGCAAGCCTGTGACCCAAGAGGTGAATCAGGCAGACAAAAGCAAAGGAGAAAGGCGTAAGGCCAGTTTGTTTGCTTTTCCTGGAGGATTCAGGCCAGAGACTTCAGCTTCTCTAGGTCAAGACAGTGTCTGCATGAGAAAATACTCTATAAAATTCTTTATTTAACTGTTCCTCTAGGGCAGCCGGCTAGACCCTCACACTACAGGCACGTGGGCCTGTGTCTGAGTTTAAGCACATGAATTGTCTTTACTGACTTCAGCAGGACAACTCACGCATTGAATTCTAACCACATGTGTAAGCGTTAGCAGGATCAGGGCATTAGTCATCTTCCCTAGTTTTATGCAAGGGGGTTTGTGTAGAAAAAAAAAGCAAAAAAAAACCTCCCACAAAACTTGTGGATACAGTTCAGGTATCCGAGTCACACTTGAATCTGAATTAAACTCCTCTTCCCACTCTCTCTTTTTAAAACATAAGTAATTTTCTACCAGTTAAGTATGTGATCTGCTCTTAACTGATTTCAAAAGAAATCCTGTGGAAGGCAGAGTCTCCTGTACCCATGCCCGCCCCAGAACCTACGCACTCTCAGAAGACCTACATGAAAGTTCCACGGGTTTTCTTCTGGATTTTCTTGAGGATTTTTTCTTCCCTTCTTTCTTCATGACTAGCAATAGTCATTTGACACAGCCAAACACACTCTCTGCTCTCAGCAGAGTTTGTCTGCTGCTGCTGCTGCACGTTCTCCACCTGGAGTGAAAACTCCTCTTTGTAACACCACGTTGCTAGCGCAACCAAGGCTGATGTCACAGACCGAGTATTGTGTCTTCAGCTGGAGAAGGAGCAGCGGGAGCAGATGAACTTTGAAAACAAAGATATTGTTTTGGTGTAAACAGCCTTCACAGAAAAGAGGGAAAAAAATTTTAGAAGTATATACGTGGTATATAGTTTTCTCAAAGATGGATAAAGAAATATGTAATGCATACAGTTTTCTCTAGGCAGATCTCTTAAAGTCCCAACTATGTACTGAAAGGTTTGTCATTTTCTTTCCGTTCTGTGAAGAAATGGTGCCCTTATTCATTTTTGAAATAAACGTTTTCTATCCTTTTTTTAATTTTGTTTTTAATACCTTCATGTCTCGTCATTGTCCCAGAATAAGCGAGTATCATTGCTGTGTAAAGAAACAGGTCTCAGGAAATAATGTACAGTGTGTTTCCAAACGCTCCATAAATCCACAGGCAGCTTGCAAATATTGCCCGCATTCCTCTGTCAAGGTGGTTGTTTTTCACACAAGTCAGGTATTAACGCGATTTGAAAAAAAAAAACTTAACCCCATTCAATCACATCCCCTTCCACCTTTACACTGAAACCCAGAGGTTATAATTACACCCAGGAGCAGGAATAAATTAAAACAAGTGCTGGTGCTGCCTTGTACTCTTTTTCAGAAAGAAAGGTGATCCCGTCTACCCTGCCTCATGTACTCTGTCTAACTCAGAACGGGGCTGCCTGGCAGGCAAAGGGGCAAAGGGTACGTTTTCATGAGGTCAGAAAAGAAAATGAGGTCATTTTCACAGGTCAGAAATGGAGTAACGCATCCTGTGTCCTAGCACATACCAGATCTTCAGAGTGGGACATTATCTCCACTACCTCCCCTTCTGCCATGCAGGACATCTCCAAGCTGCGGCACCCCAAGTGCTCAATGGAGGGAAGCGGGAGGGAGGACGCAGGCACTTCACAGGTTAGACGCTTTCCATCCCTTCATAAGGGTTACTTAAAAAGTAGCACACCGTGACAAAGTCAACACCTGACAGTCTGGGTATGAAGCACCACAGGTCGGAGCAACAGGCTGACGCAACGCAGCAGACTCCCAGGTGGGCCGTGTCTGAGCCCTTCACTCACGTGACTCGACACTTGTCTTTCAGAGGAGATGAGCCCCTCCTGTGGTAACAGCCCCTTTCTTCCAAAATCCCTGCTCCAGAGCAACTCTGTGTTTCCCTCGCTGGGGTTATGGGAGATGGGACACTGCTTGTGATCAACACTGAGTGTCGGTACAACCTGGAAGGAAGATGCCCACAGCAGTGGCTGGCCTCGACAAGCAGGCACATGCTGCATGAAGCAACACCAAGGGACTATGGTCCCCTCATTACTCTCTCGCAGAGCCTTCGGCTGGAGCAGGATCACCTACTCTACCCCAACTTCTTCTCCAGGGTTTCCATAGGGCTGAGAGATCTCAGCTCAGAGTCACACATCAAAAGCCACCAGTTAAAAGGTATGCCTCCCTTTGCAGGAGTCAATAGCAGGGAATGTGAAAGGCATTTGCTATTAAAAGAAAAATAAACAAAAAAAAAAAAGAGAAAGAAAGAAAAAGAGAAACTATCATCTTGCCAGTGCTGGCAGACCAGTGCCTGTCTTGACAAACCCTTCTGAAAATTCACATGCAGAAGAAGGAGAAATATTGGTGGGACTTCAGTTATCAGCTTCTCAGGGGACACCACAAATAATAAGCAACTCTCTCCCCAAAGTACTCTAATGGCATCCTAGCTTTAAAAAAATGATGCTTGAATATTTTTCCTGAAATATAAAACTTGCTATGCACAGTCAAAATTAAAAAGAAATATAGGGCATTTTTAAGAGAAACTCCATGGGGAAAAGCAACTGTGAAATAGCCAAACATCAATTATGAAAACCACATCAAGAAGATGCTCTTGTGCACAGGCTTTAGGGTTTAGGGATTTAAAGAAAATATGCATCCTGGTTTGACTCATAATGTAGGCAGAGAATGAGCAAGTTTCCTCAACTTGTACAGCTCAGTGAGTATGTTCCCGTGCTGAACTGTAACCCTTTAAAGCCAGTGTATGCATACAACTCCCTTGCATCTCATAGCTCCTGGCTCATGGCAATCTTTGCTTTCCACTACCACCTCCTCTGCAGCATCGTAGTGACTGGCTCACTCCCATCCTGAATCAGTGCAGAAGAAACAGTCGATACTGCCGCGACATGGGCAAACTTCTGAAGTGTGCATCCCAGCCACCCAGCAGCTTGCTCATTTGTGGTACGATCACGATTTCTACTTCAAACCCTCAACCAGAGCCTCCTCCTCCCCTGCCACTGCCCACATACAACTCTGAACTAGGAACGGGCTGCGGGCAGCCATACTTCCTTCTACCTGAGGAAACACATTAAGGTAGAAAGCAAAATACAAGAAAGTGAAAAACAGCTGAGGGATTTGAGGGTGATCCTGCCTCTGAGTCAGGGCTGGATCATTTTCCCAAGCTTAAAGATGACAATCTTGTGCATGTACCACTTAGGATTTCCGCAGGGCAGGACCCAGGGGAGGGAGCGACCACAACTGTGAGTACCTGGGGTAAAAACAGGAAACGCCTTCCCACAAGACCCAAAGCAAAAATCAATGGGATGATCTTGTCCTTCTTTAAAATAACTTGCAAGTCTGTTGGTTTGTGCCATTGCTGTTTAATGGTACGCAGCATTTTTACAGAAAAACAGCGTAAACTGAACAGCTGTCATAAGAGAAAAAGAGATATCTCGGTTTGTCTGCTTTTTTCCTCCATCCCTGACTTCTCTCTATCTCGAGGGTCACATAAGCTCCTTTACGCAATGCCTGGATACAATGCTTCACCAAGAATTTCCCTCTCCGCTGACCCACGGCACCAGGCGTTCCCCTGTCTCTTCTTCCAGGAGCAATGGCTGTTTATCATTCCTCATGCCCACTCCGCGTGGTAAGACAACTACACAGAAAACAGAAAAAGGTGAAAGCAAGACTATTTAAAGCTGCAAATCAAGAATGCAAGGCTTAGGAAACCTCAGCTTTATGACTGCCTGTGCAACCTTCCTTCAGCCCCCTTTCTTGCCTGTCTGCTGTGGCAGAGCTGTTAATCACATAATCACAGGCTATTTTTCTGGGAGACCTCGGCCTCACCCAGTACAGCAGGATACACGGTGCTCACCCAGCAAGCAACTAGTCACTATTTTGTCTTCTCCCCATTGTTGGAGGTGTGGCCCTAAGCCTTGTTTGCTAGGTACCAGCCACACTCTGCTCTGCAGATGGAATTAGTAATTTACTTATGGGCCTTCCGACAGTACGCATCATTAGAGTAACTGAATGCTTCACAAACATAAAGGAATGTATTTTCACAACGCCCTCACAGAGTAAGACACTGTATTATCCATATGTCATGGGCAGGGAGTTGAGGCACTGAGAGATTAACATGAAAAGCTTCCACTAATTTTAACAGCGTAATTGAAACTCTTAGGTCCAGATTCTTCGGAGACTTGTTTTGTCTGCTGAGGATGTGGCGACAACAGTTTATTTTAAGGCTTAAAACTTGCCCAAGTTTGGGCTGATGTTCTTGAAGACAGCAGAAGTGGTGACCCTGACAAATACACCAAGCAAATTTTATTGGGTTGTTAAAGCAGGGGCTTCTTTTCTCATTTATTTGTGCATTTGTTATATTTAACATTCATAAAAAATTTCAACAGAGGTCTAAGAGAGTTGTTTTCTAAATATACATTCTGAGATGGAAAATTTTAGCCCAGAGAGATTGTTGGTTAAGTTGTGAACAACCTAGAAGAGGGTCTTTTAACGGGGAAGCTGTTGGATGACCTCAACAGCAGGTCACTGCCATGACATACACTTTTCTTTCTCTTGGATGATATTATCCAGCTGCTGAAGAAACCACACAGGCCAGATGTTATACTAACGGAATCATGTCAAACTTAAATGCAAACCGTAACTAAAGATTTATTTCAACTCCTAGTTTTGTTCATATTAACAAGATTCATTTATTTTTAATCTTAATGCACAACTGAGTTTTGTTACTCAGTTCCAAATAGCAACTTTTGCTTAGAGCATGAGTCCCACCTTTTCTCCTGTTCTCTTGGAAAGAGAAAGCAAGTTCAGTGTCAGGCATGGTAGGCAGCACTGGTTGTAAGACAGATATAGGACTGACAGATGGACAGTACTCAGAGGCAGTGACTCTTACATTGCTATAAACAGATCTTTCCTCTGATTATTTACAGGGAGATTCACAAAATCCTAAAAAAAAGGCCCATCTGAAAATTCCAGGCAGGGATTTATCTGTGTTAACACCAGGAAAGACAGACAG
This sequence comes from Tauraco erythrolophus, assembly GCF_009769465.1. NCBI lineage: Eukaryota > Metazoa > Chordata > Aves > Musophagiformes > Musophagidae > Tauraco > Tauraco erythrolophus. The sequence goes on along the minus strand of NC_141468.1, from coordinate 65,795,122 downwards.
ACAGATAAAAAGACAGACAGATGGGGGCGGGGAAAGAATTTAAAAATCAACCTATCACCGGTGCCAGTCTTCTTCAGAGCAGTAAATTATTTTTAGAGACACTTTTGTAGAGGTGTAAAATCCAACCTTGCAACTGTCCACCAAGCACGCGCAGGACTCGGAGGGAAAGAGAGTGAGACAACATGGGAGTTGGCAGGAAAATCGGTTCCTCCATCACCTTGTGAACATGCAGGAACAACCCTGGCATAATTCCCGATGATTCCTCTTTGCCACCCAAGCTGTATTCCTGCTGAATGATGTTACGAACTGTCCCTCCCCTAAACACTTACCACACGCGCACACAGAGATGAACACAGACCCAGTTTCTCTGTCCTACACTGAAAACTCTTGCCATATATCCCTGCTTTTCGCTCACAATGTCTCCTGATTGCACCGACATTGACTAACTTAGTATTTTTAATTACAGAGGGATTTACAGCACTGCACTACAGCACTCTCTTTTATTATACCCACTGTTTCTACTGATCTGGGTACACTCTACATGCAAAGTTGCACATTAGACAAATTACACTGCACATTAAGTAAATCTCTCTCTAGAAACAGGATTAGATGAACAGGCAAATCTTCCTCCTTCCTAGTGTATAAATTAATATATCCAAAATCAATATGAAGTAAGAGCTCCACATCAATTTATGAAAAAAAAACAAAAAAATAGTTTATACATTCCGCACAATGAATTACATTTATGTAGGAGATGCATTCCTTTTCTCCTATTTTGTTTAATAAATAAAACAGCTGGTCTGAGGAATCAGGTCAATCGGTGTCTGGAAAAAAAAACATTAAAGCTGCTATATAACCTAGTTTCTCAAGCTGCATGAGGCATCCTACTATCGGAGAGGCACAAGTCTATGCAGAGACAGCCCATAAGCCTCAGCTTCTGACCCTTCAGGGTTATGGAGGCTATTTATCACAAAAGATAGCAGTAATTGAGGTATCTTGCAAATATCTAAGGAGCTAGGCTCTGAAGAAGCACAATAAAAACAACATGATGCGTCCAGACTTATACGTTATATATGGCTAGTGATCTTGGGCATCTACGTTGAGGTCATCCAACACAAGGAGATGGGAAAGGACCTGATTTTCACACATGCTCAAATGCCCTCAAAGCGAGCCCACACCTATCTCTGTTGCCATGGTGGGTGACAGCACCTCTTTTCCCAGTATGGACCACTCCATGGCCGCGTGGTCCTGTCCTGTCCCTCCCACACCATGTGGGAGAGTGAATCCAGCAGTGTCCTAAGCTGTGGGCGTGCTGCATGGGTGCAGTGCCTATTCCGGCACAGGCAGAAACTCCCCAGCATCAGCCTTCCTCCTCCTGCACGGCACATGGCTGTCGTTGCGGTGCCTGGGCCCTGGTCACCTTGGAAAATGTAGCCCTTTCTTTCTTCTACAGGTTTGAAAATGTTTTGCAAAGGCTATTGCAATCCACATCCTATAGAGACAAAGACGGAGCCAGAAGAAAGTAAAGAGACTTGCTCAAGCTTAAAGAGCAAGACAGCAGCAGAACTGGGAAATGAAACCTCCTGACCCACAACCCTAGGTTTTAGCTTCTTAAATAGGGATTCTCTTTCCTCATTAAAAAACTAAAAATGGGAAGAGGGGGAGGAACAATCTGCAGACACAATGAACTTGGTCCTCAGAGGGCTAATGACCTGAAATACTTTTTATTTTCCTTTCTCACCTCCATTTCTCTTGATGAAGTTACTGTAACTTCATGGAGCATCCTTCTTTACTGGTCTACTTTAACCTAGCGTGTGAGCTCAGCATCCTTTTCCCAGTCTTCCGAAGCCAGAGACCATCTTTCCCAGAGAGGAGATGACCTTCTCACTTTCAGTCTCTCTGGATGTCCTCACAATGCCCTGGACCGAGACCATTCCACTTTCTGGATCGTGCTGAGGGACGCTGAAGTCCTATCCACTGGTCTCAGCCTGCAGTACGTGTCAGCCTGAAAGGGTACCCTGGAGGTAAAACCTGGTTGTTCTCTATTAATTTTTCATTTCAAGAATGGCTCCAGGGAAAGGAAGGAGATATAGGTCAGAGACTTTGGGGGCTGATTAGTAACTCCGTACTTTTTTTTTTTTAATACTCTTTTTTTTTTTTTCTCTTCCAAATTCGGAAACAAGAGGGTTTTCCCTCTGCATTCCTCATTTACTCCTTGAACATCATCAGCATTAGTCAGCAAACTCCTGCTATTTCCTCCGTGAGCCCCTGACACTTGCAGAGTGACTAACCCTTCCCTCCGCACACTTTGGCTCCAACAGCCGCATCTGTTTGTTGCCCCCCAAGAAAAGCGGGTCTCGGCGTTGCGCACACGCTGTGCTCCCCTGCGGTCACTGCCACATTCGCCTCCGCTGCTGCACAGCTGCAACCACCACCATTTTTTTGTGCCCAGAGCTGAAGAGCCGGGAGGAGATGCCAGGGCCTGTGTTCAGGTCACTTCTGAACTCACCCATCACAGGAGCAGCGTCCCTCAAACCCGGGAGCGGTGAGCTACTGCCCCGAGCGCAGGCATGTGGAGAACACAACGGAGGAGGTCTGAAGCAACCTGGCTCCTCCTGGCCAGGTGGGCTTGCACAAGATGTCCACCCACAGCCACGCTCACAGGGGACCTGGCACGCAACTCGCGCTCACGTAGGCGTACCCACGGACCTGCCCACGCTTCGCTCTCGGTGCTGCGCTCAGGCAGACAGCGAAGTTGTTGCATTCACCTTTCCAAAGCGGTGCCATGAGCGCAGGGACTGTTCCCCGCTACGCCCGACACGCAAAGAGGCCATGCCCTCAGGCTGCCCTAGGTGCTAACTCCAGCCACCTGTAATGGAAAGGACCCACATCCAGAGCGGAGTGCGTCAGTAGGGGTCAGTGGGAAGGCTTGCCAAGTTCGTGCCAGAGAAGTCTGTTCCCGCTCTGACCTTGCCACCCCCAGCCCGGCACCGAACCCGCTCCCCCCGCTGTTACCTCCATCCCCATTGTAGGACAGCCTTCTGCATCGCTGTGGAGGAAGGCATGAAAATAAACCACCGGCTCCAGTGCCACACTCCCTCCTGGCAGATCTGTTTCTCTCTTCTTAACTGTTTCCAAGTGCCTGGCTGTTTTATAATCCCCACTGAGCATTCCCTTAACTCCTTCCTCACTGAGCCCTTCCACCCTCCCTCGCCCACTCTCTCTCAAAAGGCAGAAAAAGCCAAGGCGAGGTAGGGGGTACAGAAAGCGAAGGAGGGGGCCTGAATCAAAGAAGGAACAACTGAATCCAACTGCACGTATAACAGAACCAGCAAATTAGTCATTTCCCCAGCCTTCTCTTACACAGGCAACTGACTCTTCTATTAAGATACTTCTTTTCTTCCGCGTGGACGTTTGTGTACCTTAAAAGCTTACTTCTTTGCTAATCTCCTCCTGCTTTTTCATAACATGAGGTCATATGCTTCTGCTGGTAGCACGATTTTAAACCATAGAGCAGCTTGCCCTTTGAGGTCTGAACTGAAATCACTTTCTTAGATCACAAGTAAATACGAGTTGATGGCTTTGTGCCCAGTGTCACCACCACTCCGTTCATGCATATTGCAAAATTCGAGAAGAACTGAGCGCAGGTATCACTTCCAAGTGGAAAGGACCTCGGCAATCACTGCAAGAGCTGTGAGAGGGCTGCGTTGCGGAGCCTGGGCAGGGGGACACGGTCTCCCCATTTCCAAGACACGGGACCTTGTCACTGCCCTGAAGTGAACCAGTGAGAGCCACACGCGCTGTCAGTGCTGACGGCTGTGCGATGCAAGTGTGTGTGCATGCACGTCAATGAGTGCAAGCGGTGGGGGAGAGGGAGATACCTGGCCTGAGACATTTTAAGAGACCCACGGGTCAGGGCTACACAAGGATAACCACGATGTAGTGCAGGATAACCACATGCTGAGGTATGCTGGCAGCACGGCACAGGACAAGTACGGCGACCCAGCAGTCTTTGGATTTCACAACCGTGATTACGTGCAAAGAAACATCACAGAACGCTCCGGCGTGTGCACTGCTCCTGTGAGAGGATGAACAAAGACCACAGTGGGGAAAAAGCAATGGCTTTCACGCGTCCCCTCTCAGGTGGGAGCACGACACCTGCAGCTGGCTGCTGCTCTTTCCTCAAAGCCCACGGCTGCTTCTTCCAGCGTCTTGAGGTTACCCCTGACAGTTTACACTCAAAAGTTTGCCAAGGTATCTTTTTCCCTGACAAAATGAACTATTCTGTCGCACAAGGCTGGGCCGCAGGGCTTTTAAAAATCGTTCTGCTGATGTTCAAAGGGAGCAGCTTGCTGTGCAGAGGAGTGGTAGAGTTAATAGTAGTAGGATCAGCACAAGCTCCTACCCTGCCATCTGCCTTCAGCTCAGCCAGGCCTTCTGCTGAACAGCCAACGTAGGCTGGGGCCACCGGAGTGAGCAGCAACTCAATGACATGAAAGACTGCCTGGGTTAGTCGATTAAGAATAAGATTAAGAGCACAGGAATCCTGTATAGAGCTAGTACTGACTCAGTCTGGGGATTTCATGGGGATATGTAAGCCCAGTTTTCCAAAGAAGTCTTTTATTTGGCACAGGTGGGTGTTCGCGTGCCAGCTTAAACCAGCCCCATGAACTGATGATCCCAGAAACAGGGGTCATCTCTGAAACTGCTACGCTTTCCTCTTTGGTCGCCCCGGTAGAAGGTAGCGATAAACAATACTTAACTACCTCACCCTCCTGTAATGTTTAACTCCTTCACATTTACAAAGGTCCACAGGAAACACAGGAAAGCCCACTGGAATGGACAGAGACGCCTCCTCTCACAAACTCAGGACGCAGATCCCTCGTTTGCCCTGTGGACTTAAGTGCTGGTCCCTGCCAGCAGACCCCTGTAGGGGCTGCTTGGCTCTGCTCCTGCACATCCAAATTAACAGCTGCCTCAAGAACTTTTCTTCTTTTTTTATAAAAAATAACGTAAAGGTCATTTAAGGCTTGTAGATGACCTCAAAGTACCAAATTGCTGACCTGTTACCAAACTCAGAGCTTGCCAGTGCAACCATGAAGAGCAGGACTTGGTCCCCTTGAGTGATGGTGAGTGCAAAATGGCTTGGTAGACTCGTAACAAAATGCTGAGGTCCCCTCTGACGTCGTATCATTCTGCAGTGATATCCTACAGCAATTTAAAGGACTGCTGTGACTGGTCTCCAAACCCAGGAGGAGAGAGGCAGAGGGAGCAGCGGAAGGGTGCTGGTCTGGAAGGGGGATGGGGACTTGGGACAAGCGAGGGCACAACCTGCCTGTGCCGAAAGTGAAAGGAGCAGAGAGGCCTCTTCTTTCACAGATGGAGGAAGGGAAAAAGACAGAGGAGCGAAAAGCCTGGACTTAATCATGAAAAACAATAGCTCATCATTTATTTTCATATCCCCTCGCTAATGCTGGAATAATGCTAACAGTGGAATTCTTATGGCATGCATGTCATGCCTGCAAATACCAAGTGAATTACTTCTCAGCTAGGCTATGGGCTATGGCACTGAGCAGCACATTCGTTACAAGCGATTGGATGATGAACAACAGTTCCCAAATTCCTCCTTCACAATGCTACTTGCATTAGTTGTAATTTAATGAGAGAGAGAGAGAGAGAGAGTTTTGGCTCAAACCACTGAAATAATACTGCCTGCCACTGTTTCCCACTGGGTCTTGTATTAACTCACATCACCACCACCTCCACCTCCTCCACCTCCTCCCTTTTCACACCTATCCTCAGGTGCTAAAAGTGGTGTCATGAAACCCATCAGGGTGGCAAGAGAGCATGGCAGGAAGCCCCCAACCACACACATTCCTTCTGGCTGAAAGGCGGGAGAGGACACAAACTTCTCCCTCTCCTCTGCCGACAGTAGCGGGAGGGCTAGCAGGGGACCCTCCGGCAGCCAGTCCCCGTGTGGACAAGCCTCCAACTCTTCTTTGGTTTCTTCCTCCTAGAGAGCTAGTGCAGGTGAAAGACACCGAATTGGCTGCTCTGGAAACAAGAGTGCCAAGCACATACAGCAAGACCTGTGGGTGCCAAGCTCCCACCAGCGTGTTCCTCCTACCTGCTGTGGGCAGTCACAGCAGGGTAGCCCGGCCCCATCCCTGCCCCGCAGGCTGTCTCAGCCGGTTCAGCGCTCTCTTTGTAACCACTTTGAGATCTGGTAAGCAGCCAGTAAATGTGAACAAAACCTCTCCTAGGGGTAAGGCCTCCAACAGTGTAACTGTGCTATCGCTGTGGACCTGCAGTGAACCCGGGAATCACTGCCACAGCTGCCTCCTCGGGACCTCTCGGGTAGGTCCGCACCTTCCACATCTTCGGGGCAGAAACCAAGTCCCTCTTCTTTGCTCCGGGGACACTGATGGAAAAGGGACGGCCTCTTCGGAGAGGCAGGGGCATCTTGCAGGTTTCTGCCCTGGAAGGAGCCTAACTGGCCAGCACCACCTCCCACTCCTGCGGCAGCCTTGCCACAGAGCCCGTCCCCCTCCACATGTCAGGACACTTATCCACCAGATGACCCTACATGTAAGGTTCACGCCTGAAACATGACCCAGTCTGTGGGGTCTCATATGCTGGGCCAGGAGAAAGCTGAGAGGTCTGATCTGTGCAGCAGACCTACAAGTAAGAGGCTGCAAATATCATTACCGCTTTTCTGGTGTTTCCAGTCTCTTCAGTGTTCCCCTCTGACAGTTCGTAAATGACAAACATCCATGGATTCCTACCCTGTGGAGCATCCAGAATCCTCCTTATCCCCTCTGTGCCAAATGTAATTTAAAAGCCTCCCACCCCTGGCCACGTTTTGTGGTGTTTTGAAGAAACGAATCCAAACTGAATTTACATGTTTCTGAAACAAAGGTATAGGCAGGGGAAGGCAAAATGCCCTTAGGATTGGAACCAAATGTATTTGTGCAAATGAGGCCTAGGATTTACAGTTACCTTCCAGCCTCCACCATGTGCTACAATCTTAGCCTTGGTTTAAAAACCATCTGTTTTCTTGTAAAGGTTGACAAACACCAGTGATCCTTTCTCCAGTGTACTGGCCAAAGTCCCATGGACCTGACTTGGGGGAGGAAGGTGGGCAGGATGCCACAGGATGCTCCCAGGGACATCTGCAGACACAGGTCCCTACAGGCACATAGGTGCACATAGGCGTGTGCTTCCCAGCAATATGGCAGGCATGATGCTGGGGTCCACCTTCAGGACCTATCCAAACGCCTCCTCCCAAGCCCAGGCATAGCATGGCACACTCTGCGGCTTTCCTAAAACTACGCCTGTGTTTTACGCAGTGACAGGGCTCTGAAATAAGTGAAAGCATCCCATGCTGAAGCGACCCTAAGTGAACGCAACAACAGCTGTTACAAATAAAAGAACAAGGATCACAGTCACAAAGGAAAAGGAAGAAAGGGCGAGCCTCAGCCTGCTGTGACTACCTGTGTGCTGGGCACCTCGCCCACTCCCATGGTACATGGAGCCCAGCATCCCCCCGAGGGACATCAGGTGAAAGGAGTCCCTGTGCAGAGAGCAAGTGTGGGGAGGAGGGGACACAGGCATGAGAGAGAAGTGAGGGGTTCCCCCAACAGATGCCCACTGCAATGGCTATGTGGCCTTTAGGAGTGGGGCACAAGGCTGGCGACACCTATTACCAGCTGCAAAGAGAAGCAGTGACCACGCTGGGGAGATGGAGAGTGTTATCAGGGGCAGAACTACAGGGATGAACATATGTAACCAGACGTATGGAGACCAGCTGGGCTGCAGGCAGAATGGGCCCATTACTGAAACAACTTCTTTGGGCATCCAGTGAAAACCACAGAGGTCAGAACCGTCAACCGCAATTAATCACATTTACGCTTTAAAACTCAACCAAACCCAACACTTCTGCTGGGACCAAGGAGTTCAGCTGGAGGTTCCTGGTCCTGCTGGGAAGGCAGAGGCTGTGCTGCCCCTCAGTTCCCCTCCTGGCAGGCTGTCACGGCTCGGGAAGGGTGAAGGTCAGCTGCGGCACCCGGTGCCACACCTCAGTTCCCTTTAAGCCTTCAAATTAGGGCTTACATGGGGCTTAAGCGCAGCCCGTCCAAACACCGGGTTGGATTTCACAGTTCTCACATGCTCCACCTTCAATTGAAAAGAGGACGAGCACCCCACAGGCTGGCTGGCTGGCAGCTCATCCACCCAGACACCCCAAGCAGGGGATGGTGAGCACCTGCTCCCCACAGCCCTCCCCATGTCCCCGGCAGGCAAGGCAAGAGGGCTGAGATCACCAGGAGAGGCTCCCGCTTCCCTTGCCTTGGTTAGCCAAACAACCCCCAATATCTGCCTTTTCAGCAAGTGTTTCATGGTAACCACAAGTGTTTTACCCATGCAACTGTGCCTGTGCTTTTCCCCCCCGACATGCCCGCTGGCCCCCCAAGGCTCACATCGAACCCCAGGGGTGACCACAGAGCCCCCACACTTGCCAGCCCATGGCGTGGGATGTCCAACACGCAGCATTCAGCTCCCACAAGAAGTCAGTGTGCTCTCAATGCATGGCACGCTACATCCTTGACCATGAACATCTCAGGTGGGCTGGTTATCTTCAACCAAGCACAAGCAGACATGATCAGGGTGTGTTGGAGAGGGGGCAGCAGATGGGCAAGAGGCTGGCAGGGACAGGAGGAAGGACACAAAATACACAAGCAAAGTGAAAGTCTCATCTCTTCCACAAGCCCTACAATGACAGAGGGTGAGATGGATGGAAGTACCAACCACAATGAAATCAAAATGAAAAACTACGACCTGCAACTTGCTCCAGTGATGCCAAGTGACATAAACATGTTTCCTAGCTCACTCCCAGCGCTGCCACAAGCATCTGTTTTATTGCACCTAGTATCAAAAGCATCGGGCATCCTCGCCTGAAACCCTGCCCTACCCTGCCATTCACTGACATCCCATCTTCTTCTTCCCTCACATGTTATTTTCTACAGGCAGCACCTTTTTGGCAGGAGTCTCGGTGTCTGTTTGCAACAGGGCATGGCGAAGGAAAGCAGACGTCTCCTTGTAAAGCAGCCTCTTCCTGAAACCCCTTCAACCCTTCCTGGCTGAGAGGAAATGCAGGGATTGATAATGACTCAAGTGCTCCTCTGGGAAACAGCAATGATTCTGGAGGAACACGAAATAACTTTTAAGCCAAGCCCTGTCCTAAAGAGGGGAACTCCACAGTCTGTAGCTCGAGTTTGCAGTTGAGTGAGAACAAAACCAGGGCTCGGGCACCTGCCTGCAGGGACACTGAAAAAGACAGAGCTACTTTACTGAGGTGGTCTCACCTACATTAGAGATGTTGCGAGTGATGTGGTAAACACATCTAAACGGATATAGATTGTCCAGGAGATATCGCATTTGCATTTAGACACCGGCTACGTTACAGGACCAGGTCAAGACTGAAGTAACTGAGGACGCAGCAGGACAGACCTGAAAGACGTTAGCAGAGTTGCAGAGATACCAAAGAACTGGTCCAGTAGGGTCACTAGAACTGGAAGACATGAGTAAAAGATGCCAGCCATGCAGCTCTTCTGGGTCAGGATGGAGATGAGCTGGTGGATGTGGATTACAGATCACTCCTAGTCAAAACATCTTGCGTGAGATTTTTCTCAAGCTTGGATTTCTAGTAACCCTTTTGTTCAGCCTGAAGAGAGCCACATTGCTTCAAAAAATCTCTCCCTGCCTTTCCCAGGCAGAGTGGCAGTGTCCCCTCCTGAACACACTGTGATTTACAGCCTTCCACACTCACACCAGCAACACAACCCCTTACGCAGAGACTGCAGACGGCACTCCTGCCAACACGCACGCTGTCACGGCATCGCTCCACATCAACGCCCTGCATTCACCTTGTTTATATTTCCTCCTGTACAGGCTGCGACAGCTCACAAACACATGGAAAGCCTAATTTATATTTATAATAAATCTCCCTTCTTCCTTCCCTGCAGCGGAAAAGAGCCCCAGTACAAATGCAATTTGCTGAGAGAACAGCTTAACAGCTCTAAGGAGAATCGGGCCCACGTTGCCTGATTGTAGACAAAGGGGATGCAGCCACTTGCAAACACATGTGTGCGCTCCTACACATGCCTGCAAACGTGGAAAGAGCCCCACATATACATATACATACTCTTCCACCTGTATTCCACACACACAGCTCTAGAACAGCATCTACTTGCATGTGCTTTCAGGCAGCACAGGTGTTTGGAAGCTGCACTTTCGTTATCCAGGTGCTCACAGCCCCAGATCAGCAGTGAGAAAATGACTTTGCAAGAGAAGTATTGTGCCATCAATGGGATATGCTCCTGTCTGAGTTTCCCATGTCCTTGTCATGTGGTGCAGCTATTTTAAATGGGGTTTGCAATGTGTTTCTTATCCCCACTTGCTAAATACATACATAATCTGATGTCGAGACAATGCAGAGGGGGAGTTTGATGGGAAGGCAGGTTTCTGGTGGTGCCAGTGATAGCACTAGAAGATATAAGGAATTTATAATTGTACTCAGGACTGAACGTGATCCCCACTTGCTTTGTAGGCACATGCGTTGGGGGAGTTATGAGGTCTTGGGCTTCTCCACAGTGTCTACAAACTGGCTGTAGTCAAGAGTTGTCCTTTTGTTTTAAACCGTGCTTCAGAGAAAAAGTTGTGATCTCTCTTACCTCTGCAAAGGACCTCGTTCCAATTTCCCTTGCCCCCATTACCCCAAGGCTTGACTGCGGAAGCGCGTTCCCCACAGGACAACACCATCAGCCTGCTCAGAAGCTGAGGCTAGTGCGCCGTGCTGGCACTGTGCAGGGGAAGCACACCCAACCAGTCCTCTGTGGTCTCTACTGCCTCCCAATAAGCTTCCGAGAAGGCAACCTAACTATTCATTCCTGTCGAGGTGTTCTGTGCTTGTGTATAGTCTGAGAAACTTCAACCTCCGACAGCATTGCCGAACTTGAGTGACTCATGCGATTCCTCCTACTTGCTGATTTCCCTCCATCCTGGTGGCATTACGTTAGACCAAAAACTCTGCGCTGAACACAGCCACCAAACCCACCAGCAGCCCACTCAGATGACAGAAAGCTTCTGTGCACTAACACCTTGGGAGCTGGTGGCTGGGCATCACCTAATCCCAGCGCTGCTCTGCTGCTGACCCAGGGCTCGTCCTGTGGCACGTCACGGAACTGCCGTAACGGAAAGAGCCCTGTCACATACTCCTCTGCCCATTGCATTGCTAAAGCTAGCCGACACGTTATGGATTACTGCTCTGCTCAGATCCCTCCCCTGCACTCCTCCCTGGGGCACTGGAGTGTCTAAGCGTGGGATCAAAAGTGTTTGTCGACATTAGGGTGCTCAAGAGCATCACCAGAGATTTGCCATGTTAGAGATGAGACTACTCCGGGTGTTTTCAAGACCAGCAACGGCCATTTAACTTCCCAGAAATTTTACCACAAGAGGAAGATTAAAGATTGCACACACACACAGAGTTAAGAGGACATCTGAGAGGGTTTTCTTGGAAATTTTTCTCCAGTTTCTGAAGTCAATCATCTATATAGGAAAGCAGTGATGATGGCCAGAAATTACTGCTATTTAGAGGCAAAACAGAGACCTGCTGAAAGCACTTGCCAAACTATTTGGAATTCGTCAACACTAAATGCTGCCTAGGAGAAAACAAAACCTCATGCATTTTAGCTGGACGCTCTTCACCTCCAGCCTTATGCCTAAAGCAAACAGCCTTCCTACCAATATAAGCATGGAGCAACATGGCTACTCATTGTACTGCAACCCTGCTGCTGTCAGCTCCTGTCAGAGTGACAGCCTGAAACCACGGAAGAACCATGCAGATGGTCACAAACCAGGCCCTCGACCCACTAACGGCACAGCTTTTCCAGAAACGTCACAGTGAAAAACTAACTGAGTGGCTCAGGCCACTCTCTGGGCTGGAGCATTGTCTAGAGATCACACTTCTGCTGATACCCTTCTTCTGGTTACTTCTCCCTCTTCTCTCCATGCCAGCTCTGGCTGATTTGAGCACCTGTCGCGTCCTTTCTCAAATACAGGTTTTGGGCTCTCTGGGTCAATGCCATGCCACGTTTGTCCATCTTCTAGAAAATTTGCAGCACAGAGATCCTTGATTTGGGATCCCAGCTGCTAGTGGCTACGAACAATTCATAATTAAAATAAAAGTGAAGCTGCATCAGGCGATTGTTGTGCTTTCAAGTTTTTTCCAGACTACATTACTCTCAGGAGACACAGGAGAGCTACCACTGAGATAAAAAAATAAATCTCAGCCTACTAGGTTTACACAGAGACCATCAAAACTATGCATCTGTATTGTTCTGACCTCCAGATCTTCTTTCCCTTCGTTTTTTCCTAACCTTTAAAAGGCATGTAAGATAAACAGAGGAGAAACCAGACAGACAACATCCTCAGAAGAGGTGTAGGAATATAATCAAGCCCTCAGACACACGCACACAAACACCATAATTTATCTCTTCCTCCTCCTGTTTGATATTATCCTCTGTTCTAGTATCATAATCTGTTGCTATGGAAACAGCTATGATGTCACAACGAGTGGTTTATGGATGCCTTGAACAGGAAGGAAAGGTACATGATGATGGGAGAGAAAAAAAAAACACCTACAAACAGCTGCTGAGCAAGAGACATTCCAGGAACGGCAAGTGTTAACAGGGAAAAGATAAATACATCGACGGTGCTGGCACTGCTGCAGACGAGTAGAATATAAACTGCGTTTTAAAAATAAAGAACGCTTACAAATTTTGCCTACAAGTAAAAATATTCTGGGAAAGCTAAAGGAGCTTCCTGAAAAACTAAACTTTCTCTGAAATGTTGTGCAAGTTTTCTGGGACCAGATATTTTCCAAGCCTTGCTGCTAGAGTCCAAGTCTCCAACAACCCACTCCATCGTCTGCTGTAACGTTCCCTTCAGAAGTGTTAGCGTAACACCCCACCAATGCAGCTAATAGTTAGGGAGCTTGTTGGCTACCCGCCATCCCGTGCGCCTTTACGATCTGTAACCAGAAAGAAAAAGCCATGTCTCCAAGCAAAAATAAACAGAGACGCACTGAATCCACTGGATCACATCCAGTAGCAAATAAACGCCCTGACCCCAAACTATAAGCAAAAAAAGAGCTTTTCTTACTCTCTTCACCCAAGAGAAAAACCATAATCTCAGAGACTCACTGCCAAACGCACTGACGTACCTGACCTGCTACTAGAGAGAACAGTACGTTGAGCCTGATACGCTTGAAACGTGCCCAGCCTTTGGGCCACGCACATCCGTGTGCGGCGCGATGCACGTGCTGATCTCACCCATGGGCTCAGTCGCTGATGACTGTGCCTCCGCACTCCGTACCCGTTTCGGTCACCTGGATTGACGGCGAGAGTAGGGCTGGCACAGGGACAGAGGGTGGGACAGGCACACGTGCCCTTAAAGACATCATGTGCAGGCTGCAGGGAAATTGAGCGTGCCAGGCCCATCGGGGAGGAGGAGAGAGAATGGCAGATCGGATTTGTCCTGCATAGCCACCTTCATTGTGGAAAGGGCAGTGGCAGCGAGAGTGGAAACCACAAGGTTTTCAGATCAATGAAAAGTGCCGGTGTTTTGGCCAATCTCTGTCCCATGAGAATTACCCTAGCATGGAGAGCAGGATCAGAGGTTTTATGGGAATGCTACTGCGTTAGCTTTGCCTCCGGTCTCAGCTCTAGCCGGGGAATCCCCAGGCAGGCTCTTCATCCCACCTATGAGCATCAGGATATAGGTGGTATCTCCCGTTCTCGCCCGCCTTTCTTTCCAAAGATGTTAGAGACAACTGCAGGGAAAAAAACAGTGGGAGATACTGAAGTCAGTAAGAGCAGCTGCAAACACAGTCCAAGCCAGGATCTTCAGAAATTGACCCAACTTTCTATTTCTCCCAGCCTTGGCTCCAACAGCTTCAGCCCCTGTACTTCTCAGGGACCACCTCCCTCTCTCCTGCCACAGTAACTTGCCCTCATCTTTCTTCTGTCGCGGACTGCCTGTATCTTCTTACAGTGGGTCGCAACCAAACGGCTGTTGCGACCACAACGTATCTCACAATCAGAAGGCTCTTCTAATCTCCAATAGAGAGCTCCAACTGCTACTACTGTCGCTTGTAGCACTTTGCCTTGAGCTTTTTCTGGAATCATGATGCCTCCTTTGGTTACCGTCTCAGCCGCACATCGCTCAACCAGAACACGATCAAAGAGGGGAAGAAATTTCCTAAATGCTTTTCCTGCCATAACGGCCGCTGTGCTCCCCGCCGCTGAGTGACCGGGCCGCCGCGGGCACACGTGAGCTCTGCTGGAGTGAGATAATAGCGAGTTTGGATCAGCCTTCTGATCGTGAGATACATCGTGGTCGCAACAGCTGTTTGGTTGCGACCCACTGTGAGAAGATACAGGCAGTCCGCGACATTCTTCCTCACTTGTCTCTCTCATCCTCTTCCCTCTTGCTCCTGACCTATTTCCTTACTTCTTCTCTACCTCCAGCCTACTCTTCCCTTCCCCAAACAAACCCTCGTCACGAATATTTACGGAAACCCACACATTGTGATTTCCTCTCCCCAAAAAGCCAGTTTGGATTATCCACCCTCCCATGACTGCGTCTATATAAAATGCAAATCCTTCGGGGTAGGAACTACCTACCCATTCCTGGCAATGTCGTGCCCAGTGAAGTAAGGTCCTGCTTTTCTTTGGCACTGGCGCTACCCCAGCAAATACTTAGTTCTTAGGAATAATTCAAAAGCATCGAAGAAGAGTAAAAGAAAAGGAAGTGTGAAAACAATGCCAAGTGTTTAGTGGGGTTTTTTTCAATTTCTTTTATATTTTGGGGCAATGCTCTGTTCCTATTTTTTATGAAACAATTTCTTCTCTTCTGTGCTTTCTATTTGGGACTGTGGAGTGGAAAACAAAGCTAGTCTCAGTGAAGAAACAGAGATTGTCCTTTTTTTCAACTGGCAGGTGATGACAAGCAGGAAGGGACTGCAAAGTCAAGGGAATGAGATTAGAACTCAAACCAATTCCAACAAATCGAAAGGTAGAGGATAAAATTCAAACAGGACAAATACAAAAATCGTACGCTTAGGTTGGAAGGGCTAGCTAGTGAAGGGCAGTGATGACAGCCTGGGCAGGCTGTAGACCCTCCATACATGTGGAATATGCTGGACAAGCATGACGGGGAACATGCTGGACAAGCATGCGTTTGGTATAGTACATTCTGCTCTGAAAAAACTTTTTGAAGTCTTTCCTATCCCCACTTCCTACAATTTCAGTGATTTTGGTGGAAGATAAGTTTCTTCAGCATTTCAGTACAGCCCACAGACCAAGATAAACCTGCCAGCGTTTAGAACCGCAGGAGACGTTAGCCTGCAGGGTACCGCTGTGTAACACTGTTGTTCCAGGTCTTGCTAATGCCTTTAAGGATTAAAGGTTATAATGAACAGGGAAGACAGCTGCCCTTCTGAGTTTCCTAAGTATCTCTGGCAAATACCACTGCCTTGTGGGGTGACCTTTCCCGCTTTTCAGGGTAGGAGCTGTAAGTGATTGCTCTCACTTCATCCTTCCAGAGACAGATGTCAGCACAGGCCCTGGAAGGTGAGCAGGACAGAGAACAAGGCATGAATAAAGAGTGAGCTTCAGCTTCTCCAAGCAAGCATCCCATTCAGGAGGAACTGCTGAAGAAAACCAAAGGAGCAAGCTATGCCACCCTTCACCCAGCAAAAAACTCTTGCTCTGCAACATAACACAAATGGGATATGGCTCACCACGTGGAAACGCTGCTTCCCCCCTGTGTAGCTCCCCAGGTTTCAGCAGTGCTGTTGCTGATCTACGCTATGATCTCTGAAATCAGAATTGAGCCAAAGAGCAGGTCGAGGGGCTCGCATCTCAAGGACACTTGCATCTTGCTGGCTATTTTGCATGTCCCCTGCAAGTAAGAGAAAGACTCCATTCTTTGGCATCATTCTGTCAGTGGCTTGATTAGACAGCCACTCTTCATGCCGCACCTTGAACATACACAGCACTGTATAAACACACACTATTGCAGATTATTATTACTTCCCTTAAGTAAATAAATTCTAATGGCACAGCTTCTTAGTACTTTTAGCCCTGACTCCGGACTCTCTGATATTTTGCGATGTGTCGATGCCCTTGCCAGCCTACAGAGACAGGAGCTGCTCCTCCACTCACCTGCGTGGGGAAGTCTTAAAAGAATGATCTCTACCCTAGAAATGATCCAACTCAGAAGGCCACCCGAATTCAGGAGTGGTCCCAAAATACAGGCACTTGCGCTTTCCAGGGAAGGATCTCAGTTCCTGATGTGGCCAACCACAAGTAGGAGGACTCAGGGGCGCTCTCTGTGCCTCTGTGCTGTAAACAGCTGGAAGCAGTAACATGCCTCTACTCTCCCCCCAGGACAAACAGACAAATTGCTAAATGCCCTATCTGGAGCGAAATTATCACCTGGGTTTATTTTCAAAACAGAAGCTGAACTCTGTACTGCTAGGGGGAATAGTTTCAAAAGAGAAGGCCTCCTGTTAAACACCTAGGTCCACAGTAGGCTATGTAAATAGCTGAAGAAACAACCTTTTCTCTAAATAGTGTTTAATTCTCACTTCTTGTTATCCACCAGTTAACCTTCCAAAAGCAGGAAAAAGCCCTATAAATAATATTTCACATTCAGAGGGCAGAGATTTCCTAGTAAGGGTAAGGAAACAACCTCATTTTTATAAATGGACTGATTAAGCTATAGAGGCCATGAGTCAGAAAGGTACTTCAGCATGTGGCCAGCTTTAAAGACATAAACAATTCTAATGAAGTCAGCAGCACTGCCTGTGAGCTTAAATTTAGGCACAGACCTTAAAATATCTTCTTAAATTGGGATCAGAAAGGAAAAGGGTGGAACTTTCAAAAATATCCAGTGTCAGCCTACTCGACCTCTACAGACACAAGGATGGGGACACCGTAATAGCTGTCAGCCCACCACTGAATGCCTTTGCAAACTCCCCTTCTTGGCAGTCTTGCCCAAAGGTACGCGCCATCCCAGTTGCCTGAACTCCTGCACCTCAATGGTCTAATCTGCCTCATACTGGTGTCTCACCCTAGTCTGAGCAGAACGTGGCTGAACTTGCCCTTGACCTCGCCATCTGGCAGGATTGCTCTAACACTGTCACCTGGGACCCACTTGGTGATGCCCACAATCAGGACAGGGGATTTACCTCCAAGCCCAGGTCACCAATCCTTCCATGATTTGACTTCCCAGAACTTTCCTCCTGACTGATTTTACACACCATTGCTGTGTTGTGGCCACAACTGAGGTTTATTCGTTTAGCCACTCAAGTATGTTATCTGCCTCTGAATAAACGGTCTAACTTCCAAGGGTTGACAGGAGTTCAGAACCCTCACAGGCATCAAAGAGGGCTCTGGGCTGTCCCCCGTCAGTAGAGGACCTACACTGATCACAGTGCACAGCCAGCTCTTACCCAGTCTGGATTAAACTACATCCAGTGGTTTCAAAGCATCATGTCAAAGTGGGCGGTAAATAGCACTCACTGGGTAAATGGGGAAACAGAGGCACGGGAAAATGAACATGACCTCACGTTCCAGGCCAGCTGACGTGTCCAGCTGAAGCCAAGAAGGTTTTCTCCACCTGTTACAGCCATGCAGAGGAACACATTGCACAGAGTCCAAGGGCCCATGACTGTGGCAAGTAAGTGTGATCACCTCTTTGTCCAAGCGCGGTGTTTGCCTGCTCGCCCCGGCCCCTGGCCCCAGCAGTGCTCTTTCCGCTTCCGAAAATAAAACAGCATTTTTCCCCCGTTACACCTCAAACACATTTAATCGCTAGATGCGGCAGCATGATAAGAACAATAATTATAACTGGAGGGGGCTTCCTGTTATCCTGGCTATAGCCATATCCTGAGCTAATAAAAACTTACGCTTTTGGTCCCAGCATTGATTTAGCTTTAGTTCTGGTTATTAATTCATAAACAGGAAGCACCTCTGAGTTATCACCTCCCTGCATGAACTTTGGGGTAAAGACCTTTACTCCACCTCAGTGGTGCCGCCTCCCCGATGAGCGAGTTCTGTGCGCTTGAACGAGATCTGAGGATGCATTCAAAACCCAGCAGGGTTGGCCTGTTCCCGGCATTAAACGGGATCTGATCCACGATGCATCCGGGGTCACAGTTTCAGGCTTCCCAGCCCTTCGCGTGACAAGGACGGCGTGCAGGCAGGTCCCCGCCTGCGCCAAGCTACAGCAGCGGCACCGGTGGCAAGGTGCAATTTACAAATATTACCCAGATTAATTCCATAAGCCACCCACATAGAAAACTACCAACGCGACTGCTAAAAATACACCGTGAGTTGCAACGAAGTTGTCAGGAATAAGCAAGAAGCAAAGCAAAGAGGAACAAAACCAAAACAAAGGTAATGGCTGTTTAGAAAATAAAGGTTAAGGCATATAAACACCTCTTTTTACCCGATTCTGAAGGATGCCAGGTACAAGGCACCCAGGAAATCGCTGGAGACACCCACCCAGGGCAGAAATCTACCCACAGCCCAGGCGCCGCCCACGTCTAGCATTAAGCCCTCTTAAAATGGGGTCTTCTCCCGGTCCACAGAACCAGGCTCTGTTCTCGACACAGGAGGAAATGCCACACAACAAGGACATCGCTGCCGATTTTGCACAGCAAGGGCAGCATTGCCCAGAGGAGAGTCCAAAGAACCAGATTCTTGCCTGCCTCAAGCCATTCACCTCCTCTGAAGCCAACAGAGCCGCCCCTGAGGAAGCCGCTCTCCGGTGCTCAGTGGGACAGCAGCCATGAGTTTGCCCCAACTCTGGAGCAGACAGAGGTCATGCGCGATGACACCTGAAGAGGCCCACTTTGAAGCCCAACACATTTTCCCTCGTGTGGCTCACGACTGAAACTAAAATCCAGGTCAAACATTCCACAGCGGTGTTACTTCTGTTTTATTTTACTTAGTAGGTTTTTATATCCTTCATTTTACCACTCAGCTCTGCAACACTCGAAAAAAAAAAGAATGAAAAATACCCAGTAGAGGAGAAGATGACAGCAAAAACTCTGAAATGCTTAAAACGAATGGGAAATTCTCCTTGCACAGTGTGTGGGGGAGGATTTCAGACCAGATATTCATTTATTTATCATGCCTCGCCTATCAGTATCAGATGAGGCACCATTCTGCTTCCCAGAACAAGTATTTGAGCCCAGTGCTCAGCGCAGGCACACACTGCCCTCGCCTCCGTGTCGAGAATCGCGGGTGACTATGTGCATGTGCTCTATGTTATCACTCTCTTCAATTCCTACTGGAACCATTTCATAAGGCTTCTGAGGTGTCACGTTTCCTCCCAGGGCGCCTCTTCTCTCAAAAAGCCTGTGTTCTGAAACCCATACGGTGGAGGTCCTGTTTCACCCACCCTCACCTGCCTTGCGGTGGTGGCGGTGGGCGAGCGTGTGTGCCACCAGTTCGGCCAAGGGCAGGACCAGAGAAGCGACTGTCCAACCCTTCGGTTCCTGCGCTTTTCTCTGTGGCCTGACTGCACCTGGTGCTACAGAGGAGGGCTACAGACCAGACTAGTCGTATCTATAAAGTGAGGCTCGTAAGGGAGGATGGCAGTCCTTGCCTCCTTCCAAGGAGGAAATCGCATCTCCTGTGATAAGTAAGTTTTTATCTACGCACTGCGATATTGCAGGGAATTCTAAGGACCTCTCATGGCAACTAGGAGGCGAAAAACATTCATTAACCCCTCCTCCGCCTCCCTTGAAGCCAGCCAGCAGCAATTTAACCCGCAAACGTACTGCAACACAAAACAGATAAAACAATCCCTATCAGCCTTTACGCTACCTACAGTCTCCTGCGGTTTGGGATATTCACCTACTTCCAGGCTCGAGGCGTGCTGCAGAGCCTGGCCACGGACTCTCCTGTATCAGTTGCAGGGAATCTGTTTTCACGGGCTGCTTTTCAGGGCATTTTTTTTTTCCATCTGCTCTCTTTCTTCCAGTCAGGCAGAAGCACGGGCGCCGCTGAAGTTAGGATGCTCTAAGGAACCGCTAAACTTCCTCCGCACGCTTCGGTGCGGCACCGCCGTCCCCACCCCGGGAGGAAGCCGGCGCCCTGCCCTGCCCGGCTGCGGCCGAGGCCTCTTCTCCCTTCCTTTCCCTTCCCTTCCCTTTCCCTCCCCTGCCCTGCCCTGCCCGGCTCCGGGGAGGCGGCCGTGCCGGCGCTCGGCGGGCGCCCGCTGCGGCGCGTCGGGAAGGGGAGCGCGGCCGGGCTGACCGCAGGCCCCGCGCCTCACTCCGCCCCCGGCCGCCGCGGAGCCGCCGGGCGCCGCCGCCCGCCGAGGGGCACCGCACAGCACCGCCCCGCCGCCCGCCCGCCCGGGGGATGCGGCCCGGCGCGGAGCGAACTTCAGAGGAATCGCCGCATTACCCACCCCGCCAGCGGAGCCCGCTCGGGCGGGGCTGGGCAGGCGGAGCGGCGGGCGGTGCGATGCCGGGCAGGCCTCGCCGGCCCGCCGGTGGCCCGAGGCCGCACCGGGGGGTGGACAGGCCCGGCCCGGCGGGGGGCCGCGGGCGGGCGCGGGGCAGGTCCGCGCCGGGACTGCGAGCCCCCTCCGCGGCCAGAGGGCGGCGGCGAGGCGGCGGCGGCCTCCCCTTGCCCGCGGCAGGCCCCCGCGGCCGCCCGCTAACGTCGGAGGCGCCGGGGCGGCCCGGGCGCAGGGGTGGGCTGCCCGGGCCCGGGGACCGAGGCCGCTCGGCGGCGCGGCCGGCAGAGGGCGCCGCCGGCGGGCCGGCTCCGACCGGCACCCCGGGCCCGCCGCGGCCGCTCCGCCGGCACCGGCCCGCCGTCACGCAGGGCCCCGTCGCTGCCGCTGCCACCGCCGCCGCGGCCCCTCCGCGCCCCCCGGCGGCGCCGCCGCCCCCGGGCTCCGGCAGCCCGGTGCCCGGCAGCGGCGAGGGCGGGGAGGGACGGCCGTCCTCCCTCCGCTGCCGAAAACGCTCCTCTTTGTCTGCCCGCCTCTCGCGGGGTCCAAACTCCGCACCGCCGGTGAGCCCGAGGCTGCCCAGAAATAACCCGGCGGGCCGGTAACTTTACACCGCCCGCCGAGCGCCCTCGTCTCGGGCGCTGCAGCCCGGGCTCGATTTTCTCCTCAGATAAGTTTTACCGGCCTCGCCATAGGCAGAAAAGTACCGTGTCCCCGTGTGCCCCCCACCCCCCGCGACGCCGGGTCTCCACCGCCACGGACCGACCGGTCCCCGGGCGGGATAAAGCGCCCGCCGGGTGGATGTCCCTCCGGTTTATGTAACGCTCCCCGGCCAGCGCCGAGCCGGGAGGGGTGACGGGGGAGGATAAATGCATCGCGAGGGGATTTAAATTAATCCTGAATTTTATATGTATTTTTAAGAGACACCCCGAAATACGCACCGATCTAACCACCCCCCACCCCCCCCCCCTTTTTTTTCCCCGACCCGAAAAAACTAAGTTGGGGCACTTGGGCTTCTCGCCGCAGCCCGGGCTGGGCTGAAGGAGAAGCCGGAGGAGCTGACAGGCGGCTGCCGGCAGCCCCGTCCCCCGCCGCCGCTGCCCGAAGGGTCTCCGCGCCCCGGAGGAGAGCCCCGGCGGGGGGAACTCTTGGAAAATCGGCGAAAGGAGGGGGGTGGCCGGTCCTGGAAACGAAAACTGCGGCGAGGGGCAGGCAGGCGCGCACACGCACACACACACGGAGGCGCAGGGCAAGCTTCGTCCACCTCATTGTTCTGCTCGGCACCGGCACGGACTTCACCCACCGCCCCCCGCCCGGGACCGCGGGGCCGGGGAGGGCCGGGGAGGGCCGGGAGGGGGGGAGCAGAGCCGGGCGGCGACCCGCGCCTCGCCCCGCACCCCGCCGGGCGCCGGGCAGGGCGGGGGTGCCCCGCCGCCGCCACCACCAGCCTCCCCGCAACAACGCCGGGGGGACGGCGAGCCGCGGGCGGCCGGGGATCCCCGATCCCTCCCTCCCCCGCCCCGCGGCGGGACGAGGGGTGCCGGCAGGGCAGGCCGGGCCAAGCCGGGCCGGGGCTTACCTTCGTACATGGGGGCCATCGGTGCAAGGACGCCTGTTATTCATGGCAACGCCGCCACGAACGACGCGAGATCGCAGCCCCCCAAACTCAACACACATCTGCCATCTTGAGCGGGTGTCTCTCGGCGGAGGCGAAGCTGCCGCCTGCCTTCTGCATCGCTGCCCGCCTCAGCGCGGGGGGAGCCGGGCACATCCAGCCCCGCTGCCGGCCCTCCGACGCGGCCGGGGCGGGCGAGCGGGCGGGGGGCGGCGGCGCCGGGCCGGGCCGGGCCGGGGCCGGGGCCGGGGCGAGGCGCGGGGCCGGGCAGGGGCGGCGGGCGGCGGGGCCCCCCCGGCTCGGGACGGCGGCGCTGGGGAGGGAGGGAGGGAGAGAGGGAGGGAGGGAGGGAAGGAGAGAGGGAGGGAGGAAAGGAGGGAGGGAGGGAAGGAGGGGGGCTGGCGCGGTGCCCCCGCTCTCAGCGCGGCATGGCTGCGTGTGCCGGGCGCCTGCAAAAGTTGCACTGGGGGTGAGAGAAAGGGAGAGAGAGACGGAGGGGGAGAGAGGGAGACGGAGACCGAGACGGAGAGGAGGAAAAAAAAAAAGGGAAAAAAAAAAAAAAAAGGCGAAGGGAGTTTGCAAATAATCAAGCGCCGATGGCACTGATCGCGGCTTCCCAGAAGGAGAGGCAGCGAGCGAGAGAAACCCTCTGCTGAGATTATGTGGGATCTTGTTTAACAACACATTTCAATCAGGAGAAAAAAGGAACAGTCAACAGAAGTTGGTGAAACACTTCTGTCTTCCCCCCCCTCCTCTTTATAGAAAAGAGAGGAAGGGAAAAAAAATAAAAAAGGCAGCTGATTGAAGCTTTGCAATTCACTGGCTGTGGGGATCATATAATTTGAGCTCATGTTTTACAATAGCATGGAAAATTCCTACCTCTCCCCCTCTCCCCAAATAAATCTTCTATTCCCTCAAGGCATTTCACAATCTGGTTCACTGACAAAAGTTCCAATTTATCTTTTTTTTTTTTTTCATTGAGCTTGCTTGCAGTGTAAATATTTAGCGGATGCATTTAAAATAAACATACGTTGTTGCTTTTAGGATTCAGGTTGTGTTTTTGTGTTGTTTTTTTTTTTTTAAAGAACCACATCAAAGAAGTGTTTACTTACTGAAATTGACAGCCACTGCTTCCCCTCCCCAATTTTTATTTTAAAAGATCCATCTCTCCGATTGAGCGCTTGCTGTAGGAACACCAACCCAACCAGCATCGTTTTTGTCGGTGCGTACGGGAACGCCGTAGGTGAAGCCACGCTATCCGGAGCCCCCTTTCCCTGACAGCAGCTTTACAAAGGAAGGTCAGTCACCAGGTATCCATCACACATGAAAAGGAAGCTGAGACTCATGCAAAGCCTCTGGCAAAGGTGGAAACGAAACCTCAGGCTGTGATCCTGCGTTAACTCCTGTCTGGATCTGCTTGCCTGGAGCTCCTTACCGGCAAGCAGTCCGGGACCAGACCGGTGAAGATGTACTGTCTTCGCACCTGCTGTTATGCCTGGTCCCCAAAAACGCTGCCTCTTGCTGCTGCTGGTGCCAGCCCAGACCTCTCCCACCACAGGATTCGATCGTGGCAGGGCTCGACACCCGGCCGCTCCTGTTGATGTCTTGAGGAGGAGGAGGAGGAGGCAAAATGTAACTTTTATTTGAGGATTTCAGAGTGAGCCAACTGCTCCTGCCAGTCTGGCCCCTAGTCGCAGGGTGCTCAGAGGATGCCTGTGCTGGCAGATAAAAGCGGGCCGGGGAGCAACCCGTGTTGACCAGCCGATGGAGCAGGACGGCCTCGTCCGCACCGCAGAGGATGTGATCCCCAGGCTCCTGCAGGCCCCCTCCTTCACAAGGTATCTTCAGTGTTTTGCATGATTTTTTTCCCCGCTGGAAAATGCCTGAAATAACAGGAGGGCTGTCTCACAGCCCATTAGCATTCTGTTTACAACATGAAGCTGAGGATACGTGTTAAATGTGTTGGGGAGTGGCAGGCAGGGCAGGTGGAGGTAGTTGAGGGCGTACAGTCGGCTGGGATGGCACTGGAGGACTGTGTACAGCAGAGGGAGCAAAACCTGCTGCCATCTCATCCCTGCTTCATTTTGAGAGTGATCCCAAGACCAACCACCACATAACCGTGGAAAGAAATAGAGCTGCCTCCAGCAGCTCCAGCAGGACCACTGGAGAACTCCGGGCCGGAGCTGGAGGGCAGGCAGTGCGGATGGCAGCAGGCACAGTATTTGAACTTGCTTCTTGCCCGTCTTTTGTTTAGCCATGGAGGCTCTCAGGATTTGGCTCTAGGCACCGAGTCGATAACCTCACATTTTCCTGAAACATGTTTCTGATCATTGCCATTCTGTGCTGCGCTCTTCTTTTATGATGGAGGATATTATCTGCTTTCTGAAGCTACTGATGTTTGTGATCCCAGCGTGCTTTCTTGCCCTTGATCAGAGGGGCAGCCACGGAGCCCCATCTCAGAGCCATGGAGGAGGTGTGGATAAGTATTGGAGAAGAGCAGAGGACAAAACCAGAGGGGAGGAGCAGGCTGCTAAAGGAACCGCCTTCACCTCTTGTCGTTGTGTTTTGCTGCATCGTGGCTCCAGATTAGGCACATTGCCCTCGCTCTCCTCGGCTGTGAAATGGAGGCAATAGCCCCAGCTTCTGCTGCGTGAGACTGCGCCGATGGGTTCTTCTCACTCTCCGTTTCACCCTGAGCTACCCCGTAGCCATTGGGCCTGTGTTAACTCCATGTCCATCAAAGCTAGCATGATGCAGAAGCTTAAAACGTAAACCGCGCTCGCTCGCCCACCAGAAGAAAAGAAGAATGGGTCAACGAAGGGGTCTGCAGGACTCACTGTGTGTGGTCTGGGCATGGCAATGGTGCCTCCTGGCTCTGTGGCTGCCGAGTAGAGCACAAAGGGGGACACGGGAGCAGCCAAGCCCGTGCAGGACATACTTACGCAAATGCTAAAGCTGCTTAGCTTCAAAGCACAGGTTATTCTGCCTCTTTGAGGGGCAAGGTGCCGAACTTGACAGACTACTTGGATGGCCCAGGATGGCAATTCCTGATTGCCTTTCAAGTTCAGTAATGCTGAGGACATTACAGATTCTCATCTGCTGATAATGCTTCCAAAGATAGGAAAATGAATGGGGATATTTTCACCAACTAGGACTGTTCTGGTCTTACATATTTTTAAATGTTGCTGCCAAATGAGGTCACAGCGCATTGGTAAATAAAAACCAGCCCAAACAGGTCCTGACCTCGGCTCAGATTGGCTGCTAAAACCTGATGCGTGGAGGAAGCTCGTGGTGCGTGGGCATGCAGAGGGAGCAGGGCTTCACCTTCCTCCTCAGCTCACACGGGGCCTCCTTGTGAGAGCCTCGTTTGGAGGGGACTTGGGGCATGTGGTTTGGAGCTGGGAGGGTACCACCCCTTGCTGTGCATTCCCACTGCTGTGCACAGACAGGGATGCACTCTGGAGATTGCCCAGCTCTGAGCCTACCACCTTCTTTCAGTTCTCTCAAAATCGAGCATCCGTGCAAGGATGCTACACCCTTGGTCATCTAGGCCTGCCTGTGGAGTGAATGTAGCCATCAGGAGCCAGGCACCAGCAGCGAGGCCGCCACAGCCCAGGGGCAAGCCCGTCTCTGCGGGAGAAATTGCGGTCCGCTCTCTACATGCCTGAGACCACATGACCTGTCACTAAAATTGTGAATCCAGAGAGACTTTTCTCCCCCAACAGACTATTTCATCTCTTTGGCCCCTTTACTCAGGAGACGATTGCAAACCAGCACTGGAGAAACACATTTTCATGTCTCATCGTATGATTTTTCTTTTCTCCATTTGCATATTTGGGTCTACCATAAACACACGCCTAGTCTGGATGCAAGTACATGGCTCGCTCAGCCTTGTCAGGGAATGTCACCTACCACCGAGGCAGCAGCATCCTCAGCTATGTCCCTCGTGGCTCCCGGGTGACGGTGGCAGAAAGTAAGCCAGGGAAAGGAGGGGTGGCCTTTTTACAGCGCTGGGCTGGCATTTGGGGCTCGTTTTCATTTCTGCCTCATATACACAAATCTTGGTGGTCTCAGGCACATCACTTCTCCAGAAAGGCTCACAGTTTTTGACTGGCGTTTCTCAGGGGGCTGCTGGTAACAGCCCAAGCCTATACCCAACTGCAGTGGGAGCAGCAGGAGTTACTGTTTCTTACTGGAAATGGTGAGAGTTTGCAGTTCTTTTTCTTTTCTCTTGGAAATTAATACAGAGTTTGCAGATTGAGGTGCAAGAAGGAAGGCAGGTGAGTTTTAAAACATAGTCGTTGAGCATCATTCCCAATTTAGGGGGGTTGCATGAATGGACAAGAGGTGCCCTTTGGTCTCTCAGAGCCAGAAATGCTATGGTGGCATCACCTCCTCTTCTCTGCTGCCGCTGCTGGGCCCTGGCTGTGCCAAGAGGTGCCAGAGGCAATGCCAGAGGTGCCTGCCAGTGAGGTGCAATTTCTTCCTCCTTCTCCCAAAGAAAGCTGAGGAGGTTTGTGGCTCCCAGCTTTCTCAGTTCATTGTCCATCAACTGCATTTTCTTGTTTGGAAAGACTGAGCCTGAAAAATGTACTAATAAAAGAATATAACATACATTATTAAAAAAAAAACACAAAAGAAAGAAAAAAACAGAAGAGAAAAGCTGTAAGCACACAGGGTGAGCACGTCCCCTTCCGTGACAACCTTTAATACCTGTTTGCCTTCGTGGAGGAGCTGGAAGGCAGCACGTTGTTAACAAGAACCAGGCCCCAAATCTTTCGCATTAAGCAAAGCAAAATATTTTTGTAAACACCAGGGGAAGGTTTCTCAGTGAAATACACACCGATGTTTTCTTTTTAAATGTAAATCAGTGTGGGAATGGACACTTTAATTAAAAGCAAAATTATTAGGTAAGTGCTGAGGGAATCTACTTTATTTGCTGGGTACACTCACATATTTTTACTGGTGAGTCAATTGCAATTTTTAATTTCTTTCCTCTTAATACGATCAGCTCAGAGACTACTCACTGTGATGTGGAATATTTGGGGAGGATTTTTCCACGGGTAGCAGGAACGTCTGCTCTGTGTGCACGTTCTGGGCGCCCAGGCAGCCTGCTATGGTACACCCGTTCCCAGCCTTACGGCTCTGCTAATCGTTAGCAAACACTCGCTATAGGCTGTCTCTGTGGCGTCACCTGGAGAAAATCCTGTCCCTTGTGACGGGGATTTTGGGTCGCTGCTAGCGACTGAAACACTTGAGCTTTACTGCTGGCTGAGATGCTAAAGGGAAGGGGCTCCGGCATTAGCTGACTTTACACCCTGCTGCTGCTCTGTTTCTAGGCTCAGCTCCCTTCAGTACCACCTGTCCCTCCACACGTGACCCTTATCGCAGGCAGATGTTTTGCAGAAGCCCCCCTGCCCCTTCCCTCCAGCCCCTGCCTCCCTCTTCAGCATGACAGACCATACAGACTGACTCCTAAGCACGTCAGAAAACAGTCAGCGTGCTGGGCTGGGACCATGACTGCTTATTTTGTGATATTCTGAGCAAAGGCCCTTATCTTTGAATGCATATGGAAAATACACTGCATTCTTGAGTGGGGTTGAGGACGGATGACCCTGTCACAGCTGAAGTTCAAAATAAGACCACAAAAACCTGCAGCAAAATTGTCCCGTGCACCAGCGAGTGGGGCTCTAGAAAAACACAGGTGTTTAACTCAGTCTGAACATCAGTGGCGTCCTCAGTGCAACTTG
Source organism: Tauraco erythrolophus (assembly GCF_009769465.1). Lineage (NCBI taxonomy): Eukaryota > Metazoa > Chordata > Aves > Musophagiformes > Musophagidae > Tauraco > Tauraco erythrolophus. Next base: position 65,767,159 of record NC_141468.1, on the reverse strand, counting down.
CACGATGCAGATGCCTGTTTCAGGGGGTCACAACTGGATTTACAGTGCAGACATACAGAGGGATGAGATCTAATTCCCGCTAGGGCACCAGATGCTGCTGCTATAACCGTAGTGGCTTCAATAAATGTACTCCGATATAGACAGGAGTGTGGCAAGGAGAAACAGGACAGAGGTTGGTAAAATGCTTTAGGTACCATGGATGGCAGAAAGGTGCGATGAAAGTGCACAGTCTGATTAGTGCCCTGGGGAAGGCAGAGATCTGGGTCACCTCATCCATGCCTACCACTACATAGAATCATAGAATAATAGAATGGTTAGGGTTGGAAGGCACCTCAAAGATCATCTAGTTCCAACCCCCCTGCCATGGGCAGGGACACCCTTCACTACACCAGGTGTCTCAAAGCCTCATCCAATCTGGCCTTGAACACTTCCAGGGCCTGATCACATCTGATCACATTTCTGAACCTCGCTTCCCCATCAGGAGTATCGCTGAAATTAATGCCCTAAAAATGTTGTGACCTCTCTCTTTGAGGGGTTAAACACAATTTCCCATCATCGAGCTTTTGCAGTTGGCTCAGGTATTGTTGTCAGGGTCTTGGATCCTTTTCTTCTTGTTATTAAAAAAGAAACTTTGAAATATATTTTTTAAAAAGTGCTTATCAGATAATGAAATTCTAGCTGTGGTCAAGTCTTTCAAACAACCAGGGCCATGATTTAATTGGAAGTAATTATAGTCTTTTCTGAAGTATAATTTTTAGGGTATTTTTTCCCCTGACATTTGCAGTGTGGAAATTAAAAATAAAACGATGTCAGAATCACGAGATTTCAATCTGTCTTCAAACAGTAATGTGGGCTAGTGTCAGAGGTTTGTCCTTGGCTGGAAGGAGGAAAAATTCACTGAAGAAAATCCTCCTGGTGAAAATTGCCAACAGCACCTAGTCGTGCATTTTCTATGCTCAGAAAATTCCTAGGAGACTGCTGCTTCCCAGAGCTGGCTAGAAACCCTCCTACCTCTGCTGCAGTGGGAAAGGGCACATCAGTACCTAGCTACTCAGAGCACTGCATTTACGATGCAGGCTTTGTTAATTATTCCACCCGTTAGGCTGTATTAAGAGACACACTTAGAGAAAGAAAAAAAAAGCCATTCTACACAACAAAGATTAAACGTAGTCCGTATATCCCGCTGAAAACAAACCAAGGTATAACAAAGTTATTTCTTTTTTTTTCCTCCTCAATATTTTCCCAGTTTTTTTTCAAATGATCCTCTTCTAAATTTTGCCCTGATTTCACTTTGTAATTTCTTGGTTTCCTTCAGTGAAAGCAGCAGTGCATCCCCTAAACTCCAGCTCACATACTCTGTCTTACCCAAAGTGCCATTCCCAAGGGAGGGACAGTCTCTGCCAGCAGAAACACAACGTTTTTGTTGGCCATCGGCGGCATTAGCAGGGCCTCTTGGGCAGACCCTCAGCTGCCACCAGCCAGCACAGCTCCTGCTACCAGTGATACGATGATGCCCACAAACACACATGCATCTCTCAGTACAGCCACGTGGAAGGACCATTTGGAGCAGCCTTTTAAACCAGCTGCAAATAATTTCTGTAGGGTGTGTGTGCGTGCGTGAGGAGTTGTCTTGCACTCCAAAACCCGTGCTTCTGGATAAGAAATTTTAGACTTAACATCCATTTTGAATCCATTCCTGAACACCAGTCAAAGGGAAAGGAGGAAGCTATTTCAGATTAAAAGGACAATACATATGAAAAAACAAAGTCACATCTGGGCAGACTGTGATTATAACACCGTATAAAGTGCTGTAGAGGATTGTGTGAGGGATGCTCTGTTCTGCAAAGCGTGTCGTCTTTTTGACGAGGTATTAGGTGAGGTCCCCTATCATTATACACTCTATGGAGTTATTCACTGGCTGAGTTACAAACCGAATTCCCCCTGGGCAATGCCTGCCTTGCCCACTCACGTACCCCACCTCTCCACCCACCTTTATGTATCCCATTCTCTGCTCTCCATCTTAAAAAGAGCCATTGCATGGCCTTATTGGTGCAGAACAGCTACGTTTCATCTCAGCAGTAAAGGAAGGGCCTCCCCTCTGCCCTTCAGCCTCTGAAACAGCCTTTTCAAAGAAAGGTATCAGGAGAGTAATGTTAATTATTTTATTATACTAGAAGTTATGATAAGGGAAAAAATTTATGCAGAGTGAAGTAAAATTTTTGTCAGGCTTTATAAGACAAACTCGGTGACTTTAAAGTAATAAAACTTTCTGTGGCGCTTTGCTGAAGCTGATCTTCCATACTTCAGGGATAAGTACGGATATGTTGACAGGAACTTCATGGCTTCCAACCTATATGCTGTGAAGAGCCTCATGGGATTTTCTGGAAAGCAACTGCTTTTTCTAAGTTAAACATTTGTATCCCCCATTCTGAAATGGCCAGAAGGCTAGCAGTGCTTCAAAGACAAGCATGTGTGTTCACGTCAATGACTTTCATGCTGTCAACAGAAAATACTTGAAACTGCAGGCAAAGTTTCCAAGCAAGCAAAGATGGAGATTTTCTTTGCTTAGATTAAATTTCCCAGTACCTTTCAGCAGTCCTTTTCCTGCCTTTGCAGAGCTCCCTTGCTCAGCCAGGAGTCTGGAGATGGGAGCCCATGACTGATTTCAGGGGCTGCTGTGATAGGACAAGGGGTAATGGTTTTAAACTAAAAGAGGGTGGATTTAGAGTGGGTATAAGGAAGAAATTTTTTACAATGAGGATGGTGAAGTTGCCCAGAGAGGTGGTAGATGCCCCATCCCTGGAAACATTCAAGGACAAGTTGGACAGTGCTCTGAGCAACCTGATCTAGTTGATCTTATTGCAGGGGAGTTGGACCAGATGAACTTTAAAAGTCCCTTCCAACCCAAACTGTTCTATGAGTCCATAATTCTGTGGCCACCGATCTGCTTGAGGACCTTATGCATTGATGTACGGTGGACCGACGAGTACATTTCGTACATGCAATGCCTGCCATGACACAGCCCTGAGCTCAGCGGGATTCTCTTGGCCAGAGATGGGAAACCCTTGTAATATTTACACTTATTCGACTATTTAATGGAGGTGATCTTCTTTTCCAGCCCAGATCTCTATATGAGCCAAACCTGGCCATGACGTCCACCGCTGTTAATGCTGTACCAATATTAGTAGCTAAGCTGTCACTGATGGGTTCACACAGGAGCATCATGCCTTTTGCAGCCCGGTTAGCCGCAGCCTGTGACTATGGCTTTAAAAATTGTGCTGACGAGGTCTTGCCTTGCGACCCTGCTGCCCACCCACTTCCACGCTGAGAGAGCCAAATAAATATTTACTACTTCTCATAATAACACCCCGCACTCATCCTTACCGCTGCAGAGTAGTTCATCTAATTGAAATAAGAATATAAGTAAACTGTTTGCCAAGGCAGTTTATTAGGAAAAGCATTGCTGTGTCAGGAGCTCCCTCGCTGTGAGACATGCTGTGTTGTCTCTCTTAATATTTAATGCCATTTTAATAATATTTCCCAGTTAGGGGCACGAGTTGGTACCGCAGACTAAAGGCCAAGCCTGCCGAAGAGGAGAAGAAGGAAAGCTCATGGACTGAGGTCAGCTCTACTCCGTTGACTTAGCCTACTTGGAGGCTGGGCAAAGAGCAATCCTGCTCTTCTTCCAAGAGACTCAGCCACTCTCGGGGCTTAAACTTTATCTCAGATTTGTGCTTATTGCCTTTCCTCACTCAGGAGGACACTTCAAAAGTTTGGGGCCACATCCTGAGGTGGTGTAGATGAGATACTCATGCTTTTCCCAATGAGACCTGTTTCTCATTGCCATGTCACTCCAGTAGGGCTCATTAGTCAGATAAACCATAATCTCCTGAATTTCTCTCAGGCTTGTGATTGCAGCTGCAGCTGCAGCATTCTTACCTGTCTTTGGGAACTCTTGTTTTGGAAACCTCTAAACCTCTGGGTTAAAATCAGAGGTATTTTTTCTCAAGGAGCAGGGAAGAGCAGCTGAAGTATCAAAGGTCCCCGCTAGTAAAGCGTCCACCGATGCTGCCTCCGCATTGCCCTCCGGCCCTCGCAGAGCTGCCTGGGCTGCCAAGCTGCCGCTCAGGCCATGTCCCCGTCGCAGTGCTGTCCCCCAGGACTTCTCCTGGCAGCGATGCCCAGCTCAGGCTCTTCCCTGTCGTGAAAGACTCCTGGCTGAAGGACCAGGGACTCAGAACCTTTTGAAGCTGCTGTGTCATAAGCTGTATTTTTTTTTTCCAAACATCACTAGAGAGTTTGGTAATAATTACGTGAACTTTATAATCAGCCAGACCAGCACAGGCATCCACCTGGCCTACACGTACCATTTGTGAGTAATTTTACATAAAGGGCAGGTACTTTCGAACTTTGTGGGCGGGACTCGTGCACAAACAGCCACAGGAGGAGGGCCCGATTATAAATAAACCGTCCTTAGTTGTCGCTTCACTGTCTCTGACTTCCCACGCATTCAAATGGTGAGACTGATTCATTTAATCTTACTCCAAAGCAGCAAGCCACAGAGGCAGTCTCTCCTGACAGTTGCTTAAAAAAGTGTAGCTGAGCTCTCTCAAATTGTCTTCCCTTGTATTATATTTAGACATTGTGATTAGAGTATCTGCCACAATATGCTTTTACTTTAAGGCAGGAGTTCAAGCCGCTCTCTGAAAGCAGACAGAGGCGCTCCCGGGAAGCGCAGGGGCACGGGCACTGGGGTTTGGCATTTAGGGAGCAGAGCTCTTCAGTGCTGCTCGCGCTGCCGGCTCCCCCGGCACCGCCAGCCTTATGAAACCTGAGTTTTAAAATAAATGCAACATTATTTACCATAATGAGACTACTGGGAAGGGTGGAGGCAGCGAAAGACTTAGCGGCTGTTTCCATGCGTTTTAGCAATATCAGCTGAGAAATTGTTACGGTTTTCCCTCCTCTTCCCCTCCTTCCCTCTTCCCTCCTCAAACCCGGCTTTCCTTGGCAAAGGCTTGGATGCAAAATCTGGGCACTCCTGTCATATGAACAAGGCTTATATGTGTTTGTGTCACTGCAAAGCAGATTATAATGACTACACTTTGTGCGTTTTTCTCTAATTAAGTCGGTGGAGGTTTCAACACAGATACAACTTCGACGTGCAGCTCTGCCCTTGACAATTGCATACCGAAGAGAATACCTGAAAGCTCTTGTTTTGCTAAATCTGCTATTTAATATTTTGTAATGCTCAGGCAAATACAGTCAGTGAACGCCGACTCTTCTGCATATCTGTATGATTATGGAGGAGGTTATTAGAGCTACACTGAAGGAGGAGGTTTCCTCATTACGTGACTTGCTTTGCCAGAGCGCTTAGCAGGCACTGAATGGCAGGTTCCAGTCCTGCTGGCCACCAGCTGGGATGAGAAGACCTCCAGACTCCAGCAGACTCTTAGCCACTGGTCTGGCTGCAGGAGCTCTACAGCAGGGTACAAAATGTGACAAAATGCTGGCAGGTGGGACAAGGTGAAAGACCTTCTGGGCTCTAAGGTACATAGGAGGATGTGGAGGGCTCTGTGTAGAGGGAGAAAGGTAGGGAGCAGGTGCTGTACCTCCTACACCTTTTGTTAACATGGAATAAATACTACTGTGGAATTTAACACACTGAATTGAAAGGCAAGTTTCTCTCATATGCCAATTGCTAGTTTTTTAGGTTTGTGTAGGATGCCTGTCTTCCTCCTCTAGTTGATCTACAGAGATCTGTAAATCTGTTATTGCTTCCAGATACCCTCATAGAAACTTGTACTTTTAGTTTAGTGTGTAGAAAGCTCAAAGTCCTGCATCCAGACCTTAATGTTGGTCTAAATGTGATTGGATTACCATTCTTTAAGATCTGCTGTATTCTTTTTCTCTCAGATAAAAATGTTGTGCTAGAAGCTTTCCGCCATCCCTGTGTCTCTAGAGAGAGTCTTGGAGACTTGAAGGTGACTTTTCTGTGAAATGGTCTCAATGTAATCCCAAAAATACTTCATAATTTGGAGCCTGCTCCTCAACCTCCAGCAGAGATCAAAGGGATCCCAGGAAAAAATTAAGCATCATGCATTCCTAGGAGCTGAGCCTTTGGCTGTAGTGAATCCATCAACTACCCTTTTATCAGCCAGATATAAATAGACTGAGGGCACTTCTGGGCCTAAGGCTAGTATAAGGCTGCTAGTTTAGGCTTTATTTCCATTAAAAAGTTTGACTCCAGAGGAAGATCTTTGTTTTCAACCGGTGTTTTTCCCATCTTCTTGTTATTTTCACCTCGTAGCTTGCTTGGCCAGTTGGGTATGAAAAGCTTGTTCTTGCTTCCTAGCAGCCAGATTATCTGTTGACGGTATTTATGGGGTGCTAATTACTATCTGTCATTGGTATTTATGAGGTTCCAATTGCTACAGTACCTAGGCGCCAGGTACAATATTGAGATAAGCATAAATGTTATTGAACATGGACTCTGCTCTTCCCATCCTAGCGCTTGGCCCCTTTGACTTGAATACTTTTCTTTGTCCTCTCCCTCCAGCTCCTTTTCACGTTTGTGAGCCATCTGAGAAAAGGTGACTTTTGTGCTCCGCTATGAAACAACCCTTGCTTGTAAGCTCACCCTGGGGCTGCCTGGCGCCCGTGGCTCCATCTTGGAGCACATTGTGCTTTTGGCCCTCATGCTGGAAGGCGACTCAAGGCACCGGCGCTGTGACCGGCAGCACCAGGAGCGGAGCCCACAGCAGCCTCCGCTGCCGCCTGGGTCTGCTTTGCCTGTAGCCTGCGCGCCAGCTGCTGCTGAATTGTTTTCCGTAGGATGTTTTCCAAAACTCAGGGAACTGCAGTGATTGGAAGAGCTGAAGTCAAACCGGGTGCTACTTCCCAGCCTGTGCATGGTCAGGGAAGCTGTCCCAGTCAGAGAGCAAGAAAAGCTTTGAACTCTTTGAACCAGGAGCTTCCTAGAAGCAAGCAGAGAGCCGCTGGAGCCTGGCTGGCATTAACGTGAAGAATTCCTTCTGGTTACTGGTACTAACGAGACAGTTTGCTGCTCAAACTAGAGCCCTTGACCAACTCGACCGACAGCTGTGGCCAGAGACTGAGTCTCAGCCTGATTTGGAGAAAAACCCATGTCTGGGACTCCCTTCCTACCACTACAGAGAAATTAAAATGATACCACAAGAAAGTGGAGATGAGATGAAAATAATGCAAGTCACAATAGCAGGTAGTTCCTAAGTGGGACAGGCATAAACCTCTTTAATATGGATATAGAAGGGGATGTATGTTGTTTCTATTATTACCTGATTATGGAGAGTAGAGGTGAATTTGCTCACAACCTCAAGAAAGAAGTGTTTGAAACACATTTTTAAAATATCTGATTTTTTTTTTAAAAAGAAGAAGTTAGGAAGGAAATATAAATAAAGTATCTATGAAGGGTTTTTTTTCCCTATTTTTTCATCAGCTCTGATGGTTCTAATTACCGTCCAAGGAAAAAGCTGGAAATGACTTCAAAATGCAGAAGAAAGCGGTTGCACCCTTGATAAACCCTGCCTGTGGGACAGCAACCCTGGAATATGCTGAAAATACATAAATAAGGAAGGTGCCAGGCTCTGAGATTTATCTCCTGCTTACCCTTACAGCCATTTCCTTACCCTCAAACTTTCTGGAATTAAAAGCTGTAATGATCAGTCATTATGCTAAGACTTTTCCTTTATGTATCACCGCTCACTCAAGACTTTCAGCCCATTACACAAACAGCAGTGACATGCTTGGCAGGAGCCCTTTGAAGCAGGAGGGAGGTGACAGCATGGAGCCTTCGACAGCGGGATGCCCTCACCTTCCTCGCCCTTGTGAGTCGCTCATGCCCCTCTTGCTTTGCCTTGCACAGGTTTCTGGCCTCGAAACCCACCTGCGGACAAGCCCTGTCTGGGTGAGCGTGCGTCACCGGGTGCTGCGGTGCTCCAGGGGGACAGCAAGCAGGCACCCAACACCTAGCTCCCAGCAGCCAGGGCCAAGCAAGCTGGCGATCCTGCCCTGGGATTGCTGATGGCTGCCCCATGACGCCAGCGGGTTTGCAGAGAACGAGCAGGGCTGGAGTCAGGTTACTCTGACTCCAAAGGAGCAGGCAGCAGCTTCCCACGTAAATAAAGAGGGAAATGATGATAAATGACTGATTGACTGAGCAGAAGTAAAAACAGAAAGCAGAAGCAAGACTGAAAGACAGAAGGAAAAGACAAGCGCCTGAGCTTTTTTGTAGATGCAGAGGTTTGCATTTTGTGTCTAAAGAAATAGGGGGAAGAAATTTAAATACATTTTTAGGGAAAAAAAGTAATCAAATGGGAAATGTGAAAAGACACACAAACTTTTATGGTGAAACCACAGAAGAGACAGAGCTATAAATGCACAAATGCAAGTATCAATTTTTGTTCCTTCAACAGTAAAAAAAAGAAGTAAAATTCATTTAGTACAGAATGAAAGCAAACTTTTGGGAAAACACCTGAGGACAGTGGTGGGAATTGCTTACTCAGTTATTTTTGCACCAGTCATTGGGCAGTATAAGTGAGGTAGCTATTAGAAGCATTATTTATTCCAAGAAACATTGCATTTCTTTCTTCTCACTGCTACCTTGCTTATAGTCAAGTGTATTTATTGAAGTGCGCTGAAAGCGCTGAGCTGTACAACCTCCAGTGTCCCAGCACTGTCTGCTCAGCTGGCCAGCAGAAGGATGAAAGACCCCTATCTACCTACCTAGTGGGATACCGTTCTTCTCCAGAGAATCATAGAATAGTTTGGGTTGGAAGGGACCTGTAAAGACCATCTAGTCCAACTCCCCTACAACGAGCAGGGACATCTTCTACTAGATAGGTTGCTCAGAGCCCCGTCCAACCTGATCTTGAATGTTCCCAGAGATGGGGCATCTACCAGCTTTCTGGGTAACCTGTTTCAGTATTTCACCATCCTCTTTGTAAAAAATATTCTTCTATATATCTAGGCTGAATTTACTCTCCTTTAGTTTAAAACCATTACCCCTTGTCCGGTTGTGAAAGGCCCTACTAAAAAGTCTGTCCCCGTCTTTCTTATAAGCCCCCTTTAAATATTGAAAAGCTGTAATAAGGTTTCCCTGGAGCCTTCTCTTCTTCAGGCTGAACAACTCCAACTCTCTCAGCCTTTCCTCGCAGGAGAGGTATTCCATCCCTCTGATCGTGGCCCTCCTCTGGATCTCCTCCAGCAGCTCCATGTCCTTCTTCTGTTGGGGGCCTCAGAGCTGAAGGCAATACTGCAAGTAGGGTCTCACGAGAGCAGAGTAGTGGGGCAGAATCACCTCCTTCGACCTGCTGGCCACGCTTCTTTGGATGCAGCTCCGATACGGTTGGCATTCTGGGCTGAAAGCGCACATTGCCATCTCTTCTTTCTTCCTATTAAGGAAAAAAAGCCAACAGCTTCCAATGACAAATCTCCCTTGGACTCAGCTACAGAAGATGGTTCCTAGTCCCCTCCTAGAGGGACATCAAACCCTGTTAAACAGCAAAGCTGGTAGCGGGTGAAATTGGGGCAAGAAGGTAGGTAGAAAATGGCTTATTAGGGAAGCAGGATCTCACTTACAGAGCTTCTGAACTGAAAACTCAGCCTTTAACTTTCTTCAAAAAGGCTAAATGGAAAACAAGTCTAAATATGCTTTCTTTGCTCAACAACACGAGATACCTTCTGTACTCTGCTCTCTCATGTTTCTGGATGAAAGAAAATTCAGCAGGCAATTTATCACCAAATTAAAGTCACCACTATCAAAATCATTCTGGATCCAAAAGAACCAAATAAATTTGATCTTACTTGTAGAAACATATTTTGGGCAATGACAAAGAGCCTGGACCAGCTGTTTCTCACTTAGCTCTTACATAGGCAACACCTGCACAGATTCAGTGGCAGAGCGGCTGAGCGAGGGCTGGCGAGTGGAACCGCAGTGCCATGAGCTGAGCTGGAGACAGAGGGGCTGGTGCTTGGGAATCACACTACGTTCCTCAGCCTGGGATGCGCCAGAGTCACCGGAAACACAACGGCTAGGCATGTGCTGCCTTTACTCCAGCCTGGTTAGGAGATAATGGGAGTGACACTGTAGGGAGAAGATTTAAAAAAAAAAAAAGAAAGAAAGAGAAAATGCATTCTATGATTTTGTGGCTCCTTGAGCACGCTGACTGGTGGGGCTGGAAGTATGGCAACACAGGCACAAACAGAATTTATTAGTTAATAAACTAGAACAACTAGTGTATTTTGGCCCTTCATCACTGTAACTAGTCTTTAGTGAGACAAGGTCTTCGGCCAGTGCTACTTCTAAGGAGGATTTTCTGGTCCTTAGGCTTTCCCTGCCTACCAGGCATGTGGGGCTGTGCTGTATAACCCTCCTTGCCCTCCTTTATATTCCTCATTCCTACACAACCCATAGGCAGTATTGTACAGCATTACTCCCCTCCCCCAAACTTTCCCGTTTTCAATTGGTGTTACCACAAAGGAATAGATTATTAGTGACACTGATCCCAATTTAATCCTTTCAATAATCTGATTTTTCCAAGCCTATTTATATCCTTGAAATGACAGTGAGGTTTAAAGTGATACAAATACCTGAGCCTAAGCACTGGCACTATCCACACTAGCCTATTCCAGTTTTGACCCTCCAGAATAAAATGTAACCCCAGAGGTTATGTGATAAATCCCTTCCCAAGTGTTGGTAGTGCTAGAGTGGTCCTTGGTCCCTCTTTTTGATAAGCAATACTTTTCATGTTACAGGTTCACTCTGCGTTACACTGGTAACAAGCTGAGGTCCCAAAATAAGTTTTAAAGCTCGTATAAATGTAGCATTTCTTTTCCCTTTGTGGATTTTTAATAACCTTCTGGTGTCTGGAAATGATCAAGAAGTAAAGCTTTCATAGCAATGTAAGAAGTATAAACCCATTCTAGTTTGTTATTTCATCCAGCAACTTGAGAACTTTTTTATTTTCCTGGGCTTTAAGGTGATCAGCCAGTGTTTTCTCCCATCCTCAATCTCTTTAAGAAGCTTATTAATGTTTTACATCCAAAATAGACAAACCAATCTGAAAACAAAGCCATCCGTAGGGCTGCATATTCTAAATGCGCTTGCTGGACTATTTCCACTATTTGTAACCAATTCATTTTAATATTGCTCCTGCTTCTGGCTAGATCTGCAGAACTTCAGTTCACACGTAGCCAAGGAGTAGTTCAACTAGCAGTCAGCCGGTTTTTGTTCTTTCTTTTCCCTCCACCTTTATAATTCAGTCCAGGGACTTGTTTATATAACCAAATCCTTTTGTTTCACCAAAAGGAACCTGGATATTCCACTGAGCGACAACACCCGTGGTAGGTGACAGTCTGGTTTTTCCAAAGCCAAGGCCTCAATTTTCAGCAGAATTTACATTCCAGTAATAAATATTTAAAGGAATTATAAGGGAACTGAAACAAAGAATGTCCCTCTGAAACACACACATATGCAACACGTGTGCACACAGAGGCACAAACACACTCTCAGTCAATTAGTTTGGGGTCGCTCCGATGCAGATGGTACCTCTGTTCAAACTCTGAAATATTTTACTTTTTACATTAGAAAACTTGGCCACTTTAGGTTTTTAATACCCCATAAAAAGCTCATAAAATGCTATTCCTTACTGTCTATGTAGCAGATCACTCAAACATCTATGTCAAAGGCATTTTCTGCAGCAGGATCTCTTTCTGCCCCTAAAAAAAGTGTAGGACAGAATACAAACTGTGCTGATTTCTTGCTGTCCTTTCTCAGGTATGAGCTTTAGGATTTTCTGTCAATCCTCTCTATTTTTTCTTCAACAGGCTAAAACAAATGACACCAGTATGGCAGTTTTGGAACATACTGGGGCTATACAGCTATCATTTGGCTTAAAATGTGTAGACTACTATTAAGCAAACAAGATATTGATGTACTTTTCTATTTACAAAGCTTGTATTTGCCCCTGTAGGCGTAACACCAGGTGATGTCTTAATTAATGATGGTGAAGATCATATATATAACATAAACAAAAGAACTACTTTTTAAAAATATGAAAAAAAGGAAATATTCCCACTCACTTGAGGAAGAAGAACAAACCAATTCCAAAAAGCAGAATAATGAAAACCAAAAGGGAAAACAAGGAAGAATGTGGCATAAATATTGGAGTTATCTGCAAACGTCTCCCTCTGCAAACAAGACAGTATTTATTCTGCACAGAATGTTGTATCCTGCACAGCTCTTCACGTTACTCATAGGATAACCTGTCCGTCTTTACATTAGCATTGAACCATGCACACATTAGCACCACTATTATCCACTGGCTGAATTTAGTGCCCATTGAGCGCTGCCCGCTGAGGAGGAACTGGAGCCTGCTGTTCCTTCTCGTGCCGTGGACCACCTTGTTTCATAAGCAGCTTTGCCATGAGGAGGTTGATACCTGCAGAGAAGTCACCTGTGCAGAGCTGATCCGCTGAGACAGCACAGTGTGCCGGAGTCTGACAGGTCCCTCTTCAGACTGGTAGATGAAAATGCAGTGGTCAATATTCACCTTCACCTGCTAAGTTATCCGCAATCGCAGTGATTGCATGATGGGAACAATGATACTGTTGTGTACTTATCAAGGGAAGACTCTTATCTCTGAGTTTCGAAGCTTGAAACACATAGGATGGGTGAGAGCTGCAGAAGGACCTGTGTCTCACACACAATCTCACCAAAAAAGTGAGTGAAAGAGATGGAGAAATGGGTGTTATTTTTCCATTCATTCCTGTGTCCAGAGATAAGCAGGAAAAGAGTACTTTGTCTCCATTTCCACCTCCATCTTTGATTTTTCATCTTACGCATCTGGTCATTCATCGCTCAGTAGGTTCAATTTGCTGACCTGACGTGATCATATCCATCCTTCATGTCGATCCTATCTTAAACTCAGCAGAAACAGAAATAAGAGTGGAAAATAACCTAGCTGGCCACTACAGACAAGGACACTGAACCAGTTTAGGAGAAATGGAAGGTGAGCACAGGTATGTGGAAGGTCTCCAGCTACTCAAGTTGGTCCACAGCTAAACAGCAAAAAGGTGGGTGGATGTCTGTAGACATGTGAGCAGGGACATGCATGCACCAGTGGAGAAGCAGGGATAAATGCTTATACACTCATCAATGCTCCTTGCTATGTTCAGCTTTCTGCAGGCACCGGTGCGAGGAATCAGCTCTGAGAGAGGTTTACCTTCATCTCTAGAGAGTTTTGGGATGGATCCTCCGACCAGGGGAGGAAAGGAGAAAGACCTCCTGCAAGAAAGGTGAGACTTCTCCAGGGCAGGGGCCAGGCAGGAGAAGCTCCTCCTGGGAGAGGGGCAGGCAGGGACGGAGGCAGGAGGGCCTTCTGCTCCTGCAGCTCGCTGCTCTTCCCCTGCCGGCCCTGCTCCATCTGCTGGCAAGAACAATGCCGAGCCTCCAGCATTGTTCTTGCCCACCAGGACCCAGCTCCTCCTGCGGCTTCCTATTTTTTTTAGGCATATTTTTATAATAAGCAATATATATAAATATATATATATATATAATTTATAATAAATAATAATTTACAGCCCAAATTCCCTCCATGGCCTCCTTTCATCTGCCAGAAGGGCCAGGAGTGGGAAGAGCAGAGCCGTCCCCAGGCATAGGAGGGAGAACAACTCTTTCTCTTGGGTCACAGGATGAGGAACTGCCCTCCCATGAGCTTCCCTCTGTTTTTGCTTCTAACATGTCATCGAGGTTACAAAGGAGCCAATTAAGTATTGCACACATTGCGTGTTTGCCATCTGATCTACTGGTTGGGAACCTGATTTCTTCACTGGTCACTTGTGGTCAGTTAAGCCCCACTGAAAATGACCTGCAAATCCCCCGAGGCTGCGTGGCAGAGTGGGACGCTTCTGGGGACGGGCTGAGATGGCAGCACCAGCTCCTGCCTCAGCAAGTGCCCAGGAAATCAGGGTGCAGCTATGAAGATATTCAGGGGGAACAAGAGCGCTTGGGCTCTCTGGTTTGCTGCTCAGCACTTTGCAAGGTCATCATTTTGGCTTTTTCCCCATTTTTCCTGTGCCTACTAGGCATTTAGGAGAAGGGGCTGAGGAAGGCTCCGGTCTTTTCAAAATATGGAAGCAACATGGAAAGTTTTTGCCATGTATGAGGCTGAATGGCATTGCAAACTTGACTCACTCTTCTCTGTGCAAGGAGACACAGGCTGGACCAATAAAGGTCTCCTGTGAAAGGCAGTGGGCAGTGGGATTTTTCAGCTCTGGTGTTAAATGATTTTTCCTCTTGTCCTGCCTTCTGCTGTTGGGAAATCATCTCCACCTGGATTTTGCTTCTTTTTTCCATATGAGAAAAGCATCATATTCATCTTCCTGCGGTCCTTCCAGATGGCATCTCTTTTGGCTCTGTGTTCGAGGTGGTGAGGTGAATGAGGTGGGCTGAGGTTACCCACATCAGCCGCTCCCTCGAGAAGGGAAGAAGGGCAGCCAGCATCGGACCGATGTTTACAGAAAGTTTAGTCTCCAGTGGATTTCCCTACTCCAACAAAACAATAGGAGGTTCTGGTGCTATATTATCCATGCTTCCTCTTTATTCAGATTTTATCTGTGAATTCTTGCAAATAATAGCTGACTGAGACCATTATTGTTTTGGGGAATAGGAAGATGAAAACATTAGACAGACCTTTGCAATTTCAACGGATTTATTCATGGTGTATTTAGTTATGCAAGCCTTCACAGAGTCAGGAACTAACAAAATACCTGTCGGAATAAGTAATAATCCTGTGTGTTCACAAGAGCACTTCTCTTATGGTTCATTTTAAATAACAGATACTGCCTCAGTCAACCAAATGCTACAGAGTTCAGAACAAAAAAAGTAAACAAACATAGCCCCACTCTTAATGCCACAAGGTCTTGGGAAGCAATCTGTTCTGGCTCTTTTATGTCTGTGCTTTAATACAGGCATTCTCGATGTAAATTGCATGCTGGTGATTAATAGATCTTCTATCAGTTGAACTTGAACTGAAGTCAAAAGAACATACTCTTTTTTTTTTTTTTTCTTCTCTAAACCTGCATTTAAAAAGATTATTCAGAAATCTCGGAATGAAAAGTGCTAGGTCAAAACTCACATTTTTCTAGCAAGTCTACGAAAACTTATTTTTGAAAGTCGCATACTGTAGAATCTCAATTATCCTAGAAGGCTTATCCGGGTTATGGCTTAAGTATGCTATTCATGTGCTGCCAGCTTGTTCTAGAAGTACAAGCTGAGCTGAAGTGCCTTAGTAAAGTCTTCCCTGGGTGAGACTGAGTCCAGAATGGTTTGACTCCAGCAAAGAAGTCCTGCAGCTGCCTGTCAGCCCCACGCAGAGCTGGGCTGTGCCTCAGCACTACAAGCCATGGAGCAGCGTGGCTCCTCTGCAGTTCTGGCAGGACTCTGCGTCTGCCTCTGCATCACGTCTCGAGCTCTGGGAAGTCTTCTTCATTTAGGAACACTGCCAGGCAACTGCACAGAGCCGGCTTTGGCATGGTGCTGTGTGGAAGCTAGGAAGTCTTCATGGGTACCACCTGTCTGTCTGTGGACTGAAACTTCCTGCACGGCTCACGTATTAGTATTTTCCATTATGCAGGACCTTTCCTTCTCCTCCTCTTAGCCTCAGGTAAAGGAGAGCTGTTTGTATATCCATGAGCTTAATGCCTACTGATCTTGGAAGAACTTCTCTGGCTCGTTGTACGTTAACATTGTTCACATTTTTGATGCATATGCAATTAATAAAATTTGGCCAAAACATTAAAGTTCTGACTACACTCTGGACAGATCATGAATTTTATGTTCTCTGTGAAGTATCATTAAAACTTGCTACTCACAAGGACTAATTACTAAGAGGAGATTTTACTCTGAAAGCAGAGCTTTGTCTCCTGTGCACAGCATTCCTCTCCGTGTTAGAAAAACACACATTCCTAGTTAGGCAAACAGGGCCGTGCTCCCAAAGGATTTTTCATGGGTCTCGTGGCATTTAGTGTTCCTATTGATCTCCCAAATTCAGGTCAGCAGCGATTGCGTGCGAAACTTCATCTCTAGTTTTCCAAAGAAAAGCCTAGCTTTAGGGAAGAGATGCCTAAACAAAGGCTCAAACACAAGGTAAAAAAGAACACGCCGTTTAGGCTCACCTTGTGCAAGTCCATCAATTCAGGCAAAGGTAGCTTGTGAACTGAAAGCCCAAATGGTGCAAACTCATTCAGGATAAAGCAATATTAGTGTGAAATAAATGTCCAGCACAGGGGAGGGGAGTTACGCCAGTGAAGCTGCTCTGCCGCAACTCCCAATGTGGATAAGCCCTTAATTACTTCTCAAATCTCACCATTACTAAGCCATGCTTATAATTTCTAGAGGCCTCGAGTTTCTGTAACAACTGGAGTATGAGATTCAATTGCATTCACTTCAGTGGAGGACACAGTTAAGTGTGGGCACGTTCGTAGGCTTGAGGCTAGTCATTAACTAATTAGTGTATGGGAACATTTCAGTTTTTCCCATATGATTTTCCAAATTCATTTGGCAATACTTGCTTATGACCCTTTTTTTCACTTCCCTCCCCCCTTCACAGCAAACCAAACCCCCACCAGAATCTGAAAGAGCACTGTAAGTACACTGACTTCCCATTTTCCTCCTTACTGTAGGCAAAAATATTTGCTGAGTTTTGCTTTTTTTATACATCCATACATATATATGTCTGCTCTTGCTTCTTTTTCTTTTTTTAAACAATAGGTTTCAGAGTGTTTGTTTCCTTTGCAGCCGCGCAAAGCCTCCCTTCCCAGCAAGGGCATGTCAGCGGGAACGGCGCGGGAAGGTGGGGTGGTGGCGGTGCTGCCCCCGAAGGAACTACAACCCCCAGAATGCACCGCAAGGAACGGCTGGCGAAATAGCGGCGCGGAGGCAGGGGGCATTCTGGGAGTTGTAGTCCCGCGGCCTCTGCCTCGCTGCCGGGCCGAGGGCAGCTTTCCAAGCACCTGTCTGTTTTGTGGGAGGCAGCGATGACTCCGCTCTCCACCGCTCCCCTCCGGGGTGCTGCAGTGCAGCTGCCTGCTGGCAGCCAGACCAGGAACCGGTGGAAGAAAGAAACACGGGAGAAATTTAAAGGTAAGGATCTCCCAGTATTTGCTGTGGAGTTGGTGGTGGAGAGGGGCTGCAGATCCCTGTTGACCCCCTGGCCCTCCTCTCCCTGTGCCTTTTAGCTGGGAGGTTTTTTGCCATGTTGCTCCCCTGGCACGTTGCTGGGCAAGTCACCTGGATTTGGGTTGGCTTGTGGGAACAGCGGCAGCGTTGGCACATGGGACTGGCTGTATGGGGATGGCATTCTCCCTTGCAGCTGTAGCTACAAGTGTGGCTGTTGGCTCCTCTGCCTAAAGATTGGTGGGAATAAATAATCCTTCAGTCTTAGAAGAAGGTGGGGGAGGGAATCCCACTCCCTGTACAGACTGGAAATCTTTCTGTAGTCAATAAAGGTCTGATAACATCCAACTTCTTGCTGAATTTAAGCTTGCTTTTTTATTTTTTTTTCCTTTTAAGTTGACTTTCTAGGTCTTAGTAGAGAGAAATAGGCAAATACACATTTTGCATAAGTGGCTGCAGCAGCCTTTGACTGTGTACGTTTCCTCGTTCCAGTGTTTCTGCTGTTTGCTGAACTGGAGGCAACTGGAAGTCTCAAGCTGTGCAGATCACTACAGTGAAAATCCTTGGAAATGCTTCAGTTTTGTGCTGCCGCTTAATAAACCTGAGCAGCGGTCAGGATGTTGCAGGGAGGAAAAACAGCTCTTTGTACTTCATGGGTCAGGTAAAACACTCGTGAACATTTGGGCTGTGATCCTCTGACAAGCAGCTGCCAAGGAAACTATTCCAGGCTTGCTGTTGGTCCTTATGCCCAGGTGTAAATGTGTTAGGGAGTTTTGGGAAAGACTTTGTACAAGGATGCTCTGTGGGCCTTCTGGAGCTGAACATACCTGAGATGGTGATAGCCAACGCATAGGGACTGGGCTCAATGATGCAGTTGTAGCCTGCTGGTCCTTTCCTACGGACAGTTTACTAATGGTGCTGAATGCTGCAGATTTTGCTGTATGCACTACTTACAGCCAGTGATACTGGTTCTCAGCTGCTACTTCTGGGGTGAGACAGCCAGCAGTGGGCATGTCGAAGTCTGTGGGAGCAGATTAAAAGTTTTTAGCTAAGGCTACTGATGCAAGACGCTGTTTAAATGCAAAAAAAAAAAAAAAAAATGGAAGCAAAGGTGGGAGTCAGTCCTAGTAAAGGTCTCACCCAAGAGAAGATGCAAAAGGCAGTTCTCAGTTCTACTGGGAATTGTGTTGCCCTTTTAATAGTAATAAAGTAGCTTTGCTGTTAATCTCTGCAGATGGTGCCAAATGCTGAACAGGTCTGGACAATGAGGCAATTCCCTTCCTGCTCGGAGACTCGCTCCCTCTAGGTCAACATGGAGGTACGGCTCTTGGGCGTGTTGGGGTTGTGCACTGTTGGCACCAGGGCTGGTGTCATATGGGAAAGCAGAGAGCAGAAAGCCAACAAGGGGGTGTCCTTCACGAATTAAGCATGCAGAAATGTTAAACATAGTGCCCTTGAACAGTTACCCACAAGGAGGGGATATACATCTAAAATGAGGATGCTATAGCTAATGTTAGATGTGTGGGTAAGAAGCACTAAACTTTCTGTGAACTAATCCATCACCTTAAAAAAAAACAGCTGCTGTAATGGGGCAGGCTCTTAGGCTACTTTTCACGTGAAGTTTTTCATACACCTCATAGACTTCTGCCGTATCTGATGTCCCTCCTGTATGCAGTATTAGAGACGCTGCTAATATGTAGGTAATAATAGAAAATAATTTATGGGGGCAATGGCACTGAATCTGAAAACATTTCCTACATATTCAAGAAACTTTCTCAAAAGCGAGCAGCATTAATGTAAAAAAATGGGGGACCGGATGTGCATGCAGCCTTGCTGAATTCTGGGTATCTTCCTGTACCCTGGCATCACATGTGCCAGCTTAACCCAGGCGATGAGAGCCACTGCAGGACTGGCAGCTCTGTCTCCAGAGCAGTGGCATGTCCAGGGCTGCCACTGAAAGAGCGGGTGCCCAAGGAGGAAGATGGTGATGGTGGGACCTCCTATTGCACCGAGCCCCGTGTAGGCAGCAGCAGTGGTGGATGCCTCTCCCCGCTCCCTTCTGGAGGTGGAGGCTGTGCCAGCAAAATGGATGGACCTCCCTTCTCCACCTTTTCCCGTCTGCCAGTTGGGCTGCAATGTCTAAAACAGGTATGGATTTTCCTGTTTACCCGACATCAGTGTACCTCCCCAAAAGCAATTGTGTTGGCTTTGTTTTCCTTTCCTCATGCATATCAGAAGTCAAACAGTGTGATGTGACTAATGGGATTATATTGACCCACCTCTGCCGTTGCTATTAATGTCTGAAGAAATCCCCAAAAGCCACAACCTCAATGACAGAACAATTGCCTGCTCATCTTTCCCTTACCAAACAGATCGGGGTATTTTTATTTTAGCAAGTCCAGTAATTGCTAGTTCAAATTTTGCTCCTTGGTAGTGTTAAGAAGCTAGGGACCAGATTATATATAGAAGAGAATATATAGAGAATACCTAGAGAATATCCATTTTTGCAATGGATGGCAAGTTGATTTGCAATGTCATTAGAACAGTATCCAGATAGCCAATTCTTTGTTTTTTAAAAAGGAGTCTGAAGGGATTTGGAGGGGCCATGTCTTTTTCTTGCTGACCATAGAAACTTAACCCACTCTTTTAAAAAAGTGCGTTCAGAATCTAGCCCCAGTGCACAGGCTACTAAATTTCAATTGCTGTTTTTATGTCATTATTGCAATTGCAGTAACTCTGTAAAAGACAAGACAAAAGGTTGCTCTTTCCACTTTGAGATCTTTCCATCCTCCACTTTTACAGCAAAGGTTACCTTGAGCAATGTGTACATCTGTCTGTTCTAAGTGCAGAAATACATATTATTCATACCTTGTTAATGTATATGCTGGAAAACAGAAGCTGAATTTATGGCTGTATTTCCTCTCTGCCAGGGCTTTTAGAGTTGAGTGTTTCAGTATTTCCATTATAAACTCCCGTTTTCTGAGGTTTGTAACAGTCTTGAAGAGCATAGCGGTCTTGAACTGTAATAGAAAACGTGTAATGTTGCATTTACAATACAGCTGTAACTGCACATTAAGGAGTGTAATCTTTTCAGTGTACCCACAACGCTCCAATAAGGTTAGCTGGAGTTACATATACTAAGAGAAAACCCAATATTTTAACCTTGGAGTTGTTATTCTCCATCTGGAGAGCTGAGAGCATCACACAGGGATACAGTGCACCCCCCTGCACCAGACTTGGAAGAACACCATCCCTTGCTGCACTATTAAAATTCTCATGTCCACCTGCAAAGGCCCCTCTCGGCACCCGCTTCCCTTGTTTGGTGCCTCACAGCTCTATAGACTTGGCCAAGGGAAGCCAAGGTAAAGGTGACTGGAAGAAACAATGTTTTGTTGAATGTATGGTGAGGTTTTTGTCCGGTGCGGTGTTTCTGCTGTTTCTGCCCTCGGCTTCTAGTTTTGCATAAATACAGGTGCCATCTGAAACCCCAGGCTCTTCTCCATTTCTAGTCAGCTTACTCTATCTGGCATCTTGTGTTCATGTGTCACTTTGCTTATGAGTATAAGGTAAAGGGATTACTGTTCGTCATAACATCCCACTGTCCCCGGGGTGGACGAAGTAGTCCGAGCTCCTTTGCTATGTGTCTAGCTAGTTGTTGGCTTCTCTAGTTAGCCTGCACTGCCACAGACAGAGCAGGGGTCTTAAGGAGAAAGAACCTCATACATGGGGGTACCTGTCTGACAGATCTGGCTCTCTAAGCTGCATCTGTTCCAATGAACCTGGTTTAATTTTTTTTGTTGATGGCTGTAGGACTCTGTGCTGGGCCAGAGATGCCATCATGATGGTTCGTTTGCTGCCTGAGTGTAACCGTTAGAGTTGGACGAGGGGGATGTGTCTGCAGGTAGTGGTGTGTTCTGAGTTAAAATGAATACTTTAAAATGGATGGCGAGGAAGAAGAGCTGAAGTTGAAAGTGGACAGTTGCCAGGGCTGCTGGCCATGCTCACACTAGAGATGATTTATCATTGCAATTGCTCACTTGAGCTTGTTGGACTTAATTGGCTGGAGGTAAAGAAAGCAGCAGCATGTTCAGAGCAGAAAGAAACTTCTAAGAATTGCGTAAGAAAAGCCCCGAGACTCTTGGAACTTGAAGACTTTGTTAGGCTCTGTGGAGAGTACAAAGCAATCCTCTCAGATTGTCACAGGGCCATGGTTTTTCACAAACCTCAGCTCTGATCCGCAGCCAGTGAAAAGATAAAGTATTATGGCTGAAAGTTTTGTTCCGTGGATTTTTATTTTTTATTCAGTGAAACTGAGAAGGATACCTGCTTCCTTTTTGCACTATCCCAGCCACAGTCTAAGGTTGTGCTTCTCTGCCACTTAGTAGAGGCAGCAGAAGGTGGGAAGGAGGTAGGAGGCAGGGCTCACTGTGAACCTTGGCTCAGATCTTGTCTGCACTTCAGTCTGAGACAGCAAGTTAACATGAGCATCAGCTGAGTTGAAATCTTGTTGAGACTTAAGTTCTTCTTGCTGTTTCAACTCACATGTCACGTTATTTACTCTTCCACTTAACCTCTCTTCCCATGGCTAACAGGTCAGCTTACTGGATTCATGTCCCTTTGAAAGTATTGCTAACCTGAAGCATTCAGAAATCACAAACTTACTCTCAGATTCATGAGACTGCAGGAAAAACATGCCTTTTTTTTTAAACTGAGCAATTAAAATAGTTTAATTAGTATTTTAGCCCCGATCCTTTGAGTTTCTCAGCTTTGAAACATTTTTCTCTTTGCTTTGAGGGCTTGACTGTCTTTGCTCCCAGTAAAACCTGTATTTGCCACAATTGCAGAAATAAAGAACTAATGCTTTAGCAAAAACCTGAACTAAGTCAAAACTGGCAGTAAGAATTTGAGATTTGGAAATGCTGGTGTTGTGATTGTGTAAGTTTGCTTTTTCACTTTTTCTTTTTTTTGCCCCCTCATCAGTTACGCATGTCCGTGTTGCAACATATCTGCTGAGAATGAGAGAGCTGAAGGGATTTCTGATTTGGTGGATTAGTGTACGAGGGGTCAGCGGAAAGGACTGCAGCAAAAAAAGTGATGAACGGGGGAGCACAAAAGGCTGAACTAGATTAAAGCCATCCATATGTTACATGTGCTCTTCTGCAGCATGTAAGGGGCTGCAATTTGCATGTTAGTTGTCTGTGCTCCCTTTCACATGGGTAAGAAGGCCTTTGGGAATATTTGGCACCCTCTACCAGGAATTATTTGTCATGTGATGCATTAATTTAGGTAGTGAATATCCTCTGGAGAGGGGCATGAGTGAAGACAAGGCTTTTCGATGTATCTTGTATTGCCCTTGCATTTGCCCCATAGTGTGAAGGTGTTAAATGTCTTCCTGCCACAGCTGTGTGCTCCGGTGAACCACACGGTTTCTGTTCTTACTGCTGTCTGAAAATACCCAGCACTGCAGTTACTGGCATTTTGAAATATTTGCTATGGGGAACGTTTATAAAGGCAAGAGAGTCAACAAGGCACCAACCTCCTCCTGCCTGTCTACAGGAGTCCGAGCAGTGTTACCAAACCCTGCACCTGGTGTTCTGCAGGAGAACTTGTCCAGTGAAGGGATGTTTTTGCAGCCTATAAGAGAGGCTGCTAAAGAATTGCTGAAGAACTGGAATATTGATCCTCAATGACTACTTTGAACTGCCAGGTTGAACTTCTGCAATCGTGTTGCCTTTTGTAGATGTAGACTAGTAGCTCCTGAGCTTCTTGAAGTATGAAAATCATTACTGTGGCAATAGCATTAGTTAGATGTGCTTGAGTTTGAACTTTTTTTTTCCTTTGGGCCAGTTTACTGCCTCTTCTGTCCTGAGACTAGATGGTGGTAGGGCCTGAGTTGTAGTGCCCGTCCTGGTTTTGGCACATTTGTATTGTCTAATCTATTGCACGTTCTTTTGCTTTCTTTTTGCTTTCTTATTAATCTCAGAGGGATAATTTCATCCAATCCCTCTGGTTTTAGACAGGTAGAGATAAAGCATAGAGGTGGAGCTGATACTGCCCACAGTTCCCAGATGGGACACGATTCTACCATTTTTGGTCAGCCTGAGGGCCATAATGCATAGGAACATTCTCTGTTCACTTCTGTGGGGCTTCTTCTGGAAACACATGCTATTTGAAAAAAACAGTGGTGGGCCTCAGGTGAAGAATGCTTCTTTATCTCAGCTGAGGTTCAAGGTTTTTGTGACTTTTGATGCCTTCCCCCTTTTATCATTTTGAGTTTTGACAGACTATTGATAAATGCATTGGATTAGTGAAGTTACTCTTCCAAATACCCTGCTACCTTGTGTCTATCGTTATCTTTTCACCTGTTCCAGGTGTTAGTGCTGAACCTGTCAGGTCCCTGAGGGCACCAATAGTTCTTAATTGTCCTGATTGGCCTCACCTGAGACCCCTCTGTCACACCCTCTGCCCTTGGGTCCAGGAACTCCATTAAAGGTTGGGTCTGGGGCTTCAGTGACTGACTTGACTCCCTGGGTGATCGTGGGTTACCCTTTGCTGTGCCAATGGATCTTGTTACCTGCCTCTGATGTTCAGCACAGTGGGCCTGCACCTCTTGGTGAGGGCTGGTCTATGTGGGGGTTGCCCTCAGCTCTTATCCTGTCTTCCCTCCTGGCCCTGGGAGCCTGTCTCCAGGGCTCATGTGCTGTCTGCTGATGGTACATATCATCAATGTGGTGCTTTTGAAAGAGGTGCTGAGCAGCACATTCATCTAGCTTTCGGCTTGTCCTTTTCACAAGCAGAATGTGAAGTGGATGGCTGTGGCTGTCCTCCCACGACAGAATGGTCAGATCTGCCTATTCTTGGTTGCTGTTCTCCCGTTTTTCCTTTCTATTTGTTCTTTGACTCCCCTTCTCCTGTTAGGGCAACCCGAAGGCCCTCCTGAACAGTCTCTCCCCATCTTTCCTGTAGGCCCCCTTGAGGTACTGAAAGACCGCTATAAGGTCACCCCGGAGCCTCCTCTTCTCCACGCTGAACAGCCCCAACTCTTTCAGCCTGTCCTCATTGGAAAGGTGCTCCAGCCCTCTTATCATCTTCGTGGCCCTCCTCTGGACCCTCTCCAAATGGTCCATGTCCTTCTTATGTTGGGGGCTCCAGAACTGGATGCAGTACTCTAGGTGAGGTCTCACGAGGGCAGAGTAGAGGGGAAGAATCACCTCTCTCGACCTGCTGGCCACGCTCCTCTTGATGCAGCCCAGGATGCGGTTGGACTTCTGGACCGCAAGAGCACTTTGCCGGCTCATATTGAGCTTCTCGTCCACCAGTACTCCCAAGTCCTTCTCCTTAGGGCTGCTCTTGATCCATTCACCACCCAGTCTGTATTTGTGCCTGGGATTGCCGCGACCCAGATGTAGGACCTTGCATTTGGCCTGGTTGAACTTCATGAGGTTGACACGGGCCCACCTCTCCAGCCTGTCGAGGTCCCTCTGGATGGCATCCCTCCCTTCCAGCATGTCGACGGCACCACACAGCTTGGTATCATCGGCGAACTTGCTGAGGGTGCACTCCATGCCACTGTCCACATTACCGACAAAGATGTTGAAGAGGGCCGGGCCCAACACGGACCCCTGAGGGACGCCACTCGTGACCGGTCTCCACTTGGACATCGAGCCGTTGACCGCTACTCTCTGAGTGCGGCCATTGAGCCAATTCCTTATCCACCGAGTGGTCCATCCATCAAACCCATGCCTCTCTAGTTTAGAGAGAAGAATGTTGTGCGGGACAGTGTCAAAAGCTTTGCACAAGTCCAGGTAGATGATATCCATTGGTCGACCCTTGTTCACCGATGCTGTCACCCCATCATAAAAGGCCACCAAGTTGGTCAGGCACGATCTGCCTTTGGTGAAGCCATGTTGGCTGTCACCCACCACCTCCTTGCTCTCCATGTGCCTTAGCATGGTTCCCAGGAGAATCTGCTCCATGACCTTGCCAGGCACAGAGGTGAGGCTGACCGGCCTGTAGTTGCCCGGGTCCTCCTTGTTCCCCTTTTTAAAAATGGGGGTTATGTTCCCTCTCTTCCAGTCATCGGGGACCTCGCCAGACCGCCACGACTTCTCAAATACAATGGCCAGTGGCTTGTCAACTTCATCCGCCAGTTCCTTCAGGACCCGCGGATGGATCTCATCAGGTCCCAAATGTATCTTTGTATCATATTGAAAGGATTCCACAATAAAATTATTGAACTGCAAACTGGAGAGGTAAGGTGGGGAATGTAGTAGCTAGAGGTAGCATGTTAAGCTCTCAAAATATTTCTGTTAATTGAGGAAAGCTGGCATTCTACATCTTTCTGTTTGCAAAGTGCAGAAAAGGACATGGCTTCGCATGTTTTTGTGTCAATCCTACGAGCTAATGGATGAACGGAAAGTTGATAAGCACAGTTTTGTTAATTAAGTTATAAAATGATGTGCTTCTGTTAAATTTTGCACCGTTCTTTTGACCTGTAGTCCAGCACTGAAACACACTTTGGAGAATTCAAGCCTTGAGTTTGCTATCTAGAGTAGCTTTTCAGTCAAACAAAGAAGGTTAGATATTTTTCATGGCATTTAAAAACTGAACTCCACAGAAGAAATTATAACTTACTGGTTCTTACCATGGTATTGTTACAAAGGCAAACATTTATACAGCTCTCTGCAACTATGAGACTGGTCTAGGCAGGGTTCTTTGGCTTTTGCTGTCAATGTGGAGCTATTGATCCATGAACATAAATCCTTACTTATCTCCAGTCAAGTTTATAGGACAATGAAATTATAGGATTGCTTGAATCAATCAATGTTTCTAAAGCAAGCTATAGAAATATAAACAAGTTACCAATTATTTAATAAAGTCAATTTGCTTAGAAATGCCTGGCCATGGGCAGCAGATGTTACATTTATTTCTGCTTTCTCTGGAATTTCATTGGGACTACAAGATCTTGTCGTCACTATTAGCAAAGGTAACTTTATTTTAGAAACTCATTCCGAGCTCTCACAGCAAGAGGAAGAAACTGTCATTCCTTTTGACCACAAAATCTGTGCTATTTCTAAGTGGAGTTCTTTGAAATAACTAGGATATCTCACAGCTTGCTGCTTTAGAGGGGACTTAGTACAGTGGCACTACATTTAGTTAGCATAATGAGTTTTTTAGCCCCTGTGATATTGACAGAGTTTGAAGTGCCATAACTTTTAGTCAGCTAAGGTTAAATTGGTTAGTGAAGTACAAATTTGCATAATATTTTAGCTTTCCTAGAATTTTAAGCTGGTTGCCTGTTTTCTGAGAAGCATTTAGGTTAATATAACCAGGTTCTTCCTTGGGGAGACAATTTAAGTATAAAAATGTTCTTTCTGTTTCTCAGTAGAAAGTGTTATGAAAGCGTCTTCCTCAGTGTGGTTTCACAGTTACCATGTTTGACTTTTGAGATCCAATTCATTGGAGTGATTTTATTCGAGGCGATTCAGGAAGCTTCCAGGAGTCCATGGTGTCCTTTTGGTTCTTCCCTTCATTTTGAATGCAAAGCAGGATCCTCATAAGTGGACTCCAATGCCTCAGTGGTCTGTCTGTTGAGTAGTTTGTCATAGTTTATCACGCAGGAGTACAAAATCACTTGGTTAGTCTGCCTGGTCAATCCTTGAACAGGAATAGTAATAACGAAGTCATAAACGATTGCTGTAAATCCCTCTATTCTGATACATTAATATTCCCAGTACTTTAAGTATTAAGGTTGTTTTAAATATAAAAAATATCTCTGTGAAATGTCCCTTTGATCTTTTTGATTGGTCTACCTTGAAGGTGTTAAGAGTTCATTTTGGCTTAGGAAAGGTTTTTGTCTTTAAGATAAATTAATATCGTATATGCATTCACAGTTTTGTACATGGGCTTTGTTAAACTTATGCATAAATTAGTCTCTGACTAATCTCATGGGTTTTTTTAAGCTGTTCTGTGGTATTTCACTTGTAGTATTTTGTGGCTAAGCTGTCTATATGACAGAATTCCCTTGATCTGAAGACTATGCTACAAATTTCTATAGAGAAGAACTTCCATAAAATTAAAACTTAACACCTTTCTAGACTTCCTTCATCTATCATAAAGTTGGTGTGGCTCAGCCTTAGTTAGATTATGATAGACCTAAAACATACGAGGTAGAAAGGCATGAGAGGAGTTGGATTTAGTCATTAGCAGGAGTTCGTGGTTAGTCATTAGCTTCTGAAGTACATGAGACTACATTTTCCATCTGATATGCTTTGAAGACAGGTCCAAATCCTTAACATGATTTAGGTCTACTGAGAAGGTCTATAATCCTGCTTTTTAATAAACTCTGGATTTCGTGTCTGAATGATACTTGTGAATGCCAAGCATTGCTGAGGCTCGCTGCCCCACTTGTATTCGTTTTGGATTTGAAATGCATTGTTTTGGAAGAGCGTTTACAGGAAATATTCCTGGAGTCATAGCAGACAAGGCTTTAACGCACAAAGGCTTCCCGGAAAACCTGGATTGTCTGGGTGCTGGGTTTTTTTTCTTTTTCAGTGGAGTCACTCTTCAACTTCTCACGCTTTGAGTACTATAATGCTCTTCCCTTTTTCAATATTTACTGCTGCGAACGCCTGCGTAAGCTGAAGCTGTGGCCGTTCAGGATTGAACCACTTCTGTCCTGTGGGTCTGCCATTTGCTGGTGAGCTCCAAGGCTGTTGTGTTGAACACGTTTTTTTATTGTTGTTGGACTTTGTGTTGAAGAAGGTGGTGATCTGCGGATTTTACTTGCTATGGAAGAGAAGAGCTTGGTTGGCACTATGTCAGGGAGCTGTGAACCTTGGTAGATGCAATCTTGAGTGAAGCCTTGTGGAGGCAAATGCCAGCAGTGCTGCTGACTCACAGCGGTCTGACAGGAAAAGTCTCTCTTCCGCTTCTGCTTGTCTCTGGCTTCCTCCAGCATGTGGTTAGTGAGGACTTCATATCGGCTTCTGTAGTTCCTTGATACCATTATCATAATCAGCCTGACCAGCATGGCTCTGCAAAAAGAACTTGGCAGGTTGGTGAAAAATATCTGTGCTATTAACTAGTTAATTAGGATGGTGTTTCTCATGTTTCTCATTCTTCATTTTTTCTTTTCTGAAAGGGTTGTCAGCCACTGGAATAGGCTGCCCAGTGAGGTGGTTGAGTCCCCATCCCTGGATGTGTTTAAGAAAAGGGTGGATGAACTGCTTGGGGACATGGTTTAATGGGGGATTAGGGACGGTTGGACTGGATGATCTCTAAGGTCTTTTCCAACCTAGAAATTCTATGATTCTATGTAAAGGACCTGTAAAGAGAGAGGCAGGACTGATAAATAGCCTGTTTTCATTGCTGTCTGCATCCCTGACTCCTTTTCCCCCAGCCCCACAAAGCAACATGTGGATTTTTGTGACTCTTCATGGAGCTGAGATCCTCAGCTCTGGGATTATAACTGCGAGCGTGTGGGTCTGAGGTGAGGGGAGCTCCAGGTGGGTTTTAGGGTTGATGCTGCGTGCCACTCTTCTTAATGGTTGGAGGTGCCGAGTTTAAAACCCTTCTGCAAGAAACAGGTGCCGAGGCTTAAAAAAAGAAAATAAAAAGAAAACCTCAACATCAACAACAGAAGAGGATAGTTGTTGTTGTTGGGAGCTTGATTATGTGTTTTCTTCCAAATTGGATGCTGATGTGAGAGCCTATTTTCTTTCATAATGCATGTGTTTAAGAACTATTCATCCCACCTACCTCCCAGTGATTGAGAAAAAGCTCCAGTGCTGCTTAAAAAAATAAGTGAGGTCTGTACTTGACTCTGTGTTTGCTGACGGGAGTTTTGCCGTTGATTTTAATAGGAAGGCATCAGTCCTCTAAGTGCAGAAAGTTATGTCCTTTAATTAAAAACACAAGTAAATCAAAGCACAGTGAAATTGGAATATTATTTCTTACCTTCTATGCTTGTGGTGATTGGTTTAGTTTTTTGAAGAGTCTTTAATACATACAGATATTTGATTTTTATTTTTTTCTTGAAGTCCCACAGGATCAGTTGCTGATTGGGATTGGCTTGTGCCCACTAATTAATTCTTTGCGTCACTGGTCTTGAATCTTGTTGTAGTTGTTCTTGGAGAACTTGGCAGCAGCAGGAGCAAACCGGCAGAGCTGTTATTGACTCAGAATAGCAGTAGCATTGTTAATACAATAAGCAAGGTTTTCTGTGAACTACTGTGCTATTCTGTGGAGCTGATGAGCTGGTTAACACCTTTTACTTATTCTGCAAGGATCTGGGGCTGGAAGAGAATTAATGCAGTTGTGAAGCACGGAGAACCAAAATAGCAGTGATTCAGTTAGAGTAGAGCCAAATCTCCTTAAAATTAAGCTCCATTGTGTTAGAGATTTTACTTTTTTGATACCTATATTATTAAGTTCTCTGATAAGAGCAGGAAATGTAATACAGTGATATTGGAGAAGTCTTGCACATTAAATCTAAGCTATTATCTTGAGGTTGTATGAGAGGAAACCACTCTTCATCTAGTGTGTTACGGGTATCAGATGTTGCAGAATTTCTGTTCCTCAAGGTTAACATAAAATTCACAAACCTAGTTCTTTGGGTAGCTTTGATTTCCTTAACTTTCAAATAGGTTGTTTGGAATGGGTGGGAAGGCTGCAGTACATATATGGGTATTTCTAGTTTCATAAGGAACAAATGGGGACAGTTCGGGGAATTTTGTCATGGGCAAAAGTGTTTACTTGCAAGCTGCTGCTGCTGTTGTAATCCTGAAGGTTTTTTTTTATAATGGCATTTGGTAACTTTGCATGTAACAGGTTGGTGGTCTTCTCTCATAGAAGTTCTTCAAGGTTTGCTTTCTAATTGGACTGGATAAGATACTTGAAGCAGGATTGAGGTTTGCAGGCAGGAAAATAGGGAAGAAAGGTGAGAAATTCGTATACTACGGACAAACCATTTCCTGAACTGCAGTCAAAGCTTGCCTATTTATATGCAGGTTGTTCAAGGGCGTGTGATAGCTTGACTGTGCTACAATGCAGAGATAGTAGATGTGGCCGTATTGATGTTAACCCTGATACTTTGGCTACCCCTGCGTTGTATTTCTAGTATCTCCAGAGAGGCTGGTTAATGGTACCTCCAAGGGGGACACTGCATTGAGCCAGGAAAATTTGCTGTAGTACTTATGGAAGCCAACAGTGCGATCAGAGGGACAAGTGCTGACTTATGGACCCTGGTACTACAATTGAGTTTTTCTGCTCATTAGTTCTTCTTTCTATATGTGTTCAAGTGGTCACATTAGAAGAGTTTTCCCCTAATTTCTCCTTTTAGTTGTGATAATTTAAAGTTTACTTTATTCTACTCTTTTAAGGTATAACCAGGCTGGAAATTAAGTGCTAATGAAGTTTTATGTTGCAGAAAGGCTCTATTTTTGTTACTTCAGAGAATGCCACTGGTTTTATGCCAAGGCACCCCTGAAGGGTCTTCATAATCTTCTTCCATGATCTGTACCGTGGTCAGGCTCTCCCTCTCTCTTTTTTTCTACACACTTTCCTCATTTTCTCTTACTTGATGTCTAAAAACCTATTCAACAGCACTGATGTCTCAAGCAGTGGGTATGTAAATATTTACGGGCATGACAGTCAACAACAGCGGGAGGGGGGAAATTGCTACATCCTACCATTCAGGGAACCTTCAAGTTCTCTCTGAGTGTGCAGTCGATGAGAACAGGAAAGGTTTGCACTTTGTACTTGACTTGATGTGTTTTTGCTCTCTCGGTTCCTGTTTTGTTGCAGATGTCATTCATATAGCTGTTGAAGGCTGTATCTGCTCTTGAGGAAACTTTCCCCTGCACACACACTCACACTACTCAAGGCTGGAGCTGCAGTGGAGGAGAATGAAGCCTGTAGATCTCCTGGTGTTTGCTTCCACAGAAATGAATAGCACAACGGTCACCCTGGCTTTGCTGGTGGTCTTCCTCGTCCTGCTCTATAGGTAAGTGATAACAACGATACGGGCTGTGGATCAGGCACAAAGCCTGCTGAAGCTCCCCCAACATCTATAGAGTCTTTCATTCTTAAGGTGAAACTGGAAGATAATCGGTTAGAAGGGACACGAAGGTGGAGTTGGTTTGGATGCAGAGACTGAAATGAATACTCACAAAACTCAGTATGCTTTTTAGAGAGTTCTCTCCTTGCAATATTTTCTTGTGTTTTACCAGCAAACGGCTAACAAAAATTGTCTTCAAAATTAAGATCTTCTTATTTTTACTTTCTTTTTAATATCTGTAGGTGGCAGGAGCATTGGTGCTGGTCAAAAAGAAACTGAGTACTTGTTGTAGGGTTTTGTTGGACCTCTTCTCTGTACTATGCTGCGCACTTGTCCCTTGCCAGGTTTCTAGGCTTAAGTGTAAAGACTCTTCAACTGCTGCTGGAATTTCCTCTCTTTTTCTTTCCATGCCGAGTAGTTGATACAAATCAGAATAACAGCAGCCCTAATGGTAAGCAAAGTAGGCATTGCAGTGAGCTGTGCTGAAATGAAAAGAACCCCACCCTGTCCAGATAATTTATTTCAGAAATTAAATTAGCTGAACTGGGAGTGCTTTTTTATCTGTTTTTACTTTAAGACCTCACTTGGAGTACTGCGTCCAGTTCTGGAGTCCCCAACATAAGAAGGACATGGACCAGTTGGAGAGGGTCCAGAGGAGGGCCACGAAGATGATAAGAGGGCTGGAGCACCTTTCCTATGAGGACAGGCTGAAAGAGTTGGGGCTGTTCAGCCTGGAGAAGAGGAGGCTCCGGGGTGACCTTATAGCGGTCTTCCAGTACCTCAAGGGGGCCTACAGGAAAGATGGGGAGAGGCTGTTCAGGAGGGCCAGTTATGATAGGACAAGGGGTAATGGTTTTAAAATAGAGGGAGGTAGGTTCAGGTTGGATATTAGGAAAAAATTTTTTACTATGAGAGTGGTAGAACACTGGAACAGGTTGCCCAGAGAGGTGGTGGATGCTCCATCCCTGGAGACGTTCAAGGCCAGGTTGGACAAGGCCCTGAGCAACCTGATCTAGTTGGAGATATCCCTGTTCCTTGCAGGGGGGTTGGACTAGATGACCTTTGAAGGTCCCTTCCAGCCCTAAACATTCTATGATTCTATGATTCTATGATTCTATGATTCTTCAAATCCTGCTTTCCAGTCAACCAATGTTTTTTCTGTGTGTTCAAGAAAAAGTTTCAGGGACAGTGGTAGAAGAAGAACCTCTGAAAACTCAAAGTTAATCTAGAAGAGAATGGTGATGGCACCATGAGCTTAGCATAATTGTTGTAATAATGTAAATGATGGATCATTTCTGCACACTTCTTCATTCTTTGACCCTGTTGAACTTTGACTTCTTTGTGTTTCAAAGGAGAGCCTAGAGAGATGAAAGAAGACTCGTTTTTAGTCAAGCCCATATTTGATGTGCATTGCCATATCGAGTAGGTGGATGAGCCTACTTTCTTAGTAAGATATGACCAAATCATCACAAAGGTCCAAGTCTGACTTTTCTTGAATTTTACTGGGAAAAAGAATGGCAGCACTAGATTTTTCAGTAAAACCATGCTGTTTAGCTGCTGACCTGTGGATCTCTGTAAGCTTAAGGGGATGAGAGGGAGGACAGAAGCACAGCAGATCAGCTGGTGAGATCTGGCTGCCTGTGAGACAGCTGAAAGAGCCTGATGCTTCCATGTAGTACATGTTAAGATGTGCTGAGGTCTCTGAAGACACAGAACTGCTCCATGTAAATGTAGGGTACGTTCTGGTGATTGCTTCTCCAGAG
Source organism: Tauraco erythrolophus (assembly GCF_009769465.1). NCBI lineage: Eukaryota > Metazoa > Chordata > Aves > Musophagiformes > Musophagidae > Tauraco > Tauraco erythrolophus. The sequence continues at coordinate 65,734,122 of NC_141468.1, read as the reverse complement.
CCTCGTTTTCTGCTTCGATTTAAGGAAGGCTGTTCCTCCCCTTGAAGTGAACGTGGCAGTTTAGTGCAGAATTCAGTCTTGCCATAAACAAACCTGTCGCAGCTGGAAGGCTTCAGGTGGCTCCAAGCAGACCAATGTTCTAATGCAAAGGCTTTAGGCTCTACTCTAAGGAAGGCCCACACTCCTCTAAGGCTCAGGAGAAAATGCCTCACCCTTAGGAGTAAATGCCCTGCCTTAAATAGTCAGGGGTCACATGGTTTGCTAGATGGGTCAAGGCTATTGGTCACTTGACCATCCATCTCCCAGAGTGATTGGCTGAATGCTACAGCACCTGTTTCAAGGTAACTTTCCCAGTGTAACGAGCTACAGGTGTTTCTTAGCCTGCATAGGGAAAGAACTTTCACAGGATGCTGCAGCAGCCAAAAGGTTTCTCCACACAAACCTAGCTCTAATTGCAGACTGAAGTCAAAGTTAAATGAGGCTCCTGGCTGTGGACAGTCAGCTGCTGAATTGAGTGCCTATCATAAAAGTTTCAAAAAGCCCAATTTGAGAGTGAGGTGGGAAATTGCCTTATCGTAGAGATACACCATTCAGTGTTTCTCCTTTCCTGGCTGAAGGTGAGTTCTGTGATGGCATCAAGTAAAAGAAGCTAGAGTTTTATGTAGGAGAGTGTTTTATACTCTTACCTGCCAATGGTTATTACTAACCAATCTTCTTGATCTACAGACACAGGTTGATTTTAAGTAGCTTAGTAAATACCAGTGCCAATGAGAAGCTAGTGTTTCTTAAACTTGCAGTGAAATGTGCTAGGCAGTATCTGTTGGCTATTGGTAGGTTTGCCTGCTGGCTAAGCTATTCAAACACATTTATTTCAGTAAAATGCAGTGTCTGAACCTGTGTGGTGGTTGTTGTTCAAACCTATCAACCTATTCGTTTGAGAGTCTATTTTTTATAAAGTTGTTTTATACTGCATGTCTGTTTAGGCAAATGAGTAAAAACCAATGCATGCTTACAGCTTCTTTCCTTCTGAAGGAAGGCTTGAAGCCTTGGGTTCAAGGAATTATTTAAAGAGTACGTAAAGGGTTGCAAATAGAAATGCAGGTCCCTAATTGGAGAGAATGATTTTATTACAATCATATGGCATACCCAATTGTCTGGCTCTTCTAGGAGTCAGAGGACACAAGTGTTATGTATGGCAGGAGTAATAATAAAGTAATAACTCTTCAAGTTACTTTGATGTTTTCATTCTAAGCCTTATTCTCATTTTTAATAACTTCTTTTAAATTCTTCTTTTTTAGCTTTTTCTGCCAGTGTAGTATCTTTTCAGAAGGGCAGTCATGGGGGAAGAGAGGAATGAATGTTTGCTGTTGTAAATTTTGTTATGGTAGTAGTTTATGATTGATTGGGGTCATATTGTGTCAACTGTTGTGTGAGTACAAAGAACAGGCAAGGCAGTTGGTCCACCTTGTTGGCTGTAAAAGGCTTACAGGCTAAACAGAAAGCAGTTGCAGGTAGAGAGAGTTGATAGATCTAATGCACACTAGAATAGTAACACGGTGATGACAACTGTCGTGTTATTGAGCTATTTCCTTAGCTTTATTTTTGTGGATGGAGGTACTCTGTGGTTTAAGTGACAGCCTTGAGCTGCTGCCCATCAGCTCAGCCTCAGTCACTGTTAATGTGTGTATTGTAAGGCCAGCTGTGATTTATCACAGTTCAGCTGGCAGGTGGTATCTTGCTAAGTTGTGATAAGACCAATCTTTTCACATTTTTCGGTAAGGTGAGGTCATATGAAGCAGGGAGAGAAGCAAAGGTTGATTGGGAAAGGGAGGGGAGGCTGTAGCTGCATAAACCCCAACTTTTAGAGAAGATACAGGTCTTAGGAGGAAACTTGGATGATTTGGTAATTTTTTTTACTTGTATTTATGGTGCAATGGAGGTCATTAATGACTGTTTGTAACAAATTCTCTAATAGCTCACCTCTGATTTCTTATGTGTTGTCATCAATGTAATATGGAGGTGATGCTTGTAGTGTATTATGTCAATTCTAAGTCAGCAGAAAATTCAGCGAGTATGATCTCTCAGTGTTTATCCTCCACATGACCTTGAGTCAGCTCTAAGGAGAGGCTTTTTAAGGTCATTGATTTAATGTTGGGAGTAGAAAGAACAGAGAAACTTTGGGGTACATAGTCTTTTCAGATTTGAAATGGGAAGAAGAAACCTGAGGCTGCTTTTTTGGTAATCTTAATTTAACTGATGTTAATGCTTATTGCAGGGGAGGTTGGACTAGATGACCTTTAAAAGTCCCTTCCAACCCAAATGACTGTGTGCCTGCTTGCTCTCCTCCATTCCTGAAGAGCTTAGTTGTCCACTTCCCATCCTTACTGCTTACTCTCAGTTGGTCAAAATCTCTTCCCACAGACCTCACAGAATCATGGATTCTTTGATGGCTGTTACTGCCTCGTTACTCTTGTGATAGACAATGAAATGACTGTTCTATCAACAATGAAAAGGCATAATATACTAATGCTAGTATATATGTATGTACTAAGGCTAAGTACATAACGTTCAGTAATACCAGTGGCACAACAATGAGCACTCTTAAAAAATTTCTTGTCCACATCCCTCCTACCTCCTGTGGATTTCTACTAGCCAAACTGATTATTAGAATAGTTTTGTTTAAGAGCACTTTCTTTCTCAATTCCATGGATTGCTCTCTCTATTCACTTAATCTCTGTGAATCTCAGTTTTTTTCAGGCTTGAAATAAAAACAAACACTTAAGGGAGGAATGAGGTTAACATTTACAAATCCCAGTGATATTCTCTACTGAAAAATACCATAGTATAACTATGCAACATGTTGTTCATTTTCATTTCAAACATAGGCTGAGTTGGGTATTCCATGCTTGGCTGTAGCTGCAAACATTGCTTTGTGTCTTTCTTTTTGCTGTCTGGGAAGATGTTTGATAAAATGAAAGTGGGAGTTCATCTTGCTTTAAAGTTTAATGTACCATAAGCTTAGCATTATGAAGAAGCTGTCACAGCATTCAGATACCTGTGTTCAAACTGGATTATCAACCCCTTGTCTAAACAAACCCGGAGGTTTTTTAGAAACATGGAGGTTGGATGGGAGGTGTTTGTTTATGTTGGTAAGATACACGTCTAATTGCATGCTTTCAAACATAGCAAAACATATGCTAGCAGTGTTCTTGTCTGTTGCTGAAAAGCTTAATCATTCAGAAAGATGCCATTTTTACATTGAAGTAATACTAATTATCACTTCTGTTACAGAAATGTACAGAGAGATTGAGAGATTTGAGTTCCACTGGACGTAAACACTGTCCACCCATTGCATAACAAGTCAATCCTGACCCAAAGCATTTGCAGTCTGGTCAAAAAGAATGAAAACTAAACTTATTTTTTTTTCCTCTGGCCTTAAGCCTAGATATTTGCATATGCTTAGATGCAGGAGATACTTAGACATGGAGGACAAGGAGTGTTAATCAGTTGGTACCATACCTGTACTAGACCACATCAGACGTTAATCTCAGAACAGATAGTATTTTGATACAGGTGACATCAATACTATTGCATGTTTTGCATTACTATGTCTGTGGTTTTGGAAAGGCCTCTGAAAGAGAAAGTTTAGAGAGAATCTATCTCCAAATAAAATTTCATTCTGATTTTGCAGAACCTTGATATTTGGGCTTGTGTTAGGCAAAACTGAGATCAAATAGGTCTTAGGTTTTGGTTGTTGTGGTGTTTGGTTTTTTTTTTCCAACTAGATGCCATCTAAAACTGGATTTTGCACCACTTTTGCTCCTCAGAAATCAATATTTACAAAAGATGTTTGATTGCTAGCGCTCTACGCTAATGATTTGAGTGCAGGTATCAGGTGAGAAGGTTATTCGCCCTAAGTCATGCCAATAATGCTTCTGGACAGATCCAGCATCAGGCAGTAAGAATCATAGAATGGTTAGGGTTGGAAGGGACCTTAAAGATCATCTAGTTCCAACCTCCCTCCCATGGGCAGGGAAACCCTCCACTACACCAGGTTGCTCAAAGCCTTATCCAACCTGGCCTTGAACACTTCCAGGGATGGAGCATCCACAACTTCTCTGGGCAAACTGCTCCAGTGCCTCACCACCCTCTGAGTGAAAAATCTCTTCCTTATATCAAATCTAAATCTGCCCTCTTTCAGTTTAAAGCCATTGCCCCTTGTCCTATCACTACACGCCCTTGTCAAAAGTCCCTCTCCAGCTTTCCTGTAGGCCCTCTTTAAGTACCGGAAAGCTGCTATAAGATCACCCTGGAGCCTTCTCTTCTCCGGGCTGAACAGCCCCAACTCTCTCAGCCTGTCTTCATAGCAGAGGTGTTCCAGCTCTTGGATCATCTTCGTGGCCCTCCTCTGGACCCGCTCCAGCAGCTCCATGTCCTTCTTGTGTTGGGGACTCCAGAGCTGAACACAGTATTCCAGGTGGGGTCTCACGAGAGCAGAGTAGATGGGCAGAATCACCTCCCTCGACCTGCTGGCCACGCTTCTTTTGATGCAGCCCAGGGTACTGTTGGCTTTCTGGGCTGCAAGCACACATTGCTGGCTCATGTTGAGCTTCTCTCCCAAGTCCTTTTCATCCTTGCTGCTCTCAATCCATTCTCTGCCCAGCCTGTACTTGTGCTTGGGATTGCCCCAACCCACATGCAGGACCTTGCACTTGGCCTTGTTGAACTTCATTTGTTTCTCACAGGCCCATCTCTCCAGCCTGTCAAGGTCCCTCTGGATGGCATCCCTTCCCTCCAGCGTGTCCACAACACCACACAACTTGGTGTCATCTGCAAACTTGCTGAGGGTGCACTCGATCCCACTGTCCATGTCACCAACAAAGATGTTAAATAGCACTGACCCCTGAGGAACACCACTTGTCGCTGGCCTCCACTTGGACATTGAGCCATTGACCACAACTCTTTGAGTGCAACCATCCAGCCAATTCCTAGTCGCCGAGTGGTCCATCCATCAAAACCGTGTCTTTCTAGTTTAGAGACAAGGATGTCGTGTGGGACAGTATCAAATGTTTGGGATAAGTCCAGGTAGATGATGTCAGTTGCTCTTCCTCTATCTATCAATGCTGTAACCTCATCATAGAAGGCCACCAAATTAGTCAGGCAGGATTTGCCCTTAGTGAAGCCATGTTGGCTGCCACCAATCACCTCCTTATTTTCTATGTGCCTTAGCATAGTCGCCAGGAGGATCTGCTCCATGATCTTGCCGGGCACAGAGGTGAGACTGACTGACCTGTAGTTCCCTGGGTCTTCTTTTTTTCCCTTTTTAAAAATGGGGGCTATGTTTCCCCTTTTCCAGTCATTGGAAACTTCACCAGATTGCCACGACTTCTGAAATATGATGGATAGTGGCTTAGCAACTTCATCTGCCAGTTCCCTCAGGACCTGCAGGTGCACCTCATCAGGTCCCATGGACTTGTCCACCTTCAGGTTCTTTAGATGGTCTCGGACCTGATCTTCTCCTACAGTGGGCGGTTCTTCATTCTCACAGTCCCTGCCTTTGCCTTCTGTGACTTGGGCTGTGCCGCTGGAGCTCTTGCCAGTGAAGACTGAGGCAAAGAAGTCATTGAGAACCTCAGCCTTCTCCATATCCTGGGTGGCCAGGTCCCCCGTTTCCTTCCGGAGAGGGCCTACATTTTCCCTAGATTTCTTTTTATCACTGACATATCTATAGAATTTTTTCTTGTTGCCCTTGATGTCCCTGGCCAGATTTAACTCTATCAGGGCTTTAGCTTTAGAAACTTGGATCCTTTTTGAAAAGAGCACCAAATGAGTGGGTAGGCCCAAACTTTTCACTGTTGCCATCAAGGCTGTAAGGACCACTATGGCTGGAAACAGGCCTGGGTAACAGAGCATCAACATACATCCATGAGGATGTACAAGCCCTCCTTGTACACTGGGCTTGTTGAGTTGAGAGGTTCAGGGGAGTATCCTGATTCTTGGATGTTAAAGCACACTTGTTTTCCCTGCCAGCAGAAAGCATAGCTCTGCAAAGGGCGAGTGCTTGGGGGCTGGTGCTCCTCTGCTGCCGAAGGGCTCTGCCTGCTGAACTTTCCTTGATCTTGCTCATCCCTCCCATGGCAGTGGCTGACCTCAGAGGTGGGCTCTAAGGGTGTGGTCCCTAATGGGTCTTCCCCCATTGCAACCTTATAGCTTCTCAGTTTGCAGTGAACCTCGCATCAGGTTTACAGGGTCAGATGACAGGGAAATTTCGGGGTTTTTTTATATTCTGTTAACCTCAGCTGTTCTTTTCCTGAAATGGCCATTATGTCAGTGGAAGTCATTCTGCTTCTCTCCCCTTCGTTCAAATGGCTTATGAAAGCTAGAAGGATCTGACTCAACAGGAAACATGAGCAAACTGCTGTTGATGACAGAAAAAAATAACAGATTCGGAATTGTCTTTGTCATGGAGCTTTACATCAAGCAAATCTGGAATTCCCACTAATGTGTCAAACATAATTTGATCCCACAGCTGTGTAATATATGGCCTCCTCTTTGAGCTAAATCGAGCATCTCTAGGTGAGCCTGAGAAGGAGCAGAGTAAGCTACTGAATTATAATTTGGAAAAGTGCCACAGCATAAATAAAAAATTCTTTGTTTCTCTGAAAACAAGGTAGATTTGATCATCCAGAATGCAATTCACTCAGTGCCCTGATTATGATGCTTTTAGGTAAACAAGGTCCTCTTATTTTTTTGGGAGAGGTAGAACAGTTTTCCATCATTGCTTTTGCAGCTTCAGAGTTAAATTCTCTGGAATGTCCTCAGAAGCTGTTACAAAACCTTGGTTATCCTGATAAACATAGCTGAACCTCTAGTGCTGTGCAGCTTTGGTTTTGCTTGCTTGCACTTCACTGCAAAACTCAAAGGCCTCTTATGCTCAAGGTTTTGTGTGTTTTTTTTTTAATTTAGAGATTACATGGCCAGTCATGTTTATTTGAAGACCCTCAAGTGCTTCCTGGTTTTTTTTGCTTTTGTGAAGGTGTATTTTACCCTAACAACTCTGTGTAAGAGAGTCAATCTCCAGCCTATTTATTCCTTGTTGTTTTCGTTTTTCCCTAAACCTTTTCATGCCTCTCCATATAAAAATCCCTCAAGGATGATTTGGTTTTAGTGCACAGAGATTTTAGTGTTAATAGTATGTTAAGGTAGACCTACAGGGATAGGTTAGCTTCCTTTCACGAAACAAGTATGTTTACCTGTGTTCTGGCATCGTCTCCAGGTCTGATGTCCAGTGGAGCATGCTACAAAGCTGGCTAACGCTCACAAATGCCACCAGGCCAATGGGAGCTGGACACAGCTCTTAAGCAATCCCATTTCTGCTTTTCCTTCCTGCAGGGCTTGGAATGGACTCGGTCTAGTCTAGACTGGGATGCACAGGCAGGAGGGACTGGCAAGGGAGGGACTCCCAGGCAGAACCTCCCATCAGGCAGCTTCTGCCTGGGAGTCTTTTCTGGAGCTTCCTTTAGCTCTTCTGGACTAGCACTTTGGTTTTAACTTCTGATCTGCTGTTTGCCTTGGGGCAGGGTGCTTTGTTTAACTTGAGGATATTCAGGCATCTCACAAACTAATTTTGGGTGCTCTGCATTAGCTTGTTGGAGCTCCTGCCTCCATTTACTGACTGTATTGGGAACCCAAGGAACATAACACATTACTCTTGGTGCACTAAATGGAATCGAAATTAGATGATGAAAGGAGGCAATGTAAACAATCTCTTACAGAGAAGGCTCTGCCTGTGTGAGCAGTGAGGCACTCCATCCCATTGCACAGGGGCTATCTCTTGCTGTGTGTGTGCATTTAACTGCCAGGCTCAGAGGAGCCTCTCAGAAGTGCTTTAATTCCTCCAAACAGTGCCATGAGCTCTGCTCTCCTCTGAAGCCCAGAGGAGCATATTGACAGTTCCTGTGACTGCCTTGCACTGGGGAGACTAGTTTCGCATCCTCTTGTGCTCCAAGGGGCACAGGCTTGTCACTCCACATTTTTTGGATAGCGGACCAGGTGTCTTTCCAGCCTGGCTGTGCTCCTCCTTCAATGGAAAGTTAAATCAATGGGCAGTTTTGACAGGTGAGGCTTTTTAGAGTGCTGAAAAGTAAATGTGTTCTCTCTTCTCTTATCTCCTTCAGCACTGCTCCCATCATTAAAATAAAGTTGCCTATATTCTTCTTCACTCCTTTTTGTCTTTGCATCAGGCTTCGTAAATAATAATGTTCGGTGTTTTGTCCTTGTTGCTGGCTCACCAGTAATTAATGTCTTTGATTACCATGCCTTGCTCTCCTGTAGGAAAGCTTAATATAGTATTTCATGGAGCTGTTTGAAAACTATTTTAAAATAAAATATTGACATATTATTGAGAGATTGTCTTTTATCGGTTCTCCTTGACATACCCGAAACCTTTAGATGGATTTTCTATCTGTTATCTCTCTAGGTTTGTTTTTTGGCTTTTTTCCCATTGGAAACAAAGTTTACTGTTCCATGAGCTCAGTGTGTGCTAACTGCTGAGAAACAGCCAGCAGAAAGAGCTCAAAGTATTTTCAGGCTTGGGTCTAGAAATGCATTTATTTCACTTTCACAGGAATAGTGGAGGAGCTTGAGAAAATGATGTTCAATGTCTGTCTCTTCATTCCCTTGCTTGATATGCCATTGCTTGTGCTGATGACAACTTACGTTCTGCTTGTTTGTTTCACATGTATTTTCTATGACTGGAGTGACTGTGCTGGTCAATGAGAGTTTTAATGCAGGGGTCATCTAGCATGTGGTAGATTCTCCATATCCATTCCTCTGGCAGTTTCTTCCCTGGCCAGTCCCTTCTTTCATGGTGCTGCAGAACCTGTAGGGTTGGGGGAGTTTATTAAAGAAGCAATAAACAAGGGAAAGGGCAAAATCTGTTATATTGGTTTGTTTCTTGTATGGGAAAAGAAGCTGGATGCCTAGCAATGACTGAAGAAGGACTGGGAAGAATGAGTGGGAACAGAAAGATATGACTCTATATGAATTCGAAGTTATAGACTGAGGTCAATTATGTTTAGGAAAGTTGAAGGTGGGGGAAAGGAGCTGAACTAAGACGTGTGTTGGGAGTAGGGCTTGGGACAGTGGCTGTGTGCTTCTGTTGACAAAGTGAAGTTTACTTCCTTGGAAAGAATAGTTCCTTTCAGCTAGTAGAAACCTTGTGACACTTGTTAGGAGTTGAGGGATACAGGAAGGATGAAAAGGCAGAGGACTTCAGAGGAGACAAGTAATTGGTAACTGTAGGATCACATTCATATGCTGTATGAATGCTCTTGGTTGAGAACTATTGGCAGAGTTTTCAACCCCTAACCCTAAGTATTCTTTTAACTTACTCAGTAGCAATAAATCTGATGTAATTTGAGCATTCATGTTTGTGGTTTCTCATCCAAAAAGCTCCAAAGAGCTCTTATGTAAACACCCTCTCAGTAGAGCTATAACAAGATCAAGAGGTTGTTGAGGCACGTGGTTTGAAATGTGGGAAAGATGTGAAATATAGCCACCCTGGGAGATGAAGGAACAGCTAAAGGATCTTCAGTGTGTTGCATGCTAGTGTGAGGGACAGACAGTGATGGTGGTCAAGACTGCAAGGGCCTTCTTCCAACTCCTAGAATATCAATACAATCTGTTTGCTCTCCAAAGGCTTCAATAAACCTCAGTTTTAAGACTTTCTGAAATACTCATCATGAGTTGAGATGCAGCAATCTCTCAGAGAGACCTCAATATAAGCTTCATAGTAGGAAAACTGAGAAGCTGTATGTTTATGTTAGGATAGATTTCAGTGAGTATAATGCTAATGTTCTGGATTGTTTCATGTCTCTGAAAGTTACGACGTATTGTACCCAGCATGAGACTCTGACTTGCCCAAATATTTTCTCAATCAGTCAGATCAGAGCTCTGGACGAGTGAGCCAACATGGCTTCACCAAAGGCAGATCGTGCCTGACCAACTTGGTGGCCTTTTATGATGGGGTGACAGCATTGGTGGACAAGGGTCGACCAACGGATATCATCTACCTGGACTTGTGCAAAGCTTTTGACACTGTCCTGCACGACATTCTTCTCTCTAAACTAGAGAGGCATGGGTTTGATGGATGGACCACTCGGTGGATAAGGAATTGGCTCAATGGCCGCACTCAGAGAGTAGTGGTCAACGGCTCGATGTCCAAGTGGAGACCGGTCACGAGTGGCGTCCCTCAGGGGTCCGTGTTGGGCCTGGCCCTCTTCAACATCTTTGTCGGTGACGTGGACAGTGACATGGAGTGCACCCTCAGCAAGTTCGCCGATGACACCAAGCTGTGTGGTGCCATCGACACGCTGGAGGGGAGGGATGCCATCCAGAGGGACCTCGACAGGCTGGAGAGGTGGGCCCGTGTCAACCTCATGAAGTTCAACCAGGCCAAATGCAAGGTCCTACATCTGGGTCGTGGCAATCTCAGGCACAAATACAGACTGGGCGGAGAATGGATCGAGAGCAGCCCTGAGGAGAAGGACTTGGGAGTACTGGTGGACGAGAAGCTCAATATGAGCCGGCAAAGTGCTCTTGCGGCCCAGAAGGCCAACCGCATCCTGGGCTGCATCAAGAGGAGCGTGGCCAGCAGGTCGAGAGAGGTGATTCTCCCCCTCTACTCTGCCCTCGTGAGACCTCACCTGGAGTACTGTGTGCAGTTCCGGAGCCCCCAACATAAGAAGGACATGGACCATTTGGAGAGGGTCCAGAGGAGGGCCACGAAGATGATAAGAGGGCTGGAGCACCTTTCCAATGAGGACAGGATGAAAGAGTTGGGGCTGTTCAGCGTGGAGAAGAGGAGGCTCCGGGGTGACCTTATAGCGGTCTTCCAGTACCTCAAGGGGGCCTACAAGAAAGATGGGGAGAGACTGTTCAGGAGGGCCTGTTGTGATAGGACAAGGGGTAATGGTTTCAAAATAGAGGGAGGTAGATTCAGATTGGATATTAGGAAAAAATTTTTTACCATGAGAGTTATAGAACACTGGAACAGGTTGCCCAGAGAGGTGGTGGATGCTCCATCCCTGGAGACGTTCAAGGCCAGGTTGGATGAGGCCCTGAGCAACCTGATCTAGTTGGAGATATTCCTGTTCCTTACAGGGGGGTTGGACTAGATGATCTTTGATGGTCCCTTCCAGCCCTAACCATTCTATGATTCTATGAGAAACAACACAGCTTGAAGGAAAGCAAATATGTCTCAGTAGTTCCAGAAAGACTTCAGATCCACTCTGTAGCTAATGAAGCGAGGCTGTTCTGGAGTGATGTTTAGCAGGCTTCACTTCTAGATATGTATCTGGCCTCCTGTGTCTAATCTCCTCTTGAGAGCTAAGAATAGGTGATAGAAAGCTAAAGGATCCTCAGTTTTGTGATAACTATTCCTAGCTATGACAACAAACCTTGAGCCTTTCAGATCTCAGAATAATAGTAATTTAAACTTTGTCTACCAGGAAGCTTTAGACTTCAGATAATTCCTCACAGTTTGGATATCATCCTCAGTAATTATGTTTTTAAAGCTTAAAAAGTTAAAATTATTATCAGTAGTTAAGTATTTAGAGGTGTCACAGTTTATTTGTTTTCCCAAGAAAACGACTTTTGCTTATTATAAATGGAAGTACTATCAACTTGAGTAAAAAAACAGCCATCTGGTGTTCTCCTAGGACACAGAGCCTTGTTTTTAAACAAAAGAGACATCACATCTTGGGTGTCAGGTATAGAGGAGTGAGGAATCTCCTCAGAGCAAGGTTGCAGAGAGGTTGGAATATCAACTGTGGGCACAGGATGGTGGAAGGACTTACAGTATAAGGATGTTCACCCTGACAGGACTCAGGGTCAGATTTGAGACTTAGGATTTGAGTAGTTTGTCCCTAACCCACCTCCTCAGCTTCACTAGAAGCAAGCTATTAACAAGTATGGTAAGGAGGCCCTCATTTCCATGATAGCTCGTGACTCAGTTCCTCTTTCAAGCTTTGTCTATATCACTAATGGACACTTTTCTCTTTATTTTTTGACATTGCTAGGGATTCTGTGCCGTAAAGCCTTTTCTCCCTCCTTCCTCTTCTTATTATTTACATTCCTGAGTGAGAGCATAGCCAAGCAGTGAGCTCAGTGCCATGGAAGCATTTTATATTTTGAACAGAGATAAAAATCTCATTCCTTCCATAAACAAAACAAATCAACAGATGATGCCCAGGAGAACCATTTCTCTATAGCCATTTTCCTCCAGCTGCTTTCTATTCTGTGCAGCTTGCAATGCACCATATGAAATATGCGTGTGCCTTTGAGTGTGTGCAAAACACAGGTTTCCTCCAGACAGTGGCAGCTCCATCATAAAAAACCCACTGCATTTTTTTATTTTACAATGCTGTAATATTAAGATTACTAATAGAACCGAGATGTTTGGTTGTTTAATAGCATATAGCTTAGCAATGCTAGAGGATATGCTGGAGGAGCTCTTCAGTCACAACTGCTGCATCTTAACTCTGAAAGGGTTTGGACTATTGTCCGTGGGAGGATGAGGGGCAGAAATAATCTGAGAGTTTGCATCATAAGCATGGGGGCGTGAGGGTACAGCCAAAACACTTGTTTGGGGTTTGTGCTGCTCTGTGTGTCTCTGTCGGTGAGGAGCTCCTCTCCGGTGCTGCAACAGCTTTGTGGATGGACACAAGTCTATTGCAGAACAAGTCTGGTGGAAGACAATGAGAAATGGCCCCTCCAGCCTGTTGGAAGCCCTTGGTTGATCTCTTTCTTTCCTGTTTTTGTTTGGCCGTGGTGAACAGTTGAGAGGCTCAAGTGAATGGTCAAAAGCTGCAGAGAGGCAGGGGATGAGATGCAGCAGCACCACAGAAGGAGATCATGCATGGGAAAGAGCAGAGGGTGGTGGATGAAGAGCTGGTAGAGAAAGCACGCAGCGAGGTGTCACGTGCTCAGGAATAGTTGCAGGTCAGCCCTTGGCAGAGGTGCAGCTGCAGGTGTCTCTTATCTCAGCAGCATCTTTTGCTCATCCTCCCCTCCTGAGATGTGCTTCTGTACAGGAAGAGAGTGGCTAAGCCAGGTGTTCCTAAACTGGGGCCTGGGGGAGTAGTGTTTATCCTTGCAGGGGCAGGGAGAAGAGATAGAAGTTTGAGCATTGCTAGGTTAATGGCCTGTCTTTTTGCCATAAATAGTAGCCTCTGAGCCATGAAGGAACTTGGAGCTAGCAGGAGGGCAGGAGGGCGTTAAAATTTTGCAACACTCTGTTTGGTCGTCTTGATAAAGTATGGTTTAGAACTGAAGGAAAATACTATGGTTTCTCGTCCAAAAAGCTCTCGAGAGCTTTTGTGTAAATGCCCTGTAAGTATACATGTATGCACACATGTATGTATTCATTTATATTTATATATAAATACATAGCAAGTGACTCAGAACAAACAGCTTCTAAATAAGCAGCAGAACAGAACTGTTCTGATCCTTGGCTCGACCGCGCTCGGTGCCCAAAGCAACCCCTTTATCCCATCTCTAGCCAAATGACTTCTGGCAGCTAAGGAAATAACCTTGGGTAAAACCAATAGAACTTTTATAAAAGGAACATTAGCTATTGACCCTGAATGTATTTTATGACACCACCTTGGTTTTGCCTTGTATATCTTCATTCTGTTGTTGATGTGTTGTTCTGCGTTTTTGAAAAACTGCAGCCTCTACACACAGATCCAGTATCTGTCATCGTGGCACACGGGCTGCGGGTTCGCCCTCATCAGCACTGGATCATTCCCTAAGGCAGGTCTGATCTGGACTGGGGTGGGCGCACGAGACAGTTTTGATTTGATTAATTGGAGTGCAAGATACATACTTTACATCATTTCTGCTGTGCTGCTGGGAGAAAATAGGCTGTACCTGATCTGGTGCAAATTTCACTTTTCCGCATTAACAAATTTGATTTAACAGTGCTTGTTTCTGCCACGTCAATGCTTTGGGTGATGTGACTGGGATAATTTTGATCAGAGGCTTCTCACCCTAAACCTGGATTTACTGTATCATTAAAACAGGGTCTTAAACTCACTTGAGAAGTCAGTTCCATTTACTTTGTGCAATTGCTCTGGTAAAGTTAGGGACCAGCAACAAAACATCAGTAGAAATTTCATTGACTGCCAAGTGCACATGAATCAGTTTTTTGAAACTTGTATTTGTAAATGTGTTTCTCAAGGTGTTTTGCTTATGCCTGAGCATTTAGGCTTGTAACATCTATGGAGTTTTAAGGAAATGAAAGGAAAGTGTTGTAACATAGCTGACTCTTTTTTTTTTTTTCTTCAAAGAAGCAAAATATTTTAGGTGCTCAGTTCTTTTTAAAATTTGGCTTTAAATGGGGGTGGTTAACAGTCAAATCTTATCCCAACTGTTAGTGGCAATGGCTGGTTGTTTTCCTTGGTGACACTATTTTGTGTCAAGTTATAGAGCTGACTGTAAAATTCAAAAACGTTTTGGTAAAGCTTATGTGGACAACTTGTCTCATTCGTTATCCAAGAGATTCTGAACTCTTAAATAATCGGTCTAAGCTGACTTACCAGTGCAAGCCCTTTAAATTCATAGGCTGAATTTGGCTTGCATTGCTTAGACCAGTGATAAAATAGTGTTGGTTTTTTTCTTCCTTTCTTACCTGAGAACAGTTAAAAATAATTCTATCACCTTTCAGCTTTCACATGGACCTTTTCTGGCTGAAAAATGTTGTTAAACTTAATATTGGTACAGTAAAAGAGTAACCCACACAGAAACCCAAGCTGCACCATAAATCCTTCTTTGAAGTTGCTCACACTGGTTATGTAAATAAAAGAAAATTGATGCAGTTTGTAGAATTGTGATGATATAGGGGAAACTGCTCTTCTGCAGTAGAAATTTTGTGCACCAATGTGTGCCTATATGTCTGTCTACCCACTCACCCACCCACCTCTTTGTTTTTTTGATTAGCTCTGTAGCTGGTATGCATACCACAGAACCACTACCTGGGGCGGAAAATGTCCTTTCTCAAGGTTTCAGGGAGGATCATTGCAGTGGCTGTTTTGTCTTTTCCTTGCTTGGCAAAGAGCTTTTGACTGAAAAATGTATTGCTCAGTTCAGGAGGAATTACTGTATGTACTCAGACACTAATGACTTTCAGTTGAATGTGGTGGATTTTGGTTCCCACTCCAAACAGTTTGTAGAGATACAGTGCACTAAGAGATGTTTTGGCCCTGATGACTGTTGATGCCCAAGGACGCAACTGATCCATCTATTTTTTTTATCTGTAAATTGCATTGCATTTGTAAATAGCTGGTGGCCAAAATCATTATCAATGTGTTAATTTAAAGATCAGTCAGCATTTTCAAAGGCTGGACAGTTTCAAGAGCTTTCTCTGAGCAAGTTGGAGGCTTTGTCTTGTAGGCTGTGAGCAAATTGTTACAAAACACAAGAGAGTTGGTAGGAGTTTGTGGAATCATAATTAATTGACAATGGTTTTTCAAAAACCACATTTTCCAATTTAATATAAGCTGTTAAAATAATTTAGAACAATGTTATGATAGTCCCTTGACACACGTGGGTAGCTTTGGGTTAAACATATAAATAATGCTGAAAGGACTATATTTAGTTCCAGACTGATCCAAGGACAGCTGAAAAACTGAAGGTCAAATAACAAAACAAAGAAAAGAAAATTATAGCTCTCCTTGTTCTGTTCTGCAGCATGCTGCTTGGCAGCTGTGAAGGTTCAATACTGGGGTATTTGTCACATACAACTATTTATGATTTGTACTTTAGGTAAAGCGAGTAAGCATGAAGTGTGTGTACTTATTGACAAAAGCACATCACTGAGTCTTGTCACACTGAATCTAGACAGCAGCTCCCGAGCATTGCAGAATTCCTGGGGCCTGGATATTAAAAGATCTATGAAAGACCAATTAATCAATGACTGTTTTCCCCGTGCTCTGTCTTGACCCTGGGGCTCTAGCAGTTTCTGCCTGGAACTAAGCTAAAGTGTAACCAAGTGCTAAATGGTGGGCTAAGACCATTGCCTGAGTTTTATTGTTTTGTGTTTTTTTTAACAAGCTATTAAAACTGTTCAACAAGAGGAGCTTCATGTCACTACTGACTTGGGAGAACCAGGAGTCCGTGCTTGAACAGGAGTTTGTTTAAATAGCCCAAGTGCAGAGCTCAGTGCTTCCCTTTGTAGAGATAAGGTGATGAGCTTCAACTCGTCTAAGTCAACCCTATGGTGGTGGTGGCGTTTTCCCCCTCGACAGAGGGACTGATCCAGCCATGATCTGAGGTAGGTGCTAGGCTGTCTTCTCTTCACCCAGGAAAAGCATTTCCCTTAGGTGACTGCAGGCAGCACAGACACTGTCAGACCCACTGGAGCAGATCTCAGTGGGTCATGCCTATTTGTTCAGCTGAGGATCTGCACAAGGACGATGAAACTCTGAATGCTCAGGCTGACGATAAATTGATGGAGATTCAGTGATGTGATTTGTGCAATCATGTTTACGCAATGTTTCACTTGACCTGATCATGCCTGCCTGGCCTCTTGCACAGCTCCCCAGTGTGCCCTAAGCACTTGCCTACAGGGCAACCAGGCCACAGTTCCTGGGGCCAGATCGCTTCCCTGGAGTATCCGCTGGCCACTTTGCTCCAGCCAGTTGATGCATTCTGACTGCCATGCTTTTATTGAGGGATTTTGGTAGTATGTAGTGTAATTAGTTATTTTCAGAGCCTTTATTCCCTTTGAACTAGTTTCGCATTAGCCTTTCTCTTCCTGAACTGCTTCTGAAACCTTATTCAGTTGAAACTGCAGGGTAGTATCTCACAGAATTGTGGAGTTTTAAAATGGGGCAATATACTTTATATCAAATGCGTGCATTGTATGGACAATGTCTATTCAGACAAAACGTTGGCTACCAGTTGGGTGAAGACCAAATGCATCCTTAGCACTCCTCAAAACAAATGGGAATACCTGTGGCCCTACTTGGCTCGCAACTTGTCCCAAGATGGATGCATTCAACTCTGAAACTGCAACATTCAGAGAAACTGAAACTTCTTCTTAGATGGAAACCATGTCTTGCATAATCTGTGTTTTTGCAATTTCACTTTAAATCTAGGATTTGCATGTCAGTGATAATGGGAAAAAATTATTTCCTTCCAATTATTAGCTGGCTGTTGTTTACATTTCCTCCAAGCAAATCTTTCTCTTTTTCAAATATTTCTGTGCGTGCTGCGTCTAAAAATAAATCGAATTAGAGGCCCGGTGATTAGGGCCATCCCTTCAGCAATGAGTTAATTTCTTTGGAGAAGCAAAGAACAAATTGGGTTGTCCTCAGCCAAAGTGCCAGCTGATGCATTGTTTTTGGTCTGGTTGTTTCTTCAGCTTCTGAATTTATGATATATTTAATCTTGACTGTGTTTCAGAATAAGGTGTAAACTTGGCTATGGTTTAGAAGAGTGGTTGAAGTCTTATCCTGGTGAAAGCCTGTGTAAACTGAAAATTTGGCCTTAGAAGGTTATGTAAAACACTAATTCTTACAAATGTGTCTCTTAAACACATTTCTAACAAATGATTGTTCGCTTACTACTTTTTTCTTTCAATATTATAAAGAGCACTTACATGAATGGTGCATCTTTCCATTAGTTTAGTTGTGCTGTTTGTTTTAGCTTCATTTCCTTTACCTCAGACTTTTATAGATTATTTACAGACTAATTCAGAGTTCACAAACATAGATGTGCAAACATGATTTTTTTAACCACCAGATATTCATGATTCGGGTGAGGACAGGGTGTTCAGCAGTGCCACAGGTGAATATGGGTACAGCTCTGGCTTTGCTTTAATGTGCGAAGCATGACACTTGCATGTGCACACATGAGAGGAGGAAGAGGAGATAAATTTGTGAAACTTCCATTTCCCTTACTGTCGACTACCAAAAAGGAGTTAAAAAGGACCTCCCAGCCCTATGTATGGTATGTCACCACAGCATATTTTGGAGATGGTTTTGAAGGCCTTTAACCTTACTATCTAAAAGCAAGTAAGCAACCAGCATTCTTCTAACTGCCAAATGCGAGTTAAATGGCTGCTTAAATTAGTTTTCATCTATGAAGAGCATTTTGTTGTCCATGTTTAGTCTGTAAGGGTGCTTAAATGCCCCAGTTAAAGTCAGAACCAGCTGCATCAGGAGAAATAATCTTTACACAATGTGCTATCTCACTATGCATGCCTTTGTGATGAGAGGAATATACCTTTCCTAACAAAACCAAGTAAGAAGTATCTTAGGAGTACAGAAAGCTTGATTATGATCTTTATTACCTTGCTGTAAAGCAAGAGCAGCACCACTGAACTCAGTGGAGTTGCTCTAAATTGAAGTCTGAGCTCTGAAATACAGAGCAGAATAAATTCACTTTATATACTTTAACTTGGAGAAGACAGGTCTCTGTGGCAGTCCCAGCAGGATTACCAGCATTCGATCAATTTCGGGGCTTGTATATCCCAGCATTGCAGGTAAGCTTGGGAAGCTTATTTTGCAGTAGAAATGTCACTGCTCTTCCACAAAATGGTCCACCAACAGCCAAACCTCCTAAATAATAGTCTATGGTTCAGCATGTGAACGCTGGGAACAGAAATGCCAGAGGAATCTTCTGCAGTTCTGGCAGAAAACATGTCTCTTGGAGAACAGGAGACTTTGCACTGGTGCAAGTCCTTACTCTTAGAGACCTGCCTCTTTGCTGAGACAGGCATCTGGCCATCTCTGAAGGATGGCAGTTTGCAGCATGTTGCTGCTGGGGGTGGGTATTACCTTTCCAGGTAGCTGGGAAAGCATCTTAGCTTGCATGCCATCGCCATGGGCAGAATGCACAACCGAACTGATTTTGACTGCTGAAATGCATTGGTCAAACTCCAAAATATTGTGCAATTACCTTTTTAGGAGAGAACCCTATCCCTGATGACTTTCATTTTTGCTATTTAAGCCCCAAACAAGCCTTTACTTGCTCATAGGTTTCAGGACTTTGAGATTGTGCTCGGTTCTACCTAGAAACTACAAGCCTAGAAGTAAGTTTTAATTGGACCTCTTTATCCATGCCTAAACTCTACTTCCTTATGCAATCATGCAGCTTTAATACTGATGTTTTCAGAAAAATTCAAACAATCAGAGATTAATGATAAAGCTGTGAGATTTAGTTGCCAGGTTTATTCTCGTGGAGCAGAACTAATAAAACTTCAAGGAAGAAGCCTTAGCCAAGTTTTTAAAAGTAAACTATTTTTACTGTGAAAAACAAAATTTGAAAAAAAAACCAACACACCCCAAAGCTTGAAGATTGAAACTCAAATTAATTTAATTCATGTGGCCAGTGTAGGCTTTTTGGTGAACTGGAACCAGACAAACAGGTGTCAGGTGCATAGAAAACAAAGTAGTATCAGTATCTTGGCTATGAACTGAGCCCTGCTTCCTCCTCCTTGCATGCGTAGTATTAAGATGAAAGTTGGCAAAGGAAGCACGATCGCACGTGATTAAATGTTGACAGCCGAGGAGCTTGGCTTTCTGTTTACAGAGACAAAGTTTGGGAGTAAAGCTTCCTATGTGTCTTTGCAGAGTCCTGGAAAATATGAGCTGAAAAAATGTAGGAAAGCCTGTAATAGCAATTGGATTAAAAAAAAATAAAGATCTCCAAAATGTTCTAATGTAAAAAATACTCTGATGCAAATTGCAAAGGAAAATCACCACTTCCCCCTGGGTGTGTGCTGTATTCCAGAGAAATTGAGAAATGCATGCTAACGGGAAAGGAGGGACAAGTTTTCCCCTTTCCTGGACTTTTGATGTAATTATTTAGCCAACACTGAGAGAATCTCTGCATACTCTAAAACCTCAGTCATTTCTGAAATATTGATCTGGGAAGGTCACTAAATTCCAGAGCTGGTGAGGTCAGGGTAATGAGATCAAGTGACAGGCCCAGTGGTACCCACTGATTTAGTTGTTTAGACACTGTAACCAAACCATGACCTTCTTGTTCCACAGCCTCTTTGATCTGTATGAAAACACAGCTGCTTACTGGATATCGCATGTTCGTACACATGTAGGCGTTGGGGTAACTTTTCATGACATTTACCTCCATTATTCTGGTGTCAGATTATAAAGATGAGTGTCACCCACCTGCTCAGCCTTATCTGTTCCTGGGAGCCTTGCTTTGCTCTCCGTTGGTGTAACTAGCAAGAAGACGACCACACAGGGTCTGCGAGATACCCCTTAAAGAGACTCCTCATCTGAGTGAAGGAGGGAGGTGGACAAAATGAATGAGGCAAGGAGCAAAACCCAGTTGGTTTTGCTCCTTGCAAAAACCAAAACGGTCTTCTAGAAGGATGTTGGTGAGGCAGGGGAAATTATAGCTATTTTCAATCCCAGCAGCTTTCCCTAAGGACTAGCCCTGGATCAACCTCTCTAACAGATGGGTGGCTTTGGGTCACTGTGACTTGTGTAGCGGGTGCTGGCAGAGGACCCTCTGGCTCACAGGCTTTGCCTGAAGAGACTCATGGACTCAGTTCCCAGGCTCAGTGCTGATTCCTTGGTGTCTGCTTTCCTCTGCGATGCAGCCCATGGTACTGGTGTTTAGCAGGCGGGGCAAAGCTGCCAGCGCAAAACTGCCCATGGTATGAGTCTCTGTTCAGGGATGAATGTGTGTTTTACTATTCTTTGTCCATCTTTATATTTCTCTGGCTTTTGGATAGCTGTTTGGTTTTCGACATCTCTGCAGTGCAGCAGTTCCCTCTGGAGATGCTCTGCCATCAACTTTCCTTTGCCTGTGCCAGGGTCCGTGTGGTATTTCCTTCCCCAGACAGGAAAACACAGGTATGAAGCAGATATTAAGCCTGCTAAAAGCTGTACCATGCTCCCATGGAAATATCTACCCAGATCCATATGAGATTACACACTGGAGCCCAGCTGCTTCCTGCCCCAGGTTTAAACACCGTGAGCACAACAGTAAAGTTTCGTGATGTATGGATGTGACCTGGAATCACTTAGAGCAGAGGAGCAGGATGGAGAATTTATGTCTAGCCCAGGGCAGAGCACGTGGGCTCCTGGCTGTTGTGTACTGTTGCCTTTCCACTTGCACACAAGCTTATCAAAATGTTTTTGCAGGCTTGCTCCAACTTTCCTGCGCAGCTTTTAACTCTTCATTTGAGGACCTTTCGTGAGCTAAGCAGTAGCAGCCAGTGCTCAAAGAGAGTGAACGGGGAGAGCTCAGCCGGAGCCAGGCTAAAGATCCAGGCTGCTGCAGAGCTCGGCAGGAGCTAGGAGCCCGCAGCGCTGTCTCTGCAGGCATGCTGACTGGTCTCCTTTCCTCACAGGCGTAAGGGTAGATGGATTTAAAAATAAATAGGAAGGCAGCCTGGAGTGCCACTGTGTGTGTCCCTCTGAGCACAATTCAAAAGTATGCACTGGGGAAGTTTGGAGATGATTAGACACATGGACAGGCATCAGAAATACAAAGTGCACCCAGGGAGACACCACAACTCCCTATGAAGTCAAGCAAAAATAATCTCGTGATTGTTTCTCTCCCCCCAGCCCCACTCTTCCACGGAGACTGGTGTGGGGTACGGAAACTCTGCCCCACAGTACTGGATGCTGAACAATAGATGAAAAGATGGTTGGTGGCCTAATAATCTTGAAAACATTGGAGTCCAGTTTAGTTCCTAGTTTCTTTCATGTGTACGATAGCAATAAGGTTCAGATCCTTAAAGTACGTTTTGTGTTTGGTAGGGCGATGGTTGTCTTTTGGGGAAGACAGGCAATACTTTCATGCACACTGAAGTGAGGAGTTGAAGCACCTTCTTTATATGATTTTTCTGTTTGTTTTTAAAAAACGCTGTCTCTCCCACTTTGTATATAACATTTGCACAGTGCACGCATAAAACTTGAGCAGGAGAACAGCCACTCTAAGCACTGACAGATTTTTGCAGCATGCACAAAGGTCTAGAAGAAGCTGTTTTGGGAGCATCTTCCCTCCTGCCACAAAATGTCCTTTAGCTGCAAAAAAATAAATTACTTTAAGGCGAGGACTTTTTTGTTTTGCATGAGAATGTAGATGTTTTATGGCAAAATTAAGTAATTGAAATGCTCTGGTCTTTTTCTTCTTGTGTTTATGTTCGTTCCTTGCTGTGGTTACCCATCAAGCACAAAACCAAATTGCTAAACATAGTACAACACCAAAGCAAAACTGCCAAACGTGGTCCAAATTCATGACAAGGCAGCAAGTATAATTTTTTTCTTTTTTAAATTTTTTATTGTGGATATCTGAGGAATCAGCTGAGCTTTTGTGAAGTACCTGTCTGAGCTTTTATCAGGTTGATTTCTAATGCGGATTTATATCAGCATTTGTATAATGAATGAGCATGGAAGGAATTATTTCTGCTGCTTAGCATTATCTGTATGAAATACTCACCTAGAACAGAAGACCTAGTTGAACATTTCAAAGAAAAATAGCTTTCAAAGCGTGCACTTTCTCTCTGTTCTAGGTTAAAAGTATTATGCGGGGGCTTAAATAGCTAGCTGTATTCTGCCCTTTCATATAATGCGATAGGGAATGATAATTTACTTTTGTGTTTAATATTGTGCAGCTGTGAGTTGGCTGTAAAGACTGGAAGCACGCTTACACCCGTCCGAGAGGCGTGCTGCAATTCCACTGTCTGTTGAAGAGATGGAAGAAGTATTGCTGGAAAACTCCACAGAGTGCTATAAAACTGTGTAAGGAACGTGTTGCTGTAGGGATCAAATAACTAAACCTGCAGAAAGCTGTTGTCTGTTCTTCTGATATGACGCGTGTAGATCATAGAGCACTTCTCGAAGAAAATTCTGAAATGGACGAATTTGAAGGGAACCAGAAAGTCACCTTACAAAGCGACGGGCAATTCACGTTTACTTGCTTTCTTACTTGTATGCAAATTGAAAACATGCACACATGTATAGCAGGAAAAGTGTGGCCAGAGCGTTTTCACATGTGGCTTTTGAGGTGTTAAATCAGCCAGCGCCTTGAATGGCTGCAATGCAGGAAATTGGAGCTGGGCCCTGAGCTGGGCAGTTGAGGGTGAGTTGAGGCTGGTCTGCCCGGGAGACCCCTTGCTGGAGTCAATGGGAGCTTTCATGGAGCAAGGTACCTGTCTATAATGCACGGTATCATGGCCCAGTACGAGTCCAGGAAATGGATTTCAAAGATGGGGTAGTCAAGGGAAAACTGGGAGAATGAAGGAAGAAAGTCAGTTGGTACTGAGGTGCATGAGCAAGTCATGAGAAAACACCGTTTCAGTAGAGTGTGTTAGGGAACTGTGGGGAATGCTGGTCGTATTTTCTGCTTTACTAAAGATGGAAACGCTTTGTTAAATTTAAACCTTTCTCTAACTTTTAGCTTATTTAGCGGTTCTTATAGCAACCTTGTGAAGGGCGTATGTGATATTGAAACGGATTAGATGGGTTGTGATGGAGACTGTGGGATTAGAGCTCACTTTCCCACAGTGATCCTCTCGCTCTGGGCTGTGTTTTTTGCCCCCTGTACAGCTGTACCTGGCTATGGGCACGCTCCTGCTCAAACTCTCCCTGGAGTTCAAAATGCTGCAGTCTGGCTGGCACGTGTCACCCCAGCAGGCTGTTGGTACAGTTTCTCTTTTCTTGGGATCCTGACGTTAAGGCAAAGTGCAAAACGCATGATGGGAGCTGGGCAGGAGATGGGGGGGATGCTCAGGAAGGAGAGGGTGCTGCCCTGAGAGGTCACGTCACTGTAAGCTTTGCTCTTCCCCAGTTGACAAGCTGTGCTGGAGGGAAGGGCTGATGTACAGAGATGTCAGACTGCAACAGAGCAGAGTCATGTTCTTACACAGCACAATATTATGCCGTATCTGGGAAGAAAGCCTGAATTATCCAGTCACTTGCATAACTGCTTGTAAGAGTGTTTATAATCAAGGACTTGGGTTCTGTCCATATTTATGAATGACCAGGGCTGAGTCTGGGCATAATTCCAGCACTGATACTGTATGTGAGTTGCACAACTATTGTGGATACATGACATTGCTGCTCCACACTAGGCCGTGGGACAGACGAGACATCTGGCAGAGTTTGTGCTCCCCGCTTTGAACAGCTCATGCACAGTGGAGACTGCTACTGTACAAGCACGCAAGCCCGGCACACTTAAAAGTCCTTCTATTGACTTAGCCACTGTCTCTGTCTAAATCAGAGATCCGTCTCCTTCAGATCATTTAATTGGTTACGAGCCACCCCTTGAATTTACCAGGAGCCTATCTCTAGCAAAAATAATAATAAAACTCCCCACCTCAGCTGTTGACTTCCTTGAGTACTAACTGTTGACTCTTTTTGCCTTTTATGAACAGCATATGGATACAGTCTCTACTGTACTCAATGAAATGTTGGGCAAAGTGTTGCAATTAGTTCCACAGCTGCTTTGGTCATTGATGTTAAACACTCTACTTCTCTAGAGGCCACTTTAAATGGGAATCTGATCCAGGCTGTTATTATCAATCCCTTTTGCTTTCACCTTCAGCTGAAGGAGCGGAAGCCTTGATATTACCTGGGGGAGGAAAGTAGTGAAGCTCCTGTGTCTCTGTTTTACTCACACCTCAAGGCTCTGCTCCATAATCTGCTTTTCCTGCTCCACCACACAGGGCATCAGTGGAATGTTTTCATCCCCGAGTTACCGCTTTGCAGTGATCTAGTCACAGATGCTCTGTTCATTGTGTTTTCCTCCTCTTCAAGGTCCTCTGTATCAAGTGGCTGGGTGAGAGCCCCTGATGACAGGACTAGCTCCCAGAGCTGGTCTTTAGCCCCTCCTGGAAGTAATCAGCATCTTCTCAGCCCCTTGTGTCTCATTGTGCAAGGCACGAAGCAGAGAGACCTTCCTGCTCTGCAGATCCCATGGTCTAAAGCAGAGGACTGCTGGTGCTGCTGTATTCATTATCAGCTAATAGCTGTTGGCCAGTGTCCTGGATGAAGGCTTTGCCTGCTGTACTGACATCCATCCAATTTGGGTAAATACTGGATTAAGCAAGAGAGAGGCAGTGAGAAAATGTGATGCTGATCTCCCAGAAACAGCCTGTGACGTATGGCATCTTTGCCTCATTCTAAATGAATTAACACTGCTGTAGAAAATGGAAAAAGTAAGCTTCTCTATGCTTTCTACTCTTACATAATAAGAGAGGAAATTTTCCTTCCTGACCACATGTTGGCTGGTTAGTAGATCCCTTCTCAAATGACACAGAATTAAAGATGTAGAATAACGTTCCTGTGGTAGCATAAGATACTCTAATTTCACTTCGTTACCCAAAGTAATCTCTTTTTTCAAGAAATGCAATTCCAAGTTAGTGGGAAGTCACCCTATTTATTTCTAGCAACTATGAGTAAATACTGATAACGTAAGAGGAATTTGTTTTGAAGGGGAAGCATCATTCCCATTTGTAGTGTGTTGTGGGTCATTTGGTCATAGAAATATTCTGTTTTTTCTCTTCTGGAGACGTAACAGAGTTCCCTCTGTTGCTTCTAGAAATGTGCGTGTACAAAGCACATGGCAATGGACCTCTGAAGGAGCTCATCTTTCAAAGGAGGTGCTTATCCTACTCCTTTTCAAATATTTTTTTGTTCAACACCAGGATGAGGCATGTTGGTCATGCACTCTGCTTGAGAAGTTTTAATTCTTCATAGTTCTCCGATGGCTTGGACCGGGGTGGTGTGACATCATCCCTGTCTTCTGGTGGCAGGAACACAGTCCAGTCTTAAATGGTTAACTTCCTTGCAGTGGTTTGTCACCAATTATCAGGAATGGCACTTCTCTTTGAAGACTAACTCTCTTTGGGAGGAAAATGGTGGCTGCTGTTTTTCGAAAGCAAAAAATGCAATTACCTTTACCAAAGGAAGGGAGCAGCTCTAATAGGATTTTTTTTTTTTATCAGACTATTTTTTTTTTAGACTATTTGGGTAATTCAGTGATTATTACTGCACAGCTTTTTTTCCTTAGGGGATGCTAGACTGTACCAAAAGCGTTTGTTAGTTTACTGAGACGTTAAAAGGGTCCTTATGAATTTAGATTATGCTAAAGTACTTCAAAGTGTCCCTAGAGGTCCAAGCTGCTTTGAACTTAACCTTTTCTGCCCAGTCTTGTCATATGTGTGAGCCCAAAGATTGTAAGCAAGAGGTCGGCGATTCTCAGTCTTTTTAATACTTTGACCTATGTTACAATAGGAAAAAATAAACAAACCAGATTTCCTCTGATCTAGCCAGGAAGAAAGAGAGAGGATGGTTTTAGTGGGCCTCTTTGCAACCCTCTTCTTAACCTGCTAGCTCTCCGGACCCATTAAATAGGACAAGCAGGATAAAAACAAACAAAACCCAACTTTAAATACCCATTGCCTTACTTGTAACTGTTTTCCTTTAAAATGTGTTTGGTCCTCAGGGCACCTTGAGATCTTAAATCTTTTTTATATCAAATTTGAATAATGAAGCATGTGAGACACTTGCGATGATTGGAAAAACACTAACTCTAATAAAGCTGGTCACGCTGCTTGTGAGCTGTGTATATCACACACAAATGTGTGGCTAGATCCTCCGCTGGGGCTGTTGGAAATAACTGCAGTGACTCCAGCGGTGCTGTGCTGATTTACGTGAGGTGAGAATCTGGCTCACGTCCCGTATTATCTCGCAATGTGACTGTGCAGCTGTAACACAATCCTATTCAGCTCGTTGGGTTTGGGGGCAAAATAAGTGCCCATGGTTATTTTTAGAAAAGCACGTCATTGGAGGGGTTCATATGATTCTCTCTCTCTCTCTCTCTCATATATTTATTTTTATTGCTGTTGACCTACCTGAGCTCTTTTGGTGTTTGGAGACTTTAAAAAGAATAATTCAATATTTTCTCCACTGGGGTAGCTGGATGGTTTGGTTTTTCACCTTTCTATTGCTTCGCGGTGTTGGAGGCTATACAGGCAAGGCATTATTTTGCAAATGATGTAACACAGCTCTTGTTTTTCTTGAAAGGTGGGTCTGACTGCACCTCTTTTCAGTTTTCAGGTGTCTCTGCACAGCCTGCATTCTCCTTCACTCTTTAAAATAGAAATTGGACTGCTCGAGGGTTTTGTGGGTCATGTACTTCTCATTTTCCCATCTGAAATCTGAGCCCTCAGACCTTACATTCATCTTGGCTACAGATAATCGTGACGGTTGTTTTTCCCCATTTTGACCCTTTGCTTCAGTCCCTGGACCACAAAGGGAACACGAGGGCTATTGGTGTCCTTGGGATCAGGGTCTGTTGTCTTGGACATGTACATCCTGTTTATATGCCATTATTTCCCCTAATAGAGTTAGGGAGGAGGAAATTTGGAGTGTCAGTTATTGTTGTAAGCAGAATATGCTGCCTATTTTCCCGTGAGGCATGAGCAGCTCTTTAAGAACATTTGGAAGCATGAAGCAACAAGGTACTACTGGGCGTTATCACCAGCATTCTTCTTTAAACTATTTTTATTTGCACGTACTTTATCTCCAGCATTTCTTCAGTCTGAGAAGATCAAGCAGACGCCACATGTACAGTGTAGCCCAGACAGCCAGATGACACGGTACTGTTTTGACTTGAAAGTCAGTCTCCTGCTAAGCATCAAGGGGCAAACCTTTATCTCTGCACGTAGTGCTGAGGGGTGTAGGGAAGAATTCATTCCCTCAGTCAGTGGAGCTGATCTAGATTTTCCATTGCAGTCTTTAACTGCGAGCCTACTAGCTACAAGGCTCCTTTCTCCAAAGTAGCTCTGGGCGCCCCCCTCCCTCCAAAACTTCCATCCACCAGCCCTGTACAGGTTCCTCTCCCTCATCTCTTTCTCCTCTGCAATTCAATTGCAGCAAAGAAAATGCAGAAACCTCTGCTTGGTGCTCACATAAAGGTGAATGAAAAGTCTCTGCATTCCCTTTCTATCCCACCTCTTAATGAAGAGTAATCACCACCTCAATCCTGCTGGAATGAAGATTGCCAGTGGCCCAGAGGAAACGACTGGTTTGCCCCCAAGAAATATGTAAACCATAGAGGTGGTTCTTGAAATGAAGAGCTTTGAAATAAGAATTTGTCAGTAGATTGTAATGTATTGAGTCACTTGGACTGACATGGGTTCTGGGTTGCAGCTTGCTGTTAAGGGCAAAGTCTTGTCCCTTAACAAAAATCCTTAAAAAAAAATTATTTTAAAAATATGAGGTCATCTTGTTCTGTGGAAAGTCTAGTGCATTTGTCTTCCTGGCTGCAAGGTAAGCATAAATCAGACTGTGTTATGATAGAGGTGTTCACTGAAACAAATTCCTAATAAAAGAATAAACATGGAAGCAATCCATCTGTACCCTCTGCATTCTTCAGTGAAGCCTTGCTAGAAGCACAACTTGGAAAGAAACTGACTGGGTGGACCAGGAATACCACTCAGTAGTAAGCACTGACAAATGAGGAGAGGTGTGTTAAAGTTAATTCTGTTTCCTCAAAAGTAAATCCGATTCCCACTGTACTTTTATTTTGCCAGCCAAGCTAATCCAACCCCAGTAAACCTTTGCTTTCAAGAGCTGGAGCATTAATACAATGTGGAAAGCTCCTTCCATTAGCTCAGATGTGTGTCATCTGGATATGCTGGTTGCAGTATTGTCCTGGATTTAGCTATTGAAGCTGGCAACCCTTTATATTGTTTATAAATACCTTTATTTACCTCCTTCCTTACCTACCCTTTCTTCCCTTCCAAGAAAACCACACTGTTAGAAACAAACCACCTTGTAACAGGTCCAAATTCAACTACACTGTTCTATCTAGGTTCAATTTTGCATAGGCTTTGCCTGGTTTGGTTCTGGCTTGCAGTCTGTCTTGTCCAACCAGAAGACTACACTTGAATAATGCTTGATAAATGATACTTATGAAAAATGTCAAGAGCTTAAGAGGAGTATCCAGGGAGGAAGCATAGAAGACGCTTGACCAGTTTCACCCACAGTTCCAAGTTATTGATCCTAAAACCTAAATCATCATCTGAGCAGGGTTTAGATTTGAAGGTGTGGTCATTGAGAAAGAAGAGAGAAGTGGCTGTCCTATATGGAAGAGGAGTTACTCTAACATGACTTTAGCACAGAGTTGTACTACTTATACTGGTTTCTGCAGCATCTTTTGCTTTGAGACTTCAACGTTTGGGAAACAAACTCAGAATTCTTGCAAGAGCATTATTTTTCCCACCTAAAAGGTAGGAGAGCTTGAACATAGGGAAATGATTTGCTACTGGTGCACGAGTTCTCATCAGAGCTAAGAGCGGACCCAAAATTTCAGGCTTTCATGGCAGCGTGCTAGCTTTTATGCATTATATTGTGCTTGTGTGAAAAATGAGTACCACGAAACTATCTCTCCTCCCCAGTGTAGCTGTGGTGTTCCCTGCATATTGATAACAAAGCGAACCATCTATAATGAATTCCAGGAACCTTATTTCAATTGTTCTGCAGACAGTGATTACAGAACAAGGGGAAATTTGTGGTAGCGACAAATGCCTTGTCACTGTCTGAAGGCTGACTTGGCCTGTCTGTGCCTCTCCTGCCCGGCATCATATGGACTGAGCCGAGTGCCTGGCAAGTTTGATGCATATGTGGTCACCTATGTAAATGACTTGGGCTGCAAGGAAGAACACGCAGCGTTCGTCTCAACTTCATGCCCATCCTGGGCTGTTTGAAAAGATAGTCTGCAGTGTTAGATGGCGGCTGTTGTTCTGTACTGTTAGAGAAAACATTGCTGCCTCTCATGTTCCATCGCCGCCTGCCAATCTGCTGCTGCTCCTCCTCTGTTTTACCATGAGAGTCCCCTTGCTGAATGATTAACACAGTTATTTGTACCCAGAAGAGGTGGTGTGGAACCGTGATGGGAAAAGGAGGAGGCTGTGGCCTGAGGTTTGCTCTCACACTTTGTGTTTCCTCACCCACGCGAGTGCCCAGAGGAGCCACCACAGACCCTCCAAGGTGTCCTTTGCACTGTGCCCGTGCACTCGCTGGCCTTCGCAGCTCTGGCACAGCAACAGCAGTCCCTCAGTACTGTGGTGTGACTGCCAGCTCGGCGTGAATCCTGCATCACCTGTCCCTTTTTGGGGTCCGGTGGTACACTTCCAGCCGTGCATCATGGTACTGAGAGACTTTCCAGAAACAGTGGATGTACGAGGGGGATGGGGTGGAGGGAGAGACTGAGGAGGGTTGTTTAAACTGTCTCCAAATAAAGATTTGCTCCTGCTGTCTGTGGTTAATATTGATTTAACATATTTTTGCTACAACTCAATTTAGTCTTTACTCTCATCCAGCTGCGAGAGCTCTGGTTTGCAATTGCTTGTGCGATTAATCCTTTTGTGCGTTTCTTTTATTGTATGCATAGTGTCAGCTCTCACCTAGCACATCACACGCTGAAAAAATCCAGAAACCTGCGTTGTTTTCATTTGCTCTCTTGTACCTACACACCAGTATGTTTTTTTTTTTTTAAATAGAAATACCCATGAAAACAATGCTGTAGTGTTAAACTTGCATCCCTCCCTCCTTCCCCTTCTCCCACACCCTTCCATCCTTCCTAAACCCGTTAAAGGCATATACAATCATTTGGCTTTCCTGGCTTATTGCCATATTTATTACATGAAAAGCAATACACAACAGCACCTGTGAGCTTTATAAAGGTCTTATTCATCTGATGGGCTCGCGCAGCCCTCGGCACGGAGGAATATGTACGAACGGAGCGGGAAGAAATACTGAATGCGTGCTTATGGCAGAAACTACGAGGAGCGTGGGAGGTAGGGTGAGGGGATTTTTTCCATCGAGGCCTCTTTTGTGTACTTTCTACTGATTGATGAAGGCGAGTGCTCAACCCAGCCACCACCCGCAACTCGCTCCCACGTACGCGCACATTCTCGCCAATAGATCATGCTCCTCTCTGGATGTGCACGTAAGGGGCAAACGCAGCCGTCGGCTCTTACCGCTGTCCTGTGCCTCCAGGGAAGAGTCTGTCCTCCTGCTGCCGCGCCTGCTTAAGAGAGGTGGCAGTGGGACACGATTTCTGACTTTCTGTGCACACAGTCACGCTTGTGCATCGGCAGTCAG
Organism: Tauraco erythrolophus; assembly: GCF_009769465.1. Classification (NCBI taxonomy): domain Eukaryota; kingdom Metazoa; phylum Chordata; class Aves; order Musophagiformes; family Musophagidae; genus Tauraco; species Tauraco erythrolophus. The sequence goes on along the minus strand of NC_141468.1, from coordinate 65,702,965 downwards.
ACAGGACTGTCGTATTTGTCATGTTTTGCTCTTTCTTTTTTGGCACATAGGTAGGGGATCATACAAACAGGGAAAATAGTTCGTGGAAGCTTTCTGTTCCTGCAGGGATACACATATGCCTGCACAGGTTTGTCTGGAAGTTTGACATTCTTTAGACTAAATTAATAAAATAGTTGCAAGTTTTTGTTGGTAATTTTGAGTAATGTTCTTGCAATTTTTTTTGTCTATCCCTTTAAAGACAGACGAAGTGCTATGAATTAATTTTGGACTGGCATAAAGGTGTCTGCACTGTGTTGTCTGCAATGAATTTAATCAGTGGAAGTTTTATGTCAAGGACAAGATCTACTGAAATTAAATGCTCAACATCCTCCTCCTGTATTCTGGTCTGTTCTCATGGCTTACATGCAGGCAACCCTTATTTTAAGATCAGTGAGATTCTCTTGCTTGGAGACAAGGTGATTAATTAACTGAGGGGCACTAATTGTGTAATCAGTAACCAGTGCAGTGTGTTAGCAGCCCGGATGAAACAGCCCGCTTCTGTATTCTCTGGAGCACCATCACGGGTATTTCTCCTTCTACAAAGAGAGCCTGTGCAGGTGCTGTTGGGCAGCAGAGTCTGTTCCTGGAAGGGGTGGTGGGGGACTGTGGTAGTGAAAGCCCCGAGACTCAACATAGAGGCAGGCGTTGCCATCAGCAACTGGAAGCTGGTCATGAATCTAATGCTCTGTGGTGATGTGCTACCCCTCTAGTGTGAGTTCAAACTTTGATGGAGAAGTACTTTAATTTGAGGTGAAGTGATTAAAAGAGCTGTGGATTTTTCCTGCTCTCTGCCAGAAGAGAAGCACCATCTGGCCAGGATAGGATGTGTCCCACCTTTCCATAGCAATGCTCATTCCTTGCTCCTGGAGAAATAAACTAGGCTTAATGTATGATTCTGTGCTGCAAGATGGTGATGTGCAAGGGGTATGAGGAAGCGTGGTCCTTGATGGATACAGCTCTGCTGGTGAAGCCTTGAGTGCTCTCGTTGCCCTGGTAGAGCTCCACTTGGTCCTGGGCATGGTGGCTTGTCTATGCTGTGGTGGAGCACGGCTTCGCTAGTGCAGGGTGTGGGTAATGTGGTGTAGTGGTAGTCCTGAAACAGTACAGATTTTGTACTATGGTCATAGTTTTGCCATGGCTGTGTGAAGGAGAACAGGGAAATGTCGTAGGTTCGGTCTTTTGTACGTGACAGTTTTAAGAGTCCTGTGGTGCCTCCCCTCCTACCCCAGGCTCAGACCAGCCGTGGCTCTGGGTTAAACTCTCAGCAGAAGAGGAGAGACTGACTGGGTCAGGATGATATAGATAATTGTATATAGGTTGTAGAGCTTCTCAAGAAGCAGTTGTGGTTTTGTTTTTCCTTGAACACAAATTAGGTTATTTTTTTTCCATAGAAGTCAGTGGAACTGTGTTGCTATAAACTCCTATTAAGAAAGATCAGCTTGGACATCAGCTTCTGGTTTTAGTGGAGTTTTCCGGGTCTTTCCTAAGATTGTTTTCCGGTTGGTATGTCAGTAACAAAGACATGTATTTGGAACCTCATGTAGTTTGAGAAGCTTTAAAGGTATTTTTCACGTGATAAGGTCTGTTTTTGAGAACCTGCTGTGTTTATTACAGGTTATCAGATCACATCATGTATAATTTTCTCAGAAAAACAATCAATTTCTTAGAATAAAATGGAATTAAAAAAAACATTGAAGTGTTTCCTGATATAGTGCCCCTTAGCCTATCTGTTGAAGTTTTGAGTTTTTTCCTTGTAATTTCTATTTGTATAGTGCCTAAGTGCTGAAGTGCATTTTCCTAGTGTTATGGTTTGCATGAGATGTAACTCAGAAAAAGTGCAGTATACCCTCTACAAAGGCTTAATATAAGACCTAAGCGCTACTTAGAGTTTAATGTAAGCCCTGTTTTGATGGGCTGAAGTGGGATACCTGCTGGCTCTTTGCACAGTGATGAATTTCACCTCTACAGTTTGATTTGCAATTGATGTTAATAAGGGGACGGCTTACAGGGAAAGCAGTCAGCGTGAAGACAAGTGTGGAGGCCCTGCCTTTGACTGGAAACGATAATAGGTGTGGTGCTCTTAATTTGACATGGCTTTTTTATAGCTTGTGAAATACAGAAATGGGTAGGCCTGTCAAAAAATAAACGAAGGCATGTTTTCTGCTTTCCCCTGCTCATAGTGCAGCCCAACAATAAACAGCAGTCAGCAAGGCAAAGGTGGGTGACAGGCTGAGGCTGGAAAGGAGGCTCCTGAGATGCCAAGCCCAATCCCCTGCGATTGCAGGCACCTGTGTTATCCCCTAAGCCTTTTCATAAACTGATAAAGCTTTAAAGCTCTATCCTATTAGGTGATTTTGGCTCCCCTGTGTGAAGAAGCTCAGTAACACATGTCCTTGTCTTCATGCCTCAGAACTCTTTAATTTGAGGAATTTATTTTTTTTAGGAGACCAGTAAGAGATATTGTTAGGAAACAGGTAAAGGAGCCAGAAAATTCAGCTTGGTGGCCAGGTTTTGAGAAAACTTTTGCAGAGGGGCAGAGAGGCAAATGCTTGCTCACATCTATGAAAACAGGAAAAAGAAAAGATGAGAATACTGATGTCTTCAGTAGCACAGAAAGGAGGGGAGGCATAAAAAGAGACTAAGTGAAAGATGTGGGAAAGTGATTTTTCAATCCATAAAAACAAAGGTGAGAAGACTTAGATTTTTAATTCTGTTTGCAGAATATAAATACCGTGTTAAAGGGGAAAGTTTTTTTGATTCACATGTTGCAACTGGAAATTTGGAGACAGTCTTAGAAAAACTAAGCACTGAGCAGAAGGCAGCAGTGCTGGGTGGTTGTGCGATACAGTGACAACGAGCAGATGCAGAAAGCAAACATCTGATGTGCTGCCCGGCGCTCACGGGCCAGCTTCTTGTCTGAAGAACAGGTCAGGGTCTGCGTGTATGTGGTTAAGACTTTGAAATGTCATTGACAATGGGGAAGAGAGCATATCTGAGTCCTCTGTGGCACCTCCACAGTGGTCCTCTATGACACTAAAGTGGGGTGCGTGTACCCCAATGAATGTGCAAGATAATCCATTAGAGAGAAGGAAAAAAATATTTTTTGTCCCACTAATTAAAAAAGAAAGTTTACTACATCTTTATCTCATCCTTTCTTAATTTCTACTTTTGAGTATGCTTTGTAATGTACATAATTTATTAGTACAGTAATAAATGTCTATGATTTATAAATAAGTAAATATATATATTGGGGATGTGTGCTCAAAAATGTTTTACTGTTAGGATTGCACAATCAAAAAGGTTTGGAGATCACTGCTCTTTGGAGCCCTTAGAAACAGCAAATGTAGCAAATTAATTGGTAAAATACAGTACAACAACTTAGACAATGCATTTTTTAATGCAGGTCTACAATGTGCTGTGAATACTGCTCTGAAAGTCTTGCGTAGGGATGTTCATCCATCAAAGAAGGCCAGAGCTAGAAGGGCTTCTTCACATCGATTTGGGATGTGGCTGAGCGTGGCAGTGAAGCTGGAGTGTCGGTGTTGCCCGTTCCTACATCTGGCTAAAGAATTTGCCAAGGAGGAGGCATTGGGAACAGGATCAGTGCTGTCACAGTAAATTTAAGTGGGTTAAATCACTTTTTTGGTAGTTGAGGAGTAGCCTTCATGTTGCCCAAATTATTTACGTGCTTCACCTTCTATCACACTAGTGCCCGTACAGCAAGGGCAAAATCCTTACATTGTCCCTGCCGTGCTCAAGCCTTGCTGCTGCTTTCCGTAAATCAGATTTTGTCAGCCCTTCTCGTGCTCTGGAATACTTTTTTATTCCAGCAGTACAGCCAATTAACGCAACCATATCAAATGAGATTACTTGCAGAGTGGGTCTGATCCAAAACCCACGGAGGTCGGCTGAGGAACTCCCGTAGTCTTTGGCACATTTGGGATAAGGCCCAGGATAAAGAGCTTGTTGAAACAGAGTGGTTGAAGGAGTCCCTAGCTCTTTTCTGTAGATTTGATTGAGCTGTGCTAACAATTTTTTCCAACAGGAAAAAAATAGATAACAGCATGTTTGCATACGGGCTTGTGCTCTCCTCCTTTCTCTCCCCCTCCTCCCTGCGTGCACATGTATTTAGCACAGAGACAGACGCGTGGTTGTGTCAACTTACTGACATGAAGCAGCATATCTCTGATAAAACTGGGACTCTGTTTGATGTAGTTGCAGTCAAATGTGCTTGATTTGAATAAGAGATTTTTCAAAATCTATTTTTATGCAGATTTTAAAGCCTGTAAGGTAATGAGTCAATAAGACAGCTATTAACACTTCAATCTTTCTGATACTCAGAATAAGAGAAGGAGGTGGATGAGATCTGGCTGTTGTAGATTTAGCCAGCCTTTTCATGCTTGGGTTAAGTTAACCCCGTTTTATATGCCGAGTTTCATGTTTGAGTGGTTCCAGATTTTTGCAAATGTGAGGTTCAACTACATAAAAGACTGTTTAGGTGTGCTGAGATGTGCAAAGTGATATTTCTTGACTGCATCCTTCCTCCATTTCCACATTTATATTTCTCTGATAATGTCCATGTTTCAAGGTAATCACACAATAACTTTAACTGACCTTAAAAATTGTGTGGTAGGACTGCCTGCTCATGACTGTCCTCATCTTTTCTCTGTATTGATCACAGCAGGCTTGAATAATGAGCTTCAGTTTCTGTCATTAGTGCAGCCATAGAAGAACTGTGTCCAATTATTTACAAGAAAAAACGCAGAAAACACTTGATTTCCTTTTAGAAAGGAATTTTCTGTTTTCATGTAAGGTCCTGGGATAAATGGCATATACACTAAATCTTTGGTTTATTTTGCTTGCCCCTTTCAGAGAATGATCTTAGTTATACTTACTGAGAGTCGCCTGTGTACAAACACAGGATGCTATTGAATGTATGAAGTGTGCCTAACATTCGCATATTTACGATTACGACATATTCAAACTGAGTAATTATACATGACAGTGCAGCTAATTAGGGGTTCGTGTAGGCACGCAGTTGCTAAAATTGTGCAGACAGTTGTGTGTCTCAGCCGTGTGAAAATTGTGTCTCTACTCTTCAAATTTCAGCTTTTGAGGGCTAAAGAAATTTTACACGCAGAACAGGTAGGGCAAACCCAACAATTTAGTTGCTGCCTCGCAAGACGGACAGCAGAGGTGCAGCAGTCTGCTGCTTGCCAGCTTGGCGTTTCTCGGGTCTGTATGTCAGTGAGACGGGGGGCCCTGTTCCCTGGGCTCTCTCAAATCCCTGGCCCCCTTTCGAAGATGCACACTTGAACCCATCATTGTTCATCTCATCCTTCCTCTCTTCTGTTTTCCACTCCTATATACTGTTATTTCTTTCTTGCGTTACTAGTACAGCTGCAGATAGTTTCATGCGGGCTTCTCTGTCACTTTATTTCTTCTGATCTTTGTGGTCAAAACCTCTGCTATCCTTAGGTGTCTGTATTTGGACACTTACATGTACATAATGCGATGATTTCTTTTTTTCTTTAGAAAAAAGTTGAGTGCTTGCAACTTCCCTTTGTTTCTGGAGAATTTATCTGCAATGGCTAGTTAGGATAGAGCCCCTTTATTTGAGTAGCTAAGTGTAGATCTAGGAGCTTTGCCTTTTGACACCAAGTTCAAAAAATGTGGCTGCAGGCAGTGGTGCAAACTACATAATCTCTCTCCTTTGTAATGAGGGAAACACTGAAATACGCTTCTAATAAGTGAGGATAATGCGATGTGGAATATGAAGCCTCTGGGTTACTTCTTGTCGTTTTTTAATTAAATCCAGGAAAGTTTGTTTTGTTTAAGAGCTTTGTAAGCTCGGAGTTGGGGAGTACCAGTTGTGTGCAGAACTGCTGTTTTGCTGTTTGAATGGAAACGAGACCACAGCCGATTCACTGGCGAGGTGGAGAAGCCCGAGCAGGGAACACGGATGCTGTAATTACCACACGACTCGGGGTGCCTCAGCTGCCTGAGCTCCCAGACCATGTTTCCTAAGCACTAAGTTATGTTTGAAAGTAAACAAAAACTACCATGCGCTTGCTCCATTTTAGAGACGCGCAACCTGTTTTATCACCAGCCGCAACTTGCTAATGGAACAATAGGAACCACCGTAGCCTTGGTGACTGGTCCAAGGGTGTTTCATAAGGGCCTCTGAGTCATCTCCCGCCTGTTCGTTTCGATGTTTCACCAACCAGGTGCAGGCAAGTAAGAGACTCATCTGCCCTTTTGCCAACATGCCAGCAGCTATAACTGTGAAAACCTCTTTGTCTAAGCTCAGTCAGAAGCACTTCAGATAACTCAGTCCCCAAATTTTGTCCCATCACCATGTACTGCCATCAAACTCTTATTTTTCTTTTTCTTTTCCTTTTTCTCTTTCCTTCTCAAATGCTGGTTTCTAACACCATAGGTCAGTCTGTCACTGCTTTGCTCCGTCAGAAGAAAAGCTATGATAGGGTGCACGTGAAAGCCTGTGCCAGCAGCCGAGCAACAGGAGGCAAATTGTGCACACATAAAAAAGGGCTATGCTCTGCTCTAAAATACAACTCTGTTCAAATAGACTCGTTTCAGAATCAAAAAGGCAACTGTTCTTCTGGCTCTGAGCTGTCAGGAGAGACAAGTAATAGCAGAACTTTAATTTTCAGGAGGTTTAAGCCCACAGGTAGCTTGCCCGTAGTAATAAGTCTCAGGTACTTCATATGTTGCTAATGGAATAATTAATCCCACCTGCACCTCATAGAGTGGTAAACTAGTGTGGGCATGGCTGCTGAAGGATACGTGATCTCCTCTGGATGCTCATGTTTTGAAGTTAAGATTATACCTTATGAGGTCTAGTATCTAGGAGCAGGTTAGAAGAACGAGTTGTTTCTCAGTTTATGTTGACAAGGGGATTTGGTTAGAGGTTTGCTATATCGATATGTGTTTTAGAAAGTGCTGTGCTTCTTGGGGAATAGGTTTGGGTGCACTGACTTTGAAATGGTAAGTTTTGCATCTTTTTTCCTCTTTCTTTAAAAGATGTTTTAGGTTACTGAGAGTTACTGTTAGTTGGAAACCATTCTTTCCAGCTGTTCATACATCCACATGTGCTTATCCCTCTGCATATCCAGAAAGTTGCACAAAATCCTCCAACAATGTTGTGCTGTAGTTGTAAGGCTTAAAATGGTGACTATGTTGTGGTCTTGCATTTTTGTCTGTGACTTTAATAATAGACATTTCCCCATGCACATGTAGAAGAGTTTCTTTTGTAGTTTTTCCCTCTTTCCTTCAAAGAATCACTGTTCACAATAGCTGCCTGCTTTTTTTTTTAATGACGATAATTTTTTATTTATTTTTTTATTAAAAAAAAAAAAAAGTGGAAGACGTGGGGGGATGATTGGTTTCCCAAATAGGCTTTGTATGGTATGAGGAGAGGAGACTTTCCTCATAGAGGTTGTTATGGTATCTTTAGATAGAAGGGTCCATGCTCTAAAACACGTTTAATGAAACTGAATGGTAGGATGATGTACTAAAATAAAACCAAGTGCAGGATTCCAATAAGCTTTTCAGTACAGAGAAGTCTAAACATGTCTGGGACTGTTTGGCTAATTGTTAGCTGGGTTGGTATCTTTGCTTAGGCTCCCATTTAAAGAGGCAAAATGTTTGTCTTTGCAGATAAGCTGAGGGCAATTTCTAACCAAAGCCTTTTTGTTGCTGTCCTTAGCTGTGTGACTGTATTTGTGTAGAAGGGGCCAGTTCTGTGACTTTGTCGCTGATTTGTATTGGTAGCACAAATCCCTCCCTGATGGAAGAGGAGGAAAATAGTCCTTCTTCCATTGATAACAAACGACAATTAGAGCAATAGTTAATCACTTGTTTATTTATAGACCAGAATGAGCTACACTTCCATCTAGTCTTACTTCCTGTGTATTCTGGCTATTCGTTTTCCTTTAGGATTTGTAAGGAGAAGTGCTGTGTGGTGTGGGGTTTTGTTTCTTTTTTTTTTTCTTTTCTTCCTCATTAAAAAAAAAAAGAGGGAGTGTTGTTTCTTCTAGTTTCTTCTAAAAGCTGAAAGCTACAGTGAGTCCACTAGCTTCCCTGGTAAACTATTTTAATCTTTACGTGGCCTCCATCCCCAGAAATGGTATCTGAATTCAGGGTTACGTTTCTGTAATGTCTATACCCAGCTCTGTGTGCATTTTGGCTTTGTCAGGGAGGATGGAAAGCAGCTCGCTGTCAGAGATCGTCCCTGTGTAAGTATTTGCAGGAAGCAGCCAAGGCACATTTCAACTTTCCGTTCGATATGCTGCACTAACTGAGCTCCTTCATCTTCCCACTGTTTTTATTGGATCTTCCCCATTCTTAGATCTCTTTCTACACGCCGCCTTTGAGCTCCACCCAGTACTCCCACACCTTTCCTGAAGAGCGGCAGGACAGGACGATATGTAACAGTCATGCAGTTGTCTTACCTCTGCTCTACACGTGGTTTCCTCACTTCTGCCTGGTAGCCCATTTTCATACTCCTGGGGATTATATTGGTGCTTCTAGCCCCACCAGCAATGCTTCCAGCTCTAGTCAAAGCAGGGACTGAGGATGTGTCTGTGATCTTTTCAAGCAGAGCATTCCATCCTGGAGGGATGATATATGTTTCTGCTTCCTAGATGCATCATCAGCCTGCCAGATAACTTCCCTCTTCTGTAGCTGCAGCCTGTCCTTTTTGCTCTGTGCTGTCCTACCCATCTTTGTGTCAGTGGTTACCTTTGCCAGGAAAGAGCTTTGGAGTCACTGTGTTTAAGGGAAACATTTCACATAGTGACTGAGCTGACCTGATCGCTTGCTGCTGCCAAAAGGGATATTCCCCTTCTCATCACCCACTTGGTGCTGATTCTGGCATTCATTTGGCCCCTCCGTGGACCTATCCTGCTACCTGTATGGGCAGCCTTCCCTCTCCTTCTCAATGTGAAACCACCAGCAAAGTAATTCATTTCTGCTGGGCTAGTTTGCTGATTTAGTGGCTACATGAGCTCAGGTAGGGATCAGATGAATGTAGGGAAAGCCGCAGGAGGGGATATGTGGACGGTGGGTGGTAGGGGGAAGGAAACCACTTTTTTCATCTACAATGAGCTCTCAGATTTTCTCAGCTGCCTCCTGCAGCCCTACTCTAATAGATGACTTGCTGGCTGGATTGTACCCATACAAATGCCGTGGCCAGGACGAGTTTGTCATAGTTCAGGTGAGTGAGACCATTGCTGGTTGTATGGGATGCCCGACAGCTATCAAAGAGCTGCCAGGACATTTTTCCAAACGTGAGGTCCCATGGCTGCTCTAATGGATCTATGGCAGCAGGATTCCAGAGAGAGACCTGTGGACACGTTCCTTAGCACAGGAAATCTGAGTCAGATTTAAGTGGCTGTAACGCGTGATTCCTTTTATTAGTGAATAAGAAACTGTCCCTGTAAATCCTCCTAGTAGGAGTCCTGCTGATTAATACCTCACAGTTATTTGCCATGTTTTGTGGTCAAGTACTGAGCCAACTTTTAGCTTTTCTAGTTTGGTGTCACATTAGTTCTCCATGTAGTGTGAGGTCTTTTAGGCAAGATGTTATGTGGTCTAGTAATTCTAAGGCATTGGATTAGCCCAAGTAGATGCTATTGGAAGAGTTATATTTATCAACCATACCTATAGCCCTGCCAAAACCACTCCACCTCAGCCCAAAATGAAAGGCTTGTTTGACAATACTGAAAGGTATTAATTACATTTTTAGCCTCTCCTCAAATTCCTTGTTGATTACATCCCAAATTGATAGTTCCATTATTTTACGTAAGGATGATATCAGGCTGATCGAGACTTACCATTACCTCTGCTTTCCTCTTGTCCCTTCATATTTTGGGATTATGCTGGAAATCTTTCAAATGCTCTGAGTTGTACTAGTGTTCCAGGATTTGTTAAAAATCAGTATTGTTACTACAGAGCATCTTAGCTGTTTTGCTAGGCACGTGACACTACTTAATTTTGAAAACGTTCCCCTTCAGCAGGATGCCAACTCATCTTTTCCTCAGTTACAAATTGCACCTTTTCTGTTGCTTAAGTTTAAGAAATGCTTTTTCCAAGTATTGTTTGTCCAAATACTGATACCTGTGGATGCAAAAGTGAAGCCAATCAATCTTTTAAACCACTCAAGTAGACAGCCACCCGAATCCTTCCTCATGTAACTTCTGTTTTCCTCTTTGCTCTTCCAAGAATCCTTGAGATTGGTTATCTTTTTGTATTTTATCTTGAGGAAAGGGAAATTGCCACAGTAGAGAGCCTTTACACCAACTCATAGGTCCCTAGGCTACTGTGGCAGTCATGGGTGGGTTCTGGCCCTTCGCATGGGTTTGAAAGGAGTTGAGAAGGGCTAGGTTCTCTAGCAGACAACCCAAACAATAGAAGAGAGCAAAACTAACTGTAACTGGTGGGACCATAGCATAGAAAATCTTCAGCCTTGTGTGTTAGGCTTTCCCTAAGTGTTGTTCAGTAGGGCAGCTTCCCAAGGAGGAGGAAAGCAGCTCTTGCTGAAGGGGGCTCATGTGAATGCTCAATGACAGAGTGTTGTCTTAACCCATCTCAGCTGTAGATGCACCTTCAAGGGATAGATGCTTGTGAAAGATGGATGCTCGGTGTGAATAAAAACATGACGTACAGAACCCCTTGTGGAAAATGAACAGGATCCAAAACATACAAAATTTTTAGGTACTCATTTTGTTCTGTGAGAAAATGAGCAGGTTTGGTGTGTGTGTATGTGCATGCACATGAGTGTACATATATGGATGTATGCATAAATATAGAAGTATGATTTCCTAAAGGATTCAAAAGTACCTTAGTGTGAGTTGGCTATTCCTAGTTCCTTTATTTACTGATGGAGTAAGTAAATAAAGCAGCCACTTGGCAGTGTGATAAGCCAGTATGGGAAGGCATCGCCTTACCTGGGCCTTTAAATTGCAACCACTGTTTCACTTACCACTTGGGGGAGACATTAAAATTAAAGCTCATCTTGAGAGCTCTGGTGGTGGCCAGTGAGGGTCACCTTGTTCCAGATTGCCGTGTTTGGCACACAGTATATGAGATTTGTGCACTACTACACTTTACTTGGTTTGGATGGATTGTGCTAATGCTTTCCTGAGTGTCTTTTTTGTTTTTCTCCAATTCAAAGATTTTTATTTATTGCCTTTTTGCCATGATTGGGTATTCCAGTCTAGTGTTGCTTAGGACAGGCACCAAACTCAAACTGCCCAGCGGTAAGTAAAATTGTTTGTCTTCAGGCCTCCAGCTTTGTCTTGTGGTTTGCTCCTTAGAGACAAATTAAAGCTGAAAATAATGATGCAGATCTGTAATGAGCCTAAAAAAATCTCTCTCTCTCTCTCTCTCTCCCTCCCCCCCTCTCTCTCCTTGTTTTAGTTAGCACAAGAAATTAACAAATCCATCTGTAACAATTAATGATGCTTTTTCCTTGAATCAGTGTCTCTTCCTTATTTGTGGCTCAAAGTAGCGTTGAGGATCCTGCATCCTCTCTCCAGTATGTGACTTCTCTGGCTTTGACTGGCTGAGACACCATTTCCTTTTGATGATCCTCTTTCTTCCTGCTAGGGTTTCTGTAATTTGTATCATGCCCTGCTCTTATTCTCTTCTGATCTGGATCCCCGTTCTGTCGTCAGTCCTTTTATTTTTATCAGCTTCTTAATCTCTTTTAAAGCCTCTGTGTATCAGCATCTAATTTCTTTGTTCTGCCTCTGGAAAATATCACTGACCTGCACCCAGACACTTGCGGAGAGGGTGAAGAAAACTGGCTTCTCTAAGCTTCAGCTGTCCTCTTGCCACTCTTTGAAGGTGAATCGTTCATGGTAATGACTCTCTATCGTTACCTCCCTGTGGAATTTTAGTTCATTGTGGTAGTTAAAAAGTAATCGAATGACAGTCAGCAGACTTCCCTCTGCTTTAGGGGACCCCGTGACGATGATTTATTTATCGTTCTCGTTCCGGCAGGAGCTATGAACCCCTGTCAAAGATCAGGGCTCTGCTGTGCACATGAAGGCTGGGCGATGTAATGGAAAGATGGTCGCTGTCTTGGTGAATTTGCAGTCGAGGCGTTGAAGCGTTTTGCTTTCATGTGCCAGGAGCGTTTGAGACTGTTTAACCGGAGGAGAGAGGGTGAGAGCCGGGACAGGGGTGCAACAGCAGGTCCTTTGAGAGACACTGTGAAGGAGGTCTGTAACGGGTCCGTACGGTACATTACACGTGCAGCAGTGTGTCAGATGTTAAAAACCCTAGAGTCAAAGGAACAGACCATTACAATGGGCTTTCCTTCATTAGCAGAGGGCTGATTACAAATTGCATCCAGGAGCCTGCCAGATAAACAGTTTGAGAAAGAACATGACCAGTATGAGAGCAAAGACACTTCGTTAAAATTAGCTCTTCCTGTCATGTGCGCGACTGCTTCACAGAGAGAAGGACTGTGGCTGCGTGGATTACCAAAGTTCCAGAAAAGCAGGCTGCAGAGTAAGCTGTCGTGTGCTATGACACCGAGTAATGCAAATCACCTCTGTTCCAGGAAAGCCATCTCCATGTCAGCCTCTACATGAAAATTATCTGACTTGAACAAGGGTTTCTTTATAAAGTTAAGAGAATTATTCTCAAGGATTGGAATTTGCCGGTGTTGCGGAGGAATGGTCAGAGTGGACTTCAGAGTGCAGCCTGAAGATGAGATAATGTGCAACAAGCACTTTTTTTTTTAAAACCAGCAGCCTGGAGAGGAACATGTCAGCTTAAAGAGTATATTTCTGTCTGATCAGTCCAACCTGCTGTTTTACAAGTAATGCATGGTATTACTGCATTTTTCAGTGATTAAAGAAGGAAAATAACTTTTCAGTCCTTTCTACTCAGAGTTTGACACTTTGTGCATACCCTGTGTGTGGTTAGTTGTTCAGTCTCCTTATGGCTTGAATGGATGATTCAGAGCTCCAGGAAACCCCAATTGCTTTTGTTTTTCTTTTAATTTGGATGGCACTTGGAAGCAACACTCGAGTCCACTTTTTTTAGGCAGTTTTTCATGTTCGGAGACTCTCATCGAAGTTTGCTTCCTGTGATCCTTTCATGCAGTCTGTTTGAAATTCTGCTTTCCTTTGGCTTTGTTTGGCATCTATTCAGCTACCTCCTGTTTTGTAGTAGGTATCGGCCTTTGTTAGTGGCCCCTGATAGCTTACTCATAGAATCATAGAATGGCTAGAGTTGGAAGGGACCTCAGAGATCATCTAGTTCCAACCCCCCTGCCATGGGCAGGGAAACCCTCCACTACACCAGGTTGCCCAAAGCCTCGTCCAACTTGGCCTTGAACACTTCTAGGGATGGGGCATCTACAGCTTCTCTGGGCAACCTGTCCCAGTGCCTCACCACCCTCTGAGGGAAGAATTTCTTCCTTAGATCACATCGAAATCTCCCGTCTTCCAGTTTAAAGCCATTGCCCCGTGTCCTGTCACTATATACCCTTGTCAAAAGTCCCTCTCCAGCTTTCCTGTAGGCCCCCTTTAAGTACTGGAAGGCTGCTGTAAGATCACCCTGGAGCATTCTCTTCTCCAGGCTGAACAGCCCCAACTCTCTCAGCCTGTCTTCATAGCAGAGGTGTTCCAGCCCTCGGATCATCTTTGTGGCTCTCCTCTGGACCCGCTCCAGCAGCTTCATGTCGTTCTTGTATTGGGGACTCCAGAGCTGAACACAGTATTCCAGGTGGGGTCTCACGAGAGCAGAGTACTCGGGCTGGTGATGGTGACTGACTGCTCAAGCACGCTGAAAGGTGATGGAAATAATTTCACTGCTCTTCCTGTCTCATGCCTATGGTTGCTGAAGGGTGTTCTGCTGGTGCTGGGGTAGGAAATAAAAGTTATGCATATCTCTCACTCTATCTACTTTGTCTCTTTGAATATAAATTCACATTATGAAAAGGACTGAGTTGCTTCTCTTTCCTGTGGACTCAACTCTTGTCAGTTCTCAGTACTCAAGAAATCATGAATAAGGTACAAAGGGAAAGAGGAGGCTGAGTTTACTTTCTGGTTTACAAGCCTTTGAACCCCAGTTCTGTACTTCCACTCACTGCTTGTGTGTGCAGGAGCTATGAGGTTGGAAGGGTTGTCTCTTCCCTTCAGAAATTAATGATGTTTTATCTTGGTGACCACAGTGCTTTGCTGCTTTTCAAGAAGGGAGCTCTGGACACCTTCCACTTTAATTCTAGTGGTGTTAACTCAGTGCAGCAAAACACAGAGCTCTGGACTCACACTGTTTAGATGCATGTGTTGTAGCTTCTCTTGTTAAATTCTGGAGCTTTGCAGCCAGCACTGGTGCTGTTTCGTGATGTAGCAGATTGTAATTTCTTCCCTGAAGCATTCTTACTGCCAGTTGGTCCTTCTATGCTACTTCATGTGGCAGGTTCAGCTACCTGCCAGGACATGGGATCACTCCTCCAGAGATATTTGTGCCTCTTTGGTACCTGAATGATGTGGAACTGAAATCTCTGTGTGTTTGAAGCATGATTTAATAATTTGTGGTGGTTTTTATTTGTTATTGGGAACGAGAATGATGGAAAATGAGAGCAACAGAGGAATGAAAATCTGAGCAAGAAAAGAAAAAGAGGCATCCTTTCTCCTTGTGGCACCAGAGTGCTCCCAGTTTTCAAGTCATGGGGAGCAGGCAGAGTCTCCAGTATTAATTTCAAGTTTATCACAGGCTGTCTGGTATGTATAGTATTATAGCATCTTTCCTGCAATTAAGGGTCAGACAATGTTGTCATTGTCAACCCCTTACTATAATGGATTAGAACTTACATAAAATAGCTAGCTATGAGCTGAGATTTTATGTGCGCTCTCAGACTGAGAGCCAGCACTTCCTTTATTTTTAATCTGGCATACTTAATTATAGGTGGGTCTGAGAGCACCACAAATTGAGGTCGTGTGATGCTCCCGTTATACAATTCTATTTTCAATTGCCTATTGTTTTATGAAGCTCTAAGCAACTGGGCTTGAAGTTTGCCAGGGCTGGTGTCTGCCTTAGGTAGAATTGTTGAAAAATTTCATTTAAAACGAGCTCCATAATTTCTGAGGCAAAGGCTAAAGAATAACTTTGGTTTGTTTGTTTTATTTCTGAGATCTTTCTGGTGGTCTTTTTTTTTTTTATTACTCTTTAGAGGTGGTGTTGATTTTTATATTAACTGATGCAGGGATTCAATATTTGGTGAGAGGAGGTGTTTTTTGTCAGTGGATATACTTCTTGCCTTTTTCATGCAAATTTGGGTGAGTTGTAAGTCTTTGAAAAATTGCAGTTAGCACACATTCACTGGAATCTCCTGTGTTTATATATCACTTTAAGCTAATATTTCTGTTCCTGTCTTTGCTAAGCATGTTGCCACCCTGTCTGTGCTGAGGGTTGACCAGGCAGCAACTCCCTTGAGAGCAGTTCAGCTTGCAGGGACTGAGAAAAGAGCATTTCTGTAATGGGTCCTCCATACTATAGCATCCATGACGCCTGGGTGCAAGAACTTCAGTGAGGAGCCTGTCTCACCTCAGCCCTTTCCCCTCAGCTCACCCACCACCCATGTGCAGCACTGCTGGGGAGGAGAGAAGGGTTGTGTGCTGTGGGTGTCGGAGCGGTAAGAAAGGAGAGGACTCCTGCAAGCGGTCCTGGGATAAATGGCTGCATGGAAGGTGGTGAATGGCAGATATGAAACAGCATGGGGCTGTGTTGGGAAGGGATCGGTTGGGGAGCTCTCGACAGGAGGTGAGGCAGAGGCTGGGTGAGGGGAGCAGTGGAGGTCCACACAAGTGAGAAGCAGAGATTGGGACTGGGAGTGGCGATAGGACCATGGGTGAGGAAGAGCGGGGATGTCTGCTTGTGGAGGAGCAGATGAGGACTCACTGGGGAGGTGTCAGCACTCAGCAAAAAGCCTAGCGTTTTCGTTTAGGATCTCTTCAATTTTTCTGTTTTTTTCTGTCTGAGGAAGTATCAGAGAGTCCCTCTGGCAGGCTGTGCCTTGCAGCTCCCTTGCATAAAAGACAACCTGCTTCTTCTGTCAGCTCTGTCATTAGCTCACTTGGCAAAGGTCTCTGACATAGTCCTAGCATCATTTGATGACTCCTGGGGATGCAAAATGATGCAATGTGATGGATTTTTAATGAACTTTCAAAAAACCTGAGGACTTGCACAGAAAATTGCGTTAAAGGCACATTATTGAGGTTTTAAGGTCAAGCACACACAGGTTGGAAAACGCCAGAACGAAGTTGGACTGTGGACCATTAATTCAGGCTCTATGTGTGCTATGAAATGATCTCTGGTGCTTCGATCACATCTCTTTCTGGTCAGCAGGACCTCTGCCGTGTTCGGTGCACTGGATGGATGGTGGCCTTTTGATGTTAACCTAAAAATAAATAAATAAATTAACTTATGTGCCAGGTAATCATGAAGTCGGTCTGCATTTGTCCAGAACTGTCTAAAGGGAGGTGAATTGTCCCTGCAGTCTGTCAGATCAGCTCATTTGAGACTACAAGTGGGGATGATGCCTGGAGGTTTGCTCCAGTAACTCTTTTTGACTAGGCTTTGGTGCTTGCCGTCCTGCTGTCTGTACGCTGCCAGGCTGGCCTCAGAAAGGGAGGAAGGACTGCATTTCCCACCTCGCCTTCAGTCAAGGAAGATGTCTCAGGCCCAAAAGCACTAGGAGGTGTTGAGTGTCCTGAAACAACTTTACCTTTCCCGGGGTTTTCCCTGGCAGGGTGCGGCTCCATGCTGCCCTTGTGCTGGCTGGTTCTTAATGGCTCTGAGTGGCTCTGCGTGTGCTGTTGAGGAACGTGGTACAAGACCTGAACTCTAAAACCAGTTTCCCTGGCAGCAGCGGACATCAAGCAAGTTGTCTGTTAAATCAGAACTGCATGGATTAAAAAATGAAAGGCAGCTGAGATACATATGCTCTAGTGGGAATACGATTTGGCTTTTCCTGCACAGCACATGGCTACCTGAAATGCATTTCAGAAATGCAACCACCACAGCATTGCAAACCCTTTTTGACTCTATGAGATAAAGGGCCAGTGGCCAAGTAAGTACCTCTTTTATGGCAATGAAAACCCGCAATGATCGGGCTCACAAGTAGACTTTCCTCACTTCGTTCTGATGTGAAACTCTGTCCCTCATCCATACCATTATTCTTGGAATGTAGGAATGGTTGAGATGCATACAGAAACAGGTGCCGTGTTTTCTGCAAATGGAGTTGCATCACTATGATATGAACTTGCATAACAATTAGGAAGACTAATTAAGCTGAAACTTCACATCCTTTTAATTATGTAACTAAGATGTTCAATTACAAAATCAAGATATGTAATTACATGGGGAGGAAGAAAAAACTTTATGAAATTTTATTATGGTTTCTGAAAACTGTGTTCCTGTCAATGCACCTGTTCATGCAAACTTCAGTCTTCCTGGCTGGAGCAAGAATGTTTATGGCCTTGAGGTGGTACTGTTTTCTTCTGTGCGCCTCACAGTATCTGTGTGAATAAAAAGGGGGAAGAGGAAATTGGTCCTTAAAAAAGGTATGATATCAGTGGTCCTAGGAAATGAAAGGAAGGCTTGGCCTGTGGTTAAGTCAGTGGGGCTGTGCCATGAGAGCTGAGCTTAGCTATCAGCTCTGACCCAGGCTTCCTGTGGACATCATGTATGGCCTGACATGCACAGCAGACCTCAGATCTGCTGTGGACACTTCTCCCGGTGAGGAGACCACCCTTTGCCTCCACATGGAGTGGAGGTCCCACCTCCTTTCCCAAGGATATGTATTGCAATGAGGACACAACAGACTCTGCTGCTGTTGACCTCCATCATTTTGTTTAAAGGTGTTGAGCCAACAATAAAAGGCTGAAGTTGTGGATTTATGACTCTTGCTCTTTTGCTCTTTATTTGGAAAAGTCGCCGCCCAGTGTGAAGAGGCTGCACTCTGAGAGAGGTGATAAAATATTGTCATTGGCCTGCTGTACGGACCATCTGTCTCTCCCAGGGCTTCTCTGGAGCATGGTGAAGTGTGTTGCTTCTCTGTATGGACGTCTTTTTCATTTAATTGGCCTTGATTCACTGCTATTTTTTTTCTTTTTTTAAATGAAAGCAACCTCCAGAACTTTAAATACGCTGTGACAACCTGCAGCCTTATTACAACCAGTCTCCTGAGCCTATCAGTTCTCTTAAGATAAAAGACACTTAAAAAAATTGTTCAGCAGACCAGAATGGTATGGATTAAAAAATGATTGTTAGCAGATAGATGAGGTATAATATTAGGCATATAATTTGGGCTTTCCTGCACATTATTCCTGCTGTATTAGCAAGTGTTTCAATGAAATAATAATCCTATGGTCATTTAGGTTTTGCAGCTGGAAGACATCTGCCCCTGTGGAGGCAGATGGTGCAAGTATGTGTAATGTCTGTCTTTTTCTTGTGCAATTATGTCAAAATTAAAACACTGGGAGTGCATGCAAGTGATTAAGGAGAGCAAGTGTTACATGGAAGTTCTCATTATCTCTGAGACTGGTATTACAGCCCTACAAATTCATAGTTAAAAAGTCTAGATTTGTTGAGCTTGAAAATGAAATTGCAGTAATAAAATAACCTTACTCCAAACTGACTAAAGTCTCTTTGAAGCTTACCTCTACAGTGTACTGAAATTATACTTGTGGGTGTTCTGTATCTTTTTTTTGAGGAATAGTAATAATTCCTGATTCTGAGCCTGGTATTTTACACAACCAAGTGTATTTTCTTTCAGCAAAAAACTCTATTTTCAACAAGGGTACTGCTAGGTAACAGTAAAGGACAATTTGGTAACCTTTGTTGACCAAGGTTATAGGATAGTTTATAAGAGGGATTTACTTTCCCCATGTTTCTGTCCTCCGCTTTGCGAGCGAGCGCCTCAGGACCTACCTGTCTTTTGAGGGTGGACAGCTGAGTTAATTCTGTGTTTTGTTTTGTTTTTCTTTCAGTGAGTACGCTTTCTGGAGGTAATAACCAGAGGTGGTTGTATCCATCTGGGGTGGTATTCACTTTGGCTGCAATACTCACCCACTTGCAAGACCCGGGTTCTGTGTGTTCCTCTATTGGAATGGGACCAGATAATGATTTTCTATCTTGGATATCTTGAGCATCAGACTAGAGGAAAAACTTGTGTGATGGCAGCTCTCCAGTGACCCTACTGCAGCATCCATGACGCAAAATTTCAGAGAGGGCTAAGAGCAGAAAGTCTAACTCCGTAGCCAGCCCAGGGGTGATATCAATGTTTTAGTGAGACTCTGCTGTCTAGACAGTGCTCCCAGGAATGCATGTATATTTTCATATGAGCCATCATTGTGATGTTGGGGAGGCTACCATTATTTTGTATGTTATTACTAGTTTGTGAGCAAAGCACATCCTGGTGTTAACAGGGATCTGGTACAGGTATATGTAAATAGAAGCAAATAGGTGAACATGCATGATGATTATCTCTTATTTGGCAGGAATCGTTTCCATTATTTCAGCAAAATACTTTGTTTTCCTGCACAGTCTTCCAAAATAATGCACCTCCCAGCTCCCAACAATGAGATTAAATAACATCACTTCTTTATCTCTGAGTGTCCTAGTTTATAGCTTTCAGATATTATTAGGTTATGCATGACTTAGATATAGAAGGAATGATGTGCTTTCTCTATTGAGAGAAATTTGGGGGTAATTTTAATGATACGTTGAACTCTGTGATGCAGGATCGGCAACTCTGTAACGTTATCTGCTGCACAAATTGATTGCACTTAATGGTAGACTGTATAATACTTTTTCTTGTGGTACTGATCAGTACTGACCTGGCTGGGCAGATGGCTAGTGCTGTTGATTATATATCCGTCACAACTTATGTTAATTATCTGCTGATTTTAACTCTTTCTCCTTATTTTTTGCATGGTGTTTTGTGGAGAAAGGCTGGTATTTCAGAGAGCTTAAATCTGCCAGGCTGGCCTACAGGAATGTATTTGGCACGTTAAGTTACTTTCAACAGTCGTGTTTAATATATACAGAGAGCATCTAGCTCTGAGAGGCCATTTGAACGTCTTCAAAGAGTTATTGAATTGTTTATTGATCTGCTTCATTACTGCTGCTCCTCTGGTTCCTTTTGATGTCTTGTCACTTTATTTAAAAAAAAATAAAATGCCAGCGTTTTAAATTAATAGTTGTGCAGGAAGCCCTACATGTGTAAATATTAGGGTATGTTTCTTCTTTGAGTGAGAATGTGCTAGATTGTCCAGTAAATATTGCTGCCATCAGAGTTTTATCCTTTTTTATGCCCCTCCCTTTGCACAAAATCTCCTTCCTCTCTTCCTCTTGAGCAGACTGAAGTGTCTGAGGTTTTATCTTTTAGGTTTTATAGCAGTCTAATCTCTTATTCTGCCATTGGAAGCTTACAGACTAGTTCCTTGCTTAGGAAAATAAATTTGATTAATTTTCCCTCCTTCCCTTTAATCTTTTCCGTATGTGTCTCTTACATTTGTTAAATTCACGACTTAAAAGTGCCTGCTGTTTTTTTCCTTTCATTAATTTATTTAATCACTTTTTGAAGCTTTTTAAGCTTCTGGAATAGACAACATTGCATGGCAAGGAGTTCCATAGTTAGTATATTGATTACTTGGAAAAATGCTTCATTTTTAATCTTCAATATTCATTTTTGGATTCTAATTTACTTATTTTTTAAATAGTGGGTAATATTTACTTATTTATTTATTTTCTAAGCCATGCAGGATCTTAAATGTATTTGTCATATCCTGCATCCATTGCTTCTTTTTCCAGGATTAAAATTATAGCCTATTTTCTTATTTATTGTACAGAAGTAGTTCCATATCTTTGGTCATCTTGGTCACCTCTCAGTATCTCTTCTGTTTCTAGATTTTGCATTTGACTTGGCCCTTCTAGTCCATTGGCTGGTCTTCTACCCTTAGAGTGCACCCACAGCAAGATATCAGGTTAATTTTTGTGATGAATTGACATGGAAGTGTGTTGAGCGGCAGAGTGAGAAGCAAGACGTCCCCCTGGTTGTAAGGCAGGCTCGGAGCTCTTTTGTTTAGAGGTACAGCTTCTCCAGACAAATGTCTTTTGACTGCCTACAAGGCAACCCTGCCTGTTTGCTCTTCCAGCTTCTAGCCCACCTACCCTTCCCGGCAACAAAACCTGGCCACTGTTTTCCCAGGGCACTTTGCACACAGCTCTGAGTTACTGGCGAAGTGTGTGTCATGAGTGTGCGGAGTAGCCGAATCACATAAATTAGCCTGTCCGAGTTATGGGATGCTTCTGACTGAAAAGGCAAAGGTTTGTGCCACGAAGCTGTCAGATTCATGTATTGCTGGTGTTCACTGTGTGTTATACAGGACAATTTTTCTTTGTTTTCCTGTTTTCCTCTGAAATATTGCAGGGGTAGGGGGAAAAAAGCTTTCAATATTTAAAGTTACAGAAAGTAAGCTGTTCTGTTAAAAATAGTCAAAGTCAAGGTTACCTGTGCAGTGTAAGATCTTCCTTCTTTTGTGCATGCAGGACCATCAGTCTTTAAGCACTTGCATACTGTTTTCTTTTCTGCAAATCTGCAGATATTTCCACAATACCAGAAATACTGTGAAATCATAGGGTAGAGCTATATGTGTTTATTGATGAGATTTCTTTTTTCCCTGCTGGCCCTACCCTTTTGTTGTTATATTTTGGTGTGGCTTGACTACAGTGCTTCTGTTTCCCATCTCATTGTAAACCACTTCCTTACCTTTTGAAAACCGACTTCAAATGTAACTCAATAAAAAGCATCAGAGAGAAAACCATGTTAGGAGAGGGAAAAGGAATGCAAATTCTCAGCTATATGCAGCTGCCAGTAATGAACTGCTCATCTAAGCATAAATAGTCATCAGAATCTGGGTGTTTCTTGTCTTGTGAAACTGTGTGCACTGTACTCATTGGTTTTGTTCTTTTTCAAATATTTGGTGATCACATTGTTTACTATGTGTTGTGTAAGACTCTGCTACAGTCATATTTCACTTTGCAGTACCTGGAGATAAGGAGTCTATAGTGTCCAGTCTATAGTGAAATTAGCAGTTAACTGTAGCTCAGCCTGGTGTTTTGTTATCTGCCTTGCATTTTACACTGAAAAAATCCAGGATAAAATTCTGCAAAATTGACAAGTTTCCATTGAGAGAGATTTTCATCTTTTCCACTGTTTACATACAGAAGATGAGGACTCTGCTATGACACAAAGACACTTTAGGAAGATTTCAAACAGCAGCAAAAAAACCCTCTCTTTGGGGAAGAAAATGTATCGTGTAGGCTGTTTGTCGTTGTGAAGTTAAAATGTTTTTTTCCCCAAGAGTATCAGCTGTTTCAATAAGGAAAAGCTCATATTTTTTAAAGCGGTTAAGTAGCCAAAAAGTCAATAATATGTATAAAATGTGTAATAAATGTCGACTTCCATGCCTTTACTCCACGATACCCTGTCATACTGAAATAGTGTCCTTGTATAGACTGAAGACACATCACTTCTATTGAGAGGGTTTGTGAAGGTTTGTACTGTTCTATAAAAAGAACACTGCTGCTATTTAAAAATTATCAAATCTGTATCTGCTTATTAATATTGTTGTAAAAGATTTCCACAAAAGAAAACCTATTAAGAGAATAGGTACTGTGCTGCAGGAAATCTTCTCAGGAAATGGAAGTAAAAAAAGATACTAACTTGATACTTAAGTCCCATTCTCTTAATTTTATATATTTCATTTCATGACGTCATTCTTTCCTTTCTCTCCAGGTGGAGGAAAGGACCATTTCATGACACGAACTGTTCTTTTCTATCCCCCATCCTCCCTGACCGCAAGAATTGTGCACTGTTTGCCCATTTGGTTAAACCAGAATATTCCTGCCTGCATCACGTAGGGCATTTCAAACGATGTCTGTGTTGATTATTGAACCGGCAGGAGAGGGCCAAGTCATATAGCATTGGATTAGCAGAGTCTTTAGAGTCAACAAGGCTGAACACTATGATTGAGAGGAAGTCAGCCCATCGAGATCTGAGGGCACTGCTTCTGCTATCTCTCTGTTATGTCATTCAGATGACTTGCAGACTCAATAGATTAAAGCAGTTGATATCACAACCCCTACATTACATACCGTTCACAGTTTTTATTTTGGGCTAGATTTAACTTGCTCCCCAGGACTAAACAGTCTCATTGCACTTGGGGTTCAAAGCTGAAGGACTGCTTTTTAGTTCATATGTGCCCTAGTAAGAGATGAAGGATTGGAGCACAGCTTCAAGTTCAGTTTCCTCTCAAAAAAGTATGATTGCATGTGCCAAAACTGCCCCAGACACGGAACCATCACGTAGGGGGCAGAGCTTTAACACTATACTATACCTCTGAGCAAAGGTGTTAATACAGACACAGTCTTTATTAATCTCAAAGATCTTTTGCCCTGGTCCTCCTAGTGATGGTGTTCAGCATGATAGTATTCAGTATTATTGTGCCTTTGGCTAATCAAAGCTGCTGTTAGCTTCTGCTCTTTCAGATTTCACTAATTGAAGCCCACTGACTTAAATCCATTGTTCGCATTAAGAAAGAGGGAGAGGAGAAAAAAAAAATACTTTGGAGTTGGGTTTTTCTTCTTTCTTTTTTTCCTGTATTGTTCCTATGAACATGCCACAGTTTCATCTGAAACAAGGGACGCATGAAGCTTTTCAGTCTGAGTTTTGTTACCCTGTGTTTTTTATCTTTGTTTATTTTGCTGACTGGCAGCTGTAAAATCACTTAATCAGCATATCTGGTCCAAGTACTAGGCTTGACTTGAACATACTGACAGCGTCTTGGCTCATGCTCAACTGAGACTAGTTTGAATTCTTGTTCTGTGATCTGTATAGGTAGCAGTGATGGAAGAAGAAGAAAACAATAGTCTGAAGATCTGTCTTATTCTTTTCCCACCTTTGCCACAGTAGTCAAACTCCCAATGCCTGTTTTGATCTTATTTGTAACCTTATATAGCTTTAGAGAGTCACTTCTGACTTACAAGACCCTCTGTAGGAAGAGGAGCAGCTCTCTACTTCCACTGTTCAATTTGGAGGCCTGTGTTAGAGGCCTTTTTTTCTTTTGCCCTCTCTGAAGAAACAGTGTATTGCTTTTATTTCTGTGACCTGAGCATTGGCAGTTCTATCTGGCCAACACAGAAAGCATCTTTTCCCTTTCTGAACCCGGGGAAGTCATCCGAACTAATTACTATGGTAAGTCCTGTCATGACAAGATCCATAATTAACATACTAACTTATTTTTCCCAGGTACTCCACATCTGCATTCTCCAAACTAAGCAAAGTAGGGATCCGACATCCTCCACCTCTTCCTTTCATTGGAAACCTGCTCTTTTTCCGTGAGGTAAGATATGGTTTTCTTTGTGTCTATCCAAAGCAATGGGGAGAGTGGACAGGAGGTAGAAGGAATTGAAGAGAATACTACACTTCAACAGTACCATCTCTTCAAGCATCTCCTTCTGGAAAGAGCAAGCAAAACTCACCTTTTTGAGTGAGTTGGTAGAAGCAGTTGTGTGCAAGCAGCTCTAGTTTCAGGGTAAAATAAACTTGAGGGAAAGAAAATATGTAAGCTTCTGCAGTTAATTACTTGAGCTTTTCCAAGAAAGTTCATGCCCTCAGTGAAACAAACTTAGTTATGTGAGTAGAGCAGATTATGTTAACTAGCCCCAACTGGTTTGTTCTGAGTGATTTTGGCTCCTACGACCTTTCTGTTTGTTTGTGCTTTTGCTGATTGTACCCATTTATTTTAAAGCTTGTAACATTGCTTGCTCCTAAGCAGCAACGGGAATTAGGTACCACTAAATGCTGTTGCTCTATGCCCCAAATATTGGGACTAGGAGGACGGGAAAGTATTGGGATTCTGCCTCCAGGTTTTGTTCCCTTATTTTTCTGACCTATCTCCTTTCATTAGTCTGCTAATGCTGTGGTTTTGTTCCTTGCTCAATTTAAGTAATGCTTCTGAGGGTCCAAGATCTCTTAATAATGAGGAGCTGCCATTTCTCTGGTTGGATCTTACAGTAAAATTTCTCTAGTGTGTCTCTGTTGCAGTCCAACAACTTTTCAAGAAATCTGGGCTAACTCCAGCTGCTGCCCAATTTCCTCTTTTAAGTGCATGGTCATCAATATCCATGCAGAAACTTTATTAATTATGAATGAGAATATAGTGCCTCTTACCTTGGTCTTCATGGTAATTCTTCTGTCAATATCTGACTCATTATTAGGCAAAACCAATTTAAATACCGGTTTTACATGTGCATCTGATTTCATTTAGAAGACAGCACAAAAGGTAAACTTGATCCAGTCCTGATTAATTTGAACTGGAATTGACAGGGTGACTTTAATGTACAGGGAATGCTGATGACATGGAATACAGACCAGTTCACCCTCACTTTTCTGACTTCAATTCAGCTGGATGGCATGAAGCTACTCGTTCTGTGGCTCTTTGGTGACAAAATCCCATTATCATTAGCCACCTATTAACGCTTGCTGTAGGAAAAGATGCCTAGAGAAAAGGTGCCTATGATCTGTTAGGCAGATTTCATTACCAGGACTTCCTTCATTAAAATCACTTAAAGCAGGCTAATGAAGAAAAGATAAACTTAGTAAAAGTAACTTTTTTGGGGAGGAGGGGGGGGAAGGTAGGTGAGAAATTATATCTTGGACTAACAAGAAATAATAATTTCAGACAGGGTTTTGAAACAGAGTCGAGTGATGCAAAACCACAAGCCCCACCGGGCTGCATGTCCAGCACTACAACATTTCACTGTCTGTCTTCTCTACAGTCCCATCGCTGCCAGTAGGAACAGACAGGGATAAGTCCAGGATCTTTGCAATTTTTCTTTCTCCCCTTATATATTTTGCCATTTTTTCTGGATCTGCTCCTGTGGCTGCTTTCTTAGAAATAGTGCCCATAGCAACACACCGGTAATAGGAGGGCTGCTTTTATACTGCAGGCTGTTCTCTATGAGAGCGTTTTCAGGGACACAAGTGCTCACACTGCGGTCAGTAGAGGAATGGTTCCACTTTCCCTTCCCCATTATGGGAGAACCAGAGGTTGCCCGTCACCTTCCTGGGGACAGGAATGGTTTGAGGAGCTTAGCTGCGAGGGGCATAGCCGTGCATGAGCAGCGGTTTGTTGGGGACTGGGTTGTTTTTTTTTAACTTCAATAGGAAGTAGCAAAACATTGATTTGTTCTGTTGCTACATCTATAATGTTAAAAAGTTCTTGCACTTGTGTTTTTATGCAATCATGTCTTTTCACTGAACTGGCTTTTTAGACAGTCTCCGTTTTAAATAGGCCAGCTTCTTCTTGTATTGTCAATGTTGTGCAAGGAAAAAGGAAAAGCCACACTCCCGCTAAATCATCAGACTAGCAGTTTTCAACCCATGAACATTTATTTCAGAGGAATTGATGAATGGTGACTAAGAGGAATGAATTGATAAGTGCTGTGTGGGAATCTGCATGTGTGTAATTTGTACGGTTCCAGTGTTGAATTTGGTCTGCAAATCAACATAGGTTGAAAAGCCCTGCACAATAGTGAGATCTAGAAGAGAAAGGGGAATCAAAACACTTCAACATATACATCCTTCCAATCCTAAAAGTGTCCTCATCTCATGGTTTTAGGCTTTCCTCCTGGAATATGATTGCTGGAAACTTAAGGCAAAAATGAAGGAGGAGAGGGAGTCCCTTTGACATAATAAACTAAATCTAGGACTTGGGGATTTAAGAAAAAATATCAAAACCTCTCAACAAAGTTGTGGGAGTAAGCAGTACTCTTCAATTTGTAATGGCCTAATTTCAAAGATTTGTTTGCCTTCTCCCTTACCTGGGTGTAAATCAGTTCTGCTGAAGTGAATGGGGTTTCCTGTTTTGCTCCACTGTTTATGCGAACAGAGCATGCTTTTTTCTGCTGCTATTTTTCTGTAAGTGTGCCTGAAAATGAACAAACAATGCAAGCAGGATTTGACCAATAGTGCTGGGTTGTGGGTTTTTTAGTAAATTTTCAAATGTACTTTAAACAAGAAAATGTTTTCTCCTTGAGATTTTCTGAAGGAGTTAATTCAGAGATTTCTTGAACAGTGTATTTTCTTTGAGTAGAATAAGAGTTGCTGTTTATATAGTGTCTCTGAGAGAGGAGGAGGAAGTGATGAAAATTAAGGAGCCAACCAAGAGCTTATGGGTCAGGATTAAGGGAGGACAGGGAAAGGTGACATAATGCGAGTCTGCTACAGGCCACCTGACCAGGAACACTCAGTGGATGAGGTCCTCTGTAAACAGATAGGAGCAGCCTCATGTTCACAAGTCCTGGTCCTCATAGGGAACTTAAACCACCCTGATATCTGTTGGAGGGACAGCTCGGCAGGGCATAAGCAATCCAGGAGGTTCCTGGAATGTGTTGATGATAACTTCCTTCTCCAACTGATAGAGGAGCCAACAAGGAGAGGTGCTATGCTGGACCTTGTTCTCACCAACAAGGAGAGGCTGGTGAGTAATGTGAAGCTCAAGGGCAGCCTTGGCTGCAGTGACCATGAAACAGTGGAGTTCAAGATCCTTAGGGTGGTGAGGAAAGCACACAGCAAGCTCACTACCCTGAACTTCAGGAGAGCAGACTTTGGTCTCTTCAGGAATCTGCTTGGTAGAGTACAATGGGAGAAAGCCCTGGAGGGAAGAAGGGGCCAAGAAAGCTGGTTCATATTCAAGGATCACCTCCTCTGAGCTCAGGAGCAGTGCATCCCAACAAAGAGGAAACACTAGGAACACCAGGAGACCTGAGTGGATGAACAAGGAGCTCCTGGAAAAACTCAAGCACAAAAGGGAAGCCTACTGAGGGTGGAAGCAAGGACAGATAGTCTGGGAGGAATACAGAGAAATTGTCCTAGTAGCCAGGGATCAGGTTAGGAAAGCCAAAGCCCTCATAGAATTAAATCTGGCCAGGGACATCAAGGGTGACAAGAAAAGCTTCTACAGGTACATTAGTGATAAAAGGAGGACTAGGGAAAACGTGAGCCCTCTCTGGAATGAAATGGGAGACCTGACTATGGCACTAATCATTCTTATCCAGCTGGACTGAGTTGAGATAATGAACTACTAATTAACCACTCAACTCAAGGTACCTATCCTGCCCACAAGAGGCAGGCCATTTCCTCCTGGCTGTGGAAGATGCAACAGCGTCCGTGGTGCCGCAGCCCAGGCTGATGAGCAACAACTGGTGACCCCGACGTGATACATCGATGAGACCCTGGGAAGCCCCGACTCCCTCGCTGAGCCAAGAGCCCTGGCTGCAAAGGAGCCCGAGCCAAAAGAGCCAGAGCCGGAGCCAGGAGCTCGAGCGAGAGTCCTTCGGAGAAGAAGGTAAAGCCGCAAGCCCTGACGTGGTATTCGCGGAAGGGAAGCGTGCTGGAGTTGGATGAATGGGCCGGGTCTCTGCTCACCCATAAAGCCTTTTTGAAGACAAAAATGCTAAAACAAAAAGGGGGAATTATGGCACTAATCATTCTTATCCAGCTGGACTGAGTTGAGATAATGAACTACTAATTAACCACTCAACTCAAGGTACCTATCCTGCCCACAAGAGGCAGGCCATTTCCTCCTGGCTGTGGAAGATGCAACAGCGTCCGTGGTGCCGCAGCCCAGGCTGGTGAGCAACAACCTGACTACCTGAGATACGGAGAAGGCTGAGGTACTCAGTGACTTTTTTGCCTCAGCCTTCACTGGCAAGTGCTCCAGCTGCACAGCCCAAGTCACAGAAGGCAAAGGCAGGGACTAGCAGAATGAAGAACCACCCACTGTAGGAGAAGATCAGGTCCGAGACCATCTAAGACACGTGAAGGTGCACAAGTCCATGGGACCTGATGAGATGCATCTATGGGTCCTGACGAAACTGGCAGATGAAGTTGCTAAGCCACTATCTATCATATTTGAGAAGTCGTGGCAGTCTACTGAAGTTCCCACCAACTGGAAAAGGGGAAACATAGCCCCCATTTTTAAAAAGGGGAAAAAAGGAAGACCCAGGGAACTACAGGCCAGTCAGTCTCACCTCTGTGCCCGGCAAGATCATGGAGCAGATCCTCCTGGAAACTGTGCTAAGGCACATGGAAAAAAAGGGAGGATTGGTGACAGCCGACATGGTCGCTAAGGTCAAATCGTACCAGACCAGTTTGGTGGCCTTCTACAAAGGGTTTACAGCATTAGTGAATAAGGGAAGAGCAACTGACATCGTCTACCTGGACTTGTGCAAAGCATTTGATACTGTCCCACACAATATCCTTGTCTCTAAATTGGAGAGACATAGATTTGATGGATGGACCGCTTGGTGGATAAGGAATTGGCTGGATGGTTGCATTCAAAGAGTTGTGGTCAATGGCTTGATGTTCAAGTACAAGATGAATGATGAGTAGCATTCCTCAGGGGTCGGTATTGGGGCTGGTGCTGTTTAACATCTTTGCTGTTGACATGGACAGTGGGATTGAGTGCACCCTCAGCAAGTTTGCTGACGACACCAAGCTGTGTGGTGTGGTTGACATGCTGGAGGGAAGGGATGCCATCCAGAGGGACCTTGACAGGCTTGAGAGGTGGGCCTTTGAGAACCAAATGAAGTTCAACAAGGCCAAGTGCACGGTCCTGCACGTGGG
This sequence comes from Tauraco erythrolophus, assembly GCF_009769465.1. Lineage (NCBI taxonomy): Eukaryota > Metazoa > Chordata > Aves > Musophagiformes > Musophagidae > Tauraco > Tauraco erythrolophus. The sequence continues at coordinate 65,673,186 of NC_141468.1, read as the reverse complement.
ACAGGGCAATCCCATGCACAAGTACAGGCTGGGCAGAGAATGGATTGAGAGCAGCACGGGGGAAAGACTTGCGGGTGTTGATTGATGAGAAGCTCAACGTGAGCTGGCAATGAGCTCTCGCAGCCCAGAAAGCCAACCGTATCCTGGTCTGCATCCAAAGAAACGTGGCCAGCAGGTCAAGAGAGGTGATTCTGCTCCTCTGCTCTGCTCTCATGAGACCCCATCTGTAGTACTGTGTTCAGCTTTGGGGTCCCTAGCCTAAGAAGGACATGGAGCTGTTGGAGTGGGTCCAGAGGAGGGCCACAAACATGACCAGAGGACTGGAGGACCTCTCCTATGAAGACAGGCTGAGAGAGTTGGGGCTGTTCAGCCTGGAGAAGAGAAAGCTCTGGGGAGACCTTTTAGCAGCCTTCCATTACCTAAAGGGGGCCCACAGGAAAGCTGGAGAGGGACTTTCTACAAGGGCTTGTAGTGATAGGACAAGGGGTAATCGCTTTAAACTGAAAGAAGGTAGATTTAGATTAGATATAAGGAAGGCATTCTTCATTCTCAGGGTGACGAAACACTGGAACAGGTTGCCCAGAGAAGCTGTGGATGCCCCATCCCTGGAAGTGTTCAAGGCCAGGTTAGATGAGGCTTTGAGCAACCTGATCTAGTGGAGGGTGTCCCTGCCCATGGCAGGGGGGTTGGAACTAGATGATATTTAAGGTCCCTTCCAACCCAAACCATTGTATCCTTCTGTGATTCTAAGGGACTAAGGGAAATGCAACAGGAAAGACCTGTCTCCATCACAGAGAAACACACTTTGAGATCTGACTTGGGGAAAACAAAGTTATTTTACTGTAAGTCACCCTTTCTATCTCAAGTACAGTAAAGGGAGATAATCGCACCCTGAAACTAAAACATATCCAAGTTAATCGGCTTATCTCAAAAATGAGAAGATAGGAAATTATTGCAGTTCTGCAGCTGGGAAATTATCCGAGTCCAAGATATTAGATTAAAAATTCTTCCATTGCATGAGAACAGTTTGTGGCGCGTAAGTCTGATGTAATAGTAAATATGATTAGGCTGTTTAAAAAAAGCAGCGTGTTCAATTTTCCCAATAACTGAGCAGACTTGCAGCAGACAGACCACTATTTTGATAGAAACTCCTGGTTGCTCCCCCACCTCTCCATGTACTGCATTTTTCCTACGAGTTTGTGGAAAAATGTGAGGTTTGTTTGCAATAGCTGCATAACAGGAGACACAAGGGTATGCACAGCATGGACTTTCACACGTGGATCTGCAAGGGCTTCAGAGCAGCAGGTTGCAGAAAAACTAAGCAAAAGTCTCCTATTAATTCCCAGGCTGATGATGTTATTACGTGATAAATGCTTTGAAAACTGAGAAGGCACAAGTGCCGCATTACCCTTCCTTCCGAAGAACTGCGTCAAACACTTGACCTGTTGCTATGGCTGTGCTGTGCTTTTCTCCTCCTTTCCCATCCCTTTTCTAAAAAGGCAGCGACGCTGTTTTTTAAATGTTGTTGGCTGTGACATTTGCACAGCTCTGGTCGCCTGGTGCCGTACCTGTGTGCACTGCTCCCTACCCTGCCCTGCCCTCTGGAGAGCAGCTCTCTGCTGCTGCAGCCTTGGGGCTGGCATCTCTGGTGTGGTGGTAGGTGCGTGGTTGGCTGCCTTGTTGTGGTCCTTGGTAGGAGGGATGTGCAGCTACACCCTGTGTACGGTTGGGTGATGTGCTTTGGGTCCTTACGATGGCGTGATCATGTGCTGCTTTCCTCCTATTACTCCTAGCAAGCTCCAGTGATGCTATTGACTGGCTGTGCGATTGTATCCCTGCCTTGCATTTTAATGAAAGACATCACTCTCTTCAGCCCCTCTCTGCTTGGACAGGATACTCTTTGTTTACTCTGTTTATTTCTGTCTGGCCTACTTGTAGATGCTGGGCTACCCCGTGAGCGGCCCATTTCTGCTGAATGGAAGTGGGGGCTGTGTGGGTGCTTTGTCGTGCTTTCCGTTTGGGATCTGGCTGGGCTGTGTCGTTTTATGGCTGATGGGTGGGAGTGGAGAAGGGGGGAGTGCAGGGAGGAAGCAGAGAGCAAACATGATCTTTTTCCACTACGCATCTGCCAGAAGCATCCTTTGAGTCGGACGTAAAGAAAAATAAAAAGGCAGAGTCCTTGCAGGAATGAAATTAACCCCATGTCTAATTTTCAGCCTAAAAAGCAGCGTGTCAGGGCTTAGAGAGGGAGACTGCGGCGTTTACTGTTCTGGAATTTAATGACACAGCATGTAAACCCAAACAAGGTTGGAGAGAGGCAAATGGTGAGGGAAGCAAAGAGGGGAGAAAGGGGGAAGGGAAGAAGAGGAGTTCTCAGATAGGCTGTGGACCTGGATTTAATTACAAGAATAACATGGCTTACACTGACAGTGAAAGGCTGCATATGGTTTAGAGTTGCCTCGTGCAGATAAACAAGAGAAGAACGGGATAGGGAGTGTGATTTGCCACTTGGTAGCTGTGTGCGTGGAACCAGACAGGGTGGCCGTGGCATCACTGACCAACTGCCGTGGGCTGCCGACTGCCCGAACAGACCTCACGGGGTGCCTCAGGTCTTCTCTTACATCCTGGGAACCCTCCTTGATTGGGAGGCCCCGTGCATGCATGCGTTTCACATGACATGAATGCCTGTGGTACAGATCTAAACCTAGCCGTCTCAGTCTGCAAATGACAGAAAACCTGGGATTAGGTGTGTTTTTATGTGTATGTTCATACATCTGTAAAGCCGGTCTCTCTCCCCTTCAGATATGTGTATTTTCCTAGTTTCAGCTGATAGTCTGTGCTACCTCCTTTGATCAGACGTTAGTGTTGTCAGATACCCCGACAAAGTCGGTGCAGCAATACCTGTTTGTGGGAACATAATGCAGGAAATCAAGACATCGCCATTAGCTGTCTCCCCCTTGACTAAATGCTATTTGCAGCCTTCAGTGAAATCTGGACCTCTGGTTTCTCAGAAGAGTGTTGGGCCGAGATGTGCTGTGACTCACCCCAGCTTCTCCCTGAGCTTGTGGGATCTCAGCAGGGTCAGCTTGCCTCTGGGAGAGCCGTGCATACGCCTCACAAACCCTTCTGCAGTGGCACGATGTTCTCTGCTTGTTTGCGCTCAGTGTTTTCTGATAACTGTGTTTGCAAGGTATCCCTGAATGTCATGTCAGCTTTAAATAACGTTTGTGGAAGCTGGAGATAGTATTAGGTTACACAATGAGACTGGCAGGTTTTGCGTGATGGAAGAAGGGGGATGGATCATTGCTGGTTTGCTGGTGAATGATGGTGACCCAAGCAATGATGGTGGTAGTGGTCATGACAGATGCTTTTGCTCTCTTGGACTATACTGTTTTTTCTTTGAGGGAAGAAACTGGTCCCTTTCATGTTCCAAAGAATGACCTGTTGATTGCATGGCTTCTGCCTAGAGCAGCTCCCACATCTATTCCCTGTGCAGGGCTGGGTGAGTGTTTCTTGTAGATCTCAGCAGTTGCCCCTAGAAAGAGATGCAGACTTCATTGACAAGCAATGTCATGGTTTTGCTATTCTTTAAGCTGTGTTTTGGTAGTTCTTTTTGACACACTTTCTGCTTGCTTTATTAAACGCTGCATGAGGTGAAGAGGTAATGGCTGAGGCAGTTGCTAGCTGTATGTAAAGGGCTTTACCTGCTAAGTGGAAAGCGGATGATGTCCTTCATGGCAGCACAGTGAGTGAGAAAAGAGACTCTCTGATCATGCTCCAGGCTTTCCCCAGGCTCCCATTTTGATTTTGGGCAAGTCTGACTCGGGCAAAGCTTTCTTATTTTCTGGATAAGCAAATCTCTTTCTTTTGCTTCACCTTGGGCCTCTTTTTACCCACCTACAAAATGGCATAGATGGTGTTCTGGAATAGATAAGTCTGGTTTTTCATCAGGTTATGGTGAAATGCTTTGAGCAGCTTCTCTGGGGACTTCCTCTGGTAGATTTGAGGAGGCTGGTATCACTGCTGTCTTTAATGTACTGGGCCTCTCGAAGGCTGGATGGAGATTAAATAATTTGGCAATAGTTGCAGAGCAAGTGAGGCTGTAAATTAATGTCAATCCTGAACTCTGCTCTGTAAATGAAGATGTCTGAGTAAGGTCCCCAAGGCAACAGCACTGAAGGACACTTCAGTGTCTTCTGTTCCATTCCATCCTTGACCAAAACCATTGCTCTTTGGTGGATTTTTGATGACAACTGACAAATGACTACCTAAGATCCATCAGAGCAGAAGTCTGTATCATTAAAATGGCACCTAGCTTGTGAGAGTTGTGTAGAGGAAGTTTGCCATGTGTTGTGTCTTTTGGAGTCTGTTTGCATGTTCATCACGTAACCCTCTGGAATTTGCTATGTAACCTGCTCATTAAGCAGCATGTACTCCTAAATTAAAGCCAGCTCTGGCATGACATGTAGCAAAAGTTGAACACAAAATAGCCGTTCTGCCCAGTAGTTGGGTTAAGAGAATTGAGATAATGTATAATTGCAATGGTGGTGGCTTACAGGTAGACTCAGTGTAATCCCTTAAACTGGAATTTGCCTTGGACTCCAGAATCCCTGTGATCATACGCAAGGAGTAGGATTTCCCACAAGAAGTAAGGACCTTCACCTTGGAGAACAGTGCAATAGTGATGTGACTGAATAGGAAGACTCCTGTAGCTGTTGTAGTAAACTGAATGGGATTCTACACATGGACTTAAAAAAGCAAGAATATTTCTTAGGTGTGATTGTCTTCTGTTCAATTTTGGCTGTAGTCACATCAGTGTGGCACTGACCTGGAGAGAATGGGGTTGGACTAAATAAAATCTTTTAGTCCTTGAAATTAAAAAAGAAAGCAATAGACTCAGGGCTGCAATGAGTAAGAGCAGTCTCTGTTGTTTTAAATGAAGTTGTAACTTGCTCACGTTACCTGTAAGTCTGGTGTTCAGTGATGTCATGCGCTGTTCACCTTCTGATTGCGATGTGAAGAAAACCATATTCGGAAAACCAGTTCTTCTATGTCAGCAGGATCAGTGCGTGTAATAATGGCCAGGTATCAGTTGTAATGCTAAAATTGTAGCAGGCTCACATTGGTTGTTGAGAACAGTTGTTATCCGTGAGCCAACAAATCTAGCTGAGTCTTAACTTCATTAGCAGTGTCTAAATGCATTAGCCATATGCTCCTCAGCATATGGGTAAATACATAACAATTTATTTTCATTAGGGTTTTCTTACAAGTGCTGCTAACCCAAGCTCCACTAGAAATGTTTACAGCGTGACGCGTCTCTCCAAATAAGAAGCTGGCCTTCTGTGCGGCAAGTCATCCTGAAAGAGCGGCACGCGAGATACTTCCTCTGCCCTTTCTGTGACTAGGAAGGTACAGCCGCTGTGGGTCTGATCCGCTGCAGCTCGCCGGGCTCAGCTTCTGCAAGGCTTTATGTTAAAATGAGTAAGAGAAGGCTTTGGTGAACTGCCCGTTCAAACACGTGCCATTGAATCCCTCGTGCTCATTGTGTGCTGGCTTCTGGCTGTCTACGGTGCACCTTGGGTGGCATCATCTCCTGGTAGCTTTATCTGGATGTAAGACTTGCGACCCTTTGGATTTTTCCCTGCTTCCTCCCTTCCCCAGGCAGGACTTAAAGATAAAATATAGCTTTTGCTAAGATGAACTGAGTGTGAAATTGGGTCTTAGTCATGGCCTGTGGCCAAATGGATGCAGACCTGGGAAGGGCAGGGTGGGATGGCAGGATGGGCACTCTGGCAGGCCTGTGAGGGCTTCAGGAGCTGTGGACGTGGGACAGACCTAAAGCAGCCGTTGTGTGCTCAGGATTCCCTTAATCTGTCAGAAATAAATGAAATTATTTTCTGGAGTTCTCTTTTTTGGATAAGTATTTATGCAATTTGATCCAGAAATGCAGGTTGCCTAGAATGACATGGAAATGTGAGAAAGAACCAGTCTTCTCAGAGAGGTATAAAGATCAAAAGTTAATCTAATTCTCCACGTCCTCAGAGGCCTCGACATATGTCTAAGAGTACATGATAATGTGAAACCAGAATTGACTGGAGTTGGGTTCTGATCAGGTTTGTTTAAGAACTGACTGTTGTTAGTTGTTTGTGGGTTTGTTGTTTGTTTTTTTTTTTAAAACGGAAAAAAAGTCAACAGAAAGTCTAAACAAACCTGTGTGCTGTGAAAACATGTATTTCAAATTGCTGCTTTTTATTCTTGTTTTCACTTTGCAATGCAGTTAAATGGATGATGTAGTCTTGGGTTGTCCTTGTACTTCTGAAATTTTCATTTTCTTTTTATTAGACTTTTTTCCTGCTTCCATTTTGTAATTTTTAAATATTCCTTGAATTTCAGATAATTTCTAATAAGCTAGAGTTGAAAGTGAAATGTTGCTTGTACAGTTGCACTGGAGTATTTTTAAATATTCAGGTAGAAAAACCAACCCGCTCACTGAACATATGTGATTTTATTTCACTCTCTGACAAGAAAAATGAAAATTACAAGCAACAGAAAAAGAAATGGAAACCTAGATATGTGTTTAAAAATACTCCCAAATACATATTTTCATACGGTGCAAAAAATAAACAAAATAATTGCAAATTAGTCTTTTACTGTTTTGTGAACTTCCGGGGTTTTTTCTCCATTGTATCTGGCGTCTTTTTTGAATTCTGGGCATATGCAAAGCTGTTAACTTTTCATAGGTAGCATGATGCCAGAGATGATTTAGGTAGGATTAGTGAAAGCTGGGCTACAGGAGTCATCAGAAGTCACATGTGATGATGAGTTAAGGAGTTTAAGTATTCTCTGGGAAGTTGAGTGGGGCTTTAAATATGATGATTATGTTACACTCAAAACCAGGGAAAAAGATATACGGCAAGAGCGGGTTTGGATGGAAGTGTCCCTTTGGACATACAGGAAAAAGGAATGGGGAACCCCAAAATCATCATTGATTTGCCTCTATTTGCTTCTATGTTTATATATTGAGAGGAAAGAGCAGTTGAATAAGGCCTGGATAGGATAAGGCACCTTGCAGCTCTAGAGAGTAGTCCAGGAAAGAAGTACAAAGAGGATAGAACAAGAAATGACTGATATACGATTTTTGCAAAGGTCACAGCTTGCAAAGAGATGAACAAATCTACCTTGATCAGTTAATATGCTCAATGTATAATATGTTATGAAAAGTGTGGGGTGAGGTAGCCAGAGGAGGGATGGCGTTGGAGTTATCCTTATTTGTGTTCCGCATCTGAGGACAGTCATGGACAGGAGCGTCTTGCAGCCAAGGTGTGGTGGGAAAGGTGCTTGATCACACACGAGGAGGAAATGGGAGAGCTTTGGGCAAAAAAGCTGTAGTTGGTGACCTTATACCAGGGGTCTCCATTTCAATAGAGAGTCTCATATAGTTCATGACAGATAGAATTAGGGACCATGTAAGTATCTTGTGGTTGTATTTGTGTTTATGTTTTTCGCTACCTTTTTTTTTTTCTTCCTCCCCAATGCCCCAGGGAGCCATCTCGAAGACCTCATAAACGTGAGATTTCATTTTCTAATGCTATTTCATTTCCTGGATGGAGGACCTGCCACGAGAAGACCAGACCTCAAATTATAATAGCCCTATAAATAACTCCCTGAGGCAAAAGGAAAAAAGAAAGTCTTTGAAAGACAACCGCAAATGCAAAAATGGAGGTGTTTGGGTTCTTGCAGAACCAGACTAAGCAGCTCTAGTTAGGACATCATTAATTTAATGTAAAGTTGTTTTGAGTTTCCTTGTTTATCTCTGTGCTCTGTTTACTTACAAATCTGTATCTCAAAAGTCCTCTGAGGTCTTTGACTTGAGTTTAATTTTCTACAGTGTTTTGGTGCCTTTTGGCCTGTCTCTAGAGCCTGCTAGAAAATGGAATTTCCAGGTAAAATTTAAAACAATCCAACAAACTGACTAGAACAAATGCAATTGTGAATCGAGTGAAAATAATCTGAAAACACAACTTTTTCTTCTCTCTGGGTGAAATAATTTTATTTCGGCAGACCTAGACTGTCTGCCTGCTTTCCACTGGAAATCTGTGCAGAATTGGCACATCGACTAGAATAAAAACATTCCCAAGGAATCGGCATGTTCTGTCAAAACATTTGAACAGCTCCCGTCTCCCGGAGCACAGCGCTGCTGCGGAGCCGTCAAAGGGAGCTCTGCCACGCCGTGGTGCTGGCTTCCCCTCCAACTTCCCATCTCAAATCCATCTTTTTGCATAGTTATGGGCAAGGTGCTTCGGGTTAAATTATATTTAGCAGAGAGAGGAGATTCGCGAGAGCCTTTAGCACTGTGGTGTGACCAATGTAATGACTGTCCTTTCTCTGTTCTCATTAAGGCTGTGTTGTATACGCAAGGAAAAGTCAGGAAGGTGAGGCTGTAGGACCTCGGTGTCTTCCTGTAGCAGCCTGGGTCAACGTACTGGCCAGGGACAGCCAGGCTGGCGAAGCTAAGCTGCAGGAGAAGTGCTGTGCAGGGACAGGATTTTCCCTTGACAGATGCCTCTGTGCCATGCCTCTTGCCGCTGCGTGACACTCTGCTGCGTGGGAGCTCAACCTCCAGCAGCAAAGTTCAATCTCTGTGTTGTGGAGTAATGATATTTTTTTTTTTTAATGATTTGATTATTTAAAAAAAAAAATTGTGATCTTTGGCTAGAAGAAGATACATAGCTGTTACAGAAAGTAAGTAAGCAAAGCATGATTAGCCTCAACCTTTGGAGCATGACACTGATTACTTTACTTTTGCTAAATAGTATCTTGGTCCTCTAGCACTGAAATGAAGGGGGTCTTGCTGGTAGGCTCTATTCGGTAAGAATGAGAGTGGAAAAATCAGGCCTGCAGCCAATTTACCGGTGGTGCTGTCTGTCATTGAGACCAATTGCTTAGGAATATAATTGTATCATTCTTGTCACCAATATTGATATCCTCTGACTGACTGCAGCTAAACGAGTTTTTATTTTTGCAGAATTTCCGGGCTGTTGCATGATAAGGCGTTGTGGTGGATGGCACACAGTCAGTGGTTTGAAACAAATGAAGTTTTTTCTTCATATTTGAAACAGTGATGAGTATTAAGCAATGCTTTACTGTGCTGATGAACTAGCAGATGATGTCCTTTAAGGCTGCATGTGTGTCAGCAGCCTGTTTGAAATAAGTATTGTACCTACTTCTCTAAGCCCCATTCGGCAGAAAAATCCTTTATAAAGTAACATAAAAGTAAACAAGGTGGGAAGGCAAGCAACCCTACATACGTTCTTATTGTATACGCTGTGGCACATGCCCACATAGCAATTCACAGCCATTCTGATAAAAGCAGCATCATTGAGAAATGTGACGGAGGAGGGTGATCTGTGCCGTGCAGAGCAAGGAGGACAGAGATGGCCCATAAACCAGCCTTAGCTCCATGTGGGTTAGTGGCAGCACAGCAGTCTTACAGGGGGTGGGTTGTGAATGTGCATTCCTAACTCTATTACTTATCCCCTGGGCCAGAAGGGCCAGATGTGTTGCATAGGCAGCATATTTAATCTGTGAATGATCATTCCTGATGGATCTCCTCCAGCCAGCCTGAAAGTTACGTTACTGGGCCCCAGCCCACTTCACGTAGAAAGACAAGACCACCCAATCTGGTGCCTTTAGGGAAGGGAGAAGGTGGAATTACTGTGATTACGATGATTAATAGTACGCTCTGTGGCCAAAATGCTTATATACTGGTGTCTAACCCAAGGCAGCTAAAGCCACACTGGCACCTAAAAGCGTAACCGTATGATTCTCACAGGAGTTAATAGGGTGGCGTTCCTTTCATATGTTGCTATAACTCATTTTCTTTTATTTAGTTATGCAAAGTCTAGCATGCTGCACTTGAAAATTTTGTCCTGAGCGTAAACCATGCTGACAAAATATGGTCGCTTCTGGGACTGAGGCGAATGAAATTTACCACAGTATGGCCATACAGGAGGGGAAAACCTGTTAAAGTCCTTCTATGGACAGTTATGACATACATACGTTAAAAGGCTTTGAGACCTTGCACAATGACGAGCCCCTCTCTTCCTAGGAGAGGTGACAGGCTGAAACAACAGTGTCAGAATCAAAGCCTCTTAATATATTATATTATTGTCTTGCAAAGATCTGAGACTCAGGTTTGTGCAGACTTACCACTGTCCTAACACAGGAGCAGTCTCTTGATTTGCTAAAAGCTGATCATCGTAGAGGCAGACCTGGAAGAAAAGAAGTGTTCTTGCACTTTTATGGGCCAGGAAACTCAGGGCTGTGGCTATAACATTTTTGCTTCACCGTTCATTGAGACCAATGGCCGAGTGCCCGTTGTCTCCGCTGGGCACGGGAGCAGGTAGCCAGTGACTCCTCCAAGCTTGTGCAGAAGGAGGTGGTGGCAAGGCTGCGGGCTGCATCCGTGGCCAGTGGGCTCTGGTGCAGCGCCACAATCCCTGCCGCCTTCTCAGAGTGTCCTTGCTGCAGGAAGTTTGTATTACGTGGAGGATGGTAGTGCCTGAAAACATCCCCACTGGAATAAATCAGCATCTGAAGTCGAGAGTTCAAACACAACTTGCTTTTCTACTACTTCTGTAGTCAGTCTGGTAATTTTTGTTTGGCTTAGGAAAAATAGGAATAAGTGTTACATTTGTGCTTAAAAGATTGTCTCTCTCCAGATAAATTTGTTATCCTTTTTCTCATTTTCAACAAGGAAAACTTGCTTTTGCAGCAGAGATTTTGACATTAAGTGTCTTGATAGAATAATAGGCGTGAGATGGATTGCAATCTATTGCCTCAAGACTTTGCCAATCATAAACTGAAATCAGTTAATTCATTGAGTTAAATCTTGCTATATTGTGCAATGTGCTAGTAGTATTAAAAAAAATCAATCCAGAAAATATATTGATCATATTATCTCCATAGCAACAAACAATAATGGGATAATGTTAGCTTAATAATTGTGCTTTGTGAAAACCTTTCAGAATAATTACTGCATTGTGGTCTTTTCACAATGTGGAATGCAATAACGCTTCTTCCTCGACTGCAGTCACCATCAGCACTGCGTCAAGAGATGTTGTTTTTGTGTGCATGCATACGTATTCATGGGTAATTTTGCTCCGGGTGAAACAATTTAGCAGACTATTTTGGGATTCATTTTTAAATGGTCAAGACCACAAATTGGCAATTGTTTTCTATGTGGTTTGTTTTCTCCCACCTCCTCTGACAACTGTCTACTGTAAAAAGAGGCCATTAACATTCCTTCTCCTGTGTCTTTCTTTAGAAGGCAGAAAGATTTTGGCGTGTCAGAAAACTAAATGTCCAGCTACTGTGTTAAGGATTTGGGAGAGAGAAAAACTCTGCTCTAAAGACAGTGCTTCAAAGCTGTTCCTTTAATTGAATTTAATCAGTCATCCTCTAGAAATGACCTGTTCCACAGGAGCCGAGATATTTGCCTGTGTTTTGGAGGACCTGATTCTCTTGTGCATCCTGCATTGTCATATAAATAACCTGAGGTGGTTATGAATAAATATGTATATTCTTACATACAAGTAGAGGAGTGCGTATAACATTTTTAGCAGGAGAGTCAGAGGAATAGATATATATGCTCTTCACCTGGTCTTGCTTTTATTTTTACTTCCAGATCAACCTTGTGATTTTGATCTTGAGTTAAAAAAGAGGTGTTGACCCAAATCTGTGATGGAGATGCCAAGTTTAATTTAGAGTGGTCAAAAAAAACCCAATTTAATCCCTGAAGTTTATGCAGCCTCTAAACTGTCTTGTCTCCATAAAAGCCCTCAGGGATCTGGCAGTGGATCAGGAGTCCACTCATCTTCTGGCCGTGACACTATTTCCTGATGTACCTGTGTGCAAGAGCTCGTTTTAGAGATCAGCCAGCAGAGAGATTCTCCATAGCTTTCGTAGGACATCCTGTACTATCCCCAGTGGTATGGTGGGATTCCCCTTTACTTCCTAGGGCATGAGTGGATGCCACGTTCTTCAATGGTCACTCCTCTGGCCCTTTTCCTGTGGGACAAATGCTAAACAGGTTAAACGTTTAGCAGCACTTCTTAAAAGTGCATCATATTATTTTGGTTCTTACTTCCAAACAGAATTTGTCCTTCAAATGGCCCATAATTTGATTTCTTACCATTAACCGGATAGGAGTCCTCTTTTCTTTGAGGACCCCCAGGAGAAAACCCCTGCTTTGGAACTGCTGTTGGAACTAGATGATCTTCAAGGTCCCTTGGAACACAAACCATTCTAAGAGTTGTTTTCTGTCCCAGGCAGCGGTTACTTTCTGCCAGTGGCCCAGTCTCATAGGAATGTAGTTAATTCACAGGGAGAGGGAGGAGCAGTGGTTGCTCTTGACTTCGTGCCTTGTGCCAAAGCATCTAGTTTTGTATAGCTGTTGTACTGAACAAAAGTGCCAAGCCTCTCTTTCCTTTCTGGGTGCAGATGAATGCAATTATGAAAGGACACCTAAATACATTGGTTCCTCTGGAAAATATCTAGCATTTGCAGGTGTGTAACATAATTAATTTAAAAAAAAAAAAAAAAAGAGCCCAGATGGATTGACAAGGTGCTTTTTCTGGTGCTGCTGCAGAATCCAGCAGAAACCCTGACTGGTGATCTAGAAACAGAACTGACTGACTGACACTAGCCAATTCAATCCCCACCTCCAAAACCAAGCTCTTCTCTATGAAGTTGTCACAGTTGAAGCTATGACTGTGTTTTTCCTTGGCACCCCCTGTGCTCACCATGAGTGCTGGTTGGTGGCCTTGCCGATCCCTAGAGCTGTCCCAAATTCTCATTCCAATGCATCTTCCCATTTAGTTTCTTTGTGCTATTTCAGCTCCTACTGCTCTCCACAATCCTCTCTCCAGCCTGCGCAGGTGGCATGTTTGTCTGTCTTCTTCTTAGTCCCTTGTTCCAGGGAGGCCTGATATGGCTTTCTAGAGCATCTGTTTTCCATGCTTGGATCCTACCGGCTACCACATGAATGGCTTGGGTCTTAAACACTGTTAAGATCCAGGACAGAACATGAAGAGTAACTTACCTTGTGCAAACAAGGAGATTTTGTTGGAATAATTACTTTAAGCAAGTGAAGAGTCAACTGCCTAGTGTGACATGGCTGTTGAGGCTGCAGCTTGTCTTATTCCCGAAGGGATAAAGCTATTCTTTATGTTGTGTATAGGATCTCACAACATGTTTCTGTCTGTAGCGGTTTCAAGTAGGTCTCTCCTACCTAGTGGACTGTTGGTCTGGGAGCAGGATGAAGCACACCGGTGTTTGTTCACATGGCTAGGGTGAAGATGCTTGTATCTCAGCAGCCACGTGCCCCCTTGTGCCCTGCTGAATGTATGGGCTCACCTCAAGGCTTGTGTGTGTCAAGCAGACTTGTCTGCCCTTAACCTTGTGTCTTTTACGGAGGTGCCATGTGATAGATGGTAGTAAAAGGGGACCTGTCATGCCTATGCCTGGCCTGTCCGTGCTGCAGATAGCAGCATGCTCTGTTCTGCATCAGAGGGCAGTACAATCTATAGGGACATTTTTCTCCTTTCATGCTTGAGCGCCTGCATCCATACAAGGTGGGAATTAGACAAGAGGAAGCTGGGCTTGTCTAGCTATGTTATAATACAGAAATAGTCCTAGTATCTTTCAGTAATGCATTAAGTGGCATGATTAATGTCTGTTACACGTAACACTCTTTCCAGGTCTTTTCCCTTGATGGAGTGCTCCGCGTGCAGTGTAGTGCTTTGATTTGGGCACTGTTTTGTGTGTTGGTGCCATCAGGATAAAAGACCAAAAATTTAGGAGCTGACCACAGATGGAGTTTGTGATAATCTTTAGTTCTTTCAAATGTATGTTTCATAGTTTCAAACTTGGTGGCCAGAGATAATTAAGCGGCATGGATTTTATAATCAGTTCATAAACAATGGTGGAGACTTTTCGCACTATATAAGGGAAATGTCTCTGAGAAGGCCAAGGTGTTATCACCCACTGAATGAGTAATGTTGCTTCCTAAAGCTGAGGTTTTCTTGAAATCCACGTCTAAATAGTAGCCTCTTAGGCACTAATGAGTTAAAGCGATGTGAGATAGCCTAGAGTTTACATCAGAAAAGAAAGCTGAAATGCTGTCATCATAATTCTGTAGGTAAAGGTGCAAGATTTGCAGGTGGACATGTAATTTTTCCAGTACTTATTTCAAAATCTGTCTGCACTCTGTGGCATCTAAGAGAGGCTATTGCACAATGGGATTGGTTAATATCTTTTATACTTAAAAATGACATTTTCATAATCTAAAGCAATCTGCTGTTGATAGATCTGGGAAGGAGGGGGACGCTCTTCAGAAGCGGAGAAACTCCTTGGAGAAAATATGTCCCTGTCTCCCTTTCTTTGGAAAGAAGTCAACTTTCATTTCCCCAAATGCTGATTTGTTGCCCCCTAACACAGTGCTGTGTTGTCAGAGTACTCCCGAAATGTTTATTTTCCTTAGATGCAGCTAGCATGTCTGTCTGTCCTACAAGAAGTTGTATCCATTTCTTTAAATTATGCAATTACTGCTTTGCTTCCCTTAAGGGAGGCCAGCAAAGAAAAGTAATAAAATTCATTCACCATTAGTGAGATGTGCTGAATGCTTACGCTAATCCATCTGAGAGACGTTGAGCACACAGTGAAAATACACATCGCAATGGTCTTCTGTTGCACAATGAATTCCCTCCTATAGAGAGCACTGTAATTCTCTGTTTTCCTGTTGTAATTTAGTGGTGTGGTAATATTAAGAAAGGCAACAAGGATGGTTAGAGATCCAGTGGAATTACATACAAGAACAGATTCTGTAGGAGAGAACTACGCTCAGTTTGGAAAGAAGACAACTTAGAAGAGATTTAGTGGAAATTACATAGCCTAGTAAAAAAAAAAATAAATCCATCATTCCTTTCTCTTTTTTTCCTAGTTTCTTGACTTATTATAAATATATGTTTATCACAGGATCAGAAATTGCAGTAAGTCTGTAAGACCTCACGTGGAGCCTTTCATGAACACATATTGCACAAATTGTATTTCTCTTTGTACATATCTTCATAATAACATGTTTGCTGGTTTTGATAAAGATTCCTAGAAGCTGGAATAGGTGTCTTCTGTGACATTTACTATTAAGTGAAATAAGGGCCTAGCAGGTTTAAGAGTTATCTAGACAATAGTCCTAATAAAAATAGTAAGGTTCCAATTATAGCTCTACAGCAGATATAAACAAGGTCGAAGCTAATGGCAGGCAACTTCCAAATAGATAAAACAGATAAAAAGAAATATTATTTTAGCCAGTGTAATCAGTCTGAGAATTCATCGTTGCAAGAATCAGGGAGCTGAATACAGCAGCTGGAATAATTTGAGGGTCTGGGTAATTTTATGACTAATTACATTTGTAGCTATGCATATTATGATAAGAGTAATTGAATCTTAAGCTAACGGTTGGGCGAGGAAGAAACTTCTCTCTATTTAAAGCATTTTAGAGTTAACCATGTATGTAGAGTTGTTTTCCTCTTGCCTTTCTCCAGAGCCTCAGGCATGTGATATGTCTGAAAGCTCACAAATAGATGGAATTTGTTGATATTCCTATCTCATATACTGTCTGTGTTTCTGTGGCAAAGGAGGAGTGGTATTGTAAGATACCAGGAAGGAGGACTGAGAAACCTGCAGCTTGTCTCTGGCTCTACCATTGACTTCTTGTGTGGTGTTTGACAAATTGCCTAATCTTGTTTATTTCCAACTCCCCACCTCTGACAGATGGGCACTTGCCATCCCAGAGATGTTGTGGAAATGAAGTTTGCAAAGTGAAATGAGATCGAAAATAAAAAGACAAAAAGAAAGTGAGAATCTCATTGCAGGATGCCAAATTAATGTCTGAGGCCGTATCTATGTGGGAATTCTCTGGAAAGTTAAGGTGAATCAACTAGAAGTGTGCAGTGTGCACACGCGAAAGTGCAGTAAATCTTTTCCGCTAGAGAAGAGTCTCTTGGAAGTGGCTGTGTTATCACCTTGAGAGGCTGCCATAGATGGGCTGAGTTATTCATCCTACACTCTATTTTTTTTCTAAGTATCCACATCCTATCATCTCCTGTGCCTCAAAACCCTCCGTGAGGTGCTTGCCCTTGCTATTCTGACTGGGTGGCTGTTCTAAAATTTTACTACTTTGATAGTCAATAACTTTCATCTAATTTCTAGCAACATTTATCCATGGCCAGTTTATACTCGTTTGATCTTTTAGTAATGCAGGCTTTTATATTAAATAGATATTTTTCCCTCCCTGATGATTACTCCCAGTACATTTATAGACAGCAAGCTTGTCTCCTCCCTTTGGTCTGCTAAAATGAAACTTTGGTTTGCTAAAATGAACTCTCCTAATTACTACTTGTAAGACAGGCCTTCTGTTCCCTGAGGATCCTTCGTAACCCTTTTCTCCACTCGTTCCATTTTTAATTCATTCCTTTTGAACGTGGCTCATCAGATTTGCATGCAGCATTCCAGAGGAAGTGTATCCTAGATATTCTACATTTGTAGTTTCCATCATACTTGTTGTTCATCGTTATCCTGTGGTTGATATGTCCATCTAGGTTTTTCCCTTCTCTATCATTTTCAAACGATAATCATAGAGTCAAAGAATCATAGAATGGTTAGGGTTGGAAGGGATCTCAAAGATCATCTAGTTCCAACCCCTCTGCCGTGGGCAGGGTAACCCTCCACTACACCAGGTTGCCCAAAGCCTCGTCCAACTTGGCCTTGAACACTTTCAGGGATGGGACATCTGCAACTTCTCTGGGCAACCTGTTCCAGTGCCTCACCACCCTCTGAGTGAAAAATTCCTTCCTCATATCTAATCTAAATCTGCCCTCTTTCAATTTAAAGCCATCTACTACTGCAGGAATTCTTGGAGTTAGCGTAGTCCCTCTAAGGGTGTGAAGCTTTGCTTTCAACTAAAGACCCTCCTCTGTTGCAGTTGTTCAGGTTCTTTAGGTTGTGCAATTCTTCTGATATGACAATCTCAATCTTTCTGCCTTCTGAGGAAAGAATGTCTTTCAGCCCAGAACCATGAATGTACTTCACTAAAGTCTATCTGCTTTTTCCACTGAAGTCAGTCCTCAAAACACTGAACATGGTTTGTCCCAAGACTGACCCTTGAGAAATCACTGGGTTTCCTCCTTTCATGCCCGTACTTTTTCTTTCAACTCAGTCCGTACTTATTGCCCTAGAGCTTGCATATTTACTGTCTCTTACCTTTTATCCTGATCTTCGTTCTTTTGGGTGTGATGACTGTGCTGGCCTCCAGACCAAATGCATTACTGAGGTCTCTGTACATCTTCCACTGTTCCCTCACCAAAAAAACGTGTTATCTTCCCAAAGAAATGTAACATGGGGTGTATCCCATTTCCCATTCCTCTGACCCTCTTTCTTTTTGGTATTTGCTGTGAAGTGGGATGCCAGGCTGTTACTGGTGGGCCAAAAGTGGTGCATGAGGGAATGTTGACTAGCTGCAGCTGCTCCATCCAGCTGTGCCGCTTGTGCGGTGCTGGTGCTTACGACTCAAACGTTAAAGACATATGGTGGGGTTTGTGAGAAAATCTGAGGACTGAGTGTGTTCCATGCACGGGGAAATCTTGCATGCTATTGAGGTCAGGCTCGCAATTGTGTATTTACTTGCTTGGCTTCCCCTCCCTCCTGCCGACTCTTCAGTTACCAGCCTATTAGAATCAGCCATTAACCTGGTTAATGGGGAGAGACAGCAAATACCAGAAAGGATGATGTGCTTCTCTTAATTCTCTCTTGGAAACTTGACTGTTGTAAACTGTAAATATCTCAAGCAAAGGCTGAAAAGAGTCCAAAACATGTCTTCCTTTTGTAATGCAGGCACACCCAGGCAGAGGAGAACGACATGAGGCTGTTTTCTCCTTAGTACTTCACTGGGAAGTGATCTTTGGGGGAGAAGGGGTAACACCCTACCAAAACTGCCCAGGTTGCTTTGAGCTGGCCATATGCAGGCTTTGGGGTGGTGAATCAGCATGGCGGAATCGTATTGTGCCATCTGATCCTTTTGGTTGATACAGTCCATTGAGGTGATACCTTGATGCCATCTGATCCTTTGGATGATATGACTCGATCCCAAGAGCCTCTGCCCTCTCTGACTAGGGCAGGTGATGGACAGCAGAAGGGGAAGAGGGTGATGAAAGGCATGGAGTAAGGGCAGAGTGAAATAGAGAGCTTGTGCAAGAGGGAAGACAATCATCTTCCAGGGAAGGACTGGTTGCTCCCAACGCTGATGCGACAGCTTCTTGTTCCATTAGCAGGGACTAATATAGTGCACTGAAATAAACCTGCCCGCTTAGTTTTTATAGAAGACCTGAAAAGGTAGAAGGAAAAAAATTTATAATTTGTTTGGTATTTAGTTCAGGTGTTTTTTTTTTTTAATTGTGTAATGAGAACACATTGTCCAAATTTTCATATGCAGATTCAATTAGTGTTCAGTTAATTAGCCTTTACAGATGAGGATTAACTTAATTACATAACACTAACCTCTCTTAATAACTATTAAGGGTAGGAAGGCTGCTTTTAATAAATTTGGAAGGGCTATATGTGTTTTTAAAAATCTGAAATGGCATACACATAAATTAAACCAAATTATACACAGAGGACAACCATTAAGGGTAACGATCAAAGGAAACAAACTATGTACATGGCTCAGAATCAGGCTGGTTAGAAGTTCATGCTGGTTTCTTCCTCTTGTCTTCTAGCATCCTAGTGTTTTCACTAGGATTATTACTGGAGATGCATGTACAGTATGGGGTCATTCCTTCAAAGTGGGCTGCAGTCTGATAAAAGGTTGCTTTAATTAAATGTTAGCTTGCATTTAAAAAAAGATCAATTTGGGTACTAGGTTATTAGCAGTTGTGGGGTTTTTTCCAGGTGGTCTAAGGAAAAAAGACATGCGAAGCCCATTGAATACTAAAAATGTGATCCATAAATGTCAGTCATTGTCATTATGTACCATAAATAACTGTATAGATTTTTCTCTCTTGATATAAAGTGTGCACACTGATGCTTTGGTTATTAATGTCATAGTGAAACAGACCATCACGTCTGACTACAGGGTGGTGAGGGTGGAGCGTATATGGAACTAGTGATGGGATGTGGCGATTTTGGTTTCCGAGTCACAGGTTTGAATCCAGGCTGTCTTGGTAAGTGACTGACATCAGGTAGTGCAAGATGTTTTTCAGAAAGGGGCGGCAAAAGAAGCCTTTTTTCCCCTTGGCTATTCTTGCATGGGTAACGTTTGCAACTTGCAATGGATTTTGATGGGCACACCACTCTGCACACAGCTCAGTAGCTACTGTGAGGAGCATACATTTGCTGAATCCCAACTATGTGGCCCCCTTCACACCATTTTATCTAGTGACCCTTAAGGACGATAGCTAAGTTCACAAACCATGTGATTTGTTTTCCAGCTGCAGCAAGCTGAAATGTTACAAAGCATCCTCCATGCAGTCTGGGTCACTTTAAGCTTAAGTTTAAAGTCACTAAAGTCCCCATTTGCAGCCACGGGATCTGCAGGTGGTGAGCAACTGAGAAGGGTAGGTTGGATATGCCTCATGTCAGACACCCCAAAAATCGAAATGCATGCCTCTTTCTGAAAAATTTGGCTTAGCGCCTACACCCATTTTCACCAAGGAGGGAAGATGACATTGCCGCAGATTTTTCTTTGCTGTGATGAACTAGCAAGGTGAGTGTGCAACAAGGAGGGAATTGCCAAAGGATCTCTCTTGCAGTGGCATAATCTACTGAAAAAAAGGAAAGCGGATACTTGAGTCAATGGAGTCCTTTCTGAAGCCCTTTCATGTGTATGCTGCTTAGGCTCAAGTCTCAGCATTCAATGTCTCAAGATAGATGGTTGGCAATGGCCAGGCTTGGCTCTGACTGATGTGCACCCCAGTCTTGTTCCCTTCTATGGGGGTTGCACCTGTATGCCTGAGAGCAGGATTTGGGCTTGCCAGCGGTTCTACCCACAGACGCAGCTGATGATACACGCTCAGAGGAAGGGGAGAATGCAAATTCCCTGTAGGGAGGCAACTGCCAGCCATGTAAACAAAGAAGCCTTCTGGGTGTGCAGCAATCAGCCCACTTGAGCTGCTGTTTCCATGGTGTACCAGATGCTGTAAAATATGCTTTCTTCAGGGAAAGAAGCTTTTCATACTCCTGCATTATCTTGTTTGATAATGGGCTGTCATCAGGCTGGTACCTCACTGTAGGGGCCACATGCAGCAAGTCCCCCCTGCCCCAACCCTTTTCTGAGTTGTTGACAATTTGTATTCTGCAGCTTCCAAACAAAGAAAAAGCTAAGTGATTTTTCTGACTTGGAACACCGTTGCTGACTATGTTTTTACTTTTCATTATTACGAGTGACTGTTTAATGTGCTACAGTTCCTTCTGATGCACATGGTGTCATGTCATAATACTGTGCATTGTTTTGCTTTTCAGTTTCCTTCTGTCTTCCTAAAAAATTAGAATGTATGTTTCCATTTTTCCTTGTTTACCTCCTTCCTAACCCCCACATTGTTTCATTCTAGCTCCTGTCTTAAGACTATTTAAGCCATTTGGGTACATGTCAGCAGGCACCATTTCTGAGTTCACTTCTCCTCCTTGTGTTCACCCTCTGGGTGGCCTTGAGTCAAAGAGAGGTCTCTGTCTCCATTTTCTTGTCAAACAGTTGCTGCTGGTGGGCAGGTGCTTAGTTATCCTGTGCGTATTAAGTACAATTGCAATTATGAACCTGGGCAAACCTGCAATAATAAGCCTTGGAGCAGATTGACCTCAGCTAGTGTAAATAAGTTATCAAAGGCACTGAAGAGGCTTGCTGTGCTTCAAACATGACTCATAGAAGAAGGATGATGTTTTCAAGGTACCTGTCTACTGGAAGCCATGTTCAGGGGTGATGCTGCAAAACTGACAGAGCCACATGGATGTAGCGTATCTCCTCACTTGTGTACTGAGACCATCAGAGGTTCATTGGCCTTCATTGTGGCAGTCAAGGAGAAACACAAGTGCCTTCATACAACTCCAGCTGAAAGGTGTGCCTTGATTCGTCAGGGATACACACACACACGTGTTCCCTCTGCCTTTGCCCGCACTCCAGGCACCACAGCCTCACAGGGCTCTGCCATGTGCTGTTTGCTCGTTGTTCTCAGGCAGCCCAATAAGACCTGCTCCGGGGTGCTCGCTCTGCCTGTGGATGGAGCCAGAATAGCAGCAGGTACCCAGGACAGGTGGTGGAGGCAGACAGTGGTGTGTATGTGTGTGCAGCGATGCAGGGCGTGAGAAAGCATCCTGAAGTGTGGAGAACGAGTGCTTTTTTGACTCCCGAGGATGCTTTCTCACAATATCTCCCAGATGTTTTTCTACTCCTTCCCTCCTCCCATCCTACAGGCTTGTACTTCTTGCTTTAGGGGAAAAAACTAAGTGTGGTTAATTTTAAGCCAGTGCAATCATTTAGGAGACCTGGAGGTGGAAAACCAGTTATTGGTTAACAGGCCTGATTTGAAACGTGTTCTGCCCGACCCCTCTACTGCAGCGAGCCAGGAGCAGTGCTTCCAAGCTGGCTTTCTGGAAGGCTTTTTCACTGAATCATTTAAAGCCTAGGCTTCTTGTAAATGTTAATATCCTGCAGGCTCGCTGGAATGCAGCTGGTGGGTACAGCAAGCACAACACCTATGTGCGTGCTTGCAATCTGAAGCAAAGCTTAGCAGGCAAGGTGTAGGCTGTGGTTTGGGATGTCCTCATTGAAAGTTCAGGCTAGGAGGCGAGCGGGCTGGAGGGCAGACCTGATTCTGTGTTGTCTCACAAGACTGGAAGTCCCTCTGCCCTGTGCGGCCGTTACTGTGGTGATACAGCAACACTTTGCACCCCATGTCCGACTTTGCCCAGTGCTCTCCGGTGAGACCCTGCCCCGGTGCGGTTGTAAATCTGCCGGCTGTGGTTACGCTGGCTGGAGCCGCGCTCCCGGGCAGAGCGGTTGGAGCGCACCGGCGAGCTGAGCCTGCTTCGCGCAGCCTCAGGTGGCTGCTTGGAGGATAGAGCTGGGGGGAATTCGGCCCCAGGATTTCCCCTTGCATCATCGGGGAGGAAGGCAGTAGGCAACCTTTGTAATGCTGAAATTGTAAGAATCGCAGGCTGAAACCCTGCTACTGCTGGAGTATCACTGTAGCAAAATGCAGGTCACTGTCAATGCTTGCATACCTTTTCCCCTCCCTCGGTGTCTGCAGATAAAAGCCTTTTTGAGTTAGCCATATGCATTTGTGGTATCACAAAGGCTTTGTCCACCTTAGTTTTTGTGTGCTGATGGATGAGGCTTTTCCGCTTACCTGAGTAGTAAAGTATTTTTCAAGTGAGAATATATATTCTTTTTTCGGGCAATCATCTAAACCACCTCTTTCATAATTTTACCTTTATTGTGTTTTCTTACATGCCATCCAGTGCTTTAGCTTTTTGTAGTTTAAGGAAAACCTAAAGTTCTTGCCTTAACCTAGAGATGTACCATCCTGTAGAATATACATATTGCAAGTCCAAGACTTAAAAACAAACAAACAAAAAAACCCAACAAATGTATTAAAAATAAGAAACAATTGGAGGGCTTTCTAAGAGGAAGACTGTAGGTGGTGGCAAGTGCTTTGCTAATTTGGCTGATAAGTTAGCACCCAAGGGTGATAAGTAGGATAACTGCTTTTGATTACCAGATTTTCTTTTGCTGAGTGTGGTAAAATGCTCCCAAAGCATACACGCATTACGTGGTCTTGTTTGTTTATGTCTGCGGTTAATGTATTTACAATAGTTCATATTGTTCTAGCTAATATTCTGCAGTAGGTAATAGAAAATAAGAAAGATTCAATATGAGGCATAAGTATTCTACTTCGTTAGGGAATTTTCTCTGAAGAATGAAGATAGATCACAATAGTCTTTCTTGATTTAATATAAATGCAGATTAATGTAGTCAAATATGTTATTTTCCCATAGACAAGTTACAAACACAATGCAGTATGATTATCAAATATCGTAGTGTTGTTAAAACATATTTTTTTATATTTATTTTTTGGGATGCATTTTGCACACCTTCTTTTAGATTAATCAGTTTGAATTCATTTAGGACATTAACAATTTAGTATAGTGACAGGTTTATTTATATAAATGGATACTAATTTTCATCAGTTATGAAAATGAAACACAGTAAAAAATCTAAAACTTTGTTAAAATAAATCTGCTTACTATTCTGCAGTGTCCCAGGTGACTGCCTCATGCTAAAATCCAACTTTGCAGGTTTGGGTTGGTTTGGTTTTTTACTCGTATAACTAAAACCCAAACAAGATAACTTTTCCATATTCCCTGTATTTCTCTTGTGTGTAGTAAGTCATATACTTATTCTGTTGTTAATTTCTCTGTCAGTTATTCAATCCACACACATATCAGAAAAAAATTGAGTCAAGACCTCAATCACGAAATTAGTTAAAAAAAAAATAATCATGAAATGGTAACATTTTTGAGTGTCAAACCCTGATGAAAACATGTTTCATGGCTTTCCAGGCTTTTTGGAGGGTTGGGATTTTATTTTTCAGTCATCATTTCTAGGCTCTGTTGTTACAGATGGCCAATGAAAGAAAGGTCAGGTTATGAGTTAATACCATGGTTCTCTTAGTTGAAGTTCAAATCTTTGGTGTGAGTGTTAGCAACACTGTATAATAGAGTTTCCTTTAAGTACTGTTCTAAAAGACTTTGTTATTTTTTCTTTTATCCAGGGATTTTGGGAAAACCACACAAAACTCATAAGAGAGTACGGACCTGTTTGTGGGTAAGCTTAGTAGTGCCATCAGCTTTCCTCTTTTCTAGCTCTTGCTGTTTGGGTTTGTTGAATGGGAGAGGAGAACATGCCAATATAAGATGTTCATCAAAATGCAGAGTGCAATGTTTGAGTCTGGGGGACAGAGGTGGAGGTTGTTTGATGACACGCAGAAAGTAACCTTGGCTTATTTCAGTTCAGCATTTGGTGTTGGACTTCTTCTCTTTCTAATTTTAATTATGCACATAAAATTTAGTCTTTTTCAGAACTGTACAAAGCTACCAGCCTTCAGTATTCTCTTTTCATCTGCATATTCTTATGGTGAACAGTGGAAGTAGTAATTTAATGTCTTAAGAAAAAATTCACCTAGTTTATGAAATAGTGTGAATTTGGTTCAGCTGTTGCTATCTGTATTTATGCAGAATTCCTAAACTGAAAAAACAATGAAGTACAGATTAGAAATGAGGCATTCCTCTCTCTATAGCTCAGCTGTGCTATCTTAGTGGTTTATTAGGAGTAAAGAGAGTATAAGCAATATATCCCTTCATACAAGCCCTTCCACGTTTCTGTGAATGTCATTTCTGTTCCAAGAACTACTTTTCAGTTGTCATCATTTTAAGTGGAAATGCAGTTATTTCATGGTAGCTTCTATTGTTGTCATCAGCTGATGTTTCTACCGTAACTGTTATTTCAACATAGACGTAACAAGCAATATCCACAAAGTACAGACAATGTCAAAATTTTTTTCCTGTGTTCTGCAAGGGGTTGAAGACACTTGCAAGAGAGCATATATGAATGTTCATGTGCATATTTGATCAAAAATGATATAAGTATGCTTTGTATGCTCTTCCAGCAAAAAAGCTCTGTCAGAAAGAAGTCAGACTCAGGCATATGAAGCATTCGATGCTCCAGTCACAGCCACCTTGTGGCATTTCTGCTCAGCCCTAAGGACAAAGTACTTCAGGAAGTGATGTAAATAATGAATTCCAAGGGTTAAGTACTTGTCTAAGAGGAAATAATGCAGTGGCTTGGCTGGCCAGGAATGGAGAAAGATGTTCATTAACACTATGGCAATTTGTATGTTGTGTAACAAATGGAAAACGACTGAGGCTTATTGTCTCTGTGACCTTTGGTGTGATGCCCTTAAATGACAATAATGTAAGAACATCGGCATTCATTCTTCAGTGTATTTCCCTCCTTATTAATATCATGTCTGGTTTTTTCTAAGCTGAATTTGGGACAAGTTGCTGTTTAGTCATCTGTCTGCTCACTTGGCCAGGCGGAGGCTACGTCATTGGAGAAAGAGATGTATAATTACAGCGTGTGACTGGATAGATAAAGTTTCATTTTTCCAATCTACCCACAGCCGTTAGGGAATCAAACCTCAATGAGACTTGTATGGGCTGCAAAGCTGGATGATGGTGGTAGTGGTCAGCAAGGACAATACTGCCTCTTTGGGATCTTGTAGGGAGGAGGAGTGACCAGATGAAGCATAACTATGTCCCATTTATTGTGTGCATGAAAAACTCAATTTGTGAGGGATCTAGGAGGCTGACAGAGAATAAATGCTGCTTTTTGATAACTCCCAGAAAAACAAAGCTTTGCTTTATTTATAGTTGGAGGAGGATGTTTTAAAACCTGGCTTGCGAGCTGCTGTTCGATAGGTATGTTATGTGTCAGGGAGTATTTATCACGGTCCTGTGAATTAAAGAAATTCCTTCTCCTTCCCTATACATCTTCTGTGTGATTCTTTCTGTACCCTTTGAAATAGGCAATAAATGGTAGGTGTGTTTATGTGTATGGTCCCAGCAAAGTATTAGATCTGGCAGTTGGAAGAAGATGTGGCGTTTCGCTTTTTCCAGATTGAAAACTGCTTTCCAATAAGCATAAAGAGCAATGATCTTTATTTCTACGGTGGTGAAGTGAGTTGAATACAAATCTTTGGAACTGAAGCCTTTTTTTCTTTCTAAGGTCACTTGAATAGTCTGAATGATACCATCACAACTGTTTTCTTTTGTGTGTGAATTGGTTTCCTTGACAACAGGATGTCAAATCAACTTTTCAGCTTTAATCAAGTCAAAACAATATATCCCTTCCATTCCAAAAGGCCTCAAGTCGTAGAGAATTATTTCAAGTAAGGCTTTTGTAGGTCACAAAAGCATTTCTTTTTTTCTTTGCTCCCGTGTGCCAATCCAAAGGAGAGGTGATGATATTACTCTTTTATAGAGAGAGACAATGCAAATAGTCTTCAGTTGTGTGTGCTGTGAAAACTGTTTTCATATAGAGATGGCCTAAGATGGAGGCCAAGGCAGAAACAAACAGCACTAGTTTGGTGCAAAAGCAGAGTTGGGGCATTTCTGTTCAACAGAGGAATCCAAGCCACTGATGTGACTTTTGAAAAGATCCTGCAACAGAATGGTAGTTTTTGGTTTATAGTTCAGCTATAGTTTGATGTATCTTCTATAAAAATATCTCCTCTAAAATATGTGTACTGGTTCTCCATACCAAAAATAACTGAAAAATATCCTATTTGGAAAGCAATGTATCGATACATGTTAAGGTTTGTGTTGAATATTCTCCTTTTTAAGGTAGGAGTTTTGCAGGAAAGGAGTCTTGGTGTCTGTGGAAATTAATGATTTATGTCACTTATTTTTTGGATCAACTTTGATGTTTTGATGCTTTATCTTTTTCCCTACCATATCCAATTGTTCCATTTCAATTTGAGGTTATGGCTACTGATCAGAAATAGGTGGTAAGAGCAGAAAACAAAGAGCTGCTGGATTGAGGAGGAGAAATAAAGGGAGAGATTATACTTTATGGAATCAGAAAAGCAACTGCTACAACATGAGCAGAATTAATTTTACTTTATATACACACTTTGCATGCATTTGACCACTCTACTGCGATCGCATCATACTGGCTTTACAGCACTGTAAGCATGTATGGCTGATTTGGAGTCGCAGAATAGTGCCAAAATAAGTAATACGTTCTAGCCCAACAACACACCACCAGTGAAGGAACAGAAAATACGATATAGCCCCAAGCAGGCAGGTGATTGCCTCTGGGACGAATGAACCTATTCTGCCTTTGACTGTAGCAATGCTTTTGGATGTGGGGAAGAGTGTAAGAGTTCACAATGTAGACCTCAGCGCGTACAATCGGAGAGTAAGAACAGAAGATTAAAATTTGGTGCAATTTGTGGGGTGACACTCTTTCTTCACGTCCTTTTGCATCTCAAACAGCTTGCAGCAGGTCAAACCCTATTCTTACTCTTCCTTCATTTGAACTTTCAACTCAACCTGCTGTGAGAAGTCTGACAAACTATGTAGTAGCTCAAGTGCTAAGGAGGACGAGAACAAAGTCAGGGAGGATGAAGAGATGGGTCTAGGAGCAGCAAGAGGATGGAGTTTGGATTAAACCACCTCTATAAAGCAGGTGACAATTAGTGCATTTGAGCCCATGGTTGTCAAACTGTGACCTGGCAAAGAGAATCAACGATCATGGATTTTCTGGAAAAAAAAGATTTCATGGATTTTTCTCAAAATCTGGATTTTCTGATGGGGGGAGGAACTAGTGAGAATGTTTCTGACAAAATTCAATTGTAAACCATTCTCAGTCCCTAATAAAACCACCAGCTGCAAGCTGCATCTACCCAAATTGAGCCTCTGCTGGGCTGCAGCATAAGCATCCCAGGATCGGCACAGAACCACAGAAATCACGTCAAGGTGCAGGCACAGGAATGGGTGCATGCACGCATTGCTGAAGCATCTTGTGAAAACATGAATGTGAATGGAGCTCCATCTCCATATAACAAACATTATTTTGCAGTAGATTACTTCACGTTTTTAAGAAATACACAGCAAGCAACTTAAAATAGGACAGGCAATTTTGCTTAAGGTGTTCATGGAATTACTCAATGTCTGATCTGTGATGGTGTGTTTTTTTTACCTTAATGACTTCCTAGTATTCCTGAAATAATTTCCTCATAAGTCATTATTGGAACCAAGATCAAGCCTGGTCACTTAAATGGTTGGGTGGTTTAATGGATTAGGCTAGGTCATGGAGCCAGTCACTAACTCAAAATGCATCCAGGGGTGAGTTGTGATTGTAAACTACGTTGGCAGCTGACAGCTTTCCAGAAGTCTATGCAGCCAGAGTTGGTTCTATCTTAACGCTTGACATCTCCTCTCCTAAAAAAATGTTGCTGTAAATGGCAGTAGTTAGCACTTTTGCAGATGAGTCCATAATCAAACAGGTTGGACAAGAAACAGGCTTTCCTCGCTGCTGCTCCTGGCCTCTACATCAGGGCTGATGCACCTTGATTGGTCACTGTGGAGGTTTGGAGCTTTCCCCTTTTGTGGACAAAAGAGGGACGTGCATTTCTGGGATTTGGGCATTTGGAACTTATCTCAAAGTCTTATCCTTCCTCTGCCTTCCTCAAATGCGTCAGGGAAAACCCAAAGTGGATAGGGGCAGGATCTCCTCCTGCAGGAAACAGCTGATGTATTCATCATGCAGTTAATTCACCTGAAAAAAACAGTGTCTTTATTGCCATTTTAATTTCACATTTTAAAAAAAAAAAAAATCCCAAACAAAGCAAACCTCTCTATTTCCAGCCTTACTCTGCTTTATGTGGGAAGAGTAATCCCAGGACAGGTATTCTCATCTTTGTCTCTGAAGGATTATGTAAAGAAATAATTTAGTTTTATGAAACAATTTTATCTTCTTTGATTTCCTCTTTTACGTTGGAGGTCTAATGGACTTACTATCTCTCCTGTGGTCCTTCCTTTATTTTGATATTTTAAACAATTTACTTTTCATATTTCAGGTAGAGAAAATTATGCCTGGGCAAGGATGGGGGAGAGGGAAGAAAAACGGTCTTCCTATTTTCGATCTATAGCTCTTCATAATCTCTCTTTCACATTTAACCTGATAGAGATTTTTGGTAGCCTCACTTGCCTGAATTTTTGTTTTCTTAAAGAGCTATGTACTTTTATGGCCAGAGTCAAATCTTTCATAATCTGTCAAGATTTTTTTCTTTTCCCTCACTGTGTTTCCTCCTTTATGTGTTATGCTAAAGTCCTTTGACTCTATAGGATTGTTGATCAGACCCAGAATTTCTATTGTGAGTTAGAGTTATCTTTCTCCTTTAAATACCTGCAAAGTGTGGATACAGTACAGCAGAACCCTTAAACATGTGCCTAACTTTGGGCATATGAGTAATCCCATTAAAGTCAATGGTGTTGTTACTCAACATGCTTCAAGTTAGGCAGAAGTTTATCTACCTTGCTGAATCAGGGCCATAAAAGAAACAATTGCATTTCTGCCTGAAAAATTATGTGTACCAACAGCAGTACACATAAACACCTAGGTTTATTGTAGCTGAAAGAAGTTAATGGGGAGAAAAATATTTCTCCCCTCTCCCCACCCTCTCTTTTGACAGCACTTGGCACGTAGACAATTTTATTGCTCCTGTGTAATGTGCTAGCCGTTCTCGCTTAAATAGAAAAGATTATCTCAAAAATTGACTGAACAATAGGAGAATCTTAATATTCTTAAATTAAACTTTCAGAACCCTTCTTTCTTTTCTTTTAATTAACGCTTTCAGAATTTGTTAATAATAATCTATTTTTTAAAATTTGTCTTTTAAAAAAGAACCCAAACCCAACAATATCACTGCCTAAAATGTAACGTAAAGGTACAATGCTACATCTTCATCTGAATCTCCACACTTAACCATAATTAGATGTTGGTTATAGTTAGTTCCGATGGTTAAATCAAGCTGCTGGAACAAGTCCTGAGAGTTACTTATGGATATATCATCATCAGTTTCTCCTCATCTCTCTAGAGCTAATTGGTCTTAAAAACAGTGCCTTTTATGGGACTGATGCCTAAAGATTTACCCAAAAGGTGGCAAACCACACTGTTTTGAGAATTGGAGTCTAGTGTTATTGTTACAGTTGTAATAGGTTTCGTGAGCTGCCTGATCATTATGGAGCATTTTACGTTCTGTGTACAGAGACCTGTGGGATGCAGTTTATAGGCAGAATTTATGGTAAATTAGTTGACTAGTTTAATTCTGGCATGTTTCAATTGTACTTAGGTCTCTGGAATGTTGCAAATTGATGCTTAGTGTACTAGTAATGTTGAAGGCATTCGTTAATGAGCTCTTCTTTAGCCATAGACAAAATCTTATGTGTGGACTATGACCTTCCATGAGAACCATACAACTTGAGCTTGTTGCCTCTGTGATGACTGTTGATTTGTCACTGTAGCCTCTTGCTGTTCTGATCAGGTCCAGGAATACTTGTCTTCTATGTATTCAGAAACAGAGACTCAAAGGCCCAACAAAATGTCACAGTCCCAGCCCTCAGCGCAGACAAAGCCATTTCAATGGAAATATTTGATGCAGGTGGTGAACTCTACAGTGCACAAAGATCTCTGTCTCCTTCTCTGAGATTCCCGACGTTGCCCTGGGGTGGCTGAGGTGGAGGCATGTGCTCCTTGCTGCACTTTTTCCTAATCTCTTTCTTCCATCCATGACTGCTCCATGACTCTACTGCAGCTGTTCAAGCCAACGAAAGTCGAAGACCTGATGTAATCTTTTACACCTCTGGAAAGAGTGTGAAATCCAACCAGATGAGACAGACAACATTTAATGTACACTTGGCAAGGCAGCAAAGGACAACGCTGTCACCTGCACAATGTTTCCAGTGCTTGTTTCAGTACTCACAGTGGTTTGAATTAGTGTTTGCGTAGAGGGAAATCCCCTGGTTAGCACAGCACCACTGAGACAATGTTGGCCAGATGCAGAAAGGTTCTGCCAGACTGGGCAGAACTGTGCCAGCTCTGAAGATCAACAAGGGAAGCAGCTGGCCCAGCCCTTGTACCTGTATCTTAGCATTTGAGGAACCTGATTAAATCTTGATCTGCTTCTGCATGTGCAGGTAGCAGCTTTGGCTGAAAGGTGGTTTCACCTCCGCTTGCTCCCAGGGAGGTGTTTCTGAGTTCCCTTCTTTCCTTGAACGTTGATAGTGCAGCACTTAGTGGTGGAAGCATAGTCCTTGTGAGCTCCAGGTTAAGATTATTTGAAAACTCAAGTTTCTTTTGAAAGCATGCTGCCTGAGAGGCGTCTTACACCTGAGGTACAACATGGGTGATCTTTGATCTGTACTGCCTGCTTCTTAGCTAATTAATGCTTAAAATCGTCATTTCAAGGGGCCTGGGGTGGGACTGCTAAACAGATTGCCTCCTCTTATCACGTAACACTGCTATGATCAGCACCTGCGTACCAGACTGTGTCATCCTAATTTAAGGCGGCGGGAGGGAATGTTCTGAGTGAACCCCACAGTTGTAAAAACTAGTTTCCTAGACTTAATTTCATCTCGATCCACCCTCTTCACCATCTACCAGAGCTTACATTTGTTAATCTTAGTAACAGGCTGTAAAATCTGCTTTGTAATTTTCCCCCCCTTTCCACTGTTTGGGAAGAAGCACGCTGAGGGCTTTTAAAAGGCTGAAAAATCTGGGCGTTATTTTAGTATACCAGTTCTGTTTGAAAGATTTGGCTGTGTGTATTAAATGCTTTCATTAGAATTTCCTATGGCACCCAGAAGTATTGATGCAAACCTGAAGTGGATACATACAACGTGTAACGTCCAGGAGCTATTAATGGTCTCTGACTTCATCAGCTGTGTACCTGATAATGAACTGGTGTTCCCAGTGCCATGCATGGCAATTTTAAAATTAAGTTCCTGAATCATTTCTCCCTGCTCTACACAGAGGGAGGAAAATGCGTCATCTTCCAATGTCTGTTGTGGTTTAGGCCACTTAGGCAAATAAATGCCACACAGCCGCTCGCTCGACCTCCCCCATCCCCAGGATGAGGAAGGGAATTAAAGGAGAAAAGAGAAAGAGACCTGTGGATTGAGATAAGAACAATTTAATACTACTACTGTATGAATATGGATATGTACAATGATAAATATATACAAACGAGTGATGTATGGTGTAATTGCTCACCAGCCCTTGACCGAGGCCCGTCTCATCCTGAATTAATGATCCCAAAACAGATAAGTCCCGACACCGCAATCCCGGACGAGCAAGATGCCCGAAAATAGAGAGCGAGACAGAGAGAGCACTCCCAAGAGTCCAAAAGTGAGAGTCCAGGAAGAGCAAAGGCCCTTCTTTCCGGCTGACCCTCACTTTTATACTGGGCATGATGCTGCATGATATGGAATACTAATTGGCCCGTTTGGCCCTCAGACCTAAGTCTAAGTACAAATCATAAGGAGAGTCATGGACCCTCTGTCCCGGCCATGCTCCCCCCTATCCTGTTGTGCTCCTGTACACTGGCAAGAACACGGCAGCTGAAAAGTCCTTGAGACCTCAGTGCCAACTATAAACATCAGTGCTCTGTCAGCGTTCTTCTCAGAGCAAGTCTCAGACTACAACCAAAACACGGAGCTCTTCTAGCTGTTAAAAGAAGAGCTAACTGTCCCAGCTGAAACCAGGACAATGTCCCTTGCCCACCCTCCCTTCCCTTTCTCGGCAGCATTTGAAGCAGATCAACTTCAATCCTGTGACTCAGGAGTTCCTCCTGCCCTCATTGGTCACGCAGCTCTTCACAGGAGACTCATGTTACTGCCTCTCCAGGTGATTCCCCACTGCCAGTTCACCCTTCTTTGTGGCAGCCTGAAAAAAAATCTAAAAGCAGCTTGCGACTACCTTCTCGTGTGCTTTGAGTAACATCAAGCAAAAGGGGTTTCTCTTCCCCATATATCCCCCACTGGGGGTGGGAGAAGAAGGATGCAGAGAAGAAACTGCAAATCAGCCTCTTGCATGTCCTGGTTCTTCGCGAGCCCCGGCAGGGGCTGGAACGTCCATGGCTTTGTCCCTTCTTCGTGCCCACCTTGCTAGGAGCTCCAGGAGAGAGACACAGGTATTGGTTAGACCCTCTCTTCCCATGCTGGGGAGTCCTTAGACAAGACGTTGTGCGACCTCTGCCCCTTAGGACGCCTAAGCATTGCAAAGGAATGGATTAGAGTTGTCTCTCATTTAGTTTCTTGGAAGTATTCATGTTTGCCACCTTGCTCAATATGTACAGAGAGACTTCCCATTCCATTGCTGCCTGTTGTCCTTTGATGGTGCTAACACTTTGTTGGCTCTGGGGTTTGTTCTGTTTTATTCTTTATACTTTGACAACCTTGTCTTGTGAGCTTTGTATTCACACTTCTTGCTGTTATTTTTTTCCCTCCTAAATATTTGCCCTGGCTTGTGTTTTCTTCTCTCCATCCCCTTCAGCCCTATGCTATCTTTCCTCCATGCTTGAATTTTTATTCCTTCCTGGTTTTCTTATCCGTGTTGAGCTGAAAACAGTAACGTGACCTGACAATTTTTACGTCATTCCAAGGTTTTTATGTACTTCCATAAATCTCTTCATTACTTTTTTATTGTTTTGTTATATATAGGTTTCAGGTTTTCCTCTGCCTTATTAGTCTGGGGATCAATTTTAGTCTACTATATTTTATTAGTACTAAGGGAAACAAAATATCTCCTTTTTCTTTGTTGGTTTGGCACCATCTTCAAATTACCTTTTTTTCTCTGTTCAACTACCTCTCTTCTTTGCCTGGAAAGTCTGCTTTATGTCAGACCTTCTGCTGGTGAACTGGGTATGATTTCATCAGGCAATAGGCAAAAGTATACCCTGCTGCAGGGGAAGAAGTTGTTTTCAGCTGTTATTCTGGTTTTGGGTGTTTTTTTTTTCTAGCTTGGGGAGCGCGGAATGAGCTGAGCCATCATTACCCTGGGGACTGTGAATCTTTCTTTCCTTCTGTTAAATTCAGTGGCTAAACCTGAAGAGTTGTCTTGAAGGGGGATTTATTGTAGTCATACTGATAAAATTGTACTGATATAATTAAGCAACTGCAGTAATGTCAAAAAACCTCCCGTGCACAGACAGAAGTTCTGGAGTGACACAAATTGCATCAGGTAAAAAAACGACCATCTTCCCCAGCAATTACTGTATCGATAGGTGTATGCTCCCATAGGAATATTTTCTAGTCTAACTTTATTAAGATTCAAACCACATCTTGTCCCAGAATCTCCTCTCTCCCCCATGTAAACAAGCCTGAAAATAGTGGTCTGGACCTTCAAGCTGTTGTTTACTTCAGTGTAGCTCCATTAGAGGCATAGAGCCATGACTGTTTGAGGATCTTGACTCAACATTTTTTGGTCTCTCTCATGTTATATAACTTCGATTTTTGGATGATGGTTCCTATTGAATAAAATTAGGTTTTGTACAGCAAATTTTAAGACTTATCCAGACATCTTAAAGTAGTTTACAGAAAAAGGAGTGAGTTGGGAGCAATGTTCTGACTCTGTAAGGGCTAGCAGTAGACATTTTATCACTCAGTAATAATCCAAGCTTTTCTGTCAATGTTGGAATCTATTTTATTGAAAAAGGATTTTGGCAAGGACACTGGGAATTGTTGCAGAGTCTTTCAAAGTGACACTGTGAAGAGGATCTTGGTTCTTTGGGACCTTTTATCACACGGAACATCTTATGAAATAGTCTGTGTGAAGGACTGAAGTAAAATGTTGTCAAAGCAGCCTAACAATTTTGTATGTCCACTGGCTGCCCACTTGGCCGAATAGGAAATGAGCTATGCATGGGGCAGTAGAAAGAGAAAGTAGGTCTAGAAGTGCAGCACGGAGGCAAGTGTTAAAATAGGTCAAATGGTAATGTAATGCCAATTGGAAAGGCGTTAGCCATTAAATACTAAATTATTTTCTATTAAAATAATATAAATTCTGATTTTTAAGGGAGAGAAATGTATTGAAAAATGGGAGGATTAATACTTGAAGTACCTAAACTTATTCTTACTACAGACCCAAATTTTATCCCATGTCAGTGACATTTTGTTTGCTTTTGCCCAATAACTAACACAACCAGATTTTCATGAACAATGAAGAACAGAATTAAGTTTGTGAAGCTGCCATAACTTTCTTCATGTTCATTTTCTTAGCAAAATATTTGAACAAATACGTAGCATGTAAGACCTCAGGTAGCCCGATACCTCTTTGATACACCACTGTGTTTATACCTGCTCACAGGACTGCTCTGGATGTTGCGTTTAGCGCATTTCCCTATCCCGTGCTGCTTTTGAGCTTGCCGCTTTGGAGGCTGGATTTCTGCAGGCAGGTGATTCGCTCGGGCTGGCACCCCCAAAATCCGCAGGCTGTCCCTGCCTGCCACCTCCTGCCAGAGGAGCCGAAGCAGGGGATTGCGCTGAGGTCAGAGGACAAGAGGGTGTTGCTGGCGGTGCTAAAGCTGCCGTGCGGGCACCATTGCGTATTTAACTGTAGGTCTCTGCTGGATTAAAAAGGCTCCAGGTGAGGAGAGCATGATCAATAATTACAAATATTAAAAGTGGTGCTTTTACTTGCTTTCCTACATTTTTCCTCTTCCTTCTTTGCCTACAGGACATGAAGCATCTGAATCCCCCAGACAATTGCTCATGCATTTACATTTTCATTTGCTTGGTTTATAGCAAGATTGTTCCGGCTTTTGGGAGGGGCAGCCATCAAAGACGTACAGGCACTGCCATTGTGTTTTATTGTTCCAGTCCATTTTTTCCCTGTGAATGCAGGTGGGAGTTTTTCAGTGGGTTGGTTTTGTGTTTTTGCTTTCTCTTTCTTCTGAGCATTTATAACCCTTTTATTGTCAGTCTTCAATCATTTTTGATAGATCAATATATTTACTTCAGTGATGGCTCATCCTACAGTTATGCTTGTATTTTTTTGCTTTGTTTATAGGGGTTATGAATAGATTCAGTGGGTTGTATCTCTGCTGTACCTCTGTTGTTGCATGAGGATCAAGTCGCTTGATCTTACCCCAATAGCTGTATATTTAGAAGGAATACGAAGTGTTTCTGTCAGTCTGCTTTCAAATGTACTTGTTTTCCCTTTTTCATAGGTAGACTTTGAGCAATTAACAATTGAAATTTTTGGCTCAGAAATTACCTTCTCAGAAATCCTAAGTATAACTGCTGGTGTTTCATATATGCTTGAACGTTTGGAGGGAAGGGCTCTAGGAAACCTCTCCAGAGATCCAGAGGGCTTGGGGAGTAACATAGCAAAGCAGTGTTGGATGATAACATTTACTCAGATGACTCAGAAATGAGGCAAGTCCATGGGAGTCCTGTGGTCCTTAGCCAAGCACCTACGACTGAGACAAAGTGGAGATGCTCTTCAGCCTACACCTTGCTCATGTCCCTGAGCAGCCAGATGCAGGCCCGGGACAGCTGTTTAATGCAGCTGTGAAGACAACTCAGACATGTGCAACGTGCACATGGGAATTGGGTCCCCGTATCGGTGTGATATGCTGCGCCATGGCTGGCCATCAGAAGGGGGAGGTGGGTGAGCTGGACCTGCCCCTGCAAGGTGAAAGGGTACGTCCGTGGAAGACGAGAGTACTAAATGTACTCTTCCATCCTCAGGGATCTGCGTTGTTTCAGGATATGGTGACATATATGCCATTTGTTATACAATTGCCTCCTTCTCCTCCCTGACCCCAAAAAGGGAGCAACAAAAGAAATGTGTTTGTTACAACTGATACAAGGTGGTAAATGTAAAATAGGTCAACTAGGTAGTGCTCTTAATAGTATTACTGTTTGAAAAATGATCTGTGTCTTATGACTGCACATTAAATATTGGGAAAAATCCCTGAAAGTGCCTGGATTTCAGTGAGGTTTAATAATTTAAACCAGGTGAGCGTATTAGCCGTTTGTAGGATGTTATTCCCTTAGTTGCCTTACCAGAGCTGTATACATCATGTTTTTCAGTACGTCCATTTTTAGGCTGAAATAATTTGCCATGTTATGAAAGTCGTGACTCAACTACTTCTCAGCAGCGTGTTGTCCATTTGTAACAGCAGATTTTCCTGGAAGTCATTACTTTTGGAGTGCCACTGTCAGCTGTACACATCACTCCTGTTCCTCTCGTCCTTTGTGGCGCAGATTTGCCCGTTGTTGTTAGCGAGGACGTTACCACTGATGCACAAGCTATCAGGTTTTTCCATTCTTTTCTTTCTTTTCTGTCTCTTTTGAATTGCAGTTTCCTTTGTCTTCTGCGTGGTGCACTGAAAGAGGTTAGGAAATTTATCATGGTTATTTTTAATGGGTTTTTAAAGTCCAGCACGACACAGATTGAATTGATTCAGGAAAATTTCCTGGAGCTGCAGCATTTTTTACTATTAAAAATATTTTTATTGTGGCAATTTTTCTGTAAGAAAATACATCTATTTTTTCCTTCTAGTCCCGTAACAAAGCCCTGCTTTCTAACGTTTCCACATGGTCAGATATTAGCCATTTCCCAAGATAATTTAGTTTGGTCATGTGTACGGCTAGCATTTTTATTGTAAAGAATTCTGCTAGCGGTTTCATGATAAATGCATAAAGCATTGGGAAATGACTTTTATTTGGCTTAGTGTGCATTTAATAATGCATTAACAAAATTAAATGATTTCGTGTGTATGTGTGTAGATCTTAAGGATGTATAGAAAAAGTACACACTACCATAGCTATGCAAGAATTTTAAAAAAATGAACCTTTCCTGTGTGCATTTTGTATGCTGTAGCATAAAAAAGTACATTCACAGGAGCTCAGTAGGTGGTTGCTATCCTTTTTTTTTTTTTTTTTCTGTCTGTATTTCAACATATTTTTTTAAGGCAGATCAGGAAAGAAAAGCAAGTCTCAATGACTTGTCCCCTTCGTGGCCAGTCTGGCAAACGTTTACTTGCCTGAGTAAGGCTGTCTGGTGTTGGCTGGGATCTGTGTCTTTATTGCACGCGAACCAGATGAATGGGTTGCCCATTGCTTCCCACTTACTAAACCCTGCTTTCATTTGCTTAAACTTCAGGTATCTTCAGGCTGGTAGCCGTGACCAAGTCAAAGTGTCTTGTTTCTTATTCAACCAAATGGTCTATGTGAGTTACGCAAAACTTGATTTGGCTTAGTCATTTCCTCATGTCATGTTTATGATGTGAAAAATCAGTATATTGAATCCTATCTATCATGGAGGAATTAAAACTTTCTAATATTAAGACGGCATTATTTCAGAAATGCATGCGTCTGCATTAACATAAACAGAGCAAAGGAATAAAAAGAGATAGTGTGCAATATATTGTACCTCTCTCATTGATTTAAGATCAAAATGTCAGTAAGGAGGAGTAGACTGAAAGAAAATTATGTGTATGTTTATTTCAAACACATGCAAAAATAAAATATTGTATCGTCCACCACTGCTGATCATATTTACAGGAGGCACATGAGCTGTCTTGCCTATGAAGAAATCAAAGATAAAGTGCAGAACTAAAACAAACAGAAGCAGCCTACTGATTTCAAATGCCTCTGTTCTGAATGCCTCTTTTGTAGATATGTATAAGGACATGACTTTTCAGCAGATAGAGATACTCAGTGTTTTCTGAAAGCCTTTTCTTTCCTTCAGGGCTAAAATGGCTAACCAAAACTGGAGATGTGAAAAACTCCAGTCACACGTGAGTCCTGGCCATGATATGCAAAGTATATACAAGATGAAGGTTGCAGAAATGCAGGCTTATGGATGGCTTTTCTTTGTACCCTGATGTCAAGTCTCGGGGAGGAAAAGTAATACAAACCTCGATTTTTTTATCATGGTCAGAAATGCTTTATGAGAGGCAGAAGTCAGATCGCACAAGTTTTGTTGTAGTCACCTTGAAGTGTATTTGCTTATATGAAGTTTAGTGATGGGTGTGTAAGTAGCAACTTTATTACACTTGTGGTTTTATTATAGTCAGCCTGGTTTATAGCTTGCTGCATCTTGCCATGTCGTAGTATCACAAATTATATTTAAATCCTTTGACCTCCTTCCTGTTTTGTTTTCGCCGTATGGTCGCACATATGCTCTCCTCTTTTTGTCCCCTGTCCCTAAGCTTTCCTTGGAGCCTGCACCATGACGCACACATGCTCCCCAGCTTTCTGGGATGCTGAGGATCCTCCCTGGCTTCACGGTCACCCATTCAGATATTCCCCTGCTTTGCTAGAAAGCAACCCAGTGCCACATGCCCCTCTTCTACGCATTCTCTCAGCCATGT
Organism: Tauraco erythrolophus; assembly: GCF_009769465.1. Classification (NCBI taxonomy): domain Eukaryota; kingdom Metazoa; phylum Chordata; class Aves; order Musophagiformes; family Musophagidae; genus Tauraco; species Tauraco erythrolophus. The sequence continues at coordinate 65,634,136 of NC_141468.1, read as the reverse complement.
AGCATCACAGTCATATACCTCATCTTCTTCAAGTGCGCTGCTCTGTCTCCATTTATCTTCCACAAAATGGCTGTAGCTCTGCCAGCCAGTTGTTTCCCAGAAATTGCATACCTGTCTGTCAAGAGAAGCTGCTTAGAGCTTCTGACTAGAAATCGGGATAAACACTGAGCAGATCCCTCTCCCTCCCTTACACAGGAAGAGAAGATGGAGAAAAGGCTGCCCTTGTTTAGCCTGAGTAATGTTGTCTGCTTATCCTGCTCAGCCATCTTGTAGACTTTTTTTTTCACTACACTGATAAAAATAGGTAGCGCTGTTGAATATAAATAATAGACTCATACAAATCCATATAAATGAACAGTGTGTAGATGGTGGCAAATAAAGTTTGGAGACACAGAAAGTTTGCAATCTCCCAGATGTAGCCTTCCCTAGAAATAATCATTCGGTGTTCTGGAAATAGTAACCTGACGGTTTTTCTTTTGGGGTATGGCAAAGGAGTGCTTTGGTAGTGAACTAGGTTCAAAAAGCCCAAGATGAGGCTGCTCTCATACCGTGTCTCACAAACCCCTAGAAAGGCCGGGCACAGAAATATGCTGAAACGCACAGGAAACGTCTGCTGCGCCATCACACGAGGTCAGTCAGGCATACCGTGCTTTAACGAGCACAGACAAAACAAGCTTTGGTGAAAATGTCACAGTCTAAACACGAGTAACAAAACACAGACTAATACAGTCCGAGCTTGGTGGGAAATGCCATGGGAAGAGATTTAGAAACCTCCTCCTGGCACTCTCATCGAGGTGAAGAGCGATGAGCGCTCTTGGCATCACTCAGTAGCAGTGGCACCGCGTGCCCGGGCGAGAGGAGCAACTGGTTTCTTATTAATGTCACAGTACTTCCTATTTCCAGTAGCATCCTATAAAACCAGAACCCTATTTACAGCTTTCATTTTGCATTAATGAAGTGGAATACTGATGTAGCTAATCAGCGCTAGCGGTATGATGTGAGCACATGGAGCGGCGGCGGCGGCGGTGGCAATCATCTTAGCCCAGTTGCCAGGATAAAAATAAACCCCACCAGCTCTGGGAAGCAACAGCTCCCCAGCTGCGGAGAAGCACAGCCCGGGATCCCGCGGCTCCACGCTGCCCTGGCGCCTGGCTTCTCCTGCAGCCCGCCTGCGGCAAGAAAAGAAACGATTCTATTATCCCTGTCCGTCCATCCCCTTTGCTGCTTCTCTTCCCACCCCTGAACGTGGGCATGAGTTTTTGTACTTGCGCTGGAATCTGGACTCAGATTTCCTCAGAAAACCAAATGGACATAGATTGCCAAATATGCTTGTATAATTCAGAAGGATTGGTTTTTCTTTTTTTTTTTCTTCCTCTTCATGGCACTTTGTGAGCTTAATTTAATCCCTGTCATTCCTTATATGTGGGTAAATGTCATCTACTTCATTTCATGAATGAATTAACACAGCCATGCAGAGTCTGCCTCTCCCACACTGCTCACTTGGAAGGGGGAAGGGATTAGTAAATGTGTGTGACATCCTCAAGTTGCTAAACCCCAGCTGTGGTTAGAGGTGCCCAGAAATAGATCTCGTTTGCACCCTGGTGTAAGGTACTTGAAAGACCCTACTGGCTCTGTTCCGTGTAATGGCCCCAATCAGCCCTCCTTCTCCTTATTGTCAACCCTAAATATATTACTTTTGTACCATGCGTCTCTTATTGCACCTGACAAGGGAGGAGCTCCTTTAAAAATAGCTGTGCTTTTAGTGATGGGGAGAATATAAATAATCCTGGAATTTTCTTCCTTTTTTGATACTTCCTTAAGCACATCAGAAAGCAGAGGTCTGTTGGCAAGGTGCAAGTTTGAGATAGTGCAGAGGTTCGTGGTATGTAGAAGATAGCATTTTTAATCCCGGGTATATGGACAAAGCGATGGATGCATAGCAATACAGAGCGGCACAGAAAGTGTGCGTGAGTGTCCGGGCATCTTGTTACATGATATTTTTAATACAGTCAGGAATTAAATTAATAGTTCTATGTGCTTATTTTAAAGCTTTCACGACACGAAAAGAAGCGTAGTTCATCGAAAAAGGAAATGAGGAACAATTTATTCTTAAATAGAAATCACTGTGACCATGTCTTCTTTTTCATGAATTTACACAATGGGTTGGATTAGTCTCCGGCTGAGGGGTGTGTGTGTGTTGGCAGAGCTGCGCTTTGAAACTTTTCTCGAGCACTGAGACTGCTTAGTGCTACCAAGGCTTCGTTTTTATGTGCAAGAAGTTCACTTGTTTACAGGGTGTTGTACTTTGTTGTTGTTGTGGGTTTTTTTGTGGGTTTGGTTTTTTGTGTGTTTTCTTGTTTGGTTGGTTGTTTTTTTTTTTTAATCTGAAGTGGTAATGTGTGCTTCTCGGTTCTCTACTCCAGAGATGCTCAGCTTGTCAGTGCTATAGAAAAATAGTCCAGGAAGGCACCTGCCAGCTAAAGTCACAGCCTAGGACGTGGGAGAAGTGGCATGGGAGTTAGCTCTGGACTTTCCAGCAGACTTCCCCCTGCCTGAAGAAAGCCAGAGTGGGATTTCCAGGTGTACGTGGCAGCTGAGGAGCTCTATTCCTACTGGAAATGAAAAAAAAAAATAGGTGATTTCTGACAATTCCTGACTCCTCTGTACCTGCCTGTGCCCCAGTCCTTCAGCTGGAAAAGGAGGACGTTGTTTGTTTTCCCCAAGGTTCGTTGCTCCAGGTTCTTTAAATTGTAGGCTCCACAGGCCTGGAATAAGCCTCCTACTTATGTCTAACTTCTGCCAAATTAGGGCCAGGGAATCTTGGAGGCCTCTAGCTGCTAATACAACGCAAATAATAATGGGACTCATGGTATGTTACATATTGCTTAGTCCTACCGAGTCTGAATTGCCTGCAAGAGCTGGAAGGGGACAGTGCTCATGACAAATCAATTTGCTGACCTCTGAGATAATTAAGCAAGTAACGCCAGGCTTGACTCCTATTTTAAACAAACAGCATGCTATTTGTTTTTTGCGTTTCTCTGCCTGCAGTGAATAGGTGTCCCTAAACAAAAGAGGCAGTGATCGAGGAACTTTTTTTTTTTTTTTTTAAGGAAATGTATCCTAAGAAAATTAGCCTTTTTCCCTGTATTTCTTTATCTTTGCATACTTCTCCTTTTTTCTTCGTTTGGTTTTTTGTGTGTGTGTGTGTTCGATTTTTTTGTTGTTGTTCAGTTTATTTTTGTTCTTTGCTCTTCCCTGAGGAAGATAGGGATAATAAAATTTTCTGTTTTCATTTAGCTTTCCAGATGATCTTTGTGTACTTTACCAGACTGCAGCATAGAAAACAAAGCCTTATTTATTGCCTAACAGTGTATATGTGTTTTATGATTAATGTGATGTGTTTGTAATACATGGGACTGATAATAGATAGGGAGATCAAAGTCTTCTGTGAATTGACAGCAGCACTATAAACAAAGTGAAAGGGTTGCAGGTGTTTCCCACACGGGTGTTACACAAAAGCATATGGCCTTTTGCCATGATGTACAGCGAACCCACTCCGTCTTTTCCTGTGCAGCAAGGCAATGTTGCTGTGAGCTTTGCTCAGAGAGCACATCTGTGGCTCAGGACCTGGGGGATGCTGTCAGCAGCAGATGACCATGCAGTGTCAACAGAGCGATCTTGGGGGCACAGAAAGGGTAATGCTAAATTGGTCCTTCAAATTAAAAGTAGGTGATTGATCCGCTACATCACCCGAACATAAATCTGTGTTCCTGGAGGGGGACCCCTGGTGAACGTTGTAAAGGAAGATGGTGTGCTTGGGTGTTGCAGGAGGGACGGGACAGTCCAACCTGCCTCTTGTCTCACTGCTCCTGCCTCAGCTTGTGTTTGGGCTCAGCAGCTCATCTCTCAGGTGTCTCTTACCTCCATGGAGTAACTTTTGTGGCCATGGCAGGCACTAGGTGTTTGTTGAGACACCAGGACCACGTCTCTGCAGAAAGCAATGGTGGGGCACACTCAAAACAGTAGAAATCATTGCTGGATTGATGCTTATTCTTTTTGATAAAAGAAAAGGTGTGTTTACTAAATGACTCAATGTTTGTCAAGAGGACTGCAATGTTCTGGGTGAAACCTGAAAACGAGGCAGAAGTCTCTGTCCCTTTCGTTAATTGGCCTAAGAGTGGTACTTGTCTGCTCTTAGGAACCAAACTGCTGTGGTTGAGTGTGTTGGGTGTTTGTAGCCTCTTACGTTATCAAAACACTCTAAATGCAGATTGACCTCTTTTGCTCAATATACTATGACATAACCACTCCCTTGACCTGTGAGCCCTTTGGTAAACATGCTGGAGGGCAGCCTGCCTCTTCCATAACTTGTGGGAGTAAATCCATGCTCTCCGTGGAACACTTCTGAAAAACTTTTTGCTTGGCCTTCCTGGGGACAGTGCATCACCCGGCCGGCCGCCTGCTTCTGCACCGGCAGCCTGCTGAGGCGGTGGCTCATCTTCCACCCTCTCATCTGCTGGAGGGAGCCAACACTGTCCTTCTGCTGTCCATGTACTGGTACCAGGCCTTTCCTGTCTCACCTTCCAACAGAGCTAAAGCTGCTGGTCTAAAAACGTGGATTTTTTTCTCTATTTTGGAGGGCTGCAGTTTAAGCTGAAATTTAGTAGAAATTGCCCTAATGGCATAACTTAAATAACTGAGGCCTCATCCACACTTGAAAATTACACTCGTGCATGGATCATGAAATTTATTTTTACTGGTATGGCAGCATTACAAGAGATTCACACGTGGACACAGTTGCATCTCTCTGAGGACATCATACGACATTCATGCCATCTTGTTTCTGTGCAGGAGTGAGCTAGATAGTCATGAGTGTTCGTATTGCACCCCGAATGCCCTGCGTGAAAATATTACAAAGGGTTGGGTCAAGCAGCATAATGGTACTGTATCACTGTAGTTAAAGGCAGGACTCCTGTGTGTGGACAAGCCCTGTGAAAAGATTAACCTAGAGAAAGTTAATAAAAAGTGCTGCCCTAAATTATTCATGAATCCATTTGTAATGCACTTGCTGGGAGGCTTTTGTTTTTCTCAAACTCTTATTAAAATCTGACAAGAATATCAGGTTTTGTTCAATAATAAATCTAAGTCTATGTGAGGCTGGTGATATACTCATGTAGTAATACAGAATCAAAATGAAGTTACATGGCAGGGGTGAATATGTTATTTACTTGGGAAGAATAGATTATTTTTCAGGAGGATTTTATCTTTTATTTGCCATTTTGGAGCAAGTAAACAAAGAAAAAAATCTGGTTGCGAGATATCCTCTTGGTTTGCGACCAAGGCCTTGATCCTGCAAAGGGTTTTAAATATGTTAAAACTTAGTTAAGCACATTTCTGGTGGCTTTGCAGTTCTGGTCCTGTGTTTGGTAAATGAATAGCTCACGTGATCTTGTTTCAGACTTAACTGTTCTTGTCCTTTTACCTTAACTTTGCAGGAAGATTATAGAAGTCATGCTCCCAGCCTGTGGATTTTGACTTCCAGAGCATGTCCATACACACGCTGCTCTTCTTGTGTCCCAGAAAAGATTAGAAAGATTATATACAGGAAGTAGGAGAATGGAGAAAAAAATATAGGGAGAGATCTTTTACTGTCGAGGTACAATAAAAGATGGTGATCTGTGTATGCTTTCCTTAAAAGCCGGCAGAACTTTGCTTAAAAAGCAATTTAAGATGTTTTTTCAGTGTTTTCATTTTATTAGTTTTAGGAGATTTTTTTTTTTGTCTTCTCTTCTTTCTCCTTCTCTGCTCTGATTTATAACTGGATAAGGAAAGGGAAAAAAGGCACCTATAGACAGAAAGTTAGAGAAGAGTAAATAAAAAAGAAAGAGCTTAGCTGTGGAAGCAGAACTGGGAGTTCGGGTGACTGGTCTGAGTTGGAGGATGATGAATAGATTTGTTTGCATAAGCTTGGCTTGTGAGTCACTTTCTCATAAAAGCAGCTTGAGTAGGAGATGCTCCTGTCCCAAATTTTAGTCCCAAATGCTTTCAAGCACAAAGTGCAGCGTGACATAAGGGCTCTGACTGTGAGCGCTGTCCTATTATTCCAGCGGACCGGAGCTGGAGCTCTGCAACTTCCCAAGTTTGAAATAAACGAGAAGTGTGTGTCTCTCACACGTGTGCTTTGCCTGATCTATCATGTGGTGGCTCTTGGTGTTAAGCTGTCTGAGCAGATGTCATCAGCTTCTGATTCAGATTTGGAATCTGGTGCTAGTGATTTGGTTGGTCCCTGTGAAAAGCTGTGTGTTGGAGGACCATCAGTCACTAACCATTAAATGAGACAAGGAACTTGATAAACTCAGAGAGGGGAAGAAAAAAGCAAGGTGTGGGCATGCAGGTCAGTATTCCTGGCTGATCATCCCAGGTAGGTTTGGAGCAGCACAGCTCTTCACCTTGGGAGCTTGCTTTGCCTCTCTAATGCCAGAGAAATTGTACAAAGTACACACAGAAGGGGCATGTAGGGCACTATTGTCTTTTGCCAAAGAGTGTGATCAAAACACTTTTTAAAATGAGGCCTCAACTCTTCCTTATGCACCTATTAGGATTCTGAAGAAAGTTTGACCATTAACGGACAGCTACTTTGTTGTGGTTTAGCAAACTGGGAGAGGTGAAAAAGGTTTATTTTAATAGAATGTACAACCTTGTACCTAAGGTTCAAGTGGAGCCTGTGAGTTGAATTTGGGAAATAACAGTTCCCTCTTGGAACCCACCAGAGAAGAAAAGATGATCTCTTCCTTCCTGAAGAAAATTATTTTCTTGTTCTTCTCTGCCATTTGTTTTTTATGAGTTTTGGTGGTACGGGGGTCAAGGTGGACTGTGAAACCCTGCTTTGGAATCAAGATATTTGTCTGACTTGTTTGCCCCTGGTGGAATCAGTGCTGCTGCAGCTTCATTGCCATGGGAACCTCCAGTTACTAAATTTAATTCAGCCTAGAGTTTGCTTGTCTGTTCTGTTGCTGCAATCTAGATGGGTGATAAGCAATATATTGATACCAAGCTATATCATATCAAACCGATTAGGCATTGATATTGCCACAATATTGCAGCATCTATGGTATTGCTCTTGTGTTCTTCTCTGAGCTGCCCGGTCCTCCTGTGCCTGCCTCCAACCTCCTCTTCCTCTCTCCTGGCAGAGCAATGGCAACACCGCCTGCATAGTCTTTCTGGTCCAGCAATTGGCAAAGGTAGGGACTGCGGGCAGCCTCTGCTCGCTGGTGGTACTCCTTCCTCCTCCTGCAGAGCAGCCAAGCACAGAGCACCCGTGGGCCCTGGTGGAGATGGTACTGGAGAAGGGAGCTCTGCACCCCTAGGAGTTGTGGGGTTGGCGTGGGTCCCAGTACCTCTGCGGCATCCACGATGGTGTGAAGTCTCCCAAGGACAGACCTTGGCTCCCAAAGATCAGATTAAGTGGGAGATAGCGGGTGTATGAGCAAAGAGTAAGAGACCCCTATCACCCTATCTTTTTCTGAAGTTATGTTAATTTCTTTGTAATTGGTGGATTTTTTTTTCTTTTTTTTTTTTTTTCTTTTTTTCCTCCTCATTGGTGTTGTGTAAGGTTCAGATGGTATCTGTTATATGGTTGTGTTCATGGTAATGCAGAGCCTGGCATCTGAGATGCACTTGGTTCCAGTGCTAGCAGAAGTGGTGGAAGTGTGCCTCTACCGCAGCCACACTGGGGGGACTTCTGGAGAGGCTCATTGTAGACAGGGCTTTGCCATGGAAAGACATTTCATGTGGTTAACTGCAGTATAATCTATTTTGTAGGTCTTCCGTGGTTGTTTGGGTTGTTGGTTACTAATGCTTTGCCCCTCTGTAGTTTGGTTTAGTGATGCTACATCACTTCATACAGAAATCACAGTGAGCACAGAGTGTGTAAACCTGTATGTTAAAATGTTGGCCGAGTATCAGTTAATCAATAAAAGGTTTTATGATGTTTCCTTTAAATTTCTGGACCATGCATCTTAATTTAATAGTTGAGAGGGATGGGAAAAGATACTGATTTACCTAAGGGAATACATTTTCTGTGATATTTGTTCACAGCAAGTGTTTTCAAGCCAACTGAGGTATTTTCCTATGAGGACAGGCTGAAAGAGTTGGGGCTGTTCAGCCTGGAGAAGAGGAGGCTCCAGGGTGACCTTATAGCGGTCTTCCAGTACCTCAAGGGGGCCTACAGGAAAGATGGGGAGAGGCTGTTCAGGAGGGCCTGTTGTGATAGGACAAGGGGTAATGGTTTTAAAATAGAGGGAGGTAGATTCAGATTGGATATTAGGAAAAAATTTTTTACCATGAGAGTTGTAGAACACTGGAACAGGTTGCCCAGAGAGGTGGTGGATGCTCCATCCCTGGAGACGTTCAAGGCCAGGTTGGACGAGGCCCTGAGCAACCTGATCTAGTTGGAGATATCCCTGTTCCTTGCAGGGGGGTTGGACTAGATGACCTTTGAAGGTCCCTTCCAGCCCTAACCATTCTATGATTCTATGATTCTATGATTTTAGGGAAGGTGACGGCTCTCTAGTTGATGTTATCTGCTAAAATGACTCTACTTTCTTTCTTTGTAGGTACTACATTGGTCGCCAGGTGTTTGTGGTGATCTCCACACCAGAGATGATCAAGCAAGTCTTAGTGACAGACTTCAGTAATTTCACCAACAGAACTGTAAGTTGATAGAAAGGTTGGCTTTGAGCTCAGACCAAAAGTGACTTCAAGAGAGCTGGAGATAAAGAGAGGCAGGAAAAGTACAACATGGTTCAATGAAACTTAAAGGTGTATAAATTCACTTATATACATTTCAGTCAAAGACTCCTCTTATCAGGACACTGAGGATGAAAGAGAATGTCCTCGAAAGAGATACAGTGCCCTTGGGACTGAGGCACCAGATGGATGCTGAAGAGAGAGGCTTTCAATATCAGTTTTGCCACTGACCTCCTGTGAAATCCTGGGAAAATCACTTATTAGCTCTCTACCTTGTTTTCAATCTGTCACATGGGGACAGTGTTATTTGCTTTCTCCCACCCACGAACTGTTTTGTGTTTTTAGACTTTCTAAGGCAGGAGCAGGCTACTTGGGATAGGAGCATACCTTCTGCAGCTAACATATGTTGCTTTGTCATACCACTCTGAAAATAACATAGCAAAGAATGAATTTGGGGTTAGCAAGGACTTATACATTTGCTGTTGGTTACTTATTTTATTTATCTATGTACACACCAATATTAAAAAGCTCTTTTTCCAGCACTGGTTAGAACAAATAACGAGGGGGAAATGGCCAGAGGGATCGTAAAGATTTCCAGCAGTTCCTCAGCATTTTACAAGGAAATACTGTCACTGTGACTGCATGCTCCCTCAGTGCCATCCATTCCCTGCTTCCTTCTGGCCTCTTTGTATCCTCAAACCTGCTCAAATAAACTCACGTGCATTCAGGAGACTTGTTTGTGCCCTCTGGGAAAATTTCATCTCTGATCAGCTGTCTGTCTCCTCTGCCCCTCTGATCCTCTCTGCAACCAGACAGTCTGTTTGCAGACTGCTTGTCTCCTTTGCTTGCTGCTTTTGGTACATGAGGTTCATCTTGTGACTACCTGCATCTTATTTAATAACCACTTGTACCTGTCGCCTTCCATTCTGCCTATGGCACACATCTGAATGGAAGAATCCCAGTGTGCAAGCTTCTTAGGCTCAAGTTGTTGTGTGTGGTAAGGGTCTTTTCCCCATTTTCTCTATATTTGAAGGAATTTCTCACTCCTTCCCTTCTTCCACCCCCAAGCAGGAACCCTCTTACTTCCTATCTATAACTTTCCCATGTTTTTCTTCTGCATATTTAATAGGAATAGACTGTGTCCACTATTCAGAGCAGTAGTAACACCTGCCTGAAATTAGAGAGCATTCCTTTGAGGGTTCATTCAGATACTCGTTCTGCTTTTAATTTTAGTCAGCCTTGTCATTTGAATATATTGGTGTGTGCATTGTCACCCTTTTTATTTGGCGACATCTTTCTTTCTCTCTAGGGTTTTATGATCAGAGGTTTATCTCTGTTTCTGGTGGTTGTACATCCATCTGTCATGGTCTGTAACATTTGTGTTCCTCTCTAAAATTCAGGTAGGTCAGGTCACTATAGCCAGTCTCTCTCTCCCCACACTTTTTTTCTTCATCAAGGATCTGTTAGATATAGCTGTCAGTGTAGGTTCATATCTTGCCCTTATCACTTGTCTGTCCCCGGAATCATTTGTGGCTTTTCTGCACAACATCCTCCTTTATGGAGGAAGAACAGAGGCACACACTGAGTGGCATCTCCGCCACTAACCAGAAAGCCTGTGGCACATGAGAAAATTTAACTCCTAGCTCTCTCTTTCACAAAATGAACAGTTTCTCCCTGTGCACTGTTGCTATTTCTGGCCTGCTTAATGCCCATGACTCTAATTCAAATGAACCTGCTTCATCTTAATATGCTTTTATCTGCTTGTTCCATGGTCTTCTCACACAGCTGCAATCTTTGAGCGTTGTTATTCCTCGCTCTCCACTTTGTTCCCCCGGTTCCAGCCATTGCTTTTCACTTTCTGAAGACAAGCAGCCTTCTGTTCTGGGTCCTTCCACATCTAACCTGGGGATCTTTTTGCCTTCTTGAATTTTCACGCTGGAAGCTGCCTCTCGTCTTTAATTCGCAATCAATCAACTCCTTCAGTGAAATGTTCATTTATTTTGTACATTAACGATTCTATATGAAAATAAATAATGCTCGATGGTATGTAGTGAAGGCCAGTGGAATCCAGATGTGATTTTGGTTGTCTGTGAATAATGGTTGAAAGGTGAGAGTGAGAAAAGCACTTCCAAGTAGTAGAAGTCTTTCATCTCATATTGACAGAATAAACGTCATTTTAAGACTTTTAATAGTGTTGCTTCTGTTGGTATATTTTAAAATTACTCAAAGCAAGCTTCTCTACTTTAAGTGAGCATTTCTATTTGCCAGTGGAGAATTCAAAATAGGTACCTCTACCTTATTTTACCCATTCCTTCTCCAAATGGTCCACTGATGAGTGGTTATAGAATTGACTTTAGAGTCAGTGCTGTTCACAAAGCTAGACTGACATCTTTCAGTCCAGACATGGCGCACACTTACGATTTCAACCCAGAGCCTTTTTTACCTTAAGAGTGCCAGTCCTTAAGGGTGAGAAAGATGAGAAAGGGAGTGGGACCACTGGGTCTGAACAGGCCATGAGAAAACCCACCATGCTTTTCTTTTTCTTCCCTTCCTCCTTAAATGCATTTCCAAAATCAAGATTTGTACCTCGTCCAGCAGAGGTGAAATGTGATTTATCTAACCTGGAATACCACAAGGAGAGATTATTCACCACACTCTGTAGCGGTTGTAGCAATCATATGTTAACAAAGTGTCACTAAGTTGCAGGCTGTGCAGGACTAATTCTAAAAGATAAGTGTATTAGAGGGTTGAAAAAGTTTATATTCCATGTTTATTTTGGTGTTCTTTCAATTAATCTAAATATAGCCATATATTAGAGTAGGAGATAGTGGGAAATAGAACTTGTAAAGGGTTACAAACAGTGGATGATGTCTTTGATAGACAGAAGTGGATATGACAATGATTCAGTGAACTCTGAACTTTTATTAAAGCTGTCTACAATGGGATGTCATGCCTTTGAGTGCTCATAAGAAGAGTGACCTTAATCTGGGATTGTGCACTTGCTAACTGCTTGCTGGGAAGTCATCAGAAGACCTTTATAGAATCAGGGTGGTTTTAATCTGCTGAGAGGGCTCTTTCGGAAGCATCTTGTGTCCTATCTCCATATTCAGAGAGACCTGGGCTGCTTGTACACTTCTCTCACATTGACCCTACCTGCTGCCTCATTATATGGACAAAGTAGGTTTTGCATGTGAATGGAAGTCAAACTCCTGTTCATTTCATGCAATTCTGTTTCTCTTTGAGATACATTTCACATCTTTACTACGAACATCTTTCAAATATTGATGTAAAAAGCCGTTTAGGTTCCCTTGCTATCTTCTGTTTTTTCTGAGTTACAGGTAAGTAATTTTTGTGACAGAAGTGTATGGTGACTGCACATCAAATCTGCATTAAGGTTCACCTCTTTTAGAACAAGCAACTGAGTCTAGCACACAGGGTGTTACTTCCCTGTAAGCATGGAGTATATTTATTGTTAAATGTATAATCACAAAAAGGTAATAATGACAGTCTACTTTCCCACTTAATTTTGACTTGATTGAGGTGAGCATTGCAGCCATTTAAAAACGAAAATGTCTACTGTAATGTACCTTCATACTTGAGGCATATGAAGCCTTTTCCCTATGTTTTTAATTATAGTTGAAGAAGAAAAGATGAAAATTAGCTTATAGACCTTCTGCCAAAAAATATGGAGTTGATTTTAATTTAGGTTAACCATGGAAACCTCAGCCAGCATTCTAGGCTGGACTGTGCTGCAGTAAATGATACCTTTTTCTCACAACTATGGTAAGTCATCCCTTGAATAGAAGTTTTCTTTTAAGAGCACTAAGACCGTTTTTAGCTGCGTTACTGTGTTGTGAGCGAGATAGGTTTATTATGTTTGTTGCATTCTGCCAGGCGGGATAATGATACATAATCTGTTTTCAGATTGGTTTTAATTTCTGCATTGAAAATTTGTTTTTGAATTAGTACTTGAGCATCATTAAACCATACTTTTAAAAATGTAGGAGCAGAATGTTAAGATGGAGCAACGTGTAGAGAGATATTACCTGGTGTGTAATTTAAACGATTCAGAAGTTGTAGGCCAAAGCATTTGTTAAAAACGTGGATGAGTGAGCCCAAAGGCAAAGGTAAGCACTGACAAGGCCACTGGAGTCAGTGCTCTGCCAGGATCCATGTGGCTATCACAAGTGGAAACTAGTAGTTGATCCAGACCAAATCCTTAAATCTGCATGCCAACCAGCTGGAGGAGGGTGACATTTTAAAATACACAAATCTACACCAATTCCAATAGCTGTAAGAAAACATCACTGTTTCCTCATCATGAACGTTGCTGCTACAGTGGAAAAAATAATGATGGATTAACAACAAAGAATAATGAAGTGGTAAAAGTAAGAACAAAAAAGGAGCGTGGAAGTTGATATAACATGGCAGTACAAATTCCTTGTATCCCTCTTGAAACAGCAGTTGCCTGAGCTGCTTTTCTTTTTGCTTCCATCTGTCCTTCCTCTTTCCCTAGTTTATCTATGTGGGACATGGTTATTCTTTTTACATGTAGAACTTGCCTGTTATTTTAAGCCTTTGGCCTCATCTTTATTTTGCTAAGTCTGTAAAACTTCAGGCCTACCTGTGTCATTAAACAAATAAAATACCGCCACCAAATATGAAGGAGCCTATTTTCTGCATCTCGTTCATCAGTGGTCTGGGACAGCTGCCATACCTCTGCATCTATTGTTTTCTGGTCTCTTGTTAGGGGACACAGTACTGGCAAGAAAAGTCTCTGTGGATATTGCGCTATCAAAAGGTCCATCCAAATTTCGTACAAGATGCCCTCCAGAGGTCCCTTCCAACCTCAACTATCCTGTAATTCTGTGAATTTTGGGTCAGGCCCTCAGCCAGCACAAATCAATGTACTTCCATTAACTTCAGACAACCCCACACCAACGGATAGCAATTGTGCATATCCAGAGCGGGACTGGGATGCATGACTGGCTTCAAACAGCTCGGTGTGGTGCCTCAGGAACTGACTCTGTGTGTGTATGCGTGTGTTTGTGCATTCTTGGCCTTTAGCAAGTAAAGGGTCACTTACATGTCTTGTGCAAGATCAGACTTGATGCTTTCTGCCTTGATTTTTAGAGTATAGGCATTGCCTGTAGGCAGCAGCCCCACTGGTGTACTGTCGTTCGGTAAACAGAGGTAATTCAGTTGTGTATCCAAACCCATAGTCTGATCCAGTTTATAGGCCAGACTGTGTCTTCAGTCCCTCTTTCACAAATATGGTTTTTGTTTTGAAAAATAAGTCCACTAACTTACTCATTTGGAGACATGTCACGTAAAAATAGTTAAGGAATGAAAAGTTGTGTACTGTTGCCAAAAGACACATATACACGCTGGACCCTGTGGCCTTGGTTGTTTGGTTTAGAAATGTTTATTTTCTTCAGATTAAATATCCTATGATTATTTCCGGTTGTGTCAATGCCACCATCATCATCCTTTCATGTGAATTTCTTAGTTTATTTCCAAATTGTTGTTGCAAAGTGCAGTGAACTCAGTTTGTAAACAGATGATGAGTGTGCTTTGTTGGAGGCTCACCTTCGCACGGGCGCGTGGTTTGGAGCACTAGTGACACAGTATGACGGCGGGTAGGTCAATATTAGCAGATGATTCAAACAAATGAGAAAAAATGCTGAAATATATATCATGAGATCTTCGTTTTTCCACCCTTTAAAATGACTGTTCAGTGGGATGGTTTAGTACACAGTGATGTTCCAGTGTGTGCTAATAATTTGATTGTGATATTTAGTTTTAAAAACAAGCTGGGTTTTGTGGCAGCAGAAGGAAGGAACATTCTTTAAATTTGCTAACTGACTCAGTCTTTTTAGATATGTTTTTTTCATTTTCCCATTCCTTCATCTTGTTCCATCTGGGTTTTGTTGGGTTCACAAAGGACGTGGAAGGTGCCAACATGTCACAGAATCAGTTGTCACACCTGCATGTGTGCATATTTGTATATATTTATGGATGCATACAGAAGCACAGGTATTGATTTGGGTTCTCTGTGATTTGAGGAGATGCTGAATCTCTAGTCCTCACTAGAGCCTTGCAGACGTCAATCGTGCCATATCTTGTTATGGAAACTTCACAAAATGTGCCTCTTTGTACATGTCATGGTGACATTTCAGCTCCTGATGCAGCAAAGCCGTCACACCTGATGTCAGGCCGTGCCTTGAACATCCAGTTCTTTGTGATCCGGACCTGCGATGTTCTCTCCTCCCTCCCTTTGTGGGACAAATTCAAGCAAGTATCGATCCTGCCACGTGTACAGTAAGGCTCAGTCTCACTGAGCAGAGAATATTCAGTGCTTCCAAAAATCACTCTGTGCTTTATGAGAATAAGTGAAAAGGTGTCCAAGCAATGAATTTATTAAGATTTACTTTTTTGCCTAGCAGTTTAGTACAGCTGCTGGATCATGGTTTGAAATCTTGGCTAGTACAGCATCATTATAGAAAGGGAATTATGCTAGCAGGGAATGCTTTTGGCTGTATAGCACTTAACTGTTTAATATTAATTCGTTTGACTACGTATTTGTGGGTGCTGTTGTACAGCCATGTGAGTCCAGATGCCTGCTTGATTTTCCAGTGCCAGTCCCTGCCAGGGACCTGAGCAAGGGCTCTTATCCTTGTTTTGACCTGATGGTTCTCGCTGGGCTGTGCTGGAGCAGGAGCTCCTAGGCTCAACAACCATAATGATGTAGCTGCTTTCTTTCCCCAGAGCGCCTCCATGGCTGTCTTCCAGACATATTAGGATACCTTTCTAGCTCGGTCAATGTACATGTAACTATTTTTCTACCTTCTTTACCTGGTAAAATAGCTTTTAATTCTGGATGTCTTTTTTCTTTCCTCTTTTTGCTTTCAGAGCTTGCTGGTTAATTTTTTTCTGAGCAATTAAATCCAGTTTTATTTCAATGTTTTAATGTAGCAGTGCATATGCTTGCAATAGACACTTTAAAATTAAAATAATAAATATTGAGAGGGTCATTTCTTTCAGGCTGTGTATGTCTTTTTATGCACGCACAACAAATTGCCCCTTATTCCCCATGTGCTGAAGCTAATAGCACAAAACTAATGTTGTCGAATGATCACTGCTATTGACTGTAAAATTAATGAGACTTTCACTTCAGTTAGGCTTAAAGAAAGACTTGACATATTAGTAGACAGTGGTCTGGGAACCACCTGATCCTCTGAATCCCAGTGAGGTGAAATCTGGTTTTGTGATTAGGGGTCTAGGTTGGGATTTAGGAGCTCTGAGCTCAGTTTTTGGCTTTGCTACAGAATTCCCGTGTTCACAAGGGCAAATTATTTAGGAAGTGCTTTGTCACCTTAACAAATGTAAAAGAGTATGTTGGGAATTTCCAGCGGAACGTTATCATTAGTGAATGTTACTGCTTCAGAGCTGATGGCAAAGGGTTGGGATTTGGTTTATCTGCTAATTCAAATAGTTGTGGGAGTCGGTTTTTGTTTTTGTTCTTAAAAGAAGCTTCAGAAATGTAGAGGGAAAAGTTTTATTGAAAAACTCCTTTCTTTTTTTTTTCCTCCTTTTAAGTAACTTTCTATTTTGAAGTATTTAAAAAAACCTTGAAGTTGATATTAACAGATTCAGTTGAATATATTTTGAGGATTATCTTCTCTCAAGTTTGTAATTTTTATTTGTAATTCTAATTCAGAACAGGAAACCAAGTGAAATCTCTGTCCTGCAAAGTGAGAAAGCTCATTTGTACTTACCTTGAACACGTGGTATGTGCCTCTGCTGACTACTGTTCATAATAAGAGGCTAGCATTTACTTACTTCTGTGCACATTCTTGTGTCTCATTTAATTCAGTGGGCCATGAGTGTGTATTTACTTAAGTATGTTTATTAACAGTCTGTCCAGAATGAGGATGTTCCCTTAAATAGGAGCCTTTGTTTTCCTGTGCCTCACATGGTAAAGAGGGTGAACGAGGTCTCTTCTCACACATGTAAGTATTTGATAAAGTCTTCTGAAAGTTTAGGAAGATATCGATAACAGTAGTTTGGAGTGCCACAGAACGGCTTATAAGCAGTCAATCTAAAAGCACTGACTGTAGTTAAGTCCAACCCTCTGTTGAAGAGGAGAACCTCTAACTGACATTTTATTTCTTTTAAGCGGTTGCTTAGATGGTTTGCTGTTTGAGGAAGGTTTTCTGTGGTGTTGTGGCTGGAGGGAACTCTCCTGCAAGAGGTCAGCATATCCCTAGCAGTGGTGGTCAGACAGTAGTTGGGCTTGGAGAAAGCCACACTTCTTGTGAGTGTGCTATTTTAACTGGCTAATACATTGTTGTCTGGGTGGGTCATTGAGATTTGTGAATCTCTAATTCAGTAAGCAAACACTAATATTTGTCACATTTCCAGGTAAGATAGCAAATAAAACTGGCTGATCCCTCCTGTACGATGGGCTAGCAGTGATGGTGGAAAAAGATGGATTACATACAGATGGAACGCAAAAGAAAAACTTTCAATTTTTTTTTTCTTTTCCAGACATAGATTATCTGTTTTCAGATGCTATGGGCCATAAACTTTGGCAATATAAAAGCAATCCAGTTGACTGTAAGAAGGCTAGAAGGCTTAAAAACAAGTTTCCTCTTCCCTTGCCCCCCATCAAGACATGATGAATCAGTAGATTGAGACCACGGCTGATGTTGTGATGCACAGTCATCTTATCTTTTACAGGATTTATTAGGAAGCGAGTTATTTTTCAGCATGGGTCTAAGCATTTGAATCTATCCCTGAGTCTTTCTCTGCTTTATTAATGGGCTGCAGTGCTGCCATCACCATGGTATCCTGCTACCTTTTCCCCTGTGAAGACTGCAAAACCGCATGTTGACAAAATTTACATTTTTAATTCTCCACTCTCCACGCCTATACGTATAAAAATGGTTTGCAAAACCATGGGGGAACACGAACACAAGGACAATCTGGTAGCGAGAAATGACTAGGGTTGCTGCATTGTTTTGTTTGTTTTTAATGCTCTTTCTTTATGCTGTTACACTGCAGCCATCGCTGGTTCGATACCTGCTCCTAGGTAGACACCAGAACACCAGATGGATTACGTACTTTACAGCACTAATGATAGCGGCTGATAATGTGTGCAAATCTCCCGTTCACCGGTTGTTGAAGGCAGTTAGGAAATACTGAATACAGCTGTACGTAATTACGCTTCTTTTGAAACTAAACCAGCCTGTGAAATTTCTGTTCCTGGAAACGGTCAAAATTAGTCAATAACAAAAACAAAACAAACAAACAACAAAAACCCAAACCCTTTGCATGTACTTAGTTAATGGTATATTGTGACATTCTGTTTCTTAGATGCAAGGCTTCCCTGCCAACTCTATTGAGACTTCTAGGGGGAAAAAAATGCTGCTTAATGAAACTACAAAAAGGTGGTTTTGCTGCAGGTGTAGGAAGATGCTGATTTGACAATACTCTGTGCATATCCACTTGTTTATTTCAGAAGGAGTTTGTGTAGGACTAAGTATGTATTTGTCTTAGTGTGTTGCAGGAATGTGAAGGGACATTCCCTCTTTCTTCCCACTCCCTGTTTCTTCCACGTGTCTTTGAGTTACTGTAAGATCAGCTTTTGAGATTATCTTTTTTGACTTGTTTATCCTCACCTTTTTTTTTTTCTTTCTTCTATCATTCTGCAAAATTTCCTTTTCTGAAAGACTGAAGAAAACAAGATCAGAGTTTTATTGGATTTTGCCTTCCCTTCCCCCAGTTTTTCTCCTGTTGAAACTTGCCAATCACTTTTAAAGCCTACATTGGGCTTTTTCTGCAGCACGGGAGATATCATTAAGGCTTTAAACCCACTAATGAGGGAAATGTGCGCTGCTTGAAGGCTCCTGCAATATTAACTACATCCAATTATGTTAGGTAAACGTATGAGTATAGTCAAAACAGGATGAAAGCATATCTTTCTATTCAGGCCAAAAGCAATCTTCTGAGCTAATCTTTCATCAAACTTATATTGGCTATTTATTTACTGGTTTTGCAGCACTTTTTTTCTTTATACTGCAATGTTGAAGACAAGCAACACTTATAGACAGGAAAGGACCGTCTATTCCCAGAGCTCTGTTCCTTATTTAAAGAACACGTTTTGTTGCTGGAGAAAATACGTGAAATCTTGAGGCTGATAAATATTTTTTCCTGTTTATATACATTATTGCTTCCTTATCTAATCCTGTCCTTGGCTGACTGGGTTATAAGTAGGTGTGAAACATGTGGAGTGGAGATGCAGTTCTTGCTGGTCTTCTCTGGTCCTGACCTTTGATTTCTGTTGATTTATTATTTTTTTTAAAGGGAAGTTCAACTTATCCTACATTCTTTGAGCATATGCTGTGGGGATATTTTTTTCTGAAGCTTATTCAGTCTAATAGCGTGTGCTTTCAACAGTCCCTCATTTCTGACTTCTGAAACTGTTGTCACTAGCAGATTGATTGGTTTGTTTACAATTTTCTCTTTTTCCTATTCTTGACATATAGTAGAGCGTCATGTCTTTTGACTCCTGCCTTTCCCAGTCTGCTTTTATTGAGAGAAGTGAGTTTGTCACTCTTTCCAGAATTGGTATAGGCTCAGATCACCATGTTCAAATTGACCTTTTTAAGTACCTGAGCAATCAGAGTTCAGACCCAGTACTTCGCTTTGTTTTCATGTCTTTATCAACATTTGGAGATAACTCACCTGCTTATGAACAGAAAGTCCTTTCAAAGCATCTAACAGTAGAGGAACCTTTTCAGATCTATACAAGTGGTGTTTCACAGCACAGAGAAGTGGTTTACATGTACCTACCGAGAAGCCTAGAAGTTCACTGAGCATTGCTCACTTCACTGAGCATTGGAGCAGATGTGACACAGCAAGATATGATAGTTTGAATGGTCATCATGTATCCTACCTAAGATATGCGTAGCCTAGCTAAGTGCTGTCTTTCAAAGTTAGCCAGCAGCAGAAAGCAAAAGCCTAGCATGACAGCAAGACAGTAATCACAAGGTAATGACAGTAATCTTCCTTCTGGCTTATCCGCCCAGCCTCCGACAACTCGTGCTGTGGTGACTTCCAGTGCCAGATGTTGCATCTGGGCGTCCGTTCTCCTAATGATTCCGTTGGCTACAAATCATTTTCCCTCCACCACTTTTGAATCCTTTCTATTAACTGTTACACAAGCAGGTGACTTTTTTTCATAGATGAACTTCTTGTTTCGAACGGGGTAGGAGTTATATGTGGAGACTTGTATGTGTGCAAGTGAAGTTCGTTCCTCTTCAGTGAGAGTTAATGTGATACACGTGGCCATTATTATACTAATCCTTGCAAGCCTCTGCACTTCATTTTAAGTGTTTTGAAATTAGTATTGTCATCTCAAAAATAGTGGGAATAATTATCTCTTTAGTCATTCATTCAGATAGCTTAATTCATTTACCTGCCTTTATGTTTATATTTGAACTTACATATATGAAAGGTTTTATCCTTTCTCTTTTTTTTTTTTTTAATGTAATGATAATATTCTTATCTAGTACAATGCCAACTTTTTGGTAAAATGTTTTAGCCGGATTTACCATTCCCACAGCAAGGCCCACAAAATGGATCATGTGAGCGTTCCTCATCTGGTTCAGCTCAGGCTAATCCATCTTAGTTTATGTATCAATGAGGACTTTTTCAAAACTATGCCGGCTGACTTGGCATTGGAGAAGATGATGGGCGCTCTGACCAGAGCCTGGAAAGTTCTCTTCTGATCTTTATGAAATCACCTAGAAATTAACTCTAGTGGATTTGTTCTAAGCAAAAATTTTTGCCATACTGGTTTTTTGCTTGTGATTGTGCACTGTGTAGTGTTCATTCTGCAAGAGTAAAACCTCCATGCGAAAGGGTGTTTGGAGATGATGCACACCTTACCACTGACAGTGTGTTGCAGCTATAAATCTTGTGGATCATAAGTGAAAAATGAGTCGGCAGGTCTTATTTTAGTCTCTGGTGAGAATTCTGCTTTGTTTGTACAGCAACCGCATATCTTGGCACCATTTGTTGTAAATAGTTGATAGCAAATAGTTGGCTGGTCTGAGCCTTAGGAAGGGAACGCGCTGGAGCATGTTATGCAGGTGCTGGGCAAGCGCTGCACACGCTATACTCTTGACCACGACCAAGGAAAGTCGCAGAGCACTTGCTGACTTTTTGTGAGCATTAAATTCACCACACTTGAAAGAAAAGAGGAGGAAGGGTGTAAAATTCAGGTCTTCACACTGCACGGCTTGCTCCCAGCTCTCCAGTGTTACAAGTGCTCCCTGCTTTGAGCACGCCTCACCACTGCTCATTTTCACGTTGATTCACCTGTTTCTGAAGGCTGAGCAATGGCTAAAGGAGGCTCCGTTTAGTGCCGCAGTCACATACACAGCATCAGATATATACACGGGCCAGGAAATAGCTATCCTGCAGCAAAAGAAAAGGATTGTTGATCATTGTTAATTATTTACTCCTGCCAGTCTCCTCTCACTGGTGTTAAGCAATAGAAACTAAAATAACTACATTCTTTACTGAAATAATGTCCCATTCTTCTTCTTTTCCTTTCACACTTGCTCTTGCAGAAAAGGGTTTGGAGAAATAACTAGTAAAAACAAGAACTATCTTGCACTGTTCTTCACTGCCAGATTAATTGTAAGTCAAAGATACACAAGATATTATTTTTTTCCCTTTTCAAGGCAATTGCAAAGGACAGTTTCCCCATTTCCTTTTCCATTTTCAGTATGCGCATTTAGATGAAGCTAAAACTGCACTCGTGCACTTTTTATGCAGCTTTCCTAAAATAATTCTGAATAATTTAACAATGCCTCAGAAACATTCCAGTTTAACCAGTCGTTGACCTTCAGTTATGTTTTAATGTCATCGGGGCTATAGTGGTATTTCATCAGTTCCAAAGAAGCTGTATTGTTGCGGAGGCAATGGTGATATCTATAATTAAAGTTGCCCAATGCGTTCCATTACAGTGTTTACCTTTCAGTAGTTTATCAGATTTTAACTGCTTCAATTAATATTTTCCCATTAAAATTTTTCAGGCAAAATGGTCTCACCATTTCAGAGAAGAAGCCTAGGGAAAGGATAGGGTTATTTATCTGTTGTGGGGAAAAATAAACCCAAAGTCCTTTTCTTTGACTTTGGCTTTGATCCCTCTAGTGTAAGGGCTGGATATAAAAAACACTTTGAAAATCTGACCAAACTACTTAAGTTTATAAGCCTCTGAAGAATCTCAGTAAACACAGACTCAACAAAAATTATTAAAGACCAAGGAAACTCACTTGCTAGTATCGCTCTCTGGTGACAAGGCTCTACAGATCACTAACTTCTTCTACAAGTTGTCGTGTGAGCTTTATGTCTAAAGGTTGAGAATCCTAGTTTGTGACTGATTCATTTCACGTGAAGGTTTTTTTTTTTAATATGTAATATTAAAAGCTCTCAGGACATTATTTTCTTTTTAAATGTTACATTTGCAAAATCAAATAGAGATTCTGTGGGGAGAAAGAGTATAGGATAACATAGCTGAAGAACTGTATCCATTTTTGCATATGCTTTAGGATACAAAGACTGCACTTAGACTAAGATTTTCAAACCTTTTAGCACTTTATTTTACTCTCTTAATTTCCCCCTAATATCTTAATTGACTGCAATAGGAATATATGGCATGCTATATTGTCAGCATCAAGAATTAAAAAAAATCCCAACACTACATGGCCCTTAATGTTTCCTGAGTGTGATTAAGAAATGTGTGGAGGATAGCAGTTTCATGTTGTAGCTGATTTTGAAAAGTCAAAAGCTGAAATAAAAATAAAAAGCTGATTAGAATGTAAACGTAAAGTCATACTTGTTTTAATGTAAAGTAAGTCAAACTTGTTTCAGTTTGCAAAGTAAATTTATTTTGTTCCAAAAAAGTATATAACAAGATATTTTGTTGGAACTTCTCTCCATTTTTTCTTCCAGAAAGCCTGCAAAAACAAATTGATTTTGCAGTATGTCCAGTTTCTGTCAACTATGGAGCTTTATTTAAGTTTCTTGAACCAGCTCTGGTTTTGTTTTGTTTAATATTGATTTGAGTTTTTAGAGAGAACCCCTCCCGAATTAGTGTTTGACCATGTCAGGTTAGGTGTTCTCTGGATGCCTCAGCTGCTGGATGGCACAGCCTTGGTTTTTCCCTCCTCAGTGGTCAAGTGGGGCAGCTCTCATTTCCTCACCTCTTTCAGCTGTTCCCTTGGTGCTCATGATAGCTTCTGTATTATATTGGCAGTGCACAGTCAGTCAATTTTGGGTGTAAGAACTTTGGCTGTCCCAGGGTTAAGATTTATTCTAAGTAAATATTTCAGCAGGGTTTTAGACGTGTTGCAGAGGGTTATTTTTTCAATTTCAAGATCCCTTTTATTCATCAAGCTGTTGGATGCTCAGGGCGTTCAGCACTGGCCTCAGATGTGGGAGAAGCAGCTGTGCAGATGCAACATGAGTTCTTGTGACGTGGGAGCACGTGCTGCACTGGCCAGCACTGATGATTGGAAACTAAACCTCCTTCCTTTCCCCTTCTCCCACCCACCAGTAAAGCTGGGCTTGGAAGTGCAGATACTGGTAATCTGTGAAAATTCTGAGTGCGTGCAATCACGTGGGATGTGCCTGCCGAGTATGGGCGCAGCCTGGCAATTTCACTGATGCGTAGTCTTCTAGAGAGTGAAGCCTCTTTTCTCCTTCATGTGGAAAATCCCAGCAGGCAAGACTAGGACAACCTCCGCCCGAGTTCCCCGTTGTCTTTCCGTGCGTGCCTGGCTGTTGCGGGGTTAATACTCAGTGAAAGGTGTTTCATCCTCACGGCTGGCACACGCTCCTTCCCTGGGCACTCAATAAGAGAGAATCTAAATCCCGAATACCGCTCTGTCCTGAGCGTGCGTTTGCTGAGCTTCTGGCTTGTCTATGCCTGAAATGCTAGCGCTGGCTTTTTGGGCAACGTAAAGTGGGGAGAATTTGGAATCTGACCCGTCCCTCTAGTTCCACGTCATGACGACAACACAGTAAAACTGAAGCAATGTGGTGGTGAAATAGGTCCTCCAAAAGCCGTGTCACCTGAAGTACGCCTCTTTTGCAAGAAAGGGGTCGGTGGGCTCTGGGTTGTGGGCTCCAGTCTGTGGAGTTGTTTGGGTTGTTTTTAAGTTTTATCTCGTCCTAGAACTCTTTAGATTACAAGATACGGTGATGTGCTTCACGCTTCATAATCCGCACTGCTTGCTGTTACAAGCCTAATATGGTTGAGGATGCAAAAGTAGCTGATACTGTTAATTTATTTTGAACGAGGTACTTGCTGATACTCAGAGGAGTGTTTTAGCTGCTCTCCTTGAAGAAATCAAATAAGAGCGATGTGAAGAACAGTCTGGTTACAGGTTGTTTGGGAAGTGAGGCTGTTTTCCTGAAATTGTGAGCTCCAGGGAACTCAATAATAAGTCCTGTAGTATTCTTTGTACGCAATAGGACTTTATTATTGTTAAAATTATCTCATAACAAACACTTAATTCTCAATGTGCTCAAATTAATTTGCGAGAGTCAAATGAACAAACGTTATCTCATATAAGCGTTATAAGCATTTTTTGACATGCTTTGATAAATTAGGATTTTTTTTTTTTTTCTTGATTGAAACCAGACAAATAACCACAAATATGAAATCTTGGAAGATAAAATCCTGAAAGTGTGCTATGCAACTGCTTACAAAGTTTTATAGCCTAGCTCTTCTTGAGGGACAAATAAATGGGGAACGAAGGCAGCTACTACTATCAGGAAAATGCATTAGTGTTCTGACAGATAGATGTGGAGATCTTAATACACGAAGTTTGTTTTTTTCCCTGATGTGTAAATATACACTTAATGTAATTAGAAACAATTGTGAAGTAGCAGGCAGGGAATTCAAATTCTGCAGTTAAGTGGATATTGCAAATGTGATTTGTTGACAGCTTGTCGTGCTGCCATTACAGCTGACCTGGAGTTTTCTTTCTGAACAACTATTCAGAGGAAGACTAACATAAAAAGAGACATATTTGGCCAGGGAGTGCGCTGTCTCTGACTAGCAGCTGATGCTTAGAGAAGGAGCAGAACAGGGCAAGTGCAGAGTGGTATTTCCTATAGAGTAGCCCCTAACATCTGACTCTCCATGGTTTTTGGACTTCCTGAGCTGGAGGTTACATCCATGTTTTCAATTTTTTAGTAGCCTTTTTCTTCCAGTAGTTTGATTTAAATAGCATCTTGAACCCGTTTGTATTTTTGAAAACCATGAGGAGTCTTCACAAGCAAACTTTTATTTCTTTGATGTTGTTTTCAAATTTTAATTTCAGCAATGAGGGGAAAAAAGGTGAAATAATTTTTCCTTGAGTTGTTTCACACGTGATGGAGGTCATTGGTCTGAAGTACTGATTCCAAATGTTCTGTTTCGAATTAGATAAGTGACAGCTTGAAGTATGTTTTGTTTATCAGGGTGCTGTCACACAGAAAATAGGATATTAGATAACAACTTTTAGGTGCTGCATGGGAACTTGGAAGACTGATAGAAACCCTTTGGAAAGCCTCTCAGCTTTTGGTCATAGTTTATGACTTACTTGTTTACTTTTAGTGTTTCTCAGGGCTTTGAGATTTTAAGCCTGTTTTTAATTTTATTTCTATATTGCAACATCTGAGTGAAAGAGGTCAAGCCAAAATTGTCAATGAAATATGAAATACATGAAAAAGTGACATTTTTTATATATATATATTCTGCTCTTAAGAAAAGTTTTACATACAGTAATATTTTTAAACTAAGCCATTGGTAAGTGTCTCCTTCACCTGACTAGCTTGCCTCTGCTAGTCATCAGAAAGTCTTAGGCATTTAACCCCCATTTGAGGAGCTTAATTTGAAAATACAGATTAAAACTCCTTTCTCGGCCATACCTAGTGCTTGGAAGTGTCTTGAGTCCCTTGGAGCTGGTGATTTCCACATTGATGTTTCTCAGGCACCTGCGATTCTTTTTCTAAGCATCGTCAAAAGCACTTTGGTGCCAAAGTGCTTAGCATTTTTGAGACCTACCTCATCTTCAGCCTAGGAGACCTATACATATGGTGTTCCAAGAGGAGATGGACCTCACAGGTACCTTCAAAACTGACTGGTGATTCGGGCTCTGAAGAAAAAATAGCAGCAGTAAACATGTTCCTTTGAGTCACGAGAGGTGATGGAGCTGAGCTTCTTCCATACAGTGCCCAGTGACAAGGGGAACTGCCCAGAGTGCATGAAAAAGGCTTTTGTGCATTTTTCTCCTGGAAATCATTCCAAGGTGCTCATCTCATCCCTCTAGGAAGTGCCCTACCTAGCAACCTATAGGGGATTCTTGGGGGAGATGCACTTGCAGCCTTATGCGTTGAAGCTACTCCACATTCCATGCGGTCCTTGGAATTCCTTGTAGAGAAGTTAATGAATCTCTACGACCTAATAGGGTAGTCATCTGGATCAAGGAGGTCAAGTTTTCAGATACTAATGCAAAATATTACTCATGTACCTTTATCTAATGATAGTTTTATTTAAGCAGACTTTAGAGACTGGAACTGTAGCCCATTTCACAAGGTGAATGAACACTTGAAGTCCAGCGTCAGTTCACTCCTGACTATTCCCTGGCAAGGACAGTAGGGTTTTGGACTATTTCTCCTTCCACCTTCCCCTAGCATGTACTGCTGCTGTGATTGTTCTTTCCTTCTTCACTATTCTTATTTCCTTACTCTTCTTCTCATCCTTCTTCCCAGGAAAGAATTACAACTTTTTCTTCCATGTGTGAGTTCGGTTCCCTCAGTGATGTTATGAAAGGGAGTCACCACCATGACTTCCTTCACTTTTCAGTTGACATAAAGGGAATAATCTCTGATCGCAGCTGTAGTGGCCTCCTTCTGGAGTGCATTGTGTTATGATGTCCTTGAGAAGGGAGGTGGTGGGACCCTAGAGAGATATGAGACTCTTCCTGTGTTGCTGTAACAGCAGCTTGGACAACTCAGTACTCAGCTTTGGTGAATCGTCTTCTGAGGTATCTAACTGCAGACCCAAGGCATTTGGGTCAGGATTATGATAGAGGTCAGCAGCCTAGAGGACAGGCAGTGGGAGGCTGGGTAATACGTACAGTATCTCTTGATATTTTCCAGAATCTCCAAGGGTGCTGCAGTGATGTCTCTAAATGAACAGACTATGGAATATGATGTTCCTATGTAACAAAGATCTAGCTCAAGTTCTTATGGGCATTGCCTGCTATTCCTATGTACGCCAATGACTGAAAGAATGGGAATATATCAGTAGCAAAAGTTATCGGGGACTATTTTTCTCCAAATTCTTCTGAAAATCTGTAAAAGGAACCTTCTGGTCCTCAACCTTTCCTCTAGAAAAAGTGTGCATAAACAGAAACGCTTTTAATAGCCTTATGACTTTATCCAACATTAAAAAGTCCAGTTATGTCAGCTGGAAAGTAGGTTTAAACATTGTTTGAAAACTCCTTCTCAGCACAACAGAAACTGTGTATAGTGCTCAGGTTCTCTAGTACAACCTGCTTTTGTTTGTAATACTAAAACTCCTAATTAACAGTAAATACTTTTTTCTTCGGTTTGACTGTTTGACCCCAAATATGCAAACTGACCGCCATATGCAAAGCGATGAAGGCGTGGACTTAATTTTGATCTTGCTTACACCAACAAATGGAATGATGTGTGACTTGCATTAGTCTGGGTCAGACTGCAGGAGGCCATATGTGTTTATTTTAGCATTTATGGATGGTTATATTTACCTCATTGCAATGAGTCGCTTTGGTTTCTATTGACAAAACCATGACTTAAGAGAATGTTTGCGGAGACAAGAACAGATGTTTCCAGGCTGCTTGCCACAGAGAGGAAAAAAGCCAGTATTTACTTGTAAGCTGGTGTTGGCTGTACCATTTTTCCAATGAGTAATGATGAACAGTAGCCATTAGTCAGTTGCTGAACATCCTAACTTGACAACAAAGGAATGGGCTTGGAGATGCCTTTCTGTATAGTCTGATCTATACAGTAGAGTGGAAGACAATTGCTGTACCTGTTGAAACAAATTCTACCTTGTAACACACTTTTGAAGTATCTGAATGACCAAGGAGAACCTAAAAGCTTAATCAAGTAGATAATGCATGGATATTTTCTCCCCTTCTCCTCAAGCATGATGGTTTCAAATTAAGCTGAAAACTTTTACTAGACACTTTTATGAAATTGCAAAGCAATATAAGCTTTTTGGAGTTAGTTTGGTGATTTTCTTTTTCCCTCTGCAGCCATAAGAACACCTCCTAAATCACAGATACTAAAATCAAACTTGTTTTAAATGGCTTTTTATAGGGAGGGAAAAAGTGTAATAGACTATCAGCAGAGTTAATGATGGTCTGGGAGGGTTTTTGGGAAAGTGTTTGTGAAGAAATATGTGTGCACAGTTTTAATGGTCAAGGAAGGACTGACTTCAGTCACCTGGGAGCAGCAGTGTGGGGTGTGCGGCATCTGTGGATTTGGATACGGAGTTTTGGAAAGGCAAACGAAGAGTGAGCTTGCTTTGGCAGAGACAACACCTGTGTGTAGTGATTGTCTGTGGTGTTATGTGGGTGGGAGGTCCCTCACAGGCACAGCAGAGGGGGGTGGGAGGGAACCAATGGTCTCTCATGCTGGGGCATGGCGTTTAGTGGTCAATGCCAGACCTTTGTCCTCCATGAAGGCTGTGATCTTTGGGTGAGGAATTGAGTCTTGTTCCAATATGATGGTGATTTGTGAAGAGAAAAGTGATATGCATTTTGAAGAGATGTGGCTATGACATCTGTGTAAGCAAGAACATACTCGATGGAAATAATAATGAAATACAGGGTATATGGCGTATACCAACTTCGTTTTCTTTTTAATAACATGCAACACACTGCTCTCCTGGTTCAACCACAAGTCCCTACACAATGTGTCTTTGAATGTCATGAATGCAGGGAGAGCTGAGCATGACTTTTCCTCTTACAAAACGCAAAGCGAGCTTAAAGGAATATACTGTATCCCTGTTTACTACAGGGAATTTTTAAAACTCTTGTGTGGAGGCATCTTCTGCCTTCCCACTTTCATTGTCCACTTACTACAGGCTTGGTAAGATGTATTCCTGGAGGTATCTTGGGTTTTTTTTTCCTGTTACTTTTTTTAATAGGAAGTGTTATGTTGATCTGTAAGTGTCATGCCGCTGCCTGGATGAAATATCATCTGAGCCGTTCATGGGCATACTGGTTCCACCTGCTGGCTGAACTGGTGGTGATGACCTGTCAATCAAGTGATACAAGCAGACATGAACAAGTATTCTTATGAAAAGATTTTACAAATAATTCCTGTCTGAGGGATGGGGATAGAGTTTTGTCTTCATGCTACAAATTTTCTTTCTGTTTTTTCATTAAATTTCATTTCATTAAATTCATTTAAAAATGCAATTTCTTAAGCATGATGGTAATGCCTTATCACAAGTGTGCTCTTAGCAAGACAAGGACAACAACCTGCTTTGAAAATAAGAAGATGAAAAAATTAACTCACTGATGTGCCAGCGCTGCTGCCTGCTTGTCACTTCTAGAGCATAGCCAGGGATAGAAAGATACTGCATGGCATGCCCGAGGGCTGGGAGAAGGATGACCCCTCGCATTGGGAACATACCTCAAAAATTTCTCCAAAGAGAGAAAAGCGTAGGTGTGGGGGGAACCCAGAGCTGGACTTAACCCTGGATACTGCAATGTCCGTGGGTACAGAAGGAAAAAGCTGGAGGTGAGAGGAGCGAATGGCTCTCGTTAGCATGGGGTGTAGGCTTGAGACTAGAGCTGGAGTTCAGGGGAGCGCGGATTCAGAGGGCATGGGATCCAGTTAAAGCTGGATCCTGCAAAGCCTGCAGGGCTAGAAGAAAGCTGAAGACTTACATGAAGGCAAATGGTGTTTGCTAGGTATGACTAATACCAGAATTAGTGTTGGAGTTACTGTCAGGATTTGGGATTTTTGGTGCTCTAGAGCTTAGTCCTTTGTTTGAATCTTGCCAGGCTTTCAGTGCTGAGGGTTAGCTCAAGCAGAAATGAATCTTTTTTGATTGGTTTTGTTAGCACTACGCTATGATTAAGTCTAGGTTTAAGATAACGAAGTTTCTGAGATCCTGTTTCATAGAGTTTCATTTCTTGCTATGTTGTCAAAGTGCGTGGAGTAGATTAGCAGCTGGTTCTATGGAGGTGAATTGTTTATATTGTAGGGTTTAGAGCTAGCAGGTTTTTAAAGGTCTTTAGAGGTGCCCGTTAGATTCTTTGAAGATTTGACTAGTCAGGATATTTTAAGAGTGCATGGCTGCCCTAATTTTCTTCTACTGGTTGCAAACCTTCATCCCTCATTTTTCTACCAAAGGAAGAAGAGAAGATTTCTGAGGGAACATCATGGTACTGCTACTCTTCCTCCAGCTTCAAGCAGTCATTGCTGGCTGCCAGAGGTTCAGTCTAGCCTGCTAGTGACAAACTCAGAAAAGGAGCAAATGATTTATGAATCACACAAGGCTACAGTTATACTCCAGAATGAAACAGAGACAGGATATTAGTGCATGAGTAGGTCCTACAGATGTCCATATTGACATGCTTCTTAGCATCTTCATCCTGTATCAATTAGTTGTCCCCCAGGCATGGTCTGGACGCACAGTTCAGGAGGTGCACACGCACCACAACCATAAGCAGTTTGGATACGGCCATTCTCTTCGGGAAAGTGATTTAACCTTGGGGACAGGAGGTGTTCTGTACCACTTGGCCTCAGAGCCAGAGAAGAATCACTTGCCTGAATTATTTAGTAATACACAGCAAGCCAAATTGACTGAGGGACAAATAAACCAATAACTGGGTCTGAAGGGTCAGCCTAAGGAACAGCTTAATGGGCAGGGAAGTCTTGCATCATTTGCAAAGACACTGCTCATCTGCAAACGTTATTTTGTTTTCTCTTTTCAAAACAATGGTGCTTTGTTTGGAAGCAAATCCCTCCGATTTTCTTTGTTTCTGACAGCACGTCTGTGATTGTGGGAACTCAGTAGCACTTGCAGGTATGCTGCAGCAGATTACCATGCTGCCAGTAGTTTTCATGCAGCATTACTGTACCATGGTCAGAAATGGTAGATTACACAGAACAAAGAGGCGCAGAGCAGTTTTGAGTATTTAGGTAATGCTAGATGGAATATGAGTCTGATTGCATTTGGCTTAAAAGCAACATCCTTCCCCACTGAAAAACCAAAATCCCACCTCTGAAAATATTACAGCTACCTTCCATGGTAATTTTGTTAGTGATTTTTATAGGCTCAAGAATTCTCAGATACAGCTAGTACTTCGTCCATTTGGAGAGAGGTGACACTTCATCTTTCACGAAGAGACTTCAGGCTCATTCTCATACCAAATCCATTTTCATTCCTGCTACATGAACCTGTAACATAGGTTATGCAATTAGGAGAAAAGCGTTCACAGAAACGATAAGGAAAACTTGATAAATGGAATCCGCTATACGCTGTCAGTCACGCTGATGCTATTCCAATAAACACAAACATGGTTTTGTGTCCTGAGTTTAAAGAGACAGAGTAAAATAATTTATGGCCAAAATTGTCTTTCCTTCCTTGCGTATATGTGTATATAATACTATACACACCAAAAATACGTTAAGGGCGCATTACCGACACAGAGTGCTAAAAAGGCAATGCTATGGTTAGTGTTTTAATTACAGCATTATAGTTAACAGGCTTTTTGTTCAGTAACTGGGCCTCTCTCTGTGAATGTGCTATATACAGTCTTTATGCAATTAGGAGCATTTTTTAGGGTGAACGTTTGGTTTTAGGAAGGGATTTTACTTTCAAGGCAAATGCAGTTAGATTTATATTGCATATGTTATTATCTAAGTGGAGCCTTGTCTTCCAGAGATTTGTCTTATAGAGTGCACAGATTGGGCAGCCTTCGATTTAGGAGTAGATGCAAAATACTTCTCCGAGTGTTGCCCTGTAATTTTTTCTTTTTTCTTTTTTTGTTGTTGTATGCTATTCGAATCTTGCTTGGAAGACAAAATCAGTTATTTCCTTGTGGGAACTGTTATTCTGCTCTTTCACTGTAGTTTCTGAGTGCCTCAGAATTGTTAATGTATCACTAGCAGTTCTGAGGAGGTGACATGGTATCTCCGCTTTATAAATCAGGAGGGAAGGCTGGTGGTGGAAGCACAGGTCCGAGAGTGTTTGCTAATTTGGAGGACCTGTTCAATGACCTGATTTCTTGGACTAATGCACTTCATGTGATCAAGGCACATTCCCTGTTGTTGATTTCAGTGGCATTAGTGCTCAGGAGCTCTGCAATCTGGGCCTCAGGACTTGAAACTGAAGACCAAAGATATAAGGAATACTTATTTGGTGACCAGCTGAGTCAAGATTTAGTGTAAAGGGCTTCCCTAGCAGCACATAAGAACTATGGAGTAGCGGTTAGCATATAGAACTTTCTGCAAGGATGATGGTCATTTCCAGTTGTCCAGAGCCTCTTTCGTCTAACTCTACTATGCCTTTGAATATCTGTAACAAATGAGGGAGCGCTCCAGTGAGTGATGGTCTCTCTAGCTGTGCTTCTGATCCTTCGAACAGATACCTACTGGCAAGTTAGAAAGCAGATCATTTATTTAAGGAGGATACTCAGAGAAAACAGTCCAAACCACTTCAGCTTTGACAGCCTCTCCCAAGTTTTCCTTGTTATTGCATGAAATGGGATAGTCTATGTATACATTAAAAATATTCCCATATTTTATCTTACAGTAGTCATCCAATGAGAGTACTTGAGTCAGTCTCTTCCTTCAGCTTAATATCCTGCTACATACTCTTCTACTTGAAAACAACTCATCTTTGCTCAAAACTGGTCTGTACTGTCAGCTCAGTGACATTAGTTTACTACACTGTGTGGTTTTGCTGAGAATGTAAAAGTATCCCATTAGGCTGTTTGCAATATAAAATAGGCTTCTGCATTTTACAAGCTTATCCAGTGTAGCAAGGTTCTGGCAAGTGTAGAGGAAAAAGGTGTTAAGGAGAGCTGGCAACTCCTTAAAGAAAAAAATATTAAGTGCAAACTCTTCCAATAAGAAGGAAAGTTGAGGAAGTGTGGTAAAAGACCAGTGTACCTAAATTGTCAGCTCTTTATGGCCCCTGAAAAGAAGAGATTTTTTTACAGAGTGGGAAGTAGGTCAGATTTCCAAGAACACAGATAAAAAAATAGCATGTAGGGACAATAAAATCAGAATTCTTGGGGCACAAAATGAGATGAAAGTATTCAGGTGTGTAACAGGTGGTACGAACTCGTTTTTCATTTACATTAGTAATGAAAAAAAGATTGAAGGAAAATGTTAGAGGGTGAAAGGGATCAACAGATGGCATTGGGAAGGTCAAAGTGTCTTTGGTTTGTTTGGGTCTTTCCCAGTAAAGCTGATACTGCTGCTACTGATAACATGGGGGACTGTACTGCCACTGCTAGCCTGGGCAGGTAGGCAGGGGCCTGAGTGCCAGAAGATCGCACACGCACAAATGTCTCTGTACAGCCTGACATCTACAGAAGCGTACATCTTCCACCCCCCCTCACCAATTTTAGAATGGTTTGTCTGGAGGACATAGCTGTACAATACCTGAAATACTGATTGAAGATGACTTGGAAAATGTTTGGGAACAGTCCACTGTCGGAAAGGAAGCATGAGCTGGGAGGATTGCAGATGTGGCTTCTTTGCAAGTGCTATTCTGTACTTTTGTTAATGGGTTAGATGATGGCACTGAGTGCGATAACAATTTATATAGAAGACACTAAGCTGGTAAGGATGAAAGATGCTGTGAAAGAAAGAGCTACAATTCGAAATGGTCTTGATTGGTTGGAGAAGTAATCATAAAAAGAACGGTCACAGTAAAACAAGGACATGTTCTATACATGACTCTTAGGAGTAACCAACTTTAATGGTAAAGGCTGGGGAATAACTTCCTAGAGAGTAATTATTCAGAAAAAAAGTCTAAGAGTTGCAGGGAACCACACTCCAGTACATGAGTTGAAATTGTCATGCTGTCATATGTTATATTGTGGCGTGAATAGAGAGGAATATAGCCTGCAGAACATATGAAAAATATCCCTCCTGGATGTACCGTGGAGTATCATGTCAAGTCATGGGGACTATACCTTGAGAAAGATGTAAATCAACAAGACTATGCAGAGGGACAGCAAGAAGACTGAACAAACGGTGCCAGATAATATGACTGGTAAGTACTTGTTGAGCGAATTGGTGTTATTTGGGGTAGATGGCAGCCATATGATTAGTGGTTATTATAGCCTTCTGTATGTATGGGCTGCTGCAAAGAGGGAGAAAATAACCTGTTTTCTATGCCTGTGTTAGCACAAAGACTGAAGACCATAAGTTCCAGCAAGAGAGATCATACTACCGTGGTAAGGGTAGTCCAGCACTCAAGGACTTTTTACGTGGGGATGTTATTGAATCTCCAGTTTTGCAGGCCTTTAAGAACAATTAGGAAACATCCTCTGGCAATAATATAAGTTGTAATAGATTCTTCTATGGATCTGGACATCTCCTGACACCTCTTCCAGGAGTAATTACTTTGTTTTCTGACATGCTTCCTCTTTCATCTTTTTTATCATTTTACTCTTTGGCGAACATCACTATTGTCTGGGTTGAGGACATTAAAATTTAGCAAATCCGCAGCAGTCATCTTGGTATAGAACTTCATGGGGCTTTGAACTACTGTGTTTGACTAACTGCTGAAGCTGCAAGAGTGCCAGGCCACAACTTCTTAGTGATAGTGTTCATTATAGACAGAGTAAGGACTGGGGCTTGCTTTCTAATCAACATATTTTCTGAAGACTTTTAAAATGCATGTAACAGTCTGACATACCAGCTGTCAGCAGAAATTGTGTCCCCCACTGACACCCGCGTACGGTGCGTTGGCACGTATGTCACACGGAGAGGGAGTGTTGACAGTTGCTCTTGCTAGTCACCTTAGAAAGGGAGGAAAGAAGCCAGGGTTCAGCAAAGGAGAGCTGGAAATTGGAGGAGAACGCCCAGAACGACAGAACCAGAACAGTCTGAGCAAGGAGTTACTGGACTGGCCCAAGGCTTCTTTGCAAGAGGAAAAGCGTGCAGCAAAAGAAAAATTTTCTCTAGCCTCATTCCTGTTTAGCTTGGTGTTCAGAACTGGTTCGAACCTCTCTTGTTGTGGGACACAGCGCAACGCCATTTATGGCCAATCTTTCCAAGTTCCAGAGTCTCGAGTAGCTCTAGATGCATTTGTGTTAAAACTGAATCATGTTTTCTTTTGACTTAGAAGCCGAACTTGATTTCCAAGCCAATGCTTGACAGCATCCTTTGTCTTCGTGATGATAGATGGAAGTATGTCCGAAGCCTCCTGACCCCAGTCTTCAGTGATACCAAACTGAAAGAGGTAAGGTGTGGGCTGTGTTGCTTTTCTGTTTTAGACGATTTTTTTTTTCTTTCATGCAAGCATCTACTTAATATATTTCTATATTAAGAACAGGTGAAAAACTGCTACTTTGTGCCAGTTTATTTAGAC
Organism: Tauraco erythrolophus; assembly: GCF_009769465.1. Lineage (NCBI taxonomy): Eukaryota > Metazoa > Chordata > Aves > Musophagiformes > Musophagidae > Tauraco > Tauraco erythrolophus. The sequence continues at coordinate 65,598,702 of NC_141468.1, read as the reverse complement.
CTGAAGAGCACAGGCAGTTGAGCATGCACACGATATGGTCCGGGTCATCAGTTGGTGAAAATCAGAATAGCTCATCTGAGAATATGATCCTCTGTCTTTTCTTAAGCCAGTTTGTCTATAAAAGTGTAGCAAACTCAGAAAGGAGCCTTATACCTTCCTCCCTCCCTGCCCTGTTAGGAGTAAGCTAAAGTATGGGAAAGGTTATTGCTCCCAGTTGGAACATAGCTTCTCGTGGTTTGCAGAGTCAGCAGCTCTCACGTTAACATGGGAACCGCTGTCAGTCTATTTTCATTTCTCCATCTCCTTCCCCCCTCCTCCTTTTATTCTTTAATCCTTTCATATAATAAAATAAGTCACTGGAACAGAATGTCATTGCCAGATAAATACCTCTGACTGAAAATAAATGTCTCCGCACTGACCTGCTGCTAATTTCCTATAAATGTCTCAGCATTTACTTAGCCATGAGAACCCATTACCCAGTAACAAAGTCCTATTCCAGTGGCACGATATCTCTTAATTAAACGCAGATAAATGATTGACTGCTTAAAGTCTTCTTTCAAGGTGGGGAAAAACCCAACAACAAAAAAACCCACCTCTTCCTTTATGTATTTTATTCTGAAAGGGAACCATGCCTCACTCCGGTGCCCAGTCCTGGGTTGTAAAATTTTCCACTGGGCAGACGCTTGTGTTGTTTTGACATGCCGCTGTCGAAATCCACAGTAACATCTAAATGTGTCTGGCTCTCCCAGCTCTATAGACAGTGGTCGCTTAGCAACGCCGGCTGTCACCTCCTTATTATGGTAAATTCTAATTGGCTGCCAGCCTGGTGGAGATGCTGATTAATCACGACTGACAATGCCATTGGTTACGCACCCCGACATTTGCTCTGTCGCCGGCTCCATCGCGAAATTTTAGCAAGGCGAGGATGTTTAAATATGCAAGCGATTAGTTGCTCGTGGCGCTGTGGGGAGAGGAGAGTTTTGCATTTTCTGAGCGGAAATTAATCTGCCTTACTGCAGGTCATCGGTGCTTTGCTGGCGAACTAACAAAAGATAGAGCCGTGCTCCCCTCGATTTGCGGAGAGCAACCTCTGCCGGCACCAGCCGGGCAGGCTTGATGGAGGAGGACGGTGAGGGCGAGCAGGCGGAGGCCCGGGGCGTCGGGCTTTTGGATTGGGCACGCATGAGTTTTTGGGGTTTGACCGATTAAACCAAGGTGGGAGGAGAAGTCATGGTGCTCCCTGTGCGCTGCTTGGTGGTGGGGCTGCAACGCAGGAGTACCGGTAGGAGGTAGAATGGAGGGCTGGCTAGTGCCCGGTAGCTGTTGCACATGGTAAAATTGAGATCTTTAGTTTTAGCCTGATAAGCAGCATTCCCTGTGCTGCCTCTTCCAAACTCTGTGGAAGGGATGCAGTTGTGCATGGGCTCAGGGTGAGCTGGAAATGGTCACTTTCTCCTCTCAGTCTACAGAAAGTGGGAAAACAAGGAGTGGGGAGGTCTCTCTGAAAGGCCCAACTTTGTTCCTCTGTCCCAACTTAAGTCCTCACCCATGTGCTTCTCTTGCTGTTGCTTAATTTAAAAGCCATGCCAACACTTCTCAAAGGAAATCAGTGTTCATTAGTTACGATCTCACTTCAACTCTCACATATTTAGTACTCTCTCAGAACCTCTACAGCAGCATGGAAGTAAAAATACCATGTTCTAGTATTGGCTATACTACAGAGTATTCGGTTATGTGGAAGACATCCTGTTTATAATAAACTCTTCCTCTCTACCTCAAAGGAGTTACAAATAAGCTAGTTTTGGTATTAAATTATTGCGTAAGAAGCCGGATATGTTGTTTTATACATGTTTGTAAATACTGCTGTACATATTCCTCACTTCTTTTCCAAGAACATTGGTTCCTTTGCCATAGAGGTCTGAGCTCTGACAAAACCCCGCACCAAAGTCGTCTTCTCTGTTCAGTCTGGATGTCTGCCTTGCCTTTGTTTCCCTGTGCAAACTTCCCAGTGATGATGGACAGGTTGCAGACCTCCCGAGTGGCTTTGGAGAGTGGTTCCCCTTGAGAGCTGAAGCCTCCAGTGCCACTCCAAACATAGACTTGTCTGTCTGGATGCTCTGAGGGAACTGGGAGCTATTAGCCTGTGACAGAGCAATAAATGTTAACAACTCCTTGTGCTCCCCATAGCAATCACTTCAGATAAAAGATGCACAGAGGGACGGAAAGTTGAGTGTAGGTTCCTGATACCTCCATTTCAGAAACATAAGAATCTACTACTAGGCTAAAGGACAGCTTCAGCAGTAGCAAGAACAAGAAGCCAGTCATCCATTCTTTGGCCTGGCTGCTGGAGGACCAAGCGTAAGACAGAGCTAATGTATGTTGCTAAGATTTGACCCGCAATGCCCCACAGAGGCATCTAGCTGCTGTGGCTGAGGACAGAGGTGTACTTTGCCCTTGTCTTTCCACAAAAGCAGTGTAGTGTCACGGAGTTCACTAAGCTTGAGGAATTTCCCCTTAGTTTGGCAAAAATCTCCAAGAGCCAGTCACCAAATGAGGAAAAGTTGATCCCAGCAATTTTGAAGTTTGCAAAGTTATGAGCAATTAACTGAAACTAGAGGTTATAAAGGCGTTGGATAGCCAGTGTAGTGATTGCTGCGTGTACATAAAGAGTTGTTTTCCTAATGCTTTTCAAGATTTTCTGGCATCTTCTCCAGCTTTCTCTCTCTGTCTCCTCAATTTCTCTTTAAAAGCAGTGGACCATTTCACTGTTGCTTTTATTGATTTCTATACATTGTGTGTTGCCCTTTTTTAATTTTCTTTTTCTAATGAGTATGTAAAGATCAGCAAAGCAGTCCACTCCAACTGAAAGGAGGTTTGTCTCCAGGTAACATTAAATTCAAATACTGTAGTACAAAGCACAGCATATATCAATAGACTTCTAAACTTGATCATGCAGTAAGATTTGGTAGCATCCCACAATAGATGCCACTGGAGTTAGTAGTAGATCTGATAATCAGCTCTCTCCAGTGATACCCCTGAATGGAACTCATAGTGCCATTGCTATGGGAGCACTAAGAATGAGAAACGAAAGAGAGGAGGCCGGAGACCCAAGAAGTTTCACTTCCAGCTCTGCCGTTGACTGCCTGTGGGTGATCTGGCAGAAGATACTTAAATTCTCTGTGCATGAAATGACTTTCATTTGTTAAGTGGGAATAACACCGACCACTGAAAATTGATCCAAGATGTAATTCATGAGGAATTGGTGAAGTAAAATACCTGGAGGCCCTTAAGTAAAAGATGCATTTCCTGGTGTTCCTGTCCTGCTCTCCTCAGCTATTATGTATTGAAACAAGCTGATATGTTAGTGATCTTGCTGTACCGATCTTGATTCCCTCTTTAGTATTTCTTATTTTGTTCCTCTTCTTTTTGCTGTGGTGCCTGTGATGATCCTGCAGTTCTGGACTCCTTGTCAGACTTGATAAATAGCTTTGCTCTCTTTTACAGCCAACACCAGCAGAAAACCTATTGATTTTTATTTATTCTGATGGTGCTGCAGTAGTCTTGTCATCTCCTATCAGTATGCTGGGAATCCTCTCCTCCATTAACTAACCATTAAAACAAAACAGAACACAAAAATTAAAGAAGAAAACACAGCCTAATGTAGCATTATCCTAAGTAACCTGCAAAGTGGAGTTTGAGTCGAGGCATTTTCTTTCGTATAAAGGGAGACACAAAAGGAACTTGTGATAATATGGCAGAACAGTGCAGGGAAGTCCTCTAGTGTCACTCTCAGGCATGTAGATCTTCCAGGTCCCACTAGGACATAAGATCTGACAGTCCAACCTTTGAGGTTTCCTTGATTGGCTTTACTTTGCTTGTGCACATTGGTCAGAGGCATTTTGGAAGGGTCTCTGGAAATTGCTTTTGTTACTCAGCAAAGCAAGCATGCTCCCCTGAGACACAATAAATCACTAACACAAGAGCTGATATGTGAAACATGCGTATCCTTGAGCCACCACTCAGTGTCTGGTTGAGTTGAGTTGCTCACTTTGCTAAGTCGTGCCCATGAATAGCAAGGCCCCGCTGTCAGGTGATGGAAACAAATCCTCTCACAAACATCTTCCTGACGCTCCGGTCTATTCCTGGTTTTAGTCAGGTACAGAAACAATTCTTATGTTAGGGATGTATCCTTTTTCCTTCTCCTTCCTTTATATTTCATCCCATTTGTGGGACAAGAGGCCCAACATGACTTCTGCGTATCGTATGTGAACAATAAAGTCTGCAGTGTGTCTGTCTACAGTGAATATGATCCAGCCTTCTACTTTATAGTTTGGGTGCTCATAATAAGGGGAATAATAATAGTGAATGTTGAGGACGACTTCTAACTAGAGGAACGTGACTCTGATGCCTTTGAACAGTGCAAACATCCCCATGCACTCTGTGTACGCAGAATCAGAAACTAATTGTTGTTATGTGCCAAATAGCATATTGGCAGGATTTATACAGCAAAGCCCCTGGCATCATGAAAACCCTAACCCCAAATGCTCTTCTTTGGCAGAAAGAAAGAAATTTGGACTCTGGGCTACTCTTGCTATTAGATAACTGGCAGATCAAATATTTACAGGGACCATATTGTTTAGATTTTTCTTCATCCTGTTACTCTCAGCCAATCTGAACACAGAGCAGCTGGGGTTTGTTTACCCACCAAGAACTGAATCTCAGGCAGGTTATGCAGCTTTTATGTTCTGACTGGCAAATGAGAATGTATAGGAAGTTAGGGATACCCAAGGCAGCGCAGATCAACATGTCTGTTTCTGTGCTGGTTTTCAAAGTTTGGTACGGTTCACCTCACCCAACACTATATTTTTCTTGACAAATGAACAAAGAGTTTAAAGCGTTAAGGGACTTGAGGATGTTTCGGTCTGTAGTCTTTGTAGTTAGCAATCTTGGACTAATTTATGTCCCTCAGGGGAATAAAAACCCAAACCCAGGATTCCTGACTAGATATTCCCCGTAGCTTTCATATGCAAATAATTGTCTCATTGATACGACTCTGTCCTATCATGCTAACAATAAATCAAATCCATATGCCCCCCTCCCCATTTTCCTGGTTTGATTTACTAATAGAAATATCTTACGGCTAGAAATGAATTGCAACGGTATTTTGAAAGGCTGGTGGAATGTGGAAAATGCAGAGGTGCTGTGAAATGCCCTGGCCAGGCGTACGTGCCCCTGCCATCTCTGCCAGCTGTTGGAAAGCAATAGCAACCAGCTGGGTGATTGCAGGTCTGGTGATGTGATGAAGAATAAAAGAGAAAATAAGGCAATAAAAGGAAAATCTGAAATGATCACCATCTGTTTACGAAACATCATACCTGTTAAAATATGGATTTTCATTTTATTCTCCTTGACTGATTCAGTTCATTGGAGGGGCTGGACCCAGAGATTATAAAGCACTTCACCCTGGTTCAATCTGTTGAATAGAAATGTGTTAATTTTGTTGAACCATTTGAGAAGAAGCTCACTGCAGGGGACCTTCTTTAGAAAGCCAAAAGGGGAAGAAAACTGCCACGTAAGGTGGTGTGCACCTCCCAGACACATAAAAGCTACTTTTATCGAATATTCATCTGGCTTCAGAATTGTCTCATGAGACTGTGGCAAAGCCCACATCAGTCTGGCTTTGAACTGACATAGGAACAACCCACTCTGTCCCATATAGATACAGGACCTCAAGAGCAGCTAGACACATTCTTGACTCAGACTTCTGCCTTTGGAAAACATGTTGGATGCTCCCGCGTTGGCCTTTTGACTGCGTATAGTCTTGCCCATGTGTTAAGATGGCAGTGTGCCTGTGCACAAAGTGTTATGCCAGTTTCACAGAGGTAGAAGTGCCAAGCAAAATGGACTTGGCTGGGCAGGCTGTATAGCTCTCAGAGTGTGCTGAGAGGCTGCAGTAAGTCTTTTTTGGTAACAAGAATGTCAGAGGAGTAGGACAAGTCTGTTCTCATGTTTGTTGACATCCGTATGCTGAAGAAGATTGCTCAGGAAGGAAAGGCAAGTTTCTGTGCTTGTGTCTGCTGATGCTTGGCATAATTGTTGAGGCGAGACTGTGGTATTAAATTGTAGGTTATAAGGATCTCTCTGCAGTCTATATGCAGAAAGAGCCATAGCAGATAATGCCTTTAAGGTCACAGCTGGATTGCTGCTACACGCTTCTTCTGCACCCCTAGTAGGTGTAATCAAGGCAATGTCTGATGCCTGACATATGTAAGAAGTTAAAGAGAAAGACAGAGAGAGACTTTCATGAGATCTTGATGGTTGCCCATTTCATGGTTTCCATGAAGCGCTAAAGAGGAGACTATTGCACTGTCAGCTACAGCCAGGCTGTGAGTGAGTCTACCTGACCATCATATGTCAGTGACTGGAAAGAACCGTTAGCTGAATAAATTCACATGAATGTCCATTTAATGGCATCACCACTCAAAAAAACCCTTTCCTCAGATAGCAGTAGTGGTTTGCCCTCAGTAACTTGTAATGGTATACATGTTGCTTTTGTAATGTACAGCTTAAATCTCTCAAACTGAGGAACAGCAGGATGGAAATGCTGGGCTTCTGATGCTAATATCTTTACAGGACTTTGGGACTCTGGAAATATTTCTTCTGCCCTGGTGCATATGTAGCCTAAATGTAATGTACTGTAAATATGGATTGTGATAAACCATCAGTTGGAACAGGGAATGATTAAAAAGAGAGGGAGATGTCTTTGCTTGATAGCTTCCTGTGTATGTAGCCACAGGTGGGCAAGAACCAAAGGTCAGGTAAGCAACAGGACCTCTCGTGTTTAGGCCCAGAGCTGAAGAAGGGCATCCCTGTGACGTCTAGGTTGATTTTTAGCAGACAGTCCCAACATTTCATCTTACTGGTGAAGTGCCTGACCACACCTGCAGAGGATCATGAGAGCTCTGTCCCATCTACTAAATAAAACTAATTTAGAATATTTCTTTTTTTGAACGTTTTAATGTTTTTCACACTACAATGTGTTCCTTCCTAGATGATACCGCTAATAAACCAGGCCTGTGACGTCCTGCTGTGTAACTTGAAAGTCTATGCAGATTCTGGCAAAGCTTTTGATATCCAGAGGTATGTTCAACATGCCAGAAATTTGTTGCAGATTAAAAAAAAAAAAAAAAAAAAAGTCAATAGCAGCAGTTATTCTAAATATGCGCTTACTGTATAAAAGATTTTTTTTTTTTCCCCTCCCTTGCTTTTATAAGTGGAGATCATAGTTTAATAGAGGATGTGTCTGATAGATGCCTCTACTTCCTGGGGGCAGCCATTGCATACTTGAAAAGTAATTTTGGAAAAGCATCTAATGTATTTCTAGCTGTTGTTTAATGAAGTTTTAACAGCTGGAAGCAGAAAGGAAAGCTGCATCAGTCCCTGTCCAGTCTGCTCCCTACAGCCTGCCAATAATGTACAAATATAGGAATTGATCTAGTATCAAATCCCTGTAGTCCATCGCCCTCTTGCTTTTTTTATATGAGTTTTTTTGAGCACTTAATCATTCTTATCGCATTTCTCCTAACCCCCTCTAATGGCACGCGACAGGATCAGTGCTCCAGATGAGAATGCACCACTGGTTTATAAAATGACACTTTAATATTTTCCATACTGCACTTTCTCTCGTTATGCATTTAATATCCTATTATATTTTTTTGTTGCTTTTTCATCAGAGGTCTTCACTGAACTGTTCACAACATAGTCTAGCCCCTTCTCTGAGCAGACGCATTTCTTCTAGGACCCTGGATGGCATATGAGTAGTTCAAATGCATTCTTTCTAACAGGCACTATTTTGCATACACTTATTTTGCTGGGTTGGTCTGCACCCTCTGAAGTTCTTCGTTATTTTCCCCAAACTGGAGAAGCACAAATAATTTTGTTTCATCTAAAGAAATGGATATTTAGCCACAATTCATCCATCCCTTTTCAAGTACATGTATATGTGTGCATGTATGTGGGTGTACAGACACCTCTTTATTAAACATCCGAAGAGATGCTATGAAACCTTAAGATACATTATGCTTAGCCTTTTGCTCTGATGAAAATTGACCTTTTGAATCCTTCCAGGCTTTTCCCTTTTTTCAATTTGTCCTTTTTCTTAGCCTGGTCTTTTAACTATTGATCCATGATAGGGTTTCGCCTCTCAAGAGGCACTTTGGAAAAGGCCTTTTGAAAGTATAAATGAATGATGTTGACCATCTCAGAATATGATCTTCCAGTTGTTTTATCATACTATTATTTCAGCAGGCTTGACATATATAAATGTGATTCTCATTGCACTGCAATTTCCCAGAATTGCCTTGGAAGCTATTTTTTGGATGTAAATACCCTATCCGCAACCTCCTGTCACTATATGTGAATTGTCTTTAGCCATTTTGTGTTTCACTGACAACTGAAAATTTAGTTTTTAAGCTTTTTCAGTACCGTGGTGAGGTAGATGATTGAGTGCTTCTGCAATTAGTGCCCACTCTTTTAACATTTTGACTTCCACTAATGCCTTTTTTGTGTGTGTGGAAGTTGAAAACCCAAAAAAGTTTCTTACATTTGCAGTATTATTGTTGTCTTCCAAATCTGCCCTGGTGTCATCATAATGACAGTGCCCAAAGTTCATAGTTTAGAAATGTGCTTCACAATATATACACAGGATATACTGCCTGAGTCCTGCCCTTTTCTTAATTCATGTTCACTGAGGTTAAAACACCAGGGAATTTGAGATTAGCCTTTTGTAAGGGAACATGGAAGAACAGTCATTGCTGACTTGACCACAGATCAGAACAACCAAATTTCAAGGATGTTTTACGTTCTCAGTCCATTATCTCAAAACTAAATATAGCTGCTAATGTCCAGTAGAAATAAAGATGGTGAGACAACTGGATAGATGGTAAGATACACGAGAGAGGTTGAGTAAGTTCTGAAGTTTCTACATCATGATCCACAGATCATTTGTGTTTCTCAAAGCATTTGCTGCTCCTCTGCAAAGATACGGATTTCACATGGTGTCAGTTCCTCTTGGTTTTGACCATGATTTTACTTTACAAAGGAGCCATCAAGAAAATGAAGGAAAACCTTAACAGGAAATTTTGCTTAAGCACCTCTTGTCACTGAGAGTTCAGACTGGACTGGTAGTAGATGTGGTGTCTGCAGTTCAAAATGAGAAAGGAATGATCTCTTTTATTAGGATGCACACTAAGAAAATGGTTATGAATCTCAGACCTGTTGCATTTGATTTCTAGGTAATAACAAATGAAATTGCTCATTTGTTAGAAATTTCTAGTGGAATTATTGAGCTATATGGAAATACGTTCACTGCGATTGTAGACAGAAATCAGGTGATCGTTATTAAGCACCAGCATTTGTCAGAATGATGGAAACATCTCTTGTTGGTAAAGCTCAAATCTAAAAGCAAAAAGAAAATCAGAGGCAAAAATAATATTATGTGATGTTTGTAGAAGCAAGATATTAATGGATATGTAATTTGTAGCTAATGATTTATCGTTCTTCAACTCAATGCAGGTGTTACAACTGCTTTACCTTGGACGTCGTTGGTAGCGTAGCTTTTGGTACTGAGGTGGATTCTCAGAAGAATCCCAATGACCCCTTTGTTAAGAATTGCAGAACATTCTTTGAAATGGCTTTGTGTAAGCCTCTCCTCATTCTAATCCGTGAGTATAGTCCACCTTTGTCTACTTCTTTATGATAGTTTTCTAAAAGTCATTCTTAAATTGCAAAACATGCTGAAGCAGGAGCAGAGACATGTATAGTAGACTTTACTTCAGGGGTGTTCAGACTGCAACCTACAGGCCAAGCACACCCACGAGATTTCCACCATATGCTCTACGGCACTTATCACTGTTAATGCAACTTCCTCCAGAAAGTGAGAGTGTCAGAAGGCAATGCTCCAGCGTGGTCTGAGGGGAAAGTTTCTGGGACCTTTAGTGTCTGTAGTATCTCTTTTAATACACTACTGTATCAAAACAGAGTAACTGCCCTTTGGAGCCTGAGAGTAAAGTTTTTGCGCACTCGGTTTGCGTGGTAGAGATTGAAATCGCACGCAAAAACAACAGTGGGCTAATAATCCCCGGAAGAAGAGAGGTGGAGGAGCATAAGCAGATAGCATAAGTCCTCCAAATTCGTATTTGAATAGCAGCGGCAGCCTGGTTGGTGGCTCTGAAGGATAAAGATGATACGTCCCAGCACAGGCAGTCATTAAGAGAATGCATTTATTTTCCAGTGAATAAATAGGAAATGCAAGAATGCGGTATAAAGCCATTTAGTTCTAGGGCATGAATGCTAAGGCTTCATGTTGACGGTGTCCTTGTTAATGCACGGGCAGTAAGAATCAGAGGTGAAGAAGCCACAGCATTGTCAAGGTTGATGAGGTTTTACCATCTTGCTATCTCAACCTGCTCACAGTAGTGTCAGGTGGCACAGTGGCAAAGTTTTCTGTGCCCATCTGATCCTGCTGGCATTACAGATTGCACCTGTACTAGCAGCACATGAACTGTTTCCTTCAGGAGCCGTGTATCCAAAATGTCCTGGGGTTAATGTTTAACCCGATTGCAAAGTGGGATTTGTGATTAATTTCTGAAGGGACAGAAATGTGCCCCTGGATGTCTAAAACCATGTCCTTCATTAAAGAAAGTTTCTGTAGGTTTTGGGGCGGGATTCCTTGGCTGATCGCTTTCTGCTGGTACATTACGTGGTCTGGACTTCCACAGTGTTGCGCTGTTGGCAGCACAGGGGTTTTCCGATGACTGATTTGTTAGTCTTAAGCTGTTCATAAGTTAACGAGGGGTTTATTAAGATGCAAGACCTAGGTTTCTAGTTCCTGACTACAAAAGCCATGGACTGGAGTTCATCCTTGTGATAACATTTCACTTACAGAGTCTGTGGCCTGTTTAGAGAAGCAAAATAAAATAGCAAACCAATATCCTAATATTGAAGAACTGTAAATGAGAATGATTACTACACAGTTTCATGGATCAGTGCCATAAGCTGCTAGGCTAGGTCAAGATCCCTCACCTTCGCTATGTAATTGTTTGAGAAAGCAGGGAAAATAATTCTCCCCTTTGTTGTGGTGGCTCTGTGGCATCAAGAAGCTGAACGGAAATCCTGAAGCATTGTGGAAGCAAGCTTGTAAGGCATCTGTCTGGCAGGGGAGCCCTGGCCAACATGGCCAGTTTCTAGGAAATCCTTTACCAGCCTATGGGGGTGGAAGAAAAAGAGGGAGAGGGAAAGAGGAAAAAAAAGGTTTCACAACAGTAACACATTCTGCCTGATGAGTTTTATAATATTAATGAGAGGAGGGGGAAATTATGTGTAAAGACACTGTAAAGACAGTCTGATTCAGTGTTTTCTTCTTTAAAATCTCTTACAGTTTCTTTCCCATTCATAATGATCCCATTGCTCCGGATTTTGCCAAACAAGAAACAAAAGGAACTGAATGGATTTTTTATCCAAATCATAAAAAATGCAATTGTCTTCAGAGATCAGCAAAATGCAGCTGAGGTAAGGCTATTTCTGTGATAAATATATGGATAAGCAAATGGTTTGAGGAAAATCTGAAAATGGCATAAGCCTCAGTTGAAAAAGCAAACTCAGTCTGTTTGAACATTCAAAGCAATTTAGTTAAGATTTTATTCAGTTTTGGCTTCATGTACCATCAACCAGGCTTGGTGTTGATGCAGCATTGTTAATGCATTACAAGAAAGATTGCTTTTCTTAGTATCTCTGTTTAAATAAGCATGCAGAAAGTGTTACATCTGGGGTGATTTTTCAGCCTGGTTTCTAGACCCGGAAGGAAGGAATCACCCTGTAGAATTTTTTCTCATCTTAAAGTCAGGTGTTTTGTCTATGCTACTTTTCCTTAATGACCAGAGAAAAGGGAGCCCCCACTGAGTGTTTCAACCCAGTCATTACCTGGGAGCTGAGGCAGGTTTTGTATAGTCCTCTGACAGTTCCTACTGCTTTTGAAAATGGAAAGAACCTGAATGTCTGGTTAAGAGTGGATGCTTGATATTAAGACAGCTGAAGAGAAAGGTAGTAAATTCTACCTAAAGTACGCAAACTAATGGGTATGCATTATTAGCAAATCATTCATTACCCATGTATTTCTCTTTTGTCTGGACATAAGGTAGTTCTGTTTGGTTTTTTTTTTAATCACTGTTGCTTTGTGAAATATCTGAAGGCACATGCATTTTTCTGAAAGTTTCTCTGTTTTCGAAATACGAAACATTTGGAACATAGGTATACACTTCAGTTCTGTGATACAAAAGTTCTTCAGGTCTGCTGGTCCTTTTGGACTATTCTTTACTGCAGACTGCACATAATATCCCTAAAATTAAGTTAACCACTTAATTATGGATGTGTAGGGAGAAACAAAGAATATCAATGAGAATTCCATTTGAAAGGTAATGAGACAAGTTTTGCATATCAATTGACATGAAACATGCTACAACATACACATTAAGAAGCTGTTAATATTGAAATATAAGAGATATTTCTTACCACTTTGAGATGAAGGGCAATTCTGATGGGGTAACAGCACAGCTGAGAACGCATCTTCCCAACTTTCACAGTTTAGCCCCACAGCTGTCACCTTTCAGGAAAAAATGGATTTTAGTTTACCCTACGTTACATCCAGGACACATTTAAAAATCAAATTGATTTTCAAAGATATTGCTGCCCTTTGCTGTGTTGCATGTTCTGCTGTTTTTCTTTCACTTTTTCTGCAGTGAAGTCTCACTTCTGTATTTGTTGCACTTTATCACCACATGCTTCTTGTCTTTCCTCCAGCCCATCCTTATGAGTCTTTCTCCCACTACCCTTTAGGTCTTTGTCTCCATCCTTCTTTACATCCAAAAGATTGTAATCACCATTGACCGACAACAAACAGTTCGTGATTCATAAACATGGTACCTGGCTCAGGCTGAGTGCTAGAGGAATATTTTCTAACAGGGATGGTGTATCTAAGCTGCTTGCAGACACCTCATTTCTAGTGTGCAGACCCAGCGTGAGCTTTTAAAGGCATATTGGTGTGGCTGTATATGTGGAGAGTTTTGAATCAAAGATTTATGCTGCAGGGGTCTGCATGGAAAGTCTATTCTGTGTATCAATTATAAAGGGATAAAAGGAACAATGAAACAATCTAATGTGGATTAAAAGTAGTTAATGTATTAGCTACTATTAATAGAATGCAATGTATTTCTGTGGCAGCAGCACTGAGGGCATTGATTGTGGGCTAAATCCTTCACTATACTGGAGACAGTCACTCCCTCAAACTGGAGACTAAGATAAAGGGCAGCAGGTGGGTATGGTTAGAAGAAAACACAAAGAAAAGCAACATTGTAGTGACAGGAGCAGGAGGCAGCGTTCTCTGCATATGCAGCCCCTTTGCAGGTTTCAATGGCTGATGGAGCAGAGGTTTAAGATTATATTGGAAGGGATGTTGGGAGGTGCTGTAAGAGAGAACACATGGCAGTAGCTGCTCAGTGTCAGGGCAGCGTGGAGGGAAGTACAAGGTCCGGTGTTTGCTGTAACAGTGTATGCACAAGTCCACGACTAGCTGCGATCCTGCCTGCTCCTGGGGTTTTGCCTAGTTTGCCAAATCGGCGTATGGGAACTATTTCAAACGCCAGGAATGAGACACTTGGGACCAGTTTTCTGAGAGCACATAAAGTCCCCTTTGCAGTTCAGGATCATTAGCATGGCTTTCAAAAGCGACTGGAAAGTTTGGAGCTTTTTTTTTTCCTTTTTCACTGCCTGTCTTGTTACATGCTATTAGAATTTTGACTGTTTCAGGTTGGTGGCACACGAGTCTTGTTACAAGTATAGGCAACTTAATAATTTGCTAGGAACATAAAAACAGTATGTGAAACAGATCAAAATGCAGCTCTGTCCAATTTATTGTAGAAATGTAATCTGTAGAGATTAGGTGTCCCAGATAGCCCTGCATTTGAAGAAGAATTATGTCCTGTGTCCTAGGTCTCAAATGGTGAAATGAACCCACTGAAGTCAGTCGGAGTTTTGGCACTGAATTTTAATGAGGCCAAGATATAACCGGTAGCTACTGGTTCTTTGTGCTAATAATGGGAGCTATAAGTGAAGTCTTATGTTGTCTCTGTGCTGCATTAGGCCAATGGGTGTTCCTTAGGTTGCTGCATTCCTAGATGTTATGTTGTGTGCATCTTTTTACTCCTCACTGATTTTATCGCCATTAAAAATGCTTTAGGTTTTTTTTTTTTTTTTTTTTTTTTACTTTGAGGGGGAGGGAAATAAAAAAAAAAGCCTTTGGAACAAACTATAAAACAATGAAAAGCTCCGTGAAAGTGATTCAGGTGAAGCTTGTCTTCCTCTCATCTGCATCTAACATGAATGAAGAATAAAGAAAGGCCAAAAAACAATGTGACAAGCAAAGTCAGCCTGTTATCGTCCCTGTTCTATCAGTAAATGAAACAATGGTTCTGAATGCCTAAAGATAATCCCATGGGCAGATAGTAATTTTACAGCCAGGTTTAGATGTAATAATACGCTTGCAGCTTATATGAGATCTGTGATGTCACTTTGTCTCATCCCATCGGTTAGTGCTGCAGATGCCATTTTAATTATATATTATCTTTCTTTGGTCAGTCAAGTCATTTCAGTCCTGGATATTCCACTTATTTGGCTTATGTACAAAAACATTTAGTGGCTGTACTTTAGAAATTTTAATATATTATATTTATTCATGGATTCAAATTATTGTAAAATGCTTTCCCCACTATTTACAGAAGAGCAAATTCACCCTGCTCAGAAGAAACAGCACAAATTTAATGCACCACTTAACACCTACTTTGAAAACTCCAGCAGGATTTAAGTGTTCAAATACCTTATCCTGATTATCTGCTCAGGTTTAAATTTTTCCCTTAGGCAAAATGTTTAGGGCAGATAGACTGTTTACATCAATAAATGATAGTTTGATAGATTTTCATTTAATAATCTGATATGTAAATCATTATTCATGTAAGAGTTGTTTTTCTGTCATGTTATAGCTCAGTTCTTAACCTACCAGTCTGTTTTAAATGATGATATCTAGGTGAAGGAGCCTTTCATGGTGCTCAGAATTGAGACTCCTTTCTAAAACTGTGGGTTGAAACTAAGCTTCCTAAGCAGATGAAAGGCCAGAATTTCATTTGTAATCCATAGTAATAACAACAATTGGAATGTAACAATTTAAGGATATTGCAAAACATTATTTTTGGAAAATCACAACAGCTCTGTAGGAAAATCCAATTTTTAAAATATGTGCCCTTTAACAAGGAGAAGTGCAGAGTTCACAGAGGCTGCAACACATTCTTCTGGCATCTCCTGATTTTTCCAGTCATACTGTCTGCTGTGAATGCATAATTCGAGGTCACTAATCCATGCCAGGCAGATAGTGACCTGATGATGTTTCTGATGATGATCAGCTGTTTCTTGGTGGTCTGAAGCCAATTTGAAATGAGAGGGTGACAAAGCACAGAGAGGTATCACCAGAACTGTATTCGTTGACATCTCAGTTGGCAGTTTAGTCAATCTGGCTGGAGACCTACCGACTACCTGAATGTTCTTGGTGTAAGTGCAGAGCAGACAGAAGGAACAATGGGAGAAGAATGTGAAGGCTGTGCTGCTGTGAACCACGCTGCCCGCAAGCCACGTGGTGTAAAGCCACAAAGAAGCTGTATGGTGCTGTCAGTCCTGGTCATGATCTGGCCTCCCGTGAGTTGATATAGCCCTGGGATGCTCCGTACTCAACTGTGCTAGGTCTGGATCTAAAAGAGGTTTTCCTCTGGTCAGCAATTGCCAGTGAACAATTGCAACCGCTTCCAGTTTCCCTTTACTTCTCATCCTCATTCCTACCAATCCTTTCCCTGATCCCCAAGTAAGTACAGTCACTGGCCCTGCTGCTCCCCTGGCTGCCCACACACTCAGGCAGACACAAGTGGTTCCTGGTGTGTGGAGATCCTTTGGTTTTCCAGCATGGGAACCTAAAAAGGTTGGGAAACTGAATTTTCAGGAAGTCTGAAACTAAGCTGTTTAAATGCTTGCAAGGGGGAGAGAGCAATACTAGCTCTACTAGCTATAGTAATGTACTGTAGGGAAGTGGTATCTTTTAATATCTTTCTGGGAAATAAAGGCCTGGTTACAACTTTAATCTCTGGAACATTGATTCCCAGGAAAAAACATGCAATGAGCTCACCTAAATGCTTTACCTAAGGGGAAGAGGGGCATGTGTGTGTCTACCTGCATTCCGAAGGATAAGGGACAATCTGAAAACCTAATTACTATGGCACTCTGTTCCTCTCTCTTCCTTCCCAGCAGTTCCCTGGAGTTTTTCCTTTTCATGAACTAATGAACTATTTTATTCAAGAGCTGCTTGAAATGAGTTGAGCAGAGGTAATCCTCCTGAAAAAGTCTGATCCTCTCCTTGTCAAGGGAAAACTATACAATTACTAAGAAAACTTAGTTAAAAATTTGCTAAATACTAAGTACATTCCAGGAGCTATGTGTGTGTTTGAACTGTGGAAATGCAGTACAGATGTTAAAAAGTAAATATTTTTCTAAGGAAACAGCAGATGGGAGGATTAGACACCTTCTAGTAGTGTGCCGTTTTCCTGTCTTTGTAGAAAACCAAGCAAAACGTCTTTGTATTTGAAAGAAGGGGGTGTCTATTTAAGGATACGCACTATATGGCGATATTAAATAATCAATTTTTATTGATTTGTCAAGTCAATAAAACAAAGGATCAGTCTGGTCCTTTTGTTTTTCTAAGTCTGTAGGAGAGATGCTGCGATTCTCTTCTGCTGGGCTGTTCTCACGGTTTGATCATGTCGTTATCCACTGCCTGTGTCGGGTGGAAATGTGAAGTGGGCTTTCCAGAAGATCAACGTGTGTCCTAAAGATATAGAGGGAATTTGTGCTAAATATGGCATTTGAACCCGATTCTCAAACCTGTATCTCTGCTGTTTTAAGCAGAAGGAAATAGAATACGTTAAAAAGCTTTTGAACATGAAATCTGGTTTCTGTGCTTGGGCAGCATACATTGATTCTGAGAGGAAAAAAAAGTGACATGTTAAAAGGTGTTCTAGTTATTCACCTTCTTTTAAAAATCAAGGCGTTACTTGAGGCCCTTCCTTCCCACATTTGAAGAAAAATTTTATTTTTTTTTTCCTTAAAGATGTAATGAATTTTATAACTTCCTCAGCATTTCTTAAGTGAGCATTTAAACATAGCAAGGCCTCAAAAACTTGAATGGAGATGAACTTGAAATGCCTATTACTTTTGGTCACCCTCTGAAATTTCTTGATCAGTCTGTTGTTATCTTTCCGATGATGAATTGTAGGCCTACGAAACGTGATCTTTGGGTTTCAGGCCCGGGCTGAAGTGTCTGGCTGAGGTGCTTTCATCAGGAAATGCCGTTCTGCAGTCTTTCTGCTCAAAGGAGATCAAGGACAGAATAAGTAACGAGAGCAGTGACTTTCTCACCTCCCTGAGGCGTGTTGATGGGGAAGCAGGAAGAGTTTTGCATTACTGCTGCATCTGCCCCAGCTCTGCAGCCCAGCACACCTGTGAGCCCAGTGCTTTATGAGTGCTGCAGTCACAAGAAGAGAGCAAATGTCTGCTTGGTTACCTGCTGCCAGCAAGCACGTACCAGATCTGCTTGCTATTGCTTACCCTTTGCTCTTATCGCACTGTTTCTGCTGCCTGCTTGGTTATGGATCAGGGTACCTTATGGATCCCAGATAAGGAACAGACGGTAGAACGTATATATTATCCACTCCTCTCCAGCAAACCCTGCAGTGACCGTAACAAAATAATCTTGGTATCTGGGACTCTTTCTCCAATATCTCCATTGCTCCCCACTCCCTTTTAGTCTTTTTCAGCCACTGCTATGTATCTTCATTTCTTCTTTAGAGGATGACAGGAGCGGTGTCCCTATCTCATATTTCACCTGTCCCACTTCAGCTACAGTCTGGGCTCCAAGCTGCCATCATGCACAGGAGCAATCTTACTGACTTCTTGAAGCACTTCTCACATGCTTCTCTTTGCAAGAACATAGGGTCTTACCAAAGAACAGAAATTAAATCAAAGGACCAGGATATTCGTACTCATTAGGCTGTGAAGTTTTTGAGTATGCAGAGTTGCCAAGAATCATCTTGCAGACAGTACTGGGAAAAGGTGAGTATCTATGCAGGAAAAACTAACCTCACTTTCTAAGAGATATGTGGTGGAGCTCCTTCAGAGGGCCTTCAAAAAAGTGGTGTCTTTGCCCCTTTCTGGAGACAACAGGAGAGGTTTAGACACTCCCTATAGTAGCATTAATTTACAGGAAGTCGTTAGGCCAACAGAATGCCTTCAGAGTTACAAGGAGGAAGGTCTTAAATGCTTCTGTCAATAGGGTTTACGTGCATTTTCCTCCTATTTTTACCTCCCAGTGTAGGAAGTGAAGATGGACATTTGGCTTTACTGATCTACAGCATATGAGAAATATCTTTTAATTGAGAAAGGTGGAATTTTTAGTGTTGAAAAAAGGATTTTTCATCCAGAGTAAAAATAAACCCATATGCTCAGCTGTTGGTAATGTCAAGGGTTTTAGTGACTTTTTAAATTGTGTTTATATGATAAAATCAGTCACTTAAAATATTGTTTATCAAAAATCCAGGCCAAAAGATAGCTTAAGGACTTTTTCAAATAATGTTTGCAGTAAAATTTCTCTGAAAAACTGGAAACTGGAGGAGGAAAGAATTAAAAGGCAAAGAAACCACTGCATCCTTGAAGAGGAGATCAAAAGTCCTCTTTTCTTTTTTTTTTTTCTTTCTTCTAGCCAGCCCTACTTACACCTCCTTCTAGGTACTGGTTGTTGTGGCTATACCCTGTTTTTTCTGTTCTTGAGACTGAAGGAGAGAGAGTGGTCACAGCTCTGTTTTAAAAAGGTTGGAAAGGAGGAACAACCAACCTGTCAGCCTCACCTCTGTGCCTGGGCGGATCGTGGAACAGATCCTCCTAGAAGCTGTGCTAAGGCACATGGAGGACAAGGAGGTGAAGTGAGACAGCCAACATGGCTTTGCCAAGGGCAAGTCCTGCCTGACCAACCCAGTGGCCTTCTATGATAAAGTGACTACATCCATGGACAAGGGAAAAGCTGTGGATGTCATCTGTCTGGATATCTGTAAGATCTTTGACATGGTCTCCCACAACATCCTTCTCTCTAAATTGGAGAGGTATGAACTTGATGGGTGGGCTGTTTGGTGGATGAGGACTTGGTTGTATGGTTGCATCCAGATGAATACAGGCTAGGGCATGAAGGGGTTGAGAGCAGCCCTGTGGAGAAGGACTTGGGGATACTCGTGGATGAAAAACTCAAGCTCAACATGAGCTGGCAATGTGCGCTTGCAGCCCAGAAAGTCAACCATACCCTGGGCTGCATCCAAACAAGTGTGACCAGCAGGTCTGCTTTCATGAGACCCCACCTGCAGTATTGCCTTCAGCTCTGGGTCCCTCAGCACAGGAAAGACATGGACCTACTGGAGCAAGTCCAGAGGAGGGCCACAAAAATGATCAGAGAGATGGAACACCTCTCCTATGAAGACAGGTTGAGAGAGTTGGGGTTGTTCAGCCTGGAGAAGAGAAGGATTATTGCAGCCTTTCAGTACTTAAAGAGGGCTTATAAGAAAGATAGGGATGAACTTTTGAGCAGGTCCTGTTGCAATAGGACAAGGAGTGATGGTTTTAAACTAAAAGAGGGTAGATTTAGGTTAGATACAAAGAAGAAATTTTTTACAATGAGGGTGGTGAAACACTGGAACAGGTTGCCCAGAGAGATGGTAGATGCCCCATCCCTGGAAACATTTAAGGTGCGGTTGGACGGGGCTCTGAGCAACCTGATCTAGTTGAAGATGCCCCTGCTTATTGCAGGAGGGTTGCAATAGGTGACCTTTAAAGGTCCCTTCCAACCCAAACTATTCTATGAGTCCATGATACTATGTGTCCATAAAAACAAGAGGAAGAGCTCATGCTTTGAAGGTAAAATCCCGCCAACACTGGTCTGTATCACTGAGCTTTGTGGTGGCTTGACCAGCACAGGCAAAAAATGAAGGATGAGGAAGACAAAAAAAAAAAAAAAAAAAGGTGGTTGTTCCTCATAAGGGCCTGGGTCTCTTGCTTTTCCTCTGCAACCTAGACCTGGCCTGCCCCATCGTGAGTTTTTTGCTTTACCCTCCCTTGTGATGGCAAGAGGACCCTGTGCTTGTTATCCAGAGAGAAGTTCAAACGTTGAAAATTCTGTTTATGCCTGTGGTAATTCCCTGTAGGCAATAACGTCAGTGCTGGCCACTTGTCCCAGCCTGATCCTATGCTAGTAATGAGTATTCGCAGCATGCATTTCGATGTCTGATTAAATCTTTCTGAAAGGCCATCTGTTTGAGGAGGATGTAGCATAGGCTTTAATACTTTTTATACCTAGTACTCAGTACTGCTGTTTCATGACCTTAGACATAAAGTTTGTCCCCTGGTTAGTTAGCATCTCTCCTGACAGTCCGATCAGAGAAAAAAATTGGATCAACGATGTTGCAACCTGTTGGGTCACTGTGTGTCTTTGGGGACATGTTCCTGGGTGTTGACTTGCAGAAGTTATACAGACCCAAAGAGACTTCGCTGTGTCCCCGGCTGAGAAAAAGGTATCTGTTTTCTGGGAAGGGAGTAAAGCACCTCCAGCTGCCTTTCTTTTCTAGCACTCGGGGCAGAATCTGATGTAGTCATATATCTGTTGATACATGCCAAATCAGTAAGTAATCTGGCCTTTCTGTTGCATGTTCTCATCTGCGCAAAATATCCAGCCTAAGCAGTGTTACATCTGTCTTTGAGGGCCATTTTCCTATAGGCTTGGAAGCTCAGTTTCCCTTTGCAATTCCTCCAGCATAAAGTAGATCTTCTCCAATGTGTCTCTTCCCACTTCCTGTCATTTGCTTTCCTTCATGCTGTGGTCTCAGTACTCGTCCCTTTGGCTGAACAGAAAAAATCTCACCCTGAAGTTGTGCATGTCGCCTTTCTTTTGTAACGTCTCTCTCTTACAGTTCCTCATCTCTTCTGTACGTGACCAATGTGGTCTGTCCCTCCCAAGTTTCTCAGAAGATCCTACTTTAGGTCACTGAAAGCCCTTCCTTTTTCCTGCTTCATCTGTGATCTGGTCTTCATCCAGGGTGTGGGGTTTTCTAACAGCAAACAAGGGGAATCTTGCCATAAAATGAAATCATCTGGAGATTAATTGTTTGCAGAGCAGGGTGGTGGCCTTTAATGCCAAGGTGGGATATAAGATTTAATCTTCATTTATATAGCCTTTTTTTTTTTTCTCTTGATTTAGAATTTAAATCTGCAAGGGATCTGTTAACTGGGAATCCTATGTATTTGTTTTACCTTGCCATTCAGAGCAATAGCGTATACGGGTACTTTCCCTCTACAAACAGACTTTCTTCTGACATATGTAACTAGAGCATAGCGTCTGAATTCTTAATTTAGAAAAAACTCACATATTTACTGACCTAATTGCAATAACAGAGCTTTCCCTTTATCTGTCAGTGTTACCATTTTCAATTTTGTTACCATTTTGATTTTTGTCTTTCATATTTCATCTTTTTTTTTCTTTTATCTGTTATTGGTTCACCATCCTTCCTCACTGACTCACTCCCAGAACTATAGGAGGGGAGTTGCAGCACTTTTGACATTAGTGGGTGATCTTCGAGTCTCTGCTAGTCTCTCTGTGTCTCTATTTGCCTATGGTGACCTCTCGCAGCCCCACGTGCTGCCTTCTTTTTGCAATACAGCATGACCTTTTCTGAAGCAGTTATGAAAAAGCTGTTCCATGATATTTCATTCTGGTTCAACTATCTTGCCCGTCTGTTGGCATGTTTTGATCTCTGGAGGTTTTTCCCTTGATCTGTCTCGACCGTTGGTATCTACTTTGCACTCCTTTGATATTTCTTCTTTTGCTCTTGTGTCTGCTTACCTTAGCAGATCCATACTCCTACCTATAAGAGGCAAGGACAGCCCGTCTTGCCAACAGGAGAACCGTTTATGTGGCCAACATTTGGATGCCAAGTGCATGAAGTTGCTTTTCTTTTGAACCTGGTGGCAAGTCGTTTTGACCATGTCAATGCTCAGTCTGACCAACTTTGTTTGCTGGGGCGGTTCTCTTCTTGCCGCCGTGCCCAGGCTGGCCCGGGGACTGCCACTCCCCTCCCAGCCTGCTCGACCCAGCAGAGGCGGAGGCCTTTGTTAGACCCCATCCGCCCAGGACCGTATCTGGATTTTGAGGATAATTTAACATTAGAGTTACTTATGATGGAAAACGACAGATTGTCTGTCACTGGAAACCTTGAGGAGAGGCTTTCTAAAACATGCCCTCGATGTCAGCTGGCTGCGAGGCAGGAATCCCTGCGTGGTGTTCCTCCGTCTGCCTTTCGCTAAAGAGCAGCCTGAACGATGGCAGCGATGCCTCTCCCCCCCAAAAAATCCGCCTAGGAAATCCTGCATCCGTGGCAGTCAATGGCAGCCTTGCCTCGGCCTCCCAGCCTGTGACTATGCAGGGCTTTCTCCACTTTCTTCGCAGCAACTACCCTTGCTTTTCCCCTCCCACTGGGATAAGCAAGCTATATCTGAGAGAGACGGAGACAAGAGGGGAGCTGAGCACCTCCTTTCTCTCTTCAACAGAAATGTACACTTTTTAATAATGTAATCTCAATTAAAAACATACCAATTAAAATGGCCTTTTTAGTAGGTCTCTGGGAGAGGGAGCCATAATTCACATTAAAATGTAAAGCTTCAGAAGCAAGGAGAGCTAGGTGCATTGCAAGTGCCCAAATATTCAGTGATTTTAATTACAATGGAAACTTGATAAATTGCTTGGTGCCACAATCCATTATTAACAGCTTAATGAATATCACTGCTGCCTGTTTTAAATTGCTCCGTTGTGAAAATTGTTGTCAGTATTTCAGCTGCGAATTCTGATTTTTAGCGTGTTTGTAACTTGACCCCTTAAAGGGGAGGAGGGTGAAAGTCTGCAAGCTTGGCTTTGGGTTTGGGTTAAGTTCTGCTGGCTGCAGCATCCTGAGAGAGAAACAGGAGGAAAGATGGAGCTTTTGTGTTTCGCCAGTATCGGGACTGGCCAGGGGTTAAATCTGCTCCTCGCACAGTTTAAGAGCAATGCCACAGCAGTTTTTTGGGCATGCAGAGGGCCCTTATGCCAACTGAGGGGTCACCAGAGCACAGGGCTACCTGTACACATGCTGTTTCTCTGCACAATACCCATTAGGCTGGAGGACTGTTTGGGGTGTCTGCTCAGGAGTAAAGGGAAGCGATAGCGTAACAGCCCACAATCAAGCATATTGATGAGCATATTTTGGAGTGTGCAAAGTGCAAGTTGGTTCGAATTTTCCAATTTTTAGCAAAAAGCTGATTTGAGGTATGGAATTAGGCAAGTCCTTTTGGAGCACTGAAATGTAAACAGCGATTGTGCTTAGCTTTGAGTTGGGACAAAGCATGTATTTTTTTCTTGACAGTTATTGTGGCTGTAATTGTGCTAATGTTAAGATGCTATGTATTTGTATGTATATTTATAGTAAACTGGTACCTTTCTCCTCCTTTTCAAAGCAGCTTAGTATTTCAAGGATAAAGGTTATTATTAGGAATGTTATTATTTTATTATATAAATAACATTTATTATATAATGTTATTTATAACAGCAGGTATAGTGGGCTTATAGTTGTACCCCATTGACGTGTTAAGCCATTTGGATTTAAATAGCCATGGTCTGGCTTGTACGAGGTTTATTATTTATTGTGGGTGCACCGTTTTCACTTTTCACTTGATTGTGTGGTCTAACTGGAGGGTCACAATCCCCGAAGTGGGGTTACTGCCAGGTGTTTGACAAGATCTGAGTGAGATGCAAGGTAGGTTTGAGGACAGAAATGACTGGAAACTGGTCTTCTGATTCAGAGAAGTCACAAGCGCGTATATGGGATAAACATCATTTGTCTGAATGTAATTAATGTCTCGGGTTCTGTTAATATTATTCTGATTATGTTTTTCTGGAAAACAACAAAAGCGTATTCACTTTCCCCATCTCAGAAATGGCAGCATTACTCATAATGATGTTAACTTGCACCCTGCCAATTATACAGAGCTCTCCTGGTTCATTATATCAATAATTACACATAGAATTATTTTTTTTTCCTTGTGAAAAATCTTTTATTGACAGAGGAGTAATGATGCCTGTAAGTTACTTAAGTATTGCTCAGTCAGGGATATGTGAGATGTGGGAGATGTCCTCATATTTTCGGGGAGAAAGACAGCTGGTATTCTGGCATGCTGTTAATATTCATGTGTTTCTGAAGTTGTATTTTTTTTAGTTTGACTTTAGGAAGCATTCCAGACCACAGGCTGTCTGATTGTCGTTTTTCATGCATCCCTGTACTGGCAGAGGACAAAGTGACATGAAATGCATAAAATACCATCTAATTTTTCTTTTGTTCTTTAATTCACACACACACGCGCGCGCTTCTTCTGTGTGTTTATCAATGTGTGCAAAATGCCTATATTTGCAAGATAATAGCTGTGTAAATATTAGAAAGTCGTATTGAAACTCTGTGAAGGAAAGGAGAGCCGGGGGAGAATCCTTCCTGCTACCGAGGAGCCATCTATTGGATAAAACCCATAACTGAACTGAGTATCCGTGAAACGGCGGAGGATAACACAATTCATTATTGGTCACCAAGTAGCCGAGTGTAATCCTTTTCTTCCCAACACTGCTTTCACCCACTGCATTAGAAACCTGTACCCCTGCATGCACACAAGTGGAGAATCAGATGTAGAGGCGATTTATGTACTATAGGTAAAAGCCAGTTTAATACAGCCAAAGATCCAGGATAAATCCTAATGTAGGGTGCAGGTGTGATCTTGAATGGATAAGCCAGCAGTAGGATTGCCTGCCAGCAGCGGAGAGCAGTTGCTCAGAGAAGTAGTAGAAAAAACAAGTGTTTTTTCCTTACTATTTATAAAGAACATAAATAACATTAACTGTACTTTTTGTAACAGTGCATGTCATTTATATCAGTCTGTAATTTCATTCCAGGGATTTGCCCCATCCCTGGAAGTGTTCAAGGCCAGGTTGGATGATGCTTTGAGTAACCTGATCTAGTGGAAAGTGTCCCTGCCCATGGCAGTGGAGTTGGAACTGGATGGTCTTTAATGTGCCTTCTAACCCAAATCATTTGGTGATTCTGTGATTCACAACCATAATTAGTTTAGTTTAAAAAAATAATATTTTTTTTAGTTACCTAGAACTACTTAAGGCCGCCACAAAACCAAATAATTAGGTGTTCCTTCCTTCAAAACGTATGCAATCTATATGTAATGTGATGCAGAAAGAGAGAACCTTGAACAAGCCATAAGGAGAGATGAGGGAGGACAGGATGTGAACAGTAAATTCCCAGGATGGCCCCAAAACGTCCTGATGGCTCTTCAAAGTGAGTGGTGGGGCTTTGCGAGCATGCTGAAGAGAGCATATGGGGCAGGAAGAACAAAGGATAAAGAAGCAGTAATGAGATTCCTGTGCGTTTTCTTGAAAGTCAGGCAACTGCTAAAAAGTGAACTGATTATTAATCAGGAATTAAATGTAAGCAAATACAATTATAATCTGTGGCAAATAGAAAAGGAATAGAGGGCTGCCTGCAGCAGCAGCCTTTAGTCAGCAGTTTGAGTCAGCAAAGGGTCAAGCTTCTGGGTGTCAGGCACTTATCCTAAAACACTCCCTTCCTGCATCCTCCCTTCCTCCTGCAGACAGCAGAGGGGAGGAGTGTTGGATGGTTTACTGGGAGGCTAGATAAGCTTTGGGAGAGGATGCGTGCATGCAGTGTGCGGCAGGGTGGTCAGCTTGCTGTGGGGTTGGGAGCTGGTGCCTGTTCCACACGCTGGCATGTGTGGCGGGGAGTGAACCAAACTGTTTTCCCCAGCACTCAGTTATTTCTTCCCTTGCTGTATTTGCTCACTGTGTGTTCTGATAACCTCACTCCTCCACCTGCAAGCATCAAAACACGTGTGGGGCAGGAGAAGCTCAGCTACTGCACACACAAATCCAGTATTTATTGTTTGTACTGTGGTGATGCCAGGAGTGCTTATCGGAGCGATGTTGTTATCTTGAATGTGTTGCTAATATAGGATAAAGAGGTTCCAGTCCACTGCCATTCGCTACCAGTGCATCTTCTGAGCTTTCCCAAAGTGTGCATGTGATGGAGAGAGCTGTGTTGGTTATACTGTTGTGCTGTGCCCTGGGCTGAGGCTGCCAACCCAGTACAGCAGAGATGCCACCAGCTGCCATAAAGCACGTGATGCTTGTTTGCCATTACACTGAGTTTCATGGAGAAACTTGGTGCTTCTCTTAGACACCCAACTCATTCTGCTCAGCCTGGTATTGGAAGGAAACTCACTGGAGTCAGAGACAGCAGTCAGTTCATTAAGGGTGTAAATGGACCAGGCTGCAGGCAACCCCTTGGTTTTACACTGAAGAACTAGTGCAAGGGTTCTCAGCTCTCTAGGCAAGCCATAGGTTTTCTGTGGACCCACATAGTTAATGAAACAATAGAAGTGTGTACCTTATTTTCTTTCTCCCATAATTGTGGTGTCTCTTCATCCTACATATCACTTGAGCCAAGATGGGCCTCTGGCTAGGATCTTTGCAGCTCACAGTCAATAGGTCCACAGATTTAAGTTTAAAAATAGCCTCATTCTATAAGAACAGTAAAGACCTACGTTAAGCCTGTCTCAACTAGAAAGAGTTCTTTGCTTTCTCTCCATTCACTAATAATTAGATCTGAAATTCCGATTTATTTTCGTCCCTGGACTGTGCGGGAACATCTCGAGAAGGAGGCTGTTGTCTTTCAAGATACGAGCCCTCTAGTGTCACTTGCAGCATCTTAAGATGAAGGGAGATGGGTCCCTAATAAAATTTTGTTTATAAGAAATCCTCCCAACTTTATTTTCAGGTTGAATTAGGCTTGCCCATGCCTCTGTAAATTACTAATGCTCTTACTTTAACTTTGCATTTTGCAGGTCAGAAAAATGTAAAACTTTTGAGGAATAAACCAGCAGTACCTGGTCTCTCTTCTCCCTCACCTCATGAATGGAGGCTCTAGCATATGAAAATAGCTTCATATTTTTCAGCAGTATGATTTTTCTACTATCAGTGTGCTTTGTTAAAGACCTACTGAAGTAATATATACAGAGAGAGACATAGATGCAAGTACAGGTTGTGGAGCCTGAGACGCTATGGGTGTAGCAGGGTGAAATCTAATGATCTGCGATATCTGCAGTGACTCACTGGAGGAGGGGAAACCTCTCCAGCAACAAAAATGGTTCAGTGCCGGGTGAACTGCCCGAGGAGGCTGTGGGAAGCTGGAGTTTGGCTGGGTTTTTAAGAACAGGTTAGACAAACAGCTGTCAGGGGTGGTTTGGCTGATTCTGCCTCATGGCAAGGGGATGGAGTAGATAACTTGCTGAGTTCCTTCCAGGCCTCTTTCCTCCA
The DNA here is from genome assembly GCF_009769465.1 of Tauraco erythrolophus. Taxonomy (NCBI): domain Eukaryota; kingdom Metazoa; phylum Chordata; class Aves; order Musophagiformes; family Musophagidae; genus Tauraco; species Tauraco erythrolophus. The sequence goes on along the minus strand of NC_141468.1, from coordinate 65,571,053 downwards.
TGTGATGGTGCTTTTGCCTTAAACTCTTTGAATCTGTGTAAATCTGTTTTCATCCTAGGTCTTAAAGGGTTTTCTGAGATCATCATTAGCTTTTCCTCATGGGGTTTTATAAGATCTGATGCGTGTTGTACCGATTTTACAGATGGAGAAGCTGCACCAGCTGTAACTGTATTTTAAAGGCAAAGAAGGGAGTGCAGCTTTAAATATCCCAGCTTCTGTGGAGGTCATTGCTTTAACCAGTAATTCATAGTGGCCACTGGCAAACAGCCAGTGAAATCTATGTCCTACTTGAATTTACGCTTACTCTTCTTTTTTTTTTTAAATTATTTTTTAAAAGAACATTGGTCACATATAGAAGATATGTTTTGTTACCATGTTTAATACTTTCCATGCTTAAGTGCTTTTCAATTTGCTGATGTACCTGCCCTTTCTGGGCCTGCTCAGAATTCCATGTGGCATTTATGCAACATTATTGTAAGGATACTTCTTTTTTTCTCTCAAGTAGAAAGCAGGGGTATGGCTGTGGCTTTTGACATCAAATGCGGTACTATGGAATACTCACAGTGCCCCCTCACTGCTGTGAACTGCTGCTAGAAACTCACATAGGAGTTTAGTGGTAATAATATGTGAAAGTATGAGAACAAGTCCAAAGTTACACAAAATCTTTTCAGTCTGGGGTCTCATTACAATTGCTAAGATCAGGCCAGGCTGGAAAAAGGCTGCTCTGCTTTCCAAGTGGACACTCAGTGAATATTCTTTTTTGACTTGAAATGTACTGAAGTTTTTAATGCAAGTTATGTTGCTTCGTAAGACGTGCCTGCCCTCAGACATTCAGCCCGTTTACAATAAAAACATTACAGAGGTTTCACCAGCTGATGTTAACAAACGCAAACAAAAGAGGGTTTTTAGGGAGAGGTTGGATTTGATCTTTTCAAAGCAGTTTGGCAAAATGATAGTTTCAGTTTCATTCTGCGTTTCTTTTTCAAAAGAACCTGGGTAGGTACTGCTTTGGTGACAACTTGAGGATGACACAGGTTTGTCTCACCTAGAAAGATGATTGCTAAATCAAGCTTACAGAAAGTGACCTGGATATAAACTAATACAGCAGTGTTTGTACAAGTTTGTAAGAAACTGAAAGAATATTTCAGAGAGATGTGAGCTTTATACCTGTTAGATAAGGATTCTGAAGCTTAGCCTCTGCTTTTTCCAGCTGCCATCAGAACATTTGAGAAAGGCTAAGAGGGTCTGCACAGTTTATTGTGTGTGGTATTATATTAACAGCATCAAATTTGTATGGTGTTTGCACCACAGCAAGTGCTTTACAGAATACCAACCAATTATGTCTTCTAGTTTGGTTCCTTACTTCATCTTTAAGTTCCTTTTTGTAGTTCTGGGCTCTTTTGGACTCAAAATGGGGAACTGAACTATCAGAGTGGTGCAAAATTTGAATATAGTTGGCAGAAAATACAGCTGAAATCACAAAATTAGTAACAAAAATTCCAACTGCTATACATTTGGTACTTTTCCTTAAGTAATTTTTGACTTCACCTTGCAGACAAGTTGCATGGCTCAATCTTTTTACCAAAAGCATTACCCAAGGGTCCCCTGGATCCCCAGAGCAGCGGTGAATTTGCCAAAAGGTCGGCTGGTATGTCAATCTTAGATATGAAAACGCAGTTCCCTGTTTAGGATGGAAAGAGCTGGAGACATCCCCTGCCCCCCAGGACCTTTACCTCCTATGAGAAAAGTCATGACACATCACACGTGTGAGTGATATGTCTCTCTTCTTCTGACAGTCGCAAAACTTGAAAGCAGTGATTTGAGGAGGGGTGATAGATGCTGCCGGATTGGCCTTCCCCAGTATAGCACACATCTATTCTTCCAGTGTGGAGCAAGTAGCTCGTTACGGTTCTGTGCAGAATGATTTCTCTGCATGGCCAGGTGATGTTTAAGGAGACTAATGAGAGAAATGATACAGCCCAGAACACTGGTGTCAGGAAATATATTGCAAGGTGTCTATCTTGGGGAAGCTGAAAGCGAGGCTTGTCTTATTATATATTTCAAAGGGGATGTCTGTGTCACCACCAAGTTAGACATGCACCCTGTCCCACACTGCATTCAAATTAGATTTTTTCGAATAGTAGCTTTCCATTCAATTTTCATTGGCTTAATGATAGGCTCTGTGTTGGGGTGGGGGTGGGGGGGAGCAAAACAAGAGTCCGTCACGTTGGCACGCCGTTCTTTTGAAGCGGGAACTTGTTTCTGAGGCCATTGTAACATAGCTATGCAAGTGTCAGAGGACAGGATAGAGGCTATTATGGGCTTCTGCTTTTTGTGAGGAAAATCAAACAAATGTCCCTGATGGAAAAAGGAAGCCAGCAGCTGTATGTGATGACCAGAGAATGTTTTTGTGCAGTGACACTGTCAGTACCTGGTCTGTTGTCAAACTGCAAAAATGGCCTTTTTTTTTATTTTTCTGCTGTCAATCAAAATGAAGAAAAACTCCGTGAATTTTCATGAGATACCTTTTCCTCATTTCCAGCACTTAACAATTCAATTATATTTGGTTTTATGCTAGTGTTTGCCTCTATTGCCATTGTTAGGTTTTTGAGTCAGAGCGATTTTTCCATCCCGATGGTGCGGAAGAAAAATATGTTTCATTATGACTGGTTATAACCCTGGAAATCTTTTCTCTCACTTGGGTTGATGACAATTTTTTATGTTGCATTCTATACTGATGCCTAAAGTGGAATAGAATGAAACATAAGGAAGAGAAGCTTTGCTAAAATATAGCTCCTTCCACTGTGTAGAATTATCTTGAAAAAGCTTGCATCTTTCTAATTTTATGCTTTTCCCCCCTCGCTATTATTCAGGTAGTTTTTACAAACAAATGTTTTTGTAAGGATTGCTTATGAAACCATTGCTCTTAGCAACCTCTGCTCACTTGTGAACAAATTACGTGGCACAGATAAGGTAGGTAGTTGTTTCTCGATAGGATGACCTTATAAACAGATTCCATAACAAGACAAGCTTTTAAATTCCTAACCAAATACATTATGTGAGTAATAAAAAGAGCTCCTCAAAATGACCACAGAGGCATTTCAGAGCACATTCTTGGGAATATTCACTTGTGCTAGCATTCATTAAGTTTGCTTTCAGCAAAAAGTCTCATGAATGAAATTTTATTCACTAGTCATTATGATTATTACTTTACTACCATGGCAATAACCAGATGCTTTGTATAAGGCCAGAACCTGATTTTGTCTAAGGCTGAAGAAACATCGTCTAGGGTCTCCAGAGAGTGTATTGTCTAAATATAAGACCAGACTCAGCTAAGAGCTCATGACTAGGAACTGCAAAACCTCTGAGAGCAATGGGTTTGTTTACAAGGAAATTCACAGCTGGAGAAGGATAAATGCAGAACTCTACCAAATGTTGTGCTATTTGAACTATAGTATGTTACGGTGTTACAACTCCACTGGATATGAATGTAATTATACATTTTTAAGTTATAAAGGTAGTTTAGGTGATGATGACTAGTCTTACGGATAAAAAGGAATATGGCTACAGATGCAGTTCATTACTATACTAGACTAGTTAATCCACACTCTTAATTAACACACTGGAACAGGACCGTTTGGGGATTTTTATTTAAAAAATGGCCTAACCCAGTTACATGTACCAAGAAAGTCCCCGAAGCATAGTCTATGCCAAAGAGTTGGACTCTCAGTTGTGCAATACATGGACTCTCAGAATGTGAATAAAGCCCTTCCTGGAAAAGTTAAATGAGATCTTTAGCTATGGACAGCCGAAGTATACATGAACTCCTGTTTCCTCAAGTCTAGAGGAAGATAAAAGAGCAGAGGTGTCCTGTCACGTCGGAGGAGGATGACTGTGGCAGGGCAGTTGCAACTGTTGGCTTGCTATATTAGAAACGACAGACCGAGGAAGCATGGCCAATTTGAATATGGAAATCATGCCTGAGTCTAGGCGCAAGGAAGTATTTTCAGAGCTGGAGCTCATTCACTGAGTGCAGTGTGTATAATAATACTTTGCATGCCTTCGCATGGGGGAAAAGCCAATTGACTGGCCAATCTGTAGGGTCCTTCACTGTGCAGTGGCTGCATGTTCTACTACGTTCTACTGTGTGAAACATTGATTCTTGCACCAGGGTGCGAATTGCACTGTGGTCATGGGTACAAGGTGCGTAATGTGCACGTGCAAAATGAAGAGGTTCTGTGGTGTGTAAGGAAGGAGCTGTTAAAGCGGCAGTGTGCTAATCCCTTGTGTTACTCAAACCTCAAAATAACTGTTCCTCTCTGCCTGTAGATCAGTTAGAACAGTTTGTTGGCAGCAGAGCTAAGCACAGGACACTGAGTGTTTCTCCGCCTTTGTTGTCTCACTGCTCTTTCTTCCCATGTCGTGTGAAAAAAAATCATCTGATTAAGTCCTGTGACATTTATAATTAATTAGTCCTTCCTTGCTCTTATCTCGTTTGCCTATCCTTTTCCCTGGCTTTTCCTTTTTCTACTTTATCTCTCCATCATCAGATCCAAGAAATCATTCAAATGATTTCTTTTTAACAGATAAATGCAGCTTTACAGCATTTTTTTCTTGTGAAGAAAGAGTTGGCCCCTTCTTTTGTCCATCTCAGTGCACAAGTTGTCATGTTCTGGCACTGCAGTCACTTCTAAGTCCTTGAGCTTTCATGTATTCTGTTGGTATTTGAGGAATTGAAAATCAATCACATAGCCTTATGGCTTAGGTTCAGCACAATTCTGTTATGCCCACTCCCAAAAGTCAATTCAAACCTTTTGGGTTATATTTCAAAGCCTAATCGAGCTTGCTGTCCAGACTGGTTTGGAGTCAACTCACTCTTGTCCATAGGTCTGTGTATTAGAGTTTTTCTGTCAGAAACTTGTGCAAAATAAAGCGATTTTCATAAAAGTAGAATCATTCACTGGGCATTTCACAAAGACAAGCCACGCAAACAGGTTTTATAGTAGAAGAATCCTTACTGTTGTAATGAGTTTCTGCAAATATGTTAAAAAAAATAAAATGCCGTGTTAGCCCAAGTGTTCATAACTGTACTTTCTCATTAGAAGATACACCAGTTTATTGAGATCAGTTTCTAGTCCTGTCTTGTTAAGCTGGTACAAAAGTTATTGTAGATGCAACCCTAAACTTAGATGGTGACTCGTGCTTTGGACCACTTGAACAAATGAGGGCAGATGGGCTAACTCCTCCAATCATGAGTTGTGCCAGTTCCACTTGGCAGGTGCACAGGGGACCATACATTGACTATGTCAATCCCCTTATTTCCAGCAATTGCCGTGAACTCACCCTGAGGATGGAAGAAGCTCTGTGTGGAGCTGATCATTAGCAATCCTCTGTGAAAATATGTACCTGTTATGTATTGGAGGCAGGTCAGTCTCATTCCACTGGGAAGAAAGCAGTGACAGGCTCTTACTAATGGCATTTCCAGCTGGTTTATACAAGTCTCCTCTTTCAGTGAAAGGCTGGTGGCCATTCTGTGGAAGCCAAATGGGAAGCATAAATAGGAAACAGTACTCTCCTTCCTTCCCTCATGGGTAAAGGCACTGCTCTGTGACCCATTCTTCATGCTTCTTCTCATCCTGTGTTCTACAGAGGCGCAGAGATTTTCTCCAGTGGATGCTCGACTCCCGTGACTCAACTGACTCCCTGGCAGATGGGTGTTTTGATGTGATCAGTCCATCTGCTGCTTCCAGACAGAACAAGGCACCTCTTGCTGGCAGGACCCCATCTGAAAAGATTCAGAAGACATTAACGGAGGATGAGATAGCAGGTCAAGCTTTCCTGTTCCTGATCGCTGGGTATGAGACCACCACTAGCACACTGTCCTTTGCCACGTACTTGCTAGCCACCAACCCAGAGTGCCAGGAGAAAGTGCTTCAGGAGATTGATGAGTTCTCAGCAAAACACGTGAGTATGATGTGCTGGTGTGGAGCTTCATGCAGGGAGCGAGTCAACATGAATGTCGTGATGCCACTGTGGCACCTGCATGACCCCTATTTGCCTCGGTTATGTGCACGTATACTAACATTTTATTAAGATTTTTGGCCAAAAATTCAAAATTAATCTATATTGTTTAGGGTTTTTCTGGAAACTATTATATAATGTCACTTTACAGCAACTGAAGAGATGTCCCAGAAACTCTGTTCCGTAATGAGAGCTTAACCTTTACAAATTTGAATATGGAAACAAACTGGCTGTCACCAGACTCTAAAACTACACATTTCTATTTTTCCTCTTGTCCAGATACTTTTATTGGTCTTGTTGTCAATTTTATTTACTGATCTTTATAAGGACATAAACAGCGTTCTTACAAACCATACACTGCAAAGTTTTGCTTTAAATGTTCATACTTCATTTTTTTCATCAGCAGCAGAATATATGTGTATGCTTCAAAAAAAATCACAATATCTGATTCTGTGTTCAAATTACTTCTCCTTCGCTATCTGTGTTTACCAAGGGCATTTATGTTTCCTGGATAACTGTTGACAATGTTTTGTGTATCTAGCAGACCATGCAGCAGCCATTCTTCCGCCTTGCACTCTCTGCACAAGGTGTTAGTTACAAGAATTTAGATTGAGGGTCTTTTCTTCTCATGAACGCTTTTATAATGGACCATGAGGCTGACAGGAATAAAATGACACCAGCCATGGTTGTCTTGCAGGATTTTAGCTGCTGGATTTGCATGCTGAAATCCTTAACAATACGATTTTGGGAGTTTCCTACTTTTTATGCATTCCATGCTCTGTGTTGCACTTACAGAACAAGAAAAGAGTTGTATAATTTTCTGCTTTGCTGGTAATAGAAAATTCTTTACTATGCAGAAGTGTGCCCATTCAAAAGCTACCATTTCCCATCTTCTGGTTGTGCAAACATAAAAGCCAGGATTTGTGTACACAGAAAGTGTTTTCTTTTGTCTTGCACGATCAGGTTCTGAGCGTCGTGGTTCTCTGTCTAAGATTGCTTTTGCTCTCAAGGTGCAGAAGGATTGCAGCAGTGGAGGTTAGGACTGCACAGTGATCCACAGAGATTTTTCTCGGTTCATGCTTCATACCTCTGGTGTGAGTTAACTCAATACAATGAAACTCTTGGTGTGTTATGTTCTAACTTATAGGGCTTGGGTTATACTCTTAGGTTTTTAGCTCTACAATGCTCCAGTTGGAGTGTGTTTATTTGTTTCATTTAAATGCGACAGACCTAATTATGCCCTCGTGTCCACTTAGTTCATCTGACTTCCTTAAGATCTGCAAAGATGTGAAAGTGCAACTTGACCTGGAGTACATGCAGATTACTGGTTAATACTGGTGGCAGAGCTGCACAGAGAAACCCCTGTTATGCAGCCCCAAGAAAAACATGGTTCATCTCCTTGCTGGTTCCTGGAAACTGACAGCCTAAGAAACCAAACTGAAATTGCTGGGAGAGGTCTCCAATATAATAGGTACACGATGCCGTTCATATCTGTCTGTAGATGGGTATATGAATTAGTAAACTTTTCCATGTAAGTGCACAGAACGCTGACTGCAAGCAGTCATCTGGGGGGTTGGACTAGATGGCCTTTAAAAGTCCCTTCCAACCCAAACTATTCTATGATTAACTGGCCAATTGCTTACAGGCCTTTCACACCGAGAGACTGTATATATGGCTAGGTCTACATTAAGAAGCAGCGTGCTCCCATAGACACTGATTTGTCATCTAGCACGATTGATAGTGAGGACTGTCAGGTGCACGCTGTACACACCTCAGGAGTTTATTTTGGGTTAGTTCAAGTCTGGCCCTGTGTACCAAATTCCCCTTAGCGGTTGGATCAATCTTCTGGTTTAGCTCCAGTTAAAGGTGCCCTTGCTGTGCACTTGGAGACTGCAGTGTGAACCAGCGTGAGACTCGCATGTGAGTGTGCTCCTTATCCGAGCTAGAGATCTAAACAGACCCTATGTTGTATATGGTCTGTCTGAGCTGTCACTCACTATTAGCAGTATTTCAATAATAATCCAATTCAGAGGCATAAGGCATGACTATCTTGATTCTCTAACAGGAATATTTTGCTAATAACTTGCGGTATCTAGGAGAGGTTGTGGAGCTAGGGACACTCATGGCAGAGAAGTTAAAGCTTGGTGTAGAGAGATGGCACTCAAATTAAACGAATGATTTTTGCAGGTCAGCACTGTACACAGTCTGTGTGGTGCCTCAACCCAAACTACTGGCCTCATCTCAAACCATGCTGACCCACATCATATGTTGATTGGAGGAACCTTTCAAATCACTTCCCCATTCTTCACTAGTTTTCAGGTTTAGCTTTAGATGATGCATATATATGGCTGTATGACCAAGGAGAAGATGGAGAGGATAACTATTCATCTGCTGGTTTTGATACCAGGAAATTAATAGATCTAATCTGTGCAGCCCCATCCTTCAAAAGATTTTTTATTATAAACAGTTCATGATTTGAGGGGGAGCAATGCACTGCTCAAGGTGCCCATACCAGAATAAGGAAAAGGATGCAGCAGTTCAGTCCTCTTAGTGACTGTAATTAACTACTTTTAGCCTAGAAAATAAGATCTATGCGAGCGGTTTGCAAGTTACAGGAGCAGAAGCTATTTTAAAACTGGGAATATATAGATGCTACGTTCAGTTGTCATGCAAGGGAGAGGAAGGGAGGGGGCATAGCAGCTACAGGCTCACGGTTATCAAGTCAGTTGCTAAGAAATTTGATTAAGTTATTGCTTGTGCTCAGCACATCACCTCTGCTTTTATGAAGGTGCTTTGCAATTTTCAGAAAGGGCTTTAGAAGGCCAAAACATGGAGAATCGTACAGTCAGGTTCTTTTGACAGGTGGTGGAAGACTGCTTTGATTTGCAGATATGCAAGTGTTAAACACAGTACTCTCTTCAGCCAAATTTATACTCAGGTAGTTATAACTACAAAATGCTCTCCACCACGTGCCCCCTTCCTTCCTCCAACCGTTTCAGTTGCCTCATGCAGCATATTTTATTGCCCTAATCTGTGGTGTAGAGCTGCGGTCTGATTTTAGAGCAGCTGCTGTGTATCATCCCAGAGATGGCTGTACTTTAGTGGTGGACAGAGTGATTTATATGTAGCTACATCTAGTTTATACACTCATTTACTAAAGTTTATAAAGACGTGAGAACCATCTGAGAAAACGTGCTATAAATGACGGGCCAGTTCCAGTTTTTCTGGCACACCAGTCAAAATCTGAAAGCACGGTGACCTTGTGATAGCTGGTAAGGAGAGCAAGGTCCGTCCATCTGGGTGTACAGCCGTGTTTTGGTGGCTCTGGGTGTTGTACTTGAGGATACTTCTGAGTTTGCTCTGGTATTCATCTGTCTTGCTTGCACAGTGGTTACCTTAGCAGAAGGGGACAGCATGAAAGGGAAGGAGAAAGCCAAGGCAATGCTGTGTCAGAGGTCCCTGTGCTAGCTTGGTGCAAGCTGCTGTGGAGTGGTGCAGAAATATGAGGTTAGGTGCTAGAAGTGGTCTAGCCCCAGCATTGTGCTGGGAGTCAGGAGTTCAGAGGACTGACAGGTCCGACTGACCGTGTTGTACTGCTGTGTTACGTCCAGCCAGTTTGTGTCAGAGCTTTCTTGGGAGACCTCTGTGTTGCTCTCCATGGCACTTCCAGGCAAGTGTCTTCAGAAAATGATGTAGAGTGGGTCACACATTATTACCTTTTTTTTTATTTTTTTACCTCCAGGACCTTCCTCATCTGTTCGCTGAAGGGCTTTTTAGGTCTTTTCTCAGCTGATGACTCAGTGTGGAGGCTGGGTGATGTCTCTTTCCCTGAAAGTGAGAAGAGGCACCTGGCCCATTTCAGAGTCTGGCAAGCAAGAGAAACCTCTGTCCTTGGTTATTGTAGACAGCAGGACACACAGGTTATTGCCCTCCTCACTTCTGTCTGGATCCTTGGAGTGTAGGGAAAGGGAGCGCACAGCTTTTCATCGTCTCTGGAGAAGCGAAGAGATAGGGTACTGAGTGGTGGGTACTGTCACCACACACTGCATCTTCCCATTCTATCTGTGAATCCACGCGTCTGCTCCAATGGCACTGGGAAAGACAAGTGTGAGCATAATTCCTCTGACAGACAGACTGAAATTAAAATTGTAGATACTCTGACTTGGCCCTTTTCATGAATCCCTGAGGGGGTGTAGTATGTGCCCTGTGAAGGGACATCCACTGAAAATAAGATGCACCTATTTGCTGCAAGCTTGTTGCCGGGTGTTCAGCTTGCTTTCATACCATGAAGACAAAATAAACAAAATGAGAGTTAAATATGGGCTAGTGGGGGCAGGACGCCTACGTCTGTTTGTGGATAAAAGAATATTACTTTCTGTGGAGACCACAGATCTGTTTCCAGGACAGCAGAGAGGGGTCAGATCTTCAGAAGGTTATAAACTGGTGCAGCATGTTTGGTATTAGTACAGGTATGACGATATGCATCAGTTAAGAAGGCAGCCTGGTATATACCTGTAGAAGAGGATAGGCGGAAAAAAAACAACAAACGTTACTATTTCAAGACCAGATTATTTTTATAGGGTTTGTGTCTAACCATCCCTAAACTGTTAGAGGCTCTACAGTTGTGAAAGAGATTTTTTTTATCCACATTAAGCAGGTGAGAAGGAACACAGCCGTGATCTTCACCCTCTCCATTTCAGTCAAAAATGATCCCCGTGCAGAGTTGTTACAAGAGCCCTTCAGAAGGCATGTGCTTTATGAACAGTTTTTGCACTTGTGACTGATTATTTTATTGTAAAAACAAACTGCTTTTTCTTTATTTTTGTGTGTGTGCGTGCTTAGCAAAAGCTTAGCAAGCCTGCAGCATGCATTCGCTCTGAGCAGATGGACACTTGCTTCTGAGCTGCTCAGTGCTTGAAATGTTGCTGATTCTTCCATGCTGGGGATTCCCTTAATATGAGGTGTCTCTTTCTTACCCCTCTTCCCGTTTTAGCATTTAGATGTCTCTCTCTCTCCTTCTCTCCCTTCTTCCTCCTCCCAAGCCTGAGTCATTCACAATTATAATTTTTTTTTCTTTTACTGGACTGCACAATTTTAGACAGGAAGAATAGTGACACAAAATAGATTGCAACAACATAGGTGATCAAGTCAATTTCTCATAAGAAGTTATTTGTTGCCCTTGGGTGAAATGCGGTAAGTGCTCCTGATCTGTTGCAAAGTTAACAGGTTAAATCACTGAAATGGGGTCATTTGCTGGTGGGAGGGAAAGCGAGTATGCTTTGGGGCAGCTAAGGAGGGCGAAAGAGGAATAAGGATGAACTGCTCTGCTTCTGTGCAATAAAGAAATGCATTCTTGTAGGTGCCGAACGTAGAGAAATCTGGAGCAAGGAGCACCCTGAATTCTAATCTCAGCTTCAGGAATAATTTACTGCACATTCATAGTAATAGACAACCGTGTCTTGCATTAACAAATGGGAAGATTTGGTACTTACGAGTTTTGGTTTTTAGCTCGTATCTACATAAACCTCTCATTCCTTAAAGCACCACGATAAAAAGTTGCATTAAAGGTCCAGTGCTAGTTACAGAACCCAAGACAGGTGTTGCTGCACTGATAGACGAGGCTGCAGTGGCTCTGCTAGCCGGGAGAGATCTGGGGAAGGACAGAGTGGCAGCTCGCTCCTCCTTGCTGCTGATGCCAAAGTCATTGCAAACCAGTTTCATTTATGACAAGGTACAGTTTAATCCCATTGTAACTGCTGCGTGTGGTCAGTTGTGAATGGGCCATGTTGAACTGGACTGACACATAAGCTTCTCCTTTATGATTTATGACTTTAGTGCTGTAATTTATCAAACATACTGAGTGTGGCAGTTGCTCATCTGGAGTAACATGGCACATCATCATTGACTTGGGTGGAGTCGTACTGTTTTACACTGGCTTATGATTCTGTTCTTCACATTGAAGAACTCCTTCACTAATATCTTGGCAGTCTAATGGAAATGTCTTATTGTAAAGAGGTTTTGCTATTTCAAAATTTTCACTTCCCATAAAATTCCCAGAGAGCAGTGACAGGTAGGACCGTTTTTATGGTGTTGCTCTGCCTGGTTGAGTACTTTAGATTTTTAAGCTGTTTATACAGAGAATCTCCTTGGCAGCACAGACTGCTTTCTCTGAGCATTAGTGAAAGTGAGAGGTGAAAGTCAGAGAGATGGCACTGTCAGGGAATTACCACAGCAATTTGCATGAGTTTGGTGCCTTTCATGCAGTATCTCAAGGCTCTCTGCTCTCAGAAGCTTGCAACTACAGAGACTAAGCTTCACTAAGCAAATATTGCTGACGGTGGAGGCTTGCATTTATCAAGGGAGACTGAATTGTAAATAGTTTGCAGAAAAAAGTCCACAGAAGAGAGTTGCTGTTACGCATGCATACACATACACGCACAAAACATACAAAACCAGTAAGCACAAGCGATATTGTATGGTGTTGCTGTTTATTCTGTTGAAGTAAATGACCCTCTTTGATTTCTTTATTTGTTTAAGAAGATGTTGTAGAGCCTCACATTATTCACGAGTGTCAGCTGTCAGCAATCAGTTTTGTTGTTAACAAATAAAAAGATGCTTTTAAACGCATAGAGGCTGAATGCTGTTAGGTTCTGTTTCCGCAGTTCTTCGTACAATTGCTCAGTGTCTGAAATCAGTTCATTATCTTGGTCTCATAGTGCTTCTGTACATACAGGCTGAAGACTACTAAGTTAAGAGAAGACAATAAGCCCTTCCCTGCATTTCCCCCCTTCTCTTAATATCTGGAATCTACTGATTTGAATGCAGGCTTTAGACTTGAGAGATCCAAAGTTGCATTTCTTGGGCAGAGGTCGTTTTGGTTCCTAACTCTTTCTAACTTTCAATGACCTAAAGATCTCTGAGACTTGAGGCTTTGGTCTCTTTACCGACTTGTGTCTCTACTGTGTAAGGAGAGGTAGCCTGAGCAAGCTTTTGAGCCCAAGCCCTCCTCGTCTTTGCCCACGTCACCAGAAGCCTGTTCCTGAACTCAAAAGCTGAGGGGAAGCACCTAGAGGGGAAAGTTTGGGCTCAATTGCTCCCTGTGCAAGCCTTAGCATGTATCTCTTTGTACAGGTTGCTTTCTGTCCCAGGCATCCTGACAGTGCCAGCCAGAGAAATTGTCCTGGAAGCCTTGCTGGAAGATCCCCATTGCTTGCTGCCGCTTTAGAGAAGCTGTGGCTTGTAGGCAGCCACAGTTGTCCTTCAGCAGAAGTACAGGCAAGCAGGAAGAGCCTGACCAGCCAGGAGCCATGTGAAGGCAATTCTTTTTGCTTACCTTGTATTTGTAGTTCTCACATTGTATATACAGATCTCTACTCTCCAAGGTACCTCTTAAAACTATAAGCACTTCCTGGAGAATCAGGTTATTTATAATACGGAAAAAGTTGAGTTGATCAGCTGGTAAGTCCAGGGTGTCTTCTAGCAATGTTTTGCCTTTGCTTTTTTGAAAAGTCTACTGTTAGCTTGTAGCAACAAAGTCAGTGTTTTAAACCCCAGTGATATTTTTCAAGGAAGGGATACTGTCCCCTTTCGTGGACATTTCCAAGAACCCTATCAAAAGGACAACCTGGATGTGAAAAATACTTATTTCTTTCTTGGGAAATCCTTTTGACAGCTGAGAACTGGTGATTCTATGTGGCCTGGAATAAGGTGTTGTTGAGATGATGAATGTGCCCTTTTTGTTGTTGTTGTTGACATTGCAGGGTTCATTTACCCCACTTCACCAAAGTAAAAAAAAAAAAAAAACCACCCACATCAAAAAAAAGACTTTTTTTTTCCATTTGTTCAGTTCAATTTTATCAGTCTCTTGCCCATGAAGACTAATTTATCTTTTGCTTGCAATGTCACATGTTGCTCAGTGACTCTGCTTTATTGCTATTCTTGAGCAAACCCGAGTCTCAGGTAATGTATTCTAGACAGATACTCATTTTCACCCCTGAATTTTCCTGATATTTTGCCATCCTTATAATAATTGACCCACTATCACTGCTACAGGGTTCATGTTAAAGAATAATTTTTTTTCTGGTGACATGGAACATTTGATGTTGAAGGTCATAATAATACAGTACTTTAAATGTGATTAGACAGTTTTGTTTAAAGAAGCAAAGGGAAGGATGCATCTTCCCTGTCTTTCTGTTCCTTCCCATCTACCCTCCGTCTGAGCCTTTTATGGAGGAAAGAGTATATTTACTTTTACTCTAAGGAAAGATATCACTGCTGAATAAGAAACTGGTTACAGTTTTCTTCAGGATTCATATCCCAACTGCTCCTGTGCACCACTCTGGACATTGTATGGCAATTATCATGCTTCCCCCAGGGACAGAGAAAACCAAATTCATACTAACGTTGATGTTTAATCAATGCTAACTACCAGTATCTGTGTTAACTTTTTAACTACAGGTATGTAACATTATTTGCAGGGTAGAACATAGGTCCAGGTAGTATCAGTAGATCAAGTTTTGCACTGGGTGGTTGAGCCTTGAAGAAGTGAATATGGAGATCAGCTCAAACCACAGTAAATAGCACCACCCCTGTCCATGACTTTGGGAGGGACATGCTCTCACCAGCCTTGCCAGAGGAGTTACGTACGGCAAGAAGAGAGGTGCACATGGCGTGGCCTCTCAGGAATGAGGATGCCCTTCACGGGTGTAAGTGCCTGATCTGTTGATGGCAGTCTGTATAGCACTCAGGAGTTTTTTGTGTACGGAGTAGGAGTTAAGCCCAGAAGGGTATTATACTGATATTTATATATTCATAGAATCATAGAATGGCATAGGCTGGAAGGGACCTCAGAGATCATCTAATCCAACCTCCCTGTCATGGGCAGGGACGCCTCTCAACTAGATTAGGCTACTCAAGGCTCCGTCCAACCTGGCCTTGAACACCTCCAGGGAGGGGGCATCCACAACTTCTCTGGGCAATTTATTCCAAAGTCTTACCACCCTCGTACTGAAGAATTTCTTCCTAAGATCTAATCTAAATCTATTCTCCTTCAACTTAAACCCGTTTCCCCTTGTCCTATCAGTGGACACTCTTGTCAAAAGTCCCTCCCCAGCCTTCCTGTAGGTTCCCTTCAGGTATTGGAAGGCAGCTATTAGGTCCCCCCGAAGTCTTCTCTTTTCAAGGCTTGAACAATCCCACCTCCCGCAACCTGTCCTTGTGGCAGAGGTGCTCCAGCCCCTGGATCATCTTAGTGGCCCTCCTCTGAACACGCTCCAACAGATCTTTGTCTCTCTTATGGTGGGGACACCAGAACTGGACACAGTATTCAAGGTGGGGTCTCACAAGAGTAGAGTAAAGGGGGAGAATCACCTCTCTTGACCTGCTGACCACGCTTCTCTTGATACATCCCAGGATGTGGTTGGCCTTCTGGGCCTCATGAGCACACTGCCGGCTCATGTTGAGCTTCTCATCTATAAATATCCCCAAATCCTTCTCTTCAGGGCTACTCTCAACCCACTTTTTTTTCATGGGAGTTAGGCATCAAAAGGTATTCCATAAGGTATGTGCTGCTGAATTGTAAATACCTAGCAATGAAAAAGAGGACAGCCAGTCATAGGGACAACCTCAGATGCAAGAAATCAGAGAAACCAAACTATCTGGCCCTGAGGGAACTTACAAATGAGAGAGGGTGGACTTGGACATCTGTGTCAGCACCCCACACTGTGTCTCAGCGTTAGCAACCAATCATGTTCATCAGGCAGGAATTTGTCTCCTGGGGAATATTAAACACCAAACTAAACAAAGAATCATTTTCGAGCTCCATGTTAGTTAGCACCCATTTGGAATGAGATCCTTTCACATCCCCAGACTGACAGGCAGATTCTTCAGGGGATGAAGGTGTTGGTCAGCATCCTCGTCTGCTGTGGGGGCCTTCACTGAACTGTCTACTTCTGAGATGCCTTCAAGACTCAGGTAAAATCTTGCCTTAATAGCACTTTCCCAGGTCAGGACAATAGTGGCTCTTGAGATTTGTGAAAACAGGTATCACTTTCTTGGTAAGGACTTTCCACGGGCAGAGGAAAGGAGAGGAGAGGTGTTGGGGAACAGCTCATAAACCAAAAAGGACTAACAAGTCGTGTGTGTGCGCACATGTCTCCGTATGAGAGAGAGGAGGAGGGAAAGAATGAATCATGGCTGAAGAAAAGAAGGTCTTTCATCTGAAAGTTAGCACAAAATCCTGAATTGCACGTTTTATATGCATAAGGTGCAAAAGCAGAGTTGGGGAGAACACATGCCTAATTTATTAAGAAACAGCAAATCCCCAGCAGCAAACAAGATGAAATTAAACTTGTATTCAACATAGTCATAGCTTAAAAATGATCGTAGCTTGTATGAATGTGAGGTCAAAATGGAATTTTTCCTCCAGGTATGTACATAAATTAGGTAGCATTAATAGGAAGTAACCAGTCCATTTATTTGTCAATAAGCATTCAAAGTGAAGGCTGAATGAGCCTGTGCCAGAAGGAATGGAAACTAGTTTGCATTTCATGATTATGTAAAGCAGTTCTTGGTAGAATGAACTTCTTGTGACCTCCTCCCCCCCCTTTTTTTTTTACCTTCTCTGCCACCCCAGCAGCACTTACGTATTTAAATAATTTCCATTTCTAACAATGTGTTTCTGTGTTACTTTTAATCAGCGTGAGATGGCTTTTGTATTGTTTGTGCTGCTTCATTTTATACTTCCCTTTTAATACGGAAAGAAAGAAAAAATGATATTTCTGGGTGTGCCCTTGCTCTAGAAATGTAGTGGTCTTCCAGTGATATGAGTGAACATTTTCTTACTTAACCAGATAGCAAGACTGGTGCAGAGGGAGTAGTCAGGAAAACACGAAGAAAAATAGGAAATTCATGCTATTTAAGGACTCTTCCATGTCACAACAGTTAATAGATTTTACTTTCTCAGAGAACTGGATGATGCCACTTTTTCACGACTATTACCAACTAATTTGATGCCTTGTTTTCAAAAGACACGTTGTGGGTCTTTTTCAAAATCAAATCCTTTAAAGCAACAAAAAAACTTGTATCTCACTGTAACTGGTCACTTTTTGAATGTTTTAGTCAGTGCCCTAAAATGTTTTCTACAGAAGTGGGCTGGTCAGAAGTGGAATTTCACCTCTGTAGCAGCTGCTGAGACAGACATTTGGGGCCTCGATCAGGGGAGACTGAGGGCTTTTATATGCTAGAAACACCGACAGCTTGTATGGACTGAGCTGTTGGTCTCTGGCCAACACTGAGTGGATGAATAGGTGCTTGAATGAAGACTCAGGTAATAACTGGTACCAAATCCTGTGGTTTCCTTAGTCAAGTCTCAGATGTAATGAACCTGAAAACTCAGTTACTTTCTCAGACCTAGGAATTATCCTTCCTGGCTGCCACTGAGGCATAGCGCATTAGGGCACATTGTGCAAGCTGAAGAATTTATTCTTTAGTACCGTTAACTCAATGCTTTTCACCTGTATGAAATCTGTGCTTTCAGAATTCAACAAAATATTAATATCATTTTATATGTAAAACGTTTTTATTTTACATGCATCTTAAACAAAAATTGAATTTCAGAAAAGTTTCTGTTAATAAGTGGGATAAAAAAATAAATAGTGATTTTTACTTTGATTTTTTTTAATTCTTAACGCACCTTCAGATCAAAATAAGGAATGCACTAAAATGATTTTGACCTTCTGGTGCAATATAAATTTTGAATAAACTTTAATATTTTTCTCAATATTCCTAGTTACACTCGAAATTTAAAGGAGAAAATTGAGAAGTGGAAAAGTTCTGAACATTGGGCAGTTATGCATAGCCCTTTGCTGCTGCTGTTGATCTAAATGAAGGAACAAGGAAGTAACAAGATGTCAGACAGCCATTGTATTGTGAGCTGGAACAAAACACTTTCAAGAGCTCTTGCTTTTTGGAATTTGTTTTCAAGATGCATCAAATTCATATGCGCTCAGGGTACAGTATGAAGAAGATTTTGTGCAGTCAGGAATGAAGATTTAATAGCCTGATAAGTAAAGAACCTTACAGATAATTTCAAGGTGTTAATCTAACCTTGCTGTGCCTTTAATCTTTTGGCATTCTGAGAATGTAAAAAACAAAAGCTGACTGGTTTAATATCATAGAGTAGTCATGGAGAAAAAATTTCTTCCAGCAGAGCAGCTTTTAAATAAATTATTACCTTTTTTTTTTTTCCATGATGGGGAAAAATAACTGTAAGATGGATTTAAAGGGAAGTGAATTTACTAAGTGTCCTGCATCTTTCTCTCTCGCTAATTACTAACAGTCAAACGCTCTTGTTCTGCAGACAGTGACTACAAAGAAAAGGATAAAAAACTTGGGAAAGACTCTAGAGACAAAATAATTAGGCAGTTTATCATTTAGGGTAATTGGACTTGTGCAAAACAGCATTGTTTACCACAGGTTTCCATTTCTTCTAACCAGATGTGAAAAATACGGTTACATTGATTGGGAAACGCTCTTGGTGCTTTTTCCAATATGCATTGTGCCAGGGACGTTCAGTTCAAAGTGTGGTGTTCCTCCCAGTGAGTTCTTTTCCCTCAGTGATCTTCAGAAGCAGCCTTCAGCTTCTAAAACCTCAAACCAAAATCAGATTAAAGTGCCCAATATGGGGTCAGAAATGGGAGAGAAAGAGAGAGGGGTTTCCACCGGGGAGTTTTCACTTAACAAATGAAAGCCTTTGCTTTGTTTCAAAGGAAAAATTGCCAAGTGGAGGCACATCTTAATCACATTGGTAGCCAGCTGAGATGTTTATGCTAATTTCCGAAGGTATGTAAGTATAGGAATCAGGGGGTCCAAAACTCCTGCCTCTGTGATGTGAAAAACACAAGCGTTTAAGCACCACGGGCAGATGGCTCTGATGTTGTTTCAGTGTAAGGAGAGAGGTGCAGGGAGTAGTCTCGAGAGGTTTTCTTGAATTTCACTTCACAATTTGCCGGCAGTAGGAATGCCCCTTCAGCCAAAAGGTGAGTCTTTCCACTGTTCTTCCGAGGAGGAGGGCCCAGCTACCCCTTTGTAGTTTGTCAAATTACGACGCTCTCCCAGCTTTGCGGTGTTGCCCTCCACTTTTGAAGATTATGTCTTCTCAAGCAGCTTTGCTTGTGACAGGTGCTCCGGAAACGTTCAAACTCCCCACATTTCACCACCATAGTCTCTGGTACACAGTGACCCTGGGCTGAATTTCCACCAGACCCCTGGGGTGGCCCAGGATGTCATGACCTGCTCCAGCATAAGCAGCTTCATGCTGCAGGTACTTTGCAGTGCCGGCACCCCAGCGCTCAGATACATGTCCCCGCGCTTCGGGGAGTGGAAATCAAGTAGTGGAAGAAATTGTTATTTAAAAGCGATCTCACTCTATCTGCCAGGTAGAAACCAGGCAGCAGAGACCCCCACTGGGAGAAGTGGGGGGAAGAAGGTGATGTTTAAAAGCGTTTTCCTCCCTGCCTGTGAGAAATTCACAAATATACACTGCTGGGCTGTCTTAGGTGGGTGCCACAGAAGTGCTTTTAAGTGGCACAGCTTGACACCAGTTGCATGCGTGTCTTCAGATAGTGTCACAGGTTGTGGGTTTTTCGCCCAACGGCGTGTTATTTTAGAACATTTGTATGTGTTTGATACCTTCTTTAATAAGAAAGTCATGACTACCAGTAATTTCCCATGGAGATGCGAGGAGCAAGGAGTAGTAGGTTGTTACCTAAAATACCGCCTGTCGCCTGAGCAAGCTGAACATGAGATAAAGTGCACAATTTGGATGCAACCTTGGAGCGCTTCATCCCTCACCAAAGGAGTGAGCGAGCTCCAGCACTGAAAGGCATACTCTGCGGATGTGGCCACATTGTCAATCGAGAAAGATTCCACCATTTGTCAGTTTTTGTGCTGTATCATAATTTGTCAGCTGTTCACATGGATTACCAGTGTTGAAGAGCAGCCAGTCAAAATGTCAGGGCCTTTGGGTTGTTTGGCTAAGAGCTAGGATCCAAATATCTTTGAAGTGATTGTACTTATTTACAAGGAATGTGCAAACTCTCTTTTTGCCCAGACCATCAGGAGTTGAGCAGCCGTAGGTGGCTCCTGCGCTCACAGCCACTGTGGGTGGTGGCAGCTCCTCGCCAAGCCGTTTGCCGTACTTTTGAGACCACGTCTGGTGCTCCCTCATCTCCTCCTTTGTTTTCCTTTTCTGATCCCTTTCCCTCTTTCCTGAACACACAGGTCTGTGTGGCAAACTACCCAGAGAAACCACTCTGCCCACAGATGCCTTGCTCATCACCTTGCTTGTCGTTTTGCGTTGTGACGGTCGCCTGTGTGACTTTGCACAGGGACTGTAATCCTCCTTACTTGGTTCTGTAATGAAACTTATCTCTTTCTTTTGTTTATCCAGAGAGGTGCGTGGTTGCTTTACCTACAGTTTTGAACAATGTTCAACCCAAACTGTTACTGTCAAAGGCAAATGACTTCCTTTTCTTTATGTTCAGTACTCCGCCACTTTGGCAGTGCAGTCTTTTGCCACTGGCAGCATGATACTGTATCTTTTCTAAATATTTTAGGTTATTATAGTGCTTTTCATATGATAACACTCAAATGATACATAAATACTAAACTCTATATGTATCTACAGGGCTTGTAATATTAATGGCCCTGCTTTTTCAGGGTGAGGTGCAGAAAGTGGGTGTGGGGAAAAAGTTTTCGTGTGGGAAATAAAGCTCATCAATTGCTCATCAAGCAGTATTTGCATGTTCTGGTTAACTTACGTCCCACAGGGAATCCTTTGTAAAATCATCTGATGTTTCCCCAGTGGGTTTAATTGAAAGTATAGTGATTTTTGTTGCATAGAGATCTAAATCGCTGAAGTCAATAGGTCTACTGGTGTGCTCAAATTAAAAGATGTGTATGCAAGGACAGAAACGCAAATGGTGGTTTTGCTGGTGTTTTGAGTAGTCCCTACAAAGCACACTCCTTTCCGTTCTGCAGGGGAGCGAAAAAGAGCTATTGTCTATGAAATTAATTAAACCATAGATTTTAAGTTTAGGAGTTTGTTACTTTGCGGTCTAATCTTGTGTACAACCAAGGGCAACGGACTTCATTGCATTAATTCTGTTTAAGTTAGTATATCTGTTTTAAAAAAAAACTCCTAATGTTTTAATTAGATGCCATAAAATGTCTTTCCTGACTTTGAAAATGAAAGCTCTCAAGAAGAATAAGCGAAACAAAATGCTTTAGTATGGTTTTTAATTATCCTTGTCACGTTGTTGCAAGTTTTGCTGTTTTAGAAACGTTGGGCAAAACTGTCTTTAACATGTTGTCTTCATAGGATTGTGGAACCTTCCACATTTTACGTTAATTAAACATATAAATCCTACAAACTGTAGCCAGGCTAACTATGAACCAAGAGCCCAATTCTCAGCTTACATTTATGTCCTCTTTCACTGCTCCTGTTACAGTAATGGACTGTCAAGGTGTGTGTACATCATCCTCATACTTTATCTGCAGCAGTGTTGTCATCACCTCATTCCTGCATGATGCTATCTCGTTAACATATAAACGAGCGCTTGCAACTATGGTAAGGCCATGCTGTGCTGCCATAGTAGGACTTCAGTAGTGCAACTGAGAATCAGGCTCTAAAGTCTCACCTCTTGTTCTAACAATCCAGTTATTTAAAGGAAAGGAGCAATACTCATCTTGCTGACAAGGGGCACAAAGCAAACCAGTAATTCAGAAAATGATAAGAGAAAGAAAAGACAAAACATGACACCCTCCATTAGGTTTTCCTTCTTTGTTAATGGGAAAAGCATGGATGTTTTTGTCATGCTGTGTATTGACTTTGATATAAGAAGCGTAGCCCATGCAAAATAATAATTTCCTTATCAAAGTTAATAATGGAGTGAAAACAATTTTTTTTTTTATTCACACCATCTTCTTTTATATTCTCTGTTGGACTGAAGTAGGAACCTTGATATAGGAATGCAGATAATTTGATTAAATTTTGGATCTTACCGAAGATCCAAGTTCTGCTTGAAGAGTAGTAACATAGAGATGACTGTCATTTAGGAAATCTGCAAAGACTTGACCCAGAGCCTCGGGAGGGTGTTGCTTTGGTTCAGATCTCGAGTGAGATCAGTGCTGGGCTTTTATAATCAAGAGGCTGCTGTTGCTGGGCTCAGGGTTACAGTTGTACGCTCAGCCCCAGAGGACCAGCTGCTCTGCTGTAAATTGGGGCTGGTACTGAGGGGGAGTGAGAGACACAGTAAACACGCAGAGTAGCAGTAAATGACAAGAGGATATGATATGTAACATTAACCAGGCTCAGTGTTTGCTTAGGCTGTAGAATGGTCTTTTAAATCAATCTTTTATTATCAGTGGAGCCTTAGCAGTGCACTTAAATGGAGAACAATGCAAGGACACAGAGACTTGGTGCAAAGCGAACATCCTGCTTTCTCTCCTAGCTCTCATTTTACAAGAGAAAACATAGATAGATCCAGGTCATAACATTCAGATGTGAACTTTTTCCATGTTTGGCAACGTTTGGAATTGGGCTCTGATTTCATCCCTGTTCCTGCCATAAGGGTTCAGCTCACCACCAGTCCTGACATCCTGCATAAATAGGGCTGGGAATGTCATGCAAGGAGTCCTTCTGCTTCTACCCTAACCTTTCTGGCAACAGTGAATTTACCTCAGTTTTGTTTCATCTCTTCCCTTAGTTAATTATCCTTCCTCTAAATAAAGATTAGGTTTGTTTCCATTTTCAATTTATTGCCCTTAGATTCCCCTGAACTTCCCTTGTTCTGGGAGTGCTGTACAAAAGACCCTTTGAATAGGAAAAGTATTTTCTCCCCATTGCGCAACTGTAATTGTAAACTGCAGTGATATGACCTGTTAGTGTTTTCTTGTGTTAAAGCTCGAAGTTCCGAAAATCATTATTTCTTTTTATTTAAGGTTTGTTTTTTTGGGGTTGTTTTTTTTTGGTTTTTTTTTTTTTTAGAAGTTGGACAGTATGTGTGTCTGTTTTCAGAAGTTCACCCCTGGATTTTTAACATCCTTTGGAAAATGTGGATACTAGAATTGCATAGAGTATTCTAAAGGCAATCTCCACCAGTGTGAAATCTTGCCAAGCTTGTCTCACAGACCTGGTTTTGTTCAGTGCACCTTTGTTTCAAGTGTTGTAGTTGTTGGTAGAGTTAAGTGTTCTGTGTTGTTAGATCTTTTTGTCAATATATTATTTTCCTGTTTCTGTAGTTCTATAAATACACAAAGAGAAATTAGATGGAAAGTATTGTCACAAGTCAGGAGGTTAAGCTTTTGTTTTGTAGGAAAACAATGTTGCCACATCTCTGAACTCCCACCAAGTCAAAACTGATTGCTGGAATGGTTGGTTGAAACTCAGTTGAAATCTGAATACTGTCTTTTATATTTTTAGCATTTCAGTTTAAGGAAGTAATAATTTTAATCTCACTAACGCTCAGACTTTGCAGAGAGACATGGTAGCCATGAGACATTTGCTGTGCATGGGCAGATATGCAAATTCTAAGCAGTGCATTGGCAAATCATAGAATCACAGAATCATAGAATGGTTAGGGTGGGAAGGGACCTCAAAGATCATCTAGTTCCAAGCCCCCTGCCATGGGCAGGGAAACCCTCCACTACACCAGGTTGCCCAAAGCCTCATCCAACC
This sequence comes from Tauraco erythrolophus, assembly GCF_009769465.1. Lineage (NCBI taxonomy): Eukaryota > Metazoa > Chordata > Aves > Musophagiformes > Musophagidae > Tauraco > Tauraco erythrolophus. The sequence continues at coordinate 65,547,295 of NC_141468.1, read as the reverse complement.
TGACCTTGAACACTTCCAGGGATGGGGCATCCACAACTTCTCTGGGCAACCTGTTCCACTGCCTCACCACCCTTAGAGTGAAAAATGTCTTCCTTATATCTAATCTAAATCTGCCCTTTTTCAGTTTAAATCCGTTGCCAATGCAACCAAGCCCTCCTGTGTGTCTTTATGCGTCTAAATATATATATGCTTATATATCCTTCAGCACTGGACTATGCTATGGGATGGTAACTGTAGACCAGGTCATTCTTGGTAGCAGAGTTTTTTGAAAAAGCTCTTGTGAGAACTTTCTTTTCCAAGTCAGTGATAGGGAGAAAGGGTTTTGTTTCAATGTGTTATCCAAAGGGTACAACTCTTCAGTGGGCAGTACGCTTCACCTCCTGGTCCAGCTCTGCATTACTGTCAGCGATGCAGTAATCAAACCAAGCTATGGGATTTTAACCTCTTCATTTCTGGACTGCAAGAGGCAAACAGAGAATTGAATGAGCCTGTGTTACCAACCAGAGCTAGGAGGTTCCCTGCTGAGCCAAGAGGTACTGGACTGAATGCAGGTCCATCCAGTGAACACAAGTGATATTAACTGGAGCTGCTTGGGTTTGCTGCAGAAGGGAAAGCTGTAAGAAATGGATTTACATTGTTCTTCAGTGTGAGGTAGGAAACATATCTCTTAAGTTAAAAACCCAGCAGGGCTTGTGGATGTGTTCTGTCTGGATTTGGAGCGGGGAGCAGCAGAGCTGCCAAAGGAACACTCGGAGACGTAATGTGCAGTCAAACCCGCAGCACTGGTAGGACTGGGCAATCACTAGTTAAAGCTAGTTAATTATTTAAGAAAAAAATTATGAAGTATAAAATATTCAAACTGCCTGTGCCTGATGCATGCCATTGCCACAAAGGCACGCACACCTGGGTATTAAATTCTTGCCTGTTTATTACATTTTTTTAAAGTAAAGATATTTTAATACTAATGATGGAATAATATTATTTGTGAAACATTAGTAATAAACAAAACATGGAGGAGAAAGTTTGCTATTTGTTTATTCCAGAGGGGAATACGCCTGCTTTCTTGAAAATGAAAATCATTACGACGTTTCTTAGCTCTCTTGGAAATGAGTAACTTACTAAGTGTGGTGATAATTGTGCAGAGAACCCGTTACGGTAACACAGTGTAGCTACAAACTGACTGGGAAATTGGTGCCTTGAGTCTGAAATTACACGTTGCAGTTACCAGGCGTCATTTCAGATTAGCTGTACCTGTCTCGTGGGCAGCTCATCGGGAGCCGCGCCGGTGAGTCAGAGAGAAACGCCATTTTCCTCACTTAGAAGTTGGCTTAACTTAGAAACAAAAGATGAAATAAAAATCAGGCTGTGCTGAGCTGTTGAGCCCAGAGAAAGGGTCTGCTAGAGAAGCAGTTTGCTGGAAACCTCAGGAAAAAAAACCCACATGCCTCCTGCAAAAGCTTGGAGATGGTGTTCGGCAGCTTACGTTCCCGGTGACAACCCTCGAGTACCTGGCACCCGCCTGAACTTGCTGTCGACATCTGTACACCTGCTCTTAGCAGAAGGCAGCGTTTCTCCGACTGTATCTAAAAATGGCATTTCTCACAAAAAAAAGGAAAAAAAAAGGCTGTTAGTCGCGGTGTCTTTGCCAAACTCCATTTACATGTTGGCTGCTTAAAGACCCATCTGCAGCGTCGATCACCTGACGCTGGTTTGCTTCCTGTCCTAGATTGCTGAAAAATCCCCACTCATAAAATGCTGGTGCTGTGGCTTTTTGTCGAATCCGTGACCTCCTTCCTCCTCACGTCTGTTCTGTGTTCTCTTGGCTCACCTTCCCATGGGTTGGGTGAGAACTCAAGACCTGGCCCTGCAAACGTTGAAGCTGGCACTTTCCAGCTTCTTCGCTTGCAGTGCCGTATGTATTGTATTTCCACAGTTGTGATCTGGAGTCCTGACCCCTAATCTGGAGACCGTTGCTGGGTGCACATGAGTAGCTCGAGTCACCTTGAGGAGCAGGACTATCTGTATGTGGAAGCACACGTTTTGAAAGTGCACTGAGATCCTTCAGGGTATAAGTTTTGTAGACGACAGATACTATAAATCCTGACTGCCTGATGGCAGGCACTAGAGTGGAACATTTTGTCATCAGTGCTTATTATCTCAAGATTCTTAATTGGTTTAATTGATAATTTTGTCGCACTTGAATGTTTCAAATGATTAAATATTTCAGTGCTTGTTTGGTGGAAAGTCTCTCCGTTGTGTGCAGCAGGACATGATAGCAAGCTCCAGATAACTGGTGGGGAAGCGATGGTCACTGTCCCTTTTGCAGCCCCTTGTGGGAGCTGCTCTCTGAGTGCTGAGGTTGGGTCACATTGCGGCCGGTTGCAGAAAACCGAGGTGGCTGATTGAGGAATACCAGAAGGGGGAATGGTGAAAAAGACTGGTTTTCTCTCTCAGCTTTCAACGCAGTATTTTTCCTCCGCTGTCTAGTCCACCGTTCAGGTGTCCCAGCTGAATGCACAAGAGTCATTTGCCTGATTCCTGCAGAGAAAGACATTTCAGCTAGATGGGTTTTCCAGATTTAAAGAATTATACCTGGAGGAGGCCGCCTGCGGTTTTCTTTCCCTCTCCTCCACACTCGTGCTGAGGGCAGTGGGTTCCCATGATATGGCTGCAGGTCGGCGAGGCTCCGTTTCACATTTAACATGCCTGTCTCCGACTCCCACCCGCCCTCCTGGCTGGGGTGAGATGTGCCTCCAGCATCTGCACGCACACACCCCAGCCCAGCAGAGCACGGGGCCCGTCTTAATCCCTTGAAACACTAACAATAGCTCATGTCCCAGCTAAAACCTGTCCTGAATCACAAGGATTTTCACGACAGCACCTGGCGCGTCTAGTTTATGTAAAAGAAAAAAAAGAAAAAAAAAAAGAAAGCAGTGAAACCCTTTAAAATGCCACCGCTTCTCATAACTATTTACTTAAACCGTAGACCTGAATGCTGAATGTCTGCTGTAAATCGATGGTATAAATTCCCTGTTTGCTTCAGCAGAGAGTTTGGCTCTGTGCCTTGAGACTCCTAAGAAGAACGTGTTTTAAACCTAGGGTTGGGAGACACAGCACATTCATATCATTGCTTTAATCAGATTACTTTTTTAATCTTTTTTTTTTTTCTTTTTAGACCAAGTTGTGGGATTTTTTCAGAGCCCTGTTCTTTGAATGTTCCCCATAGGTGGAATGTAATTAAACTCCACTGGCATCTCCCCCTGCTGGGATTTAGACTAGGGACAGATCTTTAGGAAGCATAAAACAAATACTGTGAAAAAGAAACCTTGTTAGAATTGTTGCCAGAGAATCAGCTCTGCTCCATTTACAAGCTGATAGTTTTGAAAGTCTGCCCTTTCTCCTTTTGTGAATTGGTTTCTAGAAATTGTTAATTAATCATTTAAACACCGGGGGCAGGGGTGAACCTACGAATCTTTCGCAGCTCTTGCTCTGCTCACGGGCTGAGAGTTCACATGTCGAGAAGCACTTTCTGCCTCAAACCCTGGCTTTTGCTTAAAATAGTTCAGTAGGGAAGGCACCGCCCTGACAGCGCTGAGGATGGAAGGCTCCCACCGCAATGGCAAGTGCGATGGATGCTCAAGCCCTCGGTGTGCTGGCGTGGTGGTGTCCTGTCCCTTGGGAAGTCCCCACTGCCTAGGACGTGGAGCAGCTCTTTCCTCGGCCAGGTCGGAGCCAGTTCCCTTCCACGTGGCCGTGTGAGCATGGCCGGCCTCGCACTGCTCCTGTTTGGGGGGGGCTGCTCCCTCCCAGCTCCCACAAGGCTATTCCCGTGTTGTACCTCAGCTACCTCTGGCCACAAAAAAATAAGATATGAGACCTGCCTCTCAGTTCTAGGGGTATAAACGTGGAATAACCTTTGTCAGCTCAGGGGGTTACTGTGCTGGAACCGAAAGGAGAATCTGTCCCCAGATATTGCTTAACTAATGATTATCAAAGGCAAAAGTGAAGTCATAATAGTTTGAGATCAGCTCCTAGTGAGCTAGTGGCTATGTTGCAAAACAAACGGCACTGTAACTGGAACTGCCTCTGACAGTCCTTCTGCCTTGGGATTTAAGATATTCTCTTTGGAATAAGGCTCCAGGGTGATCTTATAGCAGCTTTCCACTACCTAAAGGGGGCCTACAGAAAAGCTGGAGAGGGACTTTTTACGAGGGCGTGTAGTGATAGGACAAGGGGCAATGGATTTAAACTGAAAGAGGGCAGATTTAGGTTAGATATAAGAAAGAAATTCTTTACATTGAGGGTGGTGAGGTACTGGAACAGGTTGCCCAGAGAAGTTGTGGATGCCCCATCCCTGGAAGTGTTCAAGGCCACGTTGGATGAGGCTTTGGGCAGCCTGGTGTAGTGGAGGGTTTCCCTGCCCGTGGCAGGGGGGTTGGAACTAGATGATCTTTAAGGTCCCTTCCAACTCTAACCATTGTATGATTCTATGAATCAGGAAAAGACCTAATGCTGGGAATGATGGATTTCTCACATGCCTGATATGAGACTGCTTCCACTTTTCTACATGCTCATGCAACAATGAAGTGTCCCCTTATTTCTTGGTCGACAAAGTTTGTTGCCGTGGATGGTGGGGCAGAGCTCTCAGCCCGATGGAGAAGGGTGTTGTGCTGCTCTCCTCACAGGGCAGTGATTGCAGTCTCTGAGACCCAAGGTGGGTGCAACCTCATCTCAGCTGGAAAGTAAATTGTTTTCTAATAGTCCTTTGCCAGGTGGTGATAAGAGCAGCAGTATTAAGAGATTTTTTTTTAAAACCAGTTGGGGAAAAAGCATATGGGATACAGTGCAATGGATAGGAACATTTATAGCTTGTAGTCCAGTCAAAAGCAGTTTTTAGTTGTTTATATATTAACTCTATTTGCTTTTCACCCCCACCATTTTTTTATTTATGTCAGTTGCTTTAGTGTCTGAGTGCCGGATGTACAGGTGATTACCACACTGCTATAATCAGAGTGTTACCTGTATCGGCATACACAGAGTACAGGCCACCGTGAAGTCCTTGCTCCCCCATTTCTCTTCTCCGTTGTGTGTCCCCTTTTCCACACTCTGTACGTCCTTCTTGCTCTCCCTTGTGTTGCTGGTCTCACCATGGCTCCTCGTGCATGAGGGTGCAGTTTGGCGAGGGAGCTTTATTTGTATCAGCCACATGTGGCATCGGAGTGGCCCTATAGAAAGAGGATGTTCCCGTAAATGTTGTGATCTGAAATCACACTCGCTCCAGAGGCCACAGGTAATTTACAAAAACAAGTGCCCAAGTTCACTATGGAAAAACAATCCAGTCTGTGCATCTGTTCACTGCTATTAGGAGTATTAGTTTTCAAGAGCAATCCATTATTCTGTGAAGTACCTTACTTTGTTAGACAAACAAGAAAACCCACACTTTTAATCTCCTGAAGCTTTTAATGGCATCACAGGATGCAGATACTTGAGACACTGATACCTACATCAGAGGGATGAAATGGCCTTAGCTTCAACTTCCATTGGTCTGAAACCAGCAGAAAACAGAGCTGGGCCATTTTAAGAGGATTTTGCCAGCAAGGGCATTTTTTTGTAAGCGCATCAGATGCATGCACTTGGGCAATAAAGGCTATAGACAAGAGAGAGGTCTGGGCTTTGAGCGCTCTGAATTTTCTAGAGCTGTATATTAAATTCAAAATAGCAGTCTGAAAGCGTTCCTTCTTCGTCAGGGACTGCTGAAGGGGGCAATAACGGCGGGGTGGGAATTAGCTGAGGTTCCGTCACCTCATAATGGGTGCAGTGTTTTGGGGGCCAGGGAGGCTTCAGCATCGGCTGCTAAAGTACAGCAGGAGAAAGAGCAGCAGCCAGCTGGGGAGCAGGCTGCTCACCTCTCTGTGCAGCCAGAGATAAATTGCTGCAGCAAAATTGCGAGCAGTGCCTTGTAAAGAGGATGGAGGAGCTGCACTGGGGATTGAGGGAGATGAGCTGTCTTTTGGGGTTGTCTGGAGCAGAGTGAGTTCAGGGTGCTCTGACGTATTCCAGTCGCAGCAAAAATACGAAATGGGGGCGAGGAGGCTCGCCCACAGCCAGATATATGATTATATTATAATTGTATTATAACTAGCTATACTTTATTAATTGTTTGTCTCTTTGTGCTTGTGTCTACACTGTTTGCGTGGCACGATGTGGGGATGTTTCTGTGCGCACAAAGTGGCGAAGCGAGCGTTAGTTGCCGTGCTTTTGCATCTTCTCTAATCATCGCTGTAAATTTGCCTCTCTCCTTTTTGAACTACGCAGCCAGCACTGTAATAAAATGCTCTTTGTGAAGAGAATATTGAAGAGAAGAAGGGGAAAAAAGAGGGCATGGGTGCTTAATAAAAAAAAGATCCTCCGCACTATCGCAGGTGCAGTTGATGCTGTTTAGAGCAGTCACTCATCTCGCTCCAAATAAATAGTAATGACTGTTTCCTGTGACTGCGCTGTGAATCATATTCAGTCCATGCAGGGGAGTAGAAAATAAAGCTGCATGCAATCCACACGAGATGATGGCTCTTGTAATATTCAGCAGTTGGGCCTGGTTAGAAGCGTTTCATTATCTCAGAATTAAGAGAGCGCTTCCTGCTGTCGCAAAAGCTTGTTTATTCTTCTGCCTTCCCTCCCCCTCCCTCCGTTCTTTCTTTCTTTAAAATATGTCCCCTCTCTCTTTCTCCCGTCTCTGAAATGTTGGCTTCATGTTTTTGAGCAGAACTGCAAGGTCAAATCAGGGACAGTGCCCCTGGAAGTACATTAGCAGTTTATTGCCTGGTTTTTGGCTTAATGGGAGGGTGCCTGAATTCTCTTTTATCTTTTGCCCTCTGCTTCTTCTCTGAGCTTATACTCAAAATTTATCAGGAAGAAGCAGAAGCTGCCGAACTTCTTTCCCATTTCTCAGTGAACTTCAGAGCTTCCCTCCTTATCCTTGGCTTGGTCCAAAGTTAATCAGCAGGATCCTTCCGGTGAGCTCCAGCCGCTGTTGCCACCTTAAGTCATGACACAGTCGCTGCTGGCAAACGGCTGCTCCGTGGGCGCAGATCAGTTTGTGCATGAGCTGGGCATTGGAGGTGAGCTAGTGAACGGATCCTAAAATCAGTTGGATTCCCTCCTTGGCCAGAGGTCTGAGCCAGAGCTTCTCGCCTTGGCCCTTAAGAACCCACACGCAAGTTCCCAAACCTATTGTATGTTTTATTTAGAATAAGCATGAATGTGTGTCCCTGTGTGCTGTGCCTCGCTAGAGTCGGAATTGCTGGGGAGTCCCACTTGCGTATCAGTCCCAGTCTGCAGGAGCACACAGCTGGAAAGCTGAAGGACCACCTCAAGCCCGGTGTGATTCAGGAAGCATCTCATCTCAAGAAGAGCTCTGATTCAGGTTTCTACAACCGAATGATCATTTTGATTCCTTACGGGCGAAGGAGGATGAGCTGGCCTGCGCATCTCTTGAATGTGGCCCTGCTGTGTTTAGCGGCCAGCACATGGATCGCTAAACGGGTGCAGCCAGGGCCTTTACGGGGTATCTGGTTTCAGCTCATAACCAGAGTGATGCAGGGACCTGTGTGGTCCTTCCTGGCTCCTCTCCAGCAAGTTCTGAAACTAGAGGAAGAAGCATGCTGCCCTGAGGACACTGGCTTACATGGACAGTGCCCTCCTGGAGGCTGAATCCGTGAATAGTAATCAATCCATTAAACCTCCTAAAGCATCTCTGTTCCAGTAGTGTTTGCCTCAGCAGCAGTCAAGATGGTTAAAAGGCAATTGCAGCCACTGAAATATGTAGCAAAACTATTATCAGAAGATGTCATTTTTCGTAAATGTCAGTACGTAGATTTTTTATGGGGATATGGTGACAGGTAGTGAATAATTTAACATAAATTTACATAATATAGTGCAGCTGTTAATTTATGGCCATATTAGACTACAAGGTTATGTATCTAATGGCTTTTGGTCTCTCCTTTTTTTTTTTTTTTAAAGTTAAAACTTTCCCTAAATTGTCCCACTTTACTCATAATTCATGAGACACCTGTCTTCCCTCTCTTGTGCCATACAGAAGGCTGGCTGTGCATGTCATACCCTTTTTGTAGCCATATGATTCACAGTGAACTCATTCCCATTTCCAGCCTCAATCATTTCAATTCAGTGTATCCCTGTTTTTATTCAAAGCAGGCTTGTGAGGGGAAGGAAGTGCTGTTACTACCAGTTGACTTGTATTCCTTAAGGCTGAGCTCTTGGACACAGCGAGAGACATGCATTGCTTCTCCTGTGTTTGAAAAGCTGGAGACGTGCAGCTGAAGCTAACTGCTCAGTAATTCAAGGTCTTCACCTGCCTACTCTTTCCAAAACAGTCAGTGAAGGTGGCTTCAACTCAGTGCTTGGCATCTGCCATTGAGGATGAGTTTTCTTGCCACCGTCTGTTTGGTGGCTTTCCAAGGTACAAATACTTACCTAAATGTTAGAGAAGTGTCCATTAATTGATTCTTGTAGGGCACTACTATTGAAATGAGGCTTGAATCTAGAGGGACTTGTCAGGGCATAGTTGGTGGCAGAGTCTCTTGAAGTACTTGATCTCTGAAGTAGAGGTTACGGACCATGTTGATGCTTCCAGGCTGTCCTGAAGCTCCGTCCAGCTGCTGCTTTATCCAGATGATGTCCAGCTTGTGGGGCAGAGCAAGAAAGGTACATGCCTAACTGCCCTCCATGCCTGTGAAAGTTTTCCCCATTTAAGCACTTGAGTAAGACTTGATCTTTCAGGATGGCTGCATGAATCTAGCACACAGTAATACCAGTGTGATACCAGTATGCCCAGCTGTTTGAATCTCAGATGTTTGACTGCCCCTTGCATGATATCTGCATGGGAAGTGAGTTCTCCCTGGAAACCTACTGCAGAAATCAAACCCTCTGAACATCCAGCCTCAATGTACAACATGCAGCTCAATAGTGAAGAATTGCAATTAGAAGTTAGTGTTCCCAACTAGAGCGGAGACTCTTGTTGTGAGTTAGGTAAGTTTCCTTCCAAATTGTTAGGGATATTATTTGAAATATTTTTAAAATGTGCAGCTATACCTTTCCTCCCCTTGATGCATCTCCAGATGGACATGGGAAAGCATGATTCATGTCCGGCAGATAGGTTGGCACCAGCATGTATTTGAATAGAATCAAACTGTATGTGGTTTTGCACGTAAACATTGGTAAAAGGTGGTTGGAGCAAAGAATGAGTATTTGTCCTTTTGTCCAGGGTGATGGAGAAGAGGGGCTTTGTTCTCTGCAGAGAACAAAAATCATTAGCAATTTTTTTTTTCAGATGATGTGTTCAGCTTCACCCCCCCATGAGAGTGGCATACATTCTTTCTTTTTTATTTGCAGGCCTGTATAATCCTGGGGGTGGGGAAAAAGAGTGATTGTTCCATTTCACTCTTGTCCCTGTCTTCATCATTGTGTCCCTCTCAAGACTTTTGGGAATCAGAAAATCCTGTGTGCCTTTGGTCTCAGGGTCTATGTCTGTTCCGTGTGGAGTCACAAAAGAAGTTGTCTCCTCTGCCAAGGCAGGTAAAGCCCTGAGAGCAGTGTGAAGCACTGTTGAAAATGATGGGTGTTTTAAAGAGTGAGTAAGAGAAGTGTAATTATGTTTTACTGTCTCATAACAGAGGGGAGAACGAAGGAAGGATTTGATTGCACACAACATACATTTCACATTCCTGAAAATGAAATATTGTCCCTTTAGTTCCAAAGTCTCCAGCAGACACTGACTTCTTGCCTCTCCTCTTCTAACCAAAAAGGAAGTTGCCTTGCTTTCCTGAGGAGCTTCTCCGTATGCTTTGTTTCCTCATGAAACATGAAACGTCATGTGCTCTGTTACCCCTCTGAGGCCAAAAATGTTACTCCCATGGCTGTATCCCAGGCTCAGTGCAAAGTTAAATCAGCATGATGGAGCCCTGAAGACCTCCTCTTGGAGCTCACCGCGGCGTGCTCATGGCAAGCAAATGCCTGTTTGCCTCTCTAGGGAGGGATCTCTGTTAAATACTCAGTATGTTCCTAATTTTTCCATCTTACTGTCCCACCTCCCGTTAATGCTCCTCCTCATAGCCAGATAGCAGGGAGAGCTGTGGTTAAACCATATCTCCCTGCCCCTGCCCCCATCATGCCCGTTGTGTTTCCAAAACTCCAGATTCAATAATATATTAGGTTGATTCATAGAAAAACAGGGGACCAAATGCCTGCATCTCTTCTCATGTTTCTACAGGGCTTCCAGGAATGAAAAGAATTAGCACACAGACAGCCGGTTTCTCTAGCATACCACAGAGCTGTATTTAGTGTGGCCTCAAACCTAGACTGGATTCCCACTGGACACGATACAAATGTTTAATAATTAATGTCTCTTTTTAAAAAATCAAAGGGGGTGGAAATAGGTTGATCTATCCCAGCAGTTCTTAACTGAGAGATGGTAATGGGTTTAAGAATCTGAAATTCTTCCTACTCTCTAATATTTCTTGTCAGGAACAGTAAACAAGCCTCACGTTTTTGGGACAGTGGTGCTCAGCATTTCTGGAACTCTAATTGGAATATTAAGTATAAGACAGCTATGAGTCACTGTGCTTCTTATTCAAGTCAAAAGCATAAATAGCACTTCTTAAATATCCACACTGTGTCAGTCAAAGATACTGCATTTCCTTTCCCCTCTGCCTCTAATAAACATCCGCCGACCTTAAGCTGCTATATACAGGAAATAGCCTGTTGGTTATTGTGTAAAACTGATAAGGTCCCCTGGGTTGCTTTATCTGTCTCTGTTGTGTGTATAAATTTAGCTTCAGTCATTGCAGGTTTTATTCTTTTACCCTTTTTCCTCTCCTCCTTTTTTAATGCCTGCTAAGTAAACATGGCATTGTGGAAAAGGGGATAAAGTAATTCTTTAGTATAATAAGATCAACCTCCAGAGATTTAAGAATCCGTCAATACACTTTGCCTTTCAGTTCTCTGCCTGCATCTTTCTTACAAATAACGGGTTTCTCTGTTTTGAAATCTATACCTGGTATTTGTTACTGTACCCTACCCACACCCCTATTTCATGCAATTGTAAACTGCAGCAGACCAGAGTGCCTGTCACTATGATTTTGCTCTGAGACATGATGGTATTTACAGCAATTCTGTATTCCTGTCTGTGTTTATGGCAGGTTATGGAGCTTTCCTGCTCGGCACAGTGCTGTGAGATGGCAGCCAGAATTATCTTTTAATGTGGCTCTCTCAGGAGGTTGAGTTCTTGAAGCTGTAGAGCAATTAACACTCTTAATACTTCCAGGATTGCTTAAGGGTTTGGTGTCATGAGGGTGGAGCTCGGTTTTGGGTTTGTTATTTTATATTTAAGAGAGTCCTCTCTCTCATTCTTAATTATTGGTCCCTGGGCCAAAAGTATGGCCAGCAGTGTCTCAAAGGTGGCTCCAGCTGCTGGGGGGGGATGTGTGTGGTGCAATACCATTGTTCCTCACTTTTGCCTGTAGTTTGCTCCATACTGAAAGTGTGTTGGAGAGCTGAAGGGTGTGGCTGGCTGTAGCAATCCTTCCTTACTCTGCAGCCTCTCCGGGCCATTTGAATTGGGTTGTCCTGAGGTGACTCAAGCTCTTTCTGAGGTTCACTTGCCACCTTCTGTTATCACTCATTTTCCATTCAGGAGTTGGTGAGCCTCATTCCCTGTGGTCTGGTTTTTTGTGTAATTCCTTCTGTGGTAAGCACCTTGAGGTTCATGTATGCTCGGTTTGTAAGAGTATGACTAATTTGGAAGAGTGCAGGACAGAGAAGATTCAGGCTAGACATTTTACCAGCTACTTCTCAAAGGCTGAAGTGGTAGTTGGGCAAGCTAGCTGCCATTTGTGCTTTGGAAAATCCCCTCCAATGTTCCATCTAGCCTCTCAGCGTCCCTCAGTGGAAACTGGGCACCAGCATAGTGGTTAAGGCTTTCAGAATGTCCTCTTTGATCTCTCTCTCTGAAGATGGCTGAGTGACTCCCATTATTGCTGAACAAGCCAGAAGGATTTTGCTGCTGCTTCTATAAATACTGTTATGGTTGAGTACAGGATGTGTTGAGGGCCAGCAACATACATTACTCTTGGTTTCATGGCAGAACATCTGATCTTTGCTCCATGAAGCCAACAGCCTACAGGACAAACAAAACAAATGAGCATTCGAAGGGGTATGTCTTTGCCAACCCTAGACACAAAAAAGATGCTGGATTGGGCCTGCTGTGCATACACTCCATGTTTGATAGTATGGCTGCTGCATAACCAAGATAATGGTCTGCTTAGTTTTTGGTTAGCTAAGTAACCTTGGCCCAGATAACAGAGAAGTTAATTATCTAGTTACCTAGTTACTCAGGTGAGTTTCAGCTCTCACTGACCTGTCAGTGAGACAGGTTGGAAATGAGTGGAAACTCAGTTGGAAAGTGAGTGGTTTCCATCACTCTTAGCTGGCTCAAAGCTAGCTCAACAGGTACATCCACATTAGTGGCCTTAACTGCAGTACAGACTTACTCTAAGCAGCTAGCTATGGTTTTCAGGCCAAAGGAGAGGGGATCAAAAAGTCTTAAAAAAATTATAAGGTATAAAAGCTGGAGAATGTCTTTTGGCGCCTTGTGTCAGCTTCCTTGGGACAAGGACTACACCTCTTTTAATATTGATAGCCTTGGGAAATTTAAGTGAAAACAGGATCTTTGGGAAGAAGTCAGATAAAGTCTTCACAGCACTGATGCTTCCCAAATTTCCCCAGCCCAAGGTAGTCCTTGCACTTAGGCTTGCAAGACAGTTGTTGGAGGTCTTCCATAGTGTTTGGATGAGGCATTTGTCCAAGCCAGGGATGAGGTTCTCGCTCTGCTTTTTTCAAAGATGATTTTGTCATGAGTGGTGCATAAAAATGCATTAGCACTTTTTGTCAGTAATGAACTTCTTTGTTCATTAGGTTAACATTGGCTGCTGTCACTAGTAAGTACATTTTAATGAGGAAGAGAGCATTCTGAAATTGTGGAAACCTGGCACTCTTGGGTCTAATTCACAGCTCATTGAAGTCGGTGAACAGATAAACTCCCACTGAATTCAGGTCCCGATCAGAGCTAAGGCAATTTACCCTGGTTGAGGACCTGCCCCTGGTTTCCCCAGGTGGCCACTCAACTGTAAAGTGCAGCTGCTGCTGGCAGGTTTTTTTTCTTCCATTTAGAGTTCCGAATCTGTCCGGTATTATTTTCAAGGCAACAACACAGCAATTGAAGAGTTCTACCTCTCCAAATTAAACATAATTCTCTTACATCCTTTACTTCCACTTGCTGGTTTGCTGTCATTTGACCTGTTAACCATGTCACACAGCATTAGCTTTGTAAATGCTGTCGTGAACTTGGTTTGGAGGTTTGTGCCAGGTCAGTTGTAATTCCCTGTTTTTCTCTTGTGTGCCAGAACAAGAAGAGAAATGTGTGTCATGGGTGTGAGCCCAAGTTTGCAAAGCTTTGGTTGTAAGTAAAACGAACTTTGAAAATTTAAAGACTTTTCTGTTACTGAAATAATTGAACAGTTTCTCAGTTACTGTCGTATTTTAAAGCTGCTATTTTCATTGTGAGTCCTTCAAACTTGTTTTGTATCCCTGTTTCTCTTGTTTCTGATTGGAAATATATATATTTTTTAAAAACAGACAAACCAGACTGTCACAGTAAATAGTTCTGTGTACAAATTCCACTTGTTGCTTTGTGGAAAAATTACGGATGTGTTTTTAAAAGCTCCTTCTTCATTATTTCCTTCTCTTCTTAAATAACAATTGTACTTATTTTCATGCAGACTCTCTTTTCCTGCACGCTGCATTTGAATAATTTACACATCCCTGCTGCATGGGAACCAGAGAGCAAAGCAGACTTCCTGAGGGAATATTGCTGCAATCCTATTCCTGTGATTATTGCTATAGTACCGCTGAGAATTTCCACCCTAGATCTGGGTTTTATTGGAGCGTACGATGTTCAAAAAGCCTGATAGGACATAGATTCTTAAAAGGTTGCAGTGTATACTTAAACTGACAAAACAATGTGGATTTAAGGTTGTATGCCACTGATAGAGATGTTGACTCCTTTCCTAATACAAAAACTCCAGATGAGTATACCGTTGCTCTTCAGTGAAACACGTCTGAACTGATTAGGACCCTGAATAAGTACTCGGATTTCCAGCGTCTCGTCTACGGTACTAGAGTCTGGATGGTGACTAAGGTCACCATCAAAGCTTCTGACTATGATCATGTCGTCCTCTAGATGCGCTCAAGCTGGGTGCAGGACAGCAACAAATGGTCAACCAACCTTTTGCCTGCTCCACAGCTTACATTCCCTTCAAATCTGCAAGCCTAAGTAGTTGCCCCCAAATTTGCCTCAGCCAAAATGACTTTATTAAGCATGAAGAAATTTTAATTTAGTGTGAGACTTCATTATAAAGTAGTAGGGATTTTGGCCCAAATGAGTGGAGAGCAATTACCTGAGCAGATCTACTGTCTGATCTGAGGGGCTGATAGCTTGCAGTTGAGGGTGGTGATGAGAAATGGAAGCAGTAACTTTGTCCAGCTCAGATGCACGCGCAATGCATCATATGCCTACAACACAGCCATATGCTGACCTGTCCAACTTAACTACCACAAGGCAGCACAGTCTCATAAAGCGTCTTCAAGCAGCTTCTGTGGTGCACTCATGTGAGCATGGACTGTTGAAATGAGTCCACTGCCCATTCTGAGTAAAATTCAGAAAGTTAAAGAAATAGCATGAAGGGACAATGCAATCTTAGGGTTTTATGCTCCTTTCTTAAGAACCCAGGGAGACCACATGGGTCATCACAGCACATGCCTTCACGTGAAAGCAGATGCTCAGAGTCTCATTTGAAAAGCCCCACAAAACTCCTTCTCTACGCACTATCAACGCATCATGGATCATGGAACATGTCCCAGGCCTTCATAGCCAACTTGAAACCTCTATTAAAACATCACTACCTGCAATTATAACGTACCACAGGAAGAAAGAAAGAGAGATCAAGATCTTAAGTCCTGGCAGTAAAAGGGCATTTGTTAAATAAAACTCATCTTTAATGATCAAAGCTGTTATTAGTACATGGGTGAGCACAGGTATCTTTTTAATGGTTTTCATTTTCACATTAACCTTTTAATAGCGAGTGAGATCTTTCTAAACTATAGAAAGAAATTATCTTTTCACAGCCTACCATGTCAGAGGAAGTCATAAAAAGGAGGCCTTTTCCAGGTGCTAATTTTTCTGAAAAATTGGATTTCTTAGTGCGCTTCCATTAGGCAATGGTTGAATCTGCCATCACACAACCCAGGGTCACTTCCCTGAAGCCATCAGTTTACGTAGTTTCCCTCAGATTCCCAAAGACAGCTGCTGCAAAGGATTCTTGTTCAACTTCTCCAGGCTTATGTGTTGTTTGGTTGCTCTTTTAGTAGAGCCTTGACCTCCAAGGTCTTCAGATAGGAACAGTGCACATTTCAGTTGGGATATGTTTTCCTTAAGGGTATTGTATTGTGGCCCTTTCGTATGAGTAGATTGAACTTGATTCAGGGAGAGCAGGAGTAGAATGAAAGGGATTTTCAGTTTCCTAAGGGAAAATGAAGTGAGCTGTATAATCTTAACTGTTTGTTTTAACTCTTGCTGCAGTCTCTGGCTTTCTCTAAAGAAAGTCCTTTGTCTGCTGGCAATGACTGCAAAGTGGTTTATAGCTTCCCATGCTTTAGCTTTACGTCATAAGAGAAGTGGTACGTTTAGGCAGTGCTGTAGGCAGAGCCTTTTATGTTTTAGTGGGGAGTGTTTTCTCCTTTAAAAATGTCAAGCTGGATGCTGTGATGCAAAGGAGCAGGGCCTCCATTAACCCTCCCCAACAAGGAATGATCCCAAGATCCTACTAGTTTTTTATGAGAGCAGTGGGGTTTCCCCATAAGGCATTTGTTATATCATTTGTTATATTAATTCCACCTTGTAAATTACATTTTCTTTTTTTTTTGTTTTTTTTTTTAAATTATGCTCTGGAGAGGAAAGAGGAGGGAAAGGGCAAGGTACACCTCTGAATTAGGGTTTAGGGGGTGAGAGGAAGAAAGGAGCATAGTGAAATCCTTTCCATCCCAATGTAGGGAATAGAGCAGGCTCTGTAAGGAGAAAGTGTCCTGCAGCGATGTGCAGAACAAAAGAATTTTGAGAGATTGGATCAACTGCATCGGGATTACTTTTGTCTGCCAGATTAAGTGCTTTTGGAAACCTATAGTGTTTGCACCTTTATTTTCTATCTAGTTGATCTTTTCTTGTATTCCTGGGAGGGATCCCATCACTCGTTGTGTTCTTGAATACAGCTAGAAAGCCAGTGATGCTTTGTGCTAAAATGATTTGATCCACCTCGAAACAGTTTTGCTGTTAGTAGTGAAATCTGTGTGGTGATGTATCTGTCATCCCTCCTCCCCTCTCGTGAAAACAGGCTGAGGTCTTTGAGTTGGTCAAGGACTACTAAGACTGCGGACACTGGTTATCAAGCCAAAATGCAGGAATGAATGCCTTAAGAAAGAAAGTGCATGTAGCATCTGTAAGCCTGAAAACGTTTCTTAACAGCTTCTTTAGCCAGTGTCAGAGTCACCTCATACTCCCTTTTGCAAGCAGAAATGAAAGCAACAGGGCTAAAACCTCGTCAGTGTTTTAGCAACATCTGTCTTCATAAGACGTTTACTTGCATAAATGTGGTTGCTGCCTTATGCCCTTCTTGGGTACTGTTAACATAGCTGTGATACCGTGATGTGATGTCATATAAATCAATCCTTATGCATCCATCATTGATCGATTACACAATGACTGTTAAATATTTATCTGGCATTTTTCAATTGATCCCACAATTTCAGCATCCAGGTTCCTTACAAAGTGCAAATAATCTCGGTGACCTATACAAATACCAAATTAAATTGAATTTTTTACTATTTGTGTCACTGGCTTCAAAGGAGCTATGCTGATTTGTACCAGTTGACGCTCTGGCCCAAAGCCTCAGGGTGAAATCCAGAGGATTCACAACAGAGAGGGACATGTAGCCCGGAGGCAGAGGGCAACCATCTCTGCTGAGGCAGGTTTTGATTTTAATGTATTAGGAAGGTTTTTCAGATCTTTTAACTACATTTAATAATCATAGTGTTGAAATCGTGACATTTAACAGTTGCAACTTCTCCTTATCTGTTTCTTCATTGTCATTGGAATAATGAATACTGGATCTTCAAAATCCTGCTAAGGCAGGTAAATTGTAATTAATCATGAGCCCTTCATCAATAACTAATTATTCAATTACATTAAAGATAATCTTGTTTTCAGTGAATATCAATCATTAAATGAACTATTGTTTATTTCTAATTTGTAACATCAACACTATTAATTCTGTAATTGCAAGTGTCATGAAATGGCCAGAGCCTAATAAAACATACATGCCCTATAACCTCCATATTAAATCAGAATGTCATTCTGACAGATACTGTAGCGTTGCAGATAAGTCACCCTCTTTGCAGCCACCTTTTTCCAATTGAAATAGCTGGGATTAAATGAGAAATAAATACTGCCTGTGTCATAGTTAAGCCCGTTTGGAAAGATCTAAAGAAGCAAACTAATAGTTAGCAGACTGATAATTACATATGTTTAAAAATAGATACGTAGCTATTTATGCTGTCTGGAGTATTAATAACTTTATTTACAACTGGAGTAAAGCTCAGCTAGAAGAGCCAACCCCTATATGACATTTCCTAGTTCCGTGTGGGAGCAGAGGTGGCTTTAATAACTAGTGGAGATTTCACCAGAAGATTTTGCAGCAGATGTGTCTGTAAGCATGCACAAGTAAAGCGATGGAGGTGTGAGAGCATTATTGTACAAAACAAAACTGGTACAGGTTATTCATTACCCAAACAGTGCAAGCAAGATGAGAATATTTCGTTGTAATACACTGGCAAACAAGAGAGAAAAAAACCCAACATCACCTTGTAAAGGACCTTGTAGCTTTTTACAGTGTGCCATGTTCACACTCAGCCCATGTTGCCATATGCTTGTCTTTACGAGCTTGGAAATGGCCAGGGAAATAAATCCCTGTTGTGGGATGCTGCGCAGGTCTTGCATCCTTCCCGATCCGGCATGTTGTGTTGCCAGGCTGGGTGCTGCTAAGGGCACCGTCCCTACTCTGCAAAGGGGGAAGATGAGGCTCACAAGTATTTTCCTGAAGCTTGTAAAGTTCTGGTGGGGCTGGACCTCACCTTCCCCGAGGTAAGAGCCACTCCAGCATGGGAGTAAGAAAAAGGATGCATTCATGCAGGATTATCAGCATTTAATAATCTAGGGGCTCAGGGGGTGATTCAGGTGAGGTGGGCTTGCCCGTTGAGCGGTGGTTGTCGGGGCCTGAGCCCCCAGAGCTCAGTGCCAGCTGCTCAGTGTCCATAGTACCCACCCCAGCAGCGCAGACGAGGAGGCAATCATCTGTTCAAAGGCTGGTGCCAGGGATCTTTTAATTCCCCTGTGAAATGGAAGAAGACCTTCCCATCAACGCCTGGATTTGCTGCTTCAGCAAGGCAAGCTGGTTTTGTTATTAAAAGACAGGTACATGAATTTGCAAAAGCAGTTTTTCCCTGTCTCCTTCAATCTTTCTGCTGTGGCAGTTTCGGTCACCGGGCAGCGGGGATGTGTGTTGTTAATAGGCAGTCACGGAGAAGGCTGGGAGAGCAGAAAGGAGAGGAGGGGAAGAGGAAGGGCTAACCCTTTTCCATCCACAATTGCCATCACCCAAACTGCCCCGCTTTAAACACAGGCAGCCAGATGCCGTGTGGAGCAGCCCTGTGCTCACCAAAAGCCATCTGGGGCCAGTGTGGAGCCCGCTCCTCGTGCTGGTCGAGGGCACCTGCAAGGCTTGTGGAGGTCAAACCCTCCATTTCCATCAGAGGCAGTGGGCCTCTTTAGTAGCAACAGACCTCCTGGTATAAACAGGAGTGTGAGGAAGGAGCTTCTTGTATTAGTCATGGTGTCGGTCTTCCGGATGAGATGGTGCTCATCGCTCTGTTAATGAGTGCTTAATGCTTTCTCTGGCCTGTGCTGCTGGAGATGTTGGTCCTGGCCCCTGAATGCAGAGAGTGTGTTGCCTCTGTGTCCAGCATCAGGTTTATATCTACGCAGATCTTCTGCCAGTGAACTGGTGGAGTTAAACTCACAGGTCTGCTTTCTCGGTCTCTGAACTAGCCAGGGCTAAAGGTCCCATGGGAAGAACCGAGGTGGTTTGTGATGGGGAAAGGCTGCCCGGCAGGGCTGCAGCTCTCCCAGAGTTGACCTAGGGACAGTCCTGGAGACCTCAAGCAGGAGACCCATCACACCCACCCTTCTGGCAGGAGGAAGGTGCCAGCAACGACCTCGAACAGGAGCCTGCATGCAGCTTTGGCTTTTAGCTCCCAGCAGTCAAACTCCTGTCATGCGGCTCCAAGGGGTAAAGGGTAAGATTTCAAGGGGTGTAAACCCCTCCATCTCAGGTTTCTGGAGCATGTAAGAAGTTGCATAGCTGTAAAGTTAATGATTGCGAAGACATTCCTTAGCTGTCTTCTCGAACTGATGCATGCCACTTTGGTGCTGTTGGAGTACCAACGAACAAGGGCTTTGTTTATTAGATGGATATAGCAGCATGTAGTTTAACCGCTTAATTACTAGTACTGCTCATGAAGCTGTCACAAGCTTGTCCTAATAGCTCTACATGCTGCTAGAAGCTACGTGGTTAATCCTGAGGAGGAGAGATGGCTGCACAGCAGAGTGGCAAGTCAAAAAACAGACCCACCATGCCTCTGCTTAATTGTAGGATTTAAGAGCTGGAATGGGTGACAGAGATAACGGCATCTTCGGAGTCAGAAGAAGATGTGGGCCAGCCTTTTTGTGCATGACTGCCCCTCTTACCCTGTGCCAGCTGGCACTTGGATCATCTGCAGAAGCATATGTTTGACCAGCCCTCCTGCCAGGGGAAGGTGGTAGCTTGGGCTGATTTAAGAATAAATCAGTAAAGAGCACAGTGAGTGATACAATTGTTTCCTTCATCAGTGTGGCAGTTTTTTTAGGAAACTCTAAGCTGAAAATATTGTTCTCTTTGATTCAACTTGGGCATGCACTCAGACCTGACCTATGACATAGCATTCAACATCCATGATGTTGAGCTGCTCAGAAGAACCATAGCAAACATGCTGAGAGACGTGCTGTTCATCCGTTCATCCTCCTCTGAACAGAGAGGGAAAGACTGGTTTCTTGTTTGGGGAGTGGATGCTGGCTAACGTTACTGGAACTCCTTGTTTCTGACTTTTCTTAATTTCTGACTTGCTCTAAGACCACAGCCTGTTCGTGTGGTAAATGGAGCATGCTTATATTTCTCTTAATGGATGTTTGAGATTCTCAGTTGAAGGGCATTAGGGAAGAGAACACATTATTATAATTTTATTATATCTCCTACTTTTTTGTGACATTATAGAAAGTTCATAGTAGTATTTCAGCATCAGCCTACACAAATAGTATTTAGCAGTGGTACTTTCAGTCATGGGTGCCTAAAATTAAGACCTTAACTCTATATTTAAGCACCTAAATGGGTGCCTGAGTTCATTAGAGGGACTAACCACTGGCAATCTCCACCAACGTGAACAAGAGCTTTAGATGTTCAGTGCCCTTTAACATCAGAACATTTATTTATGCGGGTTGTCCTAATCTGGCATCTCATTTTAAGCATCAGAGTTTCAATACGGTATGTCATCGCTGATTTTGTCATCCTGATTTTGCAATCAGCATCTAACTGCAAAGAAGCAATAACCGAGTGTCAATGCAGTTTATGCAGCTCTCAAAGACGGTTGATGTCTCTTTGGGGCCTGTGCTTAAATCATCTGCTCCACGAAACGCGATTCACATGTTTAGCAGTGTTAATGTAAAAAATATTGTGTATTTTTGAATTAAACCAGGCCCTGAAGTGTTTTCTGTATCTAGCATCACTTATCTTCCCCATCAAGGTGCACCGCAGTGAGCATGGCCAGGCTGTTATTGCTTTTACTGTATTCTAAACATGCACAGGCATACATACTCATCTGTATCATCAAAATCTGGCAAAAGTATTTGTTGTTGTCTCTAAGAAGGAGCAATAATACTCCCCTACAATGTGCAATTTATAGGCACTGTTTTTTTGCTGCCTCTTATTATAAACCAATCCGTCTCATTGCAGAATGTGTGCTTAATTATAATTTGCTAATGCCCTTGAGTTTTTTTAAAGTCTAATTTATTGCTCAAGTATACTGTAGCCAATATTATCTGGTGACAAAGCTAGGGAATTAGCTTAAGGAACTGATTTTTCTAGCACTGTATTTGTGATCTGTGACCTTACGCAAAACATTTTGCCTTTTTCATGAGTCAGCTTCCCCATCTGTCTTTTAAAAAATGGCTGGAGATGACCAGGTGAAAGGTGCCACATTTTTGTTTTGCTAAGTGTCAGAGCACTGGATATATTTGGCAGATTCTTTATAATGTATAGCTCTGCATTTGAAACACCTCATCATATTTATGCTTTTAATTTGGCTTTACTTTTGCTATCATCGCTAATCATACACCACCCACAGATTAAGGACATTGATGTTCATAGTAGTCTAAGTCGTATCAGTGGTTCAACTTAAACTTAGTGGTATAACCAGTCAGTACTGCCAGTGGTCTTAGGGCTCGATCACAACAAAGCAGGGTGAGGAGTGAAACTCATTCTTCTCTTGGCACCTGGTTCAGACCAAACCGACACTAACCTACGTGTGCAGTGACCGAGGCACACAGGCTGCGTCCGCGTGGTGCGTGGATCTCATCTGCGCTCTTCATCGGCTCCAAAGGCCCTTTATCGGTTATGCCGAGGGAGATGATGTGTGTGATGGGATGGAGAGAAAGAAAGAGGTCAGATTTTTTCTCCAAAGACATGAGCTTTCTCTAGTTTGTGGCAAGCTCAAGTAGGCTGCTAACAAATCTTCGCCGCTGCTTCTGTTGCAGAAGGCTGTGGATGTCATGTCAGTGACTGCTTTCAGAGCAACCCCAGGGGCATTTGAGTGAACATTTCCTCCAACTGTTGACATCTTGGTGGCCTCGGAATGCTGGCCCCCCCGTGGCTCATAATGGGATGTTGGCTGGATGAGATGAAACAGGGCGTTTAAACAAATCACTGTTGTTTTTCAGTTCTTGCTTGCATTCCTGTTTAGCTGTATATGTGTTGTATCGCATAATGCGTCTACATCCTGTGAGGCATACGCAGTTGATCGAAAAATATCTTTGATGGGAGTATGCAAAGAAATTCTGCTATTTTCTAAGCAAAACTGCCCCAAAATCTTTGCCTTGCTGCCAACAGCACTGAGATGTTTTCTTTTACAGCTACAATGCGAATACCATTCGGGGAACACTGTGTGCCCCGGGGGTACGCATAAACTCCTGACCCTGCTTAAACTGTGTGGCACACGACACCGGGCACACGTCAGCAACATTTGTGTGTTCGGCACCGCTGTACCAAACCATGTGCTATAACACATCATTTATATCCAGCCGACCGCGGGTCCGGCAGTAACGTTGCAATCACTGGTCCTGATCGCTTCCTGCCAAATAACAAACACAGCCTGCCCTCCCTAAAAATAGAGATCTCTCTTACTGCGCAGTAAGTAATCCCAGTGCCAGCACCAGAACCATACCTCTCCACAGTCTGCTTCAAGTCTTAAAATATTTTTCTCCTACTTTCTTTCTGGCATAGAGCACAGTTGGGGAAATCTATTAGAGTTATTCATTTTGTTTCGGGGAGCGCAGGGGTGCTAGTGTTTTATTAGCACAGTAGCTCTGCTCAATGGCAACATCTGGTTTTCACTGAGGTTTTGGGGTGGGTTTTTTTACTCCATTTTCCAGCTGTGTTGACGCAAGTCAGAAGGCAGTCAGCCACTTGTGAGAGTGAAGTCTCCAAACACTTAAAGAGCTGAGATATTCTTTGAAACTCCTGAATCTTGGAAAATTAGGGCAGAATCTGACAATACCAATTTTTCCTCCAGAGGCTTCCAGCACTCACAGTTCTGGTTCCAGCCAGGACCAGGAAATTAAAAATCACATGGAAACTTTTGCAGCACTTTCAGGATGGTTGTAGGTTAGATCTGCACAGAGGCAGAAAGTGCAGGAGGGAGACTTAATTTTCCCAGGTCGTTTGTTGTTCACATGTCCTGAAAGATGATTTACCCTACTCAAGAAAACGTGTAAGTCAAAAGAATAAAATCTAGGTCGTCTGGAGCAGAGAATGAAAATGCAGCTTTGGTGTCGAGGCATTAACAATTCATTAGGCTTACCTGTGCCCCAGCAGTGAGGCCAGGCAAGAGGCAGATACTTGTATAGCTAACACCGGCTGCCTGTCTGATGTAAGTTATAAATCCCATCCCTTTGGGATTTTCGGTAGCCAGGTGTGGGTACAAGCCTGTGGCTTGAGCTCCAACAGAGCAGGGAACGAGTGGCAAGAAGGACGCCTAAAACATGCTCCTCCACGCTGCTCGCTGGCTGCCCTGCTCGCTGCCAGCGCAGCCCGGTCCCCTGCCTCCCCCTGGCCCCAGCCCTGTGGCACCCTGCTCCATCTCAGGGAAAGGCTGAGGTACCTGAGAGGCTGTGACCACCGGCGGGGTAGCTCCCCTGCCACTTCCTCCACCATTGCCTCTGTCTTTGCCTCCTTCTCTCCATCCCACAGCACCTGCTTTCTATTCCACTCTCTTGTTTTCTCTCCTTTCGCGTTACTGAGCTTTCCTTCTCTAGTGGCGTTGTTGCTTCCTCTTTCTCGCCTCTGGGCTCACCATGCTCCTGGTACAGGAGAAAAAGAGCAAGCCATCTGATATGGCCTCGTAAGCCACAGGTAACGGCAGAATGAAAGGCAGAGGAGGGAGAGCAGCTTTAACACTCAGCATCCAAAAACTAAATTTTTGCTTTTCTGTGGTCAGTTTTGTTAGAGAGGCTCTGGAGTTCTTGTTCCTGTCCCAGTTACCTGACTGAAGTGAGGGGCTGTGCTGGCTTGGAATGTGGACTTCCAGTCCAGACTCTACCTCTGCTTTCACTGACCAAGCCCAGGGAACTTCACTGATGGAGCAGAAACTTGCCCAGAGTGAAGCTGGTGTAAGTGGCGTCCGCTGGCCGTGACGCCTCGTGTTCTCAGTTTCGAGAATGTTGCCTCAACTTTTCCCCTATTCTCAACCCTTTTTTTTTTTTTTTTTCCTGAAAAAAAGCCTAGCCAAACCTAGGAAAATCAGTCTGCAGAACAGGAACCGTTGAGTTGGTTTAGGGTTAAGTTACAACTGTGTTGTTTTTTTTCCATGCATGGTTTTTCTTTTTTTTTTTTTTCCCTTTCCCAGACTGCTTGAGTCCTAAATTCCCCCTGTAAATCTGCTTTCTGTACCATCAGTTCTCAGAACAATGAACCGCTTGATATACCTGATAAGAGTTAACATGAAAAATGAATAAATCATTTGCTACTCCCTTTTCTTTTTTTGCTATAACTGGGTGTTGGTCTATAAAACGAAGGAAGTTCCATTGAGCAGGAAGTTTAAAAACGCTTAGACAGATGTCATTAAAAAAAAAAAATAATCAAAATTGGCTTCCTGCCAAGTGGCTGTAATTAAAATTATTCTTCTTAGTGAGAAAAAAGCAGATGCAAAGGGAGGTTTCCTGTCTCTCAAAGTAGGAAATATAAATAACTGTTGGTCTCTCCTTTGTGCGTGCATGTGGGCACACACACGTGTGCATGTGAGCGTGTGTCTTAATGTAGGACTCTGGTGCTTATTTCTGAAGTGGCTTGTGATTGAAAACTTTAGCCAATAGCGTGTGGATGGGTGCTTTATTAATCTGTGCTTTTTTTGGTCTTGTTTTTAAATTAGATCTTTGTTGAAAAATGAGGTATATAAATTGCAGTATATAAATTGCCCTTTCTGTATTGCAGATTAGTGAAATGGCTGCTCTTACAGAAAAGAACAGTAAATTTCTGTGTACAGTGTTGAAGGGAGAACAGGATGTAGGTGGGTGTACACACATGTATATAGCTATACACATCTATACACATCGTATAGCTACAGCTGGTAGCTATATTAATTTAGAAACCAATGCAGTTAATGCCATGCAACTTCCTAGCATATATGGAAGTATACAAGTATAAAACTGCTTCTATCAGCATAACTTCTTTTTTCCTGTACAAGCATCTTTAGTTTGATATAATGCCTTTAGATTATACTTTAATTTTGTTTTAATTATGAAGGTTTCTCATCTGATATAATTATATGAATTCTAAAACAGTCTATTAGCCAAATTAGGCAAGTCTGCCATCAGGGGATGTGCTCTATGGCTCTTTGCTGTCACCACTGTTTAAAAGGGGACTGATTCCTTTTCTCTTCTGTGCATAGATAGGCTAATGACTTAGCAGATTGAAGAAACTGTATCAATCCATTTACTGTGGTTTTTTTCAGATGTTGCACTGAAGTTTGTAGTTTCGTTTCTTTTTAAAAAGAAGTTCCTTTTGAGGAACTGCAGACAGGCATGGGCATGTGTTTCGTTGTTGATCCATGAGAACTGGTAGACGGTGGTGGAGCAATACCCCTTGGCAGTTGCTAAGGCTCCTACCTAGTGCATTAGTTTGTGTAGAGTGTGTTCACATACATATCTGGATGGGACATTGTTTGCTGGTTTTAGCAGCCTCATGTTTACTCAGGTCGGAAGTACTGTGTGGTTCTTCCACCAACGCTCATTTATGAGCTTTAGTTATTGCATTTCTGCATTGATATGTATTATAGTGTACATACAGTTCCCTGACAAAAGTGTCCATGTGGCAGTGTTTCTTCTTCTTCTCCCTGTATTGGGATAAATGGATCCAGTGAAAGGAGTCTGTAAAAGCTCACTTGTATTGACATGGGTTTTCCTGATTATTATATTGATTATATTATTATGCTATCTAACCTTTTTAAGTAGGCTATGCTTGGATTTACCTCCACCTGTGAAAGTAAGGTTTAGCCCCAGCACCATTATACTAATCAGTACATACTGCTCTAACTGACATCGAATAACATATAAATACAAATATGCTATACAAATAGCACAGAGTATAAGTGTGTGGGTACATGGCTTCAGTTTGAAATTAAGCACGTGAAACGTGGAGTAGGAAACAGCAGATAAGCCCCTCTGTGTGTTTTGGAGTGGTGACCACAGGCAGACGTACCTCTCCTTTTCCATGAGTGCACTACAATACAGAGGAATAGCTTTGTTTTACTGCTGTTTTCTTCAGAACTCTACAACTGCTCAGCTTCTGCTTGTGGGCCGACCGGTGTCGATGCAATAAGATACCTGCAACAAGAATCACCACTGATATTGATAAATCCTGAATATCAGAATATATCTGATATATTCTGTTAAATCCTGAATATCAGAAGCTGCATGGCATGCTGGTACAGTGTGTACTGACCTTTGTAAACTATTCCTCTGTGATTTTGGCATCATTGGGTGGTCCTGTAAAAACTTTCCTTGGAACAGATAGTAGAACTCGCTTCTGTATTTTGAGTTGCCAGATTATCTGGCAAGAGAGCTGCTAAAAAGAGGTTACGAGAACAGCTGAAAAAGAGCAAGTACATGCCTGCTGCGATCAATAGAGCAACTGGCACCCACTGAGCAGGAGTAGTGGTGATCTGAAAACAGGGAAGAATAATATGGACATGTACATCCCGTGGGTGTTGCAGTGCGGTGAGAGCCAAAGAGAGCCCGAATGGCCGAGTAATGTAAGCTTTGGAGATGAGATCAGGTTACAAAAGCTATCCCCAAGAACGCTGTTGGAAACTTTAGCAACAGCTAAGCTTATAGGTCTTTCAGAAAATGAAACATAAACATTTTAAACTCACAATCCACTTTACAGCACAGCCCAAGGCCATGAGTAGTCCATCTCTGCCGATACTAGGACGTCCCCAGTAAGTACATGTTTAAGAACTGTGTTGCAAAAAACCTCCTTGCGTCCTGAGAAGAGATTCTTGTCTCTCTTGAAATCCAGAGGCCCTGTGAAAAGGTAAGGAAGGTCAAATGTACAGCACAAACCATGAGGAATCGCTTGTTGTTCCTCCAGTCCTGACTATGTTTTTCTGGAGGGCAGTTTGCCTAAATCTAATCCGGTTGGGTTTGCAATTATGCTTGCTTCTACTAGGAGAAGTCTAACAAATACACCTTTCAAAGAGGTCCCAGGAAATCTGATGGAGAGGTTTTACTGTTACTTCCCAAGTGGGAAGTGGAGCCACGGCAGGATTAAATGGCCACTTCTCTGGCAGCAGCCACAACTCCCAAATGCTCATCTGATACCCTAGGGTCCAAATCAGCAAATGCTTAAACTCTTGCCTCACTTTAAGCCATTACATGGAAAAGATAAGAGAGTCTACTGTTGGCAGTGATACCTTCCTTGCATGCTTTCCCTAGTAGTGGCGCGGTGTCTGGGAGACATGCTGTGAGAGGGAGTGGGGCGGTTTTCTTTGGGGGAGGTAGAGGGAAGACTGATCTTTCTTCTACTAATAGTGTCAGAAAATACACTGGTGTTTTTCACTCTTGTGCTGCTCTGCTGCAGACATTTTGCAAGCAGAAAAGGAAAGCGATGGGTTTTTTTTGTTGGCATTTTGGCAAAGCGTTTTCATGAGCACGGCTGCCCGTTGAAGACATCTGTTTAAGTTCCCGACCCAGGATAACAAGCAGATCTGGGCAAACGTTTGGGGCTGCGTTTTTCCAGCAGGTTCGCTTGTGTTTCATCCACGTGAATGCAGGGACGGGTAACAGATGCCCTGAGCAGGCCTGGCCAGTGCTTTCAGCTGGAACGCGTGTTTCGTATCCGGTGCATGGGAAGGAGATTGCATTCCCAAGGAGCTCTTTTGAGGAGTGCTAAGTAAACAATAAACCTCTCCACAATGGAATTTATTCTGAGTGAATTATCAGGGTTAAAAAATACTCTGTTGCTTTCAGCTCTTATCTTGTTTACCATATCGACAAGGACAGTGACCTGCCTTTGTGCCCTAATGCTGAACTGTCAGCAAGAGGGACAGGAAATGCTGCCTCCTCTATAGGCTCAGCATATAGGCTTAACGAGAAGAATAGCATCTTAGCTTCAGTTGTTGGTTTTGCTCAGTTCGGTTTATTCTCTTTTGTTGTCTTACTTCAGCAAACCTAGATAATCTTGGAGAGAGGCCTTTGTGCCAAATTTCTGCACTCTGTAATTTAGTGACCTTCAGATATTTAAACAT
This sequence comes from Tauraco erythrolophus, assembly GCF_009769465.1. Lineage (NCBI taxonomy): Eukaryota > Metazoa > Chordata > Aves > Musophagiformes > Musophagidae > Tauraco > Tauraco erythrolophus. Next base: position 65,518,951 of record NC_141468.1, on the reverse strand, counting down.
TATTAAGACCAAGTCAAGCTGACAAAAGAGCCTATATCCTTTTCATTTCCCACCGAGCCGAGCATGCTGCATCCTGCCTGGAGCCTGGCCGCGCACAGCACTCTCTGAACACAAGTGATCTTTCGGCTCGAGCAAGGAGGGAGTGCAGCAACACCCAGCAGAGCACCAGCTCCATTCCCTCACTGTGGTGGTGCCGGGTTCGTGGGAAGCCCTACCACTCCTGGGTCATCTGATTAATAATTGCCCTTAATAAGAAATGCGTGATGGAAAAATAATCAAATAGGGAAGCAATGTCCAGGCTGGAGCAGAGATGTGCTGGTAGCGCTGCATGTGGTGGAGTGGTGTTGCCTTGTCCCGACAGCCTCCTGTCTGGATTTTGGGGAGCGTGGGACATGAGAGAGGTATGAGTCCAGGTTGTGCACCCTGACACTGGCTGCAGGAGCCTGTCCTGGTGTCTGCTTGAGCAGCACTTTTGGTGCGGCTCCTCTTCCAGAGGTCCCGTAGCAGCAGCAGTTGCACTGCATGGTTTCCTCTTCATGATTTCAGAGGGTAGAGGTTCAGGGAGCAGGGAAGATCCCCATGGATCCCAACCTCTGTTTGGGACCCAAGGGCATCATAGATCGATAAACCTTGAAAGCAGATCCCTTAAACTTCAAATTACAGCATTTTTTTCCATGCAAAGGTAGGCAAACAGTGAGTTTCTTTGCCTGTTTGTTGCCAGTGTGGGTGAGTGTATAACACCCATTACAACTTTTTTCCCCGAGCAATTGCACATCGTAAAGCAAAGCTTTAATGGCGGGTTATGTTTACGTCTTTGTTTACACAGAAGGAACGTGTAAAATTTCTGTTCTGGTAGTCTGTCCACAATCTTGTTGTCCATTCAAGATTTACCTTTATTTCATAATGTATCAGTATTAACTGCCAAGGCTTACCTTACCCATCACTTAAAAAATAATAAAAAGCAATGGAGTTGCTGTTAGTAACATGTAATGATCAGGCTTTGAACAAGAGCATCATACGCTGCCTGCCTCCAGCAGTATCCAGCAGCATACCAGCAGTATCCGCAGAATCTCATGATTAAGGTTTACCACTCTTTCTAAAAGTGCTGGAGGAGAGGAGGAGACTTTCCCAAATTCGCTTGGAAAGCTGCGTCAGGACTTGACCTCCTGACTGCGAGCCCCGTGGCTTCACCCCACAACAGCTACTCCCCACGCTCCTCCTGCCCTCGCAATAACGTGCCTGGAATCTGACCCCACATTTCCTGCTGTCACGTTGGTATCAGCTGGAGATAAATGACGCCTTTTGTTAACTTGTTCCTTGCTTTGCAAGCTGCTTTTCTCTTCTGATTTAAAGAAGGGGCAGTGGTGATGTGGCACTGAGGAAGAGCTACGCACACACACTGTCTGTCAGCACGGTATTTGTAACACGCTGGCCGAAGCGTCTCTTGTGGTAGAGAAGAGACAAGACTCCATTATAAGGAACACAAAAGGAATTTTTCTGTCAAGTCCACTGGAAGCAGGGAGCAAATCGTGGTCTTCCCTGGCTCTTTAGCTCCCAGCCTGTGTAGTACCAAGGAGCAAAAGTGATGACGTGCATATGCAGAATGCAAAAAAAAAAAAGTCTTCCCATAGCCTGACCTAGATAAATAGGACTTGGAATGAATTTTATGACTTCGCAGCGCTGACACTTTGAATCTTCTGAGATTTAAAGACCGTATTTTTTATTTTAGTCATTTTTATACCATTTCAAATTGATGGATGTGTTACAGAAAATACACATGCATACATGTGCGCGCACATGAAGAGAGGCCAAAAGTACTAATACCAATCTCTCTTACTGTGCCATAATGTGAAATGGGAAGCGAATGTGTTAGGAAAAGCAGTGGGTATGGGCAGAAGTGCAAGATGCTCTGGCTGTTCTGAGCTGCATTGCAAATGCCTTGGGAGCTAAGGCAGGGAAAACCACGAGGTTGCTCTAAGTTACGCCGGCAGAAGGCAGATCTAAGTATGCAAGAGGTGCAAAAGGGAATCTCATCCACTTGCAGTTTTTCCCAACGTGTTTCTTACAAGAGGTGTAACTCAGACAGAATATGATCCCAAGTAACCTGCTTTCCAAAATCTTTTCCTTCATAATTGATCCACACCGTTTTTTTCTTGGTGCATCATAGGTATTATATGACTGGGGCTGCCAAGATGTTGCATGATGTTATTTAAACTAGAGCAGCGAAGTTGGAATAGCAGCAACATGCCATTGGCTTTGTGATTATCCTGCTTGTTCACTAGAAAGAATTGTAGGTTTCTTTACACACAAGGAAGTCAAAGAAATAATAAGCACCCTTCATCAGTCAGATAGTCTCTATTCATACAGCAGAGTAGGTGGGGGAGCATGAAGTCCTATTTTTTCTCTGTTTTTTTCTTGCTGATTTTCATTCTTTACTTTTTAATTAAATTTCCTCATTTAGAGTCACACAGCTGTCTGGGCTTCAGCCATAGATAAGTGGATCTGAGTATGACAGCAGCAACCAAAATTTATCTTTCTTTTCCCTCTCTCCCCCTCACTTCCTCCCTTCCCCACTCACCCTCTAGTACCCAGCAGAAACAAAATGCTATATATAGACTCAGCACATTTCCCCCCCCTCCCGATTACTTTGTCTGCGTGTTTTAATTTTGTTCTGTGTCAAGCTTTGCCAAGGTACGGAGTTTGGCATTTTCAAGAGGAGGAGGTTGGATGCTTAATCCCTGAGGCCCCTCTTGCAGTAACACCCCACCCCCCCAAAATGTGTGCTACAAAACCGTGGGCACTCTGAGGGGCAGCTCACGCTTGTGTGATGTTTATTCACATTAAGTTCCTGGTCTTGTAGACTTTTTTTCTTTTTTTTTTAAAAAGGTCTGTGTTATTCTAGCCGAGCACTAGCAGCAGATGGCCAAAGGGCGGGCAGGGATGGCCCATGGTGCTCTGTAAATGGAATATTACCAGCATCCTGCCATCGCACTGCAAGTCTCCGGGTATTTGTTTTGTATTCTCTCAAATCACTCGACACTAAAGGCAGGTGTATAACCAGAATTTCGTAATTCATTATTAAAACAAAAAACAACAAACAAAAGGAAGAAAAAAAAAGGAAAAAAAGGTTTCTAGCTGAAAAGGCAATACTGAATACATGAATCCCAGTTCAGAAGCCAGAAGGCAAATGAAGTTCAAAATATTATTATTTATCATAAATCTCATGTGTTTTCCAGCCAATTTCTAAGTATGTTGAGGCCTCACTCATAATGTTTGAGTGATCGGGGTTGGTAATATTCTGAGTATGCCTCGCTGCTCTTGTGTGTGTGATGGGCCCTTTACAGGAAAAGCGTACAGCTGTGTTCCATCTCTGCACTCTGAGAAAATCCACCCCACACAAATTAGCCCATCTGTAGGTATCCATAGATCTTTGTGCCACGACTCATGCTAAAAAGGGCAAAGGACACCATCTTTTATTAGTTATTTTATATAGACAAAATTGCTAGTGAACCTCCTGCAGACCACTATGGTTTATATACTTTTCTGGCTTAAAAGTTGTTTTTTGTGCTGAATGATTCAACAAATGTGTCACTTTGTGGGTGCCACCTTTGTGTCTCAGTGGCATCTGAATCAAGTGGCCTCCACATCAAGACTGGCTCATAGCCAGCTGGGTGCCACCATGTTGGACAGGTTCTTCTGGATCTCCACACTGTACCCTAGAGCTTTTGCAACTTGGTGCAGGATACAGACTCAAAAAAGGAGAAGAAAGGCTATTGAAGTAGTTTGGCCATAAGTGAAATGACAGCACAGAGGAGAGATGCGGGGAATTGTAAAAATAAGAGTCTCCTTGGAAATATGGAGCTGTAGATGAGCAAGATGTCCAGGCACTGAGAGGTCGGGTTCAAGAAGCAAAAATATCCTGAGAAGCAAGACAGAAAGAACAGCAAATTGTTCTTCGCGCTGGGATCGTTGTGGGACTGTGAGGTAATAAATAAATAAAGGCCAAAGCAGCTTACTCATAGAGCAGAAGAAATCGTGAGCAATACTTTCCATTTGCCTTCCCCGTAAAGTCTTATATCATCCTAAAACATGCTAGAAATGACCTTGTTCAGATTACGAATGAATTCTGTATTTTCTCACTGCTGACCCTGTGACTTCATCCTGCAGCTTTTTGAGTTGTGTTTTTCTTTCCCCTCACTCCCATATGCACACGAGGGCCAGTGATTCCATACGCGCGGAGGGGCTTCCTGCCCGTGGCAGTACGCAGCGCCCCCCAAACAGCCGCGCTTCCGGAGCTCCGTCCTCAGCTGGTGCAGATCAGTACAGTCTCTGACTCTGTGGTTCAGGTCTGTGCTAAAGGAGACCACAAAAGATGTGGCCTCCTGTTCTGCATGCTGTTCTTTATAGTTTCTTCTTCAACATGCATCTTTAAATGTCAGAAAGACCCAGTCTCGGTTTCTTTTCTTGGTTTCTCTTCAGGTTTTGTGGATCGTTTGGGCACTGATAATTGCAGAAGAATTCCAGACAAAAATTAAATTTTTGATTTTACTTCCTGGGATTAAGGACAGGAAGGCTCTCCTGGGGGAGGTCATGGTGAAGTTTTTCCACTGACCTTTTTTTGATTGGAAATGTTCCCGTGATTTGAGTACAGTTTGAGTGTCATTACAGAGGTCCAGTTGGCCCTCAAATAACCTACTGTGCCTATCAGTGTAATCAGGACCAAGTCATTGTGTGAAGTAAATCATAAACAGATGGACAGCAGGGCCATGCTGCTCTACAAAGGGTAGAGGAAAGCAAAGATACAAAACAGTGCCAGAACGTGACACCATGATGGCTTCACTAAATCTAAGTGTGAGCAGGCCTAGGGAAATTTCTGTGTTCCCAGGTGGAGAAGAGATAGAGTAAGGGAAGAAAAGGACAGAAATCCTTGAATAGGCATCTGCTAGGATTCGTCGCAGACAACTTTATCTGAATATCTAGAGAGGTTTGTCATAGGATAGTGTCTTGGTAGCAGATATCCCTGCTCAGTCAGCTCCTCACTGAGCTTGGGATAGTGGATTTTGGACTGGCATGTAGGTCTTTTTAAAAGATCCTCTTCACGCATTAGAGGCAGAAAACACAAAAGCTGTTTCAAGTTTTTTCACATACCGATTGTAAATTGCTTTGTTGTACCCAAGGCAGTCAGCACTTTACAGAGGGAGCAGAAGAGGAAAAGGCATTGAATAGCTTTGGTCAGAAAATAAATTTTTCCTCTTTCTTTTTTTTTTTTTTCTCCTTTTTTCATATTTTCAGCTAAAATGTGAGAAGTTTGAACAGGAACAAACTTTTCACTCATGCTTTGTAGAAAGGCCATATGCTAAAATTTGGAGCCAGGACTGGACTTGGCTTTTAACTGTAGATTTTACCTATATTAGGTAGGAAGTGCAGAAGTCTATAGCAAGGAATTGGAGCTTTTGACATCAGAAAAACTTGTTTACTTGCTGTACTTTCAGTACCATCAGTTTCTCAAGGACAGGCTGAGCCATGAGTTACAGTCTTAGCAGCTAAAAACAAACAAAGCTCCCTTTTGTTTAAGATATATTTAAATGCCATGCAACTAATTTCTTTATTTTTTGGTCATTTTAAGTCTATGCATTCGGAGCAGTATTTGCCTGTTTACTCACAGGAGTCACACTGAGGCTGAAAAGAAAATCAGGCTGCTTATGAAGGCTCAAGTTGGTGGGTGCTTGACTCAAGGTTGTAAATTGTTGACCTCAGTCTTCAGCACCTTTGCTGACCCCTTGTACAGGGAGAGAGTATTTACCAGGAGCACCTCACACATGTATTTGGAAGATGACCAACTAATTAATGTTTGCTGAACGCTTCGCAAGCCTCGGGGGAAAAACAACTATGGAAAGGCAAAGTTTTATTATTGTTGTACTGCACCTAATGTACATAAAATGTTTTCAAGGCATCAGGCACTACATAAATGTTGTATGGTATTAAAACTGACCTGCCCTTGTCAGAGCAAATAATAATTATGCTGAATGATGGGAGAATCTTGCAGTTTCTTTGCAGTGAATGTTTGCCCGTTTACTAATTCAGAAAAGGTCTTATCCAGCAACTGCTGAAGCCAATGACTTAAGCAGCCACTGGCTCAAACCCATATTTAAGTATCTGCAGAAGGGCGAATTACCAAAGTAATTTGTTTTGTGTAAAGGTCTGCTCACCTCGTAGGTTGAACCATGCTCTCTAGGGCATATTTCCCCAAACTGCATACCTGGGGCTGCGTCACCTCTCAGTCCATAAGGCTGCCAAGCGTACGAGGCCATAGAGATGAAGAACGACCAAAGAGGACCTCACTACGTGGCCCATATGATAGCCTCTACTTGCAGCATGAGAATTCATGCTGATGCCTTTTAATATAAACGTAACATGAGGAAATGAACATTTGATTAAACTAAACACACGGGCCTTTTATATGCAAGGCCCTAATTTAAAACACTGTCACCTTCATACAGAAAATACCAGCTGGAGCAGGAATGATTAAATTAAATCATCTGGCTCTTATGTGATACCATGAATGTCTGCTGAGAGGGGAAAAAAATCCCTCCTCTTTATTCCTGTAGATCTGCAGCAACCACCAAGGGACACTTCTATAGCAGGAAGGATTAAGTCTCGCACGAACTTCAGTGCTTAATGTGCTTTGGACTGGTGACATGCCCTTCGGACAGACCTACCCCAGTTTTATAATTCTCTTTCTCAGCCGTTTGGGCCTCTGGCACTCCTTTCTCCTGTTTAATTTCCTCCTTGCCTCCCTCCCACTGGGATCCTTCACCATTCAGCATTTCTGCCACCCAAGTAGAAATTTTGATTGTGTCAGACAAGTGTAGAAAGAGAGACTTTCGAGCCTCAGTGGGCTGAGGACAGAACCAGGGGGGAATTTCCTGGGGGCCGAGTGGTTTTTAAGGAGGCGATAAATGGGTAGTCTCTGTGCCTCTGATGGGCTTAGCCTGCTACAATGCATGGCCAGGGATTATATCACATCCACAAATAGCTGGAGCGAGGCACACATTGCACACAGGTACGGAGACACTTCTGGAGAGGAGCTACTCTTCACCACCAAGCCTAAGTTGAAAAAATACTAGTATAGTGAAGGTACTTGTATATTAAAAGCTGCCTGGCCAGGCACTGTCAGCACTTTGTGGACCTGTCCCATCCTTCGAGGCAGCTGAGGACCCCAGATGCCCACTCTCACTCCTAGCTATTAATTACTCGCTTTTCATTCATGGGCACCCACTTCTCTTGGTACGGGAGTTTGGGACTAGGTGGAGCTGACACATTTATGAAACTGAGATTGAAACAGATTTTTTCTCCTGTCTTTTAGTTTGTAGCTTGCCTCATGAAGGATTTCTGTAGTGATATTCTCCTCTTTTTCCTGCCTTTTCTTTTTCAGATCTTCTACCTGATGGCACTCGTTCTGTTCTTGCTGATCACCATGTGTCGGTAGTAATGTAGGTGGAAGAGAATCTCTGACTGTTTTGGTTGCAGCTTTTGTGTTTATCTGTTTGGTTTTGGGACACTGTTCAGTTTCAGGAACTATTTTTATCTCACAGAAATTTCCTTGTGAACAGTGATGCTACGAAGACCTTGTTTTAGCACCATGAAAGCTACTGGAGGTAGCGCAGGTCTGTCTCCTATGAGCTGAAGTCTCTGATTTGAAAAGCAAAGTAACATTAAAGAGAGTCAACATTGGTGTAACGTTATACTTTTTGGCTCTTTCCCCAGCACTATTGAGTACATACTTAGAACCGCATTTTCCTCTCCCTTCCACTGATACAACCCCAGGGAGCTGCGCGGATTTGCACCAAAGTAACGGAGGGAATTTGGCTGCCAGGTCTGCATGTAATGTGGTTATCAGCGTGTAACTGGTGCGCTGGCCTTTCTCACCACTTCTGAACTCAGCCAGGGAATCAGCACCTGCTTCTGCTGCTGCTCACGCGGCTTGCGTGGCGATGGACAAGTCGAGAAGGGAACGGGAAGGGTGGAGTTAGAGGAGATGTGAGGAAGAGTGGCAGGTGATTGGAACAAAAAGCTGTAATACGAAATTTATTTGGCATGCATGGTCTTTACGAGGAGCTGGGAGGAGTTTGTTTGCTGAGATGTCTGAAACACTAAGTGCTGGAAGAGTCTGAGTGCTACTGCAGCTTGGGAAGTGCCTCAATGAGCAAAGTAATGCTCCCAACCCTGGCCAGCGTTCAGTGCCCATGTCCACCAGTGGTGGAGTGGAGAGCCTGCGTGCTGCATTTCAATTTGAGAGGTGGCAGGTAACCTACATGGCATAAAGAGATAAAGGGAAAGCTTGGATAGCCTGTTGTTGCTTCTAGGGAAAGAGACATGAGAGGATGGAGCTGAGGACTTGCTTTGTTGTTCATCTCTAAGAGTGTGTGAGGAGCCACCATACTGCTGGTGAGGCTTAATGCTACCAAGGCGTGCTGTAAGGATTCAAGAGGAGAGAGAGGTGCTAGGCAGCTCAGGAAGTCTCTTGCTGCTGCATCTTAATCTGGAAATCAGACTTGTCCTATTTTTCATTTCTGAACCTTGTTCTCAATTCTATAGTCAAGAACTGAGTATTTTTCTAGAAGAAACCCTTCTGTAGGCCTCTGTCACTGGAAATGGCCAACAGTCACTTGGTGGTTTTACATAGACTCTTCTCTATCTTGAAGCAGTGTATCTTGAAGCAACTGCTTCTTCCCAGCCCTGCCTTCTGGGACGAGTAGGACTCAGGAGCTTCAGGGTCCCGCTTACCCAGCAGTGAGGGCTGGTTCTGCCCGGTGCCATGCCTCAGGGAGGCATCCCACTTGGCAGGTGCAGGCTCCACTACAAACAACGAAGAGTTATTTCACAATAAGTATCACATGAGGACTGCCTTAAGCATTTTTTTAGTACTTGGTCCAAGTTCTGAGGATGAAGCCAAGAAATTTTACTTCAAGGTTGTCCCTGTTTCATTGCCTGACATTGTAGGGAGGTTTTAGTTTGGTGCTTTACAGGTGTTCTGGCATATCATTGTGGAAGTGGTAAAACATGAGACAAGCTTTCTTGGTAAGTTAAAGATAAATGCCTGTTGAACTACCTCACTCCTTTTTTTCATTGATTTGCATTGAGTGCTGTCCTGTCTCCAACCTTTCCTTTCTTGATATGGTTGTTAGCAAGGTTGTCGTGGGGCAGCCCTAACTTGACACAGACTTGCATTTCTTCCCCCTCTCCCAGGCTGAGTGTGGCACACAGGCTCCAGTTCTGTAAGGGGACAGGCAGTTCCTAGAGGTGACCAAAGAGAGGTCAAAACCCTAGGCAGATTCTTTGATCTATCAGCAGCTTTTGATCCATTTGATCAAGAAACATTATTGACCCGTTTGTGAATCCTAGTTGTGGCTATGGTCTGAATGGCCCTTTTGGCAATTCAGAAGGGGAGGTGGGTGAGAGTCACTGGGGACGATGCTGTCTTGTTTTTGACTCACCTCCTCCTATCTTGTTGCTATCCGAAGTCTATATTTGAGGGAGAGCCGATGTGGGCTGTGTAGCTCTGTATACACAGATAACTCACGGATCTGCGTCTGCACTTAAGCTGATCTGCACATCATCTCTCTGACGTGGACTTTGTCACAGCCACACCTACCCATGAGGCATTTGATTTGGATTGCAATTTCTCAGAAACCACAGCCAGTTTGGTCTCAAGCCGTGACTCAGCAGCGCTAGTTATGAGGAATGTGGTCTCTGCAGGCTTCACTGCTTCCAGATCGATTTCAGGGGCACATCACACTCTGTCAGCTACAGAAAATTTTCTCTGATTTTATTTTTTTTTTTCATTTCTGGCTGCTGAGCACCACCAGACCGTGACCAATGGGATAAGTGGAAATCTTTTATTCACTGATGTGTACTTGGATTGCCGTTCCCTAAACAGAGGTGGTAGAGGAGGATCTGTGCCTCCCTCAGCAGCTACTTTGGAGCAAAGTTAGTATCTTGTCTTAAACTGTCACTGAAGATAGGTTCATGCTGGACGTTGTAGGGAAGCAACTGAGGTTCAGGCATATGTTCCCTTCTGCTGACTTGGCTGTGGTGATGCTAACCACAGCCAGCAAAGAGGAGCGAGCAACTGGGAACAGTAACATCTCAAACTGCAGCAGAAAGGTTGGCCAGACCTCTCCTGTCAGCACTTGGATTCTCTTGGTGTTCATTGAGGAATTAAAAGTTAACTGAGGGTGGTGGCAAAAAATAGGCTTGCCAGCCTAGAAAACGCTAAAGCAAATACTGAAAAGCAGAGGTGGCTCTGAAGGCACTTATCTCTCTTGGAATTTATATGGGGATTAAAACACGCATCATCCTTGTAGCACATAGGCAATTTTATAATCACTGCTGATATTTCACCTCAGGGTACTCTGTGGGGTGAATAATTAATTTCCCATCTTTTTCTAAGCAATTGAGGCCTGGGATTTGTTGTTGGTTGTAAAGGAGAGTTGGTGGCCAAACTAGATGCTTTCTGGACCTTAGAAGTGATTAAACGATCTGAGATGGGTGAGTGTGTACCACCACACCTCTGGAAATCAAACTGGGAAAACATGCATGCAGAGAAATGCCACAGGATGTTATGTGGCCATTTAGCTTTCATGCCAACAGGAAAAGATACCACAAGGCTGTGCAAAGCATAAGACAAACTGCTGTGCAAAGCAGTGGCTGCAAAATTAAATTATAGAATGTTTTATTGCATGCAATGTGGTGCCTCCTTTCTCTCCCCACATCTCTACTTGTTACAGAAAGGAATCTCTTTCTTAATGAAAAAAAAAAAAAACAAAACTATCTTGAGAAAGAGGCAATGTAGACTTTTTTTTTTCCCCCCAGGGGGTTAAAGTGGGGGGGAAACCGCCACCCCCCACCCAGCAAACCTGCCAGCGGTTGAAAGATATAAATAGGGACATTTAGGGAGAAAAGCATATTTAAGTTTCTTTGAAATGTGCTTGGCTAAAGGCATATTTTGAAGAGAGGGAGTGGAGAAACAAATGGAAAATATTTTCTTTGAAAGGGAAAAAAAAAGCAGCAAACTGTCCTTCCTAAATAGAGATACTTGGCTGGTGTGTACTTTACGCAGCCCTGGGTCAGACCTTGCAAACAACTACTAAATTAGGTCCAGCTACTTTGATGCTAAGAGCATGGAAGCGCCAATAATTAAGTTGCATCAGATGTAGGAAATGACTGATGTGTCTGCCATGCTCACGATAGCAGAGTTCACTGTGCTGCCATTTGACCGACCCTTTTCTTTATGTAAGCAAAAGGAATTTTCTTCTGAGGAAAATCAGCTGGTTTTGCACCTTTGTTTTGTTTTCTGAACTGCTAATCCCCTGAAGGTATAAAAGCTATTTGAAAGAGCAAATCAAAGCTCCCATAATTTAGTGTTATATTATTTGTTGATGTATGGTTTGATTTAGTGGCTACTTATTATATCAGGTTACCATATAATTATCTTAATTATTGACTCCAGAAGTAAGTAGAGGGATTACGAGAGACAGGAAGGCCCGGTGGAAAGAGCATGGCTCAGAGAATTGAACGCATCGCCGTGTGCTCTTGGCTATACCAATTGTTTACTCTGAGCCTGAACTCTTCCCTTAGCCAGCCCATCCGTGAAATCAGAAGGGGTTGCAGGGACGGGACAGGACTTGGATACTGACCCAGGATTCAAAGGGTAGCTTTGCCACGAAATTTGAGTCTCATCACAGTTCATTTCCAGCCTCTGCAGCTTATTTCCCGTGCAAAATCAGGTAGCCCTCAGATCCCTCTCTGCAAAACAAGCATGATAAAAATCATCCTTCGGTCTTGGTTTCAGCTGTTCAAATTATTGGAGCTCAGCTCCTCGTGCAGCCTTCGGCCATGGTTCTCATGACATTGCTGCCATTTGTGGCTTTTAGTCTCCTAGTCCTTTGCCTGATAGCCATCGACCAAAGCCAAGGGTTTGAGTTAGGAGACACTACTGCAGTATAAAAGCAACATTGAAAGGCTGTCAGTGCAGTCTATGCTTCCTGTATTGATAATATTTGACGTATACTGACAAAATACTTCATCTATTAACAAGCTGAGTTGCATCTTTTTCCCTAAGAGAGGAGCAGACACCCTGGTTCTGCTCAGCCTGTGCAAATTACTTTATCTGGTTTTGCTTTTCTTTCTTGAGCCAAAAAAAATGAGGATAATAGAACGTATCTATTTCCTTCCTAGAAAAGATCAGTTAATGTGAAATGGTACATGGTGGCTTAGTGCTGAATAAGTGGGATACCCTAATCCAGCAAGGTATCCTCGTTCTATTGTACGCCTTTTCTGCATACCATCTGGAGTTGTTCTCTGCTTAGTATTTTCAGTATGTACCATATGTTTTTGCATGAAAATTCAATAAAATATGCATTATACATGAAAAGTGCTGTAGTAAATAAAGGAAGGATGGAATCCAGTCCTCTTTGTGAACGGCAGGGGCCCCAAATCTTCATAAAAGGTTTAGTCTAGTCTGACGTCTGTGCTTTTCTCCAATTTACTCTATGTCAGTCTTTAGGAGATGCTCTAATTTAAAACAAAACTCTGCTTTCCTGACAAGGTTATTAGATGTACTTTGGCTGCCCTCTGCTGAGAGCACTGAATAAGACAGGGAAAATGTCCTTTTTCCAAGGAGGGTAACAGTGGGCGAAATTCCCTGTTCGTCCATGCACTGAGTCGTGTCACTGCCAGTGGTGGACATCCACGGTTTGGTGCCTGTCAGAGGGCAAAGTCTTCTGAGCTGCAGCCTTGTTTGGATTTTAGTGCCCACCACAGGTTGCCAAGGGCCAGGTGGTTTTGTAGACTTACAAAAACATGGGCTTAGGTATTGCCCCCCATGCAAAATTCTGCAGCATTACACGAGGGGAGGCCACGGGAGGAAACTGAGGCTTCTCTCCCCAGGCACTATTGCAATCATGCAGAGTGGGATTTGAGCTGTATTCGGCAGAGCAGTTCGCCACCACGTGCCGTTCCTCATCAAGGTGCCGGTTTCGTCCAGTGCCATCTCCCACCCCTGCACCAGCAGCACAGCGCTAGCACTTTGCTTTATCTCTGTAACTGGGAAAGGGCAAAGGGTTTCCTCCAGCATTGGCAAGAATAACTGAAGGACTTGCCATTTCTTGTGAACAAAGTGCTCCTGGTCTGCCGTGCTTTGGTCTTTGGGAAGAAACAAGGGTCCTGCGCAGATTTTAGCACGTGTATAAAACATCAGCTCTGTTGTAGCTATTAATGCTCTCTGTAATGCTCCAGTTTTAATACTTCCTAGCAAGTTGACTTATTCTATCTTCAGTTGGGCTGCGCACCAAAGTGTTTTGATGATGAAAGGAATGTTATATGCACATTTAATTACTGCCCACGTTTTTGTATAATTTTATCATTTACTGTTTTAGATGAGACATCGAGTTCTTCTACAGGAAAAATGCCCAGTAAAAAAGAGATTATTTAAAAGCTAACCTGAGATGAGTTTGGCACTTAAATGTGAGAAAATGTAATTGTTCCTTTCTTCCTGTCTTTTCAGATGGTCCCTGATTACCAAAATGTACAAGAACTCCCTTATCTGGACATGGTGATTGCAGAGACGTTGCGCATGTACCCACCTGCATTCCGGTATTGTTTTTTTTTTCCCCTTCTTATTCCACAGGGTAGATCCCTAGCTCTATAAAATGGAAATCTGCTGTTGGAAGACCAATGTGCCCTTGGTCTCTGGGCCAATATCAATACTGCTTGTGAGTTTGAAAGCTATAATGTGGCCTATGGAAGGGAAAATGGCTAATACTGGTATTTCTAAAGCAGTTTTTTACAACGGATTGGCCAAGATTGCTTCCTCACCATTCTTCACATTCCCCTGGGTTAGAAGATTGAGCCATTTTGCAGCAAGACTGGCCTTAGAAAGCCAGATGCTGCTGCTTCCATGTGCCTTGGGCTTCAGGAATACGAAGCAAAGACCTACCCTAGCCTGTTGGCTGGTGGGTGAGTTATTCTGCTGGTCATTAAGGCCAAATTTCCAAGTTATCAAATTTGTCAAATTTCCAAGTTATCACAAACAAATGCAAACGTTAAGAATGGAACTTTTCAAAGCTCTCAGCCAGTTGCACGGCTTCTTGTGAAGCCAGGGGAAAAATTCAGATGACTGGAAAGGAGCCAAAGCTGAGCTTGCTGTGAGAGCCTTTGAAAAATTTACCCCACGATTGCTAGCACCTTAAGATAAAAAAGCTTAAAGTCATAGTGTCTTTTATATGTTCACAAAGATAGGAAGTCAAGATGGACATCTGCAGGATTGTTGAGAGAGTAAATGTCAAAGATACTCGCTGCTGGATGAGATGACTGGGCTTTACTATGTTATACATGGTATTCAAGTGGAAATTGTTTTGCCAGTTCAAGTGTCAGGGATCTCTGAGTTTCAGCTGAAACACTGGGAAACAATCAATGTTTGTCAGATGGGAAACAGAATGAGAGTGGAGCAAAGTTGTTCCGAAGTTTCGGTTGGTGTTGTCGGTGATGTTTATTGATCTGGCTTTTACTCTGATGGATATGGAATGGATAGGACATCCCAGTGCCTCAGAGAAACACTAATTGCCTATGACAAAGATAATGCTGAGTTAGGGGAAAATTCAGTAGCAGCCAAGCTTGTTACAAAATGAGTCGTTTTTTTAAAAAAATGAACTTACTAGCCAGAGAACTTTCTTCCCCAGAACTCTGTTTCTGCTATCACCAAATTCATGTAAGGATGAGAAGGATGGCTTGTCAATGTGTTTTTTAGCATGCCAGTGTTTTGTTCCAGGTTTGGAGCCTCTGTTATTTATTTGTCTAAGAGAAAGAGAGACATGGGTGACAGCAAGGAGAGAATGTGTTCCTATAATGATACCATACTGACAGCCCTGAAACTGAAATATTTGTTCAACTTTTCAAGCACAGTGCGGAGAGCAGCAAAGAGAGCTCCTGCACATTGTCTCACCCCTGTGCTCCCAGCTGGTGCCAGGGAATAGCTCCTCGGCTGAGAAGCAGGGCACCTGCCTGTGTCTGGGCTGCTTTGGGGTCTGTAGCAATCACCCAAGCACCAGAAGATCTAGATCAGGATCTGCCACCACACACGCACACCCACACACCATTTTTTACAAGGTTTACACACCCAAGCTCAGCTTTGGCAGGCGGCTTTTCTCAGTCTTCTTGTCACAAGAAGGTTCCTAAGGACAGTCCTGTTCTGTCACCTGTCACCACAGGGTGGGAGGAAACTGAAGAGTTTTGTTGCTAACGTCATGCCTGTCTTTGGTGTGCCGTGGTTTAACCCCGGCCGGCAGCTAAGCCCCACACAGCCGCTCACTCACTCCCCCTCAGCAGGATGGGGGAGAGAATCGGAAGAGTGAAAGTGAGACAACTCACAGGTTGAGATAAAGACAGTTCAATAGGGAAAGCAAAAGCTGTGTTGACAAGCAAAGCAGAACAAGAAATTCAGTCACTAATTCCCATGGGCAGGCAGACGCTCAGCCATCTCCAGGAAAGCAGGGCTCTATCATATGTAATGGTTACTTGAGGAGACAAAGGCCATCACTCCAAACGTCCCCCCTACCCTTCCTCTTCCCCCAGCTTTATATGCTGAGCATGACGTCATATGGTATGGAACATCCCTTTGATCAGTTGGGGTCAGCTGTCCCGGCTGTGTCCCCTCCCAGCTTCTTCTGCACCCCCAGCCTACTGGCTGGTGGGGTGGAATGAGAAGCAGCAAAGACCTTGACTCTGTGTAAGTGCTGCTCAGCAATAATGAAACCATCCCTGTGTTATCAACACTGTTTCCAGCACAAATCCAAAACATAGCCCCCTACTAGCTACTATGAAGAAAATTATCCCAGCCAAAACCAGTACATTCTCTACGCCTTATTCCATACCGTTTATGATGCTCAGGTACCACACTGTCCAATACAACCTCATTAACCAGCACTCCCCTTCACATCCTTTTATATAATACACAGATATCTTTCCCTTAGTCTGTGGACTGCCCCTGTGAAATGTCTGTAAAACATCCACAAATGCCAATAAAACATCTGCTGAGTTCATTTAGTCCATGACTTTGGGCTCCATCTGTTATGGTGGTCACTCAGGATAATAGAGGAGGTATGTTGCATGGAGTTATTGAGCTTTGGTGCCAGCTCAGGTCAGGTCACTGCTTCTGGTAAGGCTTGTCTTCCATTGGTTCAGGTGATTCCTGCTATAGTAATTCTTATAATATGCAACTCAAATCATGAGTTACAATAATTTAAAGGTATATCCATTACAATCTCCACCCCTGGTCCCTTCGGGCCAGGTTATAGGGTTTAACATTGCAATGAAATCCTGCCCTTGCCCCTGCTCCAGCTTGGACTTATCCACAGACTGCAGTCCCTCCAGGGGTGTACTGGTTCTGTCTTGGGCTTATCCATGGCCACACGCTTTGAGGTGCTCCAGCATGACCTCGTTCACAGCCACTGATGCTTCATGCTGTACCTGCTGCAGCATGGACTTATCCACAGCCACAGATGCTTCAAGGTGTACCTTCTCCAGCATGGATTTATCCTTGGACCACAATGGCTTCACAGCGTAGACATAACCACAGACAGTGAGATGCATCTGCTCTGGTGTGGACTTATCCACAGCCACAAATGCTTTGAAGTGCCCAGCTCCTGCATGGACTCATCCACAGGTCATAGCCCCTTTGACTCGAGTTCACACTGGAGTTCCAGCTTGTCCAGTACAGCAGCACAGAAACAGCAGCCGTGCCCTGGCCGTCTGCCAGCCCAGGCGCATCGCCACTGCTGTTATCGAAATGTTCCCAGGCACAGCCGAGTAAGATGATAAGCAGTACAGCGAGCAGCAAAACCAAAAAGCAGCCACTAATGAGCCCTAGACTGTAATACACAGCAAGGCAAGTGAGCCCCATGGCAAGCACAGAAGCCTGTTGATTAATAGCTAAACAGCAATAACAGCTATAAATTCAATCTAGCACGTTCCAATCAAGTTCGTTGTTATCTTGAACCCTTTGAGTCCCACGCTGGGCACCGAAAAGGACTGTTGTGGTTTAAGCCCAGCCAGCAACCAAGCACCTTTTGCAATGCAATTTTCCAAGGCTTGCAAATTGATTGTATTTTTGTAGCAGCAGCAGCAGCACACTCAGCCCTAATATTAAAACTATCCCTTGGTAAGTTTCAGGTGCTGTCCCATCTCAAATAACGAAACTCTAAATTATATTTGATATCATTTTCTCCTGAAAGCAAACCAGCATACTCTTTCTGCATGTTATTAGAGATGACCGACACCTTTAATCTTCAGTTTTTATAAAAAAATTAGTCTAAAACCAACATTAGCAGCAAAATTGCAGTTTAACAGTTAAAGTTTTAGAAAACCATAAGCAACAAGAAGTGCTTTACTGTGAAAAGGGCAAAAGTTAGCCAGCTGGGTAGGAGCTGTGTGCTTCTAGGAGGATAGTAACCTAAGAAGACAACAGCCTCAGCATTGGTTGCTGTATTTATCTACTGGGAAAGTGTTACTCCCAAAATTTCAGGGTCAATCCAGCTGAAGAGATTGACTTTTATGGTTCCCTCCTGCTGTGTTTTTACTTTTATTAATCGTCTGGGATACATGACACTTACTGTTGCAGGTTCACTCGGGAAGCAGCTAAAGACTGTGTAGTGCTGGGGCAGCGTATTCCAGCTGGGGCTGTCATTGAAACGGCAGTTGGACATCTCCACCACAACCCTGAGTTCTGGCCAGAGCCTGAGAAGTTCATTCCTGAGAGGTAAGTGAAGTAATTCTTTCCATTCTTAGGTTGAAGTCCTTATTTGGGTCTGTTTAGATCAAAGGCCTGCCTTAAATGCTGTTTCACACATTAGGGTGGGCACAGGACTTCAGCCTCTCCAGTGGAGACACCGGATCCTGCTGCTCGTTCACAGCCACAGTCACCCACTATTCACCCGAAGTGGTATTTCCATCAAGATGAACCTGGTTTAATTTACATCATAAAAATATGTTATTTCAACCAAATTAGACAAGTGGTCATAGGGGTGCATCTCATAGAGGGTGAGAGGTTTGGTCAAAGTTGAAATGTGGTGCAGGTTTTCAGACCTGTTAACAAATCAGATGCTGCAAATAGTGTCACCTCTGGATGCAGAAACTCTGAAGTGAGATAGTAGCTTCATTGGCATGGAGGTACCCAGGAAACTCGTCCAGCTCCTGGCTGGTTTAGAGCTGCCTTTTCACCTGAGATCTTGTAGCAACGTGGGTACACTGTGAGTGGGGAACCTATCCCATCGCCCACTGGGAATTTGCTTTCTGTCCGTAAGTTAGGATCCTGGGTTCTTACCTCTGCTTGGCCAGATATATTTTCATATTGAGCATTTATTCTCTTCTACTGGGGGGGCACTGTCAAATTGTGCTTTTGTACCATCCCCTGTCTTACAGATGCTGAGCTGAGCTTACAGGGAGAGTTTCAGCTGATGTGGTGCTGTGTGGAAGCACAATTTAGTTTTGCGGGCAGCTATATTTTAAGCTGTTCTGTGGGCAACTGTATTTTAAGCTACCACTATGTTGAAAAGCCTACTGAGAAGAAAAGTGCATGCTCCACAAACAACTGGGTGTGAGGCAGACAGCCCAGAACTGTCTTTGCCAATAAGACAACATGTGCAGATGTGGGTGGGTTTGCTCAGTGCTCCTTCTGGAGCAAATCTGGGCATATGCTCTATCAGGCACCTTAGGCCGTGAAGAGCAATGTCAGAGTTAGAGAAGCCCAGAGCTTTTTTGTTGGGGAGGAATCTTAGCAATAACTGGAATTCTGGGGCTTTTTTTTAGCAACGCTGATCTAGAAATGCTGCCTTAGTTGTTTATTCACCACTTTAACAGTAGTATGAAAGCACATTACAAGATAAAATGAATAGCGGGGGCTGCAGTCCCCTTGACTCATATGGTGCTGTTTGTTATGAATCTGAGATTAATTGCCTTTTGCAATTTCCCTGAGGAATGAAGCATAATTACTAACACTCTCCCCAGCTTGTATCAGTTGGTAATTTTAGTAAGAATTATAAAATAAGAGCTTAACAAAAAATAAATTAATTCAGCTACAGCTTTTTTTTCCCCTAATATTTTGTTTTGAAATCTGCCTCAGGAATAATACAAGGGAGACTTTAAATTTACCAGAATGATATATGGGGGTGAGCAACGGAGGAATTGCATTAACCTGTTTGCATGGGATATGTAACAGTGCTAAGTACATGAGTTAGCGGTCCTTGGCTAATTACTGGCTTCTGTAGTACTTTCTGCAGTAGTACCCCAATCTTATTTAGGATATCTTAGCATGGGGATGGAGTTAGCAGAAATACACAATATATATTTTTTCCAAACCTCAAAATAGCCTGTATTACCTGTCATCTTTTTCTGCTCTGCATGGGTTCTCTTAAGCCTTAGCAGTCTAGAGTTCCTGCAAACTGCATCCAAATGGATGAGAGATTTTCAGGAATGATCCTATACATGAAGGACAGAAGCTTTATCCACATACAAAACTGGGAAAGTAGTCCTGTACTACCAGAACAGCTCCAAATAGCTTATGACATGGGAAGACTTTGTAGATTCCAGGGTAATGCCATCACTGTAAGGGTTTGCTTGCTTTAAGGAACCGCTCTGATCAGTGACTCAGCACAGACCAGGATGAGCCTCACCTTGTTGATTATGCATTGGCCCTAATAACTTGTACTGACTCAGACTTTCTACTCTTGTCTGTACATTTTGTGTCCAGTATACATCCATCTTTGCAGATGTTGGCAAACAGATTTTACTATTATTTTTCCTTTGGACTGCTGTTCAAATAGGTTTTTTTTTTTCCTTCCTTGTGAAAAAAAAAAAAAAAAGGCTCATTTCTTACGGATTGATCCAATATTTTAAAGCTAGCTAGTTGATGCAGATCTGATGCATTGGACTAAGGTACTTCAGCTCTAAGAACAGAACTGTCTGCAATTTCAATGTTTCCCTACTGTGAACCTGGTCTTTTTGGGCCAAGAGCAGAAGGAAGGGCTGTACTGAATTGTAATAACTGTCTTCCATGGCCTGCCCAGTCCCATGAGATTTCATCTCCCCTTGTAAGCTTCAAAGGGAAGTTCCCATTGCTCAGCATCTGTGGTGCACAGCAAGGAAGCACTGTTGCTAATTCCAGTTAGTTCATATTGCATCCCATTAGCTTCCTGTTAGCTGTAATCTCTCCCTCATGCATGCAAAGGTCTACACAGCTAGCATGTCTGCACCTGAAGATATTCTTCTGAGCATGGTTATCAAATGAAGGCAATTCATTAAGGACAGATCCGAAGTAATACTCTCTGTCTGTCTGTCCTCTCCTGAAATCACCAGCTGACAAAGGCTGATGGCCATAAATCAATTACCTGTTTACTTAAGGATATCAGGACATAATCTGTCTATAGTCCCCTTGACCTGTCCATTAAGACCAGTTGAAATAACCCACTTTTGAGATGTAAATGAAAAACGTGGAATCAGGATCAAAAAGCATTTATTGAACTGGTTTCCATCTCTGCATCCTCTAGGTTTACAGAGGAGGCCAAGAAGGAACGACATCCTTTTGCATACCTGCCCTTTGGGGCAGGACCCCGTGGCTGCATTGGCATGAAAATGGGTTTGCTGGAGACAAAAATGACTCTGCTGAGGATTTTGCAGAAGTTTCAATTTAAGACCTGCCCAGAGACCGAGGTTTGTACATGCAGAGGCTTAAAGGCCACACTTGTCAACTTCAGGGAGTTGACAGTGTGTCCTAGAGAGGATGTTCCTAGAGACTTGCCTTTGTGACTTTATTTTCATTTGAGAAAACTTCTAGAGCCACTTCCATACTATGGAGGGACGAGAGGCCTGGACTGCATGTTTTAAGCAAAATGTGATTTAACATGATTTTTCCAACAAGACAAACAGTTGCACAGCCCTGCCTTAGCGGAGAGCAGTGTGGCAACACCACAGTCAAAATACCTTGACTTACACAGGGCGAGAATGAGTGTACGTCTTTAAGGGGATCTTAGCACTTCAGTTTATGCCTATTGCTACATACATTGCACGTGGCACTTACCTAGCAGCTCTAGAGTCTACGGAGTTAATTTCTTTCTGTTCAGATCTATAGGATACCTGGGCAACCAGAGATTCTATTTAATATTATACTACCACAGCTGACTGTAAAAGTACTTTACAGCTTCCCCCGTAATCCTGGTATGAATTTTGCTGGTCCCCCAGCAAAAATGTCTGTCTATATGTTGGGGTGTTATACACACATAAACAAATACATACAACTGTACTTTAAGATGCTTTTTTTCTTTCAGATTCCTTTGCAGCTGAAATCGAAAGCCACACTTGGACCAAAGAATGGAGTCTACATTATGCTAGAATCTCGCTAAAAGAAAATGTACTTCCCGAAGCCTCCTGGCATGGGACCACTTGTTCAGTGACTCACTGGTTGTAATTGTTTTTCAAAACCCCAAAGACACATAGGAGCCTAAGTCCCACTGAAGGTCAGTTAAGTGCTGCCTCACTGCCCTCCTGTGGGAGAGCCTCCAGTCACTTTTTTAAATGAGACGTGGGCTCCGCAGTCTTTTTGGTGGTTTTCAAATTGCTGTGAACAGGATCTGTAAAGAAGTATCCCGCTTTCATGTGCCTTTCTATATCACACTTCCTTTCACTCATCTTTAAAAATGCTTTTTTCATGCTCAAGTTCAATAAATGGAGCAGGTGTTAAGTGTACACGTGATTTACAATAGATTTTAATTAAAATTCATTATTTCACACACCTTTTTCTTGCACTTACTCTACTCTACTTACTCTACAAAAAGCCCAAGAGGCACCAAGTTATAGCAGAAGACCTGGAATCTGGTGCATTGGAGTTTGTCGTGAACTCTGCTAAAAATCAAAGCTGAGACTCCTGCACAATGCTTAATCTCTCCCTGAGTCTGTGAAGTGGAAGGAGTTGCACCTTCTTCATGCTTTTGAAGTGATTTAAAACACAATCAGATTAACAATTTGCACTTGGCACATTGCATCAACATGACTGAAGAAGAATTAAGGGTTCCCCTGCTTACCAGTCAAGTTCCAGTAGCTAAGACCAAAGAAATGAGATGGCAGCCATTTTTCTGGCTACTGAACTGCTGTTGGAAAGGTGGAGAAAAAGAAGGTGTGAATTTAAAGAAAGTAGGAGGACTGGAGGAAATTTGAGGGTAATCAGAAGGTGTTGGTACAATATCTGCTTCACATTGAGGGCTTTCCTTTCCAAGCATTGCAGTTGGCACCATCCTTGTCTAGCTCAGGGACTCCAAGGAAATGAAGAGCACTGCATGCACTAAAGCTAGTGGAAAGGGAGTGGGATCCGCGATCAACAGTCCCAGCAGCTCTCTTGATTCCTTATGTGACCCTGCAGCAGGTCACATCCTAAGTGCCTCGCTCCACTCAGGAAGGAACTTGCCTGATTGCCAGCTGCAGCAGCAGCACCATGGATCCATTCAAGCTGTATGACTGTACACAGTGCATCTTCACAGCCAAAGCAGCAGTACGCTTCCACTCTTCACATTCTGTCCGTGCTCTTTCCTACTCCTCTACAAAGCCCTTCGATCACCACACAGCTAGAGGAGCATCCCACAGCAGTGATTAATTGAGCAGAAAAACCAAAACATTTCCTTCAGGGGCACCACAAATTGGTTGGCTGTGCAACAAAACCATGAGAGGAGATGCTCTCAGTCTCAGGGTCCTTTTTTTCTTTTTTTTTTTCTTTTTTTCTTTAAGTTTTTATAAATAGCAAAAATTCATATCACACTATAAAGATAAGGAAACGCCTTTGGGTTCTTTGCAAGTGTTGACCTTCTGCCTGCTGACATACTCTGTTCAAGGTTTCCTTAGGTACAACATCTCTCCTGGTGGTGTGCACAGAGAAACATCATGGCAGCAGGAGGAAGATTTCTGAAAGTGCCTCATCCCTTGTTCTACATGCAGGCCTAGGGAGACAGCTAGAGAAGTAAGATGGAGAAAAGGCTGCTGGATTTCCTGTGATACAGGAAGAGCCTCAAGTCATTTCTTCCTTTTAAACAACAGTTGCTGATACAGTCACCAGACACTGCACAGACGTTTTACCAGGTGTCATGGTATTAACCCCACCAGCAACCAAACACCACGCAGCTGCTCACTCACTGTCCCATGCCCGCGGGGGATGGGGGAGAGAATCAAAGGGGTAAAGGGAAGGAGACTTGTGGGTTGAGATAAGAACAATTTAATAACTGAAATAAAATAAAATAGGAAATTATAATAATAAAAATAGAATATACAAACAAGTGATGCACAATGCATTTGCCCACCACCTGCTGACCAATGCCCAGCCTGGCTAACGATCCCAGAGGAAAGAAATCCCAAAACTGCTTTCCCAGAAGAGAGAGAGCCAGCTAATGGCCAACTCTCATCTATATACTGAGCATGGTGTTGCATGATACGGAATATCTTACTAGCCAATTTGGATCCATTGCTCTGGCTATGCGCCCTCCCAGCTTCTTGTGCACCTGCACACTAGCAAAGTATGGGAAGCTGAGAAGTCCTTGATTTCTTAGCAACAACTCAAAAAACATTATATTGTCAACATTCTTCTCATACCAAATCCTATACTAAATCCAAAACATAGTGCTCCTCTAGCTAGAAGAAAATTAACTCTATTCTAGCTGAAGCTAGAACAGTATCCACCCCTTATTCTATACCATCCACGTCAAGCTAAAGTCCCACACTTTCCAAAACATTTCAATTAACCACCACTGCTTTTTCTGTCTTTTGATATATGCACGCAGATATCATTGCCTTAGTCTATGGGCTATTCCTCCAGTCGGTAAAGCTCGAGATTCTTCATCTCAGGGCCATGGGTTCATGCCTCATGTTGAGCACCAAAAGGACTCTTGTGGTTTAACCTGACAGGCAGCTCAACACCACACAGCCATTTGCTCATTCCCCCCCCACAGTGGGATGGGGAGAGAATCGGAAAAAAGGTAAAACGCATAGGTTGAGATAAAGACAGTTTAATAGGACGGAATGAATAATAACAGTAAAAGAATATATAAAACAGGTGATGCACAATGCACTTGCTCACCACCCACTGACCTATGCCCAGCCAGTTCCCAAGCAGCATCTGCCAACCTCCAGCCAACTCCCCCCAGTTTTGTTCAGGCTGATGCCATATAGTGTGGAATATCCCTTTGGCCACTTTGGGTCAGCTGTCCTGGCTGTGTCCCCTCCCAGCTTCTTGTGCACCTCCAGCCTCCTCACTGGCAGAGCAGTACATGAAGCTGAGAAGTCCTTGACTTCATGTAAACGCTTAGCAACAACTAAAACATCAGTGCGTTATCAACATTATTCTCATCCTAAATCCAAAACACAGCACTATACCAGCTACTAGGAAGAAAATTAACTCTGTCCCAGCCAAAACCAGGACATAGTTGCAAAATCAAAACATAACTTTATATCCTTAAGTTATGGTGAGTATTAGCGTTTCTGATACAGCATGCTTCAGTTAAGAGCAGTTGAGTCTAGGGAGAAACACGGAAGCCAGTTTAAAATAATTTATCTCAGAAACAGTGTGTGTTGTCTTGCATTGCTGAGCTGTGGGTTGATTTAAAATAGGGCATGTCTGTTTTACAAATGGGTCTTAGTCATTCTCTGACAGCTGATACGAAGCAAAGGCTGTTTGGTAAAGGAAAGCCGCTATTAAAAATATCTTCTGGGACTTTGCAATGATTACAGAAAGGTGTCAGTATAAAAAGGTATTTTTTATGACAATAGTGATATAGAAAACCTTTCCAGTTTTGTACTTTATAAATAGCATTCCTAGAAAAATGGAGCTGGGTGTTAGAAATTATTATGCTTCATTGATGGCAAATTTGAACTATCTAATCTGACCTGGCTTAAACTGCAGAATTTCCTCTCAGTGTGTGATACTTTCTGAAACAACTACCTTCTCATTTCTCTTCATTAAATGATGTTTCCAGCTTGGATGCAGCTTCATCTAATATCAGACTCTTCTGTGCATTTACAGTAGTAAACATGCTGGAAGAATGTAAAGGTCACTTATAAACTGTTTATTTCATTGCTTGGTTCGCACTGGCCCCGCTCTCTTTTCTTCTGACTGTGAAAAGTCTGACCAGGCTCTAAGATGTTTGCTCCCTGCACTGCTGGGTGCTATGGCTACTTTCAAGGAGGGAGCAGGAATCCCTCAATTGCTATGATTTTTGCAAGTAGACACGAATTAGTGACCAGGCCTGAAACAAGAATTGCAAGGGCCAATGTTGGGCAGCAAAAAGGACTGTCGTAGTTTAACCCCAGCTGGCAACCAAACACCATGCAGCTGCTCTGTCACCTCTCCTGCCCCCATGAGATGGGGGAGAGAATTGAAGGGGTAAAGGGAAGGAGACTTGTGGGTTGAGATAAGAACAATTTAATAATGGAAATAAAAATTAAAAGTAATAATGACCATAACATTAAAAATAATAGAATATACAAACAACCAATGCATAGTACAGTTGCTCACCACCTGCTGACCAACACCAGTCCTGTCCCTGGCTAGCAATCCTGAAGAAGAGAGAGAAGCCCTGAAACTGCAATCCCAGAAGAGAGTTAGTGTTTCCTGGCCAACACTCATCTATATACTGAGCATGACATTGCATGATATGGAATATTCCATTGACCAATTTGGGCCTAAGCCAGTGACTGTGGGTCCATTGCTCTGGCTATGCGCCCTCCCAGCTTCTTCTGCACCTGCACAGTAGCAAAGCATGGGAAGTTGAAAAGTCCTTGATTTCATAGCAACAACTAAAATCATCAGTATGTTATCAACATTCTTCTCATACCAAATCCGAAACACAGTGCTCTTCTAGCTACCGAGAAGAAAATTAACTCTATCCAGCCAAAACCAGGACAAACAGCTGTCCCTCCTGGATTTTGTGTTAGAAGTACTCCAAGAAAAGCAGCATTTCTACAACTCCCGCTTGCCCTTTGACTCGAAGGCAGCTCTGAGCAATGGTTTCTAAGAAGCAAAGTGCAAGTCTTCTCCAAGCCAAGCAGCACTGAGCACACCACCGTAGCTGCTACGTGCCATCCACCTAAGCAATTCTTACTCACCACCCCTCCTTCGCCAGGCTGCAGGTATCTGAACTGGGTAGTCTACTGCCACCACTTATAGGCAGGATTTTGACACATCTTATAAAATCTATGCAGGATATCATGACAAACCCAATTACAAGTAAAACTCATTAAATGGTGGTGTGGTTGACCTCGGCTGGCTGCCAGACCCCTACCCAGCTCAGCAGGTTGGGTAGGGGCAGGGGTTCATAAACCACAGTGCTCCATACCGCACTACTGGCATAGCAACATTGTTTGGCTTCTGCTAGGCATCTGTCTTCCAGGATGGACCTGTTATCAAAAAAAAGGAACAACCTTCACAGCTTACCTTTCTCCTCACATGGTGCAGGACTGAGAGATTATTACTGTTCCTGCTCACTTTCTTGTCTTAAGTAGCCAAGAGATATCCTCCTCACTCAGAAAAGAGGTTTGATATTAATTTTTGTCTAAAGTTCAGATTTAACACAAACGACTCTTTCATCTGTTCATTTCCAAATGCAATCTAAACAGCTGTAGAGGAAGTCTACTGTTAACAGCAGCTTCAAGAGAGTTTCCAACAACTCCAAGTTGTAGTGAAACATGTTGCTTTTGAGAGATAAAACCTTGCAAGGAATTTAGTTGTTTGAATATCTGTTTATTTACTACACACAAGGAAGCTACCACCGCAGTTTCAAAAGTGGGAAACATAGCAACTGGTTTTTATATGTTAATGGAGAAATAACAGATGACAAAATAATACAACCAGCCATTTTATTGCAGTTATTTTACTTACATACACACACACACGCACATCCCCTCCAAGAATTAAGTTCAAGGTGTTAAAAATATTACTAGCCATCACAAACATTATTAAAAAATAAATTTTCCATGAAAAATTGTTTGTTTCTGTTTTCTGGCAAAAGATTAGCATGACTTTAGCTATCTTAGTTTTTCGCAGAAATACTGGTTATGCTCAGAGGAAGAAAGGCTTACTACTAGTATTTTCATTTGCCATGAATGTGTAGATGAACATGCTTTTTGTTCTGGCAGAAAAATCTTAAGTCTGCACAGGTGTGAAAGCTTTCATACGTAAAGATATCCTCAATGAATGCAGTATTTGCCAACAAGCACATCTGCTAACACGAGACTGATCATGTATGTTCTATTACCAATCTTTCAAAAGAAAGAATGCAGTCAACTTCCTTTGCCACATCCTGTGTTTTACTGGGTTTAAACACAAATAGGAGCGTATTTAGATATCATGCTGCTAAATTTACAGTTCCTATAAAAAGGAGTTCTGCACAGCCCTACTCAAGCTAATCATGGCTAAGCTCCTGCTTCACACTGCTGAAATAACAGAGTTACCCAGTGTACCCCTGTCAATCATCATCCAGAGGAATTAAAAAGAAGTGCTTCTAGAGTACAGGTAGAGATGAACTTTCTTTGGTCTTACACAAAGTATATCTTAAGGCTTTTGCAGTACACTAAAGCTAACAAGTACTCATTTAGGAGCATTAAAGCTGTGATAAAGTATCTGTCTATGCATCAGCAACTTTAATCTCAAGAAATACTTGACAGTTCAAGTTTTTTTATTATCTGCATACATGTATGCTGACTGCTCAACACTAATAACACATCTTTTACTGGGAACAATTAAATAGTCAACTTAATCTTCATATTTTTATATGTTTCAGCTCTATGGCTGAAGACCACTCCCCAGGCAAACGTTTTTCCTGCAGGAAAGTCCAAAGACACCTTGATTACACAGGTAACCAGTGTCTCTCCTGCAACCAAAGGGGCAGTACACCTAATGAGAGGCAGTCACTTACTGTCCTTCCCAACAGCTGTAAAAGAATCAAAGTTACTCTACAGAAACAGGGTATTGCTAATCAAGTGGTGCAAACAGTGTATTTTACTCCTAAGTACGACATTCTTAAACGACAGGGTGAGTTGCCGCCTCCTCTTCCCCCGGCACCTGCCAGCACTTGTAGGCATTTGTAGGCACAGTGAAAGTAATGAAATACTTGTGTTCTCACAGACCTGAAATACAGCATTTATTTGATAGAGTAAGTCAACTGAGTAGCACAGCACCAAGCAACCCTTGGTATGCTTCATGTCTTTGGTACTTGTTTTAAATGAGAAAAATCAACAAGTGAAAATAAGTCTGTTCCTTTTCAACAAGCAAGTTTAATTTTTGAGGCTTTCTTGGTGAAGCTTAAGTAGGAACAAAAACCAATGCTGCTAAGAATTTATGCAATGAGTTGAGCACAGAGAAATTGTACAGTCTCATTTGCAAGCACTTGAATGTCTACTGTTACAGGAGACAAAATATTTTAAAAAGCAGATTTTATCAAATTCTGAGTTAAAAGATAGATAGGAGTGTCATGGTTAAACTCCAGTTGGCAACTAAGCCCCACGCAGCCGCTCACTCACTCCTCCCTGGTGGGATAAGGAGAGAACTGGAAGGGTAAAAGTGAGAAAACTCACAGGTTGAGATAAAGACAGTTCAATAGGGAAAGCAAACCAAGGAATTCGTTCACTACTTCCCATGGCCAGGCAGGTGTTCGGCCATCTCCAGGAAAGCAGGGCTCCATCACATGTAACGATTACTTGGGAAGACAAAGGCCATCGCTCCAAACATACCCCTTTCCTTCTTCTTCCCCCACCTTTATATGCTGAGCATGACGTCATATGGTATGGAACATCCCTTTGGTCAGTTGGGGTCAGCTGTCCCAGCCGTGTCCCCTCCCAGCTTCTTCTGCACCCCCCACCTACTCACTGGTGGGGTGGACGAGAAGCAGCAAAGGCCTTGACTCTGTATAAGCGCTGCTCAGCAATAACGAAGACATCCCTGTGTTATCAACACTATTTCCAGCACAAATCCAAAACATAGCCCCATACTAGCTACTATGAAGAAAATTAACTCTGTCCCAGCCAAAAGCAGCACAAGGAGACAGCCTCTGACCAACAAGCACATGTATAGATCTATCCTGCAACAATTATAACTAAATATTGATTAAACTTAGCAGTCATAGCCAATCCTCATGTTATAAATTTATTAGATGAATTCACTGAAGGTTACAAAAGTCTCTAGTAATGCAGGTGAACACGATACCTGCTAAAGAACAGGAGACAGACACAGGATTTTAAGAATTCTAAAACATCCTTTGTGTCTTTCTACCCATGGTTTTCTATTGCACAGAAAGGACAGAGAACAAACATTTCTGAACACTCAGCTACCCAATTACAAAACTTCTAAAACCCATTTTTTCTCTCTTAAGCCAATACTAGAAAAACATTTCTATCAGCTAAAATAACAATGACAAGTTTTGCTGCTATAGCATTTTTGCCAATGCCTGATCAACATATTCTATGAGATACTCTGGATAAATCTGCTGCTTCTCAAAGATGACAAAGATAGAAGGGTTTGAAAAGCTATTCACACAACTGTCGTAGAAGTTTTGGTTGTCCTTCAAGGGAGGCCGAACATAAGAAGAATTACCAAGAGTGAACTCCCCCACCAACACCCGTGCCAGAAACATGGTCTTGGTGCATGAGTCTTCCCTGCAGTAGTTGTCAGAATAAGATGCATCCCTTGCAAAATAGCTTCCTGCAGAAAGAGACATCAAGACAGAGTTCATTAGACACCAAAATTGCAGGGAAGGAAGTGATACAACGTGAAAGTGAATTCATAAGCAAATCCATTAAGCAGCTCATGAACAGCCTTTCCAAAGCCTTCATTTGTCCTGTATGTCCTTCTTAGAGAAGATGACCACTATGTATTACCTACACCTTTATTTTTCACAGCACACACGTTAAAAAGCCACACAAATAATGTTTCAAATGTTACAAGATTTCTCAAAAAGATTTCCTCCTGGCCCTAGCAGTCCACCTTCCCCAACTTCTTCTCCTGACAGAGGGTACTAATATTCATAAACATACTTCTGAGAGTTACAAAGTATTCAGTCGGATGGGTGGCTAGTCAGCCAGCCAGCCAGCCTCCCTCCCTCTCGGCTTTTACACTTGGTATGTTGATCCCTTCTTGTACACCAGACAATGTAAAGGAATATAATTTGCTGACAAGGCAAAACATCTGTAACCAGGATAGCATTTACGTTCCTAGGAAAAAAAAACAATAGTGCCACGTTGCCTTCCTGTAGGAGCTTGGAGAAACTGAAATAGAAGTAAGCATGGACTCTAGGAGAAACCATCCCTAGAACTGGCCTCTCCTAAGCTTCTTCTCTTGCAAGGACAGAGTGGAACAGAACGATCAGGCCTTTCAACATGTCTTAGCTCCAAATAATCATTGCCAAAGTCAGCTATGCTTTCCACATCATCACAGAGATAAGTCCTAGATCGGCTCAGTGCCCTCTTTTTAACTTTACACCTCTGGAGTAACCACTGAGAATTTTTTAGCAAGTCTAGGGTCAATGAAACAGCTGAAAAATAACCTTTGCCGTAGACTGTCCCATGAAGGCCACAGATCCTCCAGTCAAAGTTTTGCTGACAGATGGCATCAATGTATTTTTTACTGGTCCCATGAAACAAAAATCGCTCATCCGCAGTCTTTCCCCCGTTGCTCTTCTGCATTTGTTCCTTCTGCCTGCAACAAGAAGCAGTGTCTTTGCAGTTCCACAGTGGTTGTACCTAGACAGGTTCCAGCCATACTAGCATTCAGAGACAACTTTACACAAAGAATACATTCTGAAAATCCTTACATTCAGGCCTTAACTTTGGGCATACAGGTTATTTTGCTGCCTAGCTGGGTACAAACATGTTTTCATTATACACAAATGTCCCCAGATATTTAATAACAAGAATGTTTTGTTTCATTCACTGCCTATTAGGAGAGGGGGAGGAATCTTAGTATTTTACTTTTTTCTAAACATAGGAGTTCATGTTAAGGCTTTTCCTCACTGAGTTTTGAATTTAGTTTTGAAGGCTGTTTCAGTTTTGACCAGCTACAAACCAGTGTTTGTGCCAGATGTGACTGATTACCAGCTTCAAGACTTCAATGGAAGGCAGCTGTCCTGGAAAGGTCTGGCAGAAGTCAGAACCACGTACTCAAGAGCAAGGATTCCTCCCACAGAGCTCATCTGACTATTCTAAGCTCTGTCTATGTCTTGACTCGGTTTTGGTTTTGTCAGCATCTCTTCATCTACTTGTTGATTCTGGCTAAGTATTTCAGTGGGCGAGTGGAGGCAGATTCTTAAACGCAGCTGCATTTCAGGAACGTGTGTGTCTATCTTTAGCATAAAGCTAACTGCAGGGACAACAAACTTCACACACACATACCAGAGCAGTATTTTACACATACCATTGATACAGTTCCCAGAGAGATGGGTTCTGAACTCTACGAATGCTCCTGATAACTGTTTTGGGCATTGTGCGTTGAAAGTCCACCTTGACTTTCTTGTACTCTTCAGAAGAAGTGTCAAGCTCAATCAGCTGTAAAGAAAAGTCTAAAAAGTTACTCTCATCTTTTAGAAACCATAACAAAGCCACCCTACCTAGTACACTATTCAGACCTTTAAAGTCTTTTCTGTGAAGCAGAGGTATGATCAGCAAAAATGCTTTTGGAAAAAAGGCAGATTAGAGATCCCTGCTCTGTAAAAGTGAGCTCTTACCTAGAGAACATTAACTCCTGGGGTTTAAGACACCCCAGTTTTCTCTTACACGACATTAAAGGAGCCGCATGCTTTTGTGCAGCCACCCAGCCCCTTTTAATATTTGGGTCAAGATCCTTTTGCATGTATTTATATTAAACAGTACCTAAATACATAGAAGAAATGACCACATAAGGAAAAAAAAAACGGAGAATTTATGTTGCAGCAAATCAAAGAGTACCTCTACACCCATGCTTTTTAAATCTCTACAGTTTATACTGCCTACAGCCAGTGAATGCAAACTGCATTGCCTGTTATGTTTTTAGATAAATTGAAAAGGCTTTATTCGTTCAAACATTTTAGGAAAGAGGAAGGACACACTGCCAAAAATCAGTTCCTGAAAGCAAGCAAAGTCTTCTACTTGCGTGTTTTCCCTAGGAACATCAAGACTGTCAACATTAGCCTCCCCTATTTGTTATTGACAATTTCTTGAGGATTTATATTTTGCAAGTTAAGAATTTTCAAGCTTCATATAAGATGATCTTTTCTGTAGGTATAATTACTAGAGTTGACCAAGGTGGTGGTGGAGACAGGCAGGAAGCCAGTAAAGGTAAATCATGCAGATATTAACTGGGTGTACTACAAAGGTAAACAAGTTCCCTCCACTGGAGTTATGGTACATTTTAATAAACAATGCCAGCCTGAACTCTGCTGATTTCAGCCATGCTCCATAGATGTACAACAGTCTACTCATACACTGCTCAGGGAATGGCTGCCCTGAAGTTCAGAGGCTTGATTTATCTCTAATGCTTCAGCACATGTAGGACTTCAAAGCTACATATCTTGGGCATCAGTAACAATCTTGCTAATACAGCATAAACTTCAGGCAAATTTGCCAAGGAAAGGGAGAAATAGCAGCAGTGAAAGTCAATATTGCCATGGTTATACTGCCATCATTTGTTAGTTTAAATGTGGGTGTAGTTTCACCTCTAGGTCTGCCCAGTGTGGTATCAGGCTCAAACGTATGAACACCTCTGCATTACATTACATAAGAAACAGTCAT
This sequence comes from Tauraco erythrolophus, assembly GCF_009769465.1. NCBI lineage: Eukaryota > Metazoa > Chordata > Aves > Musophagiformes > Musophagidae > Tauraco > Tauraco erythrolophus. Next base: position 65,486,113 of record NC_141468.1, on the reverse strand, counting down.
CTACAAAGGCACAAGAAACACTGAACTTGTGATGTAACAAATCTATATGCAACAAAACTGATGGACAGAGAAAACAAGAAGCTCCAAACCTTGAATCCCAGTTCAGGCAGGGCAGATTTATCCCAGTGAGTTGGAATGCCCTTAAACTCTTCTGTATGTTTAAAGCCCCTGTACATTACAAGACATTACAAATAGGTAACTAAACCAAACCAAATCCCTACATTTTATGTACATATGATACTAAACATTTTTGCCAAGTTTAGGGAGAATATAGGCAACTAGCATATTCAGAAATATTTCAAAATTGTCTTTTCAGTTCAGTACACGAAAATATTTGTTCCAAATCATCACGTTAAGTTATGGCAGGAAGCAAGATGCCAAATGAGGAAAGAAAAATAATGACTTATACACTGAAATAAACATGAAAGTAGTTCTCTTTTAGTTGCAGAGAGTTGAATGTATACATAAAAGCCCTGCTACATTAGGGTAGATAACTAAAAGTGTGTCTGGTATCATATCAGTAGATACAGCCCTCCCCTCTACTTCCACCCCAATTTTAATTAGAGTGTTTAACTGCTCTTTCCTGTGTCGTTTAAGCAAGCACTGTACTCTACAAGGGAACACGTGAACACAGTTGGCTATTACATGCAATTATATAAAACTTCTCCCCTTGCAGACTCCCACCTTTTGCTCCACCTGTAACAACTACTACTTTCCTCTCAGACTGTCTGGTTGTTCTCAGAAGAACTGTTTCTCAGCTTGTACTTAGCTTTGAAAATTACTGATCTCAGATGTCAGACAGGGCTAGTATGCCTAAATGTTACTGCTTCCATCTGTACCAGCCGCTCTAATCAGCAGCTCCCTACAACACCGCTACATGTTGCATTACTTTCTATGCTTCCACACTTTCTGTGGCCAAGCCCAAGCTTCCTTCACCCCCAAGGTTCTCAAGTTGCTTGAAATCTGTTGGCCAGGCTGCAACACTGTCCTGGCTAGACGTTGCTGCAGGAAAGGTACGTCGCTTCCCCCCCGCCATTTCCTTTACGCTTGCCTTAACAGCTATTCCACCTTATTTACACCCTTGGAAGACACTGCGTTCACAATGCACTAAATCCATCACCTCAGAATGAGCAGTTGCAGTTTACCTTGCTCTTGTCTTTTCTACCTCCGTCTGCGAGACAAATTTAGGTCTTCTACAAATCTCTCTCTCTGTTGTGTAGCGAAGGTTTCTCTGAATCATGGCTGGGGGAGAAAAAAAAAAACACAAACCACCAACTCTGAACAATCAGAAAGCTGTTTTAGAAAGCCTTCACACTGCAGCAAAACCTGCCACTAAGTTGTTTTGTCAACAATGTTGATGAAAAGGCCCTGAGCTTTTTTTCTTGCTACCCAAAGGGACGTCAGAGCACGATGTGGAACCCACATCTATCTGTATAAATCACCAAGAACGATTTCAGTTTCCGTTTTGCTCTTAACTTTAGAAGGAACGATAGACACTGGTAGCTATTTTCCCTTCATTGTTTTATCAGCCACACTTAAGGATCATTGTAAACTCAGTATCTACTTTTTCTCCATGGATTGCATCCCCTCTTTCTCATTTTGCCATCAAGATAGTATTTTCCTACATGTAGTTGTAGATTTCAAACACTATAAATGCAACCTAACAGCTATCACAGGCCGCTCATTTTTGTTCACTATCAGCAGAAACAAATCACAGACACCTGAATTTTAGAGGCATTTTTTCTGGATGCTGGAACCTCTGCAGCTACAGCCACATCATACTAGTAACTAAGGAGTCAGTAGCAGTCAGGAGAACAAGGCGCCATTTTCAGAAAGCGATACACGGGAAGAAAACAAACAAAATCTCTTGGCACCACTAAGCCTAGAAACGAAGTTTTGGAAGACACCTATATTGCTTATATTTGCCTAAGTTACTAAAATAACCTAAATCTTAGAGGGACTGATTTACTATGGAATTTTCCCGTCTAAGCCAGACAAGTTCCCCCAGCCTACAGAGAAGATTACAGCACTGCTTTCAATTGAATCACAAACAACATATCACATGCCCTTTCTGCTTCATTTGTTTGGGTTTTTTTCCATGCAGAATGACATAGTAATGAAGAACTAGATCAAAGGCAACTACATCAAAATGACAGTCTAGGCAGGCAGGCCAATTCCCACCACCATTCCCCACGATTTTTGAAAAGGGTACCTGGAAAGGCAACAGCTCATAGAGGACAGTGCCATCACAAGTGGCTTAGATTTCCTGAACTCTTGGGAAACACATCTTCCTACTTTGACATAGTCAAGGTACTTCCTCAGCCTTTCCAGACAGGCAGAGCTATGAAAAGAAAATAGCTACATAAATCTTGCAATGCTAAGGATTGTCTGGACCCTATACCTTCCTCAAGTATTCGTTCTTCTGCAAGCCAGTGATTAAAGCAGACCAGAAGCTGGCTTGCCAAGTCTTCCAGAAGTTTCTCACCATTTATGTTGGTGCTAGCATCAATGGTAATGTCACACTTGGACTTGCTGGCAGACATTTTGAAACCTTGCACAAGAACTTCTCAAAAATAAAAGGTTTGGAGGAATATGAATGCCACTTTGCTTATGTGAACAGCTCTTATCATGAGAACTTTGATAGGAGCTCTGCTCCTGTAAGCACTGCAATTCAAAGTTAAAATTTCTCTCTGCTATCTCCTGTAGTAATGTAGTTTAAAACTACAAAAGACCTGGGAGACATAAAAAAAAAAAACAAACCAAAAAACAAGCAAATGGAACCTACCTCCAAAATTGAGTTCATATTCATGTCTTCCAGCTTTGAAGTTCAGCTTTGGAGAAACTTTGGCTATATAAGCCTTCTCCAGGTCATCACTGGAGACAGTGGCAGCTGCATGATCATCATCCTGTCAGGTCAAAATCAGAGAAAAAAAGATTCTTCTGGTCTATTATATACCAGCAAGTTTAAAAACCAACAACTGTCATATGGTATGGTGGCTGCAGTATGTATCAGCTTTTGGGCATGACAGTAGCTATCAGGCAAAAGCCACACATTAAGCAGCTGAAACTGCCCCTAAACCAAAGCAAGCAGTGTTACAAAGCCTAAACTTACACGGCAAAGTGCATGCTGTGAACACTACTACTGAGACCACACATTTACCAACTAGACCTTTGCCAAGATGCACAGAGTGCTACTGGAACCTCAGAAAAGGAAGTTTTAGTCAGGAGCAATGAAAAGAATGTATTAATGTGATCCTATCTGACATGACTCACTGAATAAGTATCTGTCAATAATATCTGTGACTCACCAGTGAGCACTCCCCTACCTGAACCAATCAAATTGACAGGGAAAACATCCCACTAGGCTCCTCAAGTCCATCTGTACAGTATGAGTGAGAGGGAGGGAGAGGATGACAAAAGAGGGAGAGGATATAAACACTGTGTACTTTTCAGTGGTTCTGCACTTCTAACACAGAGTTGAGAATCTCTCCATTTCTCCACACTTACTTACTTTTTTCCCATACTCCTGCCACAGGCCATATTCATCTTTCCAGTACCAGATCCATTCTGTTGTAAGAATGAAGTGAGGGGGCTTGGTCACAGAGGAAGCTGTAGAAAGACGTCTAACCTTTGCAAACCCACAGCGCATGTTTAGAAAACAGATATATGACAAGACAGAGCCATCTTCAGTAACACCGTTTCTAAATCTATTAAAAAGAGAAAAAACATCAGAACTGTTTGTGAACACATAGGTTCAGAAGCCCACCACAAATTTGCAAACCAAGTGTCCTCCTTTAGCTGTGAGTTAATTTTCTTCCTAGTAGCTGGTATAGTGCTGTGTTTTGGATTTAGGATGAGAATAATATTGATAACGCACTGACGTTTTAGTTGTTGCTAAGCAATGTTTACACGAAGTCAAGGACTTCTCAGCTTCATGCACTGCTCTGCCAGTGAGGAGGCTGGAGGTGCACAAGAAGCTGGGAGGGGACACAGCCAGGACAGCTGACCCAAAGTGGCCAAAGGGATATTCCACACCATATGGCATCAGCCTGAATAAAACTGGGGGGAGTTGGCCGGAGGTTGGCAGATGCTGCTTGGGAACTGGCTGGGCATAGGTCAGTGGGTGGTGAGCAAGTGCATTGTGCATCACTTGTTTTATATATTCTTTTATTGTTATTATTATTACTTTGTCTTCCTTTTCTGTCCTACTAAACTGTCTTTATCTCAGCCTACGAGCTTTAGCTTTACTTTTTTTTTTTTTTTTCAATTTTCTCCCCCACTCCACTGTGGGGGGAATGAGCAAATGGTTGTGTGGTGTTTAGCAGCCTGTCAGGTTAAACCGCAACATTAAGTCAACGCCACTCAAAAGCAGAAAACAGACCCGCATTTTCCACAACACTCCCAGCTCTATCTTGCATTTGTACATATTTTGCATTACAGTGTTACCTCTCACAATGGTTCCATGGGCAGCAACCATTACCAGCTTGTAAATTAGCGAGTTACAAAAGATGAACAGAAACAGTGGGAAACGTACACTGCCTTCTTGCTAACCAACTATATTCTAAAGAGAACTCTGTCATAACTTAAGCATGGCTGCAAAGAGCCTCTAACGCAACGTGAGAGGGACAGGTAAATTCTCCAGCATGGAACACAGCATACTGGCATGAGCCCCTTTCAATGCTCTCTTTGTGCTACATAACCAGTTCCAAACTCTTAAACATATCTACTATATGGACTGGGGGAAAAGGGGGAGGAAGGAGCAAATCTCGCGTTACCTTTCCATCTGCCAGCTCAAAAGGTGAAAGAGAAGGTTACTTCTAATCATGGGGTAAAGCTGTGCATTGGCAAGCTCTAACCAAGGACAGATTCCCACAAGTACTTGTGACAAAAATCACCATTCTCTGCAGTTTTCCAGCCACTCTTAGTGATGATTAAGACTTCCTATGGTAGCAGCAGCAGGAAGTATTTACACATTTTTTTCCACAGCAAAGAATACTAGAGTCTACAGGTCAGTCACATAAAATAACCATGGTGGACTGACCTTAGCCAGCAACCAAGTACCCATACAGCTGCTTGCTTTCTCCCTCTCCCTTCCCCTGCACGACAGAGGGTAGAAAATAAGAAGGGCAAAATTGAGAAAAGTTATGGGTCAATATAAAGGCAGTTCAGTAGGTGAAGAAGGGGAGGGAGGAGGTATAAATAAAGAAACGAACAAATAAATGTAGCAAAGCAAATCGCTCACCACCTCCCCAGGCAATGTAATGCCCAGCCAGCCTCCAAACAGCAGCCACCTTGGTAACTAAAAATCCAACTCTCTTCTTCCTCTGCCCCAGGTTTTACTGCTGAACATGATGTTTTATGGTATGGGAGATCCCTTCAGTCAGTTAAGGTCAGCTGTCCTAGCTGATACTCTCCCAACCCCTTGCCAACCCCCAGCCTACCCACTGCATAAGAGCAGGGCAAACCAAGAGAAAGAGAAAGCCTTGACTCTGGGCAAGCACTGCTCTGCAACATCTAAAACACTGGTGCATTGTCAGCACTGCTTCAGTCACAAATGCAGAACACAGCACTACACACGCTGCTACGAAGAAAGTTAACTCCATCCCAACGTGTCCTGGTTTAAGCTGGATAATTTTCTTCTTAGTAGCTAGAATAGCGCTATGTTTTGGATTTAGTATGGGATTTGGTATGAGAAAACAGTTGATAATATACTGATGTTTTCTAGTTGTTGCTAAGAAATCAAGGACTTTTCAACTTCCCATGCTTTGCTAGCGTGCAGGTGCACAAGAAGCTGGGAGGGAGCACAGCCTGAGCAACAGACCCAAACTGGGCAACAAGATATTCCATATCATGCAACGTCATGTTCAGTATATAGATAAGGGTTGGTCAGGAAGCGCTGTCTCTCTCTCTCTCTTTTGGAATTGTGGTTTCAGGATTTCTCTCCTCCAGGATTGCTAGTTGGGGACGGCTGGTCATTGGTCAGCAGGTGGCGAGCAATTGTACTATGCATCACTTGCTTGCATATTCTATTATTATTATTACCATCATCTCCTATTTTATTTGAATTATTACACTGTTCTTATCTCAACCCATGAGACTCCTTACCTCTACCCGTCTGATTCTGTCCCCCCATCCCACGAGGGGAGAGTAAACAAACGGCTGCATGGTGTTTGGCTACCTATCAAGTTAAAAACACAACAGTGTCCAACCCAGTATGGTAACCCAGAGGGTCCTATATGGACTCCAGGTATAAGTAAGTCATAACAGATCAGATCTCCGGCAACAGTAGATCAGCAAAATGAGGTCAGTAGAAGAATACCGAATGAAGCTACTTATGTAGTGACTGCAACAGAATCGTAGCAATTTATAGCCACTAAGGGTCTGGTCCAATATAGCAAACTCCAAAAATTATTAAATTTTGTAAGAGTTTATACCTGGTGTTCTTGGGGTCACAATATGCTTCTTCTATTTCTTCCATATTCTTCAAGTCTTTCCAGGTATTACCATCAGAGATCTGCCATCTATATGGCAAGTGAAAATGAATTCTGATACACTTGTCTATAAAAGTTTAAAAATAAAAAGAGATGTTATTATTCTTACAGACTATGAGAAAATCTCCAACATTTCAGGGCTGTACACCTAGCTGTACGCATAGCTATGGAAAGCTATGGAACCATTACAAGCAGCAATGCAGAGTTTTTCAATGTGAGCAAGCAAAACTTAATTTTTGAGCTTCGGCAGAAGTTCAGTTTCTGTACCTACTAGATTCTCTTTGTGCATCAAAACTGCTAGCAGCAGCTCAGTGGTGAAGCACCATTCTGTCTTCTCAGTTTCAGAGACAAAAATTTACAATGAATCGAGATCGCAAGCTCGTACGAGGCTATTATTTCACATATAACAGACTCAAGCATCTATCTATGCTTAACCACTTAGTCCCAAAGTGATATTACCGAGGGAAAAAAAAAACAAAAACACAACAGTGCTTAGTTTTAGGATAGGAGGTAGCTCATTTAGGGACTTCAAGAAGTCTCTAAGGGTCCAGGCCTCACCAGGAACAACAGTAGTGGCAGCAGCAGCCCAGGTATTGCAAGTGTTACTCAGAAATCATTTGAAGAGTCAGTATGCAGTCACTCCTCAACAGGAGTGAAGATCACATCACCAGTACACATATGCATAAACTTGAAGCTAGCTTTCATACTAGAGGAACAGGCAACTTTATGGGGAAAGTCAAGGAAACCGCACCACGAAGTTCAGAGGAGAAGATGTGCAGTACATCAGGGAGCTGCTACAGGTCAAGGACATCAAGAAGGAAAAGGATGACAAAAGGACAAGAAAGCTGGCACAGTAGCCTTTTTTCTGGACAAGCTGGAACATTTTGAAAGTGAGACAGCTCAGAAAGATGGCACAGAAGAGTGTTAACAGCAACAGGGAAGAATGCAGAATTCAGAGCATCTTTTGTAGCTATTTGGAAGTGGAACTCCTATCCTTCAGCAATCTCTTAGGCAAACACAGATAGAAGAGCCAATCTCCAACACAGGCGGATATCATAGGTTTCAGGGTAAAACAAAACAGCTCCTTTGTTTGGTATACCAGGTTGGTCAAATGCTTTCCTACCAGCAGCCAAGATTACAACAAGATTTAACTAAAGAAAAGCAGCACAAGCTCTGAAGTTTCCCCTTTCTGTGAAAGATGCCTATTACTTTATGAGAAAAGGAAAATACGTGGGACTTGCTACAATCAGAACCTACCTTTAAAGCCACAACTTCTGTACAGATGATATAAACATATCTGTTCCAATTCACCATCATTTGTAGTTGAGGACTCTCGGCTAGAGCTGTGTTTTCTCTCTAGAGTAGGGAATTATAAGCCTTATTAATACACTTGAGAGGGCTCGTTGAAACAAAAAGTGCACCCATGGGCAGGAAAGATGCCTAAAACCAGTGTTTATAACTATGTAACTGCATTCTGCTCCAGAAAGACACTGAAGTCTTTGATAACCTTGTACACTCGAGCCCTATTCCTTTATCCATCCTTTCTGAACTTGACTTTCCTGCAACTGCTAAGTTCCTCAGATACAGTTTTCACCTAGCACCACAACATACAAATAGAATCCAATGCCTTTATATTTCTAGATGGACTTGAGTTAATCGTGCATTCCACATAGCTGATCACATTGCCAGCTATAAAATCTGAAGTCTCAAAGTTTGATACTTCTGTAAATTAAAGCACACCTAAGGAAACAAAGAAGAGAAGGAACTTAAGGGACAGCAGCAGAGATGAACACACACATTTGGATTTTCCATTCTGTTATCCTTTTCTTTCCTGCTAAATTATACTTAACTTATAATTCAAATGAACTTCAAAAGAAAAGAACAAACAAAATGTTACGTCTCTGAGAAGTAACTAGGATAGTGCTGTCTGAATTTTTGTGCTAGACAATCACTACATTAAAGAAAAAAAATGGATGAAGTAGATTATAATCACACAAGTAAACGACATCCCTATTCTTAAATTGGTCTCTACCCTTGTTTGCACCTCTTACCAAGAAAAAATGCATAGATCTCCCTATTTCTGGTTCCTGTTAAATTTGGGGTTAGAAAAGCATAAGATTTTTATAAACATCAAGCACTTCGTTTCTCAGGAACCCTAATGCCTTGAAATTCACTTCACTTGTCAAGACACAAATCTCTGTCAATGAGTTAGGTGCAAGGCATCTCCTAAAAACGACATCAAGATGTGAATTCACTTTTCGTTTTCTTAATGACATCTGTGAGACCGTTACATTCACTATAGCGACTTTTCTTCTGATGTTTCCAAAAGTTGGTATCATTTACCTTTGCATGGTGAAGACTTGGCATCTTCGGTATCATACTTGTTCCTGTTGCCATTTTTTATGTCATGCATATTCCTATAAATGGAGGGTAGCTGCTCAATAATGTTTGAGCTCATTCCCTGTCTCTCCAGTTTCTCGTAACATTCTGACTTTAGTAAGTCATGGGATCGCTTGCAGCTGCTGCCAAATCTGCACTGTCCCCACAAAAAGTGCTGGCAAACATGCAGTTTGGTGCAGATCTTTTTATAGGTACAAGATCCATAAGGTCCATCACCTTTGTTATAATGCAAGCAGACCTTGGATAGAGGGGAAAAAAAAAAAAGAATTTAAAGTACAATGTGCTCATATAGACTGTTTGAATTCACGATTGTTAAATTTTTACAGCTATGTGTTTACATTTGCATTTAAAAGACTTCTACAAGTTTCTTCTTTCTTCTTGTTTTCCAAATGATTACTTGATAGTTTTTCCTTTTCCCTGGTAAGGCCTAGAAAGATCTTTCAACAGACAACACCATCTTACAGAAATTCTCAAGCAGATGGGATTTTGTTCTAAGTAACACAAATAAACGTAGGATAGTGCATTTTATTGTGTCACTATCCAAACTCTTCGGTTTTCTGTTTTCGGAACAGTGAACTTTTTTGAGCTGAATTTGATGGTAAGAGGGGTACTGGATCTGGCTGGGATGGAGTTAACTTTCTTCATGGCAGACCATACCACGCTACGTTTTGGATTTGTGACCAAAACAATGCTGATAACACATCAATGTTTCAGCTACTGCTGAGCAGTGCTTGCACAGTGTCAAGGCTTTCTCTCTTTCTCCACTCTGGTCCCCGCACTCCATGTAGGTGGGCAAGAAGCTGGGAGAGGACACAACTGGGACAGCAAGCCCAAACTGGCCAAAGGGATATTCCATGCTATATGCATTATATGCTATATGCATGGCATTCATGCTCTAAAATAAATTTTTTAAAAAAAGGAGGGGGGAGAGGTGGGTCCTTCTCACAAAGTGGCCCTTGCTCAGAGACTTGCTGGGTATCAGTCTGCTTGTGGGGGATAGTGACTAACTTCCTTTGCAAGGCTTGTTGCAGTACATCTTTCCTCCACTGTCTTTATCCCCACCCACAAGTTTTGTCTCTTTTGTTCTTCTTGTTTTCTCTCACCAGTCCTGCTGGGGACAAGGAGAGAGGGCTGTGCAAGTGCTTAGCTGCCAGCTAGGGTCAACCCACCACAGACGAGAACAGAGGATGCAGATTTAAAGTTCTGGATTCGCGTTACACCAACTAAACTGACACTTTAACACTTCCATCCAGTATCAAGCCTCTTCCACTTTGTGACACTCGCTGAAACACAAGGCTAAGAAACTGTCATGCTGCTACTCACCTCTGGTAAGAGGGAAGGGTCATTTTGAAGCAGAAGCTGGCGAAGTTCATCACTGTTTAAATTCTCAAGGCCATATTGTTTTAGAACACAGAGATTGTGGTCTGAGTGGAAGTTGTGAACAAACCTGCATTCCTTCCTACAAGTTAAGAAACCCGAGTGTGAAATGAGTGTAACAGACTAGCGCTATTTTGCTACCCCATTGGTATTGCACTACGTAGTTTAAAAAGCACACCAAACTAGCTAGTTTCAGAAAAATCTGTAGCCTCCTTTACAAAGTAATTATGTGATTTGATAAGCAGACTACATAATTACTCTGAGGATAATTGCCACACTATTTCTGATTTACAGTCATTATAGCATTAGCACAGCCTGACGATACCGGCCTTTGTGACCTGCGGCTCACAACCACACCTAAGAAAAACGCTGGAGTACCGCGCTCCCTCCCCCTCCAACCGCGAAGCACATTCCCCCGCTCCACGAAGCGCTCAGATTTTCTGCGTGTGGCAGCGTGTGCGGGGGGGATGCGGAGGGGCAAAGCCTTCCCCTTCCCACGGGCGCTGCGGGGGGGATGCGGAGGGGCAAAGCCTTCCCCTTCCCACGGGCGCTGCGGGGGGGATGCGGAGGGGCAAAGCCTTCCCCTTCCCACGGGCGCTGCGGAGGGGGTAGGCGGCGGAAGTCCGGCGGTGAGCTGGGGCGAAGTGTTGCGAACCAAAGTCTGTGAAACAATTACCTGCGTCTCTCTGCTTCGGGTGAAAAAAAAAAAGGGGGGGGAGGGAGGAGGGGGGGGAGGGAGGAGGGGGGGAGGGAAGGAGCATTTCCGACACGGAACGGGCAGCGAGGCCTTTCCTGAAGCCTCTTTCACCGACGGGAGCACGCCGAGCCCAAGGCCGGTCCCCCGGGCCGAGCCGGTCCCCCGGGCCGAAGCTCTCCGCCCACAGCGGGACAAGCGGAAGCGGTCGCAGCCGCCCCCACTTCCCCCCCCCCGCCCCGGTGCCACCACAGCTCCTGAAAGTAACAGACTTTTCTCTCCAAACCGCTCATCTTTCCCACAAACGCGCCCGGTGAGCGCTACCAGCGGAAACAGGGCAGCCGGCCCCGCCGCAGGGCACGGCCGGCGCCGCCTCGCCACCCCCCGAGGCCGGGGAAGGGACCGACCGTGGCGGGGAAGGGAGGCCGCCGAGGCCCGGAAGGGAAAGCGGGCTCCGCGGACGTGGGCCGGGCCCGGGGGCCAGGAGCAGCACACAAGCGCCGGGCAAACGGCCCCCCGCAGGGCCCAGCCCCGCCTGCCCGCCCCCGGCCCGGGCAGCGCTGCTCGGGTCCCCGCCGGCAGCGCCGGGCGGACAGGCGGCGGTGGAGGCGCCGCGGGCCGCCCCCCGCCCCTTACCTCGCCTGCTGGTTGCGGCAGAGCCCCTTCAGGTGGTACTTGCAGAGGTGCAGCCGCCCGCACTGCCCCTCGCAGCCCGCGCCGTGCTCCTGGCACAGCCGGACGGGGCTGGTGGCCACCACCACCACCGCCCCCGCCGCCGCCCCCGCCGCCTCGCCGGGCCGCCGCACCAGCGTGAACCGCTCCGCGTCCTGCAGCACCGGCGCCAGCCGCTCCGCCGTGGGCCGGCCCGGCAGCCGCCGCTGGAGCTCACTCTGCTCCAGGCAGCCGCCGCTGGCGCACAGCACCCGCAGCGCTTGCGCGGCTAGCGCCATGGCCGCGGCACGGCTGCCTTCCCCGGCCGCGGCCGGGCAGCCCCGCCTCGGCGCGCCCCACCCGCCGGGAACGGGGAAACGAAAACGAAAGCGGCGGCGCCGGGAACCGGCAGGTGGTGGCCGGGCCGCGGGCACGGCCGCCCCGGGGCGGGGTGGGGGCGGAGCGGGGCGCGTTGCCACGCTGCCCCGTCCCGCTGTCGTGGCTTGTTCCCGGCTCGGGGCGGCAGCTGCCCGTCACCGCCCGGGGCTGGGCCGCCCTGAGGTGCCGTTTGTGGTGCGGGTTTGTTTCAGCCTGACTGCGGGGAAGCGGTGAGGCGTGTGCAGTGCTGCTGCGTGAGAGCCCTTTGCCTCCCTCCTCCTCTCGGTTTTGGGGATATATTGGCTGTTTTTAAAGAAATTTGACAAAAAGAAAAAAAACCACCAACGGGTGGCAGCTGCGAACTCGCACCGCCCCCATAGGAATAAGTTACCCAGAGGAGAAAAGAGACTGCAGTCAAGTCTTTTTCACCACCTTCGATTACAGAAAGAAGGCTGGTGTGTGAATTCTACCGTTGGAATCATACAGTTAGGTTGGAAGAGACGTTGGAGTCCAACCATTAACATAACACTGCCAAATCCAGCACTAAACCCATATCCCTAAGCACCACATCTACAAGTCTTTCAAATACTTCCAAGGATGGTACACTCAACCGCTTCCCTGGGCAGCCTGTTTCAGTGCTTGACAACCTTTTCAGTGAAGAAACTTTTCCTAATATCCAATCTAAACCTCTCCTGACCCATCTTGAGGCCATTCCCTCTTGTCCTAACGCTTGTTACCCAGCAGAAGAGGCCAATACCCACCTCATTACAACCTCCTTTCAGGTAGCTGTAGAGAGCGATAAGGTCTCTGCTCAGCCTCCTTTTCTCCAGGCTAAACAACCCTAGTTCCCTCAGCTGCTCCTCGTAAAATTTGTTCTCTAGACCTTTCGCCAGCTTTGTTGCCCTTCTTTGGACAAGCTCCAGCACCCCAATGTCTTTCTTGTAGTAGGGGGCTCAAACACAGTATTTAATGTATGATCTCACTGGTGCCAAGTACAGCGGGACAATTACTTCCCTAATCCAGCTGGCCACACTATTTCTGATACAAGCCAGGGTGCTATTGGCTTTCTTGGCCACCTGGGCACACTGCTGGCTCATACTCAGCTGGCTATCGACCAATACCCCCAAGTCCTTTTCTGCCGGGCAGCTTTCCAGTCACTATTCCCCAAGCCTGTGGCGTTATATGAGGTCGTTGTGATTCAAGTGCAGGACACAGCTCTTGACCTTGTAGAATCTCATGCAATTGGCTTCGGCCCATTGATCCAGCCTGCCCAGATCTCTCTGTAGAGCCTTCCTACCTTCAAGCAGATCAACATTCCTGCGCAACTCCCACCCACTAGAAAAACTTCTCAGTTAAGGTTTCTGACCTGTGTCCGTTTTCTGATGATACGTCATGAAGGCCCTTCTCACACTCCTTTCCTTTGAATATCTAAATTAAAAGCTCAGTCATGGGCATGCATCCGCTGGACGTGCAACTGCCCTTATTGCAACACTCATAGTGTCACCTGCTACACAGTGTCACCACATCCTCTTTCACTCCAGCCATTGTACCAGACGATGGCAAAGCAATGTGCTCACCCTCTGGGAGCTCACAGACTCCTTAGAAGGGGGACCATCTTTTTTGTTTCTTAAGTGCCTTCCTCTTTGGGTCATTTCATCACTCCTGGTGCTGTATTGCATTCACTCAGAGGGATGCTTTAAATGATGGTAAAACAAAGAAGTAAGACATTATTTAAGTCAGACTGGCAGCAGTAAGCACGGGGACTGTTAAAGTGGATGGTGATTCTCATTGAACGAGAATCCTGCCTGCTTCCTCCTTTTGCCAGTCAGATTCTGTTGCACCTTTCCCCTTGTCTTGTCTTATTTCCTGTTTGCCCTGTGAGATCAGGAAGAGAGTGACAAAATGAGAAGCTAGACAAGTACATTGAACAGAACAACTATACTAGATCAGTGAGAGGTTCATATAGATCTGTAGCCTGCCTCTGACAGGCCATCGACAGATGCCTGGGAGGCAACATGAGAGTCTGTACCGTTACTGTCTTCCATCCCTCCCTTCCAGGGTCCGCTGATTAGATTTCCTGAAATGCAGGAAAGGTGCTCTTTACTTTCTTGGTCAGTTTCTGATTTTATAATAACTGATCATATACCCCTTTGTTGTCTCTTTTCCAAATGGAAAAGCTTTGGTCTATTTTAGTCTTTCGTTGTATGGAAGCAATTCCATCGCTTGGGCTGTCTTTGTCCTCCTGTATTCCTTAAGACAGTCTTTCCTTAAGGGGCAGACCTGCAGATGCTATGCAAGATGTGAGTGCATCCAATGTGCACAGTGGTTTTTCAGTGTTTTTTATTTTGTCTTCTGTTGCTTTCCTAATAATCCCTACTGTTGGATGAGGCTGGGAGTGTCGTGGTTCATTTAGATATCTCAAACTTACAGGACAACATACTCTGTAAATTGAACTTTATTTTCTGAGCTCATTAGGAAGGAAGACAAACAAGCATGTCAAACAATGGCTGAGTCCCCTTTTGTACAGACTTGTCTAAAATGTCAATTCACTATCTCATCACTTCATTAATTCATGAAGTTCCCAACTCACAGGTTCTCTAACTCATGACTCATAACTCATAACTCATGTGTCCATGAGCTAAACAGTTACCTAGCCGAGAGTGAGAGTGCTCGTCCTTCCTCCTCTGTCACAGTGCGGGAGTCCTGTGTGTCACACCAGGAAGCACAAAAGCCTCAGCAGTTTGGCTGCTCTTAGATCAGCTTCAAAAGCTTTTCAGGTAAGCTGGTGGTATTTATACCTCCCAGCTTGGAAGTTTGATCTGTGCCATTTCCATAAGTTAGTGGATTCTGACTTCCAGATAATTAATATGCAAGAAAGCAGGAGATGATGGCTGCAGGAGACAGCAAGCTGCAGGTGGTAACAGCTGCGTAATGACCTTTATCCCTTCCTGTCCATTCTGTTCTCCGGAGCTCTTGCTCTTGCTTTGACTTAATGACGCTGCTCCTAGCATATGAATGAACAGTCACATTGGAGCTGGTGTTTTCATAGAATTAAATCATTTTCCATAGATATTATGCCTGACTAGTAATAGTTCAGAATCCATCACTATACTCATGAACATAGGATAGTTTCTACCTTCTTGTCTAATTCTACACTGAATTTCAGCTGCCGTTTCATCATCCAAGGTACTATAGGGTCTGCCAGTAATTCTTCATCGTTTGCCTTAATCACTATTTTCCTAAATCATACAGTGTTCTCAGCAAGTCCTACTGCCTTATCCTCTTTTCCTGATGGTTTACGAGTATGTTGAATAGTGCAGGACTGAGCAGGCCTGCATTGGGGGACTGCCCTCTGCTGGGAAGATCTTGTGGAAATCTAAGTCAACTGTACGAACTCTCCTGACCCTTGCCTACATACTTGTTAATGCCCTCAAATAGTTCTAATGTGTTTCTGAGGTATGAATTTAAAAAGACCTTGCTGGCTTTTCCTTAGTATTTACTACTTCCGACACCTTTTGTTCCACATTACAGGTTTTAGTAATTTGGTTTCCTGCTCTGCAATTCTCTGGATCCTCACTGTGATCCAAGTGCCACATTTTCTACTTTCAAGTCCTCTAGTGGCCAGGCGCTTCTAAGTGAGAGATTACGCACCACAGATAAGAATTGACAGAATCACAGAACAGTTGAGGTTGGAAAGGACCACAGGAGCTTGTCTGGTCCAAACCCAAATTCAGCTATTTCATCCTTGGGTTGTTCAGAACAGGAGTGGAAGCCTCCTAATTTTGACATATCGTCATATGTTTTGAAATTGTTGGATAACTATATGTACTGTCACATCAGTAGGCAATATCTTGACTGAACCATCACTCAAGGTACCCTCCCACAGTCATAAACAGCATTGAAGCCAGCATGGTACTAAACAACTTCCATTCTCCCCAGTAGCCTCTATTTATTTTTCTGTCCAGTGCCCTAAGCCCATCCTGTCTAACTGGCTTCCGTGTCCCAACATCACTGTGCAGTCCAGGTAGCTGTTTGAACCTCATCTCCCCTGCACACCTTTTTTCCTTGTGCTTCTGAAAAACAACACTCATTTGGCAGAAACGTGACACTTTTTCCATCATAGAATTTGTGTCAAAGACTATGTGAATGCAGAGGTTAACCTTATAGAGGGGGAAGTACAAAGGAGACCAGTGTAAAGTTGGAGTTGGAGGGCTGTTTGCAGGTAGCTTTACGGCATTGCAATTAATTCCAATGGGTCAGTGTGTGTATCACAAGGAAGTTCACATTGCTGTTCCTGCTTTGCAGCTAGAATGAGTTTTTCGAGGCTCTGGAGCAGAGCTATCATTCTATCTCTTTTCATGAGAACAAAAGCAAAGCTAGGAAAGCAGCCAGTGACTGATGCAGAGAGAAGATTTGCAGAGCTGCCTTTGAATTTAAGCACCTTTCCATCCCTGAACACATACCCGATGTAAATCATAGCTTATTGCTCTCATACAAGTTTCTTGTAGTTTATTTTGTGGCATGTTCCTCAGGAAGAAAAAAAGTACCTCTTTGATTTGATGGAACTTCCCCACCTATGAATTATATATAAGCAAAATTGTATTTTCTCCTTCTTCAGAAGAACTTTCTGCTAATGGAAAAGTTTTCATTTGTAAAATTAAGTACCACCAATGTAAGAAAGGGTTACATCAGACCTCAAGGACGCATAAGGCAAGTGGCTTCTCTTTGGCTCCCCAGTACACTAATTAAAGGTAAGGCTGGAACTGTTTTCTTAAATGCCATTGTAGCATAATTGCATATATGCTGTTCTACCTGCAGTTTATGACTGCTTTGTGCGTTGGCCCTGTAATAAGCTCCCTTTAAGCAGTTCCTATGGTTTCTGAAAAGCCACTGGACTCAGAGTACATTGATTTTTAATAATTGTGGGACTCCGGTACTGCAGTTTCAAGGACTCACCTTTGCTAACACCTGACATTGTGCTATGAAAACTTTACTCTAGAAATTTTCAAGTGTCAATCATTAGACTAATATCTTTATTTTTAGGAACAGTTGATGGATAGTTGTGCTAATTTGAATTGATACATCATTTCATAATCTTGCATGCATCAATCTTCAAAATATTGTAATTTAATGATTTTCCTGTGAGTTTTTGTATACATCTTTAAAACATCCATTATCATAGTAGTGCATGGTGCCCCCACTACCCACCCCATCCGCGTGTTTTAGCCCTTCTCTTAGCTATCATGGGGAAACTCCTAGCTTTGTGTTGTCTATTCTAGAAGATGGTGTAAAGCAAACAGGCAGAACAAGACAGATTTTAGGCACAGTTTTGAGCTAGGATGTTCTCTGGTGAAACACCTTCTGGTTGATAACAGCTGCATTGCTGACTTTCAGGAGTCCAGAAGCTTAGAAGTGTGGTATGTTTGCTTGTGAATGTATTTGATTGCCTCTCAACCTACATTTAAACACGTTAGGTGGGCAAATCAGTTTCCCAGTGATGGTCTGACAGCACAGTTACTTTTAAACACTTGGCTAAACCTTCTGTAATTTTGTCTGCAACTGGTCTGTTTATAATGTCTTGTATATGCTACGTATTATTTCTATGTACTACTCAATTTCTTCACTTATGACTTGTATTCCTGAAATCTGGACTAATTGACAACATCTCTGCATACCAAGCTTACAGGTACAATCCCAAGAGTTTCCCAGTGGCAGACTAAACTAAAAATCAACCAGCGAACCGATGACACATGCACCCAGAGCTCAAAAGCAAGAAACTAGCAACTCGGTTCTGGTGCAGTACATGAGTGGCACCAGACTGTGGGGCTGTTGGCTGTCCCAGAGATCTTGCAGCCTCTGCAAAGAGCAGGATAAATCCTCATTTTCTACTTCCAGCTCTCATAGAAGGACTGAGCTTATTTTCAGATACTAACAGTATAGCCTGGACAAGACATAGGAAAAACTGGCTATTTTATAAGAATGGACCAGCCTAATGGTATATGCGAAAATTTGTATTGTGTACAGTTTGCAGTTTGCTTTGTTGCATAAATGTATTTCAAGTCTCCTTGCTTCCAAAAATAAAAATAAATTTGGGCTAAAAATTCACAATATAGTTAGTGATGCTGTTGTTTGTTGTCTCTAGTTTATTTTATTGCAGTTTTAGTTACTTGGTGCAGCTGAAAGTGTCTGTTTATTGTGTGAGCTATAAGCTTTTGTTCTTCTCAGCTTCATACCCTTAAAAAAGGTATCGTATTCACACAGATCCATTACCTTCTACACTGGCTTCCTTCATCTTTCGGATACCTTCCAAGAACCTCTATTCTAGACTCTTCTTTCCTCTACTGCTCACGTGTCTCCCCTACTTTATTCCTGTAAAGACTGAGTTATGTCATGAGGGTTAATGTGGGAGGGAATCTTTCCATTACTTTTGAGGCCTTTTTGAGGTGGCTGTTTTGCTAAATCAGTATTTCTAGAGGCTCCTCTCTTGCTAGAAGAGCAATGCAGAAACCTGTCAGTTTACATGTAGACGTCCCCCTAAAACTCCTGTGTTTGCTGGAACTAAGCCTCTGAAACACATCTCTCTTCTAGGACTTCTTAACAGAGTTAATGACTCCTTTAATATTACAATGATCCTCATATGAGCAGTAAGCGAGGCATATCCTGAGCAGCAGTATTTTGATTCACCTATGGACAAGCTGTGTGAATGGTAGTATATGTGCTAGCTATAGCTACACAGAATGCCTTTAACAAGTGGCTCTTCTTGGCTTTGTCCAAATTTCTTGCCATGATCATTTTTATACCTGTGAAAATATCTTAACCCCAATGTCAGTCCTTTAAAGGACAGGGAAGGCATCATGATTGTGATAGGGGAAACAAACCAAATCCATTGATTTCAGCTAAGTGTGTTCCTGTTTCTTTTCATTTAGAATAGAAATTCAAGGTGAAACTTGTGCAAGGTGGGAGGGGAAAGCATGGGAACTAACCAAAACAAAAAAAAAAATTGAAACATGCAAATAGAGAGAGCCAAAGAAGCCTTTTGTTATTTCACAACAGTTTTGCCTGCATTTGTCACCAAGTTATTCACTGTCTACATTAGCCGCTGTCCTAATATACTGAACCTGAATATACCTGTTAATTCCTCCTTTACACCTTCCACTTTCTCATGGGAGTGACCTTCGTGCTGACAACTAGTGAATAGCAATTCTATTTTTTTTAAGGTACAAGTTGCCACCAAATCATTTATCTGTGTATCACAAATATTTGCTTAACATGCATGCATTTAAATTAGCAGTTCCAACAGTTCAAATGGTTCTTTTAAAAGCTCAGTACTTTCTCAGAGTTTCTTATGATTAAAAAAATGTGATTTGTTAGGAACCAGAACAGTTACTGAACCCTATGTCGTGTTTCATTTTGCACCGCAACTACCAACAATGCACAAGTTGGCCTCATCATACAGTGTTTCATCTCGTGTTAGACAAAATACGAAATTCCATTGATAAGAACTTACCTCTGATCAGTGTCCACCAGCAGTATAAAAAGATATGTTTATGGCAGCATGCAATAGCTGTGAATGAAAATTTCTGTCTGCACGTACTAGTTCAAAAAACCTTACTATTTTATGGCTAGTTAATTGGTATTTTTATAATATCAAACTGATTTGGAACATGGGACAGAAACGGTCAATTAGATCATAAGCTCTAGTCTCCCACAATCACTAGAAACTCATTTTTTAGATATCCAATTCAAAAAAGTCCACAGCAAAACCAACAGACACCCTGAGCCCCAGAAAGCTCTTTAGCACTTTGCAACAAATTTAAGACCTGTAGCCTCTGAATACACCAAGGAAAAATCAGGATCATCGTAGCTGTAGGATTCATAGGGTTTTCAGGCATTCTGCCCAATGTTGTTGAAGATAGCAATCAATTTCATATAGAAAACATCCCAAGCAAATATTAAACCCTTCTAAAACTACCTTTGCAAGACATCAAAACTTGTGTTTCCCAGCTGCTAGACCCTACTTTCCATTGAAGCTTCCTAGTTTCAGTGAAAACTTAATGGATTTTTCTTGCGACTTTTTCTTCTGTGAGTTCATTTGCTGCTCTGTGTGATTGTCAGCTAAACACAAAATTGTTCACGTGGTGGGTCACACATCACCTGGAATGTCACAGGGAAATGATTTGGAGATCAGTAGCAGCTACTCATTGAGATGGGATAAACAGAAGGAGCAAAGGATCTCATCAAAAGCAATTAACATTCTGCGCTTTCAAAAGCTTGTAATGGTAGTATACTAAGGTACGTAGCTAACATATTCATATTATCTTAAACAGCTATCTAGAATCTCAACCAAAACAGATGCTTGATAAAGGGAGACCTAAATTGTACATAATATTTAAGTGTGTATCGTTTAACTGGAACTGAAGCAGTGAAATGAAAATATATTGAGAGAGATTTTCAATATACAGGACATTCTGCAGAAAAGTACTTTCAGTAGCACCAGAGGCAATACTACTGATGCAGTAAAAAACCATTTCAGAGAAGTCTGCTGCATCTTCTCTTCTTAGGTCAGATGAGCCACAAGAGAGGGCTTTTTTGGCCAGGTACCCACTCCAACTGGCAAGATAGGCTGGCTACTCTGGATTATCTGTCATTGATCTGTGCAAGGTAAATGTTCTACATTGACATAGAACAAGCACATTTATCAGCTGAACTGCTGTTAGCCTTGTAGTCCATTTTGCCACACACCTCTATCTGTACTAAACTATTTATTTGGGCTATCTGCCTATGTAGGACCTTATAATTTCTGTATTAAAATACATTCCATGCATTTTTAGTGTAATGATTGCTTTTACTTCTTCTTCAAAAGTCTTAGAATAAAGCTAGTATGTCTGGCAAAATGTATGATGTGGAAATATTGGTTTTGTTCTACAAGAATAGTGCTACTATATGCTAGCAAGTTTCAGGTTCTATTCAAAAAAGAGGAACTTACTTGTAATAAACATTATGCTGAGTCATATAAGTCTTCTAAAAGTAGATTTACAATTGTTTCCTAACATTCTCATGGGAATTCCATACTTGCAACAGAGATTATTTTAATCAAAGCTGATGACATTTTTTTTCAGCTTATTTTCCTTTCATTTGATATCTTTCAGTTCCCAAGTTATTACTGGTCTGTGTCATTTTCACAAGCGTCTTTTCATCAGCCTTTGTACTCTGAAACAGCAAAGAATGAGCTCTAAAAAGGCAGCTTGTGGGATTTATATCACTGATGCTTAATATTTAACTTTAGGCAAATAGTACTGATTAAGAGACAATCCGATGACTTGAAATGATGCACAAAGGAAAATATAGCCATGCTCTTTTTCTGGTTTTAATTTTGCTCGTTAAAAAAAGACCTGATGTCTCTCTTTCCTTGTCAGTATATAAATGTAATATTTTTCAGTACATATATCAAGATCTCCATGTCACGTTTGTGTTAGAAGGCCATGGACAGCTAGAAAATGAATGAAACCATGAAATGAGTAGAGCAGATATGCCAAAACTGTGGCTTCTTAGCCCCAGGCACATCTTAAGCTCTAACTGCATCTCATAACTAGCTGGAGTCTGTGCTAGGACAGAGGCCATTTAGTAATCTTAACTCCTCATGTGGTGCTTCTGAGGCTGACGTTGCTTGGAAATTTATTTGCAAGCTCAGCCCAGACACTTTCCTACATGGAGCACTAGCAATATCGTCATCATCTCTGGCCTGTAAACACTCCCAGAGATTCCCCGGCCCACAACTTTCTGAAGTATCTTGCATGTGCTTTGTGCCTGTAATCCATCTGAGATTTTGTTATTTTGGTAATTTTGAAAGTAGAGATGAACAATGAGAATCTGAGAATTGAGGGGAAGGAATTTTTAGCTAGTTAACGTTTTTGTGAATGTTGGTTTATATGAATACCTCTCTCTGAGTCAAAAGTCTTCAAAACATTTTGGAAAAATTTTATTACTGCTCTTAAAGACTTACACACTTGCATCTTCTGGAAAGGATCAAGAAGTCACTTTAAAAGTCCGTAATTTTTTAAAAAAGGAAGATAAGACTACATTCTAAAGTAAGAAATTAGTTACAACACAAGCCTCTTGTCTGTGCATACAGTGAAAACTCCTGTAAAAGGATGTTAAGATTACAAACTAAGTAATCAAAAGTTAGTTACGACATGGCAAAATTAAGTTGACTGGTACAACTTTAATTTTCCCTCACTGTGTTCTGGTACTATTTTGACATGACCATCAGCTGTTTCTGCCACAAGATCCTTCCTTCATTCAGTGCATGTATGGGATAGCACTCTTTTAGTGACTAATTAGCCAGTGGGATTTCGTTACTGATGGCATAGCCAAGCCTTATTTACTACACAGTCAGGTGTTGCTTTCAAGAGAGAATTGCTAACCTCTTTAGAGGCTTTTTTATGCTTCCCCTACTACAGGACATGAATGCTATGTAAACATAAAGACATTTATATTCCTAAGAGCATTGTGATGTGAAGATAATTTTATTATCCCTGCTTTACTGATGAAGGCACAAAGAGATTAACTTAGAGAATACCCACTATTTTTGTGTATTAGATGTAAGACACCTAAGAAGTCATGTTTCAGAGAGTGCAGTATTTGTGGGCAGTTTGTGGGCTCAGGCCAGTGTTCAGTGGCTACACTTGCAGCTGGTACTGCTCAGCATTTCTGCAAATCTGATACCGGGGTCTCAAGTCAGAAATCCCAAAAATGAGGAACATACAGTAAGAGACCACCTGTGAGAGTTTGTTCAGAGGGACTTGCCTAACATCATTTGAGAACTCTGTGGTAGAGGCTGGGTCAGAACCCACTTCTCCAGGGTAGCATTCAGCTGCTTTAATTGTGAGAGCATCCTCTCTCTTCCTTATTCACTAGACAATTTATAACTTCTGCAACAGACTCAGCAGGGTTTCTGCAAAGGACAGTCTCATTTACTGAACAGTCCCAGTTCACCATTACAGCAAGATTTATTTCATGCATAGAAAAAAATAGTGTCCTTCAGAGAAGACTCTTAAAATATATGCCCAGGGAGGAGGGAAGGCAGATGGTTATGTTTTGATTTGGTGTTTTCTGTCTTTGGAGTGCTTCCTCATTCTCCTGGAAGAGGCTCCCCCATGCCCTGCTTTCAGATTCCTCAGTTAACAAAACTAACATTTGGAAAAAGCCTGGCGTAAAAACACCCTTCGGTCTGCCTCCTGCGTCTCCACCATTTGTGTTAACTGCTCAGCTGATGGCAATAGCAGGATATTTGCTGCAGCAGGGAATCATGAAGTGTCCAGGTGAAATCTTGGGCTCCACTGCAGTCTTGGAAGTTTGGGAGCGGGAAGAGGACATTTGTCCTTTCCCCCTCCATTCCTCAAGTTTGCCCTCTCCTTCCCTTTTCTTTCAAAAGCCAGTCTTCCCTCTCCACTGTCTTTGGCTTTTGTTCTTCTTGCCCCTCAGTGCAAGACATGTTGGCTGAGGCTTCTCATCCACAATCCTACTGTCTTCATCCAGGTCCCACAAAATTAGTCCAGATTCTTTTATGAATCATAGCCTTCCTTTATCTTCTTACCAAATAGGTTTTAATCCTCTCTTTTCAAATCCTGATCAAATCACTTTCTGACACCTTTCCCCACCACTCCACTGAACACACTGGAGTTCAGAGCCAGTGTCTGTGCGACCACCTTCCATCTCTAATGATCTCCAGCTCCCAGTCTTATTTCCCATCATCTTCTACTCTTCTAATTACCAGCAGCAGTTTCTTTCTTACACCTCTCCTGGAGTCCTGCATTGCAGTCTCTGGTACTGCTTTCTCCCAAATTCAGCCTTTCTTGTGCCTGTATTCCAGTCAAGCAGCTACTTGTCCCATGAAGCTTCAGTGCTTTCCAGGTGGCAGTAGAAGAAAAAGTTGCTCTGAAAGAGCAGGGAAAACATGATTCTCGCACTGCAAGTGCTCAACTGTGTCCTGGTACAAAGTTTCAGTTAGAGGGCTGATTTTCCCCTGCAGCACTTGTCCACAGCATGTGCTGGTGGAAGAGTGCATGCGCAGTCCCATGCCTGGGAAGAAGCTGGGAAGGAACAAAGCACACTCCACTGCCCAGGATCCTCCAGTTTCAGATGCTGAAGTATAAAAATTCATTGAGCACGAGTGAGGAGTTGCAGTGGTTTGCAGTGTAATTTAAATTCAGATGAGTTTTTATGGAACAGAAAAAAACACGTCCCCACCACAAACCGTACCACACCTGTGAGGTTTTCTGTGTCTGATCAATAGCACAATTAAACAGTTCTGAAGAAGATGTTTTTTAAGGACAATGCAGTTCTGCTTGCCATGCGTTTCAGCTAACTTGAATAAATGTTCAACATGGGGCACACAGTGACATAAAACCATAATATCTACCCAGTTATTTCTGTCGTGATTTGCATTTATGGACCTTTCTCGACATGTATTTAGAATCAACCTTGAAAGCAGGCAAGAATTATGGGTCATCCCCCATGTTGTTATGACTCCCTGGCGTGGATGGAGTAAAGCTTGATCCCTTAGGCTGTGTGTATGAAATATGTAATGTTTCTGTCATGATTAATTTAGCTTAGGCTCTATATTCCCTGAATTTTAAAGTTGTTCAATCCTCCAACATATATTTTGCACAGATAGTGTTAAGAGCTTGGCTTAAAATGAGAAGAGTACAACAGACACAGGTCAAAAATATTATTCAATTTGAAGATTGATGTAGATTGTTTCTCATTTTCTCTTGCTGCATCATGTTAACGATGTAACTTGCAAATGGCCCTCTCTGGAATCCTATTTATATTTGTTTCTGTAAGGTGTCTGACATTTTTTTTTTAGATCTATTAAAATAAAAGACATTGCCTCTTACCATGCAGTAATCAGGATCTCAACTTG
The DNA here is from genome assembly GCF_009769465.1 of Tauraco erythrolophus. Lineage (NCBI taxonomy): Eukaryota > Metazoa > Chordata > Aves > Musophagiformes > Musophagidae > Tauraco > Tauraco erythrolophus. The sequence goes on along the minus strand of NC_141468.1, from coordinate 65,461,197 downwards.
TCCAGGCATGTAAAGCATGTACTTAGTTTTTAGTTAAAATCTGTTTCTCATTAGGCATGAGTTTAAGACCACAACTGAATGTTTTCTAGAATTGGGTCTCTAGCTCTGAATATATTTGAACTGATCTTTAAAGAAGTCACTATAAATTAAACCTCTCATATCTTTGTTCTGGACTCTTGTATATGACTGAATTAAGCAGCTAGCTGGTCATTAGCTTAATAGCAATTTCATAAAACAGGCAACCAGAAGCCTTAACTTATAAACCCATGATTCCACTTCTCAGTTCAAGTTTTTTCGTGTTTCTTTTGTACCTACCTTTATCAGATACATCCTAGAAAACTTAAGTGAGCTAGACTCACTGAAGTCATGTTATAGGTGTGGGTTGGGGGAATTCCATGGAAGACATTTACAGGACATATATAAGGCTAAGGTGTGGCATAACTGTCAGGTCTCTTGCTTCTTTGCTGAATTCAATGATAATTCAAAATGCAGGCATCTATCCTCTTTCTGTTGTAGATCTCTCTTAAAGGAATTAGATTTTAAAGTGTTTATTTGATTCTGTGGACTTCTGTGGCTGACGAGTGGAAGTGGGAATGACAATGCGGCTGAAAAAGTATTCCTAATTTTTTATCTTAACTGATAGCTTTTCCTCTTATATTTCACTTTTCTGGTCATTTACCCAATAGAATGTAGGAAAAAAACCTCACAGACAAGTTAGTTGTTAGATTTTAACATTTCTTTTACCTCAATAAGAAATTGAAAAGAGTGTGGCCAAATAGAAGCCATTGCAAAAAGACAGTTTCATTTGAAATTTAAACCCAAAAGCCACTCAGCTTTAGAAAATTCTCTTTCAAAAAAGATTCAAAGCCAGGAAACAATATTACCAACATGCCTCCTACCCTACCATCAAGGACAGGATTTCTTTAACACCAGTTTGTAAAAATCCCCAAAGCCTAAGTGCTTCTTCAGCACTTCCCTGATAATATAGGAAGCATTTATTTGCCAGTCATAGCACTTTATGCCCACATAACTGTTTGCCTCATCAAAGCATAAAACCCCATTATTTGGGACAGCTGTTTTTTAGACACCTTCAGAGTACAGTAGTGACAGGAACTCTATTTTTAAAGAATATCCTTTGCCACTCTGCTGTTCCTTAAAATGTATTTCTTTGACCTAGAATTCTCGCAGAATTCTGACCTCATTCTACTCCTTCAATAAAGACAGAATGTGCTGCATTTTTTTGTAATATGACAATTATAACACCAAGAATGGCTTTAAATACTTTTTGTATTTTAACTACTTTCATTCAGAGCATTTGACTGCAAGGTCAGACGTTTTCATGTCTCCAACTGAGCTAGATCAACTGGTTTTGTCTCACAGCTATTACTGTCTTCCTCCCATCCGTACAGCTTCCTTCCTTTCAGATGACCTGTTTTCAAGTCTTCATTACTCTTTCCAGCTCAGCCCTGTGTAGGAAACACCTGTCCAGCTCCCTGGTGGGACTTCATGTAGATATCTGCCCCTGAAAATGTGAAAATGGACGTTTCGACAGCAGCTCAAACTGCTATGCTTCTGGTGGTTGCACGCTTAAACATTTTCTTAACTTTGTGGTACCAGTCATGTAGTATGGTAATAACTTGCATGGGAATGATGTCAAAATGATCCCACATTTTACCTTAATAGAAAAAATGTAAACATATTTACTTTGCAATGCATCTTCCTGGGAAGGGCAGTTGGCCTTCCTGTTGCACATTGTGGAATTTGGGCGAGCCTGTCAGGGTATTCTATTTATAATTATTTAAGACAAAAGTACCTGCAGCTGAAATAGCTGGAGGAAGATTCCTATGGAACACTTCATCTTTTGGTTGAAAGCCCGAACTTATTTCTCTTTTCAGTTTTCAGGAGGTTAAGGACAACATACAGTTTGCTTTTCTAGTCTTGGTCTTCTGATGAAATTGCACATTTTTGCATGAAAGGTGCTGCAGAGAAGTCTTACTGTGTTAAAAATGTTTTCTTCCCATTTTAGGTGGGTGGAAATTTAGGTGGTGGAAATTTATTTCTTTTATAGAGTCTCATAGTATTTCTACCTATTTTGAAGTTATAAATTAAATATGTACACTTCATAGGCCTTATATTAGTATGCTGTAGGGTGTTGAATTTCATTTAAGGTAAAGGTTAGCTTGCATTCTTATAATGAAAAAAGTACTTTGTATACTTATAATGTATAATATTGGTATTTTTATTAATAGTGCACTCATTATTTCTATTCTCTAGCTCAACAGTCTTAGGAATCTCAGGCTGGCTCCATTATTTTCTTCCACTGTTTTTGTTATAGGTGTATTTTTCTATTGCTGGTAATTTACAGAGGATTGAAAGATAATTTAGGACCTGCTTAATAATAGATGTTGATTCTTCTTCTTGCTCAACAGCTACAGATATGGTCCTTCAAGAGATGCTTACATGGTCTGTCTGAACCTGATATGCATCTCGTCTTAAAAATGTTAGGATTATATTAGATTTATACTGTTTGCTTCTATGTAAGTCTACTCTGGGTCTTTTAATTGGTTTTGGGTTTTGTTTTGTTTTGTTTTTTCTCATCTGCTACAGTGTTTCTAAGACCTTCTTTTAATTTTTCTTTAAATCCCTGTCTTTTTTTTCCATTTGTGTCTGTTTTGTGGTAATTGTCATTGTATCCAAACCCTTGGTGCCGATCCTTTAAAGCCAATCTATTCTGAGACTTGATAATCGCTATCAGTGATTATTCAGCTTTGGCATATGAATGTTAGAATAGGAAATTCATGGAAGCAATACGTCAGCCACAGGGAGGTCTGTGTACAATTGATTGATGGAAACTAAGTAGGTCTCCGTGCTTCTCCTGTTCTTATTCACTTCCTTAGGCATGCAGCGTGAGCAGCAATCAGAGACAAGATACTGAGCTGGATGAACTTCTGATCAGAGTCATTTCAGCCATTCTTGTCTTCTTAAGCCTTGTTCTTAAATGCTGCCTCCCTCCTGCTCACAGCTAAGGTGGAACACGTTACATTCCCTACATACTCTGTTTTTGAACTACACAACAAATCACATCAACAATTCCAAATTCTTGCACTGCAGCCAGCAACCATGCTATTACCTGCTTTTATCAGTTTTCTTAGAAGACGTATATATTCTGATAGTGTTTCCTTTTCTCAAGTAGTCATCACTTCAGATTTGTTTCTAGGCTCTACCTGGAAGTATTATCATCAGGAAACGAATTTGCACTCTTACTCAAACTGAGCTAGAAAACACTATTCTAGCTCTGTAAGTATTTAATTCTATGTATGGTTCTCCACTTGCATTTTAAGTTTTCTAGATGATTAGAGATCTGAATGTAACACAAAAATGCCATGAGAGTCACCACATGCAGATGTCCTGGCATTACCCAAAGATTTGTAGCTTAAGGAATGAAATGATATCTCCATATTTAATAGCCCTGAGTAGATTTCCCTCCAATTTCTTTTTGAAAAGCCATTTTTTCTTATTTCTTAGTTTCTGTAGCATCCTGTAGATAACCAGTATCTTCTGTAAATTGACCATTTGTTATGTGAGGTATGGTATCCTTTGCTGGCTGTGCACTTACCTCCTGTGGTGTCCTTGTAATACAAGGACTGTATTGGAACTGTAATATATCTCTTTTCTTTTCATATATCTCCTACTCCTCCTCTGTTTTGCTCCAGGTTGAAGAAGCAATGCGTGTTTTATGAATACATAGAAGTGGTTCAGTCTGACTAGATCAGTGCCTTCCTTCTTCCTAATGCTGTCCAGGATCCTATATGCTGCACTTTTTCCCATCTGAGGTCACCAGTATTGTCCAAGCTGGCAGCTGCTTCTAGATAATTTTTAATGCTAATGAACAGGCCTTTCACCTCATGTGATTTTGGACACTTTGTTTTAAAATGTGGGTGAGAGCTGCTTGTTTTTAGTGCTATGGTTTAGTGGCGAGAATGCTTGCTATGGAATGGTTAATGGAGATTCAAACATAGATGTCCCTCTGAGGTGCAGCTGCAGACGAAGACGTGCCATAGCCTGGATTTACCATACAGGTCTACTGTTAAGGACCTTATCCTGAATGGTGGGGAACATGAGGTTAAACTCCTGAAACCGAGGGGGGAACTGAACCCACATCACTACCGTCTGGTGCAGCGCTGCAATCAGTGCTGTGGCTGTTGATTTGATTTTGAGGTACAAAACAGCTTTCCAGAAGCTTCAGAGGGAGCCTAAGGAGAGTAATGTATTGCATGCTGGAGACAAGGCACCAAAACAATATGTATTTCGGTACTTTAACTGTAATGTCTGCTCTTTATTGACCTGGCCATAAGTCTCTGCAGTGGAAAGGCAGGGTTTCTGACTTGTAATATGGTTGCAGATGCTACAGTAGTTATTGTATGCCTGTCTTCTCAGCTTTTCCAAAATAGACTCAATTGCATCCTTACATTCTTTGGAGTTCAAAAGTCTCTGTCATCTAATCTTAACATTTGTCCAATCTCAGCTTTGTGATTTCGGGGGAATGGGATTGAAATCAAATTAATCCCAAATGACCTAAACCCTCCTTGAATCTGAAGGTATGTTTCTTCCACAAATAGCTCAGTTACTTGGAAAATGTTAAGTTCTTATTTGGCTTCTCCAGTTTCACCATTAAGGGTTATTAGAAAACTGTGTTCTTCTTTCTATATGCTTTCTTTGTAAGTAAGAGACTTCTATTTTTACCCTTTATTAGGCACACCTCCTACTGACAGTCTTTCCTTTATCCATTGCCATTTTTATAAAATACTATCTTATTACCATTCCAGTCTTGCTCTGACAGTTTTCCACTAAAGTATTATTGACTTGTAGGCGTTTTAGCTGTCTCAATAATTAAGGGAGTATTCATTATACCTGTACATTAGCCAAAGTAATTATTTCGTATTTCTCTTTAAAATCTTCTTTTAGTTAGGGTATGTTTTTTTCCCCCAATGCATTTTTTGTTGTTAGTTCCTTGTGCTTCTGTTGTGGTTTCTGGTTTACTATCTTCTGGGGCTTCCCAGCAGAAAGTCACTTCCTTTGGTTATATGGAGCCAAAGAAGCAGCTTCCTGAGAAGCCCTGCTGACATGGGCAACTGGACCAATATATTGGGTTTAATTGTAAAGTGGGGGTTTAGATGTGGATTTTCCATTGAAGAGCTGATCTGCCCACTCACACAGCTTCAGCTTTCATGCTGCATTTCTCTTTTTAGGCCGCAGAAGAGATAATTAAATGTTTAGACTAATCTCTGCAATGATTTATCCGTGTACCTAATTTTGTGACAGTAATTATTTGATGATTCAAAGTGGAATATGTTACAAATAAGTAAATATACCTTTTAAGATTGGATCATAAGTTCTTAAAGCAGAAAAACATTAAGATTCAAACATATCAGTGGTTTCATTTATATCCTTTACATTAAGATAATCATACGCAATTATGAAATAGTCTAGAAGCAGAGAATATGGGGGATTGGACTAGATGATCCTTTGAGGTCCCTTCCAATCCCTAACATTCTGTGATTCTGTGAATATCTTCTGAAGAAATAGCAAGACATGTTTTCTTTGGACCTATAAAGTCCAGAAAATTATGAATTCTAGAAGGATGAAAGCATTTTAAAAGCAAAATATTTTAAAGCAATATTAAAATTAAAAACATGATTCTGAGATGACAATCCCAGTGTAATATGCAAAGGTTTAATACTCAAAGGTAAGGAAATGAGTCTGAGATTATCTCTCATTTTAGGCTTAAAATTCAATTTGTAGAACATTTTCAATATCTTTTTTCTTCCTTAAGAAGAGATAAAGCTTCATACCTAAGATGTACTTGAAGGTAATGGTTGGACAAATTTCTCTTAAAAAAATGTTGCTCTCTAAGTAACTATAAAGAGCTCTTAGAAGGATTAATATGCAAAAATGCCACTCTCTGTTTAACCAACTGTAATGCTTTATAAAGTAGCCAAAGAACAAAAACAAATCAGGAAGTCAGGGAAGAATGTGCAACATTAGTGCTGACACAGCAAGTTTCCTCTTACTGTACTGAAAATAACACTAGTGTCAACTATGAGCCAGAACCTCTGTTTGTCCAAATCATCCACCAGCTAAGGAACCTATGCTATAACTCCACCAATTACAATAAAAGTCTATGTTTTGCATTGCAAAGAGTTTGCCATTTGTAGAATGATTTGTAAGGCAAGTGAAGAGTTTGAACTTATGATATATCCTCATCTTCTGGTATTTGAATAAATGATTGTGTTTGTTGAAATGCATAGACTAAAGTCTCCTAACACAAATGGAATTGTTGGACTCAGTTCATCACCGGATTTGCTTATATGATATGATGCTGCAATTCTGGTTTTGATTTTTATGTTATCTTTCATTTTTTTTTCCGTATGTTTTCTACACAAAATTATGTGACCAAAATCATGGTAAACAATAGTACTTAGGCTGGTACTAAGCAGCATTTATTTCTTTTATGTTCTTGCTTGGTGTTCTGGGTTTTTTTTAAGGAGAATTTTCATTATATTTGGGGCTGGGAATGTGAATTCAGGCATTTTTTGAGCCCAGTAATTTGAAGTTCAGATTGCAGACTGATTCGCTGCAGAACGCTCACACCTGGATTATCACTGCACTCTACATGTAAAAGAAGAGAGCTTTGTTCTTGCTGTGCAGAGAAAAGGCTGCATCCTTGCTGCAAGAAACTTCCCATTTTCTTTTGAACCTCGAATGCAATGGACCAGAAGCAGCATAATGGCAGAGATTTGAAAGTTCCCTGATCAGCGTGGTTACACTCAGGAGATGAGCACAGGCATGCAATCTCTCAACCCTTCCACTTTCAGGGAGGCAGCATCTGTGGTTGTGTAATTATTGTGAGCCTGCACCCGGGAGGATTCATGACAAAGATTATTAAAGAGCTGCACGGCCAAAAGAGGGGTGGCAAAGGGGTCTACCATGGGCCAGAACAAATATGTAAGCACAGAAGCTCTCTGTGGCTGTCACATTCACAAGTTTCTGACTTCTGGAGATTGTTAAGTTGGTAGGCAGTCTGTTCTGTATGGACAAATGACTCCCTGGAACAGGATAATTTCCACAACTGGTTTTGTTGTTGTTTTTTTTTTGTGTGTATTGCCTTCTATTGTGAGTGGTCTATCTGTGTTATTTGAACAGTCACAAATTGCCTGACATTCAAGAAAAAACTGAGAAAGCAACAAATGCCCGGTTGAGAAAACTTGCCATTTCAAGTTTTGCATTCCTTTAGGAAGAGAGAGGCTGCTTTTTAGTCTACACTTGAACAATGCCTCATGCGACTCATGCTTTCTTGAGCCCTCTGATAAATGCTGTAATACATTATTTAATTCTTTTTATTCAAAGAAAGGTGAAAATGCTTCTTCTGTACCATTACTATGAACTAGCTTTGAATGCCAAGCAGGGATTAATGAAAGTTCTGAAAATTAAACAATCATTCTGTTGTTGGAAGTTTATTTTTAAAACTTGGAGGAAGGAGAAGAGCTTTATGTTGTAGTTTCTAACTGGTATTAAAATTTTGATATCAGGCATATCTATGGTTTGAGACATTAAAATGTGAATAGCAAGTTCTCTTTCTCAGGCTTGTATCTGGAATCCATCTTCCCATGCAATGCAAAAATCGAAGAAGACTTTCTTCTGTAATAACATTTTTTGGTAGAGGGCAACATTCTGCCTGCCTTGACTGTACTGTGATTAGCTTTAATCTCTCAACCTTCACCCTCTTTTACTACCGCGGTGTGTTGGCCCCAGCCAGCAGCCACACACGCACACAGCTGCTCATGCACTTTGGGAATTTAACTTAATTTATTGCCATAATATCTTCAGTTGCTGATTTGGGTATTGGGAAGCGAAGAAGACAAACATTAAAACATCTTTCCTTCCCCTTTCCCAGGCTCAACTGCACTCCAGACACATCTCCTCCCCTCTTGCTATCTCCTGTTACACTCAGTCCCTTTGGTGAGGTGATGGGTGGCACAGGGGGTTGGGGGTCAGGACGTAGCAGTTTCTCTCTGCTTCTCCTTGTTTCTCACTCTTTTCTTCCACTGCTGCTTCCTTCTTACTCGTTTCCTCTGCTCCAACATGTGCCCTCTGTGGCCCACAGTTGCTTTCAGGGTGTGCCTGCTCAGTCATAGAACTCCCGGGACCTTGTTGTCCCTTCATTCCCTTGTTCAGTGTCCTTGTCCTCTTGTTCCCTCCTTGTCCCCTTGTTCCCTCCTTGTCCCCTCAGGTGTTCTTCCCAGGTTTGTCTCCTCACCTTTGGCATTTTCCACCCTGTCCTCAGTATGTTTTCACAGAGGTACCACACACATCTGGTGGGCTCCTCTTTGGCACATGGGGGACTGTTGCAGAACCAGCTGGAATTGGCTGTGATCAACACAGGACAACCCTAGCCTCCTCTGCAGGGACCACCCCTGCAGTTTCATGGCCAGGATAAGTAGGGAGCACAGGAGGGCAGAACAGTAACTGCCTAGCTTCAGGTAGAGATGTAGGAGTAGTCAGGTTAGATTGCATCATCAGAGGGCCCATTACCACATCATTTATCAGGGAGGAACACAGGAGGGATCTTGGAGTTCAGTCGTCATTTTAGATCCGATACATACTTCTATTTCAGGAAAGAACTGAACCATGAAATCTATGCTTTTCCATGTGTCAGAGTGAACTGTGTGTGGAAGGGAAGTTAATTGTGTGATATTTTGGCCTGAAATCCAGCACTGGGTCACATCTTGATGTTTTGAGAGAGCACAGTTGCCGGTTAATTTTCCTTTATAAGCCCATGTCAGAGGAGTGCTACAAGGGGGAACTTGTAGTTCAAAAAACCACGTACACGTATTAATGTATTTCACTAAAAAATCCTGATATTCTGAAACTTTCTGGTGCAAATTTTGAAAAGGCAGCTTGCATCTGAAACCAGCAGATAATGGTTAATGCTAACATTGGCTTCAAATTGCTCCCACTCAGCATTCATAGCCAGGCTAGTTTTTGACTATGGTTGTTAGTTGACAGAGCATAGATAATTACTGCAAGAGGTAGTTACTATTTTACAGCAGTTTCATGGCAAACACTGAGGAAATTCTGTAAAACGTGTCTCTGAAAAATTTGGCTGCAAAGAACTTCGGCACATGATAGATTATGTGAGCAAGTTTTGTAGTGAAAAACAGGGAGCGCTCATCCTGTGCGATGCAACATCATGCCTTGTAGCTGCTCAGAAAGTGTGTGGCAAATCAGCAACTGTAGCTCATCTGAATCTGTACTGAAGGCTTTCGTACATGATTTAGAGCTGGGCCTGGGCTACGAACATGAGCTTTGAAGCAGAGTTTTGCAGTTCCCTCAAACTCTTATCTTGAGGTCTAGTTTGATCTGCTTCTTACACTGAGCTAAGCAAGAGGTTTAGATAAAAACCCAAGCTCCACTGCAGTCTATTTGGGACAGATGAGGGATGTAGGTTTTTGCCCTAGATATATCATACCAGTGACAGATTTGTTAGGATGTGCCATAGCCAAAAGGAATCTCTCCCAGTGCCCAGAATCTGCATGTCTAGGACAATACTTCAAACATTTAACTTTATTTTATATCAGTATAAATCACCCTTCTTTTGTGCAGGATGAAGGGCCATGCTAGCAGTGTACTATACCTTTACTCTCGAAAAAATCCCTAGTCAAAGCACTTCCCTAAAATCAGCTATTTAATGCAGCCCCTTTGCCAGCCCACTGCTGTGGGAACTCAAGTCTTTCATTTATTTATGAAACTAGACAGTTTTGCGTTGCGTGTGGAGTCGAAATTCTAGGTAAGTGTTTAGACTTTTTTTAAAGTTACTTGAGGTGTGACTATTTCTTTTTTGGTATGAATACAGCTGTATAAATGGTATGTAAATCAACTTTCTGATACTTGTACCTTTTTAGGCATTGAAAGGCATCATCAGTGACTGTACATGTTCCGTCAAGGTTACCAACTATCAGTTTGGAGTTTGAGTTAGGCAAAAACAATTTAAGGAAAGTGAATACTTAAAATTAGGAGAACGCTATGTGAGGATCTTTACAAAGGAGATTTGTGTCTTTTATTTCTAGAGCTCTATACCCCTAGAATCTGTGGTCACTATTGCAGCTGAAGAATTAATGTGACCCATTCTGTTTTTAGAATAAAATTAGATCAGTTTATCAAAACACTTGGTGCCCTGAAGTCAAAGAGAAAAATCCCATCAACTTCAGTGAGGTCAATTTACTGAATCACCAGGATTTCACCATATATGCTTGGTCATCGAGATTTAAAAAAACATTTACAAATTTTGACAGTACTTTATAACGTACTTATTTGAGGCATAATTACCAGGTTAGAACATTCATAGTGAGTCTTGGTTAAAATTATTTCTCATTCATGTTTATATTTATGTGTCTTGGCTCTTCTTTGTGTTTTAAAACATCACACACACGAATTTTGCATCTGCTGAAATCACTGACAAAATTTCCAGTATTTTCAAAGGATTATAATCAAACCTTTAATTACTAAAATACTGATGAATACATTAGTATTATTATTACAATTATTATTCTCTTTACAATTTTGAAATAATAAGGTAACTAAGAACAGGAGAAAAAACCTCCAAGGCAACAAAACCTGATCATTGTGATCTGTAACAGATAAATCTGTAACAAATGAAAAAGAGGTACTAAGGACTTATTTCTGAGTAATGTTGTATATGAAGTATATTCCATGTCAAACTGACTGAAAATGTGTCTATTTTCACTTTTTATTAAACAATCTAATTTGCTTCTGGAACTCACAATTAGTCTGAGAGTTTATGTATATTCATATACAGTCATATGTCAATCTTCATTATGGAAAAAAACTAAGTTTGCTTTGACTGTGTTTGAAAACCAAAGGGACTGCAAGACTTGCATTTGTTCAGGTCAGTATTTTCCTTGGGAAATTAGTAATTGAGCTAACTAAGACTGACTGTCAGTTGTAACACATTTTCACTTCATAATATCTTAAAGAAAATGTCTTTACAAGGATGTTGATAGTAATCTAAAAGTTACGGTATTAATGAAACTGGGATCTTTAGTAATAAAAAATAGTATGATTTTAAAACCTCAAAATACAATGTTGCAATTAGTTAATTTCATTAAAATACCACTTTCTAATCCTAAATTAATTTTATCTGTATTATTAAATAATTATTATAAATATTTTATGCCATCACTGGAAATAATGTGGTGTTATTTCGTTTCATTAATTCTATTTATAGTGAGATAAATATTGTTTATTTTGAAATATACAATTTAAAAATATTGCTTATTTTAAACAGGATTCAAGTTTTGATATCTAAATAATGGTAAGTCTACAACACCTTTGTTGTCTTTCATTGTTGAGCGCTTCAAATATACCACACAAAACTCTTAGGCAAACTCAGATTTTGGAGGATTCTTTTAGCTTTTTAGAACATGTTGTTCCAAAATGACAATAAACAGTTTTCTGGAAATCCACCCTTGGTTTCCTATACTGGCATAGTATAGCATTTTCTCTGCATAACTACTCCTCAACTTGTGTGTCATAATTTTTGTCATGTCAATGTTACTGAATGATAACTTTGGCTTCGTAAATCATATTACACAAGTGATACGTACCGCTGTATAACATACTATAAACCACTCCAATAGCAGTAACACCCTGTATGTAAACCTTTGCTGCAAATTAAGGAAATGAACCTTGAGACATTTGCACGAGTGAGCAATGTTACCCATGTGAGTTGTCCCGCTGACCTCAAAGAGACTTCTCAAAGGAGTGAGAACTTTCTCATAACAGTAAATGAATACAGTAATGCCTAAGTGCCTGCAAAATACATATGCCAGGAGGATGGCATGATACCTGTATGTTCTATATAATGACTGTATTTATTTTGGATTTTCCAACTGAAAACGCTGAAAGACCCAGCCTGGTCTTTTCTGACTCCTGACAGAAAAATGTTCTTGCAGAGTTTTCCTGACCAAGACGTACTGGGCCAGGCATTCGAAGATGCGCTAGAGGTACTGCAGCAGCACTCCGACAGAGAAATGCAGTATTCGCCAGGTAAAAAAGACCGTTATTCCATTTCATTTACTACTTTGTATTTTTACAGGAAAGTACATCTTGAAGCACATAGGTGGGAAAGTAATTTCCCAGAGGTGGATTAATGGATAGCAGAGGGGTATGTTGGGATAATGGAAAGGGAAAAGAATATTTGGAGGGTTTCCACCCCTCCATTAGTGCTGCCCAGTGTGGCGTGCATCTTCCATGTCGCAGCGCAGGGAAACTGTTGAACTGGACAGTCCCCCTCTATCTTCCCCCAGTACCAGACTACAGGCATTGAGCTCAGATTTCCTGTAACCAGAGGATGTATGACCATAGTGGAAGAGACATTTTTCAGTTTTAATGTTTTAATTGAAAAATGCCCTTCTGTTATGCTGCGACTAAACTCTTATAACAATGAATTCCAGTGAAAAAAAAAAGAAAAACGAAAGAGAAAAACAAAGCCAAGAATCCAACAGGTGAAATTAATTTCCACAATTATTTTTTTAACCTTAAGATATAAATTTTAAATATTTTTATGCAGAACTGATAGTTGGCATCTGGATAATTGATAGAAAAGTGTTTTTCTTGGCTTCAAGAATTTTCTGCTTTACAAAACTTAAAATACAGGCAAGATGTAAATTACTACAGTTCAGGCAAGGTTTTGGTAATTAAGTTACTATAAAATTTAAAATCTATGTTTGATATTTTCACATTCTAAATAGAAATGGAAGAAAAGAAAAATAGGAGGCTACAAACCCTCTAAGTCTAGAACAAAATATATACTGTTTTCGGTGTGGAATGCATTTCATATGAGGAAGTTTATTTACATATTACCTGTTATATACTGAAATGTAAATAAGACCAATTGGCCCATATCTTCAGCTGTTAATATATTTTTGGCTCCACTGCACTGGTAATTTACACATGCTGAAGGACCCAGTATGTATAATTACTTGCAATGTTCTTGCCTGTATCTGTTGTTAGGGTCAATGGAGAGAGGTATTAAACACTTGCAACTCAGTGTTTAGTATGTCCCACAGCTGCACTCATATTTCCACTTGCAATAGATGTACCCTGCAAAATCTTCTTCTGACCATCTGCAGTGCGTAGTTTATTCTAAGTGTCTTGGTCTGATGTTCTTTTCTACTTCTTTTAAACATCCTAAGGTCTAGGATTCCTTCTGTGTCATTCTTTCAGACACTGCAGGTGCTCTGGTGCTCCTTCACTTCTTTCACGATTGGAGACTCTGACTTGCATGGTACTAATGACCTATAGAAGAACTGAGTGACATTCCCTTTTCCTTGTCTATAATTATCCCATTCACTCTGTTTGGTGATCTGTTTGGCCCTCCTTTTTGTGTTAACGAAACTATTTCATAATACTATGAAATATCTGATATTTTATCTTAACAAATACTGCTTTTCTTCGTGAAGGCAAACAAAACCAGCCTAAGGATGTGATTAGCAGTAACAGTACAGATTGTGTTGGATAACTTGCAGATATGAAACTTCTTGGCTCTGCAGCATTTATTATCTAGAAGGCAGCCACAGAATACATGATTTTTGACAGATCTAGTAGCATATTACGTTGTTAGCTGCTGGTTCCCCCCCCCCCCCCGCCTTTTCTCTTGCCTTTACTAACTCAGTTTTTGCTCCATCCTCCTGATTCTCAGGTTATAAAAACTGCCTGACTGTGATCAACCACCACCACCACCTCCGAGCAAGCCCCAGCTACTCTGCGGCACCATCTACAGAGGATCCTGGGTATAGTTGGAGAAACCTGATTGTAAGTGAGCTGATTACTGATAACAGAATCAGACTTAAAAGGAACTGCCCATCAGCTGCCCATTTGTGAGTTCTAATACAAATCATTATGCCAGTTCTAACAGAAATTCAGTATGGCCAGGCATGATTCAGATGAAACTGCCTTGGGAAATACTTACAAAACATGTTTAATAGTCTCTTTTCAGGATTCATTTTAGCTGTTCACCTCTTGTGCTCCTCTGTGGTTCATCATGTAACATGACAGATGACAAACAAACCTACTAGTACAGTAGGGAAAAGGACTTTTCTCCATTACCCAGGAACAGCCAGGGAACAACGACTTCCAGCCTCTGCGTAACTTCTGCTGCTGTGAGAAAGTACCACACCTTTGATTTCTTCTCCAGCAGTTTACTTTAAGAGTGCTGGAAAGACCAGCATTATCTGGACTCTGCGCCCAGCTTCAGCCTGCCGAGCCCGTATTTGTTCTTAAAATGCTGGAATTGGGGCCTCCAGGAGTGATGGAAAATGACTATTGCAGGGGAAATAATTTCAGGTGAATAGATTCCACAAAAGCCCATTTTCAACTAGCAGCTTAGTGACAATGTGCACAGGAACTACGGGATCTATAGGGACCACTGTCCAGGTGGCCCTTGTCTTTTACTAACTCTAGATACAGAGTTCACTCTTCTTCCTCTGCTTCTAGCAGAAGGGTTGAAGGTCCAGAGTGAGGTAATTACTCTGTTTTACCTCTTAATTTCTCCCCTGGCAGGCAGCCCTTCCTACCGGACCTAAATTGGTGCTACTTGTTACTGGTACTGTACACTGCATGCCTTCATGGCTGAGAAAAGTCTTCCATGGGTGAGGTGATGAAAGGTTGCGTTTTGAAGGCTTCAGGCAATTAATTGATATGAGTTTCTTTTTTCCTCAGAGAATGTACTCCATTAGTAACTCTTTGTTGTCTTAATCCTTGAAGAACAGCGCAGCGGATTTTTATGCGGATGAGACTGTCTACCATACGCTGCAGAATACTCCAGAAAGCCAAGTGATGTACGCTGCTGCTGGGCAGCCAAAAGCAGGGAAAGGTGTGTAGAAAGAGCATATCTTGATATGTACATTATGTTACTTTGAAAAATCTCTTGGCAAATCATGTTTTTTCTTTTTCCTATTTTTTTTTTTATTTTTAACAGGAAAAAAATAAGTTAATATTTAATAGTAACTAAAATACTAGTGTTCAATTCCTGTTTGCTAAATCTCATAAGGTAAGATAAATCTGTTATCATCTCATTCTGTCCTTTTGTTTAGTACTTGGAAAAACAAATCAGAGATGTGTTCCGCTCCAAATCATCCGGGATGAATTCTGATGCCAAGAAGTAGACCTAGCTATCAAGAACATCTTTATCCACTTTAATAACTTTTTTTTTCATGCAGTCCAACAAGGAGTGATTTTCTTGAAGGTTTTTCGCATATATGAATTCTTTTTCACCAGATTTCTTGTCTTCCTTTATTTACCTTTCAAATTACCTCCTATCTGTTGTCACTTCCAGTGTGCGTTTTTATAGCTATTTCTGTGCTCCTTTTGGTTGACTTTACTTGAGTGGATATCTATTTTGCAAAGAATAGGTTGGGTGACATTGGTCATTACGGTACTTCATTTGCTTATTGCATTCATTCTTTGGTTTTTGTTTTGAGTTCAGCATCCTTTCTATGACTGTTACATGAGATTTACACAGCTTCCACTTTGGGCTGTTGTATCTACTTTCGACTGTGGAGTCTTTTTGAGTAGCTTCCTGGTTTTGCTGCTTTTTGAAATCCCCTGTCAACTTTAACCACATGGTGTCAGTTTTTGGTATCATCTCTTCCCATTGATGCCAAACACTGTGGTTTCTGTTGCTTAATAACTACTACTACTACTATGAATTCCTTGGAACGATGGAGAGAGTAGCCTCTCCTCTTAAGTTCTGTACTTCTAGAACTTGAATTCATCATTGCAAATGAAAACTGTTCAATCCAGGAATGTTGCTTTTCTAAGTGTTACCCAGCGTTGTACTGGCAAATTTTACATGTCAGTATCTGAACTCACCTTCAGTTGTTACTGCTCTGTTAAACTTTATTTCCTATTTGATAACTCTTTTACATTATTACCAATCATCTTTTCCAGGAGGCTGTACTGTACAAATTTTCAGAATGATTGACTATTATGGCATTTTTTTGTGTCTTCCTATGGGTTTCTATGTGTCCGTGGCAATATTCCTGCTAGAAATTGTGATTTGGGGAACTATTTACACTGTACCTAAATAAATTTAGTCCTCTTGAATTCTTATTGAGACATGAGAGGTTTGCTGTACATGAGCAAGTAGTGTGGCCTTTCAGGAATAGATCTGTAGATGACATAAAGTACTGAGGACCCTAACTCTGTGCTTAAAGTGTTTCATAAGGGTTTATTTAGGGCAATCTCTAGACTGGCCGCAAGTTCTGAAAGCTGCAGTGACTTAGAAATGCTTCTGGAAAGCATCCTTGAGTTAGGTTTCCCCTGAAAGGAATCCAGTTCTTGCATAACAAGACCATTCCATGATCTGAACTAAAGCTCAGCAAATGGAGACAGTCAAGAGAGGTACTTCAAAATTGCATCTGAATTAGACACCCAAAGAGAATGAGGCTGCTTTGGGACAATTCAGCACAGAAATCTAATGCAGACACTTAGAAACACCTTCTGGAGGAACCTGCCTCTCTCCAGTGACCACATAAGAAACCTGCAGACACTAGCCTGCTAGCTTAGGCTGTTGTTTAGGGCTCAGTAATGAACACCACTAGCTTATGTAATGAGGTGCAGTACAAAGATCTGTGAACTAACCACAGATCAAACTTGTGTTGCACTTTGGAGGTAACAGCTGGGCTCTAGAAACATAGCTGAATTAACACGGAAGAGCAAATAAGCCCTCTCAAACCAGGACATCATCTAGAGACAATGACAGCTGAACTAAGAGGACAAACATTATGAAACCAGAGGCTGCTGCAGCATGGCTATGCTATCATTTTCCAGCAGAGGCTCAGTCCACAGTAGCCTGTGAATTTTCCCCTGGTCTTATTTATTCTACCATAGGTTCGTACGTTTATAGGATAATTTGGGTTGGAGGGGACCTAAGGAGGTCACCTGCTAAGAAGTGTTTACTGTGACCAGGCAGTGTCCTTCACTGGTTTGTTTTTAAGCTTCTCATCTTGGTAATACTATATGTATTTCTAGTAGAATATGTACTTCTAGTCAGAGCTCAATTTTTATTTAGATAATGAAACTTTATTAATTTTTTGGAAAGTACCTCTGATTTCAGGCTCTTCTTCTTCCTGCTGACTGTCACTTCTCTCCTCTTTGCTTACCACCAGATGCAGAATTACTGTCATCCCTAGCAGATGTCTTTGCTTGACCTCAGTGTTCCTTAGCAACTGTCACTTTTCCCCTGTTCCTAGTTGAAAATAGCCGCACAAGACAAGACTTTATGAACTTTAGGTGCAGCTGCTTATTTCCACTTTGGCTGAAGTGGAAGCCGTTCTTCTGCATAGACTCTCCTTTCTGCAAAATGTTCCTCTTTGTCTTATAATCTTAAATTCTTCCTCCTTATGGCAACTTCTTGGCCGCCCTTAGCTTTGTGAAGGGAACTAGAAGTACTTCAGAGAGAGGGATCCACAAGACCTAAGTGAAACTAAATAAGCCTTGCGTGTAAACTTAAGTTTGAGAGCTGAGCCTGTGGGGAGAACCACTTAGTTAACTGACAAATATTGCAGTACTGAGCTTGTTTTATTCTGCAGGAGAATACTTCCTTGACACTTCCGCACATTTTTAGAAAACTACAACACACCAGAAGGTCTAGCTCCTTATTGACTAGGTGAGGTTTATGGTTCAAAACTAGCTTGTTCTTCCTGCTCACCCACTCACTCTTTCTTATATCTGAGACTACCTTGCATCCCCAAAACATTCCTGAAACAAACTGGACAAAACTGAGTCATCTCAAAATCTTCGAGTTTTTATTAAGCAGGGAAAACATTTATTCAAAAAACATTCCTTCAAAAAACATTCAGATTGGCCTTCCAGAACCTCTTTCCTGCCCTGTCTGAGGATGTAATTTCCTGAAGTGGATTCCTTCACCATGCACCTGCACAGCGCGTGTCTGAAGACAGCTGAAAGTGGCTTCTGAGACCTACCACACAGTGAAGTCACCAGATATTTGTCATGATCCTCAAATAACCTTCTCTTGAAACTCTAGTCACCAAATCCTTTTCCCCACCACAGATCTGTACATGTTTCAGAACTATCATCTCATTTGCTGTTACTGGTCTTCTGTTGAATAGTTTATAATTTATCTTTTAATTTGAGACTGAGTGTTAGGTTTGCCTATGCTTTTGCCTTAAGATCCTTTCCAGGAAAAAGACAACTGCTCATCTTTTAAAACAGGTATGAGTTCTGTTCTGACCTTTTGTACTTTATTTCTTAACAGGTAGAAAAAAACTTCGATTGTTTGAGTACCTCCATGAGTCTCTATATGATCCAGCTATGGCAAACTGCATCCAATGGGTGGATAAACCCAATGGTGTCTTCCAGTTTGTCTCCAAAAACAAGGAGAAACTTGCAGAGCTGTGGGGAGAAAGAAAGGGAAACCGCAAGATCATGACATATCAGAAAATGGCCAGAGCACTGAGGAATTATGGAAGAACAGGTGAAATCATTAAAATTCGAAGGAAGCTGACATACCAGTTTAGCGCTGTTGTTTTACAGAGACTTGCTCCATCGTATTTCTTGGGAAAAGAAACAGTATATCATCCGTACATTCAGTCTAATCAAGAATATCAGTGTGCAGATGACTGGATCAATTACAGTAATTACATGTATAACAATGGTTATGCATTACAGCATGCTAACAGCTAGACATATCTTTCACATAATCAGGTCTTTGTTAGCAAGTAGTACTTTCCAGCACAGGAACTCTTCTCTGTACATAGCTTTTCCTTTAAGGTCTCAAACACACAAAGAGGAGGGTTTTAAAATTATGTTGCCCTAGTTTTGTTCCTTTTGAAGTTGATAATAAATGGTCCTTGACTATTGAAGAAAACCAGCAGCTGTAGGACACGTTCTATTCTCCATGATGTTAATTAAAGGAATTACTTCAGATTCAAGCTTGTATATCCAAGATCAGGATCAAGGCTTTTGTCTGCTAGTGGACATCAAAGATCTCATCCTGAAAACACTCACTGGAAGTTTTATGCATATCCCAAACAGAATTTAGACACTGTTATACCATAGACCATGCACTCCTTATCACTTGGGTGCACATGAATTAGAAAGGGGAAGAGACTCGCCAACTGCATGAAGCTACTGTCTGCTTTTTTCATCCATAGCCTTTATTAAGAGACATTTCTGACTGAATGCCTGGCTGAACGATAGAGTCCACAAGAAGGTGCACCTGTTGGCCAAGTTGTTAATTCTTAATCACTTAAATTAACATATCTTAGCACAGATCCTGACATAGGGTATTAGGATTGCCAGGTGCACATTTCACTGCTGGCAGTGGATTCATTGGGAAAGTGACCATACCATGAGAGAGTTAGTAAAGGATTATGCTTTTCAGAAAGTTATTTACAGTTCTTCCCCCACTAATATGAGAAGCTGCACTTTTATCCAGCAGTTCTGTACTCACCTAACAAACATAGCTGTGCTGTTTATAACCTCTTTTGGAGTTATAACTTTATGTGCATAAACACAATTTCACTTCTCCTACATGGGATCGTAGTTGAAAGGCTCAGTGATTTTACACTCTCTTCACAGGGAAGAAGGACTACATCCAGATAAAAAGAGAGTACTAGCCATTTATGCCAGGCTGTTACCTATAAATCTATTTTTTCTCGTAATTCTGTTAGCTGATCAACTTGTATCAACATATGAGTTGACTGTTGTGCCAAAATACTTCCATTCAACTGCATTCAATTCCAAGTTCTGCATTTTGCTTCAACTGGGTGCAGGCTGGATATTAATAGAGACAAAATTAATTTCTGTGGAAAGATATAAATGGTGGCCTGGTATGTCTGATGAAATTCACTGACTTTGATAGCTACCCCTTGCTCTAATTCCTGTTTACTTGTACAGGGATATCATTTTATATAATAGACATAATGCAACACGCTCCACTCAAGCAAGATTGAAGGCTTTGAGTTAGCACTTTGGTAAGAGGAAAGATTTGTACTATTAGAAATCTGAAGCATGTTAAGTAGCACGAAAAACAGATCCACATTTTAAATCTGCCAAAAGAAGAAGGTCATAACTGTGTTGTTAGTATTTCATTTTGAGTGCAGTGTCCTGTAAAATGTAAACATTGCTACAAAACAGATACAAGAATGCCTCTGGTTTTACAGAACTGAATTTGGATCCTGCTGTAACACTGAATGCAGTGGGAGTTTAACTCTTACAAAGGACTGAGGTCTTTCAGTTGGGATGCCTTCACTATGTGACCACATGCATGAATACAACATTTCAAATGTCATAGTGCACACAGATTTGCCAAGAAACTGCAGTTTAGTTACTTCACATGTCACCCACTGCACACTGACTTTATGTTGTTTAAAAGGCTGGTAACATACACCGGGTTGTCTGCTTTGTGTAAAATGCTTACTTTGTCAGTATGTTTAGATTCACTTTCTTGAGCCTCATCTACTTGTTAAGGAAATAAATACTTACACAGATTCTGTGTTATCTTTTTGACCTAGGTATAAACATTAGAATTTATTTCCTATAAAACTGGTAACTTGGTGAGGTGTTATAGCTGCAGCTGGGAGAACAGTACAGAGCTGGAAGAGAAGAGCATAAGGAGCAAGAAGAACTGAAGGAAATTCAAGCAGAGAAGAAATGAAGGAATCATAATATCTGTGGATAGGAAGAAGTAGATTTCAGCCACAGGAGTAACCATGGGGACTGACAGTGTTAGACAGACATTTCTTTGAAAAGAAATGTCTTCCCTGCCCCCCCTAAAAAAAGAAAATTAACTGTAGAGATTTTAGAATCTCCTACTGTAGTTCTGCAGCTGTACTGAAGGATATTTAACAGTGCAATGCACTGATATTGGGCTTATATACAGAAAAGATTCTCAACTGTTAGCAACACTTTAACCTAGCAAAGACAGGTTAAGTTGCAAGCAAAAGCACAATATTACCAAATATCTGAAGCACAGACTTAGACTTACTGAGGTCTGAAGTAAGGTATAGCTGTTTTTAACTGTGCGAGTGTTTAACCACTGAAAAAACACACCAAGAGATGGGTTGGATTCATTGTTTCTCAACGTCTTTAACCCAAGACCACATCCATTTGTAAGATGTACAGTACCGCAACACAGTAATGGTAAAGTCCCAGCCATACCACAAGACACAAGATAGAATGTAGGAAATCAGACTCCTGCTAGTCTTAGTATTTGCAGGATCCTGTCATGTAACTCGCATGTAGGAAAGTCAAGGCTACGTGTGGAGATCTAAACAGAACTGATGTGGGAGCTTGTAAGACATGTTGGTTCCCGATGCAATTCCCTATGCACATCACTGTCCTACCACCCTCAGCCTCTGTGTTTGTGTCTCCTCCCTCCCATCTGCACAGACTAGACACAAGACGTGATGGTGCCAAGCACCCAGGGGAAGCATCAGAGGCAGCTCCCAAAGCAGCTTTATCCCATCGCGTAACTCTTGATAACTGGCCCGTTGCTGCCACTGCTAACATAGCCATTGTCTCTCTCCTGTCTCCTTTCTCCTCACTCCCAGCAGCCAAATTGGGCAGAAAGCAGCTCACCTGCCCACCCATCTACCTATATTACAGACTCACCTCTGACTATCAGAGGCTGCATCTTACCTCACGAGAGCCTGGGATAGGGCCTAGGGGAAAGCACCTGAGCTGCTCCCAGCTTCCACTCTCAGTACCCCACTTTAAAGGATACCCCAGTCGGAGCAAGGTGCTCCATATCAAAGTCCTGCATGTAACTAGCACCATACCTCATGATGCTTCAGGCACTAAATGAGGGCATGAGACTTTCAGTGAAATATGCCTCTGAAGATATGGCAGAAATCCTCTTGCATAGGTATAGCTAGACATTTGGACACACTCCTTGCTTATCCCTTGTGCCGACTTTACAGCTTGGTTTCTGTTCAGATGTGGAAGGCAAGATCTCTGATCTTCCCAGGTGACTGCTGAGCTGATGCCTTTCCCCAGCATCCAGTTATTGCTTGCTCAAGTGACCGCAGGTAGGGTATTGTGCCTTGTATATCTGCTAAAGCTTCAGCATTGTCCTCTGATGGAAGGTCCCTGCGCTACAAGCCAGGATAGAGTGAGGTAGGGTAGCACTTTGGCGGAAAGAGCTTTGCCTCTTTGGCGTGGGGGCCGGCTCTGGGCCCACCAGATGGCACTAACGGACAGCTTTTCACGCTGAATTTGTGACACTTGCAGGTGTCCTGGTCATTTTTCTCTGCAAGTCCCTTTTGTTTTTTCTTCCCCCAGCCCCGCCCCGTGTTTAATTTTTTCATCTTCGTGCACAGCATTGCTGCAGATGTGGCAGAAGCAACACTTTTCCTTTTGAAGTCGTTACCAGACCAGTTCCAGATGTGGCAGATTCAGAAAATGTTGTGATCGGGATGATGATATGAAACCCACAAATTAAAGCGGATACGTTAGGTCAGCAGACACGCAGCTCCATGTTGACTACTCTGGAGAACAGTTTTACAGATGCAGATCAGTATCTTCTCCAAAACAGATGGGGCTGCAGTGGCTTCCAAAACTGCTGAGGATGATGCATGAAGATGAAATAAAGCTAGACATTCAGATTTAGACTCCTAAATTCCTGTAAGCAGGAATTGCAACAACAGCCTTACAGACTCTGTGAAAGAGGCAGAACCAGAGCATCTTTGTGATATATTTTATCTACCCCATCTTGCCTGGCCATGCATATATATATATCCTGTTCAGCAGACCAAAAGCAGGAGAGATTAGCTTCCAGCTGAGAGATTATTTATTATTATTTATCTCATATGATTTGAATTTGACTTGAGTGAAAGTTTTCCCTTTGGTAGCACTTTAAGCATACATCAAGTACCTGCTTCCACCTTGTCAGATGCTTACCAGATGTGCATTCTGGTGGCAGATGGATCAGACTGCCCCACTGTCCCAAGTGGAGATGGATGCTGTCTCATGGAGAGCGCTGGGTCGCCAATTTCTACTTTTTACAAGCTGAGATCTTTTATCACATCACAGAGCTGCATGTGATGGTTTACCATTAGTACATTGCTTACTGAGTATAAAAAGGATGGAAAATACTACAAACAGTGGTGGACTTTTTTGCAAGAAACTGCTCCATGGATTGTTTCCTAAAAAGTATCCTGAGTGTCAGATGTAAAGTAAACTATGTAATCTTCTTTTTTGGTTAATGAGAGTTGCCCCTACATGCTTGGCAACATCTAAACAACCGTAGCTAATTGCCTA
The DNA here is from genome assembly GCF_009769465.1 of Tauraco erythrolophus. Lineage (NCBI taxonomy): Eukaryota > Metazoa > Chordata > Aves > Musophagiformes > Musophagidae > Tauraco > Tauraco erythrolophus. Next base: position 65,437,833 of record NC_141468.1, on the reverse strand, counting down.
AGAGATAAATGACTGCAACCACTCACTGGTGTATCAGGGTAACACTGGAGCTCAAGTTGGATGTTCAGGCTCTTTTCTAGTTAGGTTTCATCGACCTTGGCAGTTTTTTCCTACTTTCTAAACTTTCTTTTATGAAGAAGGTTGAGGCAAACTCCCCAGACTCTCTCTAAACTGCAGGAGCAGATTCCTACATCTGTACACAAGCTGAGGGCAATGACACTGCATGTGCCAGCTGCTGTCTGCATGAGCAGATTGGCTTGATGGACTGGAGAGAGTCTGAGATCATAAAACAAAATTTACATTTAAAATCTTTTTTGGACAATGGTTTTCAGTTCTGCTTTCACTCAGGTTTACAAAGATGCTGCATTTCAGACTGAAGCATTTCCTGTAATAGTCCATTAGACTGTGATTAAGGCCTCACGTTTATTTTTATTACCGAAGAACTGGAAAACTGCATAGTCAGAGTACTGTGTAGAGAAATCCCTTGTTGATAGTGACAGCAGAGGGCGTTTGCCAAAATGCATCGTTTTTCTCGGGTTTTTCAGGTCCAGCAGAGCTCCCTGTGAGTTACCAACTGGCCTCCTGCAAGTGACACTTCACAAGCAGTTACCATCTACCTGTGTAAGGAACTCTGCTGAAACCTACCACTTTTTTAGAGCCTTATTTCATCCGACTTCTAGTTGTCTTACTTGCTGACATGCTGTGAATTTCATGTGATGTATTTTGGACCAAAAACTGGCAGCAGTAACTATGAACTCACCTTTGACTTATTCAAAAGAGACATAGATCTCTTAACATCGGAGTGAAGTAGATCACCAGAAACACAGTGCCTATCTTAAAATACGGCTGTCTTGCCATGTCTTTTATTATATCACCCTTATCAGGAGATTTCAAAGGGCTCTGTGAAAGTATTTTGTTATCGCCATTGTATCTGCAGGTAGAGCAGAGCACGCATGAGATATGGTCAGATGTCCATGGACTCACAGCAGGTCAGTGATGGGGCTGGGAGGAGAACATCAGCATCCTGAGCCTGTCCTGCAGCCAACAGCCAGGCCCACCTCATGAGGGTCCAGCTTCCTTCTGTTTCCAAGGCATCAAAAGAAATAAGTAAAATAATTAGCAGAATCCAATCCATGCATGGAAAGTGCCCCAAAATGAAGTAGGCAGCGCTCTGCTGGCTCATGCGTCACACCTGAAGGCAGCACAAGCTTTTCATATTACTCAACATCACACCTCAGATTTGAAATGCAGGAAGTGCTAGAGCAGAAGGGCAGTCCTGGAGCAGATGGGCACTTTTTTGCCCAAGCAGAGTATTTCTTTTGCGTTTTTTTTTCCAGTGAAGGAAGTTATATCCAATTATGACAGTTGAGAGCTTCAAGCCAGCCAGCCTTCATTCTCGCATACATTTTAAAACACCACTCTCCCAAGGCAATATAGTGCCTAAGAGGCACCAACCATCTTGTTAGGAAGTTGCACATTGAACAGTCAGTGTTGATATAATGGATTATAAGGTGAATTACAGTGCAACCAGGCTGTATTAGCAAGATGCCATCAAACTGCACACAGAGTGTAAACTGATGGATGGAAAAGTAAATTCCTTATTTGACATTCCAGAAACACATAACCTGAGCCAAGGGTTCAAGAACCACAATGAAATAAGAAGAAAGACAGCTGGTTGTTTGTCATGCTATCTCTGTGCAGAATTAGAAGCATTAATTACATATGGGGAATATTAATGACAGTTTAAAGTGGAATGCAGCTAATCATTATGGTGCTATCTCCAAGCAGAACACTGGAGAAGCCATGCAATATTTTCTTTCAGAGGAAATGAAAACTCAGCAAGTCTATTTGGAGTACTAGCAACGTGTAGTAGTCTGAAGGTCTAGGTTTACTTTTCTGCCTCATTAGAGCAGAATTCAGTCACGATTAGAAGAAAGAGTTCTTTACAGATTTGGCTAAGCCCATTCATCTTGTTGAGATCCAGAAAGTGCAAGACATAGCTTAAAAATCATGATATTGGCTTAAAAATAATAATATTTGAATTATTTGATTTGCCTTCTGTTTTCTAACCTTCCTAATTTCAGCTTTCCAGTCTGCACCGAGCAATGTTGAGACTAACACTCTTTTCAAAAAAAGAACCAAAAGCGGGGAGAGCTGAGGTGTTGGAAAAGCAGCATATTTGGAGAGATGCAGAATAGTGAGGAAACTCCATCTTCTGTACAAGCAGCAACATGCTTTGTAAGGGAGGCAAACCCATCCACTGCAAGGGCTTAGGGACTTGCAGCCAGAGATGAAGGAAAAAGGTGCAGCAGTGAGATGCTCCCTGGCCACTGGAAGTCTATGCAATCACACAGGGAGCTATGCTTTCACTCAGCTCCTGCTGCCCTGTTTCCTCCTGGCTGGTTTTGGGCAACTGGACTATGTTGTGCCTCTGAGGTCTGCAGAGCCTCTCAGTCTTCATAGACAAAGGCAAAGGACTTAGACAGCATTTCAGCATGCTGGGACAATCCAGAGTGTCTAATTGTCCATTCTACTGGTTTAACAGTCCACAGTATTTAAACCAGATAAGAATCAGGCTTAAACATTTCAAAAGGCCTTGGAAGGTTTGAGCATCTCGCTAAGAGCAGTCCAGCAGGAAAGCGGTTCTTTTCACTTGGTGTCACTGTGAGATTATGCTGTGTCTTGTGAAAAGCACACTAGAAATGGAGAGTACTGGGTTGGATGCAGAGCATCAGGGCCTTGAGTTCGCGTGCCCCTCTCCGATGAGTTTGGCTGCCTGGGCTCAGGGCCAGGTTTGATAAACAGCTGTTTGGCCTTGAAAATGTTGTGAAGAAAGAGCTGTTTGAGAAGTTGAGAAGTCTCAGTACGGGCTCTCCACCTTTGCTTGGGACCTGCATTTAGGCTGACTTGGAGCCTGCCTGAGCTGTGCTGCATCCATGCCCTGCCTGGCCGTGTTATCTTGTTGATCCAGATGCTCACCCTGACCCATGGACTGACTTCATGATGTTACCTCAGACCTTGCTCATCACTACGGACTTGTCTGGCCATCACTGGACTGTGTCTGATCTGGTTGCTTCCATCAAACCTGTTCTGCTCACCTTGGTCGGGTGCTGCAGGACTGTGCCCTTGTCAGCAAGGTGCCTGCCTGGCCTGTTTTGTTATGCTTAGCATCCTAGAATGGTTAGAGTTGGAAGGGACCTCAAAGACCATCATCTAGTTAAGAAAGAGTCCTTCCCTTGAGGAGCAGCTTGCCCTTACTGCTCACAGACATAAAGGCAGTTGAGGTGCAAGTTGTTAAAACTTCCAGTCCTAAAGAATGAATGACACTGCCATATCCTGGGAAGTGTAATGAAACACGATCTCAAACGGAATTACTCGAAAATAGTATCTAATGGGTCCTTCAGAGTATTGTTTGGCATATAGAAAGGGTTTCATTCTCTCTGACCTCTGTGTAAAAAAAGCCACCTCTTACTCTTGCCTACAGAGGGAAGTGCTCTTATTATGTGCTAAACCATCAGTTTAAACCAATGTTGTTACACCAGTATTCCCCTCTCCTGATGTGAGTTCTTATTCCTTGTAGGACTCTGTCAAATCCACACTTACTCTGGAATAAGCGGAATAAGTTGTCAGTGGCATAAGCGGTAGCACTTCCTTACCTGGAATAAGCAAAGAGATGTTTTAACGAACATTAACGATTTGGACTGTTGCAGGCTGCAGGTAACTGGAAACACAAGTCTGTGTGCTTTCTGTATTGATTGCTCTCAGATACAGCATGCTTTAACTTCCAGCATGTGTCCATTGGTGTGATTTCTTCTCATGTTTTGCACTCCTCGGGTAGCTGTAATTCACCCCTTGGCTTGCCCTCTGACATGGTGAGGACAGCAGCACATAATCGATGGCAGGCTAGCTCCTATCAATCTTGCTAGTAAGGGCCTGATCCTCTTTCTGCGAAGGGCAAGAGGACAATTCACACCAACTTCAGTGCAGGCAGGAGAGTGCCTGAAACACTAATGGCTTCAGCAGCAGGTGTTCCAGGAAATTCACATCAATCTTCTCTTTTGTTGAGATTAAGATTTTACCACCCTGTGCTGAGCTGGAAGTCAACTACAGCTGCAACTTGACTCTCCAGCGTTAGGTGTGAAAGGTGTTGCTAAACAAAGCTCTCAGTTGGTTTTAATTGCAAGAAAAATTAACAACTAGCCCACTTGAATAATGAATACCTTTAAAAGCACTCACAATTACCTTAAGCTCTTATATTTAATGATCTTCCAAGACTGGAAGGAAGAAGCACTATACACCTTGAGGAAGGTGAATTTCTTACTTTCCAGTGGCAAAAATCCTCTTTCTTACGTATTTTAGGCCTGGAACCAGGCACTGATGTGGGTTTTGAGTTAGAGAAATGACTGTTTTGTCAGCCTGAGTCTTGGGCCACAGTCATTTGGAAGCAGAGGAGCCCTTGTTTCGGGGTGTCAGTCTGCCAAGACTGTCAATGACCTACAGTGGGACTGGACGTGAACAAAAGCCTTTGTACTACTGTGTCATAGTTAATTTTTTAACAACAGCTGTTCAAAGATATTCAGAGGCCTGGAATGCTGCAGTGCTTCCTGAGAAGGTAGATTAAGCTCCAATCCGACAGGGATTTCGGTCTGTAAGTCTTAATTTTGTATTGTGGAAAACTTACGTAAGTCCGTCTAGGCACCTACACCTGTGGAGTGGACTAAATGCAGATCTGCTAGTCAGGAGCTCAAGAAATATGCAAGTTATACAATCAAACAACCAAACATGCCATTTATTGCCTGTCTGTAGATTTCCAGACAGTTAGGGGCATATATAATGCATAACTAAATCATTCACTGTCTAGACTTTCAAGTTTTTGTATATTGTATTATTTATGGTACATGATGCAGGACATGTACATGGACATAAAAGTTTATACACACAAATGGGAACCAATATAGTAAATATCTAAATTTTCTGTATAGATTGAAACAGAAAGAAAGTCAGTCATAGATTATTTGAAATACTTCTACTCCTTTAATATAATATATGATTGTTGCTATTCGGTTGTTGATGTAAGGGGTTCAGCAGATAGGTCAACTGTATCTCAAGCAAATATTTTTCATATCATATTGCCCTTTGAAAACAAGTCTATTTAAAATTCTGCATGATTTATGCCTATTTGACAGGATCAGTTTTTGATTTCGTGATAGTGAGAAGTGTGAGTTGCTGTAGAGACTCAGCAGTTTGCTTACAGTTATTCATTACAACTTTGATGTAGTACTTAGAGCTGTTATTGTCTTTTAATTGTTTTGAGGGCTTTGCATTATAAAACAGAGTTAAGCAACTGAACTTTGTTTTCGTAACTGTACTGTTGTTAATACTTGATAATAGATGAATGCATGCTTTGTAGAGCAGTTTGAAATAAACCGATGTGTAATTAGATATTTGTCTAGAAGTGGAAGAGAATGCTACTTTGTATTGGTAGGAAATAATTTTACTCAAATGCAGGACAGAAGGGGTCTTCTTTCTACGTACTTAAACTTTACATACACAATCATATCATCTTGTGGATAAAATATCTGAATAAAATTTGTGTTTTCATTTTTATTTCCTGGTTTGAACATAGGTCAATAGTTACATTCTTTACAGTGACTTAAGTGTCTCATCAGGGAGTCCAGTTTAATTCCTCTTGCCCTAGACCCTGTGCAGCTCCAAAGTCACTGGTTTCTGACCTCTGCAGGGACAGGTCTCACTCCATCCCAATTTTGTCAGAGGTGGGAAGTTGTCTGTGAGGTTTAAAGGTCTGAGCGGTGCTGAGATACACTGTGTTGGGGACAAGGTGAGCTGAACCCCAAAATGCATCCTATTAGGATTTTTAGGATTAGGACTTTTGTTCGGACACTAAAAGTTAAAGCGCAAGTGGGAATTTGCTCCAATTAATTGTTTTGCAGGCACCAAAATATTAGACCGGGGCATGTTTTGGGAAAAAAAAACAGTAAATATCCTGTTTGTTGTGTTTCATGCCTGTGAAGGTGAAGACCCCCACCCTAAGCGGCCATGTGGCACCTGCAGAAACGGGAGCGAGGAAGGACAGTGGGGCCCCAGCAGCACCATCAGGGCTTGGGGAAAGGTGCAAGAAAGGCTGTCAACAGTGGATGGTGATGGTACCCTGCCTCTGGTGAGCATGTCGTCTTTGGTGCTGTTTGGTAGCTGCGGCATTGCAAGATGGTTGAAGTTCTTTCCCAGTCCTGGAGGAGTTACAAGTATTTCATCAGAGTATTTCATAAAGAGGCATGCAAAGGCTTCATATACTGCTTTGATCATGATCTGGATACTCTCATTCAATTAATTCTCTTGTTATAACTAGTCTGGCCTAGGAGTCACAAAATCGCCATTTCAAATTCCAAAAGGCGGTGTTGCTTGGGGTGCTCCATTTATGGACGAGCACACTGTGAAGCCTGTATTCAGACCCACCTCCCTCATATTCCATGAGAGTGAGGGGTATTAAAAATTGGTATTAAAAATTGGTGTTTGCATTTGATCCTCTCTTCAACTTAATGTCACCGTGGAGCGCTCTTTTGGATGGGGGTATTTGTTGCTGTTTGTTTTTCACCCTTTTGCTCTCTTGCCCTATACTGACAAATGTCATGCTCCTAATACCTTGCAAATATACTCACTAGGTAACAGAGAAACAATGCAGGCTCTTGCCAGTTGTCAATCATATGATCAAAGAACACAGCACTCTATGTCCCAGGTCAGCGTTGAATTTACATCCAGTCTTGTCTAGCACTTTCTTACTCTGGATATTAAAGAGATTATTTAGATGTGGAAAACTGGAACCAGAGAGTCTTTGCCACCAATTTATGAGCTTAAGTCCTTCACAGGTTGCTGCAGAGATCATTACTTTTTTTCCTAAGCCAGGTAGGAGAAGCAATGTCACCTTCACCACTTTGCATGTGACTTCAGTTGGTCTTGACCCACAGCCAAGATGCTGAGTGCTAGTTTTATGATTCAAGCTGGTATGCTGAAGATGGGAGCAAAAATGTAAGACTTCAGATTACACTTTGGCAAGGTCTGTAAAATTCAACACTAAACCCCTTTAAATCCTTATGGTTAAAGCTTAATTTTTTAAAGGTTAATGATAATTTGATCATCAGAATGAGTTGCTGCTGCAAATAAGGAGCATAAATTAGATCATACTAGAGCTAATAATTTTTCTTCCATGCTCTTCGTATGCAATTCAAGCTTTAGCTTTAAAAGATTATTTTACTCACATGGACAGAAGGCTTGCTCTGCTTTCCTCTTTAGGAAAAGAGTGTAGATGCAGTTAATTGACAACTCCTGCTTGGAGTGAGTTGAGAGCTCCATTAAAAGCCATTCTTTGGTTACCTTGGTTTTAATGTATTTCCAGTACATAGGACAGATAGGATGCAAACAGTGCTTCCTAATTTTGCTAAAGCTTTATTTTAGAGATTTGGGGACACAAATATCCATGGGAAGGAAAAATTGTTGCAATGTTAGAACTGCATCCAGGAGCTCATGTCTGTGGCATTTCTATAAGAAACCTTAGGCTAATAACTGCTCGGCTCACTATACTGCTGACATTATTCCTAACAGCTTCCTCTCCATCCTTTTCCCTCCTCTTTGGTCATCTCTCATGTTTTGACCTTTTTGAGTCTCATATCCCTGTCCTCCAATACTTGCTCAAGTTCTCTCTCTGCAGTGCCCCTGGTAGCTCCCAATCTCACTGTCTACCAGCCTTCAACAGTACCGGTTCACGTTTGACATTGGATGGACCTAGACAAATTTTTAGCATGCCTTTTATCCAGAACAAGTCAGTGTTCAGTGCACTAGCAATGTTAATGTATCAACTTTTCACTTTTCCAGTAACTGCATCACATATCTGTGTGTAAGGTACACCTCATCTGTTTCCTCTTGCTAGACATGAATGTTTTATAGCTTTGTATAGAAATTTTTCGGCAATAAAAATAGAAACACTGATGTCAGTTCTTGATAAGTAACTCATATCAAATCACATCCCACTGGTAATCTGGCACAACTATTTCTTACAAAAGTATTATGTGAATGGATGACCAAAATAACATTTGGTGTTATTATGAGTATCAAGGTATCATCTGTAATAACAATAACTGCTGAAAATCCTGCAGAAATAAAACAGATGATGGTACTCATATAAAAAAACTGATGAGCTTCTTTTTACTTTCCCTGTGTGACATGACTTACTGGGATTATTCCAACCTCATTATTAAATGTCATCAGTGATAACATAAGCTTCAGAAAAACTAATCTTCATGAATATTTTCAGGTCTTTCCTCCAGTTATAAAAATTACATTAAAGTCATTTTAAAAATACTGAGATAAAGTAAAAATTGCATTACTCACTCTCTTTAATAGTTCCTCTGTAAGTTTTCCCCGAAACCATTATATCTGCCACTTAAAAGTCAGCATTTACCACTATGGCACCAGATATGTTGGCATGGAAGATTCAATTTAGTTGTTGAGAAAAATTTGGAGAGTATGAGGGCAAGGACGCTATAAAATGCATTCTTCAGCATTGGGGGTGTCAGGTTAGAAAAAAACAGGCATCGTACTAGGATGGGTGATCTTGCCTTAGCATGAGGGACGCAAGAAACAATCTTTTGAAATTTCTTCTAGCTCTATTTTTTTACAATTTTTTGTTGTAGCATTTTCTATAATAAATATTTTATAGGAGTAAAATAAATAGTAGTAAGAAATAACTGGAGGATAGGAGCTGTCAGTAACCATTGAAACCTCTATGTATAAGACAAATAATGTCAACACATATGAAAAGACTGAAATAAATTGTTAGTGTAGATGACTTAATTGATATGAAATGAAAATCAGCCAAAAGAAGCTGAAATAAAATTCTGAGGAAACAATTAGAAGCTAAGTGGTGCTTTTGTTCATGCCTGAACACCCATTGATATATATGTGTATTTATACACATAATACATGTACATATAAACAGGACTTTTATTGAGCTGGATGTAAGGGTATAGTTATATGAATGTAGGTCTTATGAATCACCTTTGAGATTAATTTGACTGTGAGATCATAGGCTGGAGAAATTAATATTTGGGTAATGTTGGTTCTGTGCTCATAATACGTTAAGGCCAAGCTCTGCTTAGCTGTGCAATACACGTAAGAGAAAGCTCTGTTAAGTCTGCCAGGGCTCTGACTGGGAATCAGTTGGGGATGAAGGCTCAGTCATTTGGGAAGGTATTGCTAGGCTGAAGCTAAGAAAGCAATCTGATCCTACTTGATTTTGATGATTTAATTTCCATCATTGGTGTCTGGAAGTGACAACGTGCTGAGAACGAAGGATTCTGCTGCTCAGAATTTATTAAGTAAGCCTTGGTAGAGAGGAGAAATGCAACATACCTGTGTGGTTAACATTTTTTTCTTACTCCAGTGCTTGCAAGTTTTCCTAGAAGGAGGAAAACTGCATGGTTTTGGCCAGCTTACTATCTTTTTTGGCTTCACTCTCAATTTCTACAATAAAATCTCCATCCAGGGAAAATTACTTAGTGTTCACCACAGCCTACAACCTGAACTGTCACTCTCAGCTTTGATTAAGTCACAAGTCCTGCTCTAAAACCACTGAGCAAAGAAGGCAGTTGTATGTTCACATCAGAGCAGAGAGCATGAACCTTCCTTCACGTATCGTTAGCTATGTTACAGCTGCGACAGCTACTCATACTGTGGTTCTGCAGTAAATACGAGAGGGCACTCTCCTGCAGGCAGCTGCTCTACTTGACGTACTCGTTCCCATGGGAGTTCTTAAAGCCGATTTTGTGCAGGATTGTACACAAGGAAGTAAAACCGGCACATGAGGCAACTCGGGTGGAAGAGCTTCCGAGAGGACCCATTCTCAGAGCTGTCTGCAGCTCTGCACAGCGCTCACAGAGGTAACTGCATAAAATTTGCAGTGCCAGCAGGGATTAAACTCTCTGTGCCAGACACAGCCGTTTTTAGAATCTTATCCTTTGATTTCTTTTCTTTCTTTTTTTTTTTTTTTTAAATCATAAAGGGCAAAGAAATCGATAGGCAGCGGTTAGGCACAGAACTATGCCATATCAGACAGTCTCTCTGTATTAGATTTCTGCATACACATTCATAAGCAATGATGACATTTCAAGGGGTTTTCTAGAATTTCCATAACCTTTCTGTCTGGATGTGCTGTGCATGCTAACGGAGACATGAGTACATGCACGATAACGTGAGCATAGCTATTCTCCTTTTGCCTATGGTCCCACCCATCTAATCCATTAGAGGTATCCAGAAATCCTAGAGAAATAGTTAAAGCTCTGAGAATCTACCTGGCCAAAATTATTAGAGCAAATAAGTTCCGTCAGAGAAACCGTAGATATAGAATCACAGAATCATAGAATGGTTCGGGCTGGAAGAGACCTCAAAGATCATCCAATTCCAACCCACCTGCCATGGGCTGGGACAATATATATGAGAAGCTTAGTTATTGAGGAAGTCTTGTTAAAATGTGTTGGATTTTGATCATGCACGTGCAATTACCTTGTATTGCTAGTAAGGAGAGAGCACAGCAGAGAGAATGGCAACCTCCCAGTGGTCTGCTGTCCCCATTGCTTTGTTTGAGGAGAGTGGGGAAGGGAAAATTAGCCAGCCCGTGAGTGAGCTATGGTGACAGCTGAGGCCAGAACATTCCCTTTCAACTGAATTTTCCTGGTATGCAGCTTCTAATGTGTTCTCCCCCTAGAACTGCAAGAAAAATCAAAGTGGTTTTAATATCTTCCAACATGGAAAAAGAGGAGGCATCACCATGCCATTCCATTGCTTTATAAGCTGATGGAAAGAAAGAAGAATTTCTTTTGATCCCACACAAGAAGAACTGTGTCTCTTTCTCATTTTGAATTCAAAACCCATGCAAAAAGAAAAGGAACCCAAACTTGCCATATCTCTGTCCAAGCACATGTAGGGGCACATACATAATGCCTGATTTTACCAAGGAATACTTTCCACCAAGCCCATCCCATACAGAGTGGAGTGGAGGTGATCTGTTCTGATGTAGTTTTGAGTCACTTCAGTAATGTCATGGGTTTTTCACAATAAAAAGTTTGAAGCAAATATCGTACCAAGTGGGTGTAATTTGTTAGTAAATTACACACTGATTTCACCTCTTGAGACACTGAATATTGAGTTTCTCTTTCTTTAGAGTTCTTTTAAGTGTGCTCCTTCAATGTAGCTGATCTCAACAGCCTGCAGTCAGCATCTCAAACAAACCAGTAAGCACGAAGGTATATGTTTACATGAAAGAGCATATGTGAGAGAGGGAAAATAGGGGACAGAGAAGGGAAAAGAGAAAGAGAAAGAACAAAACCTATTTTTTCTTATTGTAAAAAAAGCACCTGGGTAAAAGGATGCCCTTTAAAGTAGTACAAGGACTTTCTGTAAAGACCCAGTATGCATGTAAAGTGCTTGCTCGTCACTTTATTGAATTCTTATCCAGGCATTATTTAAACTGTTCCCATATGGCACAGGTCTTTTTTATAAAAACCCACCCACTCAGATCCCGTATTAACAAAGACTATCAGATTTCTTTGGCATTGTCTGATTCACAAATCCCTCTTGGCTTCAAGCCAATAGGTTTATCTGTTCTATCCATCTAAAAATAGATGCTTCTCTCAGGTTTGCTAATATTTTACCTGGAACTGAAGTCAGGTTGCCAGAGCTAGAGTTATCCTCCTCTCTCTCTAATCTTTTTTAGGATTGCATCATTTCTGTTCTTTCACTTGGTCTCTTTTTCAACTTTTGACATTTACAGAAACTTAAACATTTTTCTGAACATGTGTAGAAGTGTCTGAGTTGTGACCACCTTGTTTGCTACCACCTCTTTAATAAAAGATTTGGCTTCTTTTTTTTTTTTTCATTATTGTACCCTTGTAAGATTTAGAGTTGATGAATTCTAAATCTCTTGTTGTTATCCTCTTGCATCAGTGCTGTGCTGTCCTCTTCTACATATCAGCAAAAAGCTTTTCCTGCTTCCCGGCTCTTGTATAATGTAAGAGTTTCCATCTTTTCCCTCTCTTTCTCTTTTTTTGATGTAATTGGACTAGAATGCAATTTCAGCCACAGCTCTGAGGAACAGGTGGTGGATAAGCTGGGCTAGGACAGGAGTGAGCTGGCAATCTGAGTTAGAGGCAAACCTCTGAGCAGGAGGATCCTTCTTGCATCACCCTTGCTTCCAGGAGTTACGGAGAAGAGGACAGTAATTTGTGACTAATCTTCTTTCTCACGCTAGCTTAGCCATTCTGCACAGCAGATAGTGGTGAGGAGTCAGAGCCAACCATTGCCCGTCTTTTACTCACCAGCTGCAAGCTGGCCCTGTTGAAGTCTGCTATCTGAATCCATGGACCCAACTGCTCCTGCTGAGTGGGAAAGGTTTCTCATTACTCTGTGCAGATATTTAATCTGAATTAGACAGTAAGTGAAGTGTCTAGTTTAGATAAGTGCCAAAGCTGCAGTGATTATTCAAATTTTTTTCAGAGCCTCTTGGCTGGAATTATCATGAAACCTCTCATGAAACAGTCGATATTGTGTTTTTGGCACAGTATGTGCTTCTAGCTTCTAGCAAGGAAGATAGAAACAGCTACCCTTCTTCCAGAGCTCTGGCCATGGCCAGCAGTGGGGAATACAGGGATAAATAAAAATAAAAAAGACCTTTAAAACAGAATGCAGGAAAGCCAAGAGGTGTTGCAAAAATTTGAACCTGTTCCCATTTTATGTGACTTCAGATATATTCCCTCCAATTTCTTCACTTCCAAGAGCACAGTGACTACTATGAAAAGCAGCCCTTGCCTCCGGCTGCCCAGACAGCAAGTGTCTCCTTTCTTGCAATTCCAGGGATAGTATGAAGACTTCCCTCATGCCATCACCTTGACATCATCAGAACAGCAACTGCTTGTTTTCCTTGTGATATATTACTCCGAAACAACATAAATGTCAACTGGCTGCCTGCACGTATTGCACTGGGAGAAAACAACATTGCTCTGAACCTCTAACTTAGTTTGTGGGCAAACTGAAACACTTCATCTTTAAAAAATTAAACAGAAGTAGAATATCGCAATCAAGTAATATTTAAAATCAAATTTGCTTCTTATTTCTTGTGCCACCTCCCCTTTCACACTGCTAGGATGATTTTTCATACATTCTTACCTCTTGGTCCCAGCCAGTTTCTCCTCGCTCGTGCTGGTCCTGGCCATCAGCATAAAGCTGTATTCATGTGTCTCAGACAAATGTCTCTTTAGTGATAAAATCATCCTAAACAAAAAATATTAAGTGTTGTTACCTTCTTCACTGCAATGGACGTCTTGACGCTTTGCTTGGTTTTGAGGAAAACGATGTATAAAAAAGTGAGAGCCAGTCTCTGCATGATCAGCAGACGTCAGAAAGGGGACCCAGGGATTGGCTTGAATGATGGGATTCTCCTAGGCAGAAAAAATGTATAAAAATCACTGAAATTAAATAGGAATCTTTGTATGTTCCAGCAAAGACTTGTTATATTGCTGTAATGCCTTCAACAATTTTGTGAAAGATGAGTTATTTTTACCGAAAGATGTGTTTAATCCAGCATCATTATCTTAGTTTGAAATCACATAAATAATTGCACATGATAAATCCAGTTAATTTTAAAGAGGGCAGTTAGGAAAACAGAAGCTTTAAAAACTGCCTCTTAAATAGGCTTAATCTGTCTTCTAGCTTTGACAGTACACATATCCCTTTCTTTTTCAGTTCCTGGCTGGGATGATGGAAATAGATTCACGATTGTTCTCAGGACAGTTCAGAAACAGTAGATTAGAGCTGAACCACCGGATATTCAGAGATTAAGTCTGCCCTGTCATGGCTGCAGTTTTAAGAAAACTATTTCGAGGATTGATTGTAGTATAGTCACAGTATCATGGAGCTCCGTACAGCTAGCAACACCCCTCCAAATATCTATCGGACCTCTTGCGTGGGTTTTGCAGCCTGTGTTGTATTCCTGGCTGCCACAGCTAAATCTGCCACCATTACCCAGTTTAAATACTGTGTAGGTATCCTTTAAACGGGTAGGCTTACATGGCAGTACCTACAGTGCACTCATCACTGTAGTGCAAATTCTTGTGTATAAGTTAATGGACCTATTCTTGTAAGCCAAGTTATTCATATGCTTATATGTTCACTAGGTGTTGATACTATGCATGGGCTTCATTTTAATAAATGGAGAGAGTCAGCACTTGGCGTGCAGTTTGCAAGTGCACATTTGTAAATCAGATGCATATGAAAAATTGTACACACCATACATTAAAGAAAGATATTAAGGCTTCCAGGAATTATGCAGAAGGTGAGAAATGTTGCCTGTTATTGTCCCCTTAAGAAGAAATGAGAAATCAAAGGAAAAAATACTTTATTCATGAAACACTCCCAGTGCACAGTAAAAATAGATCCAAGTAATAGCAAAAGATTAAGTTGTAAAGATGACTACATTACACTATGCGTTATATTATGCTATATTATATTTTGCAGTTCTACTACTATATTTTCTGTCTTAGTTGTTTTTCTCTTCACCCTGCAACATGGTGTTAGCTTTTGTTTTGCAGTTACTGATTATTGTGCAATTCCTCAAAGTCAAGCAATTCTGGGGAACCGTGACCATAATGCATTGCTAGAGACCATTTTTCAAACTTTTCTTCGGATAATACAGAGGCTATACTTACCCGAATAATTTAGTAAGTTTAGTTTTATCACAATGCTTCAAAGTAACTACAAACCTCTGACAGCTGGAGCTGTTCTCAGACCCTGTAATGAATAGGAAGATGATTCAGACTGACACCATGCCAAGGGATACTGCCGGTGCAATACAACCTCCTTGATACCTCCAGTGAGGAAAGCAATGTCAGTGAAGAGGAGGTGTCGAGAAAGGTTGAGCCAAAATATGCCTCAGCGACAGATCTCAAGAAAGGAGCTACATCCCCTAGAAGGGAAGTTGGTAGATTTAAACCTGTTCATCTGGGTTTGATGCTGTCAGCCTCATCAGTTGAATGGGCAGACCACATCTGCTACACAGTGCTCACTGGAGAACATACCTGAAGACGCGCAGGCCTGCTGGTAGCAGGATCAATGAATTTGAAGGGCCCCACTGACTCAACGATATGTCCTCTAGTACCTTCTTTCAGAAGCTTCACTGCATATAACGTTGTAAAAGAGAAATGTGGGCCGACTGGGAAAATGAGATAAATGAACATCATTAAAGTGATGGGCTGCACATACACGGTGGCAGATTCCATCATGGAGATTTGTTACTTACCAAAAAGAGGAGAAAAAGTGTAAAAAGCAACCATAATAGATTCCATCAATAACAGAAGAGTATATAGGGAATTACCCAGGAAAATCTAAAGACACAACCCTATGATCTTTGCTATGTAGAAAATACTAGAAAACTATGAGGTTTTGGAAAATTATTGCTCAGTTCTTAGCATTATGAGCTTTTATCAAATGGAATGTGTGACCTGCTAAGCAATTTAATAAACACAATCTGAGATATATAAGGAGGAGAGAGAGCACATTTTGATCTCCCAGTCACCTCCAGGAAGCACACTTTGCTTTTTTATATGCTCTCACTAGTTGAGTAAGTAGAATAGTGCTTGGTGTGACCTTGCTGGTTCCTGGTAGCACCATTTACTAAATAGCAACAAAATTAAGGACTAGTATTATTTACAGTGGACCTTTCCTCAATAAGTTAGTCAGTTTTGCCATGCAAAACATTGAGGGCAGGAAGGATAATTTAGTGTCTAGGATAGGATTGGAAACCAGCTTTGTAAGAATACAAGAACTCTCTGCATCCTGCCAGGGGCCATTTAGTCTGCAGTATTTGCTAGTATGAGATCCTACATATAGAGGGTTAAAATCTTGTCTAAGTCAATGTCTTTCTAACTGGAGGCAGCTGGATGTTCCTTTACATCTGGAAACACGATGGCTGATATACCCTCATTTTTTTAGCGTGTGTAACTGTGGATGAAACTATTTAGACTTCTGAGAAACGGGCAGCTTTCAGGGACAGCTGAATTTCTTCTGACAAAAACTTTTTTTCCTGTGCAAGAATCAAGAGCGGGCCACCCTCGCCCGTCTTTCTATGAGTGCTAGGAAATGACACTCTTACCTGGAGGGCAGCAGAGTTTCTTCAAGGAATGATGGATTTTTGCTTTTTTCTTGAATTCCCACAGGCCTCTTCATACATTCCCACCAACACCTGCAGCAAGGAACACTGCTAGATTCCATGGGATAAGTACTTAGGAAGAAGCATACCTCTGTGTCAATATGTTTGTTCATACACCAAAACTGTATGAACGAGTACTGCTGATCTAACATATTGGTTGGCATCATTGTGGTTTACACTAGAGCTATTTCAGTTATTCAGTTACTCATATCATCTTCAGACTAAGTATCCCTTTGTGCTTTAACCTCATTTTGTAACCCAAGAGAGGCTGAAGTTTCAATAAAATCATTCTGCTCTTTGGTACTTTACATTGCTTTGAATCTCTTTACTGCTTCCTCCTTCTTCATCATGCCAAATTGCATTTCATGTTCTCACTCTCCTAAACCCTGAAGGTGCCAGAATCCTCCCCTAACTTTCTTTGCTTGCATCTCTTTCATCTTATCTGTTGTGATTTAGCCTGGCCAACAACTAAATGCCATACAGCCGCTCGCTCACCCTCCTCCACCCCAGGGGGATGGGGAAGAGAATTAGAGGGGAAAAGGGAAGGAGACTCATGGGTTGAGATAAGAACAATTTAATACTACTACCACTACTACTATATGAATATATATATGTATAATGATAATAATATGTACAAGCAAGTGATGTATAATGCAATTGCTCACCACCTGGTGACCAAGGCCCATCCCGGCCCATCCCGGCTAATGATCCTGAAACAGGTAAGTCCCAACACTGCAATCCCAGACAAGTGAGAGGCCCGTAAAGAGAATGAGAGAGAGAGAGAACACTCCGACAGTCCGAGTGCGAGAGCCCCTGGGAGAGCAAAAGTCCTTCTTTGCTGTTAACCCTCATCTTTATGCTGGGCATGATGGTGCATGATATGGAATACTCCATTGGCCAATTTGGCTCTCAATCCTAAGCCTAAATTCAAATTGTAAGGGCAGTTGTGGACCCTTTGTCCTAGCCATGCTCCCCCCGAGCCTGCTGTGCTCCTGCACACTGGCAAGAACATGGCAGCTGAAAAGTTCTTGAGACCTCAGTGCCAACTATAAACATCAGTGCACTATCAACATTCTTCTTGTAAGAAATCCCAGACTAAAACCAAAACACAGAGCTCTTCTAGCTGCTGAAAGGGAGAACTCTGTCCCAGCTGAAACGAGGACACTATCACAACATCCAAATGTTTTCTTTTACAACTCCCTTTTTTTCTGAGGTCTCTTGTAAAAATGGAATTACCTCTTAGTTCTAGTTTTTGTAACTCTTTCATCTTCTTGTTTATATTCTTCCTTAAGTTCTTATTGTTCCAAAAACACTATCTCCTTCTGAATTAAGATAATATGTGTGTCAGTAGCCTTCTTACAGGAGACCGACTATCAGGACAAAGATTGTCTTATCCCAGGATTTATACAACTCCCAAATCGGGATAAAAGTTGACCTGTGTGGTGTGTCACAGACCTGGATGGCAACAGGGAGAAAATACATAGGATTTTAACTTTCGATATTGTTGCATAACTTGTTCAATTCCTGAGAATGCCATGTCTGCTCCAGTTGGTAGACTTAGGAGCTTTAAGTGACCAGGAAGCCAGAGGTGGACTTCTCAAAGTTAAACGATTTTTATTGTCATTGGCAAAGGGAAATGGAGATTTTTACCCATTTTCCACAGTTCTTTAGGTATGAGAACTACAGAAAAGACTGGCTTGCTCAGGGTGCTGATGGTAGAGGATGGGATTCTCATCTGCATATTCATTATTGAGTATTATAAACCTGCTCATTTTTAGTAAAACAAGACTAAAATTTTGAAATCTAGGAGCCTGAACTTGGGTTCTTAAGACCATATGCAGATTACTGTGATTAACTTTGATGGCACTGCGTAGACTGCAGCTCCCTGTGACAACTTGTGGCTCCTGAAAACTAGAATAAAATTTGATTCTTGAGTTTGGTAGCCACTTTTAAATTCTGTCTTTTTTAATATTTTTTTTTAAATGAGGTACAAGCATATTCAGGAAATTATGTGACATTCACTAATGTGACATTTATCCCTATTCATAGTGTTTAATGCCAAGGAAAAATGATAGTGCTACATACAACCTACTGGCTGATCCTTTTGACATTGCAGAAATCTGATAGTTTGTTTTTTTTCCCTCTATTTTTATAGTTCTCTGCAGCTTGATCCTTGGTAAAAGCACATGACAGACAATAATTGCAAAACACTAACAAAAGAAACAAGAGAAGGTGAGAGATTTGAGACAGGAGATAGGAGCAAGCACGAATATGAAGGAGAGACTGAAGAGTCTCTCCTGGAATGTACTGGAAGTCCCTGGACACATTAGCCAGGTGGCTGCTGATGAAACTAGCAGGGGAGTGTAAGAAGCGGCCATTTTCAGGCAGTCTCAAATACCAGACAGCCAGAGGCTGTCATGGCAAAGCTGAGCATAAGCACCAGAACCTGAATGCTCCTGGTCCACTTCAGTGGGCAGTTCGCCTCATCAGCCAAGACCAGTGCTGAAGGTATCCCTAACTGCCAAAGAAGGGTGAGAAGAAACTAACTGAGATAGTAACTGCTTAAACTGTTAACCCATTCTTGTGAGAAGGCAGTAGCAGAGAGAGTGTTGAGTACTGCCCAGCTGGCTTGGCCAAAATGCCCGTAGGAATGATTTGCTGTGTGACTCACAAGGAAGAAGCATTGCAACTGATGGTCTGGGACCGTGGCTGCTCCCTGCTGGACAAGGCAAGGGGTGCACTGCCACTGCCTGCCTGAGAAATTTATACAAAAAAGCATTTTTTAACCATATAAATGATCATTTCACGGCAGATATATTTCAAGCCACAGAAATTTTTCAAATTTAGCACTTGAAATGAAAGAGAAAAGTTTGCTGTGCTTGCTTAGGTGCCAGTAGGTAGCACACAGCCTTCCTGCTTATGTGACAATATGCAGGTAAACAGTTCTGCAGAAGCAATCTCACAAGTTTTATTGAACTGGTAATAAGAAAGCAGTGACGGCACAGTGCACAAATGCTGTTCAGTCCCATTTGAGCTTCTCATATGTTTGTATTGTTATAATTCCAGACTGCTAATACCATAAGCCTCAGGCTCTAACTTGAGCAGGAAGGATTTATTTTTGGAAGAAGAATTTTTCCCATAGATGAGTACCTGCAATACCAACTTTTTTTTTTTTTTTCTTAACAATCTATACAATAAAACTTAGGCTAAACTGAAAAGATTTGGCCTAAAACATCATTATACCACTGAGAAAGGAACAGTCAGAACCCAGACTAAAGTTTGTACACTGAGATGCACAGCATCGCCAACGGCATGTCTAGGAGGTGGAGGTAGAGAAGAGATGGAACTGGGTGGCTCATCTATGCACAGATGAAAGACTTTGGATGACATGCAGTTCTGTGGGTGCACAGCCACTGCAAGGGTAAAAAGCCAAACTGTGTTGATCTGCTGCGGCCACTCAGGAAGAAGCTCCGCAAACCCTGGGGTTTGGTACACATGAGGCAGCAGCTGGGAGGAGCTCGTGTGGAAGAGGGGAGTGGCACATGAGAGGTCTCACTTTGGGGCATCCAATGTGTTGTTGCAGTTATGAACCTAACAATCTCTCATAATAATTAATCTCTGTGAAAACTGAATAACCCTGGGTTCTTAGTGAGAAGGTGAAGGCCTCCACCAAAACAGAGATTCATGGCTAATTATTGCAGGTTTGCTTTGTGCTCCCGGGGGACAGTGCTGCCTTTTCAGTTGTGTCCCCTGCAGCCCATGTTCAGTCTCCCCAGCGAATCCATGTGACCCTCCAGTGGTTCATGGAGGTAAAGGAACTTTTTCTCATCCAATACAAAGGAAAAATATTTAGGCAAATTAAAGAAAATCTATCTCCACACAGCAGACATTTTTGGAATTAAGAGATCAATATGCAGTATTTCACACCTATCTCAATTATCTTCCAGAATCGGAAGCGGATGTTTATAAACTGTGGTCCTCTGACACAACGAGGGTATAATTTCCCGTTAAACCTAACACTATGTGTGTGTAGGTTGCAGCTAAGAGGGAGAGTCCCACTGCCCTGCCTGTGGCTGTGCACTCCTCTTGCCTCATATCTAGTGACCACAGGGCTGCTAGAGGGTATTGCTTCAGCTAGCTAAGTCAGCAGAAATAAAGTACCTCCTGCTCCAAATGAGTAGGATTCGCTCAGATCAGGAAGCTGAACTGATTCGTCCTGTATAGTCATTAGGTCCAAGGAAGGGAACCAGACCTTCTAGTTGAGGAAGGAAGAAGAGAGAAAGGGAGGAGAATGGGCCCATCCTGCTAGCAGCAGTCTGCAGCTGCACTGGATTATGTGTATCAGGAAAATATACCATTAATATGTCAAACAAATTAGCTCAGTGTATTATACCATTATAATTATACCGCAGTTATGCTAAGAACAAGTGATTTAATAGATAAAAGAGAATACCAGCCCCAGAACTTGATATCTTTTGTTCTACCTATTTGTGTGCAGCAGTACTTTTTAGGCACTGTAAATAGTAACAATATATCATAGTAGCAACTGAGATGAAGGTTCCACTGTGCAAACAGGTACTATTGCACGCTCTATAAGCTCTCCAAAGAAGTGAAGAAAGTATGATGATGACTATAGGGTAAAAGAATGGATTATTTTCCCCATTCTACAAAGAGAGAATTGAGGTATGTCCCCCTTAAGGAAGCTGCTTATGATGATGCATATGAACATCTTTGGACATCTGGGAATTGAATGATTTCTGTTAAATATCTTCACAGAGTGATCATTATGTAGCACGGATGAACTTAGATGGTGACAATCTGAATGCAAACAGCCACTTTGACAACATCTCCAGGCTAACAAGCAGAGTGAATTTTAAAGTTATTTTCAGCTCCTCCATGGTTGGGACTTGGAAGCTTTTCTTTGCCCACTGATGAATTATGACCCTTGGATTTATATCATTCATTCTGACTTGTTGAAATATTTATCTGCCTCTATGAAGCAGTGAAGTTTGCAAGACCACAATATTTGAAATTCTAAAGGAAATCAAGTAAAGTTTTTTAAGATCAATATATTTCTAATACTTTAGTTTGGAGGTTTGTGACAATATTAATCTAGAAGACTGGTATTACATAAGCATTAATTAAAAACTCTGCCTCTATCATTATAATAATTCTAAAAATGGCTCATTAATCAACATTAATCAAGGTTACTTGGAATCCTCTTGGGTACAAGAGGTACCTGCAGAATTTTGACACTGGAACATGCTAATTGTAACCATAGGGAAGCTGACTTGGAAAAAATAATTTGGGAAAAATTGTGCCATTGTTGAGACAGTTATGGATTCAGGAATTTCCAGGGCAAAATTTCTACAGACATTTTTTGAAATTCTGCATTTTTTGAAATTAGACAGAAATCTGTCTAATAAGACAGATCAAATGCATTCAAAATAATTCAAAATTAGTCCACCAAGTTCAATGGTGAAACACTATATTCAAGTCAGAAGACACAAAAAATGTAATTCTGAGAGAGAACCTGAGATTAGAGTCCTAGGTTTGTAATGACGAAGGGGCGTTTTCCTCATCCCAAGCCTCATTGGCCAGTGCTGGAGACACCGTACCAGCATGATACACTATAATGTGCTGGGACAAATCATGTGCTCTTTGTAAGCTGCTGAGGTAAATTTCACATGCTTAATGAACAGATCAAATCAGGGCCGAAGAAACTTCTGTTTCTTGTTACACTGCATCAGGCATTCACAATTAGACAATTTTCAGTACAATGGAGCATGTAAACCCATCATGGGTCTTGCTTACCTAGGCATAGCTCAGGTGAGGAGCTGCTCCCAATTTGACCTGTGGAAGTAAGAACAAAAATCTGACATCTGCAATGTCTCTTTCCTCTCCTGGCTGCAGGGTCCTCTTTCAAGTTTCCTCTTAAAAACAGAGAGAAATAAGCTCTGGCTCTCTTCAAGTCAGTGGCAAAAATCCCATCACTTTTCCCTTCTTAGCAACCCTCATTTTAATTTTTTCTGACTGATCCAGCCAAGCAGTCAACAGAAAGAAGCTGCTCTCCTTCCTCCTCCTGCCGTTTTGCCTGCTGCCCTGACCTAGGGACTAGCTCCTGACTTTGGTGTCGAGTGCCTCAGCGTGCTGGAATTTACTGTCAGAAAGGAAACACTCTGACTGCTATAGGACACCATGGGGCATGTGTTGCTTACACAGTAATGTCACCCTTTGGGTCATTGTAAGGCAGAAGGTAAAGCTGACAAGTGGTGTTTATCTGTCAACGACATCTTGTACATGCCTTGAAGCGTCTCCAAGCCGACTGACTTGGAAAAAAAATGCAATCTATGCTTTAAAGTTTAATCTTCCCTCGTCTTGCTACATAGAGTAAGACCCCATTTATGGATGCTACATCTATACAGAAAGTATTTCTAATCACTTCTCAACCAAGGTCATGTCTCCTTTACATGGCAGAAAAGTAGAGCGCATGACAGAGAAGGAAAATCTTTTTTGCTGGAAGGTCTACAGTGCAAGGCTGTGATTAAACTGAGCTGGCCAGGTAAATCCAGGTGTCTTTCATCAACGCCAATAAGTTCAGCAAAATTGTCAGGTAAAAAGGGCTGCCTTCACAAATTAGATGGGGACTTAAAAAGTAGCAGATATCCTGAGATGCAGCATTCTTCCATGTTGAGGTGCTTCCCTCTCTTGCAAAAGTACAAGTTGTGCGGTTCTCGGTTGTACATTTTTAGTCTTCCACTTGCTGGTGTGGTAGAAATTGAAATAATTGATTTGTTCTTTTTACTAGTAAAAAGAAAAAATGCTCTGCAGATTGTCAGTGATATTAAAAGAAATAAATTCACCAACATATATAATGTCCTATTTTAAACAGGCAGAATCTGAGCACAAAATGACACCACTATGATGTTCTTCTACTGTAAGCATGGAGAACAGGATTTTCAGGCCTTGTGCCTGGTGGGAGGAGACATGTGACTTCAAACGGGGCTTGGGCACTCTCAAACTTCATTCCAGCATCCTCCTGGAGAAGTGTGTTTACGGATTCCTCCTGATGGGAGGGAAGACTTCGTCTGCTACTGCTTCTTAGCCTTCATTCTTGGGCTCAGTAAATAACTGTTTCCAGAGGGCTCCAAAGCGCCAAAGAATAAAACTGGTGAGAAATGGTTTTCTATTATGTAAGATTTAAAAACTTTGGATTCTTTATTAATACAAAACCAGGATGCTGTTTATTTTTTAATGAAAACACATAGACACACCAGCATTTTGGGGGTTATTTCCAGATTTTGTCCTGTGTGGACTGGGAATCGTTTCCCATTCTCATCTAAACTGATCATTTCTGCCCAGCATTCTTATTTCAATTGATCAGCTTTTCTCAATATCAATAAAACCTTTCAGTGGGAATTTTTTTGATAGAATCATAGAATATCTCAAGTTGAAAGAGACCCACAAGGATCATCATGTCCAACTCCCTGCTTCTCACAGGACTACCTGAAACTAAATCATGTGACTAAGAATGTCATTTGGTTAAAGATTTGTCTCTGAGGTCTTTTGGGAATGTCCTGATCCTTTGGCTTGGTGACAAGACAAAAGATTTTACTCTGGTAACAAACAGACAGTGACTTACTAGAATAGAGACTGAAGCAAGTGAGAGTTCAGTCCTAGGAATAGCAGCAAATATGAAGTTATGGATGCAGGTCTAGCAGCTGCAGGAGCAAATAAGGGCCTTGAATGTTTGACCAGGGGAATTTATTAAAAACAGACGAGAGAGAATGATTTAATTATCTGACGCCTTGGTTAGCCGCTGTTTGGAAACTGCTCAAGGAGCTGAACAGAGTTAAAATGGGATACTCATGTTTTGGAAATAGACCACAGAAGATTAATTGGGGCAGGCATGGAAAGGAAAGGCTTAGAGAGCTCAGCATGTTTGGCCCTTGATGTGGCTGAAAAGAAGGCTTACAGTGGTACATGAAAGCCATGTTGCTATGAGGATAAATTTTGGTCAGAAGACATTCACTTTATGGAAGGGCAAAATACAAGGTCCCAAGCCAACTTACGGAAGGAGAGTACCAAGTTATGAGAAGGGATCTTTCAATCCAGAGATATGAGGCAGCCTGTGCAAACAAGGGTGCTTTTAGCAATAGGGTAAGCTAGTGAAAGGCTGGCTGGGCATGGCACAGCCTCTAGTTCTATCTATTGAGGTACAGGAAGTGGGCTAGAAACTAGGTGGATCTCAGCTCTTTCCACCTCACGATTTCTGTGAAGGTTCTGGCTCAGTCATTCGGCAAGTAGGCTGGCGGCTGAGTCAGAAGGTTGTTCGTGGCCCTTTCACTTGCTCAGGAGTTGTGTGTTCAGCACAGAGAAGCTAAATGCTTCCTCCTCTGGCTCAGCTCCTTCACAAGATGAGTTGCCATCAAATCAGCTGAGTGATTGTCATACACAGGGAAGCAGAGCAGGACTGCAGGAAAAAAATCAGTTAAAAATTCTGATCTTCATAGAATGGATACCTGCTTGCATTAACAGAGTGTACAGGTTAGGTGGATTGATAACTGCAAGTATGTTTAGACATCTCTGTGATTCAAGAAGCATAAGCTTAGAGATGACCAAAATGAAAAACAAAACACCAACAAAAAATGTCAAGTGTTTCCTTCTTTTCATTTTTTTCCTTCTTTTTAACCAATCTTAAAGCAATTTGGACAACTGGTGGCCAAAATCAACCCCTCTCCTGTATGCAGTGATAAGGCAAGTTTGGTGACTACCATGCACTCTGGAAATATGGAAAAGAAGTATAAGACGGCAAGCTCTGAATGACACCTATACAATAGCACCGAAGTACTAATAACTGTTACAGCACAAGGAAGATGAGGTCAACATTACGACAACATTTGTGCAGGAAGAAAAATAAAATAAACTGAAATGACTAGGTTGTCTTAGATTAGAGTATGAAGTACCTGCAGGTGCTTGAGGCATGGACTCAGCTGGGAATTGGACTGAAACAAATAAAATATGGCTTACTTTCTTAGGAAATAAACTGTTTTCCCTGTCACTGCTAGTGCTAAGGCACACTGAGATATCACAGTCTAAATCTACCCCAGTGGCATCTTTTATAATACTATTAAAAATTACGTTACAGGAAAGTTACAACACTGCATTTTTTTTCAAAGTAAAAGAGAATCTAACATGAAATACCATGAATTATACAGACATAATGCAAGGGTAGGAAAGAGTGAAAGGATGAGCAAATTTTCATCTGATTGCCACTCCACAGTTTCAATTTATTTCGTGCAGTTGAAGAGCATTTTGCTTGTCCTCTCAGATGGCCTAAAACAGAAACCTCAAGAAACACATATCTCTCCACATGCTACAAAGGCGACTGTAGTGTTTTGTGATTTTTTTTCTGCTCATAACCTGTCTTCTTCCCTTGCTGCCTAGCAGAGGTTATGGAGCCAATGTAGTTATTCTAGCTATGTCTATACCAGTAAATAAAGCAGAGCTAGGGCATGAGTTCAAGTGTTGTCCTGTGATCATGCACGCTGGGGGATGCTTAGCATGGCTCCCTGGTACCATTTAGGTCAGCAAGCACTCGCCCACCTGTGCCTAAGCATAGCTCAAGCACATGCCAGCAGTCATTCCCTGTGAACATTTTGGCTACAATCTCCTGGTTTTGGGGTAGAGAAGGAGTTTTGCTGTGCAGATGAGAAACACGTACTTTCACTTGGCCTCTGGGCCAGTGAGTGGTCTCAGTACCGATTTATTTAGTAGTATAAAGGCAGCCTATGAGTTAGGTTCTGTCTTCCTGAATATCCTTCCTCCTCTACCTGTAAAGGAAACTCTTTAAGGTTGTAAGGATACACACTGACCTCCAATCCTTTCTCACCATGAGATTGCAACGGAGGTTCTCTCTAACCCATCCTGTACTAGACTGTGACCACATTTAATCCTTTTTTGTTTGCTTTCCAAGGACAGGAATTATTTCAACGATATAAGGAGGTTTACTTACATGGTGATACGAAACAAAGGAGGAAAACAGCTTTAATATTCCTTGTTTAGATTCTTGTAGGCAGGGATATTGACTTTCTCTGTATTTTATAGGCACATGAATCAGTCAAATAATAAAACACCAAAATGAGTAGAGCAGAAAAAGCCAGATGATAGTTTGGTCTCTTAAAAAAGGGAATGAAATGTCCATCCCTTATATAAGATGTCTATAAAATCGCTATATAGCCAGAAAACATCAGATTGTAGAGAAAACAATCATGCATTGACTATAGGATTAACAGACACATGACCACTATTCCATCTCTCACTCCTATTCAAAGGTATAAAATATATTTTCCATAACATTTGGGTGCATTTTGACAGTGAGCAGTCTGTCTAGTAGCCTAGTTCTTATTGACACATGATAATGACACAAACAATAGCATGAAACCCTTGAGGACCACTTCATCTGTTGCACTAATCATTACAATTTTCTCTCAAAATCCTAAAAGGGTATAAGAAAATCAATCCTCGTACTTCCTGCATTTCTATTGCCTACATATTCATAGTTTAAATAGGAGTTTAAGAGGAGGGCAGCCCAGCAACTTAGTTTAGTGGCTCAGTGCATGTGCCACAGATAGGATTTCCATTCCTTCTGTCTGGTTTCCTGGCTTGGCAAAGGCAGAGAGTGTTGCATCTCCTGGATGAGTGGAAAAGAGTATATCACATCTCTCAGCAGTGACCTCTCCAGTTAACATGGTAGCACTGCTGAAAGGAACTCTGTAGTCTCTACCAAGCCAAAATGAGGATGGTTGCAGGGAAAGGACCCAATAAAGTATAGCAAATATAAACAGAAGGGAGATAGGAACGATCTTCACTGTCCCAAACAGGAAGAGAAAAATCATTTTTTCTTCATTAATAGTGCAAAGTACTCTACTTCTCATTCCGTCTTTGCATGCCACTTTCTTTTAAAGGAAGGAAATGAAGTTTGACTGCAGGCATACTGGCTATACTTATTTGTCCCTTTTATGTGGTGGAAAAAGGCATAAATGCATACAGATAGTTCCTATAAGTTCTGCAGGCAGGAGAGGCTCTTTAATAGCATGGCAGTCTCTTTTTTGACCTCTATCTGCATGTGTATGTGTGCCTGCACGTTACAGAGCGTGGCGCAGAGAGCGAGCGGTGCAGCTGAATTTAGAAAGTTATAGATGTTCTCATCAGCCCCATGCAATGCAGCAGAGATTCCTTCCAAAAGCCAAGGGAGCAGAGGCTGCAGACAACAGATGTGAGAGGGGTTCCCATAACTGTCAATTTTCAAAGTGTTTGCATTGAAAAGAGGGGAGGTGCTATTTTGATTGATATTTCAGTCGCAGTATATAAACCAGAGGAATTCTTCTTGCCCTCTGCTTGTCATACTGATCTGCATACTCTCTCAGCTGGACTTGGGGCTACTATTTACTGCATCTGAAAGGCTGAAACTCCCTGGGAATAAAGAATTCTTGTAACAATGCCGGAACCCACCAAGAAAGATGGTAAGCATAACAAATATTACCTGAACGTTTCTTAATTACAGGAATTATGAGTACGCACACACACAAAACACCTTTTAGACCATCTTGCATATCTCAGCAACAAATAATATCTAAGAGTGTTAGCCGTGTAACAACATTCTATCATTACAGATCACCAATCTTTTTAAACTAAGAAACTATTTTCAGGTAGGGGTACAGCATAAAATTCTTTTGGCCTCCAACAATTGCAGACAATAAACAACAGCTGGCAGAGATACCGAGAAACTACTAGATTGGGCAAATGTTGTATTCACTTTCTAAAAGCTGTAGGATTTTTGTAACGCAATTAGTGATTTTTCTATAGCTAAGATATCTAGACTCTGGAAAACTGAGAATAAGCGTTTCTTATGG
The DNA here is from genome assembly GCF_009769465.1 of Tauraco erythrolophus. NCBI lineage: Eukaryota > Metazoa > Chordata > Aves > Musophagiformes > Musophagidae > Tauraco > Tauraco erythrolophus. Next base: position 65,409,651 of record NC_141468.1, on the reverse strand, counting down.
TTTAGAAATCCATCATGTTGATATGCTTTTCATGAGGTGTTATACAGGAACAGTGGGTTCATGAAACAGTTTTAAGGTTCTGATGAAAGTATATTCTCTATGTCTAATGTAAAAGTGAAGAATGTAGTAAGTTTTTCTATACAGCTCAAATTGGAATGATACTTTTTCCCACACTACAGAAATTATTTTATGTTTCAAGAAAGATAGCTAAAGGCAGTAATGCTGGCCCCTTTTGTGATACTATTAAGCTTGTAGCAAAGAATCTGAGTGTGTAATCTGTGAGCGAGATACAGAATTGTCCATTGCGGACTGCCCAAACAGACATAAAACATTCAGGGTCTATTAATTCATAACTTTTTAAAAGCTAGCATTTATTTTTTACCATTTTGAAAATTTAAGCTAAATAAGCTTCTTATATTTGCATGACTGCTATAGCCCTTCTTTTCTTTCTTTTTTTTGAATTTAGAAATTTTGGTAAGAATTTGTGATGATTGTTGTTTAGCACTGACAACACACATAGCTTCTGCAAAGCTATAAATGTGTAAACTGTATATTCTTTGCAAGTGTTGGCAAACAAGAGGTATATAGACATGTTCCCTAATGCATTCCCAAATGCAAAACTGAGTTTAATCTTAGAGATAACCTTGTAGGAAGTATAGAAGTCATTAAATAGCACTTATTTCCCATCAGTTCTGAAAGATCCGATTGACCCATGTGTGTATTTTGAGTAAGTACATTTGATTTAACACCAATCAATTAGTAGCATTTGCTATATTTTAAAAGTGTTTTAAAAATATTTTCTGGTTTTGTGGAAGGCGAAGAAGAGCAACTATCAGGAGTATTAGGCAGTTTCAGCACCTTGTTGGGTTGGGGGCATAGCAAAACTAAACTTTTTGCATGACTGAGTCTTAAGCAAGTAGTGTTGACAGACCAGTGTGATCATTTTACTTACTGGTCCTCCTTAGTGCTTGAGGACAATGATGGATGAAGTATCCTTCTGAAAATAGCTACACCAAGTGCACGTATTAATACGAAAGCCTAATCCTCTATATCTAACCTAGAGCCAAGCCCCTTCTAGAGTGTCTTATTTGTAATTCAAATGATTTACACGTGTATTAAGTGTCCTTTTTATTTGATCTGTTATTTGACTGGACATTACACGGTTTAATCAGAATGCATTCTGTGGCTGCCAACTGAAAAAAAAACCCTAAAATATTTCTGCACTTTCAAAAGATATGTGCTTTGAAGAAAATTTGTTAGAAGACTCATGTTTCTAAAGGTTATTATTCTGTTTAAGGTTTGATTGTTTCAAAGATGTTCTTACAATGCAGTGATTACAAATGCAGCTCCATAGATGTATTACAAAATAAGTTTAGCAACTCTGAACAATACTATATTGTCAGTGGAATAAATGTGATTTTTGATGAGTCAATATTCAGGAACATAAATAATATTGAAGCCTCCTGGCCTGAGAGAGCTAGAGTTCACAAGCAGTAATGAGCTCTGGAAAAGTGATACATACAGGTTGTACACTGTTTTTTCCTCATTGCACTGAGCTTATTTGCAGATAGTAGATCACAGCGATAACAGGTTTATCTTTTGTACTTAACAGAGTAGCTGCTTTCTAAAGGTTTTTTGTTGATCAAGAACTCACCTGAGCTGGTGGCAGTACTTGTATAGTAAATATAAGCATTTACTGTATTAGTGGCTGGAGTATTCAGTACCAATAACAGCACAATGCGACTGCTACTACTGGTATGCCAGCCATACTAGTAAGAATTCAGAACCTCACGTTTGCATCAAATGCCTGTTCTCAAGCTAATTTCCAAGGTGTGGATGATTGAAAGAAACTAATTAATGACGGTGAACTTTGGATCGACTACATTCTGGAGGGTACCACTGGAAGGACTCTGAGAAATCTTTGGGGACCTTGTTGGCAGACTATAATAGAAAGCAAAGAAAAAAGAAGCTTAAGGCTTCTGCATCACATAGGCACCTAAGCAGTATTCTTCTGACATTTCCAAAAGAAGCAATCTACATGGATGATCCCATACTCCTTATTTTCATAGGTCCTGCCAGTTAACAAGAGCATATACAAGAGTAAACAGCGGAGAAATCAGAAAATGACTAACACTTGAATGTTAAGAAAATCTCAGCTTTGCATTTCTTTTGTCACTGCAATCTCTGAAGTACATAGTTAGATTTTTCAGAGGCAGTACTGTAGCAAGCTCCCAGGCTTTTTCTCAGGCCAAATGCACTTTGAACTATTGTAAGATTATCAGATTACCAAAGTGAGAAATTTCCTGACTTGGTGAGAGTGAAGCCTCACAATGCACTCTTAACAAATAGAATCACCAAATTAAACACACCACTCAGCTTAGAGAAGATGGCTGGAGCACTTCAGCCTAATGGAATTTGTCACTGCAGAAAGAGACTTCCATGACTAATGATTTAAGGCCTTTATTGTACTCCTAAAAAGTCAAAGTCCTATATATTACATCAGCTGTGGCTTCTTTGGAGTATATGATCATGTCATTGAAAGATAGCTTTGTCTCAGCCTGTTTAAAAGTTCGTATTCACAAGGTGGATACTACATCTATGGGTTAACTGATCCCACTGGACAACTAGGACAGGACTGTGACGCCAAAGACCTTTACCAGTGCATTTAAATTTAGCAGCCTTTTATTTTCCTGGTCACTAATAAAATAACTCTCCCTCATATAATTACTTCCTGTAATTTATTGTAATCGCTCAGTCAATCTTTCCTCTCCCTCCTTTCCTTTTACCAATATCCATAATAAGAGCTGCCCATTAATTAGGTGCCCTCTTAAACTGTCACAGGCCATGACATTTGGACATGCTTTTGTAAAAGTGCCAAGTCTCTCAAGAGCAACCGTTTCAAACTATTTGTGGGCATCATCCCACAGGGACAGGTGCAAGTCAGTCGCCAGTAGGCAGCTCTGTAAATTTGCCTTGTTTATTCTCCCCAATCTAGGAAATAACTCATGGCCATAAGTTAAGTGACCATTCCAAATTTTAAGCCAAAGCATTTATCAACTATCTACCAGCTTCATTTTCTAAGGGTTTTCAAGCTCTGCTTGAATACAGCCTGGAGTATCCACATATTGGCAGGGAATCAAAATTAAAAATCAGTCTGTCTACTTTAGACAGTGGTTTAGTAAAACTTTTTTTGATCTATAAACAGCATAGATGTAAAAGTTGTGAACAAAACTATGTGCATACACTGTCTGTTAAAAGGACAAACTCTAAAACATGAAGCAATTTGTGAAGAGAGGTAAACAGAAATATCAGTAGAGACTGCTTTGGAGATACTGTGACGCTGTTCTCTCTGAAGAAGCCTGGTTGAAACAGCTTGAAAACTGTTGAAAGGTTGAAACTTCTATCGGCTTTTAAACATGACTGGTTTTGTTTCCTTGCATGATTGTTCTGTAACTATATTTGCATTATATTTATAATGTTTAAATCAATACCACAGTCTAGTGTATCAAGATACTGGAAATTGACAAAAAAAATTTTATCACAGCTAGTCATATAAATCATATAAGTAGACACGTAGAGCAGCATTCCAGTGGGAAATCAATCTCAGTATCAAGGTTGAATGAAAGTTAATTCAAGTAAGGTTTATTTTAATATCATATTTTCAAGACTGGACAATTTTTCAGAGGTGAAGAAAAAGTTCAATGGAAATTATGCTTCAATATATGAATTTGGCTTGTGTCAAAATTAACACTGCTGATGGAAAGTTTACCTGAAAATTCAAGAACCCAGCACGTGAACATTGTATAACATTGTTTAGTGCTTTCCATGTAGAAGACTGGACCTGTACATCACTTGATTATGGCACCAAACTGGGTAGTGCAGCTGCTGCTGTCCTTGCTGCATAGATACATGTTTCAGTGAGGCAAAAGAGAAGTATGCAGGCATCCATCTTCTCCCATCATCATTTCCCTGCTGCAGGACTGGCTGTAAAATGCATTCCCTTTATTTCTAACTTCCTTCAGTCTTGGAGCCAAATCACACTCAAAGTCAGGCCCATGTGTATCATTTACAAGCACTGTATCAAAGTCATAGGTAAATGAGATTTGGTGGGTGAGGGAAGGAGGAAACCCTAACCCCTTATCTTCTTTTCTTCCTCAATTCTTTAGAAAGTTTCTCTTCATCACCTCTTGCTAGTAAATTTAAAGCCCTCACAAACAGAAAGCAAACTTATACCTAACTGTAGTAATTAGATCCGTTAGGGTGGGCCCTGATCCCATCCCGAGCCCTATAGAGCAGTGTCCTCCTGCACAGATCTTGTTGCACACTGGGAACTGAGTTGTTCTTAAACTGTTTTTGCCCTCCCATAGCTAATTTCCAAGTGTTGCTCCCACGCTTCCTTCTGAGATACCAGAGCATCTCAGATTTATTCTTTGACCTTCCACCTCCACGGCTCCTAAGATTAAGACTACTTTTCCAGTAAGATTAATTTGTTTGAAAAAACCCTACACTGGCAAAGAAAAATCCCCAAACTTGATTTATTTTGGAGATTTATGTTCTGTTTTATGATGGTGTAAACTGAAGGAACTGCACTTTTTTTTTTCTTATACAACACATTGATTTTATTTTAATTCTAGTGTAGGTGAATTATGCAAGATTGATCTGGTTTACTGTTCCTCTTACTTGAGTTGAAAAGCTTCTCCACCCTGTGCAAAAAGCGGTCCATCCATTCACAGGAAAAATATTTAATATGGTCATACTAACATAAAAATCTCAGAAAGTTTAAGAGAAAAGCAGGGAACGGTCTTTCAGTAGACCATAGGGTGCTTTGTACTTGGCAAAACTGAAATTAACAAATGCTGCCTTTGTGCCTCCCTATGCTGCACCTGTTGGGAAGATAAATAAAGGACTGCCCAGTTCTTTCCCCTCATACCTCCTAAATATATCACTTTAAGAGAGCTTTAATAAAACCAATCATGCTACAGTACCCTTCGGTTCCATGAAAAACTGGATGAGTTTCTTCATATTAGTTTCAGGGATCTACCAAAAAAGATGGGAAGGTCTGTGGTCTCAGCAAAAAAAATACCAGAGAAATCTGGGGAGACTTTAGTTATCAGAACATTAGTAGCTCCCAAACACATAACAATCCTTCAAAAATATGTTGTACGGCATATTTCACGTTTCATGAGGGGACATCCAGAGAGTTCCTTGAACGCGAAGAGTAAAACAAGTTTGAAAATAAATTACCTGGGGAAATTTCCCTTGCGATAAGGCTAAATACTAGACTCTTCACTCGGGGAAGACGCAGAGATGCTACTAAATTAGAGGTCCTGATTTAATTATTGCTCTAGAGTGAGGAGAAAAAACGTTGTTCTCATCCAGACACCAATGCATCTTTGCACTGAATGTAAAAATCTGTAAAATAGAGAAAGCAAACAGAATCATTAATTTCAGTTATAATTTGAGTTTTTTCAGTCCCACAGCAAGCAGCTTTCTCTCTTGAATCTGAGGAACTGTGTGGCCAAGAAACAGTCCCTCCTTTTCCTATCCAACCCTTTCTCTCTGCTCTCAGTAATGACTGAAGTGCTGCTTGGGAGACTTCAAAAAAAGGTTTATTTTTTTCACTGCTGTTAGGGAACCAATATTTGAAGCTATTTTTCCATCATTCACCAAAGGATTTTGATGCACTTTATAACCAGGTTTTGCTTTGAAGAGTTGTTAGTGTTTTAAGAGTTAGGGAAGAGAGGACTGATCTGACATGAATGTCCATGTTGGTTCATTAAAAATTTTGATAAGTTTGCCACCAAACAAAGGTCCTAATGGTCTTTACACTGCCACAGAAGATCTCTGGGTTAGGAACCAGATACCCAAATGGAAGTGCATGCAAGTGAACTAGGTGGCCCCACTCCCGCTGGCGTCACGGACAGCAGGTCATGACAGTCAGTGGAGCCCAGACTGCTGCTCAGCTGACCAGCCAGCAGTTGCCTAAACATAGGTGCCTACTGCCATATGAGACACTCTAGGATACCCATCTTGGACTGGCAGATATGACTCAGCACCTATGGAAGATCTGCAACACCCTGGAGTAGCAGCTAGAAAACAGAAGGGTATGCTACAGCATCTGAATGTCATTGATCACCTATGTTTAAGAAAATGAATTAAGCCATAAACAGCTATTTTATGGTGAATAAAAATCTAATTCCAATTATTATAATGGTAGCTTGGACTCCTAGCTCACATGGTAAATGCATTCATGTGTCTCACTTTTTTCTAAGTATATTAACAATAAGACTGCAGAGTTATTCTCTATAATTTGTTCAATTAGTGTTTAAGGATTTTCTGCAACGGGCAGTTTTATAAGAAGACAAGGAGAGAGTTTCACTCCAGCATTATTTACATGTAATACTTGGATGCTCTCCTTCGATAAAAGAGGGACTACATTGGGCCCAGATTCTCTTGAGCAAAGGAGAGTGCATCCTTCTGTAATCTGCTGGGTGCACTGATAAAAATTAAAAAAAAAAAAAAAAAAAAAGACAATATGCTTCTGCCATTTTTTTTGTTATTTTGGAGATCCAGCTGGTCTTACTTGATTTATTTTTCATAAGAAGAAGTCAATATATTTTATTTTGTGGCTAAGCTGACTGTTTAAATCAACTCAAAATTAAATTTCTTTTTTGTATCAATGAGAGGAAACAGAAAGTTGCATTCCTATTCAATCATATTAATTCCTCTTCTTCCTTTCTACTCTAGCTTACTCTCACTTCCTCCAATGGCTTTATGCTGTTAGATGAATGACTGGTTACATCAAGGACATTTGTAGCTATGAGTTACAAACACTTTTTATGTTAAATAGTAAAGCATTTCTGAATATTCTACAATGTGATTAACAAAACACATGTAGATTAAAGAATCTCCATTAATTTCTATTTTTGGAATTTACTCTCCCTGATTTGTCAGGTGTGGTTTGAGCTCCTAGAGCTTACTGAACTAGCAGGTTGTCCAGCTAAAATGAAGATGCTTGCAGAAGAGAGTGAATTAAAGTCAAAATCCAGTTCTGTGTTCAACAGAATTTTATGTCCTAGGAAGGCATTCTAGCACGTATGTTTTGGTAAAAGCATCACTCAATCTTCACTGCTTCCTCAGATGTTATAGGGACAGAAAAAAGTTACTGTGGATTCAAGAAGTATGAAGATAGATTTCTGCTCAGAGACCTCTCAGAACCCTAAAAAATGCAGCATTCACAAAACAGAGTGGTTTCTCTCTGGCTTCCCTTCCCTGTTACCTATGTCTGTCTTGCTAATGGCCTCTGCACAGAGCAGTCAGTGGGACCTAGGCTAAGCGATGCAGGATGTCTTACATCCACATGGCTTGGAACTGCCTCTTCTGAAGATCAATCACACTCACAATCCTCTGCTGCTTGGCCAAGTGTCTTTATGTGTATTTTCAGTTCAAAGTGCCAAAATAACCTGTGGCTTCTGCTGCAGTCAGCCACGGTGGTTTAGATGTCATAATACTGAGACGTTGCATGTCCTGCTCTCTAGTAGTGCTGGGTGGGAGTTAATTTAGGACAGTAGACCTCCTGAAGTATTGTCGGAGGCTTGTTGAAAAGAAAGTCAAATATGGCACAGCCTCAGAAAAGTTTCAAAATTCAAAAAAATATCACCATCCTAAAAATTTCTCTGTGATAAAGTTGTTTATTTCTGGAAAGACCCCCATGAATATAGTAACTTGCAAGTCGTTCAGTGCGTGTGACTTCCATGCAGTGCAGAGAGTTGCAGCACCAGGACGTGGGAGCATGGCTGGGTGACTCATTCCACAGTTTAGCGCCGCCTTTGTGTCCCATCTCCATGTTTGCGGAAGTGTACAGACACTGCAGCAAAGAAGAGAGTCCTGCTGTATCTTGCACCCATGGAACATGTTCAAAAGAGTCATTGCTTTCCCTTCCCTGGAGATTAGGAAATATTTCTTACATAATTTGCTACCCCCTGGCCCTATTACTAATTGAAAATAGAATGTGATTTACTTCTTAGGGCAGTTGTCCTTATTTGTGATGGCTCCAGCAAGTTATTTTGATCAGGTGATTATTACGAAAAGATCCATTCTAATTTAATTCTCTGTAGGATTAAATGGTAGGGTTAGTGAGCATCTGAAAACGTTTGGTAGTACCATGATGCTTCCTGAGAGGGATGTGTATTAAAATACACCCTCATCGCGACTTAGCAAGCTCAGAATAACTTCCTAATTTTGGTCATAAATGCCAAGAGTAGGTTGCAGTCATACACAGGCACAGATGAAGATTCCCTTTTCACACAGATTTCTGTTTACAAATCTTGGCTCTGTGTGCATGGACTTAAATTGCAGAGACATTTGCTCAGCTTATTGTTATTGAACTGACTGGATGAAATGTGTTAGGCAGAGGCTGAGCAAAAGCAACTCACAAACCAGCTCAACCAGTTACTTTTTTCTTGAACGGGAGCCATGCTTTGCTCAGCCAGCATGCAAATCCAGTCTGAAAGCCTATTCCAAATTCTGTCTTCTCTCAAACCTATGAAGCTGTGATGAAAATAAACTGAATACAAATGCAGCTAAGACTGAGAGAGACCTCAAATGAAAAGCTTACTGGCTGAGTTGATGGGATAGGTCTTACTCCTTGATACTCATCTACTCCAGTGTACTAGTGGACTAGAACGAGCAGTAAGTAATACTTGTTGAATGGTTGTTGAATTCCAATCTTTGGGTATTTTTGAGTTCATTTTCATAACTTTCTGCCACGAGATCTTTTCTGTGCAAAAGAAATGCACAAATTATGGCCACTAGCACCGATTCCAACTGTTGTTGAAGAAAGAAAAACTTCCTCTTATCTGTCTGAGCTGATTGTATTAGTGTGGTAAGGCCTTTCACTGTTTTCTGTCCTGAAATGAAACATTTCAAACCATTTGCATGCCTGAATGTACACAGTATTCCATTTCTGTCCTTTTTCAACAGCTTTATTAGTTTCCAGTACAACCAAAGCATTCTTCCTAGCAAAAATTACAGAAAACACTTATCCCTGGTGATGTGGAGAATATTTGTGGCTAGAGATATCTAGGAACAGTCACATGAGAAATGCCATGCAGATGGAGTGATTAATTGACTAATAGCTTCTGGGTCTCGTGCTGTGATATTCACGTAGCTAGAGACATACATGCACGCACTGTAGCACATTTGGTGTCTTCTGCTTTTATAAGAACATAGTATCTAGGCCAAAAACCTTATTTTAGACCCAAAGAGGAGTGTAATACCAATGGAGGCTGTGGCTGCCACTCCTCCACAGATGCAGACTTCAGTGAAGGCACAGAGGGTCAGATGCCTGATGACATTTTTTCCATGGCATTCCCTCCAGCCTTACTAATCTTTCATCTAAGCTTTCCTTAGCCCTATTTTTAAAGGGGAAATCTGACCTCTGTCCTCTGCCCCTTTTTCTTTGCCCTTGTTTTGCATTTCCATGTTTTGCAATGAAGGTTTCTGTCTTACTCAACAGCTTTTGTAGCTGCAGAGAAAATATATTCAGTGAGCTGTGACTGCTGTTCACGACAGCATCTCAAATGCAATTTGCTGTCATGCTTTGTAAGACCTTTCTTTCATACATATCACTTAACTGATTTACTGATGCAAACTCTCACAGTTTGTCTGCAAACATCCTGCTGTGGTGTTTTCCCTAAAGGCAAAGTTAAGTGATTTTTTAAAGTGAAGGCTTATAACTCTCATAGTTATCTTCATTGCTGCAGAACTAGATTGAGAGGTAGAAAGTGTAACAGTATTAACAAAGACGGATGCATGTATTTTTGTACACCTAACATCTACAAATACATGACTTTCATTTACTTAAATATTGCTGCATGATCCTCCAAAACCTTTGCCTAGCACCATAGATCCCTGGGAGCGTAGATCTCCTAAATTTTTACCTTGAGAAAAAGTTCTTTCTCTCCACCTGTGCGAAATATTCCTGCAGGTTTTTTGATACAAAGCTGAACTCCAGGCATCTGAGCAACAATAAATATTTATATGCAAACAAGATTACAAAAAAAGAAAACTCTCAAAGTCAGTACATAGAATTCCCATTAAATAAGTAAGTTTCTGAGTTTCAGGGTAATTTCTGATTCTTTTAGTGTTTTATATCAGTAATACTGCAACTCCGATACAAAGCTTTGCTGCATTACCAGTTATGTTTGGGGTTTTTTTTTAATTCTTCTTTAGACTTAATTGCAAATCATATTTGTTTGGCATGTATTGGAACATCGCCACTCACAAAAAGTAGCAGCCCCTGAATTTTGTAGCCCATAAATGTGGTTACCCTTAGTAAACTAATAAAGTGGATGTTATTATCCTCTTTTTAATTTTGAGCGAGTTACTTTCCACAAGCCTGGTGAGTGAAAATTAGCATTGGGTTGAAAATTCAGATTGACATAAGTAACGGATTATTAGTAATTATTTAGAATTATCAATTCAAGGTTACTTGAAATGATCTCTAATCACCTACATGCCCAACAGCTCTGTGTCAGGGTTCCTTGTTACAATCCCGTTCTGTATGACACTGTCTTTCAAGAGGAGGCAGAGTACTGAAGAACAGATGACAAGAAAGTGCTCTTATCTGAAGGAAGTCTGAGAAGACTCTTCCTTCTTGAGATCACAGAGTATCACATTATCTGTCACCCACTGTCAGACTTGAAGCAAATGCTTTTCTTATTTGGTATTTGGACATAGTTATGACAGTATTTAGACACAGTTGTAGCACATATTACTTTGACAAAGAGCTGATAACAAGCTGACAAATTCAGTCCTGGGGAATTCCCAACATGTGCACTGTTTGATTTTGCCCTCACCCTCAAAGAAAAGCTGACATTTCAAAAACTATAGACTGGGAATGCCAGCAGGATTTCATTTTAAATTTATGAAATGTTTTAGTCTGAAGTTTGGTTAAAACAACACGTATCAGCACGTCTCAAATGCTTCCTTTTAATTTGCTGACATAAGTCAGATTGCATGAATTCACATCACCCCAGCTTTATACCGATGCCCCCATTTTCCCCTAAGAGTCAAGCTCTCTAAGAGGAATGGTTTCTCCACAGCTGCACATACTCACATGACTCTCAGGACTGACCTGAATTCACCAAACAATAGGAGACATAGTCCTTTGTGGAACTCACTCCAGTTATACAGAGCATTGGGTCCATAAAGCATGCAATACTGCACATAAATAATATAAACATAAATATAAATACGGCGATTGTTTCTTTCCTTCAGAGTAAAATATTTCAGGGTAGCTCAGCAAAAAAAAAAAACACAAAATAGTGTTATGATTTGAGTTGAGCCAGAGTGAAGACGTTTTTCTAAATTAGGAAACTGGTTCCTGAGCAGGTTTGGAAATTATCTGGGCAATCTGAAAGGAAGTTCTTTACTGTTTAAGAACTCATCTCTTGAAATAACTGCCCTTTCAACTTCGTTGCTGACTTTTATTCTGTAATAAGAAGTGCAACTGTCATTGAAAATATATTGTCAAATTTGAGTAATAAATTATTGTCATTCCTAAGTAGCAGTTCTTTGTTTTATGAAGTTTTAAATTCAATAACCTGGTCTACTTTATTGTGTTTTGCAGCTTTCAGAAAGGAAGTTAGCATTACTCAGTGTACTGCTATCTCTGATATCATATTGTGGTGTCTTTTGCTTTCATTTTTCCCAGGGGAACTCTTGAACTAAATGAAAATATTTGCTTCCAGAGAAAAAAATATTAACAAACAGTTGCAAGGAAGTATAGGAAATTGAGAATAAAGACTATTTATTGCCATACTTTTTTACACGGGATCAAACTTTTCTGATGAGTGAATTAATTGATTTCAGTAAACACATAACAAAGATTGATTAGGTTCAGGTTATTTAAAAGAATTTATCTTGGCTGGGCTAGGAGTCATTTTGAACGCTTGATTTCTCATTAGCACCTGCTGCAAAAAAGATCTTATTATTTTACAGGCAATTTAACACATTAAAAATGTATTGCAACATTTAATGACTAAGAGTGTATGAACTATGCTGCGCTCACATGTTTTGTGTTTATGCAGAAAAGACTGTCTCCTGAATGCTGGAACTAACAAAATCTGGCTCTCTAGGGCTGTGTGTCTTTTGTCCCTGCCAATACTAAAAGACAGATGGCTGAATTTTGACCTGTGAGCCAGATGACTAATTTTTAACCCGAAGACAAGAATCAGACCTGCTCTGACTGCTCCCTGATCTCTGGATATCACAGTCCTACTGAGGCTGGGGACCCAGACAGCCCCGGGGGACCCTGGCAGTGTGAGCCAGCAGCGCCGCTTACGGGTCATTAGCAAATGCCAAATATCATCAGGTTTCGAAGGATAGCGTGAATCGGTCCACAGGCCTCCACGGGGCCTTTTTAACATACACTATTAAAAAGGCAGAGTGAATACTCATAACTGAGCTATAGTAGAGTGGGAGTGATTCTGCAGAGCTTTCACCACACCTACAGCCCTTTTTTAATACAGCAGTCCTGAGCCACCATTTGTAGGAAGAAGCTGACTCTGGGTGGAATTTCCACAGTTTTCACTGTGCAAATACTGTGAGGAAAATGCCTACTAAGAATTTTTTTAATGGCATTTGGAATTGCATACACCTCATTTTAGAAGTTTTGCAATGATAGTTCAAAATAAAATGTTTTGTGTTTTGTTTTTTTTTTTTTTTTCAAACATGGAAATAAAACCTAACATATCGAGATGTGGAATAAAAGGCAAATCAATACAGCCATAAACAGACTCAGAATTTTTCAATGGCTTTGCAGGTACAGCTGTGCTAACAAAGCCTTCTCACAAAGATACAGTTGTGATGGCAAACTGTATTACCTTATCAGCACAAGTAAGTTTACCTTACACTTTGGTAAACGCTATAACACATTTCTGCAAAATCCTTTTGCCATATAGATGGTGTAACCAGCAAAACTTTGCCTACAAGGTTTTGCAGGGTAGATAGCATCACAAAATTTCAGTTTTGGAAGTTAAAAAAAAATCATTATTTTTGTGTTTTTTTTTTTTTTTAATATGATGGAATAAGTTAGAAAACTGCAATTGTGAAAAGCTCAGTGGAAAAATGTTTAGTCAAGAAATTTCAACTAAGTGTGGCCCTCAAATTGTAGTCTACTGCTAGTCTGTGATCTGTGAGATACAAGCACGAACGATCTTTTGTTTCTTAGATGCACAAATGCTCAGAAAATAACTTTTATGGATTTTTTTTTTTATATATAAAGTAAGAGAAGAAAGATACAATGGAAATACAAATTGAATTTAATACTCCGTGTTGGTGCCTTGTGGGCTGAGTAGGCTAAAAATGAGTTTGAGAATGCATGGGAACTTGATAACTAGACTCAAGCTCGGACTTTAGCTTTATTTATCTATTTTAAATGCTGTCAACACTTGGCAGCCTTCTAGTTCCCAGTTGCAGTACATACGCAACTTCAGGACTGCCAAGGAAGTCTTACACTATCTGATGAGAGTGCTGGCCGCTGATGGCTGCCTCCTACCTACTGGAAATTAAATATGGGGAAGTTTAAGGCATGGATGATATAGTCCTTTATTGGGCAGTCTACCTGCACAGACTTAGGAGAATATGGATATGTAAACATACATTTTATTAAATAAATTACTTTTGTTCAAGGTCATAGTTACAATGTCCTTTAGAGATTAACTCCTATATGAAAGTGAAGTTCTCATAAGAAATGAAAAAGATGTGGAAGTTTACACATGATCAGATTTGACTTAATAGCATCATTTTATGAAAACAGGAATTGCAAGGAAAACACACTAAAAAAGCAATGGTTGTTTTATGCACTTCCATAATTATGGGTGGCAACGAAGACAATATCTGGAGTCACCAATTACACTGCAGATCCTTGAGTGGATCTATAAACTATTTCTTTGGTGTCTAATCCACTCCACAGAATTCATTATTACTAGGCTTTTGTTCCAACTGTTCATTCAATTTTTCAGTCCTTAAGTCAGGGGACATTCTGTATTTTTCATACAATGATTTGATCGGATCCTATGGCTCCTAAAATCCTTTATAATTGGCAGTATTTAGATTATTCCTGAAACAGGAGTATTTTAGATGAGATTATATGCTGGGACTAATTATTATCCTTGGGTTTGTTTTTTTCCTGCAAGATGAAATTCATTAGGAACAGTTTTGAATTTTAATCACTTGCCAAACTAAATTTTTAAGCAAACTCTTTGTTAAGTATATTTCTTCTCCAGTCCCTACCTGAAGACGCATCACTGGATTATGATACTTTAAATTGTTGTAATATAAAAATAATTTCAGCTTCAGTGAACATGCTGATTTATTTACCTTGTTGCAGTAAGAGATAGTATTTAACCTAAGATTGTCTTTTTCACATTTAACCAGAAATAGTCACAGCGAGCCAAAACAGGTAGTCTCATCTGTCTACACCATCATCACAAGTGGAAATAGAAAATAGAAATACATTAATAAATTTATCAGTCTGGCTCTATCATACTGTTAGCCACAATAATAGTCATCTAGGGAGCCACCAGAGCACCACTGTTTATTCATTTCAGTCCCTTAGAATGACTTTTGCCCTCAGGACCTAGGATTGAGGTCTGTTTAGAATAGCTTCTGTAGCTTTGTTTTGGAAGTAACATAGAAAATGTCTATGGATATTAAAAAAAAAGTTAATTATTTCATCTACTATTATAGTTTCATGTTTCCACTCAGATTAGGAACTGTCTGCAGAAGCTGCACGCAAATCAGATTATTTCTCAGTGGAGAGCTGAGACTCATGAGGCAGTGGGCAGACCTTGTCTGCATGACTGTGCTCAGAGTTTGCAGAATCCTGAGTATTCCCCTCTTTATTGATAAGAATAGTATTTACTTTAAGTCTGACTGAACGCATTAAGAGTGCTTTTATTGATTACAAATGACTTTGAATCAATCCCTCTGTTTCCCTGCTCATTTAATCTGTGATCTGCTAATAATACAGTTTCTCAATGAAATGTTCGTCATGGTCCTGTAATCTCCATAGTTTGTTGAGCAAGTTCCTGTTTTCCTAAAGATGAGGCTATGGCTTTTAATCACATCACTGATGCCACTGTGGGTCTGTACTGGCCTGGGTGAAGTGTCTCGTAAAAAACAGTCAAAACATTTTGAGCGATTTCTCTTCTTCAGAGCACTTATTTTGCAGAAAATGTAAGTAACACTGAAAGGAAGAAGCTTTACTGCTTTTCTCTTCTGATGATCTGGACATGAGGTCTGTCAAGCAACTGTCCCATATCCCTGGTTCTTCCCCACCCACCTATTTCAGTGGAGCATCTACCCCAGAAGAATGCCATGTGCCACAATGGCCGTTCTTGTGTTATAGAGGCTGCGCACAGGGGACAATCCTCACACACGACAACTGCACAAGGGCTGGGGTGAGCCATGCTCTCTCCCCAAACTAGCATTTTGTCTATTTTTGTCTGACTAGCAGAGTCAGCACTTTAGGAATGCCTACGTAATAGTTATATTTGTCTGATCCCTGTGGCTATGTCTGCAAGCTTAATCCTCATACTTAAACTTGACACAAGTTACACAAGTTGACAGATCTTTGTGACAAAAAGCATTAAGTGACCATCCTCGTGCCCTTTGACATATGAAAGTCACTTTAATACGCTGCTGTTACACAG
Organism: Tauraco erythrolophus; assembly: GCF_009769465.1. NCBI lineage: Eukaryota > Metazoa > Chordata > Aves > Musophagiformes > Musophagidae > Tauraco > Tauraco erythrolophus. The sequence continues at coordinate 65,393,932 of NC_141468.1, read as the reverse complement.
ACAGATATCATACCTGTATCCATGATGATGCAGCTATAGTCCTGATTTCCCTTTCAGGTAAATGGGAGTAAGCCCTCTGATCAGACTGGATGAGATCCTGAATCCCTTGGCTGTTCAGACCAGAGTCTTTGCTAGGTTGTAAGCAATCTATATCTAACTGCAGGGAGAAATTAATGCAAGAGACTTTCCTCCTCCCTCTTGTGAATGTTCCAGCCCGCTGATGGTGAAACACTATCTTTAGACTTCGTGCAAGACATGATTTAATGGTCAAGGTCATTTCCTTCACCTAAGGAAAAAAAAAAAACCCACAATATCACTGAGAGTTCCTAAGCCTACCCAAACCAAACACTGTCATGAGCACAGAGTTGCGGATGAGAAAGGTTATCCAGTCAGACCTCTTTCCCAGTGTGCTTGCTGATAACCTATAGCTCTTGTATGGTCTGAACTGCAAGTCTCCAGAATACTCTGCTCCCAGCATGGTAGTAGAGTAGAACCTGGAGACTGTTTTAGAACTCTCAGCATGCCTTGTTACGTTTACACTCCAATATGAAAAGTAATATATGTGATGTCAGGGAGTTTCTATGCTTGTAGCTGTCACAGAAGCCAGTGGAAGTGGGAATTTAGAGCTGTTGAAAACTGGCCACCACATATAAGCACCCCGCCAGTTCCCTGCCAAAGCTTCTTGTGGTTATTGCAGGTCGGGTGTCAGTGCAGCCAGACCTAAAATGGAACTGAAATTTTAAATAATGATAGTCCCAATTTAACACGGTGTTTCTTAAGCATTTCCTCAACTTTAACACATGGGTAATCTTATGGAACTTTTTAAAGCTTTAAAAAGCTCATCCATATGCATAGCAAGAGATTTTAAGTCTTATTTTATCTGAAAAACTGAACATAGTAAATGTGGAACAGTGATGGAAAATTTTTGATAATGGATCAAGTTGCATCTCCTGCTGATTTTCAAGAGTGGATGTGTGCGTGTGTAACTATAAATCACAAATAAAAATGTCTTGGCTCTAAGTGGTCATATCCTATGTCAAACTGGATCCTGAATGCATCTCATGACATGGCTGAGGCATGAAAGTGTTTCTGGAGATGTTATTTAAGTGACAGTTCACTTTAAGTGCTTTCACTTTATTTGCTAACTACATTTTTGAATATACTATCCTTTCTGAGTAGCCATGTAGAAAGGACTGCTAAGGTAATTCTATTTCTTGCTGTAGAATTATATATAGCCAATTGCTTTAAGTTTCACAACCAGTTAATAACCCAAGGTCTATGTTTAGCATGATGCAATCCACTGAAATGCAACATTCTTGGCTTCTTAAATAAAAAACTGCAAATAAGAGACCACTACCTTTTGTCTTAGAAACTGTGAGACAGAAGTTAACTTTAGTAGCTTAGTAGAAGGCCCAGTTGACATTATGGTATCAGTCCAGCAGTAACTGGACCTATAAGAGCCTCTTTCCTCTGTAGCTCAAGAGGCGTCATTACAACCCAGTGAAGAACACTTCTTCTCCCAAGGGGCTGAGGAGTGCATGCTGGAGGCAACACTTTCTTCACCACCAGCCCCCCTGACAATGCCTCAACAGAGCACCATATTAGGCAACGGGGCTGTCGGGAATGGCATCTGGGGACTCCAGTGAGCATGCCTCCTCAGGAAGGAGCGCAACAGTAAGCTGCTGGTTGAGTGCATGGAGCCTTTTCCTGGCTGACAAGCCTGTTGCGGAGGTCAGCCAGAGAAGGCTATCATTCTTTGGGGAGGTGGAAACTACTCGGTGCTATTAATGGGTTTTTTCCTGGCTGTCCTCAGGAATGGAACTGTAAGCCAAGCATGACCATGAAAGGGGTCGCACATGGCCAAAAGATTAGGTGAAGTATCTCCCATGTCTCTTTCACCCTCAGTGCCTGGAACTCTCCCCCTTCCTTTTTCACTCCCACACCATACTTCAGGTCTCTCCCCTGAGTTTAGCTCTCGTCTCGGTTTTCTTAGAAATAGCCCAAGCAGCTTTGAATAGTTTAGGAAAGAAGCCACTGACTTCTTGATCTGCCTTCAGTCATCATCCCATAACAGAATTACAGAAGAGCTGAGGCGGGAAAGGACCTCTGCAGGCTGTCTAGTTCAACATCCCTGCCAGGAACAGGGTCAGCTAGAGTAGGTTGCCCGTGACAGTGATCACGTTTAGAATATCTCCTTGTATGTCTGCATGTGTGAGATGAAGTTTAGACTATATTTATAGTGTTTCAGGTCTGGTCTGTGCTGTATATTTTGGCTTATGTTTGTGCCTACTGCTACATAAGACAGGTCTGGATTTCTGACCAGCACTGCTGTCTGATTAAGCTGTGAAATACCTTTCAGAATAAAAGAAAAACTCAAGGCAAGTCCCTCAAAAGGCTCATAAGCCTTTCATCTGAGCCTGGAAAGTGTCTAGTTTGGTGAGCTTTTGTTTGCAAATTTGTAGCTCTTACTGGGGAGCCAGGGAGAATTTTCTAATTCAGTGTTCATAAGAATACTCCTTGTTTCTAGCTATTAAATTTCAAAAAGACAAGTATACAGTCAATAATTTTCTGCCATTACTTTTCCATTCAAGAAATAGACTTCCATGCCATAGAGATGTTATTTTATTCTCAGTGGAAGCAGTGAGAACTGTCATGGTAGTAAAGGGGATATGTTCCAAAATGTACTTTTTGTGGTGAAATTTTCATACTTTCATATGAAAATTCTTCATATTTTCCTAGGCCACAAAGCAAGATTTAGTATGTTAGTAATTAGACTAGAAAAAAATAAATTGCTATAAACCTAAGTAAAGCCATTTTATTATTATCAGACTCTGCACCTGTTGGCCTTTCATATACATTCTCCCTTTTATTCTGTATGATGGGTGCAGTGACCAGAACATACAGCATTGAACTCTTGCCCTCTAGTGAGGGATCCTCTTTGGACTCTCTACAAGGATTTGCCTTACCAGTATTTCTGTATGACAGAAACTGAAACTTTATTTCCTGAATATGACCTGAGGTGGGATCCCAAAGGTTAATACCTGTAACATGACAAAGGTTAGTAAGAGCCATCTACTGTTACAGTTAAGGATTTCAACCTTTTTAAATCTTTGCTTGTTGCAAATAGTTGAACTATAAGTCAATGCACTATCTTCAATATATATTACTGTTTTCAAACAGTCTAGAGTCCTAGGGCTTTTATAGGTTGAAAATAAGCTTCTTCTAATGTTTTAAAAATAAATTTTATCTAGTTAATTTGTTCTTATGTTTTTATATTGGAGAAAATATCATCCCAAAAGGATAACATTTAAATAGGATGAAAAACCTGGTTTTTGTATCACACGTATGAAAGGGAAGTTATTTAGATTAAAAACCACAACTCAAAGAAAGAAAAAACGAACATATAAATGCAGGTGTTACACAGAGCAGCTAAGCTGATTTTTTTATTTTCAGCTTGCACTGAACACTGAACTTTAGATCTAATGGTTTGGTGAAAATAAGAGAAAGGTCTCTGGATTCTCTGTGCATAATCCTCCTCAATTAATGGATCCATTACACTTTATGATTAAAGTCATACCTGATATTATTTCAGCTGAATGGAAAGTCTGCTTAAACATAGGATATGGTCTGTCGGAAGCATATCAATGTGATAAGTTATACATTTAAGCATAGGTTCAAAAAAATCAAATCCAAACTTGAAATTCAACTTGGATTCCATGATATTCCTGAACTGGAGTTGCCAAAAGGTCCCGAATTGTACTGGGGCCCACCTGTATAAGTTAATATGAATACGTGGAAGTAGATGACCTGCACGTCAGGGAGAAATCTCATCACTCTCTACAACTACCTGAAAGGAGGTTGTAGCGAGGTGGGTATTGGTCTCTTCTTCCAAGTAACAAGTGCTAGAACAAGAGGAAATGACCTCAAATTGCACCACAGGAGATTTAGATTGGATATTAGGAAAAATTTCTTAGCTGAAAGGCTTGTCAAGCACTGGAACAGGCTGCCCAGGGAAGTGGTTGAATCACCATTGCTGGAGGTATTTAAGACATGTAGATGCTGTGCTTAGGGACATGGTTTAGTGGTGGATTTGGTAAAGAGTTGGACTTGATGATCTTAAAGGTCTTTTCCAATCTAAACAGTTCTATGAGTTTTATATCTCTTCAGACTGAACAAGTTCAATACTCTCGCTTCACAGAGCATAAAATTTAGGCCTCTGACCATGTCACTCTGAAGATGCCATGTGTTGCATGTGTGAAAGCAAAAAAAAATTTGAGAATTGAAATATTAAATGAACCCAAACTGTGTCCAAATTCAACAAGTATAAATCAAAAGTGTGAAAAATATTTGGTTTTACTTGAAACTCAATATCTGTCTTCTTTCCTCATTTTTCAGAGACTGAAACGGAAAGCGCACCACCACCTCCAGGTTAGTGTAAAAAGTACTAATTTGTGCTGTAACAACGGTTGCATGAGATTAGATATTGCATAGCCATAATATGATTTGTGTTCATCGTCCCTTTGAATATGAGAGCATAGTAAGAAAAGTAAGAAAGCCTGCCCAAATAAGATATTCTCACTTCACTTTGCCAAATGTTGGTTTTTCAAACTCAATTTTTGTGTGTGAGACTCATGGTTTGCGTAATTATGCAAATGTCCTTCGATACAGGAAAACTATAACTGCTTAAATTCTGTGGCTAAATTTCACTGTCTTCTTTGATGCTGAACAGCATCTAATTACCAAAATATTATCTTTATTTTCTCCCTGAAGGTACAGTGTGAGTAAATTTGACAGAATCAAGCATGGGATTCATTTTACCTGATTTTAGCCATCTGAAGATTAGGTATCTTGTCTAAGTTGTTCAACAGTGCTCTACGTATAATCAATAGAGCAGATCCTGGGTCTTACATTCTCATCCAATGAGCATTTCCTGGAAAACCTGTTCAAAAACGTAGAATCATAGAATGGCATAGGCTGGAAGGGACCTTAGAGATCATCTAATCCAACCTCCCTGTCATGGGCAGGGACGCCTCTCAACTAGACCAGGCTACTCAAGGCTCTGTCCAACCTGGCCTTGAACACCTCCAGGGAGGGGGCATCCACAACTTCTCTGGGCAATTTATTCCAAAGTCTTACCACCCTCGTACTGAAGAGTTTCTTCCTAAAATCTAATCTAAATCTGTTCTCCTTCAACTTAAACCCATTTCCCCTTGTCCTGTCAGTGGACACTCTTGTAAGAAGTCCCTCCCCAGCCTTCCTGTATGTTCCCTTCAGGTATTGGAAGGCAGCTATTAGGTCCCCCCGAAGTCTTCTCTTTTCAAGGCTGAACAATCCCACCTCCCGCAACCTGTCCTCGTAGCAGAGGTGCTCCAGCCCCTGGATCATCTTTGTGGCCCTCCTCTGAACACGCTCCAACAAATCTATGTCTCTCTTATGGTGGGGACACCAGAACTGGACGCAGTATTCGAGGTGGGGTCTCACAAGAGCAGAGTAAAGGGGGAGAATCGCCTCTCTTGACCTGCTGACCATGCTTCTCTTGGTACATCCCAGGATGCGGTTGGCCTTCTGGGCCGCATGAGCGCACTGCCGGCTCATGTTGAGCTTCTCATCTATAAACACCCCCAAATCCTTCTCTTCAGGGCTACTCTCAAAATGTCACTGGATGTCTAAGTATAGGCAATTCCCTAAGGAGTCTGGTTGTCTAGGTTGGAGTAGGTGAATAACTTCCAGGAAGCCAAAGTTAAGTGAGGCGAAACACATTCATAAGGACTAGGTCTTCGGGAAAAGCTGAAGCTTTGTGCAAAGAAGCTACATTTTCTTTAGTGGGAGCTGGAAATGTAAGCAAGCCTTTGCCTTGTCGGTTTGATTTGCATTAAGTAACTTGAGTTATATTCTCAGGTGCTGGTTAATACAGATACATATTATGCATGTCTAATTTAAGTATTTTGTGAGTTTTATTCTCTGGGTAGCTACCTAAACAGCAATACTAAACAAAATAAATACTCTTCAGGTGTTAAACCTGCAGTTACTTACAGTCTTGCAAACCGGCATTTTATGAGGCTGATTCAAAACATTTATGTTTAAATGATACAATCTTTCATTAAAAAATTACAAAGTCTGAAATATTAGTATCATTTGCCACAGGAGTTTCATGTTTAAATAAGTCATTTATTATTTTTATGTTAGGATGAAATCTTTCATATATTCGTAAGGAAAGTTACTTGATATTTCATTCATGATGGTTGTATTTTACTCAACTATAAAATCTGTACAGTTGATATTAAAGTAATTAATTTCAAAATATTCACACTGAGGCTCTTATCTGATATACTTTTTACTTGAATTTGTATTCTTCATCAGTCTTGACTTTTAAGTAGAACTGAAATGCAAAACTGCTTTTCGTAGACAGAAAGGAATAGCATCTTTGAAGCATTATATTAAAAATATCTACTAATATTTTCAAATAAATAGCATCTTCATTTCTGTTTAAATACACAGGATTAAATATGAAATCACTTCTATAACTCCCTTCCTTTTCCCTGTACCTGCACTTCTTCTGTAAAACAGGTAGAGTGTCAGTAGGCTTTTATGGTTAGGCACAGACCAAATCGGGGTATTTCCAAGGTGGAAGTGCCGGTCACTTCTAGCTTTCTTCTGCCTGACTCAGGATGCTGTCATCTTGGATTACCAAATGCTATCACACAAAGAGGAAAGCTGATTGTGCAAGAATCCAAATGCTATAACATATAAATAGTTTATTGGACATAATCTTGAACTACACCGGGTAATTTTGGGGAAGCCATTTCAAGACCTCCTTCTAGATCTTAATGTCAAGCCATCAGGTTGGTATGCTTAGCTCTGATGAGGTTTTCAAATGGGATTTAGACATGCTTCCACCTGCCAAGAACAGTGAATTCTCCTAATCCCAGTTCCTAGCAGGAAAGGCAGGTGTTACTGTTGTGAAATTCCCATTAAAAAGAAATAGGTTTGACCACCTGGCCAAGATGGACAACCTGAAAACTGGAGCTTAGAAGTTTAGGTAATCTAGACAGAAGCATCTGGGAGTCTGCCACACTTTTAGAATATGGACTTGTCTTCCAAATTTCAAGTTTTATTTTCATAGTTATCGTGGCTTTGCACATGTGAACAAGAAATCAGGATAATCATAATATCAACTGGCTCTAGCAAATGTTTCTTCCATGGCACTATGGTTATCTTAGATCTGTCTTGACAATGTTAATCCATTGACCTTCATCCAAACCCATGTTCTATCAGGCAGTTTGCTACAGAAATTCATTGTTCACAGTCAATAGAATATTGACTGTTTACACGTTGAAGACAGCACAATGCATATGATTTGACAAGTCTTTAAATGACTTCATACGTAAATTGATTGAGTTAGGAAAACAAAGAAAATAGGAATCCTATCAAATCCTGAAATAGCGAAAGCATAGGAACTTTCATTTTGTTGAAAATACAGTCCAAGTATTCTCATACATATGAGGTCAAAGATAATTTCCATTCACCTGCTTGGACTAGAGGACAACCTGGCAACTCTTCTGATCAAGAAAACTAAAAACAAAAGCCTGAGAAAGATTATGATGATAATGATGAAGATGATGATAATGATGAAGATGATGATAAAGAATTAAGAACATCCTCAATACACTCTCTCTGCGGTATACTTTGTCTTAAGGATAAACCAATTAGGGTGATGGAGCTCTGGATACCATTAATATTTGGCAGTATCTCATGTCTGATTCAATTCCATTCAAATTAACAATGATATGTAAGTCATTTCAAAGGCTTTTGGGAGTAAACCTAAGAACTAGAGACTAACAATTGCTACTTCCAAATAACCCAGTTTTTTTTTTTCCACTGAGTACAGGACATCAATCTTATAAAACTTGTTCAAAACATAGAAAATATATTGATACGCAGAGTTGTAAAATGCTTTATGGGATTACAACTGTATACTACATATACATGTATAACAATAATCTTTAATTTTAGTTTTTCAATACTACCAGAACCTGGAATATTGCTTTATTTTTTAATGCTGTGTAAGTTTTTCTTTTTACTTTAAGATCCTCTCAAAAATATACTTGTACTTCCTACACAGAACAAAAAACACCACAGGAGGGTGGAACTGAAACGGGTAAAGGTGAGTCTGAAATCATATTTAAAATATGGCCAGTAAAGAGAACATTCCTAAATGCTGTTCTGATGCTGGATTGCTTGAGCTGTAATTCAGAATTTTGGAGCCAAACTTCAGAAGTGTGATATGAAGCTTCCTGGATCCTTTTTCTGCATGACTTACACAGCACAAGGAAAATTATGATATTTACAAGTGTCTTAAAAAAATCTGCAAACAAGACTGACACTTTAGCAACAGTATTTATGTAGACTGCTTAATTAGTAGATCAACTTTCAAGTGATTTGCATGAGCAGAGAGCCATGTTTATGTGAGCCTGGATGTTGGCACTGACCAAGCTTGCTAAAAGTCAGATGCTATGCACATCAGTAGCTTTTAAATAAAGCAGACAATCTCCTGCTGTCATTCTAAACTGTTTCTATTCTACCACGGAAGCTTGATATTGCATGTTTTACGTTTCAGCAAAGTCCAATAGAGTTTTTCATCTGAAAAAAGAAATCACACATTTGTCTTTCTGTCCTTATTGGGAGCCCAGCAGTCGAGCTCATTACAAGCTCTGAAAACTGTCTTTGAGGACTGTCTGCTATGAATGAACACATAACTGTTCCACTAGCAATGCATGTAAAAATCAGCTCCATTTTAACTACATATTTTTGTACTACTGAGATTAGACTCCAGCTCTGTTGGCAAAACTTCTGGTTACGAAGATACATTTTGAGAGAACTGGGCCAAATTCCACTCCTTTTTGTACTCCCTGCCAAAGTAGAATTCAAACAGCTCATCATTTTCGATATTTTGAAATGAATAATCTTTTTTTTTTTGTTTTCATAAAAGGCTAAACTAGACCAAAATATACTTACAAATGATGTAATGCTTGCTTTTCATTTGGCATGGTTATCCTCTTTCATGGCAAATCAAGAAATAGCTTGCTTCAAAATGTATTCTGGCTTTTGTTTTTTTCCAGACAAAATCTTGCCTTTTAGATAGGCTGGATGCATACTTGATACTTGCAGATTTATTTGGCAAAGGCATGCATGGCTATTTTTCTCAGCAAAGTCAAAATATAAACACTAGGAGTGTGCGATTCAAGCACGCTTTTGAAAATAAAAATGCTGAACCAGGATTCAGTGCATGTTATTTTGCCAGCTATCTTTGCATTGAGCAATTATTGTGACACACAAAATTTCCTGTGAGTAATCAAATCTGTCATCTTGGTAATGGAAACACAATTCAGGGATAATTTGCATGCCTAATGATAGGACAAAAGATGAAGCTCTTGCCTCAAGCTGTTCCACCAGTTAGTTCTGCTTGCTTTAATTTTGATATGGGAGAAATATTTGTCTCCAAACTGAACACGTATAGTGTTTTCCCACTGCTTACAAGTTTATGTTTCACTGAATAAAAAAGAAAACATGGTAGGTATCTTATCAAATACTTCTATTATCTTTTTATACATTATTATGTTTCTGTTTTGAATTTATCGAAGAACAGATATTTCCAAAGGGGAAAAATACTTTCTTGGTGCTTACCCTGTCTAGGAAAATTTTGCTACCAAAAAGATTGTTTGAGATCCTAGTATGAGAAGTATTTCCAGTTTCAGCCCACAGTGGCGGCAGCCGCCATCAGCAAGAATTCCAGTGCAAGTCTGAATCCCAATATGTAGAAAGAATGACCTTCTGCTATGCTCCAGTGAAACTGTCATCTCTGCAAAGCAATGCAGATGTCATTGCCATTGCTCGGTAGTAAATTGTTTTTAATTAGGTATAGTGCAATTGTTCCTATCAGCTCCTGTTTTGTTGTAGAGTATCATCAAGTGAAGGAAAGTATGTTTTCTTAGAGTGATTCCTTCATGTTTGTCTGCCAGAAGAAAATTTTTATGATAATGAGCATAATTCACAAAACGGGAAAGGGTTCCATTTTTCCAATCCATCCAAAATCCAGAAAATGAGTAGTTCAACAAGGAAATGAGGACAGAACCAGCTAGAGGTTGGTTTTTGCGTGAGCTATTTATAGAACTGTTTCTGTAGTTTCAGAAGTAACAGATTGGAGTACTTCCCTAAATGGGGATGAGAGAGGAAAGATTTCATGTCTGAATTCCGCAGTGATTCTACGATACCTGCATGCCAGCAGTTGTGACCTTTTTGCTGATAATTTATGAGAAATAGCACACCACTGGAACCTGGAAAAGCCCCTCTCTGCAGCACAGTCAAAGAAAGAAAGCTTGGTAGTCCAAGTAAAGCATGTAGTCCATGATTTTCACCTAATTTCTAAGACAAAGTTAAGAGCAGAAGTTAGGAAGATTAAGTATACCTATCTGTGTGTCTGTTTTACTGTTCTATTTCTTTTTAGTAGTTATTGTCTGTGTGAAATTACTTATTTATGTCCCTTTACGTTCACTGTAAAGTTAAGAAGTGGAGGACAGTGTGATAAATTCTTTGTTATCTTGTGGTAATTTTGCTGTAAATCAGTATTTACGAGCAGTAAAAATAAATTTTTCTTGCGTACATTAATCTTTTATAGCTTTTCTAGTTTCAAAAATATCTGAAGTAATTGAATTAAAAAATCAGGATATATATGATAATACATTTTATTTTCAGAGAAAATAGTGACTCAGCATAAATCCCACCAAATTTACTATGCTATTTCATTCTCATTCAATTTACATTCTCCTGCTTTTGTTTTTAATTTCAGCATTATTGTGCATGTTGAATGTTTTTATAATTGTATTCCCAATTGCTGGAATTATAATTTATTTTTAATAACAATTTTAATAACAATTTGCTCATTCCTTTTTTAGGTCTCATCCAGCCATTCAGAGAGCTACTAAAATTTCTGCATTTTTTACTGATATCTTTTTCTCTAGGTTCCATCCAACCATCTACTAAAATATTGGCATGTTTCGTCCTTGTGTTCCTCCAGGTTTCACTTATCCAGTCATTTCTCAACTAAAACTTCCATTGCTTACTTCAGTTACTATCTCCAAAGTGCCAAGTCCCCTTGATTTGTTCTATTGAATACTCTTTGAAAATCAGATGGGTAATTGAAGGCAACTAAATTTTAAACTCAGTCTCAGAAAGGTTAAACTGTGCTCAGCAATTTCAGCATATAAACCAATATTATTCAGCCAGTTGGTTGAGTTACTCTATATTTATTAATGCCCAATAAAGACAAGGGTTCACTCTTTGTGATGTTTATTGTCCTCCTGCCTTAGCCCTGAACACTTGCTCCAGTGTGCAGGAGCACAGATAAATGTCAAGGCACTCTGAAATCATCTGCAGCTGCAAATCAGTGTCTCTGCCCTGTTCACCACCCCACCTATATATGCCTGCCTTACCTCTCATCCCAGATGCCGTGGTCATCAGCGAGCGAGCGCAGGGAACAACAACAAAGAAAGATTGATTAATTTACCGTCTCTTTAGCCGATTAAATTAAGTTTGAGATTCTGCTCCAGTGGAGTAAATTCCAAAATTCCCCTGTTCAGTTCTGCAGCACCAGGCTTTTGACATTGACACATAGCTTTCAAGTCTTCTTTTAAACAGCTAAAAAAGAGAAAAGTAAAACAATAGATTAATATGATTTTGCCATTTCTGCAAAACATTAAATTTATCGACAACATGACTGACGGCAGAATAGTAGCTTCCCTTTTTGTGTGGTAGATTTCAAATCAAGGGAAAGTAGAAGGTCTAAAATTCTTGATATCAGCAGGTCATACATAAATCAGTACTTATTACTTATATTTTGACAGATTTTTCTACACTCTTGCTGTGTCAGCAGTCAGAAATTTTAATATTGAGTTTACACTGATTGTGAGTAGGAAAAAATTTTACACCAAGTACTTCTGAGATATGGAGTGTTCTTTCCTCCTACAAGAAGACTACTACAAGCCTTCAAGAGGCCTAGTCCTCAGTTACTATAATCGTTTAGATATACAAGGAATAAATGTAAATATTGTATTTGTTAATGAAAATGTGCCATAGATAAATAGAAGTCAAAGAACAAAAATCTCTATAATAGAGTAATACATGCTATTGACTTACTGTCACATGAATGATTTCTTCATATGTAGCTCTTGTTATACAACAGATTGCTAAATATATTCCATTAAGAGTTTACTTACAGAAGATAAGGACAGCAAACTAATGATCACAGTTTTATCACCAGGTATGGTATTTGGAGATTTTTGTTATCTTTAAATAGATTTTATTGCTAACATAAACAATTATTCATCACAGAAAGTAAATCAGTTATAGCTGTTGAACCATTTTTCATATTTATTAAATAGTCAGTTAATTTCATCCTAGAAGCCTGAGATAAAAGGAGTGATGGATTGATATTTACTCATTTGTCAAAACAATCCTACTAGCATGTATTCTTTTCATACTCTTTCCATTTACAACACATTCAATTATGCTTTCATTTTGATATTTCTGAAATGTTTGTTTGTCTTGATTTGTTTGTGTTTGCTGTTAACATTTTGTTTGAAAAATGATAGATTACACTGGAAAAAAAAAAACAGCAATCCCTCTGGAAAACTAATAATGCCTTTTTGTTGATCTAATTTTTCAGATGTTTAAAGAAAATAGAAGTCAAATAGAGTAGTCCTTTAATAATGTGATTATCATACATCATCATATAGGATGCATCACATCAAATGTTTTACACTGATTGATTGTAATTATTTTTTTCTGGTCGGAGAGAATATTCTATTCCTCTTCAAGCCCTCATCAACAACAATGGTGACATTATTGACAAAAAGAGCTGACAGTACACTTTACACTTCCATGAAATTTGGAGAAAGATTTGCAGTGGAATTTCTTAGCCTTGCATTCATTAGTTCGGTAGCACAATGTGTTAAAACATCTGACATGACTTCATCATTACTGTGCTTTCACTGAAAATCAACATCTTCAATGTCTGCTTATGCCATTGGATGATGCAGATGGTGACAACTATTCCACTAAATTAATTCTTATTTTTTTTGCTATGAATAAGATATCATTTTTGTAAGATAACACATTAATTCTTCATCTGTAGGCCTACCTTTTACAACTGACATCATCCTCCCAAGAGATTTTAAAAAAGAAGTTTGATGAATCATTAAAAAGGAATGAGTAAAATGTTATAGCTAAGTAGTTAAATTCTATTAACAGATTTTCAATTAGCCTTCAATGGTTAAGCAAGCATAAAAAATCAATATGACCTGTATTTACAAAAATGCAACTATATTTTATATGTGGTTTTGTCATAGGTATTACATTTATCCTTGAGAAAATATAGACAAATTATAACTTCAAGATCAAAATCAAAGGATAACTTCAGAGTTAAAATTCGATTCTGGAAACTCGTATTTAAAATCTACAAAAAAATCTCACCAAACCCTCTTTAAAAATGTGGGTTAAGAGTTTTTCCAAAGCAGTTCTTGTTCAACTGTCTTTTCTTCCACTTTGAAATGTTCTCTATATGATTTTCTGATACTGTATAAAAGACATTATTTTTACATTATGTATGTATTAAATCCTATACATATCTAGTTTATTCTAACCTTTCTAATGCTACATTGGTAATTTTATTTTTTTTTTTTTACCATTAGGCTTTTAAGATGCTAAGACTTTTTGCATATTTCTATCAGAAACTGGTATCTCTGCTTCTAGTCAACATCTAAAATTCAAAAAGGTGTCGGAGACTCTTGTAAAGATAATCTTCACCTTATTCTTATTTTCTAATAATCATGATTTCAGCATTTCAGGTTTAATGACAATTTCACGTTTATTCAGGTTTTTTATTTATATAAATATATACCTCAATGTACTCCATGAGATTAAACGTTTTAAAATATCTGGATAACAACTGCTTGTAGTGATTTAATATCTGATGACGGTCAAGTTTTAGTGTGATTAAAAGACAAATCCAGTGTAATGAAAATAGTTGTGTCCTTATTTTAACTTATTCTCCTATAATATGGGAAAAAAAAGGAGTTGTTTGTTCCTTGCATTTTAAATTAATATTCTAATATAGAAATTACAAAGTATAAATACAAAGGATTATTTTTAACTGTTGTATATTTTGATTTAATGATGCTGAATGCATATATGGTGCACATTCTAATTGCAGACACGGACATCAGAGAAATGGCATCTTCCTCAGGTCAGATATGTGATTGACCTTGATTTCATTGTGGCTTCTTTGTATTTACTGTGGATTACATCTCTAACAAACAGAACCACTCAGCAGCTTTCATATAAACTCATGATTTAATAATAGATCACAGTCCACATCTCATTTTTCTTTTATTTGCTTGAAACATTAAGGTTTACCATTTCAGCTTCTGAATTATGCAAAGCTTTCTTCATCAGTTTGAAGCTTCCATTGTGAATGCTCCTGATTATTAAGATTTTTTTCCCTTTCTTTTGCAGGTTTTACATTTTCACACAGTTGTTTTAAAGCAGATGATCATCTGTGCTTTCAGTTTCTTTATATACTTTTTTATTTGTATTTCTTTTCACAGATGAAGATGACACTTCAGTTAGTACTCCACCAGCAGGTTAGGACTGTGATAGTGCTTTATGTGTGTATGTATGTATGAATTTTTCTCTTGAATATTAATGAAGAGTCCAAAGCATTGGACTGAACTCAAAACACACTAATTAGAGAAAAAGTTTTAAGTGCCCTACATTAAATTAATCTCTGTTCAGAAGTACAAGACCTTCAAACCAGATAAGTTCCTTTCCAGTCCTGTCTTGAAGTTTTTGGTAGAACTTCTACCACTGGAAGGTAAAATACCAGTTAGCAGCTCTGAAAGCAACTCCCCTTATCTTTTCCTATCAACAAACATGGAGTGCATTTTTCAAGTTAGTCTTGAGAGCCAATTCCAGAATTACAAATAAAATAGACGTCTTATGACTTCAAAACAGGTTTATCTGCATAATTCTCTATCACTTCACCTTAGGCCATATGACCTACAAGGCAGTTTGAAAGTACTGCTCCAAGCCATTGCTGCCAAGCTGGCACATAAAATGCCTTTGGTTGTTGACAATAAAAGAAAAGCAATAGAACAGGGGTCCATCACGATAGAGGTGACATGGGCAAAATTTCTCCATTGCTTGCTTAATATGTTTTTTTAAAATAGACTGTGAATGAAACAGAGATTTTGAACACTAGAAAACACTTTGCAGTGTGTCAAATGAAAAACATGTTCTTAATTACCTTCACTGACCTAAATGATCACATTTTCTAGATTTCTCCCCAAAGAATTTGCATTATTAAATTTGGACTGAATGCTATTGTCATGGTTTAGGCCCAGTCAACAACTAAGCACCACATGGGCCCTCACGTACTCCTCCCCTCCAGTGGGATGGAGAGGAGGAAATACAACAGAAGACTGTGAGTCAAGACAAAGACAGGGAGGGATCACTCATCAATTATGGTCATAGGCAAAATAGGCTCAGCTTGGAGGAAAAATAAATCTAATTTGTTACCAATCAAATCTGAGAAATAAAACCAAATCTTAAAAACACCTTCCCCCCACCCTTCCCTTCCTCCCAGCTCAACTTGGCACCAGATTTCTCTACCTCCTCTCCCCGGCGGTACAGGGGGATGGGGAATGGGAGTTGTGGTCAGTTTGTCACATGTTGTTTCTGCCACTCAGGGCAGAAGTCTTCAGGGGGAGGACTCCTCACTTTCTTTCCCTGCTCCAGCGTGGTGTCCTTCTCACGGGAGACAGTCCTCCATGAACTTCTCTGACATGAGTCCTTCCCATGGGCTGCAGCTCTTCATGAACGACTCCAGAATGAGTCCCTTCCAGGGGGTGCAGCCCATCAGGAACAGACTGCTCCAGTGTGGGCTTCTCATGAAGTCATGGCCTTCTTTGAGAATAGCCACCTGCTCTAGAGTGGGGTCCTCCATAGGCTGCAGGTGAATCTCTGCTCCACCATTAACCTCCATGTGCTGCAGAAGAGCAGTGTCCATCTCACCATGAGCTGCAGGGGAACCTCTGCTCCAGCACATCTCCTCCCCCTCCTTCTTCACTCACCTTGGTGTCTGCAGAGTTGTTTCTCTCACATCTCACTCCTTTCTCCACTGCAGGTTCCCCAGCAGTTCTTTTTTCCTTTCTTAAATATGTTATTCCAGAGGCACTATCACTGTCATCAGTTGGCTCAGCTCTGGCCGGAGGCAGGTCCAACTTGGAACCAGGGAAGCTTCTAGCAGCTTCTCACAGGACCCACCCCTGTAGCTCCTCCCCCGCTACCACGACCTGGCCTCTACAAACCCAGCACAACTATCTCTGAAGTCAGTAGCAGTACATTGATTCACAGTAGTAGAGGACTTCATTGATAAAAGCTAAATATATAAATAACATTTTAAATCACAAACCCCTAACATTTAATTTTAACTATCATTATTTTGCTCAACCTAGATAAGTAAATACACTATTTAAATAATTCGAAGTACTATCCCCTCAAATAGATACTGAACAACATAAATTCACCTGTTATCTGGAACTACACAAATCATGAAGAAAACATCAGCTTCATAGATCCCTTCTAAATATGAACTACTAAAAAGGAAATCTTAAATGGGAATAAAGTTAAACTAATTTAGATTTTCTAGAGAAAAGGGGGAAAGATTTCTGATTTTTTTTTCTCAGCTGTTCACTTCCTTTTTCTGGTAATCAAATAGTTCCTCATGAGTATGGTCCTAAATATCTAGTCTAATCTTCTTGCATGAAGAATCAATGTTCTTTAAATCCCAACGATCTGAGTCCGGTTAAGTTGTGATCTCTTGAGCTGGTGTCATCCAAATTGCTCTTCCCTTTCAGATGGGATGTCTAAGCCAGCGGAAAGAAAAGATTCAGGTGAGACCTCCTGAAAACAAGTTAAAGCAATCCAAATTTTACATAATACTATTTATATTAACAAGCTATTTCTTAAACATTCTATCTCATTCTAATTTAATTGTTTATACAGTATCAAACTGTAACTGTTGAAATGCTTTTAGGTATCAGAGCAAATAGGTTTCTAGCAGCTAGAGCAGGAGTGAGAGGAGACTCTGCTGCACAAGACAGGACATGTATCAGTATTTTACACATACATACATACCTATCTATCTATATCTACTTCTATATAGATAGATACACTACTATTCCCTTCCTCCTCAGCCTACAGGGTGGCAGTGGCTTACCTGAATCACACACACAGGCCCCAGGAGACAGTAGGAGAATGGCTTCTTCTCACAGCTCAAAGGACGATGGGGAAAACTTAGCAAAGTCGTAACCTCTTTCTTCCTACCCTGGCAGGTAACGCATACTGCACCCACTTTTGTGGTTTCAGGATTTGCTGCCTCTGGAACGAAATGAGCAGCAGGTACTTCAACCATGGTTACTGACCTGGCATAGCTGCCTATGCCAGCTTCCCGAGCCAACGTCAAACCCACGTTTTGTTCTGTTTGTTTAATAAACAGGAAAACATTAATATCTAAAGGTGATGATAATATTTAGGTGTTATTTTATGCGGTACCAAATTAATGACGCTCTGTAAGCTTCTTCCATTTATTAATATCCTTTTTCCATTTCACCCTGTGGTGTGTTAGGTTTGTTACTGCACGTGACCAGATCCTGTACTGAGCGTTGTCACATCATTATGTTCACACCAGTAACTAGCATGTTATACTGGCATAATCTAAACTTCTAGATTACAGAGAGAGTATATATAGATGTGTATCTATATATATTTGTGTTCATGTATGTCTGTGTATATGTTTTCATATATGTGTATATACATGTGTGTATATACATGAATGTCTTTACCTGTAAGAAATATTGTACAAGCAGACATGTACAGAGGTGTTAGGCACACCACTAGCAATTCACAGAAAGATTGAAAAGCAAAGATTTTATCGCAAAGTTATCTATCATTTCTATAACTTCTTAAAATTCCTAATAGACTTTAGGATAATAAAAACAGTTTGGTTGCATTTTCCAATAGTTTTCATGAGTTACAATGTGCTTATGAGCCATAGAAATTTTCATGAGCTAAACAGGTTCCTGTAGCAGTAATCTCTGCATAGTAGAAAGACAATTCTGACTTCTGGCAAATAAGTTTCTACAGAAAATACTAAGCAGGAAAAGAAACTTTTAATTTCAAGACCAGGAATTGACTAAGTGAGAAGTGTTGTGTGACTGCTTCGTCATTTATGCTAGCTATGAAACCAAAACCAAAGGAGCACTGGATAAACTATAAAAAGCTACCTTCGCTTCTGAAATGACTAGAAGTTCAAGGGGAACAAGGGAGATGCAGCTCTGATTTGAAAGAGTCAGGTGGCTTTGTTATTTATAGCTGTACATTTCCACATTTTCTCTGTTCTTCAGTACTACCAGGGCAGCACTGACTTTACTCAGTTTCCCCTACGCACTGACAATAACTCCTTGAAAAAAAGATGTGGCATTTGGACTCTATAAGTTCTCACTTGGAACATGAGAGACATTCTTTGCCTCTCTGCAGAAAGGGCACAGGTAATGGACAGATGTTCACTGCCTCGCTCTCTCTGCCTTTTCTGTTAGGAATCAGCTCTGACCACGGGTTTGCATGCATTTGCCCGAGATGTGACTGCATAGAACAAATCCAGGGCTGTTCAGATGAGAAGAAAGTCCAGAAACGCACAGAAGTGCTGGTACAGTTCTCTGCCCTGTGGAGACCGCTCACTTACTGCTTCTGTCAGTATCATTGTTCCTTTTCAGTTCCAAAATCCCAACTTCCAGAAGACGAGGTGCTGTGTCTGAACATAGGACACAATCATTTCCACCTGACATACTATTTTTCTGTAAAATGTCAGCCAATGCACATGATAGGACATGGTATTGACTGATCCTTACACTCTCTGCTTCTATCACAGTAAAAGAGAACAAAGTTCAAAAGTGAGCTTCATTCCTGCCCTATTTTGCAGACAAAGAGGAAAAACTAGCTTGTACAATTGACTGAGTTTGGGCTTGAGACCCGCTGAAACGATACATCTTATGTGTTTTGTTTGTGCTTACAGCTGTTTGTGTTTTCAGAACCTCCCTCTCTTCTGAAAAACAAAGAGCTGACCTTTGTGCATTACCTCTGTAAAGAGCTCATGGTTGAATGCTGGTGCCATTCGATTTGCTGGGCTCTCTTCCTCCCTGATAGTTTCATTTTCTGTCACCACAGAGGTAGCGTTCTTGCAGGAACTGTATACACTGTGACAGCCAAGCAATGGATGTCAGTGTGAACAAAAACGTACATATCTTTCAGGTCATCTGAGGAGAGTGGTAATAGGGTTAGAGAGTTTAGTAAGTTCAGGTAAGTGTATTTTGGAGGGAGGAAAACATGCTCAGGTGATTGACATTTCCCTCTCTCTCTGCATCTCAGTATGGTCTCTTGGAGAAGGAGCTCCAGAAGAGACAGAAAAACACGACGACTCCCAGAGATCCACTTTATTTGTCGAGAAACCTCAGAGTGGCTCAGTGAGTGTTGGTAAGTGCTTAGAAACGAAATCAAAAGCCACCCTCAAAGAGACAGAGACTGAGGTGGAGCCAGGGAAGGTATGTGCAGTGCCTGTGACACTCAGCTTCTGCCCTCAGCTACCAGTATTTCCACTGATTTTAGCTGGATGTGAAGTCCACTCTTCAAAGGCAAAAAGGACTGTATGAAGAGAAACAAAAACCAATTGTTTAGTTCAAGACAAGCTCAAAATCTAATAGTCTACTGAGCACAATGGGCAAGAGGTAGAGTTTCTGGAGAAGAGAGATGGTTATTGCGATGCTGTTGGCTGTACTGTTACTGATATATTAGGAAGATTACCCAAAGGCCTGCAGCATAGCGTAGAGATCGCTGAGTCAACTTTTGTGCCCTACAGTTGTGTGTAAATTAGCAAGTAAGCCAATAGGAGCAGCTGTGTAAGGAAGCTGGAGGGTCACCCCCACTGTAACCGTTCTGGGGGATTTGCTCTGGACTAGCTCTGGTTTAGTCCAGTGGTCTATACACCTACTAGCAGTTGGACAACAGATGGTAAACTCTCAGAGCACATCTTTGGTTTTAATTTCATCCCAGAGGAATCCAGTTCAAGCACTATGAGGACTTTCTGTGTTGTGAACTAAAGCACAACAATGGGGACATTTAGGTGGTTCACTTCCAAACTGCACTCCTGAGCCATGCTAACATGGTAAGGTAGCTGCACCCTAAGCAGGGTAACAGCAATGGTGAGAAGTTCAGTATAGGCTACTTCATACGTCTCTGCGTACTTGAATACACTAAGATGTGGTCCGATTATTTCATATTTTTTTTACACATGCCTATTATATTTCTCAGTTTCTGAGTAGAAAAAAGAGCATTTTGGAAGAATTTATTTGGAAAATAAATATAAGGAGTTAGCTGTATTGTCCTCTGGAGACCATAAATGTTAGGACGGAAACCCAGCAGGGGCTGGGCCAGTGGTGTTCTGAAAATTGAGCTAACTTTTACTACTCCCAAATCATTGTTTAGAGAAGACTCTTTCTACTCCCTTCTCAGCTTAAAGAATTAATTATAGAAATGCATGAAGAGCTCCAGGCTTTCTTATCCAGACTGGAGTTTATTTATGTTACAACTCCCTAGTAGCCTAGGAACACCTGTGCTTTTTTAAGCAAGGAAATTCAAATACTGGGAACAATTCGCCCATGACAACATGGAGTTTTGCCTCAGCTAATTTGTCCTGTTTATCCATGTCTCAAGCCCCACATTAACATGGGAAAAGGGCTTCCAGACCAAAAATCATTAATCTCTGTAACACTGCAGAACTGTCATAGCCTGTGTGACTCCTTTTAATTCTTACTGTCATGGTAGAGCTAGCACCTGGAGACTGGAAGGAGCAGTAGTAAAAGAAACTTGTACAGATGTGACTGACCAACCACATGTTCCTCAAAGATTGCATTATTCTCTTCTCTTTTTAAAAGGTGGGAATATTACATTTATAGCCAAAGTAGAAGCCAAAGATCTTCTCCGGAAGCCAAATGTTAAGTGGTTTAAAGGAAAATGGATGGACCTGGCCAGTAAAGCGGGGAAGCACCTGCAGCTGAAAGAGTCCTTTGAGCGTCATACTAAGGTGTGTCTTTGCTTTTCTGTCTTACGGGGCCAAAGCTCCAAGGAGAGCTTAGAAATCCATTTAAGACAACAGGTAGAAATTCGAGAGCGGTGAATTCCAGCCCTGGCTTCTCTGTGCAGGTTTCAGCCATGTTCTTCGACCTTGCGCAGCAGCAGACTGTTCTGCTCTTTCAGCGCAAGACGAGTTGTGGTGGGGAAACCAAAGTTTTCTCTTGCCATTTCTGGGTTTCGGATTCTTTCCAGAGCCCTTTATTCAAGTTATTCCTAACTCCTGATTTAGATCTGAAAGACTTATCTTTTAACTTCTGCTTTGTGCAAATGTATCCTTCACGATAATGAACAGTTATGTTTGATTTTTAGATTCACACATTTGAGATGCATATCATTCAAGCTAAGGAAAACTACGCAGGGAACTATCGCTGTGAAGTATCTTATAAGGACAAGTTTGATAGTTGCTCTTTCGACCTTGAAGTCACTGGTAAGATTCCACTTATGTCTCTAAAGTTTTATAAAAATTTCTTTTTTTTTTTTTTTAAACTGAAACACCACCTAATTTTGTTCAGAACCTTTAAATTTAGCAATGCTTAAAGGGAACATTTTTAGCATAGAGCTTAGAGAATTTTCTTAAGAGTCTGTAATTTATTGTTTAAATGAACATTGGGATAGATAGCACATGAGACCTGCTACATAAAATAATTCAAAAATTAAAAAAGCTGGCAGATAAAACTAGTATTGGATTCAAATCAGGCTCTGGCATGCAAGACAGAGAGCGACGCTTCATCTGGCAGCCTCTGAGGTTGTAGGGAAGACCATCTCTTTCCTCTGATGCTGAGCTGACTGAGAAAGTGCAAGACGCAAGCAGGAGAGAAAGCATAGGGAATAGGAAGAAAAAAAGGCCAGAGCCTGTGTCTAGGCAGGAAGGGGATCAGAGGGAAACATCACAGAGAACTGCAGAACTGCAGAAAGCAGTCTAGAGAAAGGCATTAATTAAACTTAGCTTAGTACTGAGCAGCTTTGCGTTTATCAGAACTTAATGCCAAAGGAGCAGTACAAATTGTGGTCACTTAGCAGGAAGTTGAACAAATTTTGTGTGCCAAATTACACTGATTTTATAGATTATATTAATTTTAAATTATGTTTTTAATTCCTGTTTTGCTGTTATTTCATAGAATCTTCCCAAGCGGCTCAATCCATTGACATCAGATCTGCTTTCAAAAGAAGGTAACTTCAAACAGTGATCCTGTGAAGCTCCTCAGTAATGGATGCTGGTAGCATGTACAGAACTTTCATCAATCTTGGCAAACAATTGTATCAAGTATTTTTAAAAAAAATATTTTTGTAAATAAAGATTAAACAAGTGGAGTTTAGAGTAGTTGGTAGAATGAAATAGTTACAACACATAGACAGCACATATGATATTAAATACTCTACTGTGAAATTACATTGTCGTTGTTTTAAAGGAAAATGGAATATTTAAGGCAATTACATATCTGTTTCTTTAAAGGTTCTTAAAATCATATTTTAATTCACTAAAATATAGTACCACGTGTTTCCTGAAAATTGTCAGCTGCAATATGAAAGTTCCTGGTCTCAATCCTGTACTGGTTAAAAGCAAAGAGACAATTCCTACTGATTTCCAGATGATAGGATCTGGCTTTATGTTCTCTTACAGTAAAAAAAGTGTGTCCTAAGGCCATCGTTACAGAAAAACTACAAATAATATATCGCAGAGGCCATAAGATACAGCATTGTGCCTGATGTCTTTTCCTTTGTTAGGAACCCTATCACCTTTGTGACAAAACAGCAACTCAAATCAGTATAAATTGTGATAAAATAGTAGTTCCAACCAGTATAGATATCATCTTTACATTTTGTGGGGAAAATTGTCTTAGAAGGACGGAAGTATTTAGAATGAAAATGTTTTACAAACAGAAAATTAATGCAGTTTGTTAATTTACACATACAAGCAAAGTTGTAACTTAGAAGTAACTTCTTTTGCTTAGAGAGATTTGATTTAAAGGGGAAATGCAAAAGATATTACATTCAAGGTGCACTCCTTTCTTGAGCACATTTAAAAAAAACACCAATAACTATGCTGCCCAAGCAGATGAGGATATCTGAATATTTTCTGGTTTTCGAAGTAATATCTTGCACACAAAATCTGGGATAAAATATTGGCATCATTTGACTTAACATTTACAAGATTTTCCCCTTACTTTTTGCAAGTGTTAAGGGCATTTCTTTTGCTTATATGTGATTTATAATAAGATATTCCTGCTTAAGGTCACAGTATAGAAAGAAATGCATCTTCACAGGACTGTGATTCTATCTGCAAAAATGTACAATGTATTGTTTCTTCTTTTCTTAACTGATTTCTCCCTTCATTTTGAGAAAGGTTAAATCTTAAGTGTAATGCTTTACCATCAGGATTGGACATGGCCGTGCATTGTTAAAAGCACCACCCAGCAATGCAAATCTTTGTTTTCCGTTCATAGCAAAAGATCAGCACAAGCCCTTTGTTTTGATATACATACACTATGGAAATGAAAAACAAAGCTCGTTGTGTTGACTAGCTCACATTTATTTGTGTTACTGAAATCTAACACAAATCTTGGCAAATTTATGTATGCAGTTACAAAAATTTGTCATCAAAGTATAATAACAAACAATACAAACCTTTGTGTTATTTTTCACAAGTGCCTAAGGAAACATAATTAGTGTGAAAAAGAATACAAGTTTGTGTTGATTTTATACCATTATTTGTGTGTCTGGACAGTGTTGAGTATATGAGACATGTAGAGCGTTTGCAATGTGTGTTGTCTAAGTCTTCCTGTATTAAACAAAGATTTGATCTTTTTCTATTAATAACAGCGGTGATGGACAAGACGATGCAGGAGAACTTGACTTTAGTGGTCTCCTGAAACGTAGGTGAGAACCAAGTGATGCAGTGAGCAGGTGTGGATTGCAAACCATTAGGTTCGCACACAGAAAGAGTCAGGTGTAGCATTAATAACTTCTTAAGAATTTTCTGACCTTTCATTTTTTTCAATGTTTCTAACTATTATTCTCACAGTATAATGTGCAAATGCTCAGTTAATCGTACCTTTAAGTGTGCAGAAAAGAAACTTCAGATTTAAGTGCACTGGGGAAAAAGTGAGCCACAACCTAAAGAGGCCAATAACATTTAGTTTACTTGCTATTTGTTTTGTGTTTGCATGGAGGGTAAAGGGGGACAATTTCCTATGCAGGGATGAGCAGTTCAGAAAATTGAGTCTGGTGCAAGAAAAAAAACTGCAAAGGTTAAATCTATCTGTTTGGGTACATCTTAATTTGATTTTACAAGCATCCTGATATGAAATATCATATATCATGCTTTCAAACCATAGGCATTGATATTAATTCTTCATAGCTTTCTGTTTCAATATTTGCACAGAAATGTTCAATGGTGTTTTATTCAACTTGAATGCTGTGATGGAGAAAAACAAGGGCAGGTGTTTCTCCTGTTCACCTTGAAAATCTGGTGTTATGATAGTTATTCCTCTAGCTATTTCAGACCTCAAACCCAGATGAGCCTTTTAACAGGTTAAGAGAAGATAGTTAATTTGTCATTTTTTTAAATTTATCACAGAAATTCTATATGCCATGGGAATCAATGGCAACTGACCACAGAGAATTGGAAAGGAACTAGATCCTTGATATCATCTGCCACTTACTCTAAAAGAGGAAAACTCAATATGCAGTATTAATTACATAAAAAGTTCACAATGGGCTCATGATGGTGAGGATAGAATTTAGGCAACTAAAGTAGACAGGAAAGGCTGAAGGTAAAAGTAGGCAGTGAAAGAATTACCTGAACCAACTCAAATCCACCAGGTCTTTGTTTTTTTATCTTCTCATCCCTAATTAGGATCTTCAGTTTGACTTTTTGTCATACTAATACAACTTAACATGACAGTTCTCATGACTGCCTGTGGAGTGTTTTATTAGCAACATGAGACTTGCATGTCATGGAGTTTTCTGTGGAAAGAGAAATGTGATTTAAGAGTCATTATCACTTCACTAACAAGTAACTCACATGTTTTGTAAGATAAATACTGTATGGCCATATAAACATAGTCTATCTGTCATGTGGTTAATGGGCAAAGTGAACTTTTCATTTTTAAACAACGTTATTTGGTATTGGTCAAATCAATTCATCACTTCCTTTCAGGCACTGAAATGCAACCTCATACTTCTGAGCTTAATTGAATAAGATTGCTAATTAAGCCCAGTGTGGAAATTAATATCCATTTTTATGAAGACAAATACATGTTTTCAATTCAATTTTTTCAACAGGCGATGTTGCAGGTGCATTCCTTCTCTTTCATACGGTTACATTATGAAGGAAAGAGCTAGAACTTTTCACCTGTGGTGCATAACACTTGAAACATGTTTTTAAAAAAAAACCTAAATGCTTAGAATCTATATACTGCCTATTTTCTAATTTCGTGCAGGAAGACAAACCAGTTCTTATCTCAGTAAGCCTCTCTGTGACTGGTTACACTTCATCAATGCAATGGATCTGTAACGGCACGAAATTCCAAAAGGCACAAGATTTCAAAAACACTCAAACATTTAGGTCCCTTTTTTTTTTAAAACTACATCTTTCAACCAAATGCACGTTTGCAGGGAAAAGACCTGAAAGCGATTTTGTGGAGAGTTCAGTCTGTTTAGGAAAAGCCAAGCAGTGTTTGCCCACTACCCACAGCAAAAACTACTGTGGTCTCAGAACAAAGTTGGTTTGCTCTAAGTGTCAAAATTTGTTCTCCAGTTACGAAAGAGGAAAAAAGAGTATGGAACTAATTATTTCAAGCTGGTTGAAAATCAGGATTCTCTAATTGATCCTCATTCTCAACTACTGCCTGGTTTAAAGGGGCACATTATCTCAATTTCTATGGAGTGTATCACTCCTTAGCACAGACAGGCGTTGCATGGCAAGCGGACAGTCCTTGGAGAGGAGAATGCCACCCCATGAGGTGTGTCAGCTTTTACATATGTTTGCAAGCTGATCTCGACTTGCCACCATGCAGAAGGAATCTCGCTGAAACACCAGTGTTCGCTTTACATAGTCACCCTCCAGAATGCATGAGCACAGATAAAAGTAAAAGGAACAAAACACAAACTTACACACCTGAGATTGTCTAACAATAATTCTAAGACAACAATGTGAGTATTCCAAAGATTCTTCGGTGAGAAGCTTTTCTCCTTTTTAAAACAACACTGGCATATTACAAAAATTAATAAACCTCAGGGATTAAACAGCAAAGTGGTTTTCCATAGTTCCTCATCCAACCATGCAGAGATTCTCAGGGATCCCAGTGCTATTTCTGTATATATTAAAGAAAATTCTCTGTTAGACTTGATAGAGCTCAGCTCCACCAGTGTCTCATTCCAAAGCTCAGTCTTATTTTGTTTCTCAAATGTTTATTTTCTCACTCTATTCTCAAAAGCACTAATTTCGTTAGAGCAACTAGATCAAATCAGAATGATTCCAGTTTAATCCTAATGAATTTACCGGAAAAAATGTCTAGATTTCTGCTCCACTTCCCGGATTGTTCCATCAGTTCACTTTTTTTGAGCTAAGCTATCAATCTCAAAAATTACCATTTTGTTTAGGATGCTTCCATTGTTCTCTCATTTAATGGCTGCCATTGCGAAAATAATTCTTCTTCTCTTTATTGATTGTCTTAGCCTGAAGTTGGGAGATAGTAAATATGGTATTGAAGGTTCCGTATAAAGGTGATGCTATTCACACAGGGCTCTGAAAAACGCTTTCTGTTCTTAAGACTGTGATAAACATGGAAGCCAACAGATCCATCTTGCAAGTCCAAGCTCGTGTGGAAATATCCAGTTCCTATCCACATGCCAACTTTAAGTAACTCTAAGAAGCACTGGTGTAACTTTAAATGGACCCAGATTCCCTTGGATTTCAATGTTCTTTCATTGGTCATCCCTAGCAGCAGTTACAGGACTCAGGGTTTGAAAGTTTTTTAATATAATTATGAAATGTATGGATTAGACTCGGATCTCAGTGGTGCCATTATAAATTGTAAATGATTCCATTCAAGTTACAACAGATAAAACTGATTTAAATGGGATTAGCCCATATGTTATTACAGCACTACATTTTCAAATTGTATAGCTTTTTTTTAAAAATAACGAAGCAATACAAAACATCTCATAGCATATTACATCAGAAAAGGCCAAATTAAAACTTATATCCAAATTCTGCCTTGAAGAAGTATAAAGTAAGGCGTGAATGTCATTCTGAGCTATTGCACTCATACTGGGTGAAATAAAAAATACATGATGGCAGCCTTCAAATTTTGATCAAAACATTTCTAACCTCACCATTCAGCTTCTCCTTTTTTATGATGTGATAAAGCCTCACTAACTCTTCTCTCATAATTTTATTTTACTACTGCTAGGGAGGTTAAACAGCAAGAGGAAGAACCTGAGGTAGATGTGTGGGAGCTCCTGAAGAACGCAAATCCCAGTGAATATGAGAAGATCGCTTTCCAGTATGGTATTACCGACCTGAGAGGCATGTTAAAGCGTCTGAAGCGCATGCGCAGGGAAGTGAAGAAGAGTGCAGGTATGGATAAGGCAGAATATTCTTCTGTTCAGGAGTCAAAAATGAGCATCCACCTTAAAAACCCCAAATTGCTTCATTTCCATATAAGGAGACTTGCACACTACAAGTCAAGTCTTATTACTGCAAGGAGTTAATCAGAAGGTGGCTTTGTTCCAGGTCCACTGCAGCTGCTGTAAACACTATCGCATTCAGTGCTTACCAAAAGTGTCCCTCCCTCTTGGCCAAACAGTAGTTCCAACTGGAACAAAGTCTCCCAATTGTGTGAAAAAGTGTTACCTGATCAAACAGTATGGACATTTGTCCTTATGTTATCACTAATATCTTCTGCTCCAAAATGGAGTCACTCCAAACACATTGTTTGCTCTTCATAAATTCATTTTGCACTTAATCTTACATTCCTCTGACATCTCAGCTGTACTAAAAACCCTCCGCCCTGTTCTGGGTGAGGACATTCAGGCCTGTCTTTATCTACCCTACTGAATAGTATGTATATATGCTGTCGTACATACACAAATAAAGATAGGTGTTTACATGTATGTGTGTATATATAAGTGGATGATGCATAATACACATACACACACCCACACATATAAACACAACACACTAGCATTATATTCTTGTGGCATTTGCTTGTTCCTGGAAAGCATTTCAGAACTGGGTGCAATATATACATCTGGTGTTCCACTGTTTCCTGAAGGAGTCCCTTTTCTGTAGGTGAAATTCTCCACAAATCCTGCTGTAATCCAGTTGCCTGATATACCTTCTCACCTCATCCATTCCCTCACACCATAACAAGTCTTATGCTCCTACAATTAATTTTTATTTATATTTTTGATTTGCTGGTATATCTGAAATTAGCCACAGTTGAGGGAGGCAGAAATGGAGTCGATGGGCTTTGGCTGAGCCATTGGGGAAGTTTTTGTATCCAGTGGAGCTCTCTAATGAGTTAAAGCCCGGGGAAACTCCTCACCTTCCCCCACGAGTCTGGAGCAGGGCTGGAAGCTGGGGCAGGAATTGCGCAGCTGGCAGGAAGAGCTAGCTGCTCCTACCCAGGTGCATCACATGGAAGTGCCAGAATGTTTTACTGGGAAAAGGATATCTCTCAGCACCAGGGACCAGTCTGTCTGGTCCCTCTCCCCAGTTCTCTATTTAGTAGGATGGTTCTGCCAGCCATACCAGTGGACAGGGTTTTCCCTGCAGGAGGGGCTCTAAATGTTGGGAAAAATGTCCATAGCAATGACAGGATGAGAGTAGAGTGTTCTTACCCTCACAACACTTTTATTATAAATTCAAAAATTTTACACTACAAAAAGATACATAAAAAAATCCTTTTTGGATTAGATAACCCTACTCCTGTTGCGTCAATATATTCACTCTCCTGCAATCAGGCATATGCATGACATAAGCCTTAGCAGAAATTGATTACTTAGCTGTAGGGAAATTTTTTTTAGGCACCATTTATTTATTTACCATTGTGCCACAGATATCTGCTCCCCGGAGTCTAACTTTTGTGGCTGGCAATATCTAAATGTTGATGTTGAAGTGTTTTGAAATATTTGAGTTGCACCTGGCTTTATCTCGCCCAGAACAACTTGGCTTACATTTACATATCATAGAATCATAGAATGGTTAGGGCTGGAAGGGACCTATCCTCATATCTCAAAGAATGTTTCAAAAAGTCCCATTAGAATTCACAGACTGACAACTTTTGCCTGGATTCAAACATTTTTGCAAAAGTTTTGCAGCTATAGCATTTATCGTAAGTGGAATTGCAATGTATGCTTTGAAACCTACAGAAAGAATCAGGAAAGTTAATTTGGCTTTTAGACAAATCAATGTGTGTGTTCTGATAGTGAGAAGCTCAATAAGAATTTTAGCTTAAAATTCCATGTTAACTTGTGTGGCAGTGCTAATAGAGAAGTCCTTTGTAACAGATTCGTTCTAAATGCTTCCATGGCACCAGCTGTATACCATTTTATTCTGACATAGCAATTCTCAGCAAGCCGTCAAAGCCACATCCACTCAATCCTGTTCAGAATACAGTCATACTGCAAAGTCAGGAAGAGACACTAGTTTGAACTTGATCAGGATAATCAGAGTTGCACAGCTTTGCACTCATTCTAATGTTCCTAGAAAATAAACTGATTCATGTCGACTAGCCTAAGAATAAAGAGTGATGCATAACATAGCGTGTATGTATTCTCACAGCTTTGATGAGATTTATGCAATGCCATTTCAGCATCATGTTCTTGTTTTCTGATCTTCTTTTATAATAACACTTGGCTTCCACAACAGCTTTTGCCAAAGGTCTTGATCCTGCATATCAGGTGGACAAAGGAGGTAAAGTAAGGTTCATGGTGGAGCTAGCAGATCCAACAGTGGAACTCAAGTGGTATAAAAATGGCCAAGAAATACGACCAAGTGCAAAGTAAGTGGTTTTATTGTATGTAAGCAATAAAATGGGTATACATGTACTTCCTTGACAAGTGTGTTGCATAGACCTATCTCTTTGTTCAAGTTGTATCAATTTTATTCCTGAATGTCATTATATGTGAAAAGTATGCAAATAGTGCTATATTGCTCATGACTCAGAAAAGTCCACTGTGTGCTAAATGTTAATGCAGATTGGCTCCTTTGCCTTAAGAGAAAAGAATTAAAAATCCTCAACAAAATATGGAGACATTTCCTACTCAGTAGTTTTTAAAAAATCGGGAAGCACTGTGAGTAAATAAATCACTTGTCCTGAGTACTATGTCTGAAGGAGGTCAGAATCTTTCTACAGCAATTGAGTGGTAAGAGGAGAGATGTTTAACATCACATACTTACCCACTTGGCTCATAAACCACCTGAGGAAAGGGGACCAAGGTTTGTCTCACATCCCACTACCCAGTTAACACACTGAAGTCAACAACCTGCATTGGCTCAAAGTGACCGCGGCCACGTGCAACAGGTCTAGTGTACCCAAGCTGCTTCATCATCCATATCACCTGCATATTAGTTTACTCTCTGGCTTTATCTAGAAGAAGTGGCTTTTCAGGTGCAGACACTTGAGTACAGGCAGTGGAGCCCAGTCCTTAGTGTGGGCACAACCCGCTCTTACAACGTGGTGCAGAAAATCCCATTCCACAGTCAGACATAGCAAGGAATGTCGATTTGCAACCAGTAATGCACAAAGATTTAATGTTCCTCAAATGTTGCTCAGCAGCAAAAAATCCTAGCAGCTTTATCCTCTAGCCCTGTGAAAAAAATAGTAATTAGCAAAAACTCTTACAGAGAAGGAGCAGATTCCCGTCATCCTATTGCTGAAAAAGTCAATGAAGGATTTCTATTAATTAGTTGACAAAAAATGCATAATAAAGAGGGTACCTTTTCTTTAGCCCCTATATCTGCCATGAGCAGTTCAGAAATGTTCTGCAGGCAGCTATATGGATATCTCTCCAGTAGAAGGACCTGGATTGAATGCTCCAGTGCATTTCTTCCAGGCTGCTGAAGCAGCTGTCAGATGCTAATGAGCTTTGGTCATTACAAACCTGGAGCAGATCTAAACTGGTGACATAAAGGTGAAAGGCTCCATATCCTATTACCAAAACCTCATATCCCATTACTGATCTCTTGTGCCATCTGGCCTACCAATAATATTAACTTCTTAACTTCAGCTATTATTATACTTCACAAAAATGTTAAGAGTGTTGGAATGAGGATGGTGTCCTGTTACTGGTTATTTTCATCTTTACTCATCTAGAGTTTCAGACTCAATTTTATTTGCCATGCTTCAGAGCCTGCTCTTTTTTTTTTATTATTTTTTTCATATCAAATCCCAAGTCTGGGATTTTAGAACAAGTCAGAAGATGCTCGTTGTCACTCTACACCATAACTCTTTTTCCTAAAATGTCTATGACAGTTCTGTTGAATTTTGGAAATTGCTTCCCAGGACAATTTTTCCATTTCTGTGTAGAAAACAGGTTTTTCACCTCTAATAACCCCTAAAGCACTTTCTACATAGATCAAAAGGGTCTAGCTGTTTTGCTGATCTATCTTTTCTGCATTCCTGTTCAAACAGATACATTTTTGAGCACAAAGGTAACCAGCGAATTTTATTCATCAATAATTGCACGATGACAGATGATGCTCGCTATTACGTAACAGCTGGTGATGAGAAATGCTCTACAGAACTGTTTGTGAGAGGTAAGTACATCAGCGTGCTCCTGTTTCACCTGCTGTAAATTGGTGTGGCTTCTTTGACTGCAACAGAAATTAACAGAGAGAATCTGGTTCAGTGTATTTTTGTATTTGTATTAGCAGCCCTTAGGATCACTCTGTATTTTGTTGGTCCATGACCATTTTTTTCCTCATCCTGTATTTAGTAACTTAGTGAAAACCCTGAAATGATGATACAGTAAATTTCATACTGTGCATTGAGATCCAGTGGGGCTGTGGTCCCCTTCATAGTTTTAAAGCCATTTTAGAGACTCATTTGTCATAGTGTTGGCTTTCCCTGACACCACACTTAGGTGCCTGATGACCCTGATACTCTTCTTCCAACTGATCTGTTTCAAGTACCCTCAGATCAGACTTTCTAGCAGTTAGCTTTTATTCCATCTGCACAGACTTAAGGGAAGATTCTATAAATGTTCTGGATAGGTGTCCATTTCTTTAGTCTTTTTGCTCCCACAGTCTTGATAGCCTTACTAATAATATTCATGGCATTACTCACATATGCACAAAACAAACAGAAAAAAACTTAACAGTGAGAGAAAAAAATCAAATATTTCAGAAAGCTATTTAAAATAATGGAGCTCATTGCCCTTATAAATATCATAGGATAACTGTTGTACACTCTCTTGCTATTAAAAAAAACTGGAGTTTTAACAGCAGGAATGCTTTAAACCAATAAGGGCACCGTGTTGTCATGAGGTCATCGTTGTGCATAACTGGCTATAGGACCTAATGAAAACACAGCTTTGTGAGAGAGATCTGTGGGAGGAAAGAGGGGAACGTCAGCTTCTCATGTGAACCTGCCTGGACAAACTGTGAATAAAAAGGGATGCAAGGCAGGTATAAATCTGGACAATTTTTTTTTTTTTTAATTAGCATGTTTCCTGCTAGCATCTTAATGAGCAATCACTTTTCAGATTTAAGGTAGAAAAAGCTGCACTGAGACTGATATTAGAATTCTAAAGCAGTATCGTCTTCTGTAGCATGACTTTAGAAACCTCTTTCACTTAGTTTTCTCTCTCAAATTGTAAATTTGTAATTTTCTCCTTCCAAAGATCCTCCAATTTTGGTGACCAAAGGCCTGGAGGATACCAGTACCTACGTTGGTGAACGAGTAGAACTGAGCTGTGAAGTGTCTGAGGATGACGCTAATGTGAAATGGTAAGCCGCACTGTGAATAGATACTGTTTTCCTTAGGAATAAAACCCAGAAGATTTTAATTGTAGGCAAAAACGTGGACAGCTTTTTCTATACCAGTAAACCTGAAAATTGTTAAGAAAACCTCAAAAATGTAGCAACAGTGAAAATATCCTTACACATTCAGGGAAGAGTTTGTTTAATCTTTTCTTACACTTTAAGTCTTATAATCTCTGGAAGTTTCATCCTACGAGAGCCTCATTTGCACAGGACTTCTACTGGAAAAATAATCATTCTTTGTTTTCCATTAGGTTTAAGAATGGTGTAGAACTTGCCAATGACCCTAAATCTCGGTATCGAATCAAGGTTGAGGGTAAAAAACACACTTTGATCATAGAGGAAGCGGCAAAAAATGACAATGCAACTTACTCAGTAATGACAACTGGAGGCCAATCAGAAGCTAAACTTTCGGTTGATTGTAAGTATTGCTCGTCTGGCTCTTGAATTCATATGTCACAGTGTACTAGCTTACAGAAGTAAACAATTTGCTTGCCTTTTCCTAGATGCTTAAAGAGAGACTTAACTTCCATACCAATTTCTTTGCTGCAAATCTCCAGAACAGCGACTTTCCTCTAGACACTGCAGTAAATAGGCAAAGAACTAGACCTGCTTGAAAGCTTTCTGTCAATTCGTTAAGATGGAAAACAAAGCTATTCATCCAAACAAAGTGAAATTTTCAAGGGAAATATCTGTTTTTCTTTAATCTTTCCAGATTTTCACAGGAAAGCCAAACCAAGGCTTTTAGCCAAAATTGTAAAAAAAATATAGATTGGAAAAAATAAGCAATTCTATAACTAGGCATACTGTTAACAGGCATCAGGGTCACTTAACCTGAACTTATAGGCACAAACGCATTACTGTGTAGCTCCCTTAGTATTGTTAGTGCAATATCTCTTTAAAACACCTGCTGATTTAAAGAAAAGTATGTGCTCACACTCTAAAGTTATCATACACTCTGCATAAACATACACTGTTTTGTAATACTTGTACTGCTTTTGACTATTTTGTACAAATTGGCATCTTAAGCACAATCAATTCATGCTGTTCTACCATCAAGTTGCAAATTACCCTCTGTGGCTGTCGAGATCCATCAACTTTCCTTTCATGCAACTTCTTCTGAGGATTTTCCAACTGGCTTTCTATACAATACTGCCTTTCACATCACTCTGTTTCCTATGTCAAATTATAGTCACAGACATTTGCTGCATACACATAGTACTGTGTGTTCAGCCTGGACTTTGGTGTACAGCATCTGATATTCCAGAAAGCAGAAATGAGCTTCTCAGGCTGAAGTTTTACAAAAGCTACTAATTGTTGCTCACCAGCCTAGGCTGCAGCTCCAAGGATGTCATTGCATCTTCCACAGCCAGAAGGAAATAGCCCACCTTTTGTAGGCAGGACCTAAACCTTAATTACATAATTACAAGCCAGCTGGATGATAGCCATAAGTCCCCCATTTTGTTTTACAGTTTTTTTCTTTTTTTTTGTTTTCAAGAAGGCTTTATGATGAGCAGAGACCCAATTCACTCATTCTAACTCCAGCACACTTCCCTCCTTGGGGCTTGCAGCTTTACCTTCTTTACCAAAGGACTCTCACCCCAGCTCTGGCTCCAGCTCTTTTAGCTCTGGCAAGGGAGTTGAGGTCATAGTCTTCAGGATCTCTCATGAGGGTATCACATCAGAGTCACCAGATGTTGCTCACCAGCCTAGACTGCAGCTCTAAGGATGTCATTGCATCTCCCACAGCCAGGGGGAAATGGCCCACCTTTTGTAGGCAGGGCCTAAACCTTAATTAGATAATTACAAGCCACCTGGGTGATAGCCATAACTAATATCTGTGGCTATTTGTGAGGTGAGTTAAGGCAGCTTAGCAAACATGAGAACAAGTAGTGTATGAAGTTAAGCTTACCAGCTAGTCAGCCTTTGCTACCACCCTGACAAAACAGGTTGAGAACTACAGTCCCCACTTGTGATGAAATACTTTGGTAAGTCTCCAAATTATCTTGGATCACCTGGGAGAGCTATGAGAGCAGTAAGGTCACTGTTAAATCATAGGCAAGGTGGATTGTAACCCCTTCTAGCACATGGGTCTGGGGGCACGGGTCTTTCACTTCTTGAAAGTTTCTTGCTGGACTCTGAGGAATAGCAGCTCTAGCATCTAAACACCAGAGAGGAGATAACATTCAAATGGTGCTCCTGAGCTTAGTTCTTCTACTGGCAATATCCATGGAGTTTCCCCAGTCAAGGGCATGGGTATTTTGGATCACTGTTTCTAAAGCATCAGACTACATAAAAAGAAATTAACTTCTGTAACTTACATGTACATATTACTGGTATTTGGACTTGAGAACTTTATTATTGGAGGCATTTTTCTGAGTTGAAGACTATTGTGATGGTTAGTGGCAGCTTGATGGCAGAATCATGAGCTATTGTTTGCTATTAGCATTAATATCTCTGCTTCTGTTTTCCTAAGTGAGACCACTGAAGATATCACTTGCACTAGAAGACCAGACTGTGAGGCTTGGACAGGAAATCCACCTGAAGTGTGAGATATCTGAGAATGTGGAAGGGAAGTGGTACAAAAATGGACAACTGATCGAAGCTAGTGACCGTGTAAAGCTTTACCACAAAGGAAGGTAAGCCTGCTGTGTATCGACTTGACTTTTGATGTAGCGACACTTGTAGAGATGTGCCAATATGTGGGTTACTTAGCTGAAAATTATGTGGTAATAAAGCCTAACCTCTGTCCCTCAGACATATTTATTTTTATCATCCTAAAAAACATGTCTCCTTACCATCTTTCATCTTGTGCCTTTTGGCTGTGGAGGACAATAATCAAATCCTTGATCCATCTATGTTCAAGCTATTAATTTTTTTGACATTGCTGTTGCTGTACCATGGGATATTAAATCGTAAAGTAAAATAATTGTTAGACATTATTAAAAATATATAGCTTTGGAATGTCTGTTTTTCTGATGGCTTCTGTTTGTGTCAACTCACCATGTATCTCTGGCCATGCAAAGTGTGTGGAGATATCAGATCCCTTTGCATTTGTAATCCGCCTTTTTTCATGGAAAATTTGTCAATTTAAAAAGCCCAAACAAAACCAGGTCCTACCTTGAACTATATCCTCTTCACTTCAGCTTAGCTGGGAACTGCACTTGTGAAGATGCTCCAAAACAGGCTATGAAATGTTTGCCTTGATACTATAATGCTTGTCAAGTCCTAGTAAGGGACAAATGCCAGCTGCGCAATGACCCCTTAGGTTGACATAAGGTGAAGGAACTCCCCACAACACGAGTAGGCCCATAGGGTGAGGTGAGGGAAAGGGGAGCAGGAAGGGTGCAGAGGTGAGTCCTGCCTTGAACAAAGCTTAGCCACAGCAGGGGATAGGAGAGCAAAAATACCATCGTACTGGAAGACGCAGTTAGGTAGTACGAGCAGTGTCACGTTTTGAGGTCAAAAGACCAGTCTATCAGCTCCCAAGTCAGGCAAGACCCTTGGGTCCGACTCCCCCTGCCTTCTCTTGGCAGCTCAGTGAGTCGGAGGGTGATTCGTCTGACTTATCGTGGGATCCGTCACTAATAGACAAACAGGAGGTAATTTGGCCAGTATACCAGCTCCCAAGTTAGGCGAGACCCTTGGGTCCGACTCCCCCTGCCTTCTCTTGGCAGCTCAGTGAGTCAGAGGGTGATTCGCCCACTTATTAGGAATCGTCACTAGTAGTACTATGGGCCAACTCCTTATAATAACTCAAAAGTTTCCAGAAACATGCATATATTTTGTGACAGAATACAGGTTCGAGGATAGCCGGTGATAGTGACTGACTACAAAAACAACTGTAATTGAAATACTGCAGTGATAATATAAAACAATTACTGATCAGTGATAATATTAAATAGCTAGCAAGATGTTAGTAAGTAATTAAGTAAGTGCGCATAACCCAGAGTTCTTACCCAATAAGCGTCCCTATGGGGGGCAGAAGAGAGGTTCAGCCCGTCGACTGATCCCAGACGTTCTGATGAGGGGAGCTTCTCCCTAACATCCCCTTTGTTTGCTACCATTTTATACTTTTTTCGTATCTTTTAGGTGGAGCTCGAGTGACTCTAGTCATACATAACTTTTATTAGGATTGGTGTAAATTTCTCTCGTGAGGGGTGTTCACGAATTAGGATTGGTGTAAATTGCTCGTTTGAGGGGTGGTCGCAGCTCAGAGGCAGGTGGAGGTGTGATTTAGTAGCTGAAGGACACAATTTCGCCATCACTGCTGAGGCAGCGGTTGTGATTCACTTCCCTCAATGGCATTTTTATGGTTATCTTTACCAGG
This sequence comes from Tauraco erythrolophus, assembly GCF_009769465.1. Classification (NCBI taxonomy): domain Eukaryota; kingdom Metazoa; phylum Chordata; class Aves; order Musophagiformes; family Musophagidae; genus Tauraco; species Tauraco erythrolophus. The sequence goes on along the minus strand of NC_141468.1, from coordinate 65,356,310 downwards.
CGCCTCTCATCCCTGATAACAGGGATGAGCCGTGATACCTCCGTACCACTCTACTCCCCATTTCAAGGGTATTGCGTGGGCCTTGTTCGTTGTTTCTTGCCCCCGATAACAGGGCTGAGCCATGATACCTTCGTATCACTCTACTCCCCATTTCAAGGATATTGAGGCCTTGTTCATTCCTGGGAGCAGCAGCTGTGCTTCATGTCAGAGCTGCTCTAATATTAACTGAATTCTAGGGAACAATATTCTCCCATTCCCCTCCAATTTCAGTCATTTTCCCACAAGCAGCATATGCTTTGCTCACCCATTTCATTATTCTGGCAAACAAATAGATTGGATCCTGTCACAAAGATGGTATAACAAAAGTCAGAATAGTCTCACAATGGAACAACCAAATTACAACCTAATGGCAGTAGCATAAAATCCCTGTGTCGAGATTACACTTCTGTATTTTTCTACTTCTGTGTTCAAATCAAAAATATTAGAATTTTTTACTTTATTTGGTGGTTGTCTCAATAATATTTGATACAAATCATAAAGTATTTAATTAGCTAAAATGCCACTAAGCAGCCAGTAAATGATTTTTAGTCAGTAATTTTACACACTTGCACAGATCTCCTAAACTTCTCATAGATTTTTCCTTATAGCTTCAAGCATTCTCCAAAAAATAATTTACATTTATTTCTTTTTCAATTTTTTACAGAATCCACAGATTTGTTATAGCGAGTGCTGCTGTTGATGATGAGGGTGAATACATGTTTGTACCAGATGCCTACAATATTAATATTCCATGCAAAGTACATGTTGTGGGTAAGTATATGACACAACGACTCATGTATAATATCTCTTTCTCTGACTTTTGGAAATTAAAAGCATTATGAAATATTCTTGATTACAGTCAGTTTGTTTCCTCTGAGCAGGCATCCACTACAGTAAACAGAGCAGCTGCTTTGGCAAAGTGCGAGCTAGCCAGAGAGCGCTTTGCCTGTGCTCAGGATCTGCTCAGTTTACAGGCCTGGGGCAGCTCCCGGGGAAGGCTTCTTGATGTTGAATTCCTGAACCTAAAACACTGCTAAGAGTTTGTGTAAAACATCTGTTGCTATCCTCTTTTCAGATGTACAGTATTGTCTTCTTTGAAGAATTGGTTTGCTGACATTCAAAATGGAATTTGGTTTGGTAAAAGATTAGTAAAGTAGGTACATATTCCCTAAATGCATTAAATGATATCTAGAAGGTGAAATGTTTCTGGTTAGTTTTTATTCACCCAGCAAAGCAGAAAGCTTATGATCCCAGTCATTCAAACAAAAATAAAACAAGGCATTGACTCTTCCCACAACAATAGCTCACTGGCTTTTAACTGCAACCAGTGACTTGGAAGTCAAAAGGAGAGAAATACAAATGCTCAAAGTTTTAGAAAATATGGTTTGTAATTGAAGCTGAAAGAAGTGGGATATCTGTGTTAGAAAGGTTTAGGGAGAATGAAGAGGGAAGGGGTACTGGACAGTATGCTCACAGGTACAATCTTCCAATACATTAAAAAAAGTTGTAAGAGGATACTCATCAGTTGTTCTCCAGACACATGGGGTACAGCAAAAGTCACCATTTAATTTTCAGAAAAAGCATTTAGGTTAAGAAAACTTTTAAACTGTAAGAACAGTGATATCTGACGGATGATAACTCCAGGCATTGAAGAAAGTCTGCAACGGAAATTCTCAAGAGCCACTTAGAGAGAAATCTCTCTCAGAAGATACCTAAATATGCATAATTCTGCCTCAGGAAGACACTTTTTTTTTTTTTTTCAATGGTCCTACTATTCCAAAATTTCTATGGTGCTATGATTTCTTTTTCATCAGACAACTATTTTCTTCCCCCAAAAAGTTTATTCACAAATTTTCTTCCAAACAAAAAAAAATCCATTGATTAAAAATAGCAAAATATCAGAAAAACACAAAACATAGAGCATGTTCCTCTCTGTTGCAGAACGTATCAGGTCACTGGACTCTCAGAGTGGCAGCCATATGGGAAATTTAGACAATCTCTCCTTTTTCAGATCCTCCTAAACTCCACCTGGACGGTCTTGGGGAAGGTAACACTGTGACAGTAGTGGCAGGAAGCAAACTACGACTTGAGATCCCCATCACTGGCGAGCCAACTCCAAAAGTCATGTGGAGTAAAGGGGACAAGGTACATTGTTGTTATACACATTTCTTTAGCTTAACAAGGGGCCTTTAACTTCAAAAAATAACCTTTAGTCTTGTGAGGGCATTGTTTTTCGTGGCAGAAAATATGAAGGAGACGTATTTTTTATAGAAAACTCTCCTCTCTCAAAAATGAAGGGTAAAATGGACAAATATAATTTTAGATCTTTTTGAGGAAAAGCTGAAATTAAAAAAGGAAAAAAAATATGGGTTTGTTTTAAATACCTTGTAAAGGAGAGGGACATATGAGATGCAGAAGAAAACTAGTGAAAATCTACCAGATAGCTACTTCTTTTGTACATCCTGCCCAGAACGGCTGCCAGGTTCCAACAGGAAGCCACGGTATGGTCGGGTTTTGGAAAATGAATGATAAAGTCTGATGGAGTGTCAAGTCTCAAATGATACAATAGGCTGGAGAATTGGTGTCTTGCATCTGGTGTCTTAATGCAAAACTTTGCACAGATCAGTCCTTGGCTGTGTAATACCAAAAAGACATTTTTCACATTTAAATTTTCATTGTAGTATGTGAAAGCTGGAACACATTTTATTACTGGAGCCGTCAGACCTATCTGGTCTACTCTGACCTATCTCTGACTGCTATTTTTTAAATATTAATTGTGGTATCACCACTGTGGACTTGTCTAAATAGGGAGTTGTTCTAGGAGAGCTCTTACTCCAAAATATATGCCAGCATTTGAAATCTGTGAGGACAAACTACTGACCATTACAATCACTCTGATCTTTAAACTGGATGAGCTACATTTTGATCTGGCTTTTGGGAGAATCCACTACTCTTTCCATCAAATTAATGACAGGTAGTGTTGACAAAAGCACATTCTTGCTTACAACACAAGTAAGCCTAGTGCCTCTTCCTTTGAGATACAACGGCTGAACTGAGTACCAAACAGTTATTTATTTGTCCCACAGTTATTTCGTCATTTTTGTGATCACTAGGTTACTGAAATTCTGAGCTTTACTGTGTTTTTTCTTACAGTCACTTCTTTTGCTGAAGTGCCCTCTACTGCATTTGGATTTTGATTTTTGATCATTTTGATTCTCAAATCCGTAAAATATGACTTTCCCGCTGCTTATTTTGATTCCTAGTGGCTCACAGACAGTGGAAGAATACGGGCAGAAACATACCCAGACAGTAGCTGTCTGGTCATTGATGCAGCTGAGAGGGAAGATTCAGGTCCTTTCAGAATAACGTTAAAGAATGAGGCTGGAGAGGACACAGCTCTAATCAACATTAAAGTGGTTGGTAAGTCATGTGGAACAGTGCACATGAGCCATGTCCTTTATCACAGCCCTTTTCAATAAATGCTCCTTGAAGAACTCTACTTTTCTGCACCTCAACTAGAGAAAAAATCTTCTTCCTCCATCTGAAGGGTCTCTTCTATAGCTGCTGTCCTCCCTAGCTACCAAACTCCTGCAGATTCTCAGAAAACTTCAATTTTTGTTTTTACCCCATTTTCAGATGTCGAAGTGATGTGCAAGGATACGAAGGCCCGATGTTACTGAAGGACACAGTAGTTTAGATGAGCTTTAAGTAGGAGTTAATTATCATCCCTGCCACTGCCACCTGAAGTTGCAAGGGCCAAATTTGTGCAGTTGCTGCAGGCTGCCCTTAACACTCTCCATTCAGCTGTGGGTCCTCTCTTACCACATGCCCTCAAGTGCCCCTCAAGTGTCTTGGCTGTGCTGAAGAACTTGGCACTTACCCCTTCCTAACCATCTGCCAGGATCTACAAAGACCTTCTCTCTCTCTCTCCTCATTTGAAACTCCTGTTGCACTTCAAAAACTGTTCAGATTTGGGTTTTATTTTACATTTTTTATTTCAACCTATGCAAAAAGAAGAGAGATGTTTGTTTTTGTTTTTTTTTTAAATAACATTTACTTTGTTTACAACAGATGTCCCTGATCCTCCTCAGGCACCAAATGTGACTGAGGTGGGTGAAGACTGGTGTGTTATGACCTGGGAACCTCCAGCAAATGATGGTGGATCACCCATCTTAGGTACATACTTTTCTTTGTTTCATGGTGATGCTCTAATATAGACAATAGAAACAAACCCTAAATAATGGATGTCATAGGATCAGAGTTTAGTTCAGGCCCTGGAGAGTTGCCCTCTGAGCATCCAGTTGCAAGAATGTTCTACCCAGTCTTTGACTTTATCGAATACTGGTTTTCTACTGCTTTGAGATTTGTCTTTTTTTGTGTTGCCACATTATCAATCCCCCTACTTGAAAGACAATCTCTTATAACACCAAACTTTGAACAGTTATCCTATTTGAATGTTAGCAGGGATTTCAGAAACAATTTACTGAGTAAACTGGAATAACTTCTAACACACTGAACCAAGAGGGAAAGTCAGAGAAGCCGGAAGGTCAGCAGAATCAGACCCTTTTCACTCTGAACTAAATAGAATGGTGTTGTAAATGAAGTCCTAAAAAAGCTCATACGTGGCCATGAAAGACAAATAGATGACTATCAGATAGTTTGCAATAAGAAAAATTTAACAATAACCCCTAAACTACTCTGAGGCTAGAAGAGGGGTATTGAGGTGTATCTGGGAAAAAAGGTATTGACCAGTCAAAAGATAGACCCCTCACTATTGAGCTTCATGCCACCACTTACTATAATAAAATGTTGTTTGGTCAATAGGATATTTCATTGAAAGGAAAAAGAAACAAAGCTCCAGGTGGATGAGGTTGAATTTTGAACTGTGTAAAGAAACAACTTTTGAGCCAAAGAAGATGATTGAAGGTGTTGCTTATGAGGTCCGTGTATTTGCTGTCAATGCAATAGGCATTTCCAAACCAAGTATGCCTTCGAAGTCCTTTGTTCCTTTAGGTAAGTAAACAAGAGCATAGAGATAGGTATGCATTTAGAAAATTATCCTGCATTATTACAGTCACCTAACTATATAACTGTAGTTATTGTAACACTTGTGTTGCTCAGGACGTGTCTTTATTAGGTGTTGCATAAACTATATGTCTATCTCTGAAGGATTTATATTTTTATATAAACGAGAATCAAGGATGTATAGACAGAAAAACAGAGTACTACAATAAAAGTGACATACTATAGGTGAGCCTGATATACTATGGTCAATATATTTTAAGAACCAGAATTAATAGTTCCATGTTTTTGTATATCACAGGTACCTCCTGAGCCAACAGAGTCAAACTACTGGCAACTTACTGAATTGATAAAGATGATGGATTGATGTTTTTTTGTGGAAAGGGATCACACGTTTTCAATATTCTTTTGCAGACAATTCAGATTATGCTAGGTCATATTCTATATGTCATCTTACTGCTTTATATTAACGTAACAGCTAGAAGGCCTTGTCATTCACCTAGTGACAGACTAATTTGGTGACCTTTTCATCTAAAGAAACAGGTTTTTCAAACTATTGTGACAATTACAAGTCCCTGTAAAAGAAAGGTGCCTTGTTCTGTAGGCTAGTAAAGGTTCCCACTTTGCTCAGCAGCACCTTCACAACACAGAGGAGGAAGAAGGTGGCTGCTACTGCTGCAGCATGCTCTCCTCTTGCCAGAATATACCTGCTGTTGTAGAAGACATTACTCACAACTTCTCTGCTCTGCCTTCCACTGCTCTTTGCTATTCTCCCTCCTCAGCAAGAGGAATTTAACTCTGGGTTGGGCTGTGAGCAGATATGGGATGAAGTACCTGCTTCTCCTAATTTGGTCCTAATTGGGAAAGATGTGCCAGGGATGATTGGAAACACCTGGTAGGCAGGACTTAGCCTGTCACCTATGATGCTAAATTAGCGCAACACACATCATAAATGTGAACCTTTCATTGTAACACAGTTCTCTGCCTTCTCCCTGCTGCCTGTTTTCTTCAGCTGTTACCAGTCCACCAACTCTCCTGGCAGTGGATTCAGTGACTGACACCTCAGTTACCATGAAATGGAGGCCACCAGACCACATCGGAGCTGCAGGGTTAGATGGCTATGTTGTAGAGTACTGCTTTGAAGGAAGTAAGTGACAACATCTGTGGTACGTTACTCTTTGAAACTAGGTGAGACTTTTTCCATTTTTTGTCTAGGAGGATCAAGCACTCTCACTTTAAGGCAGAGACTAATCAGTCAGAAACCTCAAGCAGTAGGGTTTTGTTCAGGCTTCCTTTGGTTTGTATTCCAGATCCTACCCATTGGTTGTAGTTCAACCCATCTTACACCTGATCTGAAATGCAAATCAAAAGCCATCTAATCAGTGGCAGTGTACCAAGTACCATGTTAATTAATGTCCTCCTTTTTGAGCAAAATGGAGAGTCAAAGCAGTAAAGAATGGACAGATGAATGAATAGGAAATAATGAATGGATGTAAGTGTGGTTCAAAATATATGCAGGTTGGCTGGGTTTTAGGGATAGGAGGTCCTCAGGGTGGTAATCTCTATCTTAACGTATTACTAATTGGCTGCTTCAAGTGCCAGTTCCCGATACTGAGGATAGACAGACTTTGCAATAGCTGGCTGTAGAAGTTATCTAGGCATGTAAAGTTCATGTCTGGATTTTGAATTTCTCCAACATTTCAGTGTAGTTAGATTCAGGATCTTTAACTATGTCCATCTAAGACATAAATCTATACAGAACTGAAGGAGAAAAAGTTGTGAGATACTGAATAAACTTAGGAGAGTAAAATAACAAAGAACAGGGAAATATAATGTATATTTTACAACTAAGAGTTTTTGGTGATCAAGCAGCAGAAACTTAGTATTTTCAAGCAAATTCTCTTCTGAGGTGGCACCAAATGAAGTCTATTTTCAAAAAGTAAAATCCACCAATACCTGGGTAAGTATCAAATAGCCTGGAGTGGTATGTGCAATACCCAACCTCTGCAGGCAAATGCCAATGAGTGGGACTCCAGCAAAGTTGTGTGTTTGGATGATTGGGACACAGTTATCTTCAGCTCCACTAGCTGCTGCTCTTAACTGCACTCTAAATCAAATGATGAGTTGGACACTTTTTTTTCATAAAGGCATTTATTTCAATTAAAGCTTTTCATGAATGCAGTTCACAGCCTGGAGACAAGAGGTAGAGGACAGAACTTGTCATTCACACTGTCACGTGTTTCAGATTCAGGCAATCCAGGAAAACAGTAGTTCACAAAAGTGGTCAGATACCACAGGAGCAGAGTGCCCTCAGCTCTCATTCAGGCGAGTGGGAGAGGGAGTGAAGAACCACCACTGACTTTTCTCAGGAGCACTCAGCACCCTGTAGTATTGAGCTGAATATCTGTAACGAGCAGGAACAGACTGCAAGAAGCTCAGAGGTCTGGAGAAGATTACCTGAAGGCATACACAGCTGGAATGGTAGGAAGGGTTTTCCTTGTGTATTGGGAGGGAGCTGCGGGAACAGCTCAGAAGGAGTGAGCATGCAGTCTTACATCAAGACGCAGCATTCCTATAATGTTGTCATTGCACAGGCAAGATGTATGGGAATATAAAGGGGACTGTCAATGTGAGGACTTCAGTGTATGCTGTATGTTATGCTCTCTTTAGCATTGGTAGGATGGTGGGGAAAAAGTTAAAAGTACTTGCGATATGCTACAGTCATAAAACCCTTGACATCACAGTATGTGATATCCAAACTAGATGACAAGAGAGCATGAGAAATATATACATGTTAATGGAAACTATGGTTTTCAGAGGAATATTCCAAATCTATCTTTTAAGGACTATTAGACAGAAGATCATTGTATACCTGTTGAATGGAACAAATTATTTACTTTTTTTTTTCAGATAGGTTTAAAACATATGAAGATACAACAAAATGGCAGTCAAGTCTGTCATTTTATTGTTACCCACCTCAGTTAAAATACAATGGGTGCAATGTATTTTAAATAGCTTTCTGAGTGTTTATGTATATCTATATATGCCTCATATATGCATATACATCTATATGTACACAATTGACATTATTTATGTATATATGTTATGAAAAACATTAGAAAGAAGCAATCTTAGAAAATATCAGTTTAAAATGACGTTTTATTGGAATATACATCCTTTTCTCTGTGTTCAGTCCTCTTTTCTTTCTTGCAATATTACAGTGCCTCCTTTTCTCAGTCTTTTCAGTGCTTGTTCTTCCTCAAACTAATTTCTTCTATAATGTTTAATAACTTTTTAATTGCAAGGTACTTTTATGACTGTCTATATTCATTCTTCTTTTCTTTTAGTAATCTGTTTGTAAACTCATTTGTCTTTACTTTCTCCATTCTTTCATCATTGTCACTGAAGTAGTTTTAAAGAGGGCTTCTTTGAGTCTTCCTTATCATAGCAATCATTAGGAGAAATCACAAGCTGAAAATAGGAAGACAATATATATATACACACACAGACTTAGAATTTAGAAGAATCATGTACCATGAGCATTTGAGCATTGGTTTGGCTTCATGAAAATTTTTATTTCCCTTTAGACTGAACCTCATAATTTGATCAACATGGTGGATGGACTCTTGGACTTTCTTAACTATGGTAGCACCTTTGACAGCTCTCTGTATATAGTACTGACCTGGAGTCTCATCATGAGTATCTGGATCTGGCATTGCATAGGTGTGAATAACATGAATATAGAACTCGCCAGGGCTAGTCTACAACACCCATCTTGAACATCCTGCTGTGGTGGAGTAGATCAAATCTTGTTGACACTGGAGAAGTCAATTCCTAGTAACATATGCTGCCAACTGGTTCTGGTGTGACATTTCAAGGGCAGTCTGATGAGCTGGGCCCTAGTTTTCCTTAGGACACTGTGTTTAACTGCCTTTAAAGGGCCACCGTACCTGCAGATGATCAGTTTTCATAGCTAGTAAATAAGCACTTTGGAGAGTCTCTGTTGGCTGAGATCTTTGCCCATGTACCTAACCAGGACTATGCACAAATATTAGAATGTTATTTTTATTATCCTGAAAATAGCCAAGTCCAGGATTCCAGGAAATCCAGGGCAGTGGTAGCTTTGTCCAGGAAATAGAGCCTTAGTGACTACATTATATCTGTCATCATCTGTATTTTTGGCCTTCTTTAACTTACTTTCTACGTTTCCTTTACCTAAATGTGTTCTCTTCCTCTGTTTCTCCAAACTTTTTTCCCAAGACTTCTCTTTTTCTGTTTCTCTTACTCAGAATTCTTCTCTGAATTTCTTCTCTCTTCTATGATGTGTTTTCTTCTCCTCCTACACTTTCTCCCATCATAATTTTTTTCATTTCTCTCTTCCAGATGTTCCTTTTGTCTCTTTCTTTTCATCTTTCCAGGGCTGTGATCAGGCCCAAAGGAAAAAAAAAAACCACACCAAACACTTTATCTCCTCCTCTTCCTTTATCCTTTACCTTTCCTTTGAGTACCATGCATAACTGTTCTTTGATCTAGATGACCTCTTCCCATCTCTTTCCCCTCTGCAGTCTCCCTAAATATAGGTTCTCTAAATCTTTAAAGCCCAGCATCTATCTTTGCATACTTACTAACAGGAATTGCTAACCACTGACAAAATGCTCCATCTGTGTGAAAGTGGGTGTCTTTGATTAATTTTAAAGATGGATTCTCACAAGGTATATCGACAGATCTGTCTGAGGAATTGCTGGAGCCACCTTTTAACCTGGAAGGTACAGTATTCAACAAAGGACATAAATCTTCTTTAATGAAAGAAAAACGCTCTTCATAAAAGTAAAGATAAATTTCTGAGAGTGAATTTTAGGGGCAACAGGCTAAAAAATATGCTGTGGTACATGTATAAGGGGAGGGGGAGGTGCTTGGGAAACAGTCATTGATCACGATCCTCTTCTGCTAGAAGCTGAAAGAAGCAGCTTGAAGGAGAATTTTATTCCTAAAAGTAAGACACACAGTTATGAAAATGTACCACAGTATTGCCCTCTAAGTCTGCAGGGCACTCTAGTTTACAATATTTCTCTTGTCTTCTGTACCAATTTCATAATGCTATCTTTATAAGATGGGGAAAGCATTGATACTGACTTGCTACTGCATAAATCTGACTCCAAATGTCGAGGTGACAGCAGTGTTAAAGCAATCTATGTTTGGAGGACAGGGTGGAAAACAGAGTATCCTTTGTAATTGAAGCATTTCTGAAAGACTGTACTGTTATGATCACGCTGTGGATTACATGCAACTGCCTAGGGGTAGAATAAAAAAAATCTGAGAATTCTGTAATTATGTGAATAATTCTGACACAGCCTTCCTTTTTTAATAGCAAGAGGATAGATGGCATTGCAATTAGTAAATATTCTGTGTTTCTCTCATCGCTGCGCTCTCAGTGGTACTTTCAAGGGTACTCAGTACTGGTTGAAATTAAATTTAAAACCCATTTCTCTCCAAGGAATCTGCTAAAGCAATGATACATGGTTTTGGAAATATACTCTGTCCTGCTTGTTTGTATTAGCTGAATTTAAAAATGAATATGTTTTCTATTGGTAAAATTAAATGATAGACACATTCTAAAAACATTTATTTCTCTAAATATAATCAGCAGAAACACTTTTAAGGTTTGAAACATCCTTCGTATATATGAAAGTGAATCAATATCATGTTATAGCATAATTAGAAAAACAAAATAGAGTTATTCATTAGAATATAATTGATCTATTACTGTTCTATAATTTTCCTCATCTGTGCAGTGGACATATTTATAATTCCCTGATCTTTCAATTCGCCCTCCCCTGCTGTTTTCCCTAAACCAGCCGATGAATGGATCGTGGCTAACCCGGAGCTGACAGACAAAACGAAGTTTACTATCAATGGCCTGCCAACTGGCTCAAAAATCCTTGTGAGAGTAAAAGCTGTGAATGCTGCCGGTGAAAGTGAGCCCAGGTATCACCCACAGCCTATTTTAGTCAAGGAAGTCATAGGTAAGATCCTCCTGCCTACGCCCACCCACAAATACATGCTGCTTCCATACTTCTGGTTTTTTAAGGCTAATACTTACTTGCTTGTTGCTGGAAATTGATCACATGGCCTTACAAAGCCATTGTGCAGTGGCTAGAAATCATGAAACCATCTTAAAAAAATTAATAATTCTTTTTGTTTCATTTTTGAGCCTTTACTGCTCCAGCTTTCAAGGCTTTTTTTCTGCAGAATTTGAACTTGATGTTGCCTTTTTTAAGTTGCACTAAGTTTCTTGCCTGTTCCTACCACCGTAGCATTTGGCATTACAAAAACCAACAGTGTACTTAATGCAACATTGTGGGACCAAGAAATTTTAGATGTCTTGCTTACTAGTCACTTCTGGCAATCATAGACCACACAGTCTCCTATTTATACTGATGCCCACCAGTGCTGCCTCAGTTATGAAAGAAGATAAATGTCAAACACAAGCTTTTGGCTTTTTCAGAACCTCCAAAGATTCGTCTACCAAGACACTTAAAACAAACTTATACTCGAAGAGTTGGAGAAACTGTGAATCTCGTTATTCCCTTTCAGGTAAGAATTAAAAACAGACAGGAAAATACTCTATTCTTCTTGTATTGCTGCTTTTTAACTTCTATGTAACTTTGGTAGGCCAGTGAGTTAACTTAAGTAGAGGTGGAAGCACACTGATCTACATAGGTGTTTGAAAGCTTTTGCTTTGATGTCTTGAAGAAATGATGTTAAGCCAATTAATGAATGGGGTAACTAGCTTAGACTGATTTGTCATCTGTCATCCAAAGAACACTTATAAAACCTCTCAGTAGACATTACGTGTGAGATAATCACTAGAACAATGCAAAATGCTTACACTGGCAGTAGTTAGATATGGTACCAAGAGTGGGACTGTAGCATTTAATTGTTTTCTTGTCATGAGAGGGAGGGGAAGAGGGGGCAAACTTTCACTGTCTCCTATAGGAACTATATCTTTTAAATTCTTGAGATCACAGCTATAATATGACTATTTCTAAGTATACAGCATGTTTTCCCACAGCACCGTGTTAATCTTCATTCCCATACCTTTAACAGCAGTAGCTACCTCTCTACCTGCAGGGTCCCTATTCTTCTGAATACAAGAAATATGACAGAATTAATTTCTATTTCACGTCTGCACACCTAAAGATACTGGGTGGGCATAATCCGGCTTCTACAAGGCTGTTAAAAGCCTAATAAAAGCTTGGTGAGCGATACACTGCAAGATACACTGCTCGAGAAATTAAAGGTATATTTTATGGTTATTCTCTAAGATAAGGCATTCAAAAAGGTACCTAATTTAGGTACTACTAGGCCCACAAAAATGGCACATAAAACATGTCAATCCAGCCTACCTAACAACTATTCCAACTGATTTTGCAATGTAAGAAGAGACTTTGGGATTCCTGGAGGTTTAGTGCACTACTTTCCCTTTCACTGACAGTGTAGAGAATGTAGGCACTTCCAGAGGGTGAAACATTTTGTTCTGCATTTTCTGGGTTTTTTTTATCCTTTTTCTTTCAGAAAACTGGAAATTGTCAAATTCAGCCAGTAAGTTAATTGTCCAATTTAACCAGAATTTGCAAATATTTTCAGTCACCTGAAAATGAAAAGAAAGCAAGCTGCATTTTAGGTGAATTAATATGATTATATCTCAAATGCTGAACGAATTAAAAAAGAATTCTTAGTTTCTTTCAGGATGGTTTTTATTTCCTGTTTGGGAAAAATGAGAAATAAACCCTTTTCCTCTCCCACCCTTTTCTCTCCCGAAATCATATACAAATTGTTTCCTGGCTTCTTACAGGGAAGACCAAGGGCAAAAGTATCATGGCAGAAGAATGGTTCTCCAATTGACAAGAACCAAATCAACATCCGCAACACTGAAAATGACACTATCATCTTCATCCGAAAGGCAGAAAGGAGCCACTCTGGAGAATATGACATGAAAGTGGAAGTAGAGAACTTGGTGGACAAAGCTACGATAGATATTCAAATTGTTGGTATGTTTTGAGAAACAGAAATAAATGCATGCCAGGGAAACAGATTCCAGCCATTCTAAGGCTATGGGAAAGCAGAGGAACACCAAAGAGCACCTTTCTCAACAGTGATAACTCTCCACGTTCAATTACTTGACTATAGATTTGTGGTCTCTGAGTAAACCTTCCTACAAAATGGCAGGTGCTTGTTGGAAAATGTCAGTCTCTTTTTTTTCACTGTTATGCTTTTTATGTTCCTGTCTATCCAGGATACAAGTTTTTCCTGTTGAGTGGCATCCATAGCCGGAAATGATAGTAAATTCATAGTAACTTTGTCACAAGTGTAACGTGGAAGAAATCCTAAAGTTTGAAAGTATATGAAAGTAGGAAAGACAGATGAGAAAACACATTTACTTTTCACTTTTACCAATCTATTTCTTCACATAATAGGCAAAACTGGTGGCACAGCCTTTATAATGATTGTCAGACTTCGTCTTTTTTATGGAACATGTCTTCAACTAATTTTAACTTTTCAAAAATATCATGTCCTTATGCAATTAAAGAGCATATGCTTATTAGAAAGCATACGCACAGAGTGGTCAAGTTATGTTTTTCATAACGCTGATATATCTTAACTTTGGAAATTTTTATTTTGCAACCTCAGCTGTCTTTTGATGTCAGTTTTGGCACATGTGTTGTAAGAAAGAGAGAGAGAGAGAAGTCAAACTAAGTGGAAGACGTGTGTAGCGGGGAGAGAGAGAGAGAAAGCAAACTGTGGAAAATTTCAGCTGCCATATTTTTGTTACAGATCGCCCAGGCCCACCGGAGGTTGTAACTATTGATGACGTCTGGGGAGAGAATGTAAATTTGTCGTGGAAGCCACCAAAAGATGATGGCAATGCTGCCATTACTGGGTACACTATTCAAAAAGCAGATAAGAAGAGTATGGTAAGTAATAAGGAAATCTTTAAAAGGCTGATGTACTCCTGAATTCTCTCTTTTAAAAATAAAAAGCCTTACAGGCTTAAATCGATGTAGGTGGACAAAGCATTGATTAGTCAGCATTCAGAAAATCCGCAAGGCATCTCTAAAAATTCTAAAAATCTCTTATTCGCTGTATCTAAAGCCTAGGAATGGAAATGTTTTTAGATGATGCCAAAGAGGAGGACTAAAAAGGAAAGGACAGGTAGGTTTGAGGGAAGTAATTCTGCTTTTTTTTTTTTCCTTTGTCTCAGTAAAGAAAATAATACCCCAAAATACTAATTCTGAAGTCAGTAGGTTGCTATTAGAATCAAAATGTAGTGATGATGTTTTCAAACCTGCAGTGTCACATTGTGTAAGTCATTACCGCTTGTTACTACCCAGGGCAAACAGTACATATGTAATTCATAAACTGCTTTGAGATTTTTTTGATGAAAAGTGCAATATGGCGATGTTTATTATTTTCATGAAACTAACATTAATTTTACACTTCCTTAAAAGACAGTAGTTGAATTCTTGCATTTAACACTTACTGCAAATTTAAACACTGGCAATCTAGAGTGTTGCTTACCATCCTAGGCTGTGGCTCCAGGGATGTCATTACATCTCCCACAGCCAGGAGGAAATGGCCCACCTTTTGCAGGCAGGGCCTAAACCTTAATTAGGTAATTACCAGTTCAAGCCAGCTGGGTGATAGCCATACTAGGGCAACATTTTGAGAGCTGCCTTTTTTAAGAGAAACTTTTTGCTGCCCACTCTCACTTTAATACATTGATCAGTAATACAGTGATCTGCTTCATGGTCTGATCAATTCATTCTTCCTGTGCCACTATTTCCCTTCCCATTCTTCACATTTTCTTTCTCTTCAGACTGTAAGAAGAGCTGGTGTGTGTACAGTGATCAGAACAATGATGGCCCCTGTCTCTAAATTACTGTGTTAAGGACAAAGCAACAATAGCAGTGTCTAGGGCCCAGTGCGTCATGGATCATCCAGGTCAGAGCTTCCCCACATTCTCTGTGGTGGTGAATTTCGCAATTCTGGCACAGCTCGCCTTCTACAGAAAACTGTTTTCCCAAAAGACACTTTGGCTCTTAAAGATAACCAAATATCAATGCCAATTGTGGCACAAGGAACTCAGCACAAGTTCATCTTTAGCAAAGCAAGAAAACTACATAGGGCAGAGCAAAGAAAAGCAAAAACATTGCTGTGGTCATATTGCACTTTCTATTAATTACATTTTTAGCATTAACCTTTTTCATATCAGCTTGTTATTTAGGTGCATGTACGAGGATAGAATTCACATGTCCTGTTACTGCCACAAGACTAAAGTGCTAAAGCAGTGAGCTTGTTGTATTCTCATTATCACTCATGTCATTAACTATTGTTAGCTTCACTATTTTAGTATTCATTAACACGAAAAATCTGTACTCCCACAAGGTTGATGATTCTTCCAGTTAATTGCTATTACTCTCTGTGTTTGTGTCTTCCAGGAATGGTTCACAGTAATGGAGCACTACCACCGCACCAGTGCCACCATTAACGAGCTCGTCATAGGAAATGAGTACTACTTCCGGATCTTCGCTGAAAACATGTGTGGCCTCAGTGAGGATGCAACGATGACCAAAGAGAGTGCTTTGATTGCTAAGGATGGTTAGCTAATTATCCATTCTTTGTCAAAAGCGAAGGGGTGTGTTCAGGGGCTGGAAGGTGATTAGAGATAAAACGTTCAGATGCATTCCTAGCCCTAAGACCAGGTACACATAACAGCTAGGACATTTCATATCAGGACTTCTTGGATTGTCCACATTGTTCATAGTTCTTTTTTTTTTTTTGTCAAGAGTGGGATGTTTTTCCCATGTTCTCACATTTTCTACCATCTTGGATCTCATACTCATTTCACCACTGGCAGATCTGAGTCAACAAGAGCTGGAAGAGGAGTAAAGAGGCTGTTCTGTTAGAAGCAGTGGGTCATTGCCTCCCTGTGGACTTGGCACCAGCTGTGCAAGTGCTCCCATCCATTTCAGGCAGGATCCAACAGATAAGGGCAACCCCTGCTTCACATCTCTTGCAGGTGAAGCTGGACTAATTCTGATCCTGCAGTCAGATATCCTGACACTTCAGAAATTGTCAATTTGAAATGGGACTGTAAACTTAAAAAAAAAAAAAGGGGGGGAGGGGCGGGGAGAAATTAACTATCCCTTTACAGAAAGGGAAATTCTACAAACAGGTGGTTTAAAGGAAGAAAATCAAACCAGATCATCTCAGTTTGCCTGAAAGGAAGGAATACATGACTGCCATGATACAGAGGACAGCCAACCTGTACAAGCCACAGTGACAGGCTGAAGGACTGAAGGCTCAGGGTACTGGACCCCACTTCCATTAGTAAAAATAAAACTACCTCTCTCTTAGAAATAAACGAAAGAATGGCTATGGCAATTGCTTTTCATCACTGCTTACTTGCCCTTGTAATGAGAGCAAGTATCAGGCCTGAGCTGCACTGAAGTCAGTATGAGAGCTCGGATTAGGTTTCAGTGAAGCAAAGATGTTTAATGATACCTGTGCAGAGAAATAGATGTCAGTCTGTCCAGCTGTTTTAAATGGCAGCTTAGTTTGTGGGTGAAGATGATTTATTGATGGTAATCTCCATTGCAGAGCAGGGATAAAGTGGCAGCGAGAAACTAGATTTTACTACCATATTTTCCTTGTACAGAAACTACATCCATTCAGGCATCTGTATTGTTAGTGCACTGTATGAAGCAGAAAGAAAAGTGGATTTTCAGATACAGAGACAGTTCGTAACAAACCGTGAAAAATAACTGGCAACAGGGTGAACAAGGCTTGTCAAGGCAGGTATCCCACAGTACATCAGTCAGTCTGTCCTGTTCTGTAATGTGCAGGGCATGCAGGCAAAGACACAGCATAAATGTATATTATTTTGTGTACTACCTACTCAGGAAACAAAGAGAAGCTCTCAGACATCTATTCTATAGCATGACCAAGAGCTTTAGCCACTCCGCAGGCTCACTTCCAACCTCCTCTACAGGTACAGCTACTAAAGTCACATTGGTACCTAAAGCAGCGCAGATCAGAACTGACTCTTTGTATCTGTTTAAGATGCTCGGGTATTTAGCTACACGCTAACACTTTTTTTATAAATGTCTTATTTTCATTTCATAGGTAAAGTCTACAAATACCCAGTTTACGACGATTTTGATTTCAGTGAACGGCCATTGTTTACTCAGCCTCTAGTCAACACGTTTGCTGTAGCTGGTTACAACGCTACTTTGAACTGCAGTGTTCGGGGCAACCCCAAGGTACAGCACAGCTCATAAGAGTGTCAGTTAAAACACGAGAGAGTTTCACCTGACAACAAAAATTATAATACCATTTTTACTATTTGTCTCACTCACATGTCAAGATGAAGGCAAAAAGAGCGGTGTGGGCTCTAAAGAAGACAAAAAAAGGACTTACTTACCTGTGTTATAGGCATATTATAATACTTACTAAATCCACAGATAACTCAGTGAAAGGCAGAACCTCAGGAAAAAGTTGGGCTATATTGGGACCAGCACTGACAACAGCTGTACAGTTAATGTATCAGTAAAGGTTGTTATTAAAATAAAGCCATAGTTATTCTATAAAAAGCAAATTATGCTTTAAGAAACTGCATTGCAGGAATACTTTGGGGACTGCATTGGTTCTCAAACCCACTATGCAACGCATCTTTCAGTTTCTTTTGAGTTGTGTCTTTTTGTGGTATGTTTTCTGTTGTGAAAAACTGCACTGACGTAGTAAAATGAGAACTCAAGAGTATTTAATAACATATTTGCTGTTCACTCTTCACCTTCACAGTTTCTGACTGTTCTGTGTGCATACTGTGAAAAAACATGCTTTTCTTACTGATGGGTATCAGAATCTATTGCTCAGATGTTTGCTATCATTACACAGCACTTCTTACATTGATAACAGGCTTACACTTATGACTTTAATTATGTGACAGGAGCTGCATTGAAAAAAATCTTGCTTAAAAACAGATGCATGATGGAGGTTGTGAGTATGTCTGAGCTAAGAATTACAATTTCCTTTCTATCACTATTTTATCTATTTTGTATCATTTCTGGATTACTCAATTTCAACAGAACATCACAAAAAGTGACAGAATATTTCAGTTCATAGGTTTGCACACGTGCATTCTCTTCTTTTTTTTTACCCCAGCCCAAAATAACCTGGCTGAAAAACAAAGTCATCATAATGAATGATCCAAGGTACCGAATGTTCAGCAACCAAGGTGTCTGCACCTTGGAGATCCGCAAACCCAGTCCCTATGATGGAGGTACTTACACCTGCCGAGCAGTCAATGAACTCGGGGAGGCAGAGGTTGATTGCAAACTGGAAGTAAAAGGTAAGGGTTTTAATCATCACAAATGCTCTGAACACCATCTACAGATGAGCCAAAAGTACTTAAGGGAAATGCAAAATGGAGATCAATAACTTTTTTAATTTTCCTGGATGAAAATAATAACTTGGTTAGGACAAAATAATTGGTTGCTTTGTTTTCCTTTCAAGGACCAACATGCTATGCTTATGCTATATTGTCTTTTTTTTGCCTCCATGCCAATTCACATATGCAGTGATTGCAAGGACTTTTTCCACAAGTGACAAAATGATAGACTGTAGCTCCTAGAGCTATGCCACTTACCTGACAAACTCTAGTAAGACTCAGCCACAGAGCTCTCTGAGAAAACATTAACAAAATTAGCATGGATAAAGACAGAACTCTGAAGGAAATGGCAAGGGGAGAAGGATAGAAGTAAGAAAGATTAGTTCTGGGCAGTCTTTGTCTGCCTTACAATTATGTATTAAACAAACAAACACTTGCTGCCAAGGAAAACTGTTTCATGTAGTTGGCAAAATCATGTAGCAAAAAGCAGTTTTGTTCCAAGGGCACAAGCTAGTTGACATAATTGCTGTATTTTCTTTTTTTTAAAAAAAAAGTAATCAAAACCATGGATTTTGCAAATACAGGGAAAGGAGGAATGAAGTAGGTTAGCCTTCTACAACTGAAGATATATCTTTATTTTCATTAAGAGACACATTTTATGAATTCCAGGTAGTTTAGCATTGATGGAGATATGAATGGCAAAAGGATTTGAATTGGACTACTAATGAATAATCTCAGGACCAAATTTTTAAGAGATTTACTTCCTAGGAAAAGACATAGTCAGAGCTGGACTAACTCCCACCAAAGGCTTTTGCTTCGACCGTGGAATAAGCTAAATATTTCTGAAAAAAAATAATTTAAGGTTTAAGTAAGGAAAGCTGCCTAAAGCCAGCTGATAGGAAGTGTCTAATTTAGGAATTTAGAGGGAATTTAGGCTAGCTGAATATGGCTCTAATTATATTATTTCCATCATGCTATTCTATAATGAAAACCATAATATTGAACATCCTTATGAATTGTATTGTGTTTATTTTGGATTGCAATTTCAATTTTCTGCATTTCTGATGTATCTTGTCCCACAGCTCAAATCTGCTAGCAAGAAGCCATTCCAATAAATGTTTGGTCTAGGAAGCTGAAGATTTAACTAATGTAATGAAAATATGCAGAATATGTTACTTAATTTTCATGATTTCTTTGTAAGGCACTGTGTTTAAAAGATGATGTTCTCATCCTGGAAGTATGATTGTTTTTCTTAACCGCAAGCAAACTGTTTATTTCAGTGTAACAGAAGACCTCATCACCTGAGAAGGTTGCTTCCTCTTTTTTTTGGTTGTTTTTTATACTGAAAGGCAAAGTCAGTTTGCTATTTCACTAAACTTCCTAAGTCTCCAAGCCCTAAAGTTCTTATGCACGTTTACACTCAGTTGGAACAGTTTTGATTTCAGCACTGTTCTTGTAGTACAACCAAATACTACATTTTAAATACGAGAAGCTGTTTATTTCTGTCCCTTGTTTCACAAAGAATTTTTTACATATAATGTGCAGAATACTGTGAAACATTTTTAAGATAAGAAATAATTTAACTAATATTTCTCCATTTTAGGAAGTCCAAACTCCAAAGGTTGCCATGGATTACATCTTTTTCCTCAGTAATTCCCTTTCCAGATTTTGTGAAATGTAGATGTTTCTGTCAATCTTGGAACTTTTTTTCACTGAATCTCAGGAGGAATTAGTTTGCTGTTTTTGAAGCGTCATACAAACATCATGTTTTCATTCAGGCTGACTCTTACTATGAAATAGTTTCCAAGAAACTGTTCACCAGCAGTCAAAGCTGCTCTATGTTAGAGTTTTCAAGAGAGAAGTGTGGAGAGATTTTTGCCTTCACTCAATACTGATGGGGAATTTAATTTCTTACGTTTGTGTACTGGTATCTGAAATAGGCTGGGAATGCTTAGATCCTTTTCGAGTCAATTAGAAGCAATGTATCTAGGAAAAAAGCTATAGTTCTGTTCATTAAAGTGGTCACTAGGTACAGCTGAGATGATGTCTCTGATGATTTTTGCTGACAAACGTTTATTTAACTCTCACAGGTCCAGTTTTCTGAGTAGTGCTCAGAAACGGAGGGCACATGCTACCCTATGTTCACAGGCTGCCAGAGCTGTGCCATTCACAGCTGATTCTTTCCATAATGGCTGCATTAAAGATTAAAACAAAAATATATATATCTGGCAACATGGCAGCAAGCATTTAGGGTAGACAACAGTCAGAGCAGTGAAGCACTAGAGCAGATTTCCCGCAGAGGTTGTAGAGCCTTTGGTAC
The DNA here is from genome assembly GCF_009769465.1 of Tauraco erythrolophus. Lineage (NCBI taxonomy): Eukaryota > Metazoa > Chordata > Aves > Musophagiformes > Musophagidae > Tauraco > Tauraco erythrolophus. Next base: position 65,335,479 of record NC_141468.1, on the reverse strand, counting down.
CAAGGGCCTTTAAGAGCAGCTTAGAAGAATGACAGCAGCACAATTTCTAAGGATGATGACAATATGCACTAAATGACATCTCAAGATTGCTTCCAGCTCTGTGAGTCTCTGATTTTGACTCTGTTCTTAACATTGCCAACATACTCTAGCACCTCAGCCAGATTCAAGTATCCCCCCGGTCATTCATCCCACAGGAAACCTTAGATAGATGCATGGGTTTTGCATCATGTTCTGAGAGTTGTGTTAATCATCCTAGCAGCTGGTTGCAGCAAGTCCTACAGTCTCAATTCCTCTGGCACCTTATCCTGAGGATTGCAGTTGAACATACCTTTGCTACAGTGAGAATGATGCTGTAAGAACTACTCCCCATAGACAAGATTTAGTTCATCCTTTCCCACTTAAAAAAAAAAACCCTCCTGCACCCACTGACTGCAAAAGGCTTGTAGCATAGACATTTCTAAACTGAAAAGCCTTCTTTCTTCTTAAAGAAAGTAATATTTAATTTAAAAGATCAACTGAAAAAAATGGAATACTACATCATAGACATCCTGCTCAGAGTAGTACTTTAATTTTGTGTCACACCTGGTAGAAGGCCTGAAAAATGCAGGCTGTTAGCATCCCACCTGGGCTGTGTGTTGTTTCTCTCTTCTTAGCTCTGTGATGGGCTTCTTCATTAAGCTAAATCCAACCTCCCCTAATTAATGGTTGGTTTCTGTACCCAATCCCATATCAACCATCACTTGGCCCAGTCCTGCTCCTTTCCACCAAGCCTGGTATTGTGGTTCTCTCCCAGCAGTTCGGGCTATGAGAGGTCACCGTTGCTGAGATTCCTCACTCCATCCTGGTAGGTTTAGCCATTACTTTAGACTCCTTTTTGAAGACTGCTTAGACCAGCAATTTGTGGGGCGTAGACACAGGACAGCTGTTGTAAAGGTTCAGTGCTGACACTCTTAACGTGACTGGCAGTTCAGCGGATGGATTCAAATGGAACAGGATTAAGCAAATACAGCAGCTGTAGCTTGGCAAACCAGGCTCAGGGTTTGCTATATGATACAGACAAACACAAATGAGTATTAAACAGTCACAGCATAAAAACATTAATTATGTCTTATTTCACCCTTCTATTGACTTATGTGTTGAATTACCATTCTCTTCAGTTTTCCAGCTTGTTTGTTCATTTAGGAGGGCTCTTTGGATGACTGCTCATCACGCTGACGAAGAGCAAAGATTTATGGATTTCTTACTCACTGGAAATAGACTGCTCTGTGTGTGTGTGTTTTTATATGTATAGCTTTAAACTGGTTCAGCTTTACTCCAGCAAGTAACAATCGAGGTCTGTGTTTGTAAAATGATGAAATACAGTTGAATGTTGCCTCAATAGGACCAAAAAGCTCAAGGCTATGCTACCTATCTGGTGAATGTACTACCTACAGTGCTGTTCTTACAGATTTTTGGATAGTAAGTCATGGTAGAGAGCTCTATGCCATGCAAGAGTATATATTGCAGTAAGTGAATTTTCCTTATGTTGGCTAGAATTTATTTTCTCCATCAATTTCTGAGGTGTTGGAGATCTGAAATTTATCATTTATATATACAAGTCCAGTCCTAGGAATATCACAGAACTACTCACAGAACAGTCTAGGACTTCCAATTTTGCATAGTACTTGAACAACTGAGTAGCTATGAATACTCTGGCTATGAATACTATCAGTATGCCACAATTTTCTACTTTTTTAGCCATTCACTTACAGTATTTTAGTGCCAAATTAAAGCTTTTACTTGTTAAATGTTAAATAATTAATGATAATTACGAGCACAATAATTAAAAAAATAACTATTAATCTGTCCGGAAAAATAAAAAACAAACCACAAACAAACGAAAAAACACAAACGGGTTTGTGTTTACTGATGTTATTTCATATACACAGTACTTCATTCTTTTGTTTTCAGTTTTGCTGAGTGAACTTAAAGATGGCAGATATATGAGCTGCTTGGTACGACTGCACCTACAATGGCTTTTTTTGTAAATATAAATGTGCTGAAAAAAGTCATGTACTACATCTTAGACAAAAGAGTAACTCGTCCTCATATATCTTGAAAGATGATGCATAGGCATAATCTAATTAAATATATTTTATAAGGAAAATTCAAAATGTGTATCTTTTAAGTTTGAGGTAGATCTCTAGCTGTGGCTGTAAATCTCTCATTACAAGCAATACGGAACTGATTCCTTATCAGTTTCACTGAGGTCAATGAAAAGATTCAGATAAAGTACTGTGCTTTTATCATGAAACAAACATTTTTGGAGAATGTTTATCTTAAGAGTAAAATCAAGGTTGATGATGACTGTAATGGGTTGACGATGGCTAAGATGTTGTATAAGAATATTAAAAAAAATAAGGTGTTAAGATCAACTGGGAAGAAGTTCAAATGCGAATAAATACCACTATAAATATTCTAATTCTGCAGTGATATATCATGGAGTAATTAACCCAGGAGAACCATTCTTCTTGGCGGGGAATAATCAGGTTTATAATAAGCATACTCCTCTGGACATTCCATTTCATTCCCTTCCTCTCTTTCCACATGCAAACGCATTTTCTGCATGCAAAGTGTGTATTTATTTGCTTTTCTAGATTAAACTAGCTAGAGTCTCATGGCATACAATGTCTATGTCACATGAGCAAAGAAGGCCAAATTAATCAAGAATATGGGTATTTAACATCTGAGTTAAACAGGTTTTAGACATGTTCCTGCTATGCCACTGGGCACAGAACTACTTGTACCTATAAAGAATATATTTAATGACTGAGGCTACCTTTGACCAGAACACTTAAGACGTTTCTAGGAGGTAGAAATTTGAAAAGCAAGTCCCAGTTATCTTCTAGAATTATTGAAAGAACAGAAGTATCATAAAGTAATTTACCGTGTTTAAAAGGCATTCTTTATTACAGAATGGTAGTCTCTGGTTACAAGTTAGTGCTGAGAGTGATAATCTATGCCTGACCTTGCACTACAGAATCTAATGACGAAATCTTGATCCAATTGAAATCAGTGAAAACTTTCTACTTAGAAGCATATAATTTTACTTCCTTTCCTCTGGAGCTTATTTTAAATGCAGGTTCAGTGGGGTTCAGAGAACTTGGTTCTTTCTGCAGAAGTGTGTTTGCTTGTAACATTGCCCAAATCCAGAATGTTGGCAGTGCAGTTTTAAAATGTCAGAGATGCCGAGAAACTAGTTGCCACTATATTATGCACCAGATTTACTATTTTAAACCTAAAATATGTGAAGAAATTAGGCTAGACAATGTTCCTTTAGTATTTGAAGTATTAAGGTATTTATCTTAAATGGCTACAATAGGCACAAAGTTGAGTGCTTTTATATATATACATATATAAATATATATCTATGGACGTTTTAAAGAGTCAAAATGTTTAATTAAAGGTAAGGGCTCCTATAGAGTAAATAGCATGCTTTAAGCTATGTAAATGTGGATATGTGACAAAGTACATACTTTAGTGCACAGGTGTGTTATTAGTCTGTACTTGATAATTTTGCCTTACAGAGTTTCGACATATATATATATATATATATATACATGCTTCGGTGTTATGTGTGTGCTTTTTTTCCCTGGTGGGAAATATTATATATATATATGTGTGTTAGCTTCCTTGAAGCTATGTTTCGAAACTTCTATGATAAATGTCAGTTGCATAATTTGGTTCCAATCTATACTTTAGACTAATTACAGGAGTTACAGTTACTTGTACATATTAATATAGCTTTTACATATTAATGATAATTTTGAAGTGGAACTGGATCCCTACCTTTTACTCTTCATGTGTTTCTATTCCTACATATTTTACATGACTAAGGATTAAAACATCATCCTGACATAATTGTAAGCATAATTTCACTCAACGTTTTCTCTCTACTTTTGGGTTTGTGATTAAATTGTTACTTCTCTTTCTCTCTCTCCCTTAGTTACACAGTAAGGATTTTTGAATGTATATTGTCATCTAAGGTAAGCTTTCATATGGTTCTTGCATATGAAGCTTATGTCTGTTTACAAGTCATACAATGTCTGCCTAGTATGGCATGATTTTCATTATTTCACTTAATGAAAATGGTTTTTAAAATGAGTAGTATGATAGATCTAATGCATATAAAACTGGATTTTTATAATAATTGCTTGTTATGGTAATTCCTCTTAGTAATACATCCCACTATCTTCTAATGGGGCACGTTTCAATGAAATTTATCAGTGCATGAGTTAGCATGATTAATTAGCATGAATAAAATGCAAATAATAAAATAGCATTTTGCATTTACAGTCAGATATTTTCATATAGGAGTATACCTCTATGTAAGTGAAATATTTGTTCCACAGTTGATTTCATTTAAAAATGAATGATTCCTATCACAACTTGAACTACATGAGTTGAAAAGAATGCCAAAAAGCATGCTTTTTTTTGTCTGTATTGTGCATCTGCCTAAGGTCGGGAGCGAAGATTTCTGCAACAGTGATGGTGTTAAATGAGATAGCACAGTCTCATAATCACTAGTAACTAATAGCACTTTAACTGGACAATCCTTGTGTTAAAAAAGGCTATAGATTCCTAAAATCTGTACTCAGGATATGTAAGTATCAGCTCAGCTGCGTTTAGCTGAAGCATTCAGAGACAGTGATATCTTCATCCTGGCAATGTACTTTTGCTTTAAAGCTCTTGTCGTGTTCCAGAAAAGGCTCCAAAGGTAAGTGCAGTTATTAGTGGATGGTTTTGCAATTTGGAGAACAGAATACTCATGTAGATTTGTAAGAGGAATAGTAGTGGTACATAGCTTTCTTACCACAAACGCAACCCTTCGCCTTGAGAAAGGGCAGACTAATGTTTTTAGCAAAATATTTATCTTTTGCCCACTGTTCCTTCCAAATGTCATTTGATTTCAATGAAATTAACAGAAATACCCATGTATTTAGCATCTTCTATAGCTTTCCATGACACTTTTTTCAATGGCCCGAAACTTCAGCTCTAATTTGGATTATTTGCATTAAATTACTACTTCTACATCAGTGGGATCTGGGGTGCTCTGGCTGGTGTGTTAGACACCATATACATATTTTTCTGGGCACTGAAAGAAATAAGTTGTCTTGGATTGCTAAAATTATTAAATGTTTTTCAAAGATCTTTTGCCTTGTCCTTTTTTCCAGAACAGCAAAGAAAAAATTGAGTGCTTCCACTGGCTTTCCTGTAAGCCTAGGTTTCTATTATAGCACACTGATTTCAAATAGGTTTGTTTCAGGTTTCCACTCACAATGGCTAAGCCACAGTCAGAAAGCACGTAGACCTGGGAACAGTGCTTCTGATACCTGTTCAGTGCATATTGACTCCAACCATCTTAAATCTGGAAAAAAAAAAAAAAAAAGAAAAGTTCAGTTGCACAGAGACAGGAAGCAAAGTTTGGGCGGGGCTGCAAGAAACACTGAATCCAAAAGGCCCCTAATTGTCAGAAAGGCTTGTGAGCATGGACACTCACTGCTGCGGCTAAGCAAGATGATGGCCACAAGTGTGGAGGTCTACTACTCCAAAATCATTCTTCAGACTTTCCCAGCGGATGAAAGTTTCGACTTTCATCACCTCTCTCTGGAGCCTAAAGGCACCTATATCTAAAATCCTGTGGGTTTTTTTTTCATATGGTTCTTTTAAGTGTGTCATCCCAGCTGCTATTTTGAAGCAACATGGTAAATATTTTGCTAAATACTTATAAGCCATTCTAAGACCCAACACTAGAATAATTTCAATGTCTCCACGTTTTCCACAACTCGTCGTTGTCAGGAGTTTCTACATTGTTCCCTCTGGTTTGACTTCCATCTCTTACTATACCCTGCCTCATGGAAATGCAGGAGGGTTATTTGAAGGGAAGCTTATGATAAACTATGGTATGAGGTGAGATAAATGACTGAATATATGACATCCTAGAAATGAAATTCACCCTGTGCAAGAGGACAGGAAAGTTCTGTAGAGTACAGAGGTTGAATAATGGTTAATTCTTGTGCTGTACTTTTGAACAGGGATGAATTTTACCCCCTCTCAAAATGAAGTATGCAATAGGGACTGACTAAATCTTTATCGCTTATGCCAGAAAATAAAGGTACAAAGCTCTTGCTCCAGGGACCTTCAACCTGAAGATTGTCTTATTCCTTGTTCGTAGGTGGGCTTTCGTTCTTCAGACTATTGATGGATGGAGTGCCTCCGCATATCATTGATTCGTATATGCGTGAAGTACAGGCAGACAAAACTGAGGGGAAGTGAGAGTCCGTCCACAGTGTTTCCTCCCACTGCACTGGAAATTGGTTAGCAGAATTACAGCATCTTAGTTCTTGCAATGACAGAACAAATGTGTGGTTGGGATTTTTCTTTTCTTTTTTTTTTTTTCCTTTTCCTTTTTTTTTTTTTTTTGTTTATTTGTAGTTTTGTTTTCCCTACCTGCTCTTACTGAAAAGAAAGAATACGCATGGATTGCTTTGGGGTTGAAATGAAATGAACTGAAGACAACACACATTTTGTAATGTTCAGCTTTATTTTCTGTTTGATATTGTGTTCTGTTTTTTAATGAGGAAAGAGGAGAAGCTCTGTAATAAACGCAAGGAGGCAGTCAGTTTGTACTTGGTGGTACAAAGTGTATCTTTCTCAAACTGGAAAGTACATGGATTAACCAGTAGCTGTGCAATAAGACCCTTGGAATACATACCTCTTTGACATTGTATCTTATTCATTTGAGAATTGTTTAACAGAATATGGTTTTACTGTAAGGTAATTAATACATATGCGCTTAATGATCATTTAAGCTGAACATATCTTCCTTTAGAAGTTTTCATTTCCTAAATCCAACCCATCAGTCTCTCAACTGATATGAAATTGTTTTATTTAATGTATAATAAATATGAAGTGTTTAAGATCTATCAAGTTCTCACTTAGTATTTTTTTTTAGGTTTTTTTTTCTGTCTCATCTTACAACATTTCTTATTTAACTTCCACATGCATTAAAGCAGGAACTTGAGCCCCTCAACAATGAGTGGAAAACAGTAACAGCAGTCACCTAACTCAATGGGCTTACACTTTAAGATGCTTGACACCAAATGTGAATGAAGATAAAATGCTATGAATACATGCAACTTTGTATCTATATATTTTCAATTCTTTAAATATTATAAATGCCAACCATGACAGCTCTCATCATTCTGGATCTACCTCCTTCCTCAGCAATTCATGGAGCTCTTGTAGGTATCGCAGCAGAAAAGAACTCAGACCGTATCACTAGTGAGTCTACCATGGAAGGCAAAAATGCCTTAGATAAGGTAAAATGGCCACATTACTTTTCCAACTCCAGCGTCGTTAACCTTCCAGTATTTCAGGAGTGGATGTGACTGTCTGTAAGCCTCCAGCAAACTCAGAAGCATGTGAGACACAAGGTCACACGTAATGGGGCCAGGTTGTTGGTTCCCTCTTGCCCTGTCATTACCAGTTCTCACTCTGGCTGTATAGATAGGGTAGGTTATGTGCTTACTGACTAATGATTGATCTTCAATTATGGTTTATAAAGATAAAGGTCTACTTAGACCAGTAGTACATTGCAGGATGGTTATTTGACGTCATGCATTTTCAAACATCCAACAGTCAGTAATTACACAATAACAAAAGAATGTGTTACTATGAACCACCACTGCTGAGCTGGTGTTTTTCCACTTGAATTGTCACTTCTTTCACTTTGGGGATCTCAATGCATTCCTTTACTTTGTTTTGTAAATCTTACTCTCCGAGATCCTTTTTCTTCCTCCGCTCCCTCCTATCTTTGTGATTTCTTCTGTGCTGCCATCTGTGCAAGGAAACAATTCTCTGTTCCCAGTGACCCTGGACATCCCCCACCTGCGTTTCACCCTGCTCCTGCCAAAATCAATTCACTCCTACACATTCATTCGCACCTACACATGAAAGAAGGCAACACGTTTACTAGGAAGAAAATTCCACAAAGGATTAATAATTTCTCTTTAATCTGTATCTCACCAGTGAATCAGGACTCCCTTCATCCACTGGGAAGCACAGAAGGCTGTGGGAGAGGGTCAGTCTGAATATATGCCATGCAGGTTTAAGCATTTAAGCACACAGCCCTCATTTAAAATAATAATTCTGCTGATATATAGTTAGCACCAAAAGCTGTAGTTGTAGCTTCAAGCTTATGTACCTATATTTGCCTCCTCAGTCTTAACATACCATACATAATAACCTGGAAGCCAGCACAAATCTCAGCTTCTGTAGGCTCTCTGCCGATGGAATTAGCTACTCTAATTTCTACCAGATGCCAGCAGTGTTAAAAGACAAGCTGAAGTAAGCTACTTTTCACTGAGTGAACAGCGAGCCTTATATTCAGATGCCCTTAATTCCTCCCTGATTGCATTGCCCAGCATTTGATACTGGCTTTCCCTCAGGCTCGAGATGTGCCACACCAATAGGAAGTACTGGGAATCGGGCCGTGGGTGGAACTGAGATGTGTGGGCATTGGTGTGCTATAAACTCATACTCTCACTAACTATGCTGACCAGCCAAGCCTCTGGATTTAAAATTAATTGAAAATGACTTTTGAGACAAATGATAGGATGGGATGGGATAGGAAAGGAATTCCCAGTAGATCCAAAACAGGCTGCGGAACCTTAAATAGAGAATAACAAAAGATAAAGTTTTGATTTATGATGAGCTGTCTAATGGGATTCTCCAGGGATGGGGTATGATAGATGAAATAACGACCAAAACCACAGAGTTAAAAAAATGCTAATGAAATCTGCAGTTAATACCAGCTTGGGATGATAAAGACATACCAAAGATAACAAAAACTACAGTCAAAACCACCTAGAGAGAATAAAAGCAGCAGAATATCATGCTGTAGAAGATGTGGCCCAATGCTCTCAAGAAGAAATTTCTCCAAAGTCAGCTCATAGGGAATTTCCAGCAAATCAATAAACCTGAAAGAAACCTAGGAGTAACAGAGGACAGTAAATAAAACCTGGTCGTATGAGATCCAGTAACAGCAAAACACAAAAGCTCTGGGAGAAGTGAAACTAGCAGTGCCTTTATGGTTGTGTTCCCTGATGTCTCGTAATACGTGAAACCAGTTTAAGTCTTCAGCTAGTTCCATTTTCCTATTTTCTGTTTGCTATTTACACTCTCCATCAACTAGTACATGCTGAGGTTGTAGTTCGGTAGCACCTTTAATAAGGATTCTCTTCCCACTTTCACTTATCTGGTAGGAAATCAGCATTTTTGAAAGCTCTGTCCTGGTGATCAGTATGACCTACATAGGTCAAGGAAAGTTATTTCTTGGAATAAGGTGGCAGACTCAAACCTGTATACACATACAGATATATACACAGAGAAAGAAGAATCAAAGTTAATAAAAAAAACCAACTGGTTCTTATTCTCACATAAGCCAGAGGAAAATATTTTGTCTTCTCTTGGCTTGTTCTCCGTGAAAAGGCATTTGGTATACAGATGTTACCACTAAATACAGACCCATTCTCAAATTCCTGTAACTGGAGGTTGATACAGGCATCGTAGTTACCCATTTCTCATTTGCATTGGAAGATCATGGCCAGTGTCAGCCCATTTTTTCCTCACTGAAAACAATCTCATAAATATAAAAAAAGAGGAAAAGAAAAAGAATTCTTAAACTCTTAAAGCTTCCTGTACGTCTTTTTTTTTTTTTTTTTTGGGGGGGGGGGGGGGAAGTATACTATTGCTACCTTTTACAGAGTATTGTGAAGGGAGACTTACTTTAAGAATGTCTTTTGTTGCATTTTGAGATTCTGGAGCAAAAGGCATTCTATTTTAAGCGTAGCATGCTTACTGTCACTTGATTTTCATGGCCTGCTTTCCTGACTGACAAGTAAAGCTGCTGCCTTGCTGAAGCAGAGAACATTTGGAAACAAAAGTGTATCCTGAATACTGAGGAAGCACTAGAAGTCTGAACACAGTGGACTTTTAACTTCTATGTTTTCTTGTTCTATGCCTTGTTGCTGCATACTTTTTAAATTAAAACAAACCCTTCCCCAAGCTTAATGAGAGATTCAAGTAATCTATTTCTCCCTTTACTCATGTGGCCCTCGTTATTGACACCATTTACCTCCCCCCGCCCTTGCTTTTTTTCCTAGTTGTTTTTTTCCTTCTTATTTCTGCTTTAATTGCTTAAGTTTATAATTAAGAATACGGATGCAATACTGGTTCTGTTAGAATTCTTACAAACACAAAAAATGTTTTTGTCTTCTTTTCCTCTTGGTATCACAAAGAGCTTGAGCAATCCTTCTGTCACGTTCATTGATCACAGCAATGCACAGAGTATTAAAAGAAAAGTGTTTTATCTTTTTCCAAACCCAGTGATTCCAATGGACTGGGAATATGGCCAGATGAGAATCCACCTGTCACACTTCCCTTTTGCCGTTCTCTAGTTGGCTGTCACTGAATCTTTACTACATCACATATTATCCTCTCCTTTGCTGGCAGCTGCCCTCTTCTCTGTTTTGGCCCCTACTCTCAACTGCAATATTGTACTGTATTTACTGAACTGTAAATTAAATCATAGAATGGTTAGGGTTGGAAGGGACCTCAAAGATCATCTCGTTCCAAACCCCCTGCCATGGGCAGGGAAATCCTCCACTACACCAGCTTGCCCAAAGCCTCATCCAACCTGGCCTTGAACACCTCCAGGGATGGGACATCCACAACTTCTCTGGGCAACCTGTTCCAGTACCTCGCCACCCTCAATGTAAAGAATTTCTTTCTTATATCTAACCTAAATCTGCCCTCTTTCAGTTTAAATCCGTTGCCCCTTGTCAAAAGTCCCTCTCTAGCTTTCCTGTAGGCCCCCTTTAGGTACTGGAAAGCTGCTACAAGATCACCCCGGAGCCTTCTCTTCTCCAGGCTGAAGAGCCCCAACTCTCTCAGCCTGTCTTCATAGCAGAGGTGCTCCAGCCCTCTGATCATCTTCGTGGCCCTTCTCTGGACTCGCTACAGTAGCTCCACGTCCTTCTTGTGTTGGAGACTCCAGAGCTGAACACAGTATTCCAGGTGGGGTCTCACGAGAGCTGAGTAGAGGGGCAGAATCACTTCCCTCGACCTGCTGGCCACGCTCCTTTTGATGCAGCCCAGGATACGGTTGGCTTTCAATCAGCAAATGAATAAATAGCACTAGGGAGACATACCATGTCAAGGGACTTTGAAACCACCCTTTTGCATACATCAAGCATTCCCGACCCTCAAAAACATACGAAGCCTATTCAAAAACATACGAAGTTTACCAGGGGAATAGGCTCACTTTGCATAACAGGAAACTACTCTATCCAGGAAATCGTTGTCTGGCCAGAAAGCTGCAGCCTCTGGCCCACAATGGAATAACTTCAAAAAGGGCTGCTGATTCCACGAAGATGCCATTTGGGTACAGAATACTTGTTAGAGGCTGTATTTTATATTTTTCACGTCACCTTTCATACAGCTGCACTGTGCTCACCTTTCCTTGGCCACGTTCAAAAACCACGTACCTTCCTAGAGGGTCAGGGATCCATCCAAATCCCTTCACACGGCCAATTCACCCAGTCTGAGGTGCCACCACTTCTGAAAAGGCGTATTTGTTTCGAAGAGCCTTCTCTAAGCGGGCCAAGTGGGTAAAACCAGTTCGCGTGGCCTCAAGCGCACAAGCCCCCCGCTCCCCAGGCACCGGCTCCCCTCCGCCCGGGCCGCCGCTGGGCGTCGGCCTCTTCCGCCTCCCGCCGCTGCCCTCGGCTCAGCGCAGCCCCGCCCCGAGCGGCGGCGGCGGCGGCACGACCTGGGACCCGTGCGGTGCGCGGCGGCGGCGGCATGGCCGTGCCCTGGGCTCTGCCCGCGCCCCTCAGCCCGGCGCAGCTGAAGCGCCTGGAGCAGCACCGCTACAGCGCGGCCGGGCGCTCGCTGCTGGAGCCGTGGCTGCAGCCCTACTGGGCCTGGCTGGTGGAGCAGGTCCCGCTGGGGCTGGCCCCCAACGCCATCACGCTGGGCGGCCTCCTGCTGAACTGCCTGACGGCGCTGCCGCTCATCGCCTGCTGCCCCAGCGCCACCGAGCAGGTACCGCCCGCCACGGCCCGCCGCCGCCTCTCTCTCTATGTGAGAGCCCGACCTCTCCGCCCGCCCGCCCGCCACTGTCTGCTCCCGGCGCGGGACCCCGTGCCCTCTCGCCCTGCGGGCGCCGCAGCTCGGCCCCGGGCGGCCCGGTGCGGGGGAGCCGCCGCGGTACCGCCGGACAGCGCCCGGGCGCTCGGGCCCGTGCCCGCCGCAGGGCGCGGTGCGCTGCCGCTTGCGGCTCCGCCGCGGTCACACGCCGGGCCCGGCCCGGCCCGGCCCGGAGTAGTCGGGGCTGAGAGCGCCGCGGGTTTGCCTTGAGAAATCGGGGGAGCGGCGATGGGGGGGGTCACGCTTTGGGGTGGCGGGATCAAGCCGGAGATGGGTGTCAAGGTTTGGATGCTGAAATGCTGGGAGGATGATGTGAAAGGGCTAGTTTCGGTGGGCTCCTCTCTCCTCCCCAGCCCTTCGCTGGCCAGGGGTCCCCGTGGGGACGGGGCTCTGACCGGGTGCTTGGCCCAGGCCAGACCCCAGCCTCCTCCGGGGACCATCACACGTCCCACACGTGTGCCTCTGCCCGGACAGCTTGCTGGGAGGGAGGCATAAGCAGTGCCAATTCCCGTTTCAAGAAGAAGGCTGTAACAGAGGGTCTGCGGAGGTAGAAACAGCCATTTGCCAGCCCGGAGAGAGGGTTTGGATGTGCCCAGGAGCAGGGCAGGGCTGGCAACCAGGCACGGCTGACGCCAAGTCAGCATCACGGAGTTCAGAGTCGAGGTTGGGCTGTGTGGCAGGTGTGTCAGCTGACAGCAGCTCAAATTCTTTCTGTCCTCACGTGGGAAACATCTAGGCTTTAGCTTCTAGAGGGAGCAGTCACACAAAAGTGGACCAATGCTGCTGTTGCTTAAACTGGGTTTCCTCTGGTTTCGCTGGTAATTCAAGGAGCCCTGTCGGAGCTTCCCAGCCTGTTACGAGTTTCCCAGTGCAGAGGTTTCATGGTAGTTAGTGTGGGAAATATCAGGGAAAATGGCTTTGTGTAGGTAATATAGCTTGAAGAGTGGCTGTTGTTTTTCTTGTGGGCTATGTTCATCTTATTCTGATGGGCTTAAATCCCAATGGCAGAGGTGGTGGTTTGTTGGGGTTTTTTAATAACTTAGGTGTACTTTGGTGAGTGTTCTTGTTGGTGGAGCACCCTCCTTTTTCTGTAGTTGCTTTGCTCTTTGTGTTAGCAGAGGTGTTTGTGGCAGACATTATCAGGAAGCGGATCCAGAGCAAAACTGACATTGCTTCGGTCTAACCCTAATCACTTCCCTGATTGGCATCACCAGGCAGAGGAACTCTCTGGCCCTGCAGGCAGTGGGAGAAGGGAGGATAGAGATGAGAGCGAATGGTTGGAAAATGCAGATTGTCTTCTAGTGGCACTTTCAGAATTAAATTGCTTGTGGAGCTCATACCTTTAGCTTAGTTTTGTGATGTAGATATCAGTTGTGTGCCAGCTATGTGTCTGGATGTTCACTTTAGCTTTTTCCTATTTAGGAAAAAAAAAAAGCAGAAAGTAAATTTTAAGTTATTTTTCCCTTAAGGACTCTTGTACAAAGTGAAAGAGGTTGTGTTGCAGACATCCAGGGAATTATTCCTTCCAGGAAAGCTTAGGTTGAGTTTTAGGAACTTTACTGGTTTTTGGTTTTTTTTTTTTTTTATTGTTGAAGGTGAATTTTATAAGAACCTACAACTTGGACTAAACTTCCTTGTTCAGATATCAGTATATCCTTTATAAATACATAGTGTAAAGCCAGACTCCTTATCCTATTGTTTTTTTCTTGCCTCTGTGCTATGAGAATAGCCCCTGCTGTCTCATGCAGCATCACTTAGGGCATCATTATCTCCCTTCAGCTTGTTTAAGGACTCAGCTTGTCTTCCACCTCAGATGTCATGTGTCTGGATGGCTTTTTTAAAAAGCTAAAAACTGTTGCAACACTAATAGGTGCTAATATGTACTGTTGTAATATTTACTTTGTACTTTTGACTTGGATGAAGTCCAACCTGCATGAAGAGGCTGGACAGGCTAGGGGAAAGGTGGAACTGAAAATGATATTAAAGGTGATTGAATCACAGGCTTGAACTAATAGCATAGTGCACTTCAGCATCACCTCTCTATGCTGCCAGGCCACCTCTTCCATTCATGAACAAGTCTTCATTACCTGATGGACTAACAAGAACTTGTTACATTCTTTTGGTGGAAGTGTAGGAGCGCTGGATAGAAGACACAGATGAAATAACAAGCAGGTTTTGGTTTTAGGTGTTTGTGGGTTTTTTTTTTAGAGTTGGTTTGTGCAGTTGTTTCTGGTTTTGTTTTTTTTTTTTTTTTTTTTCCCTAACCAGTCTTAAGTGGGCCATTTCTTTTAGTCCTTTATTGAAAACACTGAAGTCTTGGTGTTTGTACAAACCATCCAAAACAAGTGAGACAGCTGAAATCCCTTGGAGAGTAGCTGCTAGCAGATGCTTGAAAAGAGATCTTTCCCCAGTGTACCCTTCCAGCTGCCAAAGGACTCTGGTTTAGGGGTTTCTCAGTGAGGAATTCTGCTCAGGTTACCTGCTAGAACACCACCTGATGGATCTGTTTCCCCACAGACATCTTCCACCTCATGTTTTTGCCTTTTGAATTATTTGGTTTGAACCCATTTGCACTTTCAGTTTTCATTATGTCCTACTGCAGTGAATTCCACAATTTAATAACACTTTCCCCCCCTACACACACAATGCAATTAAAGTCTAAAACCATACAATGCTCTCTTGTTCTCTTACTGTGTAGCTGTTATTTCCCTATACACTATTCTTTTTATCTTCGTCAGCATCCATAGTCACTAAAAGCCAGTTTGTTACTGACTAGCATAATATGTTTTGGCTTTATAAAATATTGTCTGCTTCAGTAGTGTCTGTAGGAACATGGGTTGTATCATTGTCTCCCGTAAATGCACGTTTCAACATAAGCCTTATTTTTTAGCTAAGCCATTAGCAGACTGCAATCCTGAAGTGCTGTTGTAACTAAAATCCATGTGTGTAGGTTTTTGTAGAATGTTTGTCCAGTTTCTACTTTTTGTCACTGACAAAAGTAACTGACATGTTAATTTTTTCCTTGCATGAACACTAGGACTAAAACTGACTAAATATAATTCTCTATCTTTTTAAAAGAAGGAGGGGAAGCTGTGATCCTGCTGCTTTCAGGGTTGTTCCTGGACAAGCACAGCCACAAGTCTCTCTAAAATACCATGGGAATCTAGAATTTTAGACAGACATTCATGCTAACAGTAATTGTTACTTTGCATTGAATTTATGTCTATTTTTTAAAAATTTTCTAGCAGCTACAGCAGAGTCTAAGCAAAGAGCCCTCCAAACTGACCTCAGCTTCTTAGGTTCCATTATATAATTTCTTTTTTTTTTTAAAGACTTTGTTTCTGTTTTCTATAATTTCCTGAAGGTTACTGGTAATAGAGGAAGTCAGGAAGAGAAAAGCATGGATTATAGATTTGCAGTTTGGGCAGTGATGGTGGAAGGGGGCAGGGGCTCAAGGGCTCTCATGCAGAGAGCAGAGGGAGAGAGGGGAGACTTGTCGTGGCTAACTCTGTAGAATTTCTTAAGAAATGGTGTAGTGAATTTACAAAAGGGTGCCATACCTTGCTGAAACTTGCTGTTTAGAAAGTCATACATCCAGGGAGACCAAAAATCAGGGGAAGGTCTAGATGACTCCAGCTAGCTCTACTATTAAGTATTCGGAGGGAGAGGAATGTTGGTGAGGTGCTGTCTCTGCTTCTCTCTCTTTTTAAAAAACTTCCTTAAAAAAAAAAAAACAAACCACAACAAAACAAACAAAAAAAACCCTACCCACCTTTTAAACTGGAAGAGGGATTGTCTTGAGTTTTTCCCTGTCAGAGGGAGAAATGAGGGGAAGATACTGAGAGGCATGACATTATGTGAACAGCAAGGGCACAAGTGAGCTTTTTGGGAGAGAGTATAAAGTAGAAAAGAGGGTGAACTAGAGTAGCTGGTATGAACTGGGGGCATGGGGGTGTGAAGGAAGAAGCATTAAGCCCCTGACCTGGTAGAGGAGAAGCACTGAGCAGGGTGGGGAATCCAACCAATACCCAGGAGTGACGAACGGAGCACTCAGCAGTGAGTGGAAGAAAGAGGTGTTTGGCATAAAGTAATACAGTGAAGGTTCAGGAACCTTGACACAGAAAGATGGGAGCTCCTTCAGAGGGAGCTTGTTGGGGAGAGGAGGATGCTAAAGGAATGCAGGGAGTCCCTGGCGTGCATGAAATGCACTTGGGCTATAGTATGATTATTTGATGTTTTTATTTTTATTTTTTTCCTCCCTGCCTTGTCCCCCTACTGTAATGCAGGTTTAAACAGTCCCTTCCCTTCTCCTGCTATTAGTAGTTGTGCATAATGCTTTGTGCTGAACAGAAGTGAGGGAAATGATCCATGTTAAGGGGGAAGAAGGAGAGAGTCCAGTAAAAATGTTTCTCTCTATTTTGGATCTGTTCCGGAGAGGGGCTTTGTAAACTAGGGCAAAATTAGTAGCTGTGAATTGAGGAAGCGAGATTATGACTAAGTATGATGAGTAATTAAGGGGGGCTGAATCTTTAAATATTGTGAAAGCTTGGGCTGGTGAACTATCCAAGCTTGAGAGCTTTGTTTGAAATAAGTGGTAAGGGGTCTCCTTGGCACGTGTAGGCTTTTGCAGCTGTCCATGCTCTTTTGTGAGGTGTAATCACGGGAGCAGAAGAATAAGGACTGCTGTTCAACCTGCGCTTTTTTCCTGAAGGAGAGGCATGCCACACATGCCTGTCAAACACTATATGCACGTGGTTTTGTTTTGACACCCTCTGGTTCAGTAGCTGACCAGACCTGCTGTACCAGATCTGTGTGTGACAAGATTCTGTGGCTGTATCATCTTCCAGACATCCTTTTTAATTGAAGCAGAGAAGCGTGTGTTCCGCCCCCCAGCTTCCCCCAGGTTTGTGTTCTCTTCTAGTTCCATGAGAGTAGCATCTAGCTCCAGCCAAATAATACATTTGCTTGGACAGGATATAACTTTGGGCAGAGATAATAAACACCTCATCAGTGAAAAGCTGCTGATTATTGGGAGCCTCCTGACCTTTCTGCTGAGTCCATCAGCCATGTCAGCATTCTCAAATGCTCCCACTTATCTAATTTGCAAACTGCTTGGGTCCAGTGTGGGAAGCCAGCAGGGGACATCCCTGGATGGAGAGCCATGCGTGTAAGAAGGCGGAGGAGACGGCAGCTGTAGCTGTATTGAGAGTGGATAGCAGAGAGAATCCGTGGTTATTAGGAACTTCAGCCTGTTGGCCTTCGGTGATTTGGAAAACTGTATTTTACAGATTGAAACATTAGAGCATTCATTTACTGTGCTGAATGCATAGTTGATCACAAGTGACCTTTGATTATTACCACTTTGGGTTAAATTTGATCTGACAGCCTAGGGATGAAATGCTCCAGATTGTGTTTCTAAGCTCTCAGACACCTGTTCACCTGTTCTTACTAGGATCTTCTTCCCTTCTCTGCAATTGCAGGGATACAGATGCATCTGCTACAGGTGTTTATGGATACAGATGATCCTTACTGGGAAGAGGATGAAAACTGTCTTCCTCTTTTCAGATTGTCAAGGAGCAGAGTATTTTAGTTTTGGAGGCTGGAGGGGGACACTGTTGCTTTGATTTGCCCTAGAAGGAGCTAATGCAAACAGGCTTGGATCAGCAGTCTTAATGACTATGCCTGTACTATAGCTTGCAACTCAACAGAAGCCACTGCTTTGTCAAAAAGACCTAATGAAAGAGGTGTGAGTAGAAGCCAATTTATTTGTTTCTGCATTTAGTGTGTTGCACTTGTTTTGAGGTGAGGTAAGGTAAATGTAGATGATGTTACCCTGAACAAGAATTCTTGCATCATGTTCTGAGGGTTATGGAAACTTTCACAAACTGACTGCAGTAACCTGCATGCAAGCCTCTGTTTTGGTTAGAATTGAGGCTGTATTTCATGGAGCTTGCATTTCAAAAGATTGTGATAATACCAAGTATATGGCACAGATCACTATGGCTAATGATAAAAAAGAAATGTGACATAACAGGTTTCTGTTCCTGACTGGTGTTTCAATTATGGAAATGATCCATTTAAATAAGAAACTGCCGAGGCTCTGGCATTTAACTTAATTGCTAATGTGCCCCACACTGGGGAGGAGAAGGTGTGGGGTGTGAATGCAGAGTGGGTAAGGAATTTAGCTTGCATACTTAGCACTGGATACAGCCTGCTTTTGCCTGTGATGTGGAGAACCTGATGATTTTAAAGCAAACTAAAATCTATTTCAGTTACAGGTAGGTGGTTGCAAAAGGAGGGGAGCCTAATACAACCGAAAAACCAGTCGTGTCCTGGTCAGAATTGCCAGGTGTGGCCTGGCTTACTTACCAAAATCCAGGGATTAGCGTGACAAGTTTTGATAGACTCAAGCTGTCTCTTCATAACAACCACAAGTATGTCACAGTAAGGACGCCTCGTAAAACACTGTGGATTGCCTTTGTGGCACTTCACAGTAAAACCGGTGATAAAATTGGAAAGGTCTTTAACGTACTACTTTAAAAGACTGCAGTGAAACCGGTTGTTCTCCTAGTCTTTCTGCTCATAATGCTTCATTCATAGGTCTGTCTGTGTCAGGAGCTGCCTTGTTTGAGAACATGTTTTTCTCTCCACAAATCAAAGTTATTCTGAAAAAGCCGGTATAGGTACTGTGGTAGCATTAGTGTGTAGATTATATCACAAGTAAAATCATCCTGGCATCAACAGGGTCCCAGCTGTGCTTTTATGTTCTGAAATACCCGAACAATGGCTGACAGTCTTCTGTTTTGGGAAAGTGGAGTGCGAGAACAAGGGCCGGCAGGTAGCCGCTCTCTCCCTGCAGAACGTCTGACCAAGTGAGATTGCACCAGGAGAGGCCCGTGAGCTCTCTGTTCCTCCACGTGGCACATGGTGATCTGCGAACCCAGGGTGACAGTAGGCTTCTCCTGTTGTCTATAGGCTCTGTCCTTCCCCCTTTGTCAGAGGAGAGAAGCTTTTTCAAAAGATGGCCAAGAACTCTCTCATTTAACCCTATCCCCTAACACAAAATTCCTTTGTTTAACCGGACTAACAAGGGAGATGAAACCTAAATAACTCGACTAATTCCATTGGTAAACATCAAACATGTATTGCTGTCATCACTTGACCTGGTTTTCTATGGTGTGATCTTTGGAGTGCGATCATATACTGGTATGTTAAATGTCCATTGAAATGTGAATATCTGCTCATCCTCTTTCACCTTCTGAAGGCTTCTGACATCATCTGTGGTTATAATTTTTCTTAGTTTTGAGGAATTTTCTAAGTTTTCTAGATTTCCATGTACATACAAATCCAGACTTCTCACCTATAGCTGGAGTCCCTAATTCTTTTGCTTCAAAGCTGGGCAAAGCAGCCAACTATATGAATTTAAATGGTGGAATGTTTTATTAAGGAAATTATCCAAATACTGAGTAGCAGAAAAATAATACATTTGCTGACAATATTGTTGCCCTATTCAAAGCACAAAACTAAGCAAATATGTAGTATATCAGCCGGTCTTGAATACATGAAAGTCTTAAATAACGGCAAAAAAGCTGTTCAGAACTGAACTTCCCTTAAGCACGCTGGTTTTTGGGAAGGATGTCTTTTGTGATCAGTCTAACTGGAGGCATAATGTTTCTTCTCGCTCAAGTCAGTGAGTATAATGATGATGAGAAAACAGAATGTCTGGAGGAGCAGCACACCTTGTCTGCCTTCTTCCTGCTGCCTCTATCCCTGCCTATGAACTGATTTGCGACTGTCATTTTTCCTTTTCCCCCAGCACTGACACTGGGTTTATGTGAGCGTGGACAAAGCTCACTGGGATTTGATCTAAATCTGCTTAATAGCCTTTACTGGACTTAGGAAATACGTGTAATTATGTTGGTCTGTTTGTGCTGCAGGGGAGGAATTGCAGAGGTGTAGAGCCACAGCAGCTGTCCCTTGCCTGGGAGTGGGAAGGGATTCAGCTCTGTGGCTGCCTGTGGCTGTCGGCTTGTTTAGCCTGCAAGTTGCGTTTCCAACATTTATACCTAACTGTCTCTCTTTTTCTAAACAGTTCTTCTCAATGTTAAGGATACCCCTGGAAACTAGGCAAAAATGTTACCTCTACTTTGTTCAAAAGGTGTTAGAAATAATTTTTAGTAAAAACTGATTCCTAGACAAACAAAGACGTACTGACTGTGCATATGAAAAGAATGCTTTTGAAAGGTACTACAGTAGGACAGTTCCTTTGGACCTAAGACTGGTGTTAATGTAACTGATTCACAGCTTATGAATGTGAATCGTAACTCTGATAACCTGTATTCAGTAGACAGTTGCTCCATCACATTTAGCTAATGACTTAATTTCTTCAAACCCTTGTCCAAAGTGCCTATGTAGTCAATTTTTGTATATTGGAAAAAAATCTCTTTCCCTAAAAGCTGAAGTCTTTAGTAAAATGTAATGGGTTTTTCTATCTGTGTGTTGTAAATCGGAGCAGATCATCTAAGCGCCTGTCTCATAAACTGCTGAGAATTTTAGTAAGTGCCTTACTACTACTTTCTTATTTTATTTTCATAGCATTTTTCAGCACAAAGAATACAAATAAGTATAGAAATACTGTGATTTTTAAGTTGGAAAAATAAGTTGGTTTATGCAGAATAGAGGTTAAAGTTTTTTGTATTTTTTTTTTTTTAAATAAATAGAAGTACTTGTGTTTCACAGGTGTATCTGGAGTAGTTTATTATAGTAGTTACTACAATTAATACAGAGACTAATGCACAGAATTTGGTTTCTCCATTAACTAAGTAACAAATAGCACAATGTGGTATAGTTTTGTGCTCAACGATATTTTACCTTTAATGAAATGATTATCAGCTAAGAAATTTGGAACTGCCTAGTGACCTTTAATGTGAATCTCTTTCAGGCACCTTTTTGGGCATACATCCTGAGTGCATTAGGACTTTTTATCTACCAGTCTCTGGATGCCATTGATGGGAAGCAAGCCAGAAGAACAAACAGTAGTTCTCCTCTAGGAGAACTCTTTGATCATGGTTGCGACTCTATTTCCACAGGTAGCTTTAACCTACTGTTACTCATCCTAGTTTTAAAAAAGTTACCTGATTTCAAGAGGAGCTGATTAATCATAGATTTGCTGAAGTTGGAAAGGACCTCTGGAGATCATCTAGTCCACCCTCCTGCTCAGAGCAGGGTCAGTGTGTTCCCTTCTCTCAGGATAACTCCAAGGCTGCCCCTGTCCTTTGCATCCCTGACCAGTATCAGGGAGTACGTTTGGCAGATGTTGGGCAACATGCGTTCTGTTCTTCCTTACTGTGCATCTTCGTGTTCTTTGAATGAGCTAGGTGGTGAACAAAGAATTCCGTAAGAGCATGCTTACAGATTCTTATTGTTTGTAGCCTGTGCTTTCCAGTAAGGTACAGGAGATGCCTAATAAATGATTTTAAGTGCCTAAAAGACTGATGCGGGCCTGCAAAACTACGGGTTCTGCTTTAGGAGTGAGGTGCCAAAGTGTCAGTTTGGTAGTAGGGCATCCAGCTTGGCACTTAGGAGGAGGATGATTTAGGTTCCTTAGAAGAATAAGTTTAAAAAAAGTTGATTTGGAGTCTTTAAAAAATAAGCCTTGCTCAGTTTTACTTTCCATAACTTAGCTGCTGTTGGTGGCAATGCCAATATTTCTATACAAGCTTAATGGCTGAAACGTTTGCCCTGGGAGTTGGTGTGTTCTTTACACCTCACTTCCCAGAGAAATGCAACTTCCAGTCTCTCTGAGCTGGGCCCTTCAGTCGAACCTGTCAGTGTTGCAAAGAACATGAGATGGCAAGGCCAGGAAAAGAGCCTACGACCACTGTAGCCTAGAAGGCAGGGCCCTCTCTTGTAAGAAAAGGTGTCTTGTGTTTTGGTCTCTCCTGCCAGGACTGTCCCTGAGGTTAGCTACTCAGTAAAGTATCAGTCATATCATTACTTTGTTACAGTGATGTAAAATGCTGTGTGATTTATTTATTTTTTTTTATTAACTGCAAGCAAAGAGAGTATATGACTAACATGTTCATTTCTGCTTTTCAGTTTTTGTTGTCCTTGGATCCTGCATAGCAATTCGACTAGGAACAAATCCTGACTGGTTGTTTTTCTGTTGTTTTGTGGGACTGTTCATGTTCTATTCTGCTCACTGGCAGACATATGTATCAGGCATACTAAGGTTTGGAAAGTAAGTAGGTATCTTTAGAAGTACATGTGGATTAACGTCTGAGACTGCTAGCTGCTTGATTTCCATTTCTTCTTGTTTTTTCTCTGTTCTCTCTTCTTCTCACCTTCTTCCTCATCTCCCTTCTGCCCCAGAAGATTTGCGTTTTACCTGGCAAGAGCATTAAAACCCCGCATAATACTGAGTAAAGGACTTGTCCTTCTAGCAGCTGATGTTAGCTGTATATGCTTTGCTTGCTTGCGTTTTGCTCTTTTGTCTGCAGATTTATTTATGGAACCCATAGACCATGCAGGCTCAGGCTGGAGAGGTCTTGCCTGCAGTGTAGGGACAGAGCAAGCATCTACAGTACCTCCCTTCGTGATCTCCCAGCCACAGGAGAGATCCACAGCCCAAGGGGACTCTGAACCACATGCATTTTTAGGTTTCCCTTCCATAGACATCTTCAGTCTTCCTTCAGACAAACTCTGCATGCATTGCATCCTTTGGCAAGGAGTTCCACAGAGCTATGGCAGTGCTTGAAGAATTACCCCAGGTTTATGTAGGGGCTTTGCGTTTAATCTGGCTCTTACTGGTTTTGATGTCCTTCAGGCTTTCTCTTAGGTCACAGTTCTAGTGATTGCTGTGATGCTGTTCATGACTCGGTAGAAATTTCATCTCTTCTTACTGCAGTGTAGGAGGAGGAGTCATGACACTCATGCAGAAGACAACAATTTCAGTGTAACTCCTAATAGTGTGGGGATTGCTGCACCCTGCTGCAGCTCTGCTGATGCCGAGCCACGGCCTTTTGCCGTTTTTAAACAATGAGCTGCACTTTAGTAATGATTTCTGAAAAGTGGAAAAGATGAGAGGCTTCTGTAGCAGCGAGATTGGAAATACGTGATAGATGAAGGCTATCCTTCTGATAATCCTAGTCACTTGCTAAGTCACATGTTTATAGTCCTACTTAGCTCTGACCTGTAAGTAGCACCTTAGCAAATCTGAGCACTGCTGGGCACACGGGCTGCTGATCAGCTGTCCTTGCATACCATTCGATGTCTGTATCAAAAGAAAGCTGTCTCTGTGGCAGTGCTAACAGCTCTTTTTTTATTTGCTGATAATGCATCTTACCACAAAAGCTATAACTCTTCAACCTGCCTACCCATCCTACTTTTTTTAAAGGACATCTTGTGCTGTAAACAAAACCAGAAGCTTTAGAGTGATGGCTGAAATCGGATGATTTCTACACATGACAGTGGACTACGCTGAAAGGAGATAGATTATTCCATGAGCTTGGGGATTTTGCATACATGATTGCTTTTCTGTGCCTTCTATTCTTGCATAAAATGTGAGAATGATTTCCCTGCATCAGGAAGGCACTGAGACTCCTATATCACATAAAAAATTCTTCATTAAAAACTATATGGCTTCTATGTAAATATAGTGATAGTGTGTAATACAAACAGTTTGGAATGGCCTGGTGTTCCATGCTTACTGTTTGAGGTTAAATAGACACAACTTTTCTCCAAGATAACTTATTTCTGTTTAGTGAAAACAGGTCAGAGGAGTGTTTTCAAGGCTCACACGCAATTTTGTGTCTCTTAAGCAAGAGGTGAGAGTCCAAATGAAGGCAATGGAATATTGCTCTAAATATAATACAAAATAACACGGACGGAAGCTTTCACTGATGGCTGTTCCTGAATTAGCAGCGCTTGATTTTAGAAGTCAAATGAGAGATGAGAGTTCTAGCGCTGATGGCCAGGAAGGATCAGAGCAGCTGGGTGCTGTGCCACTGTCAGGTTATGCAGAATACCGCCGAGTGTCTGATTAAAATCTTTGGACTCGGATTTGGGCTGTGTTGCAACCAACAGTCTGAGCCTCTGTAAAATTAAGTACTGTACTCTGGCACACATAATGACTCAACTTCAAATTTGAGCCTCCTCCTGCTGCCAGCAACAGCAAATGCAGTACAGCTTAGAAATCTAGGTTATACTAGTACAGAGCGTGAACGCTGAACACTTGCACATAGACGCTTTTGCATGAGGTGACCCAACAAGTTCAGTGTGCAGCTACCGCAGTGGCTGAGCAGATGTGACACTTCATCCCTGGTAGAGAGGGAAAAACCTCCTCCGAGCAGCGCTGTCCCCTTTTCCCCCCTGCACAGACTCTGTCACTTGACTTCAAGCCAATTCATGAAATGGGCAGAAGATTAAAAACCTACACGAGGCTCGCAAGCTAAACCGGTTCCCCTTGCAGTCCGATGAGCGCTGCAGCAAGTACAAGTCAGGGAGCACGACAGTGTAGGAAGGAGAGGACTACCCTTTCTGACAGCTTTGGACAGTGATGAGCACCTCGGCGTATCGTCTAGTTGCAGCTTGAACTTTGGCTCTTCTAAGAGTCTGAAGCTTGTGACGAAACTTACTGTGTGTTATCAGTATCTTTCAGATGAAACAGATTAAAGAGGAGAGTTTAATGTTACTGCGGTTATCGAGATCAGATAAATAATTTCCATTAGCCAAGAGACGACTCCTGTCTCTCTTTAAAAATAGTTTCCTCTGCAAACAGTTCATGTGCTAATCAAGTAACTGTAGATGTTGACTTTGGTTGTAGTACCTTAAACCAGCAAATTTGTTTGAACTGCTTAAGGAAGTGTGATGTCTTATACATCCGTTGTCACTGTTTGCTGGTAACTTCAGTACAAAGATCAGCTACATATCTGAAAACCTTTGGCAGCATAAACAGTACCTTAGAAGTGCACTTTTTTTTTAAATTATTTTAAAGCTTTATTGAAAATACCGATTCTTTAGCCTCTTCTTAAGGTGTGGGGTTTTTTTTTTGTATGTATTCAGGTCTTCTCAAAACATTTTGTCAATCAAATATGGCAATAAAGAGTTGGCTGTCTTATCTGAGAACAAAAAAGGTAGAATACAGAGTCTAGACTTTAGCGGGCATACAAGGCCACCTATTTTACAAATGTTTTTATGGAAAAAAGCAAGATACCGATTATATATCCTCTAAAACAGGACAGATGCTTAGCTCTCCGCTGTCTCAGTCCTCAAAATACTGCCCTTGTGTTTTGGAGGCTGTATCTGTCAAGTTTTCATGATACGATGGCTTAAAGCAATCCCTTCTGTCCCAGCCTGCACGGTCCATGCTTGTATATGATATGTTTTTAAAGGAAATGTTTGATTTCATTTACTATAAGCTTACCTTAAACTTTGATTTGATGCTTACACAGCAACAAGTCTGTAAATTTATACAAAATTCTCAAAAATTTAACAGTGTATTCATTAAAGATTTTCCTCCTATTAAAATTATATGTAGCTTGCTCTAGGTAAGGAGTACAGGTTTAACTTTAAATCTTAACCAAAGATGTGTGCCGCCATATAGAGTTGAGGAAAATCGTGTTCTATACACATTGATGCAATCTGAAGCACTTTTAAGGAGATAGTTTAGTCACTTTATTTCCCCCCTCGCCCACCTTGCACATATCGCAAAAAGATCTTTTCTTGATCTAAATTTCCCTTTTTTTCCTTCATAGAGTTGATGTAACTGAAGTTCAGATAGCCATAACAATGCTGCTCTTGATATCTGCATATGGTGGCACGGCGGTATGGGACTATAAGGTAAGTGCATGAAGTATTCGGAGTTCCTGTTGAGTATTCAGTTCCCATTAAGTGCTCACAGTTCCTGTGGTATTTGAAGCTATCCTGTGCAAGTGTACCATCAACACCTACTAGTTGTCTGCTGTTCTGTTTTATCTTATTGTATGAATGTCAATTATTTTTATGTTGTAGTTAACCTGGGTACAATGGTGTGACTTCTTGTGCACGAATTTAGAGCTACGTAGAGGAAAAAAGACCCCATCTGCCACATATAAACTTCTGAACTGGAACTAATACTCTACAGATACCTAAGCTTTAACAAACAGTTTTTGTTCTAGTTTTATTTCTTTTGTATATTTTATTTTAAAACATACTTCTCTGCTCAGTTAAATGATTTATAGGATGCTTTATTTTAAAATTTAAAGATTAAATGCTTCAATCTAACAAAACCATGGAATGAAGTTAGGGGGATTTTTGGTCAAGTAATTCATATTCACGTGTGGATGGAGATGTACTGGTTTTTAACAGTTATGTCAGAGCTGACATAAATGTAAATATCCATGTTTAAAAAAATGTTTTCTGTCCGAAAGTGTTTCCCTATCTCTGGCTTTTATTCTGATCTTTAAAGATATACTTTAGTGGGCGGGATCAAAAGTATATTAGACTAACCCCTTTCTAGGGTCTTGACTCAGAAATATAGTATATATTTTATATATATATATATATATACACTCAGAAATATAGTATATATGGTTCTGCTTGGTTATAGCACATGGAAGAGCTGAGACCATTCCATGCTACTGATAACCAATGAAAATTAATTTAAATATAAACCACCAAGTAATTCAAATTAATTCACGAGTTTATTTAGCAATAAAAAACATTTAGCTAAACTTTTGCTTCCTTTCCCCATCTTGCAAGATGCTTTTGTTCTGTTTTCAAACAGCTTAATTTTGTGTTGGAAAATAAAGTAGGTGAATTAAACTTTAATTGATTTTTCTTCAGTATTAAAATCTGTGGTAGATATGCTGTATCTCAGAACAATCTATATTCAAAAATATAGTCAATGGTTTCAATTTATTGCTACTTTTTTTTTTTTTTTTAATCCTCTGCTGCCTTTGGAAGTTTCCTTGAAACTGCAATTGATTCTGAAAGGTAATTGTTTAATTAAAATTTGTATCTGGAGACTGCGCTAAATGCAAAGATACAGCATACAAATAATATGTACCAAAACATAAAGCAGGCAGATGGTGTTTGTGTTTCCTGTGCTTCAGTATTGTGTTCCCCGGTGAAATAGCAGGAACTGTACTTTTTCTGCCCCCCGCCCCGTGCCGTGGTGATGCAGTAGTCCGTGTCAAGTTTTTGCTTGTGTAGTAAATATATTTGAAGGACATTGTGAGGACAAACACAGTAAGATCTAGCTGAATTTCAAGACCAAAACTTAAGTACTCAAAAGTCGAGTTTAAACGTTCTGAAAGAAACTTGTTGTCTCCTTAGTAAGGAAACAAATTCCAAACACTGGCTTCCTGAATTTGTTCTCGGGAAAGCAAGAGTTCAAATGAAACAATTGTTTAGTATCAGTAGCTTTTTTAATTGCTTTATAAGAAAGGTGTTATTGTTGACTTTTAATGTCTTTCTCCTGTTTCTTCTGTTAAGGTCCCTTTGGTTGGCTTAGAACTGAAGTTCTTTGCAGTTGTTGGCATACTGTGTGGAACGGCACTTTCTTTTTTCAATTACTTCCGTGTCATCTTTGGTGGAGGGGTTGGAAAGAATGGATCTACAATCGCAGTAAGTTGCTTTAAAAATCTGAATGAGGTTTGAATAATTTATGCTTATAATTTATTGGATCTCAAATGATCCTAAGGGTTTTCTCTGTTTGAGCATTTAAGCAGATGAGCATATGAGTGTTGGATGGCTAAAGCAAAGACTTCATTATCTACCTTCTCTCTACCTGTTTCTGGATTTCTTCTGTCACTGGAACCAGCAATGAATTTTCTTACAAAACGGAGTAGTGGCCACTGCAAAGGATACCAACAGCATTTGCATAATGCTAATGGGCTCCCAGAGTTTTGGCAGCTCTGGTTTTATTTAATGGGATTTGCAATACGTACAAAATCTGGACCTTACTGTGTGACTGAAGCCTAAGACAAATTTTCCGTCCATTTGTATTTCAGGGAACAAGTGTTCTTTCACCAGGCCTGCACATCGGACTACTTATCACACTGGCTGTTATGATCTATAAAAAGTCTACGACTCAGCTGTTTGAAAAGCATTCTTGCCTCTATGTCTTGACATTTGGATTTGTGAATGCTAAAATCTCACAGAAGTTGGTGGTAAGGAATCTTGTTTCAGTCTTAAGAATTCATTTTCAGTAAGACGCTTCCATACAGCACTGAAAAAGTAAGAGTGGAGACCTCTGCGAATAGCGAAAACACACTGGTACAGGTGTAACATACTACACAAGAACATCAAAGGACATGTACGCATTTCTTATAAAGTAAAAAAATGCCAACTGATAATTGAAATAGCTGTTATCACTGATAAAAGTGTTAGATATTGATTGAATAACCTGGAAAGAGGTTACTTAGTCTTTGGGAAAGAAACTGTCAGCTGGGTAAGGATATCGTGCCCTTTCTTAACTAAGGTGGAGGTTTCCTGGTGGTTACATTGATTTTGTAGTGGTGCGTTTTTGTCTCTCTTTTTAATACTTTTTTTTTTTTTTTTTTTTAACATAGGTGGCTCATATGACAAAAAGCGAAATCTGTCTTCAGGACACTGCATTTATTGGGCCAGGACTTCTGGTTTTGGACCAGTACTTCAACAGTTTTGTTGATGAATATATTGTTCTATGGATAGCATTGGTAAGCATTTTGTGCTATATTTTTCATTTGGAGCACACTTAAAGGAATGGATTGAGAACTGCCTCTGTCATTCTGCTCTGCCATTCCCAACTTGCTCAGATTTCAGCTGTCACTGTGGAGGGAGTGCCAGGATACCATGTAAACTGACGTATTGGGAGTTTGGCTGGCTTCCTTTCCTTGGAACAGAGATGTGAAAGTAAATTTACAGATCTCAA
The DNA here is from genome assembly GCF_009769465.1 of Tauraco erythrolophus. NCBI lineage: Eukaryota > Metazoa > Chordata > Aves > Musophagiformes > Musophagidae > Tauraco > Tauraco erythrolophus. The sequence continues at coordinate 65,306,333 of NC_141468.1, read as the reverse complement.
TTGTAATTATGCCTTAGTTCAGGTCACTCTGCTAACTGCAGACTAACAACCTTTGTTCATCAGACTTCAAATGTTTAATGCTGTTTGATTTTTGGGTTGTGGTGTTTTTTTTTTTTTTCTTCTAAAATAGACCACTATATCTATATGTTAAAATGCTTGTTAAACTTGTCACTTGGATAAATTGGTTAAAGTAGAGATGAATTTATAGTAGGGACAATTTAAAAAAAAAAATTGTTTGGGCTTTTTTTAACCTGTTCTGTTTTGTTCTTTTTGAAGTTCATATCCTTGTTTGATATGCTGAGATATGCCACTGGTGTATGCCTGCAGATTGCTGCTCATCTTCATATACATGTCTTCAGAATTTCATCTCATCAAGCTCCTGAACAGGTTCAAAACCATAATGACTGATTAAATAGGTCAAGGACAAGAGGAGAAGCAGTTAGGGGATTTTTGAATGAAGCAGCCTGTCTTTTTTGGGAAGACAGATTAAGCTTTTCGAGAAAGTAGTTTAATGAGAAAGCTCACTCTATACCAGATATTACCAGGTGTTAAAATTACTAAATAAGTCCTGCAGATTCTGTTGTGATCAATAGTTTTGAACCAGGATGTATTTCCTCCTGTGTTCTACACATTGCAGCTGTTATTTCATATCAAGAATACCACATTTGCAACTTTTGCCATTTCCTGTTAGGTAACCTTAATTCTGTACTTCTGGTCTGGTGAATGTAGACTGCAAACCAAGGTGCTACCAACCAGAATTCGAAGAGGAGTTTCATTGTTCCCTAGACCAAGTGACTAATCTTCTAGTGTTAGTTTCTAAAGTCTTCTTGGAACTGCTGTGAAGTGGTAGTCAGATGTATCAATGAATACAGTACTGCATTACTAAGACTGGTAAAATGAGGCATCCGTGAGGTAAAACTACTTGTTATTCTCTGTTCTGGTAGTTCTGAAGAACAAGCTACTGGATCAGCAGGATGAAGGAGGTATAGCTCAGGAAAATTTTCTTCTATTTCAAAATACTGTTATGAGTGCCTTTAGAATTCATGCATTTTCTAGTATTTAAGTACGTAACCTACTGTTACTAAATGCAAGTGTAGCTTGTATTTTCTTTCAAGGCCAGTTTCTGGTTTTGTGGTCATAATAAGGTTTGCCTCATTGTACTCCATCATTATCTAGACTATAGGTAGTTGTGTGTACTTCAAGGACACTAACTTTACCTATGCTAACTTGTATCTGTGAAGCTGCACAAGTGAATGACAAAGTTCATTGACAAGTGACTGTGACTGTTTTGACTGTGACAATGCAGCCCACCCCTATGTAATTCCCTGTGAAGCATGTTTGCTGTTGTCATGTTCATCTACCTGATTTGTCACATAACTATCACTGTACTTTATCGAAATGGAACTAAACCCTAATGTATGGTAAAACTCTCCAAAGCAGAAACTCAGGCCCACCGTCAGCCTTTCTGTTTCTTTAAGAACAGACCCATGGCTAACATACTGTGCCTAGCTGAAGGGCTGCTGTCATCCTTAGGGAAAAGCTGAATGAAAGTAGAGTATTACCTGTACGAGCTTATCATGACTGGCAGGCAAACCCTGTAAGCTTAAGCTCCTTTAAAGAGGTACTATTTGAATATGATTTTTGTAAAAAGCTGTTGAATGTGTCTGTTACCACTTCCAGTTGCTGATATGTAGCTGAGCTGTGAGTTCATAAAGTCCTTCCTGAACTGTACAATAAAGAATGCTATGGTTTTGTTTTAAAAATATTATCACTGCAGCTTCCTAGCTGCACATTAATTCAAAAAGATTTCCTCAGGTGTTTGAGGAACTTCAAAAATGGTGTGTGGTCTGCTAAATTTGGGGGGAGAAAAAGGCCACCTACCACACTCTTGCCTAAGATGGATACACTTGGGAGATAACTGTAACAGTTACTGCCAAAGGACTGGCACTTTAAATGACTAATAATGGATTCTAAGTGAATCCTGCTACTCCTGTCTGAGGCTGGGAAACACACAGCATCCACACATCAACTCAACCTGTACCCAGGCCATGGGCAAATGGAAGAGAAGATGGTAAAGACCATTTCAGTTTGCGTGAATGCTGTCAACAGATTGAAAATTTGCCTATGTCTTTTCATTAGGTGAGATTTTGTTCCCCAGAATGCTCAAAAATGTGTCATGTTATAGGCACGAGTAGTTTTAAGGATATTATTGAGGTATGTGGATGATGGGAAACTAATGCAAAAATTGGTCAGAAAAACAGAAACATAAGGGAATACTAACAATAAAACCAGAAACATGAAAAAATACTTACAAATAACCTAGTATTGAAGATAGGAAGCAAAACCTGTTAACTATATTTCATAGCATCATCTAATCATCCTTAGAGGGCTGAGACTGAGCAGCACAGTTACAAATCAGCATAGTTACCTGTTTCCCACCAGAGGCCCACATTGCCTCATACATCTTCTAGCAATGTACTGTCTGTGTGTGCTCTTTCCCTGAGTCCTAGCAGACACAGAACAAAAAGAGCTCCATACCAGTTGATTGTTAACTTCAGTTGCAACCTAATAACTGAAGTTTAAGTTAGCCATCACTAATCTGGCTCCTAGAACTGGGGAACCATCATCAAATGATGTGATTCTGAACTAAAATGCTGGTAAGCTGAGGAGAAGAATACGCATGCACTGGTTTTGAAATCCGTAATTATGAAATCATCACATTTGTGTGTGTGGGTGTGTGGATGGCTTTTGTTTTATTTACTGTTGTATTAAATCTAAGCATTAACTATGTTAGGAATGACTTAATTTGTGAAAGCAGATATTCAGGTGTGATGGTTTTATGTAAAAACAAACTGTATGCAAGCTAAGCCAATTGTTTAATTTATACTGATTTACTGTAATGAGATACATAAAAGATAAATGCTTTATCCTTAAAACTTAGGCCTCCCTAAATTGCTAGTCATTTGGAATTGCAAAAAGTAATATTCCGTTTCAAAGGCTTGTGATAACTTGTACTAAATAAATGAGCTAGATTACTTCTAGGAGTAGTTCTACAAGAACCATATACCCCAAAATGCATAATGTTTACTTGAGCAGATGTCATATAGAGCTGGGAAACTCAGCTTATCATTCGGCTGAGGAAACCTTGATTCTTTTGACAAATTACAGCAGTTCATAAATCTCTTACTAGTACAAAGATATTACGATGCCTAGCCTAACAAAAGAGTTAAAAAATTTACTTTAATTTACCATAATACACATCATTAAACAATCTTACATGAGCTACGTCATACTCTGTGAACTTTTATAACTTAACTGCTGTTATGTCAGCAGACTAAATGTTGAAACGATGAAAATCTTAAAGTCTGCAGCTTGTGAAAAATGCTCCTATTTGCACAACATACGTAAAGGCCTGAAGTTATTATGTAAAATATGGGTAATGCATATTTCATTAATTCTGCCTATTGTTACAATTTGGCGTTATAGAAAGTGAAACAATTTAAACAGTCCCATGCTACTGAAAGTGAGTAAGACAGTAAATGGTTCGAGGTCCATACCCCCACCCCCCCAAGTAATACATTTACTAATACATGTTCTTACCAACATTATCAGACAGAGGATTAGAACAATCCATGAAAGCGTTTAACAGGAACTTTATAACATTTAAATTGGAACATACTTCTCTATGGCTAATGCCTATACTTGTATCATGTTACTTAGGTACAAGTTGTTTCTCCACTGAGCCATCAGAATAACATGGACTGAAGAGACTTGCGAACAGTTGCCATCTCCTGCTGTTGCTGTTACAAGAAAAGGAGATAATACTGAACAAATGCCATGTCAATATGATTCCTTTGAGCTAATTAAATGAATGTCAAATGACTTTTTTTACACAATGTTCTATTTTTGCATTTAGTAGATCTGATACTTACAGTGTCCATCATAATCTTCTTCTGCAACATAGCCATTTCTTTGCGAAGTTCACTTTGTGCACCCACTAGAAGATTTTCATTGCTCTTCTCCAGCTCTTCCATGCTCTGAAGATAAGGGTAATCTTAATTCAGAACTGTTCAATGTCAAAGGGTTAATTTCAAACAAACAAACCGACCATAATTCAGACTGCAATTTAATTTTTACAACAGCAGTGGTCACTGATAATTGATTAGTTTTGTCACGAACTTGACAGACAAATCATACAGGACTTCGTACTCTAGTCTACATTACTGTTCAAACAATATGGACCCTGTGAAACAATATAGACCCTGTGAAGGAAACAGTCCCCTCCACTCAGCATCCATGAGGTCTTGGCTGGTTATCCTGCATTTCAATAAAGATAAGAGTTCTACCAGAAAAGATTAAACAGACGTCTGTCAGGAATGATAGGGGTTTAAAATTTTGACAACCTTGGAGACTTGAAGCATGGACTATAAACCCCATTAAATTTCCTTCTCTTTGCACACTTCTCCAAACAAGCCAGGTAAAGCTCACTGGTTATCTTCCCTTTTGTACATACAGTTATGCCTAACTCTGTATGTGTGTGTAGTTGCATTTTCCTTGACTTGTATTTAGTTAAGCTTACTTGAGGCTTGATTTCTACCTTTTGATCTTCTTTGAGGAGAAAAATCAAAGTAATGCTAGACCTTCTGTTCAGTTTTTCATCTTTGATGAAGACATTTTTGACATTTTGGAACAGTTATTATTTATTAATGCTTCTGACATATCCTCTGTAAATTTCAGCTATCTGAAATGAAGAGTTGCTCTACTTCAGATTTATTTTTTGAAGCTATCAGACATGAAAAAAACCCAAACATATCGTAATTAACTGAAATTTCAAAAAGGGGCCTATTAGGAAATGACTTGAACAGAAATTAAGGCTTTTCAGAAACCGACAGACTTGAGTCCACCTCATGTACCAGTATATACTGGGGGCCACACAGCTGGAATGCAGCGTGGCAAAAAGGACCTGGGAGCCCTGGTGGACACCAACTTGAACGTAAGCCAACAGTGTGCTGTTGCAGCAAAGGTGGCTAAATTCTCCTAGGCTGCATTACGAGAAGTGTTGTCAGCCGATCAAGGTGGGTAATCTTTGCGCTCTACTCAGCACTGGTGAGACCACACCTGGAGTGCTGGGTCCACTTCCAGACTCCGCAGGACAAGGGAGACATGGACATACTGGATGGAGGCCAATGAAGGGCCACAAAGATGATTAAGAGACAGGAGCATTTCTCTTATGAGGAAAGGCTGAGAGAGCTGGGGCTATTTAGCCTGGAGAAGAGAAGGCTTGGGGGGGTGACAGAGCACTGGAAGAGGCTGTGGAGTCTCCATCCTTGGAGGTACTCAAAAGCCATCTAGACATAAGTCCTGGGCAACCAACTCTAGGTAGCCCTGCTGTACCACTTGCTGGCTGGACCAGATGACCTCCCAAGGTCCCTTCCAGCCTCAGCCCTTCAGTGATTCTATGGTACGGTGCCTCTGCACTCAGTACAAAACCAATCGTTTAGGGTACTTTCATTTTTCTCACAGTTTAGATTTCTAATACCTTACTTAGAAAAAAACTGGGAATAAAGTGTTTTGTGTAAATTGGCAGGGAAACCCTTTTTTTTTTTTTCACTGAAAAGCCAAGTTTTGGAGTAGTTCTAATATTTTTTGTTTGCTGTCTAGTATGTTAGCTACTATGTTAAAAAAACAACCAACACACCACAAGTGATTAGTATGAATCATGTGTTTAAAATACAGTATCTCTGTATGCGCTGTCCGAAAAAATGGTGTTTGTAGGGGCTGCTAGCAAATACAAAAATTATACATGAAGCACCAGGAAAGTTAAACAGGACTGATTACATAACCATCCAGCTGACGCTGTTATCATCATAAATCATTATTACCCACCACATTCTTCCCATTGCCATTTTAGTGAATGCTTACCTGGAATACCAGGTTACAGAAATGAAAACCCTCTCTAATGAATGTTGCTTAGGAAAAGATGAAGGGAGTTCTAACTGGGCAATTTTAAGGGAATTCCAATTGTTTTTCTTTAAGGGTCACTTTCCTTACATGAAGCAGCAACAGCTAGAAAGGTTAATGACAGGAAAAAACTGATATCTATTTCTCATTATGGGGGATGCACCTGCCAACAGTAATAAAAGAAGTAAATTGCAGCCTAAGATGTATTTTAATAGATTGTCAAGTTTCACTTTTTAAAATACGTATCAAAAATCTAAGGGAATAATTAAGACAAAATCCTGATGATTTAACTGACCTTTAAACTGGTACAAAACTTTGTTCTGTTTAGAAAACATGCTCTGAGGATTATGGTTAAATATTTGAAACTAGCAAGCCAATCAGATCCCTGTGAGAACACATTTAACGAAATCATTTATTAAACAGATGTAATGTGTATGCATGTATAGGGAGAACAAGCCATGTTCTTAACAAGTAAGGGAAAGATGCTAACATGAATATTCATGTAGGGCTGTTACTTTCCTTAACTGAACCTTAAATCTCTGTATTTCACAAAGGTTGAATTAATACAGCTTGTTTAAGTGATGTGATAAGGATCAGCTGCCTTCTAAGAAGAAAAATTTACTGTACCTTTAAGAATTGCTCATAGAGTTGCTTAATGGTTTTCAGTCTCTGACTTTGAACTATTCTTGCCTGTTGGAAAACTTTTTGTTGCTGACGAAACATATTCTGAAGCAGAAGCAAAAGAAAAAAATAATCGCATTAACCAAAAGTGCTTGGACAGCAACACTGTTGTAATTTATTGATTCAGAAATTCTGCCTTCACTGGAAATCTGGGTCTCTGCCTGGAAAGTTATCCTTGTTCTTAATAATGAAGGAAAGACTGAAGACTGGATTAAGCCCTGAGTCACCTCCTGAGGTCCATTCCAACCTGAATTATCCCTATGACATCCTATGAGGATTGCTGTCTAATGCAGTTATCAAGGGTATCCCAGGGAAATGTGCTGCCTAGGGAAAAGCAAAACTTGCCAACGTATTGGGAGTACAAATACAGCAACATCATATGATTCGATTCCATTGTATAGCTCCTATCATCCCCTTTCAGTGATCAAATTCTCATACATTTATTACATGCAGGCATATTTTTAAGCGATGTATGCGAAAAGACAACTACTTTCCTTTACTCCTTTGTTCCCTGAACCCAAAGTCTATGGACACACAGAAACAGCACACACCTTTCTTCTCCATGAGTGGTCTCGGCTTTTCTCAAGCCGTATTCTGGCCTAGGGCATCACTTTGTGCCATTTATAAACTCACAATGAAGCTTATAAATGCACCCCTCTTCACTTTAACATATATCCCAAAACTTAAACATTTACAGTTTGAGAGCCATCAAACTTGAATGAAATTTTTTAATCAAGAGGCAAACAATCGTAAAGTTTGTTTAAACTACATAAAGTGTTTTTACATTTCTTGAATGTTTAAACAACAATATTCCTTCCTTGTGAAAGTACCATGAAACACATGCCATGCTGGAAACTCACCACTAGTTTTTCTTCCTGCTCCTCTGCTTTCTGCACATCTACATCCCATTGCTGAAATAAAGTCAGGAACTGCTGGGAGAACTCATGATTGAGCTTCTGCCTATAAATAGACACTAGCTGTTAAGTATGACGAATGCTACGAAGAATTACAAGGAAAGGTAAAGTTAAACACTCACATGGAGGAGAATAAAAGGAGCTGGCATAGATAAAGAAACAGGCTATTTTGACATCTGGACATACGCACCCACACATCCCCCATATCCCACACACACACTCTCTGAGTGAACGTGGATTAAATACATAAGGAGACAGCACTCGTGTACAAAACTCACGTTAAAAAAAAATACAGCTACTTTTCTACATAACAGTGTCAGGTTTTCTGAGATTTACTATGTTTTTCTAACTCAGCTACAAATCTTGACTTTAACACAAGGGGTTTATAATGAAAAACTGATTAGCTCATTCGTTAGTTCATTATGCTCTCATTTCTCTAAGTAAATTTAAATTTTGTCAACGCAAGTTTCAAATATAGATAGATATAAAAACACCAAGACAGTTAAAAGTATTGCTGACTTTCAATTTTTAGCTGTCTCGTTTTTCCATTTGCCCTACCTGTACAATCAGATGTAGTAATTAAATATGCCTTAAGAGGCAAGAGCAATGTTATGTAGAGTGAAAATTATTTACAATGTGAAAAGGAGAATTATTTTCTTTCTTAACCAGAATGGTATAAAAATTTTACTGTACATTTTCAGTTTTCAAGTAAAACCAGAAAACTTCAACTGAAGTGGAAAAAAAAAACCCAAACATTGATTTAAAAGACAAAAATAACATCAAAGGTCATTTTCCATAAAGACAGAACAGAAGTAAACCCAGCTCTTTAAGGTACCTTGCTCTCAAAATTCCAAGTCTTAAGTTTCTCCATTCAAAAGAGAAAGCACTGTGCTGAACTATTACTGTCAATTTGGACACAACTGGAGGCAGCAGAAACAGAGGACCTGAGCAGGTATTTTAACTAGTAGATGCTACTTGCTATTTAACTGCAAGAAGATGGACCAACTATCCATGCTGGGACACAAACAGGAATTTGATTTCACAGCTTTGAAAAACAAGGGTAAATGTTACCTTTGCTCCTGCTGTGTTTTCCAAACATGTTCAATCTTCTGGTTACTGGTTTTGAGTGAGGCTTTTGTATACATTTCTAATCTTTTCCTCTTAGCTAAGAGAGCCTTGTTAATGTCAGCTAAAAATCAAAGAATATTTAGAAGTTAAGCGTACCAAGATACATTGTGACTTTTACTAAAAACGACGATGAGTTACGCTTTGGAGAAGCGAATGAGGTGTGTTCTAATGGAAAGAAGCTAATGTGATCTGGGCTCCTGGCTGCTGTGCTTGGCATGTCCTTCAGCCTGCTGTTGGCACAGGTGTGAGTGCTGCTTCCCCAGGGCCCTCCAAACACCCTGACCGACACCTGGTCTCTGCAGTTGCAACTGCTCGTTGCCCTGCCCCACCAACTACTCTACCATCTGCTTTGAGTCCTTTCTCTCTCAGGGGCCAGACCAAATAGGACCTACCGTGACGTGGCTCGGCCTTAGTTTCTTTCATTCTGGGCTGGATGGCAGTGGGTACCATATCAGACTGGCTCTGAGCAGACACACACAGTGAACTCAAACTGTCCAGCAATGTGAACTCAGGGTAGCTGCCGCGCCGCCGTTACGTACATTTAAATTGGTTCCTTACACACTGTCATTGTGTGTTCCCCTACTGATAATTATGGTCCAACATGCACTTCTAACATACCGTCCACACAATGAGCATGCACACGTGCTTGAGACACTAGCAGCACGAGTCCATCAGTTCATGCTGCCTATCTTCAAACATGGTATTTGAACATCTCACCGTCTGTGAATTCTCCATTCAAAGCTAGAGATACCATGCACAAACCTGACTGAGTACAGACATCTTGCTCTTTTCTCTAATATCTAATGATGTTTTAGTCACACCATCAAAATCCTCATTAGTTTAGCTGCATGACTGCAGTGCCAGCTCAGAGTTTGTAGACCTCAAGGAATTTAGTTATGCCGACACTTTTAATTATTTTTTTTTTCCTAGAAAAACCACATGTTTCAGAGTAATATTCAAATTACTTTGATTTCAGAAATAAACTAAAGGTAGCATGTGATTACTATCACTGTGAACATATTGAACGAGGGAATGACAAACTACTTTTCATACTTCAGAGACTGTACTTTTTTGAAAGTATTCAAGTTAGTATAAGATAGTATATTTGTTTCACTTTAATTTACATTCAGAGATTTAACAAACAAGTCACAGCTTAAGGTTAATACAGCAATTTCCTTTCCTTCTCACTGTAGATTTCAGGAAACATCTGTCAAACCTCTCTCTAATTTGCTGAGGCATCTGCCTCTGCTAATGTCAAACCTATTGTTTTGAAGCAGACAGCATTCCTTTTCTGATCCCTTCAGATTGAAATCGTCCTCCTATCTAGATTACTTGATCTGCAATAGCATTCTAATGTGTAACTTAACAGCAAGAAATCTTAATTCATGGGTTAAGGAATTTCTTAAACTCTTCTTTCACCTTAAGATTTACATGCAAGTAATGACTGTGAACAGCATTTTCTTACACACACAATGAAAGTATTAACCAGCTATTTAGTATCTAATGCTGGCATTAAGATGGTTTCCCTCCCTTCTGCAGCTTTTTTGATGCTTTGTTACATTGTGATGTGTATTATAATGTGTTTTTTCTCTAAGCTGTCAGCTAGCTAAAATTCAGCTGGAAATTTAACTGTGAGTAAAGCCATCTCAGGATCTGATTATGACTAAACTAAATTCAGCTGGGTGACATGCATAAATCTCTCATCACTAGATGATTGGCATTACTTACTGTCATTCTTTAGCTGTTCCAGAAATTTATATTCTTCTTCCTGACTGCTGAAATTCTCTTTTCTACTGATTCCCTGTTCTTTAGATTTCTGAAGATGTGCAGTACAGACTACTCTAGCTCATTCTGTATCACAACTACAATCTACTTCCAAAATTCCTTGTCTAGGATTAGAATTGCTTGTTCTATTTAGCTACTTATATTAACATTTACATGCCCCTGATTTCTCACTCGTCTTGCAATCCTCAGTCTCTTCTACACCATTGTAATGAAAAATTGAATAAGAACAACAGCTAACTCATATTGTCCCTTTTCTCTACAATATAATGACTAACTCCTAAACTTCCAATCTTAAGATTGGAACTGATAATCGAAAGCACTCAGGCATCTTTCCCTTTATCCCTGGTAATTACGTATGCTAATACTTACATCCCACTTTACATGCAGTTGTTCCCTTCTCTTCTTTCCCTTTGTTCTACTTAGATACAACTTTTTTTCAGAAATGCTGAAAAATGCTACAAAGACTGGTCATTTTATGGTAAGGAATTACTGCCAAATCTGCAACTTAAATATTAATTGTTTTTTTAATTTATTAGAATGTAAACATACTTACCTCCAAATCTTTCCAGCATATTCTGTACTTCGCCCCTAAAAAACAGTGTTCTGAATTAGAATAAGACCTGGTGTATATGGTCAAAACTAATTTTATTCACGTGCCTATTATGTGTAAGCAGTGACAGAGCTGCTGTGGTTCTACAAGTTAAAAAATAGCTCTTCTCCTGTGAGAGGTCTCTTTTTTAGATAAATTTGCTGGTTTTTTAAAAATTTACTAGAATCTATTTACTTACTCCCCAGTAAAAAAAGCAGTACTAGGAATTAAAGGGTCCTGAGTGAGGGAGGATGGTAAATAAAATTGATCGTTCCCTATACAAAAAGAAAACACAAAAGGTATTTGGAATATCATAGAATCATAGAATGGTTAGGGTTGGAAGGGACCTCAAAGATCATCTAGTTCCAACCCCCCTGCCATGGGCAGGGAAACCCTCCACTACACCAGGTTGCCCAAAACCTCATCCAACCTGCCTTTGAACACTTCCAGGGATGGGGCATCCACAACTTCTCTGGGCAACCTGTTCCAGTGCCTCACCACCCTCAGAGTGAAAAATTTCTTTCTTATATCCAACCTAAATCTGCCCTCTTTCAGTTTAAATCCATTGCCCCTTGTCCTATCACTACACGCCCTTGTAAAAAGTCCCTCTCCGGCTTTCCTGTAGGCCCCCTTTAGGTACTGGAAAGCTGCTATAAATCACCCTGGAGCCCTCTCTTCTCCAGGCTGAACAGCCCCAACTCTCTCAGCCTGTCTTCATAGCAGAGGTGCTCCAGCCCTCTGATCATCTTCGTGGCCCTCCTCTGGACTCGTTCCAGTAGCTCTATGTCCTTGTGTTGGGGACTCCAGAGCTGAACACAGTATTCCAGGTGGGGTCTCACGAGAGTTGAGTAGAGGGGCAGAATCACTTCCCTTGACCTGCTGGCCACACTTCTTTTGATACAGCCCAGGATATGGTTGGCTATATCAAATGAAAACAACTCCATCACATTTAGCATGAATGGCACAGTAAGAAAAATCCAAGACAAATAATATCAGTGGTGTTTTTACACTTTTAGGATGATCACAACAGAGTGCAGGGCAGTAGTACAACAGCTGGCAAGTGCAAAAAGGAACATGGTAGGTCAAGAAAATGTTTATCTTGTTTTTAAATATATCTCCAACTCAACAGCTATAATCCTGATAAAAACTAATTCAACATACATTTTATTACATTTACACTGCCTATAAATATTGAAACAAGCAAAACAAGCATAGTAAGTAACTGAAATCAGTATCTGTTTAAGACTTCTTTATTTGGAAAAAAAAAAAAAATCTTAACCTTACCCCACATCATCTGGAACGACATGAGTTGCTACCAAAGGTCTTTTCTTTCCATGCTTGTCCATTACTGGTGTGTCGCCTTAATACAAATTTCAAAAAGATTCATAACAGTGTCTTGTATTTTATGGGGGTCGAGTTATTAAAAGTGTAATTACTTTCCTGTAATTCTACTTCTCTGAACATGTCTGATGGGCCTCAGTTCCCATCCACAACACATGCAGCTCCTAAAACTTTGAATCTGGAGTTGACAGATGGTGGTAAATTATTCTGCAATGCTGGATTTGAGCTGGCACTGCCTGCAGTTCCTCTAGGGTGGTCTCAACCAGCTTTAGTTTCTCTGTCCACTACTACACAATTACTCCCAACTCACAATGTAACAATCATCAGGAAGGTAAAAATAATCTAAAAATTTAAAAAGCCCAATCTGTAAGGATTTCATTTTACTGTAAAATAAGTACTGAAATTGTGTAATCCAACCTTTAAAAAAGCAAAATCACAATTAGATAGTTACATTCTTTACAAAACATAAAAATCCTTGGCTGTCAGATTTCTATTAACAGGGGATCTGGGTGGGGAATTTAGTCTGAAGAAATGAAAAAGGAGAGACATTAAGAGAAACAAACTCAGAGATAACTGCTGAAAGACAAAAATCCAGAAATGGAGTTACATCAAACTCTGCAAAAAACTGTCACATGATGAATGAGAACTGCATTTTTAAGCAAAGTCCACTTTTTTATGACACTCCCTCAAAATTAAACAAGAATCTCTTTGTTGAGGGTTATTTTGCCTCAGCTTTCTCTGCTTCTTCCTCTTTCTTTTCTTTGTTTCACAGTCTTCCTGAAGTACTTTTAAGCCTGCCAGCATTCACACTCCAACTACCCTACCCGACTCAGCTCCCCATGCAAGCAAGGAAAGCTCTTCTTCTGTTCTATCCTGGCCTCACAATATTATATGCAGCCAGGTGACAGAAGGATAGGGCATCAAAATAAGGTTACAAAATCATGTAAAATAGTCCTACTCTATTAAAGAACCCACCTGTAATTTTAAGAAATAGTAGTGCACTATACAGAGCTATTGTATTGTGTTCTCTCACCAATCAAAATTCTACAATAGGAGGCTAGCTGTCACAAACATTATGAGCCCTGCTTACTCAGACACTCACTAACACAGAAGTGTCTTCATCTCTATTCCTAGTCAAAAATATTATAACCTTCTCTTTAAAAAAAAAAAACGACAACAAAGAATCATATAAGCACCTTCTCTAATATCTTCCTCTGATCCACTCAGCTCTTTTCTTTCCTCCTGGAAGTCATAGGCAGCTATGGCTTGATCTTCCTGTGCTGGTTTACCAGCTTTTCCTCCATGCTTTCTTCCGGATGGTGCCATAATGAGATTTTCTTCCTACTGAAGCGGTATGTTTTATTTGTCACATAACTTTCCCCATAATACTTTGAAGATAAATACATTTTCATGCTTACCTTGACCTGTTATGGACACCCCGTAACAGTTTCCACCTGTAAGGATATTCAAGCAGTCAAACCGTGTTAGTTTTGAGGTAATGCACAGGATTATCCATCAGTGGTATTTTTAAGAACAGGGGAATAAAAATACCACTGCTAGTAGGAACATACTTGATTCTGCTGAAAAACAAGGAAGTAAATTATGCACTTTCCTAAGGTGCCTGCCTGCTCAGCCTCCATAATGTTTATTATGTATTTTGCCATATCCAGTACTGCATTCCCAAAAAGCTATGTCAATATCCTATTTTACAAAATAGAGAAATGATAAACCATAAAGAAGAACCTGATTCTACAAGCCATCCCACACTAGATGGACAAATGTACACACATATATGCTGTTTTTAAAAATCCTGGGCAACTTTCACTTTCTGAATTATCTTTATTTTTAGCTATTATGCCTCTGAGTTCTGTAATGTAACTAATGTAACCTCCCATCCTGGAGGTGTTTGTATGAGGCTTTAAGCAACCTGGTCTAGTGGAAGGTGTCCCTGCCTGTGGCAGAGGGGTTGGAACTAGATGATCTTTAAGGTCCCTTCCAACCCAAACCATTCTATGATTCTGTGATTCTAATGTGGTTTCTGTATTTGTAAATGTTTTACAAATACACAGTCCTCTTAAAAAAAACCACTATTCATTTCTTCACTTTAGTAGTATTAATTTTTATATATTCTGTGTATTTTTATAAATATTAAAGGCGTAAAACATCTAGAAGGAAAAGAGCATAGCTGTAACCATTAAATGCAGGAGTAACAAAATATTTTCCTTAGTGCTTTATCAACAATAGAAATAATATTTAAGAGCAAATAGCAAGCTACTGAGTCCTCGCTGAAACATTTCTTGTTATCTTTGACAGCAAAAGGTATGAAGCATTTAAAGTGTCACGTCATACACTTTTAAAAATCCTTCAAAAAAAAAGAGGATTACTAGGAAGATAGAAAAAATACCGAATAAAAAAAAAAAGGCCATAAGTACCCTGTTCTCCAAAGTGAGCAAGTTGTGACTCAGCAGTGGATGAACTTCTCATTCTAGATGCAGTTCAACACAGCTAGAAATACCAATAGGTTTTCCACAAACCAGAGCAAAGATAGAGCTGAAAATTAAGTTCACACACTGAAACTGAGAACTCCAGTAAAGATCTTTTGAATTTACAGGACTGTGACATTAACAGCTGCCTCACACACCTGACTTTCCCATTTCTCTTTTTTATAATTAGCTGTCCATAGCTATGAAAATATGATTTTTAACCATATATTACATACAAGATGATCACACTAAGCTACTAAGTAAGGTATACTGCCTTTTTAATATTCAGCTTTTTCTGTAGTTGATGCTTCTCTATGTAGTATGCAGTGAAGATTTTTAGACAAGTTTCTTTTAAAACAAAACCAAACAAAACTCTTTAAATTATTAATTGGAAAATCAAAAGCTCTTCTATTAAAATTATCCTCAAACAAGAACATTTTCAAGGCTTGTTCTGCTTTTCAGCTACTGTGGCTGTTGATTTAGGGAGGAAAGTACTGGTATGGCATCTGTCTGTGCACGTCTCTGTGGTGCCAAACAAAGCACTTCAACTTTAAACTGCAAGCATGAAAACTTACTTATTTACCTGTATTTTATCTCACATACAGGCAACTTTGTTTGTACTGGAAATTAACACAGAAAGCAGAACTCCCCAGTCCCTCCAGCCACTGCAAAACAATCTTGCCTCCTCACAACCCTGTACAGCCTTCATCCATCCTGTATAGCTACCTGCTTTAGTTGATTCAAGTATCTTCACTCCACGGTTGTGTGTTTAACAATAATTTTTCACAGAAACTCACCTCCTTTTTTCACCCTGCCCGAGAAGATGTGAAATAAACCCACATTGGTGTCAATCTCATTATGTGAGGCTTTTCACTATGGAGGCCCACTTGTTTCTACCTCAGAGCAGCAAGGGAGACTCGGGGTCTGCACCACACCACCACCAATACAGGTTTTGAGGGGAAGCCACTGGGGTGTCGAAGGCTGAGGAGCACCACCGTGTCCTAATCCTGTTCCTTAGTCTCTGCCCAACCACCTTTCATCCCTCTCCCTCTGCCCTGCGATGGCCTCTTCTCCGCTCTCACCGCCTCACTCCCGCACAGAGCCCACCACAGCCGCTGCCACCTCACACCCTCTTGCTGGCAAGAGCGAACACGGCTTCGCCCAAAACCCCCCACTCCCGCTGGCAACAGAGCCTCGGGCAGCCCTCACGCTCCTCTCTCTCCCCCGCGTCTCTCGCAGGCGAGAGGCAGCAAGGACGACAGGACGCGATCCCGCCTCACCGGCTCTCACCCCCGGGGAAGAGGCGGGAAACCGGGGGAACCGCACAAAGGGGCGCTCCGCGCATGCGCAGTAGCGCCCCCCCCCCCCCCCCCCCGCCGTACCTGTGATCCAGGCCCGGCACGATCGTGCTGATTCAGCATTAAACTCGTTTAAACCTCACCGACCTTTACCCATTTTTATTTTTAATAGAAAGGGCTTTGATTTCTCATTCAGACAACAAAAGCCTGCAAAATATGTTACGGTGGATGTAGGCTACGGTACGATGCTGAAGGAGGATTTTTCCTTAAGTCACAGCAAACAGGCGCTATTTCTCATCAAATTAATTTTACAAACTAGGTGGTTTACGTTTCACATTTTTTTCTACTGTTCTTACAGGATTTTCTGCCCCCAATAAATGAGGTATTCTACCCTTTACCAACTACAAAATACAAATTTTAAAGAAATCCTAACATCATTTCAATTTTCAGTCTTCTCATTAACCTCAACCATTTGAGAGATTTTACTTAGTTAAGGAAACACCAAGTTTGGTGTTTAAGTGGAGTTAACTTTCCTCCCAGTCGCCCCAGAGGTGCTGCAGTTTAGACTGGTGACCCAAGCAGTGCTGGCAGCGACCGTACGGCAGCACAGCACTTTTTGCTTTCCCACTTCCCTCCCTCATCCCGCTGCAGGAGGGAGTGAGGGGCCGGGTGGGTGCACAGCTGCCACCACAATACTGTTATGTTATCTTGCTTCCCTTCCTTGCTCACAAATTTTGGCAGTGATTTTCAATGGATGCTACATCTTTTGGCTATTATTGCTGAAGCTGCAGAAAACACCACCAACTTTTAACATAAGGATTCATACGCATTAATGGATGGTTTATCAAAACGGGCGAGTTTCGGTTTACTTTAAAACAGAAACAACAGACACAGCTTTTATCACGTTAGTTAATTTCAAAGCAAACCAAGTATCTTACAATACATATATGCACATACATTTTGTACATCATCCGATTACAAAAATTAATGCTTTTATGAATACTGCCAATACAATTAACTGAAGATACACCACCAAAAATTTCTGCTTGAAAAGATTCAGTATCCTTTCCCACATAAAACCACACTACTCTGATGTCTCAGCAAAATACAGGGCCAAACCCTGTTAAATTTAAAATCACCAAAGCTTCATATGTCAGTACAAATATTGTTTTCTGAAGTGAAACACTGCTCCCATACATTGCTACATTAAAACAGTTTGTTACTCATTCAATAGAGAGGCACTTTTGCTTTTATATTTACAGTGCTTGTAAAATACTATACCTTGATAATTTTCATTTGATTACAACCCTCTCTTTGTAATCAAGTCAAGAAATAACACCATTGTATTCTTTGGAATATAATACATCAGATATAAAGTCTCTTTCAAATAACAATCAGTTGTTCTTTTACTGTGTGTTTTTTTAGTAGCATACATTTCTTCCAAATCCCAATTAATTACTACAAATAGGGGGATGAATTGTCACTGTGCTTTAAAGAATGTCAACATCAATAAATGTACACTAAATCTAAATGACAATTTACATAATTCTCAATTTTGCCATAGGGCTAAAAAAAAAAAGCAGCAACGACAGAAATTTGCAAAATGTTTTGGAATGCAAGATGAAGGACCTGTTAAGCTGATCCCAAACAACTTTGCCTTCCAACATTTTATCTAGTTGGCAACATCCACTGCAATAAATGCAGCTACATTTCTTTAGGTAACCCTTTTTATAAAAAAGGATAACATGGCCATGAACTAACAGCTGTAAAGTAATACCTGTTGAAAACTGCCTATGTACAGGTTTCCTGTCATTTTCTTTTTGTTGTTGTTTTGCATTGTCACAGCTACAGCAGCTTGTGTATCATGAAGAGTACTGTGGAGATTCTAACTGTAGATGCATGATTATTTTTTTCTTCATGTCAATGTAGTTAAATGTCAAACCATAAAAGACACTTCTGAGATACAGATTTTAAATGCTTATCACATCTTGAGGTAGACTGATCTCCAAAATAAAGCTCTTCTACACTTTAATTCGCTCATGACCAACTTCCTTTTGGATCCTTCTCCTTGGAAAAATCTTTCGTTTAAGTGCAATTAGCTGAGGGGAGAAAAAAACACAATATTTAGTTCTCTGCTGGGCTAGAGGTTCACAGATGGTCTGGCTTTCATCCTAGAAACTATAACATCTGTACCATCCATGGTAATTAATACTTTTTTTTTTTCCCACTGCACAAGAAGAAAGTGATTTACCAGAATTCATCTACTAGGTGTGCACATTTTCACTGAACTTCTCAATAACCAGAATACAAGCAGAAAGTGAAAAATACAACATGCCTATATTCTGATTATTTTAAAGTTAATTTGTGTATTTAAATTAATATAACATCAGGCTACATTCAGTTTCTAAAACATCAACACAAAGCTGTCATCTTAAAACAGTATTTATATATCTAGCTAAACTACTGAGTTGAGTACCCCCTTCCAAATCCAAGTTACTAATGGAAGGCAAGTTTTCCATTATATACAAAAGGCTGAAAATCAAGGGAAAGATTCATGCAAAAGTTACAGGTGGGAAAAAATAATAATCAAATGCCAACCTTTCAAGAATTACACCCTCTTCATCAGACCACGGAAAGGGTTACTTAAGGCCCCAACCTGCAAAGAATTACCCATATGATTTGTTCAATTGACTCCCTCTAAGTTTAGCAGGATTAATCACGTTCAAGAAAGCCACTTTATGCTTGCAGAAGTGGAGCCTTTTTTTCCCTTCAAGTTGGATTCAATACCTTTTGAATTCAAGAGGATTCTTTGCAATTACTTAGGGATGAGATTTAGATAAGGCCCCTAAATACCTTAAGATTCCCATCAGGACTAGAGTATTGCTATTACTTAAATTTTCTTCCTCTTCATTTACTTCGCACTTTTACCAATGTGTGTGTTAACAGACCAAGAATTCCAAAAACAATTACTGATTTTTAATATCTAAATTTAGCACACTGATGATGGACTTGACAGTCACAAGGTGCCTGAAAAGGGAATACCACTCTCCTTTTCCGCATATGACTCTTTTCAAGGAATCTCAACGTGACGACTTAAAAATTGAAGCAACCTAATCATTAGTCATGTAACATCTTTTCTTCCTATCTGAAGGAAAAATCCTAGCTACTCTTCAAACCTATATAAAAAGAAATCCATCTTATGTTATCCTGAAGATACAGCAATCTATTGTTATAGATTTGATAAGAAGATATTAATTTTACCTGTTCAGCAAAAAATGAGATGACTGTAAATACAATAAGTGTTACTAGAACACAATGAGTCCAGAATTTCAGCTTGTCTCTATATGCCCTCCTGCACAAAGAAAGAAAGAAACAGAAAAAACAGCTTAATATATTACAAATGCAAATATATAAACTTTGAAGAGTTTCCATGAAAACAGGCAAAGGAATTTTCTTCCAGTACTTAAAGGGTGGCTAGAAAGAGGCCGGAGGCTCTCCCTTCACAAAAAGCCACTTGGAGAGGACAAAGGGCAACAGGTACAAGTTGGACTGCGAGATATTATCTTGATATAAGTTGGTTTTTTTAGAGTGAGAACAATCATTCACTGGAACAACCTCCCCAGGGATGTGGTGGAGTTGCCACCACTGGACGCTTTCAAGACACAACTGGACAGGGTGATAACCTCATCTAGGCTCCCTTTCCCACAAAATGTTGAACTAGATGATCTTTCTCAGTCCCTTCCAACCTCAGCTGTCCTATGATTCTGTAAAACATTTTGATCAACATGAATTTCCACCAGCATTTCAGTATGCTTTAACCTACTCTGTAGAAATCTGCTTCGGTTACAAACAAGTCAAAATAGAGTATTCTTTTGAAGCTAATGACAAGGGAAACAATACGTCTACTTCTTCAGTCCAAATTTCTACAGTTAACTGCTGAAATGGGTTTGCCCCCACCTCCCTCTGCCACAGCAGGGCTAGTAGCACTACAATCTAGACCTATTCTTGTCACCTACAATCCTTTTGATTCATTCTGCAGTTCCTCTAATATTTTTTCTTTCTTTACTAACAGTTATTTCTCATAATTTGCTGATTAGCAACAAAATTACTATCCTGATCTTCTTGTCTCATTTTTATCACTGTATCTGCAAACCTTTTGCTTGTATTCTTAAGTCAACTACCCCAATTTCTGAAGTTATTAATTATAAAATGGCAAGAGGTAAACACACATAAAAATTTCACACATTATGTAAAAATAAGACATGTATTCTGATGATTATCCAGTTGATTATTGCTGTCTGATAGATAAAAAAACATCACTTAGTAAGAAACATACAGCTTATTGGAATACCTGTTGCACAGGGACAAAGAATGTGGTATTTTTACATTTAAAGAAAGCCAGAAAGTCCTGAATTACTTCTTAAAAAATACCTACTTCAAAGAAAGAGTTGGGTAAGGGCCAATCAATAAAATGTTAATAACTATGAGCACCAGAAAAACACAAATCCTGCAAACCTGAAGTTTTAGTCCAACCAAATCTTTTCACGTTATTTTCCACTGTTAATGCCTTCATAACAATTCTAGGGAAAAAAATGACTTGTAGCAACATGTTCTATAGTTACATGCTATCATACTACAATAACTTGAAGAGGATATCTATGTAACATACCATTCTTGAAGTTCATGCATGTGAAGGAAACGATTCCGATATTCTCTTGGCAGTTCAAATTGGGAAGGTATGGGAAACATTGATTCATAAAAATCCCTAAGCACTGCTTTCACTGTCTGTGCATCCTTATGATTGTGATCAATGTTGTCATTTAGGCAAACAAATTTTCTAGAAAACAAGAAGTCTTTGTTAGAATATTTCTTTTATTAATATGGCAAAAGTATTGGCAAACCAAGAACGCAAACAGAATCCTTGTAAACAAAATTGACACAATATACTCTTAAAACCAAATTGATATATTTGACACCAGCAATCAGTTTTATTGTTGCGTTATTTTAAATTAATTTGATTTTAATTCTGAGAGCACCAAGGCTGACGGAGTCAAAATCTCTGAGGAATCAAATGACAAGCAACATTTCACCCTTCTATTTATATAACACTGCCATCTAATGGGCACTAGTATGCGTCATCCCAGAGTCCACCACTGGATAGAGACAGCAGGGTAGAAGGCCAGCATTATGATTTGAGTAAGGGTTTTTACAGTTTTAAATAAATTATCATGAGTATCTTAAATAACAAAATGAGCTACACTGTAGGAGGTAAACATACTAAATTCTGAATATTTTACTGTGCGTGCTGCACTCTTTAGAGAAAGTCTACATAAATGCTACATAAGATTGTACAAGAAAAGGCAAAGCTTGGTCCCCAGGCTTTGAGTTACTGAGAACACTACATCAACTGGTAAGAACATGACTTGAATCACAGACCCAAAGCTGAACTTGTATAATCAATCGAAATACAAGCAACAACAACCTGGTCAGAATTTATGTGGAAATCACTGTGATGTTATTTGCATGCTCCAAATAATGTCTCCTGCAGAGAGTTATTCCTCATACAAGAAGCACACAGCTATCCAAGTTACTGCCAAATTACTGAAACTAAAGCAGCAGCTAGTGTGCTAGACTGCTATGTACCCTTGGCCACTCTGACCTGGTGCTTGACAAGAAAAATTCCCTTTCCCATATACGGCCAAGGTTGTGTGCTTTATTTATATTGTGAGATACAAGACCCTTACATTTTCCCCAGAGGGAGAAATGATATCTGCTGACATATGCCTTGTAATTGCTAACCTCTGTAAATAACTAGTTCTGGTCAGCTGTATTCTTTATAGTATGGTGTGTGCGCTTTCAAAGAGCAAAGTTCAGATTCCTCCATGAAGCTGGAAACAAGCAGAACTCTAGAGCACATGAATCAGCCTACGCAGGGCATTACCACTTCTCCTTAGTCTGTACTGAATCTGGCATAATTGGTAACCTTGCTCTTGACAATTACAAGCTGAGGATAAACAGTCACTCAAATTGCTATGTCTGTGAAGAACAAAACACGCCCCTCCCCTTCAAAGATGAGCAGGCTATGTCTACACTATCAAGTAATACTATGCAAAGAAGCTGGTTATGGCAATCATATATCTACACTATAAGCATTTTGGGAGTTCACTCTGGACTATCCCTGACCTTGTCCCTTGGACTGGCAGCTCATTAGCCCTGGGAATGCAGTAGCTGCATTCCTGGAGCATACATCCCTGTTTAGCTTCAAGTGAAAGAGATGCAGTTTACAGACTGAGATGCTGCTACAGAGAGCAAACCAAAGCACGGTAAGTGGGAGCAATGAGGATATTAACCTCTTTCAAATGGAAAGACTGTTTCAATCCATTTAGAAGAAAACAAATCTGATATTCCTTTGGATATTCCAGAATTAATGCTCAGACAATAAAGGTTCACTTTTCCTTAAGGATGCAAACCAAACATTTTAGGCAGATCAGTAAGTGAAAAATACTTTTAATCCATCCCAAGGGAGGAAATGAATACCTCTTGAATACCTGAATACGTTTTTAGAGGCTGTGTATAACTGTTGGTTTATATGCAGGGAAAGTATAGCAAAGAAAAGGAAATGGCAGGCCAACACAACCACGCCAGCTGTCCTTTGCTAACAAGACATGACTACAGTACTGCACTATACTTTGCAGGAATGCAGCCCAAACAATTGAGTCAACCTCACTTCATGAACCAGCCAACAATTTGGGACTACAATACACTATTGTTCCTTCAGAGAAAAAAAAAGCAACCAAAAGGGTATACATTTATGGAGTCTCAGGCTCAGTCCATAACAGCATGTCAGTGCATCGTATGAAAATCAGGGAGGAATCAAGACAGATCAGCTCATCTGCCTCATCTTGCCTGCTGAGGTTCCTGAGACAACAGACTAGACACACCCTTACTCAAACACATCCTCAGCTAAGGATGCAACCACTCCACAGAACAGGCAGCTCCATTTCAAGTTGCTAGAAGTCGTCAATCCATTAGGCATGCTCATACCACAACTGACCCAGTGTCAGGATCAAGCCTGACATCAGCAACCACCCTTCAAAATAAGAAGCCAGTGATAGCAAGCACAAACTTGAACACTGAAAATAAGAAACTCATGTTATGTGCCCTCCTTGGGCCTAAGAGAAGGCTTGAAATCACACCTACATTTCAAGATAAAGTTTTAGCCAGCAGCTACAAAGAAATGGAGGAGGAAGAGGAAGTGGCAGGATGAGTTAGGCACTACCGACTTTTCTTTTGAAGGAGGTCCTTGTGGGAACTGGAAGGCAAGAGTTACATGGCCAGAAGGCACCCTTCTAATAAGGAGCAATAGATACAAACCACCTTCAACTGCAAAACATCTCAAGACTAGCATTCCCCTTTCTGAATGAACGACCTAGCAAGCAGTGTAGTGTAAGAGGCAAGCGAAAACCTGCTCTTTATCTACAAATGCAAATAATGGTGTAGCTTCACAGGCAGCTGAGATTACTCAACACCTTGCTGTGATGTGCAAGAGGAGGTTTCGTTTTCCCTGGCCCAAGGCTCCTGGTTCTACTTTGCTCCTTACTCTGTTTTTTTGACACTTGTCAGACCCCTCCTTGAGGCCAAACTCACTCACTGGCAAAGAACTCTCTAGTTTTCTGAAGACAGAAGCAAGATGCAAGACAAGAGTGTGCAACTGAGAGGAAGGAAGGAGAAGAGACAGGTGGAGGCACCGTTTCACTTTTAAGACAGATGGCTATTAATTATCTCACCATGTCTTGCTGAACCCCAAGTCTTATGCAATGGGTCTCAGGACTACAGTTAAATGCTTCTGCAAAGCAAACTCAGACTAGAGTCGCAATTACAGCACCCTTTGCTTTGCAAGGTGGTTGCTGTGAAACGTTTTCCAGGACATTTATTTTCCTCATTTATCTCAGTCATTTGAGGAACCTAATTCAACACTACAGAGCCTACTCTCAGATTTGGGTATCTAAACCTTTCACCACTACGGCATGGAGAAACAGAGGACTATGTTCTGGCTTTGGATGGTTTCTCACCAAATACTTAAAAAAAATATAAAATTAATACTTCTTGGAACATTCTTGGTAGCGTGCCATGGGATAAAGCCCTAGAAGGACTGGGAGCCCAAGATTGCTGGTTGACTTTCAAGGATCATCTCCTCCAAGTTCAAAGGCATTGCATCCCTAAAAGGAAGAAATCAGGCAAAAACACCAGGAGACCTATATGGATAAACAAAGAACTCCTGGCTAAAATCAAATACAAAAGGGGATTACACAAAGCATGGAAGCAGGGACTGGTAACCTGGGATGAGTACAAGGAAGTTGCTCGTGTACTCAGAAACCAGATTAGAAAAGCTAAGGCCCTGACAGAGTCAAACCTGGCCAGTGATATTAGAAATAAGAGAAAAGGATTTTATAGGTATGTGAGAGAAAAAGGAAAAACGAGAGAGAATGTGGGGCCCCTCTGGAAGGATACGGGTGACCTGGTTGCTGAGGACATGGAGAAGGCTGAAATTTTCAACAACTTTTTTGCCTCAGTCTTCACTGGCAACCACTCGAACCACACCACCCAAATCACTAAACTACAGACTAGTCAGCCTTACCTCTGTGCCAGGTAAAATCATGGAACAGATTCTCCTGGTAGCTGTACTAAGGCACATAAAAAATAACCAAGTGGTTGGTGACAGCCAACTTGGCTTCACTAGGGGCAAGTCGTGCCTGACTAATTTAGTGGCCTTCTACGACAAAGCTACAGCGCTGGTTGACGTGGGTAAAGCAATGGATGTCGTTTTCCTGGACTTGTGCAAGGCGTATGACACTGTCCCACATGACATCCTTGTCTCTAAAATGGAGAGACACGGATTTGACCGATAGACCACTCGGTGGATAAAGAACTGGCTGGATGGTCGCACTCAAAGAGTTGTGGTCAATGGTGCGATGTCTACATGGAGACCAGTGTCAAGCGGTGTCTCTCAGGGGTCTGTTCTGGGTCCAGTGCTGTTCAACATCTTTGTCAGCAACATGGATGACGGCATTGAGTGTTCCCTCAGTAAGTTTGCCGATGACAACAAGTTGTGTGGTGCCATGGACTCACTTGAGGGAAGAGATGCCATCCAGAGGGACCTTGATAGGCTTGAGAATTGGTCCAGTGCAAACTGCATGAGCTTCAACAAGTCAAAATGCAAGGTCCTTCACCTGGGTCGGGCCAATCCTAGGCACAAATACAAACTGGGCACAGAGTGGGTTGAGAGTAGCCCTGAAGAGAAGGATTTGGGGGTGTTTATAGACGAGAAGGTGAACATGAGCTGGCAGTGCGCTCATGCAGCCCAGAAGGCCAACGGCATCCTGGGATGTATCAAGAGAAGCGTGGTCAGCAGGTCAAGAGAGGCGATTCTCCCCCTCTACTCTGCTCTTGTGAGACCCCACCTCGAATACTGCGTCCAGTTCTGGTGTCCCCACCATAAAAGAGACATAGATCTGTTGGAGCATGTTCAGAGGAGGGCCACAAAGATGATCCAGGGGCTGGAGCACCTCTGCTACAAGGACAGGTTGTGGGAGCTGGGATTGTTCACCCTCGAAAAGAGAAGACTTTGGGGGGACCTAACAGCTGCCTTCCAATACCTGAAGGGAACTTACAGGAAGGCTGGGGAGGCACTTTTTACAAGAGTGTCCACTGATAGGACAAGGGGAAATGGGTTTAAGTTGAAGGAGAACAGATTTAGATTAGATCTTCGGAAGAAATTCTTCAGTACGAGGGTGGTAAGACTTTGGAATAAATTGCCCAGAGAAGTTGTGGATGCCCCCTCCCTGGAGGTGTTCAAGGCCAGGTTGGACAGAGCCTTGAGTAGTCTGATCTAGTTGAGAGGCGTCCCTGCCCATGACAGGGAGGTTGGATTAGATGATCTCTAAGGTCCCTTCCAGCCTATGCCATTCTATGATTCTTGTTATGTTGTAACAGAGCATGAAAGCATAATGAATATGCAAAACTGATTTTGTAACAAAATAATCCACACCTAAGTTTTATTTTAAAATTCCTACAAAAAGCAGATCAAAATGCTTTTCCTTTAAAATAAAATTACCTGCAATATAAACTGTATACCCTCTAGAATGGCAAAAAAGAAAGTCTCAAAAATAGCTGAAGTTTATCTATAAGTTTGCAAAGGTTATAGATATGTAAAAATGTTACAAGTTAATGAGATAATCCCTGGCATAACGAAGAAAGTATTCACTTAGCTTCAGTTAAAAATTAGAAGTACTCTTGGTTAAAATTGTTCTTGCCCTGTAACACACAGCATAGAAATATATTGCAATAAATTCTTTTTTTTTTGAATGTACAGACAGCTTAAACAGTCAAAGCAGAAAATTTAAACCACCTCAAAACTTCATACAAATCAAGAAACAAGATACCTGGGATTTTTTCTTATGTCATCCAGCTGACCTACCACATGAGAAACATTTGTGCGAATCATTTTGAAGGCAATTTCCTCTTCTCCCATGATTTCAAACCTTATTGGTGAAAAAAAAAATTATACATTAATAGAATCACCTAAAGTCAGGTTCAATAAATATTAATTTAATATTTCATTTAATAACTTATTTCTAATCTGACTGTCCAACCTTCATTAGAATTTATAATTTGATTTCTATCAGTATACTTACATTTTTCAGCTAATGGTCTTGTACAGAACCACTTTCCTGTAGATTTATTAGTAGCCACCCACAAACTGAAGAACTGAATTCTAATACAAATTATGTGAACTATAAGTTTTTGGCAAAGGAGTAACAATGAGTCTGAAAGTAGACATAACATTTACTATGCTTTTTTTTTAAGCACACACAATTTACAATTGTAATTTATAATTACACTTCAGACATGAGAAAACATGTTCTTATTATCCAATCACTAATCCCAGAAAAATCTTAAAATAAAATTACAGAAGAGGGTCTAAAACTACAGCCTTAAACACAAATAAAACCTTCCTCACCCATCTAATCAATAACTTGCAGACAAAACAAGTATATGAAATGCAGAAGTATATAATTTCTAAAGGATATCTTGAGTTTAAAAGGGAGTCAAATGCTCTTTCAACAGTCTTGCTAGAGGCATCACAATTATATTTTTCACCTTTCTGATCCTGATATAAGACAAGACCCTGCCTGCTCCTTGAAGTCTCTCACCTGAGAACATACTCCATTTATTAAGCTCATAAAATTAATACCATAGTTATTCAGTATTGAAGTTAAACAGAACCAAACAGCAGCTTATATCTTAAACTGACTTATAATAACGTATTTATATCATTAAGCACAGCCTCATTAAGCCTCATTGGCATGCAGTTGGCTTGCAGGTTTCAGAGAAGAAAGATCTGAGAGAACCTGATCTCAGGCAGATCTACGTAAATACAATTATTCAGACAATCCCATAGTCATGATCATGGTTTGTCCTGCCCTTTCCAAAAGGGGATGGAAACTTATTTCTTGTCCCTCTCCCTCCCTACCTGTCTGTCCCTCTTCCTCCTCCTTCTTGCTGGAAAACTTCAAGGTAGCTAGGGCTAAAATGTTTTGTCTTTTCTTCTTTTAAGCTTCAGTAGAAGAAAGGATGAAGCAGATTTACAACTTCCAGGTACAGGACAAGCTCTTTCCTCCTTTTTATGCTACTTTAACTGCCCTCACTCACTACATGTAGTCAATTTATACAGCTATTTAAAGATACTCTGCCTTACTGTTGTACAACACAAATTAGGATCTGGCCAAAGATGACACAAACAGCGACGAAATATTTAGTTTACTAAATAAGAAACTATGAAAGAGATCACATCATTCTGCACAATGAAGCATACGTAAGTAGGTATCCGTATGTTTCTTCAGTTCCACTGTTAAAATAAATTGAGCTCAGATTTGTTAACACACATACATACAACCTTTGGTCATGTACATATTTGTACCTCTTCTTATTGCTTTACAAAGCTTAGCATGGCTTTTCACAGGACTGTAAAAACATACCTGTATTTGTTTTTGTCCTTGTATGCCTTACGAATTCTGTCAGTCACAGGTTTGCAATTAGTCACTAGGTTTTTTGTTACTGGAGGCTGGAAGAAAACATTGCTTCATTTATTATAGAGCCTATTACGAAGATGTACTTTGTAGAAAGCTTATATTACAGCTAGAAATGCCTGCATATGCTTTACTCTCCTGGAATGAAAAGCACTAGTTTCCCGATCAACCGTTGAGGGGAAAAACAACCAAAAAAAAAAGATACTGGCGTATAACATCACAATTTCCCATGCATACAAATATTATATAATAATACATATTATTTTTGGCAAAAGCATTGCAACGTCTAGATTTCATCTTCAATAAAATATTCAGAAATTTAGCTCATTTGACAGCTGCCTTTGACATTCCTCTGGTAGAGGCCACCAGTAACACTGGGCAGGCAAGCTCCGCGGAACAGCTGATACACGTTAGGCCTTACTTCTATCACAAGCTATGTTGAAACAATTCCGGGAAATAAAATCCCTATTCTCAAGGGATATTTTTATGGTGGTAGACTCATTCCAAGAAATTTAGCTGTTGCAGACAACAGAGGTAAAAATAAATCAGGCCTCTGTGCTAAACACAAACACCATTGTGTCACTATTTGAGCTGACTGATAACATGAGTACATTACGCATTACTGCTTAGATTAGTAATATTTTACTAACTCTCCAGAAAGATTAAAGAGATTTGACATCATTCCCAACCACTGAGACTTATTTTTAACCCCATCTTAAAACATATTCATGGCAGCCATCCTTTATGACTACTCTTCAAAGTTTTCACTTCACAGAATTTTTCTAAACTGAATTGAGAGTCAAAAAGAGGCAAAATAAAGTAAGGCTATACAGGATGTAATGTTTTCAGACTGTGCAGGATACTCAAATCCGCACTTTAATTTCTTCAAATCAGGCTGACAGAATGGTTTTATTTGGTATACATAACTTTGCTGGAATTCAGACTCGGGAGAAAATATTTTTAAAACCTTGTAACATAGCCTGCTAATAATACACAGCAGGACAGGTGTCCAGTGGGGAGAAAAACAAAAAGAAAAAAAGTCAGTCCATCTTCGGATCTTAAATGGAGTTAGTCTGAAACCTTCATATTAGAAAAAATTATTCTGAAGATGTTCATCTGATGGTTTTGATGGTTTTTTGGACTCTGTTTTGTTTTCATATACATGGGTTATAATTCAGATAAAGACTTATCAGAAAGCTCTAGTTAGAGAGGTATTGGGCTTACTGCCTTTTTCATTCACAACAATGAATTTTCCTAACAAGGATGACTTTTTAAATCCCATATATAATAACATTCTAAAGCTCAGCTTTTCTCACTTTTTGAAGGAAATTAATGGCTTTATAAGATAGGAAGTAGCTTGTAAAATTTTCATTTTATAACACTTCATGTACACACAAGTAGAAAATTTTGTAAATACTTCCCTTATAGAATTCAAAACAGATTTTCAACCACAGTAAATACATGGTCAGGAAAGAAGCCAGGCATCTCTTAAAAGCAATGTTTCTTACCAGATTGGGATCATAATATGCTTCCTGAGTTGGCGGAATGACATGGATCTGAGTGATGTTGGCAGGAAGAGCTTTAGAGCAATTTATTAGCATTTGTTCTAGACCTGTCAAATCCTAACAGAAAGAGAAGATTAAAAAAGAAAAGATAATTCTGTTTTCTCCCTGACATAGTTCTAAAAATCCAGGGTGCACAGACATATTTAATGTTATCTACATAACAAATTTCCATGCTACTGTCAGAAAAAGACGACTTAATATTCAGCAGATGCAATTCAGTAACTGCTGGAGTCAGTGGGACTCCTCATACACCTAAAGTGAAGCAAATGCTTAGTGCATAGTTGAATTGAGAGCAGATAAAGCATGACTTGGTCATTTTCCTTTAAAAATGGAAAACACACCTTTACTGATCATGTCAGGACAGTACAGAATTCCCAAACCTGCAGTGGCATATTAAATCCCAAACCAAGGAAACAGAAAAGTGAACTGAAAGGACAGGAAGAAGTTTTTCTAAGGTACAGGTCAGGAATACACTAAAGCAGGGCTGAGTTCCAGCTATGTCAATGATTTTATGTGCTATTTTAAGAACAGATTATTTATTGGCTTGTACCAATTCCTCTCTGTAAAGCAGAAACAGTACACTTCGTTCTCTACTAAGACCGTAAGTGCTACAAAGGCCATGTCTCTCTGTTTATCAGGTTCCTAGACTCACAGAAATGTGAATCTTTGTACAAGGTCATAATATTTACTACTATGACTTCTTTGCTACCCTTTTTCTCACTTCTTTCTTTAGGTCACAAGTTCCTTAGGACAAGGACCGTCTTTTACTATGTGCAAGAACAAGAGTAAGCACAGCAGGATCCCACTCTTCACAGTGGCTTTTACCAGTGAACATCTTTTCTGACAAACACTAACTGCTTTCTCGAACTTGGACACCAATGATCCATTTTTCTGATGTTGCTAGAACTTAATTTAATTGTTGACTCCATACAACAATGATAAAGTAGAACATACTGTTATATTCTCCAGGTAAAACTTAAGAATTGTCAAATGTCACAGATGTTATAAGCAAGGATAAATAAAGATTTGACTCATTTTATTTTAACAGTTTTGGACTTTAAAACTGAAGTTACTCTAAAAATTATTGGTAAGGAAAGAGTACCTGCAAACTTAATGGCAGTTCATGGATTCTCGTGGCCAACGTGCGAATCTCTCGGTCAGACAAAATGCCTGACTGGTCTGTATCAACCTCATCAAAGATCTGAGAAATGTTCAGTGGCTGGACTGCACTCATAAGATAGTAGAAATACGAAAAAGCAAACTGCATATCTTCTGAGTGCCGCACTTTGTGAAATGATGTCTTGTCAAACTCCTCAGGAAACCTACATAAAAATGTAAACTCATTTAGTACTCCGGTTTCTTACAGTAAAATGTTCCTTACCTAAAAACAAATTCTCATCTAGAATTTTAAAAAGGTCCTCAAAAGTCTCCTTATTTGAGCACAACTATCATGTACTAATAAATTCTCTACTTCCCTTTTCAAAATATAGTTTTAATGAATAGCCATCAACACAGCTATAGCAAAGCTTCAACAGAAAGGTAGAATTAACTATAGTTCTACCTTATTCCAAACAAAGACACACTCACATATCCTGCAGCTCTTGCATAACAGTACGGTCAATCATGTGAGGCATATGAGCGGGGACTTTCCGAGATGTAAATCCAAATTTGCTGTTTAAAAGCTTATTTACATATCGAAGGGAATCCGCAAATGTATCTTTCAGCTGCCTTCCAAAATGTTTACCATCAGTAAAGTATGACATTTGTTTGAGTAACGACTCTTCTTCCTAAACAGCAGAACAGGCATAAATCAAGGTTGTATCACCACAAAAGACTGAAAACATTAAACACATGAGAAAAAAGACATTTCAGCCAGGTGCCAACTCTTTCCAATATCTGGATCTAGTTATTCTCTGGCAAGAGACGTTTTGAATATTTTTCTTCATATTCCTTAGTTCTCTCTTTAGAAAGAAAAAAAGGTAACCTTTTCCTTAAAATTTTTATGCTTTGAGGAAAAGTTGTCTATAAAAAAAACTTCCTTAATACTTGTGCTCTGACATCTCACCCACACACAAGCTAAAGTCACTGTTTGCTATCAGATTTATTTGTCATATTGTCTTTTTTTGCTGGCTATCCATCTACATTTGATAAACTGAAATGCTATGAATATAAAGATTCCTCATGCAAAACCCAATCTCACATGAACAAAAAGAGGTAGCCTTTTAAAAGCAGCTCATTTGCCATTTGGAGTAGCGCAAAGCAGTTGCTACCAACTGAACCATAGTCTCTACCTTCTCTTCTTGAGCATTTCAAAACTCTGGCAAAATGCTTTGGCTGGAAGCAGAGGAAGTTTTCTACATGTTTTCTTGACATGGTCTGGATATTCAGTTTTGTTGGCAGACTTTCAATTTAACTTTTAGAGCCCAAGTAATTACCATTACAGATTTATTTTTTTTTTACCTTTTTTTAATAGACTGGATCCATATTTGCATAAATGCGATCAAAACAAAATTTAAGCTTTCTGTTGTAGTGCTATACAGGTCTGAACAATAGCACTGTGCCAACACACAATGAATAAAAAGTGAATCTGACTGAAAAAAAGCAGTAAAAGGGAACAGAAATGGCTATTCAGCTTTTACCACCTAGCTAAGAGATGCCAAGATCATAAATAAATTAGATTTCATGTGAAAAGTCAAAAGAAGCTTTCCAAAAAATCTCAGTATTTGCCTCAAAGGCAAGACACATTCCGAATTTATAGATCATAACAACAGTATTCCACTAAACACAGAAAGATGCAACTATTCCAATAAGTGACGATGTTAAAATACTCACATCAAGAAGATCTTGGAAATACTTCTTTTTCTCCCATGGCAAAAAGCCTTGGTAACTTCCAGCATAAGACTGTAATTTTCTTCCCACTAGTCCCTCCCTTACGTTTGTATCCACCTGCACATGCCCTTTTCCTCCTTCCATTCCCTGTGTGTCTTCTCCAGTATCTAAATTCCCAGTATGTTTTGATTTCTGTGTTTCCCTTAACATGAGTGCATTCAATACTTTTTCTCGAGTTTCATTTTTATTTCCTATGCTCTGGGAGGGAAGTGTGTATTTAGGCTTCACTTTATAAATAGGCTTATTTGTGCTCATTGTCACAACAGTCCCCTTTGTTCCTCTAAGCCTTGCAGGAACTTCTTCACTTGCTTTTATTGTTTTTATTTTGTCATTGTCTACATCTTTGTAAGGCTTCTGCCAGCTGGTATGATTCTTCTGATCTTCTGAATGATTATGCATGCCCTTCTTTTCCAGATCTATAATACTCTTTACTGTAGTTAAGAACCAGAAAGGTCTCAGGAGAGCAGCCTTGGATAAGTTAAATCCTTTCTGAGTGATATCACCATTTTGTAGTTTTAAGTCCAGGTTCTGCAGCGCTAGCTGAACATCTTCAGGAAGGAGAGACACATTTACTGATGGTATTATCACTTCTTCATGCAGACTCTCTTTTGTGCCATTTCGATGTCTCCTGACTCTTGGAAAGCGTTTTTCTTCAGGAATATCCTCAAATATCATTTCAGCTTCTGGTACTGAAGTTATAGTTTTAAAATCAGAGTTGGATATTTGCATGGAAGTTGTGTTCAGTTTTGGTTCCTCTCTAGTATCAGCTTCAACAGCTACCTGCATTTTAAACTCTTCATCATTTTTATTTAGAAATGTAAGGTTAAAATAGATCACAGTTGCATTCATTCCACTGTGCATTATGAGGTGAATAGTCTTCCATTTGTTAGCAACTGAAGCATGTCGGATAATTGGATTATCACTATATGAACCCTCAATTCCTTTCTTGGCTATTTCACTGAAGCTGAAGTAGGGTAGACATTCACCTTTGGGAATAACATAGTAGGTCTGATTAAGCTGAAGCGTCACCTTGTACATCTCTTCAAAGTGATCTGGCAAAAAAAAACACAACAAGAAACAAAACAAATTTCTGTCAGTTTGCAGTGTGACAAATCTTTCAGTCTTTTAACTGTAATATGCCCAGCTAGATTCACTACATTAGCAGGGAGACAACTTTGTGAAAGAACATTTACTGTAGCTTCCAGTTTCTTGCTCACCTATCTTTAATACTGAATGACTAAAACGTACCCAGATATATAATGTTGACAGACATTCCAGTGATGATTCTAAAAGCCAGTATAATTTATCACTCTTTCAGTCTCTACTTGAAAAGCTTACGTGGCTCGTTATCATGTCACTTAAAATTATGTATCAGTCATAAGTAACATGACCATACTATATTTTTGCCACATTTTAGCAGATTAATGTTACAACAGTTGGATTTCACTACTACATTACATCTTGATTTGAGACTTACCAAATCAGATAGGCTGAATCGAACTTCGGCCGCCCACAGCAGAAGACAGGTTATCTATCAACTCTCCCATGAGCAAAACCTCGCTGCCAGCAACAGAATTGCCAATAACGCATTTGTCTGAGCTGAGATGCAAGGGAGCCTCTACTCTTCCAAACAGGCCAAATTCTTCCATTTCTGTTCCCTGCCTATACCAGACAGCACTCTCAATCACTTAATTCACTCCTGCTAGTCTTTCATATCAAAATAAACTTCAGACAACTTCACAGGTGACTGAAAGTAGCCTTTGGCAAGAGCCCAGAGCCAGGCTTGAACTGGTTCTGTCAGCATCAGAGAGGTTCCTTAAATTTCTTAACCATATGGGCATCATCAAGTGAGCTGTCCTTGTTTGAGTAAAGACTGTTTGCATAGCTGAAATGTAATTTATCCATTTAAAATGTAAGCCTCTTGGGGCAATGAGTTTGATGCTTGCTGCTCCGTAAAGTATCAAACATCTCACCCATGTTTAGTCAGTAACGGTTTTATTAAATAAAGCAGCATATAATATTGATTCGGGTTTGGACTAGTGAATACAAGTATCATCTGACTTTTTTCTTCAGCTGCTAGCAGCTCTTTTCCACAATGGTACAAGGCATCTTAGCCCAATCTGAGGGTAACAATGAACCAAAAAGGTCAGGCAATTCAAGAGAAAGCTTACAGAAAGTTTATCAGCGATGTGTTTTACATACCCTGGCCACAGTCACCAGCATCAAATCCACAAGAGAGGACATTGCAGGCTTGATCACAGAATTTGTCTGCTAGCCAAGAATTAGCACAGCCTTGGTTACAGTATGAAACACCACTTATTCCTGCACCAAATTGCCATGGTGGTCCATTCCCGATACCTCCAACTGCACCTCCACCAGCAACGTAGCGACTACCCCCACTGTTACCTACAGGGAGAAAAAAGAAAAATAAAAAAATCTAGTCATTTGAAATACTTATTTTTGAGGAAAAGCACATTCTAAGCTACAGTGTTAAAGCCAGACTAAAGAGTTGACGACCTTATTTATCACCAGTGAAATTAAAATGGGGCAAATGCTAACTAGACCTCTGCGAGTTAGTGTAAAATCTATAGTGTGCACAATCTCACTGTAGAAATTTAGGAACCAACTTAAAATTGCAATAAAAACTCCAACATATTTTGTCTTAAATTCAAAAAGGCAGGCAGAAAACTGATTTACTTCTTTTCATGCTTGCAGTCTTGATTTTACAGCCCTCTAGAGTGCTCAATCCAGAAGTACTTGTTTATTTGCCTACCCTGCAGTCCTGAAAATTCAATCTAGGAACTAGTGGTGCAGCTTCACATTCCTGTTATTAGTTGGATTCTGAGTCCAATATTTTTGTATGTTATACAATAATATATAAAATAATAATAATAGGAATTTTAAAAACTTTCCTTTCAGCTAGTCAAATTTAGTAGCCAAAGAAAGATTTTCTATGCTCTACTATTTCCTGTAATTTTCCATAGCAATTTGTAAATTGCAGGAAATAAAGTTTTCATCTGTAAGCCAACTTTTTTTTATTATTAAAGGAGGCAAATTTTGCAGTTACAAGATAATGACAAATGACAGAATTATTCTTATTAGAACGAACAAACGGTTCACTTTTTCTAGGTTTAACATTGCTGTCTTACCAATGCAATCACCTCCATCCCAATCACATGCTGAGTTATTACAGGCTTTATCACAGTAACCATCTTTAATCCATGAGCCAGGACATCCCTCAGCACAGTTTGGCACAGGCCAAGTCAAGTAAACCTGGAACAACATTGCAGTCTCAGACCAGGACTGGTAAGCAGAATTCAACTGAGCTTGCTTCTTGGAATACAAAGACTTAAAATAATGCCTCCCTGTGTATAGCGCCTTAAGTATTCACAAAGCTTCACTAACAGCATTTAAACCCTATCACTTGCGAAGTTAACATTCTCCCTTTCAAACAGAAGGAAGAACTGAAGAATTCCCCAGGCCATACAGCAAGGCAGCAATGGCCAGAAATAGAAAGCAGGACTTCCCAAATCCACTTCTGCAAGCCGTATTCCAATGAGAATTAGTATTTTATCTTTCATCAGATAAGAAGGGGGAACTTAAAGCTCTGAAATAGCTCTTCACTTCACTTGTTAGCAATGAAGAAACACTGAGTCAGGAGAACCAGTCATGAGATAAGCAGCACATGCTGAACATAATCCCTGAAGCATCTGATCCTCCATGATTTAAATAATTCAAAGAACTTCCAAGATTAAAAAAAAAAAGTGTGTGGGCCTGTGTATTCTCAACTGGGGCGGCATTAAAAACCACATACATTTTACTCTAGGCCTTATTGTTTCAAGATTTTAGCAGCATATTTCCTACTAAAAAATTTACTGATCAGGTTATCACAACACTGCACCTAAGCTGACTATCATCATAACTGAGAAGAATAACTGAAGATCAACAGAAATACACTAACAATATGATTTTGCAATTATATGCCTACGTCCTTGAAGATTTAACACAACTAAAAGCCTCCTAACATGCTCAAGTAATGAAAGAGTAATTTTGGGGTAGCTTTAACTAATTTTGTACAACTTGTGTACACATCTGCCTACATAAAGTGTTTAATTCAGTGATCTCTAGTTGTGTACTTACTGCTTTAATACAAATAATAAATATAAATCTTAATTTTTAGCTCCATGTCACTCTTGCAGATCAAGCTCATGGATGAAAATTCTGCTGGCAACCAAAGCCTTTATGTGTGACTATTGCTAATGTTTCCTCACCCGCTTTCCTTGTTTAACCCCAGTTGTTGTTAATAGGTGTTGAAAGACTAAATTACTTGATGTTCACAAATAAGCAACAATATATCTTCTAGTAAATAATTACACATGTGATTATATATAGATTAGGCAAAGATATTATGGGTGTCTGGAACAGAGGTCATTAACGGCAAATTTAAATATTAGACCAGCTTGAACATCATCTGACCTCAGCGTTCCCAGGGAAGAATCGCTTCTGGTTTGTTTTGTATGTTTCTCACAAAATAAAAAAGGATTTACAAGGGAGGGAAGACTGACAGCTGCCAAACATCACATCAGTCTTACCAGTGCTCCAACAGAAAGTGAGAGAATAAGGAATAACACTGATAAACTAAAGCATAAGGCCTGACAGAGGAACCATTATACCACCAGAAACCTGTGACTGAACATGAATAAAAGTAATTCTGCAACCCAAACAAACATCAACACAGCAGGCTTACATCCAAAAAAAAACCCCACAGAGCTCTCCTCACTCTGCACCTCTGCTCACAATTGTCTAGCTAAGAATAGTGAACCTTTGGAGGTAAAAGGGAGAGCAGGGAGTGAAGACAAATCATATTTGCTCTCCCTCTCAAAGTAGTATTTCTTTGATTTTTATTATATTAGCATAGACAAGTTTTACATCTACTTCTGGTAAAACCTCCTTTCATGACGGCTTACCTTTTGACCTTTAGAGTGACTGTAAAAATCATCAGGCCAAACATCCTTCCCAAACATAACATCATCATTGAGATAGATAAACTTCTGAGAGAGGCCACTGATACGGTGAATGTGACTTTCAATAGCTGGTGAACTGAAGGTAGGCAAGTGACTCACATTCTGAAATATTTCCTAAAACAAAAAAGCCCCCAAAACCCAAAACAGTTTCAGAAGGCAAAATCAAATTTAAAATAACAAAACAAAACCCATAAAAGGTCAGGCACACCAAATATTTTATACTTATCTACTTAAAAAAAAAGTTTTATCAAGAACAAGAAGAGAGACGAAAGACAAAAAGTGAAAATATCTTAGAAAAAACCTCAACTTCACTATCTCGTTTTTCCACATAAAACCACTCTCAAGTCTGCTGCTTAAACCAGTTTAATGCAAACACACAAACTTCTCTTTCACTGGGTACTGAATCAGGCCCAGTGTACACATATTTATACTTGTCATGCAGTACAGGCTGCACAAAATTTCAAGCCAATTGAACCTGCTCCACCATTCAAAAAACTCAGGATTCTTCCATCTCTTTCAAGTAACTTCACAAGCAGACAGCAATAGAAGCTGAATTAGTATCTTGTTGCCAACTTAGATTGCTCAGGGCTCCTATAGCATGTCCAGATACCAAAATTACTCCCAAATTCGTAATAAGAAGCTACTAGAGTATTTTTGTTTAACTTATTGAGGAAGCTTGAAAGACTCCCTTTCTCTTTTTAAATAAGCTTTTTAGAATGTGTAACTACTTTTTTTGCAGCCATCTTCTTAGTTCCAGTAATTGTAACCCATCCTGTCTCAACACAAGCTTATCAGGTTATTACTGGTCCTGAAAGACTGTTTATGGATTTAGCTTACATTTTCTTCTCTCCAGGTTTTTTATTAATAGACTATAAAGGAAATTAGACATGGGTATACATTAACTGAAGCCTCACTGGCAAAAGTGGACAAAATGAAGGCTTGAAAGATATTCAGTTATCCATTTAGCCAAAATACAAAGACATATTAGAGTTGAATAAAACCATGGATGAGACAGGGAAAAGGTGGTCACTTCTACCTTTCAAATAAATTCAGCCTTTAGATGAAAGGGGACAAGTGCATTTCAAAACACACAGAATCTTTACTAGGGGCACCTTCATGCTGGTATTTATGTTTGTTTTGGGGGTTTGGTGGTTTTTTTATTTGGCTTTCGTTTGGCTTTTACCTGATGTGTCACTATGGTTACGCGAGGATTATCCAGGTTAAGCCAGGAAGGAATCTGCCCATTAGTAACGATGAAAATATGTCGTACCCAAGGGGCATGCCTCTCTATTGATCGTAAGGAGTATCTCAGCTCTTCATTATCTTCAAAACGGCTGGCAGAAATATCTTCATCCTGTTTAGACTAAAAAAAGAAAAAATTCCTTCTTAGATTTTAAATAGAATATTCAAGTTCTGATCCAGCTAAGCAACAACAGTGTGCTTTAGGATATGGGTGCATACGCATTTGAGGACTTAGACATTCAAAAATAAAAAGTATAGTGATTAAGCACCATTATTCTTCTAAAGGGTCATATTCTTCCGAATTATCAAGGTGAACAATACAATTTTCTGATATCAATGGCTGACCATGCTGCAAGATGACAGTGCCTTGTGTGATCCTGGCTCTTGAAAAAAGAACCCCAGAAAAAACACACCCTCCTATTTCCCTGAATTATTAGTCTCAATTATTTCCTGACCTTGATAAAACGCCAAGTCACATTTCAAATCTGTAACATCACCTTTAGAAATCCAGTTTTAAGAGGCTGGGGCCTTCCAAGCACATTGCATCATAAGCTGTATATAAATGTCACCTAATATAGATACACTAGAAGTGCCGTGATGTAGAAGCTCTTCAGTTATCCCCTGGCTCTTTTATTTTAAAGAACCTGAGCAGGAGAAAATTAACAAAACTGAGACTAATATTCACTATCAAATAGCTAAATGTTTCCATACGTTTTTGTTGAAAAGAAAAAAATTTAATTAGAAGCTCTTCAGGTAAGTAACAAAAGTAGGTTACATGACATTGTAACATATGTTTCTTTTCCCATCTATTAGAACCTAAACAACTCTTCTAAAAACAATTAAGGCTGCCTAAAAGAAACACTTTCAGAAGAAATACGCCAAACTAAAACAGGGAAGACAAGAAAAATGTAAACGTTTAACAATCACCATTTTCTCCGCAGATTCTACACACATTAAGTAAGTCTACTTTTTTTAATACATACAGTAACACAGCTTACACATTCTCAAAAACATAACAACTGAAAACATTTCAGCAACACCAGCATCCATTGGCTAGGTACTCATTTACAAAACAATGCATAATTTCAACAAAAGGAAGTATAAAGTTTGAGTTCAGGGTTTATATTAACAAGGAAAAGTTCCCCAAAAGCCAGGTTCACAGGATACAAAGAGACTACAAGCTTTACTGGAGAGGGCACATTTTCTTTACCCATGACACTTGACATTTACTGTAAAAGTAAACTCTAGCAGGAAGAAAACAAAGATTTTAGAAGATCTTATCTTGAAACAGACATCTTGTTATTTTATTTCCTTTTGCTAAACTTAACATCCCTGCTTGTATGAAAAACATTTGAAGTAAACCGCCTTTCCTTACAGACATCTGTATTTCAGGTCTTCAGAATTTTTGGAAGTGAAGTAAGTAGCATTTGCTTAGCATATACGATGCCGCAAAGCAAAAAAGGTCTAAGAAACATATCAGAAAGGAGATAATCATGTTTTTTAATAAAGCCCACCCTCTCCCCTACACAAGCAGCCTGCTGATCTGTCAGTCAGTATCAGTTAACGTTTCAGGACTGACTGCATACAACTTTAACAGAATATGTGCAGAAGGCAAACTTTTTCAGTTCACGGAGAATATGAAAATCTCAACTAAAAGTCATTCTGTTTGATCCTTCTTCCTCCTTCATTTCAGAAATTTGACAGTGTTCTTGTGATGTTTTTTTACAACATACTAAATACCAGATTCTTAACACTTCCAAGCTTCTGGAAGAAATCTCATGTTCCTTGTCATTGACTAGTTAGCCTCTACTTGTAGTTTTTAAATACTACAATCCTTACACGCCGTAACAGAATTTACCTACCTGACTTACAGAGCTGAGGTCCCATAGCAAATAAGCAGGATTAAGCGTCAGTTCTTTTCCATCTATAGTCATGTTCTTCTTTGCTTGTTTGCTCAGTTCTTGGAAACCTTTAGGGTTATTCAGTTGCAAGAGAGCCACGCTGGCTTCTGAATACAGCTGCAACTACACAAGCAGACAACAATTTCTGGCATGCACCACAGCAGCACTCCCCCTTTGCTAATTCCATCTTTTTGTTGTATTTTTCTCACTAGAGTTACTAATAAGAACAACTGGTAAACACTGCTTTTAAAGAACTACAATTCTGTAATAACACAAAAAGAGGTAGTAAAATGGGAAATGAAAAACATTAAAGATACAGAACAGTGCTCAGTGCTTGATTTTTACTTTCCAAACAAAATTTCTCTTACACAATGATCCAGCAACAGCAAAGCTGTCCATATTACAAATATTTCTGGAGTAAGTGAACAGAAAGGCCCCATCCATTCCCCCTTAAAAAAAAAAAATCATATTTTATTACAAGTCTATTGTATGACTGACAGAATCACACTCTTTTTCCATCTTAACCAAGCAACGTTTTCCTCAGAAAATTAAGGCCACCAACTCATCGTTGCTGTCAGAAGCGTGAAATTTTCAGAATGGTTCATAGATCAACCTACGGCTCAGAAATCTGAGATACAAAGGGCTCCAGAACTAATCCATGTGGGTCTCCAAGTCCTTAATGATGGTTGCCAATATGCTGTTAAGGTCATTTCTTAGTTGGGGACTGTTTGATCTGTTTGCTGTTTTTATCTCTTGCCACTAGTAAGTCTGCATATCAGATTTCATAATGCACAGGATAAGAAGGAGCTTGCACTACGCATCCTCTCTAACAGCTAGTACAGCTTACAAATTGCAGGGCACCAAAACATTTCACTAGAAATACAGCATAATCCAATAAAACGCTGTGTTTTCCATATGAAGCAGCATGGACAGACGCAAACAAGCTAAAAGCAGAACTGCACTTTGATTCACCAAGTGCACGCATTCAACAGTCTGAGAATAAATGCAGCTAATCATTAACAATATTTATTAGATGCTATGCTTAATTTTTGTTCCTTCATGCAACACAAGACAAATAAGCACATCTACCAGATTTTCAGTTGCATGAGATCTGTAAAAGCAATTCATAACTTAACAAAATTTGATACTGTAATGTTCAAAAACAGCAAAACCACCACAGTTTATTTCATAATACCTGTGTTGGGTTTTTTATTTATTTATTTATTAAATCTGACCCTTTCTGCTCATTTTAAAACAACTCTTGTCCCAGAGTTAGCACCTCTTCCCTTAGCAAGACCAGCTGTCCCACTTGTGACATTTTAAAGCTGTTGATGCTTTGACTCATATGCTATTTGAGATCTTTCAATCTGACTTATGAGGCCTGCCATTAGAAAAATCTGATAAATCTCAGACCTTCCAGGGAATCATCTGAACCTATGGGTGGAATCATCTGAACCTATGGGTGGAAAGGATGGCTTCAGTAGCTAAACGGCTGAGGTATAGTTACGGACTGCAGCTAGCAACCTCCAAAAATATCGGTATCAAAATGCTACAGATTGCAAAGCTGCCATCAGTGGGTATGTGCTTTATTTAGGAATACAACAGTGTCACGCAGTCCCTTAGAATCTGTCATTTAAAGCATACATATAACAAACCAAAAATATTACCATTCTAGAGCTGTGAAAGCATTTAAGATTGTTTAGTTTCTCTTTAATTTGTTTCCAGAGTCAACAAAATAGGTACCTGTACTACAGGTTCCTAACTAGATTTATTAGAGAACAAATAGTTCTCCCTTCCCACTGCTAACACAGCATATAGGCACTAGATTTTAAATATAACAGTCCAAGCACAAAGAAGTAGTGAAAAAACGTGCTCCACTACTCAGCATCGGCATTAAGATAACTCCTACATTGAACAAATTATTTTTATTACATCAGTGGTTTTTTCCACCAATACTTTTTCTAAGAAACAAGTCTTT
The DNA here is from genome assembly GCF_009769465.1 of Tauraco erythrolophus. Classification (NCBI taxonomy): domain Eukaryota; kingdom Metazoa; phylum Chordata; class Aves; order Musophagiformes; family Musophagidae; genus Tauraco; species Tauraco erythrolophus. Next base: position 65,263,465 of record NC_141468.1, on the reverse strand, counting down.
TTATAAGCAGAGCTATCAATAACATCATCTGGTGACATAACTAACTAGATTGTAATAAACTCAAGCTCTGCTCAGAGCATTTTGTTGCTGGTATATTCAAAATGAAATTCTCCCCTGGCAGATTCTACGATGTCTCACAGGTATTATCCTCCTCTCAGTGAGTATGACAGCAATTGTCCATTCCCTTGAAATACTATCTTCTAGAAGTCATCTCCATCCTGACACAGGCCAGCAGATCAAAAGGTATTGTGAAAATAGAACAGAAAAACAAGCAGGTAGATGCACAGAGTCAGCGTGATCAGGTGAGCCACAGCTTCTAACACAAGCAGGCTGAACAGACACCATGCAGGCACATGCACAGACCACCACCTGTGTGCATTTATATCATGCACTTGAAAACGAGACAGGAAAACTGCATTCTCCACACCAGGTAACTGTAAATGTAGGTTCTCCTTTGGAGTCAGCATGTTTGGCAATGCTTAGACTTACTAGACTAGGAGGCACGCCGGATGGGCTAAGCCACTCACTCCATGTGGAAGTAAACTTGAGAATGTGGAAATGAAAGTTAAGAGACCTCAAGAGCAGATCTTTTTTTTTTCCTGAGGTGGAACTCTTAACCAGCCTTTAAATTACTACGCTTTATCTTTTTAATGGCCAAAGCCAACTGTTAAGGAAGTGAGATGTTCCTTTTTTCACACTCCAGTATGGATATTTGAAAAACTCACATGCTCACATAGCAAGGGAAGGGGGAGGCATATGTTGTGTTAAAGAGATACAAAAAGTTTTACAAATATGAAATACTGTCGTATTTACAAATTTATCAAGTTCCTTTTACAAGGTAACTAAGTAGGAGGGTCATCTCACAGCCAAACCAATGCAATGCTTTAGTTGGTTTTATTTTGTTTGTTGTTTTTTTTTTTCTACAAAGCTTACTTACTACATCTCTGTGAACATAAAACACCAACCCCTGAAGCTGCCTGCCCACTCCATCAACACTGACAAGAGGAGCAGTAAGAATCTCAGATTCCCCAGCCTCAAGGCAGTAAGGACAACAAACACCCAGCATCATTGTGCCTACACATTCCTATGTGGATTTTCTTCCATTAGTAAGGCAAAGCCATTAAGACATTCCAGTCCTTAGTTTCCAACATAACTTGTCCATATATGTGTGCACATGCAGATTAAAGAGGAAACAATAATTCACAAAGGAAGGAGATCTGCAAGCTCTTGTCTTTCCCTGAAGCAATCAGGATATTAATGAAAATCAACTTTCTCCAAAAATTGTATATTATCTCTGTGAAATGGTGTTAGCATGATAGCCTCAAAAACCAATACCAACCATATCAACTCCTCTTGCCCTTCTAATCCTTTCCCTGTCAGTCTTTAGAGCACTATCTAGCTTTTAAGTCACAAGAGTCTCTTTTAAGCAGAACAATGATAGTTTGCTTTAGAAATGTCAGCAAAGGGGGGAACGGAAATGTGAAATTTTTTTTCAGTTGTTCTTCTTCATGGGCAGGTACCACAGAACATCTTTAAAGAAATACAGACAGCTGCACAACCAGAGTAACACCTCCATCTAGTGGATTACTAATGCATCGTTAAGGAAGCATGGAAAATAAAAAGCAGCCAAATATAATTTTCAACCACACGTGTCATAGCACATACAACACATAACGTGTCATAACACAACACATACAACATAGAAAACCAAACATGATTAGGTGGCACACTGCTGCTTACCTTTCTTCTGGAAATAAATTTCCATATCATTACACTATAGTGCAGGCCATAAGTACAAAATTTCAGTAGACCATAACACACAATTCACCTTAGAAAATTGATTCATTATATATTAAATCTCCACAATTTATCCCCCTCTAGTTGAGCTCAGCTGCTTTTCTCAGAGAGACTTTTAGAACAAGAAACACCTGGCCCAGATGTTCAAGCAATTTTTGGTCCTCTTTGGATATTTCAATCAAACAAACCAAAGCAATCCAATCAAAGCAGCATTACCAACATTCAACGCAAACGCATCAACAACTACACTCCTCCCTTTCTCACCTTTCTTCCCTTCTAATAGCAGCATTGTTGAAATTTTTAATTATTATTTCTTGACTTCCAGCATTGCATTAAAACAGTCACTTAGAGCATGCAGAAACCCATTGAGCATCAGGAGGCAGCTAAGAGACACAAGCCTAGCCTAAACTCAGGTGCAACTTTCTTCCTCAACACCAGGGATCTCACACCACTTCACAGACATTTGATTCCAGAAGTGATAGCAGCAGAGGAATTGCTGCAAATTTCAGTGGAGACCGTAAATAACCAACTTTTCTACTTCTTAACTGTAGCATTAACATAGCATCTCTCTTCTCAGTAAGAAGAAAATCACACTTGGTCATGTTTACCATAACCATGTACCTACAACTTCCAATGGATGAAGAACTGATTCTGAGCTATGATCTTAGTAAATGCTTCTATAGAAACAACCTCATCCACACTTCGTATGCAAAAATTTTTACCCTTGCAAATAAAACATTTCTTAGATTTATATAGGTATAAAACGAACAAATTGCTGCTATCAAGAGTACAGAACTCGCTGGGGAAGAACCTGCTGCTATGACCACACAGGGTACAATAATCCAAATTTAACTGTTCTAAAGCATCCACCACCAGAAAAAGACACACAGACAACAACAATGACCAGATGGAGAAACTGAAGAATGATTTGAATACCTGAGAAAAACTGTGTTTATACAGAAACGCACCTAACCAAATTGCAGAAAAGGAGCTCTTAGGAACAGATAATGAGCAGATCACAATGGTAATGTTCACACAAAGATAAGAACGAACCAGGGAAAAGAGAACCAGCACAAACAGAAAGATTTGTGATCAACCATATGACACGTGACTGACGACAAAGAGAAAAACACAAATAAGAAAAAAATCACGTAGAAAGATAATAGGCATGTGATGTCGCTTCCATAAAAACAGACCAGGAGATGGGAGACGTATCTAAGACACTTCAGAGATGCAGTCTTTATGTTCATTTGGACAGCAATGTGAAACCACAGCGAAACTCTAGCATTTTTAAAATTTGCTACAGAGTTAAGCTAGTGATCAGCTTGGATATGGACAACAGACTAGCCAGCTGATAGGAAATGAGAAGCAGAACACACACAAAGAATCCATCCGTCATGTTTTTTGTTGGACTAATACTACTAGGAGATCCTACTGGCACAGAAAAAATATGATGAAAGGGATCATCTGATGAAACAGAAAAAAGATAACTGCAATATAAGTAGAATCACTCCACAAGTCCTAAAACCACAAGATAATAAAATCAGCAGATGGTTCTAAAGTAATTAGAAGAAATCTGGATATTTCGTTCTTCCAAGGTGTTCATAAAAGAGGGAAGGTCTCTAATACAGCACAAGAGACATGGGCTAGTCTAAGAATAAGGTCTGTGGCTTGACAGATTTACAGCAGAAGTCCTGGGGAGAATTATTAACTTCTCAGTGCTGGAAGGAAAAATCCATACAGGAGCATTAAGGAGCAAAAGCATCAATGTTGACTTGAATTACAGTTAGATAATGCAATTAGAGAAATAACCACAACTAACAAAGTTAGAAAGTGCCTTGGGAGAACTGGGGAACAAGGGAAAAAACAACCAAAAAAAAAAAAACCCTCACAGAAACAGGTATTCTTATACTAAAAAAAGTATGTTTTAGCAGCAAAAATATTAGTACGGGCCATGACACCAGACACTGGTAAGGAACACCAGGTGTTAAACAACACAAGGCACCAGAACTCAAAAAAAAAAAAAAGAGTAGGGTACTATGGATAAAAGAACTGACCTAAGTCAAAATAATTTTGGAAAAAGAACATAAAGCAACATTTAAGAGACACAGAATGAAATATAAAACTCCAAATATTGTTTGAGGGGGGAACATTCCTAAGAACTACGTTACTATGAGAGCTTATATCTATGATGTTCAACCAGAGAACAAATATTGCCTAGGATGGTGCTCCAATATATTCCCAGATGTGGAAGCAGATAGATTTCTTTTCCACCAAATAACCTCTCAACTGATAGAGGCAATATTATTTCAGACACCAATTTGGTAATTAATGAGAACATTACAGAAGAGCTGCTCCTAGAAAATAACCCTAAGTCAGGAAAACATAAGCTAATTGATTTTAAATTGAAACAAAAAAAAATACTTGAGGAACATCTTGTTACTAAATTTCTCAAACGCTAAAGGGCAAGTTTAACAAATGAGAAGAGCTGGTATTCTGAGCTTTTCTGCTCCATTAAGTCAAATGTGTTAAAACTACCAAGAATCAGTAACTTAAGCTGTGGTGAGGAACTAGAAAAGACTCCAAATCCAAATGGATGAACTTGCACCCAAAGAAGATTCTTCAGACAGCTCAAAGTCAGGAAGAATTCAACCAACAATGTTCCTCATGCAAACTTGAAATGAAGAACTTAGCTTCTCAGACAGCAAAACTGAAGTACCATCTCCTGTTGGATAACAATCTCATTTCTCTGCAGTAAATACCACTTCTTTTAAGTGATTAAAAAAGTACCCATGGCACGTAAAACAAGCAGAGACTGGCAGACTGGTCATACAAATATCCACTGCTATTTAACCGATGTGCCACCAAGGAAAAAGAAGGAAGGATGCCTCCGTCACCCCAGAGCACATCTGCCATCATTCACCCAAAGCAGGGACAGATTCACAGTAGCAATTTTTGTCAACACCACTGATACACAGCAGTGGAAGGATACAAGGGAGGTTACATAGAAACGGTGGCAGCACTGTTTGCAACGAGCATAAATCTAGCACACACCAAGTCTCTGATTGTCTGCTGGCCTTGGGTTAGCTACGTACTACGTGTTTTTCACTGCGTGAAAAGTTCTGGTGACGCCTCATTGAAGTGCTGTACAAAATTGCAGTCAATCGTGTTGAAGGCAGACAAATCCACAATGGAAGTGGCAGGGAAGGGCTGTCAGAAGGATAAGAGGAAGGGAGAGCCAACACTGTGGGATGAGCACTGCCTGATTAACTTGATACAGCAAAGTGGCTAAGAAAGCCATAGCCACTCTCTATGAATACAAGACAGATGTAAACAAAGGCAAAAGAAAAGAGCTATTTAAGCTTAAATAACTGTTTAAGAGCTCTCTCTGTTAAGCTGCTTAAGCCTGTGTAGGAAGAGAGGTACAAATGTGTTTACTTTGGAAGGTTTCTATCATCATTGAGACAGCCTGTTAACAAGCCAAGACAAGAAATTCAACTTGCATTAAGTTGGAGTGGGACGAGTGTATGAAAGGGGTTACACAATATAGTTTCTGCAATAGCAGAATACATGATTTGTTAACTCAGCCTGCCAAAAAAAAAAAAAAAATGACAAGGAAAGGAAAGGAAGTCACGCTTATTGGAGCCCCAAGAACAAGCCGTTAAGTGAATTAGCAAATCCTATTGGTGGGCATCAGACTAAGGAAGACAGACTACCTGTGGATTGACATCCGTTTATCCCTGCTAACTCCTCCACAAACTCCCTGACCTCAGGCCCTTTCACACCACCAATCACATCTTTCTCCAATACATAAGCCAATGATTTTCACAGACTTTTGAGACTTTTACCTACGTGTTAAACCTAGTTGTAACTGGAAAAGGCGTCCAAATGGCAAGGGAGAATAGAAGGCACAAAACTTTAACAGATGGAATAGTCACACAAGTTGTGATCTACTGTTGCCTTGCAGGTGGGTAAGTTGAAGTGCAGCTTGCTCAAGATCATGCAGAGTACTTGGCAGAGAAAATACAGCATTAAGCTACGAAAAAATCCAGTGCTGCTAGTATTAAGATAATTCTTCTAAAAGCAATGAGGGAAGAAAAAAGCTAAGAAGCTACGTAAACAACATACTGTCACATGAAAGGAGCCAGTGCTATAGTATACTTCTGCAAGACAACAGCCTACAGCAAATGGCTGAGAGAAACTGAAAACACTGGTACTTTTTAACCAGTTGCAGGCTATCAAATCCAATGCCTAATAACTTGCAGTCACAGAATAAACAATTAGTCTTTTGAAGGCAACTTTTGAGTCACTGTTTACTACTCTTTACAACTCAAGAAAAGAGTCACACAGAAAAACAGATTAGTATCAGAAACATCCTAAGTCTCCTAGGCGAGTGAGATCTCGTATGTGAACCATTCCAAAAAAACAATACAACCAAGTTACTCTTTCTTCCAGATTCTTACCAGTTTTACTTTAGAGGCCAGGCTCTCTGGTAGTTTTGTTCGTAGCTGATTTGTTTCTTTGAACGTAGGTGGAAATCCACTAAGGAAGGCCAAGTCTTGCATTAATACTAGACCTGGAACTTCTTTGTCTGTAGTCTAAAAACAGGAAAACAGGGTATAAAGACTTTTTAAAACTTACAGCAATTCACATTTATCTGTCAATCCTTCATCAGGTGACAGATTTAATAGTATATATTTTGTCACTTAAGCCAAACTTCAAAATTGAAATAAGCATAATTTTAAAAGCTTTTACTTCTTACAACATGTGTGTTATGGAAAAATAATAGTACAGAAACACTTTCTAAAAATGTACAAGAAGTTTAACATCTACAAAAGCTAATCAAGATATTTTAAAAGTACATACCAAGTAACCCCTCCATACTATCTGTTTGCTGTTGTCTTTTAACATTCCAGAGTGGGCAGTTTCAACTAGAACAAATAAAATGTGTTACAAATCAAAAACTGAAAGTCACTTTTGTATATTCTAGTAACTAAGATATAGTTTTGCAAGTTAACAAGATTTGGATATTTATGATGTGAAGAGCTGTTTTTGTAAATGGAAAATAATTCTTGGTGGTAAAATAAACACCAGTGGTTGGGCTAGTGGGTCGCAGTGGTAGGGCGCTACATATGAAACAAAATAAGACAACCGTATCTGCTCTAAGATCCTATTTGTATATGCTGAACACAAGGATATTTTTGTTTTAAGGTATGCAAACCTTTAAAAAAGGGCAGAAGTTACTGCACAATATTCAAACTAGATTTCACAGCAATTAGAAGAGGATTTCTAAAACTAATCTTCCTCAGTCTAAACCTCAGTCTTTTGAGATTATCAGTGCAACACAGATACTCAGACATCAAACCTGTTTTGCAATAGTCTTCTAAAGTATGGAACCCTAACAACCTGTAATCAGTTGTCTGGGAGGTAAGCAAACAGTATCATCAATGTCATCATCTAGAGGAACAGACTGGAGATGAGAGACACTGAATGACTTGCTAAAGTCAAACAGAAAATTAGCAGCAGAGTCAGTACTGGAAAGAAAATAAAACTTAATTCACAGCAGGTTACTGAAAACCTTCCTCTAGAAAATCCACCTGGAATCTGACAAATAGGTTCTTACCATCCTTTGGGCTATCAAAAACAATTACTGTCACATTGGTAGAAGGATTTTTTGGTTTTGCTACAAAGAACATGTTGTTAGCAGCTTGTAAAGCAGGATGAATGGACAGCAGGTCTTTCAGCGTGACATTGGTAGGCAGCGCAGGATCCAGGACAAGCATTGGCACTTTGATGCAGTGTGTCAGCAGACACTCCAGTTGCTTCTCACTAAAGCAAAACACCAAAGGTATATTTAACACTAGTAGAAAATTTAAGACAAAAATCGATGTTAGATGCAGTGAAAGATGTTTTTGTAAAATCTGATCGATTATTTCTAACATCTGTTGGGGCAGGGAGAAATTACTAAGAGCATGCTTATTTTGTTGCACAAGGGGAATCTCTCATTGTTACAGTTTAGTTCATTCCCATAACTGTTTTTTCAAAAGTTTCCAAGATTTCAAAGTTTGCCCACAGAGGAGACTTCATAGAGATCTTTAAACAGCAGAATGACAAAGCCAAATAAAGAATGTAACAGACCAGGCCCTGCTGCTTCCTGGCAGCAGAGGCACAAGAGGCTTGGCCCCTCCGCAAATAATTACCTGTAGTGCCACGTATGCAAATGACAAGTGAAAACAACGTTGAAAAATCCACACCTGGAATAGGAACTATGCCTAACCAGTGACAAGGACACGCTTTCTGAACTTCAGAAATTGTCATGTTTTAAGAAGCTCACTCATAAACGTCACAGCAACATTACTTTTATTCAACACATATATTACCATGTCGCCAACTTTTCTTGAAGTGACACAGAAGGAAAGCATGAACAGGCTATAGAAAACAAAACAACGTCCCCAGACAGCATCTGCTTTCAGCTAACAATGAGTAGGATAGCATTTATTCCAACTTATGCCCGAAACCACAAAAACTCACCTCCTCTTTGTTGGTTCTGTTGCATTCTTTCCAAGGATTTCCCTATTACAAAATCAAAACGACTACATTAAATAATACTGAGTTGACAGTAGGGAATTTAGTCTAATTTCAGATTGTTAACTGAGTCAAAGACGCATTGTGAAAGCACCGACAACCCAGTTCTAAGACTGCCAAGGCCTGGCCATTGGCCTTGCCAAGGCAAGCACAGGCTGACATACGTGCCCCTCACTGCTCACCCTTGTGCAGTGTAGCTCAAAAATTCTTGGTTGTGCTGGCAGCTATGGCAGCAAGACTCTTTCTGCTAACAGGATTTTCAGGGGTTATTATTAGATTACTTAACGAAACTGATGTTGATATGAAAAACACGAGTAAGAAACCAGGATGAAGTGACCTGAAACTAGGCTGACTTAATTGTTTTGCCTAAGATACCTATTCTGATAAGGTCTATCATGCATTTGTCATGTGCAAATAGAAGTTAATGAGGATTAATGCAAAGGTAGTGCAGTGCCGATGCTAAATAATAATCATAATATCAGAAGGGCACCCTTCTACACACACAAATAGAAAGATAACCACCATCCTTTGAGCTACTCTCTGCCACTGAAGTATAAAGCACCTGGAACATGATTAGCTCAATTCAGGCATATCAACAAGAAAGTTACAATTTACAAAGTTTTGCTATGCAATACAAAATACACACTCATTAGCAGAGACTTACAGCATCCTTGCCTTTGTCTTCTGCAGTAATCTTAATCCCGTGAAACAGCTCTTTTTGTAACAGTGCTAACTGATTTCAAAGTACATGAAAAAAGTTATCTACAAGTGAGAGAATCAGGTGCCCCTATAGATAATGAACGTGGCATGGACATGAATCTTGCTCATAAACTTGATATCAACTTTCAAAATCAGCGTTATGGAAAAAACAATATGTGTTTTTTCCCTTTGTAAAACAGGAATCACAGCATGAGTGTGACAAAGCTAAAACCACTAACATTTGCAATATGAACTGCTAGGAAAAGATTAGCATAAACTTGAAAGCTTTTCAGAGCAGAGATCGTGCCTATGTTTAAGATGTTTAAACTTGATGGATTTAAAGTTCTACTAATACCTTCATTGTTTATGTAGCAAAATAAAGATCCAGAATTTCAATTGTGATCGCATTGTCAGTGGTACCTAAATTGCAAGTCATAACATGCCAAAACTCAGATCAATCCACTCACTTGTGGATTTCAGGTTATTCTGAAACTATTACTGCCCTTAAAATACAGACTTGTTCTTCCATTTAGCATATTTTCTGGCCAAAACAGATCATGTGACAACAGAGTGCCTATTAAGAACTAAACCAATGGTTACAAGACACAATCCAAGGTATCTGCAGCAGTCTGTGTCTGAAGCCTTAGATCAGTAATTTGCAGAAGAGTATAGCACAATCTATAACATGAAATGCAGCAATACATGTCCTTCCCTCCTTAGGTAGAAGGCTGACTCATACCTTTATAACAGGAATAAATTATTTCCCTCTTTCTCGGTTTCAGTGTTGGGGAGACTACGAATCTAACTTTAAAAAGGAGTCTTTAAGAAATACGTGCTTAAGATTTTAGGCCCATTATAAAAATAAATACAGGGGGCAGGGGCAGTGAAGAGGAAGGGGTTGAAGACAGGTTATACACTTGAGATACAGTTTTATTATTATTATTATTTACAAATTGAGTTATAGAAATCAGTACAAAATTACATACAAAAAGCATAATTTTCTGCATGGCTTTTTAAAAATTCAAGACAGAACAGTCTTAATTACTTTAAATTCTTATTCTTTGTATCTTAAACAGTTTTCTGATTAGATAGTACTTCATAGCAAAATATAGAACTGAAACACGGTTTTGAGAATAATCAAATGAAGTGATAAAGTGCGCTTTGAATTTTCATGTTGAGTAACATGCAAGAAAAACAAAGAGGGCCAGTACTGCATTAGATTGCTGCTGTTGGTCAAAGGGAAAAAAACACATAATCTTATTACCTCATTATTTTCTGTTCTTCCTCCATCTGTTCTCTCACCTGTTGCAATTCTTTGATCAGTTCAACATCTGTGCCGTTCACCCAGGTGTACACCACATCAATCGGCATGGGTAAACAAAGCCTACATAATTCAAATGAAAGCTACATGAGCTGTTTAATATTACAAATGCTTATGACATCCTACAATAGCAATTTCTGTATAACAACAGAAACACTTGGTGTCTGCGCTGCAAACAAGACAAAGCAAAAAGCTTCTATTTAGCTATATATCTCATCTCTCAACTATACACAAGCCTTTTGACAAAACAGCACAGACACAAAACCAAAAAGGACATAAAGTGGCTATAACAGTTCAGTAACTAAATGAAATCTGAACTTCATGCTCTGAATTTCACTGACGTTAACCTGTAACCCAACTCCTTTGAACCCATAAAGTATTTCTCAAATCCATACCACCATCCAGGCACATCTTTAATTCACCAACTACGTTAGACAGGTCAGCACGAAGTATAAAGACTTAAATCATACTTGCTGTTTAATTGCACAGGCCAATAAGATCTCAGCAGGACCAGGTCTCTACCTTAGGAGTTCCTCTCAGATATTAGTAACATATTAATTACAGGGCATTTCATAAACCAACAACCTAAGTAGGGTACATAAATTCAGAGTCTAGAAACAGCAAATTCATTCTTGACACAATTTAATATCCTGGAGCTGTTTCTAGACAGTTACAGATTTCCTAGCATACATAAGGCAGAAGAAGAGAAAAAGGGTTGGGTTGCTTTTTTTTTGTGACAATCTCCTTTCTGAGGCCTACAGCTTTGTTTCAGTGGGTACTGCAAGCTGCTGCCATAGGCGAATCCCTCAGTCCCTGACAACAGGAGGATACCTAAACTATTACTTTCAAAAGTACCAGGTCAAGCTACTCAATATCTTCCTGAACTGTAGATGGCCTTGCAAACATTGAGCACTTCTCTAACACTAAGACCCAGGGAGTCACACAATGAGGTTTTCAAGGAAAGTGTTTTGCCTTCCCCCCACCACCACTGCATCCTTCAAAAAGCATTCGAAGAGACAGAGCTTATAGGTGAGTATCTCCTCCACCTTCCTTTGTACAGCATGACATGCAGACAACTTCCACCCAGCATCATTTTCTACTGGCTGAGATTCAATAACAAGCACAAAATTTGGTAAAAGGGCAGCCAGTAGCTGATCACAGCACAATAGACAGGAACATTTTATACTCATTTTGTCACTGCTTCTGAGCTACAACGCTTAAAGGATAACAGTGGGTCACTCAGACAGTCCAAACATCTAAGAAGCACTGCCTTCCCCAGCAGCACCACCCAGAAAGTCTCCCTCACCTCTGACATGCACCACTACTGGAGGCTACACGCTCAACAGGCAAAAAAAGTTAATTTACTAAATACAACTACCCTTCTAATCAGTTATTTCACCTCTTTCTCAGGAGATGACACTGGCTTCTGGTTCATTAACAGGTGCGACTCAAGGCATGTTTTGAACTAAAAACTCCTCCACAGGAGTAGAAATTCAATGGCAGTTCTTCCAGCTTTTCCACGTTTGTTGTCATCAGTTAGTACAAGAGTGTTTTAGGAGGAACCATCTGACTCAAGCTAGGTGATTTCAAAAATGCCCAACCCTCAGTCTTCTGGGCAAAGCATAGTTTCTTTGCCCAGGCTTCATTGGACAACATAAAATATCAAAACAAAAAAAGCCTCAGATCCAGCTCTTTCTTGGGTAAGAGGCAATTTTGACTTCTTTGAAGCCTCTCCCCAGTTTCTCATTTGCTAAAAGTGTGTTTCCATGTAATAGCACATATAACTGCGATTTGCCACGCTTAATTTTTAGCATTGAAATTATGTCACATACAGCCAAACACTAATAAACTCCATAGAGGAAAAACATTTTAGGTCAGATGCGGGTATGTCAACTCTGAACTAACCCTGGCATGGCAAGCTCTTTCGTCACTACCAGTGGCAACAGAGACCAAGAAAAAAGGCTATTAAAGCAAGTAAACTGTTTGCAGATTCACTAATCTAATTGCTTAAAAATTATCCAAATAACTTGGATAAATTTTCTTAACTCATTTTTACAGCACACATTGATTGAGAAAGTAGTGATTATCAAACATCGTAACAAAAAACAGGTATCTTACACAAATTAATTTGTTGCTCCCAATTAGGATCAGTAACACTGTTAAGGTATCCCTTTTTTGGTCTTTGTCAAAGCTTTCTGGTTGGTTTCACAGCTTCTTAAAAAGTACTGAGAGTTTATATTTTGAAAAGCATGTAGTGGCATTTTGCTTTAAAATTAGAAAGGAACAGAAGTGTCATTTCTGCATTATCCTTCTCAAACACTATTTTTAATATGCAGAGTGCTGTTTTGCAAATTGTTGAAGGACAGAAAAGATCAAAAACTTCCTCCCTCAAATTCTGTAGCTGTGTTTCTCCTTCATATGGATTTATGCCTTTGGTGTTCATCACAAATACCAGCCTGGCAAACAGATTAAGCCCAAGATAAGCTGCCTAAATGGGAATTAGGTAACACCTTTCTACAGAAAATTATTTTCCCATTTGCTACTGATTTTAATATCAGCAAACATGGACTTTGGAAACTTTCTTGGAGACTCCCAGACAACAAATAAGTTGAAGCTTGTTTTAGATACTCCTTTACATTTTCCTCTTTCAAAAACTTACCCATTTTTTACTTGCAAACCTAAAAACATCAATAGGATCCTGCTAGAAGACAAAATCAGGGCCACCAGCTCTCCCAGACAGGACAGGAGACCTGTCACATGCTGCCTCTTCTATGCACCAGTTGGGAAGCATTTTCTGTACCTGTGACATTTGTTTACATATGAGAGCCGCGCTCACAGCCAAGACTGCACTGCAGCCAGAAGACAAAGCCTCATTGTTTCAGCATCCACAGTTGCTGAAGGAGTACAGCAGCCTCTGGATCTCTCCCAAGCTACCATACGGTGATCTTCAACCTTGCTGAGCCTCTTTAGGAATGAGCATAAATCTATTACGCCCTTAAGCTCCCTGCTGTTAACCTACCAGCCCTCCTGCCTGTTGCATCTCTGTAATTACCCAACAACTGCAACTCAGCTGTTCCATTGCTATTCCCAGCGCAGTACCTCCTGGCTCCCTAATTTGTGCATCTTTTCTGCTCTCCAGCCTCAATCTGCTCATCAATGGCTCCGCAACCACTGGTGGCTCTCGCTTCCTGTACCATACTGAAATCAGTCTGTACCCTTTAAAAGCTGAGGATTGTTTCGTCACATTTTGTATCCATACATATTGTGGAATTTTAAACATGACTTGGCCATGTCCTGGAATAGCAAAACTACACTTCGGCATTCGCCAAAACGTAGAATTTGCTGGTGGAGAGTAATGAAAGAGAGTTCTTGTCCAAGACTCTCATGCATGCAACTCCATTATTTAGTTTCCTTCCTTCCCTTTTATTTTCATACCAAAATTAAGTCTTCAAAAATGGGTTTGGATGAGGTGGCTTGGTAAAAAGCCCTGGAATTTCTACTCTGCTGTCTCAAGCTGTGTAAGAGCCTGGGCAATGTAAGAAGGAAGTTTAGCAGTTGATGTGCCAACCGGGAAAGTGCAACAGCTAGGATGCCAAAGGACACAGACAGGAGGGAAAAAGCAAGTCAAAGCAACTGCTAAACTCCAAGGTAAAACAAGACGACTTCCTTGGTCTGTCAGAGAACAGCATTAGTAGCAGGAACTAACGAAGCTAGCAACATCACTGTTTTTAAGTTGCTCAGGAAGAAGAGCTTTTTGAGTTTATAATCAGAGGGAGCTTGCCCACATGCACAAATTCGCCTACATTCTGAACACTGAGATTTTCTTTATAGAAGTTCATAACACAACTGTTCGACAAGAAAAGAGATGTTTTCCTGCAAAGCTCCTAGAAGATAACGCTAAATTCAGTTGAAGGCCCATTAATATTTCTTAAAGGCCGCGCAGCTTTTAATTTCCAATAAGCAGTGGATCTTCCAAACCAACAAGCTTCCTGTTCTCCAATTCTGAATATTTTTCTCTAACACTAAAATAAGAACTGATCAAAATCAATCGATAAGCTAAGATCAAAACCGGAAGTCCACAATCCTCAGTTTATGTAAAAAGCATGTGACACCCTACATGTTGCATTGATATTGTTACTGATACTTAGAATTTTTGGTAATTAAAGTTTAATCAATAGTTTTAATTATAAACTAGTTAGTAGTTGATTTTAATAATATAGAATTATAAGAAATCTTTTAATGAAAAGTGTGCTCATATAGTAAACACATGCTGCTATGAAACTGCTGCTATGAGACTTCTATAGCCCTGTACCAGGACCAAAGGGATCGGTCAGAATCATCCAGTAAGGACATGTAGTACAAAGCACAAGTTGATTTGTAAACTGATTTATGATACCTACATAGAACTAGAAGAATGCATGTAGCTATCGAGATCTAGATTAATGAAGATGAGGAAAGCCAACCGTAACGGTTTCATAATGGTCTATGGGTACCTGCCAGAAAGTGTGAACTTAAGCAAAAGGTAATTCCGGCAGGGGGAGATCGCGACCACCAACTCACAGACCACCTACCTATATTGCACCCCAGACTCATTTCTCGATGATTCTAACTTTGATGGCACAGAATCAGAAATGGGAGGAGAATATGCTAATGATTTTCAGGAATTTATATGTTTATGTATGATTTACTAATGGATTTGCATATGTCAGCTCTATATAAGAAGTTTGATTTCAGTGCAAGGTGCGCACGTTAGGAGGAGATATCCCCCGTGCACCCGGCGCCGCAATAAAGAAGTGTCTGCTTATCTACATCCCATTGGTGTTGATAAGTTTCTTATTCCGGATTTTCGGTAACAGTTTTGGCGACCCAGATGGGACCTCGCTGAAGGAGACCGGAGGAGTCGGGGACCTGATCGGTTCCAGCCGGCACCGAGGATTTCTCGGGGACACCCATCGATCCCCGATCCGTAAGGTTCTTCGCGACGTCCCCTGGATTTTGGGTAAGACACTTCTTTCTTTTGTTTCAAACGAGTGGGTTTGAGTCCCACCGTTGTGAGTGGGTTTGAGTCCCACCACATAGAGGGGGTTCGAGTCCCGCCTCTGGAAAGTGGGTTCGAGTCCCACTGCGAGTGGGTTCGAGTCCCCTCGCTGTACCTGCCTGTCAGTCGCGGCGAAAGCTGCGCAGGGTTGGGCAGAGGATCCTCGTGGAGTGGAAGCCTGGGCGTCTGCCCGTGAGCCATAAGCGAAAGCTATTGCAGGGTTGGACATAGCGGAGACTTGGAACCTATATGCCAGCTATAGTGTTCTATAAGTTGTGCCTCTAACGTAAGTTAGAAGTTTTCTTGTGTGTTATATCGTGGAACCGTTTATCTTGACCGAGTACTAAGGTGCCGAGTTTGTGTTTATTGTGTTACATACTTGTGCTCAAGGTAATAAATTACAGAACTGTGTGAGTGTGACCGTGAGAGAGAGACGTGCAGTTAAGCACGAAGTGAGTGCGGGGTCCGGATTTGTGGCTCTGCTATCCCGTAAGGGGTGCAGTTGAAGAAAAACAGTGTGACAGATTTGAGTGATTATATATTGTATTAACAGTTATATCATGGCATCTAAGTTAACTCATTTGTTTAAAAGTAAAAGTATGAGTAATTTAGCTGCAAATGACAAAATTCCGAAAACTTCTCCGTTAGGATGCTTATTAGTACATTGGGGGGACATAGGAGATGATTTGCGAAAGAACAAAATGATTGAATATTGTAATCAGTGGTGGCCGTTGTATACGTTAGAAGATCAAGAAGTATGGCCTGTGAATGGTACTTTGAATTATAATACTATTTTTCAATTAATGCTGTTTTGTAGAAGGGAAGAGAAATGGGATGAATTTACCTTATGTAGATTTGTTTTTCTATTTGAGACAAAGAAAAGATTGGCAGAAAGAGTGTAAACTAGCAGATGGAAAAGGTTTGATAATGGCTGTTGCTACAGGGAATAAAAAGGAGAAAAAGTGTTGTACAGTGTGTGAAATTGGGAAGGATTGTTTGAAAAAGAGGATTACTTCTGAAGTTGATGAGGGACCAGAATTAGACATATCTCCTCCTAGGAGAGAAAGAAATCAGGGTCGAGAATATCAGGAACAGATGCAAGAAGCAGAAAGCAGTGGGACTGAGGGTGCCGAGGAGGGTCCCTCTGAGATTGTAATTCACACCCCTGTTTCTCAGAGAACTCAGCAGCAGACACACACAGCAGCTCCCCTGCGGCAGGGAGCTGGCAGCGATGGGCCGGTGTATGGAAAGGTGCCTTTTTCAGTTACCGATTTGATGGCTTGGGAACAGGCAGCCGGGCTTTACAGAGAGGATCCTGAAAGAGTAGGAAGAGTGGTGGATACTATAATTAGAACACAGGACCCAGACTGGAGTGATTTGCAGGTGGTCTTAGATAATTTACTGGATGATACAGAAAAGCAAATGGTGTTGGAAGCAGGTAGAGCACAGGCTGAAGCGGCAGTTCTGAATGAAAATATGACTGGAACTTTGGAACAGAATTTTCCATCTGGGGATCCGCAGTGGGATCCAAATCATGTGGAGCACAGACAGAGATTGAGACGGTATCAAAAATGGATTTTGTATGGAATTAAACATGCCATGCCTAAGTCTTTGAATTGGTCTAAATTATATGAAGTAAGGCAGGACAAAAATGAATCTCCCTCAGTGTTTCTAGAAAGACTGAAGGAAGCTGCCAGAAAATATACTGATTTAAAGGTGGAAACTGAGGCAGCACAAATACAATTGGCTTTGATTTTTATGGGACAATCAGCACCAGACATAGGAAGAAACTTCAGAAATTAGAGGGAGAAGACTCTAGGAGTTTAAATAAAATGATGGAAGCAGCCTGGAAGGTGTATAACAATAGAGAACAGGAGGAAAGAAAATCTCAGGAAAACAGGCTGCTAGCAGTCATGACAGGAACAGTGAATAGAGGACGAGGCAGGGGAAGAGGTTCAGGATTCGGTGGAAGAGGAGGATTTGTGAACGGTGGTGGCAGGAATTTTAACACTCCCCTAGGAATCAATCAGTGTGCTTTGTGCAAGGAAGAGGGACATTGGAAAAGAGACTGCCCCAGAAAGGGAAATGCTCAGCAAGAAATAGCTAAAATCATGATGCTGGATGATTGAAGGGGACCGGAGGGGAACCCAGCTGAGCCTCTGGTTGTAATTAAGCTGGGAGAAAAGGAAGTTAAATTTTTAGTGGACACTGGAGCAACGTTTTTGGTATTAAACACCTGTAAGGGAAAAATTGGAACAAAAACGGCAAATATTATAGGGGCCACTGGGAAAGAGGAAAGCAGACCATTCCTAAAACCCCTGGATTTAAAATTTGGGAAAAAGGTAATCACTCATGAATTTTTGTATGTACCTGAATGTCCGGTACCCTTATTGGGAAGAGATTTATTGTCTAAATTAAATGCTCAGATCAGTTTTGAAGAAGGAGAGATTCTCTTAAAAATACCAGAATCAAAAACAAGTGAAATTCTGATGATCCAAGAAACAACCGAGGGACAAGAAATTCCTTCGGATGTAGATTTGGCTGTGATTCCCACAGTATGGGAAACGGATATCCCTGGCAAATCAAAACTGGCAGAGCCTGTTAAAGTAGAATTAAAAGAAGGAGCAAAACCAGTCAAATTGAAACAATATCCAATTAAACCAGAAATCAGACAGGAATTGAAGAAATTAATTGACAAATTCTTAAAGTATAAGATTTTAGAGGAGTGTGAATCCGAATACAATACTCCTATCTTGCCAGTCAGAAAACCGCCCGGAGAATACCGGCTGGTACAGGATTTAAGAGCAGTGAATCAAATAGTCAAAGATATTTACCCAGTAGTAGCTAACCCGTATACATTACTGACCTCGTTAAGAGAGACCTATCAGTGGTTTACAGTGCTTGATTTGAAAGATGCTTTCTTTTGTATACCCTTGGAAAAGGAAAGTAGAAAACTGTTTGCTTTTGAGTGGGAAAATCCACAGACTGGACGAAAAATGCAGTTAACGTGGACAAGACTACCCCAAGGATTCAAAAACAGTCCAACGATCTTCGGGAATCAGTTGGCGAGAGAACTCGAGATATGGAAACAAGAGAAACCAAGGCCTGGGCATCTACTGCTACAATATGTGGATGATATACTGATTGCTGCAGAGGAAAAGTCGACCTGTATCCAGGTAACAATAGACCTTTTGAACTTTCTGGGACTAAATGGGTACAAGGTATCCAGGAAAAAGGCCCAGATAGCTTGCCAGACTGTGATATATCTGGGCTTTGAAATTTCTAAAGGGCAGCGACAGTTGGGAAAAGGTCGAAAAGAAGCTATTTGCAATATACCTGAACCAGAAAATATTCATGAACTCAGAGCATTTTTGGGAATGGCCGGGTGGTGTCGTCTTTGGATTATGAATTACGGGCTGATTGCTAAACCTTTGTATGAAGCCCAGAAGATTTCTCCTTTTGTGTGGGGACCAGATCAACGAAAAGCTTTTATTGAATTAAAACGTGCTTTGATGTCAGCACCTGCTTTAGGACTCCCAGACTTAACTAAGAACTTTCAGTTGTTTGTCCATGAGAGGCAACACCTTGCATTGGGAGTGTTGACCCAGAAGATGGGCAGCTGGAAGCGACCTGTCGGATACTTCTCCAAACAACTGGACACAGTGAGTAAAGGATGGCCAAGTTGCCTGCGAGCGGTGGCAGCAACAGTGCTGCTGATACAGGAAGCTCGCAAATTGACTTTGGGAAAGACAATAACGGTCTATGTCCCACACATGGTTAATAACTGTTTTAGAACAAAAGGGGGGTCATTGGTTATCCCCAAGCCGGATGATAAAATACCAAGTGGTACTAACTGAACAGGATGATGTGATTCTAAAAACAACTAACCTGGTAAATCCTGCAGTGTTTTTAAGCTCTGCACAGGAAGAAGGACAACTGGAACATGATTGCTTGGCTACTATCGAGTATGTTTATTCCAGTCGTGAAAATTTGAAAGATGTACCACTGGAGCAACCAGACTGGGAATTGTATACAGATGGCAGCAGCTTTATGGAGCAAGGGGTCCGATACGCTGGATATGCGGTAACAACAGACACCACAGTTATAGAAGCCAGAGCATTGGCAAGCACCACATCTGCCCAAAAGGCAGAACTTATTGCCTTAATTCGAGCCCTAGAATTAAGTGAAAAGAAGAAAGTGAATATTTGGACTGATTCCAAGTATGCCTTTGGAGTAGTGCATGTCCATGGGGTTCTGTGGAAAGAAAGAGGATTATTGTCCTCTCAAGGATCAAACATTAAGCACCAAAATGAAATTTTACAATTGCTGCAAGCAGTTCAGAAACCAGAACAAGTAGCAATCATGCACTGTAAAGCACACCAAATTGGAAACACAAAAGAAATTGTTGGAAATAATTTAGCTGATAGGACAGCAAAGAAAGTAGCAAAGAACCAAGCGTTCCAAATGGCATTAATTCCCTCCAAAACAGTAACCCTCCCTAGGGAAAAGCCAAAATATTCAGAGGAAGATGATAAATTAAGCCAGTTATTAAATGCTAAGAAAAACTTAGCTGGATGGTGGGTAACCCCTAGTGGACAAGTAGTGGTCCCGCCCATTCTGATGAGAGAAATAATTCAAACAAAACATCAGGAATGTCACTGGGGAGTAGAAGCTTTGGTAACTTCCTTACAGAAACAAGTAGTATCGGTTAAAATGCTAGGATTAGCTAAAATGATAACTGAAAATGTGAAATATGTTTGAAAAATAATCCAGTATTCAAGAAAAAGTCCAAATGGGTAAATTAAAATCTGGCACAGAACCTGGAGATTATTGGCAAGTAGATTTCTCAGAATTACCTAGACAGAATGGGTACCGGTACATCATGGTGGGGGTTGATACTTTTACAGGATGGCCTGAAGCTCTTCCCTGTAGCACCACACAAGCAAAAGAAGTAGTAAAATGGTTACTACAAGAAATAATTCCAAGATTTGGAGTTCCAATTGGAATTTCATCTGACAGAGGTCCACACTTTGTTACTGAAGTAGTCCAAAGCATTAGCAAAGTATTAGGCATTGCCTGGGATTTACATGCATCTTGGAGGCCACAATCCAGTGGAAAAGTAGAACGAATGAATCAGACTCTAAAAAGACAAATAAGTAAAATTTGTTAAAAAAAAACAAATTTAAAATGGCCTCAAGCATTACCTTTGGCATTACTTCGAGTCAAAGTACAGCCAAAGAGTGGAACCTCTATCAGTCCTTATGAATTGTTGTATGGAAAACCTTATGAGTCCCCGGAACCAAATCCAAATATGCATGTAAAAGGAAAACAAGATGTATATAACTATTTGCTTTCTCTAGGGAAAACCTTAGCTGCAATTCGGAGTGCTGTGATTTGGAATCGACCTTTATCTTTAGACACTCCAGTGCATGATTTCCAACCAGGAGATTATGTCTACGTAAAGACGTGGACTTCTGAACCTCGGCAAGAGCGCTGGAAGGGACCTTTCCAGATACTGTTGACAACTTTCACAGCAGTCAAGATTGCAAAATCTACAGCCTGGATACATTACACCCGAGTGAAGAAAGCACCAGCACCCTGGAAAATTGTGAATCGTGATCCAGAGACTTTGGAACTGACTCTGAGACATGTCTAATTTCTCATATCTGTTCTTAATTGTTCTTTGGATTTTATGCTGGAGGATGGTACTGGTAAAACCATGGACTGACTTGGTGAGTAGGAACAAAAGACAATTAGAAACAGAACAAGTGGTTGAAATTCCCAAACAAACCTCTGAGGAAAATTTTATGTTAGGATTAATCAAAGGATTTGCCAATTTGCAGAATGTTACACAGATTACTGCTTGTTTACCAATATCAAGAGCAGTAGGTGAATCCATTCCATGGGGAATCTTAACTATGAATTTGACAAATCAGGAACATAAAAATGAGACCGCTCATTGTAAACAACAGCCAGTGACACAATGGTATGAACAAGTGAGATATATTAGAAAACAATGGAAGTCCCCGGGAAGTAAAGATGAATGTACAAAATTACTGAATTCAAATTTCGTAGACATCAGTGGAGGCTGGACAGGACTAGATACAGGATATGGTTATGGATGGTGTTCTTATGATGAACCAATAAAGAAAAACGTGAGCCGTATGGTAATGGAATGGAAATGCAAAGAAAGCGTTCAAACTTCACAAAAAGAACAACTTACTTGGGAATCAATTTGGTCCATGACTATATTCTCCCAATTTCAATACATGGCAAAAACCCCTTGGTGTTTTGCGTGGGTGGGGTCAGTTTCTGGATATTGGCCAACAATAACAGATAGAGGAACTACATCACTAGAAGAGGAAAGTCCAGTATCTTGGTGGAAATGTGACAAAGTTTACAATTGTAGTACAGTAAGTAAAACAATACAAGAAATTCCCCCTTTAGCAGCTGCAGTGAGATATGGGTGTTTCTGTCGAGGACTCAAAAACGATCTTCAAGTGACTGCAGATTATCAAATTAAAAGGGGAACATTTATAAGCTGTAAGAAAAGTACAATCCAGAGTCCTGGACACCTGGTCTGGGCACTAAGTGATGGAACCTGGACAACACACTTACCATTAGATGGTAAAGTTAAACAGATTACCTTAGGCATGCCAACATTGTGTCCAATTTGGAAAAAATCACCATTTAAAGGACCCTTAGAAAATCTAAATTTAAAACGAACTAAAAGGTCCGAGACAGATGATATTTGGAACGAGCCATCAACAGGATTAAAAATCAGCTGGGCTCTTGAGTCTCTTTTAAATCCTATAGCCTCATATAGAAACAGAGAATGGCTGTATCATTTAACAAGTCAAGTAGAAAAGTTAGCGAATGTTACAAAGAAAGGATTCAAAGAATTGAACATTCAGTTGCAGGCAACATCTCGAATGGTACTTCAAAATAGAATGGCCTTAGACACGCTTTTACTCAAAGAACACGGAGTATGTGGATATCTCAAAGATAAACTAGACCACTGTTGTATACACATCCCAAACGTTACACAGGATGTGAAGCATGACTTGGATTTGCTAGAAAAAGTTGAGAAAGAAACAGAATCAATCCGAGAGGACATGTCAGAAGATTGGATAGGGAAAATTTTCAAAGGACTAGGCTGGAATCTAAGCTCTTGGATCCAATCTTTGATTAAAACTCTGTTTCTGTTGCTAATTGTCTTCCTCATGATCATGCTAATATACAATTGTTTAAAGAAACAGTTTGCTAATAGACTTGCAATTAATCGCAGAATCATGAGACAGTTACCTACTATTCCACCAGACCAGGGTTTATCGCCAAGGTATGCTGAAACGAATCTCAGCTTTGAACATGATGATAAGTGAGTATCAAACAATAAAAGTAAAAGTGGTGAAAGTATTGAAATAGCAATTTCAACACTTTCAAAGGGGGGAAATGTTACTGATACTTAGAATTTTTGGTAATTAAAGTTTAATCAATAGTTTTAATTATAAACTAGTTAGTAGTTGATTTTAATAATATAGAATTATAAGAAATCTTTTAATGAAAAGTGTGCTCATATAGTAAACACATGCTGCTATGAAACTGCTGCTATGAGACTTCTATAGCCCTGTACCAGGACCAAAGGGATCGGTCAGAATCATCCAGTAAGGACATGTAGTACAAAGCACAAGTTGATTTGTAAACTGATTTATGATACCTACATAGAACTAGAAGAATGCATGTAGCTATCGAGATCTAGATTAATGAAGATGAGGAAAGCCAACCGTAACGGTTTCATAATGGTCTATGGGTACCTGCCAGAAAGTGTGAACTTAAGCAAAAGGTAATTCCGGCAGGGGGAGATCGCGACCACCAACTCACAGACCACCTACCTATATTGCACCCCAGACTCATTTCTCGATGATTCTAACTTTGATGGCACAGAATCAGAAATGGGAGGAGAATATGCTAATGATTTTCAGGAATTTATATGTTTATGTATGATTTACTAATGGATTTGCATATGTCAGCTCTATATAAGAAGTTTGATTTCAGTGCAAGGTGCGCACGTTAGGAGGAGATATCCCCCGTGCACCCGGCGCCGCAATAAAGAAGTGTCTGCTTATCTACATCCCATTGGTGTTGATAAGTTTCTTATTCCGGATTTTCGGTAACAATATCAGCCTGAAAAACTCCATCAAACCACCACTGATACAGTGCAATACTGCAGGAAGAGGCCCATTACCGCATTTGTAAAGTTAGATAATAAAAACAAATTGAACCTCTGACAAGGGTCTTCCAAAAGTTAACACATGCCTAAAAGGATATTTCCAGAAAGACTTTTTGTTGATATGAATTTTTATGGGCTCTTGGTATCTGCACACAAATATCACAACAAACCTCTCTGTCAGGCCTGATATAAGAATATTAAAGGCATATGGGTGAACTGGAATAACTTAAGCACCCATCATGAAAACCTTAAGCTTCTGCTCAGGCAGTCAATAGTTCCTCTTCAAGCACTCGATTTTTTTTTGCTCACAATTCACAGAAATCAACACTAACTAAAGGAGTGCTTTACACAATCAAAATGAAGTATGAAAAGATAACGCAGAAATGGGAACTGACTATACCTACATCACAACAGTAAGACTTGCAATTTTGTCTCAGACAAACTCAACCATTTTATAAAAGCACTGTACTTAATTACCACAAAGTCAGACATTTGATACTGACAAGAACAAATTACCACGCTTTCACTTCAGCACTGCAGAAACATGTAAACATTAAGCTAATCTTCCACATGAGCTGTATCACTCTGCTTTCATCTGCCATCCTTTGGAAAACGGGGAAGGGGAGTAAGAGATGAGACTATAAAAAGTGCATAGGATTCACTGACACCACGCAACGTACTTTTACAGAGTTTTCTCGCACCAGCTAAAGCATGACAAAGTGATCTGATCATTTCTGCTGTCCCATGATTCAATAAACCTCAAGATTAAGCATCCGCTTTCAGGGTTGTTTTTTTGGTTTGGGTTGGTTTTTTAAATTTTTTTTCCAGTTGAGTGTATCAACACTTAAAAGTCACACGATATCTCCTTAGTAGCTTCTTCCACCTACCAATTCACAGTCCACTGACTTCCTGAGCAACAGACCTCACGACTATTCACACACAAACGATGAAACCACAAGAAGTCATGTAGGAGTTAACACAGCTGAAATAAATGACCCATATGACTGTTTCCAACTCACTGTGAGTGACTTCTCCCATGCACTCAGCTTTAAAAAGCTTCTTACTAGCTTTGTGATTTCTGTACTAAATAATGTCCCTCGTGAAATGTCACAGAAAACGTAAGGTAAATAAAAATAACTTTTCAAAACACTGAACATTAGAATTTTAAGCACACAGGAACAGTACTTCTATTTTCCTATCTTAATATGGAAAACATGTCATGTTCTCCCTTTATTGGTAAAATTATCACCATTTTGATGTTTCATTAGAGACTGGATGAACTAAATGCTTTTAAAATGTAAACCGTCTCATATGACTAGAGCTTTCAAATGCCAAACATTTTCCAAGCTGAGGCGTTAAGCACTAACTCACAATTTTAAAACCACCAAGTTTAAAATTTGCTACAGATTTAGAGCCCATGCAATAAGGTCCTACTTAACAGTATGTTACTTCATCTAGAACACATGATTTAAATATTTAAAAATTCATTGAACAATAAAACGTGCAATACTGTCAACTGCAAGTAAAGCTCACCGATTCTGAAATGATTTGCCAGCAACGTTGTCTCTGTACGAATCAAACATAACATGATACTGGTCTCTACTCCACTCCAAGACAACCTGCAAAATAAAAAATATTAAAAAACTGAAAACACTTGATGTGATCACCTTCTAAAATTAGACACTCAAATTTCTCTTTTCGAAATGTTTAATCACAATCAATTTCATTCAAATTGATCTATGCATTAATGCACAACTGATCAGACCTTAATCCAAACTAAGTTCTTACACTGAGCCAGCAATCAGACCCAGAACTTAAGAGCACACTTGATTTAAACAAACTTCATTTTTTTTCCTCTGCAAGAAAGGATTTCACGTTTTTACAGACACACCTTTTAAGCTACTATTCATTTAGATTACATCCTCCTTCTCTCTTAGCCTTTAAAAATTCAGGAATGTTTTCCCGAAACTAAGATCTATACCAAATATATTTCAATACAAGCAGGAAACACCAACCCCTCAGCATAATTTTGCTCGTCTTCCTTTCTATTCTCATATAGGACAAATTGAAGTATACACACCTCTGAAATCTGAGCTTTGCCAACAACCAGCCAGGCCAAGGCATATCAAATTATGCAAATTTACCTGGCCACAAACTTAGAACACAATAGCTCTTTCCCAATCCAGGTGATGTCTGACATTGCAGCCAGACTAAGCCAACAGCAAAGTATTCCTGCAGGCTGCAGCCTCACTTCCATCCCCCTGCGTTTTCTGCCACCCCACTTTAGCTTGACACGAGTTCATCACATCCTGCCGTGAGCCAAGTCACAAAGGTAAACCTTCAAAAGAGGTTCACCATCAAGATGAACCTTCAAAAAGCAGAGCACCTGATCTTCCTCTACTTGGTTGTTGGAATAATAGATGAGAAATGGTGGGAAAGCACAGCTGAAGGCAGGGCTTGATGACCCAGCCATCAAGGTTGCTTAGCTTAAATGTCACCTGCACACCACTTAAATGCCCTTTGCCAGCTGTCCCCATTCCCAGGCATTTTCATAAATTAGCCTTACCGGAAACCAATCACAAGCCCATTCTTACTTTGGTAAGCTGCAACTCTACATTCTATTTCCATTCTTAAATGTATATACACACACACAAAACAAAGGCACATAGTTATGTTTCCAGTACTAATAAAGTATCTGACATCATGGTTCTAAATAGAAAAAAAAAAAAATCAGACTTTTCAACACTAAACATGCTTAATATGCTTTGATATAGCAAAAAACCCCATAAGTAATTTGAGATAAAAATAATATAAAACATTCAGGTTCTACTCTGAGATAAACTTGTACGGTACCTTTTACAGCAAAACTCCAGCCTTAAAAACTACAGGAGTGTCTTGTGCTGCTTTAGAGATGAAGGCGTAGTGACTTATTTTACCTGGATTAGCAAGTATTTATATGTACTGGGGAAGAAAAAAAAAAATACCAGGAAAGGATAGTACTTACTTTACACTGTTCTTCCTAGATTTAAATTTTACTATTGCTTATTTCTGGTATTATGGGAGCTATGAAATATACCATTTCTCTAAGATAGCATTCAAAGCCATCACATAAAGACTACCTCCCTCCCTTTTAAGGGGTTACACATCTCTATACCCTCATGCCTGCTAAAGCAAATTACAGCCTAGAGAGCAGGGAAGCCCCATCGTGTGGCTGGATGACAAGCACGCACACATACGTCTGTCAAAGCTGGAACGAGTCTTTCCGTAACCAAGATCACATTCATACAGGTTCATTCCCCTTACACAAAGGACACATGATTTCCCAGGTAAGCATAAAATCTTCTCCTTTAAATACCAAACCCAGGAAGCATCTTAAAAACACACTACTACACTTTTTCATGTGCAAGTCATTACGTCCTTCTGCCAAATACACTAGGCTAATACTGCACACTCTGAAAGATACCCACTGCTACTGATAATGATGAATTGCCACACACTGATCTGCTTCTAGAAGAAATACAGAAGTATTTGAATAAGAATGTAATTTATTGTATGAATAGTATGGGTCTCTGGAAGAAAAACATTAACCATTCAAGCATTTCACCTTAGCCTTGGTGCAGCTATAACCAAAAAGACCCAGGACAGCTCTCTTTAGAAACACATTTATGACAAAAGTGAAGCTCTTCCCACCTGATACTTTTTTTTTTTTTCTGTAACTGTTTCTTCCTGTCCCATTATTTATGTTGCAATAATGCCTGGAGGACACTTTGCTTCAACTTTACATACTGATATTATAAAATCATTAAGGGAACAACATTAAAGAAAAGGGGAAAGACACCCTCTATTAGGAGATACTGTATCAGACAGGTGACAACAGTGGCTCTAGTATGTTCCAGTCATAAAACATTTTACAAGGCTGAGCAACCTACAGAAGGACAGCCAAGAAAGGTTTAACACCAAACTGTCCGAAAACTCAACTAGGTTACAGCATTGGCTTAGACCCAGCTACCCTGTATGTTTTTGCAGAAATGCTCCTGAATCTTTCTTAATGCACTGTCACGTCATTCAGCTCAGGTTTTTTCTTGAAATCATTTTCACCTTGAGGCTGTGAGGACATCATTACCAATCTCAAATTATTTGCCCTAGCCATTCATTTTTTATGCCAGCATTAATATTGATATTAGCACGACCCTAAGCAAGCAGACCTAACTTTGCCTACTAGGACGAAAAAGCTGGCTCTGGGGGTGGGGAAAAGCAGAACTGCAAACACTGCTGAGACACCAGGGTCTGATAAGCATTGCCTCACACTGCTTTTTATTGTTTGACAGTTCCCTGTAGATTGCTAAAAACGGTTGACCTGATAATTACTAGAAAGATTTCTGGTTTGATTTTCGAAACAGCCTTATATATTTTTACTAGTTGCTGCCTTGCAGACTCTGCACTCAAGAAGAGAAGTGTTTTCCGTTCCCACTACAGTTGTCAGAAGAGGTCTAACAGTGTTCTCTCACAAGCCTAGTCACATCTAAATCCTTAAGCTACCATCGTTTACCAAAACACATCACTTTAAATCACAAAAGTAACGAGCAAATGCATGCAAACATCTTTTACCATGCTCATCTACCATATTTGTAAAAAAAAAACACACCACCACACTTTTTTCTGTATTTCTGTACAGTCATTTCATAAAGGGTGGAGGGTTTTTTGGTGTTTTGTTTTGTTTGGGTTTTTTTAAAACATTTCTGGTCACTTTTCTTTTTTCTTAACGTATAATTTTGAAAGTTTACTCTTACATGAATCTGCCAGTTCTTTGCTCACTGTCTAAATAGTATCTAAGCTTTCCAAATAGCTCTAAAAGGGCTGGAAGGAGCAAACTAAGATTTGGAAGGAAAATAATTCTGAGCAGTGATTTTGACAGATTCTCAGCAAAATCAGCCATAACCTTGACACCCACTGAAGCGTTTAAAAAAAAAAAAAAAAACACTTCGAAGTTCTAAGGAATCCTAAAGTTGGCTTTAAGTCCCCATTCTGAAGAAAGGCAAAAGTACACTCAAAAGTTTCACTGCTAGGTATATACACCAACCCAAGTTGATAATCGTGTACAAACAGCTACCTAAGAGTACTACACAACTAAATAATTTGCTGATGGCTTTCAAGTGTTTCAGGAACCTGAGAACCCGTGAACCCTGAAAGACAGCAGGGATGAAGTACGTTATGCAAAGAAGACATACAGATACACAAAATAGAGTTCTGATTATGTTATGCTTGATCAGGAGTTTCAGGTATTACTCTTCCTAGTTCTTTTTTTTTTTTTCTGTATCTGAAAGAGCCCATCAAAATAAAAAAGAGAAGGAAAAAAAAGGAGGGGGGGGGGAAGGAACAATTTAGGAATCAGGAAATTCCAGTCTGTTTGCATTTAACACTGTCATCCTTTTACACTGACAAAAATACATTCTTTAGTTCCCTGAATACTTACTATATTCTCAAACACTACACTGAAGCAGGATTGTTTTTTCCCTGCTCCAGATTCTTTCACTGATGACTTTCAAAATAGGTAGGGTAATATGAAGCGAAGCTTTAAAATATATATCGGTACGAAATTATGTACAGAAAAAGTAAAAGTTATATTGCATCACTTACAAAATAGCTTGCAAACTGAGCAAAACAGACTGCTGAGCTGCAGGCAGCTTGGAGGCTACATTTAACCCCTTAAACTCCAGAAGACAGAAAGATTCTGTCACTTCTGGACGCCAATTGAAGGTTACATCCCACGCAGGCTTTAGAAGAGTCAAATTAAAAAAATAAATAAATACAGCACTAATAAATCACCTGATAAGGGAAGGGGAAAAAATTGCACAAGACAAAACCAAAACACAACACCAAAACAAAAACACGAGCTCCTGGATCATGCAGACTTTTCTCAGCTCCCCCCTGCCAGGGCCCGCAGGGGCTGTCAGAACCCACCTCACCACCCCCTGGGGGGGCAACGTAACGCTCGCGTCACACCTGGCGTCGGCAGGGGAGCCGCGCCGGTCCCCACGGGCGCGCTTTACGCGCCGGCCGCACCGACGAGCGCGGAGCCGGTCGCCCGGCGAGAGGGAGCGGCCACGCAGCTGCTTCCCAGGATGCGAGACCTCGATCCCCGGCACCCCGCACACACGGCATGGGGAGGGGGCGAGGGGCTCCGTGTCCTTCCTCAGCCGCGACGGTTCATCTCCCAAAACAAAACGGGAGCGCTGTCACCGTAACGCACGTTTTCTCCCTTACACCTTTAATTAATTAATCAATTAATTAACAAAACGAGCGTTCACGCCCAAGCCGCTCGCTGAAGGAACTGGCGGCTCACGGGACATGACAACCCCCCGGCTCCCGAAAGGTTAAAGAAAAGCCCCGAACCGAAAGGCACCCGCGCCCCTCCCCGTGCCGTGCAGCCGCGGCGCTGCGCCGGGAGCCGCCTGCGCCATCGCCTCTCCCCGCCGGCACCGCTCGGTGGGGAAGGGGGGGCAGCCCGGGAAAAGGGGACAGGAAGATGGGGCGGGTGGGGGAAAACAGCCACGCCAAGCCGGCGCGGCGCCGTACTGACCTCCCCGAACTGCAGGGCGGAGACGATCATGAGGACGAGGCCCCCGAGGCAGAGGCAGGGCCCGTACCTGTGCGACAGGCACGTATAGGTCTGGCGCTGCAGGAGCTTTAGCAGCATGGCCCGCCGGCGGCCGCCACCGCCTCGCCCTGCGCGGCGCGGCCCGGCCCGGCCCGCCTCGCCGTGCGCCGGGGCGGGCGGGCGGGTCCCGCCGCTCTCAGCGCCCGCCCCGCTTCCGGCGGTGCCGCGGCGCCGCCTGGCGCCGCGGCACCGCCGGAAGCGGGGCGGGCCTCAGCGAATCCCGGTGCGATCCGCTTCCCGCTTCCCGGAGAGGTGCTTCTGCCTGCGCGGCTCGGGAGGGTGGCCGCCTCCGCCGTGCTCCCCCCCCCCTCCCCCCCCTCCCGCTTCTTCGGAGTTTTCCTCGGTCTTCCCAAAGGGCCCGACTCCAGAATGCCATAAGGGGTCAGGCTGTAGGATTTTTTTCCTTCTTTGGCTTCTCGCTCACGTCACTGAGTGCTGAAGGCTTCGAGGCACGTCGATGGTCTGGACCTGTCGGAGGTGGCGGATTGTCCCTGCGGTTTTTTTAAGAAGTCGGCTGGGTGAAAGAAATCCGGATCCAGCACCGTGTTGGCAGCAGGTGGGCCACAAAACGTGGCGAGTCCTCTGCATCTGCGGTGCTTTGCTGACAACAACGCTCCCCCAGATGTTTGATAAGTGAATTGATGCACGTGAAAATAGGCGCCCAGGAAAGAAAAATCACACCAGTTTCATTTCGTTGTCATGATCGTACTTCTGGCTCTTCCCTTGTTACCTACTGACTGCAGAATAAAATTTAAACGTTTTGATCTGTAATGTCCTGGGCGATCTTGATATTACTTACCTGCAAGACAATTTTTCTGCACGATTAAACACTCCAGCTGTGGCCAGCAGAGCTGCACCATCTTGTCATGCTTCTAGATACACTGCAAAGCAAATTTGCTTTCCCTGTTTAAGAGGGATCAGGAAGACTCTTGGATATCATAGGGATACAGTAGAGCTACATGCTGAGATTTCATTTAAGCGCTTCCATGTATTTTTCAGCACAGAAAGTGCAGGGATAGGTTCACAAAAGAGAAACCACCAGGGTAAAAGGAGGTTATTCATGGAGTTCTTCAAGAACAGCTCTTGAGGCAAAAACATGATAACAAGAAGCTAGTTAGAGGTCGCTAGCTGATAGCGGACTCTGCAAGACTATAATCTGCATCAGTTTGGTTTCTGCCGTGAAGTTCAGCCATCTGCATAGGACACTGCTGGTTTCACCAGTGTCAAAAGTTTCTCCAGGCAAAGGCGCTTCTGGTTACCAAAGCAACATAAAGTGGTCTCATAGGCCCTCAAGAGGCCAGGGATGGTAGCACCTGTCTCTGTC
The DNA here is from genome assembly GCF_009769465.1 of Tauraco erythrolophus. NCBI lineage: Eukaryota > Metazoa > Chordata > Aves > Musophagiformes > Musophagidae > Tauraco > Tauraco erythrolophus. The sequence continues at coordinate 65,231,813 of NC_141468.1, read as the reverse complement.
GTCCTTTATCCCTGCATCAAAAGGTCGTCTTCTAAGTATTACAAATCGATGCAGTGACTTCTCTGAGTAACAAACATCACCCACGTGTTCTTATTTTTCACTGTGTAAAATAACAATGCCTGACCACTTCCAGAAGTTTGTCCTAGTGTATTTACACAGTTGTGGTGTGAGAGGACTGCACTTGGCTGTACTTCTTTAAGAAGTGTCCAAGAGTGCATGGCTCTTTGGCACAGCTTTCCCAATCCACGGAGCCCTACTCCTATTTACCTTTTCCGTGCCACAGTGTTTTTCCTTTCTTTATGGGCCATGGGATAGGATGGCAAATTCACTAGAGGCTACCTTCAGAGTCCCAGAACCCAACACACAGTGCTGTGTTCCACCTCCCTATCATGTGTTATCAGCACTTATTTGGCCCTTCATGATAACCCAGCCCTCCAGCCTTGGTACACAGAAGCCTCTAGCTAAGCTTTTATCACTTGTGTGTGTGTTAGCCAGCACTTTCTGCTAACATATGCAGTCTTCTTCCTTCACATGTTCTCACCAACACGGCAAGGTACTACCCTGGGGGAATATGATCTTCAGATACTTGTTGGTACTTCCCTCACCTGCACCTCCTGTTCGAGCACTGTGTTATTAGCACTGAACGGCAGCATCTCTTTACCACTGCCTACAGCACTGTGGCTGCAATACTAGTGAAATTCTAAGTCAGCACACAAGTTTTCATTGAGAACTGAGGTATAGCATGTATGCAGATTGTGAAATCAAAAACATTGGTTCTGGTCAACAATATAGCATAAATATAGAAATGGACTAAAATGTGCTAAAGGTATGAAGCTGAGACACATAACACCGAAGTAAAGCAGCAAATCAGTCAGGGAAAAACAAATTACTTGAGGCACTGGATTGACAATTAGTGCAAAGTGTGGGATGATACATCTATACAGACTAATAAATACTTCCATATAATAACAACGTGATAAATCCACCAAAATTCACAAAATCTTTTTATGAGTTTATAAGGTATCAGCCAAAGTATTCCAGTAGATATAGAGATGTAAAAAGCTACTGTACAAATCATGATGGGACTATATCTGTCCTTCCTTGTAGAATACTCATGTTCCAGGAATATATATTTAAACTGAAACAGATGCACAAAATGGAACAACCGGATCCTGACTTCTGAGAAGACTAAAAGATTGTGGCTTGTTCGCATCACAGGAATGAAGATCAGAAGTTTATTTAAACTAAATTCAATATTGACACCAGGTTAAAACAACAACAACTGAAAAAAAAACACACGAAAAAAAAACCAAAACACAACAAAACAAAAGCATGACAAACAAAAAAAAAAAAAAAAGGAGAGAAAAACAGGTTCTGGAATATATTTGAAATACGAATAGCAGGAATACCTATCAAGCCTTCAGAGACAGCTTAGCCAGCTTGTGACAGGAGACAGGAGTCTATACTCCAAATAGTTCCCTATATTCCCATTTTGGCATGGGTTTGTACACTGTTGCCATCTTCAGTCCATCAAAGGCTTAATTATTCCATGCAACACAGAAAGGTATAATGGAAAATGGGTGAAAACAAGGCCACTCTCAACTCACTAATTTTTTGCGAGTTATAGGGTACACATAACAGATACAGGTTCAAATCCCTTTTGAGACCATCTGAATCCAAGTTGCTTGGATCCTTCCACATCTGTCACTAAAAATTCTTTCCAACCTCCAAACCCAAAACCAGATCAGGGACCTTGTGTCACTTTGCAACTGGCTTTGTGAGCATGGCTCAGGCCAAATTCTCTTTTTTGCAGTTTTATCTAGCTCATTGCTTAGGCAGCTGTCCGGATGAGTATCGTACTATCGTATCTGAGAATGGGATACTTAACTTTCTTCATGTTCCCCCCTCACTGTACAAGCAGATGAACCCAGATATTCTGCTTGTAGCAATAAATTCCACTAGGTGTCAGGATATCTAAAAATTAGACACTGCCATTACGATCAAACACGTACTTAAGGGCATTGCCAAATCACTATCAATGTAAACTGTTGGGCTCTTGGAATAATCTGCTTAACTGCACTTGTATTTGTATTAACTTGAGGATGCACATAGCAGCACTTGAAGCAAAGGTGTGCCTTCTGTGGAACATTAAGTAATCTAAATAAGCAATCAAATAATTATAAACACATTTTATCTCGATCCTGAATTTCTGCACTTTGCCCTCACAACATTTTCTATCTCTTAGATCTCAGAAAGATCTTTGAATTTGAGATTTTTGTTCTTACTACAGTTAGACTTTCTTTCTAAGAGGGAGTAGAAGCTACTTTCAATAGGAAAGTAATAGCTAATTCTTTTAAACAGGACTCGACATATCCTGTAATGTTCAAAGGCTTCAGGAAGGCAGGAGTTGCTGCTACTTTTCTTCATGTCTACCCTGGGAAAACAGCGATCACTCACACTGTTGCTTCCTTAGAAAACCTGACGTATTGTGGAATACTCTTTCCAAATCTTTCACATTCTAATTTACTGAGAAGGGAGAAGAATAAGAGCTAAATATCCAAGGTAATAATGTAATTGTCTTTGTTGAGGCAGACGACCAGAAATGATCAACCTAGCATTTCCGGATTCGCTGTTAGCCAAGAATAATATTCACTGCGTACTCGTTGAATCTTGCTCTAAAGCAAAGAGAATTAATGTCCTCATAGGCTTCCAGTGTTCATCACTGTACCGTCTGTTTCACAAACATGGATTAATCTTGTAGCACTTCTGTGAAGCAAATATTACCAAGCACAAAGGCAAAGACAAAATTTAGCAAGTTTGATGCCTGCTTCCACTTTAGGAAAGATTCTTCACAGCACAGGAGCTAACTGGTAGTACTCTGAAGGCTCAGCAGTTCGCTGTTAGGAACTTTGGTTGCATTTGTGAATGCTCAGAACTTCTGAGCATTCAGAGGTGTCTCAAGTCAGGCAAGCAAAAGTAAAGAGCACAGAGGTAATGACTTACTTGTGGAAAGTTTGTTTGAAGCAACTTGGCCATCATTATCGAAGAGTTTTGCAGCAGAGACAGAGGCCAATTTATATTCATTCATTGTAATTATGCAGCCATCATTTCTATTCCTGCCCTATTCACAAGAGATCTTCTATGAACTTTTATAAGAAACCTAGAAGTTCTTCTATGCAGCTGTGAACAGGTTTACCCCATGCACTAAAGGACTGAGGAGAGAAAAAAGCTGCCAATTATTTCACCACTCACTCTTGTAACGCATATGCTCAGAAGGATTAAGTCTTCAAAAGATCCTATAAAAATGCCTAAATTCCTATTGATTTTAGTGGCAATCTAGACACCTGCCTAAAAGCCTGTTTCATAATTACCTTTGTGCATCTGGTCCAAACAGTCTCTTTTCAGTAACATTTAAGAAAAAAATGTAATGAAAACAGTTTTGTTAGTGTAAATATAATCCAGAAATCCTACTCATTTTTGTTTAGTTGTCAGTACCTACTGTTGAAGTTACATGTATATATCAAGTGAACATGACATGTACATATCTAGGGTAGCTTTGTCCTGTTTAGCAGAAGATCAGAAGTAGTGAGGAGTTGCCAATGTGGACATCAGGGCAGGTTACGTGAGCTCCTGGTAAAAAACATGTGCGTTGTTAGTCCACAGCAAAAGCTGTGTTGCCAGATCTTCACAACTAACATGATCTGTGGCAGCTGAGTTAAAACTAGCTGAGTTGCAGCATGACGTTTTGGCAGCTGGGCACAGTTGCTGACGCAGCAACAGGGACCTACAGTCCCTCTCTACAGCTCTGGTCCATTTCTTCCCCGCCAAAGCCCTTCAAAGGTTTCTCTGCTACACCCGCAGAGTATCTTCTGTGTCTCTAGGAGCCAAGAGGGGACTTTGCAGAGGGCTGGCCCTAAACAGCAGTCAAAACTGGCTGGTGTGCTTGCCAGTATTTTCAAGAGCTGCATTAGCACTATATGTGGAAAGAAAATGGGAGACAATAGGGCCTTCTAGGACTTCTCTCATCTCCCACTCTCCAAGAGAAGTATTAATATCTATGCTTCTGAAATCCTATTTAAAGCAGTAGCCTTAGGCATATTGGAATGAGTAGCTCAGTACAGTGTGGTGAATTTGGTAGTACCACTATCTATCAAATATAATAATTAGATCAAAATTATTCATTCAGAACATAACAGAGTAAAAGACAGTCACGGGACAGTAATCAATCCTTAAAAAAGTCATCTCATTTTGACTCACCATTTATAGAGATCTTAGCCTTTGATAGGACTCGATCCCACTGATATTATCTCTAAAATAGAGATTCAATATAAGTGATCAGGATGCCAGTTTCTGAGAGATGATGTTGGTCCCTGATGTGATGCCTTGTAATGGATTATCTCTAAATTGGTCTGCAGTAATTTTAGCCTCATGAGCAATTGCAACCCAGTTATATGCAGCTAATCAGAGTTTTCACTCAGTTCTGCAGCAAAAGTGGAAATCTGAAAATTGTGCTCGATTCTTCAGTGTGTCACTAGTTTTGAAAATCCTCAGATGTTCATCTCCTAACCCTCTGGATAGGTGTGCAAGGGACAACGACATTCTGAGAATCTCTGAAAGTGAACATCTAGATGAGGCTGAGGCAGTATGTGCACCTGCCACTGGAATCAAATTTTCAAAGCATAATGCTCACCAAGATTTTACTCTGAAAGACCTCATTATTTTCTGAGCACTTCCAACTAAAATAAAAAATGCCTGCAGAAAGCAAGAAGAAACCTTTTGAAACTTTGCAAATAGCTATACAACGTCAATGTGGTTACCTTAGTGGGCAACTTGTCCTGGTCCCATTCTTCTGCAGAATGTCAGCTACTCTTCTGTAGAAGAAGGGATGAAGAGCCATCAAGTACTGAAATGAGTTAAATTAATCAGGGAGTTAGGTTGCTGCATATTTAAATAGAATAGACTAGAATAAAACAGTATAGAGTATTGCAATGGGAAGGGACCTACAACGATCATCTAGTCCAACTGTCTGACCACTTCAGGGCCAACCAAAAGCTAAACCATGTTATTAAGGGCATTGTCCAAATGCCTCTTAAACACTGACAGGCTTGGGGCATTGACCACTTCTCTAGGAAGCCTGTTCCAGTGTTTGATCACCCTCTCAGTAAAGAAATACTTCCTAATGTTCAGTCTGAACCTCCCTGGTGCAGCTTTGAACCATTCCCGCAGGTCCTGTCACTGGGTACCAGGGAGAAAAGATCAGCACCTCCCTCTCCACTTTCCCTCCTCAGGAAGCTGTAGAGAGCAATAAGGTCATCCCTCAGCCTCCTTTTCTCCAAATTAGAGAAACCCAAAGTCCTTAGCTGCTTCTCATTGGACATGCCTTCCAGCCCTTTCACCAGCTTTGTTGCCCTCCTCTGGACACGTTCAAGGACCTCCACATCCTGCTTAAATTGTGGGGCCCAGAACTGCACACAGTACTCAAGGTGAGAACACATGATGTTAAATATGGCAGGATTATCACCTCTTTTGACTGGCAGGTTATACTGTTGCTTTGGGTTTGCATGGCAAGATTTTGGTAGCAGGGGGACTACAGAGGTGGCTTCTGTGAGAAGCTGCTAGAAGCTTCCCCTATGTCTGATGGCGCCAATGCCAGCCAGCCCCAAGACAGACCCACTGCTGGCCAAGATGAGTCCAGTCAGCAATGGTGGTAGCACTGCTGTGACAACATTTTTAAGGAGAAAAAGCTGTCGTGCAACAGCAATTGCAGAGGAGAGAGGAGTGAGAAAGTGTGAGAGAAACAACTATGTAGACACCAAGGTCAGTCAAAGAGGAGAGGGAGGAAGTGCTTCAGGTGCTGGAGCAGAAATTCTGCTGCAGGCCGTGGGGAAGACCGTGGTGAGGCAGGCTGTCCCCCTGCAGCTCATGGGGGGTTAACGGTGAAGAAGATACCCACCTACAGTCTGTGGAGGACCCCATGCTGGAACAGGTAGATGCCTGAAGGAGGCTGTGACACTGTTGGAAGCCTGCACTGGAGCAGGCTTCTAGCAGGACCTGTGGACTCGTGGAGAGAGGAGCCCACACTGGAGCAGGCTTTCTGGCAGGACTTGTGACCCTGTGGGGGACCCACACTAGAGAGCAGTCTGTTCGTGAAGGACTGCACCCTGTGGAAGGGACCCACACTGGAGCAGTTCATGAAGAACTGCAGACCATGGGAAGGACTCACATTGGAGAAGTTCATGGAGAACTGTCTCCCATGAGAGGAACCTCACACTGAAACAGCAGAAGAGTGTGAGGAGTCCTCCCTCTGAGGAGGAAGGAGCGGCAGAGACAATCTGCGATGAACTGACCACAACCCCCATTTCCCGTCTCCCTGTGCTGCTGGGGAGGCAGAGAATTCAGGAGTAACATTAAGCCCAGGAAGAAGGGAGATGGGAGGGAAGGAGTTTTTAAGATTTGGGTTTATTTCTCATTACTCTTTTCTGATTTCATTGATAATAAATTAAATTCATTTCCCCAAGTTGAGACTGTTTTGCCTGTGACAGTAATTGGTGAGTCATCTCCCTGTCCTTACCTCGACCCACAAGCCTTTCATTACATTTTCTCTCCTCTGTCCAGCTGAGGAGGGGAGTGACAGAGTGGCTTTGGTGGGCATTCAGTGTCCAGCCAGGGTCAACCTACCACAGCTGTGTTTGATGCACCCCAGGATGCAGTTTGCCCTCTGGGCTGCCAGGGCACACTGCTGACTCACGTTGAGCCTGCTGTCGGCCAGCACCCCTGGATCCCTTTCTGCAGGGCTGCTCTCCAGCCACTCCTCTCCCCATTTGTACTTGTGCCCAGCATTACTCTGTCCCAGACGTGGAACCTGACATTTGTTCTCAGGGTTTTTTTTTGTTTGTTTTCCTTTTTTTTTTCATAGCAAGTCCTTGCTTTTTAAAGGGCTAGCAACAGGTGATGACAAATTAAATAGATTGTGGCATTCGAACCAAATCATATCTGTTTGTCTCTTTCCAGAGGCCCTAATGGAGTGGATGAAAAAGCATGGAAAGTCTCCCCAAGCCATGATTTAATGTATAAAATGTATATTAAAAATTATATATTGTATAAATATAATCTTATTTTTAAGTGCTAAATTTCATCATGCTTTTGGAAAATTATACAGTTAGAATTCATTATCCTTGATATTCAACCATCACTTTAGAGTCGAATTGAACCGAACCGAACCGAATAGAACCGAATTGAATTGAATTGAATTGAATTGAATCGAATCGAATCGAATCGAATCGAATCGAATCGAATTGAATTGAATTGAATTGAATTGAATTGAATTGAATTGAATTGAATTGAATTTCTTGGAGTAAAGTATGATTCTCTAAAATGTTTGATTATTCTAAAGAGTAAAAATATATTATTTTGTAATTTAACACTAAAACCACAGGGCTTTTAGTACATTTATGTCACTGTTACATAATAGTGCTGGAATTTATGATTCTTTTGTTAATCCTACCAACTTGTAATAGCACAGAGAACGGACTGTATGGATTTGATGGTTAGAATGGGCAGGGTAGTCTTTTAAACCTACTCATCAGCACACTTTGCAGAAAAAAAATGAAAGTCTCTTTAGTGATGAGCAGTGGTCAAGATTCTGTGGCTGTATCAAATGGCACATACTTTTTACATGACACCGGTAAGATGGAAACTCACAACATTAGAAGAGCGTTTAATTTTGGTTAGTTAGCTCCCAATTGTCTGATATGGATCACAGTATCAGACAGAAGGATGAAATAGATAACGGACCTGTCTGGGATGAACAATTTCCTTTGTTGCTTGGAAATATGTTTTCTATGTCTAAAAACACTTAAGAGACTACAAAGACAGTAGAGTGGAAATAACTACTACAGGATGGTTTTGGAAAGTGCTATTAGCTGTTGTTCTTCATGTCTATTTTACTTCAGAACATGATAAGAATTCATCATGAGTCCTTTCTTTTCATGTACCCTACAACTACAGTGAATTACTGTTATCCCCAGAAAATGACCAGACTTTGAATTCTTGCTCCATGATCCTCAACAACATGTGTCCCCCAGGGCCCATCCGGGCAGAAGGACCAAGAGGCTTTTCTCCAGCAGGACAGTGGCAAGTGGCCCTATGAGATGCAGCAACCCACTCAGGTGGGCTCTAACGGGCAGCCTCTGGCCCCTGCTGCCTATGGTGCCACTTCCCACCTCCCACTGAACGCTGATAATGGGCTGCAAGAGCGCACAACTTGAACCTCTGGAAAACCTAATGCCTCTGTCTGCCACTGCCATTCATGAATGTGGAAAAGCTGGTACAGATGAGACTCGGGTATAGCTCAAGATTTTTTCTCTGAGACTCCCTGAGTTGCACCAGCTTTTCCTTGATCCAAAGTTCATCACTCAAAGAAGCAGTGCTGCTCTGCTCCCACAGGTTATCAAAGTGCTCATGGCCAGGGCATAAAACTGAGCATTGGCTTATGCCTCATGACACTGACTTCACTGCACTTTTACTGAACAAGAACAATCCTTCTGCCTTTATTTCGTATTATTTGTGGTCTTATCAGAGCTGCTACGCAGTACGAATCTTTAATATAGAACTATGAAGGACTTTGGCAAAGGCCAAGAAAGGATGAAAAACATAGTTTGTTAAAACTGGAAAGAAAGTATTTAGATTTTGGAAAATTAGGTTTTCCTAAGTATGTCTGTTACATTTGTATCAGCTTGAAACAAGCAGTTTCAACACATAGAGATTTTGTAGTATTACCATGAAGCACATGTTGCTGCTCTCTGTGGCCTTGTTAGACCATGGTGGCAGCTGTGACCAGACACAAAAGAAGGAAGTTTATGAAAGGAGTAAACTAATTCAGCCAGAAACGTGCAAAGCATGATATAAGCAGGAAGAAATAGTTGAATGTCCTGTATTTAGCAATATGCTGCTATTAATGCAGACAAACTAACATCCATAAATTGCTCTCGCAAATCTAGTTTAACATATGAAAATAGGATCTGACTTTTCAGAAGCGGATACTCTCCATTTCCAGGTTTTATGTTGGGCATAGCACATGAATAGCCACTTCTGATGTTGAGAAAAAATGTATTTTTAATAGCTTTTCCTTGGATTGATCAAATTCAATTTAGACTCTGATTCCTTTAATCCCTTTGCATTCTAATTGGACTCAAGGTCATGAATTTCATTACTTCCTTTTCCTCTTCAGCAAGCAACTTAGTGTCTGTCATCCTTTTGGAAAATTATACAGTTAGAAATCATTATCTTTCTGTTATATCCTTCTGGTATGATATCCTTCATATCTCTGTTCCACTAAGAAAACTGGAAAGGTACTTCTCTTGGATGACAAGGCCACATAAAAAGCTACTATATTGCTTTGAATGATTACCTTTTCTTTAAAAATGTACTTCCCTAAAAATATAGTGCCAAAATTACTAAAATACTAGAGCCAAGTTCTCCCCCTACCTGCTTCAGCATGTTGACTACCTCATTTACGGTGAGGAAGAACGAAGCCACCGCAGAATGGTTTGTCTGCAGCTAAACAGTCTCTTTCTTGCTATTTATAGCCCACATCGATCTACAGCTCGTGCATACTGGAAACAAAGATTTCTCCCACTGAACTCTTTCTTTTGAAAAGCAACACCTGAAAAGAAAGTGAAAATAGAGAGTAGAGGAGCTAAAAATAATACACTTTGAGAGCTAATCTTCTCTAGGAATTCTGGAATAAAACTTTTCAGATCTCAGCATTACCAGGAGATACTGATCCAAATCTGTCTTGCACCACAGGAAGCTTCTATCCTTTTTTGGAGAGAAAACTACACAATTACAACCCAGTAGTTACCTCTCTTTGTTCTTAAGGGACTCACCAATATTTTTTACTTGCCTGCTCTTTTTGACAGTTGAGACATCTTTATCTATATTTTGGTTAGACATTTGGTTAGATATTATCATCTAGCTAACTGTAGAGGGAAGAAAAAAAAACAAAAAAGAAAAACAAAAAAAAAAACCTGAGCAAAATAAACCATCTTTTCTCTTCAGCGGCAACACCTGACAACTACTTTACAACTAAATAGCATTACTTGCCAGAAGTATTAAAATCATGCTGTGAATGCCTCACAGCACAAGACTTCTCAGATGTTGTGCGCTGTTATTATTGTCATTCTGAACTTCATGTCAGAAGTGAGAACAGCTTACACAAGCTTTTTTTCTTTACTGAAAGAAGGTTACAGACTTTTGGCATGTGACCAAACAGGAAGGGAAGAGATACCACAAACCAGCTTGAACCCTTCACACAGTAATCTGCAGAAGTAACAGGTAGTGTCTTTGATTCCTCCTGTAAATGTCCTTCTGGCACAACCTGTGGCTGGCAAAAGTTTCCTTCTTTCCTGCCAATATCATCTTTACCGCAGCAGTCCCCAGCTGCTGCACAGCTGTCACACCCTCCTTTCCTTATTTCACCATACGCTGCTTTTCTCTTTACAAGCAACAAATTCTTCCTCTTGTCTCTCACTTTATTCCCTGAGAAGATCTAGTTCCGCTTATGAGCAGTAGTAAGTCTGTGAATTCCAAAGGTCATGTCGTTATAGTGGAGCTTCCTGGATATCCAGGTCTGGTACCTATAAATAAGTCCAACAAGTAATCTCTGAGTGCAAAATCTGCAGACCGTATGTTTCTATATTCTAAATGTACTCTTCTCATAGATTTTTAGGTTTTTGTTTTACGCTGGAAACACTTTTAAGTTCAAAGAAAGGGTAAAAGTGCTAGGAGAACACTGAAGTAACAGGCCAAAATAAAATTGTATTTTCAATTTTATTTAGGGCTTTGAATGCCTGTGTATGACAGCCAAAGGAAGGTTGGGAGGTACTCTTTACGTATTTTTAAAAAATACATATAATGTACGACAAAAATCACTTGACTTTGCTGTAGAGATTTCTAAAGGATTGACAGGTGTTAGTAAATAAAATTAAAGCATTCCATTCATGGATCAAGGTTGCTTTTTTTGTTTTCCTAGTGCTTATGTGTAGCAAAATACAAGATTTTAAGAAGTAATTGAAATACTTAATCTCTCTCTTGCTCATGTTCCAGACTTTCATTACTGTCATGTTTCTGATCTTGCTTGTTCTTCCATCTTCCAGCAAGTTCTTTACCAAGTCAAGGAAGTAAGAGCTACCACAACTATTCTGTACAGAGTTAGTCTGAACATCATGCAGAGATGCTAAAGACTCATATGGTTGAAGAGAGGGATTTTTCTAAGTCTTTGTTGTAGGTTAGGCTGATCCTGCAACTAAACTCCACACAGCTGGTCTTCCACTCCAGTAAAGTGGAGAGGAGAAAAAATATAATAAAAGAGCTGAGGGTCGAGACAAGAACAGAGGAGCACCCACCAACCACGGTCCCGGGCAAAATAGACTCAGTTTCCTTAAAGCAAAACAGTTTATTAACAGCTACCTAAAAAGACAAAAGCAAACAAAAACGGTTACTTGAGAGGATAACAAGAAAACAAGGCCAAATCTTAAAAACACCACCACTCCCCCCCTTTGCCTTTTCTTCCCGGCTCTACCTCCTCCCCGCAACGGCACAGGGGGGCAGGGAATGGGGGAGTGCAGGTCAGCTCATTCCATGCTGTTGCTGCCGCTTCTCTTAAAGGAGAAGGAGTCCTTACACCATTGTCCCTTGATCCAGTGGATCCCCTACTCACGGGGAAAACGTGAGTCCTACCCGCAGGATGCAATCCTTACCCCACTGGATTGCTCCAGATGTGGGCTTTACCACAGTCTCGGATTCTTAAGGAGTTGTTGCCACTCGCTCTGACGTGGGTCATCATACAGACTTTAAATGCACTCTGGCGTGAGTCGTCATAGTGACCTTAAATGCGTTTCCATACAGATGTTAAATGCATAAATGTGCCTCGACCTGTGCCCATAATTCACAATAGTCTCAGGCTCAGGCATCTCCTTTAAACAAAACACCTCCCCATCGATGGGGGTTGTCCTACGGACTCTAGATGCGTACCGTACTCGGGCTCTGGCATCTCTTCTCGACGTGGATCCTTCACGGGCTGCGAGTGGGTCTATGCTCCCCCGAGGACTGCCTTTTGTCTGCAAGGGGGCCATCTGCAAAGGGACTCAGCTGCGGCACACGTTGTCTCGTTCCATCTTCACTGACCTGCTGGTGGTGTGGTCGTTTCTCTCAGATCTCAGTCCTTTCTGGGTGAACTCAGCCCGGTGGGCACCCCGGGAGCGGGGCTCTCCCCGAGTTCCCCAAGCGGCTCCGCCGTCGCCATCCTCAGTGGGTGGCACAGGCCCGGCCCGGGCTGCCGGCCTGGCCGGGCGCTGGGGAGTGGGGGCAGCGCCCCCCTCCCTTCTCCTTGCTCCTGGGCAAAGGGCACACCTTTCCGGTTCCTTTGTTGCAGAGGCACCGAGTCCATTCTGATGGGCAGCTTCTGCCACCCAGACCTCCCCCCCTCCCCATCAAACCATGACAGTCTTTCATGTTCCATATCACTTCATAACAAGTGAGTTTGGAATTACACGTTGCAGCCAGCACTTTCTTATTTTACCTAGATCTCTTTCAAAATCTGCCTAAAGTAAGCTATGCTGCTTCTCCATACCTTTATTTTTAAACAGCTTTCTTGTAAACACAATTTTCAGGCAGCAAGCAGTTAAAGTGCAAGAAGTGTAACAGGAGAAAGACTGAAGCAAACCAGTACCAGGACCACGCTGTTACAAGCGAGACCATTGCAGTGCCTGCCTCAGCTTCTCTCAGGAAACCGTCACAATTTACCAGCCAGTCCAGAAACCCGCAACCTCCATTGTTCAAATACCAAAATGGTATTTGAAAATAGACCACCAGAATCTAGACCACCAGAAAAAGTGGTCTAGATGTGACAGATACATACCAGAGAAGTGTGAAAGTGATCTGTCTGGATTTAGAAGTTACTATTCATAACACTCTTTTTATCAATGCTCAAAGTGAGATGCTTATGCATCTAGGAAATGTGATTGTCCCACAGTTGCTTCAATACCTAAGCCTTCAAACCAGCCCTTCCTCTCAGATTCTTTTTAGCTGCCTATGTTTTCCGTTAGAAAGAGAATGCCTGTCAATGTCAAATGAATAAACTTTTCCCCAGTAGTTGAAAAAGTTCATGGGGCATGCACTCACAAGGCAGCAGTAGTGCATTTGAATAATGAGTGCATTTTTCTTTCTTTCTTTTTTTTTTTTAATCAAATACAGGTATGGACAGTAAGGAGAGCAGAATGGGAAAGAGATAGGTTTAAAAATCAGTATGTAACCATTCTCAAATTGAAGGTGTCAAAGCAAAATTTATTCCAGGACACAACATTTTAAAAAATGAGTCTGCTATGTAGGTGACAACAAAACAATGAGCTTCTTACATGACACTTTGCACAGAAGATCTCTTTATGCACCTTAGCTAGCTGAAATTATCTGACTTTCCTCAGAAGGCAATGTGATAAAGAAAATAGTTACATATGATAAATATAAAATCCATGGAAACCAGAATGTGAATAGAATAGAAGTGTGGATACAAGTACCACCAGCATAGCCTGTCTTAGGTCTCTTCCTGACTGTTTCCTTTACCTTCATATGTTTCCAAATCACTGACACGGATGTCAATATTTACACATCTTGACACATCTGTTTTTCTAATGGTAATATGATATTGCATTGACAAGCGTAAATTCATATCAATGTTTTAAACATATAGAAAGCAGTCCAATCACTTTGTTAAACCACAAAATCGTAGAATGGTTAGAGTTGGAATGGACTTTTGAAGATCATCTAGTCCAATCCCCATGCCATGGGGAGGGACATCTTTCAATAGATCAGGTTGCTCAAAGCCCCATCCAGCCTGACCTAAGAACACTTCCAGGGATGGGGCATCTGCAGCTTCTCTGGGTGACCTGTTCCAGTGTCTCATCACTCTCGTTATGAAGACTCTCTTCCTTATATCTAACCTAAATCTACTCTCTTTCAGTTTATAATTACTCCTTATCCTGTCACTACAGACCTTGGTAAAAAGGTTCTCTCCATCTTCCTCCAAGTTTGTGAGTAATCTGTATTTGTTACTCCTTTCAGCTCCTAATGGTCTTTTGAAGAACAACGTAACAATGCTGCTGACAAAAACAAGTTAAAGATAACCATTCGAATTATATGGTGTTACTGACTACCTCCTACAATGAAAGTATAAAGAAACATCACATGAGTTGTAATAAATGTTTACATAGCAACAAAGTGCCTTTGCTAGCGATTGCCAAACAGTAAGTTACCACTTGCTTGAGCCAAAGACGTGTGTTTTTGCTTTCAATCCAAATAATGTCCAGGCATTGCAAGAAGTCATGTGAGGAATTTAAATACTCAACTCTCACTTAAGAGTAAGTTATTTGCTACTTACAAAACTATAGTTAGTATAACACAATTTTGCAGAACGGTGGATGAAACATTTTTCCAACAATGTCACTTAAATGTTGATGCAGTAAATAAAGTGAATCCTATCCTATTTCTAACAGGAACCAAAATGGAATAATATGTTACCGACCAAAAAAAAAGTCAATTTCTACTTCTATAAATACATTGAACAGTGATACGTTTCTGCAGTCCATCTAATCACCAAACAGACTAGATAAAGTGCCTGTATAGTATTTCTTTTAATTTTCTGTTTCAAGGGAAAAAAACAAAGATATCTGATATTGAGGGCTAATTAAACAAAAAGTTTTAAATCAGCATACATTAAGACAGTTCAAATATAAATTTCATTCCATTATTTTTGCATCTCTAACTTAAAAAGAAATAAACTCTTTCTTTCAGCCAGAGACTTCTGCCACTCAAAGTTACTAGAAGACAGATTACCTATCGGAAGATTAAGTATAAATTTGTGGTTTGATTTTTTTTTTCAAACCCTTGCTTTCCCTATACCTAAAATATCTCTCTTTCAGAGTAGTGTAGCAGTATTACCCAATATGAAAAAGGGTGGGCTTTTTTTTTTTTTTTCAAGTGCTCAAGAGTGATCATGAAGTATCAGTGAATTTTAAATCTCGAGTTATATGTTAAGAATGTGAGCAACATGCTACTGCCAAAAGTAGTGTATACTACTAGGTATAGAGTGTAGTGTGTCTCCGGGTGTAGAGTATCTCCGGTCTTAGGGGTAGAACAATTTGTGTGATTACTTCTCTGTGCTTACACTAATGTACACTATCTCAAGTTCCTTTTATTATATTTCTGTCTCACTTCCTAATATCTCCAAAGGCGTGCAAAGTACTCACTTTCCAACTTACTACGCTTCCACCACAGGGAATGTGTACTGAAAGCAGCAAGACAAGACTCGCAATGAATTTTCAAGGTGACGAAAGGAGAGAGGCGGAGGGTGCACGTATTCATCTTTGTTTCGGAATAGTGACAGTGCGTTTGGATCTTTGTTTGGAAGGCAGATAAATACGAACAGTCAAAGGAAACAGGAACAACCTTGACAGACTGTCCATGGCCTCAGGTTAAACCAAAGCGGAAATGCGGAACGCAGAATGATTGTGAATTAAATGGTGGTTTCCCTCTAAGCGTGTGAAAAAGCGAATCGCTCAGAAGGTGTGCAACGCGCTTGAAACGCACGCCCAAGGTGGACGAGTTTGCACTGTGTAGGACTCCAGAACGAGACCTTCACACGCCAGGGTTTCCCAACCAGTGTGCACCTCCCGTCCCGTGGCCCGGCGAGGGGCGCCTGTGCCCCACCGAACCGGGCTCACCGAACTGGGCTCGCCGAACCGCCGAGACCTCTGCGGGCTTCTCGCCAGCGCAGCCGGCCGCGCAGCCAGCGCCAGCCGCGAAGCCCTCAGCGATGAGCGCAAACGCTGGACGAGCTTTAAGCCCTTTTCCTTTTAAAGGCGACTGTGAACGCCCAAACCGCCGGGACACCCCGCAGACGCCGCCGAGCGCTCCCCGGCAGCACAGCCCTCCCTCCGGAGAGCCGGCAGCGACCGAGCCCGCCAGGGGCCGGCACCGGGGCTGCGGGGAAACTTTCCGTCCTCGATGAGAAACTCTCGGAAGCCTTTCCAGGCGCCGCCACGGGAAAGGGAACGGGACCTCCCTGGCCGGCCCCCTCGCTCCGCACCGCCCGGGGCGCCCCGCCGGGCCGTTAGCCGTTGGCGGCCGTTAGCCGCGGCAGGCGGGGCCCGCGCGGGCGCTGCCGCTCGGGGGGAGCGCTGGGGAGAAACGAAAGCGAAGGGAAAACTGCGGGCGGCGGCGCCTCCCGGGGCTGCCGGAGGCCGCAGCGCCGCTGCCCGGCTGGGGAAGGCAGGTGTGAGGCGGGCGGGCGGGAACCGGCGGAGGTGTGTGTGTGGCGGGGGGCGGGGGGGGGTGGGTGTGTGTGTGCGCGTCCCGCAAGTCCTCGGTCACGGTCCGTGACTTCAGGGCGCCGTCACGGAGCCCGGCCGGGCGCTCCCGCCCCAGCTGCTGATGCCCAGGTCGTGGCAGCCGCCGGCGATGCTGTGCTGCATGCCCGGCGTGGCTTTCGTCCCCGCTTTGCTCGTCGCCTGGTCCTCGGCCGCCTTCATCATCTCCTATGTGATCGCCGTGCTGGCGGGCCACGTCGAGCCCCTCGTCCCTTACATCAGGTGAGGCGGGAGGCTGGGGGGGGGGGGGGGAGGTGGCCGTGGGAGCGGCTGCAGTGCCGGCGGGGCGCGGGGTCGACCCCCGGGCTGTGAGGCGGAGGCGTAGCCAGGAGGTGCTGCGGCGCTCCCGCATCGCCGGCTCCGCGGCTCCTTCCCCCGCGGAGCGGATGTGGGATCCCCCGGGGGAGGAGAGGCAGCGGTGCCGCGGCAGGAGGCAGAGCAGGGGCCCGCTGTGTGCGCCTGTCGCCCGTCACACCTCTAGCACCCAGCCCTCTCTGGGAGCCACAGGACCTCCATGCTGACGGATGTGCGAGAAAGGACCTGAAACACTTTTCCACTGGAGCCAAAACGTGCTACAGGCCCGACTGTAGCAAAACTTGAGGTGACTGCCCTGGAGTCAGGAGTGGAAACGTAGTTTGGTTTGTGTAACTCTAGAACTTGAGCAAACTGCACCGGATGGTGACAGGACTGGGAGCACGACAATAACTTTTGTAGGGCACACACCCCCCCAATACGCATTTTTAAAATTTCAGCATGGGAACCATGAGTGTATAAAAGGCTCTCCGAGAGATGACCGGCACCTCTTTTAAGTAACCTTGGGCGTTTAAGCACAATTCTGTATAAATCATTGTTTATACATTGCTTATATTAACATTTAAATCTGAGCTGTGAAATTACTGCTCTTAAAAGATTAAAAGTAAGCCAGAAACCTAAGGGTGATCTCTGATATATAGAAGGTCCAAAAAAGACTTTCAAGTACATCTTTCAAGATACATCTAGACCTAATTCGAAGGACTTTATGGACGTGCATAATTCCAGAAAACTGCTAATTCAATTTGTACATACACGTAAATTTGATTGAAAATTAAGGTCTGTCATCGTAAGAAAGTGAGATTGTGCAAACGACACCACAACCTGCAAGAAAGTTAAGCTTCATACAAATTGAGCCAAAGAAAGTTGGGCTTCATGCTTATGTTAGAAAAAGTTTTTAAGATTATCTATTCAAATCTGGACTTAGCTCTTGGAAAGTCTTGTTCTTGCATGTGCACAAATACCCTAGTGCCTTAACAATCGTGGTTATACTCATGCTCTTCCCTGATGACATACACAGTTTTACTGACACAAAAGCACTTGTAACCAGTGCAATTTATCCATTATTAACAAAGAAAAATTAACTATTTGATATAACTGTGTCCACACTCGGTGCATGTTTAGTGCTTAGAAGGATTTCGAGGTCCTGTAGTAAGAAATTTTACGAATTATGTTTCTTATGTTGAAGACATGTCCTTGAATAAAATATTTGAGAGAACAGGAAATTTTTCTTCTGTATAATTGTGTTTGCAGTCAAGTTTTTGACAGCTCAGATTCTCAATTCTGTCATTCTTTTTAAAGAGGTAGACCAAACCTACAAGTCACAGCTGTATAACTCTGATGAATATATCCCAGCTGTCGTAGTTATATCAATCTAACAGAACAATCTCACTGACAAAATAATTCTTATGCTTTAACTAAGGAATCACAATAAATGTCCACGTACCCTGAAAAGACTCAAGACATTTGCTAGTAAAGTTTTTTGGAAGACAGATGTCTTGTTTATTTTACATCCTTTTAACACAACATTTGGATGTAAGGATACGCATTGACTGTTGGTGAACAATCTGTAATAATTCTGAAGAAGCATGGTCTAAGCATGTGATCTTCGTAGAAGGTGCATTTGGGAGTAATATGATGACTTCTTCTAAGGCCAATAGTCATACCATAGTTCATATTCTTATTTTGCAGGTCGTTGCTTTAGCCAGAGAAGCTGAATCATGGGATTAAGAATGTGATTTAAAGAAACTTAGAGTGATAAAAAAGAAAGAGGAAGAATGTTGCAACATTTCAGTTGTGCAATATCTTGAAATGAACTATAAAAATTAAATAGAGCTTGTATGGGGAAATTCCAGTTACATGAAGGAGAAAGATACTGACAAATTTTAGTTCAAAATTTCCGTCATTCTTATTTACATTCCTGAAATATCATGTGTATGTGTTGAGGTAACTTGTTAATTTTATTTGTTTACCATGCAACAGCTGTGAGAGTAAGAGAAAGACCGCATCTAAATTCGTCATTTAGACTGTGCTAATGTCTCATCAAGTAAACCATATAAATGCATTTCTGGGTAGATAAAAATGAATATGATTTTGTGTTTTCTAGCAGCTGAGGCCTAAAAGATGATGAAGTTGTGCCCAGATTAGTTCTTTTGCTCACACTACTCAAAATCCAAACTAAATTGTATATGCTGGGTGTCTGGTGGTTTGAATTCTCAGTGAATGAGTAATGGTAATTTTCGTTAAGGTATTTGCTGCCAGTTAGTACCTCTGAATCAATCAGGATCCCTGTAGGCAGAATGTAATCTTCCTACTTTAAAAATCTGGGACTTCAGTTTGGAGAGGAACAGTTTATGATGACTTTGAAGAATATTTGATGATGATGAGTCTTTTGGGCCTAAAATATTTATTCTCTGTCTCCTCTACCTTTCTATCTTTCCACTCTTCGGAAGACTGTTTGACTGTAGAATTCTACTATATGAGACGGTGACACAAATGCTGTCATTTTCATATAGAGTTCCTCGTCTTTTCCATGGTGGTTGTGCTCACCTGTGTTCCATTGCAAATAATTGAGCTTGTGTTTTTGCTTCATATGTGCCATTTGCTTTTTTTCTTTTTCATGAGAAGAAAGTAACTTTCACAAATACTTCTTCTTTTTTTTTTTTTTTTCTTTTTTCCAAAGCAGCAGAGCAGAAGTAAAACAAAAATGTACCTAAGTCTTCATTTAGCTTTAGGGACTTTTTTAGTGGAAAACACAGCATTAAAAAGATCGTGTTTTTAAAAGTCCAGTGTAGTACTTTGTAAATACATTGTAGATATGATATAGTATTCTTGGTACAAAATGTCTTGAAAGCATATGTCGAAGATTATCGAGTTTAAAAATCAACAATAGCAAAATTCACTTGCAAAGCTTTAGCTTGAGAACAGGTTTAATTAAAAAGTGAACGGAGTTCAGTATGATTTCAGGTTATTTGAATTGCTCTTATGATGTGAAGTGTTCCAAGAACTTCAAATGGCTTTCTTTGCATGTGCCGATTCCATTTTCTTCTCACCTAAAGTCCTTCAAAAGCTTTGAAGTGATCACAATTCTCTACCCAGCATAGAGCAGTTTCTGATTTGCAAAAGTCCTTCAGGATTGTCACAAGTGGCCCACTTTTTAAATAGAGTCCTTTGTCCAGAAACATGAGGAAAAGATGTGAAGTTCAAAGTTGAAAAACAGGCTAAACGAAGCATGGATTAAGATGATTTTCAGAAATGTCGAACAACAACAAAAAAGAGTTGCTGTATTGTTTTCATCAATACCATTATCAAAGAGAAACAAGACTAGTACAGAGTACAAGCTGGAGCAAGTCTTTAGAAAGCATTACAACAGAAAATACAGATGAATAGGGATTCTTAATGCCTGAGAAGTTGTAAAAACTTGTCTAAAAGTCTGCTCCAAGCTTTTCTTGTCTGAGAATTTGGAACCAATCTAGTCAAAAGAAATCAGTATTTTTCTCTATTTTTTGCATCAGCTTTTCATAGAAAAGGATTCTCCCTTCACCTTAAGCTTCTTCCTGTTCTTGATAAATCATCTTAGGAACAGATCACACGTATGCTCTGGAACATAGAAGGGGTTTGAGAACAAATATTAATTTCTAAAAAATTAGATCTTGTGATATGGTCATACTCTTCTGGCTTGAACTTAACAAAATTGTCAAAATCTTTAAGAACTATTGCTTATGCAGAAAGTGCTTTCTCTTTTGGGTGTTAAGAGCACAGGCATTCATGCTGAGCACCTGTCATTTTGGCTGCACTCCGTGGTAGGTTCAGAAGTTTAGCATTGAAAACTGATCCAGCCTCACTGTTGGAATGAAGAGTATTCATCTTGAATCACATAAAAAAAATCTCTAGCTAGTACCTACTTGTCCCATCAGACACCTAAGGGAAAGTTTTGTTCTGGGAATATTTGCTCAGTTTCCACTGAACTTTGACATTAGCTAAAATGCTTACCTGTTTAGATTTCTGACAGTAGTGTTCCTTGGGTGCCTATGTTTACACACAGAATCATGCCTCTTGGCACTGCTGAGTAACTGAAAACTCCGCTCACACTCAAATTGTGGAGATTTATGAGCTACATGTTTTCCATTGGCTTGACTATAAGAGCCTGATCAAATAGATATCAACTGGTTGTGCGTTAGACAAGATAAAATAGCATAAAGAGGTCATGGCATTGCAGTATTCTTTCAACAGAGCACTCACCTTGTAGAAAAGAGTCTTGCTTGAGGGAATTTGAACACACATACCCCCAGGAGTATGTCCTTCCTGGGAGGAAAGGGCATTCTCTGGGGTGAGTGTTTGCACATACGTAGGAAAAAAGGGAAAAATGTTCAATGGTGAAGGCATTCCATTTTCTACATAACTTATATTTTGTATATATGATGTTTTTCATATATATGTGTGCATGTATGTATGTGTATAAATTCTGTAGATATTCTCACACTCAGGCTCCGTCTATTTGTCTCAGTGAACTTCTAATTATCCCCTATAAAGGTGAATTGCTTCAGCAGAAGAGACTTAAAACACCTTCAGTCTAGTGTACGCTGAAGCCATATCTACCTTAGTAAATTAAACTGCCTAGGAACGTTCCTGGGTATTGGAACGCAATTGCTCTGCTGGGGTAAAGTCCTTTCAAACAAATCAGGAAATCAAGCTGATTTCTGATTCTCCCACATCTTGGGATACTGAATGCCATTAGATGTATTTTGATCTATCATAGTTTTAATTTAGCAGATAGAAAAAATGCCATTTCTAAAATGTCATTTATGTAATCATTTCTGTCATTCATGAGCAGAGTGTCACTCTGTCACATCTCTGCATATTGCATACAGAAAAGATAGAAATACAGTTCAAATAGTATGCTCTAAAAATATGATTTCTTTCTGAAAAGAAAGCATCAGTACTACAAGTGGAGCTTAAGTGTGCAGCAGACGATATTCCAACTTAAATGTTTAAATGTCAGCAGCAGTTCACACAAGTTACATTTCTCTTGGAGTTTCATGTGTACATCTCATTTGTGTTTCACGGATCTCAATTAACTTTTAATCTCTTTCTCTTCCTGCTTTAGTGACACTGGAACTAAACCTCCAGAGAGTGGTGTCTTTGGGTTTATGATTAATATTTCAGCACTTTTAGGTATGTATAATGTAATTGGTTTGAACACAGCAGAGAAATGAAAACTAGCAAAAGCTGTTTACATTGCAGTCCATACAATATTCTGCAGAGAACATACTCCACAGTCAAATGGTAGTATCAGATGGAAGTAATATCTAGAGGGTCAGCTCTTGAGGGTCAGTAAGTGCAGGCTTAGAGCCACTTCTGTTTCTTAAGAGCACCTCATCAGTGCAAAGTAGTCATGGCATCAGGAAAAAAAAAAGTGGAAGGAAGATAGCATAATTACTTTGCAAAAACAGTATCTTTGATGTAGGGAGACGTTAGGTTCTAGGTTGCTGCAGCAAAGGGAAGA
This sequence comes from Tauraco erythrolophus, assembly GCF_009769465.1. Classification (NCBI taxonomy): domain Eukaryota; kingdom Metazoa; phylum Chordata; class Aves; order Musophagiformes; family Musophagidae; genus Tauraco; species Tauraco erythrolophus. The sequence goes on along the minus strand of NC_141468.1, from coordinate 65,209,577 downwards.
ACAGTGTTTAAGCAACACCTGGTTTCCTTTGCAAGCCGCCTACTCCTCCACTAAATGACTACTGGCCTTGAATCAGCAAGTTTGGCATTTTCTATTCACTTTTAGGGGATGGAGATCAAGAGCTGGATGCCTCTGTATACATGTAGTCCATGATGACCTTTGCGCAAAGTGAAAATCATGTATTTTACCTTTTCTAAGAACCTCATTATATCACACTATCTTGGTGTGTTTTATGTAACCTCATAGTGCCTGGACAAAGTTACCTGATTCATTTTTCCAACTGTAGGTAGACTGAAGCTATGTTCTGTGTTACTGAACTGTGAAATCCAATCTACAGCTTATTATATCCTGATGAACCACGATCATCTAATTCAGAAGAGGTGTTTTTCAGGAGTGAACTGCATATTGGAGTCACATAGGCTGGAACAAAATCTGTGTGTTGTGGTCTGGGGGCTCTGTTATACTAAAGAGCAGCCAGAATAAGCCTAAAAACTTTCGAAAATATTTACTGGATACACAGCTAGTTATATTTTTTTTCTGTTTACACTCGGCAAAAATGTATTAATTCTTCAGGGCATGCATTATAAGGAGATGTAGTTATGACACAAGAATGCATATCAGAGCAGAGTAAATTCTCCCACTTCTATCTTATGGTTTATCTTCCTGTAACAGCTGTTTCTAAAGTGACCTCTGGGCCTGAAATGCACAGGAGAATGGAAACTAAATTAGTGTTTTTCTTGAAGTGATGTGCAGGTATTTCTGGATAGCATTAATGTGTGATGTTAAGACTAAGATAACGTTAAGATAGTTCTGTCTGAAAGTAATACATCTGAAATTCACTACCTTTCTTCTTCATCCCCATAGAGTTAAAAGCAGTATTATTTATTGTATTATCTTTATAATTTTATTCTGTATGCAAATATGTTACAAGGCAAGGTGTTAAAATGTAAACAGTACATGATCATTGAACAAAATATGTGATTTTTGTTTTTCAGGTGTAATTACAATGTACATCAGATATTTATTAATAAAGAAGCAAAATGAGTCATCGCACTTTGTTAGGTCTTCGTGCAACGTGTTTTCATTATGTATTGGATTGATGGGCTGCTTTGGAATGGGCATAGTTGCAACTTTTCAGGTATGACCATAAATTTCATACTATAAATTAAACTAAAGTTGTTTTACCAGTTAAAAAATCAAATAGATCAGAGTGGTTAGCATTACCCCAGTGTGGATACTTAGCAAATGGAGTAAGAATGTGTTTCTTGCTCCTGCCTTTTTTCAGTAGCTTTAAAAAGACAAATTTGCTTTCTCCCTATAAACTAGATTTTTTGCTTGTACGGTTATGCCAGTAAGGGGTTTTGTGTGTGCTTGTCTTGTAACATGTCTGTACTAGAAAACAACTTCATATAGATGCTTTTGCTGTAAAAGTTTTACAATGAAAATTTTACTGTGAAAAAGCTTCTATTCGCAGTTTAGTTTGCCTATAGTCAGGTAGAAAATAATAAGTCAGACTAGCAAAAGCACCTATATTGTTACCTGAGTGATGGCACACATGCTAGCAGCATTTTCTACAGAATAACCTAGACTTAGCTGACAGTTTAGAACCTTGGGCACAATATTAGCCCATTGTTTTGAGTCTACAGGAGATGGTGTCACAGTATGTTAAGTCTCTTGATAGAGACTGTAGAATTGCCATTTACTTTGCCAGAAAGGCTAAGACAACTCATTATAAATCAAAGAAGTCCAGCCCTCAGTGTCTGAATGAAAATGCAATAGAGAGGAAAAGTATTGAACTAATTTTTCTTTTCACCTTTTCTGGTGAGGAAGCATGTAATAGGGTAGATTCTGACACAAGGAAGTATTAGGAGAATTGCACTGAAAACTTCAGCTGAGAATCAAGCCAAGTTTATTTGGCAGGTAGTTTGAGATATTGCCTTTAAATCTGTGGGAACAGCTGAATCATTTCTTTTAAAGGATGCTCTATCTTGAGGAACATTTTAGTAAATACTGTTGTGCTTCTGTAATGACCTGACAACATACAGAGAAATTGAAAATAAAGATTGTCAGGGCCTGAGCAGCCAATATGATTTTGTATGTAATTGACATGGCATTTTCAGACAAAAACCTCTGCCTTAGACTGATATCTTACTCTTTTTAGTTTTACCTCCAGGTGGTGCATGTGGATTGCAAACACTACAGGCACTGCAGTCTATTCTAAGCATGCTATTCTACTTCTAAATATCTTGTGCTCTTATTGATTAGATTCATATGTGGCATAAAAATGTTAGATGATGGGGAACAGTGCTGCTTGACTGAAGTAGAAAACAAACTCAGCTTCAATAAGGAAAAGACAAATCAGGAATGCAAAATAATTTGAGAGAATCAGGGAAGCAGAAACTTTGATCCTAAAGTTTCCAAATGGGCTCCTTGACAGTTATAACATTGGTTCTTATCTAATCTCTACCATCTTTCATTGCCTGTTTATAAACTCCTTCCTCACGTAATTTCTCTTTCCTCTGTTTTAACCTTACTTTGCATGTTAAGTGCAGTTTATAGGAAGGGTTCAGAACACATTAAGGATCTAATCTAACTAAGGATCTGATCTAGCAGATTTTTGAGCATGCCTAATTTCCCAGGAAGATGGAAACGGTGGCTTGCAAGTCTTTGGTCTTTTAACTGTATAGTGTACAACTAGTGAACAGTACACACTTATCCCCATTTACCAGTAAAATGGCTGAGACATGAAGGGCTGTGAGATTTGCTGAAGGTCAGGTGATTGTTTCAGGTAGGAGACCAAAGCAAAGCTGACATTAGAAGTTATTTCTTTGACATTCAGCTTAATCCCTCTAATCAGTGGGTCATGGAGGAAATTCACATTCATGTACACTGTCTGTTTCTTAACACTTATTTTTCCCCAACAGGTCAGCTAACGCTGTACCTGAGTACTATAGTAGAGCTGATTGACATTATCGAGAATCAGTTCATCTTCTCTCTCCCAAAAGCAAAATATCTAGTTTGTTTAAAATGCTTCAGTGTGAAATTATACTAGAAATATTTAAGGTTTGCTTTTTTTTAATCAAAACTAATGCTACTCGTGGTGAGTCTTTTTAAGTAACGTAATTAGTTGTAAGGAATTTTTTCACCATTTTTGCGTCAAGGTAAGATGTGGTAGGTAGCATGGGGTTTTAATGATATCGGTCTCCGAACATTTAACAGAAGTGTGAAAAAGAGTGAGAGAAAACACTAGGAGTGTGTCCTCCAAGAGCAAAAGTGTTTCTGAGAAAATAAGTAATGGTCACGAATAAGGTGTTTATTCTCTGGTTTAAATAAAACAGTGCTTCAAATATAGAAATGAAAGACAGTGGAGGGTTAGTTTAAGGAAGATAATTGGATATGAAAGCAAAAATCCTGTAGTTCTTAATGAATAAGGCAAAGCGAAACCCCAAGTCTTAGCAGGTCAGTTTTTGCCTGTTAGATGTTAAAGAGAGATGATTAAAGAGAGGTCTTCCTGTCTTTGACTAGAAAGCAGAGGAGACTTACCGCACCAGATGTAGCAACATTTCCCAGGTTCTATAAGAGTTGAGTGTGATGGGCTTTTTAGGGAAGCTGTGGCAGTTTGATAGCAGCAATCATGAGAGCCATGTTAGATAAGCTCTTTATGTTGTGAATGGGGTTAAATGCAAAAGCTGACAGTTACACTTGCTTAGTGCTTTCCATACCAAATCCTATCACTCCTGCATGGAAGGCAAAAAGTGGGACAGAGGAGAAGAAAAAGCAAGTATTGATGAGATGCCACTTAAATAACTAGGTGAAGAACATGCCTTAAAATCTGACAGAACTTAATATGTCAGAGAGATAGAAGGGAACGAGTAAAACAAAAAGCACAGGGGAAAAAAAATTAAAAAGAGCACGTGAACATAATCACCATTACAAGACAAAGAAAACTGGCCCTCAGGCAGGAAAGGTGTTAAAATATGTAGCGAAAGGATATAGATGTGTTTTCATGAATCACTGAAACAGAACAGTAGTAGGTCAGATTATAGCACATATTTTGCTATGCTCTGGTGACAGAAAGGAGCTTTAAAGCTAACTTACTTGTCTGATACTGAATTCCAAGGCAGCATAACTTTGTATTTGTAATTTTTTGAGACATTTTGAATACAATAATTTCTCTGGAATCTTCATCTGTTTTGTTACTGGATATTCTACGTGTTTGTGTTTTAAAGGAGAGAATCTTCCATAGGTAGGATATTACAAAAATATAGGCCACATACAGTGATACTGGAATTTTATACACACTTTCACCTGTTGAGGAACTTGAATAAAAGTGGCCGATGATGTGAGGAAGAGTAAGAGGGCTGAATAATTTAAATGACTAACAGTGTTAAGACCTTCATATCAAAAGCTTGTTTTAGATAACCTTTTATTTTTATTTTTTTTAACTATATAACTAGTTTTCTGCTGACTTATTTCCTGGAGCCTTGTGGCTGGCCACTGGAGGATGGGGGACAGAGCTATAGCAGTCACTATTTAGAACAGCTGCCATGGAATCTTCACCATTACTTAGAGTATGGCCACACAAATGCAGATTAGACTTTCAACACAAAAGGATGAAAATCTTTGGTAGGGTAAAGGGGAAAAGGAGGCATAGGAGCTTTTTAAGAAAAACACAAGCCAGTTCCTGTTTGTGGAAACATTAGTTGGTAACAGACCAACTGTTCAACAGCACTAAAATTGGTCTACTCTTTTACATGAACACAGGAAAGCACTTTGACCTGTAGGCTTTGGACATGGCTAGTTTACCTCTCTGAGCTACTTTTTTTCCTTTTACTTTCAACTTCCCTGTGTAGACTACTGGGAGAAGGGACTGTTTCCCACTGCTTGCACGTGCTCAGCATAATGTGACTACCATCTTCTAAGGGCTCATTGATTCCTACCACTGTACAAATAGTAGCAGCTAACTATTGTGCTGATTCTCTTTCCAGGAGCTGTCTGTTCCCAGTGTCCATGACATAGGAGCATTGGTGGCATTTGGCTCGGGTGTTGTATACATTACACTTCAGTCTATAATCTCTTACAAGTCCTGTCCACGATGGAACACTTACTTTGTGTGTCACATAAGGATGGCCATATCTGTAATATCATGCATTGCTTTCATTCTCCGTATCCTTTGTTGTATATCCTACGGTTTTCTCTTTATGCATTCATGATTTTCCTTTTAAGTTAAACCACTGCTGATAAAGGATGAAAATGAGGTTACAAACTTTGCTTGAAACTCTCTAATATTTCTGCTATAATAATGAATACAGCATGTCAAGACACCATTAACAGCATAAAGATGAGTTTCAGGGTCTTTCCAAAAATTTGTATCTCTTCTTTCAGTGGTATATTTAAATCCAATGCCCTGGCATTCTTCATAGGATCATATGATAATACAGATAGGAAGGGACTTCAACAAGTCAGCTAGACCAACTTTCCAGCCACTTTCATTTGAAGGAGGGTGTGAAGAAAGACCTGCAAAAGAGGGGCACTGCTTCTAAAATGAACCTAACACACAGACATAAAAAGTACAGTTGGACTACACAAGATTTCCTTCAAGCCTAAGCAGATACTTTGGATCACGTTGATTGGTGCTTGTCTTCATTAGATGCTTCCTCTAGAGATACAGTCAACACACTTACAGGCTTTTCCCACAGCCTGCTGAAATCAGTCATCTTACTGATTTTCTTGGGCTTCAGGTGATGCACCAGTGTTGAAAAGTGGTCACAGTAGATCATTGCATCAGCCAGTCAGCTACAGAAAGGTTTCAGCAGCTGGGAAACGGCTTTTAAAGAGGGCCCCAGTTCTGAGACAAAGTTGTATGAATATATCAAGGCACCTATTTTGGACCAATGGAAACCAACATGGTTCCCCTTCCAACAATGCAGGACTCTGCTCCCGCAGTTCTCAGTCATGAAAGTGATTTAAGTTTTGGAGTGTCTTCTCTTACCCACTGTATTTTGGAAGAATCACAGAATGGTTTGGGTTGAAAGGGACCTCAAAGGTCATCTAGTTCCAACTCCCCTGCTATGGGCAGGGACACCTTCCACTAGATCAGGTTGCTCAAAACCCCATTCAACCTGGCTTTCAACACTTCCAGGGACGGGACAGCCACAACTTCTCTGGGCAACCTGTTCCAGTGCCTCACTATCCTCAGAATGCAAACTTCCTTATATCTAATCTAAATCTACCCTCTTTAAAGCCATTACCCGTTATCCTATCGCTACATTCCCTTGTCAAAAATCCCTCTCCAACTTTCTTGTAGGCCCCCTTCAAGCACTGGAAGGCTGCGATAAGGTCTTCTCAGAGCTTTCTCTTCTCCAGAGCGAACAACCCCAACTCTCAGCCTGTCTGCAGAAGAAAGGTGCTCCAGCCCTCAGATCATCTTAGTGACCCTCCTCTGGACTCGTTCTAACAGCTCCATGTCCTTCTTCTGTTGAGGGCTCCAGAGCTGGATGCAGTACTGCAGGGGGAGTCTCATGAGAGCAGAGTAGAGGGGCAAAATCCCCTCCCTGGTCCTGCTGGCCACGCTTCTTTTGATGCAGCCTAGGGTACAGCTGGCATTCTGGGCTGCAAGCGCACATTGCTGGGCTCATGTTGCGCTTCTCATCAACCAACACCCTGAAGTCCTCCTTCTCAAGGCTGCTCTCAATCCATTGTCCACACTGCCTGCACTTGTGCTTGGAAACAGAAACCTCTATTTGTGCAGAAATGGATTTCGATTGCTGCTATCAGTTACCTTTCAATAATGTGTTTTATTTACTTGTTTTCTTAATACTTTGATTACAGAAGGGGGAGATGGGGTCTTTTTTTGCAAGCAGACATTTTCACTATTACTCACTAAACTTTTATAGTTTCCTTTACACTGTTTTTCCCAGTGATTGTGTTTGCTTCACGAATTTCCATGACAAAAATTGACTGGACTCCAGGTGAAAAGGTAAAATCTCATTAGGAAGCCAACTTACCCTCTGTCATTTTGTTTGGGATATGCTGTTATGTTTATCTAAAAGTGCATAGCATCACAAACACTTCAGAAACTTTAAATTACATTATCATGAACAGATTGGTGAAATCTCACCGATTTGTGCAATGCTGATCTCTAATTATTTCTTCATTAGAAAACTCTCTGTGACTTGGGTGAGAAAACTTGTCACCGATGGGTAAATATTCAGAGAGTTAGACTTTCATTGTAACCGAGCATTTAAAACTTACCCATAGAATAAATTGTAAAAAAAAAAAAAAAACCCAAACCCAAACTATTCTGGAAGTGAGTTGTTCTACTTCCTTTTATAGTCACATTTCTTGAAAATGAACTTCATGCACGAAACAAAAGTGGACCAATTTGATTCTGAAGTTTTTGAGGTTTTTTTCAACATTGTTTTTCTCAACTTTTTCACCATTTTTTATTAAATAATCTTTACTGTTGTGATAAACATCAGAGGTCTGACGTGAAGCATACTATAGTCAACATCAAGTATTTGAATTTACTTCAGTGTTCTCAGAATGATAATTATGAAAGATAAGGGTTTTTTTTGGACAAACTTCGCCTCATGGAGGTGTTAAAAAAACAGGTTTAATAATCCAGAGAGTGTATCCTGCCTGAAGAGTTTAATAAAAGCAAACTTGGCAAGTGTACTTCAACTAAACAGTGGCAAGGAAGCTGTGAGACAAATTTTCACAAGTGAGATAATCTTAGTAATATCTACTTCTTGATGTTTTGTTTTTACTTGAGATGCAAGGATGAAAAAATGTGTTTGCTGAAAGGGATGGCGTATTTGTTGATGGCACATTAAGAGACATTTCACATTCTATTTGTGTCATATTACATAGGTTTTCTATGATGGTCTACTTGAAAACAAAGGTCTTGTCAGGAATTGTCGTACAGGTAGCCCTCCATTTTAAAACATTGTGAGAACTCACTGTAAAGTATAGTCCTCCTGAACTCAGTGGCTCTGAGTAAAAGTTTTGAATATAAGTACTACAGTATCCTTCACATATGAACTAAATTTTTCAGATTAAAATTATATTCAAGCTATGTTTTGATCTTGTGCTAACTGTAGTTATTTGTACTATTTTTTATGTTAGTGAACAAGACATTTTGCTAAATGGAACATATACAATCTTGATAAATATACTTAGCATTCCGTAAAAACTAAATCTGAATTGACTTTTATACAACGGAGTATTGGGATGGTGAATTGTAAGTCTTATACAGAAAGAAATGTCTATTTTTATAGCATTCCACAGTTACTTTGTTTAGCTGTTTTGTCTGAAGATTTATTTTATGTCTTCTTCCATCAGGATTATACGTACCATTTTGTGAGCGCAATCTGTGAATGGACAGTGGCCTTCGGTTTTATCTTCTTCTTCTTAACATTCATTAGAGATTTTCAGGTTGGTACCTACATATTTTAGCAGTGACTAAGAAGTGCTATGAATTGTATAATGACGAATGCCATAGAAAATTACCATTCCTTATCTCAACTAGACATGTCAAAGCTATACAGAAACAAATTTTATCAGTCACAGAACTGATTTCTGTCTACCTAATGAATATTTTCCCCCTGTTTTAAAACATGAAAATCAGATTTATAAAACAGTTTAATAGTTCAATAGGTGTCTGTTCTTGAAAATTATTCAGTAAATTAATATATTTTACTTAGTTACCAAACTTTTTGTAGAACAAGGCCACCTAAATGTGACATAATACCAAGATAAATTATACAACTGTAAGTGCATTTCTTTCTACTTGAGGGTTTTTATATAACAATCCAATGCATTTCAACCATAGATGTTTCTTTTTTTAAAAGAAATTACACATTTCGATATACATTGCCTCACAATGCAAAGAGTATCAGATACTTTTTGGAAAGTATTGACATGAAAACCTTCTGGTTTGGGTAACTGGATCTGTTGATGCATCAAACCTGACTTTAAGGAAGAGATAATATTAGATTAGTTGAAAAGAAAACACTTTAATATGATTTGTGAAAGGCATGCCTTGAACTTACTTTTCCAAGCTTTACCTCCCCAACTCGTGTTGTTTGCACAGTATTTTCTAGCTGCAGTGTTTCATGGGGTTTTGTTTGGTACAGGGATAGAAAATGCTGAAAATACCAATGTGTGAGACTTAACTTTGGCAAAAGAACTTGTAAAAAAAAATTTAAAAAAAAATCCTATTGCTCATGGCAAGTGCCGTGTGGAGATTTCAGGACAAAACCTCTTGGATAAGACTGTAGGCATTAGGGGGATCATGGCCTCCTTATCCTTCTCAGACTTCTGGATGTTTGTTTTCCCCATAAAGTAGTTGGATCTTTGCAAGACTGGAGTAGAGACCTTAAGGTAGAAAAGACTGAGAACTTCTGCTTTGTACCATGGTCACAAAGATGAACAAACCCGGTTGTAATAACTGTACATAATATACCCTGTACATATTATACCCTGTACATAGATCTTTCATACATACCGTTGCCTCATACAAGTCCCAGAAAGTCTAAAATTTGATCCAATCACTTTTATAACTGTAGAACTAATAAACGAGATTACATATGTGAAACAATTGGTGCAGTGACAATCCAGAATTCGTGGAGATGGGGAGGAAGGAAAAATAATAAGAACCCTCTAAGTCCTCTGGTGTAAAACCTAAGTTTGACATCAGATCATGTAAACTTTGTAATTAATTTACTTACTTCTTCACTTAACATGCCTGCTCAGCATGGAAATGTTTAATACTTACATGTAGTCTGTATATAGCTTTCACAAGCATATATAGAAACCAATTTTCAGCTAAAGATTCGGAGTTAACATATGTTTTGCTAACCAATAGCAAACATTTCTACACTGTTTACTTTTGGCTGATAGTAATGAATAGACCATGACTGTAGGGCTTTCCCTTATTTAAAAAAAAAAAAAAGAGAGAAAAAAAGCTAGGTTCTGCAGAACAGAACACTCTTGTTAAAAAAGTAATTGTTCAAAATTACACAGTGCATTATCTTAAAGACATATGATTGCCTTCTAAAACTGACAAAAATATTGAAGTACCATTCAGAAATGCATGGATCATTAAAAACACCAGTTTTGGGAGGAGGTATTTATTACCAGTCTATCGCTCTCTGACGTTGACATATATGATGGTATCTCTGTTTTATCAAAAGTCATACTCTTCTCTTGGAGATACATGTTTGCAGACAATGCTGTAGTCCTCAGAGCAGTTAAATGAGTTGATAAGTCTGCTTCAGATCACAGATCCCAAAGTCTTCAACGATAAAAGTTTAACTACGTATAAATATTGTGAGCATAATAAATAAGAGAAAGTGATGGAATTAAACTAAATAGAAATGCAGACATTTGAATTTTCAGGTTATAAAAGAGCATGAAATCCAATGTTAGTGTCTGATAATGACAAAGATTTTTTCAGATTCTATCCTCCTTTTGTCCTAACCAGTGCTCACAGAAAGCCAAACTGTTAATTCAGAAAAAACAACCACCAAATGCTAAGAAAAATAAGCCTTCTTTTATATATATATATTTCTCACAGTATGTATTTCACAAAAATATGTTTTTTCTTTTATCTCCTTGTACTTTATATCGCAGAACTGTAAAATTAATTTATCTTAAGCTGATCTTGTTTTATTTTTCTTTTAGAGAGTTTCTTTAAGGATATCAACAGAAATACATGAAGATTCCTGATAGCAGAGAAAATTGTATTTTAAATATAGAAATACTCTAGATTTCTTTTTACTGATGGAAAATGTTACAGAGGGACAGGGATTTTCAAAGTTATATAAAGAGCCCATGCCATTAACACCACAACATTTGTAACAGCAACCACTAAAACATTTTAAAAACTCTCAGCAATGTTTCTGCTACCTTTTTGCAATATTTTGTAATTTTTATACTGTTTTATATAACAAAAATACTATAATAGCAGCAATCTGTAAAAGTGCTTGAATGTCATTCAAAGACACCTTTTGGGCATATCTATAATTCTTCATTGCTGTAATCTGATTACTAACATTAGTTTTAAACTTGAGAAAGTATATTTTGCAAATAGGAAAGTCTGAGGACAATGGAAAACACTAAGGCTGAATTGCTACTCAGTTAAGTTGCAAGGACTATGGAGGAAGGTGTGAGCAAAAGTGGGCAGTTTCAAGACCGGAAATTTGCAGTTCGTAGATTGCAACACTATGCTACATGTTTCTGATAGCGGACACTGTATACAAATACAAATCCTTGGAGAAGTCCAAACGTGTTGCTTTCTAATCATCACTGCAATGTATGTTGTAAAAGTCTCCCCCTTCTTCCCCTTTATGCACTGCTGGCCATAGGAGGCTTAAACTGAAGTGGGAATAGAAATTAAATTTACATTTATGCACAATCTACAAAGAGAATTCTTACTGTAATTTGGTTAATACAAAGCAGAAGTTTTCCAGGCTGTGTTTTAACCTCCAATGAAGGAATGAAGAGGGCCTCCAAAAGTCATTGAGAGTGAATGGAAAACAAGAAGAGGCACCAGTAGTTCTAAAGTGTTGAGTTATATGTCTATGGGTATTATATAAGTATAAAACTGAAGAAAAAAAATCTTGGAAAGCTTCTGTGGTGAAGATATGGCATGTTTGCTGCTACAAGCTTACTTCTGTAAAGAAAGACTTGGGAAGGAACAAATTGAGAAGTCAGATGTTACAAGTATCTGGAGGCAAACAGGTCTTTTGTGGACGGATTCACTACCTCCATTTAGTGCATTAACCACTTGGCCATCAAGCAAGTTCTCTGAATATTATATTTGCCATGGTCTGCCACAGTTTATGCAGAAATATTGATGATTTTCAGATGCTAGTTTTCCATGAGATAAAACAAATGTGTGTTTTGGAGAATGATGTCTTAAGACTAATCATCTGTTGATATTTCCTTTAATGTATATTTTACACTGTATTAAATTCAGCTGTTTAACAAGTTAAAGAGTCCACATTTTCTTTATAAGTTCTTCTCAATATTAGAAATGTTTTTCACTGCCAGATTTGCTTTCCACAGTACTCAGGTCATCTTGCAGAGGTTTTTAGTTACAATCATGTTAAAAATCGAATCTAGTACTGACTAAATGCAAGACTTCACATCTTGCTGATTAGATATCCTGCAAGGGGCACACATTCCTTCAAGTGAAGGTCAGAAATACTTACAAGAAAATGTATGCCAACCACAAAAAGTGACATCTTTTTATTTTGAAGGCCATGTTAGGCAAAGACTGTATACCTTACTGCATTGTGTGCTGTTCTTTCATTGCTTTTTATTCCTAGCTTTCTTAAGCTAAACTATAAGGAACTGGAAATTGTTATTTCAATCGATACCAGATTTCAGATCATCAATTTCATAAATCTTTTACATAGCTGAAAGAAATTACATTAACTTGAAGTTCAGCCTTAACAAATATTAGTGTGTTTTTACAGTGAATCCAAATACACTCAAAGAAGTTAATAATTCTTTGTATTGTTCTGATTTAGGCAGGAAATCACCACAATTAATTTCACAAGTTTCAAGGTGAGACAACACTAAGGAGACATTAAATCATCATCCCAGCACAAGGCTCCTGAAACAATTTCACACTTGTTTAATCTCTTCATACTCTGTCCTCCTCAAAAGAATCATATCCAGGAGCCTGTCAACCTTTATTGTGCTTATAATCACCTAAAGAGAAAAATAAATAAATAAATAAATAAAAAGAATATTGTTAAATATTGTTTCAAAGTGGCTGAATCAAGACAATCTTGTTTGCTGCAATCAATGTGTTAATTCAAGTACTGAAGAAATACGGAATTAAATCCTTCCCATTTTTCTGAGCTTTATCATGATACATTTTTATATAAGTTGCATTCATGACCAAAAGAATGTGTCACTAACACTTTGCTTTTTATTTCTTTTGTTATTTCATTTTATTTAATTTGTTAGGCCAAAAACATCAACATACATCTACACACAAATGAAGATAAGGGATTATTATCTTTTCATTTGTGCAGTGAACAACTATCGAAAACACTTTGATTATTCTCTGGCTCCAGGTGGCTGTTCCGTCAAGATCCTAATTATTTTTTCAGTTGAACATGTCAGTTGATTTGTTGCAAGCAATTGAAAAATATTTTCTTCTACCAAGTTGCACCATTTTAGCTGTGGATAACTCTTGTTAAATAATGTTATTTGACTTTTGACATTGAAATGTTCTCTACAGTTTAGTACAGATGATGTCGCAGTTCTTTTGCAACAGATCCTTTTTTTTTTTTTCTGTATTTTCACATTTCTTAGCAACAAGAAATAGCTGTTTTTTCTTTGGAACTATGCTAGAAATCTTTTTACCATCTCCTCTGTTTGCGTGATGTTTTCTATTTGTCAGCCCATTGTGAGTGATTGAGAAACTTCTTTCGCATAAGATACAGTAAACCACATGACAGTTATTGCTATTTTTAGTGACTATGCTAAATCATTTCTCTATCCCTTCCAAAAGTGCAAAGGCTCATTTCTCTAGGTTGTGCAGCTTGATCTAGTGATGAAATACTACCATTGCAGCCCCTATCACAGTTCCAAAACGTATAAGGATGAAACTCAATAGACTCAAAATACCTAAAACCCGCTTTGTCTTAGGACTCTCACTCTCTCTGCTCTTCTCTCCCACTTGAGCTCAGCCAGTGATCACCATGTATTGCACCTTTGTTTTTTCTCATAAGGTATACTGAATTTTTATTTCTGATCTGCTCTGCTTGCATACTGCCTTATCTCTGACAGCAGTATGTGTTTGATAGTAGTAAAATCATCTTGATGGCAAGGGCTTTGTTGTTTGATGGCAATACTGGTTGCAAAAGTTTCAAGAAGACTAGAGGGCTAATGGTAATAATATGAAGTTTGAAAAGATATTCAAAAGCTTGGTATTTTAAACTGCTCTGTAAGTGCAGAGTCTTAGCCTCAATATTGACACCACATTTTCACAAGCCTTCAGGTTTTGGAGGCTCTGCTTGAACACTTCAGAGCGTTCAAGGCTGGTGAGCTGATCCTAGTGGTTTACAATGTCCACTATAAATATTGTCTCCTCACGAGATTTTGCTGGAAGAGCTGTTCTTCTCCAAGAAATGGTGAAAGGCAGCATGGTGCTTGGATTTTAAGAAGGGGTAATGTTCATCCACTTAGAAGATGAGCTTATGTCCCTTGGGAGAAATTTGACATAACATAAGGAATTTGTAATAGGTTTTTATTTATAGGATTTTTGTAGCTTTGACTAAAACTATTGCAGCTGGTTCTGTCTTTCACTGCATTTCTGTGTTGTATGCCCATGTGCTCCGGACATACACGCACAAACAGTATTGGCATGATGAGGCCTGACTGGTTAGAATCCTACATGTTGATGTAATACACATAAATGATAATAACTGCTGTATTTTGTGAAAAACAGAAGTGATTTTACGAGGTTTGGCTATGTTTTCTAATTGGTATTGTAATGCAGAAAGAGCATTTCTCACATTTTAGAGAAAACAGGCAACTTCTACATTTGGTATCTGTATTTTTCCCTGTACACAATAGATGGCACTAGTAGACCACACGATCAGGGTTGATTTTCCACATTCAGGCTAGCAAGTACAATAGTTTTGTAGGTAGCTTTAACTGTTTTTAATAGTCATCTGGAGACCCAGTTAAATCATTTTTTTATTGTGCCTTTGTGGAAAACAAGTCGGATCTAAGTTTCCTTGCCACCTCTTCCTGCCTTAATCTAAGTAAATATGTTTTGCTACTGCAACATGTAGTTTCATAGCAACTTCAGTATTCAAATTAATTTGTCTCAATCAAAGGAGCCTGTTGCTGTAGCTAGCACTGGCGCAAGCTGCAATTCAGCTGTCATTATTAAGCCACTGCCCTTGAGAAGTTTTTCCTACCCTACTGCAAAAAAGGTACATTTTACTCAGTAGTTTCAATAGACTTCTGTCAGTTTGCAATGAAGCATCAGAAGACAATATACACCTCATTTTCACAAGGCAACAATACAAAAAGAATGAGATTTTATATTTCAAAGTTGTAGCCATTCTGCACCCAGAAACAGCGACATGTCCGATTGTAAAAAAAAAACTCCAAGGCAGCTGCTGTATCTATTTAAAATCCACTTTTATTTACATATAAGTCGTCTGCGTTCAGTTCTTCCCCTGCCTAAGTAAACACTTGGATAGCATTTTTTGCATGTCTTCTGCGTAGCAATAATCCAGGCATCTGAACATCTATTATTTTACCTGGAATTATACAATTTCAGCATTCTTGGTCTTAAATAAACTACACTGAGCATAGACATTCCTGTAAAAAATCTCATCAAATGTTGCATGGATTTTTAAAAAATCAATATGGAAAGTGTTTTATCAAAATACAAATACTTTGTTACTGATAGACATCTTTAACACAGCAGAACCTCTTAATCCACAACATGACTCCTCTCCCAACACACACTCATAAAATTCATTTAAGTAGAAGGAAGGCACCTTTCAAAGAAAGTGTCTCTGATGAACATCTATACTTCCATCATAAGATCTGCAGGAAGCCCTGCTTTTATTACAGATATTAACAGCTAAGTGATCTCCTTGCAAAAGGTGTCTTTCCTTCTTGCGCTGCGTCAAACAGTTAAAACACAGATGATTTTCATGGACTTTTTCTTTTGCTTTGAATTATCCAAGAATATTTTGCTGTGGCAATGGGAAGAAAGAGAGTGGCAGCAGCACCAACTAACATCAACTTGGTAAGGTGGTCACAGCAAGGCGTCACTCAAGCGTGCAATGTCACATAGAGAGGCACGTCGGCATCAGAAGATCATCTCTCTGCAACAGTGGTTTTGTTTTGTGTTCTTCTGCTTAGCAAAGGCAGAAGCCATGCAAGGAGCCAACAGCTTGAAGTAAATTTTAAAGGTCTTGTGAATGATTAGGGAGATACTTACCAGGAAAAAAGGAAATAACACTGGTAATGAGATATAATATGCATCTTAGCTTTTATCTTTGTGCATAAAGGTTCTTTTTTATCTTTGTTCATTTGAGCTAAAATCTGTAACTATTTATTTTCTGTCTGTCTATGGGTGATTGGGTGATGCAATTCTTAAGCAATACTACAATTCAAAGGAATTTTTTTTGTTCAAATCAACCAGCTTCCCCTTAAACACCCTATGTGTAGATAGTTCAAAAACCTTGACTACGCCCCAGTCAAATGATCTGAAAAAAGGGCTTACGCAGCTAGGCTTTGTCATATGCCAGCATTTCTAAGATGACTCTGTTTTTTTAGTAATCTGTACCAGATTTAACTCATATAGGTGACCTGGGAAAGTCAAAACCTGTTATTCTGAGGTTTACCATAAATATTGTTTTATACAATTGCTAGTCTCTTCCCCAGGATAGTTTTTTATACTAATTTGTGGTCTTTTTTCTTTCAAAAAGTTATAAATAGAATTTTGTACAGATTTGAACTTTCACTAGGATTACACGTAAAATCTTTGTCTTTACTGCTTAGAACTGATTTTGAACCAGAGCTTAAGGCAAAAATGTAATGTTTAAAAATTCCTCCCGATGAAGTGTCACTCTGTTCTTATAGACAGCTATTTAATCTTTGAAGATCCAAATTCAATAGGAGATAAGAACCTTCACCTGAAGGAAAAGTGATCTTACCTTTAATCAACTAAAATGAGACTATAGGCCTTTTACTGGCTTTAATTGTTAGTATTTCTTGCTCTGCTCAGCAAGTGCTTATGTTGTTCTGGGTATGTTTCCTGGATAGTTTCTGGAGTCAGTAGAATAACCTCAGGGATGAATCTGGAAAATAAGTTATTTCTCTGTAAGCAGTTTGAAGGAGACATCAAGCTCAAGCCCAAAGATTGTTTGCTTGTTCTGGTTTAGCCCAACTTGTTTTCCATTGAGAGAATGGAAATGGAGCGTTCAAAGCTAAGTTTTTAGAGCTGAGGTATCAGAATTGATACCACAGATTACAAAAGGTTGTTGTTTTCATTAAGCCTCTGATAACATTTAATTCAAAATTCAGTGCAAAAGCTCATCACTTTGGCATTATCTGCAAAGTCCCCAAGTAGCTGTGTCAGTCTTAGAAGAAAGCGGGCAACCAGGAGCCAGGCTTCAGCAAGCACGCATTTTCTCAAGAGCGTGGAAGGTTTCCATTGCCATAGCTTCCTCTCAGCTTTGGGGGCATGGAGATGGCGCCGTTTCTTATTTCTCGCTTTGTCTTCTGTCCTTCTGTGTTACCTAATACTCAGTTCACACTAATTGTGTTGGCAAACACCCCTCCTAGCATGTTAGTATTAGGATGTGGTTCCTATGATTCTGTTCCAGAAATCATCTTTCTTCATGACAGTCAACAAATTAGCCTTACTTTCCTCCATCTCGTGGTCTCAATCTGATGTCTGGGGAATTTAAACGTATTCAGGTAGTAAGTCATGGGTGCTCTCTGATCTGACTGCTGACCAAAATCAACTCTCAACTGGGATCCTGCCTTCTTCATCTGGCATGGCTGGTTAGCTCAAAAGCGTTTAAACCAAATATTTGGAGTAATTATAGTATTATAGCAGATTTTAAAGAGTGATTGCCAGTGCTGTCAAAGGGTGAAGCTGACATTTTTTCAGTACCTCGCCTTGCCAAACAGCTCTAAAATTTGAGCATTATTATTGCATGAGCGTAGCTTTTTAGTCTTGAACTGAATTTGAAACATACTTACTGTTTAGGGTAGGCAATACAAAATCCTTGTTGCTACTTTCCTGGAATTTCAACCAAAAGGAATGGTACAATATTATATAATCAGATTTTTTTAAAATCAACTTGCAGTTTTACATGGCATCTTGCGTCTGCTCATGGCAGCCAGAACAGAGCGTTGCCATTGAAAACAGAGAGTCATGGCAGTATATTCACTCCAAAAATACCTTCTGGTTGCAAAAATATTTAACAATGTTAGGACTAAAGAGGAGTGAGAGGAAACGAAAGAAAGACAGGGTTGGAAACTGTTCATTGCACTGTCAGAGAAAAATGCAGTATGGAAAAATGCACAAACAGACAAATAAAAAACAATTTCTGAAGTGAAAATGCAGTCCTGCAGACTGCTGAGTCTTCTTGAGTAGGGGTTGAAACATGAAAGGTGGTTGACTTTCAAGACATCCAGGTAAATTCAGCAAGCAGAAAGCGCTGTGTACCA
Organism: Tauraco erythrolophus; assembly: GCF_009769465.1. Classification (NCBI taxonomy): domain Eukaryota; kingdom Metazoa; phylum Chordata; class Aves; order Musophagiformes; family Musophagidae; genus Tauraco; species Tauraco erythrolophus. Next base: position 65,191,343 of record NC_141468.1, on the reverse strand, counting down.
AGCATTCAACTCGGGACAGGGGACAGATAAGTCTCTCCCAGATTTCTAGAAAGAATAGAAACACTGTCTCTGTGCATACCTCTGGGTTTTGGAAAAACAGAAATCTTGGAAACCAAGATCCTAGCAATATCATGGATGGGTTATTGAAAGCATTCCATAAATTATGGTAGCAGTTAAATGGCATGGCAAACAGGAACTGGTGGTCTCTCAATTTTCTTCAAGTGAAGCTGGGGATGGATCATCATCTGGAATACTAAATTATGTAACTTTATGACAGAATCAGCAGTTCCCCTGCATTTTCATCAGTTACTTTGAAGACAGGCAGACTCAGAAACAGATCTAAAGTTTAGAAGCTGAGAGAACAGCTAAGAAAGAGGAGAGCCCCCATATAAGAAAAGAAGGGAAGGAAAAGGTAAGACTACAAGAGTTTGCCTCAAAGCCTGTGGAAATGATCATGCCACTTGTCACTGGCCCCAGTAGAAATAAATAAAAACATAAAGTAGTCTTCATTATCCTGTGATGAATATACAATCAACTACATCAAATGACAGTATATTATATAGAGGGAGCAGGAAGCACTTTTTCTCCAGTTTCCAGATACTAAGGAATGATACCTTGGGAGGTTACTTAGAAGCAAAGTCATATTGTAACTGCAGTCACAGGACCTGGAGAAGAGGTACCTGCTCACAAATTGCAGCGGATCAGTCAGAGCCTGGAGGATTTCTCAGTGTAGAATTTGGGATAAGAGAAGATCGTGCTTGCTTATAAAAGTGCCCATGTAACTTCTGGTGAGAAGACACCAGCTTGTTTGACATTCTCACAAGGAACACAGGTGAGTTTTTTTGCCAGCAAAATGACAAAACTAGAAGAGGAACAGAGCCTCTGAAGTGAAACACTGAGAAATGAGCTACACGGGAAAGATGTTTGTGGTGATCTGCTCCTGTCTCTGGTGCCATGTGGAAAGCTCTGAAAAGGTTGTCACCTCGGGTGCAAGAAGGGTTTGCTCGAGTGTGATGGGTCCTCCACTCCTGGCATCTAAGTGATGGCTGAGATACATCTCAATGAGTCAATGCACAAGAACCCTTCATGTCGCAAGTGGGGAAAACAGAAACCCGAGTCAGGAGCCCCACAGTCATCACTGAAAATTTTGAAAATAAAATAGTCTAAAAAAACAACAGGAAAGAAAAGTGGTGAAATTGGAAATATAAAACAGATACAGAACTAGAAACCTGTGGTGAGTCTAAGGGACCAGTACTGATCTGGAGAGGAGGAACTATGCTGATGCAACTGGAAGAGCCACAAGGTAAATGACCACCTATCAAATAATAGGCAATGAAGTCTTAAGACATCTGTTGACAATCAGAAGGAGGATAAAGACTTCAGCAGAAAAGGGTGGAGATGGCTTTTCTTATCTCTGTTTATACTGGGCTGTATTAAGATCAATCAAATGTGCTGCCATACTTCATCCAACCAAACCTATGGAATTAATTCTCATCTCCTAGATACCCTGCACAGGGACTAGTTATAGACTAGTTAGTCTACTGCTAAACCACTGTTTAGCACTAAACCACATAAAATACTGCCAATCTGCGCTCACTCCTCAACACACGTTTGTTGCTGCCCGATCATTTATTTTTCAGATATTGCGAATTGTCAGTATCGTTTTCTTTAAACAAGGGAACACATTATTCAGAAAGTGCCAAACAACATCTTTATAATTATGATGAAGTCTCCTATAGAGCGTTTCCTGTTAACTTTCCTAGTGTTTTGAAGAAAATTCTTTTGAAGGTTTTTGTAGGCTCTTGTCCAACATATCTGGGGAGTCTGTTTTTCAACATCTAGTTTTACTCTTTTACATTTATTTATGGCCACTTTAGTGCCTTTAACTTCCTAGGATTTTAAAATATTTTTTCAACCAACTTACTCATCTCAGATTTGCACAAATTTGAACAGAGACCAGCTGATTCACTAGTAATTAAGGTATAATCACAAAATCTTTTCTTAAAACAACCGCATTTACAGCTTGTGTTCTCCTTTCCAATGCTGTGCGTGAAGAGGCACACAGAACTTGCTTTGTTTTGGCTGTGTACAGCTACACCAGAACTGTGCAGGATACAAACAAGAAGCTATAGAAGTTGAAGTTTACAGCAGATGTTGTAAACAGGACATGAATTCCATTGCAAGTTCCTTTCAGGCAACCTAGCCATTTTTGTCACTTTTTTCCCCTGGTATTCTTTTACTTTGTTTTTAAACCTGCCTCTTTTTATAGGATACCAATTGCTGTCATCTTTCCCCGACCTATTTTGCTACTACACCTTATCAGAACTGCAATTTAAGATCCTAGAACAAACTGGAAAGATTTAGGCTTATGTTATTTCCTGGCTGCTTATAAAGGTCAGAGTAGCTGGCTACTTCTCACATATACATTTACAGTGATGAGAGCAAACATTTTTGTAATCCTCTTAAACTTGAAATACAAATCCAATCACATTCTGAAACACCCATTCCCTTGAGATCATGTCATGCTTGCTGCGGCTTTTCGTTCTCCATATTGTTCATGGTAATTTCTGCTGGTGCAGTGTAAACTACAGTTTTCCTCTGCCACTCAACTCCACACATAACGCTCGGCTTTGTACTCAGCTCTTTATGTCCTAACATCTACTTCTGAAGAGGGACAGTGATGCTTCAGATAAGGCAGAAACCACTAAGCCCATCACATTACTGCCCAGGTAGCCATAAAGACAGCGTGTCTTTCTGCAGATCATATTGCACCTGACATCTGGCATGCCACACAGAAAGGATTCTTTGCCTGATGGTTGAAATGTTATTAATCAGTAAATACTTAAACCTAGCTGGAAATTGGCAGAGTATGAGGGGTCTTCTGTTAAGTAGGACATCTGCCTGTAGAATATTCCAAAAGAAGGCCCTAGGAAGAAACATTACAAAGTGAGAAATTGTTTGTGTTAAGGCTAAAGTGTTTAAAAGACAAGTATTGTTATTAGATCTGAATTAGCTCCTCTGATATTACATCAAACCTTATTAGCCGCCTTTTAGCAAAAAGCTGAGGTTGTTGCTTAACTTTCTGGAGCGAGTCACGAATTCCATTGTTTTTCAGAGGTTGTGGTTTCATTCCCAGAATCAAAATGAATCTGATTCTTGAGCTGGCATATACCCTTAAAGCATTCCTAGATCAGGGCTCTGAAGAGAGAGGCTTTGGTTTCAAAACCTCTTCCACATTAATGGGTTCCTTATGGATGATAATGGTGCAATTAAAGAGATGAAGAACCAGGCTGAGCAGTGGGCTATGCAGCAATCACCCTTTTCAGACTCACTGGAGAGAAGAAGTAGAGACCAGGAGTACTTAAATTTGGCCTCAGGAGGAAAACGAGATCTCCCAACCATGCTACATGGTAGCTGCTGTGTTAAGCAGGCTGTTTATGAGGGGACTCATTCAACACCGTCAAAATCCCATGGAATCTTTTTACTTCGCTTGGATTTAAATCACATTCTGTTCCTGTCACGCCTATCTGCTCAGTGTTAACTACCTTGAAAAGGTCTTTGAGAGACATTTGCAGAAAAAAAAAGAGTCCTGCTTACTATTTTTGGTTGACAGCAACTTACAAGGCAGGTAAACAGCAGTGATTATTGATACCACCTTTTTCTACTGACTATTTAACTACTGAGTGTTTACATGCTACTGACGGGACTGGTCTGTACAATTGTTGTTTCCTGTTTGTCATCACCTATCCAGTGGTTGAATGCATTAACTAAATTTTGTTCTCAGTTGGACAAATACCTATGTATTTATAGTTGAGTCTAGTATGTCTGTATGACCAGCCATGAGTTCTATGCATTACTGTGAAACAACAAATAAAGACGAGCTTCTCCTGAAAGAATAAACTCTCTGTACTGTACAATGGCATAATGTTTAGGGTATCACAGAGATCAGGTTGAACGGCATCATGTGCCCTGGGCTATCAACCTTGACACACTGGGCCTAATGAGCTGATCACAAACAGCACGCCGTTCATCATCATTTTCAGTCTCTTACCCAGAAATCACACTTTTTGTAAAGTAAGACTGATAAAAATGTATTTATTTGCAAGAGAGCTCAGAGCTAAAGCTAACATAAGTTTTGCGCTCATTTACACCCTGCCGAAAACTACAGGATTCACAAAAGAGCTTGCTGATACTTTCATAGCAACAGTGTTGAAATGCCCAGCAGACTTGACAGGCCAAGTTTTTAACATCCATAAGGCTGCAGATGCAGAAGTCTTGGACAGCTGTCTTCATCACTCCAGTCTGCATATGTGACCTCATCTTTGATCTGGCCGTTTGTAATAGTGTCAAAAAATATATCTTACCTCGTTAGTTAGCAATCAGAGCTATCTAAATGTGACCTGGATCCTGTATCCAGATTCAACTGCTGGATGGAAAGCCTTTGCATAACATCCTTCCGAATAACTCTGATATTCCTCTATCTGATGTAATCTAATCAGTAGAAGTTTATCTTGGTTTTCATGAAGTGGTCTCCAAATAGTTGTTTTCTCTCCTTTTTTTTTTTTCAGTCCTGTATTTTAAATTATTCTGTGCTACATGGGGGCAGAAAACTAGAAAATAGATAACCAAAAATCCATCATTCATCAGATATGATGGCAAAAACAAACTCCCCAGACTTTTGCTGTGATTATATTAGGATGAGAAAAATTCTTTTATATGCCTGGACCAAAGCTGCTAGATCCTGTCTTTTGGAGCTGTTTGGGGTGGCAAGGTTTCAATACTCATGTGGATGAAGCCCTTGAAGGCTGTTAAGCACATGGTTTCAAAACACTTGCCTTTGTTTAGGAGGGCATCCCAAAGAGTACAGCTGCGTTTCTCTCTTACCCAGCACATAAGCTTTCTTGCAGTCTCAGAACAGAGTACATTTGCCGTGCAGGTTCATGAGGCACAGGTCGTCACCTGTGAAAGGAGTAACTAACACCTTCATTCAGAAAACAGATCTTCCAGTCTTACTGCACAAGGGTGAAAGTGGCAATGAAGAAATTCTCCCTGGTTATGTTACATGTAATCTAATACCATTTGGATCAACCTTTTGTTCTTGTAGCAATTCACAAAGAAGCAAGCAAAGATAGGTGACAAACTTTTCTTATGAAAATTTACACTTTTGTTCACCAGAATTCAATTAGACTAGAATAGAAAAGTACTATATTAGTATTATTATTAATTATTCAAGCCATAGAAAGTCTTCTGTGCGAATGAGGGAGTTTGGGGCGATACTACTATCCTTAACAATCCATATTCCAGGCTACACCTCATGGGATGACAGAGGAAAGCTGTCTTGACAGTAATTGCTCCAGACTTTTTGAGGAACAAATGGCAACAGTCTGGGCAGGAAAGTCCGCTCATTCTGAAAGAATACACCTAAAACCAAGAACTTTAAGAAAAGTATTTATTTTCTGGAGGCAGGCCAATCAAACGAAGAAAATAAAACTGTAAACTCCATGAACTTTGTATGATGCTGAGATTTGTTTATTTATAACAAAATGGAGAAAAAAAGAAGCACCTATCTTGTAACATGAACTTTGAAGTGTAAAACAAATACAAAGCTAAGAAGCAGTTAGGCCCAGGAATCCAAAACAAAGTTTGTTCAAAACGTGAGCAGAGGCACAGCTGTCACAATGCTGACTTAGCATTCTTCAGGTTTCAAAGGAAAGTCAAGTCCATCAGTATTTCCATATCCAAGTAAATCGATACCTAGCCTTAGCTGCAGACAACGCTCTCATTTACAGTCCTTCATCAGGGAAACAACCATAATGTCACTTGTCCTTGTACACAAAAAAAAACCCACATCCAAACAACATGTGAATAATTGTACAGTGATATCGTATTTCTGCCACTCATATAGAAGACAAATTACAGTTATAGGTTGCCATATTTTCAGTTATGGTCATGATTCCCAAGCAGAGTTTGTGGACCACTAGTCATCCACAGCCACCCTCAGAACCACCGATGCTCTGGACTCCTGGCAGGCAAGGACAAAATCTGAAGGTTGACAACAGTTCATTGCTTTAACTTTTTAAGTTATTACTGACTTGGAATAATTCTTCTCTCAATTCTTTTTCAGAAAACCAAATTTTTCTGCAGTCATTTAGGTATTACACTGAGTTTGGTCTACAGCATTTAGTTCAGAAAGCATATTTTTTTTGTCCTTATTACGTAATTGGCTATTGCAAATTGCCTGCAGGACATTTAGAAATAAGACAAGTTTGTCAAGGGTGACTAATGCTGTGCTGTACCTGAAAAAAACAGACTTTGTTTTGCACAGTCTACACAATTCCTTTTAAAAAATGGGTGAAACTTTACATAGTGTATTTCCAAAATGTTAATATGCTGACAGATCGGTAAATATAAAAGCTGAAATCAAATAAGAATTTGAGTCATTCACTCCATTTGACCGGAAAGAGAATTTACACTCTGAATACTTGCCTTCTTCAAGTTAGAGGGTGGTGGGCTTATTTTCCGAAGGTTTGCCAGCCCATGAAGGGGGACAGGTGTTTTCATGTCCGGCCAGCCTAACAGTGGCAGGAAGGATGGAACCACGCTACATTTACTTTATCTTAGCTCACCAAAACAAAGTTTCATCTGCGGTTTTAAAGAAGCAGAAAACACGAACGGCTGGCAGCGGCAGCTGATGAGAACCAGAGCGGAGGGCAGCCCGCTGTGAGACAGACAGAGGGCTACGGGGGTTTGTCTCCAACGATCTCCTATAAAACAGTGGCCGGGTGAAACACCTGCAGGCTCCCGGCTGGCAGAAAGGTTCATGACATATGCAAAAGCCGAGCGCGAGTGGAAGAACGTCCCAAATAGGGGCCATTGTGGTGCACCACGAAGAAAAAGCCAGTCGTTGCTGCTGCTGTCCTCACCCTGACTTCAGTTTGTCACTACGATAATCTTGGCATGCAAGAGAATATTTCTCCTGTGACTTCCCAGTGTTCCTGCTTGCTCAGTTCTCGGTGTCTTGCTGACAAGGCTTAGCATGGTTAAGTAGCACGACTCCGCTCTAAATCTCGGGTACGGCTCTGTTCTCAGCAAGTTAGACCAAATGGCAGCTAACACTCTGGCAACTCCCTGCAGCCTGCCTGCAGGAGGACTCTGACTTTTCCTGCCTTTGGTGGATCAAAATCAGTGGGAGGCAATTATTGTTATTTTTAGCAGAAAGCAGAGTGCAGGAACCGTAAATTGGCTGGAAAGGTCTGAAATGTGGAAAATCTGAAATTATACAAAGGCTTGTTTTCAGTCCTCTTTTATTATCACAAAGCATCAAATTCCGATTCTCTTCCTATCAGAAAAGCTTTCTTACTGACTAGTCTGCCACATTTCTGTTGGCACCTCTTGCCACACGTGTCCTGGATCCAAAGTTCGTATCTGTGATTCAAATAGCAAGAAAGGAAAGTAAATATTTTAAATATTGAATCAGTTTGGACTGAATGTGATTTTTGAGCACTTTTGGACTGTTCGCCTTTAAAAGAACCAAGAAAGAAGCTAAAAAAGAAGAAACACCCATCTTTTTAAATATAACTTTCTGCACCAAGGTGATTAACTCTCTTCCATCGCACTTTCCCCAGTCACCCTGTGTTTTTACTCTAGTATTTGTATTACCACTTTGAGAATAAGTTCCTTATTATTTTGCTTTGTGGAAAACTATACGCCAGCTTTAAAGCTCCTACAGTAAGTTTTTATTTATGAGTCATTTGTACCAAAACCAGACACTTTTGGAACAGAATGCTGCCAAGTCAGGACATCTAAGGAAAACAAAACTGAAAATTTAACATTAAAACTTTTTAAAGTTCCTTGCAATGATCTCTTGCGATATTCAGAATTTCATATTTTGTCATATATTCGGCTAACTGTATTGAAGCAGTCAGACATGATAATTTCTATTTGGGTAGCATGTCTGCACTTTTGCAACAGTTTAAGCATTATTTTACTTGCTATTTTAAAACAGATGGTGCCAAGCAAATTTTTGGATCAGACACCCTTTGGCCACAGGTACATATGTGCTGATGTGGGACAAAGGTTTTCTCAATGGGAGCTCATACTTTCTGCTCTATCCATACCTATTGAGGACCTTAAAGAACATTTATCATGCTGGTTTGAGTTTCTTTCTCTCTTTCTGTCTTGCCATGAAGAGTATACGATTACAGCAAGCGATGTCAAACCCCCAAACATTCATACCTGCAACACACAGTTACGTAGTCCTGCTTTTTCCTTGCGTCTTTCTCTCCCATATCTACAAATCGTCTTCTATGTAGACACGAAAAGGAACGAACATAATGATTGGTAGATCTTTATCAATCAGAACTGACTTCCAGCCCCCAATTCAACCCATCCTTTTGCAAGTACAAGTCTTTTTACTGCAAGGATGCTAGGAAAGTTAATAAGTTACAGACCTCATACTGATGATGTTAATAAAGACTAGGAAGTCTAACAGCTTTTCAGATAGGCAAAATCACGTAATATGATATTTCCTATTTGGATGTTTTAAATTTAAGACAAAGTGTGAACTCTCTTGACCATTCAGTTCCTCTTTGGTAGTAAAGTGCTTCTGGATTAAGTATGAACTCATCTAAAAAGCTACATATGTAGAGCAAATAGGAATCTCTCCACTCCTACTTTTTCATTTAAGACAGGATTGGAATGAAAAAGTAAGCCAAAACATCTCACAGTATAACATAAAAAGAGCAAACCACATCATTTCTTTATTAAGGCAATCTTAGCAGCTTTATGCAAGTATTTCTGACCAACCGTAAAGATTTGTAATATTCTAACGGGAATGCGACAAAAATCACTGTTTTAAAATACATATAAATTATCCCTCCTTCCAAGTAGTTTGAAGTCTTTCAAAATCAGAAAACTGGTTAAAAAACTTTCTTTCCAGATTGTTCCATTCAAACATTTCCTTTGTCAGATAAATTGAACTCACTTGCTGAATACAAAATATCTACACAAACACAGGAGAACAGTTTTGCTTTTATGGAATTTAATCTACTGACTCTCTTGAGCTCAAATGAATGACACAGAGTCACACTGGCAGTTGTTTTACTAGATTGCTTGTTTGTTTGTTTGTGTGTCTGTTTTTTAGGGAAAACTCAACTTTTAGTATCTCTGTAGTTCCACCTAATTAATTAGAGAAAAACCTGCTACTGTATGAGATGTATGTCACCACTTCTGTGTTTTCTTATTTGCTGCTAACTTTTTTTCTCATTAGAAATCCAAGTCACTAGCCATGTTAGATGGAAAAATACAAGTTTACTGAAGGCTGCAACTGAGTTTTGACTCTGAGGAAATGCAGTTCTAACTCATTTCCTCAAGTGCTTGCCTATATATTTGGGGATGGCCAAGATACACAGTTTATAACATTCAGGCATTCTCCAGACATTCAAAGTGGGATGCAATTTTCTTTAATCCTAGATTCGTCCATTTTTCCACTTCACCAGCCAAAAAAATGTGTTTAGAGGATGCGTTATAGGTGCCTGTGGCAACTGGGTATGTTTATCAGGGTATCTGCTGTTGCACCTTTTTACTGCTCTGTCAGAAAACTATTTCCTTTTATTCCAATTGGAGTTTTCAGTTTTCTTTCAAGAAACCCCTCGAATATTCAGAGAGCCATTCGGTGTGTGCTATTAGTGCCAAGAAATAAAGTTTTACCAGACCTCTTCCCAACATCTAATTTATATGCATCACTGCCTATTTTTTATGAGGTGTTATTTGGTATCTTTTCCACACTATCCCTCCCCACACAAGAAGAATGAGTCAACCCTTTTCTCGTAGTCTCTGCTGCTTATACATTTTAAAATTTCAAGCCAAAACTGGGCTTTTGCAACCATCATGCGTTTTTTCCCATAAACATACAAGCTGTAAATTGGCAGTTTTAAAGCTACCTGTGTGACAGTACAATCTGATCCTCCTCTGCAAGTGTACTGCCACTTGTCTTTTAATTTTGCAGTTATGCTCCGTATTTCCATAGGGAGCCTCCCGGTTCATTATCTTTCCTGGACAGTGGTGCAGGGCAGCCATAACTTTCATGGTTTTCGCATATGGTGCTCTGATGCTTTTAAGATGAGGGGAACTCAACAGAAAATGTTGTAGTAGATAATAGCCAGGGAAATCCCTGCTGGGGGCTGCCGCGCAGGTCCTGCGTCCTTCCCGCTCTGGCGTGTTGCGATACCGGGCTGGGTGCTACAACGGGCACCATCCCCACTTGGCACAAGGGGGAAATGGGTCTTTCAAAGATTTTACTGAAGATTGTAAAGTTCTGGTGGGGCTGGGCCTCACTGGGAGGAGAGAGATGATCAAGGAGGCCAATCACCAGTCTTGGAGCTCTTTGAGAAAACCCTCAGATCAGATTTTCTAGCTTGACTTCAGCCATTCCTCCACACTACGAACATGCTTGGTGATCACTGGGCTGTGTAACGACCAGGGTGTTTGTCTCCGGACCTGATCCTGAATTGCAAACTCAAGTTGACCTCAAACCTGTCTCATCACTACGGACTTTCCTGGTGATCTGGACTCTCAGTCAAACTTGGCTCCCGTCATCGGACCCTCTCAGCTCACCTTGCCCAAGGGCTGTGGGATTGCATCTGTGCGGGCCAGCTCTGTGCCCTACTCCTGCCGTGCCACCAGCCTCAGCTCCCAGCTCGCCCTCCCTCGAGGGAAGGGAACCTGCCCTTGCTGCTCCCTGACAAAGGCTTCCTCTCTGATCTAAACGCAAGGATACTGAGGCTTCACAAAAATACTCTTTTTTAAAAAAGTACAGAAAAAAAACCCTGACTTTTTCCCTCTAATTTTCTCAAGAACACATTTTCAATGAAACTTTCCAGAAACAAATCATCCCAAGAAGGAGGACACTTGGTCTGTAACATTTCACCTCAACGGTTGAAACATGGCAGTTCTAAAAATCTGCTCTAAGTGGCTCCGAAATTTTTAAAAATACTTCTATGGCATTTCACAAGAAACAGATGCAGGAAATGAGAAGAAGCATGGAAAGAGGGGACTGGGCAAGTCAGCGAGGCATCGTGAAGGAGCTAGAGGAAGCAAAAGGAGCAGAAGGTCAGTCTTTCCTCTCTGGGAGCCCAAATCATTCCAATGAAAGAAACATGAGCTGAAAATTTACTCGAGCTGCTGCAACCGGCGCAGATTTGGCATCACGGTGTAAGAGAGCAGGCAGGAATTTGAAGTGGCATCTCGGCCAGTCGCACTCAGAGATTACATACTTTTGGGAAATATGGATGAGTGTTATCTATATCTATATGATATAGATATTATTCCTGCTATTGCCATGGGATTGTTTTTGCAAATTAATGTCATGCAGAAAGGGTTTAGAAGGAATGAAGAATATGACAGCCTGTAAGACAAGACACTAAACTGGGTAGCAGAAGTGAAAGGGACTCTTAAGTGAGACTCTTTAACTTTAGCCTTTGTTTAAGCTCAGTGACTGATTTAACTATGGGGGAAAGAAAGCTTTTGTTAATTATTTAATCCTTTGCCTTTCACTGAAAAAGCTAGTGCATGTAACACACAAAAATCATAGAGTCACACTGAGAAATACTAGCACTGATGTTTCTTATATTGCAATTCACATTTAAGTATGCCATCCTGGCAGTAAAATGAAGCTGATAGTGCTTAGAGCAGCTGTAACTTTCCCCTCACCACATAGCAGAGGATCAAAAACTGGAGACCTCCCTCCTGGAAAATCAAACATTTTCAAAAATACTTACTTTTCTGTGTTCTGTTCAGGAAATTTAGTTTTTTGGGTTTCATTCCCCTTCCTTCCTTCCTTCTTTCACATGCAGCACAGACCATTTACAAAGAGAATTACAGGTGGCTTCCTGAGAGTAATGATCCAGAAAAAGAGGAAAGGGACAGCAACCTTAGGATGTTTTCTATTTACAAATCCTAACCAAGAGGTTTCTGTTCTCTCTCATGCAGCTTTACTAAACTGTCTTGAAAACAACAACCAAGCCACAAAATTGTTCAGCTACTACTTTTCCAACATTACTATGAAATAATTCAGATATTGCATGCCCTAGTGTTTTGAGTTTTGTTTTGTTTTGGTTCATTTGTGTTTTGTTAAAGAATGATTTTTGTAACTCTGAGCTAATGTACTTGTGATTTCCCTCTGGGACTCTTGAATGGAAGTGCTAGGGAGGAGAAAAACTTTTATGTGGCTTTCCCTTCCCCATTTCTTCTTTGCTAATCTGGAACTATCTGATCTTGGCTTGTGCCTAAAGGCAAATAGACCAGAGCTGTAACTGTCATGTAATGGTTTCAGTGATTTTACGGAAGGCGGTTTCATCACAGTGTTCTCCCTTCTTCCCAAATCTGGAGTAACAAGAAACCATAAACCAAAGGAAAAAATACTTCAGAGCAAGGTGAGGAGAAGCCAGGAGATGGTTTGTGACAGCAGGAGTCAGGGGAACTTAGTTGAAATTAGGCATGGTAATGTGAATTGCTATCACTCCATGACTTAATGAACTTCAACAACGTGCCTGAATATTTTTAAAGGCTCTTGGGACAGCAGAAGAGAGAATTTCTGATCTCTGAAAACACCAAAGAAGTTTTACGGGTTTTTTTCCATCAAATTATCAGCTGCTATGGTTAAAAACAAATCCTGCCATCATCTATTTTGTTACTTTGGTTTTTCAGAAGAAGGGTGTAACATGTAGACCAAAACCTTATGTAGGTCACTGAGGTTGCATAAAATACTGTGCAAATGGTGTCATAAAACCAAACAAAGCAAAATTATTCTGCTGTAAATAACATGTGGTTACCATTTGTTTACAACTTAGTCCAGCTATGAAAACAAGATAAACATTTTGATAAATGGTTCACAGTCATTTTGTAAAGAACACAGATGAGGGGAGGCATATCCAACAGCTGCTCTTCCAGTGTCAGCAGTACTGCTGAACCTCAGCTCCCTCTGCCTGGGCAATATCGAAGCTACTAGAGCGCCCTGGGGTTGGTCAAGCTATATAGGCTAATCGTGTATGCTGCTCACTGCACTTTCCACTGATGAGCTGATTCCACTGAAGCCATTCTAAAATTTTAAAAGAAAAGAAAAAAAAATGCGGTGAATTCCCTCTTCATTTCCTTTAATTCTTTATGAAAGAAAGGGTTTATAAAGAAGTATGGGATTTGGGGTTGACAACACATCATTTTCTTAGTACACAAATGACTTAAGATCAGAAATTATAATTTGTCTGGAGGATAAACACGGAAATATTTTGCACTAAAGAGCTGTTGGAAGTGATATGCAGAGGGGGAATGTCTGGTTGCCTGTGGAGGCTGAAGGGAGGCTTGCTTCAAAGCCAAGTTTCAAACATCATCTGTTTTCACTATAACACTATGTAACAAAACAAGCCTCAGTAAAATTTTCATTTACGTGGGAGAGAATTTAATTGTTTTGCTTTTTTCACTGTCATCCCTCCTCTAATTCAGAAAGATGTTTGAAGGAATTTTGTTTGCTGGAGTCTTGGATGTAAATAAAGAATGCGCAATGCCCACGAACAAATGAAATGTTGCAAATCAGAACTAAAAATGTAAACATGTTGGGAAGGTAAGAGTGTGTATGTGAGAATGTGTACGTGTGGATGCACATTTGTGAAGTGAAAGAGTTGATATAACAAAAACTTTCAAAATCTAAGGATAAAGACTCTGTCCGCCATCAAGCTAACCACCAATGAATGCTTTTTTTTTCTCCCCAGTTCACTGTGTTTTCATACATAGGTCAAAGAAAATAGATGAAGCAAAACTATTGAGTAAAGACTGGTACTAAAGTGAAACTGCTACACAAACCCAAAATCAGAAATGCTGTCAGTCTGCTAGCTAAGTATGAAGTGGACAAGTTATTGGAGAAAGGACATAAAATGCATCGGTGGGCAACCACTTGTAACTGACAGATACGAAACCTGGAAGGGGTGAGGAAAATGACTGCTGATCCTAAGTTTCCCTCTTATGTCAGGGTGACACTCTAGGCAGGTGACTCCTGTGTGATAAGGAGTCTCACACAATAAGGATGCATACTGAAAAACAGCCAAAGTATGGCATTCAGAGTTGCATGGCTAATACTTGAACAGATCATATGACATTAATAGTTGCTGCAGCTTGGTTGTGTGCTCAGTGTGTGAGTAAAATGGTAGTTAAGACATCCAACAGAGACATATTAAAAGATAGCAGCCAAAAAAAATATCATAAGTTCTTTCAAAAAAGCAAAAAGGAAGCCCTCTCAGGGGAAGATGGGGCTCCTGGTGTCAGGTTATCGGGTCAGCAGAGCCCCATTGTATAGAGTCTGGCAAACCCCACTACTGACAGCGCGTCCGCCGCTCATCACACTGCCCTAGCGAAGGCATCCGATGACAGAATCCAGCGTCAAATACTTGGGCAAGATTGAGCAATTGAGTCCCCGGGAGAGGTGAGCTTAGCAACGCACCGCGCAGCAGCCAGCTGGGGCCTGACGATGGGTAGCTGCACTTCGTGCTGCTGGTGGCTGAGGCTCATTGTAACGCCTGGAAACCCTGCGGAGGGCAACAGCATGTAACGCAGCAAAGGGACGGACGCCCAGGAGAAGCACGTCCTGGAAAAAGCAGCTAGTGCAGTGTGTGCTGATATGTATGACGATACAGACACAACATTTGAAATGGAAAAAAATCATCCAGAACAGGAGAAAGACCTGCTCTGTTTATATGGCAAAAGGAAAGTTTGTACTCCCACCTGGTTTTCTGAGGACTGCCTTGCACAACGCTAGCACAGTGCGGTCCACTTCTGAGCACAATACAAATAATCCCCAAAGAGAACTGTCCTATTGTTCCTGTCCTCCCTGCCAACGCTTCAGTCACCACAAAAGCATGGCATCTCTCTTCATCCAAACCGGTCACATTTTGAAATGTTTTCTCGTAACTGTATATTTACACCAAGAAGTTCAGGGAAATGAACAGAATTTGATTTCCAAGGGAGCTCGAGCATGTGCCTGACTGGCTTTGATTTCTAAGATGCAAGCTCTGCGTGTGCATTTCCTATAGTAGGGCTACAGACCATGGCCTTACACTCAGAAAAATCTCTTGGAGACAAGGGAAACCCTGCTTAGTGAACCTCAGACTCCAGCTGCTGGGCAGACCAGTTGCCACCGGTTATAATCTCACTGGCAGTGTATCAGTGTTGTGCTGTTCTGCTGATTGACCCACAGCCTGAGTAAAGAAAATCCAGGAGACAACCCTAGTATTGAGTTGGGGCAGTAACTAGAGAGGTCCAAAGGCTTCTGGCTGATGAGAGGGCCCTTTTCGGGGAAAAGCATAAACAGGTACTTTATAACACCCCTTTCTGACATTGATCACTTGGGGCCCAAGAAGGCTTCAGCCAGGGATGCAGCCTTTCTTCAGTTCAAATGCCATTACATTATCTCTCCCTTTTACCCGGTTACTTATTTTCAACAAACCCACAGGGACTCTGATCTTTGAGATGTCTTCCTCTCTCCCCTACCAAAACACAAATGAAATGAGTCAATAGGTTCTGAAAGTTGAGGAAAACTAAGGACAGACCATGTAGAAAGTGATGGTGTTTTCATAGCAAATCAGGCTGAAACACTTTCCATCATTAAAATATTACGCAGGAGCTATCATAGAGTCACCCTATAAAATGGAAGAGCTCAAAAGAGAGACTTGTGTGGTTTTGTACTATGGTAATAGGTCAACTCAACAATGTTCGAAGACCAAGGATGCCAGGAGGCTGGCAGGTCAATAACAAAGCCTAACGTTTACAATAGAAGAGGAGGCAGACACGAAAGCCAAGCCAGAGGCAAAGAGAAGTTACAGGAAGAAAAATACTAGTAAACACCCCCCCGCCCATGATATTTTAACTGTAGTCAGCTGCTTTGAAATCATTTTCTTGATATATGCTTCTGTGCAGGTGGGCAAGCTTTTGACACCAGTTCCCTAAACCACATCAAACACATGATAAAGCATTATGAGCCATTTTTTACCTAATCCATTATTACAAAAATAGCGGCTGCCGCCTATTTCACCCTTTGCTTTTGATGATGCCAGGCACCATGCTGGGCAAGCAAGACACTGTTGTTCAAGGTTTCTTGGAAAAAAATCTCCATTGTTATTATTTGGCAGTTCTCTAAAAACACTGCACTGAGGACAAAGCAAATGATGAAACAACTGAGAAAAAGACACTGCTCATTTCCTCTGTTCATCTCCCTCCCAACTTGCACTCTAAAAGTAGGTGAACTGGATCCAGAAGATCAAAGGACCATCTTCATATGCAGAAGTATTCCTTTTCAAAGGGCTGTTGGGAAGTGGTATAGAGAAATCAATGGTCTAAGACGTTCATTGTGAACAGTTTAGCTCTCACTGGGGAAGGATTCCCCATGCCCCTGAAAAACAGTGTAAACTGTGCTACAAGAAATCACACAAGGATTACGGCATCTGTTGGGAGCATGGACTCAGCTGAATGCTAGAAATAATTCGTTTCGAAGCAAAAAGAGTAATCACAATTCTTAGGGGACTTATTTAAAATGGCCCTTACAAGTTTTTTCCACTGTCCAATTCTTTACAGAAGGGGAATTCAAGTGCTCTTGAGTTCTCACTACTACAAGGGACATAAAGGGTAAGGTTTATTAAACAGTTTATGTTAGTCACCTATAAAAACTGCTCATATAAATATAACAGATTGGTCCCAAGACTAGCATCCACTTTACTACAACTTCTGATTTCAAAGATCAGGACGGAAGGTGATAGTGAAGCACAAAATGGGATTTCTAGTGTACGGGGAACAGCATGTCCTCAGATGGAGTAGACAGCTTTCACGTACCAGCTCATATACTAGAACATACAAGACTTTTATAAGCAAAATGTATATTTTGTGAATCAGAGAATACCACTATTTACCATTTCATTCCTTCAGGCAGAGGGTACAAGTTCTGAAGTCTGATGCAAAAAAAAAAAAAAATCAACTGTCTGCAAAGTGAATGTTTGTTCAGAATTTTCCTTTCCACCCACTTACCTGAAAATGGAAAATACACTGAATGAGAAAATAATCAACTTGTTTGAGGTCAAGAAACTGACTTAAACAACTTTTTTAAAACAAAAACCAAAACAACAACTGAGTGTTTTATGCTACATCTGTCTGCACCCAACAACATGCATTTTCATTGATAGCCATTTAAACTTGTTTCCTCAAAGTGAGTAGAAGTATGTGGAGACACATCTTATGCTAAGCTTGTTTCTGTCACTCATTTTCTGTATGGCACGGGGTATGTTATTTTCATTTCCTGCTTAGTTTCCCTCATAATGAACTAGCGCATGAAACTCCCTTAAAGCAGTATAGTATTAGCAAAGTTAGACAGCCAAACACAAGGCAGGACTATCCAGAGCTTCCCTGATTAATTCAAAAGTTGTTGGAAGCACCAGCAAACTCGTAATTCAGCACTGAGCATCAATCTCTGCTCACAGCTGGAGTAAAATCTTGGTGGCAGGAGAAGGGACTGCCGGAGCACTGCGGTACTCCTCGCGCCTTCCGTTAAAGCCTGGATTTTTACCAAAGACAGAACTGCAAGACTAAGTGAGCCACAGGCCTGGGCTAACGTGGGCAGCTCCGGCCTTGCCTGTAAAAAGTGGTCTGAATGGAGACACCATCACATGAAGTGTCAGGATAATAAAGCGCTGGGCACCAGTGCAGGCATTTGACCTGCAGTCGTCTCAGACAAGTTGCCAAATTTTCTGACGAGTAAGAAAATGTTTCGTTTTGCAGACAAATCCCTTGTAACGCCATAATCTTGTATCAGCTTTTCAGAGATAAAACCAGATTCCCAGAAAGCTTAAGACCGGGATGAATTTCAGTTTCTTGCTACTTAACATCATGGAAAGCCAAATTGACCCGATCGTACGCAACTCCAAGTGCTGGTCTTAGTGATATTCTCTTTTTCCAAATACAGGCTATAGCTTCTTAGGACTTTTTTTTTCATGGAATGTCAAACTATACACTTAATCACTGGTGTAAATAACACATGCTGGAGAGAGAAAGAAGAGTGAGGAAAAGACCCAGCTTGGAAAAAGAACCATCCATTTTCTTTTCAAGTGTAGCTGAACAGGAGAGTTGAGAGGGAACAGATTAATGATCAAGAGTGCTAAACTAGGACTTCAGTATAAAGTTATTATCATGTCCAGATGTTGTTTTCGCCTTTGACAGCTGCCTGAGGTTTCACTTACATAAATACAGATACGCGTCTAGTCTTAAGGCACCTACATGCATTTAAAATGCCTGCAATATCTTTAAGAAACTGCCCTTTATACATTTTGAATTCCACCTGCAGAATGAGGAAGATGGTGATGGGGGGGGGGGCGGGAGGGGGGGGAAGTTTGTTTAAACACTGAGTACATAATTTACTAGTAGTACATAATTAGTATTAACAGATGCATTCAACAGTTATTCCAGCAACAAGCTGAAGTAGTTCTCATACCTGTAACATTGCCCCAGAAAATGATTTTAAATTCATGTAAAATTTGGGTATATTAGATGTGTATGACTGACACCTTTTTATGTATGCTGCATCTTTTAAAAGTTCATTGCTGTTGGAAGGCTTTTAAAAGTCACTTAAAAATGGACTTCTTCACTTGAAAGTACTATGCATATCTGAGTACTATGCAGCCAAGTTGAAATACTCCCTCCATCTTCTATTCCAAAACAGATGGCAAATAATGAGCAAATTGGAATATTCTCTGCTTATAGTATTTAGCTTGCGGTTAAGGGCTGTCCAACTCTCTGGGTTAGCACCATCTCACTAGAAAACTGCTGTAGATCAAGGAGGACTAGCACAGCTGACATAATTCAGTCTCAAACCAACCCTCCCCTACTTAATAGCTTCTTGTGTCAGCATGTGTCCTAAACTGAAACATCTCGGACTGAACTTGGCTACAACCTACGAGTACAGGGATGTGTTTAGCAGATGAGACTGGCAGGAACAGAGGAGCTTAATGCGGTCAGAGGTTCCGAAGGCAGTGGAAGCACTATGGCTGCTGATGCACTGAAGGTAAACAGGGAACGTTTTATCTTTTTTTTTCCCTGGTTCCTCAGAGTTCAGATACCTGGATTTTTACTGTGCAGTGTGCCACCACTTAAGTGGGAGAGAAGACAAAGCGGCAAGATTTTTCTTAACGTTTCTGCAAACCTACCAAGATTGCACTATTCCAAAGTAAACAGCTACCCTGAAAAAAACACAAGTCTTAAGTGATTAAATTCAGCATGCTTACTAATGAAATTGTTGCTCTGTGACATATGTATATGTAATTATCATTTAATTATCC
Organism: Tauraco erythrolophus; assembly: GCF_009769465.1. Taxonomy (NCBI): domain Eukaryota; kingdom Metazoa; phylum Chordata; class Aves; order Musophagiformes; family Musophagidae; genus Tauraco; species Tauraco erythrolophus. The sequence goes on along the minus strand of NC_141468.1, from coordinate 65,171,982 downwards.
CTCATTATAATGAGTGACAGTAGGTTATAGGCTTCTTTCTCATTTCACATAAAAATACGTGGTGTAAAAAACCATTGATTTTAGTTTCTTCACCTAAAATCACTTTACAGAAAAGCTTCTTCAAAATGATAAACAATGGAAGTCACATCTCCTTAAATGTGTTTGGGTAACCTTGTTTATTTCTTCAAAAAAATTATTATCTACTATGTCTCAAGTCAACTCTTTAGGTCATGCTACTTCCTTACATAGGTTAATATCAGTTCAAGAGTATCAAACATACAGTTCTCATTAATTTCAGTTGTCCTTAAATTTTCTTGTTAGAATAACACCTATGGGTCTATTCTAGTCAGAATGCTAACACGGCTTAGGTTAAACTCCAGTCCCCTATTTTCAAAACTCTTCTCTTCAGCTAGCAGATTGATGCAACTTCACCACGACCAGTTTTGGTGAAACATGTACTACAGAGACTCCAGAAGAATTTTCATCATGTTTAAAACAACATATGGGAATAAAATAGAACCACAACTTTACTTTACAAAACATAGCTTTAATTATACAGATTGCTTCAATGAGTTTGCAAATATAGATTTCAAAAAGTCACCAGTGTTTTAACATATGCTTTCGGAAATAATTTTATAACATTTACTTTTGAAATACTTTTGGCTAATATGTTAATATTAGTCAAGTTTTATCAAGTGTTAACTTTTGAATATTTTTGCTTAAGTGTTCAACAAGCGTTAACTCATCATTGAAAAGCCATCTCTAGACATTTGCTAGTGCATATACACTCTGACAGGGATTCAGGTGTTACTCTGATTTACAGGTTATGAAAGAGCTTAAATATGTCTGCTAGACTCAAATGGGAGCCATGCTTAAGTTACAGAAAAAAAGGCAGCTAACCTACTGAAGTGGCATAAATAACTAAGAGAGAAGATAACAACTCGGCCATACACGCTTCAGTTTTAGTCTTTTCTTGGTCTCGGGAAGAATGTGAAATACTAGAAAGTGAATGATTGCCTGGCCCACAGCATTCTCGTATAATCACAATAATCTGGAGAATTCAAACAGATTGTGAAGAATTTCATGTGGAACAAATTATATTAAAGAAGACTCCTTAATGAAATGTCATTTTTGACTCATGACGTAGATTAAGTACTTTGGAGGGAAGTCTTCAGGGCCAGCCAGGCTCAAGTTGATTTGTTCGTATTGTTCCCCAAAGCACACCTCAAGAGGCAGCAAGGTAGTTTTATCAATATACAAACTGAGTTTTGGCTTCTTGCTGAAATTTTCAGAAAGGGGACAAATTTGGAAGTGTTTTCTTATCCTATGCAAGCTGCTCAGCCACAGCTCCTTTGGAATAAGCCCAACAGAAAGAGAAACCGTCAGAAAGTGGTTTCTCCTGACCCATGTGACAGTGAACAATAAGTGAGAATCTGGTATTCAATTAATAATCTCCCAGTCACTTGCTTTCTTCACAGCATCATTTTCAAACCAATCTTACAACATTTGTAGCTTTCTACACCACTGTAACCTGAATTTGATAAATCAACTCTTCTATAGAGCAAGAACTTCATTAACAACTTTGTACAGACTCTAATGTGAAACTGAATAGCAGTATATAATTTGAAAACAGATTGACATTAGGTTTTGATGTATTTTTCATTTGTATTTTAGTATCTCTCAAAAGAGAGTATCACTAATTTGCAATCACCATAAGACAGCAGACTTGAGGGTAATTCTTGTTGTGTCACTTGAACACATAGTAAATTAGAAAAAAATGCAGACCATCAGATTACATTTTGAAAAGTTACTTTACCTGTATGCTATGGGACAGAAAGAAGGCAACTTAGGTTAAAAGCGTTACAAAGAATATCCAATAACGACCAGAAAGCAGTCTTAGACACCTGGAGGTTTGGGGGTGTGGAATTTTTAGAGTTTTACAAAGTAGTTTCAAAAGAATCCGAAAGAAATCTGAAATGATGCAGCATAAAAATTGCGAGAATCTCACGACTGATTTTCATGGTGGAAAGGTTCAGGTTGAAATATGCTGCTTGTTCAAACTTTCTGGGAGAGAACACGGAGGATCTTACTTCTTAAAAATGCTGTCAGACAAATCGCGTCACCCATGTGACTCACACAAAACCATTGTCTGCTAAAGCTCCAAACACATTGGCACTTAACAGAGGTTTCCAAAGGCTGAAACCAAGTCTCTTCAGTCACTAAATGAGGATTCACTATCAGAACTGTCTTCTGCTTTCCCGTCATCTCCCCAGGCAGGCACAGGGGCATCTGGGGTCCTGCAGGCAACAAAAATGTTCTGTGTTGTAAATCCTGGAAGGCAGCTGAGAACATAAGCAGCTTAGCATGTAACGCTCATGTCCCTTCACTACAACTACACCCCCTATGTATCCACAACATTTTATCCACAACATCCAAACTGTTTGTGGTTTACAAACTCACACCTTATTGGTATTGCTTCACTTACAACTGAAAGATCAACACTAGAAACTGTAACTCACTGGACATCAAAATATACATCAATTTGAACGTACACCTTTGAGGTTATTGGAAGTAATGACAGATCACTAAGACGTGGTAAACACTTGTAGAAAGAGTTGAAAGCAGGCGATACTGATTAATTCAATATTTTTTTCGATCTTCAGAGGTACTAGGGCTGAAAGGAACATGCTGTACACCATTAAGCAGTGTAAATAGCACATGAAAAAAATAAGACAGGAAATGAACAATACTGTATCCAACTCAAACTGCAGGGATAATTTAGAGAAGCAAAAAAGAATTACTCAGAGTGGAATTTGGCTAGAACACTGGGTTAAATTTGACATGCAAGAGCAGCCATGGGATTTTTATTGACTGTAAATGATCAGATCTCTTGTATTTAGTTTTTAAGAGAATATTTAAGATGGATCTTAACATCGTGTCAAAACATTTGCTCAGGGAATCTACTGGGAAAGAAGAGGAGAGAAGCAAGTAATCTAAAGACAAACTAACACTACAAACTGACGATGCTGGCTCTCCCTGGAGTTTCCCTCTTAAGTATGTAATGAGTTTAGCAATACAAGCAAGACTAAGCCTGGTAAATTCTGAAACCAAGGTAGAAAACACACATGCAATTATACTCGGAGAAGGGGACGAATGATCTTCCTATATGATAGTTAACTGCTCTCTTTCATAAAAGATTACATTGTAAACTAAGCTGACAATTGTATTACTCGTCCTGTTGTTATTTATCTTGGGGCTATACATGTGTGTCATGCCAAAGAATTTCTTTTCCAAATTTACTTCTGTTTATTATAATTTCTCTGTTGGAAATCCCCACCTTTAAAGTGTTTCTAAACATTTTGGGTGCAAAAATGAGAAGTGCATTAAAGAACTGTAAGAGAGCCTTCTCCCTCCCCGCTGCACACCTCCAAAATAAATTAAGAAAGCATTTGCTTTCTCATGCAAATACCACTTCACAATATTATTCCTTGTTGCCGTGGTAATGACAAAACAGAAAAGCCGTGCAAAGACATGTGATCTGGAGAGACCAGTGCAAAAACTCTCCTCTAGTAAGGAGAGGAAGATGGCAATGAATTCCTTTAGTTCACGAGGGCAGAACAAACTCTCCTGGAGCTGCAGACAGGCAAGAGAGGAAGGACAAAAACCAAAAGTTAAAACCAGATAAATTGGGAGCTTGATAGAATAGGCAGTTTTCAAACTCAGTAAACAAGTTGAGAAAAGAGTGATAACAGAAGTAGAATAGCTGAAGGAAGAGAGTATAAACAACTTCATATTATTAGAACTAGCATCTCTGCAGCCATAGAAAAACCATGCTCAGTCACTGGCAAGTAGCTGGGAGAGTCTGCAGCAAGCGACTGCGCATACAGCAATATGTACGTTTCCCTAATTTTCACTGGGACTGAATGAACAGCCCTAAGGAACCTGAAGGCCCAAGACATGCAGTGTGAATGGCAAGATACATATTAAAAAAAAAAGGTCCATGATATTGAGACGAGAAAGCAAAACAAATTAAGAGAAAGGTCAGCCCTGCCTCCTTAAAATATTATGCATCGCGCACCTTGCCACATAATTAGCTTTCTTTAACCAGGTGGATTTGCTACACAGTTTTGAAATCAATAACATTGTAAAGAAAATCTGCCTAAGCATTACTGTTGCACAGAATCTTTGAAGATGGACTTTGAGACCAAACCCCAGACATATTCTGTGAGCCCAAATCCACAGTAATAACGTTGAGGCTTTGGGCAACCTGGCGTAGTGGAGGATTTCTCTGCCCATGGCAGGGGGATTGGAACTAAATGATCTTTAAGGTCCCTTCCAACCCTAACCATTCTATAATTCTATGATTCTATGATTCTGTCTTAACTCAAAATAGACAATCCAAAAGCAGGTACTTTTTTTTAATAAGCTTTTGAAATTTTAACCTATTACCTCATTTTTATCTACTACAAAAATCCATCCAAATATGGAGAAATAGCAACCAGGAATGCAGAGTAAGAAATACAACACATTTAACATATATATACATATATAGTAAAACCACGTTTAATAACCCTGTCTCAGACTTGCACAGGTTCTTACTTGTGTTCTGTTTCTTATTTCTCATTTGATCACTAAAAACACCAAATGAGGAATAACTACTTTAGGCTTATTTAGACACCAGGAAGTAGCTGGGAGATAAAGTGACTCAACATATGACGGTATTTCAGTTTTCCTGTATTTTTATTTATTTTACTAAACAAGTTGCTAGCTTCACAATAAGGCTGTCCAAAATGTAAAAAGACTTCAGTGGAAAGGAGGAGTGGACTTTCTAACACACTGACAGTTTCTGAAGAGGATGCAAAAGTGTTTTAAGCAGTTTAGTGGCTATAATGGAAGAAAGTAACTTAGTGTTTTCATCAGTTTAACAAATTCTGTGAAATAGTACAGTAAAATTAAATTATGCATCAAATATAGAATAAGCTTAAAATTCATGCTTATGGCCAGACAAGTAGCTTTGAAAATGAGTATCTATTCTTAGTAGTCTTCACATCAGGTTCGCTCACATCAACAGTAACAATTTCAAATTTCTGACTTCAATTTACACTGTCAATGTTCAAGTCAAGTTGTACACTTTATCTACTGAGGGAATCTGGAAACATCTGTGTTGTCTCTCACACATCCGGCAAAATAAAATAAAGTTCGTTCCTATTACTCTACCATGATGGCATTTTGTTATTGAAGAGTTGGAAGAAAATATCTGGGAAAAAAACTCATACTCTAAACCAGTACGAGTTTCACTAAACAGTGAAAATGGCTACTGACATATTACTTGATTCCTCATCCCTAAAAGCACATTGTCAAATGTTACCTTGACATGGCTATATCCTTTTCCTTGAACTGAACCACCTTTGCTTGGCTTGGAAGAAGTCCTTCCATTTCCTCTCAAGTCTGAATGGTAAAGTCCTGAAACTTGCTGTTTGGGAGAGTGCAGTACCTACTCATTTATATTCCAGTCTCTGTATTTCCTGGGCCTTGCCTTGGACTAGACAATACTAGACAGCTCATACTTGAGATTGCATCCTTCCTCTTTTGGTACTTATGGTCCTCTTCAGACTTATAGAATGCTAAAAACACCTTTCATGGAAGACTTCAAAACTTGTTTTAATGCTGATAATTTAGATTCACAATACCATAAAGAAGCTTTCCTTAGCACACTTTTTTCCAAGTATTTTAAACACATGGTTGAATTCCAGCCTTACTAAAAGATACAGCTTACTTACTCAAGAAGATCTGGATTTAGCCCTTCAGAAATCATTTTGTTTCGTATTGCCATTACAGGAACACCCTGTGTAGGAGAAGGAAGAATAATATGAAACTACTGGACACAAACAGGTGAACTAAATTCCACAGGTTCTTTTAGGCTACACTTTCCTACAAGTTTATGCATGTCACTTGTTGAACAAGAGCATGGAATGATCATCTCAGTTGCCATCAGTATGAATATAAAAGAAAGAAATGACTGAGATCAAAGGCCTTTTTAATCCTTCTTATATTTATGGCAAAACATCTAGAGAAAGCTGCAGGGAGAGAATCAGAAACGGACAGATATATTTTCAGTTCACGTAGACAAAACTAGGAACCTGAAGTTATGCGTACGGATGAGAACGTGAAGAAAGCAAAGTAGCAAAAAGTAGAGAACAGTTGTGCTAGAAAGATGAAGACGACTCAGACGTGCTAAAGGCATGGCCAAAGAGGGAGGAAAAATCAGGAAAGTGCGCCTGCTACAGCTCTGGAAGGATACCTTAAGGCAGCGCTAAAAACTGAAAAAGTCTTTAAAAAGCATGCAGAGAAAGGCAAACAGGACATGAGAACAGAAGCGCAATTTAAAAGTGACTCCTCTGAATTTAAGTGCTTGTACAGTCAGGCTTGAATCTTCTACGACTTGCAGACAGATTTTAGTCAACTATGTATGTGTTAAAAAAAATTCCTTCCTTTCACTGCAAGTCCTTCCACAGCTTCTGCACTTTATTTTATACGGTAACACCTAAACATCCCCTCATCTTGGATCGCATACCCAAGAACACTTTGACCCACGTCGTCTTACGAGATATGTTCCAACAAACTGCTCCTATGTTTCCACTAGAGTTGCTCAAAGACAACTTGTTGCTTTGCCATTCCCTGTTGCAAAACATCAGAAACACCACCTGGACCGGTGCGTGCCAAGATGGGGGGGGAGAGGAAAGGGTGGAAAAGAGGATGCAATTTCTGATTTCCAAGGAACAAAGCTACTGGTCGTCTAGGAAAGTCAGGAGAGGTCTCACAACTTAAATGAAAAGTAGCGTAGGATTCTTTTGGCACAGGACAAATACCTGTTGTTCAAAGTAAGTACAATAGTGATAAAATAAAGGGCAGCTGTGACTAGTGCTCCAGAGAGGCAAGTGGTACTAGTGACAGTTGCAGTAACTAAGCTGGCAAAGTGAGAACTAGGTTAGCTATCTCACTGTGTTTTCCTTCTGCAGTTTCACAGTAAGAACCACAATCAAGACTTTTGCCTGAAGATTCTGGAATAGCACACAGGCAGGTACACAGTTTTAGCAATCTATTAGGCATATTGCCAAAAATGTGACTCAAATAGTTGTGAGGTATTAGCCTGAAATAAAGAATTTCTCGGTAATTCACAACCAATATAAATTACAAAGGAGAAAGCATTTGAGCATTTCATGACAGTTTAAAATATTCACTTATTCTACTATAGATTTGTCTACTACTACGTCTCTTACTACCTAATGTTCTTTCTATTGCTTGACTGCTTTTAGGGTTCCTTTCCCCAGCTCAGAAGTCATTGATGAAATGTTTGTGCATCAATTCAAACCACGTGAAAATCAGATTGAGTCAGATTAGGCAAGGCAGAATTCGTATTTGCTCTCGATGAAAGGCAGCTTGGTATAGGAACTTCTAAGAACGGACTGGAAACTGTTACGGTTTTATGCTCACTCTTGCAGAAGTGTTTTATTCCAAAACTGTATGCATCAAAATATGTACAAAAAAGCAACTCTCAGTACGCTTAGATATCATAAATTTACAAAACTAATCTTAAATTTAATCAAAATGTCCCTTAACAGTACACTTTCTTCCTGAAGGAGAATAAATAAGATTGTACCTATATCTGTTTATAATACAATTAGAGCATTACAATTACTTTTTTTTAGTGCTTTCGTGAGTTTTAATCTGGAAAAATCAGAGCCTAACACTCCTATGGCCCTAAATCTTACTAAAATAAAACAGACAACTATTTTCAATCTAAACAGTAACTACACCGAGCACACAGGTCCACTGAAAAAGCACAGGTGTACTCTTCTGACATAGAAACCAATACTAAATTTCCATCGCATTTGCCTCTGCCCAGTTAAGATTTGAAATAATCCAAATCACGACACATTCAATGTCGTGTACCCCAGCCTGACTCCTAGCCTGGTCCTGCAGCTCAGGAACTGTGCAGATCCTGGGGAAGCCACAGTGCAAGTGGAAATCTTGTTGCAAAATAGGTTCTGGTTCTCCACAGTGCAGAAAGAGGTCACATACCACCACTGCTGGCAATTCCTGAAGATCAGAGCACTCTCCATGTCTGGTTTTTATTTCAGTCCTTTAAAGCAAGGATCAATCCATACGAGGCCAGCCAGCATCTTGGCATCTATGTAGTCATGTTTGGTGTTTGGAATCAAGTAAGAGTATCTGTACTTTAAACATGAAGTTTATCTGAAATTGTAGACTGCTCCTCTCACACTGTCAATAGCAGTGTTCTGGACATTTATTGTAGCAAATATGATATTGCTTTTGAAAGGTTTCTTTAAATATTATTGTTGTATATTAAAAAAATATTAATTTAGTATGCTCAACTGCACTCCATTGAAATGAGTTTGTTACTATTTCACAGAATAGCTATCTTTAGTGAAAAAGAAATATTTCTTCACAGTGCTAACTTTTAAATACTACAAATATTGTGAGCAATAAATAAATGATTAGTTCAAACAAATCTTCAGCTCGAAACTTAATCTGGGCAAATAAATGACACTAACTGAAATACTTGACTGGATGAGAAGACAAGTTTGGCAAATACAAAAACACACGTTAATTTGTAGTATGTTAGTTTGACTTTCCTACCACACTGTTTATAACTGGCAGAGGAGTCATCAGGAACTGCCAGTACAAAGGATAAATGTGGAAAGTGAGATCTCACTCCTCTAGCAGTCACCAAAAAAAAGGCAAAGTAATTAGACCATCCAGCACTTTCACATCCACTTTGAAGTCTGGCATTATATCAATACACTAACATAGTGTTCTACTCTCTGGTACTACCCCACTGCTAGGTATTCCAAATGATTTGTAATAAGCTACCCATGAAGTGCCAATTTTTGATTCAAATGAAAAATAAGGTCTGGAACATCATCCAAGCACACCAATTGTAATAACTGCTCTGAAGAGGGAGCGAAACCATGAAGTCAGTTTTAACAGAAGCAACATTCTACTAATACTATGACATAGTCATTTTTTCCAGATTTGTAACATATATTTCAGAGGAAAATTTCCACTGACAGCTTGAAAAAAAAGACAAATTTATTTTTCTTTGTTTCCAATCTCATTTTGAATTTTGTGGATGTGGAAAAAAGAGCTCTCAAAAAATGTCATCAAGAGTCTCTCATTCACCTTTTCACCCCTTCATTAGTTTTCACTCATGTAAATATTGAGATTACATTCATTTATTTCCTATTTATCTGTGGAACAGCCCACAGATAAAGAGGTAAACAAAACCTGCATCATGAATAACAGGAAATTGAAGTGGAAACAAGTAGTGAAGCAATCTGTGTATCTCTATTTTGAACTCTACAGAAACATCAAATACTCCTGCTCTGGACTATACTAGAAAAGTTGCATTTTGTACCCTACAGCAAAGCCAAACTGTAATCACGTCTGTGTGTAGGGAATGACACCAATTCTGTCAAAATAACTACACTTTCAGTGGCATCTTCTGTGGCTCCAGTTAATATCACTCTGCATTTACACATCTTCACACCTTCAGTTCACAAGTATATTGGCAGAATTTTGTAGAAAGATCTTGCCTGAAGCTGTCTTAGGGAATTTATTACATCAACTCATTTATTAGAGAAGACATGCTAGAAATATTGTGATGTTATCCTAGCTTAAAGATTAAGCAATATATGCCTTCAGACATTTGATGTTCACTTAGAGCTGTGTGTGACATTTCACCTAAAAATAATGGAGAACCTAAAGTACGATAAGAGAACTGACTTACCACTTGTACCATTTTGAGATATCTGGCGTATCTTGGATCCTTGGCCACAGTTCTGACGTTTTCTGTTACTACCTCCGTTTTCTGTAACCCTTCCTCATGTATATCGTTCTGCTGTACACAAAGAAGATAATACTTTAATGGTTAGCCATGCAGCCCAGAAGCATGGGGAGATTTCAGTCCATAAAATTTGTAATTTAAGGGTAAAGTGTGACTCTTCTTACATCAAGATTATTCTGATCTACATTCATAGATTTCCAAGACATATGAATACACAAAACCCAGCTCTTTCGTTACTGACTGTTACAAGTGTGATCTTCTACTTTTAGTCACGATTTTAAATTATTGCACAATACAAGGTAAAAAAAAGCCTATAATAGCCCTGCTAAGTTTGCTGCATTTAATGAATAAATCAGAACTAAATTTAAATGCTCACTTTATAAAAAATAATTTTTTAAGGATTATATCTATGTATCTCCCTTAGTGGCCCAACGCCTTTTTTCCTCAGAATATTTACTTGATTCCCTGAGAAATGTTTCATACAGATCATATAGCTTTTAAACTATACTCTTTCGTATACACCATTAACCTAAAGGATAACACAATGAAATCAAACAACTCTTGAGAGTAATTCATTTAAAAAAATGAAAAAATACAAGAAGCTATAGTACGATTTAAAGCACAACAGAAAACTGTGCATTTGCTATTAAAACAACCACTTGAACGTAGCACTGGAAACATCTGTCCCTACTATAATATCGGAGAGGAGGAATATTTTAAAGAAAACAAAATAACGGGAGTCATTGCCTAACACTACTGAAACACACCATGCTAACTGTTCATTCTGTCTCCAATGTTGCTGGCTGCAAATTAGTTACAACCCTTAATAGGCAGGTAAAGGCAGCAGAGTACTCCAGCAATTGCTGCTCCAGAGCAACTTCCATCAAGTAAGAGAAGGAGCAGAGACCGAAATTGGAGATTCCAAGAAAAGAAAGTATAATAGGAAACTGAGGAAAGAACTCCATCTACAAGTGAGCCAAAAAGCCTAAAAGTGGCAATCACAGAATTTTGAGTCTGTAAAAAAACAACCAAACACACACACACACAAAAAACAACAAAAAATTAATTGCAGAGATAGAATCTTAATGTTGATCACTTATAACAGGCTGGCATTTTCTGTACATAGATGATAACATATAGAACACAGTCAATATAATACCCTCTTTAAAATAAAGTATGCTAGAAACTCCAATTTGAGCTGAAAGCTCACATTCTAAAGGAAGGAGAAAACAATTGGAATTATGTGACTTGAACAGTTATTTTCATTCATGGCCTTCGCAGTTCCCCGATGTAGTTCACGTTCATATTTTATTGTGACTGAGGAAGAGGAAGGAGGCATTTACCATTAGATTTGAGTTAGTTCTAATTAAAGCCACATATCAAGAAAGGGTATACTCGCCTTTTGCGTAGGTCATTCAATAAAACAGTTTCATTAGTGAAAATCCTAGATTTAGATCTTTACAGTTGAATACTGTCTTCCAATAGTCATGCTTCTTCCATTTGTTTCAAATGACACTAGAAACTTGACATAGAGAGGTTTACTACTTCAATGTATTAGTTACGCTCCATTACTTACTCCAGATTGAGGTGATACAGCTGTCTGTTGATCTGTAGTAGCTTGTGCCACAGGACCATTTGTAACATTATTCATATTTGCACTGGACACTTCAAATTTGACATCTTCTAGGCCAGGAATAGAGGATAACTGAGTGTAAAAAATATCATCGAATAAGCAATGAGCATATGATAAGTACACACGTACAATAAAATCTGCAGTATGCTGCTTACCACATATTCCCCAGAGAGTTTTCACATTAGTAACATCGTAACTTTTTATCACTAGTTTTGGTCTTTTGATTGGAAGAAAAAAAAAAGTCTTTTCATATCAGGTGGCTTCTACAACAAAACCCTGAAAACAATCCATTGGAGCTTTCACTGTTAACACAGGGTTGCAGTGCAAGAAAAGCTTCAACACCTTCCCAGCTTTTGGCTACTGCGCTTATCAACCGCACAAGAGCCATGCTGAAAGAAATCATGACATGAACAGCTGTATTACCTAACAGATGGGCAGCTGGTTAAAGATTTTGCAATTTTCTACGTCTTTCACTCTTTTAAGGAAATGCTGAGAGTTGATACTAAATACGCTGCACAGGAAATTCTACTTAATATGATTATGAAGAACTCTGCAAAAATTATCTATACTGATAATTTCTAAATATTTTGAAATAAATAGGAGTTAGTAAGCACAGTTTGTACTACTACAGCAGTTTTTTTCACACAGATCTTAAGGAACAGTTTCAAAATGTCCTACTCCTGCTTCCCAAAAAGCCAACCAAAATTGCTTTCACCATTACTGAAAAAAGGATTGGTTAAAACTGTACAGTGGGTGGTTTTTCGGTTTTAGGGTTTGTTTTGTTTTTTTTTTTTTCTTTTAGCAAATCAAATGATAATACCTGCCTATAAATTATATCCTTTTGTCATTTTAGCTAAAGAAGATAAGTCAGACACATTTGTGTTAGCTTAGATCCAATTCAGGTCACACTTTGATATCAAAAGGTTTACAAGACATCTATGTAGTTAATTATACCAGCTCAAATCCTTACAGCCTGGCAACACTCATTAAGATAGTTTTTCTTTACAAAGGGGGCAAAAATTTCTTATTAAGAGTTTCCCTGGCAAATGCAATTTTGCACTGCAACCCTGAAACAGAAGTTGCATATTTTAATATTGGAAAACTTCCCTCCATTTTCTTAAAACCAAACATTGCAACAAAATCAAGACAAGTAAGCTGCCATGTAGTTCAGTTGCCCAAAATCCAAGTGCTCCTTTCCTGTTCAACAGGCTTAACAGAGACAAAACCAACATTTCCACTACGTGCACTTCGTTCCTTTCTTCCGTATCAACTACATGTTCAAATGTTACATCATGTAAGGGGCAAGGCATGGAAAGTGAGAACTTGTCATGCGAGCATTTCGCGTGACCTCCTTCAAATCACTATGAACACCTATTTGCTCAATTCAGACTATGAAAAGGAAGCTAGTTCATGTAATCTAAGAAGCTGTCACTGTTAGAAGACAAAGTCTGTACACATACAAACCTTTGCATCCAAAATATTGAGTGTTGTTTCAATTTGTTGGATACGGAGAGAGAGCGCTGACAATTTCTGGAACAGAAAACAATTAGGACATGAAAACACTCTCCAAGGCCACTTGTACCTATACGCTAGTTCACATCAAGCTAAAGAAAATCACTTTGGTCTTCTACCTGCTGAAAGTAGAGTAGAGCGTAAATGAGATGATAACATTAGGAAATAAATGAAGCAATGACATCTCTTCAGTACAGTAGCTACAGGGTTCAAATTCTAAATAATTTTACTAGGTGGTTAGTTTTCCCAAACAATGACTCACAGAAATGAAGACAGACTATGTACAAAAGAAAGCCAAAGTAAATAGGGTAGAACTTTGGGCAACTGGAGAATCAAGGTAGACATACTGTACTCTTGCAGTTACCAAAACACCTTTTTTCAAAGCTTTTCCCAAACGTGGAAGATGAAAAGATGCGATGTGTGCGTATGTAGCAGAGCAAACAAACTAGAAAAATCTGATAAAGAATACAGCAGGTGATTGAAAGTCCTGTACAGTCAAAATGCACAGTGAACCAGAACTAACCAGAAGCTTTCTATGCTCCAGGTGCACCTCGATCAAATTTTGGCACCTTTTTTTTTAAAAAAAAAACCCAACAACTTAAGTTTTTCTAAATTACTCTACAAGAACTGTCACTCTTTAACTAATCACTACCATACTCCAGAAGAACTGTCCAAGTGAAGTTGGCTAGCACACTGGCTGGCAGATATGTACCACTCTGACAGCCTTCTGGCACGTTGGCAAGATTTTGCCTGGCTCTCAAGCAGAACTTCAAAACCCTGAAAAATGGCAGTTCTGCCAATATGCTAGAAAAAGTAAAAAGAGACTGACAGGAGCTAGTCTTTTTGGATAGTGCACTGACTTGTTTACAGATGGTTCTTTGTTCATGAAGAGGAGTTAGTTCCTATTGAAAGGAACTATATTCCCTACGTGTAGCTGGGGAAAGGGAGGAAAGACACACAAAAGGCAGTTACATAACTTTACAGGTCAGTTTGACTAGACAGGAGCTGAGAAATTTAGAGTTAAGGATGGTGTCAGCCCTAATTTTGAATTTCTTGGCTTCTGTTGATTTACACTGAGACCTTTCCCATTAAAAATACTTCTGTACTTTGTAAATACAAAAAACTTTTCAAAGAGTTTACAAAGCAACTATTTAGTCTCTTGGGTAACAACATGTTTAGGTTAATTAATAACTGTTTTATTAACTAGACTTCATAACGTTGCTGCGTGCTCAAGATGGCTTTAAATATATGTGTTCTGATTTCCACAGTGCCTATGTAAGAGGTAATATTGAGATCATGTGACAACTGTGTTTTGGACAACTGACAACAGCATCACCAGGCAGTTATACTTCCCCATGTATCAAGTTACAATAAACATAAAAATCTAGAAAAAAAATTACTTTTTTTCCTCTGAAGCTCCATATGTTGATGTGGTAGTCAAATTTTATATTTGTCACGGGTCTGGCTCTAAACTTTACTAACAAATAACAGAATTTCTCAGATTACATGGCTTAGTCTAATTGGATTTGACTGCTGCCCCAGCCCTGCTGGCTAGGGCTGTATAGCAGTCTTTGTTGAATAAACCAGAGAACAGTTACAAAAAAACCCACTAATGACAAAAAGGTCAAGCTCAGAGCCACATTAGAAAACACCCTTTCTACAAGGGAGGAAGTGCTCTTGTCCTGCTTAGTGGACAATTCTAGTCTTGTCAGTCTGGTATGTTTCCATTGACACTAAAGTTGCCATAAAAACTTATGAACACTAAATATTTTTTCTTTTCTCTTTTTTACAGGATACTAAAATTAACTGCTTTACGTGCCATACTAATCACTTGCTAAAAAATGTCTTATTTTCCATATCAAAATTATTTACATTCAGAGATTAGGATATCACCCTTTTAATTTAAAGGTGCTAAAATCTGAAAGCACGTTTTGATGTAGCATCCTAGGACTCAGATGAGAGGGATACTGACTGTCAAAATGGATTCAGCACCATAGGAATACGGCATCCTTCTTCCAAAACAAGATGACATCCACAGATGGAGCTGCTCAGAACAAATTCCATGTATCGAAAAGTTCAAAGACTGTGCTAAATGCAAAAGTTTAAGGAAACAGCATTAAGTGTGGTATAATCAGCAGTTCATGTGAATATCTTGGGGAAAACATCTGTCTTAAGCACTTACTCAGGAGAAAACTTGAACAGAAACCAGTTTAAGCTACCAGTATTATTGCACAAAAAATACTGAAGTGAATGGTTCTCATTTCTAGGATGTTTTTCATTGTACAAATTGACAGCTGGGAAAATAATAAACATACCTCTTCACAAACAGTAGAAAAGTGGTTGAGAAACTGCACTGTGTGAACCACAAACTGGTTTAGAAACGCTACAGTTCTTTTCTGTTGAATAGCAGGAACCTGCATTAAATAATGTAAGAAAATTAGGTTATACATAGATGTCAATTCTCACATTTGGATTGAAAGACCTGTTAAAAAATGCAAATGTTTTAGAAGAAATTATTTCAGAAATCTGCCTTAAGTGTGCATATATATACAAAAAAAAATTTAAAGATATACGTATACATATATATAAATCCTTTTTCACTAAAAATCTACTAACGTGACAGCTGAAAAGTTGCAGGATACACAGAAAAGGCAACAAGATCCACATAAATGAAGGACTGTTATCTTAAATAAGACGGCACTTTAAGATGAAATTGTGAACATTCCTGAAAATTGGTGTTAAAATTTTCAAAAAGCAGAGAGGAAATTCGAATCTTTCTTCTGAAGCTTAAGAAGGAAGAGAAAACTTGGTCATCCACACAAATACTCAGTTACAGCCAATATCACAATCAAAAAATGGACAGTAGTGAAATTGCTGTCTCTGTCTTTAGTGGCTACCTATACTTACTCTTATTTGCAAGCTCAGACTATCCTAAAATTACAATTCAGTGTCACTCCTCCAAGTCAGACCTGATGCACACACACTTTTCAGTCTAAAAGGTAGAATGTTAAGTTTGCCAAAAAAAAAATCTGTGCTCATGACGTAACAGACAGTTGGCATTTTTATTTACACTGTATACAAGACTGGAATCAGAAACAGTCACACGAATGTTTTATGTATAAAATTATAGTGCCTCATGGCTGATTACCTTGGACAACTGTTTAAGTCTTAAACTTCACACAGGAAATCACTCTATGGAATCTTAACTCGTTAAAGCGAAGGATTTACAAGGAAAAATATTTGTAGCCAAGCTTCCGCTGCACTCAACAACAGGTTGTGAATATGGCGACTCTCCGGTTTTCACCTCCAATTTGGCCTCCGTGTGCCGATGCAGCTACTCACTACACTTTGCTAACGTTAAAATCGCCTGATTTTTTGTGACGCTTTTGTTACTACTATCTCAAGCTTTCAGGCTGTGCACCTGCACGGCAGGGTTTGCTAAAATTAAATTCTGTAGTTCCAAAAGTGTCAAACTGTGCTCAGAACCTTACCAAAAATTTATGGAGTAGCACAGAAGATGGAAAGATGATTGGCCAATCAGCACTGCCCTATCTTTAAGCTCTCTATGTGAGAAACAGATCTAAACAAATGTTGTTGCATCATTAAAAGACATGAATAAGGAGCTTCGCACGGGATTTGCCTCACAGTTCTAAGACTGAAATGCTTTAGACCTTAAACACGCTATCACGGAACTTCTAATACCGCACTCCTGGAAACACAGCTTCAGACAAGACGAGCCGCGCTGTCCGCCTGCGCACCGGCCGCGCGGACTCGGCCGCCGGAACGAAGGCGGCAGGCGCGGGCGGCACCGCCCCGGCGGCCCCCGGCACGTCGCCCCAGAAGCCGATCTCCTCGCCGGCGGCGGCGGAGGGCCCCGGCTGGCCGAGGGCGCCCGGGGTCGCGCCCGGGGTCTCTGGGCCGGGCCGCGGAGGCGGGGGGAGGGAGACGGGGCTCGCCCAGCACCAGGGCCAGCGCAGCCGCCGCCGGGGAGGGAGGCGGGGCAGCTCCGGACCCCCGGGCCACCGCAGCCCGTACCTTGGTGAGGTCAATGCCGGAACCCACAATGGGCAGCCCGTCCTCGTCCATCCCCGCGGCGGCGGGACGGCGGGAAGGCCCGCTCCCGCCGCACCCCGGAAGCGCCCCGCGCTCCGCCGCTTCACCCCGGCCCGGAAACAAACCCGCCGCTGCGCGGGGCGCGATGTCGCGCCCGCCGGCCTGCGCGTGCGCAGTCTCCTCTCCCGACGCCGTGCGTCGTGTGACGTCAAGTCGAGGGAGGGAAGGAGGGAGGGAAGGAGGGAGGGCGGTGGGCACCCTGCGGAGCCCTCCCGTGCTCGCTGGGCCAGATGCTCGTGCAGTATAAACGCACGGCTTTTCCCGACACTTGCGTGGTTTCGTTACCGGAAACCGCAGCAGCGACCCCCCCTAGACGGAGTGCTGCTTCAGAAAGGCGGCGCTGGTTTATTGCCGCGCGGGGGGGGGAAGTTCTCCTCCTGAGGTGCCCGCGGCGCCCCGGGATAGAAACTTAGTTACACGTGGTAAATACAGATATGCGTAACGGTGCCCCGAAATCGTACATGTTCAGTGTTACTCTCTTAATTGGTTAATTTTGTCTCGCCTGGCATGTAAATTAGCCGGCGTGCTCAGCCCATTCCCGCCGCCGGGGGCATTGTTAGGGGAGGTGGTCTGTGAGTCGGTGGTCGCCGTCACCCCCTGCCGGAATCACCTCTCCCCCCGTTACTGCTGCACGCCCAGGCGATCCAAAACACGGTAGCAAGGTTCATACGTTGTATCTGGGATGTTCCCCCTTCAAGGACAGGCCGCTCTTGGTAGGGAGTTTCTCAGCTAATATCCCACTTGATAGCTTCAAGGATGGTCATCCTGTTCCCAGACCTTGTGTGCACATCTGTCTTCTTTAGATATATGCAAACAGCCTGCTAAACCTTTCGTGCCATTCGTTCACAAAATTTAACTCCTTCGTTGTTGGGTAACAGTTTCTTCTGTAAACTGCCCCTGACGTGACGCAGAGGGACACGGCGAGACGGGCCCCAGCACGGGGAGGGGAAGCCCCAAGCGTGGTCCTGCTTCAGACCCCATTGATTCACACCGGTGTGGACATCACTCCACAGCCTCAGGGCAAGGCTCTGGTTAATGCAGGTTGTGAAGATAAAGCGTCATCCCCAGTGGTCAGACACCAAAGTAATAATGAGAAAAGCCAGTGATTAAACTCACTCTGTGCTCTTATGCATCATTTGGGTGGTGAAACGCCGCACTTTGAATATGGAGAATAAAAATAACGGGAACTGAATGACCTTGGGACCTTCTGAAAAAGATAAAAGCACGGCTGTAATGACGTTAGGAAAGATTCCTGTACTTGAGCGCTTACACAAAAGGTAGAAAAGGGGTACGGTAAACCTAGCAGTGGCACGTTTAATGTTTTGGGGTTTTTGTGTTCAGCAATACCTATCACTGCTTTCACTCGATTCTCAAGCTTAGGGTATAAGTAGGTCTATTCCCTTTCAGCCAAGGAGCCTCAGAGGTACCAGGCTCCAAGAAAAGAGGCAATAATCTGTAGGTTTGCAAATGTTCCTCTGGAAGAAGTCCTTAACTGGAAAATAAAACACCTGTGTTTTTTATCTCTGAGTGGTTGCTTGAATTATTTTTCTCTATGACAGATTCAAAGGACTAATCAGACCATTTACAAGTAGGGTCACAATATGAAGATAGGTTGAACCACTCTAATGGGTTGCATCATCAGAAAGGGTTTCCCATCTTTCTCTCGCTCCCCACTGATGGCTACATGTGCTCATTTTACCATTTGTCAGTCATAGCACACAGTGATCCCTTCCTTAAGGCAGTCAAAATTGCCATCTTGGTGGAGAATCAGCATTAGAGGAGGGTCTGTTTTCTGCTTGATCCGTGCATTGAATCCAATCAGCCACAGTGTGTATTAAACACCAGGGTGAGGCAAGCAGTGTAAGACCTTGCTGGTTTTGGTAGCAAAAGTACAGATAACTCTGCTACCTCATGCAATTTCACCCATGGCATTTCAGGAGAACAGCAGCAGAAATACTTCATTGTTGGGCACACATCTAATCTTTTATGTTGTGTTTGATTGAGCTCTACTGGCTGAAACCAATAGGCACAGTGAAAGCTGAGGAGAGAGACCTGATCTCCTGGTACTGGTGATTTGTTTACCATCTGTGCTAATAAAATTTTGAATGTGATATTGATAGTTATACACAGGTAAGTACAAGAGATTGCGAGCTGAACAGAAAGTATGTTTGACCCCATCTTGTATAATATTAAATAATTTGGTTTCTGCATTTTCAACAGGTCTTCTATGAACTACGATGGCCAGACAACTGATTGGGATCAAAGCCATTCAAGAACAAGTCATTAAACATTTCAGGACTTGTTGCTGCTATGGAGAGTCAGGAATGGCAACTGCATGTAGATCATGCACTAACCCCCAGGCTGATTCACTGTGAATGAAAGATGAGAAATGACATTTAAATCTCCAAAGACATAGCTCCAGACAGAGCATTACGCACACTTGCATTTTTTAGGAAACCCCACCTTGAACAGTATATGGAAATTGCATCTATTGGGTTATTCCATGAAAACTATCATTGGCTCTCAGAATTTATTCTCATGTTAGCCAGGAATAATCAATTCAGAAAAGAATCTATCCTTTGGAAAAGGGATAGGATGTCAAAGTGAACACTGAATTCCCAGTCCTGATGTCTGGGCTTAGTTTTGGAGAATCTAGGCTAAGCAACAAAAATCCTAGAATGATGATGTGTGCTGTGTTTGTTATAACATTGGAACAAAAGATTATCAACAGTTCAATCTGTTAAGTAAAACTTTACTTCATTTAAATTCTAAGGTTGTGTAATACTGGAAGGCAAGACAAATCAGGGTGATTTGGGGCCCTTGTTTACAGCAGTGAATTCAAATAGAGTGTAATGGAGAAAGTATTTGGTGAAAATTCTTCATGGCTACATCTAAATATTTCTACGCTTCATAAAAAAAACATCTTAAATTTAGAGTGGTGAAGAATCTATCATAGTCTGAGGCTATCAGTAGGAAGCTTCTCATGTCATGAGATGAATAAAACTACATTAATTGCTTTAATACTTTGAAGATTACAACCCAAATGTGCTATGCCAATTTTGTTTTAAAATTTAACAAAATTCTCAATTTACTCCAAATTATTTCAGTTTGCTAAGCATTTTACAAATCCATATCAGAATCCATGGTAGCTGTACACAGAGCACTTAGTCTTGTTACTCAAGTGTACATAAAATTCTTATTTATGTACTGAAGCAGTTTTTTTAAAATTGTATATTTATTGCTAACCTGCTGTCATACGACATCATTATTATTCTCTTAGTAAAATACTATAGCAAAGTCTTTTTGCCCATACTGTTTGAATTATTGAAGAATCTGTATTTCATACTATGTTTTGGAGCCATGACGTGTAGTTGGCAATTTCTCACATCTCCCATAGGAAGGACAGGGGGTTAACCTACAAAGTTCAATAGGTTTTATCTAGCTTATAGGAATTGTGCAAATTTTTGTTGGGCAAAGGAGCTGTTTGTTTACATTATCTAACTGAATTATCTTGCCACCTTAATTACCTCAAAAAACTTCCTGAAGTTATATTCAAAAAGAATTAATCTCATTTACCATAAAATGACCATAAGATAAGTTTTCCAGGCAATGCCACAAAAATTTAATAATGTAAACGATTAGTCAAATCTTGTCTGAATCTCTTGGTCTGTAAAGCTGGACAAGAAATCTCACAAGAATATGCTTTTCTGTGAACTTTCTGGTACTTCCTGCTTTTAATTTGGCCAAAAATACTGCACAGAAAAGTGCAACACAGCACTTTTTCTCCCAGCTGGAATTAGGAAATGCAGAATACAAACAGTGAAAAACAGAGTAGAGGAAAATGATCTAAATTTCTCCAAAATCTCTTAAAATTGTTTTAATTGAACTGGTTTGTTAAACTGGAACTATGAATGACAGAACCCCCCAATGGGAGGATTTATATAAAATAATTGAGTGATAATATCTAGGTTTACAGTGCGTACGATTTGAAAATGTATTTGGTAGCAGCACGCTTACTGGATGATAAACGCCAAATTAAGGAATAAAGACTGTACAGTATGTAACTGCTGGCAGTTTATACCCTATGTATGTGTACATATATATATACAGGCCTTTAGAGACACAGTCATGTGGCTCCACCTTCCAGTGAAGGAAAGATTAAAGGCTGTTAACAGTTACTGAAACGCAGTTCAGTTGGGCATTAGTATTTTGAAGATGGTAACCGTAGAGATGCTGAGGCTAACTTGGAGTGCAAAAGCTGTGTGTACAGAAACCCGACCAAAGCTTTGTCCTCATCATTAGTATGAAATATCTTGTCTTGTGATTAGCACACACTAAAAAGTAAAGGCAACAGCATGGGCTTCAAAGCGCTGAAACCGATCAGCTACATGTATTTTTATATTGCACAAAATCAGAGCCTCTTGTCAATTGCAAAACAAAACTGCACAAGCTGAAAAAACTGGCAAGTGCTACTGTAACCTACAACGTTCCTATGCATTTTATATACGTGTATACTATTACAGGTCCCAAGACACAATAATCTGTCAGAATCAGCACAGAACTCAAATAGCTATAGAATTGAGAGGCAAGTTAACTAGAAACAAAAAGCTGATCCAAAAAAATTTCCAGACGTGGTGTCACCTGATCCTCCACAGGGGCAGTAGTTGTTTTTACTAAGGTGGTCCAATGAACAGCTGAAAAGGTCAGAGTGTGGATTAACGTGTTGGTTTTTTTTTTTAATTTCCCAGGGAGTCTTCTAAATCCATGCTTGCAAAGGGTATTCTGGCAAAGCTTTCTATATGAAACTGATATTGCCTCAATGATTTTTTCCTCAATTGAATTAAAAAAAGTCTATCTCAATAATTTAGGTATGTGAGAACATATACATGTTTAGCAAACAGAAGGTTCAGAGAATTGTCAACCCTTGACAGTTAAATAGTCTGAGAAATACAAATGTCAGGTGTTCTGTAGGTTCATTTAAAAAAAATAATATGGAAATTAAATGATAAATAGTTTGCAGTTCTCTGAAAATGGCTCTTCTTGAGTTTCAATTTTCCAAGTACTGCACTAAGGCAACATCAGAGGATTAACTAATTATTTTGTTCTGTATGGAAGAACATGGGGAACATGCTAAAAACATTAGCTGCTCATTTTTTATTTTTTCTAAATACCCATTTTATAGTGGAAAGAAGTAACACAAAGAGCCTTGAACTTGGCAAGATCATTCCAATCCTTGGTAAATAGTTTTAAGTATTTTAAGTAGTCTTAAAAGCAGAGTATTAAAATCAACCATCCTGGCTTCTAAATTAACTACAGAACAAAAGATTTTCTTCCCTCTGTCCCCTCGGGTTTTAAACAGTTCTAAGTAAAAAAAGTCTTAGAATGCACCTGCACATACCTAATGCAAATTGCCTCTGTCAACAAGGGTACTGAGTATAGCGTATGATATTCTGCATAGCTAGGTGCTGTGTAAAGCTTTGCTCTGAGGGGACAGAAAAAAAGAAATGTTTCAGTTTCATTACACAGCAGTGTCCCAGTGCGATCCTTTCTCTCAGACCCACAAAGGTTTTTAGCTGTGTCTATGAGTTGAGCCAATTAAACCTCCCATTAAGCCTGTATTCTCCGGTCAAACTATGGATATGGGATGAACAAAGTGCTGTATCTTGGAACATCCTCCAGTCTGCTTATTTTGCAGCTTAAGCACACACCAGTTGAGACTAGAGTGTTTTCCAAACTCCTCTTAAAGTTAACAAGTTGCATAAGTTCTTGCCCAGCGTTTTCTAGTTTTCTACACACTGTGATTTCCTTTTGGTTGCATATATTGACCCAGTTGCTTTTAACTCTACTGCCCAAGCCAAAAAAGGGGAAGCTTATTTTATGGCTCTTAAGTCAGCCAAATCCACATGGCAAACACTTAGTGTGTATCTGGCAAACAGAACATACAAGAGTTCTACATTATATGGACTGCAAGGACCCGAGTCTTACACTAACACCAGTTACTTGCACCTCCCTGGAAAAGATCATCTGGATGATGGCAGGGAGGGGATGAGTAGGGCTGCTGCTCAGCGCAGGAAAGGTATTAGATATAGTAAGTCCACTTGCTGCATTACAAGGGAAGAGTGGTGAAGGTCCCTACACCATGGCTGCTTATCCACACTGTGAAAATTTCACCTGTATGCTAGTACATCGTTTATGTGGGTTCTGCATCAAATAGCCAGCCTTCTAGAGGGAGATAATAATTTAAAGCACAAATAACACATTTCACCTGGATATAATCTATCTGTATTCATTACACTCACCTGTAATGAACATGGAGATTTCCACAGAACACAGGGCAAGTTCAAACAGCAAGGAGCAGTTGGAGGCCTCCAATGAAAGGTATCTTCTGTCGCACAAGCTACTGCACAGCAGGTAGAGGAAGGTGGGACCTGGTTAATTCGTATCTATTAACTGAAAGCTGAATGTAGTGGAAATTCCATCAGTACCACAGGAAGAAGCAGTCTGCAATTTTCATCAGATATCAGACCAAGGCATCTGTCTTAAAGTAATTTAAAAATACTGAAATAAGAGTTTTACTGGGATTACCACCACTTCCACTTTATAATGTAGTATTTTGAGATGGTTTTAAGATCAATCTTTGCATCAGTTTTGGCCAGGAAAGTGATCAGAAACTTCTGACAGGAGACCCATAACCAAAGACTGAATTAAAACATTTTTAAAGTACTCAGATGCAGCGTTGTCATGAAAATCAAAGGAGGCCTATTTTTATGTCTTATTCCATGATAAAAAAAAACAAACATGTTGTTTCTTTTACTTCAGAAGTCCTTCCAGTTCTGAGGGAGGAAGACATGTCCCCAGGAGTCTCAGGCAAAAGGCATGCACAGGTAAGGGGAAAGCTCATATGAACTGCAGTGTGGTATTTTGGCTCAAAATTAATGAATAACTGGACAGAGATAGAAGAATATGTTGGAACGTGATCAAAGGTGAACCAAGAAGATGATACCAAAGGCGTGATGATGCTATTTGGCAAGATGCAGCTCCTAGCTCTTGCTCCAGGACCACTGCTTGTAAGTACAGCCCCCCACAAACTATCACGGCATGAAGCCAATAAGCACTGGACAATTCCAACATGAAGACAAGCAATGAGATTCTCAGCGAAGTGGCAGAGACAAAAGCAAACCATTCAGTCCGATCCCGTACGACCAAAGACTGTCCACAGGAAACACTACAGCAAAGACAGCGAGAACACTGCTATACGATTCTTGGTTGCATGCTAAATAGTTACTAACTTTTGAGATTCATTTACACTTTTACCAACTTTTCTGTGCTACTTTGCTTGTTCTGCACTTTCAATGTTTTCTTATAGCCAGCTGTGATACCCAAAAGGGTTTTATTAGGTTATCTTCTTTTTATTATTAAATCTGTTTTGGTTACACTGCATGTGGGTGGGTGAATGATCTAGGAAAAATAGAAGGGGGTCAAAAGGTTGCATGCAGTCAATTTGACTGGACACTACTGTAATACCAAAATATTTATCCTCATTTAAGCCTGTTGGATACCCTTACACCAACTCTACTTACCCTGTCTTTGCGGCATTCAGCTGTTGGATTTAATAATTTCCTTGCTTTCTGTACAAGGATCTCAAATATCACTTTAATAATTACCTCTTTCATTGAAAGCCTAGAAAACTGAGAGGCAGAGAACTCACATTTCAGTGTTTTGGACTCCTCCAATTTCTATCTATAGAAATTGTTTTAATTTGGGATTTGGAATTACTTTCCTCCAAAATTAGCAGAAATAAATTCTGTGATAATTTCAAGTTTTGTTTCCTTCATAAGGAGAACTGGAGAGCAAGCTGCAGTGGACGGTAACCCCGCTGGAGAAAGTAAAAAAGGCCTTCCAATTAGCCCAGAATTGTCCAATTATATCACAGTTTATGGAGACAGGCATATTAGCAGGTACACAAATGAAAACTCATGATCTATGCTAATTATTGCTTTTTTGTTTGCTTGTTTGTTTTGTGGCAATATTACAGAAGAATAGTGAGAATGTTAACATGGAAGAAAATGGTGATAACAGACAAAAAGTCTTTCTTTTTTTTTAAAAGAAGGCAAACAAATGCAATTTAAAGCACATATGACAATCCTAAGAGGTTAAGAAGACCTTCCAGGGTTATAACAGTATCAATTTAATTACTATAGAATTTTTCTAAAAGCATTTTACATTGATAAATACAATCCAATGATTATAGTATCTTGGAACAGGCGGTAAACAGCTTTTAGTTTGTTGCTAACTCGTGTAAAGCTACTGATGCACACAAGTAAGAGTTCATCTTCATTTGTTTACCTGCAGGTATTAAATTTTTTTTTTGCTTTAGAATGACTTTTTTTGTTTCTTTGTTTGTTTTTAATTAGTCCACAACCCAGAGTTGCTTAAAAACCTCAACAGGTAGCACAAATAGAGGAATATGCTTTAGAAGGAGAATAGTACTTAACAGAAAAAAGGAATGTAACTTTTCCAGAAAAAGAAGCCTTGAAGGACTGCTTTATACAAGTAGGCAGTCAGTAGAACACCTTTGTAAATAAAATAAATAGAACTTTAAAACTTTTAGGAAACGAAGTCCTTTCTCCTACCAAGAATGAGATTTAATAGGCAATACTGAAAATAGATTAATCTATGAGGAACTTTATATTCATCTTTTAGGTAAATTTTGGTGGCAGTTGGAAAGGAAAATTTCTTTATGATAAGAAATGGTGACACATAAAAAAGTGACTGTAATATCACTTTTTGCTGTCCTAATTCTGAATGGGTTGTATGTGTCCAGCATAAATAGGGACAAACAAAAGAATATTTTAAAATCTAACTATTGCTAATAAGGATGGCTATGACCCTGCGAGGAGCTGTTACACTAGCTGAACATCTTGATATCATTTCACTTGCAAAAGCTGCAAAAAGGATACTGAAGACATCTCTGTCTTCTTTTACTTCATTTCTGCGTCTTGCATAGGAGGGGCAAGAAACACATGCTTCTAGAAAGCAGAATGTTTTTGATTTTCCTGTAAAAGGCTGGAAGTAAAAGGCTGTAAACACAAAAAAACCACATGCTGTTTGGCATACTTGAAGTAAATCCCTCTGTCATCCTAAGAGAAATAATACTTCTTAAAATTATCGTTCTGATTATACCATTAGCTTCTCCACTGTCAACTAGTTTATTCAGCAAATACATTCACAGACAACATTTTGTGACAGCACATTATTGCATTTCTTTCTTATAAGATAGTGACAGTGGGAAAGGTAATAGAGAGATAGGTGTTCTGTACCAGTAGGTACGCTGGACAATTTCAAAGTACTTGAGCTGTGTTACACTGAGCAAGATTGCCAGACTGAGATTGCTGGATAAAAAAATCTCTTTAAAAAAACACTTTGAAAAATCAATTTCACACCAAATACAATGTTAAAAAAAGTGTACATTTTATTTCAAGAGAAGTAACCAAGTATCGGATGTACGGTAACTGATTTTACAAAAGCTCTTATATTTGTAAGCTAAAAAGCAAACACAAATGTTTAGTATTTTATTTGTTCCTTTATTATGTTCTCCAAGTGAATAAATACCAGTACAAAGAGTAAAGTCATTTGTTTTACTAGAAAAGAGACATTATGCTGTAAAGTTTCATATTGAAGGCAAATTTTATTTTACATTTCAGTTACCCAGAAGAAAATTTTATGATCTCCTCCAACTGCACATAATGGAAGAGTTCTGTGCCATGTCAAACCAGATCCTACAGCTGCAGTGCCAGTAAGAATGGGCTTAAAAAAAAAAAAAAAAAAAAAAGAGAAATATCAATACAACTTACCATATGATTTCTACACCACATATACCAAGTTGCATAGATAAACATCATAGTTTTAGTACTCCTTAACAAATACAGTTAAAATACAACAGAAATCCAACTAAAAAATCTGATTATCTGCTACTTAGTTCCAGTAACTACTTTTACTACGTTTAAGTAAGATACAGCAAAATATTCCATGATAACATTGTTTCGACTATTTTCATTATTATTAACGTTATTATTATTTTAAAGACATATGTTCAAACTTAGAAACCTTTTTTAATGAAATTACTTCCTGTTCTTTAAGTGTACTCAAAACTAGTATGTTTGGAGGTAATATTTTTACTGTAAGTATTACAAATGTATACTAACTCCAGCAAAACAAAAATATTTCCTATGCTTTGCATTCATTGTCTCTGGATATATTTTCATTAATGATTTAAAATACAATTAGTTCAAACCTGCAAGATACACAACCAGCTGGTTTTAGCCTCTTTAGAGTTAGAAATATTGAAAAATTTATCAAATCACAGGTTAAATGTGGTTTCCTTCCCCTTAGCAGTGATAAGGCAAAGTAAAATAAAAGATATAGATCAATTGGCTTTTAAAACAGCAGGTTCAGTGTGGTGTGATTTTTTTTTTTTTCCTTAGCATGGATGATACAAACAAAATAGGTAGATCTGGATAGTTTGGGCTAGTTTTTAATTGTAGCTGTTAACTATTTATGAGCCTGATTTGAAGAGAATACATGCAATTCCAGTCAAAAGCTGAACTCAAAAATTTACCTGAGGATGTCCTAAATGATGAACAAGCAGCTGAGTGGTTGTCTTTCCTGGATATCCAGTAGTTGCAAACAGATTTTCATTCACTCGGGACCACCTATGAAAATATTTTCAAATATTTTCAAACACCTATTTTCAAATATCCCTATCAGACTATCAGAAGTGCACACACAGTGGAGTTCTCTCTCTTGTGTTAACTGTGTGAGGCTGTCAGATACTCCACTAACACCAGAAAAATAAAGTTAGAGAAATGGCTTGTAAACGATTCACGACCTGCACAAACAAAAAAATCAACAAAAAAATCATGGGAATGTTACATATATATACTAAATGTAGGATATTCATAAATTTCTCAGATTTTATAGACCAGGTCCCCCTAAAAATTATTTGTGAGACACAACCCTGTCCCTAAACTCGCAACTGGTTGCATATACATAGATCTATATAGACAAAACCCCCAGAATAGAGACAACACTTCTACCTGAATAATCTGGCTCGATCAACATGGACGGGTCTCTTATCCTGTGGATAACTAAAACAGACATTCAGGTTAAAAAACTGTTCTGCAAACAACTACAGCTCACACTTGTACGGAAAGTATGTATCATTTAAACAGTGAAGGGGACACATTGTCTACTCTCTGTGAAGAACCTGCAGGAAAATCAAAGTGTTCCTGCAGCTCACATCTCAATTTGGAGTCAGAAAACTGAAGTAGTTATCCAGCTTATTGTGGTTCAATAATTATGTATTTATGACATAGAATGCAATTTTAATAAGCAAATAGAACTTCCAGTGAGAGGCAGACAGTAGTGAGGTGCTGTCTCAAATGGGACAAAAAGACAATGTTATTTTTAACAGATAAATGTTAATAGACAAAGATGAAACAAAGAATGCCAGGGAATGATCTCTATTGATTGTGTAATTCCTGATGAATTTTCATTTATTTACTGAATAGGTGATATAATACATAGTGCATTTAAGTGCTATAGTAGCAAAGTAGCCACATCTCTTCATGTACTGCTTAAGAATAGAATAAAGAAACCTATTTCATATACAAAAATACCTGGAGGATGTGATATCCCAGATTAGCCAATCACTTCCAGCAACTGCTCCAATTTTAAGAGTATTTTTTAAACACCAGTCTGCTGACATCAGTGGCGTTTGTTCACACTCTAGAGAGAGAATGGCCTGCTGTGTAATTAGATCGTAGAACCGTATTGTTCCATTCTTCTCTGCCACCATCAGCTGTTAAGAGAAATTAATAGAACGTTGTAAACTTAGCATGTAATGAATCTTGATACTTTTATCTGTACTGTTTAGTATCTTCAGACAGTGGGACTGAGTGCACCCTCAGCAAATTCACAGATGACACCAAGATCAGTGGTGCAGTTGACATGCCTGAGCAACAGAATGCCATCTGGGGGGACCTGGAGAAGCTTGAGAAGTGGGCCCATGTGAACCTCAGGAGGTTCAACACAGCCAAGTACAAGGTCCCATACCTGGGTCGGGGCAACCCCCAGTATCAATACAGGCTGGTGGATGAAAAGATTGAGAGCAGCTCTGTGGAGAAGGACTTAGGGGTACTGGTGGATGAAAAGCTGGATGTAGGCTGGCAACATGTGCTCACAGCCCAGAAAACCAACCATGTCCTGGGCTGCATCAAAAGAAGTGTGGCCAGCAGGTTAAGCGAGGTGATTCTGCCCATCTACTCTGCTCTGGTGAGACTCCCCCTGCAGTACTGCGTTCAGCTCTGGAGTGCTCGGCACAGGAAAGACATGGACCTGCTGGAGCGGGTCCAGAGGAGGGCCACAAAAAATGATCAAAAGGATGAAACATCTCTCCTATGAGGAAAGACTGAAGAGAGTTGGGGTTGTTCAGCCTGGAGAAGAGAAGGCTCTGGAGAGACTTTATTGCAGCCTTTCAGTACTTAAAGTGGGCTCATTGCAGGGGGGTTGGACTAGATGACCTTTAAAGGTCCCTTCCAACCCAAACCATTCTATGATTCTAGATTCTACTCTATAGCAAACCTAGCATACTTTCAAGAAAATATTAATAATATTAAAATAGGTACAATTTTTTACTTTGTACCAGAAAACATTCTTGTGAACACTCTTCCACCAACAGATACAAAGAACTTAATCTATATTACTGTCACATTGTTATACATGATGATTACATTATTTTATTTCTATATATCTTTAGATATCTATGTATATAATTTTGGCACCAGTTTTTAACCACAGATGCACTGTGCTTTTAGAATTGTAAACCAAAAAGTTATTCTTTTAAAATTAAAAAGTTCTGACTACAAAGGACTGACTGACAGGCATAGTGCTGTACGAGGAAACAACAGTATCGATCACTGTAACTGTAGAATCTGGGTTCACACTTCATCCTACAACAGTTTGCAATAGATTTTTATCTAAACTTTTTATATTAAAGTAATATATTCAAGCAGTTTTTTATTAAGTATTGTAGAAAGATCTTTCTGATTAAATGATCAAAGGGCTTTTCTCTGTGAGGAGATGATAGTTCTCAGATAGTCACGAACAATAATTAAGGAAGGCAAAGAAGCATTAGAAACAATGCTCTAATAACATCTATGTTTGGAAAAAGACAACTGTCACCAAAAGATGCTCTTCTGCAAACTAAAGGACATGGTGCAGTAAGCATTTTGACCTACAATAAGCTTTTTAACAACCACCAGCTTTTTGAAGCATTTTTTCTTTAAAACAAAAATATCATGTGCATACTCTTTAATAAGGGTCAAAGAAAAGACTAGCTAATATGTAAGACTGGTGTAATATTGCAATATTTTTGGGCTAGTCTAGTAATTTTGTTGTGCTAAAAAAGTTACGCAGTAGCAAAGAGTAGCAAACACATTCAATTGTGATACCACCTGAACCAACAGTTTCCCTAGTTTTCTTAGTAAGGACTGGCTATTGGTATTGGTGGAAAGTGTGGTGAGAATAGAGATCCTTCTTCCGTATTGCTATGTAAATGTTTTGATACCTTATTTGACTGCTTTTCTCTGTTCTAAGTGTGTGTTTTTGTGGTAATCTGAACAACTGCTTAAGGCAGTTACTGATTGGCACAATAGGGATAATAAATCCAAGATTGCAAGGACTAGACCATTAATGAAGCTGAATATTTTGGTATTTATCAGCTGATTAATCTTCCCCAGTACAATAAACAGATAAGTATAAAATCACAGTTTATTGATTTGTTTTGATTTTTCAGCACATATTTAATATATTCCAAGTAAGAACAACAACAAAAAAAATCCCTTGCTAACTTCAAACAGATCCTTTTCAAAACTTGGCATGCTTTATAGGTGTCTATGTTATTGGTGAACCATGTTACCACAACTGAGAAAAATTTGAACTTTCCTCTGGTAACTCTAAGTTAATATACAATCAGCAGAATAGTTATCAACAACAATTGATGTATGTAATCAAGAAGGAATAGTTCTGATGGTAGGAGTGAAAGACTGAGGGTCAAAAAATGAGAATGAGAATTCATTTACAGTGACTTCATGTTAGCAGATCTAACGGATATCCAGTTACAATGTACACTAGCTCCCCAAACTTCAATCTTACTACAGCATCAAAGATTCATAGTTTAGATAAGCTATTTTAAAGGTGATGAGCTGGAAAACACAACCTTAAAAGCCTCCTCAGGATGCCAGCAAACACTCATTCCAGGAGACCGTAAAACAAAATGGGCCTTCTCATTTCCTTCCAAATCCCAGACTCTAAAAGTAAAAAAAAAAAAAAAAAAATCAGCAAAGCAAAGTATTAAACTATTTATTGCCATTTGACTTCAAATACATTAAATTCAGTGCCTCAATACATTCACAAAGGAAGTGACAAAAGAAAAAGTGTTTTTGCTTTATCACTTCGAGAAGTCAGTAAAAGTGGTCAGTGCTGAAGATAGTGTATTTTAACATGGATGAACTAGGCTGAGCCTCTGTTTAAAAGGGCAATATTCAAATAATTTGACAAGTTTAGTTGTCTAGACATGAAATCTAGATTATACATTCCCACTTTATTCGTAAGTCAACACCACAGCGTTTGTACTATACCATATATAACTGCAAGACAACCCAAAGCAGGAAGGTCAGTGTTGGTCTAGCTGATACAAGCAACCTAGAGTGAAGTACCAAGCAACTTAAATCATCCACATTACCATGTAAAGGATAAGACCATCCACTAAAGTATTTTGCTTGTCTAATATGTGATTTTCCATTTTTTCCTGGTAAGACAAGACTGAGTAATGGAAATACAAGAAACTAAAAATGAAGCTAAGGCAAACAAAAGGATCTATGGCAGAGTCAACACTTGCCCACAAAGGGTCTTGGCAAGCTTTCAACAAATAAATCATGTGTGCCAGTTTAATCTTCTCCTTTAGGAACCCCCACAGTACATATCAAGCTGTTAATTTTTTTTTTTTTAAATCAACAATATTTGGTCAATATGGATTGACAGGGACGCGTATGCTGAAACACCAAAACTAGGTTAGGTGATAAGTGACTTTTCTTTGGATGCATTCCATATGAGTGTTAATGAGCCATTAAGGTACTTCTTTTATAAAATGTAACAAAACCAAAACTATTTTACCTCACAGCCACTGCTCAGCTGCCTGTTTTCCTACAAAACCAGTAGCTCAGTTGTAGGACAAAGACATCATAGTTGTGAACATCAGTCTGCACCACAAGGCTGCATACTATTTATACGCATTTTCACACCAAAACATACACATGTATCCTTCCTCCCTGACACACAAAACCTTAGAAATAGCCAATTTTTAAAGTAGAGTTCTGCCCAGTCTTTTGAGTTAGATGAGTGGCCATGTACTATTATTGTTTATTCTAGAGGATTTTTGCTGACTTCCTCCAGACTTTTCCAGTTTATAACTCACCAGGGTGCCCAGAGCCTTACATTTAAGAGATTTCAAAAAACTCTTAAATAATACATCATAAGTCTAGACAAAATATATGGGAATAAAGTAAATATATTTAATGAACAATGTTGTTTTCTTATGCCAAACCACAACAGATCAAATATTTGTTTTCCCTGTAGAAAACACGGAGTCTCTAATCTTGAAGGATCAGTGTCCTTATTAAAAAAAGTCAAAACAAAAACCTGACAACCGTTTAAAAAATGAAATATCTACTTGATTAGGTAATTTAGAAACATACAATACTTTCTTCTACTGCCAAAAATTTTGCCTTGTAGATTTGTCCAAGTCAAATCAACACTTTCCATGTGTATTTACTGTGCAGGGAGAAAATTATGATATAACAGAAGACAGTGAATCATTTTGGCCAAAGGAGCATGCCATCGTGTTTCCTTCCCTGAAGTGAGCGAGGTTATTAGGTGTTGAGACAGAAATTTATGTTTTCTACCTCCCTAACTTTGTTATTTATAAAATGCCAAACTTGTATCTCTTTCTTCATAAAAATGGTAGGATTGTTAGTAACAAACAGTATAGGAGGAGGAAAAAAAGGATAAATGCTCCTCTGATGTTTTCTTCTTTCTTTATTGATAACAAAGATTGTATCACTTAGTTTAAAAAAAAAACAAAAACAAAAACAACAAACCAGGCAATATATATCAAAATAGATCCTTGACTGAGTGCATCAAGTCCATGCTGGTATGGCCGTTTACAATTAACACATGTGTTCAATTAACTCTTTTCAATATTTCTTTGTGACTAATCCAAGTCAAAAATGTGCAAAGACCAAAAATTTAGCCAAACTGAATTTCAGTTACTCAATTACTCAGTAATCATAACCAAATCAGCTACAGATGCTAAAAAACCCTCAAGTTTTGTCCACATTCCTATCATGTAAATCAATCCAAAATGACTGAGCATTTTGTCTCCCATTCAAAGCCCGAAACTTTACTAATATCACCATGATCTTATATTAAAGCAAACTAATGTCTACTTTTCTCCAAGTATCCTTATTTTTGTAACCCTGCAATGTGTCATCCTCTTAGTTCTCCTCCTCTACCCACCAACCATTGTTGCATAGACTTATTATTGGGCTTGTGTATTGTATTTTTTTTATATTTAAAAAAGCTTCCACAATAAATTTAAAGGTGAGAAGTTTGAATAACCACTGCTGAAATAAGGGCCAAAGTTTGAATAATGGAAAACCTCAAAAATAATATGTAATCTGCTCAGTAAATTAATTATTTTTTTAAGTAACTAAGGAAATTATACGCTGCAGCGCTCACAAAATTTAAACTAACACAAAATAGAGTTGCAAATGCCATTAAAGAAAATTCTTGAGATATTAGTACAATTCTCTTGTCACTCACATCCTATGATTAAACAAACAAATGCCAACTGCAGTTATCTCAGAGCGCACAGATATTCAAACTACATTGAAACAACTATATTGTATGTCGTATGCATGAATATGGTTGATATGCTGCGTATATGCAGTAATTTTATCACACAATGGACTTCAATAATAGTTGGCAAAGTTTTCATTAGACCATCTGAAAACCTGTCTTGTGGCAATGAAGATGATCCTTATTTTATATTTTAACTTTCTGAATAATTCTAACTAGAGAGCAAAACCAAATCCTAACTGAATAAAACCTATCATTTGCAATAGTAAAAGAACAAAACCATATTGGAAACTTCAGGCATTTCTCAAATCCCCAGAAGATGGAAGTAAAAAAGGAAATTCTTTCAACATAAGATTTCTAACTATTTTAGCGAGTGGGGTGGGGGCTAGAACAAACCTTGACATCTGATACCATTTCCAACCTCAAAGTATGATCAACTATACTTGAACCATTGCTCACAGATTACTGCCTGACCTACTCCTAACAATGACCGACATGTGTGGGGTTTTTTTAATAATATCTAACTTAAATATCCTTTGCTGATGTTTCTTTATATCTTCATCATGCATACTCCACATGTGAGGAAAATCCTATTACCCCTGAAAAGCCTAGAGGACTATGAAGAAGGAAGAGATTCCTGTTACAGAGATCACACAACAAGGGTAAAGTTGTTCCTCACTGAGCACAAGGAGTGAGGAGAGGAAGACCACAGAAAAGGAAAATGAAAGTGCAGAGATTAGTTAAAGCTGTGGAGAATACAACCAGCAATGGTCTTGTCTCAGGTCTTCTGCCAACTCCATATGGAGGCGGTTATCAAAGATCCAAACAAGATACTAGGTAGGACATGAAAGAACAGAAGGCTGAAGTGGAACTGTAGAAATTCCCTCCAGCTGTTTGGAAGAGAAAGGAGTAATATTAAAGATAATTTCTAGTCATTTACTTTACTGACAAAATAAAGAATTTAAGTTTTTATAAATCCGGTAATGGTCTGCCCAACTAACAGTTCACCGCTGCAGAATCTGTCGTGGAATTAGGTAGCAGAACTCCCTATTCAGCACACTGTGCAAAACAAGCCACAAAAATGGTTGCATGGGGAGAAAGGGGAAATTAATCTGTGCTGCCTAGTGCTAGTCCACCAGGCACATCCATCTTCAACCATCCCTGACTCAGCAAACAGGTTCCTAAATTGCTGCCTGCAGAGCATTTCCTTCACTTATTTTTGATCCATGAAATAAAAGCCTTCTCATAGAGTCAATGTGTAAATACTCTTTTAGAAAGTTGACTCATGCTCACCATTTTCTTTTGGTGGTCGAAGGAAATGTCAACATTATAAAAGAATTAGTAATTAGAATCTTTCAGATTTTGGCATTAAAATCCACGTTACCTCTAGTTGCTTGTAATATCTACTTGGATATGCAAGCATTGATCTATTTTTCACTGGCAACTGTGGGATGTAATTCTGATGATCTCCTGCAATGTTGGTAGGAGAGGCAGGGGAGCTGCACATGTGCAATCTCAGGTGTCTCAACTGACTGTTCTTTGCTAATACACGTTTCGGAATATGCACGCTCAGAAATAAGTCTGAGAAATACACACTACTACTACTACTACTGAAATAACTTCACGTTAGTTAACTTTAAGGGTATCTTACGTATCTAACGTAAATACCCTTTATCTAATGTAAAGGCAGAGACTAAGCAGTATTTCTGCAAAAATCTGAAGCTTCAGTTGTATCCTTTCAACCACAGAAAAATTAGCTGTTAGAGTTACCAGCTTATTGTTTCCAGCGTAGGCATAAAAGTAAATGCTTCTGTGGGATGACTGTTACTGAGAAACTCAACTACAATTCTGCCAGTGACTTTCTAAAATACAAGGTAACTGCTACACAAATCTAACACAATGATTTCTATTTAGAACAATTTATAGGCTAGGCTATGTTCTAGGACTGTGTGACCCTTAACGTAAGTCATAATGCATCACACAGGAAATAACTACTGTTTCGTCTGTGTATTTTGAAGACTTCCTAACTAAAGACTTATTCATCCACAATTAAGACCAGATTGAAATAATGTTCCAAACATTTGATTCGGAAAGTGATTTTTTAATTATTTTTTTTTTAAACTGACTGCATACTGCAACAGGAGACCAGTTAATACTCGTATTGTGATTGTGAAGTACAGCAGAAGTTGTTGGTTAATACTTGCATTGTGGCTGTAAAGTATAACACAAATTGTGTAAGACTACATTTGGGTGGCATACAGGAATCCATACAAAAAGTGTGCAAAATGAATGAATAGACTCTTAAAAATAATCCAAGACTTCCCTTTATTTTCATCAATTATAATGCATAACTAGCTTGATAATTGTAATCAGCATACCTCAGGAAGGATAAATATTTTGGTATGACATTTCTGATATGAAGAGACACCAGGGAATTCTATCACAACAAACAGATGAAGACAGAATAACAAGAAATAAGATACCTTTTTTTTTTTTTTTTTAATTTTGGTAAAAATCCATAATTGAGTGCACTAAGAATGGGAAGATACAAACAAAATATAATTTTGGAAGCAGGAATAAGTGAGAATGGCAACTTTTCAATATAGCCGAAGACTGAAATATTTACTGAATTAACAAAGTAAGACTGAAGCACAACAAGCACTGGCAACACATTAAAGAACACAAGACAAAAAAACAAAGAAACAAGAGTTTTTCATTGGCTTTCCTTCATACTGTCTAGAGAAAGACCTACACAAAATAACTAAGACATTAGAGTACCATGTAAAAATACACTTCAGATTAAAAATCTCTGAAACCAGAAGAAACACTACACTAAATTTTGAGACTCTAGTTACTTTAGTTTCCAGTGATAGCAAACCTTTCCCCCAAAACTCTGTGCAGGGAGCAAAACTAACCTTCTGATGGACTAGCATTTGTGGTATGTGCAACAGAGGAGGCTGAACTTGACAGTGATTGATAAATAAATTCACCAAGTCCTTCTCTATGAAGCAACATGAGCCACGGTATAAGCAACTGAACCAACCTTAGAAAGTGCATTCACAGATAAAGTGGAAGATAAGTCAACTCTATGTTCTTTTCCATTACACACACAAAAAGAGAGGAGGATGATGTAGTTTAAGGAATAACAAAAAAAGAGAGGTAGGGAGAGAGAGGGACAGATGAGTCCTTTTTGGCTTTTTAAAATACAACCCAATCCAGCACTTGACCATAAGAAATTGCCATGCTGCCATTATTAGGGGCCTGACAACGTCAGCAATCTTGCAGTTCAATATGAGGACAGAGTATGAGGTGGTTATCAATCAGATTGAATTAACTTTTAATAGTCACATTAATAGTCACACAGTGCTCATTAGGAAAGTGGGATGCACGTGTTCCTACACATAATGCAAACGTTCAAAGAAGTGTATAATGCTTTATGATTTTAAGGAATTAAATGAAATATTCCTTAAAGCTATCATAAAAGATTTTTTTCTTATTCATTAAAAAATGCTCTTACAATACCAAGAAATGGATGAGCAAATTACTTTATTTACACATAAATATTATATAGAATTTTGAAACTGGCATATTAAAAGTAGATTATGAAGAAAAAACAACTAGATTTGAAAGAAAACAATTAGATGAAATCCAAGACGTAATTTACTTTTCTTTTCTGCCATTAACAAGTTTGGCTTTCAGCAGAAATTTATAAATAAACTTTTTTTTTAATAAATTTTATTTTTTTAATATATACACAAGATATTTACTTTTATTTTTACTTCAATTGTGCTAAATATTTTAACACTTATGACCTATAAAGAAAACTGATTCAAATTTTTGTTTAATATAACAGTAGTTATTTTAGCTATTTCCTGCACCACTCTTTTACCATTTTCTTTAACTTTTGCAATCAAACTTTAATTTTATTTTCTATTTTTTAGAAAGAGTAAAGCAATATTGAAATGTGTAAAAATTTGACATGCAGGTAACGATCCTGTGAGTTTCTCAATGTTAGTGTGCTATACATTATAGTCTAAAATACGCAGAAATTGAAAATTACAATATTCTGCCAAAGATACAAATTAACTATACGCTTGTAAACAGCTTTATCCATCTTGTAACATAGCTGTACTTGGCAAAAAATGAAGGAAGTAATATACAATATTTAGGACCCAGGATTTGAATTTTTCAATCAACTTTGCAGTGGTAATTTTAGCTATAGGAATTTTGATCTTTAATATAAATACAGTTGTAACTGCAACATGGTGGGGTTTAAGAGTCTTCCAAAGGTGTCTTCTTTCAGAGAAGCAATATATTTAAGGTTATATTACTTTTGATATTCTCAATACGGAGAAACACGAGATTATTAAAGCATATAGCATATTTACATACTTGTCTTGCGAAGATACGTCTTCACTTGTCTATGAATACAGACAACACTTATTCACAACTACATTAACATAGGTGGCTACTGCAATTACTTTTACGCAGGAGTATTTTTAATTCAGTTCTACTTCACAGCTGGGAAAAAGTCTTCTGTTGCGAGACCAACAAGGCCAACAAAGACTATGTGCAAAAACCACAAGAATTCCTGAGTGACACAGCAGCAATTTAAAGGTAAAAACATTGAATGTATCACCACAGCCTCTTCAACCAGTGTGCGACTTATACTGTCTGTCTTCCAACCGAAATGACTGAACCCAGCTCTGAGATATCACTGTTGCAGCAGCTTGTGGCAAGATTGTTTAGTCCATGAAAACTGAAAATTTGGGTTCCCTTAGAGACCTCTGCTAAATTTACCACTAAGTGAAAACCAGGGAAGATCTAAACACAGTTGTATATATTCTGTACATACTGAGACACTGTATTAAGACATCATTAACATTTAAAAGTGGAACTCTAACAGAATAATACCCAAATACTCAAAACTTCATGTTTTTAACTTTATTCCAAAGGTATTAACAGATGATGTATCCTGAGAACAATTTCAGGATAGAAACTCAGTACAGACAGAAGAATTATTCCTCTTCTTACATTACTGCTGAAGCGAATTACACAGTAACTAAGGAATGATTTTGGTAAGTCCCAGGGAATGTATTTTCCATTAGTTTTGAAAGTGTAACCTTTAAATTCAATAAAAAAAGTCTTCATGCTCCACATGCATGAATGGAAAAAATAAGAACTCAAGTAGCCAAAAAAAATCCTACTTATTTCCCATGGCTTTTAACCAAAGACTTTATGGTTTACTGCATAAAATGTCTTTCAGAATTACTAAGTTGAAATCTTGATAGTATACATTAATTATATCATTTTTGTTTATTTTTAATTTAATATCAATTAGACTACTGGTTTTAAAATAGTTCTTTTTCATCCTAGGAACACTGAGCATTTCATAAAATAAACAAAAAAAGGTCACACATTCAAACAGCATCTTTGCTGAATAAGCTCAATATTAGTCTAGATTTAATGAAGAAATCAAGGTTAGGAAATAAATCAGAATAAGCTATGAATAAGTCATACATTTCTACTATTCATTCCTAATAATTTTTTTGGGAGCATGGACAGGACGTCTATGGAAAATCTGCCTACTGGTCAAAGTAGCATTTCTGAGTTCCCTAGGGATGTTAAAATCACAGGCCCTTTAGATTCTCAATTTATGTAGGATAGAATACCTCAACTAAAGCTGCTAAACTGTGATTTATACCAGTCGATGATCTATGCTTTACAAAATCAGAGAGTAATCATTCTAAGAGCTATTCCCTTCTCTCTTAGCTGGGAGAAGACAGCTTAAGTCAAAATGACTTTTTTTCTCCTGAGTACTACCAGGTTATTTATATAGGAATTGATATGGTGGTAACTTCAAAGAGCAAATATATAATTCATATAATCAGAGAAAAAACTAAAACAGTTCCTTAACGGAGACAAATTTTGAATTATCACAGCTATTACAAAGAAAAGTCAAAGATGATGCTTTTTCAAGTCTCTTGCTACTACTGCAATGACTTCAAAGCCTGCATAGCTGCCCTCCTGATCTCTCCAACTGTAAGCTGCACTGGAGGAATAAAAATAGCAGCTTTATAGATTCATGTGTAGTACTAGCAGAGGGGCATGGGGGACCTTTGGACAAGGAAAAACTCCTGTACTACAAAACCTTAAACCAATGTTTTTCTAAGTATTCAACCATGTTTCCCTTTTACTTCCAGTTACAAATAACCAAATACATGGGTTTGAAGCAGCTATAATCATGGTATTACGAGCTGCCAGTACCACTGTATTAGTATGATACTGTCCTTAGGCTATGTTATCCCACCTCCTAGTAAGGCTAATAAATTTGGGTAAGCATACACATACATAAACTGGTTTTAAACTTGACTCATCTGATGACAGAATGGATAGAGAGAGTCTATACAGTTCAGTGCTGAGCTATGCATGTCTTCTGTCTCCTATTCTCATTCCTTTATTCCTGTCCTAGCAGGGGAAATCATAGTGTATGTAATTCCAAGACAGAATAGTTTTCTACGCATTGTTTCTAGTTCAAACTGTTGCTTTGAAAAAAAAACACCCCCGAGTCACAACAAAAGCCAGCCCACAACCTAGTTAACAACACTAGTCCACTTGTTGTCTTGTTAGTGGACTAGTCTTGTTAGTGGGCTATGAAGGCCCACTAAAAATAAATAGAAAAATGTTTATTTATTTAAGCAAGCATATAAAGTGTACAGGCACAGAAAAGGCCAAACACTACTATTTCAATAATGTTTTGAACAAAATGCATACCTGCAGGTGTGATCATCACTTACACTTGCAACTTCTTGACCTTCTTTGGGAGCAAACACCAGGTCATTAATGTAATCTGAGTGGCCATCAAATGTCTGTCAATCAGAAAAAAGAAATACCTTTACCTTAGAGCTGACTGTTCCATCAGACCACAATGTATTGAATAGACCCACTAAAGGAAAGTTGTATGAGTGTTAAGACAAAGCTATCATTTTACATGGGAGGTAAAAAAAGAGTATTTATCAGTAACTGGAGTTCTTTAAAATAACTAATTCATGTGTAGATTCATACTGTAGGAGAAAAGACCTCCCACTATTCCTTGTAGTTACTACAGAGGTCAGCTTGATGCTCATGCTTGGCAGAGATCACTGAATTGCACTAGAACTTTTTATCCTCCTTACAACCACTGAATTTTGAAGGTAGAAGATAATAAATCTTAGAAAGAAAGAGGAGAATGAGCAGGAAGTGAATGTATGCAGGATCTACATATCTTAAAGAACTCAGATTACTGGTAAGTAACTCTTTATCTCTGAATAGTAGTTTTTAC
The DNA here is from genome assembly GCF_009769465.1 of Tauraco erythrolophus. Taxonomy (NCBI): domain Eukaryota; kingdom Metazoa; phylum Chordata; class Aves; order Musophagiformes; family Musophagidae; genus Tauraco; species Tauraco erythrolophus. The sequence goes on along the minus strand of NC_141468.1, from coordinate 65,130,558 downwards.
TAGAGGTTTCTGCAAGCAGCAAGAGTTTCTTCCTGAAGGAGCAATAAATCAGTCACTTATATGCCCTTTTCCAAGCAGTCAGCACACAAATTGCCTGAGAGAATGTGTCCACTAAAGGTGGCAGATCAAAAGGCTACCTTTAGAAAAAATAGTGAAAAAACTCTCAGTGAAAGAAGATGAAACACAAGACAATGCATGCTGAAAACTTTAAGAAAATTAAAAATGAGGAACAACAGTACAAGGAAAATCAAGCAAGCCATACAACACCTTAGCAGTTAAGCACAATTTCTATTAAGCTTTTGAGAAGAACAAACACAGTGCTTTGTGCTCTCTGCTTTATATGCTGTTGTGCTGAAGAGGAAAGAAAATGGAGTATAGTGCATGTTCTTCTTTTACTGTTAATTAATAGATCACCCATTCTCAAATAACAGGATAAGAGCAATCATGGTGCGAACGTACATGTGAACCGTCACTCAAAAGCAAACATTTACAGCTGTATCAGAAAGCATGAAGTAATTTCAAAGGGAATCTTGTTATTGTGTAATTGTTCTCACCTGAAGCTTCTTAATCATGACTTTTTTTTTCCAAAGTACTGAGAATAATTTATTTATAACAAAAACCAACTTAGCAGCATAGCTTTTCTGAATAAAGCAAAATCCTAGTTTTAGTAAAAATTAAAAGTTAGATAATACAGTCGAAGGCTTTTCAGCTATCTTGGCCATAATACCAAGACACTTTTCTTTTCCTCAATTCTATTAAGTGTTTTGTACTACAGACATCAGTAATCTTTTGAGGATTACAGTATCCTCAAAAACCTAAATTAGAGAACTTATATGCATTTAGCATTATGCAAGCATGCAAAACTCATCTCATTTAGGGTCCAGTCAAAGTTTAAAGTACATTCAAATTCATTTGCATGGGGCCTAGGTATGAATAAATATCTCTAGTCTCATAAGAAAACCTGTAGCTAATTATCAGTTTGCTCCATCTGAGAATTTAAACATATTTTCTCTCATTAACTAAGTCTATGGTCTTTCTGACAGAAATCTCACTTAAAATTTTAAGTCAGGCAAATGTCCATGTGTAGATGTTGTATCTGTTACTGTTTCATTCTCTTCTGTCTCACCGATTAAATTTTGAGGCATAGCTGCTCTTGTTTTGCCCAGCAAGGTATCATAAAAGGAGACAAAAACATCCTCTGGATAACAGCATGACATGGAGAGATTGCAGAGGAAAACAAGGTCGAATGAAAACAACCAGTTCCACAGTCTTCTGAAAGGAAAACACACTATCTGTTCTCCAAATGTAGCTATTCTGAGGAACAAATGCAGAACTGATAAAAAAAAAAATCAACTCTCAAGCATGCACAATAACTAAATCCCCCTCTCTAAAAATTTTATGAATGCCTCATCAATTCAATATAAAACATTTTCAGCAGCCAGCTTATTTTTTTCCAATAGCTCATAATTTTATTAAAACCTAGTGAATTATACTAGAATTAATACATCCTAAGATGATGCTAAACTATTGGGACAGAAATGCCAAGTCTTTTGAAAATTTTCGGCATTCTGAATTCAAATATCCTGCCTCATTTTACTTCCACAGTTCTGATGAAATATGCTTTTTATTAAACAAAATTTGAAGCAGGAGAAAGAAGCCACAATTCATTTCCAAATGAAAACCTCAAAAAAGAAAAAGATTTCACGAAGATCCATCAGTCGTATTTTACCTTTAGTTTGTTGTTCTGGGCTCGATCCAACCCATAAATTTTGGATTAGTTGTGTCGACAAAGTAATGGAAAACTCAGTATGCTTCAAGTTCCTTGTTGATAATTACATCAAGACAGTTTTTCCACTGGGGAAACAGAGTAAGATTACTCCGTCTATCCCTCCAGAAGCAAGACATACTAATTGTTTACTATAGAAGACAAAATGTTCAGAGATTACATTTTGACTGTAATCACACACTTCCATCAGCTTTGTTTGCACATTTTGTACCTCTCCTGAAAAATCCCATGTGTAAAGTGTGCACCGCACAATGGATCGAAGTCTTCCATGTGTTCTTTGTGAGTTCAACCTCAGGTTTATGAAACAGGTTTTCTAAGGTGTCAATTGACTGTTACTAAGAAACCACTGTATCAAACTTTATTGGCAGCCAGCTCAGCAGAGCTCACTGAGTATTTGTGAACATCCGAGATTTTGCAAGTACTTTAAATCAGAGTTAAGTGTTACATTTTCTTGACAAGAAGTATATAGTACCATGATCATTCAGGTATAAGAAATTAAGATGATTACCCAGAGAAAGTACGTTCCATACTTTTTGTCAAAAAAACCCAGAAGACAGTCTCAAAGTCAACATTTTTAGCAATATAAACTCACTCGTCCACATTCTTCCTTTTCACTAATGAGTTCCTCACTATTAGGTACAAATATGTATTTTTAGCTGTTTTCTGATTATTTTTAATGTTAAACCAAGTTCTGACCCAGTAACAATATGGATTTTTACTTCCTGCTCAGTCTCAGTACATCCTTGATGAAGTTCTTAGACTGTTAATTCCAGTGACAGAGCTGGCATAAACAAAGCTAATAGCTTTACTGTTAAATTCAAGGCAACACTTCTCATTTGTACTGCACAAGCATCAAACGATCTTTAGTCTTCTGTAGTGTCAAAAATGAAGAAGTGTCCATGATATCTTCAGCTGACAAAAATCAAATTCTATGATCCTTCTGTCTACATTAGACACTGGAGAAGCTTATTCATATAAACTGGAATTGAGTAATTAAGATACTGTAATTGCTTTTTCCATCTGGGGCAAAATAACTTCTGTTCTTTTAGTACTTACTGTTGTGGCTAATCAGCCTAAATACTGCACTCTGATGTCCCACACCTGTTGCTCTGCGGTCTCTATACTCACTATCTACCATAAAATTATTCTGATGAGTTATGCAATGAACATATTTTTGCAGTAGAAGTTTATAACTGCAAGTCAGAGCATTTTATGTAGAAAGAAGTCCTAAGGGACTTCTAAGAATCAGTTCTCCAATGAGCTTTTTTGTATGAAAAATAATTGCTATCTTAATGGAAATGTAAATGTGGCATTTCAGATTTATTTCTAGGCATCCAGTCAAAGCTACTGTGTACTAAATTCCCCTAAATTAGAAGTGCATGTTTTAAAGCGTCATTTGCGTTGGTCAGATACCAGAAAAAAAATCTTGTCGGAACTGGGAAAACAATAACCCATCCCAGGAATTCTATTCTGAAAAAACAGCACAGAGCACGCTGTGCTGCTAAGTTGCCCACTTTGCTTCTCTGGTTGTCATATAAATCATGCATTGATAATAAGCTAGAAAAGAATCACCTCAATGGGTTTATTCAAAATTATTGTCATTTTAAAAGTGTGTGGTTTGTAATCTCTTTCTAATTCAGTAATAAACAGCTTACTAGAATTCTTCATTAGAATAAACTTGCTTATTTGAACGTGCACGTTAAAAGTTTAAACTCATGAATTATCAAAAGCCGTGTTTGTGTGAAGTTATAATACTGATTATTTCACAGAATCATAGAATGGCATAGGCTGGAAGGGACCTTAGAGATCATCTAATCCAACCTCCCTGTCATGGGCAGGGACGCCTCTCAACTAGATCAGGCTACTCAAGGCTCTGTCCAACTTGGCCTTGAACACCTCCAGGGAGGGGGCATCCACAACTTATCTGGGCAATTTATTCCAAAGTCTTACCACCCTTGTACTGAAGAATTTCTTCCTAAAATCTAATCTAAATCTGTTCTCCTTCAACTTAAACCCATTTCCCCTTGTCCTGTCAGTGGACACTCTCGTAAAAAGTCCCTCCCCAGCCTTCCTGTAGGTTCCCTTCAGGTATTGGAAGGCAGCTATTAGGTCCCCCCAAAGTCTTCTCTTTTCAAGGCTGAACAATCCCAGCTCCCACAACCTGTCCTCATAGCAGAGGTGCTCCAGCCCCTGGATCATCTTTGTGGCCCTCCTCTGAACACGCTCCAACAGATCTATGTCCCTCTTATGGTGGGGACACCAGAACTGGACACAGTATTCGAGGTGGGGTCTCACAAGAGCAGAGTAAAGGGGGAGAATCACCTCTCTTGACCTGCTGACCATGCTTCTCTTGATACATCTCAGGATGTGGTTGGCCTTCTGGGCCGCATGAGCGCACTGCCGGCTCATGTTGAGCTTCTCATCTATAAACATCCCCAAATCCTTCTCTTCAGGGCTACTCTCAACCCACTTTGTGCCCAGTTTGTATTTGTGCCTAGGATTGGCCCGACCCAGGTGAAGAACCTTGCATTTTGACTCGTTGAAGCTCCTGCAGTTTGCACTGGCCCATTTCTCAAGCCTATCAAGGTTCCTCTGAATGGCATCTCTTCCCTCAAGTGAGTCCACGGCACCACACAACTTGGTGTCATTGGCAAACTTACTGAGGCAAACTTACTTATTTCTCTGGAAGCAATTAGTTCCTGATGAGCAAAATGGCTGATCCCATTGGTAATTCCTAGTGCTAAGTCTGGGCTGTATCCCATATCAATGTGGAAAGTCTGAAGACTGGTGCAGACATGAAGACTGCACTGGAAGGTATAGAAGAGTACCTTTAGCTAAGGACTAGATGATGTAGGAACAGGAGCAGGTATGAAAGTTATGAATTGTCACAGCTGTCACATTCAATTTTTGGCAATAACACATAAAATTGTTGATCACTAATTAACCCCAAACCAAATCATTAACAACTTTCATATTTATTAAACACGTGGGAAAAAACACTCATCCATGGCTTGAATCAGTGTTGTCCACTGAAGACAAGAGACCTCTCATTGATTTTAGCAGACAGATCATCAGGTCCCTTGTTAATCCAAAATAAATAAAAAAATTAGACTTTAGATGCTGCATTTAGCTGAACAGAGCCTGTAGCACCAAGTTCGTCCATGTGTTAGATTATTTCTACTTATTAACCATCTATCATCTACACTGTTATTAACGATTTCATCCATGCTCTTTCTTCTGCATGCTTACAAACAGTCCTATAAATTTATCAAATTGCAATACATACATAATTAATAACTTTACATTCTGCAAAAAAAGTTTGAAGATTTAATTCACAACTTAATGATAAAGCCTGTTGTCCGCGACATCATAAAATTGGCAGATATTATATAAATAAGTAATTTTAATAAGGAATTACAGACATCAACTCACAAGCAAACAGCATTAAGAACTTCTAGAAATATTTTGTCAGAAGTGCCACCCAAGTTGACTGTAACTATATCAGTTATCCCAATGCCTGGGTAACAAAGCCATATCAGATGACGAAACATGAAAGAAGGAAATTCATGGTATAAGCATGTATAAAGTAACATAAAAAGTATTTTCTTTAAAGAAAAGACGTTCTGTTTTTCTTTAGTAACATCCATCTTTACCTCTTATGCCATGCATTTATTCATTTCATTATCAGTATGGCCACATAAGTGACATCAGCAATTCACTTAGTTTCTGTATGACAAACATCATTGTCTTACTAGTACAAATTTCCAAACCACAAATGAAAGTCTATTATTTTCTCCTTTATATTCAATACACAACTCCTACCAAAAGAGGTATTATCATATTCCAAAGCACTATAAAAAAGGAAATCTCTCCCCGATTTTTTAGTATAATTAGCCTTGCTTATTCTTGGCTGAGACCTCAACAAAACAAATTCAAACTGGTTAGCACAAACATCTAATTAATACTAGTACTTGGAATGGGACATTGTTTCAAAGGCAGGATTTTGAAGAATATGCACACATTCAAGTGACGTAGGAGTTGAAATGTTTTGCAAACAAAAGGAATCTCCAGAAAACCAATCTTCAGCTTATAAAGTGAAAACAGTACTTAGACCTGGCTTCTTTTATATCACTGGTTTAAGAACACTACCATCTACACTGAAAGAAGGGGAAGTGAAATTCTATTTGAAGAAGACATTTCCTTTGTTTCTATCTCAGAAATAAACAAGTGACAGCCTATGGGCATATTTAGCGTACCTGTCTGCAGTTATGCACTAAATTCAGTATTCTTTCTTTAAATTTTATGCTGTGTGAAAGAGTTGAATTGCAACTTCCAGTTCCCCATGGAAGAGAAATTACTAAATTTGCTTTTCTTATAGAGGAGCCCAATAACCAATGCCACATAAAATTTTACAGGTCTTTATATAAAGGAACCATATCCAACATGGTACTTCAAATTCACCTATAGAACTTTGTTTATATTTTAGATGATCCATAAGCCTCCACTTGCTTTTCTTCAATTTGGTTAAATTATTACATAAATACTATTAAAGTATTTATCAAAAGATCATGTAGCTGATAATGATAGTTATTCCCATTTCAAGGACAGAAGGGTATATAAAATACAATGATTTTCCCTAGAGATGGATATGGGATCTGTCATAGTTCAGTGTTCTACCTCATACAGTACATTAAGCAAAACGTGGCAGAAGGGCAGTTAAAGATTATATTTCACTAAAGACTAAATAATTTTTGAAAAATCAGCTTAGCTGCCCTTACCTTAAATTCATTCTTGTCCTGCAGGTCTGAAGTAAAGAGCCTTAACTTCCTATCAGAAGCCGCAGTACAAAACCTACGCTCAACAGACACAGAAAAGCCCATCAGTCAATTAACACTGCAATAGCTGATTTTAGTATCAGTCTCCCTTCAGTTTAAACCTGCGGAGTGACATGCAAAGGAAAATTCAGATTTTGAAAAAAACCCAAAAGCTTCTATCATAACTTTTCTGCTTTGGCAACAAGCAGAGTTATAATTGGAACTTATCTATAAAACGGTGTGTATCAAGTGCCAAGAATTCTTTTTGATGGAAAGAAATGCAAAACATTTAACAAAGCTAAATCTGAATCAACTATCAATTACCTGAAATATCTCTCACAATTGCCATTGAAACTTTCCTTGGAAGAAGTGACAGAGTACAAAAAAGAACTCTCATTACCCATGTTTTAAAATATCAAAAAACAAATTCATAAACCAATTTCTAACATATTTTAAACAAAAGACTGTACAAAAATGCAACAGTAGGCAACCATCGGAATTTTTGAAGAGGTTTGCAATCTATCGAGAACATTTTACTTCTTTAGTGCATATTTAAGAGTTAACTGTCTTTCTAGATTTACATCTAAATGGGTCTTACAAATAGCATCTGACCTACTCCTAAACACAGCCCATACTGTGCAGATCATTACAAATAGCTTTACAAAGCAGGCCACTACAATAGTCTCATCCTTAGTAGAAGTTCTTAAAAGAATTTCTTCTTTACAGCCATACAAAGAAAGAAGTAACTACATTTTAAGTCCATTAAAATAACGAATAAGGAAAACAAATAATTATTTACTGGTAGTTCACTGGGAGGATGGACAAGAGGTACAACAAGTAGAACAAAAAACAAACAAACAAACAAAAAGAATGACTCCAAGAACGAAAACGTTGTTCTACTGAAGTGTTCTGAGACTTTGTCAGTGATTTCTAAAGAGTCAGATTTCACCCATAAGCTTTAAACTTAGTCCAATATTAAGAAATTAGGGAAAACAGATAAGAGACAAAGATTCATAGTACTCATTTATTATAAATACCTTATCTGGGGAGGTAAAGCGTCAAGTCTGGTTTCTGGACTCCATGCTATGGCATCAACTCGGATTCCATGATGAAACGTTCTTAGTGTCTTATATTGCATGCCTTCCACTTCCGCATCCTCCTCCTACAGAAATATTGTAGTTAGCTAATTCAGAACACCTCAATGACTTCTAACAATTCAGATTGATATGAAAGTGAAAGGCTTTCGAAATTACATGTATCTGGGATCTTTCTAGATTGTAAGACCCTCAAAGTGAAAACCTGGAACATAAAGAAAGTATTAACTTGAAATATGTAAGTACTGAAAACTAAATTAAATGATTGCAGTCTCAAGCCAGAGGCCAATGCAGAGCACAGAAATCAGAACTGAGCTACAAAGATGCTGAGCTCATTCTTTGTACAAGTAGTATCTTCACAGATCTAGCTAAAGCCACTTAAAACAGCATAGTACGTAGGTACAGGCTGCAACGAGAAGAAACAATGGGAACAAAAGCAAGCTTGTCATTCTAAGGAAAAATGCTAGCACTTCCAGAACAAAATTCTTCAAACAGCAGGGGCTGAAAAGGTACCCTTTGTCATCTGACATGACCAAAATTACTAACTTAGCTAATCTTCCCACTCCATGGTAGGAAAGATGAAACAAGAGTTGAGGCTGTGGACTCAATCAGCTGACCTGTAAAAAACTTTTAAAGTTTTCAAAATATCTAATGGAGCACCTCAAAGGATATTTCTACAAAATTTTCCCTGTCATGATTCTGCTTTAAGGTAAAGAACCTCTCTGTATGCCCACTGCATAATGTAGAGGCAACAAAGAACCCAGTTAAGGAAGCACAAAATCATCCAGAGTTTTTCAATGCTGCTTAGAAGCAAGGAGCAAGAATAGCATTTTCTTCCCCTACTTTGAAATACTCAATGACTCCACATGTGGAAGGGAAGAAAGGATATGAAAATTACAGAAAAACTAGTGGTTGTCAAAATTTTAATTAGTTCCTCTTCAAGGTCTATTCCAGAAACAAGATAGATGGCAATATAGATGACAATAGGTTTTTGTGGTTAGCACCAGATGCTCTTCAGAAAATTCCTAACAGTAAGATTTTGGGGAATTATAATAATAAAAAGACTAGTTATGCTGTTATTCATATTAGATGAAGTACAAAAACAATACCGTATAATAGAGAAGTTGAAAAAAAACCCACTTAAAAATAGATTCCAAAGACAACAGTTGTCTCCTACTGATTTTCAAGTATCTAGGCAAAAAAAACCCTAATTAAAAAAATCTTATATAGTATGAAAGTATACAGCACACAGTATTTTATATTTTAAAATCTTTCCTAATATGATGACTTTAAATAATTTCAAGGTAAGAAAACATATTTTACTGTTTCTAACAGTCTGTGAAAGCGATCCAATAAAAACAATTGAGAAAGAAAAAAAAATAAATTAGGTAATTATTTCTACAGTCCCTCCTTAAAAGAAATATCTATAAAATTAATACAGACACTTTAGTTGTAAAGCTGAAAGTAGATGTAAATTTTGTTGTTTTGCAGGCTAGCTGAAAGCTTTAGAAGGTAATTTAATGTAAACAGCAAATGTATATAGAACAAAATATAACTGCAAAAAAGGAGCCAAGTGCCCTGTGATGATAAAGAACAATGTATAGAAAATATTAAGTCACGTATTTCCAAAGTTGTGTGCTAAAGTTCTCAGATACCAGTTACCAACATTAGCAAGAGATACTAAAATGGGACTACTCTTCCAGTAGAGCACTCCTGTTTTCTTTGCAGTCTATTCAGGGAGTGTAGTGATAGGATGACAGGTAACAGTTCTAAAACTGAAAGAGGGTAGGTTTAGATTAGAGATAAGGGAAAAATTCTTCACTGTGAGGGTGGTGAGGCACTGGAACAGGTTGCCCAGAGAAATTGTGGATGCCCCATCCCTGGAGGTGTTCAAGGCCAGGATGGATGGGGCTTTGAGGAACCCCATCAAGTGGAAGGTGTCCCTGCCCTTAGCAAGAGGGGTTGGACTAGATGATCTTTAAGATCCCTTCCAACCCAAACCATTCTACGATTCTATTCAAAAGGAACTTCATACCAGTAGGATGGTAATTTATACCAATGTGTACTATATATATATATTCTCTGGAAGAACAAATATCCCAGACTTGTTAATGTAATAAACAAGTAAAACCCTCCCCTGATTCCATAGGGAGGGGAGGAAACAGGATAGCGACCAGGGTCTTGGTATAGGAGAGGTGCTGGCAAAATAAGTTTCAGGAAGCAACCAATAAAACCAACCATAAAACGAACTAACCTGAAATCTGCACGTCCCAACAACTACGTAATTATTGCCACCATACGCAATGAGGCAACATGCATCTCCACTATCAAATGGATTGAATTTTACCACGTGCACATAATCTTCGCAATCCACAGTGTAAGCAGCATTTCTAGTAGAATCTTGCTTCATTTTCAGTGGACTAAGTCAAGGTGTCAAGGCAGCGATGTCTTCTCCAGGCAGAAAATCTACTTTCCTACACAGAAAGTTTTAAAAAGCATGCATTACTTGTTTGCATGAAGAAAAAAATGTGAAAAGTATTTGTGACACAACGCATCAAAATTTCCTGCAACTTCATATTTAAGAACACGAAAGCTGCACTTAAGCTCATTATTTTTAGACGTAGCATCAAAAGATTACCTAACCTAACATACATTCAAAACCATCTCTACAGACTTCAGCAATAACTGCAGATTTTGTGCTACTGTTGGCAACCCAACATCAAGATAAGAAATTAAGTAACTGTACACACCAGAAAAGTCACATACGGAATTTTAAAATTTTCAACCAAATGACAAGAAATGATACATTACCACCTTCAAATTCTCTTTACTGGTATACCTCTTTAAAGACTGTATGTGTCTAACGAAAAGCAGAGTTAATCAAGGCTGTGAAACCATAAAGGAGATTACTGTCATGCATAATACTTAAACATGGTTTAATGTTTCCCCAACTGCAGACGGAGCACCTATACCTCTGTGTACCAAAGAACTTGCACTTTTACTATTCAGCCAATTTTCAGGAAAACCAGGTTCTTGTGCCAGAACGCAAGAGACCACGCCACACAGCTGTTTTCAGAATCACTCCTTTTAGTCCCCGTACGGATTTGACAGTAGTTTAAGCCTTTTTGGGAAATAACACCTTTAATTACACACCAGGTGGAAAAACAGCACCCAAGACTGGATATTTTGCTTGGGAGACACCCAGGTTTGACACGGGCATCACCCAGACACAAAGAGGCTCTCCATAGTCACAATGTTTATTTACTAATTAACACGACAAACCACCGCGCTGACACAAATCCTCTAGCCATATAACTTGTATAGCTATGCTTCTAAGGCCAAACACAAATTTTTAACCCTATCCATAGTTTTCTTCCTTGTGTTCCTACGAACACAGGCCACCAGACCAGCTTTAAGTGAAAACACCAAGAACGTTATTAACTTCATCGCTTTAGGAAACACAATTCGGGCAGCCGAGCCGTCTGGGTGCCCGTTCCTTTTCCCCTTCAGGGCCCAGGTGCCGCTCCCGAAGGAGACTGGCAGAGACTGTGCCAGTCCCACAGCGCGACGGACACTCAGGCGAGAGCCCGGGCCCGGGATCGCCCGCACAGCGGCTAGGCCAGCCCGGCTCCCGCGTGTAACCGGGCGAAGCTCCGAGTTCCCCCTCTCCGGGACGCGACGGGACTCCCTCACCCCCGCCCGCCCCACACGCACCTCCGCGGCCCGAACCGCCCCGCGGCACCGCGTCTCGCGGCACCGCGTCTCCCGCCACCGCTTCTCCCGCCACCGCTTCTCCCGCCACCAGCTCCCGGCACCGCCCACCCCGGCAGCAGCCGCCCTGTGCTTCCGGGTCAGAGGCTCCCGCCCTCCGATTGGGCAGCGGCGGAGGATTTAAATTTAAACCGCCGAGCAGGGCAGTTATGCGTTGGAACCGCCCCTGTCCTCCCGGTGGCTCAGGTAGCTCGGCTGGAAAAGCGGGAGCGCTTCAGCCGGTCTGCGGTGTAAGGGCTGCGCTCCTCCTGCTCGGGGAGAGGCGGGGGTGCCGCGGATTCGCCTGGTACCGGGCCGGGGGGGGGGGCGGGCCTGAGGTGGGCACCGCCGGGAATTCTCGTGGGGAGCGGGACGGGGGCGGCGGTGGTGATAACGGCGATGTCGGCTCCTAGGGGCTGGTTTCGCCGGCTTTTTGACGTGTTCGGGCTGTTTGGCTGAGCGTTCGCTTTGAGTGACAAGTCTTTTCCCTTGGAAAGCTTTTAAAGTGGGAGAGGGAAGAGAGAAATGCCTCCAGAGAGATTTTTGTCTGCCCCACACTGCCTTGAACCTGTCCCCCTTTCTTCATCCTCTATGGCCCGTGCGTGTCGTTCACGTCCATGTAAAATAAATCAGGATGTCTCCTGCAAGCACTTCCAAGAGTAATTGTAGTTGCTGTTACAGTCTTGCTTGTTACCTGATGTTTCCTGTTTTCCCTGCCCCTCTCCCATGCCTCACCGTTTTTCCTGATCTTACCATTCCCCAAAGAAATCTGCAGTGGGCTGTGCCCTAGCTGGGTGAAATAAGGGGAAAGGGGCTCGTGTTCTCAAAGTAAACGGTATGGGTATTGCTCCTATACTGTGTGCTGTGTTAGGGAAAGTGTTTCAGGAAAAACAGATGTAAAGAAGGCAAATTTTTTAGTCTCATGTACTTATGTCTTGACAAAAGCAAGCAGATGAAAAAGACCAAAGCATGAAGTAGTCAAATTCAAAACTGATACTGAAGCTCATTGCCAAAGGAAATAGCGGAGATAATGACTTACGGAATGACAAAAAAAAAAATCCAAAACAAACAAACAAAAAAACCCAACCAACCACAAACAAAAACACAAAACCCAACTATATAGGTAACAAAAGCATTTAGAAGTGTCATTGTTAGTAAATCTTGGAAATATTAAACCTCATGTTTCCAGGCTTAAAACATTTGGATACACACCGATTTGAACACGTAGTGAGTGTGGACAGTACCAAAGACATTCTCTGAGAGGTTCAGACTGCTTTCGGAGACAAGACTGTCATATTTGTGATAATGCTTGTTCTTCTGTGTTGGCATATGTACAAGGAAAGTAAGGGATCTTCATGAAGGCATGTCATACATGAGCACTTTTAACCCCTTCTCTTTGTAGTTGCTCTGTCATAGTGAGGTGAGTTACTTTTGGTTTATTGGCAAGAGTTTATTGTAGGAACTTGATCTGCAAGAAGATACAACAGAATTTGCACAGCTTATTGGAAGGTGAAGATGCACATAGGCCTCTTGCTTAGTTACGTTATTTTTTAATTTTCTTGGGTTTTTTTTTTTTCTGTGTTCTACTTTAGACAATGATTGCTTTCCAGCAAAAAGTTTTAAACTTGATCAAGTGTTTCAGAAGACAATGGCCTTTATTTTCAAGCTCTGACAGGACTACTGTATGTGGAGCAGACTGCATGCTGATGGCATTACAACTGTCAATGGCTGAAGTCAATAAACAGGTTAGCATCCTTTCAGTACCTTTTTAATACTTAATACATCTCAGACTTGGCTTGCTTACTGGGCTTTTTGCCTAGGCACCTACCTGAAATGGCTGGTTTGGTTGCTTCATTGTTGCTTTAACTGAGTGCCAGAGGCAGCAAAGCACTAAAATTGATACGATTAAGCACACTGTTGAATCAGGGCTTAGAAAAAGAACTGTAAGACAGATGGGAGAATAGAAGTGTTTTAAGTGTGTATCTGAGTTCTAAACTTGAATATTAAATACTAGTTTATTTTTTCTGATTGTGTAATTTCTGTCAATTTCCATGAAATATTTCTTCTGTGCTGTAGATCAGGGTGGGACAACTATGGTGTTTGAGATGCATCTTTAGTGAGTGCTCCGAAAATGCTTTGGAATGATGTGAGAAGAATATGAGTACAAAATTGATTTGGTATAGGCTGCATGAGTTGTTCTTGCATTAGTCTGTTCTTGGCTGCTGTTTTTCCTGAGGCTGCTCAGATGAAGACCTGTATATGTAAGTTGTGAGTGTGCACTCAGTACCACTAGGAAATGTATGGCTTCTTTGCATGTGTACAAGATGTCTGTCAACTGATGAATAGAAGATGTAACCCTTGAAAGCCTCTTTAAGAAGTGCTGTGGCTTGTCATAGCTGGAATGCTGGGCTTTAGCAATCACCTGAAACATACCAAAAGCCGTTGCAACATACAGACAGGCCTTTGCATCTGTCTCCTCTAACGAGAACAATTGCAATAGTCACTTTGATAACCTAAAGATTTCTTTTTAGGTCAATATGCTTAATTATTAATGAAAACAAATTGCCATTTTTGGAAGTCTTGCCTGAATGTTGCATAGTAAATTAAACATGTAGTACAAATCTTTAGTTAAAAAAAAAAAATCCAAACAAATCGAAAACCTGCTTCAGTTTGTGCACTCCAAGTTGCAACGTATTATTTAAAAAAAAAAATCACTTACATTGGAAGACATTTGTATCTTGGAAGATATATTTCCAGAATCACTCTTTAATCTAACTGAATTCATCACCAGAAAAAGCTTTGTAGTGCAGAATGGGGTTATCTGTTGTCTAAACATTAAATATAAAACTAGTCAATTCATCCTCACTATAATAAGTATTGCAACAGAAATACTAGAATCCTGAGATTCTACATTGGTACTTCGTGGAATGTATTAGATTCCAGCCAGGATCCCAAGGTCCTCACAACACCTGTGTAGTTAAGGTTAACAAATGATTGTGCATCAAAATGAACTCTTGGAGAATTGATAAAGGACATTAATGCAAAACTACCTGTGGAGGCAATCACTGCTTGTCTTGTTTGTTGCAATTCTCAAGGGAGATCTACAAGTTTTCTGAAGCTGACCCTGGGAAGTAAAATGTGTTATTCCAATTACAATTGGATGCCAAAAATTACAGACATGATAAAGATGATATTTTTAGGGTTCATTTCTAGTTCTTTCCTAACAGCTTACAATAAGCTCTTTCCTTCCCATAGAGGTAACTGGTTGTTGTGGTTTAACCCAGCCTGCAAAGAAACATCACAGCCACTTGCTCACTCTCCCCCACCCCCTTGGGAATGAGGAAGAGAATGAAAGGGGAAGGAGACTCATGGGTGGAGATAAGAACAATTTAATAATAATAATATTTTATCATTATTACTTTTAATTTTATATTATATAACTGTATATATAATTATATATACAAACAAGTGGTGCACAGTGTAATTGCTAACCACCTGGGGACAAATGCCTGTATTGTCCTGGCAAACAATCCCAAAATAGATAAGATCTGAAACCACAATCTTGGATGAGTGAGAGGCCTGAGAAGAGAGCGAGAGAGTCCCCCCAGAAGATTGATTTCAACTTCCCTGCCAACCCTCATCTATATACTGGGCATGATGTTGCATGATGTGCAATATTTCATTGGCCAATGTGGCCCTCAATCCTAAATCTAAGTTCAAATCACAAGTTAGAAATTGTGGATTCTTTGTCCCAGCTATGCTCCCCTTCTCAGCCTGTTGTGCTCCTGCACACTGGCAAAACATGGGAAGCTGAAAAGTCCTTGAGGTCTTAGCACCAACTACAAACATCAGTGTGCTATCAATATTCTTCTTGTATAAATCTTATATTAGATCCAAAACACAGAGCTAGACTAGCTACTAAAAAGAAAAACTAACTCTGTCCCGGCTGAAACCAGGACACTAGTTTGTTCCACTTCATTTTTTTTCTCCTCCAGCAAAGATTCCTCTCCTCTAGAAGTATCTTTTTCTTTCAGAGATGATCTAACAAAAATTGAAGCAGTTGTTTTCAACTTAATTAATTTTGAAATATACTACTTATACTTCCAATCTGAAGAAAGACCTAGAGCTCAAAACTTACTTTATTTTTTTTGTGATTACACTAGTTGGTCTAATAAGACAAATCACCAGTGTGTATAAATCTTATCTTGCGTGTATGGATTAAAAGTATTTTAGCATTTGCATGTGCTGCCTCTGAAGCTCAATTTCTTCAGTTGGATGCCCGTTTTGATATTTGTAGTGTTAGAGTAAAATATGGCTGCTTTATTCTGTTCAGCACTGAAACTTCCAACTAAGATGCAGAGTATTACAGTTTTAGTCATGTCCCTTGTTAGGGCTTTGATTTGAGTACAATAACTTTATATTGTTAATATGACATCTGTAGAATAGAAGTCTATTGTGATAAAGCCAATTACTGCCTGAACTAACAGGCTATTGACTGGCTGGATTGAAAAAAACAAACAACAAGCCTACCACAAAAAACAAAAACCTAGTTTCTTTCTCTAGGATCCTGGATAATTTTAATAGATCTGGTGTTTTAGCTGTTATCTCTATATGCAGTAGAAATGAAAAATAACAAACCTTTTTGCAGAATTCCAGAAAAGTTTTCAAGTCTCATAATGTATTAATGTTAAATTTCACTAAGAGCAAGGATAGCAAACAGTGTGATAAACATTGATCAAATAGCAGGGATGAAAGGGGGGGGAAAAAAACCATCTGTGCTTTGAATTCCTCTGAAAATACTTTGTGTTGTAGCATAGTTTAAGTCATATGGCATAAAGACAAGTGGCATATGGTCTGTGGTGAAAATTAATACTTTTACCTAGACTGATTAGTATAGATCTCAGAAGTTTCCCTAGATTTTAGAAGAACCACCTTTCTTAAGGTTTGAAATAGAAATAACAATTTTCAAGTTGAAATTCAGTTGAGGGTAACTGCTTTAGGCTGACTGTTTGCACCTGTGAATCAGGAGGAATAGAAGATAGGTTATTAGGCCAAGTAATCCCTTGTCATTTTCAGGTGGTGACTCTCTTAGCTACTAGTGGGGGAAGCTGAGACATCATATAAAACAAATATTTTTCCTGAGTCTGTGAATTTAAATTCTCAGACTTGTCTTAAATGTTCTGTAAATCTGTCTTCTAGCATTAGGACTATTGAGACTGGAGGAAAAATTGCTTCCTTATTGGTTTTAGAAATGTTTTCCCTTTAGGAATTTGTGTTTGTTTCTCTCTGATTCTGGATGAAATCAGTTTTGGTGTGTGGTTTAGTTCTACCATGTGCTTGACTGTGTGCATTTTGTACACTGTCTGAAGAATATTGTGTTCTGTTCAGCATCCTGTATTCTTGAAATGTTTTCTTAAATTGTCTTATTTCCTTGTTGGTGAATAAAGAAAAATGCAAGGTTATTTTACAGGGTTACTCCCTTAAACTTATTACCTTTTGGTAATAAGAGGCTCCAACCAACTTTGTAGCAATTTTATATGATATGCTGCTTGTAAAATATTGTAATAATGCCACCAAGAGACACTGTCTTGGCTGTTCTTCAGTATGATTAATTTTCCACAGAATCATAGAATGGTTGAGGTTGGAATGTACCTCTGAAGGTCATCTTGTACAACTTCCCTCCTCAAGCAGGACCACCTAGTGCCAGTTGCTCAGGACCATTCTGGATGGCTTTTAAATATCTCCAAGGATGGAGACTCCACAACCTCCCTGAGCAACCTGTGCCAGTGCTCAATCACCCTCACAGTAAAAAATGCGTTTTCTGATGTTCAGAGGGAACCTTCTGTGTTTCTTTCAGTTTGTGTCTATTGCCTCTGATCCTGCCACTGAGAGCCTTAAAAAAAGAGCCTGGCTCCATCCTTTTTACAGCCTCCCTTCAGATATTTATATACATTGCTAAGATCTCCCTGAACGTTCTCTTCTCCAGCCTAAAGAGCCCCAGCTCTCTCAGCCTTTCCTCATGTGCGAGATGCTCCTGTCCCTTAATCATCTTTGTGGAGGATTCACTGGACTTTGGACTGGCTGCTGTATGTCCAGGAAAGCTTGCAATACCTAAAAAATATTAAAAAAATGTTGTCCTTAGGCATGAAATGTTGATACTGGATTTCAGGCATTCTAAAATAAGAGTCCAAGGAAACTTAACATATGGCACTATCAAGAAGTGAAGATGCTTTATAATACTTTATTGTTTCTATGTCTATGAAACACAATACCTGCAATGTCTATCATGGAATAAAAGTATGGAACTTTTTTAACTTCCTTACACTACTAGCCAGTTGGCATATGCTTACTGCAAAACACCACATTATTTTTTTTAATTAATTTTAAAACTAGAGACTTGATAAATAGACTGTATAAGTAATAGAATACACTGTGACAGTGAGCACCCGATCATGAAGGCTAATATCTGGAGTGCAATTTTATTTAGATTTAAAATATTTTTGCAGTAGTAATATAAACTTTGCTAGTCTCTGCAGGTCCTTGGTCTGGTGAGGGAAGGTTTTGTTTTGATTTGTTAGTTACCATATTGAAGTTGTACTTCAACTTGGTACTCCTAGAGGTTTTTTTTCAAGACAAAGTGAGAAAACAACATTTTTTTCCTTCAACCTAATGTTTTTTTTGTCTGTTTAAATTGGGTTTTAATATGATTGTACATTTAATTTTTTGAGGGGCTGAAATGGAAAACAAGTGCTTTTCAGAAAACATATATGCCATTTTAATATTCTGGTAATCTGTGGAAATAGCATGCAAATTCATAATGTTGAGTTATTGGAACTCATGCACAAATTAGAAGGCAAAAAAGTGCTCTGAAAGTTATATGCATGAGTACTCTTCCATTTTCCTCCTAGTTCTTTGTCTAGGCAATATTAAAATAGTTGACTTTCAGAACTTTGGAATCATATATTTAACCAGCTCTATTGGGAAAGTCATGCTAAGTATGTCAGAACCCTAAGGAGAGATCTTTTGAGCTGGAACAACTTAAATTATTAGGATTGCTCCTGGCCTGTGTTTGCATTTAGTGTGTTCAGTTGCTAATGGTGTTTGTAGGTAATTAGTTCATTCAGATTAAAGTTGCTTAATGTGAAAATGTCATGAAGTAAAATAAAACCTTTGCACTAGACAGGAATTATCTGCCATTATTGACATAGCAAAGCAAGCCTTGTCACTCAGTCCCAGGGCATTTATATCATGTTGCATAATGAATTACTTGACCATACAATATTGCTTTTTTTAGGAAAAAAAAAAAATCCTTGTATACTGGGGAATAGTCTAGATAACAACAGTATGAACTCTAGAAACTGGAAAATTTGCTACAGTTGCAAAATTACTTGTTGCATATATTCTGAGGTCTAACTCAGAAGGACCTCAGCTGAAAAAGTTTAACAGCATGAAGTGGGGACTGGTATGTAGAGCAGGGTGTGGATAAAAATGAGAAGTCTAGTTGTGAAAGAAAAGGGGGATGAGAGCAAGTAGTAAGGAAGTCACAGATTTCAGGAGCAAGAGGAAGTGGTGGTGGGGAAGTATGTAGAATATAGTAGTAGTATAGAAAGGTCTGCTATAAACATGGCTATGAGAAAATAGACATTGGATAAGACACCAAGATTTGGGAGCAAGGTGAAAACAGGCACGGAATATGAGAAGGTATGGATGTGTAGGGAGATTAGCAACTCCTAGCTAGAATTTTTGAAAGGCAGAGAACAGTGCGGGAGTGGAAGTCCAGCGTCAGTGGTCAAGAGATGAAAAACAAGTTAATTCATGAATAAAGGACCACTTTCTGAATTACAGAGGCCAGAACTACGTATGCAGTCCTACATCCCAAACCCTTTGTTTTGTCTCTGTTACCTTTAGCTCAGTGTAATTAGTAGCAGAATTCTCTGCTACTATGTATTTTCACTTTTATAAATAGCATCTTAGTGCAATTCTTTCTTCCCGTGCATAACTTGGTTTACAGGGATTGAAACTAATTTTCTGACTTCCTCGATGTTGCGGTCTTTAACCACTGACAACACAAGAGACAGGCTCAGATTTTTCTGCAGTTCCTTGTACCTCCATGCTGAACTAATGTCTGATGCGCAGTGAGCTAATTCCCTCCCCTCTGCCCCAAGTGAATCACTTGGTTGAAAAAACAGGACTTTACAAAAAGTGGAAAAGACAATAACAGGAATGAAACAATATAAATAATCAAGTACAGTATGTAATCATTTCTCAGAGTGCAGCAATAACTGTTCCCTCCTCTAGTTTCCTAGTGGTACAACTGTATGGTAGCTGGCGTGCATCCTACTTCCTTCAGTAATACGTCACTCAGTTTGTGACTCATTTACTCAACTTGTTTTTAAGTTTCTGTGAATTCCAGCTCCATTATCTGTTCCTATCTGCTGTGACACTTTCAACTTTTTGTTTGCCATTGGTGCCGTGCTGCCATACTTGTAACTTCCAACTGAGCCAGGTTTGCCAACAACTTCAGTTCTTTAGTTACTTCTGCCTCATAAATGAGATTACCTGTGATGTTATAGACTACATACAGCCTCTCTTATTTTTAGTGTCTTCTGTTCTCCCATGTAGACATAACTTTTTAAGAAAAGGTTATTCTCATTTTTCCTTTTAGTTTAGAACTGCACAACAAAACTGCAAGCTTATTGCTTTACAATTAAGTGTTCACTCACCTAAGAAATGCTTAAGGATGATTACTTAATACACCCCTACATATAAATGTAGTAATAGCAGATGTCCCCACTTTGATGTAAATCCTTTAAAAAAAATACAATAAACTAATATGTAAATTAAACATGGTTTTAGTCATTCCTGTTGATACATTTTCTGCTTCTGTCCACCAAAGGTCAACAGAGCGCTCTGCTCAAGAGTTGGAAAGAAGAAAGGGACTGCTTGCTGTGATTAAAACCTCTTAAGTCACTTAGTGAAAAATTTGAATTTTCCTTTTTACCTAGAATAGGAAGAAGTTCTTCAGTTGCTAATAAAATGCTGTTAGTTATTTTGCTACCCATGTATTTGTTGTCATTCACCCACTTTATCTGCTCTTTTAAATTAACTCTCTGTTGATGCGTATTAATTCTGCTAATTTTCTGGCAAACTGTAATTCTTTTTTTTTTTGGAGGTTGAGGAGAAGGCAGAGGGGCATGTGGAATGTAATTTAATAATTTGACAAGGAGAGTGTGCCATAAGCTGGATATAAGATTGTGGAGTATACTGTATAGTTAATGTTAATTGTGGTACTAGTAATGGACAGGTGTGCATTGCTTTAATGTACTTGTTAGATCTCTGCAGCAGCACTATCAATGTTATGCTAAAGTGTAACTGTACTCACACAGGGGCCTTCAAGAAAGCTGGAGAGGGACTTTTTCCAAGGGTATATAGTGATAAGACAAGGGACAATGGCTTTAAACCGAAAGAGGACAAATTTCGATTAGATATAAGGAAGAAATCTTTTACTTTGAGGGTGGTGAGGCACTGAAACAGGTTTCCCCATCCCTGGAAGCGTTCAAGGCCAGGTTAGATGAGGCTTTGAGCAACCTGATCTAGTGAAGGGTGTCCCTGCCTATGGCAGGGAGGGGTTGGAACTAGATGATCTTTGAGGTCTCTTTCAACCCAAACTATCCTATGATTCTATGATTTTCCCAGATTACTTGCTTGAAGCAAGGTAATAGAACTAGATTTTCTGCCTTTGGGATGTAAACGCCTGCCATGCTGAAAACTGTTTGTGCAAATAAGTAACTTTATGTAAGCAGTGGTCCTGTGAAAGTCAGTATGTCCTTTCTTATGAGTAAAGTTCAATATACATACCTGGTGTTTTAAAGATCAGGACAAATACTGTATATAACAAAACTCAACTGTAAAGGCAAAGCACTGGAAGAACTTCAACTATAAGTAAGACTGTCATTATTATAAACTTAAATGTTTAGTTTATAGTAGTTTTTAAAATATATATACATGCAGCTTGTTTTAAAGTTATTTTTAAAGATTTGCTGAATACAAACCATAATATTTTTGCTTTTTTCTGTTTTATTAGCACCATGGAGATTTCACAGTGTCACTTAGTGATGTGTTGGAAACTTGGAAATATTTGTTACATGACAAACTGGGATTATCATATGAAAACATGAAAGAACCTGAAAATTATGCTGATCTAAAAAAAGTCTATGATGCCTTCTTAGCAAGAAGCAATATGTTAGATCTAATAGACATATATCAGAAGTGCTATGGTCTTGGACTTGTACCTGAAGATGAAGGCATAGCCCCTGTAAGTATTTTGTTTGTTTGATCTCTGATATTGGCTTTTCATATTTTTTTATTCCAGTTATGGATTTATGACACTTCTAAATATACACCAGGGTTCTGAATAATTCACAAGTTACTTTACTGTTCTATTGGGGAAGAAGATGAGTTTAAGTTACAAAATGTTTTAAAGAGATCTTAAATTAACTCCAAAATTATTTCTTTTTGTTCTGCTGCATGGGTGGGTGCCACAGCTCTTCTATAAGTATATAACTTTTTGCCAGAAAAGGAACTCAAAAATGAACTGGAGAGATTTGATAAGACTAGAACAAAGCTTAGTGATAAACATGTGTCATGGAGTTTTGGTTGTATGTTGATACACAGTCAAAACATTAATGGTTATCATGTCACGCTTTTAAAAGCAAAAAACTTCTCTATACTGCATGTAGTTCTATGTTAGTTTATTGCAGCTCTGATGTTCTTACGACACTGCATGTGAGACTATGCTCTAGGCTAGAGAAGTTTTAGTGTGTGTTCTGCTCTTAGTATATGAAAAACTAATTTGATTAATCTCTGTGTTGTTGGATAAAAATATATGTAAGTAGCATTTAAAATAAGTTTGAAACACAAGCATTCCACATGATTTTATTTGATACTGTGCTCTATAGAGCTTGGAAAGGTCAAAAGACAGAGGAAATAGGTAATGAAAAAATTTAAGAATGTTGGATTTAGATGCACATAGTTCTAGCTCGTAATGAAAATTAGAGAGGAGTTGTCTGCTTTTGCTGCTTACTGTCTCAGCATTGTAGACTTAAAGTTACTGTTTTTATCATCTTCTGAATGTGATGTATGTTTAATTAGATGGCCGTTTTAATATATGGGAAGCTATATCAGTAACTGAACACTAATTGAGCTGAGGTTTATTATGAACATACCACGAATTACTGGTTAAAGCACAATTAAACCTCTTTACCTTGCAGCCTTAGTAAGAATGAAAAGCTTACTCCATGAAAAAGTGGTTAAATATTGGAACAGGTTTCCCAGAGAGGATCCAGAATCTCATCTTTGGAGTTATTAAAAACTTGGCTTAGCGTGTCACTGAGCAACCTGGTCAAACTGGTCCTGCTTCAAGCATGGGTTTGTACTAGATGATCTCTATAGGTCCCTTTTAACCTAAATTATTGTATGACTCTGACAAGCATGCTTGTAACCAGGTTGCCTACTTCCTTAAGAGTTTAGAGAACCTACACTCACTCATGTGATTATATGCACAAAAGAGATTATAAGAAGAACTGAAGTTCAGGAAGGGCATGGAGACTGTGGTAATGTGTTTTTTTTCTGGTAACATTTTTTTTTCACATTTTAATGGGGAAGATAGAGAACTTGAGTGGGTTAATGAACTCTTCCTAAACATAGTATAGCATATTAAGTGTTCTCCAAAACATAAGCAGCTGCTTTTAGTGCAAGTGTGTTACGTAACTGTTTGAGGTAACTTTTCTAAATTAATTTGGATCTTACATCTCATTTCTCTACTAAAACTGTTGTGATTTTAAAGACTAAAACCAAAAGTAGGATGTAAGGGCTGCTCTAACATCAAAATGCTAGCAAACTGGTGGAGACATAGTTTCACCAGGTTTTAATACTAATTTTGCTTTTTAATTATCTTCATATTTAAGTTTATTCTAATCTTTTATTAAAGGTTCAACTGTTGGAATTTATTTCTGGCATAATGAATGTACAAGAAAATAATGGTTCTATTCTTTCTAATTCTACACCAGCCAATGGACAGGGCCAAGAGAATGCAAAGGTAAAAATTATTTTTGTATCTCTTTTAATATTCTGGATATATTGAAAACTTAAGAAGAAATATAATGTAGTTTTGTTTTCCAATTATTGGCATTAAAATGTTGCTGGTTTAAAAAACAGAACACTTGTATTCAAACTCTGTATCACTTGAGTATGTTGTAGGTGTGTGTATGGGGCTAAGTGCAGAAACTTGTATTCTGGAAGACAGTTCTTCTATGGCACACACTTGATGTAGACTTCATCTGCCTTGAAACACCAGGGAATGCATTTTTCTACAAGTACACCATCACTTAAACATTGTCTTCATTAAGAGTTAAATGATTTGCCCAATGCTGCGAAGTGAAGTAGCCTTTTATGAGGACATCACCCAGTGAGTGGATGATGGTAGAGCAGTGGATGTGGTCTATCTTGACTTCAGTAAAGCAGTTGACACAGTCTCCCACAGCATCCTCACAGCTAAACTGAGGAAGTGTGGTCTGGATGATCGGGTAGCGAGGTGGATTGTGAACTGGCTGATGGATAGAAGTCAGAGAGTAGTGGTCAATGGGACAGAGTCCAGTTGGAGGCCTGTATCCAGTGGAGTCCCTCAAGGGTCGTTACTGGGACCAGTATTGTTCAACGTGTCATCGATGACTTGGATGAGGGAATAGAGTGCACGGTCAGCAAGTTTGCTGATGACACTAAACTGGGAGGAGTGGCTGACACATCTGAAGGCTGTGCTGTCATTCAGAGAGACCTGGAGAGTTGGGCAGGGAGAAATCTAATGAAATACAACAAGGGCAAGTGTAGAGTCTTGCATCTCGGTAAGAACAACCCCATGTACCAGTACAAGTTGGGGACTGAACTGTTGGGGAACAGCACAGGGGAAAGGGACTTGGGGGTCCTGGTGGACAACAGGATGACCATAAGCCAGCAATGTGCCCTTGTGGCCAAGAAGGCCAATGGTATCTTGGGGTGTATTAGAAAGGGTGTGGTTAGTAGGTCGAGAGAGGTTCTCCTCCCCCTCTACTCTACCCTGGTGAGGCTGCATCTGGAATATTGTGTCCAGTTCTGGCCCCCTCAGTTCAAGAAGGACAGGGAACTGCTTGAGAGAGTCCAGCGCAGGGCCACAAAGATGATTAAGGGAGTGGAGCATCTCCCTTATGAGGAAAGGCTGAGGGAGCTGGATCTCTTTAGCTTGGAGAAGAGGAGACTGAGGGGGGACCTTATTAATGTTTATAAATATGTAAAGGGTGACTGCCATGAGGATGGAGCCAGGCTCTTCTCACTGGCATCCAATGATAGGACAAGGGGAAATGGATATAAGCTGGAACATAGGAGGTTCCGCTTAAACATGAGGAAGAACTTCTTCCCAGTAAGGGTAACAGAACACTAGAACAGGCTGCCCAGAGAGGTTGTGGAGTCTTCCTCTCTGGAGATGTTCAAAACCTGCCTGGACGCGTTCTTGTGTGATCTGATCTAGGTGGTCCTGCTCCAGCAGGACTGGATGATCCTTTGAGGTCCCTTCTAATCCCTAACATTCTGTGATTCTGTGTAAACTTGTTTGTTTTCATTTTGTTAGCTCATACTCTGTTACATATAGAAGAAATCTAAATAGCCACCATAGTGGTAGCTGTAGCAAAGCAAACAAAGTTTGTCTGTCACAGTAGAGGACTTGCGGACTTTCTGGGAATACTGGATTTTTTTCTTTGTACTCTTTTAACCCCCAACACAAGGATCTCGGAATACTATATAACAATGCGTGAAATGCTGGAGCTTTAGTTGTTTCTAGACTTACTTTTCTCATAATAAGTGGCAATTTCAATTCAATATTTGGGTACAAGTCAAAATATTTCCAAACAAGAGAATATTTTCTGACCTAACGTTCTCCCCTAGATAGCACTTCTACCACTAAATGACTTTCTTGCTGCTCTGACTTGTATTAAAAAATCTTCCTTCTTTTTTCCTTCTCTTAAGTCTGTGTTTCGGACTGTCATACATATGTGTGTGATTATTTTTTTTTACTGCCTACACTTTTGTTGTATACTTCCCATTGAAAAAGAAGAAATTGTATTTTCTCCTTATCTTTCCTTTTGTTAATGACCTTTTTTTTGTGTTTGTTTTCTTTGCTTTTGACAAAACTAAATTCTTCAGTTCAGGGACTGTTGCTTTTACAGAGTCCAGATCAGTGCTGCAATATAAGCACTTACAATGTTATGTTTTGGTTATGTGTGTGGAGCTGGGTCCCAGCTTATGTCCAAACTCAATCAGTGGAGTTCTGTGATTGAGATCCTCTGGGAGCCAAGGTATTACTGAATCTGACACAGAGCTGGCAAGTTGTTTAAAATCTTAACATATTTGAAGTTAATGACAAATCCTTATGTGGTTTAATAGTGCTAGTATTTTGCCTTGGGGTAGAAAAAGAATATCTCTAAAGAGGTTTCTAAATAGAAATTGATAACGAATTTTAATAGCTGTACATCCAACCCTCAGATGTTTTGTAAATTTGAAGTGCATTATATGTAATTTTAACACATTAATCATGCTCGCTTTTGTCAATACTTCCAGAATTACCATACATAAAGTAGCATTTTGAAATTATGCAAGGTGAAATTCTTAATTTTCTAAAACTCGTATCAGTACATATCTAATTAGCTTTTTTAAAAAAATAACATAATTTAACAGTAGGATGACCAGTTTGTGTGATGCTTTCTTATACAGGTGACAATCCTGGCCAAGAAGTATGTTTGTTCATATTTAAGCCTGTTGGTGAATTCTAAGGATGATCTCGCATTGGCTTATATTCTAAATGTCCCTGACAGAGGACTTGGTAGAGAAGCCTTCACTAACCTAAAACATGCCTCACAGAATAGAAAAATGTCCATTTTCCTGGTATGTATGTCAAATGAAACTTGCTGTAGATCAGAGGCAATGAAATGGATCTATAAACATGAAATGTTGCTTTGATCTCATATGCAAGACTGACATTTTTGCAAGCTAAGTCAAAAACCACTATAAACATGGTTTCTAGGTTAAAAAGATGCAACAGATGTTTTATGTGAAGAAATGGATGCTTGCTTGGTTATGAGAAGTAAAGATGCACAGAAAAATAATTGTGTGCATGTGTACCTCTAGAGTTCTAAAATGTGGTATTGTAAACACAGGCATTTAGATTTAAACACAATTTAGATTGTTCATCCAAAATGTGACTGAAATCTTGAAAAAGTTTACTATCTTAAACATGATTACAAGATATGCCTCTTGTTATTGCTTTTAAGATTTTGAAGTCTGTAAATCCTGTGAAGTGTGATCATGAGTATCCATATCAAAGAAAAAAGACAAAGGAATAAAAAATGGCATTAGAGTACATGTTGCTGCTTACCAAATACCTCTAAAAGTAATGAGATTGGGTTAAATAAATATCACAAAGCAGCAGTAACATTCACAAAACCAGGCCACTAACAATGCATTACAATGCTTTTCAGTTTTGAAGTGCTGTGAGTATTTTGGTTAAATAGTAAAACAGCATTTTTCTGTGTGTTTGTTAAACTTGAGACATCTGAAACCCAAAGTATTTCTGTGTACAAATTGCTTTTCTTCAAGCAATCTGGTGACAAAACCCTACCTTTGACATGTATGCTAGAACAGAGGCCAAAATTCGAAAGGGCAACATTGCAGTTGTTTCAGCTTTGACTCAGAATTTGGGGAGGGTAATGCTTTCCAGCCCTTTGCAGCGTGATCAGTCTTGAAATACTCTTCAAGATATGATTGGTATGGAACACTCCTGTTCATTTTATTCTCAAAGGCACAGAGCTGGGAAAAAACCCTCGGAACAGCGGTATACTCTTTCCTCAATGACTTTGTATAGAAATATAAAAAGCTACAGCATCAATGTTCTGTGCTCACAGGGGCTTAGTTGCTAAAGAATCTAGTTTGATATGTGAGGTGTGTTTATACTTACAGTAGGTGTAGTCAGCACAGAGTCATCTCAAAAACAGTTGGAATAAGATGAGTAAGAATTCTTTCTCCAAAGAACCACTGTAGGCCCTCATATTAGGAATAATCAAATTCTGCATGCAGTGGCCTCAGCACAGACAACAGCAGAACAAGGGAAAACAGTATGAGTATGTAACAGTCACTGAAGCAGCTGCATTCTGATTTTTGTGCTTGAATAAATAGGGAAAATTTATGGAATCTCAGCTCCAGGATTAATTATTGTAGCTCCTAATGCTCTGTTAACATTGTATGAAAAAGTATGTGTGTTTGGACTGGATTATAAATCCTCTTCCTCACAGTTGCCAGAGGGGAAACTTCTCTACCGTGTAAAGAAGTTGTCTTTTCTGGCATCTGTGACTTGTAGAAATACTGCAAAGCCAGAATATTTTCCATTGGGAAGGAAAGATCCTGTGAACTGTACTTGATCCACAGGAAATCTTTAGCACAAAGGCAGGAATACTGGCAGATTTGTTTTCTTTGCTAGAGTAATTCCAATTGTACTCTTTCCAGTTCTAAGAGCTTTATAATTTATAGTCTGTATAGTCAGAAATTAAAATTTATATGTAGAATTAATGTTACTGCCTCTGTCAAGGATACTGGATTGTTATCTTTACTTTCCCTTTCTGGAGAACTGCTAATCTTTTTATTCTGACTGTTGCCTTAAAATTTGAGGAGTTGTCCTCTAAGGCATACTGCTTTTGGGACATCTCTTGTTTTCAGTGTCTTTGCAGTTTATAAAAATATATGGAAACATTCAGATTTGGGTACCTGTGATGACAGAAACCTTAACTGTCATGTTTTTCAGAAGCTTTGAGTGTGCGTTATTTTTGTTTGCACCTCTGAAAATGAATATATTACAAGGCCAGGTTGGATGAGGCTTTGAGCAACCTCATCTAGTGGAAAGTGTCCCTGTCTGTGGCAGAGGGGTTGAAACTAGGTGATCTTTAAGGTGTCTTCCAACCCAAACCATTCTATGAAGTCAACTTTTACATGCTTATGCTAAAATTGTTCTTGGGTCACAGGCAGCCCTCTGAATATAAGAGTGGTTCTTGTGAGGTCTGCATGAGCACTTAAACAGCAGCAGCAACAAAAAAAAAATTCTATGCCCTGTATTAATAAAGTTCTTTCTAAGCTGTCAAAAAGCCAAAGTAAATATCAAAATAGCTGGGTCACTGTTGATTTGGCTTGTGATTTTTTTTGTTTGTTTGTTTTTTAATACTGCTGCACTATTTAAGTACTGATCTTGTAAACATTTATGGTGAGATGTACAAAGCTTGCCATTAAGAAGTATTCTATTGATTTCAGTTAGATTATTTCTGCTATCAACTGCTGTTATACACTGCAAATCTGTAGGAGATGCTCACTTCAACATGCGAATGTTTTGCATATGTCTACAGTTTTGTATTTCTGAATATTTCCTAATAGATGGCAACATCTTTTATCCGAACCGTGGAACTCGGAGGAAGAGGCTGTGCATCTTCATTATTTGATCCTTTAAGAGC
Organism: Tauraco erythrolophus; assembly: GCF_009769465.1. NCBI lineage: Eukaryota > Metazoa > Chordata > Aves > Musophagiformes > Musophagidae > Tauraco > Tauraco erythrolophus. Next base: position 65,101,541 of record NC_141468.1, on the reverse strand, counting down.
TCACGTAAAGGGGCTTTCAAACTTTGTTAATTTTATTGACAAGCTGCAAGAAATTGTTGGCGAAATCTTAAATCCAAGGTAATAGAATTTCTGTTATATGTTTGTCTTCAAGCACCTTTTCATTTTTTCTTGTGCATGTGTCTCAAGGAGAGGAAACGAAAGGAAGTCTAATTGTTTACTTATTTAATATTTCAGAGTGAATATTTACAATTTAAACCTTATTAGAAAATGTAAATGTTTGGAAAAACAATTGAGATGAGCTTGCAGATTTTTGAGGTTATTCTTTGTATTAAATTTTTACCTGATCAATGTATATATGGCTACTTGGTTAGTTCCCTACTTGTAAATAAACTTCCAAAAATTTTAATCTTGTGAGTCTGGTAAGTACATAAACTGATATGTGCTTTACTACTTGCTTTTTAAGGACTTCCTTTTTGTCATTTCGTTGTGTATACCCTTATATAAAGGAGTCTTTTTATTGCTGCTGCTGAATGATGACATTGATTATTTAGCCTTTCTTTTCTCCTCTTTATAACTACATAAGAGAAGCCTAAGAACTATTTCTTGGTAAGGCTCTGGTGAAGTCACTGACTTTGGATGTTTCTGAAGACCTGAAGTTAGCCTTTTGGGCAGACTTATAAAAGTGAGATTAATTAGAGAGAAGTGTAAGTGTAACACAGGAATTTGAATTGGTGAGTGCTGCCATTAGTACAAAGAATAGTGATTTTTTAAGTGTTACAGAAGTTAGTAATTTTTTCATTTATAATCAGTAATATTTGTATACAAAAATTCAGCAAACCACCTGTAATAGTTCTGTCATTGATACTAAAGAGTCTTTTTTTGTTCAAATTGAGTCTAATCCACACCCTTGAAAACAAATGTTATAAGCAAACCATAAACATTATTTAAATTACTGTTCAGATTGCACTGAAGCTGGAGATGGGAAGTATTTCTGAATTTATTTTGCAGTTTTTGTTCTACTTTAATTCTGCTTCTTTTTTCTTTCATTTCAACATCCTGGATGCCAGAGATGTGCTATCTGTGCTTGTGATGAAGTAAACTTTTGACTCAACATCTAATGTATTCTTTTTTCTTTATTTATTGTATCTTATCTGGCACTTGATAAAAATAAGAAATGGAAAATCATTTATGTGCATGAACTTTTTAGGGTGGAAAGACCACTTTTTCAGGTATGTACAGTTCAGCAAAATGTAGCATAAAATGCTGCATCTTGTTTATTACCTCTGTTTAAGATGTGAGGAAAAATCAAAGTGGGATAGTTGCTGGGAATTATAATTTTCTAATCGGGAGAATTCTCTAGAGCTTAGAAATTCTTTTTAGCATTCAGCTATTTATTCTGTTGCTTTCTCTTTTATCCTTGTTAATGTACCTGCTGTCCTTTTCCTCAGCATTCCATTCCTATTGTTGTCATTCTGTATAGATAGTATGACAATCTATTTCATTTTGCTGTGTAACTCTTGTCAACATCAGATTCTGGCACAATCATTAGGTTGCATGTATACATGTAGGTGATGTTGGTTGTATCACTGACGAAGAACAGAAGCTAGCAGTACTGTGGTGTTTCTAGTATTTCTTGTACTCTATATGGACTTTATAATCTCACGATGTAAAAAACTGCTTTTGTTTTTGTATATGTATCTATATAGTGCTCAGTGCTTACAGAAGTAAGCAGAGGGATCCGGACAGGCTGGATCAATGGGCCGAGGCCAATTGTATGAGACTTGACAAGGCCAAGTGCTGTGTCCTGCACTTGGGTCACAACAACCCATGCAATGCCTACAGGCTTGGGGAAGAGTGGTTGCAATGCTGCCCAGTGGAAAAGGACCTGGGGATGTTGGTCAACAGCCGGCTGAATATGAGCCAGCAGTGTGCCCAGGTGTCTCATCCATTCCCAGGTGCAGCTCCATGCACTCCAGCTGATCTTTGACATAGAGGGCAACACCTCCTCCTCTTCTCCCCTGCCTATCCTTCCCAAAGAGCCTGTATCCTTCCATTCCAACACTCCAGTCGTAGGATTCATCCCACCACGTCTCTGTGATGCCAATAAGATCATAATCCTGCAGGTGCGCACACACTTCTAACTCCTCTTGCTTGTTCCTCATGCTGCGTGCATTTGTGTAGAGGCATTTAAGTTGGACCCCAGATGAATCTGACTTCCTGGCTGGAGTGACTGGAATTCCTTTCTGCTGCTCTTCAGGTGCTTCCAGTGTATCTTTATCAAGCTTGATATTACCCCCCTCCCCCTTTGAATCTAGTTTAAAACCCTGTCAATAAGCCCTGCCAGCTGTTGTGCTAGGACCCTTTTTCCCCTCTGAGAAAGGCAAGTCCTATCCGGTGCCAGTAAGCCTGGTGCCATGTGGCCCATCCCATTGTCAAAAAAAGACGAAATTGTGGTGATGACACCAGCCATGGAGCCACGTGTTAATGGATTGGATGCATCTGCTTCTTCCAGTGTCACTGCTCGCAACTGGAAGGAGAGAAGAAAAGGTAACCTGTGCCCCAGATCCCCTTACCAGCTTTCCCAGGGCCCTGAAATGTCTCTTGATTGACCTTGGACTTCATGTTTCGGCTTCATCACCACCCACATAGAAGAGCAATAATAGGTGGTAGTCCGTGGATTGTACCAGGCTAGGAAGTTTCCTAGTGATGTCTTTAACCTGGGCTCCAGGGAGGCAGAAACTGATGCACTCCATTGCAAAAATGTTTAGAGAGCTAGTAGAAAATATTCTATTTCCTTAATTTGCTTGAAAAGCCTAACTTTAGTAAAGATATGAATTAATTTCAAAACAAAAGCTTTGTTGTCATAAATTTGTGCTCTGTAATGTGCTTGAAAATGAATGCATTGTTGAGGATGTTATTTCATTGACCGTACCTGCCTACTTTGTAGAAAGTGAAAAATTCTGAATGTGTTTAGCTGTATGAGACATTAGCATGTTTCTATTTAACAAAACATTATTTGGTAAAACCATCAATATGGTTTCAAAAGACGTTTTTGACATTTCATGGCAATCCCCCCAAATTAATGATGTGAAATATCTCCTGGTGTTTGAATATCAAGAATATGTTGTTAACGCTGTCCGACTTTTTGATATTGTTACTTTTTTCTCAGTATAGTGTGGAATTTGTAATGCTTGTGAAATGCCCCAAGAGTGCAACTGGATAAACATTATCTTGTGACTAAATGAAAGTTTTATAGAAACATTGAACTTCCCAAGGTAAATTAAGAATTATCTTCTAAATCAGCCTGGTGATCTGGCTGATAGTATTGCAGAATGCCTAATGAAAACAATGTTTTCCTAACTACTCTGGTAAACTAGAGACTCAAGAGTTACCAGTCTGTGTCTTGAGGCTAAAATGAAAAACTTGCTGTAAAATATGAAAAAAAACCAAAGTGACTTAAAATTCTAACTCCAAGTCACGTTGGTTCTAATTGTTTATAAATGTAGCTAAATACGTCATGGAGTTGTTCACCTGAGGAATATAGAACCTTTTGCCTTTATCCAGTTCTCTATAGCTTGTAGATATTTCCTGTAGAAATAGTTACCATCAGTATTGGGGTGGTGCTGCTTTGTGGCAGCTAATATCGGCATTCATCTACCTATTTCCCAATCCCTTTGCTTGAAAAGGAGAAAGAAATGTGCTTGCTGTTGACCCTGGGGTCTTAGAGTCTGGGTCCAGATGTGTTCAAGTCTGGTTTTCATCTAGGGTGGTGTTGGTGCAGTTGTTCCCAAGATCAGGGATGAATTGTGGAGTTGGTGATTTGATAGCAAGAGGGTTCTAGATCAATCTGGGGTTCTAGATCAGGTTCTAGATCACTTTTTGGTTCTAGATTGGAGTTCAGATTGTTATGTAACTAGTTCAGGATTCACTTTGCTTACTGGTCCCTGATTGTTATGTACTCAATTTCATGTTCAGGAAGATGGTCTTGAACTTGTAGAACACTTGTTGGGTCCAAACAGTTGTTTTGTTTTGAATCACAGCCTAGCTTACTAGTTGGTCCTAGAGCATGTTCTAGATCACCTTATGGTTCTAGAGCAAGTACTAGATTGGGTCCTAGATCACTCTATGGTTCTAGACCAGGTTCTGGATCAGGTTCTAGATCACTGTATGGTTCTAGAGCAAGTACTAGATAGGGTTTCCCATTGCTTCTTGGTTCTAGATTGGGGTTCCAGGACAGCAGTTCATTCTAGAGGAGAGGGTGGGTTTTTCTTTTGAGAGGAAGGCTCATAGAATGGTGATACTGTCATCCTCCCATAACTCTTCTAAGTTTGTGGCCATTCTTTTCTCTTTGTAGAGCCAGCCATGTCTGACAACTGGTGCATTAGGATTGCTCTTTATTGAGTTTGATCTCAACATATCTAATCAATTTCTTTTCCTAAGGAAGAAGGTTTTCTACAAATGGCATTTATGAGATATATAGCCTCTCAGCCTCCTCTCAAAGACCTTCAATACACTCTGGTTTAGAGCATCTCCTATGATCAGTACATTTTTCATCATTTTTACTAAATCCATCTTGCTATAGTATAGGCCATATTTTAAATGCTGTCTGTCAAGGAAGTGAAGTGTAGATCACTTCCTTTCTCCTTGTACCAGTTTTATCTATATTCTAAAAACCTTATAGTCATTCTCAAGCTTCCTTCTCTAGATAGAAGAGGTTTCTCACAGCTCATATTGTCTGGCTTGCTCATCGTTTTCATTGCTCTCCATTAGACTTTTTCTTAGTCTCTTCATTTTTCTCTTCAAACTTGTTGCCCAAAACTGGACACACTGCTGCCACTGAGGCTTTATCAGGTTACTCTGTGTCTTGAAAGTTACATTCCTGTTTGTACATTCCAATATGGAATTTGCTTTCTTGCAATAGTGACACATTGCTGACTAACGCTCGGCTTGTCTGCTGAAATAACATCTGTAGCCTTTTCTATAAGGCTGCTCCTGCTCCACATCCTTTACTTGTGCGCTTTATTATTCTTCCATTTGAGCCGAAGTGTACTGCTGTCGACTGGTTCCTAACAATTTTCACCTTTTTTGGTCAGTATTTGCTCCCATTTTACAAGATAATTTGATCTTGACTTATAGCCTGCCCTACCCACAGCAACCTACTCTCACACTATGATTTCCCAATCAGTTTTGTAGATCTACACAACAGTGTCCTCCTGTGAATCACACTTCTTGAGCTTATCTATGTCACGAGAGACAACGTCATGTGAAACTATGGCTAAGATCAGGAGAAGGTTGCATTTTTCTCCTGTCAAAAGCAAACCACTGGATCTTTTTCTGAAGAGGTGTATTTGTCAGTGAAGTCGGTGATTGTTGTACCGTGACGATCTGGAAGCCCTTTTCTATTTGTATAAATGAGAAAGTGCAGTACGGATCCATCCTTCTGGAAATCCTTCTCTTTTAGGCCAGACAAAAATGCTTCTTGCATCTGGAAATCACTAACTTATTGTATTTCTGGAATGACTCTTTTCAAGTTCATAAAAGGTGTGCGTGACTTAAAACTGAATGATGGAAAAGCATTTGTCTTATTGGTTACTGCATTTGTTCGTTCATATAGATATGTGTGTGCATGTTTAAATATATATATATACACACACACGCAAAGTCCCCCCTGACTTTGTAGAGTAGCAAAGTGGTAGGTGGACAGTAAATTTTTTTCTTAAATTGGGCCCGGACTTGGCTGCAAGCGCTGACCACTAGGTGACACTATTGTACAGCTCACGGTCGTAGCTGTTTAAAGTTGGCCGTATTGCTTCCTTCAACGCGTATCAGCGTTTGTGATGCTTCAGAGTGGGTCTTCATTTCAGATCTGTGAGCCGTCTTCTACAATCAATTGTAGAAGCTGTACAGCTTGACTTGATCACGCATGTGGATTAGTGCATTGAGCTTTCAAAATGCTACTTCTTATGTGTAGATTTTGTTAAGCTGTGATTGCATCTGGAGATGTAGTAGTATTTTAGGAGAGAAAGCGTACGAGGGGTTATCTGGTCTTGTGCTGAATGTTTGAGATAATTGGATAGTGTTCACGCAGCCCTGGAGTTTTGTGTTCTAAAGTTGCTTTGCTAGAAAGTTGTGCAAGCATGTGCAAAACATTGCCTGTAGAACTCCTTAATCTTAGGATCTTAATATAATTAAGGTTGGAGTGAACATCAGGAAGTTTTGGCTCAATACCCTACTCAAAGCAGGGTCAATTATGGAGTCGGCCTAGGTTATTCAGGCCTTTATCTAGTCAGGCTTTGAAAACCTCCAAGGATGGAGACTGCACAATCACCTTCTTGGCAATGTGTTCCACTGCTTGAGTGTCCTCGTGGTGAAAAGTTTTTTTTTCTATGTTGAGTTGGGACCTCTCTTGTTTCAATTTACGCCTGTTGTCTCTTTTCCTTTCACTAACTGCCAATGTGAGAAGCCTGGCTTCATTTTCTTGGTTACCTTCTTGTACGTATTGGAAAGCTGTTAGTAAATCGCCCTGAAGCCTTCTTTTCTCCAGACTGAACAAGCTGTTCCCTTATCTGCTTCTCACAGGGCATGTCTCCCTGACCACCTTGGCAGCCCTCTGCTGAACTTGCTCCAGTTTATCAGTGTCTTTCCTGGACTGGGGGGCCCAAAACTGGATGCAGTATTCTAAGTCTGGTCCAATGAGTGCTGATTAGAAAGGGATAATCACATTCCTCAGACTACTGGCTACACTACTGTTGATGCAGCCAAGGATATTGTTGGCCTTCTTTGCTGCCAAGGCACACTCCTGGCTCGCGTTTAGCTTGCTGAACGTACACCAAGACTCCCAGGTTCTTTTGCACAGAGCTGCTCCTCAGCCTGTACCATTGCAAGGGGTTATCCTTTTCCAAGACTTTGCATGTCCTGTTGAGTTTCTTATGGTTCCTGTCAGCCCATTCCTCCCATCAGTTTAGGTGTCTTTGCATGGCAGCTCTGCCCTGAAGCATATTGACCGTTCCATCCAATTTGATGTCATCCACAAACTTGATGAGCATGTATTTTTATCACCGAATCACTGCCAAAGACATTGAAAAGGGGAAAAAAAAAAAAAACCCAAACAGAACCAAACAGGTTCCAGGATAGGCCCCTATAGCAATCCATTTGTTACTGTCCTCCAGATATAGTACATGTTTATTACCTTCTGAACCTGATCATCCAACCAGTTTTCAACTCTAGTTGTGCATCCATCCAGACTCTAACACCCAAACTTGTATGTTCAGAATGTTTTATGACAGTGTTGAAAGCCTTGCTACAGTCAAGCTAAATGGCATCCACCATTGTCCCCTGGTCTGCAAAGCTAGTTGTTTTGTTATAGGAGGCAAACAGATTGATCAGGCATAATTTACACTTGATAAATCCACACTTACAGTTGCCAGCCACCACCTAATCCTTCACATGCCCAGAAATGTTTTCCCAGAGGACTTTTTACATTATTTTCTCGGGGAACAAAGTGAGGCTGATGATCCTGTGGTTCCTCAAACTGTCCTGTTGGTCTCTTTTGCAAACATTTGCTTTTCTCCATTTATCAGGGACCTCCTCTGATCACCATGACCTTTCAAAAATGGTATAGAATGGCCTTACAAGGACATCAGCCAGTTCTAGTAGAGCTCTTGGATGCAGCCCATTTGTTCTAAGGATTTATATGGGCTTAGTTCTGTCAAGTAAACCCTGACGTTATCCTTGATAGTGCTGGTAGTTCTCCTCTGAAAACTTTCTCTAATCAGAGACCTGGGAGACCATGCTGGTGAAGACTGAGGCAAAAAAGGTGTTGGGTACCTCAGTTTCACCTGTGTCCACTGTTGCAAAATCTCCTGCCTTTCAGCAACAGTGCCTTGTTTGCTTTGTTCAGCCTTTTAATACAAAAGCGTCAGGTGAAGCTGCTTTAACATTCCTTGCAAGTCTCAACTGCAGCTGAGCTTTGGCTTTCCTGACAACATCCGTAAATGCCTGGGCAATGTTTCTAGATTATTTCTTTGTAACCTGTTGTCGTGGTTTTAGGCTGATCCAGCAACTAAAACTGACACAGTCTCTCCTTCTCCAGTAAAGTAGAGAGGAGAGAAAAAAAAACAAAGGGACTGAGGGTTGAGACAAGAACAGAGGGAGCACCCACCAACCATGGTCCTGGGCAAAACAGGCAGAGCTTTTCTCAAAGCAAAACAGTTTATTAATGATTACTTAGAAGGACAAAGGGAAACAAAAACTGATTACTTGAGAGGACAGAAAGAAACAAAACCAGATCTTAAAACTGACACCTTCCCCCCCCCCTTTCCTTTTCCTCCCGGCTCTACCTCCTCCCCCCAGCAGCACAGGGGGCAGGGACTGGGGGAGTGCAGGTCAGTTCATTCTGTGCTGTTACTGCTGCCTCTTTCTTAAAGGAGAAGGAGTCCTTACACCCTTTTCCCCTGCTCCAATGGATCCCCTATCCACGAGGAAAAATCCACAAACTTCTCCAACGTGAGTCCAGCCCACTGGAAACAATCCTTCCCCACAGATTGCTCCGGTGTGGGCTTTACCACAGTCTCGGGTACTTAGGGAGCTGTAGCCACTCGCTCCGGCGTGGGTCGTCACTCAGACTCCAGATGCCTCTCTGCCTTGCCGTGCACCCCAACACGACCATCCTCGGGCTCAGGCATCTTCTCCCCACGGGCTGCGAGTGGGTTGCTGCTCCACCGAGGCCGTCCTGGTTGCAGGGGGGCCGCCTGCTATCTCACCATCAGCCGCAGGGGAAACTCGGCTCCGGCACACCTCCTCCTGCTCCATCCTCACTGACCTGCTGTCGATGCAGCTGTTTCTCTCAGATCTCAGTCCTCTCCAGGTGAACTCAGCCCAGTGGGCACCCCGGGAGTGGGGTGCCCCCGAGTTCCCCAGCTGGCTCCGCCGCCGCCATCCTCCGTGGGCAGTGCCAGCCCGACGCAGGCAGCTGCCCTGCCGGGAGCCAGGGAGCGCGGGCAGTGCCCTCCTCCCTTCTCTGCTCGATCCTGGGCGAAGCACCTTTTCCGGTTCCCTTGTCCTGACTTAAATAGGGCAATTCGCAGAGGCGCCCTATTGGCTCAACCCCGAGGGGGATGGCAGTCTGATCTGGTGGCCAGAACTAAGCCTAACCTGGTTCCAAAACCGGGGAGGTCGCAGGGAGCAAAACCCCTCTCCTGCCACCAGAACCACCCCCCCTCCACATCAAACCATGACACCTGTCCCTTCTTTCCCATCCTGTGTAAAACCTTTTTGCATTGAAGCTGTCATTAGTTCACTGTTTAGCCAAGCTAGTCTACTGTTTCTACGCATTTCCTGAGTATTGTGATGGACTGTTCTTGTGCTTGTAATATGCTGTTATTAATAACATGTCAGCTTTCCCGAGCTCCTTTTCCTTTCAGAACTTTCTCACATGGAACTCCATATACCAGTCCACTGAATAAGCTGAAATCTTCTCTCCTGAAGTCACAGTCTATGTTCTTCTACTTCCTTTCCTCACTCCTCTAGCATCTTGAACTCTAGTAGTTCATGATTGGTACAACTGAGGCTGTCTTTGATTTTTATTTTTTTTCCTCCATATCCCCAACCAATACTTCCTTGTTAGTGAATGGCAGAACTAGCTGTCTGTAACCCTGTGTCACTCATCCAGCATGCCTGACACCTTCTGGAAATCTTGGCTCGTATTGTGATGCTCTTCCAGTAGATGTTGGAGGGCTGGGCGAGAACCCAGGGTCTGTGATACAGATAACACTCAGTAAGTTGCAGGAAAGTGATTATGTCTAGAAGGAGCTATTAACTTGGATATGTTATGATGGAATGATGGAACTGTAGCATGGAACACTCATCATGGCTATTCATCAAGATTCTTATTCTGAGAAGAATACTTTAGTTTTATAGTAGCTTCGTCACAGTGCTTGAGGAGCATTGCTTGGTATGGAGAATATCCAAAATTAACCTTAGTGAGAGCAGACACTGACAGAACACCAACTTTGGTTTTTTTTCAGTAAGTTCTTGGGAAGGTACCAGATTTTTTTTTGATGGTGGTACTTCCTGAGGAAGAGTCACTCTTAGCTTGGTGGAAGAAGCCAAAGATAGAAATTTTTGGCAATACAGCAAAAGCAGCAGCAGCAACATGGAAAAGTACTTAGCAACAGGATTCTTTTTTGCTGCGCTTTCATTGTGGATCTAATAAACCACAAAACTCTGAAGAGTCTAAGGTAGGGTCTTCACCTAATACTTAGTTCCATATGGTTTAAAAAATTAGAGTAATAGTGGATGCATCTGTTGTTAGAGGAGAAATTTTTGAATACTATGAATGTTTTGACATATTTACTTTTTTCTTTTGCAGATATGTTTAAAATCTGGATAAGTTGACTGACACAATTTTATTGTTGAAATTTTGAAATTAAATTAACATGAACTACTAATTTTTTTAAACTTACGCCTATAACATAATTATAAAAAACATTGAATTTGATTTTAAAAGCACAGTTAATGCTCTATTAAGAGCATTTATATTTTGTATCATTACTTAGATAAGTTTTGTCTTGCTGTTCTATCCAGGTAGATGAAGCTCTAGTTGACATCGTGCTTCTTTGTGTTTGAGAAGACATTTGGATTTCTACTCCCTTCATATAGTTCTAAATTTAAAAATTAGATAACTTTTCAATTGTTACCAAGTTCTAAGACAGCTTCCTAAATCCATAACAAAGAAAAAGGCTGTGATCCTCTCCCACTCCATGACCACTAGATGTGTTTAATCTGTTTTAAGACATTTGCTCCTACTACATAAGTTAGATGGCTATCTGTTTGTCATCTATTTTTTCCTCTTGGAGAAGTTGAAATGAATGAAGAAAAATGTTGACCTTAGTATAATAGAATTTTGATATATTCTTTTCTGTTCTTGGAATAGGCTTCAGGAGTCTGTTCTGCTTTTTATCAGGTTTTGAATATTGCACATAGCCTTAACTTTTTTTTCTTCTTCTGTATACTACTTTGTTTTTTTTTGACAAAAGATGTATTTCCAGAAAATAAATAAAAGTACTTCTGCTTCATATTAACGTTGTACACTAAGACCTCAGTTCTGTAAGAGCTCTTGCTGATGTCATTTAGATTTTAGGTAAGCAGAGGAGCTTGTTTATGTGATAATCTCAGTAGAAACAAAATAGACAAGACATGCAATTAGTTTCTTACAAATTAGTTACCTCAACGTAAGAAAAAATGGTTTGATAAGAAAAATGAGATAGAAATAGATAAAACTAGGACACAGATAAGATAAAGCAAAAAGGTTAAAGCGGGCACAAAATCTGAGAATATTTTCAGTAGAAGCCGTCAATGACAGAAGATATGATTAATATGGTGCTTAGTTAACAAGCAGAGTTTTACATTGTACTTTTTTTAAAGCTCCCTGTAGAAGCACTGATGCAAATAAGGCACTTTTAGCATGTGATTCATTTCGTCTTCATGTAAACATCTGGTTTTCTCTGGCTACAAGACAGGTGAGATAAATCCCACCTGAACTGTCTACACCTCTTTTAGAGCTGGTTCGTGCTGAAGATAAGTAATTCCTTCTGTCAGTTGATCTAAAATGTTTGGGAACTAGTTATTTTGAAAAAAGTTAACTGAACATTGTAAAATGAAACACTTAAAGGCTCTCAGTGAAGTCTTAATTCAGTCTCCTGAGATGCATGCAGTAACAGTCTTTAATTGTGCAATCACATTATTCCCTCACTCGCCCACCCAGCAGTCCTGGTGTTTGTGGATGAGGAATTAAGGGAGTAAATTGAAACTGTATAATGCAAGATGGTAGTGTGTGTTGGACCCTTTCCAGCTGCTGAAGTAAATGAATAATAGTGCAGGCCATCGAAGAAGGGAAAGGGTGCTTGGTTCTAGGTCTCTTCTGCTATGCACTTAGCATGGAATACTGAACAGACGTGCTGACGGTTACATTTGTAATTTGCTGAGTCCACTCAGTGGAAGATCACAACTGTACTGTTGGATCCCAGGCTTTTGGGTCTGAATGTTCCCTGCCAGACTGTGGAAGTTGATTATTTCTAAAGAGTTGGGTTTTTTAGTGTTTATAATTACTCTGGTGTATTTTCTTTGGTTATTTTTATCATAGATAAAAATAGCAGTGGGTTTTCTAGTTGAGGTTTCTTTCAGTTCATACCCTTTGAATAAAGAAATACTGTTGTACATGACTCTGAATAGAAGATCATACTATTAGCATTTTTAAAAACATTGCTATTTTACAACATCTGTCGTAGTGGTAACTGACATATGTTTAATACTGACTGGATGTGATAGGAGTCCTCCTTTAATGTGATTAAAAGACCATGGATGCTAAACCAAAGCACTTGATCCTACAATATTTCATGTTAGCAGCTTATGTTCTGAATGAAACATCAGAGCAAACTTGTTAGCAGGCACCTTGACCGGAAAGGAACAAGGTCTCTCCAGTTCTCTGTTGCCTTAGATCATAGAATCATAGAATGGTTTAGGTTGGAAGGGACCTCAAAGATCATCTAGTTCCAACCCCCCCTGCCATGGGCAGGGACACCTTCTGCTACCAGGTTCCTCAAAGCCTTGAACACAGGTTTATTCTTGAATTCAATTAAGTTTTTCTGCTCTTTCAGAATTAAGAAAGATAAAAATTCTTAACTTTCACTGCTGTAAAATATGTTTTTAACTCATTTTCCTTCTGTGTACATGTTTTTTTTGAATCTTTTTAAACCTCACTAACAATGAAGTCCTACTAATGAATTGAAGTTGCTCAGTTAACGTAGTTCTATTTAAAGCAATCAAATATTACTTTTCTTGTTGAATTAATGTGTAGTTTCATGTTCAAGATTACTATTTCTTAAGTTGGTTTTTGTTATTCTTTTTACCACAGAAAGGGCTCTATAAACATGGACAGAGCCCCAGCTATTTCCATTTGTGCTCTACGTGTCATATATAAAGAGATTAAAAGAATGCCTCTCCTACTGTGATTGGCTTGACCATAATTTCTGAAACTGCTAGACATGGTTTCTTAGGGCTTTCTGTAGTAAGCTTTGAAGTACTCATGAAATAGCACAAACGAGGTGGATTCAACATTTTATAAATATATTCAAAACCAATAAAATAAACCTCACAACATAACTTATTTTGTTATATCATATCATGATGTAAAATGGGATAAGTTATGGCACTGTTTCAGTACTAATTCACAAACAGTAGATCAGCATTTTATGTCTTGGCCTGTTAATGTAAATTCTAGTTGAAGTATGAATAAACTTTTCCTTTTCTTTGCTCCAGTTAGTACTGTGTATATCTGATGGTGGACTGGAACTCTTTCCTGGAAAAGGAGGAATATGGGGAGAAAAAGAGATTAAATGAACTTTACTTCTAATAGCAAATATCCTTAGTTGGCCTTAGGTAGTAGAGGCAAAAAAATAAACATAGAAAATGTTTTATATCACAGCTTTTTTTTCTCAGTGAAAAGCTACAAAGTAATACAGTCACAGAGCATAGTGTTTAAATTTAAGGGCATGATTATCTTAATAAACTAATAACCAGTGCTATATGTATGATAATACTTTTTCTTCCAGCATATATACATGCATATGCATGTACAATGTGTGGAAATTATAATGATGTACATAAGCTCAAGATACCTGTAGGCAGAAAGGACTGAACTTAGCTTTCAAAGATAACTTCAGTCAATCCTTTCACCTGCTTCTCTGTCTTGGAGTTTTCGGTTCAGCGCAATATTTATGGAACAGATATAACCCATTTAATACAATGCTTTTCTTTTTGGAAGGTATTATTTTGGAAGGTATCAGTTTAGGGCTGAGGGGGGAAAAAAAGCAGTTTGGCAAGAAGCATCAGGAGACTTGGCTACAGTTCCTATATGCATCTCAGACAGAATTTTTCTTCAGCAGTGCTCTCTTCTTATCTCTTGACAACTACAACTTGCACTGGATAATTTTTTTTCCCCTTGAACTTTTCATTCTCTTGTGGTTAGATCAAATTGTGGTTTTTAGAGCAGAGGTACATCCGCATCTTTTTTTTTTTCTTTCTTTTCTTTTTTTTTTTCTTTTTAATGACTATCCTTTCTAAGATCTGGATGGTTCTTGACCTATGTGCAGAGAAACTTTAAATGGTGAGTTTTCTTTTGGCTAAGTGCATACATTGTGCTTAAATTTCTGCAAAGCACGAGTTTTTTTGTTTTAACCAAGCCTGCAAATCTAATGTGAATTGAATAATCTTTAATCTGTAAAAGAATTGTGTGGAAATATTTGGTTTTGACCTGGAAAAGAGCCAAAAAAAAAGTTTTAAGTTAACTTGAGATTTTCTAAGTTATTTACAGGAGTCTTGTTCAGCCAGAATAAGCCAAAACAGCAAGATCTCTGGCGCGGTTCCCTCCATGTCTTTTAACAGGAAACAATATAAATGAACTACTTTTCCTCTGATTCAATTCCTATTCTTACCTAGCCTGGCTTACTTATTTTATATTTTATGTGAGTTTAGACACGCAGTTTCATTTCATGAAGATTCTCCCAACTAGAATTCTAAAATTCATCTTCAGAAATTAATGTGTACAAAATAATGTGTGTTTCTTTTAATTTGCAAGGTATCCTTTTAGGTAAAGTAGGTGAAAACATGGAGGAAATTGAAAAATTAGTCTTCTCACTCTTGGTTATGTCACCTGGAGTAATAAAGCCTTTGCCATTGCTTTGTTTTGTTGGTGTTTTTTTGGTTGGTTTTTTTTTTTCAGAGCTGTGATTTGTAGCATCATAGATATATCTAAAAATTCTACTGTAGGTGCCAATAGCAGCTCAAAAGTTCAGGATGTGTGAATAATGTGGAGTTGTTTTGTACAGTTCCTAATATAGTTAAATCAAAACTATTGGTGTCTGAGCTAGATAGACTGATGCTAGGTTACACTCAACGTGCTGTGTTTCTGCTTTGATTTGGACTATAAACTTAAGTCTTGGGGGGGGGGGAAAGTAAAATTTCAGTAATTCTGCTGTTAAATGCAAGGCTACCCTTTAGGGTTGGCCATTCTATCCAATTAGGTTTTGCAGGAAAATGGCTAGTGTTTCTCCAAGTCTGGAAAAAGAAACTGTAGGTTAATTGGAGAGGGAAGATGGATTATTGCACTAGATTGTGAAGCAGACTGACTAAAGGAAAAATTCTTAGATCAGGAGTTCAAAATGAACAGAATTGCTTTTGCTGCTTTTATTATACTTAGGCTTTATGAAACATTTTTGGAAAAAAAAATCTGACAGGATATCAGTCTCGTAACTGAACTTATAATTGCAAGCATATCTAGCTTCATTGGAATTTTTTTTTGTCAAAAATGTGGTGATTGAAAGTTTTTTTTGCTTGTAAGAAGAGAAAAAATGTTTATCATACTTCTTCTGAGTGCTGTCCCAGTCTCTAATTTCAGTTCATGATATTTTCTGAACATAGAGTTCTACGTATTTTTCCTGGGAAGCTTTTTCTTTTTATTTTAAAGAATGGGTCCTTTGTGCCTCTTGTTATGGTTTTATTTCTTCCTTTATTCTTACATGTGTTATCAGTTGGTATTCAAAGGTGAAAATAACTGTACATGAAAACATAAAAGGGAAAGAAATCAATTAAACCCTATAAATTAGAGCTAAAAATGAAATGTAGACTACCACACCGAGAAGGTTGAGGAAAATAAGCAGAAAGAGAATGAAATTGAAGACAAACGTCACAGGGAAATAAACGAAGTCCTTATATATATGTGATGCTAAACAGAAGATAAATGATTGCTTGGTGAGGTGAGTGGAATCTTGATTATAATCAACTTTGTTGGTCCAGATGTTGGGTTCATGTTTTGAGAAGAGTGGAGAATTGATAAAGTTTCTGAACAGCATGTAACTTCAAAGTGTTTTTGGGAAGAGATGCATTATGATATAGGAGAGCTGAGTTGTTCTTGTAACGCTTTTTTTTAATTTGCCCAAGCTCAAGCAGTGGTAAAACATAGTCTTTCACTTAACGTTTTGTGTAGGTACTGGACAAAATTATTTATCTCTGTGTCTTTTATCTCTGAGATAAGGTCTGTGATCTCTCAGTTAATTTACTTAACCTGGTTCATAGTCGTAGTTCATAGTAGTGCCTTATGACTAGCAATTCCTACCTTTGTACCTTCGTGTGGCTTTTGCACCTACTCACCACACATTACATTTGCAAAATGAGCAATTTGCTCCTAGCACTTGGTTTTTCCATTCTTGTGATGGGACTATGCTCCCTCTCGTTATAAGATTTAAGTTATTTTATTTTATTACTTTTGAGCAGCATTTTTCAGGGCAGCACTTTCAACCTCTGAGTGGAAAGATGCACTTATAAATGGCCAGTGGAATTCTTGAAATTGTAACTGCTACTTCTCATTCACCAGGTCTGGGGTAAATCAAGGTGCACCGTCACAAGAGTGTCAGTCCCTGTAACCATTTTTTGAACACAAGAAAACATAAAGATCTTGTGATTCTTCAAGAATTGTGGTTTTTTTTTTTTTCCATGCCCAGGATAAATGCAGTCTACCTGGCAGCCGTTTATATTTCCATTTTTATAGAATAAGTGGATCTTGCCAGTCTGAGGGGAAAAAGACAGGGTGTAGTTCTCTCAATACTGGCAATTATTGGAGCATCATCTGTACAACTAACTGCTAATCACTCCAGAGTTTTATTGGGGAGAGACCTGGTAGTTCTAATCCAGAAGTGATCCCAAAAGTAGTCTATCATACATACAGCGTTGGATGGTTCAAGGTACAGGACCATGAAATGAAACTAACAGTCTGAACATAGTTTAAGTGCACTCACAAATGCCTTCTTATCTTTCTATGAGAAGAGTTGAAATAAAGCCTCTATATCAATCATATTCAATTATTTGTATTTTTTATGTCAAACTACATGGACATTTCATAATTAAACTACTAAGTTCTTTTCTGTAGGCATTTTTTCTAATTGATGAAAAAAGATTAATAGTGTGTGTTTTTATGGCAGTGGTATTCATCTAGTCTAATTACTGTCTATTTAAATAAAATAGAAAGCAGATTGATATTTTGAAGCACTTTCATGAAGCACAAAAGACTCAAAGTCTAATAGGCTGTTAAATTGAAATGCGTGTTCCAGTGAAACATTTTGTTTACACCTAACAGCTTATGAGCAAAACAGTAACTGTGGGTTTAAAGAAAGTACTTTTCTTTGAACTTATATGGAGAAGTTAGTTTTGTATTGCAGCTCAGAGTATTACTGAATGTGAATTCATTACCTTTCCTTCTAATCTTTTTTTTTATTTTAGCAAACTATTGTGTTAGACAATACTTCCACACCGCTGTCTGATTTAAAAGATCAAAGCTGTTCTCTGAAGAGTTTTGATTAACTGTGAAGACTGGTTATGTTCAACATTAATAGGTATACTAAAGTGCTGCCAAGATTAATGTGGAGATGACCCTGTGCCTATTTTCAGAATCGCAGGGGGGCGAATTCTGTCAACAGTGAAGATGCATTTGATAAAAGGCCGAAGCAATGGGGATCCTTTCTGTCAGGCAGTAGAGGAAGTTGTACGAGATTTGGATTTGAAGATTAAAAATATTATCGATTCACAACATGAAGTCTTGACTGCCAGCACTACTGGAGTCAGTCCAGCACGGGTAATGAGGCTTCTTTTGTTCTTGTTACTATTTAGCTTTACAAGAAAGCTTTTGCCTGTTAGTTTTTTAAAATTATTTTATTATTATTTTTTAAAGGATTTATATACCGTATTATCTTTTCCTAGCAGTACAGAGCAGTGTAATTTCCTCTACACTGTGATTTTAAACCTGTTGAAAGACTTACACATGAGGAAGATGCAGATGCTTATAACTGTCAGGTTTGCTGTGGATTTCAAGGCAGTAGTGCTATAAAAAATTAAAAAAAGAAACAAAAACCCATGAAAGTGGAATTAAGATTTGAGAACATATATCGGTAATTTTGATTAAAATACATAGGTTTTAATTAGCTTGACATCAAGTATTTCTAAGGGTCAGACATTCAAAATAAGGTTAAACATGAAAGATGTCCAAAACATGGTGAAATGGACAGTGAGAGGGGAATAAAAATAAAACCCCAAACAATCCAAGTGTAAGGTTTTTCTTTTAGTGTTTCAAGATACTAATGAAACTATTAATGATGTTAGTTTAATGGAAGGAATCAGGATATTTAAAGTTCTTGAAGTCAGATGTGGACAGCAGAATACAGGTTTTCTATTTGTGGTTTCTCTACTTTGAATCTACTCAGGTTTATATTGTGATCCTTTCTGTGATGAAGACATTAACCAACTTCAATTATTTTGTTTTACATTGTTGATAAATAAAATGTCTAATGTAATGTCTAGGAAACTTTTTAAACTTACAGACAACTTGAATGTGTGTACATTATTAGAATGCTTTGTTTTGTGAAATCACTGAAATTTCTCCATAGTAACATAAGATTTTTAACAAATTTTAATCAGACTTTTAATGTGCTTTTCCTTTTCTATGGCAGCTAAAACCAGCCAGACCCTAGTGGTAGTTAAACTGGTTTAAATGTGTCTTCCCACTGAGCAGTTGGAGTATATATTTCATCCTCATTTTTCCTGTTTCCCCTGAATCTTTCATCACTCTATTTCCCTGTTTCCCTTTCATATCCTTCTATTTCTTTCTTTTCCACATCTGAAAAATTCATCACCGTTAGCAGTTCTGTCTTTATTTAGCTACTTGTATTACTGATAAAAGTTTTAAAAATTTAGATCCCTGTAAGCCAGGTGTCGTGGTTTTAGGCTGATCTAGCAACTAAAACTCACACAGTCTCTCCTTCTCCAGTAAAGTAGAGAGGAGAGGGAAAAAAAAACCAAAGGGACTGAGGGTTGAGACAGGAACAGAGGGAGCACCCACCAACCATGGTCCCGGGCAAACCAGACAGGGCTTTCTCAAAGCAAATGGGTTTATTAATGATTACTTAGAAGGACAAAGGGAAACAGAAAAACCGATTACTTGAGAGGACAGAAAGAAACAAAACCAGATCTTAAAACCGACACCTTCCCCTCCCTTTCCTTTTCCTCCCGGCTCTACCTCCTCCCCCCAGCAGCACAGGGGGCAGGGACTGGGGGAGTGCAGGTCAGTTCATTCCGTGCTGTTACTGCTGCTTCTTTCTTAAAGGAGAAGGAGTCCTTACACCCTTTTCCCCTGCTCCAATGGATCCCCTACCCACGAGGAAAAATCCACAAACTTCTCCAGCGTGAGTCCAGCCCACTGGAAACAATCCTTCCCCACAGATTGCTCCGGTGTGGGCTTTACCACAGTCTCGGGTACTTAGGGAGCTGTAGCCACTCGCTCTGGCGTGGGTCGTCACGCAGACTCCAGATGCCTTTCTGCCTTGTCGTGCACCCCAACACGACCATCGTCAGGCTCAGGCATCTTCTCCCCACGGGCTGCGAGTGTGTCTCTGCTCCACCGAGGCCGTCCTGGTTGCAGGGGGGCCGCCTGCTATCTCACCATCAGCCGCAGGGGAAACTCGGCTCCGGCACACCTCCTCCTGCTCCATCCTCACTGACCTGCTGTCGATGCAGCTGTTTCTCTCAGATCTCAGTCCTCTCCAGGTGAACTCAGCCCAGTGGGCACCCCGGGAGTGAGGTGCCCCGGAGTTCCCCAGCTGGCTCCGCTGCCGCCATTCTCCGTGGGTGGCGCCGGCCCGACGCAGGCAGCTGCCCTGCCGGCAGCCAGGGAGCGGGGGCAGTGCCCTCCTCCCTTCTCTCCTCAATCCTGGGCGAAGCACCTTTTCCGGTTCCCTTGTCCTGACTTAAATAGGGCGATTCGCAGAGGCGCCCTATTGGCTCAATCCCGAGAGGGATGGCAGTCTGATCTGGTGGCCAGAACTAAGCCTAACCCGGTTCCAAAACCGGGGAGGTCACAGGGAGCAAAATCCCTCTCCTGCCACCAGAACCACCCCCCCCTCCACATCAAACCATGACACCAGACAAAACTGTTTAAACTGTTTTAATATAACTTCATTCTTAGAGAAATTCACCAAAAAAAAAAGAGAAAATGCTTTTCCAAAATAGTTCATGTTTCTTATTTTTCTCCATAGGTCAAGTTCATAGTCTAATTACTCTGTAGAAATGTTTACCAGTATCCTTGTTGAGGAAGAAAATAGCAAAGATGGTTGTATCCTGATGTTGTTGGAAACGTTAGGAACTGACTACAACCATCACTCCTCATCCACCTGTGCTGCTTGGGGGGAAGGAGGTGGAAGAGTTGGGAGTCAAGTTGAGTCTGGGAAGAAGGGAGGGGTCCTATTCTGATTAATTGGCAATGAATTACATTAATTTCCTTAGATCAAGTCTGTTTTGCCCATGATGGTAAGTGGTAAGTGAACTCGCTGTCTTCATCTCAACCCCATGAGCTTTTCATCATGTTTTCTCTCCTTGTCCTGTTGAGGAGGAGGAGTGATAGAGCAGCTTGGTAGACACTTGGCAGGTAGCCAAGGTCAACTCACCACAGTCTTTTCCGGTGCCCAATGTGGGCCCTGAGGAATTAGAGATAAAGACAGTAATTAGCAGAAGTAATGGGCAAAATATGGACTGAACATTGCTCAGAATGGAGTAAGTGTGGGGAATTTTTGGTTTTGTAATTGTAGTGAAGAGATGAGGAGTGGAGTGTGTGCAAATCGTCTACCTTTGTCGGTGTTGTGATAATGCTATTTTGATTTTGATGTGGGGAGTTCTTTTTGTTTATGTAAATGAAGTTTGTGAAGATTGTGTGATTAACGTGTATTTTAATGATAATTCTTAAATATGTGATTCACAGTCGGGTGGAAAAGGGACCTTAGAAAATGTTAAAAGACTGATATCAAATTGCATAGTTTAGTGGAGCTTGGTGTGGAAGAACAGGGAAGAACCCTTGTGTTCTTCCTGTAGAAAAACAGGGAAGAACCCTCCCATTACTAATTAAAAACCAAAACAAACAAGAAAAACTCCCATAAGTTTTCCAAATGAATGAGCTGTATAAAAAAAAATTGGAGCATCTGTATTGTTTCATTAAGATCTAAGGACAGCGAAGATTAATGCTCTGTGCTGAGTTTCACATATAGCTTGTGGTTTTTAAATTGCGTTTTCTTTTTTACCTTATAAAGAAACCCCCAAACTCTGATGCTGTAGTTTTTCAGAAAATTTGAATTCAGAATAAGTTCTGGTTTTGATAGAATGTTATGTTTTTTCATATGTAAGATGTCAAATAATTTCTTTGAGCGCAAATGTAAAATATGATCTTAACTATAGTGCTGAATATGATGCCTCCACTAGCTCTGCGAAAGGCTGCTTCCTTACAAAATGTACCTGAAAAGAGTTACTTTGTTAGAAAAACATTTGCTTTTCTCCTGGCAGTGGCAGTTTTCTTCCATCATTGCTCAGTTTTCCTGCAAATACCTGTTTTATAAGAATCTAGAGCTCCAGGAAAAGTTATTAGTTTATGCAGCAGGAGCACTACTATGTGTTGAAGCCTGTATGAGTGACTAATAGGAATTATGATTAATTTCTTCCTGAGAAAATTACTACTGTAGATGGAATCTGGCTAGTGTTTCTGGAACTAACCAGAATAGTCTGGAGTAGCTAATGGTCACTGCTCTTGAAAGACTGATCAACAATTTTTTTTAAAAAAATAATGTAAGTCATTATTTTAAGCTTAATAATAAATAAGATTTTTATGTCAGAGATTGTCATCTTGCCTTAAGTTCTTGTTGTGCCTTGCTTTGGACTATAAGATTTTAGTCCATGATTAGTAGACCAAGTCACAGTTGTTGTAGTACATGAGATTTCTGAAGGTCATCTTTTGGCAATTAGGAGGTTATGTTATATTCCAAAGATTTTTTTTTTCCTTTGTGTATTCAGTCAAGATGATGCCAAATTTGTACTTTTCTCATTAAGACAAATTTATTGTGACACACATGACATTTTATAAAAATCTATGATGGGGTGATGTAATGACTGAAGAGGTTCAGAATAAATTTTGAGGAAATTAAATGGTACTGAAATAGGCCAATTCTGTAAAGCCAAGTAACAACCATTTCTGTAATTGCTATTTCTAGCTATTGATTATAACTTATAGTAACTGACTGACATGTGTTGCTATGGTTTCTTGAAAGCTACATACACTAATTGATATAATCAAATAGAGAGAGAAATAGAATTTGATCTTTTCAAGACTCTGTTTAAAAGCAGTTAACTGGTTAGATAAATGCAGTTCATTGCTTGTCCTGTCCTTCTGAACAAAGTCAGGCTATGTAATGTTTCTGTGTATTGGTAAATAAGAAAGCCTATAGTTTTTAAAATCTACTACTGTGTATTAAGCACTAAATTTCTCTATGGAACTCCTAGCACTTTTAAAGAAAAACATAGCAAACTTGCAATTCTTGCAGTCCCATAGTGGCTATGGAGTTCTGCATCTGTACTGCTGACTGTAGCATTGAGCACTTCCAGATGTGGATTATTTTCTTTAAGGAATTCTTTATTCTTGTGGAAAATTGTAAGGAATTCATCCTGTTGCAAACAACAGAAGGTAGTGCCAAGTACCCCTGTTGTCAAATCTTGACAGAAATCTCACTTTTGACCAACTGCTGTAGCAGATTCAGGTAGTCAGAAGAGTTGGACTTGACCAGAATGTGTTTGTGTACGCAATGGCACTCAAGTTGGTTGTGAGAAAATAATATGTTAATCTCTGCTATGTGGTTTCATCACAGCTTTGTATATGTATCTGTACCTGTGTGACTTCCTCATCAGTGTACACCTCCAGCTGGCAGTGATCTAATCTCTACTAATTGCTTGGGATGAGAAAGAAACTTTCCTATGGGTAGGTTCCCCATAAATGCTTACTGGGAAATGGAAGGAAGGGACTCTCACACCTGGTGCTGATATGGGTTGCTTGTGGAGGTGAGCTATAGGTCTGGTTTGCTGACATTTCCTGTTGTGTGTTCCTTTTAATTTTGTTGACTTTCAGCCAAAATTGCATTCCATAAATCATGGCACTGTGTATTGTGGCAGAGATACTATAAAGATCTTACTAGTTCTTCTGGATGAAGAAGCTGTCAATCCTCCTACCCAGAACAAAGCAGAACTATTATATGATGATGAAAGCTTAAATTTGTTTGGAACCACCTCTGTTTTAACACTTTTCAGGTGAGTACTAGAAGATTTTTTTGTGTTTGTGTTGAGTTTATTAGGTTGTATTTTTTTAAGGACCTTATACCAAGGCATTGATATTACTGACACAAAGCAAATGACCAAAGTGCAGTCTGTTGTGAGGTTAGGTGAACAGGGAAAACTTTCTTAGAACAGTCTCAAGTTTTCAAAAGTATTCTACCTCCTCATTCGCGTCTTCTGCAACTTCGAGATACTTCTGTAATATGGACTTTTTGAGCTAGTATGTTTCTGGGCTGCACAAAACCATGAAGGAATATCCTTTGCAATAAACCTGACAAATACTGACCTCTTAAGTTGAGCTTGAACTCCCAAGTTCAAATACTGTCTGTTCAGTCGCTAATTAGATTACTATCCAATTGGAAGATGCCTCCTTTGTCTAACTGTGACACAAGAGATTTTTTTATAATATCCTGTTTTCTTCCTACATAGCAATTATTTTGTGGTGATAGTTTTAAATAGCTTTTCATATTGTGAACCACCAGTCAGGATAGTATTGCACAAAAGATGTTGAAACAAATTCACGTGCATGAAGGTTTATTAGTAAGGTCTGCAGCTGATGGCATACATTGACTCTAATGGTGAAAGTTGCTTTTGGGGAAGAATAAAATCAAAGGGAAGGGAGAGGAGAAGAAAGAGAGAACCCTCCCTGTTGGCCAGGTGGAAAGTAAAGCAACCAGAGTTCCCAGACAAGCATCCTCTTTAGTGTAGTGGCTGGTTCCTCAATAATCCTTTTCCCAGGTTAGCCTTATTGTCTTCTTAAGGACCTGCTCAAACCCCTTATTAGTTGTCCCTGCTTTTGGTGCTTTTAGCAGTGATTGGAGCATCTGTTCATCAGGGCAGGGGCTGTATGGCCTGATGTTTATTAAGCTCTGTGCATGCACATTTTTGGGTTCCCTAACATAAAAGCTAAAATGAAAAGTGTAGGAAAAGTAGGGAAGAAGGGAGTGTTTCTTATGCTGGAAGCAGTTGTTTCCCATAAGAGCCCACCATAACAACACTGTCAGAGTGTGCAGGTGCAAGGCTTTGAAAATAACAGCAAGGAAAGAGAAAACCAGTGATAGGTCTTAAATTAGAAGATGGAGAATCTTAAACGTGGAAGAAGTTAAGAGTTCCTTTAGAGTTATCTTTTGATCTCTTTTGTGAAACCAAACAAACAAGCATATTCTAACAAAACTTAAAAAAAATATTTTCACTAATTAGAATTCTAAATAAACTTGTAATAATTTTTAATACAAAAAGCAGTTTTTAACAAC
This sequence comes from Tauraco erythrolophus, assembly GCF_009769465.1. Lineage (NCBI taxonomy): Eukaryota > Metazoa > Chordata > Aves > Musophagiformes > Musophagidae > Tauraco > Tauraco erythrolophus. The sequence goes on along the minus strand of NC_141468.1, from coordinate 65,077,086 downwards.
TTACTGTGGAATATTTCTTTCATCTCAAGTATCTGTGGATAGCTGTAGCTATCCATTTCTATTCCATCATGTAACAAGCTTAAAATAACTCTGATTTCAGTCTCTTATTTTTCCATTACTTCAGATTCAGGAAAATTGATCCATATTACTTTTTAAATCGTTTCATAATTTAATAAACGTCACTGTGGTTGTATTTCTATCAGAATGAAAGGAAGTTTAATCAGTTTTAGGTTAATGCTCTATGTGAATGGATTCCAGGCCCACCTGAATTCTCCTTCTGAATTAAACACTGCTATTATTCAGAGCTAGAGATCTTGATTTTGTTTTTTTTTTTAAACTAACTCTTTAATTTAAAATGTGTTTTAAACCACTATTTCTGAATAAGAGTGCCCACTGAGTGCTTTGGTTTCACTTACCTCATTTGATTTTTCAGCTGAATTAATTTTCTTGAATTTTCCCCAAAAGGATAAAACATTTGTTTGACTTAAAATCTTTGACTTAAATTTTGCGTGACTATGGATTAAATATTTTCCCAACTTTTTGCAATACAGTATCTCTTTTTCTGGTTTTACCGGTTCAACAGGTATTCAGGGTTTGGGGCAACTTTTTGTTTGCTGCTGTTTTTTATATCATTCCTATCATCTTCTCATCCTATTAATGTTAAAGCCAGTCATTACAGCTTGCTCATTTCTTTTCTCGCTTTTTAAAATTTCCTTCTATTTGAGGAAATTAAATCCATCACCCATGGTGATCTGGCGTACAAAATAAAGAATCCTTGAAAACCCATATCTATGGGCACTGAAAAGTAAACTAACCTATCCATGCACTGAAGAAGCAGTGATGATTTAATCAGTTGCTTATCTTGAGCAATCATCAGTTGTTAGAAGAGTGGGATGCTGAGAATTTTGTCATTGCAGTTTACAAAGACGACTCACGCATGAACCAGAACAGCATAGATGGAAGCATGTTGAAGCTACATATTTTGGCAATTTAAATAGTAAAAAACATTTCAAGGTCCTGTAGAAATTTTGCATCACAGACAAACAGAAATTAAAAAAATAAAGAATGAGCTAAATAAAATAAATTTTATTTATGGAATAATTTAATGGAATTAATTAAATAAAATAAAGAATGAGTTATTTTTGAAACGATTGTCCATGTATGCACACTGGCCTGCCACGAGCATAAAGAAGAAGTAATTATTTACAGATGCACAGATTAGTTCTTTTTATTTCAAGACCAAAAAATCCCTTCTTATATGCATCAATAATTTTTTGTGTTGTAAGCATCAAAATTTTTTATTCATGTACATAACTTTTCACATTGCGTAATGTAGGAGGGCGGAGGCATTTTTCAATAGAGTACTTCTATTGAAAAGTCTGTAAATATGATGAAAATTATTCTGGATGTCAACCAGATACTATTCAAGGGGCTGTAAGTAGAATGGTGACTTGGTAACTCATCACCACCATTACAAATAATAATACTGTGGCTGCAGAACTAATATTGCAAAATGATTTCAGAAATTGGACATGTAGGTTTGGTTTCATTATATGGTCTTCAGTTGTCGCAGTACATGTGGTTACTTAGGAAGGGAGAAACAAAATAAGGCTTGGAGAGTGAAGACATTTGCCTTCCTGTTTCTGAGGAACTTGGTATGGTAATTATTTTCTTAACTGATTACTTTTATATGTTCTAAATACTTATCTCTTTTTAATGTAGATCTCCAGCACAATCCAGTGAATCTTCTCCAAAACCTCTTAGACAACGTATTCAGAAATCTATGGATGAAAAAAAAAAGGTACTGTGTAAAAATTACAATGCAACTAGAGATGCACTGAAATAATGATGCTAAAATGAAACTAATAGTAATAAAATCTTAAATGTTTGGCTGAAATATATCCCATAGATAAAAAAACGTAATTGTGATTGACTGTTGGCAATTGACCCAACTCAAACAGTGTTGTGATATGAATGGAAATATGTAAAACTCCAGAAGAGAAAGGCTTTAAACTTAAAAGTACTTCCTAATTAAGATATCTTAATGGAGATATACTGAGTTAATCCACATCTTTTCATTTAATCTGTGTATTTCAGGACTATAGAAATAAAACTGAAGATATGTGAAAACAGCGAGAAAAATTAACAGAGGCATCAGATTTCAGTTTTGACAATATAGGCATTCTAAAAGTGTAATAATGACTTTTTCATTGCATTTTTTTGGGGTTGCTTTTTATTTGTACCATTCTGAGGACACTTCCATGACATGCTTTGTGAACAATAAAATAAAGATGCTAATATTTGCTGTTTCATAGATGAAGTGGAACATTACAAGAATATGTTGGTATTGTGAGTGGTGTCATTCAGAAGGACTTCAATGTCTCTGAAATTTAAAGTCTTCCAGTGTACTGCATTTTACGTAGTCTTTTTTCCTCAAAATTGTCAAACTCGGGACTATGGAAAGGGACAGAAGTTGTATCTTCCATAGCGTTTCAACAGAGAGCTGAATAAAAATAGACTTTGTATTTTTTACAAACTTAGTCCTGACAATAGTCAAAAACACAAATGTAATTAGTATATAAGGAAGAAAACAGGTGTTTTAAGCCATCAGGTTTAGTTCTAAAACAGCACAATGGAAAGCATCTTTGGATATGAAGGGAATTTTAATGTATTACGGTTTTCAGCAGTAGAGGGACATTAAAAGGAAGTAAAATGAAAAGCACTGTCAATATTTCCAGCATGTGTTTGAAATATACTCCAACTTCATTCTGAGTGCTTTTTTTCAGAATGGAGGTGGGGTAGATGATAGGCATTTTGGATACATACACTAATTATAGTGAAACTTAGCTTAAAACTTATAGGCAAATTATGAAAGATTAAAGCTGATCAAGGACCTTCATTATATTAATTTTATGATAAACAGTGTATTTAAATTGCAGCTTTACTCATCAAATAGCAAAAATATGATATGCTGTTTGCATAATACATTGAAATAGATAGTTTTCTTATCTAAATGGAAGTTTTGTAATTAGATTCCACAACAGCTGTGTTCAGTATCAAAGTACAAAAATTATTATCTAAAAGTAATTACCTGTCACATTTGAGACCTTTACTGGAAACTTACAAGGTTTTTGACACAAACTATCAAAAAAGAGTCTTGAGGCTGATTGACATTATGAAACTATTTTTACTTTTTTTAGAAATATCTTTTTGCTAATCAAAAATTCCAGATTAGCTACTATAATTTCTGTGCAAAGAGTGGTTCTTTCAGAGGTCTCTGAATAACTGAATGAGTTCTACTTCAGGAGCAGGAATTGCATGCAAAGGTTCATGATGACGCTATTGTGAGCTGCTGTTGCAGTGCATGACTCTAATAAGGGTTCTGTGACTCCTATGATCCTTGTTAAAACAATACAAGAATCTGACTTTTTTTCTAAGACTCTTGTCCTAGTCTTGTTTCACCGATTGAGGAAATAGACTACCTGTAGCAAAATAGAACAAAACGTCCAATGTTTTTAGCCAATAATTTTTGAGATCTTTCAGTCAACTTCTAGAACTGATTTTGATGCTTACCAGGTGCCTAATATTTGAGGATGACTACGTTGAAATATAAATGATCTTTTGTTTTATGAAAAACAAAATTCAGAGAAAACAAGCAATGAATCTCAAGTCCGTGGTTCAGACTTCTAAACTTTATTTGGCATCTTAGAAGACTGTAAAGCTTGCTTTTAGTGCTGTCTTTTGTAGATTAAATCTGATGATGGACTCTCCCTACTTTAGCAATGTGGATAGTAATGCGATTAACATGTTAAACTGAATGGTTGCTTGGAGTTATGCAACTCATGTCTTACAGCAATATTGAGGCTGCTAAACTGCCTCTAGTAATCATAATCAGTCGTCTTTATGGCTTTCTTCCAGTATATCCTATTGTACCAGAGAGACAAAGTACAGCATGGAACTGAGGCCAAATATCTCAAGATGTTTTTCCATTTAAAAAAGTGGAAATAAAAATAATGTAGTTCTGAGTGTAAATGTTCCTTAATTATGTATCTGCATAGGGTCCTCTTACTCAGGATAAGTTATCTGAGTGTTTAATGTTGTTTGCAATTCTCTTTTCTGTGTATCAGCCAAACATTGCCATCTCTAAACTACACTATAGTCCTGTGAAGTCTAGAATTATTCTTCTGGTATTCCTATGTTCACTTTAGTCTTGCTTCTCCTTCCAGTCAACTAAAATTGCTGTTGACAAACAACTAATGAATTTTCTAACTAAAACTCATAGTTCTCTGCTTTTCACCTTTGGTCTCCTTCCTTTCATGTAAAATCCTGCTTTCTTTCTTGAAACGTTCATGTTTTTCTGGTTTACTTTCTGCCTTTCTAAGAATTTCTATAGAGTTTCTTTTGCATGTTTCTACTCCTTCCTGTTCTTCCTTTCTCTGTGAAGACTTTATAGGGCCCTGTCTTTCTCTTCTTTTCTCTTTCTGTACCTTCTTTGTGGATGAATACATCTACAAACAGAAGTTCAGCTTTCATTTTTATATGAACAATTTACAGATCTACATCTGACCTAAGTGTCCCTGCTGTCAAAACTGACATAGAATCATAGAATAGTTTGGGTTGGAAGGGACCTTAAAGATCACTTAATTCCAATCCCCCTGCTATTGGCAGGCATACCTTCCACTCGACCAAGTTGCTCAAAGCCCCATCCAACCTGGCCTTGAACATCTTTTGTTACTTCTGTACCATGCTGTGAATATCCAGCTGTTGATCTTTGAGGTGGTATGTCTATCTTTCTGGGTATATTTAACATGGAGTATGGTGTCCTACCTGTTACTTTTTCACTCCGTAACACCTGTGGAATATATTCTTCTCTTCCCTGAAGGGAACCTACAGGAAGGCTGGAGAGGGACTTTTTACAAGAGTGTCCACTGATAGGACAAGGGGAAATGGGTTTAAGTGGAAGGAGAACAGATTTAGATTAGATTTTAGGAAGAAATTCTTCAGTACGAGGGTGGTAAGACTTTGGAATAAATTACCCAGAGAAGTTGTGGATGCCCCCTCCCTGGAGGTGTTCAATGCCAAGTTGGACAGAGCCTTGAGTAGCCTGATCTAGTTGAGAGGCGTCCCTGCCCATGACAGGGAGGTTGGATTAGGTGATCTCTAAGGTCCCTTCCAGCTTATGCCATTCTATGATTCTATCTGTGTGTCCACTCAACTATAACTTATTAATGGTTCATTTTGCTTTTTGATGTGATGCCATGTATTTTTCTTGGACTTGATAGTTGCAGCTTTGGCCTATCTTTCTTCACTGAGATTGCTGTAGAAAAAGTTGTTATCAAAGCGAGTAGACACTAGATGCTATTCTTCTTTTTGCATCTCAATCTGTTTCTTTAAGTTGTAGTAGATAAGTTACTTGTTTTAACCTATTCCAACCCATTAATTATTTCTGATTTGCTGTCCTTACTTACATTCATCCTGCAATATCAGTCTTCATTGTTTGTTTGCTAATTTTCAGACTAGCTTTTCCAGCTGTCTGTTTTATATTCTTTCTTATGGCTGAAGAGATTTCCTATAGGTATCTGCAGAACTCATTATCCTCCTTCAAAATCTTTTTCAGTACCTTTAAATCAAGCTCCCCCCAAAACTTAGCAGTGCTTTGTATTGAGATGGATGCACGTTACAATGACTAATTTCAGTTACTTTCTCTATGAATCCATATATTTCTTGTCTCAGATTCTAATGTCTCTTGGTAGAAATAAATTTGGTTTCATCTTTACTGTGCAGCACATAGCACAATGAATTCCTTGTCCATGACCATAGATCTCAAGTGCTGTAGTAATATTTATCACCTTCTTAAACTGAATATCAGTCTTCATTATTATTTCATACAACCATCTTGAAATGTGTACAGTTTGCTTGTAGAATTCACAGTTGTAAATTTTGTTATGCGTAATGCACTCATTTTAACAATCGACTCAGAGGAGTTACCATACATATGTTTTTTGAATAAGACAATAGCAACATGATTTTTCTTAATGTCAGTGATTTACTTGAGAAGTTTCTTATGCAGTATATGTGATGGGAGCATTAGTTCCATAAAATTGTCATAAGGACCTTTTTACCATGCTGCCTCTGATAGGTGGTTAGATGGTTAGTCTACAGTACAAATTCATGATCTCTCATTAGAACTCGTCCCATAAAAGTCTCCCTTTCCATGAAATTTGAGAGGGGAAGAAAAACACAGTAGTGATGATTAGTTTGGTTGTATGCTGAGTCTCATCAAGATGTATATGTTGAATAAAGAAATCTAGGACAATCTGGAAAGTGAAAGGACAAATACTTCTCTAAATTTAGGGGGGGGTGGGGGGGGAAGGACAGAGGGGAAAAAAAAAAAAAAATCCGTATGCCCTGTTCTTCTTTAGGAGGAACTGATCTCTCAACTTCTGCAGAATTATGTAGAGTGCAGATAGATAATATTTTAACACAGGGCACAACACCATGCATGTGTTTTGTATCTAAAAATATGGACAGTGGATAAAGTAAATGGACAGCAGTGAACTGGAATTCGTGTTTAAAAATAAAATAAATATGTGGGTAATTCCATTGTGCCAAAATAAATTCCTGGCAACAGTGAAAGACAAAGAAATATTTTTGTCTTTCAATCCTCATTAAATACTGGAAGAGATGCAGAAAGATCACCTAACTATAACTGCGTTTGTTAGGAGGCAAAGCTGTTGCTCTTCTCTCTTGTGGAGAAAGAAGTCTGGGGAAACTAGCGTGTTGCACTTGTTCATTCCCTCCAGCAGAAGCAGGTAAGAGTAATAATAAGAAACTCAATCTTCCTTTGAGAGACAATTTAGAGTTTCAAGTTTGCTATCTTTTAAGTGTCTTCTAGTGAACGGTATTTTGTAGAAGGAGCCTTTAATTCAAAAAGGTCTATAGAACATCGGTTGAGTTATGTCTCTTGCTGTCGATTCTCCTTGTCACTCTTTTCTGCTTTATGAAAATATGTAGAAAGCTTAATTGGACAGGAGAGAGGTATTTTTATCTAAAAATGGTTCATCCAACCTTATGTCTGATTCTTTGAATCATACTTCCATTTACCTGAAATGAGTAGATACCCTGTTGTTTGACTACTTATTTTGTTGGTTTCAATGGGGTTATGTAAGCCCTGCTTATTGGTGAGAGAGGAATGAAAGTACTGTTACAATCGCCTGCTTTGTTTAGGTTAAAGAGCAACTTAAGACAACAAAAATAGTGCATAGTAAGACTTTCATCTTTCTTCTACACCAGAAAAGATTAATTAGACTTTCAAGTTGTAGGTAAAATACCATTCCTCAACTAATGGGATTGGGTGAAACGGAGAACATGAGGACTTAAGAAGAAAGGAACAAAAACTGTTAGGCTGTGAGCATGCAATATATGAGAGAGTAACAGATCTTTTTTTGTAAATTTAGGATTGTATTGGCCTTTTGATACATTGTTTTAGAAATCCTGGTGCATTGTTAACACATTTACCCTGAAACAGCTGCAAGGACTTTCAGTAGTTTGGCATGTTTTTTTCTTAATGTAACTGGAGACAACCTTTCCTATATGAGGCACTATTTCCCTCCAGTTGGGAACATAACTGTAGTTTTAGTTTTAAAAAGAATTTGTGGCTTAAGAACTCTAACAAATCTTGGCATGCTTGAAGTTCATCGTAATTTTACTGTGTATAGAAATCCTTCCAAGGAAAAAGCTTCACAAAGCAAAAAACCCTGGTCTGCCTTTCTCATGTGACTTGTTCATGCCTACATAAAATGACTTAATATCTAGCTTCATGCACTGCTGTTATTTTTCTTTGCTTAGTTCTCTAAATGCTGTTACTTGAGAGAATTGTTTTGCCTATTTGATTCCAGTACAAATAAACCGTGACTTGGAAAACTATCAACAGGAAGTTATCGAGAGTTTTCTGTATGACTGCTATAACTGTGAGCAGAAAATTCATAGTAATACAGAAAACAATCTTCTTTAGGTAACAGTCTCATCTACTGTAGCAAGAAATATTTATTTCTAAGTGGAAGATAATTATGGAGAACACTAAGCTGGCTAGTAGTTTCAGTGTGTATGGAGTATGCCAAAAATGAGTATCTGTAGGAGAGAGGGGGAGGGGAGAAAAAGGTTATGTTCACCACAAAATCTGAAGAAAGATTTTATTATTGGTATCAGTTGATAAACCACACTTGTGTTGAAAATACTGTTTTTGTTTCTAAAAGACCCCTAAACTACTTTCCTAGGATCTGTAGCTGTGAGTTTTGAGTACTTTCAAAACCCAGTTGTGAGGTGATTTGAGGCTAAATGTTCTCAAAACAGTAGTAGGTTAATTTACCAGCAAGAGGCTGGTACAACGTAATGCTAAAAAAATTTAATAGTTTCAGTACAATAAAAGCTTGCTATTACCTGAGCTATTCAGGACATTTTTCATGTTTAATATGATGCCTTGGTTTGGCAATGATAATTACCATTTATTGTTTTGTTACTCTTCCCTTTGCACTCTTTTCCCTTTTTCAACTCTTTCTTTTAACTTACCTCTAATTTTTTTTTTCTAAAAGGACAAGGATAAGGGTGAAGAAAAGACATTTTCTTTTTTTCATCTCTTTTCCTCTTCCAAATAGTGCTCTAATTGTTTGGCTAGAAAATAAAAACATGTGTTTGTTGTTACTGATGTAGGTTTTCAATTTCTATTATGCCATTCCAGTGTATAAAAAAAACGAATCTCAACATTCTTACTAACTAAATATTGGCAGTACTGTCTGTTTGCAGATGCTGGAAGGAGATCTGGAATAGATTATCAACTAGCTTTTAGAAATAAAATAGAGCATGCACCATTAATATTTCATGTAAAAGTGATTTTTTTTTTAATGTTAGTATCTTGAACAACTGAAAAACTTCTTTAGATGTAGAAGTCAAAATGGGAGAATGTCCTGCTTTATCTACTCATTAGAACTACTAATTGATCTACGTGTGCTGAAACAGTCTTAAACTTTATCATACTTTCTTCCAGCTGAACAGCAGTAACAGCAAACCCCTTTTTCTGAAATGCAGCAGAATTTCTTTGTTTGTATAGGGATAACAGTGACATCCTGCTTGCTTGTGAAGAGAAGAGGGGATAGTAAGTCTGAGTTCATTGCATGCCACTTGTGTGCAACTACTTGATTAGCAAATTGAGCTTCCAACATCTTTTTGCTCTCCTAGGAGAAGCGGGTCATTGAGATGGTGCCCTCAAAGCAGTGGATTTCTGAGAATTTAACGTAAAAGAACTCTAAGTTCTAAGAGCTATTTCAAACTGTTGACAGTCTTCATTATGTGTGCTTCAATCAAGTTTTAGGTTGCTCTTTTTTCTTTAAAAGCATTCCAGTGAAACTCTACTTTTTAATTCAGCACTAGACTTGTGCTCTTTTGTTCAGCCTTTGGGCTATTAAAATTTACTTATTGCTGCCTCAGTCAATGTAATACAGTTGTTTTTACTGGTGAATATACATTCATAGACTAGTTGGGCAGTTTACTTCAAAAAATTTAGCCTTACGCTCTTGATTTATATATACCCTCTAGATTATCACTAGCATCAACTGAAACAGTTGTATTTGCTGGAGCTTTGTATACTGTTTGCAAATGACTAAAGGGTATGTCAAGTAAAACAGACTGAAGTTTTGAGGCATATTTCAAGTTTCAGTGAAGTTGAAACAGGTGGGTTTGTGCTGTAAGTTTTTTGGTATTTGAGCTTGACTTCTGTCCTCTGACTCCACGTATTCTAATCTGTTCAGAGTGAATTAGTGAAGTGTCAGATGGCAGTGGTAAAAAGAAACCCTGATGTCCCAAGAAAATAACTGAAATTATTGTTGGTTAAAGAACGGTCACTATTAGGCTTTCTTGCTCAAGTTTGATGTTCTTCGTGCTGTTTGTTGTATCTTCATCAACTCAGCACAAATTGTAGTTTATTTGCCCCTTGCAATATGAATATGTGATAGAACTCTGTGCAAGTCATTGTTACATAATTTTTGATGTGTGTCATTTGCTGAACAATGATTAAGAATTGAGGGAATTTTAAGGGATTAAGATAAAGTGTTTAAGAAACATATCGAATACAGGAAAATACTTTTCATTAATATTACAGTAGCCTTAAGCTTAAAGAAAATGTAAGCCCCTTATATTCTGAATATTGTAATTGTACAATAGGATATTGATTAAGTTTAAACTAGATTAGAGTTATATTTTTAATTATTTCAAACTCTTAAGCTTGTTCTGGATATAGATTCTCTATCCTTAGAAACAATTTCTGAAAAGAGTATAAAGTTAATGCCATACATTCATGACTCTGAGCTAAGGCATAAACTCGAAGCCCACACAACCTTGTAAGTGTGTGTATATATATATATATATATATCTCGTCTTACCTTATGGTAAATATTTTAAGTACAGAGTAGATTAACACTTTAAAAAGATTAGAAGTGTTGAAAGTCAGGCTGGCTAGTTCTCCTTGTTAAATCTGCCTGTCTTTCTCAGGCTGTTACCTGGCAGAGAGAAATTGCAGTTTGGGAGCAATGGACAACTGGGAAAATTGGGTCTTTAACTCTTGAAGGGAATACTGAGTTTGAAGAACAACTATATACATACAGACATAATAATTCAGAAAAAACAACTACGTTTCTGTAAATTAATGGAGGTTTTTTTCTAAAAAAACCTGTAGGCATGTTCACCTGGCCAACTACGGTATCATGAAGAGACACTTAGGTTACAACTGAATGATAAAAAGCTAGAGTCCATTAGCCTTTATGGATGAAAACAACATCTGATGAAAGTGGCAAAAATTGTGACTGAATTTTGTGGATGAAGGCCCCTGTGAAAAGAGGTTTCTTGTCTAAATGTGAGATTTTGAGTTGGAAGAAAAATATATCTATAACGGTCAAACCTGACCTGGAAGATTTAAATATCCTTGTGCTAAGAAGAAAAGGAGACTTGCATAATACAAACTTTTTAATCAGAGAAATGGATGTAAACATCTTATTTGACAAATCATTCCTGTTATCTATATGTACAGCATCATTTCTTTTCTGTCAGTGTTTCTTGCTTTTCCTTTTCCTGATATTTGTTCTGTAGCACTTGTTCAGCTCAAATTTATTTGAATTCACCTGTGCTGTTGTAATAGAATTATTAGCTAAAAGTCCTATTATATCGTAATTATCTGCTCTGTATTATACCTTTCAACACATTTTGTATAGTCCAGTAGTCTTTCAAATGGAAGTGAGGGCAGAATTTTTCTTGCAGATTCTACAGCATTTGTGATAAATTGGCCAGAAAGTACAAAGCTTGACCTTGAAATTCTAAGCTGATGTGAAACTCTAACTTAAGTATAAACTGAAGAATTTTGACCTATAACTATTGATTCCATTTAATATGGATATATTGAATATATAGAAAAATTAAATAAAATTTTTGTAGTTGAACCAAATATTTTGATTTACCTGTGCTATGAGACTAGGTTTCCTACATCCAAAACTAGAAGGTGGAGATGAGCATGCAGAAACAGATACTGCAATTGCGTTCTTCAGTACTGTAGATTTCTGACAGCTTATGCAGTATAGGTATGTTTTGACAAATGGGGAGTTAGACGTTGGCATTCAATGAGGAAATAGCTTTATTTTGTGAGTAAATGGGAAATTTGAAATTTGCCAAAGATGTGAAATAATACTTTATATTCCAGTTTTAGGTATAAGTATATTGAAGCTTAGTTTATATTATCTATCATTCCTTTTTAATGTTGCTATTATGCTCTCCTTTATATATAAGTTGGTTAAGTGGTGAGACTCATCCTACACTTGGCATTTATGAACTGACATCTCAAAGATGAGGACCTATATAAGTATGATAATTGACTGTAGTAGCTATCACAGCTAGTCAAAACAGTAGAGTTTACAGTCTAGCAAAAGAGAGGTCAGAAAATCTTAAGTTGAAGCTTTAAAAGTTAATATATAACTTTGTGAATGAGATGAAAAAAAGATTTTAAAATTATTTTAGGACTTTAATAGAATAACTTATTAGTATCCTAGAAAACCTTTACACATGGTAAATTAACAGTTCATAAATACTTTATATGTAAGCATACTCATTTTTCTGGTGTTTTACATGATGTAAAAGCTTTCAAGACGGAAGAATGGAGAAACTTGTTATTTTACTTCTCTTGCCTGTATTGTCTTTTACTTTTGTAAGTAATTAAATCTAATACAAGATTGCTGTTTGCAGATGAAGCAATCTTCAATCAAATCTCAGTTTGCATGTACATATAAAAATGAGTTGAGTGAAATAAAGGGTCAGCATTTCTTCAGCAGTAGCCAAATTCCAACCTGCATACATCCTGCACCAAAGCAACATCTAAAGGCTGGATATCTCACAGGTAAGCTGTAGTAGGATTGAATAAGTAAATTTGATAGTTAATATTTTAAATGTTAAATCAAACAAAGTTTTAGTAAAAATCAAGTATAAATATGTTTTAATTTCTCAGTGCCCTGTGTATGCTAGGATCAGTTAAATGTCTTTGCATCAAAATTGTAGTGCTAATGCTTTGAAAATATAAATCTGTTTGAGAAATATGCATTGATGGTATCTTGAGGTAAAAAAAATATGCATTTTACATACATTACATAATGTCTCTTCTAATTTTACCAAAGTAAGCTAAGTGAAATTCGTATTTTTGCCATTTAAAAAAGGAAAAAATGTGTTTTACTCCACTATAAACCATATCATATATATAATTTCTAGGCCCCTTAAACATCTTTTCCAATATCTTAAAGTTACAAATCCACTTCCGTAAGTTAGTTGCTATTACCTGTTTTTCAGCAATGCCATTTTAAATTGGCAGTACACTTACGAATGCATAGCAAATGTAACTGCAATGACCAGCATAGTTTTGTTTTACTTAATAAAGCACTAGTTTTGATAAAAAAAAAAATCACATGACAGTCCTCTGATAAAAAAAGGTTGAATAATCTCAGGTAACTTTTTATTTCTTCACATATGTTTTTGATATTCTTACATGACAGAAGGTATGAATTCATGTCTTGATGTACCAGTGCTTGGACCTATTTCTGAAAATGTTCACCAGACTAGAAGTTATACAGAAATGGGAAAGCTGAGTTGTCAGCCAAGAAACAAGAACTCCAAGAATGAACAGATGGATTCGAATAATGACAAAGTAATCTGTGATAAGGAAAGTGAACCATCTTTGCAAAAAAATGCTAAAAGACCTAGGACTTCAAACAACCCTCAGAAGGAATTGGACAGCAAAATTGGTGGAAAAAGAAACTACAACAAAACTGCAAGCAAGAATAAGTTGATTGCTGGTCAGGCAAAATTAACTCACTTTTTTCGACTGTAGGTTTTTGTTTTGACATACATGGTATTGGTTGAGAAGTTGTAAAATTTTGCAAGAAAAGGGTGAAATTAATTAGTTTATTCTTTTCATACTCAAATAAATTGAAGTAGCTTGTGTGTAATATTAGACAAATACAAGTCTAGATTATGCAGAAGTCTTTTATTTTTTGATAACAGTACATCGTTAGTAATTACATCCGTGTTCTGTTTTGGTAATGAATTATGTTTCCCTCTACAATGTGATGGGAAAGTATTTTTGGATGCATATGTATAGCCACACTAAAACACAGTAACTTCAAATTACGTTAAATTCATAATAAAATGTTTAATCTTCAAAGGAGGTCACGTAGATCAGTAGTTTTCAGACTTGCCAACAAGGTCGATAGACTCTTCCCAGCATACACCTGAGTGCTACAAGAAAAAAAAATCTGAAAGTTTAAATCATCAAAGAACTAGAATTCTTTGTGCCCTCTGGAAATTAATTTAAGAAATGCTTCCTCCCCTGTGCACCTAATCACAACACATGTGAACTGGAATTACATGATTTTATGAGCCCTAGGAAATCCCAAACATGACATGGAGTTTCTAAATGAACCTTTATTGAATTGGTATATAGACATTGCATTATACTTTACCAGAATGAAATAATTTTTGTGTAAAAATGAAATGTACTTACTGTCAAAATCTCGTCTTCCTATAGGGAATTTAGCTGAATTTTCTTCATCTGCAGTCTCTCTTTCTTGTATTGATTCAATATTTTGAATTTCAGTGTCAGCTGGAAAAGCCATGGCTCCCTTCAGTGCAAGAAAAGGTAGTTGCTTGCTACCTAAGCTGATTGGCATAACATGATTTAAGAAATCACGTCTGGAACCTATGTCCTATTTTAAGAGAAAACAAGAGTAGCAGTTTATCCTTATTTAAAGTCAGTTCTGTTCACTATTTACACTTGACTTTTTATACTTTACACTTAGAATAAGTATTTTATCTTTCATGATTGTATTTTAAAAGAAATGATCTGCATTACATCTTTGTTTGAAATGGTTTTATGGTAAAGAACATGATAAAATAATGAGTCATATATTTGGTGGAATTAAAAATCTGTTAGTGTGTATAGGGACACGCTGAATCAAATATTACTATAGCCTTTTTTACCCACAAGTTTTAGCTACACATAGTTCTGTAAAAATCATAATTCTTTTATTCAACTGACCAAGTTACACATTTAAAATCTTGGAATTAGATATCTGCAGTTGAAAATTTATTCTCGACTATAGAATGCTGAACTGATATTTTTGTATATTCACCAGATTATTGCTTTAAGTTGTACTTGTTTTCTAAAGGATTATAAAGAGAATTTCCATTTTACAATTGAACCAAAATGTAAAACTGACAACTCACCAAAAACTTCATGTTTCTGTCTTCCTCTTCATCCAAAATACTGCTGTCTTCACTCTTATAATGCTTCAGCAAAGGTATAGCTCCTCTGTTTGCAGTTCTAGCTCCATTTCGAAGAGTTTTTCCTAGATTTAATGTGGTTAGCAACATATCTTCATCTTCTACCTTTTGCAGAGATTTTGAAAGTGAGAGTAGAAAACCTTGAGAAAAAAGAGAGAGAGAAAGAATCAACATGTATGATGAGATACACATTCTTAGTTACTTAATGTTTGCGTAGAAGTTAAGCAGTTTTCAGATTTTAAGAAAGCTTTTCCAGTTGTAAATTAATGTTCTCCATCTGTGCCTACTTTATATATTTTACAGATTGAATGGAAACTACTTCAATGGCTGATGAGTTCACTCTTAAAATGACTCGTATTAAGGACTAACCTTTCCTATAATCCTTCTAATCCTGTCTGTTGTTTAGAACTACTTAAACATTTCTTTAGCATGGATAATTTATTTCTTTTTATGTTTTTAGAACAGCACAGATTAGTTCCTTTTGATGTATCAGTATAAAAAAGTTCACAGATAAAGTGATGTCCATTTGTGTTGTTTATAAAGCCTTACCTTCAGGAAAGTCAATTTAAGAGAAGGAACTAATCTACATAAGTAAGCAGAACTGTTTTAAAGGTGTTACCTATCATAGCTTTTTGATCAAAACTGATTCATGAAAGAGATGAGAAGCTTGAAATTTAACAATAGCTTAGACTACCACTGTATTAGAGCTGAGATCATTAATTTGTATTTCGATATCCATTATTTCAGGTTACGTTATTTTAGAGCTTATGTATAAAAATATTAATACCTCCGTAGTTATATTTTTCTGCATTTTTTTCTGAAAATGGACCCTTCCTAGCTACAAACATAATGCAGTCAGATGTGCTTGCTAAGAATGTTGCAAGAAAAGTAAACTTCAGTTTTTCATTTAAAAAGTCTTTGAAGTCTACCTGTTACCCTGTGGAAGGAAAGATAGGAAATTCTGCATAACTTTTTTTTTTACCTTATCTGGAAAGCAAATAGGGCCAGCTCAAATTTAACTAATCTTTTAATGTCAGTGATCCAAACTCCCTATTCATTGGCTGTGTGCTGCTTAGCTGGTTCTTGTCTCTTATATTCATGTTTGTTTTAACCTTTAGGTTAGTGCAGGGAATGAAACATTCTGCTAGTCAAGGCAAACCCCTAGGAAATTGACCAAGAAACTGATTAAGCAGAAAGAGTACCCCCTTGTTTTCCTCCCTTGCTCTCCATTTCGCTTTTCCTGCTTTTTCTCTGTACTGTCATACACTAGGAAAAAAACCAAGGATGTTATGTGGAAGAACTGACCAGCGTTGTTGGAACTGTGATATTTTTGATCACTGTTCACTGCTAAACTTCCTGGAAAAGCAGACTGCCTTGCCAAAGTAACTTCTTGGTAAGAAGTTTCATGGGAAAATATGTCCTGCTGGACTGAGCAGATTTTGATCAAGAGACATTTTGAGTATACCCACTTTTCTCCAAATGAGGAAAGTGCATTTAATCCTTTTCGGGCAGAGCATCTCTGACAAATAGGATTATTGCTCCTCATTCTTTTAATTTCCTTACTGTAGAGCCTGTACGTGCCTCTGGGCAATTGAAGTGGTTTCTTTTCTTTTACTTTAATTGTCTGGCTACAGAGGAGACAAAATTGAAAGTCATTTGTATATGGTTTTATACTTCTCATCCAACTTTCCTTTGCTAATTTGTATTCTTCCCTCACATTCAATATTTGTACAGTTTTGTTTAATTACTAAAGCAAAAGCCATGTATGCTCTGTAATGGTACTTTTCATTTAGCTCAGCCTAGGCAGAACAGGAAGAGTATTTTGGAGCTGCCATTGGCAGCAAACCTTTCTCTTTCTGTGTTAGTGTATGAATTAAGAGTTGGGGAACAAGCTATTCACCCAGAATTTGTGTATATGGCAAAAGCTTCTGCTTATCGGAAACTATAGTACCCACAGGTATACAGCATATATCACACTTGGCTTGCTTTCAAATGCTTCTCTTTCATTTAATACAAAGCACAACTTTGTTAAAATAAGAACAACTGATCTGGATCAATTGGAAAGTCCAACTACAGGGTCTATTTAGTTGTCTACTGTGTCTATAAGCTGATGTCTATGGACACCAGGGCAAACTTATAATACTGCTGCCAGTATCGTCTAGTGCTTCTTGAACTGACTGTTAATTTTTAAGGATTGTTGAAGATCTAAGGTGGTTCTAGTGATAATTAGTAGAACCTCCTAACTAGACTGCTAAGAAATCAATAGCATATGTATAAATTCAGTGACTTTTCTGCCATTTTAGAGCAGTAGATAACACTCGTACACCTGCAGATTTGCAATGCACTGTGTACATATCTTCCTAATGCTTTTGGGAATCCTAACGCTCTGATGTCTGCATCTTTTCCTTTTCATCTTGAGACTTTAAATTTTAGTAAAAATGTAAAATGTGTTAAAATACCAGCTTCTATGTTTTGTCATTGTTTATCAAACTGGCTTTTTGCTTTTATAGTAAATAATAACCTAGTGCTGCTTACTCAGCAACAACAATTACTTTGAGAAACTCTTCTTACTTCTACATGGTGTCTTGTTATAATGAAATATGAACTCTTAACATCAGGAATCTTATCTGTTATATGTGAGTAAATAAAATCTAGGTGATAATGTGACAGGAATTTCTCATACTTATTATGAATTTGAAAACCTTTGCAATGCCAGAGAGAGTACTTAAGCAACCTTAACAAATCATTTTATCGAATCTTAAAATGGCACAAAAATCCTTGGTTGATCTTAATTTGCCCTGTAGTGTACTGCTGATTTTTAAAGATGATAGTTTATTTGTTTTTTTTTTTTTTTCAAGTTTGAATCTTGTAAATTTTGTACAAACAGCTGTATTTTGGTCCTTTTTGAGTGCGGTTAGAAGATACTTGTCATTTGAACCAAGAGCCATGCATACTGAAACTTTGGAAGACTGACTTAAAACCAAACCCAAACTCTTCATAGTGTGCTTGGTCACTTGTGTGATCCTTTGGCAGCAGAGGAGGAACTGCAGACTGTCTTTCTCATCCCTGTAGAATGTAAAAGCATGGAGTTATGTGCATGAGACATGTATTTCCAGGGCACTTAAAACATTGGGGTAGTTTTGAGTAATAACATAGCATTTTCTTACCTTGATAAATAGCTGAATGTATCAGATTTTTTGTATTAGGAAAAAAAAATTTGTGGCATTTATTTTATTAAGAGATCCATTTTGACAACAGAGTTAACAGTATACATTGTATATTATGTCAGAGTTAGATGAATCTGTTTTAATTTCTTAGGCATCTTAGGGGTGAAGAAAGACCAGGCCCCATTTCTTTGCAGGCAGATGAGGCGATTCAGCCAAGAAAAAACACAGGAAAGAGCAGGAGGTGCAACTGCAATTTTGAACTTTGAGTACATGGTATCTGGGAGAGGCTGTGAACCTGGCTATCTAGTGGAAGTCTGCTAGAATTCCTGTGATTTCTACTCTTTACCATTGCTGTTCATATGATATTGATAGTGCTGAGGTGAGTCATTTCTTTTTCTTAACTAACACTGAGGCAGGAGAATTTCTTTACAAGTATTGCCTCTTGAAAGTGCTGGACCAATGCTACTGGAACCATTCGTGGATCAAGCCCTCTAAAGGGCAGTGGATACTATTGCTGATACACAATAGTCGTAAGACTGACCATGGCTTGCGTTTGAGAAGAGCAGCAGTTCTTCTATTTGCAACTTTGTATGGAAGGAGTCTAGGTAAGGTAAAGGAATGTCACTCCCAATATTGTCACAGGTCTTATCCATAAATTGTACTGAAGGTGTCTTTGTTCCACGCATGTCAGTACAGATTCTTTTAGTGAGGCGAATTCTCTGAGCCTGTTTGCGTGATGAGAGTTAACCCACTGCTCACATGGGGCTATAAGATGAATGAATCCACAGTTCCTTTTCACAGACCAGTAAATCTGTACTTAGTAAAAATCCAAACACTTGGTTGGTTGTTGCCTGATTTTTGATTATTTTTTTATCAATGTTGGGTTTTTTTTATTTAGTTCTCTTTTTAAATTTCATTCCCTTATAAAAAGAATTGCAGTTTCATCTGAGTGGTTTCTACTAATGTTTCGTTCTTATGACAGAGTATAAGCCTCAGGTTTTAAGAATCTTGTTTCTTGTAAAGAAATAACATTGGTTATGAGTCCACAAAGTATTTTTACACTGCTTTGGATGTGAGGTACATTCTTAAGATATGCTATTTTCTAAGTAATTCTTGAACATGAAGGTCAGAGGTGTTTACAAGAAGGTTTGATGCCTAGAGGGCACAGAAATGCTCTAGTATACTTTTCATGTGATAAGCTGAGTCACATATGTAAGATGTGGGTCTGAGTTTCTTCTCCTGGGTCCTAGCGTGAGGAATCAGTTATCTTTTCATTCTGTTATTGTGAAGTGAAATTCAAACCCTACAAAGGACTCACCTGATATATTCTCTCTTTTGATGCCATACTGGTTCTTAATACTGACTATTCTGCTGTTTACTCCTGCCATTCATATGGTATTAGCAATGTGGTGTTCAGAACCTTTCAATATTTATGATGTCTTAATTACAGCAGTAGGTCATTATTGCAGTGCTTGTGATTGTTATCCAAGATGAGGAGCGGTATTATGATTCAGTGACTATTGTGTCCTTGCAACACTTTTTCTTTACTATTATCTACGCCAGCAATCTAGCCAAATTGTACCTGCTTCTGTTATATCAATTAGTCAGGTCTTTTTCATCCCAAGCATGCGAACCTTGTATTTGATTGAAACACCTGTCTCAGACTCTGAGGAAGAGGAGTTGCAGGCTGTTAATCATACAGTTTCTATGCTGTATTATCTTTATCTGAGACATTGTACTCAAATTACAGCCAGATACTTATAAAAGCTTTCAAGAGTTACTGCACAGAATGACAGTCACACTGGAGATTCCAATGGAAGCTGTCCCGAAGAAATCGCATAAGTTTCTGGACATATTATGTACCTCTATGCCAGCATGCCTTATAATTCCCATAAATGAGGGCCTGTTGGAGTCAGCCAAATTACTCTAGCAGATGCCTGCTTGTTTAGTGTTGACAGTCTGGATGGGTGGATTGTTGTTACCCAGTGCTTTCAGCAAGCTTTGAATAAGTCTATAAATGCTGGTGCCAGGATTGTTAACTGTGGCAGTCTACAAAGATCAATGCAGCAAGTGATACCTGAAAAGGAAACTGAACTTTCCAAGACTTGTTTTAAAGTTTTAGAAAGCAGGTATTATTTATTGCAGCGCTGGGTGCACGGGGGATTTCTCCTCCTAGCGTGCACACCGGCTTCTGGACAGAAAATTAGTTATACACTATAATCATGCATAATTCATAACATATTTACATATTCTTAAACAATTGGTTAATTTTCTCTCGCTTTTCATGTAAATTACTTCGCGTGCTCAGTTTTCCTTCTCCGCCCCTTTCTTTTGGGTCTGGGGTGTAATTAGGGTAGGTGGTCCGTGAGTCGGTGGTCGCGATCTCCCCCTGCCGGAATTACCTTTTCCCCCAAGTCACTGCATGTTCACAGTTTAGAAAAACATGATAACAAAGTTTATGCAGTTTCTGCAGTTTCTGGGATGTTCCCTCCAAGGGCAGACAGTTCTTGATAGAGTCTCTGTTTTAATCACTGCTGACAGCTTCAAGGATGGACGTCTTGTTAGTTTCTTTAGGTATGTGTAAATCACCTACTGCCGACTAAACCCTTCATGAAACTGCTACACAAAACTTTAACCACTTTATTGTTGGGTAACACAAGTTAAAGAATTACACAAAATTTTAGCTAATTAGAAGCATAAACAACTTTTAAATTATCTCATTCTAGTTATGAACTAATGCTGTTTTAATCAGGCATGTTTTCAGGGAAGATAGCATTGCTGTCAGTGAAATATCAATAATTATTTGCATTGAGATAGAATCACAAAAAGTTTGCCTTAGCCAGAGTTGTATTTTGTCAGACTCGGTTAATTTCCCAGCAAAAATTTAAAATGGTTAGCCTAGTCTATCCCTGTGTATAGGTCTTGTTTGGCATACCTCATATTTTGAATATTAAGTGTCACTTTGCCTGAAGGCAAGCAGCATCAGCTATCTTCCTTGGGAAATGTACTGCTGCAATGACTTTTTCCAAACATTATGACTTGAACTTGGTCATTCACTTAGATGCCAAGTTTTGGATAAATTCCTGTTTGCAGCTGAAATTACTCTCTCACCATTTTGGGGGATGCTGTCTACGATTCATAGTTGTATCCACATTGATTCATATTTAAAGAATAATTACTTGCTGACAGTATGTCTGATTAACTGAGATGTTATCTCCATGCATCTCATAGCATACTCTGTTTTCATTTTTGCTCTCCCTGCCTGCTATGGACATTGAGTTTTAAGTGACTTTCAAGGGAACAAGGGTTCCTTGCCTTTTATGCTGTACATGTGGGTATGAGGCAACTGAGTACAGATGATATTTATATACAAGATCTTCATTTTTTTAAAATGGAATTAGTACATAGACACAAAGAATAGAAGCAATCTAAGTTACAGCTTTAACTGGATGATTCATTGCTACTTTGTATGGACAGTGATTCTTTTTAGATATGTAAGTGATTTCTCAGTGTTGTTCTACTTAGGATCTCAACTCAGCGATAGGTTTTGTTCCTTACCATCTACTGAACCCTTGTTTACTGTATCACACTTCAAACCAGCTTATCCTTCAAAATAACGGGCCTATTGCAAAAAAAAGAAATTAAAAAAAAATCCCCAGCACTGTCTTAGTTAGTGTTATGTAGGGATCTCATCAATGTTTTCGACAAATGTTTTCCTGTCATGATCAAGAATTGGTTCCCACTACCTGCTGATTGAGAGATGCCTTTCTACATCATTTCATTACAATCATTAATTTTAAATAAACACACTAGGCAATTTCTGGCAAGGAACAATCAAGTTTTAAGATCAGATTTCATCATAAAATCTATAAATTCTTGCCTGCTGGAAGGGCAACGCAGCAGGCCACAGCAGTCCAGGAGACATCTGGAGTGCACTGATGATGACTTCTTGACACAGATTGACTGAAAAGCTGGTAAGAAGGGAGCACTCTGGACCTGGTACCAATAATTAGCAACTGGACGTGAAGGCTGGTGTGACTTTGGCTGTAGTGACTGTGAAATGGTGGAGTTCAGGATCCTGAGAGAAAAGAACAGGGCAAATAGGACAACTTCAAATTTCAGAAGAACAAACTTTGCTCTGTTTAGGGTTCTGCTTGGGACAAACCCATGCGATGAAGTCCTGAAGAGAAGAGGGGACCAGGATTGCTGGGTCACCTCCTCTAAGCTCAAGATTTGTCCATCTGAAAGTCAAGGGAAGATGGCAAGAAGCATGTGTTGATCAACAAGAAGCTTCTGACAAAACTCAAACATAATCATAAGGGATGCGGAAGTAGGGACAGGTAAGCTGGGCAACTATATAGAGAGACAGTGTGTGAGGACTGGCTTAGAAAAATCAAAGACCAGATGGAGTTGAATTTGGTGAGGGATGCAAAAGGCAGAAATGAGTTCTACAGCTTTATCAGCAGAAAAAAGGAAGAATTTAGAAAATGTGAGTTTTCTGCTCAATGGTGCAGGGGACCAGGCACCAAAGGACATAAAAAGGTTAGAGTACTCTGTTGGTTTTGCCTCGGTCTCTACTGATAGGATTTGTCTTCAAGAATCCCATGTCCCTGAGTCCAGAGGGAGCACCTGGAGTAATAAGGACTCTCCTTCGGTAGAGGAGGAACAGGTTAGGGAGCATTTAAACTAACCGGATGTACATAAGGGGGATGTCCCTGTTTTGAGCAGTGGTTTAAATTAGAAGATCACCTGAGGTCCATTCCAACCTCAACCATTCTGTGATTTGTAATTGAGTTCATTTTTTCATCTCAATGGAATCTCTTGTTTGCCAAATGTACATTTTGGTAAACATTAGTATACTGTCGTGGTTTTTGGACTGAGGGTCGAGACAAGAACTGACAGGGAGCAGCCACCAACCACGGTCCCGGGCAAAACATGACTCAGGCTTTCTTCTTAAAACAATTTATTAACAGTTACTTAACAAGAGACACAAGGGAACGAAACCGGTTACTTGAGAGGAGAAAGAGAAAACAAGGCCAGATCTTAAAACAACACTTCCCCACGCCCTATTTCCTTTTGTTCCTGGCTCTACCTCCCCCCCGGCGGTGCAGGGGGACAGGGAATGGGGGAGTGCAGGTCAGTTCATCCATGTTGTTAACTGCCGCTCCTTTCTTAAAGGAGGAGTCCTTACACCATTTTTCCCTTGCTTCGGTGGATCCCCTACTCACGAGGAAAAAATCCCCAAACTTTTCCAGCGTTAAGTCCTGCCTGCAGGATTGCAATCCTTCCCCATGGATTGCACCAGTTCGGGCTTTACCAGTCTCGGCCTCTTAGGGAGCTGCTGCCACTCGCGTCGGCGTGGGTCGTCCCACGGTCTCCAGATGCCTCCACGACCTCGTCGTGCATTTTCATGCCCATTATTAACAGGACCTCGTTGTGCATCCCCATGCTCCACGACCTCTCCTGGGCTCAGGCATCTCTTCCCTGACGTGGGTTTCTCCACGGGCCACGAGTGGGTCTCTCCTCCACCGAGTACACCCTGGCTGCAGGGGGGCCGCCCGCCATCTTCACACCGATTGCAAGGGAAACCTCAGCTCCAGTACACCTCCTCCTGCTCCATCTTGACTGACCTGGTCGCTGTGGTTGTTTTCTCTTAGCTCTTAATCCTCTCTGGGGGAGCTCGGCCCGGCGGGCACCCCGGGAGCGAGGCGCTTCCCGAGCCCGCCCCCGCCCCCATGCGGCTCCCCCGGCGCCATCTTGAGCACATGGCGCTGGCCCGGGCCCGAGCGGCCGGCCAGCCGGGAGCGAGGGCAGCGCCCTCCGCCCCTCTCCTCGCTCCTGGGCCAAAAGACCCTTTCCCGCCCCTTTGTCCCAACTTAAATAGGGCAATTCGCAGAGGCGCCGATTTGGCGCAACCTCCCCCCGGGGAGGATGGGACTCAGATCTGGTGGCACAGGGAGCAAATCCCCTCCCCTGCCACCAGAACACCCTCCCACATCAAACTATCACATATACCATTAGCTTAACTTTCTTTTAATTTATTATCTCCTGTTTTGGAGGATGTATATTTAACCTGCATTGATTTATTAGTTCTTCTACCAAGGAATCTGAAATATTCAACAAAAATACTTTCTTCAGGATGTAAAAGTGAGTGGAAACAAGCTTAATTACAACATGATCTGTAAGTGGTAAGAGTGAACTGGTTTCCTTTCTGATCTTTTGTAATGAAAATTATTCTTGTTCCTTTACTTAGTGAATAAATGTCTGAGTTTAACATTTAGCATAAGTATTTTTAACCTGAAGTGATGAACTTGTTCTTTCTGTCTTGCAAGTCAAAAATATCTGTCTTGCAATATCACTGCTTCTTGCAAGAACAATTTTAATCATTAACAACTTTTCTCAGCGTTTGTATTTGTGACTTCTACTTCATGCATTTATCATTACTTCTAATTTTAAAATGTAATTACAATAACATATTTTACGTTAATGTGTTCAATAAAGCCATAGAACGTTCCAGAAAATGTAATACAAGACTTTTGAATATGGAAATGTCACATTTATTGGTGGAAAATGATATATGTGATATATATTTAGCTATATATTCATTGGTGGAAAGTAGTGGAGAGTCATTTTTTTCTTCGTGTTTAATGAATGGCCAATAAGTGTGTATTTATTATGTTCCATATGGTTATTAAGCATGAATAGAAACAGAAGTCGGAGAAAATAAAGAGAAGTCAACTCATGTGGTATAGTTCCACACTTCTTGACAGTTTTGTACAAAGAACATGACCTACTTGGCTTCTGAATCTGACTTAATTTCTAATTTATGCGTAATATGTAATATTGGCTCTAAACTGAATATATGGTATTGAAATCATGCAGT
The DNA here is from genome assembly GCF_009769465.1 of Tauraco erythrolophus. NCBI lineage: Eukaryota > Metazoa > Chordata > Aves > Musophagiformes > Musophagidae > Tauraco > Tauraco erythrolophus. The sequence goes on along the minus strand of NC_141468.1, from coordinate 65,052,174 downwards.
AATATGTGAAGAACTGCGTGGTAAGATGTGAAGATGTCCAGGGTAGATGCCAAGCTGGTTCATTCATCTCCTCCTCATATAAGTAAGTTGAAAGAGGAAAAAAAAAGTTTCTTATCATTATTATGATATTTTTATAGTAAACTGGTGCTTAAGCGCGCTTACGTATTGGTCCTTGTTTGGCACTCTCCTTGCACCATCATTTCTGATTACATAATCTTTTGAGTATTTTTGTTGAAGTCATAGATAATCTTAAATACAAACAGTGTTTTGATGTTAGAAAAATGTATTAATTGCAATCATCTGGATTTTTTCCTGTTGTTGAATTTTCTTTCATAAACAGGCAAACATTCTAGAATGGTAAGGAAATTGTTTATCATCAGCATAGTAAAATGGGTACAAAAGCTCAACAGTTACATTGACATTGATTATATTGAATAAGATTGTCCCTGCAGTATTTGCCACATGATGGTTGTGCAAAATCGTGCTTCCGATGATATACTTAATTGTAGTCCTTTAAAAATTTTTTCATTAGAAATAGGCAAGCTCTACATTTTCCTAGGTATTATCATTAACTTTACATATTTTTGAGAGCTGTAGCGCTTAATGAAAAATTGGTTTTAATTATCAAGAGAAGCTTGTATAACGTTTTTTTTCCTATTTTGAACACTAACTTGTTACTTCTTTAAATCATTTAGAGATGAAGCTTATTAAATCAGTAACCATTTTATCAACCAAAAGAGAACATTGAAGTTAAACTTATAATTAGACTTAGGCATATACCTGTTTTACAGCAGCATTTGGCCATCAGATAATGAACTAAGTAGTGAAAATACAGTGAAATATAAAGCAGGTTGTTTTTTTATCAGAAGTAATTATAGTTTTAAATATAAAGATAATAAATTTATGTTGATGATGTATTCCATTGTTTGTTTTGAGAAGTATGATATATGTTGAACTGAGCCTGTAAATGAGAATGTAATGTTTTGTTACCTGTGTGTATGTGCCTAGATTTACAATAGTTTGAAAACGTAGTGTGTCTGTCTCACAGAAATTTTGTATGTGAGAGGTTGAGGTTATGCTTTCACAAATGTCAAATCCGTGACATATATAAGTAGCGTCAATGAATACATTCTGTATGTGTCATCTGCTTGTTTTAAGAATTAAAAAGTTTGAATGCAACCTTCTTGCATTCCTTGGTCAAAACCAGCCAGATATTTAGTTTTTATTAGTCCAAAACAGCCCATAGGTAGAGCAAAATGACTATTATTGCAAAACACTTCTCGTATTGACCAGCAATAGCTTTTCATTAAAGTAAAAGTATCTGTGTAAATACATACGTAGGCAAAACCACAGTAAAGTTAGTTATCTTTGAATATTCTGGAACTGGGAAATGGATCTTATTGAGATCTTAGTAAGAAATGTCAAGTCAATGCATAGCCAGACAATGAAATATCTGATCTTACATGTTAACGTGTCACAAGGTTAAAAAAATACTGTTGGTGTATGACTGAACAGAACATGGCCAAGAGCCAGAGTATTTGGGAAGAAAATTCGCAAGGAGAAGTGTAAATATTTCTGTCAAGTTATTTATAATACTAATAACAGCAGTTACTATTATTACTTATTAGCTTGTTGGAATCCCCAAATGCTAGGCATGTTAGTTAGTCTTGGCAAAAGGTGACAAAAGGCAGGTAACGCAGTCAAAGGTCAGTAATAAATTTTGTAATATTACATCACCTTTAAGCATCTAGCAATACTGGATCTTGGAGACAGCTGGCTACTTTTCTTTAAGAGTAAGAGTCGTATACGTATGTAAATATTAATTCTAACTGTGAGCACTCTAGTTCACAAAAGAGAAAAGGAACATGTTTGGTACTCTGGGCGGAAGAACATATGTCCTTGGAGACTTCCAAAGGGAAGGCCTAGAAGATCACTACTGACAACTAGTAAGGTTGGAAAGCATCAAGTCAATAGACTGTAAAGGTGGTTTGTGATTTAGAGATGTTTGTAGGTCTTGCTGATGAGGAAAGGTTATGCTGTGAACTAAATGTAGCTTTTTCCCTTTCAAGCTGATCATATGCTTTGTCCTATTTGGAGAACAATACTTAATGTGTTTTGCTTGTTAGAGTGGTTCCTTTCATTACTTAAATTTTTGTGTTCCTTTGTGACTATAAGTTCTTTCTTGATGTAACCCCTGCATGCTTTACAAACTTATCCATAATACCTTTTACCTGCATATCTAATGTCATTTTTGCACCTGAGAAGAGGACCATGCCTCCTCTTTTCTTCACCTTCACAAAAATTATCATCCTCACTCATTTTCCTGTAATCTTGTATAAACATAGCTTGTTTTTAAATTGTGCATTTTCTTCCTAAGATGCATGCTTAGTTTGTAAATTAGAATCAAGCATGTTTGTTAGCTCCAGTATAAATGGAATTATATTTTGTTTAATGATATTCTGTTTGCAGAACCTGTTAAAGGAATATGTGTTTTGAATTGAAATTGAGTTGAAAATACAAGATAACTCTGAAGGTTCATGGAAGATGACTATGTGCTTTTGGGAATATGTGACGTATCACTTCTTTCTTTGGTAGATAAGTGTCAGTTTAATCAGAGGTTCATCTAGACACCTCTAGTAAATTATGAACTTTATGTTCCTTTAAGTTTTCAAATTAGGAAGGAGGTTTAATTGGTAAGTAATGAATCAACTGTAATGCCTAAAATAAAAAAAAAATGCAGGCAGAATAGATTTCTTGTCTGTTTTCCTATATAAAGCTTGAGTCAGCATGAAGTATGCTATATACAGTTTTTCATATGGTGCTTAATAGTCACAAAACTAATCAGAGATGATCCCTCTTCAGTCTTTGCAGTCCCATGTGAACTGTCCAAAGGGCTATACTAAGAGTAAGAAACTGCAACTGCACTGTGGTTGCCCACCAGTCATGTTTAAGCATGACTGACTGTATATTCAGCCATTTGAAAAAATGTATCCTGTTAACAAAAGAAATACCTGCGTATGTGGTTAGGTTCATGCGCACGTATCTGAGTGTGTGACTGGAGCCCAGTGTTTGATCTTTTATATAAGCAAAAATCTTTGGAAAGAATAGAAGCTATGTTTTTAAACTAGAACTCTACTTTTAATGTTGTCCATCTGCAGTAGGTAGGTATGCAAGAAGTATTATATTTGACTTTGCATGTATTTTTCTGGCATAGAACATGGAAAAGGATGCTTTCAAATGTTCTGAACCATTCATTTACTTCTACAGCTTAATCTTTCTTTATATCTATCATCATGTCTCCCGTAGTGTAACATGCTCCACTGTTTTTGTATATTTTATATCCAGAATTGGGATGCATCCTTGCATTTTTCATAAGAAGCATTGTAGTTTTAAAGTTTCTTGATCATTTCTGGTGGGTTTATTTTGTGTGTAATAAAGCTTGTAGAATTTGCTCAGTGATTTCTATATCTGCTCTAGTAGCTTGCTATTTAGCTAACGTATTTCAAATGTACTTTCAAAAATCTCAAAATACGGATTAGATTGTTTTATCTATAGGCTAGTGGAGAAACATAGGGGTTTTTTTATAGTTGCCTATGTACGCTGTATCTGCTTTTAACTTATAAGGATCAGAGGTTAAAAACATTAAGGTAATTTTTAAAGAATAAATTAAAATAAAATAAAAAGGAATTTGTGAGGATAATTTTGACCAAAAAAAAAGTTAGGAAATTATAGAACACCTTTATTCTTTGTAATTGATTTGTTTACCACATAACATATCTACAGTTCTTGAAAATATTCTGTGTTTGCAACACCATGGAGAATTTGGCCTTCTAAAATAATAGGGCAATGAGTAGTAATCCAACTGTAGGAGTTTAAACTATAAATGGAAAAGTTTAAAAGAGGAGCTGAAGCTGTAGTTAGCTAATAAGACAAGCAATGAGCTAAATCGTATAATTTCATCCTTTTAATCAACAGTTTCCTGATATGTATGGTGATTCAGGATCTGGGTGAGGTAAATAACATAACTAGTTTTGTGTAATTTATTCATGGGATTCATTTGTCACTTACAGAATCGAAATGTGTTAGTTAAGCACTTGAGAGTCAAAATAAGGCTTGTCTGAAGCATTCACAGGTATACAATTATCACATTTTAACTAAAATACTTGTTAAAGTGTGACCTTTCATGTAAAATACAGACATATACAGACACAAAAATACTTTTTGTTAAGAATTTTTTTCTGTGGAAGTCTGTGCTAAGTGCTTCTGCAAGTGAGAGACTACTGGTAGCAGGAATACTATTCATGGAAGAGGTGACAAAGAACTGCAAGTGAAACTTGGTGAATAATCACATTTGCTTCATCCTGTTTAGAGGATAAAAAGAAAGGTGGATTTATATCAACAAAGCACTTAACCCCATTTCTAACTTAAGCATGTGAACAGTATAGCCAGTTATTAACTCAGACAACTCCTGCGTTTTACAGCACTGGCTGGGTGATACTGCCCTGTGTTACAATGATTACACTGTTCTATTGCCATCAAGGCTCCTAAAATGGCTTTTAACGGCACAGTATATCTGTTCATCAACTGCTGCTGCATAACTGGGGCAGGTAGCATACTACAATAGGTTCATCAGTAACATAACAGCTCTCTTCTCATTCCAGTTTGGTGATTTCGTGTGTAGTCAGGGCAATTTAGTACAATGATGGTGAATATTAGTTCTTGTTACTGGCATCTAATTTTACCCTCAAATGAGAACATGACATTACATAATTCAACTGTAATACAACCCTCCACTGATTTGGAAAAAAAAAAAAAAAAAACAACCAAAAAACTATTCTTTAGCAGAATGCTGAGAAACAAGTATTTCTGTCTGACAGATGCCATTTCATTCAGGTCTTAGTTTTGTATCTGGCTGGCTCCAGAAACTGATGGGAAGTAAGGGCATTTGCACTGCATATTTTACATGTACCTCACCACACCTAGGTAATTTATTCACCTGTAGATTATTCACCGAGAAACGTACTTGAGGCTTAATATTGTATCTGAGTAGAAGCTGAATTTATTACCTAACCTTGCCTGATCTGTAAATAGGACATAAATTTCACAAAATTATTGTGATGCTCTTGTCCTTCTACCCCATTGCCTAATGATCGTGCGATTTGTATAATATTTATTTTTGGTAGAGCATTTTTAGTTTTCCTTGAGTGAAGATAGTACAGCTGATCATGGCCCCTCTGGACATTCTTTCCTATTCTCCCCTTAACATCATTGTATATAATGGTGACATGAACAAACAAACCCCAACAAACTTGGGATTGATTGTGTGCAAGAAGGATGTTCCACAGGAAATTAAATGTTCTCTAACCCAAAAAGGAATGTTGAAATTTCTAACATATACCTGATGATTTTTAGCCTGACTCCTTAAGGAAATGAGACTTAGACGGTCACACTGTGTGTAGATTTTGTAAGACTCTGTTGTCAGCTTCTACCTCTTTGCCAATTTCAACCAAATTTGTTTGGGGGGTGGAGGAGAAGTATGGATCTTGCAGATAAATAACATCCTATTGGTTTCATTAAAATAAGTGACAAGAAGAGGAGGGACCCATTAAGTTTCTCAACTGAAAGACAAGCATCTGTTTCAGTTCATGCTTTCTTAGGCTCTAGGGAATGAATGTGGATGAGAGTTCCAACTACATGAAAAGCTTCAACTGGAGCTCATAATAATGACATAATTTTTAAGCAAAATAAGCTTCATTAGTTTCAATACTCATGGAAGTGTTTGTTTAGATTGAAACTGAGTTCTAGTCGATGTAGCACCATTTAAAAACATGAGCATGAGATGAAAATGTAATCCCAGCTGTCCCGATGATTTATTCTATGACACTGGACACTTGCTTTTACTGATGTTTCCCCCACCACCCCCAACCCTTTCATTTAAGTTAAGTATCCTGCACCCATGGAGACTGTTAGCCTTCTTTTGCAGCAAGGTCACACTGCTGGATCATGTTCAGCTTGGTGTCCACTAGCACCCCAGGTCCTTTGCTGCCAAACTGCTTTCCAGCATAGTACTTGTACATGAGGTTGTTCCTCCCCAGGTGCGGGACTTCTTGCTGAATTTCATGAGGCTTCTGTCAGCCCATCTTTGGATGTTGAAAGGAGTTAGTCTGAAGCCTTCAAATTAGGAATAATTATTCTGAAGATGTCCATCTGATGGTTTGGTATTTTTTTTATTTTGTTTTGTTTTTAAATACGTCGGTTATAATTCAGATAAAGACTTATCAGAAAGCTCTAGTTAGAGAAGTATTGGGCTTACTGCATTTTCATTCACAACAGTGAATTTTCCTAACAAGGATGACTTTTTAAATCCCATATGTAGTAACATTCTAAAGCTCAGCTTTTCTCAGTTTTTGAAAGAAATTAGTGGCTTTATAAGATAGGAAGTAGCTTGTAAAATTTTCATTTTATATCACTTACTTCATGCACACACAAGTAGAAATTTTTGTAAATTCTTTCCTTCTAGAAATCAAAACAGCTTTTCAAGTACAGTAAATACATGCTCAGGAAAGAAGCCAAGCATCTTTTAAGAGCAACGTTTTGTACCAGATTGGGATGATACTATGCTTCCTGAGTTGGTGGAATGACATGGATCTGAATGATGTTGGCAGGAAGAGCTTTAGAGCAATTTATTAGCATTTGTTCTAGACCCATCAAATCCTAACAGAAAGAGAAGGGGAAGAAAACAAAGATAGTGCTGTTTTCTCACTGACAGTTCCAAAAATCTTCCCCAGGTGCAGGACTTTGCACTTTCCTTTGTTGAACTCCTTTAAGTTTTGGTTGGCCCATTTCTCTAGCCTATCAAGATCCCTTTGAATGGCAGCACAAACCTCTGGTGTATCAGTCACTTTTCCTGATTTTGTATCATGAGCAAACTTGCTAACGATATACTCTGCCCCATCATCCAGGTCATTAACGAAGATGCTGAATTACACCTGGTACTGAACCTGGTTTACACCCTGGGGTGCGTAGCTAGTTACTATCCTCTAACTGGACTTTGTACCACTCATCACTACCCTCTGGGCTCCACCATTCATCCAATTTGAATCCACCTTACTGTCTGCTCATCCAGCCCATGTTTCATCAGCTTCTCTGTGACAATCTTACAGGAGACAGTAATGGAAGCCTTACTAAAGTCTAGGCAGACAATATCCAAAGCTCTCCACTCATCTACCAAGCCAATCATATCATCATAGAATGTTACCAGGTTGGTCAAGCATGCCTTCCCTTTTGGGAATCAATGCTGGATATTCCTAATGACTTGTCCTTCATGGGCCTGGAAGTGGTTTCCAGGATTAGTTGTTCCATCTCCTTCCCAGGGACAGAGCTAAGGTTGAGCAGCCTGTAGCTCCCTGGGTTGTACTACTTGCCCTTTTTGAAGACAGGAATGACATTTGATTTCCTACAGTCTCAGCCACTTCTCTCAATTGCCATGATAATGTAAAGATTAGTGAGTGGCCTTGAAATGTCATCAGTGAGCTCCCTCAGCACTAAGGTATATCCTGTAAGGACCTGTGGACTTATGTATGTCTCGCTTGTGTAAGTATTCCCTGACCTGATCCTCTTCTCCTGACGATAAATTTTCATTGCTCGAGACTTTGCCCCAGGTTGCCAGGGCGTGTGATTCTGGAAGGCTAATACTGATAGTAAAGACTGAGGAACAGAAAGCATTCAGTACCTCTGCCTTTTCCATGTCGTAGTAGGGCCCCTACTCCATTCAGCAGCAGGCCCATGTTTTCTCATCTTTCTTTTGCCACTTCTGTGCTTATAGAAGCCCTTCTTGTTGCCTTTGGCATCCCTTACCAAATTCAGTTCCAAGTGGGCTTTGGCTTTCCTAAATTCACCTCTGCATGCTTAGACAGTGTCTCTGTCTCTCCCAGATTTCCTGTCCCTGCTTCTATCTTCTGTATTCTTTTTTTTTTACCAGGAGTTTTGCCAGGAGCTCCTGGCTTATCCGTGCAGGCATCTTGGCATTTTTGCCTGACTTCCTGCTCATTGGGATGGACAGCCAAGCTTGGAGGAGTTGGTGCTTGAATATTGTTGTGGTTTAAGCCCAGCTGGCAATTAAGCACCGCACAGGTGCGCACTCACTCCTCCCTGGTGGAATGGGGGAGAGAAACAGAAAGGTAAAAGTGAGGAAACTTGTGAGTTTGAGAAAAAGACGGTTCAATAGGGAAAGCAAAAGCAGCACACACAAGCAAAGCAAAACGGGGAATTCATTCACCACTTCCCATCGGCAAGCAGGTGTCCAGCCGTCTCCAGAAAAGCAGGGCTCCATTGCTTGTAACAGTTACTTGGGAAGACATTGCTCCAAACCTTTCCCCCACATAAGAAGTATGCTTCTTACTTCTCATATGAATATATTGAGTTTCTGATCATTAGCTCCAATCTCTTTGTTGGCTAGCTAGTCAGGAAAAAATAACTAGTTTTAAAACCTTCATCTTCCTATACTGGAAGAAACTAAGTCACCTATTAACCTTTGCTAGATTATATGGGTTGGGTTTCTACAGTTCAATGTCTAATGTAAAATCTTGATTTAACTACATGAATTATATAGTTTATTGCATTAATATAGCCTGCAAAACAGCTGTTGAACTTCCTTTGCTCTAATCTGTGAAATTTAAACTTCAAAGCTTGCACCAAAATACACATTGAGATTATGAACTTCAAGAATTCTTACGCACTATATAATTCATTGTTATCCTGTTGCTTTGTATAGGCTTAATTTACCAGAAACTTTGAATCTGAAAATTCAAATGTGATTTTTGCTGTTGCTTATTATAAGGCAAATATTAAAAAACAGTAGAGTCATAAATGTAATAGAAAATGTATTGCAAAAAAGGGAAAGCTTTTTTTGTGTTCTGTTGATACCCTTTCAAATACCCAAAAGGTATGTTAACTCTGTGAAGTGGTGTACCATATGCAAGAATGCCTCTGTTTTCCAAATATTACATCATATCTATTCAGTATGACAATAGCTTTAGGCATGAAATAAAGCTGTGATTGCCATTATTTTAGACTTATGTGGAAAGATGTTTAAGGTACTGCTGGAAATACTGCATTGAATTGCACTTATTTCCCAGATTTGTATTGGGCTAAAAGAAGTCATTAGCAATTTGCATTTTGAGAGCATTGTTGATACAATATGGTGGTGTGAGTCACCAAAAGCTTAGTGATATAAAGAATTACAGCCTGAAGGAAAAAGAATATAGTTTGCCCAGAGTACTGCATCTCATTTAGTATATTATGACCAGAGATTTGAATTGCCTTTTTATATCTTGTTTTTCAAAATATGAATTTAGTGCTGGTAAAAGGTACTGACTCAGAGTTTTGAAACAATTCCTCTGTGTCCTTGAACAGACACAGCACAAACAGCAGCAATTTGTGTCTGAACAGATGTAGCACAGGCAGCAGAATTGTGATCTTCCTCACATGATTCAACTATGTGCCTTGAATATAACTGTAGAGTGGTGACGGGAAGCTTCTGGGTTGCATGTCAAAATTGTCGTGTGTTCCCACTGTCAACAGAACACAGAAACTGCTTTGGTGCCTTTAGTGGTGCTGTGCCAAGATTTATTTTTCCCTTGTCTGTTGCTCTCCTGGGCTACTAACTATGAAATGGACTGGTATGATGATGACAGCAATATTAACAGGTGATCAAAAATGTTAGTCATCGTTTAACCCTTGGTTCCTTTAAGAGGCAAGCTAACACTTTAACGAGACTGGGCATATTTCAATTTCTGATTTACTGATTGCTTCTTAGGCAGTCTTAACTGGCAATATAAAATATGACTTCCGATGATCTCTGATACACACAAATCTTTCTTCAAAATTCACTATCTATAAAGCTTTTCATGAAAGAATATTTGAAAGGAAGAATGTAAGCACTAATTTGGAACTGAAGAAGTGGAAGACTGTGATTTCGTTAATGGGGAGCAAATAATTTAGGGCCTATCCCATGGAAACATAGAATCATAGAATGGTTAGAGTTGGAAGGGGCCTCAAAGATTATCTAGTTCCAGCCTCTCTGCCATGGGCTGGGAAACCCTCTACTACACCAGGTTGCCCAAAGCCTCATCCAACCTGGCCTTGAACACTGCCAGGGATGGGGCACCTACAACTTCTCTAGGCAACCTGTTCCACTGCCTCACCACCCTCTGAGGGAAAAATTTCTTCCTTAGATCTAATCAAAATCTGCCCTCTTTCAGTTTAAATCCATTGCCCCTTGTCCTGTCACTACACACCCTTGTAAAAAGTTCCTCTCCAGCTTTCCTGTAGGCCCCCTTTAAGTACTGGAAGGCTGCTATAAGATCACCTGGAGCCTTCTCTTCTCCAGGTTAAACAGCCCCAACTCTCTCAGCCTGTCTTCATAGCAGAGGTGCTCCAGCCCTCGCATCATCTTCGTGGCCCTCCTCTGGACTCGCTCCAGCAGCTCCATGTCCTTCTTGTGTTGGGGACTCCAGAACTGAACACAGTATTCCAGGTGGGGTCTCATGAGATCAGAGTAGAGGGGCAGAATCACTTCCCTCGACCTGCTGGCCACGCTTCTTTGGATGCAGCCCAGGACACGGTTGGCTTTCTGGGCTGCCAGCGCACATTGCCGGCTCATGCTGAGCTTCTCATCCACCAGCACTCCCAAGTCCTTTTCCTCCTTGCTGCTCTCAATCCATTCTCTGCCCAGCCTGTACTTGTGCTTGGGATTGCCCCGACCCACGTGCAGGACCTTGCACTTGGCCTTGTTGAACCTCATGAGGTTCTCACAGGCCCACCTCTCCAGCCTGTCAAGGTCCCTCTGGATGGCATCCCTTCCCTCCAATGTGTCCACAACACCCCACAGCTTGGTGTCATGTGCAAACTTGCTGAGAGTGCACTCGATCCCACTGTTCATGTCTCCAACAAAGATGTTAAATAACACTGGTACCAGTACTGACCCCTGAGGAACGCCACTCGCCACTGGCCTCCACTTGAACATTGAACTGTTGACCACAACTCTTTGAGTGCGACCATCCAGCCAATTCCTTATCCACTGAGTGGTCCATCCATCAAAACCATGTCTTTCCAGTTTAGAGACAAGGATGTGGTGTGGGACAGTATCAAATGCTTTGGATAAGTCCAGGTAGATGATGTCAGTTGCTCTTCCCCTACCCATCAATGCTGTAACCTCATCATAGAAGGCCACCAAATTAGTCAGGCAGGATTTGCTCTTCGTGAAGCCATGTTGGCTGTCACCAATCACCTCCTTATTTTATATGTGCCTTAGCATAGTCGCCAGGAGGATCTGCTCCATGACCTTGCCAGGCACAGAGGTGAGACTGACTGGCCTGTAGTTCCCTGGGTGTTCTTTTTTCCCCTTTTTAAAAATGGGGGCTCTGTTTCTTAGTCAATTAACAGAAATTCTGTTAATTGACTAAAGTACAATATTTTGTACAAAAGTTTCTGTTAATTGACTAAAGTACAATATTTTGGCCAAACGTGGATAAAACAATTTCTTTTGGCAGAGTAATAGCCTTTGATTATCCTACACTAAAATTGACACAACAGTTTTGAATAGTAGGTTATCTACATGAGAAATTTTCAGTATAAATAAATGTAAATGTGTTTTAACAACAGATAGTTTGGGATCTTTAATCTAGATAAAATTACATCTAGAGTTTTGTTTACTGATAGCTATTACATATAAATAGGAATATTTTTCTTTTTCACTTCTTGTGGAGAACTAAGAGAAAATCCCCCACACCTATTTTAACCTTTCAGTTCTTTCTACTTCAAACTGAATGAACTCTTATTCTACCCAGCGTTCACAACACTGTCCTGATTAGTTCTTTTTTCCTGGCAACTTCTTGTGTTGGTAGATACATAGAGCATGAAAAACAGGGAATAGTATCACCTTTTTTAGCACAGGCTTGCCAGACTGCACAGTAACAGGAAGGGCTGCTATAAGCCGCTGCTGCTGGGAGGCCTCGTTTATTACAACTAGCATTGTTAGTCCAGCATTGACTCTGTAGATTCAGTGGTGTTACCCTCATTGAATCTACATATTTGTTGATGCTTTTGTATTCTATAATCACAATTCATGGTGATACTGCTTATAATGATGTTCCTTTGTAATTTACAACAATTTTTGACTATTTTTTCGTAACTAATTTTTGATAAGCATAGGCATTTTCATAAGCATAAGGGAGAATGTTCATTGGATAACTTTATTTCTTTATTTTTTTTGCCAGAATATGCAAATAGCTGGAGGACACATAGAAACTCCTAGCATTAAAATATAGAATAGTAGCACTACCTCCAGTTTAAAACCTGATCTTAAATTCTTTTGAAGAAAAATGCTGTAATACTGGGAAAACATGTAGCCTTTAAAAGAGAACTTGTAAATTTAAACTGAACAGTTTGGAACAAAATAAGATACTGATGTCTACTTTGTATTTTAACAACAGTATCATGGTAACTCCTCAATACTCTAGAATACACAGAAAAAACCCCCAAAACCAATGCTCTAAAATCTTTTACATTTATGTTTACAGTTCAGACTATAGCCCTTTTTTCAGTGGGAGAACTGAGAGGATCTCATTCTTCTGCTCATTCTTATTACATCAAACTTGTAGAAACTTAGTCTCGGACACCTCTATAGCTTTAGCTTATCAAATTTCTTGAAACATGCAGCCAGTTCAAAGTTGTTAGAAAAGACAGATACACTGCTACAGGTATTATGATCATGCAAGATTTATTTCTCTATGAAACTAGTATAAAAATATTTTAGTGGAGAAAACCTAGTCTTTTATGGGATTTGTTTCCTTGTGTTTATAAAAATTACCACAAACTAAATTTCATGCTTATTGTGCTATTGATTCTTTTGCGTATGCTTCTTCCGAAGAATGTTAGAAGAGTTCTTAATTAGATTCTATTTGAGAAGTTTTTAATGCAATTCAAGATGTTTTTTGCAAAATGGGATTTTTTTCTTCTACATATGTAACCCACCAGAGAGCAACTTCTGTTTCTGTTGAGGCAAAACGTAGTAAAGCATAAAGCTTGGCACAAGCTTGTTCCTCACCATAGGTATTTCTTCAGTCTGAGAAAGAACTCATAGAACCAGCTGATCTAGCTGCCTAAAGGAGACAAGAAGATAGCTTTGTATACTTGTGCAATGTCTTAGCACCTGGCAAAGCTATTCTTAGCGTAAACATGTAAAACACTTAAAAGGATTTATACTGTTGTAACATCTCTTACAATGTGTTAGTGTGCTGGTTTATTTTAAAAAATATTTTTTAATTGGTTAAAAGACCAAAACTGTAAAAATCCCCAAAACTCCGATCTTAACTAGATCAGCCTTGATCAGTATATATTGGGAAGGACAGATCTGTTTAAATATAAATTTGAACTGGATCTAAACTGGGCTCCAAATCTCTTTTAAAGGTGCGAAATTATAGTTCAAAAAAAAGTCTGGAACTTGCTTAAACTCTTAGCATTTGGAAGCATAAATACTTACTTCTGCTGAAGTTAGTATGATTTTTGAATATATATTAGTTTTACAAGAGGGGATATTAAGTTCTTTTTAGCTCCTTGCTGCTATTTCCTAGTGAATCTTGATGGCTGTCAGAAATCTAGAAAGCTACTAGAAGTCTAAGCAGGGAAAAGAGTACTTATATTACCCAGAAAAACTCAGCTGTGGTTTCAGCTGCGTAAAAGGAAAATCCCCACCAGCTCTTTTTTGAAAGTTCTGTGTAAGACTTACACAACTGTGAATCTACTTAATCTAGGTGATGTAACTCATTTTCTTGATGGGATTTTTTTTTTTTCTTTTTATGATGGTTGTATTTTGATAGCTACAAAAATAAGCTTTTTTTTTTTTAATTTGGTAATTAAAAATGAGAGATTTCTTTTTTTCCCCAAAGTTTTTTTTGTGAGGTCTTAATTCGTTTCTATTTAACACCAAAGAGCTAGTCAAAAGAGCATTTGCACTGTGTCTGGCTGTTTCGTAATTAGTAGAATAACCTACTTGTTTTCCTGGAATGTTGTGCATTCCAGTGTGATGCAAAAACACTGAAAAAGATTGCAGAGGAAGGTCGTAGAATCACCATCGCTAGCAATCTTGAAGTCAGTCATGGCTATATCCATCAGTGCCTTTTATTTTTGCTTGTCTTTGCTTTAATGAAATAAATTTCTAATCCCAGGATTGTCTTGGATTTTAAATTGTTTTGTGCCAAAGGCATTGCTGTCTCTTGTCTGGAAGAATGAATAGTTATGATGATTCATTAGTAAGTAATATATTTAGTTATATTTTGTGCCAAAAATGACTAAAATAACTCTTGTTAGAATGTGGATCCAAATACTAGATTTAGTTTCTTGCCTTATTTCATCATTCTGACTCATTATGTCCTTTCTTCAATTTTAGAATTCATACATTAGAAGTCTATCTCTCTTGTTGTCTGCCCATAATAATCTTTACTAAGCAACTTTCCTAATCACTAAGAGTGTAAGAATCAACTAAAGTGGTAAACAATTCCAGATGTGGTAAGAATGAATTATATGTATATATAAAAGGAGAAAAAACATTGTTTGAAATCTTGAATTTTATGAAAAAATAACAAGAAACTTATGGTTGAAGTAAATATTTTAAAGCATTTAAAAATATATCGTCATAAGGGAAAAACAGTCTTTGGCAGTTTTTCTTCTAGAGTTACTGTGTAGAACTTCTGCTGCAGGATCAGGTTTTGGCTGGTAGTATGGGATCTTGAGTCCCCAAGTGGAGGGCAAGCTCTGCACTCATACTGCATTTGAGAAAGAATCCCATGGAAAAGCTAATTATATAACAGAAAGCAGGTGAAGAATTTAAAAATCAGAGTTCATTTTTAATCAGCTATTTTACTTTTAGAATTTAGTAAGTAGCCCACTTGTGAAGAGGGAAGTCAGTAAGATGGAGATTATGCTTTGAAATCCTTCGGCTAGTGGTATGTGTAGATACCAAGATGGAATTTTCCTGAGTGAAACAACATTGCTTAAGATCGTTGAAGTTTTATTGCCTCTCTTACACCATCAGCAGATGGAAGAAAGATTGTCAGGAAAAGAGGAACATAAAGTCAAGTGAGTCCTATCAAAGAGTCTGTAGTGCAATATGATGATCAAGTGCAGTCCTTACAAGTATGAGGAGGAAGGAAGTCGTAAGACCTTAAATCAAGGTTCAGCTTCTGCTTGCGTCTATCAAGATTTGTATAAGTCTGGCAGCACCCTTGGCCTTGGTGGCAGTGGAAAGTGCAAACCCACCAAAACTGATCTTATTGTGGGAGACTCATACAATATCACCTATCCAAAGCCAGGCATAGACAGCACAGAGAGATGATATTTGTCTCAGAGTTAGATAGTACAGTTGTTGCCTCTCATTTCAGCCCAAAGTGTCACTGACATCTTTACCTGCTGTCAGAGTCAGTGAATTAAGTGTAAAGGGATTGAAACTGCTCCAGCAGTGAGATAGTTCAGTGAGAACACAGTCGAGGACTTATTTTCTTCATTTGGCACTCAACTACTAACAGGAATGGCATCTTGGACTTTAATAAGCTATAAAGACTATCTGTTTTTAGGTTTTTCTGTAATCTCAAAACTGCTTTTTTTGGCAGAAGTTGTTTCTTTTCCCTTTTTATCTGCTTTATTCTCCTTTAAAAGGTTAGACTCAGTGATAATATTGCTCAGTCATGCAGCTCATCCCATCAGTTTTGAGTTGTATCAACTGGGTTAATATATGTTCAGAAATTAAAAATTCTAACTGTAGTTTATATCAGAGTTCTAAGAGCCTAGGTGATAGGCAGATGAATTCTTTACCTGCTTTTTTGGTGACATGATTATTTTCTTGGTGATTTGAGTTTGTCTTAAATAAGCGTTTATTTATTCCCACTTTTTACCCTCCCTTTTTGTTATTAAATGTATTTGTCTCTAGTTTAGCCAATAGTCCTTGACTAGTCAAATGGAGGTGATCCAAATTATGTAGTGCTTTCTCACCAAGCAATGTGAACTTCTTTTCTATAAAGCTATTTACCTACCCAGTGATTCACTTCTGAAACATCGTTTTTCTTTGTACAGAATAAAAGATCTATGTTTGGATACATTTCGCCATTCCCAGTTTATAAGTTATAGATTTCTTCAGAGAACTGTCACATAAAGCAGCAGTGGTAACAACTGTCTACACATTCATCTTCATTGTACGAATGTGATGGATTTTGAGAGACTCCACAAAAGAGTTTAGTTCAGTATAAATAATCTTTTTTTTAAAAAAAAGTTAAGTGTTACTATCAATGTCAGTGTTTCCATATGCACAAAATTTGGCAATGAAATTCAATTACTTAATTCTCCTAAGACGGCTCAACGTCCTATAGTTTCTCCAAGATTAGTATGAGTTCATGCTGCACCACATCAAATTATGTTTCTAATCTAGGCCAGCAAACACTCGTGTAAGTATAGTTTTTTTCTCTAATGGCAAAATGAAATCTGGATGAATTCTTGACTGGTATTTATTTTGCTTTTACCTGGATTTTTTTTCCTTTTTTTTTTAGTGTTGACATTTTCTGTGCAGCAGGAAATCTCCAGTTTTCAATCAAATATAGTTGCATGTTTTAAGAAAAATTGGTAACTGTCTCAGAACTGAGGAAATTAGCTTTATTTAAAAGTAAGATCTGTAGCTGTCAGTGGAAGTTAATCTCAAGCGAGAGAAGTTAAGGAAAATAAAATTACTTCAGTAAATTAACTTAAGAAATCTGTGCTTGGATGTTGTCTGATTGCAATTCCTATTTCCTACTAGCTAACTGAAAGCTTTATGCAATTTCCACTAACACAGTAGTCTCAGCTCATATTGTTTGGCCCTTAGCTGGATTTCTTCTAATTTCTTTTCAATTTTAGTCAGAAACTCTGTTGGCATTTTAAGAGATTTGCAATCTGTAGCAGTCATATTATACAGAACAAGAGGAAGAGTCTGTGCTTGGTCTTCTGTTTAGCAGGAAGGCTGTCTTCAACAGAAGTGCTCCACTGCTATTGCTTTTGCAACATATCATTACAATCAGTGTCATTTGTTCCATGCTTTTTCAGCATCTGTGAAGCAGCAGCTGGTTACTGCTTTCTTCATCATCAAAGTGCTTTCAAGGACATTAGACTAGAAACTTCTAGGAGAATTTTATTAATTTGCAAACACAGAAATATGAGTGTTTCAATGTTGGTTTCAAATGTAGGTCAAGTAAGATGTTAAAAAATATTGGAGAAGGCTCATCCACCATGGGAATGTGTGTGTTGATCAGATATGAAAAATCTTATTGGAAGCAATGTAATTTTCTTCTTAAATTCTGATTATTCTCCATGATTTTGATAATTTTAATATTCTTCTTTATAATTTCCTTTTATTTTGCTAGAGTTACCAGAAAAAACAATTGTTCTCTTTAAATCTTCATGTCAACATAAGATGTCTGCATTTAGTACGCTTCACTCCCAGATTTGCAGAGCTCTAACACAAGTAAATCTTCAAACAGAAATCTGGGCACATTCTAGCCACTTCTAGTCCTTCTACAACATTAAACATCTACAAATTGCACTTAACTGGTAGCCATCAGCCTACATTTTACTTATGTGAAGTTGGCAATAAAAGCAAAAAGATTTGGACATTTCGATTTAGAAGGCATGTCGTTTGCTTATTTGTTATGTGTAAGTAGTATTCCATTTTTATAGTAAAGCTATCAAGAAATGTATCATGAAGAGGCAGTTGATGTCTTAGCTAATCATCAACTCTTTTTAATAATAATTTAACATAAACCTGAGGAAGAGAAGATCCAAAATGATCAACACTTAATGTTTTAAATCGGTAAGAAATGGTGGTAGAGGCGCTATGGGACATATGAGTATTAGATAATTTCAGTGCTTTGCCAATATCCTTAATTTTCTGAAGGCTAACCCATTGCAGATGTTAATAATAGCTAACATCTGATACAATCAAATATAGAGCTAAATTGCTTTGATGATACTTCGAGATGATATCTATGTGCTCTTTGTTACACCTAGAAATGCAAATTAATCCTTGGCTTCAAAGTTCTTTTAGAATGAGTGAGACTGGTGATTTTGGAAAGAGATATAGCAAACCTTGCTGTTCAGATTTCTCCGCCTATCAACATATTGTTAAAGTATCTGTAATTTCATTGCACTTTTTCGGTAAATATAAATTCAAGGAAGTATTTGAGTTAGCTACTATAATTTTCCCCAGAGAACCTCATGAATTTTATTCTGTTGTTACAAAATCATAGAATCGTTGAGGTGGGAAGAGACCAAGCTCCCTGCTCAAAGCAGGGTCAACTACAGCACGTTTTTCAGGACCATGTCTAGCTGTGTTTAAGTATGTCCAAGAGTGGAGACTTCACAACCTCTCTGGGCAACCCATTCTGGTGTTTGACTACCCTTACAGTAAAAAAGGTTTTTTTGTTATATTTGAGTGCAATTTCCATTATTCTACATTCCATTGCCTCTTGTCCTTTCACTAGTTACCACTGAAAATAGTCTGTCTCTGTCTTCTCTACTGCCTTGCATCTGACATTTACACACATTCATAAGATCTCCCCTGAACCTTTCTTCTGATGGCCAAACAGTCACAGCACTCTCACCTCTCCTCTTATGTCAGATACTGGAAATTATTTTGGATAGGTGAGGAAACCATCATTTATGTCTTTGTAATAGAATTCCAATGTTTATTCCAACTCGCTTATTGATGTATTTTTGTTATTCCTAATAATTTTATTATAGTTGTGTCATTGCTAATGCTAATAACATCACATTTTTCCCCCCTTCCTACCTATTGAAATCTCTTCTGTGTCCTCTGCGTGTCTTGAGTGTGTAAAGTGAAAGCATATGTCTAACCATCGAATATTTCTCATTATAGTTTGAAAAATTAAAAAATTACAAGAACTGACTGCAGTTGTACTACATTTAAGGTGTAATGATTGGAACTAATACTGTGGAACATTAGAATCATAGAATGGTTAGGGTTGGAAGGGACCTCAAAGATCATCTAGTTCCAACCCGCCTGCCATGGGCAGGGACACTCTACTACACCAGGTTGCCCAAAGCCTCATCCAACCTGGCCTTGAACACTTCCAGGGATGGGGCATCCGCAACTTCTCTAGGCAACCTGTTCCAGTGCTTCACCACCCTCCGAGTGAAGAATTTCTTCCTTATATCTAATGTAAATCTGCCCTCTTTCAGTTTAAATCCATTGCCCCTTGTCCTACCACTACACACCCTTGTAAAAGTCCCTCTCCAGCTTTCTTGTAGGCCCCCTTTAAGTACTGGAAGGCTGCTATAAGATCACCCCGGAGCCTTCTCTTCTGCAGGCTGAACAGCCCCAACTCTCTCAGCCTGTCTTCATAGCAGAGGTGCTCCAGCCCTCGGTTCCAGAGCTGAATGCAGTACTCCAGGTGGGGTCTCATGAGAGCAGAGTAGAGGGGCAGAATCACCTCCCTCGACCTGCTGGTCACACTTCTTTGGATGCAGCCCAGTCCTTTTCCTCAGGGCTGCTCTCAACCCATTCTCTGCCCAGCCTGTACTTGTGCTTGGGATTGCCCCGACCCGCATGCAGGACCTTGCACTTGGCCTTGTTGAACTTCATGAGGTTCTCACAGGCCCACCTCTCCAGCCTGTCAAGGTCCCTCTGGATGGCATCCCTTCCCTCCAGTGTGTCTGCAGCACCCCACAGCTTGGTGTCATCTGCAAACTTGCTGAGAGTGCACTCGATCCCACTGTCCATGTTGCCGACAAAGATGTTAAATAGCACTGGCCCCAGTACTGACCCCTGAGGAACACCACTCGTCACTGGCCTCCAGCTGGACATTGAACCATTGACCAGAACTCTTTGAGTGTGACCATCCAGCCAATTCTTTATCCGCTGAGTGGTCCATCCATCAAATCCATGTCTTTCCAGTTTAGAGACAAGGATGTCGTGTAGGACAAGGTACATTTATTTAAGAGTACATTAATAAATGTACATTTATTTAAATGTACGTTAAAGTACATTTATTAAAAAGATCTACTCTGCTTTTGATTTCTGCCAAAGCGGTCCTTTCACGTAATCAGCACTAGGAAAGTCTTGTCTTGTTCAGTGCCTTTTCTATCCCTTCATCAGCTTGCTTTTTTTTTTTTTTTGTAGAATAGTAATGTTTTGTGTTTGGTTTTTCCTTTATAACACTTCCTTAGTGTTTGTGGCTCACCCTGTTCACATAATCATTTCCTCTTGGTTGATAATCTCTTCTTTCCTCCCTCATAATGGCCTAAAAGCATTTTCTTCCTTTGCCTTTCCCAGCATTTCTTCCTGGCTTTTAGAAAATAAAAAATTCTTTAAAAAAATCTCCAAGCTAGTCTTTCCAAACTGGCAGCCTGGTCACTGTAGCCCAGAATCCCCTTAAAGCCAAATGCTTTAAGGTCACCTTAATTCAGGGAATAGAAATTGCCCAGTAAATGCCAAGAACTAGGGTTATTCAAATGGCTCTAGGGAATTAGGCTCTCATTTGTTACTAAAAGTCTTTGTGAGGACATCACCTCTAGTTCTTGGCCCCTTAAATTTGTCACTGTTAGTTAACATTTATGAAATTACTCTTTTATTTAAGTGCTTTAAAATTCCATCAAAACCACTGACAGAAGCTATCTGTGTTTTTCCCTAAGGCTTTTTTCAGTAACACTATCATATTTCTAACTAGCTTTCCTTCAAAATTTCTGTTCTCTGAATTATTTGTAGTTTCCCAAGATAAATGTTTCCCAATTGTATTAAACACTACAAGTTTGTGTTCTTATCTACTCTCCTCTCTGCACAACAGACAGAGGTCAGTGAGGGACAAGAAATGCGACCTCAAAGGAAAAAGACCAGGCAAAAGGCACTTTATGGGGGCTGCGTACAGTAGCAAGTGCTAAGCATTAAGATTTTTTGCTATAATTCAGGTATTCACTTGGAGATGTCTCATTCTAGTCAAGCATCTTAGAATCTTATTCTCCAGAGATGTCTACAAGATGTTCAGTCTGTTTCTTGTGAATCTTTACACCCACAAGTGAAAACATAAAAAATCAATAGCAAAACACTTTTTTTCATTCATGTTTGCCTTAAAAGAATCATTCTTTTATACAAATTGTAGGATATAAAAATAAATAATAAAACACATGACTATGAAACGAACCAAGGTATTGTTGTTTCCTAAATACTCAGGATTAGGGATACTGCATCCTTATTTTTTTTTCTCATTGATTTGAAAATGAAGATATATGAACTCCATCCTTTTTTACTGTTGTTCCCGCACATTCTATTAGTAATAGAAATGAGGTCAGTTAATCTTATCTCTATCATATGTTGTCAGACACCACAACAAGGATAGAATAATGCAATAGAAACTTTCTTTTTCTTATTCTTGATTCAAGTGTAAAATATTTACCAGATAATTAGAATTTATACTCTTTCTTCCTCTAATTCTTTCCTTTTGCTGAAGTGTTAGAAGTACATGCCTCAAGCACACTAGAACAATTCTTTATTTGCAAAGTCTTTTTAAGTTCATAATGTCTCTCAACTCCCATGATGGACTTTACTATCTTCATTTTTTTAATTTGTAGTTTTAGAAGAATGATGAACAATTTTTTAATTAAGCAAATTTAGCTATGGAGATAGAGGGTTTTCTCCTAACTTATTGGTTCCTGCCATGTGCTGGTCTGCTTCATATTAATTTTTAGGTAGCATTTTCATTTATCAAATATAGCTTTATTTGGAAACCCACTTAAGTTAATGGATAAATAATTTTTTTTTCTCCACCCCCTTCCCTTTTCCTCTTGCCTATGTGTTTATGAGCTTTGTTATTATGGGGAGTGTGATGATAATATTATCCATATAAAATTTTTCAGTAACTGCACAATACTTCAGATCTGTCTTGCATTAATCACATTGAGCCAAAATCTATGATTTCTAATCAGTAAAGTTCTTGACTATAGTGGGAGTTTTGCTCAATATAAGACCTGTAGCATTTGGCCTGTAGTTTTTCCTGTACTAAAAGAACTTGATCATGTTTTCATGAAATAAACCCAGTATTCTTCTCTATTGGTTTTCCTTTCCAGGATCTCATTTCCTCTAAGACATCTGGCATGTAAAATTGGCTGACAGAACTGTTGCCTGGTGCATGAGCCTTGGAATGTTAGCACTCTAAAGCTCAGTGCCATATCATGAGTTTGTTTTTCATAATGTTGGGCAGGATGAGTTTCCAGTTTATTCTTGTGCACAGGCTCAGGATTTCTCTTTTAACAGTGCCTTGACCAGTTGTCACATATAGGAGCTGAACCTCTAGCTGGTAATGTACAGAGAGTAATAACCTGTTCAAGTACCCAGTCTCAAAACAAGACACCAAAACAGAAGGGCTAGATTTCTTCTCTGAATTGAATGACATGAACACATTCAGAATGACTGTAGATTATTTTTCCTCAACTTGTGATTTTACTTAGCTGTTACAAGGTTGATGGATTGTAAAAATATTTGCTTTGCAGAATATTGATGCTTTATGTCTGTCTAGTAAAACAAAACCAAACTGCAGTCAACTAAAATTGTTCTTTAGATCCATCAATATGAAAGAAGAGGTTTGCATTGATCGTACTAGATTTTGGATAAAGTTCTTAAGCAGTGATTTGTGTACCCTGCTAGCTGTGAATATCTTCACACTGACACTGTAATAAGTGTGTTTACACTTTTAGGATCTCTCTTCATCTATGAAGATAGAGAGCTTGCCTTGATTTCTGTGTTATTGAAAGATAGCAAGTCATCAAAATTATGCGTTTTTTAAAAAAAGTCTTATTATAGAGAGCAGAACATTTTGCACATCAAGCATAGCCTTGAATGTCTGCTGAGAATTTGCACCAGAGACAGAACCTAAAATAATATAGCCATAGAAAGGATACTGAATGAATCTGAAATCTGTGCCTGTTTCAAATTTCAGCTACTGCTTTTGCAAAAAAGGAAATAGTTTCTTGTATGTCAGATGTAAAGTAAGGCTTACTATGTTACATATATGTCCAGTTTAGAGTAACATTTTTTAAAGCTTTAAAGGCAGGTTATTTACAATTTTCAGCAAACTAGGTAGTTTTGTCAGAATGCTGTGTGGATAATGAATTTCAAAATTTACAGTAAAACCAGATTTCAACATCTCCTATGCAGAATTAAAAAGAAATGTGCAGAATGTAAATTTTGAACTCAACTACACATATCTAACATTCTGCTAAGTGTATCATATGTATGTTTTGCACTGTGTATTAATATCACTTGTCTGTCAGACAATGCAGTTAATGGAACACAATAATCTTTTAATGTGTTTTAATCTCTTTCAAAGACTAAAAAAACCCCAGACTTTTCATGTTTCCTTGTATGATATGATTCGTAGACCTCTGGTCATTTTTGCATCCCACTGGGTACTTTTCATTCAACTCCATTCATGGAATTTGATGCAAAGGCTGAGTACAGTATTCCAGTGGAAGCCTTAACACTTCTGAAATTTTTACATACTCTTTCTTTCTTCCACTCCTCCTCCCCTAGTTTGGAAGATGCATTTTACCACAAATTAGGTCCTTTGGAAATGGCATAAATAGTTAAGTAAATTTTATTTGTTATAGATGAAGAGTATTTCCTCTTGCATCATTAAATCTAAGTGTAAATTCTTAGAAAAGCCTCTTTTTTTTTTTTTTTTTTCCCCTTCACTGTAGTGTATTAAGATGTGAGTTGTAATTTTGGATCCGTAGCATCACATTGCATGAGTGATAAGGCATTCTCTGTTGCTATATGAAAAGGTTTGTTGCAGTTTCTCAGTCCTAGATTTTGTGCTAATAGAAAGGTGAAGCATTACTATTGAAAATATCAAGTATTTAATTAATACTAAGTATACCATGTTCATCCTATATATCGTAGGACAAAATCATGATACTTTCAGAGGACATTTTTCTCCACTGCTTAAAGAGAAGGCTTGGAAACTAAAATTTTTAATAGCTACATGTAGGTGTGATGAATGAGTGCAAATGCACAGTAGAGAAAGATGGAAACTTCTTGGAAATTCCTCTCTATTTTCTCTCTAGTGAGTCAAGCAGATGCTAAGGTAAAGTTAGAAGTTAAAGTTAGCAAGAATGAATTGTAATATAGAAATTAGAAATGACTTGTTCAGTGCCTCATGATGTCTAAAATTCTACAGTGAGGTAGGTGTGCATTTGTTAATATAGATGACCAAAAGTACTATGTAACTTGTAATTTAGGGGTGTCCCTGGGTCAGTTAGCATTCCCCTTCAAGTTTCTACTATGGATTATCTCCTCTGCATGCCCTAGAACATCAAAATGAGAATTCTGAAAAAAATGTTTTCACCTGAAAATGCTGCTTTGTCAGTACATAAACCATACACATAATCTAAATCAAAATACTTTTTTCAATGACAAGTTTAAATTCTTGAAATGTTCCATAGTATATTTTCCAAATATAAATTTGAGGCAGTCATTTGACTTTTTTTTTTAAGTAGGAAACTTGCACTATAATTTCTTAGTTACAAATCTGATCTTCTTCAGATCTTGAATTCAAGGTGAGATGAATGTTTTTCTTCAATCAATAATGAGATGCCTACATGCTTTTAGTGCTTTCTTTTTGACATAGTATGTAAACAGAGATGTCATTATCAAGCCTTTAAAATAAGCAAAATCTTAGTCCTCTTCTGAGCAACGTGCATGACAAATAATTGGCACATGAATTTAGTGTATTGCCTTTTCAATATTCAAAAACTGTCCAAATCTCATTTGGTTAAGCATAAAAAAAACACCTCTGTGAATTCCGTTAGGAGTATTGACGAATATTCGATTTTTCATTGTCCCCCTTTTTTTTTCGATAAGACATAGTTAAATTGCATGTTAATCTCTCCTCTTATATGAATACAGTTTTATTTTCCAGAGACTGAAGGAATTGTCACAGTGAGTTTTTTTCAAGCATTTCCTTTTTCAATTAAAGTTGGAAACTTTAATTGGCTGGTAAATTAGTGTGTACTTGTTACAACTTGTTTGTCTGATGCTCTTGTTTCCCTCATAAATATGTTACAAGACTCCTACATCTTACCAGCCACACGGTGGTTGAAAGAGTGGTCTCAGTTAGCAGTGATTCAAAAAGTATTGGTTTGTTATCTTCTTGAATTAGCTCATTTTAATTTTCTGTCTGTTTTGAAGCTTTTACCATTTTGACAGAGTAATGTCTGTGTGTGTAGCCCTACTAACAGAGCAAGTGTGGAGAAATATATAGCAGTTGCTGATTTCTCCTAATTCAGTAGTCGCTTGGCTGCTTATATAATGTAAATTCTTGTTTTGGTCCCATATAGGCATTGACTTCTCAAGAGCTTATCAGAGAGAGATAAAAAAACCTTTACCATTTCTTTTAGTAGCTGAATTTCTGTGTATGTTTTTTCCAGGAGACCAATGCGGCTACATTTTGGCAGAAGAATAATAACTATAGACCTGCCAGGAGTACATCCATAGTTTAGATTGCAATTGAAACTACTACATGTAAGTGTTTACAGTGTTTGTAGAAACCTGTGTCTGTTTTTGTTTGTAGGACATTTTAGAAGTCTGTGATAACTGAGGATGGTGCTATATGGTGTTTTCAGTAAGACTTCTAGGCTGATGTCAGGGTACCAACTTATTGTCTTCCACCTTCTGAATTTGCAGTCTGGTAGATTCCAATGTCTGAGACTTTCATACTTACCTTTTAGGATAATATGTTAAAAGTGAGATAAATATATTCCTTATATATATATACCTGATATGTTTATCTAACACTACGTTAAAATTAATGTAATAGTTTAACTTTTCTTCTAAGTTAGTTGGAAAAGCCTGGGTTGACTTTATGTACGTATTTTAGCAATAGGTTAAATTCTTCATCAATAAAGGCAGAATTTGAAACAGTGACTATGAAGGATTAAAAGGCAAACTTAAAGAAACAGACAGCAAACTTAAATTTATCAAGTAGCATTGTCCCATGGTATATAATGATAGATCATCTCTTTGTAACTGAAAAAGGATGTCATAAACATTTCAAAGGCCTTGACAGTTCTTCCCATTGATTTCAGTAGCTTTCTCATCAGATCTATTCTACACTTGATGCTTTATTTCCCAAATCTAGAATAATAGAATGTCTGTAACAAGATATTTGTTTTTAACAGTGGATATAAAAACAGAGTTGGAATTCTCGAGTGCTGCTCTGGATTCTGTTATGGACTAGCTGTATATTTTTTAGGAAGTTAGCTAGAATTTCACTTTTGTCTGATGCAAAATGAAGATAATTCTGCTTCATTTTCTTCTGAAAAACACCGTGAGATGTTCCATAAGTAGAAAGAATTATTCATTCATGATCTCATAACATAATTATCTGTACTAGTTACTGTCAATTTCTAATGCTTTGTTCAAATTATATGGCATACCACCTTGATAATGTGTTCAGGCAGCAGTAGTCTGAGGCATCACATGACACATTTCTAAACTAAGAGTTTTAGAGGGGCCTTCATCATAGAGTATTATATAATTACCGTTATGTTTCAGCTTCTATATTTTTGCATTGGGCTTTTCAGTTTCCTGAAACTTTTGAGGTTAAAATTTTGCAGATTTATTATCTTCTTGTGTAGTATCTGTAATTATATGTACACCCTGAAATTGGGCAATTAATAAACATTTCTGTGTAAGAAGACAAGCTGAATAGGAAAAAAATCCACTTTAATAATTATGATAAATTATTGGCTATTGTTTTTAGCCAAATATTGAACAGAATTTTTTAGAATGGGAAAGACATTCCAAATAAAAGTTGCCTTTGTTCCACTCTTTGCCTTGACAGATGTACAAACCTTTCAAAATTTTATATTGCACACTAAGGCAGCTTTTTATGCAGCCGGAAGATCCCTCATCTACCCAACCTTGTGCTGCATACATCCATGTACTTCTAATGATTTTCACGCTTTCTAGTGCTTGAGAGAATCTAAGAAACTGATGTAACAGGTTAGGAAGAAATCACAAGATGCTGGAGAAGCACTGTGATGTCATCAGTTAAACTGATATTTTTAATCAAGGTGCCATGGACAATTTACCTGTATCTGACGCCAGTGTGTTAAGTGATATTGGGAAAGTTATTCTGTCCAACCCACAATGAAAACATTGCCATTCATTTCCTACATTTAAGGATATAAGAGCCATAATGAGGGAGATTTTGTAATATTCTTTGTAAATTTTCAGCTTTAAGGAAATAAATTACAATGTTTATCTGCTGCTGGGAAGCTTGAAGGAATAGTGAGCACTGCAAAAGGGAGGACAAAATTTCTTCCTCATGGCCTAGACTTACTGTCACACAGACCCAGATAGCATGGAAAACATTTCTGGAGAGATTCTCTAGGTGTATAGTTACTAGAATACGAGGGATGGGAAAAGAATGTTTAGCACTGATATTTTTTTGTACAAAGAAACTTGTGCACACGCAAAACAACAGTTGAAAAAGAAACAGAGAAAGAAAGAATGTGCTTACAATACTGATGAATGCTGAAGATATGCCAGAAAGGATAGCTTTAGAACAAGATATGTAACAAATGACATTTTCTGAAGTAAGAACTTGTCAATACATTGGAAAAGTACTTTCAGATGAACATTTAGACACACATTTACAGAATATTCTTATCTTGGATATATTGTGTTTGCTAAATGTGATTATATGGATACTTCTAGGAAGCTATTGTGGTTTAGCATGTTAGCAACTAAACCCCACACAGTAGCTCGCTCACTCCACCCCTGGTGGGATAGAGGAGAGAATTGGAAGGGTAGAAGTGAGAAAACTCATGGCTTGAGATAAAGACAGTTTAATAGGAAAGCAAAAGCTGCTCACGCAAGCAAAGCAAAACAAGGAATTTAGTCGCTACTTCCCATGGGCAGGCAGGTGCTCAGCCATCTCCAGGAAAGCAGGGCTCCATCATGCGTAACAGTTACTTGGGAAGACAAATGCCATCACTCTGAACTTCCTCCCTTCATTTTTCTTCCTCCAGCTTTATATGCTGAGCATGATGTCATATGGTATGGAACATCCCTTTGGTCAGCTGGGGTCAGCTGGCCTGGCTGTGTCCCCTCCCAATGTCTTCTGCACCCCCAGCCTGCTCGCTAGAGTGGGATGAGAAGCAGCAAAGGCCTTGACTCTGTGTAAGCACAGCTCAGCAATAACGAAAACATCCCTGTATTATCCACACTGTTTTCAGCACAAAATATAGCCCCATATTAGCTACTATGAAGAAAATTAACTCTATCCCAGCCAAAACCAGCACAGAAGCTAACTTTAACAGATGGTGGTGGCAGCTCCTTGATTAACAGTGTTATCTGAAAAGCAAAGATCCAGCTGCATAAAAGAAAACCAGAGAGTGTAAGGAAATTAAGAGGCTCTCTGTTGTTAGGAGACAGTGAAGAACCTTACTCTGAGAATCCTCTTTCAAAAATCAGAGAAAGAATATGTGGATTTGATGTTTTTTGAATTGGATAAGGGAATAGAAAGATGGAAGAAGTAAAGATCAGAGAAAAGTAAGACAGAATGTATAAAAAAGGTAACTAGCAGAACAAAATCAAATCAAGGGATTTGTACTCTAACAATGGAAAGAATCAGAGCTATACAAAATACAGGAAGCCTGAAGTTTATACTTCATTATTTATTTGGAAGGCATATAGTTTAAAATCTTAAATAAAATAAAGTTTAAACGTACCTCTTATTAAATATTGTTGAAAAATGTCAGTGAAAGAAGTAAAAAGAGTGTCCAGAGAAGAAATTAAAAAAGAATAAAATTCATTGCATAGCTTTCTGTTGAAGTAGCAAAAGTATCGTGAGTTAAAGAAAAAAATATAGTAGTACCTCTCTATTAATAGACTTAGATTACATGGAAAAATACTTATGGACGTATAATTACAATGATTTTAATAATATCACTTTTAGTAATGATAAACATTTTAAGTGGACCTACTTATGGTACATATTTACTTATTGATTCAAGTACCTCACAGAGTCTTGGCCAAAGACTTAGATGGCATTTCTGGTTATTCTGTTACTGCACTGACACTTAGAGCAAGTAAGTTTAAAGAACCGTTCTGTTTCCTTGTTAAAAGGAAGT
This sequence comes from Tauraco erythrolophus, assembly GCF_009769465.1. NCBI lineage: Eukaryota > Metazoa > Chordata > Aves > Musophagiformes > Musophagidae > Tauraco > Tauraco erythrolophus. The sequence goes on along the minus strand of NC_141468.1, from coordinate 65,022,948 downwards.
AGAAATGCAAAAAGACTGAAAAAGAAATCACACCAACTAGAGATTTTCTTTTATTTAGTGCCCAGGAAGGTTCCAGTCCATCTCAGAATAGAATGGGTAGACAGTGGCTTGACCTTATCATCAAGATTTCAGCAGTATTTCAGAGCCAGACTTGCTGGCCACTGGCGTTCTACAGGATATAGAAATACAAGCTTCACGCTGATACAGAGGAGAACCCTAGATGTCAGTGGTTACCCAGAAAGGCAGTAGAAATGTCTCCATTTGAATATGAGATCTAAGTTTGTGAGATCTTGCATCTCATTTGTGAGATGAAATTCCTTGACTCGTTGGAGTCCCTGGGTAGCGACACGGTTAGCATGCTGCAAGTTCATCTATTAAGTTACCTTGATTTTGTGACTACAGACAGTATGGACATGGAAATAGAAAGTGCAAAAAGTGACATTAAGGATAGGATAAACTGGGGCCGTTGTTCTGGCTGGCATAGCAGAGAACACATGGTATTTAAACTAAGTTAAAAAGCTGGATAAAAATCTCGATGCTGCTTAGACAGAACAAGAACAGAAGGAAATGCGTTTGTTAGTAAGTTATATTTGCAGAAAAAGGTAATTTAAGTGTTTTGTCTGAAGTCAGTAACTTCTTTATTGATTCCTAAAACAACAATGGGATGTACTTAAAGCAGTACAGGATTGTCTTCAGCATGTTAAATTACCAAGAAATTTACTGACTGATTTGGCTCCAAGAGCTAGGAATGAGTTATGTGTATGAAAAAATAGTTGAAGCTGGGAAGCACCAGCAATGATAACAACAATACAGCTGAAAATCTTCAGGAAAGGCAATGATATAAAGTATTTTCAGAAAAGCAAGGATTTGAAGAATGTGAAATGAAGAAAACTATCTCTCTTGAACAGTATGAATACAGATTTTGGTAGAGATTCTGCAGTCAAGTAGTTTCTGTACTGTAAACTAGAATACCAATGATGAATGTGACAGAAACATAAACTACTTGAAAGAATTCAAGAAAATATATATCTGAAATACCAATGCCTAGACCAAAACTGAACAAAAATTAGCAGCTTCTCTGTGGCCCGTTAATGGTGCAAATAACTGATTTTCCCTGCCATATCAGCTTTTAAACCTGAAAAGCTTCTAAACCTTTTAAACCTTTTTTTTTTTTTTTTAAGACCTTTAAATGGTTAGAGTTGTATATTGTTCTGTGTGCCCACAGTTGTTCCACCCCAAGAATTGAAATGCCTCCCTCTTTTGTAAGCCACACTAGGTTCTGGTATCCATTCTCTATAGCATTTAAGTCTTCAAAGGTCTTGATCTCATCGGAATGCTGAGGACATGCTTAATGGTGTGGTATTGGGCACTCAAAAAACCATTGGCATTGTTTCTTTTTTTTGTTTGTTTGTTTGTTTTGGTTTTTGTTTTAAGTGCAAGCTAATTGCAGTATGTGTAGAATCACTGAGAGATCTGATTTGGTTCCATTTTCAGCCTGATGTCATTCAAATCTTTATCTCTTACTTCTTGACACAATGCCCAAATCAGTAGACTTAGCGTATTTTTTTTTTTGTTGGAAGGACCGGGAAGGCATTTGCTGCTTCTTTGATTGCACTGGGTCACTGTGTAGCAAGAATATGTGATATATGGAACAGAAGGAAAAAAGAAACAGAGTGAAAACATTAGCACATGCTGAGTGGGTGAGTCCTGGAGGGCTGGTCCAAAGACAGGGCATTTTAATTGAAATGGTTGTTTTATTGAAGGTTAAGTCCAAGCACTCCTCAAACAAACAAAACCAACTCAGTGGTAATCTGGAAATCCTGCTTTAATCTTTGTTTTATCTCAGTTTGACTAACTGTTCCGGCTCTGTTCAATTTCTTCTCGATGTTTTGGTTGTCAAAATATAGAGATGACAAATGACTTCTTTCCAGAAAGCCAGCAGAAAAATCTTTGTACCACTGATGCATTGTGCAACATGTGCAAACACAAATGTTAATAGCTCTGTCACCCTCTCAGTTGGTAAAACATACTTCTCAGAGGTAACTTCTTTTCGCAGAGATGAAGGATTGGCTTAGAATCACCACTAATCTACTTTATCTAAAAAGTGTATACAAGAGGTATAACAAGTGAAAATATAAGGCTGTAAACCAAAATTAAGGCACTAATGTGTAAATAAAGGTATTTTTAACCAAGCATAAAACAGTATGAAAATACAGGACGAAACCACACATAGCTGAATGAAGTTGCCCAAGTAAAAAAAAAAAGAAAAAATCAGTTCTCCACACATAATGTCAAATTTGCACTAATAAAATAAAAATTTCTTCTATGACATTTTTAACAGCTGCTGTTGATAGTCCTAATTTTTACTAAGCTTCCAGAAGTTCTGCTGGCCTTCAAGTAGCAATGGATTTCTAGATTGATTTTTCTCTTTAGCTGTGATCCAAACCCAGTTCCAAGTTAGGTCAATAAATAATTTCCCAGTAAGTCAATAGCCAGGCTTGGTTAATCTTCAGCAACTCTTTGATCAAAAGGTTCAATAAATTAAATTATCTGCATCTGAGGAAGTGCACTGAGGAAAGGAGCTGGCCACTAAAGTTTTGATTTTTTTCTGAACTATTAGTAATTTCTGAGACATTTTCTTAATTCCTATGGTGTGTTCTTATTTTCATTGTGTTAGCATAGGTTGCCATACTGTCATATTTATTAACAAGTATATGTTCATCCAAGACTGAAAACTTGTAGTAATGTATGCAATGCATATGATTAACAGCTTTAAAAATTGTGATTAGGATTACAAATGAATGGATTTTTAAAATGTTTCTCAGCCACATTGCCAAATCCACAAGTTGTTGTGGTCTCTGTTAACTGCATCTCTTAATTTAGAAAGTAAGAATGAAAATACTTTTATTATTGTTGGGTGATTATTTTAAAACTGAAATCTTGATAAATTGCTCAAGTATTTTGATAAGACAGTGTGAGTTTAAAAATTATTGGCTCTGAATATTTAAATATAGAGAATTTGAGTGAAGGAGTGTGCTTTTAGGGTCTAGAAGGGCTCCTATGCCAGCAGAATAAAAATACAAGAAATCAGAGTAAAGATAAGATGGGGAAACCAGTCCAGGAAAATGTTTTGCACTGTAGCCAAAATCAATATCTAGGGAAAAACGCTAGAACAAGACAACATGTAGTGAAACTTTCCTACCCTGCATTGATTTGCAATTTAGAGACTTCCCGGGCTTTTGTGTGTGTATTTGCATTTGCAGTGGTAAGGCTGTCTTCAGGCCTCGCAGAACCATGAGTTCACTGGCAGAGCGAAGCATTGCCCACGAGAAAAGAAGGTGGAATTACAAGGGTGATGAGGGAGCTATGCAGTGTTGTTATGAGGCTGCTCTCTGTCGTATTAGAAAGGTTATGGCAATTGTGGGAGTTTAGTGACAGAAAAGAGGAAAACATTGCACCCATCCGAGAGGGCCAAGATCTGTGGACATTCAAGATGGCCTCAGTATCTGGAAAGTTATAGAAAAATATCTTCCTGAAAGCTGTTTCCAAGCACATGAAGACCAAGATGGCGACTGGGAACAGTCAGCATAGATTTACTAAGGTGTGATCATGCCTGATTGACCTGATTGCCTTCATATCACCCATAGATTTGGTGTTCTTATCGTTCACCCCTTCTCTAGCTTATTTAGGAAAAGGTTGAACAGCATGGGTGCTAGAAGAGATCACAGCAGGATTTCACATCTGGTGCCCCTACACTATTGACTGTCTAATTTTTCTTTACTGCTTTTTAATCAGCAGTGTGCACATACGAAGAACTTCCCTCTCATTACATGACAGTTTAGTGTGATTAAGAACTTTGCTTGAGGGACCTAATTTGCAAGAATTTTGGAAATCCAAGATCACCCTGATCTTTCTTGAATACATGCTTATTGCTTCTTCTAAAGAGCTCCCAAAGATTTCTGAGGTTTAACTTCACAACAACCATCTTCCTTTTCCTGCAAGATACCATATTTATCATATAGTATTTATTCATATACCCACAGATTCTGTTCTTGAGAACAATTTAAGTGATAGAGATATAAATTGTAATAGTTTGTAGTTTCTTAAATGTCCCATGGATATCTTTGGAAGAGTCAGTATACATTAGCTACCTTCTAGTTCTTATATAGCAAGGAGCTTTTGAACGAGTGGCTGTATACCAGAGTTCAGATATCTTCATCTGTGGGTGAAAACAGCTTGTTCCTGGACATTCATTACTATTAATTTTATCTATAAGTTCCATAATTCCTTCTGCAAACGCTTCATTTTATCAAGGCTCTAGAGCCACTAGCTAACTTTCCATGTCAGTCCTATCTTAGGAGTGAAGCCTGCTCATCCTGTTAAGGTATGTCCTGATTTTGGTGTATTCTGAGAATTTAAATGCATATGCCAGGGAAGAGAAGGAAGAATGCAAATTACTGAAAAATTTATGTGGATCAGGAATTTTCAACGCATTTTTTATTAACCATAATCCTTTATTAGACCTCACAGAGGTGTAAACTATACATACAAATACATTAGAAAGATACCCTCTTAACAGTAATGCTTCACATTTTGGACCTGATACCAAGAGGGTTGCAAACATTTCAGTACATTCTACAAACCAAAGGGTGCATTAGCCTTTATGTATACAGAGTGACAAAGCCCTTTACTGAAATCAAAGTAGATAAAAGTGAAAATCAGTCAGCTACCTCTTCCAACCTTTACCTACCATAAATGCATATAAAAGCCTTTAAAAGCATGAATACACTATTATTTATGGAGCAAAGTTTACTGTTCTAGACAGCTTAGAGAGGGGAAGAGAATGGTCAAGATGGCATTACATGAACTGCAAACTAGCAAAAAATCTTGATTTTTTTTTTAATATTTGTACATATTAAGAGCTCTGTTTTTTGATATATTGGTTGTTACTAGAAAAGCTTGTAGATGCTAAATGGGGAGAATAGCGCAACAAAGACATTGTTGAGGTATTTGGGGGATTCTGCAACACAATGATGTTACATACACAGTATGAAATATTATTTGTCATCAAGTAGTGACATTGTATTATGAGTAAGCACAAGAAAATAAAAAGAAAGAATAAATCCAGTTAGAACTTTAATAGAGAGATTAAATGCTTTTTAGTGAATGAACATTTAACACTTGTCACGGTTTGGTTATAATGACTTGAAATGTTAATAGTAGCATTATTCAGTAGTGAAATCGGAAATTCACGTATCCACGTTCATGCTCGCATCATAGAAACCCCAGTTTTAGTCAGGATACCAATTAAAGTCCAACAGTGAAGAATGGGAAGACAGTTATTATTCTTATTGGAAAGGGTGTCCTCCTGAAAACCAAGTGCTATTGATTTCTTCATTTAGCACTTCTGGATGGCTTTGCAGATAATATGGGAGGAGAGAAAGCTCATGTGTGATTGATTATCAGCAGCAGGTGGTGCTGCTCCTTCTACTTTAACTTTTTTCCTAAAATCCTGAGGTTTGATAAACGTGTTTAATATTCAACTCCAAGGATCAAGAAACTATAAAACAGAAGCATCACATTCTGGTAAGGGCAACGTGAAGTATCAGACTACAGGTGAAGCTGTTCAGAACATTATGAAGTATCAGTATGCTTTCAGTGAAGCATTTTATGACTCATGTTTGATGCGACTAGTTTAATCAGACAACTATTATCTATTATTATTACACACTTTTAACAACTGTTTTTTCATCTTGCATATTATTATATTCAAACTTTAAGTGGAAATAATGAGGAGTATTATAATTCTTATGCAGTATTTATATCAATTTGATTTGAAATGCAAATCTGAAAAAAGCCCAAACTTCAGATAGAATTCATCCCTGTGCACGAAATAAGGACACTGTATGTCTTTCATTGGTAGCACTTTAGTCTATTGGTAATCAATCCTTTGTTTCTGATCGTCAAATTGGGCTTTTTCATACCATAAACCAGGTTGATGCCAGGAAACCAGGAAGAGTGGGACATTCATTTCACTTTAAAATTTATGAAGCCTAATATTTCACTACAAAATATTAGTTTCATCGAATCAGTTGTAAATACAGTTATCTGGTTAAACCTTTTTCTTTAACACAAGTACATGAAGCATGATCCTATTTATAAATAGCGACCTTTATGTTCTGCAGGTATTTCGTTGTTGCTTTTAGAGGAATGAGATGATACTAATAAATGTAAACTACAGTAAGATGGCATGTCTTTGATTTAGTTAAAAAATGGTTCATACCTTTAAAATGTGAAAAAAGCCCCAACCCTCCCAATTATATTTACGCTGTTTCTTAAGAACTTCAAAAAAATGTGAATATGTAAATATTGCAAGTGGCTGTATGTATGTTAAATGTTTGTGGGAAAGAATGTTTAGCAGCAGAAGTATCATGTTGATGCTTTTTATGACTTTTGTGAGCCAAGCTGGCAAAGTAAAAAGTTACTGAAGAATATAGAGAAATCAAAAATTATTATAAATAATTTGGGACATAAGAATTTACAGTGCTAAGTCTTTTCCACTTCCGAAATAATATAGAGTACTGGAGAAAGGCATGAATTATTCTTACAAAAACCATGTAATTGACAAATGAATAATTGAGGGATATTATTAAATGATGGAAATTTTCATTCTTCTCTGTTTATATTACCATTACTCTTAATTTGAAGGGAACTTTACTCTTAAAAAAATCTCACTTACCAGAAGTTTTCTGGAGAAGAATGAAATAAAAGAAATTTTTAAATCAATGTTTTCATAATAGGACCCTCAGCGTTAGTATTTTATATCTGTACTTAAACAGATAAATAGATTGGCCTGATGACAGCAAAATGTCTTATGATTTAGAAATCAGGTCATTTCTTTAAAGTGTGAAAAACAAAGGTAAGATCTAAGTTGTGACACCCATATTGTACAACGTTCTTCTAAAATTAGATTCCAAGTGGATTATTGAATATTATCCATGAGAAATAAGCAAGAAATTCAAATTGTACTTGAGAGTAAATATGCAATGCACACGTCCACACACACATGCACATACACTTACACACATAACATTATATATATATACATATGTCTCTATATATGTATATATCTATAAATACACACACACACTCTTTATGCAACTAGTGTAAGATTTCCTAATGTAGGCATCAGGGAGGTCCTTCTTGCTTTGTTCTCTGCTAGACTGGTATCTCTATGCTGTACTATATGTAATCAAGTTTCAGATATTCCCATAACACCCTTCATGTAAAAAATCAAAGAAGATTTATATATATCAGATACTGTGTGTTTGGACTGTTATGGTCCAGTAGAAAATTCGAATGCTATGAGAAGCAAAATGTATAGTGTAGGATTAGAATGAGTAAAAACTTTATGTTAATAACTTTTTTCCTTCTTTCAAGACAACTTTAATTTAGTTGCTTTACTTAATACTACTTCCACACATGAATTGGATAATTAGTAATCTCATCAAGGCAAATCCTTTATTTTTTGTGAATTGTATCAAAAAGGAAAAAATCTTGATCATTTGAAAGCCTCGTCTCCTCCTCCTTATCCCTGCCCCCAAATCAAAACAAAGTTAATCAAAACAAAGCAACCCCCCCAAAACAAACAGACAAACAACAAAATTATGTTGCGATAGGGATTTAAATAGGTTTGCTGGGGGGAGGCGGACTGAGGCAGGGATGTTGATTTTGAATAGAAGTTTGGCATTTGGAAGACTTGTTTGCACTGAACAGTATCCTTAAAAGAGGGACCAGTATAGGTTGAGTCCCCAAATAAATTATTACTATTCTATTTCAGACTAAAAATAAACCATTTTAAATATATTGATTATACCTTCATCAGAACATAAGTATTCTATCTAGCCTATAGGTTCCAAGAATCTCTATTTGGGCTTAATTTACTGTCATTTCAAAACAAAACAAAGGAATGTGAAATTTTGCACATTAGGATGTTTGTAGTGACCACATAAAGTTAAAAAAAAAAAATTCACAGAATGTTAGCCATATATTTCAACTTTTTCTCACAGTTTGAAACCAGTTTCATGTTAAGAATATTTATCTTTTCATTCCTTGTTAAAATCAGATTAATTTCTTTGTGTTTTTCTTTTTTTTTTTTTAAAGAATATTGACTTTTTGGGGGCATGCCATGAGTTGAGAAGCTAATCAGGTAAAATAAAAATGTGAATTCAATGAAGATCTCGATCGTATCATGCCACTGACTTTAAGTCAAACTCTACACTGATTTCAGACTAGAGTGTGGCTTAAAATCTTTGGTGTTATATAGGACTCTCATTAATCCGAACAGGCTTTCATTCATATCCATTGTTCCCTGACTTTAAATGCTTTTCTTCATCTATATTTCTGACTTGGAGTAAAGATTCAGAATTGCATTTCAAGTCTGTGAATTCTTGTGGCATTTTGACTTTTATTCCTGCCCCATCTCCATTGATTTAAGATTTCTTTGATGTTGCTGAGTGACAAAAAGTTGAAAAGTTATGGCTAATTGTATTTCTATTTTAATAACCATACCTATATAATTGTCATTTTCATACATTAAAAAAATATTTATGCTTTCTTTTATATTTTAGTCAAGTACTTTCTTAAACAAAACAATAGCACCACTTTGGCATTGTTGGCCAACTCAGTAACAGGTAAAGCAAATATGCACACACTTTTCTGAACTCGTCTTATCATGCGCTTGCTTGTTAAAATGGAGAGTCAAGAAGATGCAGTGCGTGGCCTAGGGTCTTCTTTAATCAACTCTAACCGTTGATACTAAGTCAACAACCAGCTCATGAGGCAGCTGAACACAGCTGCAAGTTGTGTGTGGAACTCACTTCTGTAAAGAAAACCTACCACAAATTTACCCTTTAATCTTAAAAAGGGAATTGACCCCGCAATCTGTCTTGGGTAAAAGGTGCCTACTGTAACGTATCTACAGGGACTGAGTGTGGTATCCCATTATTTGATTTTCTTTTCTCTCTTGAGCCTCACACAAGTCTTTCACACAAATTTAAGTATAGATTTGTAAGTACATTTTGAGCAGAATATAGAATTTATTCATTTTACATTTAAACTCTTAATAATTATGGTTACTATGGAGACAAAGCTCAAATTTTGCTACCTTGATGAAAGAGGTACATTAACTTCAGTGGGTTTAGATCTGCAGTTCTTTTTTAACTAACTGAAAATAATGGGACTTAATTCACTTTTTTACTTCTCCACTTCAGTGGTATTCTATGTAATAATTGGAGTTTTACGTCTATTCTAGAATGCAAAGATCTGTGACTTCTGTCATGTGATTTACATGATATGGAAGGGTAGTGAGTGGGATTTTCTTTACCACCTAAGGGATTTATGAGAATCAATGGCATGAAGCGGGAGCCCTGTTCCTAAATATCTGGAGTGCTTTTGAAAATCCAGCTGAACCCTTCAGTTTCTCTAATTAGAAGTTTTTCAAGTCAGACTACTTTGTACTTTTGGGAGGGACATGTTTTGGCTCATGCTTCAAATTCTTTTAAGTAGCGGATTTGTTGAGATTATTAAGCTAATGCAGCCCTTCCTCTTTCACATCGAGTGGTACATCATGTGCTCCTTGCCATATGACTGGAGGTTTCTTGCACAAGTATGCATTTCCCATCCATGCATTTCTCACCTCTACAGTGGTTGAGCTATTCTCCATTTTGCGATACCATTTATTCTCTAGTAAAGTGTTTCCTTTGAAGCTTGTAGCTATTAATTATTTATTGTAGTTTCTTTCAAGAATTGTTCTAGTTTGTTTAGACAGTTGTCAAGTTCTGATGTTAGATATTGCTGTCTATGAGCCACATTTTCTAGTTATGATTTCTCAACAGAACTATGGTGGCATGAATCTGAGTGCATGAATGTCAAGATAAGACCAAAATTTGAATTAATTTACAGGAAATAAATAGCACAGTGATGTATGGTTGTTTAGTTATGTTAACAGTGCATCGGTAAAATGTTATCTACAAAGAAACCTGCAACCACAGAGATCTTCGAATTGCTTTTTGCGCTCACACCTTTCCTCCCTCGTCCCCTTAGAACTTCAGAGTAGGTAGAGAACAGAAAGAATTCTGGTCATGAAATGGAAACATGTATTACGTCCGTGACATCAAAATAGACTGATTCTTAGAATGCATTTCTGAATTCTTAACAGCCATTGAAGTAAAAATAGTTTCCTCTCCATCCTCTCTGACAAAAAAAAAGTCTGTAAGAGCTGTGACAGATACCAGAATTGCTACCTCTGTTTATTGAATTGATAGTAAATAATTTAGGTTAGTTTTACCATCTGTTTCTCTGAACTTTCTTCCTTTTTAAACATAACTATCTCAGTCAATGGCAGCTGTGACATATTCTTTTTATTCATTTACTGTTCTGCAATTACATTGTGATGGCAGCCTATAGTGCATATAAACAGGCATCTCACAGAAAGCAGAGGGTTTAGAGAGTCGCGTAGGAATACATTGCACTGTCCTTGGGAAAAAAAAAAAACATGAAACCCGAATTTTCTATGAGAATAAAAAAAGAACTATAACAATTTATTAGACTTTTAAGACCTACCTTTCCTGTCTCTTTCACAAGAAACTATGGAGGAGCTGTACAATATGCAGTCTGCAGAGATTCTTCTCTTGTGTTTTAATCTATAGTTCAGTCATCTACTGCCATGGATGTAGTAGAAAGGAAGGCAGATTTGAGCTTTTAAAAAGAGATACTTCCTTTACAGATCTAATCTAACCTAACGTCTCCTTAATTGTTCCCTTCATACAGTATTCTCCCTGCCCTCTTTGAGGCTGACCAAGCAATACTTCATCCCTTGCCTGAGCTTACCATGTGCAAGGTGATGGGGGGAAGTAGTCAAGTGGACCCATGTTGCAGTTCTGGACAGGATGGAACAGTCCATTCTCCCCTGTCTTCTCTTGCCTTCTCTCACAGAGAAGTTTATTGTTCACCTTGGGACACTGTTGGCTACCTATCCCTTTTTACTGCAGGGCTGATCTAGCACTGAGGTGATTTACAAAAATGGAGCACAGGACATGGTGTTATTCAAGGTAGAATCAGTGCAGTTCCTACCAGGGTTACATGGCAGAGATTATCTGGAAATATGTGTGTCTCACAAGAGTGCATGAAAAGCTATTGTGAGTAGCAGCTTGAAAGATGTTGTGGTTCATCTCTTCTTGAGGACTCTTTCTATACTGTAATTTGGTGATTAGATTAGCTTTTCTAATTTACAGAGAGATGCAGCAGCCTAATTAACAGTCAATTTAGTCACATCTGATTGTGGGAAGAATTAAAATGGCAGAGAACTTGAGCAACTCTCTGTTAATGTTTGAATAGAATGCTGATATCTCAGAAAGATTTAGGCTCTAATGGGCTACCCCTTGAAGTCATTTGAGGGCTTTCTCAAATTGTCTTCTCCAGGCCTAGGGATCTATGAATTTGTGTTCCACATAACTGTAACTGAAAACACCACCACTCAAACATCTACAAGGAAACAAGTATCTGAATTTTCTTTCTAAGTTGGGAATGTTATTTCCATGTTGGAATCTGAAGAGATTTTAGTTTGTTTAAACTGAATATTTAAAACTATCTTGTTATTTAATCTTTGGCTTGATCTTTCTATATTTGCTTTTACCTATTACTGTTTTGGCCAGACCCTTTCATGTAACAAACTATAAAATAGCACCGTTGTACTATAAAACAGAGAATTTTACATACTGTTTGATATATGTGTATTATTGATATGCTAAATTTTACATACTGTATTATATGGAGGAAGAAAGAAGTTACCTATACTGTTGCAAAATAATTACCTGGAAGAATCATTAATGGCTTGAGAGCCTATGCTTTAACTGCTTTTAAAAATCTTTTGTCTCACAAATTGCAATGAACTGCATCTTTGTGAGAGAAGGAAAACCAAAACTGTCTTAAAACAAATGCATCTATAACCCATATTCTGTCAAAATGCCACAGATGGAATTAATGGATGTTTGAAACTGTATGTGTTACCTTACTGCTGCTGTTACTGGGAATGTCAGACTGTGCAAATATGAAGGGGTAGACAAACAATGTTATCAGACACTGTAAAACAAACAGCCTGTTGCTTGTATAGAAGTGCAAATAAAACAACACCACTTAGACAAGGCTGATGAATGACTCCAGCAGCCAGTGTTCATAGGTTAATTTAGTGCAATTGGATCCATCAAAGGCCCATAAATTTGTAGGCTTTTGAGGGGAACAGGACTTTAAGAGATTTTGTGCAGGACATTTAAAACAGGTTAACAGACAGTAATATATCAACCACAGAATTTTTTAGCTCTGGGCTGGTTAAAATGTTCTGTTCTCTAACGACATAATATTGGAATGTTTAGTTGCATTGTTCACTGGGAGAATGCCCATCGGTTGAGATTGCATCAAGCTTATTAAACCATAGGGTTTTTTTAAGTCTTCCAATGTTTAACAAATAATTTATTTACAGCAAAGTATCCTGCAGATGGCACATTCATTCTTCATTCTTGTGGATGGCATGTTCTTACATTCTGTAGTTTCTGTTTCCTGTGTTCCCTCTACTTGAGTTCTTCAAATGCACTTCCTGAAGGTGTAGAAAAAAATAATTATTCCAGATAGATTTTAATACGCTGTATGACCACAAAACTTGTAATAGTGAGAAAACAGTTATCCTGAATGCTGGAATTGTTAGAGCTCTTTTGCAAGTTCACACAGAACTTAACTACGCAAAAGTTCTGTACACTAAATTCCCTGTTCTCCTAGGCATAAGCACTTTGATTGCTGTCAGTGTTGATCTTGGCAGAGGAAACATCTGCATACTGGAACCTGAATGGGCTTAGACATACAGTAGGTACCAAATGTTTTCTTTCTTTCAGAACAAGGGCATTTGCAAAAGCAGGATGTATAGGGGCCAGGGAACTTTAGAGTTGTAACTGTAGGATTTATGGAGTCTCCTGGGCTTTGGTACCCAGTGGTCAGAAGTTTTCAGAATTGCTGAGTGGGACTCTGCTATGTACATTTTACATAAATGGCATATTAGATGTGTAAGGTTTTTGTTGGGTAAGGCCTTTAGGAAGATAAAATGTGTGGGTTCACTGCAGGAGCTGCAGTCAAATAATTTGTAGTTTCAAAAAGAGACAGAGTGAAGTGCCAGGGAAATCAAGAGGGCTTTGGAATGAGTAATGCCCTCAGTTCACTGTCTTTCCTTGCACGGGCCAGTTTCCAGTAGCAGTGATGGATGTGGGATATATCTCTCAGTTTGATTTCCTTATTTGCCATGCTGGTACATATTAGCTGAGCCCAAATCTTTACAAATTCTGTACCAGACTAAAGACAGAATTGTTAAGTGACTCTCCGTATCTATAATCCTCATAAGAAGTAAAATTCTTGGTTAACTGAAATCATGTCTGTTGTCCTAAGGAAATCTAAAAATAAAATATCTCCCTGAGAAAGGTAAGGCATGTGTATGCAACTCTACTGCTGCATTATCTGCTGTTTAAGTCCTAAAAAAAAAAAAAAAAAGAAAGTGTAATCTCTAAAATTTAAAAAGTAATTAAATTTTTGCCTACTTTTCTGATGGACAGAAAGAAAATGGAAGCTGATTTGGTGCATTACAGTAGTTCCGAGGGTTTTTAAAAATCATTTCGTATATAAAATGTTGTTCTATATAGAACTTTTCCATTTGCCTCCAGTATCTATTAAACATCAAATAAATCGGAAACTGGCAAAGGATCACAAAACTTGAGCTAACAGAGAGCTTACTCATTTTCACTGGTTTTGAATTTGGTTCTGATGGATATGAGTTGAATTATTATTTTCAGAATATAAAAAACCCAAACAGTACTAGTAATTGTCAAATTAATTATACCACCACCAAGTAAGAGTATTGAGCCAAGCTAAGATTTATCATCAATGACAAGCCAAATTTGTTAATAGCAAAGTATTCATAATGAAGATACGTCTTTGTTAGGAATCTGCCATTCTAGATGTTCTTAGTCTGAAATACAATACTAAATGAGGAAGAAGAGATTAATCATCTAGTCACTATTCCTGTGATCAGTTTGGTAGGATACTGGCTTGTCTTCATCAAATTTTGCTAATATCGCTATGGAATAGCTTCCTTAGCATGGACTGAATACAGAAACAGAAATGTCAACAGAAATTAAAATAATTTTTGCTGTTTTGTTGCCTGTTTCTCTTACAGCTTTTCCAAAACTACCTTTTCTGTCTTTAGTTTTCCAAAGTTATACCTCAGTTTTCACGCTGAAGTACTCACTCTGAATGAACCTTTCAATTTTGACTGCTTTTCACTAAAATCATCATCGCAGCACCTTACAGGAGCCTGCCACTGTTAAGGGTCCTGCCTTATGCTACAAATGCTGATGTTCGTAACAATGAAGTAAGAAAACAGGAATTCCTTGACTCATCTGCCCTGTTTTTTTCCTCATGGCGACACAGCAAAATATCCTCGTCAATGCTGCCCCTAGGTTCTCTTTAAAGAGAGTTTATCAGCACACAGGAAAAGTTACATGCTACATTTTATTTACAAAAAGTCATAGATTCTTAAAAGCTGCACATTCGTGATCTATAAAATGGACAATGAGAAACTAATTATGAAACAACAGTCATTTTGCCTTGCAGTGGCTTTCAAAGTATGCTTAGAATGAAAATTAACTATATGTTTCCCAAATGAAAATACAAATTCTCTCCACTACTCTTAGTCTGACTTTATTTGGATGATGAAGCCGTTTTAAAGCAAATACTAAGATGCAGTAGGGTTTCAGTTATAGCTTTTAATACTGACAGGTAGTTGGAAAAAGGGCTCTTTTAATACACAGGCTAGCTTTGAAATTGAGGGAAGATGGCAGGTTACTTCTAGAACTGTTTCTCCTCTGGAATCAGCATTTTGATGAATAACTATAAAGAAGCAGCACTGATGGTGGCAGCTGTAACATGCATGCCAGAAAATACTTTGACTCATAGAATACTTTTTTTCAAGTATGCAATTTTGAGACCATTGGAAAAAATAAAAAAAGTGTGAATGCCTGAATCAGGTTCTCAGACCTGCATTTGTGCTTGTATAGAAAAGCTTGCGTTATTGCTCAAGCCTTTGGAAAAAAGGTAATTAGAAATAAAATTGTTATCTTTTTTCATTATCAGATCCTCTGAGCTGATATTCAGACTCAGACAAAGACAACAAGCATTTTAAGATGAGAGATACAAAATGTCAACTTTGCATGAGTCAGTTCCTGAACAACGAAGTGCAAACTTCTAACCTATCACCTTAAACATTGATCTTTGGAGGCAGGGCAGGATTAATGTAAGGACCACAGCTACCTCAGTTATAGTAAAGGTCATTAAACTAACATGGAAAGGTATTGGGAAGCATGCAGTAGCACTCTTTCCTATGAGGATGGACATTCAAACCTCATATTGGTGTTAAAAGATCTCTTGCTTTATTTGTAATAAATGGAAAGTCTGATGTTTGTAGTAACAGGCATGATGTCTTGGCTACGAACTCTCTGGGGTTTCTTTGAAAGCTTTTTAGTTCTGTGGGCAGTGTGATCAGTAACATAATAACAAGGCTGGAAAGTAAGCAGTGGGAGAAAATGATTTTCTGAAGTGAGAAGGCAAAGTTCTATCTGTTACACCTAAAGGTTCCCTCATTGGTTTGGCAATGTGGCATGGCTGTAACAGAAATTAGGATTAGTGCCACTGTGCCTGTTTGGTCTGTAAATGTATCTGTGAGTTAATACTGAGCCGATTACAAAAGAATCTGCCAATCTTAGAAAGGTTAATGAGAAATAATGCAACACTTTTTCTGTTTTCTTAATGATTTTCTCTCTCTTAGTTCCGCTTAGTATTTATTTAAATTCTGACGATAACATAAAATCTGAAAAAAAAAATTTAAGAGAATCTGCTTTCTGTCAATACTTTGGCACATATATTGATGTGTATTTTCCACATATGAAGCCTAAAGAAGAATAGAGACTAAAAATCTGAGAAAGAGCAAAATTATATCAAGATGTACACCTCTTTCGTCTTTTTTCTCAGGATACAAAGGGATGGCATTGCACTATGTTTTTGGCTTTCCCTCTTCTTTATTTAACGGATTTTAAAATCAGTCTTATCAGTGTTCACATTTATGTAATAATTTTCAAGGTTCTATGACACTGCTCTGTTCAAAAAGGTTACAGTCTTCCCTCATGTACACATTTGTTGTGGAAATAGCTCAATTTCCTTTGCTTAAACAGAGAACAGTTCTTTTTCAAAGTTCTACTCACTAGTTTTCCAAATTCTTGTTAAAACTTAATTCATTTAAGAGTAAATAGACTAAACTTTTATTAGCATCTCTCAGAAGAGAAAGAAAAGAGTGAAAGAAAAGCTAGATGAAACCATGTACACTGAAGACAGAGCTTTAATACCCTTTCTTGTTCCTATTTCACAGTTTAAAACTCTCAACACAAGCAGTGAAAAAATAGGCGAAACCATTACTCTGCTTTCCAGCACAAATACTGAAAGTTTCTCATCATTCCTTACTCCTACCTTACTAGCTGATGTATTTTCTCATTAAATGAGATTTTAATCTGAAAGCAGTGCCAACAATTATTCTCATAGTTTTAGGTTAAAAAAAAAAAAATCTTGATCTATAATGTGTTTTGGTTTCACACCTGTTCTCTTTGTCAAAAGTTCTGGGACATCTTTCTTGGGTTTAAAAATGCTGACATATGATTAAGTTGTGTCCTCTTTAATAAATCTCTGCTTATGTACATAACTAACTGCAATTGAGGCAGAATTTTATAATGGATTTGTATTATGCAGTTGATCACTTCCTATTTCTTATCAGTTCTGGTAAGGCGAATATCTAAATATCTCTTATTTTTTACCACTAAAAATTCTACTGAAAGCTTTCAACAGAGTATTCAAATAGCAAGCAAATAAACAACAGACTTTGGATAAGCATAAGTGATCAGTAAATTGAGTGAACAACAGATCTGGCAGGTTGGCTGGATTATTTGATCAAATGTTTGTTTTCCTTATTCAATAAAATAATTATTTCTCACGAATTTTCAAATGAAATTTATTACAAAAGAAAATTGCTGCAAGAGTAATTGGAATATTTGCTGGATTGTGATCCTGCAAAAAATTACTTATTTCTTTAAATGTGCAAACGTTTTAATCAAATTTAATTTGTACAGCATTTTAACTGTTTGTTTTACAGGGGTCTGGTTTTGAATAGTATTATAATTAATGCAGAAAGGTGAAGTACTAAATTTCAGTAGCTTAATTAAGATGGTCAGAGGCAAAGGAAGGGGATTTTGAGTAATATTAAATTCCTTGAAGTTTGAAGTTTTGAAGAGTCTGAAAATAGCTTAATGAAGATCAGTTTCACCACAAAAGCAGCAGGAAATCAAAAAAGCTTTATTTTGACTTTTTGTGATAAAAATGTTTTGCTTTGGAAATACCAAAAGATTCAATTCCAACAGTTCCATTTTGAAACTTTTGTCTTTCCCTTTTCAAAACATATTCTTTTTTTCATTCAGTATGGCAAAGAAATATAGAGAATTAATAAATATTAATAATAGAAAGGTATATACATAAAAGTAAATTAAATAAACTGAAAAAAAGAAAAGCAATCTTTATCACCCTTGGTCTTAGTGATGCATTGGGATCTAAAATTATTCTATTCCCTTACCTAAATAGTCCAGAACAGTTGTCCTGAATTTTTTATTTCTTAAATCTGAACACTAAACTGAAAATAAAATTTAATCACCTAGCTTTCCTTAGGAAACCTATTAGAGAGAAGCAGTTGCATTACCTGTAGTTCTTGCATATTTTATGTCATTTCTATATTTCTGGTCAGCTGCTTTTGTACTGGGGAATCTGAATGATTAAGGCAATATATTCTAGAACGCATATTGACTGAATGTAGTTTATACCAATAGGTCCTATCCTATTTTAAAGGAATAATTTACCTTTGCAGATCAAATTCAGAGGAACAGAAGCAAAAGATATAAAGTAAGTGGCTTACTAAATCTTAGCCAGCTATGTTTGTTTTGTACAAAATCTGCTTCACATATGATTGTTAAAGCAAATGTGAAGACTATGGAAAAAACGGTTCGTGTAACACTAAAGCATTTTCGCATTGACCAACCACTGTCCAGTTGTCATCAAAAAGAAAACTTTTTTCTATACCAGATTTGAGCATTTAAAAACAGAACTGCCACTTCACTGTATATTTCCTGTACCCCAGCTTGGATATATTTGTTGTTTCACACTGGAGAAAGCAATTTGAATGCTTCAGACAGCTCTCGAAACTACAAACAGTTTTTTCATCCCAGGTAGAGTAGCTGATCCAGACAGGTTAGGTGACCTCTGTAGGCTTCGACTCAAAAAATATAAAGTACTTCAGGGAGTAGAGGAGACAGATACCTCTTTTTAAGTAGGGGACACACACTCTGGTGAGAGTTTGGTATCCTTTAGATAGATTTCTGAAAAGGATGCTTGACTGCTGGGTGCTAACAGAAACTACATATTACTGTAGTTCACAACTTACTCAAGGCCCACAGTGTTGAAATCCAGCTGGAAAGATACTCTGAGTTATCCCATCTGTTCACTAGAGACTTTAGGGTGGTTAGCCTGTAGCTACAACATTGGGCTCTGATGCATACCTTGTTTCTCTCTGCAAGGTATTATGTGTGCTTGTTGCATTCAGTGGCTGCTCCAAATTAAGGTAATTTCGTCATGGGCTGAGTGCAAACGAGGTGGTGAAAGCTGGGCATCTAAATCAGGATAGAGTTAAGGTCGCGTATGTGCTCCATTGTATACGGCAACCGTGGCAATAATAAAGTACTTCCAAGTGCATTCTTTCTTAATTTCTATTAATTTCTTTCTTTCTCTGCCTTTCTTTCTTAATTTCTACCCCTCAGTATATGATAACAATGCGAGTTTGGTTTTTTTTTTACTTTTTTTTTTTACTTTTTTTTTTTTTACTTTTCAATATACTTTTATATTTAGTTGTGAGTAAAAGGTCTTGGAACAGGAAAGGTAGTGGTCCTACAGAGAAAGAAATATTTTGTTTGTTAGCTACAAACAAATGATACTCTACACACACAGTCTCTGTAATTGGATTAAAACTAGTTCTTGATATTGGCCTTATAACAGTGAATAGGGAGTTTGGATTTCCCAGCCCACATTTATCATTCAGTGCCTGGCTTTCATCATTCAGGTTTGTACGTGTAGTGTAGCAACACTTGTTTGCAATGTAATGACTAAAGATCAGTATGAATATAAGCTATAAATAGAAGAACAGCTCTGCACCATTGAAGTAAGTTATTCTACCCAACTGTGCTTGAGAGGAATGATCTGTTCAAGGAATTGTGAAAGCAGACCACTCACTTCTTACAAAAACACTTAAACGAAAACCCAAATCTTGGACTTGTCTATTAAAAACATTATGAGGAGATGCCAAATAAAAAGTACATTAGAAATGAGAAAGGCATTAGGAAACTGATTGTATATGAAATCTGACAATAACTTTACAACATCTTATATATTTGACTTAATCCTCCCTTAAATATTATTTTGAATATATATATCGCTTTCTATGTTTAAGATGTGTATCTCATATATGACATATAATATTAAGAGAAAGATATTCTAAAGCAGAAAAAAAATTGCTCAACTGAAAAATAATTTGACTTTAGTGTATTTAATTTTTCAATTAAATCAATGACATATCAACACTATGAATTAGCTAAATGCATATTGGGGAAGCCTATCCGAAGAAGAAAGCATGAACATAACATTGTCTTTTTTTTAATGGAGGCATGTACAGCTGACTGCAAAAAGAAAAAAAGAAAGAAAAAACAATTACATGAGAATATGCACCACAGCTTTTTCACAGAGATTTTCTTAATGAATTCTGTTTCCCTTCTTTTCCCTTTGCTGTATTTTCCTTTCATCTATCATAAATCTGAATAATGTTTCTCCTACCCCTTCTGTATTTTTGTTTCCTCAATCTAATTTTCTCCATCCACAGATATTAATGAAAATTTCAGTTTGTTTTTCCCATCAGATTTCTGATATTTTATTGCCAAGGTCTCATCAAGAAACATTTATGATTTTTCTGTTTGTGTTCACCTCTCTCCTCCTTTCCCCATATGTTTTCTTTAAACGTGTTGTTTTCTTTTATATTAATATTTGTCTAATTTTATTTTCTCTCCCCTTTACTTACAATTCAGTCTTTTCTGCGTAGTGCACCATGGTTTCTTCAGTTCTTCAATATTTCCCATCTTCTCAGCCTCTTTGATCTAATTCCCTCCTCCTTCTTTTTGTCTGCTCCTCATTGTCTTTTTACTGCCCTTTTCACCTCTTTATTTTTTTCCCCTTTTAATTTCCTGGATGATTTCTTCTGCAGCTAGGTTCTCTCAATTACTACATACTCCTAATTTTTTTCTTCTCCCAGCATCCCTTCTTGAACACTAACTCCCTTGTTGCTGCAGAAAGGCGCAAGGCCTTCTTCCATTCCGTTCTGTTTATACGAAAAGTGTTTTCCTGCCTATCTTTTGCACTGTGAAGAGGACAGCTGCCTAAAGAATGACATGATTTCTTGGCCCTCCAAGGAAGGTGGTGTGGAGATCCATCAGAGAGCTGGCAGGTATCTTGTCTCCTTTTACTTGAAGTTTCAGAATGTTTTACGCATCACCTTAGCAACAAGTGTGGGAAGGAGCACACGGATTACTGCTCAAGCCTGTTTTCTTCTTTTCCCGCAAGCCGTAAATATATGTGTGCCCAGACAGGAATAAACTACAGTGTTTTCTTGTCTATAGTTGAGCTTTACCTGAAGAAGGCTTCACTTGTTGTCGTGTGTGCCTTTTGAGATGTTCTCGGCTAAGGTGATACTTCCCAGGAAGAATCATATAGCCATTACTTTAAAAGGTTGAAAGCTCTTGAGGAAGAGATGAAAGGATTCCATTCTATGACTTGACTTATGGAAAAGAAATAAATGCTGGAACAATTACAGTTGTTCTTTTCACAAAGATTATATTCGGGAAATTAGTGTTGGTTTCCTGACTTCTCATGAAATCTTAGGATTTCATGCAGTTTCTTTTTTTATGTGAAAAAAATTTCAGATAACTGCAGGAGTGGGGCCAATGTATGTGTAGACAGACAGGGTCAACGACAATAAAATACATCACTAGAGGCTTACAACAAATGATAGATAACATGTAAAACATATGTTCAGAGCTCAAACAGGAGAGACAGTTGGACATGAGCTTAATGGTAGCCTAGCCTAAGATGGGTTTTCTGAACTGTAGGCTCTGTTGAAGAGAGATGAGACTTAACTGCCTATATCTAGTATGACAGCAACAAAAATCTGGGTACTCTGAACTCCACAACTGTACAAATAATACCAATGAATATGCAAAGTGCTTGGAGAATATACATATTAACCATTAAATAGTTAAAATGAAGTATGTCATCTTTGCAGATAATATAGTTCTGATAAATTAAAAAAAAAAAAAAAAGCCAAAATAATGTGGAAAGAAAAAAAAATTTGTTCATTTACATAGAAAACTAATAGCAGAAGTGCTGTGTTTTCCCTCTTGATCACTCACTCTACCTTTTTCTGACAAGGAAGGATGAGTGAGAAGGTTCTGGATAGATCAGTTGTTACAACATTCAATGTTTGGTTTCTCTTTTGAAAGAAGTCTTAGGTGCTATTTATGATTGGATGATGTGAATACTTGTCATTTACTACTCAGTAGTAGGATAAAGCCTCACAACTACTAGCTTAGCAATTCCATGTTTTATTGAGTGTTCTAAGAGATGAGATAGAACACACCTTTTCCTAATTATTTCCTGTGAACAGATACTGGTTTCCAAAACCCCACTAAATCTCATGGTCCCTAGTAAGCAGAACACATCAGTTTACTATGTTAGCAGCCTTGACAGAATTTTCCTTTCCTGTAGGGCTTTTTTTTTTTTTCCCCAGCCTGGCCTACCTTTTGTGCTTTTGGCATATCAGTGTGGCGCTGAGCACGTACAGAGCGTGCAGACTTAGGTGGCTTTATTGGAGCACAATACATCTCCAGCCTCCTCAGGTCACAACTCTGGAAGCAGCATTCATCCACTATTCCCTTGTGGTGTAAGCGTCTACTGCTGGATCCATACCCTGTAGGCTTACCTATTCAAAACACAAATGGAAAGTTTTTACGTTAGAAAGAAAATGCAAAGATCTCAGCAGCAATCATATTAAGTTGCATTATTTTAACTGAATCACCAATGACAGTTGTAGAGACTGCCTGTATGTATCTATTCTAAGACCCTGTTCTCAGATACAGCTTCAAAAGATATTCCTGGAAATGGGCAGCTTTGATCTCTGTCTATGGGTGGTTGCTATTTAAGCATTTGAGGAAAATTATATCTTTTTAGAATAGTATTATTAAAAGATTTTCTTGAACTGCCTTGGCATTGAAAATGGAGAAGGAAGTTGAAATCTGGCATTTAGAAGCCCTGCAAAGGAAATTTGCCCTTTAGCTTTTGGATGAAAACTGGTTGTTATCTGAGGTAGCTGGTGTTTAAAGACCATAGATCATGCCTGTGTCATAGGCAAGTATTTTCTAAGGAAAAAGGCTATGCTGAGCCACCATGTGAAGTCAGAGTGAGTTCCAAAGGGGAAATAAATGATGTATAGCACTGCACAGGCTGTAAGATCTGCAAGCTCAAAAAACTAGTGGGAAGCAGGAAGTTAGTTAGCAAAGTAAATGATGAAATGCAGCAAAAATAGGAAGATGGTTGATGGAACAGATAAAAGAAGATTTTATATTCTATTGCTTTGCACGAGATAGGAAATGGGACTGACATAACATGGTCTTTCCTGTGTTTTGTGCTTGCACTGGGCATCTGTAGAAATTGTTTGGCAAATGCTTTGCATTTTTCACTCAGCTCCAGTAAAGGGTGACATTTTCATTCATAGAACTCTTACACTCTTCTCTTCCCCTCCCCCCCACCCCCTCCAGTTATTTATGATTTCTTTAATAACTATTGATTTTTCTGCTATATTATGCAAAGATTACAGACCCATTATTTCCTCAGCTTGTTTATAGGCAACCCAGTTGTATGTGCTCTTGCCCTGTTATGACTAACTAGAAATGATGGAGCAGTAAATTCACTAAAAAAAAAAAAAAGTAGTTAGTTACTTTTACTGCGTCTATTTTAAAATTCTGGTAGAATTTGGTTTCAGATAGTAAAATTACGAAAAGATTGAATGTTTTGTTTTGACATTTTCGGCATTAAATGTTTCCATTTAAACTATGATCCACATTGCTTAAGAACCCAAAAATACAGAAAAAAAGAAAATTGCACCTAGAGCCAAAAAACGAAGTAACTCAATTCAGTCAGCTCTACTAATGTTTTTACTTGCCTTTTTTTTTTCCCTTCAGTTTTATCACTGAGACTAAAAATCTGTTATTCACAGTTTGGCAGGAGTTTACATTTTAAGAAATTACTCAAGCTACATGAAAGATAAGGGTATCAAAAAAGGTGAAAATACAGTTTCTTTTTGGAAAATTATTCCATCCAATGCTTATACAGCAAATTCTAGGTTAATATCCGTATACTTATCCTGCAATTTTCAATTTGAAGGCAACACTGCATTTTGCAATTCTCTGTGATTAGAACATATGTCCACTGATGAAGAACCCCTGAGGCCTTAGTACATCCATAAATGAAAAGACCTCTAGTGGTAAAGTACGTCTAACATTTTAGCCAGCAATACAGTCAGCTAAGAACTAACTATCCCTATGAGCTTTGTAAGCCCAGACAACAGGTTTTTAAACGTCTTTTCTTCCAGGGACTATAAATTAAACCAAAAGAAAAACTTGCTTACATAGTATATTGCAATCCACTGAGGGCCTCTATACTGTACATTGCCTGCTAAATTATTTGTTTCGTAAGACTAAACAGAACAGCAAGCCAGGAATAGATTACAGTAATATTTTGATTTGTCTCTGTGTGTGTATGTTGGTTTTTGCGTATCACTGAAGAGTATTATTAAGACACAGAGTTTGGGTTTTTTTCCAGACTATTTTAACTCACTGAGTTATAATATAAAGTACAGGCCTTTCCCTGGAGAGTTTTCTGAAGTTTGTTAATTAGGTTGTCTCAGCCTAGTACCTTTAAAATTTAGCAGTCATAATAAAACGTGGAGTGTCATTACTGTGAGGGATTCCCAGAGCTGTTTCACATTTTGTCTTGCTCCCAATTAAAACATGGAAGGGCAAATTCTGTTCCTGAATATGCAGGTGTAACTCTTCCTAATAGATCCAGCTGAACTGTAGGTACAAACAGTTGATTAGTTAGCTTACCTTTCTTTTCTCAGGCTGCCAATTTTTCATAAGCAAACACACTCTAAAAGCTTCTGTTCAAGAATTTTCCTTTCAATGGTATTTCATAGCAGCTAACGGGCATAGAGGTTTGGTTGATTCCCTGGCTACTGCTAATAGTAAAAATAAGGATGGAGAGTTCATTGTTTAGTTTCATCTGGCTTATAATGACCTTTCTACCTAGAAAGGAAGTTACTTATTAAAAAAATTCTATCAATCCAATAGAAGATTTCAGGATTAATAATCATAGAATCATAGAATCATAGAATTATTTAGGTTGGAAAAGACCATTAATATCGTTGAGTCCAACCATTAACCTAGCACTGCCAAGTCCACCATCAAACCATGTCCCCCATTAAACCATGTCCCTAGGTGCCACATCTGCCTGTCCTTTAAATATCTCCAGGGATGGCAACTCAACCACTTCTCTGGGCACCCTGTTACAATGCTTGACAACCCTTTCGGTGAAGAAATTTTTCCTAATATCCAATCTAAACCTCCTCCTGGTGCAACTTGAGGCCATTTCTTCTTATCCTATCAGTTGTTACTTGGGAGAAGAGACAGTTATAATATTTTGCACTTGTAAGAATCTTACAAATGTTAGCTCCTCATGACATTCATGCTAGATAGATACTATTACCTCCAGGTGACAAAATTTAGAATCAATTAGATGAAATATGTTGGCCAGGAACTTCCATGAGTTAACAACAGAACTTGATAGAACTCTTCCTTCCGTGAGTAGCAAGACTATAAATGTTTTTAACTTGTAAGATTCAGTGGTAAGTCCTTGCTCTTTACTGAAGCCATTTATCTATTCTGTAGAGAACTTATTGGGTATTTTTTCTTAGTGACATGTTTTGGTCAGTTTGATCTTCTAAGAAGGACTAATGACTGAGAGTGACATTTTTTGGCATAGGAAGGGTTTATAAAGGAAATAGTCAAACGAAATTTAAAGTTTAAAAGGTCTTTACGTTTAAGGTTTAAAAGGTTTAAATTTTGTCATTTAATATGGCTAACATTTAGCTTTGTCATAATTAAAGCCAAAGATGAACTGGTTGGTAGAGGTGATGTTTTTGGAAAATTTTGCTGATGATTTGGAAAATATTTCATGTCCTTTAATGATCAATAAGTCTTTCCAGTTTGTCTGTGTTGAGTCTGTACTTCTACAGCATCGCTTGTATTTTGCCATTTTAAGTTTAGTTTAATTGTATAATCTAATGCTCCCTTACCTTAACTGTTTTTTACTCAAGACATAAGAAAAAACAGTGACATGCAACAGATTATATAATGTTCTGCCAGTTTATCAGTATCATTTCTTGAACCAAATTTACAACTTTTTCGTAAATACAGTCACTTCAGCAGGAATATGTTTGCTTTTTCTTTGGTGGTACATAAAGTAGAAGAACTAGAGCAGTGCACTCTAACTTTTAATAACATCGCTCATTTCTTTGTGTATGATGTCTTCCCAATAAATCAAGTAGGAACTTGTACAATTTTTTTTGGTAGTTGTCAATTCCGAGTTTTATTCTCATCTAGCTACTATCTGCACTATCCTATGCATTAATAGTTAACATAAACCCTGAATCCTCGAATCTTTCAGGTGAAATCTCAGTGTACTTCAAAATTATTTTTACTGCAGCCACACCAAAGACATCTATGAGTTATTTTTCTTTCTGACAGAATAATAACTTTATGAATGAGGATATAATACTTTATAGCTCTTTAAAAAACTTGAATGGTGCATGTAACAAGTTTGGAATGGAATCATTTACACATCAGTGATGTGTTCAGCAATGAAACTTGACATTTATTTATAGACTTAAATATTCATGTATCACATTGTACTAAATGCTCATCCCTCATAAAAAGATAACATTAGTATTGTGAAGTCAAATATTGGGGTTTTTTTGCTTCAAAATAAGTTTTCTCAACGTTTTTGAAAAACCTAAGCAACAAAATATACTTTAAATTCATATGAAATAGAAAGTGTTATTATCTGAAGTGCTGTACAACAGATAGAGCAAATAAGTAGAAAGAAAATAGGAAAAACTATTCTTTTTCAGTAATCATGATTCTGGACTCTACTTTTGGGAAGTATCTGATGCCTAAATTAGTTTTAAACCAAAGATTCTAAATTGCTACTCTCCTCTTAAGTGCGGCAGTACACAAAAGATGCTATCACAGACAAAGATGAGATAAAGTATTACAAGGAGATACTACCACTTCTACAGATATTATCAGTATTTGGCCCATCTTCTTCTGGAAGGACTGCAGGATCAGATGGTCTCAGTTCATCAAGTTACCAAAATATGCACTTAAATCTAGGCAAATTTTCAAGCTCCTACATGGTCGGTTGGGCTAAAGCACATAGTCAACAGTAAGCACATGCCTGAGTGCTCTCCTACATAAGGACTGACGTAACTAAGCACTTAAGTTAGTTTCTAGACCAAAATCCATATTAGTAAATAAATGACTGGTGGTTCTGCATATTTAATACCAGTTTTCCGTTCCATAATTTTTTTTTTAATAATGCCTTAAAATAATGACTGATCCTGCTGTGTCAGTATACTGGGCACCC
This sequence comes from Tauraco erythrolophus, assembly GCF_009769465.1. NCBI lineage: Eukaryota > Metazoa > Chordata > Aves > Musophagiformes > Musophagidae > Tauraco > Tauraco erythrolophus. Next base: position 64,995,912 of record NC_141468.1, on the reverse strand, counting down.
ATACAGTTCTTTCTCATCTTTCTGAAACAATTTGAGTGCTGTTTTCCAACTGTTATCAAAAAGTTCCTTATATTTACTCAACCTTCAAAGTATTGCCTGCAGACATGTAACAGTCCTAGGCTTTCGTTTTTGCTGACGTACACTGATTTCCTTGGAGGTTTCCTTCCTTTTTTGTCAGTTGCTAGCTCAAAAGAGGTTTCATATCATGTAGGTCTAAGTTTACTTAATAGAGTTTTTGGCTCTCATTTAATCTTCTGTATCAAATATGTGAATGTTTCTTTCCATGTGCTACAAGCAGATATAAAGTCTTGTCACAGAGTTCTGAAGTCCCCTGAAAGCAGGCCAAGGTACAGAATTCCAATAGTTAAACAGCTGGCTTCTGTAGTAAAAGTACTTCCCTTCAAATAATGCAAAGTCAGTGGAGTAATTCAGTAGAGCTTGTTTACACTTGATTTCTTTGTTCCTCCCCTTATTTCCAAAATATCTCACTGATGCTGCCATTGGTTCTGCTCTACTGATGGTTTCAGTGTGAGAAGCACTGATGTAGGTGGCGTATAGAAGTTTCAGTTGTCAATCTGGGCATTCTCTGGAGAATTAAAATCTACTGTTGTAATATTAAAGTTAGGAAATTACACGAAAAATTGCCCAGGATAAACACAGAGGGAATCTACTGTTTAGAGGGCTCTAGGAAGAGCTAGGATAATGTGTACTGGAGCTTTTATGCGACTCTTTATATTTGCTGTACATAGTGTCTTTTTCAGCCCAGCAGTATAATCCGATAATGCCATTTAGACTGTAATTCAGAAAACATCATAAATCTGACAAACAGTGAACTTATTCCTAACCTACTATCAGAGTCAATCTTCAGCTATAACGGCAGCTTTTAAAGTAATGTGAAAGGCTATTGACCTATTAGTGTACCATAATCTTGTAATGAAAAACTCAAAGTGTTTCTATCAAAGCATCTGCGTAATATAATTTGTACAATTTTGAAGCCTTGATAGCAGTTTTGGGGTACCTTTGTGAGGGATACTCAGGAGAAGTGTGATGACAAATATTTTTGTTATTTACCACTGTGTCCAGTTTGTAGCTTACAGTATCTGGATGTATGTTGGCATACCATGAGGCAGTATGTCAGTCAGAATTTTTCTGTGGCCTTAACAACAAAGTTGAGAATCTACAATGTAGTAACTGAACAAGCACATCCTGTATGCTAGATCCAGACTGGGAGCTGGTGGTTAGAGTATTTTGGAGTTGCATATACTCTCTGCCTTATGGTGGCACAGAAGACTAGGGATGCTGAGTTTGAGATTCTTCTTACTCAGCTTCACTATCTGAAAATTAGGGATCTAGTTTAAGATAGTCAAGTCAACAAGCAGGTGGGTCTGGAGTGACTTATTCTTGTTTTGAATGCTTTGCTTAAAATGAAATTAATTGTTCTCTGAAAGAGCCTGTGTACTTCCATTGACTACAGATAAAGCTACTTGATCTAGTGTTACGAGTATATGCACAACCTCTTCTAGGTAACTGAAGGTCAAAGAAAATTAACTCAATTGAAAGTAATTCATCCAAAGTCACAAAATGTATGTCACTGGTGGAGTACAAAGCCATTCTTTTTTATTTCCATTTTAACCATTGAATATAATGACACATATTGTTAAAAAAAAAATACCAGCCATTCTACTGTTTAGTGTATCTTCATATCTCTTTGACTATGTTATGTGTCTCAGGCTGGTATTCTTGTCTTTTTTTGGCATTATAAATTCATGCATATGCAAAATAAGAGATTGTTGATGTCACTTTTCGTCTCCTTGTGATCTTAGACAAATGGTTTAATGTTATATTGGTTATACTTCTTGAGGGTACTCTGGAATTTCTAATCTGTATTTGGAAAATTATGAGTCAATGTTCAATCAGCAGGAAATGCCTGTATTTTGACACTTCTATGAACTGTTCAAACAAACAAACGAACAAGCCAACAACAAATCTTGTGAACAGTTGTAAAGTCCCTTAACAGAAATACCTCAAGGTTTAAACGTTGCAAAGTAGGCAATCTGATTTTCATGTAAATAAGTTGCATGCATTTTGAAGCTACAATATTTAATATTTAGCTTCCATTTTCCTTCAATGTTTTGTTAGTGCCAAAAAATAATTATGCTTAGACTGATTTTTGTTTGTATTCATCAAAATAGGCATATATTAGCATTTATAAATGCTCAATGAATGGATGCTCTAGCTCTGAAGTCTAATTTAATATGCATGAGAATAGAGGATAAGCTTTATCAGTATGCACAAGTAAAATCTTTATGAAAGCATATGCATTTGTTAATATTGAGATACTAAAAAAAAAAAAAGCTACTGCTTTGTTGAATACTGGATTGCATTAATTACCGAGTCTAAGGCAAGAAGATAGTTGCTTATTGCTCTGAAATTCCAGGTAAGACTGGGAAAGCATAGGCACTCAGTTACTACTGATCTATAAGAGAAATCTATCAAGACTTCACAGACTATTTTGCCAGAATAATTAACATTTCTAAGCTGCACCTTATGAAAAATGAAAGCACTTTGATGTTTCAGATGAAGAGCAAAACAACTATTTCACTTCAGTTAGCTGACAAATGTAAATTTATTCCAAAAGGTGTCTTAATTTTTAATTTGCATGTCTGTGTTTATTTAGTCTGCAAGATAAGTTGAAGAAGGTAAGTTTTTCCTCTAGAAATATGCTTTCAGAAGCATTCTTTTTCTTCATTGTGTATTTAATAGGGAAAAAAAAAAATCCTCTTCCCCTAAACTTATTTCCTAAAGTGCAGACCTTGTAACAATTTCTTCTCACATATAGCTTCACTGTACTCTGCCCTTTTCATGAAACGGCTGCTTTGGAGGCCATTAAGTATACTAAGCATGTGATAGAGCCATTATGCTTCACACAGTAGTTCCTAAGCCAGATGCAACGTGTGAATAGAAAGACCTATAGTTTTGTGAGCAGAGCATTGCCCAGGGATATGAAACGGAAATTTCAGAGTTTAGAATTCTTTTGAGGAAAAAAAATAGCAGAAAGAGTGGGAAACAATATAATGTATTATTTTACACCAATTCAGTGCTCTGGAGGTTGAAAACCTTGCCAACCTAGCACAATTTACAAGCCTACGTCAGATTCCAGGGCTGGAAAGTGCCAGATGCTGCCAAAATATATATACTTTGGCAAGGGAAATGCTTTGCTGGAAAGAAATTTGCTATTGCAAGAATAGCCAGGTTTATCAGCGTTTAGGACAAGATAATTAGAAACCAGTAGGTCATTGTTATATTTGAATATTGCCCCCTGTGGTGCATCAAGAAGGACAATAGTAATACAGTCATCCATCCGTAACGAGCATACATTCTCTCCTTTTGTATATGCTTTTGCAGGAAATAACTGCTGCTTCCCCTTGTGTATGGTGGAAGGATGATCGATGATGACAGGATCTTTCATACCCTCCTTATCCCATAACCAATGTAAAACTGCCTTTTATTTGGATTACCAAATGAATAACAATACAAAAACCATAACTGGGTGAAATTCTAGCATCACTGAAGCCACTGGGAAATCTTTTAGTGCAGTCAGGATTAGGTCCTGATGAGTCAGGTGCCAGAAGCTACTCATATATAACCTGATCCGAGGTTTATTATAATCAATGAAAAGACTTCCATCACTGTCAGCATCAGGCTGATAATGAGCAATCACTTGCTTTGTCTTCCAACCTTATAGTTCAGCGAGTAAATAATGTCTTAGGGGGATCTAGAGAGATTTGCAGGGAAGGGATGTGATGTGATTCCTTGAAAGAGGTAACAACAAAAGAATACTGATGTGCAATGTGAAGCAGAATGTGTGCTATGTGGCTGGTGCCACTGACCACATAACAAGCAGTACATTGCTTTGCACTGTGTAACCAAGATTTTTACTTCTATAGGCACTCTTTCTCAGCTGTGTTCTGAGAAATGAAAGCAAACAACAAATGGCAAACATGGTACTCTTGTTCCTACATTATGGAATCACCGTCTAGTTAGAGGCAGAAGGTGTGAACGGCTGCTGCATTAAGTAACTCCTGTCTAATACCTCTCACACTATCCAGGAATGCACCTATTGACACACTTTACAACTTTTATTTCTATTTGTACAACAGTAGCACTTACAAGAGGGTGAGCAGTTGAGAGCAGGCCACTGTAATCTTATCTACTATAGAGGTAAAGAATTTTCATTCCCTTATTAGAAACAAGTGTGACAACAGAAAAGAAAGCCAGAGGGAGAAAGAAGGTAACAATAAGGGCCTGCCTCACTTCTCACACTAGTTTTGTATTTGTCTAATGCAGTTAACTTCAGTGGATTTACTTGAATATGCTCTAAGCTTTGGAGGTATAAGCTCTGTTTAGGAAGATCTGGTATCATTGCCAAGGGCTTTGTCAGCAGCAAGCATCCAACCTTGTACAATCATGCAGCAACAGACCATATGGAATAAACAAAATTCAGCTTTATACCTGTGCAGTATTGTCTGAATCTTGTTTAGACTTTCAGTTATCGAACCTTTCTGTTCAAGTCAGAATGACATTACTTTAGTTACTTCAAAAATTACTTTGAGCATGTTAAAATGACTTAATGCTTTTGATAAAGTCCAGTGTGGAGTTTTCTTATGGCCAACATTTTAAATGTGAATTATTCTCTGGAAAACTTATTTTTGATTGTCTGCTATTTTTGGCGTATTGAGATACTTTTACTTGTGAAGATTGATTTACAAGATTATTAATTAGCAAGGACAAATTAACCACTACATTCAGAAAGGGAATTAAGACAGAAAGAACAAGAGATAGATTCTTTTATCTTCAATAATGTTAAACAGTATTTTTTCCTAAATTATGACAGCTGTCTGCTAAGAAAGATAGTACTTAATTTGAGTAACATTTATGGAATCTACCTATCAATTATTTGCACAGGAGAAGGCTGTGACAGTGCCAAGAACTGACCCTACATCAACGTGAGCACCAGGCCAATGCTTTAACTATATACCTGTCTTCCTTTAACATGATTTTTGAGTCAGTAGGGCATGTAAAAACCTAATCTTGAAATGAAACATTCCTTTGAGATCATGATTCTGCTGTTAAACTTGTCTAATGAGATAAAAGAAAAAGGGAAGCTTTCCAGTAGAGCATATAGTCATTAGGGAGTGAGGATGAAGTCATTAGGATGAGAAAGGGACAGTGAGTTGTGCCTGGAAACAAAACTAGAACTAAACCTAGCTAAAATACACTGTTAGGCTTGATTCACCTTTCACTCACACTGGTTTTCTACCAGTTGTAACTCCATTCTTTAGAGATTTAATGCTGCAATATGAGCTAGGAGAATAATTTCTGGTGACAGGAACATTAAAAAAAGGAAGTCACTGCTGAATAATAAATGAAACCGTTCTTGTTCTCCTTGACCATCCAGTTCACCTTGTTATTACTGAAAACATGTAGGAGGATTATAAAGGAGCCCTGGTATAGTGCAGGGAGAAATTAGTTTCAGTATAACATCTTAAATACCAAAACTACATTTTCTGTAGGATTGTTGAAAACAGAAGTGCTTATAGGCAGTAAAATTGGTTTATGAAGCAAATAGGAAGTAATCCCTCTTTTACAGAGCTGACAATGCCCTCTCCAGTCACAGTTTTTAAAAGGGAATGTTGTTTCTGAGTAGATTTTTTTAAGTTCTAGCTTGCTAAGTTTCAGTGGCCTTTTCAGAGAAGTTCAAAGGTTTTAAAAGTTTATTTACATTTAAAGAGAAGTTTTAGTAAGTAACCAGAATTATTCCTTTCTTTTATTATTTCCTTTCCAACTTTTTCAGACTTGATTAATGATTGAAACCTCTTTGAAACATACCTTTAAATATGTTTTTCAATATCTTTTCTCGCTGTCCTTTTGTTTCACTAGATTTGTTCTGTGGATCATACAGGAATACTATAAACTTTAAAAAGGCTGTGGCAATGTTGAAGTTGATCTGGCTTTTAAATGCCACGTGCTCTCTGACTGAGCCACAACTTTCTGCATCCACAATCATTTAAGCAAGGGAATCCAGTTCAGCAGAAAAGAAGTAGGATGAATAAGTATGCTTACAATGCTGTAGACATTTTCATTTCTCTTATTGGTGTACTAATGTGTAAGCTTACTGGTAACTCTGTAAATGCTAACTCTGTTAGATGTGCTTCAGTCTACAGAATTATTCTTCCCAATACTAGGCCAGTGTTTTTGCACGTCGTGACATCCACTTCACCAGCCTGAGTCTATCTCTGCTCAAGAACTGTGGTGGTTATGCAAAAAAAAAAAAAAAAGTATTGTGGAAAAATGAAAAAAATACTTGTCTTAAGCATACTTGGCCAGTGGAGGGCCTACAAAGTATCACTGAAAATGAGAAAGCAGAACCAAGTAATTCCTATGAAGTGCATTTCTAAAGAATCTATTTTATTCCTGTATTGGTTATTAGAAATCACAGTTATTTTATTATAGCCTTCAACACCTATTGTTCAATTTTTATTCCATTAAATGCTAATAAATCTCTGGAGGACTTTGAAGAAGGCTTTTATCATCCGAAAGTATAGATTTTGAGTTGTGTCTGAAGCTATTTCTTGGACATAGGCATCAGTATTAAGGCCTTTTCAAACATTTTTGTTGTGAGTCTTTAGATATTTAGTTCTGTAGTAACAGGTTACTTAGCTGTGTTTGAATTTAATAATCTAGTATTCAAATGTGACCTTAAAAGTCAAGCTGTACATAGGAAAATTATGTTCAGACATACTCTGTTGGTACTCAAAATTTGACTTAATAATATAATTAATTTTTTCAAATAACTATCCTGAAGTAATTAATTGTAGCTTGATATGAGCCAGCAGTGTGCCCAGGTGGCCAAAAAGGCCAATGGGATACTGGCGTGTATCAAGAATAGTGTGACCAGCAGGAGCAGGGAAGTGATCCTGCCTCTGTACTTGGCACTGGTGAGGCCACACCTGGAATATTGTGTCCAGTTTTGGGCCCCTCGCTTTAAGAGAGATATTGAGCTCCTGGAGCGAGTCCAAAGAAGGGCGACTAAACTGGTCAAGGGGCTGGAAAATAAAACTTATGAGGAGCGGCTGAGGGAGTTGGGGCTGTTTAGCCTGGAGAAGAGGAGGCTGAGGGGAGACCTGATTATGGCCTATAAATACTTGAGAAAAGATGGTGGGGAGGTAGGGGAAGGGCTCTTTACATTAGTGATGGGTGATAGGACAAGAGGAAATGAGCATAAGCTTAGTCAGGGGAGATTCAGGTTGGATGTTAGGAAGTATTTCTTCTCTGAAAGGGTTGTCAGCCACTGGAATAGGCTGCCCAGGGAGGTGGTTGAGTCCCCATCCCTGGATGTGTTTAAGAATAGGGTGGATGATCTACTTGAGGATATGGTTTAATGGGGATTAGGGATGGTTGGACTCGATGATCTCTAAGGTCTTTTCCAACCTAGAAATCTATGAATCTATAATTAAATCTGATATCGATATGCATAAATCAAATCAAATAGGATAGAAAACAATGCTTCCACATAAAAAAAACCCACCAAAATCTTTGTAATTTCTTCTTCCATGCTTCTTCTATCTAGTTTGATACAACTGAAGGAATGGGAAAATGTCCAGGAGATGTTAAGTCATTTTCAGATATTACAGATGTGCAGTTAAAATGTTGTTGCTTTTTTAAAATGACATATTCAAATTTACTTTGTCATTAGCCACTCAAATGTCATTAAAGAGTGGAATAATCTATACAATTTCCTCTGACTCTGCCTCTTAAAAGTTGCTATTGAGTAATTGTGATAATACTTGCAACCTCCTGCACTTCGAGTATTTATACACTTTGAGGGTGGATGTAGATGCCAGCAGTATAATATTTCTTTCTTTTAGTCCTTCTGTACCAAAACTTTTTAGAGTTCTTTCCATTGAGAGTGATTTTTGGATAAAATATGACCATTGCTTTCACTGAACCTTTGGTCAAAATGTATACCAAATGAAAGTTTTCTGTGGTTTGGGAAAGTTGGATTATTTTTTTCCCCTTGTTTTTCATTTTGCATTCCTCTGAACTCCTCTTTGCTAGCCAGAAAAGGAGGTGCCAAAATAACCCAAGGAGGCTGTGCAGCCTGTCCGGAAGTGAGAAATTCAGCAAGTTTAGTGAGAGTGGCTATTCACATAAGATTTCTAGCATTAAGGGCCTTAAGGAGGGTGACACTTTTAATTTTGTAGAACTCATTTTCACCATTTGTGAAATTCAGAAAACTTTCAGGTCAGCATCCAGGATAAAATCCTAAATGGAAGTAAAATGAACTCACTTTCACAATTCTGTTTATCTAAAATGGGTCTGAATTTTCTCTTCTTTGCTTCTAAATGATTATCTAAACTGCATCTCTTGTGATTTTGCTTAATTTTTTGCCATCTCTCCTCATCCGTCGGTTGCTTATGCCTCTCATGCATTACTTCTTGTCTTCTTCTATCACCTCATAACTTTTCTAACTAATTTCCTGAACTCATTCCAGTATTCTAGGTATTCTTTGTTTATCCCTCTAGCAGTTAGACAGCAGGGCATTAAATAAGTTGATATCAATTTAAACTTCATAATTGTTTTGACTTTCCATCCAGCGTCATAAAACTGCTATGCAATCAACTGTGATCACTCTAAAGATTAAAATCACAACAATAAACTATTGCATATGGTTTTCTCTATACAACTTCAGAACAGTATATTTTGTAGACCAGATAAATTAAACGTATATCTCTTTTAGAATTAGTGACAATAAAATACCATCAACATAAGCATCATCCTTGCTATTTTTCTAATCTTAGTGATACAAAGCATAAACCGAAAGTTTTGATGCAGGAAATAGCTGCATATTATTGAGTTGTATGAGACGAAATCTCTAGTTTTCTCTCTTTAAGTGTCTATCTCTTTCTACCTGCATGACTGTGATCTTTTACCAATAGATACTATGCAGCGTCTTCATAGAATACTACAGGTATTCTGGAGGCGTATGCTGCTTTTCCAATGGCTTCTTATGTCTTGAACTGTATATATTATGGGAATGGTACCTGAATTACATGCTGTAGTGATATATAAAATTTTGTTTCTGTATCATATGAGAGAAAGAGATGGAGCTGTGGTAATGAAGCTGTATGATGCGCAAACACATCCGACACTGGTATTTCCTGGGTATTATTTATATTATAGAGCAAAGTGGCTATGCGTCCAGAAGATTTGAGTGATCAGATCATAATAGATAAAATTTGCTCTAATACATGGAGTCTACAAAAAGTCTTCTGTCTTTTAAATGCTTTTCATCAATTGTTCTTAAGGTCAAGGTCTACTGAAAAATTTAAAATTTAGCTGACAGGTACTGCAGTTTATTTCTGCATCATTCTCAAGTTTTGGGATTCCTTTTTCAATTAAGACTAGTTTTATGGCCAGTCACACATTAGCCCTGAAATCACATTATTCATAACACCCCATTAAGACAAACTGTATGTATATACACCTATTTTTCCTTTAGTGTTGAGATCCAAGAGGTTTTATAATTGTTGCAGCTTTCGGTCAGTGTGTGTTGTTGGAGTACCTGGAGACTGGCAGTGGCATTGCAGTCATTGTTTTGTTGTGTTACTTGTGTGCAAAATATGAGCGGAAGGTTCAGTTTCTTTTTTACACTAGAGGGCCCCTTCACACTTGGTTAGCAGTGTGGCAGCACCTACAAGTCAGAGCAGAGGAAACGTGCTGCAGTGTAAGGGTATGTCCACGCTGTAGGATGTAACAGGCTCACTGTGTCTTCACAGAAATTGTTGCTGCATATCATGATATTGTCACCTCATGAGCAGTATTAGAGAGGCTTGTGGTAATTTTCCCTCCTTACCACATAATGTGGGAAGAATAGAAACACTATGGAACTATTTTTGAACAAATAAAAGTTAAGTTTCACTCTCTGTTTGGATTATAGAAACACGTGAGAACAGTAAATGCTGTAATCAAGCTAGCTGACAAACCAGAAATCTTACCTTGAATGTTTCCTAAAATTATGGTCACTAGGTAAGATTCCCCACCAACAAGGAGAAGCTGCTGGGAAATATGAAGCTCAAGGGCAGCCTTGACTGCAGTGACCATGAAATGGTGGAGTTCAAGATCCTTAGGGTGGTGAGGAGGGAGCAGAGTAAGCTCACTACCCTGAACTTCAGGAGAGCAAATTTTGGCCTCTTCTGGGATCTGCTTGATAGAGTATCATGGGAGTTCCCTGGAGGGAAGAAGGACCCGAGAAAGCTGGTTAATATTCAGAGATCACCTCCTCCAAGCTCAGGACCAATGCATCCCAACACAGTGAAAGTCAGGCAAAAATGCCAGGAAGCCTGCATGGATGAACACGGAGCTCCTGGACAAACTCAAATGCAAAAAGGAAGCCTACAGAGGGTGGAAGCAAGGACAGGTGATCTGGGAAGAATACACAGAAATTGTCCAAGCAACCAGGGATCAGGTCAGGAAAGCTAAAGCCCTGATAGAATTAAATCTGGCCAGGGACATCAAGGGCAACAAGAAAAGCTTCTATAGATATGTCAGTGATAAAAAGAGGACTAGGGAAAATGTGGGCCCTCTCTGGAAGGAAACTGGAGGCCTCGTTACCCAAGATATGGAGAAGGCTGAGGTACTCAATGACTTTTTTGCCTCAGTCTTCACTGGCAAGAGCTCCAGCTGCACAGCCCAGGTTGCAGGATGCAAAGGACTGAGAGAATGAAGAACCACTCACTGTAGGAGAAGATCAAGTTCGAGACCATCTAAGGAACCTGATGGTGCACAAGTCCATGGGACCCGATGAGGTGCATCTGTGGGTCATGAGGGAACTGGCAGAAGTTGCTAAGCCACTATCCGTTATATTTGAGAAGTTGTGGCAGTCCGGTGAAGTCCCCACTGACTGGAAAAGGGGAAACATAGCCCTCATTTTTAAAAAGGGAAAAAAAGAAGACCCAGGGAACTACAGGCTAGTCAGTCTCACCTCTGTGCCTGGCAGGATCATGGAGTAGGTTCTGGAGCACCTCTCCTACAAACACAGGCTGAGAGACTTGGGATTGTTCAGCCTGAAGAAGAGAGGGCTACAGGGAGACCTTCTAGAAGCCTTCCAGTACCTAAAGGGGGCCTACAAGAAAGCTGGAGAGGGACTTTCAACAAGGGTATGCAGTGATAGGACTACATATAAGTAATGGTGTGTAGGTAATGGCTTAAAACTGAAAAAAGGGTACATTTTGATTATATCTAAGGAAGCAATTCTTCACTTTGAGGGTGATGAAGCACTGGAACAGATTGCCCAGAGACGAATGCCCCATCCCTGGAAGTGTTCAAGGCCAGGTTGGATGAGGCTTTGAGCAACCCGATCTAGTGACAGCTGTCCCTGCCTATGGCAGGAGGACTGGAACTAGAAGATCTTTAAGGTCTCTTCCAACCCAAGCTGTTCTATGATTCTATGATTTTCGGAGGCAATTGAAAATCATGTCGACTTGTCTTTCTGCTGTGGGAGTGGCTGAGTTAATTTAATTTCAGTAGTGAGATCAACATTTTCACAGGTTGAAGAAATGCTTATGCTAGCTTTCCATGTTGAAGTAGTTTTTCCTGTCAGTATTTGAATCTTGGACTACAGTGGCTCAAATAACAAGAACTAGAAAGTGGGAAGAAAGCTTAACTGTTGAAGGAAGCTGCCCCCATGTGATAACTCCTCTTGACCTTTTTTAGACCAGAATTTCAGATAATTTTGACCTCTAAATGGAGTTCTGGAATTTGAAAAATAAATGGCTAGAGAAGATGTGCAAATCACAAAGTAAAACACTTCTCAAATAATCTGTCCTGTACTCTGTCCTTTGGCCTCTTTTCTGCATTATTAATAGTTTTCTTAATTGTCTATGCAGAAATTTCTTAGTATTAATCAGGCTAGGCTTTCTTAATTTCTAGTTTAAATGAAGTATTACAATAGAAAACCAGGAAATTTGCAGACAAAATAGCTGTGTGTTGTAGTTTAGTAACCTTTTAAGTTTCTAAAATAACTGTATTCAATGCGAGGGGTTGTGTAGTAAACAGTGTTGTCCATTCAAGTAGTGATATCAGAAATTGTTCCCAAAACACTGAGTTATGTTGATATTTTAGAATATGGTTACTGATCTCCACAGCTTAAGCACTTAAGCCCTACTCTGCTCTTCGTCAGCTTCATGCTTGGTAAATGTCACGGGAGTGACAGCTGGTGGAGCGAAGGCAAAGAGCAGACAGGAAGCATTGAAAAATGCTTGGAACATGTTGCTGTATTGTTGAGATAAAAGATACTAGAAATATAGAAAACAATATATGGTTTTTAAAATCCACTACATATTCCATCTTATGTTAAAGACCGTTTAGTTTTGGTTGTAATTACACTTATATACATGATGAGCAATACATTTATCAGAATTCCTTGCCATTCTTCAATAACGCAGCAACAAGGAAGATTATCCTTTCCCCTACTCCAGGATGACGTCATTCTACTGGTAAGTAGGACTTAGGAAAGGTTTATGTTCTTAGCATCAGAATTAAAGAATATAATACTCCTTTTAATATAGTAATTTCTAGCTCTACTAATTTTCAATGCTTATCTTGCAAGATCATTAGGAAATTCAGTAATAATTTCTCTGGTTTGAGACAAAAAGAGTGGGGTGATCTAAGGATAAATAAGCTGTCTGCTGTAGTGTTCCTTTACCACTGTATCACAGCTGGCAAGTATCTACAAGGTCTTTCAAAGTGATATACTGTAAAATTGCTAAGAAATGCAGTCTTTAAAAATTCGAACATATTGTTAACATTTTAGTGTTGAAGCTGGTAGTAATTATTGAGTACTATATATATTTCCTAATAGACCAGACGTTCTTAATTTATTATTTCACATTGTAAATTTCACATTAGGCACCATACTGGCTCAAGATAACATATCAGTGAGAGGACACTTGTTCTTTCTTTTTATTCAGAAGAAACCAGACATTATTGCACCATGTCCTGTATCTTGCTCAGATTCATTTGACTCATTTCCTTACAGAAATTGCTGAAACCTCTCCAGAGTTCTTCATGGACCATTCATTCATTATTGTCTCAGTGCTCTGGCACAGTTATATAAAGTCAAATTTAGTGGATGTAGAAGAAGAAAGATTAAGGGTTAGCTCTTCTGGATGGGCTATATGGCATCTGGTATAACTCAAGCTGGAATCAGCAAGGGGCAGCCCAGTCCCTAAAGAACATCCTGTCTTATTGCACAAAGTGCATATAAGTGTTTGAAAATTAAATACTTCTGCAAAAGCAAACTAAGTATCCCATAACACTATCATCAACTGAGCAACAGAACACAAAGTTTGGTAATCATACTTATAAATTATGGTTGTCTGGCACCATAATATTTCCATTGACACTAATAGTTGGAGCAGATAACAACATCTAAATTTCAGATTGCCTGACACTTTCTATTATTAATCTCTGCCTTAATATTGATTTAATTTAACCAAACCTTAACTGAGTTTCGGGTTTTGTGCATTGCACATCTTTGATAAGTTTTTGAGGTTTTTCATTTTCTTCTTGTAAAGGAATAGGAGAGAGAAAGGTGCAGCTAAAACTAGTGAGTCATTTCAGACAATAAGATTAGAAGCCACATGGTTTTGCCCTTACTAAAATGTAACCCCCTCTTCTCTGAAGTGTATGGCTGTTTTATTGAATAACCTTTGTCCTTCTGTGATTTGAAGGTGGAATTTGGGCAGGAGGCAAAAGGGAAATTAATTTAGGTCAAATATGTGCACTTGTGTCATATTTACTTATTTATTAGTAAAGGTAGGTATTATTTATTTACTTATTTATTTATTAGTAAAGGTAGGTATAGATATTTATCAGCCCAGTATTCGTACTTATCAGTTCGGTTCCCTGAAGCGTTGGGCTGCTGCAAGTGTTTTTCTTTTTATACCCCCCTCTTGATGATTTCAAGGAGTTGTCATCTGGCAGTTCTCCTGCGCTTTAGAATGGCTGCTATCATTTGTTACTGCTACCGTAACTGAACCTGCTCTCTGATATTGACGTTTCCCCATCTAAACATTGAGGTGAGATTTCTCTGAAAAACATTTTTCCTTGAACTCTACTGAGATTGAAGTTAAATGAGATGTGGCTACTTTGTGGTTTGGTGATCTGGGGTGAGTATTTCTATAGAGATGCTTCGCAGTCTGCGTTAACCAGTGCTGCAAGATTGTTGATACTCATACAGCTATCGACTGACATGCAATTGCTAGTACATGGTGCAGTCACTGCCCAACCCAGATCTAGTAAGAAAAATTGGACACAGTTGCATGTGCTGTGCATTTGTGAGAGGAGAACTGTCCTTGAAACCTGGTTCAAACATGATTCACCCTCAAAGGAATCAAAGTCCTTGTTCAGGTAAGGTAGCTGCCAAATACAGAACTTTATTAGCAACTTTTAAAGGCTCCTCTGTTTTAAATTAAGTTTTCTTTTGATTCAACATTTTTACCTCTTTCCAGATGAAATTTTTCTTCCTTGCTTGTAACACCTTTCTCTTACTGCTAATTCTCTTTTCTTCTGCATGCAATTCTGATGTATAACGACTGTTTTTAAAAGAAATATACTCTTGACTCCTTAATGATGGATATCTCAAAGCTCACACTAAGGGATCTTTTTTCTATTGTTCCTGCCTTAACAATACTGGAAACTTTTGAACAGAGTTGCTATTAAATTTGAAAGAGTAAAACTTTTCTTAACTGATTTTCCCAAACCAAAACTACTTAGCAATTCTGAAAAATAATACCTTCACAGTTCATTAACGTAGTATTGACCCAGAACTGACAGATATCCTACCTACAGGGAAGTCACTGACTTCGGGGAAGTTAACCTCATGGGAATATTGATAGCAACAAGGCTAGGAAAAGAGCATGCAAGGCAAGTGCACTCTTCTCTGAGGCGACTGTTTTGATTTATTGCCTCATCTCTGTGTTAGCATTGGCAGAATGTTGTGGAGAATTAAAAGAAATTGCTTACTAGGCTCTACCACTTTATTGAGAGGATGCAAGGAAAGTGGTGTGAAAAGTGGAATGCGTGGGGAATTAGAGCGAAAGCACAGTATTTTGTTGCTGGCAGATGTCTGCTGGGCTTTACCATTTTACTGAGGTGGTACAATTCAGTTGTTATGACACATTCAGGAAGAAAAACAGAAAACACGAGCTGGAGGCTTGGAGAAAATTAAATGATGATGACTCAGAACTTACACCCCAAACTAAATTGAAGACTGAAACACTGCACCAGTTTGTTTAGTGGAGGAATCTGAAGCACATATGAAGAAAAGAGCTTCCGATTTATTGAAGCTTTGCACTGATCTTCAGATGAAAAGGCTAATATTAGAAAATTAGTGTCAAGGTGAAAGATAAGGATGATTGCAGACAAACTGCAAGCTGAGCTCATGTTTTTGCTGCCATCCTCTTTTCAAAATATTCTTTTTGTTCAGTGTGTAGTCAGCCTCACATCTGCTTCTGCTGAAATCCAAAGAAAAGTGTTTCAGTGCCTAGAAGTGTTATTGTTTGACTCGTTTGGCTGGGAGAACGAGTCTCAAGTAACCTATGAACTCTGTGCCATATACTTGCAGTAAGCAGAGGGCCTGCTGGGGTGATCTACTTAACTTGCCATTAAGTTTTATGTAACTGTTACAGTATTGTTTAAAAACAGTTTGAGGGATTCTCCGCAGTAATATGGCATACATTAACTTCTAGTTTGAAAGTAGTAGCCAATTTTTATCCCTTATGTAAACAGATCTATTTTTATTGTATTTATTGAACTGCCTTCCTAAGTTTGATAGACTATTACCTATAATTTACCATCCTTACTGCAATGCGGTATTCTGTTTAAAACTTTAACCCTTCCAGTGGTTGAGTTGTATAGGTGTGCTTCTAAAAAATAGTATTTGGATGGATCTGAATAGTTACCTGAATCAGGGGATTTCAAAAGCATTTAAAAGGTGAATAAACATCATTGCCTCATTTTCACACATGGTGAAAGTAAGACAAACACAGATAAAATCGGTTTGCTCAAGGTTATGTAAGCTAGTTAGTCCCAGAGCTAGAAATAGCCATAGACCTCTCAGCTGCTTTATTCTCTATCCAATGCCTATCAACAGAAACACTTGGTCTGGCCTCTGAAAAATAAAAGGTGAGAGAGTGTTTACACCAATTAGGCTTCTTGTATTCGGAAGTCTTATTTCTGGATTCATGGATTGCACAGAAAGAGATTGTGTTAGCCATAACTGTGTACTCATTGGGTACTGCTAGATTCATGCATTTCAACATCTCATCATTTCTTTCTATGGGTGCAAAATTTACAAATAAATTTTCTGTACAGATGAGAAATTGGTTAACAACAAGATCATCTTATGCAGCATATCAAGAAATCAAGTGACTGTGGATCTGATACTGGTTTCTCTGTCCAGAATTCTTGTGCACTTTAAGTAACAGTTATAATTGGCAAGTGTTGAAAAATCAGATGGTGGTTTTGTTACTTGTTATCAGAGAAATTCAGGTCCTTTAATCTTTGCCAAAGAAGCTATAATTCATTCTGTCCCAGATGATGGTGTTGTATGGGCATATAATCCCTTATCTTCCAAAATCATAGCCTCAAATCTCATTGAATAGTATGCAGTCTACAGGGTATAGTGAGCCTTTATTTCATATTTTTATGTGTCTTAAAGACAGTGTTAGTGATCTCCTCAGTGAATCATGAAGAGGGCAATGGCTACATTACACCACTGTTGATGACTGTGATCACACAAAGGAACAATCAGTCCAACATAATGTCTCTGATTTACAGCTCCAATATTCTAAAAGGACAGGTAATAGATAACACCAGATACTCGCTACCGCATGTCACTTGAGGCAAAGGATACGTGTCACTCTCTTTACTAGTACCTGGCAATACTGAATTCTGTTTATCACCAGCCACTTGGCAGCAAGAACTATTCTTGGTCAGTGCTTTGTTGCTGCCCTGCACAGCAGCTCCTCTGGAATTTCTGCAGCTCGCAAGAATGAGGCAATATCTGTCGCTCCAGTGAGAGTAGAAAGAGGCTAATGATTTTTTGGAGAGGTGCTTAGTTTTGAAGAAGAGGAGAGGAGGATGACATTCCCAGATACATGATGTTATCCGTTGCTTGTAGTTGTTGGGCCTAACCTATACTAACTCGGACCGATAGGTAGACCATTTACTCAGCAATTTGGGAGTACTATACTATTTATTGATTTATTTATTATTTAGGTGAATTGTGGCTTGTTTGTTACATAGAAGTGTAAGCTTATTGTCATCCGTTAAAATGATCAGGATTAGCTTTCTTACCAGACTATATCACTACGAGTTATATTGGTGATGAAAACTGTTTTTACTGTGTCTGTTGTCTGAATCCAAGCTTCCAGTGTTAACATTGGCTTAACAAGCTTTACATTTTCTTTTTGCCTTATAAAAACAAATATAAAGAGCTCATATTTCAAAATAAATCTCCCAGATTGAACTTTATTTAACATCTGACACAGCTGAGATTTTAAGCCGCTGAATGCACATATAATGCACTTTAGAAAGTGACATTGCTATGGTTATGAGTTACACAACAACATGATGTCAGCTCTGATTGGTGTCATGGTATTTAGCAATGCCACTTGGACAGAAAAGTTCACACACAGAAATCTGTCCAACAGTTCTAAGAATTTTATATCTTTTGCAGTATTCAATATATTTCTTTATGTGTTGAAGCACTGGCCTTCCAAACCCTTGTTTTTATTTTCCGGCAATCTCAGTGAACTTGGGGTCATTGGATTGCTTGTTTTCTCACTAGCTGCACTGGAATCAAGCAGCCATCAGCTAAATTACTGGAGTTTAAAATGAATTAAAAGCAATACTCTAAACCAGCGTTGTTACTCTGCTTTCAACATGGCACATGGATATAATGCAAACCAAAGAGGTAGAAGTGGTTCAAAGAAAAGCTGAATTTTCTATACTGTCTCAAAATAAAAAACAATGGGACACTCTGATTTCAGCTGCTTACTTCAGCCACAGCTTTTCTGTGATTAAATTTGTTTCAGCAAGAAAACAATCTACGGTTGATACAAATTCGGTCTTAGTTTTCTTAGACATCTCTCCATCTCCTGAGACTATAGGGAAACAGCAAAATGAAAATTTTATCAAAATGTTACCAATCTATACTGGCAATATTGCAATGATAACCTATCAGTTCCTTTACCCGATAAATTCAAATTAAGAAGAGAGTGTACTGGGTTTGTGTGGTGGGGTTTTGGTAACGTCGGAGGGGCTTCACGGGTGTCTCCTGTGAGAAGCTGCCAGAAGCTTCCCCATCTGCAAGCGGGACCTGCTTCTGGCCAACTCCCAGCCAGTGAGTGTTGGTGGTAGCATCTCTGTGATGTCATATTTAAGAAGAAGAAAAATCCCAAACTGCTGGGGGGAGCTGCAGTGGAGAGAGAGGGGGAAACATGGGCCTAAATCAAGACTCAGGGAGCGCTCCTAAGCTCCCCACTCCTGGAGCACCTGCTGGGCGGAGCTCGTCCCGCTGGGTCCGACAGGGTTCTGGGGCCAGTCAGGCCCAGCGCAGCTGCCAGAGGAGAGAGGACTGAGATCTGAGAGAAACGACTATGCAGACATCAAGGTCAGTGAAGATGGAGTAAGGGGAGGTGTGCTGGAGGTGAGATTCCCCTGCAGCCCGTGGTGAGACAGCAGGCTGTCCCCATAGCCCCATACGGCTCATGAGAGAAATGGTGGAGCAGAGATCCACTCGCAGCCGATGGAGGACCCCATGCCAGAGTGGATAGCTGTGTTTGAAGAAGGCCATGACTCCATGGGAAGCCCACGCTGGAGCAGTCTGCTCCTGAAGGGCTGCACCCTGCAAAAGGGACCCACGCTGGAGCAGTTCGTGAAGAGCTGCAGCCCACAGGAAGGACTCATGTCGGAGAAGTTCATGGAGGACTGTCTCGCGCTGGAGGAACCCCATGCTAGGGAAGAGTGTGAGGAGTCCTCTACATGAGGAGGAAGGAGTGACAGAAACAAGGTGAGATGAACTGACCTCAACCACCATTCCCTGTCCCCCTGCACCTCTGCAGGGGATGAGGTTAAGAAATCAGAGCGCAGTTGAGCCTGGGAAGAAGGGAGGGGTGTGGGGAAGGTGTTTTTAAGATTTGGTTTTATTTCTCATTATCCTCTCTGATTTGATTGGTAACAAATTTAATTGATTTTTTTCCCCACATCAAATCTGTTTTGCCTGTGACCATAATTAGTGAATAATCTCTCCCTGTCCTTGTCTTGACCCATGAGCCTTTTGTTATATTTTCTCTTCTGCATCCCACCAGGGGAGAGGAGTGAGTGAGCAGCTGCATAGTCCTGAGGTGCTGGCTTGGCCTAAACCGCGACAGACAGTTAGGATGGACTCGACGAACAAAATCATATTTATCTGTCTAGGTTGTTCAGAACAAACAGTTTTCCAAGTGTTGCATACAACATGGTGATGAAGAGTGGGGAAAGCAGGAAAAAAACCCCAAATTGACATAAAAAGTGGCTTTTTGTTTAGTAGATTACTGTCCATTGGCAATAAAGCTCGGTATGTGAAAAACATTCTGTTTATATAGTGACCGTTGAGAAATGTTCTGATGATCTCTGCTAACACTCACATCATAAAACTACCTGAATGAATTCTCGTACACTTTGTAGTTTCAGTTGACTACCCATGAATAGATAAGCTTAATTTATGCTGTCATTATTGAAGATAGGAAATTACTTATTCCATCTGAGGGTTTAGCATGTAACTCTGAGAGGTGTTTACTCAGCCACAGTACTTTATTAACTTCTTGTGAACAGATATAAGGCTTTTCTCTAGCACCTTTCATGAACTCATTCATTAGCTGAGAAAGAAAATAAATGTTTTTATATTCTTTTTTAGTTGTTTTTAACATTTTAATCTAAAATCAAATCTCCTCACCAAGAGATTGCAATAATTTAAAATTTTAAATGATTCTGCACTGGATTGTGTTTATCACTAAACACTTGGCAACAAAAACTATTCCTGGTCGGTGGTTTGCTGCTGCCTGCAAAACTGGAATTTCTGCAGCTCTCAAGGATGAGGCAATTTCTTTTGCTGCAATGAAAGCAGAAAGAGGCTAATGATTATTTGGAAAGGTCCTTAGAGTTGAATAAAAACAGAAGATTACATTGCTTCTGCTTCTAGCTTTCTTGGCAAAAGTGCTTTGTTAGATCAGGTAGGATACAGTATATGCTGAAGCCACTTTTGAGCAAGTGGCACACTTGGAGCTGCATGTTTTGAAATCTGCTTTTGCCTTTTGGCATCAGTTTCCCCTGTATAAAGGGAAGGTGCAACTTTACTGTACCTCTAGGTTAAATTCATTGACATTTGTATCCTGTTTTGAACATACAAAGTACTAGCAGAAGTGTTAAAATTACTTTGCAAAATTTATCCTTGCCATCTCCAGTTGGATATGCAATTACTAGGGAAAAAATCTTACAAATGCTTGGAGAAACAGATGATTTCCTGGGAAATTGTAGAGTATAATGTATTTGTCTGAGTGCTGCAATCAAATACTTCTATGATGAGCACTCTAGAGGAGTTTATGAGGAAAATACTGATTCTTGTTGTCTGCAGTGTTTGGATCTTGGAAGTTAATAGGGCATGAGACCATGCATTACATAGCGAAGACATGAATGGAAAGACAGAAAAAATTGAATGATTTTTTTCCTTCTCACAGTAAGTATGCATCCTATATAACTACAGGTACAATCTTTTGTTAAAGACTGTAGTCATTTAGTGATGGACTGTATCATAATGTAAAACTGATTGGCCTGTGACCAAAATTAAGGACAAAATTCCCTGGTTTTAAGGAATTCTTAAGACCATAGCCTACGTCACTACTTCTTTCACTAAGATCTTCTGTTTGAGTTGCAGCACATGTTTAAAAAAATGTGTTTAATTCATGCATTCTTGCATTATTTATGTTTATGTAAACTAGTGCTTTTTAGTAAAACCTACGTATTCTCTTACTCCTTATATTACCATGTATTTAGATTTATTGCAGTAAATTTAGGTGCTGTTAGATCGTCTCATTATAGTGGGTACTAGATCTAAGTTACAAGTACCTGAAACTCCAAAATAAGACATCCTAAAGAAGTCTGAGAGATTTTTAATTCTGTTTTTCTGATCTGAAGATGAAGAAAACAGTAAAATCTGCATTGTCTCCAACTTCCTGCAATGATTATAGTTTTTCTTATATTCAATCTTTATGCCGTATTGTTTGCGGACCATGTTTAGGCTTTGGCATCTTGCAAATGAGGTTAGTAGAAAGGTGGCATTTACAGTACTTATTAACCACTGTCTGTTCCAGAATGCCTCTTAGAAAATTTATTCAAATTGAGCCTTCATTATTTTTAGCTCACTTGGGAAACTATTAGCTTTCATCTGATGCCACACATATTTATGCTAGAAATAAGAAGATTTCATACTAAGCGTATTAGCATGTTTAACGTCAGAGAGGAAGCCAAGTCATTATGCCAATTCGTATTTTAAAGAGCTTTTAATAGTGATAGCTTTTTCACAAGTAGTCAATAAGGTCCATAAGCAAAATTTAGACAAGTAGCTAAGGACCCTGACTTGTATTTCCAAAGATGCTGAAGCGACTAAAACCACAGGCATATGCCTAAAAGGATTTGAAACAAAAAAAACCCGAACCTGGCTAGAACCACCTATCATTGATTTCAGTGGAAATTAGATACATGACTGCTTTTGAAAAATCTCTTGAATGTCCATTTTCCTCTTCAGTGCCAAAAAACATTGAAAATCTGCTTCATATGCCTTTAGGAGCCTCCAAGGTCTCACTGACTTTTCATGAGACTCATGCTAATTTTAGAAAATAGATTAACAGTTCTAAAAAGTTAGAGTTCAGTCTTTTGGATATGGCCATCTACCTGCCACAAAATCAAGACCAATTTAGGCACTTCAGCAAACACTCACGTATGAATAATTGATAATTTTTAATAGTTTGTACCATGAATGGTAGATAAACTTTAAAATTACACTACAAAACTTTCAGGTTGTTTTGAATGAATTTTAAAAATGAGGAGCTTTTTGATGTGCATGTACCCTTTTCAAATCAGGCACAAGTAGTACCTATTGATTGCTCAAAAGAGCCTCTATTTGCTATATTTATAATACAGAAGGAAAAATATCAGAAGTTCAGCTAGTAGTTCTTAGGAAAAACAGATGACTAGTTAGAAACCAGTGGGAATCCAGTCAAGGGAAAATATTTGTGGTGCAATGATACTTATGGCCAAAAGACCTAGGAAAATCAATGATCAACGTTTTCTTTAGTGAGCATAGACAATTCCTCAAATTAACTCACACAAATTATCCTGAGTGTACTGAGCCAAAGACAGTTGAAGTTAACAGATAACCTTGACTAAGTATCCATAGACTCCTGATCGTGGATTATACAGCAAAGAAACTCCTGGACGGAGCCAGCCTGGATTATTAACATCACTATTTTCCCCTTCTTTGGTGTCATCTTTGTCCCTTCTTTATTATGCTACATATCAGCTTTTCCTGGACAATGTGTCTCTTTGCTCTGCTGTATGAAAGTGTAGATATACACTTTTTTTTTTTAATATTATATCCTAAAAAAAAACATAGGGGCACTCCCACCTGTTTCATAATTCAAAGATAATCATTTTGCATTCAAAATATATTGTAGGTTATTTGATTCTTGATAGGGGGTTCAAGCATGATTTATTTTTAAAATTCTGCTCTTTTTTCAAAGATCTGAGCTTCATCTGTCTCATATCAGAGTATAAATTTATATTTGAAAAGAGCAGCAGACAATAAGAATATCACCACTTATGAATTCTGCTCATTTTATTAGTCTTCATCGTAGTGATAACAGGAAATACTTGTCTTTTATCGCACCAACTCATACTGCTTTCAAAAACTAAAATAAGATGACTATGTAACAAAAATTATAGTAGTTGACTTAATGCCATTAGAGCTGCAGTTGTAGAATTTCATTCCATTGTTTGCAAAAAGAAAGACAAGGGTCAAATTTTACAAAAATTTCTTCCTATTGTTTTTTGAATGACCATATTATGTTGACCATGCCACTTTTGAAATGATTGTATCTTGGCATAGCTGTATTAAATCTACTGTATCTAATTCCTGAAATAATGGTGGAACTCTACAACTGTATGAAAATCATTCATGTGAGTATCTCACACAAGATGATCCTTCATAACTTTTAA
Organism: Tauraco erythrolophus; assembly: GCF_009769465.1. Lineage (NCBI taxonomy): Eukaryota > Metazoa > Chordata > Aves > Musophagiformes > Musophagidae > Tauraco > Tauraco erythrolophus. The sequence continues at coordinate 64,972,533 of NC_141468.1, read as the reverse complement.
ATGCAGAAGTCAATATATAACAGAGAAGTGGGAGAACGTTGTGGAAACACTATCCTCATTTCTACCCCATTTCCCTCAAGCCAGGCAACCTGGGAATGGCACAATGCACAATATTAAGAGCGGCCTGAAATAAGCTAAATTGTATACATATTTATTAATAGCAAATAAAAATAATAATTTTTGGTTTTTAGTGCTGTACTCTGCTTCAAAACAATACAGTTACTGAAAAAGGTTTGTCAAGACTTGAGCAACCTAAAGTACAACTCACACCTCCCATATCTGGTCTGGAAATTTTAACTACTGCAATTACTGTTCCCTGCAAAGGTATCACTTTAGAGAAGATCATGGAATGCAGTTATCTTTGAAGTGATTCTATACTGTTTCTATATTGCCTTGGATGAAGGAAGGAACTGAAGCAAGGAAGGTGAAGGCACTTGGTGCTATTGATTCAATTCATTGAACAGCCAACAATCTCAGACAGAGTTTTGTCTTACTTCAGTCATATTATTGCTTTTATAGATGAGCTCACTAGGTCAGCTTTTTTTTTAAAATCTTCAAATGGCCTGAATATCTCAAAACTGTACTTGAGCATCATTCTGTGTCCTTTCTCCTTGATATTTTATGACACAACATTCTAACAGAGAAAATGCTTCTTTAATGATGTCTGATATTCAGATGTCACTCTAGGTTTTAAATATTATTATTTTCTCAATTTCTTGTAAAACTGCTGGGCCATGTATATTCATAGGAATAGAAATGAATCTGTGTGAACAGCAGTGTGAGAAATTATTCCATTATTTATGCACTTTGTTTTATTATGCAGGAATAAAACCTGAGGGAGTGTTACTTATTATGGCATGTAAAAGTATATTTTATCTATTATATCAAGAAAGAAAAGATAGATAAGCTTTTCCCTTCTACTTTTACTGTTGGAGAGTGGAATACTTTCTCCAACAGGATTCACACTTAGTTAGATTAAGGCCTGGGAGTTCTTAAAGGCCAAAGGAGCAACACTTAACTGGTGTTACCTGCATAAGGCACATTCTAGGTTTTTGCTTAACAGTACTATACCATGCCAGCTAAAATTAACTTGGATTTGCTTTAATCTGAAATGTGGTCCATATGAGTGTATCCTTATCTCCACATTGAAGTTCACTATGTGGTTTTAAATAGATTCATCCCACTAAAATTTAGACTCTTAATGGAGAGTCCTTACTCAACTGACTTAACTAACTAAAGGATACAATTGCCATAGCTTCCTTGCTTAATTTAGTAGAGAAGGAAAAGTATATCTTACAGGATATTCAGAACTTAGTGAGAGCTCTGAAAGTTTCTAACTCCTCTCACTGAGTGTAGAATGAGCTTGAGTAGGCTCCTAACTCAGACACCTTATTTATGTACCCTAAAGAAGATAGAATGAATCTGAACCAGAATCTCCTTGTGGATATTGTATCAAGTTCTGTTTAGTCTTTATCATTCAGAAGGTTCAGCCTGTATGTGGATAAATGAAAATGACATTTTTAAAAGATTGTCTAGAAAGAACTGAATTTAAAAGTCTTTTTTTTTTCCTGAGAAGAGGTGAAAGGAACACGACAGTCAACAACATAAAATACAAATGAGAGCTTTTCTAATACATCTGTCCTTCTCTATATAAGTCGTGGAGGTATAATAACATCACCTGCTCTTCCTACACCTCTATCCTCCCTTGAAAACAAGAAGAAAAAAACCCACCAGAAAACATCAGTAAGAAATACTTTTATATTACTGAATGCCAAAATATAAGTAGGGTCATAATGCAAATTATATCAGTAGTACCTCTGTTTTCATTCAGTGCCCATTGATTTAGAGTAAAATGCCAGAAACAATTAGAAAAAAACCCCAGAAGTGTTCTAAAAGCAAATATATGTGGTGGTTTTGCATTTAATCTTAGCTATATATTTCAGGAATAAACATGGCTTTTATTCAGGACATGTATTTGCCAATAATACATCTGATTAAAGTAGGAAAATTAGACATACTATCAGCAACTTGCTCCCAAATTACATAAGGAGAAATTAGATACATTTTCAGTAGCTTGCTCTCAAATCTCTTCAGTCTATGAGTCACCAGATTCTTCCTGCCAAACTAAATATGTCTATGAAAGGCTGGAAACTTTAATGGAAAGAAACATAAAACTTGAAATACGTAGGAAAAACTAAGTTTTTTCATGGAAGACCTGTTGACTAGTAATTCAGGAATTCAGGGGATGTAGAAACAAATTATTACATCTTGCTTTTCTGCAGAAGTTTCAAGGTATGATACATATTAAATTTAGACCTACTATGGTAAACTAAAACAGATGTCCTTATTAGCTTTCATGTAACCTAAAGTAATTAATGGAGACTTACAAAAAGAAGTTGTAAAAATTTTGTTATAATAAAGAAGCTCTTATCCAGTCATTTTGATGGAGCTAAGTTATAAGAAACCTTCAGTATAGTTAATGCAAGTCTGAAAAAAATCACTCTGTTGTAAATTGGATTTATTAAGCATAGTATCACACAGCCATCAAAGCTAATTAAGAATGTACTCATCTTTTCATATTCGCAACCATAATGACATCTTCTTTACCATTTTCTCACAACATACATACTTTTTCTAACTTGGCATAAGCCATGCATTTAAAAATATTCTTTAGAATACAGATTAGTTGAGAAATAGAGATTGTGTGCATAATTTAAGCTTCTATCTATTGCCTTAGTAGGACCTGGCTGTTAATTAACATTCTTTAGAAGTCAAAACAATATTCAGTAGTATTTACTTTCCTTAGAAGTCGCTGTTTATAGGAGCTAGGGGTGTTGCTTAATTGCTTACTTGTTTGGAGATAGAAACAGTTAAAAAGTATTGCTAGAATATTTATTTTCAAAAAGGAAACAGTTTTGTTCACTGAACTGGATTGAGTCAGAATGGTCTGAGCCAACCCTTTCTTTCGTCTGCGTAGTCAGCCTTGTCTAAATTTCTGCCCAACACACAAAGACACAAACACTATAAACAAATAGTTCTGTATCAACAAAATTAATTTAATTTCAGGTTTGGGCGTGAGCCAACCTGGAGTACTGCATTCAGCTCTGGAGTCCCCAACAGAAGGAGAACATGGACCTGTTGGAGTGTGTCCAGAGGAGGGCCACAAAGATGATCTGAGGGCCAGAACACCTCTCCTATGAAGACAGGCTGAGAGAGTTGGGATTGTTCAACCTACACAAGAGAAGGCTGTGGGGAGATCTTCTGGCAGCCTTCCAGTCTTTAAAGAGGGCCTACAAGAAAGCTGGAGAGGGACTTTTTACAAGGGCAAGTAGTGAAAGGACAAGGAGTAATGGCTTTGAACTGAAAAAGAGTAGATTTAGATTATATCTAAGGAAGCAACTCTTCACTTTGAGGGTGATGAAGCACTGGAACAGGTTGCCTAGAGAAATTTTGGATGCCCCATCCCTGGAAGTGTTGAAGACCATATTGGATGAGGCTTTGAGCAATCTGATCTAGTGGCAGGTGTCCCTGCCCATGGCAAGGGGTTTGGAACTAGATGATCTTTAAGGTGCCTTCCAACTCAAACAGTTCTATGATTCTATGATATGATAAATTGTTTCTTCGATAAAGGGAATTTATTCCAGTTTTCACTAGCAAAGGATTTAACATGAGGTAAGGGAACAGCTTCCACTCTGTCTTGTAAGAACAAGAACATTGAAACATTTGACTGTACATGGGATTCAATCAGAAAATACAGCGTGTCTCAGACTTGTGTCTGATTTTGTAGGAATTTAAGTTTACTAGGGAATTCAAAGCAGTTTTCAAAGGAATCCAAACTAATTTACCAGGAATTGATGTTGGATAGATGATCAGAAATTTAACCTAAAAGTTGCTCGTATAAAATTGACAAGATAAACTCATCTATATAATTTGGCTAATGCTTTAAAAAGTCTGAAAAGAAGATAGTATTTGACTTTTCTTTCTTTTATACAGTAAGAAAAGCATTTTATCCTATTACTCTGAAAGTTATGAGTTAACCAGCACCTAAGGTACAGATTTTGGTTGAAATAGGCATTTAACTGGATTCGATTTTTTAAACTTTTACTTACAGTGACAATACAAAATTTTCTATAAGTTGGAGTGACCCACTAGTCAGTATCCATTATGCCCCTCCAAAGGCTATGAATGTGTTAATGTGTTAAAATTCTTGTTCTCAGAACCTCATTCACTGATGCAAACATGAAATATGCCTGTCATTATTTAACAATTAGACCCAGTACTTGGGCTATATCTTACATAGTGATTTTGCATTAAATGCACCACAAAGAAAGTATGAATCAATGACTTTTTTATCTTTTAGACATGGAAGTTCCTTTGGTTATTACCAGAGGTGAATTTAGAATAAATTTTTCAATAAGCATACATTTGTGGTATTTCTTTTATCTTGATTTCTAGACTGAGAAATGACTTAACTGTTGGCTACCCCTTTCATTTGTTGTCATATTTTTGAACAATTAAGCTGGTGTCACAGGGAAATACTGACATTTGGGTATGGTTTAATAAAGAAATTTAGATCCATCCTTTTTTAGCAAAGCTCTGAAATGAAAACGGCTTTAAGTCTCTATTTGATTTTCAGTGATGTGAGAGGGTTTGGAACATGCGTAAAGCTAAAGTACTGAATAAGGTCTAGAGAAATGATTGTATGAACTTCCTTCCTTGAATGAGCACTCTGTATAAATTGCCCTAGATGCTCAAGTAGTTAATGTGGAAAGTGTTAGTTAAGAGACTGTGTGGTTCTGCTAAACTGAATAGTTTGCTTTGCGACTCTTGCTGCTGTTTATCAAATATTGCAAATGCATTATTAATACCAGAACAAATGAAGAGGTCCATATGCAAAGGTTTTGGCCAATTGCATAAAGCATGTGCCAGGATTGAAGTCAATCAAGGGTTTTTCTTGGTATTTAAGATTCAGTGGAAAAGTAAGAGGGGCAGCAATGCCAGGAATTAATGCTGATCTTGCCAAGTGCTTCTTTGAGTGACTTTATCCAACATGAGACTAAACAATGTATTAAATATACATATAGCAGTTAGGGAATCAAATGTCAAATAACAGCTTTCTGCAATTTGAGACCAAATTTGAAACTTGGTCTAGTGCACAGATAAAGGCAAACATCATAAAAAGCATTAGTATCTCTAACATCTAACGGCTAATACGGACACATCTAAATTGAACATCTGGAGAAGCTGTACTTATTTGGTTTTGGTAGTAGAGACTTTTTACAGAGCTGTTTCTTGCTGAAATTTTGATCAATGGTTTGCTTCCAGTCACCTCATTAAAATTATCATTACTACTACAGTCTCTCTTAATGAAAAGGTTGAAAAATTATGAAATCCTTGGTGACCTGAGAACTAGCTGTAGAGGAGACCTGTTTGCAGATTATAAATTTAGTGTGTTTTAGAGGCTAAATCATTCTAGACTCACTGTGTGATCCATGCAAAAAAAAAGGTGAAACCTCTCTCTCTCTCTGTTGCTAAAGAGGTAGAGAATATTAACCTCACTAAACCAAGGTTAGCCTTTATGAACACTCTTTAGCTTTCTTAACGTGGTAAAAAAGCGCCAAAATTCTTTCAAAGACTAGCTTATGTACAGAGAACTTCCTCACCAATTACTGCAAAAGAGCACACATCAAACTTGTGTATCGATTAATTGATTATACAGTGATACTATTCTAGAAGCCAGAGCTGTCTTTTTTCTTACAGAGGTATATCAGTAACTGTGCCTGTAGTCCTGGTTCCCTGAGCACTGACGCTGCAGACCTGGCTAAAGCACATCTTAGCTCCTTTCCAGGCTAGCTTTACTGTAAGAAGTCAGGAACCTGGGGATAAAGATTGAGCAATACACTAAAATCTTCCATGGATACAGGATTTGGACATGAATGGCACATGTAGCCAGACCAAAAAACTTAAAAACACTCTCAGATCTTGCTATGTGGACATGGCCAAGATGATGAGCATTTCTTTGCAAAGATTTGTAAGACTGTTACTGACACCACAGGCTGTGTGTGTCCACCACAGCTTTTCAGCATGCCTCTCCTGGGCTCGTAACATTAACATTCCTTTCAATTAGCAACACAGAGAGGAGCTAATGACTCATATCTCCTACAGGTATGGAGTAGTTAAAGAACTGAGTGCCATGCCATCTCTTGTAATTATGTTGATAGGTTTGACAGGCCTAGAAACTTTAATAACATCTTAAAAGCAGACTTCCTAATGTAAACAAGAAGCTGTTAACTAAAGAGAAATGGAAGAATCAAAATGTAATTGCCTATTGCTATGCCCCTTATTTCCTCCTCTTAAGGCAGTAATTCCTCTGTATATATCTTAGTTCTACAAAGCAATGAGATCTGATGACAGCTCTGATTACCCAAAATTATGTTCACTGTCTTATCCTGATTTTCTGATGATTATAAACCAATAGTCTTAACGTCGTGCACAGCTGGGGATATTCCCAAGGACAACACACAGTTCTGATTGTCTTAGTGGAAACAAATGTAGTAAAAATCTGCAATGATTCTCCACAAAACACTTGACACAGTGAGCATTAGGCTGGGTACCAGAAAAGCCTGTCTTTTACGGGATTCACTCTTTTACATATGGAAGCATGTGCTAGATCATTCTCCATTCTCTGAAGAATATCAGAACTCCATTGTGTCAGGCATCTAAATAAGCTCCTTTTCTGTTCAAGTCGTACTTCAGAAGATTCACCATAAGCCCAAAGCAGTTTTTTTAACAGAAAAAAGGTGATGTTTTAATTCATGAAATTGATTGTCATGGTTTCAAATAAGTATTGCCATCTAACTTGCGCTTTAGAAATTAGAATGAACAAAGTGACTAAGGAAATAAGAAAACTTTCTTTGTTTGCACTCGTATGTATTGTTAGTCAAACTGGTATCCATTTATTGGAAAAGGAAAAGGTATATTTTTAAAAGAGAAGAAACTACATAAAAAAGAATATAGTATTTGCTCCTTAGAGCAAATTACATTTGCTCTTCTTTCTCATGGGAGTAATAGTCCTCAGGAAACAACATGAACAAGGATGAATGATTGTCCGTCAAATTCAACTTGTATGAAGAAAATTCTTTTTTTTTAATTAATCTACAAAGTAAATTCCTGTGATACAACTAGACTATTTCAAGGAAAATTTCTCCCATCCTGGGCTATCACTTCTGTAAGTATTCTGTAATTTGACCTTTTAATTTTTCATAATAGCATGGCAGATCTTTCCGGGCATCAAAATTCAAATGAACATAGCAGACATCCCACTTTGCTTCATAACTGTTGAATGCAGAGTTTCTGAGACTGAAGAAAAATTAATTGAGAAGAGTTGTGTCTAAGCGTAGCCACTTGCGTAGCTGTGGCCAAGCTCTCTGTTTGTTGGCTTCTCCTAACATAGGCTAACACACAGGAACTTGAGTGGCAGAAGTTCTGCTGGAGAGGTGTTGCTAGATACAAGGTGGCAACAAACTGCTCTTCACTGGTGAATCATGGGAGAGAAAAAGCTGTCCAAGAAGTAGCCAGTCCTGTTTGGGATGAATGTGACCAAGGGAAAAAGCAGATGCTCTATATTGGGACTCGTGCAGTGTTCTCCCCTAAAAAACATTAAAAAATGTTCCTTGCCAGTGTACCTCATGAAGAAAGGGAGTGGTAGAAACCACATTTGACTTGCTCTTGAAGTCAATACTTTTCTTTGAGTGTGGTAAGCAGCTGGGGCATCTCTTCAGAAGCTATGAAGAATTTCCTTTTATAGCTAGGAAGTTGGACCGAGTAGACTATATAAAGGAATTTAGTCCAGTCATAGATATAGCCTTGTGGTTGTGAAGTAGAGAGTTTCAACAGAAAGTAACTCAATTATTTCTATCTTCATTTCCACCCACAACTCCCAAGGAAGAGACAGAAGCTTTGACCTTGAATTTGAACCAGGAGTTCCACCTCAGCCAAAAGGTATTCTTTATATTTGGAGTCTCTAGTGAAATACAAAATGATGGAAGAAAAACCTTCCCTCACAGCTATTTCCTGTGCAAGTTCAAGGGAGACATTACCATTGATTATACTTTATATGAAGGAACCAGAGTATGAGAATAGAAGGCTTAAAATACAATTTAAGTTGACGTTCTCTTCACAATAAAAGAAAAAAGTTAACTGGATTTTTACTTCTGCAAAGGATAGAGCATTCTTAAAAAGCCACAGGAAATGGAGCAACATTTTTAACTTCCAATAATATGCTACATTCTCTAATACATTTGATATAAGAATCTCAAATCGTTTCACCAATGTTACTGGATTTATGTTTCTATAGTTCTATATTTTAGATTAAACATTAACAAATATGAGGCAGAAGGCTACAACAGATTAAATTACTGCCTCTTGAATCAGAAGCAGTCGGATAGAGGACACACATTTCTTAGCGTTCAAGGGCCACGTATCAACTTCATAAAATTCCTATTGAACGTTGCAATTGCAGTCTGTTGGTTACAACAGTGCAAGACTTTCCTAAAACAAGGTGGTTATTCATTAGTAAAATCTTCCATAGTCTTCCATACAAAACAAGGTAGACCTTTATGGTGTCAACAGTGACATTAATTTCAAGTGAAACTCAGAATGTAAGAAAACAACAAAGAAAACTAGAGAGAAAGTCTTTACTGACAGCACATAAAACTCAAGATTACAAGAGTAAAGACCTCCTTTAAATGTCAGAATCCCATCCTGGTATTTCAAAGTAAAGAAGACATAGTAAACTGTGTATGGGAATGTAGAGATTTGAAACAGATTGTGCAACCTTAGAATAACTGAGCTTGGAAACAAAGAGGGTTTTTGATGATGATTTGCGTTTCATATGTCCTTTTACCTCAAGGAACACAAAGAGCACATGTAACAATAAGTCTGATTGCTTGGCAGAACCTGCCACTCTTGTGGTAAGCAAGCGTGATGGTTCTCTGAACAAGCAGCAAATATTTTTCTGAGAGGAATGACTGGGAAAGTGCCTAAGATACATACAAAAAAAAAAAAAAAAAGTGCTAAGCTGTTCTAAGGATGTAGTATATTGTCTCATTGTTTTCTGACACGGAAACAAGAGAGGGAGATTAAAGTCTTTCTTTACATTCCTTCCGACCACAAAGAGAAAGTATTTGTAGGACACCGAAATAACCCCTTTAGTGTAACTCAGCTGCTGGTAAATGTAACAGATTTTGGTGTTCAAATGAACACATAAAGAGTTGGTGGAAAAATGTAAATTCCTTCATGAGAGATTCCAGTATTTTTAATATTATGTTTAGCACCAGTATACTAAGTTAAACTGTACCCTAGAGTAGATGCTCATTAACGGTAACTAAAGTGTTGAATACAGAAAAGCAGGGTTCTTTAATGAATTACTTTGCATCTACGAAACTAAGGCTCTCAGTTTCAAAGATACACTTTAATAGAAATTGCCAAGAAGATAGTGAAAATGTCTGCAGCTTGTATGTTGAGGAAATCAGGATTTTCTGTAAACTAAAGGTGCAAGAATCTGATTTTCCCCTCTATTTTTACTGCAAGCAAGGAGAAAAACGTTGAAAGCAATAACTCCATGAATAGAAATGGATAAGAAAGGGGTGAGTAAGATCAGAAAAACAAAAGTGATAGCTTAGAAGGCAAGAGTTATAAAAATAAATAGAAAAAAAAAACCCAACATGATTAATTTATTGTCTTTATAGCCTAACCACCCGATATTTCCTTTTCTTAGTTATATGCTTGTTTGGAAAGGTAACTGAGGCCCTGAAGGACGGGTAACTTCAGACCAGAAATTCGAACAAGGACATGTGGTTATTAAAAGTAAACACTAGCTTCAGAGGCTCTAGAAGCACAAATTCTTGCATGTTTTGAATAAATATATTAATGAGTGAATTCAGAATTAATATATCCTTAGCTAAAAGTTTCATTAACTTTATGTTATTTGAGTAACTAATAGCTTAAAATTATAAATAGATTTCTACTATTTACAAGTTGTGTATTTCTTGATCTTGACAACCCCTGTAAGGACGTATTAAAATAAAAGAGTTGTTACTTATCTAACTACTCCAGCTTTGCACAATTTAAAATCTTTGCATAGCTGTCTGTACTTGTTAGTCTTTATCACACCATGCATGAGTTTTCCATCACCTGTATTTAACTGATGAAGCATGTGGATTCTTGGATGTTGTAACTTTGTGCTTGCTGCCTCCCAGCTTTCCTGTTTTTCAAACCAGATGTTGAAGCTTAGTGTGTTTTTAATATGATACAACTTAAACTGTTTACAAGTAGTCTGACATAACAGGTACATGCAGTTCTGCATTATGAATGTCTTGGGTCTAGCATGTGCTTTCATCCACTTAATTTCAGTGGCAGGACAGCACAAAGCAGTTACTGAGACTTCATGGTCACTGAAGACTTGGGCATCTCCAAGATAAAGGATACTAGTCATACTCAGCAGCTAAGCTCATTTAGAGCAGCTGCAAATCCCAACACAGATTACATGGAAAAGTTTAGCAGTTGAACGAAAGAAAGTGGTGACTTACTGAAGTAAAAGCCTCTGTCTCCACACACGAACTGAAGAGCATCAACCAGCTCAGCACCACAAAGTGTTTCTGGGCCAGCAGCAGCAGAACTGGTTAAGGTAAGCAAACACAGGCCAAGGTAGAAGAAATGAATGTAGGACACAGTGTGCATCCTCACCTGCCAAGGAAGCAAAAGCTATGTCAGAATTTCCCAAGAGAGTCCTAAAGAAAATGACTCCTGCATCCTTGTGACTTGAGAATGCATTATGTACTGCAATATGTTAGACAATAAACACAGTATCAGGAAATGCCTCACCATAATTTTGCAACTGTCTACATATTCTAGTCCATGTATTTTGTAAACTGATTACTTCCTCTGGTGAATATTATTGGTTCACATTCACCTGTAGTTAGAGAACCTTGTCGTAATTATGATTTATGGTTGCTCCTGCAAAAGGAGGATATGGAAAAGTGCAATAGACAGGCAAAGGAAAGCCCAGAATAACCAGAGTAAGGAAGACTAGATAACATTGAATGATTTTGTCTGAGACCAGTTAGACTAAGAGGGAATGTGACAGTTGCCTGCCAATGTACTGTGGGAGATGGAGGAGGCATGACAGAGAAGAGCTATTTAAACTGAAGAACAGCACTGGCACGAGAATAAATGGCTGTAAACTCGATGGAAGGAAATTTGGCCCAGTAGGAAAAGGATTCATAGGTAGTATTCCATGGTTCTCCAGTCACCTTAAAAAGGGAAACACCAGGACAAAACAAAAGAAGTTTCAAGGTAGAGCTTGCCAAAGTTACAGAAGAGTTATGTGGGACCTTCCATACTAGGGCACTGTATTCAATGACTCTTACAGTCCTCTGTTGCTAGCAAGTTAACATTTGGAAGCATTCAAGAAATTAAGAGAACTAGTGAAAGTGTTAAGAATTTGTATTTTTACTTGATGGAAGTAGCTATACTTTCACTGACCTCCGTTATATCCTCTTAGTCAGGATTGGTTATAGGGTATACACAGAGGTGATAATTTCTTTCTTATTTACATTTAGTTACAAACTATCTTTTTCCTGGAATTATAGTTGAAGAAAGGCCAGTCCTCAATGGGTGTAAATTTGCACCATTCCACTTATCAACTTCCTTTTATATCAATTTATATCGATCAAAGATATTATCCAACATGTCAAAGAAGATAGCATTAAATACCAGGGGAAGCTGTTTATAGTCAGTAGCAGGACAGTGAAGAATGTGCTTAATGCATACTCTGAAGATTTAGATCACTTGCCAAAAATGCTGGTTTTGAAAGGTGTAAATCTGTGTTTAACTTAATTCTCTTTCAAGGTTAACATTCGTATTGCAGTCAGGTAAGAAGTTACAAATCCTTTTTGCACGTACTGTTAACCTTGGCTTAAAACTGCTTTCTATTATCAGACTAGTGCAAAGTAATTGGAATAAAATGATTAGTCTTCCCTAAAGTTTCTTTCAGGGTTTCAGAGAAAATTTAATCTTATTTTTTCACTGACCTTTAGAAAAACTGATGAAATTATCTATTGTCTGCTCATATGGGATCTCATCCAGTGGGGTATTGAGCCTTCTCTAGTCAATAATTTTTAAGAATTCTTATTTTCTTGGCAAAGGATCTTAGCACCTTGCTGGATGAGTCCCCTATTTCAACTTAAGTCAAAGGTGAATAAACGACAAACCTATAAATAAGTCAGGATTTATCCCCCTTTATTTCCTGATATTTCCACTGTGAAAATAATGAACAAATCTAAATCCCATGATATATCATAAAAGGAAAGAATAATTATTTTCCCATTCACAAGAGTCTTTAGCCAACTTTGCCATGCAAAAACCAACAAGATTTAATGCATGGACATGGCTTCAGTGACAGATGGAGGAAGATCAGATTACAGATGAATGATGATAACACAAGGCATTATTGCCTGTAATGATTCCATGTCTTAACAACATCAATTTCTTTTTTCCTTTGCCATAATTTTGCATTTCTAAGATAAATGTGATGCACCTGCAGCTTAAGATGGTTCCCAGCTCTGAGGAGGTAAAGCAGAAAACTATTTAGCACACCACCTCAGAAGGCTGAAAGACATTACAAATACAGGAACATTATGTATTTAACAATTTGTTCTTGTATGACATTTGGGCCAGAAATAAGCACAAATCTTAGCTATTTAACAATTTTGTATTTTTCAAGACTTTTCAGCTGGGTTGTATTTCAGATAAATATCAGCACTGAACTACAACAAAACAGATTATCTACTGTTTTTCCTTTAGTGGAAGCCAAAAAGGCTGCACAGTATAAACCACAGAGAATTTCTAACTTTATCTCTAAATTTAAAAACAGTCAAGATCTTTCAAACAAGTAAAAACTTTGGGGAAAAGAAAACAGACTCACATGTTTCTAGGGCTCAATAAATTAGTTGTTAAATTAAGTGCCATTTCTTCAAAACTAATTCCAAAACATAGTTTAAAATTTGTACTTTACTTCATCATTTAAATTAAACATAACATTAGTCAATTCAACATGCTTGTGATAAAATCAAAGTTCCTATTTATGTCTGAGGGGAATATTCTTAAGCAAATACAAAGTTGTAATCCAATATTGCCTCAGGTTCTTTACAAACAGGCAGAGTGCTCACAATATCCCCAGTTTGACTAGAAAGCTGAGAGTTTAAAACACATTGGCATGTGGGTGGGGTTTGTTGAAGCATCTAATTACATTTGGAAATTGAATACAGGTTCAGGATGAGCCTGGTTAAGCACTTCTTTTAGTTGCTTAGAATGACTGACCATATTTTCACAGCTGGAATTTCCTCTTTTTTTCAGTAAAATAACCAGCTTTTGCTGCATTCCTCTTTTATAGTCCAGAAGAGTGGCACCACAGAGGAATGTCATATATGAACACTTTACATCTCTTTTAGTTCCTAATTCTTCTGTATAAATCCTTTTTGTCTAACAAATGTTGCAAACTATCAGTTGGCACAAGTTGTGCATAAGAATTCTTCACAGGTTTGGTCATTTTAATAATATATAAGAATATCTACAATAATGATAAATATCTTGAAGGGAACAACATTTTTACAGAGAGTATATGCTATAGAAAAAAAGAGTTATATTCAAAATTATATTTTGCTACATAGAAGTTGGACTTGATTACCAAGACATAGTAGAAGTATGTAATTAGTGTGTAATAACAGTATTCACTAGTAATTATTATATAAATGAAGCATATATACTCTAGTATGGATCAAGGTTTACATACTGCTAACTTTGATGAAAGGATCTGGGCTACATCCTGACTTAAATCAGTATGTTCCATTGATTCCAAGGAAGCTTGGCAGGATGCACCAGCTGAGGAACTAGCACATTACTTTTATGTCTCTTAGTGCCTTGCTCAATACTTTAAAAAAAATTCCCTTCAAGTATATTGGAAGGCATGCCCATTTATACATTAAGAGAATGGTTTCGCCCATTGCAGTTACAGACCTGCTCTTTTGAACCACATTAAGGAAAAAGTGTGTTTTAAGTGTAAGACATTTTTAAAAAAATAATTAGGCCCTAAACAATTAAAACAGGAGAATTCTGTCGATTGCATAAGAATCCTTGCAAAATATTAAACAAAAAAATGTTCTTGAAGGGTATAAATTTGCTGATAATGGACAGTTGAACTAGGGCCAGCTGACAGAAACAGAGATCAATGCACCTACTGAAGCCAAATTTACTTAAAGACAGTTTATATTAATGTGTAGAAATTATAGGGTCGTAACATGAAACTTCACATGCAAACTTTCCTGAAACAGCTCTCCCTACAAGGGAAAACTTGGAGATGAACATGTAAGGGAATTTCCATTTTCTTTATGTACAATTGCTTAAGCTATACAAATATGCAAGGTCAGCAAGAGTTGCAGCTGGTTTCTAACGTAGAAAACAAACAGAACTTCGCATTTACTTTTAATTTATGAAAGCAAAACCACGTAAATTCTACAATGCTGCCAGAAAATAGCTGTAGTGACAACATCCCTTAAAAGTTTCCCTGTGAAAACATTAACACTTTATCTATGATTGTGTATCGTAAAACTGCAGAAACTTAACATGTGAATAATACATTTTTTCCTATAAAACCCTGCACCTGCAGAAAATAACTAAAACTTCTTGTCTTCAGAAGCATTAATTAACAATATAGACAATGATGTAATTGGACCCTTTAATAATGACATAACTGAAATATTGCAAAGTTCTCTGAACAGAAGTGAAATTTAAGACATGTATCTGCAATAGTTTACCCTTACAGTTATCTATGTAATTGCAACTATTACATACAGCCATTTTCCAGAACACATAAAATTGCATGTTCAGCAATTTATAAATAATTCTCAGTTCTAAAATAATGTTATTGAAAAGTGCACAATACTCCTCAAACCAGAAGCAGACAATACACAGTAAAATAAAACTAAAAAATAATTTGAAATAGTAATAAATATTTACCTTCAAGAAATCACAAAAGCAGCACTTAACTAATTGTGTTGAAAGACTGTTGATTTTTTCCATTGCTTCTTAAAAGTGCAAAGTCTGGAAATGAATTTGTTAGCAGTAATGATGAGAAAAAAGAAATCCAGAGAGATGTGAGATGTTGAGAGCAATGTCACATTTCAATATTGAGGACTTTATTCCATTGCGCAGGCTCTATCTGCTCTGATTTTAGCAGTGACAGTGAGATTTAGCAAACAGAAGAGGGATTTAGAGAAAATCCTCACATTTATCTACATTACACAGACACTGTAGACAGGAAACAGCTGGGGGAGCATTTGCCTTCTCTCTCTCTCCCTCTTCTGGCAAAGTTACCGAGTAAGGACTTTTTTGGGCATGGTGACAAATAACATCATACCTTTGCATTTTAAAACTAGAGCACAGAAGCATATTTTTTTCCCTTTAAAAGAATGTGCATTAGTGACTGAGGGGTTAGCAGACAAAAAAGCCTGTGCTGCCACGAAAAATAAGAAAATGTATTCTGGTTAACTTTCAGATAGCTATGTGTGCATTTGTATTTATCTCTGTGTGTGTGTGTCTGCATTTCAAATATACAGAATCTTATATATGTAAGGGCATTGTCGTGTATGTGAATATCTTCATATGTATGTACACATTTTATTTATGCATGGAGACTCAGGTATTTTATTTATACAGTATAGAAAGACAGGCATTCGATTATCTACTTTTTTCCTAATGAATCTTTACATTATTAAACCTGGCAAGCCTATATGCTGAGTAACAATTAAAACCTCCAACTCTCTGTACTATTAACCCTAAAATAGCAGTTTGTAATTTGCTAAAAATAACAGAATTGTTGAGCGTTACTTGTAAATAGGGCAAAATAGCTCTGATCATTTAGCAACCACACAAGAGAAGTCTATTATTTCCTAGAATTTTACAGTACTATGAATATAGTAACACAAGTAGTCCAGTTTGGGGGGCTTCCATGACAATTATCTTAAATGTGCTGTTGTAATTTATAAAGTGATTTCCTCCTTTTTTAGTAATAATCTTCATAATTACTCTCGATAACAATTTAAATGACACTGGGCAAGAGAGAATTCAACTTTCTTAGTTCTACAATACCTTAACTTTTGCGTTTTTATTTTTCCTCAATTATGAGTATATTATAAATAACACCAGCTGGCCAGCAACATGCTCTCACGGGTTATGATGTCATTCAAATCCCTCAACTGTGCTAGTGGCTTGCAATGTGCTCCAAGCCAGCTGTTTTTCTATTTATAATGTATGCTTGCATTTCAATACTTAGCTATTGAGAATAAAGTTGTGATGCTGTTTTATAGACACAATTTATACTTGTTACCCTTTGGTTTTGGAAGATGGTATTTAAAAGTAGATGATGAAACAAGACTGCAGCTCCAGAGACCGAACACAAGCCACGAAAAATGCGTGATTTCCATAAAAGCTGTTTAGAACATTGCATTTTGTCCCTGTCCCCTTCCACTCAAGCGAGTGTTGCATGCTGAGGTGCTAGCTGTACTTTGTTATTGAAAATAACTATTGAGATCATGTTGGCCCGGGTCCATTCTCAGTTTTCAGATCCACCTTGAACTGTATGGTGCTTCTCAGGCAGGAAGGACACATTTAGTTATTTGTATCCTCTATGAATGGCTTATACTCTGCTCTGTGTAGGTTTAAACTGTGTTTAGTTAGCTAAGCTGTTAATCTTTGGAAGGGATTTCTTCTAATGTAGCATAATGGCAGAATCACAGAGGGCTTTGAGGTAAGTTTGTTTAGTTCAGGTAATAGCAGTTTTCCAAGTATTCTAATACACAATTGTACTGCAGGTGCTGTATTTTCATATTCTGGTCTCTTTTATTCTTCCTTCTGCACTTCAGACGTCATTGAATAGTGGCAGAATTCTACAAGTAGCTTGATGTAGCCTGCTGCAACTCATTGCACATGTATCACTTACTCCACCAGCATAATAACAGAATGTGAGAAGATAAATTATCAAAGCTCTGATATTCTTTATTTTTTACTTTTGTACTGTACTACCGATGGGTGCACATACTTCTGCCTTTTTCTTCCCTATAACAGAAGGAATCCACTCATTCATCGCTTCCCCACTGCCTGAGCTTCAAACCTTCGTTTCACTCCTCACTGCTTTCTTTCTCCTATGTTTCACCAGACCTCTCTTGATTATGACAGCAGCATGCAGTAGAAGATGCAACTTTTGGCTTCCAGGGCAGCCAAAGAATCACGGTGTCTCTACACAATTGCTAATCCTGTTTCTTTCCACGGAGCCATTCTGAAGTCCTATCCTCATTCCACCCGACCAGCCTAAATTTCTGATGCACTTCACTTCTTTCTTTTAGTTCTTGTTTTAAAGTGGTGTTGTGAAAAGGAAGGAAAACAGAATAGATTCAAGAGAGGGTTTTGGTAGTAATTTTTAGACTTACAGTTAGTGCAGTGCTTTTCCTCACTAACAAGTAATTACAGATTATTTTTTTTTTCTGGAAAATTAAATATTCCCCAAGACATATTGATCTGGGGATCACTGCTTTCCTAAAATATAGCTTCTATTCTGGTGATGATATTCTAGTCAGTATAGCAGTCTGTTAACTAGTGGAGATTTGTTCATTTCTCCCTCGTTAAATATGATAGATTTTTATAAACCATTTAGAATAAAGTACTGTATGATTGCTACTATATGATTGAGCACTTATGCATTTACACATATTCCCTTGAATAAAATGCACCTGTAAACTACAGAGTGTATGAGAGTCATCAAAGTACTCACAGAACATGTCCAGGTCAGAAAAAAAATATTTAATTGGAATGTGCATAGCTATTCTACTTTAAAAGGCAATAGCATATATATCTTTGTTTGACTTCCTAAGTATAATCTGCAGTGATATAGTAGCCACAAAGACATGTGAAATGTGTGAGACAGATAATCAGATATCTAGGAATTTGTATGTTCTAATCCTCATATTTTGTATTTTAATACTCCTGTGAAATCACTAACATGCCATAACGTTGTAGAGCTCATGTCAGTTTTTCCAGGGAAAACTCCATTTTATAGAAGACAGTTATCAAAACTACAAATAATCAATTATCCTAATTAATACATTATCCGTCCTTAAATCCTCCCTTAAAAGGTAAGAACGTTGTCAGAATGGCTGAAAAAATCTGAGCTATAGTAAGGCAACCGGTATACCATCCTCTTGCATTCTTCTATATTGGATCACTGTTCCCTATATGCAGTTTTTTTGTTTTCTGTAACTGTTGTTTCTTTTCTTATATTGGGATTTTAAGTATTCTAGAACCAAGACAGAACCACTATCTGTCTGGATGAGAGGATCTGAGAGGATGATAGGCCTGAGAGTACGGTGAAAGACAGGGTGGAAGAAGACAATAAACACAGTGGGTTCTGAAGAGCTGTTCTTCATGATATGAAAATATCAGAGACAAGATTGTCTTATATTATGTTGTTTTAAAGACACTCATCTTGCACAGAACGTACATAGATGCAGTAAGATTCATAGAATCACAGAATCATAAAATCATAGAATGGTGAGGGTTGGAAGGGACCTCAAAGATCATCTAGTTCCAGCCCTCCTGCCCAGGGCAGAGATACCCTTCACTGCAGTGTGAACGGATGATTGAGCTATATTGAATGCCATGGGTAATGTGTTCCCTGTCCTCTCCACACCTCACCAAAAAGCAGAAGAGCCTTTTGAAGGAACAATGTCTTATCAGTCTCCCTTAGCTTACCGACTGGTTATTGAATTCAGTTCACTGCGACAATGACAACAACATTTTTTGTGTCTGTCTTTTTTTTTTTTTCATTTGAATTCCAAATTTGACATTAAAGACATTATTAATTTGCCTAAATCTAGGCATCTAGTGTCATTTTTAGTACTGTGGGGTATCCTGCATGCCCCCAGCTTCCACTACAGAGTAACACTTATTTCCCATAAGTCTCTGTGTCCCATCTGCTGACCTCATATAGATTTCTTGCGTACTTTAGGGCATCTCAAATGGCTTTCAGCACCTGCAGGTAACTGAACCCCACCATAAGGCCTTATTTTGGCACGCTGATCTGGGATTCTTGTAAGTGCACCCTTTGGCCTGAGTATTACCTTTGGCTTCTTCATAAATAGAGATACTCTGTCTTCTGTCATTTACTATTTTTATGATCCATTTGTGAAGAGGTTTTAATGTGGAGAACACAACAATTTTCACTGAATTTCAGCATGATCTGGGTGTATATTTTCCTTATTCTCCTTTGCTTAGCCTCCAGCTTAAGCTCTTTTGGTTTGGAGCTCTTTTATTTACCTCATAAATCATCTTGCTTAATTTTGGATAAGATAAAATGTTATTTACAATGTTAGTATTATTTCCTGAAACACACAAATGATTGTTTAGCTCTTATAGTCTCTAGTGAATTATTTGTAAAATATTTTGTTTACTATTGGAGAAGTTTTTGGCTTTATTTTCTGGGAAACAACTTTGGAGAAAGGGGTGAAAGGGAGCATTTTATTAGTATGGAATGTTTTATTGAAGTTAGTGATAAGTATATGGTGGAAAATTCCTTTCATCAAGTTAAACATTAGGAAATCAAGAAAAAAATCATTTTATTAATTGATTTGAGCTAATGAACTGTTTAAAAAAAACCTGAAACACCTTTTCTTATGGTGGCCTAAGTAGCATCATCACTACAGGAAAAAACAAGTAACAAATTTGATGGGGAGGACGAGGGCAGGCAATTTCAGCTGTCATTACATTGACAATGTTGAAGAGACACCAAGGAGAGAGTACCACCATGAAAAGCTAAAAGCTACAATTACTGCTAAAAATAATACAAAGCCAAATATTGATCTTATTTTCCTACTCAAAAGAAATATACATCAACTATTGGATATATTGTATTCACAATTTAAATAATTAAATTTAAAAATTATAACATGTAAAGGAAACTTTATTAATTATTATTAAATGGCATTAGATTATGTGTAGTTATGACTGGTAAAACAAAAATACAATTTATGAAAGATAATATTAAATAAGCAAAACTAAAAAGCTCCAACAAAATGTGTTTCAACATTCCTTAAAGCACTTTTTTAGTTTTTTTTTTTTAATTTCTCTTTTGTGGGAAATTTTGAAATAGTTTGTTCTGATTCAGAATAATCAGAATACCAGAATTTTCCATTAAACTGGAAATTCCCAGTTTCAACTGTCTGTAATCTCGCTCTCTCTTTCCCAGTGTTAAGCACTGAATAGATCATCCTTGCTCCAAAAAGTTGTTCTTTTTTTTCTTATTCCTAAAAGCAATAAAAAGTCAGAATTAACAAAGAAAGAAAATTGAGAAATATGACTGCATAAGCTCTATGCTTGCATGCACAGAAAGAAGGCAAAACAAGTGGAAATTGTGATAAGTTGGGCTTTACATGTATGTGTAATACATGTGTATAGCTTCCTGGTAGATGGAAGGATGATTTCTGCGATTCACTTAAATGTCTGTATGAGGGAAACAAAAATGCATGGTCTTAGATATTCTTTTAGTTTCTTAAACTTTTACCTCCACATTCAGATGAAATGTAGAGACATATTCATTTTTTCTGGAGTCATCTCAAGGGTTAATCTGTGAACATAGATTTTCATAAAATGCGGTCTAGCAGATATATTTAATAGTATTTTGCTTTTTCCACAAGTTAGACCATGAATTCTAATACCTATGTGTGATTTTTTGTTTTGTTTGCTGACTCGAAAGGACTGTAAAGTAGAACAATCTGAATACTGTAAATTTTTCACAAGCAGGTTGCACATTTCCATACAAAGCAGACAGTGTGAGGACATGACAAAAATGCCTATTTATTTTATCTTGTTCTGAAGAGTTTTTGCATGAGTTACAATAAGGAATACTTTCTGAAGTCTATACTCATAAACAAACAAACACTATTTGGAGATTAGATAAGATGTCTCTAAGTAAGAAGAACATCTGCTTAGTGCAGTTTTAAATTTCTTTAATTTACAATTAATCTGGCTCCTACTGCATTGCTTAGAACTCTTTCTTCTGGGTTCATTTCTCTTCACTCCTGTGATTTACTACACAGAAGGGGCTTATCTCATAAAATTTATAGTTTTTTGTGGACCGAAGCCAGTATGTTCTACACCTTCAAAGGCTAAACCCCCTTATTGACATTTTAATTTCTATTTCTATTTCTATTTCTATTTCTATTTCTATTTCTATTTCTATTCATTTCTATTTCTATTTCTATTTCTATTTCTATTTCATTTCATTTCTATTTTCTTCAAATAGAAGTTTCAGATACATTGGTTACCTCTGGTTTGACCTATCAGTTACAGTGATATTCTGATTTGTTTCGATCAAAACATTAGGAGCTAATGAAAAAAAATATAACCAAAACCCATGAACAACCTCACCTAATTATAACTTTTAGATTTTGGTCAGCTATGCTTTCATTAGGAAACTGTTGAATAATTCATTTAACTACTGAACTACTAAAAAAGGATCACAGAATGACAAAGTTGCCCCAAATAAAAGCTATAGTGATTTTGATTCATGAGTCCTCTTCTGTAATAGAGACTTAACCAGTGTCATTTAAAGTTCAGACCTCAGTCTTTTCTGTAGTTCTAGGATAAATTCTTCAGCACGAGGGTGGTAAGACTTTGGAATAAATTGCCCAGAGAAGTTGTGGATGCCCCCTCTCTGGAGGTGTTCAAGGCCAGGTTGGACAGAGCCTTGAGTAGCGTGGTCTAGTTGAGAGGTGTCCCTGCCCATGACAGGGAGGTTGGATTAGATGATCTCTGAGGTCCCTTCCAGCCTATGCCATTCTATGATTCTATGATATAGCAACTATCTCTTCAACTGTCATCTTCAATGGTATTGTCTGAGCAAATGACCAAATCAGATTTCCTCTCCTGCTTTCCATCCTAAGATACGAAGTACGTCGACCTGTAGCAAAATGAGTCTGCATTTAGAAAGATAGAAGTGAATCTGTCTTAACTCATGCATAGATTCTGTGGTTCTGAACAATATCTGTTTAGTAAGCTTGATGTATTTTTCACTCTTTACTTTCATCCACTTTGATAATGTTATTTTTTCTTTGGGTATGTTTTTAGGTTTTCTGAAAGGCGATGATGACTTAGGCTATTGAGACTGATTTTGCAAAACTGTGATTTTGGATTTCAGGGCATCATTAAAACATACATTAAAACAAACAAATAAAAAAGTATCTTTGATCTCTAACAGATCTTAAATACAATCGTCTTGAACTTGGCTGTTATTATAATTTCTACCTCTGAATTACTGTATTACCTTCAGCCACATGAGCCAATTCTCCAATCAGTTCCACATTTTCCTGTCTGTGAAAGAGGAATAATAGTTCTGAAATATTTCGTAATGTACTTTGAGACTTGTAGAGGGAAAGCAGAGCAAGCTACATTATATATTTTTTGGAAAACATCATGGTGGTCAAAAAACACCTCTATATGTTTATAGGAAGTGACAAGTTACTGTGTTAGCCCTGCGTGTATTATGTCTCTGTCATCTTCCAAAAGTGTTAAGCACAGCTGGAAGAATTCCCAACAGATGCTTCTTTTTCTTATTTTCTTATTTTTCCTTTTACACCATTCACAAGTGTTCATGTCAAAGACTTTCTTTGCAAAACCGTTTCTGGAATGGTTGTTCTTTACACCATACTAATGCTAAAGTATTATAAACATTCATGTTTATCATACTCTGCTGTTTGAGAAAGCAATGCTGTTATTTAAATTTATGTAAGTGAGGAGTAATATATCTGAAAACAGTGAAATAGAACTGGAAAGGGACTTGCATCCCACGAGGTGGCCGACACCAATGGCTAACTGTGTATTACTTGGGATGTATAGGTAATAATTTAAAATAAATAATCCTTAGTCTAAATGTGTACACATAGCTGATTCATAGAATAGGGTCCTGCTTCTATAAGCAGACCCATGAGCAAGAAACTTTTTTCCAGTCTCTGAACCTGCCTGTGGGTTGAGCCATGCTTCTGTGCAGAAAAAGAACTTGCTGGCAAAAAGGCTACTGTCTGGGTTGCTTTTCAGTGGCAGTGAGCATCTGCAGCACTGATCTGACTTCTTTTGATGTTGATAGGTGGTTACCTTTAAAGATTAGTAAGATAGATTTGAATCTTACTTACTCTTTCTGTAATAGTTTAATCTCTGTTCCTTCAGTGTTAGGTAGAAAATTAGATCTTTTTTAAAAATAAAATAAAAAATCATGAATATTAAAGGTTTTATCACATGAAAAAAGCACACAAAGAAGTAAGAAAACATGCTTTCTCTTTGTAGAGAGGGGCAAGTTCCGCGAGGAGTGTCTTGTGTTTAGATGATGAAAAGAAATAAGAGTCTTAAGCCAAATTATTTAATTGTTTAGAATTTTTAGCTTTGCTCACAAAAGATTGAGAGCAGAACACATTTAGTTAATATTCTGTGTTATCTATTTAAAAAGGACTTTCCTGTTTCTATGTATACTTTTACAGCTATCGCATCTTTAGTTTGCTAAATCTTTATTTTTCTTGCATGTTTTTTTGTTACATAGGATATTTTCTAGGCCAAAGATGATTATTGCTTCTTAAAAAAATCTTACTGCTTAAAGTCTTAAAATCTTTCTTTTTATGGACAACAGCATCATTGTTATGGTAAAGAACTGAATATTGGTGCAGTTTGATGATGTCTGGAAGCATCTTAAGTGTTTCAAAACATTCCTTTAAGATTTGAAAAGTATAGCAGATATTGTTGCAGATTTTATCAGTGGAACAAAAATCTTTGCTTATTGTTCGATTTAAAAGATTCTTCTTTCTTTAAAAATATTTCTTTTCATTCTTTTGTCTTTTAACACAAAAGAAAGCATATGCACAAGCATAGTATCTACCTATAATTTGCAATATTTGTGGGTTTTTTTATTCTGATCTGTCTTTTGGTGAATGATTCGAATTTTTAACAGGGTTTTTTTTTTTATGTTTCTATAATCATTAATACTGGATCTATGTGCTACTGGGTCATTCAGAAACACAAGTCTGAGCCAGATCATCTGTGAACATAGGATCACATTTCAGCTGAACAGGGCAGAGTAGAATTCAGCATTGATGTGGTTTTATGCTGGTTGCAGAAGGAGACATGGTATTTTATTCATAACATTAGAGAAGTGCAGGCAAGTGCTATGTGAGCTGGCATAAAGACTGCAGGTACAAAATTAACCTGTCAAAACTTTAACATTGACAAATTTTAAGAGGCACAGTGAGGTTTTTTTGAAGCTTGATGTCATGTGTGCCTGGGATATTTTTATATAGCATTAGAAGCACCTGAACCATGGACTCCAGCAAGATTGGAAGATATTGGCTTAGAATCAGTTGCATTTTTTTAATTTTAAAAATTGTCTTTGAATCTTTTTGTAGAAGATTACTGTGCTCTGATAAGTGTGTTAGGTTTCTGGGGTTTTTTATTCTAATCTTTACTGATAATTTTTATCATTTCTTCACATATAGTTTATATGACAACAAAATTGTGCCAGGTGCTTTTCTTTCTATTTTTTGTTGTGATAGGTATATATGATTCTAGTCATATGGAAATACATGTAAACTTACTGTTCACTTCTTTAATGGAACAACATTTGTTTGTTTTGCCAGTATTTCTTCCATAGGAAGAATCTATACCATTGCTACTACAGAAAAATAACATCCCCTCCCCTCTAAGTTAAGATAGGGGATTTTAGGGTTGAAAAATCAAGCACATGGTATGAAAAAAGTAAGATTTGTGATTGCACCTGAACCCTTTCATCAGCCTCCACTGTACATTCAGTTTCTTCCCTGAATGAAGAAGGAATCCTTTGGGGGAAATAACTCTATGGTCATGTAATTACAGGTTAATAAAAGGATGGACTCAAGGCTACATGAGTGGCCACATGCTTGACATTCAAGACCACTTTCCAGTCTTGCGAAACATCCATCTGAATGGCAAACATGTCATTTCTCGGTCTTTGAGCATGAGGCTCACTCCTTTTGCTCATGCTTTACTCCTCCTGCCATAAAAGTGGTATCTAATCACCATTTAGTAAAATTATCATTGCTTCTCTGTGGCTGCACATGGCATGTAGTGCCCAAAGACAGGAAAAACCAGCCATATTGTTACGTTCAGTGCCATGCTTAACAACAATATTGGTTTTGGAGGCTGTGTCTACACTTCACAAAACGGGCACTAGCTTTCTTTGGAAACCACAGCAAAGAAGGATGTATGCTCAGGTTGACTCAAGGCTCAGGACGTGCACCTCGACTAGAGAACTTAGAAGTGCTTCTCAGTTTCATGGCCCATATGTAGTCACAGGAACATCATGGACTACATATTGCCTGTAAACCAGCCTGCTGTAATTTTAACGTGGCTCCGTCTTCCTTGAGGCAACCATTACATGACCTTATATGTAAAAAGAACTGACGTGATCCGGATGTATTGTGTACTAATTACTTGTACTTGCTAACTGCTACTGGGTTTTCATAGCTGTTGTGAGTTGAGAAGTCTAGAGCAATCTTCATCCCAAACACATGAAATGCTTCTGTAGTTCAGCAGGCACGTAGCCTTTGGCTGTCAAACTGCTCTATATGACAAGCTAACCAAGGTGTTCTCATGATTTAATTCGGAAACTCTGTCAAAAAGGTCTGACTGCTAAAGGAAATGGCTTAGTTGATACCATTATTCTCCATAAAGGTGTGCAGGCATACACTGATGTCAAAAGAGAAGGTTTTAGCAGATGTTAATGATAGGTCCTAGGTCCCTGATTTTGTCCTTACAGTTACAAATGGTTATGTTTTTCTTTCCTTCCTGTCTTGCTCTCATACACCGTGCTGTGCATACTGAAAAAAAAAAACAGTTATCATGTCCACAGAGGCTCCAGGGAGACATTTTAAACATTCTCATAGACTCTTCAAGACATATACTGATTAGGAATATTTATTAGTTTATTTCAAATCTAATGAAGTCTGTATTTGATTTTGATCATCTGTAATTCATTTTTAAAGGCAATGTTTGAATAATAGGTGAGACAGAATGGTCTGATAAAAAGAAAAAAATCACACTTTTGTCTCTTCCGTCCAAACTGTTTGATGGCTGGCTTACTACCTGCAGAACTGTAAATATGTTTACATTTATGCTTAAATACTGTTCAGTATGATATAGGTAGTGAAATCTATGTTCAAAATAACTGCTGGAACTGGTAAGTAATCCTAATATTAATGAAAATGTTCTCAAAATCATGTTTTACAATACAGTATTTTAAATATGCATTATGTGAACACTTCTGGTTTGAGTTGATTCATGTGTTATAAGAACCAGCTGAAGTTCATGATGTAACCATGTTAACACTTTTTAATAGCTTTTTGAGAACACAACACAATTGTGTTAATGATAATCAGTTAAAGACTCTATTTGTTCCAGATGTTACTTTCCTAGGAAAAAAAAAAAAATTTAAAAAAGTATTTTCTTCTATGTCCCTGTTTAATATCAAGTACTCAGAAAAGTCCTAATGTAAACCTAATCTCTTTCTTTAGATAACATACTAGCAACCCATAGCTTGAATTTGATATGTGAATACAATTGTGAAAGAAATAGATGCCTAGAAAAGCATTTTCTTTTTCTGGCATGGGCTTTCAGTTCCCAGTGGCCTAAAGTCCCACACCACAAAATCACTATAATTGGCATGGCTGGCAACTTCTTCTCTCATTGTCAAACAGATCCTTTACAGTAAATTTGTAGGAACTCTGAAATTGAGCTAATAACAAAAGTATCAAAAGGAAAAAAAAAAGCAAACCACACACAGATTCAAGCATACCATTAAATGACTGACTTTTGATAAACTGTCAGATTAAGTGACCTATATTAAATAAAAAGCACATTTATTTATTAGTTGCTTATATTTCAAAAGTTTCTTCAAGAGAAATTTGACATTCAATGCCTCACCAGCAACATAATACATTTTACTAGACTTATGTTAGATAGACATGTCCAGGCTTGTTCATAATGTTAAATAAACATTCATCTTCAAGGTTATAACTTCAGGAAACAAAAGAATCAGGATCTTGGGAATTATGTATGTATCTATGTTGCAGTAGTAGCTGGAAAATATCTATTCGCTATAATAGGCTGTAAGAAATACCTTGTTCTGGGACTTTTCCTTGCTGCATAAATTAGGAAAAGGTATGAGGGCCCAGAAGCTCTTCTTCACTAGGACAAGCTCAAGAAACGAAGCTATTTAAGGGTCCTAGATTCTTACAGTTATGTAGCTCCTCTACATTGCTCCAGAGGATCTCCCCAATAAGCATATCTCAGACAGAGGACATGTACAAGATCACAATGAATATCCCATGATTTGCAACCACACTATTCATATTCACAGGGTGTCCTTGGGATACAGTCTCTCGTAGGACCTCTTGTAAGGATAGCTTCTCTGTTACTTGCTCTATGTTGCAAACACTCGATGGCTCATAATGCTGCTTTTCATAAAGGAGCCTTCTCACTGTTTCCCTTCAACATTGCCATCGATATTTCTGTGACTGTATGTTCTGATTAGTCGTGACTAACAGGGTCGGAGAGGAGTGAGGAAGGAAGCAGGAGGGTCTAAGGAAGGTGGTGAACCTACTGCCCAGAAGTAAAACAACATTCTTCTACCCTCTGCACATATGGTCACTGTATCTTGAATACCGTGTTCTTATCGACAGTGTTTGCTCTAGTCAAGTCCTAGTTTTTCTTTGCTGCACCAACCAACAATCGAGTACTGACCAGCTGGGTCTCGGTCATTCTGGGCATGCATTATGAGCATCCTTGATTCTATCATACAATGAGACTACAAGGAATTTAGCTGCATGGAACAGCTGCCGCATATCTGCCGAGTTTTCCTCTGGTTCATTCAAAGCACAAAGGCATTGCCTACGAAGCAGGTGGACTGGCAGTGTGGAGAGTGCTATATGGATCACTCAGAACTATAGAGTTCTTCAAAATGCCTACAGGGAGGGCATGGATTGTCACTGTTTATTCCAATGCGGTGAAGACTTTGACCTTGGTATATTCTGCTCTTGCAAGGTAAGGGAATTATACCATCTGTATCAACATATATTGGGCATTAGGCCAAAATAATAGAGTCTTTTTGTAAACAGCGAAACCTTTTTTTTATTTTTTGTTGAATTAAAAATCACTGTATTACAGTTTAAGCAGATTTTATTACTCTTACATGGAGAAAAAGAGCCTTAAAAAGTAGTGAAACGTGAAAGACAGACCTTTTTTAATCTATTGTTAAATACAAACACCAAAAGACAGAATATGGTTTTTTTTGCCAATACAGTCAGAATCTGCATAAAAAGGCTGCTCATATTAATCACAGTCAGATTAATCATTGACTTTTTACAGAAGCACTGTGACATCTTCATGCCCTTGATGGACTGCCTTATTTGGATGTTTTCATAGTATTAATGAATTTTTGCAGTTTGATCAGGGAAAATCAGAAAATTTAAATACGAGTCAGGTAGTGAAATTTTTTCAAAGTATTTAAGAAAAAAAGCATCCCCTAACAGCAACACGTGTTTGTGGAAGAACAATGGGCAAAGAGTGAGTGCCACTAGCCTTCTCTGTCATGCAGATTGTTGAATTCTCCACTGAGTATTCATTAAAAAGTGTCTATAATAACAGTTCCTGTACATAACTGCAAACAGGACATCCTGTTTTACAAAAAAAACAAAATTAAGAGTCAAGAAGAGCCCCTTCTCCGCATCTGTCAATAACCCTTTGGGAAATCCATACCTAGCAGTCACTTTACTGCCCAGTATTGAGGATATTCTGGATGCCTCCTCTGTACTCTTTTATCGGCCATGTGGGTAAAATCACTTCCCTGCACTCTCTGGTGCTGTATATGTATACAATTGCAGTAAACAGACAGTGAGTTGAGCTGGAGTAGTGCTGCTCTGTGTTTAATCCTATTAACAGTGGCCAATTTGGTCTGCACTGACTGTTTACTTTTGCTGAATGGTGATCCTGGCTACCAAGGCTGTCCTTAGCAGGAAGGCGACTGTGGCCATATAGATAGGAGAGTTGTTCCACTGCCTTTGTCTGCATCCTCACTGCTGTAGACCTGGATATCTGCCTCATTACATTTCCCATCCCAGGGAATGATGTAGTCCACTTCCTCTGACATGTCCTTGAGGTCATGATCACACTCTTCTCCCAGTTGTGAACATTTTTTCTCCAAAGGGAAAAATGCCTGCCTTATGAGTTTGGTCTGTTCAGCAGGGTTTTTGAAGGGAGCTATCTTGTGTAGATGCACGGGGTTAAGCAGTCTGATATGAGGTAGGAGCAGGATGGTCTGTGCTCTGTTAGGTGTGATGTTCCGGAATACTGAGGTGTGCTGGCAGAAGTGCAGATCATCTAAGCTATGTAAAGAATTCAGAACATGCGGGAGGAGAGCCGTCTTAAGGTTTATTTCTTGACATTAAAACTGCAATGCTCTCAGTTCAACATAAAGGAGGTTCAAAGTGCTAGACAACGTGGGCAGTTGGAGAATCTGGTCTTGAGTGTGCTGCTGAAACTGTAGCAAGACAAACTGTAACTGCAACAAAGCAGTTGACTCGGCTCATTCTGGCCATAGCCCTGGCATAGCTGTTTTAACATGTGCCAAGCTGATTATAGTCTGCAGGAGACTATGTGCCAACTGAGAATTGCTGGAAGGCGGGCCAACATCAAAACAGTTAGAGGGTAAACTGCTTGTTGACTTTGTGAGTGACTTCTGGGAAGAGGGGCAGCCTCTGGCAGCCTCTGAAATTGCTGAGAATGGAAGGAAGTAGTGTCCTCTCAGAAAAGCAGTTTGGGGTGGTTATGAGAAAAAATAACCTTTGTGCCTCTTTGAGACAAGAGTTGTGGGAAAGATAGAGTGAGTTCATGGACTTAATGTGGGGGAAGGGAATGAAGAAACTTGCTGGTTTTGTTAGGAAATTGGTTAGTTTTTCCTTGCTCACTCCAGTTCGATCCAGAGGATTGGGGCCCTATATGAGCCAATGAAGTCAGGAGGGTTTGGAATACATTGTGTTTATTGGCCACAGGAGCCAAAAAGGGAAGGTTTTTCTTTAAGTCCATCCTTTTAGCAAAAATGGGCACATATAATGAAAAAAAACCCCGGACTTTATTCTTTCTGATGGTGATAGGTTGACCAACAGTCAACCTGCAGTTGATTGCTGCCAGTCTTCTTAATAGGGACTGAAGTTCATAAGGCATAGCTGTACTTCTTGGCTTTTGTCTGTGCTTAAAAGCATTGCAGATGGAGCAGGAGTTGATAGGTAAACTTGTGGCACTTAAATCCAGGCATTTATTCATTATAAAATGCAGTTAGTTCATTAAATCAATCTCTCCCTGAGCATTTTTCCTTCTGCTCTCAATTCCCTATATCACTGCAACCAAAAGGAGTTTTAGTGACTGCATGTTTTTAAAATAAACAGAAGAATCCTTGATGGTGCTGGACTAGATGTTCCTGATAACATGTTGCCAACAGAAAAGTTCTCATCCTTGAAGAAAGTTTTTCAAGTGGTCATGACACTCTCAATCACGTAAGCCTCTCTTCAGAACAGACATTCGGTGCCCTCAAATGACTCTTCAGACTTGGCTCAGAAACAGGCTGACACAAAAGGGGCTAATTAACACACACATTTTCATGTGGAGGAATCTGGTTTCCAAACAGATTTTTACCAGCAATATAGCTGACGAGCTGAATCTGCTAGGGCTGCTTCTTCCGTCCAATTTGAATGAAAATGGAAACAAGGGATAGGAGAAAGAAACATTTCATTCCAGTGACGATACAGACATGATGAATTCCTTCAAGCTCAACTTCTGTCATGTTATATTTCTTAAATGAAGTAACACACAAAATATCAGAGGAAACAAATTAAAATATAGATAAATGTTACATATGCCATGTACACATCCACAGGAAATATGGGTACATACATTTCTGGAGTATGTATGTATATATCTATGGAAAAGAGGCAGAAAGAAGGTAGAAAAGTGGTCTTACGTTATAGCACTGACCTAGAATCATGAAGGCAACACTCTATTTTTCACTTCTGCTCTAGACTTCATATCTTGTAATTCACTTAAAATGATTGCAGTAGTGTAGCTCTACTCTGCACAAAGGTTTTAAGGCTGCACGTGCATCTGTCCAGACAATCGTGAAAAACAGTGAGAAAAAAGCAGTGAATTTGACAGAATCTAGAAATCGAACACTACCGTCTCTACCCCCTCACATCCTCCAACATTGGTTAGGAGAAGAAATCCTTAATGTGCAAGGATCCAGGTTCTCCTACATACTTTCATATGCTCGCTGTTCTACTGGGATTTATTCTGAACCAATTATTATTTTACTATAATCATTATGGGAAATTATATATGCCTCTCTCCCCACCACAGTAACAGTTACCAAGTGTTGATAGTTAATTGCTCCAGATTAATCCACTGCATGTACCCTTGTATCTTGCAGGGTATTGTAGTGGCTGCTGGTAAAGGGCTCTGAAGATAAGAAGAGATTTTCACATGTTTTAGTGCATCACAAGAAGTCCATTGTAACATTGTGCCCTTTGGATTAACATTAAAGAAATTATTTTTTGTCAGTTTATCAAAGGAAAATTAAAGTTCTTTAGACATCAGTTACATTGAATCTGAGCCTTTAATCATACTGACAAGAAAAGATAGAGAATTTGAGCTAAAGAATGTGTTCATAGCCTTAATGTTGGATGACCGATATTTAACTCTGTGTAAGCTACTGATTTTTACAGGGAACGGTTTTATCTCCCTAAGGATATATACTTCTGTATATATATTCTGTATATATATTCTGATATATACCTCTATACCTTTACCCATATGGTAGACTGGATTTTTTTTCATTCCAAAGAATGTTAGATAAACTTCTAGAAATGGTTAATTCAGAAAACAGTTTATTTTGCATCCAGCAACACAAGGAACTCAAACAGAAGTGTAGGGGAAGAAAAGAGTCCTGATTCTCAATGACACTGGGCAGTCCTTATTCCATGTGAAACTCTAATTGCAGTATTAACAAATATTAATGTCCTGACACTGTTATAAATGGGTACTGCACCAACTCCCTGGAAAACCTTTAGGAAATGTTTAAGGAAAAAAAAAAAGCTGAACTTGAAGCTTCTTTTTAAGAAAGTAAGAGAATGCTAAGTGAAAACTATATGCGAACAGAAGGTGATCTGTTTAGCAAATGAATTACTGTACGGTTATTAAGGGAATACATGTTCTTCCACATCTGACCAATAGAAAAATGAACAAACAAGTTGCAGTTCTAGAAAAAAAAAAAGCCTCCTGGACAAATAGCTAGGGGTAATTATAAAATCATGACCAAGCCATCAACAATGTAGATGCTACTTTCAATTTGGAGCCAAAAGGTAAAGGAGGCAGTTACAAATGTGCTCTGGGGAGAAAGAGTAGGAAAGAGTTGTAAATACAATAATATAAAAATCCACCTTAAAAAAAGTAGTAGAAGTAAGTAGATAGCATGCAAGGAATAGAAAATATGCAAGTTCAAAGGAAAAGCTCATTTTTAGAAGCAGTAAAGTATAGAACTAGCTTGAGAGTTGCCCAAAGTCAAACTGAATCAAATGTTACAAAAAAATCCCACCTCAAAACCTAAATAAAATACTTATCTAATTTTCTCTTCTGCTCTTCCTATAGTGGGCTTATGGCACCTTTTTCCTGCTTGCTATATAATTTTCTGTTTTCTTCTCTATTTTTTGCACTGCAGCAAGTATTTTTTAGTTCTCCTGTGTTACGCGCTTTTCTTCACTTTTGTTAGTGTGTGCTTCCATGGGTTGTCTGCCTCTTTTAGCACAAATTCTCCTTTTCACTGCTGTCTATTTACTAACTGCAACCATGTTCAGCATTTGGGATAATGAACTTCAGGTGAAAGGTGATATACAAGAGATTTTTCTTGGAAAAGCTTTGCTTTTAATTAAACAATATTTTTTTTGCTATGAAGGATGTCCAGTCATTGGATGCCATGGGTGACAACTTGTGCCAGCAAAAGTATTCAGTTAATACTAAGAATCTGAAGCCCAGAGCCTAATGGGAGATAGATTTGTGTGGTATGACCACTGAAGAAGTGATAGCTGAAATCTTGTGAGATAAAGGGGGAATACTGAGATGTGGGATCAGCGGTGTTATTAGCCTGGCAGGAATGACAGCAAGGACTGTAGTTCTATGTTATTTAAAGGAGAACAGTGTGTCTTCAATGTCTGGCTGAGGTATTAATCAAAACTAACATGAAAGAAAAATACCTAGCAAGCAAATTAACAATAGTACTTCATGTAACAGCGCAGGTATTCACCGGAAGTCTAACATCTAAATTTTAGACAGATACAGTCATCCGTTTTACCGTTCTCACGGTCTTTACTCAACAGAATAGTGTTATAGTCAGTACACAGGTATCATTAACTAGCTGAGAGGACTGGAATTGATCCTCTCTAAATTTCCATTCATATATGCAGTCTTCAGTTCTGCAGTGATATAAGATGCAGAAAGAGCTTTATCAGTTTTGCTGTTTCAGAAAGTGTAATTTTTCTGTATGAACCCTTAAAACAGTAAGCAAATCTGACCAGTTCCCGGCCCTGGAGGAACTATGAGATGAAATTCAATCTCTCATTCAGATCCAAAGAAAATAAAGATAAGAGAAAGTCAATATGCATCCTTACAAGAAAATAGGTAATGAAAATGAGAGAGGCTAAGACATGTAATTAAGAAGTCTCATCTGAAACACCTGGTACAAGCAGACCTGTACCTCCCTAGTTTTCTTACAGCTTGACTAAAGTACAGTTGAATTTCTGAAGAACAGACTTTCTGATATGTTCTCATCAAACTAGTTCATTTTTCCCCCTTTAATAAACTGATTGCCTGTTCAGATTGTGCAACACGCTTTTTACCTTTGGAATTCTGATTTATGATTTAAACAATAGTAGGAGGCACCAGATACAATTTTGAGCATCTTTTAGCATAAGTTCTTGGGGAAAACACCATACAAACCCTATAAAAGCTTTTGACAATAAAGGTTGGAGGCTATTGAAAGAAAAAGTTGAGTCACAGGGAACAAAAAAAAAAAAAAAAAATCGCAACCTTAACTTTTTGTGTTGGTGTGGACAGAGCATGTATTCCTCTGTTTGGGAGGTGTCAAGTTGAGCATGCTATCTAACCACAGCCCTTTTATAGTGGCTGAGGTCTAAACTTGACCCAAGTGCATGTTTAGCCAGATGTCATTTGCGATTACAGGAATTTGGACTGACTTTCAGCTAAACCACAAACCTGGATGAATGAATGTTGTTCCAGATGCATTATCTCATAATCCTAAAGAAAATAAGATCTCAGATGAAAGGACTATAGAACTTTCCTTTGTATGAGCTTTGAAAGCTAAGGCTAATCCTGAGATCATTGAAAAGGTTTAACCTACCACTGTGTGAAATTTTAGCCAAACAGAACTTAAGAGCTTTAATACTTTTAGAATCCCCTCAAATTAGCAAAGGAATATTCAAAATTAATTGAAATGGTTCAATGATCTTGAAAAGTATAACAATTTCTCACTTTAAAACACTTTAATATATTATGTGTTTATTACCTTACATTGGGCTAGTAACATCTCAATCATGTATGGAATATTCTTCATCATGGGGAACCACAGTGTTATCCAGAAAGATCATGGAGATAATATAGTTCAATAATACATTGACATAAAGACTGTATTGAATATCTGGAGAAAAAGGAACTGGTAAAAAGCGAGTGAATGATTTTGGGAGCTGTATTTTTTTCTCCAATCAATAAATAACCACTGTACATTTCTAAGATGAGTATATATATATTTATATTTATATATATAGTTATATATATAGATATATTTTGCATGTGTATTGACACACTTACTCTTACTCTTCAGTAAGGCAGAAGGCAATCCAGGCTACTAGTTTAGACACTAACTTTTAGCTAACTAAAGATCTAGAGTGACACATCCTCCTCCACAGAATATTCCAGAAGACATGAAAATAAGCAGGGCTTTCAAACCGCAATGAAAGCCTTATACCTTTTGCACAGCTGAAGGTCCAATATTGTTAGTGCTACTCTATCACCCTCGATTTCAGGTCAGGTTATAGTGTGTTAAAATGCTAATGTCTGTCAGCTGAACTGTGGCAAACGGTGGGTTTTAGCCCGTATCATGAGCCAAAATGAGTCTCAGTTTAAGTTGTTTTCTTTGTGGACTAAGCTAAGTCACAGTACTTTCCCTTTGTTTCTGACTAAGAGTGAACTGGCAAACAAAGATCATGTGTTGCATGATAATTTGTCAACCAACTTGATGGTGTGTCTGAGTCCTTATTGAGAGATATCCTAAATATTCTAAAAAAACTTTATGCCTGGTAGAATTTACAAAGCTGATTTATATGCAGATATAATAATTAACAAAACTAGGCCCATGTTCTTAATAGTGGCACATTTTATTGGATTACTGGAATCACAGAATTTAAACAGGAAAAGCAATATATATCTCCCTAAAAGACTGTTACTATCATTGTTTTTATCTTGGTGTCACCAGAGTGATCAGTGGTTTTTGAACTCCTGTTGCGGAAGCAGCCAGAAAATGAACAGATATAGAGGTATGGGAAACAATGACATGGGATAAATATGCAGAAACTGGAAATCAGTTATGCTGAAGACATTACTGTTAATACCTTAGAAAAATATTTGGCTTTGCTCACAGTACATGTATCTTTGAGACACATGTATTAGCCTAATGATGAAGGATTAACAAGCGTCTTCTAGGTAGCTAATTTGTACAGGTTTGTGTTAAAAAAGAATGGTATTCTTCTGGTTTGGGAATTTGACACCTTGTTATATAGAGTGGATAAGAGAACTGTCTTTTAGATGCCAAACGGCAGTCTCCAACAATGGCCAGCATGGTCATAATGAGGATCACAGATATGAGTAGTTAGTCCTTCCAACTACACTCTTGATGAGAAGTGAAATTCTGCTAATGTGGTATTCAATTATTTGCTTACCTTCTTGACATTTAACCAGCAGCAGCCAAGTTGGCCTTATCTGTTGTTGACCGTTTACATAGTTAATCCTTTCCTACCATGGACACTTTAAAATAAATGACACCTAGACAGTGAAATGAACTTTCTTCTGCTTTTGTTTTATGATTTATTTGAACTCAGGTGATAACTTCATCATCTTGGGAAGAACAGGAAGAATATATAATTACTGGCTTTGCTGAGAATGGCTAGTGAAAAAATTACCTGAAGTTGATTTAAATACTTTACCTGTGCAACATAAATGAGAAAACATATCTGTCACAGGACTCAAGATTTGTTTTCCATGTATACATATCTATTAGCTACAGGAATGTGTTGATAGTGTTTTCTAAATGTGTTGTAACACTGCTGGGGTAATTATCATTTAGGAGTGCTGAGGTAGCTGGCCAATGTCATTGCAAGGCAGCTCTATAAAATCTTTGAAAAGTCATGGCAGTTGGGTGAGATTCTTAAGGACTGACAGACAGCAAAGACACTCCTGTTTTCAAGAAGGACAGAAAGAAAGAGCAGCTGATACTATTAATTTTGACTTTAGCAAGGCTTTCAACAATGTCTCCCATGATATCTGCATAGACAAACTGATAAAATTTGGACAACAAAAACAGTGAGGTGGTGAACTTGTGGGATCAAAGAGTAGCAGCATTAAGTCCTGCTAGAGGGTAGTCTCTATTTGAGTGCTCCAAATTTGGAGCTGATATTGTTTCACATCTTCACTTATGATCTGGATAAAGGGGCAGAGTGCACACACAGCAAGTTTGTGGATGATGCAAAATTAGAATGACTGATACACTTCATGGTTGTGCTGCCTTTCAGAGGGAACTTGACAGGCTGAAGAAATGGGTCAACAGGAATTTCATGATTTCTAACAAAGGGAAATGTGAATACCTGCACCTGGGAAGGAATAATCCCATTCACCAGCACAAGCTGGAGATCAAGCAGCTGGAAATCAGCTTTGCAGAAAAGACCCGGCGGCATGGGGATTCTGGTGGACAAGTGGACTGTGAGCTAAGAATGCGACCTTCTGGCAAAGAAGGCCTATGGTATCCTGGGCTATATCAGGCAAAACATTGCCAGCAGATGGAGGAAGGTGACCCTTTCCCTTTTTCCACTCCAGTCCTGGACTCCTCCATATACAAAAATGACCTTGAGATATTGAAGTAAATCCAGTGAAGGGCATGAAGATGATTTAGTGACCGGAGCATTTGACATGTGCATGAGAGAGCAAGAGCTGGAATTTTTAATCCTGGAGAAGAGAAGGCTTAGAGGGATCTTATCAAAGTGATAAGGGGAGAAGGGGTAAAGAAGGTGAAGCCAGATTCTTCTCAGTGATACCCTGTGAAAGGATAATATGCAATGGACACAAACTGTAACACAGTATGTTCAGATTAAACATAAGAAAAAAGATTTTTATAATGAGGGTCTTCAAAGGCTGGAAGAGGTTGCCTGCAGAGATTGTGAAGTCCCCATCCTTGGAGATATTCACAACCTGAATGGATATATTACTGAGCAAGCTCCTTTAGTTGATCCTGCTCAGACCAGGAGGGTGGTGGATGAAGGGACAACAGCTGATATTTTTACAGGATTGATAGACAATGTCCAGAGGTCCTTCCAAACACAACAATTTTGGAGACTAGTATGTAGTTTAGTATGTTGACTAGCATGTAGACTAGTATGTCTGCATAAAATGTTATGATTTATGTGACTTAAACAATCAGAAAATGTGTCTGGCAAGGCAAAATGTTGTTTTGTGAACAGCAGTGCATGAGAATTTAGCCTTGACCTTTTTCCTGGGATTGTGAGGAATTGGTTGGGTATACAGGTAGTGGAGAAGTATGGTTAGGGTAGTTGTTTGGAAGAAGCCTATTTTGTTTTCTTTTCTAGCCCATGAGAAGATTTTGGCAGTTGTACTGGCATTCAGTTGTTTACAGGAAACAATATACAGGTTCAGTAAAGCAAAAGTCTGAAACTTTTGAGAATTCTTCAGCTTTCATGAGCCCTTGTCCTACAGTAGGCCACATATACTGACGAAATAATAAATAAGATATTTCATATTTGTCTTTTCATACTCTTCATAGATAAGATTTCTGGTAAAGTAACATCTTCCATTCCCTGGGACATACCTAACAAGGTATTTCAAAAATTGAGAAGAGCTAAATTTCTAATTCTCAGTATTGACTTGTTGAGAACCTATTTATTTCTTGTATGGGTACAAATATCTGGTAAAAGCATACTGTTATTACTAACTTGGCTCAAGTCACAATTACGATGTTCAAAACTAGACAGGACTTCTACAAATATCTTGCTTTTTCACTGTCTGAAGTTTTATATGTTTTAACTTTCAGCAGTAAATGTGTCACTCATCCAGAAGCTTCATCCAGAAGTCGTAGTTGGCACACACTCTATTATACCAAATAATACTAAATAATGAAGAAGAATGGAGACTGATTATTAATGCAAAATGACTTGAATAAGGGAATGAATAGAATGGCAAAAATAGATTAAATAATTGCGAATCTCAGAAAGGATGTTA
Source organism: Tauraco erythrolophus (assembly GCF_009769465.1). Taxonomy (NCBI): domain Eukaryota; kingdom Metazoa; phylum Chordata; class Aves; order Musophagiformes; family Musophagidae; genus Tauraco; species Tauraco erythrolophus. Next base: position 64,933,737 of record NC_141468.1, on the reverse strand, counting down.
AAATGTACATCTTACATAAATCAAAAATGAAGTGTGTATGACACAGAATGAGTCATCTTGTGAATAAGGGCAAGATGAATTCAAATGTTATTTGCCAGTAGTAATAGATGGTACCACTCTGGTTCTGTCAATCTACTAAATAATAAAGATGGACCTAGTACAGGAAGTCAGAAGGAGTTTTGTTTGGCTAAGGAATGTAGCATAGAGCACTAGGAAAGTAATGAATCTAAATAAGAAGTATCTTTTGTGATGGCCTACATTCTAATCCTGCCTGTAGTGAATTAAATAGCAAAATGTTTATTTTCATCTCTGGGAACAGGGAAGAATGCCCTCTCTACTGATAGAAATTAATTCCTTTGTTAGCAGCAGCATAAAATATAAGGTAACTTCAAATAGCCTATAACATGTTATTTTTGCTCAAAATAGTAAAAGCTTTAACAGACTTTTTTTAGTAATGTCCATGCGTGAATGACAAGGCAGAAATGATCATTTTAGAGGCAGAAGATTAAATTTTTATCATATGCCACAGCACACATGAAAGAAATAGCAAATCTGTAGGACATGAGACTTGTAAGAATTAGCATACAGATGATACCACATTATCAAATTTGAATTATACAAATAGGTATTATTACATTCATCATTTAATATTTCGTTATTGAGTTAGAAATGGTAAGTTTAAAATCAAATGGCATTTCCATATGAATTTCTGACTATGGATATCACAGATGAGGCTTGAAAGTTTCTGTTGTTTTTAGTGGTTGTCTAGATGGGGTCAGCTTTTAAAAGCTTCCCTCTTTCCTGTACATATTAGAATGAAAAACAATGCAACAACGACTGCTATTTTATTGTACTTACAAATCTGAGTTCTTAAATTTTAGCTTGTCACTGCTAAAGGAAAAAAAAAAAGTAGTGGCATGGTTTTAGTGCACTGAGAGTAGAAAAAGGGTAGAAAAGTAAAAAGAGACTAGAAAGAGGGAAAATAAACTTGGCAAAAAAACCCTTGAAGTGCAGGAAGGTCAGAACAGGATAGAAAGCTTGGAGGAGACAGATGTGCTTGGGAACAAAAAGGGTAAACGCAATTTCTGGAGTAGAGTGGAGCCTTGGACTCATTAAAGCAGAGCAAAACAATCAAGAAGGAGACTTTGGGGAGCAAAGAGAGCAATCACACCTTGGAAGGAAAAAGAGAAAGAAACTGGGAAGTGAGCCTGAAAGAGGAGAGCGGGGGAGAGTTGAGAAATGAGGTTTTGGGAGAAGAGATAGGACTTTGCTAGGATGGAGTTAAGCAAAAAATATTGCTAAAGGCTCCAGCTCTCTGAAATGTCAGCCAAGGTGGCTGTCTGTAAATCTCTGGGTTTATTTATTTGTCTTGCCACAATATATAAAGGAATTTATTTAGTTAGTGAAACACATTTTTATTGCATTCTGAGAGCCTATTCTCTCTTCAGTGTACATGCTAATGGGAAATTGTTGAATAAATCGATGGGAGAACAGATGTCTCTGAGTAGTTTTCCATTGACTGTTTTTTCTTGCTATTTAGAATTTTTAAGAATACGCAAACTTTTTTATAAAGTCCACATAGAATGTGCCTAATTCATGCAAGCTAGAAACACAAAAATTCATGCCTAATTGTGAAATATAGAGGGGTGATAAATGGTTAGATGATATAACTCTGAATCACTTAGTCACTATCATGGTCAGATTGTCAGTGATGTTACTCCAACAGAAAGTGCTCCCCTACGTGAAAAACAATTGTACACTGTATTCCCAAAGACTATCTTGGACAGTGAATTAAGCAGTCTGAGTGACTAATGGTTGCAGTGAATACTGGAATAGATTAATCAGTCTTTGATTATGGCGGGTTCAGAAGTAAAGAAGTTACGGGAAAAAAAAGTTCTGCTAACATTATAATTCTGTCACTGAAAGCTGTAAAGTTTTGTAGAATTTGTCCAATTATACATATTTAATCAGATATATCACATTAGGAAAAGAGTCTGCTTCCTTTGCCTGTAACAATTAGTATCTCACTCTTCAGGTGGGATGTCTGAGCGCAGGGAAGGCCTTGAGAAGTAGTGTACTATTCTCCATATAAAGATGAGAAGGAAATACTGTGTTTAAAAACTTATTTCAGTATTTTCCTTTTTTCACTGTATATCAGCACAGAGCTTTGAAAAGTTTCCTCCCTTGTTTAATCTGATCGTTGGCTTACATCACCATGCTCCAGCCCAAGCTAAACCAAAGCAACCTAAAACCCAATGAATTGGTAGTATTTCATCTACTAATATCGACACTTTTTTCACAGGTTTCATAATTAGCTAACTACATAAGAATGCTGTTGGTACCTGTTGATAAATCTATAGCTCACATATTCTGAAGACAAAAATGAGGAAAGCAAAATGTCTTCACAGTAACTACCAATATACGATTTTTCTTCTAATATGATTTGACAGTTGTTGTCATACTTTGGACGGGGATATTAGGAACCAAAGCTTAAAATCCTTCTTGTACTTAGGAAATATACTTTGTTTGGAGTCCTTCCTAACCATGTTGTCTCATTCTGCTCTGTTTAGTAAAAATATACACATACATATGTGTGTGTGTGTGTGTGTGTGTAAAGCTCTTTCTTTGAGTGTTACATCAACACAGACACACATAAATCGGTATAAAAAGAAGAATGGGGGTGGATTACACAACTTCTTCTAGTTTGATGTGATGCGGGTAGAGAGGACAAACCATACCAAAAAACTAGAAGGAGAAGAGTCCTCTGTCATGTCATGGAGTGGAGGAAAGAACAGACTTAGATGCGCTAGATGCAGGAGTTGTTGGGTTACTTGTGTTGAACCATCTGCCATGAACAGAGTGATTTCTGGCATCTTGTAAGAAACCTGCGGGTGGCTGATGCATGGAGCCATAACATCCATGTCAAAAAGAGGGAAACTTCGTCTGTTTGGATACACTATTGTGAAGGGTATTTGTCTTTATCAGCAATTGCAACCCAGGATGAATTGAGTCCTGAACTGCTATGTTTAAATCTTGGTTGCAGGAAAGATTTTTTTCATTATTTTGACTAGTCTTCAAAAAGGTGGGTACGATCAGAGTTTTGAATTTCAGCATCTTGGGATACTCATCTCAAAACCAGACCCAGCAACTTGTGCATGGTGTTCATGACAGTAAATGATGCACAAGAGAGGCACGTATCACAAGACTTGCTTTGCAATTGACCTCTGTGAGACTTCATCCACAGTCTCCCATAGGGATCTGAGTGAACACTAGACCCCCTACATGCCAGAGAGTTCTGCCAACTTGCATCAAGTTTACATTAAAACAAGAAAGGAAAAATAAATTCTCAAACCTTTCAAATGGAGAAACACTTTTTGAATTATTACTTGGTTTCATAATCTGTTACTTGACAGCGGCTGGCTATACAAAGAGTGGAGTCTATTGGATTAGTTTACATAACAGATGGTTCTGTTTTCAAATTTGCTCCAAATGTTCAGATGCTTTAGTAAATTAATATTTCCCATCTGATAATACCCCATGGGCTCAGCTTTAATCTTTGGTCTTTCAACAAAAAAGAGTTAATAAAGACCACTGGGAATCATCGACACTTGATTTGAAAATGACAGCCTGGGGAGTGACTGGACGAGGCTAAAATACATAAGCAATGGCAACAAGAGTACTGTACTGAGGTTTACGCTAAAATCACAATGTATGCAGTGTTATAGTTCTCAAAATAATTTTATGGGAAGATTTCAAAATCTGTTTCATATATTAGACAGGTGTGTATGTTTCTTGAACTATGCGAAAGTTTCACTTGCTAAAAAATCAGTCTTGAAAGTGCATAAAGAAAGCAAGACTAGGACAATAAATTCATTAAACCTCACAAAAGCTCTGTAAAATCAATGAGATTATCAGTGTAGTACAACACTCTATTGTAGTGTATTAATTGTAATAAATAGATCATTTCATGTGGTTTTGAATTATTGGACGGGGAAAAAAAAAGAAAAATCCAAGTCAGCTTCTGATGAGCTGCAGGCAGTACACTGTGTTGTCTGTTTTTTACTCAGTAGATATATAATGTTCTATATTTAAGTGTTAACCTTATGTCAACCTTAAACAATTTTATTTCTCTAAACTGACATCTAAGAAACCACCTTACTAAAAGATATAAAGAAAATAGGAACTGCAAACAGTGAAGTTGTTGTTTCAACTTAAATTTGCTCTCTGTACAAACATGTGATATGATACCAGTTTCAATCACCTAGCACTTTTAATTAGGCAGCCACATCCCACTTTTCCTACAAAACTCCAACCTCATTAATGTCTGTGACAAATGGTGTTCCTTGAAGACTGGTCTTTATTCAGTAGTTCTCCACATTCTCATTTTTCAATATATGACCTTATGCATTACTGATTATGTGCCCTTCAAACTCCGTCCTGAATATAGAACTTTTACTGTGTACAGAAATATGTCTAGTGGGCTCTTGCGTTAGTGCTGATGGATTAGTTCAAAAGGAATATGTGACCTTAGATGGGACTCCAGGATCCCGGAGTCATATGACCAGACTTCCTACACGATGTAAAGAGAGAGTCAAGATACTTCAGAGAGCTATGCGGATAGACGTATCAAGTTTAGTAGACTGCTGTCCAGGGATGACACACAGAGGATTACTGAAAACAACGGTGCAGTTGAAGTCTTTCCACCATGGAAGCTTAAGAATCTTACTCAAGGGTGCAGAAAGGCACAACCCTGCACTTGGGACAAAAGCCTTATCCCTCACCCTTGGAGAGGTTACTAAGTTCTTGCTTTCAGTAAAGGGCAGGGAACATTATTATTTACAAATTCGACTAGAGGAAGAAGCAGCAGAAGGAGTTGATGGCTCTGTTACAGTGATATTGGTGATGTAATAGTTTACTAGTTAAGCATTCACCTGACATGTTAGAAATCTAGGTTTGGATCCAATCCAGTTAATTTCCATCCGTCTCTGGCAGAGGAATCAAATGTGTACTCAATAGCCATTCCACTGTGAAAAAACGTTTTACTTGATCAGACAAGAAAGAGGACAAGGTGAACTGTAATTCTTTTATTTAATGGCTAGAACATGCAGTTGAGAATGAGGGAGGAAATGAGTGAGCAGCTGCTGCCTAAGATAGGGAATATCTATTTTGCTACTTTCCTAATAAGGAATTCTTTAAAAATATGTAAAATCTGCAGGTTTGGGGTTGTTTTTTTTGTTGTTGTTGTTTTGGTGGGTTTTTTTTTTTTGGAATGCAGAGCTTTCTAATTCAACCTTGCTGTTGCCTGCAGCCTAACAGCTTGTCCAGAAAGGTTATAAGCATCATGCTTTCATGTTGTGACACAGTTTCAAAAGGAACTAGTGTTTCTACCCTCCTTCCTCACTTTCTCCAAAAGTCTATTGTGTTGAAGATCTGAGTGTGACTCATCTCAGAAGGGAGAAAGTGAGTCTGTACCTCCTACTTCTTTGAGAAATGCCGTACTGACTAGACTATTACCTAACAGTAGGCACCACCTTCTTGGTCAGTTGGATTTTAACAGAAATCAGTGGGAGTAAGTCTTTTAATAGACATCGATGGGAGTTTCTAGATTCAAATCTAATGGAGGAAAGTATGTATATTGAAATAAGCCCTATACCTCTTTGTGAATGTTCAGAAGCAGAACTTCAGACACTTGTTACACTGTGAGGTAATTGAGACTCTTATGGAGATGAGATGTTTCCAAGATTTGGTGGAAACGAAAACAAGTGTTAGAGGACCTCAGAATTAGAAGTAGGCTCTGGCTCAAATTTACATGGTGATCTACTGTCATTATGTTAGTCCTTCTAATCTGTCCATAACACTTTAAATATTAATGATTTTATTTTAGTGACAGTCCTGTCCAGTACAGACTATTGTCATCAGAGAACCATGACAAACTATAGCTAAAACTGCAAAAGAACATAAAGGTGGCCAGTCTGACATAGATGATTTGGCATTATAAGAACAGTCAAAGTGAAGAGTAGAGCTCATCTAGAGACCTCTTTAGGTCTCACTGACCTAAGGTCACAGCAGTAAGAGCTCAGCACACCTGCTTGTGTTTTTGCGCTGCGCAACAAACAAAAAACAACCTCCTTGTCCACTTGACAAGACTTCAGATTAATTGACTTTCCCAGCAGCACCTAAGAGCTGTGGCTTAGACAGAATCCGTTTACCCAGGGAAGCTTTAACATCTCTAGCCTTGAGGACATCCCTCTGCCTCCTATATGTTCCAGTGTCAATGTTATGCTTTACGGCAAGAGTCTGGTAGCTCTCCTCATTCACCAGACAGCCTTGACCACCATACACTAAGTAAGGCCTGGCTTCACTTGGACAAACTTTGTTGTCATGGGCTTTGATTGTATCCATATACATATGCACAAGAGAGGCTCATCACAACTTCATAAAACAATTTACATTGCAGTAACAACACAGGAACAAAGAATAAACTAAAATACCCACTGAACTTTCAATCCTGTGAAAGATTGTGAGTCCTCATGTGGGACATCAGTGGGTCTGGGTTCTTGAAACGTGTAACACAGCTGTTTAGCACTTGAGCTAACAAAGTAATTTGTAGTAGCAGAAGGCTTTTATCTTCCACTAGGGGGGAATGGATACACATACTTTGCTGGTGAGTTTAACAAATGTTTGCTAGCTCATGAAGAAATTATGAGGCTTGGGGATAGTAGGTTAACTGATATCCTAAGGTAGAGATTAAGAAAGTCATAGTCTAAAAACAGAAACATACCCCAAATACGATGCCTAGTTTCCTTTTATCTGTCTCTGGACTTCTGAGAGCTTTGGGATATGTTCAGGTCAAACTTTTTTTGCCACTAAGAGGGGGAAAAAATTGAAAAAGTAGGACTTTAAGAAAAACACCAAGTATTACAAGATGCATGGTAAAAGTGTCTGAGTAGGTGAAATTTAGTAACATGTTTGACGACTGAAAGCAGGGTCACCAGTTTGAAAGCACTGAGCAACCTCCACCATAGACATCAGTTCCTGTGATGGCTCAAAGCCTCCTGGTGCTACCCTTACTCCATTCACTACAGTCAACAGCAGCTTACCTGACGAACTGTCCCAGTGGCTCCTACATTAAATTACTGTGAAGCAAAGGTGACAGGACCTGACATTTAGTAAAAAAAACTTTCCAAAATCACTAACGATGCGAAGATCCCGGTTCTGGGAGAGCTTTTGAGTCTGGGTCTCAGCCAAGCAATCAGTTCTGTGATGTGCTGAGGGCCTTCAGCTCCCTAACAGCCTTGGATATGGATGCTCTTGTGACTGTGTCACCTTGGGCCTCGATTACTCTCGATTTTTGCTTTTTCTACCCCTGTTCATTCTTCTGTTAATGCCAGTTTTTCTCCCGTTCCTTCCCACGTGGCGATGAATTTTCATTCACTGTGGACCTCTCCAGTTCCCAACGAAGTCAATGACTGCTTTGCCATTGACTTCCGTGGGAACAAGATCTGGCCTTTCCTATTCTTCCTTTTTCTTCACCCACCCACAGCTGTCATCTGTCTACTCTAATGCTGCTTCTCTAGGTTTTTTTAGTTCTCTGTCCAATATTATAAACTTCATATTTTTTTAATATTTCTCTGGCCTCTTTATGCACTGTAATCTGAACCTTTTGCTATTTAACCTCTCTAATGTTTCACACACCCAGTCCCTTGTCCCTCTTTCATTTTGTTTCTTTTCCAGATTTTGGCTTTCCTATTTTAACCTCTCTGACTGAAATAGGAAACAGAAAAATAAACGAAAGCACTAAGAACTTCATACAGTAGCTGGGTGAGGTGGTGGTTTGGATTCATCAAAGGGTATTCGTTTTTCAAATTTTAATAGCCTAGATAGGAATCTTGTTCATTATTCATCTCTGTTAGAATTGTAATGAAACACTGCAGTGGGGGGAATTAAATTTCTAGACAGATGCTTCATAAATAAAGAAGCATTTCATAAATATCAAATTATGCCACTATCTTAGCGTGTGCAGGTTCTCTGTCATTCCAGAAATGTGATAATTACCTCTGGTTATTCATTATAATTTAAGAATGGAAAACGAGTAGAAAATGCATGCATGAAGAAGGGAAATACCTGTGGTACTGAGGTTTTACCTTTTCCTCTTTCATATGTAAGTTTTAGGGGGCGGTTGTGCTATTCATGCAACCTTATCTGCACTCATTTCAGCAGATAAGATTAGTATGTGGTTAAGTAGTATCTCTGTTGAACAGTACAATAAATTGTATGTTTCACTAACTACTGAACAGCACTTTTTCCTTGTAACAGGCTCTTTCTTTCTAAACAGTACTCTGTTCCCACTGGTGTTTTCATGGATATGGTCAACATGAAAACTTATTTTGTTGTTTTTTAAAATAGATTTTATGAACAGAATTAGATAATTGTATTTACCTGTTTATGGCTATCACCCAGCTGGCTTGTAATTATCTAATTAAGGTTTAGGCCCTGCCTACAAAAGGTGGGCCATTTCCTCCTGGTTGGGGAAGATGCAACACATCCTTGGAGGTGGTGAGTAGCATCTGGTGATCCTCACAAGAGACTCAAAGGCTTTGACCCTGACTCCCTTGCCAGAGCTAAAAGAGCCGGAGCTGGAGTGAGAAGTCCTTTGATAAAGAAGGTAAAGCTGCTACCCCAAAAGAGGGAAGTGTGCTGGAGTTGGAACAAATGAATTGGGTCTCTGCTCACCATAAAGCCTTCCTGTAAACCAAAAAACTGTAAAACAAAAAGGGGGAATTATGGCTATTACCCAGCTGGCTTGTAATTATCTAATTAAGGTTTAGGCCCTGCCTACAAAAGGCAGGCCATTTCCTCCTGGCTGTGGAAGATGCAACACATCCTTGGAGCTGCAGCCTAGGCTGGTGAGCGACACCTGTTTTCTTTTGTATTCCAGACAGAAATAATCCATTCACTGCCTAAATATGTTTATGACAGGCAATACCAATATGGAATTCTCACACACTTTCATGCCAAAGTACCTCCTTTTTGCCTGAGAGGCCACTTAGAGGAATAAGTGCTGACACAACTGGCCAATGTAACAGTCATTCTGTGAGATTCCTACTGGAAAGAGTTCCATTCATGGTGGTGGTCATTGACCTCTAGTACTTGTGGCAACAATTATTTGACAGATATTCCCTAACTTATTTGATCAAGGAAAGTGAACTGCTCATGGGGTGTTATTTGGTGAATAATATACCTCTGTCACTACCTACCTAATCTGGATTAGAATTGTGGTCAGATTTAACAGATATATGGACAGGTAATAAGACTGTGAGTAGTAATGAAAGCTCATTTCAACAGAGGAGGAAGTTTACAGTGTGATGGATGTAATTTGTTAGAATTCCAGGAAGTATGATGCAAGGTCTAAAGGGAAAGTAAAGGAATAAGAGAAGAATGTGGTACAGGGAAAATTCCTCTTTTCATACATGAAGAGGTAACAGAATGTGCTAATGTATCTGCAGTAGCTCATCTGAGTTAGCATGAGTAGCACAGGTGACAAAGTAGAAAGAATCAGAAGAAAGAAAACAGGAGCTACCTGTCTCTGGGGCTTGGATGTTGTAGAAAATCAGATCGAAAGAAACTTCAGGAGAACATATAGGGTGCTCTTTGCTACCAGAAAGCATATGCCATCTTGGAGATTCTCTGAATGGCAGATGAAACATCAAACAGCCTTGTAATCGTTTGTTTCGGAGCCATGCTGTGATTAGTCACAAAAGAATTTTTTAATGGAAGTGAGACATGAGCTAACGAGAGTTGAGAAAAAATGCATTGTAGTTCAGTATATGTTTCCTCAGCAGGAAGGAAATGTAATATCCCTAAATTATTCTTGACAGAATAGTTTCAAGCATTTAGCTTTTTTACACTGATTGCATTTTTATTTCATAGTAAAAATTTTTATTCCTTGTCTATAACATAACTAGCATGTAATGAGATCTTTAACAATTTCATTAGGATTGTAATAGAATAACAGGCTGCAAGTCTCACCATATGCTGTAAGATAACATATACAATCTATATGCTTACGGTATTTTATTATCACATGATGAGATAGGAAACTTAGGCTATTCATCATTAAACTACTTGGGAAGTAAATAGAGAGATCAAGAAATTCTTGTCTGTAAAGCACCATAACAATTATGTATTACTATAGTGTTACAGTAAGGTCCATTTTGAGAACTGAAGAGAGGCTTCAGTTATGCACCACCTGCACGCAATATTCCTGTACCATATTTGCTTATAACTATAGCAGCAGACTCATCCTTGTATTGTATTAATGTTAATATTTTGTGTGTGCAGAGGTGTGCTTAGTTATTGTATCATTCTCAATCATGTGGTAAAGTCCAGTCAACACTCTTTTGTGGATTTAAATGCAAATCAAGTAGTTCTGGCATTTAACTTTTATTAATCACAAAGTACTCTAAAATTTCTCAGAGTCTGATCTTTTCATCCTAAGCTTATTTGATCTTCATCCAAGTAACCAGCATGATTCAGTATTCTCCCAGGATATAATATTATAGTTTGCAAAGTGATTGTTAAATGCATTAATAATTTCAATGGGATCATTAATAACATCTCTTGTCAGTGACCTAGCTCGGATAATAACTTTCTTGTGACTTGCATGAAGTAAATTTGGGGAGGGGGAGGGGGGGAAGTGGTATCCTTTTCCAGAGGTTTCTAGATGTCTTTCAGTTGTTTTCCAGTGACTGAAATAGCTTTTAACTGTGGTATGTCTTGAGGTTTATGCATTCATTTCTAAGAAAATGTGATAATTGGTTAACCAAACATTCCTCTGTAGCTGTCCTGATTGCTTAACTTAACAACTCCACCAATATTTTCTGTAAATAACAGTAATTACATGTATTTTTCATGATAATATCATGTTGTTATGTGATGTTTCCATGTGGAGAATAAGGAAAGTTCAACTACTTGTTGGCCCTGCAAAGAGATTGCCACTGTTCAAGCAAGGATCACACTTCTTTCTGCTTTATATACCTTGGTATGATGTGCAGCAATGGAGCCAAGGACAGAGGTGACACCCTTTGTCAAAGAAAGTAGGTTAAGAAAAATACTTCAGTTGTGAAACAACAATATAGCCTGCTAAAACAATAAGAGGGAAATCCTTGTCAAACACTGACAAAACTCATTAGCAACAAGTTCTGTGAGTAGTTGACTCTGGGCATTGCCTGGTGTGAGAGAGCCAATTTTCACTGTGGTTGGACAATGAGAAAGTCCACAGGTAGATCTGCTTGTAACTGTCTGTCACTGAAACATATTATAGTTACTTTTCTCTGCTGTCTCCTTCCATGTGATACATTGTGTTGTATAGCTGATAAGCAAGATTTATTATGTAGTATCAGCAGCAGTCCCACCTTTGACTCTTTTGTACATACATTGAAAGGCCAGAACGGTGTCCATAGCAGAAAACTACAATATTTATTATTTTTGGTGTTCTTTGGAAAGTGAATGAAGCAGCTAAGCTAATCTGAAGCTAATTATATGTGCAGGACCATTCATTTTACTGCATATCATCTGTCTTTCTAGAGCTAGAAATTTTAATAACATTTTTCAGATGCATATCATTATTATCGGACTTTTGGGGGCTTATCCTAAGATTGAAGCTATTATTCTTCAATCTGTTCCCTAGGTCAAGTTAGAGTCACCCAAAAGGATCCCCATCTTCAGTCAGCAACCAGCGAGTGTAACTGAGCTGGTTGTAACAGCTGGGGAATGCAAGCATTTGTACAATGACTGTGTCATTGTATGCGTTGGCATAAGCACCTCTCCAGGAACTTTGCCCTATTGTGCTTACCTCTTCCCTTACCTTTCCCAGAATGAAAAAAACCCGCCATTGCCTAGTTCAGTGGTTGCTTTACTCTTCTGAGGCATTCTAGTGAATCAAAGCCTAAACACAACACAAGGGTCCTCAAATTGCAGAATTTTCCATCAAACTCCAGTTAGGACAATGATTAGTAGAGAGGAAAGGAGACTATTCAATCTGGCCTTGTGTTATGCAGTCCTTGTAGGTCTTGTTGATTAACAAGATACTAAACAAGACACTAATTATGCACTGTAGCTTCAGTCCTGTGGAGTCCTGTGTCCTATAACTTTAATCCTTTGCATACAGGGAAACTGGGTAAGTACTTATCTCCTCTCTTCAGATGAGAGACTGAAACTTAGATTGTTAGCATTACAGAATCAGAGAAATTAAAGATGGAAAAATTTTATTAGATCATCTACAGTAGTTGATCATCTTGCCAATACAAGCATTTTACTATAGAACAATGACTCCTTGCCCAAAGCCGCAGAGAGAATCAGTGTCGGAGCCAGGATTAAAACTCAAGGAGTTTCTGGCTCCCTGTTCTCTACTTAGATGGCAAGAGCACACTGCAGAAAAATTAGATTGTCCAAACATTAACGAAAAACAGCAGGGATGATTTGATTAATTCAGATTGGTTGCTAAAAGGCCTGTAGTGGTTTTGATTAGCCCTTGGGCCCTCATCAGGCTTAGAGGGGTGCGTGCGATAAATTTTGTTTTACCAGCATATTACCTAGAAGATCTTGAAGTTATATGTCTTCTTGAGAAACATGCAATCAAAACACTTCTTCAGGCAAATCTCTATGAATATCTGGATCAGCATCTTTATGATAAATGGGTCAGACTTAATCCTGCCAGCTCTTGAAGGTAGGGGCTGTGTTTTCAACATGTCCCTTATAAGCGCCTTACTGGACACTCTAAACAGTACTGTGTTATAAACTACAAATAATTAACATTTATTTATCGACATGAGAACTAAAGCTAGAAGCTATTTCTGAGGTGTAGTTTTGCTTGTTGAACCATAATATTTCTATATGCTTAGCCCACAGGACTGTTTGAGTATCATTTGTTCGGTATCCCATGTATATTTGCAAGGATGAGTATCACATGGGATGTGTTTATTAATGTCGTTATTATTATTATTATGTAGCACTCAGTATATGTATTTCTATAGATGTACATGTAGCATCTGTAGAAAGAATACTTAAAAAGTCAGTATTTACTGCACAGCTCAGTTTTCACTTCAACACCAGACTCTTAATACACAGGTTTCTACAAAAGAAGTATTATTATTGGGACTGAAACCACTGCCTAGTAATAAAGTTTTCAGATGTGTTTCATTATAAAATCTTGTTTTCAGTAGCTAAACTTTAACTATTTAAGGAAACTTTTCAGTGATACATATCTACCTCAGGATGTGGTTTTTTTAGTAAACTTTACTCTGAATAGTCCAGTTATTTCTAAGAAACAAGAAAATAATTGCAACTATTTTAGTGAAAAGATTTGAACCCTTGTGTTTTGGAGCAGGGATACAAAAGTTGTCAAAAGATGATCTTTATGTTGGATGCCTGTTTTCTTCCTGTTTTTAACAGAAATTACAAAATGTTATGAGTCGTTCTGGAAACAGCTTTTCTTCGCTTAACTTCTGTCTACTTGAAAATGAAGCTTTCTACAGACTGATTCTGTTTACTCTTGAACACCAAGGTTTTTACCTCTTCAATGCTCTTTTGGTCCTTCCCCAGTTGTCAGATGACTTCTCAGACACTAAAAAAAATGACACTCAGTGTTGAATTTTACATTACATTTTAGCAGGAATATAAGAATGAGTGGTTACATGCTGTGGCAATGCAGAAGATAATGAGAATTAGCTCTCTGCATGTGGCTAAGGTTGTGCTTTCACAATCACTTGAAGATGATCTAAGTAGATGCTTCTTCCAAAAGTGGTGACCTCACCTATTCCCAGACAATGGTGGCATATTGCTGCTTCTTGACTTTTAGAGAACTAACTCAGATAAAGACTACTGACTTTTTGACTGAATTAGTTTGCTGACACTGTAGCCATGCAGAGGCTAGCACAGGAGTGGGAGTAAGACTGCTTGCCTATGGCAGGTACAGGGAATGCTTGCTTATATAGTCAGCTGCTGAAATTATCTTAAACTAAATAATTTTTAACAGTCGTATTCTCCTCACCTTGCAATTGACTATATATAATATTTGAATTCGGTCCACAGTCTGTTAGTATAGAGATTAGTTGATAAGATACGGCTGGTAAACATCAACTTTTGAATATGCCATTAGTGAAACTTATCTGTTTCTTGAAAATTATTAGGGATAGGCATAGGGATTTTGTTGTATGCCTGCACTTCCTTTATTGAATTACAGACCACCTGATTGGCACATAGAATTTAGCCATGAAGGATGGAATTAATTTTACTTAACTTTAGATGTCTATAATGTAAATGTTGAAAACTGAGCTGACCAGCTAGGCTTCCTTTAAACATGATGGATGTTGCCTGTTTCATACTTTGCTGTTTTAAAAACATAGGCATTTATTCAAAGTTGATTACTCAAAAGTGAGAATTGACATCCCTAAAAGCTCATCATCCTTGCTACACTCTCCATGAGATGGAGATTTCAAGTGGGAGTTTACACTGTTCCTATTCAAGATCAGCATATTTCCCTGAATTTAAAGGGTTTACATGTGAAAAACCAAAACTATATATGCCTGGAAGAATGAAATCAGTAACCTCTACCCATATTCCAAAAGGAGGAAAACCAGACAAGAACATGTAAGTCAATCAAGCAGGCTGTTGTACTACTATATGGCAATAACTTGAAAGGATTTAAACAAGCAGAAAATATTTTTCAGAAAATACCAAAATTTTAGGAAAAAAATAATCCTTGCCAAATGTGAACAACTAAATCTGACATCTAACTGTTCACAGTAATATTGTCGTACTTTGGTGCTATATATTATGGACCAACTGAATCAGAGATCTATATACAAAAAAAATGAGACAAATTAAGTATTTGTTGAACTGAGGCCAAAGCAGTAATGTTAACATACAATTCAATTAAGTTGTGTTTTAAATATGAAAAGTAGAAATATGTTAACTGCAATTGAGTAATATGTAAGAAGTAAACAAGTCACTTTCCAGCTGGGCATTTACAACCTTTGGCACGTAACTAACAGTAACTTCAGTGAGAATTAAATGGTTAGGTTAAGCACTATGCATAGGACCATGAGGCATGGGAGAACTTCAGCATATGAGAACAGAGGATGGTCTCAATGAAAAGCACATCTGTAAGTTTCATATGCTGTGAATTCTCTGGCTCCAGTTGCTATTCATGCCATTGTTTCTAAATAGCTCTGAGATTTCTTCCTGTGTCAGTGCAAAGCATTGTTGAAGTTCGATACTACTTCTGTGTTGCTCAGTTTTTTAGTTTTCTCACTACACTTTACTAAGGAAGAGGAATGCTGTTGTGGTTTTAGGCTGATCCAGCAACTAAAACTCACACAGTCTCTCCTTCTCCAGTAAAGTGGAGAAGAGAAAAATATAATAAAGGGACTGAGGGTCGAGAAGAACAGAGGGAGCACCCACCAACCATGGTCCTGGGCAAAACAGACTGGGCTTTCTTAAAGCAAAACAGTTTATTAATGGTTACTTAAAAGGACAAAGGGAAACAAAACTGGTTACGTGAGAGGATAAAAAGAAACAAAGCCAGATCTTAAAACCGATACCTTCCTTCCCTGCCCCCCCCCCCCCCCCCCCCCCCCCTTTCCTTTTCCTCCCGGCTCTACCTCCTCCCCCCAGCAGCGCAGGGGGCAGGGACTGGGGGAGTGCAGGTCAGTTCATTCCGTGCTGTTACTGATGCTTCTTTCTTAAAGGAGGAGGAGTCCTTACACCCTTTCCCCCTGCTCCAGTGGATCCCCTACTCACAAGGAAAAATCCACAAACTTCTCCAGCGTGAGTCCAGCCCACTGGAAACAATCCTTCCCCACAGATTGCCCCAGTGTGGGCTTTACCACAGTCTTGGATTCTTAGGGAGTTGTAGCCACTCGCTCCGGCGTGGGTCGTCATGCAGGCGCCAGATGCCTCTCTGCCTTGTCGTGCATCCCAACACAACCGTCCTCAGGCTCAGGCATCTTCTCCCCACGGGCTGCGAGTGGGTCTCTACTCCACCAAGGCCGTCCTGGTTGCAGGGGGACCGCCTGCTATCTCGCCACCGGCTGTAGGGGAACCTCAGCTCCGGCACACCTCCTCCCGCTCCATCCTCACTGACCTGCTGTCAATGCAGCTGTTTCTCTCAGATCTCAGTCCTCTCTGGGTGAACTCAGCCCAGTGGGCACCCCGGGAGTGGGGTGCCCCCGAGTTCCCCAGCCAGCTCCGCCGCCGCCATCCTCAGTGGGCAGCGCCGGCCCAATGCAGGCAGCTGCCCAGCCGGGAGCCAGGGCAGTGCCCTCCTCCCTTCTCTCCTCACTCCTGGGCAAAGCACCCTTTCCCGTTCCTTTGTCCCGACTTAAATAGGGTAATTCACAGAGGTGCTGATTGGCTCAAACCCAAGGGGGATGGCAGTCCGATCTGGTGGCCAGAACCAAGTCTAACCTGGTTCCAAAACCAGGGAGGTCACAGGGAGCAAAACCCCTCTCCTGCCACTAGAACCCCCTCCCTCCCCCCCCGCCCCCCTCTCTATCAAACCATGACAAATGCTTAGACCTAAAAATAATAACTTAATTAGAGTAGGACCTTCTATTACTGGGCCAAATTCTGAGTCCTTCAACTGAGCAGAACTCCCACTATGTTGAGATGAAATTTTATTCTATTGACTGCATAACTTGAATCATTGTCCCATGTTAACCTCTGGTAGCTTAATTAGTCTCATTGCAAGACACACGGGGAAAGCTATCCTATCCTGAGGAGCTAAGTCTAAAAATAGGTAACTAACAGCCATCTTCTAAAAGAGCTTTTATGTCCTAACTTCAACTTGTTTTAACATTCTCAACTGCCGGTGATGCAGCGTACCCCTTTTATAGTAGCTGAGAGGTTTTTTTTTGGGTTACTACTGCTGCATTCTAGGAAAGCAAGAGTAAAATTCTTGATTATTTTTCAGTAAAAACAAAATCTAGTTGGAAATGACTTGCATATCCTTGCAAGATGAATGCTTTTGCTAATCCAGCTAACCACCTCAAATTCTCTGTAACTTTGGACGAGTGAGCCACTAGGAAATTTTGTTGTGCTGGACTCGAGGATGGTTGCATTTCACTGATGGATAAAGCAGGAGTTTCTCCCTCCAATTCTGTTTATAACAGTCAGTAAACAATATGATCTGACATACTTCTGGAAGAAAGGAATAGTGCTGCAAGAAATATGGCTTTAAAGACTATTTTCTAAGGCTTCTAATCTGATTGCAGGCATTATTACTTTTTTTCTCAAAGCAAAAGTATCTTATGGGAGAACTATTATAAGCATTTAGCTTAAGAAACTTATTAAGAGAATGTAAAGGAGAAAAGTAACCGGCTCCTTGTAAAATGTCATCTTTTACGACAGTAAGGGTAAGATTTTCAGAAGTCGTCAAATTTACTTTACATTATGTCTTCTCAATTCAGCAAGAAAAATTGTACTAACAATTTCAGAGAAATAGAAAATTTCAACTTGCATTGTCATTTGTTGGTCTCATATACCGACACTTATGGGAATTTTTCCATTCTGTTTTTCTTTGCACTGTGACTGAGGTTATCACAATCTTATTCTAAATCTTATCTTGATAACCTTAGTGTTAAGTCTCTTTTGATGGATTTAGGAAAAAATGGTTTGAGACTTTTCTTTTTCATTTAATGACTTAAAGTAGTGAATAATTTCACTATAACACTTGAAAGCTATTCAGTATTATCTTGATAATCCAAAAGATGCACCTAACTTTTCTTCTCAATTTGTCAAGCTTCAATTTCTGGCTATTAGTTCTTGATATTTATCTTTTTTAATTAAAAAATCTACAATACTACTATAGACAGTTTTCTCATTTAATCGTTAATAAACTATTATCAGGTCACCTAGTTAGCTTCTCTTGGATAAATTAACTAGACTAAGCTTTTCTGTTCTATCATTCTAAGACTAATTTTCTATATCCTGATTCATTCTTGTTTTGCTTTCCTGAGCCCTACACATTTTTTTATATCTTTTTTTAAGTGTGGGCATCAGAATTACACACACTGTTCCAGTAATGGCCTCACTAGTGAGAATCACATGTAAAAATCACTACAAAATTCAAATTATATTGTTATAGGGGTCAGATAGTACCTAGCTATCCTGATAGATATAAAAGTTGTAATAACATTCCATTCCAACCTTTTCCTTGGGTTTGGTTCCTGTGGTTCTATACACTCACCATGTTCATTTTACTTTGAATTTTGGTTGTTCCAAAACTGTAAAGTGAAACTCATCTCAGCCCACAGTTCTTCCCCTTCTGCCCCCTCAATTTTCTGTTGAAACTATGTAAAAATGTGATTTTTGTTATTTTTATTTAAACAAAAAACAAGTTTGACGCAACTGCGCTGAAAACTGGGTCATGGCTTGTTCAGAATATTTGCAGCCCTTTCAAGGAACATCGGTTGTACTTAGGGCTTGTAATGAATTCTGAATTTAATGGAGTTTCAGCTGGCAGGTGTGAACATTGTCCTGAGTTAAATTACTATTCTTTTTAATGTTTCAGAATAAAAAAATAATGTAGAACATGAAGCAAAGGCCCTGTGTACATTTTCTTCGTTACGTTATTTGAAATGCAGAAAAATTACAAGTCACCTGAATTAGCAATGCTTATGAAAACCTTTGTGTAGATGCCCTTATGTCAGCAAAAAAGTGTGTTTGTTCATGTAAATACACCTCAGAATGTAATACATCTCATAGACAAACATATGAAGTATGGAGTATTTGCAGGGATGCGGGAATTACTTGTAATATTTTCTAGAATGATTCAAAGACTGGTCAAACCTAAGTGGAAATTCTGAATATTTTTCAAATCATGATAGCAACATACAAAAACTGTGAGTGTATCAGAAAACAGTCACATCACTTTAGTAAGCATAAGACATAGATAAGGCTAAATAAAACATGTGCATATGTTTCTCTGTTTCTCTTTCCTCACAACTTCAACTCAAATTGATGCAAGTCATACCCTTCTTGAGTATCAGAGGAAAATCTCCTTCAACTCATTCTGTAGCTAATTTTCTGCTCTTAGTTGCTTCTTGAGCTCATCTCTTCACCTGTTATTACTTCTTAAGTGTCCTTTTTGTTGAATCTCATCCTTTCATAAAATGATTACATATTTTCCATCAGAGATTCATTGCTAGTTATCAACCCACTTTGCTGTGTTTGTGCTTTGGCTGTTATCTTCAGCAAATTTAAATATCAGTCACTGTGATCACCTACTCACTCAGTCCATACCTGTATATGTGACACAGGTTAGCCCACTAATCATATGACTCTCAGCAAATATCTCCAAAAGAAATTAAATATCTGAAGTCCAGCAACATGAGTCACAAAGTTAATCAGGTAAAGGGAGACATGCATTCTCATGTTACCATTTAATGTGGAGATCTGGATTACTTGTCAAATAACCTTCCACTCCATGAGAAGGCTTTGTCAGCTCTAGCTTAACTGGCAAACACTACCCAGCAAAGATGAATGCCAAATTTTGGGCTAACCCTAGTAAAGCAAAACCACCATGTTTCATGTAGCTCTCCTCATATCTGCTATAATACCTAAACAAAATGGGGTGAGTTGAGGACAGAGTTGCAGCCCTAACTCTGAATTTCCTAGCATTTGTGGGCTTAAGTCATACCCTTAATGTTATTTGAAAGTATTTTTTTTGTGGTTTAATATATACTATAACTTGTTCTTTTGTGACAACTGGATTTATACTGGCTTCATCCCTAATACCACTGGAAACTGGAAGCAGGTCATAGTGTGAGCCTGTCTTCCAAATATTTTAAACAGAAAGTCATCATTCTGCAGTCATTGCTCTTGTTCTCCAATAAAAGTTCAGTGTTCCGCATTAATTTGAATGATACCTCTTAAGTCAATACCACGTCCAACTTGTAGACTGTTTGTCCTCCTGAATGTTAAAGGTGAACAAACGAACAAAAAAATCTTTGTACGTTTTCTCCTTTCTGTTTTATTCATATGAAAAGACCTGGTTTTAATGAAAAAAGGAGTGGTTTTTTACACTAGAAATTCTTTTCTTGTCTTTTAATTTGATTTTCCTTGGCTGATTCCATAGTTGTTCTATTCTATGTTTGATCATTTTAATGCTACAGGCTCCATTCACATCGACAAAAGTCTGCCTATCTCCATCTGTAAGTGCCGTCTAATAGGTCTCCATACTAAGCCGCAGGCCTTAGTTGTCTGAGTAACATTACATCATATAGCAAAATAAGCTCATGTTTACATGTGAATGTTGACATGAACCCTGTGTTGAAGTCCTGCCTTCTAATGACTGCTCAGGTCACAGACCCGAACTCTATTGCTGGAAGTCAAACCACTTCCAGCAGAATGCTCTTCCTCCCATATATGTACATGATTTTTTTTTAATTTTGAAAAAAGTTCCTCTTCTTTCCACACTGATCCTGCATAGGACTGATTGCCTGCAGAACAAAATATGTACCAAACCCATGCGCCTTGAGGAGGAAGATGCTGGATCTTCTCCTGTATGGATAGAACCCAGTTTCATGAGAACCAAAGAATGTAAACATCTATGGGAGAAAATGAGTGAGGAGAACAGGGGAAGGACAGTTGGAGAAGAAAGAGAAGATCTTGAAGAGTCCATGGGTACTACTTGTGTCCATATACAAGCAGAGAACAGGAAGTTCCAAACCCGAGCTTTATCCTACCACTATGAAATACACTGTTTTCCTCTCAGGGACTGATTTTATGATCCCTTCAATGCAACGAGTGAGGGCTGTCACTGAAACAGCAGTCTGTCCCTTCCCAGCCTTCTGACTGTATATTCCTGTCCTGCCACCTCCTCTTTAGAGGCATTAGGGGGATAACATTTTTTTCAGTAAGTCAACTCAGTGAACTATTTGGCTGCAGAAGGACCCTTTCTTGCTACCTTTTTCCATACCAACTTGCATATGAGTTGAACTAAAACAGTATGGAACTTCACTCTCTGTTGCACTGATATAGCTACACAGGTGGCCTTTTTTTGTTTGTTTCAATGATCTATTTACAGTCCAGCACCATAAACAATTGATATAAGAATGAGGGGGGAGTGGACAGGAACGTAGTAGTGTTCTACTTTACCACTGAATGAACTGTAACATTCACATTCATACCGCATTCATTCATACGGTATGTATATAGCCACAGAAAAAAGCTGGATAAAAGGAAGTATTCCAGAGACAGAGAGATCAGAAAAAAATCTTGAACAGCGAATCTGCTCTCTTTCTGACCAAAACACTTTGCTGTGACTTTTGCAACTCAAAAGCTTTTGTTGTACATCCAGAAAGTCGATAAACATTGACTTATTTTTGGAAAGGCAACAGTTGTTGGCAAATTACTTAGTTCCTTATCTTTTCACAAAGGTGTAAGTCAGCATTTCAAAGCATATTGAGACAAGAGATTTTAGAAGCTGTGATCTTCAGGCCTGTTCTCAAAAGATCTGGAAGACCTTATCCTTATGCCAGCCCCTGACTAAAAGAAATTTCTCAGAAAACTGTGTAAGGGCTATATTTGCAGGAGAAATCCCTTTTAGACAAATTTGGGTTTCAGCTCAATACTGTCTAATTTAATTAAGGAGCGCTTAAGAAAGCTTCATTTTTGCAGCTGTCTCAGGGTTAAAATAAACCAATATAAAAACTCTTTGTTGTTTGATGTAGCTTTTGCTTTGCAGGACATCTGTAATAAGAGGGACAAACAATGCCTTTTTGGTCTTGAAAGTCAGAGTTATGAAATATAATAGTAGGCATTTGGCAAATGCAGTGTTAATTTTTTGTCATCTTATTGGACACCAGTTTTTCTCATCTATTCTGAGGTCCACGTACTTACCCCTTTTATCACTTTCTTGTACTTTTCTGACAATACAAAGTCAAGCTGTTTTGTTTAATACAGGGGAAATCCAAACTCATATAAAGCTGTCATAGTGAACAACATGTTGCCAGACCTATTTCTTCCACCTTTCTTCCTTTATGGTGGCTAGCAGAAGTGTGCATGAGGCTCTGGCAATCCCAGCCTGAGAAAATATCTTCCTAGTAACATTGGTGCAAGCCACATTAAACTTAAGTATTTCATTGGTATGGTTTTGCTGAAAACAGCAAAAGTTCACAAAACCGTGAACTTGCCAAAAATAAGGCGGCATCCCAGCAGAGAAGACATCTGCCCAGATTCTCAAAGTTGGAAGACCTAACCAAAATTACAGTGGTGATATTGTGGCAGGTGAATAGTAGTAAGACGATTGTCTTGTTGCTTCTCCAGGAGACAGATCATCTCTTTATTATTGCCGAAGATATTAAAATATATACATGAATCTTGGTTCCATATTTTTGGTATGGACTCTAAGTAGCAAAAGGAGTTTATGTTTGCTACTTCAAAATACAATATAGAAGAATGTGTGTCTGTATGTACACACATACAACCAACAAAAATACACACAAACACAGAGGTTAGTTTTAATTTAAATGCATAAGTGTATTTGTGAGATGGAAACTAAGAAAATTCATAATAAAACTGAATGAAGTCCCAGCACCTCCTAAGATTTGAGAACAGAAAACAGTTTTCCAATCTTTCGTGTATGGAAATACCAGATGAGTCAATGGGTGTTCTCTGTGCTAGGAGCTTCCAAGGCTACTTTCTCTATGTCAGCAGCATTGCCTTATAACTTGTTTTTAAAGGCTGCCCACTCTCCACAGCCACAACTGATTTAACTGGAGCTTTGGATGCTCAATACTCCTGAAATTGGGCTTATGGCTCCCATG
Source organism: Tauraco erythrolophus (assembly GCF_009769465.1). NCBI lineage: Eukaryota > Metazoa > Chordata > Aves > Musophagiformes > Musophagidae > Tauraco > Tauraco erythrolophus. The sequence continues at coordinate 64,910,908 of NC_141468.1, read as the reverse complement.
ATGCTTCAGGAAAGGCAGTCACAGAAAAACAGTTTAGGGAAATTAACATCTGGCATTTGGGTTAATGTAAGATTTGCTCAAGGTGACAATTCCTGGTAAAAAATTACACTGGAGAGGAAAAACAAAAGAAGAAAGAAAACTTGACATTCATAGTGTAATAACACTGTGCTTTAAAAATGCTTTTAACCACAAACAGTTTGGAGCAACCAACTGTAATCTATTAAGTTTCAGCTCACAGGGATTTTACTTTTTCCTCAACCCTTTCTTGTACATTATATAAGAATTTTTAGGAAATTCACAGTTCTTACTGAATTGAAAAGAAATATCTAGCTTTATGAAGAGAAAGCAACTAATATCCATAGCTTTTTAGGTAGACCTTGGAAACCAAGGAGATTTTTCATTATTGATTGATGGCCATGTTCTATAGTAAATTATTTTTCTTTATCCTTCTGGGATTTATTTAAATTTAACTTCCAGGGAAAATCCAGCCTGATTTATACAAATGTCATTATGTAGAATACTGGAACTTTTGTCATATTTCTTGTTTTGGGATGAATAAAGTAAGCAAAAGTTGCCTTAGAGAGTATATCTATCTGGAGAAAGATTTTTGTCAATACCTATCTCTCCTATCATGGGAGAGATTTTTATGTATAATGTATATTTATCTTTCTTGAATTAAGTCATATGGGTAATATTTTAATACTATACTGGTACTTATAGTCACTTATAGTCTTTCTTTATCCATATAGACCTTCCAGGAGTTTCAACGAGAACTGAAACCTGTTCATCTCAATGGTGACGGAGCTAATCTATTTTTGAAAATTAATTAAAAAAAAAAATTCTTATTGAAATAACATCCCCGTGTATTTTTCCATCTCAGTTTTAGGATGTGGCTATTTTTTTTTGACATGTAGTAGGCTATGTTGTTTGGATAATCTGTTTGGGAAGTCAGGAAGCAATGAAATCTAATGATTAAATCCTACTTTTTATGGATTTACTGGGGTAGCCCATTATCTGCTATTCTACTTCTGTAGATTTATTAAATATTTTATGGAGAAGGCTAATTTCACATTGTATCAGACTATGTTAGGATAGCAGTTCTTGTATCTAGGAATAGAAGTATGATTAATGGCTAGAAATGTTCTATAATGCTTCTTAGAAGCTGATTAAAGACAATTAGCATTTGCTTTGGGACTGTGATGATTTTAAGCCTTATTAAAGGATTCACCTAGTATTCTTCCTCTCCTCATCTTTCTTTTTTTGGTTATGCAGGATAAAAACAGCTGAATCATTCACAAGTTGAAATTTATGAACTAAATTTTAGCATGGTTGCTGTTAAAATAGAGTGGTGCCAGAAGAGATGAGGATGTGAGGGTGAGGACTGGGTCTTTCCTTACATGGGGGAAATAGTGGCCTTCAGGTAACGAGTCTGAAATGACAGGAACAGAGGAAGAGAAAGGAGCTGCTTGGTGAGCCAAGTGTCAATAGCACAGTATCTGGGAGAAGATGCAGTAGGAATAAGAGACAGATCTAGCCTGGGAACCATTTCTCATTTTAATACCTAATTCAGAACAAAGCTGTCTTCAGCTTGGGCCTGATAGCTAACCAATGGAAGATTTAAAAGAAAATGTAAGTAGTGGAGAAGCAACACTTGGAAGCATTTCTGCCTACTTGTTTTGCCAGAATACTGTTAGACTCAGTTTCTATTTCATGCAAACATTGATAGGATATCATTTGCGATGATGGGCATTTTGCCGAGTGTATAATTTGAGGATGTGCTAGAATCTGTCTCTTTTAAGGTTGACTGTAAATATTGTTTTATAAACTGGATAATTGAGCAATAATCATCAGTGTCACATAAATGGAAGGCTAGCTCTTCCGCTTTGAGAAGCTGAAACAGTGTTAGTCTGATGCAGAATGGTTAAATGTTGTCTGTACTATGCATTCCACTTGAAAACGAAAGAAGTGTATTCTTGAGTTTTAGAAATAAATTAGTAACTTAGTCCTCATACAAAACTATCTTGATTTAAATCAAAATGTTCTGCACAACAGAGTGGATAGATCTCAAGCTTTCAGCCTTCCCATCTGCTTTTCTAGGGATAAATTCAGACAGAGGTATGTATATCTGATACAGAGTCTATGAACAATCAGGAATTAACACCTTCTGCAGCATTCTAGACTTTCCAGGTTAAAGTTGATGTCTATTTTGCTGGAAAAAAAATGCAAGTATGTATTAAAATAAATTATCAACATGCTAATATTAATATTTAGTATATTAATATAGTTTTACTAAAATTCTTCTAGTAATGAAGATATTCTAGAATATGACATTGTCTTGTAGTTCATGGAGCTTGGCATATTGAAGAGAGAAGCCAAAAAACATACTTCAGAATACTTTGGAAACATGACGTGTGCAGAGCATCATATTAATGCTGTAAAGCTTATCAAATACCTCCGAGATTTCCAGGAACTATCTTCCTGCGTAAAAAAAGGTGGTAAAGGAACATTTTCTGCTGGTACTAAGGTTACTGGGGAAAGGGGAAAGTTCATGGACTCAGGGAGTATGTCAGGGTGATTAACCTCAGTTGCCAAGGGTGATTCATAGTCTTTTTTTCCCTGAGAAATAACCCATACTGATTTGATCAAAGGGGTCTGGCAGATCATGATCTTAGAACTGTCTATACCAACCCTTATGGATGAAAAGTTAACATGGCATATTCCAGACTAGGATAAGGGTATGTATTAGACAGAGACACAGGTGAAAAGATCTGAAGTAATTTAACCAGGCTCTCCAATACTTCTATATGAGTTCCTTATGTATAATGATTGCCTGCCTGATAAACTACATCTGCATAGAAGTTCTTCATTGCTTTATGAATTGTTTTCTCTAAAGCTTTTACTGTTCTAAGTGGATTATAACTAACACTGTTACAGATGACTGCACTTAATAGTCCCGACATTGTCTTAGTGAGAATGTGTATAGAAGTTCTTCCCTGAAGTCAGACTTGCAGAGATCATCTCAAAGACCCACAGCCTCAATTACATCCTGGATGGAGGGAAAATAAAGGGCTCCCTACCAAAAAATTGTGACATTTCAAAGTTTTGGGACTTAAATAGGATCACTGAAAGAGATACAATGGACTAGAGGTGCATTAAACTCAGAAACTGTAACAGACACTCTGAGACACACCAATCTATGAGGATTTTGTGAAGAGGAAATATAAAAGAAAGGTTAGGTGGATCTTCAGTGTGCTGAATGTGCCTCAGAGTTTTTATAGAATAATATAACTGAACTGTGCTTAACTCAATTTAAAATTTTACTTTGCGGTTGACCTTTTCCAGATTAATGACACAGTTTCAGTGGTAGGACACAGGAGACATGCCAGTTACAGTGATTAAGCAAAAACATTAAAAGAAACTACATATATTGTTGCCTAGCAGAGAACCAAAACATTTTTTCCTGAAAGCCACATGAACTTATTTTCCAGGTCTTAAAATGGCTGTGCATTGGACATCAGTAGAAAGGAACTGGAAGAGAGTGATGATTTGCAGTAATTGTGCTTTGGATGGTGATGATAATTATTATAATATTCCCAAATACTTTTTATATGAAAATAAATATTGAATTTGAAAAATCATAGACTCATAGAATGGTTTGGGTTGGAAGGGACCTCAAAGATCATCTAGTTCCAACCTCCCTGTCATGGGCAGGGACATCCTCCACTACACCAGGTTGCCCAAAGCCTCATCCAACCTGGCCTTGAACACTTCCAGGGATGGGGCATCCACAACTTCTCTGGGCAACTTATTCCAGTGTCTCACTACCCTCACAGTGTGAAGAACTGCTTCCTTAGATCTAATTGAAATCTCCCCTCTTTCAGTTTAAAGCTGTTACCCCTTGTCCCATCACTACATGCCCTTGTCAAAAGTCCCTCTCCAGATTTCTTGTAGGCCCCCTTTAAGAACTGGAAGGCTGATAGAAAATCTCCCCAGAGCCTTCTCTTGTCCAGGCTGAACAATCCCAACTCTCTCAGCCTGTCTTCATAGGAGAGGTGCTCCAGCCCTCTGATCATCTTCGTGGCCCTCCTCTGGACACGCTCCAACAGCTCCATGTTCTTCTTCTGTTGGGGGCCCCAGAGCTGCATGCATTACTGCAAAGGAGATCTCAAGAGAGCAGAGTAGAGAGGCAGAATCACCTCCCTCAATCTGCTGGCCACGCTTCTTTTGATGCAGCCCAGGATATGGTTGGCTAGTGCCAGAGTATTAGGGTCACACTCCAGCTAGACATTTTTTAAAAGTGCTTCGCTTAGCTGACTTTAATTACTGTCTCTTTAAGATTTTTCTACCAGTGTCCAGATGTTATCTCAAATCTGATATGGATAAATGAAGACGCTTAATCTTTTCCCTGCTAATCCCTTTTACCTTCTTTCTAATCAGTAAGAATAACGCTAATCTGTTTACTCAGTTCCAGAACCCAGGCGTAACCTTTGGGTTGGGCTTTATTCCAGATCTTCACAACCAGACTCTGCATGTGTCTTTCCCATCTAAGACCTCCATTCTGGGCTAGGATTAGTCTGTCTCTGAACATACCTATCTGTGTACCCTAACTATATAAAGACAACAAAAGCAGATAGTTTGGATTACGTAAATTTTTAGAAGACCATAGTTGGATAAAGTGAATCCCCATCTGAGATAATGAGGGCCTGGATCAAGGATTTAGCAACATGGAAAAATAGGAAAGGTGGAATACAAAAGATGATCTCAAGAAGGAACTTTTAGGCATAGCATCATTTTGAGACATCTAGGCAAAAAGGTTGTTTTCAATCTGTCTGGAGTTGATAAGAACTTTTTCTTTCCTTTTTTTTCTCTGAAGAAAGGCAGATCCATGGCTGCTGTTCTCCTCAGGACAGAATTAAGATACATATGTTGGAGGAATATTACTGAAAAGTAAAGAAAGTGTGAGTATTCAAACAACAACAAACTTTGAAGATAGCAATGAAAACCTCAGTGACTAGAAAAGGAACGGGTGCAGTAAATAAAACCTCGGTCAGAGGATCCTGTTAACTTTTGCTAGTAGAGGGAATGGGCTGAATGTGACAGTTCATATTCTCTTCAGTCCCTGAAGACTTGGAGCTCTAAGAGTAGGCTACCACCTGTGAAGACTATGCTGTGTTCATGGCCTAGTATGCAGACTTATTTTCTTGTGATTTGGAGAATTGCTTTTGAATCAATCAATTTTGTAAAACAGTAGGGTAATTCATTCCTTTCAGTGACACTGGAAGCTAATAATCTGTCAATGCAAATATTTCATTTCCGAAATATGAAATGATTTGTCATATGAACTGTGTGGAATTTTGTTTGTTTCACATTGATGATATACAAAGCCTGAAACTGTGTGTGATCGAGAGAGGGGAGAAAGGCCTCTAATTTGCTCATGTTTTATATTGTAAATGTTCTCTCATATTTCTGTGTGAAAATATCAGGACTTCTAATAATCACTTTTTTTTTTTTTGGTAAATGATAAAAATAGAAGCTTAATTTTAAGCAGGAAGTGGTCAGTTGAGTTATCCTCTCATTTCTTTGAAACTCGATTCCAAGATCAGCTATCCTTTCCTGAATATCTTCAGATAGCTTCCTTCTTTTCGTTTCTTTTTAATTCTGAGTGACTGCTCTGACTTGTCATAAAAAATGATGGTAAGTATACTAGCAATAGTGGCACACTTACCAGATTGAAGACATAATTGCTGTATCCCTTATGCCTCCATACAAGGAATATACTCAGTTTGCATTCATACCATGAATATACTTTGTGTACATTCATGTATCTTGTGACTGAGTGTTGTGATTGCTTCTCAAATGGAACTTTTTCTGCTCTAAAACTACCCCATCAATACACACAGAGGTGATTCTAGGCTGATAGAGCCAGAGGCTTCTGTTTCTTCAACACAAGGCTATGTGTATGAGGTATTGATTCACATCTGCAGATTATTTTTTCTTTTGCTTCTATAGACTCCAACTACAATTAAAATGGATTTTTATTTATTTGTAAAAGGGCTATGAATTTTAATAGTATATGTAGATTACCTGAATTAATATAATTTCTTCAGGCAGACAAGGCACATAAATCTATTCCATGTTTCCTGATAGTTTTCCGCTTCTCTGGCAATTTAAAATACAAAGTTCTCATCTGCCTCTTTCAAACTTACTGGCCTTCACCACACTGTGATTTAAAAAAAAAAAAAAAAAAGAAAAACTGCATGAAGTATTTTTTTTTCCTTTTCAAATGAATATCCAAACAAGCTGTGATGTCCAGATATCCAAAATCTCCGTGTGGTGTTCACTGCAAAGGTTAACCCAGTTTCAGAAAAACTGGAGGTAATAGATTTCATAGGCATTACTTAAGTAAAATTACCACCTAAGTGAAATGGGAAAACATTACATGAAAAACAAACAAAACTGTCTTGTAAAAAGATGTCTTAAGCCCAAATGAAACAAGAATATCATTGAGTCTAGTTAGAAATGGAGGTGAAAAATTGGAAGAAATTTGCAGGGAACTTTGCCATTTTGTTTTACAGAAAATGAATGGATGTGTTCCCATTTCTGTGGAAAATTTTGGAGGTACCTCACATAATTTATAATTGATTTTCCACTAAACTGTTGAAAAATCTTTCTTTTTGCTTCTGCTGCTAAAGTGCAGCACCAGCAAAAATCTGCAGAACATCTTGGCAAATTCTTCAGAAATTAACTCTACCTCAAGAATCTCAAAGTATGATGGCTTTTTTTTCTTTCTAATTTGAAAAAGAGAATACCATGGACGTGTAGAATACATTAGTTTCAAAATTCAGTAAAAGGTGTAGTACTGTAGTTATAGCAATACATTTTAGCAGAACATTTCAAACTACAATTTGAGGTAAATTCTATACTTTTTAGATTTGAAATATAGCAGTGCCTTTTCAGATCTCTTGGACCTAATCTATAACTTAGACATCAGGCACCAACAAGCGTCAAACCTGCAGTGGGTTTGCCATTTCCTAGATTTCTAAAAGTCTGGATATTAAAACTTCTTAAAGAATCATCTAGTGGTTGTATAATTACTTATTACTGTATAATGAGCCTCTCAGCTCTAAGTTGCTGACTGAATTTTCTGTAGCAACAAAAATACTTTATTATCTGGAGAGCAGTTAAAGAAATCAGAAGTTTCATTTACTGTATGAGAACTTTGCCCACAACTTGAACTCAGTACGTACTAACAGCCATTAGAATTAACCTTAATCGACAAGTTCACCAGAAATCAAGGGTAAACAGTTATCTTTTCCTCTGAAGTATAGTTCTATCTGCACTGTTTTGAAGTCTCATGTTTTATATAGATGGGAGCGAGAAGTACATTTTTACTGCTAATAATATAGCCGTGCTGTGAAGGAAGAAGTCTTCAGCTAACGCTGAAAGTCCTTCAGAATAAAATACACATTTTGCTGCTGATGTCAGTGGGATCAGCATTTCACCCTTAGATTCCATAAAAATCAACTTAGAACCATTCCTGATGCACTACACTGATTTTTCAAAACTATCTCCACAGCATCTTTTCCAAAATTACTTAGTAGGCTTTAGAAAGAGCTAAATGAAAGGGCTTCCCTTGCTCTTTCAAGCTACACACAGTAAGCTACCACTTATCTCCTAAAGTCCTTGAGAATATGTTTTAGTTTAGCTATGGTACTAGTTCTGGTCATAGCATTGATATAAGAAAATAGTGTGCAAGATTAGTTTCACTGCTAGTAGTCTTAAATTTATATAATTCACTTGACACTGGTGGGATTTTCAGATACTCTTTGAAAACGATATGTCAGTATTTTCTGTGACTGTAGATCCATTATATAGTTTCAAAAGTACTGCTTAAGAGATTGATGTATGCTTTTGATTCTCATTTCCTAACAGCTAATATTAGATGATGCCTATTGTGTTGTTAAGACCTAGTTTCGCTCAAGCTGACTTTCAAAATGCCCATTTCTATTGCTATCTTGATAGACAGCCAAGGCTGGGTACTACCATGTTTTCTGAATTGAAAATCCTCAAATACATACTAGAATATTAACTGAAAATTCTCAACTGAAATGCTAATTAACTGACAATATCATTACCATATGATGCCCAAGTCAGTGTTGACTGCCTTCTAAATGTAAATGCTTAAAGCATATTAATTACAGAGAGTTTTACACTTTAAACAGAGTATTTCTGGTTTAGATATAATCTGGAATTAAGAAGTCAATTTCTGTCTTCAAAATTGATTATTTAGTGACTAATTTTGAAAGAAAAAATCCTGCTTGATCTTTGACATAAAAGTTAGGGTTTTTTTCTTTGCAATGGGCTTCTACACCAGGTATATCTATGTTGCTCACCAGCCTGGGCTGCAGCACCAAGGACACTGTTGCATCCTCCGCAGCCAGGAGGAAATGGCCTGCCTCTTGTAGGCAGGATAGGTACCTTGAGTTGATTAGTTAATTAGTTCATTATCTCAACTCAGTCCAGCTGGATAAGAATGATTGGTGCCATATATCTGTTGTTCATACTTTTGGTCACTTTTGGCAAAGATTGCTTGTTTGCTCTAAGCTTTAGACACGTTTGTATGATGGGCATCAACTGAGCTTCACTGTATTCAAGGTAATGCCTGTCTGTAAGACACAAAAGGGAAAGTACAAAATCTGACTTCAGGTTAGCAACATATTCTCATATTATTTCAGCTTTCAAACTAATTGTCAGAGAAATATTCACCCACTAGAATATGATTCAATGATTCAAGCCTTCTATGCTCAGATATTTTTGCTACAGTGTTGGCTGTGAAGCTTCTCGTGTTAGTATTTATGTAAGTGTGACATAGCTCCATTCACTAAAACCACACTAGAAGATTATTTGATTTATGTGACTTATTTGTAATTATTTAGGATGCTAATTTTACTTCTTTAAATTTACTGAGCTGCAAGGCTTGATGGATACCAGAAATAGTAATTTTTATGTATTAGTTGATTAATTTCGTAATAATCTGATGCTACTTCATAGTTATATTACTCATACATTACATACATTATATGTTCACAAAGACAAAGCTGTAGGGGAAATTAGTGGCAAAAGAACTCTCAGCCCTTCTCCCTCTATTTAAAAAAGAACATTATATCTATTTTCAAGTCAGTATATCCCAAGGGAAAATTGCTACATAACTTCTATTCACTCTCAAAAAAGTTCTTCGGTCAGTTACAAAATAATGACCTACGTTTTATTCTTTAGTTCCTGAAGATTACTTCAATGCATAGAAAAATAAAATGACACAAATTCTTTACTAAAACCTGAATATTAATGTAAATTTCACATTTTTCATTAGTTCTTTTTAGTTACTATTAATTTAAACTGATTCAAGTGGGGCGATTTGAATGCAAATTCCTCTATATAATTTGTATTGGTTTTTTAAAAAGAGAAACTTTATAACATAAAGTTAATTTCATGCTGGAGGAGGCCTTTGACTTGGAAAATATACAGGTTCAGAGTACAAGAGTGCAATTAAATATAGGACTTAAGAATGCATAATATGACCCTCTGATATTTTATATACATCTCTGAACAGATACAAATTGGTGAAAATATTCCTGGATGTAAAAGTGGTAATATCAGCTAATCCAAATTTTTGGTGTTTTTTTTTTTTGTTGTTTTGTTGTTGCTTGTTTTGTATTTTTGGTTTTTTTTTTTTTTTAAATAAAATCCTTTGATATGTGCAGAAGAAAGGTGAAACACTCCAAACTAAATGATCTTCAGTTCTTTTCTCTCATATTTTCATCTACTGTGTTGTCCCTTAGGTATACAATACCATTCTAATTCAACTGACCTTTTTTTTCTTTTCATTCTAATTTCACCTTGCTTTCACTTTTATTACTATTATCTGCCACAAAATATACAAACACTATCTATCCTTTTGGAGTCAGTGATTCTCTTTGACCCACATTTATACCCAAGTTACTACAAACAATGAGAAGCCATAAATATCAAATGATACAATAGTAAATTCTGCACTGTGATGTGAGACATGGAAGGAAAATTATTTGTGTTTTGTACAGCAGCAAAGAAATTATTGTCACTTAGTCGTATTCTGCAGAAACTGGAAATACAGATACCTTAAGCTCTTTTGATATGTTAGAGGCATTATATGCAAGAAAATTCTGACATTTTCCATTAAAAGATGCTTTTTAATATTGTTTATAACTGCTAAAATTAAACTGCATCAGTAGGAATTTCCTTGTTGGGGCTGTCTTTGTCTATTTTGAGTTTCAGTTTCTCAAAATATAAGTTTTACGCATTGTCTTACCCTTGTTGCCATGACAATGATCACGAATCTGTACCTTGGAGCAGGGACTTGTTATGTACAAGAAGTTTAAGGATGAATCGTTTATCGCCCTTGAAAATTTGCCCAGTTTTGACTAACTTGTAATTCTGTGAATAGTCTTGGTTTACACGTGCTTGGTACAGTTTTGTTAACAAATTTTCACACATATTTTGTGAATATTCCCTATGTCTTAAGCATGCCTTGTCTGCTCAGAGAGCCAATGGACAATTAAAACTGCTTGAAATATCTTCAGTTTCATTGAGGAAATCATTCAAATTTATTTCCTATGCAGTTGTTTCCAGGACAGTGAATGAAGAACAGTGTCTATATCATGCAAAATTTTAGTGGTTTCCATGCTAGCGTGAAATAACTGGCTATATTTGCATTTAACAGGGCAAATATGGCTATTCTTGCCTCTGCATAGGGCTCTCCTGCACTGCTTCTGATCCTGGGTTAGACAGTTACAGTTCAGGTATCCACATTTTCCTCTCTCACCTGCTGTAATTCTATCCATAGCCTGTCTGTATTCTCCATAACCTTGCCCTTGCTCCTCAAACATCATGGAGAAAGTAGAGAGGAGGAAGGGTGTACAAGAAAGAAGAGATGAGGGCTAGGGGTTTACATACAGAATCCTGGAGGTGGAGAAAGAAGAAAACAGGAGGAGCATGGAGGTGTGCAGAGCAGGGAAGGCTGTGGAGATTGGGAGTGAAGGACCTGCAAACACCCGTCTTAAACACTCTAGTCCTTGCATTCCTGTGTTGGCTGTTAAGTAGTTATGGAAATGCTTAGTAGATGGCATCTCTTGACATTCATTGATGTCAGGCTCAGACAGAGGGCTATAAGCCTTCTACCATAGAATGACCGCATCAGTGGACAAGGTAAGAGCTATTGATGTCATCCACCTAGACCTCTGTAAGTCCTTCGATATGGTCCATGACAACATTCTTGCTGTTAAATTGGCAAGATATGGGTTTGATGGATAAACTGTTAGATGGATAAGGAATTGGCTAGATGGCCATGTCCAAAGAGCTATATTCAGTGGCTCAGCGTCCAAGTGGAAACCAATAACAAGTGGTGTCTCTCAAGGATCTGCACTGGGATGCTGTTTAGTATCTTCATCAATGACATAGACAGTGGGACTGAGTGCACCTAATACTGACCATCCTCCCTGCTCACAAGTTGTTCCTTACAAGCAGTCCCCTTGTTATCTATTCTCTTTTTGATCTTTCTTCGAGTATGTGGTAAAACAATAAACAATATCTGAAGAACAGCCAATATCAAGGATGTATATTCTTCTTGGCTAATGGACGGTGGACCTGGCTGAGGAGTAAGTACACAATTGTGTCTTGAGTTGAACCAATACCTTGTTAAATGCGGAAGGGGAGGCTCCCCAAATGACCCTCATAAGACCACCAGGCACCACCAGAAGAACTGGCACAAGCGCAGTAAGTTCTGATCCAAAGCCAAGAATTACCTAGCATAGTGAGGTAATCTGTTACACATGTATTACATAGGATGGATTTTGTGTAAAACGCTTGTATAAATATTGCGACTCTCTTTTAGTTGGGGTGTTTGATCTGTGGAAAAATCCACCGAGCACCCAGGCCTGAATAAATATCTCTCCTGAACGTGTGGAATTGGTTCACTGCATGCTGGGAATGAGTTCGTTTTTTGGACAACACACCCTCAGCAAGTTTGCAGCTGACATCGAGCTGAGTGGTGCAATTGATTCAGTAAAGAAAAGGGATGTAATCCAGAGGAACTTCACAGGCTTGAGAGAAGCAGGTCCATGTGAACTTCATGAAATTCAACGAGGCTGAGTGTAAGGTCTGGCACCTGGGTCAGGGCAATCCCCAGTATCAGTACAGACTGGAGGATGAATGGATGGAAAGGAGCCCTGTGGAGAAGAACTTGGGTCTACTAGTGGATGAAAAATTGGACATACGCCAGCCATGTGCACTTGCAGCCCAGAAAGCTAACTGTATCCTAGGCTGCATCAAAAAAAATGTGGCCAGCAGGTCAAGGGAGGGGATTTTTCCCCTCTACTCTGCTCTCATGAGACTCCACCTGGAGTACCACATCCAGCTCTGGAGTCCTATGTACAAGAGAGGGTCCAGAGGAGAGCCACAAAAACAGTTAGAGGGCTGAAGCACCTCTCCTACAACGAAAGGCTGAGAGAGTTGGGGTTGTTCAGGCTGGAGAAGAGAAGGCTCCAGGGAGATTGTATTGCATCCTTTCAATATATAAAGGGGGCTTACAAGAGAGACAGAGAGAAATGTTTTACCAAGGTCTGTAGTGACAGGACAAGGTGTGATAGTTTTAAACTGATAGATTCAGATCTGACATAAAGAAGAAATTTTTTACAATGACAGTAATGAGATACTGGAACAGGTTGCCCAGAGAAGTTGTGGGTGGTCCACCATTGGAACTGTTCAAGGTCAGGTTGGATGGGGCTTTGAGCAAACTGATAGTGAAAGATGTTCCTGGGAGTTGGACTAGATGATCTTTAAAGGTCCTTTCCAACCCAAATCAGTCTATGATTCTATGTTTCTAAGTTTCTAGTCCTTCTATTTATTGTGTTAGGTCAGGTTGTAAAGGACTGTGTTGTGATTCTGAAAGTTGTGATTCAGATGAGGACCAACAGACTACTTGAGGTCAGACTTCCAGTTTTTAAGATAAATTTCAGGAAATTATGCTAAAAAGTACTGTTAGAGTGTTAGCATTGCAAAGTCAAGTACTTCAAAGCTGTGCCAAAATTGAAGATATTTGTTCTTTTTCCAGTAGACCTGTGTGAATATATTACAGTGATGCTTTTAACTGTGCTTTTGAATGCTAAACATGTTTCTTGACTCCACTGATGAGGCAAAGTTGTTAATAAATGGTAGGACAAAAGCTGGATATTTTGACTACTAGAAAAGATGAACTGAACAATGTCAGGTTCTGTGTATCCAAAGAAGAAACGATCTAGAGTTTTGTGATGAGCACATTACTTCTCTATGTCTCACAAATAACAGGGAAATAATTTTTTATATTGCCATTCAAATGATCACCTTCCAGTTTCAGTGTCAATTTCTTAAAATGAACAGGACAATCCATACTTCTCAGTGCTATTGTTTCACAATCATCTTATCCTCCAGAAGAAAAAGAATGTAATAGGCATCTTATATGCCTATTTTGCTAGCTATGGCAACTAGACCAAAACTGTCATTCTGGATTACAACCATAGAAAGTAGAGGGTGTAGCAAATCCAGAAACTAGTATATTACAGGCTGCATAAACTATCTGTTTTAGCAAGTAATGCATTGCTATACAGATTAACAAAGCAAAGCACTTGGTGCTGAGGACCCAACATATCTATTATCGACACTTTCAAGATCTCAACAAGATTTATCAAGGTTCTCTGGACTAAAGCCATGTAATCTGTGAAAACAGCAATCTGAAAGATTAGACCTTCACTGTCTTTTTGTTCCTGCACTTTATGGATGACATTGACAGGATGCATGTTCTAGTCTGGTACCCAGCCCAGGACACCTAAAGTTATACAAAATCACAATGGCCTGAATGTTTAGCCGGGGGGGGGGAGGGGGGAGGGGGGAAAGGAGTTGAAAAGCTGCAGCACACCAAGTGGTGCTTTCTTACCAAGAAAGCAAGAGAGGAGGAAAGGGGTATTGCTTACCCTTCTTTTCACTGGCACGTGGAGGTGAGAAGGAAGTGTGAGGGCAGGGAACTGAGATAAAGCTAGTTTTGGTTTTGCACGACTTCATGCAAGACTTTATAAAAGATTGCTGAACAGAGCCATCTGATTACTCCCTCTGAGGTGGAAAGATACCCTCAAAAAGGAAACCTTTTGCTCCTACTGAAACAAGAGCCTCTCTCCTTCTGTTCCCCTTTTATTCAGTACTTCAGTGAAATGATTAATCTGTCCTGTGCTTATGCTTTTGGCTGAAACACCTACTCCTAGAGCTGCTACGCCCTTCCAGCCTAATGACGGGCCATTAACACCCCATGGCTTGCATACCCTGCCTTAAAGGTCCTCACAGCTGGACCTCTTCAGTCCCAGCAACTACCTCCATCCTCCCACTCACAACGCGTTCAGCAGCCAAGATCTCTGCATGCCTATTCCCCTGAAAAGTCAGAGAGGGACCACTGTTCAACAGCCCATGGCCCAGGCATGTAGCTTTAAGCAACAGCCAAAAATCTGAGTGGGAGGAACACCTGCAGCTCAACAGAAATGGATCAGCAAAAGTGTTCAAACAGCAACAAATTTTTATTCCCTGAGAGGGCCAACATGACCCATAACTTGTAAGGAGATAAAGAGGGAGATTTTTTTGAGGGGTGAGTAAATAGGAAAAAGATAGGAAAGGAAGGGGATATGGAGCCAATATGCCCACTACTCAGAAATTCCTTAGTAAGATAGCATGGCCCACTAAAGGCTAAAAATAATCCCAAAATGCCAGTGTGGCAGTTCTTACACACCCATGACTAGAAAGGCCCCACCCAGCAGATGCCCTGCTGTATGAATCTTGCTGACATGTCTTGCTCCCCTGGGCTAATTTGGATGCCTAAGGATTGTTTCTGAGTACTGAGGATGGATGGAATTCATTTTGGGGGGATGGAGACCTCATGTCAGGGTTCAGCTGACCTTTCTCCTCTAATGTCTCCTGCAGCTGACTCATTCATTGAAGCCAGGGAGCAGGGTTTTGGAGGGTCACCAAAGGTGCCACAGGAGCCACTGCTCACATAGTTTCTCCAGAGCTTCCTGCTCTGAAACCGATGGGCAAGTGTGCTGCAATCTGTTCTCTAGGTGGCCCAAGAACTGCTGTGGGGTCTGCTGCTCCTATCTCAGCACCTCAGGTCTGAAGTACTACATCAGGACCCTAAGGCTCAACTTCTGCGACTGCCTCTTGCCTGCACCAGTGAGCAGGTAAGGCACCAGGGAAGGAGATAGGGCTGACAGTAGGAGCATTTCTTCAGCAATGGAGTCTAAGGCGCTAAGGAAAGCAAGTCTGTTAGTCCTGGATTCCATGTGAAAATATAACACAGCCTTCAGTTGCCTATAGTGCCTGCTGTGTTTGGGAAGGGTAATGTTCTTTGGACAGACATCTTGGACATTGCTTTAGCATGGCATGTTCTATATGTGACTTTTTCAGTGATTGAGACAGAAAAAGGGACTCATACAGGGTGAGGAATGGCTTCTGACATGGCTAGTTGCTGAATGCAAGATGACTCTCACAGCTCTGATTGAACTGTGTGCAAAGGTATTAAAGCCCCTGCAGAGAAATCAAAAATCATAGAATCATAGGATAATTTGGGTTTGTGGCAACCTCAGGAGGTTATCCAGTTCAACCTCCTGCTCAAAACAGGGTCAGCTATGAGATCAAACTGAGGGTTTTAATTTCCATTGCTGATCTAAGACCAATGCCTTAGTTCTACAAGAAACCTCTCAGAATCCTTGCCTTCCAATGCAGGAACATGTGTGAAGAAGCTGTACCCTTACCTAGACTGGAATCCTGGCCACTGGCATAGGGTGTTGTCAGTGCTGGCTATGGCAAACAGCAGGCTTTGTCAGATGTTGATCTCTCTTTGCAGGGTTGTTTTGCAGGGTCTAGTGGTGGGGCCCCTGGACCAGTGTGAAAGGCTGCACTGTTAACTAGAGTCTCCAATGTGAAGATCTTACGAAACAATGTAGGAGATGAACAACTAGATGTCAGGCTCAGAGGAGTGCTTCAAGCCAGAAGAAGAGGTCAAGATTTTTCATAACAGTGGAATGTTGTTGTATCATCTTCAAGATCTCTCTGTTATCTCTGCCTTCAGGAAAATGTCAGTCTTCTTCATGAACTTTATTGAGCGTTGGTCATTCTGTCAGATGCAGCAGCAGTTGTACACTTGGCCATGACGCTTCTACTGGGTAATCCTGCTGCTGGAGAAACATTTGGGCCTCTCCCAGTGCAGGCTGACAGGTCTCATGTCCTTGGAGGCTTAGATGTCACCTTGAAGGGTCTTCTGAGAAACTTCCCCTGGCCATTAGGGAAAATAGCATTTGAAAATGTGATGGGAGGGAAAGAAAAGGTAGTAAAAAGAGTCGGAGTACTGAAATGAAAATAGCAAGGTCAGGTAAAAAATAAGGGATACTGAGGCAAGAGAAAGGCTAGATGGATGGATGAAGAAGAGCAGTTGCAGAGTCTTGAGAGCTGGTGTATAATAGCCACTTAAAGGCACAGACATATTTCATTGGTTTATATTGTATGATGAGTGTTCCAGAGTGTTATAACTCAGCAGTACGAGAACATTGTGTTCTTGTATGTGTGGTTGACACAATCTGAAAGACTTTACAAAAATGCAGTCCTCATCAGCAGTTGTGCATTAGTGGGTAGTTCCCTGGACCAGAGTTTCTGACTCAGTTTCACAATCTGAACCGATACCTAGTGAGCAGGGATGAGTCAGGTATTTGCTTCAAATGCCACACTAGAACTCTAATGTAGATGTATACAAATTACTTTTTTGCCTGTCTCCGAAGCCTGCTGTTTGGTCTGATTTACTATCAATTTTTGTCTTCTCTTTCAGATAGATGTTGCTTAGATTATTGAAACTTACCATTTAATTTTCTAAGAGGCAACGGCGGAAGGAAACAGGACAGCTTAGTGCATTAATTCATGACAAATATCTATGCTTATATTATGCAATTATTGGAGTTGCAATTTCTTTCTGAAAGTCTCAGTTTCTTTTCTCAAATTTGAACTAATTGTCATTGACTACTATATAACACTAAGATGTGAATTTCAGATTTTTGTTTTAATGAAGCTATATTCATCAGCACCATTGTAAAGGTTATATGATTATTTTGCTTATCTTTGTAACACTTTATCAATTATATTCTTTCTGCGGTTTTTTCATTTGATTTTGTCTTCTAAGGCCAAACTATTAATTTTCTTTAGCACCATCATTTAGATGTCTGCTGTTCACATTTGGCATCTTGGATGACCTTCAAAACAGTCAGTATTTTGCCTTAGTAAAATTCACATTTTTATCGAGGATGATGAAGATATACTACAAGATTCTCTCTATGACTATGCTGAAAATTTTCCAATCTTCTGGAATTTTTCTAGTGCTCTTCAATGTTTGCCAGAAAATTACATTAGTAATTTTGAAGTTTCCTCAGATAATTTATTTAAGACTCTTGAACCTAAGATATCTGAGTCTGTGGTTTTGTAAATGTTTAGTTGTCACAGAGACTACCTTCCGTCCTTCCTTGTTACTCATGGTAAATTTTTTCATTTATCAGTAATACCTTAAGAAGTAGATACATAACTTGATTCATTCCAAATGCCAATGGAATACTTAGTGAACATTTCTGCTTTTCCTTGATCACATTTCACCATCTTGCTGTCTGAATCTAGCTATTGACATATAATTAATTCACTCAGTTTATTGCTTCTGGAATGTTTTTTAAATGCATTACTATTTGAAATTGTTGATTTATGATAACTCATTCGTTTGTTTGACTTACTGACTTCGTTACCCACCTATTTCTATTTGTAGTTTGTAGTCATTCCTATTTCACTGGTTTCTAATCCCCTGTCCGTATATACATACATGTATGTATGTACATGTACTATATGTTTGTGTATTTATATAGGTGTAAATACACAATTTCTGTCATGGCTTTCACCAAGAAAGAGATCTTCTTGGCTCAAGTATCTTTTTTTTTGGATCTGAGGCATTTTGGCTTCTTGGGCATCCAGTAAGTTCCTGAAAAATTCCCAGTTGTATTAGCACTTCCTCCATTAAATCATAGAATCATGAAATTGTTTAGGTTGGAAAAGACCTTTAAGATCATCAAGTCCAACCCTTAATCTCGGATTGCCAAGTACACCACTAAACCACGGTCCTAAGTGCTACATCTACACATCTTTTAAATACCTCCAGGGATGGTGACTCAATGACTTCCCTGGGCAGCCTGTTCCAATGCTGAAAACCCTTTTGGTAAAGAAATTTTTCCTAATATCCAATCTAAACCTCCTCTGGTTTAGGTTGGCCTCAACTTCAGGCCATTTCTTCTTGTCCTATCACTTGTTATTTGGGAGAAGAGACTGACAACCACCTCACTAGAACCTCATATCAGGTGGTTGTAGAGAGTGATAAGGTCTCCCCTCAGCCTCCTTTTCTCCAGGCTAAACAACCCCAGTTCCCTTCGCTGCCCCTCATAAGGCTTGTGCTCTAGACCCTTCACCAGCTTCATTGCCCTTCTTTGGATTCGCTTCAGCACCTCAATGTCTTTCTTGTAGTGAGGGGCCCAAAACTGAACACAGTGTTTGAGGTGCTGTCCCAGCAGTGCTGAGTACAAGGAGACAATCACTTCCCCAGTCCTGCTGACCACCCAATTTCTGATACAAGCCAGGGTGCTATCAGCCTTCTTGGCCACCAGCGCACACTGTTGGCTCATATTCAGCTGGCTGTTGGCCAATGCCCCCAGGTCCTTTTCCACTGGGCAGCATTGCAGCCACTCTTCTCCAAGCCTGTAGCATTGCATGGGGTTGTTGTGACCCAAGTGCAGGACCTGGCACTTGGCCTTGTTGAACCTCATACAGTTGGCCTTGGCTCATCGATCCAACCTGTCCAGATCCAGATCTACCCTCAAGCAGAAAAACACTGCTGCCCAAGTAGGTGACATCTGCAATCTTACTGGGGGTGCACTCGATGCCCTTGTCCAGATCATTGATAAAGATATTAAACAGAACTGTCTCAATTACTGAGCCCTGGGGAACACCACTTGTGACCATCCACCAACTGGATTTAACTTCATTCAGCACTGCTCTTTGGGCCTGGCCAAACAGTCAGTTTTTTAGCCGGTGAAGCATACACCCGTCCAAGCCATGAGCAGCCAGTTTCTCCAGGAGAATGCTGCAGGAAACGATACATGTTTTCAACTCTAATCTCAGTTGTTCCTCTAAGTTTCAAAAACTGCAGGTTTTAAAAGATCCAAGAAGAGATATTTCAGGTTGGTGACATATCCTGTTTGCATTAAATAAATCAAACCTCATTTCATTAGGCAATTTTTCAATTTTTCAATTTTTATAGAAGCCATTAACAGTTCCTTATTTGTCATAATGAGATCCATTATGGTGAGTAATTGATAATGGACATTACTGAGTTACTTGATATCTCATGCAGGATTTCTGTGTTAAGATAAAAAATCCATTATTTTTAGAAACTTCTGAAGTTGTACTACTGACTGTGTAGACTGAGAAAATGATCTGCGGGATGAAAGACACTTATGGTAGCAGAGCTTTCCTTTCTGCTTTTGATAAACAGATTTTATAAGGGGAAGCTTCTCTTACGTTTTTGTGAAATATAGTAGTCTGTTACAGATAACTCCTAGTTTGATTTTGTTAGTTTGACTAATTAATACTTTAACCACAAAGACTGGGGAGTTCACTCAGTCATTTATGACTTTCTAATCATGTAACAGGATATTGAATGCAAAATATCACCAGCATCTGACCTGGTTTTCCACTGTAGCTTTTATGGAACACATTAGACACGAAACACGATCCTCCAAAACCCATAGGACTTAGCCCATCAATTTTCTCTAATACTAATCACATAATTTCTCTTCTCCTACATGATCACTTCCAACTACTCTCCAGGTTCCACACAATAGTATTCATAATACCTCTCAGCATACATCTTTGCTTTTTGATTTGTCATTAAAAATTATGCTTTTAGTTGACTTATATTCTTGGATATGTATTTCTTACTCTGTCGTCATGATTCTCTCCTTTCATGTAGTTTGAGTAGATTTAAGTCTTCCT
Organism: Tauraco erythrolophus; assembly: GCF_009769465.1. Classification (NCBI taxonomy): domain Eukaryota; kingdom Metazoa; phylum Chordata; class Aves; order Musophagiformes; family Musophagidae; genus Tauraco; species Tauraco erythrolophus. The sequence continues at coordinate 64,890,733 of NC_141468.1, read as the reverse complement.
GACTACTTCATCTGTCAACCAGCAGATTGGTACATATTTTGCTGAGATGAAGGCCATAAAACCATTTGATCTTTTATTTCCATAGAGATTCTCTTGCTGTTTTACTGAACCAAAATTTTTCCTTACTTCATCTACCACCCCTACTATTGAACCCCATTATCTTCTGCCTACTTTTTAATTTTACTTGAAAAACAGCTTAACATTTCTAAAGTATCAGCTGGGTTGACTTTTTTCAGCTTTTCTTAGCTCCCTGGTCGATGAATGTTGTTAGTGGCTGAAAATCACCTGCAATAAATAAATATTCCTAGCTTCAAAGCTTTTTAATCTCCTTTAGTGTTTCCTTTTGGATGGGAAAAATCATCCTGACATCTGTGATGTGTTGTGGAATATGTCTTAGGCACATGCCCAAGATATTTCTGGGGCAATTCTGAGTACCCTAGTTTTTGCTGAACATCATCTCTCTGAATTTCCCCTGCTAAACTAATGGAATAGTTCTTACAGGCTATTCCTTTCTGATGTCTTACTCAGTATCAGCTAGTTATTTGATACTTCCAGTTGGGACAATAGACTCTAGAGTCTCTTAAAATTGGCAGTGAGAACAGACTAATCTTTGTATTTTCTCTCTTGAGTTAGTTACTTGTCATTGGAAGACTGAAAGATCTGCTGTGATATTGACCCATGGGAAATCCCATATATGCACAGTATATGAACTTCAGTATCAACGGGCTTCTTCCTCATTTTAGCTACCAGACTGAACCTCAAGTAGACATTAAATCATTTCTCTTCATAAGGCAGGATACAGATAATACTAGATTTGGTGTTGGTCATAGAAAATGATGACTGTTCATCTTTGTTGCTATAGCAAAACCACATGTATACAGCAAAGCTTATAAACACTATTCTGCAAATTCTGATGGAAACTCTGCTGCTAGCTCCTCTATTTATACTTCACAATGTCTGTATTAGCTAGGTTTTATTCATCATTTAAGTCAGGCCCATCCTGTGTCAAGAATTGTCAGCAAAGTTCAAACATCAGATGAGATCACACACCTCGGGTGGTATGCGCGAAAATCAATGATACATTCCTGTAATTGTTCATAAAAGATCCAAACAGGAGGGTTTTCTGGGCCATATATTCAGCTCTTTCCTCTCATGGTGATATACCTCTTAAACTCCACCTTTGGTCTCTCCCTGTTTGCTGCCCCATCTGCTGTATAGCCTGGTTCTGCTCCTTGTTGGGGAAGCGTTTTGAAATCATTGTGCCTTTGTTTTCTGCGAAGCAAGATTTATAGGGAAGGTAATATCCTCTATTAGATTGTTTGGTTCATTTGGAAAAAAACAGACATTCTTGTGGGGTCAGAGTCCCTTCATAACGCTTGTTATCTCCCTGCTTGGTTTTGCCATTTCTGAGAGCTCTGCTTAGAGAAAGCAGGCCTGCCCATTTTGTCCTTTTCAGTTGCTACCTTTTCTTCCAGTGTAATAGAGAGAACATATGTATTTGTGTTATTTTGTGGAGAATTGTGTGCTTGTTTTTCCAAAATCCAAAATAAAAATAATAAAACTCATTTTAGGCCAAACATCTGTATTTTGGCCCTGGTATCTGGAAACCTCACTCCCTCCAGGTTTTTTGGAAAAAGTCCTGGGCTGATATGATCAACTTCTTTTTTCTTAAAGGAAAAATAAAAATCTCTTTTACCAGTTACATAAGAGGCAGAGAAAGACTCTATGGAGAATAACAAGATAAATGTATTGATTTTAAAATGACAAATAAAAACATTTCAAATATTTGCAATTTATTTCTTCTGCTGACTACCCCCCCAGGTAATGGAAAAACAACCCATGTTGAGTAAGAGATTTTAGGTTGTGAATACTTTTAAGATCCAATGCAGTCCTGAATTCCAGATCCATGCAAGTTCTCAGATGTCTAGTAGAGTTTATGCAAGTTTTGACTGAGTTAAATACCAATATATTTTTTGCTTGACAGCATGACCTATACATAGTGGGCAAAGGTTCTTGCACTCTTCTAGTAATTTCATTCTGTGCTGTTCTCACTCTGTTTACTTCTCCCTGAAATGACCGTGACCTTCTGCCAGATTTTCTTGAAGGTTATGCTAATCTTTATTGGCAAGAGAAACAGTAGCTGGAGCAAAAAAGTGAAAGAGAATGCCACATGAGAATGAACAGCATGCAGAGCGTGAGAAGTTTCTGCAAGAGCTGGAACTGGAACAGCTTTGTCAGCATGAAGTCCCTGGAGTGGTAAGTGGGGATGTACACACTGAAATATCCTAGAACGAAATCTTAATTAATTTTCTTGTACTCAAAAAGGCATTTGGGATAAATCCTTTGCTAAGGCAGGTGGGCGCATCTCAGGTACTTTCTATGAAGTTTTGTGCATTTCATGCAGCCCCTCGTTTTGCCCCAAGACTCACTTCTTTTGCGTTCATCCAAATGAATGTGCATATCTGACTGTGTGAACAAATGGAGAAAGATCCTGAAAGATCTTCTGTGTATAGCCTTTCACATATAAATGGCAATCGTGTTTATGTGCGGCATCAAAATAACTTCCCATAAAACTTTCTGACCTGATATCAAATAACCACAGCTTAAAACACGGCCAAAATTAAGCTACCTCATGTTAGATTCATGCTGATCAGTGTATTTAACAAGATGGTAGCCATCTCCCAGAGTGGGGGGAAAGGGTTAATGCCACTCTCTTTAAGGAGCTGGAACTGCTGCTGCTTCTTAGTAGATCCCCAGCATTGCAGTTTAAGCCACTTCAGGCTCTTGAACATTGCAACATCTGTAGTGTGGTTCAGGGCCAAAATGCAAACAGTTATGTCACATCTACTTTACAAGATGGAACGTGGTTTAACCAAGTCGAGGGACAAGCACGCTGTAACGAGGCCTCACAATATGTTTGTTTTTGTAGAGCAGATGAACCCTAAATTAGTACCAGATGGCAGTACTAGACCTGCTGCATAGGGAACACAGCAGGGAACTAGCAATTATGGTGGAGCCACTGTGAGGCCATGTTTAAGGTTGCATTCTGTTTTACACTTACAGTGAGAACTCAGTCTTTTCCTATTATAGTAAAACACCATATTGCTCCTTCCAGTGTTGGTCCATGTGTGTACTCATTGTGGGATGACGAAGTGCCTGGTGCTCTCAAGCCAAGGTACTTTTTGCCTTTGGAGTGCCCAAACAGCCCTATTTCTGTTTGTGCTCTGCACTGAGGTCATGAAGAGCGATGCGAGCTTCTTCTTTCTTGGTTTGCTTGAAATGCCTTTGGCTTCAGATGTAGCTCTGCTCTCATCACAGGCTGCAATGTTTTTGGCCTTATGATCATTTTTCTGTCATTTTGCTTGTTAGTTTGTTCATTAGTTACTTAGCAATTTTCTTTGTTTTCCTAGAGTCTTTTTGTTGCCAAGAACTTCCCTCTTGGCAAACAGGGAAAAGAGGAGATTTTCAGTCTGAGTTAAGCCACGTGGCTTCCAATAGCCTTTTAGTTCCTTGCCTCAGAACAGTCTAGTCCCCTATCCCACATGGCTTTTCTGTGACAAGGTCTTCATGCTTGCACCTCCCATCACACGTATTGAGAACATGTGTCAGGAACAATCATTATTGTCAGGAAGACAATTCGTGATTGTCATAAAGAACCCCTTGAGATTCTGCTACCTCCAAGTCCTTTGCTTCCTTAGCTAGAAAAGATCTTGAGTGCGGTCTCTTGATTTTAATTGGAAATCTACAAGGACAACTTCAGACACCAGTGGGACAAATCAGAGAGCAAGGACTCTATGCTTAGAAGGTCTTTCTCTTATTAATGTCTGAGTAATTTTTCTTTGGTGCAATAGAGTGCACGGGGGTTCAAGGAAGATATTTCAGTCCAGTCTTCCAATAACTGTCTCTTGTTTCTTCCTTGTTTTTTAGCTTCCATGACTCAGTGGTCCCCCAGGCTACATCTATAGAAGTATACTGTAAAGGGCCGTGATTTAGGATTTGACTACCATTCTCTTAACAATCCACAGTGTTTAGCTGATAGCACACACCTTTACAAAGTTTTGATGCATGCCAACTAGTACTCTCCAAAGTAGTAGTCTGTTATGGTTCAGGGGATGATTAGGGCCAGGGAGTGTTCCTGGAAAAACGATGTGGATGAGACTACCTTGTTTTGGGTGGGTATAGAGGGTAGCTATGAGGTGACAAGTTTGCTCTTGAGAACATTTGTTCTAAAGGCCAGAGAATGGTCACTGAGGTGCTTTATTTGCTAGTGCAGCTGTAGCCCTATTGTTCCTGAAGAGATTCAAATGTGCGCTCGTATCAATAACTCAGACCAAATACACGGCATCACTCCTGTGATGATACAAAATCATCAGGAAAAGTAGGAAGACTTTGGTATTGAACCACTGAAATAAAAATTGTACCTCCTGAGAGCTGTTAATCCAACTGCATAGACCTTTTGGTCTCTCCATGACTGCACAGAGACCTGTTGTCATTCAGAGACAGGTTTCCACATTGTTTTACCCACTGGCAAATATTCTTCTACTGACACATTCTCATTTCTCAGGATCCGAAAAATTCTTTCTTTTGCCAGATTCAGATTTTACTCCTCTCTTCACTTTTCTTACCGTAACAGAAGAGATTCTTAGGCTATTGTTCCTACACACTGCATCAGTCTTCATTAGCACTGAGACCTCCATCAATACCTTTTGGCATCCTGTTTTCTGATGGCTCCTTGAACTCGAGTGAGAAACAAGTCTTACAATATTCACAACAACATCACTAAAGCTGACTCCTCCTCAGCCCCTCAGAATTGCAAAAAGATGCTTTTTGCATTTGAGATTCTCAGAAGCCACTCATACTCAGTTCCCTGGGCTCAGGGTTCACTCCTATGTGTGCCTACAGATCTTATTAGCCCCAGTCTTTTCCACAGGCAGGAAAACTCAGTGGTAGACTGTACAGGTCAAGGTTCCGGAGTGTGATCACAGCCTTACAACCTGTTACTCATCTTCTTCAGCTCCAATGCAATTGGAGTGCAAGGATATCTAAAGATAAGTGCCACTTAATGAACTAGGAAAGCTAAAGCCCTGATAGAGTTAAATCTGGCCAGGGACATCAAGGGCAACAAGAAAAACTTGTATAGATATGTCAGTGATAAAAAGAGATCTAGGGAAAATGTAGGCCCTCTCCGGAAGGAAACGGGGGACCTGGCTACCCGGGATATGGAGAAGGCTGAGGTTCTCAATGGCTTCTTTGCCTCAGTCTTCACTGGCAAGAGCTCCAGCGGCATAGCCCAAGTCACAGAAGGCAAAGGCAGGGACTGTGAGAATGAAGAGGAGAAGATCAGGTCTGAGACCGTCTTAAGAACCTGAAGGTGGACAAGTCCATGGGACCAGACAAGGTACATCCGCGGGTCTTGAGGGAACTGGCAGATGAAGTTGCTAAGCCACTATCCATCATATTTCAGAAGTCGTGGCAATCTGGTGAAGTTCCCAATGACTGGAAAAGGGGAAACATAGCCCCCATCTTTAAAAAGGGGAAAAAAGAAGACCCAGGGAACTACAGGCCAGTCAGTCTCACCTCTGTGTCCGGCAAGATCATGGAGAAGATCCTCCTGGCAACTATGCTAAGGCACATAGAAAATAAGGAGGTGATTGGTGACAGTCAACATGGCTTCACAAAGGGCAAATCCTGCCTGACTAATTTGGTGGCCTTCTATGATGAGATTACAGCATTGATGGATAGGGGAAGAGCAACTGACATCGTCTACCTGGACTTATCCAAAGCATTTGATACTGTCCCACATGACATCCTTGTCTCTAAACTGGAAAGACATGGTTTTGATGGATGGACCACTCGGTGGATAAGGAGTTGGCTGGATGGTCGCACTCAAAGAGTTGTGGTCAATGGTTCAATGTCCATGTGGAGGCCTGTGACAACTGGTGTTCCTTAGGGGTCAGTACTGGGGCCAGTGCTATTTAACATCTTTGTTGGAGACGTGGACAGTGGGATCGAGTGCACCCTCAGCAAGTTTGCAGATGACACCAAGTTGTGTGGTGTTGTGGACACGCTGGAGGGAAGGGATGCCATCCAGAGGGACCTTGACAGGCTGGAGAGGTGGGCCTGTGAGACCCACATGAAGTTCAACAAGGTCAAGTGCAGGGTCCTGCACGTGGGTCGGGGCAATCTCAACCACAAGTACAGGCTGGGCGGAGAATGGATTGAGAGCAGCCCTGAGCAAAAGGACTTGGGAGTGCTGGTGGATGAGAAGCTCAACATGAGCCGGCAATGTGCGCTGGCAGCCCAGAAAGCAAATCGTATCCTGGGCTGTATCAAAAGGAGCGTGGCCAGCAGGTCGAGGGAAGTGATTCTGCCCCTCTACTCTGCTCTCGTGAGACCCCACCTAGAATACTGTGTTCAGCTCTGGAGTCTCCAACATAAGAAGGACATGGAGCTGCTGGAGCGAGTCCAGAGGAGGGCCACGAAGATGATCCAAGGGCTGGAGCACCTCTGCTATGAAGACAGGCTGAGAGAGTTGGGGCTGTTCAGCCTGGAGAAGAGAAGGCTCCGGGGTGATCTTATAGCAGCTTTCCAGTACCTAAAGGGGGCCTATAGGAAAGCTGGAGAGGGACTTTTTACAAGGGCGTGTAGTGATAGGACAAGGGGCAATGGATTTAAACCGAAAGAGGGGAGATTTCAATTAGATATAAGGAAGAAATTTTTTACATTGAGAGTGGTGATGCAGTGGAACAGGTTGCCCAGAGAAGTTGTGGATGCCCCATCCCTGGAAGTGTTCAAGGCCAGGTTAGATGAGGCTTTGGGCAACCTGGTGTAGTGGAGGATTTCTCTGCCCATGGCAGGGGGGTTGGAACTAGATGATCTTTAAGGTCCCTTCCAACCCTAACCATTCTATGATTCTAACTACAATGCTCTTAATCTATTATCTTCATCTCCTCTAGATGAGTCTGTAGCCTCTCCTGATGCCTAGGAGATTATTTAAGGTGGTTCCAGAAAATCATAAGGTGGTTCAGGCTTTTGTGATCATAATGGAGGAACAGAAGGCTGTATTCTGTTTTAAACTCATTCAATCTGATTTTTACAGTCACATGTCATATCTTTGTGAAAATTTACAACTCTTTAAACCACGAGTAGAACCTGAATAGTCTGAGAAGCTTCAAAAAAGGGATCAATTAATGTCTGAGTGAATCAGAAATTTTTCTTCAATAAGTCACATTCAGAACTACATACTTTACCATTTCGAAAGGTAGAAGACCTGTATGGAATGTAAGTTTCATAGATTTGCTGAGGTTACAGCACTGTTTTTTCTTTGTTAATCAACAAAAATTTTATTTTTCAGAAGAAATTTTATTTATGTTGCAGTAGGCTAATGGCAAAAATGTTCTGCTCAATTTCTGTCTTCTGACTCAATTTAAAGTACAAGGAGGGGAATCAAAAAACTCCAGTAATGCATTACTTTTGTTGCTATTCCCTGTATCCCTGGGAATAAAAACCAGATTTTGCCTGGTTGGAGAAAAAAGCAGTAAAGGAGTTCACAACTTATGCAAAGGAGATACTGCTTAGTGAACACCGTGATGCTCATCATGTTTAGGTAGGAGACAATTCTAAATACGTGCCAGTAGGCAAATCACTTGCCCTGTTTGTGAGGACAAAGTATTAATGAATTTTGAAGAAGGCAGGCCTGAACAAGCAAAGATGGCTGTGCTATCAGGGAAACATATCTCTGCCTCTGGAATAAAGCTGTGTGCTACTGGTAGCTTTACCTTTCCATGTTTTTCTTTTCTGTTTTACATTAAATGTGTTACACAAGTAACTGTAACACCCATACGATGTAATATATTGCACATTAATCTAAGGGAGCTATGGAAACAGATACTGCCTCAGAAGGAAAGTGAGTTCACCTTCAAAATAAGATAAACTAATTTCAAGACTTTCAATAAATGAGGAATCTCTCAAGACTACTCTGAAAATAAGACATCCCTACCAAGATTTGAAGGATCGCATCATGGATCCACATTTTAATAAGAGTTCTTTTAGCATGCAAAGGAGATGGAGAAGGTAATCATGCCTAGCATGCCAGAGCCCAGTCTGCCATAGAGGTATTGTGCAAGGAGCTTGTCAAATGCTGATTCCATGGCATATCAGTCATTAGCCTAGATTAATGGAAGGCTCTTTCAGGGTTAGAGAAAAACATGCACAACACTAACGCTGATGAAATATATTGAGTGACTCAGAGAAAATGCTTCCCAACCAAGGGATTTCTGATACTTCTGCTAATGAAAAGAGGGGGATTCTGAATATTGATCTCTTGGATGATGTTCCAGTTGATAACCATGCAGATGAATGAGATGAGGGAATAGGGGAGATAGGGCCTTGCACAATGCTCTCTCTTTGAAAACCCATGGCACAACTACAATACACTGTAACATAAAATTAGTGCTGGAGCTGTTAAAGGTTTAGAGCTCACATAACACCTAACAGCTCACTCAAATTTTGAGTTGTCTGTGAGAGAGTAAAGAGGAAACTCCCAAAATAGGTCGCTGTCAGTGTCTCAGATGTTTTTTGCTTTGGTTACTGTAAGCTTCTCCTGTCTGGCCTCACGGTTCCTCTGTTCTCTCCCTCACATCTGTCCTCAATGTTTCTGCTAAAGTCATATTCGTTTCCTCCCACACATTAGCACTCCATTGATTTCCTGTCACTTGCCATGTCAAATTCAAGCTGTTCATCTTTACCTACAACGCCCTTATTGTGTGCCCCCGCCTATATATCCAGTTTCATTTCCTCTGACTCTCCCTCCCACATCCTTTATCTGGAAATGACCTCAGTTCAGAGGATTTGTGGCCCACAGAAGAAAAGACAGGAGTGAAACTGCTTTTAATCAAAGCCCTGGTTTCCATAGCAAGTCATACCTCCCTAACTGAAAGTATGATTTTAGGCCAATATAATCAAACCAGGGCAGTTTTCTTTTGAGATATTCTTTTTATCATTGTTTAAGCTTATGATATATACATTAGTTTGCATTGGCATGTGGAAGCTAAACTACCAAAACCATTTTGAGAGCCAATATGACTGTTAGAGTTGAAAAGAAAATAATTGTTTTCCATTGTACATTTTGAGATTTCAAAAGAAACAAGAAAAATCCTATCTTCCCATTGAAACAAAGCTCTCAGAACATTGCTAGAAATGAGAAAGTCCTGCACCAGGAGCATAACAGCGAGGCATGGTAAAAAGATTGATTCCTTGTGAATTAAACAGAAGAAAGACTTGATCCTAAGTGTTTCCTGATTTCTTACACTTTGCCTTCTTACTAAGTTCTTTATTGGTCTAGGATCTGTAAGAAAGCTCTTTTCTTCTCTCTCTTGCTCAGCTCCTCTTCCTAACTTCCCAGCATGTCTTTACTATTTTTTATCCCTTTGCTTATTGCCTTTCTAGACATGGTATAGAAGAGATGGGTGCGTAGAGCAGCATTAAGACAAGAATGGTATATGGGCTTTGCATGGTGCACTTTGCTAACTGTAACTGTGTACACTGTGCCCAGGGATCTGTTCCAATGTAGCGATCTAATTACTCTATATCCCATCTATGCATGCCTCTGTGGATAGGTACACCCGGTCTTTGCTATGTCCTAATATGCAGTATGTCTTCTGCCCACTGTTGATGCGTCTTCGTATCTAGTTAATTCAGCACAACGACAAGCTTTGAAAATCACTCAAACTTACTCGTTTCCCTATCACTTTTCCCACAGTGAAATCTGATTACGTGGGGTTTAGAGAGACTGGCCTTTTTCTCCTGTCTATGCTGAAACAGAAGAGTACACCTACCTACATGTACACAGATAGTACTCCAAATCCTAGTAGATCTCTGTTCAGTTTTATATACCTAGTCACATCACCTAAATGTTTATATGCAGGTTTTATATTTAAGACCTGTTGATTCTTCCTTTTTCTCATCAACATGAAGATACACGTTTGGGAAGGCTTTTCTTGCTTAGAGAACCTGGAATTAAGCAATGGCTGAGTAAATTTGACACTGTTTTTCTTAGAAAACTCCTGCAAAATGTGTCACAAGGTGGGGGGAAGAAGCATCCTGACTGCTGTCATGCTACTGATGCTTTCATAGGGGCGGCTATAGACGTCCAACTCTCTTGAAATAAAACAGATGAAAGGAGAAGCCAAGAACATACTGCACCCTGCACGTGTGTGTCATGTTTGTGCGATGGTTAGAGTGGGTTTTTTTTCTGAATTTGTTTGCTTGAGACTGAAGGTGAAAGCAAGTGTCCCTGTCTTTTATTAAAGACACAGTAGGTCAAATTCACCCACAGTGTAAATGTGCTTTGGCTTCTCAGTTCTCCCCACCTGAGCTAGCAGTGACTGTTTTTCCAGCATGTTTATTCCAGTATCAGCAGAGATAAAGCAAGTTGAGGAAGAAGGGGTGGGGGCTACACTAGAGGCCAAGGGCAGGGAGCTTTTCGTGCAGCCTCTCAAACACACTGATTGTAGTTTGGGATTTTTCAAAGCTGCACATGTTGAGTAATATCTGCCAATAAACACAGCTCAGTGGGTGAGAAATCTGTCTGCCTCTTGCTGAGGATTAGAAGAGAAAAGACACCAAATGAGCAGTTTCTTCACATATGGGTCATGCCCCTCACTGGGGTACTTGCCCCTGACCTAATCCTGTTCCACTTTGTCTCCCTCACTCCCTCCTGTCTTCCTTCCCCCTTCTACTCCTCCACTGCTGCACTACTGGTGGTCTGGTGCATGCTGCACAGATGTTTTCCCCATGCTATTATAAGATTATTTTTCAAGTGGCTTCTTGGAACAGATGTTCCAGTGTGTGCACTCTCCTTCCCTTGGCTGAAAGTGCTCTGCACAAAGAGCAGATTGCATTGCTGCTCTCCTTTTGATCTAAAGAGCGAAAGCGAGAAAAAAAAAAACCCACACAAATGATGCTGGTTTTTGTTTCAGGCTGCTTGGCAATGGTGCACCTGGGTGTGTGTCTCCTGCTTCTTTTCTCCCCCATCACTAGTGCTGCTTGCAGATGTTTTTTTCTGTGTCTTTCTTCTTCAGCCCATTTTTTTCCCTCTGTGACCCAATACTTTACTCCCACTGCTTTTAAATTTTCTTTCATCTAACTCTCCGGTATTCGTGCTTCCAAAATCATTCTCTGACCCACTGCCAGCACCTCATCTTCATCATCTTCTCCTTCGTTTGGTAACTCCTGGACTGTTAGGATGAATTAGCATCATGTGTTTAGGTACAAGGCCTGTCCCCTTTTTTGTCTTTTCATTTTGATTTTCGATTCATTGCTTAGTTTCTCCTTCACTGCCTCAGTGAATTCACCTGAATATTGCTGCTTCTACTTTTTCATTTTATTTCTCCCATTGGGTCAGAAACATTTTCAAGAGTCAGAGGTCTTGTGATGTCAAGGGAACACCTTTTTCAAGGATTATTGAATTTATAGATTTAACAAAGACATGGCGCAAGGAGGTTGTGAAACGTGTGCTATATTTCGGATCCTATAGCTATGCTTAACCCACTGAAACTCATCTTCTGGGATTAAAAAATATTTTAAAAAGGTCTTTATTTGATCACATCCAGTCTTTCAAGTATGTCAGCTTCAACTCCATATGTTGGCCTTCCTTAAAAATTCAACTTACATGAATCCAGCCTTTAGGGAGAAAAATAAATATTGCAAATCTTTTCTGAGCCAATAAGATAGAATTTGGGAGTGGGTTCCTAACTTGCTATTAATCAGCTTCAGTTGATTCAAGATGATTTACATCAGCAGAGAATTTGGTTTGGATATGTATTCAAAAAAATCTGCCCATTATTATTCTTTTTTTGATACGGCCAGCACTGTATGTACCCATTACTTCTTTTATAATGTCCTCTTATGGAAAAGTCCTGCAGAATTTATTGGGGAATGATAACTTCTCATAAGAATGTATAGGATTCTCTAGCAGGAAAATTATTCTCTATTGCATTCACAGTCTGTCCTAGATTCTTCCAGAAATGTTAATACTCTTTTTTGATTTATAGACTTGCAGAGAAATTTCTCTAGAACTCAACTGGGGTAAACTTATTAAGTATCATACCTTCCCAGGGAAGATTTAAACCACAATTATAACCTTGTGAACCCTTCCTTTCTCTAGCTTCCCTTGTAAGATTGTTCTATGGCATTGTACTGCAGTGTGTATCAGCAATAAACAAATAAATAAATAAACAAATAGAGGGATATATGTTTTGGCAGCATTTCCCATCCACTAAACTACTCCTGCCTGTGCAGAGCCTGCAGGCACAGCTGTGGTTGTGATGCACCCCTCTCAAACCAAGAATGCCTGTAAATCTGACCTCTGGCTATAAATTCACCTACAATTCAAAGAATCCATTACAGGTAGATGACTTTATTTCCATTCACATTTGGGACCAGTCTACCGCACATCCTCCTTCTCTGGAAACTCAGAAAACTGGCCTTTCAGTACTATTGCTGGCAGCTTGCTTCTTGCCATCCTCGCATTCTGCACTGAAATATTAGAAGGCTGTCTTAGCCACCTCTGCATTATTGGTGTCAAAAAGGGTAGTGGAAGGGAGAAGGTAAAGAAGAAAACCAACAGAATTAGGGATGATCGTCAATAGGCTTATGAAAAAAGGTCATATAATATAAAGCACATGATAGCAGGAAACTGGATTCTCATGGTACAGGAAATCCAGTCCTATTTCCTGACCTTTCTGTGTGATTGGTGTAGCAGGTGACATCGTAAACATAGTCACATCCAGCATGCGCCCAAAGTTTGCAAAAAGAACGGTAGTCTATTATTTCAGTAAAAAAAATCATTGAAAATAGGCTGAAAAACAACCACATGTTGGCCATCCAGGCCTTTTCTTCTGTCCCAAGGTCAGACCCACATCTTATTCTAGATAAACATTTGTTGCTTTCTTGTTAAAATTTTCTTTTGACAGAGATGCCATAGGCTTGCCAGCCTATTCCAGTGTTCAACCATTCCTGCTGTCCACATAGTGTTTCAAGTGCTGAGTGACATTTATGGTTGCCATTGTATAGGCAGCTGCAGCAGGCTTTCTTCAAAAAGTCACAGAGTAAGAGTAGGAATATATAGACTCTCTCTGTTGGGCTTCTTTAAGTCTCTGATTTAGGTGTAACCTGTTATCTTAAACGCTGGGACAGCAGGCAGAGGTTGCTTTGCTTTGGTTTTGTTCATTTAGATTAAATAATAGAGAGGAAAGCTCAAGATGTCTTTATTTTCTTTTTTGTAAATAAATATTTATATAATTATGTAAAATGAAAAGTTGGGGTTTTTTTAGCTGTTGATTTGCCTTTCAACAGACTTAAAACTAAAACCTGTGGAATTATTATTTTTAAGTATGAAAAAATTCAATGTCACTGACGCTAATCTCTAGCTGACAACATTCTCTGTGAGTATGGTATTTTACCCGCCTTTCTGTTTATCCTTCTTCAAACGTATTTGGAGTGCTAAAGAGGATCTTTAGGCAGAGCCTGCTGTTTAAACTGTGCCTTTCCAGAAGATGAGTTGTCTTAAAACACTCTTGACATGAACTGATCTGTGCTGGATGGAAAAATGTGAAGAACCATGAGTCCACTTGTGGAAGACCTGTGCAGAGGTAAGCAACTGTGCACAGCAACGATCAAAAGTTGCACAGTCCCTGCAGAGCTGCTTGGAGATTTGCTACCACTTTCCGTGATAATTTAGACAAAGTAATAATCTAACCTGCAGCGACTGGCAGTTATGTGGATTTGAATGAATTGTCAGCTTTTATGAGTGTATTCTGTCTTTTCAGTTTGTTTTTAATACGTAGATTGTCAAAGTTTTATAACATGCTTCCATATATCTCACTTTGTGAGTCCTTTTCTGGATAAATTGAATTTCTCTACCTCTGGATGTGACGGCCTCAAAATCTCCTGTGAGAGGTAATGCTAACAAAGCTAGGGCAAAAGAAATCATGAGAAGGTGGCTTTCCAAGTGCGTTCAGCTAATGAATGACAGGACAGACAAGTGGTAGCTCTTGGTTGCAAAAATGAGTATGATTGAAATGATTGAAACTGAACACTTCAAGAAAGCTTTTACAGGGGTAAAATCCCCTATCTTCTACCATCCTAATATTTAACAATGTGGAAAAGCAACAAGATAAAAAAGTCAATAAAATATTATTAACCACAAAAGACTGCAGTCAGTAACTTGAACTAATTCTGAGTATTGCTTAACAGTCATACTTCATCAGAGCACTTTGAAAGAAAATTGCAAACTTCTCATTTCACCTGAGAAGGGACAAACTCATCATAGTTAAGGAAAAAGGAAGTACTGGCATAACTTGGAGTTTTGAACTCCTGTCCCTAAAGTGTTCTGAATAGTCCTTCATTTACTTTTGATGGCTTTGCATCAGGGCCTCTGTCTCATGGCCTCTGTCACAGATACATCTGAAAATATGTAGGCACCTTGGACCCCAATCGCACAATTTACAGGCTGTGGCTGAATTGGAGTTCTAAGGACTTAAAATCATCTTTCATGGTGACAGGTTTGTGCTCTTGGACTGAGGTCTCTGTATTACGTCTTTCTGAGGCATAATGAATACTTCTTTTCCTCTGAGCAGCATTCTGACACATCTGATGTTCAGAATATGATATTCCTGTTACCATCCGTTGCCTTTCCTGTTCTGTCCTTTTGTTCTACAATTGCCTTTTTAGTCTGTATATGCATTTTATAACACCTACAACTTGCAGTGGTTCAGAACTTCCATAGACTTATGGCCTTAACAGAGACCTAAAAGTCTAACTCACACGAGGTCTGATTTAACATCCCTGTCTATCCTTTGTGATTTCCACCCTATCTAACTACAGCTTCTTGACCCTCTCTAGGCAATCGTTTTCTGCATTGTGTAAAGGGTTTGTTTGATCCAGCTTTACATTTCCTAGAAGTAGGGCTGTTAATTTTGTCCTATAATTGCAACTAAATCTTAAATAGGATCAAAAACAGTAAAAAAAAAATAATCTCAAACATTTCAATGATAAACCAGTGAAGTGTCACCTTCCAGAAAATTTTTCTGTTCCATCAGTGTCTGGACACTCCCTTTCCTCCATAAATCATGCTGGACATTAATGTCCTCTCTGTTTCCCACATACCTCTGGATACCACATTTTTGTCACATTCATCTCCAGACATTTCTCCTATCCCCATTCTTTACTCCTACACAGCTCTTGATGTACCTTTCCCTTTTCCAAGCAAGCTGATCTGGTATCAGTGCTGATACTAATCTTGCTGGAACTCTATTGCCCCTGGAGGTCTGAGAGTGAGATCTAAAATCCCTTGTAGGAATGATAGGGTTAAAATGCATCACGGGGAGCACAGGAAAGTATTCTGTGGGCAGGGAAAAGGCACATCTACCCTGCAGGATGTTCTCGTGTCATTAGCATCTTACATGTTGTCCTACAGGGCCAATTATAAATAGTTCTGCAGTCACCAGATGGGAAATGTTTTTAATCACAAACCTTACTCTCTAAGCTCCTGTGTCCCTTCTTGCTGGACAAACATGTGACAGTTGATTAATATTAAACCAAATGTTGTTTGTTTAACTGATAAATGGAAAACACATTACTGGTTAACAGCTCTGTTTGGAAACAGTATTTTAGAGGATTGTAATCATGTCATAAAATGGGGGGTAAAATGGGAGGAAACCCAAGTGGCAACATAGAGCATGAAGGCTGAGGCTGGTAACAACTGTGGTCAGTCAGCTAGGCAAGGCTGTCAGAACTTACAAAGAGATGAGAACAGGACTGTATTTTGGAAATCAGGTTTTAAGCCATATTTTTCGATTGCACAATTGAATTTAACTCTTAGCTAAGAAGTAGACTTCACATTTGAAGTTGCAATGTCCATCTGTTCAGAGTCATCTCACAGGATCTTTTCCTCCTGGCTGGGAAGGCTTACAAAGCAGGCTTTTTTTTTGCCACTGCAGTGCAGTTGATTTCGGAGAAGGCTTAAATGACATTGCAGAAGTCTTTCTTTCCGAGGGACAGCCAAAACTTCTTTGGCTCACCTGCCAGCTCTGTTCTGACTCTTGTGTGTCACACATCTGTCTGCTCACACCGCACTGTTGGATGACTACTGAGTTTATGGGAATATTTGTGACCACTCTTAAATGAGATGAAGGCTATGACTCCAGTAGCCAACAGCAGGCAAACATTGGCTGTCTAAAAGATATGAGCACTCTATTTTATAAAAGTGCATTATAGTTTCTGGCACTTCCTAGATGGCTGAGCTCAAGTACTTGAGAATGTGAGGGTGGGACACCGTGACTCAGCAGTTTGCTGTATAGCATTCATTAATATCTTGTATATTTTTCCTGCAAGGACAGTTATAAATAGTTTTGTAGTGATCAGATGAGAAGCAGCAAGCACAATCCTTACTCAGCACCACTGGGGAATAAGCTTCCCACCATCTCTCCCCCTCTTTCTTCCTCTGACACCCTTGTTGTTCCCTGACCACTTTTACTGCTGGGATAATGGCCCCAGCCTGGGTGCTGAAGCTGCAGGGACTCCTCGCCTAATGGGGTGAACAGGAGGGCAAAGAACCATGAGGAATGCAAGGAACCCGATTCTGTCTCCACCTCCACATGCCAGCTAGACCAAAAGGCAATAGGTCTGATTCAGGGTCCTCTGAAGTCCATGCAAATATTTGTGTTGATTTCAGTGGCTTTGGATCAGCACCTGCATACACAGATCAAAGTAAGCTATTTTTCCCAAACAGGGGCAAAGTCATGTTTTCCTTTCATAGAGAGAAGGGGAGTGCTGATATCATCTTCCCTGCGCTGCTCCTGGGACAGTCCATCTAGATGTGGTTGTGCACCCTGATCAGTTGTAGAATTCTTAGCTGATCCCTAGAAAATCTACCTCCTGTGTACCCCTCCATTCTTCTTGTTACTAGAGAGAGGAATGATGCATAATGTTTTCTACCCCATAGTTTTGAATGTGAAAGGAGTAATCGAAGACCAGAAACATTTTATGGAATGTGTCCATTCCAAGAGAGTGAAAATTTAAACTTTTATTACTCACGGCAGCTGCAAGTCAGTGTGAGTAGCAGAACACCTTAATTCTTTAAAAGCACATTCCACTTGTGCGACCATGCAATTTCTGTTTTTTTCTTTAAAGCCTTTGTACCTGAAAGTTGTGTGATTTAATTGATTTTTTTTTCTTGGAAGAATATAGATAAGGAACTCACAAGCAAATAAACATTAGGGCTACAGTCCAAGTAAGTTTACTGTTTCGCAAGTCATTTAAGTTCCTGTTCCTACATCTCTCTGATAGTGTGCATCTTCCTCTGACATGATGTAAAACGTAACTTATTTTCAAGAGTTATATCTGCTGCATGTTCTAGACATCAACATCAGTGAAAAAAAAGAAGTATGATAAGGTCAAGCCCCAGAGACTTGCACGATTTAAATTTAAAAAAAAGTTTTATAGCCCATGATTTGTCAGTTTGATTGTGTTCCAGTTTTAGCTGGTACAGTGTTAGCTCTTCCTTTTTTTTAACATCTAGAAGAGCTCCGTGTTTTGGTTTTACTCAGAGGCTCGCTCTGAGAAGAACGCTGATAGCAAGTTGATGTTTGTGGTTGGATGTGAAACTCCAAGGACTTTTCAGTGTGCCGGAGTGCAGAAGCACGGCGGGATAAGGGGGGAGCATAGCTGGGACAAGGGGGACACGATTCCCCTTGTCATTTGTGGCGAACTTAAGATTGAGGGCCAAACTGGCCAATTAGTATTCCATATCATGCAGCGTCATGCCCAGTATAAAAGTGAGGGTCAGCCGGGAAGAAGGGCTTTTGCGCTTTGGCTTTTGCGCTTTGGCTTTTGCTGCTTTTGCTCTTTTGCGCTTGCTGTGTTTTTCGCTCTATTGCTTTTCTTTCTTTTTTTTTTCTTTCCTCTCTCTCTCCCAGCACTCCCACTCTCGGAGTACTCTCTCTCCCTCTCTGCCCCTCTCTATTTCAGGGCCTCGCGTTCGTCCGGGATTGCAGTTTCGGGACCAGATGGGCTTCGCATACGAGGGGGTGGTGAGCACCTACATTGTATTAAATCATCTGTACTAAATCACTCTTATCTCAACCCACGGGTTTCACATTTATCCTTTAATTCTCTCCCTCATTCCTGGGGGTGGGGGAGGGGGAGTGACCGGCTGTGTGGCGGGGGGGTGGTTCAACCTAACCCACGACAGATTAACTGCTGTTGAGGTAACTGTCTGCGTTTAATCCAGCTTCTTCACTTTAATTTTGTAGTTTCAAAGCCTGTCTCAAAGGTTGATCAAGTCCCTCATTATAAAACCCTGCTTTGAAACTTGGACCATAAAAACTTCTTTTACATGTTGTCATGGTCAGAATGAAATAGAAATTAAAAAGATTATGACAGTAATTCTGTGGGATTAAAAAACTATACCATATTGTTGTTTTTCAGCTGGGAGGAAAAGATGGCTTTCTTTGAAATGCAAAGGAGTCCAGTTGTTCTATTCCTGGAGTATGTTTCTGTTGATCTCTTATGATTCATCTCTAGAAGTCGTCTCTGGATAAAACACTTTTAAATAAAAAACCTTGTACTTTTGGGGAAACCATACAGTAATGGAGTTTTGAGAACGTCTGCAATGCTTTCATAACTGGCAGAATTTTGATGAAGGCTAAGGTTCCGTGTTCTGGTCAATAATACAAAATTTTCCAACTTTTTATGGAATGTCAGTCCTGTTTGGGGCAAAGTCCTTGTGGCAGGTGCCCTGATAAAGACAGGGGCTTTAGCACCATCCCACCCCTGCTTTTCACATCCTTACTTTTCTCACCTTTACGGTGACTATCATCAGGTACACAGTCTCTGGAAGGCGGGGCTCTCAGCCGATCAGCACTGACATGACCATATATGACCACAAATCAGATTTGATTAAGGTATAAATGGAGTCCTGCTGGAGGGCAAATTGAGTTGGTCCTCCTTGGAGCAGAGGGTCTGCAGTTGGGGAGTCTCCCCTTGGGTTGGGATGCCATCCAAGGAAACTCCATGAGGTTGAGAGACCTCTACTTATAGCTGAGTGATTGTGCATGTTTTGGATCCTCATTTCTAAAGCTTAAGAGTTCTTGAGTAGGTTGTGCAGTATTCATTCCTCATACGTTCAGAACCTGTGGTTTACTAATGTTGTCAGAATGTTGAACTGTTTTGATAAACCTCATTTCTAGTTGGTTGCTGCTAAACAATTTAGGTTAGAATTAAGTTTATTTTGAGTTTATCACCAGTTTAATTTGATTTTGTAAGCCTCCACAACAGTCCCTCTAACTGGTTACCTGCCTGGGAGACCACTCAGTAAGGACTGTTTCAAGAAGTAGGCAAAGGTCTTTCCACCTCCCCTTAACAAAGACAAAATAGAAAGATCCCAACATGCTGGAACATCTCCATGCATTCCCATTCTCTCCTTTGCCAGAGCAAGTAAATGCCTTTTTTTTTGCTTCACTGCTTAAACAGTCTTTCTGAGAATATCTAAAGTTGCTTTTCAGCAAGCATAAGAGGAAGAAAGAGCCCAGAGATAACTGCTTCTTAAGCTCTTGTGGTAGTGGTGGAGGGCTGCAGGAGGTGATGAAGGTGAGAATGCTTGAATGCAAATCAGAAGAAATTAGGGAGATGTTGGAAACAAGACTTAGCAACAATGACAGATACAGAGGTCAGATAACTGTGGAGAGGCAAAGATCACAGAAGTTTAGAGAAGCATGTGAGATAGAGAACAGCATCACTTTGGAAGCCAGGAAGGTAGGTTAACACAGAGAGGGGAACAGGTGAATGTGAGGAACCAGATTTCTTGACTCAAGGGCCAACAACCTGTTTAACTATAGGAGAAACTTGAAGAGTGATTGGCTAAATGAATACTTGGAGAAGGTGAGCACAAAAAGTTGTGAGAGATGCCCTTGATCAGAGCAGAAATTGATGCCATGTGATTTATGCCAGGTTTCTGGAACAGTCAAGACTGAAATTGCTGGCAAATGTCCTTGCTCTCAGGCTCTCTACAGACAATTATTTACAATCCTCAGACCTTTGTGAACCACCTTCAAGGCCATGTCTGGCACTGGTCAGAATCCCTGAGAGGTCCTAAGAGTGAGGGTAGAAGTACCTGCTAGGCAGAGGAAAGAGGCCTGTCCAAAGTACTGAAAGACTACTTTGGAGTTATTTGTTGTTATTTCTTTTAATTTATTTTTCATGTTAGAGCACAAGTAAAGGTTAGAGTTGGAGAGGCTTCTCTTTATTTTCTGTGTTTTTTCAAGGACAGTTAGTTGAGGACCCAGCAAGCCTAATTTTTAAGCTCCTTCCTAGTTCCAGAGAATACTGACAGACCAACAAAAACAATTTTCCTGGATTAAGTGCCTAGTGTAATTTACCCTTTTTTTCCACCTGGACTCTGTGTTCCTCATGCTGGTAAACTCTGCTGCTTCTGGCCCGCATCTTTTGGTTGCTTCTAAGAAAAGGCCAGTTGAAGCCCAGACATAGCGTAGGGAGTTGGCAGAGAGCATAGCAGATAGCAATGGCTCCAAGGTCTCAAAGATAGCATGTAGTTGACATATTACACACAAGTATAGAGAAACAGTTCATTCTGGCTGATGTTGGCTAGCTACCACAGGTGTAGTCAAGCCACAGGGGAGAAGTATAGAAGGCAGAGTGAAGAGGTATAGGGCAGGTTTTCCTGCCATAAACAGGGAAAAGGAAAGAAGTCCACTGATTTTGGTGCCATCTCTGTAGGACTCGGTGAAACCAGCAGCATGTATTTGTGCTCTGGTAAAAGACCAGACTAATCACAGCATTGTTGACCCCATTTCTGAACTGAACTTTGGTTGGAGGGTTAACCAAGTGTCTAGTTGTATTTATCATAAATTATGAGGGAAAGGCTCAAGAAATGCCTTTGGAGCCTGTCAAAGTAGTTTTGTGTGTTGCCATGAGAGCTTACATATGTACCTATCTTCTTCACAGAGTGTGAGCATGAGCCTTTATGGCCAACTTGCCTTATCCACTGGAGTCAGTTGTTATTTGATTAAAGCATCTTGATGGTTCCGAGTTGAGTCAAACTCTTGACATAGGGCAGAGTCAGAGGTTTTAGAGTTGGCGAGCTGCAAATACATCAGGAAAAAAGGCACCGTCAGTCGTGTAGCAGAGGTTTGAGAGTATCTCTAGGACTATTTGTCAGTGAAAACATGAACTAAAGTTGACTTCATTTAAGGTGCACGAAAGGGCTGCATTGTGCGGACAGATGAGGCATTTCAGCCAAACACCATAGCAAGAGCAGAGCTTGGGAACAGTCACTTTTAGCAGCATGGATATGACCGAAGAGTCATTCATGGTGATGGC
The DNA here is from genome assembly GCF_009769465.1 of Tauraco erythrolophus. Classification (NCBI taxonomy): domain Eukaryota; kingdom Metazoa; phylum Chordata; class Aves; order Musophagiformes; family Musophagidae; genus Tauraco; species Tauraco erythrolophus. Next base: position 64,869,334 of record NC_141468.1, on the reverse strand, counting down.
CAGAATCCCAGTGCTTTCTAAAGGAGTGGTTTTAAAGAGGGGAACAGTATATTACTGTGACAAAATACTTGTACTGCTTTATCCAACTATCTTAGCTCACAATCTATGTGCATAAAATACAAAATAGATATTAGAAATACTGTAAAAATGTCTAGCATATGACAAAAAACAGATTGTCATGATTATGGGAAATAAAAGTGAAAAGTAACTTTATCTGATTATGAAATTTCACAGTGGAAGGAGGGTGACGCTAGTAACTTACTGTGTTCAGTGAACTGTTAATAATGGATGGTTACAGGATTTTCTGGAAAAAATTGAGACATGGCTATAAATCTGGCTCAAGAGGAACAGTGAAGATTTGCTAAATGTCACAGAGCCCTGATCTGCCTAGAGTGTTTTGGGATAAATTGGAGCTGGACTGTGCACAGGTCCAGCAGCCTTGCAGACAGATAGAGACAGTCAGGTTGTCATGACTAGAGTCTTGGCCTCAGGCACAGATGTCACTCTTGACCCTCTCTCACAAGCGACTGAGAAAGGGAGGGCTTGAAGTTACGGTTACCTCTCACCTCCCTGCTGCCAGAGTTGCCTGAATATGCTTGCAAAATTATATCATGCCCCAGTAAGACTATAGCAACCTTCTACCTTCCTAGTACTACTTTGGTATTGACTGATCTCTGCTCTCGCTACCCACTTGTTCTTGCTCACTGATTGTCTAAAAAGACACCAGCGCTGCATATAAAGTAACTGTTTGTTCAAAATAAGAAACCATAGCCTTTTTAATAATGTGCTTTGGGAAGATGAAATATGCATAAAAAGACAAGCACATTTATTTAAAAATAATGTCTACCAGGGTGACATTTTCCAGTTTCTGGTACAATGGGGTTATTTTTCAGCATGGAACTTTTCTCCTAGAAATATAGAACTATGGATGTTTGGTGGGTTTTTTTTGAGAAACAGACTCATATATTCAACAGATACTCCCAAATATTGAAGTCTTTTGAAAGTTTGGTTTGGATGGTGGGGTGAGAGGGGAGGACATGGGCTCCTCTAAAAAGTACGCCCAAAATCAATACTCAGGAATTATAATTTCTATTCACATTGTAGAAGTCCTTCCTGTAAGTCCAGTCTTACAGTAGGGTTTGAACCGGCTCATCCTTGCAGACTCTTTCAGATTTGCTCTAATAGTAGAAAAAGTACAATAAGTAACCAGTCCTTTAATATGACAGGACACTGTTTGCAAGGCCAGCTACAATTTCACGTCCAAGGTAAGTAGGTAAAGGCCAGATAAATACCTGGAGTAATTACTCAACAGGGAGTAGGGGGAAAATAATTCTGGCAGCAGTCTCAGAAAAGGAAGATATGAGCAACAAAGGCATGATTCTTGTAAGGATCACAGGCTGTTGCTCTACAAAGTGGTCATAGTAAAGCACTCCTTCCACCAATCCATATGGTGAGATTAGGAGTTACAAAATTCATAGAAGAATTAAGAGAGTAGCTCAAAATGAGGCTCCAATAGTAGTGTAAAATGATGAACTATGAAAATAAGAATTAGAAGAGAGAATCTAGCTGAATGGTCAGTATTTAAAAGCACAGATTCTAGACGGAGACCTGTGATGAAAATTCAGCTCATGAAACACAGAAGTACACAGCCTGATAAGGTCTTTTGTAGGAAATTATTGTTTAGAATTATCTTTTCTCACTTCTCTTGAGATTCTGTGTTTCAGTGAATTATTTATGACATCTGTTGGGAATCTAAGGTCTGGAAGATTTTCTTTGCAAAAGAGATTTTTCTGGGACAGTATTTTGCAACATTGCTATCTTAGTTTCATTTGTTAATGTTCTGCCTGTCATTGTGATGTTTAAATTTCATATACAAAATAAAAACTTAATGCAAACATACTTAGATGGCATGGAAATAGTGAAGATACATGGAAAATGATGCTTTTATGTAAGCAAAACTGTATTTAAAAACTCCCACCATAATAGTTAAAATGAAAACAAAAATAATCCATCTGTAATTGCACTGTTTTTCATGTTGAAAACTTAAAATGTTTTAGACATTGGACAGATATGTAGGAAAATACAGTCTTGATTTCTCACTATATCTGTGAGTGGGTTTTCTTATGTGAGTAACTATAGTCCAATATGTAGGACCCCAGTTCTGAAAACACTTCAGTATGTAACTTGGACCATTTTGTTTTGGAGGGGCACCAACCTAAATGAGTTGCATATTTGGAGTCAAATTTCCAAAAAGGAGTACAAAAGTTAAAGCTAGTCACATATATAATAGGTTCAGTTTAACTGCTCAGATATGGACAGATATTTATGAGTCTAAGAATTTGCAGAAGGTTATTAGATTTGGATCTTATTTTAGATTCTCATCCAGCTTATACTTTGTCTGTCCAGAACTAAATGTATGTTTTAGATCTTAGGCCCTAACCTTGCAAATACTTAATGTATGCTTAATTTCACTATATCTGAAAAAGTTTAAGATATGTTAGTATCAGCAGGATAAGGTTCTCCAGGCAAGGGTAAAAACCTGACTTCCTCATTGAATTCCCATTGGTATCATCAGAGTCAGGATTTGCACTGGTATCCATGATATATGAGCTTCCATAAACCATAAGGAATACATGTATGTTTTTAATTTTTCTTTGGGGACCTCCAAACAACTTTCCTATAATCTCGTGGTTTTTTTCAGACCTTGCTGTCTTGCATATTTCTACTCTAAAACCGAGATGCAAAAAGTTTATTGGAAGTAATTGTTATCTCATTTGTTGTCTGAATGATCATGATAATGAGTCAGTAATCAGAGGAAGAGAACTGCATGCTCCTTGTTGTATAAAGCAGATACACCTGTGAATAACGTTTTATTTGGCACATCCTTAACAGACACCCAGGTTGCTAATATCCACAGCTGATTGCAATGTTAGGTCTGAATAAAGAAAATGAAGGCTGGGTATCTCAAGGCATGCTGGGAAGATGGAGCTTCTAGGAGGTTTTTAGGAGGTATGTCATGGTTAGCTCTGTGATTTTTCTCTAACCTCAGTAATGAAGGAGTTATAGCTATATCACATCTTGAAATGTAGAATTATGGAATAATTCAGGGTGGAAGAAGCTTCTAGCTCAAAGCAGGGCCAGCTCTGAGATTGGACCGGGTTGCTTAGAGCTTTATCCAGTCTGGTCTTGAAGACCTCCAACCTCCCTAGGTCACCTGGTCTATTGCTTGACTGTTCTAACATGGGACACTTCTGTGAGGAAAGAGGAACTGCTGAACAGGGTGTATGTGCTTTCTTAGAGCATGTGGGGAACAAAAGAAAATGTCTTTCCCAGACAAAAGTTTCAAAAACCAGGATGAGAAGCTTCTTGGAAGAGCACAGAGGAAAAAGAGGTGAGTTTCAATCTGTTTCTATGCATTCTGTTTCTAAGAGCGGTGGGAACTTGGGTGTGGAGCAGCTGTAGAATGCAATGGATGTGATTATTCTCTGTTGTGGTATATCTGCTTTCTTTAAAATAGTGTTTTGTGATACCAGCCGTGCCTAGAGAGTCAATTTCAAAAGAGTGCTGTTGAAATATCAAATAGTTAAACGAAAGTTTACTGGCTGCTTAGCAGTAAAACTGTAAAATTATTCTTATGCAGCAAAGATGTTAGGAGCTGGAGTGGCAAAAATCACACTAATGTAGTGAAGCTAAATGGGCATCACTCAGGTTTCAAAATAGCGGAAAAGAAAGTTGAATGTCACTCTGATAACCAGAAGGTGTTTAGCAGATCTACTGAATGGGAGAGGAATAGTCTTAAAAATGTGTGAGTAATTTAATGGTAAGAAATGTACTCAGGATGTAATACAACAACAGTCCAGATCTTAGTTTTCTGCCAAACATACATGCAGTGCAAACAACCCTTTTGGTGCCTTGTGGAAGAAAGTAAAAGGTTTAGCAGAATTAGAATGCACTGAATGAGGTCAGATGCCAGCTAACTGAAGTGATGATAAAACCACCATATACACGTTTGGAAGGAGGCAAAGCTACCAAGTTATTTCGTAGCATGTGAGAAGAGCTGAGAAGGCCCAACCTAGATTATATGTTAAAATTATTTTATTTTTTAGCTTCTTGAGCAGATAAGTTCAAGTGCTTTCCCTGCAGGATTCCACTGACATATAAGATGTACCAAAATCTCTTCGACTGCAAATAATGATTGATGATGTGAACAGAAATTATGTGTTATAAAAATTTATGTAATGTATGCCAAGCAAAAAAAACCCTTAAATTGAGTGAGAACTAATATCCAATTGGGATGAATAAGACCAGTTATTTAGGAAACCTACTATCATTTGCGTGCTGTGAGAAAGGGATTTGACTGAACATCAGTAAGATTGTTGGACAAGTGGAAAGACTTCAAAAGAAAAAGGCCACCCAGAGATTCATAGTCTCATTACTATTTCTAAGCAAACCTATTCCCTGATTTATCATAAATATTCCACTGGGCATATTGCTAGGGGACAATAGGAATTGCCGCTGTGCTTACAAGGGGAAAGACTTAGGGAACTACCACAGAGGAGCTGAAACTAATTTTTCCCAGTTTAACGAAGAGTCCAAGTTGATACAAATTTATGTGGATTAGAGAATGCCTTCTGAAAGAAGACAATCTGGGGGCATTTCCTTTCAACACACAGATTTAACTGCAGTAGAACTATATCCAGATTGGGAAATATAACTGTTGGTTATTGGATTGATTTATGAGTGGTTTCATGACTGTGTGGGTACATCACTTGAGGTAAAAACAAACCATATACCCCAAGAATCTAGATGATAGAGATTACTCTACACATAGCCCTTTAGCCTCAGAAATTGTCCATGCAATTGAAAAAACTCTTCAGTGTGAAATCCTGCCTTGAGAAGGGCATAATTAGAATATCCATGATTAGGAGAGGAAACATGAAGTGGTCTATGAGGGCTCTTTTCAGGGAGATCCTTGCCTAACATTGATTTTTTGCAAAGGTGTTGAAAGTGTAATGGAACATGCTGAGATCAGGAGGGCATCACTAGGTGTCATCAACATGTCCCTGTGCTGACTGTTGGAGAAGTGCTAATGGAATTTTAAATAATCTTTTCTGCTCCTTAGATCTCATAATGTGTAGCTTGCTTTACTCCAGGGATCTGAGCACATTATCAGGGTTTAAGCATTAACATGTTTCTAAGAAACAAAATGCTGGAAAACAAACAAGAACTTGAAACAATAGGAAGACCTTGCTCACTTTTATCTTTATTTGATTCATAATTTTTATGGATTAAATTAATTATTTTTTAATGAAAAGGGTCTTGTTTAAATTGCTGTATGTTATTTTTCATAAAGCAACCATTTATACATTTGTAGTGTAACATCCCTTTTGCCGCATACAGGATTCCAGATGACTTAATAACCAATCATGTTCAGCAGTTCATAAACTTCTACTTTTTTCAGCCAATCTCTTTTGAATGTTTGCATGGGTTAGCAGAAATAGTTTGGTTATGAGAATATATCCTGGAGAGTTTAACAAATTTATTCACATGGAGCACTATCGCAAAACATATGATACATCTTGCTGTACAAAGATGATGTTAGAGACTTAGGGGCAGAAGAATGGAAGTTTCAGTGCCAGAATGTAATGGGTTTCTTGAACCAAAGGTGGTTAACCATGGTTAGCCAGAAGAACTATACATCAAGAATAACGAATAGGGCAAAAATCTTACTCCAAGAATGTATGATGTTACCGTTAGCGTGTCTGAGAATATTTCAAGCAAAGCAATGGGACTTCCGTTAAGGGAATAAGTTGATGATCTTAACAATGCCCTTTCTTATAAGCACCCATGATGGTGAATGCTCTTGGAAGAGAATATCTGGAGTCATTTGCTTTCTGTTTCTTGAGAACAAATGTAAAGAAGCCAATGCAGCCACTAGAAACAGAAAGCCACAGGAAAATTAAGTATAAACCTCCAGCAGTGTTTCCACTTTCAGAGCTGGTCAGGCACAGCCCCATGAGCTTCAGAGTCCAATGTGACACTGTAAGCTATTGTCGTGGTTTAACCCAACCAGCAACTAAACACCATGCAGCTGCTCACTCACCCTCCCCTACCGCTGGGGGATGGGGAAGGGAATCAAAAAGCAAAAGAGAAGGAGGCTCTTGGATTGAGATAAGAACAATTTAATAAAATTATAAATAATAATCAAAATAATAACAGTAATAATACATGATAACATATATAATGATAATTAATAATATGTAGAAACAAGTGATGCACGGTGTATTTGCTTACCACGTACTGATCAACACCTGTCCTCTCCTGGTTAGTGATGCTGAAACAGAGAAGTCTTGAAAGGGCAATCCCAGAAGATCGAGAGCCCCAGAAAAAGATCCTGAGAGTGTCCTCTCCTGCCACCAGAAACCCCTTCATACCAGCCCATCACAGAGAGAGAGAGAGTGATCGAGACAAACTTCCTGGCCAACCCTCATCTATATACTAGGCATGCCATTGTATGATATGGAATATTCCATTGGCCAATTTGGGCCCCAATCCTAAATCTGAACTCAAATTCTAAATGAGGAGTTGTGAGCCCTTTGTCCCAGCCATGCTCCCCTGCAGCCTGCTGTGCTCCTGCATACTGGCAAAACAAGGGAAGCTGGAAAGTCCTTGATGTCTCAGAACCAACAAAAACATCAGTGTATTATCAACGTTCTTCTCACAACAAATCCCAAACACAGCACTAGTCTAGCTACTAAAGAGAAAACTAATGCTGTCCCAGCTGAAACCAGGACAATCATGGAGGATCAGAGGTGATTATTGCTAACAGATCCAAAAGACATCAGTAGAGTCTGTTTATGGGTGTGGAGAATTCGAAGAGTTTACCCTGCCTTTTCTTCTATAGATATTGATTTGTGCTTTACTAATTTCTTGAATTCATCTGTGGTAGTTGTTGGTTTTGGTTGAAACATTAGCTTTGCTTATCTAATTTTCCAAGATTAAAAAATATCTGCAGGGCAAGGGTATATAACTTAGCTGCTAAATCCAGTGGTTGAGTCTTTTATGACCCAACCCATATTCTATGGCTAATGCCAGGAAATACCAGCACTCTTTTGTGTTACATTACATTATCTAATATGCTGAAAGAATATTGTCTTTCATTAAATGAAACAATCTTTCAGCAGCTCCTCAAATAAGTCATATAACCAGTAATTTTTTGTTCTACAATAAGGGCCGAGATGCTTCCTTTGCAGTTCAGAATCATTGCCCAGCTTCTAAGCCACAACAGTAAGGCTCTTTCAATGGGCAATCTATTGTTACTCCTGTATTACTGGTGCCACTGGCAGAGGACCACCGGTGTCTTGTAACCATAAGTATTCATGTGAATGAACTCAATTTGTTAGTAGTTCCTCTGGCACATCACACCCCTTTCAATAATGCAATGTACCTATTTGGATAAAAAACAGCCAGTTTTAACCCCTCAGTGGTGTTCTGCCTGTGTCACTTCTCAGATTCAGATAACTTTGCCTTGAAATACTTTCAAATATTTTTCAAGATATATTAGGGCATAATTATTCTCTTATCACGTAATCCTGCATTATTGATCAGTGTTTTTAATGTTATGAGACAGCTGCAGTCTTTTCCAATAAACTTGTTCTTTAAAGTATATCTATGTGGTCTACTGCTGAAGTCTAAACTTTCATTCTTTCTGCATGTGTATGCGTTCATCCTTACTGAAAACATTTAATATTAAATAAAGTCTAAGTCTGATATTCTAGTAAAGAACGGTAGTAATTACATTCCTATAAAAATAAGAAATTTCAGAAGATATTTTCTGCTTGTAAATAAAAATGACAGAGGCAGTTTCTCCCTTGCAGATATGGGAAAGAAAAATTATTTCAGGTCTTGACAGATTCAGAAAGATTTAAGTGTAGTAATTTGCCTTTAACACCAATGTCGTGGTATCTGTAATAACTAATGCTGAAAAGAGTGTCTTTAACAAGGACAATAAACTTTGAGGGAAGGTTAATTTAGTTTTCAGATAAATGGGAAAGCAGTATACTCTGTAACTGAAATAAATTGTTGCGTGCTACACCAACACAGATTTCAACCTTCTGCCACCCATGGAAATTTTCTTAGCCCAGTTAAGAAATAAAGGTAAATGAAAACACTTCTTATTTGTCTGCCAATTCTGAGATTTTTTAGGAAAATAATGAGAATTCTGCATGCATTCTAAGAGATGAAGGATATAAGTTATTTTGGGAGCTGGTGAGATAAATTGGACAGTATTTTGTAAGTATTGATGTGTCAGGTCAGACAAAATCTAGTTGTCCAGTCTTCTGTCTCTGGCTGATGGCATGTACTTAGGGAAAAAACATATAAAAAGGTAGTGTACAGACAGATACTTCCACTGATATAACTCCCTGAGAAGAAGCCACTGGAACCACTCACTGGTGGCTTCATGATGTTTTCTGTTTTGGTTCTGACAAGAGATGCTTAGGGAAGTACGTTAGAGCAGATTGTTGTACAGAATCACTCTATTCTCTCAGTGCTTAGGGTTTAGCTAGCAGCAAAATAGATCTCTTGTCAGTTAGAAATATCAGCAGCAAAGACTAATCCCAATTCTCTTATCTGATTTACCATGTGGGCCTGCATTTTTCAGGGTAAAAATGGTTGAGCATAGAAAGGAAGAAAGGATCAGGAAGTCCTTAATTTAGAGGTGGGAAACAGTGTGAAACTCTGGCCTAAGAAACAGTCTGGATTAGAATTGTAGAAGATGTTACTTTTTTATTTATTTATTTTAAATAGTTACTTGGGACTGGAGGGGGGAAGGTTCAGTGGTTGAACCCAAAATAAATAAGTACTTGCGGTCAGCCCAAAATCAAATTTTTGTGTGAATCGAAACAAATAGTCATTGCCAGTAGGAATGTTCAAACCCATATGGAGAAAATGCAGTTTCTAGGGTCTGATCTCAACAGCAGAGGTTCTCAACAAATATTCACCTTTTGCACCATATGCTCTCATGACCCATTGTAACCCCGCATCCTGTTGCTGTGAATAGGAATAAAGGCTTTCCTATACATGTTTTCATTTTTCCTGTTTCTGAAAGAAATGAGACGTTGTTTAACAGCAAATCTAATTTGGATGTGATTATTACTGTTGAGAGAATAAGTGCTGGCTGGCTGGGTAGGGAGCCAAGAAAGGTTTCTAGCCACAAGCAAAGAAAACAGCAAGATAGGACGCAGCAGCTGCCTGCCCTTGCCAAAAGGGTAACACCAAGTTTGAGGGAAGGTCTCCCTCACAGGCATAAAGAAAAGACCATTGCATATTGGGTACTGGAGTACACTACTGATTAATTACAGTCTCAAAAGACCTGTAAGCAAGTGGGAAGATATCATAAGCATCTGGCATTTGTAATGAGAAGATAGATGGGAAAGGCACAGGACTGTTGTTATTTCTTTGTAATTTTTTTCTGAGGGAGAAGACTCAAATGCAATGAACGGAGCAAACTCCATTCACTAGTATGATCTTGGCTGTGGGTGGATTGAAGTAACTGGGAAGAAGGGCTGAGCCACTGTGTTTCCTTCACTCTCACTGGTATTACAGCTGTATTCAACTCTGGGAAAAAATATCCTACTATGAGAAGACTAAACAACCATACAATAACTGTGTGTTGGGGGGAGGTGGTGGTGAAGAGAGTGAGGAGATCAGGATATAGGTTTACCTCCTCTGCCCTGCCACCCCCATCCTGGTAGAGGACCAAATCTGTAAGAACAGTGAACAAACTATGAGATCTTAGGCCCTGATAAGTAAGATATCTAACTCCACCCTGAAATTCCTCAGATTGCACACAGCCCCCAGATTCCCAGGTTCCTTGGAAATTTTCTTTGGCACAATTTTTAATGACAGTGGAGAACAAGTGCAAGACAAAATGAATGTACCAGAAGACTGCCAGAAATTAGTGTCCAGCATATGCAGTCAATAGGCCATATAACCTGCATGATTCCAAAAGTTATGTCTCACTTTAGATACAGGGAGATTGCTCTGAGTCTGTTATAATCTCCTCTGTATTGTTTACACCTCCTTGTATGCTTGTATCGCTACAGTCACAAGGAAACTACAGTTTGCTAAGCTAATAGCTGTTGCTCTACATGTCTGGAGTAGTAGCAGGACTGAGAACTATCTCCCAGTTAAGTTGAAACGGAGAGTGTTCAGTAGCTGCGGGACTGTGTTACTTATAAAAATAGAAAGCATTACTTACAACAAAAAACGTGATGCCTATATGCATCCACTAGCTTATCAAGGTTATAAAGAACTCGCCATTGAAATTATTAAAATAGTTCGATTGGAAACATTTTTCCTTCAGAAAATTCAGCTAGAGGTGAAAACTAGGTGTTTTTTAATAGTGGTTTCTTTTTAAGAAAACACTAAAAAAATCTTCTACAAGAAGAAAGTATTCTTGCAAAAAGTTGTTGGTTTTGGGTTTGCTTTTTCTTGCCAAATCCCCAATTTTCTATCACATAGTTTCAACAAAAATTTTTTAGACAGTCCAAAGAACAACAAAGATCAAATGAAATCTGTGCTCTTAAAATTGAGAGAAGGGGTAAAATCCTACAAAGAAAAAAAATTAAACTGTTTGGACCAAAAAGGAATATTTGGGGAGTGTACTAAGACTTGTCTATGTCTTGTTGATTTGCCCTGAAACTGCTAAACAGCTAATGAAGCAAAAGTTCAACTCGAACAGTTTAATCTAGAGCTGACTGAAAAAATACTTGGAGCAAAACATCTCAATATAAAATGGCTTTTCTCCAAAACTAGAACTTTCAGGAAAAGCTTTCAGTTTCTTCTAAATTTCCATTTTTTTATTAGAACCAAACACTTTGGTCTTCTATTCCTTTCCTTTTTTTTTTTTCCTTCCTCCCTGCACCCTAGTTTCTTTTGCCACTGACTACAATGTAAAGACTAATGTCTAGGGACCATTCACTTCCAAATTTTTTTTTCATTTGTGGCCTTTGAAAACATTTTCATCTTCGGAAATGTTGAGGAGTAATGAAGTGGGGGGAAATATATATTTCTTTGTAACCCTGCAACTTTTTCAATGTAAAGAAAGCTTTGGAAAGTTGCAGAATAGCAGATTTTCTACTGAATAAAATTAATGATGTTTACAGAAAAAGAATGGGCTCAAAAATTGAAATTTAATTTACAATTTGACAAAACACTCATACTTCAAGCCACACATAAAATAGCAATATCAGTATCTTACGTAAAAATGTTTTTTCTAGAGTCATAGATTTCAGCATCAGGAAGGATTATCAGATTATTGAGATTTCCTGTAGATTGCAAGCCATAGCATGTCACCAGTTATTCCTGTTTGAGCTTAGTAACTGTGCCTAATTAACGTAGGACTCCTGGGGTTGCTAGTGTACCTCCATTTTGTTCATAAACTTTCCAAGGTTGGCAGGTGCTGTTGACCACCACTTGAAACTTGCCTAATAGTCTTGCTATTGGCCAGTAAAGACTGGAGAGCTATAGACATGCTATATGCTTCCCTTAAATCTTGCAATGCATTCAAAAGAATGGTTGATTTTCAGTATAGATGTGCCAGGGCTCCTTCAGAAACAGGTAGCTTTGATACCAGGATTTGGGGCTGCAAAACAAACCCAAGGTCCTGGCTAAATGCTTAAGCATTTGGTCTGTACTGAACTCCAACTTGTTGCAGATAAACTCCTGCCTGAAGTACCTCAGGTCTTTCTGTACTGCTGTTCTTACTGCTGCACAGAGGTATCTTTTAGACATAAGATCAAATATTCTAGACCTTAATTAATGTAAAATATAAGTCAGACGAGTAATTGTGATTCCAGGAAAACAATAAACTGGCATAATCTATGGACTAAATGCAAATGAAACATGGATGCTAATAGCAAGGTCACACTGATTGAAACTTCTGAAGCAAACCTCCAAAGAAGAACAGGAAATTACCACTCGACCTTCTTGAGTGAGAGTCAGATGTTAGACTGTGAATGTCCTAGACTCACACTGAAGTCTTACCAGAAATGTCAAGGTTTGTCAAATTTTCCAACCTGACAGCTGGCAAGCTTCAACTGCATGGCTCCATTGCTGTGATCCCACCATGATGAAACCCACTGACATTGATAGACATACTCTCTTCCACTTCCCTTGGCTGTGAACAACTTTGGTGTTCACCAATACTGTTGTTTTTATTTGAGAATGGATAGTGGAATGTCTGGGAGAAGTGTCAAGGGACACAGAGACAACAGACAATGGAATGGGGCTATGGTTATGAAACAAACAGGAAAGGTTTTTATGGTATCCTGAATTTTAAAGAATGGGTGCAGGAAAAGTATGTCAAGAGAAGGCAAGAAGTAACTGTGAGACTAGGAAGAAGTCCAAGAATTATTCTAGATTTTAAACAATATATGATTAAGATTAAAGGCTAAAGGAAGAAAACAATCTCAAAGGAGTAAAGAATCAGAAGAGCTTTTTGTAGTTGTGAGGAAGGAGGAAAGTATGTAGGAGAGGAGAATTTAAAGTAGAGAAACATAACATAGGAAAGAAAAGTAATGATTTGAGAAATGTGTGTCAAAGTTGATTCAGAAATAATAGCTCTGAGTAGGTGAGAAGGGAAGAAAAAAGATCACAGAGGAAGTAGCAGGGTATACATAAAACACATGGGGATGAGAAAAGAGTCAGGAGCTCAGAGAAATACAACAAAGAATTGTGAGGATAAATATTTTGGGATAAAAAGCAGGCTGATGTAGGCATCTGAAGAAGCCATTCTTTCCCTCCGCCCTTATTTTTTCCCTGCTGTTTTTTTATATCCCACTGAGGACAGTGAGATCTGTCTAACTCCGTCAGTGCTGTTGATACTACCTCTAGCTTTGCTAGTTTGATAGCCAAACCCATCGCTGGAGGATTTGGTATGCAGAAACTAGAAGAATATGACTGTACATACTGTCAACCATGCGTGCTTAGCTAACGGCACAGGGATCAAGCCTACACTGACTCTAGCAAGCTAAGCAATGCCAGGGAATGTTCCTGAGAGCTGAAGACCACTTTTCTCCATTAAATTGTTAGCAAGGATACTGGCAACGCTCTGACCCAGGTCAGATAGCACTCTCCTAGACAATTCCCAAGTATGGCTTGGGAGTTAGTGCATGCCAAGGGCAGTTCCCAGTAGGCAGTTTGGATGCGCTCGCCCCAGTTTGGCGGGTAAGAGAAGTGAATGGGATTGAGGCAGTCTGTTATGTGCCAGATGTGCTGTGGGCCAGGGAACATTCCTTAGCACATTTAGTTTACTAGCATGGATGCAGCCAAAGAGAGCATTGTTTCCTCTTTTTAAAAGAGAGGATGCAGTTACTCTTTAGCTTAGAACAAGGTCAGCTTCCTTTAGATAGGAAAAGGTAAAGAGTTAGAAAGCTGCTGGAAGAACAACTCTGAGTCTCTGAACAGGAAGAGGCAAGATACACACAATAGCAGAAGCACCTCCAGGCAATGGAAGAACTGGGGACTCTGAAATTAGAAGTGCCTGTATAAATCTTGGGTGAAGGAGAAGGGAACTGAACTGAAGATAGAGCTGTATCTGAATGTGCTGAAACCATTGCCTGTCACACTGGAAAATATTAGTGCTGCATTTGTGCAGGTGATAACATATGGGGTCTTGTCCATTCCCATGTTCATAGACTCTAGGCCAGAATATTACACATGGAAGTGAGCGGTGCTACTTGTTTAGCATCTTCTCTAATGGCTGTGCTTATGAAAGTACAGGTAGTGAATTGCGGTGCTGTAGACAGGATACACAGTCTAGAAGCAACATGAATCTAGTGTGAAATGTGCAAATGCTGAACCTGTAAATTGGCAGATCTCATGGAGAGATCTGGAGGTTAAGCATGAATAAACTTGGAAGTAAGCACACAGCTTTCAGGTCTCCCTTCACCTCCTGTTAACATTAGTTAATGTCCACATGTTGAAGAAGAAAGATGCTTTATAAACTTATAATGAATGTATTAAAAATTATTTTTTTTACCAGCTTATGTAATTTGTGTCTTTGTGCCTAGATCCAACCAGTCAGCTGAAATAAAATATTGAGTAAAAACTACTTTTCGTTGACACAGTATTCACATTAATACAGCTTTCTGTTGTGCCAGAAGCATTGCTCTTCTGTGTTAGCAAGCAGATTCTACGGGAAGATTCTGCACTTTTGCAGGATGTTGGGGAGTTTAACAGGGGAGCGCAGTGCTGTGATCTTGTTGAATGAAATCCTCTGGATTTGTATTCTTCATCTGTTTCCATTCAGGTCAAGTGCACGTGCTTCTCATTTATTACTGTCTGTCATCTGCATGACAGGAACACCTAGAGGCCCCACCTGAGATCAGCTCCTGCTGACCCTAGGTACTGTATGGAGACTCGTACTAAGACACAGCCCTTAACTCAGAGAGTTTATAGTCCAAATGGCTGTGACAAAAAAAAAGAATGAAGTAAAACAGCTTCAGGTGGAAGACCTAGAGCTACAATGCAAGCAGATTAAGATGAAAGCCTGACCTCATGTCAATGAGAGCTCTGTCATTCATTTCTGCGTGACCTGGACTTCTTCCCTGGCTGGCTTGTGTAAAACTAGAGGGGAAATCTGCATCAGAGACAGGAATTGAACCCTGAGTCCCTGTCCGGTGACATCACTCTTCCTGCCAAAGGGGTAGGATGATTTAGATGTGCTCCATGACTTAGAGGTGCTCCATGCATAGTGCGCTCAATAAAATTATTGGAAGTCGTGCGTGCACATTGAGGGCCTACAGGCTTGGACCACGTGTCCTTTGCACATCCTTTCTCTTCACCTTTTGGTGGAATCTCTGAGTGCTGACTGTAAGGCAAGAGTAAACTCAGCAGGTTCACAAAAAAGGCACTTATGAATCTTCTGCAGCCCGAGTGTGAGCTTAGGGTTGGAAGGAATCCAAAACCTCAAAAGAAAATTCAGCTGAGATGACCAAGTTTTTGCCTGGTTTGGGGTCAAAATTTAGTGAAAACAACACTTCAGATGGTTTCTATATTAAAAAAAAAAAACATGAAGCCACCCAGGTTTAGAGAAAACCACCTCAAATTTTCTTACTGTGCAGCCAGGTTCAGAAAGAAGGTATGGAAAATTGAGTAATACTGCTCAAGTTCCAGGCTGACGGCAAAGGTTCAAAATATTTTAAACCTGCTTCACTCTAGGTTCATTTTGCTTCAAAATCTTGGCATAAATCCAGCAGGTAGCTAAAATGGTATAGTACCAAGATACTTACCAGACACTTATAGTCTCCTTTACCAAACCATTTGCTAAGCTCTTTTTTTTTTTTTTTCCCTTGGCATTTACCTTTAAAACTGTTTCCTCAGGGACTTGCATTGATCCTGTCACAGAACTCATGACTTCGTGTATTCCCTGGAATTTTGTTCTCAAGAATTTTAGTTCCAGACAGGTCCACTCCAGTAAAGGAGATAAAATACTAAGGTCTGAATTCAACATAGTCCAAGAGTTCTCCTTAATGACCGGCCACCAACCTGTGCCTGTAAAAACACAAGGCTATAGAAAAGCATCAAACCATGTATTTTGGTAGACCTAGAGCTCGTGAAGACTTATTCCTGCAACAGTTGACAACTGTGAGCTTTGGTATTCTATGAGGCCTTTATTTTCTTGCTGGAATGTGAGACAATAATCCTTCCTGTGGAGTAAAAATGTGTTTGCTGAAACTTCACTATGTTAGATAACGATCTGCAAACAATGATATATTGGCCATTTAAGCACGGCAAGAGCCCTGGGAAAGAACACACTTCTTACATGAAAAGGGTTCTGGTTCAAATCTCACTGAAAATGTGTGCACTACTTTCTTCTCAGAACATGAGTACTCTGCTTAAGTCCAAACTTCTAGATAGTCACTAGCTTGTAGTTAAGTGAAAAAAATCACTTTGATTTCTACAAAGTCTTTCTTCTTGGGAAACTCTACTAATGGTGACACTTTAATGAAGCATTAGAAAAAGTAAGAATTTGAATTCACTGAATGTGATTAAAAGCTCTTTTCTGAATGAAAAGCTGTATGCACAGGCATACTTGGAGAATTCTGGGTAATAGTTCTCATATCTTTGGTTTCTCTGCTGCCTGTTATCCATAATGAGCTAAGAAAAGCTACTTGTCATGGCATTTGGGCAATGTTCTTATCACAAATGTGAATCAGGGTGGTATCTTTAGTCCAGCAATAAAACACAAAAGCAGATAACACAGAGATGAAAAGTAACTTCTGCATAAGGCAACACATTAGTTACTCTGTGTGTGTAGTTTTAGTAGTCTTCTGGTCATCTTTAGTCTTCTCTGAACCAAGAACAAGCTTTTCGTAAGAAAATCAACATTGTGTTTTCAGTTTTACTAAATTTAAAGTCAGCTAAGTTAGTCATAGCAGTCACGTTTTATGAATGCCATTCCTTCCATTAGTCTTTTTTATAATGATAGGAAACAAAATTATGATAGAGAAGAAAGAAATAAGGAAGATATAAATTGCAAGTGAACTGGATGAGACCTAAGCCATAAAAGAAGAGGGCCCATCTTAGATCATTTTACTTATATTTGAATTGTGTTTGCTCTCAGGCAAAACAGTAGCTGGTAGAGTACAGGGAATTATGTGCAATTAGATCCTACAAACATTACAAAGCAGGAATTTTGTCCAACCTAGGAGAGTGATAAGTGCTTTGATAAGAAAACTTCTGATTTCATTTCAGTGCTACCATCTGGTGGGCAAAATGCAGACAACAAAAATCACAGTTATAACACTGAAACCTTCTAATACAGTGAGTTTTTGTTTTATTTTGTGAAGGAAACATAAGATATTATTTAAACAACTTGAACATCTGGTTTGGGGATAAAGCCATTTTGCAGTGTGGCTGCCAAGCCTCAGGGCCAAGCGCAAAGAGAACAACCTTCCCTTCCAGCCTCTCCATAATGCATAACATCAAACCGTAAAATTTCATGTCCAACACAAATGAAGAACAAAATATACTGGAGCTATAGCTGTACACATCTAGAGAAATTCACCTGACAGCTTGAAAGCCAAGGAACTGTATGAGATTAGATCTGCAGAATTTCAAAAGCCAACAGCAGGGAAGCAGAATCATGTTTATTTTAGTATGGATAAGTTAAAGACAAAGTTACATTAGGCATTCTGAGGAAAAGAAGTGGAAAGGAAAATCACTAGCAAATCTTTGTAATTAGTTATTGAAAGACTCTGTTAAGATGTCGTAATGAAGAGCAGTGCTGTTTTCTTTGGTACACTTAGAACTTACCATGTGAAGGTGGAAACAAGGGTCAGATCCGATCTCCAACTACTGCCTGAACTTTTGGGATCTGGAAGAACAGGAACTAATTGTTCCAATTTTGTATTACTTACTTTCAAATGAATCTGGCCCCAAACCTCAAGCATTTATGCAAACTTCTTGCTGGTTGAAATGTACGTAACTGTCATAACCACATGACTTTAAGTTTTAAAAAACCTTGGGAGAGATTTTATGAAAGCACTTCTTCAGAGTTGAAGTTCTGGTGTCATTAACCCGAGCGTCGCTGAGATTTTACCTCTGGCATTCATCATCTTTCTTATACTAACCTGTTCTCAGGTGTAAATAAGAACTAGCCACTGATGTTTCAAATGCTTCCAGTCTCTACTTGAATGCTCTGTTAGGCCATCTGCCTGCACCCAACAATGAACTGTCTTTTAGATGTGATTGAAGTTGTGTTATACCATCTGGGATCACTATGACCTTTAACCTGGTATAAACCTATGAAAATAAATCCCAGGTTAGCAAAATTTAATCAATGACATTTTTTCTGGAGCAGGTGTGAATACATGATTACTGGTCTCTGAGAATGATACATTAAATCCTTTGATTTAACTCAGCAGACTTCTATATAATAATCTTCTGTGTTTAAGTGCTGATATTGATATTTTTTGAGTCTAGGGTAATGTAAATCTGCTACTCCAGAAGGTCAGCCAGTAGGTGACCTAATGTCTCTAAGAACTTCTATTAATGAGTACAATAGTAATTCATGATAATTTCAACCTTGGTAATAAGGTTCACAGAGAACATGTCAAGCATTCCAAAACTCCAGCTTCATCAGGAAATTTGTACTGTGGTTGAACGAGAATAAAAAACCATTTTCTGAGATCTGTCTCATATATTGCTCTTCTGAGTTGCTGCCAGCCTGTCAGCTAGAACAAATATCCATTCTTCCAGTATAGATTAAAAAGTGACTTCTATATTACCTACTGCAGTCTTGGCCCTTGACTTACAAGTGATAGTGATCAGATGCAAGAAAGACTGACATGAGTTACTGTGTTATACGTAAAGAAATGGAAACCTTTTTCCAGCTCTTGTTAAAATATGCTCCTGAGGTTTCTGAGTTTTCAGCTCCTCTACACATTTTATGTTGAAAAGGTGAAAAAATATTAGAAACACTCAGATTTTAATGCCAGAAGAGCAGAAAGAACAACTGCTGTTCATTTAATCTGATTTCCTACAGCAAGTATTTTAAGGGCATATTGAAGTTTTGGGGGGTGTTTTGTTTTCTTTTATTTTTAATGTAAGTGTGTTATCATTATTTGTGGAAAGATCTCTTTGCAGTTCCCCAGAAATTCAATGATTGCTCCTATTAAGAACCTCTTTACACAGGAAATGACACATGCTGGCTCAGAGATGCTGCTTCTCCCATACATAGTATTCCATATTTTTCGAGGGGCAATACTGATTGGAACAACTTTTGTCAAATGCTGAGCTTCACCAGACCTCGACGTCTGCCTGGGTGTTTGGTGCTTTCCCTGGGCTTAAATGGTGAACTAGGCATCTCTTATCAGAGACAGGATACTGGGCTAGACAGAGCTTATCTGAGCCTGTATAGGTGTCCCAGTTACCTAGGAGTCAATATTTTGCTTTCATTTATGGCAAAATCACTTCAAAATGCCTGAGCCCAAAAGAGGAGCTCCTGCTCTCCAGTATGGCATGGTTCTTCCCCTGTAAGGAGCATGGCTGCCTATCTCCCTGGACTGAGACCTCATAGGAATCTGGGGTGGGAGCAGCTGCCTTTTACCAGAGGCCGTATATTGACTCTATGGTACTGGCTCTCGGTTCCAGGTGAATTCAAAGTTTACCATATGCCCTAACTCCCATAGGGGTGGAGTCTTCTCTGTGCGAGAGGCAAAATATTTTAGCTCCCCCTTATATTGAACTATATTGAGTTCATACTTTTCCCCTTTCATTTCAAGCCCTTCCTGTGTAACACCAGCCATAAATTATTCCCTAGGAATTCCTTTATTTAACGTATTTCTTCTTTTTGATTGCTATGATACCTTTCAAAAGGAGATCTAATTCTAATTTGAAGACTCGATCTGATAAATTTTTCTTCTCTTTCTCAACACTCAGTGACCCTACTACATATGTGTGTATGCATTTATTTATTCCTTGGCTTTGAGATAGGGTAGTACAGGGCCAGGGAAAAGTTGTAAATAATGTATCCAAAAGAAAAGGAAAAAGAGAAAACTAAACCTTATTCAGGTTTTAGTGCCTTTTGAAAGAAAACTGAGTTTGACATTTTTCACAATTTTTGACTTGCTCTTCATGTTAGTTTACAATAACCATTTCGAGCTAAGTATTTCTTATAGAGCAGGACTGGAAACAACATCTCTGTGTCAGGATAAGGTGCTGGTAGTACTGTAGGAACAATATTCCTTTAACACGGTCCAGGAGATCTGCTAGGTTTTCCCTTTCATCATACCATTTTTTCTGATGACCCACAAAGATGGACACATGGAAGTGGTTTTGGGCTCTAGTCTTCCATAGACAGCATGATTGTCACCATTGGAATGACCTGCTCCTTTATGAAGCTATTCTGACCTTCATAATTTTCTTTATCACAGACCACAGTAATATCAGTCTTGCTGCTAGTGTCCATGTCGTTAAGCGTACTCATGGATATTCCTAAAATAAACAGATATAGTTGCTTGCTTTCTCCATAGGGGTTCAAAGTTGATTTTTAAACTGAGAGTAGCAAAGATGGAGTCCTGCAAAGACTGTATATTTTTTGATATGTCTAGCAATACAAGATTTGAGAGAGGCAATTTCCTGTATTTAATGTTTTAGCAGGCTGAGTGGTGAAGTAATGACCATTTTCAATAACAGCACTTTTTTTTTCCAGTGGAAGCTCATTCTTTTTTCATACAGCAGCTGCTTCCTATAGGAAGACGTCTTTAAGACTGCACACATTACAAAGATGTCTTGAAAGCGACAATGGCTGGATATGCTTCAAGTATGTCTGAAGATAACTTTACTGGCCCTCAAAGTGCCAGAGATGGATGTCAGGGATCAGAAGGTGCGGAATGGTACTCCTATTGGATCCAAAGCTACAAGAGTCCATTTGCTCTGTGCTTTTGTTATTAATTTGTGCATTAGCAATAATTTCACGTATATTCTGCCAATTCCCCAAGCTTGTCTGGTTGGAGGGTTCCTTTCGCCAGATTTTTCGTCCTGTCTTCTGGAGTCCTTCTCTGGGGGATCACTCCCACCTCCTTTCTGTCAGAATGGATAACAAGGCACTTACCTCAGTAAGCCAGCAGAGTTCATACAAATTTCCCAGCAGATTTCACTTTGGATAACGGGGCAGGTTGTCTCTGGCAAGGACTAGTGGCTTGTGATACAGTCTGTTAAAAAAGCTATGGTAAAATAGGGTTTACAGTGATACTGGCTACTGAGAATTTGATTTCTATGGTGCTCTTAATAGAGGGTTTTTTTCTCCTTCAGCTTTTTGTGTGTTAGCAATAGTATCCATTCATTTTACGAACTTACGATGCTCTTATGATCCTTTTGTGGCCACCAATGATGTCTGGCACTAGAACATTTGATTACGGACAGCAGAAGAGAAAGTGAAAATGTAACCTCCCTATAGAAATTGTAGAGATTTCAGGGGAGTTGTATTGAATATAGAGATTACAGGAGAACCTTCCTGTGTAACTGGCTGGCTTCCCAGCCTTTTGCTATTAGTGCAGTATAGAATAAATGGCTATATATCACCATTTACCTTGTTTCTCGTGATTTTTTTTGAACAGTACCGCAGCATAATGAGTGAAATTCTTGGATTCCTGCACTAGCTCTTTCAGCACCCAGTAGACTCTAATGAAATTCCTTCTATTTTTTTTTTTTTTTCCCTATAGCATCAAGCTATAGACACAAGCGTTTCACCAGACTTATGGAACACATTCTAACTACTTTCCTGAGTTTGCCATTGCACTTCAACTCTATAGATGAGGGCAAAAATGATATTTTTAAAAATACCATGTCCACTAGTCCCAGTCTTGGGGCAGAACTGGTTATGATTGTTGACATTTTCAAATGTGGGATTCCCTAAAGTCTAAGAGTTGCTCTCTGCCTTATCTGTGACAGGTCAAGACAAACATGACAGTCTCACACGCATTTCATTAAAACATAATTCTCGTAAATCTAAAACTGTCATTGGTATACAGGCTGGTATACAGGTATACATACTCTTATGGAGGTGGGTGATTATGTTTGCATGTGTTCAATAGGAGCTAAACTATGGCATTTTATATGCTTCTAGCTAGATCCCCTTTTACAGCAAGAGAAAAAACTCAGGTTTTTGATTCATGGGAAAGGTAATTAATAGTTTGGGGCAAATCTTAAAAGAGCACCCTGAGATTAAGCTAATCCTGTATTTTGGGAGATTTAAAAGCTAATCTCCCCTGATCAAATCTGTGCTTAAATGATGATATGATAACAAATTTCTCTGTACCACTTCCTGATAACAATCAAGCTTGGAGAAAATTTCTCATCTTTCCTAATTTATTGAGAAGATGCACATAATCCCGGTGAAATCAGAGGGTCTCCTGGCCTTCTTAACTGTGTATGCAGGCGCAGGGCCTCGTGGATTAAAATCCACTTGAAACACAGAAGGCTACATTATGTAGAGGACTAAATAGTATCATGTCCAAAAAAAAGTTATTTTCACGGACCTCTCACCAAAAGTTTCACCGGCATTTAAGTCAACTCTTGCCACTCAAGGACCCTGAGAGAGAACATTTGTATGCTGTATTTACATGGACTTCTGTTAAGACTAATAATGACATACAAGCCTCCTGGCATCTGCAATCACACATACCCTTCCTGGCGCTTCTCTATGTTGAAACCAGTTAAAATCTGAATCATTGACTTTCTTTAAATGTCGACACAATTGTTTGATTATTCTTTTTTCACTACTAATTTATTCAGAAGAGTGGACATCTCATTTTTTCTTTGGAATTTTCTAATTGGGAATAAAAAGAAGGAATTATTTAGTGTTACCTATGATCTTGTATATTTGGCAGAGTTTTTCCTCAGTTGCAGCACTGTCTTTGCTCCATAGGTAGAGTGTGACCTAAAGGAAGCCTTCAAATCGGAGTCCCTACAGAAGATGAACTTCTGATCTATGCTTCATGCCTCAGGCCAATCTGTTTTTTTTTTAGAAGGCTTAATTAAAAATAAATGGAGTGGATAAAAGCTGCTTCTGACTTCACTGAACAGGGGATCAGGATGATGAATATACAATATTTCCAATTTAAATCCTTGTACGTCACTATGTTTGTAGACAGTATCTTCGTTTGTAACATAGGAATACTTAACAAGTCACAGATATCTGCAGCACAGACAGTAGACAAAACTACAAGCAAGCAACTAAAATGGAAAAAAAAAAAAAGAACCATAGACAGCACATTTCCATTAAGGCAAGATAAAGTTCAAAGAGAAAGCTAGACTCAGACATTCAGTTATAAGAGAGATTTATGACTGTACTGGAGAAATATTTAAATATGACAGTTCCCATGTTTATGAGCAAAATAGCAAGTTCTCATGCAGATGCATTTCAATATTCTTACGCTAGTGCCTGTTTATATGATTTTATGCCAGAATTCAGACTAACGATAAGGATTTGCTACTGCAAATCACTGAAAATTAATCCAGATGTTGGTGTTGGTTCTCAGAGGCGTAGAAAGCAGATGTATTGAAAGCAGTGTAGCTGCTGTTGATGGTTTCTTATCTTTAGTATTACATTTTGTAATGTATGGTAGGGATGAAAGCAGTGCACAGAATGGATGAATGATATTTCAATAGTTGGTATGGAGCAGTTAGTAGAAAACAAATTTTGTACTGCCTGGTGGATAATCTTAAAGCATCCAGCCTACCTTCAGTGCTTATGTAGAATTCTATGTCTTTATTTAAAATCTGATTCTCCTTATGTCTTTTTTGTTGTTTTAGGGGAAAACATAGAGGCTTTGCTGTTAAGACTTGCCTTTTTACCATGTTTGGAAAAAAAAAAAAAGTGGTGTTTTGCTTTGTGAACCTTGTTACAGAACGGAATGGAATGTGACTACTTCAACTCTACTAAGCATTACAGGATAGTGAAGGGCAAAAACTGCTCACTCCTAGTGCACAGAAGGACAGGTACTGTTCACGGAGAGTGGTTTCCTGGGAACCATGAAAGCTGGGATCACCATTCAGTCCAATAACCAGTTTGTGCTGCTGGTTCAGATTTGCATGGGATAAATAGCAATAGCAACTCAAGCAGACTGTGCAGGACAGTGAGTAGGGAATGCAGGGAGAGGAGCACCGAAGCTCTGCTCATTCTTCCAAAAGTTTGAAACCTTCTAATTTCCAGCATAAATTTAGTCCTAGCCAGTTTTCAACTACTGACACTGTTATTGTCTTTAGATTTTCAAATTTCTTCTCTGTATATACTTTTATACCTTCCCATACGTCTGCTGAGCTTACAATCACTGGAACATCTGGCAGCCGTTGTTTTGTTAGGCTGAACAACTGATTGGTTTAGGTCCTGTTCTATGAGGAAGACTCAGATCAGCTGTGTGGCCATTCTCTGTACCTGCTTCATTTTCAGTACATCTTTTTGCACATGGATGGTCAGAATTGTATTGTATTCATAATGGAGGCCTGCCAAAGCTTTCTGCAATTACATTAATAATTCCCTTTCTTTAGCAAGACACGCTAGAGCCATAGCTGTCATATCATCTTGTTAAAAACTAATCATCAACCCTTTCCCTCTTCTCCTTTCCTGTTAGAGCTGTATTAATAAAATCTGTAGCTATGCACTGTAACTAATAAGATGGATTTTGTTGCAAGACTATACTTGGATATTGCCATGAAAGTTTAAAAAGAGAAGTTCCTTCTATTTGTGTTTTTCAGGCAAAATTCACTGTTCATTCTGACCTCAGTAGCCAAAAGATTATTTTAGTAGGTGTGGTACTTAAGGGTAAGGAGTCAAACATGCAAGGTTGGTTTTCTAGTTGTTTTTTTCCCCCCTTTTTTGTCCTTTCCTGTGATTATGACAAAAGATCCAGGGAGCAAAATGAGTAGAGTCAGCCTATGCCAGATGGTCCCACTTCAACTCTATTTGGAGAGCAGAAAGGATGCAGCAGCAGAGTAGCAAGACCCCGTTATTTAGGTGATGTACATCTTCCTCAGAACCACTTGACTCAGTGACTGCAAACTACAGAAAGCTCCAGTGGCAAGTCTTCACCTGGTGCCACTTGGCAACTGTGTACATGGTCACAGCTGGTGCCTGCTCAGCCCCACCTACCTTCCCTCACTTCTATCTGCAGGAGCTGCCTGGGCCAGCACTGTTATTTTTGAACAGACATCATTGCGTTCTTAAGAATATGCAAAACCTGACAGGCATGGTGGAATAGAAAAGCAGAAGTGCAGTAGGGGTCTCCTTATTCTCTCACTAACACATACCTTGATGTCCTCTGCTATCCCAAATCACCATCCGCTCCCTAATGGACCTCAACGCTCATCTCTCAAATTCATAGCTCTAGAATGCCTATGCAACTGCAGAGAACAGAGAATCATAGAATGGTTTGGATTTGAAGGGATCTTTAAAGGTCTTGTAGTTCAGCCCCCCTGATGTGGACCATGTGTTGATTCCTCCCATTTCTGGGAAACACATCTAAAGCAGTCTATGTTCTGCATGTTTCAGTCATGGTCATCACCATAAGCCAGAGTTTGGGACATTTCAATAACTGCTGCGAACTTTTACTGATAGTTCAATTAAAACAGTGCTACCAGTGTCTGGTTCCTGGTTGATAAAATGCCCTGAGACTGTTTCCCTGTATTTGCAGGGAAAAAGTGTCCATGTTACTGGCAAGGATTCTGGAGACACTGATCCTTCCCTTCACAAGGAAAGTAGAGTCAGTGGAGAGACAGATTAGATCTTTTGTTAGTTCCTAAAGACACCCTTCTCTCTCCTTTAACCTCAGAACAACTTCAGGCGTTTTCAGAGTGTATCCCGGTCTGCTGGTGTGCATTCTTCTCCAAGGAAAGTATAGGAAAGCAAGAGGAAACATTGGGCTGGAACATCTAACAGTCTGCTAAACGGCCCTGAGGATAGCAGAGGACCGGCAACAACAGCATGTATTTCCCCCGCCTTTGCCTAATTCTTCACTGGTTAGGGAGTTTTAGGAAGCTTGGATAATCCTCTGCCCCTACTTGCAGTGTTAGGAGTTTAGAATCCAGACAAAATAAGCCCTAGTTAACGTCCTCAGAATGGATTAGGTGGAATCCATTAGGATTCACTATAACTTCATTAGGAATTCATTAGGTATAGAGGTTCTCTGTTCAGAGCCTATTGATACATTAATGCTGCTACTATCACTACTATAAAAGCCAATAATCATAAGTATCACAGCTTATGCGGTATCTGATAGGCTGATATAAAATATCACGTATGTTTTGAAAAACACTTCATTCAATCTTTAACCTACTGCATGTCCACTTTCTTAGGGCATTTGTTGTTGATGTTGGTTATCTTGTCACTGTAGCCTAAGTTGTTTTTCAAGACATGATTCTCTGCCTTCCTCTCGTGGTTAATTTGTTTTACTTTCCATCTTTTTTCCTGCGGGTGGAAAATTCAGCCATCAGCAGCAACTGACTCTCTTGCCTTTAAGACACAGGGCTCTCTTTTGTAGTAAGACCACTGTGTTTGTACAAAAGTAGCTTTACTGCTACGCTCACTCCTGTGATCGTAGATCATTTGATCAAGTCCCTCAGTGGTTTCTCTGCCACTGGAAGGCCCCTATATTACACTGCTTGTAGCTCCCAAAGGGCTGTTTCTCTAGCTGAGGAGCAATAAGAGTATCAGGTCTTTCTAGCTACAGCATCATTATCTCGATATCCTACCCAAGGCAGGGAGTTGAGCAGAGTGTTACAATAGTCCCAGATTGCCATTCTCTATATTAGAGAAATCTTCCCAAAGACTGTGAAGCCAGGTGCAAGACGTGTTTATGTCACTGGCCTGCTGCACGGTAGAGTTGCTGGAGCTGGCAGGCCGGCCTGGACCGTAAGTGTATTCTGAGAGGCAGGCGATTCAGAGACTCAGGAGCCACTTCACTGTGTGCTGGCCACAATTCCTGCTTCCCCTGCCAATTTGCTTATGGTTTGGCATTTGCAGACACACCGCAGCTGTCCAGTTGATAAACTGACACACTCTGGGTGGCCCACATCTCTTGAGATTTTACAACTGCCGTTTGCTCCACCAGACATGAATTGAAGTCTTCCAAACTCTCCCACAGAGACTTTCCTGGTACTCTGGTGTCAAGTTCAGAACAAGAATCCTGAGCAGACTTTTTATTCCTAACAGCACTAGTTTTCCTACACCACTGCCCTCCTTCAGCTAACTGGTGCCTGTGATGAACTCACACTTCTACTCACTGGCTCATCCTGCTCAGGAGTCATTTACCATACCCTCCCACCCAGGAGCCCTCTGCCCTTGAAGGTGAAAGGACTGTGTATTCCCTGCAGTCAAACTCAGGATTACAGATAAAATGCATTGCTCTGCATGTATATTTATATGATTTTTAGGCCATTTTCTGCTGTTTCCTGAATGCTCATTGTCCAGGTTAAAGAAAGAGCTATCATGTGCTTTTGTACAGTAAAACAGCACTGAAACATACCATATCCCTATCAGAAATCTTGCAAAATACAACTATGGGGATGTCTGCATTTTAGGTAAATTTTGTATAGCTTATAGTGACTGTTATGTGTCTTGGATCTCTCATGCAACGCTTGCTTTACTCACACATTACTCCTGGAGTATGTAGCTACTTCATCGAGCAGAGAAAGAGAATTAAATTTTAACACTCATAGGAGTTGATATTTCAAGCACAAGGAACCAAAACAGTTCCAGTTTTTAGCAGCCACCATCAAAATTTTGTCAGTGTTGTTCTTTTCTAGCTCCCACCTTGCGGCATGCAGGTTACAGTGAAAGCAGATTTACAGATAGCTCTAATTTTATGCCAAGTTGACACCACAGTAGAGCAACTGCTGGACTGTGGACAGAAGGAGAGGTATTCATTTCCGTTTGCTTCTGCAGTAGATTCATTGAAATGTGTTAGCTCAGCTGTGTGCATATATGCTGATGTAATGAAGCCAGGTGCATGCACAGGATTTTCTAACAGGAGATGGAGATGAGTCTGGATCACGTAAAGAGGAGATGGAGAGCTGTGCAGGATGTTTAAAGGTCACAAGGATGCTTAACATTTTGTACCAGACATGTGAGGAGGAAAAATAGCACAGGGGCGCAGAAGTTGGTAATACACTAAATGGCAAGAAGGGTATGAGTTAGGCATTTAAAGGTCTGGAGTTCCAAATCGTGTACAGTGCAAGGGAGAGGGGAGGGGACTCTGCCCCTTTGTAAGTTTAGATAGAAAAGATTAAGGAACCTGGGCTGCTTACGGGAAAGGCAAGGAATGGAGTAAAGATTAGCAAGGGAACATTTTACTATGCCACTTGAACCCAACCAGACTTTTTAGTAGGCAAATGTTTGCTTCCAGCAAAACAGACCCAGAAGCAGCTCTCGTAAAATGTGAGGGTTCTTTCAGTCGTCCAAATACTGCATTCTAGTTCAGTCTGTCATTTTTCAAGGGAATGTGGTTTTTCTTTCCCTTCTCAGGAGCAGAGAGAGATATGGGACAAGGGTGTACAGGAGGACAAGCAGATAAACAAGGCTGAGCTTGCAGAGAAATCTCTCCAGCTTGATTCTTGCCACCAGAGACTTGTATACCATTAAAATTCCTAGATAACCTCTCAGATTGTATAAGTGAAAAAGACATTACATAAACTGTCAGCATTTTTCTCTTTTTCACTTTAAGAACCACCCTTGTGGGATGGTTGTAAGGAATTTAATAGGGTTGGCTCTAACAAGTTTCTGTGGATAGTACTCTAAAAATACAGACAGAAGAGGAAACGATGCTCTTTTTTTCTGGTTTTAACAGTTACAGAATTCTACCAAAAGGATACAATTCTTTGAAAGAATTATAGGATACTGTGGGAAACCTTTCCGTTTTCATTGCATTCTATTATGCTTTCAGTATAGAGGAGGTGCCATCAGGTATCTTCTGTGGAAGTGGGTATGTGCTTTCAGGTCTCACCAAAACCTAGCTGGATTATGTACTTAATCCCAGCCTTCCTGTGAACTGGCAACTACAGGCTGCCTCAGTTTTGCTTTCTCAACAACAGTCCACCACTTTGACAGGGACTGTTACTCTATCCCTAAAAGAAATGACATATTGCTGCAGCCCCAGAAAAACTGCTTGTCCGACAAGTTCACTGATAGAGTAGCTGAATGAGAAAGTAAGTCATGTGCTTTCACGCTACTGGAAACATGAAGCTACTTGGTCATCAAGAGTGCTACTATTCCTCTGCCATCATAAATTAATATCTCCTTTGAGCATCCCAAGCAACAACTCCTTATGTTCATCCTTTTTTCTAGATCCTTCCAATACTTAAAGAAGGCTTATAAGAAAGATGGGGACAGACTTTTTAGTAGGGCCTGTAGAAACAGGACAATGGGTAATGTTTTTAAACTATAAGAGAGTAGATCCAGACTAGTTATAAGGAAGGACTTTTTTACAATGAAGGTGGTGAAACACTGGAACAGGTTGCCTAGAGAGGTTGTAGATGCTCAATCCCTGGAAATGTTCAAGATCAGGTTGGATGGGGCTTTGTGCAACCTGAACTAGTTGAAGATGTCCCTGCTCATTGCAGGGAGCTTGGACTAGATGACCTTTAGAGGTCCCTTCCAACCCAAACCATTCTGTGATTCTATGATCACAACTGAAGTCTCTTAATATTAACATCTCATAAATGGCTTCATAATGGCAGTTAGGAATTCCAATGGCAATAATCTGTAGGACAGAAGAAATCTTTTTTTTTTCTAGTTTCAGTAAAAGTTTCATGATCCCTGAATACTTGCATGAAATCCAAATCCAGTTAATTTGTTTTACCACTATGGAGGTCTGAGATCAGGTTCTCCCAAAGAAGTGGAGTGTGACATACCAGGTAATGGGCATGAAAAGCATCACCCTCATTTGTTTCCACCTACGAGCTGCAATACTCATGCCTGTCACTGACCTCCATGGAGGATGTGGGGCAACGCGTGGCCTCCCACAGAGCTCTGCCGGCAGGTCACATAGAAAAGCGTTGGCTCTCACCTGTCCCACATTAGCTTTCTCTCTTGTTCTCCCATAGGGTTGCTTAAAATCAACTGAATTACGCAACAAAAGTTGACCGAGGTCTCTGTTAGTAAATCCAATATTACAGGTCTTGCATAATAATTCCAGGACCAGTCTTTCCCTCCATCTTCCAAGAAATTTGGTAGCTAAAGATTATGACACCTGTGCAGAGTGACTTTTCCGGATTGGTGACCATTCCCTATGAAGTTTTCATCTGTTACTGAATGTTTATAGTAACTTTGGAAACTATTTCTTTTATTCCTTTTTACCTACACCAGTTTGATATTACCAGTTACTTCCAAGGCCAAATTTGTACCAGAATTCATTATCATGAGAATCACTAGTAACCTCTTAAACAAATGTCCTCATAAATTACAATCTTTGTCAAAGGTGTTTGGAGGAGAACGGTACCGTAGACACACATACACACTCCACAGCTGGGAGAAAAACACTCTTCTCAGCACTCTTCTTCATGTATGTTTTTGTAGCCAAAAACTAAAGTGGGAAAGGAAAAGATAACATCTGAGTTGGGATGACCAAAGTACATAGAGAGAACAATTTAGTCTCTTAAAACAATGCGAGAAGTTAGATTCCAGTAGTAATTCAAGTGAAGGCAGGGGACTGGGCCACATCCAAACATCTATGCAGTCCCAGTGACCCAAGCTATCACATGTGATATACCTCACTTCTTTATTTGTTTGTTTATTCTGAATGACTACAAGGGCACTTGATGTGATAAAACGTGAACAATGTCCTGAGTTCAGCTGGAGAGAGTTAGGATATTATCTTTCTGGAACTTCTCCCTGCCGTAAAGATGATACCCGTTTTGGGGTTAATTTTCTGTTGAACAAGCACGTCAGGTTTTAAGGCACTGGTCCAGACTGTAAACAAGTCAGTCTCTTTGGAGCCTGCTTTGGCAGCTCTGCTGAGGTTACTATTTGTATTAAAATATTTGCTAACCTATTCTTCATAAAGCCAGGTATGTTTCCGTGAAAAGGAGAGGCAATATTGACGGTTGTCCTCTTGCCAGCAGCAGCGATCACGTTACCTTGTTATCTCAGCTAGCCCTTCCCTCGTGCTGATGCACTAAATAAGGGACTGACAAAATTCTGAAATTCTGGCTTAGGGCTGATTACACTTCTGCTCCACATACAACTCTGAGTATCTGTACAAAAGGCAGGAGCAGCTCAGTCCCATCATTCCAGTGGCATCAAGAACAGAAGAAACCTTACTGCTGAGAGAAATCAGTGATAGAAAGCTCTGGAATGTAGATATTACAGGAGGTAGAGATTTTCACATGTGGCTGACAAGCAATTTAAAGCTTGGAGAGTTCAAGAGGGAGTTAAGCGATCCACGTAGATATATGGATACTAGAATATTTTGGACACATTTAGGATGCAGGATAGACAAAGAATTCATCTCGTCCCCAAGCTGTTTGGAGCTGTGACTACATTTTGGTTCTCAGCTTGTACAGAGTTCTCTATAGCGAGACTAGCCCGAACTGTAATAGATCATTGTAATAGCTCTGTTCATATTACAAAGCTGGGGAATGGAAAGCAAACAATCTAAACAATGTGAGACAACCACAATTACTTCAATTGTTTTTATAGGTTACTCGTAAAATTGTGGGCACTTTTCAGGCATAGAAAAAGGCATAGACTCGGACTTAGATCTTACAGCCCAAGGATCTAGTCCAGTGCATGCTCCTTGCACTTTCAAAACTCCCACTGACTGCAGTAGTAGATCTAGGATAAAATGCAGTAAGTTCGGGATTGTTATTTATGCTTCAAGAGTAAATGAGGTGTTTGCAAGAAAAAAAAAAAGGAATAGCTTCTGGGGACAGAAGGTTACTGTCCCTTTGTATAAATGTGCAATCTGAAGGAGTAGGAGGTTTTATCCAGTTGGGTTTCTTTACCTTTTGATTCTTCCATTTGCCATTGGGTAGAATAGTTAGTGATAACTGTACTCAGACTTCCTGTTCTCCATTTCTTTGCATTTGATGCACAGTTGAAAGTCTGATGAAGAGATATTAGAAATCATCCATGTTGTACCCGCAAACAAGGAGTTAGATCAGGCACTACTCTCCTGTCTGATTTTTAAATATAGGAGATTTACACCACAAGGCAGCGAATTTTTTCTTTGAAATAGGTAAGATTTTTCAAAGCATCTGGGGCTGGCCTTGTCCTGCTCCCACCAAAGTGAAAGCTTAATGCTTCCACTCACTTCAATAGGAACAAAGGTAAATAAATGATTAGCACATTTGGGAGCATTCCCTGTCAAGCAGTTAGGACTAAGCATGCTGCTGGCCAGATCCTGAAGTGATTTACCAACTAATGAAAATTGATAGGTGTTCACTTTACTCAGCATAACTGGATCAATTTATATCTGACTCTCTGCTCTGGGAATTCCTGATGACAATATTGACACCTCTATGATGGGCCAAGTATGCTGCCAAAATCAGTTTTGTGGGAAGAGGTGATATGTTTGATACTCCAGCTTATATCGTTGGAAAATGAGAACACCTTAAAGGCACATAAAACCCTTTTTCCATTTCGTACCTGAAGGTTGGCCCGTGTTTCTGAAAGCATGATTGTTTTTTTTTCTAATAGCATCAGTGGGACTGATGAGAGATACTATCTTTCTCTGTAAACTCGGATATGGAGATTTTTTCAAGACATGACTGCTGCAGCTCTTTCTCAGGTATCTAACACAAGGCAGCCTCTTTTTTTTCACTCACTATTCACTGCTGCTAGTTACTGCCCTTTTTCTTCTCTTCTTCCCACTTCTGCCCATTCCCATTCATTATGGTTCCCGTCTTGTAATCATCATCCTGAACTCCTATTTAGCTTTTTCCCTTATTTGGTGGTATGGCTGAGCTTGCTCCACAAAAGACACAGCACTCCACAGTATCTTTATTATTGTGTTTTGACATTTTTTGATTCTCATGTAATTATAGGCTGAGTTACTTTGATATGGACCTGATCCAACATCTGAGTATTTTATTGGTTTGCATACTGTTGGTGTTAAAAATTACTTTTTTCTTTTAAAGTGACAAACTTCCCTTATTTTTCTCCTCTTGTTTTCATTAGCTTTTTTTGACAGTAGGTCAGACTAGGTGCTTTGCCATCTCTGTGGCCTCTGTCATCTCCTAATGTCAAAAGTGACTTTTACTGAGACTGTTGTTCTTATCTTTGAGCTTTCAGAGCAACGTTTGTATGCAGGGTAGATTTTTTTTTCTCTCTTTCTGTCTTCTTTGCTGTCTCTGCTTCTTGTCTTTTTGGTTTTTCTTTGGCTTTTGTTTTTCTGTTTTTTTGGCTCAGTTCAGTAACAGAGGCAAAGTTATTGTTAGATCTGGCTGAGAGAAAATACAAGATGGAGAGATGCTTCTTTCTTCCACAGTTTAGTTTGATGCAAAATCTTCCATTACAAGCCTGATTTTGAATCCCACCCTGACTTTCTCAAGCTGAAATTAGTCCACCTGAAATTGCACAGGCAAAATTCTGTCAGATTACAGTTTTTCAGGAAAATTTAACTGATAATAGGAAGATATTTTAAAAAGTGGGGTGATCTCACTTTTTGGATGATTTCCTAATGTTTATTTTAAAGAAATGTCATGACTCAAAGCTATCTTGACCGAGAAACTCCAAATTTGGGTTACTTTGTTGTCCCTGGCAAGGATAGGTGCTTTGGACTTAGTTTGGAAGGTATGGGGAGGGGTTATAATTTAGATGTTAGTAACAACATCTACAACATTAGAAACACATTGGTTTTCTGAATACCACATTCTGGTTTGTGCATTGTTTATAAATCACATACCAACAGCCTTTGTGCTCTTCAAGAAGTATGCAGTACTATACACTCTTTAGGAAGCACATAGCCAAAGGCTACCAGATGCCTGAACAGTTGCTATTATATCCATCAAGCAGGATGTAAGAAGCTCTCAGTTTGAAGCATCTTCTGATCTCCAGAGGAGTCTCTACAGAGTCTGTCGACTTCATGGGTGTTCTCAGGATTATGCGGGCTGAGAAGACCCTATCTCTCTGGGCATATCCCAGTAAGGTCTCAATACACTCCACTCCTAGCCTATTGCTTGATTGTGAGCAGCTCTCTGCATTAACTATGGCTATTACAGAACCACTTAAATGTTTCTCTTACAGCCCAGAATGCTGAAATATGGAAGTTCCTTAATTACAATTAAGGTCAAGGAAAAAGCAGTAGTTAAAAGGGCAGGTGGGGATGTGGAAGTGCTTGTGCATAAAAGGGTAATCCTGAAAGCATGTCATTACCTGAATTACTCAGTTATTGGCAAATAAACACACAGAAAGTACAGAATTAGTGTAAACTGCCTCTAGACATCTTGATACAGAAAATGGCTTCTTTATGCCTGAATCTTAGTGCATTCAAAGGCAACTTGGTCTACAGTGTAAACTCTGCACAGCCTCTAAATATTCTGGTCCATAATTCCTGGAGTCCCAAGTCTGGGTTTTGGGGTGTTCCGCTCTTAATCAAAACTGATGAAGGTCAGGCAAGTAGTTTATTAACTGATATTGCTATGGCACATACTAGGACAGCTTAAGAATGAGCTCTGAGTGAGCTTTGATTCCACCAAAAACGTCAAGCTAGCAGACTTGACTTCCTGCTGCAGATGAGTGCTGGGAGGGAGAGTCCGGTTGTGGCAGCAGGGAATTCAGCAGAGGCCGCAAAATTCTCCCAAGGTGGGCGAAGTAGCCCTTACTTACTAAGCTCCTTGCTCCACAGTGAGACAGCTACCAGCCTGCAAGCAAGGCTGCTTATGTTAGGTAAGCTTACATTACAAGACCGTTCTGTCTGCCATGTAAAGAAATGCTGAAACATTTTGAAATTCCTCTAATACCTTTATTCATATTGAGTCCTGGATATTGTACCACCTAGTAAAGCCATAGCCCAGACTTATTCAGAGTTTAAATACTCATCGTAATTAAATCAAACTAGTGAAATCAAATCCACTTCCAAGGAAGGAAATCAACACATGTCCAAGATACCACTTTGAATGCTTCTCTTTTGAGCATACTAGATGTCACAGGGAAATCAGTGAAACTCTATGTGAAATTTTGTTTCTGAAATCTGTAGAACAGTGAGCTAACCAGGGAGATAAGTCATCTTCTTGTGAAATGCAGGTATTTTGCTATTTTGGACCCAAGATCCCTGTTCTACTCTGGAGGAATGAGAAACAAATCTATCAAACTAGTAAAATGGGCGATAGGTCACTCTTCAGTAGAGACCTCATGTACTCCAGTGATTAGATTTGAGATATGTTGTCCAGGTTAAAGGTAAATGAAACTGATAAATTTAAGTCCATCTTCTGAGAAGCACTACCTACCTTTTTTTTCCAGGAGGGTGAATTTTTTGACAGGTTAGGGTTTTCTAGAACACAGAATATATCTGTCCTCCAAAATCAGTCTCAGCTGTGTTTGCTGACTTCTTCAAGCAACTTCAGAAACACTTTGGGGATAAAGGATCATTTTCTAGAGAGTACTATGGTAAGACAAGGGGTCTCTACCAAATATGAGAAAAGTCAACATAGCCCTTTGTGTACTTCACAGTTAAGAAATCTTATTGATTTCCAATCTTAGGATTGGATTAAATTCCTTTTGAATTTCCTGTGATAATCTCAGTTGGATCATCTGCTCTTACGTGTTAGAACTCAACAATGTCTGACTCTGTTAAGGAAAAATGACATTTATTAGACGCAACTTTCCTTTACAAACCTTCCTTATCTGGCTGGGATAACACATGCTATTTAAAGGGCTGTCTTGCAGCTAATGAGAATTTTGTATAGTGAAGCAAAAAATAATATCAGATGGGAAAGAATAAACAGTATTAGGCCCTTTTTTTAAAAAAAAAACAACATGGTAATTTTTGACTTGACTTCTTTCTCTCCATATGTTAGATTCTATTTAATGTATACTGCAATTTCAGTTTTTGTTAGAGAAGGTTAAATTCATCCTGCCTCACATTGCTGCAGGATCTGGTTTGAAACACTGATACATTATCCAAGTTCTTTACCAACATGCTCATCAGAATGAGCAGCAGCAGCACCCATGTGCCCATCTGAAGGTACAAATGGAGGTTCATGGTAAGTAATCAGAATTCTTGGATATAGACTTTTATTTGAGGAGACAGAGTTTGTGCATACTGAAAAATAGACATCAGTCAAATAGACCGGTACTTCTTTTGGGCAGAAGAGTTGTTCTTTGCATTTGGTCTTTATCTCTTTATTGGCATCCTTCCACATTAGCTATTTTTTAAGGGCATCTATACCTCAGGGAGGATGATTATATGTTTATTGTATTAAAATCTAAGTAGGCGAGTACTATATGTTCAGTAATAGACAGCATTCTAGTCCCACTGATATTAAATTTACTCAGCTAAGAATCCGTTCTAGTCTATGGGAAGTCATTGGAAGTCTTGCTGTTGACTTTAGAGGACCAGATTTCACTCACTCTCTTAAATATTTAGACAACTATATTTAGTTATTGTGACCTTGGTGAGTGCTTTGAATAAGCCTGATAAAGGGATAAGTTTGTGATGTGTTATACCATGTGAAAAGAATGCATATATTGTCATTTTGTTTTGTTTAGTCTATTTTTATAGAGTACTTGAAGAGAAATCCATAAATTTGAGTAGTTTAGTTTATTAGCTAAGCAAGAGTAGTGATCTCTTTTGGGCCAGAGTTTCTTGTTTCCTCTATTTGTAATGCAGAATTTCTCTTGTAAAGGTTTACCTATATGACAGAGTCAAGGGTTGCTAATTGTGTTTATTAGCAGATGTGGATTTTGCTTGGGCAAGGTTAAGTAACTGATAGTGATCTAGATCATGACTCAAACACAAGTATGGAAGAAAGTTTGTGCTGGCTTCCCTGAAAGAATGCCTTTGCTGATCTTTATAGGCTTCATCCAAAACCCAATGAGAGAACTCTTCAGTGCCATTAGAGAGGCAGAAGCATTTCCAAGAAAAAGGAAAATTTGAAAATCTGCATTTTCAACAGTGACTAGTACTGGTTATTCCTCAGTTTCAAAGTTCACAAGCAGACAATTCAAAGGAAAATTTGGAAGGAAATCCAAATGAAACGGGGCCCCAGTTTCAGATTGTTGGTATTTTCTGCTTTTCAGACTCCTCTTTTGAAGTGTCTTCAGTCAGACATATGAATCGCTAGTCACTTTAGAACTCGGAGGCTCATTCTTCTCTTTTTTCCTCATCTTTTTCTCTTTTCCTCTTGTCTTTTCTATTAAGGTCAAATCCTGCTTATCCTGATGCCAATAATAAAACTCCCATTGATTTCAACATGAGCAGGAAATATGCAGTTAGCTATTTACCACAACCACCACAATGAATCTCTGGGAAGAATTCATTTATATTCATTCCAACGATGCCATGAAAAATGGGCTCTTGCTATTTTATCACATCCAAACTGTTGCTCTAACTCTAACGTCCTAGCTGTTGCTAACAAGACAGTGATGATTTGTAAACCAACAATTTATGGTAACCACATTCCATCCCCATTATGATGTGTGGTTTGGAAATGGAAAAGTAATCAAGACCTCCTGTTAAGAGACTTTATTTCAGTTGAATGTTTCTGTAAATAAAAGCATTTTGAAAGGATCCTTGCTATATGTTTCTAGCTCCAAACTGTTCCTTTGATCTAGGCCCCATCTACACTCCAAATTCCTGCCAGGCCCTGTCTGTCAGGAGTGTGAGATCCCCAATGGTGGCAAGAGCACTCTGGCAACATTGTTTCCATCAATATAAGTATTTTCATTCAACTGGATAGTTTCACTAGACTGGAACAGCAGTTCCATTTCTTGGAGACAGCTATGTCCATTCCTTGGAATACTTCATAATACTTTATCAGCACACTGTAAGGGTATTCTGACATAAATAAAGGCCTCCTACTACAGTTACAGTAACAGATGAAGAATTATAGTCAGACCCATGGTATGTAGTAATGCCCTTGGGAACTAAGAGTCTGCATAGTTTGTGCAACACTTTGTCTTGGTCATAAGGATTGTGGGGTGTCACTATGACACTAAGGAGGACTTTCCAGCACTTTGATCAGAGACCACCTAGAATTACTGGTAAATAGACTCTAACAAGGGAATTTTGTTCCAGCACTGGGTTCTGGTACCAACTAGGTTGAAAATCTTCTTTTGATCTCTCTGACACTAATACACTCAGTCCTTTCAATTCTGTGTAAGAAGCCTAGCAGCCTGGGTTTGAGGTTACAGCAGCATTTTTTGGTAACTTGTTAAAGGAGATATCAGATTAGGAAGTTTAGAGAGTGGCCTAGTTAATCAGCACTAACTGTGATGTGATGTGAAGATAGAGACCGCACTAAGTAAGAGATAAATCTCTCTTCCTACTCCTTCCTCCAGCAAAAATCACTACTTGATTGGTTTACATATCTCAGGATTGAGCATAATTCACTGGAGGTAGGATGTCAGCTCTGATTTTCTGTTGAGCAAAAGACTGACTACTAAAAATCATTAACAAACTGACTTCTATTTTGTGACCTGAGTATGAAGAGGTTTTGAGAATGTATGAATCCTCATGAGATGTTCATTAACTTGGCTATACTGTACTAATGATATAAAAAATTGACAAATATTTTGTTATTAGGTAACTTTCTAAGTAGTTAGAAGCATTAATGCAAAATACATACTTTAAAGAATCATGGAATCATAGAATGGCATAGGCTGGAAGGGACCTTAGAGATCATCTAATCCAACCTCCCTGTCATGGGCAGGGACGCCTCTCAACTAGATCAGGCTACTCAAGGCTCCGTCCAACCTGGCCTTGAACACCTGCAGGGAGGGGGCATCCACAACTTCTCTGGGCAATTTATTCCAAAGTCTTACCACCCTCATACTGAAGGATTTCTTCTTAAGATCTAATCTAAATCTGTTCTCCTTCAACTTAAACCCATTTCCCCTTGTCTTATCAGTGGACATTCTTGTAAAAAGTCCCTCCCCAGCCTTTCTGTAGGTTCCCTTCAGGTATTGGAAGGCAGCTATTAGGTCCCCCCGAAGTCTTCTCTTTTCAAGGCTGAATAATCCCAGCTCCCGCAACCTGTCCTTGTAGCAGAGGTGCTCCAGCCCCTGGATCATCTTGTGGCCCTCCTCTGAACACGCTCCAACACATCTATGTCTCTTTTATGGTGGGGACACCAGAACTGGACACAGTATTCGAGGTGGGGTCTCACAAGAGCAGAGTAAAGGGGGAAAATCACCTCTCTTGAACTGTTGACCACGCTTCTCTTGATACATCCCAGGATGCCGTTGGCCTTCTGGGCCGCATGAGCGCACTGCTGGCTCATGCTGAGCTTCTCATCTATAAACAGCCCCAAATCCTTCTCTTCAGGGCTACTCTCAACCCACTCTGTGCCCAGTTTGTATTTGTGCCTAGGATTGGCCTGATCCAGGTGAAGGACCTTGCATTTTGACTTGTTGAAGCTCATTTTACCTCACTTGATACAACAAACTGAAAAATAAGACACAAATTCTGGCAAGAAGTCTCACTCACCATGGGGAACTACAGCCATAGGTCCATGATAAAAAGTGTTCATAGACTTAATCTAGTTTAATGTGTTCCTTCCCACTCCTGATGCTATGCTGCAAGCACAATGCCTTGTCCTTAGTGGCAGCACAACTGTTCATGAGCCCGTATTAAGAACTAGACCTCTGAAATTTGGCTGGAAAAAAAAGCAGTATGGGTTAGGGAGAGGAGAATGCTGTTGAAGTAGTTTCCTGATTTTTCGTAGTTAACGCTGCCAGGTGTGGTGGGCAGCAATGAGCAGTGGAAAGAGGAGCGGGATTGTAGCTGGGACTGTCTGAAGCCAGTAGTATTGTTGTCTAAGGCAAAAATATAACCTAAACTAGCTTTAGAAAAGAGCCTAAATACTCTGAAGAAATGACCAACATCTGGTTCTACAAGCTACTAGGTATGCGTTCTGGTGAACCTTGAAAGGACAAGTTCTGCCACCCTGCGCTCGGCAGCCAGAGAGCCGAACAAGTGTGAAGTTAGGAACCGCTGCAGCCCGGCCAGTTTCATCCCCCTTGAGCAGCATTTGATAATATCTGGCCTCACTAGTTTTGGAAACAAGTCAAAATCTCAAAGCTGGGTTACATGATTTTATCTCCACCACTTGTTCTTTTCAAATAGCCCTTTTGGGCACAGAATAGATTTCTGTCTCTCTTCTTTATTTTCGGAAATATTTACTATCCCGGTGTATATGTCTTTGGCCTAATGTATCACGCTGTTCTTTAATTAGAAAGTTAACAAAAGGAAGAAGAGTGTCAAGATTTGTCCAGTAGAAAGAGTCTGTCAGGTTACCGGGCGAAAAGTAAAGCGTGCCACCATGTTTACATTAATGTTAATGCTGCGCTACCACCTTGTGGACAAAAGGTAAATAGCACCGAGCGGGTCCTCGCGCAGGTACGCTCCCTGCGGAATAAACACAGCACTGGCTGGGGAAGGTGACTGTGGGCAGTCCAGCTGACTAGGACGATATAGCCTGGATCTTCTGAATGGAGCCAGTTCGGGATCTGGGCAGACAACAAAAGCGAAACAGATCGTGAAAGTCTGCTGGAGCTCTGAAGTGCGACAGCAGGTGAAGGGTACCCCTCAAAGGGATGTGACAGTATAATTCTCCTCTAGGATATAGACAGAAGCAAGTAGAAAGGAAATCATGTTCCTATGATACCAGAGTACCAATACCTTTCTATAAGCAACTCTTCTGATCTGCCTGCTCTCAACTGCAATCTTCAGGGCTACTTACAGCTTCCTTGACTGTCTTCTACCTGCTAACTCAACCAACAAGTCCTTTGGCAGTGTATAACCTTGGAGTCCCAACTCCTCCATGGTCTTCTCTCCACATGCTGGGATTGCAACAGCTCTCCTTTTTTTCAATGCTGTGCTTCAGGGAAGAATAGAAATCAGAACACCACCTGAAAGTTCAGTTACTGAATATATTATTAATAAGAATGTTATTGGTGGCCTCTTCACTCCATCAGGATGAAGTGTCCTATGGCACTTAACAGATTGCAAGAGAAAAAGATGTATTAAAAACTTTGTCTTCTTTTTCTCTAAAACTGAAGGAACCCTCCTGCCGGTCTGAAGCTCTGCACACTCAGGAGGAGATGTACTGTGTGATGCATCTCCTCACACAAGAACTATAGAAGGATTTGAAAAATGAGTGTTACTTAGACATTTCAATTACACGGCAAAGATGATTTGGCATGGTCTGATTTGGGTCTCACATAGCTGAAGGCAAAATCTTTTGAGGAACTGAGCCTCCTGTTAGTCAATAGGCTAGAGACCCAGATTTATACTGATGCTAAATTCTCTCTGTGGGTTGATGTGACACACAATCAAATGGCTTTCCACATCTAGAGAATATGTTCAAAAAACCCCATTTATTTCATATTACAGAACAAGCTTCCCTCAATTGCTCTTCTATTATAGCAGTTCACTTTGTGTGGTAGATTGTGTGGTAGATTAGGTGTCCGCTGGAGAAATCAGATGAACTTAGGTCTCTAACATGACTACAGAGCACCTTAATGATAGACAGTAGAATATTTTCTGCTTCTCTTCCGTCTCATTTCCCCCATCCTTTACATTTTCTTTAGACAGCTTGATCATTTTTTCCAGGATTGCCTCTTCCAAGCTCAAGAATGGTCCATCCTGACACGCAGGAAGGCAAAGAAAAGACAACAGTAGGCTTGCATGGATTAAAGAATGACCTCCAGACAAACCTCAAACATAAAAAAGAAACATACAAGCGGTAGAATTTGTTTCAGATCTCCCATAAAGAATATAGACACATTATGTCAAGCAGGGATGAGGTTAGGAAAACTAAATCCCAGCTGGAGTTGAATCTGGTGAGGGATGTAAAGGATAACAGGAAGGACTTCTACAAGTACATCTTCTGCAAAAAATATGGGAGAAATGTAGGCATGCTGCTGAATGGAGTCATGGAAAAGGCTGAGGAATTCACTGAGTTCTTAACTGGAGAAATGGGACAAAAGGAATCTCAGGAAACTCAGTGAAGTGCAAAGACCTCCTAACTTGAGGGTACTGATGAACAACATGTTGACTATAAGCCAGGAATCTGCCCTTGAGATGAAGATGACCAACAGCATCCTGGGCTGCATTAGGAAAGCCATTGCAGAGGCAGATGGAGGAAGGTGATCCTTCCTTTCTGCTCATCGCTGGTGAAATCACATCTGAAGTGCTGCAGCCAGTGCTGGGCTCCCCAGTACAAGGACAGGGACATACTGGGGTAAGTCTAATGAAGGACCATGAAGATGATTTAGGGACTGGAGCATGTGACATGCAGGGAGATGCTGAGAGAGCATTCCTCTTCAGCCAGGAAAAGAGAAGGCTCAGATCTTATCAATGTATATAAATACCTGATGGGGAGAGTAAAGAAGGTAGAGCGAGAGTCTTCTCAGCAGTATCCTGTGAAAGGACAAGAGCAATGGGCACAAATTCAAATACAAGAAATTCCACTTAAACTTTAAAAACTTTTTTTTAACTGTGAGAGTGGTCAAACACTGGAACAGGCTGTCCAGTGGTGTCTCTGTCCTTGGAGATATTCAAAGCCCGACTGGACACTATTGCATAACCTGCTCTAGTTGACCCTGCTCTGAGTAGGGTGTTGGACTAGACAATCTCCAGAAGTCCCTTCCAACCACTGTGATTCTGTTCAGTAACATATTTATTATTCCTGACACAGTTCTGATAGGAGCAATGCTCCTGTGCGCAACTTCTTGTTCCCTTTTTGGCAGAGAGAGGAAAAACATTTCTATCTTTTGATTCTGCTTTCAGGATAACATTCGGCCCACAGGTATTGGGACATTAGTGAGTTCTCATACTCTCTTCAGCACTTTTCCCTGCCCTACTTC
Source organism: Tauraco erythrolophus (assembly GCF_009769465.1). Taxonomy (NCBI): domain Eukaryota; kingdom Metazoa; phylum Chordata; class Aves; order Musophagiformes; family Musophagidae; genus Tauraco; species Tauraco erythrolophus. The sequence continues at coordinate 64,826,802 of NC_141468.1, read as the reverse complement.
TCCTATTGCCCAAATAAACTTATTGAAGCATCACAGCTCCCTTCTGGTCCCAGCTTCAGTCTTACAAGGAGATGGGAAAGACCAAAGTACATACATTACTTTTTGTTGTGGCAGAAGCACAGGATAAGCCTAGGGCATGAGGGGCAGTAAACGCACTGCAGGTCTCTTCCATTCCAGCTCTATGCAATAGTGGTCCTTTAATTCAGGATTAGATCCTTCACCTCTTGCTCTGCCTCAAGCACAGTGGAATTGCTACACAGGACTACCACAAATCTGGGACTCTCCCATTTATGGTCACTTGCTGTCCTTTTGCTCCTCTCTTCCGCTGACCAATACTGTGAAACAGCAGAGGTTCCACGGAGAAATGAGTTGTGTACCAAAGTCCTTAATCTTAAAGATATGTTAATTTCATCTACTGAGATCTTTCTAGTGAAAGATTTTCATATCACACCAAAAATAACTTCTTTACTGAGGATGGAAGTCTGGTAATGTGACAAATGCTGAATCTGTTTCTCTGGAGAGAAATTGCTAGCAGAAGACTCTGTGATGGTGTTGTAGGAGGAATTCAGAGCAAAACAGCTCTTGCTGGGTTTTGTTGGTGCCCTCAGCTACGAAAGTACGTTCTTCATTACTTCTACGAGTTGGGTTTCTTATGTAAAAAAATAATTATTCTTGCTCCATGTTTCCTAAATGATATAATTTATCTTACTCTGTCTTTCATGCAAATATAAACAGGATTCCATAATCTCTAAACCAATATATTAGAAAGCACAAATCTGAACTTCCTTTCCTGAATTCTCAGGAAACATAGCAGGCCATGTAGTATAGCTTAAGACAGCTCTTCTGAATCTGGTGATGTAATACCATTTTACATCAGTTGAGGATACAGAACTAAGCAATCAGTGGGAAACATACTGAGCCCAACTGTCCTCTGAATAACTTCAGTTTCTATTCAGTTGTTAGTCAGCACCTAAAGGCTTCAGTAAACTGCTGGAATGTGGAGAAAAATTTGCAGAAATTAATCAGGAAAGTCTTTGTACAGCCCATCTTTGCCATTTTAGCAGTAAAGAGCAAGATATTCTCTAGTTTTCTACATAATAGCATCATTGCTTCTATGCTTCATGTTTTCAGTCTGATTCCCAGACAAATAGAGATGTCAAGGCAATAGGAAAGTCAATTTTCTCCACCCAAATTTGTTTTTTTATCTATCTTTAACTCAATTTAACCAAGCAAGATAGCAATGCAGAAACTAATGATGTATCACAAAGTACTGAGAAAATGTGCTGGAATGGTTTGCCCACAACCCAAACAGGCAATATAATCATAAAGCCATTACCACATTAGTGATGGGGTGGAATTATTACCAAACTGTGTATGCACTTGATATCACTATTGAATCATACATTTGTAATAGAAAGCCTGTTATGGTAACCTTTGACTTGTTTCCTGCCCAGGGATAAAGATTGGTAATTGGAAGAAAGTTACAACAAGCAACACTGACTAGCAGGTTTCATTTATAAAACTCCTTCCTCCTCCAGCTCCCTGCAGCTAACACAACGTTTCATAAAGAGGGCTAAAATTCAGATTCAGTTACAAAGACTGCCTTTGTAGGACACTAGAGACATAAGAATTGAGTGAAATCATTTTGTTTACTCAGATTTAAAGCAAGAAATATGAACTAATGCAAGAGTCAGAACCAAATTGAAAAGTCTGAAGTACAAGACTTAAACACTGTACAAAATTCATATCATCATCCAACACACATTCCATTTCTAACCCATCAGTTTTGGGATTCATTCAGGAAATACTTAAAAACAGGCCTTTTTTTCTTTTTTTTTTTTTTTTACAAGTTCTATTGAGAATGTTTCTAACACTTATACAAAACATAATGATGATCATCTGTGTCATCTTGTGAGATGTTCTTGAAAGACAGCATTCATTAACTAACAAATTAATAGATATTTTCCTTCTATGAGTTAATTTTAATTGTCTATGTCAGAGTATTTAAAGTGTGCCAGTCTACCACTTCAAGGAATATTTCCATAATACTGGTAGTTGAGTTTTTTTTCCCCTGTCAGTAAATATAAGAGGAAAGTACTAAACGCTTCGCAGTGATATGATTGTAAATGGATACTTTATTTTTACTTCCGCATTTTAGCTGTTAGCCTGCTCAACAGAAATTTTGCTGTTGATTCAGGGTTTGTAAGTGGGATCATCAAACTGGCTTCCCTGAAGTCAACAACGTATCGTGCTTTATTACAGGCCATGCTCAAAGTCCACAACTTCAGCGACAGCTGAAATAGGTCACGTAACTGAAAACGGTATCTAAAATTGTTACAGAGCAGCCATTTAGATACTGAAATTCCAAACTGGAGGAATTCTCTAGTTACTGTACCTGACAGGTGCTATGTGCTATATTTTATATTCATAGCTTATGATGAAATCTGTCATGGGCAATTTTGTGAAAGACATACCTTGAAGAATAATGCTAGTGATTGTGGATGGGAGTAGAGATTTGGTCTGGATACATGAAGTGGTAACTGTCACCTCTTTTACCCAAATGTAACCATTTCACCAGGTCTTAATTGCCTTCAGCAAGGGCCAGGTTTCAGTTTAAGAAGGTCCATTTGTTGCTCAAGTTCCACCCAAAACCCTGGGAAAATAATATTGAACTTTCTCATGTTCAGTGAGCTCATTTTCCCCATTTGTAAACACAAGCCAAGGGGATCAGTAAATCGCATTTTAAATAAAGGGATCAAAGAAAACTCTTGAAAAATAATTAAGCAGGGTAAAAGACAGCACCTAGCATGAAGCTATAGCAATAACAATTTTACAGTCTTCTGCTGGAGGGGCAGTGCTTGGCCAGCTGCTTCCTTGTCCCTCCTAACGTAGCCATCACTCAACATTCAGGACTCTTGTGTCTTGCAGGGCAGTGAAGCCTGGTCAGCTTCAGCTTTCCCACATACCATGTAAAAAACTCTTTACCAAAGACTCTTTTTCTACTTTCTAACCTTTGTACCCCACGCTGAAAGTAAATGCCTTAGATAAGGCTAACATTTCTCAGGAACAGTTAAAAAGTCTTAACAGACCTTGGCTCCTCTACACTCTTACAGGTATGAACTTTTCTCCTTTATGCAAAAACCCTCCCTTTCAAACAGAAACTTTTCTCAAATATAATAAAACAGCATATGCAAACCAAACATGTTTTAGGTCTATCTACTGGTCCGTTCCATTCCTTGTCCCTTTGCTCTGCCAGTTGTCAGCCAGACTGCTTTTCTAGTCTGACTTTCTTTCCTCTGAGGAATTCTTGTGGTGGGAGAGAGTGCCAGAGATTTGCTTTCACTTTGAGCCTCAGCCACCAGTGTTACCCAAAGTTAATGTATATTTAATACGATACAGCCAGTAACCCTTTCTGCCAACCTCTGATCGTGCGCCAGCTGAAGAGTGCTGCGAAGTAATGTCCTCTTGACTAAATCTCAAAGCCCACGTATAAACTCCTGATTAGTGATGGGTGAGATTACTAGGGATGTATGTATATACCCCTCTGTTTCTTTGCCAGCTGGAATTTCTCCATGCTGTAGGATATCTACGGAAGCAGGCTCCAGAGAACCTTCTGGTTTTGCAGTACATGCATAAGGCAAAGCTACTGGAGGGTTTTTCCTGATAGCTTCATTTCCTGCCCCAAGCAGTCATGTAACACCTCTGTGTGAGGTTAATTGATGGTCATGATTTACTAAGTAAGTTATGGCATTTCAGTGATGTATGTAAGGTGATCTTCATGTGTGTAGTTGTACATGGAACAATTTCACGTCTCAGGTTTCTTCAGGAGTATACACTAACATTTCCATGGCAGTTTGCTTTTTTGTTTGTTTGCTTCTTCCTTCATGGATCAGCAGAGACAAGGACGACTGAGGGTAATGAAGTTTCTTTTCTTGGAAGGCCTTTTTTTTCTCTTTTATTTTTACCCCTCTGGTATTTCTTTAATTGGTTAAGTAAGGTTTACGTTCAACAGGTAGTGTAAGGGTCAAAATGTTAAAGCAACCAGAGGGAAGAGATTGAGAAGGTCTTTCTGAGGATGACAGCTCTGCCTTGTAATACAATACTATTTCACATGGGAGTGGGTGGGAGGCCTGCCTAAATTTCCTCTTCCTGTCCTGCCAAATTCCCCAAATTGCATAACTGTGTATTCTCCTTACACAGTGGTACCCTTGGCATCCCTAGTAAATCTGCAGGGAAGCAGTGAAGCAGCTGGAGGCTTGAAGGTGGACCAAAATTGGTAGAGGACAGACTTGGTTAGCCAAAAAACAAAACAAACTCAAACCCACGAACTGAATTTACTAACTCTCCCATGTATAACAGAACAACACAATACAGATTTAATAACATACACTATTTTGTTCTAAATGCACTCCATCTAGGAAAAATAAGTTTATCAGGATAAGCAAAGGACCCATGGGGAGTTCATCAGTTCAGTTTCAAGTCACAAGATGTGTTTTACTTGGCTTTGGAGCCTTCTTGTGCAAGATTAATGTGAAACTGCAAAATGCAAACTGACAAAAAGACATATTTTTACTGGTTGGTGCTTTTTCCTCTGTGTCATTATTTTCATCAGGAGGCCCCATTACTGCCTTCTCCATCACCCCTGCCTTATACTAACAGGAGTACAAGGTACTGGTTGGCTTCTGTGAGGAAATGAAAGAATGACCATTGGAAAAGCAGCATGACCAGTATACTTCATAAGTATGTAAACCTGAAGACTTTTGCTTTGTCACTACGCTGAATCAGACAAGAAGAATTTGGACCTCCTTAGAGGGGACTGTCAAACTCGGCTATCCTGGGGTAGGTTTTGCCTGAGAAAGGAGGGAAAGATTTGCCTCCTTTGGAAAAATATTCATGTTTCTTAAAAGTTCAAGTAACTAAATTAATTATTTTTGAAGCTTTGCTAAGCTTCACCGGAGCCTACCCTAGCCGTGTATGCTGGCTGACTGTCATTGAGACAATAAAAAAGCGAGTACACCCACAGAGGTTTTGATAATCCTGCTCTCGTTGTCTCTGTGCAGCACCATAAATAGGCTCAGTACTGTCGATAGGATTGCTCGAGAGATCGGGTACTACTCAGCATGTGTAAGGGTGGGAGGATCTGGCTCCAAATGGTTTCTTTTTCTCTCCTTGCTACAGGAACTGGAAAAGACAAGGGTGTGTGGGCGGGCCTGGAGTCCCTCCAAGGAAAGTGTGAGGCCTTGGGCAAAACAAATCCATCAGGTCTCTCATTTCTTCCAAACATAGGTCTGTTCTGAGCAATAGCCAAACTCAAGTCTAAACTCCACATTCAACTGTTTCAGAGGGAATACATGAAAAAGACCCTATGGCCTACAGAGTCCATCTATAGAAAATATTTTGATAGCTCTTCCTCTCTGGCATTATCTTCCACTTAAAAAGAAAGAAAAGAAAACACACAAAACTGGAGCGCATGGTTCAATTTTCACTGTAAAATAACTCATTGATGAAAATAATACTTCTGAAAACAATCTGTTGTGAACTATCAAGCGTTTTTGCCTATGCACCAATTGGCAGGAAGTAGATAAATTATTACAATATGTAACAAAACATATGTGTATGAGCAGTATAAGTAGAAGGAAATCTATAAAAGTATGCTGAGACATCATCCCCCATCACAGCAGATACATACTGGAAGCAAAGGAACTCACTTCAGCTGTGTCCCTGTCTGACTATCTAGCTAAACAGAGTTTATGATATGCAAGTGTATTCCTGGAACAGAAAATTAGAATCTTGGACTTAAATGAAAAAAATAAAAAGAAAGAACTTGGGATGTTCCTGCTGTTGAGAGGAAGAGGTCTCATAGCCATTTTTGCCAAGATACTTCCAAATTTTTCAGGCATCACCACATTTTAATAAAATGAAGCCTTTGCAGCAGCTCCCCAGATCTTGAGTATTATATTGCTGCCCATGGGAAAATTTTCTGAAGTGCTTATAGACATGAAGATTTAAGAGGCAAAATCCCATTAACTTTCAATAAGACAGTTTCTTTAGGGCCTGGCACATGGACAAATTACAGTGAAATAAGTTCTGTATGAAGTAACAGCATGTGAATTGCTCTGTTGTGACTTTCTGTGTACATGCTCCTATCCCACAGTGACCAGTTAAGGCAGAAATGATGACTCTTTTTCCATCAAGAGCCAAACCACCTCACATTTACCTCGGAGTTCAGACCATGTACACTGACAGTTAGTGGATAGCAGTGGACAAGCTTCTTGTCTGCCACACGCTAAACGTGCTTTTGAAAAAAGTAGAGATTCTGAGCCGTGCAGGATAAATCCAGATTGACATTTGTGGATTGCTGTCATTCAGCTTGAGCCATGAGATCCACATTGCCCCTGCTTATGCCAAACCTGTATCAACTCCATCTGTTTGTGCTGCTGTTAATAGGAGAGGGAATCGTTCTAGGCACGATCCTCCTCTTCTTTTCCTGAACTAGTCTCTACTTGTGGATAGCAGAGAAAGGAAGAGGACACGAAGAGCATGAAAGTCGCATGAAAGTCTGGAAAAGGCAATTATGGGATCGATTCTGGGAAATGTGACCTGAAAAGTGTAGATAAATTTCAGACACATCTCAGAGAGGGACTGGAGAGGGAGGCAGGATGAGTTGGAGCACATATCTGATATTGTTTCCATAGCAAGGCTATATGGCTGCTAATGGTTGATCTTAGGTTTTACACTAGATGTTCAGTAGATTTAGCCTTTTGGTTATTACTAGTGTCTTCATGACATCAGTAAGAAACAGTTAAAGTTTAAAGTTCCCCAGGGGTATTGGAATCCCATGAAAAAAACAGTGGAACTTTATTTCTTGTAGGCTTCTTTGAAAATCCTTCCTTACACCCAAATTTCCTTCCCAGAATCCAAATTTCCTGTTCAAATTAAGCATCCTTGTATGTGACAGAGCCAGAGTATCATAAGTCTACTATTTTCTGTCTTTTTTTTAGCCAAGGGACAAATATTTTGTGATCTCAAGTATGACAGGAAATTATTTAGCCATATTTGAAGGCTACTGAATGAGATGACTGTCTAAAAAATAAATAGTGGACAGGAGTAAATGCATTTGCACATTGTAAGGGAACCAGTCATAGTTTGTGAGCACAATAGCCGATGGTAATTGCTGGCAGACATGAGCTAGCTGCAAAGACTGCTAGCTGTAGGCAGCTAGCCAACCTAAAAGATCATGATCATGTCATTTAAGCAGCAAATAAAAGACTCTGTGGCTGAAGAGTTACTGTGCTATTTTGTGACAGATAAAAAGGTGGAAGATGAATAAAAAAACCTGTAAGAGTCAATAATAACACATAAATATAGTCTAAACAGCTGTAGCTCATATCACCTACTAAAAATTGGAGTAATTTGGTCTTGTTTGTTATTGAAACATACTCAATAGGAACTCATTAATATGGCTAATTCAGCAGCCTAAATTACAGTGAAAAGATTAACTTGACAGAGCTTGGTTTTGGGTTAAAGATTTCCACATGCAACTACAACTTCATCACTACACCTTCAAGTGTTTAAACTGTCTATAAGTATCTCAGTGCCAGGTGAGATGTACTGCTGTAGTTTTAAGAGAGGTTTTCAAGGGCTAAGCAGAAGTTTTTCAGTTCCTCTTTCATTTGACGGAGTGCCCTCTTGACTTTCTGAGGTGTGTTCATAACCTCTATGCTGCTGGTGAACGGGTCATAGTGCAGAGCAAAAGGCTTCTTGATCTTCATCATGTAGTTTCTGTGGGGGAAGAAGACAGATTTGCCAGGTCAGAAGCCATTTCCCTAAGTGTAAACCCTGCAGGACCTTATGTCTCAGTATGTAGGTATGGACCTATTAGGGAGCAGAGGCTGCTGTGACACCTCCTCACTGTTGCTCCTTGGCATTCTCTGGTGCAGTACATCCTCCCCATGGCTAGACTATTTGCAGGCAAAAGATCTGCAGTGCCTGCTTTTCAGCGCGGCTGGCTCAGACCCATCTGTGCTCTTACAGCTCTACGTTAACACAATTCAGAGTTATTACAACCACAAGCTGAGGAATGCAGGAACACAGCATGTCTGCCGCCTTCACTTCCAAAAAATAACCTGGAGTAGCTCTTTCTGCGTAAAATTCTAAAAACCTGTTGATACTAGGCATCCTGGGCTATTTTGCTGTCTCTATTAAAAGAAAAAACACGATTGCTTGCCATTTTTGACAATGTTTCCATTAAGTACATGTTGGTGGGAACCCCCTGTACTGATGTTGCCTTATGTTTTCCATTCCGACAGATTCTTGTGCCTTCAGTTATTTTGAGCAACTTTGGCTGCACAGCTATGCATGAAAAAATGTATGAAAAAGCTTCAGGTCTGAGAATGGTGTATTCCTTGTCATTGTAAGTTCTTTTCAGGTTTGTCTGAGTCAAATGCTCTTGAAAGTCCTCTCTCTTCTGCCAGTGAGCTCTCAGATACGTTTTTACACGCATTAATAATCTAATGTGAACCTTTAGATTTAAGATGAGGGGCCTAATTTGCCGTTGCTATAACCCCAGCAGACAGTGCTTCTGGCAATGAGGTGGGGGGAGTAGGGAAGAAGTCTGGCCCAGGTTCTCTTCCGCTAATAAATTCCTCATTTCAGCTCCTACATGCTCCCCAGTAGCTCCACAACCAGCCTCCTGCCTCCAGCCAGAATTGGTCATGTTGTTCTAACTGTTGGAGATGAAGGCCAGAATTTAAACCCTGCTTACTTTAAAAAAAACTTTAAAAAAATGCTTACTGTGTAACATAACACAGCCAACGAAATGCATTTAGAAACACAGCGAGCTAATTTGATAATGTTATTTAGGTTGCAGTCAGCTGCTTTGTAGAAATTAGATTGCCCGTGAATGCTGATTCCACATTCTTGTGCAGATATAATCAGAGGAGAAAGGTAATCTTGTTTTAAGCCCCCTGTTGATCCATCTTAATTCCTGAGTCTGCTATAAAATTTTTGTGTGACCTTGGGTAAATCAGTTCTTCACAACCCCCTATTTGTACAGACTAGCACATGGGCACCCCGGCTTTAGGACTGCACTCTACTCTCACTATTCAGTTGCAGAATTTACTCCGAAGTTGCTAAAATGAGGCATTGCTAAGACGAAACATAGGAGAGGGCATAACAATGTATAGTTATGATTTTCTATGAAGCTTTTCTGACATAAACACTCTCATGTTTAACTTTGTTATAAAAGAGTCACTGTGCAGATGAAGTGCTCAGTGAGGGAGCCTGGCACGGTTATTGCAGTAGTGGTAGATGTATTTGAGATTGGGATTCAAGACAGTGTGTCCCCCCCAATGAAAATACCCACAAACGCTTTACTTACTGAAGCTTGGCCTTGGCATCTTCCAAACTTTCTGCTACGAAATAGACAGGCTGGAAGGCTTGATCCTGATAGCGGTGAACTGCAGCCACTTCGGGATCAAAAGGCTTGTACTCTGGCTTGTTTGATAAAGCGTACTTTGTAATGGGAACAACACAGGTTAGAGCAGGTGAATGAACACAGCACAAATTAGTGCCCACTGGGCTGTGAAATGCTCTTTGTGGAATAGTTAAAGGTAATATCAAGTCCTGTTCTTTCACAGGTGAAAGCTGCTTTTCATAATTAGCAGTTAATAAACTGAATAATATATGATTTTTAAAAAGAAGAAAAAAGAAAAAAAGAGAAAGTTATATTTCCTGTATTACAGTGATGTATGATTGGTTACCATAGCTATGTTCTCAGACGGGAATAGGAAAGTCTGCCACCCACCAAAATCTGAATATCTAGAAGAAAAAATAATATCATGCTGTTTTTTTCAACTAGTATTGTAGAAGAGTCACAGTCCTGTGCAGCACTATTTCAAAGTCCCCAGCCCATGTCACTAATCTCACACTCCCTGCTACACTGAAGGACAGACAGAATGCTCCTGGTATTTTCTGCACAGCTCCCGTGCCATCAAGCAGCCTAAAAGCTTCCCTGAAACCCAAGATATAAATATGCACTACACTCTGTGTACGCGTGTTTGGTTTTCGAGCCTGCAAAGATTCTTCTGTATGTTCTTCTCAGGTTCTTCTACGTTGTTCCCTCAGGAGACAGGATGATTATGGAAGCCACTTATGTCCATGCTGCAGTCTGTAATCACATTTATAATTTGTTTACACATGCTGCAGATACTTTTAAACCAGCCAGCAACAGAGCTGGTGACAGTGTGATTGCACAGGTACTGGTATTGGATGCTTAGTTCCTGCACAGGGTCCTGGGAAGGCAGCGCAGCTCAAGCTTAAAGTGAGTTCCTGCACAATTTGTCTGCCCCTGAAACCCAAGTGAGACAGTTTAAAGCTAGCTCAGCTCCCATGACATTTGAACTGCACCGTAGATGTGCCTAAAAGCTGGTTTGGTCTCCAGTTGGCCAGGCTGGTGGGTGCTGTGGCTACTTTAGTGAAGTGTCCTGGGTACAAACAAAAAGGAAAAAGGCAAGTCATCCCAGTCAACGTCAAGACTTTTCCTTCCACCTTCAGCCTGGTCAGTGGGTCCCATCCACCTAGGGACAGCCTTTTAGTACCCATGCCTTCATAGCGATCTGCCTGTTTATCTTTCTTACTTCCTCCCCAGTCTCCAGAAGGCTCCCTTCACTTGGTCCCTTTTGTGACCAAATGCCAAGTCCCATGGTACTTGAAAACAACTGGTAAGAGTGAGTGACGCTGCACAATACTTTCAGCTCAATCTGCTAACTGGCAAAATTCAGACAGTACCCTTAAGCACATTTTCAGGTATTTCACTGAACTAAGACTGAACTCTCCATCACTGGAGGCCTGCCTTAACCAGTAGGCCAATTTGCTGCAGAACTGGTGCAGAAATTAATATACGGCTTTAAAAAAAAAAAATAAAAGAACAAGAATATAAAAAGCTAAAAGATGGTGTTTTTCCTGTTCTTCATTTGCAGTGTGTAATTGAAGAATAAACCTTGGAGAGCACTCATACAATCTAAGATGGATGGTATACACAAACATGAGGCTGCTCTTATAATCTTAGAAGCTCTGGGGACTAATGGGAAAAGATTTCAGAAACTCAAAACCTGACAGGGGTCCCGCTATGCTGTCAGTGTTGAAGCAGAACAGAAATCCCATTGATTTCAGTGGAAGTTCAGCTTGAAACCGGATGGCCTTAAAGGCCTCTACAAGTTAAGTACTTGTTGTGCTGCAAGAAAAGCATATGTAGCACTGAGTGCTGCCAGAAGTGCGGTATGAGCCATAAGATTTTACAGTATGTAGGACAGAGTCCAGCTGAGTGTTAACAGGAGAAGCATTTTGGATAATGTAGAACAGCTGACAGAATATAGTGAAATAAACAGTGCAGTACCGAGAGCTGTTGGGGAGGAATTCTTACAGTTCAGAGGAGGCAAGGTTGGCCAGCAGTCAGACCCATTACAACTGTTCAGTTTAGACTTGGGTATGGTCGTCCTGTCCCTTCCAATACCTAGCTGCTGTCACTAAATGATTTGTTAGATAACATGGATTGAAGTGCAAGCCTCGTGCACAGGGTGTCTATCTCTACCTCTCATCCTCTGCTTTTCTCCCACATTATGCCCTGAGTTTGGGCAGGATCAGCTCATCCACAGAAAACAACTACCTGAAGCTGAATTCAAACTGATCAGAGTGGGTGCTGTGGAGAAGAGGAAAACATTTTGAAGATTTCATAGCCAGGATGTGGTTCCCGGGGTTACAGTCACACACCCACAAACAGTCAGTCCAGGCTACAGTTCAGAGATGTTCCCAGGCTCTTTGCTGATGCTAAGTTCTCACGTAACATTAGCTGGATGTACTGCTGCTCGTCCTCCCGGGCAATTAGATGTTATCTTCTTGTAGCCAACCACCTACCCTTAGTAACTATGTCTTTAATGCCTCTTCAGTGACCAAATCATTGTGACTTGCTATTCCTGGTTCAGAAGCCTTCAGTGATGAGGAAACCCCTTCTGTGAACAGGTTGCTGTAGCATGTCTCCTCTGTCTTATGAACTGCAGTGAGTCTGCCTGTGCCAAATACACCGATCAGCTAAGTGAAATTGAATCGAGTCTGGAGCCTCCATGCACAAGCCAACGTCTGGACCCATACTGAGAAGACTGGTAGATAATTATCAGGATGGACAACAGGTTTCTCCCAAGTGGTAGGAAAACTTATTTGGAGCTTTCTCAAGAGCCAGTCTAAGACTGTAAAATGAGCTTTGCAAGAAACTGAATGCTATCACAAGCCTCACTATCTTCCAGTCTTCATCTTTTCTAACAAAACTGCCTGCCCACTGCTGTATTTCTAAAAAAATCCCTTCTACAAAATAGACACCGCACTATACATATTTCCTCTCTTCAGATGTAGAAGAGACAGTTGGTATACATTTTCAAGTTGCAAGCAGGTGCTTAGGCATAGGACCTCAGCACTGTACTCACTCTGCCACAGTCTATACCAAAGTTCGAATCAGATGCTTACATAGACTAGAATTATTAAATGGAAACATTTCTGTATTTCAGTTTTGTTCCAAGTAAAAATCTGTGAGATGAATCAGTCAGCCATAAAAGGAAACTTCAGCATTTGAAGCCATGGATGTAATTCACTTGTGTGCAAGAAGTTTCAGATACTCAAGGTGAAGTTCACAGAACCCACTAAGCTGCTGTCCCAAAAGCTACATAACGAACTTGCAGAGCTTACATAGGGATTGTACAGGACACAGCAGCATTGCTGGTGAACTACTTGCCCATCTTCAGACTCTCTTAGATGTTCCAAGCAAGATAGACACACTTTTGGAAGAAGGCTAATCCTTCTTCATCACCTATTGAATATAAATGCTATCACATCTGCATCTAATTTCAGTAATACAATGGATGAAGACCTAGGTGGACCCAGCTATATCAAAAGTTTATTCAGCAGCATTACCCAACAACTACCGATGAAAAAAGTAATGGCAAGGATCTCCCATTTATCAGCTCAAGGACAGTTACTACTTCCATTGTCAACCTTAGAGGTTGGGAATTTGAGATGCAGTTACACTTTTGTGTTATATAGCACAGTTTTGTGAACAAGTAGTTCTTGCCTACTACTCTAATCAAAAGCAGAAGAGCTTGTTGGTGTCTGGTGAAGAAAAGAGTAGAAAGAGGAGAGAGAGCATAAGTGTGGTGCACTCAACTCCAGTCACCAGAAGTGAGCATTTTTGATGCAACTTTTACGTTCATCTGTGTCAAAATTAAACAGGAAAAGGAGGTAACATCATGCAGATAAATTCTATGGTGCATATTACTATGAAAGCTACATAAGTATTGGAGACATTACCACCTCTGCCCTTTAGTATCCTGTTTAACATATAAATGCATTTCATTTAAAACTATAAAGTATTCAGGCAAGCAGAGTAGAATAAATGTTGCCTTGAGCTGTGCTTTGATATTGGACCTTTTTGGTTTTACCAGGTGAATAAAAGCAAGCCTATGTTTCCTGTTTGTCGGCTGTGAATATACCACGTACTGAAGGATTCTCAGAAAAACAGTAGCTTCATCCTTATCCTAGAACAGATAGACATGTAAACCAAATGCTTTGCACTGGAGCCTAACTGGTAGGGAAACTCATTGATCTGCTGTTTCAAAACAACACGTTTCGCTGTTCTTTAGAGGAGTGCTGTGATAGTGCTAGCACGCTTCTGCTCATGTTCATGAGCAGTTAGGCACAAGATCAGGTTGCTATGTAGAAAAGAGGGAACATTTAGTTCCATCAGTCTCACCTCTGTGCCTGGCAAGATCATGGAGCAGATCCTCATGGCGACTATGCTAAGGCACATAGAAAATAAGGAGGTGATTGGTGACAACCAACATGGCCTCACGAAGGGCAAATCCTGCCTGACTAATTTGGTGGCCTTCTATGATGAGTTACAGCATTGATGGATAGGGGAAGAGCAACTGACATCATCTACCTGGACTTATCCAAAGCATTTGCTACTGTCTCACACGACATCCTTGTCTCTAAACTGGAAAGACATGGTTTTGATGGATGGACCACTCGGTGGATAAGGAATTGACTGGATGGTCGCACTCGCAACAAGAGTTGTGGTCAACAGTTCAATGTCCAAGTGGAGGCCAGTGACGAGTGATGTTCCTCAGGGGTCAGTACTGGGGCCAGTGCTATTTAACATCTTTGTTGGTGACATGGACAGTGGGATCGAGTGCACCCTCAGCAAGTTTGCAGATGACACCAAGCTGTGTGGTGTTGTGGACACGCTGGAGGGAAGGGATGCCATCCAGATGGACCTTGACAGGCTGGAGAGGTGGGCCTGTGAGAACCTCATGAAGTTCAACAAGGCCAAGTGCAAGGTCCTGCACGTGGGTCGGGGCAATCCCAAGCACAAGTACAGGCTGGGCAGAGAATGGATTGAGAGCAGCCCTGAGGAAAAGGACTTGGGAGTGCTGGTGGATGAGAAACTCAACATGAGCTGGCAATGTGCACTAGCAGCCCAGAAAGCTGGGTTGCATCCAAAGAAGCGTGGCCAGCAGGTCGAGGGAGGTGATTCTGCCCCTCTATTCTGCTCTTGTGAGACCCCACCTGGAATACTGTGTTCAGCTCTGGAGTCCCCAACACAAGAAGGACATGGAGCTACTGGAGCAAGTCCAGAGGAGGGCCATGAGGATGATCCAAGGGCTGGAGCACCTCTCCTGTGAAGACAGGCTGAGGGAGCTGGGACTGTTCAGCCTGGAGAAGAGAAGGCTCCGGGGTGATCTTTTTGCAGCTTTCTAGTACTTAAAGGGGGCCTACACGAAAGCTGGAGAGGGACTTTTTACAAGGGCATGTAGTGATAGGACAAGGGGCAATGGATTTAAACTGAAAGAGGGGAGATTTCAATTAGATATAAGGAAGAAATTTTTTACATTGAGGGTGGTGAGGCAGTGGAACAGGTTGCCCAGAGAAGTTGTAGGTGCCCCATCCCTGGAAGTGTTCAAGGCCAGGTTGGATGAGGCTTTGGGCAACCTGGTGTAGTGGAGGGTTTCCCTGCCCATGGAAGGGGGGTTGGAACTAGATGATCTTTGAGTTCCCTTCCAACCCTAACCATTCTATGATTCTATGATTTCTCTAGAGGGCTAATTAGCATGCAGATCTCAGCTTATCAAAAGAGAAAGCTCTGCAAATCATATAACACAGAGTTTGCTCACAAAAGTTTCCAAATTGCAAATGTTGCAAGAAAACAAATGCTGAACTCACCAGGTGATAAAATGAAGGTTGATGTCTGGGAGGGTCCCCCTTTCTATATTTTAACCCTCAAATTCCCCTCTGTTGGGACTCCTATAATAAATGTACTGAGATATGTTAACATGTTGTTTCTTCCTTCTGCCAATTGACTGGGAAGTGGGTTGAGCCATATACCATTAGGAGAGTTTTGTAATATGTTTATTGTCATAACAATCCAACTATCCCCAGTTATGGGAGTCCAAGCCGTGCTAATCCAGCCATGATTCCATGTGAATGCATTATGTAGTTGGCTGTTAGGCTGTTGTGTCTATGTGTTAAGCTTAAAATACATCTCCCATGAAAAAAAATTGATTTTTGGCTTATAAAAATGCTTGGAAAAAAATGTTTTTTTTTTCCTTTGGCTCTTACTGATTCCAAAAAATCATCCAGTATCTGCACAACCTGAAGCAATTTAGACCTACTGACACTAGTTTAGGGCTTTTGCACCCAGAAACTGATCATCTGCTTCAATGCTCTGCAAAACTGAGGAGGAATTAATATCTCCCCTATCAGCTGTTTGTCTAAAGGAGAGAAAACCCATAAGCTTTCTGTAAAGGTGTACAGTCCCTCTTTCAACAGTTAATCTGCCCAGGCAGGGCAGTATCAAACCTGCGTACACAGATTTTCATCTACATAAAACTCAAGCTGGGATTAGTTTTGAAAAGTATTTAGGAATGTAAAATACTAAAGCATTTTCTTTTTGCCAGTGTCCATGCTGTTTACAGTTTCTTTGTCCTTTATTTGGTCCAGTCAGCCAGTGCCTTTCTGATTCATATGTACATGAACGTCAATGGGATGGACGAAGTAGCAGAGTTCATAATAGGCATAATATTGCCCTCTAGTGAGTAATTCAGAAAGGTACATGAGTTTTATGTTACAGTCGACTGTATTACTACTGGCCAGGAGCAGTAAGAAGCAAATCTAGTACTTTATAGGCTGGTTGCTTTCATTGCATTTCATTCCTTTAGGTGGAAGATGGATGCAATCCTACAGTAGTTTTCTCCCTACTCAGCAGCTTCTCAGAAGGGAGAATGAGCTTCTTTGCAAAAGAAAAATCAATATTTTAGACTGTATTTTTTTTATGTGAGGAAACAATATTTTGCTTTTACCAGAGAGTTCAGAAAACTAGATTCAGTACCATACGTTAGACACATACCATAAGCTCCCCGTAAGATGAAAGCAGTCCTGCCCCGTAAGCTTTGATCGATCCGTTTTGCTTGCAGAGACCAAATTCCACAGTGAACCAATAAAGCTGGTAATAAGAACAACTTGTGAAAAACAGTCTCAACAGGCAGTTCATTTTTAAGCTTCTCATTTTTCCTTTAACTATCTTTTATCCTTATTCCTTAATGTCTTTGTATCTTCAAGTTTTATAGTTGTATATTTTAAGAAAATTATTTTTTTCTTAACATATATAACAGAAAAATTGCAACACATTTTTTCAAAACTTGTCATCCTTCCCACTCTCACCACCCAAAAAAAAGAAAAAGAAATTGCTAATGATAATTACACAGGTAAATAAAGTCATAAATTCCTATTGCCTTCTTTCTCGGCAAGATGCTACAAATCACCCTGCAACCTCTTAGATCTGAGCTTCATAATAGTCAGTGAAAGCTGGCAGGTTTCAGCTCATAGTCCTCAGAAGGATAGGTAGACCTCCATAGGTCCTAGGGTTCAAGACCCTAGGAAAGGTACTTGAAAGGACAGTTTCTCTCCTCCTTTTCCATGTGATACCATTCAGAAGAATTGAAGAATGAGTTATCCCTTAGCATCAATGCACCCTCTAAGATTATGCCAATTGTATCTTTATCACGCTTCAGTAGAAAATAAAGATACATCTCTCTGGGCTATCTTGCAGTAAAGCATACTTAGGGCCATACTTCCTCTACCTGCTGGACAGTAGCAGGATAGAAGCAACTCTTGGCTCAGCCAACCTGTTAGCCCTTCTCTTATTATAGCATCCAAGGTAATAAACAGTGGAGGACCGATTCTGGGCACAGCCTGACCCCTGAGCAGCTGGATAGGTGTTGTGCAAAAGAAAAACATGGAAAACATGAGGCATTTCAAGAATATGGTTTTATGTCACAGCTCTTCAAAGTTCCTTTAGGGACACATAACTCTTTGCTGTCTCATACGCAGGGCTGGACCTTGGCTTCAGTTTAGCCATAAGTATTGCATTCTCAGAACTCTTGTCAAAGAACTGCAGGCAGTTTGTGGAACTCCATATTATTCTGTCTATTCTGCTTCTTACTTTCTTTCTCCCACCCGCTTTCACATGTCTTGTAACTTTGATGACTTGGTTTTAGCCCGAAAATTTACCACTAGCATGCCAGGATCTTTCTTTTGCAGAATCCTGAGCTTCTTTCACTACAGTTCAGCTAATAATTCTGCATTCTTACTGTGTTAATAATCTTGATTCTTATTATTTCACAGCGAAAAATCTTTTGAGTATCTCCTCATTTTGCAGAAGGTCTTTTTGACTAGAGAATGAGACATGGGAGGAGGAGGAGTTATTTTTAGTGTTTCCTTAGATATTCTGTATTTGACTTTTAGTTAAGATCTTTCAGCTCTCACTGTTTTAACAGGGTACGAGACACGGTACTAGTGGCACCCCATGGATAACATGAACACTGGCAATGTCCCATCTCTTGTGCACAGATTCACCTACTTAAAGAAGTCCAGGGACTGAATGAAATAATGGTATTTCAAAGTTTTTCTTACAAATGTTATAGATCATAGCAACAAGCAAATCTGAGGTTCTTTAAATAAACTTTTATTGAGCTTAAATGTTGTCATATCATCTAAGCTGACTACTTACATTCTCTTTATAGTGAACAGAGAATGACAGGGACTTCCAGAGAGAAAAAAAGAATTTTTGTTAGCCATCTATGTCAGGATAGCTAACATGTCACAGGTTCTTCTCTATCTTCACTTTCTAGTGAAGGAACATAAACAATAAGACTAGATTAGATGTGTAACTTTTAAACAACTGAAGACCGAGATGTTAATCCAGAACATGTTTACTGTTGAGAATATGTGATTGACAGTTACAAAATTGTATTCTCACAGATCCTGAACTGCAGGTAGCCCTCTCAAAAAGGTGCCCTTATTCTACCTGCCCAAACCCTAGATGATACCATGACAGTTTCAGATAGGAGATTCATCATTCTTTTAACCTTAACCTTGCCTCTAACCTAGTCCTAGCCAGTCCAGGGTCAGGGAGGGGTGCTGGCAGAGGAATGCTATGTAAGCCACTGGGTAATGCAAAATGACCCTCTGGGACTCATAATTCTTTTAACCCTAGCAAAGCCTCTCTAGAAGAAGAAAGGGGAAATAGCAGAGGAAATGTGGATGTATCACTGCCTCTGCTCACATAGTCCCCTTACATCACCAGCCCAGGACCTGGATGATGCTACAAAAAATTCAGCACTGGTACCTTTTGCTCTCCAAACTCTAAAAGCACTGCTAGTCTTACCTAGTCCTGACCCAAGGATGGATACATGCAGATAGGTTTTAGGTGAGTCATAATCTCCCTCACACAGTGCCTCCTTCCACTTCACCATGAGCAAGCCTGTGGGCTGGGTGAGGAATTTCAGGAGCGATAGTATCCTCCCATCCACTTCATTTCCGAGTGAAACTCACCCAGCTGGGTGAGGGTAAGGCTCTTTTCCTCCACTCCAAAAATCATCAAGAGTGGGAAATGGCTGTCATTGTCAGAAAAAAAAAAAAAAAACAAAAACCCAAACATCTGGCTTCCAGCCCACTTTCAGAACACGTTAAGATGGCAGCAAGGGGCTGCGTGAGTTGTTTTGGCAGATATATACAGGCTAATGACTCAGAACTGAACAACAGTACGTGCTCTCAAGTGGCTTTTAAGCGCTCACCTATTTTCTGAGATTAATGAATACAGGGTGAATCAAATCCTAATGGTTCCCTGCACCTGTGTAGGACAAAATGCAGGAATCACATTGAGTATCCATTCTATTAGGTGAATATGGAAAGCAAGTTGGGACTCTTCTGTGGCTGAAATGGTAGAAACTCAGCTTCAGCAATATATTCTCATGGAAGCAAAACATATAAGCATTTCCTCATGTGGAATCATATGCTTCTGCACTCCCCCGGAGGGACTCCTGCCCCTACTCCAGCACCTCCCTAACCTGTGGATGAGGAGAAGAGACAATCCTGCTGGTGCTCCCATTTTTGTGGCTAATCTGAGACATCGGAGAAGAGCCTTCCCTGCACAGTGAGGGATATGCAGTGAATTGTTTGGGTTTTGCCTCCGATATTAAACTGCCATCTGTACTTACTGTGGCCAGTTTCTCAATCTCCGCTTCAGATGATCCAAGAGAAGCCAGTCCAATATCCTAAAGCAAGTAAGCAAGCAGGCAGTGTTACACTAGTGTGATTATTCAGCCCAAGGGAGAGAAAGAGGGGAAGGGGGAGGACCACATCATTTCTAGCATGAATAGCATGAACTATTCATTGTTTTTGTCACCCAAAATGACCTTCCATGGCTTCCGGGATGCCTACCTCTCCCTGGCCCCTAGCTATACCACTGGGAGCCACATTAGATGAGCACTTAATCCTCAGCGTTCTCTGTGAAAAGTTAACCATCTCTTGGCTTAATGCTGGGCTATTCCTGGCAGAGATTTATAGAGAGGCATGAGTAGGAAGGACAGCAAGGTGGGTTTTATCTTTGCCGTTACCTTTCCGTTTCTCACTCTCTTTCTGACAGCCCTTTTGAGAGGGTCAGATCAGTGCAGGGAGGATTCTGTTTACTCTCATCTATGCTTCCTCTTAATTGTTATTCTTACAACAGGAATCTGTAGATGTCTCTTCTTAGCTATCCAAGGAGACATATCATGCAGCCAAAAAAAAAAAAAATTAGGGCATTTTCACCATTCATCGTCTCATGTCAAATGGAATAAAAAACAGAATTTCCATGGGGTGAATTTCAACTGTGAAAATACTTTGTGGGAAAAAAAAAGTGAAATGTGAAAATTCATTTAATACGATCCCATGTTGCACAGTCTGTGTTATAGATAGGAAAAGAAAAAAGCTGAAAATTTTGAAATTGCTATAATCTCGTATTTCTAATGTGTCTTCAGTTCTGGTTTTGAACTGAACTGAAGAGTTTCTTCCAGAGTAAATTATAGACCACTAGGATATTTTAAGTACTACTCATCTGAATCTGATAATAACCAATATTTATCACCAAAATGAAACCTGGCATGTATTTAAGTCAATACAACTGGAAACCACATTATATGAAGTGAATCGGCTTTCTTTTTAAGGTATTCTGACAGGGGCCTACATCATGTAACCCCTCTGCTCTTATTGTCAGTTTCTACACTGGCCACTGATCGATAAGCCTAGAATATGAGTTATCTTCTTCCTTCTGCTATGGTTTTGAGGCACATTCATAGCTCTGAAGTCTTTAATTATACGAGGTCATTGAGTTCACTTGGGTCTGTCACTGACTGCTCCTACTAAATAGCCCCTCATTGTACAAAGAAGCCCTGTTTGCTTTTGGAACCTCCTCACCAGTGTGAGCAATGCCGTGAGAATCTGGTGAGTTGTAAAATGAAAAACAACTCTAATGAATGACATGGCAATGGACACAATTAAAGTATCATGTGAGATGAAAACCTACATCCAGAGACAGAACCAGCCTGGGGACTCACTGGCTGTTGCTGGTTAGGTTCATGCGGTGTAGGACAGGAAGCCAGCCGGTACGACTCAAACACGCAGCACCGCAGAGACTCTGCTGGCATAATTCTGCAGGCTGACACCGCCCTCCCACAGAGAAGTCCCACAAGCACTGCCTGCCCTTCCTATTACAAGATGTCCATAGGGAGCAGCGCTACCACTCCCTCAGAGTAAATGTCTCCCGGGGCACTGCTAGCCCACCACCCCGGAGGTTGTGAGTCAGGCACAATCGAGTCTTAAAATAGCATTTTGAGCAGGGAGAGCTGCATGCCTGTGAGGCACGTCTGGCCTGCTATCCAGAGAAGTTGGTTAAACAGCCAGCGGAACAAGCTTCTTACCTGTGAGAACTGGGCAAACTCCTGGTCAGCTAGCATGGGAACATGACCCAACAACTCATGGCAGCAGTCTCTGGAAAACAAGTGACCTGCATGTTTAATGAAGGTTTCTTTTCCTACATGAACTTCCCATGAAGGACTTTAACTGAGAGACCCCCCCACAAAGGGAGCTATCGTGAGGGCTGCTCTGCAGTAGCTGCCTCCGTATCTGGCCTGGCTCTACAGGGAGCGTGACAAAGCACTCCCTTCTGCCATGGGGACTCAGCTGCCCCCCCACTACCTAGGCTATTGTCTCACTTGGGATGGCATAGGCACTAGTCTCGTATGTCACAACATCTTTGGAAGGCCCCGGTTTTGTCCCAGCATACAACAAAAGCGTCTGTGCAAACTCATAATTTCTCATTAAATGTAATTGCTGTTGTCTGGCCAGCACTTACTGGGAGGGTTTCACAGCAAGGAATCAAACCCCAGCAGATGGTAACTGAAGGCAGGATGAAAAGATTAAGCCAGATATTCCCCAGTCTTTTCCTTCCCCAGACAACTTTGCAAGAGAGAGAGACCCACACCCTCTCATGCATGACTTCCCTTTCTAACTCTCCAGCTACCAGTTTCTCAAATTGTTTCATTCTGTGGACTACTGGATACAGCTTCAGAGTTGCTCCCAAGAGAATCATCCCCAACATATTCAGAAGGACGGGATTGTACCAGGGCATCAAACTTACGGTTCTGGGGAATGCATAGGAGAAGAGAAATGCCTTATATACTGTGTGCTCTGGAAGACACGAAATGCCAGGCTGGCCAGGAAGTCACGAGCAGACAGCAGTCCTGCAGCTGGTCTCAGCTGGAAACCTGTTCTCTCTGTAAAAGGAAGTGAGATTGAATTTAGGCATTTCTAGGGTTAACTACATGGCACACTTACTTCAGGTAAGCAGTTTCAGAGGACCTTCATGCTCTATTGTAGTAGCTCCCTCCACCTAAGCACAGTAGGAACATCCTGGCTTATCATTATCAACGTGCCCCTGAACTGCTATAGGTCCAATTACTGCAACATCAAATCACCTAGCCATCCATCCTACATGTATTCACACAGCAATGATATGAGGTGTGGAAGTGCTGCCTATCCCAGTTTACTTTTTTAGCACATTTGCACACATTTATCTGCTATGTCCCACATGCCAGTGATGTGTCTGAGGTCATATATGATCCTTATGATCGAGCAGGGGACAGAATCTACATTTTCAGTCCTGACTAGTCTATTAATGCTTGGATTCTCTCTCTCATTTCTTGTATAGCATATGTAAAAGAAAAACAGGAGTTAGATAAGGGACACACCCCACCCCTACCCTTGTTTGAGAGCACCTGGCTCTTCCCTGATGCTAGGTTACTGTTTAGCCTCATCTTGCAGACTTTCTTATTCCCTGCACTGAAACCCCTGGTACCTTGCACTGTTGAAGACAGAAGCAGGTGGACCATGGGTCTGCTCCAGTCTGAGCAATTCTGTTCCTCAATGGGCCTGGTTCAACAAACCCTAGAGCTAGAATTGGAACATACTGTTCAACATCATCTACCTTTACCAGTCCATGCTGCACACGTATACACTAGGTCAGCCCTGGCAAAACTTGCTATCAATTTTATGTTTCTGCCCAGACCTCGTTAGAATGGGAAAATGCAGAAGAAAGAGCAAACAGGTCCTCATCAGAGATAAGGGTGCTGGAATTTGGCTCTTAACCATTTAACAAAAGAATTTCCATCAGTGCTCTCACCTCTTTTTCCCCTTTGTTTGTGGGGGTTTTTTTCACAATTAAGTTCGTCTAAAACTAACTACACATCCCCCCAGTGATGTGATCGTACGTGTTTTGCTTTGCGTGTGCCCAAAGAACAGGACAGAAAAATGCAATACTTTTGCACTATGATTTCAGCTTGTGCTATCAATGTTACCCCAGGACACTCTGCATTACTGCAAAAGGTGCGTGAAAGACGACTAACAAAATCACCAGTCCCATGGTCAGCAAAATACAAAATCTACATTTCTATGGGAAACATGTTGGTGGTCTGCAAAGCTAAGAAAACTAAAAATCACTTCTTTTAAAGAGAGCCAATGATAATCTTTTTGAAGTCCTATATTAAAAATCTGTGTTGCATTCTCAGCTCCCACAAATGACATTTCTTCTTCTTTAAAGTATAAAACTACATTTTAAAAAAATTCAGAAATGGCTTTATTCTTCCTTCTCTATCCATATTCTATTGTGTCATGAAGCCTGGAACCTGATTTATTTTATGTAAACAAACAAAAAAAATCCCACCCAGAAACCAAGCCATTTACAAGATTTGTTTGGTTTTGGTTTTTAGTATTTCTTCCAGCATTTCTTGTCTTGGTCTGTCTGGCTATTAGCACTTTTCTCATTTAAGAAAAAGAAAAAAAAAAAAAAAGATGAAAAAAGAGAAGAAAAGGGGGGAAAAAAAAGGCTTCACTGGAAGAATTAGAAGAAGACAAAACATCTGAAGCTATACAGGACAAAAAAAAAAAAGAGTGGGCAGCAAGGAGTGCTTCTACTTGACAATGTGAGGGACTAAGTGGTTAGCATTTGCCATGATTATCTCCTATACTGCACTGAATTCAAAGGTAATGGGTACAGAACTGCCTCAAAGCTCAACAACAGCAAAAAACCTATGGAGATTATGTCTTTATCTTTGTGTATATGGTGGGCAAAAGCATCAGAGTTAACCAGGGATTCAGAAGTGATTGCAAAGCAGCTTACTATTCTCCCCCCTCCCCAATTAAGAAAGCAAGGTGTTTGGTCTGTCTGATAGACAAACCATCAGCTATGTCTCCTTAGGCTGGCCAGGAGCTGGCACAAGAAGGGTACTCCCTTGCTGCTGATGCTATGCTAAACCAATCCAGAGGAATGTGAATATCTCAGAATCTGTTCATCTTTGGGATAAATTCTGAGTTGAAGTGAAGTGAAAACTGCACCAGATTAAAAATACATCAGACAAGAACCAAGCCTTAAGTAACTCAGTTTTGGAAGGACTATGAAAGAGTCTAGGGAAATTTGTATTGCTTTAGCATCCATGTTGGGGGAGCAGGAGGGAAAATGAAAATTACAGCTTATGTTCCCCGAGATGCCCTTTTAAATATAGGCCAGTGAATCAGACAGTCTGCTGATGGAACAGACTTGGCCAGTTGCCTTGAAAAACCATAGGAAAAGTTATCTGCTGAAGGTAATAAATGCAAAATCTGAACTTGTTTCATTACTGAACAATAAGACCAGCAATCAGTAGAGAACTAGGGATGTGGCTGATTGGATCTGCTGCCCAAAGATCTCTGAAATCAAAATGAGTTGAAGAGGTCTTGAGCAGTCGACCTAAAGTGATCTGTAAGGCTTGATTCTTGGCCTAAAAAACTCATGTATACAGGCCTGTGCATTGTCGTGTGAGCTTGCTTGAGTTCACTGGCTGTAATTTCTTCCAGCTGTGGAGGACAATGAATGCCTAAATCCAAACATCTTTCCTAGAAAGAAAGATGTACCTAGGTTCATCCAGTTACCCCTTTAGAAAAACACTTGCCATGTTAAATGGTCTCATGGTTAACCATTTCAATTCCCTTTAAGTAATTATGAAATACTTATGAGATGTAGAGTTCATTTCTGTTCTAGCCTTACTAGCAGGCCAGGTAACACTAGGCAGATCTTGTAGTTCAGTTTGTATTGAAGTCAAAATGAAGTGCTTGCTTGAGTTCATGAATACTGCGGAGTAAAAAAGAAGATGGAAGTTTATCTGGCTGTGTGTGCTGGTTATAACATGGTAACTTTGTCTCCAGGATATCCCTCTCTCTCTCTCTCTCTCTCTCTCTCTCTCTCTCACTTCATCCCTATAGTTTATTATATTCAAAGCTGTACCAGGCAGCTTTTTCAAAGATGCACCAGGAGAGGTTTAGAATGGACATTAGGAAGTATTTCTTTACCGAAAGGGTGGTCAAACACTGGCACAGTCTTCCTAGAGAGGTGGTCAATGCCCCAAGCCTGTCTGTTTAAGAATCATTTGGTCGATGCTCTTAACAATGTGCTTTAACTTTTGGTCAGCCCTGAACTGGTCAGGCAGGTCTATTCTATTCTATTCTATTCTATTCTATTCTATTCTATATAAAGTCTTACCATCACATATGCTAAAGAATGGTCCAGTCCTTAGAGGCGGTATTTAGCAAAGACATGTGCTGGGATTTATGGCCTAAATGGGAGAGTGGTACAGTTTGGTGCTCACCCAGAGCTAAACAGTGACAGAAGGAATTGCACTACGCATCTCCACATAGGCTATAGTTGAAATGTATCCACTGTATGCCGAGGAATTTTGGGATGACACATCACAGCCTACAGTTTGGTTAAGGTTTGTTTGGTTGAGCACTGCACACCTGTAACACAGGAAAGAGCCTGAGCACGCAGTTGGTTGATGATTTGTAAGGAGCAAAAATTCTGGCCTTGCCGATGCTGGTGGTAAAAGCCACCCAAATTAGTAATAAATCAGAAGAACTCCTTATAAATCATACCCCTCACCCAGCGGCTGCTTGGCATGAGGCTGTCTTTAATACAGATTTTGCAGACCTCGCAGATGTTTCTGACTCCAACTGAGTTTGTTACAAAGGGACCTTGCAATAATGTCAATCTTCATGCTGTTCTAGAAACTATTGTGCATAGTGAAATGACCTTATTAGAAGGAATTATTGAAGATAAGTAAGATATCAGTTCAAAGCCACATATAATGGGACTGAAATAGCTTACTGTGCTGGGTTTGTGTGGCGGGGTTTTGGTAGCAGGGGAGGGGCTACAGGGGTGGCTCCTATGAGAAGCTGCTAGAAGCTTCCCAGGCTCCGATTCGGACTTGCCTCTGGCCAGGGCCGAGACAATCAGCACCTCTGTGAGTAACATGTTTAAGAAGGGAAAAAGAGACTTGCGCCATGCGGGACCTACAGCAGAGAGAGGGAGAAGATGCAGACGGCCATCTGTGCTGGGCCCCCCCACCTCGCCTCACCAGGGCCAGGGGTGGCGGCTGTGGCTTGGAGCAGCTTGGAGCGCTCTGAAGTGCTTCGCTCCCAGGGCACCTGCTGGGCAGAGCTCATCCCGTCAGGAGTGCCAGAAATCATTGGGCCAGCTGGGCCCAGTGCAGCTGCAGCAAGGAGAGGGCTGAGATCTGAGAGAAATGGCTACCCAGATGCCAAGGTTGGTAAGGATGGAGCAGGAGGAGGTATGCCGGAGCTGAGATTCCCCCTGCAGCCCATGGTGAGACGGTAGGCGGCCTCCCTGTCGCCCATGAGAGAAACGGTGGAACAGTCCATGAAGAGCTGCAGCTGTGGAGGACCCCACACCAGAGCAGGTGGCTGCACCCAAAGAAGGCCAATACTCTGTGGGAAGCTTCCCCTGGAGCAGTCTGTTGGTGAAAGACTGAAGCCCATGGAAGGGACCCACATTGGAGCAGTTCATGGAGAACTGCAGCCCATGGGAAGGACTCACATTGGAGATGTTCACGGAGGACCATCTCCCATAGGAGAGACCCCATACTGGAGCAGGGGAAGAGTGTGAGGAGTTCTCGCCCTAAGGAGGAAGGAGCGGCAGAGACAGCATGTGGGAACTGACTGCAACCCCCATTCCCCATCTCCCTGCATCACTCAGGGGAGAAGGTAGAGCCGTGAAGAAGGGAGAGGTGGGGGGAAGGTGTTTTTAAGATCTGGCTTTGTTTCTCCTTATTTCTCTGATTTGATTGGTAACAAATTTAATTGATTTGTCCCCAGGTCAAGTCTGTTTTGCCCATGACCGTGATTGGTGAGAGATGCCTCCCTGTCCCTGTTTCAACCCTGGGGCTTTTTGTTATATTTTCTCTTCCCCATCCCACTGGTGGGGAGGAGTGAGCGAGCAGCTGTGTGGTGCTTAGTTGCCAGCTAGGCCTAAACCGCAATGCTTACTCACTCTTACTTGTGTCTAGCTGTAAACACAGTTCTTTTGAACAAACTTTGTTCCATCTATGCATAATCTTTTACAAAGCCTGTGCGCTAAACTAATCCGGGTTTTTATCTGCAGTTTAAAGAGGGTAGGGCCAGCACTCCTGAGAGCCATTCTTTCCATTTTCCTTAGACACCCATTCTAGGACAGAATAAAACGCCTCTGAAGTGTCTGATTCTCATTTCTGGTCAGAATAATTTGGATAATTAGCTTACACTAGACACTCGGTGTTTATAGTAGATGAGTTGAAATTCACTGTGAACATCTTCCCAACCACTATTAGAAGAATTTTCAGAATTGCTATTTCTAATGCTTTTTTTTTTTCCTTAGGACAGTTTGTATGGCATAGAGAAAATTTAGAACCAGAGCCTACAAAAGAAGCGAGAGGGCCAAGACTCCAGGCAATCAAATCCTGTCAAACAACATGAGCAATGCAAATAGTATTATGACAGGATATTCTTACATTATCCTAAATTCTACCACTTTGAAATCACCTGATTCACTTACAGAATATGAATATCTGTAGTAATCAAATCAGCATCACATGATTTCTGGGGCTCCCTGCTGTCAGCTACTGTGTAAATGAGATAAGATCAAGTACTTCATGGGAATGTTCATTAGCCCAGTTACTACAGGTGAGAAATAAGATGGATAGTTGAATAGAGGGGAAAATGCATGAAAGAATATGTAATGCTTACACAGAAAAATTCCTACAGCTGGATGCAATGGTGCTCATGAGATACCCTTTTCATATGCCAACCCTCCATTCCTTTACACTAAAGGTGCAATAAAAACTTTGTTATTGAACTGCTTAACTTCCCTAAAAATGGCAATGTCTTATAAAACTCTGCAGAACCAGAAAGCTTATTCAAACTTACTAGAATCACCCACTGATACATGGAGCAGGTCACATTATTATTATTATTATTATGTATTTCTTCACAGTGATCACCTGTCTTCATCTTTCTAGTACCTCTCCTTGTCACTGAGAAGCAGCAAGGAGGCTTTAAAGACCGCCTTTCCTTAGTCATTCTTGATAACAGAAATCAGCTGGTTGACACAAAGCACCTGGCCTTGGGAATCCATGCAGCCTGTGGCCTCATAAAAATAATGCAGGCTCCCTTCCTCTCCTGCTGCTTGCTAGTCAGCCTCCAGCTAACAGCAGGTAGGTCAGTCTAGCCATCTTATGTGTCCTTTTGTTTAAGGCCACTTCTACATACACTTCCAGACTAGCACCAGAGCCTTTCTGCCCTACTGCTAGCCACATGGTGGTAGGTACCAAAGAGTTTAGTGTGGAAAGTGGGGTCATGGAGACAGAAAGAAGCAGTGTTGTTTCAAGTCAGCAGCTGACTTAGCAGGACCACCTGGAAATCCTTTCCTCTAGCATGCCTTGCTGTTCTGTCTCATGCATCAGAAAAAAGCAGACTTGGGAGGTAGGTACCTGTACTTATGTTTGAATTTTACTAGCAGTGTAGCTATAAAAGCATAAAATGCAGCCAAACCCATAGAAAACCTGTGTGTGGAAGTCATTCTGAGCAGTGTGCTGCTGTGGCTGTACTGCTGCTAATACTGGAATTAGCTGGTTTGTGCTACACCAACTGTAGCCACTCACAGAGCAAACACAAATTTATAGTTGGTCCCTAAATATGCCTGGTATTAATGCCTTGTGTGCTACAGCTCATCTTGCACAAGGGAACTCGACAGCTCACCAGCTTGGGTCCTATGAGATGCTTTGTGTGCGTATGTGGTGTAGAAACATATCCAGGAAACCATGGTTCATAATGACTGACCTTTTAAAAATCTGGAGACGTCCTCAAGCTGAGGTATGTTATCCTCTTGGTAGCCACAGTATTTTTCCAGCTGCTGGAAAGCATCCAGGTACTGTGTACAGGCATGAGTAGGGTAAAGGCTGCTCAGCTTCCTGTAGACTTCTTTCCTGAAAAGCAAAAGCCATATAGCACAACCCATCTCGATAAAGCAGTACTTGTGTCCCATCTACAAATCCACAGAGAGGCACAAACTCCTGGCATAAGCAATAGTCTAAAAATCTGAACTAAGGACACATTGTGCTTGGAAGCTGATGTCTGGGTCCATGTAGCAAAACATAAGGGTTTTTGTTTCACTTTTCCTTCAGAAGGTGGCTTCTCTTCAGCGAATCAGTTTTATCCCTTCCTATACCCCCTTTTAATGTAACAGGACTCTAATCCTGATTCAGAAGTGTTTCTTGCTTAGGTATCAGGGTGTTAGAGGCACCAGGGAAATTCCAGGCAGAAAGTTGAGGCTGTGGCCTTCTCTATGTTGCACAGTTTAGGGATGAAACGAGTTAGGTATTTCTTTCTTCTCTATGTCAGAGTACAACTTGAAATTTGGTCCCTCCATCTTCATGCTGAAGCCTAGCCTATACTTGACTCTTACAAACTTCCTCCTAAAAAAGCACATTTTCTTATACTGAAGAGTAACATCTGGACAGACAAAGAGGTTCGTGCTTTTGCACTTCAAAATGCCTGGCATGGGCTATGTATTTGAAAGACATGCCAACTTCTTGAAGCATTTAGCCCATTATGCAAAAAGAGACCAGCTGAAGAAAAATACATATAACCAGATTTGGGCACAGGCTTCAAGCTTCTCCCAAACTTGATGGTGCTTGGATTTAGAGCTGTGGTTTGGAATATATTTAGCTGTTGCAAAATAAACAAGTAGTAAGAGGATGGCAAAGAACCTTATAGAAAGAGTTATTTTTGTTCAGACATGGCCCTAGGGTGTTAACAATTTTATAAACATTGTTTTATGAAAATTGAGATCATTCTTGGAAATGCTGGCTACGGAAAATGACCTTTTGTTGTTTTTGTATTGTATTTTTTTTTGTGATGCTATTGTTGCTATGGAGGTGATAGCCAGTCCCTAGTAATGGTTCTCTTAATTTGTACAAATGTCTTACACAGTGTGGGAGTAATGAACCAAAATTAAGGGAGAGAGGAAAACCTTAGGAGGAAAAAAAAATAAAAGAACATAGGGAAACAGTGGCTGTTGTCACTGTTGCAAAAGCTGAAGGAGACTGGGACATTTCCATAGAATAATTAGGAAAAATGAGAACTAGAGTTCAAGTGTTGTCCTGGCTTATTTCCCTATAGAATACTACTGACTTGAGTGGGATTGCATAGGAATCTGAACTAGCACACACTTCGTACCCAGACTGGAGTACAGAGAGAGCAGGCTTGTTTATACTTCTGCACGTATGGTCTCTTTTATCAAAGTATTATTCTACTGTGTGTCCAAACATCGACTACCACAGAAACATAGGCAGTCTCAGAGACTAGTGATGAATTATCCAAGGCTAAGTGTCCCTCCTCTCTAAGTACCTCTAAGGCAATCATCTAAGTCCACTCCAAAGTCAATAGTAGTAGATATTTCCAGTCAGCAATTTAGCTTGCCCTAATGTAGTGTCTCAAATGGGTGTAATGTCTCACTGTATGGAGGTGCTATCACTCAAAAGACCATTAAGCTGCTACTTGATGGTACTTCAGTCCAGAGATGGAAACTGCTGAAAGCACAGCTTGTGAAATGCTCTAGAAAGGAGCCTCATAACAACTGATGGAGCCAGCCACTTGAAAGACTTTAAAGGCAATGACCCTACTTTACATAGACTTCCCTATTCTTTTAGAAAAAAATGTCATTATTCAGCTTTATTATGAAGAACATGACAGGTGCATTCCCATAATTTTGTCCCAGATTGTCCCTTTTTCTTATATATCTTTTACCCATAAGATGTCTTTTATGACTACTTAGTTTCAGGGCCTTCCAAGAGACCTGCCTGAAAACAGAAACTCAGATCATCTGTACCCTCTGTTTTCTGAAATTCGTGTTTCTTCACTTGATTAGTTTTCATTTTTATAACCATGTTGCTACAAGCTGAAGGCATCCAACAACTCCTCAGACTGAACACCAAGGGAATTTAGTCTGTGCTATAATTTCCCATTCAATTGCACAGTGCTCAATTAAGTTGTGGTGTAATGCAGCTGACCTCAGGGCACAGCCTCAGGGGGCTGTGACAACTATTGGGAGGTCTAATTTTGGAAACAGCTTTACATAACAAGACAACCTGGGTTGCTGGGGCTGGCCGTTTGGCGAAATAGGCAGATACTGCTTTAAAATCTCTTCAGTTACCAAAGCAAGACGAATTCTAGGTGGAGAAGGGCTGGAATGACAGAGGTTGGCAACAAAAGGGAAAAACAGGAAAGAACACAAAATTAAATTTTCTTAAATATGACATTCTCACACACAATCTGATGCCAAGATTGTTGGCTGGTGGTGGCAAACATGAGCATGACACTGACCATCAATCTTAGACAACTGAAAAATGCTATAAAAACCTATTCGAGCTTAATAAAAATGTGACTGCCTGGATGAGTTGGATGCAAGGCTTCTATGTGATTGTGGGCAACACCCCTCAAGCTTTTTATGGCACAGTAGATTTTATTTAAAATAAAATAATCACTGAAAAAGATGGGATAGCTCTGTGGTTGACATTCTGGCATGAGACATCTAGTGTATGGGTTTAATTCCTGGCATTGACATAAACTTTGTATATAATTTTGGGCAAATTACTTTCGCTCTAGCTTTTTCAGTTCCACACTTACAAAATGTGGTCATCATTCTTCCTTTTTCCCACCTTTCAGCTGTCTTTCCATTTAAATGGTAAACTTTTCTGAACAAAAACTCTCTCATTATGTGCACATGTGGGACCTTGCACAATCCTGGGACTCTGCTCTTACTTGGGACATTTGGACATATTTATGTTTGTATTATCATACAAATGTGTGATTATTGCTGCTTACTGAGATTTGTTAAAGTTAGTGGGAGAAAGTGGAAACAGAGATATATGAAATAAGAACTCTGCTTTCTTTCAAATCTTCCATATACTTCACATAAAGTCTGCAAAGATACTTTAAATTGAATTAATTTTGTTCGTGTTTCAGTTTGAGGTTTTTTGAGTGGCAAATCTTCAGGAGAAACAAAGCCTCAGTGAAGAAATGCTGCACCTATGTAAAAGTAACTTGCCATCATTTCATATGACATCAAAGGCCTTTTTACAGTGTAAATAATGTATCTTGGAAGGGCACTCCAAATTTCTTTTACTTTCAGTTTGAGAGAATGATATCTATTCGTGTTAACAGCAATGAATACTTGCAGGAGAACAAGCAACGCTGTCCGTCCTATGAACGCTGGATTAGCCACATCACATGGGTGAACTTCCATCCTGTGAGTAGGCATTTTCTCCTGGTAACAGTTTTGGAAAGGTGATATTTCTGTCACCACCATAGCTATGGTTAATTTGGAGGTCAGTTAGAAGAAGTTCTACTACAGGCTCCATGTGTTTTCAGGCTTCTGATATCTTGATGGAATTGGCAAGCGTGGAGATGGTCAGGAAAATGCATTTTGCTCTGGAAAGTGAACAGTTAAGACCAATGCTGAGAATAGCTTTCTGCAAAACAAATGACCAAAAGGTGACACTTAACCAAGGAGTAAAATTTGAGATGGACAAATACGGTTTTAAAATGTTACAACTGTCTCACATTGACAGTCTTTCCTGGGACTGCAGTGGAATGGCCCAGGAGCCAGAGCGTAAGTAACAAACTCACCAAGTTGCAGTCTCCTGTGCAGTGTACTCGATGCGAGGCAAAGGGTCTCCTCTGTAATGAAGAGAGGAAATAACGCATGTGTCTGAAGCAGGTTTCAAGTTCAGTTTCCAAGTATTATTTTCTTTGCCTGTATCATGAATATTTGCTGTAATTAACATAGAAACAGCAGAAGAGTACATAATTTACAACTTCTTTTTCCTGGTAAGCTCTAATGTGTGCATTTTCTCCTCTCTTCCAGTACAGGGAGGAAAGAGAGGGATATTGTAAGAAAGGGAGCTATGTTTTGCTTTACAGAAGAAAAAAAGAGGCCTCCAAGCTTACCTTTACCTCTGCTGAAGGCAACCTAGTGACCAAAATATAGTGTGTGCCTGGAGGGTCCATCCCTGAGGGATGTGATCAGCACAGAATCATCGCAGACAAGCATTCATAAACTCATCAGCAGAGAGCAGACCAGGCATACACTGTGTGATTATCACCACTAACTTCTCTGATAGGCTGTCTTCTCTCCTGGTCCTTATCGTTGCTTCTTCAGTAGCTCTGAGGCAGTTCAGTGTGTGCTTTTGTGTTGTTTTGTGCTGTGCTAGCTGTGATATATGGTGGCGGTGAGAAAACTGTACTCAGAAATGTCTCAAGACTTGGGAGATTTCACCAGTTCTTGGACACCATGAGGATGATAATCCACAACCAGTTCTATCCACACACCTGATTGACTCTGTCAGACAGCAGTGTGATTCTGGTGAAGTTTTAGACATAAAGGCAGAAATATTTTCAATCACCTCCTTGAGACCCGAGAGGTTTTTAAGTTTTTAGGTGGCTAATGTAAATGGTTAGAGATACTTTGTAGAAACAAATGATAAAAATAACAGATTGCTTTTCTTTGTTAAAAATACGTTCCTAAACATTGTTCCTTATAGTTCCTTGAAAAATATTAGCCTCAGCTCAGGAGCTAGTCCTAAAAGGAACTGCAAAATTGAAATGAAAGTCTCATTGAGAAATCACCTCTGCTAAGACAAAATACAGCACTGAAGGAGATGTAAATACAATCCTAAGATTTTTTTATCTTAAGGTATATTTGCTGTGTTGGGTGAAAAGCCTATTTCGTATGGAGTGGAAGCTTCTGTGGCTGAATTCTGTTTTCTAAAAGTAGTCCCATTAATACACTGATGAAAGATTAAGTCTCTGGTATTTCTTGCACACAAAGATGTCTGAAAGCACATGGGGACTGCTGAAGTCTCTCTTCAGCAGCCTTGTACTTACCCTCTGTAATTAAAGACAAGGTCAGCAAAGAATGCCCTCCGTTTCTTATACTCCAGGTCAGCGTATCCCTGAGTTACAAAATAATTTGAAAAAAGTTTTACATTAAGAGACATTTCTGGGTATAAATAAATTTGCTGACAGAAGCATTCAGAAAAACTAGGCTTCAAATAGGCTGTTTTCTTTGAGGCAATGAATCTTGACACTTATGAACAGGATAAGCCAAAGTCTGCAGTCAGTTACATCCGTGACATTTTGGTGAAAATCTGGGGCCTGTGACCAGGAAGGAGAGTAACATGGCTTGGAGGGAAGGTTTGGAGTAATTCGTAAACACTGCATAACAAACCATTACATTTACAGTCAAATTTAAACACAAATCACATTAAAAATGGAATTGAATTAGGTGCGTCACTTCTGTTAGGGAAGAGGTGAAGCTCTGAAACACAAAGCACGAAGGTTGCAGTACAGGGCTGTGATGGACATGATGGTATCAAGCCTAGTACCACCTTTCCAGAGAAAGTACACTGTGCCTGCACAGTACTCTGCTCTTTGAGAGAAGAGATCCTCACAGGCTAGAAATCATTAGATCCACCGCTGAATCTGTAGAAATTAGAGGCTTTCTTCTCAATCCTCCCTTGTCCATTTATCACTGTGTTATGATAAAGACAGATTCAGTGGTATCTGTTTAAAGGGGCAGTTTACTTATTAAATACTGGAGCTTTCTCCCCCCACCAGTGTTTACTAGAAGTTGATCTTCAAGCAAGCTTCTCCAGCTATTAAATATTAATAGCCAAGTGGAGTCAAATCCCTTTGAATTTTACATCATTCATAATATGAAGAAAATCTGAAATCTGGCACTGTGTTACTAATATAACTCATAAAGCAGTGTTGATCAGCATCACTGTACAAATATTCATTATTCTAAAATATTCAGAATTTACTGGAACCACTTTGAGCACTACGAGCCAAATTTCTCCCTTAGGTTTATTCACATAATTTTCAGTGTAGCAATAACAACAGTAATACTGCAGTTAATGAGTATTGTGTGTGTGAATCTGAGGAAAGAACTGGATCTTGAGAGCGTGTTTATTTTTGTTGTGTTACGGATATGTTCATTCAGATGCCACCCTTGCTTGTCAGTAGCTATAACAAGTCCGTGGAAAAGCCATTGGGCCAGGCTAGCATTGATGCAGTGACCTCTCAGCTTTGTCTCTGCTGTTCCTAGGGCTCTGTACCCATCCCCTGAGCAGCAGGAGCCTCCCTGGGGACCACTACAGCTAGTGTCGTGGTGCCCCAGAGACTGGTGTCACAGTGTATTTCGTTTGCTTTTCTGGCTGTTAAAGAGATAGAAAAGAACAAAGTGAAGCTGTAGAGATGGGCAGCCCAAACTGCCTGTTCATTAGCAAATGTATGTGCAAAATCTCTGCTGAGCTACCTGTCCATCAGCATATTTGATACTTTCCTTCAACCTGTCCTTTTTTGAGCCATGTTCAGCAGCACAGTAAATGAGCCTGTGTTGTGCTCCCTTCTGTTGCAGACAAACGATTTTCAGTGCCTGAGCCAACTTGTTTCAAGCTAGGTATTTCTACATTGCACTGCATTTTGCAGCGTAGATTTATCCCCAATCAATACTTCAGTATCTGCACTGCTGGTGCTTTCTCTCATCCTCTTCAGTGCTCAAACATCCTATTTGGCAAAGTAGGAGGGGAGCTTACTCGAGTTCAAAGAATTCTCCATATGCCTTCATTTATCACATGAGAAACAGTCTCAGAGCTAGCTAGGGAAAATAATAAATGCTTGGATTGTTTCTATCAGAACAATATGAAAAAGAATGAAATACATCCCAGTTAAGAAGGATATGAAGCTCTCCTAGAGCATCGTAGTTTAATAAGTGATTCTCAAAAATAGAAGATAACTTGTAAAGGGTTTTTTTTTGTACCACACAGAATTGTACATAGCTAACAATATTAACATTGTATAGGTTAATGAAAGGGTCTAAATAGAATTCAGATATTTAGAGAAGGGAATGACAAAATCTCGTAGATTCTGTTGGCACCCCTCTAAATCTTCTTTGCATTTTTCAGTACGAAGTCATAGAATCATAGAATGGCATAGGCTGGAAGGGACCTCAGAGATCATCTAATCTAACCTCCCTGTCATGGGCAGGGACACCTCTCAACTAGATCAGACTACTCAAGGCTCTGTCCAACCTGGCCTTGAACACCTTCAGGGAGGGGGCATCCACAACTTCTCTGGGCAATTTATTCCAAAGTCTTACCACCCTCATACTGAAGAATTTCTTCCTAAGATCTAATCTAAATCTGTTCTCCTTCAACTTAAATCCATTTCCCCTTGTCCTATCAGTGGACACTCTTGTAAAAAGTCCCTCCCCAGCCTTCCTGTAAATTCCCTTCAGGTATCGGAAGGCAGCTATTAGGTCCCTCCGAATGGTTTTTTTCCTGTTCATGCATCACTTCTATGTGATGTTTGGCAGAACACTTCACAACAATTCCGTGACCTACCTCGGCAGTCAGAAAATGGCACTTTGGAGTCCTTTATTTGTCTGTATCTAACTCATATCTCATCTATACTATAGTTAGAAAACTTTTATGAGAAACGAGTCTTTGTTTGCTTGTCTGTTCCCAGTACTTTGCCTTACTATTATCATCACTCTACGGTGCATATTTTTCCTCTTCCTTCTCTAGAGTTTCTACTTATGGCAAGGCAAAGGGTATGCACACAAAACTATTATGAGTAAAGCTCTTTTTGTGGCCCATTTAATCTAGACATGATGCCTGAATCCAAGGCAAAGCCCATCACAAGCATTCTAACAATATTTTGCAGACTAGTATCAATAAATACTGCCAAAATCCTGGCTCCAAACACCTTGCTAAAAGTCAGGTGTAAATTTGGATAATAATCTTTCCGACTTGCTTCCTATATTAAACTTAGATGCTTACCTCAACTGAAATCACTAGACCTTTTGAGCTTCTCCAGTCACATTTAACTTTCAGTTCAGGTATCCATTAATCAGTGCTGCCATGTATTTATCTCATTTTCTGTCTAGATTATTTTTGCAAGTTTAAGCATAATACTCCCTCCTGTGGGATCTGAGGACCTGGTATTTATTAGTGACTAGCTCTTTGCTACTTGTTCTCACTACCATCCTATGTACATCTGCACTTGAATAAGATTCCTGGCATATGTAAAATTAAAAACGAAGATATGGAATATCTGAAAGGTCAAAACATAGAAAACACAAAAAGCAGAAGGCTAGGGAACTTGACCCTTATGTGGACCAGCTAGTAAAAAGTGGACTTACTTCAAATGTATCAGGGTTGAAATAATAAACAAGAGATTTTATTAAACTAAACAATGAAATCGATTAAATGCAAACTCATGCTAAAGAATATGTTGAATAGAAATTACTTCAGTGTGTATCTGATGTTAATCCTATGTACCTTGATGAATTAGGACCTGTAAGCTTTTCTCATTAAGTTATTCATTCTGTGCTCCCTAATTCTGCTAAAGATCATTCTTTATCTCATCCTTCATTTTTTATGTCCTTTCATGAGTATTTATTTACTCCTGAAATGTTCCTTACAAAAATGTCTTTACAGAGAGTTTCTTTTTAAAAAGTGAAATAACAGTGATGTCAAACTTACAGGGTGACCATGGTCCAAACTGGGATCATATTTAGTGATCATATGGTGACACTTGTCTAGATCTTGGATTTTCCTGGGGAACCAGGGCACTGGAGAGAAAGCAACAAAAGTTAAATGAGATAGCATCAAATAATTTTAAAAAGACACAAAAAGTTAAAGCTGTGCTGAAGATTACAAGCTTTCTTTTCATCAATATCTAAGAATATTTATATCTACTTGTCACCGTATGTCAGCAATTGACTTCATTTGCTGACCAAACTGGCAGACTGGATGAAAAATTATCTGAAACTAACTTGCAATGATAATCTCTCAGTTTTAATTAGTATAAACAATTTTAAAAGCAAAAACATTTCTTTTTAGGCCAAATGAGATGTTCTGTTTGACACAGCACAACAAATTTATTTCTATATTTTGGATTTAAGAAAATATTTTGATCTTGTCTAAAAAGCAGTCTTAAATTTTCATACCTTTAAGAGTTAAAACATTTTAAAAGGAAAACACAATTTCTAGAAACAAAACAGTCCAAGAAGTATCCTGACTTCAAGTTTTTTCCTTCTGGCTCATTTTTACTTTTTTTTCAGTGTCATGATTTAATCCCAGCCAGC
This sequence comes from Tauraco erythrolophus, assembly GCF_009769465.1. NCBI lineage: Eukaryota > Metazoa > Chordata > Aves > Musophagiformes > Musophagidae > Tauraco > Tauraco erythrolophus. The sequence continues at coordinate 64,788,314 of NC_141468.1, read as the reverse complement.
AACTGAGCACCACACAGCCACTTGCTTATTCCTCCCCAGTGGGATGGATGAGAATTGTAAGAGTAAAAATGGGAGAACTTGTGGGTTGAGACAAAGACAGTTTAATAAGATAGAAAAAGAAAGGGAGATAAAAATAATAATAGATATACAAAACAAGCGATGCACAATGCAATTGGTCACTACTCACTGACCCATGCCCAGCTAGTCTCGGAGCAGCAGTCGCTGCTCCTGCAGCCAACTCTCCCAGTTCATATACTGAGCATGTCATCATATGGTATGGAATATCCCTTTGGCCAGTTTGGGTCAGCTGTCCTGACTATGCTCCCTCTCAGCTTTTTGTGGACCTCGTCTCTGGGAGAGCAAAGGAAGCTGAAAAGTCCTTGACTTAGTATAAGCAATACTTAGCAATAACTAAAACATCAGTGTGTTATCAACATTATTCTCATATTAATCCAAAACACAGCACTATACCAGCTACTGGGAAGAAAATTAACTCTATCTTAGCCGAAACCAGGACATTGAGCAAAATTATTCTAGCATTAGCTGAATTTCCAAACAGTTTCCTTCCCCTGAAGTAGAGACCTTTTCTGGTGACTAAAATAAAAATAGAATGTGCTCATTTTAATTTAAGGCCCATATTTATAATCAATGAATTCAAATAATACTGAAAAAAGACAAAGTTATACTGTTTTCTGAGGTCAGACTGATGCTGTTGATCAGGCTTAGTGTGTTACAACTCAGAAAAGGTCCATTTGGGGTCATCTTAGTCTCATACTTCACAATAAATCAGGCATTCCTGTTCTGAATGGCAAATTTAGCTTTAGCCCTATTATATTATAACCAGACACAGTCAGTTCACAAAGGTGCAAGGCTACAAACACACAATGATGTTGGGAAATTTCAGGTCTTTCATGCAGTTATAGCCAATACTAGTCTGACAGATGTCTTACAGAACCCAGAAGTTTTTTTCTGAGACTTTGTCTTTGGCTGTACCAATAGTCCTGCATGCAAGATGCCTGTCATGCCATCTACAGCCATATCTCCTGAAAACCTGTACCTGATCGTAAGTCCTCCAGTGTACGTTCCCATACACATCTTGCCTATCCTTTACTGAGTCCTGGGAGAGAGGGCAGATGATAGGCTAAAAGAGAGGAGAGGAAGGACCATGGCAGAACCCTTGGCCTGGCCACAAAAGTGGATGCAGCCAATAAAACAGGGATAGTGCTGACAGATGTCAGTTTGGCTATATCTGTCTCTGCTTCATGGAAGCAGAGATAACCACTGCTTTTCTCAACCAAATACCAAATTAATTTGGGTTCAAGTCACTGTGGGCAGGGTGTTGTCTCATCACTGTCCTTCAGCAAGCTGCATGAGAAGGCCTATCTGGCTCACCTAAAAACTCCCAAGAAAAGAATTAAAAGTCCATGTGGGAAAAAAATAGATTAATCCAGGAGATGGAGCCTCAGGTGACAAGTGTAACCAGAACTTACACACTTGCATCTTCCCAGTAAAATGATTGCTGACCAGTAAGAATGTTTGTATAACTTAGAAATGTCCTAGTTACCAACATGCTCTAACAGGCATCTGCAAACCCCACTAAAAAGTGAAGCTGCTCTAGCCTCTTTCAAGAAGATGCACTGCCGCTTTCAATAAAATATACCAGTAAAATGAGCCACTAGCCAATCTTAAACCTAGGGGCTAACTGAGCTGAAAGTCCTCGGACATTTTAGGACTCCCAAATTCACCTCAATAGGACCAAAACACAAAAAGCTTTAAAGCCAAAACCAACAAATCCCCAGTTCTTGCTGGTGCCCACACCTACGGTGTCTCTGTGGGCCACAAATACCAAATCTCCGATGCTCTTATCTTGAAATCAAATGAACTGCTTATGACATTACAGAATTCTGGGATCTGAAGCACCCAGAAAAGACTCTTTACAAAGTAAGGAGTGATGTGTGTAAGTCTGAGCTAACTTAGAAACAGAAAGACTGTGACCATTTGCATTGCAAGTATATTATTTCTAGCATCATTACATCCAAAATAAGCCTGATTACTTTTGTGATTGCTGTTCAAAACCATAAGAAAAAGGAAAATATGAAAAAAATATGTCTTAGTATTCCTCTGCTTTAACCATAAACACACCCTCTTTTAACAGTCCCTTGTTTTTATTGTAGATCCCAGTCCTAGCACATCTGAAACTGCTATTTCTGAGCACAAACCTCCCAACTCCCAAGAAAATCCTAAAGAAACGCTCCTTCAGCTCTAAAATCCTCTTTTGCTCTCCAGTTTCCCTGATGACAGTGATACTTTTGATATCTCCACAGCCCCTGATAACAGCTTGACGTGAGCTGCCTCTCACCACTAGCCTGAAGGTGAATTTCAGGCAACACCCAAAGGTATCCAGACAGGACTATATTGGCTAAAAGAGCCCTGGGGATTTCTGCCTGGCCTGGTCAAGAGTGGGAAACCTCAAGGAAATTCTGTATTCAGAGAAGTCAACCTACGAGCTGGACCTTCAGCCTTCTCACCTGTCAGGGGTACTTCTGGCATCCTGAGGATTGTATTAAAGGTCTCTAAAAGCTGGTTGTACTCACTCATCCCCAACCTGCCTGTAAACAAGAAAAATACCCGTCTGTCTCTGGCAAACTCATTTCCCATTCTGATGACTGATAGGAATGGTGACTCAAATGTAGCACAGGCAGTGGAGTAGCCACTTGCAGCACTTTGCCAGGCAAAATACTGTTCCTAAAGTGCAACCTTTGAAGCTGCACAACCTCCAGACAAGCTTTTCATGTGTCTGGGAAAACGCCTGATGCTCTGTTACTCCAGATTTGGCAGCAGGTCTGTTCTCTACAAGAAGTTCATCCCCTGGTTCTTCCAGCCTGCTGATAACATGCAAACTTTCTGCTGATCTTCTCTCCCTCTTGCACTCTGGAAACTTCTTACAGCTTGTTGCCTTTAGTACCCTTTAGTGAAGGAGCCAATCTACATCCAGACAGTCCTACTGATCCCAAAGAGCAGTAGCCAGGACACCATAAACAGACAGCTACTGCTCCTTTTAACAAAACCAGCGCAATACACTACAAGATAATGAAACATTCAGACCCTCTGCTATATCACTGCATTCTCATCAAGTATCTGTGTTCACTCTGCAGAGCTTCAGAGAAGTCAGTTTTCTGCACAGCTCTCAGCCCACAGTCTTCCTGTCGTTGAGGAGTTTCCAGTTTCTCCTCAGCTTCTTGTTTTGCTGCTCTGTCCTTCTCATCTCCCTTTTTGCTGGAAGGCTTTTCTCACTTTAATTCTACTGGCTATGACAAAATGCATCGCTCTCCACACCAATGGGAATGGCCTTAATTCAGGGAAAACATCCACGCAGTGAAGGAAAATGAATGCACCTGCTTTCCATACTAATTAAATTACTATTATGAAGCTAAAGCTAAAAAAGTTACTGCAAAAAGAGACAGAACAGCACTAACAGATGCATGTTTCTTACCTTTGTCTTCTCTGCTAGTTTTCACATCCTCTGCTACTCTCCGTAAGGAGGTGATAAGGATACTAATATCAGCACTGTGAACTTCACATTCAACATAAATGTCAAGATCATCAGCAGAGTTCCTGGGCTTTTTGGCTCCTCTGGTTTCGAAGTGATGCATCTGAATTCCAAACATCTGCAAGAGCCAGATGTTCATATGATGACGCTTCTCCAACGACTGACAATCCAGGTAAGTCTAGATACACTTCTACAATGTCTTTAAAAGGTGACTAAAAGAGGTCTTAACAAGAAGTGCATGTTAAGCAATGAAGCCTAATAATGCCCAGTTTAGAGGGAGCTAAAATGAAGGCAGAGCTAAAGATTCAACTCTGTAGAATTTGGCAGAGATAGGTGGAGATGAAAGATGAGATACTGATGACTGTAGCATTTCATCTGTTCAGAAATAACAAATGAGTGGCTGGGTAACTCTTAAGACCCTGGCAGAATGAAAGCAGATCGATTGATGTATAATAACACCATAATCAGTAAATAATTGCCAACGATTAAAAATAAGTAACAAATACAATACTTTTCTTTTGAGTTATTCATTTTCACAGATGAGAGGGAGCACCTGGTAGGGATACTTCAAGTGCCCAGAATATACAATGCTTGTATGGTTTACAGCTTTTGTATTCCCTATATCTCCTGCCAAACATGCAGAGAAAATTCATTGGCTCCTAACATCCCCACAGGCTGAGTGCTTGAAATGCTGGCCTGTTGTTTAGTCGTGGCTGGCCACCACAACTGCTAGAAAGAAATAATAGTTTGGTATCTGCTCTAACAGCCCTTAGATAAAATGATGATTCTTCTAAATGACTGTGCCCAGCTGCTCTCTCCCTCCAGAGCACTCTCCTGCTTCACCTGGAGAGGCCAGCCAACCTCTCTGAGCAGCTGTAGAAAAACAGGGACGATGAGAAAGAGGGAAGGCAGGTGGAGGCATAAGTCAGGCAGGGAGTAGGAGAAAGGTGAGAGAGGGGGAGATGCAGGTTGTGAGAGAAGGCAATAGGGACAGAAGAGAGAGCTCAGTGGAGGAAGGGAATGGTTAGGTCTGTACCTCAAAGACTCTGGCTGCCCTAGAGAGCTCCATCTTCCTCACGTTGCAGAGAGTGAGACTCAAGATGAGAGTGGCTCTGCCATCCTCCCTGTTGGAGTCCAGGCTGCCTCGTCTGTTCAAAGACTCTATACCATGCATCTCCTTCTCCTTGCTGGCCTCTTCCTTTTGGCTTGAGATCCCCACCAAGTCAGTCTTCATTGGGAGACAGGGGAGTGGATTGCAATTGCCAGATGTTGAGTGGAAACTGCCTGAGGATGTGAGTGCTTCTCCCAGAGCAATGACCAGGGGATGTGGTGGGACTGGAGATGCAGCTTGTCTATGTGGGTGGTTAGATCAGAGCTGCCAGCCAGCAGCGAGGCAAGGTGGTTGCCAGTGTGTTAGATGTGGGGACATTTATGTTGGCCACGCCAGACACATCAAGGGAAACTGTCTGCGTAGGATATGCGCAACAGCTCAAGATAACCCTCCTCCTATAGGTAACTTCAAAGCGGGGACATCCTGCTCTGTTTGAAGGTGTCTGCAAGCCATTCACCCCTGGAAATGGGCTCCTTTGTGGAGAGGCAATTAGTGAGCTCCTTTTACATCTGCCAGTCTGGACTGTCCTGCATAATGTCTGCGATTGTCCTTTCTTCCCACTCTTACCTTATTGGGGACCTCTGCATTGACCATGCCCCCAGGAAACCAAAGGGGTGTCTCACCCAACTCCTAGCCCAATCCAAGTGATGTCTCCTCTGCACAGACACAATTGTTGGAGCGCCAGAGATACCTGAGCCAGAGTCAAAACTCATTGTCTACTTCTGAGCTTTTGCTGCCCACAGGATCTGACCTGTCCTACCCTAGCCTCACACAAGTTGAGTGCTGCTTCCAGCCTAAGTTCCTCTTTTGGAGTCTGTTTTTGTCACGATTTCATCTCCAGTGAAATAGACTCTCAAAAAGCTCAGGATCACATCTTTCTAACAACTGGCAGGGAAAGCTCAGGGAGGATTCATCTCTGCTCCTGCTGGGGCATGGCGTCCCTTGATGTCCATAAACATGTTTCTAGGTATGAGCACTCGTATCTTCATACCCGAAGATACAGTGTGCTGGAACATCTGTGAAAGATGTCTGCAGGACCACATGGAAGGCCGTCTCTCTGTCCTCCCTTTGCAGATGGAGCCATCTCTGATGTGCCCCTTAGCTGATCCTGGCTGGTTCACACACCCCAGCACTGTATTTCTCTTGCCTCTTCCCTCGCCAGGGAAGTTCAAGACGGTGCGACAAAATTTTGTTCTCCAGAGCACCATGTTTCCCTTTGGCCCAACGCAGAGCACTGGGAAAGTCTCACTTTCCCCACCTATGGCCTGGCTAAGACAGAAAAACCCACGGGACATTTTGGAGCACCGTGCCCAGAAGGCATGTCTCAGTGTCCTGAGGAACACTGGCCCATCCAGACCTCAGGCACTGTGGGTTTTGCAGGGCTCGGTGCGGGCCAGCCCGGGAAGAAGCGCCCTCCCGGGCCGGGCCCGGGCGCCGCGGGGCTGGCGCCGCCCGCGGGCGGGGCGGGGCGGGGCGGGGCGGGCCGCTGTCCGCGGTGCTGAACGCGGCCCGGCCCCGGGCTGCGGCACTCGCCCCTCCGCCGGCTGCCCCGAGCCCCCCGGCCCGGCTCGTGTCCCCGGGGGCTGCGGCAGGGCAAGGGGGCGCTTCGGGGGCGGCTGAATTGCAGCTGCAAACTGAACTGAAGGGGAAAAACTCTCTTCCCTCTCCCACATTCCCCGGCAGTGGTGGCAAGGCTGGGCAAAGGAGAACAAGCTGAGCTGAATACGACTATCTGAGTGCAGACTGGACCCTTTCCCATGAAGGGTGAGTGCATGCATCCCCGCACCCAAACAACAGGCATGGCACAAACGACAAAGGGTACGAAGTCTCCTACTCCAGCTACATGTGGACACGTAGGTGAAAGCCTTAGGGCTTGAGGTGCATGTTTAAGGCACTGGTTACAAATACTGGCAGAGCAGGGCCATCAGGCTCCTATGGCTGTCTTTATGTTCTAGTGTCAGAGTCCCATCTCTACATGTTTGTACAGCACTAAGTATGATGATCCTGTATGCGAATTGAGGTTTCCTTATGGAGCCAGACCAGACTCATCAACCAGTGTGACAGTTGAAGCGCTATATGCAGAGCTTACACCACGACTTCGGCTTTGCAGACCATTGCAGAACCAGCACAGAGCTGCCTGGCTCTCCAGGTGGTGAAATGTCCTTCCCCAGCCAGTGGAAACTACAATACCACCTTGAATCCATTCTTGGGGCAGGCCCAGGAAGGGCTCACCCACAGTGTAAGTCAGCTCTGCTGAGACACCCCAGAGTCCTGCTTTCAGCTCTTTTGGAGACCTCTAAGAGTGCAGGAGGAGAGGTCTCAGGCCAGGTGCTGCTCTTTAAAGGGCTATGTGAGGACTGGGGCGCAGTGTGTAATCCTTTCCCATGGGGACAGGCAGCTTCTCCCTGTAGAAGGTGGGGATGTCCCACTCTAAGAATAGGCTCACCCCTTCTCATGCAGCCCCTGGGGTGGGTGCTTTAAAAGGCCATGGCTGATGACCACAAACAACTTGCCCATTTTTGATCCGTTCCCATCGCAAATATCTCCACCCTCTATAAGCACAGTGCTGTTCATTTGAGATGGATACAGTATTAATATTTATGTTTATTTAGGTTATTTAAATGGTTACATTTGAATATTAAAAAAGTCTTTTCTGCTAATTGCCAGCATGGTTTGAAGCAGTGAAGAGATAGGCTTTAAAAGCATGCACTCCTCTGGAGTGCCCTTGTGCTTAACCCCTCTTCCAACAATTTCTGCATCCTTTGAGCAATAAAGCATCCCTACTCCAAGGCTGCTGTCATATCTAGGCATCTGGAGACTACCTCCCTGTGTAACCTGTAGGCCTCCCTGTGTAACCAAAGGGCGTCTTCGGTCACCTGAAACAGAGCTGGAGATGGGGACGTCAAAAAAGTGTGATCACAGTGGGATAGACGAGAGGAAGGTTTCTTTAAAAAGTTGCTTGAGTTAGGTGGTTAGGTTAGTCAGAGTAGCATACAAAGATGTAGATTATGTAAAGGTAGAGCAATCAAGGCTTTGCTGTACATTTCTAGGTAATTACACACACCAAGAGATTTCTTTCAATATCAGTTTCACTTTAAAGCTCCATTATCTTGTCTGGATGAGTGATAACCAGTGCAAGATATCTTTTTTGGTGATGGAACCCGCCTCAAATGGGCGTTTCTCCCTACCTGGGTATTTAATTCTGATCCATCTGTGTGGTTATCTTACAAAGAAGAGTTACACTGGCCAGATAACGCAAAAAGCATTTTGCTAAACAACTTTAATTTTCTTTAGCATGGAAATAAAAAGTCACTCATTAAGAAGTACTATTTAAAATGCAACTTATTTTTACTATTTAAAGCACATATGCATAAGCTAATTTATTCTGCAATAAAATCTACTTTCAGTATATTTCGCCTGCTTTTAAAATACTGAGCATTGAACTTTTTCTTATCTCTTAGTCTTGCTGAGCAGCTGTGTTATGCTGCTTTGGCTGGAGTTATTGCTCATTTTAACCTGCATTAAGGGACACAGAATCAGACATATGGCATCAATACTCTTTAACCATTCCACTTGCACATAAAAGACAACCATGAATCCTGGATTCTCAGTATCAGATTTACTGCTGTCACTCATAACAACAGCCAGAAGCAGAGGAGCTTGGAAAGCTATCTGAGGATTAGTTTGAAAGACTTTACACTTGGGAAGAAATTGTCTCTTTGTGGTACACAGTTACCTTATGGGTCCTATTATATTAAGAGAGAAAAATATGGGCTTTCACACTGAAAACACATGACAAGCAGGGTTGAAAGATCTACACGGATATTGTCATAAGAAAAAAAAAAAGAAGGAAAAAGATACAGAGATAAAAAAGCTTACTTCAAAGCACCAAAACGATACCATTTTGCATAAGTATATATATCTATCGAAAAGGATTCCAGCTGGTATTCTTAGATCAATGTTATTACCTGCCATAAATATAATGGAAACAGCTGTACTTGCTATCTTCCTGCTATCTTCTTGCTTACATTAAAACTCCATTGGTTTTCAAACTATAAATACAAGAGTAGTACAGTAGTAGGTATGAGATTTGTGGACTTGCAAATCCCTCTCCTTCTTTGAGTCTTCTAGTAGAAATGTGGCTCCTGAATCATGTCAGTATCATGATACAGAATTGTTTCAAGCTGGAAATACTGTTCTGCTTTACTTCACTTCCTTCAGTTCCAACTTACAAACACTAATCTCCTCCTTCCTTCAACTAGGGAGCTACAGGGAGGCATTATACAATGTAGACAGGTCCAAGAGGGCATTTAGCTGCTTTAAGTGAAAGTTATTGGATAAAATAGAGAAACAGATTTCTGAACATCCCTCTCTTTGTGGCTCAACCGTTGGGTTAAGATGGAATTTCTTCTGTTTGCTTCTTCAGTCGAGCTATACTCTGAGAAGAATAAAACTGCTTTAACCAAAAAAGGGAGATTAAAGCTCAAGTGAGAGAAGGAAGGAGACTCCAAAACAGACCACAACCTAGGAGCTATCTCAAAAGAGACCATGTTTGAGTTTGAATGCACTCGCACTGAGACACAGCTAACCCAGGTCTTCCATAGCTTTGGTGGGGACTCTAGTCACAGATACAGTGAGTTAGGAGTTGGAAGGCTCTGATGTCTCCAGCTGCATTGTAAGAACCACTTCTCCTTCATTTCCAAGGTGTTGGCATCCACCTTCTGGACTATGAGTCCAGAAAGTTAGGAGACACCTTGTAGCAGTTCTGAGTAAAGCACTCTCAGAGAAGGACAAACACAACACAAGGTAGTCTTCACATGTCAGCCTTCCACAGTGATTAGCTGAGTATGTCTATTAAGAGAGATCTCCCCTTTCTGTAAGCTGGCTGGTCCTGAGTCAGCTATGAATCTATGCTGTTACACAACATTACAGCCAGAACAGCTCTGAGACTGAACTAATAGGGCATTGATGTCCTGTTAAAACATCTGTGTGGTTTCTTGCTTGCACAAAGTATTGACAAACTGACCTCATATCCAACTGCAAACAGGCACACAGACTTGCCTTTAGGTAACTCCCCTCTGAAGGGACTTTTTTGTGGGTTGTGTACTGAGGCACAGACTCCATGCCCTGGATAGGCAGCCTCAGTGCCTTGCTTCAGGACTCTGCTCTGCGAGCCAATGCCACATCATAGCATGCAGCTTTCCTGACCTGCACAAACCTTTTGGGGATTGGTGCTTATGCAAATACAGTATATATATTCACGGTGATAAATTTTTGTTAATGACATTACAGCATACTTGCTGTCTTTTCTGCTAGCATCTGTGCTTTGGATCAATGGAAACACCAGGTTCTTGAGAAAAAAAGAAAAAAAAGTGTTATTTCAGGATAGAGGTGCTTGTGTGTAAAAGCAAATGTATAGAGGGCCAAGCAGTATATGTATATCCCCTGAAAGCTGTAGAGCTTGGGACTCCATGGGAACCTTGCACAAATGTGAGGGACTGAGGGTGAGAATGACTGTGGGAGAAAGCAAAGTGGATTATCCTGTTAATCATTGCTATCCTGTCCCTGGGCCCAGGGTGGTAATACAGCCTCACGGCTGCAGCAGACTATAGCTCTGCATGGTGGAGATCTTCTTCTGCTAACCTCCAGCACAAGAGATACAGAGACTTTCCCCAGATTCACACAACTCAGGTCATTTTTATGCATCAGTGAGAAAAAATGGATTAGTGTCTGAAAGCCAAAAGAGTTTAAGGGTCACTTGCAGGTGCCTCTTTCTCTGCTAATCTATAATAATAAAGATATATAGCATAAGCATTCATGCAGTACACAGGAAGATAATAGACCAAGGCTAGATGAATACTGGCGGTTTCTTGTCAGTAGCCAGTGATTAGCAAGTTACAGCAAATCTTCATTTTATCTTCTGGAGGGCATTGCAAAGGATCCCCATCTCACCTGCAAAGGAAATAATCAGAGCTGTTAATCCAACAGCTAACCCATTTCTAACACTCTTGTATATATCTAACCTTCATATCCATTCCCTGAAAGAATAAGGTGAACAAAGAAGTGCTAAATTGGAAATGTTTATTAGAGTCTTACTGGAGTTAGATCTGCAGAGTCAGCCCTTTGCCTTCACCAGCCATACAAGGATGGCTCACAGGACCAGAGGTGCTGGTTCTCAGCAGGCTAGCCAATTTCAGGGGGAAAATGCATCAGGAAAAAGGTTAGAATGGCAAATGGAAGTGTGATTAAAGCCAAGCTGCTCCTTTTCTTCCTTATTGAGAACAGCTAGAGCCACACATCACAATCCATCATAAGGCCCTCCCGCCTTTCCTAGCACCTCCACTAAACTGTATTTCAGATGTAAAAAGCTGCAGTAAAGTGGAAATGCTATTTTGAAGCTTGACTACAATTAGGAAGCAATTTTTGCATCAGAAAGGATATGTATGCTGCTTTATCTTGCACAGGCTCAGAGCATTAAATGCAACCAGAAGAAATTTGCTTTGTGGTTGCTATTTCTGATTCAAGTTTTGAGGAATTCAGGGTAACGAATCTGTAATTTCTTACTATTGATAGTGTCGGCTAAGTTCTTCAGCTGCTTTGCATTGTCCAAGACTTCAATCCTTTGGGTGTAGGGATTATACCGAACAGAGAAAGGACGAGGGATCGTTTGAGCAAATTTCCTGAGGCAAAATACAAATAACATACAAAGTTAAAAAGCTCCTTTTTTCAATAACTCACTCTTTTCTTTGTATGTGCATTTGTTGATGAAGGGAATAAGAAAATCTGCAAGAGGAAATAACTGAAATTCCTGCTGAGTGATCTGAGACCTACAGCATTCTGTAACACGCTTGAATCTGGATTTGTTCTTACCCTCTTTGCTTTTTTCCAAGCAGGACTAATTATTCTATTGGCATGGCAGTTGGTATCTACCAACTATGTAGCTATCGAGATTTGCCGGACTTGAAAACTTTATTGTCCTTTCCTTAACGCAAAGTATAGGAATCCTGATCCAAGTCTGCCATTTCTGGGAAAGTAAAGTCATAGATTCATAGATTCATAGATTCATAGATTCATAGATTTCTAGGTTGGAAAAGACCTTAGAGATCATCGAGTCCAACCATCCCTAATCCCCATTAAACCATATCCTCAAGTAGCTCATCCACCCTATTCTTAAACACATCCAGGGATGGGGACTCAACCACTTCCCTGGGCAGCCTATTCCAGTGGCTGACAACCCTTTCAGAGAAGAAATACTTCCTAACATCCAACCTGAATCTCCCCTGACTAAGCTTATGCCCATTTCCTCTTGTTCTATCTCCCATCACTAATGTAAAGAGCCCTTCCCCTAACTCCCCACCATCTTTTCTCAAGTATTTATAGGCCGTAATCAGGTCTCCCCTCAGCCTCCTCTTCTCCAGGCTAAACAGCCCCAACTCCCTCAGCCGCTCCTCATAAGTTTTATTTTCCAGCCCCTTGACCAGTTTAGTCGCCCTTCTTTGGACTCGCTCCAGGAGCTCAATATCTCTCTTAAAGCGAGGGGCCCAAAACTGGACACAATATTCCAGGTGCGGCCTCACCAGTGCCGAGTACAGGGGCAGGATCACTTCCCTGCTCCTGCTGGTCACACTATTCTTGATACATGCCAGTATCCCATTGGCCTTTTTGGCCACCTGGGCACACTGCTGGCTCATATCAAGCCGGTAGTCAACCAACACCCCCAGGTCCTTTTCCGCCAGGCAGCTCTCCAGCCACTCCTCCCCGAGCCTATAGCGATGCTTGGGGTTTTTATACCCCAAGTGAAGGACTCTGCACTTGGCCTTATTAAAGCTCATGCCATTGGCCTCAGCCCAACGATCCAGTCTGTTCAAATCCCTCTGAAGGGCCTCCCTACCCTCGAGCAGATCGACACAGCCTCCCAGCTTGGTGTCGTCCGCAAATTTACTGAGGGTACATTCAATCCCCTCATCCAGGTCATTGATAAAGATGTTAAACAGAACGGGACCCAGCACTGAGCCCTGGGGAACCCCACTGGTGACCGGCCTCCAGCCGGATTTAGCCCCATTTACCACCAAGTCAAGTACCCATGCCATCCTGGCATATGAAGGAGCAAGCAAAGTGCTAACTTCTGGCACGGTTGGTAGTAGCTTCCAAGTCACTGCAAAGATAGGAGATAGTCAATGGAGTGAAGCAGCACTCTTGCCATCTCTTATTTGCAGCCTTCCCTACTGCAAAATAGTTAATGCTGTGGCAGAAGCATTAAGATGTTGGTATCTTGGGAAAACATTAATTTGCATAACCACAGAACTGTGGAATGGAGGACTCTGAATGGGATGAGCTGGTCAAAGCTATTGTTCCAGGCTCCTTGTAGACCTCAGCAGGATACGGGCTTACATATCTGCTTCAGATTACTGAAGTTACTGCCGAAAGAGGAAGGAAAGCACGCAGCAGTTGATTATGGAGCCCCACTATACAGACTGTGACTCAGCATGGTAAATCCCAGATGCCCAGAACAGTGGAATACGCTGGATGCCACCTCCACATTGCTTCTTCAGTTTAGTCCTAATTATTATCAGCTAAGGCCATTGTCTCAAACAGAGTTCAGTGTGAGCAGGCCACGAGGTGTAATAGTGGTAAAAAATTATGTTGGCTTGGATGAAAATGTTTAGTGGCATCAGTCTAGTTTTTCTAAGGGGAGGGATCCACATTAGAAGACAGTTTTCCTAAATCTCAGCTGAAAGTAAGATCTTAATTAGAAGATGAATGCCTTAAGCTGAAATATTTTAGCTCAGCCTCAGCATAATTTTTCAGAGAGGTTTTCTGTTACACACAAACACACATGCCCAGGTGTAAGCCACAAACACAGGCATTGGACCAACCTCTAGACCTCTATTTCAATTTAATGACTTTTCCAGTTTGATTGTTGAAACAAATGAAAGAAGCTCCAAGATCATTTTTATAGAGATCATTTTTATAGATGGCAGAATCTTCCACTTTCTCAAGGAACTTGCGATTCAGAGAAGTATACGCAGAAGACAGAAACTGTGTGTAGGATATTAATACCACAAACTAGAAAAGAATGCTATCTTTCTCAGGTGCTACTCCAGAGAAAAGGGCAGAAGGAAAGGCTGCAGCCTTATGATGACTGAGGAAGCAGCAGGGGAGGTACACCTTGGAGCTGGGGAGCCTGGGTGTCATGGTGTGATGTGGAGGGGGGGGTGGTTCTAGTGGCAGGAGAGGGGTTTTGCTCCCTGCGACCTCCCTGGTTTTGGAACCGGGTTAGGCTTAGTTCTGGCCACCAGATCCGACTGCCATCCCCCTCGGGATTGAGCCAATAGGGCGCCTCTGCGAATTGCCCTATTTAAGTCAGGACAAGGGAACCGGAAAAGGTGCTTCGCCCAGGATCGAGGAGAGAAGGGAGGAGGGCACTGCCCGCGCTCCCTGGCTCCCGGCCGGGCAGCTGCCTGCGTCGGGCCGGCGCCGCCCATGGAAAATGGTGGCGGCGGAGCCAGCTGGGGAACTCGGGGGCAACCCACTCCCAGGGTGCCCACTGGGCTGAGTTCACCTGGAGAGGACTGAGATCTGAGAGAAACAGCCGCATCGACAGCAGGTCAGTGAGGATGGAGCGGGAGGAGGTGTGCCGGAGCCGAGTTTCCCCTGCGGCTGATGGTGAGATAGCAGGCGGCCCCCCTGCAACCAGGACGGCCTCGGTGGAGCAGAGACCCACTCGCAGCCCGTGGGGAGAAGATGCCTGAGCCTGAGGATGGTCGTGTTGGGGTGCACGACAAGGCAGAGAGGCATCTGGAGTCTGCGTGACGACCCACGCCGGAGCGAGTGGCTACAGCTCCCTAAGTACCCGAGACTGTGGTAAAACCCACACCGGAGCAATCTGTGGGGAGGATTGTTTCCAGTGGGCTGGACTCACGCTGGAGAAGTTTGTGGATTTTTTTCCTCGTGGGTAGGGGATCCATTGGAGCAGGGGAAAAGGGTGTAAGGACTCCTTCTCCTTTAAGAAAGAGGCAGCAGTAACAGCACGGAATGAACTGACCTGCACTCCCCCAGTCCCTGCCCCCTGCGCTGCTGGGGGGAGGAGGTAGAGCCGGGAGGAAAAGGAAAGGGGGGGGGGGGAAGGTGTCGGTTTTAAGATCTGGTTTTGTTTCTTTCTGTCCTCTCAAGTAATCGGTTTTTGTTTCCCTTTGTCCTTCTAAGTAATCATTAATAAACTGTTTTGTTTTGAGAAAAGCTCTGCCTGTTTTGCCCAGGACCATGGTTGGTGGGTGCTCCCTCTGTTCTTGTCTCAACCCTCAGTCCCTTTGTTTTTTTTTCTCTCCTCTCTACTTTACTGGAGAAGGAGAGACTGTGTGAGTTTTAGTTGCTGGATCAGCCTAAAACCACGACACTGGGGCAGAAAAACATCTCAGTTCTTGGTATGTGTTTATCTGTGAATGGGGGAGGGGGGGAAAGAGAGAGAGAAGAGGGACTGCAGGTCTGGGACAAGTCCCTGTGTGGCATGTCCAAGTGAAAAATTTGTTGAGTGTGAACCAAGGCTAATCCCCAGTATATTGGCTGATATCCAGAAATACAGTGGTGTGGGGTTTTTTTAAACAGAAATAGAAATATTGCTATGAGATGGAACCCAAGCTGAACCCCAAACGCAGTCCGAGTCATTCTTGTTTCAAGAACCTGAACTGAACCTGGACTATTATTTCAAAATCTTGTTGAACTGGAACTGATCTGTGTATCAGTTGCAGATGACTGAAAGATTTACTATGTAGCCTTGTAGTCTTGTACACAGGCTGCTAGTAACAAGCTGGAGGCTCTGTGCTAAGCTAACCACACAGGCCTCCGGACTGGGTTTATTAGGCTTGCCTGCAGTTTTGTTTAGCTGTAACAGCAATTGTTTAATGACCGTGTAGCTATTACCTAATTTATTTCAGTTTTGCTTAATTCCGAATAACCATGTGCTATAATCTCTATTGTTAATTTTTATATAGGCAGGAATAGCAAGTAGTTACGTTGTACACAGCGAACTAAGTCTGACCCTAAAGTAAGGACGCTTGAAGGCGCGAGAATAAGATGATGCTGGTGGTCCCTGGGCTATCAACAACTCCCCACTGGTCAGTTACTTATAGTAAAGCAAACTTAGGAGCTCAGAGGAAAAAAACAGTTTTAGAGGAAACAAAAGGGACAAAGAAAAAAATATTTAACATAAATTGTAAAGTCAAGTAACACAGATTTGCAGAATGTAGAAAGAGCAAGATGTAAAGCATGTTAAAAAAAACATAAAAATGGCCCTGAGGAAGCCTTGGGCTGAGGAAGAAGAAAGGAAGCATGAACATCATCCACCTCCTCACAAAAGAGGGGAAGAAACTACATTCACTAATGTCACAGCCCTGCTCTGAAGACCTCAAGATGCTGTTTACTTGACAACTTCATGCCCCGCTGCCAGATTGTTCACTTAACCTACAAAAGAAAGTGTAAGGGTGAGCATAACTTCTGAGAAAAAGAAGTAGATATTAGGAGACTTTTTGTACAAGAATTTATAACCATAATATTTTAAAGAGACTTGTTTTGCATTAATTAGCTAGCTTTGACTCTAAGCGTTGGCAAATGTGATGCTCATCTACAAGAAGGGCCAGAAGGAGGATCCAGATAGCTACAGGCCTGTCAGCCTGACATCAGTGCCAGGGAAGGTTATGTAGCAGATCATCTTAGTGCCATCATGTGGCACATACAGGACAACCAGGTGATCAGGCGCAGTCAGCATGCATTTATGAAAGGCAGGTCCTGCTTGACTAACCTGATCTCCTTCTGTGACAAGGTGACCCACTTAGGGAATGAGGGAAAGGCTGTGGGCATTGTTTACCTGGACTTTAGTAAAGCCTTTGACACTGTTTCCCACAGCATTCTCCTGGAGAAACTGGCTGCTCATGGCTTGGACAGATGTACACTTCACTGTGTGAAAAACTGGCTAGATGGCCGGGCCCAAAGAGTCGTGGTGAACTAAGTTGATTCCAGTTGGCAGACGGCCACAAGTGATGTTCCCCAGGGCTCAGTATTGGGGCCAGTGCTAATTAATATCTTTATCAATGATCTGGACAAGGGGATCGAGTGCATCTTCAGTAAGACTGCAGATGACATTAAGTTGGACAGCAGTGTTGATCTGCTTGAGGGTAGGAAGGCTCTACAGAGGGATCTGAACAGGCTGAATCAATGATCCGAGGCCAATTGTATGAGGTTCAACAAGGCCAAGTGCTGGATCCCGCACTTGAGTCACAACAACCCCATGGAATGCTACAAGCTTGGGGAAGAGTGGCTAGGAAGCTGTCTGGTAGAAAAGTACCTGGGGGTGTTAGTCGGCAGCCCGCTGAATATGAGCCAGCAATGTGCCCAGGTGGCCAAGAAGGCCAATAGCACCCTGGCTTGTATCAGAAATAGTGTGGTCAGAAGGACTAGGGAAATGATCATTCCCCTGTACTCAGCACTGGTGAGGCTGCACCTCAAACACTGTGTTCGGTGTTGGGCCCCTCACTGCAAGAAAGACATTGAGGTGCTAGAGCGAGTCCAAAGAAGATCAACGAAGCTGGTGAAGGACCTAGAGAACAACTCCTATGGCTGAGGGAACTGAGCGGCTGAGGGAACTGGGGTTATTTAGCCTGGAGAAAAGGAGACTGAGGGGAGACCTTATCACTCTCTACAACCACCTGAAATGAGTTTGTAGCAAGGTGAGTGTCGGTCTCTTCTCCCAAGTAACAAGTGATAGGATGAGAGGAAATGGCTCCAAGTTGCACCAGGGAAGATTTAGATCGGATATTAGGAAAAATTTATCCACTGAAAGGGTTATCAAGCATTGGAATAGGCTTCCAAGGGAAGTGGTTGAGCCACCATCCCTGGAGGTATTTAAAAGACGTGTAGATGTGACACTTAGGGACACGGTTTAGTGGTGGACTTGGCGGTGTTAGGTTTACGGTTGGACTCAATGATCGTAAAGCTCTTTTCCAAACTAAATGATTCTATAATTCTATGATTCTATTATTCTGTCATTGCAATTGGACTAATAATAACTTTTTGTTGAATTTTGGTTATACGAATGAAACTCTTAATTAGACTAACCACAAACTCTTGGCTTCATGCATAAGGTATGTTCCCCTTATTGCCCATAACAAGATTTTGAGTTTAACAATGATTTAGTCTCTTTAAGCATTGCATGACTTTTTCTAATGCCTCTCATAACATTATTATCAACCCAAGACCTGTAATGGCAATGAGATCCAGTGTATAGGCAATGGACAAGAAATTGGGTCTTAGATGGAATGACTGGATTACCTTAGCTTTTCTTTTGCATCTTTAAAACTTTCAGCAACATAGTAGACAGGCTGGAACTCAGTAACAGGGTACTTCTGCACAGCAGTCTTCTCCAGGACGAGAGGCTGAATCTCAGGCTTGCTTGATAAACAATACTATGAGCAAAAGGATAAAAAATCCATTTCAGTTAAAAAGTGCTTGAATTTGATGTGAAAGAAAGAGGTACTGAATGCCATCCAGTTTCAGTCAGGAAAGAGTTGCTCCTCTGGAATACAACAACAATGTCACTTACTAGGAAAAAAGCAGGTATGAGTCCCCTGTGTATGTATACACTAAACAATTGTCAGAGCTCTTCAATGAAGTATGACATTTCATGCTACTTCTATGCATAAAATATGAAGCAAAATAATGACCTGAATGCATTAAGGAGAGAAATTTTAACGATAATAAACATTTTTGAAATATTATTTTATAGAACACACCTGCAGCTCCCCAAATGAAGACAGCAGCCCTGCACCATATGCCTTGAGTGAATCGCCTTCCTTGCATAGTCCAAACTCCACCGTAAACCAATAAACCTAGCAAGAAAATTAGACAGAAACATGTGATTCCTTGACCAAAAAGAGGAAGTGCATATCATTGATTCGAATACATTTTCAGTTCACTTTTCTATTTAAAATGTTGCTATGTGTCAACTATCAACTGTATAAATACAATAAATGTCCACACAGACTGAAATTCTTCTGGAAGGGGCATAGTGCTAGACGGTGTGCCTGTGAATCAGTTCAGTTCCCTGACAAACACAGTTGTGTTTTACTGTGCTTACATTTGTTAAGAGAGCCGAGACAATGAAATTATAGCAATAAAATTTCATTTTAATTGGCCAGCCCAGTTGAAGTTTGAACCTTAGTTGATAGAAGTTTGTGTTCTGTTTTCACACAGAGGGTGTTTAGCTGCAGCAGCAAGAGAGGGAATGGGCTGTTAGTGCAATACTGATGGAAGATGGTGCACAGCCTGGCTTGACTTCTTGGTCTGTCATTTTGAAGGGATAATTGCTCTGACTCAGAAGAACTATCTCATCTATCAGAAATAGCAAAGATGGTGCAACGCTTTGCCCAGGTGAGTTGATGCAGAGGACACTAATCTCACAGGCATATCCTTGTTTTCATCTAAGTTTGCATTTCTGGGTCTCAGGAGTCTCAGAGTAGGATTCAGGTGAGCTGCACTGCAGAGGACATTATCTGCCTGGCAGGGTGGAAGAGAAGCAACACTCTCAGGTAGAATAGCTACTAAAGTTGCCTTCTGAAATTTCCTGTGGAGATGTAGTAACATGTAATCTCTTCTTGCCCAATATGTTTGTGCTGGAGGAAATTTTGTCTGAGCTTCTGTGTTTAATCACAACTGTCACTTTGAATAAGGGGTGCCAAAGTTGTTTTCCTTTAATGCAACTGTTTAAGGGTGGGGTTTTCCAATCATGGACTTCACTCCATTCCCATTTGACTCTATGGGAGTTCTACCAGTGACTTCAGTGGCAGCAGAATTAAGACAACACAGGATGCTTTGGAAAATTGAGCCCTCATTTATTAAATTACCTGTCGTGGTTTTAGGCTGATCCAGCAACTAAAACTCACACAGCCTCTCCTTCTCCAATAAAGTAGAGAGGAGAGAAAAAAAAAAAAACAAAAGGACTGAGGGTTGAGGCAAGAACAGAGGGAGCACCCACCAACCATGGTCCTGGGCAAAACAGGCAGCGCTTTTCTCAAAGCAAAACAGTTTATTAATGATTACTTAGAAGGACAAAGGGAAATAAAAACCGATTACTTGAGAGGACAGAAAGAAACAAAACCAGATCTTAAAACCGACACCTTCTCCCCCCCCCACCTTCCTTTTCCTCCCGGCTCTACCTCCTCCCCCCAGCAGCACAGGGGGCAGGGACTGGGGGAGTGCAGGTCAGTTCATTCCGTGCTGTTACTGCTGCTTCTTTCTTAAAGGAGAAGGAGTCCTTACACCCTTTTCCCCTGCTCCAATGGATCCCCTACCCACGAGGAAAAATCCACAAACTTCTCCAACGTGAGTCCAGCCCACTGGAAACAATCCTTCCCCACAGATTGCTCCGGTGTGGGCTATACCACAGTCTCGGGTACTTAGGGAGCTGCAGCCACTCGCTCCGGCGTGGGTCGTCACGAAGACTCCAGATGCCTCTCTGCCTTGCCGTGCCCCCAACACGACCATCCTCGGGCTCAGGCATCTTCACCCCACGGGCTGCGAGTGGGTCGCTGCTCCACCGAGGCCGTCCTGGTTGCAGGGGGGCAGCCTGCTATCTCACCATCAGCCGCAGGGGAAACTCGGCTCCGGCACACCTCCTCCCGCTCCATCCTCACTGACCTGCTGTCGATGTGGCTGTTTCTCTCAGATCTCAGTCCTCTCCAGGTGAACTCAGCCCAGTGGGCACCCTGGGAGTGGGGTGCCCCCGAGTTCCCCAGCTGGCTCCGCCGCCGCCATTCTCCGTGGGCGGCGCCGGCCCGACGCAGGCAGCTGCCCGGCCGGGAGCCAGGGAGCGGGGGGCAGTGCCCTCCTCCCTTCTCTGGTCGATCCTGGGCGAAGCACCTTTTCCGGTTCCCTTGTCCTGACTTAAATAGGGCAATTCGCAGAGGCGCCCTATTGGCTCAACCCCGAGGGGGATGGCAGTCTGATCCGGTGGCCAGAACTAAGCCTAACCCGGATCCAAAACCGGGGAGGTCGCAGGGAGCAAAATCCCTCTCCTGCCACCAGAACCACCCCCCCCTCCACATCAAACCATGACATTACCGTAGCAAGTTTCTCGATGAAATCATCCGGAGCTCCCAGAGATGCCAGTCCAATTTCCTGTAACAATAAACAATTATTCTTCAAGCTGTTTATTGCAAACATTCTTCCCATCTTGTCTTATGTGATTTCTCACATTTTAAATGTTACCATTGCTTACTACCACACACAAATGTTTACAGAACATGCTCCTATAGTGCAAGATCAATTTTAAACCAGAAATTTCTCCAGAAATGAACAAAGGGTCTTGTCCAAATGTCATTTACAAGGCATGATCCTTTGTGCCTGGTACAAAGCCCATTGAGGTCAAATAAAATTTTCCTCTTGCTTTGACAGGCTTTTAATCAAGTCTACAATGCACATCCAAGAGAATGATACGGTTAAGAGGAGATAAGTCAGTCACACCCACACACCTTAGCAACTCTTTGTTTTGATGGGCCCTGATTGCAGGAGTTTTTCTGGAGTCTTGAATGAGTGATTTAAAAGAGCTTATTTGTACCTTAAGAGCTAACGTAGACTTTCCCAGGAGGAATGTAATAGCTGGATTCAGAAGACAGCCACAGAGGGCTGTATATAACCAGGTACCTTTCTTCGTTTGCTCCATTAAGGGCTGAGCAGTGCAAAATCAGAGCCACACACACACCCCCACCAAGAGCATGGGAGCAGCCATCGCCATGTCAAATCCTAATAAGCCAAGGTGCAGTAGGGCTCATCTTGAAGGAAACCCCAGTTCCTGGAAACTATAGAGCCTGAGGGCAACACCGAGTGCTTACAAATTACATCTATTCAACTTTTGTCTTGTGAGCAGGATGTTGTATCGAGTCCATTTTCCCTCCATTCCTTTCTTCCTTTCATCCTTCCTTCCTTCCTTGCTTCCTTGCTTCCTTCCTTCCTTCCTTCCTTCCTGTCTTTCTGTCTTTCTTTCTTTTCCTTCTTTTTCTCTGTCTATCTGTCTTTCTGACTTTATCTCTTTCCACATTTTCTGGCAAGATGCAGCCAAAAGTTTTCTCCTTCACCAAGGTTTGTCTTCTTTTCCAGAGACATTAACTTTACCAGAGAGAAAGCTCCTCTCCAGCCTTCTCCCATGCTTGCAGCTGGGACAGTTCCCTACTTTACTCAGCCTCCTCTGTGGCTTCAACAGAAAACAAAATTAAAAAAAACATCTTCACTTTCCCTAACATTTGTACTGCAGGGTGGGCCAATAATTTATCTGACTCATGAGACATTTAACTTTGCTCAGAAGGATCAACATCTACAAAAAGTTTTTTAGATTATAGTTTTGCAAAGGGTTCGCCTGTAAAAGAATAACTCACGCAGACAGCTGTTTGGAGTTTGAGTGTATGAGTTCACCTAAGTCATTTGTGTCAAGATTTCAAGCAATAAATAAATCAGCCTCAGCCACTCTTAAACAATATGCTAATAAACACCCCATCCCTCATAGCTCTTGGTTCATCCTCTGAGTCACCTAGTCTCTGGTGTGTTCAATTATAAAAAGAGTAAAACCACAGAGCAACTTACCTGGGAAAACTGAGCAAAACTGGGATCAGCAAAAAGAGGCACGTGTCCTAGTAGTTCATGGCAAATATCACTGCAGGAAAACATGACATTTGAATAACTTTAATTTAGGAAAAGTCCAGCAATGCTGAATGAATGCCCTAGAGCCTGCACAAAGTCAGGAGTGCAGTGCATTTGCTGCTACCAGCAGATAATGCTCAGGACTCACAGGAAAACATTTTGCTCTAAAATTATTCTTGTGAAGGAAATACTTGCACACTCCAGGGTTTTCAGTGTTTTTCTCATCATATATCCATCAAAGAAAGGATGATACATTGTTTGTTCTTCCTTACGGAAGAAAACCATGCATCCAACTACCCATCCACCTCAGGAAAGCCCAAAAAGATATCACCTCACCCAAGAGAACATGGACTTTTCAGTCTCAAGGACAAGAAACCTCTTTAGATGAAGCTCAGGCTATTAAGACAATTCACAATAGTGTTAACATGTACCTCAAGAGCTCAACTCCAGTCCCTGTTCAGGCCCACAGACTCCCACTGCTAGGTGGAAGCTTGCCCTTCCTCAGGTAGGACTATTTTCATGATAAGTTGAAGTTGGCAGCTGGACAGGTATGTTTGGGGAAGAACTCATCTAGAGACTACTAGGTTTTTCAGAGACAGAGAAGTGATTTGGTGAGACAGAAAGGGGAGAGGGATAAGATGCTCCCAGGAGGGCCAGGTCTGTGGAAAACATTTCAGCTTGGCTTTGTGCAGGAAAAGAATGGGTGAGCAGAATCAGGGAGGAAAATCAGAAGAATGAGGGATAGAAAAACAGAGGGGGAAAGTGTGTTGTGGGAAGAAGTAGGAAGCAAAGAAACGGTAAGGGAGGGGAGGAAGAATTGCAAAAATATGAAGAAGAGGAAGAAAACTGTTTTGAAAACAGCAAGTGGAAAAAGACAACGGACA
Organism: Tauraco erythrolophus; assembly: GCF_009769465.1. NCBI lineage: Eukaryota > Metazoa > Chordata > Aves > Musophagiformes > Musophagidae > Tauraco > Tauraco erythrolophus. Next base: position 64,765,087 of record NC_141468.1, on the reverse strand, counting down.
GGAACAGAGAGAAACATTACAGCATAAAACTGAAAAACAGATCAATGATCTGCGCTTCCTCTGTCTTGCTGCCAGAAGCTTGTTTGCAACATGTTGAGTCATTCCTGCACTGGACTTCACACCACTGCTTGGGTGCTAGTAGCTAAGCTAAATGCCTTTGTACACTGCTCTCTCACATCCCAGCCACCTCATAAGCACGCCTTCAGTAGAAAAATTGTCTGATCAGTCCCATAAGAACTTGCAGAAGAGAATGCAGCTTGCTAAAAAGTCTAGAAATCTTCCAAAAATGTTTCAAGAAGATAACAGTTGCCTCGTCGATCTCTGTTAGCTCTGTTTCCAGGAGTGCTCCAAAGTCCCACATGGTTATTATCAGTTGGGCTGACTCTCCTGTTAGTCTGCTGTGACTTCACACACTTTCCGTGTCAAAGTACTTACGGCTCTGGTGTGTACATGGGTTTGGATGCATGGCGAATATACTGCGTAGAGTGAAATACTCGGAATGCCAGCCCAGCCAAGAAATCCCGAGAGGAGAGCAAGCCTGCAACAGGACGCAGGCGAAATCCAGTGCAGGCTGAAGGGACAAAAAAAAAGGCATCTTAAAAACAGCTAGTGTGTTAGATTTATCCTTATCCAGACTCCCTACAACGGAAAAAGTTTGTTAATTGTTTTCTTTGCTCTCCTTATGTTAAACAGAATTTAATTGTGAAAGAGCAGGTAATTTTCTACGCATGTGTACCACCATCACAGTATCTGAGCACCTGTACCATCGTACCACTGGAAGATTTAGAGACCTGGGACACAGACTGACATGTCCAAGCACCGCAGGGAGCCTATGATAAAGCAGGGACTGCTTTTCTATCTCTGGAAGCACCACCTCCGCTGACAGCTGAGGCCTTTCATTTGATTTGATTCTTTTACATGCTTCAAACTTACTTTGCAAGAATTTTGAAATATCCTCAAGCTGGGGAATGTTGTCTTCCCGGTAGCCACAGTACTTCTCCAGCAGTGGGAACACGTGGTTGTGTTCATAACAAGCATGAGTTGGATAGAGACTCTTCAGCTCCCTGAAGACAGTGCCCCATGTTTTCTTTTCTTCTTCTGTGTAGGTGACTCGAGGAATAGGTTGGCCACTGGAAAGAAAATTAATACCCTCTGTAGGAATGACAGAGAAAATGTCCTATGTCATTCAGCATCATACTCAGGAACTTTACATGGGCTGGCCAGGAGCTGCTGGTGCCCGAGGGGAGATGCCTTCAGTCTGACATGCAGGTGCAAAAGGATCCCCACTTGCCCCTAGGCACAGGCTGGAAAGTACTCTACTGACCCTAGCTGAGATACTGGCCTTTAAAAAACTGCTTGCATTACTGTGGTAAAAGGAAATTAGTGCTTATTTGTCTTATCAAGATGTTCTTATAAAAATATTTGCTGGCTGTTGTTTTCAATTTATTTGCATTCCTAGATATGGAGCAGCTGTTGTATTTCTTGCTGTAATATACATTACATTAATTAGTTTGGTTACAACAGGGAAACCATCAGCTCCACAAAACACTGTTTCTTGGAGGAGCAGAGAAATTTTGATTCGTGCTTTATGTTGTAACAGATGCAAACTCCAGCCTGTTTGACTTTTTATAACCATAAAGAGTAATTTTGAGTCAAATCCCACCCTCAGGCCTCCATGTGCTTAGCTCATGTTGAAGCTAGCAGGAATAAGACAATCACAAGCAATGTAGCTTGGCCTCCTGTGAATAGTCAATTCCTTCGCAATAATGACAGGGCCATAGGTGAATCCAGCAGCTTTGAAAAATCAAAGGGTTTTAAGTAACTTAATAGGGTTAACATCACTGCTGGAATAATGCCGGAGCTTTCCAAGCCCCAGAGACCTATTGTTAAACTCTTGATGACACCCTACCATCTCCCACTCCCTCATTTTTCCCTTGAGCCTCAGGGCAGCTCCTCTGGAGAACCATCATTTTCTATCTCTCTGTATCAGCCCTCCTTGATCTGTGAAGCTTTAAACATCATGTTGAATTATGAACATTGCTGGGGGACTGTTGTTCCTATAGCACTCCTAAGTAATCCTCAATCACCTTCCAGGGCCACAGGGGGAAGCTATGGCTTAAAAATCTTTCAAATTTCAATTAAAAAATTTCTGGGATCAACAGGGCCAGAAGCATAGGAAGGCAGAAGGAAAAGGTAAGCTAAAAGCAAAGAAGAGAGAAGTCAGGGAAACAGCATTCAACAAAAACAATGCGTAAATGCATTGGGAAAGGATGGCAAAAGAGCAAAGGCAGACCAGAGAGGCAAACAGCAAGAGGAAAGAGGACAAAATAGGTGCAAAAGAAGGGACACAGAAGAGGATGTAATTGATGGTGGGAAGAAGAGTACAAGACAAGCAACCACAGATCCACCTCACTTTTGTAGCTGGGTAGCACCTTAACAAGCTCAGCACATTTGCCTTTTCAGATACTTCCCATGAAGCCTTATAACTTTGCTTGTCTCTCTCCTTCTGCCCGGTTCTCTGCATCTTTGTCCCCCCATGCTGGAGACACCCCCTTGACCTCTCCTCCTCACTGTAGACCCTGACAGGCATGTCCCCCAGGTGTAGCACCCAGGGCAAAGACATCACAGATCCATCTCTGGGCCTTCCTGAATCAACACTCAAAGTCACAAAAAACCACATGCCTTCTTTCCACAAGCCCCAGAAGCCCAGATGTGGGCTTTCGCACCCTACTTACTGCGCTGTTACTGAAAGACCTAAATGGAAAGTCCAGGAACATCACATAAAAGGTGCTTTGAGGACATAGATCCAGGTCTGTATAGGCTCTGTTCCCAATGTATCTGAGGATCTGGTTAACAGACTAAATATTAATTAGTTACATTTTGGAATATAATGGCTTCATCTTCCTAAGATGGTTTCATTTGGGGGAGAGGATGTTTAACATGTTTCTTCTTTTGTTTCTATCTAGGATTTGGTGAAAGCCTGCAAATTGGAGACCAGAATTTGCTGTCTGTTATGCAGGAAAGGTAAATCTTTTGTGGGATACCTATAAATGGACATTAGATCCATCTACATCTAGCCACATAGTCTTATCCAAATTTTCTATCTATAGAGTGGGCTCCTGACTTTTTGCACCTGACTCTTTTCACTTTCCGCCTATCAGTCCAATCTTGTCTCTTGTTTTTTGATTCGATTATTAGCTCTTTAGCTCAGGGACTATCTTTTCATCACAGTCCTGTGCAAAGTGGAGCCCTAAATGTACAACATATGTTACTTTATCCTTTGCAATCACAATTTTTACCAGTCTCAGCAAGAATCAGGCCCAGTAGTACTAATGTAAATGTGTGAGTGGCTCTGGGAACAGAATTTTATCTCCTCCAGATTTGATCATTGAAAGCAATCAAGCAAGCCTGTTCTAACTGAATTTATTATCGCCATTCATTTATTTTTCTTGGGAAATGAGACCCCAAATTGCTGATTGCAGCTGGGCCAGACATGATAAAAGTAGAGTATCAGGCACTGGATTAGCATCAGAACCATAAGTTATTCATTATTTTAATAGTGTATGCAGCTCCTGCTTTAATGTAAATGATAGGCACTCCTCCCCCAGCTCTGGTTTAATGGGGAGAATACCAGAAGCAGCTTTATTCAATGCTCAGGTCTTTGTAGTAGCAAAGGAGTCTGCTGCTCAATTAGACAACAAAGCCAGGGAAGAGCGGTGTGTTATGGGGAAAGAAGGGAGGCGATGTTCTCTTCTAAATGTGTGCCTGGAACAATTTACTTTTGTTCTACTTCAATTTGGGGATAGATGCATGAACAGGAAGATTTAAACACAGCGCAGAAAAAAGCCAACAGCAGGAAGACGCTTGTGGAAATGTAGAGATTGCCAGTAGAGTGAGAGCTCTAGGAGAGGGCAGGAGATGTGGGCTTGCTTTCTCCCTGTGCACCGAGCACTCACTGTCTGTAGTTGTAGGCAATATCTGCAAACTCCTTCCTCCGGGCCCGGTACACAGGATCTTTGAACCCCTGAAGAGAAACAAGGATGGTCAGTCCCTGTGTAGGCACAGGTGGTGAACAGTCTTCCTCTCACCGAGCACCCTCGGGCATGGCTGGTGCGGTCCGAGAAGTGCAGGAGGGTGAGTGGGGAAGCTGCCTCCATCCTGCCCAGCTCTGTGCATACAGGGCACCGCTATATCTCTGTCTGCGGGGCCACTAAAGCAGACGTTCAGCCACAGCTTCCCAGCACCTCTCACTCCCCAGGTCCTTTCATTTTCTCATTTCCACTCGCTACAAAAAAGGGCAACATGCTCCTTTACAGTGCCAACAAGGTGCTTCTGCAAGAGCAATACACTGAAGTAACGGCACTCAGATAACCGTGTCCTTTTGGTTTCTCATGAAGGTTCTTGCAGTTCCTGACAGCTTGGCTGATCTAGAGGAGCAGAGTTAAACCTCGTTAGAAACACGCTCATCAACTCAGTCAGACTTTTCAGGCAGATTTTCAGCATGAACCACACTTAAAGGTGTTCATTTTCAAACTCTTAGAAGAACAGTAGGCACTTAGCAGGCCAAAAAGCCCTATCTGCACTACAAACTCAGCCATTTGAAAGGGTTTAATTACTGCAGAGAATGTCTAATAGATCTTATGGTTGGGAGCTTGACCTTTGCAGCTAATTACCAATAAAACCAGGGATGAGAAATATAATCTCTAAATCTTCATCTAGGATAACCATTCTCCTATCTCAGTGTGCCTGCTATTTAGACTTAAAGTTCCTCAGGGCTAGGAGTGTCTTCACCACCTAAAGCAGAGAAAGTCCTTCCAAGCTAGGGCACACTTCTGCAGGGCAAATAGCAACAATTCACTGGGCACTGCAGCCATTCATGAACGAATCTTTCTGTGGTGCACAGCACAACTGGACTGAGGGGCCACGAAACACAACCAAGTACAGAAGGCAGCTGAAGTAGAGTGGAGATCTAAGAGTGTGAGTCAAAAAGGGGCAGCCAATGGCCTAAAAAATGTGCTGTCCAAGATTAACCTGGCATAGAGGTATTTGTGATGAAATTCCGTATCACTTAACTACTAAAAACACAGGCTCCTTTAATTTCTCTTTTTCTGTACTCTATGCACTGTCACACCTATTTACGCCAGCAGCTGGGTTTCTTTTTTAAGGCATAAACTGCTCACTAACTAATTATAGGAACTAGAGCAGAGCTGTTTCATTCCTTTTAATATCTTTTTTTTTTCCTTTTGGTCTCTTTTTTCAAACACAATCTTGGTCTATTCCCGCATGACACACAAGGGGGCCATTGACTCAGTGTATCTCCTTTCATTCTGCCTTTCATATGACCACACTGAATATCATGAATCATTGTACGTGATACACAACACATCTCAAATTAAGCAATAGGTAGTGAATGACTAATCACCCCATCTCAATTAAACTAATAGCAGCAATTTTTGTTGCGCTGCATGTAATTTATTTATAATCACCCTATCTCAATTAAACTAATAGCAGCAATTTCTGTTGCACCGCATGGAACTCAGTGTGTTTTGACAAATGAAAATAAGTTGTTGTTTGCTTGGAGACGGAATAGAGACAGAAAGTATTCTTGTATCTGGAAGAGCTGAAAAACCACTGAATAAATTTTTTAATCAGCTAAACCAATGAACAAAACTTTCTGACCCTACCATTTAAACCACAAACCTTTAGAAACAAGGACCTTTTCTTTTGTTGTGTCTCACCATATAAGAATCATGTCAGATTTAACAACCACATAACAAGGCAGTAAGCTCAATTGTGTGTATGTAACCAAGGACAAAAAACCAAGTCTTCCTATCTCTGAGCTATAATACGTTGCTTCTGAAGTTTTTATTGCTAGTGATTCACAAAAGTCACCACATCAGAGCCACCCGAGAAAACTAGAGGTGTCCTTGTGGTGGCCTTGTGCTTTGATGACCGCTATGACTTTTAAGATCTCCTGGTATTTGCTCGAATTAAGGCAACCTTTGGTCTGATTTACTTCATAACCAGGGATCAGGCTGATTCTAACCGTAGAAATATGGTACTCTTCTTGTCCTGTACCATGTGAGACTCAGTCTACTAGATCTGTTTTATAGCAGAGCAAATGTAAACGAGAGAAACACCTGTCCCAACAGCTAGAAACATGTTTAAAAAATAAAGGTACATTTCTTACAGGATGATCAGCATCCAATTCTGCTCCATAGCTTAGGATCTGATTGGCAAACCTGTCCAGCTCCTGGATACTTCTTGGGAACCACGGCACTGCAAAACAGAAAAGAAATAAAGACTGGTATGTTGTTTTTAACTTGGTTTGGGGCCTTCTTCTGGTCTTTCCATCTTTTCGTCATAAATATAAAGAACCACACACAAGGGACTAAATTCTTTGGGCTGCAATGGCCTTTCCCTGTAGCAGGAGGCAAGACCAAACCCTGAAAGTTGTTTTGAATTTGTGGCTGTTTTGCACTGTGGGAAGAATACAGAGCGTTAGGAATCTCTAGCCCTTGGTGCAGAGCTGGCTTGTAATGTTTACAATTTACTGTTTATTATTCTGATCTATTGGCTTATCGAAATGGAGGAATTTTCCAGATTATCCTTCCTTTCACAGTTCTCTATTGCCTTGTAACTCACATACTATTACACACTGCCTACAGCACAGCCAGGATATGAAATGAGATCACACTGACTACACAGCATGCAATGCCCATGTGGCTCTCCCCTTACAGAAGGATATAAAGCGGCAGGCAAGGAAGAATGACAGGACTTTCCAGGTGCAATGTGTTCAGATAGGGGAAAGCGGAAGGCGAGTGTCTTCATGGCAATCATACTATGAGGAGAGGCTCTTTGCAGCTCGTGAGGTACTTGGAGAGGTCATCCCAGGTCAGGTCTTCTTCGTGGATTCATGAGTGTATTCACCCAGCGGCCCAGGCAGTCCCCTGCCACATGTCCCCTTGACCGCAAGAGTCCTGGCTTACATGCACAGCAGCTGTACCAGGCTGCAATTCCCTCTTCCATCTTCTGCAGCAGGTTTAAATTATTATTCTATGTCTGAATTTAACATTATGTAAAGAACTTACGCCTGTAAAGAACTTCTCACAAATACAACTAATTGCTTTTTAAGACTGTGTACGCACCTGCCTCCAGGAAACTCTGCAGCACTGAGCTCTATCATTTCTTTTCATGCTATATGAAAAATTACTCCCTTTTGTTTTAAACTTGATTATTTTATTTGATGTTAATTAGTTCCTGCATACAAACACCAGTTGTTGGTTTTCACCTTCTCTGGGTCACCTAGGATTTTATAGGTCCCTGTCAGATCCTTCATCTACTATTCATCTTCCTGGCCGACTTTGCCTGTGTATTTCAGGTACAGAAATCATGGGCTATCTTTGAGCGTTCTCAACACTTCTCTCTGCACCACTTGCAGTTGACCATACTTTTTCTAAGGAAAGGGTACCATCTAAGAGATCTAAGAGACCTCCATCTAAGGAGGTACCCCATGCTCAGGTCATGCAATCATGTCCCATATGCTCCCCACATTAAGTACAAGTCAGCAACATGGACTTCAAGGCTAATATCACCCAAAGGTCTGCTGGTCCAAGCCCAGGGGCCCGCAGGAGTCTCTCTATCAACAAAATGTTTGCAGTTCATTTAGTGACTTTCTTGCACGAACGAGTGTCGCTTGCTCATTCACTCCTTGCAAAACAGCCCATTGCCCTGTGTGGCTCTCTGCTCGGCTGGGAGCGCTGCCGCGCAGCCATACCTCCCCATCTGATTTTGGGGTTTGTGTCAAGTAAACCTGATCCCCAGCCAGCAGCTGCTGCCTGAGCTCCCTGCAGTGCCCTGCTGATGGACCACCGACAGGATAAGAGGATCACTCTGGCTCCAGGACTATTCAGCCTTGCTTTCTGCTGAGCCTAGCAATACAGAGGGCACTTGCGGCGCTGGGTTTCTGCGAGGCGCCTGCATAGAGGAGCTGGAGCTACAACAGCAGATTTACAGAGCACACTTTGGGCAGCCGTGGGTCAGTCCCATGCTCACTCCTCCCGACCTACCGTCCCACCACCAGCCTGGTTCCATCCAACACTCCCGCTGGGAACCCTCAGATTTGTTTCAGGCAGGCCGAGGAGAGGAGGCAGGTGGTGGCTTCAAGCCGGGAGAGGTCCCGGGCTGCCCAGGCTCCTCGGGCTGCAGAGATCCGGCAGAAACCCGGCCCGGCGGCTCGGCAGTGCTCCTGGCTGTGTCCCCGCTTCTCCTGCCCAGCAGAAGTGAGTTTTGGTCCCCCCCTTTCCGAGCAGCACAACCTTCAGCTTTGCCCTAAAACCCAGACCTGAACACGCCACTAGATGGCAGCAGCAGCCCCGGGAAGATCTTCCCAAAATTGCTTTATTGACTGGATCTATCGCTAGCTCTCTAGTTATTCTCCAGAAACACTGGCTCACGCTGCTGTTAGCAACCTTCCTGCACCTCCAACCCCTTGAGTTAAACTAGTCAGAGGAGGTGAGAAGAGAAAGGTGTGTCTGAGTCCTAGAGAGGAGTCACTACTCCCTGAGGCCATGTGAAGAAGGGTGAGCGCACCCAGCCATCCTGCCCCTGGTTTCTCTGTGGGCAGCCGGGCACCCGGTTTATCTCCTAGCTCTGCCACTGAGCTTTGTGTGATGGTGGGGGGATGGTTTCGCTGCTTTGTACTTCGGACTCCCCACTAGCAGCTTGGGGTGAGGCACACCCAGAAATGTTTTTGGATAGGCACTGGAAAAAAAGCTGTCTCGCAGCCCCACAGCAAAGGATTTGTTGGTGTTAGATGAATAACCACTCTTCTCAGGGATGCCACCACGAGCTGAAGGGTCCAGGCTGTGCAGACAAGTTGGTGGGGGCTGAAGCCTGCAGTGGATTTCAGCAGTGATGTCAGAGCTCAGGATAAACTTTGGGATAGACTGACTCTCGGGCTGATGCAGTGACAGTCCCTGGGATGGACATGGGTGACTTTTTTTCCCCCTACACAGGAGCAGCACCTTGTCTGTAGGCATGCAACCCTATAGGTACCTGAACTATCTCCAGCTGATCTCTGCCCTCCTCCCAGGTCCCTCCAGACACTGGCAGTAGCTAAGAGAGAGCAGCTCTGAGCTCACAGAACTGAATGAAAGGCAGACTACAATAGGGAAATCCTAAGGAGGCTTAATGGTATTTACACTGACATAGCTGATGTTAAGTAGGGTCCTGGAAAGTCTTGAGCCTTCTCAGCTCTGGTGGAAACAAGAATCGAAGGTCCTGAACGCAACCCAAGGGCAGGCATTACACCAAGTCCGTACAGCCATCGCATCAGGGACCAGGGTGCAGAAGGGCTACTGGGTCTTTCGCCTAGCTGTGGTGTGCCAGGAGGCCGTCCCCAGCCCTCCCAGCAACTATTTAAAAGATCAAATCAAATTACCCCCTGGCTGAATCTATCCCATATTTTGTTTGCAACATCCTCCTCCAGCCCGTTCACCAGACTCGCTGTCTGTCTGCACGGCCATTAATGAATTGCCAGGGCAAGCTGTTGCAACACTGGGCCTCTGTGAAGGTCTGAGGAGCAAACGTGGGCTGATCAGTAATAAATATTGATTTGTCTGTAAGTGAAACAGCAGCATTTATGGGATCGTGCTGGACACCCAAGTGGTGACCAAATTACCACGGGGTCAAATGCTTAGCAGAATGCTAATAAGCCATTTATAGGAGAGGCAGCAAAGCAGGGGCAGCAAGGACTTCTGCAGATCTCCTCCATTCGGACCATTGTGAGGAGGGTCAAAGACAGGTCTATGCAATTTATAGCAGTTCGAGGCCCAGGTTTAGCCCTTTTTTAAACAGTCCCGAATGCTTTGGCCAGCCTCAGGGTTTAGCAAACAAGGCCCCTACAGAACCTCAGCTCCCAGGCTGTCTCAGAAATGCAATAAATTGTCTGCATTTCCCTAATGCTGCAACAGAATAATATTTAATTCTTTTTATTCATAGGCTCCAAGTGGACTGCAGATACTCAGCTTGTTTCCAAAAAGAACCATGAGGAGATGCACTGTGTTTTCACAACAAATCTTCCCATTCTACAAAGGACTTTTGGCCCAGTGACTGCTAGCCCATCTCATCTGAAGCTCTAAAACTACCTTTGGATTTAGAGCTCTCAGCGAAAATTACACTGTTGATCCAAATCTGGCATTTGCAACTATTTGGGTGTGTCAAAGAGAAACCAAAATTACATTCTGCATTTGATTGAGAAAAGACCCTAAAAGTTGTTAAAGTGATCAGACAAAAACAAAAAAAAAAGGAGAGAGAAAGCCATTTGTTTAGCCCTTGCTCAACAAAGCACATACACGTGTTTAACACTGAATTATACAGAAGAGGCAGAATACAGAAGTTTCCTCTGACTGTTTGCAAAGTGCTATCCCAAGAATGGCACTGTGTGCTTCCTACAGGAAACTGAGCAAAATAGGGTTTTTCTTCTCAAGTCATGAGCATGAGCAAAATGAATCCTTAGCAAGGAAGGGCTGAGAGCATCTTTAGGCAGCACGGAGAGAATCAGTCCCATGGGAGCCTGGACTGCCTCCAGGAGCAAACCTTCCCAGCCTTTACCTGCCCACTGAAAAAAGTGTGACAATATCCCCACAAACCCTATTTCTGAGATTTTTCTCCCTGGAGGCATATCACTCTCATTCTGTGTTTTAGGAATAGAATTTCACAGAAGTACATCTGTGGATTATGGCCAGATTTGCCAGGAGGATACGTTTGAAAGGCAAGCTGACCTAAAAGGCACCATGAGGCCTGTTATTTGTTAATGCCATCACTGATAGGGGACAGCATCTTACCACACTTTTTACAGCTTGGGCTGCTCTCATCTCACTCTGCCCCTGTAGCTGCCTCAGCCCAGAATTTGCCACCCACAGTTCATTCCCTAAGCAGGGCTTGTTTGACCTTTCAAAATACAGCTCTTCAGGGATTTCAGTTTGACTGGACCCTTACTACTCATGAGAGAAGTTGAAATTGAAAAAAAAAAAAAGGAAAGGGCAAAAAGAAATATCAATCTTTCTCTTTTTCCTCAGTAATAAATTACTCCCACTTTATACTATTTCTGAATTATTGAAACTAACAAACACAAGTTATCCTTTCAGGCAGAAAGGGATCAAGTCCCTTTCTGCAGCACTGACAGGATAATCGAGCTCAAAAAACCTTTGATCAACACAATAACATGCAGTGAAATCCTAATCCTACAGCTGACCACAGGAGTTTTGACTTCTGTGAGGTCAGAATTTCACTCACAAGCCTTTCTTGGCCGATATTTAGAGCTCTATCTCTAACCGACTCTGGCCTATGCTTATACATATGTTTAATGAAGTTTATTATTAACTTCTTAACAATAATTAGAAACACGAAAGTAATGGCAAACCCTGCTAGGCCCTGTAGCTTTCTTCTGGAAATAAAAAAGCCCCCAAAAGAGAACCTCTTTGATTTGACATGATCATAAATCACCTAATCAACCTTTTGTCCCTTCATCTCATGAATGGAAAGAACTGACTCCGAAGAGTATCTGCCGCCTTCTTTTTCATCTTCAAATGTAATGTCATGGATAGGACACAAAGGAAATGGTAAAAGGATTACCAACACTGATCTCAAGAAGGTATTAATATCCTTTCATGTTGTTCCTAGGAAGGAAGAGGAAGATCCAGACCTAAAGTATTTAAAGTCTGAAATCCTATTAAAATCACATCTGTTATCTGAAGAGGCATTTAAGTATGTCTCAGACTGGATGCTGGGCAGCCACCACTGTACAGAGCAGCTTCAACTCCAGCAAATCCCCGAGAATTAGGAGCATGGAGAACTCACAAAACCTCTCCTTATTTCCCTGCGAAGGCAGAATTACAATTGACCTCCCTGGGATTTCCTACAGGAATGGAGAGTTATTCCTGCTCCCATCGAAGTGGGTGGCAGAGCCTCCCTAATCTCAACAGCAGGAGTGAGCGGCATCCACAAGTCCAAAAAGTGGAGAGGCAGATGGATGGTGTTTGACTCATGCGTACCTGTGTGAGGGAGAGCAGTCAGTGGGGATGATGGTCACCCAGTGGGATCTTTGCTCCCCTCCTCTCATCTCGGCCAGTGGTGCAAGGGTGCACAAGGATGGGGCTGCAGCAGCCAAGGTCCACAAGACCAAAATCAGAAAGTAAAGCCAGGTGTTCACAGAAGCATGCCAGCCCAAGGAAGCGCAGGAGATCAATCCTTCCCTCTACCTCACGAGGATGCCACCACTCCATACCCCATACCTTGCACAGGACTGGGCTCTTGTCAGCTCTGCTACACTACAAGGTTTGTGTCAGAGTGATTTGTGAGGTCCTAGAGATATTTGGCAAGGGGAAGGCACTGCGACAACACTTCACTGTCACTCTTTGTGTTGTTATGCTGCCGTTTACCATCAGTTCCTACCTGAATATGGAGAATCTGGAAGGCAGCTGGACTTTGTATGAAGGATCCAACAATGCAAATAGCAACAACTGGTTTAATAAATAGTTAATGAATTGCTCACTAGAGCAATAGAGTCCTGTCATGGTTTGATGTGGAGGGGGGGGTGGTTCTGGTGGCAGGAGAGGGGTTTTGCTCCCTGCGACCTCCCCGGTTTTGGAACCGGGTTAGGCTTAGTTCTGGCCACCAGATCAGACTGCCATCCCCCTCGGGGTTGAGCCAATAGGGCGCCTCTGCGAATTGCCCTATTTAAGTCAGGACAAGGGAACCGGAAAAGGTGCTTCGCCCAGGATCGAGGAGAGAAGGGAGGAGGGCACTGCCCCCGCTCCCTGGCTCCCGGCCGGGCGGCTGCCTGCGTCGGGCCGGCGCCGCCCATGGAGAATGGCGGTGGCGGAGCCAGCTGGGGAACTCGGGGGCACCCCACTCCCGGGGTGCCCACTGGGCTGAGTTCACCTGGAGAGGACTGAGATCTGAGAGAAACAGCCGCATCGACAGCAGGTCAGTGAGGATGGAGTGGGAGGAGGTGTGCCGGAGCCGAGTTTCCCCTGCGGCTGATGGTGAGATAGCAGGCGGCCCCCCTGCAACCAGGATGGCCTCGGTGGAGCAGAGACCCACTCGCAGCCCGTGGGGAGAAGATGCCTGAGCCTGAGGATGGTCGTGTTGGGGTGCACGACAAGGCAGAGAGGCATCTGGAGTCTGCGTGACGACCCACGCCGGAGCGAGTGGCTACAGCTCCCTAAGTACCCGAGACTGTGGTAAAGCCCACACCGGAGCAATCTGTGGGGAAGGATTGTTTCCAGTGGGCTGGACTCACGCTGGAGAAGTTTGTGGATTTTTTTCCTCGTGGGTAGGGGATCCATTGGAGCAGGGGAAAAGGGGGTAAGGACTCCTTCTCCTTTAAGAAAGAGGCAGCAGTAACAGCACGGAATGAACTGACCTGCACTCCCCCAGTCCCTGCCCCCTGTGCTGCTGGGGGGAGGAGGTAGAGCCGGGAGGAAAAGGAAAGGGGTGGGGGGGGAAGGTGTCGGTTTTAAGATCTGGTTTTGTTTCTTTCTGTCCTCTCAAGTAATCGGTTTTTGTTTCCCTCTGTCCTTCTAAGTAATCATTAATAAACCCATTTGCTTTGAGAAAGCCCTGTCTGGTTTGCCCGGGACCATGGTTGGTGGGTGCTCCCTCTGTTCTTGTCTCAACCCTCAGTCCCTTTGGTTTTTTTTTTCTCTCCTCTCTACTTTACTGGAGAAGGAGAGACTGTGTGAGTTTTAGTTGCTGGATCAGCCTAAAACCACGACAAGTCCTTATAGCCCATAGTTAAATCTGAGTTTTATCTAATCTTCTGGAGACACTTCAGAGAAGAGCAACAAGATCGGCCGTGAGCCCAGAAGCCAGGTGTCCTGAGAAGGGAAGGCTGAGATTGGGCAGGATACTGTCACCAGAGAGTAAAAAGGCTGGTCTAAAGAGGAAGAGTATCATCTGTTCCCAGTGTCCAAGGCAGGCAGGAGAAGTCAACAGCTTCCAGTGCATCAAGCAAGACTGGTCAGAGCAGGGCAGTCCCACAGTGCAGAGACATGGAGCCTAGGAGATCTCCACTGCTCAGGGCAGATGGTGGTTTAGCTGGTCCTGCCTTTTTCCAGGAGACAGACCACATGGCCCCTTGCAGGACTTTCCACCCTGTCTTCTGATTTAAAATTTGACATCTGTTTCTAAGATGCCCTATCACAATCATAACCTACTCACCTGCCAGTGCTGGCACTATATGGACTGACTCTGAATGGACTTACTATACAAGATGGCAAAGTCTGACTGGGTTCACAGGACCTGTGTATCATTAAAAAGTTAAAATACAGCTTCTTTTCACCTAAGCGCTCTCTGGGAGAGGCGTTTAAGATAGGTCAGTCCACCAGCTGGGACACACAACACACAGGCATTGTAAATGTCTCCAGAACACCCTCTTGGTGACCTCCCTGAGGACTCCAGGGAGCCATCCTTCGTTTGGAAGGCAGAAGGCAGTCTTCAATAGGTGGTATTTTCCACAAAATGGCACTGTAGAGGCCTGACTCTGCTGGGTACTGACAGACAGATTTATCATGGGGACAGGATGGGAGGGAAAAGAAGGCAAACCAAGGCCTAGATTTCTCAGGGAAATTGATCTACAAACCAAGTCCATGCATGCAGCTGCAGATTTTACTGGAACTGTTTGCCCTTTTAAATTGTGATTGAGTTTATGTGGGTTTTTTGAATCAGGGCTGACAGTAACTAGACAGATGTGCATCCTACATGGAGATCCTTGTTGTCTCTCTTCTAAGTTCTCTCTTGGACAGAGAATATAGGAAAATGCTAAAAGTGTAAAAGCCCTGCAGTGACTTTCAGTGCTCAGTGGTCCTAAGGCTATGGGATGGTAGCCAGAGATTCAGAAGACGTGTCATTGGGCTTGATAAGCTAACCTATCTGCGCTAAACATGGTGGTATGGGTCCCACCTGGACCCCTGTTATTCCTTTGCGTATTTCTTGATACAGGTGTGTATCAAGAACAAAGGTTACCACCCTGTATGACTTGCCAAAATCTGTGTATATATATTTGACCTATTTAAAAACAGGACAGAGACTAGGAGCAGAAAATAGATGTACCTACAACTTCCTGCACCATTTCCTAGGGATTTAGAAGTTGAGCCCTTAGCCTGTAACTCCAATCCTTCTTTGATCCCTGTTAACTTCCGTAAGTAATGTGACAAGCTACTGCAACAAGGATGTCTTTAAGAGACTATGAGTGCTGCCAACCAGTCAGACAGATGACAACATCATAACACCAGTTCCCAGGAGACCTAGTCAGAAGCATGGCAGAAGATGGAGCATGGCAGTTTACACTGAGAGAAAATCTCCACATGGAAATCTTACGACATAGGCAAAATAGGCAGAGAGAGAGAAATACAACTGTACAGATCCAAGAGGAACTCTTTTGCCACAGGAAAAAGAAGTCATTTAAGTATGTGACATAATTATTGCTTGTCAATGTTGTCGCTGTCAGTGTGTCCTTACCAGTGTCCTTCTTCTTTGTTCGTGAAAGCTCATGGACGGTTGCTCCGATATCATTTCTCAAGGACTTGATGATCTTGTCCAGTGCTGGGACATTCTTGCCTTCCAAGTTAATGAAGAATTCATACTCATCTTTGTTGAGACGGGAAGGTCGGGACTCAATGTGGGTCAGGTTTATACCTTTTTCCTATGAGAAAGAGAGATTTTGGTCCCACAGGGTTTGGAGGAAGAAATAGGACATAAACACTAGCTAAAATTTATGTGCCGATCAACAACCCATACTTTATAATCCAAATAACTCAAAAGTACAGACTTGCCTCTGGTGACCACTGGACTGAGGACTTTCACAACAGGAAGAGAGACAAAAGGAAGAACGAGAAGGGTGTAGGATTCATTCTTGTGCAGAACAGCAACATAAAGACTATGCACTACATAGACCTTCGAAAAACATGAAAGCAGGATACAAGTTGTAAATAGGCTTTGTATTGTAAATGGTGACTCCAGTACCGCAAGTACATAATGTGAGCTTGTCTGTGTGGACAAGAACATTTCCCCAGGATTAACATGGGAAGTAGGCATTCCACCTGGAAAGAACCCTCTCATGAGAAAGTGAATGCTGTATTTATGAGCATCTTGAAAGGAGATTGGAAAAGCAAGCAACTGGGCACCCGGTGAGATAAGCTTCCGCCAAGCCACTGCACAGTCACCTGCAAAGTCACCTGCACAGTCTCCAGGGCTGTGAGCAGGTGTTGGGCAGAGATCCAATGGGAAATGTGGATCTGCACCAAAAAGGCAGCCCAAGTTTGTACAAACAAAAACATGTGTGTTTCAAAACCACACAATCACAAAATCACAGAATCTATGAGTTGCTAAGGTTGGATGGGGCCTCTGAAGATCATCTAGTCCAGCAGTCTGCTCAGACAGGGTCTGCTAGAGCAGATTGCTCAGGACTGTGTGCAGTTGTGTTCTGAGTATCTCCACAGATGGAGACTCTGCAACCTTTCTGGGCAACCGCTCCAGAGTCTGATCACTCTCACGGCAAAGAATTCTCTTCTTTAGCACAGAAATTCAAATTCCATCTCACCAAACATCTTCACTGATCAGCAGCAGTTCCTCCTAGCTCTGAAGAAAGGGATCACTGGCAACTATAGTCCTGATGACCATGGCCGGTGGGTATGTGCAATGTCAATGTGCAAAGCAACAAGTAGCTAAAAATCCTATTTTTCCAGTCACTTAAACTCAAGCCCAGGAAAATCTACCTCAATTTAGCTGACCTCAAATCTTTTCCTGAGCACTGCAATTTGAATATGAAAATAATATGTTCTGTTTTTTGAGAAAAATCTTTTAAACTGGTTTCAGTTGGTGCTGACTTTACAACCTGACTTTCTTGTCAGGCTCACACTGGAGCTGTAGCCTTGGCATGCCAAGGCCAGGTCTGGGCTTCCATCCCCTGGGATGAATAGACGAACTCCTGGAGGAAATTCAGGCCTGAAGATCAACCACAGAAGAGCCAGAGGAGCTAACACATGGTGCTTAGCAGCACTGGAGAAGCTTTTGTTTTGCTGCTTAAGAAGGCTTTTGCAGGCTTAAGAAGACCCCAAACTCCATGGGGTGAAATGACGGCCCCGCTGGTGCCAGTGTCAAACCCCCCACTGCAGCAGGGTCAAGATTTCATCCATGAAGACGCGTTGCGAGGATCTGCTTGTGACCCACAGGAAAGAAAGAGGGAAGTTTTTTTTTCAGTACCTCCCTCTAGTTTGAGCTTCTCAAGCCCTTGAGGGTTTTCTTTGCTCCTCTCACTGCTTGCGCAGCGCAGGGGGGCATCTGGCTGTCCGTGGCAAAGGCCTCATTCACTGCACCACAAAAGGCAGTTTATTACTTGGTAGGAAACAGTATGCATGGCATTCCTCTGCTTCCTGCGTGTCGCACGCTACAGATGAACTGGAATTGTTTGGCTAGATACCAATACAATAAGTTGAAAAGGTCAAAAGCGCATTCGCCAACGGCCGCTCTTGAGAGACGCTGCCCCGGCGGGGCCGTCGGGGGCGGGAGAACCACCGCCACTGTCCTGCATCCCAAGAACAATTTGTTTTAGGCCTCCAGAGCCCCATTTCACAAACAGACCGCACATTGTACCCTCGGCTTGGTGAGGCGCTGGGAGGTGGGGCGGCTCCGAGCTGGAAGTTGGGATGACTCGGGGCTGGAAAGCTTTTGAGAGGGAGCAGGCGCCGGGGTCCACCGGCCCCCTGGCCACAGCTGCGCCACCGAGAGCAGTGCGGCAACGCGGAGCCAGCGCCCGCAGCCCGGGGGCTGCTGGGCTGCTCGGTGTGCCTGCCCACGATGGCGGAGAGCGGGTGCAAGACCTCCCCCGTGGAAGGCTCGGCTCAGGCATGCCGAGGTGCTGCTTTGCTTTCACCTTGCGCTGATGAGTCGGGGTGTTGTATTCTGTCTCTGCGTAGATCCACAGGGGAACGGGGTCTTGGGCGCTGACTGGGCTTTCTACATCTCGCAGAGGCTGTGATAACACGGACCTCTCTTCGGTGGCCATTATGCCCTGCTTCCCTCCCCAGCTCACAAGTGTTCATCCCTGCGTCAGCATCCCGTCCCTGGAGACAGCAGAGCTATTTGAGAGATCACACAGGTACCTCAACAATATCTGTTTTGTTTTGTTTTGTTTTTTTACTTTCCCACTGTACCAGCTCTCCAACCTGGCTTAGCAAACAGCTGCACCACCAGCGGCGCCTACAAAACGGAGGCTAGATACCCAGATAGTAAGTTGAAAAAGTCAAAAGCACATTCACCAACTGCTGCAAATGATGTGGGGGTTGGAAAAGAAGAGACAAGCTGCAGAGTGGGCACAAGGATGCTTAAGGCAGCAGGGCCATCGATGCCTCCCAAAGTACGGACACAACCTAAAAGAGTAGGAAAAAGGATAAAAAAAAAGAAGACAGAGAAGAAGGAGCTCATAGGGTCACCTCTTTTCTTACACCTAAGATAAGCAGAACAGCTTCCCACAGAGTGTGAAGCTGTTTTGCCGTTTATTTGAGGAGTGCCTGCAGCTCAGCAATGTGCCAACCCGTGACTGCTTTGTGCCGAGGCTTCAGACTCCACAGCAGAGAAGCTGAAGGGAGAACCCTTCTGGTGACTGTTTTCAAAGCAAGAATTCAGCAGCATATGCCCAGCTCCCTGAACTGGTGCTCCTGGAGAAACATGCTCTCATATACTGCGCCTTGCTACTAAGCCCCTGATTTCAAAATATTTACAGTGGCTCTTACTAGAGTTGCTTTACGAATCTCAACTTCATTCTAGTCCAACTACTCCATCTAGTGTTTAATCTTCATAGTTTCACATTGTTCAAAACTTTTTTGAATCCTCAGTATTGCCAAATCTTGCAATTTCTCACTGTAGTTGATGCTTTATTTAAAGCTGCAACTTCTGGGGACAAACGGTCACCTGAGAAAGAAGAGTGAGGGCATTTTTTTGTTTAGTTGTTTATTTTGAGCAGTTTTCAGTCTCTCCCTGCTTCTCGTCAGGGTTATGCCCGGCATAGAGGTTGAGTCTCTCCTACATGGACACATCCTATCATACAACCATGTGTCTGCTGGAGCACTTCTGTATTGGTAGAGGAGGGGTAGCTGTTCACCTTGCATTTATTTCAAAGCAGGGTACTAGGCCATTTCTAACATACTTTTTTAGCAAGTATTAACAACTCGGAACAGATTTTGCCTTGAGGACTAAGGGAAGCATTGTGTAACACCTAATGGAGATCACAGGGGTACAGTATTGCTAGATCCCTTGAAGTTAGCAGAGATCACTCCAGATTTCTTGGGGTTTTCTTTCTTAAAATCTCCACTCCTGGGGGTGAAAGATCTCAGCTTTCATTATTTGAATATCCAAGTTAACTGTATCTTTATCACTCCCCATCAGAGAAGAAGTCTCAAGACATGTCCTCAGCACTCAAAAATCAAGTTAGAATGACAGGGATTAGGGATATAGATATCAATTTACAACAGAGGCAATAGTGGATGCAGGAGGAGATTGCCCATCTCCCTGCCTACCTGTCCTGGTTTCGACTGGGACAGAGTCAGTTCTTTTTAGCAGCTACAAGAGCTCACTGTTTTGGTTTTAGTCTGGGATTCATTATGAGAAGAATATTGATAGTGCACTGATGTTTAAAGTTGGCACTGAGGTCTCAAGGACTTTTCAGCTTGTTGTGTTTTGCCAGTGTGCAGGAGCACAACAGGCGGGGGGGGGGCATGGCTGGGACAATGGGTCCACAACTCCCCTTGTGATTTGAACTTAGATTTAGGATTGAGGGCCAAACTGGCCAGTGGAGTATTCCATATCATGCAACGTCAGGCCCAAAATATAGATGAGAGTTGGCAGGAAAGAAGGGCTTTTGCTCTTCCAGGGGTTCTCACTCTCAGACTCTTGGAGTGTTATCTCCCTCTCGCTCTCTTTTCAGACCTCTTGCTCATCTGGGATTATGGTGTCAGGATTTATCTGTTTTGGAACTGTTTACCAGGACAGGACAGGTGTTGGTCACCAGGTGGTGAGCAATTACATTGTGTATCACTTGTTTGTGTATATATACACATATATATAAAAAAAAATTAGTAGTAGTGATAGTAGTAGTAGTAGCAGTATTATATTATATTATATTATATTATATTATATTATATTATATTATATTATATTATATTATATTATATTATATTATATTATATTATATTATATTATATTATATTATATTACATATATTTTTTCAGATATTATTATATTATTAAATTTTTCTTATCGCAACCCACAGTTCTCTTTCCCTTTTCCTCTTTAACTCTCTTCCCCATCCCTTGGAGGTGGGGGAGGTGAGTGAACGGCTGCGTGGCCTTTAGTTGCCAGCCAGGCTAAACCATGACACTGCCTTACCCCACAGTGCTGCATCTCTGCCTTGGCCCCAGAAGCAGCTCCAGCCCCTTCCCCAGGTTATTCCAGTTATGCCATCTCAACTGAGCATCTCCCGCACTGCAGCTACCCCACACCAGCAGGATCAAGCCAGACTGGTGTTAGACTATGTCGGCAGTCTTGCAGATGTCACTGCCAAAAGAACTTAGTTCTACCCGCAGAGAGTTTAATGGCCTGACCATTGGAAAAGAAAAGTTGTGTTTTCATAGCTCCATGGAGAAGCATTCAGTGGGGATGGATACTTTCTGGGAATGTTATGGGCTACTGCTTCCCATGGCATTCATATGTCCTTCCGCTACTAAATGCTCTGGTATATGGTTGCTAAAACTAAGTACAGCTTCGAAATCCACCTGCAGCTTGTTTTCATGACTGTTGTCATTCATCAGAAGACCTCACATTGTTACCAGATGAAGAGCCATCAGCAGCTAATCAACATTCAGTGAGAACTTGCACTTTCCTAACACACACACACACACAAAATTTACATGTTCTTTTAACCCTTGCCACGGACTAGTTCAGGGCTTCCTAAAGGAGGACACTTTCAGAAGGACAAGTAGAAATTCAGTGTCTAATTTTCACAGGACATCAGAGGAGTTAGGAAGTTACAGTGATGTCTTCAGCCATGGTTTCCCAAAGTGAAGGCAAAGGAAGCTGTCTGGTTCAGCTTTACTGTCCAAGAGCCTGCTTCTCACCTGAAGACAGTGCTTCCCCATCTTCTCCTTCACATCTGCTAGGGTATTCCTCGCATGACAAGCTCATGGAGGCAAAGGGACCCAGAGCTGGCCCCTGCAAGAAAACAGTTCCAAAGGGCAGCTGGCCCTGGAGAAGCCCCTACTGTCCATCATTCTTCACTTCTGCTCCAACCCTAAGGTTTGGTATGAGGCATTCAGCACAACCTAGCCACAAAACACGTGGAGCAGGAGAAATCAAAAAGCGTATATGACAACATATGGCACTGCACAAGCAGCTAGCAAGAGGGCACTGCTCTCTTTAAACACATGTTGGTTTACTAGATCAAGGAGTCCTGCTCTCCTGGCTCTGGAAAGAGGAGAGCTCAGGCTAAAGACATGGATTTGAAGCAGTGAGTTCAGGTGTAGTAAAACGATTGTAACTGTGCACATGTACACTGTGATGAAAAAAACAAGTCTTTTGGTAGAGGCATGTCTGACCTGTTCACCTATCACTGCAGGCACATCCAACACACCCTCTGGCCAAAGCAACTGCTTGTCCTGATTTGGAAACAACCCAAAACACTGCTGAGCCAATATCTTCCCAAGGGACAAAGAGATAACAGTCACTTTGAACTTTCTGCTGAATAAAGCAAGCTCCTAAACAGAAAAAGAGCACAGTCATCTTTGCTGGCTCTGGAAGTGCAGGGTCTCATTTAGCACAGCTCGTTACTCCCATCCAGTCCTCCAATGGAGAACTGAACTTCCTCCCACAGCGCGGTGACTTACTCTGGGAGCAGGGGTACTACTCAGTGCAAATCTATGGGGCTGCTGTTGAGCTAGAGCCCTACCCACTGTAAGTAACACCACTGACAGCTGCACCTCGTACTGAAGTCCTGCTCTGCATTTGGGAAGGTCACATGAGTGAAGAGAAGATGGAAGGCTCCTCTCTGAGAACGGGTTGAGCAAACTTGTAATATACTCCAACACAACGTTTGCCACATACTACAGCTGATATGTCATCTTCTACTTGTGAATCCATCAGGCAAAGAACATTGGAGGAGATTAATGTATTCACAAATGTACGTGTAAAAATTTCAGTTAAAACTGACGGTAATCCTTTTTGCATATTGGAATGTTTAGTTCTGATATTTTTAATGATGAATTTAACTTTCAAAATACCAGTCTTTGAGGGAGGACAAATTTTTTTTCCCCTCATTTTTTTTTCTTTCAGAATGGACTTTGTTGTCTAAAAAAGTGATCTCAATTTCAATAGGCTTTTATCACTACAGAGAAAAATAAACATTCCCATCAAGTGTAACACTCAGGATAACCCAAAATGTTCTGCTTTACTTTTTCAGTTTTGATAACAAACCTGGAAATTTTGTCTTTTTCTGACCTGGACTTCTACTCTATAGCTTTTTGATGTTTCCAGTGAATCAGAAAAAGAAACATAATTCCACAATAACTATTCTGCCTTCTTGATTTTAAGCATGATATTTTACTTACGTGGGATGTTCTGTTTCAGACTAAGGTATTTATTCAAGTTTTGGCTTCCTAGCTATCATCTTCTGTAATAGTATGAGACAAATAAACAGCATGTGGCTGCACCAAACAGTGGCTTAGAGTACAGCAGGTCCTATTGAAATGGAGTTGGTGTAAAGACTCTGGTGATGGACTTTTGCTGTATCTATGACCACTCTCAAGCCTACGATGAGGACAGAGGCATTGCCCAAGCAGAACACATAAGGAAGCTGTACGCGCACTAGGACAGATAAAGATTTTTGACAAATAGGCTTTTCAAGTGCAAAATAATTGGGTTTGATAACCAGAAAGTGAATCTTTACTACATCCCAATATACACGCAGAGCAGCTAGTGTGGAAGCAAAGTGGATTCAGTTTTAAATCTGCCTATTGCAAGCCATGATTGAGCTGCACATGATAGCACATGTCAGAGTGTGAGTCTGGCCCTGTGGACACTGCCTTTCCACAGGGAAGGTGGAGAAAAGACTGCAGGGACTGTACTGTCAGCAGTGGCATAGGACACCCTGGGTACAGGGAGAGCAGATTAATGCATCCAGGTAAAGATTTGCAAAACAGAGGGTAGACAATAGCTAGAGGTCAGAAGAGCTTAGGAGCCTGATGGTGTCTGATTTTGGGGAGGGGTGTCTTCCTGAGTACTGCTTATTTTTGTGTGCGAGACTGAGAAATGTCTCTCCTCCCACCCAAAGTGGATGTTGAACCTTTCCTTTCCTGAACAGAAAAAAAGAGTTCAGGTCTTTGAGAAAAAAAAACAACAACAAACATGCAAGTGTGCAACACTCTGTCAACTGCATGAGCAACCCTGAGGGATGTTTGAGTAGGACAAACAGTAATGTTTCCCCAAAACATTGAAATTCTCTTAAACTTGATGTCTCAGTTACAGGATGTAATTCTGTGCCATGAGCGTTCTCTGTGTAGCCACTGGCCTTGTGTCTTCATCTACCTGGATATGAGGCTCCCCTACCTTCAGTTCATCCTGGCCCACAACCAGGGCTTACCCAGTTCATCTGGGCTGTGTTTGGATACTACTTGCTCCCCTGGAAGGTTTGCCTTCTGAGTGAGTACAGATAACATCTGGACTGGGGAGCAGCCACAGTGCTTGATGAGTGAGCAGCCCTGGACCTCCTGTCATCCAGGTGCAGGGCCAGCCTGGAACACAACACAGCTCCCTTTGGGCTCTTGCTCCCCATGGAGATGAAGTTGTGGTGGGGGCTAATGCCTTGCCAAGTTTCACCTCAGCACAGAAATAGGATGTGGGCAGGATGTGAACCTGGGAGTGAGGAGCTGCTCCTGCATCTTGGGCAGGGACACAAGAGTGATTGAACAGCCCTTCCAGAGTAATAGACATTTTTTCTCCAGCTCTTAAACCAAGGAGAGGATGAACCTCCTCAGGTCCACACAGACACTTCCTTTACAGAAAGGTAGCCTGGCTGCTGACGACACCACAAGATCTCTCCTTTCTTTAGGTATCCCCCAATTCCCTGTGTCTCAGTCTGGGTCTTGCTTCCACTCTTTTTTCCCTGTCTTGAGACAAGATTTATTTTCAAGGCTTTCATATTTACAGCTTTTTTAACTCTCCTCCTCTCTCCTTCATGTCCCAGAGTAGTTTTATAGACTGGCTGGAGAAGAGGCAAAATCCTTGAAACCCAGTGCTGGAGGCACTGTCCCTTAATCGCTCCCAAGCTTGAGCTAGGAGGAGCAGAGGCCTGAGCCGCTCTCTTTGCCTGCGTTCCCACGCACAAGTGCCCAGAGAGATCCCAGCAGCCTGGGCAGCCCCCAGTCTCAGCAAGGAGCAGATGGGTTCCAAACACGCCACACATGGCCATCAGCACCGGCGGCCGCACAAGGTCTGGCCTTCCACGGGGGTCGACAGCTGCAGTACCGCGTCTGCTCCGGGGAACAGTCTGATCATATTTTATGGCTTTTGTGTTTTCCTTTTTCCTACTTCATGTGGTTGCATGAGCCAACGACAGTCAGAGCAGCCGTCCCACATCTCCTCCCTGTGCCACCCCTCTGAGACAAACCCACTGTGTTTCCATAGCCCAGAGCTGAGCTGGTGACAGAAACCCTGGGGACAAGGCAAGAGGTCTCCCTGCCCAGAGAAGCCCACCAACAGAGTGTCGGAACTAACTCCTGCAGCTAACTTGCATCTCACAGTTGATTTTATTAAGCAGGGAAGGGGTAGAAGCAGAAAAAAATCCTCTCAAGGTCTTCCTCCTTGTCCCCACCCTTCACCTGCCCCTATCTCTGCAAATGTCACTGAGCACAAAGTCTGTGCCTCCAGGGCACCATGGTTATGGCCCAGGTTGGAAAAGGTGGAGGTTATCTCAACCATGCGTGCACATGAGTCTTACACCGCTGTACACAGGGTGAGGACCTTTGCACCGAGCTAGAACAGCCCAAGGGCTGCTCTGGTTTACACACCCCAACACGCATGAATTCACTAATGACAGCCCTGAGGAGCTGAAGCTGCAGGCCAGGCTTGTACCAGTAAACGTCTTTCCTCCAGCCACCCATCCTTTTCCCTGCTACATTGCCAACAGCATCCAAAACTGATATAAGAGCTCCTATGCCAGGTTTCTGGTCAAGCCTTGATGATAGGGGGGACTGCAAGTTTTCACAGAAAGAATTGGCTTCATTGGGATGGGAAACCACCCAGCCACCCATGCCCACATCTTTAGCTGAGCCCCATCCCCTCAGCTGTCATCAGGGTCACTGGGGAAAACCATGACTCAGTTGATCTAGTTTAGGTACCTGCTTTGGGGCAAGAAGAGTCACATCCAAGAAGTGCCTACTTCTCTCTTTCCCATACTAGCTCCCCTGCAGATTTTCCTTTAGAGCTGACAGTGAATTGGTTAGTAGACAGCAGCGCATTTAACCAGAGAACATCAACAGCCTCCTACAGACATGCACACCACCGACATATGGACGTTTTGCGAGACTGTATTACAGCGGTCAATTTACAGATTTAGACTAGCTCTGCTGTCATTGGTATGAATTTCCCTTCATCTGAATGAATCAAATATATCCTATAACTCATAATTATTTTGCATTTGTACTAATATCACACAATCCTTTCATTTCCTAGTGAATTCAGTTTATGAATGGAAAGTATGCAGGCCACAACTTCTTCCAGTGTTCTGTAGGAAGGGCTGTTTTTAGGCACAACCATTACATGATGATGTTCTTAAAAAAAAGGAGTTACAAAACCAATATAACAGTGTATTTGCTTGAGAGAACTGAGTACACAGCTCTGTGTATTGCAACACAACCATCCTGAATGGCAAGGATTTTGTTCTTTTTAAATAGCATCCATGACATCTGGGAAATATTTCTGAAAGAATAAATAGGCACACAATGTCCTGAAAGGTAGACAGCTCCTTATTTCCCCAAAATCTTTTAAAATCAGTCAGTACAAGTTGCTTAGTCCCTTTGGTGTAAATTGAGTGCTGTCATTTTGGTGCTGTTTTGCAGATACCCTCTACCCTCTCTGTAGAAGTACCACTGGTGGGAGATGGTCGGCTTATTTGTATCAGATTTACTGAAGTGACAAGGGCTAAGAGGACGGTAGCTGCTCCCAGAAGTACTTCATGCAACATGTGCACTAAGTCACACGGCTCACGTGCAGGTTGTATTTGCCTTTAAAGACATATACATATACATCTTTAGATGTCAATCTCAGGTTACGACCCAATTCACTTCTATCTCTTACTCAAGCAGTAACAGTGGAATATTTCCTTCTTAAATGGAGAAAATGCATTTTTTTCCCTCTCATATCTGTTAAAAGTAGAGGTTTGAATTTAAGAGTTTTAAATCAAATTTTAACTTAAAAAGGCTACATCTGCTCCAAGATTTTAAGGGATTTTAACCCCAGAAAACAAATGCATGCTGTTTTCCCCCATTATGGCAATCAAATTGAGTTACAAACATGACCACAATACCCTGAGCAAATGTTGTTGCAATGCAAAAATGTAAAGACCTGATCAGGTCACCTGGAGGAAAATATTTACCTCGAATGTGCGCAGAACTTTAGCCAACGCCCCAACTTCTTCTTTCAGAGAGAAAATCAGAGAAATCACACCATTTTTATTTGAGGACTCTTCAATGTACATAGATTCCTGAAAGAAAATAAACGAAAACAAACAAACGATTTACATTCACCCTAAGTGTCAGTTTTGCTGTGCTCCCTTTCCCTTTTGCACTGCATCAGCAATGTAAGGAGGGTATAAAGTTGCTTTAAGTGGGAATCAAGGCAACTGTTGCTGATAGAAGTAGAGCAGCTCTGGGGCTGCTCTGATTTAGGATGGTAGAGACACAAATCCTTTCTCTCAAACTAGAGCCCATGTGGAAGAGAGATAGTGAAAAAGGACATGAAAATAGTCTAATATCATCTGTCTTGCTTCATCTCTCGAGTGTATCAAGCTCAGGGATGACTGGAAACATTACTGCACTTTGGTTTCAGCTACAGCGCAAAGACCTTCCCTCAAGCTTTCTTTTCATTAACACTCAGGATTAAGCAGAGCGATGTAGATGAGCTCTGTGCAGAGAGGCAGGCCTTGATCTATGTTTCCCTTCGGTTCTGCTTGTGCCTTCCAGGTAGACCCAGGAGAAGTGCTATTCACAAGAAGGATATGGATGATAGTTTAAAAACAAAAGAACAACAACAAACCAAGGGGAAAAAAAAGGAAAAATGTTGGAGCAAACATTTAGATCTTCCCTAAATCCCACAAGAGTTCAGTTAGGGCAAGTTTGTTGTTTTCATCTATGTTTGTTCCCTTTCTCTTATTGATTTTCTGCTCTGCAAATTCCAAAAGGCAATTTCCAGTATTCCCAAGCAAAGAGAATGTTTATTTTAATTATTTTCTTGGTTCTCACTACCAGAATGTCTTAGTATGTCTCAGTACATGCATTTGTTTTCAAAACAACCCTGTTAAGTAAGGAAGAGTTATTTCACCACTTGAGAAATAGGAAACTGACTCCTGGAAGGGGGCTAGATTTTCAAAATTATCTGGGAACCTGACATGGCAGGTAAGTGCCTACTGAAACATCCAGAATTTCTTAATCTCTCTAATGTTAGAGTAAATTTGATCCACAACCATCACAAGCTTTTGGAAGTCTCATTAATGCCTTATCTGTTGGGAGGCTTTTAACATCTACTGACCTTGGGCAAATTCCCCCTGGTTGGTATTTCAAAGCTCACACCAGACATCTGCAACATAGACAGGTACTGTTGTAACAAGTCCTGGGCCAAAACTCGACCCAAGATATCCATTCAATTTTTCTTTATGAAGATCTGTATTTTCAGTCAGAGCCTGTCCTCACTATATTGCTTAATTTAACACATAAATCAGAGTATAAAGAGTCTCAGTTCCCAAATATTGTCCTTAGAAAAGACAGTCTTTGTAGCAGACAAATTAATAATCAAATCCAGCTGCCCTGAAGCCATGAAGTTCTTGGTGGGACTACGTTTTGTGAGGCAGTGTTATAAGGATTTGCCTGCTTTTGTAAAGTAAATAACTGGCGATTCTTCAGCGTGTCTCTGAGACTGCTGCTAACCTGAGAATTCATTGTCAGAGACTGGCAACAGATTTTTCTATCAGGCTTTATTTCTAGAGGTTGCAAAGGTTATCCAAATGTTTTCCACCTTTACGGGGAGCCTCTAGTAGGAACTGTAGTAGAAATACTGGTTTTATGAATCAGAGGGAAGATTGTCACCTGTCCAACTGTGACACCTCCCGCAGTATCTTTGTGTCTCCTGAGTCCTCACCCAGCCAGGGTAGCCCAGCTCTTATGTGATGGGTATCAAGAGGAAAAGCAGTTAGGAGTGATGTTGCAGCTGGCTAATGAAATCCATTTACATCTCAAGCAATCACAAAGGAAAACAATGACAGAAGTCTGTTCAAAGGCAAATCAAACATCAATAGTCCAGAAATTTTGATAGTCTAACAAAAAACGTCATCTGAAATATTGTCCCAACATTGTTTTGCCCTTCTGTTTTCCCCCACCACAACCAAAATTGATCCTAAGGGCAGAACTGTGCTACACCAGTGTCTGCCCAATGGACTGAGAATTTGGTTTTCATGGTCTGCACTGGAATTGTTTTAAAAGCCATTTAAAATACTTTCACCAAGGCATGCTGTGAGGACCAGCTTCTATGGCAGGTTGACTTGAATCTATGTGACAAAGGAAGAATATGTGGTTTGAACACCTGCAGGGGATATAATGCAAGGTTCAAGTCCCGCAATGCAATTCTGATGTTAATTGATCTCTATACATCACGAGATTACCCAAAAATGCCTTAAAAACTTTCTTTCCAACCCAGACGGATTCTCATTGGCCACTAGCCTTGATGTGTTGAGATCAGCCACTTTCAATCTGTCCTCACTCATTTTCCCACTCTTGTAGATAGATTTATGTTGGTGCTTAAAATTAAGACACGTTGCAGCAGGGAGTAGGCATTCATCTTGCAAACAGAGTGACAGTTGCTTCACTTCTTGCACATTTGCACACACGCTCACTTCACTGGAAGATCTTTGTACAAACGTTAGTTCGTGCCTGAGTCAGCCCACAGAGATGACAGCTTTCATTGCAAGGAGAAAGAAGAGTGAAATGATTGTTTTCCTGGTACTCAGTTCTTATCAATGTATATGGAGGAAATATCCATCAATACACACTGGAGACAATATACATTGACATATACATTGGAGGGTAATACACATCAACATAGACACAGGCACTCACATTTATTGCTGAGCTTTTTGTAGTATCTGTGCATAGTTTTAACAGTTGATCACAGTTTATCCATTCTCAATTCTAATTTCATGTTTTTCGACATATAGAGACAAGTTGCAACTTTGGGATAGTTCTACTGTTCTGTTACTACTGCAGTTATGACAGAGTTGAATACGTTGTTTTATTGTCACTGAAATGTTGCCTATATGACATGAATATGTGATTTATAAATACAGCATGGAATAAATAAAGATCTAATTTTCTTCAAGCTCCTCTTTTTTTCAGGAAGTAAAATAAGAACCAGTTAATGAACATGACCATCCATTCCTGGACCTAGTACAATCTCAAAGATAGGTGATGTGTGCATGCAAGGATGGGTTTACCTGAGCACAGTGCAAATCTGTGGTTTTAGTTGACCACTTCCCACATAGATTGATATTGCCTGTCTGACACATATGGCAGTATTGAAGGTTAATAACACAGACCTGTCAGCCTTCTAATCCATTTCTGAGCTGGTTAGATAAAGCCCTTAGAGTGAATTCCAATGCTGTTAAAGCCAAAGGAAGTTTTGCTTGCTGTTTCAGTGAGAGAAAAATTTCACCTCTGTCATAAATTCCAGACTTACTAGACATACAAAATACTAGGGGAAAAAACATGGAGAAAAAAAAAAAAACACCAAACAATTTCAAAGCAAATAAGATTCCTAAGTTACTTCTGGAAATGGAAACAGTTTCCAAGTCAGGTTTAAGCTTAGATGCCCAGTTCCCATAGATGTCATTGGGACCAAGCAATTATATACAACTTGGGAAAGTAGCCAGGTGAGACCCTAGAGAATTGTTGTGGGAGTGCAGCCTCAGCACACAAAGCAGTAGGAAACCAGGCTTCCTTGGCTGCTCCGCTCTTACAAAGGCTTGTCAAAACTGAAGCCCTTTTTTACACATCTTCTGCAGCTTGCCTCTGGCTTCAGCAGCGTTGCAAAGGACATAAATGCAGAATTTGGTCCTAATAATTAACCATGCTGGCCTCAGGTTATGTTGCTTGCCCCTCCAGTAACTATAGCACCTGTAATCGAAAGGCATGGGCTTCGGGACTTTCTTGTATTTCCCAAAGCAAAAGGTTCAAATTAAGTCAGTAAACATTCAAAAAGGAGATGTCAGAGTCCCAAAATTTAACTAATAGCTCCGCCAAAAGAGCACGTAAATTCGGCTGCTTTCCTTTAACAAAAGAAGGTGGCTTTCTGTCATCACACACAGGTTTAAGACCTCTAATTAGCTGCTGGTCTTTTTCACTGCTGCTTCTTCTCCCTGCCATATATATAAGGCTACTGTTTCAATGTTTATTTTTGTTGTCACTGCACATTTGCGAGCACAATTAACAACAGACAAGTATGCCGGCTGCCAAAAGGGAGGACAGTGGCAACCAGGCGCAGCAAAGAATCAAGACAGACACATCGAGACAGGCATGTTGTTCCTCCCATCTTGGGTCACACTGCCTCTCAGAGAGCAGGGACAAGATTTGTGAGCATGGGGAGGCTGAAGCCATAGCCTCCCCTGCAAAAAGCAGGAGCACAGACTCCACTGCTTACCTGGAAAGGATCGCCATTCATTTTGCAGTGCTGTGCATCCATGTTGCAGAGGCAGGGATGCTCACTCAGGGAGGCCCCTTTGCCGCTGCAGATGAAGCCTTCTGACCTTACTACAGTGGCCAGAGCTCTGTGCAAAGGTATTTAAAGTGGAGCAATTGAAGCAAAGCCATC
Organism: Tauraco erythrolophus; assembly: GCF_009769465.1. Classification (NCBI taxonomy): domain Eukaryota; kingdom Metazoa; phylum Chordata; class Aves; order Musophagiformes; family Musophagidae; genus Tauraco; species Tauraco erythrolophus. The sequence continues at coordinate 64,733,905 of NC_141468.1, read as the reverse complement.
CCCTTCCTCCCCCCTTCCCGAGCTCCCTCCACTGGACACTGTGCCAAGGGGGCGTTCTCCCTACACGCCCCCCCCACCCACCCCTGGCACATGGACAAACCACCCCCCCTGCAATTCCCACCCCAGCACGTAGCAGCTCTCCAGCATATGGTTTCTATCTGAGCCCAACATGGACGAGCGGAATGCTTTGAATTATCAGCCTTCCAGCTCCTGATCAACATCAGCCACTCTTTTCATTTTTGCATATGAACGCGTCGTCCTTGGTTCAGCCTCCCCACCGTCCGTTCCCATTGTTGTGTGCGTGTTCAGCCTCAGGTGGGTTTCCCATTGGGGCTCACTCCATGTGACCAGAGATCAGATGTTCTCCACTATCTGCTTTTTGGATGCCAGACATGGGGCCAAGGAGGGCCGTGGATTTGTGCTTTAGTAGGGCCTTTTGGGCTGCATCCAAGAGGTCAGAGAGCAGGAGACATCGTTCCACACACCAGGCATGGGAGAGAGATACCCGGTGCAAAGGAAGCGTGAGACACAAGTTAACTGTGTGAACCTCACACTGGGATGTGAGTCTGGACGTTGAGAAAGAGAAGGTGGTAAAGGAAGAAAAGGAGCAGGGGAGAGTAGGTCAGAGCTAGAGGGCAGGGCAGGAGGACGCAGAAGAACTGCAGAAGATGCATATGTGCTTGTATATAGCGTCAGCCGCAGAGAGCTACAAGGGGAATGGGGTGGGGTGTGTGAATAACTTCAGAAAAGGTTGGTAAAGGATTGGTATAAAAGAGGCCAGATTTGGTTTAGGAAGAGTCACCAAAGCAGTTGAGGGAATACTGTAGCCCAGTACCGGAGGGCAAGTGAGCAGCTGGTCAAGTATCTGTCTTGTTATACAGAAGGATGATGTCTATACTGACACAAGCTATGTCAAGGCAGGTAATCTTGCTATGTTTTAGTGATAAAGATGAATTATGTGGAATAGCAGAATCATCTCTTTACAGTTTTTTTAGTCTTGAGGGGAGCTCTACTGCATGCACCACAGTCAACTCAGACTGGTGAATACTAACAAAGACTTATCATGAATTAGTTGTACTTAAAAAATCCAATAGCTACTAAATCCAATCAGCCTCACAGTAGGAAAACTGAGTGGAGTCACTTTCAGAAATCAGTCCAAACCTATGTGGAACCCCATGACTGCGGAGTCAGAATCCAGCCCACTGAAATTATCAACTGTATAACGTGCATCTGAAGTAACTCAGTGCTTTGGATATGAATACATACCTTTTTCAGAGGAGCTGCTTGTTTGTGCATCCTATAGCTACATCCATGCGTAGAAAGCTACTATCTGAAGTGACCAGCAAATCTGTGGTACGGGCTGGCAGGTCCAGGTAGGCACCCAGATGCGATACACGAGTAACACATGGGCCCTGCTGACACTGTAGCAGCAGGTGGAGGCAAGGAGAGATGGGGCAGTAAGAGAAAGGGAGGTTTAACCTTGGTACTTGCCAGCAGTATGAAAACTACTATTTTTTTATCTGCTCAGCCAAGAAGTTCAGTATGGGAGGCAGTATTTTGTGTCCTGTCTTTGTGCAGATCAGGCACAGCAGCCACTGTGCAACACTGAAGGCCACGCTGCAAAAAAGAACCATGAGATGAGGATGGTGGCAACACTGATTACAGTAGTCCCCGTGTAGGGCAAGACGGACTCCAACAACTGGTATTGTTTACTTTCCCAAACACCGTGCCTCACTACCTGGTATATTTTTCAATGAGATTTTAGAAAACCTAAATGCATGTCCTACGGCTGGCCAAAATAACTGTAGCATCCAAAGTCATAAACTACTTTTTCTGTCATTTGTTTGTGCCTTCCTTCTTCTTTCTTTTTCCTTCTCTTTTCACTAATCTTTGATCTCTTTTCCTTCCTTGTAGCTTTTATATGCATTTAATCTTTTTCAGCTTTCTTCCATCCCTCCCTCTCCTTTTCTTACTGTTACACCCTCTGTTTATTCTACCCTGACAGTAATGGCAAAGTAAAGTGAAATACCAGCTCTGCAAAATATGGCTCACACCATATCCTTGTAAACATATATTTTGACTCCTCCTACCCCTTGCTTTTTCTATTTATGTTGCAAGCTTAGCTCTTACTCTTATTGCTACATAACCATAATAATATGACCAATGTATTGCCACCAGTTCACTGCTTAATCAGTCTAGACTGTCAGAGGTTGCATGGTAGCAAAAGGCACTGGCTGGGGGAAGCAAAACTCCTTCTTGCCAGGAGAAATTCCCAAATTCTCTTGTTCTGGAGAAAAAGCGTGTGTGTGTGTGTGCAGTGCCATTACAGTACAAACACTCTATTGCATCAGTATTGGTTACCTTGGATCATTTCAGAACTCAAATTACCTGAGCTTCCCTGTCCTCTTCGTACTATTAGTCCAGCATAGAAAGCATAGGTTTGTCCCCTGTCAGTGACATTGCTAACTGGGATTTCCCACTTGGGTTTCAAGTTGTCTCATGTGTCAGGTTCCCCGTTTCCTGTTGCTCACCAGCCTGGGCTGCGGCACCAAGGACGCTGTTGCATCTTCCACAGCCAGGAGGAAATGGCCTGCCTCTTGTAGGCAGGGTCGGTACCTTGAGTTGATTAGTTAATTAGTTCATTATATTCAACTCAATCCAGCTGGGTAATAATGATCTGATGCCATAATTCCCCCTTTTTGTTTTACAATTTTTTGTTTTCACAAAGGCTTTAAGATGAGCAGAGACCCAGTCCATTCATCCAACTCCAGCACTCTTCCCTCCCGCAAATACTACATTGGGGCTTGCAGCTTTACCTTCTTCTCCAAAGGACTCTCGCTCGGGCTCCTACTCTTTCGGCTCGGGCTCTCAGCTCCGGTGAGTGAGTCAGGGCTTCTCAGGGTCTCATGGATGTATCACGTCGGGGTCACCAGTTGTTGCTCACCAGCCTGGGCTGCAGCACCAAGGACACTGTTGCATCTTCCACAGCTAGGAGGAAATGGCCTGCCTCTTGTAGGCAGGATCGGTACCTTGAGTTGCTTAGTTAATTAGTTCATTATATTCAACTCAGTCCAGCTGGCTAATAATGATCAGATGCCATAGTTTCCTGGGTGAGCACCTAAGTTTTGGGTCTGCTAGTTCTGCTCTGGGCTCTTGCTACAGCACCGTGCAGCCCCTCTCCTTTCAACCGTATGCAGATATGAACTGATGTCCCACACTGCCACCATCTAAAAAACACCTTTTTGTCCTCAGAAACATACCCTCACACCCACATCCATTCCTGGCTGTGCTGCTCAGCACAACCAGGAGGGCTCTTTGAACAGAAAGTTGGCCGGTTCCCCTGGCCAGCATGATGCAAGTTCGAAGGGTCATGGACTTTGGCTGTTTTACAGGGTGCTCTTTCCCGCCTCTGCTTTTAGCCAGTATTTGCAGAGCGGCAACTTCCCCAGAGCTGCGTGTTTTCTGGTTTGGGCAGGGGTGTCCCTTCCCATGCACGGACACTGGGACCATCCTTGGCCTGCAGCTCCCTGCCTGCCCTGCTGCTTCAGGGTGTCCCAGTCGATTTAAGGAAGCAGCAAGCAATGGAAAGAAGCTTTTCTAGTAAAACCAGAAGCTCTTGAAAAACTCCCAAATGAGGATTCAGTGAATATCTCAGGGGGTGTGTGCGATGGCAGGGAGCAAGGAGGGTCCCCCCTTGTCAATATCGTGTATACATTTACCAGAGGTCTCCAGGTGCCGCAGCTCTCCATTACGTGCCAGCCAGGCTGCGTCTCCTCACATCCCGGTCTACGGTTGAAAAACCACCCAACCACCGCATCTCCCATCCTTGCAGAGTCAGGCTCCCCGTATCCTCCTGCCGCCCGCTGCTAAATACTTCTCGGCTGCACCCTATCCCCTCCCCAGAGGGTTTTCCCCGTCTCCTTCTCTCTGGAGCGCGGCGTGGCCGGGAGGTGGCACTGTGTCCCCATGGCAGCGGCTGCCAGAGCCCGGAGAGGGGCGGCCGGAGGGGGGACGGGGGGCACAGACACCCATACATCCGGCTGTCCTCTCCGCCTGCCCCCGGGGAGGGGGGGGGTGGTGGTGGTGCGCCTCCCAAGCTGGGACCGGCATCACCCCAATCCCCCTCCCACGCCTCCTTCCACGGGACTGCCGCCTCGAAGGCGCCGGGAGAGACGCCCCTCGGCCTCCAAAATTCAGCTCTCCAAAAACTGGCGGGGGGGGCGCAGCCTGGTGTGATTTATCTCCCGGGGCTGTGATGGACGCGGGACGCGTGGCCGCACAATGGGGCCACCCGGCGGGGCCGGAGGGCGAAGGGCCCCGCTCCGCGGGCGCGGAAGGACGGCGGCAGCGCCCGGCGGGACCCGCGGGAGCGGCGGAGGGGCGAGCGGGCCGGGGCCGGGGCCGATAGTGGGTGGCTGCCGCGGCTGCTGCTTTTTTTTTTTGCTTTTTTTAATTGCTTTTTTTGTCTTTTTCTTTTCTTTTTTTTCTTTTTTTTCTTTTTTTTTCTTTTTTTTTTTTTTTGCAGCCCTATATGCAAACTGTCACTTCAGGTTAGCACAAGACCTGGTGCAGCTCATTAGCATGAGCTGTATCTAATATGCTTAAAACCTCTAATTATTTATTATGCCCTAATTGGCAGCCCAAGAAATGTCTGCAAAGTGATGGGTGTTCATCCCAAGACGCCTTTCGAGAAGGATTCAGCGGTGTCCCTGGTCAAATGTCATTTTTAATTCTTCATTCAGGGCACAGGCTTTCTTCCTCTTGTAGGCGATGCAACGCTAAGAAACTCGTTCAACTCGCTATGTCGAGAACTAGCCTCCCTCCACCCTGGGCAAGATGGGCAACAATTACTCAGGAACACGATTTAGTGCTCAAAGTCCTTCTTTCTGTGAAAGGACGCTTAGGAAGAGACGCTAAAGTTTATCAAATATGCGAAAGTGTAGGCAGATGCTCCTTGACAATGCCTTACCCGAAGGAACAGCCATCAGGCAAAAATCGCTTTCCTGCCCTCTGAAAGTAGCAAAGTTTTGAAAATTATATTCATATAGAAACTGTTTCAAAATAAGTTTACCTCTCTGCGGTTGCCTCACACACACACAACCCCTGCCTTTTTTTTTATTCCCTTCCAAGTATTATGTTTCTTCAGGTTGCGCCAACTATTTATTTATCTTATTCTTTCCCTCTTTCTTTTCATTCATTATGCTCTCTCCCTCTCTCTCTCTCTTTTTTTTTTTACCCCTTCCTTGTGTGTGTGGCTTCTCGGTCTGATCTGTAGCTTGTTACCACCCACTGCACGCTCTCTCCTGCAGCCGAGGTGTTTCTATACAAACTTCAGCGTCCAGTTGTCATATTAATTATTACACTGAGTAATGACTGAAATAGTCAAAATAAGGGGAGACTCAAGAGAGCTTTTTCTTGCTGCTCAAAGATTCAGCAAAGAAGCCTTGCAACAAAGCACTAATTGGTCCCCAGAAATACTCTGACAAGGCATGGAAGATAGGTTTCATAAAGCCCAGCAATTGTGAAGGGGGAAAAGATCCTTGAATAGACCCCACGCTTCTTTTCTAAACTCTCTTGCTGAGCAAAAAATGGACTGCTTCTTGAATACTGGACTGATCTTGAATGCTATACCCAGCAGAGAAAAAAATGCACCATTTATTGTAAGTTTTTTTTCCAGCTATTCATGTGTTCTATGTGGAGAATAAGCTGGTTTTGTTTACCATGAAAGACCTTTTACTTTATTTTCACTCTTGGGGGGGAAGCTGGAAAGGGGAGGGGGAGGGCGAGGGGAGGGAGAGAAACACATGTGCCCAAATTCAGACGAGCTGCCTACTGTAACAAAATGGAGTGTAACAAATCCTACAGAAGTCCCGAATGTATCGATTCTTTGAAGATCTATATAGATTAACGACTTTCGTTCTGCTTTTCCAAGACGGCATTTAATCATAACGTAAATGGCCTTTAAAAAAGAAAAGGGAGGGGGAGGGGCAAGGCGTACCGAAGTTTAAAAAAAAAAAAAAAAAAGCAAGGACTTCAAAAGACCTTATGAGTGTGGTTACGATTTAGGCACACAAAAAAGCCACTATAAAATAATGACAGTTAAAGATTTAAAAAAAAAAAAAAAACACAAACAAACAAACAACAAACAAAAAAAGCCCAATGAAAAGGGCAAGGGCTATTTATCATTATGTTAGAATTAGGAATTTCGAAGTGCAGGTGCAGGACTCTGCATACGAGCGGCTCGAGGCGGGGGACCTTGAAACAATATTTATTATCTATAAATCTGGCAGCCCCAGAGCCCTTACTCTGAGCCCTGAGCAGACAGGGGAGGTGGCAAGATTGGCATCACCTCGGACAACACGGGGGGGTGAGTTTGTTCCCCGGTGGCAGCGGATGGAGAGGGAAGGAAACGGCTCTGCCCTCCCCTCTCACCTCCCTTTCCCCTCCTGGGTCCCGGAGCCGGAGGAGCCGAGCGGGGATAGAGTCACGGAGGCAAAATTACATGCGAGTTACACTCGGTGACCTCTGGGACTCACGTCTTTTGCCTTTTTAAGAGCCCTCTGCCACTCGAGAAGGAGAGACCCAGAAAGTCCGGCCTCATTCTGCCATTTCGGGGAAAAAGGGCAGGAATGTCCCCACCTGGTGTTTCCACACTGGTTCTAGTAGTGGGCTGCTCTGGAAGAATTGCTCTGTTTAAACGTATATATAGTTTACAGGGCTGCAATTATTTTGGTATTTCTGTTGTGGCTTCTCCAAGCATTGAGATTCAAATTGCAGGGCTGGTTCATTACTGGTGTCCCACTCAAAAGATGTCACAGTGCAGAGCTGATGATGCAACAACTATTTCCAGTGCAGGGAATTCTGATGTCAGACAAGGAATGTTGAACAAACCATCCAGAAGACTTGGAACTGAAGAGTGAGAGCTTCCTACACAAAACAAAACCAAATGTTGTGTCCTGATTAGGTCCACTGTCCCACCCAAGAGATATTAAAATGATGTAACATGTCTCACATGTGATGAGCTAGTAGGCTAAAAATCAGAAACTCAGTGACCAGTGTAGAAGGCCCTGAAATAAATATGAAAGAGGTTAGACCAGACAGAACTACTTCACCTTCTTCATCATTCAGCTGCATTAAAAGCTGCCGTGTTAAAAAATTCTAAAAGACTAGTTAGCAGGTGCATGTTAGGGTTCTGCCGTACCACGTCCCTGCTTATCTCTCTTTAAACTCATATGCCCAGTCAGGGTCAGAGATGCAGTGGCAGACAAGAAGCAGCGATCTCCACAGCTCCAGGCTGCTGTAATTGAGGCCAGCAGCAGAGCCAGGCTTATTTTTGCACTCATTTCCACCAAAACCTGAACAGGGCCTCTGCAGGTCCTCTCCTTCCATTCTTTAGGGCTGGTGTGAGCACCAGGGATGAAAGTCACCTGCCAGGGACTTTCTAGAGCCATAATCTCCTCTGTAGTAAGACTGTTGTATCAAGGCTCTGCTTTTTTTTTAAGGGGTTAGAGTGCACACACCTCTGAGTTTTCAGAGTGGAGAGGTGCAGAGAGAGGTGAAAATGAGACAGAGCTGACTGAGGGTAGAAAATGTGTTAAAGCTTGTAGAGGTACGTGGCTATGTGAAAGGCAGGAGGGCGGGGAGAGGCAGCCACACTGGTGGCCAAGAGTATGGCCACCAGCATGCCCGGTGCTGAGCCTGGCCACGTCTCCCAGGCTACCCACACCGCTGCAGCCCCAAGGTTCGGTGTGGCCTCCAAGTCACACCAGCCTCAAGCTCGCAGCACCTTAGCGCTGCTTTTCCACGTTCGTCCCCAAACCACAAGCAAGACTTCACCTGGAAGCAGGGGTAATTTCTCCTGCATAGGCCAGGTCCATCCCGACTCCCCAGTTCCAAGCAAATGCCATCGCCTGCTGGGAATGGTGATGACCTGCTCCCACTTTGCAGGATGTCACCGGAGGCAGTAGGGGCTTGGAGAGTTTCCCAGGACCCGTAAGCAGAGGGCACGACCTGGGAAACGGGCTCTGGCAGCAAAGGGAGAGCCAGCTCCCCATCTGCTTGCTCTGCTCTGCTTAGCACACCCACACTTGATTGCACCCTCTGAGACAAACCTCATGCCGGTTGGCAGCATTTAGGCCTTCCGGTACCGTCCACTTTGGATGCACCCAAGAGTAAACCCCTCTTGGGGTTCTTTTTTGCCAGACGGGCTCACCCCTTGGCACTGGGAATTTCGAAGGGGTAACTCAAGGTGACTTCTCCCGAGGCTACGCAGGCTGCTGCTCGGAGCAGCGCTCCTCCTAACACCGCACCGGTTCACCCGCCGTTGGCGCAAGCTAATAGAGCCATCAGGCATGTGCGGTACCGAGCACACGCCGCTCCGGCCGCCGTGAGGGGAGCAGCCCTGGGCGGCGGGTCGCGGACGCTCACGAAGCTCAGGCGAGCGAAGGAAGTGGTACCGGGCCGGGACAAGGACGAAACCGCCCTTTCGCGGTCCCGCAGGCGGAGAAGTTTCACTTCCCGGCTGCCTGCGCACATGCACAAGCCGCGTCCCGGCGCTGGCGAGGGCCTTTCTCCCGCGGGCACGCACCAGCCCGCCCGCCCACGCCACGGGATGCCTCCGTGCCAGCACTTCCCGCACCGCGGCTCTCCCCTCCGAAACCTGGCAGGTGCCGCTAAGGTCGCCCCCGGCCCGCGGGCACCTCGGCGGCAGCCGGAGCAGAGGATGCCCCGCACCTCCCGAGGCTGCCCGCACCTGCTGCACCCCGGATCTGCCGGGAGCCACCCCCTCTCTCGCCCTCGTCCCGCAGCCGCTGCCGCCGCAGCAGCGCTCCGGTGCGCACCCCCTCGCCCTCCCCCACCCCCCCCACCTCCGCGGGGAGCGGGACGACGCGGCAGCAAACGGCGCTCGGGTACTCCCCCTGCCCCCGGGCAGGGCTGCCCCGCGTTCCCTTTCAACTGCGCCCCTCCCGGGGCCGCCATCCACTCCCCCCACCCCCACCGCCCTCCCCGCGGCGGCCCACGCGCGCCGCCTCCCGCCCCGTCGGGCCGCGCCCACCGCCGCCGCCCCGCGCGGCGCCCCGGCGCGGGTGTTTGCTCAGGGCCGGGAGCGCGGCACGCGCCGGGCGCACGCACTTGCAACAACAAACCCGCGAGGGGTGGGGGCGGCGGGGAGGGGGCGGGGGGAGCGGGCACCGGGGGGCGGCGGAGGGGGGCGGGGGGAGGCGGGGCCGCGCGGCGGCCAGCGCGTGTGCGCCGGGGGCTGCAGGGGGGGAGGAGGGGGGTCCGTATGTCCGTGTGTGTGTGTGTGCGCGCCCCCCAACCCCCCCACTCCGCGCTGAAAAGGCGGCGGCGCTCCGAGGCCCGCGGCCGCTGCCGGCAAAGCCGGGGAGCGTGGAAGGCGCAAGGTGCGGAGTGTGCGTGTGTGTGTGGGGGGGGTGTGTGTGTGTGTGTGAGCGAGCGCGGGGGGGGAGTGCGTGCGTGTGTGTGTGTGTGTGTGAGTGAGTAAGTAGGGGGGGGGGGGGGGGCGAGCCCCGTCCGCCCCTTATAAGAGACACAATCCCCAGCCACTTTTTTGCAAAAGGGGCTTTGCAAAGCAGCCTGCACACACGCGAGCGCCACGAGCCTCCCCGCGGCCGCCGCACGGAGGGCGAGAGGGAGGGGGGCGGGCAGAGCCGCCCGCCAGCCCCGGCCGCCCGCCCGCCCGGCTCCGCCGCCCGCTCCTTTCCCCCTGCCCTCCGTCGCCACCTGTGTCTTTTCTTTTTTTTTTTTTTTTAAGCGAACGCCGCAAATTAATTTTTTTTTTTCCTTCTTTTTATACTTTTTTCGCTGGTGGGGGGGACGGGCACCGGCCGCCGCTCGGGCGCCCCCGCCTCGCAGGACGCCCCCGCGCCCATGGCCAGCGGCAGCCCCGCCAGGATGGCCAGCGGCGCCGGGCAACCGGCCTTCCTGCAGCCGGCGTGCTTCTTCGCCGCGGCGGTGGCCGCCGCCGCCGCCCCACCGGGGCCACCGCCGGGGGCGCCGCCGCCGCAGCTGAGCCCGGCGGGCGGGCAGCCCTCGCCGGGCGGCAAACCCTCGGCGCCGCGGGCCGCCAAGCGGCAGCGCTCGGCCTCGCCGGAGCTGATGCGCTGCAAGCGGCGGCTCAACTTCAGCGGCTTCGGGTACAGCCTCCCGCAGCAGCAGCCGGCGGCCGTGGCGCGGCGCAACGAGCGGGAGCGCAACCGGGTGAAGCTGGTGAACCTCGGCTTCGCCACCCTGCGGGAGCACGTCCCCAACGGCGCTGCCAACAAGAAGATGAGCAAAGTGGAGACGCTCCGCTCGGCCGTCGAGTACATCCGCGCCCTGCAGCAGCTTCTCGACGAGCACGACGCCGTCAGCGCCGCCTTCCAGGCCGGCGTCCTCTCTCCCACCATCTCGCCCAGCTACTCCCATGACATGAACTCCATGGCGGGCTCCCCCGTCTCCTCCTACTCCTCCGACGAGGGCTCCTACGACCCGCTTAGTCCCGAGGAGCAGGAGCTGCTCGACTTCACCAGCTGGTTCTGAGCGCCGGTGGCCCCAGCGGCAGGTGGGTGCGCGCCCGCGGAAGGCCGGGACGCCGCGGGACAGGGGAAGCCCGGGGGACTCGGGGGGTCGCGGGGCAGCGGGGGTGCAGCCTCCCGGGAAGGGGGTCGTAGCCGGGGTGGCCCCGCAGGCGGGCGCGGTGCTTAGGAGCGGCTCCGGCAGCCCGGCGCCGCGCTGGTCCCGGCGCGGCTCTGATCTCCTCTCTCTTTTATTGTTACAGGACAGTTGCAAAAGGGAAAAAAAAAAAATATATATATATGTGAGACACACAGACAGACAAAATCCACACAGAAAAAGAACCTGTTGCATTTCCCTCTCCCGCGCCGTCGGAGGGCGGTGCGGGCACGTCTCTCGGCGGGCGGGCACAGCGCTGCGCGCCGCGGGGGCGGTCGGAGCGGCCGCCCCCAGCCCCGGAGCCCGGCCGGCCTTTGAGCTCCGTCGCGCCGCCACGGACTGTGCCCCGGTGGAACGGGTGTCCCACGGGGGAGCCGCGCTGGCCCCGGCCGGACCTCCCCGCCCCCCGCCCCGGAGCCGCGGGGAAGGGCGCTGCGCTCCTCGGCCTGCGGAGGAGCTCTTCCTCCTCCCCAGCAGCTGTACAGGCGCATCCTCCGCCGCGGACCCTTCAGAGACTGGCGTTCATCACTCTGTGGACAAAGTTAGTTCCCCGATGTTTGTGGAGATGTTGAAATTAAGCTATGCTGTACTCAAAGAACCCCTGGAGCCCCATCTCTCCCCCCTCCTCGCGCCTCTCCCTCCCCTCGCTCCGAGCTTGCCCTCTCGTTTCCATCATAGAATGCTTCCAATCTTTTTTGTGAATTTTTTTATTATAAGAAAAATCTATTTGTATATATCCTAACCAGTTTGGGGATATATTAAGCTATTTTTGTACATAAGAGAGAGAGAGATTTATAGAGGTTTTGTACAAATGGTTTAAAATGTGTATATCTTGATACTTTTTTTAATATGTAATGCTTATTACCTCTTCATGTTTAGACTTGTAGTCAACGTTACCTTACAACTGCCATTTTTGTATGTGGTTTTGTAAAGGACTTGGATTTCCTCCAGATGTACTTTAGCACCAACGTGTCTTACTTTATAGAAACTTTGTTAATGTATTAATAATGTTATTAAACAATGTTCAAAGTGAACAAAGTTTATGCAGCTATTGTCCAAACGCAAAATGGTAGCCGTTTGTTTTTATATGCTGCCTTTTCGAAAAAAAAAAAAAAAAAGGAAGAAAAAAAAAAAACCACAAGCAAACAAACAAACAACCCCTATGCCACTGCCTTTTCTTACTGTTTTATTACAAACTTACAAAGGTCCTGTATAACCCTGTTTTATACAAACTAGTTTCGTAATAAAACTTTTTTTAATTAATGATCGGCTGCCTACTGCATGCAATTTGTTTTTCTTTCTGCCATTGACAACGATGAATGTAAGGACAAAATGTTAAATGATATTATGCGGGAGCTAACTTGCATATGAAGTGCTTGTATCTGATGGATGTAACATATATATATATCTTTATCTATCTCTACATAAATATGCAAAGATCTAGCGGTATCACCATTGTTTTCTTGCCCTTCTGTGTTGCAAATGTGTATCCAAATCAAAAGGCGAGGGGATGATTAATGTTTACATTGTCCTTCCTCAAATCACTGCACATTAAAGAATTCCCCCAACAGCCCAATTCCTAAAAAAAGAGGGCGCTCCATCCCGCATTTCGGCGTTATGACCCTGTCCTCCGCGGCTCTGACCCAAAGGGGCACAGAAACACGGGGGAAGGCGCAGCCGCCGCCACCCAAAACACGGGCGAGGTGGTGGCTGGATAAATAAAACCGTCGGGGGAAGATGGGGAGCGAGAGAGGCAGGGAGAGAAAATTAAATATAGAAGGAAAGTAGTAGAAATGGGTGGCAGCTTAGAGACACTGGTCTTTCTAAGCTTGTTATTCTACCCAAATAGCGTGATCTGCCTGTAAAAGTACCCAATTACCAAGACTCAAAAAGAAATTGGACTCTCCCCCCCCACCTCCGCTTTTTTTTTTTTTTTTTGGCTAGCCTGCTTGTTGTCAGTTAGCAAGGACGTGACCAGAATTCGCCTTCTCCTTTTCGCCTGGCTCCTGCAAATCACTTGCAAATTCAGTTTGCGTGCACCAAGCCAAGCGGAAAGCAAAGAGCAAAATGCATCTTACAAAAAAAAAAAAAAAAAAAAAACACATAAAAAAAAAAATCCACCACCAACAAAGACCGGGGAGAGCCAGTGTGTCGTACGGAGTTGAAAAAACCCTAGCCGCCTCAGCTACAAATGCGCCGTCGAGTTGCGAGGGATGCGCTGTTTTTAAAAAAGAGGAGGGAAAACTTTGGTGGGGTACCCCGGAATTTTCTCTCTGTGTCTATGTGTATGTGTAACTATATATATATATGCACACAGGCATGTGCATAGATGCACATATATAGGTGTACATATCAATGTATAGTCCTTTCTGCATTGCTTTAAAAGTGTACGCACATTTGCCCTTCACCTCCTCCCCCCACGCCCTGAAATGATCAATAAATGATTTAATCCCGGGAGGAGGGAGGAGGGGGACGAGAGACGAGGGGACGGGGACGGGACACGCTGGGGTCACGAAATCCCTCATTACTTCAGCACAAACACTCATTGTTTTAACCGCTCGTGGAACTAATGTTTAGTTATGAAAATAATAACCGTTATGTGCCTCCGTCCGCTCTCCCTTTACAGCATCTCTCTTTTTTTTTTTTTTTATTTACTCACTTTTGCCATTGTACAGATAAGGTATGCAAAGAAAGTGTAGCGAGTAATTTATAGCTATGAATATAACATTAGGATAATGTTTCATTCTGTTACAAAGGCGAAATTTCTCTTCCTTGTGTAGACAGGTGTTCTTTTTTGCTCACTTCTGAATAGTAAATATCCAGACTCATTAAACTAAAGGCAAAGTTACGCTGTTGTTCGCTACAATGTATAAGGCAGGCTCAGAAATTCACCACCTCCTCCCTCCCTTTTCCCCTCGGCCCCCACCCGAAAGAAAGAAAGAAAGAAAACACACACACACACACACACACACACACACGCACACGCACGCACAATTTTACTGAAGATAGGGAAAGGGCAAAGCAGGATTGGGGTAAATCTCATTACATCTGCTCTAATCGCTTAGCAACACAAAGCCTTTTCTTGTATTAGCGCCGAGAGCCTTTCAGCGCTGCCTGACAGACAGTATTCAGTTAGCATTAGGAAACTCCATAAATCAGGGACGACTTTGGGCGCACTATAAGTTTTAGAGCGACTCAGGGCTGGGGGGGGGGGAGGGGGAGAGGGGAGGAGAAGAAGGAGTTGGGGGGGGACACAGATGAAGGTTGCTGGGCCACGGATTTATTAATTTATTTACCTGTGTATTTATTTATCGAAATGCTGGAAAAGTGTCCCGTTAATAAATGTCTCTCCTCGAGTTTACCCCCGGCCCCCAAAACAGGACCCTCAGGCAGCGACAGGAAAACAGGGCGAGACCCTCACCGGGGCCCTGTCGGGCAGCGGAGATGGGCAGCGCTGCCCACTTTCCCCCCCCCCCCCGCCCGCGACGTGCTCTCCCGTCGCTCCCCATCCCTGCTCCCGCCACTGCCCCCTCCCCACAGGCCCCTCCGCTGCCCAAACTTTTTTCCGCGCGCGGGATAATCGTCGGCCCCGCGGAGCCTCTGCGCCCCCCCTCCCCCCCCCCCCCGCCCTCCTGCCCCCGGGGCGCTCAGGTAAGAGCGGAGGGGATGCTCTTACCACCCCCGGCCCTGCACCCAGAAAGGGTCGCGGGCACCCCGGAGAGCCTCCCCTCTCGCCCAGCCCGCCTCTCCCGCCGTCCCCTCGACGAGAGGCGCCGACCCGCACCCAGCCTCGCAAGCACCGGGCTTGGGGGAGGCTGGGACACTTCCCCCCTTTTTAAAAACTTTTTCCCCTTCTTTCTGCTTTTTCTGGATTTCTTTTAATTTTTTGTTTGTTTGTTTGTTCCCCCTCCTTTTCCTTTCCCCCTTCCCCCTTTTTCCTTTTTTTTTTTTTTACCTCCCCCCTGCGGCGCAGGTCCTGCCTTTTGTGTGCGGGCTCCCAGGGCCACAAAGCGAGGGGAGGGGGGGGGGGGATTGGGGGGGAGCTGCGGGGGCCGGGCAGGCAGCGGGCAGCGCTGCCCCCGCGCGTGTCACGCCTCAGCCTTTATTCCGGGGGCGGCGGCGCGGCGGGGGCCCGCCGGGCTCGGGGGCGGCGTGCGCCCGCCGCAGCTGCCGCCCGCCCCGCTCCGCTCCTCGCCCGCCCCGCTCCGCGCCGTCTCCCTTGGCCGGGATGTGGGGGGGGGGTGTGGGGTGTGGGGGGAAGGGGGGTGCAGGCAGCACGCGAGGAGAGCGGGCACCTGCCCAAGGCGCGGCGGGCGCGGCCGTGGCCGTGGGGACGCCCTGGCTCGCCGTAATGCAGCGCGTATTACTCAGTGCGTTCAGGGATTAGCTCGCCTTGAAGTGTAAGGGGGGATTCTGTGTGTTCCCCCCTCCTCACCTCTTGGAAAGGGGAGCAGGGAGAAGCGCCCCCCGTCCCGGCCGCCCCCGCCCCCGGCCGCCACCCCGGTCCGTCGCAGCGCACAGCAACTTCTTGCTCCCAAGCGAGCTCGCTTTTAGCGTGTCAGGCGGCACAATGCAGGGCTAATTCCTGCTGCAAAAGGCAAGTGGTGAGGAATCAATCGCAGGCTTTATGCAATCAAAAGGGATGATGGGTTTGGGGTTGGGGGCTTTTTTTTTTTTTTCTTAAAGTTCCCTGCCCCAGACTGCATTTCTCCTGCTCCTCACCCCCGTCCTATTAATAATCCCCATGCAGGCGATTGCAGAGCGAGGTAAAGCTATCATTTGTATGCGCCCGAAGATTAATTTCCCCCATGTACCAACTCAACGGCATAGTTATCTCTTTAACAGGGAAAACAGTTTGGCTCCATTGTCGGGTTGCCAAGACCGCCTTTTGAGAAAGGGAGCCCGGCTAGCCTCTGATCAAACTCAAAGGTTAGTTAAAAGACAAAAACAGCTGAAAATCTTCATGAATAATGCTGTTTCCCCGAGCCTAGTGTAGTGCAAGCGCACATTTCAATGCCAGAGCATTTTGTTATGCTGCTCGCCTAAGTCAGAATTTCACAGAAAAGGCAGAGAAGAAAAGCTCCAACAATTAGAGGGGGCCTGTCAGAAAACATTAACGCCTTCCTCGCCCAGCCTGTCAAGCGTGCTGGAAATAAAAAACTGGCATAGCGAATCGCACCTCCACCCTCCGGAGCGGCGGGAGGGGAGAGGGGGGGGGAGGTTAGAGACAGAGAAGTAGAGAGACACAAACGGACAGGCCCAGGCTGTTAACAGTTCCCCTCGGCTTTGCAGTTCATCCAAAAGCTGAAAAAGAAGCGAAAAGGACCTGCAGCTGGATGTTCTTTTTTGATATTCATCCCTCTGTTTCATGCTCCAGAATTGTATTTTCTCTCAGGACCATCACATGCACTCATGCTGCTTCTCTGCATGTTCAGCCCTTCCCTGCATCAGTACTGCCAAGCACACGTGAGGTGCCCGGTGAAACAGCAGCACAGCAGAGCAGTTGACCACCTTTTGCTTTCTGCTCCCTCCAAAGTCCCACTTCTAAGTTCCCGTGTCTGTGGCCATGCAGATGTCCAGTGTGGCTGATCCACAGCTGGGCTGAAGCACCTTATGTCACAGGAGCCATGTTCATGTATTGAACCAGAGCTATCTTAGTCTTCAGGGTTATTTTTAAGGAAAACCTATTTCAGATCTGCAGCTTTAACTATCCAGACCCACTACCCACGTGCTCAAGTCCTTTCCCCTAGTGAAATATCTACTGAAAAGGACACCAAACTATCTAAAGAGGCTTAGATGTAAGTGAACATCTCGGCTTTGACTGTCCCGGCCAAAGCATGGATTTTTCCCAAGCATCTCAAATACAGGAGAGCTCTGCTCCTTTTCCTACTGTAAGCGAAACCGCAGACCATCACTGGAATATACCTTTTTTTTTTTTTTTTTCTCCCTTTTTGCCTTTGTTGACCCATTGGCAATACATGTATATGTTCTTCTATATCCAGCCTTTTGCTCGCAGAGGAAGAGCCAGGGAGAGCACTGCTGTGTATTGCAGTATTCACATGTGGATTGAAAAAATAAAATTAAAGTGAAATAGGAAACGATTGAAGAAAAAGGAGTATCTGAGGTGTTCTAGGGGGTTATACCAGTAAAGAGACACAGCAACACAGCTCAGATGTGAAAAGAAAGGCAAGTCAGACTTTGCCCATGGTTAAAGAGCTGTATGATTCTTACACATCCCACATGGAAGAAGCTCTGGCCTCAGGGACAGGTGCTCCAGCCCTCCATCCCACACACATTCTGGAGCAGCACAGTGCATCCAGGGAATACGGTGCTTGCTGTACCCCTTCAGAGAAGGCAGGTGTTTCCTGCGGCTTTGGAGCCAGGTGTGTCTCCAGAAGGATGTAAGTGAAGGAAGAGCCCCACTGAGATGTTTTCATTGCCTCTGACACTTTTCGTCCTGGGCAAACACAAGCTACCGGTAGGAGGGAGGAGAAGTTTCACAAGGTCCCTTTTCTCCCTCTACCTGCCCACCTGGTACTTACTATACTCATTGCAAGGGGAGAGGTTGAGTGAAAATGCAGGGAAGGGTAACTAAGGGAAAACAGCTTTCTTTTGTAACAAGGCATTGATCTTGGACCGAAGCTATCTAGATTCATTGCTGGCTGGGATTTCATCCTGTCTCAACCTATTTTAGCCTGAGATCCACAGGTGCTAAACAGAGACCATGAGTAGTTCCTCACGGGTGCCTGGGGATATGCAGCATGGGGAGAAGGTGGGAAACTGGCAAGACCGAGGGCGTCACCGCTCCAGACTCTGCTCTTGTGCGAAGCACTGTGGGAAGAGTCAGTACATCCTAATTGGCTTGTTTTTCTGGGGGACAGACAATCCATGTTTTCCTTCACCCCACTGTGAGCGGGATTCAATCCCGTTTGTGTTCTTCACCTCCCACTCCAGAAAGGGACAGTCACATATTTTCCTAGAAGAGCTTCACTTCCCCTAAAACATCAGAGCAAACATCTGTATGTTGTCCTGTATGTTACCTGGAAGCTGCCTGGGAACAAAATTCCTTTGAAAATGGAACCCACCAGGATGTGTGTTTCAGCCCACTCTTAGACCCTGTAAACAACTGCAGCAGCCAAGTTGCTTAAGTTTTCTGCTGGACACTCTTACTTTGCAGCAACACGTTGCTTTCTTGCTGTCTGCTTTTATAAACTCCCAATAGCGCTGGGGAGAGAAAGGTAAAAATCACAAAGACTCCTATAACCAGCCCCAGTGGTGTAGTCCAGGCCATTGCGATAGGGGTGGGGATTGTCTTCCGAAACAGAGCCCAAACTCATTTGGTCCAATTTCACAGGAGCAGACCACAGAAAAAGCCCATGTTCCCTTTTTGGGATGGGAACCACCCCACTCCCAGCCACACCACTCTCTCACTCTCTCTCCCCTCCTGCTGCTGATCGGAGTCGTGAGCTATTTTAATTTGCACTTGCTGCACTGACAGGTCTATATTACTCTGGAACAGGAAAGGAAAAGCCCCATATTAGTAAAGTGTGAAATGCAGTTTTGACTGAAAAGGGAAGCCATTTCAACAGGATTATACCGTGACAGTGCCGATTAAAACCCTGCCATATGGCCTAAGATAGGCTTGCTTTTACTTTCAGGTAACAACGCATTGCTAATTAAGTGGCGATGACATTTCTAAATGAAAAAAAAAAAAGAAAAAAGAAAAAAAAAGCCACCTGTATGTGAAATAAAGACAGTCAAGTGAAGGGAAGACATTAATTGGTGCTAATAATACTGGAAATCAGCCCTCTTTTATCATTTGCGGTTTGCTTTGAATAGAAGAGGGAATTTGTTTGATTTGTTACTGAGTAAACAATAATTCACGTGTGTGCCGGGACAAGTGAACGCAGTGCTCCTGAAAGGTGCCTGACTGACAGCGCGGGAGAGCAAAGTCCTGCATCGTATCCAGGACAAACACGGCCTGGGCAATAGCGCAAAGAGGTTCCCCACCCTGCTTTGCCAAGGGCCTGCAAGAGGGTTATGGAGGGGTTCCCTGAGCAAAGCAGGAAGCCATCCTGCTGGCTTAAGTGTCCGCAACGTTTAAGCAGGTGCTTAAATGCCTCACTGTACTGGAGATCTTTGCTGTTGCATCTCTGAGGGTACACCAGTGAATGACGGTGTAACCAGTCGACATGAAACCTACAGTCTCTCCCACATCCACTGCCGTGTCACTGTGGGACAGCAATAGCTTTCAGACACTATATGGGATAACATCAGACTGTCGGTCTACAAGGTCACTGGTTAAACCTTTCAGACGAAGGGTGCTCTTCAAAGACTTGAAGTTTCCAACCAGTGTCTGTGCGTATTCCTCCACATTATACAAACTGCATTTGGAGCTGCTGACCCAAGAAGCCGAAGAACAGGCGGTGCGATACACTTTGCTTCACCCTGTTTTAAGTTTCAGAGCAAACCACATTTTAGGTTACTATAACTCACATGGTCTGCTCAGCTATGGACCCTGGCCTAGCAAGGTCTCTCTCACATCTCTCACTGACTGTGTTGCTGCTCAGATGAACCCCAATGTTTCAGGTGGTCCTCACAGATTTTGCATGCTCGATGATTTGAAGTTGGAATTGAGCACACAGGTAAGGTTCAAGACAGATGTACATCCATGGATGAGCCTGACAGCACTTTACATTTTCTGCTGTCAGATTTTTGCTTCTTTATCCTCCATAACTTTTGTCTCCTCTTTAGCCTCCATGGCATCTCATGTCTGCGGCTGCAGCAGCTGGAGAGTTAGACCTTGAACCAGCTTACAGCGTAAGTACCTGTTTGCATACATCTTCATCCAGGCACTCTCACATCCCTCACCAACACGGTCTGTCGAGAACAAGTGTGGCACGGAAAGAGACCATCAAACCAAGGGGAGAACACAGACGTGAGTTTCAGAAGCATCTCATTACAAACACTACCCACCTGAACTCTAAATTCCCCTGGGCTTCACCAAAGATGTGGGTTCTGCCTCTTGGGGACCTGCTGGTGGGGACGGTGGCCAACTTCTCCTGTTTCTGAGGCCATCGACCTGTAGGAGATGGGTAAAAAGGCTGGCAATTTCCCCCACCTGTGCAGAACAGAGGATGGCATGGACCTGTGGTGTCACAGGACGCAGCACAAGATGCTATGGCAGAAATTCACGGTAATCATGAAAGGGAGAGAGGCTCCCTGCCAAACTGCTGTGCCACGTACTGCAAGGCAGGACGTCAACGCAGAGTGGGGTTGCTGATGAGCAAAAAAGGAGCATACAGAAAGAGCAGCATTGGGCAGACACCCCCGAAACCCAGGAGATGATCCCGTAGCAGCAAGCAGCATCCTGGGACTCCTGCGCCTCCCCCTCCTCATGTCCACACAACGTCGGAAGAGAGATGTGTTTGTGCAAGTGGCTGGTAGAGGAGGCTGGCGGGAGTGTGAGACAAGCACAGGAGGACGATGGCTTTATCCTCCATTCACCTACCTGCTCTCTTTCCGAACCCAGATACATTTTGCCTTCTACAACACCCCGTGACAATCACCGTGAAGGGATTATGATGTACAGACAAACAGAAATTAAATAGCTGCTGGCAGAAGCAGTGAGTAAACCTCCTCCTTTCCTCCTCGGCTGCTCCGAAGTTTCATGTCAGAAGACCACCGCGGCTGTCGGGGCAGGTGATGAGGACAAAGACGGGTCCATGTGGGGCACTCTGCTCAGTTTGTGTTGTCCCTCGGCTTCTCTGCGTGGCCAAATCCCGTCTTCTTGGCACACCACTTTTAGTTACCACTATTTCTCTCTCTCTGTGTGGGGAACTGCTACTGACCAATGGAGCATTTATAAATAGAACAATGTTTAATTAACACAACAGTAGGACAGACTTGTTGAAATACTTCCCAGACAGCAGGCAAGAGTCCTGACAAGGAGACTATTATGGGAATTTTAATGAATCCTTCCAGAGTGGGACAGTTTCCATACACCTACATGGCAATGACTAATTTTGTTTGTGAAAATTGTATTGGTAAATGATGCAGAGTGACAATAACGTCGGGGACCAGCAAACTGAATAAAGTCACTGGGTGACTATGTGAAATACAGCCTACAGGTCAGAGCAGAGAGCTTACTAAATGCAGTGCAGTCATGGGTCCGAGTGCCCAAAACCCCACGTCAGACCCAGCTACAAATGTAGTTTGCATAAGGCAGGCAAAGAAGCAATTAAAGAACCCAAACAAGGATCTAGCTGTGCCAGATGCCACCACAGCATGAAAAGAACCAAGGGCTGCACAAATACTTCAGTGAGACATGACCAGGAGCATGTGCCTTATTAACACCACTGTTAAATGCATGCCTGCTAGCTGCTACTGCTGTAATTGAGACAACTCACACATGTTTTTGCCATCTCCCCATCTAAGAAAACAGGAAATTAAAATTGGCTACCTCAGTGATGGGTCTGTGTAAGGTTCCCACCTACCATACAACAGCCTGCTTCTTCTGGCAGGGATGTGTGAAATGTGAATCAAGGGGCACAGAAAGGCCAAGGCTTACAATGTCGGTGCGTTCCCTTAAGTCCACCTTCTCCTGGCTCCGTAGACTATTCTTTACCCTCCAGCAAAGACATTGCACACCATCGGTAACCCGCTGGCCATAACCAATATATGCTAATGAGCTCAGAAATTCAGGAACAGACTCAAGGAAGACAGTCTGCAATGACAAATGGGTTATTCTTAAATTTTCCTGTTCAGCTGTCCACCACTGTACCGCACGGACAGTAGCCAGCAAGGCTATAGACCTTGCTCTTCTGACTTCATCATCATTTTACATCTGAGGTTCTTATTCCCAAAAGATCTACGTATTAATGGACAGATTCAAGATATGCATTATCTAGCCAGGGAGCCTGGGCATGTCCAGTTTTCTTCTCTAGTTTTGTCATTTTCTCTCCTTTACAGGTGTGTGATGTGTTTTTCTGGAGTATGGTGAATTAGTTGAATGCATACTGATCATTGAAATACGTTGCACTGCACTCCAAACAAAGTGGTATTACAAGGTTAGCTTTGCATGGAAGTGTGTGCTGGAATACTAATATGCAAAGTTAAATACAGGTTTTGGTGCATCACTTCAGACTTTCAGGAGCAAAATCATCTCTGATTTACTGGGCTAGACGATGACATACACAGACCTGACTAAGAAAGTGACAAAATTATTGCTGAAAACTACGGTAACTTGTAAGGATTTCCTTGAACTGGGGTGAAACTTCACAAACTGTTTCCATAAGCCTTGGTTTGTGGAGGAAAGGAGATGAGGAAGGAGAGGATATGTCCTTTCAACCACTCCAGATGCTGCTGCGCTCAGAGGTGCAGGTTGTGAAAACATTGATTATTTTTATCCGCATGCATCTGTTGCCTCTTGAATTCTTCCTTTTGCATAACATGGAGTCTTGCCTGTCA
This sequence comes from Tauraco erythrolophus, assembly GCF_009769465.1. Classification (NCBI taxonomy): domain Eukaryota; kingdom Metazoa; phylum Chordata; class Aves; order Musophagiformes; family Musophagidae; genus Tauraco; species Tauraco erythrolophus. The sequence continues at coordinate 64,711,762 of NC_141468.1, read as the reverse complement.
GATTAACGCAGTGCTCCACCCCCAAACAAAAGTGCTGGCCTCTGACAAATCCATCTGCAGCACACCTAGCTCTGTCGGTGGGCATATCATAAAAGGTAATGAGCTTGACACTCCCCTTAGCTCCAGCTGCTGCAACAGCGTGTAATGAGCCCTGCTCTATGGACTCCAGCTCTCACACTAAAATGTCATTGAGAAGTGAGACAGCATGTCACCGAATTTAATTTACTGCTTAGCATCAGCTGGCCCCAGATGATGGAAGGTCATCTGGATGGAGGGTCAAGTGGTATAAACAGCTCCAAATCTCCCTTCTGCCCAAGGGCTCAGAGGTGGCGAGCCCCACGGCAAGCAGGGGCAGACCTGATGGGGGGCACATTGGCTGAGCAGGCTCCACAGGCAGATTCCTTCGGAGCATCTGCTCTCCCAGATGAGGAATACCTCCCATTGACTGCATCTCGTCAGCATTTTCACAGAAATTTAGGGAAAATCCAATGCAATAGGCCAGGTTCCTTGGAGTTAATCTGCTGTTGTAGTTACTTCTTGTCCTGGTTTCAGCTGGGACAGAGTTAGTTCTTCTTTTCAGCAGCTAGAAGAGCTCTGTGCTTTGGTTTTAGTCTGAGACTCATTATGAGAAGAATGTTGACAGCGCACTGATGTTTATAGTTGGCACTGAGGTCTCAAGGACCTTTCAGCTTGCCATGTTCTTGCCAGTGTGCAGGAGCACAGTAGGCTGGGGATGGCCAGGACAGAGAGTCCACAACTGCCCTTATGATTCGAACTCAGACTTAGGATTGAGAGCCAAACTGGCCAATGAAGTATTCCATATCATGCAGCGTCATGTCCAGTATAAAGATGAGGGTTAACTAGAAAGAAGGGCTTTTGCTTTAATATTGTCTTTCACTTTCAGACTCTCAGAGTGCTCTCTCTCTCCCTCTCTCTCACTCTCTTTTTGGGCCTCTTGCTTGTCTGGGGTTTTGGTGTAGGGATTTATCTGTTTCAGGATCATTAGTTTGGGACGAGACTGGTCTTTGTCACCAGGTGGTAAGCAATTACACTGTGCATCACTCAGTTGTATGTATTATTGTCATTATACATATGTATATATTAATATATTAATAATACTAAATTGTTCTTATTTCAAACCATGGATCTCTTTCCCTTTTCCCCTCTAATTCTCTTCTCCATCCCCTGGAGGTCGTGGAAGGTGACCGAGTGGCTGTGTGGCATTTAGTTGCTGGCCTGCCTAAACCATGACACTTCTCTTCTAGTGGAATAACTTTCCTACCTCCATAACAACACATCACGCTGTATGTTGCTCGAAAGCTATCAAGGATTTTTAGATCACAATGTACCATCATTCCATTTCAAGAAAGAGAACCTGAAGGGAGGGTTTGAGCAGTCCAGAAAGGCTCAGTACTAGAGACTGAAGGAAAAAAAGTAGGAAACGGAAGCATGTGGTGATACTACCTTCAGTGACATATAGCTCAAAGACATGCAGAGCCAAAGGCAGGGCTATTGTATTGAATTGCTCCCAGAGGTTTTCTCTTCCATGGACTTTAAATACATTGTAAGTGGCACTAAGCTTTGGGTGCATTTAAAGCCAGGCCCGATTGATGAGAAATCTTAAAAGATGCATTTGTTATGTGAAATGTAAGGGTCGGACCTGCCTCCGCTGACAGACGCTAACTGGTTGTCCTATGTTCCAGAGGATTATAATCCTGGGAGAGCTGGACTGTGACACACCAGCCTGGCTGGGGAGGGTTGCACTTTCCCCTTGGGAAGATGGGTAATGCTGTTTAAGGACGTCCCAGCCTTAAACCCAGTGGTGTGACCGACAAGTAAGAAACAGCCCGGCCAGATCCAAACCTCTGAAAAATGGAAAGCTGCTAGTGGGGACGGGGGCCTGGGGCATAATGTGCTCCAGGCAATTTCTGCAGCTGCGCTTCAAAGACACAGTCATTGAATCCAGTGAGACCACCTGAGGAGTAGGAAACCTTCCCGAGTGAGTAACACCGACAGAATGAGACCCCCAGGGAGTGAAATATGGGTCTTTAAAAATTCACCTCACTGTGTGGCGGCAGGTTTCTAGCTGGTTTGTGCTCCTGGATGTTTGCTTGCGTCTCTAAAGCACAACGTGTGCGCTGGGCTCGGTGCAGCCCATATGTGCGCATGGTCCTTCCCGAGTTACAGCACACCAGAGGCTTGGTACAAGCCACGGACACATGTGCATGGTTGTGGGGTCCCAAAACCAGACCGGCACGGCTACGTCTGCCTGGGCAGATGGTGCGGCACAACGCCAGGTACCACCGCTCTTCCCGTGTCCTGGTACTGCGCGGTCTGAGTGGGCGTTGTGTCCCAAACGTTCCTCTTTCTTTAGATATTGACACCTCTTCCAGCATGTGCAAAGACCTGTTTGAGAGGCTGTGCTCCTCTTCCGCCGGGCTGACAGGTGGGGACGGAGGTCTGATGTAAATATACCCGGATTTGAAGTGGGTTGTGAGCAGGATCTAGTCTAATTTTCCACCCTGAGCAAACAATTTTACTTTGCGCAAAACTTTCTCTAAAGAGAATGAGCTCAATTAAGAAAACCACAACAACACAACTTTTAAAAAATACCGTCGTTATTGTCCGTGTGGGTTTTGGGTGGGCTGTGGAAATTGATTTACGAGTCAACCACTTTTTTCTTTTCTTGCCATCTCTCGCTTGAGTGGTTTGTAGGCCTTGGCCCTTTCTTTCACTCAAGGAGAATAAGGTTGTCTATGGAAGAGGTCAGCATTTCAAATTGGTGGAGTTCAACTGCACAAATGACATAGAACTGACAAGAAAAGACAGGGGGTTTGGAGGTCATAGACTGCATAGGTCCTGGTTAGGGTTTTCGCTTTGTGATGGGACCTGGCACCAAAATGAATTAAATAACAGGCTTAAGGACTATTGAGGGAGGGCTGAATGCAAATCAAAGATAAGTAGAAGTTTTCTTTCCTAAAAGGGGAATGATTTTTTTCCTTACCTCCCCCTTTCCATATCTGCACAGGCAAGGTCTGCATGTTAAACATGATTTAGCAGGCATTATTCTGGAGCCTTTTCATCAGGTTTCTGCAGTGATTGCCTATCTTGGCCTATGATTAATGATCTGCTGTGCAATTTGGAGGCTATAATGACTCAACAATCCACACACAAACTATATAGTCGCATTCCTTTTGCAGATTTGCCAAGCTGTTACCAAGGGGCCCACAACCAAGCAGGATTGTTAGAGAGATAGCTAAGCATTTCTGCAAATGCCATTCTGCCCTTATCTTACTGAGAAGTGCATTGGGCAGCGGGCTCATTTACAAAATTCAAAGCCTAGATTTCAGTGGTTCCTTTAAAAAAAAAAATTCTGGACTGAAATAATCATTAAAAGGGCTGGTAAGAAAAGATCCTGGTATATGGCCTCTCAGTGATTATACAGACAAAATACTTTCTTTGTTTCCAAATTTTGAATCTGATTAATTGAGGCCTAATGCTATTAATGCAGTTTGAAAGAGAAAAGTTAATCTTGGAAACCCATGACATAAACAAAATCTGAAAATCTAAGCAGATTTTGAAGCGAAAGCTTTGTCTTCATTTCAGTTTCCATATAGGAAAAGGTTCGGAGGATTTATTTATAGATTCAGCTGGATTTGTATCCCGCTAAAAACTGTCTATAGAATAACCACTTTTTCATTCAAAACAAGGGTCCTGACGAGAGTCATCTTGGACAATCCATAGCTCCTGTTTGTGAGACTGTTTTCAACAAAAATAGATGCAAATAGGAAAAGCGAGGACAGAGCTATAAATGGAGTCCGTCTTTCACAAGGATGTCAGCTATCTTATGAAAAATAATTACCGAATAATCTATATATGTTCCTGTTTCTATTATTAATTGTTATTAGATACAGCCTGAAAAATTTAGTCATAACCAAAAGAGTTCTGGTAATAGTTCACTGCAGTCACATTTGCTTTAATGATTCGTTTAGTTTTAGTTACCTTTTTGTCTGGCTTGAGGGAAGGGGAACTGGAAGGCATATAGCAGTTCCATCTTGTACATCGTATGGTTATTATTATCAATAGAATAATAATAACAACAATAAATAATTAAATAATAAGCATTATTAATAATAATAATAATAATAATTATTATTATTATGGAAGTGCCTGGAAGCTTTAAACAAGGATGGAGATCCACTGTGCTAGCACTGAACCATCATAGCAATATTGTAGCCTCACAATGAAAGGTATCTCTTAATTCTGTATGTGACGCGCTGAGACTGATTTTGAAAAGCCTTCCTGGTTCCAGATTGAAGCACAAGGGGAAATGCTTCTGTGCATGCAGGCTTAAACAAATACATCACACTGTAGTCTATGTCCAGAGTGAAGACCAAGATGTCTTCAAACCGTTTGGGAAGCAAGGCTTTCTCTGATCCCACTGTGTACGCAACAACTTCTCCCCGCTCTGGCTTCAAAGCCTGACATATCAGTGCTTGTTTAAAGAAAAACTTTTAATACTGAATACAAATAGGAAATACACAATATGTAACTTGAAGGTTCAGAGCTGTCACGGTCTCCTGCTGATGGGTAGGAAAGGGTCAGAAACCTCTGGCTATGAACGCACCCAAGCAAAGCAGCATTTACCCTCCCCTCTCTGTACAAGGGCTTTCACCCTTATGCCAAGAGCCAACCCACAGCAATATGCCATGGAGGTCCTACTATTTGGTAGGTTTTTAACTAATCTTTACCTCAGATACATACATAAATAAATAAAATCAGTTGTGAGCACACTCCTGTACAGCCATGATAGTGCTGCTGTGCATTTAAGTCTGTTAATCTATGAATGGTTGTATAGCTGACACTGCCTTCAGGGCAAAGGGATGGACTAGATCAGGGTCAATAACCTTTCAGTGGTGCTCTGCTAGCCTCTGGTTATCAGCCCCGAACCAGAGGTTGTGCAGGACAGCAAGAGCTCATCAGGAGCTACAAGACACTACCCCTCAAAGAGGCAAAAACCTGCTGCTGCGGCAGGATTGTTGGGCAGAGCGAAACAACTGCTCCTGCTGACTCAAGGAGCGATGCAAAGGCAGCAGCGGGGAGCCCTTAAACCTCTCGGATTTCACTCTCAGGATGCCATGGCCTCTAGCTCCCAGTCTTGTCTCTGCCTCTGAAAATTAGCACTCATCCTCTCAGGTGGATGTTGTCTCCAAATCTGCTTAGGACTCCTCCTCTTTGACTTCATGGAAGTCAGGAAGCAGCAAAAGTATGCACTTGCCACACAACATAAGTTCCAGAGGAGGTCTATTCAGAGGAAATATTTTTTTCTGAGAGCCCACAGGTGATTCTGAAAAGGATGAGAAAGTCGACAAACAAAGAATGTTAATTTAAAAGCATCTTTGCTTTCTGTGTGAGTGGAGCTTGCTCTGCACCTCCACATCCACATGCACAGTAACTTGGATGGGAGCAAGACAAGGATCTCCACTGGCATCAGACCTCCAACACCCTCTGTGAAAAGCTTAGCAATGAGAGGGACACATAATCTCCACAACAGCTCTGTCTTTGGCTTTTCTACTGAAACCAGCTGTTTCAGATATGGGATGTGTTTTCTGTGAGACGGCCAACTGCCTGCTAGGCAGCATGATGAGGTCAACCTCATTTCACATCGGTCATCACCTCTCAGTTCCTTGTGTTTAGTGACCTCGGTTTGAACTGTTGCTTAAAGGTGAACTGGACCGAGATTTTCAGAGGTCATGAATGAGCCTGAAGTGGCTGAATATGCAAGAGAGATCATTTCAGGAGTTTCCTTTTCTTGAAGGACATTTTCAATGCTTTCTGCAAACCAAGCTCTTTCAAGGTACCTCCCCCTGAACACTCAGAATGATCAGTCAGCTTTTGAAAATATCTTTTGCAAATTTGGTCATATTGTCAGTTATCTGCGTGAGTTCACTGTGCAGCTGATGTGAACCATGTACATCTTCAAATAGAACTGGACCATGGATGAGAAAATGAGTTGTCTATCAGGTTTCTTAGCATACCACCTTGGATCCAGTCAGACTGGAAGCCTGCTAGAACCAGGTCTTCTGAAGTTTTTTGTCATTTCCCTTTCTGATTCAGAAAAAGGAGCACAAACAGGATCATGTGGCAGAGAAGAGGAAGTGATTAAAATTGTTTCAACATTCAGAAAAGGTTTGGCTGAGGTGTGGCTCAAATATTACCATTGATTATTGACAGGGACAGGGCAGGCTTTCTTTACTCTGAATTCTCATCCCAAGGCATTTCATACTCTGTAAGTGATGAAAAGTAGTGCTTGTGTACATATGTTTGTGTGTATTGATCAGTGTGCGACAACCGTAAGGATGTACTATAAATATACAGAGAAAATCAGTCACTCTTTTTGAAAATGGGTGACTTGGTAGTATGAAAGAGGCAGAAACTGTGTTTATATGGACATGTTATACCGAAGTCACCATCAGTCCACATACATATTAGATTTAACCGGTAGACACAGTTTACTTTCCAAGAATGACTTGCATATGAACACAGGAGGAAGAAGAATCACTCTAGCTTGGTTCTTGGCAACTTTCTGTAGTCCAGGTGTTCCAGGAGGAAAGACTTCGGTCTTGAGTGATGGCTCAGCGCTCCTGGAGCGCCAGAGTTCAAGTGCTGGGATTCAAGTTTTAAGGAAGTGAGACACTTTTACATGTGCCTGCAAGGCACATACTAATGTGTTTTGGAATCTGAGAATGACTTGTCAGACGTCTCCTTTGATGACAGAGAAAGTGAGTTTAGGTAAAAGTGTTACAGCTTCAAGAGTGTGGACAAGTGTGTAATTTTCCACAAAGCACTGAGAAGAGAAAATGATGAATTACATCAGAAGCTGAAAGGCCTGTCCCAGAACCACCCAGAATTACTTCAAGCACTGGGAAATGTATTGGTGTTGATGACTGTTTGCCAAACTAACATACAGAGAATATCTGAGCTAGTAGATCATTTCTTTGAAATGAGTGTAACAAACAATTATGCTGCCTGTCGGCAAGCAGTGGCTGACAGTTGCAAACACCCTCTTCATGGGTGATTTTAGAAGTCATGACTATACAATTTCAGACAGGCAAACAGAGTCGATCACAGCTATTTCTAAGGAAGGCTATCTGCAGAAGGACAGCTTGCCCAGAGTTGTATCTTCCCTTGAGAACTATCATTTCTGCCCAGCTTAAAGAAATAACCTTTAGGATATGTGTTAGCCAGTTGCAGGGGCAGGAGCTAGAAGTTAACCCTTGTAAATAAATAGAAAGTATTGAGTGATCAGTCCCTCTAGAGGGAATCCACTTTTCCATGTCTTTAAGTTATTTGAGCACCTTTATGTGTCAAAGACAGGTAAAATGGGGTCAGAGGGCTAAAATGGCTAAGAACCTGAGAAAGACTTCACGATGAATAGTAATGCCCTTTTTCTGCACTGCCTGTGATCATGCAGAAGCACAACGTTACATGTTCCAGAAGTTAAAATCTTGTCCTTCTAATATGTTTTATTGAGCTTGCTAACTAAATCCAGGCCAAGGTAGATATCTCTATCAGGTCTTGTATACTCTGTTTGGTTTGATAAGAGCTATGGGGCTGACTTTCTACACATCAAACTGCTAGTTTTTGCTGTATTTGCTTTAAGATGAGCACTGTAATTCAGAGATTAATAGAACAAATAGCAAGGGCTAAGACAAAGTATTTTTCAAAGCTAAGAACAGTTATGGTATGAGGGCTGGACAGAAAATCTGAGCTTCATATTACCTAGTTAAGGGATCAGAATCACATAAATGGTTAATATCTGCTCCTCCAGATGTGAACTTCATTAATTTAATCTAAAACATCTTGAGAGATAATAATACACATATTTTCAATTACAACAATTATTTAAACAGCCCTAATCTTGCACTTCATGAACCCATTTACATTCACTCTAATGTCAAGCTCTGCAGGGGAATATGTTAACACAGGAAATGTAACATCTTCTAATTACAGTACTTCTATAGAACAGAAACAAAACTGAGTTTTGAAGGCTGAGCTGAGAGCAGGGACTATTCCATGGCAGACGGGAATGCAGAAGCACCAGGGTCAGTGGCAGACGGATGGGTATACTACATTTTACTTCTCTGTGGAGACACCAGCCCACATGCCTGGGAAAAGACATGCTGTCACAAACCGTGCATGTCATTTTGGAGTAAGAACACACTTTTGTTGATTGAGTAGCTTCCACAGTTAGAGGTCATAAAAGAGAATTACAATATTATTATACACTCTGATCTTCCTACAAGCCTGACACAGCTCACCAGAGGTTCACAACCCAAAATCACATGCAAAATTAGTAGTACCTCTGTAATATTTTCAGTTTCTCTGTCAGAACAAGAGAGATGACTCTGACCTTTGCCATCTACTCTGGAAAGAGTGCAGCAAAAGGCAGCACAGTATTTCCCTGTCAGTCAGACTCAAGGCTATCTGAAGGCACCAGTCTCATTTCGCTCCTGGGTTTTGCTTCAGCTCTGAAGGCCTCTGTGGTGCTCGCACCACGGGTGGCTGCCTCAGATTTGGTCTCCTGTGCGGCTCTGCACAACTCAACTTCTGGGGCCACCGCTAAGAAATGAGTCCCCAGGCCAGGATGTCATGCTGAAGCTCTAAAGGACTTGTTAGGAAAACCAGTTTTTTGAATTTGCAGATGGGAAGACTTCAGATTATTGCTCCAGATGTGGTGCTGATGCTGCTGCATCAGAGTGTTGGCCTCCATGGTAGTGGAAAGGCACCCACTGCTAGCATGGAGATATGGATGGGCAGCTCAGAGATGTTCATGGCCCGTTGAAATTCACTGTGAGCTGTCTTTGCAGATCCTGACCTCACCTTACATTTTTCCGTTTTCTGGTAAAATTTTCCAAACAGTGACAATGACTTTACTGCTTTGTAACAGTAACAATCTGCAAGTAATATGATGCCAGTGGGCCAAGACACCAGTTTAGGCTAGAAGCCTTTGTATGACACGCCGCACAAAGAGCAAAGACTATTTCTACCACGGCACACTTGCTATGTAGAGCTTTTCTGTCACATCTTTACACTCGGTCATTGAAACATTTAGGGATCTTTTTGGAGATGCAGCACCTTAATTCCCTCTTTGAACTTGACTGGACCGCTGGCTGTCCATAGCTGACAAACCTACTGTGGAAAGGCAAACAAGGAAATACATCCTTCCTGGAGTAAATACACATGTGTGTGTATGTGTGTATTCAAACTCAACATCCACCACGAGTGATCGCCTCAACTGTTTGGTGATGTAACTTAGTCGTGCTATGTCTATGCTGTACAGGCACATAACCGTCTCCTTCCCCAGCCCTACACCTCTCTTGGGAATAGGTCATCTGCCAGCGGACAGCACAAGTAGGGTGATTCTTGTAAAGGCTCTGGCACACAAAATAAATCAAAATCTGTCTTAAAATAGTGAAGCAATCTTTGGTGTAAAAAGTTTCCAAGTGTAGAAAAGCCTCATCTGTCTAATAAACATCCCCCAACCCACCTGCCAGTAGAATGGCTTGGCAGTGCAGGGGACTGGGTTTGGAAAAGGGTGATGGGGAGGGATTTTTTTTTCTCAAATTGCAATTGTTTGAGTTGCTGATCCAAGGTAAATGACAAGAAATAGAAAAGCACCCCCAACACACATATTTCAACTAAAGCAAGCGCTCGGGATTATTTTTTTCCCCCTCTGTGTCTGTTTGAAGGTATTCTCCCAAGTTGACAAGCACGTGTTTTGGAGACCATTGAAAAGTTTCTGCCATAAATAGAGGAGGCAGCTTGGCTTAAGTGTTGCTAGGGAATACCTGGCAACAGGCAACAATAGTCCTTTTAGAGAGCCCAGGGCAAACAGTGACCGTGGTAATGGGGTGGGCTTAAGGGAGGCTCCTTGCCCAAAGCCCCTCCACTCACACTGCGCCTCCAGCCCTGGGCTGTGTTCCGGAAATTCACCGCACAAAGCCCTCCATTCAATGGGAGGCGGGCCCGTGCGTGTGCTTTTCTGGCAAGGAGGGGGGGCTGCAAAGGGAGGGGGTCTTCTTGCCAAAAAAAAAAAAAAAAAAAAAAAAATCCAATTTTTTTTTTTTTTTTTTTGCAAAGACTAAGAGAAGCACAGAAAGTGCTAAGTTTGTAAAAGAAGCTGAAAAGGTTCAGAAAGGAGCATAATGGGGCCAGGGAATGCCCCGTGAATTTTGAACAGAGAGCAAAAAAGAGACCCTAAAAAGCAATTAGTGATGCTGCTTGTTGCTGAAGAGGGAGCTTGAAGGAGGTGGGAAGGCGCAAAAGGAAGAGGGCAACTCCAATCACTTAGTAAAGTACGAGGGGAAGGCAGGGGGACAGGCACAGGGAGAGAGAGACTGGCGCCTTCGGGAATTTTAATATTAAAAGTGGATGGCGGCACACGGCGACAGTAGCATCCGAGGAGCGCCTGGAGCCCAAGGCACATGCCAAGTCGGGTCTTGGCTTGGCCTCCCCTGCTCATGGCTGTGAAAGCGGGGAAGCGGCAGGGCCAGGCTGCTGCTTCTCAGCGAGCTCTGTGCCCTGCAGCCTCTGCCTCAAATCCTCACCCATCCCCTCGAGGAGGGCTCCTCAGCCAAGCATCTCTGCCTGACGGACCAAGGCGAGGGGGACATTTCGGGAAGACCTTCGGTCTCTCTTCCTCTCCTTCCAGAGCCACGCAGAGGCACCTGTTTAGCCATATATTCCCTGTGCAAAATAAAAATAACGCTGTCTGCTTGTTTGCTGGGAGCTGTTAAGGGGAAAAAAAAAAAGAAGGAAAAAAAAGGGCTGTCTGAACAGGGCTGAATAGCTATAACCTTAATGGGTTGTCAGAAGTCTGCTGGCAGCAGGATGAGGGCAGCCAATCCCCCTCCAGCCTTTTGTCCTCGACATTGTTTAGGATCAGTGGTAGCTCATTAGGTCCGGACAGTAATATTCCTAACGATCCTGTGGGGCTGAGGCTTCAGACTGCGTCTTCAGCTGTTTTCCTGATGTCAATCTGATTCACAGGGGGGTGTTTACCTCGGCAGAGATGCTTTGGTGGAAGGCATTATTTACCTTTCATACCCTGATTACTAACCTTTGACAAAAGTTGCAGCTGGAGGGGGAAAAGGGAAGCTGAGAGTCCTGCCTGTGTGAACCGAGGTGTGTTACAGTGAAAGGCGACGTGGAAAAGCCAAGTAGATGGGGCCCTGGCCTACAATTTGGCCCTTCGGTTTGCCTCCTTGTACTTCAGATTCCATCTGTAAAGTAAGGATAATCACCCATTTTGCATTCTGGGGGTGGCGGAGAAGAAAATATTAGTGTGAAGCTTCCAGGCAATGGGCCAGATAAGTAGCTAAAATTAATACCTTTCCTGCATTCAGGGGTCCTAGAAGGGCTAGGCTTTTTTGTTTGGTGTTTGTTGTTTTTTTTTCTGTTTTCTAACAAAAAAAAAATATTCTGAAGTAAATTGTAAATCAGAATGGATTTTTTAGTTGTGTATAACTCTCCTTACATCCTACACTTATTTTCTGCCTAGCAACATGAATCTGCTGAGGAAGGGAGCAAAGTTAAACCCCCACCTTCCCTCAGGCATCCTCACCTCTGAGATGCCGGATGCAGGCATGGGGCTGAGCGTATCCTATTCACTGAGACAGGTCAAAGCCCCAGCCTTCACCATGTGTTGTCCAACGGTGTCACAAATCCAAAATGACATATTAGTGAAGTGGTGAAACTAAAGGATAATTGGTCATATGGTAGATTTCCTTGTAATTAGGCAACACATTATATATCCGCTTGCCAGTCTTGCCAATCATGGAGAGCAAAGTACATTGTCATTCTCTGCCCTCTCCAAGACTTTACTTCAGTATTCAAGGTCCAAGGTTTTCTAAGGAAACCCTGAGAGCACCGTGCAGCTGCCCTACATCCCTATTAAAAACCAGCCAAACTAACAAATAATGATGAAACGATTTACTTATTTATTTTGTGTTAGAAAACAGAGCGGACAATGAACTGCTTTCTGAAACAAAGGGGCAAGAACTACTCATCCCTTTCACTCCAGTAAGAGGATGGTACGCAAAGGTCACTGTATAGACACTGAAAGGTTCAAACCAAGAGCACGAGGCAATGGGAACAACATCCCCAGATCCTTGATGAGCGCAAAGCCCACCAGTAGCTGCCTCTGTGGTGCTCCGGGTCTGGCCAGAGCCAGAGCAGCTGCTGTGGGCATCCTGCAGACCAAAATAGCTCCCCAGTGGCTCTGTCGTATTCTCTATGCTAAGATCCTGGGAAAGGAATTGGTACCTCACAGAACACCAGCAAAACACAAGAAGAAACACACAGAAAAAGGCTCATGGCTTCTCCACTGCAACTTCACTGTGATTGCAGTTGGGTAACTCTGCCACCTGTGGCAAATTGTAAATTAATATTGTAAATTATGAGTTCTCCATGAAGAACCTTCCCAACCACCCCAAGGAGGGATGGAATTTCAAACTCAAATTAGTATATTCTCACAATGCAGGGCATATTCTTTTACCAGTGAAATGATTGTTAGGCTAAAGGTTATTCTTCATAGGTTACCTAATTATAAGGGAGCATGGGCATCAAAAGATGCCTGTCATCAGCAGCACACAACAGAGTGAGCAGGCCACGTCTCTGCTGAATAGACCCAGGAATGGATTTGTAGCCGATGGGCAGCAGAAGAAGCACTGCCAGAGATGAAGAAATGGAACACGTCTCATCAGCTGCAAGCTGGGTTTTACTGAACCTTTGCCAGGCTCCCTTTGCTGGCTGGTTTCTCTGGTACCCCAGAAACAGTTTAAATACTCAATCCCACACCTGGGCTGCAACTGAACAGAAGTATCTGTGCCTGTATTCACAGGAATGAATCATTGGCAAGATATAACAAATATATATATTGGCAAGATATAGCAAAAAGGTGTTTTGTTTTGTTTTGTTTTTAGTAAGTTGTTAAATAACCAGCAGCATTTCTACTATGTGGCTGAAATCCTACAAGTAATAAGACAAGTTCTGCTCTCTACCAGCATCAAGCAGAGAAAAAACGATGATCAGAATCACTCAAAAGTTTCTGAAATGTTTCAGTCTGTTTTAAAACAGTCTCTGTGTGGTATTTCTAACAGGGGAAGTAGAGGGATACGGAGGCAATTGTAAATTATACTGTCCCTTCTAGTTCCCCTGCCTTGTGCAGGGTTGGAAAACTGCAGGCCTGTAAGAAACTTCTGAGAGTTGCACTGAGAGTCTGACTCTTTGTCTATAATGAAAAGATACAAAAATGATAAAACTTTTAAATATCAATAGTAGAGCTGAATGTTTTCGCTTCAACAGAGAGCTACTGTTATGATAAACAAAGATGATGACTTTTTTTTGGTGCTGTTTGCAATTTAAACGGGCTATTTTCTCCTTTCAGTATATGCTTTTGAGTGTGACAAAGATATTAATTCACTGCTAACGAATTATGCATTTTAAATGCTATTAAAATGCCTGCTCATTGGAAAAATCTTCTGTTACTTAACTGATCTTCTGTGTGAACAAGCACGTTTGTGAGTAGATGGGAGTCCATATGCTCACAAACATGCACACCTGCACATATCTCTGCCCACCCACACATACAGTCAAGCCCACCTAAGTGCATATGAATGTACATACATTCACGCACACAGACACAGACCCACATCACACATGCAATCACTCACTCACAACCCCACAGGCACATTTGTACACAAGCCTGCACACATGCACATACACGCATGCACATGCACACCTAGACACACCCACACGCTTGCATGCATATGTCTGTATCCCTGCACGCACTGATGACCATATATGCACACATATAAGCAAGTACACCTCAGAATACACACCCACCCATACACAACTCTATGCACACTCATGCACTTGCACACACGCATACATGCTTAATCATAGAATGGTTTGGTTTGGAAGGAACCTTAAAGATCATCTAGTTCCAACCTCCCTGCCATGGGCAGGGACACCTTCCCCTAGATCAGGTTGCTCAAAGGCCTCATCCAACCTGTCCTTGAACATTTCCAAGGATGAGGCACCCACAACTTCTCCGAGCAACCTGTTCCAGTGCTTCGCCACCCTCATTGTTAAAAATTTCCTCCTTATCTCAAATCTAAATCTCCCCTCTTTCAGTTTAAATCCATTGGCCCTTGTCCTATCACTACTCGCCCTTGTAGAAAGTCCCTCTCCAGCTTCCTGAATGCACATGCATAGAGATGCACCCCTATGTATGTGCACACCCCCACAAAACCATCCACTCATACTCGCAATGAAGCGCACCCCCTCACACCCTTATACACATAGACATGCGCAAACCCACCCGTGTGTGCGCACACCCACCCCACAGGCGCGCACCTGCACGCAGACCCTCACACACACGGGCACTCACACACGCCCACACTGATGCACCCTTACGCACAACCGTGCACACAGCCACGCGTGCCCACACCCTCCAACACCCTGGCACTCATACATGCACCCCCCCCCCCCCCCCCCGGTGGACACCCCCTACCCCCCAACGCGCTCACGCCCATCCTCGCCCCCCCGCGCCGCCGCCGCCGCAGCACCACGGACAGCGCCAGCCGCGCAACCAGCGCCCCGGCCCGGCCCCGCGCCCCGGCCCGGCCCGGCCCGGCCCTGCCCGCCGCGGCGGCGGCAGGGGCTGGAGCGCCCCCTCGTCGGTGCGCTTGTAGCCGTGCTTGAAAAGCACGGAAATACTCCTGGGAGTCAGAGGCAAAGCCAGGCTACACATTTTTATGTGTAGAAATCTCCGTTTCCCAGCGGAACGCGCAAGCCAAAATCCCTGCTGAGTCCCTTTCGTTTCAAAGAGAGTGTTCTTAGCATCACCTGGCTTAAACGCTTAGGAAATACACCGAACTGGAAATGATTCTTACAACTAAGCACATGAAGAAGAGCTATATTTCCACGCTGCACCACAGGGCAGCAAATGCATGGGAGTTTCCCCTACAATAGTGACACTTTCTCATGTACGTTTTTAGCAACTCATATCCAGCGTGGCAGTACAGGCCATAACAATGATGCGTACCCTCATGCCCCAGCACAAAGCCACGAAATAGCTGCTTCCTTAGCCAGTGAAGACTTGAAAAGCGATGGCCTGGCTGAGATGATACTCCCAGCTTTCAGGTGAACATGGTTGTGGTTCTTGCTGAACATGTAATTGATGGAAGAACATTTAGTGTTGTCTGTGCACAACAGCTGAAGTTCACCAAGTCTTAAACTTGCTACTCAGCAACAAAAGAGGCTGTTTCAGCAACAAGATGAAGTGAGCTGGGCCTTCTGGTGATGGTTAGAAAAGCAGATTCATATGTGTTAGAAGGATGATGTGGAGTCTATGTGTAGAAATCAGCTCCATGACTGGCAGGCACATCTGAGAGACATTAGCAGATTGAGAGTGACCGGCTTTACGCTGTGCTAATACTGCATTGGTTGTGCAAGGTTCACAGATTTCAGGTGCAAAGTGTAATGTAACATCTCCAACATCAAGGACTCACTTAATTAATACGTTTATTGACTAACTATACAGACACTCTTCATTGTCAACACTACCTTTCCTGATACCAGAATCAATAGATTTTAGACGCTACACAGCAATATTCACCCAGCCAACCCTCGAGCCTTGCAGGACAACAGCTGTGGGACTCATTATACAGACACTCTTTTCATTGTCAACACTACCTTTCCTGATACCAGAAGCAATAGATTTCAGATGCTACACAGCAATATTCACCCAGTCAACCCTCGAGCCTTGCAGGACAACAGCTGTGGGACTCAATACACGGTTCAACTGTGATTCTCTGATACTGTGTCTGATCATTCCGCTGGGATTTTAAAAATATGTCTAAGAGAAACGGTGTCCTGGATCTCTGTGGTCATACTGTACAGAGTATGGATTTTGTTCAATGTCCATGAGACCCTTCATAGTGCTTTCTGGTGTTTTGTCATCCATAAACACCTGCAGAAACTCTTGAATCAGTAATGCTTACGGGAAATAAGGGTGTTTACACACCAGATACAACCCCTTCACAGCTGTGACAGATCTAAAAGTCTAAAGACAGACAAGGTGGGAGAAAGGAAGCTTTGCAGCCACCCTTTTATAACAAGCAAAGCACCCGTGCCCTGAGGCAGTCTGAAACAGGAGCAGAGCCCAGGGGAGCACAGTGTCCACAGGGGCTGCATATCGGCATGGAAGAGCGCGCTGCCATGCAGGCACACTTGCGGCAGGGTCTGCAACTTTATCAGCCTGACACACACACACACACATACACAAATGCACGGGCTTTTCTTCTGGGCCAGGAGTATTTGCGTGGGCTCAGCACTCTGTCAGCACACTCACAGCATCCAACTAGCAAGTTCAGAGCCAACGGGGTGTCTTTTCACTGAACTCCCTCACAATACAGCCATGATCTCTCTCGCCCTGTCTGAGGCTCAGCCAAGTATGCAGAGTATAAGACCCTCCACTGTCCCTCCGCCTTCTTGCTTTCTGATTGTGTTTTTGAGATACAGTTTGAAACAGGGAAAGACACTTTATTTGCTCCTATCATTTATGGCCAATCCTAACTTTTTAGATTTCTCTGCAATAGTCCTTCATGACAAACACAGGCCCAGATTGGCACTGACTTTATTACTGCACTTTTATTTTCAGACTTGTGGCTATCACCTAACATTTGGGTCTAACTCATGGCATCCCCACAGGGACTGAATGCAGGCAGTACAGAGCTGGGCAGCACAGGATGCAGTGTGTGCTTGGAAAGCCCAAGATGACCTTCACCCAGAGAGGAAGCAAGTTTGCAGTAGCCCCATCACTTAAGCAGCTTATCTCCTCTCTGCTGCAGCACACGGGTGTACGGTGCTGTCAGGGCTCCAGCCTGCTGATGCAGAGCCTCCTGGGACTAGTACAGGGTTAGGATATTCTGCAGAAGTGTAAGAAATTGGAGAGGCAGATCTCTGCTCTGCGTTATTGGAAAGGAGAATTGAACACACATCTCCTACAGGCAAAGGAGCAGATGCACAAACAAACTTGGAGGTCAGCATCTCTCTGCTCTGGTGGATATCTGGTTAGTGACATGGAGTCTGACATCTCCAGCAAATGAGTATAGATCCTACATGGCCTGGCAAGCAGGGCACTCAGTTATAGTTTGAACTTCCTGGCTGGGACTGAACATCCTGAATATTACAGCCTGAAGAGTGGGAAAAGCTGTAAACAATTCCAGCTAATCATTTTGTGTTTAGATAAATCACTGCCAATTAAAACATCATAATGACAGAAAATAAGGTCATATTCCTGACTGGTGCTAGCAGTGGCCTACAGTATAGGTACCATATACAAAGTAAAACTCAACATCACATTAGGATGGGCTAAAGCCCACAGTTGGTCATCACTTAGCAAAAGTATTTCTGTTTTGAAGGACAGTTATGTAACTCCTGAATACAGATCCTGCAGCGAACTCCAGAAGAGGCCTTAACCCCTTTCTCTTAAGGGTGGATGGGCAGTTGTGATTTGCAGAGCTCACTGAAAGGAAAATATTGAGACCAAAAAGTATGAAGATTTTAAAAGACACACGATCATCTCCCAGCCCAAATCATTAGCCAAGAAACTGGCCGCAAAAGGAATAATCATAGAAAATAATTTCCAAAACAGCCATGAAAGAAGGCAAATCCTTTTAGGATCAATGTCCAGTAAAGAAGAAAGAACATTGTCCTCCAAGGTAAGACAGAAAGTGACCACATGAAACAGAGAAAATGCAATTTTAGGTAGAGCGATTTGAAATAAATCTGTAAAAAAGACCAGATCAAATTGCTGTGTTTATATTTTATGGAAAAGTGTTTGTCATGCTAGCTGTGATGGCGATGTGTGCTGCCCACTCACCTCGTCCCAACACGAATGTGTGGCAGCAGCATGGAGCCAGGCATAGGTGGGAGTGCTGGTGTCAGACTCATCCCACATCTGTCCATGTGTGTGGTCTGTCAGGCCCCGAGAATGTCCGTGTGGAGACGCTCAACAGGTGGCAGGGACCTAACCTTGTGTTCACCACTGCATGTTCAACAGCTTCCCTCCCCACCCTGACCATCGCAAGGCCATGCTCTCAAACAAGGCAGCAACTAAAATGCAGTGCCTCCTCAGTGGCCGCTCTGTATCATGGGACACTATGTGAATACACTGGTGAAGTAAAGGACAATCTTGTCCTTAATTTTAAGTAGCCACAAGGATATAGATCACAGCAGCAGCCAATTGTTTCAATTAGTAAAAAAGCTGTCTTTGTCCAGGCAGGAATGACTATGTGGCTTTTTTCTTTCAGCTGTTAGATGAATAAACACCTTCAGATTAGGACAGTTAAACTTTGAAATAACTAATTCTTGCAGAGAGAAGCAGAGGGACAGATTTAGTCTTTCTCTTTGCTGAGGTAAGTGCTGCAAAGGTGGACCTTTTATTGCAGGCTCACCACTTATTAAGAAACTATGTCCTCTCGCTTTGGTGCTGGAGACTGAAGCTGAGTCCATATTTTCTTTTTTTTAATCCTTAATTCTTCAACACTGGTTTAGAAAGCCTTATTTGTTCCAACAAAGTTTCTCTGGCACTGCAATTCATAGATTCATAGATTTCTAGGTTGGAAAAGACCTTAGAGATCATCCAGTCCAACCGTCCCTAATCCCCCATTAAACCATATCCCCAAGCAGTTCATCCACCCTTTTCTTAAACACATTCAGGGATGGGGACTCAACCACCTCCCTGGCAGCCTCCCATTCACCTGCAGTGGTATCTGTTCAATGGTGACCCATCACTATGGGACAAAAATTCCATCTCTAAATCTTGCAAAAGATTGCTTTCAGTAGCACCAAAGGGGAAACTGAGGAACTCTGTATTATGAGGAATAGCAAACCATTAAAGAAATAAGTCAGAAATCGCTACATACTGATATGAAGGATGTAGCACAGTCCTTACTGAAAGAAATGGCCAGTACTTGCTGCAAATTGATCTTAAAATTTTTGTGAGTTGATTTCAACACTGTTATCATGTTTTGGGAATTTTTCCTTGCAAGAAATGCCATCTCTTTTTCTATATCTTTTTAAAAAAAAGTTTCATCACTTTTTAACTGAAGACTATTATTGAATTTGGGATTCAAATCCATTCATGACAGTCAAGGATGTTGCCCATCTCCTCTGAACGGAAACTGTGTCTTCATTCTGATTTTTCTCCCCCAGGCTGACTTTACTACATGGAACCTACTGCTTGTTGAAGTTTCCCTTGGCTTACATCAGTCTCTAAGAAGAGGATCCAGACTCCCCATCCCTTGTAGTGCTGGCTATTTCCTGCGTGAGACCACTTTGAGTAATTAATTTCTAAAAAGCCTGTCCTTGTATTTGCACTGTAAATACACACGCCGTGTCGGAAATCTCCTTTCAGTACATTCTGCTAAGCTTAAACAAAACTCTTGATTTTGGAAACACTAGACAGGAGATTGTAAATCACCATCTTTGAAGGCATAAGGCAATGCCTTCCTTTTACTAAGTACACTTGTAAAACTGCACACAGACATTGTCCAGAACTTTGAACAAATCAGTCTCCCGGTAAGACGAAAAATGATTTGCTTAAACACCTGTATGGAAAGTGATATCTAATCTTTCATGTTCGTATTGGAGAGCGCTCAGGTCAATCAACAGTCAATAGAAGGTAGTGGTAACTCTTATTTTCTATTTCATTTTACAGTCAAGGTTGAGTGTTTGTTTTTTGAAAGATTGGAGGAGTTGGTTGGCAGTGCCAGGGAACCGGACTCTTTTTATCTGCATGCTTGTTATGAGGAGGAGGCAGGTGCAAAGCAAGCTTTCTAACACCGTCGGCAGCAATAATCCCCACCTGAGCATTGACTGGCCACCTGCTCTTCAGGCACAGAGATAATTCAGGCTCTAAGTTAGCATAGTTCTAAGACTCTGCTAAGTAAAGACTCATAAATGACTCAAATTACAGTAACATCAGTGGATATGTCAATATATCAATATTTGATCGCTGGCAGTGATTCCTTCTGGATTCACCCCAAGGCATGCAGTCCAACCTGAAATGGCCTAACCCGATTTCATGCACCTGTGGTTTATGGAAGACCTGTTCCAAGAGCTGCTGAAGATGGCACGTAACTTCTCCATGACCTTCATGCCACCAGCTACTCAGCTTATTATTAGAGCCCAAGCGTCCTGAAAGCTGATAAATGTTGTGCTTATAGTTCAGTCAGCAGTCAAAATCCAAAAGCTTTTCACCCAGAGCCTGGGACTCAATTTGCAGTGGGATTTATCAGGTTTTTTTTACGGGAAATTACTTTCCCCTGCTTAGTGACACATCCAGCCTAAAATACACAGCATGAGGCAACAGCTGAGAGGCACAACAGACAGGAAACCAGGCAGATGTGCAGAAGAGAGTTTGTTGGGAGGCAGTGCAACTACTTTCACGCAGAGGGTGGAAAAAAAAAAGAGACAGATGAGGCTTGCCCTCGTTCTTCTGTTATCTAAATTGATTCATTTATTCCCTGTAAATTACAACTGTCTACATGGCAAACATTCCTATGAGCCAGGACCACAACATTCCTTGCTCCCCAGTCCTGATATGATGCCGTTCCTCCCCACTGATTGAAATATCAGGCTTTACTCTCCCGAGACACTTTAAAGCTGTACACTACAGAGGTGCCGCAAAACACACCAAGGAAACCACCCGCGGCAGGGAACCCGGTTAACCTACTGGTTTGTTATCTTTCAGAGGAACATGCTACGTGCCATTGAAAAACCTGCCAGCTAAACCCCTGTTTACACCACCCTGACTTTCCTGCAGGGCAGCCATCCCTGGGCTAAGGACAGGTGGGAACGGGCAAGCACCGGCAACTGTGAGCAGTGCTGGGGCTTGAGCTCAGCTGAAAGGGTCAGAGGAAGGTGTGTGAAGGAAGAAACATTCAGTAAACACCCCATTAGCACACAATTAAGAAGCAGGGAAAGTTATTTCAGGCTAATTCTGTAACTATGCCAGGTGAAAATGAAATAAAGGCATTGGCTCCCCTAAGTCTGCAAGGGGCAAATATCAATCATGCGTTCAACGTGTTAAAAATGAGAGTGTAACTGAACTGGTCATTGCTGACTCCTGACTCAGATCCACTCCACAAACCCTGCCAACATCTTCGTAAAAAAAGGTAACCCAGACCATCAGATCGCAAAAAAAGCCAACTGTTTTTTTTTTTCCTTCTTTTCCATATGAAATTTTACTAAGACTCACAATCTGCTCTAGGAATTACAGGTGGACCAGAGAGTTACCAATGCCACCTTTCACTAGTGGTGTTGGCTTTTTTGGGGGGCTCAGATGGATCCTGACATGATCTGGGATGAGCTGTAGGTATTTGTCAGCACAGTGGATGTAGATAGAGAATGAAGGGATAAGATGAAATGGAGAAAAAAAATGGAAGGGAGAAAATGAAGCTATCTGGTGGAAATTAATGAAAGAAATGTACGGCTGGTGAAAGATGGGCTCACACGAAATCATGAGTTTTTTCATACTCTTTCATTCCAGATTATGCAAAAAGATTCTTCTATTTTAAGTGTATTTTTAATTAAAAAAAAAACCAAGAAAACCAGCAACAAAACCCAAAGCATTAGTTATTCCACACCTTTCAAGCAAAGGGGAAAAAAATAAAAATATTTTAAAAAAAACCAGTGACTGTTCTGGTGACAGGGCTATAAGACCTTTTGGTGCTGCTATCCTCATTACCTGTAACCCTCCAAACCTCACAAAAATATTAAAATATCATAACAATTCCATTTGAAATGCTCCATCAAGAAAGTGAAGCCAGGGTCTGACATTTTCTAGAAGCTCTATAAACTAGTATTTGTTAAGTCTGCACATGCTGTTGGTCAGCACACCACATGTCTCTACGCATCTCTCTGGCTCATGGACATTGCGTGTTCCTTGTACCAAGGCTTGTCTTTCATTTCATACATACATGATACCTCTTCAAAACAAGAGCTGCTGATGGACAATTGAGGATGTGCAGGCAATAAACGTATGGAAAACTGCACCCTCGCTGTAACTTGCATCATTCCTTAATCAGGAATGAAGCCAAGAATATTTTAGCATATTCAGGAAGAAGAAGAAAAAAGGAAAACAGCATGCAGAGAACAACTCTACGCTTTGAATGAAGTGGGTACAGTTACTTCATGTTGGATTTATTTCAGCACAACATAACAGCTTTCCACAAAGTGGTTTAGATGGAATTCCCAGGTGACTTGTTGTTGTATTTAAATACTGCCTGCCAAGGACTTAAATAAACAGCTTTTATGTTAATTAGAAACAAATCCTCTCGATTGGAAGGTATTAACTGTGTCTAAATTGCACACATAAGAGTTACTCGGATTTTGATTCAGTTACACGCCTTTAAACTTGACAGCCATTCGTAGTCTAATATGCTGTAACTACAGTTTACAGCAGTGCAATAAAATATTGATTCAACTGTTTTGACCTCTCATTGATTGGCATAACATGTAATTAAGTCAATGTATACCTTTCCTTGGAGCAAGCAAGTCTCTCATTGCTAGAGCACCAGCCTAGGTACATATTTATAGCCTAAGCCTAGGAGAATTGTTTTATGCATGTTTTGCAGTAATACATATGCCAATTATCTCTTTGCTGGTCTCTGATTATAGTTTAATCAAAGACACTCAATACTATGTAAGTAGGACCTGAATATAGATTGCCAGTCTCTTCGCTGGCCAAGTACATTGATTTCACCAGCTGAGAACCTGACTCAGATGCTTCACACTACACAGGTGGCAAAATTCTTGTGAAAGGAGCAGCGGCTGCTTCAGGGCACAGGAGGTGTGGTAGATGCACCTGACACCAGCAGTGCAAAACTCCCACTGAAGGCAGAGCAAAGCTTCCTTCTTAAATCCACAGGGATATATAGCAGCTCTAAAGTTGTTAGAGCCCCAGCATCAGCTTTCTCCATAAGGTAACAGCCTCGTCTGGTTGCTGGGAACAACATTCTGCTTTTCTTAGCTTTGACCCCATTAGGTAAATCCATGTTTCTTTTGTGGCTGACTAGGCCAAAACAAGATGTTTCTCTCGGTTTACCTCACACCCTTCAAAACAATCTAAATAGATTCTTAAGATATTTGTGATCAGATTGAATGGGCCAAATTAATCCTTTGTGCTTTCAGCCTGGTTTTTATTAATTAGTGGAAACCCAACCTGACAATACCCAATATCACAGTCACCAGACTAAGAGTGAATTGCTGAGATAAATGGAGAAGGAACGTGTCAGTTCCTGGCATTATCATCCTCCTGTACGATAGCTTTTTGTTTGTTAGTTTGAATATATATGATAGTGGCAGATATTTTTTTTTTCCCCAGAGCCTAGGATATTTCCATGAAGTCATGTAAATAAAATATACAGGCCAAGAACAATTGTGGTTGTCCAGTTTTTTTTAAGTCTCCGTAGTCTTGTACAAAACTCCCCTCTTTTTTTTTTCTATGTTCACAGACACATTAAATTCCTGGGTGTATACTGGAAGTATAAGTGCACAGTACCCTTTTTTGGGGGGCACGTTTTCTTCCTCAAAATGTACATTCCCATGGAGACAGTGCTATCCCAGATCTCAGCCTCTCAGATGAGCTCCCGCAGGCCAACATGAGAGCCGCTGATTAGCTTTGGTTCCTCACCACCTCTGTGCCATGACTGTGGTGGCTCTTGAAAAAAAGCGTTACCTCAGAAGACCTTAGCAGGTTCTGGTTTCCCTCCTATGTGTGCCGGGTTAGTTTTTCACATTGTCCTAAAATCCCCTCGTGGGTTGGCAGTGGATCCAAAGGACAAAGGGCAGGCAGGTTAGGAAATTGGGGATACTGAGCTGCCAGATGTATCATAGCATCCTTCTCACAGCTCCCTCGTGTCCTTCACTTCTCCCTCCTGCACTCAGCTCCCTTCAAAATTGCTCCAGCTCTGTGTGAATGGGAGTCAATGTTGCACAGAAATGATTGCTGGAAAACAAAGAGGTCATTATTCTTATTTAGCAGTTTCTGCTCAGCTTTGGCTGGTTCTAAACTTGCGATTTCCATTGATCACATGAGGTTTTCGTGAGGCCATCTTGATTTGAGTCACAGCTCATGTCCAACGTGGTGGAGGATGGCAGGGCCATTTTCATCCCTTTAATGTTGAGGGCAGTCAAAGGTGAGATGATCGCTATGCACCGGTCAGAGCGGCCATAGGGCTGCTGTAATGTATTCTTTTGTGATGCAAACTGCCCACACCAGGATGTGGCGGGATTAAAACTCTGTATCCGCCTGCAGTGAAAACTCAATGTTCTGCTCCCACTGAAGGACTACACAACTTTCACCGTCCAAATTTCAAGTAGCAAAAAACTAACTTTATGTCTCTCTGGCCATACAGAGGACCGTGTGTGGTGGAGAAAACAGTGTTTTTTCATACTTTGCAAAAATGCTAATATCAGATTGTGCAGAACATAAAAGTTATAAGAAGATGCTTCTGAGGAGCGTTGACAGGAGAGAAAGGAGTGATACGAGCAGGAACCGTGGACTGTCCTTTCATCTACAGGAGAGAAAGGTGACAGGACAGGTGGCTATAGTGCTTCCAGCAAGATATTTTACCACCAGTTCTATAGCAGTTCACATAGAAGGATGACAAGAGCATACTAGCAAGGCTTTAGGATGGATAAGCAAACCTTTCACCTACAAATTGTGCTCCTTCATGGAAAGCAGTGGAGGATTCCACATCCTCCTGTCTCTGTGTGACACAGAAGCTCCTGTATCTTCTCTTGTCTCTAACATGTTGTGCAGCAAAATGTGACAGCTTATCCTGAGTCACATACTCTGACTGAGTAACAAAATACCCACTAGTTAAAGTCCACTTCACTGTTACCCTCCATGTAGAGAGATCTTTGAAGATACTTGCTGAGGATACAGGAGTATTCAAGGTCTAATAGTCTGAAGGTGGTATAAAGTAGATAAGGAGGAATGTCTTTCTTTTGCTTGGATGGAGCTAGTTTGTGAATATCTTTTCTATACTGCAGCACACAGATCTATGCTTAGGAAGCACTGGAAATTGTGAGAGTATCTGGACAATAAGTTACAAGTGGAGGGTTAAAGAATTGCCAAGATGCCAGAGGGATCCAGTCCAGTTGCTAAATCCCAGTCCAAAGGGACTCCAGTCCAGTTGCTAAATTCTCACCTGCAAACGTTCAGGGTGTCGGTGTGCGTGCACCAGTCTTTACCTTTGCAAATGAACAAACCATTTGCTTAAGCAAACCTGCCTGCTCTCTATCCCAGGTACTTAACTTATGAGCACAGATTTCTGTCTGACAATTTCAGATGACATCACCTCTAAACTCAAGTTCCAGTAGTTGCCCTCACATTCTCCTGATCCTGTGCTCAGCCTGAAAAATCACAGAGCATGTTGACAACACCTTTTACACACTTTTTAACATTACCTTCAGAACAGAAGAAAACACCCTGTATCATACTTCTGTACTCACTGTCTGTCCTTGCTGCCAAGCTGGTTGACCAATACAAAACCAAAGAAGGAAGCTGAGCTTGCTCTCAGAGATGGCTAAGCAAGGGGAGATAACACATGGGTACACACTGCAACATCTCCCTGCTCCCCTACCAGCTCCAGCCTCGTGTGCCAGCAGGGGACTGAAACTGATGAGACCACTAAGCTCAAAAAGAGCATGGGATCTCATAGCTAAGTGGGGATAAGCTTAGGCAATACTTGAGCTGACCTCTCCCCCAGTTCAGTCCCTCCAAATTAAGGCTGAGGGTCACTGATGAGGCTGGTTGAGGAAGCTGACATTGCAGGTCCAGTGTGCATATGTGGAATGGATAAAAGAAAAAGAAAAAAAAGAGATAAAACCGCATTTCACTTGTCATTTCTGATGTACAGTCTCTCCTGCTGCAAATTTGTAAGAATATATAAAAAGAGCAGGGACAGGAGCAGGTGAGTGTAATAAACGGGAGTAGGATGGAGTGCTTTTATACATTTCAGAAAACTTTTTATGGAAAGCAAAGGTAACCTGTCAGCGAGAGTATGAATAGCTTGCTGGGCCAGGAGGTGATGCTGAACTCCCAAAGCACATTCCCTGAACTCCCCTACTGCCCTTTGATTTATGCCTTTGGAGCCTGGTATGGGGCAATACAGTGTTTCAGCCCACTTTAAGAGAAAGACTAACCCATTGAGCTGCTACTGTAACCCCATGGACCTCTAATGTCCTCTGCTCTGGTGCTTTCAGGGCCTTCAGCCACCCCATGGCACTTTCATTGCCCCCTTCACAGCGCAGAGGAAAACTTTTGTTACGACATTATTATTTTCAGGGGAGATGTCTACCAGTCGCAAGCTCCAGGCCACGATGCCGATGGTCAGAGGAGACCAGCTACAGCTGTTGAGCATCCTGTGACACAGCCTGGCACAGCTCTCAGGAGAGCCAGGCACATGCATTACCTGTGTAATCAGCACCAGGTATCACAGTTCCACACAGAGACAATGGCCAAATTCCTAGTGCCCATGGTCCAACACCATCACAGATGATCGTGTGCAGGTGGGGTAAGTTCTCATCAGGCTCATCCCCCTAAGGCCTGAGCAGAGACCTCAGCTCCAGCCAGTTGTGAGAAGTAAAGAGGACCAGGATGAGAATGTTACTTTTTTTTTTATTTCGTCCCTTTTGAAATCAACACACTAGTAAGAAATCTTAGAATTCTTACAAACAGCTCCAGAAAAAAAACAACTTTCAAGTGAGGAATAATAAATAAAAAACCCCAGCCCAACAAACAAACAAAAAACCCCATAAAACAAAGCTAAAACCAGCCTGTCTCTTTTGTAACCCTCCTCCCTTGGTATGGAAGACTGAAAACTTTGCCACCTTCTTTGGTTTGAAAACCAAACCCCCATGGGCTCACAGGGTATTCCCTGTGCGTGGTGAACAAAGAGGGGGCTACGGTTCCAAGCAGACTACAGAAGTGACCATCAGACTGTCAGCCTGTCGGTGAGGTGCGCACGGCGTGCAGCCGCATGGCAGAGCTGCATGGCTTCGTGCTGCTGACGCACTGCACGCTGCCCGGGCAGCATCGTGTGACGATGCCATGACCTTCTCAGCCTGACAACAAACTCCATTTTGCTGTCATCCTTGTCAGTGAAACATCCCCACAAGACATGATGCCTGATAAGAGGTCCTAGCAGACCAGCTGGAGACCTGCATCTGCATCTCCCTCACCCTCAAGTAGATCCTCAGTTGTTAACAGTACAGCTGAGATCAGGTTTCAGACTCTCTCCTCATAAGAAACATTTATCTGGCTGCTTCTCTTCTACCCAGCAACCAAGTTCAAAAATTAGAGACAGCTGGTTTATAGAGACCTAGAGGCAGCTTATCCATGCATCGCTTCCTAGGGAATGGGGCTAAAAAGGAGGAATACAGGAGAACCTCACCATATCCATATCCATATCCATAACCATGTATTGAACTTCAGGCAAACCAGCAAGACAGAAATGCCTCATGTGGTGAACTCTGCTGTCAGCCGTACTTAGTGAAGGACTGCCTTATCTTAGACACCTCAGCTAATCCCGGGTACTGCAGTATCACCTATGGAATAGAAATCTCACAAAGGGCTTGAACAATAGAACCAGGAAATATTCACCTACGGGAAACCGTTCTGAGAATCGTGCAGCTGGACTTACCCTGCATTTTCAAATGAAACAATTACTCGTTAGGCAATACAGACCTTGTCAAATAAAGCTGAGTTTACTGATTTTTTTTACAAATAGTAAAAGAAAGAGGTTGTTTTGATAATACCAAATCATTTTGGTTTAGTAAAGTTCCAGACCATAAGGAAGCGCTATTTATTCACAGGTATCCACAGAAATTACAAAGTTACTCACAGGAAATGAATTTCTGGTTTCTGAGTTTTTCTAAACCAAGATCTGATCTCAGATGTTCCCTCTTGGCTACGTTATGAGACAGACAAAATAAGACAAGGATGGTCAGTTACTGTCATCAAGTCATCACCACTTTAAATTCAGATAGAAGCCAAATCTGATTCACCATAAAGGCTACTGTGTGTTATCTTGAGGCTCTTTCTGGGACAGGAAAATGTCAGTCCTTCACAACCCTGGCTGGAGGACTCGGGGCTTGTCAGCTGAAGAAGTAGGATCAAAACGACAATCAGGAGGGTGACGGGTCTTGCTGGGATGACAGGCAGGGCGTGCATGTGGAGCGAGCACATACATGTGTACTCTGTTGCCCGTAAACTCCCCGCTGTCCCTTTTCTTGTGAGCCAGCGGGGCACCGAGCCCTCTGAGAGGACTGACTTGAACAATTTCAATGCCCTTTAGTGATGCACGAGAACAGAGCCGACAGGAGAGCACAGGGGACGGGGCATCGCAAGGCTGCTGTTTATTTGCATAGCTGTGAAGCCCATGATTTGCTCACACCACGTGATTCAGGGGCCATCAATTTCAGATTTGATACCAACAATTCTTTATAACATATTCTCAGGAGGTCTGTTTTCAGGACCACCATGCTCTGATTACAAAGCAAAGCCATAGGTGTCTTCGAGGTCTGGCTTAGAATCATAGAAATCCCACTACAGAGCATTAGTCAGGGGAAACATCACTGTCATCCCAGACCTGTCCCACCTCCCATTACTCACTCATACAGAGCTTTTGCGACCTTTCCTGACATTGTAGGGAGCAAGGTGGTAGTAACACATCTCTAGGTACCTGGAGGCTTCCCTCAAATGCAGGGCAATCAATTAGCAAAAATATGGCTCCATTCTCAGTGAGAGTCAACAGACGGAAGTAACGCAGAAGTCTGCAAGATGAGCCACTTTCCCCAGTGACCCAAATCCCTGAAGTCTTGCTTCCTCCCACCACAAAATGTTCCCAATAGTACCACATAAGAGAGAGTTTCCCATAAGGAGGACCCAAATGCCCCCTTCTTTCCCTCCCCAAATTC
Source organism: Tauraco erythrolophus (assembly GCF_009769465.1). Classification (NCBI taxonomy): domain Eukaryota; kingdom Metazoa; phylum Chordata; class Aves; order Musophagiformes; family Musophagidae; genus Tauraco; species Tauraco erythrolophus. Next base: position 64,682,698 of record NC_141468.1, on the reverse strand, counting down.
CCCTAATGTCCACATCCAAATCCTTAACCCTTCACAGCTACGTTTGTAATTTACAGTAAATACTGAAACACACCTCTTGATACACAGTGTTTCATTTTCAAAAGTGGCACCAACAGCCTTCTCCTAGTTTAATCTTGCAAAGGAACTGTGCAAAAGTGCACAATTATTTTCTGAGGTGAAGTGATTAGGAAACATCCACAGGGCTGTAATGTACACAAATAAATCAACACACAAAGATAAAAAAGGCAACACCAAAAAGAATATCAAGGATCATATGCTTCTGTTGGCTGTTCTGCTTGTAAAGATGTTTTTAACTTCATTCAGAAATGCCTCCCTCTCTCTTTCTGAATACACACGTGCGGGACATTCAAAAAGAAGTCCTGGTTAGCAGGATCCAGTTTGCAAAGGGAGCTATTGGCGAGCAGATTTCAGAGACCATATTATCGTTATGAGTCACTTTGTCCGCTGCGAAATTATTCCAATGAAAAGGGTGGTGGGGTTTTTTTTGAGGTGAAGCACAATTAAGGTTGACCTTCTTTGCTTAAATTAAAACACGAGTGAAATGAAGAATCTGACTCATTCCTCTAATTTTACAGGCTCAATAGTAATCTAGCCATGCTATTCATTTAGAGTAACCATTAATTTTGCTATGCGGCTGAAACTAGAAGGCCTCAGCTTTCTTTCTCTCACTTTTCCCCCCTCTTTTTGCTCTTTGTCTGTGCACCTGTTTGCACCACTTTACCATCCCATTTGAAAAACTTTGGGTAATCCTCTGGCACTAACCCTGGCGTGATAATACTTCTGTTATTCAGCAGCATAATTACAAAGGACAACACAGATAAAACACGTCTTTCACTTCTACTGTGAATATGCCAGTTTTGCCAATCTTCAAGGTGAATGATTTCTAAAACCTTCTGTATTTAATGTTAATCTAAATTCTTCACACAATGAAACTTCCAGCACCTTAGGGAAAAATGGTTACTTTTGACACATCAAAGTGAACGCTAATGGCCAAAACTTTTACAGCAGCTCTCTTAGCAGCAGCACCTTCTTCAAAACCCTTTATGATCCTTGATGAACAGACCTGCTCAGAGACAGCTTAGTATTAGACCTTGCTCTCACAAGGGGAAGCAACAGCAGAGAGAAGTTAAATGCTGAGGCCACGTAGCAAGCCAGTGGCAGAGGCAGAAACAAAGTCTTTAACTGCTGCATCATAACCGTTTGGGCCTATATAACATGACTAGAATTTACCAGTTGGGTGGTGTTTGTTTTTTTCAATTATTTTGTTTTTTTGAGAACTCTAACTAGTCTTAGTTCTTAAGTCTAACTTAAGAAAGTTAGCTACCCACTAAATGTGTGGAAAAATCAACAACAACATTAAATACTACCTAGTTGCCTGATTAGAGAAAGTCAGCATCTTCACACCCCTTTTTTCCTCCTCCTTTGTCCTGGTTTTGGGACAGAGTTAGTTCTTTTTAGCAACTACAAGAGCTCTGTCTTTTGGTTTTAGTCTGGGATTTGTTATGAGAAGAATGTTGACAACGCACTGATGTTTATAGTTTGTGTTGAGACATCAATGACCTTTCAGCTTCCCATGTTTTGCCAATGTGCAGGAGCACAGCAGGCTGGAGGGGAGCATGACTGGGACAAAGGGCCCATGATTCCCTTTATAATTTGAACTTAGACTTAGGATTGAGGGCTAAATTGGCCAATGGAACATTCCATATCATGAAATGTCGTGCCCAGTATATAGAAGACTGTTGACCAGGAAGAAGTCTTCTTGCTCTTCTGAAGGCTTTCTTGGACTCTCGATCTCTTGGAGTTCTCTCTCTCTCTCACTCTCTTTTCAGGCCTCTCACTCATGCAGGACTGTGGCTTTGGGGCTTATCTGTTTTGGGATCGCTTGCCAGTATGGGACAGGCATTGGTCACCAGCTGGTGAGCAATTACACTGTGCATCACTTGTTTGCATATATTTATTATCATTACACATATATATTTTTCCTATGTTATTACTATTAATTTATAATTATTACTTTTGAATAATAATAATAATAATTATTATTATTATTATTATTAAATTGTTCTTATCTCAACCCACATGTCTCCTTCCCTTTTCCCCTTTAATTCTCTTCCCTATTCCCTGGATGTGGGGGAGGGTGAGTGAGCAACAATGTGGCCTTTAGTTGCCAGCTGGCTTAAATCACTGCAGGGAAGGCCAATCTTTGATCTGTTTCATGTCTCATAGCAGGTTTGGATTCACTGGAGCTGGTATCAAGGGGGAAGAGTCCTGGTGGCTTGGGTCTCTCTTAACAAACTCCTGGCAGCCACTCTTGTTAAAACCACAGAAGCATTTACCTGAATGTCTTATGTCAGTTCAATGGCTTAAACATGACCCAGGAAGAGTGCAATGGCTGAAAGAGGACCCAAGAAGAAACCTCATTCAAACAGACAGGTAATAGGGAGACTATGGAGGGCTGTAAAACAAGATAAATTACCCTGTGCTCTCTTTTTTATAGCCTAAACAAATCATCTAAGTTTAGAACCAGTTTTTCTCCGCCACATTCATATCACCACAGGAAAGACAAGTGTTGTTCCCTTATGTTTCCCTGGCTTGTTTTATTTTTCTCAGACTGCTGAGGTTTTTGGGGCAGAACAGCTGTTCTAGACCCATGCTGAGCCCTGGGCCCAAATCTAGACACAGTGATTATACAGAGATGAGAACAGTAGCAAATTTGACCTGCAAAAGAAATGGGCTCCATTTTTTGGGTGGGGAGTTTATCTGAATGCATCTCAGTCCCATGCTTTAAGAGCATCTGTCAGCAGCTCGGATCAGACTGCCACCTCATGCCCTAAAACCTTCCCTGCTGAATCACAAATTAGCACATACCCTCAGTGAATCTTTAAAATGTTTGTCAATTTTTCTGGCACCTTTGCTCAGCCTTAAGAACATACCTTTTTGCTTGTTCTCACTTCTACCCAAACATAGCCAAACACTTTGCCATCCATGCCGGGGCCTCCCTCAAACCTGGTAGCTAACAAAAAGTGCAATTTCTAGCAATAGTCACTAGAGCTGATAAAACTGACACTGAGAATGGAGGGTAACTAGCAAAGCTCTTTGATCCCTGACGGTCTCACCTAACAACCCCATGGCCTCACTGAACCTAAAAAGTGACAAAAAGAGTCACAGAGAGTTCCCAAGGACAGTGCTTGCAGGACAGGAGCCAGCTCAGCCTAGCCTCTTGCGACCTCTGAGACAGAAGAATAAAGCTATCAGTCAGTGCCTAGAAGCATATCAACCATGTCGTGTGGTCCAACAGCAGGCAGACCTTCGTGTACTGTCAAGCTCATATCCCAAACCACCAGGCGTTACCTCGTCCACCAGATAGACTGAATAAGGCCTAATGAAAAGAAGGACATCTTCAGTTGGTTCTTCACAAACTTCTTAAGAACCTTTTAGACAAAATAGGAAAATTGTTACACAGAAACAATGATTAGTCACACTGTCAGCAAAAGGTAAGACAAAACAGAGGGAAAGATTAACCTCTCCAGCTATGGGTTTTGTTCTTCACAGCCAGTCCCAGCATCTCAGATTGCTCTGTAACAACATCTAGCTTAAATCCAACTATATGCAACAGAGAATGGATCTCCATATATTCTTTAAAATACTTGCAGAAAGGCAATGATCATTTCCAATTTGTGTCATTTGCTGTTTGAGGAAACATGGTATTTCCTCATAAAGACAGATGTTTGGCACCAGCTAATCTGGTTTAAAGAAGATGCCCAATGTTTAAATCACATCTCCCAATCAAGAGTTTGTGGGTGACAGGTATGGGTAAAAAAAATAAATAATTAGTTAACTGAGATAGAGAGCCTGTAAGATCAGTATTGGAAGTCATAGTCTGGAGTGATAGGCCCTCACATAATAGATAAAATGTTCATTTGTCCCACCCTCATATTGACCATGGGATTGAGACTGAGTTTCAATGTCTGAATCAAGACAGAAACTACCTAAGCTTGGAGCTTAGTGTCCACGAAATCTTGAAATGCACCAAAAAATCGTCCTGAAGGGAACACAAATAGCCTGTGTTCATAACAATTCAGTGAGGAGCCTTCCAAGGTCAATCAAGAATAATATCTTCTGCACAAAGTGGTAGATGAGAAATGTAACAAATTCTGTATACGCAGGTTCCTCAGGTGAAGGATGCTGATCATTTTGTGGATGGGCATATTTTCAAAGTTTCGGTGTAATTAGGATAATTTTCTAACAGTTTGGCTGTTCATCAGAATCTTGTCAGGATAGAAATTGGGGAAAAAACCCTTCTAGAACAGACCTCATTGTGAGAGATCTTTCATTCCATGGTCCTAGCCAGCTGGAAACACTGTGAATAGCCTCTTCAATGATATTTCAGTCTCCTGCTTTTGGACCCAGCTGAAACCAGGAAGCACAGCAAAACCGTAAATACCATTAAAAGACAGAGAGGGAGAAAGATTAACCAGATTTTGGCAAGCCTCCAAAACTCTGCATTTCAGTTTGAGGCTAAGGTTCAGGCCGGTTTTCCCAGATCAGTTTGTCCACCTAAGTTATTTCCCGCTCTTACATGGTATAAAGTGCATTTGCTTGTCTTTCGCTCTCTTATACGTCAGGCACTGCTCATACTCCTGACACACCAGGCAATGTGTGTGCCAAAAGAGCAAGAGGACTGAAATCATGGCAAGACTCCACAGCTAATTTGGGATCAGAAACAGTGGGCGGGAGAAGCTGATTCCAGCTGCAAGGGGTTATATGGAAATATCCCTCTCCATTTTTCAAAGTCTTGTCCCATGTAGCACTGTTGTTCATTAATTAGAAATTATAATATGCGTTATTGATCACAAATGAATGGAGAAATTCATTGCATAGGCCTGGTGAGGTGAGGGGGCGGGGAAAGAAAAAGGAGAGCATAAGGCCCTTTGGTTTTTGTTCTGGCTGTTAATGGGGAGAGGGGTGAGGAGCCGTCCATTTCTGCTCAGCCAGTCCTGTGTCCTGAGAGTCAGGCACATGGTAGGAGTCAGCAGGAGCAAGGAAGAAGGGTTGCATACCCCTTACCCTTCTGGGTTTTAAAACAGCTATTTGAACGGCTATTGAGCACAAATGAAAGTACTCTCCTGAGCAGAGATTGGTGTCTGCTCCTAAGTTTAGAGACAAATTCTTTCCAGGTGCTGAGCAGCTCCTGCATGGACAGAGTGCCTTCAGCACCTGGCCCCAAACGGCAGTGTGGGGCACCGCCGCAATATTTGAAATCGTCTTGTAACATCATCTGAATGGGATAAACTGACTCCATTAGAGCCCAAAGGGCTGCTGTGAATGTATGGCCACAGATGCAGAAAGTACCTCACACCACTACCGAAAAAACATGGAGTGGATGGGCACATCCTGAACAGACCGAGGCAACGTCAGCAGAAACAGCAGGTAGAAAGCAGTGTATGATTTTTCCCAAATTATTTTCAAACACTTTTCCTTTTGGGGGTAGGGGGGAAAAGCGAGCTGCACGTCCTTTAGAAACAGTGCTGGTATTATTCACGCTGCCAACCAAACCACTTAAGCTACAGAACCTTTGCAGTACCACAAGTGTAATACAAAAAACAACCAAAAACCACTTACTTCCTTTTTTTCCCCCCCTGAGTATTGACATTCTTGTGCAGTATTAGGAGGGCTAATTTAGCTTCCAGTTCTAAGAATTTTTGAATCTATAGCCAGTAATTATTTGCATTCAGGGGTACAAAAGAGGAAAACAAAGCCCACAAATTCTAGCACATTCATGTGGGATTGGGAGTTGAATTAGGATCCTCACACCCCATTGAATTATCGGCCCCCCTATTAGAGGCTTATTAAAATGGTAATGATTATAATGCCAGTCATAGGCAGGCTGTCGCACCTGTCAAAAAAAATACCCCGATTATCCTGTTCATTCAACTGTCTGGCACTCGAATCTGTGTCTCAGGTTTACTATTCTGTGAAGTTTTTCTTGCCTTTTTTTTTTTTTTCCTTTTTATGAGGAAAAAGAAAAGATACAAGAACAAACACTTCCACAAAGGTGATAAAAAATCCCCTCTAATTTAGCACATCTACTACCCATGTGGTGTAACGGTATCTAGGACAGCAATCTGAGGAAATAGATACTATTTCACTGGATTTCTCTGTAGTGGGGAAGAATACAGAGGGCTATACTAGAATCTCTTTATAAAAAGGAACATTGGTTTTTAAGAACAAAAAGAACAATTGTCCTTCCTTTTTCCACACATACGCACACCAGTTCTGCACACAGCCAGGATTATGTTACTCAGAGCAGTAAAGTCTTTCTTCACATACAAAATAAACACCTCGGACAGTTTAAAGGGACAGTCCTCTAAAGACCAACATTAGGCTCCATCTACAAGCTTTGCTACTGAAGAAACCATATTCAGTCATTTTCTCCTCTAAAATTAGTGAAAATATAATTCGAAGTAAGCAGCACAAATCTAGGGTCTAACCCTGAACACACATTTAGTGCACTGAGGCTTGGAGACCTTTCTCTTTTAAATCCTACAAGGATTATTCCAATTGCTGTTGTTAATAGCAAGAACAACAATTTTAATAATAATGAAAAGACACATAGCTATTTGGCTTCCCCCCCCCCCCCCCCAAGCAGAAAACAAGTAGAAACAGTGCGCACGGCTTCCTGAGAATTTTAAACTGATAATCAGATGGAGAGAAGATTAAATATTTTCACCCTATTCAAAAGATGCCTTTCCCCTTTCCTCTGTCTCCGTTGTATGAGTTTGTCAAATACCGCAGTATAAAAGAATGTCAGTGGAAGAGCATTTAGGGGTTGAATGCCTTCAATAGCATCTGAGACAGATGCTGTGTCACTAAGTGCCCGGGACCCTTTGAGAAGTGGAGCGACCAACAAAAGACCGGTTGGGTTCTGTTTGTTTTGGTTTGTTCCAGAAAACATTTTTGATGAAACATAAAAAAAAAAGCTAGGGTTTTCTTAGCTATGGGAATAAAGAAATGTGTAAGAACTGCACTTAGCAGGCATCAGCTCCTGAGCACATGAATCACTAGATTTGATCCTGTTTCACTGAAGTAACTAGAAAAAAATCCTTTTATTTCAGAAGCTCACCTATTAACTTGCATAATGATTTTCACTCTAAGATGATAGTGATAGAAGCCAGACTTTGGTGGAAAAGACACCTAAATGTCATTACTATTTAGGCCATTCATTATGTTTCTAAATATATTTTTCTGAGCTCACAACAGCTCAGAGAATATTTCTTAAGGTTAAAGGGAACAGAATTTGAAAGGATGTTGTAGAGAAAAACAAGAAGCGACCATAGAATTGCAGCCAATAAATGAGTGAGCAAACAGTGTACAGCTGCTACCTAAAACCTCCTCTGTCTGAATACGCATATTTTTATTTTTGGACGCTATGATGCTCCGCAATGTTCTGTGTTCTACTTTTCAGATGATAAATACTTAACTGTAGGGATGGATGCTGCTTGTTCACTGCCTGCAAAGGGAGCACTGTGCCTTAAAGAGGACTTTGGTTTCTTTAACGACGCAGTGATTCCTTTTTTTAAAACTCCAGTTTTCTCCATGTGAGCGGAGCTGGGCCAAGCCTGTGCACCTTCAGAAATCCTGTCTATAAATAATCATGATCACTTAATCCAAAATCCCTCAGCGTCCACACGATCAGAGAAGTCTGAACGAATGTGACTGAACAGTGAGAAATAAGCAGCCTAAACACACTTCCACCCTCCTCTGCTAAATTCATAGGGTGACCAGAAGGCTGAAGCAGCCTTCGGATCAAATTCAAGCAGCTTCAAGGTCACTGGAGCTTTTGCAAAGTGTTAATGATGCTCAGAGACCATACCACTAACCTCACAGAACATGCTGCCCTGACTCTGCTGCCTACTTGCTTTTTCTTTCCTTAACTTGCCTTTACCATCTCAGAGTTCCTCCCCAGCCCCATCTCCTTACTATTTGAATTACTGGAAAGAAGATCCTCACTCCTTCATGCTATCGTAAGGAGAGCTGCATTGCTTAGACTGACAGCAGGGAGGTGCAAGTTCCTGAGAGAGTGAGAGAAGCTCTAAAGGCTGGTGAGAGTGGGGCAGGATGGTTGCGGGTGCTACCTGACTGTACTTCTGCAGATGGCACATTGCTTGGACCCAGTGAGTAGCAGCTGAGGCAGTGGGACCACAGCGCAGGGCAGGCAGAGAGCCCCGGGGTGAGAAAAGATGACCAAAAATGAGAAAAGAGAGAAAAGGGCGCACCTCATTTCAGATGCTTCAACTGAACAGCTGCAACAAAATTCAGCAAACTATCTTCTGAAAGCATTACTGAGAGAAAACCAGAACTGATAAAACACTACCATAGCAATGCTGACAAACAGCTCTACTGAGAAGGGTCTTGAGATCATTCACCGATGTGGCTCAGTCACCCAGAATTTGCCTGCAAGTGAACAGAGTGTCAATGTTTGAGGAGATGCTCCAGGTTGCATCCTCCTCTTTCAGTCATTTTCCTGCTTGAATTTCACCAACGCTCATTTGGTTTCTGTTTCATTTTGAATGAATGAGTCTTGCCACACTCGTTGATGTGGTAGCTAGAGAAACTAACCATTCCTTCAAAAAAATCCTCAACCAGAAACAGGCCACCTACCCATTATTAGCCAGGGCTACCAGTTAAAAACATTATGAAGGGAACCACATGAATGGAGGGCAGTGTGCATGTTTTATTAGTTTGAACAACAAGGGAATAGATGGATGAAAGATAAGGTAATGATTTGTGACAGAGGTCCAAAATTTGATTTCAACAATTAAATTACCCTTCTAAGAGATCCCCAAGGAAATCTATTAAAATACCATCTTGCCCTATCCCCAAAGTATACAAAAGCTGCCTAGTAACTGTCCAGTATCGCTTCCTTTGTGACATGTTGGATGATTCCCAAGACAAAAACCATATGCTGTCCAATGAATGGTAGACCAATCAACAAGGGAAGGCTATTCTTTAAGTTACTTGCCCAAAAACAAAAAAAAAGAAAAAAAAAAAAGAAAGAAACTAACAGCTATGTGACAAAGTTTGCACTAGAAACATAGAGTTTTATTTTGCTCACTCAGTTTTTCACTGGATAATCTGAATTACTCCCAAGTCAGGAAAAGCAAGATCACATCCCCAGAAAGTGTGAGGGGAATTGCACTTTTGAGGCCACGAAAGCTCTGCACCAAAGGCAATCCTCTGTGTTCAGAGGAGCATGCAGCAGTGAAAACTGAGTTGGCTCATGCTTGATCAACGTATTAACCCTTTTATCAGTTCCCTGGGACTGGTATTGAAGCCTAAGTTTTCCCTTTTACCATCACTGTCTAGCTATCTTACATTGTTGTACCTAAGGTTATCCCTACTTCATACATACTGCTATTTAAACCTAGGACCTCCACATGTGAAGCATGGAAGAGGTATCAGCAAAAGAAGTTAGAATGAACTTTTGTATCATGACAGAGGTAAGGGACATTTTTATTTGATTCAACCTAGATATAACTTTTGGGCCTAAAAATAACACATGCAGCCAAATGTGGAATGCGAAGCAAGACAGTACAGTCCTTAGGTTCTTACATACCTACATTGCATCTCAGGTGCTCAAACTACTTACCACTGAATAATGTATCTGATGATGACAAGAGAAGAAGCCATGCTGCAGATGTGGCATTTTGAAATACCAGCATGTTATCTGATCCTAGAAATCAGTATCATGTACTGATGTCATCAGTACCAGGGACAAAGCCTGCCCCCAGCCAGTTGCTCAATATAGTTCAGAATATTTCCCTACATGCTATTTTTGATGTCTTCTATGCTTTCATTCTAAATTACGTTTAAAAAACCAACTTCCAGTCATCGACTGTATATAGTGAGAGATTTTATTTTCAAATGTGATTTTGGAAGCTATGAAGAAAAAGCATTTTTTTAACAAGAACGCCCCTCTTTGGGAGGCAAGCACACCTCTCAGTTTACTGCTTCATCCACATGTATGTCTTAAATCCACAAATTTAGACATTCACATCACTTTCTCTGTATTTCTGTTTCAGAATGACCAACTCATCACAACGTGTGGAATTTTAAGCAAATGAGCAGTTTATCTTTAGGTAGATGCATACAGTTAAGCCTTTGCAGGACCTGGTCTTGAGAGAAGGTCTGGTATCCAGCTGTAAAGGGCTACATGAAACTCAGAGAGGAGCTTTGTGAAGAGCATCAGAACATTTCACCTACCCAGCCTGGCACATTTTCAATTCCAAGGTCTTCAAGTCCATGCAGGTAATCCACAATTTCATAAAACTGCTGCAAAATTCAACAACTACGAAAAAGAGGGATACGTTTTACATAGCATAATTCCTCTTCTCTTAGGGAAAACTTCCAACTTTTAGAAAAACTAAAGAAATTTCAGAGGCTGTTATCTATACATTTTCCTGATATAGTTTACTGTCTGTGTTTTTACTTATGATCCTGAAGCCCAAACCCTAGATCTGAACAACTGCTCAAATCCTTCTTCAGTCTGGCCCTAAGTCTAGTTAGCATTCAGTTCAGAATATCCTGCTTTGACTGTGAAAAGGAGCAGTTACCTCTTTCATAAGCTGCTTTAGAGAGGGGGGAAAAAAAAAGGAAGAAAAGAAAAAGAAAAATTCTGTCTTTGAAAAGCTTGAATAGATGCATACCATTATAGCTCTGGTAGCAGTGACTGGGGCAAGTACCTGAAAACATATTGAGGCCAAAACCCTGTCTGATTTACCAAAGTCGGGATTTTGCTCCGTTACTCCACAAGACACATCTGCATGTAAGTTCTGCAAAGCTGGTGCCTAACCCCAGGGACAGGTGGGGTCCCTGTGCCAGTATTTCTAAGGATCCCTAAAGACGTTGTGTTGAGCACAGACATGCTCATTTAAGTCCTGGCTGCTGAAATGCACTTAGATTACCACTAAAACTGCTGAGATTCCTTCTCGTGATGTTCTCCTGCTTATCTTGTCTACACGACTTGACATTCAGCATTCCCTGTGCCTGTCTACCAGATCAGCCACACACAAAATGCAGCAAGGGACTATTTCTAGTGTATATAGTTCCTTGCTTAGCTTTTGTTGATTCCATTCCTGCCTGCCTTTGTCTCCTCAGTCTTACTTACATAGCTTCCTCACCTAACTTGGATGACCCGGGATGATGAGTACTCTGGGCCTTTGAAGGTGCAAGGTTCAGTTTATGGACATAACTGTGAGTCCTTCACTCAACGAATCCCTGTATGGGGGCCTGCTGTAGCTGGGACTTTGTCTTCATGGTATTTATTTTACTGTGCTTCATAAAGATTTTACCACTGGTGATGACTCACCCAACAGTTATACACGGTAATTACCAGGACAACCGGAACTCAAGGTTTTCGTGCAAGAGTTTGACTCCTCACAGTTGTATATACCACATATGAATGAAATCAGCAGGATTATTCCAGCCTAGTTTCAAAGTAAGACCAGATCAGGCTCATTAACTTATACTCAAACTGTAAACTGCACTGAAGCGTATTGCAGGCTGTTGTTTTGCTTTGGATACTCCTGCTTTACACCATGGGAGGCAAGAAGAAACACCTGCCCTGCTGCAGTATCGGTTGGGTGTAACTATATCAAAATCAAGTGAGAAAGAAACAATAGATAACTAGGAATTAAATGCAGCCCACTTTCCAGACTTAGTCCCTTACACATTCAGTAGGTCTTAATGTGATAACAGGAAACCCGATATTTACAAAATCAGTCATTTGTGACTCTTTTTGAATGCCAATGATCACATAAAACAGCCTAAAAATGTCCACAGTGTTTTCCATTACCTTTGATGGTGCATATCGCTGTAGCTCTACACCCAAAACTTTTGCTAGAAAATGTGTTTAATAGGCATGCAATGCTTCTTAGTACTTTTATAACAGCCTGGGCCATATAGTGGGTACTCTCCTGTTGGGAAAAAAGAGTAAAGCAGTTAATATTTTTTTCTCTATTCTGTTTATTGTAACAGGCAAAAGGGAAATCTCTAGTCGATATACAGTGGACAGTGGAATAGGAGATCATTTCTAGGTGCTTGTACTGAAAAGTATCATTTGTGGTTCATGACCATCTTAATCTGCCAGTGATAGACAAAAAAAATCACCTTTGCTTTTCTTATGAACACTTTTTATCCCCTCATAACTTCCTGGCTTGCTAAAACGACCAGGAAGAGACTGTAGGATACCCACAGGGATTTCCAAATGGTCCTAAAATCAAATCTTTTTGACTAGGATTCAACCACTAGTCCTTACTCAGGTGAAATCAACACAATGTAAACTCCATGAAACAGCACATGGTGAGGAAGTAGTGACAGTGCACTTTTTCTGCATCACCCAAAGTGGAGCATTTGAAGGATGCTTTGGCTTTATTGAGCGTGTCCAGACAGTAGCCAGTACACAATAAATGAATGTCTGTTTTGCCTGGGTTTCAAGCAGGCAGGATTCAGCCCTATCACTTCAGATGTAGGGAAGAGCATGAAGCTGTAAAAGTAATACACCAGAATAAACTGGAACACACACACTCTAGCTTTGATTCTCATCTCTGACTATTACCGTGTGATCCTGGTCAAGTCACTACATCTTCAGATCTCAGGTTTCCAGGTGTAAAATATCCATTCATTCTCCATTTAGCACAACAGGGGCTAAATGCTAGCCTAATACAAATAGCAAGCAGCAGGTGTACGCTTCCAGGGAGCCTTTTGCCAGTCATGTTTCCAGTAACCAGGAAGAAATGCTGGTTATTCCCATGAATGAAAGGAGGGGACAGGGACTGGGGAGCTTGCGCAGGGGTGCCCTGTTCCTGTGCCTTCCAGAGCCCAGTGACACAAGAGCTGCCTGTGCCTCCCTGCAAAGCCAAGGGACCGTTTCCAAATCTGTGAGCCAAAAGTGTGATTACACTTTTTTGGACACACCTCCGTTTCCCTGGTTGCTCCTTTCTACACCTCTTGTTCCAGCAGCAATGTCATCGTCTCTTATCTCCCCTCCACAGGATCTTTTCTCGTTTTAGCCAGAGCGATGTCGGGTTTTATTTCCCCTTCTTTCCCTCCATCCAGCCCCCTTGGCCCAACCCCCATGCCCAACCAGCACTCTGTGCATTTGCAACAAAAGTGTGAACTTCAGAAACTATTTGTATTTCACGGGCATTCACACATTATGCCAAAACGACGGCCCAAAAGTTTGGCGGGTAATCTCAACCCCAGAATTCGTGAGCTGATGATGAATGGCTGTGAAGCCTTTGTGATTGCTCAGGATCCATTGTGGCTGGAACAATGGAGGAGGACACAAGTCTGGCTCAGGAGAGCAACGGATAAAACTGTTGGGGAGAATGGCGGGCTCCTGCCGACATGACCACTTGTTGACATTGAAAGGATTCAAAAACAAGTGAGCAGAAACAGAAACGATTCTGTTCGGCGAGGCTATTAGTTGCAACGTGTGGCAGTGGAGCGGTCACTCCTGATGTGTTTCCTCGCTAATGAGCCCTGAATGCCCTATTAAACTGGGACGCTATAGGCCCAGCGCCACTGGGGCAATGCTATGCATGAACGACTCGCCCAGCACCTATTGGCTGCCTGCACGAAGGAAGCAACTGGCAACACTCAGATTTAAACGGGGCTGACAGTACAGTTAAATGATCATTAATTAGAGTTGCTGAACAGATAGGGACTCAAGGCAATTCTTAATGACAAGATAACAGTCTAGCATTACTCAGCTTTGAGCAAGTTCAAGCTTGTACCCCGTCTCGGTCTTTGTACTGTACAGACGGGTGTCAAATTGATTTTAGTTTCATTCGTATATTTAGGAAACATAAGAAACCCTGACTCTGTGTTGAGGCAGTACTAGAGAATTTTATACGCAAATGTGAAGATAACCCTGTGTTAAAAATAGATTTATTGCAGAAAAAGGAAAAGAGAACAGCAAAATAATGTCTTATCTATTAACATGTTTGGAAACAAATCCATAAAGAAGCCGCCACTCACACTTCTCATGTGCTCTTTCATCAGCCTCTCTCCTCAGTACTTAACACACTCTATTCGTTCAGCCTTTACTCCAACCTTACAACTCAAGCCCTGGTTTGTTTATCAATCACTGAATACTTATCTAGGAATATAAGAAAATGCAGCATCAAAGTATTGAGGATTAAAAGCAAAAATTCAGAAAGAGAAATTAACTCTCTGGCTTGAAGACATCATCCCCATTCGCTGGCTTGGGAAGAGCCTTTCCCCAAGAGCACATTACATCCTAATCACCAGCTTCTGGGCTGGTTGCATCAGTCTGTGAAACAACATGTACGGCCCCTTCTTGCAACAGGATATTGGGTTAGCATGAGGCTGACTTCCTGTAAGAAATTCTGTTTGCTGAAGACTATTGTTGACTATATATTCTTACGGTGCTCTATAAATGCTTCATAAATTCACAGCGCAGTTCCTAAAGGCTTACAGGCCCAGGGCACTTGTACAAGTTCTCCCACCAAGGACCGAAGTGGTGAAAAAAACAATCTGTATTTGTGACTAGAATAGTGAAGATCAGAGGATTTGCCAGTATATTTTTATTTGACATTGGGGGTTTTGTTAGTATGTATTCTTAAACTGTGGAAAGTATACTGCAATAACCATTTTAGTTCCACAATAGGTTTCGTAGGAGTGTATGTATATATGTAACACAGTGAACTAGAAATAAGTTTCTTGAATAAAACATAAGATTACATAAACTCTTAATAGTACATTATCCTGAAACTTTTATAAATCTTTTTGCATGTTTTAAGGAACAAAGATATTGTAGAGAGGGAGGTAGGTCATGGCTATGATGAGGGAGATTGTTGCAGATTGTTGAGAAACTCAGTTTAGCAATTATTCATATTTTATATAAAATTTAGCAATATGATACATACATTATAACACAGTTATATCATATGACTCTTAAACCATCACCATATAGCATCCAATACAGGAGGACCATAGTTCAGAGGGTTTCTGAGTCATCACTGAATGCAATTGTCAAGTAAACAAACTTTTGCTTTCATCTCTTCCCTCCTCATTCCTGTTCAAGGGAGTAGCCTTTTTAAAGGAAATAACAATGTCATGGTAGGTGCTATCATATAATCTAAGAAATAAGTCATCATTCTTATCTGCTTTTAATTTTTTTAATGGCAGGTTTGCTTTGTTGTTTTTTTCCTTCTTTTCCTTTGCAAATTAGGCAGTGAAAGGTGAAGTAAAGAGAGAAGGATCCTTTGCTCTAAATGAATGACCTATGAAGTGGGCCGTATCAGTGGCTAGCGTTGTACCAATTATAGAGTGCCAGTGCCATACAGCCACCACCTGCTTCACATGCAGGCTCTGCATGTGCGTGTGTACGCACGCACATGCATGCACATACATCTTTGTAAGCCTCTTTGTTAGGAGGAATAATTCATTGAAGGATAATAGCAGGAAAAGAAGGAAAAAAAAAAACATATGGAAAACTTAAGCATTTAGTTTCATCAGAAAGCTATGTTCCCTTCAAAGCTCTTAATATGGGCACAATAATCATGTTGTCTTTTCAGCCCTCCCTGCCTCCCCTAGCACACACAATCCAGATTCAAGTATTAATTTCTCTAAAGGGAAGGGAGGTAAATGACAGTCAGGCCTGGAATTATGGGAGGAAGACGGTTTTCCCTTTGGCAGTGGGGCAGCAGCATTACTCCATAAACAGCGGTGAGGTGCAAAACTACTTGTGAAATGGCATATTGCTTAATAGGTTCCCAATCTTGCTTTCTAAGTATAATATTTTCGGAGCTAAAGAGGAATCAGAAAGTTGCTAATGCAAAGGATAGTATTACCTTTCAGGTAATGTGAGTCTCATCATGCTTCATGGACCAACAGGATGGGGGGAGAGGAGGATGAAGCAGACTCTCTCCCAACGTCCTCTTCTTCCCCCAACAGTGCCACCAGCATGTCTTCCAGCACATCCAGACTTGGCTGTAGAGGGTGATGGACTTACATATTTCGATCCATTAAATGCTGGCCCAGGGCACGGCAAAACTCACTCTGACATCAGGAGGTTGGGGGTCTATTTTCCACGAGCAGCAGGCAGTCAGCCTCTTTGTCTGGCAGGAAAGGCAGCCGATCTACATCGAATTCCAGCACCGAAACTCTCAATCAAGGCTAAGTTTTCAGATGTTCCAAGAAAATCTGTTAATTAGTTTCTGACTTCTAGGCATTAAAAACAGTAAATCTCACATTTGTTGAGCCTGTCATAACTAAAAACACTATTTTTTTTTTACTTAACAAATTTTAGGCAACTCCCTGGAACTGTGAAATAACAGGGTTGATTGACAAAGTGAAAATGTAGCCAAAACCCTTCCATTCTTCTAGAGAGACTCACTGATTCTATAATTCCCTGGAGGCTTCTATGACATATTCTGTGGGGCTTTCTACAAAACAGATGAAAACATGAGGGGACCCTGTAAGAAATATGAGTGGAGGGAGTGACACAGATATGGATTCAGCTGCTCAACTTTTTATTACTATTTAAAATTGTTACAGAAACCAAAAGATAACTGTGTCTCTAGATACTTTCCTCAGAGAATTTGTAAATCAGCCTGTTGTGGTAATATCTGTGTAATAATCCCTATTTTATTTTTCTAGTTCAGGCCTCCATCATGCAGGTGGCTGCTGCGATGTCCAGAGGTCCCAGCTGAGAGGGCCCCCAGGATGCTGGGCGCAGTATGAACATATAGGCTTTGTTATGTTAAAGCCCACACAATAATTACATCCTCCTCTTGGTAAACGGACCACTGAAGAGGAGTATTGTGCATTTGCTATTGTCTCTCTCTCCTTTGATGCCTGGGCTGAACTCTCATTAGGCCTAATTGGACGTTCCCAACGTGCCCTCAGTGGAGGATATACCTGTGTGTTCCCCACATCCAAGGACTGCCCGGGGAATGGTATGTCTCCTTAAGGGAGGCTTTAGGGCTGCTCTGTGCTCTGAAGACTTCTGAGGGCCAGCACCACCAGAAGAACATGGCCAACAGCCTCCAGGAGCGGTGGTAGAGCTACAGCTGGGCTGTGTCGGGGTTGAGACCTCAGCCACAGCAAGGCAGAGTGCTGCAACTTCCTGAGATCCCCTCTTGTCTGGTTTGTCCCAGTGGGCTCATTTCCTTCACTTTTTTTAAAGCAGGGTTACAGCTTTCAGGTTGGACTACACTTAATCCATGGCATGCAGGCACCCAGTCAGGCTGGGCTTGTTTATAAGGACAGCAAACCAACCCCTCTGTTTTGCGTTATGTCGGGGTCTGTTTTAGTTGTTAAGAGGCAGAATAAATAACATTGCATTTAAGGTAAATTGGGGAGGCCACGTGCAGCCAGCTTGCTTACCCACCCATGTATCTGTCAGCTATCTCCTCTGTTGATACAAACCCCAGTGCTCATTTATAGTCTGTCTGAAATGAAAACCAAAACAAAAGCAAAAAAACCCCACCACTTTTGTCGGGGAGTATTCAAAGGAATGTCATGTCAGCGAAGTTTCAATGAAAGCAAGGAGCATTCAGATGCATAAAACTATAATGTCTCCAGTCCCAGATACTTCTGTACCATATGGCCAGAGAGAAGCAGATGGGCTGGGTCACAGCAGGGAAAGAGAGGGAGAGACTCGGGATTGTTATCTGACCCAGTGGGCCAACACTAACAGACTGTCCCCAGTGACTGGGCTATTATTATCAGAAAGAGCTGATAAGAATGTGGTCCTCGCATTTATTTGCCCTCAGGTAGTTCTCACATGTGACGCTGGATCAAAATGACCTTTTTTTCAGATGTTTATTTTGGGGCTGGAACATTTGACTCACAAAGAAGCAGTGGACTGTGCTGCACTTGTCTTTTATTGATTTTAGATGCAGGTTATTCCTATCTGTTTACTTGCCTAAAGTTCAGAACGTGGCTTGCCTTAACAAGATAAATTTAATAACAAATTCAAAAAGATTTCTTTTTAAAAAATTATTATTATTGCTGTTACATGGCAATGTAAACATTAGCTCAGCAAAAAATTAAGCAGAACAGCATGGTTCCTGTCAAAGAAATCCTGGGATGTCTGACATGATTTCAGCAGGAGATTTCTATGTTATTGTGTTTCTCAGTTAGCTGCCCTGTATTAGCAATAAGAAAAGTTCCCTAAACTATTAAATCAAGGTATGTTATGTAAACGTTACATAGGAAGAGTTTTGAAAGTACTATTACATGAAAAGAAAGGTACAAAACTGCATAAAAACTACTTGCATAGCAAAGCTGGAGACAGAAGTCAGGTATTTCTGGTTGCAATTCAAAGATGCTAAGTATTTCACCAGAGTTGCAGAATGGATCTATTAAGGGTAGTTACACTGCAGGTTTTACTTGCGAGCAGAGTTTTCTGTGTTGAATTTTATGGCTCTTCCTCTCAAGCACCTTGTAGTCCCCAGCTGATGCCCACCTGAAGGAGTAAGTACTGTTATTCTTAACTTTGCATCTAGGAGACCTCAGCAGAGGAGAGCTCAGTGCCTGCCATGGAGTGCAGAGCTCCCGGCCCCCTGCATCCTGTCAGCAGTCCCCCAAATTACAAAACTAGCCTTGTCCTCGCCAGTCAGGTCCTCCTATCCTTGCAATAGTGGGCTTCGGACGGCTCTGTGAGACCCTCAGTGTGCTGAACGGAGCAGCGGGCTTTGTGAAGTGCCTGTCTCTCCTTCAGCAACTGGGCTGAAACCAAACTCACTTTATACAGACCATCCAACAGCCACCAGATAGTCACGACTTTTGGTGAGGAATGACCTTGGCACCCTCAGATTGGTTACATGGAGGTGAAAAACACCCTGAACAGTCCCTGTCTTCCAAGACACTACTGCGAACAGGTAACGCACAGAGCAAAACTGTAACTGCCATGGCATGTTGCCCAAGCAGCAGTTCCCTAACATGTTCCTTTTTGTCCTCTCATAGGCCCCTACTGAAAATATGAGCAACTCAAACATGTCCCCTACCCACTTTCATCTGCTGGCCAGAGACGACAGGGAAAGTTTGCTCTTCCCTAGTTGAGGAAGCCAGTACCGGCCGTCAGCAGCCACCCACAGCATTCATTTTGCGGGGCCACAGATGGGATTAGCCCGTCTGTTGGCACTGGGGAGGGAAGAGCATCCCTCCCTCCCTTCCTCCATCCCAGCCCCTCTGGGTTGTGCACCCAGAAACAGTTGTGACCTAAGAACGAAACGTTTTTAATGGCTGAAAAATGTCTTTCTTTCGACACAAAACAAAAATGAACAAAATGATCGTATCACTGATAGCTCCAGCCAGCTGGAATGTTTACCAAGGTTTCTTTTGCCCAAGACTGAATGCTGGAGTTCCTTTTGGGGGAGTTATTTCATAGCTGTGACACTTGGATAAGCAATAGGCAGAGACGAAGAAGGCAGTTTTACACCAACGATGCCATTTGCTCATCCCATTCTAAGCTATTTTGTAAAAGGAAGATTTTGCTGACCAGTCATTGCTGTTTGTCCTTAAGCACAACTAACTAGTTACTATGGGCTGCAAAAGTAGGAAAGCTCTTTGACCAGAATGTCCAGACCCTATTAAAATGTCTGTTTGAGACACTGCCACTCAAATTAAAACAGAGAGATTTATTGCTGCTAAATGACATTATTAGCACTCACAGAGCCTAGGCAGATGGTTACCTCTTGCTGAGCTTGGAGCCAACGGCTGACTTCTGCATTGCATTCTCCCCTTGATACGCCATCCTTGGGAAACTCAGCACTTGCATAGAGCCAAGGAGATTTGACAGGGAGAAGGATGATTTTCTATGTCCCAGAGATGCTATGGAGGGTCTCTGGGATCTCCCTGAACTACAGCACTGACTACAGGTTGGAGATGTGCTAAAAGAAGAGCTGTGTGTCTGTGTACATACACATATGTGCAGGGGCAATGGAGAAGGGGTAACTGAGCTCTTCCAAGAGAATTTTGACCCTCCAGGATAGTAATTTTATAGCTGTTTACCAGTGTTGAGGGCTGTGGGCTAGCTCTGGGTTAGGATCCAATGCAAACTATGGATGAGTACGCACTTTGCTGAGAAATATATACTGTCATTATTCTTTGCAGACTTTATAGCCTGGAATTAAACTTTTCCACAAGTGGCTTCCAATGGGACAAGTATTTCGAAACTGCAGAAGCACGTATGGAAAGCCCATCTCTCATCTGTAGGGGTGATAGAGAACATGTAAGAGGGGAAAAGGGAGATTTCTTTTGGTTTTCCACTCCTGGACTTTCCTCTCTGCTGATAACATGGTAAGGCTTCTACTGAAAATGAAGGTTATCCAAGGTATTTCAAACATTTCTAGGCTAAAAGAAGCCCCGAGAGTCCCTGTTGTGAGCACGTGTGAGGGCATGGTACTTCTGGCTGTGGCCCAGCGGAGCTGGTGGCCCTGGCGTAGGAGAAACAGAGCACCTACCTCAGCCTTATACTGCCTGCTGAGGCATGTGCCCAGCTCTCTTACACTCCTCGACAAGATTTTAGCCAGGTTAAACAGACTGGCATATAAATAAAGCATAGTCTCAACCGGAAGCTATGAGAAGTCAAGCTTCAGACTTGACTTCAGACTCAATTCATGCTCAATTCTCCATTTATTTTCAGTTCAGTGGAAGATCATTTGCCCACATCTTTACTTTTGCACTCTTCTGGCCCGGCAATACATTGGTCTAGGCATTATATTTTATTTTAATTTAATCTAATCTTAAAAATAATATGTCAGTTCTGGTTTGAATACCCAACTGATTAGTTTTGAAGATGCTCTTCTGAGACGACTGTCATTTCTCTCAGTTTCCCCTACTTTAACAGAAAAATCTTCCATTGCCTGGTCAGACACAAATATTTCTGTAAGGCAGGCAGATAGATTTCTGGGAAAGTGAATGATATATTCAGAAACTTCTTAGAGGTGACAAAAAAATATTTTAAGGGTGCCAGAACTATGGTCACTTGCAAGAACTCTTTTAATATATATATATACACAGAAACAAGAATGACAAAGAACAAAGAAAACAGAAGAGGTAAAGAGGGCAGGAAAATTAATTCCCCAAATATTCAATGTTTAGAGACAGAATATTGGTCATTTAGTGCAAGTGGTTTCCTCTGCTAACCAGGAATGCAATAGAAACAAAAATCAAAATTTAACTCTGCTCAATATACATTGTCCCAGCTTGATGCTGCAAAGTACTTTTCATTACAAGCCAAAAGAACAGCCCTCACTGATGCTTACTCTAATGTCTCAATTTCTGGATTAAGCTGTCCCATTGTTTTGAAGCATAGTTATGGTTTAGAGATCAATGGGACATAGACTATCCTAATCTACTATGAACAGCCTGTAGCGGCGAAGGGATACTCCGCACTAGAGAGCCATCTAAGTCTTCTAATTACTTCAGCTACTGATAGATTGGCTCTTACCCCCTTGAATTCCTTTGTCACCGAGGAGTTAAAATTCATGAGCGTCTATGCCGCTGAATACTTACTCCAGTGCTGCTATTTTCTGCGCCAAGCTAGCCATCACCGCAAAGAGTCGGAGGTCTGTCAGGCCATCTGTTACATAATAGTCAACAATCTCTAAAATCTGGGGAAACAGAGATGGGGAGAGCAAAGATGATGAAGGGTTTAAAAAGAACAGATTGCTGCCTTGCTTGGAGGGGAGGGAGGCAGGGGAAGGGGGAAGGGGGGAAGGCCAGATAATAAGCCCTGGTGGAGGCAGAGACAAGCCCGATTAGCACAGCCGGCAAAACAACCCCCCAAAATATTAATGCTAGTTACCAAGGAAGTCGACAAGGACACCAGACTGGTGGGAAAAAAAAATGCTTTAGGGCAGGAAAGCAGAAGGAGGCCCCGAAACATTACAGCTATAGTTTAGGCATTGCCATACACAACTAGGTGCTGAACAGTCTTTGAGAACACCCTCTAAATCAGCAAAGAAGTCCACCCCAAATCTCTCTGTCTCTTGGTATTATACCACACACTGTCTGCTGTGCCACAAGAAAGTAAGTCTAATTTTTTCCTTCCATTCCTTCCCCTTTCCCCCTTTCCCCCTACCTTTGCAAATGAGGTGTTCGCTGGTTTTTAAGGCATCAGAATGGTGAGGGCTTGCAAGTAGGGCTCAGCTACCTCATATTTGTCTTTCCACACTTCCACATTTTATACAGGACTAACTACATCCAGTGCAAAATGCTCTCAGGAGACATATCTATTTAACGGCCTCTGTAGCCATTGAAATAGTACCAGTAATAACACTGGCTGGGTGAGCCATCCAGCTGTATTATAACTGTTCTAACACAAGCTGACTTCTCTACTCTGTCTAGTCTTGCTGCACTCACTACTGCTTGCAGAGCTTACTCTACCAGCAATAAGCATAATGCTGGTGTCGTCTTGATTTTCTTAGCATATGGGGACATGCCAGTCTAGATGCACTGCAGGTCTCATCACCAGACTCCTTGGAACTCCCTCCCAATGGATGTCCGTTGAACATCAAGGTCCTAATTTTACCCCCAGACTCTTTTACCATGAAAGTGAAAGACCACTGGGAACTGAAGACCTTATAGCAGTTTCAAGCAGTTGTTTCTGGGTGAACAACAATGTGGAACAATGATCAGGCTTTCAGTTTTGGTTTTGTCAGCCTTCTTTGTCTTTTAGAGGCTGACTGCTGCCCACAGGACTTCTGTGGCCTCTCACAATGTGAAAACACATGATCTTAACTCCTGTATAGTCCATATGCTTCAGAGCATCTCTTCACACCGAACTGGAGTTATATGTGCTCTCTCACTCAGGTGCTTTACTTTATTATTTCTCTGAGCTCTGCAAATCGTTTTTAAACTATAGCAGAAAACACAATACATGGCTTCTGAAGAAGGGAGAGGAAAGGGATGTTTTCTGAATGCACATATCCAAACAACTAAAGATGTAGGGATAACTTTGCTGGTTAAATTTTCATATGGCAGTAACAATTGCCAAAGCAAACATATCATAATGGAAGCAATTAAAATCTGCACTCATTCATTCATTGTTGTAACTATAAGGAAAGGCGGTTCATTAACTGAGATCCAAGTGTATAGTGTAATGTATCCCTCTTAGCTGTATTAATGGATCACATAAGATAATGTCGACAGATGGAAAAGATGAGCTTTATAGGTCTGATACAGATAAACAATAAATGCAGGCGCTGCTGAACTGGACTGTCATCGTGCAACATGAGTTGTGTAATGATGTTAACACTGGCGCCTGCCATAGAGCTGATGTTTCAGAATACTAACGTCAAGCCACTGGATATGTGTTTGATGTCTAAACAAGTCACATCCTTTGCAGAGAGGAACAAATTGCAATGGAGACCAGCTGCGGGGCTCTAAGGTTCAGATAAAAATCTGCCCAGATGAACTCCAGCAAAAGAATTTGTCCAAAAGACTTTCTTCTTTTAATCATACGAAATGCATGGTTGGAGCCTTTTTTCTTCTTTTTTTAAACATCCAAATAACTTGGTCCCTGCTCTAGTGCTAAAGCCTTGTCTAACATTTCGTGCTGGGAATGCAAAGCAGGGCACCAAGTACAGTAGTACAAATAACACTTTATTTACAGTTTCATGGCTTTCAGATTTCCTGTCTCCATAATCACTTCCTACTAATTTCCTTCTGTTTTGTTTGAAATGGTAGTCTTTTCAAAGAAAGTGCCCAAAGAAACAACGTCTTTGTAAGGTTTGGATTAAATCACGGAGGTTTTTATACTTCTTCTTCTTGATGTCTGTATTTCCTAGTACCGGTTTTCTGTATTAACAGAGTTCATGCTGTATGTCTGGTTGGTTCAAACAGGATCATGATAAGAGAGCTGCAAAAAGGCCAGCAGTGAAGGGTCAAAGTCTCAGCTGGAGGAAGCTGGCACAGCTCCACTGATGTACATCAGCTACAAACCAGAATCATTAGAAGAGCCAAACGTTTTAACACTGGACATGAAAATCTTTCAAGCACTATCATGAAACTTGGAAAATTTGTTAATACTTGAGCATGTACAAAACATTTAGATGTAATCAAATGTCTGTGTTGTAGAAAGTAAATGAAAGCAACTAACATAGAGGTGGAGGTGCTATACGGGGATACTAGCTTGATCTGAAACTAAATCCACAGAGTATTTGACATATTGACATATTTTTATCTGGTCTAGTGGTTTCAGTTTTCTAATGAGTAACATCTCCTATAGCTATATTTAGACTCCTCTACATTATGCCAAGTTGGCTGACCAAATGGGACAGATCCCAAATCCTCTGTCACTTTTCAAAATGTAGCTATCAATGGAAAATAGAAAAAAATTTGTGCAAAGACATAACATTGAGTAGCATGAGTAGACTGCATACTTAGTGTTGTCTCTTGGTCCTGTCCCAACTACTTGGCCAAAACTGCCTGTGTAAGAACCAAGGCAAAAGCCCTATTTCCACTACTGACCTTTGGCCGTCCCCTTCTCTCTGAGCTTTGATTTCTCCCCAGGCCTTTCAGACTGTTAACACTATTGTTACTCCCAAAACTGAAGAAAAAGAAAGTTATATCTTGTATTAGTTGGGTTATGTTTAGAACTGTTTAATAAAGACATATCTCCCACATATGCCAGGGCTGCTGCTAGTCACATTGCTTTCCTTTATTTAAAGGCACTTTGACCAACTAAACATCACAAATAAATGATGAAGGTATGAATACTGGAAGTGTTCGGCCCCCCCACCCTCATACCTTTCCAGGAACAGATCTGTTGGCTTTACTTACTCTGTAAGTCAGTGCTTCTGAAGGAACAACTTCTTTCAAGGCCGTCAAAACTTGCCGGTGATTCAAGTACCCATCTTCATCAGTATCAGCCTGGAAAGACACTCACTATATTAGTTTTCAGAAAATTAGCCAGTTGCCTCTGGGCAGAACTCCAGTGTCTCAGAAGTATGGCTTTGACAATGCATAGTTAAATTCTGCTTTCATAGAATCATAGAATCATAGAATGGTTAGGGCTGGAAGGGACCTTCAAAGGTCATCTAGTCCAACCCCCCTGCAAGGAACAGGGATATCTCCAACTAGATCAGGTTGCTCAGGGCCTCATCCAACCTGGCCTTGAACGTCTCCAGGGATGGAGAATCCACCACCTCTCTGGGCAACCTGTTCCAGTGTTCTACAACTCTCATGGTAAAAAATTTTTTCCTAATATCCAACCTGAATCTACCTCCCTCTATTTTAAAACCATTACCCCTTGTCCTATCACAACAGGTCCATTGTTCAAGCTGAGGGAAAACCTCAAAACCCCTCGCTCTTTCCTCCACTGAGCACAAAAGCACAGTAGTTTAGCTTTTTTTGTGGCTTCAAACTACCTTCTTCTCCAATTAGTCATTTCCCAATACATAACACAACAGAGTAGCAGTAGAATAACTCTGAAAATTCAGAAATCGTGTGAATATAAATAACTGCTGAAAGAAAGGAGGGAGCTGACATTTGTTTATGCCTTGCCATTATACTGAGCTAACATGTGCTGTAAACTCTACAGTCTTTCTACAGAGGCACTAATGTTCATTAAGTTTCTCAGTGAGATGATGCGTCAGGTATGTCTAGGCACTGCAGAGCCCAAACAGCGTCATGATCTTCTGGAGAAGACATGTAGACTGAGAAAAAAAGATTTGAACAAGCAAGAACTGATGTGTTTTTCAGCCTCCTTTACCCAAACCAAACCTTTTTAGTTCAAAGCTATTCACATATAAGACTATTAACTTCTTCTTGTCACACCTGTCTGTCGTAGTGCACGCTCTCAAACCAACAAGTCAGAGAGGTCTCCTGTGCACCCTCTGACGTTTCCCTGTATGAGACCTCTCCTTCCCTTCCCTTCTGCCTAAATAGCCTTTCTTGGCATTCAAAAAGTGTCATCCCCACCTCTTCAACAAAACTTTCAAGGTGTTCTCTAAATCTAATAGGCCTGGCCACAACACCTAGCAGAGAAAGAAACTCTGTGCACCTGCCTGGTACCTGATAGTCTAGAATAACTCAGGGCATCCTGAAATAAACAGCATAACTTCTGTCAGAGAACTTCAGTGCTTACCTGCCTAATTATAAGGAGCACTCAGCTTTTGACTGGAAAAGACACTGCAAGAATTTACAGCACTGTTACTATATTTGAAAGATCTAAGTCACACAGGAGGTGACAGTCATGCTGTGCTTGAATCCACACACCTCATCCCCAACAGGACACATTAGGCTGTGCACCTTTTAACAAAGCCGTTGAGTTTCTGGGCCTGTTTTGCTTCACACCCGGCTGTGTTAGCTCCCTCTGGACCGCAGATTCTCACACGTCTTATTTAGAGGTTTGCCCGAAAGCAAATGTGCCCAGTGGAGGAAATCTGTTCACACTGGCGGCATGTGCTCTTGTTACACTTGAAGCTTTACCAGTCTCATCTGTCTTAGTCAGACTGACATACTGACTTGTATACGCTCCTTATAGGATCAATATAAAAAAACATAAAACGTCTGCTCTTCAGATTCAACAATTCAAACAGGACATGGTTTGGGATTGTGAGCTTTCTGAAAAGTTTGTATTCAGTCCTCTGTTTACTCGTTCTCCAGGAGATAGAGTAGAGGTGAGATCAGTGCTATGTCATTGTAGGGACAGACAGAAAGGCTTTCCTGAAGCAGAGCTTAAGTAAGGGCAGGACTGACCTCTTAGAGACTTTTATCTGCTTAGAACCTCCCTAAATAATTAGTAATGACAATTAAAAAATAAAACAACAAAACAAACAAAAAAATGACTTCATGTTAAAGCAGGTCTTGTTCAAAATCTAGGAAAATCTTTTGTAAGAAAAGAGTACAAATGCTACTGCTGTAATGTAGAGATTGGGCAAAAATAGCGTAGTTTGTGTTTTATGGTGAAAGAGAGAAACTGAGAAGGAAATGTGTAGGTATTCCATGCTTCTTATAACCACAAAGTTGTGGATTCCCTCCTCTGCTCTCAAGTTCACCAGCTGCACAGGTTTATGCCTGTGGTTCAATCAAGACCATAATACAGCAATAGCATTGAGGGAAAGAAGCATGGAAAGGAAGCCTAGAGTGAAAGAATAGTCTCAAGGATAACCTGAAACTTGAGCATCCTACTTCAATCAACTTTATATCCCAAGTAAGGAACTTGTAAGGGTGAGAGCTTAGCAAAGCCCTTCAAATATGCCTTTGATCTGTTCAGATGCTCAAGGGAGAGTCCAGGGCCAGAAACCTGGCACCCAAGGGAGCCTTTATCCGGAGAAAGGTGCTCTGCAGGTCTCAACTGAACGAGAAGAGGGGCAGAAACTGTGTGGGAGGGGTTCTCCAGCTGTGGAGAGATGCAAACACTTCGCTGCTGTCCTAATGTTTCACACCCTGGTCCAGGCCGCAAGACAAACAAACTGGGTGTTGTTTCAACTGTCTCATTTGACATGGTCTAACATTACAAGAAGTGAAAGAAAACCTTAGCACCCCCTCCCGCCCCCCTCCTTGGACCGATTGAGCTGTCACTGTCTGCACAGAAAGTGATTGTTCAGTCGAAAACACATTTCGGCCCGATGCAAACTGAACAGTCTTGGAAAGTGAAGTTTCCTTTTGTGCCTCCCCTCCAAGGAAAGTGAAAGGCGGGCAGAAGAGAGGCAGGAGGGAGAGAGGGAGGGAGGTGACCACTTTGGGCTACCAGCACTCCCTGCTGCCTGCTCCGTAGCCTGCCCTTGACAGGCAGCCCTGAAAGCAGCACTCTGTGGCCTTCCCAGCAGGGTGAGTGGTGCTATGACGGCAGTGACAGATATTTTCAGGAGGGAAATGTTCAGAGGGAGCTGGAAGAAAGTGTTGGAGTGATGGAGTTTCAAAACCAGAGCTTTGCTAAGCAGCGGGTTGCAGCCTTCGGTTAAAGTTTATCTTCCAGAGGTTGGTAGCTTAGCAACAAGGATTTTTTTTTTCATTTGTTTTATACACACAGAAGCAGCAGCATCAGGCATGTCAGAGCACAGATGTGTCAAGACGTTGTGGGTGAATCAGTAGGGAACCATGATTTGCAGCAGAGATGAACAGGGATGCCCCTCTCAGGCAGCGTGCGACTTTTCTTCACACATGAGAATGAGATCATCAGGAAATGAAAAGGATTTTCAAGATCCCGTCCAAGGTGAAGTCATTCCCATTCAATTTTATCAAAAAATGATGCTAAGACCTGTTGTCAGTTTTAAAGATATCCATGAAGTTTCCTTAATGGAGTCAACTTCCTCTTTTGAGGAGTATCTCTGACTACTATGGCTCAATTTAATTTCGGTGCAGAATGATGTCATGTATGAGATAAAATTAGAAAAAAAAGCAAGTCATATATGCAAGTAGCAAATAACTGTGCTGCCATCACATGAACTGGGCATTTGTATCTTCTTGTCCTTTTGGAGCATAACTGGACTATTGATCTCCGTCCCTATTCAACATCTTTCCAGGCAGCAGTTTGCACTTTAGGTTCAGTACTGAAAATCAACAATGGAGAAGCTGTCACATCCCGTCACATCAGTTCCTTCATTTGCTGCTTTGAGAACCTGCACGCATAGCTATAATCCCTTTCTCCTCAAGCCAGTAAATATTTTGGTGGCTGACTGCCGGTGCATTTCACAACTTTCAACAGAGAAAGTACAGCAGCAGAAAGAAAACCACGCCATAATTACTCACAGGTAATGAGCTCAGTTTCTCACTATGCATTTACATCCCTCCTCACTCCTAATGGATTCATTATGTAGTATGTGTTGAGTAGCAGAGGGGAAAGCACACTTTACACAGCTAGTCTGAGGAACAGCTCTGGCACTGTCACACAGGCCACCCTCTGCTCCGATAAGTTTTCACCTGAAAAAGGTGAGAAGTCAAAATTCTCCAAGAGCTTTCTGTCCAGTAAAACCCATGGCAAGTAAAGCAGGGGTACCCTACACCAACAGATGCTTGGGGGACCACATGGCACCCCCAAGGGACTCGGCTTGCTCTCCGTGCACCAGCAAGACATGCAGTGAACAAGGCAGGGTTCCATAAAAGAGACGAGTTGTCACCATTAGCACAGGGACATTCCTCTTAGAAATTTTGAATGAGAAACAAACTGCACAGGGCTGCCCTCCCCAGGTAGACAAATTAGTGCAAACAGCCCTCAGACCACAGGTCGACACAGGTCTTACTAGCACTGGCAGCACCACGGGGTCACTGGCACACAGATGATCTGGGCCTGGCAGCACGTTAGGGGCTAAGGCTTTTGCTAGGCTCTGCCACAAAGATCTCGTTGTTTGGAAGCGTGTTTGAGCAAGCTTAGTTGTCAGTGTGGAAACTGATGTAGCTGAGCGACTGGAAAACATAGTCCCTTCTTCGTATCCAGTCACCACGCTGCCTTTCACCACCTTGTAGAAGACTGTCTTTTCAGCAAATTATCATGGAAAGAGAGTAACTTCAGGGGAACTTCAGAAACCACTGGGATCAGCTTGCCGACTCCTAACATTCAAATGTGTTAAAACAGACCCTCCAAAACCAGAAGTCCTGTGAACATGTCATGGTTTTGAAGCAGTGGGGGAGGCAGAAGGGTTGCTATATTGCTATATTTAGTTTTATGTATTCAACTTCTCTCTCTCTTAGACAGACATACAAACACACACCTTTCATAACTTACATAATATACAAAACCATGAGCTTTGTCAGCTGTCAAAAACATTTACCCTGGGAAACCCAATATTTCTACTTCTTATAAGCACTTCCCACATGCAGAAGGTCCCAGCAGCTCTGCAGTGGTGCCTCACCTGAGAAAAATGTCAGTGCCCAAATTCATCTCACCCAAAGTTTTCAAAGGATCAGAAACATGGGAGTAAATGTTCGCACATAAAAAACTTAATTGGATTAATTGGATCCATGCAATCAACAATTGAAATTTTAAGACCAAGCTTGTTTTCTTGAAAGGACAAATTTGTTTTCTTAAACCAAATTGCGATATTTTTGCACTTTTGCCAAAGGGTCTTTACTCTCTCAGCGAGGCAAAAACATCTTTGCTACTCAAAATACAACTCAACAAAATGTTCTCACTATA
This sequence comes from Tauraco erythrolophus, assembly GCF_009769465.1. Taxonomy (NCBI): domain Eukaryota; kingdom Metazoa; phylum Chordata; class Aves; order Musophagiformes; family Musophagidae; genus Tauraco; species Tauraco erythrolophus. The sequence goes on along the minus strand of NC_141468.1, from coordinate 64,652,556 downwards.
ACGTAAAAGAGAGAACTCTCACTAATCAGCACACTTTCTTAAAAGCATTGCCCAAAGGATACAAATCAGCATCTGAATGCAATTCAAAATTCTGAATGAAAACTGACTCCCACAATTAGAACTATTCCATCCTTGAAAGAATAGGTTAAGAGGATAAGAGAAAAGAAGGGTATGGAAGGAAATAGAAACAGAAGAAAGGAGGACATCTGTATCATAGTAAGTCACAGATTAGAAAGTCAGAAATATTCACAGGATGAAAGAATCCTGTAGTCCCTTTTCTCTTCCTGGCCAGCAGTACCAGACTCAAGTGAGCGAACACCTTGTCGTGGTTTTTGGACTGAGGGTCGAGACAAGAACCGAGAGGGAGCACCCACCAACCATGGTCCCGGGCAAAACATGACTCAGGCTTTCTTCATAAAAACAAAACAATTTATTAACAGTTACTAAACAAGAGACACAAGGGAACGAAACTGGTTACTTGAGAGGAGAAAAGAGAAAACAAGGCCCGATCTTAAAACAACACCTCCCCACCCTGTTTCCTTTCGTTCCTGGCTCAACCTCCCCCCCGGCGGCGCAGGGGAACAAGGAATGGGGAGTGCAGGTCAGTTCATCCATGTTGTTAACTGCTGCTCCTTTCTCAAAGGAGGAGGAGTCTTTACACCATTTTTCCCTTGCTTCGGTGGATCCCCTACTCATGAAGAAAAAAGTCCCCAAACTTTTCCAACGTGAGTCCTGCCCGCAGGATTGCAATCCTTCCCCATGGATTGTACCAGTTCGGGCTTTACCAGTCTCGGCCTCTTAGGGAGCTGCTGCCACTCGCGTCGGCGTGGGTCATCCCACGGATCCCAGATGCCTCCACGACCTCGTCATGCATTCCATGCCCCATTATTAACAGTACCTGGTCGCACATCCCCTGCTCCACGACCTCTCCTGGGCTCAGGCATCTCCTTCCCGACGTGGGTTTCTCCACGGGCCACGAGTGGGTCTCTGCTCTGCCGAGTACACCCTGGCTGCAGGGGGGCCGCCTGCCATCTCACACCGATTGCAAGGGAAACCTCAGCTCCAGTACACCTCCTCCTGCTCCATCTTGACTGACCCGGTCGTTGTGGTTGTTTTCTCTTAGATCTTAATCCTCTCTGGGGAAGCTCGGCCCGGCGGGCACCCTGGGAGTGGGGCGCTTACTGAGTCCCCCATGCAGCTCCCCCGGCGCCATCTTGAGCACATGGCGCCGGCCCGGGCCCGAGCGGCCGCCCGGCCGGGAGCCGGGAGCGAGGGCAGCGCCCTCCGCCCCTCTCCTGCTCCTGGGCCAAAAGACCCTTTCCCGTCCCTTTGTCCCAACTTAAATAGGGCAATTCGCAGAGGCGCCAATTTGGCTCAACCTCCCCCGGGGGGGATGGGACTCAGATCTGGTGGCACAGGGAGCAAATCCCCTCCCCTGCCACCAGAACACCCCCCCCATCAAACTATCACACACCTAGCAGGAGAAAGAGTCATTCAGTTCAGTTAGCAAAAGGCTAAAAAGAAGAAGGATCACAGTCTCTGATAGAATTGAAAGTACTGAGGACTGGAGGGGAAAAGCTCAGGTTAATGTTCAAAGGTGCATATTTCAGGATTAATATAGGATTTTCTGCTGTCAGACAGGGACATGTGAAATGCATGTGACAGAGGTAGAAGTTCACGTGAGACTGGCCAAGCAAGAAAGATCTGTGAGTCAGAAATACGATGCAGATATGAAAAACATGATGTAAGGTCTATCCGGGGAGATATTTCCAGTAGAGAATCACTAGTAAGTAGTAGTGGAAAGACTTTCCTTGTGCTGATGGCTGGAGGTCTGGTTACGCCCTTTCCAGACTGTCAGAGTCCTCCCTGATCACTCCAATGGGCTCTGTCACTGCTCTCCTGCTCCTGGGGGCCAGGCTGCTTCTGTGCGGGGTCGGCCCTTACGGCACCGCTGGCTAACCTTGCTGATCGGACTGCCACGGAAAGGGCTGCGAGGAGCCTTGTTGGAGCCTCGATGTGTTGGCTCAGGAGCTGTGTTTAAGACCCAACGCTTGCCCCTGGTCCCGCCTGAGCTACATTGTTGACCCTGACCTGTGGACTGACTTCTTGGCTTGACCTCAGACCTGCCTCATTGCTACGGATGCATCCGCAGTCACCGGGCTGCGTCTGACCCTGGTGACTGCCAGTGGACGTGCGCTGCTCACCTCTCTTTGGCACTGTGGGACACGGGGCTTGCCTGCGATTCCACCGCCCTGCCCTCGCCCTCACTTGCCAGCTCCTCTGCCCTTGCTGTGCCCTGACACAGGAGGAAATAGTTGACCTGGAGCAGGTTCAGGGTGATGAGAGGAGCACGAGAGACACTGAAGGAGCTTGCTTCGGTCAGCCTTGTAACATCATGGCCAAGCTGGAGCATGACTGCCTCGGTAAATGTCTCCAAAGTAAGTGGAAGAAAAGAGGAACAAGCTAAATGAGTGGGCAATGTTAGGACGAAAATAAATGTAATCTGGAAATTAGACACTGATTTCTTACCATCGAAGCAGTCCGGGTCTTGAAAAGCCTCCTAATCGGTGCAGAGGGAGCAGGCACGACAACTTTCGGATGGAGCCCAAGCAGCTCATGGAAGAGATCATATGAGATAGATAGTAAGGGCCGGATCCAAGGTCTCCTTTGTGCAACACCTGCGGGAGCGCAGCAATGCCCAGCACACCCCCAAGGCTGGCAATAGGCTGGGAAAGGGGGAGCACCTGCAGAGGCCAAACTCTTTCTTCTCACTTGCCTTTCACCACAACGTTTGTGCCATGTTTCCCTGCTTCCTTCTCCACACTGCATGTTTCTGGCGTTGCCACTCCACCATGGTTGGCTAAGGGGCAGGAGGTAGAAGTCCCCATTTATCTTCTTGGTGAAATTTCTCCTTGTTTTAAAGCCTTTCTTTTAATGTTTAGTGCTACCATGTTCATTTTAGGTGTGTCTGATTCATTCCTCACTTCTTCACCTAGCGAATACCGAAGTTAATTACAGTCAGCGTGCTCACGGCAATCAGCCATTTACTCTGCACTGTTCTCTTGCAGTGAGCTAAACAGAAAGCCTGAGCCCATATTTGAAATCCTCATTCAAATACTGCTTTCAGCCAAGCAGTTTAAAATTGCTTTTCGGGAGGGAGAGAAGAGGGAGGGGACTTGGGGGGGAGTGTGGTCTTGTATTTGGTGACTGCTATGGAGCTGGAACCGCACAGGGAAGGAAGGGCCTGGTTTTTGCTATCCATAGTAGGGAATTTAATTTAAGGCTGATGTGTTGCTGGTGGGAAATATGTATTAAATACCCAGATGCAAGAGAAATGGGTACAGAAAACAGCAAAATAAATACAGGATATTGGCTTGTCTATTCAGAGGGCTGATTTCCCAAACCTGGCACATTGGGGATTCACTGCCTGCCCTGATTTTGTGTGTCACTGATTTGGCTAGGATCTAAACACAGAGCTTCACAGTTATTGAACCACTGTCCCAGACCCAGCCAAGGCTGAACACAAAGCAGGCCTGAACAAACCAGCAGGCAGACTACAAAGGAAAAGCAATTGTTCTGCTTAGCAGCAGCACTGTTTCTTCTATGCTTAGCATCAGAACAAGTTAATTTGGGAGCACAGTCTTCTTAAAAGGAAGTGTTGCTCAGCCCAGCATCCCTAGGGTTCATGCAGTGTGCTGCCCTTTTCACCAAGCATGAGCCACAGATGCTACTCACAAAGTATTTTTTTAGTACACAAGTAGTATAAAAGCTTCTGATAAAAATCAGCTCTCTTAAACCTCTGGTTGGCATCTTGTTAAAAACTGACATCATGTTTGCCTGTCATCATTGGCTCATGAGGAAGTTTCTGCCATGATTTAATAAGCAAGAGGAAGGATTTTACTGTTAAGACAAAACAATAAACTGCAATATCAAAACACTAATACAATTTTTCCTCCAATATTCTGGGTCTAAAGTACTTGGTCTTAACTGACCCTTCAGAGAGGTAAAAACAGATCATCATGATCATTCATGGCCAAAAGAATAAAGAGCAGAGCCTCTGAATGCATGTAAACTGTCCACAGCTCCATCCTGGTTAACAGAGGTATAGAGACCACCAGTGTCCAGAAACTTGGCCAACAGCGGTTCAGCAGCCCAAGAGCCATGAGCAGGAGCAAGTAGAGGGCATCTGCAGCACGGAGACTCACCGTGCTGAGACCTCCGGGGGCCAGAGGAGCCTTCAGGGTGAACAAACTCCCTTGTTGCAGGGAAAGGAGGGAACTGTCCTGCCAGCAGCACAGAGAATACACCCATGTCCTCTTCGCAGGGCGTGCAGGCAGCCCTGGCAGGAAAGAAAGAATACGGCCTTGTCATTTTTTTGCTACAGCAACTGTCTTCACATGCTTTCACATCTCTCGGGGGCAGTCAACATTAACAAGAGCAATCTTCAACCCCCTCTAATCCATTCAAGGCACCCAACATCAGGCTGCCAGAGATGGAGCACTTTGCACTCATTGCTGACTTTAGCTGTGCGCTCCTCAGCTGCCTTTTCTGTTCCTTTGCTATTCAGAACGAGTTATCCTGTAGCTGCGTACCACTATACTTTGTCCTCACACATTTTTGTGAACCAACAGCACCCCAAAATGCCACAGAAGGAGAGCAAGCAGCCCCTTGGACCTACTCTTTCCCACCTGCCAGGGAGCAGGAGACATTGCAAGGAACAAGGAGCGAGAGGGCGAGAGCCCCTTCCCTCCTCTGTGCAGTGTCAGAGGTCTAAATTACATTCCAGCCTCGTTCACCAGAGCCAGCCGGCTGCGCAAAAGCTGAACGAAGGCCTCCAAACCTGGCCCCATGGGCGAGTGTTGCACAGGCAGCCCAGGGACCAGCTCCAGGGCCGTCGGCTGGCGCCATGGAGCAGAGGCATCAAGCCTCCTGCCTGGGCACCGTGTGCAGGAAGAAAACCAGGGCTAGATATAGCACTCTCATTCAAACAGAACAGTATTTTAGCACCAGAAATAGTATCTCCTTTTTTTCTTTTTCTTTTTTTTTCTTTTTTTTTTTTTTTCCAGCGTAACTACTGGCAGAGAAAGATACAACTTAGCATGAAAATAGGTATGAGAATAAGGCCCTAGCTGAATAGTCAGTACTCTGCATAATTCTCTCTTTTCATTCCCTCAGCCTAGATCCTCTCCAAATATTCAGATCAAACTCTGCAAAGGAGCTCCAGCATTTTGACCATTAAAAGTAAAAGCCGGAACATTTGGATCCTGCCTCTATCATATCCCTCTATTTTGAATAAAATCAGCTCTCTGATTTTGACATCAGACTAATAATGAAACCCCTGTCTCTTTCTCTCTCTCTCTGTGTCAAAGATCAAAGAACTGAAAGAGATAGACTTGCTAGTAAAAAACAAAAGAAATATACTATTTTATGGAATGCATTCAATTCTCCCCTCTATTAACATTTTGTACACGAAACACCTTACTCAACCTTCAATATATGTAAAAGTGCGTAAGGGAAAGGACACAGAGAAAACCAGAAGTCAGGATAAACCACGGAACAATACTACTGCCATTTAATGGTAAAAGTCTTTTTCAAAGATCCCAGCATGCTTTACACACTGTCTACATTTGAATGATGCATTATTAGACAATGGAGAGGGCCAGCAGAGGGAAGTAGTCTAAAATTATAAATGAAAATTACAAATTACAAGCGAAAATACAGAACAGGAGACAAACGCAACCATGCAATTTTCATTTTAACTCTCTGGGCAGTATAGTAAAAGGGCCAGCATACGCTCCCATCAAAAGCAGTGGGAATAACCTTAAGAACCATCTTTCTCAAATCACAGATGAATTCAAATGGGAAGAGGCACACAACAACAAAAAAAATAGTTGTTAATGCATAAAACTACTGTATGTCTTCCAATAGCTGGACTCAAGAACCCTGGTTAAATACTGACTTTCTTTCAGAGTCAATCAGATAATAAGACCCCTTTAGAAGCACAGAATAGTTAAATTCATCACCATAATTTAATTGTAGAAGGTTATTAAAGAGCACTTCGACTCCCCTCCTGCTTCGGCGCTGCTTTTGTGTATTAAACTCAGACTAATCAAATTGCAGATTCCAAGAGTACTGTATTAGTCATCCCCATCCCTTTTAATTTGTTTAATGGCCTCCTTTTTTCTCCCCCCTCTTGTGTGTGTGTTCTGACTGGCTGTGCAGCGCTTAGGCTCACGACATGTAAATAAAGAATGGATAGGGGAACAGTTCGTCGAAAAGAATAAAGCGTGCCTCCATTCTAAAGTTACATTTGATGTCAGCGTAATTCATGGGACGTGTACTGCAAGCAATGGTGCTTATTATTTCTGCTTAACTGTCTACAGACACAGGAGGAGAGGGGAGAGGGAGAGGAAAAAAAAAGGAAGAAAGAAAAGAAAAGAAGTCTGAATTTACACTTACCGCTTCAAAAGCCCTTTTGTGCTTCGCCAACTTCTCCTGGCTGAAGATGCAGTATTTTGCCAAAAAGTCGACTGCAAGAGGAGACAAAAAAAGGATAAAACAGCCCATAAAAGAACTCTTTTCCCCAGTTTTCCTTAAGCATTTTTTAAAATTGCCATAAAGAAAACTATTTTTTAAAATGCACAACTACTCTGGCCGTAGAAATCTCCTCTTGTAGAGATTGCAATTTATGGTTTGCTTCTTGTGTTTTGTTGGGGTTTTTTTCCTTACTCTTTCTTATTTGGAAAAGTCTTTTCACCTGGCCCAGGGCACAAAGTCAAAGTTAGCTCTCAATAGGAGATGTTTAACATGTATAACGCATAAGAGCTCCATCCTGGTCAGGCAGTAGTCTGGGAGCGTGGCAAGGGCTTGTTGTTGTTTGTTTTAAATGTCCCAGAAAAGAACCTCTTCAGACTTGAGTTCTGCAGAGCAGCATCCTCCATGCATACTCCCCAGTCCAGAGGTATCAATAGAAACCAAATTCCTTTGGTTTGTTCCAGTCAGAAGAGACAGGTATACCAACATAAACTTTTCCAGTATTGAGCAGCTATATCACAGAAATGACACGTTTCCCAATTCTCTCTCTTGGTTGAGATCAAGCAGGACACACTGGACCATTCCCCCTCTTCAAGTTTTTTTTTCGCTAGTTTCCAGGCCTATCATCTGAGAAGACAAAGACCTTGAGTTATTGGGCTGTATGAAGTTGGCCTTGCTTCCTCACACCTAACACAGCATGAAAAACTGCTGGAAGTGAGATAAGAATATTGAAGGAAAATGTTAGGTCATGCCGCAAACACAGGCAGAGCTCTTGAGTTCTGTGGATGGTACTGACTATGTCACTTCTGCATTCAAACTCCTCCTAACACTTATTTGTTCCCTTCTAATTTCTTTCTCTGTGTCCCTAGGCTGCTATTTCTATCACTTCATCACCACCTTCATTTTAAAAAAACTCCGTTTTCACTTCAAGGGAAACTGCCAGTAAATTCAGGACCTGATGGGGAAAAACTGTGGAGCCTCAGCTCTTCTAATTTCCTGCTCATTTAGAGTGAGATCTGGAAAACAGAGGTAAGAATTTGCAAAAGTTTGCCAGAAAAAAAATTTGAATTATTATTGTTATCATCATAATTATCGGTAACATTATTTTATTGCAAAGAGGAAGGGAGTGATTCACAGGGTTGTGGTAAGGCAGTATTCTGACCGGTATCTAAACAAGCTCACAACATAAATCTCCTGCTTCTTTTTGAAAGAGTACATTTATCTTCAGGTTGTGTTTTGGGGCATGTGCAAGAAAGGTTCCTGTTGGGAGGAAAGGCTCATTGTTTGTTTATAGCTGTGTCCTAAACAGTACAAAGGGACAAATAAAGATGCTTAAATGGCATTGTTTCTTACCCTACACACTCCAGATGAACGAAATCTGTACAATAACAACAACCGCAGAAATGTCTTGGCTTTCCACGGCAAAACAGCAACAGAGGTTTCTATTTCAAGCATGAATTGACAGATGCTCTGAGATTGTTGTTATTGCATGATGTGCTTCTGAATTCCAAACTAAACTGTGATACTGAAAGGAAAGAGAAAACAAATTTCTGACAAAACTGGTTTTGCACATATCTATCTTATTGGCAGCATTTAAGAAAGATTTAAGTCAAAGAAGACCAACTGTGCTAGTGGCGTAGCTTCCGGAAAAGAATTGCACCACGCTTAATACTGAGCACTTCCCCAGGGTCTAACATCTATTTTGCCTGGAAGACATTTTCAGAAGTTGCCCTCTTTTGTTTGCACACTAACATGGACTTGGGAGATGTAGATGTTCCAACCCTCCGTGAAACATCATTGACAGGACCATCTGTGTTGGCGCCACCTGGTGATTCTGGAAAACATCAAACCGTGAAAGAAAACGGAGCATGTTTGTTCTTAGTAAAATCTTGACGTTTCTTCTCAAGAAGTATTTAATAACACTGCCACTTCACTTTCAACTCAGCCGCTAACCAAATAGCCCTGTAACAATTTTGGGAGGGGGAAGACGCAGGGTCATTTATACCCCAGAAATGGAGGATCAAGAAGGAAAGCTTTAGTTTTTGTTTAATCAATTTTTAAGGTCAGATTAGGCTCTTAGATCATCTACTCCGATTTGGTGCACAACAAAGGCCAAAGGCTGTCACGTATCTCTCTGTAATCTGTCTAATTATTTGTACCTAGCTAGAGCACAGCATTCTGGAAGAGTGTCCTGTGCCAATCTGAAGCTGTCAAAATACAAAGAATCCCATATGGGTATATGGTACATTATTTCTAAGATTAATGTTTGGCTTACATGTCACTTGAACTTGTGTTTAGTCCCAACAACAGCAGTTTTCACAAGGCTAAAGAACCTTTTAATATCCAGTATGTTCTCCCTGCAAAATTACTTATATACTAAAGTTCATGCTCAGAGGAAATTAAGTGGAGTTCTGTCAGTATTTCTATCAGATATTTTTACCAATCCTTAAAGGATTTTTCAGTGATTCTTGTCCCCCCTACAAAGGTTGACATCTTTTTAAAACTCAAACACCAAAACTGTACAGACAGCCTCACCGGCAGCGTAGATCTCCTCTTACTTACCATTTCCCTCCAGTATGGTCAAAGCGACAAACAAAGAGTGATTTGCCATTCCAATCTTGGGCAATAATTTTGACTTTAGGAAACGGATTTTCTCCAGCCATGTTCCCCAGGCATCTGTTTCTCTCTTTTCGTTTATTCCCCCCATCCCCAGGAAGTTTCAAAATTGTCGATCAATTTCGACCAAGTGCGACGGAGGCGTAGAGGTTTGACAGGAATTAAGTGCCTACAAGTTTCATGAAAATAGGCAGCAGAGTAGAGGGAGGGAGGGAGGCCCTATTAATTCCCTCATTGAAGGAAAGACCTCAGCATGAGCTCAACCTTTGTTACAGCCTGGAAATCCACACGAGAGAGAGACCCTGGAAAGCAGCCATCATTAGGAGCACCGCTCACGGAACCACCTGTTTAATTAATTATTCTCTGCCGTAAAGAACCGTTTAAAAACAGCTCCATAGCTTTCAATATAAGCTTGCTTGCAGTGCCCCCAGTAGGAGTCATGGAGACTGAGGTCAGGGGAAACTGGGCCCCACGTGCATTGTACCTCTCATAATAGATACCCCGAAAAGGCTGCCAGAGGTCTTTGGGCTCGGGCAGACCCAAACGCAGGTCTGCCATATTTGTCCCACTGTTGCTCAGTACTTTAGAGTCAGGCACGCTCTTCTGCCCTACCACTGTCAGGCTCTGCCTCTGCTCCCCATCTTTACCAGAGAGCCCAGAGCTGGCGACCGAAGTGACTGCATCCAAAGTGACGCTCAGGCTCCCTCTCCATAACTATTTGGTTTGCACAGAGCTGAGGAAAGCCTAAGAACAATCACGTCAAACTCAAAACGAATCCACACTAAGCATGTCTGTACTGAAACAGTATCATGAACTGGCCAGGTTTATGGGACAGCGAGAGGGTCCATCCCTCAGGCTGGACTAGTCACCCTGTGCCAAATGTCCAATGTCTGGACTCCAAAGCATGTAAGTGTTCTAACTTTGCAGCAACATAGTTGCAAGGCTATTAGTTCCTTAGGTACAGGTAGAATAATGTACTTTTGCCTAATGTTGAGGAATAAAAAGACTAGTTTTATTGAAATCAGAATTCATTCTAATTAAATATTTCAGAGAGGATTGCAAAACTAAAATTTAATCTCTTAAAAGACAAAAAAAAAAAAAAGTCACTAGTACTGGAACACTTTTCTAATCCAGTATTTCTGAGATCCTGCCTCAAAAAGGCACTTAAGAGAAAAATAAGATATATTACTGTGGTGGAGGACAGGAAAAATTAATCTTTGCTCCTTTGTTCACAAGCTGTGCAACACCTGTAACATTTATTCCACACACACTGATGCCTGTGTACCTGCTTTCTGCACTCCTCCTGTGTGCTTCATGGAGTATAGAGAAGATGTCCCATGAAAACAGGCATAAGTCTGCAGAGGAAAGGGTGCAGCAGGTGAGTATGAGCAAGGGTAGTTAGGGAAAGGGCATGTAAGATGCCAGGGAAATAAAAGAGGATTCAGGACACACTCAGGGCAAGCACCCAGGCTGGGGGAGGCTTGCACGGGGACCTCGTGGCCATGCAGAGCTCATGGGCCACGTCAGCCTTGACATCACGCCTTGTTCCTGGGGAGGGGAAGGTGGCTTGCTTTGCCTTTGTAAACTAAAAATCTCATACTCACTGTAAGCTTCTTACATTAAAAGAATGTTAAAATTGAAAAGTCAAGTACTTAAAGGCTAGGACATTATGGAAAATACTACCGTGTTGCATTCTGAAAGGCCATGTCATGATGTAAGAAGTCGGACTATATTGGAAATTGTAGCTTTGGCATTTCAAAACATTTCAAAACAAGAGAAAAACTGAGGCAGCTGTAACACGAGGTCAGTAGCAACCTCTATGCCTACCCTGCTCCATAACTTCTACTTAGTTTTTGATACATTCGTTGTATGTTCTTAAAACTGTAAAGATCTTGTAACATTTTATGAACATCAAAGGATTAACCCTCTTAACCTTCCCTGAACAACATATTATTCCCCTTTTACAGATAGGGAAATCAAGAGATTAAATAACATTTCCAAAGCTAGAGAACATGGTGGTAGCAGACACAGAAAATCACCACTCTTCAGTACCGTGCTTTAACTGGAGACAATGGTCTCCCATGGGATATCTGTGTCAGAGGTTTGAAGGACATCAGACTACACCAGGCTGTCAATAGAGATAATGGAATAATCGGCAACTGTGTCTATGATGCTTTTCCTTTCAGGAAAGCTGGATTAGGATCTTCAGCCAATTAAGTAATGCTGTTGACTGGGCAATCATAGATGTTTATGAGACAGATAGAAAGGAAACTACAAGGGAAAGAATAATCAGGGGCTCAATTAAATACTAAACCCAGTATAAAACTTACAAGGAGCTGGAGAAGCTTTGCTGGAATAGAAACTACCTTATGTTGGGACTTGACCATTCAAATATCCGGACTGGGAACCCAAACTTTCAGGTTCCCAGTGATAATTCTGGAATAACACTATGCAATTTATTACATCTGCCCATGAGGTTAACACACTTGCTCTTCAGAACCAAGCATTTCACATGGAACCAGGGGGCAGAAGAATATTGTGCAAAGATATATGTTGAATGTCAAAAGTACATGCACAAGCATACACACCTCTTCCCAAAAATCAGCCCTCTTTCAATAAAGTCCATCAATATTTTGCAAATGCAAGGGAATTCTTTTCTTATTTGCATTTGACTGGCTTCAAAATCTGGTGTTAGCATTTTTAACCAAATGAAATAATTTTTTATGTATCCTGTTACAAGAAAAATATGAAGAGTCATTCAATCAAAAATACTTCCTAAACAGGGTTTTCCAACATTTGTACAGGTTTTCGATGTTTGCTACGAACTGTGTGCAGTGCTAGATTTAACGCATCACCACTATGTAGATAAAAGCATAGAAGAGGTTCAGGAGTCTGTAAAGTCTGTACTCCCATGCTACACAAGTAAAAGCAAATTGAGTCACATAACAACACTGTTTCATATGAAACAGGAGACCTCTTTTCTAGGGTAAGGGGGTCCAAAGGGCACCTCCTTTTACAGGCCTCCCCAACAGACACTCCTGTAACTTCGAGGTGTGGCATCCATGAGGCATTGTAAATAACTCACTTTATTCCCCCTGAAAAAGAAATACATCCAATAAATTTAAGATTCAGACTTTGGTCTGAAACTGGTTTCTCCTTGCATCTCCCTCCCTTACTTCACTCCTTCACACACCTACACATAAACACAGAAATCCTTATATTTTGGATCCCGCTCCCTAGGTTACGCAAATGTTACCTATTCTTTGCAAATAAGGGTGTGAATGCCATTGTAATAGCAAGGGATAGCCAGTCTGCCATTTCTAAAGCTCTGCCATGTAATAGGAAAGGCCAAGAGGAAAAAATTCAGCTGTATATCATCAAACGCATCCTCCCAGAGCATAAATATATAAATGCAACCAATGAGATCAAGAGTGCATATGTAAGAGAAGATTCTCCATAAAGTGAGTTGTAACTGAAACAGAATAAGGTCTACATGTGCCCCTCACACATGCCCAATAGATGGGCAGGACAATTTGTTTCATGGCACCTGTAGCCCTTGATAAAACATCTGTGTTACCACATTGTGTAGCTCAAATAACGACTTCTGTGCTGAAAAATCCATTTCTCTCAAGCTCCCATTCTTTTTGGAAAGGGGTAGTTTTCTGATACCATTTTTCCTTTGCTAGCCCAGCTGCCCAGTCCAGTCCTGCTTTCCTGCCACACTTTGTGCAAGCTGACATGCCAAGTTTGTCTTCACTTTTACCAAAGTTCTAGAAGAGTTGCACCTCTTACACCCTCCTAAAGATTTTCTGCTGACTTTCAAACATGATCTGGTTCTATAACATCAGACAGACCCTCTGATTCCTGCTGCTTTGGCTCATGCTTTCCTGGTTAGGCACAAGCATAACGATTTATGTTATTATGGTTATGTTATTATGCTTTACCTCATTTGGTCCTCACCTTTCAGAGTGTACTAAAGTTTTATAGCATTGTAGCTTGACATACAGCTTTGCAACTCGGTTTTCTTCCAAGATGCTCTGTCTAAAGATCTATGGCTCATTGGACACTTTTCAGTTTCTTTGCATCAAAAAAGCATCAGCAGAAAAAGCCTCAGTGATCCTGTTTAATGAAAACAAACAGGCAACCCAACTCACAACAGATACTTTCATCCTTGGCACCGATGTGAAGGTTTACTAGTAAGCGTAAAAGAGCTTGGGGGCTTAATTCTTCACTTGCATGAACTTCTGGGGTCAGCTGGCAAAAACTTGATCAAATCAAATCAATTCCAAGGCACTGCCTGTCTTGTCAGGACAAAATGGGAAGCCTTTTGTTTCTGTGGGACTCGGGCCTTATCAGCTCATTCTGTCACTCATACTTCCTCAGCCCACTTGCAAATCCTCCTGGATTTATTGCAGATGTATGAAGCTTGCTGGAAATAATAGTACAAGCAAAGAGGCTAGTCAGCTATCGACTCCAAGCTCTGGGTAATACCAATGGGAAATTATTCACACAAAAGGTGCGCTGGGGTGACAAATGAAGAGTACGCTTTGGCCCATTGAAGATGCTAGGAGCTTGGACAAAGCTTACACACTAATACCAAACAGCTCACTTTATCTGATTACATACTGAGCGTTTGCCTCCCCTTCCCCCATACCAGCATCCTGACCCCCTCCCCCCTCACCTTACTTTCCTTTAGAGGACACAAGTTGCTTTCTTATACACAACATAGCATGAAATGGTAATTTGCAGCAGGAACCTGTCTAAAAGACCGTTATTTTCTCCTCTCCTTCTCCAAAAGACATCTTTAATGTTTAAACACAGCAATACCAAAGTGTTTCTCAACAAAACAGGAAGAATATGAGCAGAGATTTATATCATGTTTTCCCACAACTCCTACTCACACCACTAAGACAAGGAAATAATTCTTTTGCTCCTTTTTAAAATTGGGAGTTTTCTGCACCCCATTAATGTATACTCACAGCTTCTTTATCTTTTTTTTCTGAAGGTCATGAATACATTTCCAATGGGTATCCTTCAGAGGCTGCATGGAAAGACCAATTTGGTCCTTGAGTTGTTAGTAAGCAGTACAGTCCACCAACCCCCCTCCACTATCAGTGCTTCCCTCCAGGAACGGATGCACCACGAAGCCAGCATGGACTGAGCTTCCAAAGACCTGACTGCCCAGGGTGAGTCACACAATATCTCATTAGGCATGGCGGCAGCATGCAGGTGTGCTGTGCAGGACCCTGGGAAATTTGCTAACTTCCATGGGGCTGAGCTCCTTAGTCAAACACTGGGTAATTTTGGAAGTCTGCTCACCTAAAGCTCATAAAGGGCTTTGAGGTAAGTGAGTACGATGGAAGATTTAAACTATATTAGAAACAAAAGAAATCCTAAGAATGCATTAGTCTACTGACAGCAAGAAGGAGGGATATAGACGCCAATAACAGCAATAAAGAAAAAGCAGAAGTGCTCCATATGTAGCCCTTTGGTGTAGTTAAAAAACCACAAATGTGCCATACTGAGGTCACTGATGTAATGAAATCATAGGAGGATCATGAAGTACGTTCAATTGTAATAGTAGCTTACAGGGATATTAAAAAACAAACACAAAACTCAGACATCAACCAACCTGGAAATTTTTTTCCAAGAGTTTTAACAGAAAACAGAGCAGTTCTTTGGCTCCTTGCTAACCAAACACCGAGGAAACACCAGAGCTGGAAAGAAAGCTAATATTGTGCCACTGTTTAAAAAGGGTAAATGGCACGACCCAGGTAATTATAGACCTGTCAGCTTGACATCAAATCCAGGCAAAACAGTACAGCAGCTGATAAGGGATTTGATTAATAAAGAATGGAAGGAGGGAAATATAATTAATGCCAGTCAACACAGGTTTATGAAAATAGATCTTGTCAAACTAACTTGATTTCTTTTTTGGATAAGATTACTGGTTTGCTTGGTATAGGTAAAAGACTTAGGACTTCTAGCATGTATTTCACTTGGTATCACTAGAAATTTTGATTAAGACACCAGAATGACACAAAAACTATCATGTTTCCTATTCAGTGGATTAAAAACTGGCTGACAGGTCTAAAAATGCAATAAAAAATGAAGAACATTTATTGAGCTGTGTCTTAGCCCACTCCTATTTAACATCTTTGTCAATGATACAGAAGGAAAACTTGTCACTAAAGAAGACCATAGAGGGTCAGTTACTTGGGAGGATGATAAATTATTAAGCAGCTTTGTTGTTGATCCAGAGTAATCTGAATGGTTTAGCTAGCTGAAAATGGGAAAGTGATACGAGTTTTGAAGTGACCAGATGTAAAGACTTCCTAATAGAAAGATCTGAGGGTCATAATGAATAGTCGGCTGAACATGAACTTCCAGCTCAGGACAGCGGCCCACAGCTCTAATACAATTTCATATGAATAAATAGCAGAATATGAATGAGGCCTAGATTTGTTACATTACTTCTGGCTGGCAACAGAGTCCCTGGAGATGCTCTTAAGGCCTGATTTCCTGACCATGTACGCTGAACAGACTCAAGCACCATCCCTAAGTGTCCTGCCAGTATCCAGATGGCATGGAAGACAGGGCTACCAGGATGGCATCTCTTCCTTATTGCACTATGCAGCACATCTGCCCAGCAAGCATTGCTTCCATCTGGAGCTGCCCGGGTTGGCTAAAATGCCTACAAAACAGCCAGGTCACCTGCATCCACACTGCTCCACAGGTTGTACAGTTTTCCATGAATACGATCCTTCTGTGGTTAGCCCCTTCATTGAGATCCTAGAAGCCCGTGGCCTGGGCTGCCTCCTGCTCCCAAGAGGAGGTCCATGTCCTTTGTTCCATATGGATGATGTACACCACCTGTAGACGGCATTACAAATTTGCTGAGGTCTTCCAAAACCAGAACCTGCACGAGCACCTTGTTACCTGGCAGGTCCAACAGGGACAGAGGCCGGTGGTAGTCTGAGGGCACATTAAGGGTCTGCTGTGTGGATAATAGTTCAGGTGATGACAGGCTCATAGAGGCAGCCCTTGGAAGTGAGCTGTGTCCACATAGCCTTGATGTGATATTTATGCCAATATTGCAGAAAAGCTGTTCAGTTCCCTCTTCACAGGCTGCTTAAGAAGGGACCAGAGAAGGGCCATGCTATGCAATGTCAGCATGTCACTTCATGACACTGAGTGATTATTATATCAGACATACTCTGAGAAGCAGAGAAGCATCCAGGCACCCTCCCAGCGTGAAGTTAGAAAGCTGCTTCAAGGATCTTCATTTAGTGAATTGTTTCGCTGGGGCAACGATTAGGACTGGACATTCACTGTCTTGCACCTGTTCCAGAAAGACAAAGTTGAACTAGTGACAACATCTGAGATGACAACTTGGAATTTGCCTGTCAGATTGAACTGCTTTCAGTTCCTGTGGGGAAAAAACAGGCTTACGACACCACAGAAGTGAAAACACAACTGCTGTTGCAATTTCTGTGTGGTGTCCCAGATGCCTGTGATGGAGACAGATTAATAAGCAGTTGCTAAATTTCTGGCTTTGATTTCATGCAAAAAAAAATCAAAGTAATTTTTTGGTATATTTTAGGATTCTGTTAGATACAGTTCTTTTTTAGATTTAACACAAATATTTCTTTCTATCCATATTTTTGCCATTGGATAAAACCTCAGCCTTTGTTATATTCTTATGAGGCCTGTTGTTCTTCCAAAGGTATTTTATTGCATATTGTTGTTTCTGTTTTAGCGAGTATTGCTCATTTTGTCAGAAGCAGATGGTGTTTGCTGAATTTTGTTTGTTCCAAAAATAAGCATCATCCAACTGTTCACTACAGAGGTGTGAAAGAGTAAAGGCTTGATGCATAAACACAGTTTCTCCCTCCTACTTCCCCGTGCTATTCTTCTTGTGAAAGGAACTGCGGCTGTCTCATTACAAGCCTGCAAAGCTGTGGAGTTCATGCTGTTACTCTACGAGAGGGCACCCAGCTCCAACGGGCATCCATCCCAGAGCAGAGCAGTAGCTAACAGCTCCCGGGAGGCCAGCCCACAGGGCTTTGTAAGAGCTTCTTTGCAGCCTACCCAAGAAGGAAAACACTGTTTACTAGCTACAGTTAGTAGGTGGCCTAAATTAGGGCACACCAGTATCCCTCTGTAGTTAATGGAGAGACGTAGGCTTTCCCATACAGGTAGCAGAAATTATATGTCTCTGCTGACTAAAGAGACAGCCTATAGAGACTCACTTCCAACTTACAGTTTGATGGGCAAATGACATCTCCACTCTGCTGACCTCCCTCCACATGCCCCTGGGCAGGAACAGCAGTGCAGAGGCTACGCAAGGTCTCAAGAGATGGATGCTGCCGGGAAGATTGCTCTGAAGATCACAGGGGAACCACTGTTTTCCAGGACTGGGCTATACCAAGAGGAGGGAAATGTGTCAGGGGTGAGAGGACAGATACAATCTGACAGATACAACATGAGCTCAGAACAGCACATAGAAATCACAAGTACCCAGATCTGGATTGATATGATCATCTTTGTGAAAATAAAGGCACTTCATTATAACAAGGATCTATAACAACCTGAGCAGAGACAAAGCCCATTTCTTTCCTCTGAGCAGCGCGTGCCATGATCCCAGACACCAGCTCAACACCTGAGGTCTGCGCCCCAGGGTTAGACACAAAGGCCCAGAAGCCAGAGACCAGCGTCAAGCCCTGCCCTTGTATCTGCACCTCTGCTGGGCTGGTTCATGCACGGTCCTGGCTGGGGCTTTCTCTGGTCTTTGCTCCACCTCGTTAAGAATCCTCACGATGGGACCGAGTCAAGGCCCAGTTACTTTGATTGGATTAAACCATTAGAAAGTGTTAATTTGGCCAAACTATCTAGCAGCACACCTTTAAATCCTCTGCTAGATAAGGCACCTTAAAAATCCTGAGGGCAGCCACCTGCCTGCAGACCAGGCTCAGAGAGGGTCTTGAAACACAGCCACTCGAGCCACGCCAAACAGGAGAATCCGCGGCATCTGGGAATATCTTTTCTGAATAAAGTATTAAAAAAAGATAACCCCTGCAGGGTGCCCTATTATGTTTTTAAAATACTCCCAGTTTGCTTAGTGTTTATCCAGAAAAGCTAATTATACTTGTCACTTAATTTAAATTACTGGATAAATAAACACAGAAATAGGAGCTCAGTGACTGCTATGCTTTCTTTAAAATGCTGTCTGAAGATTCATTATGCTAAACACAAAAGAGAAGGGAACTTCTTCCAATGCACTTATTAAAGGCACATTTTCTACAGAAATGATTGTAGCATGATGGTACAATAGCATATAATTTGCTTTGTTGGCATTTCCAGCATGAATCTTGCCGACAGCGAAGAGTGGATAGGAAAAGTGGCTGCGGGGCCACCGTTCGCACTGTTAGGAGCTGTCAGCAATGATTCGGAGGAGGATGATGCCCCAGCCCCGAAGAGGAGCACTGGCACAACACGCATGGTGGATAATGGGGCAAGAAACCCCACGGCTCGTTTGCACACACAAGTATCCCTGCAGTAGTGGAAAAGTTTGAATTGATGTTGACACCTCGAAAGACTTACGTGACACTGCTATGATCATTAACAGCAAAACATGCTGTAGCAGGTCCCCAGCTCTACAAATGGGATCCAAACCAGGCATGAGCAAGCAGCTGTATTTCTGTCAAGGCAGCCAGAAAGGTACAACATGAAGTTATGCGACACTAATGTCCTCATGCTGGCTTAATGCCATTTGAAAGGGATAAAACAGACCTGATACAGGAAAAAAAAGCCCAGATGAACATCACCTTACATGGCACAAAATTGGCAACTATAAAACTGACCTCTTAAAACAGATCATGACTTTGCACCACGTCCATGACACTTCTGATGCAGCTGGAGGAGGCCTAAAGTCAGTGATACCGTATCATCCACCCACCACCTCGGGAGGGAGTTTCCTGAGAAGCAACAGGGAACACATCTCAGTGGGGTTTTGGGTTGTGTTTTTCTTTTTGTATAGATACAACCAGATAAAGGGAGCAGCTACTGGAAGAGGTAAGCACAACGATGATACACCTGAAGCTGGTCACTGAAATACTTCTTGTCTCTAAACAGGAAACTTAGCTGGATGCGAGTATGGCCACACTTAAGTTTAACATCTACGAGACACAGATGCAATTTTCCCTGCGTGGCAACAAAACAGCTTCAGAGCCTCCCAGGCCTTGGCATATGCAGTGAGAAAATTGGGATGATGAGGTTGAGAGGGCAGGGACTGCTCTGGGCATGCTGCGTTTCTCCCGCCTGGTCATGGCCAGGCTGTAGGTCGCTGGGTAGATTGAAACACTCACAAAAGAAATTTGTCTTTCACCTTTCTAGCCTCTTGAGAGACTTTTATTTGCCACCAGTTTCAATCTGATGGATGTTTTAACTTTGTCAAACCGTTCCTAGGAGTTGTGTATTAGTTTGCACTGCCTTTGAAACTTGGTTGTTACCCTGAAAGGGCAGGAAGTAGGGATTAAGTCCATTAGACGTTGTTTGAACAACTCTCTTTTCACTCTGCTTTGTGACTCTGCAGTCTGCCAGCACATTTCAGCCTCTTTCCAGGAACTGGCACCGTGGATGAAGCGTGGCTGGCTGAAGACCTGGCATGTGTGCTGACTTTCATAGGTACCACACTGGGAGAATCGGAGAAAGAAACTTGATGGCAGAGGAGGAAGAAATGTCCCTGCCACCACTGCTCTGCAAGTGGCGCACAGAGGACCTGGGTTTCAAAGAAGCCCTCTGCTGCCTGTGGGATACAGGACCAAAGTACATTATTCAACTGGAAAACGTGACAACCTAATCATCCTGAAGGGTACTATTATTGTCTGCTTAATATGCTTTACAGTCCCGATGAACAAGGAAGGCTGGCTGACAAGTGTAGTATGATGTATCTAATGGCTCAATACCACCGTGATGGATCTGTAAAAGGAATCTAATTTCACAGTTTGAGGGAAATACAGATCATACAGTTGGCACTTCAAGGCCACTGATTTCAGCAATCTGGACAAATAATTCCAGTTTACAATATTCTAGTGAGTCGGCATTTTGCTTTATTTGTTGCTGTCTAATTTAAATCTGGGATCTAATACTGGAGCCTGTGAAGGCTTATACATTACAGGATGCAAGTCTTATTTGCCAATCACATGGTGACATCAGTAAGGATGTTTTTAGTTCTAATCAGATGAAACAGAGCATTTGAACTCTCTTTGGGTCAGGATTATATAGCAGAGCAGCTTGAGCTGCACGTGTGAAAAAATTGTAACTTTCATGCACGTCACTGGTGTAGATTCAGAATTTCTTCTGGGCAATTGCACATGACAATTCAATTATTTCATACACAGAAATTGTTTCAATTGTGTAAAAGGAAGGCTTGCTCAGGTTTTGAGTTTATTATGTAGTTTTGAAAATAACCCCCCTGTCTCTCTTCTGTCGTCACTAAAGATATCACTTTACAGAGGACATAATCTTCAGGAGTATATTCCGGCTGATTAAGAGTTATTTGATAATCATGGTGACATCTAAAGTATGGCAACATAATAGAAAACAGCGGGGGCAGGTGTTTGTTTCTAATGGTGCAGCTATGTTCTTCATGTTTCATCTCTGGAATCAAGCACAAGCTTAGGCATAAAAACTCACCATCTGGGAACCTAGAGGAGGTCTTATTTTCAGTACCTTGGCAAAGAGGATCTGAGTCTTCTTGAGTTTTGAATTAATGTGAAAGACTCGTGTTTCCTCCTCCTCTTCTTCCTATCACTGCTCCACATCTTGCGCGTTTCTGTAATCCAGGTTGGGACATCTACCCAAGCCCACATGAAGGGTTTCATGCAGGCCTTCCTCAGAGTTCAAAAATCCCACCTCCAGTGCAAAAGCTATCTTTCTCTTCATATAAATCTTCATCTGGTTCTTACAATGCTAGATGACAAAAGGTAAATCATACATAAAGGTATGAATAGTAAAAATTGTTCCAAATCAGAAACCAAAAGCTTAGAGACTAGGTGTCCATCTCTTTTGGCCATTCCCTGGCAAACAGTTAAGAAAATCATGATGTAATAGTTCAAAGCACCAAGTGTTCCTACTTCTGTTGCCTAGTAAAAAGGTGATTACTTCCTGTTCCCGGTGTTGGGAGTACTCTCATTTCAGCTGTGCCCTCAGAAACTTTGCGCAACTACCCTGGTCTGTGTTACTGAAATAATGAATGTGCATGCCCTGTTGATAAAAGTCTGGAAGATTCATCTTATGGGCTATAAACTGGCTGCAAGGAAAATAAATTAGCCAAACCTGTCTGGAGTTCAGTCTTTTATCATTAAAAGCTGTGCTTAAGCAGTTTTATTTGACTTTTTAATCTGTCCACTAGGAAGCCTTTAGCTTGCTGGCCATTGTTGGGTGGGAATGAAGGTGAAACCCCTTGGGCACCCTGTGTGGAAGGAGTCTGCCCAATGTAGCTGGCCGTTTCAGAAAACTAAAGGCTTTCTTCACTAGGAGTTAAAAAACTGAACAGGACAATGAAGGTCCATGGCTGGCTTGCTAGGAGCTCATAGCAAATACATCAATACAAGGACCAAGATGATATTTTGCCTGCTAACTGCAGCCAATTGGGATGGTTGTAACTGTGTGGGAAGCATGGGCTTTGCTGAATGATTTTAATAAGTTAAGCACAGAATTCCACTGGACATCTAATCCTGCTAAATTTATGCAATTATTTATTTCAGTGGGTGATTCCTGTGAATAAAGTGAGCAGGATTTGACTGTGGTTATGGATAAGTGAAGAGGACACCAAAGCGTAAAATGGCAGCATAGAATGACAGAGGAGCTCCTAACCCTGGGGAGCCCATTTACACCAGCCAGTGTGGTTCAGACAAAGCGCTAAGGGGGGACACGGTGCCTTTCTAAAAAGAAAGAAAAAATAAAGAAAATTGCCCCTAAAAGAAAAATCCATAATCAGGAGGACCATCAATAGAGGAGATTCCCTGTTGGTGAGGTACCTTCTTTCGACTGAGAAAATTCCCTACATTTGTTAATTCTGATCCAGCTGGCCTGACTTGGATTTGTAACCACCAGATGCATTGCAAACAACTATGGCTATTCTAAAGAAAATCAAATAAAGGCTTTTTAAAACCAATAAGTAGCATTCTTGCAGATGGATGTAGAAGACAATCAGTCACAAAATGGATAAAATTGCTGCCCCCCCCCGCCCCAATATTTAAGACGCCTGCATCAAGCTGCCTTTGGTTTGTATACATATCAGATTATAGAAGATCTGCCTCTTTATAATTTTTTTTAAAAAGGATGGCAGCCTTAGTTCAATAGAGTTAGTGAGACAATCCTTTAAGCTGTGTCAAAATGCCAGTTATCCTAAGATGCCACCCAGATTTGAATAATTTAGAAAGAGACAAAACCACAGAAGGAGGAATCATCCTTTGACTACTTTTGCTTTTGACACGGCTGCCTCCCTCTCCTTTTTAGCAAAGCATCTTCGTCTCTCTATCAGCCATGACAAGTGCCAATCAAACCTTCTGTTTCTAAGGTTCTGGGGAAAATGAAACATGAAACATTTTCTAACAATCACTGACCAAAGGTCCACTATCAGTGTGTGGTCTGGGGGAAGCCAGCCTTTTCCTTTTTCGCTTCTAATCTCTGACCCACTGTTTACCTCTTCTTTTTTTATACTTTAATCTCTTTGTTGCTCCAAAGGATCCTAAACAAATTGTAGGTCAGCATGGATTAGGCTGCTTTGTTACCAACGATTAGTACATTTACTTTTGCTTTAACATCTTCAGCAACAGCTGAATGTCAAAAAGATCCAGCAAGAGTTTGTTTAATCACAACAAAAACTATACCTACATAGTCTTACAATTGCATTGTCAGTCTCAGCATAAAAAACTGGGATACAATAGGAGACAGTGACCATGGACCTGCATTGTTAACATGTGTTTTCAGAGGTACTATTCCAGTAATTTGATATTATTATAGTCAGATTCACAGAAACCTTCATTAGGTCAGTATAATAATTAAGCTTCAGATATTTGCGTAAGAATCTGAATTCTACTCCCATTTGCACAGCAGTTGCGCTGGATTCAGAAACGGTTTATACAGCTTCGACAGCTGTGGAAATATTTTCAGTACAAAAATGATATAAAGTTGCTCAGCAAACATACAAATGTATGGATCAGAATTAAAGAGGGGAATTATTGGACACTGGACTAATTTCAAAGGGATGTATAAGGATCAGATCTCTTAAAGCAAGATAGACTTCTCTAGACTCAGGTAATCTTTCTTAACTCAACATCGCATTTGCCCAGCCTATGCACAGTGAAGGGTATATTGATGAGATTTACATGTAACGGGCTGTAAGAAAATAAAAATAGACAGAAGAAGAGAGATATTTTTTTTAAAGTCCCTTGACGTTGAATTGCACCAACTTACATCACCTTATACATTACCAAGACCAGGGCCAGGATGTTTTCATATGATCCCCACAGCAGCTAAGACCATCTTTTTACCCTGTTGCCTCATCTTATCTTTCCACATCAAGTTCAAGGTTTGTGTCATCGATTCCAAAGCAACTTTACCAGTCTTGACTGTTTTTCCCTCTTACCTGCCGCAGCTTCCCGTCCTCCAAGCACCACCAGCAATACCTGACCTAGCCCGTAGTTGTCCACGTCTCTGGCAAACATCACCATTGGCTTCCCACATTTATTTCATGTAGGAATTGACAGTCCCAACCTGAATTATCAAATCACTACCCTTCTCTGCACTGAACCACTCCTGCCTGCTATTGTCATGTATAAACCATTGTCATTCAAATTTCAATGGGAAATTGCCCAGACAAAAAGTGCTAGGACCAGAAGTGTTGGCAGTATCTGATATACCTGACAGCTTAGTAAAGTTTCCAGTTGCTATTTATTTTAGATCTTTGTTTTGGAGTTTTTACCAGTAGTAATAATGTAGTGATACGAAGACTCAAATGTTAGCAGCTATTTGTATGTTTCTTTTCACTGACAGAAAAAATAAAACTCATGCACAGCGAACTTTTAGAAATATTGGAATGATTTGCAAATTGTGACAATACACACAGATGCATAAATCCATATATAGTATCTTATAAGATTCACACAAATTTTTCAATTTTAGTGTTTAGGAAATAAACTATCTGTATAAATATACCACTATACTTAAGATCAGAGAAAGAACATACACAGATGCATGTAATATTGGAGAAAAAAAAAACAATCATTGAATTATATACCAGCCAAGAGCTTTTAGGTCCCCAAATCAAGCAATTAAACCTTCAAAAGCAAGTGCTATTTGAGAACAGCCTTAATTCAGCAACCCCTGAGATGTGTAATAAAGGCAAACTGAGAGATCAGAGGAAAAAAAAGCTACCATGCATGAGCAGAGATCAGATAAGAAAAAGGACTAGAAACCAGGGGATAAACCAGAAGTTTATCAAGGGAATCAGTAGTGTTTATTATTAGATACTGCTGGTGCATTTTAATGAGAGTGTAAACACAATATGTAAAAGTTAAGAAGGTCTTAAGGAAACAATCCTCAGCTTACCTGTACCATCCCGAGTCTTAGGCAATTGTGTAGTGTTTCAGTTCTCCAGCATGGATTCAGTTTCATGCAAAGCTGTCAAAAAGTGTTACAATAACTGAGAGCAAAAGAGCCAAAAGATTTTTATCATATTCTAAATATTAACAAGTTTATCAGCACAAGTCACCAACCTCTTATTTTACCGTAATGGCCCTTGTTTTCCATATTATTCCATTCAAAGATGAGTGAAGAAATACTTGACAATAACAGTGTTAGAAGATTTGAAAATCCATTGAATTATTGATTTTTTTAAAACAACATTTCTAACATTTAAAAGGCCTTTTAAGACACTTGTTTTTTCTTTTGTTTTCTTTGTTATATACCTGAGAAAGTAAAAGGAAACCATACCAAAAAAGAACTTTCATCTGGATACTTTCTTTGCCAGTTTTTTGCAAGAGTTTCTCTAACAAAGGTGATGGATACCGTGCAAGTTGAGCGTAAACTGACTCATGCCCCAACTAAGTCTCCCAAGCAAGGACTGAGTGCATATTGCCTGCATGGTATCATGAGAACTTCTCTCCCAAGCCACTTCAAGGCAATCTGCCTGGATTTGCAATACGGGACACTTCCACTCGCACGACAGAACGCTGATTTGAGAAGATATCCCTGCCAGTTTCCATCGCTTGGTGTAAGTTGGTGTGTGACTCTCTTTGGCTTCATCCCCAGTGGTGGGGTCAAGTTGCTCAGGTAGGTTTGACTCAGGCTCTCCCTCTTGCAAAGCCCTCAACACCAAGCTATGGGACACAACAGCCTGACCGCGGGCTCGGGGGGGAGAGGGTAGCTGGATAGATGAACCACAAGCTACAGCACAAATTTAGCTTCAGACCTGAGCCAAGTATGTGGCTTTGACATCCCTCAAACAACACAAGCCTGCAGACAACATCGCTTCAGTCACCTTACTTCTATTAGCTCTCTTCCCCAAGTTTGATCTGCTTTCACAGTAGGTTTTGCCCTGCTGCTCCCAAAGACAATGAAAATATCACAGTTAAGGGTCTTGGCTCCTACACAGAATCCTTTTGCCTTTAAAAGAACTGAGACTGAGAGAAAGGGTCTTTACCTTCCCACAGTACAAGCTGCAGAGGACAGATACCTATGCTCACTCGGCAACCCTGAAAAATCTAAAAAAATCATTAAATACCATATGGATGAACAGCAGCAAGTACCATCATCTTCAAAATAAGCTGTACATTCAAGTCTCTTTGTTCAGGTGAAAATGCAAGGAACTGAAAGCGCTCTACTTCTGAACGTGAGAACTCTCAAGGGATCTCAGGGGAACAAACCAGAATCTGCATTTTGGTCTGCCACTGGGGCACCTTAAAAAAGCTCATGTTCAGGTCATAGTTGACTGCTTGGCCTTCAGTCAGGCAAACCTTCCCAAAGAATCCGGAATGTGTAAGGGACTTTATCTGTAAGACTGAGATAACATAAGCAGTATGTCTGCTAGAAGCACATGTGTACCCCCTTACTCCACAACAAAGCAAAGCAAAAAGGGTTAACTTAAATCATCCTAAGTGAGGCTTTAAGCCTGTTCAGGGCTAAGACCATGCACATGTTCCACTTCTGCATCTGATCTGAAGAGCATCATCTCCTCTTTGTGTGCTCTCTGAGCGCTTCTATGCAAGAAGTAGGGAGGATATGAAAACTCCTAAATGAAAGTATCTACACTACTGGTTTAGTTGCAAAACCTTTACAGATCAGAATTTCCTTGGTCACTATCTACTGTAATTAACTTTTTGAGAATATTTTTTCCCAACTACAGCTCATAAATAATTGTGGATAGATTGGCCTAATTACAAAACATGAACAGACCTTTCGTAAATAAAATACCACCAATGTCTTCACACTAATTGTTCTGTAACTCTAGCCTCGCATGTCCAGGAGTAGCTGTGCTAAAACACTGTAAATCAATTTAGCAGTTCCATTCACACATTGACAGACCCTGTGACAAACAGGATCACATTTCCTACCTAGACAGCCCCTGCTAAGCAGTCAGTTTGAATAGGTTCACATTAAAAAATATATGATACTACCCAGAGGAAACTGTCATGCTCTTATTTCTGCCCCCACCTCTACAAAAACATACTATTCTGTTACACAGCTAAGTGTTCCTTTTGTGGCCTAATTCACTGTAAAACTTCAGCAAAACAAGAGGAAAACACTAGGCAATTAACAAAAATAACGGCTATATCATTCATTGAAGAGGGCAGTTTAACAGCTAGCCGGTCTCGATGCAGCCCCAGGTCTGGAGAGGCAATTCCCATCCAGGAGCCTACCTGTGCTGTCATCAGCGCATCTCTGTGTGCATGTGGAGCATGTTGCTCCATGCAGGACAGGCATGCAACTGACTTTGAATTCAGAATTATTCAATATTACGCTGACTAGTACAGCACTTGTGGGAGGAAATATATCCGGGGTTAAGATACTATGAACAGGTCACAGGCAGACTCTTAGAGGATCACAGGAAAATAATTTTTTGTTTTGGAAATAAAAATGCAGTCCAGAAAACAAGCTGTTTCTGATATCTTTTCCCATACAATTCAAAAATTCAGCTCTTGCTTAGTATGAAGTCATTCAGGCAATTAATTTCCATAGTCAGAAGTGGGAAAGGAGCAGGAGTTTATATTCAAGAGCTATCACCAGAGATCCACTGTGCTTTCCCCCTAGATGAGTTCTGCAGCCATTTACCATACAATTCCAATACAAGTAATCTGCTACCTCAGCCAGGTATGGCTTCAGCAGGGGGGTTATAAGGGCTAGTGGCTTCAACACAGGACCCTGTCATGGGGGACGTGGAGTTGAATCCCCTCAGGCAAAGGCAGGAACTGACCCCAAGAGTCCCGCTTCCTCCGTGACACAGCTCTCTCCATCCTTGCTGCTGCTGGGCTTTTTTAGGAAATGCAGCCAGAATCGCATTTTGACTCAGTCCTGCTGGTTGCGTTGGGCAAGCTTTGAGGACATTTGCTGGACCAAACCCCACAGACGTGTTATGCAGGGAAAGTCGAAGCTCCCTGTTCTCCTTTAGTTCAGGACAAAGGAGGGATGGAGCAGTTCAGTGTTGGTTGAACGGCGGCAGAAGTAAATCTGCAGGACTGGTAGACATCAGTAAACAGTAGGGAAGCAGTGACAGCAGTTTTCTCAAGTGGGGAAAAGCCAGCCAAGAGCTTATAACTCTTAAGGTATCAGCATTATTTATCTACATTAAGATATTAAGAGAAAATTGGTCTGAGGACTTGGTATTGGTGGGCACATCAAAGAGAGGTGGCCCTTGCTCTGAGGACTTAGGGTCAAAACAGGAGATCAGAGGTGAACCAAAACACAGAGAGGTGAAATGATTTACCCATGCTTGCTTAGCATACCAAGCTGAGAACTCAGTACATTTCAGTGCTCCTTTCTGTGGGTTTCCAACAGCTTGACATGAGCTGGTCTTTAATGCTGGAGGTCAGCTGCTATTGCCCAGGAGTTTTTTTGAGAAGAGTTAATGCATTTGTTGGTTTTGTTTCAAAACAATGACTTGCTCACAACTTTCTTTCTGATAGGTCTAGTCACAACTTTTTTCTTTCATTTTTTCAATGGTTTTACCACTGAAGACTGGCTTACAATGGTTTCCCGCTGCCACCAGGTTAGATAGCACTCACTATATTTGTGTTCAATGGTAGTTGGTTAATTTATAAAATACAGACTACCATCAACTGTAGAGGAAACAAATTTAACTAAATATATACATGGATCAATCAGGAAGCTTGTGAATTTTCAGCAACACTTGCAAAAATGGTAAGAAATTAAAAAATCATCTCACCTTCCCTTGTTTCCCCATTTCTCCTCTTGGTTTCTACAATGAAAGCATTATGAGTGGAGATCTCACCCAGGGAGCTGAAGTGCCTTCACAGTTCGGGACAGCATAACACCTCCCTGCCTGTCCTCTTGAGGGCTCAGGAATTGCCTTTATCAAAGGCAAATTCTGTTCCTCCTGAGGGCTTAGTCCTATGAAGTGACAGGCTCAGTGCTCCTGTCCAGGAGAGCAGGAGTCGTTGATGGTCAGCACCAGGAGCAGCATAAGCCCAGACTGCAGTCTGGCTTGGGAAACAGCGACAGTTTGAGCATGCAGTGGTTTTCTGTCTTCTTTAATGCCAGACATCAGTAAGACAAACTGTACATTTAGCAACAGGAGACAAATCTGTTTCATTAGGCCAAACCACAGCAACCTCCTGCCTGCGTTAGGCAAGAATGTAACATTGTGTTGACAATGATATTTCAGAGTGCTATATTAGCTATGCCATCAATTTCCATTTGTTCAATAACCTTATAGAGCTGGTTTTCATTGACTCTTACAGTTAGTTCATTCAGTTCATATAGTTCAGGTGAAGTTCCCCAGGAAGCTGATGAAGAGAGGGTATTTGGTGAAAAGAAAATAACGCCTTTTCAAGTGGGGATTTAAGATAGCTATCTTACCATTTTGAGAAGTGCTGTATCTAGCAGTCCCATTTATTTTTTGTAGATCTTTCTCACTCTCTTGTCCTATAGAAAGAAAAGTAGGCAGCATATTGCACTTTGAACACTACAGTCTACCTGCTTCTGCTTCCTACTTCTCTGGTAACCGGTAGGGTGAGCAGCAATCTTTAACCAAAGAAGGTTCAGATATTTTTATTCCTAATTGTTTATTGCAATGCATTTCAGGTGTAGATAAAGCATTTCTATGGGTGCTTGGTGATTTTATCCCAGCAGAATGCAAACAAAAGAGTGATGAGAAGTAATTTACCTTCAGAAGTACACTACATCTTGCAATTATCTCTTGGTAATGAGGACTCAAGGCTATGTAAGACCCAGGCCCACTCTAGTGTAAAAAACTTGTTTTTACAGTTGCACTGATTTCAATATGGTAAATCAGACACATAGTACACATTAGCATCCTTCTTAATGGTTACAAGGGTGTGCTGTGAAGACACTGCACTACCTATAAGGACACTGATATTGAAGATTTAATTGCTCAAGGTGCTGAGTGCTCTGGCCATGAACTAGCATGTGAGCAGCTACACCGAGAATGATCCATAAACCAGCAGCCTGTCCATGTTTAAACACTGCTGACAGCGAGAGGAGGGAGAGGGGCAAGCGCATGTCGACTCAGCTGCAGGAATGTCCAAACCAGGGGATGGTCATCAAACAGACCAGCCATGGTCAAAGGCAGGAAGTAACGGATGACTTATGCCTATGCAGTGCCAACGAGCACCAGAAGAGACTGCATTAGCACACCTTGGGGATCAGACTTGTACTCACAGCCATGTATGAGCAGGAGAGCAAAGACACCAGGCCATAATTGTCCCTCTTCCCTTCCTCCCACAAATACTAAGCAAAACGATGGTTTATGCTGACTGGGCTGCAATGTCTGTGCCAGTTAGTTAGCTCACATGTGTTAGCTACCGGAGCGCTTCAGTGAGAATGGAAGTACTAACGCTAATACGGTGCGGCCATAAATCCTCACCACGGGAGCTCCGAATTTGGAAACTAAGCTAGCTGTAACTACATTTTGTTAATGTGAGTGGGAAACAATATTTTACGGGGTCTCATTTTATAGCCATGATACACACAATTTGCTGCAGTGTTTTTTTTTTTCTCTCTCTTTATGGCTTATAAAACGCTTCAGTAATGGAGAAGTGTAGAAATGTATTCTTAAGTACTGTCCTTATTCGCAGAGAACCATCAGTCTCAGTTCACAGTCACACCGCCACAGGGGCAGTAGTTGGCTTCAATGTCAAATACATGCCAAAGCACTGTTATCAGTAGTTATTTGCTTTATGCAGAACGTGAGGTCTTAAAGAATGGATGAGGACCTCACTGCACTGGGACGTATATGTCTACAGAGAATGTAACCTGGATCTTGTTCTGCTTGTTTTAGACTCCATTTGTGCTCAGGTAGGATGTGTAGCACGCAACGTTCAAAATCAAGGGAACTTCTTTTTCTAAGACCTTTACTTAATTTATTAGGTTTTGATGCTAATAGCTTGCTTGATTTTGAAGTAGAAATGTTCGAAACAATTGGCTTAGCTTAGTCATAGTTGCAGGATGACAAAGTGTTAATAATTTTAAAAATATCTTTAAAATAGCTTGCAACCAATATACCAACCAGAATAAAGCTTTTTAGCAGTTGAATTACTTAGCATTAAAGGGAATATGAGTTAGCTGGAGAGGTGTATTTTGACCACCGGAGGGCTTCTACATTTTTTTCCATTACTAATTAAAAGCACTATGTAGTGACTGGCCTCATTTAAAGCTACTGTAAGAATAATCTGCAGCTAGCAATGTATTTAATGAATTTGACCTGTGTTTCTACTTGGACCACTGTGGACAGACTGTGAAAGTATTGAACTTATAAATTATTCAAATCCAGTCACAAATGCTTTCACCGAATATTTTCAGATTTGCAAATTATTCAAATGTTGACATTCCAGTTGAGCATCTGGTTTGCAATTTGCATGGTCACTTCAGCTATTAACGTACCAAAGCCACTCTAAACTTTTAATAGTGTTTTCATTTGTATGAGTAATATAACTTGTATATAATTTGCCAAACAGTACAAATGGCCAGACAAAAGTCCACTGAAGACATTGGAAAAATGCCTGCTGATTTGTGTCGCTTCTGGATGAGGACAAGCCTGCATATTGCTCATTCCTTCTGCAATTCCACCAGTGAGAAATGGAAAAAACATCACTGCACTGTACTTAACCAGAAAAAACATCCAGGATTTGCAACTTTTATATCCCAACACACAACTGAAATGATGTTTTCAGGAACAGTTTGAGCTTTAAAAACTCATTTGCAGGCCTGTTTGAGATAGGAAGGCAGGATCTTCTCAGATCTTTGTGGAAACCAAAGAGGTAGTTATTTTCAGGGTCCAGATCAAACGTGTCGTCCTCAAGTCACTGACCCTCACCTGATAAGCACATCACACTCAGACTAAATGACAAGCTCTCCTCAGCCTGCTTAACGGTAACAGGTCACTTGACACATTCAGTGGAGCTTTGCTGATTCAGAGGATCTGGACCTATTTACAGTTTAACCCAGTTTCTTCTTGTTCCGGACATCTGGTGCTTTCCAGGCCAATGGGGCGAGGTTGATGATGCCTGAAACTTCTCACAGTTTTTTTTCAGGCTAAACTTGGACCTTTGCGTGGAAGTTACTGTAGGTCTAAATCCCACTTTTTTCCACTTCCAGTGGATAAAGGCTGTCAGTCCTTTGGGATCTGCCTAGATGTACACATTCTTCCTGTCCTATTCGGGTTGGTGCTGCTTGTGGTACCAGCAGAGACATTTTGCTGGGATCTCAAGAGGGAACTACCATCTTTCCTCTTTCCTTTGCAAATGTAACTTCATTTTTAAGACCATTTTGACTTTGCCCAATACTTGCAAGATCCATTCAGGAAACAAACCTTTAGTAGGCATTTTCCAATCTAATGTTGTATGGTTGCATCATTTATACGACAGAGCCAAATTAAACCTGACAGGTTGACAAAAATTTCGGACTACAAATTAACAAACTGCTTTATGCACTCCTGATGAAAGATAAATGTTTCATACGCATTAAAAGGAGAGGTTGCTGGGAGCCTGAGGAACTAAACCCCTCAAGTTCTCTGGCTTCTAATAAAAGACCAGATCAGTAAATATTTACCAAAACTGTAGGTCCGGCTCATAAAGTAACTCAAACAACAGAAGATCTTCTCCAGGAGAACAGCAGTAGCACAGGGACAAACTAATTCTCATACATATTTTTTTAAAATTGTTTAAAACTTATTATGGATCTTTAACATTTTTTAAAATCCTGAAGAAACATAGCATGAGGCTTTCATCCTTCTTAGGCCTTAATGCTGGGCCAGGGGACACTTTCTAGAAAAAAATGCACAATATAGTCATGAATTCTTTGCATCTGTCCATTTTCACTCAAAATCTGAATATTTGTCAAAACTTTCACACTGATTTGCAATTACTCAAGGAAGGACACTTACCTCAAGCCCATTTACCACTTGTGAGTGGACACATCTGTGGTTCTAGCAACACGACACAGCTTGTTGCTTTGAAGCTTTGCCACATTGCCCACCAGTGCCACAAAACCTGAGCACCTGCAGGATAAAACAGATTGACAATAGTCAAGTCCCCAGTAAGTTTTGAGGAGCCTGTGGCTCTTTTCCTTTTTGGAGTATAGGAAGTTCTTCTCACCATCTATGTTAGTTTGGTTCAGATCTAAGCACAGAGGACAAGACTGGATGCTGTCATAGCAGGAAGCTTTTGCAGTAGGAATGGGCAGCCATAGCTTCCAAGGGGTAGTTCGACTTCCTGGTACTCATGCTCTGAGTTTGCCTTTTCTCCTCTGGAGAACTATCTCCAGGTTGCTTCCCCTCCTCTGGCCATGCTTTCTTGCCTTGCTGCCCATAGATTGTTGTAACCTCCTATAACTGTCTTTGAAGCATAGATTGGATGGCAGTGACTTAAACCAGAGTGTGTTTTCCTTACAGAAAAATTGGGTGTAAAAAGCTGCATTTTATGTTGAAGAAAATCATCTCAATAGAAAGATCCTACCTGGCTCATCTTTTGCAGTCTTTTCTTTCTCCTCACATAAAGACAATAACTCCCACCTCGAAATTACCAAAAAACACTGAAAATTACCTTTTCCAGGTTTGGCTAAAATTTGGCAAAAAAAACCCACCACCAACATGGTTTTCCAAGTACTGATTGCTGGTCTCTATTTCATTCTTTCATGTTTAGTACATTGTATAGATTGAATCTGCTTATATACCATGCAGAGTCACAGGTCCTGTGTAACTTCACTGAAAAACAGGAGTGCCCCAAGGGATGTTTTCAGCATCATCGAACTATTCCCAAAGGCTCTCACACTGGTGACACTC
Organism: Tauraco erythrolophus; assembly: GCF_009769465.1. NCBI lineage: Eukaryota > Metazoa > Chordata > Aves > Musophagiformes > Musophagidae > Tauraco > Tauraco erythrolophus. The sequence goes on along the minus strand of NC_141468.1, from coordinate 64,618,862 downwards.
ATGCTGAACACCACACAAACATCTGCAGTGACAGCAGGCAGAGGACACTGTCTCTTACACTCAAAAAATGCACACAGCTACAGCTCAGGTGTCAGGATAATTGTTGGAAGACCTGAGCCTATACTCCTTCCACGGGCTGTTCTGATCCCATCTCATCCCATCTTCTCGATGTTAGCAATCCTGTTGTATGTAAAACACGCTCCTATTTCACTCCTTTTTTTTTAATTACAGTAGGAAAGGTTTATCCCTGAATTAAATGTCGTTAAGAAAGCTTCTCACCATCATGAAAAAGAACCCCTTCATGTTTTGTATCTTTAATACGGTTAATTTGCAGAGTCCTTTAAGAGCAGCTGCTAGTTTTATGTGTCAAACGACTGACACACAAAAGAGAGCATGGCAGTGAGCGGTGGGTTTTGCTGACACAGCACACTGTTTCAATTGAAAACAAGAAATAGAAGGAGCAGTTTGAGAAACCTGACACTAGTTGTTACCTTTAGAAATCAAAACTTAACAAAATGAAGGCGAGCATACATATTACATTTTTCTTTTTTAAATGAAATCTTGCTAGATGCTGTTGGAGACAGGTGATCAGCAAGTCCTTCTGAAGAAACATCTGTTACAAAGGAGGACTGAGGGAGATGGAGAAGGTGCCATTTTTCTATCACTATAGTAAACACCTAATGCACCGTAAACAGAGCAAGTCATGCAGTAAAACATGAAGAAGCTCTTTTTTAATCATCTGAATAGAAATCTAATATCTTTGCATTTGCTAAGGCAACTTGCCCAAGCAACCAGATACACAAAACCTTATGCATTTATTCTGCCTTTGTTGCTACTGAACAAAGCTTCTAAGTCACAAGCATTAAGGCTGGTATTTACTAAGCTGTTGCACATGAGGGCTCATTAGTAAAATTAGGGTATCCAAACATGTAAGGAAACCTCAGAAATCAGATAGCCACATGTACAGCCACCCTAGAGCATTTCCAGTAGTTTTGCTCTTCTAAATTATGAAGTCCAACAGCGAAGACCAATTCCCCAGGCCACCCCCAGCTTTACAGTGCTGAGCAACAGCAGCACAGACTTAGGTCACACTATGAGGAGGGGAAGACGCTGCCTTCTGTGGGGATGATATGCTGCAGAAAGCCTTTGCTACCAAACCTGCCCATCTGGCTGCAGATGTGTTATAGCTGCAGCAGTGTTATAGCAAGAACTGGAGAACATTAAAAAAAAAAATAATTAAAAATTACCACCCAGGAGTCCTATGAAGTTTAGGTATTACATCGGTACTGTCTGTCAGCTTCTAGGAGTCCACAATAGTTGTTCACGGTTCTTTTCAAAGCATGATTTTATAAGGTAAGAACACTGCCGCTGTGACCGGCATGCTTTAGTTTTCTCACTCTTTTCTGCACTCCTGGCAGGAAGAATGGCCTCTGTCAAACTTCAAGGTCACAAGAATGTAGCAAAATTCATCTTTCCAGTCTGAGAGAATGAAAACTAATTTACTAGTGAAAACTGAGCAGCAATAAAAAGACTCAAATTTAATATGCTGGCAAAGCTCTCATACTACAACAGCAAGACGGAATTCCACCAGCCTTTGCCACAGCTGTTTACACCGCTGCAAACACTACAACAGGGGAAAGTCTTCCTAGAAGCCTGCCAAATATACAGGCACTCTCTCCTAACTCTGGGAATAAATATGGAACCAGATTTGCAGGTCTTCGAGAAGCAGCAAATATTTCTAATGCTCAGCACACCAGGACAAATTAGAAACCCTTTTGTGTGATAGCTATAGAATTAGTTTTGCAGAAATCTAGCAAGTCTTTCCTTTGCGTGGGTAGAAAATAAACCAGGACCTCAGCTGAAGACCAGGCTATGAATTAATGCGAATTCCTAATCAGAATATCAATACGAAGAACTCTTTCAGAGAAGACAGAGATCAGATTTAGTCTCTGGATCAAATGGCTCTTTCGGATGGTGTTTCAGTAGGCAAATGTGACATTCTGAGCTAAAATCTTTCACAACATGAGCTTTAAACAAACAGCTTGCCTTAAAATACTTTGTTCTCACAATGAGTCTCTGTAGCCACATTCAAAAGTTCCACACACGACTACAACAGCTCTGACTAGAAAGAGAGAGACAGGCCATTCCCCAGCCTCAGGGCATTTGCCTGGCACAGGGATTCCTGAGTTCAAGTTCCTGCTTTGAAGTGGGTACCTGGAAGAAGTATTTTGTGTATTAATGATTTGAGCAGCTTCACACAGTATCTCTTAACTGTGGTACCATGCACCCTCCACACAGGTATGACTTTTTTTCCATCAGGATCCATGTGTCTCCGTCCTTCTGGCAAATTTACAGCAAAGAGAGAATTCTCTGAGGTCAGATTTTTATCTCATTTCCTTCTTAACGGTTACATTAAGATATTTAAAAAGCTCACAATCTTCTATCTATGCACCATTTGTCTACATATGCTCATACTTATCACTCTTCTCTTAATTGCTGCATTCTCGCTGAGTGTTTCTACCCCTCTTTGGTTTTCTCATTAGATTGAGAGCTCTCAAGCAAGAATCCTCCTTAGTTACAGCTCCTAACACAGTGAGTTCTTGATAATCGTAGATAATACGCTGAGTATTCCTCAGCAGTAAGTTGGCTTTATCGATCACCATGCCACCATACTCAGCTGTATTGTTCTAATATTTTAAATGCTTTGGGTCAAATACAAGAAGCTGACTGCTGCCTGTGTGTGTCTTTGGTAAATATACGTATGGACAATGCATAGGGAAGGACTACGATAAACCCTTTTACAGATGGGAAGTGAGGCTCAGAGAAGCTAGAAGCCAGTCCCAGGAGATCGGTGACACCACAGAGAACTGGTTTCCACACCTCAGGCTAATTAATGACTTAACCAAAGGACCCACCTCCCGTGCCAGCAGGACCATGACATCCTGCTTCCTAGCAGTTATGCGTTTTGCTTCCAGTGAGGCTTGTAAAATGCAAATTCCTTGTAAACCATATGACCTTTCCTTTCATATTTGTGAATAAGATTTTATGTATCCTTTTTGTGAATAGTTCCTACCATTCTCTTCACATCCTGACTCATAGATACAGCTTTCCTTTGATTTCTTCTTTATCTGGGCATTAAGACTACAATCTATTCTTCAGAAAGTTTATATACATATACACACATGCACACACAGATATAGACACATATATATGTGGATATGAATGCATGTATAAACATATACATTCACATACATATGTAACAGATGTACGTAACATATGGAATAAATGTAAATGAACATGTGGTTTTGACTCTTCTTCCACTTTGTTTGCCTGTAGGGAATTGCTAAGACATAGTAGCTTCATGACTTGAAAGATGAGACCATGATACTACTATTTCTGCACTTCCAAGGAGAATGCAGGTGTTTCAAAGCATTTATGACATTGCTTGACTGACTCTTACATAGAAATCTACTGACAATAAGTTGAACCTTTGCAGATAGGCTGTAAAAGATTTGATTATAGTAACAATACTAACCGTCATGAATGTCATAAATCTTAAGAGAAAGGACACATATGTCACATATAATGCATGAAAAAGTTGTCCTTTTATCATGGATAACTTACCATTGTGTAGATACTCTGCTGATCAGCTATTGCATTATTTGAATAAGTATCTGATGTCTTGTTTTCTTTCAAGGAGGCAGGTGCAGGATGAAGCAGGAAGCCTGCCAAGAAAGATGATAAATTGCCACTCGGTGCTGGGGACCAGTGCTTAACATTAATGTAATGCTTCCAGGAATTAAAGCAGTAGAGTAACAAGAAACTAGGAAGAAAATAACTTCTCATCCCCCATTAAACAGATTGGCTCCATGTTCTTTATCCATTATAATTTCTAGTACATCTAAAACAAAACATTGTCATTGCTTCATTACAAGCAAGGTAAAATAGGTTTGGAAAACATCCTATGACATACAAGCCATGGAACTGAGTAATAATACCAGTTGCTTTTCTGGTAGGGGATTAATCTTGAAGCTAACAAGTTCAAATAAAATCACACAGAAAAATAATTGCAAAGGAATACGGACTAGATTTTGAAATCCTTATCCACTTTGGCAAGTGTTACTCCCTGGGTGAACTAGCTTATTCAGTAACTAGATCGCAGCGTAGTCGGAAGGGAGAGAGGGCCCAGATGGTCCCAAGTTTCCTTGTCTACTTTTTATCCCTTACTGCACTGAGTTTGGACTAATGTAAGGAAACTTGGAAAAGAATTCTATGTGACTGATGTTAGTTTATGCAAGAAATAAATACAAGCCTCCTAGCAAATTTGCAATTGGGTGCTATGTATGAGTTAAAATACTACACAAAACATCAACTGAGAGAGAAGCTGGTCATTCATGTTGACTGAAAATAAATAAAATGTTTCATGAAAGATGGGCTCTTATTAGTTTGACATTAGAAATTAGATCATCCAGCCACAATATCAATATCAGCCTAAGGCCAAGTTACACACACACACACTTTCCACTTTCCTAAGTCAGAAAATAAAAGCAAAACAAATACATATTTTATTTTTCCTTTGTGTGTGCCATAGAGTAAGTGGGGAAAATGTAAGTTTGAAAACTCTCCAGATCTTATAATCTTTGACTTCTGATGCAGCTAAGGCCAAGCCATAACTAGCCATAGAGACAGGCAGTGATGTTCTGCTGGCAATTTGCTTCTGCGGGAACAGAACTCTGCCAGGAACAGGGATGTTTCTTGCAGACTGAAGCAGCTCATCTGTTTTGGTCTGTTCTTTCCTAGGTGGCCAGGTCAGAGGTGTTCTGGAAGATTAACCTGCCCACAGTAGGGTTTCTGAGTTGAAGGGCTTGTGCTCGTTGCTTACCTCATGTTGGAGAGTCTTTCCTCACAGCCTTTGGATAAAAAACTAGAAGACTTGGCCTTGGAATGATCCCTGTCTTATTTGGTCTGGACAGTGGTGCAGGATAAGGCCCATACGCATAACCAGAGATCTGCATCTGGTAGTGAAACAGGTTTCAATGCACTGTAAACACGCTATGCTGCACTGTCCCCCACCACTCAGGAAGAAAACTAGTCCTGTTCATATTGAGCCAGTTCAAGAAGAAGCTCTGTTCAAACTACCTGTTTTAAAAATATTCTGGGTTTTGCCAACTATGGAAAATATAGATCTGTGATTTCCTTCCTCTCCTCCATATAATTAAAATATAAATAGAGACACCACTCTAGGGCATTCAACCCCAATCTTCTCCAAATCAGTAGGTACTAGAGAAACCCACATCAGCATTTTACTGGAACACTGACACAGACAAAATTCAACTAGGGCTGTTTTCAACATTCATCCATCAGTAAAATTAAAACTAAATTGATCAGCTGATGATCGATGTCATTCCTCTTCTTGCACCACAATAATTTACAGTAATCTTTATATTTTGAAATTGGGTCATAAGTCAAACACTTCATCTTCTGAAATCTTCATCTTGATATGAGAAAGCTACCTTAAAGCTATCAACATGAAAACCGTTCAAGAAACATTTTTTTAAAGCTTCCACAATATCTATATTCTCATCTGTATTATGTCCAGAAAAGCGTGTGACGTTCAGAATTAAACCTGAAAAGCTGTGTGCTATTTAATCTCATCTGCATTTCCTCCAGAGCTATGCATCATACCACCAAGACAAAGCAATGCTGGGACAGAGAAAGATAGCTCGCCATTTAGGTGTTGATTTTTCAAGTTGTACATCCCTCTGAAACAATTCATTAGCAAATGTAGACAATGTCCTAGCTTTATTTGTTACACATGCAGTGTGTCTGTCCATGTCTCCGTTTATCTTACTAAAGGCAGGTTTCCTCTTCACAGATGTGACTATGTCATGATTAGCTCAGTTTCTCATATAGTGCACATAATAGGAAACCCAAGACAGCAAAACCTAAAAAAAATACATGTCAAACCAGTATGAAACATTGCAGAGATGGGAGAGAGTAAGGCTGTGGTAAAATTTGAGGGAAAATGTACCCGTGTCTGAAGCTAATGTAACGTAACGATGCCTGGGAACTGAACATGATGGTACTATAGAGGAGGTAACTTGTCAGCATAGGAGATGCACAAGTGCCAGTTAATAATCAAATTCCCTTCTCAGTTATGCTCAAACATCTTCATGATGTTCTTAGCATATACAAAACCAAGGAAAGCGCTAGGCCTTGAGAATCCAAATTAAGGTTTGCATTTCAGCATTTCTGAGAGAACGAGGAGTTCCCAGGCTCAGAATTTTCAATTTTTGAGCCCTGGCAATATCATCTCATGATATCTAGAATGAAAACAAATGTGTATTCCTAAATGATATTAAAGATTTTACATCCTCAACCACTGAGGTGTTATCCTTGGCCACAGGGACTATACAGAGGAATAAGGCAGCCTTCAGGACTGGTCTCGTAACAGCTTCGCTAAAACGAAGAGACATCTGAGCTCAGCAAAAACATCCTTGGCCTCTGTAGATTGGTACAGCTGACACACACACCCTGATAGGCAAGGGCTTGGATTCTGCTGTCCTGTCAATGTGGCCTCTCCTTCCCCATTTTTATAGTCTGGCAGCTGCATCCTTTCAGTTTCTGTTCAGCTGTGTCTTCTATGTGTTTGGTAACCAGCATAACCTGTTTAGAACGTAGTGGAACCAGTTTCGGCCCCAAAGCACCATCACTGTTTGATGTGAGATTATCTCCCCGTCTTTTTCCATGCCTCATCTGTTCCTTTGGCTGAAGGAAAACTCTCAACAAGACTGCCCTGACAGTTAGTTGGACTTAGTGTATTTGCAGGCAAATATATTAACTGCTGTCCAAGTGAAGATTAGAGTTACTCTGGACTACAGTCTCATTGACGTGAATGTCTTCCTACCATTTATGTTGGCAGTAGTAGATCAAACAGTATTTTGCCTCTTATATCCTGAAACACATTCTGAAACTTTGCTTTGTTCCCATATAATTCTAGTTATACTTTTCATGATGCATCTTTTCCTATTTCAGGTGCTCCAGCAAGGAAAGTCTGATACCAGCTACTCATTTATTGTCACACACGTAACCAATGCTGAAAGCTCAGTTCAAACAGAGAAAAAAACCCTCTATTAATTACACTAAAATACTCTGAAAGGATAAAAGTGAATTTGCAGTGATTTGCTGATTTTACTGCGAATATTTAAGAGAATTGCTAAGAAATACCACTTTTGTCCTGGCTTCTTAAGAGAGAATGAAAGAAACTATGAGACAAAATTAAATTCTAGCAAACCAGGGGTTAAAAAATGAGCACAGTATCCAGATGCTAGACTTCCAGAGCTGCTAAGTGTTGACTCAAAGCAGGTAACAGGGAAGAGACAGTGTCCGAGAACTGTTTGCATTTCACTGTACATTTCACAGGTAGGTTTTTGATATAAAGAGAAAGTAAAAGGGATCTTGAAATGACTTCATCTTTACTTTTTAAGAAAATAATTGTAGTATTCTTCTTGCAACATAGTACTAAGATGCCTTTTGTGTTCCTTTTCTCTACAGTCAACATCACCAAATGTATTTTAACCAAAGTTATGTTCCAGGACCAGGTGATCTGGACTAGCATTCACTGAAATGAATGGCACTACCAATATAAGTGTCAGTCACATAGTAAGAACTTAATTCCTTCAATTTACCTATCAGTCACCCTAATAATACTAGTGATGACCCTCAAGACTGCACACAGGAAAACTAAACACTAGCCAAGTGATTGATTTCAGTTCTCAGTCAAGTAAAAAGACCAAGAAATCCTGAACCAGCAACCTACATATAAATTTAACTCAGTGAAACAAAGAGAAATAAATAATTGCTCCTTTATTGATTTTCTATATCATGTTCAAGTCTGAGAAACCTGAAAAGAAAAACATATAGGAAAAGTGATAGGAAGCATCTAGTATACTTCTAACCTAAAATATGTTATGTTGATATTTCCCATGGAATAAGAATTACAAAATTGAGTTGCAGAGATTCATATAATAATAGATTTTGTTTTGACATTATCAAAGGTTTCACAGCACTATTTCATCCTGCCAATTTTTCTATCTTGTATCATAATATTAATTATAAAATAATGATGAATAAGAAAAACTGGAACAAATTAATTTGAACTTATAAGAAAAAATCACTTTGTAATCTTTGGTTAAAATAGTAATAAAATCAGTATGATTCTGGGATAAATACTGTTTTTCAAAAATCAATATTTTACAAAAAGAAAATATATGAAAAAAGGAAATTTTCAATCATCCTAAATAAAAAGTGCAAAGTCATTCAGAATAATTTTAGAAATCATCTAACTCCTACATAAAATATTTCTGTAGGATTCAGAGTAGTGAGGAGACTTTACTTGGCCTCTGCGCATCATTTCTTTCAGTTCATCCTTAAATTCTTATATGAGGAAAACCATCACAAATGAAAAATCTTAATGATTGATCATCATCATTGTGATGGAGAGAAGAGATCGGAGGCAATCAATTCTCAGCATTTTCTTCCCTACATTGGCATTATAAGTCAATGCGTAGATGAACTTTTTTATAGCTATGGAACATAAGATTGTAGTTATTTATTGTAGCTGTTAATCTATACATTCAATTTGATTAAATATTTCAAATACAAGAAATAAAAACTGCAGAGTACAATATCTGAGACTAACCTTACCTAGAAAAAGGATTACATTTTGACTAGCATGTTTGTATGCAAGGCTAGAATGACATCTGAACAGTTTCACCGTATCTGAGCAGCATCAAATCAGTACTGAACTGAGATGATTGATAAGAGAATTTTATGCTGACCTACATAATAATGAAGATGAAAAATTATAGGTCCATTGTTTTGTTTGAATCTAGTGACATAGAAGTGTACTTTGTTGGTAAAAAGCTCTACAAAATCTAGTGGGTTTAGATTCATAATTTTTTGTGCCTTTTAACAGAGATTTTATTATCACTAGTAATTTTGTAGCATGGCAATATACTTTGAAACATAGTAGAAACTTGAATATGTAAATGTGGACTTAGAAACTTAATTTTAAGGTTTTGTTGCTTGACTGTAAATCTTGGTGAAGAATGCACTCATAAAGTGTTATAGCCTCTGGTTGTGAGTAGGAGTCAGCAGGAAAACATACCTAAAAGTTATGACTCTGTCTTGTCAGATGAGTCATTTTGTGTCGGGACAAAGAGGAACCTGTGTGTGGATGACATTCTCCAGGTTCATTAAAGGCCTTTTATGACTCACTAAATTTGGATGTTCAAGCTGCCATCTCAGTAATAGGAACTAAGAACGCAAAAATATATGAAACAGTCACATTAGGTTAAAGTTTGTATTCGAACAAAAATACATTCAAGTAATGGTATTCAAAGTTTCATAAAGCAAAAAACACCAAAGGTTTTGGCCAGAAAGTAGTTGTCAGTAACCACACTGATGCTGCTGCCTCTTGCTTAACTCAGTGCTCTAGACCTGGTCTGACAAATTGCTCCTATACATAGAAAGATTCAGCAGTAGTACGTTTCCTGCCCTATGGGCCTGGGATGGTTCCTGAACACCAACCAGGGAAAAAGGCAAATTTTCTTATGTTCTTTGTCTCTAAGAAACCCTGCACCAATCTAGTATTATTTTGCCAGGCAGGTAAAACAGCTCCTGTGAGAAAGGATGTGCCCAGTATGACTTTCTGGTTAATGGTGTGACCTAAATTTTGCCAAATAGGTGGAAAGATTCTCAGTTGATTTTAATCGGCTTTTCATCAGTGGATTCCTTACAGATTGTTCCACACTCACTACTATGGCAAAAGGAAATGCTATCAGGTGGCAGGAGCACTCGGGAGTCCGACTGATTACCTGAGAGCAGGCACAGCTCTTCTCAACAGTGGGAACACACGGCTTGGCCTCAACCAGCCTTGGAGTGAGACTTGTTCGTACCGCATTTGCTCACAGGATTAACATGGGAATTAGTCAGCTCCCATATGAGCAGCATTACGTTATCCAATTTGCATAGTCTCTCCATGCTCGCAACACGATACCAGTCCTGACAGTAGGAGCTATGTGTTTGGAGCAGAAGGTACAGCGCTCTATCTCCAGTGACAACCATGACGTCTATATGGCAAGGGCAAGCAGAACACTTGACAACCATGAAGTTTGTATAGCCTGTGAATTGTTACAGTGGGTATATTTTGAGACATCAGCAGCCTGTGAGAACTCTTTGCATATTTTCCTACTGGACCTGATCAAAAGAGCAACCAACTTCATTTTGTTGATGAGAACCCTATAGAAATTTCAGATACCGATCAGGTAATAAATAACCATCTCACTGATGACTATAACAAGGACTCTGCCGTGCTTACACTGGACTCCTGTGAAAAAGGCGTGGGTTCCCCTTCAACCTATTCAGCTATGCAACGTCCTCAAATAGTGAAAAGGAAACCATAAAACTGGATGTGATGCACATCATCCCAAGAAATTCTTGCTTTGTGAGTCCCTTGGAAAAATTCTCCCAGCTTCAGAAATACTCCACTTTGCAAAAGAGCCTAAAGCAATCAAACATCGGTTCCATTCAGTTCTTCCCTGAACAATGTCAGGCCTTAAGATGGGAACTTTCCGTGACACATACCAATTAGAGATGGTATCAGAAAATACGCCTCTTATTAAGACCATCTAACAATCTTCATAAGAACTTGTTCTCAGCTGCCTACAACACATAACTACAAAAATCTGTTTTGAAATTTCCAGTGTTGCAAATATATTTTCTACTGTTGTGACATATAGTTTCAACCAGTTGTCAGTCAATACATGAATAAATCTGCAGCCAGAGACTAGTGGTTACAGGTGAGCATAGAACATAGATGGCAAAAATACTGTGTTTTCAGCTCAGAAGAATAGCTACTAAAATGGAGAAATTATTGTCTTGTTTGCATGACTGACTGACAAAAGCAAGAGTTACAATAGAAACAGGAATTATTTGAAAAAGAGTAACTGAAGAGACAGAAAATTCCAGTGATTCCAAAGAAGCAGTTTTACAACCAAGTACAACAATTATTGGGACCCTTCTATGGCAGCAGACTGCATTTCAAACAATGCTTTATCCATGTATTTCAGATCCATTGATCTCACATACTGAAGTACTCCTGTAGAACACTTTGCAGCACCGAGACATCTACTAGTAAAGAAACAAAAATAGCCATTTTTGTATCCATTTTGGATACTCTGAAGTATCATAAACACCAGATAAAAGCTTTTCATAAATGTTATCATTTTAGAAGTCTTTTTTTTTTTTTGATGCAAGATTACTCACTATACCCTGATAATACATACAATATTTAAATTGCGTTGTAGGTTAAAAGGCTAGAGTAAGATATTCTAAAGCATTCCTCAGAGTGGAACAGATGTCTATGAAAAACATAGAAGTTGATGGGTTCTTTCCATTTTTGGAAATCAGGCAATCAGGTCGCCCAACTACGGTTTACAGTGACTTAGCTGCTAGCCCCTGATTTTTAAAAATCTTGGGACAAATATTTTAAACATCTATGCCATAAGCTATTAAATCAAACTCTCAGATGTTCTGGAAAGATTCACAAAGCAAAGCTTTCAAAGTCACCTCTCTCTGTTACAGTAAATTACGTTGTCCATTCCCCTGTTTGATTGGCAGCCTTTAAATCTCTCTTTCCCATTGAGTTTATGCCATGTGAAGCAACTGCGAAAGAAGATCTTGTTTTCAATTTTTCAGGGTCAGGTTGTCTTTCAGTAACACAAATGTCATTCATGACACAATGAATTCGAGACATACCCAGGCAACCAAAAGCAGGGATGTTAACTAAAAGAAAATAAAAAGAAAACATCAAAGGTAGTAGTAGGAAAGTCTACTTAAGCCCAAAACAGGGAGAAGCAGGGTCTGACATAGAAAGACAATATCAGGCACAGATCCCAACATCTTCTCTGCATGATCAGTTTAACAGTGCTACTATTTACAATACAATAATTCATGGCAGGACTGAAAACCCACAGCACTGACACTGCAAAAACATTGACCGTGAACGTAGAACACACTGCACACACTCTGAATATATGAAGCTACCTGACTGAGAAACACTTCCTGTATTTAAGAGTGTTCAGAAAGAAATAAAACACCCTTACTAGGAGTAAGTTAAAATTAAGTTTTAAAACTTTCACTTGGAGTTCTTCTTTTCCTCTCAAACAAGTTTTGATTAAGTAATGGGACTGCAGTTTGTTTTCACCTAGGCCGATCTGTAGGTCAGTAAAGCTAAATCTTTCCTGCGCTGAAGTAACGGCCCTGAAACTTATCTTTTTTATACAAGCATAGTTGATTGCAGCAGAGATGAGATTATAATATGATTTTATTTGAGGTCATGCTTTTGTGTGTCTTTGCCAGCTCTTTCTCTGTTACCATTATAATTTCCTGAGTTATAACCGTCAGTTATCACGATCAAAAGGTTGAGGAGAGAGGTTTAAGTCATGGTCACTCCGCCTTCCCATCTGGGTTAGCTACATATATGCAAAGAGCTATTAAGAAAGTGAGAGAGGGAGAGAGAAAAGGAGGATGGAAGGCTTCACCACACTAAATGAAAAGCAAACAATATGCATATCAGCATCCTAAGGAGACGTACCACTCTGCTGGGAAAAACCAAGACAAAAGAATTATCTGACACAACAGTTCAAAGCATATTGCACCTGTCAAAACGTCTGTCATCTTCTATAGAAATGTGCCATTCTAAAAGAAAAAAGGGAAACTCTAGCAAAGTCACTCAGAAACAACAGACCACTTTGTTTCCTTCCTTCCAGCCAACTCCTCCATCTGAAAGCCATTTAACTCAATGCTAAAGATTGCCTGGAAGGACCAGACAATAGGAAGGTCTCTTTCATTGTCAAGGACAGTTACACTTTGAAGATGATGCTCAAAAGGGGTTAAAATGGGTCAACAAGCAATTGTTGGGTCTATCCAAGGAAACGTGAACAGAACATTGTTAAAGTCACACAAAAAAATCTAAAAGACCACATCTTTAAGCTGGGGAAGTATGGGGGGAGCAACAGAAAATACTGATGTAATCTCACGGTGAAATGGAGATAAAAAACCTAGCAGCATAAGAGGACAAATGGCGAATTTCAGTCTAGATATGGCAGTTCATAGCAACATACATCCAAAGCACAGAAAAGACAAGAGAGATACTAGATGACTAACGGAAAAACAACAGCGGCCCTGACAAAAATAGATGTAATTGGCCCATAACTTTTTCATTTGTCTGCTTCCAACTTTCACAACATTCCCCGGGAATGACTGTGTGTTGCACAGCTAGATAGAATGGCTATATCTTGGGTACTGAAATGGATTTACTCATTTGTTAGTACCAACTGCATTAAAGGAAATAAATGGGAAACTGCAAAAATATTTTTGCTTACGTGCAAATTGTCTAAGTCAATACTTACACAGCCTACTGAAACCTCTTTGTGTGTGCACATTCTCTTCATGCTTACGTGAAAGGTAGATTTACCTTTTAAAAAAGTTTCTAGACTTAATTTACATAAATTTAATTCCTAAAGTAAATCTTCTGTGAAATAAAAATTTATCTAAAGCCATTTATTTATCTAAAACCAATTCTTATTTTTGTTATTGGAAGTCTAATTTCACTATTCATCAAATTTTGGCTTGGTTTTGATTCTTAAACAGAGCATTGGATAGGAATATAGGCACCAAGCCTGAAAAAGCCTCAGTTCAGCAGAACTAGTCATGAAGTGTATTCATTTGCATCTGTATTTGCAGCAAAGAGACATTCCATTACAAGTGACTTCAGACAGGAAAAATGCCTTTGAGAAAAATTTCCACTCTGCTGAAGTCAATGGCAAAACTTCCAGTAACATCACTGGGGGCAAGAAGTCAACTCTGTTATCACACACTTGTACTTCTGAACTAGGTCAGTGATAGTCTTGCATATTTGTTTATCAGACAATTTCTCCCTTTTCATTGTTTCAAACAGGCAGGACAACAATAAGAACAGCAAATTGTCTTTGAAAATGTATAACCAAACTGAATGGGTCCTCGAATTTTGGAAAATTCTTGAATCTGGGGCTGAAATTTCTTACATCTTCCTATATCTGTTAAGATGCAGAACTGGCCTCTGATATAGTGTAACTCTATCTCCCCAAAGTCAATGGACCAATGTTCAGCTACTAAGAATATGGTCCAGGGTGTTCTTTTAGTCACCAATGGTGTTGGACACCAAATGCACAAAGGCCATGAAAAATGAAATTATTTGAGACTTGAGGAAGTTCAAATTCAGGTCTAATTTCAAAATCAAGTTTGGTATTGGTAATCTCTTTTCTACAGGAGTAAGAAATAATGAATGTAACAAACACTATTTACCATTATCTTCTCTCCCATTAAAAAAGGAACTTCAGTCACTGAAAACTGCTATAAAGTTTCCTTTTTTCCCTCTTTGTGTATTTTTCAAATTAAAGAGAGTTATTCCTAAAGTATTAATCGAAACTCAACATTTTCAAGAGTTTGCAAAGACATTTTTCAGATATAAAATATTTTTCAACCATCTTTTTGGCAAACTATTTCATCTCAGTGCCAGAAAATTGTCTTGTAGCAAGCCCTCATCAGTTATTATAGATATGAAAAAATTCTTCTTTCATCTGCTCGGTTTCTTTACTTCACACTTGCACATTAAATTCCAACAAAAAATTAAACACTCAAAAATGTTGAGTCTCGGAGTTTATCTGGCACCAAATATTTCTATGGATGTAAGTTGAATTGAAAGCCCTGTAGACTAATCCTTGCTACTGCACATCCTTTGCCTCTGGATTCAGAAACAGGTTTTTCATGAGCTTTTCACAACCGTATGTGAGTGATTACCCAGTACTAAAAAGTAATGGGAGCAACAGTAGTATTATCAGTGCCTCTTTCAGAATTCACTTTTTTACAATAGGCATTTGTGATTTTTAGGCTTGCTGCAAAGGCAGTCCCTAGACCATTCAGAACAGTGATCAAAATGATCATTACACAATTGCTGGCCTCCTGTGCAATGGAATCATATGTGACTAACCTAGCTTCACAAGAAATGCCTTGACAGAGGTCAAAATACAAAAGTCACCCCCCACTCCCCCCAGCAGTGTGAGGCTCTCAGCCGATGTCATTACTGTGTTTTTTCTCCTCCATCCTCCATTCCCTCTCACATTCTTTCCCCATCACCCACAACACCGTGTTCCACACCCTCTACATTTCCTTCAGGCAACTTTTTCCCCTCCATGGCTCATGAGTTTCAGCAGACGGGAGTCCAGAGAATAAGGGAACCATTGTCCCCTTGTTGGGTTCTGATGTTGAGGATGAGAGCAGACTGCTGCAGCCAGAGGCAAAAGAGGACAAAAGCTACGTTTGGCCTCAGAGATGATGAAATAGGGATACTACACATCTAGTTGTCTTCTGAGGTTACATGAAACCTGTGCATGCTCAGGGCCAGTGGCATCTCAGGAGAACAGAGATGCCAAACTTGTAACACAGCTACAGTGAACATGTGCAAATCCCTGTTTTCAGGATCTAAGAATGAATCTAAATTCACGTTCTGTATAAGATGCCATGTCTTCCTCCTCACTATATTCTGGCTAGAAAATACAGACACAAATATTTTTCTTTTGTTCTGTTTGCTATCATGGTCATGTACTTTTTCTTTTCACTGTAAGAAAAACAGTATCTTGTCTACATCTATTTCTATGGTCCAAAATTGATAAATAATATCTGCTGAAATTTTCACAAAAGAAATTTATCCTAGCATTGACAACTGGTAGAATAATTTCAGCTTTCATATTACTTTGGCAAAGTAGCATGCATGAGAAAAGTGTTTGTGATGATAAATGTGTGTAGACATCACTAACAGCATCATAAACTGAATAAACTGAAAATGTAGTATCAAGTACGAAGACTTTCCATGACCAATGCAGGTTTGATTTTGTTGGAGTTTTTTCTAACTAGAGTATAATTAGGATTTAAATTTCCCTGTGATTGATAGGGCTCTGCAGATAACACAAAAATGCTGGGTCAAATTTTCTGCTCGTATGTCTCCGTGAAAGGCGGAGTTGCACAAGCAGCGATTTTTTCCATTTTTTTCCTTTTTTTTTTTTTTTAAACTTGGCCACAGTCATGTGCTTTTCATATAGGTCTATACACTGTTAAGGCAGAGAAATTCTCCAGAATCCTCTGTTCTCCTATATTCATGTATGAACATGTGCCCAAGAACAATCTTTAATCACAGCTCATTACTCTTCTTTTTAGAAAGACTCAGTCCTCAAGTCAGAGGAAGGAGACAATCACACGTGACTTAAAAAGGCAATTATACTCCATGAATATCAACTAGTTGTGGATCAGAAGGAACAGTTCACATAAAACATAGGTGGAAGTTTTCTGAAACAAACTTAGAATTGTTTCAGGTAGTAAATAACTTCAAAAATTCAGTGCCTTTTAATCAATGACTAAAGGACAAAAGTGCTAAATCCACCTAATTGATAATATATTTGCAATGAAACATTTAGCAAGCTAGTACATTTATGCATTTCAGATACACTTCTGAGGATAACAAGTGGGGAAAAAAAAATAATTAAAATATCACCTTCCGATAGCTGTTTCCAGTGCTTTCATAAGATATCAGGGGTTTTCCTCATAAAAAAGCCTTTTTCCTCTGATCTCAGGAGTGTACACCTGACTGGCACAACACAGTTCACTTCTGTCATTAGTAGAACAAATATAGCTTTGTCCTCTTTCATGTGTCACCATCAAATTGATTAGCTACATTTGTATCTCGAGATTTTTTAGGAGAAGATGAAATTCTAACAGCAAAAAGACTGTGCCTTGATTTCCAAATTTCCATTGAATGCAATACTGGTGGTGATTAGGAAAACATTTTTTTTTTTTTAAATATTTGAACTATGCTGTGAGGATCCCAACTCCTGTAACATTTCATGGGTAAGCTTTGTCCTGTATAGGATTGGTTGCCCTTTATGAGAAATGTGAGTCCAAGAAAACTAGATTTGAAGGTTCTCACTTATCTTTGCCTCTATTATAAAAGTTGTGGTTGAGGGTGCTCTGAGGTATTCACTTAAACATGAAACAGCTGAGTGAACACCATCTCAAGGAGTAGAAAGAAACTCCTGCTCTTTTTTAAGGCTCCAAGAAGCCCGTAATCTTTGATATTTGACCTGAAGCTGGATTCCTTCTTGGAAAAGCCTGGTGACGGACAGGAGGAGGCTCCAGGTGGAAAGGCTCTGTGGCTAAAACACATCCTTTTGGAGAATCCCGGTTATTTTATTCAATCTTCTACCAAAACCTTCAATTTACTAGAGAATTTCCCCCACTATCCTCACGAGAAATTAATTTCTGTCCAATAATAAGAACAAGGAATCACAGACAGTCTCCGCCTGGTCTCTCCAAATAAATCCCCTCACAAGCAAGGTCCAAAAGGCAGGAGGGCCAGTTACACACTGCAAAGTTTTGCCAGTCGAGCCACAGCAGCAGGGGTATGAAAAGCGCGCAGCCAAGAGCTGACGCATAACACCAGCCGAACTCCTGGCTGAGTTTCATGCGGCTCCCATCCCGCTGTCAGAGAAGACCTCTGGCCGCCTGCCCGGCCGACCCAAGACGAGTGAGCCACGTCACGGGAGCCTCAGCCACATCGGCTGTGCCTCCTCGGGGCTCTGCTGGCAAGGGATGCTAACAGCCGTCACAGCACGGCAAAGGCTCTCGGAAACAGAACAACTGACGAGGTCACTGGTAAGGCAGCACGAGCAGGGAAGACAGCAGCTGTAAACAACAGATGACTGTCACGTTGCTTAACACCACATTCGAAGGTCTCCCTTCACTCATTCACAAGAGTGAAGGGAGAAGCAAGGCAAGGTGAGACAAGAAAAGCTGAATTCTTGATTTCTTCTGAGAAGTTCCGCAGCCTCCAGGAAAAAAAATACAAACTGCAGGAATAGGCATAGCAAAAGAAACGGCAAAGCGAAAGAAATGGCAAATGTTGATCACAAAGAACTCCCATCTCCAAAAATCTTTATCTTTAGATTGTCTCTCACATTCAATTTAATATTAAGGTTTTCATCTTCCTTTCATCGTCAAAAATTGCAATTTTTTTTTTTTCCTCTGGATTTTATGCACTAATTAAATATAGTCTGAAAGAAAATATATCTCACCAGAACCAATGAAGATTCCTCACAGGAATTATATGTCATATAAAGGAAATCTATTGTGAAATGTATGATCTTGCCCTTGGAAACAGAGTATCATGTTTGCATCTGAAAGACAGTGTGTCTCAGTTCGAATCGAATTTCTATAGTTTCAAACTGTGCACACACAGAGACATATCGATATGGTCCTCATGGGGGGACTTCAACCACCCTGGCGTCTGTTGGAGAGACAATACGGCAGGGCACAGGCAGTCTAGAAGGTTCCCGGAATGCATGGATGACAACTTCCTCCTGCAGGTGATAGAGGAGCCAACAAGGAGGGGTGCCATGCTCGACCTTGTGCTCACCAACAGGGAGGGACTGGTGGGCAATGCGAAACTTAAGGATAGCCTTGGCTGCAGTGACCACGACACGGTGGAGTTCAAGATCCACGGGGCAGTAAGGCAACTATACAGCAAGCTCTGTGCCCTAGACTTCAAGAAGGCGGACTTCGGCCTCTTCAAGGACCTGATGGGCAAAGTGCCGTGGGAGGCAGCCCTGGAGGGACGAGGGGCCCAAGAAAGTTGGTCCACATTCAAGGAGCACCTCCTTCAAGCTCAGCAGAGGTGCATCCTGATGAAGAACAAGTCGGGCAAAAAGACCAGGAAGCCCGCGTGGATGAGCAAGGAGCTCCTGGACCAACTGAAAATGAAGAGGATAACCTATAGAGGGTGGAAGCGGAGACAGATAGCCTGGGAGGAATACAGAGAAGCTGTACGAGTGACCAGGGATCAGGTGAGGAAGGCTAAAGCCCTGAAGGAATTGAATTTGGCAAGGGATATAAAAAGCAATAAGAAATGCTTCTATAGGTATGTAGGGGACAAAAGGAAGTCCAAGGAGAACGTAGGCCCCCTCCGGAAGGATACTGGTGCTCTGGTTACCCGGGACATAGAGAAGGCTGAGTTACTCAATGACTTTTTTGCCTCTGTTTTCACTGATAAAGCCTCTTGTCTTACCGCCCAAGCTGTGGAAAGAACTAGCAGGGACTGTGAGGATGAACCACCGCCCACTGTACTTGAAGAGCAGGTTCGAGAACATCTGAGGAACTTGAAGGTGCACAAGTCCATGGGACCTTATGAGATCCATCCGCGGGTCCTGAAGGAACTGGCGGATGAAGTTGCCAAGCCACTGGCCATTGTATTCGAGAAGTCGTGGTGGTCTGGCAAGGTCCCCGATGACTGGAAGAGAGGGAACATGACCCCCATATTTAAAAAGGGGAACAAGGAGGACCCAGGCAACTAGAGGCTGGTCAGCCTCACCTCTGTGCCTGGCAAGGTCATGGAGCAGATTCTCCTGGGAACCATGCTAAGGCACATGGAGAGCAAGGAGGTGGTGGGTGACAGCCAACATGGCTTCACCAAAGGCAGATCATGCCTGACCAACTTGGTGGCCTTTTATGATGGGGTGACAGCATCGGTGGACAAGGGTCGACCAACGGATGTCATCTACCTGGACTTGTGCAAAGCTTTTGACACTGTCCCGCATGACATTCTTCTCTCTAAACTAGAGAGGCATGGGTTTGATGGATGGACCACTCGGTGGACAAGGAATTGGCTCAATGGCCGCACTCAGAGAGTAGTGGTCAACGGCTCGATGTCCAAGTGGAGACCGGTCATGAGTGGCGTCCCTCAGGGGTCCGTGTTGGGCCCAGCCCTCTTCAACATCTTTGTCGGTGACGTGGACAGTGGCATGGAGTGCACCCTCAGCAAGTTCGCCGATGACACCAAGCTGTGTGGTGCCGTCGACACGCTGGAAGGGAGGGATGCCATCCAGAGGGACCTCGACAGGCTGGAGAGGTGGGCCTGTGTCAGCCTCATGAAGTTTAACCAGGCCAAATGCAAGGTCCTACATCTGGGTCGTGGCAATCCCAGGCACAAATACAGACTGGGTGGTGAATGGATCGAGAGTAGCCCTGAGGAGAAGGACTTGGGAGTACTGGTGGACGAGAAGCTCAATATGAGCCGGCAATGTGCTCTTGCGGCCCAGAAGGCCAACCGCGTCCTGGGCTGCATCAAGAGGAGCGTGGCCAGCAGGTCGAGGGAGGTGTTTCTCCCCCTCTACTCTGCCCTCGTGAGACCTCACTTGGAGTATTGCGTCCAGTTCTGGAGCCCCCAACATAAGAAGGACATGGACCAGTTGGAGAGGGTCCAGAGGAGGGCCACGAAGATGATAAGAGGGCTGGAGCACCTTTCCTATGAGGACAGGCTGAAAGAGTTGGGGCTGTTCAGCCTGGAGAAGAGGAGGCTCCGGGGTGACCTTATAGCGGTCTTCCAGTACCTCAAGGGGGCCTACAAGAAAGATGGGGAGAGGCTGCTCAGGAGGGCCTGTTGTGATAGGACAAGGGGTAATGGTTTTAAAATAGAGGGAGGTAGATTCAGGTTGGATATTAGGAAAAAATTTTTTACCATGAGAGTTGTAGAACACTGGAACAGGTTGCCCAGAGAGGTGGTGGATGCTCCATCCCTGGAGACGTTCAAGGCCAGGTTGGACGAGGCCCTGAGCAACCTGATCTAGTTGGAGATATCCCTGTTCCTTGCAGGGGGGTTGGACTAGATGACCTTTGAAAGTCCCTTCCAGCCCTAACCATTCTATGATTCTATGATAGTCACAGCTGGATTTTTGGCATATGACATTCAGGGCACTCACAGAACTGTCACTAGCCCAGCAATGCTCACGGCTACCATGTGAGCACACCTGATACTGCCACACTCATCGTGCTGGAAGTTAACCAGGTTGCTCAGATCTGTTGCGCTTTTCCACTTGTTTCCAAAGCCTGACAGCAATGAACGGATTTTTTTCCCTGCCCTCTGTGTATCCTCTCGCTTTTCCAGCTCCCCAGGTAATGTTCAAGTTTCTAATTACCGAGCTAAACCCAACTCGTAGGTCCAATCTAGGCCTCTGCCCATTGCAGAAGGACTGTTCTGCATTTTCTACCTGTGTTACAGAGGCTCTGAACATGAACAATAAAGTTAGGCATCCTGTCTGCGGTATAGAGAAGTAGAAATCTACAGATCTCTCAAGTCAAAGGAAAGATGTTTCATGGATAAGATATATACTTTGGATTTCTTCCAGCAATACGACGATTCCGTCAACCATTTGTGAAAGGAAAAAAAAAAGCTCCTATGTATTCTAGTTATCTAGGATGTCCAAGAGATCATTTTATTTCTTTAGACCATCTAAATCAAACTATTATACGGACAACTGCCCTGTATATTAAAGTACTAGAGATGCATCAGACGATCCACACCATTAAGGTCTTTGAAACCTTTCTAGGATTCTTAGATTACTTTCTCAGAAGATCACACACATTTTATTAGAGACAGTCTCAGTACAGACTATATCAACCTTCCTTTTTTTCCCCTCCAGCTGTTCCACAAAAAATCTAGATGAAACCTTGTAAAAATACCATACTGTAGAAAAAAAAAGACTGAGATTTTCTAAGAAAAAAAAAAATCCACTCAAGCTTTGAACTTCTTGGCTACCTCTTACAGTAACTAAATATGAACTTAGAAAACAATAGTTGTTACCAATGTAACTGAGCAAATAGGCAGCAGAGACTTAAGATACCTTAGGGATTAATGACTGTGCATATAGACGCACTCACGTTAGAGTCAAGCTAGCCACTTCGGATACCAGTGAAACACCAGCTTCAGCATAGACTATCTGCCCAAAACACTTACTAGGGCCCATTTTGCGTCAGTGATGGTGCATTTCTGAAGCTAACTACATTAAAGCAAGCTCATACTCACCATTCTCTTCACCTCCAGGTGAATTGCAGTTAAATGTCTTCCTCTCCTTGACAGCAGAGACCGCAGCAGGCCGCAGCTCCTGCGTGCCATGCAGGAAGGCAGAGATGCTGGGTCAGGTCAGTTTGACATTCAGATGCTGGGGTCACCCCTTTCCTCTTGCCCAAGGCACTGGGAAGAGCAATGGCCAGAAAGTGTCTCAGCCTTGCATGGCTACAAGTAGTCTGTTTGAGGAAAAAAAAGACAAGGTCGTTAGATGATTATTATCATTATTATTCAATTTTTCAATAACTGGAGCACACCTCGGCACTAGGTAGGACAAGAGCCCCACTGCCTTAGTACTATTTAAATAGTGTAGAGTCTTGCATTTGGATAAGAACAACCCCATGTACCAGTACAAGTTGGGGACTGAACTCTTGGGGAGCAGCACAGGGGAAAGGGACCTGGGGGTCCTGGTGGACAGCAGGATGACCATGAGCCAGCAATGTGCCCTTGTGGCCAAGAAGGCCAATGGCATCCTGGGGTGTATTAGAAGGGGTGTGGTTAGTAGGTCGAGAGAGGTTCTCCTCCCCTTCTACTCTGCCCTGGTGAGGCCGCATCTGGAATATTGTGTCCAGTTCTGGGCCTCTCAGTTCAAGAAGGACAAGGAACTGCTTGAGAGAGTCCAGCTCAGGGCCACAACGATGATTAAGGGAGTGGAGCATCTCTCTTATGAGGAAAGGCTGAGGGAGCTGGGTCTCTTTAGCTTGGAGAAGAGGAGACTGAGGGGGGACCTCATTAATCTTTATAAATATGTAAAGGGTAACTGTCATGAGGATGGAGCCAGGCTCTTCTCACTGGCATCCAATGATAGCACAAGGGGAAATGGATATAAGCTGTAACATAGGAGGTTCCGCTTAAACATGAGGAAGAACTTCTTCCCAGTAAGGGTAACAGAACACTGGAACAGGCTGCCCAGAGAGGTTGTGGAGTCTCCTTCTCTGGAGATGTTCAAAACCTGCCTGGACACGTTCTTGTGTGATCTAATCTAGGTGGTCCTGCTCCGGCAGGGGGATTGGACTAGATGATCCTTTGAGGTCCCTTCCAATCTCTAACATTCTGTGATTCTGTGAAATGATAGGAGTTTTCTGGTCTACTCCAGAGCACCATCACCAGCACCACCAGCAGGAGGATGGGGAAGACCTCCCAAAGCAACTTCGAACATCACCATCCAGGTCCGTGCCAGCCTGCTCCTTGGAGACACAGCTGGCCATCCCCATGCCCAGCCAGCAACTGACTCACTGCATCACCCGCTTTCGGTGACAGAGAAGCCACCACCCTCCAATGCCTCTAAAATGGCTACTTTCCCAGGGCTGTCCTGGGGAAGGACAAGAAATGAAGTCCTTAAGAAAAAAAAAAGACAAGATGAGCAGAAAATTTCACTCTCAGAAGACAGAAGTCTTCTGTATTTTAAAGAACAGTGGCTTTGTGCTCTGCTTCAGTGGTTAATAACTGATGTATTTTAAGAAGTTGACTGTTCCATTATTTTTGTGTTATTGATAGGTCTATCTGATTGCAGACAGATAGACCTATCTAGTATATAGAAGTGTTGAGAATGGTGGTGTTGATGGCCTCTTTTATTTGGCTGTAGTGTTTTTTTCCCACTCATTTATAACAAAGTTTTTTTTCCACTTTATTACAGTACACCCATGGCAGCATTTGTACTGTGGTTCTGGGGACTTGGTCGGTCATGCCTTGCAGCCGTTTCAGTGTTGTTCAACCTAATATACAACGAAAACTTGAAGGTATTAGAATTATTGTTTTAGTGAAACACAGATTAGTTCTAAGCTAATCCTAACCCCACTCTAAAACTTGTATTCACCTAAGCTTACAAGAAAAGTAGAACATCTCTCAAGAAAGAGAGATTTCTGCTATTTAAAATTCAATTGACTTTTCAAATATTAGGAAAAAGTTCAACATAATTTTTTCTTGTGCTGTAACATAAAAGAAAAACATAACTGTAGTAAAAAACTATTATTGTACCTATCCTATCCAATAGGTCTGTTTTATTCAGTATTCCTTTTCATAATTTCAATAGTAAAACTAAATTCTTAATAATTCTTTTTCAACTTTCACACAGCTTTTAAGGTGTGGGTTTTTTTCTTTTCCTGCAGACACTTTGATAATACTGTTATTCAAATTCTGACAGCAGACCATTATTACTGGCTAAAACCTTCTCCAGAAAGATCTTTTATTTTGATGTGAGATTATAAGTTAATTTTGGAAGACAGTAGTTAAAAAAAAAAATGTACAGAAATTCTATTACTAAGATTTCTGTTAAAATTGATTGTTTCCTGCCTAGGTAACATGTATCTCTCTTTTCAGAGGGGCTTCTTCAGGTGTTTTTTCCGCACTTCAAATTCACTCCCTTTTCCTACATCAACAGATTAAGTGAAGATATTTCAGGATTTATTGGCACTTTAAAAATTCACTGATAGTGCTCATTTTTATCCCACTCAGCAGGGATATCATGTGCTGTCCTGCACCCAGTGTTCCATCATCTGGGGCCAGTGGCATACCCTGTCTCCTGGGGAAGGCATGACAGCCGACAGTCCCATCTCCTAACTCCTGCTGCCGCACCATGCACCATTGCCATGGCTGGAGGGCCAAGAATGCTACATCTTATGCAAGGACATTTCTTTTTTGTTTTTTTTTTTAAAGTATCAACTGTGAAAGAAACCAAACACAGATGTAAGTCCACTGAACTATCATCAAAAGTATAAAGAAAGATTTATCAAGCCCCAAAT
This sequence comes from Tauraco erythrolophus, assembly GCF_009769465.1. NCBI lineage: Eukaryota > Metazoa > Chordata > Aves > Musophagiformes > Musophagidae > Tauraco > Tauraco erythrolophus. The sequence goes on along the minus strand of NC_141468.1, from coordinate 64,594,070 downwards.
AGAGTTTCATTCTTCACTACAATTGCAGTGAGCCGAAATTTGTTTTAGACTCCCCCATGTAACACCACAATAAGCAGTTCCTACTGTAGGTCTTCTAATATTTATTTCTACTGTAGTCAGAAAACAAGCTAGAATGTCTCTTTTAGCACTAAGCTGAGATGAGATGGCTAAAACAAAAAAACCCCACAGTATAAACAGTTGTTTAATCCAGATAGCATCCAACGGCTTTGGTGCCACAGAGAATATGAATGCACAGAAATGTGATGTTTGACATTTTTCCCCAGAGACCAATTAAAATAAGCAAAGTAAAATGTGCAGAAATAAAATATGTCTAGCAAATATGTTTCATCCTAGCTTGATTTGCCTCACACTATTACACAACAGAAATGGGAATATTATCCACAAATTAAACTACAGATTAAGGACAGCTCAAGTTTATCATTAATAGGTACTACATAAGATATAATGAATTGCAGTGAGTCTCCAATTAGAGTTTTTTCCAGAATAAATAGTCATTAAGGCCTAGACAAATACATATTACAGCCAGAGGGGCTACTGTCATCGTCTTCGACCATTGTTATCATTGTCTTTCAGTGCATAAAGCAATTGCTAAAACCTTACTTTAGACTTAATTTAATTATGAGTTACGCAACAAAACACAAAGGAGGTTCACTGAAATAGCATATAATTAAGTTCAGCGATTTGTTTTCCTTCCCTTCATTCCATCATTATTAAGATTTGATTCTCCTGTAGTTTGTGAAATTTAGTAGCATTTACAACACCAAAGTTCCGAGTGATATGGTTATTCCAGAACAACTAACATTTATGTAAAGACATGGGAATGCCTGCCCCGAAAAGAAGGGTCCGCATCTCAAAATAAATAAATAATTAAATGGAATGGCGAAGCGGCACGCGATATACCAGATTCCTATTGTGAGGCACAAATTCTTCACAACACTGGGAGACATCACAGAACAAAAATACTATTAGAACTGTTTCAAAAGGAACATTTTTGGCTAGGATAGAGACTTTTGACATTATTTATTAGGTTCAAAAATGCTTAACAAAGGCCTAACAATAGTCCTGTGGAAACCACTACATCTGAGGCACTTTCTGTTGTTATGTGCAGGCATTGATTTGAAGATGGCCAGCATTAGTAGAACAATTCCCTCACAGCAGTCAATGCAAGTGAGCATTCATACACACACAAGCAAAAGCCTGTGAACAAACCATATGGAAACAGGAAAAAAAGTAAACATTTATTAACCTCTTTGTGGGGAGATGGGTGGAAGAACAGGCCAGTGGCGAAGGAGACGGTCATGCCAAATTTCTGCAAAAGAAGGTGTTTGCCCTGAGCATTTTTTTCATGGAATATGAAGAAGTCTGGAGAATGTCTCCAGTGCCATGGTAACTGGGGCTGCTGGGGCTGCCAGCACTGTCGCCACCCTCCGTCACCCAGAAACAGTCTGTATGCGGCACAGGTTGCAGGTTTGGATGCTGTTCCTGCCCGCTTCCGTGCCCGTGGCTGAGGGGACCCTGGCAGACGCAGAAAAGAGTGAGTGAATTTCTGGGAAAAAAACTGTGAGGATTTTGCTCAGCAACTGAGCTGACATATAGACGTACACACAAAAAAACCCAGAAAGACCCATACATTATTCTCACTGCATGCATACAGAGATACATAAAACCTGTGTAACGGGTGGAGACAGAAAGTTTGTGAATGATAGAGGAGGATGAAGCGGTGCCTGCAGATCACTTGACACATGGGCTGATTGTCTTCCTACCATAGCAGGGCCAGAGAGTTATCTCCGTCCTCATCAGAGGATGGCTGAGACAGTGACCAAACATCATTTGACTCATAAGGTCAAGGTCTCAAACATGTTACATCGTTGAACAGTCAGGGTAACATCTCACAACTAGATTGCTCAGGTTTACAGCTCAGTTTCTCTTCTTTTGCGTTAACCTCAACATAAGCTTTCTTATGATAGAGATTTCCATTTTCCAGTGCAATCAGTGTAAAAGTTGGTCTTGGAAGAAAGGGAAAGAAACTCCAACCTATGGAAAATACACTTGAAAGATAGGTTTTTCATTTGTGTTTAAAACGTGGTGAATCAGGTAACTGGTTTCTGAAATATGCTACAGAATATTGGCTGATATAAAGTAATCTCAGAAGGGCTTGGTTTGGTGCTGCTGAAGACGAGACTGAAAGTAAAACAGAGCAAGTGAGTCCATAGAGGGAAGGAGGAGGTAGAATGGTGGTAATACCTACCTGGCTGTCACGTTTTGAGGTCAAAACGACCAGTCTATCAGCTCCCAAGTCAGGCGAGACCCTTGGGTCCGACTCCCCCTGCCCTCTCTTGGCAGCTCAGCAGGTCAGAGGGTGATTCGTCTGACTTATTGTGGGATCCGTCACTAATAGACAAACAGGAGGTGATTTGGCCAGTACACCAGCTCCCAAGTTAGACGAGACCCTTGGGCCCGACTCCCCCTGCCCTCTCTTGGCAGCTCAGTGAGTCGGAGGGTGATTCGTCCACTTATTAAGGGATCGTCACTAGTAATACTATGGGCCAGCTCCTTATAATAATTCAAAAGTTTCCGGAAACATGCATATATATTTTATTTGTGACAGAATACAGGTTCGAGGATAGCCGGTGATAGTGACTGACTACAAAAACAACTTTAATTGAAATACTGCAGTGATAATATAAAACGATTACTGATCAGTGATAATATTAAATAGCTAGCAAGATGTTAGTAAGTAATTAAGTAAGTGCACATAACACAGAGTTCTTACCCAATAGGCGTCCCTATGGGGGGGGAGAAGAGAGGTTCAGCCCGTCGACTGATCCCAGGCGTTCCGATGGGGGGGCTTCTCCCTAACATCCCCTTTGTTTGCCGCTATTTTATACTTTTTTCGTATCTTTTAGGTGGAGCTCGAGTGACTCTAGTCATACATAACTTTTATTAGGATTGGTGTAAATTTCTCTCGTGAGGGGTGTTCACGAATTAGGATTGGTGTAAATTGCTCGTTTGAGGGGTGGTCGCAGCACGGAGGCGGGTGGAGGTGTGACTTAGTAGCTGAAGGACACAATTTCGCCATCACTGCTGAGGCAGCGGTTGTGATTCACTTCCCTCAATGGCATTTTTATGGTTATCTTTACCAGGCGCCTCTCATCCCTGATAACAGGGATGAGCCGTGATACCTCCGTACCACTCTACTCCCCATTTCAAGGATATTGAGGCCTTGTTTGTTCCTGAGAGCAGCAGCTGTGCTTCATGTCAGAGCTGCTCTAATATTAGCTGAATGTTCTCCCATTCCCCTCCAATTTCAGTCATTTTCCCACACTGGCCCATCCACTGCTGTCTCACAGCTGAATGGTGCCTGATTAACTTGAGCATTGCCCTTCCGCAGCACCAGAGAGGATCTCACCTCTGCTCCCCTCAACGAGCTGCAGCCTCCTGAAGCTTTGCTAGCACACCCAATACAGCAGTGTCTTTATCCGACGCCTGTGTTGGCCCGCAGGATCTGTGGAGGTTTGGGTCCTTTCTTGACCTCAGCCTGGTAGGGAAACCCCCCTGGGTGGGGGTGACTTGGAAACACTGTGATGGCACAACTCGTTTGTCCTCTCCTCTAAAACGAACTGAAACAGATGGAGAAAAAAGTTAAAACACTATACGGCAGAGCAGCAACCACCAAGCTAAAGTTATTATCATCACCTCTCTTTCTCTTTTACATGAAAACACCGCCTTTCCGGTCTTTGTAAAACAAAATCAAAGATCCTGAGTTTCTACATGCCAAGTGAAGAGGTGGTTCAGTTCATGATTTCTGAGTGCTGGGAGACAGAAATGCTGTCTGCTTAGATCTAGCAGCTCAGCGCCTTCAACATTAGCCCGTAGATCCACAGAGCTACCCTTGAGTCATAATCAGGTTGCGCACACAAAACCCTGAAGATCTACATACCTTGGATTGCTTTTAACTTGACATGAGTTCAACGTTTCTAGCCTAATCAAAACAGCATTTTGTATGGCTTATTTCCATTCATTTCTGCAAACTGGAAGATTTCTAGCACTGGACACTCCTGTTTCCTGTGCAACAGACCTTGACAAGCAACGGCTGAACATTTTCCCACACAACTTCAAGCCTGGTTGGGAGGGACATGCTTCTATAGGGACTGTTCCTTGTATTAAATATGCATACATGAGGTTACTAGGGGGGTAGGCTAAAATCAGTGCTTTAAAAAAAAAGAGTATCAAATATGCAGTTCATATTAATTAGTATGTGCACTTAGAACTGCAAAAAAGTTCCTAGGTGCATTCAACAGTTCTGTATTTTATGGGCATATCTCACTGCATTGCCTTCAAATACAACAAAGCATGTGCTTAAGGATGCCCATTCCTATAGTAAGCTCTAAATTGGGAAAGCCTTGCCTCTGAGGGCAGTTCACGCACACGCTTTTAACCCTGACTGTTCATTTAAAGTCTCAGAAGTGATTTGAAATACAGTTTCTTCTGAATGATAGCTTACTTTAGAAGACCACTTCAACGTATTAGAGTGACTATGATACATATATACATATAGAAATAATAATTGGTATTAAAATATTATAAGTCATTGGTATAAAACTATTAAAACGTGTTTCAGTGATTTTAATTATAAAAAGAGACAATATTTTACAGCTTTCGCTGTACATTATAGCTTGAGGTGAATTTTAAAGTTTTTAACATTTTCATAAATTGTTTACTGCCTGTGCAAATCAGTTTCACGCCTTAAAAAACATGATGATAGCTTCTAAAAGTAATTTTAAAAGTCAAGTTGTTTACTTTCAGTAGTCCAGAAGGTTTTGACCACAAGGTGCACATCAAAAATTTTGAAACCAGTAAACGTGTATTGTAATAACAGAAATCTAAATGAAGAGAAAAAAGAATTTGGAAAGTAGGATGTGGATTTAAACAATCTAAGTTTTGGAAAGAGATTGAAGTCCTCGGTTTATGTGCAATTCAAGAGGAACTAATGACATGAGTATGTCCCAAGAGCTTCTATAGATAAGATTGTAGTAGAAGTGGTAGGGAAAAAAAAATAGTAATAACAGGTCTTATACTGAACTTTTTGTCTGCACATCTCGAGACGTACATATACAATCGATTTGACATTAAAATTATGCCATTAGCTGCTCCATCACTCATTAAGTTCATGTCAGGTTTAAAATACCATTCTGGAGGAGCTGTCAAATTTCTTCCTAGCAATACTTAAATATAAAAAGAACTAAACCAAAAAGAAAATGAAGTGTCATAGCCCAAGACATGCACAAACAGAAAGATGGAAACACACAGGAAGTTTTGAAGCACATTAAGGGTTAGGAGAAGGCCAGGAGCCCTCTTAAAGCTGTTATTTGAGGATTGCCATGGAAATGTACGTTCAAATCCTGTTTTTGCCAGCAAGCACCTGGGAAGTGGTCAGCAAAATAAATGTGACAGCCCTATTCTTGTCCCAAAATGATGCAGTATGTAAAGAGTGAAAATAACCATCTATGCTTGATTAATTAGGTTTGTAAGTATTGTTCAAGAACTAAACAATATTTCTAAGGATTTCAATAGTTCAAAGATTGCCCTATGGCCGCCTGGCCAATACATCTTCCAGCACACACAGTTTACAAGCATTTTTCTTCCCAATATGTTGTCTTCGTTTGGTGCGACATTGTTTGAGCGCAGGTCTATTTGGGTCAGCGTGGTTTTCTTCCCGTCACAGCGGTGGTGCTGAAGACGGCACTCGGACCATACATCTTCCATGTCATTTCAGTCAAAGGCACATGATGCTTCCCAGTGCCCAATCAGGAAGAGTCCGGCGCTGAAACAGGGGGGCATATTGGCAACCTCAGCTTTCTTAATGACAGCCATTGTTCCAGACAAACAAAAGCACGGTTCTGAATATTAGCATGCGGCCTTGTGTAAAGGTCATCTTTATGGCACATTCATCATCGCCCCAAAACAGGGGGGGCAAAACGCTTTAAAAATTCTGTCAAAACCTGTTATTGTCAGAATACGTCTGGAAAGTTGGCAACTGCTGCAAACACAGCGACCGCTTTGAACGGTCCTCCTCCTCCTCAGCGGCGATTCTGCGAGAGGCTGAATGCACAGTGGCAGTGGAGAAAGAGAATGCAAGATAATAGATATATTCTTCCTAACTGCTAGTAGGGGGGCTACTTTAATTAGGCGACTCAATTAAAAAATTAATCTAATAATCTGTAATAATTAGGCTGAACAGCAGTTCTTCCCATAAGGTAGAGCTCCCACAATGGCTCTTGCATTGGCTAACTAGTAATGGGCAGTCAGCAATGATGCTCTGGTTTTGAAGCTCGATAATACACTGTTCACTTGTAAGAGCATTTGAAAATTGAAATAAAAAGGATATAGTACAGGGGGCTAAAATTTTTGACCAACCCTTCAGTAGTCATGAAAATAATGCCATCGAGGTTACACCAATTAAATGACAGTTGTATTACTTATATCAGCAACTGCTTCTCAATATATGACATTCACAGTCTGGCCCTTAGATGGCATGGAAGGGACGAAACCGTTACAATCCTTCTAGAGGTCTCTTTAGTAAAATTAATAGATGACAGGAAAATTCCATTATCAGTGTTCATTCATTTAGTTAAATTAAATAGTTTGACTCCTTTGTTCACTGAACAAATACTGGCTTCCCAATCATTTTCTGCCCCACTAAAGAGAGGCCAGAAAGATAATATTATTTATTGGTCACTTTGGTTCTAACAGCTGTTCAAGGTACAGCAGAATTGTACAGATGCGTATTTAAAATGAAAACCTGAATACAACACATTTCTGTAAAATTTCCTTTTTTTTTTTTTTCTTAAATTTGGGAAAACTGATTACTTGACAGCTGAGCTGTGAAGAGGAAGAACATTCTGCTTCTAGATCAGTTTTACAGCCTTACACCAAGCAGCCCAGGAGGGATTCCTGGGCAGGCACCGAGAACAACACGGACAGGTTTCCACCAGCCTCAAACCTAGCAAAGCACACGGCTGTGCTACTCATTGCTCAACGGAGAGGCTGAAGGCTGGGTGGAAACTGCTTCTCTCCTCACCATGGTGAAGATTCAGCCTGAGCTTGTGGCTTCCCAGGCACCAGAGGACCCACACTTTTGATCAAAGCTCCTTCCTAGCGGCTCCCCTCTGCTCTAATAAATACTTTAACACGTGCTCTGTGGGAGGTGTGCTCCCAAAAAAGGCAAACTGCAGCCCTAAGGAAAATGTGACAAACATGAGATTCAAATTCACTGGAAGCCAAGCTGAATTAATCCTTATGTTCAGAGATCAATACTTTATTAAGGCTGTTATACCTCTATCCTTCCAACTGAAATATAGTCTATTCTATTCTAATTTTGCATTTCAGCACTGAAGAGCAATATATCCAATCCAGTCTTAATCACCATTTAAAAAGAAACAAACCATAACTGGTCAATACAAACTTACTTAAAAGTTCTGCTATGATGCCTGTTTCGCATAGATAACTTTGGGGCAAAACCAGGAACCTCCAGAAGCAGTAGTTCAAAGCAAAGCAGGAGGTGAGGTTAGCAGACCCTGTGCTTTGCTCTCCAGGCAGGTTCTGCTCCCGACCTCACAAGGATTTCGTCGGAGCGTAGCTGAAGCCTGTTCACACCCTGAGCCCCTCCAACAAGAAGACTGCTGCAGGGTACGTGGGCCCAGCCAGCATACCCCTCCCAGAGTGCTCCCCCAGTAGCCTTAGCACAGTCCTGCTGTGCAGAAGTGCCTACCACCTTATGTCAAAGTGCCTGGATGCACAGCTGAGCTCCCTGCACCCAGAAATGCTTCCCAGGGCCTTTTCTTATGGCTTCCTGCTCCCAAGAGCTCTCTCCCAAGCCTAAAACCTTTCAGAAGACATGATGTTCTTGATTGTTGCTGTTCTTGTCTCCCTGGGTGCCTGCCAGGAGCAAAGGACAAGTTTGGTCACTAAACTCTCTATTCACTATTGGCAATAGCTTGTCCCATGCTCCGAGGCTGTGAGCAGCTGTCAGCAGGCACCAGCATTGTCCTGCTGGAGGGGGTCAGAAGAAGGGCTGGTGCATGGGAAGCAATCCCGTTGCCACGGCTGTGCCAACATGTGTCACTGATACCGCCACGGAGTGGGAAGGGACCCTTGCTGTGGACCTCCCACTAACCCGCAAGCATTTCAGCCCTGAAGACCAATGTCACCTTACAAGCAGGTGGCCCCTGAGAGGTGCTCCCTGCTCTGGACATGCATCCCTGCATCCAGGGGACATCAGGTGGGGACAACCTGCCGGCAAGTGGTCAGTCCCCGCCACCCCTACCAAGGCTGCACACACCACCCACTTGCATTCCAGGCGGACACCCGCCTGCCAGTCAAAGTACACCCACACAGCCGCGTACGCAAGGATTTGGCTTTCACTCAGGTCATACTAATGAAAACCCAGACGCAAAATTAAACATCCCACGCAACAAATATTTTTGTTATTATTAGAATGACGAGGTCAGCTTCTGCATTGACTGCAAAACTGCACTTGTTCAAAGACCAAGGGAGCAGCCAAATAGACAAATGTGCATGGACATTACATTGAGGCATAGGGTACTTTCCTATTTGAACCACAGAACCAACTGTGTGTTCACAGCTGGAATTTGCTTTGGCAGTAGGTGCTTATTTGCTGAATTAGTGAATGCCTGAGTTTGAGTAACTATCTCAGAACAAAAATTAGATAGCTACAGAAAAGAGCGACCACATCAACACAGCCCAGCTGTCAATACCCATATCTCCTTTTTATAATTTTTTCGGAGACATCAATTTCTTCCTGTCCCCAAAAGTCCTGTCTTTCAAAAAAAAAAAAAAACCAAAACCAATCAAAAACATGGGCTTAGTAAAGTTTTCATTATTAGAATGGGGAAAAAACATTTCCTCCCTCCAAACTCATTGTTTGTCTTTAAGCCTCTGCGTTTTTTCCCCACGATACAGTTCATGAGGATTTCCTTAGCAGATGGTAGGTGCCAGAAACAACTTTTGAGTTATGGAAAACTGTCATCTGCACTAAGCAACCAGAGAAAATAAGAGTCCTGTCTTGCAGCTACAGCCATATCACACAGCTATATCAATAAGCTCAGACTTTACTGAGTCTAATAGCATCTATATGCTTACTTGTGACCATACATACATGTTCACAGGACTGTTACAAAATTGCATGAGACCAAAGCTACATGGAGAAACAAATACACTTTTTGGCTAAACTGTGACGGTCCGAAACTGAGTCTTTTTATACGCAAAATTAGCAGACCACAAATACCTGTGTTCTCATTCTTCTGTGCCATAAGGGTATCACTATCACTTAAGCTGCTAGGAAACCATCACCCCTTCATACACCCCTGGTTTTGTCATCGCTGTCACTTTGGTCATTTCTGTCAATCACAGTGTCTCCCACGTCATGTGTTTGGCAGCTTTACCAACACAATAAATAAAATCAACCTAGTACAAACATTTATTCTATTTAATTGTGGGGATATGTATAGACTTAGACTCCCACAGTATGTGCAAGTGTTTGACATCTTTTCTGACATCCCTTATTCTTATCATAAAGCAATCTGCTCACCAGTCACTTTGCTTGTGTTTTTGCCAACTTTCAGCAGCATTGAAGCACATCGCCAAAAAGAGTCATACAGCGTAAGCTGGTCTCATATCCATAGATAATTCATCGTAAATTCTTTGTAAAATGCAGAGAACATTATAAATGGAACAACATTACATGCTCTCTGGCAAATAGAAGAAAACCACAAGACCTGTTTACCATCGGTCTTTTTCAGGTACACTTGACAGGCGATACAAAAAGCTGACACTGACAAGACATCAAATGGAATACGTTTAAAGGTGGCCAGATCAAATAACAAGCAAGGCATTTTATGGCATTAGGATAAGCACAGGTTTATGAGGCCACAGAAGTATTGACAGCACAGTAACGGGATTAACCTTATTTGTGTCAAAAATCCCATCCCTACATGCCAAGCCATTTGCAGCTAATTGGAAGCAACCTGCTTTAAACTCCAACCACCAGACACAACCCAAAAGCCTTCCAGGGCTCCCAGTTAAATTGTTTTCGAGTGCTGCAGCAAATGCATGAAACCTAGACCCGTGTAAGAAAAGTAAGTGCATCTGAGATGTTGCCTGAGGAGGTTGCAGAGACCCCCGCCTTTGGAGGCCTTCACAAGCCCATGAGACGAATTAGTCAGGAGCAGTACAACTATGGCTGATCTTTTCTTCATTTGGGGCTTCCAGACATCCGGAGGTTCCCTTCAAAAAACAAGCTCAGTGGCTAATGCTGATTTTGTGATAAATTTTCTTTGGAGAAAAATTATAACTCACAGCATAGAGGTTTGCTCTCCACCCTAACCTAATTAAAATCAAATTCAGGTTGAATAGCTTCCTGGGAAATGGACACTAAAGCTTTGGCTGAGATTCCCCCAGAAAAGGGGTTGTACAGTCCCTGCTTAATCTCCCATTTAAACCATCTGCTTGAACTCAACTGCTTGAGAATGAAAACATAAAGTGTAAATAAAACACAGGGCAATACAGAAAAAAATATCCAAATTCTCTTTCTCTGTTTCCTTTTTTCATTGTTTATGGCCCTGAAACTGCTAATGTGTAACAGTAGAATGATGGTGGAGTATTTCCCAAACTATATTGAGTTAATGGCCCATTTCAGCATAGTGAAGATGGTAGCAAAACCAAAACATCCATTTGTGATGATTCAGCAAATAAAGCTGACAAAGATGAAAAAAAGCTAATTCAAGAAGTATTTAAGATGTTCTTCTTGGAAAAATCCCTATACTCTGATTGGAGATTTTTTATTACTCTCTATGTGAATGGACTTAGAAAAAAATAAACACAGTAATGTTTTGAATACCCAACCTAACACTTAGAGGCACATATAATCACCACACATCTCCCACTTAATCTCTCATTTAAACCAATTTGGTTCATATAATCTACATAAGACGTGTATTAAACAAGGATGAGAGCAACACAATTCAGCTGTTCCTAAAGTAAGACGCATTTTAGCCTAGCAACAAAATAAACAGCATAACCTATCCAAATGGATGAGTCCATCAGCTCAGCAAAGGACTGTGCTATGATTTAAGAGGATTGGATAAAGTAACCAGCTCAGGTCTTAGCCAGAAATGGCTGCATATCTCTGTACCCATAATTTATGGCAATTTATAGAGATTTTTTGCTAGGCAAGCATTCATCGGTTCCCTAGATGAAGGTCATGGCAGATCTTGTGCCTCAACACAAAAAGAAAGCTTTTTGTTATATCTAGGCTTCAAAGCTCTTCTCTTGCTGGTGGTATCAAGGAGGGGTTAAGCTAAACTTAAAACCTACGCTTCAATGTCTGAATGTCTGGAGTTCAGTTCAATGAAAAAACCCACCCTTTTCCTACAACATAACTTCTTTCCTAAAAAAAATGTTATGCTCGTCTATAGTCTCTTTTAAAAGTCTGGACACTTTGATAAGGTTCTTGTGAAGCAAATTTTAAAAATAAAACTCTTCAGTGAGCAGCAGAAGTACCAAAGCACAGCAACAGATTAATTTTCAAATAAGGAATCGTTGTACAACCCATCCCTATCTCCAGTTCAAGAAACAGTAAATTCTGATTCGAAGAACATTTCTGCCAAATTTCAGTCTTCCAGAGCACTTCAGGCAAAACAGTCAATATAGTAAATCCTATGTTTCCCACGATGTATGGTGTTCCAGCTGATTACAAAAGAAAAACTGTATCATTTGAAGATTCATTAGCTATTAACACAGAGATGAAATAATTTATGTTTTATGCAGCTGGAACAAAAGATGGGATATTGACCCCGACATAGATTCTTGGACTGTTCACCTCCTTCATACCGAACTGTTTTTCAGATTTTAAAGTCTAAAGATCACCCTGTATGTTTAATGTATTCCACACACACAGTAGGAACAGAAATTACAATTGCCTAATTGCACTGTAAAAAAAAGAACACACATACTTTTAGTAAAATACTCAAATAAGAGTCAAAGAGATGAGCAGTTGTGTATGGTGAAATCACTACAAAAATCATCTTTTGGATTAGAAGTACTTTATGAAGAAACTGATTTGCAATGTTTTTCCATCACTGTCTTAGGGTAACATCTGGTGTTCTAAAAAAAAGGACTGCTCTTAACGTTCAGGTATTTTTGGCTTTGTTCTTTGTGACCTAGTATTGTTAATATGCCTCTTTTATTTTTAAAATAAATTATTTTGCTATTAAGCATATGCTTTTATACATATATGTGCACGTCTGGAAAATGGCATAGAAGTGTGTGTGTATGTATGTATGTATATTGCATGTTTATGTGTCCTGGTTTTAGCTGGGACAGGGTTAGCTCTTCTTTTTAGCAGCTAGAAGAGCTCCGTGTTTTGGTTTTACTCAGAGGCTCGCTCTGAGAAGAACGCTGATAGCAAGTTGATGTTTGTGGTTGGACGTGAGACTCCAAGGACATTTCAGTGTGCCGGAGTGCAGAAACACGGCGGGATAAGGGGGGAGCATAGCTGGGACAAGGGGGCCACGATTCCCCTTGTGATTTGTGGTGGAACTTAAGATGGAGGGCCAAACTGGCCAATTAGTATTCCATATCATGCAGCGTCATGCCCAGTATAAAAGTGAGGGTCAGTCAGACAGAAGGGCTTTTGCGCTTTGGCTCTTTCGCCGCTTTTGCTCTTTTGCCATTGCTGCGCTTTTGCTCTATGGCCTTTTTTTTTTCTTTCTCTCTCTCCCAGCACTCCCACTCTCGGAGTACTCTCTCTCTCTCTCTCTCTGCCCCTCTCTATTTCGGGGCCTCGCGTTCGTCCAGGATTGCAGTTTCGGGACGAGACGGGCTTCGCATACGAGGGGGTGGTGAGCATCTACACTGTGTATTTAATCATCTGTATTAAATTGTTCTTATCTCAACCCACAGGTTTCCCATTTTCTCCTTTAATTCTCTCCCTCATTCCTGGGGGCGGGGGAGGGTGAGTGACCGGCTGTGTGTGGGATTTGGCCTAACCCACGACAATGTGTAAATGTGAAAATGGACATACTTTCATGCCATCTTCTCCTCCCTTCAAATTTGCAAAATGCCTTTACACCTCACCTAAGGCTTTAGGAATTCTGTTGAGTTTTCCTAATAAATATTTATCCTCTTCTGGATTTTTCTGATGAGAAAAGAGACTATTACCCATCACATTTGGCAAGCACTCAATTTTATAAATTGCAACAATAAAAATTCCTTGCAAATCCTTATGAAATATCTGAGGGACTTTTTCCAGTCAGATGAGCAGAGAGTTCTGCAGGTTCAGGTGAGCAGGTGGAGCACACTCAGACAAATATCCGATTAGGTGCTGGTGGTTTGGAGTTACCTCCAGAAGCTAAAGAGATGCAGTGATCTGAAAATCCAGCCCTCTAGCAGTCTAACCCTAGCAGCGCACTGAGACATGGACAATTTCTCCAGCAACCGCCAGAGGATAACGGTCCTAATTATCTGCTGGACCCATATCTTTCTGAAAACAGGAATATCTCTCCCTTTAACATGGATCGGGAAATCACTGAGGGAAGATAGGGCAAGCACTGGCTGAGCAAAAGAGCCATCAAAGACCGAGGAGATCACAAGAGCCCAGAAATGCAGGTGATGCACGGCAGGGCTAAGGGGAATATAGCATATCCCCCCCATTGCACTTAATCAGATCAATGCAAGGAGAAATAAGCAGATAAGGAAGATCACCAAATAAAATGTGCTGGTTTACTCCTTCCTCAAAAGAAATACTCAGTGCCAGCGGCACTGAGGGTTAGTGAACTTCTTTCTCATAGAAGAGATAGAGCCGGTAAAAATGTGTTCCCCTGATCACCTATGGGAAAGTATCATGCTCTAATGAAAACTAGTGCTATTTACCCCTGGCCTATCATAAATAGCGACAGGAGAAAAATGGAACATGGGATTTGCATGAGGGCTGACGTGAGGACCCCGAAAGCCACGTGGCATTCACCTAGCAGCTTCATCGGTGTTGCTGTGCCGTCTCGGTGGCCCTCAGCTACAGAAATTACAGTGTTGCTTGTGAACAGCCAACAGTGTAAAGCCACAAGGATAAGCCACACGTGCCCGTTTGCTTATAAAGAGGAATCTCAAAAACAATGAATTGTAAAGTATTGCTTGAAGTTCACTATGTAAGAGGTTTTCATTTCTTTTTGCTTTTTTTTTAGTGGAGGGAGGAGGTCCTGTACATGTTCAGATAAAATCCAACAGTAAGAGACATCTACACAATGAGAATCCTGAATCAAGACCTCACATACCACATTTTGCATAAGAAACTTGGTCTTTTCTTCCTGACAAGACAGACCCAAATCCCAAATGACTGTGATTGATTCACCTGCAAATTTTCCCTCATGCGGGTCAACTCTGCATGCAGTCCTGCTTTCACCTTGCCTTTCCTCTCCAACCCCACGTCTGCTGCAATCAGTCTGACCACCACCTATCTGGGCAGACTGCACAGCTTCAGAAGGGACCTGGCAATACCTTTGCTGCTCATCAACTTTTTCTCCCAACTCTTGTTAAAGGACACGTGAGAAAATTCTCAACTGCCACAATTTGCCATAATCAATTAAATTTTAATTTGCAGATAGTTCAAACTCACCCAACTTAATTTTGAATGGCACTAAAGCTCAGCAAACCTCTGCTTGGAAACTTTCAGTGCCTTTGCCATTCAGGCACTGTTGGGACAATATGAAATCCAGAAAGCATACAAGTTGCAAAGGCAGCATTGCTCAAATTAATCTTACCCTCCCTTACTAAGCTCCTCTGGAAAAAACACTAACTCATTTCAGGTTTGAGTATTCTGAATCTAAAACAGCTCTTATCTTAACTTGCCTATGTGAGATTTACAAATGAGAAAAGAACAAATAAGAAGTAATTTAAATTTTAATTTAAAACCCCTCCATTTTCTTATCCCTTATCAAACTGCCAGCATTTTTCCTGCTAACAATGAGCCGAGTGTCATGGGCACAGCACAGCCCCCTACCACAAACCAAGTAATCTCTTTCATCTAAAACCCTGATCCCTTTAATAAACAAAATACGAAAAGGCAGTCAAAATTACGCTCTGGCTTTATGAAAGAAGCAGGGAAATCCTCAGAGCACAATCCCCTACTTGTTATTTTCACAGCCCACATGACCCAAAGTCATTCTGAAGGATAAAAAGAGAGAGGCTGCCACCAGATCTCTGCCATGATTTTTCCACAGTTCCCAGCCTTAGCCCATCTGTTATGCAGCGGCCACATGAATGGCATGTGTCAAGAGAGTCATCACTGTGCAAACTGCCCAAAGAAATCAACCAGCCAACTTCCTTTTGCTTCCATGGCTTCAGCAATTGTTGCTGAGTCGGCCACCATATGGTGAATAATTAGTTTTTCGACCCCACTCTAGAAAAATGTTCGCTCCATTGCCAGGCATTAGCAATATGTGTGTTAATGAACAGCAGATGATGAATGCCTATACATTAACAAAAGTTAAGATTTTCCGGCAGCAAGCTGCGCTCACCGCAAGAATCCCGACGACTCTTAAGGCACCGAGTGATGGACAGCGGCAAGTCGTGGCTGAAAAGTACAGTACAACCAAATTTCTCCATTTCTCAAACACAAAGAAACTTTGCCACAAACCATCCTGCTCCTCTCATCTTGCCGCTCCCTTTCTTAAAATGATGAATTCAATCCATGTAAAGGACTGGCAATGTAGAGCTCTCAAACAGACATCTTCTGTTCTCGGGCAATCGAGGTACATTGTGTAAATAGCCAGGACTCAGGTTCCTCCACATTTCTCTTTGTCTGAGTGCTTGATGCATACGAATTTATACTGAATACCTGCAGTGTGCAAGCCCCTTGAAGAGTCAGTCCCAGACCTCTGAGTAAACACTCACCTCCAAGGACTGAGGCTGGTAAATATGTCTGATGGTTCCATCAAATGGACTTAAAAGCTCAGCTAAGACCACTAAGCACATTTCACTCCCTGAAGTGACTTTTTTTTCTAGCCCTCTAATTAAAAAGAGATCTTGCCTACATTCCTGTATAGGATGAAATAGCCTCATATTGTGCAGACATCATGAACTGATGATCACATTCAGGAGAGCTCATGATTCTGGCTATTGTCTGTCATTAATAAAGTCCCAAATGCACCCCAAAGCCATTTTAAAACAAAAGCAACTATTTACAAACAGACCTGTAAGTAATTAACTACTGCTGTTTGGAACGACTGCAACTCTGGCATATACATTGTGTGTAGTACAAAAATGCACGTTTTAAGATGAGTCACAATTATAACATATTAGTTAAAAGCTACTCCTCAGAACACAGGGGATAGTACAGGCAGTTGACACCTCAGTTTCCTTCACGTAGGTTCAGTGGTGGAAGGCACAGAGTAAACCCAGGTGTGCAGCTTGGTGTCAGTTGAGATCCTGTCACTGTCAAACCTTGGGCAAGTCATTCAACCTTTCCACATCACAGGGTCAAGCTGTGCCATGGTACAGATGGTGCCCAACTCCCTCCCCAAAACATCTTCTTGGCCATACAACTAAAGCAAACAGAAGTCAATTGGACCACAAAGGCTAGCTGTGCGCAGGTCTGAACTCACTTTCTGGGTCTGAATATCAGGCAGGTCTTGAAATCTGTATCTGGACTTGTTATTTCATCATGTGTTAAGCCTCTCCATTAGGCAGGCAGCTTTTTCCCCAAGACTATCCCTGATTTTGGACACAGCTGACATGCGTGGGCAGTGCCGATGGTTTTGGTTTCTCTTACATCTTTATGAACAGAAAGCAGTTGCAGATTTAGCTCCTTTTCATGCAGTCCCAGGCACTGATTGCTCTATTTAATTTGTGTGTGAGTATCAAATGGAGAAATTATCATTTGACAGCTGAATGCTCCACTAAATCTTGTTGATAACCATTGTTAGCACAAGCAAGAGTTCATTCATCCTGTTTAGTTCAAACAGTGGTATTGCCTATGGAAAAGTGGATTTCATCTGTACCTGTTCCTTTCCTATTATTCTTTTTATTCTCTTTTTTCACTACCTGCAGGAATTTAAAGCTTGCAAGAGAGCAGGACCACAGAATTATAAAGGTGATTTAACTGATGGCAGAAGTTCCTTGGTAGCACCTCCCTATAGCAAACACTCACATATTTTGGATGCAACCAGCTTCTTTCAGTGGACTTTTCTGAGTGGTTTGGACCTTCTAAGGACAGTATTTTAATTTTGATTAACAGGTAGCAATGACATACAAAGAACACAGAGTAGAATTATCTCCAAGCAGCAAGAGGTGGAGTGTCAGTTCTCAGGTATGAAAGCTCTGGTCCAGTTTCCAGGCCAAGTTTGACATCAAGGTTGGCAACTCCAAGATACAGTTCCGTAACTCACAAACTTGCAGACAAAGCTGCTTTAAGACATTCCTGTCGTCTATGCTTATCTGTGCTACTGCCTTCAAACTGCTTCCACCATACTATCAGCTGTCCGTGATTAGGGAAATGTTCTGTGTTAAAAAAATAAATCATTAAAAACACAAAAAATACCTTGGAACTCCACCTCAATTGGTAACTAGCTGAGGCATGAGTTGCATTATGGAAATTGCCAGCATTCAGAATAACAGTGAGCTGTGCCAATAGGTATGCCTAACAACATATTTGGTCAAAGCATTAGGCAGTTATTCAAGTCTTTACATTAGTAAGATTTTTATGTATGCAAAATACATAGAGAAAATACATCAACTGTTGTCTTTCAGTTTTCCAAGGTCTGAGAACATTTGCATTTTATTTAAATGACATTCTGATCCTTTGTGATCAAATTGATACCATTTCTACCCAAGCCACTGCCTAATTCCCTGTAAAATTACTTGCCTGGTAAACAAATATCTATTTTAAAATATAGATTATGATTAATAGAAAGTGAATCTTCAAGAAGTTTATGATCCATCAGCTTTGATTGTGTTTGAGACAGTATTTCAAATCAAATTCCTCCCTTCTTCAGGCAAAAGTATGCTCCCCAAGTTACAAGATTTTAAATAACACAGGGAAAGTTTTTAGCCTTTTTTAAACCATTTAAGGAGAGATATCCAACGCCTTGTGGATGTCACATCCCCTGGTCATGACTGGTCACAATGGATATTTCAGTGTCCCTAACAAGGTGGTATGTTTATCTCTTCACTTTGTGACATAGCCAATTTTCCAGCACCAACAAAACAGTAGTCTATATTATCTGCCTACTGTCATAGAAATGTTTCTAAAAACCTAATCATCTAAAGTATCCGGCCAGGAGACCAGCTACAGCAGCTACAAAAGCTAACCATATTTTACTGAACAATATAGCATGTTTTCCTGTATTACTCTCAAATCTCCAATCCATTCCTGAAGAATGAATATGTATATAATTTTTTTATCACCCTGGAAAATCACGAGGCAGACCAGGTTCCTTCAACCCTCCGTGCAGAGAGGACTCTCCATGGCTGACCAGGTACTGTGTGAAATTACAGGCCACAGAAAAGCTCTTAAATAGGAACTGAAATGATTGGCATGGCTTATCTTAGAGAGGAGATAACAGTATATATGATATAAGTGCACACAACAATAGACCGCCTAAAAACTGGGAGCTTTTATGAACATCGGCTCAATAGCTACAGAAACAAGGGGACAGTCTGTTGCAAAGTGCCTCCAGTTGCTATAGTGCAAATACAGTGACATTTTTCTAAATACCAGCCTTGGAAAACACTTTAGATGCAACATCAGCCTGGGATCTTATCATCTTACGTGTCAACAGTAATCAGAAAGAGAAAAGTCAGTCATTTCAATGGCAAGCAGTGTCTTGAGATGGTGGTTTTACTAACACTCGTGGAATTCTGTTGGGCTTTAGAGAGTTTGTAGACATGAAGATATCAGGTAAAAACAACATGTTTGCACAAATAGAACTACAGTTCAAAGGTTCTCCTGCAGGATTTTTACTTCTATTGATCATAAGCCATACAGGACAAACACATATTGGTTCTAAGATGCCAAGAAACTATATGGCAGCGAAATCTGGAAAAGATAAATCTTGTTTGCTAACTAATTAAATTCAAAATCAGTGTGACACCTTGAACATGGAATCTTTCACGCTATTTTATCATCACTGTTCAGGTAGAATTAGAATTTAAACAATGGGTGCATGAGAAATCTATGAATGTGATCCTTGTGAAGAGAGTAGAAGAAGGAAGAATTAAGTACCTTTATTATCTTTACAGGAAAAAAAAAATAAATTGGACTTTTAAAAAGAGTGACATATCCCCAGAATAAAGTGAAAAACAGCTAGAGTTTGTATAATGATGTAAAAGTAAAAAATATTCTCAGAATAATTGTATGGACCACAAAATCATTGTGCAGTTTAGAAAGTTTAACTGTTTTCCGAAAATTAGAGAAATGGAATTAAGATATCTTTAAAACCTGCTATGAAAATCTGTGGCATATCTTTTTCACATGGGCTGTGAAAAAAAAGTCCTTCAATTTCAAAAATAATATCTTTCAAAGTCATTATGTAGTTGAGTGATCTTAAAAGGCCATATAGAGGCAGCCAAAGAAAATTCCTGACATGCATTTTAATGGCACTGGTGTAGTGGCATTTATAGTAATGTTCGAGATAAGCAAGAAGAAGGTATAGCTTTATTTTAATTATCTTTGGTTTCTTTATCTATTTTTAGGACTATTCTAGTAGTTAAAGAATACATCCATCTAAAAGATACAAATTTTCCCAAGCATTTAAAATGCTGAAATATTTGCCTAAATAAAGGCCTTTGAAGCAAAAGGGCTAATACCTTCGTCCAGATGAATCCAAATTTTGCCAAAGAGGGCTATGCTGGCAACCTGCCAGGAGCTTTAAGGCTGAAGCTAATTTGCATGAAATGGAGGAAATTGCAGCTGCCCTCAGAATTAATATGGAGACACAGACAGCTCCAATTGAGATAGAGCATTGCATAACGGGATTTGTGAATACAAACATGCCACACTTCCTTATTTAAGATGAAAGTAGCTATAGGCAACAAAGTCTCAATGAAAGCTACTTAAATACCTTTACCTCCACCTTTCGGGTCCAATGACCTCATTTCAAAGCCAGGTGGAGGCTGTCACTAGACCACAAATGGAAATGAAAGTTGATTCCAGAAGACAACTACTTTCAGAAAAAGTGCTTGAGCATAGGATTAAATCCCATTCAAATACTCTCCTGGAAAAGAATACAACTCAACACGTCCTTAAAAGCACTTTAAAATTCCTTAATCAGGGCCTCAAAAAACTCCTCCTACTCAGCCCTTGTTTTCACCACCAACACGTGGTGATATGGCTCAGGACCATGTGAATCACTGAAGCTGGATACAAGATGCTCACACGTCTGCTCTGAACAGCTCTTGAAAAATTGCATCAGGTTATTATTATTTTCATCATACTGACAGTATTTCATGGTCTTCATATAAAGTCTCTTAATGTTATTTTTACGTTTTCTGCAAGATGTCTAACTGCTGTGTTTGCTTAATTTCTCAATTTAATAACTTAAGTACTATTGCTATGACTTGCAATGGAGAAAAGACATACTGCATTAGGTTTCCCTCATACTCCTCATCCTATACAATGTTGGGTTGACTCTCAGAAATATGAAAACCTGTTTACTGACTGATGTGCACAGACAAGTACATCACAAGAGGTTAAATGCACAAAGACAGTCTCAAATGCTGAACAGAAGGACACTGGCTGCAATTCTCAGTAACCAGAACTGCCGTTATCAGTCAATTACTACTTATTGTCAGTTTGATCTTGCTACATCCCTTCAAGAGGATGGGTTGGTTCCTCACTCCTGTAATGCATATTGTCTCAGAACAAGGTCCCAATGAAATTGCACTCTTCCCTTTCTTTCCTGGCTCTAGCAATTAGCTTCTCCAATATTCAGTATTTCACTGAATACAATCATTGCTCCAGCAAGAAAGGCCATTTACAGTACGGTCAATTGTTCACTTTTTGGCACTTACTACAGAGGGTGCGAGGTCTCTCCTTTATTAAAGGAACACTCGTCTTACCTGTGTCTTAGATTAAGGCTCTTCCCTCCCCTCTCCCT
Source organism: Tauraco erythrolophus (assembly GCF_009769465.1). Lineage (NCBI taxonomy): Eukaryota > Metazoa > Chordata > Aves > Musophagiformes > Musophagidae > Tauraco > Tauraco erythrolophus. Next base: position 64,572,882 of record NC_141468.1, on the reverse strand, counting down.
TCTCTTTTTCCCTATTCCAGTCTGCAATAGCTTTAATCCAGCCCTAACCAGATACCCAAATTTTGCTTTACTTTGCAAGAGATTCATTGCTATCTTTCTGTAATTTTGGGCAGCCACATAGGGTCACTGGTCAGTGACAAGTACTCCTGTTTCTAAGGTAGATATCTAAAGCAGAGAGCAGGGAACACCTGAGAAGGTGCTTATATTTCTCGCCAGTCTACAGAAAGATAGCCAAAGTCCGGTAGAAAAAGTAACACATCAATCTAGAAAAATTAATGGAACAAGACTGAGCAACTACTGATTTCTGCTATCCTATTTTCTTGTGGGACTCCTCTCTCTCCACAAGTCCACATATTTTTCTGATAAACCTGCAGCCTCAGTTGATGAAATGAGGAGGGCTACCATGTTCGTGTGCTTTACACAGAATACAGGATTCCCATGTTCTCAGACAAAGAGGATATATCTGGGCAAGGGACATACACTAGCACTTCTAGGAACAGGCACGTACTCACACAGGTATCCTGCAGCTGTTGGATGTATCTCTACAGATATGCAGTTTCTAGGTTTTTTATCCCCTTGCTGGACTGGCATTTCTGGTGTCTCTTCTGCTGAGTGTAGCTGCATAGCAGGACTGCTGCAGCATACATGGGGGCTCTTCCTCTGCTGGCACACCAAGTTTCTCGTGGTCTGGTGCAACTCCCTCTCCTGTGAAATGCTGCACAAATCCTCTACAGACCATCACTCTAACCAGATTTTTCTCTATCCTTTCCTTACTTACCTTTCCTGTCGCTTTGGCATTCTTTATTCCACCATGAAGATCTCCTTAGGGGGGGTTTGCTGAAGCCTTTGTTTCATAATGAGGACACCTGGGATATCTCCAGAACCACAACATGGTCAGTGGTCTACCTGTCACCCTATTCTCTCCTTCCTGCTTGTAGAATAGAGATTTATGCTTCACCCCAAATCTTACCTGATTAGCTGAAGACGTGGGACCCATAAGTCCTTCCAGAAACTTCAGTTGGCAGATTCAAAATAATCACGTATCAGACCTTTGGTTGGATGATGGGAACAGCCTTGTAAGTTGCATCTGCTCCTCTCCTCCTCCCATCTCAGCTCTTTTTCCTGAGTCCAGCAGGTATGCAGCCTTTAAATCATGATTTTATCCATCCCATATACTGGAAACCATGTGTTATGCCCCCAAGGATTTATGAGGAAGGCTAAAAGCAACTGACATGAAACAAATAGTCCTAATAAGAAGTTGGGGGCTGTTTTCCTTTTTGAGCTTTCGATTTGCATTTGGACTGCATATTCAAATTTAGTTCTGCTAGGAAAACATTTCTGCTAGGAAAACATTTCCTAGCAGAAGTTTTCTAAAGGTTAATTATTTTTAAAACTTGCATTTATAAAACGAAAGCTGTGTTTCTTCTATCACGTGCTTCCAAATATCGTCAGAAATTTGTCCATAGTTCTTTCAAACACAGTGAAAAACATGTATTATTTTATCCTTTCATTTACAAGCAATCAGCATAGCCAGAGCAAACGTTGATTCTGTTACCTACAAAAATCTGTGGACTGTACAGCATATGCACACTAAAACCACACAAATAACCCTTGGGTTAAATGCCCTGAACCAGTAGAAAAAAGCCTTGCAGTACAGAAAAAAAGCAAATCTAAAATTCAGAAGGTAATAAGTCTGAGATCAAGGAAATAATTTGGAAGTCTGTGGAACCAGCTTAAATTAACTGTCCTTTCAATTCTGGGAGATGTCACTGACCTAATACCAGCTTATGTTGTTCCTTCTGTGCTAGAGCACATCAACATTCAATTTCAGGCAACAAGAATAAAGAAAAACACTATAAGAATGCACGAGGGCAATGATTTTGCTATTGTCCCTTTCAGCTACAGTGATACATCAAATTAGATTGAAAAAATTTTTCTCACCACTCCTCTGCCAGTCCACCTAGAAATGTCTTTGACATGTTAGAATAAAACCTTTATGGCTTCTCTATATGAACTGACTCACTAACTGGTAAACACTTGGCAGTTGTGAAACATGTCTCTAGTGAGATGCTGAAATATGGATTTAGAACTTAACCCCAGGCAGTCAGTTAAGAAAATAACTTTATTTAGACCCTAAGTCCTAAAAGAAGCCCTAGTTATCCAAAATATTAAACCTTGGGTTTATGAGGCTTTGCCTGATGAGAGGCAGAATGCCTACTCTGTTACTAGTGGGAAACGTGACGACAGTATTGAGAGAAACACTTTTAAATGCATCTGTACAGGATCAACGGAGGTCAGATGTCCTTTATTTCATTCCCTGCTCCAAGGCAGGATCAGCTTTACCTGTCCTAGTCCTGACAGGTGCAATGATGAGTACTCAAAGTATATATCCTTGCTGTTAAAAAAAAAAAAAATCTCCCTCCTTCTTTGCAACAGCCTTCCATATCCTTGAAGACTCTTCTCTGGTTTGCCAAGACTCTTATAATTCCTTCTGCTCCAAAGTGAATACCACATCTTTCCTGCAGTCTACTTCCCAAGTCAACAAAACACTCCATTGACCAGGGCTGAGAATAAACAGGCTCTGTCCTGTGTCTGCCGGGGTACATCACATTTCTTAAGTCATCATCTCAGCTACTGTAAATTGTAGCTGTTCCCCTGGCTGAATAGCTATGTAGTCAGTTTTGCACCGCATCTGTTCTAGAGTAACCTAGAGTATAATTCTCTAGTTGCTTAGGAGAGTGTCATATCAGATGCTGTGTAAAGCCTTAGTAAGCTCAAAACACATGAAGTCCAGCACTTCTCATCCAGCTACAGAAAGGGATATACACATTTGGTTTATCATGTAAACACTTGTAAAAGGAAGTGTTTTCTTTCATCTTTGGATGAAGGAAACACCTTTGGACAAGAAAACATTACAGGAAAATGGATAAGTGTTTGCAGCGCCTTGCAGTCATTGCTCCCACTTCAGTCAACAGTAATTCTAAAGTTGTTGCTCTTGTTGGCAGTAATAGAATCATAGAATCATAGAATGGTTAGGGTTGGAAGGGACCTCAAAGATCATCTAGTTCCAATAGTAATACACATTCAGACATCATCTGTGATTCCCTTGCAAAATACCACATATGTCAGTAGCCTTACCATATTAGCAGAGACATTGCTTCTACTTTCCACCACAGGACTTTGGTCAGCACCTAAGAGATGAAAGGAAGGTGTAAGAAGATTTATCGTGGAAACTTATATGACACCAGTTGCAGGGGAAAATGTTTCTACACTCACATTAATGAATGGCACTTACCACAGGGTGAAAAAGCTTAAAAAAACCTTATGTTTAAAATTCTGTTTATTGAGCAACTCTTCCCAATAGTAGTAGTAGCTATTCTTGTTTTGGAATTACTATGGAAAATTATGCTGCACAATCCTGGATTCACTTATTGCCAATAGGTAATAATCCCAAACAATATTTTAACAACATTGGCTACAAAATACAATAGCAGAAGGTGGTGCTTGTCACAACTAAACTGCAGAACAAAGCATTACAATGTCTGCAATACGTGGTGGAAAAATGAATAATATGTAGTAAGAAACAATTGTACAACATGATTTATAAGAGAATTTCTGAAACTCAAAGAATAAAGCAGGCTACAGAAAAGAGAATCCTAGGCAAGGCAGATAGGCTATGAAAGTAAAGGAGGAGCTCACTGAAGGACATCCTGGTGCTTGATCTCATCCCGGATGAGTGAGAGGCCCAAAAAGAGCCAGAGGTAGAACTCTGAGTCTGAGAAAGTCCCCCCAGAAGAGAGAATCATTCCAACTTCCTGGTAAACCCTCATCTACATATTGGGCATGACATTGCATGATATAGAATATTCCATTGGCCAATTTGGCCCTAGATCCTAAGTCTAAGTTCAAATTATAAGGGCACTTGTGGGCCCTTTGTCTCAGCTGTGTTCCTCCCTAGCCTGTTGTGCTCCTGTACACTGGCAAAACATGGGAAGCTGAAAGGTCCTTGAGGTCTCAGCACCAACTATAAATGTTAGTGCACTATCAGCATTCTTCTAATAACAAATCCCAGACTAAATCCAAAACACACAGCTCTTGGAGCTGCTAAAAAGACAAGCTAACTCTGCCCCAGCAGAAACCAGGACACAGATGATGTAAAAAATACAGAGAGCTGGAATCAGTGAACAGAAAGGGAGTTGAACAGTCAGGTGCTGGACACTGGCAGCTTATCACATGGCTTCACAAAGGCTAACATTAGCACATTTACTTTCATGTGTGAGTATATATTAATGAAAAGTACAAGTCTGTATGTCCCGAGTCGCTGGTGCGTAGGAAAGTTGCTCGAGCTCAGGGTTTCTCTGAAGCTGGCCCCTTCGCACCCGCTCCGCTCTCCAGGCAGTGATTGCAGCGACACACAAAAGTGTTTGCTCCACAAAGGCAGCGAGATGAGAGTGTTCCACATGCGCTGCCTGCCACACTCTTTGCAGAACTAAATAAAAACAAGTCCAAAGGAAAAAGCACAGATTTGCGCAGGTTTTAAACTCAGTGTATTTCAGGCAGATAGGAACACCAGCACAGGGCTCAGTGTGCACAGACAAATCCGCAGTGCATGATCCATGGGGAAAAATTCAAGAAGCATACCTTACAGAGGGAGAGGTTTATAGAATTCCCAGTGCCCATGGTACTCTTATAAATGCTCCGTCTTTTGTTCCTGCAGGGCTCCAAAGAATAATAAAAGAAAATACAAAGCGGAGGAGGCACCACTGAGTGAGTGCAACAGTGTTTTATTAATCCGTGTGATTAATCCAGCATGCTGAGGAAGATTCTTTACAGAATCAAAACGTTTGTGTTTTTGATCCACATGGATTAAGGGAACACTGTGGCATTCGCTCAGTGGTGCCGCCTCTGCTTTGTGTTTTGGTTTTATTCTTTGGAGTCCAGCAGCAACAAAAGAGGGAGCATTTATATGAGTACAGGAGCATGGGGACTTGGACAACCTCCCCTCCCTTCCTGAAGGATGCTGCGTGAATGTTTCTGAGGGCTACCTCTCTTGTTTGTGTCTACAGTCTGCCCTCCAAAAACCAAACCACTACCAAATAATAGAAGGCTGTTTCTGCCAAATCCTGAATGACAGTCACGCTGCTGACCGAGCTTTCTTTAAATCAGGCACACACCTGTGTAAAGCAACCAGACAATAATTAGAAGCACTGGCTACTTTCAAATCTCATGTTAGAAGGGAGTTGAAAAAAACACAATTCAGCAGGTTTCTTTTTGGCAAAGGACTCGGACATCATACACGGGACCTGACAAAATACTTAAGTCTACCCTTAGAGTTAAAGCAAACCCAGACTTAACTGTTTTGCATTTAACTTTTTAAGTGCTCAAATGCTTTCTGTACAGAGCCTGAATTTCCCTTTGTCTGAACTGAGAGTGATCGCAACAGCAAGTTTCCCTGTAACTAAACCAGACTTAAAAGTCAGAGGAAAACCTTTCAGACTGTCTGACAAAAAATTCAGGATCTGATTTCCAGTGAGCAGTCCCACTCGTAGGACCACTAATTTGCTAAGCATTGCAGCAGGAGCATGCAAGAGTTCATAAACTCTATCCAGTACTGTGACAGATTATTTCCTATGCCAGTGTCTAAATTTTGCCTTACCATGCTCAAAAGCCATCAGTAGTCTCTACCTCTATGTTTGAATTTTGCCTACAGGCTTCCTTATACCCTCTTCTCTCTTTTGTGACTTGCTTCTTTCAAACCTCTTGGGTCTAGCTTCTCCCTACTACTCCCTAATCTTACTGGTTTTATTCAAGACAAACTTTTTCTTGGGAAATTAGCTGACTTTCACCCTTCCTATGCTCAGAACAAGAAAACAAACACATGCTATCAAATACAAAGGCTAACTTCACCAGTCCAAACAGAGAGGAGCCATTCTGTTAATTGAGCTCTAAATAACAATAATGCATAAATGTCAGGCACTTGTGATGTCAAGAACTGCTGTGCCTTTGGGTGATTTGTAACAAAAGGGAGGAAGACAGCTTAGACAGGGAGTGACCAGGTCTCAGCTGGTGGAGTGGAGCAGCAACTGATCTGAAGCTCTGTAACTTCCAATGTTCCCTCTGTGGTTGTGCAGCATCTTCAGCCTCCTCTGAGCTTCACAGCTTTACTGAGAGACTGCCTGAACACTTCCCCGGTCTCTGGGCTGCCAGCCCCACACCACTGCAGCTCTTCCCAGGCAGGCAGCCCCAGGGAAGGAGGTTCAGAGGGATGCAAGGGCACAGCACAGACAACGGGAAAGGAGGGAGCTCTGAGGGTCTGTGGACTTTTCCAAGACTTTAGTTGCCTAATCGTTCTCTAAGCACACAATTTTTATTTTTTTTTATTATTATTATACACTTGGCAAAGTTCAGCGCTCTGTAAAAAGGCAAATCCTGGATAGAGGCATAAATCTTGCTTGAGATCAAGTCCCTGCTCCCAGGGAGCATCACAGTTTCTCAAGGAAACAGCCTAAATCTTTCCACATCAGCGAAGTAAAGTTGTTTTCCTTGACACTCTTCTCAGAAGCAGCATCATTGTTGCAGCTGAAACTGCCAAAAAGAAAAGATTCTGCTTGAGCCTGACAGCGAATTCAGAAAAATGAAACCTGAACTGTTAGAATTTGGCAATATGTCCTCATTGTCATCAGTCACTGATAACAGCATCAAGAACATGATGTCCATACTATATAATAATAAATAAAGATTCAAAATTGCAGCAGCAATATCTGATAATCAATATATTAATAAAATATTTTCCTCTTATTCTAGGAACTACAACTTATTTACACACTCACACAGGGTGAAGTTAGTTCATGTAAAAATTTGAAAAACACTTAGAATGCCCCAACTTGTCTGTTTTCCCAATATTCTTTTTGATGCCCATGAATCAACAATTTTTCATACCTATTTATATCAGTCTTCTCTATGTCAAACATTTCACTTGCAACCTACACACAGATACAGTCTGAGAACACTTAAAAACACTATGAATTAATGCCAAACAATCTTGCAACCTAACATAAAGAACATATTTTGATTTTGCCCCATACATTGCTGGAAATTATATGCCTAGGTCACGCTTGCTCTGTCAATTTCAAAATACATGTCAGAAAATTGTCACATCTTTAAGTTTAGAAGAGAAAAATCCAGATAAATTCCCCCCTTTCTATTCTCAATATATCTTTCCAAACACCTATTTCTAAGGATTTGAGGCAGTTCCTAAATCTGAGCTTCTTATCAAGACTCCCCATAAAGAATCTCTGCCCTCTCGGTGCAATAATTTGGGATAAACTGTAGCCCTTAGTCTATTGGGAGAAATTTCCAAAGCACTTGGCATTTGGCCTCACACCCGTTCTCCTTTGAAGCTGGAGACTATACAGAAAATGTCTTGCTCCCCACTGAGCAAACATTTGACCCTAGACTACTGGGAAGGAACAAACTGGACCTTCTGCTTTTCAGGGTAAGCTAAAAGGTTACACAGTCCCTCCTGCTGAGTCCTAACAACTCAAGGCAATATTCTTAAGTAGGTTCTGCATGCCAAGGTCTCGTCATGGCTCTTTCCAAGACATAGAATATGGTATTCATGAAAATCAGTATGACATGTTTCTGGTGCACTTCCAGTCCATCCTGAAAAAAAGTGGAATTTTGTGTCAGAGTCATACAGAAACACAGAAAAGAGAAACCACATTGAAAACTTTCTCATCTACAGACTGCAACGTGGCAGGAGAGAAAGGCCAAAATCCCTACCTGCAAATATTATCTCGAAGGTGGATCAACAAAGGCACAGTATTATCCAAAAATGCAAAGGCAGATGTAAAAAAGTATAAGGTGCTGACAATGACATAGCTGTTGGGACAGATGGCCTGGGGGGAATAGAGCAGTCTCCTCACTCTTGAGAACTCTTTAAAGAGAGATTGGATGGTCATGCAGCAAGTGATCTGTTCTGGACTATGGGCAAGATTAAATGAGATAATTGAAATATTTCTTCTTAGCAGGAAAAAATGCATTGGTATGCTTTGGCAAATTACAACCATCATTGTTGAAAAGGAGAAAGGTAGCAAGAAAATGATGCTATAAGCAATGCATGATGCCTTTACGCTGCTGATAATAAGCAAGAAAGAGGAATTTTGTCGTGGGTTAGGCCGCTCTGGCAACCAAACCCCACACAGTCTCTCACTCCCCCACCTCCAGGGATGAGGGAGAGAATCAAAGAAGAAAAAGAAAGGAGACCTGTGGATTGAGATAAGAACAACTAACGCTACCAGTATATATATATATATGTACAGATATGTACAAGGATAAATACATACAAACGAGTGACATATGGCGTAGTTGCTCACCACCCCTTGATCGAGGCCCATCTCGTCCCGAAGCTGCAATCCCAAAACAGATAAAACCCAATACTGCAATCCCAGATAAACGGGAGGCCTCGAGGCAGAGAGCGAGAAAGAGAGAAAGCACTCAGAGAGTCCAAAAGTGAGAGTCCCAGAAGAGCAAAAGCCCTTCTTTCCGACTGACCCTCACTTTTTTATTGGGCATGACGCTGCACGATATGGAATACTAATTTGTTGCGGACTACTGGTGTCTCAATCTTCGGGGATCACAACCCAGAAGGTTGTTGTGATCTTCCTCGTATATCAGAAGGCTTTGTCACACTCACTCCAAAGGTCCTTGTCACAACTAAAGGCTTCCAACAGAGAGCTTCAAGATGCTGCTCTCCAGGGGCTCCTATCACTCCAGTCTCCAGGAGGGAACTGCCCCCCTCCCTCTTGGGAGTGCCCCACCTTTATTCATCCATGAGTCACGTGGTTTCCGGCTGACCAACGTGACTCACAGCACCTGTCCTAACGAGGCACAGGTGCTTTCTATTGTAGTAGCCAGGAACTCCCCCAACAATTCCCCCTTTCTTTTTTTGAAAAAATACCTAATAGCATTTAGGGCTTTCTAATGTTCCAGTTCCATTTTTCATTGCCATTTGTCAGGTGCCTTGGAACAAAACCGTGGGGGAGTCGTTCTTATGTTTTCCTGTCATACCACGTCGGTGGTGGATATATCCACTGTTCTGATGAGGTTGAATACATCCACCCTGGTTGTTCTGGCTGCTTAATCTGCGGCTGCCGCAACATTCCTTCAGGGGTCTTTTCCGGATTAGTTTGCGGTTGTTGCAGTGTTCCCGCAAAGGGCTTGCCTGGAGTATAAGACATCTGTGCATACTTTCTCTTTCTGCTGCTCCTCGGCCGGCCATTGGATTTGCAGTTTTTTGCGAGATGACCTATTCTCCCGCACTTATAACACTTCAGTTTCTTATTATCTGAGGCCATCAAGGTGGTGGCTAGCGCGGTCATTTCATGTTCCACGGACCCGACCTTAGCACATGCAATGACCATCTCCTCTAGGGAGGGGTCCCCTGGGAGTACTTCAATAGCTCTTCGGCAGTCAGCGTTGGCGTTATCCCTTGCGAGTTGTTTTGTCAACAGGGCCCGTAGATTGCCGTCATAAACTTGTTTTTCTATAGCCCCTTGCAATCTTTCTACAAATTGTAAGAAAGGCTCCTTGATTCCTTGTTTAATTGTGGAATACCTCGCTTGGGGTTTCGCCATTTCTGTGGTCCGCATGAGGGCCTGCATTCCTATTTGTTTGATCTGCCCAAGAATTTGGGGATGCCATTGGGCCTGTACCACCGGATTACTAAATACCTGACCCGTTCCCATCAGGACATCTGCACCTACAGCATAACATGGGTCACCTTGGGGTAACTGTATATTTTGTAGTGCCTGACGGTCAGCCAACTGCCTCCATGTGCTCATAAAAATGGAGCGTTGTACCGGTTGGAACATAATCTGAGCTAGATGTTGAAAGTCATACGGCACCAATATTTCCAAGTTTAGTAATCGTAATAATTGTGTTACTGCTGGGGAGTTTGGCCCATACTGTGCTACCGCTTTTTGTATGTCTCGTACGACTTTCCATGACCAGCCCAGGTATTGATTGGGCTGGTTAGAACCCGGGAGGGTCAATTCCACAGGGAATACATTTGGCCTTTCCCCTATTTCCATCATGGATAATTTTTCATTATTGACTGGCAGCCCCAAGACTTGAGCCAAGTCCCAATCCCCAGCCTCTATTGCTTTCATTTTTATTTCGTTCCAAAAACGGACCGGGTCACGGCGTTGAACTGTCACTGTAGGGGTTCCCAAGGGGTTTGGATTTAATAAACAGACAGATTCTAGTGACTTTTCCCTCGGTGGTAACTCCTCAGCTGGGCTGTCACTTGTTTTGGAGATTTCTTTTGCTACAAGGGGGGTCATAGCCTGATGCAGTATCTCCACTACAGCTGCTAGCTGCTGAGATACTCCTTGGAGCATTGTCACGGCCTGGCGCACTAGTGCTGGCTGCGCCAAATGTACCTGGGCCGGATAACCAGATACCGCGGGATATGAAGTTGCCAAGGGTGGGGCCAATTGCTCAAATGGCGGAGCCGTAGGCATAACGCATCCTGAGGAGGAAGGGGGGGTTGCTGGGGCAAAGGGTGGGGGACGCTCCACTATTTCCTGCAGGGTGGGGTAGAGTCCCTGCATAGTCCCCGCAACTTTATTGATCTCTGTGAACAGCGAGGATACGTCTAACTCGCTGTCCACGCTGTCTGGGGTTAGTCTTCCTTCAGATAGTTCGTTGTTCCCTTCATACCCCTCGCTTGCAGATACATAATCTGTTGATTCCTCTTCCTCCTCTTCTGCTGACCCCTTTTGAATTATATTATCTAGGGCCTCCCATGTACGCAGCAGGTCGGTCCGGCCCTTTTGCTTAACCACAGCTTCATAGAGTAACTTATCCCCCAACCTTTTCCAAAGTTCTAGGTTAAAGGTAAAGGTGAGGTTGACTAGATCTTCATGTCCCGCTGCCCAGTTGAGTAGGTAATATAAATCCTCATTACTTATACTGAGCCCCGCAGCCATTTCTGCAGATGTGAGAAAGGTGAAGGTCTGGCTTTCCTTTACAAAATTCTGACCCATGTTCACTCCCAGTGGCTCACCTTGTTCCAGGTGTCTAAGTCAGAACTGGTCAGTCCGCAGCTCCTGCCGCTCTCAAGCTTCGTTCTGCAGTCCCAGTGGTTCCTGTTCCGACGAATCACGTCGGGGTCACCAATTGTTGCGGACTACTGGTGTCTCAATCTTCGGGGATCACAACCCAGAAGGTTGTTGTGATCTTCCTCGTATATCAGAAGGCTTTGTCACACTCACTCCAAAGGTCCTTGTCACAACTAAAGGCTTCCAACAGAGAGCTTCAAGATGCTACTCTCCAGGGGCTCCTATCACTCCAGTCTCCAGGAGGGAACTGCCCCCCTCCCTCTTGGGAGTGCCCCACCTTTATTCATCCATGAGTCACGTGGTTTCCGGCTGACCAACGTGACTCACAGCACCTGTCCTAACGAGGCACAGGTGCTTTCTATTGTAGTAGCCAGGAACTCCCCCAACACTAATTGGCCAGTTTGGCCCTCAATCCTAAATTCAAGTACAAATCGTAAGGAGAGTCGTGGACCCCTTGTCCTGGCCATGCTCCCCCTTTATCCCGTTGTGCTTCTGCACACTGGCAAGAACACGGCAGCTGGAAAGTCCTTGAGACCTCAGTGCCAGCTACAAACATCAGTGTGCTATCAACATTCTTCTCAGAGCGAGCCTCTGAGTGAAACCAAAACACGGAGCTCTTCTAGCTGCTTAAAATGAAGAGCTAACTCTGTCCCAGCTAAAACCAGAACAAATTTATTGCCTTATGATACTTTTATCCATTCACAATTGTTGAAATTTTTTAATTTACCATGAAGAGGGCATGGGGTCTGATTCTACTGGAGGTTTATGTCACAAGACGATGCGACCACACACAATGCAAGAGTAAATTTATTGTACAAGTTTAGTGATAGCAAATAACTCCTCTCCACTTTGAGTCCTATTAGACACTAAACACTAAACGCTTTTGTGCACAATATGCATTTTGTCCCCACATTACCAGCATACATCTGAACTTCTCTTTGAACTTCAAACAGCAAAGTTCCACAATTATAACACTGACAAATCCAATATCCTAAGCCTCCCTTGCTTGAAAACACAAATTTATTACCTGGATTTTCACATAAGGAGGCTCTCCCCCAGGTCTGATTCCCCTGTTTAGCTGGAAGGCCCTGGATCTTGATGCTGAGCCCAGGACCACACAACATCCTAAAGCTCCCACAAGTCTGGGGCCAGGCAGTGAAGGTTCCTTTTCCATGATCACTGTGTCAAGTGAAACACGAGAGAGATTTAATGCATCTATGTGCATGTTGCATGAGACACCATCCTGCTACCCTAGAGCAACAGCACTGAAGTGGAGCTGTAGGAAGTGTTTTCCAGCATAGTCTGTCTCTTTTAAATTCCAGGCATATGAAGATGAAGAGTTTATAAACAGAAGGAAGAAATATATACATTGCTTTGATGCAGTTTGAAATTTAGACAGCTTCTTCCGTTCATCTTCACTTCTTGGTTTCTCACATTCGTTTTCAAACAGTGACTTCATTTTCATTTTTAAGGTGGGCTTTTTAAGGTTAAGCAGCAGAAGCTGGGCAAGATAAGGTCCACAGACTTGCAGTAACTATGCAGAGAGCCATTAAACACCACAGCATGATGACTACTGGAGAATCTGTTTTGGTTTATGCAGAACTAATGTTTATCAGATGCACAGTAACTGCACATTTAACTCAGCATGTCAGCCTTCCTGTGTCTGCCACAGCTCTCACCGAGTCCTTCCCCCACAGCTTTGGGACCTGGGTGAGCACTGGTGAGGTCCGCCAGTCCCCCATGCACACCACCCTGACCCTCCATCTCCCCTCGCATCCCTCAGTGCTGCTCAACCCACCAGCTGTCAAAAGAGGCGTCAATGACTGAGATAAATTTCTTGCCTGTATTACACATGGCAGCTCTACAGTATTCACCCTGGGCGTTTAATCCCAGTGTCCTGGATAAGTCAGCAAACCCTGTGAAAAGTCAAGGGAGGAGGTTTTGACAGCATCAGAGGGAAAGGCTCACAGGCAGTTGGTAGAAAGAAGTAGCTCAGTGGGAAACAGCCCTCCACCAGCCCCCAAAGCCAAGCCCCGGGATTGGCTCAGGACTTGGGATAACGCAACTCCTGAGCTCCTGGGAGACTGAACACGCTCCTTTAGCACCCTTCTCCACAGGCTCTCATCCTCTGTACATAACATGTTCAAAAATATCTCCACTTTTTCTTTGCATACTGACTCTCTCTTCCCCTCTGGATTCCCAAATCCTTCGATCCTGGCAAAGATGACAGAAGAAAAGTGAGTGCAGTGAAAAGCAGCAAGAGGGTTTGACAGGAACTCTTACTACTCTCCACCACTCCATTTTTTCATTGAACTATAAGCAGTGCTTATAGTTTCTGACACATTTGAGAGCCTTCCACAGGATCGAGAGTTTTACTAAGTAGAGGTTTATGCTCCTGCATAACCGAAGCCCATAAACAGAAGCTAAAGTGTGGCAACATAAACAGCATCTGCTTAATAAACCATGGAAGAAGAGAGAGAAAAGCTAAGCTGAGCATTGAAATGAACATTAATTTCCATTCCATGAGTAAGTACCTTTCTATTTCACCAAATTGGCCCACAAACTTCATAGATTCCCTATAGCCATCTCTAGCATCTCTTTTCCTTGTCTATACTCCTCCACTATGAATTAAAAAATTACGGATGAAAGGCTCAGTGCAGAAAAAGGTAGCATGAGAATTTATCACAACAGATTAAACTCACTTTTCATAATGTAGAATGAAAAGAGGGAGAGGAAAAAAAAAATCAATGCAAAACAGAGATCTGAGTCTTTCCAGTAAAAAGTAATCTCGAAAAGTAAACCATTATTACTGGGAAACTGTTTCTGATATTTCTTAATTGTATTATTCATTACAAATGTTTCCTTGAGGGCAAAAGGTTATTTCCCCAAGCAGTGCATAGATCTGTGTTTCAGCACTTCTCCATACAGTGGTTTCGATGCAGCATCTGCTGGCCCTTGCTGCAATCACTGCCAGAAGAACTGCGCTCTCGCAAACCATGACAAGGCAGCGGTCCGGGGGTCTCCACTGGTGGTTTGGGACTCACCTTTCCTACTGGTGAACAAGTACCATTTTTACCACTGTTGTTACACATATTTATTATGTCTTAACGAATACTTTTAAAGAAGAGAATGACTGCAAGCATCTCTCGGATTGAACCATTCAGCTGGTTTCAGTTTGATATTTTTTGCATAATAAACGAACAGACCAGGACTATAGGACATGGAGGGTTAAGTGTGACTCATTGTAGAGAACGTGCCCTTTTCAATAATATCCCTCTTTTGATTAACTAAAAGCAAGGCCTTATATATTATACACAGTCCTCTTTTTAAACAAGGCAAACTCCCACATCACAAAGATACTAGAACAGTAAATATTTATTTTCTTGGCTGATGGTACACCTCATGCCACACAGCCCACTCAAGCATCTGCTTGTTACCACAAGCTATTCCCTTTGTCAAGAAAGAAAGAAAAGTGGCGTTATGTGCTATCGGTTGTGGATTGCAAATATTTAAAAGAAATAAATTTCTCAGAATGAAAGGTACCTTCTTTTGATTAAAAAAACCCCACAACATAACTATTTACTTTAGGCCTATACGCAGTCCTAGCACCTGTACTTTTCAATTGTTGGCTTGCCAAGAACACTGTGGTTTTCTTCCCGGCTTTTCTCTTAAATATCTATTTATTATGCACAAAATATCTACTGAAGATGTACAGCATTTTACTAGGAAAGGAAGATAGCTTGAAAACACTGCAGAAAACTCCAGCTACTGATACAAGGTTTTTATGCTTGCTCGTACATTAAGAAGTGCTGTGTATATATGCTATGAAACAAAAAGCATGCACTAAGAAAAAGCCAGATTTAACTTTTATCTCTTGCTATTGTTGACATACTGTTACTCTTCCGGTTTTGTGGTAGATTTAAAGTTACGTTTTGCTAAAGTCAGTTTTACTACAGTCTTGTTTTACTACAACAGTAACTATGGAAGCAGATTTGCAATTATATTGGAGTGGAGGAAGAGAGATCAGGTAGCATAAAATATCCCTCTTAGTGTTTTACAAAGAATAAAAGTTATCACTACAAATGAAAAGGTTGTAGTGTAAAGAGAAAGGGGGTTCCAGTCCTCTAGAAAAGAAAAAGAACAGAATGCAATGATATCCCCAGCTGTATATATTGAAAAAAAAAAAATGTTGATACTGTGTCAAGTGTTCAGAAATAAGGAGCCAACAAATATAAAGGATTAGGAAAAAAGACAAATCAAAATCTCAAACGTGTGGAAAGACAGAAACAAGCATTCGCCAAATGCATCTTAAGAAGAAGTCTTACATACAAAGAGCAATGCTAGAGAACAATGTGTCATTGCTCTCCTAAACTATGGTATAGGGCTTCCTATGGGTCTCCTTTTCTGCTTTATTAATTGGATAAAAGAATCATAATTCAATTACTTAAAGATTTATTACAAAATACTTTGCCCACGCAAGATTTTTCAGCATGTAAACACCACACTATTAGACTATCTACCATTACAGGCCTAGCATTTCAGATTTCATTAGTAAATAAAGCCAGGTTTATTTGTAATAAAGTTAAGCCCTTCCAACCATTGACCATGGAAACCAGATTTTGAAATAATTCAGATTTGTGTTTCTGTTCTTTCTAATTAAGGGTAATATCGGGAAGGACAGACAGTGGGTAGCATTGTTCAAGCACCATAGATTTAAGCAAGAAAATCTGATTATCAGCTCATGTCAGAAGCCAAGCGATAATGCAGCTTAGCATTCGTTTGGGCTTTTTCTTTAGCCAAAAGATAATTACTGTTCGTTAAGTCTTACGTAAGTGTATCTAATATCTATGGTCCTAAAAATTATGAATAGTAAACGCACACAACAGGCAAAGAAGAGTTATTGTATTTGTCATTTACTTGGGCTGTTCCATCATGATAATTTCATTAGCCAGGAAAGTTAATGTCAAACTATAATTCCTTAAAGGCCAAAAAGTTAAACATCAACTCTCATGCAACTGACACCAGAAGTTACATTTTTTTCCAAAGACACAAAAGCCATATTAACACGACATTGAGCCCACCGCTGCAGGATCTGCTCTTCGGGCTGAGTGTTCACACAGGGTGCCCAAAGCCCTTCCCTCCTCCTGAAGTCCGTCCCGTCAACTTTGAAGTGTCAGAGTCCTCTGAGAAAACAGTACTATTTCATCACAAAAGCCGGTTCCTTTCTGGATATCGCATCACTGACACAATATTTTTTCAAACGAGCTCTGCGCCCCGATGACTTCTAATTGTACAAAGTAGCTGATGCTGTCTAAAGGAAGGAGCTGAACTCCTCTGGCAGAGGATTTGGAGCAGGGTCCAGATTTTTGCAATCAAAATTGCAGCAGCTGCTCCCTCGAAACACCACTCTGCTGAAGCAGCTCCTGGGCACGAGCCCTGCAAGCTTCAGAGGTGATCTCTGCACCCGCGTGGCAGCAAGGCCCTACCTACCCTGCTGGGAAATAACAGGTCAGCTACCAATGCTGAGGTCTGCAGGCATACGCTTTTAAGTTTTCAAATTGCCACAAGAAATAGAAAGTAATTCAGCAAAACGTTAGCATAGATCTTCCAAGCCCCACACACCAGCCACCTGGCAAGCCAGGGGGTAGGTCCCTTTGACAAAGTCGTTGCTGACCGCCTGTATTTATCCCCAAACCCCTTCCTTAACACAAATACAGCCTTTAAAGGAGTTGGCATTTACACAGCCACCTCTGTATGCAAATTCTGCATAGTGCTTTAGGGTAACTGAAAGGCATGGTTAGGCACGATGCACGCTAGAGGTGAAAAGTGAGCCAACCGCGTGCACAGAACAAAGAAGCTGGCTGATCAAAACATTTGACACCCTTGTTGAGCAGGGAAAGTCCTTAGCAGCTAGAGAACATTTATAAAACACAGATAGCCTACACTGTTAAATTTGCTTCCTCTTACTTTCACAGTGGCGGACCAAGGGGAGACCCTATCCCAAAGGAAAATACAGCCTCCTGGCCTCATCCTTAGGAGATTTGCGGTGAACTCATCAAAAGCAGAAAGGACTGATTGCCGAGCAGAATAACACCTTGCTCAGGTTGTCTCTCATGCTAAATGGTAGAAGAGATGCGTCTCCAAGACAAACGACAAGAGCTGACACAGGGTCTCTGAACTGGCTCTGCCCAGGGCCTGATTCCATATATACAGTTGCACCTGCTCAAAGTTGAATTTTGACTCACCGTAAGCATTACGCTTCAAATAATAAATAAATTTGTCTAATGAAAGCAAAGCACAAGCAGGATGAAAGATTTCTATACCTATCAAGCATGCTGAGAACTAATTTGAACAAGGTGATCAATGAGAAAGGAAAGAAAAAAAGTCAGCTTATTTGGCCCAGCAGGTGCAATAATTCTAGCCTCCCTGTTAATGGCATGTAACAGCAATTAGGAGACAAAGTAAATAGAGGAAAAGAAGTACTAAGACTGCCCATAAAGTAAGTCACTTTATAAAGACACCATTTTCATGAACAACAGAATGTTGCGCAGGGAGAACAAAATTATCAGGCAAAGAGAAATACAGGTGTAATCATGAAATACCATCTTATGTTTATTTTTTATGCATGCATTTTATGGCTGACAGGGATCATTAGGATTGCTTACAATGACTTTCACCATAAGGCAGGGCATAGATTTGGCACTTTTAAAGCAAGTCACGATGGCAGTGGCACAACTGCTAATGCAAAAATCCTTTTGCCTCTCAGAAGAGCAATTATAGGGTTTGTAACCATCGGTTTCTTTCACACAGAGCATGGTTCTTTGGAGACAGAGCAAGTGAAGCACCATAGGACCAGCTGAATATTAGTTGGAGAGTGATCAAAACTAGATATGAAGTCATCAGAGTAGCAACAGGACTGGGAGACATGGCTGAACAGCCCTCTCTCTGGAGGTACGTACCTGCCTCTCCTCCATCAACAGGTGGGAAAGTCTCCCCTAGAAGAACTGTCAGGCTGCAGCATCAACACCATACCCACCGACCCTGACTCAGACTGTTGAAATTGGTCTTCCACAACAAAACAGAGCAAAAATCTAAATCTAGGTGAACTGAATCACCTCGTAAGACTTCAGCCTGTCAGCCACAGACAAAGAAGAAACAGCCAGGTGTGCTACGTTGCTGTTCAAAGGAAGCTCAGAGCTGGCATTGCTGCATTACAGAACTGTTTCCAACAGCCTACTTTGGCTATGCAGTCCCTGCTAGACCTCTATCCAAAATCTGCTGCTTCAGAAGACAAAATAGTTCATTTTGGCTTATTTTGGACACTAGAGAAAAATCTGTGGAGAAAGAAAAAAAGCACATCTTTTCAACCCAAATAAAGACTATTTTTAAAGGCTCTATTAACCTATCTTACACAAAACTTGGTAGCTAAATAATAATAATTATGAAAAGGCAAACTGCGATAACCAAGGAGACCACTGCTACTGGTAAGCATAGCCATGCAGGTTGTCAAGCACCACTTCCCAGAAAGCATTATCTGGAGGTAAGTGGGAGTTTTTTCATCCAAGGAGACGGTTGTGTAGAAGTTCACAGTACTCTTTGGTCCTAAACATCCCAACTTCTGACACATAAAGCTCTGGAGAGGTGGATCTTTCTCCCTGAAGTTCTCCAGAAGGGGTGCTTACCCCCTTGGAGGTAATGGACATAGCTAAGCCCAGCGTGGGGTAGGCAGGGTGGGCATCACCCGTGGGGCCACACTAGCTCTGCTCATAGCCTTGGTAGCCACCTCCTGGAAGTGGCACCCTCCTGTGTGTGGACTTCAAAAATTATACTTGGCTTTCAAGACCAAGCTGTGCTTTTCTTTACCCTAATACCCAGAAAGATTTTATGAGTCTAAAGCCCATCTGAGGATATCAATTTCTCACTATCTAAAATTGTAACACACCTCATTACCTTCACCATCTTCATATAATGTTATATTACCATTAAAAAGCTCACTTGTATTAATTAAAAAATACTTTCTCCAAAAATTGACTAAACATCTTTTTCTTTCTCTTGCAAACACTCATGACTATATAGTGCCTTATTGTTTTCCCTCCTTGAATAGATATCTTTAAAAAGTGCAAATAAAGAGAATTAAATGCTGTGTCAAACTACTGGTACCGCATGTTTAAACACCTGCTTCCCTTCATCAGTCCTTCATAACATTGTTAAATGATAATTATACATACTGATGAGTAACGAATCAAAATACTGTAATCTATCTTGAAAGGGATTTTGCTAATATTACACGTAAGGCGTTAATGGGATATTTAGACTGTTCTCATGAGAGAAAACATACCTTTGTATACAGAGAAAGAAAAACACCAGGAGAACTTACTGCATTTTTCTCTCTACAGCTGGCATCATACAAAACATGGTTCACTACTTTAGGATTTTATATACAAAAGGGGAAATTTGGGGCTATTTTTGTGCCTTGGTCTGAATCATATATTGCAGTTAGTTTCCCAACTTTTGCTACAGTGACTGTCGTGTGATAAGCTCTGCTTTCCCTGTGTCTTTGCCTCCTGGCACTGCCCTCCCACACTTGGTCCTGCACCGTGAGCTCCCCGAGGCAGTGGCCATGGTCCAGCCCCAGTATCTTTCCAGAGCAAGGTGGGGAGACTGGAGTGATATGTGGCCCGCAGGAGAGGGACACTCTCACATTTCCACTCATCCGTTTAGCTCATAGCCACAACTGCTCTGTCCAAAGACAAAGAGATTCAGGGCAAACAACATAGTTGCTCCAGTAAAAGTTGAATTGCCCTTCCTCTTCTGCTCACCATTGCATTTTCTAGCAGCTTTTTTTAAAAAAAAAACGTCACTGCATGTTAATTTTTTCATGCTTTGTCTGAGCTTGACAAGTTGTATAGTTCTGGGGGAAAAAGGAGTCCCTTTCAAAATAGTAAAGGAAAAATAGGCAAATGTTTTACTGTCATTTGCCAATGTCATTTCATTTCAAGAATCTGGGCTTTGTTCTATAGTTCTTTAAAAATAACAGTGCAAAGCCAAACTCCAGAAATCTGCGATGAAAATGTGTGAACTGTTAGCAGGCTGGCACCTTGCAGGCTGGCTGTCTTTCAGATCACAGCCAAAGTAATTACCTCCAGAGCACAAACTGCGAGTAGGAGTGCCTCAGAGGACCTGCCTGGTAGGTGAAGTTGCTTATACCTGGAGGGAAGATTACGCAGTTCTGCCGCTGCGCATCTTCTTCCCCACCGTCTGTCCTCATGCCGTATAATATATAATAGCCTCACACAATCTTAAACTGCAATTTCATATCATTTTATCTTTAGAGGTGTGACTTCCCTTCAAGAGAAGCTTTCCACGGAGAGTAAAGAAGCCATCCATGAGCTCGTCACTCCAGCGCTGCTCCGACAACGTGCTGTTGTGTCATACAGCAGCGTGTCTTAATCAATACGTCTTAACCCAACATAGCTGCTTTGCTGTTCAGAAAATAACCTTGGCTCCTGGCTTTGCGTTGCATTCACACAAATTTAAGATACCGTACCTAGTGTGCCAACACACTTATGCATTAGTCATGTTGGTTTCAGCAATGACACACCGCTGATGGGATTTTCAAAACTTCCACTTAATTTCAAAGGAAGCAGCGTTAAGCCAACACCAAGTATTTTTTTTTTTACACATCACTCACCCAATCTTGATTAAAAGGAAGCAATTTAAAAAGGAATTTAAGCAGGCAACACCACAGGCCTAATTAAGGTTGCCATTTACAGAACTGTAAATCTAGAGTCATTCCTCAGAGGTCAGCAAAACTATACCAGGTCCCAGCTGAATCCTGCATACTTTCACCCTGGAAAGCAAACTTCTGGACCACTGAACTATCTTAGGGTGTGGACAACCAGGTTGTATTTTATATCCTTTCCAGTTGTGAGCAAAACAAAATGGTACAAGCAGAAGTAAAGGTTGGTCTTGGCATACAAAAACCCATCCAAAATCCAAAGTCATGGAAGCTTTTCTCACTTAACTGGGTAATCAAATCAAAAGGCTAATTACAGTAGAAGTATTGATACATCAACTATTGATACTAAAGGATCAGCATTGGTCTTTTCCTACTATTTTTGATTCATCAATTCCTATAGCAGTTTGATTTCTGTTTTTAAAAGAAATAACATTATTGATGAGATATTTTATATTAAAATTCTTCCTTATCTGCAATACCGATAAAAATATTGTAAAATAATATTGAAATTATGTCTATGGTATTACTAAATAAACAATTTCTCACATAGCTTTTGTGAGTGAAAGGTAACTTGTAAAATTGCTCAAGAAGCAAATTAGCATAAATCTCCAACATATTTTCTTCCTCCAACATAACATATTCCAATTTGAAGTGAAAACCTTTACTTATGGGATAAATTATTCAGGGCAGAGACTAGAGATTTTTTTGTTCTTTACTGGGGCTCCTCCACAGCATCGATACTATCTCATAACAAGAGAGAGACATTACAGAAAAGCAACACGTCTTAGTTCAGTTCCTACAAAAATCAATGTGGTTTATAACAGAAGTAGAAGACATGCCAGACTAATAATTACTGACAAATATCCAATCATCCCAGTATAACATTTATATAAATCTTGACAAAACACCATGTAACTTTCCACACAGTGGTGTTCACTTATTTACTTATTTATTCATCTGAATTCCCATATTTCTCTTTCTGTTTCACCAGCAGAAATTTCAGTGTTCCCATGGAGTTTGCAGAGAAGCGGAGGAGTAATAGCAGTGAGAAATAGCACACAACAAATTCTCACCTCTGCTACCTGCAGTCATCAGGAAAATACAAGTGAAAAAAAAAAAAAAGTGCTAAGTCTCTCTCTTGTATAGTTATGCAATACAGAATGTAAATTACCTGATTAGAAATACAGTGCTTTAGCCCCAAGTAAACGTGTAATGCTAAGAACGATGGAACAAAAGCTCGGTCTGCACCGCCCAGCTCTGCCTAACAGGGGCTAGGGGTCTCAGAGATAAATCGCGTTCTCTAACTAAGTGCAAATGTAAAATATTTCCTATACACGCACCTACAGCAGCCAGACAGCTATTTGATATAGCTGTCCTGAAGCTGCTCAAGCTGGCGTTTAAATTTGCTGGCACACTCCCTTATTTTGAGGGCAGACCTCCGCGTCTCCACTAGAGGGTATTGCCGGTATATCGGGATTGCCATCGGCACGCCAGCACCGCCTGCCTCCCCTCTTCCCCTTGCAGGGTCAGAATTTGCACCAAAAACTGCAGGTCTTGCCCATCGGGGACCAGCAGCCTCCCTGCAGCTCTGCAGTCAGTCAGAGCAGCGTTAGGAGCTGCGTTACGGAGAAACACACTGAGAGCCTGCAAGCTCCAGCATACCTTGGCCAGCGAGAAATTATTTTGTTCCAGGTGCTGCTAAGACAGCCAGGACTTAAATTTTCAGGGTAGCCCTGCAGACTTCTGCACACATCTGCTGCTGACTCTTCTAGCAGCATCTTGCACACCTCAAGGCTGTAAGACTTTACTTTTGCATGCCCTCACAGCTGGAAGAGGAGAGGAAAACGACGTGTCTTCCTTTAAGAAGCATTTGTAGTAGAGGAAAATGGAACATGAAGAAGCTGCTGCAAACACTTGGATTATTTGTACTGCAAAAGAAAGACAAACACAGTGACAGACAGGCAGATGGAGAATCTTCCATATGTTGGCCAAATAAAAGTATGAGCCCACTGGAAGGGTGATTTAGATTCATATGGGCAAATGTTGACTAGATAATTCCTCTAGGCTAACGTTCATCAGTCCGTCTCCTTTCCTCTCCCTTCCAGACAGATTGCCATCTTTGTGGCTATGATTTTTACAAGCACACAGATTGAGGGACAAGAAGACCAAGATCTACCATGCGCAACGCTGCATGGAAAACAAGTGACAGATCCTGCCCCAAAACCCTCACAGCCTAAACAGACAGTACAGGCAAGGATAAAACTCTGTGGCCGAGCTGAAGGAACACCAAAGCCAAGAGGCCAGGAACAACTACTGCCTCAGTATCATCACAAGTAACATTAACAGTGACATTTGCAAAAGATAGTGGAACAGCATCTTATGTGATGTTTCATCAGCTGCTCCATCAGCTTTATTTCTTGACTGCCTCTGCCCTAAAAACCTCATGGTTGAAGAAATACAGAAGGCAACTAGAGTTTGAGACTGTCCTGAGAAAAGAGGAAGGACATGGTGTAAGTGTAGCCTTAATCCTGCCTCTTCCTTCTACAGTGTTGGGACACTTCATTGGACCACTTTCTGTGGACGACCTGAGTCTTTTGGGTTACATGCAACCTTAAAAAGGTTGGATGTTGCCACTGAGTGAGCTGCATCTTACCACTAGAAAAAAGAAAGGAGAAAGAGATTGGGTCCCACTTTCCAGTTCACATAGACTTGAATAAATAAAAGCTCACCAACAAATTGGCTTTTATTATTAGGACTGTTATTAATTATATCATTATGTATAATCAGTGGATAAGAATTATCAACCTTATCTTGGCACCATTACTAAATATTGCTTCCAAGCGTAACAACCTTAAACATCTCCAGCTAGAATAAAGTCGCATTACTCATCCTCAGGGTAAAATACTGTTCTCAAATTTAGAAACAAACTGGATTCATCTACATTAAAGTAAACACACCCTCTTGATGAGTAAAAAAGTATTTTAAAGTAACAGCAAACTGGATGTACCTCACTCAAAGTCACCTTAAATTTTCTTCATTTAGTAGGGTAAAAGGGACTTTGTAGGGTGAAAAGTACTTCAGCTGCAATGAGAACAAGGGTCCAGCAGCTCTTCTGGTGCACAATAATTCTCTGTTCACGCAGGAGAAGGTCTGTAGAAGGAGACAGGAAGCACTTCTGCACAAGTATAGCTGACATGAGAGAAAACATGCAGAGATAACACAGATCCTCTGGTGCAGGTGGAGTTCAGACCAGCAGCGATGTACCACAAACCTGATTCCCCAGACCTTTGCAGAATTTCACGCATTTTAAAGTCTTTCACCGTGGACCCCACAGGAAGGCCATACTCAGGGACACGTTCAGACACAGAAAATTTATTACTGTCTGTACAAGGCCAGACACCCACTGACGTTTTGCCACCACAACTGTCCCACACAGGCATGACAGCAGCGGCTGCAGCAGAGGCTGGTACCCACCGCTGTGCTCAGAGCAGGTCGCTGGCCTTCACACACTGCAACCTGTGCTCAGCATAAGCCTCATCTCAACACAAACAGCAATGGAAAATATTAAAGAGTGTATTTCTCTACTTAAAACCTCTGGTGAATTCAAGCAAGTGCTACAGCGACCAAATCAGATAGCATGGAGGAATCAAGCCCTATTTTCTAAAACTAATGCTCAAAACGCTGAGCAATATTCTATAAGTGATGTAAGTATCTAAGGCACAGCACAGGCAGACTGAGACAGGTTAAATCCTTTCCATGCCAGAGTAGCACAGGGAAAGAAAGATGGACAGAGTGTGCAGCCTGAGTTTGAAGAGTGTAGTGGTCACCACTGAAGGCTTACTCCCCTAATCATTCATTGTAAATAGGAAAGAAATTAGGACAATTACAACAGTTAAAATGTAAATGACAAATAGCTGAAACCCCTTTTTTTTTCCCCAGTTCCTACTTGTTTAAACAAAGCCCTAACAAGCTACAATCAGAGAGGTCTGCAATGGATCCATGGCAACGAAAAGCCCTGGCCTATGGCTACCATCTTCCCCAGAACACTGACATTAATTTACCAGATATACATGTACACATTGCAGGAAAAATCACCAGGCTCAAGCTTCATTCACTGAAAAAGGGGATCATTAGCAAATGAAAGAAAAAATGTAACAGGTCAGCAATTTCCTTGATGAACTCATCTATTTATTTTTATTTGAAAGAGAAAGATGAAATTATTCTTGCAATTTTTGTGCTTTGTATCTCCAGTGAAGAGAAAATTGCACCTATAAAGCTGATTTCGATTCTTACACAGCAGATGAATAATAAAATCAATGCTTCAATATCTATGTATTCCTAAAATACTCTTCACAGAGTCGTCTGAATAACACATTAAATGCAGAAGGTGATCATACTAGAAATAGTACTAAAGATTACGCCAAGCGAGGTTTTATTTGTTGTTGTTTTGTGTTGCTTTATAATCCTTGTGTGTGGAAAAGGGGTTATTTAATCAGTCAGAAGATCAAGAGCTATCCAACAGCATGAGGATACTAGCTCCAAGCCTCATCAAAACAGGAATTCCTAAAAACTGCATGAGAAATGAAGTATACACAAAAAATAAGCCAAAACATCTCCCACAGTTATGATGGGAATTTTGGATATGCTGTATACTACTGATGTGGCAATAGAACTTATTAAAAAGAGTTAAAAATTGGTTAACTTTGTGGGTGGAAAAGGTGTTTCCTGTTGGATGTTTGCTTGCTGTCAGCTTGTTGATCTGGCCCATCTGACAGAGATGAGCTGTGCTATGCCTTGAGTTCCCCATGCTACGTACCAAGCTCTGTCCTTCAGTCCAGGACTTCTAGGTGCCTGGTATCTCACCCTTACCTGCCCTCATCAACCCTTTCTCAGCTGCCAGAAGTGATATCGAGTTACCAAACATGTCCAATGTCTATGGTCTACAGGTTACACTTTTTTGCTACTGGAGCATTTTCTCTCGCTTGCAGGAGAATGACAGGGTCAAAATCACGTCACCCCTATTCACATGCAAGACGGTCATCAGTGAAGAACACTGATGAGCCAAACAACCCTCCATGAACGAAGGACTGGTGCCAGGAGAACAGAGCACACAAAACACCACCAAATGCAGCACAGAAGTAAACATCTCCAACCTGTGATACTCCACTCACACAGGATGTGTAATGAGGGATAGCCTGTAATGTACTTAAAAAGTAGTTGAGGTTTTATTTATTCAGTTTTTGCAGGCTGAGTACATTGCTTCTAGAAGAGATTTCAAAAAGAGACTTCAAAGGAAGGAAAAAAAAAGGAGAAAAGGAGACTCTCAGGTGGCGCAATAGAAATTTTAGCTCATATTTGAGTCTTGCCTCATGCAGGTTTTTAGTATGTCAGGGTGATCAGTCATAATCAGATTTCCTCAGTCAGCTTCTCAGCTCTGTACATGTCACACTAGTAAACATTTTCTGAAATCAAATACTCAGTTGATAATTTACTAGAAATTAAATCATCTAGGGCTAGACACCATTAGCAACCAGGCTGCTTGAACAGCAATTTCCACTCTCTAAGTCCAACGGAAAATCAAAGCATGAGGTATCTCCATCATATATTGGTTGACACTCGTGACTTGCTCAAAATAACCATAAAGAAGTAAACTCAGATACCTGGAACTTAACTCACTATTATTCTCATGATAGGTTAAAGCCTTCTATCAACATTAATTGGTCACCTTTCCAGGCCAGACCCAAGAACCCATCATATGCATGTTCTAGAGCTATCCACAAAAGACTTGCCCTTAGCTACCACAACGGTCTTCTGTATTGCATCTAGCATCCATTTCAGTCATCTTTGCCTAATGAGCAACTCCAGCACATGGCTATGTTTTGGGACATTCATTAAAGTTCAGTCGTGCAAAGTGTTGAGCAGACAGAGAGGACGCGATCAAACCTGAGATGTCTGTTTAAATGATTCAGAAAAACCCCAGAGCACATATTTGACTTCCAACATATGAGATATACCCTTGGGAATCGTTCTGACCATAAGAACTGTTTAGTGCTGCTGCCAGAGACCAAACAACATACGTAACACACACCTAGCTGTTACACCGATATAGGACCCTGATCCTGACCGTGGTAACTACCAAACTATCAACATTAACTGGGAGCAGATAATGTCCTCTGAACCAGCACTGCCACTTAAACACTTTCATTAAGTAATTAATACAATTTACAGTGTTCCATTGCATAAATTCTCTCATCTTATTTCACATTGTAATTTGTTTGACAAGAACGTTATAAAGAGTCAATTACATTTTAACTGTACTGTGTTTCTTTTTTTCAAAAATTATCTGCAATGTCTGACAAGCAGTAGTCTGCACAGTCACTCTGGGGACTCTTTTTTTACATCATTTATAATTAGGGCAAACGTGTTCTTTCAAGGTTTAGTTACCAATAAGGAGTAATTTCTTTATAACTGTAGAGAGCCATTGTGCTTCAGGTGTCCAGCAGGACCATGTTCATCACCATTATTGTTCAATATGTCTGTGAAGTCCCTTAAAGGTCTAATAAGGCAAAACAGGAAGGCTGTTGATGGATATCAACGCAAACAACACAAGGTATTTTGTTTCCTGAGCCCTCAGAAGAGCTATAGCTCCAGCTGAAATGTTCTTAGGATCTCCAGGCCTTCATGTTACCATGGCAGAAGTGATAGCAAACAAAGATGAGCCAATGCTTTATAAAACAAAATATGAAATATAGCCTAGTTATTACAGACTTATAACTTCAAATAGCCAAATCTTTTTGGCAAGCAGAGCCTTATAAAGCAAGAAGAGATATATTATTCAATGTTACTTATCTCTAAATGTCTGTGAAAAGACTCTATGCATGCATGCATATACACAAATTTGTATTTAAATAATCTGACATGATCAGGATTACTGACCTCTTCTGAGTCAAAACATGACATTTTAAAAATATTTCACCATAGTTGACATCTAAGAATTGCAGCCACAAATGGGGCAGGAGATACCAACCATGCTAATGAATTAACATAACATACAACAGTTATAGAGATCAGAAGTTAAAATGCGCTACCTCTGGTAGAGGTAAAAAGATGTAGTTAGCTGGAAAGCAATTTGGTCAGGGCAGAATCTCATATCTGCTCTGGAGTAAGTTCAAGTGAAATTTGAACTACAGAAAAAGTCAGGGCCCAGTTTTGCCTGTGATTCAAAGAAGGTTTTTCCCAAAACATACTTTCTGAAGGTCTCAGGTTCTATCCAACATGCATTGAGGAACTGTATCTCCATGCCAAAACTACCCTAAAGCAGATCGCTTCCTAGAAAACCTCTACATAGCATCAGCTGTCGGAGCAGTGGTTTTAGCCATACAGATATATTCTTCCAATGCTGCTTTAGAAGCTCATAGGGACAGATCATTCTTATGGGATGAAACAATATACAGCAGGTGGAGATCTAAATTATGTATGACCAGCTCATTCTCATCAATCTGTAACAGCACATGGATATATAGAAGCATGTGAAATAGTACTATCTTGTCAAAGTTTAGATAGTATAAAACATCACTGCTTTCAGTTTGAGTGCTCACCTATCCTGAAACTTAGTGGCTTGCAAAACTGGATGGCAAGCATTAGAGTTTGCACCACACACTCCCACAATGAGAAATATGCTATTCATTAGAATTACTGTGTGTCTCAGTATGTAACAGCTACAGATATTAATCCTGCATAACCAAATCTCTTACAGCTGTAGAAAGTCATCTAGAAATTATCTTCTTCACCTTGACTAACCTAAAATGGTTTTAAGAACATGAGTAGTCCCTCTAAGTAGATTAATCACAAACTGAGGATAAACTAGCGGTTACAGGTTGTCTGTCTTTGTCAAATATCTTTAGCATTCCACCTAAAGAGAAAGCACCTGCAATATGGGAATGGTTGTGGGCTTTTGCAAAGGTTTGACCTCATCATGTTTCAGTTGGTCTAACACACAGGTATGATTTCTTCGTAGATTAAAGAAGTATTGTAATCAACAAGGAAAAAAAAAACATACTTGAAAGTAACAAGTAGCTCAGATATTCATTACTAGCCATTAACCTGATTTTCTAATGAATACGACATTAGGCATTCATTAACAATCATTTGTGTTTATGTGGAACAGTGGCTGTATAATGAAGGTTGATAAATGAATAGAAATGAAATGAGGGAATTTTGGACACTTGTAAAGCAATTAACTTGTTTGGCATTAATTACATATTGAAAAGCTAAATCAAGTACATTTGGAAAGCCACTAGGACAGAGACACAGACCAAGGGTAGATATAAAGACTAGGTATAAAAGAAAACCTTTATTTCTTTAAATAAAGAAATGCAGCCACAAGTATGGTATTAATGACAAACAAAGTCCATTTCTAGCAAAAAGAAATGGGATTGCAGCCTGCATGTTAAAGAAAAAAGTTAATGAAAAGTGAAACAATGAAGCCAATAAAATAACCCCTCACAGTTGACAATGAAGTGCAAACAGGTGGTGTACTAGAGGGTTAATGTTTTTGTTTCTTAAAGAAAGAGCCATACAAGTGCCCACACACTTCAATGTATGCTAATAAACGAAACCACCTAGCAAATTAGAAGCTAGAAATGAGGGAATATGGAAGCTCATTTTACAGTTACCAGGATGCATTCCCTCTAATGAGTTGGTAACTTGATCTTTCCAGGCAGTTTTGACTGCATCGCTGCTGCTCGCTGTAGCCCCAGCCCCGAAAACAGATGCTTTCCATTCCCTTTGCCTGCATTGACTCCGAGGAAGGCAATGCCACCTCAGCAAAAGTTGTCCACAGGTCTCTTTTGCAAGATTAAGACATCCAGTATCAAAGATCAGGGGCAAAAGGAGGAAAGAAAAGACTGAACAGCACATAATGGGAAAATTCTTGCTTAGCTGGGATTTGCTAAGGTGGGTCAGTCTTTAGCAAAGGAGAAGGGATATCCCATGGTATATTTTAATCCTTTCTCCAGTTTCTTCCCACATCCCATCCCACCACTCTCAATGAAGCAGGACCACTTCACCTCCCATGGCAACACCCAGGACATCCAGGTGCAGGAGCTGCTCCTCTGCTCCTGTCTGCCCTGAGAGCTCACAGGGAGCTCCTGTCCTTCCAAGAAAGCACCTCCAGCAGAGCAGGACCTCAGCAGAGCAGAGAGGCTGCATGGTCCGACCTGGAAAAAAAGTGAGACATTGTAAACTGAGAACTCCATATGCTATGGCAGCAGGTAGCAGCTGATGATAGCTGCCCCTTCGTTGGGATATCACTCTTCCTGTCAGAGAGCTGGACCTTTTTCCCTGCCCAAACCAGGGATCTAGGTGCTGACAACTCCCAGCCCGTGCCACTGCGAGGAGGAAAGGGCTTTCCTCTGCCTGTTGCTAGTGCAGTAAATTTTAGTTTTGTCTCCTTCAAAGACTCATACAGATGCCCACACATCCTCAATTATACCGAGACCTGTCAGTAATGCTTCCTGTCTCAAAGATTCAGCAAACACCAAGTACAGAACCCAGCTCCAATTCCAAGAGTCATTAACAGCCTTTCTCTCTAGTCACATCTGCCACTCATTCCACACAGAAAATGTCCATATGATTGAACCAAAAAGAGCACACAGAAGATGAATTATATCCAGATATTTCTGCAATTAAAAGAGCTTTACTCAAGACAGCACACACTTCGCCTGGCAGATGCTGTCAAAATTCACTGTGTTCTGGATTTACATCCTATACCATAAAAGCTACATATTCTCTTCTGCACGTTTCCACCACAGAACTACTAAATAAATCTTATTTTGCTGCAATTAATCTTGTTGGGACTCAGAGTCAAGCTTTGGTGGATCCATGTTCCCTACTGAATGGTTCATATCAAAGACATGGACTGCCACAGATATATCACCAATTCTATAGGGAGAATATAGTTTTATTTACCTTAGACCAAACTACACATAGCCTTCAGTAAGTTAGAGAAGCCTCATTTAAAATGTGTTTTAAACTTGCTTGATGCGCTTTTCCTCCGCTGCTGTGGTGCTCCAGTGCTAGCTGAGA
This sequence comes from Tauraco erythrolophus, assembly GCF_009769465.1. Taxonomy (NCBI): domain Eukaryota; kingdom Metazoa; phylum Chordata; class Aves; order Musophagiformes; family Musophagidae; genus Tauraco; species Tauraco erythrolophus. The sequence continues at coordinate 64,541,934 of NC_141468.1, read as the reverse complement.
ACCCCGGTGAATCTTTAGAAAGACCCAGCACCACTATAGGAAACCACAAATCCTTAACTAACATATGCTAACTTTTCTCCTCGGAACAAAAGCAGCATCTCTGTTGTCCCCTCAGCAGAAAACACCAATCAAAGAGGACTCTTTTCAGGAACAAATGTTAGCCGGGAACTTCAGTTGTGTTTAATTAAGTTCTTCCGAAAGAAACTGCATGCTGTGGCACTGAAAAGGTTATCAGAGGTCAGCTGCCTGCCATGACTTTGTGACCCCCAAAAGGCAAAATAAAAGATAGTGGTATCCCTGCTGGTAAGATTGGCTTCCGCATTTGTTTCCCTCCCTTTCTGCTTTAATTTAATAGCAATCAGCACAATATGGCTGCTTTTCTTTGAACAATAGGATGGGCAGAAGTTAGATTTACAGCACTGCAAGGGGGAAAGAAGGATAGAGGAAGCACACTGTGGCTCTTGATCTACAATAGGAACATCACTTTGATACCCATAAATAACTTGCAAACCTACTTAAGATTCATTGCTGTCAAGAGCTGACAGATGTGCGCTTTTTTAAAATTTAGTATTACCTTATGGAGCCTCTCAAACACACCACTATGAAGTCAAACAACTGTCTTTAAAAACGGGTAACAGATCAGGGTACAGATCCATGTTGAATATATAACATATTCTCAATATTTCTCTGAACCATTATAGAAGAGCTATCATCATAGATGTACAAATCCACATTTAAACCACCAACACAGCAAGCAAAACTACTGAGGAGGCTGAAGACAACAGTGTCAGGATCCTCCTTCAGGTGACTTTGGTCACAGCAAGCATGTGCTACAGTCACTGTGATTATCAAAATACACAGAATAGAAAGGATTTGACCTGAAGCATCCAAGGGAAAAGTCTGCGTACCTCTAAAGATTTCAGAACTTCTATTATTACACTGCCACACTCATAATGTGTTTAAAGAACTCCCACTGATATTAATGGGATTGCCTCCCAAATTCAGTTATTCTTTTAGTGATGATAAGGTAAAATGGAGTTCTTCAACCTTCAGATTTTGTTTAATTGTTTTACACTGCAAGAACTTTAGATATTAGGAGCCAACTTTTCTGTTATTGTCTGAGAAGATGCAAGCTGAGTGGTGGGTTGGGTTGTTTTTAAACTATTTCCAACCTCTTCAGCTGTGGTCCCTCTTGACTTTGAGAATTCCTGCCCAGCAAATTGCCTTCTGTGGACATTTCCATCATAGGAAACTTGTCAGCGTCTTTCTTTAGATCCAGCATGGGATGGCACCCATGGCCTTGCTGACAGATTCCCCTCATCACACAAAATCCTCGCCCTATCTGAGTCCATGGCAAAACTCTCATTGACTTTGGTGGAGTCAGGACTGCTCCCAGCTCTTTGCACAAAATCAAGCTCATTGTCCCTCCTTCTTCAATCCCACCAGTCTAGTTTCTAAAGTGTGAAAGACTCGAGTCTGCTACCAAAGCCAGGGCAGAGGTGGAGAGGCTTGGAGCAGGGGCATTCTCAGCCCAGAGAGGGAGCCTGAGACCACAGTCACCATAAACACTGTCCTAACTGCTAAATCCTGTCTGTTCTCAGCAGCTGAGCCATTCATCAAAATAAAGAGAGATGATTCTACTGCCTTTTAGGTCACGTTCATTTCAGCTTGAGGAGAGGTCAGGCGATGGGAGGATAATACACTGTGATACTGCAAAATCTCCCACTGAAATCAGTACGATTCTAGGTACATTAAAAATACAATGTATTCATACTGTGAATATTATCTTCATTTCTAACCTCATTAAATACAGAAAATACTTTTCATATTTTCTAAATGTCTGTAGTATTGAATCTCAGGTTGTTATTATGCTAAACAGCACAGAGCAGAAAGTTAGACACGTTATGGCAGGGCCCTGTTTTTTTTTCTCAGTGGTGCCTTTAGCAGCAAAATATCGGTGCTTTTGTTTGCCAGGGTGATTTACTCTCTAGAAAATGCAGCTGGTCTTCCAAGAAGGCATATCTCTGTATTATACTGATAAACTAAATTATTGTCAATAACTGTATAAATTCCAGCAGCAAACAGAGCTTTTCAGTTCACAAGTATACATTTCAAAGTGAATCACAATTAGAAAATCAGTTCCAAGATTAAAGTTATCAGAGACAAAAAGACACAAACTACTCCTAGTTTTCTGTAGCAGGAATCAATTCTGTTCTTCCTCCTGCTTGTGTTTTCACCTCTGTTGAAAGACTGTAGCCATGAGGCTTTAATCAATACACAAAGCAATTACTTTCTAAAGTAAAACAATCTTAGGTCAACTAAAGATAATGGAAATCATACAGGCAGTTATTCATGTCTAAATGCCAAGCTTCTGATTTCACTTCCAGACAAATCCAAATGACAAGGAGTACAATATTTGTTTTCCCTAGTAACGTGCTGGGATACCACAGCATATACTTTAACTGAGTACAGTCTCCTATGTTTGTCCTCAGCTTGTTCTACATAGTTCAGTAAAATATACAAACGAGTGCCACATCTGGATTTGTTACCTAGGCAGCAAATAAACCTCATCTGAAATCTCATAGCAAAACACGCAGTTTGAAATTTCAACTGGTGTGGTGAGCGCCTCATTTATCAAACCTGCAAGGAGAAAAACAAAATACAAGTGATCAACAGTATCTCAGTTAAAATGAAGTTGCACTGGGAATTTTCAACTTTAATTACTTTAATTTTCTAGGTCGTACTTTTATAAAACAACTGAATGTTGAAGAGAGCACTGATATCTATAACACACCAACGTGACAACAGACTCCTGGCCCTATTTGCAGAACAAGCTAAAACCATCCTCACGACAGCAATTACATTACGTTAACAGCACAAAATGCAAATGGAAGTACTTGTGGTTCTACCTACTGGATCAGGTGGTTTTCATAAACAACACATTTTGGAAAAAATAAGTAAACAAACACAGTTCATCTAAGTCAGAAAAAGATACCTAAGAGAAAGACTGATCTGTCCTCCACAACTCTGTGCAGTTCAGTGCAGAGGTCAAGAAAACACTTCTCATGTTTTCATGACACTGGATTCGAGGCTATTTTAAAGAGGTTTACAAACATCTTGGCCTTCGGGGATTTAGAGTCAGTAAGTGACTAACATCTCAAGCTCACATTCTCCTTGTTTAAAGTAGAGTTCTTCAATACAAATTGCTTCAACGTATTTTTCCGAAACAAGTGACCGAGCTGCCATATTGAGCCTCTGGTCAGCTTAAGATTCGTCTTGTCCCTCTGAAAATAATGCGTCTTTCATCTTCCCTGTAATAGGAAGTCATTTATACCTCCTGTAGGCAGATTACTTGGTCTGATTTCTTTGAGAAAGCAAAACAGGTGTCTTTGCTGGTACTTCAAAGGATTTCCTAAGTGTACCTTAGCCTTCTGCACTGCAACTCAAGACGTAATGTTCAAAATCTTCAGAGAGAGGCATAGTACAGTGGGAAAAATAAATAAATACTTTCACGAATATTATCCACACAGTACCAATGGCAGCCAAGTGGTTTTTCTCAGGTATTTTCATCAAGGGTATGAGCTCGTCTTGTAAATGATAAACTAAAAGAGGAACGTACACTCTTGAGGTCTGATGAAAGCCAATAAATGTGATTACAGGCATAAAGGCTGGTTGTTTAAAGGATAAATAACAACAAGAAGGAACTAACATTTTGTGGAAGAACAGATCAACATCGTCCAGTATATGAAAGTTCAAGATATCACTACTGGCTTTGGTTAATAAAGAAAGAGCAACACTTGGAAAATAGATTGTGTACTGGCATTAGTCAGAGGTGCCGGCAGTAAATCGTATTTTCTTACCACTCTCAGGCCTTTACACTATCTTTCCAAGAAGAGTAAATCAACCAGATCTCATTGCTGAGATTATCTAGGATAAACTCAGTCGTCCTCGCAGCAGAATTCCAGAGGGTAGGGGGGGAAAGAAAGGATTGTGTCTTATTAGTAAAGCAGCTTGCATCATCTCAGGTTGTTTTGCCAAGTGGCAAACTTGACTGTGTAAGGAAGAGTTGCAATTATAGACCCATCAGCTTTGGTTCTGAACCTGCAAAGGATATGTGCACCCCATCTGTAACAAGAGTGGTCCCATTGTCCAACCAAGCCCAGGTTAAGCCCATGCATAAAATCTGGGTATATGCGGGACTCCAACCATTGCAGCCAGGTTTACTGCAGAAAATAATATTGATGAGGGCACCAGCTGTATTGATATATTGATATATCCTCAGAGGCCAGGAGAAGACACAGCAGGAGGAATTTTCCTTCCTTTCCCACCTCAGCCACACCTTCCCTTTCCTGTTTTTATCCCAACATCTTCCCTGCAGGCTCAAAGCCAAATCCAGAGCCCTCCATAAGGGCATGGGTGAGACAGATCAGTATCGCATAGATCCCAAAATGCCATTTCCCCGTGTGGAAGGAGAAGGCAGAAGAACCAGTGTCTGCCTTTGGAGAGCTGGCAGGTTTGCAATGCTGCCTTCTGCCAGGTAAACTGAGTGTGAGGGAAAGACCAGGAACTCAAACATCCAAATTCCTCAACTCCATAAGTCACCAAAACGATGCAAGTCCAGGCAACCTCACACCTTATCAGCTACACTGCTTGTCACCCACAACAACAGCATTCACAATCTAGCACCCACCAAGGTATTTTTTCACTGAGTTTTACCCAAATGGCAGGCTCTTTTTTCAAACTCTGTTGCTTCAGTGTGCTCAACCCTGAAAACCCTGCCTCAGCAGAAGTCTTCCCCCTCCACCAAGCCCAGGGTTAGACAAAACTGACTACATTACCTACAACGGCATTTAAAAGTCAAGTGCACTGGAGCTATATATTTCAGAATAAAATATTTGAAAAAAATACCTGAATAATATAAAAATAAGTCAAAATTTATGTCTCAGTGTGTCATGAAAAGAAGATTATAAGATCCCACAAAGTATTTATCTCTCATAATTACAATATAGTGATACTTTATGTTCAGTACCTAATAAACAAATACACAACTTTTTGATTATCAACCCTTGAAACATATATTTTGAAGTCCTGGGATGTGAGACCATTGTTACCTGCAGAAGAAGAAACAATAATGACTGATTTAAATCAGCACATCTCGATCAACCTCAGCAGGGCCATGCTTCTGTGAGAATCTGGTAGAAAGCTTTCATTTGAATACTAACATAAGCGAATCTTGGGGAGAGTGCAGCCCCTGGGCTGTTGCAACAATGCCGTACAATTTGCTAGCTGCGGTCTGTACTGTGGGCTTCAAATCCCTCCTCCATCAAAGAGGAGCTTCAACTGCACTGCCCCAGTTCCCTGCACGAGAGTCTCTTCTTCCTGAAGGAAGAAAGGTGAGTTTTGTATGCTTTTTACTTACTGTATTTCAAAATGTAATCACATTTAATTATGATATTAAATAATGTGAAGTTAAAGTATTGTCTACTAAAAAGAAAATCTTACAAACACCATATCTACATTCTTTTCCAGCATGCTCGTATAACAATTTTCATTCAAACTAGGGCTTTCTTTTGTCATCTTTTGTCATAAGCTTTTAATCAGAAATCACTAAAATTTTGGAACTGCTATTCTTACACCAAATAAAACTCACAAGGTTTGTTCAAGATGACTCACGCAGAACAAAACAAAATATGAGCACCAACTGAGCAAGATGGCATGGAAACTACAAGTGGACACTTACAACAACTCAACTACACTTGCAATTGCTGATCACAGGCCATTGCAGGTGGAGTTTTCTGAAATGCTCTTCGTTGGCCCAATTCCAGTAAGACTAGCTGGGATCAGTCCAGACCTGCCATGGATGGTTAATTAGAAGAAAGATGCCCCTCTTGTCATTCCTTCTTACAACTCCCTCTGTCCCATTTGCCATGATGGTTTGGGATAAGTTTAAGATCAGTTTTGCTATTGAGGATTCTGATCTTCTCATCCTAGCCATAAACGGCGGCAAAAATCTTGAATTTTCTTTTACTGAAATATTTTTATCTGGTTTTCTCTTGATTATTGATCAGCTTTTTGAACCACCAGGCCCTCCCTGATAACCTGTAGCTGCCTTCCTTGCCTTTCCTCAGAGTTTCTGTAGGGGTTGGACACTGGGAGCAGGACAAGAGGACTCTAACCCAAAAAGATGGGCGAGAACTGCGCACCCTGCATAGAGGCCATGAAGCGCTGGCTGTGCCTTGCCCTCCCAGGTAGGACTGCAGTCTGTCGATGGGAACAAGGAGCCTCCCTGCGGAAACACGTGTTTCACTGAAACCTACAGCCACAAGGCTTATCAAGTCTCAGGTGATATCTGTGCTAAAAAACAAGGGAGTCTAAAGCTAAAATAGGTTTTAAGCCTGAAGCTAAAATACACCTCATGGTGGGAGCAATAGCCGAGTATAAATCACATTCAAATTCTATCTCTGAAGCCAACTGAGCAGGATTCAACCTTGTATTACACAGATTCCAACATGGCTATCCTAATTAGGGGCACCCACTCTTCCAGGGTTGTTCTCAATTTATTTTTTTTTTAGGAACTTCTGAATTTTAACCTGATAAGGGATTAAAAATTGATCCTCTTTATAGCATCAGTTGTTCAGTCCTCCTTTTGTCTTTCTCTTCCAAATAGTTTTATATAGCAGCCATTCCTGGGCAGTATTTGTGCAGCTTTTATTCACTGCCTGAAAGTGGAGAGGATGCTTTGGGCTTCTGGTTTTGCTCATAATTTCACATTGGCAAAGTTTGTTCGAATCCCTTTAAAACCTCTAAACCTATCTGCAAGCCAAAAAGGTACGGCTTCAGAAGGCAAAAGAAATAAATCTCTTTGAAATGCTAATGGAGTGGAACATTTTCTGCTATTTCAAGAAATAATCTAGCCTTTTGGAAAATTTGTAAAGGATTTGCTCTAATGAAGATGTTTTAATTTATGACATGCAATTATAGCTCAGTGAAAACAATACGGCACTGTCACAGCCTCGTTTCTTGTGCTGTGAAAATAGAAACACCATTATGAGAGAGAAACTGCTGCTTTTAGGAACGCACAATGTTTCACTAGCTTTGTTGAAGATGAACAAAGCACTGAGCTCTGCGTAGATATCTGAAAGGTACAGTTTTCTTTTTACAGTGACACTTCAGTTACTTTTCTTTAAGTGTTGTTAAGGGGAAAAAAAGTGTCTAGCATAAGCTTGTCGGGAGCCTCAAGGAACTCGAATAAAAAAACATACAGACAGTACAACGCTGAGTATTGTACCAGCCGCCACGCGTGTGATGAAAAGCCTACCTAGGGCACCAGGCTAGGTCCAGTAACAGAGAAAAGACACGACACCCAAATATTGCTCGTCGAACTAAATTATGGATCTAGGAACATGAAAAAAGAAAAATAAAAAAGGCTTCAAAAGAGAAATAAAACAATGCTCCTAAAATAGGCCTGATTATGTGGGTCACTAAGTACTGTGTATTTCCCCTGTAGCATTTCATAGTCGTTACTGTTGCCAGGGGAAGCTTGATCCTCTCATTATGTATGTTTGTCTTTCACATCAGAGCTCCTCTCTTTCTTTCCATGCCCCGGCACTGTAACAGAAATAAAAATAAGGAATGAACCCCCATTATTACCCAAATACCTACAAAGCAGAGGGAGTGACCCCGGCAGGTCGGCGGGTCAGCCCCCTCATCATTGATGCACTTGCTCCAGCGGACCCCTGCCTTTTGTCGCGGGGTCAAAGCCAAGACCTCTGCTGAGTGTCCTCAGTGAAGAATTAACAAGTGTGACAATTTGCAGTCCCTCCCCCCCCGGCCCCCGGTCCTGCCTGTGTGAATGCTGTAAATAGAGACATCTGGATGGAGGCCTTTCACTGCAGTAATTGAAAATGAACATGGATCAAGTTCTGGCCTGTTGTATTCATAAATCTTCAGGCTTAATTACATTAAAGGGAAATCTAGGGCCCGACTCTATGGAAACGGCAGATCCTATCAGGCTCTCAGATCATGAATCTTTAAGATAAGTGTTTTTCCTCTCTCCAGGACTGTTGGATAAGAAATTTTGATCGGGTCTTTCCAGCATCAGAAACTGAGCAAAGATCTATAATCGTTCTTTGTGTTTTCCTTTTCCTTCATACGTGACACATTTCCTCCAGCCAGGAGCTAGAGGACTTGAACGTGTGAGGCATCAGGCCGCCGTCGTACCGGGCGTTTGGGCAATTGATCCCAGAGGGCCACGCACACCCTCTGTGGGGATATTTAGGAGAGAGGAAAATAAAATGTGTCATGGTCTTCACATGCACAGAGTTCTTGGTCCTGCTTCCCAGCAAGAGCTGGGGCATGATAAGCAGATGAAGCCTGCAGTTCTGCTTGCTCGTTTCAAAAAGACAACTGATTTTGAGTTCAGTGGAGGCTCTATTCACGTCTGTCTTCTAAAAATTTAGGTTTTCTGGAAGGAAAAAAAATGATATCCTGAAAAATCAATAAACAAACAAACCAGTGGCAGAAGGGTAAAAATTCTGGATTTTGAATGAAACTGTCTGGTTCTTAAGAGCTGGTTGTTTTGCAAAAACATCAGCACTTTCAGCAGCATTTTCTGTCTCTGTAATGAGCTCTCATCACAATTACAGACTCCATAACAAGCTTGTAGTAACACAGGTTTTCAGTGCAGCAGAAGTTTTGATGAAAAGAACACCCCAAATGGAGTAAAGATACACAAGAGCCAAGATGTTTTCATGTGAGGGAAAGGTTTTTCTAAATCCTATCCAGAAAAAGTGCTGGTGTAGACAGGCCCCTATAATTAAATTCTGTAGGGACTAATTTGATAGCATATAAGTTGACTACTGTCTCCACCGCCATCAGACAATGCCAGTGAGCCACAGTGTGGTCAAGTAAATCTCAATCCTCCTGTTTATTGCAAGACCATTGGAAGAATATGGTACAGCAAATAAGGAAATCTTTTATCTTGGCCTTTATATGCATTCTAAATGGTGCTCTGTGGTGGTTTTTTATAATTTTATTTGTGAGCATTTTAAAGCTAAAGAAATATTAAAACGCACCAGAAAAAATATCTTAACCAGCTCAAAACCAGCACGAAACCTCAAGACTTTTTGAAAAAAAAAGGAAAAAGAAAACACCAAAGATAATGACTTCTCAATTTCAACTTTGCTTCCATGAAATTTCAGCCTGAATGAGCTTCAATATGGTGACTACAAAATTTCAATTAATAATAGCAGGGTGAGTTCCATGCAGAAACCAGAATTCAGTCCTCAGTCCCCGCAGCTACAGTTTCCCCTTAAGCATGCAGGTTTCTCCAGTCAATTTCTTGCAGACCAGGGAAGCTGTGCAGCAGAAAGCAGCAGTAGCTAGCAAGCAGGTCCTCCAAAACAACAGTCTGTCCTGCCCCTCAGCTTAAGGGCATATCGCAAGAAATAAAAGCTCCTGAAGAATACCTCCTGAACTGGAAACGAGAGTAACCCACCCTCTTTAACAAATCTTGATTTTGTTCCAGGACTTGCACAAACTGCTGTGGCAGAAAACTATCCATAACATTTGCTCTGTGGGAGAAGAGAGGTCACTTTTAGCCTTCAAAGAACCAATACTTCAGTAACAAGTGGTTTTGCTGTCAGCATTTACCGTCATATTGGCAGAAAAGGCTGGGTAATGACTCCAGGATTATTTATATGAAACCCAGAGCTAGTGGCACTGTAAGTTATGGAAAGAGGACAAGCTCATAAAGCAGCGGCCGTGTATCCGAATGAGAAGGGACACGCTTTCTGTCAGCAGGGCTTAGGGGCTGCACAGGAGATCCAGAACTACAGGCTTGCACCTGAGCTCATACACACAATTCCCAACAAGGCAGAAGGGTGACAACGCTGCCAAATAATTCATGTTGCAGTGAGGTCAGTCCTCCTCTCTGCAAGGCCTTCTTCTCTGAACAGGTTTACTCATGTACCTTTTGTTATTTCTCCAGCCGTTCTGGTCTGGGATTCTAAATTTCATCTTTATCTTAATTGTAGGTTTAGTTGTTGAACCATTTAGGTGTAGTCCGTTTTATAGAGGACTTTCTGTCATAATTTGAAGGGAATTTCAGATCCCAGGCCCCCTTTCTGCTGCTTTTACTGCCATGGAAGAGGTACTACTCTGGCATCAAAATTAGCAAAGGTGACAGAACTGAGTCCTGGGAGTTTTAACCACTTGCATTGTTAACAGCATTTGGGAGACGTAAAAGTTTTTTCAAATGTGATATGTCTTTCCCAATTCTGAAACTTTCAAACCGTGTTGGTGATCAGGGGCTAATTCCTACTACACAGGCTTATTCCTTTTCCTATTCCCCTCCTTCCTCTCTCTCTCACCAGTACCCAGGCTCATACTCCACCCTGCACCCCCTTTCTCACTGAGCAGGTCAGAATTCAGCCCCCACAGTGCACAGCAATTCCTCTGATACAGGCTCAGGCATACCATACTTCGTGGTACTGAAGTATGCTGTGGGATGCCCCAATACTGCAAATGTTCTGAAAGGAAAGTAAATAAGCAAATTTACATTCCTCTCCTTCCTGACAAGGAGTATGTAAAAAATAGCAAATCAGTAAAAAAAAAATTAATTAATTAAATTAACATTATGGATTTAGTCCTGCTCATAACTAATGAGTGTCTATCCAGTGTCTTCCAGAGCTAGTCAGCCTCTACCAGGGTATTTTATTGACCTTAACTTATTAAACACACAATAGAAAGCAGCCATTGTGTGTGTTTGTACTGCAACATGCTGTACTCTGCCTTGCTGCCCGCATAGATGCTGGCTGTGTGTTCATTAAAGAAGGTAAATTGATGCCTCTGCTTATTTTTTTTCATTATACTATGTGACAATATACTTATATGAACCAGGAGACATCCTTTCGGCACAATTTTATTTCATTTCTGTGGGGACTGGGAGCCTAACTCCCAGTGATATCTTTGACAGTACCAGTTTGTGTTATCTGTTTCTGCAAACACAAAAACAATGCCTCAAATACATAAAATAGGGTGGATTCTCCAGAAATAACCGATGACAATATTTTATAAAACCCATTAAAACCAGGTAACTTTACAACAGGCAACCTGTAAAGCAAATCCAATTAGAACAGTAAAATTTGATACAACTTTTGTTTACTTCCATTTTTTACCAATCCTAAACGTACAGCTGTTAATGAATCCCACCATGCACAATTCAGGTGAAGATCCATCATGAATATGATGGATATTAATGAAAAGCATCTGTTCAATCATGTTGTACAGATCCAGCCAGTCCCAGATCACCCCGGGAAGTGAGGATGTGATCTCTCCAAGGACCTCAATTTCCCTACGCTCTCAGACCTCCCATATATTTGCTCACATCCCAGTTGCCGCATCTATCTTGTCTCTCCTAACCACATAGGCAACTACTTCGAAAGAAGCAATTATTAGAGCTCGAAGGTCTCATCAGTGATTCCTTTGCTCAAGCTTAAGCCAAGGCTTTGCCCAGAGCAGTTTCTGTACAACTTTTTCATGCAGGAACTGTATCATTTGAGACACTAAAATATTTGGGATGAAAATGCCACCCCTTATGCGGTGGGCCAGCACCAAGCCCTACTAGAAAAAGTCTTCATAGGGAACATGAAACCAGACCCTAATTTTATGAGGACCCTCTGTAAAGGCCTGTGTGAATACTGACACATAGAACCATATAACATAAAAGATAGTTACTGGGGCATTTTCCTTTCCCAAGTTAAGATGTCTACCTGAGCTAGTTACTCCAGCAATGCCTGAAGCCATTTGTGTCCTCTTGCATTGACCCAGGAGTTGATGCCATTCCAGGGACACCTGAGCCTGCTCAATGGAAGGGAGACATCGGGGAAGAGGATATTGCAATAGCTTCTGAGAGACAGGCGGGGTGGGGTCACCATTTTGAACAAAGGAAAATAAAAAAGCCTCCGAACACCGTAAAACTCACACAGTTTTCAGTATTTGCCAGCTGTATGTGTTAGGAAGTGATTACAGGCATCTTTATATCTGACACAGTTTATCATGTATGTTTCTTGTCATACTGACTCTACAGGCTTCACAGTCTGGCATAACAGGCACAAAAGTTCTTTATGATGCAGTTGTGTTGTGCCTTTACCATCAAACAAGTTGACCATATCTGTTGCAGGCCCAGAAACCTTGGATGACAAAGTTTAGGGAAGCAGCACATTTAATTTCACCATGGCTGCACTGCCTGAATTTTTATGTACGTGTAAATTATGAGAGAGAATCCAAGTACGTTTGACGTTTCAGTAAAACGTACTATGCCACAAAACCAGAGCCCTCTTCCATTGCATGGAGGCCTCACAGAGTCTCTGCATGTGCTGAAAAGATCCAGTGACAGCTGGTGAGGTCATTGTAAATGAGGGAAAAAGAGAGTCTTGTCTCCATTACTAAACGGCAGCAACTAATCACTGTCACATCATGATGTGGTTCTGGACTGTCCACAGGTTTATTGTGGCCATTAACCTATTCAAATATTCTACTTGAGGAGAAAAATAAAGTCTGGGTACCAGGCTGGATCCTTAGGTCTTCTGCGTCATTTTAACCATTACAAAGTTACGGTAAAATATCACCAAATGAGATCACGCCTATACAAAACCAATACAGTGAGGCAAAATTAGAGCTTGAATATAGAGTGTATTACTGTCTACAGCCCTCATGCACGATCTTTTGCCCTGCAAGCAAAGCAAAGTATCTTTTGCAGCTTGCGCTTGGAAGTCAAGCCCGCTGGTATTTACTGGGTGGTCAGGGGACCTCTCCAGCAAGCAACAGAGGCTTTGCAAGCTTCCACATCACTTCACCCCACAGCAACCTGTTCATGCCACCCCACTTTCAGGATGATGGTACTTTACCGTCACCTTCCTATAGTGCAAATAATTACGCTGGAGCAGAGAAAGGGTAAAAGAAACTGCAGGAAGGAGGGACAGGAATCGCCCTTTTCCTCCCATTTTGGAATTAATGCTCTTTGTCATGTATTTACATTATCTTAACAATAGAAGGTTGATTCCCACACTGATTTTCTTATGGGCTGTCAACATTGTTGAGAATTATACATAAGCAATGAACAGTTTCTCTAGCCACCACAGGTTATTTTAAGTGAGTGTCATGAGTTCAAAAACATGTTAACTTAGAGTCATCCCTTCTTTTTGGCTGTTTGGTTTTGTTTTGTGGTTGTTTTTTTTTTGCCTCAAGGAAATGAGCCGCATGAATGTGAGACAAAACAATATTATATTGGGCATATGCTTACACTGCATGAGGCTGATGCTTCACACACTGCAAGCAGCCACTACCATACCTAGAATAAAATCATATCTAGCAACCAAACAGACAGCAGGACATCTCATGAGTGAACATTACACAACCCTTTATACACAGAAAAGCTCCTCACACTCTGTGGTGGTCAGACACAGTGGGAAGTCCCTGCATCTTTGCAGATCATGGCAAAACCCGGTTTATCCTCAAGGATAACTCAGGAAAGTAGAGACGTTATGACACTAGACTGAGTTTCAGAAACTGTGGCTTAAAATTGCTGGGGGTGAGGCACTCTGTCTGACCTTAGGAGGCGACATCAGGTTTGCCCAATAACATGGCTGTAGTCTGTGCGGATGGATGCCCAGGTTAGCACCAACCACCGAGCTCAAGCACTCTGAGGAGGGCAGGAGGGGCAGCCTGGAAATCAACACATGGTAACCTCCTAAGTGGGTTTTTTCAGCACTCTGTACTGCCGAAGCAACACTAGCAGTATCTAAACTACCTAATGTACATCCAGGCGAAATACGTTCACATAACCTTCACAAGGACTTTCATCTCTTGGAGATGCACCAAGATCATCTACTCAAGGAACCTAACCTGAGTGCCTCAAGTTTGCCCTCCCAGCAACTCCACAGCTGAAGAAGCCATACTCTACACTTGAGACCTCAGACCTGTATCTGACCTGTCTAAAACTGGCTTTTTGATGTACCTCCCACTGGAAACTAGGAAAAAAAAAAACCACACTACTTTAGGTGCCTGTCTAGTTTATAACCACCTTAGAAGCTCAGTGTCACTGTGTGTTTTTATGGTTCCTAGTGCCGTAAAGATGTGGTCTCAGATGAGCTTCCTAGATCATGCTCTAGCAATTGTTAATATCATGATCTTTTGTAATAACCACAGTCGTTATCTCATGGACATATGCAGCCCCTTGTGCTGTTCTTAAATTGATGTCATAGAAAAGCATTCAGCATAGAAGAAACTGCCAGGAAAATATCAATGAAAATCTGAGTAATACTTTTTTTTTCTCCTAAACTGAGCAAGTCAAAGAAACAGATGATGAAAACAATTTATCTGTGCATGAACCCAAACTCTCATGCGTGGTATGCTGTGTATTGCGGACACTTAATGCATCTGCCACTCTATAGCTGCATTTTATTTAGCGCTTTGGAAGTACAAATGCTTCCCCACTAGTGGAACCACATAGTTTCCAAAAGCTGTCTTCCATTGAGAGGACAATTGTTTTCTATAGAGATGAGAAACAAATACCCATGACCCACGTCACCTTGCCCCAGCAGGCTTTTGCTGCGGCTTCCTCTGTGCAAATACAACAAAGTCTGGCAGCAGTCAATCCTGCCAGCCCACATTGAGCCACCACAGAGTGCGTAGCTATTTACCCTTCCTATTAATCTGTCAGTGTTCTAGTCAAACACGTAAAACAATATGGTGTGTGCATATCTTGCCTGGTCATTGCTAAGTTACTGAGGAGCAACATGAATGAGTGGAAAACCATGCAACAAACTATAACACTAGATTTTTAAGGTATGGAATATTGGAGTTTTCAATTGTCAGCTCAGAGGAAGCAGCCATGGTGTTCGTAGCTCGGTGACAATAATGCGAAAGCCAGAAACTATAGCCAGTCTGCCTCTTTCAGCGTACAATAAATGGGTCCTGTTTGTTTTGCTCAGATGCAGATTTAATCCCAACTCTTTTATAGGCTCTCTGCTCTGTGCAGTCAGGAAACAATTAGGAAACTTGGGATCCCATCCCTCAGTTTACTTCACACAACCAGACTGCTGCCACAGTGCAGAAACCAATGACTGCAGTTACCAGGGATATGGCAGGGCTATATTTTGGAGCATTTGGAAGCTGAAAAACTGTTTACTTACAAACCCTGTCAGAGACACCCAGTTGAATCCAAAAGCCATGCAGTGGACAACCTCGTAGCATCCACTCCAGCACTCCTCACTCAGATAAATTCAGCTCAGTGGTAGCAATTCTTGCCCAGGAGAGCACCTTTAAGTACAAGTCAGTGCGTGCTATCAGGCTGCTGAGTCAAGCACACTGCTTGCCCTTCTCAAAGTAATAATCGCATTTGATGATGCTTCAAGGCTCTGTCGGAGCTGAAAATTCACACTGCCTGCTATCTCTTTAATCCGCTTCCTTGCCATGAACAAAAGGAAGAGTGTGCATATGAGAAAGCAGAAATAGAGGATATAGGTCAAAGGGTATATTCTGAGTGTCAAGAAGACTTTATCTCAAACAGAATAGTCTTTCCGCAGTCAGCAAACTCCCCAGAGCCAACGAGAACTGCAAAAAAGCATGACTATAGACATTACAAACCTAGATGACAAAGTACAAGTAACAGTATTGAGTCATTTTCAAAAACCTTGACTCATTCTTTGCTTTATGGTCAAGAAAGTTCTGCTTTGGCACTGCTGGAAGAGAATATAAATTCTGCTTACGTGCATAAGCACATATATAAATATACATGTCCGAAGGCATTTGTATAGATATACCAAATTATTCCAAGCTATTCATAACGAACAAAGGCGAATTAGAGATTCACTGCTGCAACTGCTTCCATGCATAGCTTTATGCTTTTAACTAGCCCCATCAACTTCAGTAATACTATTTATATACAAAAGTATACAGACAGATAATCCCGAAAGGTTTTGGCCTCATGATCTCGCACTTGATCGGTATTAACAGAACTATACAAGGCTGTAAAGAATTTCTGGATGAGGCTGCAAACTAGTGATTTACGAAGTGATAAATTGCAATAATTAATTATGTTGTAATTGTCCTAGCCAATATCCACTTGAATATGAGGTTCATTGTCTGATCAACTTCAAGTTGACCAAAATAGGCCATAGTATACATCTCTTCGGACTTCTAAAAGATGAATGGTCCAAGGATGTCCAAAAAAGTGTCTGGAACAGATCCAAAGGCAAAGAAAATATCTTAATCTCAGCCCATGCTCAAGCGACAACTAGCAAAGCATACAGAAAGCAGACCTACCCCACTCAATCGAGCTATCGGTCTCAAGCACTTACAGGCAAAACATCACCCTTCTAGTACATCACTGCTGGTCATGTTGAACTTGTTTAACTTCATTATCACAAAGGACAGGTAGGCATACCAGCATTTCAAGAGGAATCGGAGAACGACAGTTTCACTGGTAACATAATTATGGTGCTAAAATCCCTGACTGCACATGGCCCTGCATTTTCTTTAAACTTGCAAGGAAACGCCATTTATTCACAACCCTGCTGGTAAAGCCCACATAGGCTGGGAACAGCAATAGCTCCCCTGCCCCATTTGATGCCACGTGCTAAGGTCTAGGAGTGATGGTGTTATTACCCAGTCAGAATCAAGTTTGCACAAAATATCCCAAAGCCAGTCCCAAGCAAAAAAATTTTGGTTATGCTTTAGCCAAAGATAACAGATTGCTGTTTAACTCAGGGTAATTAATGCAGTTGTCAATTCTAAGATAAGCATATCTGACTTGTAACGGGATAGGAACACAGGCATATACATTTGATTTGAAATTCCTAGACGCGATACACTTACTGTGGCAATGAGACTTGCTGAAAGGAGTAAAATCTCACAGAATCAGAGCAGTGTGACCCTGCGCAGCAATTTCACTGACGGTTTAAGTGAGCCAAAGCCCACCAAGGTCAACAGAAAGATTCATTATACTTTGCTTCAACTCTATAGATAAAGTCTATCTAAAAAGTTAAAAAACCCATTTATTCCAGACATCTCAATACAGGAGATAACTACTAGAAAAGCAAGAATTTTGCACCACTAAGAACCAATGTTTTGAACTATAGTGCTTTGAACCATTGGTTTAACAGGACAAGCCAGACCCCTACAAGGTTAAATTGCAGCAGTAGAATTTTCATACTAAATTCTTCTCATGTAAGTATCTTCAGAGTGCTTAGATAAAACTGAAAAACTTCAGCCCATGAAGGACGGATGGACGGAAGGAAGGAAGGAAGGAAGGAAGGAAGGAAGGAAGGAAGGAAGGAAGGAAGGAAGGAAGGGAAAATAGCTCCCTTTTTAATGAAACGTTCAAATTTTGGGGGAAACAGAGAAGATTATTTCATTTATTAAGAACAAAGTAGATCATATTGTTCAGTTCCTCCTTTATATTAGCAGCTCCCAACTCATTCCAATTTACAAGGAAGTTGTACAGAGGAGCTGCAGATCTCAGGCTAGTGATCTGAAATTACCAAGCATTAGTTTACTTTTGTGCATCCTTCAGAAATGCAACTCTCAAGTAATCTGAAAGCCTGCTTGCTTTATTTATTCACGTACCAGTTAAAAAAGTCATCCTTGAGTCCAGAGACTCCCAAATGAATAAAGGCACAATAGTTCCAAGCGCTGAGGAGGGTCATACAAGAGATGGGTGACCACACTCTGATTTCCCCATCTTTGGTTAATGCCCTAGCCATAGCATCAGATCTCTTTCCAAATGAAGCATGCAGCAATCTTCTCTGGTTCAAATATACCATATTTCAAAAAAATCAACAAAGTTACATGCATAGTTATATTGATAATTGAAAAAAGGTATGTTGAAGTTTGGATGCAATTGAGGAATTTTTTTTGGTTTTGGGTTTTTTTTAAACAAAGTTGTTAGCAACAAAACTAATCAACATGAAGAATGTTGGGTTTTTTATAATTTACCAAAGTAAACCAGGTTTTGATAAATTTAAGACTGCAGAGTTACAAAAAAAAAAAAACCCACACCATATAGAGAGAAATGTGAAGTCTTAAGGAATTGCATCTAAAAGGAAAAACTGAGAACAGAAAAGAGGAATGGCCTAAGGATCTAGAAAATCAAAATAAGTTATATTAATTTTTTTCAAATGCCAAGAAAGTCTGTTTCATACAACGTTTTAATTTTATGAAATAATTAACAACTTTGGCTGTTCTGGGGGGAGAAGAGGTTTCTCTCCAGGCAGAGCTCTCCTGGATTCACCTTTGTTACAGGTTTTGAAAGAAAATAGCTGTCTATTCTGAAATGAATGGGACTGTTTATCCTAGGAAGATTTTGGGACTTGACTCACAAAACACTTACTGGAATGAGAAATCCTGGGGTGCAGAGACATCTGCGTCACCAACCTGAAGTCCGTGAAGCCGAGGACCATTTTTATACGTTCTCTTAATAATATTTTGTTACTTTATTCTAACATTAAAGAGGAAGATAAGTGTTTTTTTTAACAGTTTGATCATATTTAACTACTTCCTAGTATCTAGGCAAGGAAGTCTAGACTGTCATACTGACTAGGCGCCCTTGGGCTGGGTGGTATATGCAAGGATGCTCCTTTGACTTCAGCGCCGGCCTTTGCTTCGCAGAGCGTGGGGACTTGATGGTCGTTTCAGAGACACGCTTCAGAAGGAATGATAGAGTCTTAGCTCCTGCCACATTGTCGCAGAGCAGTACTGATACCCTGCCGGATTACTAGGCTGATCTTTCCATTTCTCTTTTCATCTCATTTCTCTGTCTCCCAAGCTCAGCATCCTCTAAATGCTGGCATTTGTATTCAGTAATATTTCTGAGGCTTTTCTAAACCCTATAGTCTCAGATGAGTTAAAAAAAAAACACCATTGTGCGCAATTGTGACATGCAGTGTAACTTGAAAACAATGTCTCGCCCCTCTATTTATATATATTTTTGTGTGTGTCCTTTACAGCTCCCTCTTTGCAAACCACAGGTGTTTGTGGGCATAATGCTCCCAATGCTGTAGAAAAGGGTTTATTGTGAGGAGCCTTTTCTTTGCCACTTGTCCTAAACCTGTTCGCAAAGTGCTACATGCGTTCTACCGATCACCATAAAAATCAAGGAACAAGAAGTCCTCTGTAAGCCTGCCCAGCAGCGCCACTATGACATTGGTTGAGACAGCTTTGTGACCCTGCATTGTTTTCCATTCATTCACAAGCCTTTATCTTTGCTTTTCTCTCTCCCCCGCCCCGGCTCCCTCAGAAAAAAAAAAGGGAGGAGTGAAGCCTTTATAGGCATTTTTATCTACTGTAAAAAAAAAAAAAAAAAGCGTGTGCTGGGGTAATAGATTTAAAAAAACAAAAACAAACAACAAACCAACAATGTGACAGCTACTTCAGAGAACACAGCGTGGAGTTACAGTAGTTATAGTTTCAAAAACCACCTGCAAACAAGTGCAGATACCATAGCAAACTGCCCTTAGGATTTCTTTTTTCTTTTTCCTTACATGCTCCTTCTTTTTCTGTTTTTCAAGTTCTCTCTTGCCATTCTAAGTCTGGAGTCGGTAATGAATTTACGTGACAGCTATGAAGCTAGTATTAAAGTTGTGAATAGCAGCTAGCAGCGCCCAGCCCCCGGTGTTAGCATCTTCCCGCAGCGTGAGCAGGACGGGAGTGAGGGGGGCAGGCAGGCCCATGGCCTGCATCTTCTGCCTCCTGTATCCCTACACCAGGGTCTGATATCAGGGAGCGGGGGGACACACGATGGAAACCGCAAAACGCCCACACCAGGGCTCCTCCTTGTGCTTCTGCCAGCACATGCTTAGGGAGAAGGGGCAAGAAAGGAGGACGCGGGGGAGATTGGGGACATTTTTGGATGCTTGTCTTTCAGAGCGCAGACAGGAGGGGAAAAAACAGAGAGGGAAAGGCATCAGCTTTTGCTTTCATCTAAACTGAATGAAGGAGCTGTGGCCACGGGCAGGTATAGGAGAAGACAGGACAGGATAGCAAATGGAGAGGGGGTCCCTGAAGCTCTCTCCCCTGGGCAGGTGAGAGGAAATTTGTCATCCCTTCAGTCCATTTTCTCCACGCACACAAACCGGGGTAAGGGAGAAGGCCAACGAGGCAGGAAGAGGTGCATGACCATGGCGGGGGGGGGTGGTTGCAGCTAGAGAAGGGAAATCATAGGCACCCTTTGGTTTTCTCTTCTTGCAGAGGGCTTTTCGGCAGGAGAGGAAACAGAGCTGGAGCTGGGTGGGCAGGGTGAAGTGCTGACGGGCTGCAATGGCTGGGGGTGGGGGGCGAGCGGGGGGAAGATGTTATTAGCGGCGCAACCTCAAGACTGAAGTTGAAGCCGAGGAAGAGAAAAGGAGCAATATGATCAATATGGTTTCATTGTTGAGCCCCCGCTTACCTCGGCAGGAGACCATCTGCTCCCTGTCAATGCATCACCTGCTTGTCTGGCCTGTTGGCTGGGCAACGCGTGGGCGGGGGGATTAAGGGGGCGGGGGGGATGAAGCAGGGGGCCCGGCCGGAGGCTGTCCCCCCCCGCCGCAGGGGCAGGGGGAGGCTCGCCCAGGCTAGGTGGGAAGCTGGACGGGCTCCTCGGGGCTGGGTTATTTCCAGAGGAAGGCATAAAACAGACACGGTGTTTCTCGCCAGCAGGGCAGTTTCAGGAAAGCCCTTCCCACCCCTGGAAATCAGCGTTTTGCTGCACGCGCTGGATTTAGGGACGGATGAGTGACCACAATGCCACAATGGACACCCGGGGAAGAAAGGGCAGCAGAGGGGTCCCTGCGAAGCCAAGCGCATCGCTGCCGGAGTCACCGAAGGAAAACGAGGCACGGTGCTCTCGCGCCCTCCCAGCAAGAGAATTCGGTGTGGGAGAAGGCAGTGATGGAGTGCTCATGTTTCCAAGTCATTTTAATGCCACCACAAAATCAGTGCGTTTCTGTAGGCTGAATGCGAGGGGAAAAAAGGCAGAAACCCTCAGATGTTGTATAGCAGTGAATGCAAATAAGGTGCTGAGTCTGCGTGTGTGATCCAAAATTATTTGATTTTTGGATAATTTTGAACACATTTGATATTAAATACCGTCAGCTTAATAAGCAGATAAATTACAGCTCCCTGGATCCCAGACAAGGCAGTACTAAAGTGCTTAACTAATTCCTCAGAAATCGTTAGAGGAGACAAAATGTTGCCGGTGTGGAGTACTCCAGGTTTTGGCACATGCACAAGGACAGAGCTACCTCCTGCTGCTCCCTGTAGCTGGGTGCACCCCTGCACCAGCTGCATGAGCACATTGTGCTGTGCAAGATACGATTTCACTGATTTGGGGAAGGAGATTATATATCCATACATGTTTTATGTACATGTGCATGTTTGCACATACACACTCCTATACACATCACCCTCTCAAGAGACCTTGCATCTGCCCTATCCCACCTCACCGTTACTGAAGCAGGGCCTGCTGTTCTCTGTGTGTTACAGCAGCAGTATGGCCAGCCCGAATGCTCAACAGCCATCACATTTGGGCATTTGGTTATAAACATCACCTGTGAAGCAGATTCTCTCAAAAGAAGGCTGAGGTTCTTCACCCTTTGGAGTCAATGAGGGTCTATATGGAGTTACACTTCTAAACCAACACTGTGAGGAGCTTGGGACAACGTCACACCCTCCTGCCTAATAAACAAATGAACAAAACCTCTTGGCAAATCTTGCTGGTCTGTTGAGTTTCTCATTAGCAAATTTTTTGAACTCTTCTAACCCCAAATAGAAGTTCCAAGCAAAGATGAGGGATGTATAAACAGGACTGCATGAGAAGCCAAGTCTCACCCTTGCAGAGTTTTCCTCTTTACACATCACTCATCAGGGAGCAGATTCCTTGGATGAAAAGCTATCATCAGCAACATTCATTGCAAACAACTGTATTTGGATTTTGTTATGCATTGCAAAGCTATAACTGAGCAGCCCCAAGCAACTATTTCCAGTTTTAGAAATATCTCCTGTTACACAGAGGAAGCGTAGTCCGGTGGCGTAAGCACAGAGAGGCTGCGAGTTCACGGCTGACATGACCTTCAGCAAATCTCATGTTACCACTGTTCCGTTACAACCACAAGTCGAACAGGGTAGCACGTAACTCATCCTGCTAAAGTGAAATAAGGGTTACTAACCTAATGCTTGTGAAGCTCTAAAGCTATGAGATGTTTTCGTTAAATAATCTGTGTGAAAATGGCACCTTACTGTGCCTACAAATGGAGCTTGTTAAAGCACCATCAAAATTTTTTCCAAGCAGTTCGGTCAAAACATCCAGCAGATACAACGCATCAGGATGAAGAAAGGTGCTTTCTTGTTAGTTTGTAATCACTGCTGAAACACTTTTTCACATGATGCCACACTCATACCTCAGAAATGTTAATGGAGTTTTCTACTGACATGCTGAACACAAGTAGTACATGCTTTCAGGTGTCACAGCTAATATTCCTTACTGCTTGAATGAATCAATAAGAAGAAACGAGATTCTTAAAGATGAGCATTTTTTTTCCCAAAATATTATTATTCTTTCATCTACCATTTAGTCCAGAGCCATCCACAGAGAAGGAATATGAAATATGGGAATTCTGGATTTACCCTGCATTTTAAAAAGTATATTTCTAAGCCAATAAAATGTTATTGCATCAATTATAAAGCAAATGTGGAAGAAATTGCAAGAATCACTTCTAGGAAAAGTAAAATCAATAGGTGGATAACTAATACTGAGGAACAAAGGTAAAGCACATGTCTCATGATATGTGAAGTACAACTTCTGCAATCTCCAACTTGTTGAGGAAGTGCTTTGTATCTCCAATACTAGCTTGTTTTCCTGTTTTTTCCAGAAAGAGTATTTCAATGAATTCATTGCCTACAATTCAAGATGCAAAGCATCAGGACAAGAAAGCTAAAGAAGCATCCTGGTTTATACAAACAAAGGGCTTCTGTTATTTCTTCACTCCCTTATGCAGAGATTCATGAAGGTGTTTAGAAGACTCCATCCACTAGGACGTGATATCCTCAATGCCTTTTCCAGTCTGAACCTTGGAAGTCTAAACATCAAGACCTACCCTGCACAAGGAGAGCACAGTCAACATTTCTGTACACTTGAGAAAATATGCCGTTCAGGTCAATGAATATCGCTATACGATATGTTGTTAGCTCGAGTTTCTCACACCATTTTTAGCGCACAGGCAGTGTTGATACAGTGCAATGGAGTTTATACAAGACATCTAACTTAGCAAACCACAGCACCTTGAGGAAAACCAACATTGTACCAAATGAACATGACACACATTAGATAACATAAACACTGATTCGTGGGCTCATTTCTCAAACCATAGTTGTTAGTGATGAGATGCTTTGTCAAAGCAATGAAAGATAGGCTTCCTGAGGGTACTGGGCAATTTGGAAATGTTTCAATGGATCATGAAAGGCCTGAGCACAGGAGACAGGACTGGGAATTTTCTTTCCAGTCAGAGGCTGCGTACAAGTGCTGAGTTTCTTGCACGGGTAAAGCTTGGGAAGAGTTATGTATTTTGACCAACACGAGTACTCCATCCTACTTAAGAATTTCTATATATTATTGATTTTCTTTAGCCATTCAGCCACCTCTTATCTGGACTGTTATTTCCGTTTGGAAACAAAGGGGAACACTACCAGCATCTAGCCAGCTAGTCCCTGCAAGACTCCCAGAAATCCACTGCAAAATTATGTCATTATTCCTACCTAAATAAACCTAAGGAAAATAACATCAGCCTGACTGACCACACTTCTATATTTATGTGAATTAACTATGAGGTGGAAAACTACAGAACAAGGGCAATGGATACTGAAAAATGTTCTTGGAAATCATGTTCTTGATAACAGCAGTGAAGATTAAAGATCCGCTCAGGCCTGTATTGCACATTAAACCATTCAAGCATGGGAACAGGGAGGGCTGTAAAATGGCTCTGTAGACTCCAGTCTCCTGTGTGCAGCCTGGAGATGCTAAGCCTCAAAAGGGCAAGTAGAAGAGAGCATCTACATCAAGCTCTGCTATAGGATAATACAAAATAAGAGCATATCTTCCCACATTACCTAGAGCAGTAGCCTAAGGACACTAATCTCCAGTACTAACAGAATTAAAGCATACCCAAAGTATTTTAAAAAGTCCATGACATTATGGCTCCCAGACAGCCATATACCGCAGCAAATATACTGAATAAGATCCATACTAATGCTGGCAAGTGACTGGTGTTGAAAAACTTTTAAAACTTTTAATGCATTAGACAAGGAATTCTGATACTACATTCAAATATTTTTGACACAATATGCTATACTCTTTAAGCCTCTCTGCTTAGTGAATGTATCTTGTACTTCAGTCTTCTTTTCCTCTCAGCCAGTACTGTTTCTGGCAGTAACAGCAAAATTTCTAGGCGCTCTGGACCAAACTGGAAACGCAGGCAGCTTCCTGTAAGTCATATAAGACTCTGTGTCCTAGTTTCACTGTGATAGAATCATAGAACCAAATTTCTGTTCAGAAAAGCTACATTTCTAAAGTAAGTTGCATTTTGAAGAAGACTGCAGCACCTGATTCGGTAAGAACGATGTTGATAAGACACCTTGGTTTAGTTTGTAGTCAGCCATGGTGTGCAGGTATCCATAGTGATCAAGGAATTTTCAACTTGTTTTTGTTAACGACCCAGAGGTCCAAGAACCTGGAGAGTGTGTGGCCAAGGCAATTGACACCTGAACTGGCAAAAGAGTGTTCCATACCGTGTAACATCATGCTCACTGTAAATTGGAAAGTTTATTGAGGACAGTCTCTCTTTCTCAATGATTACTGTCCCTGAAGGGTCTTGCCCATCATTCTGCTCCCAAGGCCTACTCTCTCTCTTCCAGGATTGCAGTTCTGGGATGTTTCCCTGGCTCTAGGATTACTAGCCAGAAACTGGCTGAATATTGGTCAAGGGGTGGTGAAAAATTGCACCATACATCACTTGTCTGTATATATTATTATTATTATCATTATTATTTTCCATTTTATTTAATTTCAATTATTAAATAGTTCTTATTTCAACCCATGGCTCTTCCTTCCTTTTCCCGATTCCCCTCCTAGAGTGGGGAGGGATCATTGGGTAATAGAACAGCTGGCTATTTTTTAACCCCAGATACAAGCTAAACGTAGACACTCTAACTGTGCCAAAACACATCTGAAGCATCAGTACCACTTTCACCCTAAGAATGACCCATGCAAATGTAGTTGAAGTTTTGTCTGCCTTTTGAAGCAAGAATTAGACTCGCTCCACCATGTAGTAGCTAGAAAATAACAAGTGATATTTAAAACAAAAGTCTAGTAACATAGTTGGATGTCAAAAAGGCGTTCAGTCTTGTGGTTTCAAAATCTGCTTCCTTGCGCAGCTGAGATGTTAATGACAACTGTTGGTCTCATAATCAATTTTCTAATTGACTGCTTCAAGCATAAGCCATAACAAAATTCTTTAATCAAATCTGGAACGGACCTTTTGAGATTACCTGGTCCAACCATTGCTCGAGCAGGGTCCACGGGAGCAGGTTGCCCATGATTGTGTCCCATCAGCTTTTGGGTATCTCCACAGAAAGAGACTCCACAGCCGCTCTGGGCAGCCTCCACAACAATAAAAAGTGCTTTCTTGTGTTCAGATGGAATTTCACAGGTTCCAGTTTGTAACCCTTGCCTCTTGTCCTGTCACCAGCATCAGCAGGACATCCTGCTGATAGCACCAGCTATCAAACAGGAATTATCCGCTATTTTTTTTCCGGAAATGTATAGACCTGCTCACATTATCAGTTTTACTATTTATACTAAATTAGTACTCAGGACCCCTTTTAACACCCAGTCTCTCCTAGGTACTATTATTAGACAACCTCTGAAAAGAAGGACAACATCCAGTCCAAAGAAGTTTGTATTACTTAAGCCAGTATACCTTTAAAAAAAAACAAACACATTAAAAAAAAACCAAAACAACACAAACAAAAAAAACCACACAAATACTGAAAGGATAAATAGAAACAGATGCAGACAACATCAGTAAGATTTCTTAGTTGCACAGGCCAATTGTATGCAGCCTGTCATGCATATGAATTATTTTAATGACCATTTGCTCTCAGCTAGCATTTCAACAACGAAAAGGTGAGAGGCAGACCTGGAAAGAGAAGCAGCAGCAGAAAAAGTAGAGCTGGGGACAGACAAATCATTTGTCATAGCCAGCGTCACTGAATAAAATGAAGGGGACAGAGGATGTTTTTTAAAAGGAGCCCAGATACAGGAAATAGGGATGTTGCAGAGGACAAGGCGAAAAGAAGTAGAAAAATCAGGATATTGAAATACGGGGAAATTCAGAGAAATGACTCTAAGATGATGGTGATATTCTCCATGTGATGCAAAAGGCAGACCTAGGCAGGTACACTGGATGGGGCAGTTATTCAGGAATCTACAGAAGTTAAATTAATCTGTAGGTGAGGGCCTGGGTGAAAGTTTCTGCAGCACAGACTGGAAAGAGCAGCCTGTCTTCATGAGATGTAACAGAGGAGCACCAGTTGGATTTAGATGCAGCACTAAGGTGAAGGATAAATGAAAAATAAGTTAAAGCCTGAAGAAAGGTTTTTGGCAGGATATTTTGTTAAACCACTCTAGTCATGGTGAGTAAGACTATTCCTCACAAGGTGTGCCTAGCTCTGGGTCTGAGCAGAAGCCATCTGACTGTGATAAAACCACGTGCAGGGTAGCAAGTTTCCCTTGAAATTTGGCAAATCATGTAGGTTTGCAGGAAGCTCTTTCAGTTGGGATTCACTGACCTATCAATATCGCCATTTTTTATACTATCTTCGTTTTTTTTCTGACCCACATCATCCAAAAGCCATATTCTAAGCATGTCATGCAAGGTAGCAAATTTTATTGAGGTCCCTACAGATAATCAGGGAGTAGTATCGGTACGTCCTTCATTCCTTTATTAATTGGAGCCTGGATGAGCAGAGACTTCAAAAAATCCATCTGAGAATACATTAGGATGAAAAAAACCACTTTATACCATGTTGTGCTGACTGGTCTCCAGAGAGAAGAAACTTTCTCCTATACATCTTCAATGCTTTCCAGTCTTCTGCTACCCGAGATACTATTTAGAGTTCCCAAGCAAACCCAATGAACAACACATTTCAGAAATATATTTGGCCATTTTACATTTTCACCTGTTTCCAACCGATATCCATGATGTGTAGGTAGGCCCTTGCTTGGTCAACTGTTGAATTGACTCGAATAGGTCCACTATGTTCACATGTAGATGAAAATCAAGCAACGCTCAAAAGCCAAAATACACCACTACTGTACCGTCAGCAGTTCTGAAACTACAGGTCACAATAATAAATGTGATTATTTTTTTTAAGCCCTGCGATCATGGTATAGTCCTCTGAAACTCTGTATGGAATAGGCTATCCTTATTCTCAAAACTGTTTCCATCTCTTCCACTATTACTTCTTGGAAGTTTAGCATTCGTAAGTTGCAAAAAATACCTATAAAATCAGTAATAAATCCATGAAATGCAAAAAAATTTCATGTTACCCAACTACCACAACACACAAACATGGTGTTATATTGTCATTTGCACTCAAAGGATCCATTTGTAAGTAATAGATGAAGCACATAATACCAAAGGCCTTCTTTTAACAGTTTAATTTCTAAAAATTAAGCACTGGAAAGATAACATCTTGTCCATTTAGAAGCTAACTTACAGTTCCCTGCAATAGATCTGTGCTGTCACCCTCTTACCAACTTTACTCTGTGACCTAGGATTCACTATAATTAATTTTCAGGGGAAAAAAAAAAAGATTATTAATTTTATGTATGTGATGGTTCAAATGTCACAGGGATGTGGAAAAGGGAGCCCAGAATTTACTCCCTTTTTTTGCAAAATTACCTATGGATGGCAAGCAGAAAGCAGAGCTCTCTGGCATCCCTAAATAATGCACATCTAATACCACAATGCAGCCTCTGCTCAGACTGGAGCCACACGTGTGCACAGAGGGGATGACGTGAAACTCTTTCAAATATGAAAATCTGTCAGAACAGGTAAATAAAAATATTTGGACCAAGTGTAGTGATGAGGAAAAACAACTCTGAAAGACATTGAGCCAGATAATTAGGTGGTAATGAATGCGGAGCTGCTCTTGGTATTCCACTCCAGCACACTGGGGGCGAGTGCAGGCAGGATGTGGAGCTGGGTCTCCATCCCTCCTGCCACGCATCACTGAGGCCAGATGCAGCGTGGCCTCAAGTTGATTATTGCTGCTTTCCAAGAGGTTGTCAAAACATGTAGACTGCCAGCAGGAGACACACTTGTAATAAAACTGCCTAGTCTCCAGCAAAATTTTTCAGTTATGAAAACAGCATCCTTTCATAGAACATGTGCATGTGAGCAAGAGATCATGTAAAACACTGCAGTAGCCTTCTGGAGAACAGGGTTTTCATTAAAAGGAGGCAAATGGGATGTTTATGTAGACTAACGTTCTCCGTACTCTCTGTTACAGGACGATGAGATGATTTACTGTGAACCGACAAATAGACTGAGTAACCCGAAGTTTCATACTGTCAGTCCCTCGATTTTTTCAATTCATGTGTCTTAGACTCATCTTTTTGGATGAGAACAGACAAGCCCAGTCCAGTATTGCTTGTTTGTGCGTGTATGACCACGCGCATGTGTGTGAGAATGGATGAGGACTGCAAGACTAAGGTTTTAGGTGCGTCAAAACACCCTTAGCCCTCAGTATATCGCATAACTCTGGATTCATTCGATAGTGTCTCGTCTTTCTCTGAGAGAAGAGAGGTGGACGTGGAGATGGAGCCCAGCTGGGCCACAATGCCTGCAAAAGTAATCTCTGGAGATGTAGGGGTATAACTGATACAAGCATGTCTTGTATGCCTCGTGTCCCATTTTAAACCAAATCAAATATTTAACAAACAAAAATTTCAGTAGTTTCTCTGACATTTAGGACCCTACATTTCTAAGCTACTTTAAAAATCTTACCTACTGAGAGGGGGAGGGGCACAAGAACTAAAGAGATGTTATGGATCCAA
This sequence comes from Tauraco erythrolophus, assembly GCF_009769465.1. NCBI lineage: Eukaryota > Metazoa > Chordata > Aves > Musophagiformes > Musophagidae > Tauraco > Tauraco erythrolophus. The sequence continues at coordinate 64,512,782 of NC_141468.1, read as the reverse complement.
TGGACGTGAGAAGATGATGAGGGCTGCCGCCTCCTAAGCAAACATTAAGTACCATCAGCCCTCCATCTGCAGAGAATGAATATAAATGCAGGTGAGCACACAGGTAAAATTACAGTTAGAGGTCTAAATTTCCATAAAATAGAATAGAATCATAGAATCATTTAGGACGGAAAAGACCTTTAAGATCATCAAGTCCAATCCTTAACCTAGCACTGCCAAGTCCACCACTAAACCATGTCCCCCTAAGCACCACATCTACACGTCTTTTAAATACCTCTAGTGATCATGACTGAACTGCTTCCCTGGGCAGCTTCTTCCAATGCTTGACAACCCTTTCAGTGAAGAAGTTTTTCCTAATATTCAATTTAAACCTCCCCTGGTGCAACTTGAGGCCATTTCCTCTTGTCCTATTGCTTGTTGCTTGGGAGAAGAGACCGACACCCACGTGACTATAACCTCCTTTCAGGTGGTTGTAGAGCATAATAAGGTCTCCCCTCAGCCTCCTTTTCTCCAGGCTAAACAACCCCAGTTCCCTCAGCCGCTCCTTGTAAGACTTTTTCTCCAGACCCTTCATCAGCTTCATTGCCTTACTTTGGACATGCTCCAGCACCTCAATGCCTTTCTTGTAGTGAGGGGCCCAAAACTGAACACAGTATTCGAGGTGCAGTCTCACCAGTGCCAAGTACAGTGGGACAATCACTTCCCTGGTCCTGCTGGCCACACTATTTCTGACAAAAGCCAGGGTGCAATTGGCCTTCTTGACCACCCACACATACTGCCGGCTCGTATTCAGCCGGCTGTTGACCAACACCCCCAGGTCCATTTATGCCAGGCAGCTTTCCAGCCACTCTTCCCCAAGCCTGTAGCATTGCATGGGGTTGTTGTGACCCAAGTGTAGGACCTGACACTTGGCCTTGTTGAATGTCAAACAATTGGCCTCAGCCCATTGATCCAGCCTGTCTAGATCCCTCTGTAGAGCCTTCCTATCTTCAAGCAGATCAACACTCCCACCCAACTTGATGTCATCTGCAATTTTTAACACAAGTTCTGAAGGGCTGAACGGGCATGGCTGTGAGGGAAACTTCAGTTCAAGAGCTTGGCACGGGGAGTGAGGGTTGTAGTGATGTAGTGCGTACACTCATTTCATCATGGGGGAAGAGCAAAACCAAGATGGCAAAAAAACACTGACCTTTACCAATAAACAACTTTTTTCCCCTTTATGACACATTTTGTTAAAAACATCTTCTAGACACAGGTGTCTAAATACATAGGTGTTATCTTGTTACTGCAATCTATTAGCATGGTTTTTTTTATTTTTCCTCCTGCCTCCCACAGTCAGAGACTCGATAACAGTTCCAATGTTTCATTAACTAACCTTCATTTTTTTCAATTCTCTAATAAGTGATCTTATTTGAAAACAGGCTTTCCATTGCATTTATCAATACTAGCGGGAAAAGTAACAGTAATCTTTTCAAGAAAGACAAAGTAAAAATGGAAAACATGACTCCATGCAGTGCATCTTTCACAAATACAAGTCAACTAATATATTTGCATTTGCAGGATTTGTCTTTTGGCCTAATTTATCTAGGGTTTAATTTCAGACAGAGGCTTTGCCTCTTTCATTAACTTGTTTTTCCTACCACTTTATTTTTCCTTTGTACATCATTCTTCTTTGAAGTTTATTCTACCTTTCCTTTGTCTGCTTATTGTATAGGCCTTTTTTCTTCCCTGCCTTGTTACAAATGCTATAGAACTAGCAAAAGCCTATTTAATTTTTCTTTGCTATAGGAGAGATTTAAAATCATGTAGAAAAATAAGTTCAAAGCAAGAGAACGCTTTAGTTAAAGGGGAAGGCTTCCTCTAAAGTAGCAATGCAAAAAAAAGGAAGATAAAAAAAAAAATGGTCATATTTTTCTATGCCTCCTCTTCTGTTAGTACCAAAAATAACCTTTCTCAATCTCTGTTGCCAAAGAGGGCAAAGACTAGTTTCTCTTTCCATTTCAGAATCAAAGATCAAAATTAAGCTGGCAATAGATGTCCCTACACTAGTATTTATCTTCATAAACAGTTGTTTTGTATTTAAATCCATAATTTTCTAAGCATCATAAGCTTATTTTGCTTTTTTTTTTGCCCACAACAATGCCTTGAGCAACTTTCTGTCAGGGTGCCCCATGATTTATAACCCATCACAAGCAGACTAAGATAAGTACTGTGCTTGATTCCTCTGCTGATGGAAATGTTTGTAAACATGGCAGAGAAAAAAAAAATCACATTGTATTGTCATGAGTAGTTAGAGAGTGGGCAAGTTGAACGCAGAAACACCCAGGAGCCAGGCAAGCACCCATAGCAATGGTTTTCCCTCTTTGCTCTACCAGTTGACAGCAGGAAAAAAAAGACTCAAGCTATTTTTCAGTGCTTTCCTTCATGGAGAAACATGAATGTTAAGCAGCAAGCTGATAGACAAATCAATAGACAATGTCTATCAGAGCCCTAATTAGCATACATAACCCAGTAATTCTCTCTTCATAAGAGACGCTGCTTACTACATTGTTTTGGGAATCATGCAGCAAGGAGACTCCAGAGGTATTTTCAATCTTCTTACAATCAGAAGGGGCTCTGATTTAACCTCTACCTTTTCTAATGGCTTTAGGTTTATCAACCAGAGTACTACCTCTGACAACACACTGGTTTTGCACCAAGGTCCTCCTGCTCACCAGTGGTACCTGCAGTGGGCATGTGCACCTGCCACACCTCTCCTGGCTGCGGGATTCTGCTTCTCACAAGCTGAACCCCTCTACCTCAACTTTCATACCTTTCCACTTGTGTTGGACCCTGTCTTGTTTTTTGCTTCCTGTGACAACTGCACAGGTTTTATCCTCTTTGGGCTCTGATACCGAGACCTCTCTTTCTGTCTCAGCCTTTCTTTTCTTCTTGATGTCCTGACTGCAAATCCAACACAACCATGTTTCAGGGAAGAGCTGACCCTTTTATATAAAATTCATCCTGGAGTGGGTAATTTCTGTGGATTGGCAAAGTGTAGCTGTGCTGTTTGAGATTGTTTCTGATCCGTTCAACGATCTGAGGTGTTCAAGTCTGGTCTGCAGTCAGGACCTGAACCCTCAGAAAATTAGTCGCCTCCTACAAAGATTTAACCTCAGCTCACTCAAAAATGCTTCATTTTTCATTTTGGTTTATGTTATAGATTTAGCATGACACTCCTCAGGGCAATTTCACACCTAGCCCACTCTGCCAGATTTAACAGAAACTAAGACACACCAGAATAAGGAGCTAACTACTGCCTACAGACATAATAAGACCTTTTCTACAGTCCTTTTTGATAGGCATGCGCTGCTTGCAAGCACAAAAAGGTGCACCGTTTAAGGCTTCCCATATTTCTGGAGAATTTCAACACTGACAGAGCGTTTAACTGCTGTTTTCTTAATCGTTTTTATTCCGGGTATACTGTGGTGTTTGGGGAAGTCACTGTGCCTATAGGAGCTCTGGTTTAGTCAGTCTACCTCCTAATGTTCAGGCACACGATCTTTGTTACACCTACTTTTTTTTCAAGAAACTGCATGCTAAAAGGACTCCGAAATAGCAGAACATCCATATGGCATTCTCTATGACCATTGTGGACACTCTGAGGCCATCCTTACCTACATACAATTCTTAAACTAGAGAGGGGATCATCTCTAGGACATCAACACCCAATTCAAGTTCGCTGATTAACAGTGAGGTTGTCTCTGCCCTTCAGTCCATGGTTGCAGGTGACCATGGAGTTTGCTGCTAACTCCCTACTTCAGACACTAAAAACACCCGGTCTTCAGCAGCACAGAATGCAATGTAAGCTCCAAAGTTCACACAGAAGCTGGATAAATAATCATTTCTTCTCTCATGCTGAGGCCTCACTGCTACAGCTAGGTGCTTGCTACAGCTACATGGCAGTAGCAACCACTGCTGTAAGCCAAAAGGTAGCTCAGCTGTGTGTCCGGAGGAGCATTCATACCATTTCATCACATTAAACACATACATCCACACACCATATATGCAAGGCTTCTAGTCCACCTGTTTATTAAATCTCTACCTCTAGTCTTTTAGGGAAGAAAAAAAAAAAAATCTTAAAAGAGTTTTTAAAAAGCTTTTTTAAATACCCTGTTCATTTTTCAATGAGAGTCTATTGCAAAACTGAGTGTCACTCTTCAATTAAAAGCTGTATAACAACATATATACTGCAGGAGATGGCTGAAGGTGATTCAGTTTCAGTGTTTATTCAGTTTCAGTGTTTCTTGACTCTTACACATTTTTTCACAATGTTAATGTTCTCAGCATAATTTGATGTGGCGTTTTAAAACAGCTTACACAAAATTAGGAACGGAAGTAAAAATCCCAGAGGCATAATGATCTGAGGAGCTATATCTTTGAGACAGTATCATGCACAATTTCTCCAAAAAAAACTTTATGGGTGAAATGCTGAATGTGAGATAGCAGAAAGCAGAAAGTTTCCTTTCCTCACTGTCTCACATCAGCTTGAGAGCAGCACTCCGCAAAGCTTTTTTCACAGGGACCATATCAAGAGCTGGAGGTCACGACATCTAGCCCTAAGCCAATATATACAGTTCATCTTCCCCATTTCCCTCCTTCTGTCTCTCCAGTCCTTCCATCTTCCCCAACTGGTCTCCCGCCCTGTCTCTACCCACCTCTCTGTGTCCCTGGGGCTGAGGACAAGTACCAGACTGGCCTGACCCAGCATCACAGCACCTTTGAAAGAGACCTTGCAGAAACATCACTTAGCAGGAGACATAGAGGCAGTGAGAAAGTAAAAGAGGCAACTTCTGGTCTGGAAGCTCTCGGCTCTGATTTACTCTCACTAAAGTTAGTCAAGGTGAAACCAGAGGACATTGGTGGCTACCAAATCAGGCTCCAGCATGGTCAGTTAGCAGAAATAATTTCATGATATGGAAAAACATTTATCTAACCCCATTTGCCTTTTAAACAGGACTGTTCTCTGCTGACTTCATGCCAGTCTTCATGTTCCAACATGTTATTGACATGCTACCAACACTGTTTGACTTTCCTTGGGTTCTTCATGTTAGCCAGTGCCACACACATCTAAGTGTTCTCAGTTCCCTGTTGCTGCTACACCTGGTTTCATCAGCTCAGTTTATGAATACAAATGTGATATACACTATTCATATTGCTTTCTACTTTGAAGCCATGTTAGACTTTACACTAAGGACCATATTCTACACTCTGCAGGCTCTACCCAGTGCCAGTGTCCATACCATGATATGCAAGTGAGTATAGAAATGAAGACATAACTTTTCCCTAACCACATTTAAACTCCAAAGTTCAGCCAAGCTAAGTCAGCCTTATTTTACATTCAGCTTGCAAGCAATAAATTATTCCCTTTTCAAAAAGTTGCTCTTCACAAGAATAAGCATAGTCAAGTGGGCTTTAGTAATAGTGTAATCTTCTGGTAAGTTAGGTGCACATGAAAAGGCACATAGCACTTTTTAAATCATTTTTGAGGGAATTGGGTCCAACTTATCAAAAGTATAATCACAGAGTTTGCAGCCAATAAGATTCATAGTTCACTTACAAAATTCATCTTTTCATGTATGTTAATTACTGAAACACTGAAACTAGAAATATGTCTAACAATACTTTGCTAATGATCTAGAGCTATGTTTTTTTTTCTTTAATGTTTCAACCTTTAATTCTAAATTTCTACATGAAATGGTGATGCAAATGGTTCTATACACCTTTTTTTTAAAAAAAAAAAAAAGATATTTGAAATAACTTACTTCTAGACAACTTCTCTGGATGGGAGTATGGAAAAGAAACATGTTTCTTCTAAACAATGGACTACCACACTTATATCTAATCCCGCTCTTGTCTGTGCTAACATAAATCAGGACAATAACTAAAGCCAATAGGATGACATGGGGTCAAACCAGTTTGAAATCTGAATGAAGACCACACACTTTTCATCCTTTAGAAACACTCATACCATTTTGCTGTCGCTTCTCCTAACTAGGCTTCGCTTTCTGGTTTTTACGTGCCAGCATAAGACTAACACACAGTCGTTCATGGATTTGAATTGAAATGGAGCAAAAATAAATTCAATTAAATGCTTCTCTCCAAGGGTAAGTCAGACAAGTTATAAGCTTTCTGATGCCATTTCCTTTAATGATATACAGGATTATTAAAATAGTAGTTTAGATATAGTTTTCAAACTGAAAATTGCTATTATAAAAATTCCTGATGTGGTTATTTTTCACTGCATGGTGAGCCTAGAGAGCTTTTTCAGCTTCACCAAGGCATCAGGGGAACAGTTCTTTCATTATCTGACAGCCAAACAAGATAGTCATTGGCTCAATAGAAGAGACATCGTCCAAAAGCTCACTAAACTCAAGTAACCAATGGTGGTTTGGACCTGGGGTGGGTGAAAATGGAAAAGAGTGATTGCAGTAATAGTTCATTGTCCAGAAAGGCAACAAACTCACGAGAGGCAGGGAAAGCAGTTCTCCATTCTGCACTCATTGACGTCTGAGAATCACTGGATAATACTGCATATTCAGGTCACAGGGCAATGTATTAAATACTACATAATTAAATGTATTTCATACGTTTTAACATACATTTTGCTGCAGTGGCATTTTCTTCCCTTTTTTTTTTTTTTCTGTTTTCTTTTCCCTTTGACATTTAAATTCAGGTGAAAGATGCTAATGAAAAACATTCAGTCATGGTGCAACGTGTTTCCTTGTTTCATTCGAACTGCCATGGAGAACTTTATTTTGATTTTTTTCCTTGTTACATTTTCTGAGTTGTTTCTAATTAGCTTTATGTTTTGTTTCAATTTTTTTCACTTTTGTTTTAAATATTGATGCTCATATCTCACTGTTTGTGGCACACAGTTTCCTTTTGCCACCTCAGATGGGAGTTTATCACACCTTTCAACTGTTAATAGTTATTTCAAACAGGAGCTTTGCCCTCTTCAGTTTGAGATAAAAATCCTTAAAAATCAAAGGCTACTAGTTAGAAGAGCATACATTTGAAGTGCCTTGAAGTCTTCGGTTTTCCTTTCATTTCTGTGGGCCTTGGATCAGCCTGTACAGTCCTCTTTGTTCATTTATAACCACAAAGAAGAGATTCTCTTTCATTTATCAGAACTGTAGCTGCTCGGATAAAAAAGAAATTTTTTTTATAAGTGATGTGACGGAGTTACAGTTATTTAATGATCTTATAAGCTGAAGGCTCATTACGCACCTCTCTTTAGACCTCTGCTAAGGACCTGAGCAGGACTAGTCTAGGCACAGAGATCAGGCTGGTCTAACTAAGCTGAACCTGTGTCTGCAGAAGACCCAGACTTGTCGGAGTGTGTCCTTAGAGTGAAGCCAAGCACGAGCCCAAGATGGCTTGCCAAAGCCGGTGGGGTAAATGGGGAGCCGGTCTAGGCCCCACGCGCCTGTGCTGGAATCCGAGCTGTCACCGCCACATGGAGCCAGGATTGACTTATTAAGAGTTTGATGAGAGGCACTTGGTATTCTGCGAGGAAGGCGGCCTTTGCGTGTGTGTTGGGAACGAAGGAGTTATGGCGTTTCTATGGGTCCTGCGAGCCTTTTATTTCATTCAGATCTCTGCTGCTGCACAGCGTGAACTGACTGAGCCCCAGAAGAGGTTAACGAGCACAACAGCCATCATTTGTGAGGAGTGGGAAAGAGCCATGTGCTGCACCAGCTTCTTTTCAAAGCTCCTGATTTTTTTTTGTCTTCACACTGGCACAAGGGCAAGCACCCAGCATAGCTTGTCTTGAGGAGCTTGGCAGCTCTCTCCTCTCCTGGCAAACCTGACGAAGCCAAATAAACTAATCTGTGCATTGTCTGTTCCTTCGCTTGGGTGACTTTTAAGTTGGGGGAAAAAGGAGCAGGGGGAGATAAGACTTTTGGATTTGGGGCCCCGTTACCATTCATACCATAAGCATCTCGCTTGGGGCAAGCTAACTGAAATTCTCTATTGAAATCCCACCTATTAAGCAGAAATTATTTTTTGAGGCAGCTCCCTCTCCCCCATCCTCCTCCCCTCTTTTCTGAAGCCATCATTGCATAGATTTATTCTATTCAGCCCTCACATTAGCAGATGTGAATGAGGGAATCTGACTGAGCCTGTCAAGGCAAAGAAAGCCATGAAAGAAGAGAGAGAAGAAACATTACACAACTATAATGGCAGCCACAATGGAAATATGCTGGCGTGAAAACAATTAATGCAATCGGTGCTCTAAGTTCATGGCTTACCCTGAAACCAAGCAGCCCCTGGAAGCACGAAGCTCATCGCAACGTAAGGACAAACCCCGAGCCACTGAGGAAAGCACGAGTAAAAAGGCTTTGCTGTGCATACAAAGCAGCTCCAAGAAGTGACTTCTCTGCCGCCTGCTGCTACGGCAGCTGCCACATGCCGGAGCCCTGCTCGGGGACCAGAGGCGACCAAGGTAACATACTGCAAGGCTTCACCTCACTGATGTGTGTGACCCATTGCAACCACACCACTGAGTGTGAGAGCTGGCCTGAACAGCCTTCCTCTCCTCTGCCCGACCCAGGATCCAAAGTCTCCCCCTTCCCAATGGAACAAAAAGCCAAAATCCTGAAATGTTTGGAAATCTATAGCCCAAAGGAGACAAGGAAGGGGAAGGTCAGCTGAAATGTTTTCTTTTGATAATCTTGAGTGCTTCAAACCAGAAAAATAAAAGTTTTCATCTAGAAAATATAGAAATGGGCAGTTTCAAGAATTTGTCCTTTCCTGAAAACAAGCTTTTTTGTAACTAAATATCACCTCACAGGAAGCAAGAAAAACATTTTCTGAAGGTATCTAACTAGCTCTGTTACAAGTACATCCGTCTACAACCAACTTCAGATGTCCCTCAACAGCACTTACGAGTCACACAGGACTAGTAGCACAGTACAACATTTGTACAGCAGAAGTGCCGGTTTCCCACAGCTCAAGTCACTAATGACCTATGGTAGCAGAAGTAATAATTGGACAAAAAAATGTGAAGTATTACAGAGCATGTGACTCCTTACTGGCCTACATGGCAGCAGGTCTAAAACAGGATTAAAATTCATAAGTTAATGTGGATATTTTTGCCTTCCAGGATTAATACAAACAAGACAAAGGAAGACAAGGGAGAGAAGTGGATGTTTTCCTCTCTGAGGTGTTAACAACGTAGGAAGAGATACAAAGAGAGACCTTCTGCTGATGTCAGTGATCTGACGCGTGACCATCTAAATCACTCACCATCTCCTGGGCCTCGAGGGCAGAGATCAGGCATGCCGGGGAAGGAGTTGCTAAGGCTCCCTCTGAGCACTACCAAAGATTTCGCCCACCCATCTCCTCCATTTCCAGGAGCACCCTGAGAGGGCAATGAATTTTACCCTTTGAGGCAACCTGATTTAGTGTCTTCTCCACAGCCCCAAAATTTAGAGGCTTTCTTCAACCTGCTGCACAGTTACAGCAGTACTTTGACACAATTGTCACTAGATCTCCCATCTGGTATGGACATGTGTATAATTGCTCAAGAGAGCATCCAATGAACTTAGCTAGTCCCTGTTCCCTTTGCTCATGTCAGGATTTACTTTTAGAAGAATTTAGCAATCTGAATTACACGCTGAATAGATTAAAAATATATTTTTTTTAATTTTCTTCTTTTGTTGTTTACAAAGGAACTTTTTTTTCTAAATTTATATTTGCATATATTATGCAACAGGTTTCTAGCTGTCTCCCCACATTGTACCATCTCATTTGCATCTAGTTTCCTGTAAATGCAGCAATAAAAGAATGGTATACATATTGTGGTTCTATTTATAACTTATCTCCTTGTGTAAGTAGAAATGATCCCTCAAAATGCAAAGAAGACTTATCAGAGTCTTTTTCCTTTCTTCCTTTCTTTTTAAAATCACCTCTTTCCTTTATAGTTAGAAATAAGGCTTCTTTTCTTTCCTTTTGTGAAGTCTAGGGTAAGCTATCAGTCACTGCAGTAGGTCATAAACTTGTTACACACTACAGTGATAAATCACTGTCAGGAGGCAGCTACTGTATAGTTAAACAGGGCTCTGTCCCACATTAATGCAGTGACACATACAAGTGGACCTGCTGTATCCCACTTCATCCGAAAACCCTCAAACGCACAGTTATTTTCCAGAAGAGTCCCTGGCTGGTCCTTTCTCCTTTCCATTTTCCAGGGGAGTTGCACGTTTCCACTGAGCTCTGTCGGAGCCTGGGTGCCCCAGGGCAGCTACTGTCAGAGCACTGAGCTGGGAGATCTGGGGGGACTTTGCTGCTTTGTCATTCCAGGTCTGGCCCAAGAAATGATCAATGAACCAGAGGGAAAGGGGGGGAGGAAGCAGGAGACGGTAGGTGACAAAGAAAATCTGGCCCTAAAGAAAAAGAGCTGAACAAGAATTTCACTGTTACAAAAAATAAATGAGTTTACAGTCAGTGCAAACATACGACGCCATTAAAAATCTCAACTTGTTAGGAGGTGGTTTGCTGAACGCCCAGAAATAAACCAGGTATCAAGCATCATACATCAGCTTTCATGGAATTAGTTCACGTCAAATTTTAATTTCAAAATGACAAAAATATATATATATACACACACACATCAGCCAGTTACCTTATTGCTCCACTTCATATGCAGTCCCTAAGGCAGTACTTAAGCTATCCAAAAGAGCATATTTTCTGTGCTCCTTTTTGTTCAAAATAGAGTAGACAACATAAACAAGATGTTATCAGCCCACTATGCTAATTAGATTATTATTAGAACGCGCAACTTCTAACTATTTGACAAAAAAGCAAGGAAAATGGGGAGAGCAGCAGCAAGCGGCAGTGTTTGCCAGCTCCCTATTATGACAGGGTGTAAATAGGGGTTAGGCTCATGCCTCCGTCTGCGAGGAGGTCACATCAAACTGCTTTCACCCCACAGGCAAGGTGAAAACAAGACCACACAGACAAAGAGGAATTGAGCTTCAGCTGGCATGACTGGAACCAATGCCAGTCAAAGAGTTCATTGAACAGTTCAATCATTTATCTTGACAGGATATGATTCTTTTCAGGCTCCTTCTAGCACTCAGGCACAGCCAGCTCCTTAAATACTGACACAGTATTTAATAGCTCTAATGATCCAAATGAATATTTAGTCTAGAAAATTAACTTTTGATAACAGTGGCTGATAGACCCTCTTATGGCATATAGTGTTTATCAAATGTTACGGTAATTTATCACTGGGGAAAACAGAAAATTAGCTTTTATGGACAGACTCCAGTACTTCTTTTTAAATGAAAGTTTAGAGAGGGATTTACACTGGTCCATACCACACAGGTTGCCAGAGTACGAATTTGACATCCTTAATGTCAAAACACATACCTCTGTCACTCAAGAGGAAGCAATAGTGCCACTGGACTTCACATTCAGCAGAGTATAAATCATGATTTATACATTCATCCTGCTCAGTCTGACTTCCAAACCTGTAATTATCAGAGAATTTTCACGTTCTCATGAATTACATTATTGATACGTTTGAATATCTCCACACAGGAAAAACAGGATTTTAATAAAGAAGATTTAGCCAAGGCTGAAATTAGACAGTAGCAGGTCCCAGTTTTCTTGTAGCTTTGGTCTGGCTGAGAAACTTCCAGGTTTCACAAGAGTCTTGTTGTAAGAGGGGCCATATGCAATAAAATCATATCAGTTTGCAATAGGATTTCTTCCAATCCATCCGATGTTGCATCACAGCACTGTGCAGCTTTCTGAGTTTTACCATCAATTTCAAGGGCAATGGATCCAACTCTTACTATTTTTGTGGTCCCACCTATGACATCTCTAGGCCAACTGAACACACAGCCAACAGCTTATTCTCCCGTTTTAATCAATTTTGGCTAAATCTCTCCTTTTCTTACAACTACCTGGCTGTTTTTGTGGCTGCTCTTGAATGGATTTTGGAAATAACTCCTTAAGTCACAGTTTTTCTCCCTTTGTTCTGAAAATATTTTGATTATGTTCAGGGGCAAATTTTCTACTCTCTGCTGTCCCGAAACCACATTTTGGGCTGCAAATAATACAGTATTCAACCTACCTGATAAGTTCAGCTTTAGTATCGCTAACATCTCTCTGATAACAACCCAAAATCAGATGATTTAAGTGAAATGTGTCATCTTGCCCAGTCATGCTTCAAATATGCACCTAAGCCCAAATCTGCAAAAGGGCTAAAGTCCTAAAAAGTGCAACTTGAGCAGAAGTTAAGGACCAGTCCTCACAATCCACCCTAAACTCTCCTGCTCACCACTAAATCCCACTCATACCTACTAGTACAACTACAGCACCTGCTTTTAAAAGATACCTAAAACCTGCATTCAGTATTTGGATAATCCAGCCCACCCCAATAGGTGGTTATCCGGACTAATTGCCTCAACTACAAAAAATATATGTTACTTTCCTCTTCCGAAATTTTCTAGCTTACTTTACTCCTACATAACTGCCTTTATTCTAGAGCTACTAGCTAGTGTTTTTGCCATTAGTTACCTCTTGGCTTTGTGTAATTAAACAGGCTTAACCTCATTAACATCTTACAGAAATATAGATTTTCCAAGAGCTTCATTTTAATATGAACACATTGACATTAGTGCATTGTGGCAATTAATTATTAATAACAATAAGAGTTAAACTTATTTTATTGTCTATGTGTTCATGTCAGAATTCATAATTGCCAGTGTTCATAACAGAAACAGGCAAAACATTTGAATGGATATTTTTGGACTAATGGCATAAATATGAAAATTTTTCTGAAAAATCTTAATTATGCTTTATATTCCTTAAATTAAAAAAAAAAATCATTAAAAATGTTCTGTTTCCCGTAAATTTTATGTGGGGTTTAGAAAAAGAAGTACTTTCCACCAACAATTACAGAGACAGCCTTTTAGGGACACAGTTTGTCGGCACAGAACCATGACCTGTCTGAGGGCTGGTGACAAGTTTGGAGCAAAGAAACAATAGAAAAATAATCAAAAAGAGATCAAATGCCCCGTTTCCTGAATGACAGGAATGTTACTGGTACATTCCTGGTGTTACAGGAATGTACCAGTAACACCTCTGGCACTTGCAAATGAAAACGTATATGGCATCCATGAACCATGTGCATCCCGAAGTTGGCGCAGACCACACTACCCATGCTGCTTTGCACTACAGGTGGGGAAGAGATGTTGTACTCTTTGGTGACAGGCAAGGACTATATTATCATTAGCATCACAAATAAATGACAACACATACACTAATACAGACCTGGCAAGCATTTATGAAGGACAGAGATCTGCTCATCTCTCCATCAAGTTATTTAATGCAGTTAAGTGCAACCACTTCATAAAAGGATGTTTCACCCCTTTTCAGGCTTTGCTCTGCTCCTGGCAGACTGGCAGCATTATCAAGCACCTTGGCTCCAAGATGAAGAGAGCGAGGGGCTCCCCAGGCCTTGGGACTAAATGTGGGTGCATGCAGGAACAGAGGTGGCCAGGCATGCGTGGTGCTTCTGGGGCTCTCATCTCTTCTACCAGATGAAGAGAGCAGGGTGAAGAGATGCACAAATGCTTTGTGATCCTGGGCATCCATGTCTTCAAGTCACACTCACTTGAATTTTTAATTGACATGGCCATACATCGGAGTATTTCCTAAGCACTAACTCGATAAAGAGAACAAACCCCAAGCCCTTTCTGAAGACAGCAATAAGCAGAATGAGAGAGATTTCTGAATACTTCTGTAAAGGACTCTGCGTGACCAAGAGTCTAAGAGACAAAACATCTCAGTGCACCTATCACATGGAAGGCAATTACAGAAAAGCAATCTGTAGCACTTGCTGACAAATAATAATTTAGGAAATAGAGAATAAAATACACTCTACCTGGTATCATAAACTGTAGTTTCTCCAAGGGATTTTCATCGTGTTATTAAGTTTGAGAGACAAGCTCAAGTGGTTTAAATAATAGAAAGAAGAAAATAAAACTTCCACAACGTTATGTCTCAAAGCACGCTTCCTTGTATGTAATATATAGGACAGCCACACTCCAAACACATTTGAGATTTTCTATTTCATGTTCTGCAGATGATGTTTGCAGCTCTGTGCAGGTATCTAATTTCCAACCAATCTAAGACATTACACTGGGGGCAGCATGAGGTTATAGCAACAAGTCAGTCAAAAACCAAATTATTCAAAGACTGCTCAAAATAATATTGTTATTCTATCTATTGTGCAACCTTTGCTTTCAAAGAACAGTGCAATATGCTGCTCACTGGACTTTTTGTAAAAACAACAAAATATAGTTTAGATAGTCTTACCAAACTTTAAGCAAAAATAATATTTTTTTCACTTTATGATACTGCTACCATATATTTTTAGTTCTGCATGAGTCCCAAATGACCGAACACTTTTAATTTCTCTGCCTCAAAGTGCAAAAATAAGTGGGATTGTAAGTCTGCATCAACATCTTGCTTTTGGATAAAGAAATGATAGATGAAATACAGTTTTTATGGCAAGACGATGACACATCTGAGGCACCTTGGCCAAGAAAGTGAGATAATAGTTTTCTATGCAGCGCTTTCAAGAATAGGAATAGCTGATTAAGTATTTGTGAACTCTTTAAGACAGACAGTTTGCTCTTCCAAGGAACATAGATTTTCACCTCCATTGGAGCTATACCCATTTATATGATCCAGTCATACAGGCTGCAGAGTAAAATAGCCATTTACAAAAGCCTCTGAAAGAAATCAAGTGTATATGGAATAAAGTTCCTCCAGTGGATTATTAACTGACTGAAACAAAGGAAATAAAGGAAAGGAATAGATTTCCAATTTTTCACATTAGAGAGAAAATATTGACAAGGAAGTGAGATGCATGACTATGCTGAAAGCATAGGTGAAAATGGAGTTAATAACGAGGCAACAAAACATATCACGTTACAAAAATATTTGTGGAGGTCAATTGTAATGCCAACTGAGTGAAGGATACAAAATCCTTACAAAAGGATTTCACAGCAAGTCAGCGGGACAAGCAGCAAATGAAATCCTGTGTTAATACACACACACGGAAAAAATAACCATGACCCAAGGATGGTCTTCAAATCAGTATTTATATGAATCAGTTATATGAAACATCAGCTCAATGTTCAAGAGTAGGCAGAAAAGCATATAGAATGCTAAGAATTTTAAGGAGAATTGAGAACGAAACAGAAAACATACTGTTATATAGCAATGAAAATCTATGAGGCACTGTCATGGTTTGACCCGAGCCAGCAGCTAAACCCCACACAGCCACTCGCTCACTCTCCCTCCTCCAGTGGGATGGAGGAGGCAATAGGAAGAGTAAAAGTGAGAAAACTCACAGGTTGAGATAAAAAACATTTTAGTAAGTAAAGCAAAAGCCACACAAGCAAGCAAAGCCAAACAAGGAATTCATTCACTCCTTTCCATTGGCAGACAGGTGTTCAGCCATCTCCAGGAAAGCAGTGCTCCATCACGCGTAACAGTGACTTGGGAAGATAAACACCACCACTCCAAACGTCCCTCCCTTCCTCCTTCTTCCCCCAGCTTTATAAGCTGAGCATGATGTCATATGGTATGGAATATCCCTTTGGTCAGTTAGGGTCAGGTGTCCCAGCTGTCTCCTCTCCCAACTTCTGTGCACTCCCAGACTACTTGCTGATGGGGTAGTGTGAGGAGCAGAAAAGACCTTGACTTTGTGTAAGCACGGCTTAGCAATAATAAAAAAAAAAAAAATCCCTGTGTTATCAACATTGTTTTCAGCACAAATTCAAAACATAGCTCCATAGCAGCTACTATGAAGAAAATTAGGTCCATCCCAGCCAAAACCAGCACAGCCACAAACATCTTGAACGCTCTAGGCAGCTTGTTCCATCCCATTTCCAAAGCAAGAGGTGAACTAGAAAAAGTTTTAGCTCAGAGAAGGGCAAAACTCAGGTCAGAGATACAGAAAGACTCCCGCATGAGGAGAAACTGTATAAACTATAACCTTGTACCTGGAAAAGAAATAACGGGGGCAGAGGTTGGAGGGACGTGATACAACTCCACAAAGTCAAAAAGAGAATATTAGCTATTTCTCACACCCCAGCACGCAAGGACACTCAGCCACAGTATCCGACAGGAGGTTTGAAATAAAAGAGACGGCCTTTTTCCCGCACCGTGCAACTGTATTGTGGCAGTCATTGGCACAAGATGCTATGGAAGCAAAAAAAAAAAAAAAGAATATAAACCAGATAAAAATGCCTGGTTACAGGTGGAATCCTGGAGAAGTACTGTTAAAAACATTATTCTACTTTTGGCCTGTTTCTTATACTCTTTTTCTTGTCATTCAGTACTGGGCACTGTCAGAAAGAGGATACCAGACTACAGGGGCCTTCGATTTTACATGATGGTGTTGCTATGCTCTTGCATTTTCATTTACACTAAGGGTTAAATTCAGAATAATGTCTTCTCAGGAGTTTAGCCAAGAATACGAATTTGGGCATTTTGCCTCTTAAGCACTGTGACAGAAATCAGTTAAATCTGACTTTGTAAGGGACGCAGTGCTTAAAACCTTCACTGCTGTCCTCAGTTCTGCTGCCCTTGGGTGCAAGATTGTCATCAGCACAGTCTCTTTTCCCCTTAGTCTTTGGTCTTGAGGTATAAGACTAACTGAAGAATTCACCTCACTCTTGTAGCATATGTGCTTTTATAACTTATCAGCAGATCTGGAAACTTTGCTCAATAATAGCATTCAAGGTTTAACGTGACAGATTCATCAACAGAAAAAGGCTGAATTGCATTAATCCTGAATTAACAGTAGTACACCCAAGTGGAACCTATAGCTGCTCTACTATTCTATTTTTGTGGAAATTGTGTTTAAAACAGCTCAAATGCCGAGAACACATAAAGGAAAGTCACATTCAGGGAACATGAAAATTTAAGCTTGATAATATACCTCACTTTGTGGTAAGAATTTCCAGAAAGAGTCAGCTTCTACAAACAGACTCAGACGCTATTTACTCACCTAAATGATTATTAGGAGGTTTTCAAAGGAGCTCAGCGCTCAGTGTGCTGAAATCTTTTGAAAACCTGGTCATAATAGTCACAATGGGAACTGAGCTCTTTTGAAAAACTAGCCACAGCTGAGAGTGCCAAGCCAGCGAGAGCTGGATCTCAGACAGAAAACTTGCATCATAACATCTCCTGAAATACTCCGCAGTGGCTGACAGAAACAGATGAATGTCTACTCCACCCTCTGATTGCAGCCTGTATCAGAAGAACAACCAGTTGTGATTTTTCCATTATATTGATTTCCCAACAGGAAATCTGGGTTCCAAAAAACCTTTTCTGAGAGAAGATATTGATTTTGAGGCATCAGTTTGATTTTTCCTCAGAACATCTCTCCCACCCTCTGCACCTCCTCAGGACCTCTTGGCAGCCTGTGCTTCCCAACTTGTGGATCTACAAAAGCCAAACTGACAAGCAAGAAGGAAATACATGTCTTTAAAATCGTAATTCTGTAGGATTTTGCCTAAAGGGAACTTGGAAAGGAGACATCTGCGGTAGTCCTAGGCCCAGCTCTCGGCAGTCCCATAAACTCTGCAGCTCTTCATGATTTCAGATTTCTAGTTCTTTATGCCCATAGGGTGTGCTTTAGTTGCCTAGGGGTGTTTCAGATGCCTCATGGTATCCCACATGGCTGCCAGGTGCTACTACAGAAGGCCACAGCACTCACTAGTCCTGAGCATCCAAAGGCATCTAAAGGGACACTAGGTGCCTGCGTTTAGGCACCTGAATTGCTCCAAGCCATTCTGCTCCTCGGCAGAGTTTGAGACAAGCTACTCCACTACTCTCTGAGGAGTCCAGTGTGCCGGGTAGATGGTTTACCCAGCAGGCAAGGTAGAAAAAGGTGAACATTTTCAGTTTTTTACAGTAAAATTTCTTCAACTCAACCTGTGGATACTTACATTCTGAGCTGGAACAAAACAAAGTTTTTCAAAATCAAAATATTTTCTACTAGAAAGGAGAGTTTGCATCTTACAAATTCTAGCTAAATGTTGCATAGAAAGTCTGTGAAACAGTTTTCTGCCTGATTCCTCTTGGCAGCAAACTTCTAAGAGATAGGAAGGCTTCCCTGCCTACAATTAGACAATGAGAAAATAAGAAGTTGCATTAGCAGAAAAGATGAAAAGTTTTTTAACCTCTAATTTACAAAGAAATAACTTTGGGTGGTTTTTTGTTTGTTTGTTTGTTTTTTAAAGGTAATTCTTTCAAACATTCTCTTATTGTAGAATTGGAACAGGCTTCCCAGGGAAGCAGTTGAGCCACAATCCGTGGAGGTACAGAAAAGATATGTAGATGTAATGCCTAGGGACATAGTTTAGTGGTGGGCATGGCAGTGTTAGGTTAACAGTTGGACTTGATGATCTTAAAGGTCTTTTCCAACCTAAATAATACTGTGAATTACAATAAAAGAAAATGTAAGAATTTCCCATTTACCTTCTCTACACTCTTTATAATATCTCTTTTCAGTCTTCTATCTGCTCCACACAGACATTTGTCACTTCCTGTTTTCCTAATTGTTGAAATTTTCATTCTCCAGATCCCTCCAAATCCTTTCATATCCTTCATGGGATGGGATGATCAGAACTGGACACTACAGCCAGAGAAGGCTGAAGAGAATTTCTGTCATTAAAATATTCAAGCCATGTCTTTAATTATCTATTTGGTCTTCTCCTAGGAAGCAGAGGTCTTTTCCCCCAGGAGGACAAACCAGAAGCTAACATTTAGTTCACTTTAGCACATTAATGCTATTGAACAAGGTGAGTTTCATGAGGTTATGCCACAGTGTTCTTCTGTGGTAATGTTATTTCCACAACCAATACCTGAAATTTCTAGTAATTTCACATCTACAGATCAAAATTTAAAAAGAAAGAAACAAAAGCTGAAGTTTGAATTGCATTGTCCTACAGTGCTATTCCTTATCCCTAAATAACTACGGACAGCCAGTCAGCATTTGTCCTGTATCTACACTCGCATGGTACAGCCCATCGAGGCTGCAGGGACTTTCAGACTCTGGCTGGTCTAACGTCATTGATGATGCACAAGAAGAGGATGGATGCTAAAGAGGGTGTGAATGTGGAAAAGTCTGTCTTTACACTGCTAGAACATCGCTCATGCTAAATGATATCAAAATACATTCTGCAACCACAGAGGTAGAGATACAGTGCTGGGTGAGAGTCTTGGAAGACTATCTGGCAGAGTCAGGAAAAGATACATCTGCAAAAGACGAGATTAGTGGGGCTGAAGAGCTAATGTTGTTCCTGCTTAAGAGTTTCACATCATCAGACCTTGTTTCTGTTGCTTAACCTCAATGAATCTAAAAAATATATATATATTGAAGCTCTAGTTTACAGGTGGGTTTAGTCTTTTTTTTTTTTTTTTGTAAGTTAGGTGATTACATCGCCAAAAGCTTAAAAAATATATATCAATTTTTAATATTTGAGAACAAGCTAAGCACTCAAAAAGTAGAGAGTTTCTAATTTATAACCCCTACATAACCTGTTTTTTCTCTCTTTAGGTGAACACTTCACGTTACTGTCTCTAATTGCTGAACTGAACAACCCTCTGGGGGAGGGCATTTAATTTTGGACTCTTCATACTTTTAAATACTCGACTTCTCTATCAAAACTCTCAAAAATACAGCTTTCTTTTTTTTGTGTGTTGGACGTACCCAAAACATATCTATGTTTGTGGATGAGGACTTCGCACGGTTCTTCACAAGTGCCTTCTTATTTCTGTACAGAGCCTTGCTACGCATACGTGACCCCTTGGAAAGGTTTTTCTGCATACGTGTGCTCAGCCTAATCTCATTGCCAGTTACACTAACTTTACAATTTTATGCTTATTTAGACTTTCCAGTGTGTTTAACACAAAGTATAGTCTTTTGACCATATCTTTTGTATAATTGGAAAGAATTTTGCATGTTTATTTCATCACAGTAAGAAAACAGTAAACTTTCTAATGACATTTAGTCTTCAACTTACAAGGTACAAAGCAGGTTCTTTTAGATGAAACTTTTTTAGTAGATGCTTCCTTATATTTGAAATCACTCCGATTTTTTTCTTCGTAGTGTGTATACAGCACTTATGTACTTGGTGGAAGTCAGGGGAGAGGGAGTACTTCCCCAGGTGTCCAGTTTTTGAGATGCAGCGTATGTTTGTGCAGGTATCTGGATGCACTCTTTCACCTCTACTTCATGTCCTATGTACTCTCTGCAACTAGATGAACGCTTCCAAACTTCTCCATCATGTAAAAACCATGCACCATTTCAATCTTGCTATAATCACATTCTCTGTATTTTTTAATATTTATTTCTACTTTTATATATGTATTTTATGCTTTTTATATATTCATATTGACTTTATATGTTTATTTATATATTATATTTAATGTATTTATAAATTTTTATATATTAAAATATGTATTTCTACTTCTGGTGGCAGATGCCCCTGGCTGTGGCAGGAGAGTTGGAAATGGATATTTAAGGTCCCTTTCAATCCAAACCATTCTATGATTCTATGATTACATAATTATTTTATATATTTACATATTATCTATTTTATATATTTATTTTCTATAATTTTTATTTATTTTCTATGTTTATGTGTATATTATATTTTATATATTTATTTTCCCTATTTATTTTTCTATCTATATCTACACGCTCTCAGACTATTTTTCAGGAAATCAGCACACCTCAATCACATAAACAGGTTCACACTTCCACACCTCGGCGTGTAACTCCTCTGCATTACAGCGGGGTTACCCACGCAGGGACCCTCCTCCCGCGCGGCTCTCGCAGAGAGGGTCCTGGGCACCGAGGAACCCCTTTCTCGGTGCTGCTGCCTGCGGGTTTTGGAGGGGATCGGGATGCATGGTAACCGTGGCTTGGGCTCTGCTGCCCTCCGGTGGTCCCGCGGGGAGGATCCGGGACTCGGTGGCCGGGGGTAGGCGGGTGTCCAGGGAGGGAGCGTACGTCCCTCCAGGGACACCCGCCTGCCCCCCGCCTCCAAACCCGCTACAAAACAGCCCCAAGACAGGGAGATCCAGGCCCTGGAGAAGTCACATAGAAAGCCCACCCTTGTGTCTCCCCTCCCTAGCAGGCTGCAGCAGGAAATATTGAAGAAAAACTAAAAATACATGCACTGAAATAAAGAAGGATGAAGGACGCGGGTGGAGAAATTGCAGTTTTTTCTTGTACTGGAGCCATTCTCGCCAAAGGGTGTCACTTTTGGAAGGGCTGACACACTCCCGTAGTGGAAGACAAAGTATAGAAAGGCAGAACGAAGATGTAGCCGAGGCAGAAGGGAGAGACTTGTTTGCATCTTTAAGCGACGGAGCCAAAAACGCAGCCTGAGCTTCCTTAGCTCTAGTCCAGCTCTATTTCTCAGGGTTTGCAACCTTTGCTGGTCTGCAGCCAGCTAACACACACCAGGCAGCACCGCGCTTGGCTCTTCCCAGCAATATCCGATGTCCCTGTGGGTAACTTGCTGCTCCCAGGTCATGGTTTAGGGATTACCGTGCTGCACACCCATGCTGTGTTACCCAGCTAGCACAGCATGCAACAGACCCTTGTAGCCTGATGTAAACCACAGCATCCTTCTATATCGGAAGGATGAAGATAAAGAAAGATAACCTTGTGTTATTCTATTTGTGGAAATTACTCCAGCTTGTCTTCTGCACGATTTTCTTACTCAAACAAATTTTGAGATGGCTTTTCCTAGACAAGATAATTCACTGAAATCAATTCACTGTAGCCGTAAACACGCACATTTGAATAATGTTATAAAGGTTGCATTTAAAGAATAAAAAAAAAAAAAAACACCTGAGCAAAGGTTGATTGCTCCACATCATTACCTGCAATTCAGTTCTATTACTAGTAAATTAACTATGTTAAGCTAACTTTAAGTCTGACTAGTCAAAACAAAGGCATCAGCATAAAAGCATGTAAGCTCTACGTAGGCCAAAATTACAGCAAAGTCTCTGTATCATCTAGAGCAATGAAGGAAGTCAGCAGGTAATAACACTGCAGTACTAACACAGCCTCTGCTGCTTCCCCCGACTCCATGAGCTCCCTAACCTTACAGTGCCTGGGGTTTCCAGACATCCTCAGTTCTACCCCGGCCAACTGCTAAGATCTGAAATGTGTGTGCCGCATTCTGTCCTGCTTCTCTACCACAGGGCTGGAGAAACCAGTCAAATTTAGAGCACCAGAAATCCATACTCCACATCCTCTGTCCATCCCAAATACTGGAATCTCAGGATTTTCCTGGTATTTTGGCCTTACATTCTGCAGAAGCACAAGACACACATACAAACAACCCCAGTCTCCTCCCTTTATAGATGTTTATAAATTGCAAAATAGACCTGAGAATTGCCATCAAGATCACTTTCAGCCACCTTCTCATCTCGTCTAAGCCCATTATTCGTTCCTAGTTTCCCATATCCTTTGATTGCATCTTAAAGCTGAAGCTTCTTATGTGTTGACATTACACAAACAGGCAGATGTTAATTCAAACTACAAGTTTATTTTGGTGTATTTATCCAGCAGCTCATAACTGTGAGTCATTTTATTACAAATCTCTGCAAGGAATCTTTGGGCAACCTGGTGTAGCGGAGGGTTTCCCTGCCCATGGCAGGGAGGTTGGAACTAGATGATCTTTGACGTCCCTTCCGACCCTAACCATTCTATGAGTCTATATTTATACTCCATTAAATATCAGATGTAAGGATTCTGAAGCATGTTATATTGCCAGGAAGAGTCACAGTGTTCAAAAAAGTCAACATTTTGTACCAGGGCAGTACCTTTTGCGTTTACCATGCTGTTAGCTGACAGCAATATGGGACCGGAATCTGTGCACAGTCGATCAAGAACTGCAATGCAGGAGATGCAGAGCAGACACAGGAACACAAAAATGGCTTAAATATTCCTCTACACCACCAACACTTCCAAGTCCAAGTTACTAAGTCCTTCCCTTCACCCCCCTGGTATTGCTAAGCAGCAACTCCTTAGCTTCGTCTCCCTGTACATCTTGGCCTGAATGTCACACAACTTAACATGGGAAATACTTCCCACAAGTCAGGGACTTATTTAGAAGTCCTGTATGCTGCTGGACCTATAGGGCATAAGACCTTACCTATGGCTAGAAGTTTACTTTCATTTTTTTAAGCACCATGTTATTATAGTACGAAAGGGTAGCAGTGGTTCCCGTGAGCAGACTCTGATTCTGTGGTCATCACCTTCAGAGCGTGGTGCTGATTATAAGCTCAGTCTTACAGCTCACCCACCTAACACCCCCTTAAAATTCATAGTAAATAACATTGTCCAAGTTAGCGCCGCATACGCTACTCTCCTCATGTCTCCCTAGAAAAGCCCTCTCTGCCACAGCCTCAGCTAGAATGCCTTTTGTTTACAATTTCACCAGCTGAAAGACTCTTTTGAGAACAAAACAAAAAAAAAAAAAAGAAGAGGGGAAAGAAAGAAAGCTGAAGAGGCCACTATGAGGATCTAATCTATGGCTAAGACCACCCCTTGACTAGCAGTCTGCATTGCCATCAGCTGTATGCATCATGAACGCATTCGGGTTTAGATCAGCTGTCTGTGCCTTCTCCCTCATTAACATTGATAAAAGCGATGGCCTCTGCCGGGCGCGCAGCATTCCTCAGCATACCAGCTGCAGCTCTATCTTAATGCATCCTATGGGCTTGGAGAATTAATTAGTTCTGATAGTCACCATGTTTCAAAATGATGGCTGTCATAACCCCGCAGATAAAATTACACACCCCTAAAATTTTCCACATTGCCCATTCATACGCTCCGTAGGCCACCGTTGGCTTCCTCAGATGTATGGCACTGGAAAGATTTAACTTGCCAAACCTTTTTTTTTAATCTCTTTGTTACGTTCCAATTAAGTCTGTGTTAATCAAAGGCAGTATTTCCCAAATATTCCCCCCCTCCCTTTCCTCAAGCCTCCTCCTAGGCAACTGGATGGTTTGTGACCCCCTTCCTTCCACCTACAATTAGCATTCAGACGTTTCTCTTGGCAGAGCCAAAGCCTCCCTCCCCCTAGGAAGCCTTCTTCTTCTGAGCACATTTTATCTTTTCCTACCCCT
The DNA here is from genome assembly GCF_009769465.1 of Tauraco erythrolophus. NCBI lineage: Eukaryota > Metazoa > Chordata > Aves > Musophagiformes > Musophagidae > Tauraco > Tauraco erythrolophus. Next base: position 64,488,548 of record NC_141468.1, on the reverse strand, counting down.
CTGCAAGGTGCTTTAGCCAGTTTCCAAACAAAGAGCAAAGTGACTTTCCTCAGACATGTGGAGCCTCAAACTGTATTCAAACACCCCTGGGATAGTTTTCCTGCTGTGACCGGCTCTAACACAGAAGCCACATACAGTAAAAAGCAGTAACTCATTTATTTTCTGCTGCTTACTTTCAAATTACTAAGTAAGACTTAAATTTAGCTCAAGACTGCCCTCACCCTCAATGTTCTCAAAGACCTCACTAACGAGGCTGCTCCCCTGGGAGAGGAGCTGAGCTGCAAGTAGGGTGGGATGCACCAGAAAAGTAGTACCAGCTTTTATTACTCAGAGCTCATGATTGTTCAGGCTGCAATGAGTGCTGTGCTTCAAAATGGTCATATTTCTTTTTTATTTCTCCCTCTAACATGGTGCTTTTGTCATATGATTGTTTCTGAAACGGCTGAGCTTTGTGTGAGTCTCTGAGAGCTCATCATATGCTGTTCAGCCATCTCTGGTTAAGAGGGCTTCACATTCAGAAAGTTCAGGGGAGCAATGTACAATGCGAGTCACGTAGTCAATAATAATAAAAAAAATTAAAAAAGCAAAAATTTATGTGTTTATCAAAACTGTGTTGAGGAAGGCGAGTGCTGCAACTCATCATGTCTGAATGTCCACCGGTTTTTATTCACTTTTAAACTGATCTCATGCGCCAGATGCCTGGCTCTGAGAAAGAACAACTACCTTGTTACACTGAAATAAGTTGCCACACAAACCGTTGTTTTCAAAAACATCTACATAAACAAATTATCACGTTTTCACTGATTGGTTGACATTTTCAACACAGAAATAGGAGTAACTTGGAGAGAGGCAGTAGGTGGATGAGAAAACTAAAAGGGCAACCAGCTCACATCTACTTAAAGCAGGAGCATACAGCCCAGGAACGCAATAGGAGAGCAGAGGAAGGCTGTGACATACACGAGCGTACGCCACAGCACGTGCTATTCACGGTATTACAGCACACACAATGACTCTTACTAATCTTTTTCACTGGGCTGCTTGCAACTTGGAAGTTTGCAGAGGTACAAGGTTAACAGGGAGCATCTGAGTGGTCAGAATATCCCCAGAGAGGCTTGGCTGGGCTCTTCGATGTCAAACTGATCCGAGCTTTTAGGTGCATTTGTGCCCACAGCCACTATCACTCCTTGCTCTCACTTCCCTCGCCTGTATTAACACTATTTGAAAAAAAAAAAACCAAAACACAACACATCCAAGGGGACCGACTCCACAGACACGTTTGTATTTTGATATTTGTCCTCTAAGGCTTTCAAAATTTCCGCCTTCTTGTAGGAACCAAAGAGAACCAAGACCTCTCAGGCACTCCGGCTGGACACAGAAAGAGGCACAGCACAAAGCTAAATTAAGATATCCTGCTAAAGCCAGGGAAAAGTAAGCATAGGATATGCAAGAGCACAAAGGCCTCAGCTGAGCTGTATGAAGGGTGGGATAAGGAGAAGGTGACCGCTTGCCAGCACGGCCCCTGGGGAGGACAGCCCCAGAAACACGGGGCTGGGCGGCCAGGGCAGGACACAAACATGCCACGGGCAGGAGGCGAAGGAGTGCCAAGACAAAAGTCGGTGCAGGCGCAGTAGCCCAGGCACCGGCAGGGGAGGGAGAGGAAGGACATGGGACCCAGCCTGCGGACACCCCCACCATCGCGTTCCTAAAAGCAGAGGGTGAAACCCGGCAGACAGGGCTTCCCGCCCACGCCTGCAGCCCGTCAGCGCCCGACACCGGCACAGACAGCGGCGTCGGAGCCAGCGGCTGCCCAGTGCCTCAGGCACTGTCCAGGCCACCAAGGTGGTCTCCTCCCGAGCCAGGCAGCATGCCAGTTCCCCAGCTGGCTGGCGCATACACTGCCACACCGCACGGGTTGCTTCCAGAGCCATGTGCCGTCTTCCCATCCGCAAAGTCCCCGGGAACCCCGTCCTGTGTGCCAGGGGACACATCAGCCAGTATTTCTGCCCAGAGTGGGGCAGGCAGAGTTCCAGTTAGAGCCTGGCACAGTCTGTACGTAACCCCCGCCAACCAGGAAAATCCCTGTTGCCACCATGAGGAACGGGCGGCCATTCACTCTGGAGCAGGGAAAGCAGTCATCACAGCGGTTAGCGGGGAGGCCATGGTCTGACACGGAGGGAGAGGAAGGAAAGGGAAAAAGGGTTTACTTCACACAAATGCCTATACGGGAGGTACGAGCAGATAACGAGAGCTGATGCGTGTTGCTTTTTATCTCGATCCACAGGACAGGAAAGGGACGTGCTTGATTTACAGCTCCTTTCATCACTGTGCTGTCTGAAGCGGCAACAGGCAAGAAACCCAGCTGACCTCAAGCTGCTGCAGAAGCTGCCAGCTCCTGCCATCACACATGCAGAGACCAGGCAAACATATTTTACCCAGGTAGTGCAGACCCTGCCTGTGCTCCAACAACGCACAGCTGCAGAAGAGGGAGGATAAGTTTTGCTCCCAAACATCCCATAGAGGATGGAAGATGCAACCAAGGGCTAACATCCCACAGGAGAGAAGATCCTCTAGGATTCTACTCTTTTTGAAGAAAAACCCAAGCCCTTTCTTCTGCCAGGCTAGATTGTATATTGCATGCAAAACCAAAGTAACATGAAAGGTCTTGACCTCAGAAAAAAGAAACAGCACTTCTCAGGGCTATACATACCATCAGCACGTACATTGCAACCCCTGGCTTCTATCTTGTCTGCGTAAACAAGAAATTATTTACTTTTCTCTTCATATAGCAGAAAGGAACAGGATCTGATGAGTGCACAGGAAACATCTTGCCCTGCCATCTCCTATTGGCAATTTTGCCAAATTCAGTTAGAGCATATAACAAAAGTAGATTAATTTTTGTATTATATGTGTATCAGCACTGACTTCTTTGGGAAAACAATACAGAGTTCAAGATACTAAGTTACGACTGCATCAAATATTACATTTGTAGTCTAAAGGTGACTGCAGCATCTAGCCATGACTACAAATAGGAATTTGAGAGAAAGGACCATGTTTACAGCCACTGTGGGGGTCTTCAAAAACTTAACCTAGTTTAAGCGTAACATTGTATTAAGGCACCCTTATGGAGTGCCTTCAAACGACTGAAAAATGATAATGCCAGGGGCACAAAGCAAAGCTGGCAAACTAGTGGCAGCCAAATTATTAGGTATTTAAGACACGAGAGAGGCTGCCCTTACAAGACTGACCAGAGCAGTAGCAAAGAGCAGCACTAAAAAAGAACTGAACAACTCTGAGAAGAAAGAGAAACAATCTTGCTTTTGGCAGATCAAAACATCTGTCTACTCATCCCTCCTAATCATACGCAAGTAACATAGCTGAATTAAATTTCCTCTGCTTAGCTCTAGGAAATCAGTCAAAATGATTTAACAAAAATAACAAAAAGAAAAAAAAATAAAATCTCCCTTTTTATCTGGCTAACCAAAGCTGGAAGATGTTCTTTTGGCCTCCTAAGATAAAGTCGGTAGTATTTCTCCCAGAACCACATTCGGAGGACCCACCCTTACATTATTAGGGCTGATAAGCCAACTTCCAGAGATCCTTTACTCTGCCTTAGATCAGTTTAATACAGCAGTTATTCCCATCCCCTGTCTGTGCCCACCTAAAAGAAGAAAACATCTTCTGTCATAACAGTTCAGTGTCCTCGATTTTGTACTCTCAACAGCTTCAGAGAGAGGGATAAATGAAGAGAGCCCTGTCAGGATATCCTGTCATTCAGTTAGGCAGGATTTATTCAGCTTTGCAGTGAAAACTTTCAGCAAAGACCCTGCATTTTGGAATTCTTCCTGCCTGCAGGCAAGCTTCGCATACCATATCCTTCACTCATTTTCCTTCAGAAAGACAAGAGTCCTCTTAAACTATTTGTCTAAGATGCACAAGAAATAGCAACTCTAAGAAATGATCCTTTTACATTAGAATTTTAGTTCTCATGTCTAGAGGATTCTGAAGGAAAAAAAAAATCAAATTCTTCACAATGGAAAAAAATCCAGTTTTATTCTTTTTGACTTTTTTGGCTGCAGCAGAACTGTGTTTGACATCACAAGTCCCAAATGAGGTAAGAAGCAGCTTTTTTATTTAAGTAATGAATTGTTATATGTCTGCATGACACTATAGGGGTGGGAGTTGTTTCACTGTTATCGAGAGAATAGTTATCAAACACCGTACTTTATAGGAGAATAACCCATTTTAACTGCCAGTATATGACTCTGAATTATAAACTAAGAGCTCTGTCATTCAGTCCTCTGAAATAACAGAAATGCATCTGTTTATTCCACATAAGAATTTGGCTCAAAGGATATGCCATAAGTACACTGAAAAAGTCTCTAAAAAACGGCAAACTTGGCAAAAGAACTATAGCCAACACTTTCATCAAGAGCAACAAAAGAAAACCATTAGAATTTCTGATAAGTCAGAAAATCAAAGCCACTAACCACAAGGAGGAAAAGCTATTTCAGATAGGAGGGAAAAAATCTAGGGAACTGAGCTATTGGAAATGATTGTATGAAGTTATAAGTTGAAGGAGATTTGTAGACTTTTGGGGAAGTGGTGCATTTGTCACATACAAATCCCATGGGTATGTGGAATTTCACAAAATCTGTTTTCACCACCCTTGTAGAGAGGCAGAAAGCATTGGGTTACGAATCTGAATCAGGAGTGCAACAGTGAGACTTTCGCTCATTTCAACTGTCTCAGAACATGAGGCTTTAAATTACTGTGTTCTGGAGAAAAAACACTTGTAGAAGAGGAAACAAAAGGACCAGGACAAATTGGGGATCGGGGGGAAGTCACTCAGGGCTGGGTTTTGTCTTTTTTTTTGGTTGTTTGCTTGTTGTTTTTTTTTCAATGAAAAAAATACTTTGAAAAGTACAATGACAAACTGGGAAATGTTTTAAACTTGTTCTGTCTCTAAAAACACAGCCGCTAACAACTCACCTTTCTTTCATTTCCCCTAACAGCAAAAGGGGAAAATGAGGAAATGGGAGAAAGTAGAAATAACCCCACCATTCTAAAACAAATAGGGTTTTTTATAGCTGCTAGTAGGGAAAGGACGTAACCTATTTTTGTTTAAGATTTCACCTTTTCAAAATCTCTTTGAATTTTCTTATTCTAAAAATGAAATTTTGTGAAGTGCCTTTTTGATGACAACTGCTGCAGTGAGACAATTTCAGCTACTCCTACCAACAACTTTTTCACTTCTGAGCCTTAATATCCCACAAGCCCAACAGTTTATCTAGACTCTTAATGGCTTACCCTGAGCACCTGCAAGGAGCAAGGCTTCAGTAGCATACTTGGTTAAAAACTCAGAAAAATCAGCCAATGCTCTGAGTTTATGATTCTTCAACATTAACCGTACTGGCTTGACTCAGTGGAAACACTCAGAGGAGTTAAGGTGCCCGGACTGTTGATTTGTGCTGTGTTGGTTCTTGCTCAGCTGTGAGTCATCTCTCATTAAGGATGGGCCATTCAAGTGGCTGCACTGGTGCTGAACACTAGGGTTTGGGAAATCTTGAAGCTTTTAAAAGCTCCCTTGTGTTGGTGCCTCGTAAGGTGGTTTTGGATGGGAAGCGAGGTGCAGAGATGCTCTGGTTTGAGTTTGTGGAAGCCACCTTAGACCTGAAGTCACCTTAGACCTGAAGAATAAGAATTCTTAGACCTGAAGAATAAGAATTAGAATTAGACCTGAAGAATTAAGAATTCTTAAGCCACCTTAGACCTGAAGAATAAGAATTCTTAGACCTGAAGCCCAAAGAACTGGGTCAGGCCAGTGCCCCTCCAGTGCCAGGCTCTGACAAGAGGACAGGGAGGCTGCTCTGCCCTCCCCAGCATGGCACTGCTCACTGCTGCTTTGCTAAGTGTCTGATCAAGCTACATTCGCACTATACCCACATCTGGAAAAAGGTCTCATTTTTATTTCAAAGACAACTGAAACACATCTATGCTACAGTAAGAGATTTCACTACTTAATACTTGAATGTTACTCAAATCAGTACATTCAACAGTACATTTATAAAGACATTTTTATTTGTTAATGTCTTTATAAGATATATTTTGTTTATTAATAAAATTTATTAATTTATAAGACATATATATCTTATTTATTAATGTCTTTATAAGCAACAAATCTCATGTGTTTGTTTCTCCACAACTGACTATTTCCAAATCAAATGAATGCTTTCTAAAAGATCTTCTTATTCAAACTAAATTTCACACAAGAGCTTCCATTATCCTGTATTATGCTCCTCTCTGATATAATTGTTTTTCTGGCTTTATAACCTGGGAAACTGCTTAAAACATCCATAGAGAACTATTGACATATTTAAATATTTTCAAATGGGTGATTCTGCTAGAAATGGCCCCTACATACATACACGCATGCACACACACATATGCAGGGGGCAGGTACAGTTTTTCAAGACAAACATTAAGCATTTCCTCACACTGGCTTGGCAATGATTCAGACATTGCCTTAATTGACTACTCGACTGCTTAATCGAAAACCCATTCAGAGAATTCACTTCAATTCTACTGTGCCAGACAGGAAGCCTGTTGTGGTCAATACTGCTTGAGAGAGTTAAGACCAACTAAATGGGTCCGTATTTAAAGAACAGTGGATAAATGGTTATCCTGAAATAGAAAATGGAGCACTTCACAGTACTTCCTCTCCAAGAATGATTTCATTTATTACTTTTTGTTGGTTTTTAAAGATCATATTTTGCATTAGATCATTTCTCATAATTTGTGAATTATGAACTTACTTGTACAAATACTCACCAAGAAGAAAGAAGATGAAGCCAACATTAGATGGAGTTCAGCAAAGACTTTTTACTTTAAAATACGGCAATTGTTTTAGTAGTAGGAAAGAGACACTAATTTTGGTATATAGATATTTTCAAATCTATGATTTCTACAGCCACAAAATACAGTGCTACCACTGTGAAAACACCCTAAGCCTTTTCTCCTTTTTGCCACCTTCTCAAGTCTTTTGTCAGATTTGCATTCTTGAAACCGGAACCTCCACAGCAAGCGGCATGACCCTTGGCATGCAGGCTAGAGGACTAGGGCCAGGTTTCCCAAGCTGGGCTGGTTCCTTCTGCAGCTTTCTCTAGCTAAAAAAAAAAGAGGTGGCTGCACTTCTCAGTGTGCTCCGGTGGAGTCAGTCCCAGATTTCAATGTAAAGCTAGATGTCATTCTTTCACGTCAATTTGAAAGCACCAGCCATAGTCCTTTAGTCCGGTACGGTGGTGCTAATAACACAAAGCCCAGCCTTTTGATATGAGCAAAGGCTTGTGCTGTGCTTCGTGTGCAGAGAGCCACAAGCAACTTCCTCCATGCCTTATGTTCGGTTACACCATTAAATGGAGAAGACACTTGCCAGCACTTGTCTTTCTCCATCTTGCTTTGGGTTTGTGAGGCAACTTGAGAACTAACACTCTGTAAGCTGATGTTGTCTTGGTAATGTGACTTTTAAGTCTGCTGCAATTAGCATTTGTTGATAAAGCATTCTTAGGAGAAATATGTCACTTAGAAGGGTTTATCCTGCAGTGGTTGGACCTGTTTTGTGCAGATAAGACTACTGCAAAGCCCGAAGGTGTGGTCTATTACCTAGCTTCGTTCCAGAGCAAGGAGCTCCTGCTGAACAGGATAGAGCTTGTGGCGGTGGCTGAGAACAAAGCTGAGTTAAATTTGTCATTTTTCAGCAATGTCACTGGGGGTAGAGTTAAACCAACTCAGAGAACTTTTTCCTTCTTTTTAATTAATCTTCTCCTATTACAGATAAAGAAGCAATGTGATCAAAAGCTGCTTATTCAAGTGAAAACTAAATGTGTACCTTGCTCTCTAAACCTTGAAACCCAGTGTCTTGCTGGTTACACCAAAATTACCAACGGGACTGGGATACCAGACTGCAGGTATCTCTTCTCTCAGAGCTTTTTTTCTTGAATATTATTCTCCATGGATTACAAAATGTTAATTCATATTACAAATGCTTTATTCTACGCAATTTTCTTAAGGAATATTTACCATTGGCTTCACCAACTCCAGAATTCAAGCTTCACTCAGAGTACTTCAAACCTAAAGCTAATCGGCAAATGTTGTAAGAGGAAAATAAACATTGCTGTTGATGGCCTATCAGATTTTCTTTTGAATGATATCATACAGTCACTTTCTTGTTTATTCTGCATACTTGATACAAACAATATATAAGTATCATATGTTAAATACACATTATCATATAAATGATATTTATATGTCATTCATATAATATGTTATCATATAAATAACAGATTTTTCAAACTGCCGGACTGGGGAGGTGTGGGAGGTGACGGGAAGGAAGAAATGTTGCAAGACAAATTTGAAATCTTGTCTTTCAGGTTAAAAAAAAAAACAAAAACAAAACCAACCTGCAGTATTTTAGGGGAAATGTAACTATTTTGAGCTTACTTAGCATTTAAAGAACCTTGACATTAAATAATTTTTAAAACATCATTTCAAATCAAAAGTTACAAAAAAATGCTGTGTTATATTGAAGAAATTAAAAAATAAATATAAATATACTATGCAAAAGAAACAGCTCCAAGGATCTTTTTAGACCTTGATGTGCAATGTATGTTTTAATGAAGAAAAAAAGGCAGATCAATACAACTAAGCTTAAAGTGCTCTTGTCTGACACTAAAAGAAGAGGAGGTTAAGAATTTCATTTTTCCCCACAGGAGGCTTTTAAGTACTTTAAACAGCTACAACTTCTTTTCCTCAGGTATTATCTAGAAATTAAAACACACATAATTTCTTTTCTGGGATGTCGGCATCATTGTTTGAAGGAATTTGAACAACCTGAGTGCTGCAAGGGACACTGGGGCCCAGACTGCATGGGTAAGATCTTTTATCTTTTTTTTTATAGAATCTAAGTAGAAGTAAAGCAATTATTTTTCTTCTTTTCAGAAACTGTTGCCATGAGAAGCTTGCTCCTCACAGCTTATTATAGGAGTAGAAATAAACAGCAGTTTTCAACCTAAACTTACAGGATTTGGAGAAAAACATATATTCAAAGCTTCATTTAAAAAGGAAAATTCAAGGAAAAAAAAAAAAACAACCTCAGGGAACTCCCTTGGTTTTGAAATTCTCAAAACAAATCATTTCAGCCAATTCCTGCAAAATGGCTTCTTATTTGGGAGGATTCCCACAAAAGATTTTAAAAATTAAAATTTTCAAACTGCAAGCTTAAACGTTTCATTTTAGGGTAAAAATACCCTTATCTGAGTCTGAAGTATTTCCAAATCTCTTTAATTCTTTACTTTTTGATGCAAGGAGCACCTTTCTTTTCAGTTCACCTTGAAACAGTCTTTCCCTCCAAAGTTTTTGAACCACCAGTGAATGTTGAAGGCCATTACTGAAACAGAGGTAATCAGGAGTGCCTCTCCTTCCACTGCCCCTTCCCCAGAAAAATCGTTTCAGTATCTCCACAAGTGCATCAAACCTCAGGCTACTGAGGTGGGCATCAAGACCCACAGAGGAAGCTTCCGTGACCAGACAAAGTGTTTCCTCCTTTAGCTAACATGGCCAAGATCTGGTTCGATGTCTGTGTAGTCCTTTTGTTCACAAAATAGATATAATATTATTTTAGCATAGCCTAAGCTATGATTTAAATACCAGTCATTTATCTACCAAAGTAAAATAGTCAAACCCCATCTTACAGCTACTTCTATAGAAAAGACAGATGAGTAGCTGAGTACATAGCTTCTGAAGATAACCACTTGTGTGGTGGTTTTCCAATTTTCCACCAAATTCAGCCTAGTAGGAGGAAGGCAATGCCACACACAATTGTCACCCCATACTTCAGGGTGCTCTGGGAGGCCACGTGAGGGGCATTGGTATTTCTAGAGAGGGGAAGAGCTCGCTGCCCCTGAGCCGGAGACCTGCTTGCAGCACTGCGGGCAGGAGGCTGCAGAGGGGAGGAAGCCCTCTCTTCCTTCGAACAAATTTCCTGGCCCCCAAAAGCAAAGAATCAAGGTCTCAGCATTGTTTCTGCTGTCATTTGAAGGAAGAAAACAGCTCTTTGCCTTATCTCAATGTCTCTAAGATCATTAGCGCGCCCTGAAATGTTTGGAGGAAAGCCGGTCCTTCCTGAGGCCAGAGAAAAATCCCTGACATGGGGTTTACTTCACATTTAACATCTGATAGCAGTGACAAAATTAGGTCTTAAATAACACTCTGACTTCCTTAAACGATAGCACACACTGAAACACACAGTGTGAATGAAGATGGTTTGTCCCCTTCCCTCCCCAAGAAGTGCCGCAAGCCAACGAGCCACACACCCATCCCTCTGTAAAAAGATGTGGAGGAAAAAGGGGAAACTATGGGGGCAAAAGGATCCAAGGGCAAAAGAGCACAGAACACAGCTTTTTAACACTGATAATATCATCCAACCACAGATGTGAAAGCTGGCAGAGCTCAGATGCCCCACATGTGTAACTGATGGGCTTCAGTGGGAGCTACTCCCTCCGCCAGCACAGGTTTCCGCTCTGGGCAAACATTTGCATGGCTCCAAAGAAAAGCCTGAGTACCAGCTGAAAGGTGAGCAGTATGAGCAACTCAGTAGAAAGCATCGTAAGAATTAAAGTGAAAAGGAATAAAAGAAAGGCCAAGAGGAAAAGTAATAAACCTAATCCTATCAAATTATATGGTCCAAAATACATCTTCACAAGTTCTACCCACTGCTTCAGCCTGCAGGGAGTCAAGTGAAGATAAGTAATCCAAGAGACTGCATTTGAAAACACTTGGGAAGTGTTGAATTAAACCCTATGAGGCAAAAAAAAAGCTCATATGTTGAAGCTCTTTTGGTCTAGGTATAAAGATTTGGCCTTCGGTCTCTGACAGTTGTAAAAACTAAGCAGAAAGATCTCTTTCTTACTACTTTTCAAAACACATCCTCAACAAAAGCAAAGGTCTGGCTTCTCCCAAGCACTGGAGTGGTGGCAGGTGGCTGCACCAGCATCGCTCCAGTGCTGCCTCCTGTGGCCTCACTGGCAGAGGAAAACGCTTTAGCTGCCTGACCAAACTCATACAGCAATATGGTAAACTGATAAAGCTGTCCCTTGGTGGTGGTATCAAAACAAGAGATGAGGTAGTGAAGACAAGGGGAAGTGTAATGAATATCAACTGCAAAAACCCTGTTTTGTCAGCTATTTTAAAGTATCCTTTCCCGGAATTTATACCATAAACTGAGTTTTCTCATGATTTTTCTGTCTTTGCACATTCAATAAAAGCATTGGTGCAGGTAAAATCGTTTCCATTCAGAGCAAATATTAAAGAGTTTGCATCTGTGTCGGTCCTAAAGATGAGATTTAGCTATCACATGGTAGCCAGAAAATAAGATTCAGTAGAAGTTACTTTAAAGATTAAAGTGTATGTATTTTACTTTACCTTATTTCTGGTTATTTCACCCTCAATTCTTAATAAATCTTTTTATTTCAGCACATATGAGACAAACTGCACTAAAATTTTGTCTTCACATTTATTGTTTTTTCATGAGAAGTTTACTCAGATCCAACAGACCTCACGGACCCATCATTAAGGAATAATTAAGAAATATGAACAGACCAATCTGTTATAAATTTTAACAGATTTACCAATTTGTTATAAAGCAAAAGATTTCACTAAAATTAGGTGTATACATATAAACATCTACTTATTCACTCATCACTCCGTCCAAATCAAATTAATTTTCATGAAAACTTCCACATCACTTAAACACTCTAAATCAATATTAAATTACTCAGTGGGAGCATAAATCCAGTGCTGCCCATCTCCACCCACACAGAACAAACTGAGACTATAAGCAATAAATCTACCAGTAATGTACAGCAGAGAACTTGTGAGGGCAGTAGGAGTTTGATACATTCAGATACCACCTGCATTAGGATTATGGTACCTAATGGGAACTCCAATTACAGGAAGAAAGGGCTTATGGAAGGGAGTTAATAAATCATTTCCACAGCGAGGCTGCACCACTATAAAAAATAAAGATATCCCTGCAGGGGGAAAAACCTGCCAGAACAAACCGACTAAAAATTACTGTAATACGCACTTCCTATAGGCAATCTTTCAGTAAAAATTTGAATATTGAAAAATTTCAGCCAAAAATTACACTATTTTGATTTGAAAATACAGTCATTGTTTCTAATCCTCTCCTGCTGGCTGGAGTTTTTTGTCAGACTCTGTCTCACCTGGTATACCACTGCCTGTAATCATGGTTTTAGTGCCAGAGGGTCTGAAGAGTTTAGCATATCTTTGGCACACAAGTTTTACTAGTAACCACAGCACATTGGACAGAAATGTGTTACGAGATATCCAAATTTCAATTTCCAAGATCATCTGAATCAAATACCACAGTCTTATGGGAGGTAGCAGAAAAGGGAACAACTTTCCACATAAAGCAAACGAAATTTGTGGAGAAAAGAAAAAGGCTTATTTGAACTCTAACTTAGCATCAAGTATAATTCTGACAGCAAGTTTTCAATCAGAGTTGTATTAACATACAGAAGAAGCGGTCAGGCAAGCTCCACTTGTATCAAAAAAGCTGAGAGTTTAGTGTCTGCAGATAGAGGTGGATCAGCAAGGACAAAATTAATAAGAATTAGAATTAGTACTAGTACTTTAGAATAAGAAAACTATTTTTTGAGCAATCCTTTGACTACATTCACTAGCTGAAGCTCCCAGACTAGAGGGTGATGGTCTCTGCTGAAGCCGAGATTCTAGTGAAGAGATTTGGGCAGCTGCAAAATAGCAGCAGTCACTCCAGGTCCCCGTCGTGCAAGGGGAGCATAGGGTCAGAGTGAGTTGACTGATGGCTTCAACGTTATCATTTCTAGCCTGTCCAGGAGGGTCTGAGTCACCATGCAACGGGAGAGGACACTGTTCGCAGGGTATAAATGGGAATGGAACATGCACTTGTCAGGTACGTCCTTTCTTTAAACAACAACAACAAAAATTTAAATAACATGTAAGCTCTGCTAAGAAAGAATGCATATTACATTTTATAATTACATTAAAGGAAAGTATTTCAGAAACAGTAGAGACTATCTGTTTGGAGTTCATTTTTTGTGTAGTTTGCACTAATCTTCATACTATTATTTCTACAGACTTGAGCGTGTTCAGATGAAATTATTAAAGAGTTCTTCCATCTTGTCTTCTGAAACAGGTGGCTTAAGGTCCTCTGTTTTTAAAGTGGGCTATTACTTTTGACTTTTTGCCCTAATTAGAAAGGACTTATACCTGGGACTATACTCTCAGCACAACGTCCTTGCTGAGAGTGCAATATACAATGCGTTATAACTTCAGCCATAAAGGTTTCTTGAAAAAACAACTCAAATGAATCTTTTCTACCTCCCCCTCTACTGGTTAATCTTTCCATTACATCAAAGCACATCTGGGGACAAGCAAAAAAGAGACACAGTGAGAACAGTCAGAAAATACAACATAACGATTGTAAAAATTCTTTGGATGTTAGGTTTCATTACTGTTCTTTATTGTTAACTTGATATTCAGAACATTGATTTGAAGTGCAAGAGCTAAAAATTTAAAATAAAAATAAAAAGAGAGAGGAAAAATCATTCAAAGACAACGTTTTCTAGATTTCAGTAGTGCTCTCTGATCTGCTGATTGAACCCTTCATGTTATTTTCTTCTGGCAGCTAAAGATCCTATTTTCATGTTGCTAAGCATGCATGTATATATCGAGAGACAGATGAGAAACTTAATTCATTCTGTAATTCACAGAAAGGATTTGGTGGGATAGCCTGTGAAAAATGTGTTGAAGATAATTTATTTGGTCCTCACTGCACATCAGGTAAGTTTGACCTATCGTTATTGAAATGCGGAAAAGATGATGGTTGAAAGCTGTTTTCAGACACTAAGAAAAACACACTGGAATTTGTAGAGGGTCTAAGAGTTTCCCATCAAGAGCTGCTGCCTGTTTCAGGGAACACAACAGGCAAAGAAAATAGGCAGCTACTCAATTCCTCATTCACAGTGGGGCTGGATTTAGCTCAGGACTGTACGGGCGAGACTTAGCGTAGCACTACAAATTATCGTAATCTTATGTTGAGTATCTTTCTTATGGCCACCAGTCAAATAAATTAGGGATTAGAATAATCTGTGTGTTCCCGCAGGTGTGCCTCCTAGTTAGCCAGTTATCATGTTATCTGCTTTTCGCCCTAAATTATGGATTTGCATTTATTTGATATAAATATAGGAGGCTGTTGTGGTACTTAAAACATTAGGTGGGAACATATCAAATGCATAATTTATAGTGGCTTACAGTGTTTTTGTATGTTTTTAAAATACATCTACAAGGTGGAGCATCTGTATTAAGGCATGAAATATTCATATAGTACTGAAATTAGTATATCTGACTCAAAAAAGGCCATTTTAGATCAGGCCAAAAGTCCTTCTAGCTTAGTATCCCATATTGTAGGGCAATAGTTGATATCTGGGGAAAGAGTACAAGCAGCCAGAGATTGCAATCAAATTGGAGTTTTCAAAGGCTCCTGCTGGATCCATCCCCCATAAATCATCTACCTTGCTTCCAAGTCCAATTCCGCTTTTGCTCTCCACAATATTCTGTACCAAGGAGCTCCATAATTTAGTCAAAAGTGTGAAAAAGGATGAATTTGGTTTAGCTTTATGTTTTGGCTGGTAGATAATTGTATTGGTTGGCCGTACTTCTATAAGGAAAAGGAGGACATTGAGGGAGGGATCAAAGCTATGTGCACTATTTAAAATATAAATGTGTCACCAGTCTATATATTTCTATAATATTTTTCTGTTTTGCCTGTTTCTTAATGATTTCTAGTATTTTATTTACCTTCCTGACCCCTACTGAGCATTAAACAGACACATCAGAAAACTGCCTGAAAAAAAAAAAATACTGAGAAACACCTCTTTCTTAAGTGGTAATAGTTGTCCATTTCTAACTAAAACTTTTTTTGTTTCCTAAAGATCTACGTGAAGTTACTTCTAAAAAGAGTCACGAATGGCCTCACTTTAAATGATCTGTGTTGGCCTTTCTACGTTAATCCTGAAAGCGTTGCTGACTCAAAGGCCCTTTTTCCACCAGCTGTCCACTGGATGCCAGTGTTGATACACAGAAATGTAACTGAGCCAACATTTTCATGAAAATAGGGTACTTGAATGAATTCAATAGCTTAAAAGTAATTATCTTCCAAGAAGCTACTGGAGGATTCAACTGCATATTAATTTAAGCAACATTTTACACTTCACCTTTCAGATATTTGAGCTTCTCCAAGTTTTCTAAGCACCTATAAAAGCTGTGCATTTATGACTGTTTTTCAGCAGTATCTTAGACATTCCTGGGTTTTCCATTAGGACTACTAACATAGGTAGAATATTACTAATTAATTAGTGCAAGTGATTTGCATGAACACAGGATATGTTTGTAAAGGATAGAGGATACTCTACATCACTGCAGCTTAAACATGAAATCATCAATACAACTCTACATCTTAGAGGCTATTCCAAGTCTAACTGTAAGAGGCCTCTTTAAAAAACATCATTACCATAATTGAAACAGTTATAACTATAAAGCTTTTTAAGTATGCTTAAGGCTTCAAAAACCACTTATAAAAGGGTCTTGTAGTTGCCTGGACTTGTGCGCATATTGTCACAAGGTTTATAACCAGAAATGAAAGAATATAGGAACAGGATCAGAAAAAAGCCTGAGACCTACACAGTGATTAATTATCCTTTTAACTACATAAATTCTGTTTAAGGAGAAAAAGAAGTCACAGAACTCATCTCTTCTGGAGGTGCTTGAGAGAGGCAAACAGAACTGAATGAAAAATGACCAATTTTTTAACAGTTATAAAAACAGTCTCTGTTACCCATTATATTCAATTTTGGCTCAAGACTGTCAAATTTTACAAGTTTTATGGTACTAGCAACTAGTCAGTTTGATGTTTATAGCATGAGTCTTGAAGATTTTCGGGCCTCAGGCTATTAACAGCCTGCAAAAATCAGTATGTTATTTACTGATGTATGCAACTGTAAGCATTGATCTTATTAACGGAAGCCTATAAATTCAGGAACTCAGGTCAAAGCTTGTTTTGGCCAAAGTTGTTGGCCAGGACGTTATTTGCTAGGGTAACCACTAATATCATCTTTCTGAACACCATTGCTATTCAGTAAAGCCAACCCATCTCTCCGTATAGTTTGCAACTGTGTTCATGGAGTATGCACAGTGGAATTACAGGAGATGGAAGATGCACTTGCTTGTCTGGATACAAAGGGCTCAGCTGTGGATCAGCGTAAGTGGATTGTTTTCTACATAAGATACATTCAACAGCTCTCATACAATTAGAATTGGTGAGGAGGAATGTAAAATTATTCTCAGGTTAATCACTCTAGAGCAACCAAACATACACTGAACCTCGAATCCCATGTGTGAGCTCCCATGATCATCACCCCCACTTCAATCACCAGAAAGCGTGACAACAGCAATGGCATCAATGGTCCCTAGATCAAGCATACTTTGAACTGGGATACTGTAGAACGCGATGCCTCCTGGCACAGTGCACAGACACAGCTTAACCTATCACACTCTGTCCCTCAGCAATAGCTAATGCGAGGCCTTGCGGTGCCCTGCAAACTCTAGATGCACTGCCTCAGGCGAGGATGGAAGACAACTGCATTGCACGTGTCTGCCCAACTACCAGGGGGACGGTACACAATGTGAACGTGAGTAATTTCATGTCCACTGAGTTCTTTGTATACAACATCGTTGGTATTATAGTTCAGATACTGAGTGCGCTTTGAACAAAATCTCACCATCTAATTGTTCTTGGGTTCATATCTCAAAGCAGCCTCATGGGACAAACTAGATTCCTTCAGGATGAAGCTGAACTTACCTAAAATGTGCTTCAGAAGCACATCAGTCCAATTGCTAACGAGCTTCAGTCCATGCATCAGATTAAAGCTAAACTCCCTTGAAATATATAGCGTGGATACAGGTCATCAGTGCTTACAAATCCATTCCTATCATGTCCTTGAACTTGCTGAAGTTCAACTTCATAGTTTGATTCCATAAAAACAAACAACAGCAACTAAGGGCTTATATTTAGTGAATATCCATTATGTGACAGCTCAGCTTCATCACTAAGTGTAAACTCTACAGACAAGTAAAGCTCATTTTAGCTTTCCTATTTTCATGAAACAAAGCTAATAGTATCTCAGCTGGAGGTAAAAGTCTGCCTTAAAGTTGTCTTTGTAGACTCCTCAACTTGCCATTGAATGCTCAAATTAGCTATATTACAAGAGTCTAGATCTTTCCTCTACTTAACATTATGTCTTACAACACCAGCTCTTCCTTCTAGATCAATTGCAATGAAGAAAACAGTTACGCTGGAAGCACTATTTAGTAAAAGTTGGCTTGGATCAGACCACAAATACAATACTTCTTATCCTATCTGGGAATATTTACATTCAATTGTCCTAACGATGGTGTCATCGTCTCAGAATAAGCTTGAACATAATTCCAGAGCAAGACATCAGAAAGTCACACCTCAGGGAATGCGACATTTTTCTAGTAGGTAGCACAGACAAGCGAGACAAAGATATTGCAGCAACCAGCGGAGGAGAACGCTAGTATCCCTACCTCTCTCGGGTTTTGTATTGATGCAGTCTGTGCAGATGTTGCTCCTCTGTCCCAGTGGCCTTTAGACAGTGGGGTCATCTGTGGCTTAAGCCAGCATGTTTAACATTTGACTGGCTGGGAAGCAGACAATAAGCAACTCTAGCACAGCTAAGTATGTAAGTGAGGATAGCAGTGGCTGCCTCAGATTCTGCTTGGAGGTGGCACTTCTTACAGTCAATTGTGAATGTGTGAATACCTGTGTAGTGCGTGAATTCACACTGGTACAGAAGAGAAGGCTTGAAGGAGTGAAGCTGAGCATTGCTGACTCTCTCAGTCTCAGCTGAGGGGGAAGAAAGGAGGAGGAGAGGGAAAGACAGTGGGGTAGCACCACCTTTGGGTGAGTCCAGGGCCTGCCACCTTCCAGCTGCAATGCGTGCTGACCATATCCTAAACTGGACACAAAGGTGTGAGAACATGTTCTCCAAGGATTGCTGGACTATGATCAAGGACAAACAGTGCCATTGCCTTGGGAAAAAGGGCTCATGGAAATAACTAGTGAGCTTTCCAGTCCAGTCCTGAAACTGCAGCACTGTGGAAGACTGAACTAAAGCACTTGCTGGCCAGTTTTCCATATAGCTGAACGCATGACATTATATTGTTTAATTACCGGAAAGAAAACAGAGAAGGCCTATTCTCTTGAGAAATATTTTCCAGCTGATCTAACACGCGCTTAATGCTTGTACAGACCTCATATCACCTACCTGACCTTCTCTGGTTAAAATCCACCAGAGAATAGTTGTGATATTTTAATGAGCACATTACATGTTTTAATCTGTTTGTAACTCAATTTGCCAAGTTCAGAGACCATTTCTGTTCAAAAGCAAACAGTTGGTTGCTACGTTAGTATAAACACATTCCTCCTTTCTGTCTTCATGCTGCCACGATACTTCAGACTTGGCTGTTACGAGAAGTTTAGTCTACCCAGGCTTTGTTTGGCATGGAGGTGCTCGGACAATCATCTTCAAGTTCAGAACTATGGCAATAATTCATTTACTTGCTCTTTTTTCACAAGCTATCAATCCATGCTCCGAAAAGATCTGTGATCCTAATGCTGACTGCATTACCTTGGGCCGAAACAGCACAAATGTACCTGTCGAGAAGGTTACAGAGGAGATGGTCAAGTCTGCTTACCCATAGACCCCTGCCAAGTAACATATGGGAGTGCCCTGCACGGTCTACTGTTTGTGTGTATGACGGTCCAGGAAAGGTTAGTGTTGAACGGGTGCCCCAGACATTCCGATGTTGACTGCCTAGGAAGGAATAATGCTTTTTCTCCAAAAAGAAGTCATAAGGGTACAGGAACAGGCCTCAGGGAGGCCAGGCTCTACTCCTAGCTTGACATATGTCCTGCTGGTGACCAGAAGCAAGTCCCTTTACTTCCCGCTCTATGCATCTATGTGGTGCTTTCTCCTCTGTGAATGGCAATAGTGTTCTTTTTCCTAGAATATTTTGGTTTCAGATTTGCCTCCCCCGAATGAAGGCACTGAACCAAAGCTCCTCCCAGTTAAATTTTCTCTCTCTGACCACAGGGGCTCATAGGACCCATAGGCTCCCTACACAGGTACCACAGATAAATGCCTACAGTGAATGTGTTTAGGAAAGAAGCGGTTTGGGTCTTTGAGGACTACCAGTGAAAAGCACCATATAAAGGTTGCATAATTTTCACACTGTCGGGAATCGGCTCAGGTACCCATGTGTAAAACTACTACCACTGGGAAAGTGAAACCTCAGAAGACTATGCCTGTTTTGCCTGGACACCCTGAAAAGCCAAAAAGGGAGTCAGGCATCCAGGGCTGTCCTGCAGTTCACATCCATATAAGTGCTGATACTCCTCGCTCATTAATAGTATGCGTTGGCACTCGTTTTGAGATGCAAAGGTCTGTGGGAACAGAAGTGAGAAATCCGACCTACCCCACTAATTTAAATGTTCTCTCATCACAGAAGTGAATCTAAAGGGCTTTATCTGAAGGAAATTTACCTGAAAGTCAGTTGTTTTCTGGAGTGGATAAAACCTAGAAAGGAGTTGTATAAATATGGATAAGCTTTATACCTGCATCTGAACTCTCCAGGTGATGAATTAAGGCTTTGAAAGCTCACTGTGTTTAGACTCCAGTTTCACTCCAGAAAATGTGCTGAAATACACACTTTGTGCATGCCTGATTTGTCTCTCCTCTCTCCCTCCTTCCGATTTAGTCTCACTGTGAATGCAAGGAGCATTACACAAACTTTGTACCTGGGAAAGGATGCAGCATGATGGACATCTGTGAACAAACAACACCTGCCATAAAAAAGCTAAATGCTCAATGGTTGCACCAGGAGAGATTACGTGAGTCTTTTTGCTTATTAAAGCTTTCACTGAGTTTCTGCCTCCTCCCCCTAGTAAACAGGCTGCTTTAAACAAATCCAGTGGATTAACACCTCTTGAAGTCATCATTGAGGGTTTATTATCAAGGACAAATTACAAGATTTAATGGGGTTAGGGTCAACCAATTAGCATAGTGTTTGATTTCATCAGTCCAATTGTTAATACCTACTAATTTTATTTTTATAGCACTCAGAGGTCGTTTCTACACTAGTAATAAAAAAGACCAAGACCTCTTTTCTGTTCCTCAGGGCAAGCAGCATGGTCTGGCTCACAGCTAAAGTCTCCTCTTCTTCCAAACAGAATAACTGCCTCCTGGCAGAGGTCCCTGGAACACGCTATCCCTTCAAACTATGCCTGGGAAAAAACTACTTGGTATGAGCCAGAAACATGCCAGGCAGCATGCTAAAATTAATCAGCATTAATTATCACGGGGCAGCACTGGAGCCTTGGCTCTTTTTAGTATACTAATACTGGGGAATCTGACCCCCATGCTGTGAAAGCAACATCAACCTCGGCAGATTCTTCAAAGCCTCGAGACAAGCACATGGGAACACCGCAAAACCTCTGGCAGAGTTTCTTATCCTATGCAGAAATTTGCTATAAAAACATTAGGAGGAAAGTCAGTTTTACCACTAAACTTAATGAAGCTATCTTACACCAAACAATTTGGATTACAAGTTTCTGTAGTCCAGTGATGGCTAGTACTGGGTTTAAAGAGGTGTCCCTGAAATATTAGCTTTCAGGAGCTGAGAGTTGGAACGTGAAAGAAAAGACAGGCCATTAGTTCCGAGTTGGGAACAAATCATCTGTCATATAGATCTATACAGACCTATACAGAAAGTGTTCACTCGGGACAGTATTCCTATTGTCAGTTCTTGCTTCATCATGCAGCTTTCTCTTATAGTGTAATATTAACATCACTTTGTGCAAGCTACTATGAATTTCAAACAAGTCTATCTAGAATATCCCCTAGTTCATTTCTAGAGCATACAGTGCTACTCAACGGCACTTAGTATATACTTGTACTATACTTAGTATAGAATACGACTATACTGCACGTGAGTTGAAAATTAAAACTAAATTCCACATCACGTAGGTCAGGATTTTTCTTTCCTAGTTTGTCACTGTTTCACTCCTGCAACTCAATTTTCAACAGCTGAGGAAGTTTTGAGAATTTTAGAGTGGGAAAATTAAAAATTTATGATGGGGGAAAAACAAGCAATTCAAATGCTTTTCACATCGTTCATTCAGTGACTTTGATGACCTTTTGCCTTTGATGGCAAAAACAAATACAAAAGAAAGCAGTGGCATTCAAATCAAACTAAAGCTATCTATTTGGCAAAAAATTAAAACTATACTGAATAGTTTCCAACTAAGGAAAAATCCATTTGTGAAAGAGGAGTTTTGCAGAGAAAAACATTGATTGGTAAATGTGGGCACAGTAAATTGTTTCTGAGAAGTGACAGACACCGTATTTTGGCTGCATCCCAGATTTTAAATGTATTTGGGAGGGCTTGTTTTGGTGGGGTTTTTCTACTTTTTCTAAAACACAAATCTGTAACAGAGGTCACAAACCTGTATTCCTTCCTTTTTTTTTTTTTTTGGCTGTTGGTTTTGTTTTTATTAAAGACACAGTTGTGCTGTAGCTTCCCACATATAGAGTCTCTTCTACATTCTCCAGAATCAAATGATTTGTACAGGAATCAATCTCTTGCACAAAAATGTAGGAAAGACAAACATTTCATTTGTGAACATAATCAACTCCTGGAAATTTGAGATGTCTTTGTTTTCTGTTCCCCTATAGATCTTTCTTGAGTGATTGCTGACACTTTCTGTGGCATTGCTTCAGCACAGTAATTATGTTCAGCCTTGCCCAGAAACTACAAAGCTTCAACTGGTGCAGAATTACAACTGCATATTAGACCATAACCTCTCTAGTTTCCGAGCAGAACTAGCTTTTCCCTCAGCTAACTCAATTATTTTTTTTTAATCTCACTCATATTTTGCTCTGACTTGTCTTCAGTGTAGAAATTAGTAGCTTCATAACCAAAACTCTAGTATCCAGTTTCAGGTAAAATAGAAAGTGAGTTCCCCTTTCTAGAAAGATACAATCTCTCCCCGCTCCTGGATAAGCTGAAGTAGTGACAGTTCCCATCTTTTCACTCCTGCCTATACAGTCCATGCAGCATATCATGAAAACATCAAAAAACTAAGATTAAATAGTCCAGCAGGGTTTGTTGTAAAGCTGTTCCTCTTTAGAAGCACCCAGCCCTTACAGTACACAGCGCATTCGAAGCAAAACCTATACAGCCATATGCAGTATGTGTTGCAAACCAGGCCCTCCAGACAAAGGTAAAAAAAAAGCTGATCCATTCAGTCACCCACGGTTGGTCCTTCCCCAGCCCGGCCGCACAGAGTAATTTGTCCATCAGAAGGGGTGAGGAGACAGAGAGGTTGAAGGGTCCAATCACATTCAATAGGTGCTAATCTGTTAAATGTTTCCTTTGGCAGTCAATCCAAACCGTTACTGGATGCCCACTCAGTTATAAGCAACATTGTCCTCAAAAAGAAATTTCAAACTGTGTAGGTATTTCTGTGCCCCTGTGCCCCTGGAAACAGTAGCCAAAAAAATCACTATGTGTAACCACCTGCTGCTTTTATGACCATTTGCTGAAAAAGAGAGGTTTATTTTGAAGCCTTGATCTCATTTGTGCAATATCTCAAGCGTGGGGTTTGTGGGGTTTTTTTCCTACTAAACTGTTGTTCCTTGGTTCTTTTGAAGCCTCAGGTTGTTTCCTTCTCTGCTCAGAAGTGAAGGGGGCTATGTACATCAACACAGTGACATTTAAAAAGAGAAAGGTATTTAAAGAGAAGAAAGGTTTCAGCCTCCAAGGAAGAGCTGCTCCTCCCTCCAAGCCCCAAACCCTTCATCCAGGCTCCACAGTCACACCCTTTGCCCAAGAGATCCCCTTAAAAAGAATAGAGCTCATCATCAGAACCACATCCTAAAAATTTAAGATGCTTTTAGACTTCTATTTTTACCCAGGAACCAGAAGGAATCAAAGCTTGAGCCTTGTGGCCAAAATCCCAGAACCCCTCTGAGTCTATATGCAGCCCCCTAGACTGCAGGGACTGTGGGGATTTTCCAGTAAGATTGCTATCATCAGGGAAACAGCCATGGAAGAGACCATGCATGGGAAACAGGAGATGATTTGGCATCAGGTTGATACTACTGTGAGGTGTGAGTGGCAGATATGTGTTTGTAACAACCAGTACATACAAATAATTAGGTCATTAGTTATATAAAGAACATCACCTGCTTGCGTGGAGTAATGTTCCTTCTCTAATGATGGCTTTAGAAAAAATATCCAGCGAGATGAATCACTATCAATAGGGCTTATATGAATACTGAACATGCTGAAGACTTAATTAGAAAGGCACTATTAAAAACCAAAGTCTGGCAACACATACCATGTAGTTGTTTAGCCTCCTAAATATAGTTAGGGTTTCTTTCTGTGCGCGCTACATGTTGACAAATGCCTGCTTTAATTTTAGCATTGAAGATGAGTAAATGACTGAACTAACACCACCAGCCAGTCTCCCAGGAGCAGCCATGTAGGGACTGATTTTCTGAAGACCGCGACAGAAAGAGCTGAGATTGGCAAAACCAGTAGGCATCAATGGCCCCTCGTGTTGAAGCAGGCTTAAACAGTCCAGGTTTTTTAGAAAGTACTAACCACCTCTTCCAGTGAATAGTCAGGCTGACACAAAGTAAGACACATGCAATTCCTAGTTGCTCTTTGAATGTCACAACCATTTGTACCTGTCAGCACCTAATAGCAAACACCTGTCCATCACGTTGACAACCAACAATTTCTTCCCCAATTCTCTTGTGAGGCGGAGGTCTTTCACGGTCATAAGATTGGTTTCATGAGGTGTATTACCTCCCTCATAGGACAGAAAATGTCAGAATGACACTTGGGGTTGTTCTTCCATAAATTTCCTTTAGATTTTGCTTTGACTGCAACATGCTATTTCAAATTCAGCCCACTCCAAGGCAGTGAGGACACCGAGCCCATTTCAAGGTATTGCCTCTTATTCGTGGACACCATGACCTGACCCTGCTTTGGATATACATGGACTGGGTCAATCATACATCACTGACACCTCTCACAGGCTGGAGTCCTCAGGGGACAGCTAGGGTGTTACAGATGAGATGTGATTTCCAGTGCAGAGACAGCAGCGGCATACAGCATGCATCTGAAAAAGCATGGGATTTCATGCTTCAGCAGCTTTGAAAAAAGGTTATGCTAAAGTACAAGTACCATTGCTGAAAATGGTTGTGTTACTTAAGAGCAGGGTAACAACCAACCACTTTGCTTTGTTGAAAAGACTGACCACCCCTTCCTGCCTTTTCCTACCAGTCCTAGACAGCTGTCACAAGGATAGATGAGCTGCCAGCACCCCCTTCAAACATAACTACAATTAATCCTGCCGAGTCCCACGGAAGAGGGGGCTTCACACAACCACCTCCCGCCACAAGGTGGCACCCCACACTTTATGGCCATAGCCTCTCCTTGCCCCCAGGCAGGAAGTCTCAGTGGCTTTCTGGGCTCCAGCAACCACATCATTTGGGGACGAGAGGCTGCACCACAGCCAGGGTGGTCACATAGCCCCCATTCAAAGAAGCCCTGCAAGACAGACACTGCTGCCTCGTAGCCCAGCTGACAGAGGGCATCACGTCAGGCAAGCAGCCACCAGCCTGCCCTATACACTGACATACTTTACAACATACAGCAGCAAAGGTTAACCTAAAATGCATCAGTGCTTCTTGAACCCACCTTCAGAGAAGTAATTAAGTAAATCCTGGAGCAGGTTTAGCTAGAGCCTCACTGACACCACAAGGCATCAGCCCACAGCTAAAATGATGATCCCTTCACAGGTGTACGTGCCAGGGAGGCTCTGTGGGGAACGGGTTTGTGTGCTATGGAAACATCATGGAGCGCCTTCAGGACCTGAACTCCGAAGTAGGAGGACGGTGGCAAGGCAAGTTGACATCTGCCTTATCGCTCATGGGTAAGTGACGACAGGCAAGCAGAGTCAGCTCCTGCTGGGTGGGTGATCTTGCCCTGTCTTCCCCCAATGCTCCCTGCTGCAGAAAGATGCCACTAATGGCATGACACAGCACACATGGTACTCACCACAGATTCCCTCTGACCGCCTAAAGCTGCCCTTGCTCACCATGCCATGCAATCTGCAAGAATTTCCAAGCAGAAGTGCTAAACACGTTCCTACAACCCCTCACACATCACTTAGTATCACCAGTGAGTTTTGCCCCATAGTGGAATAAGTGGGATCATCCTATTTCCTCTCCCTCCCTACCCCCATTGGTTTGGATAATTGAGATTTGATCTAGAACAACACATAGAAGTCCACCAAAAACATCAGGATTCCCAGCTGGGTCCCTTCTTCCCCGTTTCCCAGCCATCAGCAGTGGCATTGCTTTTACCACGAAAGAGGAGAGGAGAAGGGAAGAGACTGATCCCATCCATGGTCTCCATCACTCTCAGAACTCGTCACCAGAGCAGCTCAGCCACAGCTGGAGGGTCTTCAAATTTCAAAATTGTCTGCAGGGATGAGGCAGAGACCCTGTCAGGGCTTACAGCTTCCAACCTTTCACAGTTACTGAAGCCACCTCACGAACAGCGTAACTGCCTTCATCATCTTGTTACATGTCCACAAATGTGAACTGTGAACAAACACTGCTAGAGTTGAGGCGGATCTTCAAGTTAAACTTGTAAATCTGAAAAATTTCTTCCTGTTTAATGTAATTTGCTTGGTCCTTTTCACTGAGCCCAGCAATTAAAATAAAGATCCCGAATTCCTGACCAGAATGGACTAACAATCCCCCATAGCTGGCCAAAGACAAAGCCTGGCAGTGACCTTCACATTCAATGCTGAAGACTGAAATCCACTGCCTCAGCACTGGGACCTCAGTTGCGGTTTCTCTGTGTGTTTCTCTTCACTTGTCTGAAAAGTGCCTGACATGCTGGGCACCACCATTTGTTAACAACAATCCAGATTTTTATGCTGTTTGGTTAAGCTTTGGACGTAAATGTGCCATTTGATTTACTAGCCAGAAGCTACAAAGACACATTAACCACATGGGTTATTTTACAATAAATTCACTCCACATTAATGTCTTTCAAAACCTAAGAATATACGGCAGAATAATCCACATTGTTTTGTAAGACAGCATTATTAATTTTGAGGTATATTCACTTGTATGACATACCTATGACAAATGTAAAGATAGTTTTAATTCTGATTTTAAACCTCTGGGAAAAGAGTTGAATATCAGAAATATTTAATGCTTTCAGCTACAGAATAAGTGGTCTCATACTGCAGTCTTGTAAACAGAAATACCATCTGGGTAGCAAATAAACTTTAACTTTCAGTCCATCAGCTTTTACTATCAGCTGTGCATTTGCTGATATTTGCACTACCAGCAGGTTATCAGCAGCACATCCCTCACCCCATGAAGACGAGTTGATTTAAAGCCGGAGGCTGTCTCCTGTAAAGACACATCTCCAAAGAAACACTTTCACACCCTCGTTTGCGTGTCATTGACCTAGGATGCCAGAAGCATCCTGAACATTGTGCCTCATCCTGTGTCAAATATGCAGCAGTACTTGGATTTCACATCCCATCTGCGTCTCATCTTTCAACAACTTGGATTTTAGAATCTGAAATTAACATTTAATAATCACAGATAGTGTTCTTTCTTATTCTGCCCTTGCATACCTGGCACAGATTACAGTCCCTTTCTCCAATAAGCTTTTCAATAAACATTAAACTTTTTTTTTTTCTCCCTCCCTATAAGAAACGTCTATGAATGGCCACTGAGTACTCTGGGACCGTTTACTGTGCTTGTACCAACAAACAAGGGGCTCAAAAGTACAAATGTAAGTAACCGGAGAGGGTTTTAAATTGCTGGGGGGATTCAGCTCCTTCAGAAATCTCATCTGTGTTAAAAGTGTTTGATGCAACAGATTCAGAAGTACTTTTTTGCTCTAGTACACTTCCAGATACATTTAAATCTAAGAACCAGAGATTGTCTTTTTCATACTTGAAAGAAAAACAAAAGAGTTTGTCGAGTCAGGGTAGAATGCAGTCATGCTTCAAACAAGTTTGGATTGTCTTATATGGCTATGCTCAAAGTTTTTTAACTTGGTTGAGAGAGGATCTGAATTAAGATCTGAATTTTCAGGAAAGAGGCCTACAGGTCACCTTTTATGTAAGGGTGATTAAAAAAATAATGTTTTTAGGGGTTTTTTGGGGAAAAAAAAGTCGCCTGATAAGCAAGTTGGCAGCATCCAGCACCTTCCCCTGAAGTCAGGACAGTTCTGGAGGCACTCAATTGCTCATGCAGGGACATAAGGGTGTGATCTGACCTGAACTGAACTGAAACCAAGACAAATCTCCACTTGGTTCATATCCTACCACCTCACTTCAGAACAAACATATTGTTTCAGAATGTAACAGCTGGAGGAAAAAAAGCACTCAGAATGAGATTTATTTTAGATGGAGCCTGTGTTGAAATAAAACTCTATTCTTCTCCTCTTCTAGATAAAGAATCTTCTGAATGATAAACAGAAAGCACAGTACTTCGTGAAACTCCATGTAATTGCTGGTCAGCTGAATACCAGTAGCTTGAATAATACTAATGTAATATATACTTTGACTGGCAAGTCAGGAGAGATATCAAAGGGAGAAAAGGTAAGTGGCTTTCCAGCCTAGCTCAGCAAGAATACTATTCTCTGTTCATTCAACAAGTAGTATGAAAGGTCTGCTCACATTGAGACGTCAGGCTGCGGATAGCTGCTGGATTACAAAATATGGCAGCTGTGGCACGCATTACAGGGAATTCAAGTGAAACTTGAAACCTCACCAGCATCAACATCCCACTAAAATCAAGTGAAAACAAAGTTACCTTTAGAGTTTCAACACCACTGAGTGACAGATCGCTTTAAAAATTTTGCTAAAATTAAATCATCTTGCATCTCTAGGCATGACCAGAGAACTGGCAGGGGGGCATTAAGAGAGCCTAGGTGAAGTAAAAGGAGGCATGGGGAGGGAAAAGGCCAGAGCTTATGCTGGAAACCTGTGCCTACAGCTCACACCAGCAAGCAAGCACTGCAGATCCCACCTCCCACTGACCACCAGCCTGGGCGTCCTTTCAATGATGCAGCACGTAGAAATCAACACAAATAAAACGCACATGGCAATCTATCCTGAAAAACATGGAGTAAAGTTTAATCAGTAACCCAGCTTATTGATGTCAGAAAACATCAGGGCACTCTGATCTCATAGTTTAAAAGAACTGTTCTCTAGAGCTGATATACTAGATTTTATGATTTAGAATTATTCCTCTTGGTCCATTAAAAGTCTGTTAATGACTTGAGCCTATGTGAAAGCTGAAATCTAGTACTTCTCATGATTTTTAGTACACCAATGGCATCTGAGAAGAGAGATCTATTGTATTTCTTTAACAAGTACATAGACCATTTATAACAGGAAAACATCATTGCTGTCTGAGGCCTGTTAGTTTCCTGCAGGCTTCAGTACACTGCAGAATCAGCAAGGTTTGGTTTTTAATATACATATAATATAAGGAAATGGGCTGTAGTCCCTTAAGATTACAGGAGTTGACCCTTTCAGTACAATCACATTTTAAATCATTTCCTGGTAGACTTTTATTACTAGCAGTCACCAGAGCCTGTTTAAGTACGCTGCTCTCTCCACAACGACTGTCCCTGCTTCTCTTTTGAACTTTGCTGTCCTGGAGCAAAATAACATGGTCCTGATCCAAAGTCAGAGGAATTTTTTCCATTTCCTTGACAGGCATTGGAAGGAATGTCCAGGAACCTTTAGCCTCCCAGATTTAAACAGCCCAGGTGTTGGCAATGGAAGTGGGTGTTAGACATTATTCAGCATGCATACTGTTCTGTTCTAATTCCGTCATAAAGACCTCACTATCCATTGGCTGGCTTCTTCCAGGATAATCAATTAAGAATTAGAATCAAGGAGGAAGGAGAAAAGGAAAACTTCTGCAGGGAAATATATTGCTTCCAATGGGATTTTGCACATTATCGACAAAGCCCATGGACAACATTGAGCCAACGTTTGAAAGCAGCAAGAGGTGAGCCATAAGCCTATACATGCAACATCTGGCTTTCTTTTAAAATAGTTTCACAATAATTGAATGCAAAGGAGGATGACTGACAGCATCTAGACAACTCTACTGGGCCATTCCGTGTCGACTCAGAGAAGGCAACATTCAAAGTGAAAGGTAATGATGCAGATGCCATGGCAAACAACATTAGTTCTTCTGCCAGCTGGTCCATGGAGGATTTGGTTGTACTTACTGCATTTAAGTTACTCCTTGAAAGCTGGCAATCAAGATCAGTGCATTTCACTGAATTCCAGAACAACGTACTAAAAGAAGGGAGGTCTGGACAGGTATCAGGCAAAACTTACAGTCATAGAATCATTTAGGTAGGAAAAGACCTTTAAGATCATCAAGTCCAGCCACTAACCTAACACTGTCAAGTCTGCCACTAAACAATGGCCCCTATTCTACATGCCTTTTATATACCTCCAGGGATGGTGACTCCAGCACTTCCCTGGGCAGCCTGTTCCTGCTTGACAACACTTTTGGTGAAGAAATTTTTCCTAATATCCAATCTAAACCTCCCCTGGTGCAACTTGAGGCCATTTCCACTTGTCCTATCACTTGTTACTTGGGAGAAGAGACTGGCACCCACCTCGCTACAACCTCCTTTCAGGTAGTTGTAGAGCGCGATAAGGTCTCCTCTGAGCCTCCTTTTCTCTAGATTTAAACCAACTCCAGTTCCATCAGCTGCTCCTCACAAGACTTGTGCTCTAGACCCTTCACCAGCTTCATTGCTCTTTGGACACGCACCACACCTCAATGTATTTCTTGTAGTGAGAGGTCCAAAACTGAACACAGTATTCAAGATGTGGCCTCGCCAGTGCTGAGTACAGGAGGACAATTGCTTCCCTAATCTGCTGGCCACACTATTTCTGGTCAAATATTGTCAGCATTCAAACCAGCAACACCCCCCTCAACAGGCTAATATTGTAAAAACTGATAATTTTGGATGCTTTGGGTTTTTGGTGTCCTGCTTAGCATGCTTCCTTGAGAGGCCACTTCTTATATGGTGTTTTTGCAAATATTTTAGTCTCTCTGCCCTTTCTCATTGGAAATATAGAGATGATAACACTGCCCCACACACACTGTTTGTATGTTTCTGTGACTACACAATATTCAGGACAATGAAAAACTGACTATAAGCCAGTAATAGCACCAGGACAAGACTGCTACCATCTCAGCCGTTTCCAGACACCACAGTCACACAAACATAAGGAAATTGGGATTGGGGCTTTTCAGCTTGGAGAAGAGAAGGTTCCCAGGAGACCTTCTAGCAGCCTTCCAGTATCTAAAAGGGGCCTACGAGAAAGCTGGAGGGGGACTTTTTACAAGGGCATGTAGTGATAAGATGAAGGGCAATGGCTCTAAACTGAAAGAGGGCAGATTTAAATTAGATCTAAGGAAGAAATTTTTTACAACAAGGGTGATGAAACACTGGAAGAAGTTACCCAGAGAAGTTGTGGATGCCCCATCCCTGGGAGTGTTCAAGGCCGGGTTGGATGAGGCTTTGAGCAACCCGTGGAAGGCGGAAGGTTGCTTCCTCATCCAGTGGAAGGTGTGCCTGCCCATGGCAGGGGGGGTGGAACTTATTTAAGATCCCTTCCAGTCTAAGCCATTCTAAGATTCTATGAAATTCAATGTATTAAGATCCATAATAACTGAGGCTCATACAGTAATTCAGAAAGTGTTTTATAAGAATTATTATTCATTCTATGTTCCCGCCTAAACTAAAACTTAATTTTATCTTATTTCAGAAAACCATAATGTCAATACTTCAAGATAATGGAAGATACAGCCAATTTACATCTTTGATAGAGGTAAGGATCCAGAAAAGCAATTCTATAATGCTACTTTCAGATGTTCTTCAATATTAACATGTAATTTCGCTTTTATTTTTAAACCGAAACAGAAAACTGGCCTGGGAATGGATTTACAGCAGGAAAACATGCCTTACACAGTCTTTGCACCAAGTAATGAAGCTTTGAGTAATATGAAAGCTGAGACTCTGGATTACCTGCTTTCTGCAGAGGTACAGCTTTTCTATAATGCAAATCTTTCTTACACAGTAGAAATATATGTACATATATAGCAGATGCATACATACATGGTCTAATATGCATCTAAGCTAAGCTACTATGTTCAAGGCTTTAAGCACCTGTAACAATTAAAGATCATGATGGCACCTAGAGAAGAACAGGATTGAGATCTCCCATCTTACAAATGATACATACACACCAGGTCCCTACTTCCCTGATCTTGCCTGGACTGCACAGCCTGGACAGCCACATGGCAAAGCTCCAAACCCTCTCCTGAAAGGTGTCACCCTTGGTGGGAACAGTGAAGGAGACCAGATGCCACAAGGGCCCCCATTGGCTGGGAGACACTGCTGGTGAGGTCCCCTGGACACCTCTTGTCTCCCCCCAAAACACACACACAAGTTGTGAAAGATTCTTGCTGAAATAAAAGGTGATGTAGGGGTGAGGCAGGGTGCATGCCACAAGCTGAGCACCACCACTGACCAAGAGGTTTCTGGGTGCACCAGCTGGTGACATCGTTCTCATCCCTGTGTCTTCTCGCAGGCCAGGTTGGGTTTCTGTGACTCATT
This sequence comes from Tauraco erythrolophus, assembly GCF_009769465.1. NCBI lineage: Eukaryota > Metazoa > Chordata > Aves > Musophagiformes > Musophagidae > Tauraco > Tauraco erythrolophus. Next base: position 64,456,583 of record NC_141468.1, on the reverse strand, counting down.
CTGGGCTAAAAGCGCTTCTTTTCTGCTTTGGCAGGGTTCATGGAAGTTGCTGGAGGTTGTCCGATACCACATTGTCTCCAATACTGAGGTGAGCACAACTGCCTTACTGACCTGGAGCATAAGAGTGTTTTCAAACCCTTTGCTACTCTGAGGCAGAGGTTTTGAAGAAAAACCTCTACTCAGTGCTGCACAGCAAAGCTGTAAAGAACAGCCATGCCTCTGCTTTTACTAAGGGTAGTCACAGACAGGTCACTAACAGAGAACACAAACATTTCATTTCAGTGTCATTAATCAAAATAAAACCTGCTAGGAAGCACGGGGTAGTCCTTGAATCATGGCCAATTAAAACTGTGTTGTGTCACTCTAGTGTGTTACATGCAAATAACTATTTCCACTTTAAAATACACCTTTAGGTGATGGAGACTTAACCCAAGTGAGAAAAAAATAATTTTTTATATATACACGTATATATCTTTTTTTTCATCCTGAACCTGAGACCTGCTACCTTGGCTTGCTACGGAGCAAGAACTGCTGTCAGAATACTGTCAGCTTGGCAGGGCTGCAAGAATGAGTAGCAGAAAAAGTACTTGTTGATATCAAAATTGCACTCTTTGTGAACCTATTCTGCTAAGATTAGCCTTCTGTTTATCAGAGATACGGTTTTGTCATCTTTTCAGTAAGTCCCCTGTTTTTTCCGTCCTTTTTCTACTGAAACAAAGAGCAGAATACAGCATCATCAGTGACTAAGGCTAGAGGAGACTGAAGTTCATCCCACACAATCCCTTGCTGTGGGCAAGGAAGGATGTGCCCGTATCCTTAGCGAAAGGACCCACTTGCAGTGTCCAAGGCGCAGGTCACTCCTGGCCCAGAGTGGGATTGCAGGGAGCAGAAGCATGAGATCCTCATGTACCTTCATGGGATATCAGCACTGCCATTTCTGCAATGGTCTAAGGGTGCAAACTGGGCTGTTTTTAGGGAGAGGTGATAATTTTACTTAGTTTGGTTGCTATAACTGGGAGAAAAATTAATATCCTTTTGGGCAACAAGCTCTTCACATGCAACAACCAGCACGCTCAGTCAAAATTTATTCACTCTAACTTTGTTACACAAGCAGAATAGTTGATGCAAGGCTGCTCATGTAGCTAATAGGGTTATTTCTCACCCTAAACAGAAAGGTGGTCTTTCTTGTGGAGTCTATCTGGATTTGAAAAGAATAATGATATTAAGTTTCTTTCAATCAATTTATATTCACTTCAGCTAGAGGTTGCCAGCCTTGTCTCAATAGAGCACATCAGAAGCATGGCGAAGCAGTTCATTTACTTTAACACGACCAGCACGGTAAGTCAAAGGCAGCTTTCACCTGTGAGCAGCTCTTTCTGATCTAAGCAACTGTTTGCATGCAGAGGGAATTAAAAAGAGAGGAGGAGAGACATTAGCTGAGGAATTTCTTGCTATAATGAGGCTGAAAGTTTCAATTTGCCATTCCCTCCTACTGTTAGAAATTAGTATTATAAAGGATGCAGAGCAAATGACTGGTATATAAGGATAGCCTGCAGTTTCTTTTTTCTTATGATTAGCGCCAGTCCAGGCACGATCCTTATTTATGCTCTGCCTGGTTGGAAAAAAAAAAATCTTTTAAAATAATTTCTGTTACATGTTTTGGTTATTTTAAACACTTTTCAGTGCGCAAATAGATATTCTTTCATTCCCTTTAATGCTATAGTCTCTGAACCTGATGAACCTAGTGAACTCTTTTTTTAAAGCTGTTAATTTGTCAGTACTTTTGCTAAGCCAAACATTTGATATGTTGAACTCTCTTCTATTCTTTGCATATTTTAGCCAAACATGAACATTCTAGGGAAGAGATTCACCTGGGAAAATTCTTGTAAAGGCAAAGCAGTTGCATTAGTAAATGCAGAAATACTTTTTTTTTTTCCTCTCTCCTGTGAATTTGGTTAGACCACAGATTCTCTCTCGCTTTTCCCTCCCTCTTTGTCTGAGAGGACCAATGCATGCTTGTGCCCACTGAAATCAGTGCCTGAAGTCATCAGGAGTCTTCTCATTTTGGCCAGTCTTTTAGTCACTAGTTCCACAGGCTAACAGTGCAGATTAAGAGGAAAACTTAAGGTACCACTGTTGTAGACTAATATCCAAGAAAATTATTAACATACATATGTTTCTTGCATAAGACAGAATATAGCAACTAAAAAGAAGTTTGACTAGAAATTCTTTAAAATAAATCATCAGAGATTGAGAAGCTATGAAAATTTTATTATTATTAATAATAAATTAATTATAATCTATTTTTCATAGGGTCAAGTCTTGGTCAGTGGAGAAGAAATGGACGAAACAGATATTGTTGCAAAAAATGGTCGCATTTATACTCTTGCAGGAGTCCTTATCCCACCCACAATTGTTCCAATTCTACCACATCGGTGTGACGAGACAAGAAGTCAAGTCACAATGGTAAGAGAATCACAATGAATCAATCTCTCTTAACTGCTCCGTGTAATGCGCTCCATCTTCCTGTTTACTGCTTTCTCTGATATCGTCCATAAAAAGGGGGATATTTTTGGAAATTAATATATCAACAACATACAGCCACCTGGCTAGCAGTACTGCACAGACACAAATAATTTGCAAACAGGGAACTCATACGAGCACATCCTGTACCATTTCAACACATCTAGTTCTTGAACTAGCCTTTTTAAATATGTTGTCTCTCCAGTTAAACTTTTTCCTCCAGTGTCTGAAACCCACCTGTGCATACAAGTACATGGTAAGCAGTGTCAAGTTCACAAGGAAACTACTTCAGAGTGCTATTTTCATTCCTACTAAATATGCAGTGAAAGAAGCTAGCAAGTTAAAATATTAGCATAATAATTACTTTTATATTAATATATTAGAAATGCATTCTTTTCAGAAGCCACCATTTCGCCTAGCCCTTCCTTCTTCCAGTTTTCTTCAAATTAGGAACTACAAAACTGTTTCATATTTTGAAGGGTAGATTACAACATACCTTGTTCAGTTTGGTAACATAGTACAGGCCTTTACACTCTGTAACATTCAGATACTATTTCTGGTAAGAAGACTGAGTATCAGATCAAGCTTTTAGTTTGCAGTAAGTGTGGCTCCAGTGAGCTGTTACTGGACTATGTTCAAGCACATATCTGGGCCAGTAACAGTTCCGGTACAGTAATGCAAAACATTTACTGTCTTAACTTACAACAGTCCAGAACCACAGTCTTGAAAGAGATTCCCAGCAGAGCTGGACAGCATCAAAATTTAGTGAAGAAAAACACAAGAGCTGGCACTAAAGAACCATTACCTCTGGCAGTAACTACAAAGTGCCATATGTGCAATATAATCATAAACCAGGCAGAGCACCAAGCCACAATCTCCAACACAAAAAAAGCAATCAACACATTACAAATTCAAATTACATTCCAGTGATTTGAATTCCCGACCAGGAACCTACCTACAAACAATATCTGACATCAATCGATTCTAAAGCAACACTACGAAAAATTATTTAAAAACGAAACTGGTAGCATCTCTCACAAAAATTATTCCCCAAACTGAAGTCAGGAACTTTTGTCAGCTTGGAAATCTTCACGCATAGTTTGAAATATAGTTTAATATCCAAGACTTTAATCAGAGCACTGCTACCAAGGAGAATACCAGAGGGAGCAGTGGTTTTGCTGTTCTTACCTGCCATCATGCATCTTCATCACTCTTGGAAATCAAGAGCAATGCCACCTTGTAAATACTACTTGCGGTACCAGTGAAAAGTAACAAACTTTGTAGGAACTGGCAGTTGTACACACTGACAAGAACCGTACATGCCTAAAGATGCTAACACATATGTACCCATATAACTATACCTGAATGCTGGTAATAAGCACAGGACTCAATTTCTTGCTCCACCTCCTCCCAGAGGTCATCACTCCCACACCAGACTTGGTGGAAGGGAACACAAATCTGCTCTTCAGACACTTTGGCACAAAGACAGTATCTTAATCAACTACTGAAAATGAGGAGATTGGACCTTGCATGGAAGTGCAGACACATGTCCCTGTTCCCCCTCTCTGGTGTGGAAGAGGGAAGAGACAGGACTCCCATCCTCGGGAAAAGGAGAGAGCAGGAACGCGTCAACGGCCAAGACCATGCCGGGTGGAGAAAGTGAGCAAATAGATAACGCTGAGTGGTACTGAGCAGCATGGAGAGCAAGGCCAACAGCAGGAAGTTCTTTACACAGCAATCAGCCAGGTTTTCAAGTTCTAAAGGAGCAGAGAGGCACTTGCCAGGATTTTCAGAAACGCAAAGAAAGCTAAGAGCCTAAATCAACTTCCGCCATGACTGCACAGCTTATGAAAGAGCTTTTATAACGCCCAACTGTATTTGCCAAAATCATCTGACTCACAGACCTTTAAAACATAGTACTAGCATTGGTATCTCCACTATTTGATGCTTTTATAAGTCTCGTCGTTTATTCTTTTAAGTGCTGTACAACATGAGGGACTACTAAATCTAAACCAGTACCTGATTCTTTCCCCGCAGCTCCAGTGATAAATCTGTGGGAAAAATGCCATAATTCAGGCTCACGGTCACTTGTCCAATAACTATGAAACACAGTGAAGTAACACATCAGATGCCAGCCCTAGCATTTATTCAAACGCGGTTGAAACACAAGACGTTAGCAGTCATGAGCAAAGCAGCTTTGACAAACTCCATATCCACACACTGAAAGGCTCAACCCTCACTGAAGTTATTGTATGTTGAGCTTGTCAGAGGACTCAGCTTTAAAACTGCCACTGGAGTTTATACCTCCTCAGTGCTGTAATTGCCAGTCCCTGTCACCACCACATGGTGATAAATTAACTAGTGGGGAAGGGCAACCAAAAGGTGAAGACACAAAAACATCCATATACCACTGGATCATAGTGGAGTACAGGATCTACGACATAAAGAGAAAAACATTCATTACTTTCATCTCCTATACATAAGACAAATTTCTGTTCACACTGTCTATATACCAGACTCAACTAAGAAGAGATAAAAATTTCTCATAGAATTCTCACAGAAGGTAAGTGTGCAGGCTGCACCAGACCCTTGGAAATATTAGTTAATATATTATGTTGGGTTGAGCAAAGGATGCCAGTGCATTCATGCCCCTGTTTATGTTCTGTTTGGGAAGCTTGCAGTTCTTTAAAAGAAGGGAGTGTGACAAAGACACAAAGATAAAAAGGGGAAGGTGGAAATAAGCAACCACTCAGCAAAAATCAGAGCCAGCAGATATGCTCACGGTGCTGCTGTTCAGTTCCAAATCCATGCTGTAACAGTTAAAGTCATAGAACAGAGGTACTTACAATTTACAGGGTATATCATCCATAAGTATGCATTTCAGTAGCTGATATACTGTCTTTTCAAATTACTATCCTTATTGTTTCCATCGAGGGTGCCTGTACAAGTTGTTCATCACAAGCATTGGCTCCCTGTCCTCAGGATTCAAAGCCTGTGGTAAGTGACATTTCCTGACAGTCCTCAGCTGTACAAAATGCATAGAGGGAAGGAGTCCCCATATATCCATTACTTCTCTCCCAATATAGTGAGCAAAAGAGACTGCATAAAAATAAAAATATAGACGATATTTGAGTCTCCTTTTGGCAATGATTGAAGCATCAGGTAATTTCAGTATTATTTTGTTCGCTGTTGCAAGATCACTCATAGACTTCGTAGAAGCTCTGACTCTTCTCAGATAAAGTAAGATCTATTTCAGATAGATTTTGGTGGAAGAGAAAGGTGAAGAATGAGAATTGCTATGGTTATGTTTTGAGAGTTAGTAAACGAAAAATAGAGGAGGGATACGTTTAAATACACCTAATGTGTGTTAAAAATTTCCTTTTGATTAAATATCCTCCCAGAAGTAACTGTGTGCAGAAGCAGCTTCAGAAAGGACTGAAAATCTTCCATCTGCTTCACATCTAAGAGATGTGAATCTGGATATATGTTTCTCTACATACAAAACTGAAGTCTAGCTGCCACAAGAATTTTATTCCCTTTGATGTAAAAATTCACTGGTAGTTAGTCTTATATGCCATGTTCAGTAATAACCCATACGCCATTATTCAGTAATAATGAAAAGAACATTCATATTATAAAAAAATACAAAAATTAAATATTTTTTAAATGCAACGCTATAGCAAGGTGCTTTCTGTTCTCCAGTTAAATTATGTTGTGATATTATAACTGTATCACAGACTGTGCTTACAAATACTAATGCTTCTGCTTTGTGCATGTTCCAGCCCTTCTCAAAACGGAGATGCATTATTGAAGGCCCAACCTTTCAGAAAACTGGCTGTGCTAGAGCCTGCAATATAACAGTAAAGGTATAGAGTTACAGTTCCTCAATGTGATATGTATAGCAAAGTTCTCCAAAATACTGTCTTTTGCATCGTGAACTTTCCTTTTGAAGTTGAGAGGTGTTTAGAGATATCTGTGTAGCTTCCATACCCTTCTACAGGGGGCTGAGGAGCTACTGTAAATCTTGGAGCAAAATACCAGGGAAATGCCAGTGAGGTGTTTTAGCTGCTATATGTTATTGACAAAAATGCTCTTGCACTCTTTAACTTGGAAGTTTTCACAGAAGACTCCAAGCCCAAATGTTGCTATTGCCTCATACAACTTCACCCACAAAGAACAGGACAGCTTGGTCCCCCCTGGTCCCAGACCTTCACACAATATTGGGTAACAATGAACGGGAAATGCTCCAAAAAAACATGCTCTGCTTGCTCTGCTTGGCAAGTCCAGTCCTTGCAGAAGTCATTAGCCTCTGAGAAGTACTTACACCTTCCTGGCTCCTGGGGCTCCTAAATAGGCTTCTGCATTTCATGACCACCATTAAGTAATAAGCAGAGGAGTCTACAAATCTATAAGCTTTAAGAGCCTTTTCTTGCTAATTCCCATTTCTTTTGAATCACTCATGTAAATGAGGGGTTTTTTTTCTAATAAAATGCTCTTGATAAATAAACGGATCAAGCAGCCAATTCATGAATGAAACAAAAGATGCAGCAGAGAAAAACATTTAGGGCTGTGTAGAGGCTAAATCCCACACTGGTTCAGAGGGGAAGGAGGAAGATCAAAGCAGCATGTCTAGCTTTCACAATGTCCCCCTGGGGTAAAACATACCTTCGAGTTCCTGATCTCAGATGCAAAGGAGACTGCCTGCCTCTGAATTGCACTGCACTCCCACTGCCAAACGTGAGAGTGCACACAACATGAGCAGACAGACATGGGCACCTTCGTAACTGGTGACAGGGCAGGATTTCTAACACCGCTGAGTCTGATAAGAACAAGAGAAGGATCTGGCAGTCTGTGCATCCCCTTCTTGGCCTGCCAACATCCCTCCTGGTTTTAACAAGGCCATTGCAGAGATGGTTCTGATTCAACACGAGCCTTTGAAGAGCCAGCTGCCTCTACAGGCCTTTGTCAGAGGGACAAAACACAACAGAGAGTTGTCTTTTGTGCACTACCCGCACACTAAGGCGCTGGAAAAGAGAATATTTGCTTTATTTCACAGGAACCAAAGTGTTGCAAAGGCTTCTTTTGGCCCTGACTGCAGTCCATGTCCAGGAGGTTTTTCCAAACCCTGCTCAGGAAACGGACAGGTAAGCAGAGCATCCAGCATCATCCTGCACTCCCGTGGTGGGGAAGGACAGGCTGTGTCCCAAAAGTCCCTGAAGCACTTCTGTATGACAGGAATGTGAGGCTCCACGAGAGCTGCATCCTTCATTTATGTCCAGTGATGGCCGTGGATTTCAGGTTCAGTTACACAGAGGAGGGGAAAATGAATCAGTCTCCTCTCAGATATCCAAATTGCAGATTTTTGTGGTTCCAGCATACAGCACATAGGCAAGGCTGGGGCTGGGTGACCCACTCTGATGCTTTTACTTTGCACAGCACAGGGTAATGACTCAGCTCAGCACAGCTTAAAATTGCAAAGGAAGGTAGAATACACTGCAGCAAAGTACGAGGGAAGCTTTTGCTTTGAAACACTATTTTCATCAAAGCTGAGGTTCTTCCTGGTACTCTATTGCAGTCATAGTATCAACAGGCATATAGTCTCTTCTTTCAGTGTAGGATAAAGATTTATTTCAATTTATACGTAGAAATCTCTCTTCCATATCACAGTGCATGGATGGCCTGGATGGAAACGGCACCTGCGTTTGTGCCAAGGCATTTCAAGGCTCTCGTTGTCAGTTCTGCTCAGACCCTGGCAAATATGGACCTCAGTGTGACAAAGGTAAGTACAGTTGTAATTCCTCAGCACAAAAGCACAGGCTGTTTCGTTTGGACCCTAGTAACATTAAGGTAGGAGTTAACTGCTTGCTAAACAGTGCCTATGGCAGATGAGCAAGATGTCTCTGGGGTACTTTCATTTCTTGTTTCAAAGAAATATATCATAAGCCCAGTGTCAGTGAAAATCTTCACACTGATTTAATTGAGATCTCCGCAGGGGCTACAGTTTGCTTTATATTTATTTATCGTTCTTTTCATTTCTCTCTCACTCACATAGGTAATTGGAAAGAAAATCTTTGCTATTCCATTCCCATCTGGTATTGCCCACAACAGAACAGATTCTGCCTGCAATGACAAACATATGTAATCTAAGAACAACTAGATCTATAAACAGACTGCGTTTAGGGCCACTTAATAACCATCCTTACTTAATAATTTCTGATCTATTGAATAGCTTATAGCTCTAGCAGTCATCTTCTATATACTGACAGATTTAAACCTGCTATGTCAAACCATACTATGTTTGAGAGTCTACAGAATATACCATATCAAATACAGATACATTCCCCATCTACAAAATAATTTTCAGTCTTTTTTGCTATGAAGCCGCCTGTCGTTCATGAAGCACAGCTCACTCAAAGGTTCAGAGGTACATGGACAAAGGCTGGGAGGCAAATTCCATAAGAAAAGGTGGTATTGCCTAAGCTCCAGTTCCGCCAAAGCAGTACACGTTGGCTTAACTAGTCACCGCTGGCATGTCTTGAAATTGCAGAAGGCTTTCCTACTATGTCCTTTGGGCACATTTCGGTGCCTCCCAGCAGCACTAATAAGCCCAGCCCCAGCAAAGCACTGGTAGGTCTGTGCTACTGCTCTATGTACTAGTCCCACACTGTGCAATTTGTAGGATTGCGGACTCAGTATTAAAAGGCTTCTCATATCACTAAAAGTGTGCCAAAAGTTGTTTGATGAAATAACCTGAACCTTAATAGCCTAGAACATAGTATTTTGCTCCTACTTCTCTGAAGTACTTTGATAGATAAGTGCACTGTAAAGACACAATAGATTTTAAATAGTTATCCCTAAAACATACCTGAAAAGACATGGATATAATAAACAAAGAGCAAGTTCCCCAACTTTCAAAATATAAAATTTTAGATTCTAGGAAAAAAAGGAGGACCTAATTCATAAGAAATGCTGTGCAAGGATAGATGCCTTTTACCACTATGGAATTGTACACTGTAATTTATCTCTGGCAGACTGCCTCTGCATTTATGGGAAGTGTGATAACCGAATAGACAGCAACGGGATCTGTCTTCCTGGATCATGCAGAAGTGGATACACGGGCAAACTCTGTGATAAGCAGATTGTTCCCTGCGAGCCTTCCCTATGGCTGTGCCACGCACACGCAGACTGCCAGCTTAGCGATGGTTCAATCAGGTGAGTCAGTAACTTGCATCTAATTAACTATGCTGCAGCTCTTTCCCATTTGCTTGATCAGAACAGCACCTTGTAGCAGTACATGAACATCAGCCACTGAAATACTGCTGTGCAGCAAACAAGCATAAACATGCACCGCGCTGACCTTGAGTTGCAAGATAGTAATTAAGAGTTCCCAATACTCTATGCTGTACCTTATATTTAACGTGGATAAAACACATGCATACGGATCTCACTCTTCTTCAGAAGCCTGCCTTCCTACCAACATCTACTAAGGCTTTTAGGAACCTCTTATGTCTAATCTTCCCTTAGCGAATTAGGAGCTTGAGCCTTGCTGAAAAGCAGTGAAACTCTCAAGCATTTTGGGGATAGATAGCTCAATCCGGTCAGCTCAGGTAAGATTTGCATGCCACACCGAGGACTTCAACACGGACTCTGCAGTCCTAAGAGGACTGCTCACGAAACTCTGTTACTGCTACAGCTGCCTTGTGCTTGCCTCACACTCGCTTTCACCGTCACATGCAGTGAGTTTGCCTCTTGCCACAGTGTATTCATAATGAGTCATCACAGAAAGCAGAACGTGGAATGCTGCACAATTCGAGTGCTCAAGAAATTCTCTCCAATATGACTTAATCTTCAGGGGGAACAACTCAGGGAAACAGAGGGACTCCTCGTCTTGCATGCCTTTCAGGGAGTGATCTTCTGCCGCTGAAAGAAAGAGTAACCCTAGCTCATAATTAATTTAGAGCTATTAGCTTACCTTTGCAAAGATCATATCAGCACAGAATTAACTTCACTCCCAACTCATACACAGATAATGGATCCCTGATTTGACTTAATTAACCCAGTCAATACTTTGGGGAAAAAACCCAACATAATGTATGCACTTAAGCTATTTGCATCATGAATCCAAGGTTATAAATTTCAAGCTGCCTGTTAATAGCATGTTACAGTGGACAACAATCACTTCACTTTACAGCTGTCTTATCACGTTTAATGCCTCCCTCCTCTTGTCTCTTTAGCTGTGTTTGTAAACCTGGCTACGAGGGAGATGGCATGAGCTGCAGCAAAGTTGATCCTTGTGCTGCTTTAAACCCAGGTGGCTGTCACGTCAATGTAAGTATGTGTTTTCCCAGAGCCTGACACCATAGAAAAGTAGGCAGTAAGGACGGTTTGGCCAGAAACTTTGGCAAAAGGAGGAGTCACAAGTTTCACTGCAGTTTCAAGCTCCTTCCCCCGACAGCAGCACTGCTTTTGCTTAGAGAAACCTTACACCTAAAGCCAGATGCCACCTAACCATCCTGAACAGATGCCTCTGCATCCCCCCTCCAGGCTGAGTGCATTCAGACAGGCCCAGAAGAGCATGCATGCGCTTGCCAGGCAGGATGGACAGGCAATGGAAGGGACTGCTCAGCCATCAACAACTGCCTGCTGCCAACGGCAGCAGGATGCCACGAAAATGCCACCTGCATATATGTCGGGCCGGGTCAGGTAAGCCCTCTCACAGTCATCACCACCTTGACACTAGTCTTCACCCAGTTTGCTCTGCTGATGCTTCCCACACTGTTTCTTCCCCAAATTCTCCTCTCCGTTCCAGCCACAAGGCTATTTCCACATGGTACTCCCTACCCAAAGCAGCCTCCTTCAGTTCCTATCCCAGTGCTCCTTCCCTCCTACATGGTGGTGTTCAGGCAGCAAATACGTTTTAGTAAGTATATTAGTAGATGTCAGGTATAAAGGTCTTCTGGAGATATTAATCAGTGTTGTTCCACCAAAGTCAATGGACCTACGCAGAAACACAGAGAGACTAATCCGCCACATCTAGAATATGCATACTGCTTTAATCATTTTAATGACATGCTGTGTTTTATTGAAACGACAGAATGACTGCAAGTGTAAGGATGGATTTCAGGGGAATGGAATTGAATGTACACCCATAAACTCATGCCTGGAACAAAACGGAAAATGCCATCATCTGGTGAGTAATTAATCATTCCCTGAACAAAGTGTTCAGATACATATCACACCTCGCCTCCTGCGCACACCGTAGAATTTCCTTGTCATTTCAAGCCTGCAGTTGATGATTGAGTTGGTACAAAGCTTTTCAAGCAGTGCTATAATCACCAAAAACGCTATGTGAACCACGTCATTATGGTATGTGCTCTGAAGACAGAGTGTAAGGGCTGCTCCAAGTTCTGCCTGTACAGAAGGGTTATCTCAAGCCTGGCATAAATAAATTCTGCATCTCTACCAGCAATTACAATGTGGATACAATAGTTTGTTGACATGTGTGCCCAAGTCACACATCTCTACATGGGCATCAATCAGCTTTATCAGTAGCTGCATGCGTTCAGCAGACCTGCAGGCTCTACTGTGCTCTGTAGTGCCCACAAGAACCACATCAGCCTCAGGCAGGGCACAGGGACAAAGATAAAGGGAAGAGCACAGAGGAGCAGAGGATGGATCTGCTATAGTCGGGTGAAGAGACAAGACCCAGCTTATCTAGGGAGGAAGTAAGAAAGGGTAGAGTGAGGGTTCAGAATCCTATAGACTTAGTGCATGGTGGAAAGGTGAGCGAGTTAGTGACCTCAGCTGGTGGAGTTTGTCCTATAGGAGGGTGAGGAGGTCCATGGAAGATGGTACGAAGATCCTTTGTTAAGTCGTATACAAACGTGCATCAGTAAGAGGGTTTACAAATCATCTTTGCTCTTGAGTGGTCTCCTGAATATTTGACAATTTTTCTCTCTTTCTGTTCCAAAGGCAACTTGTCAGTTTGAGTCTTTTCATGGCTGGGAGTGCGTGTGCCCAAAGGGCTACGAAGGAGATGGTAGAATATGCTATGGAAGTGCTGCAGATGTAAGTAATAGGGTCATCTTCTCTGAGCACGGGATCTACTGCACAGTTCTCACTCTGGATCTTAACCAAAGAAATGGCAAAGCTAGTAGAAACAGTTAGAAAAATACGATGCCCACCAGTGCTATCTGCAGGCAGCGTTCCTGCTGGAGACTCTTGCCTGATACAGAAATGATCTGTTGTGTTTTAAAAACGTAGTTTAGAAAGGGGCCTAAAGGATCCGAGCATATTTCTTTGAGACAAATTGAAAATGCCAGCCCCGGAGGCCTGAAGTGCAGAAGTGCTAAGCACTTGCCTCCCAGCTGGGAGCAGTGAGCACCTAGCTCTTCTGAAGTTCTGCCTTGAGGTCTATCTCAGCAGAAACGGTCTATTTATCATGTTAAAACAAATCATGCTGACCCACAGGGAAACAAACAAGTAAATTGGTGAAATACATATGCGTTTAGCAGCATAGGAAAAATTGAAGTGTCAGCTGTCCCACCCATTGGCAATAATCCTACATGGCTTTTAGCACTATCTGCCATCCCTGCTCACACCATCATCTGTCTCTGAAGTACTGTGGCGGATAAAGGCTCTCCACGTGCAGGATGATATGTAAGATGATGTACAAATACCAACCAAAACAACATATCTTCTTTTAATTAATTTTGCATGGAGTTAAGAAAATATTTAGGTTTACATTCCCAGAAAATTAACACTTAGCCTGAGGTCAGTAGACATTATGTACAAAGGTCAGGTACACCTAATACACCTAAGCAACAGATGGCCTGATTTTCAAAAGAGTTGGTAAACTCACTGTTACCATTACCAGAAAGTATCAGTACTACAAAAACACAAATGTCCTCCCTTTTCACATATACTGAAAACCTCCTCCTTCATGTCACATCAGCCAGGCCAGACACAGCAGGTTACACCACAGGCTACAGCAAGAGTACTTTGGTACAGCTAATTATAGCTTGCATACTCATTGTTCTCTCTTTCTCTTTCTAATCAGGAGCTATCTACTCTGTCAGAAGCAGCAGCATTTAACCAATGGATTAAGGTAAGTACCCTTCATGGTTGATTTTTTTTAGCATGCTCAAGTTTGCAGAAATACATGAGCCTTTTAGCCTTTAGAAATATTCCCATCACACAGCAGAAGCCCAAGTTCTGGAGAAGCATTGGAGTGCCTCTCTCACCAGTCACGGCAGGGCTGATCCCTATTTCTGCTTGAAAAACAAATTCTGATTCCAAATTCAGGCAAGTGAGGAAGCTCCACAAGCAGAACAAGTTACGAGCCCATTCTCTGAGGCAGGGGGCTATATAAAGCCATGACTCACTCTGTGCATGAATCTCTGCAGTCCAGATGACCAGCAGCAGGGTACAAGCAGAGTCTGAATATGCACCCAACGGGCTCCTTCCAACTTCCCTCATGCAATAAAACTATAAGTAAGAGGACAGGAAAGGCAATTGCTTTACCCTCCCTATTTTCACTGAGCTCCCGCCAGGAAAACGCAACCGTATGGCTGGTCAGTGTGGAGGCAAAAAAAAAAACCAACAATCTGAGATGCAAGACATGAAGGAAGAGATTAGCTTGTCTGGCTCCAGGTTAGGAAAGAAACACTAATTTAGATTTTAAAAAACCTGAAGTTCTAGACAGATTGATTGTCACAATCCACTTTTTATTTTCACATCACAGCATAAATTACTAGGGCAGCAGTAACATTAGAGGTCTTAGCCCACTGTGGTTGGCATTGTTTGAATAAAGATCAAAAGAGTTTCTCCCACAAAGAGCTTAACACCTAGATATAAGGAATGTATAGCAAATACATGGCAAACAGAACGCAACAGCGATATGTTAATAAATAGCATCAGAAGCAGAAGTCACCACATATCAGCTGCTTTCACGCTTTTTAAAGTTAGACAGCTCGGGGATCATTAAAGCACACAATTGCAACAGGGACCTCAGGGAGCTACTTAAAAGAGAGGCCAATGTGGCTAATTTAAACCAGCTATCTGCCTGGCCCTGGGCTCAGATGGCAGCACTGGACACTGCATAGAGAAACTAACAAAGTTAAAGAAATGAGCACGATAGGAAAGGCTGTTCACCTGCTACTGTGCTCTTTAGATAATGAAACGGGGCGGGGGGGGGAACCAGGCACAGATTCTGTATAATCTATTGAAACAGGGATGTGGAAATTTCTGCTACGCTTTAGAGAAATGATATCCCTTAAATTAAATAATGGTAGCTACAAACATGAGCAAAATAGGGAGGTATATCCATCTGTGTGGTTTTTAACTTCATACTTGAGCAGGAATGTTATGTTTACCACTTTTCATAACCAAATATTTTTCTTGTTGGTGAGGAAGGATGAGAAAAGGATGTCTGTTGCTATTTCTATATTTAAATATTTGGAAGGTGAGAGTGATGATGGCTAGAAAGAAAGATGATCTTAACAGAGACAAAATTGCCAGCTATTTAAGGGAGCCAATTCCCTGTCTGACCTAAAACCCAGTATGGATACTGAAGGACTGCCCAAAACAAGCCAGCTTCCAGACAGCATACAAGCTTCAAAAAAGTTAAACTCAAGCTTGTATTGCTCTCTCAAGTTTTGCAGTATCAAAAAATGGCAAGTTGTGGAGCCTGTGAAGAGCTTGGAGAAACACATCCTTAGCAAAATCACATTCAAATCTTTAGCTCTCCTTTTTCCTACCCACAAAAAAGAATCCACACAACTGGAAAAATCCTCTCTGGTGGACGCTTTCTCCATCCTTAAGGCAGATACAGACATATGGAAAGTGAATCAGTCCATGCCCACTACAGAGCCCACATCCTCCATCTAAAATTAGAGCCATCAGCAGCCCCACTGCAGTGCTGGTGGGCACAGATATCCCTTGGACATCCTGAAAAATCCCAACCATGTTAAATAGTCTTATTCCAAATGGGAACATTGTGTCATGTGCATTTCTTACTTCATGGTTCATAATCCTTCTATCTATTAAATAGCATGGAGTGTTCTGTAAAAGCAAGTAACCTGAAGTTAATCAGCAACCAGTAGTATTTATCACCATGATTTTTTGTATTTTTTTTTTTAACGTTCAAGTGCGTAAAACAGAATCCATGAGACAGACTAACTTTTGTGGGAGGCAACTTATGTGTTTCTAAATAAAAACCAATTCTGACCTAAACATTGCTTCTGCCCTTTAAATGCTGGCAATCTATTCTGTAAAAAATAGACACTCATTTACCATTTTTGTACAGCTCTAAGTACTTTCATTCAAGTCATTGCTCAGTATAATAGTTTTTCCTCTCCAGGCCGGTCACAAAGCACGTCACACACTCCACCTTGTTAAAAAGTCACCGACTGCTATTTATGGATCATCCTCAGGATGAATTATTTTACGCTCTTTACTTTCATGCAGGAGGCTGAGATAAACTCGGTGTTGTCCACCACCTCAAACCTAACTGTCCTCGTGCCTTCTCTTCAAGCAACTGAAAACATGGATGAAGATGAGAAAGCTTTTTGGATGTCAAAGAGTAACATCCCAACTCTACTGAAGTATGTTAATGATTTGGGGTTTGAGGGTTTTTTAATTAATTGTTTTTCCACTCCAAACAAGACTTTAATTTGAAGCCTCTAAAGCAAGACAGCTCTTACATTTTTAAGAGAGGGTCATAGGATTCCTCTTCTAGTTACAGTGGTATAAATCTCTGTAGCAACTCCACTGAAAACAAAGATACTTCTATTATGTCAGAAACGTTTTCAGGCCAAGCTAAGATCAAAACCTAGTTGAACCAGGTATTGTACAAACAATTTCTGCTTTAAACCACAGTTTTAGACACATTAAAAAAAAAAATTTGGAAAAAAAAAAGAGAAAATAAAAAACCTTCAAATCTAGTTAATTTTCTTTAGGTATCATGTATTGACAGAAGCTTACAGCTTTGCCGATTTCCAGAATTTATCGTCCTCTGACATGCTGCCAACATCTCTACAGAGCAACTTCCTACGCTTGTCCAAAGAAAATGGGGTGAGATGACCTGCAAACCATTGTGGTATCATACACCAAACCCTCAACATCACTGCCACCAGCTTTCTTGTATTACAAAACCACAGACATTAGCTACCTTTATTTAAAAAAAGACTATGTCAAAAAATTAGAGGAATAGGTCAATTATATTGGGCCCTCTGGCAGAAACATTAATTTGATTTTCTCCACCACTTTACCTAGCTGAAATTTGTCCACAATATTATTTATTCCGAATGTCCCAGCAGCTGCTGCAAATGATGGACAGTCTTGTTGCCAAGTGGAAGCACAGTCCCTGTGTCAACTAATTTAAAACAAAGAGCATCGAGGAATACCAATAACTTATTTTAGGGAACAGGGAAGGTAGGAGGAAGCAGTGACACTGCACACATGTCTACATGTGCAACTTGATAGTCACAAACCACCCAAAGGTATTTTTAATGGTAAATAACTACAACTGGCAGCCCTTACCCCTCAGCCTTTTTATTTAGCACTCCATATTCTGAGGAGGATTTTCTGGAAATACATATGGCACATTAAAGCACTTAATCTCCATTAAGGGAGGGAAAAGGGAGAAATCATGAACAGGGTCCTTCAAAGCTACACAGACATGGGAGGACATGAACTGGCACAGGAGCTCATCCTGCCCTGGGGTGGGGGTGACAGCATCTACCCCGAGTAACCACCACAGTGCTAGTGACCCCATGACTTTGCTGGTTTGCATGTGGGGAGCAGCACCAAATCCCAAATTCACCTCTCCTGTGCACGGTTTCCTGAGGGCAGGTGCACGCTGGTATAAGCAGAGCTGTAGTGGAACCCCAGGCAAGTATTTGGGAAGGTGTGGAAATCGATAGCACAGACCACTGGGAATACACTGCCACTGAGATAAAAAAGCAAACCCTTTCTCCTCTCTCTCTTTCAGAGCCTCACTCTCGAGGGTGCCCACATCGTGGCTGGTGACATCATATCCACAAACGGGATCATACATGTTATTGATAAGGTACACAACCGCATAGGGAGGATTTCCTCCTCTGCACCACAACAGCTCTTGGAAAAAAGTATTTGCACGGAACAGCCTTTTGACCTGCATCTGATCCTTGCAGCTGCGATCACAGCATGTGCACACGCGCTGACGTGGGATATCTGCTCCCTTTCCAGGTTCTGACCCCCCTCCGCAGCACCGTCATGCCGAGGCTGCTGGCCCGCCTGGAGCAAATGCCCGATTACTCCATTTTCAGGGGCTACATTATTGTAAGCTTTCACATCCTTTTAAGAATAGAAGCAGCTCTCTGCATTGTTTGCCTTTGGACTGGTATTAGACTATCAGTGGTCATTCTGATTTGGTTTTATGTGTTTCACAACAGCAATACAGCCTGGCAAATGAAATAGAAGCTGCAGACACATACACAGTCTTTGCCCCAAATAATGATGCCATAGAAAACTACTTAAGGGATAAAAAGTCTGCTATTCTGGTACGTATTATTCACAAGACTTGTCTTAACAACCCAGTATCTCATCTCAGTTTGAAGTGGACAGATTAAGAGGACACAGAAATAGGAATAGGGATTTGTTTTCCAGAAATCCAGTTAAGTTTGATTTTGTTTTTAACGCCAGAGAAGATAAGGAGGGATGGATCCACCTGTATTTTCCTGCCTTGCTGGAAGAGTCTAGCTATTTGTCCTGGGTTTTGTCCTTCTCTAGATTAAAACCATGCTGATAACACGCAAGGCATTTCATTAGCAGACTTTATTGCTGTGGTTTGTTTTGGTGGTTTTTTTTGCCAAGATCAGTACAGGAATGACCAGAAACAACACTGAAATTAGTTTCTTAGATGAACAAGTCTAGTCCCCTGTCATCACTGGCAGCCCCATCATTAATAGTGCCACAAAACATTCAGACTCTCTTAAAGCTATCCAGGTTGCTGGCCCCATCACTCCTGCAAGAATGCTATTGCCCAGCCACTTTCTGCAGACCATTTCTAATCCCAGTTTAAAAGCACCATTGGCCAGTCCCAGGATTTAGAAAAATTTCTGAAATTTTCCTGAATAGACAAATTTCCTCAGAAAAAAACCCATTGGTACTGCCCACTCCCAGGAGCCCCACACCAGGCTCATGCCTGATGTAGCCACCAGATCCTCCCACCGGCACAGACATTTCCATTCCACCTCCCCTGCTAATCTCAGTCCTTGTGCCCAGAGCTAGTTTATGTTATTTTGACAGCACAACTCCGGCCAGTTTATATCCCTTTATTCTTATGCCAGGAACATGCTTTAGCTGAAACAACTTTCTGTCTCTGACATTTGTGCCCTGACATATTTACAGGGCCAAATGTCTTTTTCAATCCTGTTGGTCTCCTCCCAAGATAAGCTACCAGTTTTCTCCATCACCCCAGTGCCTTTCTTCACATTTGCTCCAGTTTGAAATAGCTTTATCTAACGCACGTATTGAGACTCACACCTTTCAGAGGAAGCTTCACCTATAACTTGCTCAATGACATTAATACTTCCCTGCCTCTTCCATAAATACTTACCCTGCTGCACTCTGTCCCTACTTTCATGGTCTCCATTTACAGTCAGGAAGCTGAAGACCACGGGGTTCAAATGACTCGTGCCAAAACATTTACCACCAACCAGCAGACCCATGGCAAAAGCCCCGCTTCCTATCTCACCGGAACAACTCACAGGTCATCAAGCTACGTCTGCTCAAATGACTTTTGAATGCTATTTTAGTTGTTTTGTGACACAACATCATCATTTCCACATCACTGTAAGAAGCATTTTTAACGAACTTTGAATAACTGCATAGGACATCGATCCCAATGGATTTGAGTTACTCACACACAGAAATCTTTTTCATTTTCACTACTGACCAATGTTTCTTCTGTCTTTCTTCCATCCTCCTAATCTTGTCTGGTGTGGCAATCTAACAAAGCAAATCAGGAAACAACTGTAAGGTTAAGCCTGCTTAAGCCTTATCCTGATCTTCATGAAACACCTTGGTAGAGCTCTGCTGCAGAGGGAAGAGCTCAGCACAGGGAAGAGACCTCATTTCTTGTCCTTGATGAAGCAAGATTTTGTTCTCACTCTGCTGGTGATAAAAGACAGAAATGAAGATCAAATCTCTCACAAACACATCCTACTTCTGCTTCCACCTCCAAGTCAGGGAGAGCTCTGAGAGTCCCCTGCTTTGGAACAAGATGCAGAAGCCTTGGGAAGCACTCACAAAATTTTGATGTACAGAGAATAATTTGAAAAATGAATACACTCTAGCAACGAGGCACAGAAAAACTTTCCAATTAGCAGGTGTGGCTCTAACAATTTATTGACTGAAGATGACCATAAAGACTTTTAAAAATCCACACAAACAAACAAAGAAAAACCACCTATAATTACTGTAAACATTCATCTATAGGTGATTCAGGGATTCCCAAAGGAAGAAGGAGTGGGTGTGGGGAAGATTATAAAAGCACTCATGAATATGCAACTTTTGATGTCAAACGAAATCATGAAGTTCAGAGTACTAAAAAGCCACCTGACTAACTTTTCCCTGAATCTATCACCCAGCCCTATAAACAGAAAGAGACACTATCAGCCTCAAGTGAACCTTGATCCCAACAGTTTGATAGCTTTTCATCCCATACGGTCAATAAAAGTTTCATCATGACAGGAATACAGGCTCTCTGCAGTAGGAAATATGAAATAACCTGCCGTCTGGAGAAGCTGCTCTTTATATTCAGGCAATCTATGTTCAGCTTGTACCCTTTGGGGAAAGCTATCCCTAATAACTTGCCATGATTTGTTATGTAACTCCAAATTTAATTGTGTGTTTGCAGGATGAAGGCCAAATCCGCTATCACATTGTGCTGGATGAGAAGCTCCTGAAGAACAACCTGCACAATGGCATGCACAGGGAGACCATGCTAGGGTTCTCCTACCAGGTTGGGTTCTTCCTCCACAACGGCCAGGTACTGCTGTCTGCACCTGCTTGGAGAAACAGGTTTCCTGCTTTTTATGAATCCAGCTTCAACTTAAAACTAACCTGCAGTCAAAAGGAGTTATGCACCCCCATTAGCTTCTGGGATGTAACAGCACAAAAGTTGTCACTCAAATGCAATGCCTCTCATACTTACTTAATTCAAAGCCACCCTTGAAGGGATCTTTGATTGAATTTTATATCAATTGTGCTGTTCACATTTAGCATTGCATTTCAGAAACCACCACGGTAGACGTCCATCTCTATCAGCAGTAAGTCTGCATTGCAAAGTAGTCATTAATCTGACTTCCAAGAGCTATTAGAAACCTGCCTTCCATTAGAAAACATTAATTCTACTTTCTGTGGATTTATTCCACTTTCAATTCTACAAGCTCGAAGCACTAGGTAAGAAGTATGAATTGTCTTTCGACACCACTCGGGAAAATCAGGCACAGCAAGGTTAAGCAACACACCCAGTTCTGTGGCACAGCTGGGAAAGGAACTTAGACTCCTTCTCTGTTGCAGAGCACCCTCTGGGCATAGGCAAAGCTTCTTGCCAAAGCAGTTTGAGCCCTGTTGTTTGCTCTGCCCACAGCAGAGCCTTGGTAAAGCATCTGATTATGGACTATTGCTGGTGAGGGTAAGACAGGAGTGTGGGGTAGCAATGAGACGATGAAAGTATTTCTTGAAGGAGCAGCCACTGAGAGGGCTTCCCTGAAGCCTCTCATTCCCCACAGAGAGCAAACCCAGCTCTTGGCTTGCTTTAGGCTCCTTCTTCAAACTCTTTACCTTTACACTCCACAGAGAAAAAAGCTGATCTGCTAAATCCTGTTGATAAGAAACTTCAACAGGCTGAAAGTCCTCTCGTGTCCTCCAGTCCAGTGAAGCTCTTAAGTAAAGCAACTGGGATGTGAGCAAGTGCTTGAAGTTAACTACATTTGTCAGTTTTCCTGAAGTGAGACTTGTACATTGCTCTTTCCCCTGCTACTGCTCTAGTTACCCTATAGCTACCAAAGAGCTCTGCTCTTTCTAACTAATTGTATTTCTTTTGCAGCTATTCATAAATGACGCACCTATAAGCTACACGAATGTTGCAACAGATAAAGGAATTATTCATGGATTGGGAAAAGTCCTGGAAATCCAGAAGAACCGATGTGATATTAATGATACCGTGATCACCGTAAGTGGTTCTGTTCATACAGATTTTTAAAGGCCCATCTCATCAGAGAGATCTGTAGCCAAACACAGCTGAAATATACAGGATATATGACACTGTATTTCCCAATAAGGAATACATGCGTTTTCCACAAAGGATATTCCTACCATCTATTAAGACTGCTTTGATCCTGCAATCAGTGTACTGACAGCCTGAATAAAATGTAATTAGAGTGGCACAGGAATTACCAATTTCTGAGCCATAGTTTTCAGAAAATAATAGCAATGCACTATTCTAATACATCATCTTAGCCAAACCACTTGTTTATGAAGCAAACAAGTGGAAAAAACATGGAAAAGAAACTATTTTTAGTAAGGAAAAAATATTTCTTTTCATTCCAGGTGTAGATTACCGCTGCCCATACACATGAACTCCTCATGCCCTCTGAGTAAAGCATTCTTCCTCTTTTGTTCCTTTCACATATGAAATACAAATGGGTTTACGTTCCTTTAAATAATAGGATGTGGTTTCCTCAAACTGGCAGAGAAACGTTCCCTTTGTCTTTTCTCCTGAGTGAGTGAGTCAGTCAAACAGGACTGCAAACAGGCAGGCATCTCTCTTTTTACTAAGCATGCAATGAACTAGACAAGGAAGACAGAGCAAGACTTGTGCTTCACCTAAAGCAAATTTAACAGGCATGAACGTTCGTAGCTTAATTCTTTTCCTGGGATACAGTCCCATATTTGAGTATATTTCACTCAAGGCTTTTCCCCAGCTTTGCTCATTCAGATCCTTTGCACACTGTCCTTTGTTTTCCCACAGAAAAGTAGTTTCCTTGCTGTGTTCAAATGCAGTAACATACTTAAACATTCATTTATGCCTTGCAAAAAGTGAGGACATAGTTAGCTAGACAGGAATACTATTAAACATCATGCACTAGGTACAACATGTATCTAAGCATTTTGCAGAAACTGACCATAAATGTGCAAACGATTCACGCACACACACACATAGCATAGGACACACACACAGTATGAATTTTCTATTTCCAAGCTGCCCTTGCACCACAGGAAAACTGTGTCCAAGCTCAAGATTTGTCTCTTATTGTGCTTTCAATAGAGAGGCCTTTGAGAAGCACTGCTTTAGAAGACCAAAGAGAAACATCCAAAAGAGCTTTCCTTCTCCTGCCCCTTGGGAGAAGGCTTCCCATGGGGCATCTCTACAGATCTGCTGGTGGGGATATTCTTCCTTGCTGAGCAGTCCTGCTACCCTCACCACCTTTACCAAAGGGGTTATCCCGATTATGCACCCTGAGGGCTAGGTTTGGAAATATAGCTGGAAATTATGCATTTTCTATTAAACGATCTGTCTGCAGCTCTGTATAGTCAGTTAACTCCCTCCCATTTGTCTTGCTCAAGGACAAGTGCAGAATTTGTTCACAGTCATCAAGTTGTCCCCCAGGAACCAAAGAAATAGTAAGTATTTTATCATTAATGCTTTTTTTTTTTTTTTAAATCAAAATAGCAGAGATGCATTCAATCCTGGTTTTAATGTAATTGCCTCAGTTTCAACAAAAGTTATATTTACATCAGCCTGCTGCACACATTACTTTCATTCAACAGACTCAATTCACCCTGGAAGCAAGGGAGCAGAATCAAGGGCAGCTTAAAGACAGTTTTATCATGAAAGACCAGTTTCTAGTATGCACTGGGACAACTGAAGCCTCCTCGAACTGCAAAAGTTACCTCTACTGTGCAAAACTGAGGGAGTTGAGCATGGTCTGGAGTATGTTTGCTACAGGAGGAATTACAGAAGCAGCTTTCAGCCCTTGAAATCAGAGATGTACAGAAGAGCAAACTCAACCTGTACCCAACAATACACAAAGAGACTTGGACACTATAGAGACTTTGGGTACCCAGGTCCAACACATGAGAACTGAAGATATTTAGCAGGTGCCCATCAACCACAATAAGACCTAGATTTTCTTGACATATACATTTCTCTGGGAAAGCCCCCTCTGTTTTGATTATATAAGCATATTTTAGTTTATAATTTTTTAATTAATTATGCCAGTAATAAAATTCCAAAGCAGATGAAGTCCCATCCACCCTATTAAAGTAATTGGCTGAAGTGCTCGTGAGTTAAACTCAAAAACATTAACATTTCCTTTACAATGAGTAGCTGGATGGATGCTTATCTCAATCTAACAAGTATACAATGAGACCAGCAAGTCTTCTGCAAGTAAACTTTCCCAACTGTGTCCAGACCTGAAAGATAACATTTAAACAACTGTTTTTGCAGAACTTTGGCTCTCAGTTTTCCAAGAAGAATTAGGAAGAACAGGAAATGTGTCAGAAAAAAAAAGAAATATTTGTCCAACTTCAGAAGAAATTCAGAAGAAAATCCTGTTCAATTCTGAGCAAAGGCAGTATTAGACATCTTTAAAATGCCACAGGGCACAAAGTTAAATTGATCGTATGTTCACTAGCAAAAATATTTTAGCTAATGCATTTTTGTTTCTAAAAGTGTTTCCTTCATTTTCATTCTGAATGTGAGAGTCAGTGCACAGCATGCATAAAGTTAATATCCTAGTTTTTAAACATTTGAAAGTAGTTGATCAATATTACTCAGAAGTGGAGCCATTTCTCCAATTTGTGTTCAGGCAGGGGAGAAGAAATATTGTGTCCTCTCGGAAAACAACATGGGAAAGTACACCATCCAGATCGGGTGCCAGTCAAAGTGTGCAAAAATCATCATTGTGAGTACCCCGTTTCTGTCACAGTAAAAGCCAGGAACCCTCATCCCTGAACTTCACCCTCCTTGTAATCCCCTCTAAATGCACACAGCACGTCAGGGTGGTCTCTGACAATGTGTTTGTAGGCCTTTTATTCTGGATGCAGCAAAGATTGGATAGTTAAAGGCTGCTGATGGCTGCAACATAGGAAGGGCTCTGAGCCAATGTGGTGCAGAGGAAGAGCAGGTTTGGAATGGGTAACACCATGCTTGTCTGTAGCAATCCTGTCCACCTTTCCCTGGGGTGATGGAGGGCACCTGGTTCCTGCCAAGGACTTGGGGTGGCAGCCTGAGCCCCAGCACAGTGAGAAGCATGGTCAGAGACCAGCAGAGCTGAAGCACTGCTAAAAATATCGAGATCTATAGTTCACCTCCAACACAGCAGCTGTCCCAAGAGATGATACCCAGTGGCCACATGCTTGCTGCCATGCTTGCTACCCTGACCCTCAGCGCGGCATTTCTGGGTTTCTAGACGAGGGAATGCTGTGCAGGTTTCTTCGGACAGCAGTGCCAGCCCTGTCCAGGGAAAGCAGGGAACGCTTGCTTCGGAAACGGCATCTGCCTGGACGGCATCAACGGCACAGGCACCTGCGAGTGTGGAGAGGGCTTTGTCGGTACAGCCTGCGAAAGCTGCATCGAAGGCAAATACGGCCGCAACTGCGATCAAGGTACTGAGCACCCCCGAACCACACAGGCACCTTCACTAGTCAGATGTCAAAACCTTCCCCTCGGATCTTCTATGTCCATTCTAGATCCCGGAAAGGTGGATCACTTTCAGGGTAATAGGGCCATTTTAAAAACATCATTAACTCCTTTTCTTTCCCCTTTATGGTATTTTCTCTCTACTCCTTTGTTTGGAGATGGTGGCTCCTATCTTGGCACGCTACAGGCTTAGAACAGCCACTAGCAAGAATAATCCTCTTTAGCACTGCTTTTGAATTGAAATACAGTTTCAGTCCCTGAATTTGGGAATAGGGGAAAGATAAGCACATTTTGAATTTAGATTTATTGTGTAGAAAGAAGCCAATAAGCAAAAGCCAAAGCATTTCTTGAAATAGCCTAGAGCAGAAGGTGCCATCGGCAGAAGACACCTGGGCCATCCCTCCTGCCCTTCTGCTCACACTGATACCCTGACCAGGAACAGTGGTTTCTTCCCATCTCTCCCCACAGTGTGCACTTGCGTCCATGGAAAATGCAGCACTGGTATCGACGGGGACGGCTCCTGTGAATGTGACGTTGGCTGGAGAGGAGTGACGTGTGAGACTGGTGAGTGTCCCCTCCTTTCTTTTCTGGGCAGAGAAGTGAGCATTTCAAGAAATGCTAGAAGTACAGCTGTGGTTAGATCCCAGTGCAGGAGATCCAAGTGCACTACCAGATACTCAGGAGGTTCCCACATGCAATGAAATACAAGTGACATTTGTGGGCTATGGCAATTAATTACCATGTTAATAGAGAGCCATCTGAGATACTGCTCCTGAAATTTAAATGCCTTACTTTGCTAATTCACTAACTATATGAACTTGTATCTGTCCCAAAAGAGTATTCCATTTGTTAAGGCTATATATTTGCAGAGTTACCCAATAAGTTTTGACCCTCTGATCAAAAGCCTCTCAAGGGCTTCAATAAGTTGATTTACCTATATAACACTAGATATTAAATTATTTTCTTGCTAATACAATAAAAATTGATTGGCAAATAAATTTGTGTTGGTTTAATACAACTCCTATGTCAAATAAAATCATAATTTAGTTAGACGTAATTAATATGTATTAAATAACTATTTCAGAAATCTACATACAATAGTATAAAATAAAAAGCGTGTAAGTACATTAATAAAAGCATTCAGTACCTGTTTTAAGTTTGCTTAGGGAAAAAATAATAATGAAATTAACTTTATAGTTCATATAATAGAGTAAATTTCAGTTCCTTTGAAAAACCTACACTTACAGAATTAAACTAATAACATACAAAACTCACCAGAGTAAATACAGATAAACGACAACAGGTGAAATGTTTTCCTGGCAATATGTTGACGTGCCTCTTCTTCGCAACTGAATTTAAGTGGTACCCACTGATCTATAGCGAAGATGAAGATAGAAGACTTCCATACGAAGTCTCTATACAGACCAAGAGCACGGCTGTCTGGTGCGGAACTCATACCAGACTCCAGCTCTGCATGGTGGGAGCAAAAGACAGAGAAACTAGAAGGATGTTGACCCAAAAGGTTCTGATCCCTGTTGCTTTTTTTTTTTTCCCCACTCTTGCAGAAATCAAAGACGATGCATGTAATGCCTCATGCCATACCAGCGCTAAGTATGTATGAAATCCACTTATTTGGACCGGGGCAGGGGGAGAGGGGGTGGAGGTGGGGCAGGGGTGAGAGGATTTGGGGGACAACAAAAACAGGAAACAGGGATCTCTTGCAAGCAAAAAGCATAGCCCATCTTGCTCTGTATGAAAACTTCTCAGCAGCATGGACATTTCGCCACAGAGATAAGGGGTGATGCTAACGTAACAGATTCAGTGATTAGGCCAATAAGTTCAAAATGTACACGTTAAAAGGGGAAACAAATGAGATTTTGCGAGGAGGGGGAAAAAAAAAACACCCATGAGACATCCTGCCATATAGTATACAAAGAAACGGAGCCTGCAGCACTAAAGAGAACAAAAGGGCAGGGCAAGGCCTGATCATAAACGTGGCTTTCTGAGGTGAGTTTTATCTGTCCTTTCTATTTCCCCCATCTGCCGCCACACACATAACTGAGAAATGCCATTGCTGCTAGGGACTTCACCAAAGACAGCTGCATTTGACAAGAAACAGCTCTCTTCTTTGCACCAAAACATAAAAAAAACATTCTTGGTGGTCCAGCACCAGTAACCAGTTTTCAAAGGAGCAAGTCCACCTCCATTGAGCCATTTACTGAAGTGAACCCACCCCCTATCATTGACCAGACAGCAAGATTTACATTACCCAAGACATTTGAAAAACAAGGAAAGATGGTCTGGAAAGACTCCTCATTTTCAGCCACAGCTCTTCTATAGGAGCAGAGAAATCAGAGGGACAAACCTCCTTTTTCCCAGACGGACATCATTTTCTCCCTTGCATGTTTGTGAACTGCAGTTCACAGCAGTGATATTTTACCAGGCTTTTTGGCCTCTCAAATTTGTTCAGGAGGATCCCACACATGCTGGCATCAAGACTGTGTTTCTGATAGGAGAAGCAGACTGTTCTTTTCTCTTGAACCTTATTCATCCACTGCCATACCCCTGGTAGGTACCATGATAGGTGCGCAGGCATGGTAGGAGTTGGGGTGAAGGACAGGATTGTGATGACTGCGTTGTGACATTGTCCCTGGGTGCCACCGGGGAGCAATCCCTGTATTATATAGAGTTCATGAGGCAGTAAACCCACACTTGCATACAGAAGGCCAAACTGTGCAAAAAAAACCCCAAACTTGAACACAGAAGACTCAGATGCCTGGCTCCCACCCCTGCCCATCAGTTCTGCCATGTCCCTCAATAAATTGTGTGCACACAAACAAAAATTTATGCATAGTTTTTGGGTGAGCAGGCATGAAATTTTTGGAGTTCGGCCTGAGAAAATAGAACACTTGATGACCAAAGCGTGCATTTTTAATACTTTAAATAGTACATCCAAAATGCATTTGGAAAGCTTGGTCCGACTAGGTTCATTTTAGTTTTATTTATTTATTTAGATGGTTGTAACTACATCATACTGGATGGTTAAATGTCATGTTCTTTCTACACAACATTACCTTCAGAACAATGCGCAAAAACAAGGGTTGTACAGAAGACCTGACTAGTGTTTTCTTTTTTTTTTTTTTTTTAATGTCGTCTCCCTTCTTTTACTTCTTTAGCTGCCTTCTCCTATCAAATGGCACTGCCTATTGCAAGTGTGCAGCTGGGTTTGAGGGGAACGGGACACTCTGCACAGGCAAGTGGACTTTGTTTCTTTCCTTTTGAAAAAAAAAAAAAGCCACCACACCCTTGAAACATTCCGGTCTCAGCAGAGCTGGTGAGACATGAGCACTTTCCTATGCACCAGTTAAAAAACAGGAATTGCTGCCAGTTTGCTCAAAGCGAATAAGAGCCCAACAGGTGCAGATTCATAGCAAACAAAGGGCTCAAAATCTCCAAGTTACACAGCATTGTGCCACAGGACACCAGAGAAAAGGGAACATGCCGTGCACAACCCAGACCCCATTGTTTGCAGAGTAATGAAACCTGGATTGTGACTTTTACTCCTTTTCCCAACAAAGCTCAGCAAAGAGAGGCCAATTCAAGGTACAATAGCACTTCCAGCTATTGGAAGCTGCATAGTCCTACCATTTCCTCAGCTTTCCGAGCTTGCACAGGTTTCTGGGGTGGTAAAATCAACTTCTTTAGACGTGAGAGATTCTCAGAAAAGGACAATAGCAGCTTATCCTAGGTGTCTCTCCAAGAGTCTGGGATATCCAGACTTACAAAATAGGCTGCTTCTGACTACAGTGATTGTAATTAATTTTATGATTGTTTTACTTAATCTTTAAAACTAAGTTTTTAAATGATTAAAATATTAATTCTCTTGGGAACAGAAGCATATTTGTCTACTTACACTGGCAGGCAGGTTCCTAATCCAAAATTTTAGCACTCTGTCTGCTTTCATTTTCTCTTCTGGCATAAATCAACTAAATCCATTTTAATCTGCTGGGGGGAAATTCTCCATGTGCAGGAAGAGCTGGGTGGCACCGGTCACCCATAGCAGCTCTGCGCTCACCCTTATTCGCCTGTATAGGACTCCCAAGCAAAAACATTTACAGGACGAGCCATCTCCATAGTCTGGCTGTTACAGCTGCTGAAACAGCAATTTGAGGTCATTTGAGGCAAAAACTAAAGCAATGTTTGAGCGGATTTGATTCACACTGAAGATCAGAAAAGGCTCCCTCTCTGCTCTTGGGGTAACCCAAGCAAGCTCAATTTGCCAGCCTCTGACCCATCCAGAGTTCAAGAACGGCACAAGTATCTATCTGAATAACAACCAGGACTTTTTGTCACAGGAGAAGGCTGGGTGGTATTACACTCTAGACCTCCTGCAAGAGAAGACCATTTGATCTGTGTGAAGAAAGAGGCAAGCTAAGGGAAAACTTCAAATAGTTATTTAACCTAGGGAATAACATGAAGGTCCTTTTTTTGGTGCTTGGATGGAATGGACAGAATCAGAAGATAAGTTACTGAAACTGAAGTTTTTACTGAAGTCCTGGACGAATTATCTTCCAGATTGGAAGCATCTTGTCAGCTTTCCCTCTTGCAATCAAACAGATGTATTAAATTTCGCTCTAATAAAGTCTATAGCCTCTTAAATCAGAAAATTTCTCTGTTCAGAACATGTTAGAAAATTCCTTTGAAAGAAAGAGACAGCTTAACATGAAAAGTGAAAAGCCATTTAAGCAAATTGGTTTAATCTGGGCTGTTGCCACTTTTCAGCTATTGATGCTTGCAAGACCAGCAATGGTGGCTGCTCTGCCAAAGCAGAGTGCAGAAGAACAACGCCTGGCAATAGAGTGTGCGTCTGCAATTCTGGGTACACTGGAGACGGCATAGTCTGCATCGGTAAGCATATCCAATTTCTCGTATGTCACAAGGAGGGAAGCTACAGGAGCAAGTTTTCCTGTAGATGGAAGATCTTTCTTCCACTATGACCCAGAAGCGCAGTTTCCTGATCCTGTGGACCCTGATGTCAAAGGCATCTCTACCTGCTGTGTGGCTGACACTACTTGGCAAACCATGCAACTACAGCAGCAAGGTGTAACACCAAATCTTATGAAAAAAAAACTACGTCTCAACAAGGATAGCTCATCTTCAGCAGCATGATACACTCGTGCTCCCCTGACCAATGCAAACAAAGATTTTTAAACACTGTTGTACCATACCTCCCCAGCTATGGTTTTAGAAATGCTGACATTAGGGTTTTGGCCTTCACCAAGATAACTGCAAGACAGACTGAGGTGTTAAGTAGCTAAGGGAATGAGTTTCATTGATTCACAGTTGTCAAATCTGCATTCCTAGTATGCTTTACTTCGAACTCTCCCTTCTTGGGTTTTCAGAAGTCACTCTTTTTTTTTTATTATACTGTTTCTGTTTTGTAAAGAAACCAACCCTTGTCTGGAGAACAATGGTGGATGCGATAGAAATGCAGAATGCACGCAGACTGGACCCAATCAAGTGAGTATTGTGTCAGTGCAGAAAAATAAGACCAGCCAACAGTTTACATTTGGGTAAAGAAAGATTTCCCCATCTCAACTTTGTTTTTAAATGGCAAAGTGGATTTCATAACAAAAATTCTGAAAAGTATATGTTTCCCTCAAAAAGGTATGTAAGAGGGAGTGTTAGCAAACACACAAAAAAAAATTATTTCAGTAAAAGAAATCCGAAAATGCAGGAGAAAGCAGTGTTTTGCTGTTTCAGTCGTTTGTTTTTCTCTTTTGGGAGGTTTTGATGTGAAAACCTGTCAGTTTTGAAAGTATTGCCAGATAATGTTTCTTTTATTGTTGTAGAAACTGTCCATGGGAAAAAAAAAATCCATTTCAGACTAGCCCTTCTCCCAGCATAGCTCAAATGTATTCACAGGGAAACAAAACTGGCTGAATCACAGTTCTCTTATAGGGGTTACATCATACCGGCATACACTCACTCCTCTGCTGTTTTGCATCTCCCATGCAGAAGTACCACATATTCTCCAAAGAAAAAGAAATATAAAAGGACAAAGCAGGAAAGGAGAAACAAATTGGCCCAGGCAATCAAGTGACACAGATTAGTGTTTCTATTTTTATAACAGTTTCAGAAGCTGAACACTAACTGCAGCACTTCTTATCATCCCCCTGTAGTTTCATATATTAGCTATTGGAAGGACTGTAAAAATCCAGCAAGCACTGCACAACAGTGAGCAACGCAGGAAAGAGTGACCAGGAGTCAGAGGCCTTCCAGTTTCCCAGGGACAGGAGGGGCAAAAAACCCCTCAGCCTTTTTTGCCAGCACCAATCGACTAACCCTTTGCCTTGACTGTCATTTGCAGGTCAATACATTTCTGGTAGAAGCACAGAGCCACTTAACTCCTTCCCCATCCCTCTAGTCAAGACAGGTGATGGCTGTTTTCTTCCATACACCCTCACTGGGGGTAGAAGTAGTAGCTACAACATGAGGAGCTGCAACATGGTTATTTATACTTCCTTTTTTAAGAGAATATAGTTAACATTGGAGCAGTAACAACTTCCACTACAAAATCCCAGCACTGCAGAGCCAAACTTATAGGACAGAAATGCGTTTCCTTTCTGTAGGGCTTTCAGTCATCCAGCTACATAAAATGTTGCTGTTACACTGCCTAGCAGTTCTATTTCTGCTGCAGAAATCTTGAATTTTCAGTCTCCTACATATTAAATGTGAATTCTAAACTGAGAACCAGTGAAGTGGAGAGGAAGATAAGTCATTTCGTTGCATACATGTTAATTTTTCATCTTTGTGATAACTGCAAGCACAAAACAGTAATCATGACGTGTCAAATGCATTAGTGCTGCACAGGAAGCTGACAGCAACATCAGGACACAGTTTCAAGTGTGTTTTGAAGATACATTTCATCACTTAAAAAAAAAACGGGAAAGGAAGAGAACAGAGGGGAATACCAACATATGCAAATAAAATGAGGAAAATAAATTCGGAGTTTAGCCTGTTTTGTCAGCAAGATGACCATGTGCGGATGTCAAAGGGGTCACTTCAAATGACCAAGATAGCAGAGGAGAGACAAGAGATGGATAGGCAGGGAAAGGGCAGACAGAGCCTCTTGGAAATTGTTAATCCCCAGTCTCAGTCTGTGGTTGCTCACGCTGGCTAAGAAACTTCTGCAGGAGAGATGATGTACTTTTAGCTTAATAAATTGTACAACATATCACTACGAAATAATATGGAAAAAAAAAGTAAATTAAATGTAAGTGTACTTAAAAAAAAAAATCTTTCCACATACACATATTTTCTGTTTTCGTTTTGTAGGCAGTTTGTAATTGCTTGAAAGGATACTCTGGAGATGGTAAAAGATGCACATATATCAATCTGTGTTCACAAGTAAGTATCTAAGAAGAATATTTAAAGTCTTGTTGTGATCATTACACTTTTGGGTTTTGAATGCATACAAAACCAAGTCAGATATGCCCAGAATCAACTTGTGTTAGCTTAGCTAATTTTTAAATGTGCTTAGTTCAGTACATGCTTTAGTGTTGTCGCTATTTTAGAAACTAAGTATGCAGTAAGGGCTTTTCGTGGACCACAGCCTGGACGTAACACAAGTGGGGCCTGGACTCATCACTGAGTCTTAGAAAGCATTTCAGATCAAATCTAGAGAAACAGACCCTAGTCTGTAGTAGTAAAACATAAGTCATATCTTCTCAGCAAATTTATCGTTGCTAGAATTCATATAAAAATCTGTATCTAAATTTGTCTTTGGGACACAGAGGGCTTACCAACATTTCAATTACTATTTAAAAAAAAAAGCATTTTCTAGGCAAGACGATTAAAGAGCTTGGTCCAAATTATAAGAAAGAGAAGTGTGATCTACTACATGTTATCTGTCATTACAAAAAAAAAAAGAGCCTACAGTTCAGGTTGTTGATGCGCAGGGGCCAGTTCTAGCTACTCCAGAAGCCAGGTGATCAGGAACCAAGGGGAATAGCCTACGGTAGATCAAAAGACCTATTTATTTTTAATATTCCTCTGTCATTAAGTCCTCTGGTCTGATTTGGGAACGTACCTGTGCAGCCTGAACAGGAGAAATGATCAAGCATCAGCATATTCATCTCCTTCTCAGTTTGAAATTTTTCTAGCCTACTCAGAATATCAAGTCCTCATATTACTGGGTCATTACCAGTGAAACCCATGTTGGGGCAAAGAGTTGCTCAGGAGCCTGGGCATGTCTGGCTTCCCTGAAGTAGATGTTCCCAGCAGAGGTTCCAGCCTGCAGGCTCAGGTAGGGCAGAGCTCCCACCCAGCAGCCAGAGCAGCGCCTCACAGCCCCTACGGCCATGCGTGGGCTGCATCCCAAACACATCTCTGCAGATGCATCATACAGGGCAGCAACACTGTAATCTGCAGCAGAGGCAGGTTAGTGAAGAGTGAAACAGAGGAGATAGGTTTTCACCTTCCCACTCCCCACCTTTTCTTGACTGGTAGGTTAAAAAAAACACACACACCCCACCCAAACAAACCACCCAACTCGTTCTTCCTGCAAACCATTTCCCTCCACAACACACAACCCAGGACTTCCTGTGGCATTCCTCGTTCTGTCCCTCACTTATCACTGCAGGCTGAGAATTAGTCACGTTCATTTCACATGACCTGCCTCACACACTGCAAGCCACATATTTGCAAGCAGCGTGGTTCTCTGCACCAGCCATATTACTCTGCTTCTTGGCAAGCTGCAGCGGGGACATATCCACTCGCCTGTGCACATTAATCCCTTGGTGCTCCAAGCGCAGCGACAATAATTTTCACCCTCCCAGCCTGCCCTGTCAGCAGACTTTCTCCAACCTTGAAAGAGATGAAAGAGCAAGGGCAAAAACAGAAGCTGGAGGAGGAAGGGGAGCTTGAAGTTATGAGCCACTGCTTCCTATGATTTTGTATGTTTTTGCTTTTTCCTATACCTTGTTCCAGCAACTCTGCTTCCACTTGACTAATTATGCCAGGCTAATTATATATTTTAAAAAAGATAGTCTTGAGAAATGTCAATGTCAGACCAGAGGCTAATCTGGCTTCACTGTGCCCAAACCTCTGTGCAGCAAAGCTTCACAGGAAGCTATGGTAAACCCAAGATTGCCAACAGCCACCCCTAAGGCTAACCAAATAAATAGCAAGTGCACCCCAAACCCACTACTTACAGCCAGGGCTCACTGTGGCCATCAAGTCAGGTCCCACTGCTAGCTCCCAAAGGAGATTCTGCTCCCACTTATGGCCCGTGGGAAAGGATCCCTGAGATGACTGTCAACAGAAAGGACACTACAAAACAAGAATGAGGAAAGGAAACAAGATGGCTTCTCAGTTTTTCCTGATTTGCTCTCAAGTGCAGGAGGGACCTTATTTGCAAACTGAGGTGCTAACTGGAGAGCACCTACTTGTGAGTGGGCAGAGCTCTGAAACCCCAGCACGCTGCTTCTCAATGAGGAGCATCTCCCCTTAGCACAGGTTGCTACCTGGAGGCAGGCAGCTGGGTGAGGTGCATCTGCTGCTCCAAGCCTAAAATTATGCTGGTGGTGGACCCAGGGGCAGACAGGAAATGTTTTAGAGGAGAGCACATGTGGCAGTCCTCCATTCCAGCTGGCCTGGGCCATCAGACAGACAAAGAACAATAGACAGTCCTGTGCCAATGCTCCTCTAGAAATCCAAGCTCCTGGCACTATGAAAACGATTTACAGCTGTAAACAGTTCCCTTCAGCGTAAGTCAATGCTGCTTCAGCAGAGCAGCTAAGACTCATCCCTAAGGTCCAGAGTAAAACTTGCACAAAAATCTTTTGGATCCTTATAGCACCATGAACTGAAGATATAAGGAGGGAATCAAAACTACATTCTCTGTGCAAAAGGAGAATGAAACTTAAATGCTCTTTATTGTTTGCAAGAAAGTATATACCATCAAAAGTTTTGTAAGATCTGGTTTCAAAAAGCTGTTGGGATTAAGTTTGTCTAAACTCAATATATGGGGAAAAAAAAAAGTGGTGAAAAAGAATTGTTTTGCACACCTGGCAATGAAGGAACTAAATATTTTAAATTTTGATCTTACAAGAATAATGGAGGCTGCAGTGAATTTGCCATCTGTAATGACACTGAGCTGGCAGAAAGAACTTGCACCTGCAAGCATAACTACGTTGGGGATGGATTCAAATGCCGAGGCAATATCTTCCAGGTAAAGTGCTGCATGTGTTTGCTGTCCTTTATTTTTCTTCAGGAAGTTATGTAATACAACGGTTGTCTCTTGAAACATGATGATTTTTTTTTCTTGGACAAATTGGTAATTCTACCCCAGAATTTGAAATAATCTCAATCCAAGAAACCAAGAATAGAAACAGGATGCTGCAAGATAACCTTACCTGCCAAAAAAAAACCCACAACTAAAGCATTCCCCTCCACCAAAAAAAAAAAAACCCCACACAAAAAAACCACCCCCACACCAACCAACCCCACAACTGATGGGCAATCGTTATAACTGCAGTACTACAGAGTCAATACTGGTATTTTTAGGTTTCAAAGAAGCCTGTTCTTTGGTAGAGCAAGGTAAGAACAGAACAGGAGCAATGCAGATGGACAGTATTTATTCCAAACCAGAAATTCCCTTTCTGTCTGAGTGCTGTATTCATTTGCACTCCACAGATACTGCCTCACATTTGCGGTGCTATTACAAAGTCTTCTTCTTGATTGCAGGAACTTCTCAGGGACTCCAATACATCTAGGTTTTATTTCTACTTAGAGGTAAGAAAACGTTGTGTGGGGGTTTTTTGGCACGAGTTTCTCCTCTTTATTTTTTTTTTTTCCCCCCTCAAGGATGTAGGGAGTTATGAAGCAGGCAAGAATCTGGCATGTACCAACATCCTTCAACTTAATTGGGACTGGATTTGGATCACCAGTCACTAATATTGGAGATGCTCTAATTTAAACTATTAACTGCCATTACAACCTCCAGAGTGTTGATGATCAAGATCTCAGGGAAATGTAGGGCCTCCAGACCAGGCGTAAAACTGAAGCTTTCACTCATTCACAGTCAAGACCTTCCAGCACGTCTCTCCTGAAGCCTGATGTGAGCAAATACCACTCTCCTCCTACCCCTGCCACATTTCCACACTGCAATGCTGTTTTCAGCTGCCTCTCTGAAACATTGCAGGTTGCTGTGTGTTGCTAGACAGCCAGTGTGTACTGCCAGTTCTCATTGCTTTTTGGAGACTGGCAGTAGTAATTCTCTGGTTTACCCTGAGCCTCAGGTCAGCACAAATCTGTACATTGGCCTGCTAGTTTAAAGATTCATATTCTAGCTTCGGTTCTGCTACCATGGTAGACAGGTGGCTTCCTCTCACTTTAGCAGAGCTCTCTTCTTACTTTACTCTATCAGTGGTCATTGCAAAGTGCCTGCAATACCCCAGGTCCCTTTGTACCTTTAATATTAATTAATCTACTCCTAGGTAGCAGCAACCATGTATCAGCTAAATGCTTGTACAAATACATGCTTATTATCCAACTCTTGCCTTTCTCAAAATGAAAGGGTTTACTCATCCCTCCTTGCCCAGGAGGCAATAG
Source organism: Tauraco erythrolophus (assembly GCF_009769465.1). NCBI lineage: Eukaryota > Metazoa > Chordata > Aves > Musophagiformes > Musophagidae > Tauraco > Tauraco erythrolophus. The sequence goes on along the minus strand of NC_141468.1, from coordinate 64,419,751 downwards.
CCCTCTCCACCCTCCCTACGTTTAGTGTTTGTTGCTAGCCTTCCCTCTTCTTTTCCTGTTTGTTATTGCAGAGGAAACAGAGAGTTGGCTATAAGCTGAAAGAGCAGAGAGAAGAATCTACCATTTCATACCTGTGGGCAGAGGTGACAGGGCTGGGAAGGAAAGTCCACACCATATAAAAGAGTTTCTCTCACCTTCATTGCAGGGAAAGGAACCCAATGCACAGCAGCAATGGGGCTGCAGGGACCACCTCCCACTCAGCAGGGCTGTCCCCATCACTGCATGACATTATGCACATTAATGACTCATTACTGCTTTGTCCTCTTAAATTTGGCAGAACTTGTCTATCAGAGATATTTCAGGCCCTGGCCCTTTCACTCTGTTTGTACCTCGCACGGACATACTAAACAGCGACCCACGAGTAAGTAAGACCACCAGACATTTTTGGTGAGCTAGCCATGAGTTTTTGGATTCAGATGCCTTGCTCAGCTGCTTCCCAACTCCTCCACTTTCTGCTGCAGGTCAGGGACTGGATTAACAAAGGTGTGATGGCTCAAGTCGTCCGATACCATATTGTGGGTTGTGCCAATCTGTTGTACAATGACCTGGCAACAATCACCAACATCACCTCTCTCCAAGGGGACCCAATACATATCAGCTACTCTCAGGTAACAGAGCATGAGGCAGGGGACAGACTGATAAAACAGTTCGCTTTCATTCAGCTTTTTTTAAAAACCTGAATGGTTCCCTTTCCTCCTCTGATGTACAAAAATAAATAAATAGCATTACAAGAAGATTGCCCACTCAGCTGAAGTGTTCAGCACTTATCTGCTACGCAAAGAGTGGAGTTGTACAACCCTTGCTTTGACAAAAGTTATTTTATCCTCAGATTCCGGCTTTATGAGCACAATGAGAGTTTGAAAAATGCAATTTATTAAAGCTGAAGCTGCTATTTCCTGCAAAGAAAGGATGGGCTGGGCTCACCTTATCAAAAAAAAAAAATGACATCAGCCTCATCCTCCCAGAAGTTTCCACAGAAAATACATTTTTGTTGCCTTTCCAGAACTCGCTGGTTTTGAACAACAAAGCTGAAATTATACTCAGTGATGCTGTTGGCACAAATGGCGTGATCCATGTCATAAACCAAATTCTGGTCCCATCACATATGCAGGATTTCCCCGTTAAGAAGGTATGTGCAGCTCATTGCCATTCTAAATCCAGGGGCTTTTCCACAGTTACTATTAGATATATAAATCACGTAAGTCAGGAAGAAAAAAGTGATACTAAAAAGACCTTATACAAACATCATTTGACACTGCTGAATAAATTGTTACGTTTAAAATTCATTCGGGAATTAGGTATAGTAAGAACAGTGTAAGAGGACTTCTGCACAGGGCTTTTACAGTGGCTTTGATTTCATAACAAGAAGTGACTTACAGGGCAAAGCAAGCTAATATCTGCTTTTTAAATACCTATATAATGTATTTATTACATAAATTACTGAAATTCCTTTCTTTGTAGGAAAGCCTTAAAATGGTTGCAGCCAAACATGGATACATCCTGTTCAGCAGTTTGCTAGAGGTAAGAACACAAGAGACAGCAGCCATTGGGCAAACGCTTTTTTTTAAAGATCAAAGCATAGACATGGCACACGGCGTCACTGGCAGGATGGTGTTCAGTGGAGCCAAAGGCCTCACAACACAGTACATGACAACTCTGGTCACCACACAGTCCCTCACCCACAGAGGTGGAGGGATGTTAAGCAGATCCACAGCCACCTTTCTCCTCCCCACTCAGCTCTGTCCTACCGCATGTCAAATTACGTGGCCAGGGTTTCATCCAAGTATGACTTTTTGAGCCCAAAGCTGGGCCATCTGCCTGTTTTTCAGTGGGCAGCCTTGGGTGATGAAGCACTTCTGAGAATTCAGTCATGTAACTCAACCTGGGCAGCTCCACTCAGGCATGTGGTTTTTAGAGTCATGGTGTTTCCAGGCAGCCCACAGGACACTGCATCCCATTTATAGCCCCATAGGCTCAGTGCCATTTAAGATGGAGCATTAATCCCCTGCCTCAATTTTTGGTATGTTGCAGAAAAACAACCTTCTTGAGCTGATCAACGATCCTATTCACAAACCCGTCACGCTCTTCTGGCCCACGGACGCAGCTATCCGTGGGCTGCCACAGGAGCAGCAGGACTTCCTCTTCAAGAAGTCCAACACCGACAAACTGGTGCAGTACCTCAAATTCCACATCGTTCGTGATGCTGCGGTAAGCCCTTGCTTTTTAGAAGCATCACCAAGGCCAAGACGCGCAAGCCCAGACACATACATCTTCCCTGTTTCCTTCCCAGGTGTTGGCCTACCAGCTTCTCCACTCCACCTCATTGAAGACCCTGCAGGGTTCCAACCTCAGCATTAGCTGTGGGGATAACAGGGACATTGTAAGTGTTCACTCTGCCGGCACACTTGCCCCTTGCCTGTGCTGCAGGATCCACTCACGCAGACCCCACTGTGCCTGTGCAAAGCCCCCAGAGTCAGTGGCAGTGAAACTCAATTGTTCTTTGCCAGTCCATGCCAACAGCTGCAAAACTGGGGCAGCCACCCCAACAGATTCAGCAAACTAGGTAGTTTGCAGGACTCTTTGGAGCTGTCTTTTTCTCTGTCAGTTACCTCAAAACTGAAATACCAGCATGTGTTAACTTCTCCTACATAGAAATACAAAATGGAAAACCATTAAGATGATCCTGGCTTGGACAGAAGCCCCACAAATGCAACATCTGCATGCAAACTCCGGTTTGTAAGAATGTACAAGCTAAGATTGTAGACATGCACACAGCCTGTTCAGCCAGAGCACTGGCACATTTTTCTTTGCAAATGTATTAGATCATATCTGCCAAGCGTCCCCCTCTGAAAATTTGACTAAGCCTAACCTGTGGACATAGGGCTGGCATACTCTGTCCCCTTCAAGAAGAAAAAGATCTGCCCATCTGTGAGGTTACAGCATACAGCTATAGGAAGCGAGATCCCCAAATTGGTTTCTAGCCCCTACAGCCACCAATGTTACCTACAGGATAGCTTAAAGCACTGTCTTGCATGAAAAGCATTCCTATAGAGAAAGGATTATCCCCAGCTCTCATTCAGGCCCTGGATTCAGCCTGGCCTCAAGGAAGACTGGCTCATGACCCCTCCACCCTATCCCATCTCTCAGGGTGCCCTTTTCCTGAACAACGGACAGTGCAAGATAGTGCAGCGGCAGCTGGAGTTTGACGGGGGCATCGCCTACGGTATCGACTGCCTGCTGACAGATCCCAGCCTGGGGGGACGCTGTGACAGCTTCTTCACTATGGATTTCATGGTCAGTCCCCTTTTTTCATCCTCCACCCTGGGACAGACACAGCCCAAGGGCCAAACCCTGTCCTCACAGAGGCTGAGGCAATGCCCACAGCAGCTTTGGCACTGCTCACATGAAGTCCCACCACTTCAGGCTGGCTTCATCTGCTGCACTGGTTAGAGCTAAAGTTAAGAAGCACAGCATAACACCCAGAAGATACGTAGCAGAAATCCTGCCTCCACACTAAGCAACACACTGGACAAGTGGTTTCAGTTAAGACCAGCATAGCAAGCCCTGCCCTGTTTTCACTAAGAACAGTACCTTACAAATGCAAGCTTAAATTTGAGCAAGGACAGATCTTTCTGTCCTGCTTTTGAATTAATACAAATTCACGCTATGAATTTAGTCATACAGACCGCATTTTAAAAGTTCCCAATCACAAAGGAACAGCGTTGCTGTCCCAACTGCGCAGAGCATTGAGGGCACAAGATAGAGAACTGCCTAGGCTGTTAGCCAGGCTCTCCATCTCTCACATTTCTTGCTTTCACAGAGTTATCCTTTAATACACCTGAACAGGCATTGTTAGCATAGAGGAAGATTCCCCCATGAACTTTGATGGATCCCACAAACAGGACATTTTGAAACCCATTTTGAAATGGTTGAGACCAAATTTACTTCAGTTTAATTTGAATACATGAAAAAATTACCTACAAGTAAAAAAACTTTTATGTAGTCAGTCTTAAAAAAATCTTATCGGAATTTATATTTCAATTACAAAACCAACACTTGTGTGTATCCCATCTTCCGAAGTTACCTCTTCTTTCATGATTTTGTGACATGAAATTAAATAGATATCATTTCCTCAGATCTGGTCAGCGCTTCCCAAGAAATAGCCATTTACCTCTACTCCAAATTAGACATCCAGATCTGATGCAATCCACATCAATATTTGTTTGAAGAATATTCACCATCTCTTCTCTGCTCATTTAAATCCAGAGCAAAGTTTCTTCTTCCAGAATTTACGTTTTGGTATCAAAACTATTTTCTTGCATTTCATGGCACTAAATTAATGCAACTATTTTGTTGTCATTCTCCTCTCTTCTTTCTCTAGATTTTTTATAATCTGTTTCACGTGTAGTAAGCCTACATTCTTCTCTGTTCCTATTTGCTGCTCTCATAAAACAGACTTTTCATCTGTGTCAAATAGCCTTTTGTTGCCACTATTTTAATATACTTTTTTTTTTTCCTTTTCCATTTTGTACAACAGGGGCATTGCGTTAGGTGTTTCAGTAATCCTAAATGCCCACCAGGGACAAAACCAAAGGTAATATATTAAAATTTTGCATTCAAGTGGTCTAACCTGCTCTTCTCTGTACTTCACATAAACACACTAGGGTAAGTTGCTTTGAAAAAACCAGAAGCGAACCCTCAACAGTGAAACCACACTGTTGAGTGATGCTGCAAAGCCTCAGGGACAAAGCTGTCCCTGTGCAAACACCCAGGCCCTAGTGGGGGGACACACTTGCTGGTCTCACACAGCATCCGCTGTAGCAAGTGCTTCAGTTGACTTTGGAGCAGCCCCTCCATCCCCATTAATGGCTCTTAGCAAGTCGGGAATCAGAGAAGGTGGGGACCTCACACCTGCACTCTTCACACATCACATTCTGATTCAATGCACATCAGAAACTATGATTTCAAGAGGAAAAAACCCAAACCTCCACATAGCACTCATCTTCCTATGTTCCCCCCCACCTCTGTGCTGACACATGTGATGCGCAGGAAGGGATCGACTGGTGCACGTACGAGTTCTATGGGCTGCGGAGGGATGGCTGCCGCAGGAACTGCTCCATGGTCATCCACACAGCCAAGTGCTGCAAGGGCTACTTCGGGCCAGACTGCCAAGGTAGGACCCCCCACTCCCCATCGCTGACGCACAGCCTCCCCTAAGAGAGCTGTTTAGCACCCAGCAGGCTGAACTGGGAGAGCGGGCATGAGAAGAGACCAGCTATAAGATGGGGGAACGGACATCAGGGTTGTGACAGAGACACCAGGACGCACCAGAGACACAGTGCGAGATTCCTCAACCACCTGCAAGCACACATACCACTGGTGTAAGCTCAGAAACTGTAGCTTTGAACAGGTGTGAGAGTTTGGAAGGCTTTATCTCCAGCTGTTTATTAGTAGATACTTGACGGGTCTGAATGAGCAAGCAGCCAAGTAACAGCAGCCAGACCCAGGGCTGGAAGGGTCCACAACACCTTTCTGACAGGAGTTGTGAAAGTACATCGAGGAATTCAGAGCAGGAGTCTTGCAGTCGCAAGCGTCACAGCTGCTTTTACACGCCCCAAGAGAGATGCATTTACAGGCCTTTCCCCGTTCAACAATTTTTATAGAACAATAAATAATGAATAGTGGCAATGAATAAACATGCACTTGAGCTAAATAGATGCTTTTTTCTTTTCGTTTTTTTTCCTTTTTTTCCTTTCAGCTTGCCCAGGGGGCCCAGAGACCCCATGCAACAACCACGGCTCCTGCGACGACGGGTACAGCGGGACAGGAGAGTGCCGCTGTAACAGCGGCTTCAACGGGACGTCGTGTGAGCTGTGCTTGCCAGGTCGATACGGCTACAACTGCAGGCGTATGTTTAAGTCTCCTTTCTATGCTGTTGCCCGTGTCACACCTAAACTATTTTGTCAGTGATGGGTTAAGTAAAACAAGAAACGCTTCCCCCTTTCAACGCCAATATTTTTCCCCAAGTGCATCTTCACAGGTCTCAGAAGGGAGGAAGAGAAGTGGAGGGCAGAGACTTATTTAGTTTTCTCTGCAAGGCTTCTCCTATTCTTATATGGTACATAAGTAACAGGGAATGGAGACAGACCCTCCATCAACAAGCACTTTCAACTATAGCACAGCTTCCTCCCCCATCCCCACAAAGGACAAGACACCATTTTAGCAATGCGGTTCCTCAAGGATTGCAGGAGATCAAAACCACACACTACTTTTGTAGAAGAGAAAAAAAAAAAAAAAAGACACTGAGTTGAAGACAGTTTGCAAAGAGGGACAGCAGCCATGAAACTGTTCACATAATTAATTTCACTGTGGGTTTAAATGTAAACTAGTTAGAACCAGGATCAATATCACACTTCAAATTTAAATGTTTTGCCAACATAAAGCCTTCAGATGGGAAGCTATAACATTAACCCTTCCATCCTAACCATGTGTACCTGTAGTGCTCATGATATACATAAGGTGGGGTTTATAAGCTAGACACCCTTGGGGCAGAGACAAGACATTAGGCTTGGATATCAATACTCAAGAGTACGCTTACCTGCAATTTATCAATTTTATAGCACAACACAGCATAAACTGTGCGAGCTGGTACTCTAACCCAAATTGCAGCATCTAACAGAAAAGAAGTTTATAGCCTCTTCTGCCCCTCTGCTCTCGTGAGACTCCACCTGCAGTACTACATACAGCTCTGGGACCCCCAACATAAGAAGGACATGGAGCTGTTGGAGCAGGTCCAGAGAAGGGCCACAAAGACAATCCGAGGGCTGGAGCACCTCTCCTCTGAAGAAGGCTGAAAGAGTTGGAGTTGTTCAGCCTGGAGAGGACATCTGATAGCGGCCTTCCAGTACCTAAAGGGGACCTACAGGAAAGCTGAAGAGGGACTTTTTACAAGGGCATGTAGTGATAGGACAAGGGGCAATGGATTTAAACTGAAAGAATGCAGACTTCTATTAGATATAAGGAAGAAATTTTTTACATTGAAGGTGGTGAGGCACTGGAACAGGTTGCCCAGAGAAGTTGTAGATGCCCCATCCCTGGCAGAGTTCAAGGCCAGGCTGGATGAGGCTTTGAACAACCTGGTGTAGTGCAAGGTGTCCCTGCCCATAGCAGAGGGGTTGGAACTAAATGATCTTTAAGGTCCCCTCGAACACAAACCATTTTATGATTCTTTTTAACCTGCATTTATGTCAGTCAAAAACTAGATAACTAGAGAACGGAACTCCTTTTTAGCAGTACCAGCTCTTCACAGAATCAGTTTCCCCAGTCCCATATAATTTTCCTCTTTAAACAACAATATTTCAGAAAGAAGGATAAAGCAAGAAAGGATGCTACTTCATTACATTATAAAACAGAGAGCTACCAATAATTCCTTATGGACTCAGCATATAAGTTATTGCAGGGCCCAAAAAGCGGAGAAAAAGCCATCCCCTATAGATTAAATCAGTCCCTCATGCTTCAGTTTGCAGAGCACAAGAGGTAACACCTCATGTACCAAAAGAACAAAAGGAATTCAGAAGCTTTTAGTCATAAAAATATCTAAAACCTAAAAAAAAAAAAAATAATAACAGCTAATTTAGCCATGTTTTACAGCAAAGGTCACTCACCTTATATTTAGTTTCCCGGCTCAGTCAGACCTTCTCCCAAGCAGCAACCAAACACTTTCCCTGTCTCTGGCTAAAAGGCTTCCCTACAACCAGCAGCTGTTGCACATTAGGACAGGATCAGGCTGGGTCTTCAGTTCAGTCATTAACTCCTTCCTGCCACAGTTCTTTGTGAAGTTTGTTGCTCTACTACAATGCAGATCAATACTCATTTTTATTTTCAGAGGCACATTGAATGAATGCCAGTTTTAAAATCATAGGAACACAGGACAATACAGGTTGGAAGGGACCTCAGGAGGTCTCTAGTCCAACTCCCTGCTCGAAGCAGGGTCAGCTCTGAGCTAAACCAGGTTGTTCAGGGGCTGTTCTGTCTGGACTTGCAAACCTCCAAGGATGGAAACTGCCCAACCCCTCTGGACAGTCTGGCATACTGCTTGACTGGCCTCATGGTGAAAATCCATGAAGTTAAACTTATCTAAATAATTGCTAATTAATACCATACCTAAACTGATAGTCTAGGTGATGTTTCTCTAGCAGCTCTGTAAGTGATTTCTCTGCATTTGTTTTGCAGCCTGTGAATGCAAGACCAACGGGCAATGTGACGATGGATATTCAGGAACAGGACGATGTTTCTGTGAAACAGGATGGACTGGCCGGCTGTGTGAAACCAAGCTAGGTCTCTGCTTCCATTCACCAGACTCGGTTGCACAAAGCCATGGGTTGATAGCACTTGCAGTTCAATAGAGGTTTTGCATAGAGAAGAGAGAGAAAGGGTTAATAACATCAGAAGCCCTCACTGGAGGCTAAGAGACTCTGCTCTGGACTCTGAACGTATCCCTTCACCTCCCTGTCTCCTCCTTTGTGAAGTGGGAATATAAGTACTCACCTCCACTGTGGAGGGGCTTTGGGCTATGTAAGGGAAGGTATCCCCGAGAGCTCAGCAGGCAAAAAAAAATTTCTTACAGGTTTTTCCAGTTAGCAAGGCTGGTGTGAGGGCTTTTCTTTCTGCATGAAACAAGGGCATTGCAACATAAATAGCATCTTCATCCCAGCCGTTCTGCCTTCCCCGCAGCTCTGCAGCCAGTATGTTCCCCGAGCTGCTCTGCCAACGCCGTCTGCATGGAGAACAACACATGCCAGTGCAAGCCGTTTTACGACGGGGATGGGATCACGTGCACAGGTGAGCTCCCTCTTGCACAGCCTGCTACAGGAAAGCAGATCGTCCCCTCTTGCACATGCACTTGCATGCAGCTACTGTCTGGTGTGAAATGTTGGCTATCAAACCTAACAACTTCCACAATGCAGCGAGTGAAACAGATTTAGGATATATACAGATCAGTATTTTTCTGAAGTAAGCAGTTGGCTTCACCAGGCTTTACTGAGAAAGTATGAGCAAGAAGCGCTCTTCAGTCAGGTTTTGGAGACAGATGGGTTTTCAGCAGTGTTTCACTTACAGCATTTTCTTTGATGAACTTAGGCAAGGCAGTTCCCCAGTAACATCACAGCAGAAACAGTAATTTTTTCTGAGCCAGGTGTCCCACATCCTCTGAAATCACCCTGGCCAGAGCAGAGTCCCCAGATAAGCAGTTCTCATGGGCCATCAAAAGGTGAAGCAGAATTTCTTGGGGGTGGTGCCACATCTTTTAAATCAAGGTTATCCCGACAAGGGCTTCAGAGCCCTTGTTCTTTCGCACAAGTTCAGGAATGCCTTAGGGAACCCAAACACTTTTTTTTCCCCAAACAAGTATTGTAGTACTTTTAATGTGCCTTAAAAATCTGGAGGTTGTTTGTCTTTGTGAAGAACATCCTCTTTAAAAGCAGCCTTTACTCACCTGTGTTTTTTCCCCATCCGTGCAGCTGCAGACTTTTGCAAACAAAACAACGGTGGGTGCCACAAGGCAGCCGAATGCACGCAACTCGGGGTGAAAGTCTTCTGTAGCTGCCAGAAAGGATACAAGGGAGATGGCTTTACATGCCTGCCAATAAATCCTTGTGCTGATGGGTTCAACGGAGGGTGCCATGAGCATGCTGTTTGCACTGTCATAGGACCTGTAAGTTGAATGATTTTAGTCACCATCAGGGAAGTCTGAGGCATTTCTTCCTGGTCTTTTCTCTGTCTGGATCACATTCTGTACCTCTTGAAGTCCCTGTTTGCCAAAACAACCTTTGCATAGCTCCAGCCAACTTTCCACATCAGTTTGGTAGCCTTTCAGCTGAGGAGTGAGAAACAGTTTGACAACTTTGCTCTAGGGAAGGGGATACTACAGCAGATGGGATATTTTGCATGTGTAATTTTTCTGTCCCCTTCGTAGCTCTCCCTAACTGGATATCCCTGTTTGCAGTAGGAGTTTGTTGAACTGAAACTGAATATATTTTGGTAGCTAAACCTAGGGACGGTAGGGAGAATAGTGTCACTTGTTGGTTGGCCAGACTCAGCTTAAAAAGCTCTGCAGCCACACGGTACAAATTCCTTGGCCCGCATGGTCAAAGTTGTTGAGGAAAATTTGTGCCAGTGACTTGATCCAGTGTTTGTCCTGGTGCTTTCAGGACCAGCTGTCCATTCCATTTCGGTGGCTTGCCTGATGTGTCTTCCAGGAGCTATCTAGAATAGCCTTGCTGCTAATCTGTTCCAGCTGCCAACCATCACAATCCCTGCATGTCACAGACTCCTGCTTGGTTTATAGTCCTCAACTTACTACTATCAGCGGACTGCTAAATGCCTTTTGTGTTCTTATGCCCAGTCATTTAAATATCATTTTGATTGGTTTGCCACCCATTTTTGTTAATTTTGTGTCACAGAATTCTCTGATGCATGTTATTGGCTTTGTAGATGGAGTTATGCTTTGCTATTAATTCAGCAGAGCACCCAAGCGCACACATAAATGTTTTGCTTAGGAGAATAAATGTCAGCGTCAGAGTTTGTGATCTGTTGAATCACAGTCGTTAGTAGCAACTTTCCTGTTTGTCCATTCCTGGCTATATAAAGTGCAATTTTTTCAGCGGTTCAGAATGTTGCTTGAAATACCACTTTTATGTCAGTTAAGTACTTGGCTTTGCCTTTTTCACTCTCTCTCTGTCCAGGACAAACGCAAGTGTGAATGTAAAAATAACTACATTGGTGATGGGCTGAACTGCTCAGTGATGCAGCTTCCTCTCGACCGCTGCTTGCAAGATAACGGGCAGTGCCACCCTGATGCTGACTGCACTGATCTCCACTTCCAAGGTGAGGATGGCAAACCGTGCATGCTATGGGACAAGGACATCCTAGTCCCTGTGCCACTGCACTGAAGCCGGTGGGCAGAGTCCTTGTGTCTGTAAGCTCATTCAGTCCTCTACCTGTGTTCGCTTGAAACAAAGAGAAGATTAAAGTTAGAATGTGTGCTTACATACTTTGCAATCAGATTTATAAAGCAACAGACAAAGAGATTCCAGGTAGGAATGTTACCCCTAAGGGATCAATCTGTCTTAACTACATTTCACAAAATTCACGGGTATTTGTGTGGCACAGTTGACTCTGCATCCAGACATAGAAACCGCCTCAGGAAGAGCTGGTTCTTTTCTCTCTCTGCAGATACGACGATTGGAGTTTTCCACTTACAGTCCCCACAAGGGCAGTACAAAATGACTTACGAGAAGGCAAAGGAGGCCTGTGCCAATGAGTCAGCCACCGTCGCTACGTATAACCAGCTGCTGTACGCGCAGAAGGTGAGGTAGCCTCCCTGCGGAGGAGATCCCTGGAGCTGACCTAGCCGCAGCCTAAATGGGGAGAAGGAACAAAGAGGTTGCTCTGGGCTAATAAGCTTCATTTTTCCTCCTTTCCTTTCCCCGTGCCTCAGGGTATGTTTGGCTGGGAGCAATTTTCAGACTGTTTATTAGTTTCACGCCGGCTCATACAGCGCTGACACCAGCTGCCAAGTTCTTTTTTCCAGTGATACTGGGGTGAAACGGTACAGTCAGACTTACAGAGTGTTTCCATGGGGATTTTAGTTATTAGCACTTCTTAAAGAAATGTACACTTCAGAATTATGCTTAGACTAATTCTTTTTAATGTAAGACTTCATAAATATTTTCCCCAAATGCTGTTAAGTTAGCAGATCTATTTCCATATTCTTTTCCTTGAGTGTGTCGTACACAATGCATGGCTGATGTCAGTGGAATGAGAATCACACATTGGGTTTGTAAAACTTGTTTTAGAAAAGTGTATCAGACTGACTATGCCTTTCTGGCTCCTTCCCATCTGTCAAAGGAAAAAGACGCTCACCATTTAGAGACACCTAAATGGCATGAGCTTTAATAAGGCCAAGTGCAGAGTCCTTCACTTGGGGTATAAAAACCCCAAGCATCGCTATAGGCTCGGGGAAGAGTGGCTGGAGAGCTGCCTGGCGGAGAAGGACCTGGGGGTGTTGGTTGACTACCGGCTTGATACGAGCCAGCAGTGTGCCCAGGTGGCCAAAAAGGCCAATGGGATACTGGCGTGTATCAAGAATAGTGTAACCAGCAGGAATAGGGAAGTGATCCTGCCCCTGTACTCGGCACTGGTGAGGCCGCACCTGGAATATTGTGTCCAGTTTTGGGCCCCTCGCTTTAAGAGAGATATTGAGCTCCTGGAGCGAGTCCAGAGAAGGGCGACTAAACTGGTCAAGGGGCTGGAAAATAAAACTTATGGGGAGCGGCTAAGGGAGTTGGGGCTGTTTAGCCTGGAGAAGAGGAGGCTGAGGGGAGACCTGATTACAGCCTACAAACACTTGAGAAGGGATGGTGGGGAGGTGGGGGAAGGGCTCTTTACATTAGTGATGGGTGATAGAACAAGAGGAAATGGGTATAAGCTTAGTCAGGGGAGACTCAGGTTGGATGTTAGGAAGTATTTCTTCTCTGAAAGGGTTGTCAGCCACTGGAATAGGCTGCCCAGGGAGGTGGTTGAGTCCCCATCCCTGGATGTCTTTAAGAATAGGGTGGATGATCTACTTGGGGATATGGTTTAATGGGGATTAGGGATGGTTGGACTCACGATCTCTAAGGTCTCTTCCAACCTAGAATTCTATGAATCTATGAACCTTTTGCAAAATGTGAGGCCGGACTACAGCCAGCGTGTAAACCTTCTGCTGCTCAAGGAGGCTCAGACTGCAGACAGAGCTGCATGTCCCCTGTGCCCTGTACTCTAAATATTTCCTCTGAAGTAGCGAAATCTACAACGGGGCTGGCTCCAGTGCTCCTGGGGACTTACTTTCTGCGTTGAGCTGGTTTGTCAGCCCTTCCCATGCTGACAGAAGGTGGGCTGGCACACAATGGGATTGCACATCCACCTCTGATCCTGTCCAGCTTTGGGAAGCTTTTCCCAGGAAAGTCTCCCTTGGCCCGTATGGAGAGCCACTGACTTTTAGAGGGTCCCCATCTCTGCAGCCCCTTGGCACAGAGCTCAGCACAGGGCAGGCTGCAGGACGGGCAGATGGACAGAGCCTCCACTGAAAGAGGGCTGGCAGGGTGGGTGCTGCCTGAGCACCCCAGAGGGATTGTCTGTTTCATCTGCAGTGCCACAGCCTCACCATCCAGCTCTTGCTGTGTTTTTTCCTTTACGATTATGCCGGCTGCAGGCAAGGTACCACCTGTGTGCTGCCGGCTGGCTAGATGGTGAAAGAGTGGGCTATCCAACCACCTTCTCCTCCCCAAACTGCGGCTCTGGGCATGTCGGCATCGTAGACTATGGGAAAAGAGCCAACCTGAGTGAAACCTGGGACGTCTTCTGCTTCAGAGAAAAAGGTAAAAGGGTCCTCCACTGCATGCCTCTGCACAAATGGAAGCAGCAGCCCAGATTTCAGTTCCTTTGGTTGGCCACAGGCTGCTAGATAGCACTGAAAGAGATTCTGCCTCTTTTTACATTTAAAAAATAACAATAATCTATTGCCTGCAAGTTTTTTTTCAGGCACAAAGCAGCCTAAAGCTTTCTCGAAAAGGGTGTTTGCCCACGCGGCTGTCTCTGTTTGTACCTTCCAGAGGTGAACTGCACCTGCAAGCCAGGCTACGTGGGCGACGGCTTGTCCTGCAGCGGGAACTTGCTGCAAGTGCTGACGTCCTTCCCGACGCTGACAAACTTCTTGTCGGTAGGGCCCACAGCTGGCACAGCTGCCATGGGGTTGTATCTCAGTGTTTGCTTTACCAGCAGGTAACACCACCAGACCAGCAAAGCAAGGTGGAGCGGTCTAAAGCTAGCACCATCAAAATCAGAATTTAGTAGCTTTTTTTTTAAATCACTTGCTCCAAAGAGGTTTGTTTTTTAAAAAAAAAAAAAAAAACTCATGGAAATTAAATGCTACTTCAGCTCTAGTTTAAAGGGGATTCCATGCACAACTGCTCCTGGATTTCTAGGCATCACAAGGAGTGTAGTGCTTCTTTGTAATTGTATCGAGTTGCTGTTGGGGAAACACAAAGCATTAAAAAGGTCCTTTCTTGCCACTTCTCAAATACACATAAGGAGCTTCACAGGCAACAAGGGGCCAGCTCCCTGCAAGTTTAAGATGTACTTGCTGAATGAGCAGCTCAGACTGTGTTTTAATACAAACTTCTTCCATAATGTCTCTCTAGACCTGCTTTGTGGCTAACAACAGAAAGCTGTTTTGTCATTATTTATATGGTCTCATCTTTTCAGCTCCCCACACAGGACCTCCCACTTGCTTTTCAGTAACGCTGGATTTTGTTTCTGCCTAGGACATCATGGCTTACTCCAACAGCTCTAGGAAGGGGAGAGAGTTCCTGTGGTACCTCACAGACCTGTCAGTGCACGCCACTCTTTTTGCTCCAAATGATAGCGGGTTAAGGGAAAATGAGGTCAGGGTTTTTTTTCTTTTTTTCCTTTCTTGTTTTAATAATGCTTTTTAAAAAGTCATTATGGGTTTCTGAATCCTGGTGAAATTTAGATTTTAAAAAAACTAATAAAACCTAGTATGACGTGACTTCTGTGTAATCCCACGCAATTTAAACCGTGTTTTGAAAGAGGCAAGTTCATCGTTTCCATTTCTGTTCCACAGTTAGGAGTGCAAGGGTATCGAGCATTCGAGTCACTACAGAGAATTTTCCATCAGGGATTTTAGTTACCCAGCTATAATGGGTTCTGCCTGAGATGAAGTCTGCTTTGGCTTATTAACATCAAGCACAGTTATTTGAAGAAAGAAGTGCACAGCTTTGGTATTTCCCACAAATACGTTAAAGGCATTTGTTCCTAGCTTCATTTCTATGCTCCTTCCTTCCCTCCTTCCTTCCTTCTTTCCAATTCACATGGGTTTATGCCCTGGCTTGCATCTTCAAGCTGTTTGGAATAGCTCTGAGACTCATCACTTCAGGTCATCATACAACAGAGTAGAAAACTTTGTCCCTCCAGAATCAAGGTACTGCCTGCTGCAGGCAGCTGTCAGAGGCCGGCAGAAACAGAAGATCCCACTGTTCACATCCAAATTTCCCAATTGGGAAATACTCTACCCCGTATTGCACTTGCTGCAGCATTAATAGCAAAGAGGGGAAAAAGTTAACAGGCACTTAGTCTAGGGGTAAATCCAGTGGATTAATGAGGTCAGTTTATGTTCCTTGTATCTTCCTCTCATTTTCAGACTCTTTCTGGGCGAGACATTGAGCATCATTTATCTAATGACAGCATAATGTTTTATGAAGACTTGACCAATGGAACCACTCTTTTAACTCGCTTAGGGGAAAAACTCCTGATTACAAACACCAAGGGCCAGGAACATCAAGCTCCCTCCGGTCAACAGGTACCTTTCTAATAAATTTCCCATCTTCATGCTTTTTCCCTCCTCTTATGCTATACCCTGTAATCAGGTGACACACTGGTCTAGAGAGCAATTTGGTAAAGTTATAGGGTGCAGCAATGAGAAGCAAACTTCAGAAGGCTCTTTCCTGCCTGGAAACTGCAGGATAGCAGCTGGCAAAGTGCAAATTTGCAAGTTCACAAATGGCCAAGCTCTGACCCACAAAACTCAAAAGAAGCTGTTCATGTGGTCTGTGGGAATGGCAGAATGAGGATACAGGCTTGATTCAACCCTTTTCTCAGACTGGCAGGATTATGGGAGACAGCAGTGTGATAGGAGGAGAGATGAGAACACCAGCTTATCCTTAAAGAAAGGTGTTGGCATTTATAAAGTTTCTTGGTAACTTTCTGGGAGAGGCAGGAGACACCAGTACAGCCTTACTCAGAGCAAAAGCAGGTTAGCCTTTAGCAAATGTAGGTTTGCATTTTTAATTACTATTTTTGTGGGTTTTAAATGCAAAAATTGATATCTCTTTTGCAAATGGAAAGAATTCTTTGACATTTTAGTCAAAACACACCCAACTTCTCATTTTTTATTAAGAAAATACTCACTGCCCAAGCAAAATGACCCCCGTGACAGCAGCCCGTTAAGGCTGAGGTTGGGACTCTGCTGTGGGTGATGCGGTATAGCTGAACGTGAAAATAACAAACCCTGTGTCTTTGGGCTTGCAGTTAAAACATGGTCTAGGGGATGGCGCTGGACCCAAGGGAAGTTGAGTGCCCGATATGCCAGCTGTGGTGA
Source organism: Tauraco erythrolophus (assembly GCF_009769465.1). Taxonomy (NCBI): domain Eukaryota; kingdom Metazoa; phylum Chordata; class Aves; order Musophagiformes; family Musophagidae; genus Tauraco; species Tauraco erythrolophus. Next base: position 64,403,475 of record NC_141468.1, on the reverse strand, counting down.
GGAATTTTCACAAGCACCAACAAGAAGGAAACAGGTGCTGCAGGAAGAGGCACACAAATGACTCATCTGTTGCCTCTGCTCCCTTCCTTCTTCCCCTTTCAGGAGAAACTCCTTTTGCATAATAATTACCACGCACTTGATTTGTACTTTTAAAATCATCCTATACTGCAAATCTGGTAGTCACGCTAATAAAGTACACCCTCATGAGGGATTAGGTGCACCAGTACGGGGCTTACCTATATCACTCATTAGCATGCCAGGAGCTCTTTCGGTTCACTTTGGTATGATATTTGGGTTAGAAGAGATTCTCCTTAAAAAAATCCTTCTTTCTTCAGAAGCTGCCAGAAGGAGGCTCCGAGTCCATTAACATAAATCTTGCTTCTGCCCTTCCGAGCTGGCTGGAAATTTGTAGCTTTTCTTCCTCCCTGGAGGACCTGAGCAAGCCCCCCGGCTGCTGCAATGCTCAGCCAAGTGCTGGGGTGGGAAGGAGAGGTGGCAGCCGCTTTCCACACATGCTCCAGGCAGCCAAGCATCTCCCTGTCCCAGCACACCAGGTCGGAGCCCATGAGCTTTCCCCAGGACCCTGGCAGGGCAGTGCAGGGGTGAGGGAGGAGGACACGGGGAATCTCCCACATGGCTCTGCAGTGCCACCATGGCTGAGCCTCTTCCTCCCTGGGCACAGAAAGTCACTGTGTGCTCCAACAGCAGCGTACCACCTCGTGCCAGGGGCAGTGCATGCAGCAGCTCCCTGTTCCACTCACCAAGAAGAAACCGTTTTGCTGGGATGTAATTTAAAGCAGAGTTTGCAACAGTGCAGAACCCCATGAATCCATCCTCCCAAAACATTGAAGAGACTCAGGATCCACTCAAAGCAGTAAAGGACTCTCCTATCAGCAGAATCTAGAGCAGTGTTGGGGTAGAAATGACTGATCCCATCCCTCTCCCTTCTCACATCCCGATGAGCTGCCAAATGGGACCACCTTCCAGCTCTCTGATGCTAGGCCACCAAACAAACTGCAGGCAGCAGCTCCCAGTCAGTGCTGTCCCAGCTCTCTCAAGCCAGCAAACTCAGCGCAAGCAGCACCCTCAGCACAGAAAGCAGCTGTGATGGAGACAAGTTGCAGGCTGCCTGGCACTCAGGAGTAACAGCACTCCTAGGTAGAGCTTGGCACTTGTGCAAACATCACAAAACCATTTTTAAATAACTAAATAAAAGGACAAAGAAATGCCTGAAGGCAACATGCAGGTAAGGATGATGGCTACTTCATGCACAGGAGAGCCATAACAAGCCCAAGCCCATCCCAGGCTGATGTCTAGGAAGGCAGCAGTGGTATGTCCCCATGTGATTTTTCTCTGTTTGTCAGTAACTGATGGGGAAATATTTTCAAGGTTTATTTCAGTCCCAAAGGGAAGAGGGTCAAAGCTCAGCTCTCTGTTCCTCTTTCTCCTGGCAGAGTGAGATCAGATATGTAGACAGAAGTGCTATTGTTGAGTGGGATATAATTGCTTCCAATGGGATAATCCACATCATTTCCAAGCCTTTGAAGGCTCCACCAGCACCTGTAAGTACATCATGATTTTTTGGGGGCAGTGGGAGGTGGCTGTGGCTTATATCACCCCAAATTCATCGCTGATGTTCATATATTACTATTTTCCCTCCCATTTATACTGTTTTGTTTTAAAAGGTTTCTCTGAAAGAAAATTAGAAGTTGAGAACAAGGTGCTAGTGAAACTTATTCAAAATGTTTCTGTCTGAACATGTTCTTTCCACATTGAATTTACAGAAGTAAAAGCTCCATTTTATAATGGAGCTTATCTTTGCAACAAAGGTTTTATAAAGCTCCATTTCAGTTCTTCCAAAAAGATCTTTCGAGCTTCTCAGGAAATTTTTTTACTCTTGGCTTTGCATTCATTTCTATCCAAAACAACAAGGTGCTTTGAAAATTAAGTTATTTTTTGCCTGCATGAATTCCTGCATTAGTCCCAGTTATTCAATTATCTCTCCCATTAGAAAGACCAAAGCAAACCGTGCATGGCAAAATAGCACTGTTCAGAAAGGGGTGCCATCCTTTTCGTGGAAGCAAGTTAAGTTAGCAGCTGCACTGCTTCAAACTGGGATCAAAATGGTACAGGGCCCAGCAGCAGGGAGGCAGGAACATTGTTCTATTTATTTCCCACCAGCAAAGTTTACTGCTTCGTATGACAGGGAGGAAAGCATTCCTTCCACCTGCTCTGCAACCGGGATGTTTCACAAAAGTGATCCTGCCACTTGTAGGAGAGGTGTGCAGTGAGCTCCTGCAGCTCCATTTTTCACCTCAAAACGTTTTCTTTAACAAAGTGCTCAGACACACAGTGTTACTGCTCCCCAGCTCGGTTCCGCATAGGGAGCTCAGTGACAGCTCAACACAGGCTCAAGCCAACCTTGCAAGAAGATCCATTGCTTAGTTAATCTGAAGAACTTCCCTTCTGTCAGGGTAAACTCATTCCGATCCTTCTCTCTATGTGCTGGAGGGGCTTCACTCATGTTTACAGCCCATCCATCCCAGCTCTGATTTTGGAAGTGGCTAACTAGCTGCCTCCTCAGTCCACAAGATTAATCTGATCAATAGCCTATTTCTCACCTTCATTTTGTTCTGAGCAACCCTTTCTCCTTTACAAGACAGCCTTCTTGTTCCTAGAAGCTCAGTAATATGCCTGCACAACCTCGGTTCACAAAATCCCTCGCAGCCTCCTCAGAAGCAGGAAATGACACACTTGGGTAAAAGTGTAAATTACTGCCTGAAATGATTCAAAATAATAGGCAATTTCTCTCAGTCTACAGTAGCATGATATCACGGTCTTTATAATACCTTTCACATGCTAGAGGGCAACTAACTGTTTTCTAATATTTAGCTGTCCAGCTGCCCCATGCAAATTACGTTTTCTAAAAAGAAATAAATGAAGAAGACATATCTGTTAAGACAACAATATGATTATTTTTGCCAGGGTGAGTTTAATAATTAGTTTTCTAGGCAGGAGGCCACAGAGCTAAGGCATCACATGGAAAAGCAAGAGTAACAGCATACAAACCTTTTACTTAGTTCCAGATCCCTCCTCACCTCCCAGATTGCCAGCAGAGAGCACAGTGCTTTGGGGAGACTGCAGCCTGAGTGGCTGCATGCCCTGGGATCCCTCAAACTTATCATCACCCCAAAACTGCCGGTCACCTTCATGACACCCATCTATCAGGCCACAGAGTTGCAGAAGGCAAACCAAAACCAGAGTCTGGAGGCATTTCTCCTCTTTAGATGAAATCCAGATCATGCACGAATTTCTTTCAGTCCTTTACCTACACATTCATTAAAATATTTACAAAATGTTTTATAAAGCTACTTGGATTGGCACTTTACCTGCTTGACTGAAGAATGGTTTCAGGCAAAAGCATGGCATGTTTTGGGGCAAAATGACCTAAAGAAGGCAGGTGTTGGGCCACTGGCGGAGCCCAGCCCTGCACATCCTCCTCACAGTCCTTCTAACCAGCAACGAGACGGGTCTTGTCTCAGATGGAGTTTGGTTTGAGCCCTGGTAAGCAGGGCTAAGAGGACGGTATGGCTGCTGAGAGCTGACAATAACCAACACCTCCCCAGGGCACAAAGCACTGGGGAATAAGCTTGAACCCACCCAGAGCTCTCTAGGGTTTGTAGCACAGGTTTCCAAAGCTGCTCAAGGGCATTTGGTACCCACTTCACCTCCTCAGGCCAGTGAGGTTTCAGCCTCATCATAGCCTCTATAGCCACTCTGAAAAACCTGACCAGAAAAGATCACTTAGGCATACTCTGTAACTTCAAAAACGTAAACAAGATGAAGCTATGCTAGAGCTGGTGTCCAGTACCCTCAAAACAAAACCAAACCAAAACAACTAGCTTGTAATCACTATCAGAGGGCCATACTTAACTGTCTCTAGGGAACATGTACCAGGAAACTCGCGCACAAAAGCAGTTCAGGACTAGGGCACACCTCAGAGGGACACTGCGTGTGCTCAGGTGCTGGAAGGTGACCAATGCCCACCCATAGCTCACTCACCTTCTCTCTTGCTTCCAGGCTCCTCTCCATGCCACTACCGGGACAGGAATATTCTTCGGCATCTGCCTGGTTACTGGAATTGTGGCTTTTATCGGATATTCTTACCTCAGGTTCAGGAAGAGAAATACAGGCTTCCAGCACTTCAAGGTAGGTGGCAGACAGGAACACAAAGCAGGGGGGCAGTGTTACCGAAAATCCGGAATAAGAAACTTATCAACACCAATGGGATGTAGATAAGCAGACACTTCTTTATTGCGGCGCCGGGTGCACGGGGGATATCTCCTCCTAGCGTGCGCACCTTGCACCAAAATTAAACTTCTTATATAGAGCTTACACATGCATAAACAAATTATTTCCCGAAAATCATTAGCATATTCTTCTCCTATTTCCGATTCTGCGCAATAAAATTTAGAATCATCTGGAAATGAGTCTGGGGTATAATATGGGTAGGTGGTCTATGAGTCGGTGGTCGCGATCTCCCCCTGCCGGAATTACATTTTGCTTAAGTTCACAGTTTCTGGTAATTACCTCATGGTTTCTTGGCAAGTACCCATAACTCGTTAAGGCTGGCCTTCTTCATTCTCATTAACCCAAACCTTGATAGCTACATGCATTCTTCTAGTTCTATGTAAGTATCATAAATCAATTGGTAGGTCAACTTGTACTCGTTATCTACTTTCTACATGATTCTAACTTATCCCTTTGGTCTTGGTACAGGATTATGCAAAGGCTTTCATAGCAGCATCTGGTTACTGTACGAGCATACTTTTCATTGAAATATTTCTTATAGCTTTATATTATTAAAATCAATTGCAACCTATATTAATCACAAACTATTGATTAAATTCTAATTACTAAAATTCTAGGTATCAGTAACATTTCCCCCCTTTGAAAGTGTTGAAAACTATTTCAATACTTTCACCACTTTTATCTTTACTGCTTAGCACTTATTCATTATCATTTTCAAAGCTAAGATTCGTTTCAGCATAATTTGGTGGTAAACTTTAGTCTGGTGGAATAGTAGGTAACTCTCTCATGATTCTGCGACCGATTGCAATTCTGTTAGCAAACTGTTTCTTCAAACAAGTATATAACAGCATGATCATCAGGAAGACAATTAGCAACAGAAACAGAGTTTTAATCAAAGATTGGATCCAAGAGCTTAGATTCCAGCCCAGCCCTTTGAAAATTTTTCCTATCCAGTCTTCCGACATGTCTTCTCGGATTGATTCTGTTTCTTTTTCAATTTTTCCTAGCAAATCCAAGTCATGCTCTACATCCTGAGTAACGTTTGGAATGTGTATACAGCAGTGGTCTAATTTATCCTTGAGATATCCACATACTCCATGTTCTTTGAGTAGAAGCATGTCTAAAGCCATTCTATTTTGAAGTGTCATTCTAGATGTTGCCTGCAATTGAATGTTCAATTCTTTGAACCCTTTCTTTGTAACATTTGCTAACTTTTCTACTTGACTTGTCAAATGATACAGCCATTCTCTGTTTCTATATGAGGCTATAGGATTTAGAAGAGACTCAAGGGCCCAGCTGATTTTTAGTCCTGTTGATGGTTCGTTCCAAGTGTCATCTGTTTCAGACCTTTTAGTTCGTTTTAGATTTAGCTTTTCTAGGGGTCCTTTAAATGGTGATTTTTTCCAAATTGGACACAATGTTGGCATGCCTAAGGTAATTTGTTTAACTTTACCATCTAATGGTAAGTGAGTTGTCCAGGTCCCATCATTTAATGCCCAAACCAAGTGTCCAGGACTTTGGATCGTACTATTTTTACAACTTAGGAATGTTCCCTTTTTAATCTGATAATCTGCAGTCAATTGAAGATCGTTTTTGAGTCCTCGACAGAAACACCCATACCTCACTGCAGCTGCTAAAGGGGGAATTTCTTGTATTGCTTTACTTACGGTACTACAATTGTAAACTTTTTCACATTTCCACCAAGATACTGAACTCCCTTTTTCTCGTGACGTAGTTCCTCTATCTGTCACTGTTGGCCAAACTGAATAAACTGACCCTACCCATGTAAAACACCAAGGGGTTTTTGCCATGTATTGAAATTGGGAGAATATAGCCATGGACCAAATTGATTCCCAAGTAAGTTGTTCCTTTTGTGAAGTTTGAGTATTTTCTTCACATTCCCATTTCAGTATTATGCGGCTTGTATTTTTCCTTATTGGTTCATCATAAAAACACCATCCGTAACCATATCCTGAATCTAGTCCTGTCCAACCACCACTAGTGTCTACAAAGTTTGAATTCAATAATTTTCTACACTCAGCCCTACTTCCTGGGAACTTCCATTGTTTTCTAATATATCTCACTTGTTCATACCATTGAGTCACTGGCTTTTGTTCACAGTGAGTGGTCTCATTTTTATGTTCTGGATCAGTCAAATTCATGGTTAAGATTCCCCATGGAATAGATTCACCTGCTGCCCTTGGTATTGGCAAGCAAGCAGTAATCTGTGTAACATTCTGTAAATTGGCAAATCCTTTAATTAATCCTAATATCAAATTTTCCTCAGGTGATTGTTTGGGAATTTCAATCACTTGTTCTGTTTCTAATTGTCTTTTGTTCCTACTCACCAAGTCAGCCCACGGTTTCACCAGTACTACCTTCCAGCATAAGATCCAAAGAACAATTGAAAACGGATATGAGAATTTAGACATGTTTCAAAGTCAGTTTCAAAGTCTCTGGGTCATGATTCACAATTTTCCAGGGTGTTGGTGCTTTCTTCACTCGAGTGTAATGTATCCAAGCTGTAGATTCTGCAATCTTGACTGCTGTAAAGGTTGTCAACAATATTTGGAAAGGTCCTTTCCAGCGCTCCTGCAGAGGTTCAGAAGTCCACGTTTTTACGTAGACATAATCTCCTGGTTGGAAATCATGCACTGGAGTGTCTAAAGATAAAGGTCGATTCCAAATCACAGCACTCCGAATTGCAGCCAAGGTTTTCCCTAGAGAAAGCAAATAGTTATATACATCTTGTTTTCCTTTTACATGCATATCTGGATTTGGTTCCGGGGATTCATAAGGTTTTCCGTACAACAATTCATAAGGACTGATAGAGGTTCCACTCTTTGGCTGTACTCTGACTCGAAGTAATGCCAAAGGTAATGCTTGAGGCCATTTTAAATTTGTTTCTTGACAAATTTTACTTATTTGTCTCTTTAGAGTCTGATTCATTCTTTCTACCTTTCCACTGGATTGTGGCCTCCAGGATGCATGTAAGTCCCAGGCAATGCCCAGTACTTTGCTAACGCTTTGGACTACTTCAGCAACAAAGTGTGGACCTCTGTCAGATGAAATTCCAATTGGAACTCCAAATCTTGGAATTATTTCTTGTAGTAACCATTTTACTACTTCTTTTGCTTGTGTGGTACGACAGGGAAGGGCTTCAGGCCATCCTGTAAAAGTATCAACCCCCACCAGGACGTACCGGTACCCATTCTGTCTAGGTAATTCTGAGAAATCTACTTGCCAGTAATCTCCAGGTTCTGTACCAGATTTTAACTTACCCATGTGGGCTCTTTTCTTGATTACTGGATTATTTTTCAAACATATTTCACATTTTGCAGTTATCAATTTAGCTAATCCTAGCATTTTAACTGATACTACCTGTTTCTGTAAAGAAGTTACCAAAGCTTCTACTCCCCAGTGACATTCTTGATGCTTTGTTTGAATTATTTCTCTCATCAAAATAGGTGGAATTACTACTTGTCGACTAGGGGTTACCCACCATCCAGCTAAGTTTTTCTTAGCGTTTAATAATTGGCCTAACTTATCATCTTCCTCTGAATATTTTGGCTTTTCCCTAGGAAGGGCTACTGTTTTGGAGGGAATTAATGCCATTTGGAATGCTTGTTTCTTTGCTACTTTCTTTGCTGTTCTGTCAGCTAAATTATTTCCAACAATTTCTTTTGTATTTCCAATTTGGTGTGCTTTACAGTGCGTGATTGCTACTTGTTCTGGTTTCTGAACTGCTTGCAGTAATTGTAAAATTTCATTCTGATGCTTAATGTTTGATCCTTGAGAGGACAATAATCCTCCTTCTTTCCACAGAACTCCATGGACATGCACTACTCCAAAGGCATACTTGGAGTCAGTCCAAATGTTCACTTTCTTCCTTTCACTTAATTCTAGGGCTCGAATCAGAGCAATAAGTTCTGCTTTTTGGGCGGATGTGGTGCTGGTCAATGCTCTGGCTTCTATAACTGTGGTGTCTGTTGTTACCGCATATCCAGCGTATCGGACTCCTTGTTCCATAAAGCTGCTGCCATCTGTATACAATTCCCAGTCTGGTCGCTCCAGTGGTACATCCTTCAAATCTTCACGACTGGAATAAACATACTCGATAGTAGCCAAACAATCATGTTCCAGTTGTCCTTCTTCCTGTGTGGAGTTTAAAAACACTGCAGGATTTACCAGGTTAGTTGTTCTTAGAATCACATCATCCTGTTCGGTTAGTACCACTTGGTATTTTATCATCCGGCTTGGGGATAACCAATGACCCCCCTTTTGTTCTAAAACAGTTATCACCATGTGTGGGACATAGACCGTTATTGTCCTTCCCAAAGTCAATTTGCGAGCTTCCTGTATCAGCAGCACTGTTGCTGCCACCGCTCGCAGGCAACTTGGCCATCCTTTACTCACTGTGTCCAGTTGTTTGGAGAAGTATCCAACAGGTCGTTTCCAACTGCCCATCTTCTGGGTCAGCACTCCCAATGCAAGGTGTTGCCTTTCATGGACAAACAACTGAAAGTCCTTAGTCAAGTCTGGAAGTCCTAAAGCAGGTGCTGACATCAAAGCACGTTTTAATTCGATAAAAGCTTTTTGTTGATCTGGTCCCCACACAAAAGGAGAAATCTTTTGGGCTTCGTACAGAGGTTTAGCAATCAGCCCGTAATTCATGATCCAAAGGCGACACCACCCAGCCATTCCCAAGAATGCTCTGAGTTCATGAATATTTTCTGGTTCAGGTATATTGCAAATAGCTTCTTTTCGACTTTTTCCCAATTGTCGCTGTCCTTTAGAAATTTCAAAGCCCAGATATATTACAGTCTGGCAAGCTATTTGGGCCTTTTTCCTGGATACCTTGTACCCATTTAGTCCCAGAAAGTTCAAAAGATCTATTGTTACCTGGATACAAGTTGACTTCTCCTCTGTAGCAATCAGTATATCATCCACATATTGTAGCAGTAGATGTCCAGGCCTTGGTTTCTCTTGTTTCCATATCTCAAGTTCTCTGGCCAGCTGATTCCCAAAGATTGTCGGACTGTTTTTAAATCCTTGGGGTAGCCTTGTCCATGTTAACTGCATCTTTCGTCCAGTCTGTGGATTCTCCCACTCAAAAGCAAACAGTTTTCTATTTTCTTTTTCCAAGGGTATACAAAAGAAAGCATCTTTTAGATCAAGCACTGTAAACCACTGATAGGTCTCTTTTAACGAGGTTAGTAATGTATATGGGTTTGCTACTACTGGGTAAATATCTTTGACTATTTGATTCACTGCTCTTAAATCCTGTACCAGCCGGTATTCTCCGGACGGTTTTCTGACTGGTAAGATAGGAGTATTGTATTCAGATTCACATTCCTCTAAAATCTTATACTTCAAGAACTTGTCAATTAATTTCTTCAATTCTTGTCTGATTTCTGGTTTAATTGGATATTGTTTCAATTTAACTGGTTTTGCCCCTTCTTTTAATTCTACTTTAACAGGCTCTGCCAGTTTTGATTTGCCAGGGATATCTGTTTCCCATACTGTGGGAATCACAGCAAAATCTACATCCGAAGGTATTTCTTGTACTTCGGTTGTTTCCTGAATCATCAGAATTTCACCTGTTTTTGATTCCGGTATTTTTAAGAGAATCTCTCCTTCTTCAAAACTAATCTGAGCATTTAATTTAGACAATAAATCTCTTCCTAATAAGGGTACTGGACATTCAGGTACATACAAAAATTCATGGGTAATTATCTTTTTCCCAAATTTTAAATCCAGGGGTTTCAGGAACGGTCTGCTTTCCTCTTTCCCTGTGGCCCCTATAATATTTGCTGTTTTTGTTCCAATTTTTCCTTTACAGGTGTTTAATACTGAAAATGTTGCTCCAGTATCCACTAAAAATTTAACTTCTTTTTCTCCCAGCTTAATTACAACCAGAGGCTCAGCTGGGTTCCCCTCCGGTCCCCTTCAGTCATCTAGCATCATGATTTTAGCCATTTCTTGCTGAGCATTTCCCTTTCTAGGGCAGTCTCTTTTCCAATGTCCCTCTTCCTTGCACAAAGCACACTGATTCATTCCTAGGGGAGTGTTAAAATTCCTGCCACCACCGTTCACAAATCCTCCTCTTCCACCGAATCCTGAACCTCTTCCTCTGCCTTGTCCTCTATTCACTGTTCCTGTCATGACTGCTAGCAGCCTGTTTTCCCGAGACTTTCTTTCCTCCTGTTCTCTATTGTTATACACCTTCCAGGCTGCTTCCATCATCTTATTCAAACTCCTAGAGTCTTCTCCCTCTAATTTCTGAAGTTTCTTTCTTATGTCTGGTGCTGATTGTCCCATAAAAATCAAAGCCAATTGTATTTGTGCTGCCTCAGTTTCCACCTTTAAATCAGTATATTTCCTGGCAGCTTCCTTCAATCTCTCCAGAAACACTGAGGGAGATTCATTTTTATCCTGCCTTACTTCATATAATTTAGACCAATTCAAAGATTTAGGCATAGCATGTTTAATTCCGTATAAAATCCATTTCTGATACCGACTCAGTCTCTGTCTCTGCTCCGCATTATTTGGATCCCACTGCGGATCCCCAGATGGAAAATTCTGTTCTAAAGTTCCAGTCATATTTTCATTCAGAACTGCCGCTTCAGCCTGTGCTCTACCTGCTTTCAACACCATTTGCTTTTCTGTATCATCCAATAAATTATCTAAAACCACCTGCAAATCACTCCAGTCTGGGTCCTGCGTTCTAATTATAGTATCCACCACTCTTCCTACCCTTTCCGGATCCTCTCTATAAAGTCCGGCTGCCTGTTTCCAAGCCATCAAATCGGTAACTGAAAAAGGCACCTTTACATACACCGGCCCATTGCTACCAACTCCCTGCCGCAGGGGAGCTATTGTGTGTGTCTGCTGCCGAGTTCTCCGAGAAACAGGAGTATGAATTACAACCTCAGAGGGACCCTCCTCAGCATCCTCAATACCACTGCTTTCTGGTTCTTGCATCTGTTCCCGATATTCTCGACCCCGATTTCTTTCTCTCCTAGGAGGAGATATATCTAATTCTGGTCCCTCATCAGCTTCAGGAATAATCCTCTTTTTCAAACAATCCTTTCCAATATCACATGTTGTACAACACTTTTTCCCCTTTTTATTCCCTGTAGCAACAGCCAATATCAGACCATTTCCATCAATCAGTCTGCACTCCTTCTGCCAATCTTTTCTTTGCCTTAAATAGAAAAACAAATCTACATAAGGTATTTCATCCCATTTCTCTTCCCTTCTACAAAACAGCATTAACTGAAAAATAGTGTTATAATTCAAAGTACCATTCACAGGCCATACTTCTTGATCTTCTAACGTGTACAACGGCCACCAATGATTACAATATTGAATCATTTTGTTCTTTCGCAAATCATCTCCTATATCTCCCCAATGTGCTAACAAACATCCTAATGGAGAAGTTTTCGGGATTTTGTCATTTGTAGCCAAATTACTCGCACTTTTACTTTTAAACAAACGAGTTAACTTAGATGCCATGATATAATTGTTTTACAGTACAATATACAATCACTCAAATCTGTCGCTTTGTTCTTCTCCGACTGCACCCCTCGCGGAATAGCAGGACCACGGATCCGAACTCTGCACTCGCTTCGTGTTCAGTTGCACGTCTCTTTCTCACAGTCACACTCACACAGTTCTGCAATTATTACTTTGAATACAAGTATGTAACACAATAAACACAAAACTCAGCGCCTCAGTACCCAGTCAAGACAAACAATTCCACAATATAGCACACAAGAAAACTTCTAACTTACGTTAGAGGCACAACTTATAGAACACTATAGCTAGCATATAGGTTCCAAGTCTCCGCTATGTCCAACCCTGCAATAGCTTTCGCTTATGGCTTACGGGCAGACGCCCAGGCTTCCACTCCACGAGGATCCTCTGCCCAACCCTGCGCAGCTTTCACCGCGACTGACAGGCAGGCTACAGCGAGGGGACTCGAACCCACTCGCAGTGGGACTCGAACCCACTTTCCAGAGGCGGGACTCGAACCCCCTCTATGTGGTGGGACTCGAACCCACTCACAACGGTGGGACTCGAACCCACTCGTTTAAAACAAAAGAAGTGTCTTACCCAAAATCCAGGGGACGTCGCGAAGAACCTTACGGATCGGGGATCGATGGGTGTCCCCGAGAAATCCTCGGTGCCGGCTGGAACCGATCAGGTCCCCGACTCCTCTGGTCTCCTTCAGCGAGGTCCCATCTGGGTCGCCAAAACTGTTACCGAAAATCCGGAATAAGAAACTTATCAACACCAATGGGATGTAGATAAGCAGACACTTCTTTATTGCGGCGCCGGGTGCACGGGGGATATCTCCTCCTAGCGTGCGCACCTTGCACCAAAATTAAACTTCTTATATAGAGCTTACACATGCATAAACAAATTATTTCCCGAAAATCATTAGCATATTCTTCTCCTATTTCCGATTCTGCGCAATAAAATTTAGAATCATCTGGAAATGAGTCTGGGGTATAATATGGGTAGGTGGTCTATGAGTCGGTGGTCGCGATCTCCCCCTGCCGGAATTACATTTTGCTTAAGTTCACAGTTTCTGGTAATTACCTCATGGTTTCTTGGCAAGTACCCATAACTCGTTAAGGCTGGCCTTCTTCATTCTCATTAACCCAAACCTTGATAGCTACATGCATTCTTCTAGTTCTATGTAAGTATCATAAATCAATTGGTAGGTCAACTTGTACTCGTTATCTACTTTCTACATGATTCTAACTTATCCCTTTGGTCTTGGTACAGGATTATGCAAAGGCTTTCATAGCAGCATCTGGTTACTGTACGAGCATACTTTTCATTGAAATATTTCTTATAGCTTTATATTATTAAAATCAATTGCAACCTATATTAATCACAAACTATTGATTAAATTCTAATTACTAAAATTCTAGGTATCAGTAACAGCAGCACTACCCCAGACGCAACACACCTCCTAAACTCGCAGCCTCCAATTTCTTCTTGCACTTTGTTAAGCTAGAAATGTTCCCCATTGCTTCCCACTTGAACTATGCAGACTAAGACACGGAGAAAGTGGGGAAGGCTCACACGCCTGTCTTGGGCACGAGCTTACATTTGCTTACGGCTCTCCCAGACTGCTCCCTCCAGGGTGCCCGACGGGCTCCTGCTCTCACAGACACTTCCAACACCAAGCACTGGCCAAAAGCTTATTTAACTGCACAGCACCAGGGCAGAAGTCTTTGCCTCACCAGAAAGCTCACCCTTAGGGAAGGGGGTAATTGCAACCACTGAAAGGGCACCGGTTCTCTTCCCCCTCCTCCGTGGCATCGCTAATAATTTTGCTGCTCTGGAGGTTGAAACGTTTGATAGGAAAAAGGCCAGATTCAAAAGACAAGCACGTTGAAATGATTGTCAGGATTGAAAAGTGCAAATTTTTATACTGATGTGCTCTCCTTCTTGCTTGCTTTCTCTTAGCTAACCTTTCTAGCCTCATGTAGTACCATGAGGATGCAAAAACAGCTAGTAAAAGCCAAGCTACGCAGAGATGAGGAATGACAAAAAAAACCATTACAAGAGAATCAATCCAAAAGAAAGTCTACCTGGAAGTAGCCAGAAATCCCTTCCTAGCCTAGCCCTGCATTAACACGAATCATCTTTTGGAAACAAAAAACAGGAGCCATGAGCCAGGGGAAACACTTGTATTTATATATAGTTGCAATGAGAGCGCTCAGGACCAACAGGTGCCTTATACCCCAGACACAACATCAGGGCAACATTTCCTCTCCTGCTATTTGCTGAGGCTTAAAAATAATAAAGGAGAGGAAAAAAAAGAAAAGATACCAGTGTTAACTGATGAGAGATAATACAACCCAGAACAGAGTTCATGCCCAGAGATGCTGATTTAGATGATAACGCCCGTTCAGTCACAATATTGCACCAGTTGGTAGGGAAGCTTAAGTGCCCCACTTGATGCTCTGTAGGAGGATGGATTTTAAGCAGGTTTGTGTGATTTTATGTAGTCAAAAGATGACACTGACGTAACATCGCTGGACAAGTCACAACCTTCAAATATCACCAACCCCTCATATGAAAGTTCTTCTGCACTGACTCCACCAGAACCTACCTACGACCTTTTCTCAGTAAGTGTTCATTTTTATTTGAGATTGAGACACAAGTAAAATAATGGCAAGAGGGAATGACTTTATGAAAGGAAAATGTCTAGTTATTAAAAAAAAGGAAAAACACCATTTAATTTCCTGTCTTTCCTGTCTCACCACTGCTAGAAATTGGATAGTCTCACTTGTAGCAAAATTGAGGCTGTGGTCTACAGTCGTATCTCAAGTCTACCTTCAAAGAGAATTGAATTAAATTGGACTTCAAATGCTACTGGATGCTAATAGCCCATCTATACAAACTTAAAAAGCCTTGAAGCTAGTAGCCCATCTATACAAACTTAAAATTTTGTCTTGCCTTCTTGTTGCAAACGTAGCTGAGCGACATGCCAGAACTCCAAAGAATCTGAAACGCAACAGGAAGGGAGCTGGGAATCAAGGGAGGGGAAGACTGAGTAAAGCCAGAGTATCTGAATAGCTTCCAGTAAAAAACTTGTTTGATGCAAAAATGTCAGCTGCAAACTCTGCCATCTGTATGGACAAATTTGCCAAAAAGTTACTTGCATTTCTTAAAGCAATGTTGAAGTCTGATTTTCTTTTTCTTCTATTTTATAGGATTCGGATGACCAGCAGCTTGTGATGAGTGGCCCTCATGATCAGAATTAAAGATTGAATTTGGCATTAGTCAATTATAAAACACATTTCTATTTACACTTATTGCGAAAAAACAGCACCTATGTGTTTCAGGGAATAAAATCTCATTATGAATTAAAAACCAAAAGAGCACAGCTTTGTTTAAGATGTAGTCTATAGAGTTCACAGTTACCAACCTCAGAAACGTTGGCTGTGTCTGAGCAATACCAACTATGAGTGTCAAATGCAAAACTGAGTCCCAACTAACCTACCCAGAAGCAAACAGACACCTCTCTGTGAGAAGCAGACGACTTTCACTAGCCTGCTATTCAACTGCTTTTATTCTTCTTCACAGACTTCAAAATGGACTCAAACACACAGGGCTGCCAGCTTGGCAAATATCCTAAATTTAATAGTAGTGCAGCTCTAAGCTTGCATCTTGTCTCCACTACAACTGGCAAGCGTGAAACAGAACATGTGTTAAATTTGTATTTCTAAACTTCAGGGATTTTTTGCTGGTATACTTACTTGTAAGAACTCCAGCAGTGGGAAACACAACCATCCTGTATGCTCTGTTTGCCTCCTCTAGCTTTTCTTTCCTCCTACTTGACCATGTTTTGTTCACATCTCACCTCACTGTACAAAGGGAAACAATAATTGTAGCAGCTTTAGCAAGAAATACAGGGGATATGAGAACATTCGAATAGTAATCAATTTTTACTTCTAGAGTCGTAGAATGGTTTGTGTTGGAAGGGACCTCAAAGATTATCTAGTTCCAACCCCTCTGCCATGGGCAGGGACACCCTCCACTACACCAGGTTGCTCAAAGCCTCATCCAGCCTGGCCTTGAACACTTCCAGGGATGGGACAGCCACAACTTCTCTGGGAAACCTGTTCCAGTACCTCACTACCCTTACAGTGAAGAATTGCTTCCTTGGATCTAATCCAAATCTACATTATTTCAGTTTAAAGCCATTGCCCCTTGTCCTATCACTACAAGCCCTTGTAAAAAGTCCCTCTCCAGCTTTCTTGTAGGCCTCCTTTAGGTGCTGGAAGACTGCTATAAGATGTCCCCGGAGCCTTCTCATCTCCAGGCTGAACAGCCCCAACTCTTTCAGCCTGTTCTTCATAGGACAGGTGGTCCAGCCCTCTGATGATCTTCACGGCCCTCCTCTGGACCCGCTCCAACAGGTCTATGTCCTTCTTTTGTTGGGGGCCCCAGAGCTGAACACAGTATGCCAGGTGGGGTCTCACCTCTCTTGACCTGCTCGCCACGCTTCTTTGGATGCAGACCAGGATACAGTTGGCTTTCCAGGCTGCAAGTGCACACCGCTGTCTCACGTTGAGTTTCTCATCGACCAACATCTCCAAGTCCTTCTCCTCCAGGCTACTCTCAAACCATTCTCTTGCCCAGTCTGTACTTGTGCTTGGGATTGCTCCGACCCATGTGCAAGACTTTGCACTTGGCCTTGCTAAACTTCATGAGGTTCTCACAGGCTCACTTCTCAAGCCTGTCGAGATCTCTCTGGATGGCATCCCTTCCCTCCAGTGTGTCCACCACACCATACAGCTTGGTGTCATCAGCAAACTTGCTGAGGGTGCACTTGATCCCACTGTCCATGTTGCTGACAAAGATGTTAAACAGCACTAGCCCAAATACCAACCCCTGAGGAACACCACTCATCACTGGCCTCCACTTGGACATCGAGCTGTTGACTGCAACTCTTTGAGTGTGACCATCCAACCAATTCCATATCCACTGAGTGGTCCATCCGTCAAATTCATGTCTCCACAATTTAAAGACAAGGATGTCACGTGGCACAGTGTCAAATGCTCTGCACAAGCCCAGGTAGATGATGTCAGTTGCCCTTCCCTTATCCACCAACACTGTAACCCCGTCGTAGAAGGCCATCAAATTGGTCAGACGTGATTTGCCCTTAGTGAAGCCATGTTGGCTATCACCAATCATCTCTTTTATTTTCCATGTGCCTTAGCACAGTTTCCATCAGCATCTCCTCCACCATCTTGCCAGGCACAGAGGTGAGACTGACTGGCCTGTAGTTTCCTGGGTCTTCCTTTTTTCCCTTTTTAAAAATGGGGGTTATGTTTCCCTTTTTCCAGTCGGTAGGAACTTCACCAGACTGCCACGACTTCATCTGCCAGTTCCCTCAGGATGCATCTCATCAGGTCCCATGGACTTGTGCACTTCCAGGTTCCTTAGATGGTCTTGAATCTGATCTCCTACAATGGGCTTCTATGCTGTGTTGTCCCTCCAACAGATATCGGGGTGGCTGAAGTCCCCCATAAGGACCAAGGCTCACGAATGTGAGGCTGCCCCTACCTGTCTATAGAGGGCCTCATCTGCTTGGTCTTCCTAGTCTGGTGGCCTGTAACAGGCCCCCACTATGTCACCTGTCCCTATCCTCCGTTCAATCCTGAACCATAAGCTATTGGTCAGCTCCTCGTCCATCCCCATACTTCAGCCATTTTTGTGAAAAACAGACAATGAAAATGAACGTACCCTTGCCATGTCATGTCCACGTTCAGTTTTTTAGGTCTGAAAGGAGCAGAAGCTACCCACTTGTTCGCATATCATATTCTTTACCAAGCACGTTAACATTGCCTTTCAACCGATGCACACCAATAACAACTGCGATTTTCACCATACCATAAACTCAAGTTTGATCCACTTTTGTTTCCTTCCCTCAAAACATTATTATCATAGCAAACTGTGAGAACACTATAGAAACCACAAAACAGCAGGAAAAGCAAGATTTTCTTGCTGGCAGCAGTAATGCTCCCCTACAATATGCTTCCTGGTGTCTACCACGTGTGGGGGGACAGGAGGGAAGGTGTCCCTGCAGGAAAGCGTTAGTTATCGCTGAGAGCAACCCCAGGATGCCTCCCACCACAACAAGGTATGCAGGCAAATCCAGGGTCATTGAACGCAGCAATCATGCACAACCAAGGGGATCTAACGTGTAAATATGCCTGGATGAAAGAGCCAGACTGAAGTGATTTCCTCAACTCCTTCCCTTGCCCCCCTGGACATGCCTGCTTGTTTTTACCTGCAAGATAATAAAAAATTTAGCACACACACACTTGAACGCACGCACATACACATTTAGGGGAGTTTTCCCCAGAGAGCTCTGCAATGAATACAACTCACGTTCTTTCCTTCTCCCCAGTAAACCAAAATATTAAAGCTCATAGGGACCAGAGATAAAGTCCAAGCATTTATTTTTTAATAATCATTATATATTTTTATCACAAAAAGTTCCACCGTTCATTAAACTCTTCTTTTAGTAACAGACTATTCTCTTCCAAGTTTTTGACAGAACAGAATGAAAATTTCTTCTTGCTTTGGTGTTCAAATGAACTATACTCCCAAAATGAATATAAAGAGACACTGCCCTTTAAACATGCCCAAAAACATCTTTGAAGTCAGTAACATAACAAGGTTAAAATAAGTAATGCAGAGAGCGCCAAGGTGAAATCATTACAAAAACGTAAGACATTTTTAAAAGTTAAAGAAGAGCATTCTAGCACTGAAAAATAAATAATACATTTAAAAATTCTCACTTAAATTCATATTAGATATAGTTGGGTCATATTAAAGGAACATAACCCTCCTATAATTTTCTTTTCATGCAATGTTGTTTATTTCAAGAAGTCATGCAATATAAACAAGATTCTACTTCAGCTGGCTGTTGTAACATAGCTTTGTACAGAAGCTGATTAGTAAGTTAAAAGAAAGGAAGGAGGAGAGGAGAAAATAATCTTGAAACAAAATATGTATTCTGTGGACAACATCATCCAACCCAAGTAAACTGTTCCTGCTTAACTCAGGAAAATTCGGCAAACAAACTGACTCCTAGCCAGCTTTAAAAGAAGAAGCATCAGAGTTATAACCAACAAAACATTAACAAATTCAATAACGCAGAACCGAATAACACAGTATTGTTATTTGCTGGGAGTAAGATGGAGAAAGTACAGTGGTTCGGGGTTGGGTTGTGTTGTTTTGTTTTTAAACAGCGCATTGAAATCTCTGGAGCATGAGAGGTGCTACACACATGTAACACCAAGTTCGGTTCTAGCCGAGCATTAGGATAAAGAACTGAAGGCAAATCGGGGATATTTCCATCCTCATATTTCATTAAGTTATGCTGAACAGTTCTCGCACAGCCTCACCAAGTCTCCTGATAAAGCCAAACTAACTTCCTGCAAAACTTTATCTTTTTCTTCCAGCTAAACTGTCTGATGAACTTACTCATTTCAAGTATATCCATCTATCTAAATACACACACTTCAGAAGTGTTGTACGTCAAGTTTGAAACCCAAGCACAAGAAAACCATGAGCTTAAAATCTCTAACCACCTCTGAGGACTTCAGACTGATTTCAAGCATACAGGAAAACTACTCAGGAAATTGTGCGGGCTAGATTAGGATACATTCTTTACTTCACAAAGATGCTTTTAAAAATATCATAGATACTGCATCTGAAATTCAGTCTAGGTACTAACGCAGACAGGTTTAAAAACAACAACAAAAAAGAAACAAAACAAAACACCCCAAGCAATAACAAAAACAAGAAAACTTTTGGTCACCAAAAGTTTGTTTACCTGACAATCATGGTAGGGAGCAAGTGATATCCCAAAATGAAGTGAAGAATATCAAATCCTATATATTGTGTTTATTATATGCTTTTAAAAATGGAGCCTTTAATAACTAAAATTTGAAAAATATTAATCATATTATGCCTTCTAAAATGGCTGGGGGTGGGAAGCACCAGTTCAAAACAAAAGTTTCATTTGGATGCAGAGAAAGGAAAGCATCCTTATTTAAAAACAACTATCTAGTAGTTCTATAAAGTGCCTGTTTGAGGAAACACATCAACAGATGTTCTCCTTGTGCAAAATAGACATTTTTCAGCTCAAATCTTTGGAACATATATGCTACCCAGAGTTTGTGTTCATGTATTACTGGCAATTTCAGTAATCCAATTAAACTTCTAACCTGCACGATCAAAATTATTTTGCTTGATGCAAACTGTCCACCACCCCAAATTCAGCTTTTAGGGCTTGAGCTAAAAAAAGTAATCAGAAAACTCTGGGTTTTGTTTTCTCATTTCCTAATTTTTCTTTTAACTCACTTGCCCATTGTGCGTGTTTACGTTTGACTGTAAGAGTCCATTACTGAAGGCTATACGAAATACATTCTCTCCTAGGGAACGGCAAAACCACATTGCATGTCACTGTAAGACACTTAAAATTTTAAAAAGCAGCATTTAGGATCAATCTAAAGCCTGGCAGAGATCTGTCTCCACTTTGAAATGCAAAATGCAAGACCTCTTGAAATGGCTTTATTATTAAAGAGTGGATAGTTAAAGTGTTTTGAAACTTAAAAAGAAAGGTGCCTAAAAGTTAACAAAGAGGAAGCTGAAGCAGACCAAGTTACTGTCACTTTCAGTTTCAGGCTCAGGTCCACCTACAGCCAGGCACCGACGTTGCAAGAACAGAAACTGCGCAGACAGGAGGAAAAGCCCATCGGCCTGAGCCCACCAGTACCGCAACTGCTGCTTCGGCCACACCAACACTGCAGCGGTTCGCTCCGTCAGAGCAAGGCTCTGGCCACGGCAGCAAGGAAAGCTACAACGCCTACATCATCTCTCTCGGTCGCACCGTGAACTGGCTACTAACTGTCTATCACTGAACTAATACTGAATTTAAGCTTTTTAGTGACAAGATCCATCACAGGCTCCAGCTGGAGTGCTGAACAGAGCCAGAACACAGAGTACAGGTACTTCTTTGTAAACCACAAGGCTGCAGATCGAAATTTCCAATAAGCAAGCAATAACAACCACCCCAGAACACCACCAGTCCTTCCTCTCAAACATGCCCTCCCTCCCAGCCCACTACTATTTTGGAAATCCATCATCTCTTCTGTGTGTAAAAGGACTTTCCACGTCTCCGGGCAGGAGACGAGAAAATAGGTACAATGCTTATGAGAATAAGTATGAATTACATCTAAATCAAGATAACAGATTTAAGTGACTTAAATAAAATACATGTACATAAAAAAAAAAAAAAAAAGATATATTTGCTCATTTTAGAGAGAAGCTGCCAAGTGTTTACTTGATCTGAACTGTCTCTTGTAGGAAAGGTATTCTGAATGTACCAGTGCACAGCTGGTCTGACCAGCCAGGAAGTTCATGCTGCAAAGGAGTCCGTCTCGGATAAAACGTGTAATCAGGCTCATAGTTCAAGAGACAACTCAATGATGCCATGTAGATATCCGCAAATCTAGAGAGACGTCTGAGGAAGTAAGTTGGATTCTCATCAGTTCTGAATATGCTTCCAAACTGTGCGTTGAAGAAATTCCTGTTCATCTCCCTGTCCCCCAAAAAAAGAAAACAAAGAGAATGAACATACCTGCACACATCTCTCTACCAGCTACATCCAGAACCTGAAGCAAGCAGTTCCTATAATGTGTTCTATGCATTATTCTCCTACCATTGTGCTTCAAAAGACTTAAATACATCACATGAGAAATTTTTGCACATATGTAGCCCAGATCTAGCAACCACAGGAGTGAAGAGGTTCACACTTCTCCCACTAAAACCAGTGATAAGTTGCTTCTGACTTCAGAAACATGACATTTCAAGCTTTGCTTTCTAGAGATTATAAAAGACAACTTTTGCCTTCATCTAAATCCTGATGACATCCACTTGTCCCAAAGATAAAAGACTTTAAATAAAAAAAAACCAAAACAAACCACACACAAACATTTAGCTTAATGTACACAAAAAGCTTAAAGACATCCTGGAATTAACTTCTGTTATTAGTCACTGCCAAGTACCATCCCCATTTTCTTTACTTCCATGTTTCTAGGGAAGGCTGCTGGTGGTACAGCTGCTGGCCTTGCCAACTGTGCATTTCATACACTCTGCGTTTAGGGACGGCTCTTTCACAATAGTAGAGTTTTAGCTCTATTACCTATTTTTGTGACGAGTTCACTGCTAAATCCAGTCTATGGAACCAGAGCCCAGTTTCTGCATATTCTAAAATGTATTGTATGTAATCTTAAGAAATCATCTAAAAAAACTGAAGAGGTGACCTTGATACAGAAAGAAATTTTTAAATCATTCAGAAGTAAAGCTGTGTAATCAATAGCAACAGCTGAACACAGAGAGACATAAGAACTGAGATGAAAAGGATGAGTATTTTACATGATGTCACCCTTTCATACAGAAAACTAACATCTATTCCAAAGAAGGGGAACAGGGAAAAGGGGTTCCTATGCACAAAGGGTCAGAGGGGAGAAGAGCTGCACAAGAGACAGGTAGAATATTACTTTACACAGATAACTTTAGAAGGTCTATAACTACCAGGGAATATAAATCAGGGATGGAGAGAAATTCTGAAGAAACCTGTGGAAGACATCACATAGAACACTCAGCTACCATGAAACACATTGCAAATTCTTCATCTCCCATGTCATACCTCATTTCCTTTCTTTCCTTCTTCCATTCTTCCAAAATCATTTGTGAATCAGGATCACGGTGAACCTGGAATGTAATGTATGGACAACAGATAACTAAGGATGCCCTCGTAAATGAGCCTTTCCACTAATAAACAGCTAACAGGACAAGATCAATGCTTCACAGATCAGTGTACAGAAGTTATCCACATGCATTTTAAACAACCGAAAGCAGGAATCACTCCAGGCTGACCAGTGGAGGATGGGGACAAGATTTTGAGAAAACCCTTATTAACTAGCCACACAAACAATTGCATTTATTTATCTACAGTCAAAATTATGAACTTTAATGAGACAGAAAGCACTTGCAACGTCCATGTCCAGCATTCAGAAACCTGTCTGGATCCCTTCTGCTGTACGAAGCCGATTACACACACACAGAACAAACCTGCATGTGTTCCAGTAATCCTGTCAAGGTTTGCAGCCAGGTCATGGTTTGAATGTACTTCTCTGTGTTCATGATTTTAATCTCCGATCGTAACTCTGGAATAATAGCACCAGTGCGCCAGCCATGCTTCAGGGTCAAATCCTATTTACCAAGAATTACAAGTATTAGTCTTAAAAAGAACTGCTTAAAAGAACTGAAGAATTTGACCATTGTTTATCCCAAAGGGGCACTAATTTAATTGCTTCTTATGTATAAGCAGAAATATTAAACGGCGGGACTTAACTCTGCCAATAGGCAACAGAATTTAATTTCAGAGTAAGCATCAAATGCCACATTTTTAAAGAGAGAGAGAAATAAAGGACACACAAGCACCTACAAATAAGCACTAATTCATTAGATTTAAAACAAACAGTAGGAAATTCCTCTTGTAGATGAGACCTCTGCTGTTGTCAGAAGGATCTGGAGGAAACCATATTTTGAGTTTGTGTTATTTACTCGTACATTCAGCTCACAGAAGGGTCCTATTGGTACCCCCTGCTATCCAAGGCCCTCCTGACAAGTACAGGACACACAGCTGCCACCTGTGCTCCCTCTTCCATTGTGCCAGAAAAGAACAGCTGCGTCTTCCTTCCTTTGTCACTCAGCCTTCTGAAGCACCCAAACTCACTTTTCTTTTTAAAAGCAAATTGGGGCAAAAATGTTAATACTTGCTGCTGCTGAAACATCTTACCACAGCTTGGCAGTGGAAAGTCATACCCAGGCACTCACACACGATCAATTACAAAAGAGTTACGTGGTGGTCACTTACTCTAACAGTTAACAGTACGTCTGTTAGTAAGGTAGTAAGAAAACGTCTGAATAGTGGGGCTACAAACGAAGTAAGATCTCGGGAAGAAAGTAAGTTTACCATTAGTGACAGGAAGATTGCCTCCTGCATTCAAAACAAAAGTTCATTCAGCTCTTATTACACTTGGTAGAAAAGGTCATCCAAATCAGCCACATCCTGAACGTTTGGTTGTCTGTGTTTACTTGACACAATCAGCATCTGGATCAGGAATACAAACTCACACATTCCTGAGCGCAGTTTGTAAACAAGTTAAATGCAAAAAGTGAGATAAAAAATATGGTTGGCCTTTTAAGGCACCAATTTTCTTTACTGCAAGAAAAGCAGTATGGCTTAACTACCAACTCAAATTTTGTTGTATATAGAAATCTCAAATGAATGTCTGTTATATTGAATAACTGGGGAGAAAAAGCAGAAAACTAACAAAAAGCCTCATCTTTTATTCTGTTTTGTGAAAGCAAACTACTTACTGCCAAGTCACTGTAAATGTGATCACCAAAGTAGAGAACCTTAGAGCCCCTCCAGCCAGTTAGCTTCAGAAATTCATACAAGTTACCCTGCGGAAACAACAACAGGTACCTTGTAGCTGCATGCAACTTGCACCTTCACAGGCATGAAAAAGGAATTTAGCACATCCCTAAAAATATTTTCATATCAAGAATCTTGTTCTCAGTTCACATATTATGAATACCAAATCTTACAGGCAATTTCAGAAATACTATCACTTCAAGAGGCAAGTAAACTGCAGACATACAACACCAACAATTAATTTGTACCACTTCGATCATTAAAATAACTGCCTTAAAAAAAAAAAAAAATGTATCTACTCTTTGGAAGCTTTGGATTCTAGGAAATAGGTATTTCAGTTCAAAGAACTGAAAGAGTTTATTGAAAGCATACCTGTTTGTAAATCTGACCTTTCTGCAGCTTGTGAATTTTGTCCCAAAGCAACACTCCTCGTTCATTCACCTTCCGAAACGGTCTAAAATAGAATTATATATAATTGTTACATTGCTGGAGAAATTTTGTCACTTTTTAGGAGGAGATCAAAATTTTAATATGAAAAATATTTGTCTTTCAAAAGGAAAACATGCTCTCTAGTATCTAAACATTTTGTAACAGATAGAAAAAACAAAGCTCCAAAACTTCAGCCTCAGCCAGCGAAATGCAATGTATCTATCCAGTATATCTATGATGTTGGTAACGGAATTTGAGAACAACTGTTAAGAACTAAGGCAGGGATCCCCAACGGAGGGGAAGAAACAGCATGAATTGTCTGCCATTAAAGAGGAGAGATGAGAACACAAAAGAAGTGAACAGGTGTAACAATCTTGTCAGTACCTCATTTTGTACAACTGAACAACTCAAGATGAAGGGGGCAGAGGACCAGGGGCAAGACGTATAGCAAAGTTCTTCTTAAAATTAAATGAAAAAAAGTAAAGTGAAAAAAAATCCCACCATCCAAATTAAAACACTTCATAACACATTCTATAGCCTTATATGGAATAAGCTGCTTGAATCATTTTTTACTGACTAAATACCCACCTTCGCTTATCATTGAAAAAATTTGGCTTTTCAGCCTGTACAATGACCACATCAAAGAGATCCCTCCAGTCCTTGCCGACTATGAACTTCATGCCTTTGTCCCTAAAAACGACAGAGGGGATATTAACAGTGGAGCATAACAGAAATGCAGTTATCTGTGCAATATAATGAACCACATTCAAGAACCCCATCCTCCCCATCCTTTAAAGACATATGGTTGAACAGCAAACAGTTGTTCACTTACACAAAGCTACTGGGACTGTTTGTGATGAGAAACATCTTCTTGCCATGATCAGCCAGCTTTGCTAACACGGCACGAGTTTGTTCGGCATAGCAGATGTATTTCTCTATGAGGATTGAGGAAAATATTAATTAAAAATGTTTTTCACAAGCATTTTCTCTGCATTCAACCAAGAGTTCAGAACATGAGGTTATATTAACAAAAGCACCTTAGGTAAGTGGAAATACCTCTTTCAAGCTTTAAAATTTAGAATATGTAATCTTAAATAAGGAAGCCAGAAAGATCATTATACTATGAGTGAAAAAAGCTTTGATAGGTGACCTCATTAGTACTTACCGATATCTGCTTCAATTGCTCTGTACATTATTCCTTTGATGTGGACGTCCCTGATCGAATCCTGTCAGGAAAGCAAGAGAGCACTAAAGAACTGAAAGATCTTTTCAAGTATAAAAACCATGCTCACTGCATAGCAGTAGTAATTTGTTTTTAAAACAATTCCTTTCTCTGAACTACGCTTTCAGCTTTACAGAAATGCCATGTGATGTTTATGGTACATTTGTCACCACTAGATAAAGAGTAAAACATACTTCAAACTTTTGGAAAGTACAAAACTGTGTAGCACAGGGCCTGTTTTTACGTAACAACTGTGAGAGGGTGCTCAGAAAGGTGAAGTGGGGTGAAAGCCCTCTGCAGAAGCAGAGTCATCGCAGATTTCCAATGACCTTTGGAGCAGAACACATTCCTTTCCCCTTGCAAAAAAAACCCAAAAGCTTTAAGTCAGACAGATTTTAGATTACGATCACTCACAAATGCCCTGGTTATTTAAAAAATAAATTTATGAACACATGAAAGAAGCTAAATGTTTAAGCAAAGTCCTCATAAGACACTGAAGGCATTTGGCAGCTCTCCTGAGCCAGCTCTGCACCAGAAAGCTTTGTTTAGGACAGCGGTACTGCCATTTTGGTACTTACATGGGGTATGTCCTAAAAATCCTCAAAAAACACCGCTATACGGCTTCCAAAAATGTTGGTAATGCTAAGCAGTATGGAAGTTTCTACAAACATTTCAGCAGAAATCACAAGAACTAGCCTTCTGACTCTGTGTAACCATAGGCATAAGGAAAAACCACTCTGGAGGTCAGAAGTTTCTTAAAACCTATCTGATCTACTTGAGAAAGTGGGAAATTCAACATTCTGATACATCACATACATTGAAAAACTACACAAGTTTGATACATGTCAACAAGGAGCCAGAAAAAGGTTTTGGGTGGAAAGTCTGTGCAGAAAAATACCATCAGCTTGGCCATGACCTCTTCTGTTCTTAAATAACCATGACACAAAATTATCTTCTCTGCAGAATACATCCTGAGGAATCGAGAGAGTCAAATTACTCTAGACATTATTACTAGACTTTTTTGGAGGATGAAGAGAGGAAAATAGGCAAAACAGATATGCCAAAAGCAAGAGCCAGCAAATGATCATACATAAGCAAAGATACAGAGGCAGTACAACTGAAAGCTCCAAACTGGAATTCCCTATAGCCTCTTAAAATTTCTGCTAGTGAGAAAAGTGTATGTTTAATAATAATCAAAAGAAGCTTTATCAATATACAAGAGCTTCTTCACTTTCCTCCTATTCACCCCTCAAACCCACAAAAAGAGCAATAGCCCTAGAATGTCACATTTAAAACAAATACCAAATTATTCTGTACTTCTTTTCCAAGTATGTTTTTATGGTTGTATAGAAATAATTACTCTATAAAAAATTCTAAAGTTGAGACATTTCACTGGAGCTGAAACAACAGGTTGAAGCTTCCTGAAGTGCTCAGAGAGAAGACGCACAAATGTAGAGGTTTACCTAAATCTTCAAAGCAAGTACCTTGACATCTTTGTACAGATGAACAGGCTCATAGTCTATGTTGTTTTTCAGAAAATATTCATTCACACAAGAAAGGAGTGTCATTTCTGGCAAGGAAAATATATCCATGAATTGTTTCATTGTGTTTCCTTGTGAGCTCTACAGGGGTGGGAAGAAAAAAGAAAGAAAGAAAAAAAAAAGGTCAGGCATTTCTCAGATTAGAACACTGTCATTCATTCAGTGTAAATACTTCAGCTTAGTTGCAGATATTCAGCTTTTGCCATCGCTGCTCACATTGCTTTAGATTCTTTTTGAACTAACAGACTTTCAATACCGTAACTCCAAAAAAAGTGTTGGCTTTATTTTAAGAATTAATCATGACTCATTACTCTTAAGAGCAGTATTTCAGTTTATAAACACATAAAAGACAGTGCTCAGCTAAAAGTCAAGAGAAGAACTTAGAGACCTTCACTGGAAGTCTGCACTTCTATAAATAAGAGTCACTGGGTATTGCGATGGAGGGTAGAGGTTTTGTTATTTGTTTTGTTGGGTTTGGTTCAGTTTGGGTTTTTTTTAATAAGTGGAAAACTGATTAGGACTGCAAAACAATTTACCTCCTTGAAAAGAGAGAATAAAAAGTTGTAAGAATCTTCAATAGCTAAAGCAGCAACAGAGGAAAGATGTGTAGTCTGCAAAAGCTGTAAGTATATTTAAGTTTCACAAAAGTAGAGAATTTTATTATACAGGAGCAAACACAAACCAAGTACTTCAAGAAGAGTGCCAGTGCTTGGTCACCCTCACAGTAAAGGAAGCATTTCCTGATTTTCAGAGGAAATCTCCTGTGTTTCAGTTTGTGCCCACAGCCTCTTCTCCTGTCACTATCCTTTCCAAGATAAAAGAAAGCATAGAGCTGCAGAGACCAAGGCATCCCACAGGGAATGCCAGGGCGATATTCAGAACTGCTGCAGAAACCAGATTTGGGAGTTCTAAGTTCAGCTCCTTAAAA
Source organism: Tauraco erythrolophus (assembly GCF_009769465.1). Taxonomy (NCBI): domain Eukaryota; kingdom Metazoa; phylum Chordata; class Aves; order Musophagiformes; family Musophagidae; genus Tauraco; species Tauraco erythrolophus. The sequence continues at coordinate 64,374,988 of NC_141468.1, read as the reverse complement.
TAAGAACAAGTGCGAGAACAACAAAATGTTCCACAGCACAAAGAAGGGCCTTTCACATCAACATGGTATTAACATCCATAATTAAAAGGAGTAAAATGCACTTGTTTTTTACCAAAAAGACAGCACTGTTCTTTGTTCGGGAAGGAGGACGGAACCTACCAGCAAGATCAACTTTCCCCACAAAGTCAAATTCTAAACTTAAAAGCTTTATCTTTTATCATTCATTTACTGTCACTCTGCCAGCTTGTATGCGAGAGATGCCTCCGTACGTTCACTTGCTGCTCCATCAGCTAAGCCGTCAGACCACCACGAAGGAGTGCATAGCTGGGGTAAGGCACCAGATATGGTTCATTTCACAGCCTTTATCAGATTTGCTGTGCAACACTGAGCAAGTCACCTGATTTTTCTATGTTCCCCTTCTCTGTATGTCCGACTGGGCAAGGAAACAGTGAAAGAAGAAACTACAGCGAGCAGGAGAATGAAAAGATATTTGCCGCTTCGGAGGGCAAACCTCACATCTAGCACTGTAAGTCAATCATGTATTGAGAAAAATATAACTGCTATTAGGAACAAGAATAAAATGCAAACACCACTATCTCCTTCCAAAAAAAAAAAATTAAAAAATAAAATCATTTTTAAAGAGCAGTTTGTGGTTTTATGGTTTTACCTTTCCATAGAAGTCACTCATTTGTTCTAAAGGGACATGGGAACCATCATACATTGCAATGACTTCTTCATCTGGGACAACACTGAGGCCTCTGGAAAACAACATCAGCTTTAGTTCAAAAGCCAGATTAAAATTTTCAAGTAACTACCAAATGAAAGTCTGACAGATTAACACTTAGATCTGAAGCTTATTAAAATACGGATAATGTCACAGGAACACTTTAGTCTGCAAGTTAAAACAGCATCTTTCCTTACCAAACAAGTAACATTTTAACAGGCTGAGGCACACTGAACACATTCCAATTTTAAGTCCTTTTTACTTTCTTACAGGAAAAGAGCTAATTAGTCTCCATTGAAACTATGCCTCAAGGGCTTGTAAGAAGTAGTTAGAGCTTCCAGTTTCTTAACACAAAGTAATTCCTCACTCTACCTTTGTTTCATACAGCACTGATGATGTGATAGTGTTTAAACCAGATTATTCTGCAGCATGACCTTGAAGATTCAAGTGAAAGAAAAACATACACAACCTTTAACTAAATAAGAATTTCTTTTAAACCATATCAACAGTTCAGCATCCAAAAATTTAAGATTACTTGAAAGATTGTTGACAAGTAATCAAAATATAAAAATATAACAAAAAATGGGGAAGGAGGAGACATCATCTCTCCCCAGAGTTTCTTGTATCAACTATTAAGAGATTAAAGGCTTTGTTTTGGTTTGGAATGTTTAGAGTATTAAGCATCTTGCACTACAGCATCTAAAACACTGCAGGCATGCAAACATCCTCACCAGAGGACACAGAAGTGCGGAGGCTTTGCTTAGGATTAAAGAACACAAATGAAAACGAGATCAGCTGGCCCTTTTCTTCTAAACCCACTTACGGCATTTTGCAGCCTTGTAAAACAGACAATTATTTCAGTGCCTCCCTTTTTTGGTCTTACCCAGAAGCACTGCAAGGCATTTAAAAATTAATTAATAAGCCTAGTAATTTCAGTGTTTAGTATCCAGACCAGCTTTGCAGTGGAAGGGCATGATACATGAACTTCCTCAGGACTGCTATGGCAGCAGAGTCCCATGTTCACTAGCTCCTTTACTGCACTTCTCCATGCTACATTGACTTGTACATAGCTCCGTGCTACTACTGGTAGGACTCCTCCGTTTGAGTTAGCACTGTGCACAAACAAGCTGGACAATAATTTGGTTTTGTAGTGTATAGAGTTCAGTATCACCTACTCCACAGCAGTAAACACAAAGAAATGCAACCAAAATGTTAAATGTCTACCAAGTAATACAATCAGAATTGAGAAGGACAGACTCATCTTCTAGTCTGCAGACAGCTATACCAAGTGGCATCTGAATACGCTCAAGCAAGCGCTTGTGGATCAGGAGCTACTTAAGGACAAATCAGAAGAGGACAATAGACATACATGAAATACACAGAGAAGCGATGACCGTGTAGGCAAAGCTGTAGAATAGTTTTACCAGAAGACCCATAGTCTTGACACAGCTCACGATCCAGCTGTATAAATACAAAGATTATTTTATTCCACTAACGTCACTGAAAGCGTCACAGTTCATCTACAGCAGTGCTCCCACTGCTGCTCCTGGAGACGTGTGTCGTTAGAGGGATACCGGAATTGCTTACACCTCTCAGTGCAAACGAGGCCGTATGTTTGGGCAAGCCCTGCTACTTTCAGTGGTATAAGTGACCTACATACATACAGACCACACAGAAGGTTAAAACTAAAATCTACAGATAGGCAGCAACTGACAGCAAAGCTCAGTGTTTGTATAGAAGAGAAAGGTTTTCTTCATTTTGTTTGAAGTAAGATTGAGTGAAATGGTAGCTTTCACTCTCTCTCACACACACTCATAAGCACCAAGACGTGTGGCCTAGCAGTCTGTTCACAATCACTTTGGGTGATGTGGCGAACAAGGGACACCAGCTCTTCAATAAATCTCAACACCTTTCTAGAGTTTTCTTGTTCTGACTTTGGATGTGCCTTTTGTATCAGGAATTGACAGCAACAGTGATCTTCTGCCTTTTCATTCTGTCCCACTCTGAACGATAAGGCAACACTGCTGATGGACTCACTACCTGTTTACCTCCTCATCTAGGTCACTATATAGTTCCAGTCATACCATTCTTCTTCCTGACATCACCTCTCAAAGCCTTCAGTCTCTTTTTTGCTCCGCCCATCCAGGTGTTTGGAGAAATAACATGCAGATGTGATGCTATCTTGATTACCAACTGATTAGGGCACCATCAACACATGCCATCCTCTTGTCCCTTCTATCAACCTTCCTTCTGGTGCTCTCACACATACATGTTTCCATTCATACCAATCTTAACATTTCTACTACGTACCTCTACAGATAAACATAGCTTTGATTATTCCACCCAACCTTTCATCTAGCAAACTTGCATTTTTCACAGTGAAAAATGTAAAAACATGACAGTTTTTTTTAAATTAATCTTACAATCAGTTATCTTCACAATCTTACAATCAGTGATCTTCACACCGAGTTCTCTGGTTGCCTCCTACCCCTGCATAAATGATTCTTTCGAAAACCACGGGAACAGGTTTTGTCAGTTGAAACACACAATAATTACATCAGCACGTATAAAACATACAAATAAATGGTATAAAGTTTCAGTCAGACTCTGATGATATACACAGAGCACATTGCTTTGGCAACTTTAGATAGCTACTACGTTGACAGCATGAGCCTAAAGCTGGACCATGCCATCTTATTTCCTCTTTCCTTCCGTTCCTCTCCACTCTCCCAAAGGGCATCTCGGACTAAGTCATAAAAGAACAAATCAACGACTACGGCTGAATCATCTATCTATCTGCCCGACTGGCAAACAAAAAGAAGTAACAAGCACGGTATTGTAATTTCATGCTACCATATACAGTTCCCCATAGTAAATCACTTGAAGGTTGCATTATCTTTTGGCCCTGGAAGAAGTTTTTGTCCAATGACATCAAGAAAGGTGCTCGGGCTTCCTGTTTAATTTAAAACCTGGTTTCAAGCACGGTGTTCATGTTAGTCAAAGGCGTACTGCTTCTCTACGGCAAACTGAGTCACACTAAGAACTCTCCTGTCAAAGATCACATACAGTATGTCTATATCACGTTAACGAGGCACAGCACAATTTTACATCAGTTCAGTAAACTCAGAAAGCGTCATGCTGTGCAGACACAAAGCAGTTCTGCCCCATTCTGCAAGTATGATGTGATTGATGTGCCCAAATTTAAAAGCTCTGTGCAAACACAGCAAGACCTCTCAAGTGTCTCCACAACCACACCAAAGTCATGCTAACAGGCACTCTGTGCCAATTATTTACACAGAAAGCAACAGCAGAGAAGTCATCAGGGTATTTTTAGACATCTTTCAGCACAATTTAACAGCCGGAAACAAGGCGAGTCAGCACTATGTGACCAGTCAGCTTGCCAACTTCACCAGCTCTGAACTGGGGAATCAGCTATAGTATATCAGCCACTACACGTGTGCGCGTCTGTGTGTACACAGAGCTGCAAAGGAACCCCCTTCCAGTGAGACTGCAACGTTCATTCACGTCTGGGCTTTTCAGGGCACTGTTCCTGATACGAACCTAGACATATACTAGTGAACGCAACTAAGAGGTTCAAAAAATAAGAGTATACATTTTTATTATAAATAGGAAATAACTTCACCCACCTGTAAACTGTTCCCAGCTGAATATAATGAAAAGCATCAATCTTCATTAACAATGCCTTGCAGGGGAAAAAAAAAAAATTACCAGTTTTTATCACGTTAACAATTTGACATGAAATTATAAAAATCAAAACAATTTTACCTATAATCTTTCTGTCTCAAGAACACCTGAGCACCTTCACTTCCATTTCCTTCAAAGATTCCAAAATACTTTTATCAACAGCTTTTACCTAGGGCTTGCTAAATCACCAAGGAAACACTGCCCGGTGACCTAAGCTAAGTCACGAAGAAATAACTTTTCCTACTAGCAGATGACTGCTTAGGTTTATTCTGTTGCACTCTTAAGTTGTCTTCCCTCACTCGCATCCACCATGAGAACAAAACACCCAAAATATCTTCTACTTAAGAGCTATTTTAAAAAATAATAATTAAAACAAATCAAGCTTGCTATGAAAGGGAAAAGTATGAAATAAAATCCTTACACATCAACGCAGAGTAAAAAGTTGGAAAACTTAAAAGGACTATTTATTTTCTTTGGCCAGGTTCTCAGCACTACATAACTCATCGCAAAGTTATTTATACATACCCGGTGTACATCATAATGAAGTCCTCTGATTGCAAAATTTGGATCATAATCATATTTTCTTATCTCTGCAGGATACTAAGAAAAAGAGAACAATGATTTTATTTTAAATCTGTAACAAAAACAAATAAAAAATTGTTTCTGAAGAATTTTAAAAGCCTATGTTTTCTATGCTTCTCATTTTCACTAGTCATCAAAAGGTTTTTTGATAAGTTGGTGAGATTTGCAAGAACGTATGTACGGTGCAAGACAAGTCAAACATTTTTCCGAAATCTAAGGTCAATGTTTTAAATCTAAGTCAAGCACAGTACCTAAAGCGGACATCCAGGTACTCTGTAGTGATCAACTTTGAACATTAGCCTCTTGTTCAAAAGGTTATTTTAATATATGAACCTTTGAAAACAAACTAAATTTTTTTAACTTCCTAAAATTTAATAGCTGCATTAACTTGCATTGTGAAGTCTCCCCATGAAGCAGCACAGAGTTCCCAACACAACCTTCTAGCTAGAAACCCAAGAACGTGCCCTAATTTACAAAGATACCTGAACTTTACTGCTCACTTCTATTGAAAGAAAAAGCAATACATCATCAATATTAACAGGAGAAAAAAAAAAAAAAAAAAAATTGGCATTTTCAAGAAACAAAAGCAGCACAGCTATCTGTTTGATCCCCTCAGTGTGAATCATACTCCTGAAACGCAGCCCCCAGAGGTGTTTAAAGATACGGTGCACTGCAAATAAACACAGATGGGGACAAATGAAGAAGAAAATTCACAACGGCTAATGTTACCAGGAGAAGCCAGGCTTCCCTAATGGGGACTTTCCTCAAGGTACAGTGTGTCACAATGATCAGATCCCAAAAGCAAGTCAGGCATTAAATGCCGTCAGGGCGAGTCACTTCAGGAGAACACCACAGTGGCCCACTTGTATTTACCCCATACAGCACTTGTAACACCGCGTTTTTCAGTGATGCACTTGAATATCTGTGTCATATTATCTTTCCTCAGGTTCTCTATAGATAGCACGGGCAGCTCACACCACCCATTAGAGAGTTTTCTAACCTTTTTCAGGACAAGCCCATTTTCGGTCAATTGTCATTTTGTCCTGCTTTAAGCACAGGTTAGCCATGAAAAAAAAATGTTAGGTGTGTGCCTTGGGCTAAAAGTTCTGTTCATTTCTTTTTAAAAGGTAAAAGGCTTCAGTCATTTCTGACAAGGCCTGAGAAAACTATGAGTTCTTTGATTAACCAACTGAAAAGTAATCCTTCATTTCCCTCCCACAGGCTACAGCAGTCTTAGAACTCGACAAATGTTTCTCAGGCACATTTTCCACCTTCTCTACAACAGTCTCCATATATATATGGCTAATTTACAAGCCTTCAGGGAAAAAAAAAAAAGATTATATGGCTTCAACAGAGGCTCTAGCTACTTTTACAAAAAAATAAATAAATAGCAATTTCTCCACAAAGTTATTTACGCTGAAGAGGACTTGCTCTGCAACTGCTGTAGATTGTGCTTGTACTGAGCAGAGACATGGACAGTTAAAGAAAGTAGTCCTTTCTCCTAACTTCTGAACTATCATCCCTAATACCACTTTCAGCAAACAAAGGGGAGGCTACTGATGTGAATAAAGAACAGCATCAATAGCCTACAGACAGGGAAGATGTGTAGATTTGGCCAGAGAACATGAAGCAGAAGAGACAAGGGTAAACATCAGGGGAAGATAAAGAAAGTGATCAATTAAAACTACCATGTACTGCACATGCCCCAAAGCAGTCACATAAAGCACAAACAAGGAAATTTGTTTCTGAGTTTTTCAAATTTCTGCACACTTAACTTTTCTACTTTAATTTATTCTACTAGAAGGCTGTGTTTTTGTATGCATGCCAGCACATATGAGAAAAAGACTGAGCCTACCTTGGCACACAAATCGAAGCTTCCTTACAGGCAAAAAAAAAAAAAAAAAAAAAAATATTGCACTGTTTGCTTACCCTACTCTTGGTAGGGATACACGTATCTGGACTGAAACAGTAATCCAGATAAGATGGCACGAGGCCTGTACATTAGGATAGAAAAAAAAACGAGCAAGAGTTTACATTCAACACCTCCTGCCACTTCTGAGATTAGCATTAAATTGATGTTTATTCTCTTGGACACACTTCAAAATTCCTTACTTCCTACACTGCATTTTGCAATTTCTGATTACTTACCTCACGCTGTCATAATCAAAATTGGCCATCTTTTTGGGTTGACTGTGACAGTCATAATGGACATTGCTATCTAGAAATTTTTTCTAATGTTAAAAGCAAGAAAAACATCAACAGTATAAGCAGCTACAGAGACAGAATTAATAAAAACTGCTGTCCCTCAATAAATTCCAACAGGAGATGACATATTTCAATAAGTGGTCTCAAAAAGTAATTAAAGCTTCATTTACTAGAACTCAAGAGATTTTGATAGAGACAAACTGGAAAGTTTTAACTACCTGAATTCATTTGTAAATACAGAGCCCCATTTGAATTTTTATCTACAAGAATTAATCTTGACTTCTATAGTAACACTGTTTTTTGCAAGAACCATGTAGCTTTAGTAAAGTGTATTTACACATCCTACAGAAATTGCTACCAAGACATGCCAAAATCTTAGGGGGATCAAGTTGTGTACGCTTGTAGTGCCCATGAAATTTTGTTTGTTCTTCCAAGGATATTTATAGATGTTTATATATAGCTCCTAACCTTTAGATTCAAATACGAAAGTAGAATAACATCACCCATTCAGATTTAGGTTGTCTAAAATACACAAGCTGTTTTATTAATCAAGTTACTGTGTGGATTCTTTGTCTTTTATTTTCCTGCAAGTCCTACAGTTCAATAAACTTGCCTCTTTCAGTCCACGTCTTCTTTGACCTTCTTCCCTGCAATACCCGCAGTTTGCCAAGTCACCCATCCACCTCCTGCTTCCTGACACACAGTAACTTCTCCCATCCCCAAACTATGCCAACGACCAGCTCCCAGGCTGCTTGGATGTCAACTGGTCACCAATGCAAACACGCTACGTGGTGAGACAACAGGGCAGTGCTCCCTTTTAGGAGACCACTGAGCTGAACACCTACTTGGGTGTCTCTTGCATCCAGCCTCCGATTACAGCGTCACTGCCCCTTCAGCTAACTCAGCTGAAACGCCGGGCGCATACAGAGCACCCCGCGAGCACACAGTGCAGTCAAAGACCTCCTACGAGGTCAGGCTAAAAATATTTCATATGGAAATTAATCACTGCACTCACGGCAACGCATAAAACAGAGTGACGGTAACTTTGAAGTTTCCTATTTATTAGGACTCCAATAATGGACAATCAGGAAAAAACAAAAACAACCCACACCCCTACCACCACATCAAAAAAATAAAACAAATAAAACTATTCCTTAACAGTGAAAAAACAAAAAAAAACCCACACCACCACATCAAAAAACAAAACAAATAAAACTCTATTCCTTAACAGTGGAAAAACCACACCACCACATAAAAAAACCCTCTATTCCTTAACAGTTGTCAGACTGCACTCTGCTCAAAACTGCAGCTGAGAACAAACCAAGGCTGCTGTGGTTCATATGTAGCTGTTGTACAAAATGTACTATAAGGGAGCCAAGCTAGGACTGAGGCGTGAAAAGGTGAGTTATGCCTCTCTCAGATATTATTTAATATACTCTTTATTCATAAGTTTATCGTTATTCCATTAATTTTACTTACCCGATGCTCATTAATAAGAAGATCTCGAGCAGCATTGAAGATCAGCGTGTGCAGATGTTTAGAATAAAAGACCAATGTGTAGTCGTAATCAAAACCATAAATTTCAATGTCTGACAGGCTCATTTCATTGTTTGAAAAAATAGCATCCGGATTCAGCATGTTACTCATAATCGAAGGAACCAACTCTGGGAACAAGGGAGAGGGGAAAAAAAAAAGTTATACCAGCCTTGTAGTTTTATTTAAATAAATAGATAGAAATCCATTAGCAATTCCTAAATACAGATAAATGATGATGGAAACTATCAAACTAATTCACAGTAACCAGCTAATCCTTAACAATATGATGCTATTGAAAATGCTGTCCCTAACTTGTCTTGGTGACCCATAGTTTTTATGTGAAGCACATTCTTCTCTGTACAGTTCAAGTAGGACAGAGGCAGCATTTTGGCATCTTGCTCATCAGAGAACTCCAGACTCAATATATACAACTTTTTGCTAACTGCTACACATTCTTTACTGCTTTTGAAAATGAACTTTGGAGTTGCAAGAGGATAGTAGTAGTAGTAGTAATATTATTATATGATAATAATATTATTCTTCTCCTCCCTTTAACTTGGTCTAGCTTCGGTCCCAGAAGCTGAACTGACATTGCTTTAATTTCTCTTGCTTCATCATTTCAAGGTTACCCGATTACTCAATTTCAGCTCAAATAAGTAAACTTCATGTGATTGCCATACTGTCCAAACAACAGTTACATATATATTGCTATGCTTATTAATCTTCTAGCAAATCAGGAAACCAAAAATATTCCGCTTATTCTGTATACACACATACCTAGGGTGTGTAAATCGCTTCCGTTTTTAAGGGTATGTGTCTCTTGATGTTTGTTTTAAAAGTATACTGAGAAGTTAAGACCGCTTATATAGAGCCATAATATATGAAGCAACTTCAGGGCCAACACCAGCATGAGTATTAAGGACCTCTGAATTTCTTGTTTAGAAAACTTGAAAGAGCAACATTAGGAGGCTAAATGCTACCCTCCTGGAAACATAAAACATGAGCATGTTTTCCTTCCTTTCCTTCCCATATACTATCTTTACAATCCAGCCTCCCCTAATAGTGGGGGGAAAAAAAAAAAAAAAAGGGAACTCATCTTAAATCTGTACTTGGAAGGGTGAGTTTAAAGGAAACGTGCTTTGTTTGGTTACTTTCTACATATAAGTCTAGAAGGACTTGGTCAAGCTTATCTCAACACCTTCAGCTCTGAGGACAGATACAGTACGTGCTCCACCATGGGAGGAAGCCATCTCAACAAGGCAGGCAGTCCAGATCTGTTAGAAAAATAGCACCCCTTTTGAAAACTCTGGCCAACTCATAGAAAGGGAAAAGACATTTCTTTTGTAAAAGCAACGCCTTACACTGCTGCACAGTTGACAGGTAGATACAACAAGAAAGTAACACGGATGCCCGGTAACAGATGGTAATCTGAAACCATTCAACTTTTATCAGATGCAGATACCCAAGTCTTTTAATTTTTGAGAGACAGAAAAGCAGTACCACTGAGTTTAATTCCAAGTTTAAAATAAAGTCCCGCACCTCTTTCACCAAAAAAGATCCCAGGAGTTCTCCATGCTTAAGCTGACATGAAAAGCTGTATCTTTCACTTCAGGGGATTTAACGAAATAAGCCTCAATCAAAACATTAGCTCCTATCTCCAGTCACTGCTTATAGTAATACAGGAGATAAATGTAATGCTCAGTTGAGGTAACAAAATAATCAAATGCAATTTGACATGCTGCTATTAAGGTAAACACTCTTAATCTATAAAAAGGGTCATGAATCATTTAATTAACTTGAAGTCATAACCATAGCTTTGAGTGAACTTCCAAAATCACATCATAACATCCTTTTCTGTAGTATAGTTAAAGGATTTTTTTCAAATGGCAATTGTGCAGCCTGGTGAGTCAACATTTGTTTTAAAACTAAAAATATTTATGTATCTTTATATAGATATAGAGATAAAGATATTTCAGATTTAAAAAAGCTTGACTAGCACCTGTCTGAAAACAGACAGTACAAACACTTTGTAGCTATCAGACATTCCGGCTGGCAGACAGCATCCCAAGTGCTATGAACCTTGGGTCAAAAATCAGGACAGCTTTGTCATTTTAACACTGCAAAGAACTGAAACATCACATACTTGAAGCCACTGGGTGACTTGGGCTGTAATAAAATACTCAATTATTCTAGAAGCGCTTGCTTCGTCTTTCGCCAACCCACACCCACTGACTGACTTATTTTCTCTAACATTACTCTACTCTGTAACCTCAGCTCTGAAATATTATTTGGGTGTGGTTTAGAACAAGAAAAAGTTAATTCCAGAAACAGGAAGAGAAAAAGAGATTCAAAATAAAAGGCATTTACTCTCTTCTTCCTACCCCTTATCCTACCCTTCAAAGTCCATAGCGTTCTTCTGAGACCTCTAACACGGCTCCTTATCTCACCAGTGAAACGCTGTCACTATTTTATGTTTGCAAATGCCATGTTTGCACCCAGGACAGCGAAGTCACAGTTCATGCTCAAGACTCTTAAGTGCAGGATAATACAGTAATTTCCTTTTTCATTATTATTTTTTAAGGGCAAAACATGCAAGACTAAAGCATTATCCATTGCCGCTACAGGACAAGCTTTCCCACTCGATGCTGCGGAACACACGCTGCCTGTTCCTCTTTCAGCTCTCTGAAAAGACCACGTATTCAAGCACCTTGGCAATCATCTCCCCACCACAGCGAGGGCAGAAGGAAGCAAGCTTCAAGCAAGTACTCAGCCCTCGACTTCTTGCCGGGCTGAAGAACGGCGCTTCCCAGAGCCATGCCCGTACCATCACCATTTTACCCTGGCTTCGATGCTCCACAGTATTTAAATGGAACCATAAGCAAAACGAAAAGTGTCATCCAAAACTTCACAGCGTTTTATCTTTTCGGAAGAGCAGCCCATTACCGAAAGCCCCTCAAACAGGCGACCCGCTTCCTGATTTTCTTTTTACATTCGCTCTTCTCCACGCAACACACCCCCAACGCCGGCCGCTGTCCCAAAGGCTTCCTGCCCAAGGCACTCCCCGGCGGGTCAGGCGGGCGGCGGTCTGCCGGGCTCGCCGCTTCTCCGCAGCCGCGGAAGACAAAGGGGCAGCCGCCCCCAGCAGCGCGTGTCCGCCGGGTGTCCGGCCCTCAGCACCCACCGAGGGGACGGTCCCGCCCGCGCTCCCAGTCTGGCACCGGAGACCACCGGAAGGGACAGCGCGTTGACACCGGAGCCGCGCTGACTCCGGGAGCGCACGGCGGCTTCGCCGGGCGCTGCGGGACGGACCGACGGCCGCTCGCCACGGCGACCCGTGAGGAGAAACCCACCCCGGGCGGAGAGGCGCACGGCCCCCTCCACCCGCGCCTCGCCCCTCGAACCCTTCATGCCGCCGCATCGGCTCCCGCGGGGTTCGCCATTCCCCCCCCTCCGAACAAACATCACGCACCGATCCGCTCTAAGACCGGCGGCTCTCCGACCTGCGGCAGGGGGAGGAGTGGCCCGGCGGGCGAGCCGCGCCGCTGCCGCCCGGGGGCCCCGCGCCCCGACCCGCCGCTCACCCTTGGTGACTCTCTTGGCCTCCTTGTAGCGCGACCACAGGTAGCTCTTCATGTCGGGCGGCGGCGGCTGCCGCCGCTGCTGCGGGGCCACGGTGCAGTAGGCAGCGGCCCCCGCGGCGGGCAAGGCCGGGCACCGCCGCCCGCCCGCCCGCCCCGCCGCCAGCACGGACCGCGCCGCCGCCGCTGCCATGCTCCGCTCCGCCGCTCAGCCCCACACCGTGCCGCTCCGCCGTCGCCGCCGCCGGCTGAAGTCACTTCCTCGGGCCCCGCCCCGGGGCCGCGCCGAGGCGGGAGGCGGGACTCGGCCCGGCGGCGGCAGGTAGCGCCGTCCCGCCGCGCACTGGCGGGCTGAGAGCTGGGGCGGGACCGGACCAGACCTACCGGCGGGCGGCGGCGGGTAGTGGCCGCCCGTACACTGGCCGCTCTCTTGCCTCGCCTCCACCGCGCCGGGGGCACAGGGAGGCTGGAGGCTTTGCTTCACCGGGAAGCGGCTTTGGAAGGGCCGACCGCAGCAGGCGTGCCCCGCGGGGTGTACCCCGGGGCGGCTGGGGCCCGGCCCTTCGGTCCGCCATCCCCAGCAGGGAAAGCAACTTCCCGCCGGTCTGTAACCTCCGGCGGCGTTTTGTAGCAGCTGCTGAACGCTTATCGCTCCGTTCAAGGTCAAGTGCAGCCCTGAGGGGAACGTCCCCTGACTTCATGCCTCCGCTGCTCCTCGGGTCTCTCGCTGTGCTAGGAACTGCCTGGGATTCTTCCACGACAAACACATCCACAGCAAATACTTACTTTTCCAGACAATGTGCAGGTTTGAGTAGTATATACACCTGCTTACATCTGTGAAGAAAATAAGCTCAAAACATAAACTGGATATAAAATGCATAATATAAAGAATACCATGAAATCCTACGGCTGTTTTGAGGCCTCCATCTCCTTGTGAAATACTTCCTACTGATAGCTGTAGGGACCCTGGCAGTCTGAGAACTTTAGCCATACCTATTAATAATTGTAAAAAAAAAAAAAAAAAAAAAATACTAGATGATGCGTAGCTGAAGAAGAACAAAGACGAGACCACTTCCACAGCAGAAAGGTTACAGCTCCACACGCAGAATTCCTGATGTGCTCAGAAGCTTTGTTTACAGTAAAAGGAATACAATCTTTTTCCAATACAGTAAACATCAAGCATAGCTTGTTCTTATACCAAGCAGATCCTCATCCATTGTCACTGAGGGCTAGATGTTATTCAACCATTCCTCCCCATACATCTCTAAAGTAGCAATCCTTAAAAATCTCAAGAATTTCAGACTAAATACTACTCTGAGCATTCTCTTTTTTAAAAAGAATGACACCCACCTTATTTTTACAGGCAAAACCACAACAAACTGAAAGAAAAACAATCAACCTTGGATTTCAAAGTGTCTGTCCGTGGGTAGCTACGTGCTCTATCCTTCCCACCTAGGCTGAGTTCTTGATGGATACTACAATTGTGATGGCTGAAAGTCCGGTATCCTACAGGCTTCCCAGACTTGGTTACTCGTGGAGACCAGATACAGCTTCCGTCAAAGTTCCTACATTATAATTTACATTACGTTGTCATTTTGTTATTGCAGTATGTGATTCTGGTATACATTACTACAAATCTGTGATGATAAATTCTGGGAGCAAGGGCAGAACAAGATGGTCAATGTTTAGAAAACAGACAAGGTGAGAGGAAAAACAACTTCATAGAGAATTTCTAATCTGGTACTTGCTTTTTCTGATCTTTCTAGTCAGGCGATTTTTTACAGAACTCTTTTGACATAGCACCCTAGGGCAGAGAAAATGAAAACTCCCATTTACCTTTAGCATCAGACTTTCCATGTACAACGGGAAAAAAAATATTAAGTCATCTATGAAATTAGCAGACTTGGTTAAAGTCACCCTGAATTCACAGCATAGTTCTAGAGTATTGTAGGTTTTCTTGTCACTGCAACTCCTAATCAATCACCTTCGACAAAACGAAAATGCGTTAGTACTGGACAGCTTTTTTACTCCAGCCTGTGGGCTCATTAATCCCACGTGCAATTCAACTGAAATTCATAGAAAAAGGCACATTGTTCTTCTCCTGAACACAGCCTAGCCTGGTCGACAAGTCCCAGAATATAAATATTGTGAATAATAACCACATTGGTAAGTGAGGCATTCTCAAGGAAGAGTTACAAGAACTGCTCCGAATAATATAAGAAGGAGCAGTAATGGAGAAGCCGTTGCCAGCAGTCAACGGAGGTGTTGCTGTTCTGGCATAAGAAGTAAGAGAATACTGCAGAGCCAGAGATTTATGTTCCCTTACTAAGACACCAGCATTAAGGTTAGAAAACTTAGCTCTAATAGAAGTCTGGAAAAAGACAATGCAGAGCTCTATAGCACTGGCACTCACCCCTTGAAACCTGAAGGCTTTGCACTTCACATTCATTTATTTTTTATACTACCAGACTAGAATGCTAGTACTTCTGTTTCTTCTGCAAGCATGTGCAAGACAGAGCCTTGAACGTGAAAACCACTGTTGTGGGTAGAAACCCCTGTTTCTGCTGCAGACAGTCTGTGGTTAGCTCCCCAGATGGCCAGGACTAACCTATAAAAAGTGATGTGTGCTTGAGTGCCTAGTCCCAATGCGTTCAATGATCATTCTCCCCGTGTTTCAGACAACGTGCTTTTGTTATGCTAGCATATGCTTGATGTATGCGACGCAAATAAAAAGAAAAGATGTTTCCTTTATGTAATTCTGTTACCTAGAGCAACTTTCACAAGGTGTTTGCTTCTGTATGGAGACCTGTTAGGCCAGTGGGTTATTCACACAAATCAAAGTAATCCCAGGTGTTAGCAGTGAGACTAGAGACAGAACTAAAACATGAGGTAGTGGTGTTTAAAAATAAGTTGTTAAACAACTCAACTTCAGACAACTCTGTCCTTTCCCTTGTCTGCTGCTCTCTGAGTAATGACTCAAATACTGGAAAATATGTGGTAATGTAAACTGGCATGAAGGAGCACACATGGAAATTAATTTGCCTTTATCTGGGGCCCGTGGAAGACAGCTGAAGATACATTCCTTCTTCCAAAAGTTGTATCAGTTTTTATTTAAACAGAATGGGGTATATGGAAGTAGAGGGAAGTCAATCTACAACATTTTTTCTAAACTTGCACTTAACATGAAATATAATCCTACAGGCTAATGTAACTTTAAACGTCCTTTCTTAATCAGATCAGTCCAAGCAATCCTAGCTGCAAGATGACTAAAAAAAAAAGATGTATCCAATACTTTACACAATTCACAAAAGAACTCGGACTTCCCTCATGTTATTGTTAGAATTGACCACATCTATGACACTTACGTGGTGCAAACCAAAACTGAAAAGTGTTTAGGTATGGCTGGCAATTTTTTAAGATAAAAGACACCCAACATGAAGAACATCTCGGAAGAGTTATCCTTCAAGGAAAAATCTCAGAGGGCTGTCTTACTGCATGGATAGAGCAAGAGATAGCAGGGCCTTAAAGCCAAAAAGGCATGTGGTTATGTTAAATACATACCACATACCTCAGTTTATATCCAGCATCCTACAACTATTCAGGGCCTGTGGGATTAACTAGGGTCTCAGGGAGAATAATATGCACCATTTCTGTCAAGATAAACAGAACGCTTGTGAACTAAGTGTTCTACTTTTGGCTGAATTTTTTGACCAGGAATGATTCAGAGAGGCTACCTACTATCCTCAGTTCACAAACACCAGCTCTATGTCCTGAACTTTCAATGGTATTAATAAACACCACGTGATCTCCATCTGTGCATACGTATAACACCTTTGAGAACCCGTTAAGTGTTTGACATATAGTAGGTATGACAAATTAGACCTATAATTACACCACTATGTAATTTTTTACTTTTCATAGTTTTGTTCACACAGGGGAAACATGCGAATCTCCCTGCAGCCTGCTCAGCCCTGTCAGCTCCTTCTCACATCTGTGATTACTGAGAGCACTCAACACCTCAGAAACCACTTGGCTAACAAAGACACTTCGGCACTTAAGTGACTGCGCGGTGGATTTCTAATCAGCTAGTACAGTCTTCAAGTAAAGCCTAAGATTGGGCTAACAGATACTACAATTCATTATGTCCCATTGATTGAGATTAAAATGCAACGCGATGAAAGCTGACAAGGTCTTACTGCAGCTTCCTGCGGTACGATGTTCCAAATGGAACCGCTTTGTAAGCAATAAAACCATCTGACAGATTGTATCGGACAGTTGTTTATTACAGAGGTGAACGACCTCGGACTGACAGAGAATGGGCAAAACCAGTACAGTAACAGCCTCTTGTGAAAAAAAAAAAATCAGGAGTCTTTCTTACTGCCTTGAAAGATTCTAAGAAATGTTATTTGCTTCGCCTTTAATATATTGCCTGCTTACATAAATCTTCCTAAATATGTTCATAAAAATTATTTTGCTTTAAAGATCACAGAACCATCAGATGCTGGTAGCAGTTTTCAGCCATTATTGACCTGAGTCCTTTTTGAAACCGTACCGTTATGGTCCCTTTAGCCAGCCAGTATCTCTCCCATCAACAAACGTCTTCATATGGAAAATCCTTACATACATTAAATTCTTATGCATTTTTCATTTTGGTATTGGTATTTAAAAATAAGTGGAACTGTGCTTATATGCAGCTCTTTGGGAAAAGCATCTTCAACTATTTCAAGAAAACTATTTTTTCAAAGCTACTTATTTCCTTCCTTTGCTTCTGTTGCAGTAATACTAACAGCATTTGAAATGAATTTGCCACATCCAACGTGGAAAAGCAAGAATATAAGCACACACTACCTATGTATATGAATATATGCCTAAAATGAGAGTAGAAGAAGAAAGCAATTGAAATCAGAAACATTAGTCTCTGTACTGTTCCTCACAAATGCCAATATAAACCAGAGCTGAACACTTTGAATGTTACATGCTGTAGTGGAACTGGGTAGAGAAGATTCTGACTATTTAGTTCTGCCTGGTGAGCATTTGTTAGCATTCCCTCCTCCCAAATGAAACTGTTTAATCCAAACAAGTTATGAGATTTCCTGGTAACCCAAGTGGCACAATTTTACCATCTAGGCACCTTGCCATGTGAATTCTGGTACATTATACCAGCCATTACATCAGACATCCTAAAAACTTGCCAAAACTCTAAACATGTTTTAATACAAATTGAAATGGCACAGGAAATCTGGGCTTATGGGTACAGCCTTAAAAAACAAACAAACAAACCCAAAGAAACAAAAAACTCACCACAACAAAACCAAGCAAACAAACAAACAAAAACCCCAAACAGATACAGTAACATCAACTTAAAAACCTAAATAGTGATGCAAGTTTTGTAACTGCTTTTGCCCAACTTCCTAGGCTTTGCAGCCTAATCCTGTATTAAGGAGAAGATTAAATGGCAAGAAAAAGAAAAAGAACCTTGCTTTTTACATTAAATACATTTTGAACTATATATCCACTTAGGAGCAAACTTACCAGAGGATTAGAAGCTCATCATTCTTCTCTGTTAATGCCATCCAGTATAGTGCATGCTACCTGTTACGTGACAAGTGAGCACTTAACCAGCATCTGGTCCAACGGGAAGTCTGATTCTGCAAGGTAAAAAATAAGCAACCTTGAATTATTTTATACCAGATCTCAACATAATAATGCTGGCAAAGCAGACACAGCCAAGTGTATCTCTACTTAAATTCACAGTGGACAGAAAATGCAAAGAAACGCAGTATAGAGACAGTCAAACTGCCTGGAAGGAAGATGGGTCGCATTCTAGACATCTCTGTCTGGCACTGTGCTCAACCACTCCCACTAGCTCTTGCACAAGCCTTCTTAACTCTTGTAACCAGAAGTAAGACAAGTCCACTGGGCTGTGTTCTGTTCTACCCCAGGAAATTACATCTAATTAAACTTTGCATTATAAACATGTCATAAACACCTGGCAAAGAAGCGTAGATATACCTTCGATTTGGCTAGGACCACCCCAAAATGCAGGTATCACTCCTGTAAGATTCAGGACATTACTTCATCGTGCCTTACACTAGGACAGAGGATTTTCTATCATTACTTTTAGTACGGGTCTGACAATTCATCCCCAACATGGTAGAAGGAGGAAAAAAAAAATCCACCCTATTGAATGTAGCACTTGCACCACATCGCAACTTAATGTGGGCATTTTTCCCCATCCAGCAGGAGCTGCTGGAGGGACATCTTTCTGGCTCTGTCACATAATAACTCCAGGGAGCAAGCTCTGGTCAAATGATACTTCACAAGAAGCAGGGCGCACATATATCTAGCAAAAAAAAAAATTGGTTACCCTGGTCTCTAGTGCATGGACTGCTTCCAAGTCATCTGAAAACTAATCCAGCTGCAGCAGCCCAGAATTTCCACGGGATAATTTATTCCACTCCTAGCTAATAATTCAAAATATCTGCCTTCTGGGCAGAGTAACCTGGTGCTGTCACACCCAACTGCTACTGGTCCTGGCAGAACTACTGGAAAGGTAGCTTGGACATCGCTCTATTATACCGATCTGAATTAGAATAGCTGAAAGCAAAGAATAGTTCTGGACTGCATAGACAAGCAGGCATGGGCCAGAGCATCCTCCAAGTTACACCAGTTGATGCTGCCCTTTCTATCTCAAGAAGTTACCACCAAGGAGTTCCAAGTGCAGGAGCTAGGAAATTCATTCCCCTGGGCATACCTCACCTCAGGGCTGCAAAAAGAGAAAATAGGATAGCATTTGCTGTCTTGGCTCTCCTTCACTAGAACCCACTCCTCTACATGACTGACTTGATTACCAGCATAATATGTCACATCATGTCATGACACTAACCAGAACTCGTTTGGTTTTTCCCCACTACACCCAATCAGAGCCCAGTAAACACTCATCCTATGATCTTATTTTCAATGAGTTTATGAGCAGGCAAGAAACAAGAGGCTGTAAGCCCTGAGCTAATAAGATTCCTCCACAGGATTCCCTGGGGAACTGGGTTGTTCTCACTCGCCCAGCTAGGCAGAGATAACACTTGACAATTAATTTGAAGAGCCTGGGGAATATGGTGAACAGCTGTCAATCTTTAAGGACACTAATGAAACTTGAATAAGATTTCAAATTCTTAACATATCATAAAACTTTATTTCCTTTACAGTCAAATTTAGGTGATGTAATCATACAATTACATGACACTTATCGCTCAGCACTTTATATATAGCCCTGACTTTTTACTATTCCTGAGATGACTTGAAAACTCTGCCAGCTGTCCTTGGCCTCCAACTAAGAGATTAATCTTGCCATGCAGTGTAACTTGCATAGAAGCAAAAAGGAAAATATCCTTCACCCCCAAAAAATCTCAAGCCAATAAAACTTGTAATGAAAAAAAACACACACCAAAAGAAGTGAATTATTAAAAACTTTTTTTCCTAAACATAAGCAAGCAAAAGGAAATTTTGATTTTAAACAAAAGGATTATTTTTGATGGACGCTTTGTTTGCCTGAATAAACTTAACTAATCAATGAAATTACATTGAAACATGATATGAATACAAGCTTTGTATGAATGTCATACCGTAGCCCACTGGGCTCGCTGTGGCTTCGCACAGTGGCACCACCAGGGAGGTTTAGCCAAGTCCCTGTTGAGCACATGCAAACTGCAATTCTGCAGACTTGCAACTTAGCCACAGTCAAGAAGATTTTCAGAGGAACAATTGTAGCACATAGGACACAGCCTCCAATTTCCAGTCCCTGTTCTAAACTAGAATAGTTTAATTAACCATTTATACTTTTTCCTAGACAATCCCTACTTGAAATTTCAAAACACAGAAAAAAATGCCTGTTGTAACAACAGTCAAGTCCACATACTGAAACTTTGCCAAAGTCAAAACCAACTGAAAACAGTCATATTAAGATTGTGTGATGTTTCCTGCTAATAGAGGCAGGGCCTATAATTCAAAAAAGCTTTTAAGAAGAGGTGGATTTACCTGTCTCCTTTTAAAGAACAACAACCTCTCAAAGCCAAGAAACAATGTAAGGGTGTACAGTATTGCTTCAAACTGAACATATCACACATATATTGTAAAAATGCAACCTCTCTTCATACAGGTTTCTTTGAAAACACATACTTTATTCAGAGAAAAGAAATAGTAAAACTTACTTTCTAATGCCAGACCTATTGGATTTGTCTCCAACCATGCATCCTATTACTTTGTCTGGTCTCGTGCATCTCCAAAGTTCTGATTCATATCAGAAAAGGCTGGTCAATGTTTCTGTCTCCATTGCCCTTTCAAGAATGGAAGGAAGCAAGCAAAACAGACCTAAGCACCTTTTAACATTATTTTACCACAAATTAAGTTGGAAGCCTCAGACCTGCAACCAGACCACATGGTGACTCCTTCTCTCCCCATGAAGCATCACTAACATGAGTTGTGATTTATGCTGGTAACGGAGTCTGTTCACCGAGCACAAGGCCGTGGCAGACCCAGACACCCACGTCATCGTTTAACTGTCAAGTTTGTAGCAGAAATAAATATTCCTGACCCGCATCCATCTCTGAGTTAATACATGCTCCTTCCCAGTAAAACTAATGAGTTCAGCCACAGCACACTGATTGGTGTATGTCTGTTTTGAAGAGATAGGTACTGAAGAGAGAGAAATATGATATGTACATATTGTATCAAGCATATAGAAATATTTTCTTCTGGAGTCTTTGGAAAACTATGATATAGATTTCTTCTTGCTTCTGAGGCTTTGGAAAACTGTGCTATAGATCACTAACATTTTTTTTGCCTCCAGTTTCTGGCAGCTTCCTCCAGCATCCACTGGAAGGAAAGTATGTTTTAATGTTATTAGCATAAACAACATTTAAATAATAAAAAATAAAGAGGAAAATATCTGCAAGGATAACCAAGAATGTCTTATGCCATTGGATTAGAATAAATGGGCTTTAAAGTAAGCATAAATAGTACTTCATGCATTTCAACTTACACTCTGTTAGAGAAACATACAGGTGATCTCAGGCCTCATTCACTTGGAAAAATTTCACTGGTTCAACTTCATCCAGTTTTCAGATGCTGTAACTAAGGCCGTGTAAAATTATGTTGATTGAAGAATGTTTTATTGCAACTCACCCTGTATCAAGAGAATATCTTTTCTGTCCTAAAGCAAAACATGAATTCATATCAAAAGAAGTGTCCACGTTGCTTAGTTACACTTGCACAACCTTTTCATAGCCTTAGAACAAATGCAGATGAGAATGCACTCATCATACTGGCGACTCTTCTCTGATCCTTATAACACACACCTCATTTGATTACAGTAACTAGATTTTGTTCTATCCAAATCAAATTAGCTGTTTGTAATATCTTCTGCACAGAAAATTTTTGCCTTAACTTTATTCCAATTTGACTGTGTCTGAAACAAACAACCCTTCACACAGTCAGCCTGCTTCCACAAACAGGCATTTAAAAAAAACCAACATCAACAACAAAAGAAAAACAAACCCAGCTCAGTGCTTTACACTTGATAGTGTGGTATGGCTGCATTCATTTTAAAGTTGCTTTCAGTTTGATTTAGTAACATGACAGTAAGTTGTTTTGGGGTTTTTTTTAAACATGGTCTACTACTTTTTCCCCAAATCAAATCATTAACAAGTAATGGCAGCTGTGTCAACACATACTACTTTAAAAATACAGCCTAAGATCAAACTTTCCATTTTAATTAAATTTGCTTAAAGCCTCATGTATTTTGGCATAAAATCCTATGTTGCTACAAATGAAAAACATTGCTGTACCAATTTTAGAAAAAAACAACAACAAACCCCAAATGAAACCTATTCCTCAATACTCAGAAGGCTGTACTACAATTATGATCCCACCATTAAAATACGCAAGTTTTGGGATACGTCTTCAGCTCTGTAAATATTATTTTGGCTGTAAGCATGATGCACGCTCACTGAAGCCGACAGAAGTCAAGAGCAGCCACATCTGTTCTGCATCCTGTGAAGATCTTCAAAGAATTGAATCAAACCAGTCTGACCTCCACATCTTAGCTACATGAGACTAGATTCTAAGAGTTAGCCAATCAATTAATCATATTTTTTCTTAAACGTAGCACATGAATATTTCATTTAGTCTATATTTTCCAGAGAACAATCAAGTATATGTGAATATTTAATTTATCTTCCTCCTAAAAAAAAATCAGAATCACTTTCCTTCAGCACACTACTTACTTATCTTTCTGGAGATTCTACTGATCTCCTGCAGTCCTTCAAGGAATCCCTCTTCACAATATTTTACAGCACTAACACTTGACAGAATCAGGATGCTAGCATTCACTGGTTGAAAGACAATTTTTTTTTTTTCTCTTTTGGGCCTAGATTTGAGATTACGTGCACAGAATTAAACTTTTTAGTTAATTTCCATTATCATTTTCTGTTGATAAACAGATACTTTTGATAATGTTACCACCTATAATCATAAGAATATGCGAGCACAAATATTAAGTGAGGTGAAGGCGATGATAGATGCACCATACTCTTAATGTTCCTTAAATGTGATTATTATCTGTCTCCCTCTGGATGGCTCTCACCTTTATGGGACAAGCCTGCGCTTCCTCTCCACAAAATCCATTACATTACTGCAGTTATACTGCACTTTTAACTAACTTTAGCATAACTACACTGTGTCTGGAACCTGTGCAGATTTATAGATACACTTGACTTACCAGTCTCCTTGAAGTTTTAACTACTCCTTGCACCAAGTTGTTGACTGAGATAAGTCTTCATAGGCACAAATTCAAGGAACACAGGATGCAGGAACTGTGTCTTGCCAGGGCATAACATTAAAATAGCCATATGCAAGTAGTGAATGAATCATAGAATCGTAAAATGGTTTGGGTTGGAAGGGACCTCAAAGATCATCTAGTTCCAACCTCCCTGCCATGGGCAGGAACACTCTTCCACGACACCAGGTTGCCCAAGGCCTCATCCAACCTGGCCTTGAACACTTCCAGGGATGGGGCATCTACAACTTCTCTGGGCAACCTGTTCCAGTACCTCACCACCCTCAGACTGAAAAATTTCTTCCTTATATCCAATATAAATCTACCCTCTTTCAGTTTAAATCCATTTCCCCTTGTCCTATCACTACACACCCTTGTAAAAAGTCCCTCTCCAGCTTTCCTGTAGGCCACCTTTAAGTACTGGAAGGCTGCTATAAGATGTCCCCGGAGCCTTCTCTTCTCCAGGCTGAACAGTCCCAACTCTCTCAGCCTGTCTTCATAGGAGAGGTGTTCCAGCCCTCGAATCGCCTTCGCGGCCCTCCTCTGTACTCACTCCAGCAGCTCCATGTCCTTCATGTGCTGGGGACTCCAGAGCTGAAAACAGTATTCCAGGTGGGGTCTCACAAGAGCAGAGTAGAGGGGCAGAATCACCTCCCTCAACCTGCTGGACACGCTCCTTTTGATGCAGCCCAGGATACGGTTGGCTTTCTGGGCTGCAAGCGCACATTGCTGGCTCATGTTGAGCTTCTCATCCACCAGCACTCCCAAGTCCTTTTCCTCAGGGCTGCTCTCAATCCATTCTCTGCCCAGCCTGTACGTGTGCTTGGGATTGCCCCGACCCACGTGCAGGACCTTGCACTTGGCCTTGTTGAACTTCATGAGGTTCTCACAGGCCCACCTCTCCAGCCTGTTGAGATCCCTCTGGATGGTATCCCATCCCTCTGGATGGCATCCCATCCCTCTGGATGGCATCCCTTCTCTCCAGCATGTCCACAACACCACACAGCTTGGTGTCATCTGCAAACTTGCTGAGAGTGCACTCGATCCCACTGTCCATGTCGCCAACAAAGACGTTAAATGAATGACTTTCAAACAGAGAAGTCAGGGAAAGTATATATATGTTAAAAAGTATGACTCCTTCCTCATATCTTTGTCCGTAACGTTACTAAGCAACATGAATTTGCAGGCGCTCCATTGCTGCAATTACAGTGATCTTGCAGATAAAATTGGTACAGCTTCAATCTGCAATCTAAGTAATTTCTAAACCCTATAATCAGTTTTATTGGAAGAAGGGCTCAGACTATTTCATTTCACAAAGAGTAAATAGACAGTTAATTTATAGTGTCTT
The DNA here is from genome assembly GCF_009769465.1 of Tauraco erythrolophus. NCBI lineage: Eukaryota > Metazoa > Chordata > Aves > Musophagiformes > Musophagidae > Tauraco > Tauraco erythrolophus. Next base: position 64,350,482 of record NC_141468.1, on the reverse strand, counting down.
TCATATTCTCTGCATTTTCTAATAAGAAATTAAATATATGTTTGCCTTTGTCCTCTGTTTTCTGATATATTAAGCAGCAGATGCCCAGCCAAGAAATCTCAATATCCTAAAGAACTGAATCATATGTTATAGAACTCACTGCACAATTGCTAGGTTAATGACAACAGTCTCACAGAAACACAGCAGAAATACCATCAGTGATGGCAATTGCTGGCAGGCCATTCTATAGTCAGGGAGAATGTGGACTTGGCAGACAGTATGATGTCCAAATACATCTGCTGTCCAAACATGGCAAAGTGAGTTATATACTGTAATCAGCATAAAGCAAGAGCACCATAAAGCCAATTGGCTTGTTTATTCTGGGAACTTCTTACTAATAAGAATTGTACACAATTGTACAGAAGAAATATGGCATTACAGCCATCCAGCATGTCACTGTGCCATCTGGCAAGCTCATGGTGTATATCTTGCATGAATTAAACACTACAAACACATTTCTTGACAAGCCTGCCAGGAAACACCATCACTCTTTGAATCAATAATAATTCACTCCACCTGAAAGACCTTGCTTTCCAGTCTACCCTTAGTTTCTAGTGTGTACAGTTCAAGAATTTCTCATGGAAATCCATTTTTGGCAAGTAACTGAAGGTATCATGTCTGCTCTAGATCAACCTTACAGAAACTGGAAGATATGCAAAACCTCTTCTGCACCTCAGAGTTCAGGAAAATTCAGTATCGACATCATAACACTTACAGAATAGCACATTAAACCATGACAGATCTCTGTCATTGAACTGTAACATACATACATGAGTGACAAAATTATGAAAAAAGACCTTAGAGGCTTGATCATGAACAACTGAAATCAACAGAAGTTTTGCCTCTATTTCAGTGGGAATGAGCCAAGAGTTAACTACTAGAGGCAATGTTTCCAGAACTGTCAAATGCTTAGCTGCTCTCAGCTAATAACAACAATAATAAGGAATTTCTGGGTGCAGACTGAATTTGCCTCTCATGTCCTATTGAGCACAGATACCTTTTGAAAATCTAGATACCTATTGATAGATCTAAATTCAGATAATTTGAAATTCTACTTTTAAATTCTACTCCAAGATATACACTAAAATTTATTACAGCCTATTAACACACCATTCTTGAAACACAATTTACTCAGAAAAATCCAAAGCCATAGACAGATACAATCGCTCTTAAAAATCTACTGCCGATCTCGTAAAGGGTTCATTAGTTTCATAAGATTGATAATTTCAGCACATCACCCACTGCATTCTGCTGCTTCTTTAAAACAATGGTAAGTTTAGCGTTGCTATTAAAAACTCACAGCAAGAAGCATTTGCTTCCTTAAAAGTGTAGCTTTTAAAGTTTCCAGTCTTGTAGCTGGAAAACTTCTGAATCATTTGGTACAAAATTATTACAAGAGATTTCAGCATGTCTTTTTTGACTGTTCCTTTCTTTTAGGAGAATGCAGAAGATTCACTCCCCCTTCTCTCCCCTGTAGCTTTAATGAGTCTAACTCAGGCATGACAGCATTTTATCTTATATAGCATCTTGTCAGATCCAAAGTCTATTTTTCTATCCTAAATTTTATTACAGTTCCTACTATTCCTCCAGGTGTTTTCACAATCTGTGACCTGTTGAATGCAAGCAGAATGAAAAGATAGATTAAAAAAAAAAAATCCTTGTTACATAAAGTTCTTAAAATGACTTCTTTATATTCAACCCTCCAAATCCATATCATAGCTCTGGATAAATAACAGAGAGGTATAATGGCTTTATTGTAGCATCCATCAGTATCAGATTGCTGAGAACTACCTGTGACTCCAAGAAAAACTGCACAGTTTTTCCATCTGTCATAGTAGCTCTCATACACTTTAAACATTGTTTTGCTTTCAGAATTACTGAGAGTTACAACCACTTGCTGACTTGCTACCCTTCTGAAGAGCTGAGTAAAAGACAGCTTACGAAAACAACACCCTCATAAACCTTTTTTACAGCTTTTATTCAACGCATAGCTATAGTCTAAGCACCATTGTATCCTATGGCTAGGTTTCTGCATCTAACTCATCACCTAACTAGGATACTCTCATCCTACCAACACCATTTATCTTAGGAGATGCACCCTTTCTCCTATTAAATATCCCCCCCATACTTCACACAGAATATTCAAGAGAGAGACAATCCTGGATTAGATCTGCAGAAGGACTCGTGCTGGCAAGGAAACAATTTTCAACAGCCTTGCCACCAAATGAAACACACATTTTTCATAAAGGCTGAAAAAAAAGCTCCTAATACATAAGGCCAGTGAGGCAGCTATGGATGAAACATAGAGATGGAACAGAGAGCTAAATGAGTTAGCACCTACAGTGATTGAGAAACGCCAGGCTAAAAGCATATCAGAAAAGTAGCTGGACATGTAATCCTGAGTATTCAGACAATAGATATTCTCACTCACCCCTGTTAAAGCTCTTCCACTTCACATGGAATAATTAAATCATTTGTCCCAGAAACAGAAAGTATGGTCTAACATCATAGAAAAAACCTGAGAAGACGTTTTGTGACTAGAAACTAGGCTCAGTGTAAAAGAGGAACACACCCTAGAGAAAAGAGCTTTGTCCTGATTGATACTTCATTTCTTTTTCATTATATTATCTTGTAGCTCACTTACCAAGCTGCCTATGCTATCACTTTTACAGTGATAAAAGTACAAGGAGTCACTGGAGTTTCCTGAATTCACACTATAGTAGCAGCAAGAAGAGAAAGATTTCATACTTGTCTACACAGCTAGAACATCTAAAAGCCAGAGTGTCTCACTACCCGCTAGCTCAAAGCAGGAAATACCGTTTCAGAGTCAAAACCCTAGGCACACAAAGGGATTCTAGCTACCTTGACCAGCCTGCAACCTTTCTTCTCTACAAAAATCTTTGTTATCGTTGTGGTTCATCCACCTCCCACAGACTTCAGCTGCCAGTTCGATGTTCTGATATGGTACAGCTGTGTAACCTGGACTAACGGCCTGTGAGAAGCCTCTTCTGTGTCTCCACCCACCCACCTCACACCCTTTAGCTCCCAAGCTGCATTTAAACTCAGTCCTGTGCCTTAGTCCTCACATGGCCAGTGCTCTAGATACACCTGGCTTGGCCAAGGTGATTACCTGGCTAGACTCAGATCCACCTGGTCAATATAGACTGTCATCATTCAAAGTCTAGTAAGGAAAAATTTGTGGTCTTATCCTTAAAATACATTTCACAGTCCCAATATAAGGTTCTTCCTTATTTTTAAATATATTTGGACATACAATCAGTACATAGGTTTTACATTGACATAAACCTGGATTTGACAAAATTAATTACAAAATAAAATATTTTGCCTTACCCTGAGAAGGTGCAAAGATTTTTTTCTAATTGACATTGTTTTAATATCTGTTTTCCAGGTATGTTAGGTTTGACCTAACATACAAGAAACAAAAGCCAGAGATAACAAATAAATTACACCTCCAGCTATTCACTGAGATCCTGGCACTCATTGCTAGACAGTCAACAAGTCTAGAGCTCACAGGCCACTGCAGTTTACTTATGATGCTTCTCACTGGAGGAATAAGGACTGTTTATCCCAATACAAACAAATGTTGCTGAAAGGTTGTCTGTTAACCTTTGCTGGCAGTACTGCAAAGAGCCTCTTTTGGGGACACACGAAGAGAGACGTCATGGCACATTTGCAAAGAGGTGGCAATTCGTATAACCACAAAAAAAAATATTTCCCCTATTAAAAAGTTAACTCTTATAGAAAAATAAGAGAAATGCTTATTTAAAATACATGCATACACACACGTGTGTGCAAAGAATAGTTGAAATATTTGGGAAATTGCTCTTTCCAGACTTAACGTCTCTTTATGGGGATGAACATATAAAGGCAATGCAAAAAGAAGAATACGATAGTAAAATATTTCTTAAGAGTAGCAGGAACAACAAATGCAACCCAGACGTTGGTGTAAAGACCTGGCAGGGGTGAACCTCTTGAAAGCACAAGCTGCTACAAGCCACCAGGGCGAGCTCTCGCCCCGCAAATCCAGCCTCAGCGCCTGAAGCTGCTCTGCCTCCTGCCCTCCTCCCGCGTGTACAGGCAGGGGAAAAGGAAAACAAAACAAAACAAAACAAAACAAAACAAAACAAAACAAAACCCACCACGTTATTTAAAGCTTAATGCCATCTCTTCAAAGCTTTTTGTATCTTTGTACCTTCTTGCTTCGGCTCTTCAGCAAAGCATGAGTGCCAGTGCACAGAAACAGCATTTCCCGAGGATATGTTCAGACCTAGACTGTCAACTTTGTGGACACGGCTCTACTCCGAAAACTTTTAACATCCCCTTGAGTGACGAAAAAACTGGCTAAGCTCGCATGGACAAGCTGGAAGCTATACCGACACGTCTGGGTGACGCTGTGCAAACAGTGACGCCTGCCAGCAGCTCCTCAGCTGCTCTGCACCACCGCAGCTGCTCTGCGCTCCCCGAGTCCAGCTAAGCCCTGGTGACCTGCACCAGCTGAAGGTCTGACACCTCCTCACCAACAGTGCTTCTGCTGCTGGGGGACCCCAGCTGCCATCCTCAGGGGAAGCAGAAGTGATACTCTTTACACCACGGGTTTGCTGGGCTCATTTCACTGCGGGTTTCGAGAAGCTCCTCTTCACTTAACAGAGACATGCCCTCTTCCACAATTAGAGTATTTGACCATTTTAGCTTTTCTCTCCTTTTCTGTACTAACACTTCATCCCAGCATAGCATGAGAGCACGTGCTTAACTTCAAAAATGTGAACAGTTCCCTTAATTTTTCATTGAAACGCATGCTCTGCCAGAGTTGACCTCCTAAATCCAATCATGCACCACAGGGTAGAAGCTGCTGTGGAACCAAAGGGAGATTGTAGCTGATGCCACCCCTTGTGTACTCACTGTGGCCAGCTGTTTCAAGCTAAGACTTTCTTCGGCTGTGAAGAGTAGCAATTACAGATCAGAATAAGTCTTAACTATTTTGAGAAGAGTGATATTCCCTGTGATATGTATTTTATTCTTAGCCACAGAAATATGTTGCCACAGGTGCAGATTTCCAGTGAAACTGAAACTTACAGAGGTTTTAGTACTTGAAGAGTCAGGGAGTTTTTTTATCATGATCAAAACATGGTTATTTTATCTGTAGGAAGATTCTTCTAGTTACAATTGTTCACCTTAACAGATTCTACCCGTTATGCTAGGCTCCTTAAAACCCATTCCTTCCCCCCTGTCAATCCCTCTATTATGAGAACACAGAGCATTAAACTTCAAGGGACACCTTGCAGACTTCAAAAAATTTGATGGGGGAGGAAACCCTACAGATTACTGACTTTTTACTAATAGTGTCAGCTGCAGTGCGATCATCAGTCTCAGGAGGAATGGGATAAAGCCAACTAAAGGCCAAATAATACCTGAAGAACATACACCTTCTTCCAGACTTAGAGCAGAGCAGAAATAAAAATTAAAAATACTGGAAGTACAACACTGATGTTTAAGTCAGGATTTAACATTTTTTAAATAAGTTAATATTACAAATATAAAATGGCAAAAGATATAGACGAAGGGTTTTTCCTAATGTGATTTTGATGGTGTTGTGAGCAACAGTCTTAATTAATGTTGAAAGAAACATTTATACCAAAAGTGCTTGCTGAAGGAGCAGCTTAGACTCCAGTCCTTTAGATGTTTAAACACCAGCTCTGACCATGTGTGTAGCGTGCCTTCTGTCAGTCAATCTTTCATCAGACTCCTAGGACTTGCATATCGTTATGAGTACTATGGCTCCAGCAAGTGTAGCGTCTGAAGAGTTAGGCATTTCAGACCAAGAGCCTACAAGATGCTTTGGACCTCCTGGAAATTCCTGAACCTGAAATTCACAGAAAGTTATAACTCACCTTTAGTTCCCTCTTCAGACATATGGGTCCAAAATCTCTGTCTCCAAACGTTTCTCCAGCAGTTACCTAGCCTTGAAACCTCAGCATCTCAGTTTTCATTCTGAAGTTCCCCAGGCATTGAAAGTCTCTTTTCTGGTACTGCAAATGCTTATTGTGTCAAGTAGTGATGAACCTAGCTCATTCCTGACCTTGACAAAACAAATTTCCCTCTGTCTTTTGTGCCAGAGTGATTTTGGTCCAGAAAGGAAGCCCAGAGGATGCTTAGTAGATCAGGTTTCGAAAAAAAGTGAGGGCTGCTGCCTTTCTTCAAAAACCAGCTGGTATTCATAGCATTTACTCTGCTTTTATCCAGTGACTCGGTGATTAAAATATTAATCGAAGCTGAGAGAAACTTCTGTTCAATTCATTCTCTACTTTAGGGTGTTCACCATCATATCTCTCACCACCCTGAACGGTGATTTAACAACGGTGAGGAAAAGGAAGAAAAGTTTGAAACATACAAGTAACTTGCAACATGTTTCAGTGCACTTTTTGTGATTAATGATGAAGGATTGATTTGACTGACCATTATAGTGCCCAAGGCTCCCTGCAGATCTGGTTCTGACTTGTGTTCTACCCCCACCACATTCAGGCCCCTAGGCACTCCAATTGTTCAAGCTGATGAAACTCATATAAAACATATGTAATTCCTAAGAATGGCCATCTCAGATCAGCCCATTATCTTGTCTCCAGCAGTAGCCAACTGTGGATGCCCTGGCAAGAACAGAGGACAAGAAGAGAACAAATCAATAAAAGCCCAGACTCTTCCTGCTCACTTACTTAGCTCACTCTTCACCTACTGATTTAATTGACTTTTTCATAAGTAAACAAAGAGAATTTGTCTCAATCTGAATATTGAGACGAAAAGAATTTTTAAAATGTAAAATAAAACAAAAGGTTTCTCAAGCCTTTAAATAAAATGAATGATGCTGTGTCATACTAGAAATCCTCAGGATCTGGTCTGTGAGGGTACCAATGCTGTTTCATATGCATTGTTATTTTTTCTCGCTATTATTTCTCAGGAAACAAGAAGTAAAACAGGTAAAGCGAGAGCACTGACATCACTCTAACAGTTAAAAATCAACATTCCAGTTCAGTGTTATTGTTAAGAGTGATCTGTGCATTGATAAGCAAGTTTTGGTAGTTGCAGAATATTTTGTCGTGCTCAGAGGTTACCAAAGTATGGAGGGAGGTGGATGTATATATATGAATGACACCTAATAACATGCCACATTACAGACACCATGTCATAATCGTTACAGTTGCACCAAAGCACGTTGTTTCTGCCTGAAGGATTTCACCCAGCTAGAGATCAGAGGTAAATTCCCACTACCATAATCCCCGGATAGTAATAGGATAAACTTGCCTGTTGCTCCAATCTTTAATCTAAAAATTAACGCAATAAGGAATCCATCTCAGCAGGAAGCACCTGTTCCTCTGCAAGCGGATATTTTCATAGTCCCTCTTACCCTGTAATCAGTCCTGTTGTACCTCGTAAAATCTTTCCTTCCGCTCCACATCTAACTGTGCCATCTTCAAAGGCATCTGTCATATCTATTGCCTGTTTTAGTTTAGGTCAAAAAGTCCAGGAGGGATCTAGAGGAGGGGGAGCTGGAAAGCAGACTCACACCTAACCGGATCCAGGACTCCTACACCTTGCTGCAGCCCAGCAAGCAGCTCTTTAGACAACAGCCCACCATCATCGTCCGTTGCGAGAGTTCAAGGAAGATGTTTCTTCTCTCAAAACTGTCCCTGATGCCAATGATGGGGTCACGAATACATACAGTAGCAGCTTCCTAGAGTAAGGAAGGTGCTCACTACAGCTCGCGGTCTGTTGGCCCATGACCAAATATGTTTCATATTATTCTCTGATGCGTATTACTCTCTGGGAAAAGGGTTTACACATTTGCTCACATCTTCACATCAAAAAATGACACATCTGAGCCTGGACATCTAGCATCGTCCATACTACTCATACACTGTGCGAAGGGTCAGATTCACAGATCCATAGTAAGATTAGCTCTATGGATTGTCAGAAGCTTTTTGGTGAGATTCACCGATATTCGGCTGCACAAACTGCCAAGTTTCAGAAACCCAGGAAAACAGGAGCAAAGCAGGAGGTGAAACTACTGTTACTGATAGAAATCTGCTAAACAGCTGTATCAGGGAAGCTGATGGGCCTACATTTATTGCAAAAAAAAAGGGTGAAGAAGTCGTCTATCTGAGCATCGGTCAGACACAAACACTCTGGGCTTACTGTTTTCATACATGTATAATTCCAAGTACCTCAAGTCTGAAATTCCACTTTGGCTACCTTTCTCACATAGCACTCTGCGGAGTGCTGGAAACACTGAATGTAGCTCTACCTAGCAAGTTAAATTAATTATAACTGGGAAAAAAAAAAATCATAAAACAAACCATGCTATAGTTTCTTTGCAAAGAATAAAAGATTCAAAGAAACAGGTCTAAAGATGTTTGTACATGAAGCTGTAGAATATTTGGCTGCATCTCCTTTCACAGTACAGGAATGAAAAAGTTAACCTTTTTGTTAGGATTCTCAACTCTGAAAACTAGAGTAGAGCTGGAATCCTTCTTGGTGGAGATTAAGAGTTCTGAAACTAAGTAGGTAGGTAGTGGATACAGGATGTATTTCTCCTAACTGAAAGAAGTTTGAAGTCAAAACATGGTATTTTGGTCAATAGACACTCTTGATAAAAAGAGAGCAGGTAAGAATAATTCATAGCATGGGCATTTAGTAAAGCTGTCACTGTTTACAAACAACAGTATTTTAATCTTGCTTGTATGTAGTTACTGTCAAAATTTTCCAATATTTGGATAATCAGCTTGAAAAGCTAGCTAATGGCAGCATTTTTTTTTGTTTCATATTCACCCTCGATCCCAAATATTGTAGAGCATCTTAAATAAGTGGATATGTCTCCAGTTTGTGCTGTACGTACAATATTTAGTCCCTGGAGCAGACATTGCGGAGGAAGGGAATATTAATTCTCAATGTGTTGTTTCATTAAGATATTAACAAAGCTCAAATTATAGAGAATGCAGATAAGTAGTTCTTCATCTTTCCAATGCATTGTCACAAAAGAAGGATAGGACTCAATTTGGTGGTACAAACTTCAGACTGCATTAATTATTCTCAGATAAAATCACTTATGCTTCTTTATCAAAAACAGTATGACAGTAAACGACTAGTTAGCTAGTGACACAAATTACAGCATTTTTATTATCCGTGAAGAAAAACGGAACTTGCATTAGTTACAGATTTCAATTTAACTGTGTATTAAAAGTGATATTCTGACAATGCCAACTCATTGTTTAGTTTTACGGCTTCCTTACATTTACACCTATGTACAATGTCTTTGTCCTACATAATTTACATCCCAGGCTCGGCCCACCACCATCACCTTCTCCTGGCCATGAACTCCTGCTGTTTACCATGCGCTGGACCTGATATAAGTTAATTTAACTACTGAGTATTTTGCTGGGATGGAGAGTTAAACCAGCTCAGGAAAGAGTCTGACATACGCCAAAGCTCGTACAGTGAAAGGAGGACTGTCTCTCTCTCATAGATGGAGCCTAGGCAGATTAGCTGGCTAATGTAGCTGGTTAAGTCAAATACCCACAGTCAGGTCGTATGAACTCTCAGTTTATCTCTACAGCTATTCCTGGCAAGGTAATACTTCTTCCTAGTTACAACTTACAGTTGGAGTCATGTGGCATGTGTCAGTGAGCCGACTTCCCCATGGATACATTGATGAGCTGATGAAGTTGCATTCAGAGGGCTTGGAGAGGGGCTTGCTCTACTCTTTACATGGAAGAAGATGCTACCTGTATTCTGTTTCTCTTATCACTATATGCCCCTGCATTTTTAGTTAACAGAGCAAATAGAGCACTTAAATACACTATTTCAATCATCATGCGCACAATCATCCAAGTGTATCTAATTGCTTTACAGAAGTCTTTAATGCAGCTGAAGAAATATTACCTCTTAACGGTTACACCTTTCCTTTGGTATTAAATCCTGAAAGGTGATATTCAGACGTCTTTTGAATGGCAGTAGCAGTCAGTGTAACTAAGATTTTAAAAACTCCCTTAGGTCTTACTAGTCTGACCTCTAAATTTAAAGCACAAAACACAGATTTATTAGGTTTCACATCTCCTTCAAAAGCAACAATCTACTTTGTATAATCATAAGAGCAAATTAACCAATAAAACTTGGGAGTCCACCAAAGCTTCATCTAAAATCTCTGTTGGTTTAGCATAGTCAGTAACAGAACTGGTTTGCATTCCTACTATTCTAGAGACCAAAATTCATGAAGATTGTCATGAAGCATTACATTTTCCCACTGCCAGGAAAATGACTGCTGAAACAGAACTGCACAAAAACCTGTTAGTGCAAGAATTCTACAAGATGGAGCTAAATTTACTCTGTGAACCTCTATGTCCCTCAAATGCCTATTGACAGTCATAGAGCAACATATCTCACTCTGGGAATCATAGAGACATAATTAGGAAATCAAATTCTGAAACTGCTTGTGGCTAAGTTTTAGAAAAAGACAAACTTTCTCTGCTTAGACTCCTGAATAACGAAATTGTATTTTCAATTAAGTAAGACTGCTCTTTGGAAAATAATTCTCTGAGTTCACACAAGTCTCCACAAAAACTTGACAGAATGTTTTTTACTTACAACACTGACCTCTCATACTTATTTTTTCAGAGTCGCTCTTAACATACATTCTTATTTCTCTTATAATTTGTGATGAGTGAAGCAGCAGCTTCTGAAGAACGGATATTGAAACTGCAAATCATACAGAAAAGCTTCAGAATAATTTTTAAATGATCGAGTCTTGGCTTCATTAAGAAGAACCCAAAGAAAACCACTACGTATTGTAATACAGAGGCTCCTTACCTATTCTGTAAACTTTAGTTATCAGTATACAACATAAAGTTTGGGGAGGGGGGAAATAAAATATCTCTAGCCCACCGTATAGCTAAAGATAAGCTTATTTTTTCCAAGAAAAAAATTTAGATGATAGACTAACTCTAGTGTTTGTGAAGTCATAAACACAGTGAGAGGTTTTTTTATCCAATTATTTAATACAATTCAATTGATTGGATTCAAAGCTATCCCGCCAATAGCTTTCAAATATATTCCTCTCTTGAGTACAGAATTCATTAAATCATTGCTTACCAGCTTTTTTTTCCTCTCAATCTAATGTAAGACAAAACCAGTGACTGGCACATGAAAGCCAGGGCAGACTTTTTCAGGAGGGCAAGCAAGAGCCATACAACATTTCAAGTAGCTCACTGACATACAAAATAGGTATATTTTATTGAATCACTTGCCAGCTTTCATGACTTAAACCTGAAGTCAGCAACAAGGCACTACAGAATTTGCGCGCAGCGTGTTTCACTGTGTGTACAAACCGCTATCCCTGAAAGGGACACTGAGAAAGGACGGGAACATGCCCTCTCCTGAGGGGGATGAGCGCTGGAAATCACAACGCGGAGCCCTGCGCAGCCCGCGGCTCGCTGTATCCGCCATCACGCCGACGGTCCCGACGGCTGAGGCCGCAGGGCAGCTCTGCTGCCAGTTCCGCAGCTGCGCGAGGCACCGGACACGCCAGCGGGGAGCAGCAAGCCAAGGCCCGGGCAACAGGGACCACGGAGGGGCCACCGCGGGCCCCGAGCAGCCGCCGGAGGGGGCGGTGTCCGTAACGGCGCCCCGCGCCGCGGCGGCAGGGGGCGCCGCGCGTGCCGCCGGTGCGGACTACAGCGCCCAGCATGCAACGGGGCGACACGGGGCATGCGCCCACCGCCGCCCTCGCACCCCCGCCCGCCGCTGCTGACGGAGGAGAATCCGGCAGCGCCGCCCCTCCTCTGCTCGAGGCTGCGGCGGCCCAAGCCTGGCGCCGCTCCCGCCGCTCGGCCGCACTGTTTATGGTCGCCCTACTCGTAACTTTTCGCTCTTCTTTGGCAGCCGGGGGTGCGGCGAGCCGCCGCGACCGGAAGCGCCCGTTGCCACAGCAACGATAAACATCCCTCGTGCCCCCGGAAGCGGTCGGAGCTGCCCTCCCACGTGGAGATGCTCCTTATCGCTCCTGGACGCGGCCGCAGCGGCTGCCGCCCACGTGGCCCCGGAGCTAAACGTTAACGACTTATTCATGAAAAAAATAACGAGACGCCCTGCCGGTTAAACCCCTCCGCGGAAACGATTGGCCGAGCACCCCTCCGCCCGGCCAATCGGCGCCGGCCACGCTCCGTCCGCAGGAAACCGCACATGGAAAGCCACGATTGGCGACGATAGCTGCAGGCCCCTCCCTCCCGGGCTTCCCATTGGCTGCATATTTGGCGTGGTACGCTCCAATTGGTCAGTCGTGGAGCGGCTCCCCCCACCCTCCAGCGCCCCGCGTTGATAAGGCGGAGGGGGAGGGCCGCGGCCGCTCCAGCGAGCTCGGCGGCGGGCGGAGGCAGCGGCCGGCGGCGGGCTCGGGAGCGTGGGGCGGGGGCGCCTGGGGCCGTTCTCTTCTGCAGCTGCGGCCCACGTCGCCATGAAGTCGGTGTGGGGGCTCGCTCTGGCGTGCGTGCTGCTCCTGGCCGGTGAGTGCCCGCAGGCTTCTGGAAGCTTCTGGCGGGTGGTGGTTGGGGGAGCGGGAGCGGGGTCGGAGTCGCGGCCAACAGCCCTCCCCGCCTTCCCCCCCTACGCCTTTTTGCTAGGGCAATCCCCCACCCCTTTTTAGGGGGCTGATGAGAAGCGAGACGGGGCCCTTGGCGTCCGGGGAGCGGGGGCACCCCGCACTCCCCCCGTCCCTGCTGTTCTCCATGCCGGCGTACCGAAGGGAGGGGGAAGCGGTGCCCGGCCTCCTGCCCTCCTCCCCCCGGGCGGCTGCCGGCGCCGCTCTCCAGGGAGCGGGGGAAAGGGGGACGGTGCGTTTAACGCGGCTCATGCGCCGTCACGAGTGGGGGCGGAGGGTGGGCGGAGGAGTCCGTCCCCTTCCCCCATGTCTGGTGTCTCTGGTTGGACTGAACTTGCCTCCGGGAGTGGGGATGGAGGGACAGAACTAAGGGAGCCGTGGGGAGGGGTTAGCGAAAAACTAAAGTCGCATGTGCTGGGGATCAGGCTCAGATTGTTCGTTTTCTTGTTCTCGCAGTATCGGTTAGAGCTGATGAAGTGGATGTGGATGGGACCGTGGAAGATGACTTGGGTAAAAGCAGAGAAGGGTCTCGAACAGATGATGAAGTTGTTCAGAGGTTAGTACCTGAGTTTCTGCATAAGTGACTCTTGAAACTTTAAGGCTTTCTCTGACTTCTGAACAGTCAGAGCATCAGTAATGCCTAAAGCCTAAGAAATAGAGGGGAACGTCATTCAAAAGAGAGATCTAGTCAGCTGGGAGAAACAAAATATTGCTGAAAAGGACTGTTTCTTTCCAAATAGAAGTGGTCCTGAGAACTTGGATTCAGAAATATTCTACTCGGTTTTATCTAATGTTGATGGTTGTATGAAACCTAATCAATTAATAGGGACTTACTCTTGCATGTAAATGGTGTCAATTGAGTGCCTATTGATGAAATAGCTCTGTGCCTGGGAACCACCTCATCTCCTGTGAGATATACCACGTGCTGAGGATTACAGTGGTTTTAACATAACTGAATTCTTCCCTAAATTTCTTTTTAGGAAAAAAGTCTTACTTGCAAGCATGGATTTTCATTCCCAAGTTTTAAATTAAGGTTATGCAGTTGGGGATAGCTACTCATGCACTTGATCTTGTAGCTTTTGGGCTGTGTCAGTGATTAAGGGTCTTAGTATTGTTCTAACTAGACTTTTGTTGTTGCTAGATGATAAAATTAGCGATACTGCTTGTGGACAAGACTACTTGACAGGTTTTCATTGTCCTAACAGAGAGGAAGAAGCTATCCAGCTAGATGGCCTAAATGCATCCCAGATCAAAGAAATCAGAGAAAAGTCTGAGAAGTTTGCATTTCAAGCAGAAGTGAACAGAATGATGAAACTTATTATCAATTCTTTGTATAAAAATAAAGAGGTTAGTGCCTTTATCAGTAGATAAACTGTTAGAACTGTTGGTGTGTTCTGGAATTCCTGACTATTGGTTTTTATTTCAGATTTTCCTGAGGGAACTTATTTCAAATGCTTCGGATGCTTTAGATAAGATACGGTTAATATCCTTGACTGATGAAAATGCCCTTGCTGGTAATGAGGAACTTACAGTCAAAATCAAGGTAAGAAGCGTTAGGTACAATCATCTGTTATGGAGGAGTGGTGGAAGGAATGTAAAAAGATAGTACATCATTAAACCTCAATTTTTGACTTAATACTGGTGCAAATACAAACTAGGACCACATGAGGACCCATGCAATTAACTTTATCAAAGACTACTACTCTTTTAGTGGTGAAAAAATACATTTCTGATTCTGTAAAGAGTAGCTGAAGTATTGAAATACTTAGAAGGTAGGTCTTCGTTTCTGTAGTTACTGCAAATTCAGTTTATTTTAGCCAGGTATGTTTGAGTTTGTGTAGCTGCTACTCACCACTTTTCCATGGCAGTACATTATGTATTAAGACTAAAAGTGAAGTCAAACTGCATCTTTCTTTTTTCCCCAGTGTGATAAAGAGAAGAACATGCTTCACGTTACGGATACGGGTATTGGCATGACAAAAGAAGAGTTAGTTAAAAACCTGGGTACCATTGCGAAGTCTGGTACAAGTGAATTCTTAAACAAGATGACCGAAATGCAGGATGATAGCCAGTCAACATCTGAGTTAATTGGCCAGTTTGGTGTTGGCTTTTATTCTGCTTTCTTAGTGGCAGACAGGGTTATTGTCACATCAAAACACAACAACGATACTCAACATATTTGGGAGTCAGATTCAAATGAATTCTCTGTGATTGATGACCCAAGAGGAAACACTTTAGGACGTGGCACAACCATAACGTAAGTATTGAGTTTCTTTGAGTTTAAAAGAAAAGAGTTGTCTAGGTCCATTTTGCTCATTGGAATATGTGGATGACTTTAGCGTTGTGACTCATACATTGTTTGATTCCTGTAATACAGTTTTTTTCAGTTTAATAGAAACATGCAAACTGTTAACTTTGCATTCAAAATAACTGTTAAATTTGCATTCAAAATAAGTGTGGAGTGATAATGTAGTTCGCTTCACATTTGATTAGGTGAACTAAGAAAACAATGAGCAACTTGACAACTGACTGTCAGCAACTAATTCCAGATGGTTCAGCTGCCTGCAAACTCATTCAGATCCTCAACACAATTGTGGCCTGTTGAAACCTATACAGGGGCTCTAGAGCTTCTTGGACACTGGCTGCTGTTCATATACCAGTGAGACTGGTCTAATGCAAATCTCAAACTAGAAGTAGTTTGACAGTCCTATTTGCATTGCTTTCATGAGCAGCTAAATTTATTTGATCTGGGTTTAGAGGCCTTCTTCCTGAAGAAGGCACTTAGTATGAAAAAAATCATTTCAGTGCTCTAGTTCCAAGTAAAGCCATTGAAGATTGCATCAAGGTCCTGATAAGTGAGAAGTATCAATATGGTTGGAAGTTTTCATTTAGACTTCTTGGTATTGCATTCTGCCCCAATTGTTGAAAACAATCACCCTTTCCTTCTCATTGGAGCAGTTCAGTAGGGATTGTATTTTTGAGATTTGCAGCTAAACTAATAAAATCTCACTTTGATAAATTTGAATTGCTATAGGTGCAGCAGTAGTAAATACATCTTTTCCTGTAAAACTACTTGAGAATATTTGTCCAGCAATTTGATTGAAGATTTTTATTTTCTTTAGCCTTGTCTTGAAGGAGGAAGCATCTGATTATCTTGAGCTGGATACTGTTAAAAATCTTGTAAAGAAATACTCACAGTTCATAAACTTCCCCATATATGTGTGGAGCAGCAAGGTAAGTATATTTAACTGAGCGTTGCACAGTATGAGCTTTGGTTGTGAAAACTGTCTGACCAGATTTTTCAGGAAGGGCCAAGGCATACTATAGAATTTCTACTTGTGCAATTTCTAAAATTCTTCTGTTCCTGACTCTCCTGGCTAGTGTTTTACTAGTTACTTGCTCTCCAAAAGTTAATGTGTTGCTGAAATCACAAACTTAGAAGGAACTTGGTTTTATTCTGACTCAACCTTGCCAAAGGAGAAAGACTGCACTAATTACTAAGAAGGATTTTCTGTCCACTGGCTTTGGTAGCTGGAAGCCTTGGAAAGCTCTCAAACAAGGCCATCCGTGGTTAAGTGTCCTTCTGAAAATAGGGTAGCATCTTAACTTTTAGGCCTGTCCTTCTGATGTTTTCTTGGTGTAGCACTAACTTAAAATCACCCAAGTCTCTGATTAGCATTGTTTGTAAAGCAATGGAAAAACTTAAGTGTATTGAAAGAAAAATGAAAAAACGTGACTAAAAAATGATAGCTACCTATAAAGAAATGCTTTTGATAGGCAAAGAACACAAGTTAAACTAGTGCTCTGAGAGATTAAGCAGTTTGAGGTAATACTATAAGATACCTGGTAGGAAGCCAAATAGTCCAAGTTCCGAACTTTCAATTGTCTCTGTAGACAGAGACTGTTGAAGAACCCATTGAAGAGGAGGAAGCAAAGGAGAAAGAAGAAACAGATGATGATGAAGCTGCAGTTGAAGAAGAGGAGGAAGAAAAGAAACCAAAAACTAAGAAGGTAAGGTTTGTCAGGCTTGGGGCTTCCTAACTTACGTCAGATCAGCAGTTTTCATAGGTAGTCTTCCAGAGGTGCACTTCAGTAGTGTGTGTGCTTTCAAACAGCAATTCTGTTTAAGCGCAGTTAGACATCTTGTCATTAAAGATTGTAAAAAAAAAAAATGGGTTTGGTTGAAATCAGGCAGATGACTGACAATAGCCTTGTGAGGCAGCGGTCCCAGAACTAATTATAAATACTTGTGTGATCTGTTTGAAATGTTAGTGGACTTCAGAAATCTGACACTGACTAGTTGAAATTGAGTATACTCTGCTGGAAAGCTTTTTTCAGAGTGGGAGTAGAACAAAAATACCGATACTTGCTGAATGCCTTAAATGAACATGGCACATACTGTAGTGCAGACTTAGGTTTTGTTTCCATGTGTTATACTAATGTGTGTACTTGAATGAGAATACCCAAGCCATGGCGTAATTTATTTTGTAGATTGGAAAGAGCATGTCTTTTTGACATGCTGTTTTGCGACTTAACCTCAGTGGATTTTCTGTAACTGACTTAACCTGAAGCAAAGAATGAGTCTTTATTATATTATGGTGTTTACATACTTAGGTTGAAAAGACCGTCTGGGATTGGGAGCTCATGAATGACATAAAACCAATCTGGCAGAGACCGTCTAAAGAAGTTGAAGAAGATGAGTACAAAGCTTTTTACAAAACCTTTTCCAAGGTAAGCTCTGAGCCTCATGATCCAAAGCAGTAAGTTTTCTGTAGTGTCTCTTGCTGCATAAAACTAAAGTCAGGATGGGCTATTTCTGAAGAATTAATTGCTGTTGGTAGATAGACTGAATTGCAGAGAGCCTAGGAGGGGTAGCATCTCAGTCAGGAACCATTCTTTTTCCAGAGAGAAGGTGCTGCCACCCAATTAATGGGTGGCCTAGGTTTGAGAAGTAATATGTTTCAGCTCATATGGAGCTTACTGATGTGTTTAAATGTTGGCAGGAAACTTCAGTTTAGTCTGAGACTGGTGGTGCTTGTGTTGTACATTGCTCGGTGGAAGAAAGAGGAAGATACAGCTTTTTAGAAACAGTATTTGTCTTTCTATGTAAATACAGTGTAAAGTGTTACTTAGGAATCTCTTACTGTGCTGTGATGATAGCTGTGTTACTATATTGGTAACTTTTTGGTGGCTGGCTTTTTTTTTTGAAAAAAAAAAACACCACACCAAAAAAAACTCCAAACAATCCTAGTAGGTCTCAAGGAGGATTACTACTTTTGTCTCCATAATCAATTCTAATAAAGCATGGTTAGGTAGCTTAATTGTAAAATAATTGTACTTACCTGACAAACTCAAGTTATTACAAGAAATGTATTAACTCACTGAAATTTTCCCCATGTCAGTTAAAAGAATTATCTTTTCACAGGAACATGATGACCCAATGGCTTACATCCACTTCACTGCTGAAGGGGAAGTAACTTTCAAATCCATCTTGTTTGTTCCTAATTCTGCTCCACGTGGCCTGTTTGATGAGTATGGATCCAAAAAAAGTGATTTCATTAAGGTAAGATAAGCAAGTTGTGTGGGTATGGTATCATGTCTAAAAAACCAAACAGAACCAAACATAACATGGCTGCTGTTTCCTTTTGTAATTCAGCTATACGTTCGAAGAGTGTTCATCACTGATGACTTCCATGACATGATGCCCAAATATCTTAACTTCGTTAAGGGTGTTGTAAGTATTATGTCTTGAATTTGATTTTTTTTTTAAATCTTCAAATACTTTTAGCTGTACTTAAGAAGTTTCTTCCTCAATTAGGTGGATTCTGATGATCTTCCTTTGAATGTATCTCGTGAAACACTTCAGCAGCATAAATTGTTAAAGGTAAGCTAATTGATCTTAAATTCCCTCATGGTAAACACATGACAGTAGCAAGATTTAGAAGAATAATAGCTTGATTAACTTTCATTTCACACTCCTTATGTAAATTTAAAGTATAGCAAATCCATGCATTTCTGTCTTCAGACTACCTTTGTTCACTTTAAATCAGGGATGATAAATGTCTTTAAAAATCCATCCTTTGCAGTGGGGTTGAATTGACAGTTCTTCCAAGTGCTTATTGTTAAAACTTGGTATTGCTGCTTTTTTAGGTGATCAGAAAGAAACTTGTTCGCAAAACTCTTGATATGATCAAGAAAATTGCAGAAGAAAAGTACAATGACACATTCTGGAAAGAGTTTGGTACTAATGTGAAGCTTGGAGTTATTGAGGATCACTCCAATCGTACACGATTGGCCAAACTTCTTCGTTTCCAGTCTTCTCATCATGAAAGTAACCTTACAAGCCTTGACCAGTATGTGGAAAGAATGAAAGAGAAGCAGGACAAAATTTATTTCATGGCAGGTTCCAGCAGAAAGGAGGTATGTGAGTGTGGAAGAAAGAGGGAAGGGGGAAAAAAATATTATGGCTTCTAGTTAAAGTAGTACCATAAACATTGTGAAGTGTATATTTGTTGTAAACGTGGAGACTCCATGCCTATGTTACTACTGCAGTTCAGTTTCCTTGCACCAACGTTTGTCAAATAGCCATGCAGGCTTCAGTAGCTGCTGGTACCAAATGAATTAAACTGGCATCTGATCTGTTTTGTCATCTTAGGCTGAGTCCTCGCCATTTGTTGAACGCCTTCTGAAAAAGGGCTATGAAGTGATCTATCTGACTGAACCTGTAGATGAATACTGTATTCAGGCTCTGCCAGAGTTTGATGGCAAGAGGTTTCAGAATGTAGCAAAAGAAGGAGTTAAGTTTGAAGAAAGTGAAAAGTCTAAGGAGAGTCGGGAAGCCTTGGAAAAGGAATTTGAGCCACTCTTAAATTGGATGAAAGATAAAGCTCTGAAAGACAAGGTAAAATGTTACGCTTTAATGATTTTTTTGTAAATGGTGGCATACTTGCTACAAGACGCCTTGCAGATTATTTGAACATAGACTTGACAGTAGCTTCTCCATCTTCCTTAGATAAACATGTTTAATACCTTTATTTCTGGAAGATAATGAGTTAGAGTATCATCTTAGAACTTTGAGAAAATTTGAAGTAACCAAGTGAAAGGCAATTTCTGGGTTATTTACTTATTCCCTGTATAAAGTATTAGCTCTATGAACTAACAAGAAGGCTTTTTTCTCTGCAGATTGAAAAAGCTGTGCTATCTCAACGTTAACCCAGTCTCCTTGTGCTCTTGTGGCTAGTCAGTATGGGTGGTCTGGTAACATGGAAAGAATCATGAAAGCTCAAGCTTACCAAACTGGGAAGGACATTTCTACAAAGTAAGCTTTCAGTTTTGTAGCAGCTGACATGAAATGCCATTGATGGCCTCCCTTGCTTAGGGTGTGCGTAGCAGCTTTCCATCTGGTTGAGATGATCCTTCATGTTTTTAGGTCACTTATAACTGATTTGCAGTCTTCATTGTAGTTTTACATTGTTACTTCAAAGCCCAGTGTGTAAAACTGCCTGCTAAGACTCATCAGTAGCATTTGCTGTCTGTCGTTTGGTTATAAGAGAACATGAAATGTCTTTAGTAACTGGGATGCTTTTTAGAGTTAAGCTAGTAGAAAAGGGGGGTGGGGGAGGGAGTACCCTTGTTACTGTGGCTGTGATCAGTGTTCATGAGTTTAAAGATGTAGCTGGGTCCTGTACTTCAAAACTTAGTGATCTAAATTCTGTTCTTTTCAGTTACTATGCTAGCCAAAAGAAGACATTTGAAATTAACCCCAGGCATCCACTGATAAAGGACATGCTGAGGCGAGTCAAGGTAAACAAACAAATAAATAACAGTAGTGAAATAGTGACTGCTTGGCTGCATGCAATCTAGTTAACAGTTCTGCTTATTTGTTGGTATTTTTTTTAATGCTCTTCCACATTAGGAAAATGAAGATGACAAAACAGTTTCAGATCTTGCAGTGGTGTTGTTTGAAACTGCAACTTTGAGATCAGGATATATGTTACCAGACACGAAGGAATATGGAGACAGAATAGAAAGGATGCTTCGTTTAAGTTTAAACATTGACCTGGATGCAAAGGTTAGTTTGCCTTCAACTTGGGACTGATAACTGACTTATTGTTGCTACATCTTAAAAAGCAGATACTTGATAGACTTGCGTAAAAGGAAACGTATCCAGCTTCCTACACTTAGATGGGCTACCAGGAGCCCAGTTCAAGTACCTGGGTGGGAAATTGACGAGTCTGTACTTAATGCTCATGGCCTTCCTTCAACTCTTCTTTCCAGTTGCTTGAGATTCTGCTCTTTCATTATGCTTCTCAAGTATTGTCCTATCCTTAACTAAGTGATGCTTCTGTGGGAGTAAATTAGGGTCCAAAGGCATGTTGTACCCATCTTGTTAATGGAGAAGTTCATTAAGTGGGTATGAATAATATGGGTTCTCAATGCTATGTGAGAACTTACACTGGGTATCTTGCCAGCAGAGGCATGATAGTGTCAATGCTAAACAGACCTTGCTTTCTCCTTCAGGTAGCTTGGGGTAAATGTTAGGAACTGATAGTGGTAGCCTGTATTTAGCTAGTCCACAACTAGTAAACATTTAAGCAAATAAAGGAAATTGCTTGTGGCCTTCCTTCAGGTGGAAGAGGAACCTGAAGAGCCTGAAGATGCAGCTGAGGAGGCAGAGCAAGATGAGGAAGAGGTGGATGCTGATGCTGAAGACAGTGAAACACAGAAGGTAAGGTCTCAAGTTTTGACTCTTCTTAACAGTATTTATGTGCAGTTTCATCTAGTGCTTCCTGGCAACAAACTTGTTCTCTTTGCCTTTTGTGACAGTAGTATTTAGTGTGAGGTTATCCAAGCTTTTCTTGGAGAGGAAAAAAACTGCAGCATGAATGATGCTTCCTTGTCAAATCTTCTATATTGTAAAAAGAAAACAATACATTCAAGGTTGGAGATAAATTAAGTTTGAGATTGTAGTAGTGCCCTATGGCAAGAAAACAGCAGCAAATCCCTTACGGTTGACTTAATGTTGGATTTCTGCAGCTTGTGGGCAGTAACATCAAGAAATGGGCAAGAGTGTAGTTTCAAACGCTTACAATGCAAACTTGCAACACTACTACAGGCAACACCACTACCTCTGAACAGTTCAACTGTTGAGTGAAGCCAGCCTTCACTCACCTAGTGTCTGCAGTTTTAATGGTGTCTTGATGGATATGCTGAACTCTCAATACTACAGTTTCTTGATAACATTAACTTTTAAATTTATCATGAGGTCCCAACTGGATTTGCTGTCTGTCTCAGGTTGCTTTTGGAAGAGTCCTGCAAGAAGAAACCATAAATACATAGTTTTTAGAGATGTACCTGCCTACTGTTAAATGTCAGTTTACCCAAGAATAAATTTGAAGAACAATGCTTTATTATACTATAGCTACTTAATTTTGTTGCTGTTACTGTTGTGCTTACACAGTAGTAATGCAGTTTACACCTGCAATGACAGTTATATATTACAAATGATCAAAGTTATGTTCTATTTGTTGGATTAGCACACTTGCAGATTAAGGTTTCTGACTACTGACTGGAAAGTAGATGTGCAGTCAAGTAGAACAGGGCTATTAACAGCACTAATGCTGTGCCTGAAAGATAATTTAGAAAGTATTGAAGATAACATGGAACACTAGATCTAATGCTAATGTTTGAGCAGACAGGAAGTACTTATTTTACTTATTAATAGCAAATGCTTAAAATGCTATCATTTGAACCTCCTTAAAAAGTTACTACTACTTTTGCTAGTGCTTTGGAAAGCATCGACAGTATTGAGGTTCAGTTCTTCTGGAACAATTCTTGTAACCTTTTTCCACTTTCAAAAAGCAAGAGTCTGATTCTCTGTTTGATGTCTCCACAGGAATCCACAGATGTGAAAGATGAACTGTAAGCTGCACTCAACTACCGTCCTGCATTGGGGGGTCAGGAGGGAATGTGAATTAGATTGTTTTGGTTTTTTCCACTGTAAAATGTTGAGGGATGGTATGGGGTTTAAGGGTAAAGGAGGATTTTTTTTAAGTTCACTTTTCTAAAAACATTCCTCATGAATGTAAATTTGTATTATTTAACTGACTTGGTGTAAAATCTTGTCATGTACAAAATAAAATGTTCCCAAACACCACTAACTCTAAATTTTACATGGGAAGCTCATCTTGTGGGCTAGCACAAAGAGAAAAAGGGATTGTCTTGTGTGTTCAGGTCCTTTGTACAACAGGCAGTTTGCAGTCCTTGTGCTTCTCCACACTGGTACAGCCACGCTTAGCTGTGTAGTGTGTGCCTGTGGTTGGGGTTTGTGTATCTGCAGAGCTGTACTGAACTTGCTAGTTGAAATAGGCATTCAAGAAGTGTTACGTATCTACTGACATCTTAAAGGTGAGATAGGGCATTTAAAAATAGCACTGGAACTGAAGTCCTACCAGCTTGTGCTGGACTATGCAACTTGACTCCACTGCACAGAGTACAAAATGGCAGCTTTTACAGCTGAGATGAGTGAAAAAAAAAAAGTTGTGAACAATAACAACCAGAAGTGGCTTACTGCCTCTGAGCTTACATTGTCCTCCATGGTATTTGATAACCCTGCCTTTAACTTGTGTAGCTGCAGCAGTCCTGCTTTCTACAATTGTGTTTTAAAGGTGGAAGCTCTTATGTGTTATTAATGCTGTTGTTCCTAGACTTTTTCTCTTGTTCTATGTCTCTTCAGTATGGCAAAGCCCTGTAAATACTCCTATCTATCTCAAGCTAAATCTGTTGACACCAAATTGTAATGTAGACAGGCTGAACTGGAGACACCACTTCTATTCATTATATTAGCTTTATTTGGTGTTTGGGGGAAGCACTACACTTTCTCACTAGTGCCTCTACTTCAAAACATCTTCACAAGGTTGGTAGAAAGTGTTTACACTGAAGTTGGGTGGGTTGGGGGTGGTTGTTTTTTCCACCTTCTGTGGAAGAAGTACATAGTACTTCTGTACAGTGACTCTGTTTAAGAACTTCTGTTTCATTAACAGAACTTTTGTGATGTTTGAGTTTTGTAATATGAAGCTAAATAAACTTTCTAATTAGGTGAGGGCACTAAACACTGATCTGAAGAACTTGCTTTCCATTGACTTTTACTAGTTTTTTTTCTATATTGCCCAAGTACTGTTTCCCTGTAATAAATACAAATGCCATGTATCAGTGTGGTTATTGAATTAGGATTTACACAGATGTTGGCTTTATTGAAGTACGCTGTTTGAGACTTCAAGGCTTGAAGTTGTTTTGAGGGAGTTTGCAGTGGTTTTGTGTTTTGCTTACTGTAGTAGTCTCTGTCAGAGCCTTTTTTTATTAGAGAAGGTTGAGTGGTTTAACCCTAGAGCATAGTTGAGCAGGGAGCAGCGTCACCTTTAATAGCAGTCCTTTGTTAGTACTAAGTTACTGAATAGGGCAGGTACACCATTTCTTTCGGCATGGTCCTCTTCCTATGGCCATGCAACTTCTGTGCTCTGTAGCACTCAACTGCTGCTGAGGTTTTGATTTAGTAATTCTTAAAATATCACTTACAGTGATAAACTTCTCAGTATATTGTCAATATGCACCCCTCTATGTCTCTGACCAGCCTGAGTAACACGTCTCAGGCCTGCTGTGTGGATAAGAGTGCTGCTGCAGCTAACAAACTAAAGAAGAGTATTGGAAGTGTAGGGCTGTTTGCTATAGCATTCTTAATTTGTTAATTACTTGTAAATGTAGGCAGCCTTTGTTCTGTTACATAGCTGAAGTTCTTGATGCCTTGATTAATTTTAGGATGACATACCTGATTCAGTTTCAGAAATAATAAAGAGCACATTAGAGTCATGCTTTGTGCTGCTTTGTCTTCCTCAGCTGAGGATATCATGTGCAACAGAGCTGTGGTCCAGCTGCTGTCTCTGCCCTGGGGTGACAAGTGTTTGCTACTAATAAGCACAAAATGCAGTTGTAAGCTTGGTTTGGGTTGGTTTTGTCAGCTCTGTGAACTATAAATAGCATCAATGCTGGAAGAAGTGTCTCCCAGTCATACTGAGGCTATTTGAGTGCTGCAGTCACGCTGATTCTGGGGGCATCACCTCTGCTGTTAAAACCTGGTATATTGTCAACTTTGCTGTTCCTAAATGGGCATTAATGAGAATGGTTCCCTCAGTGCTAGCAAAGGCTGGAGTAAAACATGCTCCCTGTTGCTCAGTTGCCATTAGCAGCAGGATAAGTTTAGAAATCAAGCCAATTTAGTAACATCCCTCTGCAGCCTTTAGATCTGAAAAGCCTTTAGAAAAGAGGGAGAAATGTCTCTTGTGGCAGAAGTCAACAACATAATAATAATCTTGACAAAGTGTAACAGGGTAAGAGTTGGTAAATCCTGGCTCTTTAAAGAGATGTAACTGAAAAACTGCTGTTCCTGCCCTAGTTAGAAGGGGAACAAAATGCTGCTGAACCATCCCATCTTGTCTCTTCAATAAACTTTATCTTATGCTGAGGTGGGAGGTTGTCAATCTCACCTTTGTTTAGGTACAGTGAAGGAAAAAGCAGTTTCACCAGAACTGGACCTAGTAAGATGTAGTCATAGATTGATAGATTGATCTCTTTGGGCTTAACATCTGATACTTACTTGAGGTCTTTTTATCAATGACTGCTGTCATTGATAAAGGTGTCTGAGATAGTGCACCTGTGATCTAGTAATGTAGCAGCCCAAACATCCATATGGGCATGTAAGAGCAGGAGAGGATCTCAGCCCACCTCAGCTGCTTTTCTACATCAGCCAATAGTTGCAAAACTGTGAGAGCAGAGGCACATACACATGCAGAGGAACTCGAAACCTTTCTTCTAGAAAAACCACTCCAACTTAGGCAAACATAAATAAAAAGCTTCACAGCTGGAACAGATGTAAAAGTAGCACTTTCAGTGATCACTTCTAGATCCCTCTGCTATTATAAGAGCTCCAGGTACTTTGCCAGTAGGAATTAGGGAGCTTTTCTGCTTCCTTAATGGGTCACCTGTCATTGCGGTTTTCTTTCCCAAGTTAAACCTGAGTGAGAATTGAGAATGAAGCCTGCGTCTTGCTCCTTTTTGTACTTGTTCCTTTCTCAAGGGAAAGCAATTCCCCACCTTCGAAAGCTCTACTGCATACCATTCAAATATGGATTGGCATACCACCTTTGTAGGATGGTGACTTTGTGAATGTTCGCAAGTTCCTAGTGTAAGAGTTCTGTGGCAATCCTATTTCAGGATGGAAAGGTAAACCTGCACTTGTTATTTCAAGAGTTCTGTATATTTATGGCTATCAGAATCAGCCACAAACAGAAGATGCCCATATGGAGTACAAATGTACACAATTTCAGTGTAAACTGTTACGTATTCACCCCATTTTAACTAATACAACCAAGCTGTAAGACCCTCTCCAGCGTTACAGTGGACCGAAGCAGATGTCCTGTCAGTAATTCGGACAGAAAGCCAATGTAACTGCTGTTACAGCAGTCGGCCAGCATTAGGAGTCCAGTGCAAGAAGTGTAAGTAAGGAATCCTTCTGACTGGCACATGCCATCACTTACCACATTAGCTTCTGGGTTACGTCCAGTAATCATAGAACAGTTTGGGTTGGAAGGGACCTCAAAGATTATCTAGTTCCAACCCCCCTGCCATGGGCAGGGAAACCTTCCTCTACACCAGGTTTCCCAAAGCCTCATCCAACCTGGCCCTGAACACTTCCAGGGATGGGGCATCTACAACTTCTCTGGGCAACCTGTTCCAATGCCTCACCACCCTCTGAGTGAAAAATTTATTTCTTATATCCAATCTAAATCTCCTCTTTTTCAGTTTAAATACTGAGTTAAAGTTTAAAAAGGGGGAAATACCACAGGTAAGCGGGGTTCTACTACAGATGAACAGGTACGCTTATTAGGGCTAATGACTGGCCACAAAAGCTTGACTTTTCAATATGCTAAACCTCCTATACTTGTTAATCAGCTTAAAAGTTTCAAATTTCATTGGATTTACCAATGTGCATTTACATCTTTTATTCTAAAGGATACTTTAGAATGGAGCAGATTCTAAAGATTCTAATCATGGAGCAGATTCTCCTGGGAACCATGCTAAGGCACATGGAGAGCAAGGAGGTGGTGGGTGACAGCCAACATGGCTTCACCAAAGGCAGATCGTGCCTGACCAACTTGGTGGCCTTTTATGATGGGGTGACAGCATTGGTGGACAAGGGTCGACCAATGGATGTCATCTACCTGGACTTGTGCAAAGCTTTTGACACTGTCCCGCACGACATTCTTCTCTCTAAATTAGAGAGTCATGGGTTTGATGGATGGACCACTCGGTGGATAAGGAATTGGCTCAATGGCCGCACTCAGAGAGTAGTGGTCAACGGCTCAATGTCCAAGTGGAGACCGGTCACGAGTGGCGTCCCTCAGGGGTCTGTGTTGGGCCCGGCCCTCTTCAACATCTTTGTCGGTGACGTGGACAGTGGCATGGAGTGCACCCTCAGCAAGTTCGCCGATGACACCAAGCTGTGTGGTGCCGTCGACACGCTGGAAGGGAGGGATGCCATCCAGAGGGATCTCGACAGGCTGGAGAGGTGGGCCCGTACCAACCTCATGAAGTTTAACCAGGCCAAATGCAAGGTCCTACATCTGGGTCGTGGCAATCCCAGGCATAAATACAGACTGGGTGGTGATTGGATCGAGAGCAGCCCTGAGGAGAAGGACTTGGGAGTACTGGTGGATGAGAAGCTCAATATGAGCCGGCAATGTGCTCTTGCGGCCCAGAAGGCCAACCGCGTCCTGGGCTGCATCAAGAGGAGCGTGGCCAGCAGGTCGAGGGAGGTGATTCTCTCCCTCTACTCTGCCCTCGTGAGACCTCACTTGGAGTACTGCGTCCAGTTCTGGAGCCCCCAACATAAGAAGGACATGGACCAGTTGGAGAGGGTCCAGAGTAGGGCCACGAAGATGATAAGAGGGCTGGAGCACCTTTCCTATGAGGACAGGCTGAAAGAGTTGGGGCTGTTCAGCCTGGAGAAGAGGAGGCTCCGGGGTGACCTTATAGCGGTCTTCCAGTACCTCAAGGGGGCCTACAGGAAAGATGGGGAGAGGCTGTTCAGGAGGGCCAGTTATGATAGGACAAGGGGTAATGGTTTTAAAATAGAGGGAGGTAGGTTCAGGTTGGATATTAGGAAAAAATTTTTTACTATGAGAGTGGTAGAACACTGGAACAGGTTGCCCAGAGAGGTGGTGGATGCTCCATCCCTGGAGACGTTCAAGGCCAGGTTGGACAAGGCCCTGAGCAACCTGATCTAGTTGGAGATATCCCTGTTCCTTGCAGGGGGGTTGGACTAGATGACCTTTGAAGGTCCCTTCCAGCCCTAACCATTCTATGATTCTATGATTCTATGATTCTACTTAACGCTGCAATCGAGATTAAGAAATCGTAAGAATTTCAGCACATAATCCATTGGACTTCACAACAGTATTCATCATATGTTTATTTTTAATGCTGCCTGTAACTCTGCTTAAAGGTAACAAAAAAAAAAAGTATTAAGGGAGTACAGTATTTCGCATATGGATTTCTGCAGTTGAGACAGTTAAACAAATATTTTATCAGTTCTAGTTTTCAAAACGTAAGTAAATTCTGGTCACTGTTGTGAACTCTGAACTTGGCTTGATCTTGCTTTTAGACCCAACAGTTCTGTTTTCAGTTCTCCAGGCTTAGGAGGTATTTCAGGTATACTCTGTTAAAAACGGAGAAAGAAGTCAGTGTTGTGGCAGAACAAAAACTAAAGTCACAAACCAGTAAGTCAGCACAGAGGCAGCATCATTGCTAAATTGTGATTATACCACTGTGGGAAAATAACGGAAGACTGGTGAGGAGGATTGTAAACACGCTCGAGCAGCTTGCAGCTGGGATGTAGAAAAACATTTGCTATACTAATTGTTGTTTAGCCTTGTATGTTGGACAAGAAGAACATCTCTGTTTAGATAACACCCTATCCAACACAAGTTTTGAAAGATCAAAGCACAGCGGTAAATTACACCTCCGCGAATCCCTGAAACACAGGGAAAAGCAGCAGGTTCAGCCATCCTCTAGTGTAGACCAAGCTCCGTCCCCGCTTGTCTGCCTCTGCCTAGGTGCTACTTTGGAGATCCCCTGGTTGGCAAAGTAATGAAAATAAATTTACTCTTTGCATTTCATCCATAGATTCATGGTTGTTCCTGTGTCCTGCCTGTGCCAGTTCGCACAACCACCCTTTTTTTTGAGCAGAGTATAATTCTTACATGCAAAACATCTTAAAAATTCACCTATTACCTTTTTGTAATTTGACTTTTATTTCAAAGTAGCAAAATATGATTTGGAAAAAAGGAAGAAAGAGGAAGAACAGTTTGTTTAAAGGACCAAAGCTTCTTTTTGCCATTGAAGAAAGTTTGGGTTCAGATATCTAATACTACTTTAAAGCACCAGTTGAAGCTTCCGCACATTCTTTCTCTTGGTGATGGAAGAAAAAGTTTCACTGCTTCCACCTTTCTGTTTGAGAAATTAAGCACTGAAACTGGAGATGAAACTTAAAAAGGGAAACTAAAAGAAACCAGATGTCATAACATTTTATAAACCATAACTCCTCAAAAATCGTGCTAGTTTAAAGAGGTGTAGATCATTAGATCATTCTGAATAAACATGCCTATTTGCCTATAATGAAGGCTACAGTAGAGACTATTAAAATACATAAAACCTTCTGCATCTATCAATGACTTAAGCCTCATTGCTTAAATTTTGACATGATAGCTCAAGCATGGTGATTTTTAAACTTATTTCTGACTTCAGTATGGCATAGTGTTTTTAAAAACCAAAAAAGTATACAAGAGCAGGACGACGAGATAAGGTTTACAAGTTAGAAGGCCTCCGAGGGGCCAAATCAACCACTCACATACCTGGTAGATGTGATAGAACCCTCATTTGGAGCTTCGTTCTCTGTGACTGTAATTTTGAGTCTTGACTCTCAGTCTGTCATTGTTTCTAAAGTAAACTTTTGGTCATCTTCATTTCCACCATTGCGGGGGGAAGGTGGGGGGAATCAAATCTAATGCTGCCTTTCTCGCCACTTCTGCATGCTCTTTTCAAAAACCAGCTTCCCGCAGAAGAAACTCCTGAAGAAGCTTGTGAAACTTTACTATTTTCAGTACCTGGTCGCCAGTTTGAAGGCGGCTCCCGAAGAAGACCTGCCTACCTGCCGTTACCCGCAGTCAGCCCGGAGATCCTGCCACACCACAGCTCTACAGGAGACCCTCCATCCCGCAGACACGCCACCCATCTCCGTCACGCAACCAGCCACCGGAGCCCTCCGTGCACTTACAAGGTCAGGCCTGTAGTGCCTGTGCACGACCTCGGCGCCGGCGAACATGGCCAGCATGCTGGCCGCCAGCGTCCGCAGGTAGGTGGGCCATGGCACGCCGGCGGGCATGGCTGCGAGGAGGCGCTGGCACACGGGAGCGAAGCGGCGGGACAGCCAGACACCGGCCGCGGCCCCAGCGCCGCCCGCGTTCTGCCGGGACCAACACCCGCCGGCGGCGGCCGGACGCCCCTCCCCACACACGTAATGCGCCGGACGTGCGCCATCTACCCCCGCCTGCAGGACGGCCGCAACATGGCGGCGGGGACGGGGCGGGGTGGGCACCGCCCCTCGCGGGGGCGTGCCCTGGCGCGGGTGACGCGCTGTGAGCCGTGACGTCGAGCCCGAAGTCCCGAGGCCGCGGGGGGCTGAGCCGGAGGCGGCCCTGCGATCCGCCGGGCGCAGCTGCGCCGCCCGCCTCCTCCCGCACGCCGGGCGGCGGCTCCGCGGCTGGGGCCGCGGGGAGCGTCCGCCTCACCCTCACCGGCACCGGCACCGCCCCCTCCCTGCGCCCCGCCCTCCCGACCCGGCCGGCCGGCTGCGCGCTCCCATTGGTCGCTGCCGCTCACGTGACGCGGGGCTGCCCGGCAGGTCGGTCGGGGCGCTGCGACGCGGGGGGAGGGGGCGGCGGGGGGCAGCCGGCGCGCGCGGTGACAATAGCCCCGGCGGCGGGTGCAGGCTCCACGCGCGGCATGGACGCCGAGGAGTTGAGCAGGTACCGGCGGGGGCCCGGAGCCGCGCTCGGGCCTTCGCTTCGACGATCGCCGCTGTCCTTCTCCTCCTTCCCCGCTCTCCCGGGGCCGGGGGGAGCCGCGGCCGAGCCGTGGCGGCCCCTCTCGCCGAGCCCGCCCTGGCACAAAGCAGGAAGGGAGGGAGGGAAGCGCCCCCGGGTGGGGCGTGGGAAGGGGCGCGGCGGGACGGGCCCGGGGCCGTGGGGCGGCCCTGTGTGGAATGGAGCGGGTGGGGGGTGGCGAGAGGCAGGCGTTGGGCTGCGGGGAGCGTGGGCGCGATGCCGTGTTCGTGTGTCCCGGGTGGGCGCCGGGGGAGGGGCCCGGAGCGGGGGCTCTGCGTGGGAGGTCATTTTTTTATTTCATGTTTAGCTTGAGCTGAAGGGAGGGGTGAAATTACTGCCTTTTCCTCATGGGACTGAAAACATTTATATAAATGTTCCATAACATGAATGTCAATAACAAAATGTCGTGTTTCTGAACCCATGCAAGAAAAATGATCTTAAACAATGCTTGTGAGGGTTTGAGGTGGGGGTAAAAGCTCTCTTTCATCTCATTACCGTGTGGTTAGAGGACTTCTCTATGGTATGGTGCAAATTTTTCTCTATTTAAAGGGAATTTTATTCCCTTTACAAGGAGGAGCCTTTATATACACATAAAATAAGAAGACATATTATAGGACTTCTTATTAGAGACTGTTCTTGGGTAAATGCTTTCACATCTTCCTTACTCTGTTCTGATCCATGTAAGTAGGCATTCATTAAGTTATGAACTGGAGTCTGCATGTCTCAGTTGTGTTTCCTAATACAAATCTGAGCATCAGTTTTGTTCTGCTCAGTAACTGCACAAGTATTTTACATAAAACGGAACTCTTTCACCAGGGGAAGTATTTACTGTGCTTTGAAAATCTGCCATGACTTTGTTAGGCAACTTCCCTGGGAATCTGACAGACCTCTGTTCAAATTTATTCCACTGATTCAGGGTGGGTATTTGGTTCAAAGTCAGTGGCCTGTCCACAAGACTGTAGGCTGTTCTGGCATAAATCTGATTTACAGTGGGATTCTTAAATACCCATTGTGTAATAGAGAATGAGCTCTTCTTTTGAGGTGTTTCTATATATCTAAAAATTATTTGGTGTTTTTATGAATAGCTCTGAGGCAATAAAATTATTTCCTGAAAATGTACTGTTGACAAAATCTTTTCTATATATTTGTATGGCAGTAGAATCTATGGACAAGAAGGCGGCTACGTAGGTAGAAGGGAATGACAGTATGAAGCAGAAGTTTGTGTTGGGGTGTGAGGGCTGTAGGTGACTAATAGATGTGTGGAGCGAAAGAGCTGTATATGGAAAAATGTCTTTGTGCATGGAAGGAGACTGAATCTGTATGTGTGAACACTTCGTGAGAATAAGTACAATGTTTATGTCAGGATCTAGTGTGGGATAACTGGATGACATCTGCCACTGTATTTGTTAAAGCTGTTTAATGATCTGCATAATAACTAATGCTATGTATATTTGTAATGTTTTGTAGCCCAGAATGATTAATCCATTCTGTATCATATCAGATAAAGTAAACGATGCAACATTAAAAACGTCTAAAAGTTGAGAAACTTAAAAGTCCAAAGAGTTTTAACTCAGTTGTGTTGTAAATTGCCGGTATGTTTGATAGACAATTTGCCTTGGTAAGGTGTGCTACAGAGGGTTTTTTCCAGAAAAAAAAAAGGGAAAAGTTTTGTGCTTTACTTAGAAATGTTGTGATTCTTCTACATTATGGTAATCAGGAGAGAATGGTATTGTTAATGTTGGGTTTAACTTTCCCTGATACCAGGGAAGCACTCCGAATGCTTAGCAGCTTTGGATAATTTACTGCCTTGTTAATAGAGTCATTGGAGAATGTAAGTGCAGTACGTGCCAGCTTTGACAAAGATTGATGTTTACACTCTATTTGTACGTTGCTGAATTTCTAAACTGTTGATGAATTATGTCTCTTTTTTTCTCCCTTTCTCAGATACTACGCGTACCTTCAGCAAGCTCAAGCTTTTTACACCTTTCCATTCCATCAAATGATGACTGCAACTCCTAACGTGGAAACCATGAGTGAGCAGCCGACTCTAGAGGGCATTCCAGAGCCAAACATTGCTCAGGAGCCTCCAAAAGGTAGTTTGACTGGGCTGTGCTAAGTCAGCTAAAATCTTAGTAGTGGATTGGGCAACAAAATTACTGATCTTAAGCTGCTTCTTTGGACCTACTGGATTTTCCGATGCTCTTTGAGGAAGCATTGATAATTGTATTCTTTAAGTAATGTTTGTTACCAGACAATTAAAAAGATGAGAAGTAAACCCAGGTGATAGTATTCACATTGTTCAATCTCACAAAATTATCTTGGTGCAGGAAAGCAGATTTTGTTTCACTAGAGAAATGTATCATTTTTAGCTGATTTCATGGTTTCTAATATTAAGTTAGAGAAGTTTTCCTTTTTCAGTCTAATTTTTTTTTTCAATTTCTGCAAGGGAAGTACATTATAATACTGTTTATTTTAATTTTTCGTTTTTTAAATTGTGTTTTAGTGTGTTGTAGTAATCACAGATCCTTAGTTTATATACATGAAGGATTGTTTGTTTTTAGTGAGGCTGTAGTGGTTTAACCAAGCCAGCCACACAGCTGCTCGCTCACTCACCCTCCCCTACCTCCAGGTAATGGGGAAGAGAATTAAAGGGGAAAAGGGAAGGAGACTTGTGAGTTCGGATAAGAACAATTTCTTAATAATAATATAACATTAAAATTAATGATGATGAAATAATACTACTATACAAATATGTATATAAAAATAATAATATATACAAACAAGTGATGCACAGTGTAATTCCTCACCACCCAGTGACCAACACCTGTCCATCCTGGCAAGCGATCCCGAAATAGATAAGTCCCAACACTACAATCGCAGACGAGTTGAGAGGCCCAGAGAGAGGGGGGGCGGGGGGGCAGGGAAGCCTTGAGAGACCATGAGACCTTGAGAATCAGAGAGAGAGAGCGCACCCCCAGAAGAGTGAGAGCAAACTTCCTGGTCAGCCCTCATCTATATACTGGCATGACGTTGCATGATAATGGAATACTCCATTGGCCAATTTGATCCTCACTAAGTCTAAGTTCAAATCATAAGGGGAGTTGTGGGCCCTTTGTCCGGCCATGCTCCCCACCTCAGCCCATTGTACTCCTGCACACTGGCAAAACGCAGGAAACTGAAAGGTCCTTGATGTCTCAGTACTAACTATAAACATCAGTGCGCTATCAACATTATTCTCATAACAAATCCCAGACTAAATCCAAAACATACAGCTCTTCTAACTGCTGAAAAGAAAAACTGTCCCAGTCAAAACCAGGACAGAGGCTTATTTTAAAAAGTACAAACAATGCTTGAGAAGTCTCCTGTATGTGACTAAAGTTTTGTACTTTATGCACTTGTACATTGCCTTTCTTTTCCCCTCCTAGGATTTTGTACACTCAGGCTTTATACTAACCATACCAAGGAGAGATCCCTCGTTCTGTTACTCTTATGCTTGCTCTTTACCGCATGAAAGCAGAGATTTCTGCCACGCTTAAATTCTGATTCTATAGCAATATTCACACACTCAGTTTCATCTTGCTTTTAGTGTATAGAGCTATGTCTGTACCACGGTAAACCCATCAGCCAGTTTGTGCAATGACGTCACTTGTTTAAGTGCATCCTTTATAAGCTTCAGCTTTTTCAGTTGTAATGTCTGGCCAGATGAAATCATAGGAAGAAAACCTCCAGTTTAGGACAGTTGCAACTGCTCTGTTCATTCACTGTATTATTCACTACATTTAGGATGCATCTTAAGTGCCATATAGTTAGGCTTCTTTTGCAGCTTTATTATTGTAGAACATGACATCACCGTGAGCACGCTGTTTGACTGCACTTTGGAGTAATTTTAGACAACCATAATTTTCTGTTATGAGGCTGGTCCCTAATATTTTTGCAAGAATTGGAGGTTAGTCAGGCCTTCAAAGGCAGGGCTTAAAGATTTACCAAATGTGTGTGAAATCCACAGTATCATATATGAAAGGCAATGATTTGCAGCCCAACTGCCAGCTGTGATGAAAAAAGTAAAATTTTTAGGATTGCCTGAAAAGCTGCCCTGGCGTTGTTCATCTTTCATGGCTGTGTCTGGTTGGTAGGTACTTGATCAACATGAGAGTTAGAACATTGTCCTGCTTCGTTTGAAACTCAGAGCAGTCAGAGTGCCTGTGGCATTTTGCCATCACATGGAGAACCTCCTAGATCTTCCAGGGGTTGGAGGAGAGAACAGCTGCTTGTGTGCCTCACCAAGTCTGTGTCTTTCTAGTCTTTTCTTCATTGCAACCAGACTGTAGCTTGAGTACTGTTACTAAGAGCTTTCCTAGGCAGTTGCTCTGATGACGCAGTGGGAATTCCACATGACTTTTGTCCTGTTGTAAGAAAGCTGAGTGCAAACAAAAACAGCCCCAAAAATGTTTGCAGACTTAGAGCAGTGCCCTGGTATCCACTGCGTTTATTTCTTATCTGAGGGAGAGTTTCATGTAGAAATTTTGAAAATAAGACGAAGTCTCAATTTTAAAGTAATAGATTACCTCGGCTCTTTGCTGGTTGGTACCAAATGTGATTTTATACTTCTGAAGTTGTGTTCTGCAACTTGATGTTTTAACGAACAAGGATAGAGAGCAATCTCTGGGTGGTCATGTCATGACTAGTACCTGTGCTGATGGCATCTCAAAGTTTTAGGGGCAGGAAGATGAGGAATTTTCAAACAACTGACAGTGGCTTTATGTTTGGATTTTGTAAATAAAAAATAATGTTTGGTGTCACTTATTCAAATTGAGATCCTAAAGTTCTCATACAGTACCTTGCTGTGTGATGCACTGGACAGTATCCTGTAGACAACAGATTGTGAATAGCTTATGCAGTGTTCAGTCGATGTGTTCGTGTTCCTGACAAGCTTATCCCTTACGCTGTAGGTAATCTTTGAGACCTCTTGCTTCTGATTTGCTCTTCATTTCCTTCAATATGTTATGTAATGTGTGAGAATCAACTTCATATCTAGAAGCTGAAGTGTGGGCAGTAGACTAGAACTTAACTGTCACATTCCTTGGGACCTAAGCTTTGCTGTTCTGGCATGTCCTCCAAAAGAAATGAAACTGTTTCCAAAGGTTTGTTGCATACAGCATGTAAACAACATAAGCATGTAAACAACATAACCTAGTCATGAGGTTATTCTTTGTTTGTATCCTAAGTCAGCACAGTTGCCTTTGAAGAGACACCCAAGATAGCTCTGTGTTGAGCCTGCAAAACAGATTTATTCCGATAATTGTTTGAATTCATGAATTTTGAAGGCAAATTTATCTGATTTATTTTTGTATCCATACATTTCGCTCACGTCTTTTTGCATATCCACAATGCAACATTAGAAATGTACCAAAATGATGTTTGCTGTGTGTTTCAGAAGTTAAAAAAGGAGGAAGGAAAAGAAAAGCCAAAGCAACTGAGCCAAAGCAACCCAAAAAGCCTGCTGCTAAAAAAGAAAAATCAGCCAAGTCAAAAGGAAAACAAGAGAAGATCACAGATACTTTTAAAGTCAAAAGAAAAGTGGACCGTTTTAATGGTGTATCTGAAGCTGAACTTCTGACCAAGACTTTACCTGATATTTTGACCTTTGATCTGGACATTGTAATAGTAAGTAACAGTTAGAAGATGAGGGAGAAAAGGGAATAGTCTGTACTCACTGGTTATGATTTACATTCCTTCTGCTGACTTATCTGTATTGCTTATATGACAAGATCTTGCAAGATAAAGTGTGTAAACGGTTTCCTGTTTGTACAGCTACTTTGCACTTTCTGTTAAAAATCATAGTGACACAGTTCTAATTTCTGAGAAGTCTAATTACGTATAATGCGTGGTCAGCAGAGACCGTTACCTGACGCTTTCTTCACTGGAAGCGCTACACCAGAGGCTGTAAAACACGCTGCCAGCTGCTCTGTTGACATCGCACATCTAAATGAGACACGGTCAATTTCTTAAGCAGTGATGGAAGGTACTATGAATATAACTTAGTTTATTGACAGTAGCTTAAAGAGAGTTGAGTAAGCTTCTTTATTGTAACTTGATTAAATTCCTGACTAGCAAGCCATGCTCTTATCATTAAAATGAACCGGTATCTTGATTTGTAGATTGGCATAAACCCTGGCTTGATGGCAGCTTACAAAGGACATCATTACCCTGGACCTGGAACCATTTTTGTATGTTTTTATTTTCCTATTCTATTTGTAGAATTTGCAGAACTTTTTTAGGACTCTGGCGTTTTCATTAAACTCGTTTGGGTTTTGTTTTTTTCTTTTTTTTTTTTTCTTGATGCAGAGAGAGATTTTGCTTTTAAACATCCAAGAGTGATTTAAATCCCATAACTACTTCTGTCAAATACCATACATAAAAAGGAATTGTCATGGTTTAACCTGACTGGCAACTGTCATGAAGCTGCTTGCTTGCCCTCCCCTCACCTCTGGGGAATGAGGAAGAGAATTAAAGGGGAAAAGGGAATGAGACTCATGAGTTGAGATAAAAACAATTTTAAAATATAAAATTAAGATTAATAATAATATAAAATAATAAATGAATATATATGTAATGATATATACAAACAAGTGATGCACAGTATAATTACTCACCAGCTGGCGACAAATGCCCATCCCGGCCAGCAATTCTGAAACAGATAAGTCCTGACATCACAATCCTGGATGAGTGAGAGGCCCCAAAAGAAAGCGAGAGAGAGAGATAGCACTCCGAGAGTCTGAGTCCCACAGGAGAGAAATGAGACAAACTTCCCAGTCAGTCCTCATCTGTATACTAGGCATGACATTGCATGATATGGAATACTCCATTCACCACTTCAGCCCTCAATCCTAGATCTAAGTTCAAATCATAAGCTAGAAGTTGTGGGCTCTGTCCTGCCCATGCTCCCCCCCGGCCTGTTGTGCTCCTGCACACTGGCAAAAACATGGGAAGCTGAAAGGTCCTTGGTGTTGTGGTACCAGCTATTAACATCACTGCGCTATCAGCATTCTTCTTGTAACAAATCCCAGACTAAATCCAAAGCACAGAGCTCTTCTAGCTGCTAAAACGAAAAGCTAACTCTGTCCCAGTCAGAAACAGGACAGGAATAAAAGAGGAATAATCAGTGACTTTCAGTGCGGGTTTAGAATTGTCATGTAAACACAGTTTACAAGATTGTATTATCAAATTACTTCTTGGCATCTTAGCGTGCAACGTAAGGAATCAGTATGAAATCTCTAATACTTAGTTATCAAGAGTAAGTCAGTAGGTGTCCATTCTGATACAAAATAAAACTACACACATTTCCCAAAAAATACATGTCAGCAAGCCCTTTTCTGTTTGCATTTATTCATCTCTTCTAAACAAGCTTTCTAACTGATGAAGAAGCCTGCTGGGAAAGGGCAGTGATTTTTGCATATGTATGTAGCATACTTGATTCTCCAAACAGATCTTTTTTTCTACATATTTTTCCATTTTAAGTAACATTTTCTACATTGTATTCTCATAAAGAAAGACCGTACCTGAACTCTGTTGAAATGCTCAGGTTTGCATTCCGCGAGCCGTTCCAGCTGTGGTAGTAGGGAGCTCTGAGTAGGCTAATTTTCAGCCCTGTGATATTCCAGCCAAAATGCTTCTGGTGTCCAGCAGACTTGTAAATCAGGTTTGGGTATTTCTCTAGTGTTCTGCAGAGTAGCCAGACTAGTAGCCTCCTTTCCCAAGAAGCAGACCAGATGTGCACGCTCTGACAAATCCAGGTGTTTGTAAGCTTCCCAGGTCATTAGGAGCTGGCTGTGGTTAGTTTGTGCTTAAGAGACTGGCAGCGCACATCACCCAAATCTGCTTTCATACGCCAAATATGAATGTGAGATGTCACCGGGTTCTGTCAGAGAGGCCCAGTGCAAGGAGAAGCAACAACAAGGTTGTAAAAGAAAACTGACACTTGTTGCATTTGCCACATTCATTGCCACAAAATCCATATTGATCACGTTCACTCCCTGCTTAAGTGAATCACAAAATCTAAAGCTCTTTCCTGAACTTTTGAAATAAAAGTCTGGTTTCCATACGCAGGATCATGGTGAGGAATTCCTGTTGTTCCTAGGGATTTTCTATCTTCTTGCAGCAGATAAAGTGATTTTGGCTGTTTTAAACTTTTCTAGATAGGGCAATAGTCTTCCCAAATTAACTGATGCTCTGTTAACATAGGCTCTTCCTTTAGCATTCCAGTACTCTGATACTCGAGGGGCCTTTTTGGTTTTGTTTTCTTTTCCTCAGAAAAAGGCAAATGCATATCTTCCTGTTTCACAGGGAAGTGTCTGTTCATGTCTGGTCTAAGTAATGAACAGCTGAACCATATGGATGACCACACCTTGCCACATAAATATGGGATTGGATTTACAAACATGGTTGAAAGGACAACACCTGGAAGCAAAGACCTCTCAGGTAGGGTAACAAGGGGGGATATCGTGCTTGTCAATGAATTAATAGTTGCGATTGTAATTTGAGTGCTTTCTCTTTAGCAAAGAGTTTCGGGAAGGAGGGCGAATTCTGATGCAGAAGTTACAAAAGTATAAACCTCGTATAGCAGCTTTCAATGGAAAATGTGAGAACCTTGACTTTTAAATGAATTTGTTCTGTCAGTAGCTTTTTCTTTGTCCACTTACCCTATCTTCTTTTCGGTTTAGGTATTTATGAAATTTTTAGTAAAGAAGTTTTCGGAATAAAAGTTAAGAACTTGGAATTTGGACTGCAGCCACACAAGGTGCCAGACACAGAAACTGTAAGTATTGATACTGAGAAACAAAACCACGGCACTCTGTTTTGGTTATTTCTAAACTAACAGTCTCAGGACTTGCACACACTTAACAACAACATCAACGTTTGCCCAAAGTGCAAGAGATGTGAAGGGCTTTTACTTAACTAGAGAAAGCGGCATAAGTGCAATTTTCAGACACATCTTTAATGCAGCTTCTTCAGACTTGCAGACCTGATTTGGGAAATGGGGTATTCTGGTTAGTAGGTTAGTACGTTTTCTGAGGACTATCTAAAATACGAGTAAAACATACATGCTTTTTTGATAACTGCCATTTACTTTCATCTGATTCCCTGTACCCAATTCCCTGTATGTTTGTATTACTGAAATTTTATACTGAACATGACCGTGGTGCTAGTAGTGCCGCAGTCGGGGAGAAGGAATAGTGAGCCCATCGTTGTGCTGTTATACACTGCAGCTACGGCATAGCTGGATCTGGGAATGCCCAAGCACTTCCGTCAGATTCAGTCTTCTTAAGCTGATTCGCAGCTTGAAATTGAATTGGACACTTAAGTTAAAACAAACAGTTTGATGAAGAGTGTGTTAGTCATAGACATCTAGTGCTGGAAGGTATCTCAGGAGACCCGCAAACAGGTTTGTTTAACCTGTTCTTATAAAGAGGTTAAGGCAAAGGCTGCCAGCACTGCCCACCAAGGTAGCTTATTCGAAAGCGTCGTTACCCTGTTGGTTCAAAAGTTGGGATTGTTTTTATTTCTATCCCAAATTATGGTGCTGCAAGTTTAAGCTCAGTTGAAGCTGTTCTTCTCTAAAGGTGAAGTGTTGCCATCAGAGCCTGAAGAACTGTTGGTGATAAAGTGCTTGCTTCTTAAGTAGCTCTTGAAGACTCTGCAGAAGATGTGTTTGTAAGAAAGATAAACAATCCTCTTCTATAGTACTTGTTCATAAGTACTGCATGGTAACAAAGGTATTAGATACAGTCCCTTTTTCCTGAACTAATTTTATGTCTTTAGTTAGGGCTGTTGGCAGAGATAGAGACGCTTAAGTTGACTTCAGCCACACTAACTCCAGAGTTTCAAGCCCTAGCAAGTGTGGTGCAGATGCCCTTGGCCAGGAAGCCAGGCTGAGTAACCCGTGGTGCCTCTCTCACTCACTGGTTTGGGGTGTTTGCCCTCTGGGGGCTTTCTGGCTCAGAGCTCTGCTTGCTCAGGGACCTCTGGAGTGCGCTCCCCTCTCTGGTATACACTTGTAAATTGTACTTCTTGTAACGTACTGGTGCTGCTTCTCCTGCAGCACGTAAACAACTCATGAAAATTGTCCTCACTTCAGCAGCTGATAATCAGCCCCTCTCTTTAGGGCAAGACATCTAGCTGGCCAAGAAAAATGGCCTCTCCCACAACCACCCGCAGCATTAGTTGAAGTTTGTGCAAAGGGTTAAAACAATGAGCTTGACTGTAGAGTTATTCTCCGTGCACTGAATATTAACTCCTAGTTCAGAGACCAGTAATGCTATTTTTCTTGCTCTTCGCCTCCAGCTCTGCTACGTTATGCCATCATCCAGCGCAAGATGTGCTCAGTTTCCCCGTGCGCAAGATAAAGTTCATTATTACATAAAGCTGAAGGACTTAAGGGATCAACTGAAAGGCATCGCACCAAACACAGAGGTGCAGGAGGTGCAGTACACGTTTGACTTGCAACTTGCACAAGGTACAGTGCTTGTTTTGTTGCTCCTTTACTAAAAGGTAGTGTAACATACAACACAACTAGCAGTTCTCCAAGCAAAAAGAAGTCAAGGATTTATGGGGAGGGAAGAGATAATGCCATCTTGTCTGAATCATGTGGCGTAGAATTACAGATTCTACTGGTTTTAGTATGGCCTTTATTGTCTTGTAAAACGTGGCTGTTTTTTCAAGTGTTCTCTGATAAAAGAGCTCTTTGGTCATTTTTGTTCTGAATATTAATACTTGAGGTCTTCTCTTTTGGCAGAGGATGCTAAAAAGATGGCTGTCAAAGAAGAAAAGTACGATCCAGGTTATGAAGCAGCGTACGGCGGAGCTTACTGTGATCGTGCACCGTATGGAAGTGAACAGTGCGATTTCTCCTCAAACGGAAGTGGTAAGTGCGGTGCTTGGAGCATTCAGTCTGTAAACCATTACTTGGGAACAAGCACTTAACTTTCTACCCTTGCAGCAACTTGCACAATTCATACAATATATTTGAAGTATAGCAGCAGTTAGACTCGTACATAATTGAGGGAATGTGTAGTTTTTCTGAGAGAGAAATAAAGAAAAGTCATTCGCTTAGTTTAAAATCATCTGCAACTTCAGACTGTTTCCCCAAACTCTGACTGATTCCCAAAATCTTGACAGATGCAACTAGTGACTTACACAGTAAACCTCTTCAACAATGACTTATATAACTGCATCATGCTTTTCAGAGCAGAAGCAAGGGTTGGTACTTCTTTTTTTTTTTTTTCATTCCTAAGGAAAGCAAAGCCAGAGAATGGTAGAACAGATCAAATAACAAGAGACATTGCAATGGTTCCATTGCTGGAGGGCCAGATGAAGGAGCAGTAGTGGAAGGATGAGTCTAGTGATCTAGCTTTAATTAAGAAGCTGGGAATTTTACTTCCCAAAATACCACCAACTGTAACTCAAAAATAAACAATGAAAAACAATGGCAGAAGCAGTAATTTAGAGTAACCACTTTCCTCTGAAGCCTTGAATTTTCAGTCCTAATCTCACTTATGTTGGGAATTGAAATTTGCATTGCCTACCCTACTTTGTCAAAGAGAATGTCCTTTTGAGAAGAAAAAAATGTATTAATAGGAAACACTGCAAAGTGAGTTATTCTTTTAAACATTTAGACTCTAAATTTATATATATGCAGTCACCCTTCAAAGAAGATTTGAAGAAATTACAATTTGAGGAAATGATCTGGGTCTACAGAAGTAGATGCTCAAAAGAAATAAGTTTGAACTGCAGCCTGAGTAAGTGGTTGAAAAGTAGAGAGGAAAGATGGAAATGGCAAATATATTTTATTTTTTTAGAGATTGTTTTGGGGAGGTTGGGGTTTGTTTTGTGGTTTTAGGGAGTTTTGCTAGTGGCATCATCTGTATTTTAATCGTTTAGTTTTAGTTAGTGGTATCAACTGCATTTTTTAAACTGTATCTTATTATTTGTTTGTTTAGCAGCAAGCAATCCACAGTACTGTGAGGGGTCGTCCTTTGGTGAGGTTCCTAATGGACAATGGATGACACAGTCCTTTGCAGACCAGATTCCAGAGTTCAGTGCTGGTGTGACACAGGAAGAAGAGGGAAGCAGTGCTTAAGAGCCTTTCAGCTCAGCTATGCATACATGCTGCAGTTTTAATGCAGTGATCAAGATTGGTACCTCGGTTCTCCAACTGAAGCATTTTAATAGTATTTTATCTCCATTAGTTATTTTATTATAGTCCAAAGTAAGTGTGTGGTAGGCTCAAATCAATGAAATAGATAATTTTAAGGAACTGTCCGAACTTTTTAAAAAAAAGTTAGCCCTTTTTTGTATATGAGTTTTATATTTAATGTATACCATTTCTTGCAGTTTTTGACAAATTGCTTTCTCCTTTGTGAAGAATTCTTTGGGGCGTTAATTTTATTCCATAGATCATAATGTAGTAGTAACAGCAGCAGTATACGTTTTACTGATGCCTCACTATTTGGGTATCTCACCATCCTTTTGTATCCCGAGGGGAAAATGGGAAGTGTACCCTTATCTTACATGAAGTGGTGTTTTTAATCATGCACAGTTAAGCAAATTATGCTTTTTAATTCTGCCTTTTTCCTTCTTAAAAAGTGCAGAAAGTTGCGTTCTGCAGCTGTGAGTACTGAATATTTTCTGGGTGGGAAGAGAGCTCTGTCTATTTAGTGATTGGACCATATTCAGGATTAAGGGAGTGGAGACATCATCTCGAGTCACAACACTGGGGAAGAAAACCTGTGTTGCACAGGACAAGGCCTAAATATCCTAGCTGAGCTGTCTTCAGGTAAGGTGTCCCTACACCACTCCATCTCTTCCCCCCTTAAATTCCAATGTAAGGAACTGGAATTCCTTTAAAAAAGGAAGAAAAAAACCAAACACAACCAACAGTGGTGGTTCTTGAATTCTGTGGCATTTAAACTCTGTCATTTCTATGTGATTAGTCTTTTCACCTAACCTTTAGCAGGAGACAGTCTCTTTGAACAGATTACAGGGCACTGAAAGACAACGTTTGCTGTAAAAACCACGTACAGCTACATTGTTTACGTCACGTACAGTTGGCACAGGGTGGAAG
This sequence comes from Tauraco erythrolophus, assembly GCF_009769465.1. Lineage (NCBI taxonomy): Eukaryota > Metazoa > Chordata > Aves > Musophagiformes > Musophagidae > Tauraco > Tauraco erythrolophus. The sequence continues at coordinate 64,306,450 of NC_141468.1, read as the reverse complement.
AGGTTTGTGATTTTAGCAGTTTTTAACATTCGGTTCTCTTAAGACCTTAGAGGGTGTTCTCCTATTCCTCTTACAAGTGAAAAACACTCAGTAAAATGTAAGAGCAGCTGTTCCATGAATAAGAAGTCAGCTGTAGAAACTACAGCTCTCTTCTGAGAAACTTGAACGATACACACATTTTTGGCCATTATTAGTGACTGAGAAATAAAGGAGATTCCATGCTTGTGCCTAACCATCATCTTCTTTCCCTCTTTTACCCTGTGAGGAAGAGATGAAGTAAAAGCAATAAGCTGATCAAACACTAAAGTTTTGATGATCTTATGACAGTAGGTGCTTCACATACTTGAAAAATAGATACAAACAGTATCTCCGCAATCCACGCGGGTCAGAGGTTCCTGTACCAGCGTGTTTTATCCTTTCCTCACAGCCAGTGACAGTTGTCATGCATTGAGTGTAACTAGTTAGTGTGGATTCCAGTCCTGCCATAACAGCTTTCACTGAGATCACACACTGTCAGCCTGTTGTGAGGCAGGCATGATGTTTACAGTTTCTTCCCAAATTATGTGGCTTAATTTTGAGCGTCTTAAATCAAGAAAGTGTGCATTATGATTCTGATTGTGTTTATTAGCTTCAGCATAAAGCTGTTCAGTATATTGTCAAAAAGGTAGGGGACTTGTCTTGTCTGTTATTTAAAGTGTACTGTATCATGTATTGCTGTTTACATGGATGTTTTCCTGCAGGTGCTCAAAGTATCTTGCATCAGGGATTTGTTACAATTCAATTTTATTTTTCAACAAACTAGAAGCATGTAATTAGCACTGCGGAGTATGTAGCACAGGAGGATGTAACTACTGTAAGGCTATCCTGTTTGATTGGAAGGGGAAGGTCTCTTCTTTAACAGAGTCACCTACTAGGTTATCTAGGTATGAAATACCATGAAGTGTACAATGACCGTTTCACTAATATTGCAATTCTGTGTATACTCCCTCAGAACTGGTGCTCTTTTCATTACAATAATACAAAAGTTCTTACTCTGTCTTAAATCTATAAATGTTTCACAATAAAATCAGGAATTGTATTACAGTGTCTTAGAGTGTGCTTTTGCATCTTGCTAGCAGGGGTCTAAATACGCTACAGGACATGTAACACACAGAAACACTGCACAACAGTCACCATGCAACAGAACTCTACTCATTAAAACGCTGCGTAAGTTTTCATTTCCAGCTGTTTAATGGGGGCTAGACAACTAAAGACACCTTGTATGTAATACTGCAAGTATTTCCTGTGTAGATTCTTCTACCAGCAGACATTGGAGTCTTATTTATAGAGACCTTAAATTAAAACACACTGTCTAGCACTGATAAATGTTTAATGGAAATACTTCATTGTCAAGTAAACTTGTTTCCTCACCTTACATGAAAGTCAAGATAATCTGAACTGTGTTAACTCTCACTCCAGCCTCCTTCTCCAGCCATAAGCACACAAAACTGATGGTCATTTATTCGTATATTTAACAAATACTCAGTTGTCTAAAATCAGTTAATTATCCAGCATGTTGCATCTCAAACTATTACATACTGTGAAACGTAGTGTAGGGATGCCTTTAAATGTTTTCAGTATCAGCTATCAGGACGAGTTAATTTGAATTTCCCTGAAGGGTCAGGAATAAACCAGTTTTCCCAGAGATCAGTGTGAACACTGGGATAGTCCCAAGGCTTGTATCTCCATTCCAATGAAGTAATTTAGCTTCCTGAAGAAAATGCTCTGAGTAACGGGTATCAGGACTCCAACCTGCATGGGTAGATTTAAAAAAACAAACAAACCCGTTTTTAATAACAGAAGACACTATATAGTGAGGTAAATTCAGTTACTCTTTTAAGAAGTCTGATTAGTATGGGTGTCACCTGTTAATAGACTACTACTTGTATGATGGAGTAGCTTTTTTCAGCTTCATGCCTGTAATTTTGCATCAGAAAAAAATCTCAGCAAGTTTCCTCTCTCTTGGCATAGCTGGGGTTAAAAAAAAAATAAAATCCTTTTACTGTTCATTTTACTGTACCAGCTAAGAAGTTATTTTTTCCCAGGATAATTCACCATTCCCAGGTGAAAAGTAACTACGTCCTCCAGAATGCTGAATAGACAAACACTGCCAGGCATCCATCTTCTTCCACTGTGCCCACTAAAAGAGTGAGGCATAAAGTAACGCATTGAGGTGAAGTAAGGTAAGGAATTGTATTGGAATCTTACAAACCGCTCACTTTATTTAGTTCCAACTGGAAATGGTGAGAAGTTAAACTTACCAAGATGCCTTATGTGCCACATAGGATTAATAGTGGAATACTTTCCGTGAAACACAATCAGCATTGGAGAGGTTGCCACACCTCCTGCAAGGGTGCTACTGTACAGGTTTTCCCTGCAAAAGGGAAAAAAAAAAAAGGGAAATGCCGACAATGCTCAAAACCTCAATCAAAGAATCTTTAGTACAAAAGTCAGAAGGTTAAAAATAAGTATTTGGACAAAATTCAAACTCATTTTGAATAGACCAGTTTTCAGCATACTCCTTCCTAATGCTGTTAATTTCTTGTATTTGCAACTCCAGTTTCTGTTGAGGTAAATCGTTGGTACCCAGCAAAATGGGAGTCAGACCCAACATGAAACCAATTACTTCTACACACCACCTACAGTCTACAAGGCTGACAAAGTTTACAGTAGAAAACTGTTAACATAAAGAAATCAAACATATTTTAGCCTTGTTTCTTAAGAAAATGTACATGTTTCCGTGTGTTTCATTCCCTCTCTCCTTCTTCCCCCCCCAGCTTTTAAACCCATAAATTAACTTCAAATCAGATTTGTCAAAGTCTAGTTGGTATGAACTAACATCTAAAGGATATAAATTTCCAATGATTTTTGTGATAAATCCAGGGCTAGATAAAGCCAGATTACCATAAGGAGAGGCATTAGGAGGTAGCAGCTGGATGCCTGGACAGCCAGTCAGTACATAAGCAAAGCCATCCCACCTACGGGACACTGTGCCACTCGCCAATCCAACAAGGAGGAAACCTGGGAAGTATCGAGCAATGCTTAGAGGCTCCGGAACAAGAAAAAAAACATAACCTCCCTCAAAACTGGGTTTCAACTGCTAAACCATTTATTTCACTGTCATTTCAAAACCCAGCTAAAAGGAACATGAATGTGTTATTGAGGTATAAAATCAACTTTAGAGACAAAATTTGCAGGAATCATAGAATGGCACAGGCTGGGAGGGACCTTAGAGATCATCTGATCCAACCTCCCTGTCATGGGCAGGGACGCCTCTCAACTAGATCAGGCTACTAGGAAGATTCATAGAGTTTTTTTCAAACTTTTAAAAAGCAGAGCAGTAGCTTGTCAGGATATGTTACATAAGCAGAGTACGAAAAGGCACCATTTGGCTTTTCATTAGTTCAGGTGTGCATCATTTATGCCTCTCTCCTCTGTTAATTTGTGAAACTACCAAGTTATACACATGGTCCAATAGCACAAGCTATTCAGTTTTGATTTAGCCTCACTAAATTTAAATTTAACCCTTTGCAGAGAAAGAAAGTAAATGTCAAGTTTGCAAAGAGAGGTTAACAGTGAAGTAACATAAAAAAAAAACCTAGTGATTGTTTCACTGCGTCATGACTTATGATCAATGCCAAGATGATCTCTTTCATGTCAAATTTCGTTCATCTCTAGAAAAAGAAGTGTTTTCTGTTGGTATTTAAGAAATATAGTGTCCAGTTACAGCTTGGCTGACGTTACGACAGGAGAGACCCCACACAAACAAGGAAACATTCCTCCTTCTTCACACTAGCCTCAGGAAGGGAAGATGATAAGTGGCTTGATCCCAGCTGAGGTTGGTCACCCAAAACAAGAACCCCATGTTCTCAGTGTCTCTCAGGATTAAGTGTGCTTTGTCATCAAACACAAGACTAAAATTCCAGGTGGCCTTTTCCTGGTACACAATTGGTCAGATTTAAGCAGACAGAAATTCTGGAACATGAGTTACTCGTTTTATGAGATCTGAAAGAAAGACTGCTTGGAGTTAAAAACTTTTAAGAGCTTTTAAATGGAAAATTAAACTGTAAACTGAGTATTAAAAGTAAAGTGCAAAGCTAGATTTCCACACATACTCTACATTTCTTTGCATCCACTTTTCCAACTGCTTTGTAATCCGCTGATGTTTCCATTCAGTCATGTTAGCGACAATTACTCCAGGATTAAAGGAGCAGGTGCTGGGGCTGATGCCAAGATCTCTAATGGCTTGCTTTCTGTAGTCCAGGAATCCCATGTACGTGTTCTAAGAATTAAAAGTAGTATGTTTATCACCTATGAATCTCTGTAAAGATAAGTGTAAATGCATCTCTCTGCCACCCACATGGAGGTTAAATATGCACTCCCAAAGCTGAGTTTCTAGATGATGGTTACCTGTCTTGATTTCCATATGACACAAGGCTGAAAGGCAGCATACAGCTAGCTACTGAATTATTTTTTCCACAGTATTGCTCCATGCGAGTCTGATAAAGGCTCTCCCCTCACCACGTGTTTATCTTTCTGCAGCTTACTTTAAATGATGTAGCACCACACTTGCACAGCTCTCCGGAGGGACTCACTGACAATTCTGGGGAACTCAGCTCAGGAGTTAGCCTTTAAACCTGTTTTCCTGAGTTTTGTTCCCATTTTGACTACTAGAAATCATATATTCTGTCTTCATTAGATGTTCCATTAAGTGCTCATGTTCTGCTGATAGCAAAATACCAAATCATTTAGTAGAATCCAAAGAGCAACAGAAATTTAAATTATTACAGGAAACAACTCTGCATAACACCATATCATTACAGAGTTACTAAAAAAAATTAGTTCTTAATTACCTGTATAACTATTACAAAACTACCCAAAAAATAAAAATACTATTTTCACTTTTGGGAAAACGTATAAAATCACCTTACATTTGTGGGTAAACACATTCCTGATTAGAATTCCAAAATGGCATCTTACCTGCATCCCTACACTTCTAACCATTTCATGTGTAGAAGGCAGATCGCAGTCATCTGAAAAAGCTGCAGCATGTCCAGGAGCTAACTTAGTATCGTAGAGTTCCTGGATGTCACCTGATCACAGAAAGGTTAAAAGCATAAGAAGAAACATACTCCACTGCTACAGAGGTGACAGGATAACTTCTGTACTCATATATATTACTTAAGAACATACTGATTTTAGGAGATAGCCCACATATTAAGGAGACTGAATTTTGTAATACGAGCCAACTTTCAAATTTGAGTCCTGTACCTGGATGTCTAAGGTCTATCTTTAGACCTTATCATCAGTTCTCAACACATCCATATTCTGGTTCTAATGTCCAAAATCAGCTACAGCAGAAGCCGATTACCCTGTGAAGAAGCCTGGTTACAAAGTAACGCGTTCATAGAGCTCGCCTCTGGAGAAGGAGGGCACAGGCAATTTTTCTGAGCCTCTTCAAGTCCCACAAAAGTGCCACTTCAATCTCTTGCACAGATCAGGTTTCTCCTGGTGTTACTGTGTTTATAGCTCCTAAGAAGATAGGTGGATTCCCAGCGCTAGCCAGTTAAAATGTGCCTGTCACACTTGCCAGCTTCACAGGCCCCACAATTCCTTCCTGCTGGAGGGAAATAACGTAAGGCATGGCATCTCACTCACCACCCATAATGTGCCAGAACAGTTTCAGGGCAGGTGGGAACCACAGTGCTGCTACAACAATTGAGTGAGTCTGCATCCAATCCCTGTACAGCTACTAGCTTTGCTGCTGGGCATGGGTTGGTCACAGGTAAAATTAATTATCTTGGAAGGCCACGTATGGCCCGGTAGCCTGAGGTGAGCTCATTAAAGACTAGTGACCAAAAACATTCCCCATACTGCAAACACTAGAACTACTATTTCTAAAATTAGCAGAGATTGTTTATTTGTCAGAACTCAGCAGCTGACTGGATTGGTTTAGGACTCATGTTCCACCAAGAAACAGAATTTGAATTAATGGGACACAATTGTTGAAGATTCACATGTCTTGCTAAGTGTTTTCTCCTGATTGTAAATAGCTTCTGTTTTTCAATAGGAAAAGAAAAAAAAAAAAAAAAAAATCCTATTCTGGGCTGACACCCCAAGTTCAGTATTGTTTCATTCTCACTGCTTTGCAGAGAGCAATGACCAACAAATAAATGATCCCAAAGTTAAACCCTGAAAGCCCCATTCACTCCTTATCCTGTTAGGAGCCTCATCCACTCCCACTGCAGTGACATCCGACAGGGAGCACAGTCTCACATCTCAGCTAAGACATGGGGAGCAGCTGCCAGAACAGGCACCTGGCCTCCCACCCTCCACCTCACTCCCACATGTCCATCTTTATTCCCCTCTTCTGGGCCCTGTGATTGCACGGCCCAAGGCTGAGCAAGATTGGCTAGCTGAAACAAAGGAAGAAAACAAACAAACAAACAACTAAAACAGATTTAAAAAAAAAAAAGGGTTGTGGGGTTTTTTTTTTTTGTACCACTAGTCTTGTGCCAGGTCAACCAGCTGAATCAGCTTATTCTGCAGTTGCGCAACTGTAGACATGACACAAGTAACAGGAGCTGCCTGGGGACAGAAGAGGCCAGTTCCGTCAGCAGCAGCCTACCATGAGCTGTAATGTGAAACTGCACCTTTATCCCATGACTCCAGAAGTGCTATCAGCTGACATAAGCAGACACCCCTAAGAAAAGAGAAAGCCCTACCTGCCCTCTTCTCCTAGCCACACCGCCTTGACTCCTACCAGGGAGCTAATGCAGGCTGAAAGTAACCACATTTCTGTTGAACGCCTGCACAGGTGCAAGGAGGGATGCAGAGGAAGTGATGGGCTCAGCTTAAAGCGCTCATGAAACTGGAGTGTAAATGAAGACTTTAAGAACCTTTCAAAGAGTTAAATATTGCTGTTGCACAATGACGACAGACAGACAACAAAACCAAAAAGCAGAGATAACCACTGGAAACACATAGGCTGAAGAACCGTGATATGAATTCTCTTGCAAACTAAAATGAGACATGCTGAGCAGTTTAATCGTATTTTATAAAGCCGCTAATAGCAGCCCCTCTAAGTGCAGATGTTCTGAAATCCGCCTCTAAAGAGACAAAACCATTAAAAAGTGCAGAGAAGCAGGGGAGAATAAAACTATACTTTTGTCATGTGTAAATTCACTGATCTTAATGTTCCTACAGCAAAGATTAATTTAGGCCTAAAAGTTTATTATAGTTATATTCAGTCCTTTCCAAAGGAAATTTTCACCGGAACATCCCCTTAGTGTTTAACAAGGATAACTGAAAGGGTTTTGTTGTCCCTGTGTAATGGACCTGGCTAGGATGGAGTTAATTTTCTTCACGGCAGCTCATATGGTGCTGTGGTTTAGATTTTTTACCAAAACGGTACTGATAGCACACTAGGAGGAGCTTTGGCTGAACAGTGTCTGCACAGCATCAAGGACACCTCTGTTTCTCATTTCTCGCTCTGCCCCCGCAGTGACAGATCAGGGGGTGCGCAACAGGCTGGGAGGGGACACAACAGGCAGGTGACCCAAACTGACCAAAGAGAGATTCCATGCCATAGAACGCCATGCTCAGCAATAAAAGGGGAAAGAGGGGTTCTTTGGTGGGGTGTCTTGGTTTTGACTGGGACAGAGTTAGTTTTTCTTTTTGGCAGCTACAAGAGCTCTGTGTTTTGGATTTAGTCTGGGATTTGTTATGAGAAGAATGTTGACAGCGCACTGGTGTTTATAGTTGGTGTTGAGACATCAAGGACCTTTCAGCTTCCCATGTTTTGCCAGTATGCAGGAGCACAACAGGCTGAGGGGGAGCATGGCTGGGAGAAAGGGCCCACAACTCCCCTTATGACTTGAACTCAGACGCAGGATTGAGGGCTAAATCGGCCAATGGAGTATTCCATATCATGCAACATCATGCTCAGTATAAAGATGAGGGCTGACTTGGAAGAAGGGCACTCTCAGACTCTCAGAGTTCTATCTCTCTCTCACTCTCTTTTGGAGCCTCTCACTCGTCCAGGATTGTGATGTCGGGACTTATCTGTTTTGGGATTACCTGCCGGGACAGGACAGGCTTTTGTCACCACATGGTGAGCATCACTGTGCATCACTTGTTTGTATATATTATTATCGTTTTTTTATTTATATATATTCATATTACTATTATTACTATTATTATCATTTACTATTATTTTACTATTTATTATTTTATCAATTTTATATTACTGTTATTATTAAATTGTTCTTATCTCAACCCATAAGTTTCCTTCCCTTTTCCCCTTTAATTCTCTCCCTCGACCCTGCGGGTGGGGGAAGGTGAGCAAGCAGCCGCGTGGTGTTTTGATGCCAGTCAGGTTAAACCACAACAGGGTGTTAGCCAGTTTTTGCTTGGGAACAGCCTGGGCATCAGTCTACCTACCGGAGGCGGTGGGCGATTGCCTTTACATCACTTGTTTTGTTTTCTTCTCTCTTCTTCCACTTATCCTTCACTTATTAAACAATTTTTTGTTTGTTTGTTTTATCTTGACCCTCAATTTTCTTGCTTTTATTCTTCCTTTCCTCTTCCCCCATCCCACTAGGGGAGAAGTGAGCAGGCAGCTGTGCAGTGCTTAGCTGCCGAACAAGGTTAAGCCACAACACTCTTATTAAAAAGTGTTACAAAATAACAAGAAAACAATACGTTGAAACAAGGGAGGACAGCTACAGACAAAAAAAAATACTGGCAAACAGAAGAGAAAAAACCCACAAATTAGTCTTTAAAAAAATAATTGTTCCTCTAGTCAGGTTTCTTTGTATAAAAAAAAAAGAAAAATATTTTCAGGATTTTAATGTCTAACTGCTCCCATGTGTCTAGGAACTCTGAAATCTTTGATCATGGTTCTGCAAATTGCTACAGATTCTGAGCTGAAGATGCTCAAAATCCTATTTTGTTTGGAATTTTAACCCTCTTGTTTGACTAAATTCCTCTTGCTCTCAAGAACAGCAATTCTGGATAAGGAACTGGTAGCATTTGTGGGAATTCAAATACTAGCAGGAAATGCATGTCACATACTCAACAATAAATATTGCAGCATCCAAGTGAAATCCATTATATCTTTCAGCAATTAACCAGCTTGAATTAAAATGAAACCCATACATACAATTTTGATAAAAAACAACTATTCAAAAGATATACGGAGAAAAGTTCTTCTTCTGACTTTCCTTTAAATAAACAGATTATTTGTAGTCTTTCTGAGTGCAACACTTCTGTTCCATTATATCTCATATTCCCAAATGACTGTAAAAGCTGCAGTAATTTTGATTTTAATTCCACTAGAAATTGCTTTTTGGATGACAGCTTACCTTGAACAATGATATCATCATCCAAATATATTACTTTCTCATGTTTCTGGACAAGCAAAGGAAGATAAAATCGAACGAAGTTCAGCTATTGAACAGAAAGAAAGGTAAAGGCTAAATGGTAAAGTTGTTTAACGTAGTAGTCCCACACTTTTGTCTTTATTAACAAGCAGCTTTAATTTCTCTCTTCATTGAGCACTAGACAGCAATTATTTGCTTCCTCCCTCTCAGCTTTACTAGTATCTCGAATCCATTATTATTATTATTTATCCCTATTTTATTTACTATGGCTTTAACCAAGTAGCCCGAAACAGTTGCTTCTTCATAGAAACACAGAATCATTTAGGTTGGAACGGGCCTTTTGAGATTATTTTGTCCAACCCCTCTTCTCAAGCGGGGTCCACCCAAGCAGGCTGCCAGGGACCATACCCAGTGGGGTTTTCAAAATTTCCACAGCCTCTCTGGGCAACCTGCTCCAGTGTCTGACCACCCTCACTAAAAAAAAAAAAAAAATTCTTGCAGCCAGAGGAAATGTCATGTATTTTAATTTGTGCCCGTTGCCTCTTGTCTCACCCATTGGGTATTTATACATACTGGTAAGATCTTCCTGAGCCTTCTCTTCTCCAGGCTGAAGCACCTCAGCACTCTCAGCTTCTCCTCATATAAAAGATGCTTCAGTCCTTTAATCATCTTTGCAGCACTGTGGTGGACTCTCTCCAGTAACTCCGTATCTCTCTTGTACTGGGAAGCTCAGAACTAGACACAGTACTCCAGATGCAGCCTCACCAGTGCTGAGTAAAGAGGAAGGATCACCTTCCTGGATCTGCTGGCAATGCTCTTTCTCATGTGTTTTTGCAGTACACATCGTACAAAACACTTCAAATGCAATAGTGTCATCATTCCACCCTATAGGAATGACTTGCCTGGTGGCACAAACATGGGACAAGAACTTCTACAACAGCAACAAAGAACACATCAGAGGGAAAGGGGACTGAGAATGTAAGAACAACCACACTGACTCGGATCATTTTACCCAGCACCTGCCTTCAGAGTGGTCCTAAGCAGAGGCTCAGTGAATAATATGAATAGAGCAAGCATACAGAAAAGTTGCTCCAAGTGTTCTCCCAGTTTTCAGCTATTTTCAGCTCAAGGGATTTTGTGAACCAGATGCGATCTGTCTAAATATAAACTTCAGTCTTCACTGAACCCCTGTAAATTTTCATATTCACAAGACCTTTCAGCACAGAATTCTAGAGGTTTAGTACTCATTGCATGAAAAACATGCAACATTTCTTGTTTGTTCTGGCTGAGACTCCCACTAATTTAATCTAACGGCCATTTGTTCTTGCACTGGAAGAGACAGTGAGCAACCATCCCCCATCCAGACCTCCACACCACTCAGTTCTATAGACCTCTACTATTTTCATGCTAAAAGTCATATTTTCAGGCTGAACAGTTTTAACCCACTGATTCCTTGCAGGAAATCTTTTCCATATATTAGAAATATCAAAGGCTCAGAGAAGGGCAGCAAGAATAAACATTTTGAACAGCCTTGAACATTTTCTGATGGTGCTACATCTTTTTCAGATAAAAGGATGGAGACTGCACATAGTACTTAGGATGAGGGAAAACTACGGATTTGTATTGTGGCATAACGATGTTCTGTATTTTGATCCTTACTCCTTTTCTGATATTTTCTAACATCTGATTTGCCTTTTCTGACAGACAGCAATATTTAGATTTTAGTCACTAGCCTCTAAATTAACACTGGACATGAGCAGAATGCAGCCAGCTCAGCATCATGGAGGAACAACGAGCATTATTAGATCTTCCCTCTAATAAAATGTGAATATATTCTTAAAGACATGACACTGAAATAAGTGTTCAAAACCCTGAAAATGTGTTATGCCTTGTTCATTTACTCACAGGCTGCAGTAGCTCAGGACGTGATGCATCTTGTCTGATTTTTCCTTTTAGTACCATAGGATTGAATTCCACAACCTTAAATTTTATTTCTTTCAGTTTAGAATTTTCAATCCATTTTCTGTGATAAAAAAGAAGTGATAAAAGAAACATTAAGTGTGTGACAGGTACTTCCAGTATTAAATTCACAGGCTGATGGGAGAATAAGAGACCTTGAAAGCTCACTCGATCTATTCTATCCCAAGACAGAATCACTTATGTCTACAGCTATTGCATACAGACATTTGTTTAACCTGTTCTTAAAAAAACCCTCACAACAAAGCAAAAAACAACACTGAAAAAAACCAATAAATAACCCACACCACTGCCAAAACCAGAGACTCCACATGTCGTCCAAACATCTTTCACCATAACTAGCACTTAATGCTGTTTTTCTAGGCTTTCTCACGACGGTTAAAGACCTTTTCTTCTTATCCTGTCTATTGTGCAGAGGTTAGTTTTCTCCTTTTTACAGTTTTACGTCCTTCAAGATGTCTGCCATATCACCTCCTAACTATATTTTTTTTAGACTAATTTTTTGCATTATTTTGTCAGCTTTCTTGACACCATTGCTTATTTTCTCCTCTGACCTCTCCTCTAAATCCTTCCTGAAGGCACTTAAAACCAAACATCACACTTCTTCTGATGCATTAATAATGTCTGCAAGATCAGAAAAGGTTTCCTCACATCTCCTGTGGTCATATATGTCAACATATATATCTACTATGATGCATGCTTTTTTTTTTTTCCTGAATCAGTGTGGTCAGTTATCAGACATAATTTTGTAGTTTTCCAAATGAGTACTACCGAACCCCTGCTCCACCCTGAGCCAACACAATCAGCTGTTCCCACCTGTACTACCTGGTCATTACCTCTACTGAATTTCATCACATTTTACAGTTCATTTTTCCAATTCATCACGATTAGTTTGTTTTCAGCTCTTGTCCTCAATTATCTGCTGTCTCTTCTCCAGCTTCACACCAACTGCAGATTCATAAAGAACATTCTCCACTATTCTCTAGGTTAATGGTAAACTAGACAGGAAAAACTCCCTGTGGAACTCCATTCATGACATCTTCTCACTTTGACACAAATTGTGGGTACACAGGCTGCAGAAGTGTAGTAGCCAGAGGTAAGAACTGCTACGACATCTGCTTTAATTTCGATTCGCACATTCCTTCTCTTTTAGACAATTTTTGCAAATTTTAACACCCAAACGTGCTTTCTTTACAAGCTTCTTTGGGTGTCTATTTATAACCTTTAATACATCCTCTTAGCCAAAGTTAGCTTTAAACAACAAGTTTTTCTACTCTGACGATTAAGACACTGTCAGATGAGAGGTAAGTGCAGTGCCACCAAGTGGGACTGTGAGTAAGCATGTCTATATTTGTGTATATTTATGTATATATTTACCTTACTACAGACTCTTCTACAGCCAATCTACAAAAGGCAGAGAGGAACAGGTAGGGGCACGGTCTGGCTATTTTACACCCCTTTACATCAGTCAGTGCCTTGTGTAGGGCAAAACGGTCCTTTTTCCTACATGTAGAGAATCCTACGGATTGCTATCAGTAGCACTACTTAAATAAAAGGGAGAAACATTTCCCTGAAAAGTCCTCCAAAGCCTATGCCCGTGCTAAGGAGAACAACCACCTGGTCCTAACTACAGCATGAAACAAAATAAGGCTGGTGTATACCGAATATGTGGGATGGTAGTCTTCAGCCCAACTATGTAGAACAAAACATTGGCCTCTGTGTTGCTGTAGATGCTACTGATTGCTGCTATAGCTGCACCCATTCTGCCTGCAGCAGCGCAGATTACAACTGGGATTTCTTCTTCCGTTTCCTCAGGGCTCTCCAAATCAACTACAAGAAACAAAACCATGCATTATAACAGAAAATTAAGAAACTTTTTATATCAGATCTGGGTCATAGGAATGGGTACGCAGTTCCCTAAGCAGTGGAATCATATCACGATCACCCCATTTCCTTACCACATCCTACACACATCCGCATCTGGCAAAGCACACAGCATGTGCTGTTGCTAATCCAGAACCACATGCAGGTTGACTGGACTGTTGGATGTCTCCAAACAGAACATTAACAGAGTTCTCAACACCTTATACTCTACTCAGCATGGGCACAACTCGGCTTGTCCTCCATGCAGCTGCTTATTCACATGAAACCTGAAGAAGTTTGAATACCTCTGAGACTTCTGTTTCTCAGTTATATTAAGTACAAATTGAACAATAGGTTCCAAAAATTATCAAAAGAAAGAGATAAGTCAAAGAGATGTTGCAATTGCATGAGCTTCACTTCTTTGGGAAGCAGGCTAGAAAGGAATAGTGCAAAATTACGTACCAGCAGGAAGTTGCTAATGATAAAAGGAAAAAAAAAATCTAAACAATACTGAACCAGTTCACATTACCGCTAAAGAAGATTTTTATTCCTAGCACTGACTAACTTACAGAACTTACATGGATATATTTACACTGGTTAAAACATAACCATTAAACTCATAACAGCCCCAATAAAAATACATGGAAGAAAATGGTTTATACCAAGACAGAGTTTGTTTATCTTGGGAGCAGTGAATAAGCTATTAGTATAAACATTTAATACCAGTCCAACGATATCAACTCTAGTGGGTTTCTGTCACTTTATAAAAATTCCAGCAAAAACTTATGCCGTAAATCATGTCAAGATTTGATGATCTATCTGAAATGAACAGGTAGGCCAAGAACATTCCCAAAGGGGCAAGTTGTGATCAAAGTTTATTATCACTTGACAACTCCAACACTGTTCAGCACGAATAAGGACATACTCTAGCTTCCATCTACATCAGTGACATCAGAATAAAAATTTGAATCAGAATGACAATTCTCACTCATTACTATCGATCTCCTATTTTATTCAAGTAATTCAGAAGCAAAAAATTCTGCATCCCAGAACATATGCAACAGTGTGAGCAGCTCATCTACTGCAGGGCAAACAGGACTAAGACAAAAAGTACCGTTCAAAAGAAGAGATAAGGAATACAAAACAAGAACACAAATGAAACAGAAGTGCAAGTCATTTACCTGTTTCATTCTTCAATGCAGATGGCACTTGGTGAACTTTGTTATACAGAATGGCGCACACAGTTAAGACAAGAAGTAACAGTAAGATCTGGTTAACTGAAACAAAAGGGAGAAAGGTCAACAATCTGTATAATAGCTCATTCCAAGTACCTTTCTTTCAAAAAAAAACCCAAACTGTTTGCAACCAGTACATATCATAACCTATATTTACCATGTTTATCAAATCCTCCTTTCTCTTCTTATTTGATCAAGCTAAAAATCCTATATTAAAACCATAATAGTATCTCTCCTCTGTTATAATAATTTGCAACTATTTGACTTTCATGGATAATTTGTTCACTAAATCATTAAACTCCCGAAATATATGGGTTATCCACACTAGAAAGTTCACCTGTTTCTGAAGTTTACCAGAAGCCTGGAACTTTCTTTTCTTGGCTAGTTTGTTGTCTGTTTATCATCAGAGGATCTCATAAATTAATTATTTTTACCTAGCCCTTTCCTTCTCTCATGCTTCCCTGATAAAGCTTGAAACCAGGAGAATTTTTGTTTTCTATTTCAATGTTCAGATCTTCAAGCTGTATTTGAGCAAAACTCTAAAAGTACTAGAAAAACAAAACAAACATGCTACTGAAGCCAGAAATGTTCCAAAATACTTCAAAATACATAAGCATTTTGACATGGTTACTTTAATTAGTTAAATAAAACCAAACCATGCAACAAAAAAGACCTCATTGTATATTACAATTTGCAGTTCCTACCTATCTTGTACAAGTTTAAGTTATTCAACATAAACCAACCATGAGCAGGTATCAGGACAGTTCACTGAGTACCACAGGGAAGGAACACATTGCCATCATTGACAGTGACCTTGATAATGAGAGTTCTTTGTATCAGACTACTTTGTTACTTTTCCACCACCATAAAAGGTATTTAAGGTGTATAAAAGAGCAAACGGAACAAAGTTTTGGGCTATTTCAATCAAAAGGGCCAACTGGGCAGAATTTGGCATGAGAATAAATTGAAATTGATAAACTTACACCACTGAACCTGCACTCATTTAAACCAGTTGAGGAAACAGCCCATTGACTTCAGAGAAATTTGGGGTGCATAAATGAAGGCTCACACCAGTCCATTTTCAGTCACTGACCCCAACAGCTGACGAGAGCCCCAAATTTCTTGGGGCCACACCTCAATTGTGAGAATGAACAGTGTTAATTTGCAGAGTTCTGTAAAAAAGTCAGGTTCAGGGCTCTAGGCACAACCCACATGAAACCAGCAGCTACCTGCAATCTTACTGGGAAGTTCCAGACCCCCTAGTCTCAGGCAGTAAAGCAGTGAGTAATTTTAAGTTAATGGGGTTTACAGCCATGCTTATCTGACTCAGTTAACAGGAAAAGGCTTATTTGTACAGTTAAAGTTAGGCAAAACTAGAACTCTAAATTTGCATGCAACTGTGACAACAGTTACATGAGAAATTGCATTTGATGTTTCTGTCCTCTTTCGAAAATACATATTTAAAATGTTTTTAATCTCTCTTACTTTTCTTTAAAAGAGCCATGTGTCCTGTTAGATGAGAACTGTGATCTGTTGTAAAACAAAAATTTAAAAAAATTGTGAAAAAAAGAGAGAGAGAAAAATCATTAATACCAGCAGTGAATACTAGTTACTAGTTAGCTATTTCAGGAACAAGGTTTTGCATCATCAAATTTTACTGTTGACCTGGTAAAAGTAAAACTGAAGTCTATCTTTGTAAATTACTTTTTTTGAACAAATAACTAATATTCTGGGCTAGAAATATTACATATTTAAGTTTAAGCTATTCATAAGTTGAAAAGAAAAACATTTTAATAAATTCCATCCAATCACCTACTTCAGTAATAACTAAGATTTTTTAACACATTTTAAAGTAATACGCAAAGGAGTATTAAAACACTCACTGATGCAATTTGTAAATACATTCACATTTATCTCTGATTTCACCTAAAATATAATAACAATCACAAACACTAATCTCTTGCTGGAATATGTTCCCAAACATATGGGAATCTTATACTGGAGCAGTGAGTGTCTTTCAAACTCTCAGAAAATTTCAGAGCAATAGTGAAAATATTTTCTAACAGCAGTATCCTTCCAATAACAGTAAGGGAGGAGTTTGTGCAATGTGGGTTGTTTTTAAGCACATTATTTGTGATGCTGAAGCAAATGAGGCAGCCTTCCCTAAAACTGTACTTCTAAAACGGGCCCAAGGATGGCCATGACTTTACACCTGAGAGGACAGAACATAATCCCTAAAATACAGGATTATGGGAAATACAATATTCACTTGAATCCTGGACCCAAAACTACTGTTTATGAAAAAACAAACAAACAAACAAGCAAAAACACACCATGAACAGTAAAAAAGAGCACCAGAAGCTGGGGGTGGGGAGGGGAAAGTACAATTATGTGATCTAACTTTTATGCTACAATAGCTGCATATAGGACAGAAACCAATTTTTCCTGTTTCCATACATACAGATATGGACACATCACAGTATACGTAAGGATATGTGATGGCTTCTATGCACACATAAAAATGAAATTTATTCTGACTCCTTGAGAAGACAGACAGAACAGCAAGGATTCTTGAAACCTGAGTCACAAAACTGACCGCCTCTCATTGGTTAATGCCCAAGTTCCAGCGGCAACCTAAATTAGTCTCTGCTTCGACTAACAAGTTAAACGACAATAAAAATATAAAAAAAAGCTAAACTGTGGCTTTGTTTACAAACCAATTATATTTGCATGTATTTAGTTCCCAACAGATGACTAAATCACAGTGAGAGAGGAGTACTTCTGAAAGTCCTTTCACGTCTGCAGTGCTTATCTACATTCCAGCAGCCGCTCTCCTCATGTGGCATTAATTTACACAGAGAGGAAATCAAGCTTATCAGTTGGAAAAAAAACACTGCTGAGAGAGCCCTTCTCTCACGCATTACACACAAGTATTGTTGTCTTATCCATTTAAAAAGTTTACTCAGGTAAGCAGAAAGACAACAGAAACCCCTGCACTCTTGGTGTAACTTTCTAACCCCACTTTAGCTAATCACAATCTTCCACTGATTTCCATATATTTCAATTAACATTTGTAATGATAGTCACAAACAAAACCGATGACTATTGCAAGATAGAAGATGGATAGCCACAGCTTCGTGGTATCTTCAGAAACAACTAAATCAACATAAACTGAACCACATTTTAAACTTTAAAATCCAAACTCAGACAGACACTCATAGAGTTCTAAAACTACAGCTTTCCTAAGCCTCAGAAACTCAGATTGATTACTCACTGATTTTTAAGGAAAGAGAGAAATATTTGTTCCCCTGCAAATATTTACTCAATTTTTCCTGATTGTAGACATTAGTTCCTGGAACCTGGCAATCCCTAACTCAGTTGCCAAATCCTGTAACAAAATGAGGGGCTGCAGAAGGGAAAGCTCAGAAACAGTGACATTACTGCTCAGATATTTCCAGCTCAATTAGTCTTTTTACCTCTTCAAAGCAGCACAGTATTCGAGACTCCTCTCTCCTGAAGAACTGAAGAGCTATTTACTTGGATCCTAGATAGCCCACAGCTGTAAGCACTCTTGCCAAAGCTTCCTTGACCATCATCCTCCTTTGAAGTCCCCCGCACAAGGGCCTTACAGGGCACAGTAACAGTTTTGAGATTCAATTCCTTTTTCAAACTCTTCAAAGTTTACTTTGGAGTTGCGCTGGTTTTCTTTTCTTTCTCTGCTGCTGAGGAATAGCACGGAGTCCAGACGCCGCACTGGAGGAATGAGAGCCCATAAACCACTTCCAGATGTGCAGAACGATGATGCAGCCCCAGATCTGGCAAACTTGCCTCAGAGCTTCAGCTAGCAGATTGCAAACAAATCCCATAAGACAAGAAGTCTTAAGGAGGTGGGGGAAAGAGAAGGAAACAAACCCTTCCAGAAGTTACTTCAACAGTCTAGTTGCAGGTTAGGTTTCTAGTCATTATTTGTGGTAAATGTGAACATGTAACTAGTGTGCAAGAGCCAAACGACACCATGCCAAAGTCAAACTGAAAGGTGAAGTTTTCCCAGGGTCTGTTTGCAGAGTTCTTGTGAGTCAAAAGCTAAGGGAAACTTGCAAAATTCAACTCTGAACATGCATTTCGACTTGAATCATCTCGTTTCCAAATCTTCAAGCAGTTAAGAGAATCTGAATTCACAAGTTTGGTTTGGATCAAAGGGACCTTAGATGAAAGTAACCAGCACCTGTTGATACTCTGCCTCCTAAGCTCTGCTGGAAAGCTTTTGCAGTTTTACTTCTACATAATTTCTTCTATTAAAATTTTCTCCTTCTCTTCTAGGAGCCTCTCTTCTATATGATAAAACACTGTTTTGTCACAAGACTTTCATGAGTACCAAAAGGAATAATAATACCCAATTCCAAACTATTTTCAGATTTTTAGCATGAGGTAATGCAAGATTTATGAGGAATATTCAGTCAAAGTTTTAAAAATCTTAAGCGTTTTAAATGAAGATTGCTGTTCCACTTGTAGGAACTGAAAATCTGGTATTTCAACCGTTTGTCTCAAACATGCCAAAACTCTACTAATCCGTGTCTGATTTTGTACAGAAATCCATCTTTTGCAGAGCTGCTTGAAGGAAAAATAAAGTCACACAATTACGTGCTTCATGTAGACAGAAACAACCATTACTTTTTCTGTACTACAGTATTTTTAAAGCTGTATTATGCTCATGTACATCAAAATCCACCCGTGTTTTGTCCATCTCATTTTTATGTGTATCCTGCCCAGATCTCAGATGCACAGAGCTGTATGAGCCTGCAGCTTTAGGACCACCTGGTTCACCCGGCAGCAACCCCTGGATTACTGGCAACCCAGTAGCACCTTCTGCGGACCTCACCTGCTTGTATTCTCGCTTAACACCCCCCCTCACACAGGAAAGAGAGCAGCTTCTGTCCTGCAGAATATCTTTGGGTTTATTCAGATCATCCGCTCGTAACTGTAAAACTGAAACCTAGGTTTCAAATCTCAACCTTCAGTATTTAAACCAGCAACTCGTTTCTTTCTCAGATGTCTCAGGCAGCATACCCCATCTGCCACTTGCATGTTAAAAGAAAAAAAAAAAAAAGCACAAAAACTGCCACACATTTCCGAAGGCCTGAACGCAGACCGGAGCGCCCCAAGCTGAACAGCACGCACCACACCCGCGGCGAGCCGCGCACCCAGCAGTGCCCCTGAAGGGACTCCCGCCGAAGCGCGGCCCAGACCAGGCGGTCCTGAGGGGCGGGGGGAGCCGTGCAGGAGAGAGAGGCCTGCAGCAGAAACGGCCTGAAGGGTGAGCCCGGAACCGCGGAAAAGGCGGCGTCCAAGCCCCCGCCCTAGCCGGGGACAAGATGCGGCCCCCTTCACCGAACGGGAGCGGGCCAGCGCCCAGCAGGCGATGGCCCACCCCCCCCCGGCCACCGCGCTCCCCCTCAGGGATGAGGGTAACGGGCACCGCCCGCCACGAGCGCGCGCGCTGGGCGGCCGCCCCGCTGCCGTCACGTGACCCGCGGCGGCGCCTCACCGCTCCTCCGTCCCTCTCCGGCCTGCCCTGGCCGCGCGGTGCATTGTGGGAGTGGCGGTAAGATGGCAGCGGCCGCCGCTGGCCTGAGCTGGAGGCGAGTGTCTTCCTTCACGGGGCCGGTGCCGCGTTCCCGCCACGGGCACCGCGCGGTCGCCATCCGCGAACTGGTCATTATCTTCGGGGGCGGTAACGAGGGCATCGCCGATGAGCTGCACGTCTACAACACCGGTGCGCGGGGCGGGGCGGCGGCCGCGGCTGGCCGCGGGCGGGGGCAGGGGCAGGGAGCGCGCGGGGCGGGGGCCGCGTCGAGGCGGGGGCGCCCGGGGCTGTGAGGCGGGGCGGGAGGGGGGGGGGTGGAATGGGCGGCCGGGCTGTCGTGTCTCTGGCCGACGGCGGCCCTGCCAGCCGCCGCTGGGCAGCGGCCTCCTCACAGCGCGGGGGGGATCGTCCCCCGAGCCTCCCGCCCTCTCCCGGGACTGCCCGCGGCGGGTGGGCTGAGCCGCTGGCGCTGAGGGGGCAGCGGGAGGGCTGTCCTCGGGCCGAAGCTGCCCGGAGCCGAAACGGGAAGGGAGGCGGGAAGTACGCTTGGGCGAGGGGTCTTGCCGGGGTTGTGCTGCGCCCTGGCTGATGTTATGGGGTTAATAGTCCTTCCCGGGAAGAATGACCTTGGAAAATATCTCGATGCGCCTCGGGTCTGTTCTGCTTTCCCAGACCCTCGTCCTGGAGTGCAGAGTCTCCCCTGGCAGGTCTCGGCTGAATGACTGCAGACTGGATTAGCCCCCTCGAGTGTCCAAGTCCTCCTTCTTCCCTCTGGTGGCAGCTCGCGGGAGCTGAACACTCTGAAATAGAAGTCATGGTTAGGAAAATGGACATGTTGGCATTGGGAGCCTTTCCAAACAGGAAGCTGCCCAAGACCGATTTTATTCGTGAAAGAGTAGATGCCTAAATAGTTACTGCACGGGATGCTGTATGAGGCTGGAAAACTTCTGTGTAATTTCAGAGCTTGGGCTGAGACGGGAGAGTTAGGTGCCTGGTCTGTGCTTCTCGGTCAGACAGCGTCGGCTGCTTGTGCAACATACCAAAGCATGAAAGCGAGAGCACGTTAATTAGCCTTCTAACTTGCTAACTTTTAAGAATCATACAAAAATTATTCTTATCATACCCTGCTCCCCCTCAAAAAAAAAAAAAAAGTGATAGTATTTTTGCTGAGTGTTTTTGAGATAAAATTTGGGAGCACAAATGTGGTTTAGAGGTAGTTTATTAAGAGGAAAATTTTCACTGTTACGGTTCTTCAAAGCAGATTTTTGCATGGTAGCTTAAAGATCTGTATTCTACATTTTTTAGGGGAAAAAAAATTCTTAACCTTTCTGTTTTGACAAGTAATCTATAGAAAACTTTTATATGGTACAGTTATACTGTCTTTCAGAACAGAAGATCTGATGAGTGCTTTCTGAGTGAATCTTAACTGTTTTATTTTTCTGCTAAAGATATTTTGCCCCTTTGTGGCAGTGACAAAAAGGATCAGGACTCCGTTGTTCCTGTTCCTAGATGAGTGTTTGGCCCAAATTGACTTTTTTTTTTCTGGAGACTAAGATGCAGGGTTGTGACCTGGACTGCCTGAGTTTGGGGTGTCATCTATTGCTCTTGCTGTGAACGTAATGACTTCTGAAGAGCTGGCATACAGCAATGGCATTTAATACCCCGCAGCAAACTTCACTGGAAGCTTCTAATCTCACACTTTTCCTCTTTGTGCCCATGAAAAAAGCTTAGGAAAAAGAAGACAATATCTCCTGTAATTCTTTCGTTCCAGAACAGTTTAAACACCAATATGCTGCTGCTCAGCTGCTCTGTCTTGCCTCTCTGCCTCTCCTCTCCCATGTATCAGTGTAGTGTTCTGTAGATATTAACATTGGTCCCAGAACAGTGTAATTAGTTTTTCAATAGGGCTGTTAAGTCTAGGCACACTGCCATACTGCTGTAGCGCTAATAATTCTGTTTCTAGGGCTAGCTCCCTCTGAGTTAGCGTAGTTATCTCTTTTGTGTGGAACTACACTTCATGTTCCTCATTAGCCTCTTTTTTTTTGGCAAGTCTGTTAAATTGCTGGGTGACCCTTGGTAGCTGACGTGGTTACAGTGACCTCATGTGTTCATTCATATATTGAGTAACATTGGTTGGATAGAAGTGTTTGCTTTTCTGTTTATTAAAATAAAGTTTTATACAAACAGCCCATTCACAGTTATCTACTGGTAAAAGGTAATTCTTTAGAAAGCAGTAGTGTTTAAAAGTACACTTTCCTTCTCCGTGTTTGATTTTTTTATTTTTTTTTTCCCTACTGTAGCTACAAATCAGTGGTTCCTTCCTGCTGTAAGGGGAGATATTCCTCCAGGCTGTGCAGCACATGGATTTGTTTGTGATGGTACTAGAATACTAGTTTTTGGAGGAATGGTTGAATATGGAAGATACAGTAATGATTTATATGAATTACAGGTAGGAAATGTATGAAGGTGTTTCAGTTTTGAGGACTACTTTATGTATCTATTTGTGAACAAACACATTTTATATTACCAACTGCAGAGGAAAGTTAGATGAGCTTTACTCTGCTCCCTGAAGAATAAACTCCTTAAATAAATTCTGAAGATGGAGAAAATCTAAATAACTTTGTAGAAGAGACTTCCATCTAGTCTAAATAAAATATAAAATATTTAATGTTTTATAAAGGTTAGCTCTTATATATACCTTTCAATGTATATCCTAAGAAAAGCCCAGCATTCCCTTAAAAATAATTCAGAAAATATACAATTGTTAGTATTATCTGAATTCTATTGACTGTGAACGACTATAAATGAAGATATTTCTGAATATGTATTTGTTGTCTTTAAGGCAAGTCGATGGCTCTGGAAAAAAGTAAAGCCTCAAGCTCCTTCCACTGGATCACCACCTTGTCCTCGACTTGGCCACAGCTTTTCTTTGTATGGTAACAAGTGCTATTTATTCGGTGGCCTGGCAAATGAAAGTGAGGATTCAAATAACAATGTTCCCAGGTATGCTGATTTGATTTGAATTCAATGGCCTTAAAAGTAGATTACTAGATAGGACAGCTTTGAAGAGGAACATTCTAGGGAGGCTGTCCTGCGTACCAAGTACTCACATTTAGATTGTTTGTGCAGTGGAGAGGTTACATGCTAAGAAGCTGAAATATTTTTTCTGCTAATCCCACAGTATGTAACACTGACTGACAGCTCTGACACTTTTGAAGGGAAACCTAAGCAGACTTCGGTATTTTTCCTAGTATTTTGGGTGGTGTTTTTAAAAATGGCTTATTTTGGCTTATTACTTAAATCAGCAAAGCCTCGTGAGTCATCAGGGAATTCACAATGGAAGTTTCCTCTATAATGCTGTGGAAAACATTTATGAATTCATCTGGAAATTTTTTAAAGTAGCAGCTGAAGTTGCCTTTATTATTGGCAAACAGTGCTATAATGCTGAAGTTTTATATCCACATTCACCTGCAGTTCAGAGCACTTATATCCACTAAGCTATAAACTGGCAATTTTAAGCTCAGTAAGCAAGAGGCATCTGGTGTGAATGTGTTGTGGTTTAGGCTGACTGGCAACTAAATGCCACACAGCTGCTCACTCACCCTCCCCCACCCCCAGGGGATGGGGAAGAGAATTAAAGAGGAAAAGGGAAAGAGACCCATGGGTTGAGATAAGAACAGTTTAATCCTACTACTACTAATTTTTTTATATATATATATGTATAATGTTAATAATATATTAAAACAAGTGATGCACAGTGTAATTACTCACTACATGGTGACAAACGCCTCTCCCGTCCCAGACTAACGATCCTGGAACAGGTAAGTCCCAACACCGTAATCCCAGATGAGTGAGAGTCCTGAAAAGAGAGAGAGCACTCTCAGAGTCTGAGAGTGAAAGCCCCCAGAAGAGCAAAAGCCCTTCTTTCTGGTCAGCCCTCGTCTTTATGCTGGGCATTACATTGCACGATATGGAACGCTTCATTGGCCAATTTGGCTCTCAATCCTAAATTCAAATTGTAACCGGAGTTGTGGACCCTTTGTCCCAGCTATGCTGGCTCCTCAGCCTGTTGTACTCCTGCACACTGGCAAGAACACGGCAGCTGAAAAGTCCTTGAGGCCTCAGTGCCAACTATAAACATCAGTGCGCTGTCAGTGTTCTTCTCATAACAAATCCCAGACTAAAACCAAAACACGGAGCTCTTCTAGCTGCTAAAAAGAACAACTAACTCTGTCCCAACTGAAACCAGGACAGTATGCCAAGATTCAAAGACCATTATCTAAAAATAACGTGCCACAGCAACAAATGGCTAATTGTCTGTTGGTAAGCTTGAAGACATCAGAGAAGAAGCAGCTTCTTTTCACCTTTGTTGCCTTAGAGTTGCAGAAATTCATCTCTAATGTCCCATGTCATTGTGTATTTCTTAAAACTTTGCAGTTTATTCCAAGTTTGTCTATATGTAGTAATTGCTGCTACGAATGTTGTTTACCAGTTGTGAATGTTTCTTTCATGTAGTATAGTGTATTAAGTATGTCATGATGGCCTCCTTAGAGGCAACAAGTTATAAATTTTTTTGTTTC
This sequence comes from Tauraco erythrolophus, assembly GCF_009769465.1. Taxonomy (NCBI): domain Eukaryota; kingdom Metazoa; phylum Chordata; class Aves; order Musophagiformes; family Musophagidae; genus Tauraco; species Tauraco erythrolophus. The sequence continues at coordinate 64,281,789 of NC_141468.1, read as the reverse complement.
AAATTCATTTAGTTTTGGTACTGTCCACGATGCCGTCAAATGTTTTGGAATTTTAAAATTCTGCACTCTCCCGAGACTGAAGTCTGTAATACTTGGAAGTGGTCAAGGTTTAAAGCTCACTTGTAATCTTGTTTGTACGCGAATTTTTCATACTTTGTCAATAATACCATAGATATTTAAATGATTTCTATGAACTGGAGCTGCAACACGGTTCTGGCGTTGTCGGCTGGAGCATTCCTGTGACCAAAGGGGTCTTGCCATCTCCCCGAGAATCTCACACAGCCATCGTATACTGCAGAAAAGATTTGGGAAGTCCAAAGATGTATGTTTTTGGAGGGATGTGTGGCTGTCGGCTTAATGATCTCTGGGAACTTGACATAGGTGAGTTGATTTGCCAGTAGAAGTCAGTGCAGGGGCCTTACTGACTAAGAGGAAAAATTATGGTATTTAATGATTAAAGGCATGATGTGATGCTTATATTACTGGGACTTACACTATAGTGTTAACCTTTTGTAATTTTTGGAACTAAATTGATACAGTGTTGTTTGCATGTATTGTCCCCACTGATTTTGGTTACACTGTGAGATTGTTTCCTTAGAGTGCTTTAAAGACTGTCACTAAGCAAGCTGAATAACCATAAGGAAACCACCATAATCTTTTTGAGAAACTGGTAAACAATTAGTTTGTCAATATTTCCTGTGAATTTTAAAAGAAGCTTTAAGTGCTTGTTCTTGGCCTTTGTTTCTTAAAGAGGCCATCTTAAAAACATGAAATTTTGTTTTATTGAATGTTAGGGGTGTTTTCCCTCCTAAAATCCAGGTAGTGAAATACAAAGTAATAAGTTTTTTGAGGGTTTTTATTCTTTTTCTTTTAGAAACCATGACCTGGTCAAGACCAGAAACTAAAGGGACAGTACCACTTCCTCGCAGTCTCCATACGGCCAATGTAATAGGAAACAAGTATGTCTGTTGTTAAAAGCTCACCTCTAGAAAGGTACACCTAGTAGGAGAATGATGATGCTTACCGACTACTGCTCAGTATAAACCATCAGCCCTGTAGAGTACTCTTCTGCTTCTATTATCCTACCTCAGCGCAAATTTATTAGAAAGTACCATTGTTAATTTAAAGGTATCAAACTGTCAGTGTTTCCATCCAGCAGGACAATCTGCCAAACACACAAGCAGCTTTCCAGGCTTCTTGATGCACTTTTGTGCGTTCTGGGGCAGACTCAGCTGGACCTGAGCTGGCTGTGTCAGGAGCCAACTTGAGTGCTTCTGTGTTTGTGACACAGTGAGTTCGCTGCGCAAAGAAACTGCCCGAAGAGTAGAACTAGTTCTAGGCAAAACCATTCCACGTTTTTGTGGGCTAGTTTTCCTGTAGTCTGTTCCTCATCACTTTGCTTCTTGCCAGTGTGGTTTGTTTTGGCAGATAGCATTGATAAATTGGACTTAAAAACATGGGGTTTAATCCATTTTCTATCCATTTACAAGCTGGTGTGAGGAAAAAGAGGCACGGGGGGAAAGAAGTGTTAAAGCTTTATGATCCAAGAGCTTAGCTTTTTATTATTTACATAAAATGTTATTAGTTTGTAGCCTGCATTATGTTTCTAAATTTTGATATCTGACTGAGATACTGATCTTCTAATTTTAGAATGGTTTATTGAGAGGTCTGCAGTTGTAGAAATTCCATGTAAATGTGTGGTTTCTGGAGTGTATTAGCAGTTTGGTGGTTTGTAAAAAGATACAGTAGTAACTTCTGCTTCTGGAAAGTTGTTTGAGGAGTTTGGGGGGAGGTTTATTAGGTTGGATTTTTTAATCAGTTAACTTACTAAAAAATTTCAGAAGGTAGATGTCTGCAACAATACTTTCTAAAGAGAGTAGACACAAATAAAATCTGCTGTAAACCAGAACTGTAAAGCACTGGAAATTTTCTGTTTTGTCCTAGTTTGAGAGAGCACATGCAGCAGATCTGAATGTTAATTGGCTTTTCTTTTCTTTCCCTCTTCCCTCTTTTCCTATATTTCAGAATGTATGTTTTTGGTGGATGGGTTCCACAGTCAGCAGGAGGTGAAATTTCTGCTCATGATGGTGAATGGAAATGTACCGGTTCATTTTCTTATCTTAATTTGGGTCAGTGTTTCTGCCTTTCTGGGAGTGGGCATTTTGAATTAATACTTTCTTAACAGAGTAGAATAAATATTTTGAGGACCCGGAGAAAAGTTCTAGGATACACAGTTGTAATCCTAGCTGACTAAAGAACATGTCAGTTTTTTACATCTTTCTTAAGAAGTGATTTTTTTATTATTATTATCCTTTTTCTTTGAACATTCAGCAGGTTTGCTAATGCAAATCTTTGTTCATAGAACTTTAATGCTAAGTAATATAGATACTCCTTCTTCATTTATAGTAGAACATGAGACAGATCCTGAAATCAGTTTTTTCTCAACATGATAGTACTATCCCTGAATCCCGAACTTCTGATCTTGTATTTGCCTGAGGGAGACGAGCAGAGGTCAGAAAATTTATCCTGTATTAATTGATTGTATCTTGCAAACTAATTGGAAAACAACCTTCTCTTTGTAGTATTAAAAATTTAAATGCAATTGTCTATAAAACCAGAGGTGATTTATTTTCATTTTCTTTGAGAAGTTAAGTATATTAACATCTGTCTTGCTTGTTTTGGAAAACATCTGGAAACTAAATTTTTCAAGTTTCATTTACTAGATACCACAGAATGGATAGGTCTGATCTCAGATTGCCAGGAGGACAAAAGTAACTTGTTACCAGGGCCAAGAGCAGGACACTGTGCTGTAGCGGTTGGCACTCGTCTGTATATCTGGAGTGGTAGAGATGGTTACAGAAAAGCTTGGAACAATCAAGTTTGCTGCAAAGATCTTTGGTACCTTGATACTGGTGAGTCAGAAATAAACAAGAGACTTGTACTATGTTCCATGTTTTATTAACATGTCGGAAGCTGACATCATTGATGATCAGAATGTCTAAAGCTGTACTAAAAGATTATTCAAATTTTAAAGCATTTAAATAAACCACACTTTACTTTTGATTGTTTGAAGGCTACAGCTCTAACTCAAACTGAGAACATTAGGAAGGCTTGTTTAAAGCCTCTGAAAGAACTTTTTGGCTAGATTCTACATTGCATGCCATAGTCAGTAGATACAAGGTGCTAAAGGGTGTTTTACCTAAACTCAGGGTTCCTGGCCTCTCTTCTTAGTGATCTTTTCTGCTGCTACTTACTCTTTTTTACCAAACCCTTCCTTCTCTTGGGATCATTGCTGCTGCTGCTTCCTCATCTCTTGGACTGCAAAAAGATACTGTCAAATTTGAGAAAGGACCAAATTCTTCCTGGGGCTGAAGGGAATTCTGGAGCACTAATCACTCAGTAGTAGCTGGCTTGATGGCAGGACACTGAGATGGTATTGGGAAAGAGGGAACTAAAGTAGTCCTTTTGGGGAAGAGTTGTTTTCTGCTCAAGTGGAAGTGTGAGAATGGTTACTGGAGATTATGAAGCATTTAGGAGATTGTGTTTTCTTTTTTTTTCCCCTCTGGAAGGTCAGAAGATGAAAGAGAGTAGCAGGGGAGGCATGTGCTTGAAAGTGCAGCCTAGTCAGGCATCAAGGCAAGCGAGAGGAGCAGGTCATTGGCGTTGAATCATGCCTAGGCTTCAGCCTCTGCAGAAGTTTGAGGGAAAGCTTACTCCAGCTACAAAGAGCAAGCATAAGGAAGCGCAATCTTCTGTGAGTCCTTTCCAGGAATATATGACGCTTTAGGATCCAAAGAGCTGTGTGGAAGCCTTTTAGGAAAGGAATAGGATGTCTTATCTCTGTAATGATGCATATACAACCCAAAGACTTACTGTCAGCAGAAGAGCCATTAAAAATCAAAGAAATAAGCATTTTTGAACACACTAGAATGACACTTTATAATTCTCTGACTTAACTTGCCACCTTTGATGACTGTTTCTTGTTGAATCTAGTGTATGTTGTATGTAAATGAAAAAGGAGCTATTGTGATTTTGCTTGTTTTATATAGATATTTCTTAAACTGATAAAGGAGGGCAATTTCAAACATGCCATCTGTGTTTTATTGGTTTCTTGTAGAGAAACCTCCAGCACCATCACAGGTACAGCTGATTAGAGCTACAACCAACTCCTTTCAAGTGAAATGGGATGAAGTTCCTACCGTTGAAGGATATCTTCTTCAGTTACATGCTGACTTACCAGTGCCGTCAGTGGCTGGAACAGCTGGTACTGGAGTTCCTGAGACATCAGTGCTGAGTTCACAAGGTAGTAGTCGGATCACATTACTCTAATATTTGTGCAAAGGTAGAGTAGAGGATTGCATAAGTCATTAATATGAGTTTGTGTGGTGTATTTTTTTAAAAATAGCATTTTGAGAGAGAGACCTTATTTCTTTGATTATTCCCAAAATGTGTGCATCATAATTATGGAAAACTTGGCTTTAACTTGTCTCTGTCAGTTTTGGCCAGCTATCTGAATACAAAAATATTTGTACAGTGCTAGGCATGATTTGAGAAAGAAAACAGTGAGGAAGAGATTTTATCTGTCTGTTTGGCCATGCAGTTTCATTTCAGTCTTACAACCAAGCCGTCCTTCAGGCAACTTCGGGTCTCCCTCTTGCTTACTGGAATAGATTACAACCAACATCGTACTAAATTTTGTGTAACTAATTGGAATTTGCTTTTGTTTACCTGAAAGGTGGCTCTTCTCTACATCAAAGTCCACAATCATTGGCTAGTGTCCCTTATCCAGAAATGAAGGTGGATCATCTCAACCAAACAAATAATGTCATTCCTAATAACGTAAGTGTAAACTGAAAAATGCCTAAGTGGCAAAGTGGTGTGGGAAGCGAGAGAACTGCCAAAACACTTTCTCTATTTTAAAAGTCCCTACATATTTTTTAGGCCTTAGGAAAAACAAAAAAAGAAAAGAAAACAAAAAAAAAGACACCTGCTGAAGTAGTTATGTCTGTTTTCTTACATCCTTCTTACTTCAATGATTGACAGACAGTCTTTAAAGTCCTTTTCCTGGTAATGCAGAAGGGAAACTGCAACTGTGTTCACTTCCAGAATGCTAACTGGGTGCCTGATACCAATGAAAACACTATTCATCCTCAAAATGGTGCTGAAATTAGTGTGTGAGGCAGAAAGGATAAGGCGTATTCCTTCTTTGTTAATGTTTTTATGCCATTCTGCTTAGTTGTAGGTTCCTACTACAGCATAAACCCAATTATTGTCTATTCTGGTTGTGCAGTTGTACATGTTCCTCTGTTTTGCCAATTTAAAAGAAAGAGGCAGAAAAAACTCTGGCTAAAGGATCACATTTTTAGAAATCTAGACCTTTTCTTAATTGTGTAAGGCTTCAGGTCTGTATAGAATCCCTAATGTGTTCTTGTAGAAAACACATGTAGAAGTACTATGAATTTTACTAGCGGTAGAAATGTCTTAGGTATGTGCCAGGAAAACAAAGGTTGAAAGCCTCTGTAACTGTGATTTTTCCCATCCCCTCAGGTACACCCAGTAGACGAAATGTGTGTGTCAGTTAACTTCCATGTAATAACAAAAGAATGTGAGCTCGCTCTCAGATAAAATTTAGGATGTGTCAGCAACACTTCCAGGTCAACTTAGAGTTTGAGTCTTTCTGTTATAATGGCTGAGATAAGACAGATTGTGAGGCTGGTTTCTTGTTTTAATTTAAAGCGCTAGGGAGGTTTGTTGGAGGATTTTTGTTTGTTGTTTTCAAGCAAGCATTTTCATACCATGTTTACAACTGAAATTTTTGAACTTTGCAGTTAAGCATTAACAAATGTATTGTTTTGGTTAGGTCCAAGTTTCCCTTTCATCCAACTCATTATTAAAAGTAGAAGGAAAAGAAAAGGTTGCAGCACCTGAAAACAAGATTACACAGGAGACTATGAAAAACCATGCAGATGCTACAGGATTCAAAGACTCAAATACCCCTTCTCTTTTGCCTGTTTGTGCTTCAAGTAAGATGACTATAGAATAAAAATTAATTAAAAAGTGAGAGTTAAAATTCGTCTCATAACCATAAAATAAGATTATTTCTGTCTTGCAATTTAAAATTATTTTAGAGGCCTTTGTAATTTAAAAACAACCAACTTGTACTAGTTATTACTGTACATATTTTTAGAAGATACAAAGAAAAATGAAATCTGAAGTTGTTTGAAGTGTTGCAAGGGACATGAAATTCTCAATATATTCATTATTATGATGTCGAATGTGTCTCTTTAAGCATAAATAAGCCTTTTTAACATCAAAGAGGAGACTGACAGGACCAGATTCATTTTACAACATTAAGGTGATAGTAACTCCAGGCTCTTTTTGACGCTACTTCAGTCCGTTAATAGTGAAAAGCTATTAGCTGATGTAAAATTTTAGGCAATGTAGAGAGGAAGCGTATTTCCCTCTGACTGTATAGGAAATAGGTGCTGATTTAGGCATTTCACTGGAGTGCCTTAAGTTCAGTGTGGTGAATCCAGGCTCAATCATCTGATCTGTTTATATTTGACTTTCATATAATTTATAGATTGTTGGATTTTCATTTTCTTCACAGTGTAATTTAAGTATTGTGTGAATGCTTTGGATCTTAGTGCTAAGTGAGAAACAGACTTCCACAGTGGTTAATCTTAAATTGATTCTTACAAATCTGTCATACTGATTTGTGTGGATACTGTATATTAGGATATTTTTCCAGATGAATCCTTTCATAACCAAATAGATATGTAATAGCAAGCTTAAGATAAATGACATCACCATTTTAATATAACTGTTTACGTATATCTGTTTATGACTTTGCAGACAGAGTCGTGTTGAGTTATATGCCTAAAGAAAGCATTAACAATTAATATAATCAGATCTAATCTAAATCTGAGCTAAACTATGGTTTTATATGAAACTAAAGCCATTAGATCAAGTTGAGATTTGTTAGGTGTTACCAATATTGAATTCTGGTTAATATTTTCTTTTTTCGAGGTCCTCAGGCTTCAGCAAATGTAGGTGAATTACGTGACTTGGACAAACGAACTGTAAATCCTGATGCTTCTGTATCCAGTACTGTCTCCAGCACACAAACTATGGTAACCCAGCAGGCTGTTAAAACTGAATCATCAAGTACAAATGGGGCAGTTGTTAAAGATGAAACTTCACTAACAACATTCAATTCAAAATCTGAAGGTTTGAAATGTGTTTCACGTACTGTATTTTGAGCCATATATATCTAAGGCCATCAGAGTTCCTCTAGTGTGGTGGGATTCCCATCTTGACTAGTACCTGGGACTGAGATAGGGTTTTGGGCATTGAGGACCTTGGGCAGCCTGGATGATCTCTGCTATGATTTATACATCTTTTAAAATCAGGATATTCCTTTTATATGTTTGTAAACCACTTTGTTTCCTGTAAATGAAAAGTCTTTTAAATCTTCATTTATGCAGAAGCCCATTTTCTAAATAGCAGTGGCAGACAGTTTCAGAGCCCATGGCACATTTGCTTTCATTCAGTGATTGTCTGTTTATTTAGTCAGCAAAGACTACGGTAGTAAAAGCAAAGACTAGATAATAACCGTAGGTGGTTTTGATTTTAAACAATTGATATCTATAACAAATTTGGCCAGTTCATGTGGCTAGCTCACCACTAGTCAAATGTGGTGATCTCTTCACAGTCTGCTTGAAATGTCTGAAATAAGTAGAAACACAGAAACTAAACATACTGGTAGTTTATCAAGTTTTTGTTTTCGTGCATATCAGTCAACAGGCTGTGCTTGCTATTGTTTTGACTGTTAACTAAAGAACTCTTACCCTCCTATTGACACTGTGTGAGTAGTGTAGTTTTTACCAAACAGTATTATATTTTAAAAGCAAAAAACAGAAACACAAGTGTAGAACAGTAATATTGCTTTGTGTTGCTCATGTGCTATGTGCTTCGATTTATCTTTTTTTTTAAGATTCCATTTTTAATTTAATAAATGTTCTTTTTCCCATTTGTTAGGATTGTTTAAAGATTAACTGCTCATGTTCAGAATTCAGACTGTATTGATGTCAGAAACAATGCATTCAAATTAAGATTTCATGCTTAGACTATTCATACAATTTCATCAGTATGTGCTTCAGTCTGGTATTTAGATTATTTGTTCACAAATATTTCATATTGATTTCATAATTCTGTCACTTTTTAGGATTTTCTGAGTCCTGCCTTCTGTAGCAGCCTGCAATGCCAGGCTCTTAGAATTGTTCTGTGAAAATGACGCAAGGCAAAATTAGTTGTTCGTGTTATAAATAGAACTGCATGCAAAAGAAATCTGAGACATACTTTTATTGCAACAAATAGTTGTAAATGGCTGTTGAGGTCCACTTTCATACTCTGTGGACTTTGTGTTAATTTTTTCCTATCACTTAAGCTTTTTAAGTATGATTTTTTGTTTCTAGCTGCTGAAACTGCTTATATCATGCCTTCAACAAGGGTCAATACTGGACAGACAAATGATTCAAACTCCTCTGTAAGTCTGAAAAAATACAATCAAATTGCTGTTATTTATTGTTCTGTTGATTAGTTGTAAGGGCTCTTCTGTTTTCCTTTAATTGTATCTCTGAAAGAAAAGCAATGTATATTTAGGGCTTGAAGTGAATAATACAGGGGTAAACATTTCTGTTGTAAAACTAATTGCATTTTGTGGGTTTGATTTGAGTCTAAGTAGCAGTTGTGTAGTTGGGAGGAGATCCAAGTGTGTGTTTCATCTGTTGAATCATTTTTTTTTATCAACTGGCACAGTGGAATGGTCTCTCTGCTGCATGATGTACAAATGTAAAATGTTTTTCTGTATGCACAACTGAATTGAAAATGATGTGTTAGATCAGACTAGTGTTAGCTGCTGATCGATAGGTTTGAAACGTAACTAAACTGACATCTTGATGTTTTTCCCTAGAGGAGATGGGGACTGGCTATGCAAGCTGTAGATACTTCCTGAAAAAGTAAATGCTTCCTATTTCACCTGCTTACAATTTAATACACAAAACCAAGGTGCCACTATTGCCACCAAAAGAGATGAGCTAAGGATGGGAAGAAGCGGCTGCTACTAAAGGGCTGGGGTGCCTTTGCCAAGAGCAGCTGCCGCTCCTACCGCTTTTCCATGCTAGCAGGATGATGGCCTGGCTGTGCTGGGCACACTGACCGTGCAAGCACCCTCCCCAGTGCCTGGAGACAAGCAAGAAAGACGGTTTGTCTTTCTGGGTCAGTCAGGAATGGTTTCCATGTTCTTCACCACCATTGCCCCATGCCACAGCAGGGGCCCAGTTCTCAGCTGCAAGCAAGTTCAGCGGTGGCTTGGAAGAGAGTATGTTTGGGGCTGAGGTATAGCTGAATCCTGGGTAGAGCTACTGATGTTGGACCACGTTGTGGAACTTCTTGACCTCTGAGTGAAATTAACTTACAATTACCTGCTGCTACAGACACCTAATTCTACAGCTTTAAAATTCTTCCCTCTTTAAACTAGAATGTCAGAGGTGACATGCCAAATGTTTGTTGTTTGGTTTTTTTTTTTCAAATGGTGGACTGTGTCTAAATGAAGGTATAAGAACCAGTTGGTTTTGAACAGTGTTTTGTTAATATATGCATTTTCATTTGAAGTATTAGAAAGTAACACTGGCATGAAAGGGGGTTGTCTCTTACATATATTAGAGTCTTAACTTTTTTTTTTTTACATTACATTAAGTATGGGTAGTCTACATAACGTGTTCTTCAAATACTAGAAAACTCCACAAAGACAAACGGCACCGGTGAAAACAAGAGACCGTCAGTGGTATGATGTTGGAATTTTTAAGAACAACAGTGCTGTGGTGAGCCAGTTCTACTTGCTGCCAGAGGAAACACTGACTGTCTCTAACAAGGTAGCTGCTAATCCTTCTCTGACATACTTGCATATATGTATTTTGGAATCTGTTGCTCATATGGTTGACAACAAAATGTGGAATTTTCTGATACTGCAGCAGGACCTGGTACTTATAAGAGTTTTGTATTTTGCGACCACGTACTTCCTCATGTATTTTGCTCACCCTTTGTTAGTATTTCCAAAACCAGATGAATTTTCTTCTGTTGTTTTTGTGTGATAATATGGAACATCTTGTTTTGCTATTGCTAATTCTTTCCATATTTCTAGCCTTAGGAAAGATTTTTAAACTTAGTGAACTTCCAAACCAGTAAAAATTCTTAAAAATTAAAAAAACCCTAACTTTTCAACATTATTTCAGTACAGCATTGAAATGTTTCAATCAAAGTTTCTTCTTTGTTTCCATAATCTTTTCTTACCAATTGTTAAAGATACTTCTAAGACATAGGCTAGGCTATTTTAAAAGACTAAGTATGGAACTGTAGTGGGTTTTGTATTAGGTTTCTCTAACCTAGTGTTGTTGCACCTGTAAGTTAATATGTGGAAATGCCGTATGTGTGAAACTTGCAAAAATGTTGCTATTTTGATGGTGAAAGTGTAAATTACCTCCTAGCGAACTAGAAAAAAAAATATGGTTACATGTTTCCTTGATACAGAAAGAAAAGAACTGAATGTTTTCTTTGAAAGCACTTCACTATAAATACTGCACATCTTAGTTTTAAAGAGCATAGTACGTTTACAGTGTTTACATTGAGTGTGATTTCTTATACATTATTCAGAAGGAAAATAGTTCCATTGGAAGTTTCAAGGATGCATTGACGCATATTTTAAACATGGAAATACAGTTGCACATAATCTTTCAGAAACCTATTTGTTACTAACTTAGAGCACTTTTCTTAAAAACCTTTTGATTATCTGCACAGCAAATTGCAACTCCTAACTCTGGGATTAACTGGTGTTGAAAGAAAAACATTTTTTAGGACAGAAGAGTATGCTAACTAAATCATAAGCTGTACAGTTGGAAACGCTACTTCGCTTTTACTTTCCTGAGTTGAAATAACCAAGAGGTGCAGTTCAGTTTAAATGGCTGAAGAATGGAGGAGGGGGTTGGTTAGAGATGTGGTCTCATACTGCGTCTGAGATCGGCCATTTTGAGGTGAGCAAGTCAGAACCTTTTTGTAAATTCTGATTTAATCACAGAAGTGTTAGATCAATTTTCAGTTTCAGTTAAACTTCTTAATCTCAGTTTGTTGCTCCCACTTTATATTTTTTTAGGCTAATTGTGTTCAGAATATTTAAAAAAAATAACACTAATGTTGCTTTTTTTTCAGATGGAAGGTGCAGATGCACCAGACTACAGATTACTTAAGAAACAGGATCTTTTTCCAGGCACAGTGTACAGGTTCAGAGTTGCTGCAATAAATGGCTGTGGTGTTGGGCCTTTCAGTAAAGTCAGTGAATTCAAGACTTGCATTCCGGGTTTTCCTGGAGCTCCTTCAACAGTCAAAATCACGAAGGTGAGAAATTTAGGTAATTCTAGTTCTGATGTATAAAATTCTGCTTACAAGCTTAATCTCAGAACTCGTGTTTTTAGTTGGCTTGTTGTTGGGTTTTTTTTCCAAGTTTAAAATTGTCATATAAAATAGCATCAAATGCTTAATTGGTTAATTCTGCTCCATTTAATATTCTTTAAGAAATTTGCTATAAAGAATTATTTTAAGACTTAATGATCATGTTACCAGATAGATGTCTTAATCATCTGATAGTTTCCCCATGATTTTCTCTTTCTGTATCCTTAAATCTGTAAGGGTTTACCATGCTTTTTTTTTAAAAAAAAAAAAGTCAAAAGACACATCTTTACCTCCAAAGAGTGATGATATTAGATTAGAATTTTCAGGTGATCTTTAGAGGGTTTTTTTGTATTTATTTTTTTATATATAGGTATATATTTTTAGTATCTAATGGTTACCTACATACTATCACATTTTCTCCCTTTTTTTTCAGAGTGTAGACTGTATTCATCTTTCTTGGGAGCCTCCTGCTTCACCCTCTGGGAATATTTTAGAATATTCTGCCTACTTAGCAATCCGTTCCACGCAATTACAGGAAAATCCAAGTCAGCTTGTATTTATGAGAATATACTGTGGTCTTAAAACATCATGTATAGTGACTGCTGCCCAGCTTTCAAATGCTCATGTTGATTACACTTCGCGGCCTGCTATAGTGTTCAGGATTTCTGCAAAGAACGAGAGAGGGTACGGACCAGCCACGCAAGTTCGATGGCTTCAAGGTAAAGTCAGGGTCAGACGCAGCATTTAAACGGGCCATGGCTGTGACAGAGAAAGTGGCGTTTTGTGACTCTGGAACCAACACATTTCTCAGCAGTGCCTGTGAAGTTCTCAAAATGTCATTTCGTTCCTTATAGAAGTTCTAAGAAAATTCAGTTGCTGAATTTTGCATAACATTGTAAAAAAATTTTTGTATTTGTTCACTAGCAAAGAGAAGCAAGTACTGAAAGTTATTGAGTCTTACCCAGTCCCTCAAATAATAGAAGCCTGGTAAGCTTCTGATTTCCCTGGGCTTCACTTCAGCTCAAAAGATTTTCATTCTAATAAGTAATCCAGTTACATGCATGGGTGTAATCAGGGTTTTTTTTTCAATCTTTTCCCCCTCTTTATGAGAAAAGTTTTTGATAAAGTGACGTGAAGTGCATTTTTGTGATGCAGGTGCAGCTTGAAGTCCATATTACAGCCAGAAGAGGTTTTGTCATCTTGTCCCTGCATTTGAATGTGTACAGGTTCATGATGAGTTGGGGATGGGAATGGATCCACTGAAAGTAAAGATCAATTTTTAGCCAGATCACTTCTGGCTCACTTTTTAAGTAAGCCAGTCCAGGGGCTCAAAACAAGGAGTTTTGCTGGCTTCTCATCTCATCCCACGTCTTCTGCTTTCTGGCTTAGCTTTCTGCTAGTTGAGAGCTGGATTTGCTCAGCAAGAAGTCTGGTGTGCATGGAGAAGGGTTAGGAAGGGCAGGGCGAGGGGAGCATGCCCACTCCCTCAGGGAGCAATGAACTGTTTTACCGGCTTAGTTGACCGCTCCCTTTAGGGGCTGTGGTGCACAGGGTGTGTTTGAAAGCCAACTGTTGAAGACACCACTGCTTGTTGTTTTGACATACATTTTCCTAAGATGGAGAGCAAAAATGAAGAAGTTGTCTTCTGTAATGCTTAGTATTCCAATGCTGTTTTAACCCTTTAATCGGCAAAGGTTTTGACCATGATCTGTAGCCCAGAACTCTGACACAGTAGTTGTTGGAAAGTGTTTGACCATGCACACGATATGAAATTATGAAACCTTTAACAGTGTCTCCTTCTTTTTGCAGATATGAAAACGTCAAGCTCAAAGTAGAAACAACATGATAAATCTCAAGTTTGGAATGTAGTCTTTGATGTAACTCTTGTACTATTTGTAAATGCTACAAATATTTTATTTTTGCATTGTTTTTATCTTAAAAATATATAACCTTTTTTACGTTTGAAACATCAGCGTTATACAGCCTTGCTCAGGTATGAGTACCATATAGAAACTATATTGAAGATGGTGAGGTGGAGGACCATACTCTATGCAGTAGGTCTTTTTGGTAGTGATAGTTAAAACGTAAAAAATACATAGTTTCAGATTAAAAATAAATAAATAAAAAATTGGCAGATGCGATAGTATTTGAGGTAGAGTCCCCATGATTGCTACAGATCTTGCATAGATAATCCATAAGATTTGGTAGATGAGCAAATTCAGTTTGGTTTTAGTTCCGTACACCACGTTCTTCATTGTGGTGCCTGAGTACAAGACAAAAATTTCCAGTTATTATATAGTAACTTAAAATGTATAAATATTTTAATATATACTTTTTTGTAAAGAAATGATTTTTCTACTATTTGTAACAAATATCTTAATCTTGAAAGATACCCCCTGAAAATTTAAAAGGAAAAAGATAAACTTAGTCATTTCTCTTATTACAAAAAGAAAACGTAAATTCATTGTAAATGCACTACTAATATTTAGAATTATCCTTTTGTAGTTGTACAAATCTTAAACTTGTAAATACCAATGTTTACAAGAGACCTTTCTGGTCTTGTATTAAAACTTCCATGAGATTCGTTCTCTTTTTTTTAAATCCATATGCTTTGCTTTTAGCATATGCTTGCTTTTTGCACTAATAATAACTTACCTCATTCCTGTGTTTGTAATCACTTGTGTTGCTTCCATAATGTTTCTGTAAAACTTCAATCTGAAAATTTTAACCAAAGTTTAGAATACATGGAAAGCAATTTTGCACATACTATATGGCAACTTTCAACATATTTATTCGAGTTAATCTTCTTAAGTGCTTGTTTGCTTTACCAGTATATTCTACCAATCAAGTTCAGTATCTCCCTTTTACTATGCATCATTTTACGTTAACTAGCTAGCTGACAAATTCAATAAGCGTTACTTCTAGGAATAGGTTGATCCATTCCTATGCTAAAAGCAAAAATTTGTTCACAGTAGTGAAATAAAGGTAAACATTTTAAATGCTATTTATGTATCTATATGTAAACCTATGTTTACCAAAGTAGAGGAAAATGGCTGAGTTGGACAAGGTCACTAGGTGAATAGATTGAGGCACTTAAATAAGATTTATTTTAAAATAAAATCTAAATTATTTCCTGTGCAATGAAGTTTATACTTTGCACTTTAATTTTGCCCCGAAAGCCAAAAGACTGTACATCAAGGTAGAATTTCTTGCCTCTGCCAGTTAGATTTGTCTTAAGAGCGTTTGTAAATATATAAACTAAAATAAATGATGTGCCTGGTTTGGTGGGAGAAGTATCACTAAAATATTAGAGATTTAACAGCTCAAGTATCCCAGAGCAGATTTAATAGCCAAGTTTTAGCTACCCTGAAAATCAGGGTTGTAATGGAAGTGCTGATACAGCCTTAATCGTCACAACACATCACATGCTATATAATAGCATACAGAAAGTGCTGGGGACCATAAATCGCTGTAATGGTGTTAATTGTGGCACAGGAGTAACACAAGGGGTTTTTCTCCAGGGAAAAATCTCGTGTTTATGACAATGAAAGATGTCCCAGATTAATCACTTTAAACGGTGTTTATAGTATGAATGTATAGGACTTTTCCTGAAGTTAACTGGCTTTAAAATATTTGTGTTTTAATGGTCCATTTCATCAGGTATGATCTCGCTGCCAATACTGTCTGATAACTAAAATGCCGTAGACATGAGCTGTTAACTAGACGAATAGAACTTGGTTTTTCTTATTAGTACTGTGAAAGAAGCCTTTAGAGAAAACACTTTGTGGCTTTGATTTTGTTGGTTGATAGCTGTGATTGTAGAGTTGTTATTTAAGAATAAAATCTGTTGGGTATGTCTGGGTGGAGTTTTTTTGCACTTGGTTTCACACGCTTTGCACAATTTCTTTTTCAGTGGGTATGTCACAACTACCAAAGGGTAAAACTGTGGCGTTTTCAATGAAAGTATGATTTCCTTGTAAGTGTGCTTTTCTTCAGCTGACTTGACATAAGATGTTACTTTCTCTTCTTTGTCCAAGTCGAGTGACGTTGAATAGTGATCATATGCAAATCTTCAGTTCTTCACAGTTTTACTTCAAAATGAAATTGTGGTACACGCTGTAAAATACACTTTGTGGTCTGTTTTTGGAACTGTATTTATAAGGTCTGAATCCCACCTGTTTGCCTATCAACTAGATATCAGACAAATACTGATTGTTCGATTTTCAGTTCGTTTGGAAGACTGTTGACATCGGCACTTTGAGAATCTGTTATCCATTTATTTCATGTATCGCTAAAGCACATGTAACAGAAGCTGCAATCTATCTATCAGATGACAGTATCCATATTGTAGAACTGTCTAGGTTTACTGAACTCCTTAGGGAAGTTGTGACTGTGTACGTATAGAACAGTCGTGCCAGTTACGGCAGACACTGCTACAGGTTCACCTTAGGAATGTTCTTGTGAAAATGGGAATGAAGTGAACAATAACCTACGCTTTGTGTTTTCAAAGTAATTATAGCAATATCTTTTGAATGTAGTTTGGAGTAGAGCACACAATCATGCCATAAACTCTGAAGATACGAGTATTACTGTTGTTATCTGGTGTTTCAGGATAGCGAATTTGACGTGAACTTAGTCTTACAGCCTGTTACTTAACGACCTCTACAAGGAAACTGACATTTTGTACAATTCAAGTTGATCAGTCTTATTTCGAAGCATCGTTTGTTCTTTGTAATAAAGTGGTTGTCCTATCAAATGCATTGTAAACACTGAAGTGGGTGTCTTTTTTCAGAGGTGTACGTGTACAAACCACACATTTCTGCCCTTCTTTGGAAGGAGGGATGATACAGAGAAGAAAGTGAGTGTATTTCTCCAGAGAGAAGCAGGGGTTGGGAGAGAGTTTAATGATAAAGCATTGTAATACTGAGTATTACTCTTTCATAAAAAGTACTCTCCAAGTTACTTTGCTACCTCATGGGGTTTTTTTTTTAGTGGAGGCTCCTCAATTTTCCCCACCTTCTCCCACAGTTGCTGTGCTCTCGCCATTACTCTACCCCCTTCCATGCCTTTGTGCCGTGCAGTTTGCTGTCTGCAGCCTCTGAAATGAAATTTTTGAAATCACTTCCTCTGTCTATACAGCAGTTATGTTGCTGCTGTTCAAAATGAGTGGCAAAGAGTTTGGTATTGCTTTGTTACGGTTTGTTAAAGAGATGGCATATGAGTCAGCACTTGGAGCACTCAGAAGGCTTTTGGTAAGGGTATGCCCAACTCTGCTCAAAATGTCAGCCTTAGGGCAAGTTGCTTAAACTTTTGTGGCGGTTGGCTATATGGAACTCTTGGAGAAATAAGTAATACACGTTTCTAGAAGCAGGGGAGCAAAGAGGAGTGTGTGAACTGAAAGGTCTACAGGATTGTTTTAGACCTCCTTAAGAGACTTCACATAAGAAACTGCTAAAAGCCGACTGCTCCAAATTGATTCCTTCCTTGTGTTCCTAGCTATTATAATAGAGTGACTGTTGTCTTATTTTCAATTATTTGTGATCCATGCATTAGTGGAAAACAAATGGGAAAACCTAAACAATCAGTGAAGAGTTCCTTCATTGTGCCTTTTTTTCTGTTACAAGATTCTCAGAGTAGCAGTTATTTTCTCTTTAAGGCAGACTTGAATTTGCTGTGTGGATTTATCTTAAAAACAACTCAGAATTACTTATTTTCTTTATAGAGTTAGCTGGTACCTGGTGTGTTTTTAGAACACTTTCTAGTGAGCTAAAGGCCAGGGCTTTTATTCTTTGGCTTCCAGTTCTGACACCGAAGCATTTCCAGATGCCCAAGGCGGGGGGAGCACTAACTGCTTGCAGCGTTGGAAGATAATGTGTTCCTCCTCCTGTTAGTAGTTGTGAAAAACTTCATTTTGTTGCGTTTTCCATTGTTCTGAAGCTAAACAGAGATCCCTTTTATTAGAATTTCCAAAAGTTAGCTGCGAGTAGTAGGAAGATGAGCTTAAAATGGATCCTCTTGCTCTAGGATACTGCACCTCCAATGCTTCCTCCAGAGAGAGGAAGTCCCCATGGCGTGCTGTGGGGCAGGTGGGGTTGGGCTGGGCACACCACTAGATCCCAGCACGAATGAGCGGTGTCAAGTCCCAGCCAGAGAATTTCTCCCCTGCACCTGCAGACCTCTGCTGTGGCCTTAGCAGGCTGGTTTGGGAGATAGTGCTGTGATAAAAATCACAAACCAAGCCCAGATGTGTTGGTTGGACTGGGGACAAGCGATATGGCAGGGTCCCTGAGGATGAATCCTCCCACCTTCCCCAAACCAAGGGGAGGTGGTTGAATCCACTTAGAAACAGCCTCCGGCAAAGCCGGCCCCTGGTCTGGATCTGGGTCTGGGGGGAAGTCTCGACTGTGGACAGTGCGGGTGTCCAGGACTGCGGGGCTTGGTGCTGGAGACGCAGCCTGGAAAGTGCAAGGCAGCAGGATGCTGACATGTTTTAGGCACCCAGTTTAATTTCAGATTATATGAGTTTGCCCTGCTGGGCTCATCAGCTCAGCAAAGAGGCTGAAGTAGCGGAGCAAAAGAAAGGGAGGGGCTGGGCTGCACGGGTGGGAGAGGGGGAGAGGAGAGGAGAGCTGGAATGGGAGGAAATCCCAGGAGATCTCTGTGAGCTAGCAGGCCTGCTTGTTTAACTCCATCCATATGGGCCTAAAATTAGGTTGTGAAAATCTGGCATCTAAAAAGGTGGTAAGTGGCTCCTCGGTCTTGTCCTGAAACCCTTCAAAAGTCTGAAACACTTCACATTACTTGTTGAATTTACAGCCCTGCCAATAACCAAAAAAAACCCAAACCACCTACCAAATTGGGGCTGAGTTTGGTCCGCTGCCATTGTTTTGTTGGAGGGGGTTGTTGCCTCTCGCAAGCATCTGCTTTTAATATATGACATAATTGCTAAGTTGGTACAGCAGCTCCTTAAAATGAAAATTAAGGCTCAGATATGGTATCTTCAAACAGAGAAAGAGATGAAGCGTTTCAGCGTGTGCCAAATGGTAAGTAGTGTTCAGAGAGTTATTTCTGTATCTGATGAAATTATAAAATACTGTTGTCTGCATATGGAGGTTATCAATACACAATTATTTCCAAGTGATTCTTAAAAGAGGTACACTGGGTATGTGCCATCCTATGTGGTTCAAAGCCACCAGTTCCTTGTTTTTGTCTGCATCCTCTTTTTTGCTTTGCCTTCTCTCATTTAAATCGTTTTTGCCAGGGACATTTCACTGCCTTTTAGGATAACCACCTCTCTCTTACATGCAGTGCTGATAATTCTCCTTTAACAAAAAGCTATTAGGTACAAGTAGTAGCTCATAACTTTGAGCAGCATTAAGAAGTACCCCGAAGTTTTCTTTTTAGTAGCAGCTTTGTAATTATTTCTTCATTGCACTTTGCCTGAGTAGGGGGGGAGTCTTTTATATGTTGACTTTATATGCTGTCTGCTCCAGAAGGAAAATGTTTGGAGTCTGGGAGCTGCTCTCTTAAATAACTGCCTTGAAGAAACGACTTAAAATTTCAATCAAACAGCTCGAGGTTTCACCAATTTACCTTATGGGATAAATGTTTTAGCATAAATGCAGACTATGTAATTATTATTCAAAGATTAGTTACTGGGATCGTTTTCTTGGATTTGTGCTGCTACTAGAAGTTTAGGAAGATGAAGTTGCTGTAGAACGGTGCTGCTGAGCCATGCGAAGCAACACAGGAGCTGTGAAGCCAGACAACACAAAATTGCCAGTTATTGTCAGTATTTCTTTTTCTGGTGAGTACAGGACTTGACCTCTCTGCATCCACTCAAGAGACGCTTTGGATGAGTTTCAGCTGCTTGGTTTGTAAAACATGGCTGTTGCTGCTGGTTTTGAATAGAGGAAGAGCAGAGTTGTCCTCTGATGCAGCACTCCCCAGGGGCCCCAGTCTTCACCTTCCCATCCCAAAGTGATGGAGCCTGTTTCTCCGTAGCAGAAATGCTTTTCAGCTGGCTAGAGGTGAGATTTCAGATCTTACCTTCTCCCTCAGTGCTTCACTTTTCCTACCTGCTGGCTCCAGGCAGCTTCCTGCTCACCAGATTGCTTCTCCCAGTGTGTTACATTACACAGGGAACTCGGGCATCTGGGTGGGTACGGATTTCATGGCCGGGGCCAAGGAGTTGGATGCTGCAGAAACAAACCTGGGCATCCCAGAGTCCTTTGTCTGTGCTACACTCTTCTCTCCAGTGACGGGAGATAAGCTCTGATGGGGTCAACTATTTTGCCTTCACACAGGCTGCAGAGAGGAGTAAAAATAATGTGCTGGTGCATAAAGTGGTGACCAAGTTTTAGCTGCAGTTGTATTTCAAGTGACACAGCGTTTGTATCTGAACTGTGAGTCAGGCGTGCAGCTGCAAATTGCTTTTATTTGCTGTCCTGGGTCCTGTGTCCTTTTATGTGGGAGATACTCTCATCATCACAGTCGTGTCATTGCAGACAGATTCCCTGCCCTTATTTAATGAGTTATACTCTTGATTTAAAAAAGTCTCATCTATAATTTTACCTCTCATTTCTGCCATGCTAAAGACACACCTGAAGCAAACACATCTCAGAAACTGGTTTTCTGCTGTAGTTGTCACCGGGCAAGCTAGAACCAGTGGCTAGCTCCATGCCCTACCCCCAGTTTGGGGAGAGCTGTGTTGTCAGGCAGGGCATGGAACCGCTTTTGAGTTGGAAAAACCCTTTCTTCGTTGTTTTTTTTTTTTTTATTGCACACAGAGAAGACACACAGTGACAACAGTTTATGAGCAGCAAGGAAGTGCTTTAGTCACTGCTGCCCCAATGGCAGGGGAGGAGTCGTGGTGTGCCCAGTGATTTCTGGAGAAAAGCAGTCTGCACCATGAACAGGACCAAACACCTATGCTGATTCCGACTGGGAGTAAACGGCTGTTAAAACTTTGCAATGCACTGTCGTCGATGTGCCTTCTGGAGGTGAGCACAGAGCCATGTGTTACTGTGGCTTGTTAGCCAGAAACCAAACTCTTTCAGGCAGCTCCATCCTAAAAGTTGGCTGTCATCTCTGATGCTGTGCAGGCTGGGCCAGATTAAGTATCAGGCACACACAGATTACATTAGCAGTCTGAAGGACACTCCTCTGCCCAGCAGATTTAAACCCTCAATAGTTTTCTTTCATACAAAAGCAAATCAGGTGCTGTTGCTCCTGGTAAATGGATCCTCTGGCCCAGTGTGCTGCAATAAGATATTCCAGGAAATGACCCTGGCAATTGGCCTGGAAGATTTCCTAAACCAGTGTAGCTGACTCCCTCTAACCTGCTGCACGCTGCACACTGCCTGGCCTTGCCTTGCCTTGCCTCTCTCCCTGCCTCCACAGCCATGCTTGGAGACTGCAATTTAATAAACTCAGTGCAGCTGGCACCAATTTGTAAACTATCGTGCGTAGGAGCAAACTGCCCTCACTCCCAAGAGCATTTGGCCTTGGATGTCAGCGCAAGCTGACCTGGCACTGAGTTTCTAGAGAGCTTTCCATTAAATTTTTACATACTGAAGGGTCAGAGGTGACATTGCAGTCCATTATCATGCCAATTTCACAAATCAATAGGTAAACAGATCAATATTCGGTTGCTTAATTTTTTTTCAGCCTTTTAAAGGGTGGAAGTGTGAATGATTATGCCAGAACAACATCTCTTTATTTTCTAAGAGAAACAGGTCCATGTTTTCAACTAGGTACATGTCTTAAACTGTGCCACAGCCAAAAGGCATCCTTCCACCACTGCTCTTTTCACCAAACCAATTCGAAAGGGGAATTCCGTAAGAAAATTCACTTCAAATTTAAGTGAAAAACTTCCTTTCTTCTACCTTACTCAGTACAAATCAGAACTGAAAAAAGTCTAGCCTGCACCTTTTGGGAATGCAGTGACTTAAAAGCGAGTTGTCTTATCGCTGTGAGTATAACTGAGGCAGCTAGCTTAAGTGACTTAACTAGAACATTAATCACATTCGAAGCTCTGCAAAGTGAAGAATTTTATAGCTGTAAGCAAGGCTGCTGCCAGCTCTTATCATGAAAACAAGGCGCTGGGGAAAATACCAGCTCTTGGCTGTCCGTGTTGCTTTGCATTGAGGAATCTCCTGTGCGTATGCGGTTGCCCATATGGTTCCTCTCCTGCCAAAGGCAAGAGAGAAATCACCTATATATGCTGACAACATGTTAATGAGCATCATCGTGCAACTCTGCAATAGGGACCATCTACTAATCTGACGTGATTCACAGTGTACACAGGGTGCAGTTCAAGGAAGATGGCTATTTAAAGTACAGCCCACATAATTCGGACTGATTTTTAGCTACAGGCAGACAAGTATGGGTCAGTAGCTATTTAGGATGTACCGCCTCATGCCAAGACTCCCTCCGTGTTCTGGCTATACCATCCAGCCACATATTTTAGTGTTTAGGAGAGATCAGAACAGAGGAACAAATGAAACACTGAAGATACATACATACATCAGCAAGACTGGTAACGGCAGAGGAAAATGGGATCTGGAAGAACACCATCTAAATTAGCTTTCTTATAACTGCATTTTGACTAGAGACAACAGTGTTTCTGTGCTTTCAAAGACACCACAAGCCCTCTATAAACAAAGATCAGAAGGATCAAGTCACACAGAAATTAATTAAAAAAATTAACATAGCAAAATTTGCTTGTGTCATGGAAAGACATTTGAAAAAAGTCACTGTGCTTGGAAAAAGATCTTTGAACATCACTGCTATTTCAAGCAGCTTTTCTCCAAGTTTTAGCATAGGCTGCCACAGCTGTCTTGAGCTCAAGTGCAATCTGGAGTTACATTAGTTCAAACAACATTCAGAAAACCAGAGGCGGCAGTTTTGTAGAAGCAGATGGGATTCAGCAAGAACAGTCACTCTTGGTTTGGGTCAAAGCTACTTTTAAACTTTGAGTACTTACAAACAGAAAGGTGAGAATGCATACCAGTTGTTAGGCAAAAATAGACTCTACCTTGCTTGTGCTACTACTAATACAAATTAGGCACCTATTTCCTCAGACCGCATTTGTTTTACCAGCACTACAGTACTCTACAAACTTCATCAGGTGAACAAAGTGTTGTACTCTTTCTTCTACACGTGTATTTTCAGAAGCGAATGAGCAAGCTGGTTGCAGTTTTGTCCCTGGGGATGAATGGGAGAAGAAAAACAAAACAGCATCACCTCCTATCCCACATGATGGTGTGTAAACCACAAACTCAAAACACTTTAACCTAAACTGACAGAAGAGACAGCAGGTTGAAAAATGTAGCTGGTATCAAGCAAGACATGATGACCCCAGCCCCCTTTCTGCACATCCAACTGCTAAACCTCTGCTAGCTGTGATCACAGCTTCTTCCATTGCAAATTTGGCAACACCAAGAACAGAGTATGACGGCCTGAAAGAAACGGAATACAAACAGAAGGGGCTCGTGTAGTGATTGTGTTATTCATTTGTACGTTTAATGAAAAACTCCGTTTGTTCAGTCATAGCTGCTGACGATTGACAGACTGCCACAAACCCCAGAATATCCACCCAGATTGCCACAAAATACACTGGATCACCTCCAGAGGCTCTGCCAGCACAATGCTGTTTTGTAAGAAACACTGTTCAAATCTGCACATACATCAAATTTTTGTTTAGTAAAGAAATGGCTATTTCAGGCTTCTGGGATGCCTTAGTTTAAACTATTTTCCCAATATTAAACTGTTCTTTTTATAAAAAAAAAAAAAAAAAGAAAAAAAAAGACAAAACCAGCAAGAAATTAAATGGCAACAGATTCAAGGTGTGATTTGCTTAAATTAATGACAGGTATGTGGAAATTTAATTACTATATTACATTTCAGTCCACTGCAAACAGTAAAAATATCAGAGGTCTTAAAATTCAGTCTGAATAAGATTTATTACTAAACCCACCACCCCTATCCTATCCTAACAGGCTAAGACATTGCATCTAACAAAATTACCCACCCCATTTTTAAAGAAACAGCAATGTTACTAAGAACAGCTCACTAAACATACAGAACTACATTAGCTAGGTAGAGTTTATTGCAAAACCAGGGAAGAGACAGCAAACTGGAAGTCTGTCTTCCATTTCAGATTTGTATCACTTGTTCAAGTTTCGGCCACTCGCGCACGCGCGCACACACACACACACGCAGCCTGTACACAGAAAAGTCGCTAACACATTTGAGTTCCCACAGTCTCACAAGAAACCTTAAAACATTTCAGTAAAAAGTTAAAATGAGATCTTTTACCACAAGGACTATAAAATCCACTCCCCCCCCCCCCCCCCCCCCCCCCCCCCCCGAGCTTCTAAGTTTTGGATTCTAAAAACCATACATAAAAAGGAAGAATTCTTTCAGTAGCACAAAGACTACCTCAAATATATCAAAGTAAGTCTAAGGAGCGTTAATGCAACTGAAAAAAAATGAAATGAAATGAAGACCTGCATCACACACAGTCAGTGTTCATCAATACGGTTGATAAGCTCTAAGTCTCTAAATGTAGTAGAGCATTGTTTGGTTTTGATTAACTTTTAATTCTGAAGTT
Organism: Tauraco erythrolophus; assembly: GCF_009769465.1. Taxonomy (NCBI): domain Eukaryota; kingdom Metazoa; phylum Chordata; class Aves; order Musophagiformes; family Musophagidae; genus Tauraco; species Tauraco erythrolophus. The sequence continues at coordinate 64,257,668 of NC_141468.1, read as the reverse complement.
ACATAAAAAACCCAGTTGTATCAATTCTTAAGCCACTAGTTTCACGAGGAAAATGTCCCTTTCAAAATTTCAATAAATATGCTGACATGTAAAGTTAGTTGAGGTTGTCATGCAAGACAAGTTACATAACCAAGACCAACTCAATCTTTATAATAAAGGCAACTTGCATTCAAAAATGAACTTTACCCTTACAATTTTATTCAAAGGGTAAACATGAATTAACCCAGCTGTTTACCTGAATTACAAAAGTAAAATGATTCAATATGAAAATAAGAAACTGTCTACAAATCTCTGACAGTAATAAATTGCAATATACAATGCATACAGGAGTTATACAGAGCAACAAACTCTTGTACAAAACAAAAATATTTTAATACCTTTAAAATCCAATTATTATTTTTTTAAAATCATCATGAAAAAGATTTGAGTCAGAATTCACACCTCAATTAGTCAAGCTTCTGGTAGCTACATTACAGCTATTTAATATACAAAGAGATAAATCTCTTCACCAGTCATTAAACTGCCTCTTAGTTAGAGCTGCACAGCTTTTCCGTCTCGTGTTCCCAGATCCAAAGTTTTCTTCAAATCATGAGAACTGAATTTGTTGAACACCAGAGATCTAGAGAAAGAAAATGCAAGCTCAGATTCAAATGCACCTTTTCTGAAACTGCATCACAGCTAGCAGCCTTGAATTGTCACAAGTGTTGGAATGTCACAACAGCCAACACCAAAAGACAAAACAAAATTATAGAATCATAGAACGGTTTGGGTTGGAAGGGACCTCAAAGATCATCTAGTTCCAAGCTCCCTGCCACAGGCAGGGACACCTTCCCCTAGATCAGGTTGCTCAAAGCCTCATCCAATCTGGCCTTGAACGCCTCCAGGAATGGGGCATCCATAATTTCTCTGGGCAACCTGTTCCAGTGCCTTACTACCCTCCCAGGAAAGAATTTCTTCCTTACCTCTAATCTAAATCTACCTTCTTCTGGTTTAAAGCCATTGCCCCTTGTCCTATCACTACATAGCCTTGTCAAAAGTCCCTCTCCAGCTTTCTTGTAGGCCTCCTTTAAGTACTGGAAGGCTGCTGGAAGGTCTCCTCAGAGCTTTCTGTTCCCCAGGCTGAACAACCCCAACTCTCTCAGCCTGTCTTCATAGGAGAGGTGCTCTAGCCCTCTGATCATCTTTCAGAACAGGGAAGCTGAACTAAAATTTGAATTTTAGCAGTAGAAGGGAGAGCAGGGGATGGGACACAGTACCTGTTGATATGAAGTTGTATAGACCATAACATTCTGCTGTTGGCCATCTGTGGTTATTAAGCCTGCTGGCAACTGGTTAGCTGAAAGAAAGAGCATTTTAAGAACGTTAGACAGGAACTGCGGGATACCCGGAGCCTTGTTTGATGTGTGTCACCACTAAGTAACCTTTAGTTGTGGTCCGCTCGGGGACTATGGAGCTGCTCCTCTCCTGACAGCTACCATCCTGCACTGCTTACAGTCACACTTGCGACACACTTACACACAAGTCAACAAGTTATTCCCATTAGCACTTAAGAAAAAAATTCAAATTAATTTTGCATCAATCTAAAAGTAAGACTGCAGCTTGTTCTTCCCCTGTACGTATCTGAAGCAGAACATACACAGCTGTACGCTGGCGAATGGAGTGGAGTTTGCTATCTTGACCATTGGAAAATGCAATCTCCAGCATTCAATATCCTGAGAAACTTGGAGAGTTTGTTTTGTTTAGACATAAGGTCAGCATACACGTGCATGAGGAAGTCCCTGAAAACGTCACACTGCTTTATAAAACAGGATCCCTCAGGGACTGCGTAACGTGGAAGCCCCATGGAAGGTGGCGGAGATGACCAGAGACAGGCAATGACAAACAAAGGCACTGCCAGAGGCAAAGGCATTGATAGGAAGCCTAAGACCTGACATTACACTGGTTGACTTCAGCCTGTCCTTCAGGGTGCTGCACAAGAGCTCTGAATGTCACAGAGGGGAGAGGAGGCCAAGGAACGGAGTAAAAAGTACTTCTGAGATGCAGAGAGAAAACGCCAGGAGTGATGCCCTAAGATAAACCTTTACAGTAACACGTATGCTGAGCTCTGAGACATTCAGAGTATAATCATAGAATCGTTAAGGTTGGAAGGGACCTTAAAGATCATCTAGTTCCAACCCCCCTGCCATGGGCAGGGAAACCCTCCACTACACCAGGTTGCCCAAAGCCTCATCCAACCTGGCCTCGAATGCTTCCAGGGATGGGGCATCCACAGCTTCTCTGGGCAACCTGTTCCACTGCCTCACCACCCTCTGAGTGAAAAATTTCTTCCTTATATCTAATCTAAATATAGATTAGAGTAGATTATAGAGTAGATACGTTACAACTGCTACTTGGAAGAAAAGCAGCAAAACTCTTAAAAGTCACTGTAGCATAACATTTCCCACGAGGAGACAAACAATGGGCCTTTTTTCTTTCTGAAATATGGCTGTTACTATGTATAAATTAGATGTATAACCCACAAAAAAATTCTGAAAACACAGTGTAATCCATAAGAGCTGATGCTTAGGGGTTTTTAAAATGGAGGTTTTGGTTGGTGGCTGTGGGGTTTTTCCCTACCTTCATTGTACTAATTGTCAAATATTTAAGTTGCAAGTTCAGAGATGCAGTAAGATCATAGTGAGAAGTGGCTCGGGCAGGTCCAAAGTTTTACTGCCCTTCAATGCGCATGTTCCACATCCAACAGTTTAATGCCAAGCCTCTGACTCAGCCCTGGCATTGGGCTAAGACAACAGGGTAAGCGTTAGGCCACAGTAGTGCAGCTATTACTGCTGCTGCTGCGGTGAGACCATTGCTCCGAGTACATCTATAGCTGCCCCTATGGAGGGAAACACCTGCAGCACTTGACACCGTCAGTGATTTTACAGAAAATTTTCTTTCCTCCTTCTTCTACTACTGCAACATCTCCTTTGCATCCTGCAAAGACTTAAATTTCACTTCCAAAGTTGCTCTTTTCAAATCACAGCAAATTAGGGCTTATTTCATAGAGCACACTCAGGCTCCTAGGCCTGAGATATCTGAACAAGTGACTAGGAGCAGATCTTCAGCCTTCTGCCATTTAACAGGGACCATATCCAATTTGGGAAGGCGACAGAGGAGTCACAGTTTTAAGGGGATTCCTTTTTTCTGGTTTCCATTTTCTGGTGGGCGTTGTACTCAGCTAAGCAGAGCATGAGCATGCAGAAGAAAAGCTTTTTGTGAATTTGCCTCTTTGCCCAGACAAAATAAGATTCTGGATGCAGATGCAATCAGAAGTTTCCAACTATATATTCTCCTTCTACTCTTGAGCTGCAGTTTAAATATACAAAGTAACGCTTTTAGAACAATTCCTATATATTGATTTGAGAAGTTCCAAGCTGGACAGACTCCCAACAGCTCCAATCCAGAAACCATTATCAATATACCCAAGGTAAGTAAGTTGGGCCTATAGTTGTGCTAGTGCCTTACTACTTCTGAACCAAAGCTATTATATACAAGAGAGTACGGATAAGAGTTTACTATTTGCATCACCTAATCTTTAATTATAAAATTAAAATAGTCATATTAAAAAAAAATAAAGCTTTCTGTAAGTCCCCTGCAATATTTAGATTCTTAATTTCCAGCCAGTTTTATGACCAGAGTAAAAATATAATAAATTAAAAAGTGTCACTTACTAAATGCTTCCTCTGTGAGCTCCTCACCTAGACTGTCTCCAGTTGTAACTGTTCCCCCAATTCCCTTTTCTCCTTTCATTGCCTGGAAGGAGGAGAAGAAAGAAATGTATTAGAGTACAATTGGCTTGACATTGTTTCAAGATCCCAGGAGCTCTAGCCAAGGTTTGGAACTTGCAGAAGAGTCACTGTGCAGCAGCCTGAGTTTGAAATCCAAACCCATGAAACTCTATTGGATTTAAGAACATACATATTACAAGAATACATGAAGAGTGTTTTTCATTTTAGCCATGCTCCTCAGAAACAAAAGTTCCGCAAACTAGGATTGTGTAGTTCTAAGAAAGGCTTTCACCTTCTGCAGAAAGTCAAAGATTTGCAGTAATCCAGACAGAACAGTTAAGAGCATTTACAAGAAATCACAGCATCTCTGAACTACTGACAACGTGCAACATTTGCTTACCAACCACATGCAAGTGCCATCATCATACAACTAAGAGTTGACATTTAAAACGAGGATATTGGATCTCTTTTCCTACACCAAGGACTACAGCCAAAAGGATATCAGCACAGAACGCCAAGGCTCCCAGTCATCTGCATGCAGTTTTACAAGTATGAAGTTTGATGCTCTATGCTATTACATAAGAACATCTAAGAAAAATAATATAGGTGCAAAAAGTATTCTCTGATGTAGACTAAATACTAAACTACAGAACAGAAGCACTTCACTACATATGGTACCCTGAAGACAGAACTAGCTGGAATGGAGTTTTAAAACGGATGAGCAAAATCATCCAATCTATCCATCTAATCAAAATCCATTCCCACCAGTCTGTTACCACAGCATATACATCTGCAAAAATGGTCACTTCAGAATGATAAGTAGCACAGACCGACTTCAGACTTCATTGGAAGTACTGAAGCTAGTTAGGCACTACTTGCGTTTTTAATTGAAGCACGTACAGCACTCTGACGGCACGTGCAACTGCTACAAAGAACTGGAACAAGACAGCACACAGCAGTACTTCAACTTTCAGACTGCACCTCCTGTTACTCAGTTAGCACAGCAAATGATCTTCTGGGAAGGAGAAGCTTCAAGTGCTATCAGCAAATTAAATATCACTAGCAAGTCTGACCCCATTAACCAAAAACCTTAAATTTACAGAACAAAGAGTCAGAAGAGCATCTCTATCTACAACACTGCCAGTTTAGACATACCTGACTCACTCATGCTAGTAAAACCAAGCAGCCATACCAACAGAGGGATCCACTTTAAACAAAAAATTAAATTAATCTGCTTTGAGGTTTTTTCCCCAGGATTATTTTAACCCTGAACAACTTACTCATTCAGGACTATGAGGAAGAGAGGTAACTAGAGAAAAATACCTTTGATTTGTTTGGTTAAATCTGGTATTCTAGGGTAAAAGAACACCAAAGTAAAGAAGCAAGAAAGCATAATTCTCTTCAGTCTCCAGATAGGAGGTGGAGGAACAGGGGACCAGAACAAAAAACTCAAGCAGAAGCAACATCTTTTTCAAAAAGTTTAAATTGCTGAAAGGAAAAAAAAAAAGGTCACTTTTTGCTAGAGAAAGGATAAATTAAACTGCTTGGATCACATACCTACAAAGTACTATGTATCAAAAGCAAACAGAGGGACAGCATAAAAAAAACATATTAAAAAAACATTGAAGCAGATAGACTTCCATGTGAATCATTATTCCAACATGAGAAAAACAACTTTTTCTTTTGCAGATCTGAAGCCCAGACAAGCAATAGGAATTAGGCTAGTTCCTCCAAGGATGCAGTCTAGTACAGTTTTATTGATTGAACCCGAAGATGGAATCAAGTATTCTTAATAGGCACCTTTAAAGAACACAGTGATTTACTACCAGCTATATACTAGAGAATTTATTCAGTTGAAAGCTTTAACTACTTTGAATCAGCAAGTCTAATCAAAATGCTTACTTACTCCTTTTTCTCTTTATATCCTCTGGAATGCTTTTAGACATTGCATTAGTCCCTGACAATAGCTGTGAGATACTGTGCAAGTTATCCATTATACAATTACAAAGACAGGGAGCTAAAGATAAACACAATCAGGTTAAATAAATGAGGAAATACTGAAGAATACACCAACCTCTCTGAATTTTTGGAGGTATAATTTCAAAGGTTCAACATAGCTATCAAACCCCAAGGTAGACATGGCAAAGAGAATATCCTCTCCATTGATGGTCTTTCTTTTCTCTTGGTGACACCTCTCACTTGCTTCTGACGTTATAAAGCTGATGAATTCACTTACACACTCTTGCACACATTCTTTTGCATCCTTAGCAATCTAGTAAGAAAAAAGTATCATAAAATGATTAATCAAGATGTAAGAAGATTTAAAAAACCAAACAAAAATACACTAGATGAAAAAGGAAACATATCATCTCATGGTAATACCCATTTAGGCAACACCTGTATGTGAGGGAACTACTGGATGTCATCACTGCTCTATGTAAGGACAGCTGCAACATGATTTTAACATAAGTTTTACTATTTCAAGCAGCACAGCCAACTGCCAGGATCTCCTGACGTCGAAACTACACAAGCTTTTACATATAGATGCATCTCAGTATCCTTTACTTTCCTTACCTACACCTTCTCTTTAAACCTGTCCATTACAGTGTCATAGCCCACTTCCATCTTCCTTTTAATAGACCCAGCAGTTCCAATCCCACTGCAGTACATTTCCACAAATTCAGCAATGACAAGTATTTTTATCCTGTCCAGATTCAGGGACTAGAATACATGCCTAGCAGCAAGCTTCTCTAGTGCTTTAATAATCTGGTATAAATTTTCTAAATGAGAATTCAAATGAAGAAACATATGCCCCTGGCAAGAATGAAGTAAGTAAATTTGATTACAGTTTTCAGCTGGACAAAAGTAATTTACCTGACTTAAAATAACAGCAAGCATTACTCATGATTATTTGGGAAGCTGACAGGAGCCAACTGAAAGATTATAATAATTAAGATTCTTATTCTTCACATGAGAAGAACCTGTTTGCATTTTTTAAAAAATAATGAAGCAGGAACTGTATGTAGAATCTTTGCTAGTTCCTCCGATATTTTCAGTCACACAGGGCGAGATTTTCAGAAGAACTCATCAGCCAGCAGCTTCCCTTGCAGTTTTCCACAAAAACCTCCCTGATTTTACAAGAGAGCTCGACATCCCATATGCTAAATTCTTGAGAAAAATCTCATCTTAATCACTAAATTTTATGACAATATGGGCTAGTGAAGAGATTTTCACAGCTAAGATACAAATGTAACACCCAGATCTCCAGAAAGGCCTGAACACTATCAAAGTACAAGCAGATGCGACAAAATTTACTCTTGCTTCTATTTAGAGTGATCTCAAAAAATGAAAGGAAGAAAAAAAATCCACAGCTTTAGCTAGAGGAAATGTTACTGGGCAGGAATTGTATTGGAATACGCTTAGACAATCACCAGCTCAGCAGAATGGATTAAAAAGTCTATTCTTAGAAGTAAGAAATAAAATAAGTCTTTCAATATCTGGTCTTATCTGCTACATGGTATAAGGCAGACTTAGGTCATTTTGGTGTTTGGATACGTAAAAATTTGGGCGATGGAAGACTAACCATTCTGTTTCCTTCAGGACGAGGAACAGATTTTTATTTCATCCAAAATGGTTCACTTATTCCAAATTTTATGCACCTCAATAAAAGCAGATTAAATTTTATAAGAGACTTGCATATAAAATATTCTTACTGATATGGGATTGTCACCAATTCTGACCCATTATGACAATTTCAGAGAACACATCTTAGAAAAAGAAAGCCCTTGAAAGCCCTGTGAAGAACGCTGTTCTGGATACTCTCATTACAGCAGTCAGCAAAAGTTTTCAGAAACCTAAGAAAAATAGACTTGGTCTCAATCACCTGCTGCTCAGATTTTTTTCTTTTCTTTTCTTTTCCTTTTCTCCAATAAACCATGAATATTTGGAAAAATATATTGTTCTACCAACTCAAATTCATGCAGAAGAAGGAATAAAACTCATTAACACACTTTCTTTACCAGAGAAAGTATTACCTTTCCTGTTTGAGGTATGGCATTTTTCATTATCCTTGCCACATTTGCAATGGGAAGATATATATCTTGTTCTCTAAAACTCTCTTTTGAGCCATTTGTATCTTCATGATCATTCATACTGTCCTCTGTGTCTAATGAAACAAAGAAAAGTTAACAGAAATTGTATTTTATTTGATAGACAGTAGGCAATAATTAAGTCAGTTTAAAATCTTACACTGAAGGACGAAGACCTTTGAAAGCACAGTGTATTAACATTGTAAAAATAATTTTAAAAATAGATGTAACACCAGGCTACCTTATCGGTGTTCAATATCATCTTTATCATATTATGCACAGAAATGTGTGTGGCTGCTGAACACCAAACATTGTTAATGTCATGGCAAAACAAAAATTGTTTCCTAGAACATCAATTTTTTTGTCATCAGCCCAAAGGACTCAGTGTCAACATTGAAAAATCCAACCTCCACCTTCAGATTGCTGAAAAAATGCTTTATACAGTGAGGCGTTATGAATACAAACAATTACAAATTCTTAGTGTGGCAGAAGACAGCAGAGAACTAGATGAGAATTGCAAAGGGAAAATACATATATCTACACACACAGAGGAATAGCAGTATCTACTGCTACAACTCTTACCATCGTGAGGCTGTATCACATAGTGACTACCACCAATGTAATCTCCAGCAATTCCTAACTGAGAAGCATCCGTTGTAGAGCTATCACCATCCATCTGCAACCAGAAGAAAGAAACTTTTCAGGTACACTTGTTAGACTGTAAGTGCAGCTACTGATGAAAAACAGCACTGTAATCAACTTAGAACTATGAGACCAATTTATACAAAGTATGAATATTTTGCCATTTGGGAACAGTATTCTCACCCTCGTTACTGAGCTTTACTGACAGTGAAAATAGCGAAACTCTTGTGAATCTTCCCCAAAAACTCAACTAGAGGCAAAAAAACATTTGGCTCACGCAGCACATATGTAACAACCTCGTGTTGTTCCCATGAGAGTCTCACCAGACGAGGCCAAGGCACCTGTTTCTCTGAACAAGCCTCAAAACCTAATGCAAAAAATGGAGCACACCCTTCACTCACCATTACCCTCCACCCAGACAGCTGTTGTCAAGCCCATTGGCAAACTTTTCCCAACCAGACCTCAGGACAGGCTCTGCATCCTCATCCTCCTTGAGGCATCAGTCACTCCTTGATGTCTTCTAAGTCACATTTTCCTTTGCTTTACCTGCTTCTGTCCCACCTCACTTCTCTGGGCACCCTTCAGTGCTCCTCTCTGAACGTTCGTACGTGGTAGCCAACAAGTCTCCTTGAGGCTTTAGAGACTGGGTCACAGTTTAATAGCTAATTTGACTGCCAGGAGAATGAGAAGCGAAAAGTGCCAGTACTTCCCTCCCCTGCTAGGAACCTTTGTCCTGGAAGACACTGACCACGTTTCAGCTGAAGGAGTCTGGGAGAAGCCTGCCCTTCCTGCATTCCTCCTTCCAACAGGGGCAAAACTACCAAGATCAGCAGCAGTCCCTTGCTGGCAAGTCTCAACATTTGCTAGAAAACCTACTTTGAGAACAAGTAAAGAGGTCTCACAGTGCTGCTCTGAACCAAAGCTGTGGCCCAAGGCTCCCCAGCAGCCTTCTGTCCCACCACCCGGAAACATCGAATGTATGGTGCTTCTTGGTTCCACAGAGGTGAAAGAGGTGAAGATGCCTCCTACATCCCTTGGAAGTTCGCGCCTCTTCAGTGGGGACTTGCCACAGGTAAACAGCAACCCAACACATTGCTGGCTTAGCATCCACGTTTTGCCACAGTACACAACATGCAGAGAAGAGGAGGCTCTGGAGAGACCTTCTAGCAGCCGTCCAGTACCTAAAGAAGACCTACAAGAAAGCTGGAGAGGGACTTTCTACAAGGGCGTATAGCAATAGGACAAGGGGCAGTGGCTTTGAACCAAAAGAGGGTAGATTTAGATTAGAGGTAAGGATGAAATTCTTTACTGGGAGAGTGGTGAGGCACTGGAACAGGCTGCCCAGAGAAGCTGTGGATGCCCCATCCCTGGGAGTGTTCAAGGTCAGGTTGGATGAAGCTTTGAGCAACCTGGTGTAGTGGAAGGTGTCCCTGGTCATGATCTTTAAGGTCCCTTCCAATCCAAACTGTTCTATGATTCTATGATATATGTGCATTCTTGCAACAGCAAATGCTCCAGCCCATGTAACCTGTTACCATTTACATTTTGCCTTTCTAAAGGAAGAATGAATTTCCTTAAACACTATCATGAGGTGCTCAGTAGAAAGCTTAGATCTATATAAAATCATGGCAGACAACAGTTCTGCTTTTAAAGGGGTTATTTTAGCAGTGCAAAATGTAAGTTTGAACTCAAGTCTCCGGCCTTTCAAAACTTTTGAACAATCTTGACTTTTTCCAGTTGCAGGCGTAACTTGAAAATTAGTGTATTAAAAAATAAACTTTTGCAGAACATTTAGCTCCCATGCTTTCTTTTTCATGTAAGGTGGTATTTCTGCAGTCATGTGCTTTAATGAGACTCCTTTTGTAGAGAGGAATTAAGGCAAAAATTAAGGAAGGAGAAAGGGTTCCCAGCACACGCAAACTCTTTCAACACTGGCACACAAATCCAAAGATACTTTTGAAAACGTTTAGATGCACAGCACAAGATTCACCTTTGCCCCAAATCTTCTTGGCGACGTTTAACATCAAATGGCTCTGCTACCATTTGCTTATTTACCTGTTTGCTAGAAAACTAGCTCTTCCATTCCCATTCTACACTTCATGCTGTTCCTTCTCCAGACCAGCACTTCCATTCCTTCCCCCTTCCCACCCCAGCTGTTTCCGACCCGAGCAGCCGGCCTGGCTGCCAGGATACGCACACAGCCCCATGGGAGACAGAACCTGGCTCGATTCACTTGCTGACCTGCACCAGCTGTGTGGGTACCTGGGTGTCTTTGGAAAACTACCTCTGCCCCAAAGGGTCATAGAATCATAGAATGGTTAAGGTTGGAAGGGACCTTAAAGATCATCTAGTTCCAACCCCCCTGCCATGGGCAGGGAAACCCTCCACTACACCAGGTTGCCCAAAGCCTCATCCAACCTGGCCTTGAACACTTCCAGGGATGGGGCATCCACAACTTCTCTGGGTTGCGTGGTCATTGCCGGTGAGACCACGCAGCTCCCTTCTTTCCAGCCTGAAGAGAGAAGGGGAGGGAGAAGCAATCTCGAGCTGTTTTTATACCTCCCCAGAAACACAAGCAATTTAACCTCTCTCTAATCTGCACTTTGCCTGTGGCCACAGGGTTGGGTTTTCCTTTCAGACTTTTAGGCAACATCTGGTGCTACGCTTGGCCACAGATGCACACGTAACCCGAGTGCTGCTCCCATCAAGACAATACTACAACAGCTGGCTGCAGCTTTAGGAGCTGTTCAAGCAAAAAAACTCTTCTACCTTTTCTTCATTGTACAGAATATTGCACACATTGCTTCTTTTAAAGCACTTTTGATGGGCTTCTGTAAAACAGTTTTGCTTCTTACGCAGCAGCTCTGCCCCAAGGAGGGTAGCGTTTTAAGCACTGGATTTTCATCTGTCAGCCTTCACATAAATGCACTTTGTTTGCGTTTTGCAGACTCTTTGCTGGGAGACTTAACGTTGCTTTTCAGTTTTCCAAAGGGTCTGCAGTTTGCTTACTCAGTTCGCTGTTAACGACAATGCAAGGATACTGAAATCCTGCATGTCATGATCACCAAAATTGACGTCACCTGTCATTAAGAGAGCTGTCTCTCTCTTTTCCTTCTGCAATTTGAAGCAATTAATGTTCTGCAGTCTGGTAAATCCCAAAAGCTACCTCCAAAATTAAGTTAGAATTTTCTGGCAGTCTTGTTCTCAGTTTGGGCTCTCTGATCCCTACTGGAATTTAACTCAGAATTAGGGTGTCCACAAACTTTAAGCATAAAGTTTACTCAGCCTCAGTACTACTTTAAAATACCTCAATGTTTCTTCCCCTCTCCTTTTTCAGTCTTGTATGAAACATACCTTCTAAAATGTTTCCCTCTTTCAGGATTGCAATATTCTTCAAATTTCTGAAGCAATGTGCTAGTTCACTGGGTTCTGCTCACCTGTCCTGCACACTACCCCATCTGAATCTTTATTGCCAGAACCCAGCAATATTATTTAAGAAACCATCTTGCTTTCATTAGCCCAGCTCACCTTAAAATGACAATTCCTGCTTGAATCTCTTATAAACCTCTGCTGCATCTGTAGACAGTTTTGGCTATATTAGACTAAAGCATCCTCAAGGTATTATCTTTGCTTTTATTCTTTCCTGTGTGCACATTTCCATATCTACGTACAGTATGTATTATTTCACAATTAGTGATAATTTGAATGGAAGCTTATCAACATTATGAATCTAAAGTAGGGATTAGCAAAATTGACAGGAAAAGGCTTGCAAAAGAAAAAGGCAGATCTGTCTCAGATAAAGAAAACAGGCACCGAGCACGTAACATCAACTGAAATTACTTCTGCGGGCATGCCTTTAAGAAAGATTTTCAGCTGCCACGATGACCTTGGGACAGGAGATTACGGACAGCGTTAACACCCTTCTGCATAATGCTTAGCACAACCAGGTCCTAATCCAGGATCACAGGATAATTAATGTTGGAAGGGGCTTCAGAAGGTCTCTAGTCCAACCCCTGCTCAAAGCAGGGTCAGCTCAGAGCAGGTCACTCAAGGCTTCACACAGACACATCTTGAAGACTTCCATGGATGGAGCCTGCCCAGCTGCCCTGGGAGCCTCTTCCACTGCTTGGCTGGCCTTGCGGTGAGAAAAGGAGCAGAATCTCTACACACTACTTCAACCCAAGGAAGTTTGATGGAAGAATTTCAGTCAGATTTAATTCTGTCATTTAATTCAAATCTAGATCTAGGCATCTGAATATAGCAACTGTAATTAATATACCATCTAGTCACTCTACTAGTATTTCTTTGAGCCCGATGCATGATAAAAACATGACCCTGCTGAAAAATGTGGCCACTGCTATCGTAGTCATACTGAACACGCTTACATGCTCAACTATTATGGTTTTCATTTCAGATGTTCAAAACTCAAGTCAATCACCACATATCTGATTGTCAGTGCAGCACAATGTCTGTAATACACACAACACAATTCTCAGAAAATGAGAAAATGCTGCGCTCAATACACTGTTGCTAAATAATCCCCCCTTTAAACAAAAATAAAAAACAAACGAAACTTTCAGTGTCCTTGAAAAGGCAGCAGTCCAACACAGCATAGAACACACCTGCAAGAGGCACTTACTGCATGTTGTACATTACCCCTAGCCTTCAGCGCTAAGAAACCAGTAAAAGCTCCTCCACACATACATGTATTGACTGAACCAAGACTAAAAGCTAAGCATATCAGAAGCGACATGTCAGTCTCTACAGTGATCGTGTCATCATCTGATTTTTATCAACAAGAGAGAGAAACCAAGTACCAGACACTCAATCCAAATATTCAGTGATACACTGCAAAAAGCATCTGAATACAGAACGGCAGCACAAAGTTTTCTGGTGGTGGCTTTCTTTTTGGTTTTTTTTGTTTTTTTTTTTTTTTAATCTCTAAGGAAAGAGCATTACTAGGAATATACAAATTAATGGATGCAGGGAAATTAACCTAAGAAATATGTTAAAAGAGAAACACTTCAAATCAAGGGCATTGAAAAAAACTCAGTGATAAGGTGCAAGTAGAAATTTTCTGGAGGATGCTTAAAAAAAACGTGCTTCTGTCAGTTGCCCAAACCTCAAGACTATTCCTAGAATATATCTATACTGAATTAATAAAACCTCAGTATCTCAAGATTAAAAAGGATGCAAGATTTACTTTAAGAGCTCTCTTAAGAGAGCAGTATCAATGGCTCAGCTAAATGACAACTAAAGAACACAAGCCCAGACCTGTTAGCACGAGAGGAACAGTCTAAAAGGTAAGAATAGAATCAAAGAAAACAAGATTTTGTCTTAAGAATGGGGAAGTTATCTGGCAATGATTTGCAAAACTGGTCTCTAGAGGGAAACCAAAGGCCTCTTGTGATTTAAGCACTTTACGTGGTACTTATCCACTTCTTTCTCTCCCAAAACTGCTACCCCTACAAGAGGGACAGCAAAAAATGACATGCAATGAGCTGAAGCACTCGGTACACTTTCCCCACAGTTGTCCCTGCCAGAAGCAGGACAGAAACAGTAACTAAAGCTGTAGGCAGCAATCACTGCAGCCATTGTAGATTAAATTTCGCACCACACCTTATCACAAGAGATGTACAGCTGCAAAGCAGTTATGTAAGAGCAGAGACAAAGTTTTATTTGAGCTTTCTGCACCCTCACTTGCTGCTCCTACACAGAAACACTTTTTAATTGTTTTCAATTTCTGTTTATTTTTCAGTAACTTCTGAAGTACCTAATTTCTCACTGAATTCTCACCTGGCAGCAAAGCAGCATCTCCTGCAGCAAGAAACACCGAGTGGTAAACACATTCACGGGACACAGGACATTGTTCCAGCAGATCCACAAAAACGTAAAGCTAAAACCCCTTAGCGTGTGCCTAGAACACAAACAGATGCTGCACTGCCTCTCCCCATCTCAGGCTCCCTAATCTCTTGCATTCAGTGTTTTCCTCCACAGCAGAACAACATGAGGAGACGCAGAGACTGATGCCGAGAGGACCTGACAGTCACTAAGGCTCGTTAGCAACTGGGCTGTACCAGGCTCCTTCCCCTGGTCCACAGGGAGGAAACCTTTCCCTTATGGAATTCCAGTGAAGCCTTTTCACCTTTCCACCTTCTCCCTCCATGTACCAGTATTATCAACTTTATGGCACATCTTACAAGCTGCGATGTCACCGGACACAAGTCCCCTCCACATGGATCTAGCTGTGCTGGAGCATGCGGTGACTCCTGACTACGCTGGCTAACTGTTCACAAGCATGGCTAGCTCTAATACGTACGGGTGGACTAACAACGCACACATTTTTACATCAAGTAGAGTGGATCAGCAGTAGAGAGCAAGCAGGAGAAACTGAGTTTCCATGCCTTCTCTTTTTTGGCAGTAAAAAGAGAGAAGCCGCAGGGACAAAAAACAAGAACACAGGAACGGAGGCAGTTTTGTTGCTTTTGCAGAAGCTGGAAGAGGGCAGCAGTGCTGAAGCGCTCAACAGACAGCACCAGCATCTCCTTTCTCCTGCAACACTGACTGAAAGACTCATATTACCTTTCCATATTAAGTTTTTATTTTTTCTAGCATTTTTGGGGGTGAAAAACTAAGCTTATCTGTTTATTAAAGCAGCAATCCATAAATCCTGCCTTTTTCTAAGTTTGATAACATTTGTAAGTTGGTTATGTTCTTCCTTCATTGCAGTAGTACATCAAGTGTGCGAAGAAACTTATTCTCCTCAAGCAATAGGGCAAGAGATTTACAAAGTTAGTTCAGGACAGGCCAGTATTTTCAGTTGAAATTATAAAATTTGCTGACGCTTCCTTTTATTCTACTGATGTTATTTATGCATGTTGTTTAGCATGTGTATATATAGTCACATTTTGCACTTATTACAAGCATCCTGCCACTAAAACATCAATATCCAAATACTGTGTTTCTCCAAAGTCCTACTGCAAAACTCAGTACTGAAAAGTCAAGCTTCTTTCTAAGCAAAATTTTAAAGGTGAAGTGATATTAGATTTGCATCTGAAAGCACTAAAGGAAGAGCTTTGCAAACCTTTTTTTAAATGTTGACGAAACAAAATTATCTGTCTTTAAAAGTTTCATACTATTTCACGTTTCATATCTTCACAGTATTTTGAACAATCTTTATCACTCAATTTCTGTATGTTGCTCCCTTTAATTATTACCACAAATAAGAACTGGTAAATATTAAATTTTGAACTGCTGTAATTGCCTAATATTTAAGTCTAAAGAGGAACATCCGGTATTCTTAACTTCTTTCAAATATAATTTCATTGCTGTAACTGCTAGCAGCAAAGACCATATATAATCACCCGCTCATTGCGGAGGGCAAGCAACTCACGCAGACCTCATAAATAATGATTCAGATTAAACCATCTTGGGTGTCCCAGAGAATTATAGATGGATCTTCCCTTACCGTTATAACTGTCATGCTATAGGCCACATAAGCAAAGGGGAAAAAAAAAAGTAATCGCTAAGCTTATTGTTTAGGAACACTATGCTAATGATTGTGCATAAACACCATTTCTCCATTCCTGCAAGCCAATTAAAGTCAGACTGTGAATAATGCCCGAAGCGGCTCCTTCCATTTCGCTTTTCGCTACTATTTTGCCTGAGCTTCTTTTGAGAAAGCTGCAGGTTTTTTTAATTGATGATAACGTCCATCTATCAGCAAGATAAGCAAAGGTTACCACATAAAAGAGAGCCCATTCAAGGGCAGAAATCCAGATTTCTACACCCTTCACTGCCAAGAACTGTTTGGGTCATTGTTATCAATTATTTTGTCCTCCGAAAAGCAATCCAAGCACGCTAGGTAGCTTTTTCATGACAGTTCTTTGCAGAACAAAGTCTTTTTAGTTAAGCCTCGAAGAAATTGGTAGGGCTAGAGTTAACCGATTTTCTATTGCTGCAGTATTGCAGCAGAACCTAGGAAGGTTTCCTTAACCAGTATATTTTAATAGCCGCAGAAACATTAGTAGAACACAGGGTTTTTTTACTTTCCAGTACGATAGTCTGTGAATAACCTACACAACACTCTCCAAGATCACCAACTACGTCATTTCTGGACGCAGCAGTGGCTGGCATGCACCAGTATGCCCGAGAACACTTGCTGAACATACAGGAGTTGTTTAGACGTGGAGAGTGGCGGAGTCCCATCTCTCTCGCACCTGCCACGTGTGTTACAGGATAAGTCGTCGATGAAGCTCGGCTGTGCCAGCTGGTGGATCTCACCTCCTGATGTCATGCCCTTCAACGCTGCAATGGCAGCCAGTGCAAAGGCACCCGGGGGAAACCCTTCTACTTACACAAAGAGCCTCAAAGTCTTCCTTGCCCCCAGCTTGCATCTGTTCAATAGACACCTCATCTATCACAACTCCTTGTTTTCAAATCGAACAACACAACGCATCCCCAGTTATTTAGCAACTTTATTGCTGATCACCTTGGCTGCGATCTCCACGCTGACTGTGGCAGGCGCCCATACCCGCGGGGAGGAGAGGCCGCACGCCTGCGCCCGCCCGCTGCCCGGGAGCTGTTACCGGAGCCCTCCTGCAGACCACCGCCTCACCGTGACCGGATCGGGCCACCCGCACGGCCGCCCCGGGACTCTCACACCCCGCGGCCTCGCCCTACACTACTTATCCCTGCAAAGCACCGCCAGACCCTCAAGGAAATTTCGGTCCCAACAACGGCAGCAGCCGGGAGGCCGGGCAGCTCTGGCCCTGCTGCCCGGCTCCCGGCCCGGCGAGGGGCCGTGGGCGTGATGGAGGCCCGCCAGAAGCGAAGCGGAGCCCGGGCCCCACGCTCCCGCGGCGAGGGGAGGGGGCTCGGCGGCCTGCGGCGCCGGCCGGACAAAACCGAAAGGAATCGGAGCCCGCTCCGCTCGCGCACGGTGAGGCGCGGCCGCCACAACGCCGGCCCCCGAGCCCGCCATGCCGCCGGCGGCGGCGAGAGGAGCCCTAGGACGCACCGAGCGCGGCCGGAAAAGAAATCACCGCCGAGGGGTCGCGGCGGCCGGCACGCCGGTCCGGCGGGAGGCCGTGCGCCCCGCAGGTGCCCCGCCGCGACCTCAGCGGACACTCAGGGGTGCCGGGCACCCCGCCTGCCCGCACGCCGGCGGCCGCGGCTCGGCCCGCGGCGGACACGGCCGCGGGGCAACCGGTCTCCCGTCTCCGCCTCCTACCCCCCCCCCCCCTTCCCGCCTAGGCCACAAAATGGAGCCGGAGAGGGAAGGAGTCAGGGGAACGGGACCTCCTCGCGCCTGGCCCCGCGGTGAGAGGGGGGCATCGGCGGGGTCCGCCGCCCCGCCACCCCTGTCGAGACCCACCGCCGCCACTGCCACTGCCACCGCCGCCTCCCCACCCGCCCGCTCCGCTCCCCCGGCCGCGCGGTCCCCGCGCCTCCGGTCGCACAAAGAGGCGAGCGGCCGGTGGCGGGGCCCGCGGGCTGCCGCCCCCCACTTCCTGGTCCCCGCGGCGGCGGCGCGGCGGCAGCGCCGGGGCCCGGGGAGGGAGACGGACATTTCATTCGAGCCTGCAGTGGAACCGGTTACCAATCATTGGCCGGAGCCAGGCACAAACCTCCAGTGCGGCCCTGGTTGGCTCCCTCCGCAAATCGGCTGTTTGGTTGGACAGAAAATGGCTGCGAAGGAACCAGTCCCAGCGCGGAGCCCCGCTTCCCGCAGCCGGGCTGCCCTCCCTCCGCGCCGCCTCCCCGCCTCGCGCGCCGGCTCTTCCCCTCAACGCTCTCCCTCCCTCTGGCGCGGCGCGGCCCGGCCCGGCCCTGCCCGCCTCCTTTATGGGGACGGGGGCGCCGGGCGCGCCTGCCGAGGGGCGAACGGGGCCCGGCGGCTGGGCTGAGGCAAAAGCGCCTGGCGGGGCGCGTCTGCAGGCTCCTTTGCTTGTCCCCGGCAAAAGGGCTCTCTCCCGTGGGGTGCGGGGCTGGCGGTGGCGGTGTAGCGGGGTCGCTGACCAGGCGCAGCTCTTCCCCAGGGCTGTGGTAAAGGAACGCCGGGAGCTGGGGAACGGGGGAGAGCGGCGTCCCGGCTGTTTACCGATGGCCTCCTCCCCGTTCTTCGCCTCGATCACCTCAGCGGGGGGGCCTGCTGTCAGTAAGGCAGGCACCATCTTCATGGAGGGCCGAGGGGTTCCTTAGCTCTGTTCAGGGCTGTCCTACACCTGTGTCTAGGTTCGTCGGTCAGGAGGAAAAGACATTACGTCCCCGGTGGCTTCCAAGGGCTCACATTGACTGAGAAAGAAGAGGCTGACGAAGAGCTTGGTGAAGGAGGAGGGTGGCCCATGGGACCTAGGTCCCAACCAGCCATTTGGTGGGACAGAACCTTGGGTGAGAGAATGTGCAGTTCTGTGTTGCCCCTTTCCTCTGCAGAAATAAAATCTCACTGCAAACCTCATCGTTTCCCCCTGGTGATACAAGGCCTGAAGAGCATATTTCCCCTCTGCTTTTAGGCTTTCATATTTGAAGAAATATGAGCTTCTGGGTGAAGATGGTAATTGGACTGACTTCTCCACTGAGTTTTACAAACCTCTCTTACAAAACATTTATGTGAAACACTTCATAATCCACCAATCCTGCCATTCACTAGAATCCCAGAGAGGGATTTTCTAGGTGAAGGCATCCAAAGACGTTCCACACACCTGCCATCAACACACACGTATGTGCGAGCTCCGCAATGGAGGTAACAAGAATAATTTTGGTTTGTGCAGTTCTTGATAACCTATGGTCATTCTTTGTTACTTGAGGGTCTTTACCTAAACTGGTATGAAACTCATGTTTCACAATGGCCTCAGCTACCATTCTTCTTCTGGTTAATACCTGATAAATATAGAATCATAGAATCGTTAGGGCTGGAAGGGACCTTCAAAGGTCATCTAGTCCAACCTCCCTGCAAGGAACAGGGATATCTCCAACTAGATCAGGTTGCTCAGGGCCTCATCCAACCGGGCCTTGAACGTCTCCAGGGATGGAGCATCCACCACCTCTCTGGGCAACCTGTTCCAGTGTTCTACAACTCTCATGGTAAAAATTTTTTCCTAATATCCAACCTGAATTTACCTCCCTCTATTTTAAAACCATTACCCCTTGTCCTATCACAACAGGCCCTCCTGAACAGCCTCTCCCCATCTTTCCTGTAGGCCCCCTTGAGGTACTGGAAGACCGCTATAAGGTCACCCCGGAGCCTCCTCTTCTCCAGGCTGAACAGCCCCAACTCTTTCAGCCTGTCCTCATAGGAAAGGTGCTCCAGCCCTCTTATCATCTTCGTGGCCCTCCTCTGGACCCTCTCCAACTGGTCCATGTCCTTCTTATGTTGGGGACTCCAGAACTGGACGCAATACTCCAGGTGAGGTCTCACGAGGGCAGAGTAGAGGGGGAGAATCACCTCCCTCGACCTGCTGGCCACGCTCCTCTTGATGCAGCCCAGGACGCGGTTGGCCTTCTGGGCCACAAGAGCACATTGCCGGCTCATATTGAGCTTCTCGTCCACCAATTCCTCTCCTAGCTTTCTTCCGGCATTGGGATTTAAACAAAGCAAGTCTCAATAAAACTTACACATTTCCACTTGGTTTCACATGACGACATTAGTCTCATATGTTTCAATATATCATAAAGATTCAAGTTCACTCAAAATGTCCATGTATTTGGACTGTTTTGACTTTAAACTGAAGCATCAAATGAGACAAATTTTGCATGGCCTCAGGTTTTTACTACAAATGCTATATGCAGCTTGATTCCGCCTCCTGGGTACTGTGAGCAGTAATTAGTTGTTTTTTCGAAAATGCCCAGAAGATGCAAAGTAATGCAAGAACATTCACTAACTTTGAGAGCTTAAGGAATGCATTTTCCCCTTTATCTGTTTTATAGCTTGTGTTCACTAAATACAACAATACACTATTCATCTTGCAGTGCAGTTTTAAGATCTTTGGATAGATCCTCTCATCTCAGCCTCGAATTTCACAAGTGAGTAGAAAGATGAACTCTGACCAGGGTGCAGGTTCTTCAGGGCACTGAGCAGACAATGCCCTGTTTTGAGCAGCTAGTCAATATTTTGAATCTTTCCTTGAAAGCATGGCCCTCAAATCTTTCTACTGCGTATTTTTCAAACTCGAAACAAAAATATCAATTGCTTCTTCTGTGGTGTTTTTGCTGGCATTTATCAGTGTTGTATTTATGGAAAAACTACTTATCCACTTATTTTACTCAACGTTTTTTTTAGGATAGCATAGTGGGAACAAGTGTTCATTGTTACTAGTGACAGAACAGCACTCAGTGGTTAAACTAAACAGCCAGCTGAAGCCAGGGAATCCAAACCAGCATTCCCATTTACATACGTTTTAACTTGTGTTCTTCCATTAGTAACAATTTCTGTCACGCATTTATTGTGCAGCCTTTAATTGGTTTATTATTTTACCCGTATACTAAGTACGTTCTCAGGCTCCATATATTTGCAGCACCGTGTGTTCTGTTCATACTGTATATCTGAAAAGGTGTATTTTGACATGTCTGATCTGCGTCTCCCCTCTGTACCATATCAGGGGCATCTTGTGTGAATCTTGATAAATCGTCTAGTATAATGCTTGTTGCTTTGTTATCTAGCTGCTTATCAGTTACAGTCTCAAATTCCCCATCATGTCATTAGATTTTATATTCTCCAGGTTCACATATAACTTCTCCAGTCTGCAGTGTGTTCGTCATATTCTGTACCCAATCTACCTCTCGTTTTAGATCAGCTTAAATTCTATCTATACAAAAAGAGGGGAAGAATGTTGAACGGCAGGTGGACTTAACTGCAGTAACATGTAAGAGAGTTTCATGAGGTTGTGATCTATTTGGTGAGGTTGTCATTCTGAGGTCTGAAATTTTCGTTAAGGAAATCAAAATC
Source organism: Tauraco erythrolophus (assembly GCF_009769465.1). Taxonomy (NCBI): domain Eukaryota; kingdom Metazoa; phylum Chordata; class Aves; order Musophagiformes; family Musophagidae; genus Tauraco; species Tauraco erythrolophus. The sequence goes on along the minus strand of NC_141468.1, from coordinate 64,236,225 downwards.
TTCAAATATCTTCTGTTCTACTTAGTATTTGTTAGCCAAGAAAGCTGTCAAAGGTGAGCAAGTATGCTTCTTTAAAGCAAAATAGATATATCAGCCTGCTTCAAAATGTGCCTGACTTGTGGTCTGGAGTCTGTCATTTGGAAAAGTATGTGTTCGAAATAAGAAATTACAATTTTTATAGAAATAGCGCTGGATGGTAGTGGGGGGTTTGTCTAACATTCTCCAGAGTTCTCATTACTGTGAAATGTAACAGACTGGAGATAGGTCTGTTGTCAAACTACGAATTCCATGGTGCTTCAGGAATTTATTTTCATTTTTAACAGCGATTTTTCTAATGCTTGTTATCTCTTTGTTTTTTGGGGTTTTTTTTGTAGATTAGAGCATTCTTATTAGTCTTATTAGACAATCCTAATTAAAAGATACTTGGAAGATGCTACAGAGCCAGGCAGCACTATGTGAAAAAAGATTCAATGTGGAAATCCAGAAGAAGTCATCTACAGGTAATTAACCAAGTCACAGTAGAATGAGATCTGATGGAATTAATTGAAGTTCAGAACATTTTTTGTTTTCCAGGTATCAGTAGCTCTCACTCGTGTTGAAAAATTCTTTAGCTACCCCAGTGTACCTTGCTTTTAGATAGTTCTGCCTCTTTAACAGTAAAATTTCTGCTAACGCTTGGAAGGAACTAAGTGCTCAGGTGGCCTTCATGCTGTGTGGTCCCACAGCTCTGAAAGGGAATCATGTGTAGGGTCTTTACTGTGACAGTATGCCTGACAGGCAGAGCTATAATAGTAGCCAGCTTTGACATCCACACCATGAGGACCAAAGGATGTGTTTATTCACAGCAGACTGGTATCCAGCCAAAGAGGGGGCTGGGCAGAGTGAGATTCTGAAATTACTACAGCTCATTTGGGAATTATGGTCCAAACAGCAAGGTGCAAGCTTGGATTCAATTCCCAGGTCTACTGCACGCTTCTTGTATGACCTTGGGCAAATTACTGTAAATCCAGGCCATCAGATTTCAGTTGAGAGGTGCATAAGTACCTTTGAAAGTCTAAATTTTTATGATGTTGCACCTCAATTCCCCATCTGCTGAATCAGTAGCAATATTACTTTCCTACATGGAGCTGAACTGTGAATTGCTCAGGTACTAGGAGAACAGAAGAGGTAAGAGTACCACAGGTAACGAGTGACACGTGAAGCCATTACCTGGAGATTTCTTGAGAGTGAGCTCCTGTGTGCAATCTCTAATAAGAGCTGAACTAGTTGTTTTTGAGCCCTTTCCTCGCCACTGCTCAACCGCCTTTCTTTCACAAGGCGTACAGAAATGTAGTATGTTGAGACATATTCCACGAGGTAAATTTGATTAAAATTGGCCAACATTTCAAAAGTTATTGGGGGAGCTAAGATGGACAGGCAATGCATGAATGCCCAAGTCTTGTTCCTTTAGATAAAAGAAAAATCAACTGACTCTTTTCGCCAGTGGAACAGGTAGTTAAGCAAGTAGATCCAAAGATACCACTTGAAGTTTAGATGAGCTAGTTAATCTCAGCCAGGTGGGGTTAAATGTGGCTAGCAGCAATGCCTTTGAAAGGTACCCGGAGCAGAACTGACTTGTAATCAGGTAATTTATATGTTAAAACATGTCTAAAACGTCCAGTATAAACATTCCACAAGAGCAACAAAGAACTTCAAAGTACACGTGCAACATGATGGTCCAGACAGAACCATTTGAAGGATTAAAAGAGATCTTGGCAAAAGCCTCTAACTTGTCCATGAATAATACAGCAACAGTTGGAGGTGAAACTATAACCGTATCTCCTCTGTTTTGTTTTCAACAAAGCAATGCCACAAGTTTGCGATGCGATCTGACATGAGCCTTGCTTTGCAATTGTGCCATTACAGCCTCTTGGATAAAAACATTTGCATTGGTTTTGGCTCTTTTCAAAACACAAGAGAAAAAAAATCAACGCTCATTTTAAATAGGAAAGGATGAAATCATTTAGCTTTTTTCAAATCTTATGACAAGTAATACAAAGTATAAAATGAAAAACCTGAGTAGCTCTAGTAAAATTTTAAATTAATTTTTTGTAGCTCAATTTATGACACATTTTCAGGTGTCATTCACGTGAGTTTATTTGTTGTCATCTGCATTCAGCTTCATTCTGTGGTTATGTGTTTTGGGTTTTCTCCTATTATCAGCTACAAGCAGGACTGAAATTTCTTAGTAGCATAAGTATGGTGAAAGATGTCTCATTTAGCGGACAAGCAGCTGCTTAATGGCTATGCAGTGAAACCCTACATCTCCCATGGGTGGGGAAGCTGGGTTGCATTACAGCTCTGTTTTGGGTACTGCAGAAGGAGCACAGAAGGCAGGTCAAGTGAAGATGGGAAGTGAGGAAATGTGGAGTCTTGCCCGGTTCAGTTCTGATTGCAAAGTTACAGTTACAAAGACCCTGAGACTGTCAGTACTGATACACTGGAGTTATGGAGTAGAGGCTCTGGGAAACTACAGAACTAAGTTTTGCTCTGTATCATGAAAATTCCATAAAGCCTACATTCTCACGTTTTGTCCCTGTTGTTGAATTGCACAATGGTAATAGACTTGATCACTTAGTTTTATTTGGCATGATTTGAGGAGTTCAGGACTTTCCTGGAAGTATCAGAGGTTTCCAGAGGCCGTGGCACTTGCCGGTGTTTGTCGTTTCCTTCCTGTAGAGGCGATTATATGGGATTCCAAACTGCACTGATTTGAAGGCCTGCATACATTACCCTTGTGCCAGTGGCATCGCTAAAACAAAATTGTTCTCTTAGAGTCTGTTGAACTGGGTGGATCTTAACTGTGCCCCTTAACTGTCACTAAGATACTGAGAGACATTGTCACATTTGCCGTGTAGGCAGAGCCAGATTTCTTCTGTCACCTTAAACCTGTGAGCTGGAATTCTCACTTGCATTTGTCCAAACTAAGGGCTAGGGATAGGCTCCCTCTTTAGAAGCGCCTGTCTTTGGAAGGATGAGTTACCATCTGGACACGCCTGTCTTTGTTGGCTACAGAAAGAGCTTAGATCAAGGGCTTATACAAGAGGCCAAACTTTTAGGTGGCCAGTGTAAGTTAAGATGTATCTAAGCTCGCAAAAATGACTGGTGGTATTTCAATGACATTAATATTCTGAAAATACAGGGACTCTGTCTGCTTCAATAATGCTAATGTTTAGGTGATACTGCGTTTAGCACCAGGAATTCTTTACTTTATAAGAAGGTGGCACTGTAGGCTCTTCATTTACTGCGACAGCCTTCCTCCCAGTTTATATATAGAAGGAATATATAGGAATCTTTGTGGGGACAGAAATTTTAATATTATTTTAATGATCGCTCTTATAATGGCCATAGGGAGCCGGGAATCAATTATCTCAGAAACAACTGAGGAACTGGTCCCACTGACATACCGTTTAGATTATCACAGCTCTGTTACAGGGTTTTTGAGCAGCAGTCATGCACCAAATACATTTGCTATAAAATATCTTTATCGAGATTTCAAGACAGAGTGAGACACCTTACATTTAATCTTTATAAAGAACATCATCAGTTAATATCTTGATGTAATAGCTATTTTTATTAGTCATTCAAGTATTTTATAGACTTTTTATACATGAATTGAATTTGTCACAGCTGATTTCTCAGTCCCAACACTGGTAGCTTATACAGTCTATGCCTTATAATAGTCCAATATTGAAAACAGGATTTCCAAGACTTTCCTTTGTTCTACAGATACTTCTAATGAGACAGTCTTTGCTATCCTGCTTCTTAACACAGCAGTTCTGAAGACCTGCGCTAAGTTTTCGTGTAGATGGAATGAACAGACAAACAGACAAACCCAAAGCATGTTAAATCAGTGCTTCAGAGTCAGACTGAAATAGGCTTTCAGTCTCCCGGTGACTTCAGTACGCAGACTTACCTCTGACTCCAACAGGGGTTTGTCATGGTTTGATGTGGAGGGGGGGGGGTGGTTCTGGTGGCAGGAGAGGGGTTTTGGTCCCTGTGACCTCCCCGGTTTTGGAACCGGGTTAGGTTCGGTTCCAGCCACCAGATCAGACTGCCATCCCCCTCGGGATTGAGCCAATAGGGCGCCTCTGCGAATTGCCCTATTTAAGTCAGGACAAAGGGACCGGAAAAGGTGCTTTGCCCAGGATCAAGGAGAGAAGGGAGGAGGGCACTGCTGCCTGCGTCGGGCTGGCGCCGCCCACGGAGAATGGCAGCGGCGGAGCCAGCTGGGGAACTCGGGGGCACCTCACTCCCGGGGTGCCCACTGGGCTGAGTTCACCTGGAGAGGACTGAGATCTGAGAGAAACAGCCGCATCGACAGCAGGTCAGTGAGGATGGAGCGGGAGGAGGTGTGCCGGAGCCGAGTTTCCCCTGCAGCTGATGGTGAGATAGCAGGCGGCCCCCCTGCAACCAGGACGGCCTCGGTGGAGCAGAGACCCACTCGCAGCCCGTGGGGAGAAGATGCCTGAGCCTGAGGATGGTCATGTTGGGGTGCACGACAAGGCAGAGAGGCATCTGGAGTCTGCGTGACGACCCACGCCGGAGCGAGTGGCTACAGCTCCCTAAGTACCCGAGACTGTGGTAAAGCCCACACCGGAGCAATCTGTGGGGAGGATTGTTTCCAGTGGGCTGGACTCACGCTGGAGAAGTTTGTGGATTTTTCCTCGTGGGTAGGGGATCCATTGGAGCAGGGGAAAAGGGTGTAAGGACTCCTTCTCCTTTAAGAAAGAAGCAGCAGTAACAGCACGGAATGAACTGACCTGCACTCCCCCAGTCCCTGCCCCCTGTGCTGCTGCGGGGAGGAGGTAGAGCCAGGAGGAAAAGGAAGGGGGGGGGGGGGGCAAGGTGTCGGTTTTAAGATCTGGTTTTGTTTCTTTCTGTCCTCTCAAGTAATCGGTTTTTGTTTCCCTTTGTCCTTCTAAGTAATCATTAATAAACTGTTTTGCTTTGAGAAAAGCTCTGCCTGTTTTGCCCAGGACCATGGTTGGTGGGTGCTCCCTCTGTTCTTGTCTCAACCCTCAGTCCCTTTGTTTTTTTTTTCTCTCCTCTCTACTTTACTGGAGAAGGAGAGACTGTGTGAGTTTTAGTTGCTGGATCAGCCTAAAACCACACAGGGTTTAAGTTGGTGTCTGTATCAAGGAGATATTACAGGATCCAGAGTATCCTTCAGCTTTATGATCCCAAAGACTGCGGTCCTATGTGTGTCTTTGCTACTGGAAAAGAACAGCATTAAGATTATTCATGAGGAGGTCAGCAGTAGAAATCAAAAATTGAAATGTCAAGCATTTTCTAAACACAGAGGTCCAGAAAGTCTCTCCCAAAGAGTCTAAACAGAGAGAGAAAGGCAAAGACTGACAAAAAAGTATGTGACATACTGACAAGGCATCAGGAGATCACATTAGTAATTGGAATATTTTTATTCCATCCTTTTCCTTGCATTTTCCATTCTTCTTGTCATCATATTCTTCTTACATTTCAGTGGCCCAACCCTGGACCTCATGCATGTGTGCAGTTCAGTCACCTAAGAATAAATTACAAGATAAATTGATGTACTTGCTTTTCATAAGCCTCATTAAAAGTGTAATTTCTAGGTAAAATTTACCTAAAAAGAGGGCAGATACTTTTTGGATCTGCCCAGAAAATGGATTTAATATGGGGAACACTGCAAGAGCAAACAGAAGACCTCCATGGAGAAGCACATAAAGTAAAGAAGTAGGTAGAACCGGAGAGAGGATGATCTGCCAAGATAATAAGAGTAAATCAGGAAAGAGTTTTATAGGACCTTGGAGTTGATCACAACCTGTGATTCAGGAGAAAGCATGAAGCCTGTGGAAAAAAGGCAAAGGCATTACCTTTTAAGAGGCCAAGATCAGGAGTGTTCTGATAGAAGAAGGACATGGACCTGTTGGAGCGAGTCCAGAGGAGGGCCACAAAGATGATCCGAGGGCTGGAGTACCTCTCCTACAAACACAGGCTGAGAGAGTTGGGGTTGTTGAGCCTGGAAAAGAGAAAGCTCCAGGGAGACCTTCTAGCAGCCTTCCAGGACCTGAAGGGGGCCTACAGGAAAGATGAGAAAGATGGAGAGGGACTTTTGACAAGGGCATGTAGTGATAGGACAAGGGGCAATGGCTTTAAAGCAAAAGAGGGAAGATTTAGATTAGAGATAAGGAAGAAATTCTTCACTCTGAGGGTGGTGAGGCACTGGAACAGGTTGCCCAGAGAAGCTGTGGATGCCCCATCCCTGGAAGCATTCGAGGCCAGGCTGGATGAGGCTTTGAGCAACCTGATCTAGTGGCAGGTGTCCCTGGTCATGGCAGGGGGGGTGGAACTGGATGATCTTTAAGGTCCCTTCCAACCCAAACCATTCTATCATTGTATGATTCTATGATTAAAATAAGGGTTGAGGAACATAAGTCCTCAGGCTGTACCTTGAATGGCCTGAAGGTGGTGTTTGTGAGGAGGTTGTAATAATAAACGTGAGGGGTGATGTGGCCCAGTAAACCATAGGAAGAAGCAACAGATTTGGAGGAGTGGGGTAAAGAGGTGGAAATGGATGCTAGTCTTCAGGTGCAGTGTCAAGATTCTGATCTGCAGTGACAGATCCTTTGCTTATAAGTAATCCTGGATAATTCTGATTTTTGGATACACTGGTTTTCAAACTTGGTAAACATCTGAAATGTAGAACTTCATTTTTTCCATTGCCTCAATGGATCTTCACCACAGCAACATAAGACCTTTTTCTTTTTTTGATGAAAGGAAATGTGATTAGAACATAATTGCAAAACAATAAGCAAAATGAAACATTATGAATGATATCAAGGACAGTAACAGCACTCCAAGGTGGTTTTTTACACTTGATTTTTCTCAAATTGACTGAATTGCCAGCTGGTAGTCCCCATTTAATGAAAATATTGAGAGGGGGTTTGATGGAAGAGAGTTCCTTCCCTAAGCTTGTTCAGCAAATTATTTTAATAACTTTATCTCTGAAGCTGTAATAATCCCTGAATGCCCCTAACAATTATTATCCTCATTATCATAATAATTTTTGCTATTATAGGTATCTATATTGAAGACATAATTTCTAAAATCTGAGTGATCATTCCCACAGTGAGTTCAGAGTCTTTTTTCCATTTATAGTCTGAAGTTTAGTTGTATTTTTTTTGGTATTAGAAACTCCAGCTGACAATGGAGATACCACTGCAGAGTGGAAGAGTAAAACAGCACCAGAAATAGGAACCGCTGATGTCCTCTGTGCAAAAAAGCTGAGGAAAGGGAGGCAATGCCTCTCAAACTTCAAGACTCAAAGTTGTTATCCTGTTCTCTTTCTTCCATTTCTTTTGGTCCTTCACAGTCGCTCATTGTTACTATTGCAGCAGAGCATCAGAGAATCATAGAATCATAGATTGGTTTGGGTTGGAAGGGACCTTAAAGATCATCCAGTTCCAACCCCCCCTGCCATGACCAGGGACACCTGCCACTAGATCAGGTTGCTCAAAGCCTCATCCAACCTGGCCTCGAATGCTTCCAGGGATGGGGCATCCACAGCTTCTCTGGGCAACCTGTTCCAGTGCCTCACCACCCTCCCAGTAAAGAATTTATTCTTTATATCTAATCTAAATCTCCCCTCTTTTGGTTTAAAGCCATTGCCCCTTGTCCTATCACCATATGCTCTTATAAAAAGTCCCTCTCCAGCTTTCTTGTAGGCCTCCTTTAGGTGCTGGAAGGCTTGCTAGGTCTCCCTGCAGCCTTTCCCAGGCTGAACAAACACAACTCTCTCAGCTTGTCTTCATAGGAGAGGTACTCCAGCCCTCAGATCATCTTCATGGCCCTCCTCTGGACTCGCTCCAACAGGTCTATGTCCTTCTTATGTTGAAGGCCCCAGAGCTGAACATAGTACTGCAGGTGAGGTCTTGCGAGAGCTGAGTAGAGAGACAGAATCACCTCCCTTGACCTGCTGGCCACACTTCTTTGGATGCAGCACAGGATACGATTTGCTTTCTGGGCTGCCACTGCACATTGCTGGCTCATGTTGAGCTTCTCATCAACCAACACGCCTAAGTCCTTCTCCTCCAGGCTACTCTCAATCCATTCTCTGCCCAGCCTGTACTTGTGCTTGGGATTGCTCTGACCCATGTGCAGGACTTTGCACTTGGCCTTGTTGAACTTCGTGAGGTTCACACAGGGCCACCTCTCCAGCCTGTCAAGGTCGCTCTGGATGGCATCCCTTCCCCCCGGCGTGTCCACCACACCACACAGTTTGGTATCGTCAGCAAACTTGCTGAGGGTGCACTCAATCCCACTGTCCATGTCACTGACAAAGATGTTGAACAGCGCTGGCCCCAATACCAACTCCTGAGGAACACCACTTGTCTCTAGTCTCCACTTGGACATCGAGCCTTTGACCACAACTCTTTTGAGTGTGACCATTCAGCCAATTCTTTATCCACTGAGTGGTCCATCTGTCAACCCATGTCTCTCCAATTTAGAGACAAGGATGTCGTGTGGAACAGTGTCAAATGCTTTGGACAACTCTAGGTAGATGGCGTCAGTTGCTCTTCCCTTACCCGCCAACACTGTAACCCCATGGTGGAAGGCCACCAAATTTGTCAGGCACTATTTGCTCTTAGTGAAGCCATGTGGACTGTCACCAATCACCTCCTTATTGTCCATGTGCCTTAGCATAGCTTCCAGGAGGGTCTGCTCCATGATCTTGCTGGGCACAGAGGTGAGACTCACTGGCCTGCAGCTTCCTGGGTCTTCCTTGAGTACTGAGAACCTATGTGGTTGGGGAACCATACCAAAAGCGTTAGTAAGATAATCACAACTCTGAAGGAGTCATAGGATAAATAGACACAGCATTTATTTTTTACTCTAGGGGACACTAAGCATGAGAGACTTACGCAGGACCACGGAGCAGCCTGATGGTCACGTTCAGAATCGGACTAAGAGCTCCTGAGTTTATAGCATGGATTTCATTGCAGCGCTTTAGCGTTATGGCAGCCTTCCTGCTCGCTCGGTGTAGAGCCCAGCAGTCAGTCTGTGCAACTGGCAAGAAGATCCATCCACCAAAAACATCAACGGTTGGTTCGGCGTCTTTTTGAAACCTTTCAAACAAATTGTTGGTATTTGCCGTATCTGATCCGTATTGCCGAATACGGATCAGGTAAATTGCCATGTTTGGTATAACAAGTCCCACGCTCCCACGTGAAGAGTGAAGAAACCTCAAACTGGAGCTGACAGTAACAGCAAACATTTGTGTGTGGGTTCGTTGGTGGTTATAGGGTCACGGCTTTCATCTTGCCCTGCCTGTCTTCTCGGTTTATGCCAGAAATCCTTCTCGGCAGACACTGCTCTTGCCACATGTTCGTGTGAAAGCCACCACGATGTGGCCACGACCTGGGTAGCGCTGTAAGATAACGATGACGAATAGCGTCCGGAGCCCATAGGGAGCAGTGGGATAAGCCTCACCAGACTTTCTGCCTCACACAGTTAATCCTTCGGTTGGAGTGTCTTCTCGATACACACCGATTTCTCAGAATGAACCACTCATTGTGAGGAGAAATATTTCTAAACCACCTCCTGACTGCTTTGCTTTTCATCCCTCAGATGGCAGCGGGATCGGTGGGAGCCGGCAGCGGCGTCCTGCGGCTCCGCGCGGAGGGTCGGCCCCTCTCCCCGGCCCCGCCGCGCAAAGCGCTCCCTTCCGGCAGCGTTCGGGTGCAGGGGGCCCCTCCGAGGCGCCCCAGCCGGCGCTTGGCCGGCATCGCCCCCGCGGCTGCCCGTCTCACGGAGGAAGACAACCGAAGGGAGAACGAACTCACGGGCGAAACCGGCCCGCTCCTCGCGGTCGGTTCCGGCTCGGCACCGCCTCAGCCCGCCCGGCCCGGCGCCAGCGGCCGCTCTCGGCCCGCCGGCCGCCCGCCGACGCCCGCCCGCCGACGCCCGCCTGCACCCCGCGCGGCGCCGGGAGCCGCAAGGGGTCGCGCCCGCCCAGGCGGCGGAGTCGCGCCCGCCCCGGCGGCGGGTTCGCGCCCGCGTCTGTCGCCATCGCGACGGAGCCGGGCGGGAGGCGCCGCGGGGCGGGGGGTGGAGGAAGGGGCGGCCGCGAGGGGGCGCCGCCGGGGACGGGGTGGCTGCGCGGCGGCGGCGGTGGTGCTTCGCGGCGGCGGTGCTTCGCGCAGAGTCGCGCCATGGGCAGCTCCCTGAGGAAGAGCAAAGCGGTGCGGCAGGCGCCCGGCGGCGGCCTGGAGCGGCGGCTCACGGCAGGTGGGTGGGCGGGCAGCAGGCGGCTGCCGGCGGGCAGGCACCCGCGTGGTAGCGCTTCGCACCGGGGCGGTGGGCTCCGAGAGCGGCGGTGCGGGAGGGCGGTCGGAGAACATGGCTTTGGTTTCCCAGTAGGACACCCGGCAGGTCGGAGCGGGGCACAGCTGGGCCGGGCCTCCCCTCCCCTGCTGCCGGGCCGGGCACCGTCAGGTGGGTCTTCTGGGTACGGGAGTACCGTGCTTCGAAACAACTTCAGTGTGACTTCAGCTGGTGTGGCCTTAGATCCCACCGCGTGTGTTCGTTACATGTTCCCAAACACAACCTGTGGCGCTTGGTTTTTCTTCTGACTTAACTTTATTTGAGGCCAGTGTAGATGGTGGCGGGGCTGCGCAGGGCTGTGTGCAGCATCTCGCTTCCAGGAGCGAGGGGAGATGCTGCAGGGTGTGAGTCAGGGTATGGGAGCCAGGCCCTGAGGATGTGCAGGCAGCAGCAGTGGGAGCAGGGTGCCCACGGCACGGGGGTCCTTGTCACAGCTGCTGCCTGAAGGGAGACAGCGGCTAGCTTGAGTGTGTGCTGCGGGCGGAAAATGGTTTGGAGTTAAATGGGAGCTGAACAGCTGTCTGGCCCGTGGAGGGAATTTCTGTGTACCAGGATTGAGACATGTTGCTGCAACAGCAGTGGGAAAGTTTGTGTTTCAGCTGTCTGCTTTGTACCTCTTTGGAGCCAGAACTTCGATCTCTGATGCTCATTGTATAGAGTATCAACCATGCTCTCGCTGGGTCTATAAAACCTGCCAAAAAAAGAAATAATGAGGTTAAGGTAATGAATGCCTGAAAATTAACCTATGGTTACATCTGGTGCTATACAGCAGTTTTGTAGAAATGAAAAAGCCCTCTTAGGATGTAGTATTTCATTGAGCATCTACTACTGGAGGAGTGTTTTCAGCTCTACCAAATCCTTGAGAAAGGGGTCCATTTTTAAACGTATTTTTAGATATGCAGTAATTGGAGAATATCTGTGCTAAAACGCCTTGGTAGCTTTAAGATAATATATAGTATTATAATATATATTGGCAAACAGATAATAAATATGTCTGCAATAAGAATTTCCATAAGGTAGGAGCGCAGCAGGAGCTGGCAAATACAAAGATGAGGTTTATAACAGTTAAAACTCATGAAAAAGGTCTTTTCATTATGATGGCTTCATATTGCTTAGTATTTTATAATTATACCCTCATAAAATCCTCCGATCTGTGTTAAAGGCCTGATATTGGAAGCACTGGATGTTCCCTTAACCCTAACAGGAAGGACTGGAAAAAAAGGAAAGTCTCAAAACTGCTGTCAAGAGAGTTCAGTTGTCCTAGTACTTTCAGGGCAGTGCAGCACCCAGAGACCAGTTAGGGTTAAGCAACAACAGTTCCCTTACCTAATACTGACACTGCCATGTTGTGATCTAGAAATACCCCATTTAGCTTTAAATCAGATATTGAAAGGTAGGCAGGTGGGATTGCACCGAGTTTGGGGCAGAGTAAGCTGCTACAGAGTTACAATCAAGCCTCGTTCCTCTGAACGATGATGTATCTGCTGACACAAACTCACAAATGAAGCCTGCATCTTAACAAGCTTTTTCAGCCTTGGGAAGCTGACTCATTTAGGCTACATGACTTAAAAGAACATATTATTTGGGGTTTGGTATATAAGCTCTGCTGTGTCTTTGGTTTTTCAGTTTAAGGCATTGCTACTTCCTGCTGCCCGTTCCGCAACTCTGGCAGCGTCTTAAAGTAATTCTCCAGGAAAGTTGGTTTAAACCGTGATGTCACAGTTTATATTGCAGCATCTAGGCAGCTTTGCTTCTGGGATAGTCTCATACCAGCCAATTATTATCACAAACCCAACATCCATTTCCTGAAGGAACATGTCAAATTTTTTAATATCCATCAAGGGCAAGAGATAATGAGAGTTGCGGGTGCTGCTGAAGAAGTTAATAGAAGATTAAAACCAAATAATTACAGAAATACAAATAGATACACGTAATTTACTTAAAAACTTAAACATAATTCAAATAAGCTAATTACTGATTGTTCAACTGACTAAAACATGAACAATTTTAAATTAACCCTTTCTATAGTTAGTCATGCCAGACAGTAGGTGGTTTTTTTTTCAGTATCTACATACATCTCTTGGACAAGATGTATTTAAACTTCTGTGTGTAGTAGGAGGAAGAAATTGGGACATTCCTGGCTATAAGAGTGCTCTCTAGGTCTATTCCCACCCTTCCATCATTTTGTCAATGGGAATAATAGATTCAGAGTTACTAATTCACTGTAAGATCTAAAAGGATGTTTAAAAAAGCAAACAGCAGCAAGCTGATAATGAGCAAAACTGGCAACGAAAACGATGACTAGCACAGGAAAAAGTAAAAATGTTAAGATAAAATGCTTTATGTATTTTGCATAACATAGTTATTAAAGACATTCTCTTGTCCTTAGCTTGTGCTTTCAAAAAGGTTATCCTACACTCTTCAAATAGTATTCAGTTTACTTCACCAATTGTATTTGCACATGCAATATTTATGACGTTTTGTGGGCGTAAAGGTATGAAAATTGGAAATAACTCAGAAGATAGTGCTTTTCCTGACTTCTTGTTAATTTATCTCCATATGACTTTAGTTTTCTCTATTACAAATTTGTTTATACTGCAGAAAGGGTTAATGAGAAAACTCAAAGCTACATGATAAGAGGCTAAACTTACACATCTCAGAATTAAGGTAGCCTGGGTTGTAGCTTTTGCTTTATAAAACATTTGTTTCTGTGAGACTCATCTTCGGTGTCACTTCAAGTGCTGCTTTTTTTTCCCCCAAATCCTCATGCTAGATGAATTTTACAAGCAGCTGTGTTTTCAGTTCAGTTTGACTTTCATGCAAGTTGATGTTGCTTAGCTCCTTTCAGGACTGGGCACTCAGGACACGGCACACGCTCACTAGTGGACCTGGAAAATTTTATAATTTTCATTTTTTTATCATTTTCATTATAATTTTTATAATTATAAAAATTTTATAATTTTTTAATTCCATGGACTTGGAATTAAATTTGCGTTGGGTTCAACAAAGTGAATTAATAAAGTGTTGTTAAAATCATTGCTCCTCATTTTTAGTGCTGACATGAGAGCCTCTGAATACAGCAGAACTGTGAGTAACAGGGGATCCACTTTGGTCATTCTAGTTCTGTGCTGGAGTACAAACACTGATGGTGATTAAGTTGCATTGACGTATACATGTGGTGAGTGTGTGAGTAATGAGGCCCCAAATATTTTTATTTTTGCAGTATTTCCTGCAAATGTTTCGACCATATAGTTTACATGTGAACTTCTCAGGTGTAACAATAACAGATGTGATTTTGGTTTTTTTTCTCTACTTTTTGTAGAGAAGAGTGCAGTGGACTGGACTCCTGGAGGTGACATCATGGTTGCCCATGTTCTTCCTTCACCCTTTTTTACAGTTATGCCATCCTCTTGATTTCTGCTGTGAATGGGAACAGTGCTTGGCCCTCACAGTGTATGGTACTGGTCCTCTTTTTTACAGTCCAGTCTCTATTTTCAAGACTTCCTTGGAGATAAAACTTCACTGCTTGTTCCTGTCTGAAGGTTGTTCCTCCACTAAGCCCATCTTGGACCCTTTGATAGGAATGTCTTGCTATCTTTTTGATTGTACTTGCAGAAAACAAACCACATACCAGAGAAAATAGTGGACTTTGGCTTATTCAGTATGCTGAATTGGTGACTTTTTCTCCTTTTTTTCACTGGTTTAAAGTGAGTGCACTTCACTGCTGCTATCTCTTGAGAAAGTTTTATCCTTGATACCTCCTCTGGTTTTGGTGCCTATTTTTTCGATATCTGCCTGTTGTAATGGAGCTGCCTTTCAGTCTATAGCATCTTCACTCATGTATTTTGTGTGAAACTCTTTTTCAGTGCCTGTTCGGGTTTTCCTTGCTCACACTTTGCAGTAACTTCCTTTTTTGAATGTGGTGTCCCATTGCAGGTCCTCTCTCTAACTTGCCAAGCTATATCAGACACCATCTCTTTTTCATTCTCTTCAGCTTTGTTTTACTTTGTGTTTTTCTTCCAAAAATGTCACTGCTGCTGCTTTCCTTAGCATATTGCCTTTCCTGTATATACTCTCTATGGCTTGCGTCGTTGACTATATAGTCAGACTCATCTGTGGCAAACCCTGTGGAGCTGTGCAACCCCCTGTAATTTTTGGCTGTTACAGAGCTGTCTGACCCAGCATTTTTATTTGCATCAAAAAAAAGATACAAATGTAAAGGCAGGAACTAAGTAAAGTATGCAAATACTTCTGTTTCCATAGAAAATAACAGTAGCTTAGTTCTTAAGAGTCTGCTAATGAGCTGGTTTTATGTAGTGAACTGAGATATATCTCATTTCATCTTCTATTCTAGCAAACTTGCTTGGTTTGCTTCTTGAGTCAGCTGCTTGGAGAAGAAAGTGTTGCTTGGCACGGTCACCTCACCTGTGTCTTGGCATTGCATCTCCAATATGGTGGGAAGGAAGCTCTTAACTTCCTGAAGTCCTTCACTGTTTGCACAGCCTGACACAAAGCAAACACGTCTCTGTAAATCGTGTTCACAGAAGTGTAACGTATGTACTGTTTTCCACCCATCTTTCACAACCGTTTCCAGCACAACCTTTGTCAGAACCTGTAGGCATCAGATCGGTTTGTCTTACCACTTAGGCGGAGGGCAATGACCTGTTAGGTTGTCCTGCTTCGATTACCTCATAGAAATGCTATGTCATTGTTTGCTGCACTGCTACAAGCAGGATTAAATTGTTCTGCCCAAGTCTTTTTGTTTTTCACAGACAAGAAACTTTGATTACTCTGGACTAAAATGAGTGGTTCTTTCCTCCTCTTATAAAGGCCCTGCTTGAGGGGAAAAAATCACAGGCTTCTGAGCCAAGCACCCAAGTAGTTTTTGCAGTGCAGTACCTGCCCTAAACATCATTCCAATTCTGGGAGATCGTCTGCAAAAAGCTTGTTTCCTTTAACCATATTCACTTTTAACACTGACTTGTTTGACAAAAAAAACTGACTGTGTGTGAGCTGTTTTGCACTGTTTTTTTATGTTCTCGTGACTCAAATGCAACCCTGATTACAAAGAGATGCATAGGAATGAATAAATGGCTTTAGTTGTGGTAGAGACAGTAAAGGCATGGCCAGTGGTGGTAGGAACTAATGAACGGCACCAGCACTAGGAGATCCAGTTCCAGCTCTGCTGAGGACTGTTTCACCTCTCTGTGCCTCAGGTGATACTTCCTCCTCTTCTCTGAGAGCTATTTGACCAGAAAAAAAAACAGTAGCATGAGAGTATTAATCACAGTTTGCGGGAACCACAGGTTTATGTTGGCCACAGGAATTTCAATTAAAAAATCAGGAAGCTCAGCTTTTTCAGGTCATCCCAAATGAAGGATGAGCCAGTATGGATGGCACTGTGAGCATGATACACCTACAGGAGTCATACCAGAAATCAGCTTCCTTTGTTTTGACTTGGATTAGGCAAAGCATTATACTAATACGGGTAAACCCAAAAGCAACGGTGATTTTTGAAGGGAATATGCAAAAATCCATGTTAAAAATTATTGGTATTGTAAGGTGATGTTTTCCATAAAGACTGCATACAAATCGTTATATGAGATGTTACAGCCCGTACTACAGTTTCAGAGGCAGAGAAGCCTTAGATTAAGTTTTTCATAGCCTAGTTCATTTTGTTCACAGGAAATAAAATGGAAGATGGAAGCGGTCAAAGATACCTAATTAATTTAGCATTACTTGTCTTTTTACTAAGGAAGAGGTAATCTGAAGTTTACCTTTGTTTAATTCATACACCTTGTTCTGTTTAAGCCAATAGAGTTTGTATTGCAGATGTTCTAGAAATATTTGCGGTCAACATGTGATGTTATGCTCACAGAAAACAGCCCTGCTGATGCTAATTAGAGCAACCTGGCTCATTCCTATATGGTTTACTGTAAACAATTACATAAGAAGGCTGAAGACTTTCTAGGACAAATACCAGTTGTCTGATAGTGCCAAGGGCTTCGGTGGTGTGAGAGCTACTAGGAAAGTCTGCGAGAAAGCCTGGGTCTTGTTGGAGTGGGGCTTCAAGTTCCATAATTATTATGTCAGAAACATGTCTTGTAGGACTTTTCATGACAAGCCAAGGAGTATGTTGATCATAGAATCATAGAATGGTTAGGGTTGGAAGGGACCTTAAAGATCATCTAGTTCCAACCCCCTGCCATGGGCAGAGAAATCCTCCACTACACCAGGTTGCCCAAATCCTCATCTAACCTGGCCTTAAACACTTCCAGGGATGGAGCATCCACGACTTCTCTGGGCAACC
The DNA here is from genome assembly GCF_009769465.1 of Tauraco erythrolophus. Classification (NCBI taxonomy): domain Eukaryota; kingdom Metazoa; phylum Chordata; class Aves; order Musophagiformes; family Musophagidae; genus Tauraco; species Tauraco erythrolophus. Next base: position 64,219,511 of record NC_141468.1, on the reverse strand, counting down.
TGTTCCACTGCCTCACCACCCTCAATGTAAAAAATTTCTTCCTTATATCTAACCCTCTTTCAGTTTAAATCCATTGCCCTTTGTTCTATCACTACACACCCTTGTAAAAAGTCCCTCTCCAGCTTTCCTATAGGCCCCCTTTAGGTACTGGAAAGCTGCTATAAGATCACCCCGGAGCCTTCTCTTCTCCAGGCTGAACAGCCCCAACTCTACCAGCCTGTCTTCATAGCAGAGGTGCTCCAGCCCTCAAATCGTCTTCGTGGCCCTCCTCTGGACTCGTTCCAGTAGCTCCATGTCCTTCTTATGTTGGGTACTCCAGAGCTGAACACAGTATTCCAGGTGGGGTCTCACGAGAGCTGTGTAGAGGGGCAGAATCACTTCCCTTGACCTGTTGGCCACACTTCTTTTGATACAGCCCAGGATTCGATTTGCCTTCTGGGCTGCCAGTGCACATTGCCGGCTCATGTTGAGCTTCTCATCCACCAGCACTCCCAAGTCCTTTTCCTCAGGGCTGCTCTCGATCCATTCTCCACCCAGCCTGTACTTGTGCATGGGATTGCCCCGACCCATGTGCAGGACCTTGCACTTGACCTTGTTGAATTTCATGAGGTTCTCACAGGCCCACCTCTTCGGTCTGTCAAGGTCCCTCAGGATGGCATCCCTTCCCTCCAGCGTGTCCACAACACCACACAGCTTGGTGTCATCTGCAAACTTGCTGAGAGTGCACTCGATCCCACTGTCCATGTCTCCAACAAAGATGTTAAATAGCACTGGTCCCAGTACTGACCCCTGAGGAACACCACTCATCACAGGCCGCCATGTGGACATTGAACCGTTGACCACAACTCTTTGAGTGCGACCATCCAGCCAATTCCTTATCCACCGAGTGGTCCATCCATCAAAACCATGTCTTTCCAGTTTAGAGACAAGGATGTGGTGTGGGACAGTATCAAATGCTTTGGATAAGTCCAGGTAGATGATGTCAGTTGCTCTTCCCCTATCCATCAATGCTGTAACCGCATCACAGAAGGCCAGCAAATTAGTCAGGCAGGATTTGCCCTTTGTGAAGCCATGTTGGCTGCCACCAATCACCTCCTTGTTTTCTATGTGCCTTAGTATAGTTGCCAGGAGGATCTGCTCCACGATGTTGCCAGGCACAGAGGTGAGACTGACTGGCCTGTAGTTCCCTGGGTCTTCTTTTTTCCCCCTTTTTAAAGATGGGGGCTATGTTTCCCCTTTTCCAGTCAGTGGGAACTTCACCAGATTGCCACGACTTCTGAAATATGATGGATAGTGGCTTAGCAACTTCATCTGCCAGTTTCCTCAGGACCCGCGAGTGCACCTCATCTGGTCCGATGGACTTGTCCACCTTCAGGTTCTTAAGACGGTCTCGGACCTGATCTTCTCCTACAGTGGGTGGTTCTTCATTCTCCCAGTCCCTGCCTTTGCCTTCTGTGACTTGGGCTGTGCCACTGGAGCTCTTGCCAGTGAAGACTGAGGCAAAGAAGTCATCGAGAACCTCAGCCTTCTCCATATCCCGGGTAGCCAGGTCCCCCGTTTCCTTCCGGAGAGGGCCTACATCTTCCCTAGATCTCTTTTTATCACTGACATATCTATAGAAGTTTTTCTTGTTACCCTTGATGTCTCTGTTGAAATCAGGAAAGTAAAATACTTTTTCATACTACAGTTGGACTTTTGTGGTAGCTACATGGATATTCAGAAAAGCAAAAGGAAATGACTGGAAGTAGGAATTACTTCTTTTGCTAGGAACTGAGGCCAGTTTCAGAAACCCTTTTGCAGACTATCAGGATGTGACATGTTATAAACTTAAGTACCTGGTTGTGTAGAGGCTGAGAACAACCTATTTTGATGTTCAACTTCTTGACCTGCATTAGCAACTCTTCTCATTCTTCTTGGATGCAAGGTCGGTGGATTGGAGCCTGCTCACAAGACCATGCCAACCCATCTTGAGGGAAGAGCAGATTGGAGGATGTTGCTGAGTCAGCTTCCAAATGTTCATTAGAAATTTGGCCTGAAAGGGGTGAATTTTGTCACTTAAGGACTTTGAGTGGGAGCTTTTCCGTTAGTTATAGAGAGCTTTGAACCAGGCCGTCAGATAGATGTCACTTGAAAATTTGTCTTGTTTGATCTGGTGTTTGTCATTCCTCCATCAGTATTTCTTCCGTGGCTTGTCTTGGTTTTGTAATTGTTGCTCTGCTATGTCAAGGTTAGATTAAAAGTTCTCAGTAGGTTTTTATTGTCCTTTGAGAAGATAGTGCTATGAAGCTTTTGGCCTATTTCTGCCTTTTTCATGTGTTAATTGCATGTGATTTCCTGAGAATCACGAGGTTTTCCCTCCTCTGGTTTAGAGAACTTAACACTTGGGTTGAAAAGTTCCCAGAAGAACATTTGTATCTACATGTTTTGCCATTTATGAAAATGCTTTTAAATACCTTTTATACTCAAATAGTTGTGGTAAAAAAGAATTTATGTTTTCATGAAGGAGGTAGGTGTTCTGGAGTAACATTACAGGCTACAGTCTAGGACTCATAACAGAAATCTGTGCCAAAGTATCATAGAATCATAGAATGGTTAGGGTTAGAAGGGATCTCAAAGATCATCTAGTTCCAACCCCCCCCTGCCATGGGCAGGGACACCCTCCACTACACCAGGTTGCCCAAAGCCTCATCCAACCTGGCCTTGAACACTTCCAGGGATGGGGCATCTACAGCTTCTCTGGGCAACCTGTTCCAGTGCCTCACCACCCTCTGAGTGAAAAATTTCTTCCTTATATCTAATCTAAATCTGCCCTCTTTCAGTTTAAAGCCATTGCCCCTTGTCCTATCACTACATGCCCTTGTAAAAAGTCCCTCTCCAGCTTTACTGTAGGCCCCCTTTCTGGAAAGCTGCAGTAAGATCACCCCGGAGCCTTCTCTTCTCTTTGAGAGCCCCCCAGTTTCTGTTCATGTACTCTGTTTCAACTAAGTGCAAAGTTAAGTTATCCATGTTATATCTTGATGTTGATCCCATTCAAGATATGCTTTATTTGAATGAATGAAGTCTTAGCTCTTAGATATAAGAAGCAGATTAACAAGACTGCAATGAAAACTAAGACACTTTGCAGCAACACACTGAATAAATGCAAGCAATAACATAGTGGAAAAGTTCGGATTTCTTAGGAAAATACATTTTACTCTTCTCCTTGTCAGTCTTGAAGCTTGGTGGCTTTTGAATTTGAGAGCGGGTCAGAATCAAACTTTGTATGAAACACCCTGTTCACGTTTGTTCATTAATTTGGTAGGCTTAGGGAAACGAGCATAGAAGAGGACATCAATGAGCCAGATTACACAACCAGTCTCGTAGTGAAGTTAGGGCTGGTTTAGATCTACTCTCATTTATATCACTAGTCAGGGATTGCCAAGAAAAATGCAATAACTTAATGAAGTAACTCTCATCACTGATTTTAGTGGCTTCTTGGTCAGACATGGAGAGAGCATAAAGACAAGGAAACCTGTGCATCTGCTTTCTGATGACATGCTTCCTATCACAATAATTTCAAACATTTAAGCACCTTTTGGACATTTCTGCAATATGTCAAGCAACTCACTGGCAAAACCAGAGGAGCATCAAGGCTGTTTTCTGGGCTTATGCACATGGTGCTTTCTTTGTGCTACATGAAGGCTGCATGTGTGAGAAGCCAGCAGATAATTAAGCAGATCTGTGATCCAGGGAGAAAAAGATAAAAGTGATTTCACTTTCCAGTCTGTTAATCTTTGTGCACTCCGCATGTGGAGGAGCTATTCAAATGCCCAGAAGTTCTTTCTTTTTCACTTTATCTGGACCAAACAGATAAGGGAGCAAGTGGTCAAAAAGACTGAGTGCATAGCTCAGTCTTTCTTAACTTCTCCTTCCTCAGTGCTTGCATATGCAGACAGTGAGATTCTTAAGGTAAAAACCCAGCCTTTAGCCCTGGGAAAGATGCGTGGTTTTGTGGTGTGGTGAAGTGGTTTTGTTTGTTCCATTCACCATGGAACTTCTTCCTTGCAGGCTGAAATTATGAACCTTAAGGAGCATATACAACTGTTGCAACCTTCTGCTTATATAAGCAAGTGCAAAAGACACTCTGAGGTAGGGTTTTTTTTCGCCTTCTGGGTTTTGTTTTCTTAATATTTGACACTTAGGAAGGAAAGTAAAGATTTTACTCTAGCTGTATAATTTTTGTGCAGTGGTCACACATGTTGCTTTACACATAGTTTTAGGACAAGTAGCTAATTTCAGAGAGAAGATCAGGGGTACTTGTAATTGAGTGTAACGTAGATCTTGGTTCTGTGTGTAGCCAGCAGGATTCAAGGCTCACACATACCAGCCTTCAGAAGTAGCATTGAGGGACATCAGTGGTACACTCTTGATTAACAGCGCTTGTCAGTGAGCGTTGAATTCTGTGTATGTAAATAATGTTGAGTTGGCCTGTCTTAACGTTACTGACTTGTTATGGGCTCAGACTTGGGCTGAGTTCAGGTGAGGAGGCAAACGTACCTCTAAGCTATCTTTATACTTCTCTGACAGGGCAGCTAAGTGCTGAATCAGTACTTGGAAAGAAAGAGAATAGCCACAGGGCTGTGCAAGTTTATCCTGTCGAAGGTACTAGTGGTTCTTGGCCAGGATCACTGGAGCACAATGTATGCAGCCCTTATCTAAGCAAGCCCTGACACGTCTTCTACAATAGCCAACTCTGTTCCTACTCTTGATTAGGCATAAGGCTGCACTGTGTCTCTGTCACAGTAAAAAATAAAGTGTGTGAGTTTGAAGGCCTAAATGACACCAAAATACAGTTTCCAAGTATTATTTTTTAATTTCCACCCACCGATCCTGGCCCTCAGGGGAGCATGGGTGCATTGTGATTCCTGTAGTGGCAAAGGCAGCTTAAGAGGTTCTCATCCTTCCCACCTCCAGGTTTCCATTCCTTCGCAGTTTTGTCAGTTCAGCTGATTGCAAGGCTGCTTCTCAGTGTGGATCTGATATGATCTAGGCTGGAGGCATGTATTTGAGTTTTTTCTCTTGTCGTAGTCTGGATGATATAATGGTTCTGTTACCGTTACTTCCAAATGTTTGAGTTTGGAAGTAACGGTAGGTTACTACAACAGAGGAGGTAGTGACCTGTGGTGAAAGGGCAGAAAAATTGGGAGAAGGAATAGCTGAAACTTTCTGCACCTAAAAAGCTAACTTGAGTGTAAGGTAAACATTTATCAGCATATGAAATAGCCTTTACTTCTCAGATGCCTGAAGATAAGACTTTAAAGCAAGTCACATGATTGTTCATAAGCATTACAAAATTAGAGGCATCTTCTGAACTACTGGAGTACAGACAGCTATTTTTTAGTTACGTTATTTGTCAAAAATGGGAAGTTCATTCTTGTTGATAATGCCCTGCAGCATGATACAGAAAATCTAGGTAAATTAGTGAAGACTTTTTCCTTGAAGTGCCACTTACAGACCTTCAGGGCGAGTAGTTGAAGGGCAGGTGCTTTCCATGGGTGCCCACGTCCTGCCTCGGCAGCCCGTTGGGTCCCTGGGTGGACACTTTTGCAGAGTAAGGCGATTCTTATCATGGAGCAGTTCTGCTCATAAAGCTGGTCCAGGCTGTTGTGTTGGGCTGCTTACGTTCCTGCCTGGTCAAGGCCTTCTGAAACCAATTGTGCCTTTTTTCACCCCTGCTAGAAGTTATGCAACTGAGAGTCAAAAGTTCAGAGGCCTCGATACCAGGGAGGACTTTGGCTTGTGAGGAAGCTCACTCACAATAAGGAAGGATATAGATTTAAAACACCGTAGTTGTTTCACTATTCGGTTGAGTTTGTTTTTTTTTTTCTTTCTCTCCTCATGAAGTGGCAGTGAGGCTTATCGTAGTCTGCTTCAGAAATGGATTTGGGTAAATGCTAAGAAAGTGGGTTTTGGCTGGTTTAACAGGCTGCTGAGCAAATCTGGCAGTTTTGCTGAGACCAGGGAGAGAAATGTTGCAGCCTCCTCTTCCTTCACCCTGGTCTGTGTGGGTATGCCTTCTGCCTGGTGCTGGCTGCGGTGCTCATGGGATCCTTCCTTGTTAGGCTGGTGGGAGACTGTCCATGGCTTCTCTTCTCTGTTAGTTTTCTCCTAGGTTAGTGAGTTGATTTAGCTCATGTAAGGGTCTGCTGACTGCCAGAGCCGGTGCCAAGTGTGCAGCCAGCAAGAAGAAGAAGAAAAAAAATGTGTATTGGAAGAGGGTAGGCTTGTCTCTTTTTGATAGTAGTGATTTGTTAGATTGGTTCACTCCATGTCAAGGAACACTTGGCAGGTCGTAGGAGAGGAAGCACTCAACAGCCACCATCTTCTAGACTGGGACTAATGAAAACCAAGGACGGGGTAGTGCAGGGTGAGAGCCTCACTGGATCTTCCCTCAGGGGCTCCGAGTTGCGGCAGACTTGCTGAAGTAGTGCTGATGCTTACGGGTAAAGGGAATCGTCCTCACCGCTGCATCTCTCAGGATTATTCGGAGCAGCTCTGTGGCCCAGGTTCTCCTTAGCAGTCTTGCTCTGCAAAAGGGTATCTGCTGATCGATTTCTGGAAAGTAATGATTCACCAGGACTGTGGGTTATTGTAATTGCCATTAATGGGTGGAATTTTATGCAGAACAAGCACGTGATGGACAGAGTGCTTTTTGCTTTGTCATCCTGCCTGTGGCAGGTTGCCCGAACCAACAAGGGAGAGGCCCCTTGCAGCAGCAGCCTGTGAACAAACTCTTTCAAGTCTCTGCCAGAGATTATGGTTGCCTCTGGGGCTATTGCTAAAGCTGGGCACCTCTAGCATAGATCTACCTGAGAATAATTAGAGGTGTTTATGTAAATGCCTGTGTTGTCTAACGACTAGATTTTTATCTCATTGAAGATACAGTTTTAGGTGAACATTCCTGAGGTTGTTCAAACTTGTTACAGGAATAAAATACAAGGTTTCAGTTGCTTCAGGTACCCACAGGGCTGTAGCTTTGGTAATATATTGAAGAAAAAAAATCTTTGTGAAAATTGTGACCAGTGTTCAAAACCTGTGTTCTTGCTTTTCTTTTTTTACATGCCTGTATACATATACAGATTAATTCCTTTCTTTCTTTCCCCAGGCTAGAACAGGCGAAGTATTATCCATCACTAATATTACTATTAACTATTGCATAACGATTCTGATCTTTAAACCCTTTACCAACATCAGCAAAGTACTCCTCTCTGTACCTTTGTGAGATAAAGGAATTTTATCACCAGGTTTCAGAGAGGAAAGCCGAGGCGACAAAAATACAGACCAGTTTTCAGTAACTGCCTTTTTGCATTTGTGTGTGAATGCTCGTCAGGGTTGTGGGCTCAGTGCCCAAGGAATGTATACGCGCTCAGTATGGCTGTTTGTCTAAGTATGTGCACGTGTCAGAGTTTGCTAATTAATGCTGGTTGTGCAGTGCAAAACATGTATGTGATTAAGTACACACCAACCCATTTATTGGAAATTAAGCTTAACGTAACTCAGAGTTATGTGGAGGAAGGCAGAGCTGACAGTGGATTCCAATCAAGTATTAGATTTTCTTCCTTTTTCTTTTTCCATGCCTTATCAAATAAATCATCACCATGTATAAAAGTGTTAATTTTTTTCTTTCCACTAATATGCTTAACTTTTTCTATTGGAGATACATATATCACCAAAAGAACATATATATAAAATCAGTTATGACTGGTGAGCAAACAGATCTTTTCCAGACTTTTGAATACATTTATTTAGACGGTTTCATAGTATGAGCAATACTATGTGACAGAAATTATTTGAGGGGGAGAGCTGCATGTAAAAAAAAAATAAATCAATAAATTAAACTGAAAGAAGTTTCCAGGAAACTAATTACAGGAGAAAAATAAAAACTTCTAAGTCAAAGTCAGTTTGAAAAGTATGAGACTGAAAATGGTGGGCAAGAAAGGTAAAAATCATCATTTTCCTTTAAGACTGAAGTTTCAGGCTTAGCCACAGCAAATCTTATTTCCTTGCTTTGTTCCAAGCGTGCTGTTGGATTGGCAGAACTTACTGAAATCCTAGCCAAATCTCATACGGGATTTTATTAAAGAGAAAAAATATAGCAAGTCATCCTAACGTTGCAAATGACTCATCGGTCGCCTTAGGAAATGCTGCCCTGAGACAGACATGCCGCTGATGAGGAAGCGATGAAGCTGCCAGGCCACTCCCCTAGACAATTTCTCTTGAGGAGTGCAACCTTCATAAAGGACGTCTCTCCAGACACTACGTTATTTTATTCTTTATTTCGCAGAGGGAGCACAGAAGCTGCAAGAAGGGCAGTGCGAAGTAACGGCAGAAACTTCCCAGCCAGTTGGTTTTGTACAGGCGAAGGAAGTAGATCATGAGGAAACTTTAAAGGTAGGGGGAGATACGTTTTAAAGTCTATAATTTAGTTTTGACACTGAAAAGTAATAAGAATGTAGGCTTTCTTTTAAAAATTGTAGTTCTTGGGAGAAGAATGGGGGAGATCCGTTCTCAGGATGGGATCATGGTCATGAACGAGTTCCCCCAGTAACTGGGAAGCGGAGCTTGTCAAGATCCTGACCACTTTGGAGCGGGGTTCTAGGACGTGGTTTCAGAGGGGAAAGTTGTAATCTGTTCTGTCTTATCTAAACTTTTAATATGTTTTCATGAAGAATTATTATGAAGGACTAACGAAAAATGAACCAAACAGTAGGGAATAAAAGCTGAAGTTTTAGTCCACGTGAAAACATAAAGCGTTTTTCTTAGGAAAAAAAAAAAGCGGCATGATATAAGTAGTGATGTAAGCAAATTTCATGAGTAGGTGTTGTGGTTTCTTTTTATGCATCATAAAGATACCGTTCTTGGTAGTTGGATCTGATGACTGTGTGGGAGTTGGTCTGCCCTTAAGCTTCACACCATCCTGTTGCCACTGAGCAAACATGAAGGTGTGCTTTGGAAAAGAATGGCACACTTTCTCTAGTTTTGTGTCCCTAAATACACAAAGTTAAACTGCATATCAGAATACAGTATGTGCTCCTTTTTCACTCTTACTGTGATTGCAGTAGGAATTTTGATCCTGGCTAATGCCTATTAGAAAAATAGAAAAAAGGGGAACTGAGCACAAAACAGATTCAGTGGTGGGAGTATATATTGGGGTGGAAGAGCAGGAGGAGAAGAGGAAGGAATATGGGATATTTTTGGATGTCTTCACATCAACCACGGGTGTTTTCTTTGTTTTGTTTCATCTATTAACGTGCTACGCAAGGTTATGAAATACTGTTAAAATGTGACATTCTACAGGCAGATGCACAGTCTGAATTTCTGCTGACATTGCTGTGTAATTTGCTGGAGGGATAGGGGATTTTGCCAGTGATATGGCTGCACTGGCAGCAGTCTCTAGGGTAGACACAGTTATACTTACAGAGAGGAAATAATCTAATGTCAGAGGAAAGCGATAGTAGAATGAGTTGAGCACAAAGGGCTGCTTAATGCAAAACAAAATTAAGATGCAAAGAGAAGGGAAATTTCTTCACTTTTTTGCTTTCCTTTTATTTGCCCTGACTATTCCAGTAGTACAGAATCAAGTCCTACCTAGTTAAGCATATAGAAGAACTTGAATAAAAGTGGTAGTAGTCATCTGATTAAAAAAAAAATAAAAATCTCTGGTATCTCTTGTGAAACTAGTGATCACACTTGATCCATTTGATGGCAGAGTTAGTTACAATGCTAAACCAAAGCAATAATAAACACAGGCAGGTTACAAAAACAGAGTTTTCAGAAATTTTCTTCACTCATTTCTGTTCGTTCAGTTGGTAAGGCTGGTAGTTGCAGATTATTACCATGTTGTATATGACTGTTATGTTTTCCTACTCTTATATGCAGGAGGAGGGGAAAAACACTAATTAGGAAAGGCCAGGGCAGATGAAAAGAATAAAATAAATTAATGAAATTCCTGTGTCAGCAGGTATGTATCTCATCCTGGAGTACACAGTATGAGGCGGCACTGGAGTTGCATTGATGTGGAAAACTAAGCTCTGCAAGGAAATGCAGTGCTCCAATGAACAGGAAAATTCATAGTTCAGTATCTAATAGATACTAAGGTACCCAGGGATGGATTAAGAAGATGAAATTTTAAAAAAACTAATTAAAAGCAGAGCTTAGAAAATTCAGATGCACTTATGTTCCCTTATCACAACATTTGCTGCTGAAAATACTAATTTTCAAGCACTGTGGGTAATGTTTCAATGTTCCCTAATTCTTTTTGTTTTCTCGTTTCATGCACATAAGGAAGAAGAACCTCTGAAACTCGCGGAAATGAACGGTCATACGCCGGTGCCGCATTCCTACGACTATGATCTCATTGTCATTGGTGGGGGCTCAGGTGGTCTGGCAGCTGCCAAGGTATGAGAGAGAAAATACAAGTTTATACTTACCTTGTAAGTAGGTGGGTGACATCCTCAACATCTTGGATCTGAGTATCTTTAACACTGTAGGGGCATAACATTTCTGCCTGATCAGTGCGATTTCTTTTGAGCTTAGCCTCAGTTATACAATATTATTTTCCTTATGTTATGAAGAAAAATAACATAAACATGAAACTTGGTCCCCACTGGTGGGAGATGAGGCTGTTGGAAAACAGCAGGTAGATATCTCAACAGTATTTATTAGTAGTTGAATTAAAATGCAACTCGAAGAAGTTTTTAAAACTTTTCAAAATTAACATCACAAGATTTCTAATTTTATCCGAAAGTAATATCTGTTTATAAATAGTCGCGTATGTTGTTTTAATTCCTGACAGTGAGGGAGATTTTGTGATTTGTGAGCTTGCATGGTTGCACAAATGGAGATTTTGCCTATGCTTAAGCCGAGTTAAGATCTCACCCTTCATTACGAGAGTCTGGTACTTCCTGCCTGTAGCCAAATAATCTCAGATTTTTGGTTACGATATTGCTTTTAGAAGCCTATCTAGAATTAATTGAAAGAATCCACAGTGGTGCAGAGTATACCTGCACTTAGAGTTGTTGTTATTCCAAATATTAGAAACTTTCTGAAATTTAAGGTAAGTCAGTAACTCTGCTTTGCGTCAGTAGTCAGGCTTATTTTGCCTCTTCTCACTGTGGTAGAATTAACTACTTAGAAGTGAATAGAGCATTCCTAGAAACAGAACTGTTTCATTGCGCAAGATCCGAAGATGGATTACTCCTCCAGACAAAAGACATCGCTCTTGTTCTTGAGAGGTGAAGGAGGTCATTGGGGAGTGAAAGAAAATGAGGAGAAAATATTTCAGCATACCATTGGATTCACACTAAACTCTGGTCCCTTAGAAGAACTTCTGTTACAATGGAAGAGTGAAGTGATTAGTTGGGGATTGTAATGTGCCGTATGTCCATAATCTATTTCGGTAGTCTACTGCTTTCCCATTGATAGGGGCACTATTGTCATGGCGTAGGATGGAAGATAAGATCTAAAAAAATTCTGAGAACCCACAGAGAGAAGGAGACACTAGTTTTCAGAGGATGGTAATGTTTTAAGACAGAAGAGAGTAACAAGAGTAAAAGGGAGTTTGCAGTAATGCAAAAAGAGTTTGCAGTAATGCAAAAAGAGTTTGCAGTAATAAAAAGCCATCTGCTGAAATTTCCATAGGGAGACTGCTCTGCTTTGTTGTGTATATATATGTGACTTTGTGAAGCTACAGCAGTGATATTTATTGCATCATTTTTCAGCTGTGGGACAGAAAAGGTGTGCAGCTAGGAAGATAAATTGCCTTATTCCTTCAACTCAGTGTATAAAGCGTATTGCTTCTTAGTGTTCTCAAGTGATTGTAGAGCAGAGCAGAGGATGGTAGATCAATAAAGTCAACATCGCTATCAGTAGTAATGTGTGTATTTCAAATAAGTTTCATGATTTTAAAGTGAAACTGGTTTACATGCATAAACTTCTGACTTAGATGATTCAATTTTTTTTAAGTTAGTTAAGATACAGTGCTTTAAAAAGCAAAACAAAAGGAAAAACAACCAACTACACAGCTTTTACACCAAGTTGCAGATATCTAAGCTCAGGTTTGCAGCAGTTTAACTAGGTTGATTAAATGCGTGCTTTTCACTGCAGCTTTGTGTGCACGTCTTCCCTTCCTTCTCTATATTCTGCTCAGAGCTCGTTATTTTGGAGACATGTCTCCACGGTGAGTGAAAACACTGCCGAGTCGACTCTGTGCTGCCCAACCGCAGGCCCAGACCCAAGTGCCAGCCCACCGCTGTCGGTTCACACGGAACCGCTCCAGCCCTGAGCAGCCTTGTTGTGCTCACGCAGCGCTGCGCTGAACCCAGGAAGGCTTGAAAGCCTACGAGGCAGGTTTTGTTGCTGTGGGCATATCACTCTGCAGAAGTGGTTGTATCTGCTTGTGATCTCTGCCGAGGTGGCGAGGCAATGCTGCCTTGTATTATGTGAGCGTGTAGCTGGGTGTGAGCTTGGGAATCCATGCATTCTAGTTAGCTAGCACTAGTAAAGCTCTTTTGAGCTGTGTATAAGAGTTGTCATTATAAAGGAGCATTAATAACACATCTCAGCCTCTAAGCACTTTTCTAAAGAGCTTTCTCAGAGGGGCTGCTAATGGATAGAAATTAACTTCTTGGCCAACCTTGACCTTTAATTGGAAGCAGAAATCCAGTACGTTAATATTTTCCAAAGGTGTCTACAGCCTGCGTTGTTTGAAGTATGATTTGTATTTTGCATGAAGTAAGATACATTTAAAATTGAAATTCTGATTGTCAACTATTTGGATGAACAAATTTTACTGGTAACATAAGGCTGAAGGCTGTCCAGCTCCTCCCAAACCAAACCCAAGGCCTTAGGGTAATATCCTGTGCCTATAGTTGTTATTGCTAACATGTCTAAGAACTCGTCATGTGATGCAGCACAGTTGTGGTTACTCCAAGTATGAAAGTTATTTTGCTGCATCTCATGGGGGAATCTGTCATTGTTGCTTCTCAGCTGTGTAGTGCTTACTTCAGTGTTTTTCTCTGCTACCAGTTAACACTGTTGATTTTTGCCTTTTTCTTAAAAAGCACAAAGGGAACAATGGAATCAGTACAGAAATTCTAGTTCTCAGTGTCATTTACACACATTGCTTGTAGATTTCCTAATGTAACTTCTCAGGGGAAATACCACAAAACAAACCATCGCATTTCTAGTCTGGATGACATCTGCGTATCCTCACAGTAAAGGCAACTTGCTGCAGGTTGACTAACTTGAAAAGCAAGAGCTGATCTTGACAACTGCAGGTTGTACTCAAAATCGAGTGTTCCCTTCTACTGCAAGAAAAAAGATTAGATAAGCATAGTTGCAATACTTGGCCACGTAACTGCTTATGTCATTTTGTGATGTGGTTTCAAACAAATGTTTGAGAAGCCATCTTTGAAGGGAAAACTGGGTTAATGAAGAATTTGTCAAATGTGTTAAAAGTAAATGGCATTTGGGGAAATAGTATGAACAAACTGACAGGATGGAGGAGAGAAGAGGTTTGACTCCCAGAGTCTTCTGTGTATCGACTGGTGCCGTGCTGTTGTGTAGCAGGTTGAATGCCTGTTTTTTTCCTTTCATCTTTTCTTCCTACTGAGTGCACAAATTAATTCAGAAGATTAATGACTGTCTGGCTGTTCCCTTGCAAATCATTCATTATTACTTAATTAAAAGTCACAAAGCTTTTCAGCAATGCATGATGTTATCATCTACTCCAAATTTAACCTCTAATATTTAGATATGTGTCGTCTTTAATTTGTTTTGCAGGAGGCTGCCAAATATGAAAAGAAAGTGATGGTGCTGGACTTTGTCACACCTACACCTCTGGGAAACTCATGGGGTAAATTTCTCTTTATTGCAAACCTGTTACAAAGGAGCTTTACTCAGAGACACTGATTCTCCTTAGAGATCTGCCTCACTGATGTGAAAAACACTTTCTGTTCTTTCCTCTTAGGTCTTGGAGGAACATGTGTAAATGTGGGCTGTATACCTAAAAAATTGATGCACCAGGCAGCTTTACTGGGACAAGCCTTGCAAGATTCACGCAAATTTGGATGGCAGTTTACAGAAGAAGGTAAAGAAGGAGAACGTTTTTTTTCAGTTTTGTCATTTGTGCTGAAAATCCAGAGGTTCTTTTCACAATCAAGTGCTTGTTGCAATTAAGTGTGTGCTGACTTTAAGAATCTCAGGCAACTTCAGAGAGCTTACACATAAACTTAAGTGCTTTTCAAGTCTAAAGCCAAGGGTCTTACTGCCTTGCAGTGTTTGATCTGTTTATTCATAGCTGCTTCTGGTCATGTTAGTATTTGGTAGGATTGCTGTGTGAATAAAAGCAATAAGGTACTACTCCATTTCTGAGTGTAACACAACGTCTAAGAGAATAACTCAGAATGTCCTGTTAGAAACTTCCTCATAATTGCAGGCAAGGATTTCCTTTCCCTCAGTCTTTGTTGCTGCTACATAAGACGAGGAATTTTTCTTTACATTACCTCTAATGTGCATGGTATAGAATTGGAATTTGTTTAGGGTGTAATCCTCTAGTGGGGAATATGCAGAGGTGCCTCTCAGAGATGCATAGTCTTCATTTGTTGGGCAATGTCGCCTGCTCACAGCATGTGTCAATAGAAAACTATTGATAATGAAATAAGTCTAAATTTTCCATGTTTTAGGTCATACCTGTTCCACTGTGACCTCTCATGTTGTCTACGCTGATGTAATTCTTTGAATTTCAGTAGAGATACCCTGCAATAAAAAAGGAATAAGACAAAGGTGACTGAGTCATGAAAAAAATCTGAGAATACAAGGTTCGCTATGGAAAAAGAAGAACTCATAGACTGAAAGGTGAACCTTTCTCTTTTGTTTCTAACAGTCAAACACAACTGGATGACTATGACGGAATCTGTTCAGAATTACATCGGTTCACTGAACTGGGGCTATCGGGTTGCACTGAGAGAGAAGAACGTCACATATGAGAACGCATATGGAGAGTTTGTCGGGCCACACACAATTAAGGTACTCCCTAGACGTGTTTGCTGGGTCTTCCCATAGTACTTTCTGAATAGAAATGCTTTTCAAATAGAATGGTTTCTCCCTTGGTAGGACTGTGAAATACTCACTTTGAACTAATGCTTTGTCCACAGGCAACAAATAAAAGAGGAGTTGAGAAACTGTACACGGCTGAGAGGTTTCTCATTGCTACTGGTGAACGACCACGCTACCTGGGTATACCTGGAGACAAGGAATACTGCATTAGCAGGTAAAACCAGAGAGGAATATGAAGTCATTCACCATGTGTAAATGCTTCACTTGTAGGAGAAAGTGGTGAAGCATGAGCAGGGCTGCTTGCTTGCTGGTTTTCTTTCCCATGTGACTTTTTGTTAGGGAAAGTAAGCAGAGAAAAATAGCTACAGACAGATGTCAAGGTGCCAAAAATATGGGTGTCTAGTAGACACCACAGGACTGTGGGTGACTGGCTAGGATGGTTCTGTTTCTGACTGATAACAGCAGTAACTGAGAATACTGTGCATGTCCATCATAAAATTAATTCATCATCTCTGCCCCAGTTCCTGTTACACCCACTTCCTCCCTAGTCCTTATGGTCTTTCAATTCACATACTGAAGTTTTTTGGTAATGGAGAGCACAGTTTGCTTGGAAGAAATCTCCCTGCTCAAATGTCAAGGAATGGAGGAGTTGCAAAGCAGTTGATTTTGTAAAGCTGGTTGAAATGTATCTGTCTTCATGCGTTGGGGTAGTCTTGAAACTCAACCCAGTTTTCTTCCAGCTACTCAGTGAAGTGGATTCAACTTTTTGGGAAATCCTATTTCAGATGTCTGGTTAGTTGATAAGACCAAGCAATTTTAGCACAATTTTGACAAAAAAAAAAAAAAAGATGATATGCAGATGAAATGTGTTTTAATATCAGACTAACTTTTAAACAGAAGATTGGAATTTCAGGCTTGAAAACCTATGACGATGAAATAGATAACTGGCTTAATTCCGGTGAAGCCAAAACACCATGTTCTAATAAGTAGTAGTGAAATTAAAGGTGCCAGATAATATAGCCTGTAAAGTAGTGCTTTAAAATAACATTAAGGTGGAAGAGTCAGGAATGCCAGTGTTTAAAGACTGTCAAATTCAGTCAGGCTGTGTAATCTTCACTGGCTTCCCTGAGGGATAGGAACTATGATGTAGCCTTTCATTACACGATCACATTTTATTCCACCACAACATTTGTAGAGAGCATCTTTGTTTAGCCTTTGCAGTTGTTGGCTGAGAAAGAGACACTTATTTTAGATTTAAATCTTGGGAGAATTGCATTGCCAAACTCTGCCTAAGTCTCTGCTGAGCAAGCGTGGTGCCTCTATGAGTCCTGCTTCCTTAAGAAGCTCTGATTTTGTAGTCTAGGTCCAAAGGGTGGTAGAACTGACGTAGCTTGATGCAGCAGTTGAAAGAAATGCAAAGCAGGCAAATGAAGGTGTTTTCTACAATTTTGTGCTTTTATCTCTGCCTGCTACTGTGGTTTGCATTAATTTGTTTTATTGTCTGTGTATGTTTGGGACTTTGTATAATGTTTTAGCAAAAGAGTACATCTTCAAAGAAGTAAAGGTGATCTTTTTATCTTAAAGCTGAACCTCTTCCTCTTCCTTTTAGCTCTCAGGAGCTAAAATTTGCAGCAAAATATTTGAAGCAAGATTCAGAGAAAAAAAAACCCCACGCTGCCTTTTTTTAACAATTAGTCATAACCTTCTGTAAAAAAATCCTCAAAATTTTTGTGAAAATTCAGAATTTTCATACTCTTTTTTTGTGTGTGTGTAGTTCTAATAAGAACCTTTTAATCTGTCATGTACTGATCTTGTTCATCAGCTGAATTTCCATAAAATTAAGTTGTTAGTTTTTTTCAGTGAGCAGGGAGAGGCATGAAGTCCTATTCTTACAGAAGAAATTAGAAAAATATAAAGCACAATACAGTCTTCTGGTTGTCTCTGACTTTCTTTTCTTTTTTCCCTCTTTTCTTTTACAGTGATGATCTTTTCTCTCTGCCTTACTGTCCAGGGAAAACCCTGGTAGTTGGAGCTTCCTATGTTGCCTTGGAATGTGCAGGATTTCTGGCAGGTCTTGGATTAGATGTCACTGTAATGGTGAGATCCATTCTCTTACGAGGATTTGACCAGGATATGGCAAACAAAATTGGAGAATATATGGCAGAACACGGAATCACCTTTATTAGGGAGTTTGTGCCGATCAAGGTAGGCTCAAAGTGGTACATGACTACAATTCATTGCGATGTCATAATGTTTTAAGATGTAAATTATTTTAGTGAATACAAAAATTGGAATTTGCAATATGGGATCTGCTACGATATAGTATGGGTTAGTTTTTATTTTAACCTAAGTCCATGAATCACATGTAATTGAAAGGTACAATTTAGTCATAGTATTAAAATTTTGTCAGATTCCAGAAATCATTGGTTTTATCAGCATTAGATGGGTTAGTACATGTTACATTAAAAATGTTGTTACTCCTGCTCATCCTGGTCCTGCAAATATTGAATACACTTAAATTCAGCAGTTGTCCTGAAATCTGTGAAATTCCTTGCAGGCTCATAATTAAGCAGATACATAATTTCCTGTAAGATGAGGTTCAGTGCATCACAAATAGTAGTATTTTTCATTGCCAGTTCTCAAATTCTCAAATTTCTATCCAGAAAAGTAATTGGGCTTTATAAGTATCCATCTATATCCTTTACTTGGCAGAGTCCTTAAATACTTGCTCCGTTTTTGCTGAATTCAGTAGGAGTACTGGTGCAGCTAGTTATGTACATGTACAGGCAAATTCAGGTTGAAAAGCAGATTACATAAACTCTGGAGCTTTTCTAATGTAAAACTGCCTTATCGAAGACTTCAGAGGGTGCTAACAGTGTTTTTCTTAATGTTTTTTTAAATAATTAACACTTAATTATTATGAAATGGGAAATAACGTGTTAAGCAGTTTTCAATTTGACGTTAAACCAGCATGTTACCGAGTTCAACGCTTTTGGGATTAAAGCATTAAATCGAGTGAAGAGTGTTCATTTTCACCCTTAGCAATATCAAGAATAGCTTAAAAAACGCTCTTGCCAGTTACCACGCTGTGGATCTGACCCTCTCTCACAGAGTGTAAGATATATGCTGTGAGAAGTCAAAGTGTGATCTTTCAAGGAACTTTGGGTTTTGCGCTTGTTTGCGTTGTAGAAATCCCATGTTGTGTGAAAAGCAGGGATGGTTATCTAGCTTTTGTTACAGAAGTAGCTTTTTGTGGGCTGTTCTGGAGGATGTGAAGGGATGAAGTTGATCTTAGAAGAAACAGATCATTTCAACTAAATGGTGAGTGGTCTCCTCCAAATACATCCTGTGAAGAGGAGTCCATCACCCTACCCACAAAATGCACTTTTGTGTATTTTACCCTGCCCCTTCACTGCATGTCTTTGATTTCAGTGGGAATAAAACATTTGTCCCTGATTTTAGTTGAGTGTATCCTTAAACGTAAATTGCTGGATAGATTTTTTAGCAGGTCTTCTCATCTCTTTCAAACATTGTTTTTGAAGTTCTGTATGTTGTGCTTATTAAAACCCTTTTGGGGATGTTTGAAGACATTAGATGAATTATTATAAATAATTCTGCCTTTGAATAGGAGCAGTTTAACACAGTGATCCTTTAAAGTTGGTAGGATGACAAAGAATGTTTAAGTTTGTTTTTTTTTAAATAAAAAAGAGGAGGAAACCTTCATCAGCAATTTTACTTTTTCTGTCTTCGAATACTGAATATGATGTAATAACTAGGGCAGCTGTGGAAAAGTGCTTTTTCTTCTGTAGAATGAACACTAAAAATTTCCCAGAATGAAGTTGTGTTACACACGTACATCTCTCTTGTACATGGCGCCTTAGCTGGGAGCCTTGCTGTTCCTGGGAGGGTAAGGGAAGGACTGTAGCTGAAGATACCCTGCCCTTTCCTCACAGTCCAGTGAATATTAGTGAGGAAACCACATATGTAGCTTCAAAGTCCATTCACTTGTTTAGTTGATTTATTAGAGGAAAAAGGAGTGTTTGGAAAAAAAAGCCCACAGTCATATTGCTCTTATTGCTCTTTCTGCTTTTTTTTTTTTTTTTTCTGGTATATGGAGGAATGGGGTGTGGAAGGGGGAGGATTTTGGGTTTGGTTTTGTTTTAAAAAAAACTTTATTTTTTTATTACTCTGAATAAAGAGCACAGTTGCAAAAAGATTCACCTGTACTTTTTTTTTTTTTTTTTCTCCTTTGCTGGAATAGGCAGTAACCTGCTGCATTACTTGAGAGAGAGTGTGCAGCTGGATCCGTAGTTAAAACTAGGAATATTTATTTCAGTTGACTCTGGGGAACTCCAAAGAGGTTTTTTTCTTAAGACAGTGGTATTTTTAGTAGTAGTAATCAAAAATCTAGAGAAAGGTGAAAATATCTTTAGAATGAATGCTTCAATTTTAGGTCATGGTTGAACACTCATTTTCAGTGATAAGATATGTGGTGGGACAAAGACACGTTTGCATATATTTATTCGAAACTAAACCCTCCTCTTTTTTTTTTTTTCCTAATGTTGTAGGTTGAGCAGATTGAGGAAGGAGTTCCTGGAGTATTAAAAGTTACAGCCAAGTCCACAACGAGGAATGAAATAACTGAAGGGGAATACAATACTGTGAGTCCTGCCTATATACATAAAGAACATGAAATAGCCTTCCGTTTAATGTTACGATTTTGTGGGATGTTTTTATACATAGTTTAGATATTTTGAAATTATTTTTAATCATTACAATATGCTAATTGCACTCAGTCAACAGGTAATCAATGTGACAGAAGTCCCAGAATCCATGGGCATGAGTCCCATGTGCCTTACCAGATCCCTTGCATACTTTCAAAACCTGTTTTTTAGCTTGGGTATGTAGATAAACTTGGTCATGTGCAATCACTTGCAGGACTTTTCTCCAGTTGGATATTTGTCATAAACTACAAGTAATGATTTATAATAACTTTCACAGTAACTAAGCGTGTTCTGAAGTTAGCATAAAATAATAATCTCTGCAAGAGCTAAACAAACAGATGTCGTGTCTTCTCAAGACCTGTTGTTGATGCAGCATGTTCACAAAAACAACTAATGCCCTGTGGCAAGTCAGTCAGGGAACTTCATTACACGCTTAAACCGGTAAAATTGCAGTGTGCAGGTATGCCATTATATGTTTGATTGGCTGTTTCCATCACCCCTCACCCCACTCATTTTCTTAGGCCTTGATGCTGAAAGAAAAAAAAAAAAATTGTGGATAAAGTATGTGGAACTACACTGAATGCGTAAAGACAAGCATTTGCCAGCCTGGGATTTTAGACTGTGGTACTGTGTGCCAGTGACCTCATTTACCTGTGTAGTGCATCAGTCATCCCATAATAAGGTCATGCCTCAGTGCATCTGGAGGCTAGTATTATGAGAAAGTTTAACAATAACAACAGCGCTGTTGCACAGTGTTGCAATACTATTTTTCCTGGTCCGTAGTAGCGAAAGCTTTTGAGCTAGCAAATCAGTGCCCTCTTTTCATTAAGGAAACTTCTGATTTCTTATTGCTACTGCATCTTTCACTGAAATGCTGTCACTCCTCATAGAAGCTATGAGCTGTGTGTGATGCGTTTTAAGACTTTCAGCTCTGAAGATCTGGCATGCTTGGTCATCTAAAAGACTTGAAACAGATTTCAGATTCCTTCGGCACAGCTCTTACTGTCGTATGAGAGGCATTGTGTCGTTACCTGGGCAGCTGTCCAAGACTGGAAAGCACATGGCGCTTTTCCTTGTGATACTATAGGCTGGAACTTGTTTTGCTTGTTAAGGTAGCCAAGTTGATAGGGTGGGTAAGAGTTTGACTTGGTCTGTCCATCATTCTGAACAAATGTTCAAACAAATAATATTCAATAAATAATGTTCTTTGACAGTGACTTGGCTGAGAGTCTATATAAGTAAATTATATTTTCTGATCAAAACAAAGATTATTTTATTTGCCTAAGCATCTGAGTTTCCTTGCTGAAGAGCCCTTTGCTTGTGGAGCATTCTGGGTTCATGTGCTCTGGTAGGGATGTGGTATAACAATTTGGTATAAAAGTGCAAGGAAATAAAGAATCTGACCCTACCTGATTTGTTTAGAATGCTCTTGAGTTTTTTTTCCAGGGAAAGCTATTTGACTATATTTAATCTTATCATTAAACCTGATATTGTTAGGTCATGGTGATGGTGTAGCTTGTCTTGAACTCTGTGAAAGTACAACAGGTAACAAACGTGATCATCTTAATGTGACCAAGCCCTAGCTACTAATCCTCGGTATATAATGAAAAGAATAGATAAGCACATGCAGATGCACTTTCAAGGTTTTAAAAAATCAGTCACATGTACATTGCTGTTTTGCAGGTGTTGCTAGCAATCGGAAGAGATGCATGCACAAGAAACATTGGTTTGGACAAAGTTGGAGTGAAGATCAATGAAGAGTAAGGACCAATGTCTGTACACCACTGACTAGTGAGCTTGTGTCATTTACTATTGCAATGGTAGTGGTGCATGAACCTTTCAACGCTTTGAGGAGAAACTTGTTTCCTGCTTGGATGGGAGACTGTGGAGCAGATAGCTGCATTTTCGCCCATAGTACTGCCACGTTTGCTTTTTTGATACCGATATGTCAGTTCCTAGATCTTAGGAGTCAAAAGCATTTGTTCCATTCTGTTCACAGGTCAGTCTCAGCTTCTTCCAGAGACTGGGTGTTCTAGTATGGCGGTTGTTCCTTGTACTCTTATTCTCGTCTCCTTTTTTTTCTCTTTACCACCTCTTGGGGCAGAGATCTGCTTGTTCATACAGGCTTTTAGTTTGGTGGGTTTAAATTTTTAATATAAATGCCACTATATGTTTATTTTGAAATACAAGGTCAAAGTAGCATTTTTTAAACTCACAGTTGGAGTTGGTGATGTGTTTTAGTTTTTGAAGGAGTTTATCTCTTTCTTTAGAGCAACCCTTGGGAACAATCTGTCTCCTGTAGAGGAACGTTTTGTGTTTAATGTAGTGAGGTCATTGCACCAGGGAGTGGACCTATCAGTAACATTTTTAATATTGGTAACTAAAACATCTTCGAGGCATATGAGACCTAGACAATGTTCCCTTTGAAGAAAAGACACAGGACCAAGAACTTGACTTGGTAGTCTATGGAAAAACAGTGCAGAGGGCAGTTCATATATGAATGCAGTGACTGATGTTGCTGAAGGGGACTGTTGGCGATGTTCTAAATAGTAAGTGGAAATTTTGGTCCGCTCAAAACTGGCAGACCCATGTTGTCTTGTAGAGCAGTACACATCTTTCTGACATCAGGACACCTATTACTAGCTTAATAGAATGAACTATAAAATTATTAACTTAAATGATATATTTGTTAACAAGACTAAAATTGAGGAAGTTGGATTTTAATAAGGAAATCACCACTGGGCCCTCAAGTAACTGTGTTTCTATGCCTTTCTGATGAGGTTTCCCTGTTACATATGTTTCCTGCATTGATTACTGCACTATCTCATTGATCAATGAAGTGGGAAATATTGATAATTTAAATCTTCCATTGGCCTGGTACATTTGTAGCTAAAAAGCTTGCTGGCTGTTCCTTAAGTAGAGTGCCTAAGAGCTTGACCTATCCCTGACTGAAGAGTAAGTTTATAGAAACTGCTTCAGCCACTGGACTGGAATTTCAGTAGTGGAGAAATTCTTTTGTCCTACAGCTTGAGTGGGAGAATGTCTCTTCCTGTCATTTCTCCAGGTTGCCAGTACACAGCTCAGTGGTTAGTAGAGGGTGTTTGAGGAAAGGATTTATGCTGCACCAAAGAATTGATTCAGGAGGTGAATCACAACTTCACGGGCTACCTCTTTATCCAGTATATAAATTCCTGTAGTTTTGGTCAAATTTGCACTACTTTACATTCTTGCCCAAGATTGTGAGATTGTGAATGTGACTTCTTTCCCTCATACTTCAAATATGTGTCTTTCTCTTAAAGCTAAAGGGCCTAACTCCTGCAAGGTTATTTACACCTCCAGTCTTCACATCAGAATGGTTAGATCTTTTTTTAACTTGTTAATTCAAATTGCAGAACAGGAAAAATTCCTGTCAACGATGAGGAGCAAACAAACGTGCCGTATATCTATGCTGTTGGAGATATACTGCAGGATAAGCTGGAACTCACACCAGTGGCAATCCAGGCAGGAAGATTATTAGTTCGAAGGCTTTATGCTGGGGCAACCAGTAAGGTAAGGAACCAGTTGCCACAAAACACTGTCATTGCTCTACTTCTAAGTGCATAGTGCAAGTCTGTTTATGGAAAACTCAGCAGGCTTTTAAGGATTAGCTTTGATGATCGCTTTAATTTTTCACTTGCAAAGATATTACTGCAGATATGTTCTGCTAATTGTGTAGGATTAAATTAATACTTTATGGATTAAGCAGTAGTCTCTTTTTTTTTCCTATTAAAAGATTTTATTTTTCTCTCAGAGTATAATAATAATAAAATCAACTGAGATAATTTAACTTGTTTTCAACTCTACCGCCTTCCCTAAAAGTCCTCAATCTTTCCCGTCTCATTAAATGCTTTAGCTCTAATTCATAGGCAGTTTACTAAAGCTACCTATGATCCCTAAGTGTAAAAGGGGTTTGTGATGCTTTTCATTTCCAACATTATTTCCATTAGTTTTTTCACTTCTCATCCTTACATTTTCAATGTAGTACTGTAATTCTGCTTGTAATTGAATAAAGTCACAAAGGAAGATCAAATGTACCAACAAGTCAGCATGTATTCATACCTGAGATGTTGAGTTCATCAATTCAGTGTTTACTTGTCATACTATTGCAACTGTAGGTCTCAGTCAAGTTATGCTAGTCCAAATAGCAGTAACATGGGTACTCATTTACACCTTGTCTTTAAAGCAGGAGGAAGAGGGAGTGCCTTTAAAGAGCTTTTATCCAAGCACCATGGATGTGGGTGCTTGTCTCACTTTCATAACCATAGGGCATAAGCATAAAGGTTTTTCTCTTTCAGAACCTGCTGTATTCATATCAAGTTCAGCTGTCGGTCAGATTTAGAGCTTGATTGAGTTGTTTATTTTAGGTTGGCAGGTATTGCAGTAGCAGAATCCTGCATCAACGTGCATAGTGTCATTACATCAGCCAGGCAAAGTTTACGAAAAACATAGCTGGAGCCAGAATTTTTTTCTTGCTGCAATACTATGGATATGTCTTAATTTACATTTACATTTTATGCCCGATAACTGTCTCACTAGGTATGAAAATCCTTAGGCTGCCAAAGAAAGCATCATCTCTTTCAGTGAATCCAAGAAATAAGTAGCTACTTAGATGGGAACCTGGCTTACATTGCTGTTGCAACAAAATCCAGAAAGGGTGATTTGTATGAAACACAGTGAAGTGTTACGGACGGGTGGGGAAAGGATGGTAAGCAGCCTCTTAGTTGATCCCCAGTCACACAGGAAATTAATTGAAATCTGTAGAAATTAAAATTACTAGAAATGAAATAGAGCTGACCAGCCTGCTAGTCTGCTGTGGCAGAATGACTGACCTGGTGGATATGAGGAGCGAGGTGGGGGGGCGGGGAGGGGGAGGATGTTGTTTACTTTGTCTCTAGTAAAGGCTTTTGACACTGTCTCCCATAACGTTCTCATAGACAAACGGATGAAGTACAGGCTAGATAAGTGGGCGGTGAGGTGGATTGAAAACCAGCTCGGAATTGAAAACTAAACTGCCAGGCTTAACGGGCTGTGACCAGCGTTGCAAAGACCAGCTGGAGGCCAGTCACTAGTGGCGTGCCACAGGGTTGGATACTCGGTCTGGCACTGTTTAATATCTTCATTAATGATCTGGATGATGAGACAGAGTGCACCCTCAGCAAGTTTGCAGATGATACAAAACTGGGAGGAAGTGACTGATGCACCCAATGATTGTGCTGTCACTCAGAGGGACCTCATCAGGCTCGAGAAATGGGCTGACCGGAATCTCATAAAGTTCAGTGAGGAGAAGTGCTAAGTCCTGCACCCAGGGAGGTGTAACCCCATGCACCAGCACAGCCTGGGGAACCAGCAGCTGGAAAACAGCTGTGCAGAGAAATCCTCGCGGGATCTGGAGGACAAGTTGACCCTGTAATGTGCAATATATGCTCACGGTAAAGAAGACCAGAGACATCCTGGGCTACATCTTTGGATGCGTCCTGGCAGAGCGTTGCCAGCAGGTGGAGGAAAGTGACCTTTTCCCCTCCACTTAGCCCTGGTGAGACAGGTTTGGATTTTGTGTCCAGTTTTGGGCTCCCCAGTGCAAGAAGGACAAGACAAGTCCAGCAAAGGGCCATGACTGTGATTAAGGGACTGGAGCATCTGGAACATGAGAAGAGTCTGAGACAGCTGGGAGTTTTTATACCCTGCAGAAGAGATGGCTTGGGGGGCGCTTATATCAATTTGTCTTTATACCTGGTGGTAGAGAGTAAAGAAGATGGAGCCAGACTCTTTTCAGTGGTAAAGTGCAAGGACAAGAGGCAATGGATTCAAACTGAAACATAGAAAAATTCCATTTAAACATAAAAGTAAACTTCTTTACAGCAAGGGTGGTTAGGCCCGGAGAGGGAACCTCTAAAACACTGTAAAGCCCCACTGAAGTCAAGGGTTAGTGTTTGTCTCTCATGGTATGTGATTAAGTGCACAGTATCAGCTCTAGTTCTGTCTGTCCCCCCACATGGCTGTAGTTCATATCTTTAGTTCTTTGGCATCACCTAGGCCACAGGTGATGAAAAAGATGATGGGTTTTGATGGTGGTGTTGTCTTCGCAGCACTCCCATCTAAAAATAGCATGCTTTGTAGAAGCAGTTGAACAGTCTACTTTTTATCTGGTTTAAAAATGTACCAGACCTTTGATCTGGTACATTTTTAAAACAGGGCACTGAATTTCCTCTTCCTTTTAATCTATGCATGTTAATGTCAGCATGGCTTTAAGTTGTTGTTCTGTTTTTGCTCTAGTTAATGCCTCTGAGAGGGACAACACCAAAACTGTATTTTAATTTAAAACAATTTTTTAATTAAAAAAAAAAGAGTAGCTTTCAGAATTCTGAATAATCCAACTTTTCTTCCTGTCTGAATTTCAGACGGCTGAGTTTTAGTCATTGTGCTGGTTTTACTACTGATATTACATGTTGTTTTTATTTGTTTTGAATGCCACACAGTGTGACTATGTGAATGTTCCAACCACTGTATTCACTCCTTTGGAGTACGGAGCCTGTGGGTATTCTGAAGAGGCTGCGGTAGAGAAGTTTGGGGAGGAAAACATAGAGGTAAATGCCTTAGTTTCATCTGGATTTTAAGTTCTCAATTTGTAATTTAAAATAGTGTTAAGAGTCAATTAAAATGGCATTCTGTGTTCTGATGTAAGGGCAGGAGGTGACTAGGTACATTTTTGTCTTCCTTGGCAGTTCCTAGACATGTTATAAAAACAGTCCCCAATTCCGATAGCTCTAGTTGCAAATATGTTCTATTTTTAGTAAACAGGGCTTGAAGGTGGAATATTTGGTTAAAAAAGAAAAAAGTTTCTTTGTGTCTGCAAATACTTCAGGATAAATTAAAGCTGCTTGTGTGTTGGAAGCAATACATTGGTTTTAATGTCCAAGTCAAGCTTTTTGTAGTTACAGTGTGGCAAATTCCTTGCCATGGTGGTTTTAGTTTATAAAGCCAAATGTTATGCTCATTTTTCCTGTTTATTTTGACTGTGCAAAGAGGTATGTGCTTAATTTTACTCACAGGAGTGATGCCTTCTCATTCTCTGGGGTTGCTGGTCAAGAGTGAAATTAGATACATGTAAGCACTTAGTGCCTAAGGCTGTTCTTACAAAATACTGTACAGACCATGTTACAGAAAGCATGAGGGGAGGGGGTCTGACAATAAACTGAACTTTTATTTCCCACGAAGATGACCTGAGGAGCATTATTTGGTGAAAGAAGCAGGTAAGTGGTGGCTCATAAAGTTGAGAACTTGTCTCCCTCTTAGCTTTGTCAGTTATGTTTTTTGACTTGAACTGTGGAGAAAATAAGTAAATGTGACTTAAAATGGCAGTGTGTCAAGTACCGTTAACTTGACTATAGGGCAGGGGTTTAAATTCTGTTCTCCCACAAAGTTTGTATATACACAGTCAAATTTTTGTTAATGAGTCAAATTCTTGCTGTTACATTTGTAACATTGGACTTTTCTTTGTGGAAAATACACTTTACATTTTCAAAGCCATTTTTGAAAATATGCATCCAGAATCATTTGTATTGTGGCCAAGGCCTAATTTAGTTTATTCTGACCTCTCTATCATGTCACCATGTTGGCTTTTGCAAGCTTTGGTAGAGTTATTGAGTTGCATCTGTCATTCAGACCTGTTAGATTTCAATTTCAGACAGCAATGCTTAAAAATGCTTTATAGGCCCATTAATATGGAAAAAATATTGAGCTGTCTCTCAGTTTGTGAAGGGATGTATTTTTACTGGAGTTGTGATCAATTAAAAACTTCTTTCAATTAGTAGTCAGTTTGAGGTTGTCTTGTAATGGGAGTTCTTGAGAGTTCTGGATAGAACTGTGCCTCAAAACACCGTGTCATTTTCTGAAATACATACTGTACAGGTGAGTGAGCAACTTTGTCTGCAGTTCGGAATCGGTCCAGTGATGTTGACTGGCACAGACAAAAGAATATGGATTTGGTTTTGTTTGTTGTTTTTTTTTAAAATGTACTTTGCGTTTTGCAGTGATACATAATCTAAGAGAGCATGCAAAAAGCGTGCCCTCATCTCTCCTAAACCCAGACTCTGAAGCTATTATTTCCTCCGTTTTTCTGTTCTGAGAAATATTTTTGCCTTCATCCTGAGTAGACTCAGAGACAATACAGCCTTCCGTGAGAGACGCTTGTATTGGTCTAGTTTAATGACAGTGGGGTGAACTGCATCCTGGAAGTGTAATTAATACACTTATGGCTCCTTTTTTTTTTTGTAATTATTGGATGACTCTAGTGCTTGTTTTGTAGAGGCTTCATTCTTTGGCATTCTTCAAGAGGAAGGAGTTTCACCTTGATTTCGAGTGTTCCAAATTCCACATGCGTGGCTGATCACTAATGAAGAGTTATTAGTTATCGGTTTGTCCTTGTGCTGCATCACAATTGTTGGAAGTTTTCACATGTGTGATTTCAGCAACTGCAGTCAGTAGTAAAGTTCTGCCTTTGAAGGTAGACGAGGCAAGTTTAAGATAATCTGGCAGGTTTTGGAAGATCGTGCTCTCTGCTGTGAAATTACACAACTTTTTTTTTTTTTTAACCTGTGTTGTATTTCCAGGTGTACCATAGTCATTTCTGGCCACTGGAATGGACTGTGCCATCCAGAGACAACAACAAATGCTATGCGAAGATAATTTGCAATATTCAAGATAATGTAAGTGCATCTTTCCTTACAGGGAATACAGCAGCCATATGTTCATTATAGGGACCATTGATACTGCAGCTATAAATAGGTTATTTTTAACAAATTAAAAATCAATTTAAATTTTTCTACCTTTTGAAATTTAATAAATATTAATAGTGATGCAATACTTTTGTTTATGCAAAAATGGCCCTCAGTAAAACAGAAAATTCTGTCATTGCCGTTGGTATATGGTGGTACTTCAAATATGTGGAATAGGAGTTAGAGATCTCTAAGACTGTTTATCAGTTTTGAAAAGTGAACGAATCAATGCATGTAAAAATGATTGTAAGTCTTATGTGTTTATCTTATGCTCCCCTCCCCAAACTGAGACATCCTTTTCTGAGAGGTTCTACTCTCTGAAATTGAGGTTACTCAGAAACCATCACAACTTGTAACCTCTGCAAATCCACATGCGTCTTATATAAAACTCCTCAGCTCATTCTAACAGGATTAATGTATCTTGCCCGCACAAATCTCATTTAGAGTGATAATGTCAGGATTATCGTTGGACTAGGTTAAAACTCCCTGGCTATGGAAATGTACAATACCTGCAGAAGCACAAGCAAAATTACTAGGTGGTCAAAAGAATTGGTGTTTCCCCCTCTGAATCTGTTTAATAAAAATTTAGTTGATTTTAGTAATACGAATTATTATGAAAAATAGTAGGCTTTAAAGATGTATTCTTGTTAAGATAGTGGCATGGAGTTGTCAGCCCTAATAACATTTTGGATCTACTTTATCTGTTTTCTTTTATCATCAGACAGAGGTTTCTCTTACTGCAGTGTTTCCAAGCATCACATCACCATTTTGTAAAATTTGGAAACCTGTATGGTTTTGTCCCTCTCTTTCTGGAGGAGTTTGCACTAGTGTGGAAACTATTCTAGAACCTATGGTTGTGTTCCTAATCCAAAGTTACTTAAGGAAATGAAAAGGTTTAATGGTGTTTTAAAGTGTTTCATTAATTTGTTTCCATTTCTTGTCCTGAAAATTGGGAACGTGTTTAAACATGTAGAGGTAGAGCTGAAAGTTAGCCTGGATGAAAAATTTGTTCAGTAACTATTTAAAACTTTAAAAGTAGTTACCCCACTTTTTTTACTATAGTTCTATTTTTACATAAGTACATATTTTTAAAGGAAAATAAGGATAATTCCATTTGAGTGATTACCTAATTATAGCTTTTCTAGTTTAAATAAATCCTGTGGTAAATCTCAGTCCTCGGGCTTACTGAAAGAAAAGTAACCTTTCAGTGTACTGAGTATCCACAATCCCTTATATGTCATATTTAGCAAGAGGAGCAGGTAACTTTTGATACCCAACTGGGCTACATCTGTGCTCAGCAACATCTGATTAATGCCCTGAAAGCCACTGAAGCCCACAGCAGTTGGCATTTGCTAAAGACTACTTGCTTTTCTTAGAGAAACAAGCTTTTCTTGAAGAAAAGCAGGTCAAGTCAATATTTCTGTTGATTGTTTGCTGAGGATATATGTGCAGTTTGATGTATTTTGCAATTGAACAGTAGTATAGATGTGAAAAGTGTGGAGTAATAGTATCTTCCTTGTAACTGGATGTCTTTCAGTTTGTTTTGCCAGTCTCTAGGTATATTCTCTCCCAAAGGCAGCGAACACTGCAACAAGAGTAGTCGTCGGTTTAGCTACAGTGCATCTCTTGCTACATCTGTTAGCCAAACTTTTAGCTTCTGGCCCTTTCCTGTAAACAACTATCAAACTGAATTTTTTTTAATAGATACACACCGTATGCTCACCCAGCATAGGCCCTGATGTTGCAAACTTTTGTGAAAGGCGTTCGTCTTTGCGTAGGCAAGCAGTCTGTTGAAACGAGTGGAACAGCTTGCCTGAATAAAATTTAAATGCATGTTTGCAATTTGGACATACACCACAATCAAACACAGATCATGATGGTGTATGCTGCTGATGTGAACAGCGGACTCCTGCACAAAACTTCGTAAGGAAGCTGATTCTTGAGTTCCTAGTTGAATCTTTTTCTCTTTTTGGAGAGAGAACAAAATTATACCGACTATCTCCCATCTGTTGGTGCTAATGATAGTTCACATTTGCGTGGTTATGTTAATTTGTGGTATGTTTTGTGAACTGATGAAATTACATACTTGGAGTAAGAAAACCTTACACGTTATCTAAGAACTGCTTGCATTTGGTTATCTTTGGTATTTAGGAGAGAGTCATTGGTTTCCACGTCCTTGGTCCAAATGCTGGAGAAGTCACCCAAGGGTTTGCAGCTGCTATTAAATGTGGGATAACAAAAGAACAGCTGGACAGCACCATAGGAATTCATCCCGTCTGTGCAGAGGTTTGTATATGGCGTCACCTCATATCTCAGCTTTCGTAGTGGTCTAGGGTAAAGTGTTGGAAATCTGCGTAGCAGAGCTCTATTAAAGAGATCTGAATGTGGGGGAAGTAGGGGAGAGGAAAGGACAGGAAATGATCTGGTTTTAATATTTAGAAATCTAGCATTTAAGAGTAATCTGGGATTGTTTTTTTTTAGTGTGGTAATTTGTGAAACGTTTAGTCTCCCCTAATCTAGTGCTCCCTCTACTGGGAAGTAAAGAATTTTCCTCCCACTCAAAGATCCATTTACGAAGGCTTCAAATATTGCTAAAGTGTTTGTCAAAGCTAGTATTTTTCTAGATAGATGTACTTAAGATTGGCTTATAAACTGGTGCTATGGAAGGGGACCAGCTACATGACAATTATTTCTATTAAATTCTACCCTTCTAAGGATCTGTCCTTTAGTCTCTAGGACTTCACTTTTGAAGTGAAGTTGAAACACAACCACTTTTTTCTTGCGTTTGTCTCGCTGTTCCTCTTTAAGGAAGAGCTTCATTTTCTCTAGTGGCTGGGAGACAGCTCCTCCCAGGTACAAATCAGAGATGCTCCTCTGATTTTAGTAGTATTAGGACCAGTTACATGAGCTGAGGATGCCTGCAAACACTGTGTATCACCTTTGTAGGTCCTTGTACAGAATCTGTTTTCTTACCTGCATGTGTTAGCTACAAAATTTAGTAGAGAGCGTCAGGATGGTCATCTGCAGAAGTGAAGAACTCTTCTCTTGTTCTGTGTTTCCAGTGATACAGTATAAGCAATATAATATGTGCTCCGTTAATGGAATGAACTGCTAAGAATCTGAACCGTCTTCAAAGCATCCACAATACAGATTCTGTTTTTTTTTTTTCTGTAGTGTCATCTAATGGTGTTCTTGGAAGTCCTTGAAGAGGGAGGGGTAGGAGGTCCTTATCTTACCAGGGGCCTCGTGGAGGGGGAGCTCTGAGGGAGGCATTCAAACCTGTGAACTCAAGCGGGATATTAGCATATGCAGTGTGAAGAGAGGATGATAGTCATAATTTATTCTGGACATCTGAGCTGCTAAAATTGAAACTGAATAGAATGATGATTGGACATAATTTAGGGAGGTAATTTCAGATAATCATATTTGTTTGAGCGGGGGAGGAAGAAATTGGCTCAGGAGAAATACACTATTTAAAAGCTCCAGGGAACAGCAACCATTTTTAGTGCCAGTCTTCAAAAGGTTTTCGTATGCCTGTTACTTAATTTAATCTCTTCAGCAGTAAACAAAAATCAAAGTGCAAGATGGTACTCTTTGATTAAAAAAATGCTTCAAAATTGTTTGGAATTTGTGAGGACTGTGCGTATCTGGATGAATAGAATGATGGATGATACTGGCGTTATTTTTGTCTTACATCCATGTAAAAACTAAGGAAAAGAAAGTCTGATCTAAGCAGCAGGGTCAAATGCTGAAATCTTCACTGGCATTGGTACTAATTCCTTCCTCGGAGAGTCTCCTGTGAGACAAGGTGCTACTCGGCTTGAAGAAGACTGTAAGACTGAGAGTCCCATTTCTCACTGCTTACAAATTAGAGCCAGATTTCGCTTCTGTTATTTGAGCAGCTTTTTATTCTGCAGAAAGCCTGAACTCTGAATGGAATTTCTTGCAAAGGAAAGTACAAATAAGTGTGAGCACAGATCGGTAGGACCTCAGCCTTGCAGAGAATTGCCTCTCAGCCTAGACTGTACTCCACTGCGTGAAATACAGCCGTGAATAATCGAGCATCTGTGGTGAAGAGAAAATGTCTTCTGAATGCTGGCATGATTCTTCGAGTTAGTTAATGATGGCTTTTCAGGCATTGGACCTAAGGTTTTGTCTTTGCTCAAATAACTAACAAGTTCTGTCAAAAAAATTCATGTTTCCAGTAATTATCAAATGACCCCCAGCTGGCTTACTGGAGGTAGGGAGCTGTGTGGTCCCCGCAGCCATTGGAACTGGCTAGCACACCCAGAGCTTGCGGTTGGGCTGAGAAGAAAACAGATAAATTCTGTGCTTTTTAATCTTTGTCTTTCAAAGTGAAATAACAATAAATATTGTCACTCTGTGGATCAGAGCTGAAGAGTTAGAAACCCTGTCTCAAGCCATGCACTATAGTTGAAATATATGGCTGTTCTTTGGCCATATGTGTTAGGCATGTGTTTGTCTTCCTGATTTGTGCGTAATGCTTTGCAGGCTTCTAGAAAGTGGAAGAGGTATATCATTTATTGATGTTGTTCTCTAAAGGGCTGCTAGCAGCCTTAATGCAGCAAGGCTTCTACTTAGAGAACTGTAGGGCTTTCAGGTTCCCATTATCTGTAGATACTTCAGTGTTATTTGCATAATTGAAATGCGTATATACGTTATTCTGTGCTGAGTTTATTCTTCCTGAGAGATGGCTTTGATGATAGCTAATTATTGCAACTTTGAACCATTTAGATAGAAGTGGTTTTGATTTCCTTTTTTCCTTTCTATATTACATCTATGCAAAACTATGCAATTATTTGCATAGTAAAGTTCTAATATTAAACAAGGTTTTGTAGAATTTTTATTCTTGAATCTTGATACCTTTTAATTTTACAATAATTATTCTCAAAATTGTTGTTTTCTTTGATGTGACTTGAAAGCACTAAAGATTGGACTTTTTCAAACTAGATTTACTAAGTGTTTCTTAGCTATTGTCCGGAGGATACAAATCCCAGACATAATACCTACATTAGCAACCAATTCCACATTTCTATAATATCTGGAAAGGTACAGAGGCAACATACATGTTGTCTGCAAATGTTGTAGCCTTGAGTTAACTTCACTTTCCGAACAAAGAAAAGTTCTCTTTGAGCCATAAAGACACTCATTCATTAGGTGTGCAGACCGGAGTTTATTACTGCTGAGCTCGTTGCCACTGTGAAAACTTAGGAGCATTAAGACAAAATGGGATAGGAAGTTGTGTGGTTTCCTTAATTCTTTCTTTTCCACTGTAAAAGGAAGACCATAAGGTAAATGAAGAGAACAAAGGATATTTGTATCCATGGATGCTATTTAGTGGCAAGGATTTAAAATGTATGGTTTTCATTATTACTTTAAGAAACTGGTGTAGTTTTGAGCATTATGCACAAGTTGATCTTCTAGAAGAGAAAATTCATTCTAGCCATATTAAAATTTGTCTTTTTTTCTTTCCCTGAAGATATTCACCACTCTGTCCGTGACTAAGCGTTCTGGTGAAAGTATCCTTCAGAGTGGATGCTGAGGTTAAAGACCCCCATTGTTGTTATTGCCAGAGACTGGCTTTCATCGCAGTGTCTGACTTGTGCAATTCAGAAGAAAGGTTTGGGGAGAAGTCATCCTCGGTCGTCTGCAGAAACGTGTAGCTCTCAACCAGAGCGTTCCCTCAAGCGAAGGAGAAGAGCGCTGTGGGAGTTGTCACTTGCGGTGATGGGCTGGCAATTAGCAACGCAATGGGAATATTGACTATGGGGCTGTTGCTTAGCAGGGCATTTAACGAATGCTTTCATGAAGTCATAGCCTGCAACCTGCATTGTCTGGTGGGCAGTGATGGAAGACTGCTAGCACAGCTGGACAACAACCGTTTTGTTTTGGGTTTATTCCTCTCTAGTTTCTTACCTCAACAAAGAACTTCGGAACTCAAGAGAATTACCACAAGTTCAGATGATTGCGTAGTGCCCCTGTGTACTCGGTTGTAACACGGGAATTGCAAGGTCCCCTCACGAGCGTGCGTTTTACCAGCTCACATGCCTATGGAGGGGAAGTTGCGTCTTCATGTTTGATCACGAGGAAGAAGATATCCTTGGAAAAAGGTTTAGTACCATGTAGAATAACGTATTTCTTTCTTGGCTTCCAAACTGACTCTGTTGTGACTTTTTATTTTAGATAAACTTACTTACGAAAACATTCTCCTTGGTGAGAAGGGAAAATACTTTTTATTAAGGCCTTGTTATACCGAAAGGTGGGTTTTTTCCCTGACGGTAACAACCATGATATAACACAGATGTGATCTTCTTAGCTTTATCTTGCAGCTTATGTGATTATAATTAATCCAGTTTGGAACTGAGAGAGTTCCAATGTGGAATGAATTATACTTCCAAGAGCTCAGCTCTGAAATTCATTGAATTTGAATAAATTCTTGCTTTTCAGGTGAGCTATCGTATGCTGCACCATTTCGGATATGAATTGGCCACTTCGAACCACTTTGACTTTCCTTCAGATTAGGGGGCCTGTAGAATAAAAAACCAAAACCAAACAACCAAAGAACCGCCACCCCCAAAACAAACAAGCAAACACCTCCAAAAACCAATAGTGAAAAATATTCTGTGTAGATATGATCTAAAAGCTGTATTTGTTTCCATGTATGCTTTGTTTTATATTTAATTAAGAAAACAATACTTTTAAAACAGAGGTTTCCATGGAAGAATAACAAATGTACTTTCTTGAATGCTCCTCCTATGTTGGATAAACTGCATACGTATTTACCAAGAAATGGTAAAAATGTCTCTTTGTAATGGAAATGAATGTGCTTTTTGATCTGTTTTTTACATTTCCCACTGTTTTAGCAGAAAGATTCAGTTTACTTTTATTAAGTGGTTCTGGAGAGTTTAGTAGTGCTGTGTGAATAGGGGGTAAATTCTCAAGCTCTCTGGGCAAAATGCCTTATTATGCCTAAATTTCTACCCAGTATGAAATTCATGTATTTCTACTGAGATTTACAGAGTAATGTTGTAAGCTATTTTTATAAACACATACATCATGGAGGGATTTTTAAATGTTTTGTATGGTATCAAGAGTGGTTTGTGGTGGTATTTTTCTGGCCAGTTTATTAAATAAATGGATAATTTGCACAAACAGATTGTTTTGCAAACGTTTTGATGCCTCTTCCAAGCAAAGAAACCAGGTGAGACAGCAAGACAACGTTTTTTTTAGAGGCCAGAAGAGGGCACCTTGATAAACCCAGCTGTGATTTGTTTCAGTCTTTTGAGTTTTGAAGGTAGCCATTTCCCAGAGAAACAGGGCTTGGGGCTATTTTATGTGCATTTTTTTTTTGCATGTTAAACGTATGAGAAGAACATACTTAAAAATAAAGAATGAATTAGGAAATCATCCTTCCAGTGTTTACACTAGTTGCCATCTGTATAATTTCTGAAAAGCCAGGAGTACAGGCTCCTGAGCTGTTCAGCAGTGTAGCTGTTCATGTTCAAGCACAGTCATAGCAGCACTATTTTCAAACAAGTGTATAAGGAAGTCACATCCTGGAGCGCAGGGAATAAAAACATATATGAGCTTGGCTTTGCAAGATTGGACCCACATGTATCTGTTCCTGAGGGTCATGGCATCATTAATAATGTGCATTTTTACCCTAGTGACTTTAGAATTCAGTATTTGCTAATTACTTTTATTTTTACTTTGAATTTAAAACTGGGAAGCTTCTTTTTTGTAGGGCTTTTACTTTTCTTTCTCCAGAAGGAAAACATTTCCTGGTGTGTATTTCTGTGTCATCTGTGCATGACGGTAGAGATAGATAATACATGATAGCATCACATGAGTATGTATTAAATGTTAAAGCAAGGTATTTAATGTTTATGTCAAATTAAACATACGTTTGGTAATGCATGCTTTGGAAGTATATACTAGAAAATGTAATAAGGTAAATGGTACTTATATTCAGCTCATATTCACTAGTTATTAACATATTTTTGGGGCACTTTTACCAGAGTGTAAGTGCGAATCATCTTAAGGTATTACAGATAAAAACGCAGACAGCAAATTTCACTAACTTCAGCAGGGAATTAGCAGAGTTCCACTGACAGCTCCAAGAATTACTACTTTTTTTTTTTACTTTTTTTTTTTAAGCATGCCCACCCCAGCTGATCATCCCCTTTTACTCCCCTCCCCTTGGTGTCAGTTGTTGGCACAATCCTAACTTTCCTCTAAGTCTCCTATTTAAACTTGTGTCTTCCCGTCCCTCCTTCAAGACCTGCCACCTGCCCAGAGTCCCAGTACAGGAAGATCTCCAGAGACGTACGATGGGGCAGGACCAGTTTCAGAGGAGGTGGATCTCCTGAAGATGTCATGGACGCTGGAGGTTTCGTGGTAGGGTCGGTGTCTTGCTGTGTCTCGTGGGAAGACGTTGCACTTGCGAAGCCTGCTAACGACCGTGTCTCTGGCTGCGCCGCAACGGCGCATCCCTCTAGCTCAGCGATGCCACGTGGCAGCTGGTGGGTGACTGTAGGAGAAGAGCCGTGGCTGTGTGCTGCTGGTGCATGCCGTGCCAACGCAAGGGTGTGAAGGGACCAGATGGATGAGCCTTTTTCGTAAGCCTGGATAGACTCCTTTTGGGTCAAAATACGGTATACGTGTTTGTGGTAAAACGGCAGCTCTGCCGTGTGAAGTTTTGGGAGCCCTTTCTGAAGGCTTTGCTGGCTTCCCAGCTGTCCTCTGCGTGGGACGGTGTGAGACTGCTTTCTTGCCAAAGCCTATTTGGCCTCCAAAGATAAATTACACCTATAAAAAACAGAACAGAAGGCACCAAGGGATCTGCCACACCACTGGGCTCCCTTCTCTGCGCACACAAAGCAGCAAAAGGGTCCCAAGAGATTTCTGTCCCAGCGGCACCGTTGGTGCCAGCATGGGGTTTGGGTTTGGGGGCTGCCGATGGGGAGGTGGGAGTGTAGCAGGGCCTTGGGCGTGTATCAGAGAGGGGAAAAGTCATCGCGTGGGGCCATGGAGGGAGGTGGGAAGGGCTGTAGGTGGGGAAAGGAGGAGGCACAGTGCAGGGCAGCAGCTGCCACGTTGGCCATGAGGAGAGTAACGGCGCCTGGGGGGTGTGACTGAGAGCCCTCCCCAGAGCCCCCCAGGAACAGGGAGTGGGGAAGGGTCTCTGCTGTGACGGGCTGCCTTCCAGCTGGGCTCGTCCTGCAGGGCTCGCGGGAGCCTGCAGATCCGAACGGCGTGTTTCATGAGGCTGGGGGGCTGCGACCGAGCCCAAAGGTGGCTCCCGAAGGGGCTCACCGCCGCAGGGCTGGGGACATGGCTGGGTGTGCTCGCCAGGGCGCACCTTTCCCTCCTGGTGGCGCGGGGACGCCTTCATGCGGAGGGTCTGCCGAGGCCGTGGGGCCAGGCGTCTCCGATCCCGAGGGCTTCCCACCAGTGTCGGGGAGAAGGGCTGCATCCATCGAGGCGAGGTGCCCGTGACCCGCTGATCCACCGTCTCATCCCAGTGAAAAGCACAGCACGCGGGCTCCCCGGCCTCGCTCCGTCCCGCCTGGTGGGAGTCCAGCTTGCCCCTAAGGGTCACCCCACCGCAGAAACCGTGTGCTCGGCGATACGGTACACTGCCGATGGGTGAGTTGCACCTCGGAGCGGGAGCAGCTGCAGCTCCTGCAGGGACCTGGGGAGTCGCCGGGTCCTGGGGACTCACTTCCCCCTGCCATGGCCCCTGTTTCCATCACTCTTGCTCTGCCTCCACACTCCAGCCAGAGCTCTGCTGGGTTGTTGGAGTGTTTTTTCCTTTTTACATTGGGGAAAAATTAGATGTTTGTTTTATTTGCCAAATGCTCCTGACCTGTGTGTTCTCTTGGGCAGAATTTGACTTTACGTATATACCATTTCTTTCTCATTCAGTCACCCTTTTTATCTCTCTCTTCCTGTGAAACCTTCCTAGTTACAGACTTATCTGAGGGAGTTCTCCCACAGCATTTTTGCCTCTTAAAATTACAAACTAAGCTGACACACAGGGGAATATGCATCACGACAGAGAGGAAAGGCTTTCCCTCCTCTAGCAAGGAGGGAAAATGGCCTTGCTCAGGACCATCAGTGACTCCTGACTTGCCCCACCACGTTGGCTGACTGCCTGCAAGCCACTGCTTTCTGCCAGGGAGGCCATGCTGTTCCAAGCCCTGCCACGGAGCATTCTTTGCTCCTGAGCCCATGCTCAGCTGCAGCTGGCCACTGCGGCCCCGGACAAGTGTCCATCTTCACCTTTAGACTTTAATGGGAGCTGACCTGGGCACGCAGTGACAAATCTGCTGCTTAAAACCAGCTTCTTTCTTTTGTGTATACTTGTCTCAGCGAGAACTTCTTTTCTCAAAAATAGGTTTTACCCTAGGTTAAGCACAGAGTAAATTGAGCTCTGCATATTGCTTGCTTTCAAAAACAAATGGTAACACTTCTAGCCTAAAGATCTGGTTTCTCTTTTAGTGTAAATTGACAGGCAATACTGCCCACGGTGAGAAGTGCACGTGTGCCATGTGGTGTGACATGAGGCAAACACAAGCAGTGAATTGCATTTGGGAAATGCAAGTTGGTCTTCCTGATCTAGGGCTTCTGCTCCATTATATGCCCGTGGTTGTGGACTGTGGGATGGGGTGACTCAAGGTCTCTCCAGGCAAATTTTCCCTTGGCTGGCACTTCAGAGTCATTACGTCACAGCAGGAAGGAAGACCCCAGAGAAACAAACTACGTGACGTAAGTGAACAGTATTTAGCATTGTTGTGTAACCATCTCTTGTGAGGAGGCTGGTTATCCCAACGCCACCAGCATAGTTGAAAATCAAAGCACATGACTTCTAGTAACTTCTCTGCAGTGCAGGGGGCCGTGATGGAGCCGTGTGTGGCAGAGGGCACGGCAGGTCAGTGCTGCGGCGGCGGTGGCGGGAGGGATGCAGAGAGACTCGCACCATCCTTGTTTGTGTTTTTCTTGGCTCTGCCATCACTGTTTCTGTCTCAGCTCTACAGCTGCTAAAAATAACCACCTCAAAGTAATGGCTTAGGTTTGCAAACTTGCATTGATCACTCCAACACCACATAATGAAACTGCTGCTCATTGCACATTTATAGCTTAAACAAGACTCCTCGAGGTTTCTTTTCGGTAACTGAAGTCAGATGGGTAATACTGATTGCACAAGTTTGCTTTTTCTTAGGGCAGTGTTTTCTCTAATCAGAAAGAACCTCAACTTAGCTGAGCTGGATTTCACAGCTTACGAATCACGAGTGTTGTGCGTCTCCCAGAGCTCTGGCAGGAGTCACATCTGGATGCCCTAAAGTCAGGCTGGTGCCTGCACCACAGGGGCTCGATCTGCTGCTGGCCCAGCCCCCCGAGGCTGCCAGATACATGGGGAGCTCAGTGCTTCACAAGGGGCAAGAGATGGTTTTGATCACATGGGCTGAAAGTCCCTATTTCTACACCTTGGTTCTGTCCTCCCAAGTGGCGCATGTCAAACTGAGGGGGGGAAATGTGGTATCTGGTTCAAAATGTTTCCTTCCAGCAACAGGCTTTAATTCCCTCCTGCCATGGAGCTGTCATTCCTCCCACTTCATCATCAGCTTCTCATTTAGACAGGCCAAGTGATGGCCATCATAGTTCTATCCCAAGTGTGTGCCATGTCCTATCTGCTCGACCCAATGCGGTGGAGCGTTTGTGGAGGCTGGACCAGGAATCTGTGGTGCCTTTGGCCAATGCGCTGATCTTGCCTGGCTCCACCTCTCTGTTGTGGAGTCACATCTCTACATTTTGTGTGGCAGGAAGCTCCTCTTGAAGGGACTTCTTGGAGCAGGATTAGCTCAGGAAGGGTGGAAAGGTGTCCATGTTTGAGATGAGCAGTACTCCCTGAGGGCTTCAACACCAGACTTGTGGATTATTTCTGGAGGACATCTGTGGGTTATTTCTGGAGGACGTTTGGTGGGCAGAACCTGTCCTGGGGCGGCATGGGTGAAGACAGCCTCTTGGGCCATCTCTGCAGGTAACAGGCAAAACAGACTCAACTCGGGAAAATTAGTTTTATTTATTACCAATCAAATCAAAGTAGGGTAATGAGAAATTAAAACTAAATCTTAAAAAAACCTTCCCCCTACCCCTTCCTTCTTCCTGGTTTTAACTTTACTCATGATTTTCTCTACCTCCTTCCCACCAATGATGCAGGGGGATGGGGAACAGCGGTTGCAGTCAGTTCATCACAGATTGTCTCTGCTGCTCCTTCCTCCTCCCAGGTAGGACTCCTCACACTCTTCCCCTGTTGCAGCATGAGGTCCCTCCCACAGGAGACAGTTCTCCATGAACGTCTTTGACGTGAGTCCTTTCCATGTGCTGCAGCTCTTCATGAACCGCTCCAGCATGAGTCCCTTCCACAAGGTGCAGTCCTTCAGGAACAGACTGCTCCAGCATGGATCCCCCACAGGGTCACAAGTCCTGCCAGCAAACCTGCTCCAGTGTGGGCTCCTCTCTCCACAGGTCCTGCCAGGAGCCTGCTCAGCATGGGCTTCCCATGGGGTGACAGCCTTCTTTGGGCACATCTACCTGCTCCAGTGTGGGGTCCTCCACAGGCTGCAGGTGGATCCCTTCTCCACCATTAGCCTCCATAGGCTGCAGGGGGACAGCCTGCCTCATCATGGTCTTCACCATGGGCTGTAGGGGAATCTCTGCTCTAGCACCTGGAGTACCTCCTCCCTCTCCTTCTTCTCCGACCTTGGTCTCTGAAGAGTTGTTTCTCTCACTTATTCTCACTTCTCTCTCCGGCTGCAATTGCCATTGCACAGCAACTTTTTCCCCTTCCTAAATATATCACAGAGGCAGAACCACCGTCACTGATGGGCTTGGCCTTGGCCAGCAGCGGATCCGCCTTGGAGCCAGCTGGGATTGGCTCTATTGGACACAGGGGAAGCTTCTCGCAGCTTCTCACAGAAGCTACGCTTGAAGCCACCCTGCTACCAAACCCAATACAGCAGCTCTTACTGCAGGGCCAGAAGAGGAAACAAAGCAGAGGTGCTGCTAACCCTGTTAAATGTGTTATTTTAAGCAGTCTGACAGATGGGTATCAGCGTATGTTTATTTCTCTGCTATATGAGGTACAACGTCAAAAGAAAACACTGGAAAATGTATGTGAGTCGAGGTTCTGCGCTCAGCCAGCCATTGGGCTCAGTTTAGTGCCACGGGCCAATTAAAGCACAGTCGTTAGGCTGGGACACTAGATGGGAAACACATCGGGGTGTGTGCATGCGTGCCTTTCAATTTAGCAAGATAAAAATGAAAAATACATGTCAAAGCAAGAGCTAGACTCTTGACTAGGCTGTGGATGTGTACACGAACCATCAGCTGGGTATGCTCTGAAGTACCTTTGAAGGTAAAGTCATGGTGGAAATCAAAGCAACCTGAAAAGAAAACCAGTGGGGAAGTTGCCATAAAGCACCTTAAAGTGGTGTCTCTGTTTTAGACATGCTGCCTCCTACAAATTAGACAGACGAAAAGCGATGCACTCAGGAAATGTGAGATGCTACTGATTTTCTGAGAACAAGAGGAATGGTACTGACTTCTATATAAATCTTGCAGAGCTTTAAAACTCCGTGCTGATACATATTTACTTTTGCTTTAATCTGCTTCTCTCTCTTCTCCTTTTGTTTCTTTACCAAGCTTTTGCTGGTTTAGACTTGTCTTGGGGAGTTCTCCTAGCACATGTTTTTAGCAGTCCTAAAATCATAAAACTTGTGGGAAAGGCACACAAGGAGGAATGATGCACCATTTCTCACCATACCAGAGAATGGCTAAAGCAGTCAAGGAAGACTGGGGAGGGGTTCTGCTTTATGGAAAACTAAATGGAAGTCACTGCCACAGGATGTTACAGTCTAAAAATACACCTATGATAAAAAAGAGATTAATCGTATGCTTGCAGGGTGGGAGGTTAGTAAAATAATGATCTGGCCGTAGCTTATGGTGCAGCATGCCCTTAAACCACTGAGTGCTGGGAGCTTGGGTGGGAGGAGAACCTACAGGAAGCATCACTCTATATATTCAATGAGTTTTTTTTATATAGCCTTTAAATAATCGTCTTATCCTGGGAAACAGGATATCAGATTAAACGGATCTGTGGCATAGGTTCTTCATGCTTATTATTCCCCTCCTTGGGGTCTGCTTTGTTCAAGCCTGCCAAAATGGATTTATAATTCCTTGGTTTTATTGAGGCTCAAAATGTTCATGTCTCAAAGCTTTCCACTCCCAAGTTCTGCCATGCTTTCTGTCCTGGGGATGAGTTGGAGGGAAGGTGATATGATGACTGAACCACAAAGGTTTCTACTTGGACCTGTTCCCCCAAGATACCTCTAGTCTGCTCAGACCTTTCTGTCCCTCAGATGGCATCTTCACTTTGCCACCTCCTAGGGTTAGCTTTGAACTTCCTGAGTTGGGGCATTGCCACAGGAGAGCCCCCCTTTCAGCCTCTCTCAATCAAGCCAAGAGCATGTCTCTTAGATTTTTCAAGAGCAGCCCAAAGTATTAAGGAATGAACTTAAATTAAACCTGTGCAAATCATATTGAAATTTAATTAAATATCCTCCCAGGATATTTTTAATAGTTGAACTAAATTGGTTTAAATGGCATCTTTCATTCAATCTCTGCAATGCACAATACTGACAAGG
Organism: Tauraco erythrolophus; assembly: GCF_009769465.1. NCBI lineage: Eukaryota > Metazoa > Chordata > Aves > Musophagiformes > Musophagidae > Tauraco > Tauraco erythrolophus. Next base: position 64,176,149 of record NC_141468.1, on the reverse strand, counting down.
TGTCTCTTGCTTTTTTTTTTAAGTATAAAGTGAAGCATTTTTGATTGAAGTGTTTGAGTTTTACAAAAACTTTGCTTCCTATGAGAGTTACTGTTAGCCTGAAAGTTTATGTGCAAGGTGGTTTGTTTCCATTTTGGAGTCGTTCTGGCACAGCACAGATGTTGCAAGGTGCATTTGTACTGTCGCTGAAGAGCATTCAGTTCTCCTCCAGCAGCACCGGGAGCTGAATTGACGGCTCTGGCATGCAAAAATGGCATTATCCAGCCTAAGATCTTTCAGCCAAGAGCGTTGTAATGCTGCCTCTACATGTGGATGCTCTCGTACACAGCTGCTGGGGGAGTCCTCCATGTGTCTGCCCTGGTTGTCAACATCAACCACCATGGACCCAGAAGGATTATAGTAGTTGTCTCTGGAGGGTGCTTTGTACTGGAAACTGCAAGCTCGATTACCTGCTGAGCTCACTGCCAACATGCTTTTGTGGAGAAAGGGATTGTCCTCGGCCGGCCCTGTGTTCGCCTGTTTTTCAGGTGGGTTTTCTTTTTGGTCCTCTCTCTTTCTTCCTGAAGATTATTCCTGAAAGAGGAAAAAAAAACTTATCAAAACAAAAAAGATAAATAGGCTAAGAATCAAAACCTTGAAAAACACAAATTGTTAAGAGGAAGCTGTGTTCTGCCCTTTTCGCCTCCCCCAGGTTAACTGTCTGAGAACTGAAATGGCTCATCAAGCAGCCAGATGAGCAGTAGAGGGAGTGATGTGGTGGGAGGAGAGGAGAGTAGGGTCAACCCTTTTGGTGACAGAACTAATCTAACAGATCAGCTCAGCCTGTTTCACCTCCAGAGAGGGCAAAATTGAATGCCTGATACCTGGTGGAGTGAGAACTTTCTAATGGAATTCCCCTTGTGCATCCCCTTGTAATTTTCGTTTTAAGGGAGATTTACTCTGTCCTCCAGTTCATAGTGGTTTGGAAGCAAACTATCTAACCTGAACACTATAACCAAGCTCTTTGCAGCTCCAGGGCAGTGTGGGTGGGCTGTCTAGAGCCAGAATGACTGTCTCTCCACGGTCTGATGGCTCAGCAGCTGGTTTGTTTGAAAGCTCTTCCACAGAAGCTTCTTCCTTCCATAAAGAGTGAGTCTCTAAATCTGCACTGCTCTAAAATAAAAACCAAATAGGAAATCTCTGTTGCTTGCGGAGATTAAGGCCCCATGTGTAATCAGCATGTCTACTGTGGAGCAGAGGTTCTCATTCTTGAGTAGGGACAGGTGGTAGTTTTCCTGCTGACTTGGAGTTAAGGAGGCAGTGGCCCTGCCTCACATCTTCAAAGAGATGGTGGTGGTGATCAGGGATGGGGCTGGCCATCTCTGTTCTGGGACGCCAGGCTGCAGGACAGGCAACCGCAACGGCAACTCAGTCTCTGCAGAAATTCTGTGTATGTTGCAGATTTATGGAGAGTTGTTGGAAATGTCAGCAGCTTGCTTCATTGCAATTTCTTCCCATACTCGCTGTTGAGCCTAAAATCCCACAGGTAAAGACTTTTGGTAGCATTTGGCCCTTTATTTGTGGTGAGTGGAAGTGTAGAGGTTTGTGGATTAGTGCTCAAGGGAGTAGAGACAGAAAGTCATATCTTGCCCTTGAAGGTCTTTGTTGTTACATTTTAAATTATTTTATCTGAATTTTAGGTGACTTGGAAGTTAATTACCAAACTTGACAGCAAATAGTCAGAGGATGATGTGGTTTAGTAGGACATCATACTGAGACTCTCAAATTTTCTGCTGCAAAACTGCTTTCTCTTCCAATAGCACCAGTAGTATAAAACTTATGCAGTTGGGAGAGGGCTTCTCTCACACTGAGGTGAATCAGAAGTGGAAGCCATTTAAACGCAATGCAGATTTTTTGTTTTATTGATGTTCCTATTCCAGTGTCAGCCAAGACCCAAGTTGGGTTTGGCATATGACAGTGCCAGTAGCAGTCCAAATTTCTAGGTCATCCTGTGCTCTCTGCACAATTTGGAAACTGCAGATGGAAGTGTCTAAGGCAGGTGGGATGTCTTTCTGTCTGGAGATACTGGTACCTTTCCACAGGTTATAGCAGAAGCTACCATTTATTATAAACACCTACCTTTTAAATGGCTATAGACAAGACACGACAAATCTCACCCCAGGGGATGTGAAGCCTTGGCAGAACCGACTGCTCCGGACTGTGATATAATGATACCTATTTCAGTGGAGGTGGGTTTCTGTGCTCTGAGTGAGGATGAGCCATCTCCATGGATCAGTTACTTAATCCTGTTAATATAAATAGAGAATTTTTGTTGTGTTGGCACCAGCCTCATTCCAGTTGGCATTAAAAGCTGTCACTCTGGTGGGCAGACAAGCCAAGTTAGGAACAGCTACAGGAATTGATTTACCTCTCATGTAAGGCAAACCGGTATGTCACAACAGAGCATCAGGCAGGAACACCCAGCTCCCTCTAACTTATTCAGGTTTCTCAGGCTGGGCAGTGTGGTCAGCCAGCGTGGCTGTACCAGTGCTACCACCCAAGCCTGAGGCTCTCAAAGCTAACTTCAGTACCTCTGCTTGGTGCTTCACTGTCCTGTGTTGATCTTTTCAGAGCACAGGCAGAGCTGGAAGAGAGGACAGCTTTGATGTGCTGTATATAGGAAAACCGCATCCTCAATCAGGCAAATGAACATATTGATTTTGCTCTCAGCTACATCAGATATGGAATCTGATTCCTGCCTAGTCCTGCCCTATGGTCAGTACCCAAGGCTGACCCTACATTGATTTCTTCCAGCCTTTCTTTCAAAACTTGTCGTTGTAGGTTAGTTTGTTGTTGCTAGTAGGAGACAATCTTTTCTCTCAATGGACTCTAAAGACCAAAATCTAAGCTCATGTGACTTGTTAATTAAAGTTCTAGTCAACAAGCATAAAATTGTACACAGCCACCCGAAAAGGGTGAGACTGTACTTGCCAGACTGTGCAATTCAACATGCGTTTTAAATCTCATCTATTAATAACCAACTTTTTTTTTACAGAAAACAGACCAGTAGAGGAGTTTATAACTTAATAAAACTTTTTCTCAACTTTCTCTTAACAAGCTGCTCTACGAGCACAGCAGAGCTGTCATTATTAACTTCCCTGAAAATTGCTGAAAATCACCCACAGTACCTGACTCTCTGGTATATTTTTATATTGGTGTGTTTCCTACAAGAAATCACCAGTTTAGTACAAGTCCACAGCATTCCTGCTTATGCAGCTTGGCATACAGACAAAGCGTTCTGGGAGTACATGAGTGCTGGCTAACAGAGGCGGTGTCCCACAGGCAGCATCCTCCTCCAGGAGCTGTGTGGAATTAGTGCTTCATTTGCTTTTGCATGTGGAATTAGAACTTTGCTTACAAAATCTATGGAATAATTCTGTTTGAGCGTTAATTTAGCAGAATGAAATCTTGTTTTATGGAGGGTATATTTGTATCTGTTTTAAACAATGGTGCTTTTTAAAAAAAAAACCCCAAAAATAGTGTTACTATTAAAAAGTGGAAAATTACATTAGTATTCGCAGTAGAAAATGTCATTGCCGTGCTGATAGCTGTTGACAGGTACTTGTCGTGGTTGTGTGCTGTGATGTGCTAATTATTCTGAAGTTCAATCAGATGGCATTTTGTGTTTTCATTTCAACTGTAAAAACACAGTATTTGCGACATGTTGACAAGCGCGTGTTTAATTGCTCCGTGGATATCTTCCAAGCTCGTGTCTTTTTCACTTACTTTGTGAAGAAAGATCTGTAATTAGCTCCAAGGCTACAGGGTATGTTGCTCATTATTGTATTTTCATTTCCTCTGCAGTGATAAATGCAGAATGGTGACAAGTATGAAAACCCACTGTTGATGCTGAACACTACCTCAACTGCATTGCAAAGGTGGAGAGTTGTGGCTGATTTTGCAAATCAAGGTCATGAACCACCCCTGGTGAGTCCCAGACCTCCTCCTCAACTTCCTTCTGCCTCACTTCCCTTCACAGGTTTCGAGTCAAAAGGAAAGAATGCAAATTAATTAGACATTAAAAAAGTTGACTAGTATGTACCCGGTGACAAACTGATTGGTACTGCTCCAGATTGTATCTTGTCTTCCTTGCTTATTTTTTTTGTGACTGTGTTTGTCCATCTCATCAGTGTCAGGGTTATGGTGTTCAGCGCTGAAACAAGCCAAATGTTAAAATTGCTCCAGTCCAGATGAAAGAAATTAATTGGGCAGGCGTAACTAGAAAGAGAGTTGGGTTGTCTCGAGGTCGAACATTGCATTTCTCTGAACTCAAAGGGATCTGGCTCTAAATACTACAGCTATTGACTCTGCAGGCACAAAATCCATGCTTGGATACGGAATCTTGTCCCCAGTAGGAGATCAGGATAGATGTTTTCTTAATGGTGCAGGAGCAATGTTAGTCTGCAGCTGTACAGGCCTGGTCTCAGTGACCCAGGAACTGCCTTCTGGTCCTGCCTTTTATGGACCTGCTCAGTATTGTAAAGCATGGTAATGAGGCAATTAACAGAAGACTGAACTCAATGTGAAAGTTATTTACAGTAATTCCAGTTTTCACTTGTGCTGAAAGCTGCCATGTTGAGTCCTAGCAAGCAGAGCTTTGAATAAATCTGCTAACCAGAAAGAGATTCAGGAGGAAGAAAATCAAGATTACTCATCCTTCTTTCCTTGAAAGGCTATTCTTCATTTGCTTGTGCGTTAGGCTGGCGTTGATCAGGATTTGTTACGTGCAATTGTACAGAAATGATAGTTGTGATTTTTTTTTCTTTTCCAAAAGCATTATATGGATTGCTTTAAAGACAGACTCATAAATCTCTTTCCTTAGTTAGAAAATAGTTTAAGTGTAAATTAGGTTAATTTTTTGTTTGCTGCTTGGCTGGCAGAACTCCTGAGACAGCCCTCCAGACCCAGAAGTACTCAAACTCATAGGCACATGAAACCAACCCCAAAGCTACCCCTCTGCTGCCTGGCTTGTTTTGGTCCTTTCAGAAACTGTCTAGATCAGAAGTGTCAGTGTCCCTTGCAAAGTGATTCATACTTGTTGAGAACCTATGTGACAGGGAGAAATGATGCGCTGGTGGTAAAAATCGTCATGGTCTTTCCTACTCAATCTGGAAGAACCAGGTACGTGGTTATGACTCAGAAGACTTCCCTCGGCTCTCCTTCCTGGTACTGTCATCCCCTGTTGGCTTGGTTAGCTGCTCTCTAGGTTCAACCTGCCTGTTCCTCGTGGTGGTACATCAACATGCTCCATCAAATGTAAATTTAAACATACCTGTTTGAACGGGAGACTGGTTAGGTGTGGCTATGTGAAGTTGAGTGCAGGAGTTTGCCTTGCGTTTCTTCTTTGGTATTCAGTGATGCAGCACTAAAAATTTAAATATTGAAGGACAGTTCTGCCTCATTAATTCTCACTATATTTAGAATTCAGAACAGCCAAAGTGTTTGAAGGACCAGTCAATCAAGCTGTCCTCTTCTCCCTCTTCCCCTTTAACCTTATAGTTCCCTGCCTTCCCTTGGCTAAACCTCTTATGTTCCAAGCAAACTGGGAAGCAAAGCAGGGGCTCCTCTGAAACTTTGGGCCTACATTTCAGTTTGCCTTCCCTGAAACTTGAGCCGGGGGAGGAAAGGATCTGCCATTCGAGTTACAAGCTTTTGCAAGATCACAACAAGCTTGCCAGGATCTTCCAGAGAAGATTATGCAGGCAAGGTTTAGTATTTATAGCCTAAATAAAAGTACAGGAGAAATAATATAATTAGAAATGCAACGAAGAAGAAATCAAACATATTTCTCCTGTTCCTTTCTTTTCTGGTGCAAGGACCAGCCACTGTGGTATTAGAGATATCCTCATCTGCGCCTTCCGCCTTTCTTTTGAAATTACCATAAAGTTATTCCGTTCTGCTTTTCTGCCTCCTGATGCTATTTCTTTAAAAATATCTTTCCTCCTCATAAGACTAAGTCAAATAGTTGTGATATATAGGCTCTTACTCTGACACTTGAAGGAAAATGCATTCATTTGTTTTCATACACTGATATATATATTGGCAGTGATCACATTATGGATATACAAGCTATTCCCTGCTTCCCCCTACGCTGTGACAATTTTTGAGTATAATAGCTAGTGAAATGAGTATCTTGTGGTAGAATTAGGAAACATGAAAATAATTACCAGTGCAATTGCTGTGGCTCTCATGTGGCATGTGCAGTTTAATGTCTTTAGCTTGTTCAAAACTATAATACAGTCTTAGTTCCCTGTAGTGTGCATTTGCTTGTATTTATTAGACAAACAAGAAAGTAACTCTTGTCATCTGTACACGAGAATGACATTTTCCCTTCCCTCCAGGTTGATGAAAGGGAGCCAGTTTAGGAGTTGTGGGCTTTTGTATATCTCTGTTTTACATTAGGTTTGTTTGTTCTATAAGCTTGTGGATGTCCAACGTTCTTCTGAGCAGCGCTGTGCACAAAAACAGACAGGCAAAGGTGACAAAGTTTCTATATACATATACACACACAGAGCCAGAGCAGGCAAACAATTTGGAATTAATCAAATTTTATCTACAATGTACTGCAAGAGAAGAAAATATTACTGCCGCATCAGAGCACTTGGAGGGAGCTGCCATACTCTGGAGATGGTGGGACCTAAGAAATAGATAAATTGAACTTGTACTTGTACTATACCTGTTCTGCATATGAATGGGAAGCTTGAGTCCCTGCACTTATCATTTTGGCACCTTTCCTGCATTTAAATATTACTTTGTCAAGCCTTTCAGCTTTTTAAAATATAGCAATTGCTGTTCTCCAAATGGCTAAGGAATACAGGAGGAGAGATGCCTCTTTCAACCAGTTGTTGTGTCAGTATTTTGAGGCTGTACTGGCATAAGCACTGATAAATATTTGCTCTTTCAGAAGTGGTCTGAGTGCTGCTCGCCAGCACTCCAAACCATCATTGTCTCCTATGAATGACTCATATCAACCATCCAATATGCAAGCTGGCTTTTTCAAAAAACTCAAGGTACAGACATTACCAATGTTGTTACCTATAGCAAATTGATAATATTTGTTCTGTGGGTTTTATTGAAAGGGAAACAACCTATACAGTTGGTCCTTGGCCTATACACAGTTCACTGGAAATACTTCTGATATGCCAGCCTGGCATATCTGAGTGATATTCTGCCCCATAAATAATTGTTCTGTAGCAACTCAGGGTAGTTACATATGTATGCTCATAAGTATTTCCCTACAGAAGGTTAGGAGACCTAGCGTATTTGTAGTAAAGGCTGTAATATTTTCCTTCCTCATAAATATTTAAATTGTTTTCTTAATGGATGCAGTACTAGTAGATGCATCAGCTTACTTTTATCTATATTCTGTTAACTCAGGCTTAACGGAAAAGGTCCTTATTGACTTCTGTCTGGAAAACAATATTTTCTATGCAAAGTAATTCGAGGTCCATCCTTGCTTTATCAAGAAACACATTCAAATTGCTTTATGGGACTGGAAGATAAACCAGCTATATCTCACCATGCAGATATTGAAGTGGAAAGGTAAACTCAATAGTGGTTGTTGTGGTTTGTAGCAAAAGGCAGCTATATGTTTATGGGTTCACATCTGGACCCTCCCATCCTAAGTCCTTTCAACAGTCCAACCCCAAAAACACTTTCTTCAACACAATCGCAAATGGCAAAACCCAACCGTAGCAGCCGCTGTGACTGTGGAATACTGGGAGATGCCTAGAAAATGTTAATATTGTTGAGGCCCAGAGTTTTCAGCTGTGAACTCCAAACACGGGTAGGAGTTGGGTGAAAGAAATGCAGTTAAGCATGAACCTAAGCATGGGCTTTGTCAGAGGGTCATTCAGCTGTTGCCAGTGAACCACCACCATAACAGTTTTTGTAGTAGCTGGATTGCATTTAATTAGGAGCCTATTTAGTGTTGCAATGCTCACAATGAACTTTCACCAGTCCCATTCTTTAATAAAGATCTCAGCTGGATTTACGGTAATGGGAATATAACATGTTGTTGGTTAGTGATATGAGGCCTGATTTTTTTTTTCGACTTGCCTCATTTCATTACCTAAAACAAAACAAAGACGTGGTTATTAGGATACAAGGTTCTTTGCATGGATGTAACTTATTTCTCCACATACAGTCATAGAATCATAGAATCATAGAATCGTTAGGGCTGGAAGGGACCTTCAAAGGTCATCTAGTCCAACCCCCCTGCAAGGAACAGGGATATCTCCAACTAGATCAGGTTGCTCAGGGCCTCATCCAACCGGGCCTTGAACGTCTCCGGGGATGGAGCATCCACCACCTCTCTGGGCAACCTGTTCCAGCGTTCTACAACTCTCATGGTAAAAAATTTTTTCCTAATATCCAACCTGAATCTACCTCCCTCTATTTTAAAACCATTACCCCTTGTCCTATCACAACTGGCCCTCCTGAATAGCCTCTCCCCATCTTTCTTGTAGGCCCCCTTGTGGTACTGGAAGACCGCTATAAGGTCACCCCGGAGCCTCCTCTTCTCCAGGCTGAACAGCCCCAACTCTTTCAGCCTGTCCTCATAGGAAAGGTGCTCCAGCCCTCTTATCATCTTCGTGGCCCTCCTCTGGACCCTCTCCAACTGGTCCATGTCCTTCTTATGTTGGGGACTCCAGAACTGGACGCAATACTCCAAGTGAGGTCTCACGAGGGCAGAGTAGAGGGGGAGAATCACCTCCCTTGACCTGCTGGCCACGCTCCTCTTGATGCAGCCCAGGACGCGGTGGGCCTTCTGGGCCGCAAGAGCACATTGCCGGCTCATATTGAGCTTCTCGTCCACCAGTACTCCCAAGTCCTTCTCCTCAGGGCTGCTCTCGATCCATTCTCCGCCCAGTCTGTATTTGTGCCTGGGATTGCCATGACCCAGATGTAGGACCTTGCACTTGGCCTGGTTAAACTTCATGAGGTTGGTACGGGCCCACCTCTCCAGCCTGTCGAGGTCCCTCTGGATGGCATCCCTCCCTTCCAGCGTGTCGACGGCACCACACAGCTTGGTGTCATCGGCGAACTTGCTGAGGGTGCACTCCATGCCACTGTCCACGTCACCGACAAAGATGTTGAAGAGGGCCGGGCCCAACACGGACCCCTGAGGGACGCCACTTGTGACCGGTCTCCACATGGACATCGAGCCATTGACCACTACTCTCTGAGTACGGCCATTGAGCCAATTCCTTATCCACCGAGTGGTCCATCCATCAAACCCATGCCTCTCTAGTTTAGAGAGAAGAATGTCGTGCGGGACAGTGTCAAAAGCTTTGCACAAGTCCAGGTAGATGACATCCGTTGGTCGACCCTTGTCCACTGATGTTGTCACCCCATCATAAAAGGCCACCAAGTTGGTCAGGCACGATCTGCCTTTGGTGAAGCCATGTTGGCTGTCACCCACCACCTCCTTGCTCTCCATGTGCCTTAGCATGGTTCCCAGGAGAATCTGCTCCATGACCTTGCCAGGCACAGAGGTGAGGCTGACCGGCCTGTAGTTGCCCGGGTTCTCCTTGTTCCCCTAAATAAGTCAAAATAAGGTATGTGAGGACAAGCCAGCCCAAAGCTGAATCAAAATATATAGTTACAAAACCACTATGATCTTTCGTCTTAGTCTTCTGAAAAGGTTCAGACTGAGTGGTAATGGTTTTACCAATCAGGTTAAAATGTGGATTGTTGTTAATGAAGGTAGCTGGGATCTTTTCAGCTCTGCCAGTTGTACCTGGCCAGTCACTGGGTCAAAGACTTGTGCTTCAGATGAGGATTCATCTCCCCTTGCTTCAGACATCTAAAAATGTGCTTCGAATCATAGAATCATAGAATCATCTGGTTGGAAGAGACCTTCAAGATCATCGAGTCCAACCATTCACCCTGCACTGTCAGGGTCCCTAAACCATATTGCTCAACACCAAATCTACACGGTTTTTAAACACCTCCAGGGATGGGGACTCCCCCACCTCCCTGGGCAGCCTGTTCCAATACTTCACAACCCTCTCTGGAAAGAAATTTTTCCTGATATCTAACCTAAATTTCCCCTGGCGCAACTTGAGGCCATTCCCTCTTGTCCTGTCATTCATAACGTGGGAGAAGAGACCGACCACCATCTCCCTACAACTTCCTTTCAGGTAATTGTAGAGAGTGATAAGGTCCCCCCTGAGCCTCCTCTTCTCCAGACTAAACAGTCCCAGCTCCCTCAGCCGCTCCTCATAGGACAAGTTCTCTAAACCCTTCACTAGTTTTGTTGCCCTTCTCTGAACTCACTCCAGCACCTCAATGTCCTTCTTGAAGTAAGGGACCCAAAACTGGACACGGTACTCCAGGTGTGGCCTCACCAGTGCTGAGTATAGGGAGACGATCACTTCCCTGCTCCTGCTGGCCACACTGTTTTTGATACATGCTTTTGATACATTCGTTGGCTTTCTTGGCTGCTTGGGCACACTGCTGGCTCATGCTCAATCGGCTGTCAACCAGCACCCCCAGGTACTTCTCTGCTGTGCAGCTTTCCAGCCACACTTCCCCAAGCCTGTAACGCTGCAGGGGGTTGTTGTGGCCCAAGTGCAGGACCCAGCACTTGGTCTTGTTCAATTTCATACAGTTGGCCTCAGCCCATTGATCCAGTCTGTCCAGGTCCCTCTGTAGAGCCTCCCGACCCTCAGGCAGATCAACACTACCTCCCAATTTAGTGTGATCTGCAAAATTGCTGTGGGTGATTAAGCGTCCAGCTCCCTTCTACAGTTGATGTAGACAGAGAAAGGATGAGAGAGAGAGAGAGAGAGGCACCTACAAAGGACAATTCTTCCTACATTTCTTAGTTGTCTTTAAAATGGGCTGGTAGATGAGGTGACTCGTCTTGTTCTGCTGATGCACTTATAGGCAGCCTCTTGTAATCTGCCCCAAATATAAGCTAAGTTTGATAAAAAGCTCAACTATAGCATTAAGCAGTCTCTAGACTGTCCTTCTCAGGCACGAGCCATGTCCCAGGCTTCTGAGGCAGGATGACACTTGTGCTGATCTTGTACAAAGTCACTGTTGCCTGGTGTTTGGCGTTGAATGCTTACAGTGTTGCTTTAGAGAGAGCGGGCCCCATCAGCGAGGGTCAGTAGCACATCCACATGTCCGCGTGTTTGACCTTATTCCGGATGCCCAGATGTAACAGTGAGAAAAGTCACGTATCTATTCCCTAGTGTGGTAGCTGGGGAACTAGCTTGTGTCTTTTGCTTTCTTTTGTTTTGGTTTGTTTTTTTTATTCTCATCTTCCCACCCTGCACACCTGACTGATGCTGAATACAGCCCTTCCCTTGGGGAATGTAACATTCACTTTTAGTAGGGAAATGGTCTAACAATCATAAAAAATTGATGGCTGTCTGAAGCAGCAGTTAATCTTGCTTGAGAACTGCATCATTAACCTACAGCACAACGTACACATTATGGACACATTTATAAATGGGAGAGAGTGTAGACTTCAGTTTCTAATTTCCTTCTTGCAGAGACTCATAAAAATCATGGGAAAAACACTGCCTTTGACATACTGCCGTGCCAGACCTCTCCGCTGCGGTAGCTCCTTTCAGAGGAAGAATGGTTCTCTGCGGCCATGTCAGTGGACTAGGACAGGGAAGAGACCTTTTTGCTCTTCCTTAGGCAGGTGAGTGACTTCGGGATCTTTGTAGTGATGCCAGACATCATGTGGACATATGACTACCACCATGCTCAGCAGCCCAGAGCTGGGTGCAAGCAATCTGTCAGGCTCAGCAGCACAAATAGCTGGGTTCTCAGACATGAACCTCCCAACCTGTCAAGCTTTGATCGCCAGATGTCTTGGCTGGACTTGGACACCCTCAAAAATAATTTTTTTCCTACTTACAAGTTTCTGAGATGCTATTTTGTCCCAGATTTTCAACTGGGACGTGGCATTTCCTGTCTGACCCTCTCAGCCCTCACAGAAGGTATTTGCCAACTTGACTGTCTCAGTCAAATAACTTGTATTGTGAATCATACTCATGACGTGACCTGAAACAGTAGATGTGTCCTGAGCATCACATGAGGTCATACCACTCTGCATGGGAACAGAAGGTTGGGGACACCCAACACAAGATTGGGAACGTTCTCCCTGCATTGCGTTTACTGTAAACAGTGGTTTAGTATCTTCACCCATGGCATTAAGCCAACACACATACATCCAGAAGCACCAAGCACTCTGTCCAGGTCAGGAAGAGCTGGTCCATGTGGATTTCCTACCTCAGGGCAGACCTGTTTCCTCCTGAACTCACTGTCATCATTGTCTTGGCACTTTATTTCTCTGCCTGTGGAGAGAGAGTGCAATAGTTGCTCCTTTGACCGTAGTTTTGTTTAGATTGAACAAATTCTATAGAAATTTTCTACATAACGTAAACTACACATTAAGCTGATAATAAATGAGATAATTTAGACCAATTTGCCCTAGCCAATGATCAAGACTTGCTGTTTATTATGAATTGATAAACTTTTCTGCAAGGCATTTTGTTTTTTGTTGTTTGGGCCTTTTTTTAAGTGATAGATAATCAAATTTTTTCTGTATTTTTCAAGTGGAAGACATCTATTAAAAAAGAATTAAAACCCCACTATTTCAGAGCATCCCGTTTCTCAGATGTATTCAACCCATTTCAGCACTGCAGTTGCAGAAACACACCTGAATTTGTCCAGCTATGAATTCTGTCCGAGATGACCCTATATTTCTTTCCCTTTCATATAAATGCCAACTCCAGATATCTTTGAAAGGGACTAGAAGGTCACAGCTAGCTGGCTGGTTTTCCGTTGCTCCTAAACCCAATGGAGTTAGCGTTGCTGAAGAGGAATTTGGAACTTAGAGGAGGAAGTGAAAAATACTCTCATCAGTGGCAAAAGAGAAAAGGACTCCCTGTTTTACTGCAGCTGGGTACCTTATGCAATATTGTTTGTCGTCTTCTGCTTATTTTTCAAAGATAGTGACATTAGCTGGAACTGTAAAGAGTGAAAAGAGGTAGCTGAGAGCTTACTGTCAACAAACATCTTGTCGAGCTGTGTGCATGTCTCGTTTACTTATAACCTCAGAGGTGTTTGCTGATAAGACACAATCTGCTTGCCATTCTCAAAGTTTAAAAATGATGGCAACAATACTCTGGTTATGCTGTGGCCTTATGTACTGTTAAAACACATAGGTGAGTGGATCAAAAAGTAAAATTTTCCAGGAACTGTTGAGAGCCTGTAATTGAAAGCCTTATTTCTCAAGCATACTCCTAAAATTTCCATTCCCCCCTTGTACATTCACTATGGAAATTAATTTGGTACAGAAAAGTTATTCTTGGCAAAACAGAGATCTGTCTTTGGGAAGTTTCATAGTGCAACCAGTCACTAAAACCAGACATCTCTGTCCCAGCAGCATATCTGTAAACAACTGGGAGTGAATAGAGAGCTTAGAAATATCCCTCTTCCTAGTTTTTGGTTTTTGTTTAGAAAACAAACAAACTGGAAAGATTTCTTTGCTCAGGGAAGGAGAGGACTGAAAGTGCTAGTGAGAGCTGAGCTTAGCACTGGTAGGAAATGCGTGAATTACATTCAGTTCTAGTGATGCCCTGTGTACCTGATGCACACAAGCCTGCTATTTAGCTAGACCACTCCTAAGCTCTAGGATGTAAGTATTTTCCTTACACCCCCCAGCTTGCCCTCTTTAACCACTCACATATGCATCCTAAGGGACTTACATATTACAGAAAGAATCCTACAAGGCTACGCCTGTCAGTAAACAGAAGGGAGGACATTTGGGGCCACAGATCCACCCAAGAGTCCTCACAAACTCTGAATGTTGCATCCACAGTTTTGCTGGGACCCGCGTGTCAGCACCGGTGACCTTTGTGGCTTGTCTCTTTGGGGCAGTCAGCGTGCAGGAAAGCTCAGCTGCGAACTTGCAGCTTTGCTCTGCGTTTGTTCCCTGTGCAGACACTGCGTGTGCTCTGTGTGTGTGGGAGGCAGGTTACTTCACTCCTCGTGCAGTTCAAGCACAACCACGTCTGGAGTTAATATGCCGTGCGCTGTAACTCACCGTCTTGCTTGCTGCACACAAACTTCTTCTTTAGAGGTACTCTAAAGATGATATAGACATCCTCTGCGAGAGCAGAAGTGCCTGTTGCCAGCGCGTGCTTGTCAGGAATAAATTGCAGTCCTGCTGCGTGGCTGAAGGTTATGGGTACTACAATAATGCAAACTGTCGGGGATGACCGGGGCTTTACTTTCAGCCTGAACACTGACCTGCTAACTGTCTGTGGAGAATCATCTCATCCTGCCCCCCATACCTTGCCTTGTCTTGGTCTGTCTTGTCTATGTAGCTTTTAAGTGCTGCAAGGAATGCTAAATATTTTTAATCAAGTAATTATGAAAAAAGAGAAATAATTGTCAAATTGTGAGTAACGGAGGTCATGGGGATTTCTCCTTTGGAGCAGTTGTATGTAAGCATCAGAAATGGCCTCAGCCACTCACAGGTGATAGTGCCGAATCTGTGCCGGGAAGAGGTGGAAGGTATCATCTGAACCGAAAGTGAAGCCCTAAGGAGTTTGTATGCTGTGGGTTTTCTTCCATTTGTGTCTGCTTTCAAAGTAGCTGAGGACATTGTAAGCCTGGGCTTAACTTCTGCTTTTAATGGGCTGTGCACTCTACATCTGCGTTAAGTCGTTATCAGAAAATTGGCATCCCAAGGAAATTTAGAGGTACTAATCATGTGAGCATGTTCTGTGGTCCAGCGGCTTACGATATCACCAGCACAGCTTGTAATCTCCACAGGGACAGGTTAAGTGCTTTTGGACTCGCTGTTCCCCACTGCACTCGTTCTCCAGATCTTAAATATCACAAGAGGATTCATTCCTCTTTCATGTGAGACAGATCCTGCCATCTTTCAGCAGCAATACAAGTTCCACCATCAGATCTCAGTAGAAGTCCTGTCTCAGTCAAATCTGTGATAAATGGTTAGTGGGTCCTGACTGTCCAGCTTGGTGATTCTCTCCCGAGAATGAATAAATTTGCTGTTGGCAAGGGAGACTTTTGTATTGCAGACAAATATCTGCTAAAAACCAAACTGAGACCAAGCCAAAAATAATTACTGGGGTTTTAAGAAAGTATGTCAGGATTTTGCCATATGGACCTTAGCAAGAAAGAGAAAACTCCTTTACCCTGCTCTAGATGGAAGCTTATTTTTCTTGTTACAAATTAAATAAAATGACAGAAGAAAGTATAGTGAGTTATTAGAGCTGGTAGCTCAGCCTGACCTTTTCCACTCCGAAATCTAATCCCAAAGAAGCAAGGTTTCTGGAAATCTAATTTTGTCTTCGAGGCTGATTAATTATTTGATCATGCAAGCATTGGGTAGCCAAACAGTTTACCTTTCCTGCATGGGTGCTGTTCCAGTTAACAATGTAGCCTCAGAGAATAATCAGTTTAGAGTTTAAACTGAGAAGCTGTAGAGAATTTCACACATTGTAACTGGATTCACTCCCACATCTGTTTCTTAAACAAGGAAAAATAGGTGTCTGTATAAACAAAAGAAACATACAGCTTTTGGAGGGGTGGGGTATTATAAACAGCTACTTTGATTGCTGGTGATATGATAGAAATTTTGATGTGGTAGATACTTTACATAGCGTTCCATGTTTTTCAGTGATGTAGGTTTGGGACCTACAACCACTCCAAATGTCTCAGTGGCAAGGTGACAAAGCCAAGCAGCTCCAAGCACTGAAGGAAGGAAGGCACTTTAGGCTCAGGTCATCTTTACAGGTTTTGTGCCCAGAAATTTTGCCTAGTGGAATTTGAAACTTTTGGATATTTGTTTGGAGTTTTGAGATGGCCAGCAGCATTGCTGGATGCAAGACCATGCACCACGTATGTTTGCTTATTTCTGTCCCAGGAATTGTGCGTAGTCATCTGGAAATACTTGTCCCTGAAATGATAGTGAGGCACTGGGATAGATTATCCAGGAAGACTGTATTACTTTCAGTGCTGGAAAACGTCATTAAGAAATAGCTAGAGAACTGTCTGTCAAGCATGGCATCTACCTAGCTCATCCTTGTAAGGATCAAGTCATTTCCAGCTCTGCATTCATGAACTCTATATACAAAAAATTCCTAGAGAAATGTGAGGATGCCCACTGTAGCGTGGGCATTTGCCTTGCAGCCTCCCTGCAAATAAAATCTTCTCTGACAAGAAACAGCAATACTGGAAAAACCTCTGACTCTTCAGAAGAACTTTCTTTGTAACTTGTCACACATCTGTCTCAACGACATTTCCTCTGTTTCTTCTGAGACAAGGGCTCATCTGCATTTCTCAGTAGAAGTCTACATTATAGATACTGCCTTCCCTCCTGCCAAAAGGTAAAGGTGGGATCAGCAAACTGGTGAAGAAAAGGATTTTGTTGAAAGTGTGTTTCTCTGTATGACAATGTGGTTTGGAGAAGATTCTGTTTATGAAGAGTGCTTTCTCTCAAAGGTGACTATCTGCCAGGAAGACTAAAATACTCTGGTGTGGGCTTCTCTCTCACCCCTTTCCATATCGTGAAGCCATTACTTATCAGTTTTCAGCGATGTCTGTTTCCCTGTGCTACTCTGCTCTGGTTGTGGCTTATGGCAAAGCTCACTCATCTGCGCTGAGCCCAAGTTGATGGTAGCAGAGCATACGGCCCCAGCACAGACTCGAGACAGTCCTTGTCTTACGCATCTCTTCCTGATCTCTGCAGTGATCCCCTGAGAAAAATGCAAAAAAGAAAGCGTTTTCAAAGGATTTGTAATGTCTGGGGCAAGAAGGAATTTCCAGTCAACCCCCTCATCATACTCCCTGACAAAACTCTCAGACAAAGGCCACACAGGTGATCTTATTTAAATTAGTTATACAAGAGAATGTTTGCTTTGAAATTACAGGGAATACCTGCTAATTCCTTTTTCAAGCTGTACACGTGGTAGGAAGCCCCTCATTTCTCAAGCAATGTCACAATGCCTGTTGAGGGGTCTGGTAAGCAGCCCTGTGCCTTTGGTGTGGAGCAGCTGAAGTGTGATGTTGGCGGTAGTTGACTCAGGTCAAGGCCTGGTTTTAAAATTTAGGTGAGCATAAGATCACTGGTACTGCGCTGATCCTGAGATGCTCTGATGTGACAACAAGGGCCAGCCGAGTGTATTTCTCAATGTAAAACGACAAAAAGAAGAGACAGGCTACAGGAAGCTTTTACAGTAAAGCTTTATTTATACAAACATGGTCGCCTTCAGCGTAGCGTTGTCGTACCACTGCTTTAGCAGCTTCAGCCTTTGTCCAAGTGGAAAAAAAGCCCTCAGATCTTCCCACCCGTAAAATACTGCTTAGGTGAAACAA
The DNA here is from genome assembly GCF_009769465.1 of Tauraco erythrolophus. Lineage (NCBI taxonomy): Eukaryota > Metazoa > Chordata > Aves > Musophagiformes > Musophagidae > Tauraco > Tauraco erythrolophus. The sequence goes on along the minus strand of NC_141468.1, from coordinate 64,158,734 downwards.
GCAGACAAAGTTCCTGTATCCCTGAAATAAGCTTGAGGGTGCGGATAATTATTTTGGGAAGGACGGAGATGAAAGCAATTGAGATGTTTTTTTTCCCACTCTTTCTTGTTCTTTCATTCTTTTTGCCCAGCAGCTCAGATTCCAGGATAAACCTTCAAGTGAATGGCACTGCATTCCTTGCTCTTCTCTCTGCCTGTCAGTGGGACCGATGCTGAGTTCATCGCAGAACAAGGTGGTGGTTGCACTGGACTGCTGGCCTCCCCGCGCAGATGGTTATCCTGGGCTGATGGAAGTCCAGGAGCAAAAGGTGCCCAGCACTTCCCTGCCACAGGCCTTTCTCTGGCAGCTGTGCGGTGTCCCTCTGCAGAGCCACCCTTGTCTGTAAGTAACCCCGCTCTCGCCGAGAGGCTGGTGGGAGACCTGTTGTGGTTGCCACCACCTGGACCTCAGAGACCTGACGGTGTCTGTCGCCTGCTGCCACAGCGCACGGCCAGGTCTAGCGATGGGGCTCCAAACCCAGTTGGCAGTTTTGGGGTGACTTCCAAGATCCAGCTGGGAACCGGGGTGGCGGTGGGTCTGTTTCAGGGGCAGGCTCTGATGCAGTGGCGGGAGTTGGCCCTGAGGGGGCCTGTCGCCTCCCGGGACCTCCCTCCTCCCGGTGGGCACCGGCAGCACTATCGCGACGCGACTTTACACCCGAGCCCCGCAGGCGACGGCTGGCAAAGCTCCCGCCGGGGCGGGGCGGTGCCGGGGCGGCGCTACCGGCAGGGGCCCGCGTCGCCCCGGCGCGCCGCCAGGTGGCGCTGCACCCGCGCGGCCCCGCTCCCGCGGCGCCCCCCCAACCCCCCCGCCCCGGTCGCCTTCCCCGAGGGCTTCCAGCCCCGCGGGGGGCTCGCACCCACCCGGCCTCCCTCTCCCGCCTTTCCGACTGAAATGTACAACCGAGGCTGTGTTTTTCCCCCACCCCAGAGGCATTTGGGTTATCCAGCCCTCGCTGTCAGGAGATTGCCGCGATCCCGTGCAGCCGGCCCGCAGTTCATAATTTGAGATGGTAACGAAGCTGCTATAAATCTAGAGAGAAATGGCGTATCTTGAATAACTCCTCCTGAAAGCCTGTTTATCATGGGGGAAGGAAAAGCCTGGAGTGCTCCTTTGCTTGCTGTGAGGAGTGAACATGGCAAGGACACCGCAGTGATGCTGCAGCGAAGGGAGAAGAGCAACGGAAGGCAAATGGTTAAAAGCACCCCTGCCACAGGGCTCCCTGGCAGCTCTTTTTGCTCTGTCTGTGCTTGAGATAAAGGAAAAAACATAAATAAATAAAGCAGGAAGTTTGGGAGCTTCTGCTCCCACTACCAAAAAGGCCCAGCTGAGGTATCTGTTCGCGTACTCCTGTGGGAAGTCTGGCTCTGCCAGAGGTTTTTTGTGCTACCAGTTCAGGCAACTCCTGATCAAAAGCAGGTCATAAACCGGGAAATGCAGAAAAAAAAAAGACATATTTCTTATAAAATTATTGTTAACTGCAATGACGGTATCTGCTGAGCCAGCCCAGTTGCTGGAGGAAGCAAAATGGCCATACTTTGGTTCCCCCTTGCATGCATCTGCCTGAGTCCCGGGTAGCCAAATGGGCCGCTGCAGCAGTGAGGGTGTGTGGAGCATGAGGGATGGGAGGTCTTCCCCTCCCTGCAGGCCATGTGTCTCTTCCTCTGTGCTCTACAGCACCTCCGAAGGCAGGAAACCCCGCTGTCCCCTCTGCCTCCTGCTCCTCTTCTCAGGGCTCCAAAATTCAGTTTTGTGCCGCTGAGGAGCCTTGATCTGACCCTGCTGCACTGTAGTTGCAAAGGAAGAGGAAATTGCAGTTTAGCAAAAGGCCACCCAGTTAGCTGTGATCCTGGGCCTCCCTTCTGGGAGCAGCTTATTGTAGGGGAATTCCTGTCCCTATCCCAGCAGATCTGGCTCTGCGTAAGTAAGAGGGCAGAAAGAAGATCATTTTCAGGCCTGAGTCCTTATTTTGTATTCTTTCACCCTAAGAGTCTCTGTTTTTCATGATGGTTTTCATTATATGTAGGACTGGCCCTGGGAGCCTAGAAAAATCCCAAATGCCTCAAGGGTATAGAAACAGAAGGCTCTCCTTCCTTTGTAAGGATCTCTTTAGCAAGCCAGATTTTGCAGCTGAAGTTCAGCACTGATTTCTCCCTAAGACCCAGAAGGAGCACTCAGAACTCCTCACCCCCAATTTGTAGATGTATGTCTGCTTGGGGGTGGCAGATAGAAGCTGCTTATTTGGTCATGAAGAGTTAAATGAAGAGGCAGCACAGCTCTTCTTGCCTAATCTAAATCTAATGTAGCATCCCCTCAGGCTGCATGGGTGCTGCTGCCCTGCAGCTCTCACTTTCCTCTCTGGTGAGGAGAGAAGGGCAGTCCCTTCTGTCCTAGTCTGCCTTGATTCTAGTCGATGTGATAGCTGCAGCAGCTGCTGGTCCTGGAGCTGCTGTAGCCTGTCTGCCCTGAGCTAAGCAGGCTGCCTTGGTGTCAGGAACGTGCTGAGATCCTCCCTTATGAGGAAGCCAGGACTAAAACCGTCTGGAGCATTGTATGCATCAATTTGTGGCTGATACTCAGGAGGAAAAAGAGGATTAACCAGTCACATGGGATGTCTGGAAGAGGTGGGGGGAAGAGCCAGTTACCTAATCCTCATATTTTACTCTTACCTGGAACTCTGTGCATCCGTGTTATTGACCCATGGTCAGATAGTAAACTCACTGGGAGAGGGGGCTGTGTTTTTATTCAGGGTGTAGCTAGTACAAGATATTGTGGTGGCCTTTTTCACTGATTAGAGATCTGTAATTACACCGTGGGTAATTAGCAATGATGAACATTGATTGCAAAAGCAGAAAGTGCAGAAAACAACTAAGAAACTTGTTCTCTTCAGCATCACTTGGAGAGCAGATAAGACAGACCATAAAGAGCTGTTTAGCTGTTACTGACTGTGGATGATACTGAACCAGTGCAAGGAGATGGGTGACTGCTGCTACATACAGCATAGCTAAGGTTAACACAAACAAATTCATTGGGATGGAAACATTTAAACGCTGTGTTCTGACTTGCTCTCCCACTTCTGCTTAGCCCAGAAGCATTCACTCTTTCCTGAAGCATCGATGGCCACATATGGCAATACCCGTGTTATCTGTACTTTGGAGGTAAAGGACCTGGGGTACAGAAGGTGAAGCACTGGCCTTACATAGGATCTTAGTACTAGAGGTAGAAGCAGAATAAAAGTATGCTGATAACAGTACTAGCAGTACTAACCTACTAATGCTACTTCTGTAGGGAATTAAAGACAGTACCTGGAGGGCATGATGGTAACGTCTCACTCTGTGTGAAGGATAGTGCTAGTCCAGAATTGGAGATCTTCCTAGTACGTACTGAACATAAATAGTTTGCCTGAGAATCTGACAGAGAAACAAAGAATTGCACCAACTTGTCTTTGAAAAATTGCCTTTATTAGACCAGTCTTGCTAAAATTGCTGGGAGTAACAGATTCTAAAATTGAACTACTGAATTAGTCTCAAATGGAAACTGTGACAGCCAGCCTGAAAGTGGAGAAAATTGGATTTAAGAATTGGACCTTGGGCATAGCAGGATGTCTAGGAAGATGCTGTGCTATAGCTGATGAACTCATATGGAGCATGGATTTCATGCTGGTGAATAGCAAGGTAATAAATGTTCTACAGAAACATTACAAACCCAGGCTGGAGAAATTCCCTTTAAAGAGGTGACCCAGGTGAGAAAATGCTTTGTAGACAAGTAATCTGCTGTGAGCAAACTGCAGCCCTGGAGGGCTACAGTCACACTCGCAACCGTGTGTGCGATCTTCCCAGCGCATGAAAGAGGAGGAAGGAAACGCTCTTTGAAACAGAGTAATGCAAGCGGAACAGGCAAATGCTTTTGAGTGATTTCATGTGTGCGAAAGCATTTCCAGGGTCAGGCCTCGGTTAGAAGGTTAGAACGACTCTTGAAGGACAGCACTTCTGGTGGATCAGGAAGCCCAGTAGCAATGATAACAGCTACGCCCTTAGAGCATGGCGGGTTCTTGTTCCAGGGAGACAGATAAGGAAAAGGTGAAGGTGGGCGTAGAAACTTTTGAAAGGGGCTGAACGCTTAGATAAGTTAGGTCTGAAAGGCTTTCTGGAGAAGACAGTAAGGTTTATTCTTGTCCTCCTAATATCAGCTCGCTTCATTCACACTGGAAAAAAAATCCATTACTATTATCTAACTCACAAATGATAGTTTCTAGTCTTGAAGAATCCAATTCTGTAAGTATTTGACATGGAAGAAGAAAGTCTTTGAGAAATACTTGTGAGCACCTTTGCTTGTTGGAGTGTAAAGGCATGTGAGGGTTCATAGGACTAGCACCTAAAAAGCATTAAGGATAAACAACAAAAAACCTCCCTTAACAACTCTACAAAACCGTTTTTCCAATGGACTTTCCTACTGATACGCTGTATAAAAAAGCACAGCAGCTTTGTGGTATTAAACTAAAGGTTGTTGCTGGTTTCTTAGAGACCCGTATTGCAGTTCTCCATCTGCCTGCTGGTTTCTGTATTTATATTTGGTATTAGAACTCTCTCTAGAATGCAGTAGTCATTCTTGGCACTAGCTATCAATATATTCCTTAAAATAATCAAATGAGGTCAATGTGTTGGTGTTTTAAGCCTGGAATATAAATTCATAGTTTCAGCATTTTGTAGTTCCTCTGTGTAGAGTCCACATCCGTTGGCAAGTGCTGAGCAGAAGCCTGGGTTAGTTGTCAGTTTTGTGCAGACTTTCTATGCCTCTCGGGTGACTTAACTTAATCCATCTCCCTGTCTCAGCTCCTTATCGGCAAGATGGCGGTGATAACACTACCCCTTGGGGGTGACACGGGGATAAAAGTAATCAAGAGATTGTGCGGGTGTTATTGTACTAACAGCCACGAAATACCGAAGATTTCTTATCTAAATGTGAAGGTTAAGCAGTCGCTAATACAATTGTGTTCTTGAGAGGGAGCTGGTTTGCATTCTTCTCGCTGATAAAAGGCAGCGTGCTTTGTCCCGTTTCAGACTACTCATCAAGAATGCAGTCCTGTGTTATTTGACTTCTTTTTAGCTGCAAAACCCATTGCAACGGGCATGGCATGTGGGTATGTAATGCTATCCAAAATGCTAAGGATTGAGTTTCCAACAAAGCTGCACGCTCTAAATGGAGATTTGGCATTTTCTAAAGGGTTCATCTCCCATTGAGAACAAGACGAGACTCTGGGAGCTTAAGAGCTTTTGAAAAAAATCTGGACTCTCTACTGGAGCTGAGCTTTCTTAAGACTGAAAAAATGAAGCAGGGGTGTGTTGTATCAAACCATAACCAATCTCGGACCAGTGGCACCCCTGCGACCTGGCTGGCAAATGAAATAGTGTGAATGTAACGTGCACGCTGATGGTGACAGAGAGAATTATCGCAGAACTGATGAGTCACATGGATCTGAGCTTCAAAAGGTTAATATGCCTGTCACAAGTCAGAAGCTGGTCTCTACTGGCAGCAGTAGCTCTTCAAGGCTCTTCTGAGTATTTGTTTTACCAGTGCTATACGCGTCGGTATTGTGCTCTTCAGCCACACACGTGGCCTTAAAGTCCTAATCCTGTTCTGACTAGGGTCAAATTCAAAGGCTTTCCCCTGCCCCATCCACTTAAGCTTCTGATATGACTTTTATTGTGAGGCAGTCAGGCATTATACTGGTTCCTGGCTATAAAAATGCACAGCTACATTTTCTTATTATGAGAGGCATCCTGCTCTGGTCACACACACTGACCACTCTGTAGAAAGGTTTTTACTGACAATTGGATTGAAGAGGTTTGAAACTATGCAAATTATAATATTTTTTTCCGTTTCTCAGTCACTGCTTTTTTGCTCCTTTTCTGGAACTGCGTGTCACAGATGTGCTGGAATACCAGCACGCATTGAAGCGTGGCTGTCATTCTTTTGTAGCACCCTTGCCTTGGAGCTCTGCATGCCAGAAAAGTATATACCCATCCTCTTCTTCTAGATGATCTTCTATGGAGGGAGCCAGCTTGGATCAGTTGGAATTAGTGTGGTATATTGTGCCGTCTATCAGTTAATGGGTACCTGTATCTGTTTCTGTAGAAATACAGGTTTTCAGAGGATTTTGCTCTGGGTTACCCTCGGGTCTGTATGGATCCTCCCTCCAGACACTGCCAGGTCATGAGTCTATATACTTTTCAGGAGAATGTTTGCCATTCTCTGTGCTGCCATGCTTCCTTCCAGCTCTGTGCCTTGCCCTGAAATTCTGACCTTTTAGGCTGTATAGTGAAAGGCTGTTCAGTACTAGGCAATGACAAGTGGATATATTTCTAGGAGAACTACCTGTCATGAATGGATATGGCCTCCCAAACACCTTCCTTGAGGGAATATGTTCTGGTAGAGAATAAACAGTGGTAAGGGCTGGCTGTTTTAAGCAGATGAAAACCTTCGCAAGTGCTTAACAAGGTGATTTGCCACACACTCACACAGTCCCTTTCCTCCATCCATGTTACACCTGTGTGCCACTTCACCTTACACTGTGCTCCTCAATGTCTACTTCCCAGGCAATACCATGGATGAGAAATCAAGCTATGAAGAGCTGCTGTATTCCCTCTGTGGTGCAGGCCAACTAGTTTCATCTGAGGACACTGGAAGTGTGGTTTCATTTCTTGCCCTCTGTGCAGATCAGGTACCAGACCCATGTACACCTCTTGCTTGTGGCCTGGAGAAGATCCAGCTCAGTGTGCATATGTGGATTCTGAATCCACTGTCCTCTCTTTGTAATTGAAAGGTTTTAAACTGAAATGCCAGACACCATTAAACTCATACTCATTTGCCTTCTGTCTAGGGTAACTGGTAGATTGCTGTTTTGGTTGAGAATATATTTTATGCTAAATACAATATTTTACAAGATAACTGACTCAAAAATACAGAAGAGTTGAAATGTTTTGCTTTTCAGCTTTTATGTGCAATAAAATGATGACTGATATCAAATAGGTGTACTTTAATTTTTATGTGACTGTTTCTCCCTCTCCAATTCTCAAATAAAATGCTCAGCACCTTTTAAAAAGCCCACCTGCACTAAGAGACTGCTTTTTCTTGGCCTCTAGAGCACTAGCTTTAATTTGCTAACAGGAAAAAAATCTATTGAAGGAGGATTATACAAGCTAAGAGACATTTTTAGAATGGGAGAGAGAAAGTGAAATAGCAGGCAATGAACTCCAGGAAACAGACTCAAGCATAGAACAAATGGGTGCAGCCTTAACTGTGCATCCTCTTTGCAACCTCTGTTCAAACTGTTTACATTCTGCCCTTCTTTCTTGCTACACAGGGGAGGTCCTCTGGCTGGATCATCCTGCTGTCCCTTGTGTTCCAGCTAGCAGGAAAAGCAGAATTGGTACTGCTCTTTGAAAAGACATTTCAGCTTCTTTAAACCGTTTTGTCCTCCTTAAAGGAATCTCGCTGGCTGCTCTTCAGTCCAGATTGATCTTCCTCCTCCATTTTGTCCAGGATGCTGTGCAGACAGGAGTCTAAATATATATATCTGGAAGTGCAGATGTGGGAGGTGTTCTCTGAGCCAGAAAAGGGGACCCACTCTGCTCCTGGAGCCCTCCCTTACTGTAGGTGGTCACATCTGTACAATGCATGAAGTCAAGCAAAGGTGGGAAGAAGCCTGCACGGATGAAAAAGAAGATCCAAACAAAACCTAAATATGAAAAGGAAGAATAGAAGAGGTGGGAGCAGGGACAGGTGACCCAGGGGGAATGTAGAGGCACTGTCTGAGTGTGCCAAAGGCCACCTGGATTTGAATCCGGTGAAGGTTATGAAGGGCAAGAGGAAAGGATTCTACTAGTACATCTGTAGCAAAAGGAAGCGTAGGCAAAATGTGAGCCCACTGCTGAATGGGACCAAGGACATGGAAAAGGCTGAGGTATGTACTCAATGCCTTTGCCTTGCTCTCTACAGGTAGGAGTTGCCTTCAGAAATCCCAGGCCCCTGAGATCAGAGGGAGAGTCTAGATCAGCAAAGACTTACCCCCAGTAGAGGAGGATCAGGTGAGAGAATGTGTACACAAACTGGACGTGCATAAGTCCATGGGACCTGATGGGATGCATACATGAGTGGTAAAGGAGCTGGCTGATATCTCTCCAAAGTCACTCTCAATTATCTTTGAAAGATCATACTGACCAGCAGAGGTTCCTGAAGACTGGAAGAAAGCAAATGTCGCTCCTATCTGCAAGAGAGGCAAGAAGGAGGATCCAGGGAACCACAGGCTGCTCAGCCTTACCTCCATACTTGGGACAGTAATGGAGCAGCTAATCTTGGAAACCATTTGCAAACATATGAAGGATAAGAAGGTGATTGAGAGTAGTTGGCATGATTTATGAAGAGGAAAACATGCTTAACCAGCCTGGTAGCTTTCTACAATGAGATGATGGCATGGTAGACAAGCAGAGAGCAGTGGATGCTATCTATCTCAACTTTAATAAGGTTTATGACACTGTCTCCCATTGTCTATCCTTGCAGACAAAGTGATGAAAAGCTGAGGCTGCCAACCCTGGTGTTTAGAGCTGACAGGTGTCCTGAACTCCAGTCCTGGCTGCAGGCGTTGTTAATACCTACATTATCATTGGATAATGTGCTTGACTGTGGGCGGTGAATCCCAGGTGGACATAGCCGCAAAACGAAGTCATGGTAAGGGACAAGATGCGAGATGCAGCCAGCATCCTCAGAGGACAGCTCAGCACTCTACTCCTCACCAGTGTTGAGCACCTCTCTTTCCCCTGGGAGCACAAGGATCCCTCTGCAGGGATAAAACACCTAATGCTTTCACAGATTTACTCCCCAGAAGGTCCTGGTATACAGCTGTGGTAGCATTGTGATACTTGTATATTACTTGGTTTTCCAACATGAGGATTTGCTGAATGGAATGTAGTTCCTTGCTCTTTGAACAGTAAAAACCTGGAAGCCATCTTCTTTATTCTCAAAGGATGCATGCCCACACAACTCTTACCGATATAAATAAGGTTTCAAATATTTAAGGATTGCTGGACTGAGCTCATGATGTACTACAAAGAGTAAAAAACCCAAACCTTACATTTTTTTGTTGCTGTTTAAATGACTCAAGTAGACCATCTGCTTCTGAAACAGCTCATGTATTTTTGGATTTGGTTATGAACTGACCACAGCATTGCAACAGCACTCATCTGTGAAGATATCTGTTTTTATACACAACATGTGACTGGCAAGAGAGATGTGTCTACTCAGTGTTTTAGAAGACAGGCAGGAACGGTATGACTTCAAACTGGCACAGCCACCTCCTTGTCATTTCACTTCACTATCACCTCATTTGTGTTAAACAGGGAAAGTTTTAAATGGATGTTACCATAACGAGGGCATCCAATGGATCCCTTATTTGTGGCAAAGGAAAACAGTCCTTCTAAGGTGACTTCGCTTAGCCTCCGGTGATTCACATGGGACGTAGAATTACAGCATTTGTTCTTAAGCAGAATTATGGATGAGACCCAAGACTAACTGACAGCTCAGTTATTTCTTCCTGATGCATTTCATTAATAGCCCCTGCACCTCTCACCTCTATGAAATTGGCAACTAGTGAGGTGCCTGTAAGAGGCTAATTGCCTCCAGAGTCAATTGTCCTGGAGCCAATTGTTAATCTCCTGGTGTTAATTGCCAAGAGTAGGAGTAATCAAAGTAGGTAGGGGGCATAGAAGCTGCATGCATATTAGAGCTATGTAGCAAACCTCAGAAGGTGTTCAACTCTGCTCCCAGACACCGCAGCAGAGCTTAGCAAGTGGGAACATGATGAGGCACTAGCTGTGTGTGAATCCTGAATGTTTTGCTGCGTTTTTCATTCATCACCTTCAGATTGCTATTCTACCTGTAAGCTCTAAAACAGGTGGGGTGAAATCTGGGCCCTGAGGAGGTCAAATAAAAAGTGTCAAGAGATCTGACTGGGATGTGTGCCTGTACCACTTGATGTTGGGATGACACTAGCAGTGTTGTGATGAGTTTTGAAAGAAAAAGAATGAAAGTGCAGCAGAACAGCTGTATAGCTTAATTCTGTTTTGCCATGGCTTTCACATTTGGTGTTGCCAGACAGAAGACTGAATTTAATCCTAGAGCTAAATGAATCTCTGGTAACTTCTGCTGAGTTGATCCTGCCTACATCAAGGTATGTCTTCAGTGTGTTTGACTCATGCTTTTGTATCTGGCCTCCTAACATAAAGTTACTGAGTACCTTAGTGAGAAAGAGGAAAAAAAACACCTGCGTTATAATTTTTTGTAAACTAAAATGCATAAACAACTATGAAATTATACAGAATACAGTGTGGGCTGGAAATCTGACCTGTGTTTATTAAGTTAAGGGGAAGGAGGTATATTTGATAAGATGCTTATTTTGCACATAATCAGTTGCAAAAATCCTGCCAGAGTCCTCTTTCGTTCTGTCAGACTGATGGCTTTTGAGCATCCCAGTTTACAGCTTCTGTCTAGACTATGGTTTGACCTTTTGTTCCTGGTGTCAGATGGTGACTTTCAAGAGCTTGAGTCTGCTGCTGTTGGGCAGAGATGGAAGTGGGTATTCTACTAACCTGAGCAGCTGGAACATCTGTCAGGGGGGATAAAACGATCAGTTGTTTGTCTGCATGGTTGAGTAATAAGAGACTTTGGCTGGGGGGCTTTGTCAGTACATGTGACAAATGTTTTATCTCCCAGTTTACAGTATAATAATACTTCTTCTAAATAAGTACAGATTACTTTAGATCTATTTTTTTTAATCTTATCTCTATTTTTTTTTTTAACCTGCACCTGGAGGAGAATAAAACAGAAATCTTCTGTGACTACTGTGTATTGTAATGGACATCTTGCAAATTAATAACAACGATTAATTTAGCTTATAAACTCTAGTCTAGAAACTGCCTGCATGACTCAAGAGACTGACAAACACTTGGAAAAAAATCCACAAGATTTTCGTGATGCTGGTGACACAAATAGAGGGAAAAAAATTAAAAAGAGGTAGGATTACTGCATGGATAGCAGTAGAGTTAGTGAGCAGCATAACAATAACGTCTTCAAAGAGCATCTCTGTAAAAATACACTTTGTTTTGATTCAGGTTTCGAGTTGGCTGCAAGCTGTATTGTAACACACAGTGTAGATGTGCTGAAGAGCTGTCTACAAAGGTCTGCCCTTCAGCATATTTTTTTTCTCTGTGTAATATAGTACACTAACATGTATAGCAGCTGTGAAGGGGGGTGAGGGGAAGAAGAAATAAACTTTGTGACCCAGTTTTATACACAAATTAGAAGGCTTAATTTGAGGCACAATCATTTCATCAGGTGTGTGTTGCAACTTAAACTGGCAGGATGATTAGGTCTCTCTGGAGAGAGAATTTAATTTTTTTTTTTTTTTTTTCTGCCCTAAATGCAGCTACTTGATATTTATTTTAGTATATATGGATTTGGCACCTGCTGCTAGCATTGACAGATAGAGGTAGTTACAAAACCTAACAAATTTATAAATAAAGTAATGAAAAGGACAACTGCAAAGGTTAAGGTAAAGGCAGGAGCTGCCACTCGACTTAGTTACTGAAGTACCGGCAGCCACTATCCCTGAGTTACTATCCCTGAAAGTGCAGTAAAGAGAAGGGTTGTTACAAGCCTTCACCTGTGGTTGGCTTTCAAAGGGACGAGCAGGGAAGCAGCTACCCTGAAGGAGACTAGAAGCACTGGTTGCTATTGCTGAGCCCTTCTGGAGGACGGGATGGTGTAGTTCCCCAGCCTTGTGTGGGATTTGTGCCAGTGGCACGGATTGCTACTGGATTGGTTCTGTAAAGCCTCAAATCTCATTTCAGTAAAAGTTGTGTTAATGTGTATCCAAAGCTGTGCACACATTGCTAAAATCCACTTCCCCAAAGTGCTTTCTGGTCATGGTTTACATTCTCCTTAGAATAAATCACAGATGTTGTTTTTTTTTTTTCCTTAATCCCATCAGTTACATGGTGGGCTAGCAGGCTGTGGTTTGAACTAGGTCTGTTTAACTTTCTACTTCACAAACAAACTGGTGGTGATGTGGGAAAGGGTGGGAGGAAATGTTTATAGTCTAAACATCCAAAGGATGATCATATCTGCTTCCTCAGAGTATTGGACTTATGCGCCCAGGTTTTGGTAGCAGGAGGGCTGCAGGGGTGGCCTCTGTGAGAAGGGAGCAGGGGTTGCTCCCGTGCCAGACGCAGATGGCTCCAAAACAGACCCTCTGCTGTCCAAAGCTGAGCCCATCAGTGAAGGTGGTGCCACCTCTGTGGAAACGTGTTTAAGAAAGGGTAAAACATGCTGCATAGCAGTTTTGAGAGAGAGGAGTGGGGGGGGGGGGGGGGTGGGGGGGCGGGAAATGAAATAAACAGCCCTGCAGACACCTGGGTCAGTGAAGAAGGAGAGGGGAGGAGGTGTTCCAAGCACTGGAGCAGAAATTACTCTGCAGCCCATGGAGGAGATAGTGGTGAAGGAGGCTGTTGCCCTGCAGCTCGTGAAGGACCATGTCAGAGCAGATATCCACATTGCAGCTCATGGAGGATCCCATGCTGGAGCAGGGGAACCCTGTGAGGAGGAAGGAGGTACAGGGAGGAACTGTTATGGACTGTTCCCACAATCCCCATTCCCCATCCTCCTGTGCTGCTCGGGGCAGGAGGAGGTAGAAGAATGGAAGAGTGAGATTGAGCCTGGGAAAAAGGAGATTTGGGGAAAGGTGGAGGTGTTTTAGTTCTGTCTTTGTTTCTCATCATCCTACTCCATTTCTAATTGGCAATAAATTAAATTAATCTTCTCCAAGCAGAGTTTGTTTTGCCCATGACTGTAATTGGTAAGTGATCTTCCTGTCCTTAACTCATGAGCTTCTCCATCTTATTTTCTAGCCCCTGTCATGCTGAGGAGGGGGAGTGAGAGAGCAGCTGGGTGGGGGTCTAGCAGCTGGCCAAGGTTAAACCCACCACACTCAGTTACAGTATGGTTACACAGAAAGTTGATTTGGTAAATGACACACACAAAGGTAGTAGAAATCTCCAGTCTTGGTGAGAATGAAGAGTCATGTGGAGATGCAAACTTCCTTGAATTGATCTCCTAACAACACAGCAATCTCAGTCCGCCAGTGGCTGATCTCCTCTAAGAAAATCTCACTCTCCCAGGTTATGACAAATGCTGGCTCAATTTTGTGGCATGATTTACTGAAAGGGTGGCACTCTGTCAGTAGAAGTAGATCAGTTTGCTTTTCAGCAGTCTGAGTTTGAAATTCTCTCACTCAAATGGGCGCTGCACTAGTAGTTGTTATTTATAAAGTGATTTGAAGTCATTTTTATGTCATTGGAAATAATAGTTTGCAGATGCATTGACAGAAAACTTTCTTCTCAGGGTTAGCTAAAAGTTTGTTTGTTTGTTTTTTGTGGGGGGAAACCAATGTGTCTTTCAGGATGCATTTGCAACATTATTTGATTTTGAGATCAATGAAAGGGGAATTAACGCAGGTTTGGAAGTCATCAGAGTTGTAAACTTCTGCAGTCCAAACTACATATATGCATTCTTTATTGGTTTAATTCAATATTGACTAGAAGAAAGTAATCTGGCAGCATGAAGCCTCTAGAAGGCATTTCTGATTTTTATTTTTTGACAATGAATCATATATAGCAAATGGCCATTCTTCTTCCTGTGCAGGGTCGGATGGACAGCTTAATGATATTCATACCTCTTCAGCCTTTGATAGATGTTGTGGAGTCACTATGGATATGTTATCCTAGCCCATCTCCAGGAAGAGATAAGCTTTGATAGAACTATGGCTTGTGTTTCATAAACCAGCTCTGAAAACATACCAGAATGGATCAAGAAAATGTGCTGTAGTTGCTGCTGTTGCTCTGTAAGAGGTTGTTAACTTGCTGTTCAGAAGAAAAGTAACATAAATATCCCTTTTTGCCTTCTAGACTGATGAAGGAAGACTTACCAAATGACTAAAACTGGGTCACCTTTTTAATTGTGCTAATTTTTCTTAATACAGTTAAACTAATGGCAAACTTAAACCTTTTCTCTTCCTTAGGTTAGGATATGCTTCATCATGTAAGCCGTGCTTTTCCATAGTCAGATGTCAACAGGGTTTATAGATTCTCTTTGCTGGAGCTGAGTTGTGTTCTTCTTCACAGAGACTTCATAGTGCAGTTGGAATCGTAATTCCAGTGTAGGCGGTTCATAAGAACAGGGAGCCACACCAGAGGGGAAAGGTAAGGAGTAACTCATTTAGATGCAGCACTAGTGGAGTGACGAATGTGTGAAGTGATTTGGAAAAATGTCTTTACAGGTTGGATAACATTATTTCAACAGCTGCTATGTGATTTATTATCTCTGTTCCCTCTCCTGTAATATCACCTAGACATCCCTTAAATAGAAAGAGTCCCTGAAGTCACACCTTTTAATTGAGGAGGGATGGTGAAAGAGAAAAAAACTAGCATTTAATTAGCTCTAGAAAGTGCTTTTCTTTTAGATGTTTTTCTAAACTGTTCCTTATAATCCCATAGTGCTTTTCAGTTAAGCACCTCATGGCACTTCTCAAGCCTAAGGTCACTGCAATGTAGACAGTGAGAGAAGTCCCACTTGTAAGTACGAATTGCTGCCTTTCCTGTTCAGTCTGATGATTTTCAGTAGTGCAATTGTCCTCTGGGCACAAAAAACTTGTTCTCAACCTTGGATCTGTTTTTTACACCTGCACTTCTACTGGCTTCCCTGAATTTTTTCTCCTAGTGCGAATGTTAGAGGAATGAGACACAGGAAAAGTATAACAACATAGGAGGTATGTGACTTTCCACTTAAGACTGTGTTGACTTGCTGTAGATTTTGGAAAATCTTCAACACATGTAAGTCCTGAGAACTTTAAGTATACATTGAAATCAAATATGTGCGTAAACTGAACATGTAGTAGTTATACATGTAAACTAGAATGAAAAATTGCACGGAGCTTGTTTCACCACTGAAAAATAACAAAGGATTTTCCCAGCATCTGTTGACTTAAAATGGTCTTCTGAACAAGTTCCAGGTAAAAAGGATATGTATTTATCTTCAGCTTTAGCATAAAATAATAATAAAAAAAAAAAAAAGGATTTTCTGGCGATCATAATGAAATAAAATCTTGTATGAAAGTATTGAATTTTGAGATAGGGTTAAAATTTTAAATGGGAAACCTTTTATAAAGGAAAATGTTTGTATTTGTCCCTAGTTGGATTTCTTGAGTAGAAAAAATATAGGAAAATACAGGACATGTTACTGACCTAAAACAATCTCAACTGAAATGAACATGCTCAAGTAACAAGAATGTGGCTCCTACTTCTGACTGCAAGGTGTTTTGTAAGATAGGTAACAAGAAAGCAGGATATAATGTTGAACATTAGGGTACAGAAAATATGAGGTTTGGCAGCATTTCCTTCAAAATAAAAAGAGATTTAGAAACCTGTGTTGGGATTTGTTTCAAACAACCTTCTCCATGTACAATATAGGTGCCTGCAGCAGAGCTAGACATGCAGGAGCTTTTAGGGCATGATTCATCTCATTGCACTTTAGATATCCAAAATAGGGCAAATGAATTGTGTCATGTAAATGTGTATTCCTTTCTGTTGACTAACCATGTATCCACATTTGACCAGTTGGAGACCAGCTGGATGGTTGGTGAGTTGGAGTTGGTGAGATGGAGCTACCTCAGAAGCGACAATAATAACTTTTTTTAAAGAAACATTTTACAGAAAATACCAGCAATCTATTTACATAATCAGAAATAGTTAGAGATTGTTTCAGAAAAGCTAAACAATCATGTTAAGGCACTTTAAAAATCCCTAAACACAGGAGATTATTTTGTCTTTAATTTAAGAAAGTAGAATTGCAACAATGTAAGTAACTGTTTTTCCAGTTTCTTTTTACTATTTTTGGGTGGAATAGATATTTTCCTTACTCCTTCCTTCCCCAATAATTATTTCTTCTAGGAGTTTCTTCACTTCTTCTGCAAAGATGTTTTTTCTTTTTTAAGTATGAGTGTATCCAGTATCAGCTGGATTTTTTCCCCCAGAGTAACGTATAAGCCACTCCAACTCCAGGAGACAAATCAATTTGCTCCTGAAAGTAGCTTGCTTGGATTTTAGCTGAGAAAGTGCTGCAGGGTGAGTGGAGCAAGCATGCTTATGTTTTGTAAAGTATACGCGGTTTGTACTGTCCTGCTGGTGTGCTGCTTCTGCTAGCCAACAGCTACTGCAATTCTGCCTTCCTGGCTACCAGGTTCTATTCTGAGACCCTTGTATCTAACAAGCAGCATAGCAGGATGCCAGCAATATGTTCTGAAGAGCATGAGTAAGCCCTGGTGTCTGAGAATAGAATCAGGATGAGCAACCCTATGAAAAAACAGTAATTCCTTCTTATTCCAGCCTCTGTGTACTCTGAGTCACACTTCAAATGATGCCCTAAGGTCAGTAGAAAAAGAGATCTCAATTTCAGTGCAGTTAAGGGTGCATGGCCATCCCTGGGGAAATACTTGTCCATTTAATAGCGCTTTTAAGAAACAAAACTAACTCAACACAAGGGGAATTTGCATGGGCAGAACTGCTTGCCTTGCAGCTGCCTTGGCCCTTACATTTGTTAGGTTTAACTCCAATAATTTCACTTCATAAAAAGCATCCTTAACTAGTGATGGGGAAAACTGCAAAGGAAGTGCACATAGGGTGAAAAAAGAAAAAAAAAAAAGTTGAATTTCAGTGGAACTTGGCAAATATTTTAGCGTCTGCTTTGGCAAGGAATTTGTGTTGGCTGGTCTGGTTATAGAGGTGGTGACAGGATGGACTGGAATTTTTCTTGGATTTGATTTCTGGGAAGGTGTTCCCCAAGTGCAGCTATTTGCATTGCAGGACAAAAGCCAAGCTTTAGCTAATAAATGACACGAGCAAACGTCAGTCTTTTGGCAGACTTGACTGCTGCTACCTGTTGCAGGGCTTACTGATGTTTCCTCTGAAGCCAGTGACATTGTCTTGGACAGTGCTGGACCACTAGGTTTGATCCACTACAGCTCTTGATCACAGTGGGCAGAGGTGTAAGCATCCATCACCTCTAGAAACTGCATCCTTCGAAGCAAAGCTTTAAAAATTGTTCTGTGTCTCCTCCAAGTCTTTCTACTAAGAGCTTTGCAATTAATATCGCAGCAGTCTTGCATCAACCACAGATTTTGCTTGTAGGTCCTACTTTAATCTTGAAATACATCATATATTGCTTCTCCTAATTACTTCTCCTTATGAATTTAGTAGAAGACAAATTTGAAGACAAATGTATGCTTGTCCTTTCCTGTATCTCATTTGGCTTAACCACGATCCTGTGTTCTGCCACTGTTAGATCAGGCCAGTGCTACAACAGAAACTTTTGTCAGCATTGTGAAGTCATTTAAACGTACAGCATTGTTCTGGGTTCTAAAAGACACAAGCATGTTCATCTAGTCTTGTCAGCAAAGTGACATTAGCAGCACAGTTTAGTGTGCTTGCGGACCAGGTACATACCATTCTGGCAAAAATGTTTCTTGCAGGGATCTGCACTAGAGAGGAGCTTCATAAAGCTTGCCTGGATGTTTTTCTACTGAGGATGACAATAACAGATAGTTAATAATAAAGGTAATAATAAAGATTACTAATAGATAATAACAAAGGTACTACATGCATTTCGCAGATGCTGTCCTGCTCTTCAGCTTCTCAAACTCTCCTCAGAGAAGGGAAGAATGTGCTTCCATCACAGAACAAAACTACTAGTGAGTTTTGTGAGGAAAGATGCAATTCCTTAATAGACAAATAAAGCACAAAACTAACCTGTGGTCTACCAGTACAGGGCAGGTGGAGACAACAATGCCTTTCTGATATGATGGTTCAGGTAATACCCACTGCATTCTCAGAAATACTGCCTCTCATCAGTCTGGTTTGTATTACCTGGGAGACATGCAGTCCAAGAAGCCATAAACTTGTTCCGTCTAGGATGAAGACAGATGAAATTCTGAATATAGGAGGAAGCCAGCTGGGTAGCAGAGTGACATCTAGTGCAAAGTATCTTAAAAATCTGAAAAAAAAACCCAAACCCCTTATATTCCTGAAAAGGAAACCGGACATCTACTTGGAACCAAAAGTTAGATACTGCAAGAACGTGGGGCTTTCTTTCTAATAAGTTGCACAGGGTATGAAGGTGTTAAGGTGTTACCTCAGGCATCACCGTAGAAAATGCAAGATGCAGGACAATATTTCAGAAACGCAGCAGACTCTTCAGCTCTGGGAACACGTTAGCTGTGTGGGTTTCTTATTTGGAGGGAAGAGGGAGGTGGCAAGACATCTGCCTAGCTCCAGAAAGGATTGTCTTACAATTTTCTATGGTGATAGCTTCCTGGAGGTGGGTGGCCTTTTATTCATGCACAGAATGAACTGCTGACTGAGAAATCAGTGTAGGTGAACGAGCTCCGTCCTACTTCCGCTGAAATCAGCTCGGGTAGGGAGGTTCTCAGTGACTTTTTTTAATGGGCTCCGAATCAGTATCTTAAAAGACTGCCATCATACATTAACGGAATAACATTGCTGAACACAATTTGACTGACAGGCCACCTTAGGTTGCACTACATGGCACTACAAGGTATGAGGTAGGGGGGTGCCAGACTGTTAACAGGCGTGTCTCTTTGTTTAACTTCCTACCTTCAGACAGCACAGTTTAGGGCAGCTGGTCAAAAGAAAGGTCCGCTGACTGGCTGGAATAATTAAAGCAATGTGCTTTTTCTTTGGGGGACAAAACCCAAGACCTGGTCTCCTTACAGTATGGCTGTTGTAGGCAGAAGTTAAAACCTGTCCCCACAGAATACAATCAGAGGGACAGCCCAGAAGATTTTCTGAGCCACTTAACTAGACTGCTCCACCCTATGGTGGTAAGGGTTGTGATGGGACTGGAGTCATAACGGTCTAAGGAGAGACAAAGTCTGAGATTTGCTGTTTCTGTTTCAGATCTGAAGGCTTACATGCCTGAAAGCTTGTGCATATTCCCTCAATAATACTAGTTACTGCTCCTTGAAGACACTCTCTAAAAATTTCACCTTCTGTTTTTAGGAGGATGAAGCTAATCGGTATAAAACAAAGTAACTTTTTCTGAGATTCTTTCATTACACATGAAAAGTTGCACAGACACCTATATGTCTCTCACAGACCCCTCAACTTTCTAATGGTTTTCTGGTTTGCATTTCAGCATGTTCTTCAATATTAGCCTGCTTGCCATTTTTTTTATAAATTGCGCCCTGAATTTACCGCACACTGTATTTGTCTGTGCTGTTTTTCAACTGCGGTTTTGTTATTTTTAGAGCTTTATCAATAAACAGTGATGTGGGTGGCTTTGGTTGGGTTTTTTTTAAAGCTTCTTTGTTATGCAAAACAATCTACAAAACACTGTCTGGACATCTTTTGATGTCACTGGCATCTGATTCTTAATCTCTTAAATCTTTCTTTCCAGAAGCCTCTTGGATGATGAGAATATTTTTATTCAGGGATACTGAACGCTGGTTATTATCATGGGAATGGCAGGTGATCACACCTACAGTGCTATCTGAGGACTCCCTACTGCCTTGCAGCTGCTGAACTTTCCACTCAGAGGCAGGCTTTAGAAGAAGTGCCTGCGTTGTGCGTGTACCTATTCTATAACTTGGCACCTGTCTGGAAAGACAACTGCATTTCCTTGTGTTCCCTCGATTATGCTCTTTTCTGCAGGAAAACCAAAGCGCAGCTGTCTGAATCTCTAAAAAATGGGCTGATGCATTGCATTGTCCTAACCTACCAGACATTAGAAACGATGTCATAGCTTGAAATTTGCAGGTGCTGGAAGCATGTGAGTGGATGCTAAGTTTGTAATCGCCAATGTCCATAATGAAGGCATTGCTTTACGATGTTCTTTTAATAGTAAATGGCAACACAGCTGGTGATTTTCTTCCTGCTGCTTTAAAAGGCTCCATCATTTCATCAGAGGATGATGCTCAGAAAAAAAAAGAGTAACTATTGGTAAGCCACACCGAGCAACTGACCACCTTCTCTAGCAGCGTAAAGCAATTCTCTTCTTCTGTTACTTGTCTGAACACTGAGTTCTAGGCTTCTGCTCTCATCCCTTGGCGTCTTATCCACGTTCCTGGATACAGTCCAGTTCTTTCTGTTAAAATACTGCAGTTGCCACTGTGCTGCAGCATACGTATTGATGGATGGATGCTGAAATGCCCGGCTGTGCTTCTGGTTGACTTTTGTTGACTGACTTACAAATTCGCCACTTTGATGTGCTACATATTAGTACTTCTTTATCTAGTGTTTCCGATAGAATGTTTTTGTGTTACGTTTGAGGTTTGGATTTAGAAAAGAAAAATCAATTTAAAGTTTCCTTTATATTAGGAAGACTAATGGTCATTGCATATCAAAACTGCTGAAAAAAAAAACCCTGGAAAAAATCTACAGAAGGTAAGCAAAATTAATGTTGTGTAAAACCTTAATGAACAATGGAAATTATTTCTAATAAAAGGAACTCTAGGCCAAGCCTAAATAATCTACTCTGTTACAAACGTCTACCTAATTATTGGTTTATGCTTGAGGTAAAATCCTTTTAATTGGCTTTTGGAAAGTCTGAATGGAAAACCCTGATGACTTTACTTGTTTCTGTCTCTGTCACAATTACCCAGGAAGGAATCCTTATACCTTTTGCTTTTGTTGGGTAGGGTTTTTTGGTTTGTTGGTGGTTTTTTTTTTTCAGGTTTTTTTTTTGTGTGTGTGGTGGTTTTTTTTTTTTTTTTTTTTTAGCTTAAAATCTGTTGTACCCCACTTGCTTCTCAGCTTTGGCCTGGGTCTGTTCAGGGCTATTTTCATTTTAAAGACCCCTCCCCCCAACCACCCGGGAAGAACAGACAGAAGTCTAAGGGGAAAAAATCCTTTTACACATGAAGATGGTATCAGCATCAGCAAAACGATTTTCACTTTAGCCAAAAGCAAAGCAATAACAAACCAGTATTTGGGTGCATCAGGAGAACGAATAGAACAGTTGACACAGCGCAAGGATAAACGGCGCATTGCCGAGAGGCTGATTTCATTCAGCAGCGTACTTTCCAACACCCATCTACTTCTGAGCAAGTGGACAGTCCCAGTTTGGGAGCTCTACCGTGTGGTTAATGTCAGAAACCTAGTTCAGGACTCTGCTGACCTGCGGCTGCTCCTGCACCCCTGGCTCCCCAGAAGCCCCCGATGTCCCAGGCCCCGACGCAGGCATGAGCAAGGCAGATCCCTTTTGTTCTGTTGCACTAAGCTCCTCTGCATTCATCCCACGTACGGCCTCGTATCTCGTTGCCTGTTGTCGCTTTCCGACCACCGAGAGAGGTAGACTTGGGTGGAGGAACCTTGGGGGAAGAACCTTTTGTTTTCCGCAGACAAACGAGCTATCAGCTGGTTAATTCCGAAAACTTAAGTCTCGCACTTAAAAACAAAACCCAAAATCTTTCATTTCTGGCATGCCAGGTGGCACTGTTTGCGTTAGGGATGGTTCGCTCAGTGCTGCTGGAAGATTGTGACTGTTAATAGCGACCGGTCGGGACAGCGCAACACCGAAGAAGGAACGACAAGGACCGGCTGTAAAATGATGTCTCAGATAGCACTAAGGCGAGAGAAGACCTGGAAAGAGGCCATTGGGATTAACAGAGTGACGGGCACCACGCACCAAAAAGAAGTGGGAGAAGAGAATTTCTCTCCACAAACGCAGCGCGGGGAAACGCCTCCTCCGCGCGGGGCGACGGCGGGCCGGGGCGCGGCCCAGCGAGCGGCGGCGGCCCCGCTCCTCGCCGCCCCGGCGGACCGAAAGCCCCCGCGGAGGGTCAGAGTGACCCGGAGGCGGCCAAGTTCACAGGCAGACGGGCCGCAACGACAGCGGCCCCCGGGCCGCTGCCTGCGAGCGCGACCGGCACCGGGCGGGCCCAAGGGAGCCCCCGCGACCGCCGCCTCCCCCTCCCGGCGCCCGCACGCGCCCGACGCGTCCCTCCCCCCGCGGAGCGCGCCCCGCAGCGGCGGCGGCCCCTCGAGGCGGCCCGGCGCGTCCCCGCCCGCCGCCGCCGCCGGGCGGGACCATCTCTCCCCTCGGCGAGGGGGGGCCGCGCTCCGCCCCAGCTCCCCGCCCAGCCCGCCTCCCCCCCGGCGCCGCGCAGAGCGCCCCTCCGCCTGGCGCGCGGCGTGGTCACGCCCAGCGCAGGCATTAGCGCCCCCCGGTGCGGGGCGCGGGCGCCTGGGCATCCTCCGGCGCGGCGGCTCGTCCCCGGCATCTCGGAGCGCCGCGGGCGCGGAGCGGCTCTCAGCGGCAGCCGTGCGCGCTCCGCCGCCTCTCTCTGCGCCGCCGGACAACGCCATGAAGCCGGCGGTGCTGGAAGTAATGAGGATGAACCGGGTGTGCAGGATGGTCCTGGTCACTTCCGTGGGCTCCTTCATCCTCGTCATCTTCTATTTCCAAAGTATGTTGCACCCAGGTAGGGCACTGGCACCGTCGTACTGCAACTGCATCGGCAGCGGCCCCGCGGAGGGCAGCACCCGGCTCCGCGCCGGCCCCGCTCCCCTCCGGCGCAGGTGGCGGGCGCTCCGGGAGCCCTCGCCGGCTACTGCTGGCCCCGGCTCTCGCCTCCCGGCTCCGCTGCGGCAGGCGCGGGGCTCGGCGGCGGCGGGCGCAGCGCCCTGCAGTCCGGCCGGCAGCCCCGTCGCGGCCGCCGCCCGGGGCAGCTGCGGGAAGGTCGCCTCCCCCCCGCAGGAAACTTCCCGCGAGAGGGAGGAAAGTTTGGGGGCTTTTAACTTTTATTATTTTCTTGCCTTATTTCGCATGTCTGGGGGAAAGGGAACGGAGAACGGCACCGGCCGGCGAGCCCGCCCGCCGCGGCGGAAAGCGGTGCCGGGAGCTGCCCGGCCCCGGCGGGTCCCTGCCCACTGAGAGGGGGGGCGCCGTCCCGGTCCTTCTCCGTCTGCCGCCGGGGCTGCGGGCCCTCGGCTTCGCTGCTTTTCGTTTTTGGGGGTGTCGGGGACACATCGGCCGGCCAGGGGCACCCGCCACCGGCGGCGGGCAACTTCGCCCCGGCTCGCCCAAGTTGACCGGAGGCGGCTGACCGGCCCGGGCCGTCCCTTGCCGTCCCTGCCCGCCGCGCGGGGGACCCGGGCGCCCACAGCAGGGGCGGTTCTGCCCGGCCGTGCCTTACCCCTCCCTGGGTGTTTGGGGAGCTGAGGAGCTCCTGGTGGTGCTCCTGGCTGGGCACAGACCCACGCTGCGGGCTGGCATCCAGGGGCGTAATCATCTGTGATCCAAACTCTGAGCTACCCAGTGTGACTTTAATTTTCCAGTTTACGAGCATGGTGGACGCAAGGGACAGAGCTGAACTAGGGGTGGCAGGTACTGGCTCCCATGGAAGTCACTCGTAGGTGGGCTACTGGTTCACACAAAGGTGGGATCGGGTCACGGAAACTTTGTGCGATCTCTGCTGCTCACGTAGATCCATCACGGATTGCAGCGAGACTGCTCTGTGTGGCTTTGGCTGTGACACTTACCCAGCATGGCAAAAAAAACCCTAATATTAATTTCGATCTGTCCGTCTGTCTGTCTTTTTCCCCTTCCTGCCTGAGAAATGAGGTGGAAATTGCACTTGCAGCATCTTTTTGGAGGGATCTGACAGCTGAGCAGAGGAGCAAGGATCACTCCCTCGGAGCAGACAGGCAGCTGTAGCTGGCGGAGCGGCCGCGCTTCTCGGCAGGCAACTCTGCTCAGCCGTACCTGGAAATGTTTCTCGAGTGTGGTGGCTACAGTCATAGCTGGAGCAAATAAGGGAACTGCAGCTTGGTAAAAAGAAAAAGGACATGCTCAGTTTAACTCTTTCCTTCCCTGCTTGTGGCTACTAAACTGTAGTTGATGAAAAATGGTTAAAGTTTTTGGAGTTAAATAGTAGAGGCTTAGTGCGCTGATAGGATTAGGGAATCGGTAGATCTGCTGTTCTGTGGTGAAGCCAAGTCCCGTTTGGTGTTTTTCTCTCAGCTGTCTGCTCCCTCAAAGTTGGTATCATTTGCTTGATGAATGTCTTCTCATATGGTGCCCATCTGTGTTAATACCTGCCAACTCCTTGGGAAAATTAGCATATTTTTTCTTTCCTGCTGTGTCTGCTCCGTGCTTACTGGTTTCACAAGGAGCGTTCAGCCCTCAGCAGACCTGGGGAAGGCTTTATTAGAGGGCTTCAAGGCACCATGCAGAATTGTTGGTTGTAACACAGCTTCACCGATTTAATAGAAGTATGATATTTTCATTGGTTGCATTCCACAGGTAGTATAGTTTTGCACACATTCAGAAAATTTGGCTGAGAGTTATTATTTCCCCTTGTTTCAGATGAATTATACTGCTGGAACGCAAACTCAGCATGCAGTAGGTGAGAGATTAAATTAAATACTCTTCTGTGAATTTTTGAATGTAGAAAAAAATTGCCTTTCAAGAATCCTCAATATGCTCTATAGCTAACTGCTAAAGATTATGGCTTTATATTCATGCTATTGTGAAACTATAAATAGGTTGAGATTTTAGTACAATTCAAAGGATTTACCAGAAACTCTGAGGAGAGAATGCGATGCTGTGAAATCGCCGGGAGGATGATCTGCACCCATTTTCCATTTGACAGATATTTAGGTTGTTAGCATGAGTGGAGCAGGTCTGGAAATAAATGCGATCACAACCTGTCCATCTTTATGGTACTTTTTTGATCATAACCAATGCTGCTTTTTTTTTTTTTTTTTTTTTAATGGGCTGCTTCTATAGTGGAAACTGCTAGAAATCTATCGAACTCTGATCTAGACCCATATAGAGTGTGGCCATTTGGTTTACGTACGGTTTGTAAGGCTCCAACAGCTATTTGCACTGTGTATCTGTTATGTGATTGTGTGTGTTACTGTCTTGGTGGTGCAAGTGATAGATTAACGTGGAGTTCTTGAAGGGTCAGGAAAGAGGAAGGGAGTGGACCCGCCAACATGATGTACATCAGGTAGCGGATCATTTTGAGGTGTTCTATTTTTATTCTAAGATGCTTCAGTAACCCTTCTTGATATATGTCTAAATTCACTGGAGCCGGACCCAGGACAGGCCGCGTGTCAGGTGGGATGGGACTGGTGGTATGAAGAGCTTTCAAAATCCTGGGCCCTTTTTGTTGTGGAGGGTGTTCTAAATTTTAGCTGGTCTCTGCTGGAGCATGTGTCCTTGGACGACTGCTGGAGGGAGCTGTCTCTCACACCCTGGCTTGCTGACTGTCACTGTTGTTGGTAGCTTACCATGCTCTCCAAGATAGGCACTTTGTAATCACAATTAGCTGAAAAATTCCCGCCTGAACCTTCTGGATGGAGAATAAGGTTTTCAGTTAAGTTCTCTGCAAGAAGTGTCAGCTCCTTATTTAAAATCTGGCAATTTCTTCTCCCCTCAAGTTCTCCTGGTGAATTTCGGGCGGCTCTGCCTGCAGAGCTTTCCAAACAATTTTAGATGTGAGACAGCGAAGGTCAAAGGTGCTAGAAGGCCACTGAATGATCAGTCTAACCCTCCTTGGGGACAAGACAACTCTTCATCTGTTAGGTAGGCATTTTCCATTTTAGGAGGTCTGAATGTGGATCTCTTGCCAGAAACATTAGAAAGACAAATTTCTGCTGACAGGTTTGTTTGTTTATTTTTTCTCCTTTGGGATAAATAAATGGGAAAATGACAAAGTTAACAGAAGCCTTTCTTAAAACAAACAAACAAAACTGCCTAACAACAAAAACACACCTGAAGCCCAAAAGGAGAAAGGTGAGCTTGCCCTGATCTTCACCAAGAGCATGATGTGGTGTCCGTTGTGCTGTATCTCAAATAGCATATCGGAAGGAGATCAGGTGCTTTTTGCTCCTTGTTCTTTTCAGCTCCCTACCTGTTCTTTGTTGGGAGGCTCTTGGTAAAGATGCTGTCTGGTTAGCGCACCTTTGCAGTGTCTGAGTTTTGGCAGAGATTTGCCTGTGTGCTGGGGAACCTACCCTCCCAAATTAGGTTCCCTGACCAGTTGCTGGTGGGCGAAGATGAACTGTGCTGCTCTCTGGTGTTCAGGGTTACTGTAAAGAAAACTTTGGAGATGATCCTGGCTTTTGTGGCTAATCTGTGGGTTTGGGGGACCATTTGTTCTTGAGGGAGGAAATGGCAGTGAGGACTTTGGTGTGTTTTCCTGTTGCTTGTCTAACCTTTTCTGAAAAGTAAAAAACATTCTGCAGTGTTTGCTGTAGCTGGATGGAGATTTTCCCTGGCTCTTCGCTCGTAATGTTTCCCCACGTTGCTCTCCTGCCATGCACTATCTGGATAACTGAGTGCAACCTGATTGCTGCTCCATGCTCTGGTCTCTTCTGTCTGTGTACGATGGTTCAGTCTTGGGATTTTGTGTGACAGCCCATCATGGCTGTACCTGCTGCCTTTGCTGTGAAATCGGTTCGCCCGCTAGCCCTTCGCCTGCCTACACTTTCACAGATGTGTTTGCTTTCTTCTGTAGACACCCCAGCTGCAGTGAGCAGGGGCTGTGTGTCAGTAAGCGCAGACGGAAGCTGCTCTGCAAGACTGGGGTCAGACCGGCGATGTGCTGGGATCCTTCTAGATGAAAAATTCCCCGTGAATTTAGAATAATTAATACTATCTTTATCTTACCAGAGACAAGTTTATGAAGCTAACTTAATCTAAATCTGATATTACTTTTTTCACTGCAGACCGGAATGTTTTTGCTCCATTTTTCATCTCCTCTTTTAGACTTCTACTATTCTCCTATGGATGCTAAGAAAGGTTAGATCCTCAGACTTGCCTCCTGTCCGTGATCATCTCAATTACGTGTGCAGTGCTGTGATTGATAGTTGCTTGTTCCTAACAGAAGGCTGATGTCTACCTCTGCTCAAATGTCAGAACAACTCAAATCACATGAGTTTTTTTTCCTTATGTCTCACCATTGGTTTTGATGGAAGATTCTGTTTGAAAATCAATGCAGCAGTCTCCCATTTTGCTATTGATCCTTGCTTTCTCCCCTGCTTACAAAGGGGAATGAGATCTGCAAAGCAGTGGGTGTGTGGCATTCCTTTGATGGACCCTGTATACTGGTTTTAAATTATTCTGTTTGGGATACTGAGAAATGGAGTTCATTTGACAGCTGCAAGAATCTGGCCCTCGTTTAATTGCATGCAATGAAATCCATTCCCCAGTCACTGGCAGAAACCCTGCCGTGCGCCTGCGAGGGGGCCGTGCTGTATCCTTGTGTCGGTGTCCTCATAAGCTTTTCATTGATTGCCATGGGAGCGCATCATCACTGTGAGCAAACTTACTCCAGTCCCTCTTTGCAAAGGTACTGGTGGTTTGGAACTGCTTTGAGCTGAGAGTTAAACTGCTCTGTATCTTCTGGAAGTCTTCCTCGTTAGTGAATATTCAGCTTATTCTGTGTTGGTACATGTGAGCGTAGCTTTTTGCAACAACTGCTTGCTGATTTGAAGAAATAAAAAATCTCCTTTTCCACATGTGTTCAAGCAAAAGCTACGTGGCAATGTCTGTCTTAGTAATGTCTTGCTAAATTTTAATTTATCAGAATATTTATTACTCCACAGTAACATTTCTACAATGTAGGGATTTACAAGCTTTGACTTTTTTTTTGTTACTGTGAATCAATATTGGGAAACTGTGTCCTGACTTTCATAGCATTGACACTCTGTATTCACAGATGTAAAAGCGTCATGACTTGACTAAAGTCTTACTTTTTCAGAGATAATGTGAATGGAAATGTTATTTTTCCTTTAGAAATAAACATATAGAGCAGAAATGCCCAGTGCATTTTATGAACAAATTTGTACAGTTGATTTGGTGCAAGTAGTTTGTCAATTTTATGTCTGTATAGGGTGAGAATATTTCTGAATTCTTAAATTGTTTCCATTACTTGTCAGAAGTGACAGATAGTCTATCTTGTACTGTACCATGTAACTCACTCTAGAAGTGATTCAGAGAATTGGAAGAAATTAGATCCGTGTTACTTTTCCCAAAGCCAGCACTACTGTATTTTGTTTGACTCTGTTGCCAGACGTACTGTATCAAATCCAGCCTGACAAAGCTGCTGCAGTTGTCCTTGTGTGAATGTCATTTCAGCACATTTTTTTCCTCTCAAGCCTTTTAGGCTGATGCATATGTATTATGTATCAACTCTAAGGTGATCCTGAGGGAGTTAAGGACAGGACTGGGGGACACAAGGGTTTGAATCTGATGGTTTTTCTTGCAGATTGTTCATGTTGTTTGAGGCAAGTGTTTGAGTTCTGTGTGTGACTTGTCTAAGTGTCAATGTGGATAAAATCAAGTGTTGATATGTGAGTGAAACACTCAGTTCAAATCAATAAAAAGAGCCGGAGTTTTCCCCTTCATATTCAGGAAATAACACTAAGTTCAGGAATTCTGTGCTTGTGTAGACCTGACGTGTCTGGGATAAAGATGAAGAGGTGTCTGTGGTGGGTCATTTAGATTGGGCAGCCACCTACTATATTACAAGGATAATGTTTCAAAGCACGTTCGTGTTTTGTTGGATGTTCCTGTTCCCTGTGGAGCCCATTCATGTAAGATCTTTGCAGCTGAGGTAGGTATTTGTCCGTACAATCACAATTCAAACTGTAGAGTTCGGTTAATTCTTCCTTATTTCTGTTTCAGTATCCAAGTTATAGATCACGTCCTTTTGTTGTGGTCAGAATGCTTGCATGTGACAAAGTGGTGGTTTTGGCACAAGCCTCGTGGTCTAGCTAGAAGATGAGACCACCAGAGACTGCAGTGAACCAACAAGAGAATTCAGTTCCTAATTATCTCTGGCTCATCCCTCCATCCCAAGAGGGATTTTCTTGGATTCCAATTTTGAGAACGTAATCAGTGGAGGATGCAGAGTGTTCCCCTTTCATGTAACTGTTTGGCACCTGAAACTAAGGTTTCATGAATAAATCAAAATTCTACCGCACATACACTTGGACTCTGTCGCTTCTCTTGCGTAATGTTATTATCCCACATTTTTCATTTAATGCCGGATTGATAAATGTGGTTTGTTGGCTTGCCCTCCCCATATACTCCTTACTAAGGAGTTAGTTGTTGGTGAAATTGACTGGAGTAGATCCATTCCTTCCTTCAGCTCCCTCCCCACTGTCCTCTTGGGTTGTCACACCAGCTGTAGCATCACTAGGAAGTACCTAATGAAAGGCAGCCAGTGCACAAATAACGTGCATTTATGTATAAGGAATAAGCCTATGGAGAGTGGTGACCGTCCCACGGAGGGGGTACATCCTCTGTGCTGCCCCTTCTGTGCTGCCTTGTTTGGTCCATGGGGGCTGGTGGGGAGCCCCTCGCAGAGGACATGGGAATTGCAGATGTGTCTGTGGGAGCTGGCTTGTTTTACCTGTTCTGCTCTATGAACTTAGAGAGTTGAAAAGCTTTGTGCTGGCAGGTCTTGGAGAGCCAGAGCAGATGACAGGATCCTCGTCTCTGTGACATGCTAACAGGACTTTGACTAAACAGCACAGTGGAAATAGGTGGAGCACAAGCATTTGTTAATTTGCAGCAAGCAAACTTTGTGTCCGTGCAAGTGAGGAAGGCTTCCCTGTATTAAATTTTCCTGCCTTATGCATTCCACATTTAAATATCCAGTTTGTTTTTATTTTAGACTAGTATGTTCTTTTTGGTTGCTTTTTACACCTTGCCCAATGTTGGCAATGAAAATAAATGACAGCTTTGCTTTTGGCCTTATTAATTTTACACATTAGAAATGAGGTCCTAAATGAGGCAGTAACATTTAGCTTGTGAGCATCAGAAGGGGATATTATTTGAAAGAAATAAAATTAGATGGCTGCCACTGGAAACTTTGGAGTAAAATGTCATTAGAGTGTATTGACTGACATTGAGGCTAAGTTTTGGAAACATAATGTTTCATTTTTTTCCTCCTGACAAATTAGAATCTCGGGATTAAGTATGAGCACTTGTAAAATGCTGACTTAAAAAAAAAAAAAAGAGGGCTGCACACACAAACATGTGTGCCTGCGCAAATGCACCCACCCATCATCTCTCTCCCTACAAAATCTGTAGTTGGTGGCCCAGGTAATCCAAATGCATTGATTTCTGAAGTGCAAACCCCTTTTTTCCGAACAAGGCTACTTGTTAGGAAGAACAAGGAGTATGAAGTTCTTTGTTATTCAAAGAAATCCCGGAGGTGCCAAGGGCTCCATGTAGGTGTCTTTGTTATTTTACTAATTGAAACATATAGTCAGTGTGGTTTCTTGTTTCTGTTATTTCTTCTCAACTTAAACAATATTTGGAAACATCCAGCTTGAGAGAAGTAATGATTTTAGAAATTCTTTCTAGGCTATGGAAAAGCAGGAATTTTTATGAGGTTGTATCAGCTTACACAGTAAGAGTGCCTCTTCAAGGTAGCCTTCATCTTGTTTGTGCCAGGGTGTAGACACTGAAGGATGACTTTGCATCCGTTACTATCAATCACTGCTGCAATGGCTTCACACTCCTATGAAAAAACTTAAAAGAAGGTGCTGGGGGAAATGGAAAATACAAGCAATGCAATTGAGCAGAATTTCTCATGGCACTGTGATTCCAGGGGTTTGGGAGATGGTAACTCTATCCAACAAATGACATGAAGGTAGGTAGACCGCACCATGGAAAAACAGGTGTGAAATGATCACATCCTGTAAATGTGGTCTGTGCTTAATTTTGCAAGGAGAAGTAGCCTTGATTTCAAGAATGTGAGTAAAGTGATCTGCATGTGGCTTTGTAGGATCCAGCTCCCCTTTCTGTCCTCTAATAGGTAAAAGAGGAGGCTACGGTCCTTCTCAGCTGTGCTCGTACTGCAAAGGAACTGCTGCTGCTTTGAATGTTGTCTCAGGCTAAAAGATGCCATCCTTAGTAATCTTAATAGCAAAAGATTGCATCTTTTTGTGTCTCTTGGCTTGGTGATGGGAGATGATGTTTTTTAATTGCAGAGTCCACACGTAATAATCCATGAAGAATAAAAGACTTTGTTGGGTTTTGATCCACTTCTCAAACACCTTGTACTCTGTGAAAAGCAGAGTACTGTGGGTTTTATTTTCCCTGGCGCTTTTTTTTTTTTTTTTAATTTTAAAAGCCAGCATTTTCTACTCATTTTAAAGACATTCTGATAAGTCAAGATATGTTTTGTAAATGGTAAAAATGTGGGTTTCGTGACCCTCAGTAATGCCTTCTGAAGTTGCTTAACAAATGATGTACTTCGTAGCTAGCCATTTTCATGCTTTTTTGGCTGATAAATGATGATATAAGGGGGTCAAAGTTTAAAATGGATAACTTGTAGGGATTTTTGGATTACGGAAGGTAGACATATAATTAATAAGGTGGTTATAATTGGATCTCACGGATGATCTTTACTGTAATACCTTGTCTTAAAACAAAGAGCTTTAGGTAGTTAAAATCCTTTTAAAGACTATTTGCATTATTGTGCCTTAAAGTTGATTGGTATGCTAGCAGAACAAAAATGTCTGTGTTATCTGAAGTGACCTGACATGGAATAGCACGTTCTGCACCCACACTGGTGGGAACCAGTAGCTGAACGTGTCCTTCTGGTAATCTGTATTTTTACAGCCCGTGTTGGAAGTGAGAGCAGAGAATTTATAGTAACTGAGGGGGAGGGAAGTAACACTTTTTAAACACTTGGTGGTTAATAAACTGTGTCAGTTGGGGGTCATAAATATAAAACTGATAAAGCCTGTCTTGATTATATTTTGATCTGCAATAGCTTCTAAAATATATTTGAGTTTCCAGATGGGGATAAGCGCTTTATCTTTGGAGTTAAGTGTGTGTATATGTGCACGTAATAATGGAAGTTGACGTAACTACTAATCAAGTGAGACATACACCAGAGAATCAGGGTGGTTACGGACACATGTACTCTGCCTTGCAAGCATCGCTGTGTCCCACTCTCTTGGTTTAGTAGTTGCTGCAAGATCAGTCAGCTTGATGTCATGCAAAGTTCCTGCTGGCTTTGCACTGGCAATCCTCTGGACCGTGCCTGCTGATCCTTGCCTCTCCACCTTCCTTCTCTTCCCAAACCAGACTTGGTGGCCCTTTGAGTCGAGTTTAGAGAAACTCAAATAGGATGGCCACGGCTGCCTGCTAGGCTGTTGCGTTTGGGGTTTTGTTTTGGGCAAGCCATAAGATTTTTATGACTTTTTTTTTTTTTTCTGAAAGGGGAGTACATTGACAAGTGGTTTGAATATGCTGGTGAATTGATTGCATGAGGTCTGCATGATTGACTGGAGGAGTCAGCAGTTGCTTTTCCGTTGATTTTTAGTGAGCACAGAGTCAGGTCTACTGTACCACAGCAGAGGCTTTTTGAATTGCATACAGGGCACACATCCCCCATGGTGGCAGAAATACAGGATTGCAGGCTTGGGTGGAGCTCTGAACTGTGTCTCCCCTGTAAATCTGGGTCAGCTCCATTGACTTGGTTATATCAATTCTGGATCAAAGCTACTGTAATGAAAAGCAGAATTTGTCCCTCTGTGTCTTCCTACAGAGCAATATACAATAGAAAACCAGCTTTGCTTTTCTGCTTTCTCACTTATTTGTCCTTCACAGAGTACTTCTGCATTCAAGTGAATGCTAGCTTTTTCCCCATAGAGGTACATGCTTGAAGTATCGAAGGGGGTGCTGTCTATTTTCATTAGTTTGAGTGGAAATGACATTGACAGACAAGCTACATGTAACCATTAGCATGCAGGCCATCAATATCGAAGTCTTCTGGTCCTACTGTAGAGCTTCTCTATCCCATGCAGGAAAGGCTATTAATATTTCTGGTGCAACAGCAAAAATGTAATTGCATTAAAGAAAAAACTGGGAAAAAGTTGGGGCTTCTTAAGCTATTAGCTATTTTGAGATAAAACTCTTTTGAGATGCTAAATGAGCTGAAATGGATTAATATAAGACAGACATGATTTAATTAAAATCATCTTCATATTTTGCTGTCTTAATCCAGCTTGTGGTTTTTTTTTGGTGTTTTTTTTTTGTGTGTGTTTGTTGGTTTGTTTTTTTTCCCCACCAGAACACATCAGCGTTTCTGGTGTCTTTCCCTATGGCTATTGCGACTGTGGCTATTGCCCAGCTGGATTGAATTGATTGACTTCCTAATTAAGGTTTAGACCCTGCCTACAAAAGGCAGGCCATTCCCTCCTGGCTGTGGGAGATGCAATGACATCCTTGGAGCTGCAGCCTAGGCTGGTGAGCAACAACTGATGACCCCGATGTGATATGTCTGAGAGACCCTGAGGACTGCAACTCCCGAGCTGGAGCCAGAGTAGCCAGGGCCGGAGCGAGAGTCCTTCGGTAAAGAAGGTAAAGCCACAAGCCCCAAGGAGGGAAGCGTGCTGGAGTCAGAATGAATGGACTGGGTCTCTGCTCACCGTAAAGCCTTCACTTTCCTTTAAAAACAAAAAGGGGGAATTATGGCTATTGCAACTGTGGCTATTGCCCAACTGGATTGAATGGATTGATTTCCTAATTAAGGTTTAGACCCTGCTTACAGTAGGTGGGCCATTCCCTCCTGGCTGTGGGAGATGCAACGACATCCTTGGAGCTGCAGCCTGGGCTGGTGAGCACCATTTCCCCATTTTGTTTGCCTGTTTCCTAAATGCTTTTCTTAAAGTCTTCTAGAGTAGTGAAAGGATAATTTTTGCAGAGGATGCCAGGACAGTTTGCAAAACAAAAAACATATGCGAGGCTATTGTGTTCGAAGGATTGGTAATGCAGAAAGCCTATATGTCAGTATAATGTCAGTGACTTACAGCCTCGTCTATCTCAAGAATGCTGTAACCAGCGTGGTAACACGTTACTGTGAGAACTCTTTGTGCAACTAGAAATACGTCTCATTCCCTCCAATATGGTCTGGCACCAAGGGAAACAGGCCGTAATTCTTGCATGTCCAAACTAGCTTGGGTTTTTTCCCATTGCCGATCTTTACATAGACTTTTCCCCCGACCTTCGTTTTAGTTTTCTTCGTACTCTTTAAACCTTTTGCTTGTTTCCCCATTCATTGGGATATAATGTGACCAAGAGAGACTTATTTCATGCTTCCTTTCCAGCTGTGAGGGGATCTCATCATCTTGTTGTACCTCAGCTGCTCTTACCTTACCAGAATGGTTTGTCTGGTGTATTTCTCCAGGATTGTGGGAGCCTGGAAGCATTCCTGAATGTCAAGCAAGTGTGTTGTATATTGGTTAATAGCAAGCCTGTGCTTTCCTGCTATCCGCTGCAGTTGAAAGCTTTCATTAGCAGCAAGTTAGGAGCAATATTTCTGCAAGTCTTTGAAAGTTTGAGCCCAAGTCTACTTCTGTGGTAGTAATACCGTGCTTTCATCAGAAGATTTAAAAATGTTTCACAAAGTAGGTCATACTTTCTTTTTCACTCTACAACTAGGGCAACTGAGGCATGGACAGGACGGGTATGTGTGCAGGGATTTGGTTGATGGTTTCCCACCAGGTTAGTGACACCTTCAGGAATAAAACTTCAGGGTAGGACGGTTTTGTGGATCCTGATGCTTGCATGATCTGAGGGGTGCGATCCGTTTTAGGGTTGGAATAGATTGTAGTGCAAATTAGATGTCAGGCACAGCCAAAGTCCCAGCACTCAGCCCACGGGACACCGCTGCAGCCCTGTCCAGGTGTGCTCTAGGCTTGTGAGGATCACTGTTGTGGACAGTCTTGTATGTCCTTTGTGGTGCTCCTGCCAGGAAAATCCTCCTGATGCAGATACATGGGGCTTCGAGAGCTCCTTTTGAGCTCTGCTGTACAAGGTGTTGCCTCCATGGGACCATGAATTGTGCCCCATGAGTCCTGATGCTAACCTACAGATGTCCTCTGCTTGTCTGTACTACAGAGAAGAGACATAAACAGTTCTTGCTTCTATGCTTCTATTTCTTCCACTGTGTTTCGCCTTTATGTTTAGGTTTCTAAAGCATAAATCTTCCCTGTGTATGCCTTGACAAGCGCTGAATGGCCTTTCTTTTCTGGATCAGAAGTTGAAGGCATACTTGAAGGAAAGACATCAAAGGCCCTCGCTAGCTCTTGGGAAGTAATTCTAGTTAGTGGCTTCTAATCCCTTCAGCGTTGTGTGCCCAGCTTGAAGCCAGGTTGCATAAATGGAGCTTGGAAGCGAGCAGCAAAACATCCTCCTTTTCAAATTGAGTACGGTGACGGTTGCTGCATAGGAGCATCTGACATCTTCAGTGCTTTCATCACTTGAGAGATGTAGTCACTGACTAGGAGTGTGGTGTTGCCTAATGGAAGAGGGATGCTGCAGCTTAGGAAAATGGGATTCTGCTGGTTCTTTCCTGCCCCATGCAGACAGCATCTCAACTACCTTATTGTTCAGCTGCCTTCTCCCTTGTACTATTTAAGCAACAGGTAGCCATGTCTTTGTCTGGGAAGGTTATCCTCTATGTAGCGTTCAACAGAAAAAAGTGGTTGTCTACGTGCAAGTGTCATGACAATGCCATTATGCAAATGTCTCTTGAGATGTCACATTATGGTTTAGGTGTAGACAAACTGCCATGGAGGCCATGCTTGTGCTTAGAAGTCTCTTTTCTGGAATAGCAAGCCTGTCTTACTCAAGATAGCATTGTGTTTGGACAGCTTTTGCCAGTAAAAGATTTACTGGATTGATGATCAATATAGGTGACAAAAGGGCCTGGCTCTTCCTTTTTTTTCTTTTGCCTTTGTGCCCAGGTCTGCTAGAGGTTTTACTGGCAAATCTAAGTTTATTTTTTACAAAAAGAGAGGGAAAAGTGCGTACAATAAAACTGTACCCTTTTTATGGTCTCTCTATGTCAGCAAAGCTCTTAAGTGTCAATCAAGGCTGATGTGCATGATCCATCTTGAGTTTTTACTCACATTCCCATGATTAACATATCAGTAAATTAAAATATTGCCTGTCTAAAATAGATTGCCCCTGCACTTGGCTCAATCTTATTTTATTGCAGTTTTAAGGTAAAAGTTCCTATCAGTTATCAAAAATACAACATTGGTAATCTGTGTGAGGGGCTGCAACTGCTGGCTGATGCTCTCCTAGATCCTTCCCTTTTAGACCTGCATGTTCTGTGGTGGCTGCGGGACATTGCTGGTGCTCATTCTTTGAAACAGAAATCTCTGGTATAGCATTTCATGACTATGTTTGATGCTGCTCAGAATGGCCTCAGATTTAAATCTTGCATCTTTTTTGGTTCCTGTGGAGGTCTGGGGCATCAGAAGTGATGTTTCATGTGATGCTGTTCAAGGTGGGGAAACTGATGCTACTTGACGTGTTTGAAAGGGTGTTTTCTACCTTAGTCTTGGAAAGGTAAGCCAACAACTTCCCTTCTATCTTGCTAAATATGTGTCACTGTTTCCCACAAGCACACAGGACTAACAGCTGTGCTCTGTGAGCTGCATTGAGGTGTTTTGAAGAGAC
This sequence comes from Tauraco erythrolophus, assembly GCF_009769465.1. Taxonomy (NCBI): domain Eukaryota; kingdom Metazoa; phylum Chordata; class Aves; order Musophagiformes; family Musophagidae; genus Tauraco; species Tauraco erythrolophus. The sequence continues at coordinate 64,122,071 of NC_141468.1, read as the reverse complement.
AGGCCTTTTGTCAGCAGTGCAAGACATGTAGGAACGCTGTGTCTCTGTCCCCCCTTAGTCAAAAAAGCGTAGCCAAAAATGTACCTGCATCTGTTAAATTTGGGGTTTTGTTTGCTTCTTGCTTGTCTGTCAGAGATTAATTTTGCATTGAATTATGAAAAATGTTGCTCTGCCAAAAGTTGTGGCAGGTACTAGATTGCCAGCACGCTCCATCTGCGTGTGCATGTTCAGGAGAGGGGCTACTTCAAAACTTCAGTTATTGCCTAAAAATACATATGCAGTCTTTTTTCACATTTAACATTCTTGCTGGAAATAGCGGGGTTGTGTCATGTTTGTCATCTTTTCTAGTTGTAGGCAGTTTTAAGCACGACACAGTTATGTAGCAGACTAAGAATATACACCCTTCAAGTGAAGGCATGTAGGAGCGGCACTATGGCCACATCAGATACCACGTACGTGGAAATTACAGGAGCTGGTTTTCAGCAGACAATCAGTGTTTATGTTTTTAGTTTAAGGAGTAGCCTTTTCAGTTTCCATCTGCTCTGTGCCCTTTGGCAAGTGGGTTTGCCGTTTTTTCAGAAGTGAAGACACTGTCATATTTGGGGAATAAGACTCAGATTTTATTTTACTTGCTGCTTTCTTCATCTCTGTTGTAAGATAGATGATCCTTAGGGAGAAGAGGTTGACCCCAGGAAGGAAGGAAGCTTTGTCTTCCCAGGCTGCCAATAACCTGTCGCTACAATACAAGGTTGAGAGGTCAAACTTGCAAGTTATGCAAGTTGCTTATGACCTGAAAGTATCTCACTTTCTCATATGCAAGTGAGGTAGCTGCAAGGGGTCGTGCCGTACGTAAACGTGATCTGAGAACCCCGTGTCTGTGTTCCTGCATCCATGGCTAAGTACGGCTGGGACTTCTTGTTAAGGACTGTCATCCAGAGCAGAGGGTGCAAAGATCGGAGTTTGCATTCAAGTGGACCATAGCAATTAGCTGGCAGGAAGGAGGGGTCATTTGGTTCCTGCTTTGCTTTAATCTCTGTCCTTGCTCTTCTGCAGCACTGGGATGCTATCTGCTTTCATGACTCTGCTGAAGCCGAGTCCTGTGGTGGGCGCACCAAAGGCCGGAGCTTGAGGGCAGGAGTCTGTTATGCCTGATGTGCAGTGGCAACACCAACTCATGTAACAGAGCTACTCTGAACCTGTCCAACTCAACGCAGGTTGGGGGGTGGCCCAGCACAACAGAGTAACAAGTTATTGCTGAAAACAGTTGCTGGCTACCAAAGCTGGTAATTCCAACAGATTTATTCAAACTCAAGTATGAGCTTGTGCTTGATCCCAACTACCACTTCACTTCTGAATTGTTTTGAAATGGGCTCCTGTGTAGATAGAGGTTTCATGGGAGCTCCGAGGTGTAGATGGAGAGAACGCTCATGCTTTCATTATTCCTGAAGTAAGGATACATACATCCCTGTCTGCACCAGGGATGAGCCAAGCACAGACTGTCCGCAGCTTCCCACTCGTGTTCTTCACTGTCAGTCTCTTACTGCCTTACACCAACACCATGAGCTTGTGCTAGGTAGGCTGGTCAGCTGGCCTCCTTCCTAGGATAGGCAGATGTCCTGCTTTGTAGGGTGTTAGACTGAGCTGCCACTGTGAGCGGCGTGGGCTTGTGGCATTTGCGTCAGGACGAGCTGTGCCCCAGCACTGTTCCTGGACAGTGCTGCTAACAGTAATGTCTGTGGGTAATCTGCTTCGTTGGGAGACCAGGTTGTAAGGAAAATGGCCAAATTGGTAAAATTAACCTGCTTTCCTAGCAACTGCCTACAATCATCCAGGAAGTTGTTGGAGGAGCTGGGAGTTGACCCTCTGTCACCAGGACCATCTCTTCCCCCTGCAACTTGGATGTCCCAGTTCTGCTTACATTGCCCAAAGGCATGGTCATTCAGTAGTAAACCTGAAGTTTAGTAGGTTGAACAGACCCTGGGTGCATTGTCTTATACTGTGCTGTGTGATTAAACTAGAGGCAGAAATCATTAATAGTGTCTGGTACTTTCTGCCTCTTTCATTATTTAAGTCTAGAAGTTTTTTACTTCCTGGTCAGAAAGTCAATGTGTTCCTTGCAAACTTTTCATGAGTTACTTTTACTGCAACTTTGCTTCTGTTTATCGCTTTTCTTTTAACACGGGGGCATACAGGTGTCAAGGAGCAGCAGGACCGAGGCTTCCCATGAGGCGTGATGAGATGGAAGTTGAGGGTGAGCCCATGATGAGAAGTGCCCTCAATGATGAAATGCAACCCCATGGCACCCAAGCAGGGTTGTGACAGGCTCTGGCCATGGTCCCAAGTAGACTGAGGTAACAAGTTGAGAATATGTCCACCCAAAAGATAGAGCTTAACCATAAAAAACGTTATGAGGTCTATCCAGGAAGAGCAGCCAGTAAGTTTGGACGTTAGAAGAAGAGGCTGGGCATAGGGCCACCCATGACATAGCTTAGGTCAGGACTGGGTCCCCAGGCCTGAGCTTGATTGGACCTGCAGGCTTCTGAACTAGGGGTGTGGATAAGGGTTCCTAGGGAGGTTGGTCAGAGCAACTAGGGCCTGTTGGTGCCCTCGGGACCCTGGCATTAGGGTTGCTAGCTCATTTTTATGATCTGCTGACTTACCAACTTCTGAAGAAAGCTCTTCTGACAGGCATCACAGATGGCTTTGTGCTGCAGAGGAGCCTGGAGACAAGTGGTAGGCAGTGAGAAGAATTTGCTGTGCCAGTTGTTCCACCACCATGATTGAAGGGTTTCGTGTTTTGTGCAGATGTAATGTGTTGCAGTTAATCATTGCTTTTAGACTTTCCCAGTTTTGGATGGTAAATGTGAAGATGCTTTAGGGGGTAAAAAAGACATCGCAAACCAATATTGAAACACCTAGCAGTTACAGCCAGGAACACCCCGTCTGCTGAGCAGCTACTTCTTCAGACCTGGTAAAGAATGGTTACCCTTGAAATGGCCCACAACAACGTCTGGTGTAATCCTGGAATTTGTAGCATTGCTACAATGTTTAAGCCCATGGTTTGGGTTTAAATGGATGGATATAAGAGGATAAAAGGTTGGTAGGACATGAATGTGTAGCTTATCTGATCTTGTTCTGTTGAGTGGGAAGAGTCTCTGCTAGGGGAATCTATCTCATCATGAATATTTATTCAAATGAAAACTAGTTACTTTCTGCTAAATGGATACATGCAGCCTGGCACATGTTTGTAGAGGGGCAGGACTGACTTTCCAAGTGTGCAGTCCCTGGCACTGTTAGCTGGAGATGTGCAAATACATTGAAGGTCATGGCTTTTGTTGCTTCTTCTTCAGCCATGAACCTGCTGCCCTTTTTGTCTGGTTTGCTAGCTCTGGTGGTGCTGGCATGCAACCTACTCCGTGCTGGGCTGTTCTTCACAGTGAGTGTTGGTATACCCCTTGAGCTGGAACTGGTGGTGAAGCAGGCAAAACCTGATCAAAGCACATGCCTAATTGGATTTTTAGCTCGTGTTTTAAAAATGTTGGCTTTTCAATTACTCCCTTTAGTGGGCATTAATAATGAGGGGAAATTTGTCACCAGGTGTCTTTTTGAGTCAGAATTTAAGTATAATTAAAAAGAGATTACTAAACTTAATATTATTAAAATAAATGCTTTTATTAAATAAAGAACACCCCTGGAACCTGTGGATGCACGTAGGAAGTGTGCTGACCCATCGCCTGCAACTTGACGCTAAGGGGAGAGAAGCATTTTTGCAAGTATGGACAAAGGGAGCTGATGCTCACTGGGACTTCCTTATGGTTGGCTATGCAGAAGGTTCATCTGGAGGGAGGGGATTGTAATTCCAAAGAAGTGAGCAGAAGAAACGTATGTGAGTTCGGCCAGGAAGTGTCAACCTGACTAGCAGCATTCTCTGCTTCTCTTATTATTGGAATAATAAGTGAAGAAGTGAAATTAAAATTATTAATTTATGTTTTTATCCTTTTACCATGTATCCTAGTTAATTTGCGAATGAATATTCATTTGCAGTGTTGCCTGTCAGTCAGGTGCGTTTCACTCTGCCGGTCACCACCTTAGGGTTGGGTTATCCGTGCTAACAAATACCAAATTAAATTGAGAGGTATTAGGCACAAGTGAGAGCAGTTTATCTCAGGTTGTAAGGACAAGTTCCCCAAATTCTCAATTATGTTTCACTCAATTCCATTATGACAAGAATTTATTAACCTTGTCTTATGAGTAATTTAGTATGCCACTTTCTGCTGCTAAAGACCACATTTTTATGGTGCGCTATTGATTAACATTGTTAGTGTTTGTGTTTTACCACCAGTTATTCTTTGCTGTAATTTCAGTCTTGTGCTTGACTGCTTTTCCCTTTTATTTTTACTGAAATACGTTATTTGGGGCAATATCCCCGAAGTATCGGGGAGATAATTCCACCTGTGCTCAGGACTGGGAAGCATAAGTAATTAATTGTGTTCCACTGTGAATTTTCAGCTGCTGTTGGACGAGCACTGAAACTGGTGCTACACCTGCAAAAAGCACTTATTCCCTTTCTGGGCTGTGATGGTGCACAGGTTTATTGTGATACAACTGACCATTTCAGAAACCTGTCCCAGGTGAACCATAATGTTAAATAAGTCAGATTTGTATCCAAAGATGAGATGGCCAGAAAGATGCGGAAGCCATAAGAAGACTTTTCTAGAAAGACTGTCTGAAAAGTGAGATTTGTTTAATATTTTTATTTTGATCTTTACAGTGTTACTGTAGAACAGCAACAGCATAGGTGGTCATGCTGCTTGGCTTTGCCAGTGGCTATTACAGTGCTAGAATTAAGCTGCAGACTACTGGGGTTGCCAGTTCCCTTGTCTAGAAAGGAGGCAAGAAGAGAAACAGATACATCACTGATGTGAGAAACAAATGTTTCTTGTTTTATCTTCATAGAGTACCAAAAAATTCTCCCGATTTATGTTATTCTGAAAGAGACAGATTTTATGGTGTCAAAGAGCTTAGTCTGAAGCTTGGAGCTCTAGTGAAGCCAAACATTAACTGGAGTTTAAGTGGAAAGTTTGTCAAGTGATCTGGCTGTAAAAAGTTAGATCTCAGGAAAGAGAATTTAAATTTGCGTCAATTTATACCGTGCTAATCTCTGCAGAGCAGATCTTAATGCAAGACTGACAATTTAGGTCACTTTTGAAATTGATTCGGAGATTGGTCCTTGATGATTTTAGATCCAGTTCCAAAGCTGACTTGTGAGTTGGGATTGAGGATCAAAGCCAAAACGTCACTATATTTCAAGCTTGAGGGTCAGACTGAAGGGTCGTGTTTTAAAGTGGGTTTTTGTTGCATACTGTAACTTCAAGTGCAAAATACACTATTGTACTGAAAATCTCCAGTCTTTGAGGCTTAAAAGACTCATTGAAGATGAAGGTGAAGCTGTTTGTGTACTTGTAAGCATTATAAGAAGAGACCTCAGTGAGAATAAAGAAGTGCAAGTGGCACAGAGAACTCTGGCAAAAGAGAAACATTGCTATGGAGTTAAAAGATGAATGTTTGAAGGCGGTGGCTTTGTCTGTGTTTGAAGTTGTAGCGTTTGTGAGTAAGGACGTGCTGCATTCTCTCAGGGAGGGAGGCTGGGCAGGATTTGTTAGCCTCGAGAGGATGACAGCTTTGGTAGGATGTAGTCATTTTTAGCTGCTACCGCATCAATGCGTAGAGCTAATGTGCTTATAGCTAATACAGTGAGGAAAAGCCAATGCAAAGAAACATGCCTACAGACATGGCTGTAACTGTAAGCTACACCTTTGAATCGTCCTTACGGACACAGCTTTCAAAACCAAGTGATTGGCAGAGGCGAAGGAGAGATCAGAGTCTTCTGTTGTTCTCGGACGTGGGGAAGAACACTCATCACATCTCATCGTCTTCTTGCCTTTCCTCACCTCTGTGATGTACTATACAGGTACTGCAGTGCGAGTGTACACCGTGACAGCCAGGAGGTGGGGACAAACGGAGTGGGACTGTCAGGAGGTCACGAGTCCAGGGTGTAGGGAAATGGCCCAGAAAGAATTGAGGGTAAAAGAGTTAAATGTGCATGCAAAGAGGGAGTCTGTTAGTTCACTTGAAGTCTTTCTGTATTACTTACGTTAGTTATCTGTGTATCCTCCCTGCATGTCACCTGCATGCAGTTGGCTTTGCCCTGGTCCTATCTGTTCCCACTTCACTTCTTTGCTAGCTCTGCCACTTGCCTGTTTGATGAGGCATTTCATCAGAATTTTTTTTTTTGGGGGGGTGTGTGTGTGCATGCGTGCATCCTAAGTAGTTGTTAGTGAGTTTAATGCCTTGGGCTGGTAGGTCAGCACAGCGCCGTGAACTTCTGGGGAGGGTGCGGGTGTGCACAGGCGATTGGGTCGGAGCGGCTGGCACTATGCATGACTGCGGCTGGGTGAGCCTTCCAGTGAGCTGTCAGTGTGGCCCTGACCTGACTCCACCAGAGCTGATGAGTTTTGGCAAGAAGCAGATTTACTGTCTGCTTTTAATAAGTTTCTTCCTTCTATTTTCCTGTTCCAGTAAGTCAGTCTTGAGTAGACTGTAACAGAGCCAGTTAAAGATTGGTACAGTGAAGAGGCACGTCTGTTTAGAAATTGCAAAGAATGAAACATTTGGCAATAACGGATGTGTCTCTTTTGGCAGGATCCAAAGAGCTTGGAGAGTGGTTTTTCTTCATTAGTGATCCAAATTTCATCACTGCTCCTGTGTTTTGGAAGCTCTCTCAGTGAGGGTGAGATGATGTAATTGCATAAATCCAAGATTTCCTATTTTTTATGAAGGACAAGCTTTGGATGTGGACTTGGTGCTGAAACTGTGCTGGTTCTAGGTCATCTTTACATCTGCCTTGGGCACAGAGCACGTGGAAAGCCAAGAGGATCTGTGTTGGTCTGAGGTGCTTTAGGTTCTGCTGTCAAGTAGAGGCTTCCAGGGAATGCTTTGCTATACAGACACAGATGAAATGAAAAGGGTTTTCTTTTATTTATTTTTATTCCAAGCTCATTGTAAGCTCTCTGAACGTCCAACATGCCCCTAACAACGTGTCATTTTTGGTGGTTCTAGGAAAACTTGGAGAGTTTTGTTTCAGACTGTCCCTAGTGGCTTTGAACTAGCCCCAGAGTCTTAATTAAACGTTTTTGGTCAGGCGTGACTCCACAGTGAGTCAAATCCTTTGCCTTTGGTGTTTTGCTTTGTATAATCACTAGACTTTTTCTTTATCTGAAACACTTCAGCATTGCCATTCAACTTCCTTTGATAGTGATAAGAGAGCTTCCATTAAAAATTATTTTAACCAACCTTTTTCTGTCTTTATTCAGCTTTTCATTCTTAGTGACCTATTCCTTTCTGAATCTTTCCTTTTTCCTATCTCCTACTGCAAACTAGATTGTTTTCAAAGCATATATTACTTTTCTGGGTTTTTTTGTCCCTTTCCCTGAACCCTTATTTGTATTCCCTTCATTCTCTCTGGCTTTGCTTTACACGAAGTCAGCTATTGCTCAGCCACCCACCAGTGGTTTTATCACAGGAGTAAGTGTGGGTAAAACTTCTTTGAAGAGTGAAAAGTTGCACTGTCAAAGGCAGCGTTGGAGTCCCTGTAAACTATTTCTAAATTCAGTTAGTAGTTTTATCCGAATACATAAAAATATCTGAACAACATATATAGAGCAAGTTTCGGAAATATCTTTCTCCTGTCTCACCAGGTTAGATTTGTAAGCTCTGTGCTTTCTGACAACCCACAAACCAGTTTGCTTGCCTAAGGAAATTGCAACTGAGAGTCCTGTCTGGTTTTACCCAGTTGAGATGAGGAATTGGTATTCCTCAGCTGGCTGCTAGTGAGGTAGAGGAATTAAACTTCTGATTCCTTGTTTTTTCAGAAGGCAGCCCATGGCACGGAGCTGTGGGGTTACTTGGGATTGGTGTACTCTCCATCTTGCAAAGCTGTCCTACTTGGCCAAGAAAGTCAGCCAAAGTGAATTTATATCCTGGTGGTTACGCTATTTCCCTCCAACACCTTTATTCACTGTCTTCAGTGAGCAGATTAATAGTTTCTTGCTTTTGTTTCTACTTTGTGTTAGAAAAATCCAGCAAAATGAGAAGAAAAAACTTCAAAGTGGTTTTTTATTGTTGTTTTAAGTTCTGATGAACTCTGTATTTAAGAACCAATCAAAAGAAAATTTTCTCATGGTTTTGCCACTGAATTACAACAATCTTCTTTTTTTTTTTTCTTTTTTATAGCGTCGCTTTATAGGATCATTATCAGCTGGCTGACCAACAGCATCTGAAATTGCCAGTTCTCCATGGGAAAGTTCAAAGTGCTTGGCAGCTCAGTTCTGGGCTCTGCCTTTCGCTTCCCTGTTTACTGTCGTTAGCTGGCTTGATTACAGTTTTCAGACTCCACGATTGAGATACTGAGTTTGGAATGTGCCCCATCATCTGAGAAATAGAGAATTTCATGTGTACAATATTGAAAAAATGTTAAGGAGTTCTTAGACCTCTAACTGAATGGTAGTCCTATGTATTATTCACTTAATACAAAATCCGTCCTTCTGGGGTGACAACCAGTCCTCCTACCCAGGCACTCCTGTTTACTCATCTAGCTACATGAATCTTAAAGATCACCCACTGAGTCATCCTGGTTGATGCTGAGCGCTTCTTGACCCACCTACTTATCTGCATCCTTTGCTGCTCATGTGTTGTGCTACTTGGTATAGTAGTGGTTGTGTTAGGATCTCTATGCAGTGGGAAACCTGTGAGCAGAGTGGGACCTCGTTTGAACCTAAGCTCTGAAGAAAGCATGCAAACTTGAGTTCAGGGCTTGTGTAAGCCAGCCAGATAAGTGTGAGGTGCCTCCTTGCATGTTTTGTTGCAGACAGGAAAGAGGTTGGGTTTGAATTATTAGAGTAGCATTTGTTTTGGTGTCTGGACCTCATCAGCACTGTCTGATAGCAGGCCCAGGAGGCTGTAAAAATAGTAGTTCAAACTGCTAAATACTCCCAGGATTACTGGGTGAGGCCCTCATGCTCTCATGCTGGAAACATTTGCCTGTATCAGTACATTTTGCACTTATGTGCAGTGCCGTGATGTATTTTTGTTTTATTTTGTTAGTAGGAAACGTGAAACCTCGTCTAAGTTGATGTAAAATAGATGACACTGAATGATGTTGAGATGAAGAACTAGAATGTAATCCATGTTAATTTTATTGGTGAATTGTGCACGCAACTTCTGTATCTAATATAAGTGAACAACACTAAAATAGATTCAGCATGTGCTTTATGTTGGCTGAGGGGATGCAGGATATTAATGCTAATTTGTGACAATGAGTATGAAGTATTGGTTGGCAAATGAGGGTGTTCCCTTTATAAACATGTTGTTTCAACATGCTATGCATTTCCTGCTGCATCTGGTGCTTACAATGAAATTTAGGAGGCTATTTGAATATAGGTTAGTGCTAATGTAAGCTTAATTCGTGGTGTCCTTGTTGTATTTAAGAATTTCCTCTTCTGTTCTTTCTCCACCCCTCTCCCTGGGTATGTGATCACAGCAACCAGTTGCAAGTCATCCTTTTTATCCCTTGAGTTTCTATTGTGTGATTTTTTTGTTGTTGTTGTTTCAATGTAATTTGGCAATATCTGAGTTCAATTGACGAATGTATGAACACCATGTGAGATCTACAGCAGTGTCTGGTTGTATTCATGCACAGAGGTTTCCAGTGTTGCATTCATAGTTCCCTGAAGCTCCAGGCAATTTCACAAGAGCCTAAAAATCGACTTTAAGAAAGTTTGTATGTGCTGTTAGACTAAATCTGAAACTTCTTAAGGGGCTGCATACTCACTGGAAAACTCCAAGGACTGCATATGGGAAAACCTGAAATTCACTGGTGCTGGCATACTTTGTCCTTTCCTCCCCACTGCAGGAGCAAAGTGCTACTGAAGCAAGGAACTTCAGTTTTCTACAAATGTTTTTTCCTTTACAGATTTCTAATAGTGTTATGGATGTAAGTGGGGATGGTGAATGGGAGAAAGGAATTTTGAAGGCAGACCCTGTGTGTAAACCTTTTTGCTCCTAAGAATCACAGTTGTGGTTTAAGCCTTAGGTTTAATAGGTCTTTGGCCATGCTCACCTTGTAGTGGGTGTCATACGGCCTTTCTTGCTCAGAAACAAGTGTCACCTGTCTCCCAGACAGAGGACCAAAGTGGTTGATTCTGCCTTAGCAGAACTGGTGATTCCAGATGGATACCAGGATCCTAGAAAATACTCTCTGAAAAGAAAACACAGAAAGCTGGATTTTAGAGTAATAAGATGTAGCTGCACTAAAAAGTTGTGCAGGTGATTAGGAAAAAAACAAATAAGTGTAATTCTTGGAGAAGCTAAATGTTGATGGCTACGACCTGATAAAGTGATACTAAATAAAAATAAATCTATTTCATATTATATATCTGGAGAAATGATGTGATTACCGTGCAGAGGGAGTACCTTTGTTTTCCACAACAAAAAACATATAGAGATGGTGAAGAGATGAAGAGCTTATGTTGTTGAGCTACATTTCAAATATGATTGTGTTCTAGGGCAGATGACCAGATCAGTGTGACTTAGTAAAACTGTTTTTATTCCCAAACCTAGCCTGTTTTGCTCCTGTTGCCCATTACTAGGCACTGAGGCTCAGCCATGACTCTCAGAGTGAGGTGTAGAAGGTGGTGGGCAGGATAATGGGTATCCGCCACAGATACTGGAATGTTGTTTGCAAACAAAAATTTCGAGAAAGCAATTTCTGTATGCAGAGGAGAAGGAACCAGACTGGCACTTTCAGAAATTTAGACCATCTCTCCAAGACACTTGGCACATTTGTTGATCCTTTCGTAGACAGAGGTTGCAGCAAGTGAGAATGTTGAAGATCAAAATTTAGTGAAAATAGAAATCTTGAAGGGTACTGGGGAAACCAACAGCAAAAGGCTAATAGATACTTTGTAAGGTGGCAATTTAATTCTGAAATAGGAATGATAGTTATGGTAAATAGTTTTCAGATGTGCAGATCTTAGTACAGATAAGCAATGACTGTGTGGACGTGGGATGAAAGAAGGGAAATAAGCCAAACTAAACAGGACCTCCTTTAAAAGTCCCCAGAAAAAGCAGCAGTAGTAAATCTGAGTAAAGCACAAAGAAGCAGTAAACGATGTGGGAGGAAACGAGAAGGAAAATATGATAGTAATATCTCCAAAGTCATTGCTGAAAGAGGTGCTGAAGTGTTTTACAGATTAGTAAATTTATACTGGCCAGGGTGCTTGTCGGGAGTAAACGAAGAAAGGCTTCATGGCAAGGAGCAGAGAGAGCCTGCCAGAGGTACTTGCTTTAGTTCCGCTTAGACCAGCAGTAGCAGATGTTGGACCCGGATGTGGAGCCTGTAATATCTACTATCAGAGGGAAAAGCCACACGGTAGAAGCTGATTCACTGAGGAACCTTTGTAGGCTTGTGGTGATAGGCACAATGTTTGACTGTATGAATTTGAGCAAGTTAAGTGGCTAAAGTAAAGCCGTAGGTGGAAGAACAATATGAGTTCAAAGTTGTGTCAACCAGGTATGCACCCTAGGAGCACTGAATGGTCAAAAACCCCCACCTCAAAACCAACCCTACTCGTGGTAGGCTTTGCAGTTTGTAATAAAGCACATGACAGATCTCATCAGGGTTCACTGTAGAACACCTGAAGGGCAGTGAAACACCAATAATAATTAACGCTGAATTTCAATGTGAAACATACACCCTTAAAATGCATGAAAGCTTGAGAGAAAGGCTGAGAGACCTGTTTGTCAAACAAAAGTTCATTCTTTCAGATCTGCTGTATATCTCCTTGTAAAGAGATAATAGATGTGTAGGTGAATCAATGCCCTGACAGTAGTATGTTGAAGGTATTTCAATTCTGACTTTTAAAAAAATAATTGACCAATATTTAATGGTAGTATATTAAAGACATTTCAGTTCTGATTTTTAAAAATAATTCATTGACCAATATTTGAGTAAAGACCAGAATGTAGTGGAGCATAACCAAAAAGGCTACTTTTCCCTTCCTCCCTACCTGCCCTCCCCACCTCTTGCCCCACTTTAGCTAATTATTAAGACTGCCCCAACAGTTCCCAACTCATCCATTCTGTTGGATGATAGAAAACAGAAGGAATTTGAGTCACGTACCTGCAAGTTGCTGAGTGTGTTCAGTGGGGCGGGAGGTCAGCTGGCTTTGTTTCCAGTTTTCAACTTGTGACAGAGAACTGTTTGCAGAAACCAAGTACTAAGCCATGGCTCAAAGTGGGTTGTTCACTTTATTCAAAACTTGCATGTTTTGTTTACGCTGAGAGTGTGCATCATGTGGGAGTGGAGTCCCAAAATACCAGACCTTACATATCTGTATCGTGAAATTTTGGGTTTTCCTCAGTGCAGAGAGGGAGGGTGGTTTCCAAAGCTTGGCATCTGGCTGCAGGAGGAACCTTATGCACCATCTTTCTCAGGCCAAAAGCACTGGGTAAAGCAGCTGTACTAGGACTGCTTTATGGGTCCCCAAGCTTAGAGCATCATGAGGAGACTGATGATAGCTGATTCCACTTGTGCCCTTGTTGGAGAGGAGTAGAGCTCCTTGCTATGAAGTGCCCAGGTCTTTCCTTCAGTGTTAGCTGTAAGTGCTTCACTCTAGTGAGAGAGGACTGCTGTCTGCAAGCACACCAAGAATGGTGCAAGTCAAAGGAGATTGATTAGAATCTGAAAGGATGGACAAATACAGGTATGTTGGGTATGAATAAACTTAGGACCAGCAGAAGAGCTTTTGCAAAGAAAAGAAGAAGAAAAATATTTTAAAGTTGGGGGCACTTGTGTGACATCTTTTATAACATAAACAAAATGGATATCTGCAGTAGCAAGAAACAATGATCTGGCTCCCTAGAGTGACTAACCTGTGAGTCACGCCTTCAAGAAAAAAAACACACCCAAGCCCTAGGAAATTCAAGATCACTTTATTCTACCTAGCGAATATATGGGTTTCACCTTGAAAGGTAACACTGAATTTTGGATCTCTATTGTTTTGTTTCACAGTCTATGTGCCTGAAGAGAAAATGCAATTAGATAGTTCAGTTCTGTATCTCAAAGGCTGATGGAAACCATGTCTTAGATCTGTATGCCACAAAATATGTAACACAAATAAGTGATAGCTGTTCCTTTTCTTGGGTCTTTCACACAGTGTTGTGTTTGGTTTGTTTTTTTTTTTTGAGAACTTTACCTGTTTTACTCATTCTGAAAGTCTGAAATACCACAAGACAATGCTATAGGTCCATGGTGATGTTGCTAAATGGCTTTCTTTGACCAAATCACAGATTCTTTTGGGGATCCTTCAGCTGTAGGGCAGGAGGTGGGCATAGACTAAAGCACACCCTGAAAATGTGGAAAAATCTCAAAGATCTTGTTAGGTTTCTGACAGCAGGCTTTCACTCTAAATCTTTCCTGTGATAATGAACCACTGCCATTCCCTAATAAAGTTAGATAAATGAGCACTTGGCTGCATCTGTGGCTAAAACCGTTCAAGCTGCTGGCTGTGGTCGAGCGTTCAGATGCTGTGCTGAGTCTTTTCTTGCAGCCTGTTCCAACTAAAGTCAGTCAGAAGTCTCTTCTTGTCCAGCAGCCTGATCCAAGGGCCATTGCTGTAATAGCAGCACATTGTTCTTCACAGCAGGATGTATCCCTGAGACATTAGCTGCTGTGTAAAAGCATTATACTCTTAAAATTGGTTCTTGAGTTGAACAAGGTAAAACAAGCTGTAGCATTAACCACTTTTCTTCAGAAGTAAGGAAATTGTAAGAAGGTCAGTTTAACTCACTATTTTTATTCAACTGTATTAAAGTGACCTAATCTAAAAGAAGATGCTACTCTTTGATAGATCTGACTTCTGTGAAAGTGGTTTGGAGCAGGGACCACTACCTTTTCCTGCTTGAAGGCCACTTTGGGCAGCTCTTCTCTGCCCCATGAGGCTTCTGCAAGCAGATAATCATCTTTCAACATGTGTCTCTGCGTTATCTTGACCTTGCAGCTGTCTCTCTGATTGTAGACTATATAGCGGGACAAAAACCTGTTCTTTAAATTTGGTGGTAGTTCTCCTTTTTAAATATCTGTATGTAGCTGCAACAGAAGACTGCTTATTATTACTGTTGTGCCAAAATAAGACCTGGTTAGCATGATATAACTTGAAAAAGGTCAGACGTGTGAAATACCATGGCAAATAGTAGATGAAGCTTGCTGTGTGGTTTTTTTTTTTTCCTAGTTGCTGTTCATTTTGATTTTTTTGTAAGTAATTTAGGCCAAGTGTGTTTTAAGCATGGTACTGCAAATTACCCATCCTTATGCTTTAAACAAAGCATCACTGGTTATTTTTGGTCATGGAAGTGCATAGCTTTGAAGCACTTTCACAAAGTATAATTAATTTGAAAAAATTCAGGCAGAGAGTTGCTCTGTGTAAGTCAGAGGCATCTAATGGATAAGGCAGAGACAGCCTTAATTGTTTTTCCATGTTTTTTATCAGGCTCTGCTAGGACGCAGTGATATGTGCCACTTATTTCTCATTAGACACTAGCAAGATGTCTTTTCATAACTTGGTAACTCCACTCGAAGTATTTTGGCCCTTCTAATGGAAATTTAGATTTCTTCCGTCAAGACTTCGATTTCATTATGGCTCTTCACACTTAACTTTGATTCCTGTGTAATTTCAGGGTAATTTCTCTCCTGAAGTTAAGAACTGTTCCCAGTCCCCCAGACTGTGGTGGGAGGTGACGGCTCCAACAGCCCTGCGGCATGGTGCGGGATCAGGCCTCCTTCACCACGGGCTGTGCGGGTGCGAGGAGGTGATGCCAGGGTTCAGGCTGCAGAGAGCTTTGTCATTTACCATCGTGAGGCTAGAGCATCTGAAGCAAACTGACTCATGCCCTTCCTAGTGACTCAATGTATGTTCTCTTTTTTCTGGACGGAAAAATAACTCCTGTATTTCCATTGGGAAAGCAAAGTGAGAGCCAGACCATAGATACCAGTTTATATCAGTAAAAGGCAAATACATATTTAGAAGTATTTTTATTACAGGAGTCCTAGCATCCTAGGAAATGTATGCTCATGTGGTTTGAGGCAAGAGCTGAGTCAAAAAGTATATTGTTTCAGCTGTCAGGACTAGGGAAGGATGCCCTGGTGCAGAAATGAAGTAGCTTGTTCATGGTCGTGTGGGGGTTAGTGCGGAGTCAGGCAGTGAATATGTCTCCCCTGATTGATCTTTGGTCCTGTGTCTCTTCAGCCACTACACCTCTCTGGGGTTTTTCAACTGAGTTTGTTTTCTCTCTTAATTGGTATGGCAGCATGAATGGATTTCTTTTTCCACAGTACCTATCTGTGGTAGTTTTGCATGTTTTTAATCTCTGATGGTTTGAGGAGCCTCTTCCTGTGCCAGTTTCTTCTATTTTCTCACTTGTTTTAGGTAAGGGACATGAATTTTCTCACAGAAGCACTTATACTGGTCCCTCACTTCATTGAACTAGGTCTGCCTCCACTTGTTTTGCAGTTGTTCAGTGGTGTGATGCTGCAGTCACAGCCCTACACTTCTCTGTGCTCGAATGTTGCACTCTCATGTGACGTGTAAATAGAAGACCTGATTCACCAGTGTCTTGCTGTGCATTTACACAGGGGATTCTAACAGGGTCAATGAAGTTGAATTTTGTGTCAAATGAATATGTCCTATATCTTCAGAAAGCAGAATTTTTCTATCCCAATTTTAAATTTACTTTTCACATATGTCATTGTCTATTATATGAAACTTTCCAGACCACACCACAGCTGTCTCTATTTGGAAGAGCTGCCACAGTGCTTTTATGTTACCCATTAAAGTAAGGCTGCACATATGGATGTGGCCACCCTCTCGCTGGGGAAGGCTGTGCGTTCCAATAGGAGCCCATTGCAGATGCTGGACCCGTAGCCTGGCTGGGGAGCCGAGATGGTAGGGTGGTAGCTGACGTGAGCCATTGCAATTACACAGCCCAGTTAAAGTAGGTTAGCTTTTGAGCAAAAACAGATGAATAATTTTGTGGAAGGATGATGCTAAGAGTTCAGTTCCTTCACAATAATTCTGTTTCTTTTAGATAGCTCTAAAATAAAAAACTCTGCTGTTCCTGCTTGCCTAAGACTGTGCAATCGGATCTGCATATATTAACTCCTCCCGCTCACAGCTTATTAAATTCTTTTTTATTTAGTACTTACATTGAGGTAACAGTGAATGACTGGAAATCTAAGTGTGTATGAGCTTAAATGTGAAAAAGTCATTGACTGGCACCTGGCATGTTGACAGCAGTTTGGTAGATCTGTGCTCCAGGCTCTGTGTATCATACTGGGGCTTGTGGGGTGTGTGTGATGATCGATTTAAACATAATTTCTGAGGCTTCTCCTTGCTTTCTGTTGCTGTAATTCATGTTACCCTGAAACAGCATTGCTAATCTTCATTTTAAACTACTTGAGACTATTTGAAGTATTTGATATTGTATGAAGAATTGAAATATTTGAAGAATTTGATACTATATGAACAAGTTCTTCACTCTGAGGATGGTGAAGCACTGGAGCAGGTTGCCCAGAGAAGTTGTAGATGCTCCATCCTGGAAGTGTTGAAGGCCAGATTGGATGAGGCTTTGAGCAACCTGATCTAGTAGAAGGTGTCCTTGCCCATGACAGGGAGGTTGGAACTAGATGATCTTCAAGGTTCCTTCCAACCCAAACCATTCTATGGTTTCATATAAGCATTGCCATGGGTTACGGCACAGCGCAGGGCTATAGGGTGGGTCTGGCTGGGGCTCAGGGAAGATGCAGCCACATCTGGTTTCCCAGCTTTACACTCGGATGCTTGTAGCTCAGGGAAGGAGTAATAATGTGGGTGGCTCTTTGCCGGTCAGAGCGTTTTATCCTGAATCTTGTTTTCCATGGCCACTCATGAAATCTTCAGAGTAGTTCTGCATCTGATCATGGGCAGCGTGAGGGAAAACTTGTCTTTTATCTGGCTGGGGAGGCATTTAGTGAGGCAGAACAACATACCCTAAACATTTTACTGAAGAATAGAGAGTATTTAAAACAGGAATGAATAATACAGATGCTGTCCGTGTTCTCTTTGGCTAGTCAAGATAGCAGGTTCAGACTTTTCTGTTTCATCAAAATGACTGTGGTGAAGCGTTGAAAAGCGGCTGGATTCAGGTTGTGAAGGATGATGTGTTCTGATCAGGAACTGAAGCAAAAGTCTGTCAGAACCGTAACAGTATTTTGCAAAGATGACAATTTTACCTGCCTGAGACTGCCTTGCAGGTCTCCAGCATTTAGACTGAAGTGCCTCAAACTCTTCTCCAGCTCCTTTGTAACTTGAACAGCACCTCTCCCACGCATACATGACCTTCAAAATGTGGAATAAAGATAGATGACTTTCAGTTGCAATAGGGTTTTTTGTTTGCTCTGCCTAAGTTGAATTGTCTTGAAATCAATAGCTGATTTATTTGAGGTTTACACTGTGTTGTTGGCTTATTGACACTTTTCTAAGTGCACAGTTTATTAAACATTAGAGTAGCCCTCACAAGATTTGCTGGTTTAAGTTTTGAATTTTCTTGCATTAAAACTTCCTCTCTTTTCGAAAACTTTTTAGAAAGTAATTTACAACCTTCAGCCCACAAAATGTATATAAAGAAGTTTTTCTTGACTCTGAATTTGTTAAACCTACATTAGTGTGAGATGTTACTTGTTTCTGAGACAGTTCTTGTAAATTTAGTTTAAAATGTTCAGAAACATGAGACAGACTGTCGTCAACTTGCAAAAAGATGATTCAAGATACTCATATCTTTTCTAATGAAGGATTGACAGAGATTGCTTAGAGTTCATCTAAGGAACCTTTCCCAAGTAGGAAGTATGGAAATGTGACATATGAAGGAAACTTTTTTTTCAAGAAGGGTTTGGGCATTCGTTCTTTATTTTAGGATTTCAGCACCAGGATTTGAGGTTCTCTTGTTCTTTCTTCCTTCACTTTTCCAAATGCTCAGATTTGATGTAGGTGGCTAAAAAGGGAGTAGATTATTGAAAAACTCTGTTACGCAATTTATTGAGGTTCTTTTGTAAATCTGGCTAGTGATGCCTAAAGCAACTGCCCCAAGTCTT
This sequence comes from Tauraco erythrolophus, assembly GCF_009769465.1. Lineage (NCBI taxonomy): Eukaryota > Metazoa > Chordata > Aves > Musophagiformes > Musophagidae > Tauraco > Tauraco erythrolophus. The sequence goes on along the minus strand of NC_141468.1, from coordinate 64,103,830 downwards.
GGTTCTTGACACTTTTTTTTTTTTCTTCTAAATAGCCCTAGGGGATTTCAGAACATGTTAACGTGTTCTAATCTTGAAAAGTAGCATTTAACTACCTTATTACAGTGAGCCAGAGGAGCTGTAGAATAGCAGAGCAGCTTGCTTCTTTCAGACAACATTGGAGGTAAAAAGTTGAGGATAATCCCTAGACATCCTGACTTATAGGTGCGTGTTGTAACTGTTGAGGAAAACATTCATTCACCTTATGCTGAAGTGGAAAGTTGTATGTTTTTTTTTTTTTCCCCTAATCACAGCATCTGTCCTGCAGACCCTCAGAGTGACAAAGTATTAGCTTTGTTTTGGGCAACCCTTTCTAATAAGCCCCGTGGTGCAGACACTACATGAACATGTAGCGTAGTCAGAGCAGAAATAACAGAGCTTTTTTTGGTGTTGTTTTTGAGCATCTTCAAGAATCACAGCAGAAGATAAAATCCTAGTTAATGATAAATCCAGCATTTGCATATTATCTGTTTTTTGAATGTGCCTTTTGGGTTTTGTTTTTCATTTGCTGCGTAGCCCAGAGGAAGGCCAGAGTGTGTCTGCTGTGTTGTGTCCCTTATTCTGCCTCCGGTGCAAACAATCCTGTGATGGCAACTGACAGAGAGGCCTCGAGATGCTGGTTGACAACTTCATTTTCATTTGACAACAGTGTCTGCTTATGGCGTAGATGGAGGAAGGGGAAAAATGACATTACATTTAAGACCAAGCTGTGTTGTATTGTTTCTTTCCTCTATTTTCCTAAACTCTTTAGTTACCGAAGTTTGGTTTTTATGATGCATCTGCATATCTGAATCTTTTCCTTTTCTATGGGGCATCTAAGGGCCTAAATACATGTTTGGTTCTGAAGTCTCTTCTGAAGCTGTATTTTCAGGCTTTCCCTCCAGAACCTCATTGGTGTTGCCTCCTCTTCGTACAGGGGCTGAGGTCCTTGTGGTGTTGGGCAACTCTGTGAGCTGGTGCTGGACAAAGAACACAGTATATTGAGAAGGGTGAGGAGAACTGGGGAGAGCAGGGGCTGTCCACTAGCCTGTCGCTCCCAGTGGGTGCCGAGGTGTGCAAGGCGTGCTCCAGCAAGCCAGCATCCGGACTTGGGCGAGCAGCTGGTTGGAGGCAAGGTGGCACGTGGAGCTTGGCCAGTTTCGCTGCATGGGGTCTGCTTGGGGCCATCTTCCGCTTCTGACCTGTCCTGTCCTGAGGCAGATGGTCTCTCCAAACCAGCATCTTACTCATCCGCCTCTCCACTCCCCTCCTTCCTCTTCCTCAGAAAGCAAGGCCGGGCACAACACTGTTATTTGATGTCAGTGGAGACCTAGTGAAACAGCCTTGGACTGCCAGGGAAGGAGATGGCTTCGGACAGGCTGCAGCGGGGCAGTCCTGGGGGTTCGCCTGCGGTCACTTCGGCCACCGTCCCATCTTGTGACCCCCAGCAGCTCTGCTGGGGAACACCGCTGGTAAAATATTTGCAAATATTTCTGGAAATGGGGCTAGAAGCTTTGCAAGGGCTGCCTGCGAGCAGGAGTGAGGCTTGCAGCACTTCCTCATAATACATGGGGTGGGAAGCCTGGGAAGCTGCCTCCCAAATCCCTGGCTGTCTTCTGTGGCTCCCTGGTGGCTGTGCTGCCTCGGGAGGAGGGAAGCAGTGGGGGAAGACAGGCTGAGGCAAGATTTATTTGACACCGCTATGGTCCGAATCCCTGGATGCCGGGAGGAAGAGGGAGGGGGAAGGGCTGTAATTAGTTTAACTGTCCACAGGTGTGTAACAAGAGGAAGCTGGAGAGAAAACAAATTACAGGGCAGGTTCTGGCCCTGGCTGTTGCTTTAAACAAATGGATCCTGTGCTGCCCTTGGGGCTGGATGTGTCTCTGCATTGGGACTTGGTCTATAGAGACAGATATTTAGTGATTCAGACTGTTTGAGGGATGTTGTGACCATTAGAGAGGTCAACCCCACAAATAAAATTCGTCTTTCCTGTTAGTGTACTCCCCAGAGTCCAGCCCTCTTGCTTGCTCCCAGTGCTGCTGACAGATGCATGTGCTGCCTTCATTGTCTTCTCTGCAATGGCATGGTTGATGTCTACCTGGCTGCTTACAAGGTGAAAAACCTGTCTGTGACTTTCCTAGGCTCCTTAAGCAGGAGGCATTGCAAGCCAGAGCTGGCCTGCTTAGAGAGGACTTCTGCTTGGTCTCTAGCCTGCTGAGGGCCTTCACATCTCTGGAGGGTGTGAACAGAGGCAGGACAAATCCCTGGCTAACATCTGGGGCTCTCCTGTGGCAGCGCTTCGTATACCAAAGACATCTCATTCCCTGGGTAAGGGCTCTTCTTAAACCGATGAGAAAGAAAAAGGTGGGAGAGGCAGCATCAGCATGCTGGGGAGTGCAGCTGGCCAGAGCAGATCCTAAATTTCTGGGCTCTTCCTCAGAAACCTATTAATTAGATTTTGCTGCTGCTTTCTAAGCCTCTCATTGGGCTTGGCTCTTGTAAGAGCTGGTGCTGGTTTTGAATGCCATGTTGAGGTTACTGTTAAATTATTTGACACGTTAGAACTTACAGGAAGCTTCATTGTGACTTCCCATGTGTTTAATGCATTGCCATTTTAATTTTAATGGCAGTAAAGGAAATACTTTTGTAGAACACTAACCCTGTTTGACTTTCTTTTAAAAAGCCAAATATAGAGCATAGTTTTTCACAGCTCACTCTTGGCCTGTAAAAGATCATATTCAAGCAGAGATCTTGTCAGAATTTTGTCCCAGACTCGCAAAAAAACTCAGGGTGGTGACAAAAAAGTGTGAAAGAGGGAGAAAGCTCTAAAGAAAAGATGAGTGTATTCTGGAGCCTAATGCATGATTGGCATGGAATTGGAAGGCAGGTTTGACTCTTCTCCTTGACTCAGCAGTAAGCTACTACATCCTACCCCCAGTGCAGCTGTCTCTGGAATATCTAAACAAGTGAGTGTCCTACACAACCAAGGTACAAAAGTACTCTGCATGGTGGGTAGCACCTTGCTCTGTGGTTAATTCTACCAGCTTCAGTGAAATGACTTGTAGTGAAAGGTACTAAGCAGTGTGAGTAAGGGCACGGCTCATCAGCTGTTGCACTGGCACCAGCTCAGGGCTGTGTATTTGCTGCTTCTGCTTGATAATTTTGCGCCTCTCTGCCTCTCTGTGTCAAGCAGCTGCCCGTGTCTAGTCAGCTATGATTTATCTGATTGTGCTTTGTGAATGATTTCGGTTTGATTTTTAACCTAGTTTATTTCACAGGACCAGATGAAGGCATAGGTAAACATTTTTTTAGCACTCCGCTAGGCTTTGCGACGTTAAGTCTGTCATCCTTGCTATGGGGACAGTGAGAGGAATAAGTTATCACGTAGGCTATTTATTCTACTAACTAGCCTGCAACTGCAAGTAAAAATTCGGGGTCTCTTCTGTGTTTGCAGTATGTTTCCTTAGTCTCCCTGTGGCAATATTTACCATGTTCTCCTGCTCCTCCTTCTCCTCTCCAGAGCTGGTGGCCCATGAGTGAGCGGTGAGTTGCACACCGCTGGCAGATCTGCTGTCCAGTGATGGATGTGCCTGATGAGCAGGGGTGAGAGAGAAGGGCAAGGCTGGACAGCAGCCCTGCTATTGTGCTGGCAGTGCTCAGGGCTTGGAGGAGTCCTGCTGGGGAGGTGGCTCCTCAGCTGCACACCAGCCCTGCAGCCACCCACCTGTCTTGTGACCTGGTGTGTTGCTTCTGTATTGAGAAAGAAGATCCTGGCAGAGCCAAATGACTGTATTGAATGTTTGCTGCAGTGGGCAGTGTTGTTGCCAGATCATCTCACATGAGCTTCTGCCTGGATGTCATTGGATGTAAGCTATAGGGTATGGACGTTTTTCACAGTCCTTATGCTTTAATGACAATCATTTGTCACACTTCTGGTTTAGCACTGCTAGCGTACAGTGCTGAGATCTCCTGCAAGGCTCAGATGGATATCTTAATTAAAATAAACAAAATCTGCCATACTGTGTATAGATACATTTAGAAGTAATTTAAGGGACTTGGAAAGCTGCAGTTCTCCATGAGGGTATTCTCTGTTTCAAAGAGATTGCTGCTACTTATGGCAAGACATCTGTTATCTGAGCAGCCCTGCAAGGCACTGAACAATAGGCTTGTTCTTTGGCAGGCCTCCATAGTCACCAGCAACTAAGAATAGCACATGGAAGATCTCCACTCAATAGCAGTTGATGTTGATGCGTGTGAGCAGGTGCGTATTTTAATTCTTTGTCATATGGAGTCTAAGACCTTAGCTGGTACAGCTTCTGCCTCAGGACTATCTTCATAGTTGGATCCTGGTACGTTGTTGTAGAAGTAACTTCTGTGTCCCTTGTATTCAGATGGATAAAAAGCCACTTGGTACAGTAGAATCCATTTGCCTACTACCAGCAGGATCACAGGGATGCTTGCTGATGCAGCTACGGATTTTGTGCTAGGAGCACTGCCTCTTAACCTTTTTCTTTCGTCTTACCTGTCAGCATTCTCTCCATGCAATGTTGAATCTCTGGTGTATAATGAGGGCTAAGACATGCAGCAACTTTTTCTTTATGGGGAGTGCTGGTATTTTCTCCCCTCTGCTGCTCATGTTTCTAAGACTTACAGGAACTAGATGACTTGGAGATTCATATGTCAGGTTTGGTTCAAAGTTGCCCTAAACTTAATAGGAAGAGAAACATATGCATGGCTAGGGCTATGTCTGCACAGAAATAATGTCTTATTATGGTTGGAGCAAAAGAAGCTCATAGCTTACAAGGTATTTTCCAGTGCCTATCTTCAGGGTTGGCAAGAACTGGCAATTTCTGTTCCACTGGAAACATCGACCTTTGGGTGGAAAAACCTGCTCCAATGCAGACCAGAAAGAAGCCAGAGACTTTGAGCATTGCATTGGTTTCCCTGATGCTGATGATTTCTCTGCAAGTATCTTCCTGATGCCTGTCCAGGCTGGATGTGCACAGGGAGAAAAGAACTGTGTGCTCTTTGAAAACCATTTGTGATTCTCTGATTCCTTGCACCCCTGATTTAGTTAGGTTTTCTGAGAAGAAATCATCTGATTGACGTCCCAGCACTTCAGAGGCAATAGAAACACTGTGCCTGGAGGTTCTTCTAGACTGATAGGTCCTTGGAGAACATCATAGTTGAGTTATATCCTTGTTTAGGGACAAAAGATCAGGGTGAGAGAGCCAGAAATCAAGACGAAACTTCAATTGATATAAGCCGATGTCGTTTGTGATCAGGCTTTCAATAGCAAGTCTGATGTAGAATAGGCAAGATGTTGCACAGAGGGTCTAAGGGAATGGACAAATAGAAGAAATGAAAACTAACACAAACAGACAAGTATTTTCTTGTGTCCACGGTTGGAAAACTATCCTTTTTGGGAGTGTAGTTGCTCCTGAGTGCCTTTTCTCTGCTAAATGGAATATTTTACAGCTCAAATCTGGTCTAGACAGTTTAGCCACAAAATTTTAACATTCTTTTGAGATCATTAAAAAAAATTTCCAGCCGTATTTGAACAAATGGCTTTTCATTGACTACCCACCCTCGTTTCAGCCATAAGACTAAAACTAAAAGGTTCTTTTTCTCCCAAGTGATCTGGCTGCCAAGGAGGAGAAGAATTGTCCTGTGGACTAGATGTGGGGGAACAGGAGGAGGTATTTTCTTTTTGATAGCTGCTTGTTTATTAATTCTCAGCCCAGCAGCAAGCTGCAGGAGTTCAGGTTACAGCTGTCTTTGCTTTGGGGCAGAATCTGCCCTTGTGAGTTCCTGCATAAATCTCCAGTAGTTCAAATTGCTTCAACACTGGTACTGTTTTAGAAGTGGCTCCCACAGAGCAGGTCAGGGATAAAGATTGCCTGTCTCCATTTTAATAAATTGTCTGTCTCGATCCTTAGTAAAAGTGAGAATGAAAAAATGGAAGTTTAGTTAAAAAAAAACCAAACCAAACAAAAACCCAAAACCAAACAAAAAACCCCACAAAACCAAAAACTACCAGTTATCCTCATATAGTTTCTCTTGCTTGTGGTGGGATGGTTGGTATGACTGAAAATAAGCATTGATTTAAGTGCTCGCAGAATTGGAGCCTAGAAAAGAGGTACAGGCCTCAGAAAACAAGAATATTAAGTTAAATTTACCTCCTTGTTTTCCCACCTTCTGTTCTCAATAGTGGAATTTGCAGCAAGGACTGCAAGATTGGGTCTATCTTTGCCCTGAGCAGTAAATCCCACTTGAACACTGTTCAGTGTAAGGCCTTAAAAAAAAAAAAAAAAGTAAAAAAGTACATAGAATTGAGGTTCCAAAGATAATTTTAAGGGGAAAGGTTGTTCTGTATAGGCTTTTAAAATATTTTTGTGTTCGTTCAGTTTCCAGCAACATTATGAAAACCATTCTTGAAGAAACCACACGACCATTTTTTTTTCTGGGTTATCTCCAGAAAGCTGTGCCAGCACGTTCAGGTCCAGACACATGAAGTTAGGTACCTGCTGGCAAGCTAGTTCAGTTGTGTGCTGGAGATAGGGCTTCCTCCCCCATGGCTGCTGGGGAGTTACTACTGCCATTATCAGTAGGAGCAGCAGGTACTCGGTGCGCTGCAAAATCAGGCTGCTTTTGCTTTATAAAGGAAAAAATGTACGCTGGAAGCGTTAGTATGTAGTGAAGTCCTGGAGCATACAGTAGATATTTGTACGTGTTGCACTTTAGTGATTTGTCAGGTTTTTAAAACATTCAGATTTTTATTGTTGTTGTTGTTGCTTCCTCCGTGCAAAGCAAAGCTGGAGAGGACTCATTCCTGCTGCAGTTACCTCCTGTATTTCCACACGTGGCTGTTCACTGGGTCTGTAGCTGAGCCGTGGTCTGTGAAAGTGGGTGATGACTGGAGCCAGGGGCTCGTGTGTATCTGCTGTTCAGGCCCTTGTTTCTGTTTTACCGCTGACAAAATACTTCTGGTTCCTGTGCAAGCGTTTGTTGTTTCCAAGTTTTGTGGGTGCTATGGCAGGTATCGGCCAAATCCCTGGCCAGGGGGGCGTTTCACAGCCACCGGTCAAAGAATCGGTACGGACACGTCCAAACTTGGTTACCAGAAGGAAACTAAATAGAACGTGATGCGAAAAGAGCCCGTGTGCACAGCAAATGAAGCAAAGAGGGAAAAACCCACCCCAGCGTAATCTGCCTGTCATATGGAGTAAGAGATGGGCAACCTTCCCTTAAAAAAAGATTAGACCATCAGAAGATCCTTTTAAGGAGGGAGTGCAAAAGAAAAGCACACAATGTGGGGAAACTTCCTGTCTTTTGGGGGTTTCAAAGGGTTTGCTATCTGACAGAAATCGAGCCTGAGTCAATGAACTCAGGGTAAGCATCTCTGTGAGAGCCAGTGCTGTTGGACCATCAGGTTAGATGGTCATCATGGTCTACTATGGCTGTACAACTTCTGAACAACAAAATGGCTTAAAAATGGATAAGGAAACGAAAATGTATCCAAGCTTCTTGTCTGATTTCAAGCTGTTTGTGTCACCCACCACATTCTCTAATTGGCCACCCTTTCTTTCCTCTTGAGTTTTCTCCCTCCTGTCCCATGCTTTCACGTCAGCTATGAAGCTTGGCACCAGCCTGCGCCGGCTCTCCCCACCGTAGATCGCCCCTTCCCTCTGCCCTCGGGTTTCTCCTGTTGATGCGTATGTTTTTGCAGTTTTGTGGAGCGGGTGGTTAGACTGACAGGTCCTACCAAAGCTTCTCAGGTGCCAGTAGAGTGCGGTCAGAAAGACCTTGGTATGTCCCCAGCTACCGTCTGCAGTGCCGGGTGAAGTTTATGCTGCTTTTATTTTGGGAGCCGCTTGTCTCTGAAGGGGAGTGGGTTCACCTGTTGCTTCGTACAGATATTAAGTAGCTGCTGCTGATGAAAGGATTGCTTTGTTGTAAATGTCATTGTCAGAAATTTAGTCACAAAAAAGTAATTTTCTCTTTCTTATCTAATTAACAGTGTTACTTTCATCCTGAGGCTTACTTTTTTAAACAATTTTCTTTCTTTCTTGTCTGGAATGAAAGCTTCAGAACCAGATACTAATATTGATGCTCAACGTTTGGGAAAACGGAGAGCTTATATGAAATGTTCTGACTATATCATTGACTTTGCTTCACACATCAAAGCAATTCATCTTAAGGAAAAAAAAAAGGAAAAGATAATTAGGAAAGCATGCAAAGTACAAGAGAAGCATTGTTTAATTAAGAGCAAGATTCTTAGACCACTCAATATGGGGAATTTACTCCAGAGAATTGAGGAAAACATGTTTTTATAATGAGAACTTAAACTAAACAGATTGTCTCCTTCATAAAAAAGAAAACACTTGATTGTAGGGTAGAACTGCCTCCACAAGGAGAACATCTCTGATCCTGGGGGATTCTTTGCTTCCTGTGGTTCCACGTTAGTCAGTAGAACTTAGTCAAGGGGGGGGAAAAAAACATATTTTAACAGTGAATACAGTGAAGCAGTGGAACTGATTATCAACGATGTGATAAATACTCCGTTGCTTGGAGTGTTTATTTAAATTGGATGGGATTCTAAATAATATGCTCTGTGTTAGCTGAAAGTTGTCAAGCAAAGAAAGTTGTAGTGAAAATGGGGGCTTGTTTTATGTGGAAGATCAAACCCAGTAACCATCAGCCCATTTTACTCTTGCTGCAAACTGAGATCTGTCAAAAACTGGGCAAAGGCTGCAGCCCGTGTTAGTTTCTTGGTTGAAGCTCCCATGGACTATGAGACGTCTGTGATTTGGTTCTATTTTTGTACCATAGCTGAAAGCCAAATGCAATTTTATGGGTTTGCAAAGCTTGCGGGTTCTTGGCTACTTCTGTTATGTTTGACACTGAAGGAGAAAGACTCTGGGTTGTCTGTTTTAAATGTTTTTTAGCAATGAGATCACTATAAAGCTGAGAGCAACCAGGTTGTTATTCCTTGAAATCACATGGAAAAACTTCCAGCTTCTGTGGAGTGACTTGTGGTGAGAGTCACAGATGGAGAATACATTTATACCACATCTTTTTAATTTATTCTCTATTTCCAGGAGGCTCGGTATTAATTAGCAAGTGTCTTGGGAGTTTTGCATCATAAGGCTGGAGGAGGAGTGACCCCATTTGCTGTGGCTTCAATGTGAATTTGAACTCTGGCTCTGCAGTGTGCTCCTGGTGGGAACTGGGTTGCCTAGGTCTTCAAAGTTGAGCACTTTCTTCTCCTTAAAATCAATGTGACAGCTGCCACTCTGCCTTTCAAGGACTAAATTTTTACCTGTCTCTGCATCAGCTGCTTTCTGTGGAGTGGCAGCTGAGAAGTGCTTGGAAACACCCTGGTAGGACACAGAGGGTGGATGGGTGGTTGGGTGGTGCACCAGGATGCCTTCCTGAGATACCCTGTCTCAATTGGGTATGTGAACTTGTGATTCTCCAGCACTGCAGGTCCCTGGTTCTGCACTGGGGCTTGTGGTTGAATCATAGAATCATAGAATCATAGAATCATAGAATGGTTAGGGCTGGAAGGGACCTTCAAAGGTCATCTAGTCCAACCCCCCTGCAAGGAACAGGGATATCTCCAACTAGATCAGGTTGCTCAGGGCCTTGTCCAACCTGGCCTTGAACGTCTCCAGGGATGGAGCATCCACCACCTCTCTGGGCAACCTGTTCCAGTGTTCTACCACTCTCATGGTAAAAAATTTTTTCCTGATATCCAACCTGAACCTACCTCCCTCTATTTTAAAACCGTTACCCCTTGTCCTATCATAACTGGCCCTCCTGAACAGCCTCTCCCCATCTTTCCTGTAGGCCCCCTTGAGGTACTGGAAGACCGCTATAAGGTCACCCCGGAGCCTCCTCTTCTCCAGGCTGAACAGCCCCAACTCTTTCAGCCTGTCCTCATAGGAAAGGTGCTCCAGCCCTCTTATCATCTTCGTGGCCCTCCTCTGGACCCTCTCCAACTGGTCCATGTCCTTCTTATGTTGGGGACTCCAGAACTGGACGCAGTACTCCAAGTGAGGTCTCACGAGGGCAGAGTAGAGGGGGAGAATCACCTCCCTCGACCTGCTGGCCACGCTCCTCTTGATGCAGCCCAGGACGCGGTTGGCCTTCTGGGCCGCAAGAGCACATTGCCGGCTCATATTGAGCTTCTCGTCCACCAGTACTCCCAAGTCCTTCTCCTCAGGGCTGCTGTCGATCCATTCACCACCCAGTCTGTATTTATGCCTGGGATTGCCACGACCCAGATGTAGGACCTTGCATTTGGCCTGGTTAAACTTCATGAGGTTGGTACGGGGCCCACCTCTCCAGCCTGTCGAGGTCCCTCTGGATGGCATCCCTCCCTTCCAGCGTGTCGACGGCACCACACAGCTTGGTGTCATCGGCGAACTTGCTGAGGGTGCACTCCATGCCACTGTCCACGTCACCGACAAAGATGTTGAAGAGGGCCGGGCCCAACACGGACCCCTGAGGGACGCCACTCGTGACCGGTCTCCACTTGGACATTGAGCCGTTGACCACTACTCTCTGAGTGCGGCCATTGAGCCAATTCCTTATCCACCGAGTGGTCCATCCATCAAACCCATGCCTCTCTAGTTTAGAGAGAAGAATGTCGTGCGGGACAGTGTCAAAAGCTTTGCACAAGTCCAAGTAGATGACATCCGTTGGTCGACCCTTGTCCACCGATGTTGTCACCCCATCATAAAAGGCCACCAAGTTGGTCAGGCACGATCTGCCTTTGGTGAAGCCATGTTGGCTGTCACCCACCACCTCCTTGCTCTCCATGTGCCTTAGCATGGTTCCAGGAGAATCTGCTCCATGACCTTGCCAGGCACAGAGGTGAGGCTGACTGGTCTGTAGTTGCCCGGGTCCTCCTTGTTCCCCTTTTTAAAAATGGGGGTTATGTTCCCTCTCTTCCAGTCATCGGGGACCTCGCCAGACCGCCACGACTTCTCGAATACAATAGCCAGTGGCTTGGCAACTTCATCCGCCAGTTCCTTCAGGACCCGCGGATGGATCTCATCAGGTCCCATGGACTTGTGCACCTTCAAGTTCCTCAGATGTTCTCGAACCTGGTCTTCAAGTACAGTGGGCGGTGGTTCATCCTCACAGTCCCTGCTAGTTCTTTCCACAGCTTGGGTGGTAAGACAAGAGGCTTTACCAGTGAAGACTGAGGCAAAAAAGTCATTGAGTACCTCAGCCTTCTCTATGTCCCGGGTAACCAGAGCACCAGTATCCTTCCGGAGGGGGCCTATGTTCTCCTTGGACTTCCTTTTGTCCCCTACATACCTATAGAAGCATTTCTTGTTGCTTTTTATATCCCTTGCCAAATTCAATTCCTTTAGGGCTTTAGCCTTCCTCACTTGATCCCTGGTCACTCTTACAGCTTCTCTGTATTCCTCCCAGGCTATCTGTCTCCGCTTCCACCCTCTGTAGGCTAACCTCTTCATTTTCAGTTGGTCCAGGAGCTCCTTGCTCATCCACGCCGGCCTCCTGGTCTTTTTGCCCGACTTGTTCTTCGTCGGGATGCACCTCTGCTGAGCTTGGAGAAGGTGCTCCTTGAATGTGGACCAACTTTCCTGGGCCCCTTGTCCCTCCAGGGCCGCCTCCCACGGCACTTTGCCCATCAGGTGCTTCAAGAGGCCGAAGTCCGCCTTCTTGAAGTCTAGGGTACAGAGCTTGCTGAATAAGTAACTTGCTGAAGTTACTGTATAAATGATTATATGATAATCAGTCTCCCCCCTGCCACAACCAATGCAGGATTTGCCTTTGCAAGATTAAACTGTTATGTTCTACTTCCCATAAAAATAAGAACACTATAAAATCGGAGAGGGAAAGCATGGTGTCTTTTGGTCACACTTGGATGATTTTCACTATTAATTTTGAGGAACTGCGTTAATTCCTTTTATAAACTAGGCAAGGTAGTTGTCATGGAAATTTTAGGAGTAAACTAAAATGTTCTGTGAAGATGAAATTATTCTTGTTCCCTGTGGCAGATTAAGTAGTTCAGTGTGGAACATTAATATTTATAGAAATTGGTGGTGATTGAATTGGTTTTGATGACTAATCCTTGTAGTTTTGTAACCATTACAGATATAATTTGCTAGCTGTGTAAATATATAATATCAGTGTATACACAAAATGTTAACCCAGTTAGATAAAAAATACCCAGCCGTTCTTATGCTTTTACTGTTTATTCAGTCAATGGTTCTATCTCTTTTGCTGTTGCAGAGCAGCTACCAATATGGCCCTATCTTATTCCAGGGGAAATTATTAGAAAAAATGCCTGTGACCTTCAACAGCAGCAAAACCTGTTCCAGTCCTAACACTTCAAGTAACTTTTCTCAGGATAATAATGTACTATGGTTACACCATGTCTGTCTTGACATTTTGTGGAACTTTTATCTCACCTTTTGAATCTACTATTTAAAAAAAATTACAGGGGAAAAAAACGCACCTGAAGCTTAGAATTTAATTGTTTAAATGGATTTTTTGGGCTAATGGTGTCATAAAGATAGGGGAAGAAATAAAAAATCACAGCCTTTTAATACGTTCTTCTCCTAACAAAGTTACATATTTCTGATCATCCACTTACTGAATGTGCTTAACTTTTAAGAATTCTAGGCTTGTTGATGTGCAATAACTACAGTTTACTTCCCAGTGAACTTGAAGTTCAGAGACTTTTATCAATTTAGTTCCATTGTGTGTTTTGAATTTCTTTCATATGTTGATGATTTAGCTTTTAATTAATCTAAGCTCATGGAGCTGACTTATGGCTTAATATTACATCTACTTGATTCAAAATGTTTAGCCTCAGACACTTGCTAATAGTGTATCTGTGTAGCTGTTTCATAAAGGTGGACCTTTAGTGACTTCAGCATGTGAGCCCTCTTAAAAAATAATTGGAGATACTCTCCTGAGTCCTTTAGACCTTTTCAAATCTCACTCAAATTATTAAATATTTCCTAGACAGATGTGGTGCTTTGGAATAGCTCCCTTGCTCATAGAGATTGGAGAGCTGCTCAGAAGAAAATGTCCCCTTGAGGGCCTTGGGACTATTTATTCTGGTGCAGTAGCCAAATCTTAGGGAGAATAATTTTTAAATCAAGTTCTTCCTACAAAGAGTTTCTTTGTGGTTTTAACCAAAATGATGTTAGTTTTGTTGTGTGTTTACTTACCCATTTCAGTCTAGAAATACAAGTTTGATTGTTCCTATGTGCAGGATGCATTACTGCGCCACAGAAAGAGAACCAGGATATGTGGAATGTACTGCACCCTGCTCTTCTGTGTCCTCTGTGGTGGATTCACAGCTCTATTTTTGGTGACAGTGGCTAGAATAGAAAACTTCTCCCTTTTTCTTTTACATTCTGCCCTGCAGCTCTTCAGAATGATGGGTCTGTGGAATTCAGACTGAGGGAGACACTCACGAAACAGTTGTATGTTGCAAACTAAGGGAAATGTGGAACAAACTGGCAACTTAAGAGGTCACTCATTTTTTTTGTTTAATTTTTTTTTCCTCCACTTTGTGCACTGTATAATAAAATAATTTCTGGAGAACAGGGGGCTTGGAGGGTAAATTGGCCAAGATCAAGACTGGATTATAACAACAGTGTTTGTTTCTCTTCAACATTATCTTGACAGAGTGGTTTCTGAGTATTACATTACCAAAGATTGCATATAGAGTTGTACATATGTTCCTTATTAACAGGCAAGGTAGAGCTTCTCCAACTGAGTCTTGTGTAATGTGTTGTGCGTTTTGTTGATTCTGGAGGTCCCAGAAACTGTGTGACACATTCTTGAGTGCTGTCTGCTGGCTAATTATAAATGTGTAGGCAGAGGGAACATGGGCCAAAACCAGGGAAGGAAGGCCCCTGCACTGCTCAAACCTGAGCTGGTTCTGCACATTCCACATCTGCTATGGCGTGCTGCAATGTGCCAGGGGCAGGCAGGGAGGGCAATGCATTTAGCATGGGCATCTCTTGTTGTGTCTGTCCCTTCTCACCAGCCTGCCAGGACTTGCACGGGAGAGACACCAGATGGGAGCTGGTGCTGGATGACATTTGACAATGTTCAACATCTCTCTCTCTCTTCGTTTCTACAGATTCACGACACTGATTTTGGAGAACCTCATCTTGGTTATAGCAATTTAGAGGTGAGGATGGATACCAAATCCATATGGGAAGAGAACATATAACACCCACACAGAAACAGAAAGCATCTGAGTGGTATCCCTCCATGTCAGGGGTTTTCTTTGCAGTTAAAATTGTATTCTTTTTTCTGTAAGAAGTTTTGTGTCTTTTAAAACAAAGCCCCAAGATGATATTGTTTTGTAAGGATCCAGATTATGTGGATGCTGAAGGTCTGATACTTCATAATCCTGTTCTCTTTTATAGACTGGATTCCTATTTAGATTATACCTCTTACAAGTGTTCGAGGACCTCACTCCCTGCGTGATAAAGTCATGTGGCCACAGAGCATGTTGGATTTAAAGCCCACCTAGTGAAGTAGTTCAGTCCATAGAGATAATGCAGTTGTAAGACATTTATACTCTCTCATATAAGACTAATGCAACAGCAGTTCAAAGTACTCAATGTTTTGAGTTTTGCATTTTCCGTGAAAACCAGATACCAACAAAAGAATTCACTTTATGCTAAAAACTGATTTTTCTGTTACAGAAATAAATGCAAAATTTTCATCTGACTCTGAGGAAGCAGTTTTTGACTGTTACCAGTGCTTACATTGCCAATGTACTAGTTTTTCAGAACATTGCCAGTAGATTGCCTAGTCCTTTAGTGGCTGTTAATGCAACTGTTGCAAAAGAGGGCTTTCCTTGACTCTTTTCGGGAGCATCCTCCCATTGAGGCTCAATTTGTTTTGAAGCTCTTATATATTTTTGAGCATGATTCCCTCTTCTAAAGCTTAATTGGTATAATTTGCAGATGTACTCTAGACAAATAAAACCCGTGTGTGTGTGTAGAAGGGGGTGAATGCAGCAACAGCATCAGCCAGTGGATTGACATCTTGTGTGTGGTGCTGGAGGGTCCAGCTTGTGGGACTTGTTTGGAGGCCCAAGGAGATGCTGTTCCCTTGCACTGCTGCCTTTGAGGGATGTGTGTGGGAAGACATCAAGGCACCTCCCAGATGGTACTACAAGCAGATCTTATGCTGCATGAAGGCAGCTGTGGAGGAACCTCAAAACAGTGCTGGCATGTTTTGTGGTTTAACCCTGGCCGGTTAAACAGCTGCTTGCCCACTCCGTCCAGGTGGGATGGCAGAGAGAATCAGACAGGTAAAAGTGAGAAAACTTGTGAGTTGAGATAAAGACAGTTTAATAGGGAAAGCAAAAGCTGCACATACAAGCAAAGCAAAACAAGAAATTCAGTCACTCTTTCTCTTTGGCAGGCAGGTGTTCAGCCATCTCCAGGAAAGCAGGGCTCCACCACACCTAACGGTCACTTAGAAGAAGACAAATGCCATCACTCTGAACATCCCCTCCTTTCTTTTTTTCCCCAACTTTATATGCTGAGCATGGCGTCATATGGTATGGAATATCCCTTTGGTCAGTTGAGGTCAGCTGTCCCAGCTGTGTCCCCTCCCAGCTTCTTGTGCACCTCCCTGGTGGAGTGGGGTGAGAAGCAGCAAAGACCTTGACTGTGTAAGCGCTGCTCAGCAATATGAGAACATCCCTGTGTTATCAACACTGTTGCCAGCACAAATCCAAAACCTAGCCCCATAGTAGCTACTATGAAGAAAATTAACTTTATCCCAGCCAAAACCAGCCCAACATGCCAGGGGATGATGTAGTCTGAGCCAGGCATGAGTGTGGAGGACATGGCCTGATCAGATGGTGCTGAATCCCTTTGTCACCTGCCTCAGTGCAGCTGTGCTCTGCCTTGTTTGGAGCAGCTCATGGATCAGCCTCACCTTTTGAAGACAGGTTTGTGCTTTTGCTCCAGCCATAGACCATTCAGAAAGGACCATCCATGAAGTTTTACTGGTGATGGGATGATTCCTCTAAGATCCTTTCCACTTGCTTTAACAAAACATGGCATTTGTCTTGCTTTTGTCTTGACATAGCATTGAGCGCAAATATAGGTGCATTAAAACTTGTAGAATTTTTCCTCTTTTTCTAAACACTAATGTTATTGAAGCCTTTTTACACAGAATCACTTTGGTAGCTGCAGGGCTTGCGTAACACTGCAGCCTAAATGTAAAGAAGTGCTGGAGAGGCATCATCTTTGACAGCCACTCAAGAGCTTAATGCTGTCTGTTTTGCTGCTTGTCTGGGTGAACAAGGACAAGCATCATTGTGCCTTGTGAGTGCAAAGATATGTGCAAGGTTTACTGCCTTTAAGCTGCTTTCTCTGGAGCTCATTGTTACAATTTTTCTTTCAAACATTCTGGCAAGATACTGGTGGGAATGAAGGAGTTGTTTGGGGTGATACAGAAGAGGAAATGGTCTCAGAAAGCCAATGAGGATGAATTGGGCCAAAGGTGTATCTACTAAAAATCTCTTTATATGTGTATAGTTCATGTCAGTCTAATGGAGTAAACTAAAGTGGCTGTTTGATCACTTGTGGTTGACAGTTTGGGGTCCTTCTTTAGAGCTTATTTACTCACTGTGGTCTTGAGAGCAAAATTGCTTGGGGCTCCTGCTGATGCGAGTCGTCTTTACCTCTCACTGGTCTCTTGGAAACACATTTCCTCAGACTAGCTGATTTTCCTTACTAGTGCTACCTTACAGTCCTTTCTTTCCTGTCAAACCCTTCAGCAAGACATTACAAATGCTGTGGTGCTTAGGGATGCGCTCTATCATCCTTATATTGGACTTTTATCCTATGCTACTCTTGCCTTTCACCCAACCTACTGAGAGGCAGCAGTATAAGATTCAAACTACTCTTAACAGAAGTACAGAAGAGAAAGAGTAGAGGAAAGTGAGTCTGGATGGCTCGATTACATCAATACAAGTGTGTCTCAGCACTCATGAATGTGGGACAGTGCATTTAATGACAGGACCATTCAGTCGTTGCATTTAGAAGAACATTATTCTTTCTGCCTTATCTGCTGAAAGCCCCCATCTTCATTGCCGGCTTTGTGACCTTGCTTTTTGGAGCATGTAGGTACGTGACTCAATCTGAGCATATACATTCTCCAGCTGGAGGCAGTGGGCCTGGAGGTGGGCAAAATCCTGAGCTGAATGGGATGCGGTTCTCAGTAATGAAGTGGGAAGAGCATTTGCTTCCACAGGGAGGAGCAGAGCCTTTGAGTTCAGTTGAAGATGATGTTGGACATTCAGTGGCTGCACTGGCATTAGTGAGGAATTTGATGATGCAGACCAAGTGTTAGTCATGCTTACACTGATTAGCACTTGTTGTGAAAAATACCCTACTGAAGTCCACAGGCTGTTTTATGAAGAAGTGCAACTTGGCAGCCACAGGTGGGTTTGTGAGGAGCGATGTGCATGTACAGTGCAGTGTGAGTGATGATGATGGCAGCTCCTGGCAGAGATAATGAGGTGGGTTCCTGGCACTGTGGCACAGAGAAATGTTTCATTCACTCCTGCAGTAGACTTAGTGAAATATTTCAGCAATCAAAATGATTTTTACTACATGTTGTGTACATTAGGTTATTGCCAATGTTTTATGTAGAAGGAAGGGTTTGGATGTTTCCTCCAGGAAGTGAAAATTTGGAAGAGCTGGATAAAGTAGGATAAGCTTTAGGAAACACAGAAAAGAAAAAGTGATGGGACTGCTGCTTCTCCTTCTTACTAATTCCTGCATTTGTACAGAGAGGGATGGAAAACTTGTGAAGAAAGCTTCTGAAGAAACTAATTCAGAGAAACTGGAAAGACTTGTCCCAGGAAAATGACTGTGATTATGAAGATACTTGCGATTTTGCCATATTGGAAGAAGAAAATGAAAAATCTTCTCACAGTTTCTTTATATTGTATGTTTGTTTCCATAGTACTCTTCAATGTCAAAAATGGGCATATGTAAAACCATATATAACATGTACAATTTGAAAACAAAGAAGAAAACACAAGCAAAATTCTACTGGAATGTGTTGGATAAACACTCAGTTATCCTTAAGATGGGCCCTTGTGGATGCTATCAATTTCGCAGTGGTTTGTGGTCTTGAGGAAATACCCTTTTGTTTTATGTGGCTAGTTCTGTGATGTCCTATGGAAGCATCCTCTGTAGATTTACCAGTCTTTTCCAGCTATAATACGGCTGTTCTGTGCTCCGGTTGGGAGCCGTAGGAAGCCTCTTCATTGGTTTTCAGACTACTGCTGGGTAAACTTTGCCTGACAAAGGCAACAGCAGAATAAACCTCTTTCAAGAGTACAGATTCATTATAAATTTCAGGAAAACACCTTCTCTTTCTAACAAAAAATAGTTTACACTTGAAAAAGCAGTGTGTGCCAAAACTTTAATGTTGGAGGAAAGATTTGTTAACTTCTTTGTGATAAGCTGCATAGTAGCTGTAAAGAATTTCCTTCTGTTTTGGAGGCGTCACTTCTCTTCTGCCATCTGGGTTTGGCAAGGTAATTCTTATCTGTCGCGTGCTATATGCCTGGGTAGCATTCTATGAAATCATGGCTGTGAACCTACCTGAGAGACTAGTCATACTTGCCAAGCCACAAAACGGTTGACAGATGAACAACAAAATAATGCCTGAGCAATGCCATCGTTGTCTGAGAGACAGCACTGAAAGAGTCAGGTGTGCACATACGGGGATGCTTTGTTATCCGGGGGCTGCTCTGCCAGGGCAGCAATAGGCTGGTGAGGAAGGAGGATAGAGGTGTTATTTATATTTGAGGAAAAGAAGGTTGTAACTCTCCCCACCATAGAGTTACAAGTGTGGCCATCAGTTCCCATCATTCAACATCATAGTAGGACACCACATGTGGTAAATGTTGTCGACGGAGGCTTTCTGCTTTGGGGAAAGCAGCATCCACAATCTGTTAACTACCTCTTCCTGACACCCTCTGTACAAGACATGTGAAAGCCCCGGTGACGGGTAACTTCCTTCTTTTGGGGAAGAAAAAGAAAATCGGATAGCGATTATCAGCTTTACAGATCAGAATTTTATAGCTGCCTTGAACTGTCATGAGAGACCCTCTCCCCCAAAACAAGCAGTAAGAGTAACAACTAGCCGGTGTGCCAGATGCGTTCCCTGATATGCCCACAATAGGCAGAAAGCAAATTGCCTTGGGCTGTCTGTTACGAGGCAGAATGTAAATCATTTTTCTCAGATTAGCGATGTCTGAAATGCAGAAGCTCTAAATTCACGTTCACTTGCTTTGAGAGAGGTTGGCAAAGAGTAATTGCAAAGGCACTGCAAATTCACTAGCTTGGTCAGAATTTCTTAAAATTTCCTTTTCTTGGTAATGAAGTCTCTTATCCTGGAGTGCCGCCTTTGGAGGACAGTGTGCATCAGTGGGGACATCAGGAAAAGGTACCAGGCACTTTGGGAAAAGGTGCCCTCAGATACCACTGCGCATGGAGACTGTAGCTCTACAGTATGCACACAGTTAGTAAAGCAAAGTAGTTGAGTTGTGGAAAACTAACAATAACTCTTCTGCATTTTCTGACTAACAATTTCAGGAAGTCTTGTTTTATGTCCTGTTTTTTACCTCAAGTAGTTTAGCCAAGGGAAAAGAAAATCTTCTTTTTCTTTTATTTGAACTATCCCAAGTTATTGACACTCAAAATTTTATTCATCCAGTATCAAACCACAGCAAAAAGCCGAACAAAGTGACTTTAATATTCAAGTGCTCGTGTTGTAGTAAAGTATCAAAGTCACAGGAAGGGGAGAGTATTCCAGTTATTTGTGTGATGTCCTCATATTCCCTAAGCCTCTAGTGCCCACTTTACAGCTGCAAAGAGCTGCATTTCCAAAGTTGGAAATTGCAGATCTTTTGCAGAGAAATAGCAAATCTCTCAAGTGAAAGCATGTTCAACCTCCTTTCTAAGTGATGTTTTCAAAACCATTATAATTCATCTAATTAACTAGCATATTCTTTTTATGCTTTTGTGTCAGCAAGTACAGTATCCAAATTGGCAGGCGCTGTGGAATAAAGTCAATATTAATATGTCATCCAGAGGATAAAGTCAGCTTCAGAGTCTCATCGGGCAAGATAGCTAAGATTGACTCTGTTTTGTGAACCATGTAACAATTTATTTGCTTACTCTTTTCCTATGCCTCCCAAATTAAATCTCTAACGCAGAAATGTGTAGTAAGTGCAATAAACAATAACTGCTCTTGCTTCCTTTCACCCTAAAAGTAAGGTAACAAAGCCTGGGAAATTGCTTGAACCAGATGGTGGAGGTTGACTTGCAGAAGTGTGTACAAAGCAATGAGAAAATCTTTTCCTGAGAAATTAAACCCTTCCCTTCCCTGAGCAGACAGTGGCTGGTGTCCTGCGGTTGTGCTTTCAGCACAGAACCATAGCCTGTTGTTCACTGTTTCCTGAAAACTAAGGATTATCCCTCGCTTCAAAACCAAAACAAACGTCAAATAAGGGTTGAGTGTGTGTGCCCGAGACCTGGGGTACTCCTCCTGTTTATCATGCCTCGAGTGCTGCTTTGGTTGGGAGGAAAAAAAAACCAAACAAACAACAAAAGGAACCTAAAAAAGTGATTAATCTGGCTTTGCTTGGCATTTGATTACTTCCGTGATAAATGTTTATGTGCTTCTCCAATACACACATGTCATCTTTACATTGTATTAAGTGGAAAGACAATCAATATTTAATTTTATGCAAGCCCTAAGCAAAACATGAAGTTAATGAAGTTTACGTTCTTGCCAGATAGCCGTTAGGGATTAGCGCTTGTATTTTAGCCAGTGTAATGAATTGGTGTCTTGTAGACCTGATTAGTTTCTAACAATTTGCTACAGTTTAAGCAGCTCTTTAAGATGGAGGGATACGGTTTACAATCCTTTAAATACATAAGCGAAGAAATCTAATGGAAGTTTCTATAAACATATAGGAGAGATATGTTTTTGAAACAGGTGAAATATGTGTTTTTCTGAAAGTGGTGATTTTTTAGAGGATGAATGCTGCTTCCCCTTCTCCTGCCCTGTGTGTGGAGTGATTGATGGGTGTTTCAAACAGGTTCCCTCAAAAGCATAACAGTGTCACTTATAAATATAAGCGGACAGGGAGGCTAAGCCTTGGTGATCTTCAGGACAGGGTTTAATCCGTTAATAGACTTGCGTAATTCTCCTTGCTATAATTCCAGCAGGCGAGTTGATCCTCAATGTTTACCTTTCCCTCTCCTGATTCGAGTGTCCTGCTGACCACCTGCAGTGGAGACTGGTTGTCCTCCCTGTCCTCTGCACTGACTGGCTGGAGGGCATGGTGGGGAAAAAGGGTCGCATTGTAAGTGTAGTCCCCTGTGGGTGTAAAGCCGCCAGGTTCGTGGTGGAGATTGGCCAACAAGCCCCCTGCCTGTGTGAAGAGGGTTTCTGAAAACCAGGGGGCAAAGCAGAGATACTGAACCACACCAGCTGACATCATTTCATAGAATCATAGAATGGTTAGGGTTAGAAGAGACCTCAAGATCATCCAGTTCCAGCTCCCCTGCCATGGGGGACACCTTCCACTAGACCAGGTTGCTCAAAGCCTCATCCAACCTGGCCTTGAATGCTTCCAGGCGTGGAGCATCCACAACTTCTCTGAGCAACCTGTTCCAGTGCCTCACTATCCTCAGAGTGAGAAGAATTTCTTCCTTAGATCTAATCAGAATCTATCCTCTTTCAGTTTAGAGCTGTTACCCATTTGCTATCACTATATACCCTTGTAAAAAGTCCCTCTCCAGTTTTTTTGTAGGCCCCCTTAAGGACTGAAAGGGCTGCACTGGGGTCTACCTGGAGCCTTCTGTTCACACTCCTCTCCTCACGTTACTTATGTTGGATAACAAGAAGTCAGTGTTGGAGAGGTTAGAAGTACAAAAGACCTTGATGTAAGGATTGGAGGAAGACGGAAAGAACTGAAATAACATGACAGCTACAGGAGCTGTCAAGGAAGGCGGTTGAGCTTCTGAAGTATGATGAGGGAGGAGGTGTGCTCTGGTCCAGAAAGGCAAGAGAGCTCGATAAACTGGTTTTGCTCTTCTCTTCTTATTAAAAGTACATCAGGAATGGGTTTGACTTGGCATAATTCTGGATATGTCTAGATGGTATTTGTTAAGAAGAATCTGTATCTATGATCATCGGCAGCTTATGGAAAGAAAATAAAAGGTTTCACTATAGTTCAGCTATCCAGGCTGGAAAAACAAGTTCCATTTTAGTGAGATTCCAAGCGTGAAAAAGCTGAAACTGTTTCCTTACTTACCATGTTATTTCTTATAGATAAAATATTGTAGTATTTTTAAAATGTTGGTTCTTCGAACATGCTCATCAGACTTGAGCTGCAGCCCTGCCGTATGCTAACACTTGAAGGGTGTGAGCAATACTGTGCAGCCAGGTTCTGCAAGGGTTCCTTTAATCTGCAAAGAACGATCTGGGAAAAGTTAGTGAAACAGTAAGTAAAGCTGACCTGGAGGCCGTAACTAATTTGGATATTCAAAATCAAAGCCTCCCTAAAAGAGGTTGTTCCAGAAAATAAATAACCACAAGGGAAGGAGGCAATTTAGCTAGAAATTAGAATTAGTTGTGTGAATAAGCCAAGTAGGGAGCCAGTGTGAGCAGAGAGTAAGTTCTTGAGATGTTAAGTACGTTATTGCAGGTGAGTAATCCAGGGCCAGGGCTGGCACCAGCCTGATCTGAGAGAGGTCTGAAAAGATCTCTCTGAAAGAGACTCGAATATAGGGCTGAGCAAGGAATGTGTAATGAATTAGCATGTGCATGGTGTGCAGGGTATTTTTATCCTGGAAGTAGAAGAGCAGAGATATCTTCATTAAAAAGAGAAAAAAAAAAAATTCATTCTTCAGTCTGACCAGTCACACTCTTCCTTCTGTCAAAGTGAAATTAAAATCTTGTATAAAAGAAATTGTTTGAAGTAAAAAGTATAAGAGGTCTGGTCTGGTATTCTTCCTCACAGCGAGTTCCCTGGTCAAAACATCTAAACCTTAGATTGGTTATGGTAATGATATGATCACCACTAACACAGCATTGGTGCAGACTGAGATAACCACCCTAGGTGAGGCTCATGACTTGAAAGACATGGCAGGTGTTAGGAACTAATTTTCTCTTTTGTGTTCAGCCCAGCACCAGATGTTTAATTGGATACTTTTGCTTTTATGGAAACATAGATGGGGCCAAGTGAGTTGCCTGAGTTGCAAGATACCCAGTAAGATGGACCAATTATCTTATGCAGCAAGTTTTATATTCCTATTCAAAGTTTTGCATGTTTGTGTATTCTTGTGTAGGTCTCCTGCCCAGATTATGGTACGGCGATGACATGAGTCCACATCTTCCACTGGATTTTTTTCCTTCTCAGGAAGCTTTTTTTCAAAGCCTTTTAGATCACTGAAGCTTTGTCCTTTATTTCTCCTTTTTAGCCTCTGCCCTGATATATGCTATCAGGTTCCCAGACCGCTCTGGCTTTGTACTCTGGCAGTGTCGCTCCATGTGTATCTGCTGCCTGTCTTCTTTCATCAGTGAATCCAGCCTGTGCTTCCTCCAGTGTTTTGTCCCAACACGTCTTGTCATTCCTCCCTAATGACAGCCACTTTTTTTTTCATGTTTCTTTGATTTCTGGCTCTGCTGAGTGCTTGTGATCCAGCCAGTGTGAAAGCACTTGCCCTTTCTTTGATCCCAGTGTGTTCCCTGCAAGTGTCCTTACCTACCTTTGCTGCATGGGATCTCAGTTCATGTCCTTCGTTTTGCTGCTGAAACCCTTGTTCACCAGTGAGTTCTAAAAGTCTGGGCTCACGGTTGTAGCTGTAGCTTGGTGCATTAGCTACCTGGTTGTCCTCTCTCATGTTTTCCCTGCCTTCTCTCTGCCTTCCCTGGTTTCTGGCTGTTTAAGTCGGGAAAGGGATCTCTTGTCCTGTCTCCCCTGGTCTGTATCACAGGCTTCTGTGTTGCAGTTGAACTTAAGAAGTCTAGATTCACAAACTGCAATATTTTAAGTGTTGTAGTTGTTGATTTTTTTTTTTTTAATAAAAGACCATGGTAGAGACTGCTTCTTTTGTTAGTACTTCTCATCTTTCACCATCCAGTTCCCAGTGTTACTTGTATTTCCTTAGGCCATCTCTGTAGAATAGCTTAAGCCAGTTCAATTCATGTGCTAAAGGCAGAATCCTGTATTTTTCCATTTCACAGCTTGTGTTAGTTCAGTGACAGGTTTTAACAAGGCAAATTAAATTAGAAAAATCAAGTATTTTAATCAGGGCAGTTTTCTAAATTTAGGTTTAGAAATTTGGTAAATAATTTAAAAATCCTGGATTTTACTCTTACCTTTTTGTGCTGTTATTTGGTTTGTTTTTATTACATGGAGAAAGAAATGTCAATATTTTTCTAGTTATGCCCTGAATCAGAAGAGGAGACAGGACTCAACCCACTGAATGTGTTTTTAAATGTATCCTAGTTAAAGCTGTGGTCAGTTCTATTTCAGATCTTGTGCCTGTCCCTAGCTTGGTTGCATAGGCTGTAGGGAGAATGTGCTGCTAAAATTAAAATTAATCTTTTTCACTTTTTTTAACATAGATTTGGGAGGAATTAGTCCAAGATTCAGATTTCTATGTATGATTTTGAGCTGTAAGGATCTCTTTAGTCGTATCTACATAATCTGATTGTTTGTGTATGGCCTCTACTCAGCTTGCCTTTGACAGTATCTATGGTCATTACAGCCCATATTAAATACAGCCACAGTGACCTAGCACTCATTTTGTTTGAGTCTTGGATCAGGACCCCATGTGGGAACAAGCCCAGACCCTTCCCCGCTGGGATGGAAGCGCAGCTACGTTGTGGCTCAGTCTCCAGCTTGATGGCAGGAGCCAGCTGCGATGTGGGGTGCTGGCTCCAGGCTGCGACACAGATCCTTCCCTGTTCTCCCAAAAGCCCAAGTCAGGGTGTTTCTGCAGGGGTTTCGGTGCCAGCAGACTTCACCGTGCTGTCCAAATAATGTCCCACCATGCTTTATCTCCTTGCTCCATGAAGCTCCAGTATTTGCCTTGAGTAACTGTGAGCTCTGCTTTGGCACAGAGGATTTTGCTCTAACGTTCTGCATTCTCTTCTACATGTGCAGCCTTGTCAATTCACACTTGTTTGTGATGCTCTGTCCGGTTAAAAATATGATCTATATCTATGTGTAGCTGAGTTATCTAGGGAAGCTGTAGTTAGACATTTTGCAACGCATCCCTGGAGGCTTTACTTCTGTCAGGTTTTTGGTGCTATTTTAAGGTCTCCATGCTATTTTCGGTGGGTTTTCATTTACTGTGGGAATCCTATTTTGGAATTAACTAGATGTTTCAGCAGTTTGGTGGGATTTGCAAGTTGTATATCTATTTTTGTATCGTATGTCTTTCCTGCAATTGTGGTTTTGTAGCCTTCCAAATTAATTATATATAGACTTTATATAAGATTTAGTTTTAGAAAAGTTATACATTTGGCTGCTGTCTGTAGTACATTGGTATCCTGTGTTAGTGAGTCAGTAACAGTTTTGAGGGAATCAACATGACTAATATTTAACTTAAATAGATCAGTATTGTTTTGTTCTGTACATGATGATTGTTTCATTTTGCCTGTTATGGGTTGTCCAGAAAACTTGGGCACAATGACTGTTTGCTTACAGTAATGGAAAGTAGCTCCAGGAGCGGAGGCAGCAAGACAGTGATTGCTATTCTTTTAAGTGACGTGTAGTTCTTTCTGTTAGGTTTGAGAAAAGCACGTTTTTGGTTTTACCTGGGTGATTAGAAAGCGAGGTCAGTATTTTCACTTTTATCAGAGGCAGTCAGTGGGTTTTTATATAGGAAGCAAAATTTAGGACCATGACTTTTTATTTGTAACTGTTAAGGGCTTTGGAATGAAAATCTCAGTTGCTTTAGATTCGTGTAGTGTTGTCAAAGTCAGTGGATTTGCTGAGATTTGTACCATCTGTAGATGTGGCTCTGGGTCTTTTGATAGCACTGGAAATCATTAAAAAGAACAAGGAAAAAGCCTTGTCTTTCTCCCTCAATACCAGCACTTTCTCAATTGAAAGAAACCACTGCTTGCGCACTCTAAGTGCCAGCACGTGTGCACATCGAACGATCTCTCGGACCACTCCTTGCTTCTTCCAGCAAAGAGCTTAATCACCCTCCCAGAGTGGTGCTGTCGTTGCTCTGTTTAATGAGTTGATCAGGAGAGAGTTAGCAAAAGAGGCTGGTAGAAGAGTCGGGCACTTGCATAGGTTAGTCAGTCAAGCCTTGCTCAATAAGAGGTTGATTAAATAAACTTTATTATTCACCAGCTTGCTGACCCCACACTGTCTTTTGCTCCCCACCCCGTGTGACAACGCGTGACTTACAAAGAAATTCATTGGGAAGGGCCAAAGGAGTAACTCACCAGGATTCACTGCTTGTGTTATGCCTCTTGGCTGGAAAGGACGTGAGTTAGGGAGCTAAGTTAGAGGGTGTTTCCATAATGGGCGTATGCTGTAGACACACGCTACCAACAAAAACTATGATAAATGTAAAATACTGCTCATTGTGAATGGCTTTGATACCTGTGTTGTATCAATGTGGCATCAGTCTCTGCGTCTGTAGCCCTGATTGTCAGTCTGGAGGATGGGCAAAAGGATTAAAAATCAGTGCATGTTGAAGTGAAAGATTAAAAACTCTTGAAAAGAGTTGCTTTACCCAGGCCTGTTGCTTGCAGCTGGTCCTCTGAGAAGTTTTGATCAACATGGCTGAGGGCTTTTTTTTCCTGCACATCAGCGGATGGTGTCTTCGTGGGCAGTGGGGTGGAGAAGGACACCTGGAAAAGTCTGAGGGACCCAAACAGAGAGAATTGCTGGGAAGGGGGCTGCCTCCTCAGTGTGCCTGTGGTTGTTGAGGAGCAGCAGGAGCAGAGGGCGGGGAACATGCGTGCTCACTGCTTGGTGTTTGGTGGGTGCGCATAGAAGGCTGCATTTAGCTCGTTCCTCACCTGTTTATCACCCAAACGAAATGGTTCAGGAGGATCCAATTGTGAGGGTGGCCTCTTGAGTTGAAGAGACACCTAGCCATTGCTATTTGTGCGTCTTGATGAAGACCTGTCCCATAGCTTCGCATTGACTCTCATCACACATATTACTGATGTAATAGGCATGACCTGCAGCACTTGCGACATTTTGGTTGCTGGGGATTTTAATGAGTTTAGTTTTTTAAAAAAACACACAATTCTCCTTTTTTAATCCCACGATGTGACATTTGTCATCCTGTGATAGTGCCTTTTGCCTTGCCTCTCTCTCTTTACGGGAAGCCCAATGACCCATGGAGTCATTGTGTAGGTATTGCTGGCAGTAATTTATCCTGTCACACATGCAGTGAGGAATTCATCATCAGAAATAGGGACTCTTACATATTTGTGAAGTGTCAGTTTGACAGAAGTACTGACAGCTGGCATCCTTCCAACAGACCAGTAATTGCTTAACTGTGAAAAATGTCAGAAGATAGACAAATGTATTGGAAAAGAAAATCTCTAAATACAGAAGTGGTGCTAATGTGATATAATTCATAACTGGTTGCTGTTACAAAGAGTCACCTTCAAGCATTCGGTCTATTCTCCTTTCTTCTCTGGCAAGTGATTTACTTGATGACAGGTAGCTCAGCAAAGCTATCTGACTGAAATCAGATGGTTTCTTACCTTGTTGGTCTTTGTCTGCCTTCTCTTGCCCATATTTTGAGAGCAGGATGGAAGTGACTGGCTAAATGCATTTTACAAATGCTTTTGTCAGGTTACAGAAGAGCAGATATTAAACATTCATTTCTATTGAGGTTGAAGTGGGATTTTAAATATTTAAAGGAGTAATTTATGTAAAGGGAATTCCTACCACTTCCTAAAATGATCATTTCTCATAATTTGGGTTTGGATATCCATATTCAATTAATCTAAAATTTGTATTGCTTCAGTCTTGCTCCCTTCACATTAGCTCTTTATATTAAAATATTCTCAATACACACCAGCAGGCCTGTATTTTACTAATATGATTGTCACCCTTATCATACTTGATTGCTTTTTCCCAAGGACAGAAACTGTTGGGCAAGTGGCATGGGGGTGGAAATTGGAGCTCTGAGCCAACAAATGTAACGATGACAGAACTGGGACACATTACCTGATCACTGAAATGATTCAGACCGCTTGCAGATGAATTGTTTCCCTTGTTAATTCATGCAAACGTGGCCTGGAGGTTAAAGGATTGATCTTGAGATCGGGAGGTCTCCGTTTCATTTCCAGCTCCGTCACCAGTTTGTTTTCCGACCTTCAGCAAGTCATGGCTGTGTCAATACACTCGCATTGATTTTCAACTCATACCGCATGATGTGAAGCGAGTACTTCAGTATACTGCTGATTTGGGCTGAAGAGGTACCCCCAAGGTTACACAGGAAGGCCGTGAGGAAACAGAAAGTAGAGTTCAGAAGTAAACTCCAGTGGGAGGTATAAATTGTGGGCACCTTTCACTTCCTGGGCAAGAATTTTGGCCCAAGACTCAAGCCCATTGACTCTGAGAAGTGCATGTTCAGATTTAAGAGAAGGGCACAAAGCATGTGATGGTGATGTGGAGAACAACTGTAATGGGATTAGCCACTTCTCGAACTGGATTGGTTAGCTCTTGCTAAGTAAATAAGAGATGTTCTATAGGAATTTTAAATGCAGACAAATAATAATATGGAGAGGGTTTTTTTCAGTGGGGAATCTAAAGTCTGAGTTTTTTGCTGAAGCTTTTTTTTTTTTTCCCTCAATTTCAGATGTGGTATGTTCTATCATCAGCTGTATTCTTTTGTTTTTAAATACTAGCTATTTTGCAGTTTAGTAACTCAAAAACTCTTCGGACCAAGAGTAAAGGTTGTTGAAGTCCCTCTTAGTGGAGAGAAGGAAGGTGAGAGGTAGGCAGCACTGGGTAACATGGCTAGTTGTTCAGTGTGTGGATTTGAGAAAGACAATAGATGTGCTGCACTTGCTGCTACCTGAGAAAGTTCTGTAGTTTTTCTCTTTGCTTCAAAGTGAAATTCAGATTTTACGCATGGAAAATTAGTCCTATGTACCAGCGACTAATTGGCTTCTCTCTTCCATATGGATATAATTCACAGTAGCATCTTTTACCCTAGTGACATTGTTAACTCAATTCTGGGTCTCCCCCATGTTTTTTTGGCCCAACCTCAGGCCTTTCCTCTAACAAGGGGTTTTTCTCCCCATTGCTGAGAGCAGACTGGTCAATGTTTGCAGAGAGACGGTGCGGTGTGACAGCAGCGGTCTTGGCTTGCCTCGTCCCACCCTGCATTCCCTGCTCTCCTCTCCTGACACCCCGTGCTCACTGTGTGAGGCGACTTCTCCGTGTCCTGCTGCATGATCTGGAAAGTCCTGTTGGGCCTGAAGCCAGGTGACTCAGAGCTGTCATCGCTGCATGGAAGGTGACAGTGAAGTTGGCTTCTCCTTGCCTCACCCCTCCGGCAGGTCTCAGGGGTGTGCAGGGTGGCGGGGGGAGCCAGCTGGGTGTCTGTGTGACCTGCGTCTCTCTCTTCTTGCCCGGGGCTGCTGTTCCCAGGCTGTGTCTGCCTGTGTGGGGCACCAGCCACCGAGCAGCACGGATTCTCCATGTGCCTCCCTTCCTTCAGCTGGATTCTTCTTCTCACGGTGGAGGACAGGCAGCAGCTTGCCTCAGAATAGGTGGATGGTTCATAAAGAACTGTGCTTTTATTTTTATCCAGTGTAGTCAAGACGTTGGTAGTATAATGCAAAAGAATAACCTAATAATAAACCTATGCTTGCATTCAAAATCTGGGCTGAGTGTCCCTGCTTGGCAGCCTCTTCTTGCTGCTGCTCTCCCTTTTGGATAGACATGAGTTGGTCATACCTTTGGCTATGGTTAGCAACAGAGTACCAGCCGTGCTGCAGGAAACAGCCATAATTCAGGAAAGATGTTGTGTTTAGTGCTGGATTGTGTAATGTGTATTTTGAATAACTTCCTGGGTGTGACTCCATCTAAATTCAGTAACACTGGTGCCCATGTAGTGACAGCAGCAAATTACAGAATCAGGTGAGAACGTGGACCAATCTTTCCTGTAAAGGCTGCCATTGGAAAGAGAGAGGTCGTAGAATTTGGTTAGTTTTTTTTATAGAAACTTTGATTTTTTTGAAACTTTTTTTTTATTATTTATGCCAAATAGATGTGGCTTTTTATAAGTCTTACTTTTGCTTTGTCATTTTCCCCCCATTTTCTAAAACTAACTTTTACTCCGTTGCAGAGGAGAAAGGTCATGGGAAGGGGAAAGAGGTGATTAGGGAGGAAGAAGTGTTTGTTCTGGTTGTGTTGTACACTTCTCAAGTCAAACAGTAATGCTGGTTTCTGCGATGTCATATCTATTAGAAGTAAGTTGCATCATTAGTGACCATTGTGGGTGGCCTGCAGTTCATCCTGCTTGTCTCCTCTAAGTGTGATTTGGGGAATGAGATGTATTTAAGTGCTTGTTTGAAGGGTTAGAGGGTAGACAGTGATTTCACCGAGTGACAAGTGGTGGGGCTGGCTGTCACCCTGCGCGTGGCTAGCTTGGCACCCAGCCTTGATGACTGTTTTTAATGGCTACTTTTTGCTGGAAGCTGAAAATCTTCCTTTGGCTTTTATCATTCCCGTCTCGCATGTTGTACTTGATGTGGCCAGGAAAAGGCATTTTCTGTTTCAGAGGTTTCCCCTTTCTCTTTAATCCTGACCTAAGCTTTGCTGTGAGGAGGAGAAATGCTGCTGCTGTTGAAGGAGATGGCAGAGCCCGGGTGACTGGTGTGACCACATTGTGTCTGGATGGTGGGGAAGAAAAATGCTGTTTGGGTTTGGAAGAACTGT
Source organism: Tauraco erythrolophus (assembly GCF_009769465.1). NCBI lineage: Eukaryota > Metazoa > Chordata > Aves > Musophagiformes > Musophagidae > Tauraco > Tauraco erythrolophus. The sequence goes on along the minus strand of NC_141468.1, from coordinate 64,072,800 downwards.
TTTGGTCACTCACTTTTTGATATTATTAAAGTGTTTGAATATCTTAATCTCTAGTTGAAAGGGAGGGAAGAAGCCTTGTTTTGTTTTGACTGCGGTGAACAAACAGATGCTGTTGAAAAACATGGGAGAAAGGAAATGAAGTCTTGCGGTTTCTTCCTTCAGTGTTGTCCTTGCAATAAAAAGCTGTGATGTAGCTTGTTGACTTTTTGATTAGACAAATAATGTTGGGAAACCCTTGGTGCTGGAAACTCTTAGTCATGTGCATAGCTTAACTGTTATGTTTTGGCTATAAGAAGAGCTAACAGATGAAGAAGAGAAAACCTTATGTTTGGTTGGGCCTCCCTGTGCTTTTGTTTCATTTCCCCTTTTCTCTCCCTGCCCTTTATGTTTTATTTGGGGTTGACTTGAGGATAGGGATGACTTGACCGCTAGCTGGTTTTTGGGATGAGCAGGTTGGGATGTGCCCCAATCTGCCTCCAGTCCTGAGAAACATCTGGAGGGACACCAGAAGATTCATCTCCCACCTGGCCATGAGGAGGCTTCTCTGAGGCTTCTTTGTGTGGAATAGAGTGGGAACACAACCAGAGGATTCTTTTCGTTCCACACAAAGAAGCCTCGATGCAAAGAACCAGCTCCAACAGTGACTTTTTGAAGCAAAACAAGCCTGGAAAGAGAGATGGTTGATGCTGTCTGTGTTGTCCAACTGAAGGCTAGTATTTAGCAGTAGCTGTTGTGGGGATGATGTTTGGAAAGTTGAATGATGCCATCAGAGTGTTTTGAAGAAAAAAAGCCACAAGTGAAAGCTTATAGAGGAACTTACACTAAACTTTAGCCTCACAGTTAATTTGAATTCCAGTACTTAGTAGCATTACTAGTATGGCAAGAGGGCAAAGAGAGCCTCCTACTTAAAAGAACGTTTGGGTGAGGCAGGAATTAAATGAGGTCCTCTGAGTGCTGGGGCTGGGGTGGGCTGATGGAGGACGTAGGTGTTAGGGCAGTTGTCCTCTCTTTGAAGGGAAGTAGCAGAGCTGCAACAGAAACAGTTAAATTGTCTTGACATTGTAAGCAGAGTATCCAGCAAACCACCCTGTATTTTAATTTCCCTATAGTATAAAGAAGACACAAATGAACATCTGCAGAGCATGGAATTAATCCTGTTCATGTGGGAGGATCTAAATAAAATCACTGGTTACCTTCATCCTACACTCTTTTTTTTATATTGCAATTACCTCAGGGTGATTAGAAGCTCTGATTTTTCAGGTTCACTCACATCCTCACCTACAAGCTTTGTATCCCTTGTTATTTTATGGGCAATGCAAAATAACAACAAAAAAAGAATATAGCTAAGGTCTTGAGCAGAAAAATTAGTCTGTGCTAGTGGCTTGGATTTTTTTTTTTTGCTATGCATATTCAGCTCTCATTTGAAATTAGCACGGCTTTAGTGGAAACAACAAATGCAATATAAATTGCAATAAATGCGATATAATGTGGTTTCTGTAAGGTTAATGACAATGGGGTTATCATCCTGAGGTCTTCTCATTTTCTTTTCTGTTCAGGGTTCCCATTTGAAGAAAACATTTATAACTGAGGTTTAGAGGTAAAGGGGATCTTCATTTCTAATGCTTGCCTGAAATCTTTGTTTTTCTGACACTGGTGTCAGCTGGAGCGCAGCCGTGGTGGGAAGAATAAATTTCTTGTGCATCCTGTCAAAAGTAACATATAGTTTTGGACTATTTTCCATACCTATGACCTTTAATTGCACGAGGGCATGACTGCTGTTTGTTTAAACATTTAGGACGGAGAACTGAAAGTGAGTGTATAAAATGGAAAGGAAGGACTACTGTTTGTTGAGAAATGGGAAAGCACTTGGCAGCATTTGGCGAACCTCTTCTCTGATTGTGCTTTTTGTGCCTGTGACAATGCTCCTGACCTCAAACTCTGTCCTTAACTGCTTTAACTGCAGGAAAATCAAAGCCCGGAGTAAAAGCTATAGATAAAACCAGTCATGCCTCCTGGCCTCCCTGCACTGTGGCTCTTGGCCTTGTAGTTTGCTTGCCTCGCAAGCCTTTTGTTCATTCTTTTGCGTTTTGTGTATTTTAGCTAACGTAGGGCCTCTGGCTGGACAGGGTCTTCTGGGAACAGAGGAGGGGGGGTGCATGGAGTGACGACACTGAGCTGGAATTGGGGCACTGAGGTGGTGGAAAAGGGGTTGCCAAGCTCAAGGATGGGATTAAAGCCCCAGAAACCTAGCGGGGCACTTGGAAGAGCGCTGTTTTGTGGTTCCTCTTGTGGAACTGAAGCCAAGTCCTCATGCCTTCAACATCTCCTCTGCCCCCTTTGCCACCCCTTGCTCTGGGTTGAGTGAGACTTGGGTTTCTGGTGTGGTGGCCGGGTTAGGGAGCAAGTTGGGGTCTTTCTCAGCTCATTGCTTTGGGAGAGCAATGAGAGGGAGATGGATGGTGGTGGTAGGCTAGAAGAGATGAGGGAAGAGGAACAATTAGCAGGGGATGAGCCTGAAAGATTGGTAGGGGTGTGTAGGGGCAGCAGCAGAGTGTCAAAGGGAATAGTTTGATGACGGGAAAAAAGAAAAGGTCAGGGAGCAGAAGATAAAGATTTTGGAAAAATAGAATGGGTTTTGACAGGAAAATATTATGTAAAGAGCTTGATTAAGTAGAATTGTTGAAAAGCGGTGTGTTCTGGAAAAAAGGGTTATTAAATAAGAGACTACTATTAGATGAAAAATCCACATTGCCATTTTCTCTGAATATTACTTAAGCTTTCAGCCTGGAAACTCTGTAATGAAATAGATAGGAGCAAAATATAGAGAATGGAAAGGAGAAACCAAAATAAACTGCCATTTAGTTGTTGGATTTGAACAGTAAAGCATGATGCAGCACATTAGAACTCTTGAAATGAAGTAATTACAAAATAAAAAAATACCAGCATCTAGTGGTGGGTAAAACACTGGTATGCTGTGTAACATTAATAATGCATGTATATATTCACTTGTGTATGGATGTAATATAGTCACTCGTATCATACCTGCATGAATAGCTGCACATATGCACGCAAGCGGTGTCCTTCCCAGCTGAATAAAAAGCTTTGAACTGCTTTGCCTGCTGAGGACTCGAGCAGTCGGTCTCAGTAAATCTTCTTTTCACCATAGACAGTTCAGGTGCGATTCCCAGCCATGTAGAAGGACAGAGATGCGTTTGAGTTCATGGAACTGAGATGATTTATCTCAGCTTGGTAAGGGGTAATATGTGAGAGCTCTTTGTTGTAAATGTGAAATCAAATCAGGTTTTTTTCACTTGTTGGGTTTTATTATTTAACGCAGCTTTTATATATGCCTCCCTGGCAATGGGTGATTAATATTTAATGAAGACAAATGGAGTTTTCAGCATAAAACGTAAGGATTACCCCAAAAGCAACAGCCTTCTGAAATTGCTCCCTCCAGGTCAGTCCTATCTGTCATTCAACTCTGTGACTTGAAAAATCATCACTTTAACTGTAATTTTATATATATATTTTTTTAAACTGGAAGTGTAAATATTTTCAATTAAAATGCAGTTTCGCTGTTTTCAGCTTTCAAGAATTTGTGATTAAATTAACCCACGCAGAGTTGAGAGCAAAGCGAGACTGTAATATACCACAGAAGCCTTCCCTGCAGCCTTGGAAGGTTAAAGATAGAGAACTAACCTAAACATTTTTCATTAATAAATGTTTCAAGATGAGTTCTCCAAGCTGATGACCCTCATTACTTTAGTGATACAGTATTTTAATGTCAGAATTACTCCTATACAGGTGCATATGGGGAAGAATAAACCACAAGTCAAATTGGCAAGTGAATGCATATCAATCTGGCACACATAATACTGATTTTAAAAATGTTTGACAGTTTGCAAAAATAGCTGTAACTGGGAAATCATCACTAAGGAGATACATTTCCCATGGGATCCTTGGGGGACTAGATTTTGGGCTGACATTAGTTAAATGTTCTAATTTATGATCCAGAACAAAACACAGTCATTTATTGATCAGATTTACAGAGGGCAATGGTAAATAGAGAGGAAGAAAACAGCAAGTCATTAATACAGAGTTGTGAATACTTAGTGACTTGGCTTGAGTGGTGGCAAATAGTATGAGTTTTAGTAAGGGTGGGCATGCAGAGGATTAAAATCTAGGTGATGCTTACTGAGTTGAGGACCCTTTTCTGTTGGGAGGTCTGAAAAGGGTTTGAGGATTATGGTTCACCAGCTGGCCTGCCTGCTGCCTGCATCACAGGAGAGCTAATGCCACCCAGGGACATGTAAGGGTGAAGTACAGAGCTGGAGAGGGGAGGTTGTACTTGCCCGTTGTATGGGTCCTGCTGCAGCCTTTGCTGCGGTGCTGTGTCATGTGGGGGCAAGCTGTAGTGTTATCTTTGAGTGTGTTCAGAAGACAGCAAGAAGAGTGAGGAAGTGTTTAAAAAACGTACTGTAGAACGATGGAAGGTTAGAGGGTGCTTTGATCATAATGTATAGGTTCCTGCATAGAGGCAAGAGCTGTGGCCGTTGAGGAGCAGACAGATGCATAACAAGATGCAGTGGCTGGAAGGTGAGGATAGGTCAATTCAGATTAGCAAAAGGGTATGTTTGAGGAAGAGAGTTTGACATGAAATTAGTTTCCCAAGGTGGATTTTCTGCTTCTAGCAAGTTTAGAAAGAAGATGAGTTGTCTTTCCGAAAGATGACCTATGGTTTAATTGGACGTTATTTTAGGGAAGTCTTCTGGAAAGGCTGCTTTCCTTTTTTTCCTCTTTCTCCTACTCTTTCTTTCCCTCCCTGCATGAAACCTCACAAGTGCAAGAACAGATTTTGTTTCCTATAGAAAAAAAAAAATTAAGTCCATGCTTCTGTCTTGCAGTTTGGGTGTCCATCTCCTTCAGAGTCATACTGTCAGAGTAATCCTGCAGTTTAGATACTTAACGGTCACTAGCTGCAACATTAATAGAAATTTCACAATATATTTGGCAGTGTGAAATATGTTCATTTGATTCGTGTCAATATGGGACAATGGATGGATGTGCAAATAGGTGGTGAGGAGTTGGGTGTGCCTATTCAAGATAAGTGATTGTCTTAGTTTAAGATCTCTGTGAAATGCAAAAACGTAAACCTGCGAAATGCCTCATGATGCTGCTAACCACGAGCCCCAACTGTGAAATGTGTTCACCTGATACATGGCGATATAAAACAATGTTAGGGCCGCACAGTGAAATATGACCTTCTCTGTATATGTAACCTTTAACCATTCTGTTTGTTCTTGTATAACCGTAGCCCTAGAGGAAGCAGAACGGTATGTATATAGTTCTCGCTTCTTGCAAAAGCCACCTAACGTTTTGTGTTTTTTTTTTTTCTCTTCTTCTTTTGCTTTACAGCCAGTTGCAGGGTGTTAGACAAGAGGGGCCTAGGGGCCTGTATGCGCTTAATCTCTAATCTCGCTTAACCACTTTTAAGTTAGCTTACTTAAGTCATGTATCTGTAAGTTGCATAACCCTTGTGTAAGATAAGCAGGAGCCAAGATGGAGAACAAGGACGGTCCTGATGACTTCGCAGAGCAGAGTCATGATGACTTTGCTAGTTTTCTGGAGGTGAAAAAGTCATCACGAGGAAGACATACAGCCTTCATCCCTGAGACCCCTACTTATGACCACCAGGAGACACTGCGCTCGTGCAACTGGGAGGGGTTAGGGGTGGAGACTATGGAGGTGACTTCTCTGAGCTCATTGTAATAAGACCACCTCTTCTCAGAAATAATTAAGAATATGTATTAGTAAAAGAAATATAAACCAGAAATAGGAACTATACGGTGTGCATCTTGGTGGAGCGGAGACTCCCGGCGCACCCAGTGCTGTTTGCTTGCTTTTATTCGCCTAATAAATTGTGAACTTTAATTGGAGTTCTGTTTGGGACTCACTCGTTTATCACAGCAGGCTATTAGTGACTGAAACAAAAGCTTTTTTTTTGCATGCTAATTGCAAAATGTTATTGTTACCAGTAAATACCAGATAGGTATCCAGTATTTTGGAGCTTTGAAATACTATATGATTCCTTCCTTGCTGTTTAATGCAGAAGAAAGCTACTTGCATAGTGGCCTCATATATATTACTATCCCATGCTTTATAGCATATCCATAATATTTGGAAGAAGAGCCTCAGTCACTTCAAGATTTTTAGTCTATCCAGCATCCTATTTGGTAGTGATACCAGAATATGAGTCTTCAACTGCTGCCGTGTTTGGTTCACCTTTAAATGCTCTTGTTGGAAGTAAAATCACAGAAAGGTCTTTCCTCATTCACTCCTTTTTCCTCTTGGACGTGGAGTTGGCATGCTTGGCCCATCCACTTGGGTATGTGTGAGGCATGGCTGCATTTTCTTGCTGTTGATAAAAGTGCATCAGAAGGTTTTGATTAAACTCATTGAAACATGGGAGCAGTGGAAGGAGGTAGAGAAAGGGAGTAGAAAGCTGAAAGATAAACGGGGACTGAAAGCTCATACATTCCAGGCAAGCACCTCTCTGAATGGTTTTCTTGTGTTTGGGGAATTTCTCCTTAGAGAAAAACAGATCCAGAGGCTCAGTACATCACCCGAGGTTGGCTGTAAAGCTGGGCTCTATAATGGAAATACAGATTATGCTAATTGAGATGAAGTTTTATAGTGCTAATGTGTATTTTACTCTTCTGTGTGGTGAAGGGCAGCCTGGGTCTGAGGGAGCTGACAATGTCCTATTCGTATGTAAAACGTTTTGAAGGATCTGTGGTTTGGAGTATTTCAGAACTGCTGCATGAGGGGATTCTTACATCTGAAAGCAATATTATCTGTGTACAGCTTGTTGCTAACAGGAAGACAAGAGTGTGTGAAAGCAGCTTCCCAGCCTCTGCGTGCGAATGTAGAGATCCTGCTGGAAGAAGGAGATGGGGCTTGAGAAGCTCAAGAGCTTCCAGGGTCTGGTGGGGTTGGAGATGGCCCAGCAGTGCTCTGCAGACCTGGACCTGCCCTGATCCCGGGTCAGCTGAGGCGATAACCGGTTGTTGGAAAAGTAAAAGGTCTCGCAAAGAGGCCGATTGCATCTCTGTGCCTTGGGATTACTTGGAGTTTAGAAGTATTAAACAGAATAAACTCTTGGAATGAGACAGCAAAGCCCAGCTGTGTATTAATTATTAGTCTGGACGTTTTGCAAATCGCGGAATCCGGCCTTTGCTGTCTGTGGTACTTTTTTTCCTTTTAATATCAGCATTTGGCCTTCGCGTTGCCAAGGAAGTAGCATCCTTAATTTGTAGGAGCTCATCTGCTTATCCAACAAGCTGCAGGCGTAATCCTCTTTGCCGTAATGAACGACTGCTCTGGAAGTGATTACTTCAGGATTTCATACTTTCTTTCCCGCTTCTCAAATTGTTGAGTGCTTCTTTTTTGTAAAGTAAATTATTGTTCATAAGTCACAGTAAAGTATCCGGAGGATGTGATCGCACTAAAAATATCAGGGGCCCTGCTTCGGAGGTGGTAGATCTTGGTCCATCTGGACGTGTCACTAGGACAGAAATGACTTGTGTCCCTTGGTTTCTGCTTGTGTCAGGTCAGGTGTGTGCATATGTGTGTGTAATATTTCTGCTTGAAATTCAGAGACAAAAAGTTTGAGCCTTTCATTGCTTCGGGTTGAAATGACTGCTGCAGCTCTATTTTCTGTTCTGCTTGGCTTGTGAGAAGACTTGCTGTGCTTTTGAGTATATCCATAGCAAATATGATTTTGTGTTTCATCTTCAATGCACATCTGTTGAAGAACAGCAAAGAAACAGTAGCTCAAATAGACTGCAGCTGCAGAAGCCATCGTTCTCGTTTTGACCGTGATTCAAGATAAATGCTTTTAAAATTACAGCTTTCTAAAGAAACCTTCCTCCTTTAAAAGTTTTTCTCTCACTCCCTCTGTTTTTTTAGTGTGCTCATACATCATGTTTGTTAAGTAGACTGGTACTGACAGTGTAATAGAAGTAGTGGGAAATACAGAAAAAGAAATCTAGTTTCTCATTTTTTTAGGATAATGCAAATGTAGGTTTTTTTTCCCTGGACCTACATTTACACAGTTTTTGTTTGAACTTGCATCAGAGAGATGGGATATAGCCAACTATCTACAAGCTTGAAAACTAGGCTGATAAGAAGAACAGAGCAGATCATTCAGCTCTTCGCTATAAAGAGAACCCAGCAGCAGATGTGCCTGCTGATGTTGTTACAGTGTGTATCTAGAAATTGGAGAGAGGCATGTTTGGAAATCTGTAAGCTTTGCTAGAAATTTTCCAGCCTTCCCAGATTATTGCAGTTTCATTTTGCAAAACACATGGCTAACTTGTAGTGGAAAAGGAAAAAAGGTAATGTGCAGAAAGAGAGTTTTATTTTGTATTTTGATATGCTGGATCCGCAGTGTTCATGCGAATTCATAGTGCATATGTTTGTTTGTGAAATATGTATAAAGTTGGTCACAATTCAGTGGTTTCTTACTTCCTTTGTAGAAAAATGTGTTTGAGGGGAAGGAAAAAGGGAAATAAGAACTACTTCTTAAGTTGATGTGAATGGTAAAAAAAAAAATAAAAATTATTTATTATAGAAATAGTTCTGGGAGAAAAGAAGTAGGCTATTCTGATCAATGTTTTGAGACATCTGTCTTTACTAATGGGTGGTGTAAACCAAGGCATACACAGGGATGAACAGGCAGCTGAGGTGGTCAGCAATCTGTCCAGAATTGACCTGTGAAATATTTTGGTGCCCCTGAATCTGCATTTCATGCCAGAGAAAACAAGGTTGTATGAGAAAAGTTCTGACCAAGTCTAATACAGTCTGCAGTTTGCACCCACAAAAAGTTGCTGCGTTAAAAGCAGTGTATTGTATGCCTGTGTGTGACAGAGATAAACAAAATGGAGCTCTCCTGTGAGAAATAAAGCCCATGGAAAAGTCTCTTGATTTAGGTTTGTGGATAATTTCTTGAGACTTCTAAAGAAATTCCGTATGGATTAACATTTTTTGAAAATTACTGGAAAAAAGTTGCTCATTGTTCATTAACAGGAAAGTTTCATGTTGTGCTAATTTATGCCACATGCAATGTCTGTTGGGTGGCCAAGGATCTAAGTCTCTGCATAATTTCACCCAAGGATATTAACTTCCCCACTGTGCCCAATTAAATCAATCCCCATGCTAATCTGAGAACAAACAGGATAAAATACAAATTTATTTCTGGAAATCTGTCTAAAGCAAAAAGTAATTAAATATCTCTCTATTCTTTGGAGGGCTTTTACAACCTTTGTAATTAGTGATTAGAGTTTAGAAACAAATGTGAAGATTCATTTCCTTGCTGTGCCAGGATTTATTTCCTGTAACTTCAGCCATCGACCCATCTAGGGTTCCTGGTCAGTGAAAAGGAGGGGAGCCACCTCCAGAGGCACGTGGGGCAACCTACCTGTACAGCTGCAGCTCTCCGTTAATTGTACAAGCTTAAATGAGTAGCTTAGAATAGACATCTCGCTTCCTGAAATGAATCCAATCTGTAGCAACTGATTTGCTTTGTGGAAGTTTTTAACCTCTTTGCCTCTTTTTTCTCATCCGTGAACTGGGGACTGTTACTTTGCTGATCCCTGGTCCCATAAGTAATGGCTTGCTGCACGTCTCAGCTGTAATTATTTCACTAAGATGTGAACTCTTCTTTAGTCTTCATTCTTCGCTTTTGTCGTATCAATCCACAGTCTTACTTTAGTAAGTCCCTCTGGTACATGAGTGGGAGTGGAAACATCAGGGGAGGGCAGGATGAACCTGTTGAATCAATGAACCAGTATAGCTAACCCAAAATGCGGCATCTCAGGTGGACCTCTGAAACATTGGAGCTTTGGGATTGTTTCTTTGCTATGTGCATACAGCATCCAGCTCAGTAGGGTCTCTAGTTTGTCAGTTTGTCCATGAGGGACGGTGGTGGTGCACAGCATAACGTGCTCTGGCCGTAGATTTTTGCTCGTTTCTCACGCTGAGTAAAACCTCGTGTTACTAGTTACTGTCGGTGTGAGGCAAAATCTGGTTCTCCATCAATATAGAGAAGAGGTGTTATTTCATTCTCTGCATTTAAGACTTTGGCAAGCTCACATACAATACCTAATCTGATTTTTACTTTCTAAAAATAGACCTCCCAAGCTCCAGTGAAGAAAGCTGCAGTTTTGCCTTAAGAAAATGAAAGAGGCCAGACAAGAGTTTAGTCATAAATCCTTGTACCTGCGGTCTCAGGATGAAGGACCGATAATTTACTCTAAAATCCTGAGCTGAATGCAGCAAAGCACAAGGCCCCAGATGTCACAAGATGTTGCTATCAATCCGTTGATCTTTGTGAACCGCTGCTGAAGGATTGGTGTTCATAAATCATTGCCAGGAGAGCTATCTACAAGTCTCCTTACTCAGGCTCTGGAGCCAGTGCTGGGTGACAGCATTTGCATTCACTCCTCATGCTCCTGGCTGCTTATTAAAAATTAACCCTTTCGTACTGTTCGGTGTCCTTAGCCTGATTAGTCTGTAGAAGGGAGCATAGGAATTCTAATGAAGTTTGAAATGAGGTAGTCTTTTTGTCACTGAGTTTCCGATTTTGTCTGCGGTTTGAACTTGGCTTAAGTGAAGTCTTGCAGAGCAGATTGTCGTCAATTATTATGGAGGGCTCATTTTGCTGAAGCAGAACGAGCTGGTTACTAATGAAAAGCTTGTTCAGCGTGATTTTAGCTTAATGTCTGAAAGATATGTGGACAGGATGTTCCAAATCACAAAAAATTCAATCCAAGAGCCTCTGACGAACTCTGGAAAAGGGCTGCTTCCTAAGGTCACTTACTTGAACTTTGCCCTGAGTATTTTCATGCTTCGAGAGTGTTGCATGTGCAAAATATTGTTGGAATGAGCCTTGTTTGGTTCGTATTCGGATGTGACCTGTTTGCCCTGAGCACAATTCTTGCCGGTACAGATGGGGCAGTAGGTTTATAATATCATTTACAGACATATGCTTATGATTGAGCTATGGATTTCTCAGTGTCTCTGAGAAGGTGTTTAGTGTAGTATTTGAATGTGTACTTCAGTGCTTCATCCTATGCACCCAATAGAATTAATTTTCTATGCTGCTTTGGGGTCATAACAGAAGTATAGGCAAGAGTTTGGAAGAAAAATCAAGTCCAAATCTTTAGCCGAAGAGAATCTCTAAACCTACAGTATGGATATAATTAATTATTCTCGTCTTGTTTTAAAAATTCAGGAAGTTTGAGGGCACTAGCTTGTTTAAACATGGCTAGAGATGTCAAAGATGTAACTGTTTTGATGCTGATATTTTGCCTGGACCAAGTGGCACTTTTTTCTGTCTAGGTTGGGTAGAGCATGTGCAGCCCTAACTCAGTTGTTTACAGCTCTAGGAGAAGTTGCTAGCTTATGTACCTGCTCTTTGCAGTCATTAAGGTGCTCCATGGAAAGCATTAACCCTGACCTGAAATTAGGGGCAGTTGAACAGCAGTATTATCTGGAAAGCAATGTACTTCAGCCAAAAGAAGCAAGCAGACTGCTGTCAATTTTCAGCCTTTCATACAGAAATCAGGCCAAAAAAGAAGATATATCAGACCAAAAGAGAAATATATTTGACTTTTTTCTATAAAACAAGAACAAGATCCCATCTTCAACCGGAGTCTCATGATGTTGCTGCCAATGCATACTTTTTCCTCAGTGAGAAAACATGTATCCCGAATAGGTGGAATGAATTATGTATATCAGCTTTGAGCAATGCTGTATTAGGGAATTTTGTCTTTGTACTTTAGATCAATGTAATGAAAAGTTAAATATTAATATGTCCTCAGAACTTTTTTCAAATATTGGTAATATGAGACAGTTAATTTAAGAGGCAGTGAACAGAGGTGAAGTTTTTACATTTGTTTTTTGTTATCTTGAAAGTAATTAGAATAGCCCAAGCCATGTAAAGTAAACATTACAGAGTTGGAAGTCGTTGCCAGAGAGCAGTCGGGTAACTTTTATTCTACAGAAGTCTTGGAAATGGGAGCCTCTGACATTTACGGGATTGTGGGATGATAGTGATACAAGTGGCTGCTTAATGCACACACCCAGTGTTTGAAATGTCACTTGTTTGTCTCTGCAAGTCCAGTGGAAGAAGTGGCAATTTTTTTGTGTCTCTTCCGGCAAAATCTCCTCTGTGACTTGATCCCACACAGGCTTATGAGAAATGGTTTCATTTGCCCTTCTGACACTTTGTGAGAGAGTGACCTTTATGGTTTTAAATCTCCAAGAGTCTCTGTTCCCTTGATTTTTCCCTCCCTTTTCTTCTGTCTAGATAGCCTCAGTGTTCACATTGCTTTTGAGGCCAGTAATCTCTCAAGAGAAAGGCCACCGTGTCCCCCCTCTGAGTTTCTCTGTAGCTCCTGATAGCGAGAAGCAGAAATTGCATTGATGAGGCTTCTTATTTTCAGTATTTTCTCCCGTCATTGTTCATCCTGTGGGAATACCAGAGGTCTCCCATTCTGGGACAAGGTCTCTGTAGGTTACCAAGTGCATTATAAATGCCTTCTGCCATGTAGAGGTGACAACTTAAGCCTGGTTCACATGTTTCCATGTGGATGATCTTCAGGCTCTGAAATGTCACACAAAAAAATGAAGGCTTTATACCATGCCTGCCTGCCTGCACGTTGCCACCTGTGTCCATTATTTCAGGTACTGTTGTCTTGCATTTTTGGCTAGATGCAACCTGGAGGTGACATCCCCTCTCAAGGATGCCAAGATTTCGTAGTGCCTTGTCACGGGCATTTACCCTGTCACTTGTAACCCTGCCTCTGCCATCATGGGATCAGCACCCGGGAGACCTGGAGAGGCGATGCTGGTAAACACATTGATTGTTGGACTGTGACAGGAGTTTCCAAGGCTGCCTGACCGGGATGATGACCTGTAAGCTCTCAGTATGCTCCCAAACCATGCCTTTCCAAAGGGTGTTTTTAATTTGGAATCTATATCTTAATTCATAGTCATCTAATGGCTCAAGAGGGTGGCAAAACCTCTGGGCTTTTTTTTCTGCACAGACACTAGAGGAAGGTTTGACTGAGGAGCACAGTGTTCTCGTGCTCAGCACTCTCTAATTCACAGGTCAAATTCCTGCTCTTGGTACTAGTGAGTATAAATGGAGTTTTCTAGAAGTTGTGCATGGAATGCTTCTGTTCTGAGGTAATTTAAGGCCTGCACATGTAGTTTCCTTCTATCTATGTATATATACAATGATGGTTGTTATGTTGATAAGCTTTCAATTCAGCAGGACTGTTTATCTTTCTCTCTTGAGAAACTGAAATTTAGTGCCTAGATAACATGCTTTCCAGACTTGCTTTTAAATTAATGAACAGTGATTCCACAGATTTTAACAAGATGAGCCAAGATTGCATTTTCGACAAATCAGTCCAAGAGATGGGAGAAAGGTCTCGTTCTTACAGCTAGTTCTTACAGCTTTCCTTGTATTTAAGTAGCAAGATAACAGTTCTTTCAATTGCTCACCGTCCTGGCAAAATTCAAGGTATTGCTGATTTTGCTGCAGTTGCAGTATTAACACCACTCTTTAATCATTAAGGCATTAAATGCTGCTGTCAGCTGCTTCACACACTTGGTGTGCATGAACGTGATCTGTTAATCAGTTCTTGGAGCCATGCATATGCAATAATTATAGTTAATTATAATCTAATGATAATTATGAAAGGAGATCAGCCCAAGCCATAAAATGGAAATTTAGACATTTACTATGTTAATGAGAAGATTTGGTGAAGGTAAAGGGCTTGATTTTTTTTTTTTAATTTTCGCTACCACAATAGTTTGACAGAGTCTTAGTGAAAGTCTTGTAAAATTAGTATAGATACACTTAGCATCCATATTATGATTTTCTTACTGCAGATCGCTATAGATGAGATTCAGGCCCAAAAGGTCATGTCATTCACGTAATAAATCACTGCCTCAGAGAAGCTGAGACAGTAGAAAACAGGTTGCAGGAGCCCTGAGGGGTGAGTTTGTCCACAGGCATGCTAGAAAGTGTTTTGAACTATATATAAAAACATTCCTGATAGGTATTTGCCTGAGGACAGTTTTGCAAAAGATGCAAGCGGGATTTCTGCTGAGGAGAGGGGAGTATTCCCCTTTATTTCGATACTGCAGTTAATTTCAGACACGAGTATTTTCTTGGTGTGCACAGAGGTGCTGGGTACAGTTGCATCAGGGCATGATGTTCCTGACACCGATAAACCGGGAACCGAGCGCTGTTGCTGTGCTAGCTCTGCAGTCGTCTTCTAAAGGCTTTATTGAAAAAACAAACCAATTAAGTATATTGGGAATCATAAAAAAGATTTAATGTTTTCTGTGACCAAGATTCTACATTAGCATTTAGCTTCTGCTGGGGAGACAGTTGCGTTTGTTTGTTTGTTTACATCTGGGAATCAAATCTTGCACATTGTGCAAATACTTAATCTTTATGGCTGTTATCGCTGCATAGAAAGTGTTGCTGTGTTGATACCTGCTGGCTAAGTGAAGCAGGAAGGGCTACGTTTATGCACGTTACTGTTTAATGTATTTAATGGAAATGAAAGTGAAGTAATAAATTAGGGAAAAAACACACTAGAATTATGCTTCTTCAGTTTGGAACAAGGAATCAGTGTTGCAGGATCCTGGTTAATCACACTTTAATGACCTGGATACACTGAAACGTTCCCCTCTCCCTTTCCCCCCTGCTTTGTGTTTTTAAATGGAAACAGTGAGTTTTGCTGTTGACTGGAAGGCTGAGTTGTAGAAAGTTTTCTTGTAATGGGGCTGAAAAAATTATTTTTGGGGCACTCCTGGACACAGTTCTTGGTACAAGAGTATGGAGGGAGATGGGATGGACAGGAGCTCTGTAGTTAGAACAACTTTTGGATGTCTCACACTCTCACTTCAGTGTTTTTTTTCCCAAAAAAAAGCACTTTCAGACACTGGAAACTGACATTACTCATGAAAAATCTTTTAAATTTTTAACTGTTTTAAACACTTTTAAAAAGTTAACTTTTTAAAAGGCACATTAGCACAAAAACAAAGGAATTGTAATACTTGGCTGCGTGACTAAAGATGCTTGGAAGTTAATCAAATATTTAAATGTGTAAATTAAAATTATAGCCTCTAATAACATTACAATCCTAATTGTGGAGAAAATCAAACCATTAAGCCAGTTTGTTTACCAAGCATATATGACCGACTCCTGCCACAAGACCTGTGGAATCTCTCTTTGTTCAGGGGAAAAGCGACATGGCACATTGTTAGATGATTACCTTCAATTGCAAAAATAGATAAGATGTGAGCAAAGGAATCTATTATGTTTCCAGACTGGAGCCGTATACAGTTTTCTGTGGTTCCTACTATGTGACGTATCAGTTATGATTGCGTATTAGCCCTCTGTGTTAAAACATTACTTGACTGTGTTCTCTGACTCTTGGCTTGAAGCCTGCAATATCCTATCTGCAAGCGGCGCAGCTCAGAACCGTTGCCATGGGACACTTCAGTCGTTTCTGGTTGCAAAACATGGCAAGCGGTGGTAAAAGCCTGCCCGACTCTGCCTGATGCCTTCGGATTCCCAGCAGGAACGTCTCTTCTTTCCTTTTGGTTGTGTCTTAATTAAACCGTGACGAGACATATTGGCCCTCGCTGCGATGCCTGATGCAGGCATCTGATTGCCTGATGCTCCTTCCATAGGTTGCAGAGCAAGCTGGGGCAGAGGATCATTTGCAGAGGGTGATGTGGACCACGTGAGATAGGAAGGACAGGCAAGCTCTTGTTTATCTCGTGACTATAGTGGGTGATTGAAGCTGAATGGTTTCTTGTGTAGACTTTTATGGCCACAAAAGTCTAACTTGAAACTGATGATCTCTGTGCCTGCTGGGGCTCAGATCAAAGTCTCTCCTGGAAACAATCATCCAAAATCTGCCTCAGTCAGACCTTTGACAAAGCCTTTGATTTGAAAACCTGCTGGTCTCAACTGGGATGACATAGCATATGTTGGTTTTCGAATCATTCAAATATTCAGTTGCAGTATGTTGAGCAAAATATAGTTTGTAGCAAGAAGTGCAGCAATGATTGACTGTATGTGCGTCATGTACAGCTGAGTGTCGGTTCTAGGAGAAACCGAAATGTTAGGCCAAAAGCTTTAAAATCAATGTTTTAATATTAGATTCCTGTGTACTTCTGTATTAGACTGAGAGAGGCTCAAACGTTGCCTCTCAGAGATGCTGATTGTAGGAATCCATCCAACTGCTCCCTAATGATCAGAGAAGCACTGCTGAAAATTGTTGTCACTTTGGTCCCTATGCTTGAGTTTTTGTGCACCTAAGCTGGAAGGTGTTGGATAACAGCTTTTACAAGAGGGGAACCAGAGAGCTTTTTTTTTTTCAGTAACTTCCACAATAGATAAAGGATTTCGCTCTCGGACTATTTCTAGGGAAAGTAAAATCAGGAATTAAGACACAACACTGTCTAGAATCCCCTGGTCTGTCAGAAATCTCTTCTCGCTGTAGATGTTGCAGTAGGTTACTGCTAACCATTGTTGCTAACCTGTATTCCTTTCAATTTCCTCTTGCAGTAATGCGTAGAAATCCATTCGGGATGGACATTTGCTGCAGGAAAGGATCCAGAAGCCCACTCCAGGAACTGTATAATCCCACCCAGGTGAGTGTTTCATGGCTATGATCAAACCTTCCAGCCCAGCGTACAAATACAGTCTTTCTTGAAGGTATTTTGGTCTGTTTTTTCTCATTTATATGCCGTAGCTACCTTCAGCTTGGAGAACTGATCCTGAGACCTGCAGAGTTTAGCCAAAGTTCTACAGTTCGAGCTAAGGGCCTGATTTTTAAAGGTTTTTAGTCGTCTAATGATGTGGACTCCTCTAAAATTTTTTCTTAGGTACCTAAAAGCCTTAAAAGAGTATCTTTAGCTCTCCTAGCTAGAAGCTGAGGCATTGTAATTTACTCTGTCGATCAACACACAGAATGGCAGGGTGGGATGAGAGAATGTGACATGATATACATGAAACAAGGAGTGTGGTAAGACCGTAAATTGCAATGATAATATATTAATATCATTTATATGACTTTCAGGTAGCCAGCTGCCCTTCCTGTCCTGTTTCGTTGCTTGTGTGGAGTCCAGACAAACACAGTAGCTCACACTCTTCCTTACACTGCATGTTATTTAACACCCGATGGTCTTGATGAGAATATAGGATAATCTCAGCTAGAGTTGTTCTTGTGACAAGCAGTGCAGGAAAGTTACCTGAAATTCGTGCTCCCGTTCAGTCTTCTAGATCAATTTATTCCCTGCACGTGGGCTGAATTGGCACATTCAGAAGCAGCATTTCCTGTTGGCAGCCGAGAGGAAGTGCTGCCATTGACAGAAAATGCCAGCTGACTATTAAACATATTTATTAAGGTTTAACAACCACCTATTATATATTTATCCATCAATGAATACATTGAGTTTTACTAAATTGGCTATTAAGGAAAGTGACTATCCCAATAAATCTAACTTGTTAGATTTAACAAGGCAGTGAATGTTTTAAATACTGTTTGATTATGAAGAGACTCACTACATAGTGTGCAAAATGAAGTGTAAGTGATTTAAAGTATTTATATGAAGAATTGACAACAACCCAAAGATATGTGATATCTGTTATGTAGTGCAGTAAAGCTCCATTTGCTCCATAGTGTTGTTTTTATGCACATAGGCTGACTTTCTAATTCAATTTGAATTCTGTGCATGGCTGGGAACATGAGTTTACCATACTAATATACTGGCCTTTATTGACCATTATGGGAGTTAGCATTGTGTGAATGGAAAGTGCCTGTAAAAGCCCTGAAGAGGAACAATCCAGTGCTACAAAGGAAAAATATTAGCATTTGCAGGTTAAATGTAAAGACTTTTTGCGGGTACTCAAGAAGGGCAGGCAAGGGAAAAGAGGCTGGCTGACTAATTATTCTCTCTGCGTTCTGCTGTGTGTCAGTCAAAAGCCCCTTGCCCTTTAACATCATTAAAGGACATCCCATAAGAAAGATATGTCTCCATCCATTGAAGGGCTGTAATCTCAGAGCCCTTGTAAGCTTGGTCAACTGAAAAGATTTCCTGAGCTTCCTGAAGCAGGGGACGCAGCTGGCAGCTCCTTCACTGCCTCTCCTTCCTTTCTGCACACCCTGACCAAGCAAACCATTAACATCCCTTTCCGGGCTTGCCTACGAGGCAGCCAGAAAAGTTGATATTTGAAGAAGCGTGGCAGTTCTTGCAGTCGATGTTGAACTAAGCAGATGGCATTTTTTCACACCAAAGTGTTTCTATCAGCTCGCTGGCATCTGTTACTATCAAGCTTTTTGGTTTTGTTTCTTTCTTTGTTCTTAGTTGATATTTGTTCGCTTTTTGGATGGGGCTTTGCATGCTGCACTCAATACTAGGGGAACTGGCAATAGAGAAGCAAGTGTATGTGTTTTAGGCAAACAGTGACAAGAAAAGGCAGTGAGTAGAGGCTGCCATAGAAGACAACAGACTGGAGATGACCCCTAGAATATTTCTTCAAATACATAGTTCATCTTTCCTTTTCCATTTTTGCCCAAAGAGATGTTTGTCTCACCTTTCTTAAGGTGGCAGGTTAGAGACTGGTCTGTATTCTGGCAGTAGGGTGCTTGTTCCACCAGAATTCTCCAGTACTTGTGATGGTACGAGGATAGGGATCGGACCCCTAATCTTTCCTTGCTAAATCAGTCACAATCAGCCGTTTGTAAAGTCATCTCAGAAGTGAATATGTAATAAATATATGAGAAAGCATTTTTTGGCCAAAATATCTCTCTTGCTGATCTAGATAATGAAAATACTGGTAGGATCTTTAACCCTTGGCCATCAGAACCTTTTGGATTCTCAGTGTTGTGAACCACCCACGTTTTTCTCCTGGGTGCCGATGGCTGTGTGTGCCATCACAGGAGCTCTTTGGCACTCAGTTTAGTTGCCTCAGAGAAATGGTGGAGCTGATCGAGGAGATATTTGTAGTTCTCCTTGTAGTTCGAAGGAATCTGTATAATTCAAACACCAGACTTAGGCTGCTGGAAGATGCCCTGCAGCTATGGTTTGGGATTACTACAAGCTAGGTGCAGTTTGATTTTTTTTTTTTTTTTAAGGGTGGGAAACTTTAAATATTTAATGTGTCCATGTGCATGTTTTTTACATGATATAATCTAACAGGAGAACCTAACTATGGCTCGCCATCCTCTGCTATAGAGTGCACTGTACATTTCACTCACTTCAGGTTTCCTCATGTAGGCAGCGATGTGCAACCATGACTCCTGCTGCTGCTGTTCCTGAGAATGTCTCCAGGACCCTCAAGAGAGGTGGGCAAGGGAGGCAGCTGTATGGGGCTCCCTGCTTTGAGATGGTGTTAAGGGCCTATATGTCTTGCATGGAGCATGCTCCTGGCTGTCCCCTATCAGGGGAGATGAGAGTTTGGCCATCGATTGAAATAGATGCCAGATAGGGTCAATACTCTCTCAGGTTTAAAATGTTGTAGTTTTAACATGAATAAGGTTTTTCTACTATGTGTTCAGCATCAGGTTGCACTACCTTCATAAAACCAGATGGAGACAGGTTGATTTACACCAGCTGAAAATTTGACTGTGGGTATTTACTGTGTTGACATATAACAGCCTCTCTGATCCTGTGCTGTTTTGTTTCCTTCTATGGAGTTGTTTGAGTTGTTTGCAGATGCCATCATTTGTCTTTTGAATCTCTTTTTAGCTTGGTAAATGATTGTGAAAGGGAAAGGAAAGGAAGAAAGAAAAGAAAGAAAAGGAAAAAGAAAAAAAAACAAAAAAAGGAAAATTTTATTTGAGTGAGTTCAAATGTAACAATGATCTGGAGGTGACTGAAAGGGTGATCTGGTGACTTGTAGGAGCTAAATGTTAGAATTGCAGTTGAATTTTCAGTAGACTGATCATAATTGTTCATATATTTGGTGGAGAACCAGAGCGTAAATGGGTGGAGATAGCACTGAATTAGGGCTAGAGAAAGTGTCCATGACAAAGCCCATGAGTTGTTTGTCTTAGTTGAGTGTCTGACCTTGTGATTATTGTAAAAGTAGGAATAATGCTTTTGCTCTTTTGCCTGTTGTAATAGAACAGAATGTGGGAAGTGCATTTGTCTATGGACAAAAGATTTTTTCTCTAGGTCTTTCACTGCAAGATTTTTTTCCTGAGCACTAATATACCATGAGGGGAAGAAAAGTCAATATAACTGAACTGGATTTACACTAAGTAAGTGGATTTCCAGGCTGTGGTCTCTGCATACATGGCAGGCAATGTGAAGAATGTCTTTGAGACCCTGTTATCTTTGTTTTTTTCCTTTCATTTTCAGGTAGAGGTTTAGTAATAAGGTGCAGAGGTACCTGTGGCAAATTTTGAGGGCTGAAACATACCACTTCTTTGAGTTTATTAAAAGCCAATCTGGATCTGTGCTAAGCAGAACTATTTTCTTTCACACATAGTTGTAAATGGAAAGAGAAAGAAGATTACAGCTTTGTTACACAGCAAGTAACAGGAGAAAATCTAGGTGTAACTGAACACAGATGAAGAGCCTTGCAGGAACGTGACATAAGCTTGCATTGTATCTTGTTTTTGTTTTTGTTTTCTAATATGAAACCCCAGGAATTTAAGAATATGGGTAAACAAACATTTGCAGGACATATTCTGAGAAGACAATGTATACAACTGTATCTTGTAATTTGCATGTCTGTGTACAGCCCCACTGCTCCAAAAATAAACGATAATTGTGGATCAGCCCATGAGCTGGAATCACCAGCAGTTCAGAATTGGACAACATCGTACTTTGAGGCTTGCACGCTTTAGTGGTTAGCATTGATCTGTTCGGTGCAATGAATTTGCTACTGAATTACAAGAAATTGCAAACCAAAATGGACAAAACGTTAAAGAAATGGGAAGTAATTGCATTAGAATAATTAAGTTAGAATTTGTCTTATAGTTGTCAAGATTGACATTTAATTCTCATTAAACACAGGCTGCATTATTATTATTTGATCTATCTAGAGGAACACAGCAGAGATCCAGCCTTGTATCCATTAAGATCCAAGTCCAAGGATGAGTTTGTTTCAGTTTCCACATGACGCTCTCACTGAAGGTCACACTGTTTGCCATTTGTTACTTGCCTTTTCAAACACGTTTCTTTTTGTTGAGGAGATGCATTTCTAGGTGGCTGCTTTTGGTGTAGCTGGAGGCAGGATGTCTGGTGATTGGCTGAACCTGGTGAGTCAGAGCTGTGGACCTCACGTTGCCTTTGTGTTATGAAATTGTATTGGACTTGTTTGGAGCAGTCATTCCAAAATGACCCGTTTCTTTTGTAACGTCTGCTTTTTTCTCCCTTCCTCCTCACCAAGTGAAAGGAAGAAAGTGAGGTGTTACCTTGTAGACAGTGTTTATACATCCTCAGTCACTTCAGGCCACAAATGCTTCTGGTTGGGAGCTGCCACGTGATTGTCTGTGGCTCAGGCTGCCTGCATAGCATCAGCAAACACTGACCTGCTTCAGCCCACATCGCCTAACTTTCTTCTGGGTTGGTAATTTTCTATCTTCAGTTGATTTCCAGTCACTAGGATGACTCTGTAGGCAACTGTACCAGTTCCTGGACTGGTTGGTGGTGAGCTTTGTGGTCTGACCTCTGTGTGCGTTGTCCGCAGCACTTTGAATCAAAGGTTCAAATGCTTGAAACCTGGTGTTTCTTCCCTTGGTGATCCTGAGGCGCACTGAGCACCGTGCAGTTTCTTTCTGTGTGCTACAGCTTCTCGTTCTTAGAAACATGAGAACCAAAGGGCAGGTCATTGAGTAGGATTAAAAGTCCAGTTTGCCTGGTGTTTGTCTCTGGCAGCAGGTGACCAGGACAGACTACAAGAAAAACAACTCATGATATTCTGCCAGTGCACAACAACCTGTGGCTCATGAGCTTCCTGAGCCAGACATCTGTCTTCATCAGCTACATCATGCAACAAGAGCCTGAGATTCCAGACAATTACTGTATTAAACGAAAGGGAGGAAAAAAAACATGGATCTCCAAAGTTGCTTGCTAGTTTCAGTAGACAAGAAGATTACACCAGCACTATACAGCGGTGTTATACAGTAATTTTTCTCCCGTTTTCACATATGTATGTTCTAGGTGCCAAATTTCCTCACAGGGACAGCAGCACAGATATCCCAATTTGAATTAAAGATTATGAGAAATAGTGCAGTTTATCTAAAGAACAATGCATTATAATTTATTGATGCTTTGCAACTGAGACGAATGGTCATGAATATGTATGTGTCCTTTTTGAGGGCAAGAAGTGGCCCCAAAGTTTTACCAAGACTGAAAACATATGTTGTGTGGTTGTTGCTGATCTTTGTAGGCAAATTTGTGCAGATAATAACAGTGTGGTAAGTGCGGCTCATAGTCACAGTATTTGATTGATCCTAGATTAAAAACTCCTTAATGGAAAAGATACAGAATAGAGACACGAGAGAAAAGTCAATGTACAACGTTAAAATTTGGGTACATACTCCTGTTGGTAGACAGCAATTTTTATGTAATTAGCCCTCCTTGCTGCAGCAAAATGCCTGCTGATGAAAGAGAAGCTAATTGATTTACTCCGTGGATGACTTCTTATGCAAAGACATTACTTACTGTCGTGCTTGGAAGTCATAAAACAGCAGCTGGCCTGGGATGAAATATTACATTAACCTTAGCAGAAAAATTGCACTAGTGAGAATGCTTTGTTATTAATTACTGATTACAAATGATAAGAGCCTGTTTTAGATGCTGGGGAAATGACTTGGGGAGGGGAGGGTTTCAGGTACAGTGTGCTTCATAGATCATCCATTGTGACATGATGGATGCCTTTGTAAGTCAAGAGGAATTAATCAGGCAAGTATGTACAGTAACTACCAGCACTCAGGGCCAGAATTATCCCCAGGACATGCTTGTTCAAGTTACTGCAGTGCATTGGGATGAATTTTTGGGCACCTGTGTTCAATAAAAGATTTGTTACCTGCATGAAGTGAAAAAATACAGTCGTCACTCAAAATAGCTCAGATTTCCCTGATAGAAAAAGAAGCAGTAGAGACATCTCTCTTTAATTTCTCCTGTCCTTGATATTATTTTGAGAGCATATGAGTTTAATATAAAGGTTTTCTGGAGGCATAGAAGTATGAGAAGAAAAATTTAATACAGAAGACATGGCCAAAACCAAAAGGGTTGTATGTATTGGAGGGGAAAGAGGATAACACAGCTGTCAAAACTGGCTATCTCTATGTGATGTATGGTCTCCCTGTTAGACAAGCACTTGGGCAGCTGAGTGGAGAGAAGACCTGGGCTTCAGCACTCTGACCCGGTGTCATTCAACATCAGCAAGGCTTTTTCTGTTTAATTGTCTCCAAATAGGGCCTCTGGTGTCCTGAACCACGTTGGCTCAGTCAAGTGCTTGCTCTGAACTGAATAACGTTCAAATGGGGCACCTGCCTCTTTCTTTGCATGAAGTGCCTTTTTTTTCCTCCTCACTTGAAAGTTATAGACCAGAAAACCTGGATAATCATACCTCAAAATGCAGAGAGATGTGTCGGTTTGGAGGGTTAGGAATTGAAGGGCAGTGGGAGAATATCAGTGTTTGCAAATGGGCGTAATGAGCTGTGCTGGGTTTAGGTGACAGGGTTTTGGTAGCAGGGGAAAGGACTGCAGAGAAAACCCCTGTAAGAAGCTGTGAGAAGCTTCCCCTGCTCCAAAACTGGTCAGACTGGTCTCTGGCCAGGTCAGACCCCCCTCTCCTCTGGTGAGGGCCAACCCAATCAGCACCTCTGCAAATGCCCTATTTAAGAAGGGGACAAAGGAGCCCGAACCAGGGTTGGACCTACAGTGAAGAGTAGAGGAAAGTGTGGGGCTGGCCCCTGGCCTCCTGGGCGAGTGGCTGCCTGTGCTGGGCTACCACTACCTGACTGGAGATGGCTGCAGCAGCACGGCTTGGAGAGTTCTGAAGCGCCCTGCTCCCAGGATGCTTGCTAGGCAGAGCTCGTCCTGCCAGGACTGCCCATGCTCATGGGGCCTGACGCGACTGCAGCAGAGAGAGGACTGAGATCTGAGAGAAAAACAGTGACGTAGACAACCAAGGTCCGTGAAGATGGAGCGGGAGGAGGTGTGCTGGAGCTCAGATTCCCCTGCAGCCCATGGGGGAAGGACAGGCGTCCTCCCTGCAACTCATGATAGAAACAATGGAGCAGAGATTTACCCGCAGCCCATGGGAGGGGACCTTATGCCAGAGTGGAGATGCCTGCACCTAAGGAGTTCATAGAGGACTGTCTCCCGTGGGAAAGGACCCCATGCTGCTGGAGACTGATGGTGGAGCAGAGATGCATCTGCAGTCTGTGGAATGATGCTCCATGCTGGAGCGGGTGGCTGTGCCATAAGAAGCCATGACTGTGGGAAAAGCCCATGCTGGAGCAATCTGATGGGTAAGGATTGCATCTTGCGGGAAGGACTCACGTTGGAGAAGTTCATGGAGATCTGTCTCCTGTGAGGAGGGGCCTCACGTTGGAGCAGAAAAAGAGTGTGAGGAGTCCTCTCCCTTAAGGAATGAGCAGCAGAAACAGCATGTGATGAACTGAACTGCAGCCCCCATTCCCTGTCCTGCTGCGCTGCTGAGGGGGACGAGGTAGAGCTGGGAAGAAGGGAGGGGTGAGGAAAGGTGGTTTTTAAGATCTGGCTTTGTTTCTTGTTATCCTCTCTGAAGTAACTGTTAATGAATTAACTTGATTTGTCCCCAAGCCGAGTCTGTTTTGCCCCCGGGGCCATAGTTGGTGGGTGATCACTCCCTGTTCTTATCTCAATCCTCTGGCCTTCTGTTACCTTTTTTCTCCTCTCACCCCATGGACGGGGGGGGGTGGGTGGGCAGGGGGAGGAGAAGGAGTAAGGTGCAGCTGCATGGGAGCTTAGCTGCTGGCTGGGCTGAACCATGACATGAGCACAGGTTTCTACCACTGGCTCCTGCAGAGGCAGAGTGTGTCCTTCCCATCTGCGCTTTATCGAGCACTCCATCAGCACTGGCTAAGTGGCTGCATCCCAATATTCTCAGACTAGACCTTGTAAACTGTAGCCTCTCTCACTTATTTCTGGTGCAAGTAGTTTTTGGGCAGCTTTCTCCGTTGTGTGAAGGGTAACAACTGCATTTGTTTAAAGATCTGGCTTTTTTCCACCTGCATTTTTTGTCATTAAAGGGGTTCCTTAACTCTATGCAGCAGAATCGTAGCCCACTTGCGACAGGGCCAGATGATCTCTTAAAATCCAGAGAGCCCAGCTGCAACCTCTCTCTCCCTGAGGGACTGTAATGTATCCCAATAGACATAATTACAAAAATGAGAGAATACAGACATAAAGCCTATCTACTGGTACTTGTAATTCTCATTTACTTTCTAACTTTAATATTAAGGAAGGGCAGAAGGAGTTGTTAAATTTGCAGTTATTTTCAAGAGATTCAATTTCCCGAGTCCTATTTGTACAGACTCACTGTATCTGATGCAGCACCTCAAGTCCTACAAACTGACCTGTAATATTCATTGATATCGTATGTAATATTGATATGTATTATTCATTCACTTTTTAGCTCTGTACAATATAAGGTAACCTCAATAATGTAACCAGCTGCACCTCACCAAAGCTTTCTTCAGTAGAAGTGCAATAATCTGCTTGTCTGTTTATGCAGAAACATTCGGGATTGCTCCTCGGTAAATACCACGGACAAAGTGAGATAAAAATACTGCTGCTTGAAAGACGTGGCTGCAGAAGCCAGTGTGCCTTTTGGCACTTAAGGTGCTAAGGAAATTTGTGGTACTGCGGTGAGGCAGCCTGTAGAGTTTTTGTACAAGTGTGTAAATCGTTAAATCAAGCACAGATTGATTAAGCATGCTTCCCAACCAAGTTTTCTCTTTGCTGAAATTTGCAGAGATGTGTAAGGTGGGTCAAGCCGGGTGCTGCAGTCTAATCCGTACCCCTTGCTTAGTGCACGGGGGAAGCACACTTCCCCTCCCACGGGGCCGCACCGTGCGGTTACGTTACTGAGCAAAAAGGTCAGCTGGAAAATATGCGGCTTGGGGATGACTGAAACTACCTGTGAATTTGGGATGCGTTTTTCCAGTAGCAGTAGCTGGGAAACACTTGGGTTGACTTGGAGTTAATCTTACAGGTGTGTGGGAGGTAATGATGGACTTGAGGCAGTTTGACCATGCATCCCACCCTTCGCAGCGGGGTGCTTGAAGCATGTACATGGGTCACACAGTGCAGTGAGTGTCTTCGGTCTCTCCTGTTGATGCTGTCTTGCATTGTGGAACTAAAAAGAAGAAATGAGCAAGATTTCAGACTAACAGACTCTTTATTGAAGCCTTGTCATGATGATCTGAGGCTATAATAGAGTAAGAGCCGTGGTTGTTTTAAGGCCATGTGTGCTCATCTGTTGGTCTACTACAACAAGGAGAAGATCATGCCTTGCTTTGTCAATCTTGTTTGTCTAATACGCTCAGACCCTCATGATGGCGGTAATTAACAGTTCACTGAAGCCGAAGTATGAACTGGAGGGGCTGAGGCTGTCGCTGCTGGTGGTCAGGGTGCTCTCCCAGAACCGGAGAGCCAGGAGCCGAATCCCTGCAAGCAGAGGACAGCCGCTCCAAGCATGAGGAAGCACCCTAATTGCTGGTTGTTGGAGTTGTTCTTATGTTTGCTTGTTTAATTGTTAGACTGAAAGATGGGTTGTTTTAGTAATCACCTGCGCCAGCCACACTTAAACTGCTCTTATTCACTAGTTTTAAGACCTTGCTGCTTATTCATATGGAGAGAAAAGGAGGAAAAGTATTTTTACAGGGTAATATCTAGACAGCATTTGAACACAGTAAAACCAGTATTTACATTGTGTATGTCTTTATTTCCTCTATAAAAATAGCATAGTAGCAATCATACTGGGGCTGCTCAAGTAGGTCTTTGTTACTCAACCAATCTGTAGCAGTTTTGTATCCCGGTGTGGATGAGGTCTTATGTTTGAACCATTCCTACATTTGTGGGGCAACGGCAAAACGTGGAGGTCAGAATAAAAACAATATTTTATTTTCTTCACACTGAGACTATTGTGTGGTTGCATTGGAGGGGGACAGTGGCTTTATATTCTAGGATTTCCAGCATGCCGTCAGTGTAGATGTTTCTGTCTATTCATAACCTTGGGAGAAAAGTGAAACCTGATCTCTTGACTATTGATGGCAAAACTTCTAAGCTTTAAAGAGGCCAAACTTTTAGTTAAAAGATCTGATCCAGGGGATCAGAAGGGAGCTATAGTTGTAACTCTCGTTTTATCTCTCTTTTCACCGTTCCACACATTCTGTTGCACTAGAAGATGCTGAAAAGTGTAAATCTGATGCTGAAAAGATTTCCCTTTTTTTTTTTTTTCTGGTAATGACATCACAACTATAGCTAAACCAAAGAGCTGGCAAACTTACAGTGCACTGAAATTTATATGTATTTCTGGTGCCTGGAAAATCCAGGAAGGAAGGTTCCTTTTCTTTTCAATCTTAAATCACATCTGAACGTTATTCTGAGTGTGGTTCCAGCACAGGGCTAAAAGCAAAACATTATATCCAACCTGTAGAGGAGCAGTAAAAAATCACAATATTCCCACAGTCAGATTGCCTGGCTGCCCAGCAATGTAGCAAACCTTTGTAGCTGTCAAATTGGTGCCCTAATATGATTTATATTTAAATATTGATGCCCTCTTCTCTTCTTCTTGTAAACGTGGGTTGTGTCTTAGATCATTTCAGACAAGCATCTGGGGATGAGTAAGAGGAAGTGAATATTAATTCAATTAGAGGACAGAAGATGAACGTACAAGCTGGTGCGGGGGATTGACATCAGGAGCTGAAGTAACAAAGACATCTCTAGCTGGGAGAGGACAGTTTCATCTATTCAAGTCTGGCTTGACTTTTGCTGTGCATACGTTTTACTTCTGAAATGTTAGTTGAAGGAGTTTTATTTACATAGTAATACGGTTAATGTCATATTTTGGGAACTAAGCCTTGATGTCAATAGATGGATGGAGAGCTGGAGAGCAGATGCACAGTGGTAGCTTTCAGTTCATTTTGATACATTAAATATTCATAATAAGCTCAGCTGAAGGAGAAAAGAAATGTTTAATTGAGCTGGTAAGGAGAAGCTGAAACCGTTGGTACTTCTCCAAAGCGTTAACGTCTGTCTTAATTTAAATTGAACGAAGGTTCCTGTGGTGAAGGTGAGATGCAATATTAAGTACTTCCCCAATTGCTGCTTTCTTACTCTAAGATATTGTCGTGCCAGTGACTTCACTCTATAAAGTAATAGCCAAGAATGGCTATTCTGAGCAGTTTGTGTAGGCACAGCAGAGGCTTTTCCCTTCTTTTTTTTCTGTAGCTTTAGCCCTACAAAAACCTGTGTGTGGACTTTCTTACTTTTAAATGCCACATAATTACAGCTTGGAAACAGATCCTTCCACATTGCACTTTCCAGGCACACATTGTCACTAAGTGGGTAAGTCGGCTTCTCTTACCCCATCTGTGCACGCTCCCGTTTGTGCCTGGTTTGCTGCTTATCTGAGTCTCCATCTGAAGAACGGAGGTGCCCAGCTCTGTGCTCTACCTGATGCACGGATGTGAGTCTGCAGAGATACTTTCGCCTCTGTTTCTGCACATTTTCTAGCCTAGGTGGGGCTTGGCCTCTGACAAGAACTCAGGGGCTCTGGGGTTACACTAAAATCTAATGCAATGTGCATATGCAAATATGCGGTTGTATATGTTTGGTAGCAAATTTTACACCATAGAAAGCTTTGCATTGACAGTATGATGGTGGAGCACAATGCGTGCAGCTGAGTCGTGTCCAGCTCCAGTTACGCCGCACACAGGGTGTCTAGCTGTAGGGACAAGAGTGATTCCGTTGCTTTCTCTGTGGCTGTTTTTATCTTCTTTATTTCATGTAAACTTAGGTTAATAAACTGTTGCTGATTTCACAGCTATGTGCGAGGGTGGGGGCAGTGTGTGGGTAAGGCTGTCTCCTTGCTAAGGCCTACTTCTCTGTTCTTCCCATTCTTCCTATTCATTTCCTCCAACCCTGTAGTCTCCTTCTCAGCCTGATGTCTTCAACTCTGCTCAGACTCCCTCTCCCATTCCTACCTTTTATCTTAGAAAGAGGAGAATTTTTTTTAAGTGAGTTACTGTGCGGGTTTATGATCATGGCCTTATCAGAAAATGGTGGAGCAGCCAGCAAGAGAACAAGAGTGGACAGTTGATGACAAAGCAGATAGAGAGGAGAGACTTGTCCCTCTGGAGATTAAACTGTCATTTATTTGTTTATTTTCAGTAAACTAGTGCCAAAACAAACTGGGCAAACAAAAAGATTTTTGCCTCTCTGCTGGAATCTTCTTTTGAGATTGTAAAAAGCAGTATTGCTTTTAATGGGAATGTAGAAAAAAGTCTTTTGTGTCAAGAAAGTAATGACAGACCAGGTGTTGTGTTTGTTAAAAATGGAGGGAGCTAGAAAACAGGCAGCACAAGATCTGTGGTTTTACCTCCAACAACCTCTAAAGAAGTCATGGGACACTGAAATGTAAATGCATCAACGGGCTTTCTTTTCAAACGGGATGTAACAGATCTCTCTGTGCATCCTGCTTACGATCCCTGAATTACACAGCTGCAGATACATAGCAGACGGATTGGTGGAGTTTTACAGCATCACCTTCATGCCTTGCACAGAGTATCATGTCCTGGTCCTCTTTGACAAACCAACTTCAATTTTCACTTGGGCTGTTCAAGTGAGTTACTGAATAAAATATTGACGCTGAAGGAAGAAAAGTGCCTTTTTACCCAAGTGTAAATGATCTTGAAACAAAATACACAGGATAAAAGAATGATTTCTTAGTCAGACTTAATGAATAATTGATTTCTGCTTCTCATGACATTATCAGTGTAATTGAATCGGTGGCTAAAGAAGTAAGACAGAAGGTGTCGTCTGCTGAGGCACCGAACCTCTCTATCTGACCATTGGCAAAGTACTGCCACCTGTTATTAAAGGCTGTCCTGCAGTCATGCAGGTTCAAGATCTGTCTTGTCACTAACAAGTCAGACTTGTGTAAGTACCAACACGATAAAAATCCACATAATCAGTTATCTGTAGCTGAGAATAACCTAAATAAGCTTCCTTCCTTCCATGCCAAGCCTGCTCCTTTTTGGTAGCTGTACATTGAAATGGTTCTGGCTTTGTGCAAATTGGCTTTGCACAGTGTGTGTGGGTTTTGGCATGTGTTTCCAATGGATCTGGCACAGAACTACTGGTGGTCACTAACTGGGGTCACTCACCGAGCCCCAGAAAATCAGTTGCTGTTGTTATTCCTTTTACTCCATTAAGAAGTCTGTTGAAAAATTGGAGAGGCCTGAGGAATAAGAATAGGGGATAGGAAAGCAGTCTGGATGCAACAGGACTTGGCCAATGTGTATATCTTTAGAAAACGTACCTATATGGGACTGTTGTTTCTTCACATTGGTTCTGCGTTGGAGAAATAGGGCATGGAGAGTAATTGCAGAGGCCAAGCAAAGATAAAACTAAAGGGGAGACCTCAGCCTGCAGCTGCAAGCGCTGTAAACAAACCACTCATTTAGAAATTAGAGTTACAAATTTATTACGATTAACAGCTACTGTTGCTTTATTCTGCAAATTTAATTTTGAGAAGCAGCTTCTGACTGTCCTCTAAGTAACATCTCCTGGACACCGCAAGGGTCTCTTGGAATGATGTGCTCCCTCGTGTGTTCTCGCTGTCGCACACATCAGCCTCAGATCCCTCATATAGTGAAGTGATAGAGTACGTTTCGCTGCAAAGCTA
Organism: Tauraco erythrolophus; assembly: GCF_009769465.1. Classification (NCBI taxonomy): domain Eukaryota; kingdom Metazoa; phylum Chordata; class Aves; order Musophagiformes; family Musophagidae; genus Tauraco; species Tauraco erythrolophus. The sequence continues at coordinate 64,041,782 of NC_141468.1, read as the reverse complement.
CGAGTCCACATGGAATAGGAAATCTAAATACTGTACTGCTTGGGAGGTCAGTGTGTAGGTGATGAAATTGTCTGATGTCTTTTGAAAGTCGAAGGAGATCTTTTTGCTGGCGCTTGCAGATGTTGGAGCAGCCTCTTGTATCATGCATAGGAGGAGTCTCATTCAGGGGCTACTGAAGTCAGCAGGAAGACTCCCTCATTGCTTACTTTTTCCCTGGGTCAGTCCCTTAGTAGCACAGACTTACAGAAATGCTCCATTTGCATTTTTAGCGGCTCTAGTCTGATTTAGTGACTCTTTGACAGGCTTGAGGGATGGGCCTGTGCAAACCTGATGAAGTTCAACAAGGCCAAGTGCAAGGTCCTGCACATGGGTCGGGGCAATCCCAAGCACAAGTACAGGCTGGGTGGAGAATGGATTGAGAGCAGCCCTGAGGAAAAGGACTTGGGAGTGCTGGTGGATGAGAAGTTCAACATGAGCCGGCAATGTGTGCTTGCAGCCCAGAACGCCAACTGTATCCTGGGCTGCATCAGAAGAAGTGTGGCCAGCAGATCCAGGGAGGTGATTCTGCCCCTCTGCTCTCGTGAGACCCCACCTGGAGTACTGCATTCAGCTCAGGAGTCCCCAACACAAGAAGGACATGGAGCTGCTGGAGCGGGTCCAGAGGAGGGCCACAAAGATGATCCGAGGACTGGAACATCTCTGCTATGAAGACAGACTGAGAGAGCGGGAGCTATTGAGCCTGGAGAAGAGAAGGCTCTGGGGTGATCTTATTGCAGCCTTCCAGTACCTGAAGGAGGCCTACAAGAAAGCTGGAGAGGGACTTTTTACAAGGGTGTGTAGTGATAGGACAAGGGGTAATGGCTTTAAACTGAAAGAAGGTATATTTAGATTAGATATGAGAAAGAAATTTTTTACTATGAGGGTGGTGAAGCACTGGAACAGGTTGCCCAGAGGAGTTGTTGCTGCCTCATACCTGGAGGTGTTCAAAGCTAGGTTGGATGAGGCTTTGAGCAACCTGGTGTAGTGGAAGCTGTCCCTGCCTGTGGCATGGAGGTTTGAACTACATGACCTTTAAGGTCCCTTCCAACCCGAACCGTTCTATGATTCTATGATTGTGTCATAAATACTAAGAGAACTAAGGTCTTTTCAGTGATACTCAGCCATGCATACTGTAGTCTGTGTCTCTTAAGTGTGGGAACATTAATGTTTTTGTTGAATCACCATAATGATAATACAGTAATCGTCACCACGTCAAAGCCACAGCAGTAGTGGCCTGGCAAGGCGCAGTTCTTGCATCCTGCTGTGCTGCAGCTGTGTTTAGCCAATGCCATTGTCTGAGGTAGTTTGCACAATGAGCACACCCTACGTTTTAGTACTGGTTTTGCCATTAGTATTTTTTGTCATCAGATTGTTATGTCTCTCATTCCACACTTGTAAAATGAGTTATGCCTGTTTATCCATTTTTCAGGGGCATATTGGTGATATAATTATCGTCTGCATAGTGTTTTGATTGTAGAAAATGACAAGTATAATTACCAGTTACAAGTTAAATTGTGCATCTACCAAAACTACACATCTGCCATGAGATGTACCTCTTAAATTCCTCACTTACTTGAAGGCAAACCAAGTGTTTAGTCCTAACTTTGATGAAGCGAAGTCAAGAGGTACCCGTTGGATTTTCTGACATATTATACTGTCACTGCAGCATCCACCAATATACACTGAGTCTGAAATGTTAGTTCTAAATGACATCAGGGAAAGCCAGTGTTTGTGTGGAGGCCTTTATAGACCGAGGGCAAGCTGCTTTCTCGTGCACAAATATGAACATGCGTGTGTGCTTGCCCCAGCTGCCGCTGAAATCTAGGAATTAGGCGTGTGCTCAGTCCTGCCAACAGATTTTGTGCCAGTCTTGAAAAGTGATGGTTTTATATGCCCAGTGCTTTATTGCACATGCAAGATACGTTTTAGTAAACCTGAATTTTGATTCCACAAGATGTATTAGCATAGCTGGGTATGGCTGGCTTTCTGTACTCCAGCTGCCGAGCTTTGAGCTGAAACAAGTAATTCTCAATGGGAAGAGTAATTGTTTCAGCTCAGAATTAAGTAGCTAATCATTAGGAATTCAGTTGGCGTGAAGTGTGCAACGTTAATCATGATACATTAATGTCATCGATGTGGATGTAGTGTGTACTGTGCTGAAATTTGCTAATCAATATATGTGTTTTCTACTGGAAAGGGTTCATGTGTGCTCTGTTTTTAAGCAGGATGTGGGATTGTCAGAGGCTGAGAACCAAGGAGTTTTAAAGAGACTGTCCTGCTGTTATGTAGTTCAGAGAACAGGTTACTGAGCGCTGAAACCCTTAGAAAAGGTACCTTTTTTTCCCCTGAAATCTGATACTAGAGTTGACACTAAAGATGTAGCTTGAACAAAGTCATGTACAGTGCTAAATACTAAAATCCTTCGTGCCCCAAATGTCCCTTATACTATGACCAAGGGGTCTCAACTTGCACCAGGAGCACAGCTGGCTTGCATGTAGCTGGGACATCTCGGCAGGGGACAGAGATGCTTGTGCTTGAGCTAGATCTGGTCCACTGTGGAGGAGGGGACATTGCCACCTGCCTGACAGCTTTCACCAGCACCCTCAGACCCTCAAGGCATGGATCAGCTGTGATCCTCATCCCAACAGGCTGCACTGGAACTCTGCATCAAAGTCCTGATGCTGGAGAACCAGAGTCATGCACCTGGGGCTGTCTGCATGTTATTTCTACTGCCTATGTTACCCTAAAATTTTTTTGATCTCTGTTCTGAAACTACTGAAAATATGATACTATAACATAATGAATGATAATGATTATTAAACCAAATAGCAACTGGCTTATTCTAAATAACTTCAGATAAAATGTTGCTATTTCCCTGTGTTGTGAGAAATTCCCTACTTGCTAACCAGCGGTTACTGCATGTCTCTGAAACAAAATTATTCATTGTATTCATTTGCTTTGCAGCAAATGCAAACCCCCGTGTTGAGAATTAAAAACAGTCTCCTATGTTTAATGCCTGAGGGCACAAATGTAACCTGTTTAAATATCATTCTTCAATTATCCTTTGAATCATCTGCCTTCCAACTCTTCCCAGACTCCGTAGAATACCCTTCTGACTACCTATCAAAAAAATAGTACATCTGTTCTTTCAGTTCATTTCCCTAAACTGTAATCAAGCACTGTCTGTGTAATAAAAAATGAAAAGAAATGTGTAGCTGGAACAGCATTCTTCACTTTTATTATTGAAAAATGCATTAATGTTCCCTTATCAAATATATCCATTTAACAAATCATTCCATTTCCTGCCATTTTCAGCTTTTTTTTTGTTTAAAAAAGGCACAGTGAGCCATTCTTTCCTCGTCATAAAGGTCAGGCTTGATTTGTTTCTTATGCCATAATTTCATGAAACCTAAAAATGCATTGTGATAAATAGCCTGTTGACCTCTCTTTTGTTTAAACATAGCTATAAGGTTATAGACCCTTACTGTATCTGGTCTAAGTTGCCATTTACATTAGAGCGGTGTAGCACAGGCTGTTAGTGGAAATTATATTTAGGTGTAGGGTAAAACCTTGTGTGTCTTAGGTTGAAGTCTATTTCCAGCTTGGCTTCAGCAATTAGAAAAGCGAGTGATTCATTTAGGTTTCTGGCGGTTAAGTCTCAGGGACAGACACTCTCAAGCACTTTTGAAAGTGCTTCCTTTTCTGTCTCTATTCAGAGGAAAAGAAAGGGACGGAGCATTTCAACTACTCAATGTGGAAGCTTTTTCCGTTTGTTGTAGAGGCCTGACTCAGCAAAGGGATGCAGACCAGGTGTCTTAATCTGCTAAATCCTAACAGGGTCATTCTGCATCCACTCTTTGCTCACTTTCCACTGGCATAAGGGTTACACCAGGTTTAGGGCAGTGGAGGATTGTCCTGAAACAGCCACAACCAGGTGCCTTCTTGCAGGTCCTCACAAGGCAGCAACAATATATAGACATGTATCAGAGTGAGGCTTGCTTTTGGGCAGATTCCAGCCACATATATCCAGGCGAGATCTGTCCAGCTGTGGGAAATGGCACTCTGTGGTCCAGCTACCTAAGGTATGAAGAGAAACGATGACCACCCAACTTCCCCAGCAGCAAAACGTGGGCTCCCCAGTGCTCTGTCCCAATGCTGGCTGAGCTGATGCTTGAGAACTGCTGGCGTGCTGCACCAAAGGGAGCTGAACAGACCAAACGGACCAGAGGATCTCCTTCAGTGGTGGCCACGCACTGTTAAAAAGCTGTGTATAATGCCTGAGACCTGTTTAGCTCAGGAAGAGGGGGAAGATGTATTGGTTTTAAGAACTGTAATTAGAGATAGTGGTGGATAGCTTAGTGGTGGTTTTCCCAAAAGACTGAGACACCATGGATTTTCTGAGATTCCCAAGTGTCTAGGATGTAGACACTTCGAAAATCTCACTTGGAGACACTAGAAGGCAGTTAAATTGCACATTAACATCAGGCTTGAGGGGCACCCAGCAAACGTCAAAAGCTGGGCCTGGGATTTAGAGCAATCAGCAGCTTCCTGGGTGGAAATGGATAGGGACTAGCAGAGATGCTGCATGCTAGCATGTGAGATGAGAAGCTCAGCAGGAGTTGGCAATGTGTGCTTGCAGCCCATATCCTGGGCTGCATCCAAAGAAGCGTGGCCAGCAGGTCGAAGGAGGTGATCCTGCTCCTCTACTCTGCTCTGGTGAGACCCCACTTGGAGTACCGTGTTCAGCTCTGAGACCCTCAACACAAGAAGGACATGGAGCTGTTGGAGCAGGTCCCAAGGAGGGCCACGAAGATGATCTGAGTGCTGGAGCACCTCTCCTCTGAAGACAGGCTGAGAGAGTTGGGGTTGTTCAGCTTGGAGATGAGAAGGCTCTGGGGAAACCTTCTAGAAGCCTTCCAGTACCTGAAGGGGGCCTACAAGAAAGCTGGAGAGGGACTTTTGGCAAGGGTGTGTATTGATAAGACAAAGGGTAATGGCTTTAAACGGAAAGAGGTTAGATTGAGATTAGATCTAAGGAAGAAATTCTTCACTGTGAGGGTGGTGAGGCACTGGAACAGGTTGCCCAGAGAAGTTGTGGCTGCCCCATCCCTGGAAGTGTTCAAGGCCAGGTTGGATGAGGCTTTGAGCAACCTGATCTAGTGGCAGATGTCCCTGCTCATGGCAGGGGGACTGGAATAGATGATCTTTAAGGTCTCTTTGAACCCAAACCATTCTATGATTCTATGCTTCATCAGGTCTGTGCAGAACTGAAGCGCTTGGCTCCAACTCATTCATAGCTATGTCCTTTCAATAGAGTGGAGGCAATTGTATGTGCCTATTCAAGGCAGTATTCATCTTCATGCAGTATTAGACTCCCGTAATTATCAGCATTTGGCTGTTCTTACAAGTGCTGAGATCCTGAAGAGAACACAAGGTCCATTAAGACTTACTGCTTCCCCAGGCATACAGATAGCACACAATGTGCAAGCACTAGGATTTCTAAGCTGCTTTTTAATCTTGAAGCATCACACGTGTACTTATTTTCATGTGTCTGTAAAAAATAATCACACAAAAAGACAACAGTTGTGGGGAAAATAATATTATGGAGAAATTAATAGGTATTTTGGACTACTAGCTTTTGATAAAATTAAAAATCCATGGTTATTCAGTAGCTAAGGAAAATAAAGCCATGGCAGAAAATAAAAAAAAAAAAAATCCTACTGATTTGCCCTTTTGGAACAGAGCTAACATCAATAATTCTTGCTTTGTGCATTAAGTTTTAATGTGTAGACAGGCACTCTGTGCATAGCGGGGTGTCTGTGGAGTCATCAGTGAGAGCTAATAAATGCCTGTCGTATGAAGAATACATTACAGAGAGAGCCAAGTTAAGTGAATCATTTAGTTACCATTAGTCATTTTTCATTAATATTTTTAACTGTAGTATTATCTGCTACACATTAGGTAGGATAGAGGGGATAATGCCTGTGATGTGCTTTATCCTGTAAACAAAGGTTTCGTCCAAGATGTGTGGTGGTGGTGGGGATCAGGATGAACATTTCAGCTGTAATCTCACCAGTGTCCTTTTTTTTTATTTAAGACTATAAAAACCCAGATGGGAAAGGAAATAATTTAATCACATGGCTTGGCATTAACCAGAACCCACCGTTTACATTAAAGGCAATTGAATAGTAATAACTGTGCTGGAAATGGAATATCCATAAGCATGTTTAATACCAGGTATTAAAAATAGCATCTAGAAAGGAATTTCCACAGTACCAAATGCGTTATTCGAATCCAGTGTGTCCTGTTTTGGTATATGTGCCTGCTGCTGTGATCCTATTCAGTGTAACCTTTGAAGCATAACCAAACTGGGACCAGTGGGGACGGAGGTGGGAGGGTGGTGGGGAAATGGCTGTGACCCTGCAAGTCCTGCTCCGGTCCTAAGGCTCTGCTCGGCAGGTCCCTCTTCTGACACGTCCCTCACTTGAGGACTGGGTGAGGCTGGGTTCCTGATGGTCTGTCAGCATAAAAGAGTTACAAGAATAAATATGTTTGATCTTACTTATGCTCATAAATTTTCCCCCAGGATAATGTACCTCTGCCAGCTTACACTTTTTGCTTTTAATCTGTTATTTTTCATTGCTTTCTGTTCTAAACTCACAGATTCTGAATTAAATATCTCAAAATAATGGCATGGTTGGGCATACATGTGAAGTTGTATCCTTCCCAAGATGCTGAGCAGTTAGCAGATGGAGTAAGGGGTATGCACTTCATTTGTGCAGTATAAAGGCTTGTCAGCATGGATTTAGGATTGCTCTCAACTTTGCATCGTTCTTGACTTACATCAACACTATTCCACTTAAAACTACTCTCCAGTAACCATAGAGGCTCCAAGGAGAGAGGGAAGAAATTAAGACAAAATTTTAGAAACTCTTGCAAATTGCTTTGCACAGTTTTTTCCCAACTGGGAAACAAAATTAAAAATGAAGGTTTGATGGTTCAGTATCTCTGAAAGCTAGAAAGGGACATTGTGATTCTCTTTGGAAAAATGAAACATTGCCTTTTAAAGCATCAAAAGCTCCAGTCTCTGCTTTTGATGAGTTGTGAAAGATCAACTCCAAGACATGTAATTGTCTTGGAACTAAAATTTGCACATATTCCAACTCAGGCTACTATTATCCAGTGGGAAATGAATTCACACTGTAGGAGGAAATATATACAATTTTTTTTTTCCTTTGTGAAGCAAATTACCCTTGCTACTATTATCAAGTAAAGCGTCCCAAATTATTTTATTGTATATCTTCCAAAACTGATTTGTGCGTATAGGTGGACATGAATTTTTTATTTTCTGAAGGATGCTGAACTGTTAGGTGGGGATTTAACCACAAATCAGATACATTACAGCTTCTGGTTTTGCTGTTCTCTGGGGACAGTCACTGGGGCAAAAACAACAGTATCCAGCCATCAGTTCCTTGCAACGTTTTCTGTGACTGCCAAGTAATGCTGAGCCTTGAGGATCAGGACGTGTGTCCGTGGTGAGTGGGACTGCAATCACTATATAGAAATAGCCTTTGCATTTAATGCTTGATTTTAGAGTAAGGTTTATGGGGGTGACCCAGAGAGCCCCAGTCGGGTACTGGGATGTTGTATGAGCACTGTGGCCCTGTGGTGTAGAGCAGCGATTAGGACATGGCTGTAAATCTTTAGGGAGAAATAGATTCAAGGGCTGCTATCAAGCTGTAGACAATTTGCATATCAGCTGAATCTCAGGAAAAGTGATTGGGACACATAAATATTCCACCTTTCTGGACTGTGTCTGTACGCTGATTATCTAGCACCAATAGCTTCTTTAATGAGTAGAAATATTTCACTGTTTCACATTCTCCAGGGCTTAATTTTTTTAAGTGAACTGCTGATTCAGTTCTACCTCACAAAATAACTCAGTTTGGCAATAATTCAAGGCTAAAAATGTGAGCTGTAACTGCTTGCTATTTATCAAACAAGCAATTACATGGGACAGCGCATCATTCCATCGAACAATGTTTAAATTTTTCTAATTGTGTTTTATGGAGTAACGTCTCCTGGTTTTGCTTTTGTTACTCGGCGGCTCCCAATACTCTGGCCATAGGCAGCCCGGGACTCATCAGAAACTTCTGGCAGCCCACTGCGATGGCTCTTTGTGACAGCGTTTTCTCCTGGCCGCTGCAGGTTTTGAAGGGTCAGGGTTGGTGAAGAAACCCTAATGTGTTTTTGTTGCTACTGAGCTTATCGATCCTGTAGCTAGATTGAATCATCTGGCTGGATCTTGATTTGCTTTCTGTGTCCTTTCCCTCACTCAGCAGCCACTTGGCACCAAGTGTTTTACCAGAGTATTGCTAGCACAAGGTCCCTTGTATATCATATTTACACATCATCTATATATCATCTGTACTTCCTCAGATCTTATATAAAGAGCTGCAGGGATTTACACTAGAGGTTAGATGTTGACCTTAAGACTTGGATGGAACCTCTTTATCCTCAAAGACTGCTTTAGCATCTGTAAAATTAAATTTGAAGGCCAGCATATGTCTTCATTCAGCCCCATCTTTGGGTGGTGCTGATGTTGTTCACTATATTCATCTAGCCAAGCCTGCCCTCCTCTTGGCTCTAAGAAGGTAAGAGGGCTGCTGAGTTCATCAGTGTTTGGATGGGAATGTCATGCCCGGGAGGTGGCGAGAGGAGCATGTTCTTCCCTCGTGTGCTCATTTCTGAAGCCATGGTCCCAGAACAGAGGTGGAGGTGTGGTTTTTAGAATTGCTATAAGTAGCACTCCAGGCAGGCAGCACCATGGGGAATTTGAGAGCATAACTCTGACATAAAATAGTTGCTATGTAAAAACGTTAAATACACGGGTCGTGTGCTCTCAGCTGATGCCAGGAAAGGCTTCTCGAGCTTCTCCTTTCGAAGCTCAATTTGGGCACTGAAAATTGGACAATTTTTAATCTTCTCTTCTTCTCCCCCCTGCCACTATGTAATCAGGAACAAATGTTCAGCAGGCCAAATAATATCCACAGGGAGGTGGGTGCAGGCACTGTAGTCTCCAGTTTGGCCTCTTTTTGCCCCCATAGCCAGTGTATCAGCAATAACTTTGCTGAACTCCTTGCCTTTGGTGTGGCAGTAATTGTCTCAGTCTGAAATACTCTCAAGAGGATTGTCTGATGGTGGAAAAGGAGAAATAGGATGTAAGCTGGGCTTTTTTTTTTGTCAGGACTGATTATATAGGGTGAAAGACGTAAAATCCTGCAGAAATTTGAGCGACAGGGCTTGGGCTTTATTTTTAATCACTTAGGATTGTGTATAAACAAGCATGTTTGTGGAGTAACGAGGTGCTATTTTTGCATTAATGCTTTTCAGAGCTAAGGTGTGTTTTGACGGAGGGAAACTCTCATTTTTAGTTTCTGTAAATGCCTCAAGGTGGTTTCATGATTTGAGTGGATATACAGTGATCATCATTAAAAATTCAACATTTACTACCAGTGTAAGGCTAAACCTGGAACAATGCAGGATTTCCGTGAATTTGGAATACATAATGCTTCTGTCAGTTGAGACACTGTGATCTGATAAATAATGATCCCTGTAGATAGCCATATAAATTAGTATCTAAGCTCATGTGGAAAACATCTCCTTCACAGATAATTCTCTATCTTTTGGTAAAAGCCTTGAAAAACACTGGCAGAACACCATTTCTCTTGCTCGGTTATTTTTCCCTGGAATCGCAGACATGCTAGCAAACCCAAAATTGAAGTCCTAAAAATTGCATTATGCTGTCAACCCCTGTCACAAGAGTACAATAGTTGTTTTATCATTGGCAGCTGCTACTGTAAGTAATGACTTCTAGGCTATACCCCTAAATTTGAGCAGTGTGCAGTAAGTCATATATCCTAAATCAGTTTAAAATGGAACAGAGATGAGATTCCTGCCTGTTAACATGAGATTAGAAAAGGATTAATAAAATCTAAAAAAAGAAGTCCGTTATGGCCACTGCAGTCATAAATAAGCTTTATAGTTACGTCTCACCACCAAATGTCACGGAATCTCTGGTACTGCAATGTAGTAATTTTCAGTTTTGATCCTTTGCATTACAGAGATGGAATTGGATTTGCCGGGTGTTGTTTCTGCTATCTGCTTCCTGAACTCTCTCTTTTGACCCTTTTTTTGATAAGTTGACTGCTTGTGAGACACCTGGCAATTACTGTTCTTTAAAGAGCCTGGGCTCATATTAAGAGGTTAGGAGCCTTGGTGACATGCTGCGAGCTGATTAGGTGCGTGCACTAAATATTGTAATATAGGGAAGCTCAAGTGAAAACCAACAGAGAAACCCTTGCTACCTTCTAGCAACACAGAGCACGTTTTTATGTATTCTTCAATACAGGAGAGGGCTGGACTCATCACCAGCATGCTGTTCACCTGTGAAGCTCTTCATGCTGTATTGAGTGAGGCACTCAGTCAGTGTTTCAAGGATTTGTTATTGCACCCTTCACCATAATTTCTGGGCTTCACTGCCTTCTGCGTTTCCCTGGCTTCACGCGGTGCTAGATGCTGAGACCTTTCATTCAGCAGCGTTCTTAGGCAAGTGCCCAGCTTCAGGAGTGAGCTTGAATAAATTGCCGAAGTAAGGCTTGTATGAGGAATGCTGGATTACTAAATCTCTGTCCTTTTTACAAAAGGCATTAGCTGCAGTTGCTGTCTGCCAATCTGACTGTGTAGGTGAATACTGAAGAGGCAGCGAGTAAGGAAACCGAACTATGTGGTTGTTCTTCCTTTGCTTTCTTCATTATTCATAAATTCACAGTTAGTGTCTCTGTAGCTAATAATTCTCTATACTTCTGTACAGCCTTCAATCAGAGGATCTCTAGTACTGCGTGAACGTCAATGAATTAGCATCCTCTCACCTTGCTGTGGGCACTCTTAATCCTGGTGCGATGTCTTGCCCAGTGTGCAAGTGTGCTCTATGCTGGCCTCAGAGCACTCAGCTTTTATTTTTTAAGGTCATTACCCCAGTGTACTGAAAGCAGCCCTCTAACCTTAAAGTCAAACTCATGACCCAGAGTATAATTTAGACTCATGACCCAGAGTATAATTTAGACTTGTTTCATATTACTTTATGGGCTCATTTAGTAATCAAATCCAAGGGAATATATGTTTATATATTTTACAAACTGAAAATTTCAAGAGGGGAATAGCAGAGAAAATTATTAACTCTCAAGTTTTAAATAACTGCAAAACCAAAAAAGGAAATGTTGAGTTAAGTCTTTAATGTACATCCTCTCTCTTCCACTCAACGTCTAAATTACACCAATTTGAATCCTCTTTGGGCTGTGTGGCCCAGCAGAGGCCATCAGAGATGATTTATTGGAAGAGATACTCACTTTGTTTTCTAGGATGCCATTTGAGACTAGTACGGGCTCCCCCTGTTATTGTCCCCTGGTTCTCCCCAGTCCAGCCGGCAGAAGGGATTACACGAGTGTTTGCTCATCTGCTGCAGGCATTGTTAGCTGCCTCCTCACTTTGCCTGAAATGGCTTAGAGAGACCTGCATGATGCTTTCTGCCACCAGAATGGCCAGAGGTTCTGGCTAGTGCAGATGGGAGCAAATGAAGGGTGCTGTTGGCCGTGTCTGTACTTTGGAACTAAAACCCAGCGACTTTTTGTTCTTGTTTTTTGGGTTTAGATTCACAACACTGGCAGAAGGAGAATTTCTCTTACCTGATAGCTTGGTAGATGTAGCTAATTTCTTTCAATCTGAAGGATGTAGTGTCAAGTCTGTGATTTAGGAGTGAAATGGCAGCCTTCGTTTTCCTGTCTGCTTTGATTTTCTCACAAGTGACCAGAATGGTTCCAAACTTGTGTTAAAAAAAAAAAAGGCGTCTGGTTTGGTTGAAAACTTCACATTTTGCACTGGACAATAGTTTGTATGTTTATACACGTTTCAACAACTCTGGGTGTTTGCTGTTAATGCAGTGTTATAAATAAAGCAAAGGGTTTTTGTAACAAATATAGCAGAAAAGTTTTGGTCTAAGAGATTGAAATAAATGATGTATTACTTAGGAGAGAATGAGCAAATTAGGCCAACTGGGTATGTTCAGATTCATGGAAACCTTCATTCTGGATTTGCCTCCGGTCTCCTGATTCAATCAGTATCCCAGCAGCCTTCCTAATGAAGTTATGTCGTATCTAATAAGCTTTCTAGGCTTATTAGGCAACGCCTAAGTTTTAAGATAAGGTTTGCAGCTAAAAAGGAGAAAATTCTAACCATGAGAAATCTCTCCAACAAAGTAAGTTTTCTGGAGCATGGAGCAGAATTACAGTGGGCAGGATTTGAAGTGGTCACAATATCAAAGACTGAGGAGTTTGTGAAGGAGGATCAGTTTAGTCGTTGCTTAGAGAAGTGCTACAGCAACAGTTTTGGCTGTCTGTACAACGGTTTGATTTCCAGCTTCAGCTTTAGAGAACTTTTACTTCTCCATCATGTTTGATTTTCTTCATCAGCCTTTGCCCAGTGCCTTTTAGCAGGATTGTTTAAATGCTGCTCTAACATGAACCTACACATGCCTTCATCAAGTACGGTGTTTCTGATGTCACCTTCATTGAAATCCATCCCCATTTGCCTGATCTTGATTGCACTCAGTTGGCAAGGTGATGTCTTGCGTGATTCATTAAATGCCTGATACACGCTAGGCCTTTTCAAGATTGACAAAATAGGCATGGTGAAAATGTCAGTAATCTTCCCCATAAATGCCAGTCATTTTCTTATCAGCACGCTTCTGTACAGCTATTGTGTTTCAGTTTTTTCACTTTCTTGCTGCTCAGCTTTCATAAGAGAAAAAAGTTGCAGCGGTAGCTGGAGGTAAGCCTGCTGTTTCCACCCTGGACACTACAGCGTTGCGGGATCTTTCCTCTCTCTCTTCATTGCTTGCTCCTGCTTTGCTCTCTCTCTCTCCCCACCTCTTTCTTTTAGTGCACCTGAGAGTGCGATGCTGTTGGGTCAATAGGGTTTTGTATACAAAGAGATGGAAGGATGAGGCTGCTAAGGGCAAAATCTCTTCTGTATGGAAGCGCACTTGCTGAAGTTTGCCAAGTGGCTCAGCTGGTACCCTCTGCCTCGAGACTGTGGTGTTTAGCAGTGAGAGTCAACTATTGCCGCACTTTCAGCACAGAAGACATGAGTGCTGCAGAAGCTGCACGCCACGGTTCGCTGTCTGCTAAGCAGTTCTTTGTGTAAAAGGAAAAGTCATTTGTCAGCGTAACAGCTGAAACAAAACGTATTTGAAACCTGCGCAGGGTTCTGAAGGATACAGCAATAACACTTGGTGACAAACCTTAGTGTAAAATATACTGTTCACCAGAGTCCTCCTTTCAAATCATCAGCTTTGCATAAATCTGTTACTAAGAAAAACATGCAAGTGGAATAAAATGACTATTAATAAAAGCTCCAAAGGTACTGTGCAGACTTTTACAGCAAAAGCAGACAGTGCCTGGAGGGATGTAATTCTTCCTTTTGTACATACACATTGTTTCTCTTTAAAACACCGAGTTTATATTCTAATGGAAACAGAGGTAGTCTTGCCTTTGCATGGGCTTTATAGGCTCCTTAAAGTCAGTGGAAGCATTTATGGGAGAGCAGAACAGGACCCCTTGTGTTTCCTGCTTCTGTAGCGACTAGACTAAAATGTATTTGTCCAGAGGTAAGTATTAAAGGCACCAATTCTCCACAAATGAGAGAATAAATACAGAGTGTGCTACTGTACTTGCAATATATGTTGGCGACACCTGCAAAGTTTAATGTTGTATTATCTGTCATCAATGCATGGTGACCTGGCAGTTTAAGGAGATGGAAACTTTTGACTACAAAGTGAATTTCTTGTTAACTGTTTTCTGTGTTGTGTTCACCCTGTTAATGCTTCCAAGCAAAGAGGAGAGGCATGGCTGCCAGCCTGGGGAGGCACAGGCACTCCTTCCATGCTCCCCGTCTGCATCCGTTACAACCTGACATATTTTCCTGGTGGTTTAGGTTGGGAAGGGAAAAAAAAAAGCTGCTTTCTGGGAAAGCACCCAGAAATATGTTTTCAGATTGGGTTTATCTGAAGGATGGTAATGTTTTTAGTTATTATTCCAGGAATAGCTTTGGAGCGGGCAGGTTCCGTGGAAGCATCGTTGGAGCTGAAGGCTTCTCCCTCGGGCTGTAGCTGAAAACGGTGAGGCTGCTCCTGCTTGGACATTGGCAGAGAGAGTTGGTATTATTCAGACTTGAAGTGTAGGAGGAAAAAAGACAGCTTGAGGAAAAAAAAAAATCGCTTATTAGGCTAGGTTGAGTGTAGCGGCTCATTATGACTGGAGTGCTTTACCTGTAACAGCCACAGTCTCTGATCCAGGGGACTCCTGATTCCCCATTTGACAGGATTATGGATGTCCTGCTAGGAAACACCATTACTGAGCATGCTTCCCCCTTTGGCTTATTAGGAGCTGCGAAAGCTCTTCCAGACGTACTCTACATGTAGTCTCAAACTTGTTTGGTTATTGTGATGTCCAGATAATGTACTCCATGGTTATATTTGCCAAACTGGTATTAAAGTAAGAAAAATACCAGTATGGTGCTGGGAAAAGAAGTATTTTTTTTCTTTTTCCCTTTTGTATCCTAATCTATTTCAGAAAAAATCATACTTTAAAGTCAAGACCCCATCTTATGAGGCTTGACTTGGTCTACCTCTTAATAAACCTTAGAATAGTATATAAATCTCTAGCCAGCATTTTGCCTGTACAACATCACTGTTCTCTGTTCCCTTATCCTGCTTCAATTTCTACTCTTTATCACCAGCAATCTTCATCTTTTCTCCCCCTGAAGAGAGGATAGAGAAATCAAGACCTCCCAGCCTTGCCTGTATGCTTTAACCCTTCTCTAGCATGATCGATTCCTCTAAAATACAGAAAATTATATTAGGCAAACATTGCCAGCTTATTCCAATTGGAGGATAAAAGTACTGAGAACAAAAGGTCATATACTTAGCTGACATAAATAGACATAAGAGTACTGAATGCTTCTACACGTAATAGTTGATATAGAATTTGACCTCTGCTTTTATGTTAATTTTTGCCTATCTCTGCTGCTTCTGGGAAGATAAGATACTTTCTTCCACTCCTGTAATTGAAGTCTTAGCATTACCTGTCCACCCAATTATAATTATTGTTACTGTTGATATTATACACTTACAATAGCGCATAAAAGGTGCAAATTGGGTAAAAATTGTGCTTAATCAAGAAAAACTCTGTGTGGCTCTAATGGATCAGAGAGAAAATTCCACAGTCAATGGAGAGAAACAGTGTTGGAGGCTGCTTTGACATTTCAACTTGAACTGTTCCTCCAAACTTTATGTTTGCATGAAATATTTAATCCAAACACATGACTTTTGGTTTAAAATGACAGCTGTTTCCTTTTAATGTGCACAAAGATATTGCAAAAACCACAGGAATTTCTGTAATGAACTTTTAAAGTCTCCCCTCTTTTCTTTCCCTGAATCTCCTGGTGAGGATAACAGTTGTTGCCCTTCAGCGTTACTATGTAAGAAAACCAGATGACAACATCACCCAGAGAGGGCTGTAGAAAATTTATGATTTAGTCTAAAACACGGGCTTAAAGAAAAGATTGTTTTTAGGTTTCTACTCATGCATTTAAACACTTGTTTAGGAGCCTCCAGAGCGGAGGTCTGCAGTGGTTCCCTGTCTGGGAGGCACGTTTGCTGGCACCCTCCTGGTTGGGGGAGCAGCAGCAGCACCCCCAACCCAACAACTGGAGGAATTCTTCTTAGAGACTTGGATGAGACTAAAGTGGGGGCTCTGGTGATCAGGCAGGCTGTGGTTTTAGTATCCAAAGAGTTGTTAACTGAGAACTATGGAAAATGCTGAAGTGCATGCATGCAAAGCCATGAAAAAAACCCCAAACTTGCTCCTTTACCCATCTTCTTTTCCTCAACAAGTCCAGATTTAAACACAGTGAATGAAGAGTAGAGATTAAATCATGACCTGGAATAAGAAGAAAAATATGACCAGCATGAGTAACTGTGGATAGCTTTGCTACTCCATGATGAAATAAACTGAAATGGGAAAAATAAGAGGCCATTCCCCAAGGCAGGGAGGAGAGAAGAGACTAGAAGACAAACGAGTATGAGCTTTTTCTTCCAGGAGGGAGAAGAGTGACCATTAAGGCCTGCAGACATGCTGGTCTTGCAACCTGAAAGAGGCATGGCGTGGGAGTCCAGGAGAGCCCTGCATGGGGAACTGGTGGGGCAGGAGCGCTGTCGCTGATAGCAAGTTTTCGTTTGGGTGTGAGCTGAGGGGAGAGGACATGCAGATCTGTGGGAGAACCTGGGCCGCAGCTCAGGGAATGGATGGATGGGTTATTTTCTTGTAGTCTGTCTTCCCATTGCTGTGTTTGTTTTCTGCTGCTCCCTGTGTGACAGCAGTGGATTTGCAAAGTACGTTGTACTTTGCTGTACTGCTGCAGCTGTCTGCCAGAAGGCCCACATTGACCCGAAGGCTTGAGTTTGCCCTATGCCTTTGTTGAACCACACCTATATTACGGGAGCACTTGGGAGTCAGCTGAAACTGCGGCCTGTTGCATGAGGGTCTCGTCTCGTAAGTAGGTGAGGCAGATGAGAGGTTCCCATCCCTGTTTTACAGGTGGGGAAATGGAGCATAGAGAGATTGCATCGCTTGGTGGAGATCACAGAGAAAGCCAAGAGGAGAATAACAATTGAATCAAGGTCTCGGGAAGACTATTCTTCGCTTTTAATTAGTCGGTGAGAAACATGCCATAGTTTCTTACACAGTGTATCAGTAATTACAAAAGCATACACAGCAGCCTGTCTTTGGAGAGATGCCCAGACAGGAAACCAAAACTGTTTGTTGAGCAAGTAATGGGATTTGTATGAAGGCATAATAAATGAAATTTATTTGAAGGTAGCTAGTAGATAGGGGTTGGTGCAGGGACACAAGGCATACTCCATACAGTGAGAAAATGCAGTAGTTATCATTTTATTAAATTACAGTATGGGCATGCCTACTAATTTATTAACAAGTCTTTTAGTGGTTTTCTATGTCTAGAAACATAATTAAAGTTGCTGGCAACAAATGCCACATCTGGCAATGGAGAAGAATGTAGCACCTCTTATTACTGTGTTCAAGCAGAAGTGAAGGTTGCTGCATGCAGCTTTGCTGCACAGTGATGTGCAGAGTGGTAGGTAATGTCTGACCTGGGGATGTGCTCATCTCACCCTTTTGAGGCCAAAACAGAAAAAAAAAAAGGCAAAGAAACCTTATCGATCCTGCACCTGCGGTGAGGAGAGTGATAAAAACTTGGACTGATACCTACTCCTCTCGGTGTCTTGGGTACCTGAGTAGAATTCATTTCTGTTAAGCCTTTAGAGGGGATTGCCTGACTGGAGCTCTCTGAATTGGCAGTGTTATTTAGCACTCTGTATCTTATAAAGACGATCCCATAAAAAGAGAGGGAGACCGGCTGATGGCTTTTTGGCATGCCTGTGTGGCAAACAGTAACGATTTTAGTAGATTAAATGGCTGTCTTAATAGTTTCTTTACTAATGCTGCCTGAAGTTGTGATGGCAATGACAGACCTGTCCATGTAATCTGAAGGACATACTGAAGTATGGGTGGGTTGGAGCTAGTTCCCTTAACCTGTCCCTTGCCATGCTCCGGTAAATCTGGCCACGAGGACCATTCCGCAGTAATGATGCTGAGCTCAAGACCTACTACAGCTGCTCTTGGCTCTCCTCTTCTTCAGCAGGGCCGTGTTGTAGCTCTGCTCAGTGAAATTTGAAAAAACAGTCTTGCAGGACCTCTATGCAGAGCTGAGCCCTCTTTTAGCTGCAGGTAGAAGTTGGCTTTGGTGCAGACTGCTGAGGGTTTTCAATAGAAATTTCCTGAGAGTTCTCTGAAAGCCGTTTTCCCATTCAGTGTCATTTCCATATATGACAGCAGCCTTTTCTGAAGGAACACCCTAAATTACTAGGAAAGTTGAGTCATCTGTTGCCTTACTGAAGAATAATCTTTAATTCATGATCTGTTCACAGTGGGCTGGGTGCTACTTAGCCATGGATTCAAGGGGGACTTTGTCTTGTTTAAAGGCTTCACTATTAAGCCCACTGGGTTTAGTTGAGTCTTTCTTGGCGCATAAAAGCCTGAGAGGCTGATAAGGCACACAAGTTCTGTTATTAATGAATTATTTCTTCTAATACTTACTTTTGTATGTGATGCAGTTATTGAAGAATAGAAACAGTTTAGAAGAATAACTAGGAGAAACAGAAAACTAGAGACAAGCTACAAGCTGCCCTGTGCCTCTCTAGAGATTGTTGGCATTTTGCGAAGTCAGACACTTAAAGGATTAAATAGTTAATATACAGCTGATGATAAGAAGCAGAGCTTGATTTAAATCCCCATTAATGTCAACAGAAATAATTCTTGTTGACTTCAGGGGTGGACTTTGGGTCCGACTGTACATTCCTAATGCAAAGCAGTGTAGGTATTTGAAGTAAGCAGACTGGACAGTCCTACACGCAGGTTGTCTACTCCTGACAGCAAAAGTGCTGAGGTGTCACTTGGAGAATTTCTCTGTTGCTCGGAAGAATGACGGATGCAAGCTGAAGGGCTGGAGGCAAAATGTTATTTTCTCTAATAAGAGCTCTCAAAGTATTCAAACCTGTCTCTCTGGTTTGTACCGTCTAGCTTCCTGGACTGTTTGTTTTGCAGAAAATAATATTGGGAAACCTCTTGGATGTGTTGTTTTGATGTATTTTTAACCTTCCCAATCCTAGAGGAAGTTGTTATTGATAATGTGTTCCAGCAGCTTAGGAGACCGCACTGCAATAGGCTTATGAGAGTCTTTCATGTCATTAAATCTCCATGAAAAATCACAAATTGGATTAAAAAAATCCAGTTTGTTCAAATGCTTACATCATTGAAATAACCCTTTTTTAAAAATCTGTTGTAGTGTGTTGTGATAGGAATCTCTCTCCTAAGTGGAAAAAAAAAAAGAACTTTAGCATGAATTTAAACTAACGTATTTGAATTATTTTCCTTCCTACTTCTACATCTGATTAGAACTCTGCAAGGGATAAGGAGAATTCTCATGATCTCATCCTCTGTGGGATACCTCAGGAAGCAATGTAGCCCTTGTCTGGATAAAAAGGAAAGGACGAGGGTGTCTGCAAATGAGCATATGTTCGAGTCTGTGCCCTGTAGCCATATCTCATATGTCTGCCTTCTGTAACTGCAGGGTGAATACCGTATACAAAGCAGTTGGGAAGTTCAGACCTCTGTCCTAAAGTTAGATTCGAATTAAGTCATTCTCCTTCTACTGTATCTCAGGGAATTGCCTAAAGTACACTGGGACTCACCAAAGCCTAAGTTCAGGGTTTTATGGTCACTGCAAGACCACCTAGTGCCACACACGGCACCACTGAAACGAGTGGCTGTTTGTTCATCCCACGGCCTAAAGAAGGAGAAAGCAAATTCTCCTGGATGGAATCCCAAATCTCTCTTCATCCTGAACAGCTCAACATGGGCGGGAAAATTTCATTTTTTATTAGGTCTGTAGTGAAATGTGCTGTTAAAACCAATTTCCCCAGAACCAGCACAGTTTAATGGTGATTTATGCTCTGAAGCAGGTCTGGTGTTTAGATCCCTACTTGGTTCTTTATTATAATGTTGTCACCCAGGCCACCTCTAAATTCAGGGGGAAAATGACTTTTTGACTGAAAGTGAATTTCTGCAAAGGTGTTTCGTTTTTCATTAGTGACGCGTAGGATTTTGTTACAAACAAATAACCAAATAAAAGTCCTCAGCCCAACACAGCAGTCAGACACTGAAAGACAGAGTCCTGTGTTTGCAAGCCTTTATGCTTTCAGCCATAGAAGGGAAAATACATACAGCAAGTAAAGCACAGCACCGCGATCCATTCAGTGACTTCACATTTGGGTAACGGTAATAGTCTAGGGATGGCAATGTCAGTCTCAGAGCAGGTCAATTTATTCTGCCTAGCAGCAATGAATCTGTTGTAGATAAACTCATAACTGAGATCTATGAAAACAACTGTAATGTATGTGGGGAAGAGAAAGCTATATACAGAAAAAACAAATTTCAACAGAGTACACCAGGCACCTCCTAAATGGGCGCTGCGTGTCCAAGTTGCTCATGCAAAGCCCTGGAAGTTGCCCCCTTGACATGTGAGAAAGGATCTTTTAAATGAAATGGAAAAGACTATGGAGATAGTGTTTAGTTAAGCAGCTGGATGCCGTGGAAATTATTAGCATTGGTACATTGAAGTCCTGGTGTCCTTGGCAATTTTCAGTCACCCAGCGCACGACAAAGTGAAACGCTGGTATAAATGTGTTAACAGGGAGAGCGGAGCATAATAGCAGGCATTGTATTCCCATCATGCATTCAGCAACACGCTGTAAAAATTATCGGAGGAATAAGTCAGCAGGATGTAAGCATTTGGTAGTCATCTGTCTTTTGGGATTTCAGCCTGGCAAAGGCCCTCAGTGACGTATCTTCTCACTTCCCAGTATCAATACAACAAGTATTTGAATATTTCCATATAACTTGTTCGAAGGGGAATATAGAGGACATG
Source organism: Tauraco erythrolophus (assembly GCF_009769465.1). Taxonomy (NCBI): domain Eukaryota; kingdom Metazoa; phylum Chordata; class Aves; order Musophagiformes; family Musophagidae; genus Tauraco; species Tauraco erythrolophus. Next base: position 64,021,064 of record NC_141468.1, on the reverse strand, counting down.
AGAGAAGGAAAACGAGACTGAGATTCCTGTTCTACTCAGAGTGGGATTTTACCCTCTGCCTCCATTAGCAGATTGAAAAACACCATCAGGTTTGGGGAATGTTTGATAAGAAACAAGTAGTGGCAATGTCATTATAGCATTTTTCTTCTTCAGAGCTCTGCCTGCCAGGACCCATAATCCCAGCGCAGAGGGATGCTGGCTTCTTTGCTTTGCTGTCTTAACGTCAACCACCTTTTTAGGGGATTTTTGACAATGGTTTCAGCGCCCAGTTTACAACCTGCTGCAGAAAAATTGGAGGTGAGATCTTGGTGTATCACAAGACACCACCTGAAGGTGCATCCCCGTCTTCCTCTGTTGAGAGGGGTTTAATATTAACAAATGCAAGACGCAGTGCCCGACACAGACAGTGTATTGTACACTGTTGGACAATGAACTCTGTAATCAAGGAGTCCGTCTCCATCTCACACTGCTATGAAAAGTGTTTTAAAGGCCCCTTTCAGCACTCCAGCACGGCTTTGTTGCTGCAGCTTGCAGTGCATGCTGAGCTCCTCGGAACAGCAGCGGCCAGTGATAAACACGGAGCTAATAAGGAAGTATCTCATGAAGGTTCTTAGTGATCTGCTGATGGAGGAGAGCTACTCCCGGTGCTCTTAAATAAAGAGTAGTTTTTTGTAACCCAGGACCTCTCGGGGAGAGGAGGGATAGGAGTGTTTGGGATCGGATGCTCTCTTGACCTGGTATTGTTTGCTCAAGTTTGGAAACTTGGCAACCTCAAGCTTTCATTAAATTTTGATTCTAGTGTGTTTAGAAAAGGCTACAGGAAGAGGTACGACGGTTTTGGCAGAGTTTTCCTGCTGGTTATTAACTGTAAATTTTAATATGTGCTTTGTGTTTTTTGTAAGGTAGGAAAGTTTAGTAGTTCTTCTCCTTTAAGTCTTTTGCTTTCCATGTCCTTTCAGGCAGCTGTTGAGTTTGTTCCCATTGAAGTGATTTTTGCCTGGTGAGCACTTACTGTGGCATTGCAAATGGGCAGTGGGCTCAAACTCTCCCTGATGTTTCGGGGAACAGATAAATGATTTAGTTTAACTGCCACAGTGATCCTCAACTGATTGGACTTTATGTCAGTCGTTGTGTTCAAGAAAGCCTTTGCTTTACTGAAAGCAACTTAATGACTGCTCTGCTTACATACTCTGATCTTAAATACACACACTTTCATCTCTCCCTGTACCATTTTTCACCTTGAAAAACATCTTTTAATTGTTTCCAGGTTTCCACAATGCCGGTTTCTTGATCACCTGTTGCGTACGGTAGTGTTTTTCTTGCCTGCTAATGAATTCCCATCTCATTGCGAGGTGTCCTGGAAAGCTGTCAGCCACCTTTGCCTCGCCAGGCAGGCTTTGCAAGTAAGAATCATAGAATGGATAGGTTTGGACGGGACCTCAAAGATCATCTAGTTCCAACCCCCCTGACATGGACAGGGACACCCTCCACTACACAAGGCTGCTCAAAGCCTCATCCAGCCTGGCCTTGAACACTTCCAGGGATGGGGCAGGCACAACTTCTCTAGGCAACCTGTTCCAGTGCCTCAAAACCCTCAGAGTGAAGAACTTCTTCCTTATGTCTAATCTAAATCTGCCCTCTTTCAGTTTAAAGCCGTTGCCCCTTGTCCTATTAGATAGAGAGGAACTGAAGTGACGTCACTCAGCTTTGCCTTCTCGTTCATTCCTCTGGTTCCCTCACACTTTAGTAGTCACAAGTGGTAATGTACTTTTGTTGAGACCAATCATAATGAGATTTTTTAGAAATCTCTGCAGCTGTATGTTTATATTGGCACCCAGGTATGCTTAATGCATATTTTACAGACTAAGGAGCTAATTTTGAGAATCCGCTAGCAGCATTTGAATGCTCCAGTATAATGCCTGTGTTTGTAAATTGAAGCTTTGAATAGGTTTGGTTTAAAAGCTGATGGAATTAGATGATCTTTAGACCAATGCTGCAAGTCTAGGCCCTAATACAAAGTCAGTGGAAAATCAATTCGTCTTTCCATTTGCCTTAATGGACTTTTGGATCAAACCCATATTCTTAAAAGCATTTGAGTGCATGAATGGTGTCAGGTTTTTAGACAGGTTTTTAATTTACGAGCCTGAGTGGTTGCTAGTGGAACCCCAGGTATGTAGACATCGGCAGATGGGGACTTCTGCCTCCGACTGGCTGAACCAGTCGTGTACGCATGTTTCCAAAGAAAGGGAGGCTGTCTTCAGCCTGACATAAAAATCAGATGCTTTTCTTTTATAGGTAGTTTATTAAAGAAATTATAGTTTATAAATAATAATGCGGATTATTAAAATAATAAATTATTATTAATAAATATAAATAATAGTGTAAAAAGACAGTCCACCCACCTCTTTCCTTAAGGAATGCTGAAAGTTTGGGAAAAAAGTTTCTTCTGTGTGGTGGTTCAGTGCTCTGAAGGTTTAGCTGTGAGGTAGTGCTCCGAGCCTGCCACTGCAGTCGTACTGAAACTGCCTTTACTGGAGTGCCACAGAGGCTAAAAGAGTATGAGCAGAGCCCTGTAAAAGATAACAAAAAGTTTCCCTGTGTTAAAAAGAAAAAAAAAAAAAGAACAGAACCACTACTAATCTACATCATTATGCTATAGATCCTTCAAATGCAAATGGTTTATTACTTTGCCTGTACAATAAATTCACTGCAAAAACAACTCCTCACATTCCTTATGTTTTTAACCTTGGCCTTGACTGCTGAAAATGTTCTTTATTTAATGCTTCAGCATTCCTACTGCTTGGCAAGCTTATGGTTCAGCACATAAGGGGAATTTGATTGAAAGGCTGCGCTACATTTAGGATCAAATTCTCAGTGGCCAATTCACGAAGGAGGTAACACAGCTTAGTGAAGGAACTGCTAAGGTTTGTGGAAGCTGAGGTGCCTCTGCCGAAAAGCATTTGCCTTTTTAGTTAGTGTAAATTGGCAGAAGCCTTCTCCAGCAGGTGCCTTGATGGTCTTGTCCTCCGTTTGTGTGAAACCGTCTCCAAGAGAGGCAGTACCTCCCAGACGTGCTGAGAAGCCTCTAGGAGCTGGGATCTGCCATAAGGTGTGGGAGGGCAGCTTTGCGCGCTGTGTCTTGCACCTCCTATATATGGATCAAGGCAAATATGAGGTAATACAGTTTTGCAAAAATGTCGTAGAAATTTTAGTGGCCTTCATGGGGTGTGTGTGCATGCCCACGATGTAAGCAACTACCAAAAAAAATGCTTTGTAAAGGGTCTTCTGAGTTGTGATCTTACATGTGAATTTGGTTAGTCTAAGTCCAGTCTGACTGTTCCTGGATACTTGATGGTGCTCTTTTTTTTTCCTTTCCCCGACTCATTTGTATGAGCTTTATGTCAGAAATCAGAAGTAATGAAACAAAAAGAAGATAAGATACTCACATGAAGAAAGTCAAGATCAATTGAAGCTTCTTGTATGACTTTTATATCTCCTTTCGTTGCATTTGATTGTTTGGCTTGAGGCAGGAAAGGGAGGTGGGAAATTTTCATGAAGATGGAATTACTTCTACTCTTTCCTCTTTGAATTTACATGGGCTACTCAATTTTTCACTGAGGCCTGAGGGGTAATTTCATCAAGGTCCACTCAAGCAGGAGACAGCACATGAGATCAGCCCTCCTGGGCCAGCCAGATGCTGCATGCGGCTTTGGTGCCGCACTGGGCAAGGACGGAAAAGAACCCCACGCTCTCCTGGATGAACGCAAGAGACGTCATTTGTCTGGGACTTTGACAAGGTCCTGGCAAAATGCGCTTGCAGTCTGGCTCCTGAGGAGGGTTTACCCTACATGTAGCCCTTGGATAGCCTGAAGGAAGCCTGAGGAAATCTTGAGAGTCTTCTCGATTCTGCCATGATGAAATATTATCTTGGCCCCCATCCTGGAGTGCTTATATGCTTTGCCAAATTTGAGCTCTAAGCAGATAATGAACCTGTATCACAGGCATGTTCCTCATCTTTAATCACTCTTGTGTATAAAGAGCTTTGATATTATTTGTATGGAAAGTTCCAGCTGTAAAGAGCAATCCCTGCTCTTATCAACAGAGGATTTGCAAATACTGTCAAACTTTTCTTTCGGGGGAGTTTAAAACTACCGCGTTGTCCTCGTTTGAAACCCGAAGAAAAGTTTTCCAGCACTTTTGAAAACACATTGCTGGACACAGAGATACTTACAAACTTCCAACTGGCTGCCCAAGTTCATACAAAAAGTTAGTGACAGAATAAGGAATTTCATCAGGTTTTTACCCATCCCAGATAACGTCCTGAGAGCTGCATTCCTCTGGCTGTAACCGTACAGGCACTGGGGAGGAAAAAGCAAGCCCTGTGTAAACTGCTATTTTAAAAGCAACTTGTAACCTTGCGCAATTACTCAGCTACTTCTTTTCAAGTTAGCAAAACACTAACTTTCAGTAAAAGCAAGGGCTCAGGGAAAGGTGCAGGAGGGAGCTCGATGGCCAAATTACCTTGCAATTCAGTAGATATTGGGTACTTGAGCCCCTTCCGCTTCTTCTGAAAATCTCAGCCTTCGTCCCTCCATTGCAGTGGGTTTTTTTGCAGCCTGGTGAAAAATTGCTCCCTTTCAGAGCTAAGTAAATCCTAATGATTTAAATCCCTCTTTTACATGTGTTTGGGGGCAGGGGGGATGTTTGTTTATTTATTACAGGAGACACTAGCTAGCTGTCTGGCTTCCACTGGCACAGAGAAACGGGATGAGAGACTCTATTCAAAACCAGTATTAGTGGTGCATCGAGGCTGCAGGGAGCAGCCTGCAAATTCAGAAAGTACAGAACTGAAGGTTGCCCAGATTGCCCTTCTCTACTCTTTTTTTTTTTTTTTTTTTTGCATACACCTTCAATGTAATTTTGAATAATTGCATACTTGTTTGATTTGGTTTTCTTTTTTCCTACAAGGCACTGGCTTTGCTTCAGAGCAGGGATTGAGAAGTTTGCACCAAGACTGATCACTGAGGACAAATCTGAGTGTTAAAGAGCTGCTTTGCGTTTCGTTTTGTCTTGTCCCTGAGCCAAACTGTATCTGGGTCGTTCAAGAAAAACGCCTGAATGATCACCAGCAGCATCAATGTTAAGTTCGTTTGATTTTTGCATGTTTCACTTGTCAAGCTTGCATACCTTTACATGGTTTCTCTGGAAAAGCCATGTTTTGATTAGGGATTTTCCCCCAATTTTTTGTTGAAAGCTATTTAATCTTGCAGAAAGCTTTGTTTTTAGCTGCTGACAATTAAGACAGCTAATTAAAAACCACTTCTGGAGTGGGTTTTGACTTACTTTGAGGTGTTACATCTCTGCAAAGAAAGTAGGAGCAGATCCTGCAGGGATCTGCTGGGCACGGCACTGCTCACAGACTATTTTAGTATCCAGCGGTGAGGCTGCCTGTTGCGATGGAAGCACCGCAGCCCTGGCCCCATGGGACTATCACGGCTTTTGTCCGTCTTTGCATCCTGCTGTTCCCGGAGTAGTTGACTACTGAATATGCATACGTTAGCCTTCCCAGGCTGAATTGCTGGGAGCAGATGTAGGGCAAAGAGAGAAAACTAGGGAACAATTTGTCTGCAGGGATTAATACAGACTTGTCGTGTCTCATTTGCGGGTCCCAGGGTTCAGATGAGCTGGTGTTCCCAGACCCCAGCCTCTCGCCACATGGTCCTACATGCAACTACAATGTGCCCTTATAGCCTTAAGGTCCTTTGACTTGTTGCGGGGGATTTAATTCATCTGAGTTGAGTGGACTGTAAGTAAACTCTGTGGGGCTCCTTTCTTCACTGTTGATAGCTTTTTTTTTTTTTCCCCCTTCCTGAAATTACGAGTAACTCAGTGCCACTTTTTTCTTGCCTCTGTCATTTTCTCCTGCAAAAGTCAGTGGACAACCTCTTTGGGTGGAGAAAGCAGCTCTGAGTTCTGAGAAGCCCAGGGCAGTGCTTCATGCCACCTCATGTCTTTGAGGTCGGCTCTCCTTCCTCCTGCCCTTTGGTCCCCAGAAAGGGAACTTTTGCACGTTGCAATTCCCACCAAAGCCTCTTTGCTTCTGCTTTCATTTTAATAATTTCTTTACAGAAATTGTCTTTTCAGAAAAATCTGGAGGAAGTGCCCTGAGTGCACCTATGTATTTTTAAAGAGCTTTTAGCTGATTCTCCTGGTGTGAATGATGAGATTGATTAGGGGAATAAAGACTTGTTAAAACAGAGACGTAAGAGGTCATTCATTACCGTATACCACTGCATACTGCTTGGTTTCCAGCTATTAAGAATACATGAGATACAGAGCTGTTGGAAGTGGACACACAATCCTTACTTTTATACCAACGTAGACTCTAGCCCATGTAATTTAACAGTGTCCCCAAAGTCCTGCTTATATTTTACAGGCTCCCACTTTGAAGCGTGATACTGTCAGCACTCGAGATGCAATGGGCATTAAATTTCAGCACTTGTTAAATTATGAATAATTGTCTCCACACTGCTTGGTTTTGTGTAAGGAAAGAGCCAAGCAAGCTTTCCACATTAGCTGCCAGAGCTCAGTTGTGCCATGCCTGTCGAGTAGCGGAACATGCTCAAGTGCCCCATTGCATTTCCACTGCTTTTTGGGATTTGTAGATATTTATTCCCAGCTAAGGAAGTTTGAGGACTTCAGGGTAACCTGTTGGAAATCTGTGGGAACGTCTCTCAATAAGCAATCTGTGACTGCTTTGGCTTCAGGTAAAATTTAGCATCCAGGCAAGCCTGTAGAGGAATAAAGACATGCTTTCTTTCCTTCTGGAGCACACGGAGCCGGGGCTGGGAGGTGAGGGTGGAACAACGCTGACAGTGTTCCTGGACACCCGACTGCCTCCCTTGCCGTAGTTTTCCACAGCGGCAGTGGGAGTTGAGCAATCTGTAGAGGCAAGGCAAGCCTTTAAAGGAAAATTATGTGCATAGAGAAAAAGAAAATAAGGCAGGGTAGTGGCTCCCAAGCCAGCATCTTTGCTGTGTGTCTTCAGTCAGTCTCCAAGCAACCGGCAACGTAACAAGGACACAATGAGTCAGACTCAAACAGTGCTGTTTCTGCACCTTCATATCGAGGTCTGTATATATTCAGTCTCTATAAGCCCAATCTTAGCTTCCTTATCCGCGCTAATTTATTGAACATGAGGAGCTGGCAGGCGCCTGGCCACCCTGCACACTTGGCGTGGCTCCTCAGCCAGATCTTCAGCTGGAGTGGCTGGCCTGCAGGTCGTCATCCCCACTTCTGCCAGGCCCCTCTGCAGCCATCCTCAAAGCCTACAGCTTATTTCCCGAGGACCCCTTTAATGTTGCAACTTTTCCAAGGCTTTGTGCTGCATCCATTCCTCTTCCTCCTGTAGATTTCCAGCTTGCCTGGGCTTTGAGAGGCGAAGGAGCACAGAGATGGGTAGTGACTCGTCCATGAAAAGAGGTCCCTGAACTGTTGAGTGTGCGCGGGGAGTACAGGCAAGAGATGCACAGTGTGCTTGGATTTATTGGCCCCGTCTTGGCGGCGATGTTGGCAGTACCTGTGCTTGGCACAGGTAAGCGCCTTGCTGAATGCCTGGTCTTGATGCCGGCGCTGCTGCCGCAGACAGCACAGCTCGCTGTTCGGCCGTAGGAAAACACGCTGGGGTAGTTTCATCTATTTTAGGTGCGTCATTGGAACCAGCTCAACACAGATATAATAAAAGCACGCTTTGTAGCAGAGAGGAAACTACTGAAAGAGAATACTGTTGCAAAAAAAGCGTGAAGGAAATTTCCACTGGTCGCAGAAGCCCAGCCAAGTACGGCCTCCGGACGGGCTGGTCAGTCCCCAATACTGTCAGAAGAAGTCAATATTTATGATTCTTTTTTTCTTTACAATCAGGGCACTTTGGAGGTGATTGATAAATGTAAGACATCAGAAGTACAGTTTACATTGGTTTGGGTCTGAAAAATGTTAACGGGCGCATCTGCAGCCACTGACAGGTCCCGAGCTGGATCCTGCAGGGAGGCTGCTGGACATGGGTATCTCCACATCTCCTCAGGCCTGGCGGTTGGCTCGGCCACTGCTAGCCCATGTAGCCTCGGTCCTGTCAAAAAGGTCCAGCAAAAGAGAGCAGGGGGAAAGAAGAAAATCAAAAAGCAGCATTTATTGTTTGCTTCAACTCGTTAGCCCTTTTCTGTTGGCAGTAATTGTGGCGGGCTAATAGCAAAAGCCAACCCAAACCAACAGCACTGTGGAACTCTTAATTTTTAATAAAGATGGCAATCCTAGCGCTTGGGATCCCCGCGGTATTTTTACTGTAAAAAAAAGCTCCTCTTCACAGTGAGTGTTGGCCTTCAGCTAATGAGTGGAACCAAGAAGCCCTGGGGAGAGCCCTCCCCTGCCAGCAGCACGGGAGCACACACTTCATGGCACCCGCTCAAGAGCTTCTTGGTGGAAAAACTGTGCGAAGTCGCGAGTTCCCCTCCCCTTGTGAGGGGAAGCGAGAATACCTTGACAAAACATCAGGATTTTGGCATGGGTAAAACCCAAGGCTGGGCTCTCTACAGGATGCACCGGCCTTACTGTGTTAGGTTTTAATGGGAATTAATCGTCAGGCTCTCACAGCAAATGCAGTGGTATGTGGCTTCTCCTTGCCAATGCTGGGCTGCCGTGATGGTTACAGCATATCACCCCTTCCGAAGAGAAAAGCCCACTTTTTGTCAGGGGTTATAGCAGCCGAGACAGCAACCTTAATTTAGGTAATCTCTAGGTCTGTTCATATTAATATGTCATGTTTTCATCCATCTGGCCAAGATTTGTCATTTTCTTTTCTTGATCGATGCAAACTTTTTTCCCCTCATCTTGGGTGTCAGTTTAAAAAAAGAAAAAAAAAAAAGAAAAAAAAGCTTTTCTGGAAAATACAGATGCCTTTTGAGGAAAACAACAGAAAAGTTTATGTATTAAAATAGAAAACTTTACTTGCTTTAAAACACTCGGCTGTGAGGTTGACTCAAAATAGATTTGTTAATCATACAGTCTTGATCCAAACCAAAATATTACACTTTGTGGATAAAGATTCGCATTTATTTTCTGAATTCTGGTATGTTCTTTTAGTCTGCTGGAAAAAAAAAAAATCACTGTAATTTATTTTACCTTTTCACTACTTCTTTTCCCCTCCCTCTTTTTTTTCATTCACCTTTAGTCGCCACGATCCATAAAAATAACCTTAATTCTCTTCTGCTCTGGATAAACCAGTAGCTATTATAAACTAGAAGAAAAAGCCCCTTTCATATTGTTGATATTGGATGTTTGTTTAATTTCAGTAGGGCTTTCTAAAGGTGTAATGCAAGTAGAGTTTATTACTATTTGAGTCTTTAATTGCTGTAGTAATATTTTTTTACAGCTCCTTATTTTTATGTTTAAGGGTCCCCAGACACTTTGATTTATTGGCATTGGTGAATGATTGATAAATGATTGAGGTCAAATAGGAAAACTGAAGGCATTGTATGAAATAGAAATGGTGCCAGAATGACCATGCAGGACCTACCAGTATATTTAATGTGATGCATACTCTGCAGCTGCTACAAGCTACAGCCAAAGCTACCACAAATATCAACTGTTCCCTGGGAAGGTACTAAAAAATGTAATAACAATAAGAGTGGGGTTTTTTCCATGCTAATCAGGAGAAGCGTGGTTTGTTCTGTTGCAGTCTAGCTTTTCATTTCAGTGTCTCAGGGTGCTTATTTCTGGAATACGACAACCACAAAAAAAGACAAAAGGTTACAGACAGCGTTTTTACAGGCGCCTAAAGCAGTTAGGCACCTAATTTCTGTGATGTTTCGATGGGAGTTGGTTATTTTTGTCTCTTACACTCCTTTGGAATAGTAAACAAGGGTTTCTGTTTCAGGCTTGTTGAGCACACACAGCTTCCTCTGCCATCGGTCACTATTCTGCTTACAGACAGATTTTGGGCTCAGGTGCCTGGCAAAACCTGTATTTTTATATTACTGGTATTTTTAACCTAATTTCCGAACAGTTTACGCTTAGCAGAGTAAGAAGTAATGGGTATTCATTTCTGGGTGAACGCAGAAGACACTTTGTTGGACAAAACGCTTCTGCTGGTAGCACTCTCCATATATAAGACAGCACACGCTAAGTCACTTCTGGTTGCTTTTCTTTCTTGACATCTTATAATATATTGAAAAGTTGGTGCTTTAGGAGGAAAAGCCCAGGGATAAGTGCACGATCCTTGTGTTGGAGAGGGAATGGTCAAACGCTGCAGAAGCTGGACACTGAGCATTTATTGTTAACTTTTCATGTGCCCTTGGCTTGTTACTTAATTGCGAACTTTTAAAGCTCCTGGTATCTTTCCCCTCCAGTGTACGTTTAGGTAGGCAATAGCTCCCTGGACAGGTGGTGGGTGCTCCTGTGGGACTGAGCCCTGGCTGGGAAGCCCATGCACCGGCGTAGTGCAGAGCCAGCCCTGACGGCTTTGCTTTCATGGCAGCATTTCGTGGAGACGTGCGGGTAACTGGGAACAGGCTGTCCCCAACCAACGCTTCCATCCGATCGATGAGCGAATCTGATTCAGGGCAGGGAAATCGGGACTACCTGCTTCAGTGGGGGTTCCCCATTAAACCGAACGAAGCATGACACAGACCTGCACCCTGACAGGCGCCAGCTGACTTCAGCTGGGATCTGGAGCACTCCCAGCTACGACATATGTTCGCAATCAAAAAGTCATTAAAAATTCACATTGACAAGTTACTCAGCTTGGAGCCCGCCTGTGAAACTGTGCACTCCAGCCGATGCAGTAGCTCAGGCTCAGTGTTCCTGGTAATCTCTCCTAATCCTATGAATCTGCAAGAGCTGGGAGAAGGGTACTTGCTGTGGGTGGATTTTCATTTTCTTAATCTTTAGGGAACGATTTCCCTTCCATGAGGCTTGGCGCAGATGTCTTCTGAAGGGCTTAGCTCTGAACATCATCTTTCTTGGCACGTGTTCTGATGAAACTTGGTGGAGAAAAAAAGAGTAATTAATTTTGTCCCTATGTTAATCATGTGGGCCAATGCAATCATCTGGTTTGGACTTTGATTTTGGTTGATAAATATAAAGGTCATTAAAAGGGTGTGTGTGAGCCCCCCCACCTTGGGATGCAGTCACAGGAAATCCAGAGGAAGCAGGTTATCCGTGGACACCTTAGAAATGAAGTGAGGTGCACGGTAACACGCGATGAGTTAGATCAAAACAAGTTTATTACAGGTTTATACAGCACTCTGGCAATGAAAAATAATTTGATACTGAAAAAGCAACAAATTAGAGGTTGCTGTAATTTGCTGTTGGCAACCACACTTGCATGCGGGTGCGGCATGATTGACAGGAGCTGCAGGGTTTCCAGGAACTCCGGTGCCACTTGAAAGCACGGTGGGCTTCACCCTCCTCTGCGGGAGCTCGGCATTTCCCATTAAATATTTCTCTTGGTCCTCCTTTTCTCTTACAGCACATGTCACCAGAGCCTGCTTCCCGAGGGACTGGGCTCTCTCTCTGGTGGTCTCCCTTAACAAGTCATTAGGACTTCCTTTCTGGTTTCCTACACAGCGACTTCAACTGAAGGTGGAGATGTAACTGAAGTTGGTGCTGTCCTACTTACCAAAATGTCTGTGCCACCCTTCTGTTATAACCCTTCCAAAGGTGCAGACAGCCCTTGAAGGAAGGAAGCAGAGGAGGAAAGTGGGAGAAGATGATAAAGAAGTCCACTTTTATTGCATCCAAGGGAGAAATCCAGCCTTGGAGCAATTACTTAAGAAACCAAATTCTGTGGTATGACAGTTTTTGAAAAAGTGAAAATCATTAAGTAGTCAATCCTTGCTCGGAGTCAAGCTTTGGATAAATTAGCAACTCTTCAAGGCACAATTTTGTTAATCGCTGACAATTACATACTTTGTTTTTACATTAGGCCAGCTGTGCTGAAAGTTCCTGTGCCTCCGGTGCATTTTCCATTTTTTAATGGGCTTGGTATTAAACCTCAACAATCAGGAGCTTGTTTTTATACTGGAAAAAGTTCCGCGTGTGATCCTTAAAATTAGCTGGGTAATTTTAGCTCCTCAGTATTATTTGCAGTTTTGTTTGTTTGTTTATGAATCCCTTCTTCCTTCATTTTGGTTATTCAAGAACAGTCGTTTTGACTTTGAGGTTATTTTTATGTGACAAACACTTACTTGATTCCAGAAAGAGATGCTTCCTTCTAGTTTGGATTAATGCAGGTCTGAAAAACTTGACTGCATGCTTTTGGAATATTAAATGGTTTGATAAGGTGTGAAAATATGTTTTTTATGTTTGTTTGCAGATCAGTTAAATGCAATGTAAACCCATTTCTGAGTTTATTTACTCTCATGCATTCGTTCCGGCATGCAGACTAACCTCACTTTTGGGATGTGGAACAAGGACAGACACAGGACTGTGTAAATGAAATGGGTGTGTTTGCCACAGCTGAACATGCGGTTCCCAGAGTTCAGGACGTGTCAAAATATGCAGTAAAAACACTGATGGCCTGTGCCAGGCAGACAGTGCCTCTGAAGGGTGGGGCTCCGAAATGCCCGTATAGCATTTAGATTTCTTTCCTTTATTTTTCCTCTTTAGAAAGGGGAATCTGCAGAAAAGGACAACCCTCTCCTTTTAATTAAAGAGAAGACGTGCAGCAGCTGAGGCACCGTGGCTGTAAGGTGAAGGTTGCCCTCAGGGGAAAACTGGATAATAACCAACTCAAAGCATCGATACTGGGCTCTGCGGGAGTAAAACAGGCAGAGAGGTCCTCAGCACCACTTAATGTCAATCCCATAGTGACCAAGCAATGACTTGTGGCATCCACATCCCAAGAGGACTGAAGTCCAGGCGTGCTGGGCTGTTGCTTGGACCTCAGTGAACCTCACTTGAATCTGGTCAGCATGTCTTTGTTTCAGGAGGTGTGAAAAGTGTGGGTAATTCCCCAAAGTACTGCAGTATTCAGGTCCAGGTAAGGGCATCCAGGGCCAATCCCAGCCCATCTTGGTAATGGGAAGTTGACCGAGGCTGGTGATGGTTGGACTGACTCATCCTTTGGAGCGGTCACCGGCAGAGATGTGGTGACCTGTATGAAGTGAGTTTGGATGCCAGTTCTTATTACAACCGTGTGAGGTGCAGGCTGGCATCTTTACCAGCTCAGCAAGAACAGAGCTTGCAGGGTGTCCTGGTTTCAGCTGGGTCAGAGTTAGTTCTTTTTAGCAGCTACAAGAGCTCACTGTTTTGGTTTTAGTCTGGGATTTGTTATGAGAAGAATGTTGATAGCGCACTGATGTTTATAGTTGATGTTGAGACCTCAAGGACTTTTCAGCTTCCCGTATTCTTGCCAGTGTGCAGGAGCACAACAGGCGGAGGGGCCAGCACAGCCGGGACAGAGAGTCACAGCTCCCCTTGTGGTTTGAACTTAGATTTAGGATTGAGGGCTAAATTGGCCAATGGAGTATTCCATATCACGCAGCATCATGCCCAGTATAAAAACAAGGGCTGACCAGAAAGAAGGGCCTTTACTCTTCCGGGGGCTCTCACTCTCGGACTCTCTGAGTGCTCTCTCTCTCTCTTTGGGCCTCTCACTCATCTGGGATCGCAGTGTTGGGACTTATCTGATTCAGGATCGTTAGTCTGGGACAGGATTGGCCTTGCTCACTGAGTGGTGAGCAGTTACACTGTACATCACTTGTTTGTATATATTATTATCTCAACCCATGGGTCTCTTTCCCTTTTTCCCTTTAATTCTCTTCCCTGTCCCCTGCGGGGGGGAGGGTGAGGGAGCAGCTGCGTAGCCTTTAGTTGCCGACTGGGCTAAGCCACGACACTGGGGTCAGTTAATATCTTCTGACAGTGGCAGAGGAGAGCAGGGAAGCGCGCTGCCATGCTTTCTGTCCCTGCCTTCTTACCCCAGCAGCTCTCTCAGACCTCGAATACACGCAGGCGTTAAAATAAGTGCCCTCTTGAGAGAAGGGCTGACTGTATGGCAGCAGTGAAGCTTTACTCCTCAACTGAATAACTCTTCTTTTTTTTTAATACCCAGTGCAGGAAGTTGGTGCTCTTGTATCTGAGTAACACATTTACGGTTTTCTGAGACCCTCCATAAAATGAAACCTGCTGTGGATCTGGTCCAAAGCTCATTTGAGTGAATCACATGGACTCCCATGGATTTGGCAGAGTTTATGAATCAAGCCCTATAGCTTTCAGTATATTGCAAACAGAAAACACTGTGTTACTATTTTTGGTGAGTCACTTGCTCTTAGATAGCTCTTAATGGGTGAGCAGCGCCTTCAGTCAGCACTTTTCTCCGGGGAATTGCCTCTCTGCCCCTTCAGAAAAGCAACTTCTGTTCTCTGGAGCAGATTTTCTTTTTTTTTTGTAATTTCCATAGTTAACCATTTAGTAGAGAAACTCTAGTAACTTTTTCTCTATCCTCGCCCCAGTCCTTGTTGTCTTATGTGGCAAATCTCTACCATGTGATGAAATCCAGAAGAGTGAACATGTGTTTGAGCGTGTGTGCAAGAGAGAGAAAGATGACCTCTCTTTTGGCTTATCAGTGTGGCAGGTGGCCTACTATTAGTTCTTCAGTTAAAGCACTAAATCATCTTAATAATTGCAATCTGAAATTTTGTTCATGGTGCATCTGTTAAATCACTCCTTTAATCTCTTTTACTTCCACCAAGTAATTCAGCCAAGAAAAATTTGTGCAACTTCTTTCTCTATACTTGTCTTCACCGGTTTAATTCTAGTATATTTTAAATTCACATATTTTACACATCGCCCCAGTATAGTTTTCAAATCCTCTACTCGTTTTTAATTTGCACTGTAGTTGTGCATCAGGTCTCTGATCTAAGTGGAATATGGCTTTACTTTGATTTTCCCTTTGCTAAATACTGTTGTTAAATTACAGACCTGAACTGAAACCTGGTAGAATTAACAGGGGGTTTTTTTCTGGCTTAACTGAACCTTGGAGATTCCACTCTACTTCTAGGGGTCTGCATGCAGTCAGTGCTGAGTTTTTCTTGAGTTTCATGTTAACTTAAACTTAACTGATGCTAACAAAAGCTTTATTCTGCTGACTCCAGTTTATATTTGAGACTGTATGGATATCTGCAAGGGAAAAAGCTTCTACGTACACAAGATTCATGCTTTAACTATCCTGCTTCGACTATTCCCTGGGATATTCCTTCAGGCCTTTCTGGCATAGTGTCATCCTGAATTGCTGACACACTCCATAAAATTATGGTCAGATCAGGGAGTCCTACCCCCAGGTCCCTGTGGAGAAGTCTGACCCCTCTCCTCCTCCAGCAGGAATGTTGCCAGAGCTCTGCAAGGAAAATCCATTCCCACTCTATAGAAGAAGAAAAAAAGTGCTTGTCCCTTCATAGTATTTTTAGATACGCTTTAAAACCTGTCGGTTGATTAGGTGTAGATTACCTCTTACCTTGTGCTTCTACAGCTCCTGGCTCAGTGAGACCTTGATGAAGTTTTGGGGCATCATGAGCGTCATGAATCTTGATGTCTTTCCTGAATCATGGAATATAATTTTTAAAATCAGATAGCTTTACAAATAGCCAGAGTGTAAAGAGGCTGAGAGTTGTTTTCTTGATGCCATCCCTTTGTTCCTTTTGCATGCTGGTCTTTATTTGCTCTTCAGTAGCATCTGTGTGCCACAGGTCTGGGCCATCATCCTGGATCCTGTGCATAATTATACAGAACAAAAAAATTGTTCTGGCCTAGAAAAGAGAATCATTTTTATATGATCTTACTTGGTATTTCCAACAATTTGCGTTTTTTAGTTGGTTTGGGTTTTTTTCCTTTCTAAAATGACAATGAGTTTCTGATTTTGTTTTGGAAGGGCTTTCCTCCTCTTTTTCAGCACGGAGTATGTCTCTTGAGCTACTCTCTCTACTCTATCCGTTTCCTCATTTAAACTATTGAACTGAGAAGTTATTGCTTCATATTTGCATTCTGGAAATGTCACTGGAGCCTGCAAGGCATTAGATTTTGTGAGGATTTGTTCAAATGTTTATCACTGACAACTGCTCTAAGGGGATCGGAGTTTTAGCTGCTGCTGGCAAGGGAGATGCTGACAGGCTGCCCGAGTCCACTGGAGGCTGCAGATTGAAAACGTCCTGTGCTACCTTTGCATTTGGGTTTTGGCATGCTTACACCTGATAAAGCAGACCCCAACCAGTGAATATTTGCATTCTTCAAGCTCTACATCCTTCCTTTTGTGTCAGCGGCACGGTTGGAGGCACGCCACCTCATGAACGGTCTTAACGTGCGACTTCTTTGTTAGAGGAGAAGCATTACCTGTGGTAGGCGGCATGTTTGTGCTGAAGGATCCTTTAGTGCAACAGCCGTGGAGCGAGGCAGGCGGCCAGGTCTCGCCTCGCACGAGACACTGCTGTTCGGCAACCTGATAACAGGACAGATTGGGGCTCTTCTCCTCTCTGCTCACCTGGGCACCTTGGTCATCTCTGCACCTCAGTGCCCTCACCAGTTCAGTGTGGATAGTGGTATCTACTCATATTGGTGAGGCTTTTTGAGAACGAACAATGGGTTCGCAAAGCACCGTGAATAATGGGAATGTTTGGGTAGATGCTACTTTTATGACCTCTAATGATCTAAACAATGGTTCTCTGTGAGCACAAAACACTGTCATCATGTAAGCCTTGATGTGAACTTTCCAACATGTTGTCAGACTGGATATGCTAAGTACCATTCCCTCACTTTTTAGCTTTCAAAGACAGCTTCCTTGTCATTGTTGCCCATCAGGAATACCTGGGGACTGAGTAAAGCACCCACTGGATTCTTAATCAGCCAGTAGCAATAACGCTATTTTTCTTTTATATGGCATCATAATGCCAGGAGCTGAACAAAGCACTCCTGCTGTTAATAACACTTAATAAACCCCGTGGGACAGATGATAATTATTGTACTCACGTAAAGGCAGAGAGGTGGAGTTTCAGAAGGGTTTGGTGACTGTGCGTTGTCACACTCGGCTATTAAATC
The DNA here is from genome assembly GCF_009769465.1 of Tauraco erythrolophus. Lineage (NCBI taxonomy): Eukaryota > Metazoa > Chordata > Aves > Musophagiformes > Musophagidae > Tauraco > Tauraco erythrolophus. The sequence goes on along the minus strand of NC_141468.1, from coordinate 64,003,982 downwards.
CCATATCTTCTGGCATCCTATCCTGATTTCCAGCAACAGACATCCCGTTCAATCCCCCACATGGAAGAAGCCAAAAAGCAAGCTGCTATTCTGACGGGCTTTTCAAAAATACAGATTTGGGGCTCTATCTTTGTTAGTCATGATCCTGTCCCTAGTGCCTCCCTTGGAGTTGGGGGCTCCAGCGTGAGGAGGACTGCTTCTCCACTTAGGGGATCGTTGGCCCAAAGGGTTTCCAGATGCTACTATCTGCTCCTAAAGATCTTTTTGATAACTGGTTACAGTGTAAAGCAGGGAAAATGGAACCATCAGAGAAATGATGCTTAAAACTGCTCTTTGGAAAAGCGCAGCAATCTGGTCCTTCTGGTTTCATGTGGATTGGCATGGTAACAAGCATCATTTCTCCCTTTACTACCTCCGTCTCCCCCCACCTTAAACTTTATGTCTGCTATAAAATGTTGTTTGAGAGATGCTGTCACATCCCTGGCATGATACATTGCAGTAGTAACACAATAGGGATTGTAAGTGTCTGGAGCGCGGGAGAGATCTCGGAAGCAAATCCAGAGGTGAAACCGATGTAAGATTTATTTTGCTCCCATGCTTGCTTGCTGTCTGGAAGAAGGCTCTGCTGCAGCACCACTGAATCACTCCTTATAGCCAAGTTTTATATTAATAGCTGGCTTGAGTCAAGCTTAGCACAAGCAAGCACTTTATTTCCTTCTGTCTGAGATACACATTAACCTTGTTCTTCTTTCGTATTATAGGGTCAGCCCCCATTTATCCAAACAGCCCAGAAGCTCCACTCTGGAGGCCAGGACTGCGGCAAGCCCTTGCACCCCTTCCCTGACCTGTACTGCTGCAATCTCTTTGCTGCCATCTCTTTGCTGCCAGCTGCTGCACAAGGTCGTTTTGCCCATGTGTGCTGAAGGGACATCTCTCCATTGATGGAAGCTGGAGGTTGCGATTGTCTCCTGTTTTTTCAGAGGGAACTGTTGGCTGATGGGGCTTTTGCCTCTACTGGCATCCAGAGGCATGGCAAGAGGGAGAGGCTGTCTCCCCTCAAATTCATCCTCGGCCCAGCTCCATCCTCAGGTGCCACTGTGGCATGAGGAAGGTCGAGGTGCATTTTCTCTTATCTAGTGTCGTATCTTGTGTGCTGGGTACAGTCTTTCAAAGGATGATAACAGGAAGGTGCTTTTGCCTCTGCTGAGGCTCTCTGGGGGTGATGGAAAATATGTAGTTGTCACTTGCTCCCTTAAAGTTTTAGTGCAGTCCCCAAGGGCCACATTTCCCAACCATCATTGGCTCCCAAATGATAAAAAACTAACGAATTGCATGATTTGAAACCAGAACACCTAAAGATGGGTTTGCTTTTATTTCCTGTTTAGTTTTTAAGTCTGAGGACGTGCTTTTTACATCTATGTGACTGCAAGCATCAGGGAAGTGTCCTGTTTTTCCCCACCTTGGGTGACTGGTGAGAGCCTCATTTAGGTATGTCAGCTAGGTAGGTATGTCAGCTAGGTAGCCTGATCTCTTCTCCCAGCCACTACAGCTGTAAGAACATACTGGTATTATGAAACTTGCTATATAGACAAAGCAGCCGGCAGCAAGGCATTCAGATCTTGAGTCTTCAAAATGCAGTCTGTGTTTGAAAAACTGAAATCAATTCAAAACAAAATTTTCTTGAACTTCAAGAGTACATATAAACTGGCTCTGACCGAACCACTGGTCCTTTGTAAATTGAATTCTTGGAGGTTCACAGAGCTCTAAAGGCTGGCTTACAACCAGTACATCTCTCATGCACAATCCAACTTTGACAAAACCAGTACATTTGTAAAAGCTAGTTAGGATTTGTGTTTTTTTTCTCCTATTCTTATTTTTATCTGGATTGGCTGCAGGAAAGAGTGACCATTTTGAAATGGATGAAAGTCTGAGTAATTCCTAAGATACCAAGGACAATCTGCAAACATCAATTAAATCAATGAAGCAACACACATTGTGCCCAATGCACAGGGAAGTCGACAACAAGTTTTGCTCACCCAGACCTCAGTGATAGGATTTTACCAGTGCAAATGGAAGCCTCCACAGACGGAGAATGTGCAGACGTAGCTCTATCAGCCCATTAATAGGCTGCAAACTATTTTGCAGCGGGACGTTGGAGGATGACTGCTCCACTGCTCTGCAAGAGGGCTTGAAGCTAAACTCTCCAGAGCAGTGTTTGGCTGGTCATTTGGATTGAAACAAATGACACATTGAAATTACCCCTCCCCACTCCTGCGAGATTTCAGGCAGTCTTGCTTTTATTTTGTTTGTTTGTTTATTCATGTATTTAAAAGAGGAAGGTATTTCAGTGCTCATGAAAAGCCAGTACCCAGCAGGACTGAGAACAGCCTGAAACGATGCTGGCAAGCAACGGGCATTTCCTTCACCCCGCCAAAGCACCCCAGGCTTTCCTGACAATAGTCCCATTCCTCTCCCGTGCCCCTCCAGAGCAATGATTGAAAATTGCACCTCTGTGTTGATTTCTTGTTGTTGTTTTTTAAATATATACCATGTACGTGTTTTAGTCTTTATTAGCCACCATTAAAAAGTAAATGAAACAAGAAACACAAATGAAGCTTTTATTTCAAGCAGAGCTGGGTTAAACAAATGATCAGTCCTTCAGCTGGAGGAGTGAATATAGTGGTTACAAAAAGCAGACCAGAAAACATACAGAACTGCTTTAGAAAAATAATTAAAAAAAAAGCCAGAGACAGTGGGGAAACAAAAGAGTTATTCAGTTGATCAAGTGATAGATGCAAACGAAGGGGACAAGAGGTGCAAGACCTTGTGTTGAACAGCATTTCATTTTAAATACCCCAGCTTAAGCCTGTTCATTGGAAGGGAGTTTATATTGAAAAAGGCAGGATTTATTACTATGCCTATCAGCAGTGACAGGGCATAAAGAGCAGCAGTGTTTGATCAGGCTTTCACAGATAATGTAATGTTTCCACTAGGGATTAAGCATAAAACTTTTCTAGGTTTTGTAATGCAGAGAAGGGGGAGACTTGTAACTAACAATAGTTTAGTAGACGTTTACAGCTCAAAACAGCACACTAAAAAGATACACAACAGTCTTACTGCTTTGTAGAGGTAAGGCAAAACCCCCATCTGTGCACAGATCTGTAGGAACTGTGCCAATGTGCAGCAGGCCAGGACACGGGGCTGTAATAATTTTTAAAGCTTAAAAGACAACTGTAAATGTTTATTTGAAAACCATAGCAATGGTATTATTAGTATGACTCCATAGTTTGTATTAGTGTGCCCAAATGAAGACGAGGGCATACACCATACCCATTCAGGATGAGGAACTGTCTCTCCAATGGATTATGTACGCTAGAGGCTGCTCAGAGCCTGCACAAAGGAACCATGTTAGGAGCAGCAGGGTGAAGGGATTTCTTGAGATATCCAAGCTAGCTCTGAAAGGGCTTAATGAAGTCCAGGAGTCATGTTATGACATGCAAGATAATGAAGATTTTTGCACAAGTATTGTTGTTTTTAGTGTCCAGGTTGCCAGTACAGGCATCTCTGCAGGGTATTATGTTGTATTATGGAGAGGCCATAATGTCTCTCCTGGAGACGGAGACATGCTGGGGGACGCAGCCTTTCTAAAACTGGATTTGGATATCCACAGTCATCCCTCCCTGCACTGGGAATCTCGGCCCTTAGGAGCCACACGGTTTGCTGTGGGAGTTTCTGTTCAAGTACAGGAGGATGCGCAGAGCATCTTCTCCTTCTGCCCTGACTATCACAAGACACAAAATATGTATCAATATCATGATTTTAGATCTATAAGGGAACAGCAGGAGCCACAACATGGTGACTGCAGAAGAGCCTCCACCTCAAACATGGATGGTAACATCCAGCTGCAGTAGTTCAGAGAAGAGATGTGAGGACCGAGGAAGAAATGCCAGGACAACCTTACTGCTTTGCATTTTTTTTTTTTTTCCATGATTGCTAAGTTAAGCTTTCTAAGTTCAATGCTAAATTATTTGAGCTGGCATTTGACTTCCCACTGAAGTATTTTTAAATAATTTTTTTGGCTAATCAAAATCATACGCTAAAAAAAAAAAAGAAAAAAGCTAAAATATACCATAAGGTCTGGAGAATAGAATGGCAGACCAAAATAGAGTGAAATCCAACAAACTGCATTTAGGCTTGGTTTTAGGCATGTAAAAAATAATGCTGACTTCAGCTGAGCTGTTGTCATGATGACAGCTAGCTCACACTGGGGCTTAACGATTTTGTCATCCCGATAGAGAGAGAAGAGATCCCAAAGGTGAATGTGTCTGGTGACAGTAAAGAAGCTAAACGTTTTCTGCTCCAGAGTGGAGTTTTCTGCTCCAGAGTGGAGTCAGAATTGTGCAATAGGCATATATAAAAATTAGGGCAAAATTTTGCCCCAAAAGAAGTTGTTAGCAACCTTTACAATTACGAGGTACAAGTTATGTTTCTTTAGAAGACTCAACTTGCATTTCTCTTTGTCTTTTGAAATAAGGTGCAGACTATTTATTTTCTAGTCTAAAAAAGACCAGTGTATTTCCCTAGGTATGTCCCTACTTTCCTCTCTAAAGAGTTCCATTTATAGTTTTTGAAATATTGGCAAGTATGCAGAAGATGTAGACTGTGCTATTGCAAAACCCAGCACATGTCATCACCAAGCAATTGCCATACAGGAACCTTAAATTAGAATTATAACTGGCTTGGTAGTAGTTGAGCTGAATACTTGATTTCTTCAACTGGTTGGCCAGTCCAACAAAATAGCAGAAAATATAGCTGAGGTGAACAAAAGAAAGGGGTTTCCCAACTGAAATGAAATCCAAAATGAAGGGGTTTTAATTATTTTTTGTTCCTCAGCCTAAGCTGAATGATTTTTCACGGAATAGAAAAATAATTTTTTGCATGTTAGTTTTCTTTCTTCCACCAGTGACTTTAAAATGTCTTTATTGGTTAAACATTTTGACTTCTTACCCACTAAAAGTTTGCCCTTTTTGATTGAAATATTTTGTTGAATTTGTGGACAGATTTGTTTGGCATGAGGTATGTTTTTAAGGAAAAAGAATTGCCACAGGAAATTTGCCCTAGTCACTAGCATTTCTACAGTCTTTTCTGCTTCCCTGGACACTAGTTACTTGTTTCCACTTTACTTTGTTTTCTTTAGGGAGAAGATGGAGGTGATGCAGGTGATGCAACTCTTTCTTAATACACTAATTGCCATTTTAAGCAATGAGCAAAATCATTTTGTGTGTCACTGTATTCAGGTGCTTATATTTGCTGGACTGGCTGGGTCCTGGCATTAGGTTTGAGACCCACTGTCTATAAAATCAGGCCAAGTTTTGATCAGATCATCTTAGGGTGGTTAAGATTTCCAACCTGTGCTATCATATGGTGAACTTGCAATACTTTAGGCATTTATTTATTTATTTAGATTGGAAAGTAGCATGGCAGTGTATCCCCATCACCAACAGAAAAAATTGATACTTTGATAAGCTGGTGTTTCAATGAGTTGTTCTATGTTGTGCAGGCTACACATGAAGAAGGAGGGAGTTTGTGCAGGTACATTATAGCTGCTGTTAGAAAAGGTAATTTCTAGAAATGCTTTTTTGTTACAGCTTCCACACCTTGAGAGCAGAATGAGGCCATTCAATTTAACATGAAAATAAAACCTAACAAGAGATGCTCTAAGTATGAAAGCGTGGCAGGTGAAAGAACAGTTCGGGAGCAGTGACATTATCCTAGTTTCTTGCTTTACCACAGCTTGCCTAGACATAATTGAGTCTGAAAAGTGCTTGTTTTTCTTCTTCTAAAATACAAAATGTCTTAACAGAAACGGAGGACAGAATTTTTGTGAGAAATGTTGTCCTGTTTTCAGTGCTGGCCCAATGTAGATCTATTGTTTTGTGTCAGACAGAGACTTGGGCTATTTCATTAGCTATTTGGTCAATAAATAGTTTTGGTGTGAAGAATGTGTGACATTATATAGCCTACACTTTGAAGAAATGTTTTAGCTATTCAGAAAGCAGCAGATACTTTATTCTTTGACTTCTTAATAGCACTCCATAATCTGTTGAAGTTCCGCTCCTTCACTTGTGCTTATGGTTATTTAAGAAAATCAAGCTTTATGCAATTTGATATAAAACCTGTGCCAGGGTAATAGGTGGATAATTCACTGGTGTTTTAAATTTGAGTGCAAAACTAGTATTTTCCAGACTCTGATTTCCATGAGTTAGGCGCCTGGTATCTTGAGACTGAGGCGGTGAGCAATGGGTGACATTATTACGAAGGGCTTGATAAGAGCTCTGGGGCTGGGATGAGGCGAGAAGCTTGGGAGCACTCCCAAATCCCGCCCAGGGATGGCTGCCGGGAGGGCAGCTGCCAGAATGGCCAGCGCACGAGGACAGCATCTTTGCCAAGGAAATGCACTCAACACAGCTCAGAGGGGTGGAGGGGGAGGGAGGGTGAAGGAAACCATGGGACTTGGGAACTGTTTTCAGACCCCAAAAGCAGACCGTAGTTTCAGACAATAATATTATTCGGCAGCGTGAATAGGAAATTATTCCTGCCTTTGTAGAGATCCGCGTCCCGGCTGCTCGTGGTGCTGTGTGGCAGAACCATTGATGTTTGGCCATTTACTTAACCTGTTCACTGACCGTCTTGTTTCATGACAAACCTGCACACACCACTGCCTGGATGTCTCTGTTTGCTTGTCTTGTAGCAGTGCTTTGTTGTCATCCTGGCTGTGTGATCACACACCTCCCAAACTGTTTCTCAACCCCTCAGATCTTAGAAACCTGAGGTTTTGCTGTAATGTAGAGATTTTATTGGCATTTTATGTGGGAATGGAGGGTTATACTGAAATAGTTGTACCAATTCAACATCTCATGTGAATGCAGTTACGCTCAGTAGGGGCAGGATCTATTTAACTTTATAGCAGTAGGAGCAGAGGGCTCGTTAGGATCTCGTATCTGCATGTCCATAATCAGCTTCTGCTTGTAGGCTGCCTGATTAGGCATGATCTTGAGTCGTTACTGTTTCCATTTAGTGCTTCTGAATTGAAGCTCCACGGACATGTGCGGCAAATCTCAGTCCTGTGTATTCACTGGATAAATATGTATTTACTCTCTCCAAATGCAGAATATGATGTGCCGGGGGCACTTAGCGGCACTTGCTCCACAGATGGCTTTCCCAATGCTCCTGTCCATCTACAGTGGCATGGAGCAGCCCCTGGGACAGGCTGGTTGCCGTGTGGTTGCACTGATGGCACAACCTATGCAGGAGCATCCCAGCAAGAGAGGTACCTGCCTCTCTGAGCGTCAGCTGCCCTGCTGGCTTGGAGCAATGGGGAAAAGACTGAGATTTGGGAAGCTGCCAGGAATGGATGAGACACAGGCAAAGGAGGCTGCTGCGACCACCAGCTCTAACCTTGGAGAAAGCTGAGTCTTCAGCCTCCTGCAACTGTCCTCACTTTTCCCCCTTCCTCATCCTCATCCCATTTTCCCATGTGCTGAAAATGTATTTGTTCCTCTTGCCTTTACCAGTGGTTGTTGGGGGATTGAGGCTGGTATTTTGTTTTTAATTCCTCCAGGAGCTCCGTCCTCATTGATACTTGCCAGGTCTGAGCTGTTAAAGCGGAGACGTTTTGAGCTGAGTGCAGAAATGTCTGTGGGGGGAAAACCAGAGCTGGTTGGTTTTGCTTTAAAAATAAAATAAAGGTCCCGCTAAAATTCACCCATGGGCCAAGGAACAAACATGATAAATTGCAGCCCAGAGGGTAATTCTTTTGGAAAGGTAAAATCATCTAAAAATAGCACCTTAGAATGAAAGTGCTTCATTGACAATAACTACAGTGTTGCTACGGTGATGCTGGAAAAAAATGATCGTTGATACTTAGACTGCCACAGGACTGCTCCCCCGCCCTCCCATGGCATGAATCAACTGCTAGTATTAAAATTACAGACAAATTTTGTGTTATATTTCAATTTTTTTTCCTTGACTGAATGCTTTTCTGTTCTATTGCAATGTCCCACAGATAAATGAAACACCATCAGGGAACGGCATTGAAACAAAGTGTATTGGTCAGCTCAGTGTGATCTATCTGCATTTTGTCTCAGTTGCAACTCGCTGCTGTTTCTTTTTATCAAAGCGGTTTGCTTCAAGAGCAGGGAGCCTGCGGTCAGAATGAGACCCAAAGATAATAGCTTGATGGGACTGCTCACAGTTGGGGTTTTTTGGGGGTTTTTTTTTGCCTGTAGCAAGTAAAAGACATAGCACTGGTGAAATCCAGAGCCTTTGTTTCAACAAGTTTCAAGTTAAACACCTCCCAAGGTACACGCTATCCTGCTTTGTGAGGATTATGAGAGATGAGAAAGTTGAAACTCCCAATTTCTTTTAAGAAAACATAGTTTGGCAATAAGGAGTTTTGCTTTCAGTGTACATACCAACAACAGAAAAGCTGGGTAATACCCTTTTGATACACTCAACCTATTCAGGCCCAATTTGGGGGATTTGAAATGCAACACAGCTTCAAAACATTTGTGGCTCTGCAGAGACTATATTTGCAGGCAAGTAAAGCTTCACGATCTTTTGTGTAGCAGCTGAAACCTACTTAACCGTCTGCCTTAGGTAAAACTGGTAAATGGCTCTGTTTATACAGCAGCTGCATCTCAAATGTGAGCCATACAGCTGGCGGCAGACCAGTTGCCATGTAGATGATATTTTAATTTCCCTATCAAATGCTGTCTGTAATTTGTGGGGCTTTCCTTAGACAAGTGAAGCGATAAAACACACAGCGAGTACTGTATGATATTTTCTGCCTTCCTTGAAGAGCCCGGAGTATGCCGGTTACACTGTAGACAATGTTGTATGAATGTAAAAGAAAAATATATCCATGTGTTCTTAAAATTAAGTTTAATTTCTAGCTGCATATAGAGCCTTTGACTTTCTCCGTGTTGATGTTGGGCTAGAGCCATCAGTATGCAAAATGCTTCTATATGGCACCCACCATTAGCTAAAGAAGAACACAGCATCGAAGTCAGTCTCATGGGTTCAAAAAATTATATGATTAGCCTTCCAGAGGATTTGTAGCCCTCTGAAACTAGGAATTAAATTTTATGAAGAATAATTTTAAGAGCGGTTGATTGGCAGTGTGGGAAGATAGAGTGTTAGATGGCAAAAGAGCATGGTTTTATTAGCTGACTTTCTCTGTCTTCTCTCCAGGACAATTATTGGGCCAAATTGCATTGAATTCAGAGGAGATGGAAGCACTGGAGGCTTTGTCATGTTACATAATCTTTTAAACAGTGACTCAAACTCTGGTTTTGCTAGCTGGAAGGTTTAGCGCTCTCCTTTGTAGTTGGTATTCCAATGGTGAGAAAGAATAAGGAAATACAGGAAAGTGAGGCGAGGTTTAGTTTTTCATGCTGTACGCGGGAAGATAATGATGGGTTCTTATCGTGATGAGGCACTGAGTGAAAGGATTCAATTCACAAGAGCTTCATAGAAAACTTAGAAAGAATTTCATAATGCTTTCCTCCACATGTTTATATATAGCGTATTGCTTTTGTTCGGCTTCGCACAGTGTTCGGGTATGAAAGGCTGTGTTTAGAAGGTATTGTGACTCAGTTCTAAAGAGATGCTGTTCCATACTCACCGAAAATAATGAAAGACTTCCTCTGACTTCAGAAAGCTTCGGATCAGGCTTACAAGGCAGGAAGCTCAGACACGAGACCTCCCTCATACGTCCTAACGCTTTGACACAGATTGCCCCAGCTGATAGCGCTGGTGATGGAGAGCAGAATTTGCACTTCTGAATGTTGTTCGATGCACATCTGCTCGGCTGCCGGCGGATACATGGAGAGAAACAGTATGCCAGGGGACAGCAAAATTTGGCACAGCTGCCAGGATGGGATGCAGAAGCTGGGAGTTGTAGTGTCTTGTCCAAAGCGGTGGTTTCCTCTTCCGGCAGCGTCTGAAATTCAGTGAGAGCCTTGCGCAAAACCAGGATGCTGCCAGGCAGCTGCCGAGTGGCATCGAGCCTCTTTGAGAGGCAGCTTCTCCCAGGCACTGCTGAAGTCCTGTTGGTCTGTGCAGCCCCTGGTTTGGGAAGGGGGAAAGTGCGTCCGTCACTCTCCTGTGCTGCACTTGCTTTTATTACAGCCGCTTTTGTAGCTCTGAAATGGAGTTGGATCAATACTTTGAGTGGTGAAAAACAGCATTTAAAAGCACTATTAATTCTTGAAGAGTTAATCACTTATGCAGAGATGTAAAGGTGTCTCCCATGGTGGACCAAACTGTGTCCTTCATGTCAAAACTGGACAGATGATGAAATTGCAAGTTTGCTGACCTTTGTGAGTGAATCAAAAGAAAGATCACAGTGGAAACTTTTTTTCCTAACTGGAAACTTAGTTCCTATTAAAGGTTGTGCCAATGGGAGGTAACATTTAGGTACTGGAGGAGTCAGATTACTGAACCAGCTTCAGGTGAAGTTAACCAATCCAACTCGTTATTTGCAATTCATTTTATAGGATCTGTCTTTTCAGTGTGCAGGTAATGTAAAATGGTCTGTCTTTTAACATAGAGGCCACAGTTACAGTCTCATGGAACCACTGTCTTGATGTGGGTTAGAGTTGCTGAATAATTTGAGTGTCTGTGAAAAAGAAAGAGATTCTACATATAAATCGTCTGACATTTCTGTTCTGGAGAAAGCACGTGCTTAAGGAAGAGTAGGTATCTAGGATCTGCTGATTTTACCTCTGGCAGAGCAGTTGGCCTGAATACATGCTGTGTAATGTTAGATCCCTTGGGGATCCCTTCAATGTATGTTAAGCACCATCTACATATTTCTCCTCCTTCCTTTAATGACTTATTGACTTTTATCAATGTTTATCATTCCTTTCTCTTCTCCTTTGATGATAAGTGAGTTTGCTTGGCAAATAACTGCCCTGTGGTGGCCTCTTAGCTCTCCTTACTGGGCTTTGAAACTAAACATTTGCTCAGAAATTTGTAAGAAGTACCATGGAGTTAGCTCAAATCTTGACAAGCTTTGTCCATCCTTGGATGAATATGTCTAAAGGGAAGGTAACTCAAAGAGGGCTTGATCTGTGATCGCCTCCAGGAAATAGGCAACAGAGACTCTTTGTGAGTACAGGCCACTGAAGGGTTAACTCCAAGCTTTCACAGGAGTACAGGTGACAGAGTATTTTTCTCCATAGGGCTAGAGGCTAAAAACAGAATCAGATACTTGAAGGGAAGATAGGAAGTGGCATGTGAAATTAATTTCTTCATGGACAGCTAGCACATAATCTATGTCCTCTTTTAAAACCCAGAGAAGTCCTTCTTGCGGTTGGCTGCCTCTTGTGATAGTTTTTCCCTCTTTTGTAGACTTGATGGCTGCAACCCTTAGAAAAGCACATGCATATACATATGAAACATATGCCTGACACAGAGCCGTGTGCTCGCCCAGAAGTCCCAGTGTGGTGTCACGTTTTTAGAACAAACAGCAAAGACCCCGTTGCCTGCAGTGGGTCGTGTCAGTACCTGCTCCACCAAAAATCATTTTATGATTCTATGATTTTTATGATTTATAAAACACCTCCCTACTTGAGCTCGAGAGGCACCCTGAGCTCTTCCACCCACTTCAAAGCAGTGACTGGGTATGGGGCTGCCCTGGTGCGGGCAGAGGAACAGAAGCAAAATGGGTGGAAGCTGAGCACCTTTCACCAGGAATGATGGATCTCAGCAAACGTGCCAACCTCCATTTCTGCGTCTACATTATTCTCCACCCTCTTTAGTTATTTCAAATAATAGCAGGTTGAGGGCAAGTGAGGGACAATGAGGGCATGACCTAACCTCCCTCTGCCCTGAGGCTGATGGGCTTCTTCCCTTGAAAGACCCTCACGTGCCCTGTGTTCCCATCTCACTTCCTACGGTAATTACCTTGGCTGATGTTAAAGGCCTGTAACATCCAGTGCATAAATTGCCGTGGCAGAATCATTGCATTTTATGTCCACTGGGATTAAACTGATCTGTTGTGTTACTCTGAGGGCTTAAAGAGTAAGAGGGACCCTTTCACACATTTCAACCTCATTTAGTAGAGGTTATCAAAAACTTGTTTCTGAGCCTTGCTGTACACTCTTATAAAATAGTGACCATGAAGAGTCTAGAGTATATTCATGTGACATACTATGCTTATACTGTGGCTAGTGGAGGTTGAGAAACGTGTGAACAGATGTCCTTGAGAGTGATCTCAGCCTTGGCCTGAAAAACAGTGACCTCTCATAGAGTGAGATGCGGTTATGTTAATTGCTGTTCTTTTAACAGCTCTACCCACTGCATTAGATAATTCTCAGGTGTGTGAAATATCATCCTTGTGTCTTGTGTTTCTGCAATTGAATTTGTGTAACAGAGAGCTTCAAGCGGGCTGCAGACTGAGATTTTATCTTCTCTGCAGCATCAACTCAGATGATTTCTGAGTCCTTCACCACACACAAAACCTGCCCTTCTGGACATAGTGGTGCTTAGGAGGTGGGGCAGCAGGCCCGTCTGACGGTACATTCAGATATTCCTGTAGTATATTCCAGATGCTTCCTGGCCCTCCCTGCAGCAAGGGTCCTGCAAGGACCATCCCCCTCTCAAGCAATGATATTCTTCTCATATTGCCTCATGATCTTCTGCTATTCATAGTGTGCCCAGAAAAACAAACAGGACCTCACCCTGTTGACTGCTAAGGAGCTACTTCAGGAAGGCCAGGAGAGAGGTGATTTTCCCCTACAGGGCTTTGCTATGACTGGTGCTCTGTGTGATGCACCCATGAGGATATACTGTCTCAAGTAAAGTTTTGCAGGATGGCCACTCACAACCAGCTTCAGCTGAGCAAGGCAGCCGATTGCCTGAGTTAAATCAGGAGCAGAGGCTTATCTTTAGGGATCAAATCCAGTGCAAGCTGTTTCGTTGCCTTGAATGTGGCTTTTGCTTATTCCTTGAATAGGAATATAGATATAGCTCTGGCTTTCAGTTGTAATTCTATGTAAATCTCTGTAAATCTTATGCTCTGACTGAGATCCTGACAATTCCTTAAGGCTACATGCACTTACCCTCATGGACAAGACAGAGTAGTTGTTGCTCTGATCTTTGTTCAGTGTATATGTTTTTTCTCTAGCTGATTGCACCAACGGCAGAGGCCGTCTGCCCTCTTGGGTTAGGCTTTAGCTCTGAGTTTGGTGTCATCCCAGTATCACTGCTGTCAGCCTTGAGCCTTGCTATTCCATTGGAGGCAGCTTTTTTAAACATAATCATCTTAGCTGCTTTCCAGAGAAGAAAACTTTCTTTTCTGGCTTTCTCCAGAGCCCTCTTTTTGTCATTCTATCTGAATGAAACTGACCTTATTCAAACTTTTAGAGACCACAGGTTCACAGTTCAAAGACCAATGATGTATGCAGTACTGTTAAGTACCTGACTGAATAATTCATTATCAGTCAAGACATTGGTTGGTTTCAGGTCCCTCACTTGGGTTCCTGGTGTTGGCCTGCCAGAGGGGAACTTCATCTCAAGGGAGACTCTCTTGAGCAGTAACTTATTTCCTACAGTTGAGCTATATCTGGGAATGTGTTGATCTTCATTTGACTGACAGGTCTGTGAGTCAGTTTTGTGAGTTCAGCTTCAGAAATAACTGTGTTTAGTTCCAAGAATAAGAGCTCTGTTGTTGCTCATGACATTAGACCTGCTGACCTCACTCAAGTAATTGACCAAAGTAGTCAGCATCCTGAAGATTATGCATTTTGTGGCCCACGTTATTGTTCTTGCAGAAAGAAATCCTCTTTGTGTTCTGTAAGAATTTAGTGTGTTTGCATGTGTTTGTGCTGGTAGAGCGCTTAAGGGGATTACCAAAGGAATCTTTATTGTGGATAGTTGGCTAAAGAAAATATTTCTAGGAAGTAATTGTTTCCTTCATAGTTGTAATTTTCCTTATACTGATGCTTCTCTTTTTTTTTTTTTTCCCCAAAACAATGTAATTTACAACAATTTTCTTAGCAAATCTGAGGATGAGTCTGTACTTCTCTTTGGAGCCTCTTCTGTTTCCTTAACATAAATGCTCCCTTGACTCCTCTTGGTTCTATTGCTATTAAAAGTCATGGTCATCACTAACTTTAAGTTAAATGGGGCTGCATGCAAGAATGCATGAAAAAAAAGTCAGTCTCTCAGAACTTAGAAAAGAGCAGGATTAAAGATGCCTAGTAACCTTAACACAGTCCCTCTGGGTGTTATAAAACAGCCTTTGATTGTGTAGTTATATGTGGCCCAAGGGCTTTTCTAACTTGAGCCAAACTAATAAGTAGCTCAGGACAACGGCCAATGTGGCGTATGCTTCAGCCTTCCTCGTTGCTCCCAAGATCCTTTCTTTACGCAAGAGGTGTGAGCCCTGTTTGGCCGCTGTTCCAACGCACGGGAGCATTTGTTACCATGCCCGTGGCATTCCCAATAGGTTATAAAGGGAAATTTCCTCTCAGTATGCACTTTTGCAGACATTAGACTGAAGATAAAAGCTGCATATGGCATTATAAATCCTTTCTTGTCTACCATGTAGGCAATAGGGCCTGATTTTTCATAATTAAAGCACAGTGCAAGCCTAACATTTTGGGAAAGCAGTCCCAATAACTGAAGGACAACTCAGTACTTATCCATCCCTAGCACTATTTTTCAGAGCCTAGAGCCTAGAAACGGGCTTTGTTTGAAGCAAAAGTGTAAGGAGACAAGCTGGCTAGCCTTAAATCCCTCTGAAACATCTATTTGTTTGAGGCCACTTCTTGTGTACTAAGGATGCGAATGCTTGGTCTGCACAGAGTATGAGAAGACATAATTTTGCTGTCACACCTTGCCAGTGTGGAGCGAAGCTTGTGTGAGGAAGAGGTGGGCAATGTGGCTGCTCTCAGCTGTGCCTCATGGCAGATCCACTGCTGGAGACAGGCAGTGTCGGTGGCTAGCAAGACACTTGTCGTGGGAGAAGGGCTAGTCAGATGGTGCTGGCTGTCCTTACTCTCGCATCTGGCTGTCAAAATACACTCCATAAAGGAGCAGTAAAATACATGGACTACTGCCCAAGTGTGTGATTGCTGCAGTGTATCACAGGATGCTGTTTTCTGTTTGGTCATGGGAGCGTATGTGGTTATACACATCACAGTGCAGGAAAAGCAGATCCCCTGTACCAGAGTCTCGAGATGAAGCTGTGATGAAGCTGACCGAATCAGAAAATTTGTTGTTGCCCTGAACTAATTCTGTTGACTTAAGTGATTAGTTCCACTGACTTTATCACCTCAAGCAAGACCTTCTTAAACACATCAGCAACTAGTTTCAACAAAACTTCCTCAAGGAAGGTGCATGCTTCATAAACATGTAATTCTCCATCTCTACTGCCTAGTTTGGGAAGATGGGAGCTATGAATTTATATCTAGTGCAGCACTATTTCTTGATCTCCAGCTCTAGTTTGTGGTGACACTTTGGATGACATAGCTTTCCTCAACCATTTCTTCAGCTTTTGAAGGGAGCAGCAATAGAGAAAGACAGTAGTCTGGGAACTACTACTTTTTATGTGACATCAACTGGCACATTTTACATGGCAGGATTCTCTGGAATTACATATTTGCCCTCAAAACGTGGGGATAATTGCAGTCTTCTGTGTTGAGAAGCTGTAGCAGTCATGTAGAGAGATGATGATGATGATTTTGTAAGGGCCTCGAAGTTTCTTGGCACATTGTGGGAGATTAAGTAACTTTTTCTATTACTTTTTGTAGCTATTTCTTAAAAAGCAGAAGGCACAGGTCTGTGAAGTGGCAGAACAGCTGCTTGATTTTCACAACAGTTAAGCATAGGCTTAACGTTAAATGTACACTTAAGTGCGTGGCTGCATCAAGACGATGAGTGAAGTTGGAGTCTGATATTTTCTCAGAAATGCGTGTAAATAAGAAGACCTTTAATACATGATCCATTCAGGCCACTAACTAAATCAGCTGAAGGCCACTTCTTGGATGTGTGCTCTGAAGTAGACAGTGCCTGTAATGTCCATCCATACAAACAGCTCTCTTCTCTCCCCTGAATGAAAGGAGAAGCTTATTTCAGCTTACAGGATGATGCCAGTTGGAGTGCTGAATGTCTAAAATGGGTCTGTGTTACTGGCTATGTCTCTGATTTTCTTCTAAATCAGTTGTGATGAGAAGAATTTACCTTTATGAAAAAGACTCAATGAAAATTTGCAAATGCGCTTTTTGAGTGAGATTGAAAAGGAAGCCCAAAAAAGCCAAGGACTGCATATCTTCGTGTAATGGTCTGCATAAATGGGTATAGTTTAGTATTTAATTTGGGGGAATATGTTGTACCAGTGAAAGAGCTTGTAAAATGTATAGACTTGGCATAATCTGCTAAATGATAATTTCCCATCAAGTAAAAAATATAGCCATGCAAAATTTGGCAGGATTTGTTGTTGTTGTTGTTTCCATTATGTTTTTGTTGCCAAAAATCCAGTTTGATCAGGAACTTTCTACAGACTCTACCGTACCAGACTCAGAGTACGGTAATATACACAGAGTATTTTTTTTTTTTTTGAACTTTACCCAATAGATTTCTAATTCTCTTGTTAACTGAAGTGAGAAGAATTTCTCTGAAGCTGCAAAGCTGCTTTAGTGCAGGACAAATACTGCTCCTCCATCTGTAGGGGGAGGAGGACCCCACGCAGGTGTGACGTGGGGATGGGTGAGGGAAGGTCAGATGGTGGAGTAGGAGGTTCGCACCATCTGATACAGAGCTCAGCTCCTTGGAGCTTCTTCCAGGAGGTTTTGAAGGAGTGGAGGAATATTCTTGGGTTCACTAGCCATATCCTCAGCTGCTCCAGAGCCTGGCAGAAGGGACTACTCATCCTCCCCATGTCCCCACCAGCTGCCCTGGGTGCTGACAGAGGCTGCCGGTGCTGCAGCTGGCAGGATTGGCTGTGCTGGTTGGAGGTGGAGGCCTCTTGGCAGGGCTCAGTAAGATGACTTGTCACGGGACCCAGGGTTCCACCCTCTCGAAATCCCATGGCACTCTTCAGTGGAAGGATGAATGATCCGTCCTCAGGGGACCCACCAAACCCACCAACAATGAGTAAGCCATTACAGTAAAGCACAGGGAAGCAGCGGGTCAGGTCCTTTAGCTTTCTGTAAGGAGATTTTAAAGCTGTGGTCCAGTGCTTAGTAGGTTCTGGTGGTATTCACTGAATTTGCTGTGCTTTGGATGCTGTATATTGCAGCTTCTCAAGCGTCCCATGCCAATGCCCTGCTCAGTAAAGGACAATGCAGTGTATAGTGGGCACTGAATAGTGCCGAGCTTTAAAGAGCACCCAGAAAGCAGTCAGCAGGCACTGCATTGCTGTCATGAGCTGCTAGAGAAGATCCTCTAGCTCTAGCCTCTAGCTTGGATGGTTGTTAAAAGAAAGAGAGATGACAGAGGAGCATGAGCCAGATCGATGGCTCCTGTGGAGCGTTAGTATGTGCATCAGATGCTTCCTCCCCAGGAGCAGGGGTTAGGTAACAAAGCTGGTGCTGTTGATGTCCCATCTGGATGCGTATGTGAGGGAGGTGATGCAAGTTGCATGAGAAGTCTGGTTCAGATAAAGTATCATTACAGCAGGCTGTTAGCTCAGTGCGAAACAGGCTCTTGACCACCATGAAACAGGAGTCTTTGTGATGATTTAGCATGTAAAGCCCAGTCTTAGAATGGCATCCAAGTGAGTAAATGTAGGGCTGTATCTAGCGTGAAGGCTTACCTGTGCTGAACTAATTACAGGATCAATATTAAAACATGAATCACAGTTTTGGGTGAAGTGTATCAAGAGTAACAGAAATAAATCAAACAGCATGGAGTATTTAATCTTCTAAATGCTGGGAAAATGCATATTATTCTCCATGTCAAGCAGCAGTAGGAATTGCCAACTTCATTTTGTAGAAAGAGAATCACCGAATCACAGAAAGTTAGGGATTGGAAGGGACCTCAAAAGATCATCTAGTCCAATCCCCCTGCTGGAACAGGACCACCTAGATCAGATCACACAAGAACACGTCCAGGCGGGTTTTGAACATCTCCAGAGAAGGAGACTCCACAACCTCTCTGGGCAGCCTGTTCCAGTGTTCTGTTACCCTTACTGGGAAGAAGTTCTTCCTCATGTTTAAGCGGAACCTCCTATGTTCCAGCTTATATCCATTTCCCCTTGTCCTATCATTGGATGCCAGTGAGAAGAGCCTGGCTCCATCCTCATGACAGTCACCCTTTACGTATTTATAAACATTAATGAGGTCCCCCCTCAGTCTCCTCTTCTCCAAGCTAAAGACACCTGGCTCCTTCAGGCTTTCCTCAGAAGGGAGATGCTCCATTCCCTTAATCAAATCATCTTTGTGGCCCTGCGCTGGACTCTCTCAAGCAGTTCCTTGTCCTTCTTGAACTGAGAGACCCAGAACTGGACACAATATTCCAGATGCGGCCTCACCAAGGCAGAGTGGAGGGGGAGGAGAGCCTCTCTCGACCTACTAACCACACCCCTTTTAATACGCCCTAGGATGCCATTGGCCTTCTTGGCCACAAGGGCACATTGCTGGCTCATGGTCATCCTGCTGTCCACCAGGACCCCCAGGTCCCTTTCCCCTGTGCTGCTCCCCAACAGTTCAGTCCCCAACTTGTATTGGTACATGGGGTTGTTCTTACCCAGATGCAAGACTCTACACTTGCCCTTGTTGTATTTCATTAAATTTCTCCCCGCCCAACTCTCCAGCCTGTCCAGGTCTCTCTGAATGTGAGCACAGCCTTCAGGTGTGTCAGCCACTCCTCCCAGTTTAGTGTCATCAGCAAACGTGCTGACCATGTACTCTATTCCCTCATTCAAGTCATCGATGAATATGTTAAACAATACTGGTTCCAGTACCGACCCTTGAGGGAGTCCACTGGATACAGGCCTCCAACTGGACTCTGTCCCATTGACCACTACTCTCTGACTTCTATCCTTCAGCCAGTTCACAATCCACCACAGAGAAGACTGTGGCTAAGGGTTAACGTTCCTTGCCCAGAGCTGTAAAAGGACTTGGTCAAAGCAGCATTATTCCTAAGCGTTTTTTGGTTGGTTGGTTGGTTTTTTCAATTAAAATCCTGGTTTTCTCCTGAAATTTCCATACCGCATGCCCATTCTGACCTTGGTAAGAGGCAGCCAGGATGGGAGACTTTTCTTTTCTACCAACAGCATTGGAATGCGCTCTATCCTGATGCCTGGATGTAAATGGGGAGTGTGCCTCTAGGTCGTCAGTTCTGCTCATTTAGTTTCTTTATCTTTGCGCTCATGGTTCCCCTTTTGTTTCATTTATTTATTTGCCTTTGTCTGTCCATATTATGGTGCCTCCTGCCACCTAGTCCTTGGCACCATCCCATGTGGCATCTCCTGCTGGAGAGCCTTACCCTGGGAGTTCTTCCTGTACAGGTTCTCCAAAAACCTATGGAGAGGAAAAAAAAAAAAGCTGATTTCACTTGCTTAACGTGTCACAGGACAAATTTACAAGACACCAAATAATGTGTTCTATGCACCTTCAGTCTGGAGGAGAAACCTGCCTTCCAGGCAATGTCGCGTGAAGACCCCTTTCAAGAAGCTTCATGGAAACTTTTGAAGCTCACCATGTCAGACAGTGCAGAGAGCTTAACACTGACGCTGTACACCAGCCCTGCCATGACTGGGGCCTTGCTGTCCAGCAGTGACCAGTCCCGGCCTCATTCTCACAAAAATTCAGGATTATATTTGCATTATTGTCAAAAGCACCCCCAGAATGAGTATGCTTCCTTTGTGCTCAGAGTATCCAAGGGAGCAGTCAGGTAACAGAGGGTGTAATTTATAAAAGTGGGTGTTATTTAATGACATTAATGATACTAGTGGGGTCTCAGTTATCTGGTCCCCTCTGAGCAGGACTGCTTGTTGGAAGGGTTTTGCACATGTATCTTGGACTTCTGTGCTTGTATCAAGTTGCTTCTAATTGCATAACAAGAGTTACAACATGGAAATTGCTGGCATTATTGGCTAAACGAGGGTTAATTAAGATTGACATAGGGTACTATTATTTTTCAGCCTAAAAAGGAAAGTTGAAGGGGGGGGATCTGTAAAAGAATGCTATTTTGTCGAATGCCAGCTATTTGAGCTGTATCAAAAAGCATTGATTTTTCCATTGGACGTTTTACTTCATTTACCTCATTTACCTGAGTACTCTTAAAGGCAAAGACTTGGTAAATTGACTTTGGATAATAAATCACTGGGATTTGTAATCTATGGTATGTCAGGGTTAACTGGCTGGAACTGGGGAAGTATCTCCATTCTGCTTCTGTGACTCCCCTCTCATCATTCACAGCAGCGCAATTGGCACTGATTCACAACCTGGATTATTCCATGGGTCTATAAATCGTGCTGTTCCTATCCTCAATTCCTCGCTGGAGGAATATTTCCAAGAATATCTCCAAACTCCTCCTCCTCCACCCGCTTCCTCAGCTGCTGAAATACCTGGGCATAGCAGTAGAAACCACTCATGCATTCCTGCTGCTGAAAGTTCCTCCCAGGACTGCTGGGGAAACTTGCTATATGGAGAGACGTTATCAGAGCCTAAAGGCAGCCTTAAATTAATCTTTTTTTTTTAACATGAGGAAGGTTTATGTGTAGTCAGCTAAAGTCTTTGAGTGTTCTTTCTCTGCAGGTTCCATGGGCCAGCCATGCTGCAGATCGTTTCATCACTAACCCTAATGACTTGCCAAGAGCACTGCTTGCATTATGCTTTGTGAATATTGCTTTGGGCAAATAACTCCACCATACCAGAAAATGTAATGCATTAGAATGCATGAGATTTACAAAGGTTTTGATGAAAAGGTTAAAATGATGGGCAACATCACCTATTTTTCTTAGTGAAAACCCAAAGACCAAAAAGGCTTTTAAACTCCAATGTGTATCAGAGTATAAACAAAAACATTTTGCTTTTTAGAGCAGAGAGCAAAAAGCTTGGGATTTAACAGAATTTAACAGCAGGCAAAAGAGAGCAAGGCTCCGCTCTCTAGCCCAGAGGTGAACTGCCGTGGCACAAATTGCTTCCCTGCAGCTTACTCACCTCACCTCCAGACCAGGATGGCTGTATCCAAACCGTCCAGATGGCCCAGGTCAGGGCTACCATGCCCAGGAGCTGTCTGGAAGAGGGCTGCAGGGCACTGACCATGGAGATGGACACCGATGGGGGTTGAGTCAATGAGGGATGAGTTTGTCCAACCTGATCAGCATATAGAGTAATTTTGGACCTGAATCTCTTTCAGCTGAAAAAGGCTGGCATGTTAATGCAGTGAGTTAGGTACCTTCATCCAGTGGCCTCAGTATGTAGCCCATTTTACTCTAACTGGACAGTATATGACATACTAGTGGCAAAGTAACCTTTCCACCACTACCTTGGAAGAAAGAGCCCAGCAGGACAAACCTTTCCAATGACCCCAAATCTTGCTATGCTGTTGGGTCGTTTTAATCTAAGAAACTCATCCTGTCAGCCAGCTGAGAGAATAGGGGTGGTAACAAGCAGATCACGAAGGAGTGTTCAATGTAGCTGCTAAATGGATGAATCTTAACGTGGAGTCACAATTACAAGAGGTGAAGCAAAGTGGAGGTTTGTTTTGATTACGGCACTCAAATATTGTGGTAGTGGACAACTTCATAAATCTCTCTTAGAGTTAGGTTTTTCATTATATTTTTAATGAAATAATGATTACCCTGTGCTAATTGACATGAGCCCTGAGTGGACAGAAGCAAATGAAAACAATCTGGCAACTGGCTGCTACCATGGATTGATAGGTCCAGGCCTTCCTCACCACTCATTGAATGCAGGCTAGTGAGACACAAGGGATGAAGCGAGGTGGTGGCGGTGTTATCGGGTCTGTTCCCTGGATTTCACTATTTACAGTGTCTGTCATCTTTTTCCTGTCTTTTTCTTCTCTTTGCAAATTAATTTATTTAATTTCTAGTACCTGCTTCACTTTCATTTTTGTTTGCTGACTTGTCTGGGCAAGCAATGGTTTTAGGCTGCCAAGTAAAATAGAGTTGTCCTCAAGTCAACTGTTGGTGAATAGATTTTGTATCTGACTTGGAGGGTTTTCATGAGAGTTTTTCAAGCTCAATTCCTGTTTATGTCTATAGAAGTTCTCTGCTTGCTTCCAGGAACAGAATTTTGTACAAACTTAACATTTTTGTTTAAGATATTGGGTGTATTGTATTTATGGTATGTCTATAGCTGAAATGCAAGTACTGAATGAAGTACTTCTATCTAATTCTGAGGGTAGGCACCTGACAGCTTTAGCAAGATTGACCTTTCAATTGAACCTTTAGTCCTTAGGATTGACAGTCAATTAAGTGGTTGCTTTGGTTTAAAATGAAGATTTTCATCCTAGGAACATAAGCCCAAGTTTCATCTTGAATCATCTTCACCTGACTTTCAGAAAGTCAGGTTAAAAACCCAGTGCTTGCTGAAAATTAAGCTACTTTAATTTATCTAAAGTTGATTTTTGATGGTTTGTTACTCACTTTAAAATATATAGGCCATTACTTCTTGCAGTGTAAACACTGTGGAAAATGTCACGTTTAATAAAAACTGTGACCTCATTCTCAGCCTTATTTTAAATGAGTTTCATTATTTTACTCAATATATTATTTATTCATGTATTCAAATATATTTATTCAGTGAAGGCAGAGATATTTTGATTAATTCAGGGACTAAACGCTCTGTACTTCTCATGCAAATTGCCAAAAAAAAAAAAAAAGAGGTAAAACTCTCTTTGTACTCTGAGGGCTAAATGCATCATCAGAATGTAATGAATGCCGCTCCTTGTGCGCAGTCGAGTGAGGATTCATGTTATCATGAATCTCCCTCTGTGGCTTTTATTATTATAGCAAAAATAAAATTCAGCACATGGGTTATATATCTGTTCGATGTTTATTTACAGACCCCATTTAAATGGGAAGTAGAGTAAGTCGTCAGATGAGCCATGCCAGTTACTCAGTTAAGTATTACGAGATGACTCCAGTATTTCTGCGCTATTATTTCTATAATTCTACCAGCTTTGCTTTTCTCAATTGAGATTTAATAATTAAAAAAAAAAACAAACAAAACTGCAAAGCGAGAGAGGTGGGATTTTCAAAAAGCTCTCGCCATTATATTAATTCATCTCCCACTGAAGTGAGGAGTTAATCTCATTGACTTGACTTTGGCGGGAGCAGAGCTCAGGCCAACACTGCACTATTAAACACACAGAGCAGCAATACGTTGTAAACGTTGCATAGCTTGACAGTATATCCAGGCTCCAGGAATTTGAGCTGGGTAAGACATTAAAGGAGCTTCAGACCAGGCCTGTGATTTTCAACTAAAATCACCCATAGAATTTCCATAGATTCAATGCAGCTTAGGTAAAAAAGCCTGGTGAATTTGATTTCTTTTGGTTTTAATACAGATTTAGGGCAATATGTGTGCTTTCTGTCCCCTCAGTGCTGAGATTGAGAGTCAACTCAAACCGGGACATTTGCTGGCCCCTTTTCACGAGTCCCAGACAGAAACTTGATTTGCCATGACCAACCTCTGCATGCCCAGCCAGTCTGGTGAAGAGGGTGATGACGAGGGTGTAGCAACCACAGGTGCTTCTCCAGCTTGTGCACAGTCAAGCCAGGGTCAAGGTCTGGATGCCCGGGGGCCAGGAAATCTTATTTTGCACCACCCCAAAAGGGTGGCAGTTTTCATTGGGCCCTCTTCACAGATATGGCTGGAAAAGGGCCCAAGGCAGTGGGAAACCAGTGCCTCTTCACAGTGCAGTGTAGTGCAAAAAGACTGACAGTGGCACAGACCAGGCATTTTCCTGAGCACCTTCCAGAAAACAGCCTTTCCAACTGCGGAGCAAAAATGTCATTCTCCGATCTCTGTACCCATCTTGCTTTCCCGTGTTGTATTCGGTCCTCAGGAGGAATTTCCATTGACGTTAACTGATCCTCCATGCGTTACAGATCTGAAAGCAGAAATTTTGTGCTCAGGTTGCCAGACTGCAGACAGAAAAATGACAGCCTCTTGCTACCTTGTTCAAATCTCTGGTATAAAAAGAGGGGTTTTGTTCTGGTTCTCCATAGATCAGCCCTTAAGCACCAGTCTGAGGGTTCCCACATCCTTGCGTGCAGCACCAGGCGATATTCTATCTTGTAGCAATTTTGTGCCACAATATGGAAATTAATGTAATTATGTAATATGGAAATTTCCAGTAAAGACTCCTATTCCCCTTATCTATGATAAGGCCTCCCTAGTCATACCGTTTTACAGACGTGCTGTAGTTCATCTGAACAATGAAGAGCAAAGCAGCTGATTTTTTTGATCAAGGTCTAAATTAGAACATTGCAATAAGGACATTTCTCTTTCACTTAAAATACGTGTGTTTCTGTATTGTATTAAAAAGATTCTGCATTACACGAAATAGTTTTTAACATGGGAAGTGCGACAAGGCAGTAGCTGTCTATCTATCTAATAATAGATTCCATAAGCTGTATCAGTTAGCTTGAAAGTATCCATCTGTCTACTAAGGCATGTCCTTCACATGGGATTTGCCCAAAATAAGAACTCTCTGTTCCAAAAATCTGGTTACAGAAGTTGATTGTTACTGAGAGCATGAAATACTGCCTTTCTGTTGGCTCCTGGTGACTGAAGAGGCAGCAGACATGACCTGCAAGGATGGGAAAATGTCTTCAGGTCAGAACTTACCAATCCTTAATGTCTGTATTATGTTCTTCAAAGCGTGAGAGTTTAAAACAAACACCAGAACTGTGGGAGGCACCTGCAGAGCACTGGCAGTCTGTTGATCTAGACATCAAATTCTTCTCATCTGTTCGCAGTCCTCAGTCACATCACGATGTAAACTTTCACGACTGGGCTCATGCTTAGGATATCAAAATCCTTACCCTTGTCATTTTTTAATTTGTTTTACGTGAAAGCTTCGGTATGAAACTTAATAATAAAACCTGTAGGCAGCTCTCCTAATAATATAGATCTCCCTCGTGTTAGCGGGTCATCTGCTCAGCCCTCAGCAGGGTGCATTGCGTCCTGCAAAAATTCTCATAACTTTCTCAGGTGGATATTTTCATGATAGCTACTGGGCAATTCCCATCATTTGAGACTTATGAAACACAGCAGCCCCATAGAGGCATAGAGATTGGAAATATTTGTAGATTTTATTTCATTTATTTATTTATTTTACTAAAGTCTGCTGTGCATTCCCTCATTATAAAAAGTGCCACTTCTCTCCGGAACTGCTGTTGATGCACTAGCCCTAAGGCATTTAAAAGAAAACCTTTCATACCTGGTTTTGCAATGAAAAAAACATTGCCATGAAGAGGCAAAGCATTTTAATGTTATTAGTCTGTATTCTCACTGTTGCTCATTTTCTTTGCCTTCCAATTTGGGTCTGCTCAGTTTCTCCATTACTTTTATTAATTACTGGAACAGCACTTACTCGTCTCAGCTAGCATTGAGCCCTTCACAGCTCTGGATATTGCAGAAACACAATGGAGGAAATTCTGAATTCCTTGAAGTCACTGGCAGGCTCGATGTTAATTTTCGTAAGGCCCATGATCTGAACCACAGTCTTCTTGCAGTGAAACGTAGGCAGGGTAAAAAATTATACTGTGTTTAAATCTAGTCTTCTCAATGGCAAACACATTTTTCATTGAGCATTGAACTCAGTAAAAAAAATTGAAAAGCATCATGCAGAAAAGGAAATACTGGAGTAGAAAGTAGGAAACCTTTATTTTGATTGTTGTGTTACTTTGGTAGATTTACTGCTTGCAGAAGTTGGTGTTAATGACCGCAGACCAGGACACTGTTGGGTGTCAAGCTTGGCCCTGCTGCAGGCTCACCATGTCAGCATGACCAAGTTTCACATTTATTGAATGGTGATGATGTTTACGTGCTTCACAGTGGGGCTGAGAGTTTTGTAATTGCAGAGATCACATATGCTTCTGCACGCGCATAAGCTGTCTGCATATGTCACAAATATCCCAAATGAAAGGCTGCTGCATTATGTTTGGATGACGGATGAGTCTGGTTTAGTCATGTTTTTGTTGGCGTTCACCTATTCAGTGTCCAGCAGTGAGAGCACTGCTGAGTGCTCTTCTTTAATCTCTTAAGTAAAATACATGTTTTCTCTCTCTGAAGGTCTTTCTAGGTTAGATATAAAAGATAGGTTGGTGTGGCTAACCATAGTGTAAATTACCATTGTCCAGATTTAAACTTCTAAGAACTGAGTCTGGGAATAGTCTGTGGTTTCTTGACTTTGTTGAGTCGCAGAGGGAGCAAGCTGGCGTCATGCCTGATGACCACAACCAGTGCTAGCTGAGTGGTTTCTTTGAAACAATTAGAGTTTGCTTTTAGTTTTAATCACTTGCTATTTAAAGGTCCAGGAGAGGAACTGATTGACAAGTCTTCTCAAACTTCGCATAAGGTTCATGAAGGCCACAAACACACAGATGGCAGGGCCATTAAAAAAGTAAAGTGAGGGTATCAGCATGTGCATTTTAAAAACACATATATACATTTTCCATCCAAAATTATATTCGTTATTCTTCGCAGTAGCTGTATAGCTGTGAGCTGCCTGTTGAATGACTGTAGCATCCTTGAACATAAAATTCTGTTGAGTAAATAATTTCAGAAAGTGTTTTCTTATGGTGCTGGTGAATCTTTTAAATTATTCCATCTCTATATACTCACCCCATCTTATCTCCGATGCAGAGCTTTTTAAATCTCCATGAAGTGATCTGCTACATCCTTAGCTGGATTCCCACGATTTCACATATCCACACATTTTGTTTATTTTGTTAATTTGGCAGCAAACCTGTCAGATTGACCAGTTCTGGGAAACCAGATGGTTAGAAATGCTCAAGGGTCTGTGCGTCACAAAACACCAGGCATGGTTTGCCACAGACACGTTCACGAGTTTGGCTCTTCCAGCACAGCTGAGCTCAGAGGACGGGTCGCTGCCGCTGCCTCCCCCAGCTTCGGGGCTCGCCGAAGGCCAGGTCAGCAGCTTTGATCCTGCCTGCGGGCTCTCCAGGTGGTTGGGATGCCCTTGGGTGGGTGAAGGGACCCATTACTGCTCCTTTCCAGTGACACAACAGGGAGAATCTGGCTCCTCCGTGGGCTCCTCCTCTGCCGCGACTCCTTACAAGGGATGCGGGACAGCCCAGAGCCCTCCTCCAGCTGTACATCCTGCTCCCACCAGTGGCAGCACTGGACGAGGGCATTCACCAACCTATGCCACAAAAAAATTGTCGGGAGTCAAGCACAGTTCGTGGATTTTCTATAAAAAACTAATTATAGACTTTATTGCTGTGTGCCAAATCCATTTTCCGCTCTTCTGGGAGCCATTCAATAAACTTTATGTTCTGAGGTAGAGCAAAACTGCTGTAGTTTAAATGCAGTGTTTTATGCATCTTCCCTGCACTCTAACACCTGATTTTTGCTAATAGCCCAGCGTGGATTTTCTTTTTCTTTCTAAATTATATTAATAGTCCTGAAATATCCCATGACCTGGCATCTCCCTCTAGAGACTCACTCCTTCCCTAGGAAGAAGCCAGTATTTCCAGGAGCAGTTGCCTATACAAATTTGTCACCTGGACACGCGTGGGCTTGGGGTGGGATGAAGCCAGGTGGCGTCCCTGCTGCACCATCATGCCCATGCAAACCAAAGGCACAAAGGTGAGTCAGCATCACTCTCGCCCCTGTGAGACACTGCGTGCCCTCTCCTGATTACACCGCGTGGGAAGAACGACCCTGTGGCACCCCACACAGTCTTGATCCAATGCTTGAGATAAGCAACCCTCTTCAAGTCGGTGCTGGGTGCCAAGGGCTGCTCCCATGAAGAGGGTCTGAGCAGGGGGTCTGTGCAGTTTGGCTCTCTGTGCACCACGAGTGCCGTGGGGTGAGGACACGCTCACCCCAGGGCACTCACGGAGTGCTCAGCCCAGAGCAAATGCGTTTTCAAACATGATCGCTTGTGAGGAAGGGATACCACAATTTACGTGACGTCTGTAACTCTGAGCCTGAAGACTCAGGCTGCAGTTACATCATCTAAAGGCCCCTATCTGGGAAGTGCTTTTAAAGAAAAGAAATAGTGCAGAAGTTAAGATTTTCAGATTATTAGTGTCTATGTTTATACTCCTTTCACAGAATCATAGGACTTTGTTAGTGCAAGTCCTTGGGCATAAACCAGAGCAAACCATGCCTGGAAATGAAAAACAACCCTACCTAAAATGAAAACTCCATCCAAGACACAAACCCACAGAGAAACAAACTCAGAATTGAGGTTGTCACAGTGGTTTTCATTCAGCCTTTTTTAACTGACCCATTTCCACATTGATAATCTTCTGGCCATGGGTATATTTAATGGAATTAAAATAAAAAGGAAATATAAACTTTAGCAGAATTTTAGAAGAAATGCTTCTCAACAGAGAGATGTGCTAGGAATATAAACCGGTTTCCTCCCCAAAAGCAAACGAGCTTTAAAAAAAACAACAGACAGCACACTGAATATGGCACACTATGATAGTCCATGGCAGGAGGAGGGTCTCTGAGTGAAAACATCTTTTCTAGCTCACATTTGTGATGGGGGAAGATTTTGAAAGACTTTAAGAAGCCATTGGTGCAGTAACTCCTATATGCACTTTCAAAAACAATCATCTCCATAACACTGCAGGTAACACCCCCCAATGCCCCACACCAACATTTAGAATGCACCGCCGTTCTCTACTGAGCAGAGAAGCTCTTCAACTTCTGGCAGTAACCCTATAGTATCTCTCTGTGCCACTGGGTGAGCAATAGGATTTCTTTAGGAGGTGATAGTGGTGGTTTCCAGCTCTTAACAACATCAGAAATTCCCAAAGAGTCAAATCAAAAGTTTTTGGAAATCAAGAGGAAATTTTTTATTAACTTCACTGACTTTTGGATCGGGCCTATATGTGGGGTTTTTTTTGTTTTGATGTTGCCTGAGACAGAGGGAATTGGTTTCTTGGTACTACAGCACCAGATTGCAGGCTCTGCATCTTTGTTTTTTAATTCAGAACAACCCTGCTTTTATTAGATTTGTGTTATCTCTTGTTTTACTACACTCTTTTTTGCATTTCATAAATATTAATTCCCCAGACAGTCTCTTTTGTTTAGCAGTTTTCATCTATCACAGGCTTTTCTGTTTTCCTTTCCTCTTTCATCTCGGAGAGATGTCATCCTGTGCCATCAAAAGCGAGAGCTTCTCAAAGGAAGCTCTTCAGCCCAGAGATGTAGGAGCAATATTTTTACTACATATCGGTTTTGTTTTCTTCTCCGTGTTCCTTCCCCTTCACTTTCTAATGCCAGAGCCAGGCTCTGATTTCACCTGCTTCCTTGGAGGGGACTGTAATGCTCTAAAAACACGTTCACCAACTTTTTTCTCCTGTCTTCCATGGACAGACATTTTAGACCATTTGTTCATCTTTGTACTGACATCAAGGTACCAGACTGCCCTACCAGACGCCATTCAAACTTGGAGACCTGTTCCCAGGCAGCCTGTGATTTCGTTATATTTTTTCTTGCATGGCATCCCTCAAATGACTTGCCTTTCTTCATGCTTTCCTTCACCTTCTCTACTGTGTTTCAGGTTTTTAGTGCAGATGAGTAAGATGTGGTAGGCTGAAGCCGGTAGCCAGAGTTGTAATGCTTCATTTAAGCTATACCCACTAACCAGCTTCTTAATGCCACTTCTCCAAATTGGACTGGTTTGGCTTAGTATTGCCCACCTGTTCCAGATAAACTGTATGCTTCTCACATCCCTGTTTCTTGCAGTGAACCCAGTACTTTTCCATAAAAAATCAAATGCTGCCTTTTACTTCTCATCATGACCTTCATAAATTTGTGAACCTTATGTATTTTTCAGTAACATACAGGTTAATTTTCAGGGATGTGGCAAACTTGTATTATCAAAATAAAAACCAGAGCAACACATGTAACCTTCCTTTTTTGTACTTTAAGTGATTTTCCCAATATCACATCCTGGAGTGCTCTGACTGTACCGAACTTTGATAACTTTCCATTAGATGTCAGTGGCATGTAAGGTAGTTGTTTTGATAAATGGAAAACTGTATATGTTGCTGCAGTGCATGCTATACGTTTTCACAACAGGCAGTGCCAAATGTCTGTTGTTAATTTCTCATAGACACCAACTTGATATGGAAATTACACCCAATGGTGAATCTTGCAAGCATTGGTCAGGAAAGAAATAATGAAGAGGGAAAGGTGTAAATCTAAACCAAATGCTTTGAATATCTGTAATCTGATGATACCAGCATGCTGTACTGCCACAGTTTCTCAACCTGAATTTTGAGACTCTAGTTTAATCCATTTACTTAACCTTTATAGAACTGAGAGGACTAGAAACTTCAGGGAGGACAAATATTTAAAGAGGTATTTTGTTCTGAAATTGTCCCAGAAAAGTACCAGGAACTAGGGCTGAAAAATGAACCCCATCCACCGTCTTTAAAATACGAGCAGAATCACAGAAAATTGAAAGTTCTGGTAGCATTGGGTTGTCTTGCCTTGAACCTGGCAGAGTTGTGCTTTGGCAGGGAAGAGATATTGTGAAAGGACAAGGTTCAGCTTGTGAAGATGGTAGAAAAATGCAGCAACACTGGACCAGTTCTTTGTGGCTTGCCTCTCACATCTGGAAAGGGGAGATGAAGCATTATGCTTTGAAGTTTACAGATGGAAAAAGACCAGATATGTACTGAGTGTTATTTTTACCCCAGACCTCAATCTGCAATAGCAGCTCCAGATGCAGCTTCAGAAGGAATTATCCATCCTGCCAGCACCTGCAGATCCCTCTGCAGTTTATCTGAGGTTTATTTGGGAACCAGCATTTATTCCCATTGAATGTGTACATCTGTTGCCTTCAGACCCTAACAAGGCAGGTCATAGCTAAAATATGCCCATGTTTTAGTGGACTCAGGACAGCTTCACTACCTTGCCATAGGGAGATC
Source organism: Tauraco erythrolophus (assembly GCF_009769465.1). NCBI lineage: Eukaryota > Metazoa > Chordata > Aves > Musophagiformes > Musophagidae > Tauraco > Tauraco erythrolophus. The sequence goes on along the minus strand of NC_141468.1, from coordinate 63,972,850 downwards.
TCTCAGTACTTCCCACAAGGTGTAATTTTAAACTATAGTTGAGCTCCTAAGATTTACTGATCTCAGTTGATCCACAAAAACTAAGTGGGGAGGGAAGGCCGAGAGGGGCCCAATCCTGTCTGCAATGTTGGGGTGGATGAAGAGGGAACCAAAAGTATTATTAGGCTGATGGATAGGCTCTGCATAGCCTAGCTGGCTGTTCAGCAGTTCAGTTTTCCTCAGCTAATCTTGGCAAGTGTTTTCTCCTCCTGGAACCAATATAAGTGAACCTGCAGTTTATCTCTGCTCAGGTGGTCTTTCTCTCTCTGGAGCTGCAGACGAGAACATGAATCATTGAAAGCGAAACAGGAGCAGATGTTCTGCATCAGGCTTAAACTAGTAGTGTATGGTAGCTGCTTTATCTCAATCTCCTAAGTACTATGTGTGTTTTGGAGCAGCCTCTTACTCATCCTGTTTAACATTCGTGTCTTCCTTTGAAAATGTTTGCATCTCCCACTCTGCTCCCAGCCCTCTGTGGGTTTGAAAGTTCAACTTGAGCTCTAGCGGTATTGAGTGCAGCTTGTGAAAGGGACGCTGGAGGGGTTAAATGAAGAGCAGCCAAGGAGAGTGAGGAAAGAGCAGTGAGAGGCACAAATGAAAAGAAGTTCTAGCAGAATGAAGAGTTAAGAATAACCTCAAAATAATTTGGATTACCTCGGACCCTGTATTGCATTAACCAGGGACTGAGAGAACGCAGCAGTGTTAATGAGGTGAGTTAGGGGGCCTTGACCACTGCTGAAGAGCACTGGGGAGAGGGACTGAAGTTGGGGGTTTGCACTTGCACGCACATAAAGAGAGGTGATGGCAAGCTGGAAGAAGAGGGTGCCCAGGAGGACAGGAGAAGTTATAGAATCATAGAATGGTTAGGGCTGGAAGGGACCTTCAAAGGTCATCTAGTCCAACCCCCCTGCAAGGAACAGGGATATCTCCAACTAGATCAGGTTGCTCAGGGCCTTGTCCAACCTGGCCTTGAACGTCTCCAGGGATGGAGCATCCACCACCTCTCTGGGCAACCTGTTCCAGTGTTCTACCACTCTCATAGTAAAAATTTTTTCCTAATATCCAACCTGAACCTACCTCCCTCTATTTTAAAACCATTACCCCTTGTCCTATCATAACTGGCCCTCCTGAACAGCCTCTCCCCATCTTTCCTGTAGGCCCCCTTGAGGTACTGGAAGACCGCTATAAGGTCACCCCGGAGCCTCCTCTTCTCCAGGCTGAACAGCCCCAACTCTTTCAGCCTGTCCTCATAGGAAAGGTGCTCCAGCCCTCTTATCATCTTCGTTGCCCTCCTCTGGACCCTCTCCAACTGGTCCATGAGAGATTTTGGTCAATTTCAAGTTGAATGAAATTACAGTTTGTTCCTGGAAGCAGCGATCCCACGTACTGCTTTCCCCTGTGAGCAAAGCTTATTTTTAAACAAAAAAAGCTGGAGATAAAGTTAGGTCGTGGAGCAGGAAGAGAAGATCTCTAAAAACAGTAGGAGAAGTTGGGAAGAGGCTTTGTGAGACTTCCCTGCTTGTGCTAGGTGGGATACACAGCAGTTGGAAGATACACATGGGGATGGATTACAGGAATGGATATAGGGTTGCAGACGCCTGATCAAAAGCGTTTAAGTGTGGTCCTTGCAAATGGACCTTCACATGGTGATCTGCTCCAGCTAGTATTAACCTCCAGAAGGGATTTAGAAACAACAGGATAAGCAGACTTTTATGAAATCAGTTTTGTATTTGAAATGCAGACCTAAAAGTGTTGAGAGCAGTTGGATGCCATTGTTAATCTCTAGGTCAGCTGTGCTGATGCATCTCGTAAAAGGCAGGATACATTCAAAGAGCAAAATCCACTGTTAATTATCAGCATGTTTGTGGGGGGCTTTTGTGCCATGGAAGCCCCATCATGGGATGAAGGGCCCAGCAGCCCCTGGCAGCTCTCCCTGCCTTGTGAAGACAGGTCCTGCAGCAGGCAACACTGCGGGTTGGAGGAGGAACCATTATCTCGTCGTTCCTAGATCCAGTGGGTGGAAGTTACTGAATAGAGAATCTAAAACGACAGCTCTCTTAGCTGGAAGCTGTAATTTAGGTTTACTTCTTCTGTCAGGGATATCAGCTCTTCCTACACTATGTGAACTTGTCACTTTTCCGTGCTCCTAAATCCATGTCACCTAGCAGCTCTGGAGAAAGACAACCTCCGTTCAATAAGCCAGAACAGCATCAACTCCCAATGTTTCTCAGGAGGCTTCAGGTGCCTCTGCTGTCTTGACTAAAATCATCAGAGAGGATAGTGATTCCAGCTACTGACTGGTTGTGGGCACCACGAATGCTTCTCAGACCACCTGACTAAGCAAGATGAGCAGCAGTGCGTGCTTTCCCTCCGCTGTGCTACTGAATTTTTTCAGTCCCACCTACTTACGCATGAGAATGTCTTTCAATGTTTCAGTGCTGCCTGGAAGCACCTGTGCGCCCTGGTCTGTGAGCCACATAAGCCGGTGTGCCATCTGGCTGCTTACCACTGGGACGTTGGCAGGGATCATGGAATCACAGAATGGTTTGGGTTGGGAAGAACCTTAAAGATCATCTAGTTCTAACTTCCCTGCCACAGGCAGGGACACCTTCCACTAGACCAGGTTGCTTAAAGCCTCATCCGACCTGGCCTTGAACACCTCCAGAATGCATGTACACATATGCATGCATATGTGTATAGGGAGATGTATGTATTCCCACCCAGCTTACTAGCATTATTTGTCAATCAAAGAGAAAATAAGCAGCTTAGAAAGGTAAAAAGCCCTGAGAACAGTAACAGTCTGGTAAGGGTAGGCAAACAGAAGCCAGTGGTAGCCGGAGGTCAGCAGTCAGTTCTCCTGTAAGTACGTTTCCAAGGCTGTAATACTGAAAAGCAGCACGGTGGGTATAAGCCACCAGGCTCTGTGTTTTACCCACGCTGAGGGGGAGCCATCCGTGTGAGCAGCTTAAGGCAAAGCGCACCCTCCGCCGCGCCAGGAGCCCCGCGGGAGGTGGAACAGCGCTGGCCCTGTGCGCGGGACAGAGCCGTCCTGTTCCCCGCTGTGCAGGAGAGGGCACGTTTCCATCGAGCGCGGCTCTTGGCTCCCGTCGAGCTGAATGCCTCGACTCACTCCTGCCTGTCGGACCGTGCGTCCCTTCGGGCCGGAGGGCTGCGGGCTGGCACCTCTCTGCCACTCGCCTTGCCCTGCTGCTCGGGGAGAGGGGATATCTCCCCGATCTTTCGACACCCTCCGCACTCACAAATGTCCCTGCAGTCAGCTCAGGGACAGCAAGGACCTGCTTTGGGGAATTTTACATGCAGGGCAAGACCTAGCTGAAAACTCAGTCCCGGAGCTCCTTTTTCTTCCGATCTTTGCTGGCATGCTCAAGCTGCAGGTGGGACAAGGCGAATGACAAGGATACAAGAGCAGCGAAGAGGGAGCCAGCCCTTTCAGAAGATAGAGAGGGAACTGATGAGATGCTGGCGCGCGTTCAGCATCCGTGAAAGGAGCAGAGCGCAAGGAGACAGAGTTTGGCTGCAGCCGGAGAAGGATCCCAAAAGCAAGAGCTCAGAGCGGCCTTTTCTGCTTATTTTCTTTGGGGAGTTTAAAAAAGAATGAGCATTTAAAAAAAAAGGAAAAAAAGATGATGTGCAATTTCTTTCAGAGTGTAGTTGAGGGAACAGTTTCAAAAAAATAGCTGCCCTTTAAAGTAATACTAAGAATTTGTTCTCCCATTGCAAGTTAGTGTTTAGTATGCAGTCCCTAAATGGATCTGTTATTAGATGAGACAGAGAACTCTCAGAAATCACAGTAAACACAGCTGTAGAGATGAAGAGAATGAACAAGGCACCGTGCTAATAATTGTACCTTCTGGTTGTCTTAAATCGCTGATGAAAATTACTTTTAACGTTGTCCTCGTGCGCCGACATAAGAAGGCTTAATGTGACAAGTCAGATGCTTAAAAATATAACCAGGAGACTTCTAGGTTTGTCAGGATTCAAAGATTACCTGAGCATGTTTTCTGTTCTTTTATTGCTGTGCTGAGGTCTTCTCCACTGCAATTCAGAGGGACCAAGGGAGACGGGAAGATTCCAGCGAGGGCCTGGTGGTCAGATCTGCAGAGCATTGGATGTAGAGCTGGCACAGTGGATGGAGCACACTGGCATTTGGGGAAAAAAAAAACCACAGAGAGGGCAGCCTTATGCAGATGCTCTCTGCCTTCCAGAGAAGCCTGTGGTGGAGTCATTTGTGGTCAGCTACTGGCAGTGAATTTCTTTCGGTGCACAAAGACCGAAACATTTGGGGTTTTTTTTAAAACAAAATCAGAAAACATCGCAAAAGCAAGCAAATCCCTCTCCTGTGTCACGGTACATCTTCAGACTTTTGCTTTGGTCCCTCTTTGGGCCTCGTCCTGACAGCGTTAGGGTTGGAGTAAATGACTGCTGCCGGCTTGTTTGGGGCTGAGCATCCATCAGGGTTGGAATCACTGCTGTTTATCTCAAGGTAGAAGAAATCAGACCTAGGATGATGAAAACAGGCTTTCCATGTTAACCCAGAATCTTATTTCTGCACTACTTCATTCCACAGCAGGAAGGTTTCTTGGGAAGCCTGTTGTAATTAAGATTATAAATGGATTCAAGCATTTTAATAGAAAAGGCCTTTTGTCTTTTCAAGCAGGGGTCATCTAATTCTTTTTGTACTGCAACAGAAAGGTGAAAAGTTCCAGGTTAACTGTAATTAAGGCTGTGGAGAACGAGCAACCCTGGTTAGTCGCCTTCTGTGAACATTACTGAGCAGCATGGACAAAAGTGCTGGGAAAGTTACCCTGGAACAGCAAGGTTTAGGCCGAGCAAAATATAACCTCATCGAGGGGAAGTAAAAGAAATTCAATGTTAATTTGTAATAGTTTAGTTGAGGAGAAGAAAATCCATTATCCAAAGTATTTAGGAATTTTGCCAGTCTGTGTCCAGATGAATTAATTCAAATCATTACATTAAAGAAAAAAAAAAAAGTCAAAAGAGTCAAACTGAGATAGGAGATGAAATCTGTTCTTCTTTCTGCCACCAACCTGCTGAGGGATGAGATCAGCTCTCTCTTCCCCATCTCCTCCAGGCCTTTCCATGGTCCAGCTAGACAGCAAGTGAGCCTCCTGAAGCAGAGCTTATGGCAGGGTTGTACACTGTCGGGTGTGATCGCTCCGATTTCCAGCATCCTACCTTAAAAAAAACAGCACCACATTTCTTGGTGGGGGCCTGAGCCTGTATCCCTGGTTCATGAGAGGGAGGAGGTGTTAGAAGGGGACATCCCGCAGTGTCCCACACAGAGTGGCTGCCCTGACCGTGGGGGCCGGGGACTCGACACAGCTAAACACGTAACTACAGGGTTCCCTTCTCCTCCAGCGGGTTGCTGAAGCCCGTGAATTATATGTAAAGAAACCAGCTATGCAACAACTATCTTCTGTTTTTCCTATTTGGGTTTCAAAAGCTTTGGAGCAATATTGGTGTGTTACACGCTGAGTTAAAAATTGGAAACGTATTACCCTGATTTAGCATGGGACTGAGTAAATTCTGTTCAGTTAAAAAGCAGATATCCTGCTGAGAAGAAAATAAGTATTTCTATTTGACTGTGCAACACCGAAGCTGCAAGCCAGAGGTACAGGAGAAGGATTTGTGTTACTGAGAAATCCATTAACATCAGCTGCCAGGTCAGAGCTGCCGGGGTGAGGGGGGCACATGTGTCCCAGGCAATTCCAGATGTTCCTGCTGCCCGCATCTCCTCCACCATGTCCTGTGCAGGGTCTCGCATGGTCTCTGTCGCGGTGGTGTCTGGGCACCCATCTGGTCTCTGCCCACCCTGTGGTTTGATGCTGTTGCCTTTTCCTGAGGGAGGTTTCGTTCAAAGCACTAACTGGCCTCTCTGCCTGGGTGGCTCTGCAGCATTTGCTGAAAGCCTTGCTCCTGAAGCGTGTAAAATACCTAGGTTTGCAACAGTGAGCTTAGCTTCCAGAAGCCACCGTCCCAGGTTAGTGAAGCTTGAAGGACCTGCAAAGAGACACTTGCCTGCGGGGGTACGATCATTTGGGTCCCTCTGACACGTTATTGGGCAGGTTCTTGGAGGTTCCCAGTGCTGGATATTTCTCACTCTGTTTCAGCACAGACATACCACGTCCTTTCTGTTGGGAGTTTTCCTACATCTAAACTGATTCTCTGTTGTTTAGCTTTATTACTACTTGTCCTAACCATAATGAGTCCAAAAAGCAGACTGTTCCCTTCCTCCTTGTGGAATTTTTTATGCATTTTTGTATTTACGTATCTACTTGCTCCTGCTGTTTCCTCCCTCCACCCAGTTTATCTCACCCGTACTACCACAACTGCTTGCAACAGAGAAGTGTCAATTTTTCCATTGTCTCCTAGATGCCAGCTACGTTAAAATGCAGTTTCTTACTCTGTTTTGTAAGGGCTACTCCCAGCTCCACCCTGGCTGACTCCATGTATCCCCAGCCCAGTGCTCCTCCTGGTGCACCATTTGCAGATGTCCATGGTGTGCCTTTTGCTAACCAGTTCTCAAGCCTCTCCTTGAAAAACCACATCTACAGCTCCCGTAAGAGAGATGCAATAGCAAAATACAGCAGCTACAGGTCACTCCCTTGGTTTTGAGATTCCCAGGGCATGTGCTTGTCCCCAGGCTTGGGTTGTCCTGGTTTGCGATCCATCTGTGCCTTGAACACAACCTGGGAATCATGAGATAAACAGTGAAAGGCTCTCTGACCCTAACTGCAGTCCCTGGTGACTTGTAAGCAATTCTGCAAGCCCAGCCCTTTCCCAAGCAACTGCAGCGCCAGCAGGTGTCCCACCACCAGGTCCCCATTCCCTGTCCCTCATCTATCTGAGAGCAAACTCACTGCTTGCTGCCATACGTCTGTCAGTCACCAATTAGCATAATTAAGTCCATCAAAGGTGATGACAGGCAGGGGCTCCTAAGGGCTACTTGAGCTTTGAGTGGCCAGTGATTGTAGCGTAGAGGTGAAACATCCATGCCTGGGGACCAGGAATGGTGAAAAAGACCGTGGTTGTGTCCCCTGCATGTTACAGGTTACACACACAGGTCTAGAGAGTGTGAGCTCAGCTCCAGCCATCACATCTGTGCACATCTGTGTGTGTGTGTTGGAGGGGAAAGGTCAGAAAGTTTTCGTTTTAAAATGAAATTCATAGGATAGCCAGACCTTTCAGCTTTTTAATATGAACAGTGATTTATGGCTGCACTTAAAGAATGCGCCAGGAGCGGACAAATTCATCACGCACCGTCCTTTTCTGTCAAAGCGGTGGCAAGCCGCGTCAGCGGCAGCGCGGGGAGGTCGGGCTCCCAGGGACAGAGCCTCCGCCACAGGAAGGCACCGCAGCTCCGTCACCCTCACCCCTCCATGGCAGCTGAGGTCCTGGCCCAGTGTTTCATTCATTTCTTTTTGCTGTGGGGAAAAAAGAGGGACTGGCCATCTGCCAATTTCCCCTTCTCCTGCTTCCGACAGCCGGCATCGGCCGCTGGAAGGGTGATGCAAACTGTTCTTTTTACACGCGACGCGAGGCTCCAAACTTGTCTTCTGTAAATTAAATCCCAAGAAACTGACTGACATGAAGATTTTTTGCTTCAATTGCTTCCAGCTCGAGGCTCCTCTGGCCTGCCTCATGATTTCTTACCTCTCAGGTATATCACACTTAAACTCGGTCACTTTGATTTTGCCTGCCCTGTGTTTATAAGATTCCCCTAGAACTTCAGAACAGCAACACACATGGTGGCTCATCCTTCACCTCCTGTGTGGCCAGGCCATAGTTCTTTCCGCCTGGTCTTCCTGGGGACTTCCAACTTTTCCATCTCCTTGTTCAGAGGAGACATTTTACAGGATGTAGGCATTCATCTTACTAATGGCAATCCCTACGTATTGTATGAGTCCAAATAGTTTCTAGCAGGGAGAATGGGAATGGACAGGCTTTCAAAGACGCTGAGATTATACAGGATAAGACGGCATTTAGAAGGGGGCTCGCTCTTTTCTTCCTGAATCCATACTTTATTGTGTGATGGAGTCTTAGGCTGATTAAAAAGCTGGTTTTAACATACAGCTGGTGTCACTTGGTGTCAGTCTGTGATTTTTCAAGGAGCTTTTTGCATCATTTAGGCTCACTGTGGTACTTTACTTTCTCTCCAATACAAAAAGGCCAATACTTAATGACCTAGTTGTGAAGTTTTCCCAGGAAAGCATCAGCATCTGTGGCTGTGTGTGTGTCTGCTGCCAGATTTTGACTGGTTTAGTGTTGTTTCTTTTCTAGCACCCAAATCATGTAGCGGGACAAAGAAAAGCGAATGCCAAAGTTGCTGCAGGTTTGGGGTATGTCGTTATTCAAACCCAAAGTAATGCAACTTCTGAATTATTTCACCTTTCCCTTATAGGCTCACGTACACGGACAAAGTTGGGATCGCATATAGGAGGAAGGAGGGAGTATGTGAAGCAATTTCAGATTTTTGACAATACAGTGCTAGCAGCTAGCGGCTGCTGTGTATGACTGTTTTATTCTCAGCAGCTTCTTTTCATAGCCCCAGTGCATTCTGTACAGTGGGAAATGAAAATGTTATCTTGTGTTGCAATATAGAGAATTATTTGAAAAAAATGCATATTCGGCCTTATCTTCTCTGTGGGGCAATAAATTCAACGCATGCAATGGAGAAAAGAAAGCAGCTTTGTAATATTTCAAGAGCTTCCTTCAGAGGATAGAATTTGTCTCTAAAATGTTCTCGCTTAGTAAAAATGTTCCTAAGTTAATATTAGTTTCATTATCTTCTATTATCCAGCTGCTCTGTAGGGACGTTTTCAGAGCAAATTTGTATTCGAGTTTGCCTGTCCGCAAGTTCTCAGGGACGATGTTAAGCATTTTCATCTCCAGTACACACGATGTGCTTTCTAGTCTGCTTTATTGGACTCTGAACAAATATCGATTGACATTTTGGTGGGGTTTGCATTTGAGTGCCGGGAATTTTTTGAAAAAGTTAAGTCAAGAATAATATGCTATGAAATGTCAAATAAGTCAAAGTAGGAAACGTCGCAAAACTATTGCTTAGAAAAAAATATTGCAATCTGGGTCAGTTTGATGAAATCCCTTTAGATAAAATGCAATTGTTCTTTTAGATTCAGTGTTTTGATTCACATAGCTATAATTGTCGGACTGTCACCGGTAGAAGTCTGCAAAGAGTAATAATTATTTGTGATGATTTGAGAAATGCTTATGCTTGGACTGTCAAGTATGAAAAATTGCTGGTTCCCCTTTATTATCTCGTGATGAATGTTTTTAAGAAAACAATTCAGAATTTGGTGTATAGAATATATATATACACCAAGTAGGGTAATTATGGATCCAAATTGTAATAGCCAAGTATTAGAATAGTCTAAAATATGGACTAGACTGTCCATCAAGTTTGCAAGAACCTTATGCATGCTTTTTATGTGAAAACAGGATTGAAAACATGCTTGCGTGTAACTTCATGCTCAAAAAAACCACCCTTAAGCATTTGAGAAAATATAAATAATACTGAGAAACGTTTTCTATATTAAATAACAAACACCTTCTAGAGCTCAGATGGTGTGATTGATGGGCTGGGGAAAGGAGAGCTGATAATACCCGAGAGATTTTAGTCAACTGAAGTACTTGTCTCTCTGGATGTCACATAACTAGGACCGTTAGTGCCACCTATAGTTAGTCTGTCTGACACTTTTCACTTTAAGACCTCGTTTTCAATGGAGTACGAGCCTGCTGCACATACCTTCTAAACAAATACCATTAAGATTTTTGATCTGGTTTATGTTAAGCTTAACAGTGCTACTGGATAGACCCAAGCGGGTGTTCAGCAGAGATGCTGCTGATTTTGGTTGACAGCTGCTTGGACCACAGATAAGGGCAATGCCGGGGCAAGTTGCACAGTTCTAGTGCAGGACAGAAACCAAACCTCCAAACACGAGTGTAACTGAAGAATTAAAGGCAGATGCAAAGTCTTCATGAATGCAAAACTGAAGAGAAAAAGCAGCACATGGGACTGCAAACCCCATTCACAATATTTAACCTCCTTATTCTCCTTTAAACTAATTTGGATAATTTTGCCTTTTAGTCCACCATGCCCAAATGTCACATTAGCACTCCCAGCACAGGTTGATTGTGAGCCTGGTTACAGTAATGTGCAGAACCAGCAGCAGCTGCAGACAGTGCAATAGTAATAAATAAACCCCTGCCTTCTAAGTGTGAGGGATACTTCTTTGCAAACTACTTTTTGTAGAGAGAAAAAAATTAATTCATGTTTTCTTTGAGTGACACTTAGTTATTTCCATCCTTCTGTTAAAAATGTGCTTTCAGTGCGGGTACCTGTGAACTGGATTGATCTCTGCTCCTAGTTTGCAGTACACTGCTGTATTCAGAAAAAAACCCAACACATTAATTAAAAACACCCTGTGTTTAAAGCTGAACTTGCTGCTTGGCCATCAAGCTTGGAAAGGCCCTCAAAGATTATTTTATCCTGCTGTGCCTAAGTAACCAGAAGAAAATACCTCCCATCTCATTACTGCGATTTACCTTGAATAACCTTTACATGTCGTGGGTTGATGATTGTCAGTTGGTCAGTATATGTATTTTTGGTCAGTATATTCTCTAGTGTGCTACACTCAAAGCTCAATACTCTCCCCCCCCGCCTTCCTCCCCACTGTACAGAAGACATCCACATGAGCAGAGTGTGCTGGACTTAGCTTTCCTCCCTCATTGTTAGTTTGGGACTGATGGAGATGAGAACCTTCTGGGATCAGAGTGTCCCCAGACTACTTTTTTTTCCCTTTGCTTCTTTTAAATGCTGCTGAGCTTGGGAGTCTCCTGCTGCTCATGTTGCCTCCCTGTTATACTCCGTTGCTGCATCAGAAAAGGAAGAAAAACTTTGATCTTGACATGCCCTTCTCCTCTGTCCCCCGTTACAACTTCTGCAGGGAAAAAAACCCGTGATCAAGTGCATCTATGGTATTGTCAGCCCTTTCAGGAAAGAGTGGATGCTTTTATCAGATGTATTCCCAAAACCTTTAATGCCCAGCTGAAGTCAAACTGTCAGAGGACAGATCTGAGCACTGGCTTTATCACCATCCCCCCACTGTTCTCAGGGTAACCTACACACATGCTTAAAAATGCCCTCTCCAAAAGTGGAGTGGATTTAGGCTGTTACTTATGGTGGCTTCTGGAACTGCGATATCAGCAGGGACCTCTGGTAATGACCATAGATGCAGCAATCAGTGTCCAGGCAGCAGCGGTGCTCTCCCAGCTCCCCTGTAGCCACATCTATAATAGCTTTCACAGAAGACAGTCTGTGGCCCTACTCATTTGATTTGCCCTTCACCATCCATGGCTTTAAAGATATCTGTCCCTTGATTTTATCTCTCTGGGTTTTTAAATCTGCAGGGTCTATTTTTCTCATTAGTTGTGAGCACATTTTCACTGGCCAAGTGGAGCTCTGCTTTAAATAAATGTAGTTCCAGTCTCACGTCATCTTATTTTTTTCCTTGTTGCCTTCACCAGCTTCAGGAGTGACGTCATTATGTGGCTTAAAAGCCTTTCCTGTAACTTAAAATGAGGAGGACCCATATTAGCATCAGATAACTCAGTGTTAATATATTATTTCAAAATATCAAATTGAAGAATGCTGTTACGGTTACCTTGCATGGTGCTGAGGCTCTAGGGACCATGGAGTATGTCCTCTGGAGTTTGCAGCTTACAAGGAAGAGTTTGGTGGTTCTGCAGGAGCTCCATTAAAGGCTCTCTAGTGCCTTACCTGACTTTTCACTAGTGCGGTGCAAGTGTGGCTTTCACATCGCTCACTCCTTCAGCAAGAGGGCTGTCACCATTAAATCTCAAGGAGAGCCAGCAGGACTCTGCTCCTCTGGAGGAAGCAGGTGAGTCAGCTCTTCCAGGGTACATCAGGTGTGTTAGTCAGCTGCAGAAGAAAAGGAGTTTTGATACAGTTGACAATGTTCTAGGACAATCACTAAATTGGCCTTTTTTTTCCCAAAAATCTGAAGACAATAGGCAATTAAAAAAAAAAAAAAAAGAAGGTAGAGCTTTCCAAATATTTCCTACATGGTCTTTCATCCATCAGCCATAGCAAAAGGTACTGTAATTTATGAGAACAGGGCAATACACTTCTAGTGTTACGTTGATACTTAGTATGTGTTCTGTGTGCCGCCAGACAGGCCAGAGCATGAGCCTGGGGTGTTGGTGTGTGCTTAGTAACTGTAGCTGACCAGACTTTTGTGCCATTTCTTCATATTTCTTCCATGTTAAAAAGAGTGGGACACAAGTGCCACTTCAAAATGCACAAGTATCATCTTTTAAGTGAATTTAATGTAGTACAATCTCATTTGCAATTGCAAATACTAAGGCTGCATATTTTCCCCTTACTCGGAATGCCTGCGAATCTCATTAATGTTAATGTAGGGGGAAGAAGTGCTTAGCTTATTGATGTAGGAATGAAATCGGGAGCAACGCACAGCTCTACAAAGATTCATCTGCAGATTGGGGTTGGAAGCAACCATTAGGTTATCAAATCTAACCTTCTATCTCATACAAGCCATAGAATCCCATCCACTTAATTCTGTATTTATCCCAAGAACAGCAGCAGAAAAGCAGATAACAGTGCATTAACATATTGTAATGTAGCAGTATATTCAGACATGTCTTATTTTTTCTGCTCTAAAACCAGAGGCAAACAGCGGTGCTGTGCTATATGATGTTGATGACAATCTGCAGGAGGAGAGATTTCAGCATTTTATCTGTCTGCAGAGGAGAATTTGTATGTCTGTGTGTTTGCATAGGGTTTTGTTTAGTTCTTTGAAAATTATTCACTGGTAACTCTAACCAGAATAGAGCTGACCATTAGTTATGTTTCTCTCTGAGGACAGCATAAATTGAAGTACATATTTTATATTTTTTTTAACAAGAAAAGTAATTTTCTTCAAAAATCTGTGTGGTCCTTGACAACTGCTTTCTAACATCTTATTTTGGAAACTTCTTGCCAGTCAGTTTTCCTAGGAAACATGAAGCACATTTCACGTCTGTCTTCTCATCTCCTGGACTATAACACAAAACTGCCCTTGAAATGCACCTGGGAGGTATTTAGGGGGATACCACACACGCGCAAAAGACGAGCCAAGCTATCTAAAGGAGCTGCACTGGGCTATTGCATGTTTTAACCATTAGCCAACATTTTGCTGAACAAAGAGGCTAAAGAGGTGAGATGAGATGAGATGAGATGAGATGAGGAAAGCATCAAGGAATTCAGAGGAGAAGTAGCGAGTGGCACTGGAAAAAATACAGAGGTCCCAGGCTTGGCACATAAATGCTGTCCTGGAGAAAAAAGTCCTCCTGCCCAAGTTTGAGGTGCACCAGCCCCCTTGGTGTTGCCCATTCTACGAGGACATTCCTCTGCAACCCACCGCAGCTCAGAGGGAAGGAGAGTTTCTGCTGTTCACGTGTCGCAAAAGCCTTCGCTACCCCTTGGGCGGGTGAAACCTGGGTTCTTAGGATTTGTCCGTAGTGGATGCAGTTTCTATTCTCTTTCCTTCTAAAGCTCAGAAGTCCTACAATTGGCTTGGTTCCATCTTGTTGTTTGGTTTGGGTTTTGTCTATAAAGTGGATTCAGATCCTATTCTTGAAGGGTTTTTTTTAATATGAATCAGAGCTAACTACTGGTATTGAAAGCAGAGATTTGAGCTGTTACTGCAGGAACTGGAGGCTTGGTCTGAACCCACAAGAGGGTGCAAAACAATTTGCCAAGGGTATCATATTGGTGAGGGGGAAGACCCCTATAACCAAAGGCACCTTCATAGCAGATGTATACAGTCTACATTGCCTCAACTGCTTCATTGCAGTGTCCTGTGATTCATGTGAACCTAACTAGAAGGTATCAGATAAACACTTTTGAAAGACTCAGCGTTCAAGAAGGAATCTCAGACCTCCTTGCCTATCAAACAGGAAGATCAATACTTGCCTTAACAATTGGCTTTGAGACTAAACTAATTACTGAGCGTAAGGCTCTTTGAAATCCACAGGTAAGTGGTGTTAAGTAAATGTAAATAACATGACCAAAACCTTCTCACTGTTGCTTTGGTGCAATTTATTCAGAATATGTGAAAAGGCATTTGTAGCAGTGAGAGTAGGGCTGCACGGCAAAACACCGTGCCATGCAGAGACACCTCAGATGGCTCTGAGTAAACAAACACAGGAGCCCTGCCTCGGCGTGGTCCTTTGCTTGGGCTAGTATTCCCTGTTTCCCGTCTGCCTTAGCAGACGCTCTTGTTGTTGTCGCTGGACACAATCTGGGCAGGAGGTGGCTGGTGGCGAGACCGTGGCCATCTCTGTGCACCTGCCCTTGTGGGCCTTCCCAGGACAGATTACAGCTTCTCCAAAGCATCCGGTAGCAGTAATAGTAGAAAGCTAGGGCGCTATTTGCAGAATAATAAAAGGCTATGGGTGAACATAGTGCTGTGTGTGTTAGAAGGCCACATGCTCTTTCCTTCTCTGTCAATACGGCTTTAGCAGAGAGGCAAATGTATAGCAAATATTCTCCCTGCTCCTCAAGAAATTGCATCTGAGTGAACGTTCCCCTTGGGGAGTAGCAGAAATCTCCATGGGCATCGTTTCTTCTGCCAAGGTCATAGCCAAGAAGCAAGCTACGATTATTAATTCTCTAGCATAAAAGACAGCAGCAACATGAGCACGTACCGTTTTCATTTTGACAAATTTTCCAACTCTGGTGCCTTCCTACCCCATCTCAACAGCAAAAGGTTGGGCAGGGTCCAGCACTGCTGTAGCTGCGCAATGGATTGCAGAGTGGAGGGGAGATCTGTTTTCCAGGACTAAGAAAAGCAGTTATCGCATCTCAGGATGAGGGTGTTGTAAATACCCTTGCAATCCGGCTGTGGGAGCGCTTGTGCTCCCTTGTGTTGGGTTCAAAGCAAAGCCTTGGACGCTTTGTGAGCAGCGTTTAAGCAGCACATGTCAAGAAGTTTGGAGACAAAACCAGTTTATCTTCTAGCACAGGAACAATTTTATTCAGCCGTATAATGAACTGTTCTATACAGACAGTAATCTACTTTTCTATTAATTTGTATAATAAGCAAAAAGGCAGTAAGAGTTTCCCAGCTGCTTATCTTACTGGTGCCTGTGCTTTCTTTGCAGTTGTCCAACACAGCAATTCTTCATCAGATTAGACGAGACCAAGTGACAGACACATGCCGAGCAAACAGTGTATCTAGCAGGAAGCGCCGCGTGCTGACACCCAACGATCTCAAACACCTGGTTGTGGATGAAGATCATGAAATGATCTATTGCTATGTTCCCAAAGTGGCCTGCACAAACTGGAAGAGAGTGATGATGGTTTTGACGGGAAGAGGCAAGTACAGCGATCCGATGGAAATCCCAGCCAATGAAGCTCACGTGTCTTCGAACCTGAAGACCCTCAACCAGTACAGCATCCCAGAGATCAACCACCGCTTGAAAAACTACATGAAGTTCCTCTTCGTTCGCGAGCCTTTTGAGAGACTGGTGTCAGCCTACAGGAACAAGTTCACCCAGAAGTACAACACTTCCTTCCACAAACGATACGGCACCAAAATCGTGAGGCGCCAGAGGAAAAACGCAACCCAGGAAGCTCTGCGGAAAGGCGATGACGTGAAATTTGAAGAGTTTGTGGCGTATCTCATTGACCCGCACACCCAAAGAGAAGAGCCCTTCAACGAGCACTGGCAGACTGTGTACTCTCTCTGCCACCCTTGCCACATCCACTACGACCTCATAGGAAAGTACGAAACGCTCGAAGAGGATTCAAATTACGTTCTCCAGCTGGCGGGAGTAGGCAACTACCTGAAGTTCCCCACCTATGCAAAGTCTACGAGAACTACTGACGAAATGACCACAGAGTTCTTCCAGAACATCAGCTCCGAGCACCAAACGCAGCTGTACGAAGTCTACAAACTTGATTTTTTAATGTTCAATTACTCAGTGCCAAGCTACCTGAAATTGGAATGAGGGATGGGTCGGGGGGAAAGAGGGGAGAGAAAGCCTGTTTTATTTAAGATTTTTATTTGTCATAATAAATATGGAGAATGGGTTATTTTGTAAATTAATATTTTCTTTTTTTTGAATGATGCTGCGAGCAGCACAGTCAAAATTATTTAAATCAACTGTAAGAAAGGACAGCTCTCTTTGCAGGGTAACAGGATTGTGACGATCCAGCTGTAGAAATGAAATAATACTGCTACACTGTTTTAAAAAAATGTTAATTGTGTTCTGGTGAATTTCATTGATCTTGCATTCCTCCAATTCTAATTAATGTTATTTATACTTATTTAAAACATGGTCTCTTGGTAGGTGTCAGTTCAGCAGCAGAGGTGAGATAACATTTGGACAAAAGGAGTCTGGTTTTGTGCTTTCCTCAGTTGAGCTTGTCTCTGAGTAATAATATTCTTCCATTAGCCCTTGGTACAGGTAAATACGGGAATGGTTCTTGATACCACATGCTTTGAGAAGAGTGGTGAAAATAATTTCTTCAGAAAGTGATATTGCACTTAAGCATACCAGAAAAAAATCTTTCTAGCCCTGAAAGGGAAAAGTAAAACAGATTTTGATAGACTCATGTTATCTAAAACCCATGACTGAAAGAAATGTGAATGTATTCCTTGGGAAGAGAAACCATGAATTTTTTATAAGTCTGGACTTAATGATTTTATCAAGAATATGACCAGTCCCATTGTCTCTCAATTTAAAGGCTGCCAGCCCAAATGAATCCAGATATGCAGATGTTCTATTAGAAAAAAAAAACCAGCATTTTGAAAGTGACTGTAGAGATTTTTGAATGCCCAAAGCAATTGGCATTGACTTCATTCTTATCCAGGATGGGGGTAGGGGGAGCTCCATCATCTGCAAGTCAAGCCTCCCTAACTGATCTTAAGATGGGCAACCAAAATTGACTTAGAAAACACAGGTCACGACACATTGCTATAAAGGATGTGGGCATGTAATTTGAAAAGTCAGCAAGTCGTCTTGGTGTTGATCTCTAAGTATGCAAGGCAATAAAAAAGGTCTCTCATCTTCCTACATGCTGGTTTCATGGCTTTTTCCTAGGGGGAAGGGGAAGTCGTCTTTTTTCAGTTGATCCCTAAATACCGTTGTCAGGGATGTTTCTAATTTCCAGTGGGTTAGTATTTCATCTAAGTCAGCTCTAGTGTGAGACCATGGCCTGTCTATTTAAGGTGAACACCTCAGTAGTGGTGGTTTTGTGTGTAACAGCTTGTTGGCATGGCCGATTGTACCAAGCGTAGCACACCAAGCAATAGTTATGGGCGAGCGAGTAGTAATCTATTTGTGGCAAATAAATAATGAAAAATTAGATTTCAATGTGGATCTATTAGCAAGCTCAGTGGGCAGAAGTACCACCTTCTCCAAATGTTTGCTTTATTTTGATGTAGGTGAGGGGTAGGCCCAAGGGGGTGGCAGGCACCTGCCTGGGGAATGGTCTGTAGCCACCCCGAGCTGGAGTGCCGGCAGTGCCGGCAGCCAGCTGATGGGCAGAAGGAGGCAGAGGATCCAGTTGAGGCACTCGTGAGAACGTAAAATCAGTTTTAAAGTTGAACGATTGTTAAAATGGGGTTTTGACTTGCCTGCGTGTCGATCTTATGATCAAACCCAACACTTGCAAAAATTAGTGAGGATTTAAATAAACTCAACTGAAGGCAGAGCTGCTTTAACAGTTTCAGAGACAAATCCCCGAAATGTCGTATTGTACAGTAGCTGAATTACATTCATTGAATTACATTAGTCTCCAGGATACACACGTGGTTAAAGAAGAAAAATAAGTTCCAGTCTTATTTTATAAAAATAAGGTGCTGAATAAATTTCAGTGAAGAACAAATTAACATAACAAACAGCAGCTGAAGCCTTTTCACAATTGGATTTGCTCTAAGCCAGGATTCGGGTCATTATTTTTGTATCATTCCCTACAAATAAAGCTCTCATCCATTCCGGAACAGCCACAATTTTCATAACCCAGAACCTATTTATAACACAAAGCGCTGGCCCAGTGGCTAGCGAAGCGCTGGCCGTCTGCACCCGACAGCTCTGAATTCCTGAGCAGTTGCTGATCACTGGCTGGTGTTTTACTTGAAAGCGGTTTTGTCTTATTTAGAGCGTGTGGAGCTGTTGCAAGTGCCTATCACAGTGTGCCCTGGTTTTCTTTTTGTTCGTAGTTCAATGGTTATATGTTTGTTAAGAAAAAATAATCTGTCTGAAGGTAGATTTCCCCTCTGCCCCTCCGGTATTTCCCGCAAGCTATTTGTGTGCTTGTTTGGTCTTGTATCTGACAGTGCTCGTATTTTGGTCCAATTTTCTCTTCAGTTAGAATCCACTCCAGCAGAATGTGATGTGAATTTTTTTCATTTGAGAAAAGAGTTGCTTCAGAAAGTAGATTTTTTGAAATGGGACTTCCCCCTTTTCTTTTTTGTACTTCTCCCTGTCGTCACTGCGTTTTTATCTGTTCTGAAATACTCTCTTTAGTTTCACTGCTTTGGAGACACAAAACCCCTGTTTGACAGCTATGATAGAAAAGCTTTAGGTGGAAAATGTGTTCAGGAGATCTGAGGGGTGAGCGCTGCTTGAGCCGGGATTTTTAGCAGCAGCTTTGGGTTTGATTACCCAAATTCTGCTTGCCTCGCGGAGGGCTGCCCTGCGGGCAGGTGCTCAGCACTGAGATGACTTTTATGTGGACTTAAGTGGGTACTTAAAAGTCACTTGCTTTCTAAAAGCCTTGATCCCAAACTACTACAAACTGTCCGTTTAGCATGTTATATCAATTTTGGGTGCTACGAATGGGCTGTAGACCTGTATTTAAAATGAACAGCTGACACGCTGGGTAGGATTGTGTCCTGCGCGTTGAGCACGAAGCCCTCACCGGGTCAGAGAAAGACCATAAATATTAAGGAATAGCCTTTTTTTTTTTGGTCTGCTGGATGTTTTGTTTTGACTGAACCAAAAAAATATCTCTCTCCACTGCCCCCCACACAGGGGGATGTTCAGGGTCGTTCCTCCTCATCTCGGCGAGCTGGCAGCCACCACCTGCAGTGCGGGGATAGCCAGGGAACCGGCTTGATTTTACCCCATCTCTTCAGTGGGTTTCCCAGCCAGAGGAATGGAGGGGCTGGTCTGTTCTGGAGCCCTGCCTCCACCCTGTGTTCATTTCTGCTGCGGCCTCAGCTGATCCAGGGAGACAGAGGCAGAACTGCAGCCACAGCAAAATTCAAAATACAGATGCGCCCATGGGGCCGCGAGCTGCTGTTTTAGAAGGATGTGTATCAGTTGAGCAGTGGTGAGTACAGAGAGGACCCAGCGGGGAAGGTCCCGCTCCCCACCACTGCCCCCAGCCCCCTCAAAGCCGCTGGGCTCGAGGTAGAGTGGTTGCCATCTCTGAGGAGCCGGTGCCCTTCGTCATTTGGCAAGGCCAGCGCTGAACCCAGCAGCACCCGCGGCTCCTTACCCAGTGCAATACTCACAGCTGGGGACTTGTTACCCCTGATGGACCCACGCACCTTGACCTGGAGCCCAGGCTGGATTTGGCCCATCTGAACATGGTGGTCGCTCCTAGGTGGTGGGATGTCCCCACAGACCTGACTGGGTCCGTGCTTCAGCTTCCTCATAAACCATTATCATGGAAACGTGCAAACTGCCTGAACCACGCGCTGCGTAAGACAAGTGAAATAAATAATCCACAAGCAGAAGTGCTTTTAGAAGTAAGTTGACCCCAGATGTTTTAGGGTTTCACTGTAGTCTGCTGCACTTTTCAGGTACAAAAAGGGACTGTCCTTACTATTACTCTTGTTACAGAGAGTGTTATTTTCTTACATGCATGCACAATACAATGTGTACGAATAATTTAACATCGATGTGGGGTTGGATTTTTTTTTAACCTATTTGTATGCAGTAGAAGGCTTGTTGTAGAGAAGTATCTCCTCATACCTAAATATACTGTTAATAAAGAAAAAAGCTAAATTATACATTGCCAACACAAGTGTGAACTGCTCATGAATCTTTCCTTAAAAAAGCCATTCAAGCCTGATTATTTTTCTAAGTAACTTCAATTAAATTGAAGAAAGAAAGTTCCTCTCTGTGTGCTTTATTTCTGGATCATGCTTTCAGGGCTGAGGGTGGGATTTTTGTCTGCATAGCTTTGCATTCTCGCAAGGGTTATTGTGGCAGGACAAGCAGAACACTCAAAATTGTCTACTGCTGTGGAGTAAGAAAGCTAAAGTCATCTGACATCCCTCTTGCTCCCTTCCTTCCAAGTTCCCAGCCAGCAAAGATGAGAGTTGTCAAGTTAAGACCTGTCACATGCCCAGAAACCTCAAGCAAGGATGTTTTAGAGTCCATCAGGTGACATATACTCCAGCTATCTGATGAACTTTAGGTCATGTGCTTGCCCATCTTCGTGTGAATTCGCTAACACTGGCTTTGAGTTAAATATTGCCAGCAGTCCCCACACTTGCATGGTCTTGTCCATGGTTTTCACTGAGACCAGAAAGCTGGGCTTTGAAGACAAACTGAGGTGAGGAAATCAGCACCATAAATTACACTTAGGAAAAACATACATTTAGAAAATAGCTGCTCACCATCATGACCATGTTGTCGCAAGGGACCTTGGAGGTCAGCTGGGCCACCCTACTGCTGAAGGTCACCAAGATTAGGTTGGCTGTTGTTTTGACTTCAGTACCTCTGGGGATGGAGGGCTCAGAGCCTCTCTGGGCGACCTGTTCCAGTGCCATACTACCCATTCAGCAGAGATGGTTTTTTCCTAGTGGCCACTTTGAGACTTCCAGCCTTTAACTTGTGTTGATCATCTATCACTGCTGGAAGAAGAGCTTGGATTCACTTTCTTTGTAAGTCCCCTTCAAGTAGTTGTAGACTGCTGTTAGATTCCTGGTTAGGCACACCATCACCAGACTAAACAAGGCCAGATCTCTCAACATCTCTTTGTCGGTGACATGCTTTAGATATCCCATCACTGTAACCTCTCCAGCATCTTAACATCCCTCTTGAATTGGGGAAGGCCCCAAAACTGGATGCCATATTCCGGGTGCAGCACTGCCAGTGGCAAACAGACCACTTAATCTGCCAGCCCCTCTCTTTCCAAGGCGAACATTATTCACAATGAGAGTGGAGACAAACAGGAAATCTGTGGAGTAGGTGTGGTAGCACCCGGCAGGGCACTGGCTGCCTTTAGAGCCCAAGCCTGTTCCCACCTCAAACACCCCACCACCCTGCACCCCCTCTTCAAAGGACAGAACTGCAGCACAGCTCCCTGAAATCACAGCCTGGCTGTGCAGTGTCAAGACAACAACTTTCACGTTTCAAAACATCGGTGA
The DNA here is from genome assembly GCF_009769465.1 of Tauraco erythrolophus. Taxonomy (NCBI): domain Eukaryota; kingdom Metazoa; phylum Chordata; class Aves; order Musophagiformes; family Musophagidae; genus Tauraco; species Tauraco erythrolophus. Next base: position 63,951,335 of record NC_141468.1, on the reverse strand, counting down.
TTTGTTTCCTCTACAGTCTCAATCAGACAGGGAGATAATTAAAAAGGTCTCGAGAAGGACTCAATCTAAGTGAGCGATTAGCCTGGCTCCAGCCACGGTGCTGATTGCTCCGTCTCCCTCGGCAGCTTGGCCGGGCAAGGATTACACACGCTTCAAAGCGATGCAATCCTATTCTGGCAGTACATGGGTCTAAGCAAGCCACTACACTGTCCTGAGAGAGTCCATCAGCTTCAGTTAACATCTGCGTTCACAAAGATGAAGTGCAATGCCACACAAAAAAGAGGGCCAGGAGAAATCCTCTGGCTGCACGGGGTAGGTGGGACGGGACACAGCAGGGGTGGGCAGCAGCTGCAGAGCTCAGCCACGGACAGGGTGAGCTGGGGGGGCTTTAGAGAGTTAATACCACATGCACACAAAAATGGAAAGTTCCATTTTTGGGGATAATGGGGTAATAAATGGCATCTCCGCACAGTTCTTGGGCACATCACTTTTGGGTGAACGTCTGCATTGCTTGTAAGATAGAGGAGGAGAGCCCGATCCCTGATACTGCCACAGGGACTGACAAAATTGAATTCACTCCAGTGAAAGGAAGCATGAGGATTTGTCTTTTCAACAAGCCTCAATTTTTCCATTAAACAATTAAAAATTTTACAAAATCTCTTCCCATTCATGTCCAGCATACAGCTTCTGACCACCAGCTGCTGCTGTATGGCAGGAGAGCTGGTGACAGCAGGACCACAGCACTCCCAGGCACTGGGGAGATGAGCGTGATGCATGGTGGGGATGCAACAAAGTGGCAGGATCCTACACCGCCGAGGTGTCCTCTCACCCAGGCAAGCGATAAGATCGTGCGAACAAGCTCAGTGGACATGATGCAAAGTTTGAAGAAAGCCTGTCCCTGTGGTCGTAATGCTCCTGTGTAGGCACGAGCTCTGCCAAAACTTCCAAACCTTTGTCTGGATGAAAACGCCTTTCATTTAATTCTACCATAATTATAAAAAAAAAAAAAAAAAAAACATAGAAACTGGAAGGAAGAGAGGAAAAAAACCCAGATGCAGCTGAGTGGAAACGAGAGCATATGCTTTTGAACCGGCAGTGCTGTGCTTTTCTCGCTAGCTCTGTTACACATCATCACGTACAAGACTCCTGATGCCACACAAAAATATCTTGCTTTTCCAGTTGCACTTGTAACTTTGCCAGAGGTTGAAAATTTTGAAAAACTAGAGTCTGGTTTTAATCTTCGGTGCGCTGAAGGACAACATATCCAAAATCTACCTCCTCATATTGCCTGCAAATCAGTTTTTTAAAAAGTCTATGTTGAAAGCAAAAAATCACCTGTATTTTCCCTATTCAAATGCTGAACAGCAGACCTTTTCCTTTGTTACTTGAAATGTTGATCTACTGGAGTGCTCAAGCCTCCCGACTGTGAGATTTGACTCACTGTCATTAAATGGTTTCAGTTGGCCAAGTCAGAGGCATTTATGACTGAAAATAGTGACGTTTTCATGGAGAAAAATATAGAAGATATTTTAATTCATTTAAAAGTTGTTAAAAATATTTTTTGCCAATATTTGAAGAATCTTACTGGCTTTGACAGTGAAATTGGTTTTTCTGACCCTATTTTTTGAGTAAATGCAGACCTGAGATAACGTTTCTTCAGATATTTAGTAGTATACGTCCTCTCAGTATGCAACGAATGTACAGAGGAGTTTGGAAAAGGAGACATAGCATTTCAAATAAAATTATGTGGGTTTGGAAATCTCATTTCAGTCAGAGTTTTTAATTAAAAAACAAACAACCAGCAAAACTGTTTTCCTCAGTAAGAGAAAAATCAATCCAAAAGTTTATGCCCTCATCGCTACTTTTTTACTAATATATAAAGCTGTCAGGGTAACATACAGCTGAATAATAACAGTTAAGCCATTAAGCTTCAGCTTATTCTAAAACCTAAAATGATAGTGTGACAATTCATGACTTTTTAGCTGTCCAGAGGTCTCCATGTTGTCAGCAGGTATTTGCAGCCCTACATCAAGTCAAAGCCTGCAACCCACAACAGGCTGTGGTTTCCTGCAAAAGCCTCTGCAGAGAAGGGTTTGGGCATTGCCTAAGCCTTTCTTAGGCTCAATTTAGTCAGATTTATCTTAGCAGATAACTGTTCTAGATAAATCAGGTTTAGTTTTATGTCTAAAGTAGAGGTATTGAGTATTTTTTTTTTAAGTGATTGTTTGCTCCATTAATGCAATCCATCACTGCAGTTTGGTTTTTTTTTTACCATTTTCTGAACTTGAAAGAGGCTGATGCGGAAAAAATAAGTCAAATCAGAGCAAGCAGCTATGCTCTGGAGAGGCAAGCGCTGTTTGCAGAGGCAGCCAAGCAAATGCTGAGACACTCATTCAAGAAAAACAAAATCTTTTTCTTCCTGGAATTGTAGCTATACATGATTTATCAACAAATTTGCCTTCAGTTATATAGAAAGACATAAAAATTCAGCTATTTCGTATTAATTTTACAATGTACTTTGCTATTTTATCATTAAAATGTTACTGCTGTGTACGCAATACAATTTTATGTGCAATATGTATCATTCCTACAGCAGATGCTTTTAAGCCTCCCTTTTTCACTTTGGAAAATTTTAGAAATTAAATCCACAATTATTTTTTTTATGAAAAAAGCCCTCAAAGTCAACAGTGGAAGGATTAGAAGGAGGAACAGCTGAGTGCAATTCAGGTGAGAAATTAAGCCTGTATAACTATGGAAAAGGAATCCAAGCTGGGAGGAAATTTAAGACGGAAATTCTCAGTGTACGGAGCCTCCTTGTGAGATATTGAGAACTGAATTAGAGGAAAGCGTTTAAGAACAAAGTGAGGTGAGTAATCTTGCTTTGCTCACTGTAGCATGTTTCAGGTTACCTGGTAAATCTTTGTCAGGGCTGTTGGAAGCTGATTAAAAACTATGAACGACTCACATACAATATTAATGAGTATTTCTGTGCTGGGAAATGCAGTCAGAGGACAGTGCATAGGCTCCAACCCGGTTCCCAAGGAAAGTGTTTCACACTTAGTTTGCAGTGTCTGGATTTCAGTCTTGTTTTTCACAAGTGTAAAGATGTCAGATGAAATGCATTCAGGTCAACATTTCTAAAGTAATTACCTTGTTTCATGTTTCAGATGTTTCTTGCTTGGTTTTGAATGGCTGATGCTCCATCTAAAGCCCTTGGGAACCTTATGCCCTCCATACCTTAAACCAGGATAAGGCTGCATCAGCCTTTCACTCACGGGTGCTGTCATAGTCCCTGTGATGCGTGTTACTGTTAACTCCTTTATTCTCAAATTATTGTGCAAAGTGAGCTTCTGAGGTGTGCAGAGATTTCCAGCTGGAGACAGAGATCTTCACTTTCTCCCTAGCAGGACATTTCAGTAGATGTATTCAACCAGGTGTGCTCCTGCTTCCAAGTAAAATAACATGCTTACATTTTCCTTTGAGCAAATAAAAAGCCTCGGGATAATCAGCTGAAGAGATGATGGTGATAGCTAATGATTTCCTTCTGCATCAGAGATCTCGCTGATATGATCTGGGTATACGTTGTGATAGACGTGAAGGGAATGCTGCTGCATTGCCAGATGCTTCCCGCCTTTTCAGATGCTGTCAGACAGTGGAGAAGCATCCTGAACCTGAGCATCCTCCCCTCCCACCACCATCATTCACAGAGGTTCATTTCCATCAAGTGACCATCAGTCTGCCCTGTAGAGTAATTGTGACTTTCTGTATTTTTTTTTGGCCCAAACTTGAAAATTTCATCTGAAGACAATTAAATTTATTGTGGGTTGTTGACTAAGGATTCCAAGCCATATCTCCTATTTCACGAGAGGAACTGAATTGGTGTCAGGGCTATAACAAGCTGGCTCTTCTCTACAGCCATTAATCACCCCCCGTAGCCCTGGGAGGGAAGCACACAGACCCCCTCCTAACTCCGCAGGCAAATTGGGTTAGTTACAGAGCTCGCACAGCTGTGCTTGACACCACAGCCTTCCTGCTCCTGATCCTGAAGGCTTGTGTTGGAAAAGGGACTTTAGATTATCTAGAGGCTTTCAGAGGCTGCCTATGAACAGGAGACAGCTGCCCTCAGAGCATACAGAGGATGCATGGATCTCACCTAGTCCACAGGGCTGTAAAGTGAACTCTCCCCAAAATAGGACAAATGGAAAAAAAAAAATCTTCTTATGTGTGGCAGGAGATTTCTATATAGGAATGAAATAGACTAAATGGATTACAAGACTTGGTCTTTATCTAGCAGAAGACTTGACCGTGGACAGATGTGAGGCACAACTGTGAGATGGTCGAGGTAGCAGGGTGTCTCATGAATACATGTTCAGGTTTGTTTCTCTCGGTGCTGATCTGAAAGTTATACATATTCCAGAGGTATATATGCATTAATAAGGGCTTTAAGTGCAGCTTCTGTATCTATTAAACATTTATGTAATGCAATAATCTCAAGGCGGAAGGACTTTAAAATATTTACAGGTCTTAATAAATGTTTAAAATGCAATTTTTGTAGCAAACAGCGGAACTGGACTTCCTGTGAACTGATCGACATTTTTGCGTCTTCCTGTGCCTCTAGCAAGACAAGAAAATACAAAGAGTATGGATTGCAGAGGTTATCTACAACTCCTATCCCGTATGAAACCAATGCAGTAAAGGAGAACCTAAGCAGATGGTTGAGACACCTTGCATGGGGCAGAGCGAAGGCCCATGGAGCAGAGGAGGTAGCTCAGCAAATACCTTCAGATGTGTTAGAGGAACTGTTGCATGAACAGCTTTTCTTTCCCAATTTTCAGCCAAGTCTTACTACGTACCAGCGACATAGTGGGTGTCTTGGTGCCAGCTTTTCCAGCTACAGAGCTGGCTGAGGTGAAGGACCCCGCGCAGCCAGTACTGCGTATTCAGCACAGTGCCAATCCTATATAGTGCCATATTCTGTTTAATGCCAAGACTATATAGTCAGGCTTGGCTCAAAGGAAGGGATTTACTTCTCTCTAAGGGGCGAAAGTAGTCATAGCTCATGTCAGTCTCATGCACAGAGCACATAACCAGACATGGTGCTGAACAGAGCTGGGTTTCATGCTCTTTGGCACGGTAATCTTACGGTGCTTTTAAAAAAAAATCAGCTTTCTAATGTGGAAATAGAGCAAAGACCAGCTGGAAATGAAACCTAGGAATGAGCGTAGCTTTTTGTATCTGAATTCGCAGCATTTTAGCCCTTCCATTTTGCACAAATGACATGCAGGTTTGAGGTTTGTTTTTTTTTTTCAAAGGCCTGAATGTCTTCTGTTATAGAGGGGAACCACAGTTTCCACACACACGTGACAGACTTACACTACCATAGTACTTAGTGGCCATAATGGATTGGCTCTAAAGAAGCAGTAATGACAATCTCAAAGCGTTAAGAGTCTAAATGAAAGAGAGGAGTGATCAGCCAGTCTTCATGTATTAGATAAATACAGAGCTTGCTTACATCGCCAAACCCCCTATGCTTTTGTCCACAATTTCAGATGATCTTGGTACCTGAGCAGATCTCAGGTACCTAATGTGGTCTAGCTAACTCCTATTTTGGAAATGCTCCAAACTCCAGAGATAATTTTCTATTTAAAATAAAGCTACCATTCATCTCCATAAAACTAGAATTAATCAGAAATTATTTCCTATGTAATTGGTTGAGTCTTCAAAGCCTTTGAGATGAAGCATGTCCTAATGTTACTTCAGAATCTTGGATACTATTAGAGAATAAAATAATTGGTTGTTTCAGCACATGGAAAAACATCGGCTTCAAAAAACAAACAGGAAAAAAATGGCTTTGGATGATCTAAGGCTAACCATAATACGAGGACTCACAGGAAAGTAGCTGAAAGGATGATTGCTTCCCAAGTATGAAACAAGTATTATTGCTCGTAGCTTTTGGAAAACCATTTCAGAATGTCAAAATTATTAAAATGCTGTTCTGCTGTAGACAGAACATCGCAACAACTTCATTAATCAAAACAAGGAGATGACAGAAAGAATTAGTAAACAGACAAAAGCCTTTTTAGATCTTGTTCATAGTAAAACTTGGAATGTAAATCTGAGATCTTGTAGATATTAAATCTCAAGGAACTATTCAGAAGTCAATTATCTGCAAAGATGTCTACCATATAATTCATTCAGGACCCTATTTCACTTGCTAAAAGCAGATCTAAAATTATTCAAGGAAAGCATTTCCTGGACCTCTCAAGACTTGTGGCAACTCTTGAAGAGGAAACAATCTCCCAAAAGAGCAAGCTGAAGAATGTTAAGTAAAAGAAGTAGTAAATTTCAAGTATAGTTTGAACTGAGAAATAAAAGCATAAATAGACCATATGAGGAACTACCCTGCATATTAAATAAGCAACTAGCAGGATTTGAAATCAAATTAAATTTTTAGCTGCAGAGAAAGTAAAGCCCATCCAGTCCTGCCAATGCTAAATGACTAAGTGAAAGACACTGCTGCTCTTGGGTACCCACCCAGAATATGGCAATCTTGTGTATTTACTAAACATGTTGGTTCTTAGCTTTAATCATGAATTATTCATGTTTTGTTAATACTAGATTCCCTAGACTATCCATGTATAGCATGCATGATGATCCAATTTTCATTGAATTTAACAGAAAGACTTTCCTTATGACTATCAGAATGAGGCTTTAACAACAAAACACGCCTCTTTCCTAGTTGTTCCTCCCCACCTTTGTATGCAGAAAGCTGATTTTTTAACTTGGAGTACATATAGGAAAATGATAATCCAAAAGATAATGGAACAACAGACTGACTTGATTAGGAATGGATTAGAGAACACAATTAAAACAATGCATTGTATCACATAAAAACCTAGCCAAAAAGAAAAGAAAAATCTTACTAAGAAACTTCATGTTGCTTCCAGTACCTTTGGTACTGTTTTGGAACATCGTCTTATCTTTTTAAAGCAGGTTATAATTCAATTACCGTATTCTATTACCATTTTCTGCACCTCTAAAGAGACTATCTCCTTTGCAATAGCAATTTTACCATTATAATAATAATAAGAAATTTCAAACACTTCATTTCACAGAGTGCTTATACTACTGTTTCCTGATGTGTGTATTCTGGGTTATTCTTGTAGTTAAGAGAGCTTTCTGTGATGCTCAGAACTGAAGTGAAATAGGAAATCCATTAGAAAGATGATAGGTCTTATTTTGAGTCCTGATTCTGCAAACTATTCTGCATTTATAAAGTGTTAATCCTCATGCTGTTTAAATCTTTGTATGAGAAAAGTCTAATTTAGTTGGCAAATTATAAAAAGAACTGAAATTAATTTGCTGCTTGCCAGTTTCTCATCAGTGTTCTAAAAGCCCCAGTGAAATTAATATATTAAACACAGGAGCAGAAGAGGATATTGCACATTTAAACATCACAGATTAAGGCAAGATGTAGAGTGATGCTATCAAAATATTGATCTAAATACCTTAAAAGAAAAATCCTCCCCTATATCAAACAGCATAATAAAGCTATGGAACTATCCTGGCTATATAATCACCCTAAAAATAAGCTGGAGTCATTCAGTAACTCACTAGAATGCAAAGATCATTTCAAAGCATTACACAGAAAAAGAAAACAAAACACCTGCAGTATGAAATGCTTCTGACTCCAAATTTTAAAGCTGCATGTAGTTGTAGTTTAAGAAAAGAAATAGTTCCCTTTCATGCAGGCTTGTAGAACAATTGAGATGGTCACAAACCCCTTCAGAATGGCAGGTGATACACATTTCAAATAACCCAACCCTACTTCTATTTACCCTAAAGGTGTTTCTGAAGTAGAGCAAAAAAAGAGTAGGCAGTAAGAATGGCCAAGCAAGAGCACTCCAACAGTCACTCATGCTCAGGTTACAGACAGTAACTCATAAAGGCAAAGCAACCCGAGCTTCTGTCTGGTCTAACTCATTAGCAGAATGAAAGTGGTACAAGACGTTTGCAGGAGGAGTTTTGAGATGACCTGCAGCTTAAATGAGGTGAACGAGCCGATATGAGCCAGAGGCAAATAAAGAAAATGCTACATGCTGACACAAAAGCGAATAGATGTGAATCAGCCTAATTAGGCTAGAAATTATAAAGGAAGGTATGAAAGAATCTTCTAGCAGGTGGAGAGGAGGAAAACACAATGAATTTTAATACAAAGAGCAATCATTTTATCTGCAAGATTATAAAATATGGCTCCTTTGATAACAAGAGACAGAATAACATCTCAGGATGTCCCTTTCAATTGTATGCTTTGAGCAGTACGAAAAGCGCACAATTTGTCTCCAATAGAATTTTTTGTAACATTTCTTACCCACACATACAGTGAAGTAACTGACTATTACTGGGATGCGTTTAAAAAGTCCAGTTGGTGGAATACTGTGGAGAGGTTGACTTGATGAGAGTTAAAATTGGTTTAGGGAATACAGCTTTTAAGTAGATGATAGATTGTCTGGTATCCAAGTACTCCTTCGGGCCTTCCCCCATATTATCTTTACGTAGTAGAATAGTACTGCCCCCTAAACTTGGTGGCAAGAGCTTTTTACCTTCATAACACTACATAGCAGAGTTAGCAAACCCTGTATAACTGGTTTTAAAATGCCCCTTCCACATGGGAATCGAACCCCTTTCCTCATCATGGATTATTTACTACTTGGTCTTCCAGATATCAAGCTTTCTTCTGCTTTATCAATGTCATACTTCTTTCCCTACTCAAACTCCTCTTTAACAATATCTTACTGAGAGCATTCATTTTTTTCTCACTGTCACCATTCCCTAAAGTATCTCTTTTCCCACCTCTTCACCAACTCCTTGCAACACGACTTATATTTTTCTCCCCTTCGCGAAAACCGAGTTTGGCTGTGCCTTTTTATTCTTTTCTCCAAATAACTTCCCTCTGTTTGCTCCTGCCTCTCGTAATGAATGCTGTGTGAAAGTTTGCACCTCTTTCTTTCCCACGATATGGATTTTGCTCTCTCAACCATGCAATGAACTTTTCTCTTCTTGAAGTACCAAACTTTTGAATTACACTTTTCCATAATTTACTGTTTCCATGCCCAGATTATTTCAGTCTGTCAACATATTCCCTCTTTTCAAATTTCACTGAATTTGTCCCATTTAACATTTGTTCCCCAGTTCCACAATCTAAACACTCACTCATTTGTCAGCAGACTGTACCAACCGTTGTTCTTTATTTACTGGGGAAATATTTAACACACTAAGGACATTGACGTGACTAAATACTACAACGCCCTCACGCATCAGATAAGCACAGATCACAAGTTTCTCAAGAAATTTTAATTTTTAAGAATCATGCAATTCATTAAAAAAGGGTTTTAAAATCCAGTAACTCTAATGAGAAAAGTGCTTGAAATGGCAGCTCAGTTAATTTAGATGGCAGTTCTATCAGAATAAAAAAAAAAGCATCTATATCTGTACCAAAAATAAGTAACCATTTTTTTTTGGAAAAAAAAAAAAGAGTTACATCTAGTTCATTTTAAACAATTTAATAAGAGTATTTCCAGCAATGCTACATACAAGAAACTATTTTAAATAACATTAATACAAACTAAGAAAAGTCAGAGAACCTGAAGTTAGAAAGATTTCATCTTTCTCCCACATAATAAAAGACATAATACATATGATTCATTCAAACAACTATATTATCATAACTGTAAGAAAAAGCTTAAATAAAAGTGTTTAAATGAGGGAGCTAAAAGTCAGGCATCTATATCCATGTGTAGGCACTGAATAGCTGGTTTAATTTTCAAAATTGCAAACACTTTCAACTTCCACAGAGTTTAAGCTGACCGACACCTATAGAAGTTTCCTTAACACTTACCACATAATTAATTTAATTCATTTGAGTAGGTCTGACTAACGTTTACAGGATTGCAACAATATGGATTTAGTTGTCTAATTTAAGTTTCAAAATCTAAAACTTTTGAACACAACATTTAAAATGTGTTGCTTACGTAATTATGCATTTAGGATGTATGTTATATTCTTTAAAAAACATATGCCATGAGGAACTCCCACTAGATTTTACAACAGAGTGATTAGTACATTTTTTCAAAGTGGCAATCAGAGTCCTCATGATCAATGTATTATTCAAAATACTGAGGTATACAAATAATAAAATAAATCATTCAGAAGCATTCATTTTCCTTATTGATCATATTACTTCCACAGTTTGAAAGCAGAAATCCTGTTAGCAAGAATGGAGAGTTCTGCTTATAGATGGATGACTCTGGAATTTTAGTTTATGTAACTTCCTAAATGCCTAAAAAGGAAACATAATCTTTTATACCCCAACTATTAATCAGGGATCAGTATTTACATTTGAATCAACACCTCTAAATATTTCATTAAAATCAGGATACTGGCTATCACAACACTATTAATATCAGTTAGTTAAACATCTCTTCAGTTGCTAAATGAAAATACACTTTCCAACACAAGGAGTTTTAATAATTCACCCATTATTATTCATCAGGTCAGTGTCACATTATTTGCCTTTACTATGCTCTTGTTCTCATAAATCACAACAGCAAAATAATCAGGTTGCTCTTTTTAGCACAGAGAAAAGGCCTCTGTCCTGATACTTCTCAAGTGTCTAACTTTATAAATGCTGATGGTCATATTACTATATATAAAATAAAGCTCGTGACAAAACATTTAGACAATCAGGGATCAAGTCGCCATAACAGTTATTATTGATATCAAGTCTGCAATGGTCAGAGAGCTGCAGCGTTGAAATTGTAAGATAAAAATGTATCATCCACCAATCAGGTAATGTCTATGAAAGAGAATTAATTTGAGGTCTACTAACCACTTCTGTGGTAAAATGAAAATATATCCCCACTTTGCTCCCAGGAGGAAAAGCAAAGCAAGCCACTGATTGGGTCTTACCCTCTTCTTTGTCACCACTGAATGAGCAATTATGAGATTGTTTTGGTTTGCAATACAGGCAAGGAACTGTTCTTTTAAAAGACCAGATTTTTTAAAAATTTAAAACTTGATAAAGGATTGACCAGCCTTTCCTTGTGTCTACTCAGATGTCTTCAACTAGCAGCAATCCACCTTGGTTTCAGAGTAAAGGTCTCAAGTACCCTTCTAGTTCCATCTGATTTTTTAAAAAAACAAACCAAACTAAAATCATTAAGGCTGTTTTATATCTGTGTCAACTTGATTTACTTATACCAAATGAAACAATCACTTTGAGGGCCTTCAAGTGGAATGATCAGTCTTGTCAATATTCTAGGAAAAGTCACTGTACCCATTGGAATAATTAGTCTCCGACATCGCCATCTCTGTCACCTATGAGCCACAGAAAATGAAAACCCATAGCTAACAAGGCAGTTCCAAGCAGATCTCCCAGTGCAGTAAGATAAGGGATAGAAAAACTGTCAGGATCTTTTCCTTTTTTCCAGAAGTGGTGCACCATCCAGTCAGCAATCCATAACAGAGTAAACACCTATGCAACATCAAACAAACAAAATCTGTATTAATATCACATAAGTTACATGGAAAGGAAGTCAATTGCCAACTTCATTGTCTCCTTAGTACGCAGCACTATTGTATACAACTGCTTTTGAAAAATATAAATAATTAATATGAATGAATTTCAGACTAAAACTCCTCACAACTAGAGACAGGGACACTTAGCCAACTTCTCCCAGTCAATCACATGCACAGGTAGAAGGACCATATTGAATCATTGATAGCATTCTTCACCCAGTCTATACTTAAGGACTTCTGAAAATGGCAAGAAAAAGCAAAAACTCCAACCAAATATGCAACTGCACTTCTCACAGAAGACATCATTTTGTACAGTGAGAGTATGTGGGGCTTCGAGATCATTCAGAACCAACTGACGTTGCCCCAGATGAAAACACTCAACCCAGGCATAACTCTTCTTTCCACATGTATAGAACTGACCTGAAATCAGACATGATATAAAGAATACTAGGTCAGATTAAGAACAGTTTCATCTGGGTGGCATGAACTGCAAAAAATGGCCTAGAAGCTACTTGTTGCCTGAAATACCAGCTTCAGCCCTTCTGTAATAAGGCACACCTTCAAGATACACTATGAAATTGTCACTGCAGGCTGAATTTGTCCCAAAGTAAAAGACTTCCTTCCCAACTGTGAATGTCTGAACATTTGAGGGGTTTGATCTTAATACCAAAGGTATGCACAATCATTAATCCAATTTTAAAAAATAATTCTTTTAATGTCGCACAGCTGCATGATAAGAGATTCTGGTTCAGTGGAATCATGTGGTATGGCATGGCATAAGATGAATGGAGAAAGGACCACTAACTGAACTTCCATTTCTTATCTCTTCTAAGGAGCTGCTTAAGATGAAATAGACACTGTATTTTATGTATTTCTAGTTAATCAGATCTTTAGGAAAGGTAAACTTAAGACAGTTACTACCATAATTCATTTTTAAAAAGTCTACTATGTACATTTAAAAGAATATACAGTATCAAAAGTAGTAAAAGGTACAAAATTGGTATTTTATTTAGTAAATTATCAATTACTGGTATCAAAAGCATCTTTATAAATCATCTATTGAAATAAGATGGTTGCCAGACACTTCTCCACAAAAGTGGAGAAGTAAAATTAATGTCATATAAAAAATTGTGTTTTGTGTTGAAAAAGTTTCTCAATTAATCGTTGCTTTGCAGAAGTCTATGTTAAAATATAAGCCTGAATTTCTAATTAAAAAAAAAAAAGAAAGGGAGGAGTATTTGCTTAATGAAAAATGCATGGCTTATTTATATAAACATATCTTCTGAAAAGGGAACTCTGTAGTCTAAGCTAATTATGCAAGCCCTAGGTGTGCTGACTGGAATCCAAACAAATATATTTAAAACAGATGTTTTCTTTGGAAGACTATCAGATTCTTTGAGTCGGCTCCTTCTTCTAGCAGAGACTAAAAGAGGTCTGTTTATAAAAGATACTGTACATTAACATCTCCTACAGGATGTGCACAGAAGACTCTGTAGCGCCTCACATCAACAATAGTTATGCATGTTCTATTAGAAGATGAGAGCATTCCTTCCAAGAATAATTTATAATGCATTTATATAACACAACCAATTAGATATGACATACACAGTCCAATTTAAATGACAGTATACATTTTTGGCTTTTAAAAATCATGACATGAAAATCTTTAATTTGTCTATGTATTTTCCACCCTAAAATAACTGACTTAGACTACTGTGAAAAGTGGGTAGTTTGGAAATAAGTTTTGAAAACCTTCCCAAATAATTATTTTTGCTATATTAACTTATGGGTGCATAACACATAACACAAATTATAACAAAACCGGCTTCTGCAAGTAATAGGAAAAAAGTTATATCATGTTATATTAACTGATGCTTATAACAGCATGTGATAGCAGTTGGGACATTGTGTTTACAGAATAAGTTACAAGACTGAAGTTCACCAGCCTTTATTGTGGTGAAGGAATAATGCTATCATCACGCATCTGCATGGCTACAAACTCACTAACATTTAAGAACTATACAGATCAGTCTTTGAAAATAGATACTTATTTGGCCACAGTAGTTGGTGTTGCAAGATAAAAGTCAATCAATGTGACTTACATCTTTAATGGGATTTTGCTTCTTATCAATGTTAAGAGGGGTGATCAAAGTCATCAATCAACTGTTATTTTGGGGAAAAAAAAAAAAGCAAAAGTCCTACCTATGAGTTTGCTGAATTTTTGAAAGTAAGACAGTCCTTGAATTCATAGTGATAAGAAAAGTCACTCACAAAGATCTGACAGATGTTAAAAAAAAAAAAAAAAAAAAGAAAGAAAAATCATACAAAAGAGACTTGTTACTTTAGTGGCACAACACTCCACATTTTCTGGGATTTATCAGTGACCTATACTTATTTCAGCAAAGTGACGCAGATGGCACAGCAGTACAAATACTGTGTACTTCTGCTCTGCACTTAGGCTATAAGGAAGAAAGCCTCCAGACTTCAAACTGAAAACCAGCTGGTTTTGAAAGAAAAAAAATAGAGGGATCAACATTACAGAAAAGCCTAATAAGATAGTAGGAAAATTATCTGTTTAGCATGAAATGCTGTACAAAAGTGATAAGAAAAGCTTGTAAATATATGCAGAACTTTTCAAGATGTGAGCTAGTATTTTTTAATTATTTAATATACATAGAAAGAGAACGATAAAGTATTTTTTTCAAAAAAAGAGATGAGTAGTAGAATTACAAAATCAGAGCCCTAGGAATTCTCACAGACTGAAGAATGTAATAATCCCAAGCTTTAAGAAAGGTAAAAAACCCCTAAATATCTAAACACATAAAAAGATCTGTCTAAGGAAAGGGAGACACTCTATAGATCAAGAAAAAAAAAAAAGCCCAGAGCAAGGACCACAAAAATACAGCCAGATATTTTGATATTTTAAAAGGAAGATCAGGTTAAGTCATTGCTCTCCTGGAAAAAAATACAATCAGAACGGAGGAAAATGAAACTAAAGACATTATCAATTTTAGACTGCATTTCTAAAAAGACCTATCAGTCACATTTTCAAAAGAGGTCCTTGGAAGAAAGAAGCAGTAGAATATAGTAATAGGAATGAAAGGAAGGGAGGGAGGGAGGGAGGGAGGGAGAGGCAGGAAAGAGCAAGAGGGAAGTCTTTATCAAACCCTAGTGATGAAGAATCTGAAAATAAGGAGTACAAGTATACATATCATTTTGTACAACAAAGGACAGAAACAGAGATTAATTCTCAATATTGAACTTTCTGATTCAAATTCTGAATATCAGATTGAAACTGAAATTGAATATGAATGCTTAAATAAGAGTGAGCCTTACTACTTAAAGCTCAAATCTTATGAATGCTAGATTAGAAATGGGAACATTATGCACTACAAAGCAGTCTTTTCCTTTGTTACTGAGCACAAAATTTACTTTCCTTCTGTGCAGGTCTTTAGATACAAATAACAAGGTTAGCTAAATAAAAGTTTTGGGGTATTTTGCATGTAGTAAGGACCCCTAAAAGCTATCTGCATTTTCTCATGAAATTAATTTCTCATTACTTCTGAAATGGGAAAAGAACGAAACTGTATTATTTAAAATAAAAAATACATAACTTCCTCCAAACATTCTTAATACTGTCTAAGCTCCCTATAGCCTAATTGATACATTGCAGGATGCTATTATATTTTTATTGTTTATTTCATCTGGGATGACCATATTTCATCAGTGAATGTGTGTCAAATTTACAATGATAAAAAGTATAACATTCGAGTGGATAATATTTGTAAAACAGGTTTGAATCTTTCATGTTTATATCAGTTTATACATTAGTTGCTGTGATTAGAATTCCAGCACCAGACTGGAAAGAGAAAGTTTAGCTTATATATTTGTATATGTTTTTTCACACAGGTATTGTCAAAATTCTAGTATTTAGCATACAGAATGAAGACCTTTTAGCAGTTTATTTAGCATGACTTGGACAGGGTATCCTGCATGTTATTTTAGACAGGATACACAGATGCAAACAAACTGTGGTAACCTCTTTTCAAATGTATTTTAATTCTGCTTCACTCTCAAGCTTATATTGACTCAAAATTAACCTTTAAAGTAACCATGACGAGATCTGGTAATTACTGCATAAGAACTCTTATAAATCCAGGGAATTCAAAGGCAAGTTTATTTATTTATTTTTTAAATTATGAGTGAAAAACCCAAGGACCTCTAAAACCTACTGTGTCCTGACTCTGATATCATTGTCACTAGATTTATGGTTTAGGTCTTCTTGTGGTTTTTGACCCTTCATTAAGTTAATTTTTAAATTATATATTACATTTCTCGATTTTAAATGGCTTTTGATGTCTTCATGTAAAACTAAGTAGTAACTGTAAAGGACTCATAATAGATCTACACTGAATTTACTTGCTGAATTGCCATTGTCTACAGCCAGAATTCTGTAGTCAGTGAACTCTCAGAGTAGGATCTACATATATTTTTCAAAAGAAATTTTTCTCCACTGTCTTCTCAGGTAGCGTATCTGGTGTGTATCATGTCCAGGGGAAACAAGTCACCATTTCCTCCAAACATAGAGAGATTTCCTTCAGCTGCAAAGAAACCAGCGAACAGCAAATTCTTTCTTGCTGTTGTTTGTGTTGTAGCTAAGTGGTATTAACTACGCTATGATATCCAAGTACCCAGACAGCATAGCATACATTTATGTAAGACTAAAACCTCGTCTAAGTAAAAAAGAGGATACCATTTTAACTGGAGCTGTTTCCATATCAATTTGATTATATTGATGTAATTTTTGGGGAAGGAACTTTTTTCTTATTCCACAGTTTGAATCCACATTCCTCAGACTGTCTGCTTGATTTTTTTGTAGCTTTGCCAGACACCCTGGCTTGACCAAGATAGTACTAATTTCAGGCTGTTTATCAGATGTCTGAAAGAGGAGTGCAACCCAGACAGTTAAGTGTTCAGGTATGCTCGACATGCACTAGCTGTAGCACAACTCAGTGTGTCATGCCACATACATAAATACTTTGAGCTCAGCCTTCTGGAGGCAAAAATGATATATCCCTGCTAATGTCTTGGTAAGAACCAGGCTTCTACAACAGAAGTGATAGAGCAGGTGAATGCACATTCAGATCCCAATGAATCTGGCAAGTCTGCTTTCTCACACTGCAATGAGAAAGCACTGAACATGCAGAACTGTCTGACTTTGGACTTTAGTTTCCATATTTCCTTGAATCATGCAGTCTTTATAGCAGTCATATACTCTACATTTTGGAAGTAACCTTTCCTATTAGAAAAAGTATTATTTAAAATGCATCAATATTTTTTCTATAACCACAACTTTTCTTATTTCTCTGTAACGTACAGTAGACCCCATGAGCTATTTTTCCACATCAAAGAGGCCCATACCATCACTAGAATCCTCATGCTAGTGAGAAATCCAAGACATTTTTGATGTGAGCAGAAAGTCATTATGAGCACTGCTGAATTCTTGGTTTTCTATTGCCCCAAACAGCCCTGAAACACTGCAAAAGTTACTTCACAGCAGTAGACATCTGACCTTCAGTGGATAAGGAGGACTGCATTTTAGAATTACTTATTTGCTTGGTAATGGCTCTGGGAATCTCCTATTGTTTGTTTATTCCCCCAGTCTTTAACATAACTGTGTGCTCAGATTTGGTTAGGAGGTGTGAAAATTCCTCAGAGGGCATTTTACTGGCTCAGTGAGAAGGTGCAGAACAGAGGCTGCCTTTGAATGCTCAGAGCCGTGTGCCAGGACTGATGGCTTGGCAATTCCAGTGCTGCTCTCATTCTACTGCAGGTCGACAAGACAGAGGATGAAACTTTGCTCAGTGCATAGCCTCATACAGTAAAAAAATAGCTATGCCTTTGTGAGGTATAAGAGGAGGACTGTTTTTCAATTAATATATTCTTTGTTGGTCAAATGCCAAACTGTAACTGCATGAAGCGTACTTGTATGTGCTTGTGTGACTCGTTTTTGTAGAATTTTCAAGAGTATTCCTCTTAAAGAGAGGCCACTTGCCAAATCCAAAACATGTTTAAAATCAATATACTGGTTTTTGTTAATGCACATTAGCTTGCTCAGATACTGTACATGGCATTATGAGAAGTACCCTACCTACTTACAGGGTATACCCTCCTCATAATTATTTTTTTTGTTATTTTCCTCTGGCGCTGCCATTCATAAACACAAAACAGACTCTTCTCTACAGAGCTAATTCAGACCTTTTGAACTCAAGCCTAAAAGTTCTAGTTGAATGCACATTAATATAAATATTTGTGCAGTTTTCTCCACCTTTATGAAAATATAATTGTGAAATCCTAGCCCCACTAAAGCTGGAGGGAGCACAGCCTTGGATTTCAACCAAACCAATTTATAAATTTAATTGAAGAACATTTCAAGAATATGTATTTATTTAAAGAACAGAAACAACTGTACTATTACAGGTAGGAAAAGCAAAATAAAAAAATAAAACACTTTCTGGGTTTTCTTAAATCTAGAAACACAGAATCATTTTTTTCATAAGGGAATCAGAGAGAATGCAGATCATAACACTGGCTACTCATCTTATTTAAGATATCTTAATGTAATGAAACAACTACATATTCAGTGAAACTGTACTTTGTTTTACACTACATAGCATATGTTTGATCAATAATAACTAAACCATACTATTGCTAATGTACATAATGTTGCATTAATTACTTATTTCCAATAAATATTTCAATTAAATGACATGCTGGGGAGAGAATAACTAAGAACAGGGAGGGAGAAGAGAGGAAAGAATCTGGTAGGCATGGATGGTGAAAAAATAAAAACCAAACAATGAAAGTATCAGAATTGGATCAAAATGAAGTTAACTATCTGAATGGAACTTCAGTAATACTGTATGGAGTTTGCAATGCAAATAAATTCCATTTTATCACTTTAGGAAGAAGGGTATTGAAGTTTACAGACAATCTGAAAAAGTCTTGTTGAAATGCCAAATAGAATTCATATACATGTTACAAACTTACTGTAGAGATAATGTGGAATAGCATAAACTGACAGAGGAATAAAGAGAAAAGTCATAATTAAAGTTTTTGTGTTAGCATTTCTTTGAGTTTCTTCAACTTACTATTACATTCCAGTTCTAGGTTTGAACTTTGAATTTGAAGGAATTCCAGTTCTAGGTTTGAACTTTAAATTTGAATTAATTTCTCCATTTTAAACAAACACAGAGCTGGACAATCAGAGATAATAAACAGGTCTTGAAGTTAATTAACAATCTATTTCAGTTCACTGTAACATATGTCATTAGATAATTAATACCTTACAATAGAAAATCGAATTTTAAAGATAGAAAATTCACTTTGTTGCTGTTGTTGTGTTTTAATTAAGCATTAAATTTTTAATGTAGTGGAAAAAATGTAAATAGGTGGTATATTTCCATAATCAATATTCAGCTACATTTTCCACTCCGCAGCTCAATATAAGCCAGGAACTGGAAAGGGCAAAGTAGTAATATCAAACCTCCTCAACAGGACCAACCATAATTACTCTTACCTTTGGGAATCACTATGTTCTATTAAATTCTCATCTACCACCTGAAACATGAAAGATATAGCCTGCAAGCAGGCTTGTCGTTTTTGACATCCATTCTCATACACGTTCCAAGAAAAGTGAAAATAAATGCAAAAAGGCCCAGAATATAGATCTCCCACTGCTGGAAAGACTGTCAATAGATTTGTTTTGTTGATAATTGAAATGACAATAATTAGCTGTGAAGTTTTTCAGTTTTACTGCAGAACTGGAAAAGCTCTCATTGGGAGGACAAAAATACAAAGGAATTCTGGAAAAATGAGATCAGTAGATATTGGCTTACGTCAAAAGAAATGGCAGTGTGAAAACTGTTCTTTACTATATCCAGGTGCATAGATGATGTCACTGAAGAAAGGGAAGAGGAATGAGTACAAATATTTAAGTGTTTTCCTTAAGAAAGACGAAACTTAAAACCACACAACTGCAGTAGGGAAGTGCTGAATAAAAAATGTTCAAGATTTAAGGGTTAAAGCAAGAATTGTCTCTGAAAATTTTAAACCTGCTCTAATTAGAGGTACGCCAAACTACAATAATCACTACTAGAAAAACACTGGAATAATTAAAATGGGGAAAAGAATCTATTAAATATTTTCAGAAGGTGTTTAAAAAACATGGGGTTCCAAATTGTAAATCTGTCAAGACCCACAAGAAGTTATAGTGTGCAATACTCTTGCTCAGTTTCAAAGTAAATACAGCCCAAACTGCCTGTTATGGCCAAATACAGAAGATAAAGAGGAAAAAATCATCTGTAAAAGGGAGCAAGGAAAAAAGAAAAAAGCTTTATGTCTACTTTATAGGTGAAAAATCAGGAAAATCAGGTGTGGCGTTATGGACTGCAATGGAGATGCATGACTGCAAAACTGAACACTTTAATCAGACTTTGAATTTATAAAAATTACCTTTACATGTGCATATGTGCCAATGCTGGCTCTGAACTACAGTGTGACCTTAAAGTCCTGCCCTAATGGTTTTCAGCTGAGTTTCTGCATTTCTCACATCTTACCCCATTCTTTGCTGCTGAAGAAAAGGTCTGTTTCCCTGAACATATTGTGATTGCAATTCTGTGAGCAGGACGACTTTATGGATTTCATATGGATTTACGAATTCAGGTTGATTCCCATGTGAAATCTCTGAAGTCTAATAATGGCTGAAATCACACTGCAGCAGAGGCAGTAACAGGAACTCTTTCTCCAATCTGTTTTTGTTAGGCTTATAGGAACTTAGCATCACTGAGAGAGTCGAGACTTAGAAAAACTTGACTGAAATGAGCCAAAAGGTTCAAAATTTATTAGAAAGGACAGACAGAATGGATAGAGTGAAGGAATAGCATAATTTCCTCAGGAAAACACATTATAAATCAAGTGATAAGACTGGAAACCAGGAATATTATGTAAGAGGAAAAGGAAAAGTAAGTTTATAACTTTTAGTATGATGTTCTCACTTGCAAAAGTGAGAAGTTATATTCTACCAAAAAAGTCTAGACTTCTCATATGTAATCAAAATAGTAACAGTTTTCGAAACCTATCTTTATTGAAATAGCAGTGAGATAAACACAGAAACACAATTCAGAACATTAAAAATTATAATTTTTATTAAGGATTGGCTGGTGATAATGTAACTGTTTGCATTTAAAACTATATTAGTCACATTTTTAGAAGCAGTATGTATATTTAAGGTACAATGAAACATTATTGTAATTTCAGACAGCTTTTAGCTAAAAATTGGCTGTGGATTTAATAAAAACATTTCATTTTGTATTACTGATTTCTCTAAGTGAAATTATTTCACCTTAAGACACTGCTATTTCAAAAGGTATCTTTCAAGAACTGCCCTTGCTGGGTATGAACTAGGTAAGTCCAGACAAAATAATGTAACAATGTTTGACAATTACTGCAATTACAATTTCTTGTACGGTTTCTTCGCTGTCAGACTTGTTTCAATACTAAGAATGCACGAAGCAAGCCATAACATTCTCATCTACTGTTTTTTTGACTATGTTAACTGAAACAGTAATGTGAACCACTTTAGGAGATTTCTTCGAGAGTTTTCCTTGGTTTATTTATTATTCATAAATGCTGCTTTTCCTTCTCTCCATCTCCCCTCTAGTTGATTAAAATGATGGGGGTTTTAGATGCAATGGTTGAAGAAACATGTGAAAGAGAAAATGCAAGATGCATGACTGGGAAATAATGCAGTCATGTGTCTTCTGAAAAGCACTCACAATACAGATACACCTGTGTAAACTGTATACATGTGGAGATAATCTGTTACTTCAAAACTGTGCTGAAAGCCTGTATTAACCCATATCTTCTTGTACTATTCACAAGATTTCAAAAGTCAGATAAAACATGATTTTCTTCAAAACCTTGATTTTATACAAGCGTTTTCAAGTTGTACTTGTTCTTACCTGTAGCAGAGCTGCAAACAAATATACTGCTATAAAGATAGGAGTTAAGGAAGTGTGGCCGCTTTTCATTAAGTGGATAGTGTACAAGAAAATCAGGTGTCCAGGAATCACCAAAAGCAGCAGAACTTGGGCTGATTTGTTATTTACTCCTACAACAAAAAAATCCAAAATTCAGTTAAACTCTTCAAGTACTATATCAGATTTTCATTAACTTTAATATAAAAATCAGTCTTGGAATTCCACAGTATTGACTATTGTGGAACAGCAGGCATTATTTTCTGCTAAAAGACTCCATGAGGATTTTCACATGGGGAAAAAAGGCCACCCCTAGTGTCTGTCAGAAAAGTTTAGCAGGGTCCTTCCAGAAGAAAGTGCAAACTATCTGCTTTCATTCTGTACTCATGCAATACCTTCTACTTTTTTGGAGCTGCAGTGACCTCCTAAAGCCTTCCTAGGAAGGAGGATGTTTTGGACACCATATTCAAGACATCCTCAAAAGTACCTTTCATTTCTAAAAAGTAATCCCATTTTCTCACCTTTTCCAATTCATTTCATAAATATGAAAGTGTAATACATGCTGTTGACACATCGCATTTCATCACAGTTACTACATTATTAGGAAAGTAGGCAATATAGCGGAGGAATAAGCTGTGAAGCAAGAATCTAGAAAGAAAAGAGCAAATGGGAAAGCAGGGACTTGGGTTAGTAATAAAGCTAAATATAAAGTTTGGTCCTAACAAGAGATTGGTTTGAACTTCTGGAGTTAAATATTTGACACAGGTTAGGAGCAGGTAACCAAGCTAAGGAAAGATGAAGGTTGAAATCCTTCTGAGTGAGTATCATAGTGTCCTGCCTCATCAGTTCCTATCTTCCACCCTTGCCAGGGTTACTGTGATCCTCTCTACGCATCATCTCCTGCATGGAGTTCCCTGTGATTCTCAGAGGCAAGCAGCTGCAGGCAAAGGAAACTGCCAAGCCTCTGCTGCCTTTGAACTGCATACAACAGTTCAATTTGTTGCCATTTCTCACTGGTGGTACAGTCTGGCATATGGGGGAAAAGAGGAGACACGAGACAGTAGTTTTAACAATTAACTGAACAATACATACCTGTACCACAATAAGTTCTGCATGGATAATAGCAACCCTTGGCTTCTTCTGGTAGCTCTCCAGGAGTGCTATGCAAATGGAGGTAGGTAGAAATTCTGCTAGCTTGAATAGCTACTAGATTACCACCAATACCTGAAATACAAAAGGGAACAAGTGGTAAATTTTCAACTGCTTTTTTCCTCTAGCAGGCCGTGTTTTTACAAATTTACCAACTTCCTCTATGTTTACCACAGTCCCCTACATACAAAAATCAAAAAGAGAAACATCTTTAGAATGTATATAAATTATAGGCAGGGCTAATAACAAGCACTAAAGTACGTCAAAAAACTTGGGCTACAATTTGGTGTATCACTGATATTTGGAATATCCAAATTGGAAATTTGGATATTTGGAGATCAGTTTTAATTTGTAAGTGCAACGGATTCCTCCAAAAGGTTTGATCTGATGCTTTCTCATAGGTGAAGCTCCCTTTTGTTGCTCCCTCTTCTTTGGAAATCCCTCTTGGAACAATAGAAGTATGACGTAGTTGTGCCACTGCTGGATTACCTTCATAGGTCAGTATTGCTGGCAAGTATAAATAATGCAAAGCAGATGCACTCACTACCACAAGCATAAATGCAGATTTCACACGCAGAATCATAGGGCTGGAAAAGACTTCAAGAGCTAATGTATCCATCGCCCTTCACTACAGAGCAGGATTAACTACAATCTTCTGCCATTCATAATTCAGCTTGAAAGGACAAGACAAGTGTCTAAATAACCAATTTTTAGAAGAATTGTAGTGACGGAGATTATACCTTCTCTGTGACAACTGTTGATATACTTCCCATTAGAAAAAAGATTTCTATGAAACAAACCACCCTAGCACGTGAGGAGAAGTGGCTGGCATTGTTACAAGGCCAGTGTCTATAATCTTTGAAAAGTCATAGAGATCAGGGGATAACTCTGACAACTGGAAGAGGGCAAACATCACACCCATCTTCAGCAAAGCATTTGACAGTTTCCCACAGTTACCTCCTAGACAAGCTGGCAAGTTACAAACTGGATGTGTAGTTTGTGAGATGGGTAGGAAATTGGCTAACACGTCATGCTCAGAGGGTGGTGACGAATGATTTTTACTTGGGTTGGCAGCCTGTCACAAGTGAGGTCCCCCAGGGATTGATACTGGGCCCCACACTGTTCAACATCTTCAAAAATTACCTGGATGATGGGATTGAAAGCACCCTCACCAAGTGTGCTGATGACACTAAACTGAGTCGTGAGGTGGACGTGTCAGAAAGGAGAGTCATCTTACAGAGAGACCTGGACAGGCTGGAAGAGTGGGCTAGCAAGAACAGTATGAAGCTGAACAAAGACAAGTGCAGTCTTGCACCTGGGACAACATAACCAAAAGCCCAGTACAGGCTGGGATCTGTGTGGCTGGGGAGCAGCCTTGCTGAAAGGGCCCTGGGGCAGAATGCAGCGGGGCTAGAATAAAATTCTCCTATTAGAGTTGTCTACGTGCATATCAACCATATGCTTTTTTTTTCTCAGATACTTTACGTACATCTCTGAGAAGATATGATTAGGCAGATGCAATGCAGATCTTGCCCCCACTTCAGAATGAGAAAGTCCTTGTTTTCTGTAGTTGAACTAATTTGTTTATTTGATGCTTAGGACTTTGTTTGGCTGCAGAAAAAATATTAGCGGTCACCAGAAGATGCTACTTGCCAAATTCTTTTGAGGACTATGTAGTAGTTAGGACAAATGTCGAGTATTGAGAACTCAAAGATTTCCCATCTCACTGCTGCTTAAAAGCAATTAACGGCAGAGCCTAACAAGGGACTAGGACTTTTAAGCAAAAGGCTTCAAACAGAAATCAGGAAATAAGGTAGAAAAAGTCATGGAGTTGGCAGAAAGGACTGTTCATGAAACTTACCTACATCTTCCCAGTCAGGAGATATAAGAACAAAATGTGAACTACCAAAAGGTTGAGTCAGCCTTCGCAAAGAAAATTAAAATAACAGTAGCTTTTTTTGGACAAACTACAGAATCAGAAGTAAAATAAGGGATTTATATAAACTACAAAAGGGGTTTAAACAGATTAAAATCAACCTAAGTAGGGTCCAAAGTCTATCTTTTGATTGAGAACAATAATTTTGAGACTTCTGACAAATAAGAATAAGGTATGGAAAGGAAAGCAGTAATAAAACTAAGGATCAATGCACTACATTTGGATGGGGATCAGATAATTTCTGTGACTGAATTATGAAAAAGCTGTTATGTAAAACTGCTTCTTAATAAAGCTACAAAGCTGGGGATGGTGCCATATGACTAGAAAATATGAAAGTTTCTGCTTAAAAAAGAGGAGATAAAAGCAATCTGGATAATTACAAGCAGGCTAACAACTGCAATAACTGATATATTCAAAACAACATTAAAAGAAAAAATTAGCAAACTCTTCTCTCACTATCTGTATCTATTATACCACTATGAGAAGAAAGAAAAGACAGAAGTAAGTAGGGCTGTTTTTCAATATATGCTTTGAGGTTTGTAGCAATGCAACCATAAACCATGTTGGCACAAAACCCCCCCAGAATTCAAGTATTTCCTAGGATGTATGCAATTTCCTCTTGTGACTGATAATTATCTGCTTCAACAAATTCAGACAAATCAGAAATATGATAGATGATCCGGACCTCTTTCCCTAAGTAATAACACGGGAAAGTGAGTGAGAGAAAAGAAATATGGAAAATGGAAATTTGCCTATTTGAAGTAGCAATAAAAATCCTGTCTGGACTATAGAGACATTGACAAGTCTATGAAAGAAGTTATGAGATTGGTTGTCAGTCCTTTGATGGGTAGATATTAATCAAAAATCTTTTTACTTTTATAACCATTGTTTAGAGAAAGTATACCCCAAGCCCTATTGTGCATGTAGAGAACAAGAAAAATGATTGAAAAGTATTAAAAGTGATTCTAAAACAAACTGGCCAGCCATGGGACACTGGTAAAAGGAGGTGATATCTGCTTTGCAAAGGAAGCTGACGTGCTAGCCAAAACAGCCAGAGTGGAGTGTGATTTCAAGAGGTGTAACGTTGTTTTTTCTATTTTAATTACAGCTAAGTTGAACACATATAATCTGTTTTAGCTAACTGGAAATGCAATATTAATATGCTAAGCAAAATTATTTTAAATTTCATTTGGTCTGAGTCTCAATAATGTAATATCAGTGGTATATTTTTAACTTACAGAAGGTACGCAGGTGTACTGAAGTGTAAAAAGCTTCTAGAATCCATACATTCTGCTCAGTCTCAACTGGTCAACAATGTGTGCAGATGGACAGCAGCAGTCACACTGTCTTTTAGTTCTGCCCATTCATCTACCCATTCTTCCTTCTGATTATTTTTGAAGCTTTGGGTCAACTTCAAGCACATCTGACACAAGGATAGAGATACTAACTACCTCCAAGTAAGGTTAAACAAACTGAGAAAAAGGAAAGAGTGGCTAGGTAAAAAAAGAGAAAGATTCAAACCCGTGCCCTCAGTGAGACAACGTCAGTAATATGAGCTGTATAGTTAACACCATAAGCAGGCCAGCTGGCCAGTCAGCACCTAGCTTGGAGCTACGCACGATGCCTCTTGCTCAGCCACTATTTCAGTGACACAAGAGGAACAGTGATGTGGAAAGCAGAGGGAGAATGGAGAGAATGTTGTGAGCAGCGACTATTGCTGGGACACGAGGCCACAGGGAACACTGAGGGTTGAAAAGGCTATCTGGCGCTCGAAAAAGTCAGGATACAAATCAGCACAAAATCAGGTTTCATTATTCTGCTGGTCATAGAATGCCTTCTATAAAGCTGTGTGCTCACATTGAATGAATCACTTCAATATGTACAGAGAAATTCAGATTGTTTTGTAACAGAAGTTGCTGTGCATGTGAAGTTATCTCAGCAGTATTAGATTAATCAGATCCCTGCAAGAAGCAGAAAACAGATAAAACTGCGTAGGTTGACTAGATGTCAATATACAAAATTGACAGCTTCTCAGCATCTTCTGAATGCTTCAAATGGTCATGTACTCAGTAGCTGCTCGTATTATGAAAATCTCTGTAGACATATATGATGACTGTTTCTATGAACGTGTAAGTCAGATTTTTTTTTTTCCTGGAAAATAGTATTGCAGTCATCATAGCAAATACTTTATAATAAAGACTAACTTTGTTACCTTATTTTAATTCTCATGAGAACTCCAACATAGAGGAAAATAATTTCTTTCAAAAGTAAAATCCTGCAACTGCATTCCTCTCAGAACAGCAGATGTGTTTCACTTCACTAGGAGTGCTACTTTGTCAATAAGAAGAAGAGACATTGTCTGATAAAGCGTGAAGGATATCATGCTGACTTACAACATTATAAGAAAATTGAAAACCTCATCATTTTATCCAGCCAGTTAAGAGCTAAGCAAGAATAAGTACTTCTCAAAATTGTTATCAGAATTCTGTTTTGTCTAACAAGCACAGAAATCTATATTCAAAGTAGAGCCAAAACCATGTCATGTATTTGCAAACAGGCCTACGGGCATGATTCTATTAATCGTTACCTGGAAAAATGACTTTTTTCTAATAATAAAAGTAACCATGCTATTCTGAAAACCACATAAAAAGTACTTTACATAAATGCATCTTAAATAATATTTCAAATCTGTTTCTCATAACCCTTACTACAGGTAAAAACCCAGAAGTTAAAGGAAGCTGGATAGGTGTTGCTGATGTAGACCAGTCTGAGACCACCCAATGCTCTAGTAACACATTGGGCTGCTATTTTTCCTCAGATCTTATTCTGCATGTTTTGATAAACAGGGTAACATTTTCCAGGGAAAACTAGGAGAAGCGGCTGATAAACCACAGGGTTGTACTGCAATTCAGAGAGTACTGGATAGGCTGGAGAATTGGCTTGAGAGGAATCACATGAAGTTCAACAAGAGGAAACTCAGACTCCTGCATTTGGGTAGGAATAACTCCATGCATCAGTACAGGCTGAGAGTCGACCATCTGGAAAGCAGCTCTGCAGAGAAGGACCCAGGGGTCCTGGAGGACAAGAAGTTGACCATGACCCTGCAATCCACCTTAATGGCAAAGAAGCCCCACAGCATCCTAGGCTACATTAGGAAAAGCATCACCAGCAGGCCAAGAGAAGTGATGCTTCTTCAGTACTCCGCGCTGGTGAGGCCACATCTGGAGTACCATGTCCATTTCTGAGCTATCCAGTACAAGAAACGGACTTACTGGAGTGAGTCCAACACAAGGCCAAAGGGACTGTAGCATCTTTTATATGAGGAGAGGCTGAGTGCTGTGGCTGTTGAGCTTGTAGAAGAGAAGGCTCAGGGAGACCTAATCAATGTAGATAAATACGTGAGGGGACGGATGAAGACAAGGGAGCCAAGCTCTTCTCAGTAGTACCACTGACAGGACAAGAGGCAATGAGAAAAAATCAAAACACAAGATATTTCATCTGCATAAAAAAATCCACTTTTTTTTATGGTGAAGGGGGTCAAACACTGGAACAGGTTGCCCAGAGAGTTTGTGGAGTTTCCATCTGTGGAGATATTCAAAACCTTACTGGACACAGTACTGAACAACCTGCTCTAGTGGACCCTGTTCAAACGAGGTTGGACTAGATCTCAAAAGGTCTCTTCCATCCTAAAAGATTATGTAATTTTATTAAAAAGCAAATAAATCCACCTCTTCCTCCCAACTCTATTTCAGCTATATTTCAAATGAGCAGAGCAAGCGCTACTTACTTATTCCTTTTGAAGAACAGATGTATCCACCTAACCTTAGAAAATGACTAAATTTTGCATCTTGAGCAGACAGGTACTTGCCTTCCTGAGATTTTCCAAGGTAGCTCACTGTCTTTCAGACACTGTTGGGAGCCACTTGCTCAGAGTTTCAGTTTATCTGCAGAAGGCCAGGCACCCAGAATCAAGGCATTCCAAAGCCAAAGTTCATAGTAGGTGCAGCCCTCAAATCTATCTGTAAATGCTCCATGGGTAGAACTGGTATAAATCATGATGCAGTCGAATAATACGTCTACTATTCTCCCTCTCAGATGTCTAATACATACAATGCCACAAAGTATTGCCTAACTAAACATCATTTTGATAATTTGCTTTATCCTTAGCATATGACTACCTAATTGTCTTATTTAATATGCACTATTCAAAGCTTGGACTGAATAGAGACTTGTTTCCTTTCTGTTTTTCAGTGGTGCTTGTCACCATAAAACTGAGTGCTTTACAAACATTAATGCATTTATATTTAAAACATATCTGTGAAGTGACATTTTTGTACTCTCTGCAAAGAGAGTTTTTCAGTTTTGGATATCCAATGTGAAATATTTAAGCCTTTTTTTTCCCAATATGTATTAGTATTTAAAGCAGACTTGTCAACTATTTCATTTGTACCAATAAATATTTAGTATTTGTGTGAGTCAGATCCAAAATCTCTAATCAGGGATTCCAGAAAAAGAGAATTACAGTATTACTAATTAGTAAAAAATCTGGTTTAAGGTACTTGCTTAGCACTAGGGGAGAATTGTATGGTAGGTAATTTTCCAAAGCAGTATTCAACTATCTTATTTATAAAGTCACTTCCTCTCCTGTAGGTCCTCATCTCATTCTTCCTCCTATGAAAGCACCAATACCACAAGATAAAGCTTACATACTCAGCTTTAATGATCAGTGCCATAACTGTTCATGAGACTATAAAGAACAGTTCCATGATGAGGCACACAAATAATTGTGTAGGAATGGCAAACCATATGCATATCAATTCACTGAGATCAAAAATTTTTAGCAATCCAGTTTTATGGAGACAGATTAACCAGCAACAGAATATCATGTTGTTCCCAAGGATCTACAATATAGCTTGTGCAATGGGACAATAATTAATTACTACTCACATAAGGGAAGAATTAGGTCAACAAAAATTCCCAAACTTATTTTTCTTGCAGCTCTATCAAGAGAAGGCAAGAACATTCTCATTTTTGTGCGCTCCTTTGTGCAATACATAGTCCAAAACAGTCACTTGTGCTAATTACTCTTTCTCAAGTTCAACAACAACTTGCTCTTTGATGTCATTTATATTACAAAAAATATAATGAAAAGAAAAGGAAAAGAATCCCTGTTACAATAGTGACCAAAAACTAAATTTTTGAATAATCAGATTATCTTTCAGAAAGTTCAAGATCAATTTTTGCCTGGACCTCTCTATCACTAACTTTAAAAAATCACATTTTATGCAAGTGAAATACTTCGAGTAGAAGCCTAGCTTAACTAGGTACTTTTTAATGTTGCTTTTTCATTCATATTTCTTCTATCATCATTTGCACTTTGTAGCATATTTTTTAATACTTAAAAATGTTCAGAGGGAAACAGTTGGAAATTACTAGCTTTTCCTCTAGGGATGTTATTTAAGATAAGTCATTGAGACATTATATGTGTAAACTACTACATTTTAAAATGGAGTAATTTGTTTCATTTGGCTTATAAATAAATTCTTTCTTACACTTAAGTAAAAATTGTTCCATAGTTGTCAAAAAATAAAAATATACTGGATACAATCTTGACATGAAAACTAATAATTACTGACATCTTGTAAAAATTTACAAGTAAGACATAAAAGAAAGAATACACATCTCTAATAGCATAGAATATGCAGATTTACATGTACAAGCTAGCAAATAAAAAGTAGCAAAATTATCATCCAATAATGCATCGGAATTAAATATCCAGAGTGAAAATCCTCCTCCTTTTTCATGTGAAAGTAAAGACTGAATTATAAAGTTCTCACACAGTATTGGTGCCTTCTGAGACTATCACATTCTTTCCAATTCAGGATGCAGAAAAATTAATTTGCTACCCAGTCAAATTGCTTTACCACCATACAGATACACTAATGATTTCCTTTGTAATTTACAGAAGCAAATTTCAGCTGCTCAACTGTCTGAGACAATGGTTATCTTCTAATCAAAGCGCTTCCCTATTGTGTGAAAGCTGAGAGTACAACTATAAGAGATTAAAATACACAAAGTTATTAAAAAATGCATTTTCTTTTTTGAGGAGGAATAGTTTCTGGGTATTTTCTTTCCAGATTTCCAAAGCACACAATTTACAGCAAAAGCTCTCTGAAAAACCTGAAAGCTTGTCATTCATTTTATCCTACTGATATATTAAAAAGGCATAGTTTGGGGAATATACTATGGAAGCTTAACTTTCATCTCCCAGACAACAGACATTCAGTAAGTTCTGTGTTAGATTTTCTCATATTCCTTGATCTGCATTTATTTCCTCCAGATAGCAAAATAATCCTACAATATGTACAGTCAGAGAGCAAGAAATGCTACAACAGTTTTATGAGTCTATTGCTTCAAACCATCTGTAAAGACAAATTTTTCCACTTTATGTGGAAAAATGCCTGCAAAGCGTTTATGCCTGCAAAGCATTTCTGATTTTCAGATGTTTTCAGAATTAATTTGCAGAATCTCTATTCTACGAAATGCATAAAAATGGGCTAAGGTTTGTTATTATGAATGTTTGTGCGTTTGTTATTATGCTGTAACTCCTGAAATGCAAACATTTAGAAGATATCTCAAAATGTTTTGTTTAACCATACAATGAAAATGGAGAGGAAAGCGGCTCTATCTGTAACTGCACCTTAGTCCATTGCAGCTGCATATTCAGAAGCATATAATTGTTTAAGGCATTATCTTTTTTCTGCATAAAAGGAACTAGGCTACTTGCAAATTGCGGTTCCTGAGCCAAATCCAACATGCCATGATGCTATAAGAGGATTTGCAAATTTTAACTATCTCATCCATTAGAAAACATAAAGATCAACTTGAGTATCTAAGCTGAAACACAGCCACACTTGAGCTTAGTTATTTTATTCAGAAGTTCAGTACATCAAACACAGACATCTAAACCTCAAATAGTTTGTAAGTAGCGCAATGGCTGAAACCACAAAATAATTTATTTTCAAAAAGCAGAGTTACAATTTAACCCAACCAACCATAGAATTAAAATCATTATTCATCTCAAGAAATGTGTTTAACGGGAAAAATGGAAAAGCGGTTGTGAAATACTTCTGGCCACCAGCAGTAAAGCTGACTATAAATGCCTGTCTGCTTAAGAACTATTTTAACATTCTTGACAAATATTTGCAGTTATTGTTAACAGGGGTAGGAACCTTCGAGGTTGCTCAAATTCCAGACCAATATTTCTTAAACCAAAAGATTTATGGCTCCACACTGTAATGAATGTGATGAAAGTAATTTGTCTCACATCTAAGAATATGCAAGTCACCTCGACAGGACCAGGTTGAAAGCTACTTAATGGTGCACACAGGAAACCGAACACCTGACAACTGTGCAGTGAATACTGTTCAGGATTTCGAGATATGGCAATGGGCACTGAAAAAAACAGTGACAGCTTGAAATCCTGGACAAATACACTGTCTTCAAATTTTGGCTGGACACAATCCCAATAGGTGACAATCTTTCAGGTTTCCCTGGTTTCTTTCAGGTTTTCTGTGCCATAGGAGCAACAAACTTTAAGGCAAGAGAGAAGAAAAGGCATCTGAAAAGTGTTTTAAGGGGAAAACCGTCAGCTCCTTTTGCTACTTAGGCTTACAATGAGAATTCCAAGGTCAAGAAAGCACTGGTAGAGGAAGCTTTCTGCAACAGTAATATTTAAAAAGCCATCTGCTAAATGGTCCAGCACACCTTCTATGTCAGTAAATGAGTGTCAACAGATGTACTTTTTTAACTGAAAGATTTCCCGAACTCCAGTTTACTACACTATACTGACCAGCAATATCAAAAGGTGCCAGCAGAATTATGAAACCCAGGAGAGGTTAACCTAACAGCAACCAAAAGAATCACCTACCTACAATTTCCTTTTCCAGGAGGTGTACCATAAAACAGGCACACTTTGCATCCTCTATACAGAACACATTTCCTCCATATTTTCCAATAGAAACACCTCTATCCTGAGAAGTCTGAGAGTTGAGGGGGTTAGCACATGTACATACAACACTTAAACTACTCCTCGCTGCTGTTTTGTAGATGATGGAAAAACAGATTCCTTAGTGCTTCTGTGGTCACCCAGTAGCACTGCAAAAGCAGTATTGCCGTTGCTAGTAAAAGATCACAGGCCTTACGCTAACTTTACCTTCTGCTGGCATTGCAAGACTCTAGTCTTGGCCTATTAGGCTTGTTGTGAGCTTGTTAAGAACTCAAAAACGGAGCTTGGTATCAGGTTTCTCTTGTCACAATGCAGAGTTTATGTTTGGGATAATAGCTAAGGTCTTGAAAACATGGACACAGGACTATAAAAAAAAATCACTGATGGTCCATTACTAGTCACTGAAATAGCTTAAACTTTGAGAGCTGGGCAAAGACTGCTTTACACATAACAAGAAAAAAGGAGCTAAGCATGAAAAACCCAGATGAACCAACAGAGTAAGGCATCTGGCATGGCTTGGAAAAGAACATTCTCAGGCATTGTGCAGTAGGCCAGGGGGCAGATGCCAAAGGCTAAGAACAGTCTAGAAATACAAAACTTCTTATGAAAAAGCAAAATTTTGATTGGGAGTGGCATAATCATTGCAGGAATCATCACTGCAGGACCACTGTGGGACTGCCACAGTTACAAGTATGCCTCTTTCTGTCCCTGTCTTCTTGGACTCTTTTCTCTCCCTGCCTGCTCCAATAGCATCAGCTTTCCCTCTCTTCCACCTACCTAATTCTTCAAGGATCTTTTGACCGGTCAGCTAACTATCCAGGGCTACATGCAGCTTTTTGTTAGTTATTTTTCTCTAAAGATAGTTCAAAAGAATGTATGCACGTTGCCTTAATTCTGTTGATAAACTTATGAGAGAAAATAAGAAACAAAGTGGTACCTTTATCCTTTTCTCTAGAGGCATGTTCATAGTAAGCTGTCATTCTTAGCAATTAAAATTATTTACTTAAGTCCAATCACTAAACAAAAATGTTAAAAAGGTAAAATGTAAACATGCAGGCAATCCAGGTTTCACAGCCAATTTCTGTGAAAGAAAATGACCTTGGACAGGATGCATAGTTCCGCTTGCAAAAGCAGTCCATAACTGCTACAGGGTAAAAGACCATCATCATTGCAACATCTGGTAGGAACATGAGGCCTTGAGAAAGGCTTGTATCCATGAGACCTGTATCCATTGTAGGTAGCAAGTCTAAAAGATGTTAGTCTATAGAGAATAAGGGAGTCTATAGAGAAAATCCAGCAGAATTCTAGTACTGTACTGGAGCAGAAATAGAAGCCTATGTGGAAACAGTAAGAAAAAATCACTAGACAGTTGTTGGCTTTTGTAATCAAGAGATGTCATCTAGGAAAGCAGGACTACTGGTTTGGGTATGCCTGCCTAAAAAGAAAAAAATAATTCTCTTCTCTTAGGAAGCAAATCTAGGGGGTTACTAAAAAGGACTTCTATAAGAAAAGTTTCAGATGTAAAGCATAAAAAAGGTGAAGATCAACATGTCTGCTCGGCTCTTTAGATATGCGGAAATCAAAATGGAAACACAGAAAAGGTAGATGCAAGTACTTGCTATTTTGAATTAAGATAAAGACAAGGCACAGGCAAGGAAGCATAAAAGCTAAAGTGTAAAAATGAATTTACGGTTAGCAAGGAACACAAATTGCAACAACAAATATGCTTCATATTAAAAGCAAGAAGAAAGGAAATATAGGACCTTAATGGGAAAGAAGCAATATGCTCTATGGAAGATTGAAATACTCAGTTCCTTTTGTGTACTGCCTTCATAAAAATGGTGATGTCTGATCACAAACTGATACGTATTAAGTCTGTAGGGCCTGAGGGTAAACTAAATTTAGTGCATCCTTAGAGAGCTAGATGAACAATCCGTGAATTATCACTGATCATTTCTGCAAACAGATTAAATTGGAGGTTAGAGAATACCAGAGGGTTGTGATGGGGAAAGCAGAAAATATATCTTTTAAAAGGGCCAAAAAAGATGATCCAGGGAATCTGTATACCAGTGAAATTTCCATTCCTACATAAGCATTAAAACCAATTATTAAAAAGACTACTTATAAGCATCCAGAAGATATGAAAGCTGTAAAACAAGTGCTAACATGAATCTGCCAAGAACACGCTTTCGTCAAAACAATACAATTTCCTCCTCTAACTGAACAGCTTGCCTAATGGGCACAGCAATAGATATTAACTCTGAATTATAGCAAAGCTTAGCAAAATGTTTTGGTGCTATCCCATGCTACATTTCCGTTAGCGACCTCTGGAAAATTAATTATATCAGGGCAATGTGGTTCAAAACTAAAACTCAGTGTCCATATTAACATTTTATTATCAAAGTGGAAAACAAGTGGTTATAATTCATTTAATTGCTAGCTTAGAAAACATAGTAGAATATACCCACATGGAATTTGCAAAGGCTAAGTTAAGTCAAAAGCACTTTGTAAGCCAAAAATTAGAAGTCAGAATCAGCTTGATAATTGGAGAAATTGTTTAAAAATCAACAAGACATAAAATTGCAAAATAATGGAAGAAATCAAACAGAGAAATACAAAATGGGAAAAGAACAGCTAGGCAGCAACACAGTGAGAACAGATTTGGTGATTACATTATTGCAAACTAAATTTGTATCAACCCTGTGATACTGTGGGGAAAAAAAAAACACCTCAAAAGTATGCATTTTCAACCTGCATCAGTCTAATAAAATATTCACTGTTCTTATAAAACAAGTTTGCCTTGTTGTTATCCTTAGATGATAGAAGAGTTAATTCAAGCACTAAATTTTCACAAATACATTCTTAGACTCCTGGAAAGTGCATACCAAGCGTGGGAAAAAAAATCACGCATTCTTCTAGAGAAATCTATTTACTTGCCTGTAGCATTCCTGTTAATTCTGATCTCTATGTACCTTACACGTAAATAGTAAATTACTATTTTGAAAATTTGTCCTTGGATATTCATAAGAAAATATTTTTAAATAAAATTTTATCTACATTTTCCTCAGCCATAACCATTTCAATATAATATTTAATCATTTAATATTTGAATATACTAAAATATTTACACTTTCTGTTTCTTAATGCATACTTACTTTTCACATTCTCTATCATGTTTTAATGGTTGTAGCAAGTAAGATTAGGAAGCATTCCTTATGTGTTTAAATAAACAACCATTGACATAAAAATCAAAGCTTAAAATTAATATAGCAGATTCTAATTAGCAGAACAGAAATCTACTGTAATAGGGCTTTTCTCAAATCAAGGTATATTAATTGATATATAGTAGCACAATATCCTGTTCTGAGTCTTACCATTAATTACTGGGGTATAAACAACAATTCCAACCAAATTAGGATCAGATACAGTTGTGTCCAGAATAAGGCCACCAATACTGAAAGACAAATTACAATATTTAGAACAAGGCAAGTAAGTGCATTAATTAGTATTTTAAAACTTTCTTTAGCAATCTGTCTCAGAACATCTTCAAGCCGCAATTTTCTTCTCAATTCATCTTTCTCCCCACCTCATTATCTCAGCTCAAACTAACATCGCTGTAGTTATTTATATATTAAAATCGACTTCTTGTATAACAAAGCCCATAGAATTTCAGCCAATCACTCCAATTTTAAGACTCATAACTTTCTTTGGATTAAATAACCTCTTAGACCAGTGTATAATCTTGATTGGAAACTGCAGGAGATTAATAGCTCACCATTTCCTCCATTTGATATGGCACGCTTCTGCTCAGTTGTTGCCACAGACCACTGCTGGCTCCCTCACTCATTCCCACCTGTGACTCAACTTTGTAACTTCCTCATTTTAGGAAGATTAAAGTTTATTCACACTCTACATTCTAGAGGCTCCTTAAACGTTTCTTTTAAGTACAATCAGGTGTTAAATAAGAGATATAGAGACACAGGATGACTATCAAGATGAAGCAAGACAAATAGACTTACCTGCTTATAACCATGGCAGTTATAACAGGCTCCCATCCTGAATGGAGAACAGTTCTGGTAGCTGGGTGTTTGGCAGCTATGACAATCCCCATCGGAGTCAGAACCAAAAAAAAGGCACCAACCAAGGGAGATATATAGTAATATGTCTCTAAAATAATAATACAGGGAAAAAAAATTATTTTATTTTCAAGACAGTCTTATATGTTTTTTCCCTAATTTAGAACTCTAAAATAAATTATGATCTACATCATGCAATTGAGGAATTTTAATACGCTTTATCACTACTGTTCCTAAAGTTTCAACTACAGCACTAAACAATATGGTTAACATGTGCCATCTGCGATCACTGTCTCCCATCTTCTCAAGGATAGAACTATCTGCACAAAGAAGGAATTTTGAAGAGGATTTTTGTATGATGCTTTATGATAAAAATGTGGAATACGAAATGTTATTTTGCAACATAGCTACAAAAAAAAAAGGAAACTGAATATACTGAAAATGCATTTTGTTTATACAGAAATTCATAGCATATGTACACCTCCTTTTTTACAAAGCACAGATAATATGGTAATCTTCCCAGAAATAGCATATCTAAAATAAGGCAAGCACAATGTGTAATAGTGAGGCACATATATCTGTAGCTCAGTTGCTTTATAACCAGTCTGAGTCTGAAAATTCAGTCACAATTCTGCTTCTTGCACCTATCCATCAGAATTACATCATATTTCATAGGAACACAACTGCAAACACCAGTGAGTATCATCATAAAGCCAAATTTATAATGCAAACAGCTGCCTCCATAGAAAGAATACTATTTTTTTCAGATTACTTTATAATCCCATCCACACAGAAGCTATTACAGTGATCCAAGACTTCCTAATTCAACAGTAAGGTAAATACTGTTAAAAAAAATGGAAAATTTATTCTAATGGTAAATATATAGGGACAAAAACTATACAAACATTCTACTTTTACATATATTTAGTTTTACAAGAAATGTGGTCATATATTTAATATTGAATACATTTTGTCTAAACATTCAGAATTTGGACAAGTCTTAATGCAAAATATATCTTAAATTAACAGGTTGAAGTAGCTAATGTAGAACACACAAACACTTTACCAAAGAAGAATATTTAGTATATTAAAAAGCATTCTTATCCATGTATTGTGGTTTATTACAAAGGCTGCAAATTCAAGCAATTACTACTTTGATGTTATCTTGGTGGAGCTAAAATTACTCCTGGAAGAATTGCTGTCGAGTTTTTAGAAGTTACTATCCTTCTGCATTAATTGGGAACAACCTCTGCAGCAGAGCCAGCAGAAAAGATAGTAAGATACCTTTCACTGGGCAAGCTAAAAGTAGAAAGCTATTAGAATGAGAATGAGACAAAGTCCAAAAGAGAAATAACTTTTTTCCTTTCCTTATCTAACCATTCTATAGTATATTATCTTCTTCTTCCTTTGTGGTGTCTTTTTTTCCTCCTTTCTCCTCTTTCTGTGGAGGTGGGCCTAATGTAAAGAGTTCTTACTCAAAAGAGTACAAACATAACATGATTGATGCCTTTATTTGATATAGTTTTTTTTTATCAAACCTAATAAAAAAGACAAAAATGTACTGATGTAAAGTTCTGAAACTACTTACTGCCCAGGTAAATGGATCCTTCCCTCCACGTGCAATGAAGAAAGGTCCCTGTGTGCACTAAAACTGGTCACATGGAAAGCCATCATTTATTCTACATCTGTCTATTTAAAATTTTGAAACTTGTCTCCTTTTCTCCTCTTTTTTCCTCCCTTCTCTTTTTTTTTTCCCCTTCAAGATATACACCATACTGTATCCCTGCTACTTTTTCTTTCTCCCTCTCTGTTCCTCTCATAGGGAACCAAGGTGAGGCATTGGCATGTATCAGATGCCCAATAACTGATTTAAAGGTCAGAAGGAGAGAATAGCTCTAATGTAGAATATTTAGTAAAACACAAAAGGGCACAAAATAAGTTCCAAGTCTTTGCCATATTTTTGAAGACATTGACAATTTTATTAAAAGGCAGCGTCTGCTCAGCAAAGATCCTCTGTTACAAACAAACATTGAACAGCAAAATACAGATGCAACAGTGAGCAGCACCCTAATTAATCACTACTTTTTTTTAATTCTTTCACTTGCACGTTAACAATTAGCCCACTATACTCTTTATTACAGTACTTCTACCGACACAGAAAAGGAAATTAAAGTTCAAAAAATGTACGCCTTTTACAACAATTTTTTTTTCAATCCCACTAACAACTAAAGAACTTGTTGGAATGTGTTCATGAAAAAAGGGAGAGTATTTAGCTATCTGCACCAGTCTCCAAGCTTGGACAGCTAGTCCAAGAATGCAGTCCTAGAATTACAAAAGAACATTAAAAATAAGTAAAGTATATCATATAATTCCTTTCTTCTGGAGAGGACAAAAAAAAAGGACACATAGATAAAACTTAGTTCAGCAAATGAACAATGAACACTAACCAATAATTATTTAATAGGTAACTTCTACATAAATAATAACTACATAAAATATAAAATATACACACACATGTCATCCCACCACAGAAATGTTTTGCAAGAAGTTTTTAAAAAAGGAAAAAAAAATGAGAAAACAGCCTCGCTAGAGTATAATGATTCATGAATTATAACCAAAATAAATATAATTTATATCTGCAGTGCAACAGGACCATTTCAGAAATCAGCAAGTAGCCAGAAGCAAGGGCAGCTTTACAAATCTTAGAAAACATGACTAACCCATGGCTAATTATCAAAACTTTCACTAGTTGAATTCAATATATTTTAAGTCAGTTAACAGCAGCTAGAGGAAAAAAGGAAACATGCATCCATAAAATGACACAAGCTGTCATTTTTACAGCAAACAAAGCAAAAACTAGATGAACTTTCAGGAGGGTGAGTATGTGTTTTACAGCAATAAAACCAAAGTGCATAGTGTTATAAAAGTCAATGACATGAAACAAAATGCAACCAGTGGTTTTGTTACACTAAGATAGGACTTTCAAGACTACTCAGCAATGACTTAGCTTTGTTCATCTGAATCAACAGCAAGTGAGAGGTGTTAATTTTTTGGCCTTATTGTTCAACGTTTTAGTATGTATAAATGTCTTAATTTCACCATGGAGAAAAGTACAGAGAAAACTTACAAAATAGGTTTAATGCCCAAGTCCTTTAAATGGAGTTGGATATAAAATCCATTATAAAAGCTACTCCATTGTTGCAATACTGTCATAAGTTTCTTCTTCAAAAGAACAAAAGCCAGGAGTGGCTCTCAGGAGCGAGGGATCTCCAAGGACAGGACAGTCAGAGCTTAGATTCTTTTTTAAAAAACCTTCTGCTATGATAATACACTAGCACTTCATTGGGATTCTTTATTCTAAAGTGCTAGAGGGAATGATGAATAAAGAAATAAATAGGCCACCAACCATCCCCATGCTCCTAAACAAGGAGAAAATCAGGTATACATATTCATCTGTTTACGAACTTTAGACCAGACAACTGAAATTCACCCTGTCCAGGTTTTTTTAAGGTAAAGATGATGTAAAAATTAAGGTAAGGCAATTGCTCCCTACCAGAATTTCCAATTCTACTGCCGATCTATTAAGCTGAATTAAAAATAGAACTACAGAAGCAATTAATAGTTTAGAATTATATTACAGAATCTGTCACAAGTGAGCAATGATAGACTTCAGTTACCTACAGGACCAGTAAAACTACTCCAGTCTAACTCTTGGCAACAGAGTGCAGGACTGGTTCTTTTACCTATGGAAGATTCTACTTGTAGAACACCTTACTACAAGAATCTAAAAAGACGTTAACCTTGAGTTGCAGCTTTTAAGGAAGAGTGGGCAATCTTCCTTGTCATATTTAATTCACAGAATAAGAAAATGTATTCTTTAATAGCTGGAGAATGGGAAGAGAGAACAAATGCCTCGTCTTTTAGGGCTCACTTCACTCCATTTTTGATAGATTTATAGCAGGTAGCTTACATGGTAAAAGGAATCTTGTTCAGCCTGGCTCTTCTATAGAATTTGTACCATCCTACAGTGGAAGATCAACTCCTAAAAGCACTCAACTCTTCAATGAAGTCATGACTGTGACCTTAAATTAAAAAAGGAAGGAAAGAAAAGGAAAAAGACAAGGTTCTCAACTGAGTCCTTACTGATCTTCACTTACTTTAAGCCCTCATGCTTAAGTAGACAGTGATATTGTACGGGGTTTGCGTGGCAAGGTTTTGGTACTGGTGAGGCTACAGTGAGGAAGCTGCTAGAATCTTCTCCTATGTTCAATAGAGTCAATGCCAGCCAGCTCGAAGAAGGACCTGCTGCTGGCAAGGCTGAGCCCATCAGCAATGGTGGTAGCATCTCTGTGATAACATAGTTAAGAAAGGGGAAAAAAACTCCATAAGGGCAATCACAGCTGAAGAGAGGAGTGAGAACATGAGTGACACAACTCTACAGACAGCAAGGTCAGTGAAGGAGAAGGAGGAGATGCTCCAGGTGCTGGAGCAGAGATTCCCCTGCAGCCTGTGGGGAAAACCATGGTGAGGAAGGCTGTTCCTCTGAAGCCTATGGGGGTTAATGGTAGAGTAGAGATCCACCTGCAGCCCACAGAGGATCCCATGCCGGAGCAGGTGGATGCCTGAAAGAAGCTGTGACCCCATGGGAAGCCCATGCTGGAGCAGGCTCCTGGCAAGATCTATCGACCCATGGAGACAGGAGTGCATGCTGGAGCAGGTTTGCTGGCAGGACTTGTGACCCTGTGGGGGACCCACACTGGAGCAGTTTGTTCCTGAAGGACTGCACCCTGTGGAAGGGACTCATGCTGGAGCAGTTCATGAAGAACTGTAGCCCATGGGAAGGACTCACATTGGAGAGGCTCGTGGAGAACTGTCTCCTGTGGGAGAGACCCAGCGCTGGAGCAGGGGAAGAGTGTGAGGAATTCTCCCCCTGAGAAAGGAGTGTCAGAGACAATCTGTGATGAACTGACTGCAACCCCCATTCCCTGTCTCCCTGTGCCACTGTGGGGGAGGAGGTAGAGAAAATCAGGAGTAAAGCTAAGCCCAGGAAGAAGGGAGGGGTGGGGGGAAGGTGTTTTACGATTTAGTTTTTATTTCTCATTATCCTACTCTGATTTGATTGGTAAAAAATTAAATGAATTTTCCCAAGTCAAGTCTGTTTTATCCATGATGGTAATTGCTGAATGATCTCCCTGTTCTTACCTCAACCCATGAGCCCTTTGTTACATTTCCTCTCTCCTGCCAGCTGAGAAGGGGGAGTGATAGAGTGGCTTTGGCAGGTGCAAGCCAACAGTGCAAGCTCCAGCAGGAATTAGAGGTAAATTTGCAATATACTACTTCAAAATAACTGGTAGGAACCTGAAAATAATAATGTGAATCACTCAATTTGTTTCCTCAACTCAGATGCAACATGCACAAGAGAGAAATGCATATATTTGTTACATTCTGTAAGAAGAAAACAAAGTTTCAAATGAAGTCTTCAGAAAGTTACTGACAAAGACAAACAAGGACCTCCACGTTTAATATACTGGGTCTTCCTATTCCAGAGCATTCCCCGGGTTCTGTTTGAGGGACAGGAGCCGGGACGCAGCGACGGTCCTGGGGAGCCCTCTAGTGCTCGTCCCCGCTATTTAACAACGATTCACAGATACAGTTCTTTTTAGGGAGTTGTTAAAGACAGAAAGAACTGTTACCGTTTTACTATTTAAATCCTCACGTCTGATAGCTTTGCCATTATTTTTAAAGCACTCAAATGAACTTTTAAGAAATTATATATGATGGAGGCCAAACAAGATGTTTGATTTGACCCTAGCCTAGGTAAGAACGCGACGGTCCTTTCCTCTGCCTCTTTAGAGTATGTCATGAAGCATCTTCTCAAGCCAAAGGCTGAGCACAGGCGTACAGCTCTGTTCCAGACAAGCAGAAAGCTTGTACATAAATAATTTCCCCCTTCCCGTTTTGCTATCTGAAAACAACTTTTCCCCTGCCAAAAGAAGCCAGAACCTTACACTTTGTTTCAGTACATTGGAGTAGTTAGGCTAGTAAATCACAGGGGAAAATAGTTCAGAATGCAGTTCAGAGGTGAATCCCACCTGCTTCATTACTAGCCCATAAACTGTGGGTTTCTTTATAACATTCCCACTGTGATTGTTATTCCAGCATTAAGAAAGCAAGGAAATGACAAACAGAACATAAGAACATCTGTGCTGGGTGAGGCCAAAGGTCTCATCTAGTCCAGTATCCTGTGTCTGACTATGGTTAACAGTTCAGGCTTGTGGAAAGAAGAAAAGAAAATGACAAGTTTAGAGTGATGCTTCTTTTGGTGTGCTCTGCCAGCTTCTGCTGCTGTTTGCCTCAGGGATTTATCACTCAAGTTTCTGTCTGCATCTGTCTGTTCAATACTCCTCAATGGATTCTTCTCTGATTAATTTATCCAAATATTTTTCTAAAATCACTTTGGTCCTCTTAATACATCATGGCAGTAAGTTCCATATCTCAATCATGTATTGTGTAAAAAAGTTTCTTTAACTTTTTTTTTTAGCCTGTTGCCTAATCATTTTCTGAATGTTTATTCCCTGCCATTCACAACTTTATATACCTCTCCTGAGCTGAAGCTACTCCATACTTTTATTCCTTGATACTATTTCATAGTTCAAATACATGCATCTTGGAAACCACACATTTCCA
Organism: Tauraco erythrolophus; assembly: GCF_009769465.1. NCBI lineage: Eukaryota > Metazoa > Chordata > Aves > Musophagiformes > Musophagidae > Tauraco > Tauraco erythrolophus. The sequence goes on along the minus strand of NC_141468.1, from coordinate 63,907,865 downwards.
AGGGTTCTGTGATATGTTCTCACTTTAGAAAGACTCTCTGTTTCCTAACAGAAAAAAATACAAAGACATTGAAAAAAAATATAAAGAGCAGAAGCAGCTGTTTTAGCAGTAACACATAATTACACATATCACCAAAAGAGAAGTATTTCCAGAAGACCATATAGAAAGAAAATGAGGAGTAACTCTTAGCTGACAGCTGTAAAAGTAGCAAAGGACCAGTTCAAACTGGCACCACTTCCTTTTTTCATTCCTCTGAGATACATTAGGCCATCTGCAACTAGAGATGTAAATTTCTGAAAATGGGTGAAAGGAAGAAAGGAGTCCAAGGTTCTTTCCTCATCTTCTTTTTGGGGTTGAGTGGTTTTTGTTTGGTTCTTTTAGATTAAAAAAAAAACAATGTTTTAGGAGAAACTGAAATATTAGTACTAATTAATTACTCCTTTAAAAAAAAAGAAATATATTATCTGTAATTTATATGAAGCATAGGAAGCAGTACTGGATATAGTCACAAAATAATGTATGTTTTTTATTTACAAATGACAAATGTAGCTACTATTAAAATCCAGCTACTATTAAAATACCAGCACATGTAACTAAGTTTTGCCTGTGGCCACAATTAAAAAAAAAAATGGAAAGGAGTAGAGGAAACTGTTTAAAAACAGTAAGACTCAGAAGTAATGATTTACTGTCTTTGAGTCACATGGGTTCAACTTAAGCACTTATATAGAGAACATTACAAAGCAAATACATAAGAAACTAATATTTGTAAGGGAAAAAATTAGGAAACAAATGAAAAATCACTGGCGTATTCATGACAATGTAGTTTACAAAGCAAAATTTTAAAAAACAAAATGAAGTTTGACCTATAGGGTACAAGTTCCTAAGAAGCTTCATTTGAAGCTTCATTACAAGTTCCTAAGTAACTTCATTACTAGTTAACATTTAAAGCCTGAAGACTAGCATTAATTATTATAAATCAGACACGGTCCTGACTAGAATAATTTTAATCATAACTCTAGCCCCAAATCTAATCTCAGTGTTAACACAAATTTTGCAACCTCTTTCAACTCCATATCTACCCAGATAGCTAGTATATGCCAATAATCCTAGCTAACTCTCTCCTAGCTAACTCCCTTCCATCTACCTGGCATACCAACTTCCCTGGCACTTGATTAACTAGCATAAACCCTAATTTGAACAGAATTCCAATCAAACATACCAATTGTTGGGACCTGAAACCTATTTTAAGCAGAATAACCTGACGTTCCAGTCTAGTAAGACTTTCGGGCACAGCAATAGATCCAGACAAACAGTCTCTAATGAGCTAAATTCCAATTATTATCACAGTCCTAGCATTAGCTAGACACCAAATTTCATGAGAATAGAGGCTTCCTCTCTGATCTTCTCATCATAAGAAAAGAAAGAAAAAAAAGTTAAAAAAATCCTTACTAATTTTCTTCTCACTTAAATCTATAAACTTCCTTAAAAGAAGTATCTAAAGGAAGTATTTGTTATCAGATAACTATAAGTTATTATAACATAATATAGACTATTTGAATAAATTTATGAAATAAACAATACAATTTTTTTAAAAAATATAGACAATATTAAAAATGGCTGTATTGCACACTGATACATTTAAGCCAACATCACGCCAACACTTTCTAAATATGAAAAAGCAAATACTGAAAATATAAAATCATCAGTTGAAAACTAAGAAGCAAAATGGTAAGTCACACCAAGGTAGCTTGAGTCTTATTAGATACCTTTCCTGACTGATGTTGTAATGTTTACACAGAACAGCTCAAATTTTTACATAAAAAGGCTTGAACGATGAGCATAGATGTACAGAATATACGTGGTGATATCAACATGTCTGGTAAAACAATTATATACAACACAAAATTTGGCCTGTGGTATACTATACTATAATTGTCTACAATTATGTCTTTTAAAACACAGTATATCTTAAATAGTTTCTAAGGAAGGAGTCAGTTGCAGCAATAATTTAATTCTAAATGTTTTTCTGAACATTCTTCTCCTCCTATGAGAAGATGTTTTCACATTTTTTGTTTCCTCATGGGGGAGGATGAAGAAACAGGAAGAAAAAGAGTGATTGTTGAGTTCCTCATTCTTGTTTTCCAAGCTGACACCTCCTTTGTGACAATCAAGCATTTCATTACATCAGCCACTATCCGAGCATGCTTCTAATAATAAAAATTATAAGCATATTCATTTTTAGCAGACACTGTGATGATGAACCTTCTTCAGTGGTCTGCTCCTTTAAGAGGGTATAATTTAGACAGTACAGGTCTTATAAATCAGGAAAACAGTTTCAAAGGGGCTGTAGAAACATGCAAATAACTGGTAGAAGAGAAGAATTGCAGACTGAAAAAAATAACCATTCATAAGAAAATTAGCTTGGTGCTGTTTATGTGTAATTCACCTGTTCACAGCTATTAGTGAGAAAATAAGCAAACTAAAAAACTGTCATCAAGAAGCCAGACAGAATTCATGCATGAAGTAGGATTAGATCATTGCCCTCTGTAGCCACCAGTCAGAGAAGGCCTCTCCTTTGCTGCTTAGCTGTTCAGAGTGGTTTACATTTTTTCGTCTTTCATGGCAGAACTGCTGTTCTGAAGAAAGCTACAGCTAAATCAGCAGATTTATGTTTGAAATAAAGTCATCAAATTTATAAGACAAAACAAAACAAAGAAAACAGAAGAGAGAAGGGCAATTTTTTGGAGAAGCTCAAAGTGGTTACTTCGCTTACTGAAAAGTAGAAAGAAATGCTGGTAAAATCAAGCATAGGCGCACGGAACAGGAGGGAGACAAGGAAGTGTCACACTGTGAGGGAAACGAGATAGGAAATGGCTAAGGAAACTGGATTTGGAAGCTGGATTAGGGAAGATGAGGAAACAAGAAGGTATTGCAATGGGAGCTGGAAAGCGCTTGGAAGAAATCAGAAGGAAACTCACAACAGTCTTTGTGTAACTCATTTAAAAGTCAGCAATCACAAAGCACAAATTTATCAAAACTAAGCTTCACTTCTTTGAATACGTGCTTGTTGTAGGCTTGCTGTTGTTACTCAAATTACTTAAATTATTTTTATTTTGATTTCTGGGCATAGCTGCAGCTCAACATATATTTGAACGATGTCTCAAACCACACCCTAACAAAAAAAAAATTCTCATTGCAGAACTCCTCTCCTAGCAGTTTATCAAGATAGCCAGTTCAGCTCCTTCCCCTTAGTTCAAGGGGAAAACAATTCAAAAGGGCTCTGCAAAGCAAATATTTGATTTAGGGATGGGCATTCAAGAAAACTTGGAGGAAGATAGCTTCCCTCCCCCTAAAAGAAAGCAGAGTAAATTCAGCAACTACATTCTAATCCACGTGTAGATTGACTGTGATACTGTGAGAGTCTTTCAGATATTAGTAGATTGTGCCAAGATTGTGGTTAGTGACTTCTATCATCTTAAAAATATTAAAAAAAAAATATCATGGCATAATATTGCAACCCAAGATTTATCATTCCACAGTATAAATGTTGACAAAAAAGTCAGTCAAACAAAAAGGTTTTCTAAATCTTGCCCTCCCTGCCTACTCCCCACCCTCCTAACCCAAAAGAGGTTCCTAGGGAGACATAGACACTTGGAAACATACTTACCAAGGCAAGTATAAAGACCCTGACTTATCCATGCTAGTATAGCAAGAGTGATAAGATCTCCAAAACTTGCTGCTATAGGAGTTGCAACGTTGTCAGGATTAATACCAGTCTTCTTTGATCCAACAATAACTCCAACCATTATTATACCTAGATTCAACAAAGACGACAGTACAGTAACCATATCTACTGTTGTAACTCCACAGAAAATTCAAAGATGACGATAGTTTCAAACTTGATAAATATGAAGTCAGTGCTTTTGTCCCAGGCTGATCGTTCTTCCCATCTGACTGATGTATTTTTAAGTTTTAGCCATTTTCATAATGAGGTTACATATTAAAAAAAATACAGTAAGCACACTAAAAGACACAAAACAAGAATCTTCTGTACAATGAACTATTTTGCTTATGATTAAAATTAGAGCTACCGAAATTGTAAATCAGCCATTTTGTGAAGACAAAAAATATGCAGTGTATTATTTCTGCACCCTATTAACTTTAGCTGACTGAAATTTAAATTACACTAGGCTGAAAACCACATGAGACTAAATACTTTGACATCTGTTATTGTGCAAGATTTCCAGTCATGGACTTAGCACCAAACATCAAGAAGCTACATCACATATTAAAAACAAGACAACATATAAAAATATGACTTGCTACACAGTTAAAAAATTTTGAATTACGGATGTTGATTTCTACTTTTTTCCTATAAGCAGCAACACTAACTATTTACGAGGCATTTCCCTGCAGAATGAAAGTGGCTGCTAAAAATAAAATTCACATTGTTATTACGTCTTCTTTGGTATGACTGCAGTAATTTCCCTCTCATTGTATAATACACATAATAACTTCTATTGTGCATAGTCTCCTTTACGTTATTTTAAAGAATTTTTGAAAAAATGGTATGATAATTTTCATGTATTTTAGCAATATTATGTATTGTAGGCTATGCTAGGACTTCACTTCCAGAGAAACTGCCTAAAGAGTTACACTCCATTAAATTCCCAAAAGAAAGAACTGTAGGATCCTGTAGGATCACAATATTTCAGAAGCACCTGTTTCACATGTAGGAGGATGAAGCTTAGAAAGCAATTTCTTTTGCTGGCTCATCACCAAATAACAGCAAAAGTTTCTCTTCATGCCCAGATTATATATGAGAAGTGGAAAAAGTGCACTCATATTCTCCATTTCTCTTGCTGCTCTTAATTCTGTGCATGATCAAATTAAATGGCTCTGTAGCCACTAAAAAAAGTGTGTGCTCTTAATTCCACACAAAACTTTGACAGTTTTGTAACTTTCACATAAGCAAGCATATCAAATTAGTAAAAAAAAAAGGAAGTTAAACATTTTACTTCACTTACTATTATTAAGACTACCAACTATGTATTTTCATTAAGAATATGTCACAAGTAGAGGTAGGTTTTTTTCCCCTCTCATGTCCATTAAGTAACGTCTTTTATGGTTAAATGTTTCCTGACAACTAGGAAGAGAAGATTAAATTCATCATGCCATACAGCTCCAGACAGACATTGGCACTGTTTGTAGAGGCAGATTTGAAGTTGGCCCAAATCCTTCACGTAACAAGCCAATTCGTTCACTTCAGATACAAAGCAGAGCACAAACTAACATCCAAGCAGCATGGACAGCCAGGGAGTTTGGATTCAGCTGAGCTAACATCCAGGCTCACTTGAGCTTAATTACAAATAAGTTCTACCTGTTTAGCACTAAAAATACATTTTGTACATTAGTGATTATAGAAAGCAGGGGAAAAAAGTTATCCATCATATTAGGTAAAATCTAAAAAACATTCTTATTGTTTTAGATATGCTCAGGAGGTCATGTAAACCAAACCTTTTGAAAAAATACGAAGGAGAGGAATGCAATACGCAGGCCTGCATGGAAATTGCAAAAGGGCATCCTATCCTCAGCTGTGCTTCAGATGTATTATGCCTTATAGGAATTAAATTTTTAAGGAATAGCAACAGAATATACATTCAGCATCCACAGAAAGCTAAATAACTGTAAAAAGTAACATATATACTCCTTTTACCTTGTAAAAGAGAAGCTATGAAGGCAGTTGCTACACTGCTAGAACAAAGAAGGACTGAATGATCAAAGCGGTATTTGCCCTCTGGAATCCAGCCCAATATAACCGCTGCCACTGCTGCCAGAAAACCAACTACCGTTGCCTGAACCTGGAAAAGAAAAATATGGTGAACAGTTCTTAAAATAATTGATAGACTTATGAGGACTACAGGATCAGCTTCTGTTATTCTTTCCTCCTATCTACATTTATTTGCAAGGTGTAAAGGGAGCATGCTCATTCGTTTTGTAGTGATGATGATAACCTTGGATGATCAAGAAGAAAAATCTTATGCCAGCAGAAAAGGCTTTATCAGCATTTCAGAGACTCAAGAATAACAAAAGTAAAATGAGAGGAAAGGGCTGAGGATTAACCAGTAACCAAAGCTGAAATGTCTAAAGAGGCTCCTAAGGCCACCTAAAACAGTGAAGTCACAGTACAAACATTTCATCTATTTTTTGAGCATGCTGTATTATAACATATGAACATGAAATAGTTATTAATCTTAAGAAATAGTTGCTTTGGAGAACAATCATTCCTCAAATGACCCAGCTATTTAAAATATTGTTTATTGTTCAAAAGCTCCAGCACGTAATTCCTTTAAACATTGAATCCAATGCAAATATAGTACTGAAAATATTTGAGATGTTAAATTTAAAAGGTTTTGCCAAACCTGAAATTTTTCTTTAATCATCCTCAGATCCTCTCTCAGAAAAACTAAAAAAGAAATAGCCTTGGTACAGTCACAAAGAATACTTTATCTCTTCTGATAAATATAAGCTTATATTGTTTTAGAGAAGAACTACACCGTTCAAAAAAAAATTAGTCATGCAAACATTGTATGTGAAGTATAAACCAGTGTAGTAGAGCTAGTTTCCCATTAACACTGTACATCTCCATACTTACCAATGTTTGTAATGGACTTTTTCAATAAGTGCACGCTTACAAGAATTATTCAAATAAGTCCAACATATTTACCTGTTTTAAGGCCAAATTGCCAATTATTAGGTTCCATTTCTCAATGGGAGAATCCATTTTTCCAATATTTACCTATCAAATCGACAAAAGAATTTCAGATAATTAGGTTTAAAAACGTATTACTTGAAAATGTACTAACAAGACAGAAACCCACAAATCACTCAACTCATAGAAAAAAATGAAAGACATTTTGAAAGCAAGTTAAAACCAAGCTATACTTTTTTTCAAGTTAAGCATTGCTGTTTATTTTAAACTGTACTTAACAGTATCTATCCAAAAGTTGTTAAACTTGATGCAGTTTTACATAGTAACTTATTTAACATTAGCTTACTGTGCAAGATACACTAGCCACCTTACATTGCAGGAACGTCCAAGAACCACCAGTGAGTAGATCAGTGGCTGGAAGGGAAATTCATCGGTGTGGAGTCACTTTTGACTGAATTTGTTTCTACAGCCCTTGTGTAGATACATGTGTGTGGACACACACTCTCTCATGCAAGTAAGTTAATTGATTGCAACAAAACTACCAGCATAGAGAAACTACAAGTGCTTACAGAAGATCAGAAACCACAACTAATACAGTTTAGTATTCTAACTTTTCATTTATACAATGAAGCTAGAGACTTATGATGCTGTAAATTATATAAGTCCAGTCTAAGGCAATAACTGGAAAGACAGAAAAGAAATTATTCTAAGAAATTAAAAAGTATGTACGTACTCTTTAATGACATATTTCCTACTTTTACTTATTGAGTTAGAGGACAAGATCTGAAGAACAGCATGTACCAATGCAGTACTGACTATATTTAAAATAACTTCCTTTTTGTGATAACTGAACAATTTTTTACATGTTGAGCCGAAATTTTAGTGCTTTTTACCATAGAATACTAATTTATAAGGTAATATACTTCTCAAAATAAACAAAGTCTTAATGTGTATTGATACACATTAAGATAATACCTTTTGATAATTTCTTTCCAGTTGGTTTTACTTTAATTTCTTTTCCACATTGTTCCATTTTGTGATAGTTGTGACTTGCGAGGAACAAAGTATTAAAAGAAATGCTAACTCAAAAACTTAGAAATATAATAAGAAACTTTATCTCAAACTATAGTATAAATATTTTACAGCATTCAACGTACAAAACTCCACAAATACATGCATTAAATTTAAATATTACAGCAATATTTAAGGAATTGCAGATAAGGATCTCCTTTGAATCCTTCTTAAATATATATGCTAAATGAATGACACGGCAGGTTATGTAGAGCTTCACTCTTTTACTCCTTTGAAGAATTTTTTGAAAACTATCCAAAACATCCCTGTTAAAAAAAGTCATCTTTGCAAAATGTTTAATCCAGCCTAAAAGTGAGCTGCTGTCAAATGGCATAGTTCTCCTCTCCCCTAATATCAGCTATACATTCGTACATTCGTGTTTTCTTTCTTGAAGCAGATCCATCAACTCCATGAGTGAGTTCATGGCAACATAAATTTGCTTTCTAGTTTGATGGAAAACACTTTCTTCAGGTAGCAAAAAGGAGTTATCTTCTACAAAATTATCTGATCCATGCAACCATGTAATCATCCACAAATGCTCTCAGGGCATGGAAGGGAGAAAAAGAGCAGGACGACTCTTTTCAGCTGCAGATTTCATAAAGTAAGATCAAGTTTATTGTGATACTGTGGACTAGATGGACCTAAACAAAAAGTTTGTGAAGTCATACTGATAATGCCTAACCCTGATAACACACAGTCAAAACAAGAGTCTGCGTGTAAGTTTACAGGGATGACTGGATGAGTGGTGTTTCAGTGTCAGTTTGTGTTTCTTTATTTAACTTCCTCTCAAAAAAAAAGGAATAGGGAGAAAACGCAATGGTGTGAACTGAGACAATGAGAGTGACTCAAACTACAGAACAAAGCCGAAGAATACAAAACACACAACATAATTATTGTGCTTGAATTGGCAGTTGACCTAAGCACACCTCACACAGCTACGCCAGCACAGCAGTAGCGGGAGGGAGAATGGTTTACAGTAACACTAACACCAAAGAGAAGTACAAGCTACGCCATGAGGTAGATTAAAAATCCAGTCTTGAGACACATTTAGCGAAATGACTGATTCTAAAGTGGATGGGAGATTGTGAGCGACCAGTAACAAGCAGCAAAAACAGGAACTTGAGCAACAAGATGAATGATCAGGCAAAACTTGAAACCAGATATGTTATGGATAACAGAAACTTGCTAACAAGACATTACTTTTTGGCTGACTACATAATTACAATGGAGTAAAGATAATTAGTTTACAGCCCCAAGAGCACAGACTTGTCTACAAATTCAGATGCAATTATAAGCTAATGGAGCAAAAAAGGTATGAACTAGCTCCAATGCTGAACTCATGTTAGAAATTTCCTCCTCAAAGGTAAAGCTATTTACAGGGGCTCAGTCTTGCATTTATTGTAAAGACAGTATCTGGTGGGGCGCGAGCTACTGCAAATTTAGGTCAGAGAAAGGAAGATTCATCACACAATGGCCCCCAAATAACTTCAGATATGCCCTGAAATAATATACTCCTTCAGTTTGCACTTAGAATGAGGAAGACAGGACCAAAGATTGGATGGCTAAAGAGAGTAGGGGTCAATTAAATCAATATGAAGAGTGCAAAAGTCAGCATAACCTCTTTCATGGAGGTCTGGGAGAATTGGTATATAAATTGCAGGTCCAGTAGCAAGCTTTTTGATTAAATTCTCCAGTAAGGAATGATACATCATGACACAGCACCTGTTTTTAAAACCTAGGAGAAGCAGAGCAATCAAGGCAACTGACCTGGAGTTTAAATTCATATCAGGCAACTAAGCCCAAGTTGTATATGTAACATGTTTCCAAAGGGTTTTGTTTTTGTTTTTAAACTAACAATTAGAAACAGTACTGAATTCTTGTGTATTTGTTTGCCTTTGCAGTAGCACTCAAGGACATGAGGCTGGCTATCCACCAGCTCACGGAGCTGTGCACGTTGTAACTGGTGCTGAGCATGAAAAGATACATAAGAGAGAGTTTGAAGGTTCTTTGCAAGATAGAAGCCATTTTTTCTGGTTTTTTTTTCACATATAAAAACTAAATATAATCTTGTTAGCATTATCTTGATGATGAATGATCTTATTTTGTACAACATTGTTCTCTTAAACCTCCACTGTATTGTACATATGTGCATACACACACACACACACTCTGCAACATTTACTGATGAGCTCTTCACGAGCTAGAACAAATTAGAGTCACTATTGGCAGAGGAGAGAATGTTCATGGAACCATAACAAGCCTCTAACTCGTTCCGGTGAAGGATGTCCAATGAAACTATGATATGACTAAGGAAGTCCTGGAAAGTATTTCAATCACCTGTGTAACTCAGTCCAGGATCTGCCATGATTCTTGAAGAAAACAGTTCATACAAGGAAATTAGAGACAACAGCAAACAAGCAAACAAATAACGAAAAAAAATACAATAAGAAGTCTGTTGATGCAAAGCTGGGAAATAACTTGGTGCCAGTGGTGCCGTGACTGTGACTTCAGGCAATGCCAAAGAAACTGAAGCTCTCACACGCCACATAGCATTGTCTAAAGATACGTGCACTTCACTGACCTCTTTGTAGCTAGTTAATTAACCTTCATGGTGGAAGGACATGAACAGAGCCAACTAACACGATTTGGCCAAGACAGACATACAACAATTTCTGGTACTGGGGAGGAAGCCTTCACGGCATGCTTGAGTAAAAACCTTTGAAGCATCAGCTGATTTATGTCTTGGTGAGACTTGATGACAGTGGTAAGTTGCACTGGTAACACTCCTCAAACTAAGCCCTCTCAGATTGGGCTGTTAAGTTTGAGTCTTGGGAGGAGCTTGGCCTCCAAATGGACAAATTGGCTCTGAAAAATCATGTTCAAGACATCTACAGATCATGTTATCACACATTTAATGGGATACTCTTAAGAATGCCCTTTTGGGCTAAGAGGGAGTGGCCTGAATCTCATGATGTCAACTTTAGTTAACCATTGAATATGCAGCCAGTGTTGTGGAAACTCCAGTATCCTCCTTCAGTGTGTGTGAGGGAGATCAACTCCTTGACTTTTGACAGTTGGTGAATAACATGAACTGAGGTCAGGATTCCCAGTGCAGAAAAAGGGTCTGCATGATCCTTTTCCAAATGGGCCCTGAAACCTGCGAGGTTCCCAAATGAGATGGCATTGGTGAAGATGGGGAAATCGGTCATTGGTGAGCCCAGAGAAGAAGTTTGGGAGTCATGATCTGGCAAAGGTTATAAGCTCAATTGAGACAAAAAAACAACAATCCCATTAACTGAAGCAGAAGTGGTGGAGCTGATCCTGACCCGCTTTTTTAAAGCCTTCAGTAAGATCTTGGACTTGGTGTATTTTTAACTGTGCAATACAAGCACTTTCAGTCCTCAGGCCATGAACTATACCAGTCAGGAACAAATCAAGCAATGGGTCAAAATGAAAAAAAAGTAAGATAAAAGGCAAAAGTATTCATGCCGGACAGTAAAGACAGTAAGGCTTAAACACAAAATAGTGTTAAGAAACAGTAAAAATACTCAGAAAAGTAAGAGCATTAAAATTAAACAGAATATAAGACTGAATAGTTCAGGCTGCCATTGACAAGGATACAACAAAGCATGTCAATTCTTACTTATGAAAGAATGGGTACAGGGCAAAAGTAATCAATTTCTATAATGGCATGACACAAGCAAACCTTTGCAGGACTGCTAAGGCTATTTCCATCACGATGTGCATTTGGGCAATAACTCAATATAAGGTGGCAATGAAATTTATTAATGACAGGAAACTGGGAGACCTTGTCAATACAAAGCATTGTAATATCGTACAAAAACCGGCTGACCTAGAGGATTACAGCAACGAAAACAGATGAAAGTCAACAATAGAAATGCAAGGTCATGCACTTATGGACCAATAAGATGGGAGTGACAGTTGGAAATAACCACTAGAAGGAGAAATACTAGGACACAGTCATTGATCATAATTCAGACCTCACAGATTTCGACTGTGAGGCCTAAATCTGACACTGCAAGAAAAATAAATACATATAAACCTAGAAAGTTTCAAGAACAATTTTGGAGAAGACTAGGGAAGTGCTATACTAGAAAGCCATAGTAAAGTCTCATGTGCAGTTATATACACCTTTGACCAAACATTTTCCAGAAAGATTCATTCAAGCAGGAACAGGCAGAGAGTGGGGGTCTTGTGGGAGAAAGGAAAAATTGTCTTGCAAAGCAGAAACACTGCATTAGGCAGTGTCTTACAGAGAGACTCAGTTCAGGTACCAGAAATTGTTTAGCCATATTATGAGAACATTCTGTTCCCTATAGTTATTCACACACACACAAAAAAGCTGTGTGGTAAGGTAATCTGGCTGGCTTAAGCTAGAAAAGGGAAGGAATGGAACATCCCCTGAGATGTAGAAAAGAACTATGACAAATATAGTCAAGAAAGAAGACAGAAAAAACGTAGTTATGCTGTTATATTGTTCACACACACACACAAATAAGCAGATCTCCAAAACTACACCACAGCAAAAAACGAACAAAATTATTTAGTCAGAAAGCTACAGAAGAGTTTCTTATAGTTTGATCAACAAAGGTCTGGAGTAGCAATGTTAGCTTATTTTGGTGCCACACAAGTGGTATTTAGAAAAATGTGTCCAAAATGTACACATTTTGTTAGTCTATTAAATCCCATCAAGGCCAAAAGATCTGTCAACCTTACAGAATACACATGTAAATCTCAAAAATCTACTTTATCTGTTCTGAATGTTAACTCAGAATAGACGAAAGAAGTAAAATTTTGCTGTGTGGAGATTAGAAGAGGGTCACCTTTTTAACTTTGCCAAGTTAATAACAGATTTAAAGAGTCCCCTAACAGCCAGATTAAGCCATAAATATAAAACATTTGTGTTCCAAAGATTTGCTTTCATTTCGAAATATTTACAACATATATCTGAAGAGCAAAGGGGATAAGAAAGTTACTTACAGCAGTTGACAACCGGGATGCCAAGGTCATTTCCAAATTTCCTTTGAGACCAAGAAGTGCAGGAACCAAGATAAAAACTTCAGTAACATTCTTGAACACATCCCAATGCTATCAAAAGGATAGAAGGGGAAACATTCAACTAAAAAATTCTCTTTAGACCATCCGCAAAGTATTAAAAAAATTCTGTAACTCATAAGTTAAGCCTCTAAAAAAAAAGAATCAATCTTTTTATATTAGACCTGAAGATCTAAGGCCAGAACTGCTATCTATCTAGATAAAACAGATTTATGACTGCATATTACTACTTCAAAGATGAGAATACCAAAAGTAAGAGATACAAAACTTGGCCTTAAAACAAACCTGTTTAATAAAAGATGTCATCAATTTCAAGTCTTTTTTTTTTTTCATTACTTTGAAACAGTACCAGGTGTTATGACTGCTCTTGAATTCTGCTCTAATTATTATCAATAATATTTTCATCTTTTCCCTTCCAGCTGTGTAGAAACCTCACAAAAAATCAGCAAGGAATTAGTTGTCAAATTAACAGAGCCTGCAAGTGAAAAAAGCTTCTCTTTATTCGTTTACTTCTAAGTGTGAAATTTAGAAGAGTACAGTTTTCAAAATCCAAACTTTATAAAGCAAACAAAATCTCCTGTAATTTTTTTGTGAACTGCATTCTCAGCACAGAAATGTGCTACTTTGTATGTCTGTCAATCCATGTATTTAATTCGTAATCATTAACCAACTTTAACTAAACTAACAAAACCATAAATTTTGTTTGCATTCAGGGATTTGCAATCATTTAAATTATTATTTTAATTAAAATTAAAAGATTCAATTCTCAAATGTAAGCAAGATTCTGAGAATTTCCTATATGTGAAGTTACATATGTATTTACTACTGGGAAAGAATAGCCATGAAATGATTTGTAAAAAACAAGCTTAGAATACTTTGTTGTCTTCAAATTTTCATTTTCAAAACATGTTCTGTCACATTTCAAAATCCTGCTTTACTGACATCACAGTTTAATGCTTATTTTAAGATGAAAAAGTACTGACACTAGCTATTTATTTTTGCCTTTGTGTCACATCTCTCTCATTCATGCTGAGCTGGACTGGGAAACTAATCAAGATGAAAAGTAATACGGAAGGAAAAATCAAGACATATCTCAGTCCAGCTCAAAAACTAGACATACAAACACTTAATGCTCCCTCAAGGGAAGAAAAGCAAGGTAAAACATTTGATTAGAAGCCAGCAGTGGCAGTAGGCACAACTGCCTCTTTTGGCTGATCATTATGCTGTATCACGAAGTAAATCATATATTAACAGTGTAAAAACAAAGCATCTGTACAAAGAATGACTAGTAAAGATGTAAATGAACAAAGGGCAAGATTGGTGTAAAACAGTGCAAGGAAGCAGTAAAGATTGCATGTCGATTTTTATTTTCCTTTTTCTTGATGTACAAAAGTGTCTTTTCATTGCAATTGACTGAAGTCCAAGCTTCCTTTACACTCAAGATTCTGAATGACAAAGATGGTTACCTCTTACTCCTCTTTAAATTCACTTTGTAAACCCTTAAGCGTAGCTAAAGAAAACCCTAATGCTGAATGAAACAAACCAAAAGAAAAGAAAAAAAAACCAGACTAATTTCTTTACTGTCTTTGCTTTTGAATACTGTGGTTATTTCAAATTTTTGAATAATGTTTTGTGAATCTACTCATACAGGAAGAGAGAATCCATGAGATATGTATTTATAAGAAATTTTGATTTTTAAAAAAAAAAAAAACAAAAATTAGGTAGGAAATAAAAGTAAATATAGCCTTCAAAATGAAAAAAAAAAAAGAAGGTAAGAAAATAAGCTAGTTCAATAAACTTTTTTTAACTGCTAATTTCTTCAGAATTTTCTTCAAATATCACTGCAAAAAGAATTATTTCATAGGCAACTGTTACTTTTAACTCCACTAAAATGATGATATAATGATGATATAATACTCCTAAACAGGTTTTAAAAATATTATTAAACTTAAGTCTTAAAATTCAGATAAATTTCTATTTTATCTTAGTCCTGAATAACCACCATCAGTTAAACCTGCTACTGCACACCAAGATCATCTGACTTCTCTGGACCTAGTAATTCTGAGTGTTAAGTACAACTAATATTATATAAAAAAGTCACTTACATACACCTGAATATTCAAAAAAGCTCTAGATCAATTCATATGAATTTCATATAACATAGGAAGGTAATGTACATTTTCATATACCTTGTGCATTATCATGGACCAAATCTACACAGTGATTCAGAATTTGCATAGACTTGACACACACAAGGAGATGAGATAATGCAATAAATTCTTCTAATCTTTTTAAACTCTTTAAACTCTTACGTATTGCGGCATCATGGTTAATTACAACTCCCGCTTGACTATGTATACGTTTATTAGTGTCAACAAAACTTTGAACCATTATTATATTTCCATACTTAGCTAAAGCAGAAGGTAACAGTTCAATTCACCAGATCACTGTGGCGAAGCAACAGCGCTTACCAAGACTTGAATTAAACATTAAACTTCCAATTAAACATTGGAACTGTTTAAGATGAAGTTTGAGGGAAAGAAGTTCATAGTAGCACAACCATATACAGATCTAATTGATCAATATTGTAAATATCTACTATATCGCGTGTTAGAATTATAAACCCCACAAACTACCTGTTAAAAAAACATCTTTCAAAGCAAACACCAACCTGAACAATATCCAAAACCATGCCAGCAGAAACAGTTCCAAATCCTGCTAGCAAAAAAGGTACGAGTATCTGTAATGCCATAATACTACTAGATTCTTTGGGTTGTTTTCTACTTCCTTCCACAATGACATCTTCATTACTGTCACTAGATAGGTTGTCTTCCTGCAACATGGCATCTGTTTCTGAAGTGTCCATTCCATCACAGTAATTATAACTGGTAAAATCATCATATTTCGGGCTACAGCTAGATGGGCTGTGTCCATTACTACCATGAAAACTTGGTTCTGAGAAGTGATGGTACTCTGTGTGCTGTTCTGACCTAACATTAAAATTGTGTCCTGCTGGTGGTAGTCCATCTTGCCAGACACCGTTGACTTTTTTGTGTCTTTCATCCTGGTTTATTTGGTAAACAACAGGAACCATACTCAAAAGCAGTCTTAAAAATTTATCAGACTGAATTGTATTAAGATTTATGGTCCAGTTTACAAAACCTTCTCTGTCATGAACTTTGCTATTTGTTTTGGAGATGGTAGATCTGCCTTTACAGTTAGTCATAGTGCTACAGAAGTGCAGGTTGAAAAGCACTTTGTTCTTCAGACGTCAGTGAAGAAATCTTGTAGATGAGCCATCAAGTACCACACTTGATGATTTTAAAACAGATAAATCAAAATGATCCTTTTTTGCATGCAAAAATGCTTTTTCTTTGATCTCAGATCTTCAACAATTCCATAAGCAAGACTGCATCTGCAAAAAAGTAAAAAGTATATATTCAAGCTTTAAAGTATTTTAACTCTACAGAAGACACAAGATACCGGTTTAAATTTTCAGATCGCCCAGTATCTTTTCAAAGCAAGTATTTGTAGAAACACCAATCTCCTCCAATCTTCAACTTCCTAAGTTGAAAGAAATTACAAGATAAAAAAGGAAAGTTGGCGGCTGAGGAAGTTTCACAAACCAGTGTACTTTCCAGCGAAAGAAAGCGACAGCAATGCAGACTGTAATTGAATTGACTTGGACCTAGCTTTTGCCTTTTTAAAGCCCAGGAAGTCGAAGTCTTCAGACAGATACTGTGTGTAACCCTAGACTTCCAGTGGCCTTGAAAGCAGAAGGTCCCCAGAGAACTATATTTCTGCAAGGTGCAAGGGTACGGACAAATGGAACCCACATGATGCACTGCAGGGCCACTGGTGTTCTTCCCTCTCTATGCTGATGGCAAGGAGCATGGAAAAAAAGAGGAGGAAAAAACCTAACTTTCAAAATGCTATCACAGGTGGTAAGCCCAGAGCAATATTCTGGGTGGCAAAGGCCTTATGTGTCAACAGTCCCTGCCCTCCATACCCATAAAAAGATGACAAACCAATATTGATACGTACAATCCAAAAGCATGCTGATTTAAAATCATAGGAACTGAATTTTCTCCGAAGCAAGCATATAAATTATGTTAAATGTAAAGAGCTACTACATATATAATAAAACTAGACATTTCTTCATAAAATACTATAATATCAAGGAAAGGAGACAGTAATGAAATTCAGACCAATTAGTCTAAAATAGTTTAAACTAGTCTTATTTAAAAATAAAACTGCAGTACTGTATTAATAAATATGGCATATTAAAATTTAATTAAAACTAGAAAAAATGTTAGGAGTTAGGATAATTAAATTTTAATTTAATTTTGCATGAGGTATAAGTTGCAGATATTTCCTGAAAGACAGGCTATTTTGATCTCTAGTAACCACTAAAATGTAATTACTTGATGAATATTAACACTTGATGTGGTCGGTTTGTTTTGCTTTCTGCAAAGCATGCACATACAATATCTCTTTTATGCTAAATGTGATTTAATGTATATTTATTTCTACTTTTAAATTTCCACTACAGAAGAAAATTAAACAATTACATATTGGCAGCCTCCAGACGTTTGACATTTTCTCCATCAGAAACCACTTTACCTTTCTCTTCTTCAGCTTTCATGTTGTGATAATAATTATGGCAATTTACTAAAAGAATAACAGTTTTCATTTGACTTGAAGCTTTGTTGACTTAGGTATTTATCACTAGACTCCATGAATACAGGTAAATGATTGGCATAACAAAGAAACAAAGGTCAGGCAGACCACATCAGCATGATGCAGGGTAACACAATCACAAGATCAAGACACTATCTATCCAAAGTTGGGAAAACATATTTTTACAGACTGCTTAAATAAAAATAGTTCAGGGCTAGAGGATTTTTAATCTATTTTTCCTAAGAAAACGAGGCTTCTAAGATCATATCACTTATGTTATCATGCCTACACTTGCCCTTCCTCCGTTTCAATGTTTTTAAGTCACCCAATATTTCTGGAGCAATTTCCAATAGTTTTGACAGAGAGTAGGGATGCCAAAGTTTTGAGTAACTAACAACCTTATAAAAGAACCAAATTTGTGCCCTTGCTGTAAGGCATCTTCAAACATTAGTTAGGATAATTCACTCATATACGGCCACAGCAAGTCACTTCAAAAGTCCTGCTGGTCACAAAATTAGTTTGTTTTTGTGAGTGAAGAGACAACTCAGATGCAACATGAAGATTTTCCCTCTATCAGTGGCTTTATCCAAGGGAGCTCTGACCAAGAAACAAATATTTTTAAAATGACAATGGAGTTTATCGCTTGATTTAGAAAAAAGTCAAGTTTTGCAAGAAAAAGCATTCTTTTTTCCACAAGACCAACAGAGGAATTTAAGTAATCAAGATTTCTGCAATATCTTTTCCCTCTCTGTAGTGGATTGTGCTACCATGAACCTTTTAGCATAAAGTGCATAAAAACTCCTAGGCTTCAATTCTGGTTTCTACACACTTTAATTAGGACTAACAAAACAACTTTTGCTGCTACCCCAGAGGAGCTCTAACCACAGGCCAAACTGGTGCTCTGTTAAGTGCTACAGAAAGACAGAACAAGAAGAGCTAATTTTGTCTCTTCCTGGACAAAAGTTGGCATTATCTAAGCAAAAGAAAAGAATCGGTGCATAAAAAAAGACAAGCAGAAGCAGATGTCACATTAAACTAGCAAACTAACTATTATCAACTTCTGTGACAACAGCTAAGAGCTTTATAGAAGGATTAAGTGAAATACAAAAGAAGAGAAGTTCATGGAAACTGAGGGAAACTAAAATTTCAGGAAGGGTATAGTCTAGGGTGCTGAAGGTTGCCAAGAGATTTATGACGATGGGAAGTGACACACTACTTACGAAGCTTAGAGCGGGAAAATCTTTGGATCGCTGAGTTTCAGTTGGTCACAAGAAACATCTAGATTAGAGCAACTTTTTGACAGAATTCAAGAGTGGGATGTAGAATTAAGATGTAAAAGTGTCTGTGATGAAAGATATGTACTTAGACTCACAGCAAGCTCACTGGGGTTTTTTGGGGGTGGTATTTGGGGTTTTTTTTGAGGAGAGGTGGAGTAACAAATGAAGGATTTTATTTCACTCACAGGGAAATATATTGAGAAAATTTCCCAATAGCTTTAACAAGGCAGAGGCTGGCTCTCATTGTGGTTTCTCCAATATGTCCTCCAGTCACATCACCAGAGTGCTAGACCAGTGACTCACGGAAATTATTCATTAGTCTGGAACTCTGGCCAAAAATATTTGGGTTAGTTAACCACATTTTTCTAACATATAGAATTTTTTCCTTTTAAGTTTTTACTATCTTTTTTTTTTTTTTTTAAGAAACAAATCTTCTGGGAAGATTGTGGTTTCATTTAGTGTGAGAAAGTGTTAACAAATAGAAATAGCACTTAAAAGGAAAAAAAGAGCAACAGAAAAATTATTTGGTCAACTAGCAAGTTACAAACAGAGGAAGAGGTTGGCACAGGCGGCTAACAGATGAAATAGTACAAAGTAGTTTGGATGACAGTCATTTATGTTTTTCCTACCAAAAAGACTTGGAATGACAAAAAGTGAGCTAATGATAAATGCCAAAAAATGAGAATTTAGGAAGACAAACTGGAAAAATATACTATTGAGGGAACAGTAATTACTTCCTCAGAGCATACAGAGAGGAGATAATTATGAAGCCTTTTGAATGTAACTATTCATTTCTAAAAACCTATTCCAATAAAGATGATTTTCCAAATGTCATCTGATGCAATAATTTTATCCTGAGTTACAGGATGCTAATACTGCTGTACTTTCAGTTTTTTTTGTACCTATAAAATGCAGCAAACCATCTAAGGAAAAGTATGATCTCAGGGACAAGAACTGTCTAAGAAGCTTTATCACTGACAAGAACAATGCCAATTTTATTGTGTTGTCTAGAAAAGATATAGCCAGCTAAAGCAGCAAGCTCTACTCCCATAACTCTTACGAGGAAAAGGAGGTAAAAATCTCAAAAATACCATCCCCAGTTTCTGTAGAAAGAGAAGATAAGTGAATCTGGTTTCTTGCCATATAATCAGGAGGATACAGAGAAAGGTGAGGTGCTAAAAAAAAAGAAAAGGGAGAGAAAAAGATCCTTTGAAAAGCCAGGAAGCAGCTGCAAATTTATCCTACCTGGCATGTTATACATGAAATGAAAGGACACCTTGTCATTGTTCCTACAAGCAAAATAATGAGCTATGCCCAGATTACGAATATAATATCCTCTTCTTTATTGTTTCCTAAGTACCTGCTTTTAATAGTTTATCCTTGTCCTTCATACATTTTATAACACAGAACAATTACTGTGTATTATTCACTTCTCTTTCTCAGTCCTGCAAACATACAGAAGCATAAATAAACAGTCCTGCAAACACACACAAATAGCAAATACAGCCACACCCTGCTGCTTGCTGACGATGAGTTCCTGAAAAGTGAGACACTTAGCAATCCAACAGATAATGAACCCATTTTCCCCATAAGAATTAATACAATCGATGCTTACAGCAACTGTAAAAATACACGCGGAGACAGTATATGTGATGTGGAAAATGGACAGACAGAAGCAGATGATGTGGAAAACAGACAGGACCATGAGCTGGAAAAGATGCTGACTTCTGGAAATTAATAGCTGCTTTAGAAAACTCTCAGATACTTCAGCTATGAATCTGAACACCTGACCATTATCACATTTTTTCATCCTTCTCCTTCGATTGGCTTGATTGGTCTTGATTCATCTGAGGAAGATGAAGACGACAAGTAACATGTAACTGTTCAGGAAGAGGCAGCAAGAATGATCTTCATTAATACCCAAACAAATTGCCAGCATTGCTTCAGACACACTCCTGATTCAGTTCTCAAGAGCATGGGAAGGAGATGCTTCCTCCATACTTTCCTAAGATTTAAAGAACATACAGCACCAGCAGGTTAAGGGACTGGATTCTACAGCTAAATTTGACTATTTAGTGATTAGGCTGCTGATAATTTATTTAAAGCATGAAAACAATTAGTAATTAAATCATTGTGCTTTTTTAAGTACCTTCTAAAAAAGAGGAAGGAGAAAGAGTGGCGAATCATCGAGTATGAAACTTTATTTATAGATTCAGCATTCCAATAGGCTAAAACAAATATTTATCAAAGTCTAAGTCTTTGGCTTCACCAAAGGCAGATCGTGCCTGACCAACTTGGTGGCCTTTTATGATGGGGTGACAACATCGGTGGACAAGGGTCGACCAATGGATGTCATCTACCTGGACTTGTGCAAAGCTTTTGACACTGTCCCGCACGACATTCTTCTCTCTAAACTAGAGAGGCATGGGTTTGATGGATGGACCACTCGGTGGATAAGGAATTGGCTCAATGGCCGTACTCAGAGAGTAGTGGTCAACGGCTCAATGTCCATGTGGAGACCGGTCACGAGTGGCGTCCCTCAGGGGTCCGTGTTGGGCCCGGCCCTCTTCAACATCTTTGTCGGTGACGTGGACAGTGGCATGGAGTGCACCCTCAGCAAGTTCGCCGATGACACCAAGCTGTGTGGTGCCGTCGACACGCTGGAAGGGAGGGATGCCATCCAGAGGGACCTCGACAGGCTGGAGAGGTGGGCCCGTACCAACCTCATGAAGTTTAACCAGGCCAAGTGCAAGGTCCTACATCTGGGTCATGGTAATCCCAGGCACAAATACAGACTGGGCGGAGAATGGATCGTGAGCAGCCCTGAGGAGAAGGACTTGGGAGTACTGGTGGACGAGAAGCTCAATATGAGCCGGCAATGTGCTCTTGCGGCCCAGAAGGCCAACCGCGTCCTGGGCTGCATCAAGAGGAACGTGGCCAGCAGGTCAAGGGAGGTGATTCTCCCCCTCTACTCTGCCCTCGTGAGACCTCACTTGGAGTATTGCGTCCAGTTCTGGAGTCCCCAACATAAGAAGGACATGGACCAGTTGGAGAGGGTCCAGAGGAGGGCCACGAAGATGATAAGAGGGCTGGAGCACCTTTCCTATGAGGACAGGCTGAAAGAGTTGGGGCTGTTCAGCCTGGAGAAGAGGAGGCTCCGGGGTGACCTTATAGCGGTCTTCCAGTACCTCAAGGGGGCCTACAAGAAAGATGGGGAGAGGCTGTTCAGGAGGGCCAGTTGTGATAGGACAAGGGGTAATGGTTTTAAAATAGAGGGAGGTAGATTCAGGTTGGATATTAGGAAAAAATTTTTTACCATGAGAGTTGTAGAACACTGGAACAGGTTGCCCAGAGAGGTGGTGGATGCTCCATCCCTGGAGACATTCAAGGCCCGGTTGGATGAGGCCCTGAGCAACCTGATCTAGTTGGAGATATCCCTGTTCCTTGCAGGGGGGTTGGACTAGATGACCTTTGAAGGTCCCTTCCAGCCCTAACGATTCTATGATTCTATGATTCTATGATTCTAAGAAAATTAATTTGTTTCAGAGTTTAGCTAATAAAACCAAAGATAACACTTATCTAAATAATACTTGGGGCTTTCACAGGATCTAAATCTAATCATATTATGGTCAAAACCCGTTTTTCCTAAAAGCTGTAAACATTTTTTACAGGTAATCTTTTAAAGCAAGAACAACCTCTGTATTGCACTTCTAAGTACAAAACGCAATAGCTTAAACATGCCTGCCTGAGACACACCTCTCAGTACAAGAATGAGTCTTGGAAAGGGATATTCAGGAAAATAATATGAAACATTGAAGAAATACCGAGCTTTAATATTTTGCCATAATAAGCAAAGATGAAGCTGGATTCTTTTCTGGCTTCAAAGACAAAGCCAGACTCTTTTCAGTGAAAGGATGAGAGGCAGGGGAGACATTGAAACACAGGAAATTTCATTTAAACATAAGAAAAAGTTTTGGTTTACTGTGAGAGTGGTTGAACACTGGTCCAAACAGGTTATGGACTCTCCATTCTTGGTGATATTTGAAACCAAACTGGACATGGTCCTAAGCAACTTGTTCTACTTGACCCTACATTGAGCAGAGGTGGTTGACTGGATTGTTTCCAGAGATCCCTTCTGATCTCAACAATCCTAAGATTCTGTGAAGATTGAAATGTGAGGTTTTGGGGACTTTTATAAGTTCAGAATAATATTTACACAGGTGGTACAGGTATCTGCATGGCCTCTTTTCCACTATTGTGTCCTGCATACGTAGAAGTTCCCAGTATTGCACTGACATCATTATCATAGCTGTGGCTACTCATTTACATCAACACATCCTAGTGAATATACCAGCAGAAAGTGAAAGCTACATCGTATCAGCTCAGCATCTACAGAGAGTAAACAGACTGTGTTATCATTAACCATTTTGTAGAATCTGGAACCTAAGGTGGTACGCTGGGCTAAGATTATTTATATCAGGTATTTAATTTTTGGTATTAAAGACTGAAAAACATGCTGATAATTAACAAATGTTGCATGCAAAGCAGATACATGGGCATTATATATCATTTCTTAAATATTATGCAGTAAACTGGTTAGAAGTGTTTATCATATGGCAGTTGTAGATTAAATCAACAGCAAAGAAACAAAACAAAAAATAATGAGAGGAAAAAACAGGTTAAATAACCTCCTGATGTCTTCTTGAATGTAAGACACTAGAAGAGCTGTCAGCCTCAGGCTCTGTTTTCAGACAAGTTTGAGATTGCTACATTCCACTTCCTGAACATGGCAGCCTTCAATTTTGGCCTCAAGGAAGAGAAAAGCAGCTGTTGGAAAAAGTTTTGCTTTGCCTCTGCACTTTCAAGGCAACTCAATTAGAAGAGACCAAAACAGAGCCAGAAACAAGGTAGCAAGGCCGTGAAATGCGGTCAGGTTGTAAAATCACCCAACTGGAATACCAATACGAAAAATACCAGGCAAATCACATTCAGCCCATGAAAAACAGGTGGAAAAGTTTGAAATATAAGAGATAATGCAGCTCTACAGATCAAGTAACCAATAGGTACTTACCAGGAAGAGTCCTAGCTGTACTATTTGAGATCCTGATTACAGGTTTCCACTATCATCACCAAGGAGGGATGAAATGCTTATTAACTCAGGCACTAGGATATAGACTTCACATTGTTTTTTGTGGATAATATCCTAAGGTATTTGAAAAGAAAATGATATGCTGTCATCTTTCCTTCTGAAGTGTCTACCAGTCATACTGTAGTATTTATGGTTCCAGTTTCACAATCTCTTTAAGGCAGTGTATGCAGGGAGCACTGCCAAAACAGGTCTTCCCACCTGCTCTCATCTTTTACCAGCACTACTGAACCGGTAAAGTGAGGCTAAATTAAGATGTCTACTAAAGCCTGATAGGATTCTACCTAGAAAAGATATATGAGC
Organism: Tauraco erythrolophus; assembly: GCF_009769465.1. Lineage (NCBI taxonomy): Eukaryota > Metazoa > Chordata > Aves > Musophagiformes > Musophagidae > Tauraco > Tauraco erythrolophus. The sequence continues at coordinate 63,883,600 of NC_141468.1, read as the reverse complement.
TGACATTTTTTCAGCTATTTATGATGTTTTGTTCCTGACACTAAGACTAAACAATTATTTAATTTTATATGTTCCATTTACCAGACCCTGGCTAATGTAGTGTGGTCTATAATCTAGGACCAAATGTGAGTGAAGAAGACACACAACTGCATCCCGGACAGCGGGGTGGGGGGCGGTGTGTGTGTGTAATTATAATATTCACTGACATTAAAAAAAGACACACAGCTACAACCTGAACTTAATTGAAAATTAACGACAGAGTAGAAAGTAAAGTATAGTAAGTCTCAAAAAGCTCCTATGTTTTGGCAGAAAAGTGTGGAAAGGGCATAAATGTACCATCACGTGCTAATTACAACGCCTGTAAACTAAAAAAAGACGATCGTTGAAGTCCGTGTGTACGCTGTTCGGGTGCGGGTTCCACGCTTGTCTAGCAACTGCATCCGCGGTGGCAGATCCTGGCGTATTTTTGTAGGTGTAAAGGTGGGAACAGAAACGCAAGCACGTAAGGATGTACAGAGCGCCAGGGAATAAGGGCCACTGGAAATGTTGGGCGGATCTTGCGCACGCATAGACAAACGACAGAAAAGGCTCGCTGTCCGGGCCACCTGGAGCTGCGCGTAATTCCGCGCCCACGACGAAAAGAGCTGCGAGGGTCTGAGGGGCGCAGGGAACGGGGGCGCGGGCGGCCCCACACCCTTCCGCAGCCGCGGGCCGGGCGCAGGACAACCGGGCAGGCCGGCGACGAGCGGAGCCTGCCCTGGCGCCGGGGGGCGGCTGCGGGGCGAGGGATGCGGCTAAAAGGAGGGGGCAGAGGGAGGCTGCGGGGGCGGGCGGCCGCCTCCGGGCCCGGAGTACGGGGGACAGGCGGGGGTGAGCCTTACCGCGCACGGGGTCCGCGGCCGGGGCCAGCACCGGCACCGTGCGTGGGAGGGGGACGGGCGGTCCCGCGCGTCCCGCAGCCCTGGGGCACCCCCGGCACTCGGGGCGGGGCAGGCGCGTTGCTCCCGGGGGGCGCAGCGCCAGCAGGACGGCGCCGGGCGGCTCCGCCACGCGTAAGGAAACTTTCCCGCCCGCGGCCCCCGCCGCCTCCCTCGCCCCGGGGCGGCAGGTCGCCCGGGCCCCTTTCCCCTCGCCGGCGCCCCCCCGCCGCCCCCTCGGGCCGCGCCTTCCCCTCACCTGGGCGAGGGCGGTGCCGGCAGCGGCCCGGGGTGCCGCTCCATCGCCGCGGCGCAGAAGGCAGCGGGCGGGGAGGGACCAGCCCGGCGGCGGTGACAGCTCCGGGGCTAGGTGAGCGCCGCCGCCACTGAGCAGGCGCGGAAGCCGCTGGAGGGCGGGCGGCCCCCGCGATGATGTGGCCCGTGATGCGCAGCAGCAGCAGCAGCAGCAGCGGCAGCCGCCGCCGCCGCCACCGGCCGCTCTGAGCCGGTGGCGGGCGAGGGAGGGGCCGCGCCAACCGCCCCTCCGCGCTGCGGAGGGCAGAGGACGGGACGGGGCGCGGAGGGGCCGGCCCCGCCATCGCTTACAGCCCGGCTCGGCACCCCCGGGCGAGCTCCCGCCGCCCGTCACCCCCCTGCCGTCTGTCACCGCCCCCCCTGCCGCCGCCGCCTGCGCTGAGGAACCGGCGGGCTGCGCCTTCCCGCTGCGCCTTCCCGCTGCCCCTTCCCGCTGCCCCCTCGGGCAGCTCGGTGCTCGGTGGCGGACGGGGCGAAGCTGGGCCCTCGCCTCGCTCCCACCGCAGGGGCCCGGCGGGCACTTCACAGCCGGGGGAAAACAAAGGGCCGGGAAGCGGAGCGCGCCGCGAAGGCTCTCCCCTGGCCGGCGGTGACGGCGCCTTTGCTTCCACTTGGAGAAGCTTTCTTGGCGTCGTAGCACAAGTCAGCGTTTTGTACTGACTCCAGAACGTCAGCTACTGGGACGTTTTCGTTCTTTCCTGCTGCTTGGCTAAAAATAGCTTCCTCAGGAATCCAAGTTTTTCAGTATTTGGGTCAGTTGGAATATTCTTGCTCTCGCCCAGCTATACCGTATAGCCTGCACACAACACTGAGGGCTTAAATGTTAAGCCTGCGAGAAACTCCCTTGAAGTCAGCTGCCTGTGTTAAGCTAAATACGGGATCAAGGCCTTGCTGGGCCCTTTTAATCAATCCTCAAAACTCTTGTTTTGAGACACGCTTCATATTAATACATTAAAATAGTCAAGCCACCTAAATTTCTGCATTTATTATCATTACTAGTATTATTCCTCGATTGTTGCTTGACACTTCGAAGTACTGGTGTTGCCTTAAGTGGAAGGTGAAAGGCAAGAAAGAGGAAGAAAAGAGAACCGGGATTTCATGGTGGTGTCAGCAGTCAAGTCTACAGCGTGTCTTGTCCTTTCTATTGACAAAACAAAAGATAGCATGGGCAAGTCATCAGGTGTCTGCCGTAAACTGGAGCTAGCTGCTGTGGGTATGTGTGGAAAAACAGAAACTTAAGCACAGGAGAATGTATTTGCAGGACCAGGGCCAAAAAAATCTGCACTTCAGTAGTGAAGCATCACCTTGAACTCTGAGTCAATACTGCATTAAATGAATGGAGCAGCCGAAACATCAGAGCTATTAATTCAGTGGTGAATGCTGTCTCAAGCCTGAATTTAGTGGGAATTTTGGCTGTCCCCCTACCCTAGCAAAAAACATTTATATCCGTGTCCCGTGTGTGCTCAGGTGTCATGCAGTGGGGATACATAGTTGGGCCACCTTGCAAATCAGATAAAGATCACACCTGCCTCTGTTGCCAAGAGGTTACGATATAAACCGGAGGTTTGCTATTTCTGCAATATTTCTGCACCCGAGGGTGCTATTTCTGGCTTTTCTAATTGCTTGTCTGGTGATCTTGGGCAATCAGTTCATCACTCCTCGTTACAGGTTCCTCGGCAGTATTATGCCCTTCCTTCCACTGAAATTGCATAATACCCATGAATGAAATACACGACTTGAGGTTCATGCACTGTTATTTTGGGCTGTGTACAAATTCAGAAAGACTCACTATTGTGGCCCAAGGCAAAAACCTCAGTCCTCGAGATTTTTCAGCCGTCAAAGCTAGCAATAGGATTTTTCTGAGAAAACAAAATACTAGAATGCAGTTGGGTACAAAGGTACAAACCAGATAGCAAATTCAGTGGAATGCAGCTGGTGCCGCAGGTTGGCAGAAAAAGTGGCAGAGGACGCTTGTTTGGGCCAGTCTGTCAGGAAAACAACAGTGCAGTCTCTTGCTTGAGAACTTGCAGAAGGTTTGCTTCTTACTCCTTTGTATTTGTTAATTATAAGATACTGGCATCTGTGGTTTTTTTTTTTGTTGGTGGTTTTGGGGTTTTTTTTTGTGTCCTTTGCAATGAGAGCATATTAAACATGACTTAACCTGCTTGTTCCTTTTTCTCATTTTTGGCTTGGACTTCCCATCTCATCTCCTATGAACCATTCAGTTCTCTTTTTACAGCTTTCACATTGTCTGGGTTATAAACAGGTAGGGACAGAATCTGCAGAACAAATCTTGACTAACAGGTTGGCCTGTGCCAACTGAACTTGACGGTTGTATAAGTTTCTTTTCCAAAAGATAATTAAAATTCCCTGAGGGTCTTAAATTTAATTTTAGGTGCATTTGTCAAATTCTGATAATGAAAATGGGAAAGTTTTCATAGAACAGCAGCTGCTGGCAAGCTTTCAAGTAACGTTATCTGCTTGCAGCTTAGTTTCATGCTTTCATTTCTCCTCCAAGTGATGAGATGGACTTTTCGTGCCAAACCATTTCATAAAGATTAAAAAATATTTTTTTTTCTTTGTAACATCATGCTGGTTATGGCTGAGATACAGTTAATTTTCTTCATAGTAGCTGGTATGGGGCTACGTTTTGGATTTGTGCTGAAAACAGTGTTGATAACACAGGGATATTTTCGTCATTGCTGAGCAGCACTTACACAGAGTCAAGGCCTTTGCTGCTTCTCATCCCACACCAGTGAGTAGGCCGGGGATGCAGAAGAAGGTGGCAGGGGACACAGCTGGGTCAGCTGGCCCCAACTGACCAAAGGGATATTCCATACCATATGACGTCATGCTTGGCATATAAAGCTGGGGAAAGAAGGAAAGGAGGTTGTTTGGAGTGGTGGCGTTTGTCTTCCCAAGTGATCGTTACATGTGATGGAGCGCTGCTTTCCTGGAGATGGCTGAACAGCTGCCTGCCCATGGGGATCATAGAATCATGGAATGGCATAGGCTGGAAGGGACCTTAGAGATCATCTAATCCAACCTCCCTGTCATGGGCAGGGACGCCTCTCAACTAGATCAGGCTACTCAAGGCTCTGTCCAACCTGGCCTTGAACACCTCCAGGGAGGGGGCATCCACAACTTCTCTGGGCAATTTATTCCAAAGTCTTACCACCCTCGTACTGAAGAATTTCTTCCTAAGATCTAATCTAAATCTGTTCTCCTTCAACTTAAACCCATTTCCCCTTGTCCTATCAGCAGACACTCTTGTACAAAGTCCCTCCCCAGCTTTCCTGTAGGTTCCCTTCAGGTATTGGAAGGCAATAATTCTGGGAAGAAGTGACTGAATTCCTTGTTTGGCTTTGGCTGCGTGTGCAGCTTTTGCCTTACCTGTTAAACTGTCATTGCCTCCACCCACGAGTTTTCTGACTTTGGTCCTTCCGATTCTCTCCCCCATCCCACCAGCGGGGAGTGAGCGAGTGGCTCACTAGGTTGGTGCCCAGCGTGGCGCTCACGGGTTCGAGGTAACGACAGGTTCGGCCGGGACGCGTTACACCGGATTTACAGCTGTTCCCGCGGCTCCGCTGTTCACCGGCCGCGCCCCCGCGTGCCGGGGCCTCCTGCCCTCCAGGGGGCGCTGCGCCGCCACGGGGCGAGCGCCCCGCTCGGTGCCCCTCCCGGCCCACAGCCGCTTCCGGCCCGGCCGGCGCATGGCGGCGGATGGCGGAGCGGCGGGTCCGGCCGCCTCCCGGGAGCTGCTGGCCGTGGGGCGCCGAGGAGGTGAGGAGCCCCGCGGCCGGGGGGTGCGACGCTGCTCGCCGAGCTGAGCTGGGCCTCCCGCTCGCCTTTCGGCCGGGCGCCGCGGGGCTCCGCCTGGCCGCCCACTCGGGGCCGGGAGGTCGCGGAGGGGCGAGCCGGGGAGCCGGGGAGTCCGTCCGGTCGTGGTGAGCCCCTGGTGCCGCCGTTTGGTGGGCAGCCCGAGGGCGAGGGCTTCTCAGCCTCCCCCGGCTGCTGGTGCCGCGCTCGCTAGTGCACCGCCCGTGTTCTGAAGAGCTGCTGTTTTCCCGGGGGCTGCCACCGTAATGCGAAGTAAACACCGGGAGCGGGGGGAAATCGCGTTAAATTAGTAAAAATCACGTTAAATTAGTAGCGACAGCCGTAACGACATTTCTGTGAGCATAAAAACATTTTAAAAGGAATAAAGCTTCGCTTTAGTTGACGATAAAGGGCTGGTGGCTCTGTCGACGGTCATAAGAACTAACTTGCCTAAGTAATGCCGAGTTTCCCGACGTCGTCTGGGTCTTGCCGCGCTGCTCTTGCAAACAGTTCATTTATGTCGTTAGCAGCGCCGTTGGTGGCCCGATTTCGTTGGTGGCCGCCGCGGTCACACGTGCGAGGGGAGGGATTCAAATCGGTGTAAGTAGCACCCGTTATCCGTTGTTAGAAGGGATTCAAATCGGTGTGAGTAGCACCCGTTATCCGTTATTTGAAGGGATTCAAATCGGTGTGAGTAGCACCCGTTATCCGTTATTTGAAGGGATTCAAATCGGTGTAAGTAGCACCCGTTGGCTGTTACCTCACGGTGTTTTGCTGTGGGGTGTTACAGGTAGCCTCTCAATACGTTGGTAACTGTCACTAAATAATCCTTTGACAAAGACTTTAAAAACAGTGGGAGCCTGTAAGAAGTAACCTGCAGGGTCAGGCCAGTGGTCCATGTAGCCCAGAATTCTTTCTTCCAAGAACTGCGATAGCCGGTGATAGTTACAGAGAACTGGTTCGTTTAAGCACTGTGTGCTCCCCGTTCTTGGAATCACCCGGTGTCTGCAATTGAAGGGGTAGGATGCTGGGGGGTAGTTCCTGCTCAGTCCTTTTAGTGCCCGATTATGACTTTGTCCCAGTTTTGCTGAGATAGAATCATAAAATCAATTTTCCGTTCAGAAAAGCTACATTCCTAAAGTAAGCTGCATTCTTTAAGAAGACTGCAGCACCCGATTGGGTGAGAACAAAGTTGATAAGACATAAGGCACTTTGGTTTAGTTTGTAGCCAGCCTTGGTGTGCAGGTATCCATAGTGATCAAAAACTTTTCAACTTGTTTTTGCTAACAAGAGGTCCAAGAACCTGGAGGGAGCACGGCCAGGGCGACTGACACCTGAACGGGCAAATAGATATTCCTTACCATGTAATGTCATGCTCACTATAAATTTGAAAGTTTTTTGGGGATGAGTTCTCTCTTTCTAAATGGTTGCTGTCCCTGGGAGGGTCTCACCTGTTATTCTGCGGCCGAGGCCTACGTTCTCTTTGGCCCAGGATTGCAGTTTCGAGATCTTCCTGCTCTGGGATCAGTAGCCAGGAACAGTCAAGGAGTGGTGAGCAATTGCATCGTACATCACTTGTCTGTATATATAATTATTATAATTATTTTTGATTTCACTTTATTCTATATTACTTCAATTATTAAATAGTTCTTATCTCAACCCACAGCTCTTCCTTCCTTTTCCCGATTCCCCTCCTCGAGTGGAGAGGGATCACTGGGTAATAGAACAGCTGGCTATTTTTTAGCCCTGGATACGGGCTAAACATAGACCCTCTGTTGCCCTGGGTTTGTCTAATTCCGTGTTGAACCTGCTGATCCATCTGCTTTTACAGCCTGTTACTACGGTAGCAAGTTCTAGACACTATCTACGACATACGGAAATAGAGATGACCACCCCAAACAGACATCAAGAAGCAATATTTGCAGGAAAGCAGAGTGGAATTCCTGGAGGCAGAGGCAGTTGAATCCTCATGTTTAGTAGTCTTGTAGAGAGGTGGAAAAGTAGCAGCAAAAAGAGAGCCTTACAATTAAAATGTGACATTTGTGGTTGACACGGGTAAACATTGAAATACTTGTTTGTTTCCAGGGCTGGAAGAAACTTTGTTGATTAGTTCAAAATGTAGCAGCAAGAAGGCCACAACTTTGCAGACAGTGAGGATGCCAAGGAGCAATGGTGAGTATGACTTTGTTATTGGAACAGTGTCAAGTAGTAGGTGACAAATCTTTGACATGACTTTTGCTTCAGTGCTTTCCTTGCATCAGTAGAGGGGGAAACTCTCATGTTCTGTTTCTGCTGGTGCAAGGTCCTCTGTTGCAGTCGCACATCACACAGGTTAGTCATGTAACTGCTGCTTCCACGGAACTAGATTTTGCCGTGCTAGGCGTTACAGCTGTTAAATTTTAGGGACTTAGTTCTCCTTGCAGAAGTGCTCCCACTGTCTGTTTAGTCAGCTACTTTCAAATTGACCCAAGTCATGTAGATCCCTTTCAGAACTTTATTTTTAGTAAATATGTTGGCAAGATTATTAAGCCAAATCATATAACCATTCACTCATAACAAATCAATTTGAATGTATTAATGTCATGGTTTGATGTGGAGGGGATGGGGGTTCTGGTGGCAGGACAGGGGCTTTGGTCCCTGTGACCTCCCTGGTTTTGGAACCGGGTCAGACCTGGTTCTGGCCACCAGATCAGACTGCCATCCCCCTCGGGGTTGAGCCAATCAGCGCCTCTGCGAATTGCCCTATTTAAGTCGGGACAAAGGAACCGGAAAAGGTGCTTTGCCCAGGAGCGAGGAGAGAAGGGAGGAGGGCACTGCCCCCACTCCCTGGCTCCCGGCTGGGCAGCTGCCTGGGTCAGGCTGGCGCCGCCCGGCGGCGGCGGAGCTGGCTGGGGAACTCGGGGGCACCCCACTCCCAGGGTGCCCACTGGGCTGAGCTCACCTGGAGAGGACTGAGATCTGAGAGAAACAGCCGCATCGACAGCAGGTCAGTGAGGATGGAGCGGGAGGAGGTGTGCCGGAGCCGAGTTTCCCCTGCAGCTGGTGGTGAGATAGCAGGTGGCCCCCCTGCAACCAGGACGGCCTCGGAGTAGAGACCCACTCGCAGCCCGTGGAGAGAAGATGCCTGAGCCTGAGGATGGTCGTGTTGGGGTGCATGACAAGGCAGAGAGGCATCTGGAGTCTTCGTGACGGCCCACGCCGGAGCGAGTGGCTACAACTCCCTAAGTATCCGAGACTGTGGTAAAGCCCACACTGGGGCAATCTGTGGGGAAGGATTGCTTCCTGTGGGCTGGACTCATGTTGGAGAAGTTTGTGGATTTTTCCTCGTGGGTAGGGGATCCACTGGAGCAGGGGAAAAGGGTGTAAAGACTCCTCCTCCTTTAAGAGAGAAGCAGCAGTAACAGCACGGAATGAACTGACCTGCACTCCCCCAGTCCCTGCCCCCTGTGCAGCTGGGGATGGGGGGGAGGAAGGTGTCAGTTTTTAAGATCTGCTTTGTTTCTTTTTATCCTCTCACGTAACCAGTTTTGTTTCCCTTTGTCCTTTTAAGTAACCGTCAATAAATAGTTTTGCTTTTAAGAAAGCCAAGTCTGTTTTGCCCAGGACCATGGTTGGTGGGTGCTCCCTCTGTTCTTGTCTCATGCCTCAGTCCCTTTATTATATTTTTCTCCTCTCCACTTTACTGGAGAAGGAAAGACTGTGTGAGTTTTAGTTGCTGGATCAGCCTAAAACCACGACAATTATGAATTTTTTTTTTCTGTAATCGTGCTATGTTCCTTCTTAGTCAAAGCTACACATAGATTACTAACGTTCTCTTCAGTGTAACTCTGTTCATAAGAGGACATAGTGTAAAAATTTTTATTCTTTAAAACTAGTGTATCTTAAGGAGTTTTTCTCCTCATGGAAATATACCAGAGTTCTTTAGTCTCAGATTGTTCTTTTCCAGTATAACGCCGTTGCTTTTTTGCTGATCTGGGCTTCTTATCTCTTTTCAGAAGAAATTTATCAGTATAAAACATTTGATGTATAAAAGCATTTAATTTAAAAAGGACTCATGTCAAATCATTGTATTTTTGTGATTGAGCTGAGATTTTGAAAGCAATAGAAAAACCAGTTTGTAATATTGAGATCTTTCTCGGTTTAAAGTCTTTATGAAGATGACAGTGTTTCAAAGGTAGATGATACCTATTAGACCTCTGTGGCGCTCACTCGGAATAGCACCTCTTACTTCACAGAGAATGAAAACTAGTGACTGGCTTATCTGCATGTATGGAGCAAAGATTATTTGAAGAAACTCTGGAGGCAGGTGAAGATATTCCCTGCCTCCCTGGAAGGGAAATGGGTGTGATTGTTCTAATGACACTTACTATCGTAAAATTGTTGGGAAGTCCCACTGAGCTTAGAGGGATGTTTCTGTAGAGGGTCAGTGCTTTATACTTCAATCTAGAGCATCATCTCTCTCCCATCCGTCTCTCCCATCTCTCATCCGTCTCTCTCCCATCATCGTAATTTCAGAGCCCCTCTTGATTGTTATGTTGAACTTTCTTTTGTGTAGCATGACATCTGTGGCATCTGTGCTACAGCTAATTTTTTCCATCTTCTTTGAGACTTTCAGTGTATACTTTAATAAGGACGAGAGGAGCACACAGTTGTATTTCCATTGGAGAGAATGCTGATATGGAAGTTTCTTAAGATGGCACTCAATACATACTGAAAACCGTGGAATTCACAAGCAGGTTTTCTGAAAGTAGTCACATTTTGTTTTAAGAATCCAAACGGAATTGTTGAAGTGATTTCTTCTTGCACCACATGCTAACCAAGAGATTCAATATCCTTTTGCTGTTTATGTCTTGGGAAATAAAATACTATAATAAATCCTCCTATTAAAACATCTTTAATATGGTAGACAGCTGGAAATTACAGTTGAAATGGAATCTGTTTAAATGCTCAGATTTCTGAGGTATAAGTGTATAAATCAATGTGCCTCTGTTTGTATATATACCTGTGATAATTACTTCTTTTTCAGTTTTGGACCGAGTACAGAGCTTTTTACCACAGATGGCCCATGCAAATGATGAGCTAAGAAAAAAAATGGTAACAGCACCAGCTCATCAGTTTGATATTGAAAATCTAGACAGTGCAACAGAAAAAGTCATAGAAATGGTAAATACTTCCTATATTTTTTTATTTTCTAAAGTAAATACAGATGTGATTAAAATAATTCCCTAATCTTAGAATGAGCTAATTTGGTAGAGAAGGCTACGTCTTTACCATTTTAGTCTGCACTCTGCAAATTCGAAACATAGATGTAATGAAAATGCTTATTTGGTTAAAATTTACTACTTGGATTTCGTACTTGCAGAATTTAATGACTGAGGACGAAGTCATTTAAGGCCAGAATAAGATATAAGCCTTTAGTATAAGAGTAATAACTGGCTTTCAGCTGTGCTTCGTAGGTATTTTTAGGACTAGCTAATAGGTCTTGTGTTAAGAAAAGTTGTTACAGTGGTTTTATGATCCTTTATGGCCAGTATTTGTCTGTTTATTTACATTCACATCAATATTTTCGTTCTGTTTTTCACTGAAGTGCTACAGCCACACGCTCATGTAGGGAAATTTCAATGTGAAAGTGATGTGGTATGTGCACATCCCAGACAAGTGCCTTCTGGCCTGCAGACTCACAAGATAAAAGGCAGAAATAAGGCAGCCTGGAGTTCGCTGTGTGAGCTGTCACAATAATTTCTTGGCCACTGGTTGCATTCAAAATTCTTGTAGGTTGTATCCAGCCTACATGCAATAGGTTGTCCAGTGCTGGTATATGCTGAAAAATTCCAAATAAATAGTGAGAAAGCAAAGTGGATCATGAAAATTATTTGTTTTAATACACTGAAGTGGAATGGGCAACTTGAACAAGATTTTTGAAAGATTTTTCATGCCACAGTGTCTGACAAGTGTCTCGGCTTTATAATAAACAAGCCAGCAGAACTCATGGTTAATAGCATAATGCTATTTGCAAATCACTGAATAAATTTATTTGCATCTCAAATTCCTGTATTTTGCTTTTCAGCATACAGAAAGTTTTTGAGGTGAGGATCATCAGTTTAAGACAGATGCTTTCAGAGATAAAAACAGACCTCAAAAATCAGGGCCCTGCATATGGAAATATAAGATCACTTTTGCTTCAAAAAATATCCACGGTTTAAACTACTTGCTGTTTTGCAGTAGTTGTAGTGCCATAAACATAGACACTGATATAAGATATTAACTGTATTAATAAATATATATGCACACATGAACCCATTTGAATTCTTTACTGAAAATTAGTTTTGATGTCTCCTGCTCACCAGTTTAAACATCTGATTTAGACTATCTTGAGTTCAGCTATTTACTCATTTCTCTCTTTGATATAAAAATGGCCTTACATTTGCTATAGGGCAATATAAATTACAGTTTATGTATTTAGGAATCTGTTCATGATATTTGTCATAATCCTAGGAGAACCCAAAAGCCTTTCTAACTGTGATTGTGGTTTTCTTACAGTAGTAGGCTGTTTTACGTGTTTATGTTTTACTCAAATGTTACTAGTGCTATAGAAATGTTTAATGTGTTAACTAAGGTCTTTTTTTTCCAGAATGTGGCTGTAGTTGAGCTGAGTGATTCTGATACAGATGAAGACATACTAATTTCAGAAGATGACTCAGAATCTGAAGATGACTGTAAAACTGATGAAGTGACAATAGACAATATTAAGTTTCCTAAACAAAAGGGAGAAAAGGGTAAAATAGAAATTTTGGACAGCAAAGCGAATGACTAAATCTATTTTTATTTTACTTAAAAAAAAACCCAAAACAAATTGTGTTTTATTATTTTGAAGACTTGGGCCTTAAACTACCTTGTTTCCCAATGTAGCGTCCTAGGATCACGTGAAATGCTATAGTTTTCATGGTGGAGAATTCAGGATCCACTCACGACTGAGGCAAGCTGGATTTCTGAAGAATTAGGAACGGTTTTATTCATCAGACAATATGGAAATGAACTTCATCATAGGTTAGACTAAGAAAGCAGCTAGAATTTGGGACACTTTAATTAGTTCAAGTTAAAATCCTCGTTCCCTTGCTTTGTTAAAGATTTTTGTAGTATGTTAGGGGTTTTCACTTCAAGGGCAGGAAAGAGTTAACTAGTGAAGAAAGCTTTGGTTTTTATATTCCATGTCCTGTGAAATGATATGTACAATGTCTTCAACATTAAACATTATCTTAAAGTACATTAGAGAGATGTCTGCATTGCATTCATGACAATAACTGCTGAGGCTGAGGTCACTTCAGGAGGAGCTGGCATGGGTGAGGGCCACTGGGACTCAAGGGAGAGTTCAGCAAAGGATTACTTTTCCTCTGTGCCTGCACCGAGCTCCGTATCGCTACAGGGAGGTTATGAGCTCACATCTGAAATGTTTGTGGCTGCAGTGCAGATCCCCTCTGTACTTAAACAGGCAAGCCCCCCCTCTCTGGTGTTGACAGTTGCTTTAAACTACACTTTCCATCTCTCACTTTCCCTGCTATGTTTCTGTCCTCTCCATTTCGTTAACAACCGTCACTGCCAGAAGAATAAAAAGGTGAATTTTCAGCTGGCCTGTATATAGGCTAGCTTGAAACAATTGTGAAACCAAAATCAGTGAAAGTGTGACTCATTCATACTTACCTTGGTTTGATCAAATACAACAGCCCAAATCATTGCATTTCCTTCACAGATTGGTTTGCATTTCCAAAGTATCTGTCATGCTCCTGGATGTCATCCTTCATTTCTTAAAGGAACTTTGTATTTTCTACACCATTAAAGTAAAATTTTCTATATTGTATTTGCTCAAATATTAAACATAGTGTCATGACTCAAACCCTGCAATTATTTACATAATTTATTTTTGATTCCTTAAAGCTATAGTTTTAATATCTATTTCTGTAATATTTTTGATAAGAAATAACAAGGATTCTGGTCTTTCTTTCACAGGGCAGCTTCTTAAAAATAGAAGGGAGCATGATTTACTGGGATTTACTGGGATTAACTGACTAAACCACAAAACATTTTAGAGAGTGGGAAGGATGGGAATCAAAGAATAGGACCGCTCTATTTTTATTGGCAGCCCACAGATCAGATTAAGCTTTGGGTGGAGTAGTACTGTAAGAAGAGCAAGTGGTTTTAGGTAGGCTTAGTTAGATAAGGTCGCAATCTGTGGAAAACTTCTCTTCAAACGGAAGAAAGTTTGAAAGCCAAGATCTTAACTCAGTCATTTTACAAGAGATAGTCCCGCAGATTAAAAAAAAAAAAGTATGAGACACAAAGTAATAATCATGCTGTATAAAACGGTGATAACAGTCCATGCGCACAGACACAAAAGTGATTTTAATCTGTTAATGTAACCACCTCCCAAATTGCAGGCAGATCACACATTCCGTATCAAGGAAAAGATAGAAAATATTTCCAGTAACTTTAGCTTGATATGCATAGTTTAACACCGATGTTGAACTTTGTACGTACTATACAAAGATCATAGTAAGTGCACTTTCTTGCATTGGTTTACTTATGGCACAAAGGTTTTCTGTACTGCTGAAGAATCACCAGAGCAGAATGTTTAATTGCTACTGTAAAACTCGAACTGCTTTATAGCAAAAATGGCATAAGAAGTATATTTTAGTTCAACTTCAAGAGAAGCCTAATGACTAAAGATTTAAAGTGATCATGTAAATATTATGTTCACATAAATAAGAAGTAGGCATGTGAGAACTCATTCTTCAGTTGTATTTTTAAAAAGTAAGCCGAACCATGTTCTTTTTTTTTTCGGGGGATTTTGTGCTAACAACTACTACTGCTGCTGCATAATTTAAATAACTTCAGGTTAATTTCCAAATGCTTTTATCTTTCCATGAGACTAAAATTTGGACCTGATTTATAGAAACTGATCCATGGAATGGGTGGGGGTTTTTTTGTTTGTTTGTTTTTTGGTTTGTTTTTTTTTTTTCAGTTGTAGCACTGCAGACAGCATATCCTAGGCATCGTATTAAGTGTTTCATGGAGTCATTAAGATTCAAGCTCCGCTGAAAGTTGATTTTCCAAGTGAGGCTGTTACTTTAATATTCCACAGTGATAGCCTTGGTTCTAAGGTATTCATGAAGAGCTTCTTCACCTGTACAAGCACAATATTCACCAGTTAGAATAGCACCTAAATAAAAGAATGTTGTAAGAGACTGTAACTCTATTATTAAAAACTTCAAAATGTTTTAGCCAATAGTTGAGTCCTTAAGGAACAATGGAAACTAATTAACTTACTGAAATTTACAGAACTAGTTTGACAAGAAGAGGCTAAACCAAACAGATGTGGAAAGAAGAAGGAGCTGGAATTTAACAAGCAGCCACCTGGGTGGGACTGAAGCAGTGGCAGTCTCTAGATGGCCACTGGGGGCTCACAGCTGAACTTTCAAACTCCAGTTTGCCCATGCTAAGTTTCTAGGCAGGCAAAGAAACTGTAAAAATCGGTAGTCTTTCTTTCCTGACATTATTCCTTATTTCGGTTGCAGGAAATGTCTGATACTTGCTAGAAATTCCAAAGGAAAGAATCGGTTCTATCATTTCATTTATCTTTGCCACGAGGCTTGATCTGTCCACAGATGTAAAGTTTCTTTGACAGACTAGACCTCACCTTTTTAAAAACTGGGTTTGAAAAGAACAAGATTTTTTAGGTGTCTTTCTCTGTGGCTGTCGGCAAATTTTGATGGCATTTTAAGGCATAATAAAGTTTCCCATGTTCTTACAAGTTTAGAGGAGAAACCTAAATTACTGTTCTTTCTGAGGGGAGGGAGAAGAAAGAAGATTTTGGCCAATGCCTTTGCTGCTTGACAGCATTTGGTAGCCTGCAGGCAGCTCTGGACAAGCTGTAATATGACTGCTTTGAGAGGAGTCACGGAGGAATATTCTGAGGGCCATAGCGTTATTCACAGGAAGGGCTGAACCGGAGGTACTGAGGCAGGAATCTTGTAAGGATGGGAAAGGAACTAGATTACTGTAATTGAAGGAATGTAGGAGATGCAGGAAATGCATCTATAGCTCATGTTTTACTAGATATGCTTTACACAGGTAAGGTGGTTTTTTCATTGAGTTGGACTGTCAGATGAGTGTTGAGGGAGGGAGAGAACAACTTACCTAAATCTTTCCCGAAGCCAGACTGTTTAAATCCACCGAATGGTGCTGCCACATCAGTTTTGTTATATGTGTTAATAAAAACTGTTCCAGCTTCTAGCTTTTCACTGATGTAGAGAGCTTTGCTAATGTCTTTCGTGAAAACTCCTGAAGCTAAACCATATTCTGTGGTATTTGCCCGTCGCAGCACTCCATCGATATCCCTACAGGGGAAAGAAATTATTTAATGGCAAACAGGTAAAATAAACAAGTGTTAGCAACCTTCGACCTTCAGTGTCACTGAAGGTCCTTTTTCCATGCTCTTTCTTCTCCAGTTGGCTTTTTTGAAGACAACTTATTAAGGACTAATCCCTGTGTCAATCTGACAGATCTATGGAAATTCATACCCTTGCTTCGAACTTGTAAATCTTGTAACCTTACATTTCAGGGGCCAAGATCTACACTAAGAAATGTCAAAGGAAAAGTTGCACTACTACCAACTTTGCTCAGCTACCGTACAATTTGGGGATTGGAGCAATACAAAAATACTTATAAAGCTGATCTTGGCTGCAGATTATGCATCAGTTTGCTAAAATTTTGGCGTTGCTTTACAAGTTAATGGAGAATAAGTGCTGAAACTCAGACTTCTATCAAGGCACAACTTTTTAGGTCATGTCCAGAGTGCTATTTTCTATTTGTATCTCATCTTCATATAGCTTCAAAAATCCATAATAATTTAAAAATTTAAAATACTCAATACAATCTCTTGCCACCATACATAATTTATAGATGTGAAGGGCTATCTACGTGGCTGGTTCTTAACTGCATTATCGGACTGCAGAAAATGAAAGCTGGTGGAAAAAGTTATGTGAGGTTTCTGTATAGGATTTTCATCTCATCTGTGTGTGAAATAATTCCTGTGATTTGGAATGAAAGCTATTAAAACTGGCAGTCTACATAATATACAGAGGGATTTTCATTTGCAATAGTAATGTGCGAATGCTACACAATGCACAACAGCGCTATGCAGTCTTTCATGACAAAGAGAAAAATAAGCAATTCCAATGGAAAAAATACACATTTCGTAATTTGATCAAGCTGTTGCAATTACCACATCAACTTCAGTAAAAATGTTTCACTGAATACTAAGACTTATTTAAGAACTGGCACTTAGGGTGGCATTCTATCCTGTCACACACTGCTAATAGCATTAGTTCTATATTGACATGGAGCAGGATACCCCTTACTAAAAAGGGTATTTTCTCAGAATTTAGCTGGAAGAGGATCTAGGGATTCACACTGGTCTTAGGAGATTTAACAACATCACATTAAGTGTGCTATCATTTCCATGTTTAGAGTGAAAATGAGAAAATAAAGTTCCTAACAGTAACCAGAGGAGAACATACCCATTTTTAAATTTAGAAATCACCATCACAGGACCAAAGGACTCTTCCTGGGCAATATACATATGGTCTTCGACATCCGTGAATACAGTGGGTTCCATGAAGAAACCTAAACAGAGGACAGAGTATCATTTAAGCATGGTGAAAATGCTTAGTGGTTTGTATTGTCCAGGCCATCTCTTCTCCATGCTTTGAGGTCAGAGATGTGTTGAGACTTGAAACAGAAAATACTGATATGAATGAAGTATGAACGAAAATGCATGTGCATAAGCATCAGAGAAACAGCAGAAAAAGGGTTAAAAGAATGGCCTGCATTGATCAGAGCAACAACATGGGCTGTCCCCTGCCAGGCTGGAAGGTCTGCATGCCACCCTCAAGGCAGTCCTCAGAGGGAAACCCTGCACTCTGTCAGCAGGAAGACAAGGTTACAGCATGTAGCGCAAGCTACTGTTTTTCCTGTTACCCAACAAGAAGAAAGACTGTAGCCATAAAGATCTGTATATTCCAGACAAGGAAAAACATGTGATGGGCAGCAACTTTGCCTAAGATTTGTAGAGGCTGAAGTAAAGAAAATTCTGAGGCAAAGGACCTCTTCATAACAACCGTTCATCTCTAAAGGGTGTAAAAAACTGTCCAAAAACTAGTTCATCACTGCCAGTCAAGAATTGTCCTAGTGTTATGCACACGTTGAGTCTGGTCACCTACATCTTGCTGAGAGTATTTCAGTGTGAATGGGTAAAATTGATTTCAGAGATTTTCTGTAATTGCCTCCCCTTTCCTTAAGATTCTTCTTTAGCTTTGTTACACTGATCTCATAGTTACAAATCCCCACTTTCGTTTTATTTCTGGATACAAACATTATGTTTTGAAACTCTGATGCAAGTGTTTCTCCTTCATTATTGATAAAGGACAGATGTCCATGAGCAAATGTTGCCTTCACGCCTTCTCATTAAACTTAGTATACGTATTCTTTAGATAGCAATAAATGTATTTTATTAATAATACCTTATGCAGATGCTGTGTGCTTGTTTTGGCTATAATCTTCATAGTAGCTACTATAGCGCTATGTTTTGGATTTGTGCTGAAAACAGCGTTGATAACACAGGGATGTTTTTGTTAAAGCTGAGCAGCGCTTACACAGTCAAGGCCTTTGCTGCTCCTCACACCTCCCCACAATCGCTTGTAGGCTGGGGGTGCAAAAGAAGCTGGGAGGGAACACAGCCGGGACAGCTGACCCCAACTGATCACAGGGATATTCCATACCATATGACAACATGCTCAGCATCTAAAGCTGGAGGAAGAAGGAAGGAGGGACATTCGGAGTGGTGGCGTTTATCTTCCCAAGTGACCGTTACGTGTGATGGAGCCCTGCTTTCCTGGAGAGGGCTGAACACCTGCCTGCCCATGGGAAGTAGTGACTGAATTCCTTGTTTTGCTTTGCCTGCACGTGCAGCTTTTGCTTTCCCTATTAAACTGTCATTGCCTTAATCTACAAGTTTTCTGACTTTGGTCCTTCCAATTCTGTCCCTTATCCCACCAGTGGGGAGTGAGCGAGCGGCTGTGTGGGGCTTAGTTCCCGGCTGGGGTTAAACCATGACTCTCTGCTAGCAGCTTCCTCAGCCATCTTTAGTGTTTTGTTGACCTAAATAGATATAATTATACTTATGGCTCTTGATAGTTCAAGGATATTGCACGAAAGCCCTCAATGCCTCTCAAAGAACAAGAATAAATGAGCAAGACATTCCCATATTGACTGGATTCTGTATCAATTTCATATGTTACGCTTCAGTTGCACAGCTTCTCTTACTGATAGTTGAAAGCCCTGTTCCAAAGTGTTATCTTGGGCTTACCTGGTACTGTTCCCATGATATTGCTACTTCACATAACACAGCAGAGACAATCATGATGGCTTTTATTTAAAGTGTAAACATTCCAGACAGCTTTGAACAGTATTTTACCTGGTCTACGTACTTGTTTTCCTCCATACACTAGAGTGGCTCCTTCCTTTACTCCAGTTTCACAATACTGCAGCAGCTTTTCCAAATGTGCCTTGTGATTTTGTGGACCATGATCTGTAGATCTATCAAGTGGGTCACCAATTTTCATCTTTTTTATTTCTTCCACCTATGGGTCACCCAATTAAAATGAAGTTACATAATGTAGCAAATAGTTGTTAAAGTGACCAGTGATTTGCGATGCTTCATTGTTTGTACTATGAAGTTTGGCCCTAAGAATGGGCTGGATTCTTAGAACATGGAATGCTCTTCCCTTTCTAAAATAACACTTTGTATGGTGTCTTATGTTTCCTAATTTCTCATTACTTCTGAAATGTTTTGATGCTGTTTTCATGTATTCATTCTCTTCTGCTATTAAAACAGGCATGTAAAATGTTAGCTTTTACAGTGGGAAATGAGTTATCACAGTGGTTTCCTGTTCTTGAGCTAGACAAATGAATTTTCCAGTGGTACAGTGTGGTGACTACTGGATTTTTAATAATGACCTTTGTATTATTCTAGCTACAATTCTAATAAGCCCTTTTTTTCAAACTTCACTGCAGTCTTCAATCACATTGACCTAAGTTCAGTAAATTTTTAAAACCTTCTTTCCTAGTTTAATATGAAATATTACTTAAGGTATAATATCTACTTCAATGTCACTTATCTGTGCATTACTGCTGAAAATATCTTCTTTCAGTGCCTTTCTTCTAAGCCTATAAAGAGCTTCCCAAGAAGCGACGTTGCAATAAAGAGAATTTAAACAACCGAAAATTAGAAGAAATGCAAGTGTCTATAAAACTAGTGCCTCTTTGTGCCATAGTGAAGTATTTGCTTAAACTTTAGTCCTCGAATATCTTACCACTTTTCTAACAAATTCATCATGGATTGATTCTTCCACAAACAGTCTGCCAGCTGCAATGCAATTTTCTCCTTTGTTGAAATATACTGCTCCCATACCCTGAGCAGGGAAAAAAAAGACATTAATATTAATATTCATCCTTTCGTTCAGTCTCCCTTTCATTCTGTTCCCTTGGGTTACATTCTGTGTTTCTGACCCTCAGCACATAGTGCTTTATGTAAAGGGACATCATCAATACAACAAGCAGACTAATCTTGTAACTGGCAAACACTTCCATGGAGACAAATGGCTCAGGATGAACCCATTAGCGCTGCTCTTTCCATTTCCATCAGCGTTGCACAGAAACACCTGCTGCAGCATCATAGAGAAGAGGGCTGGCAGCACAACCAGTGAACATAAAACTGTGCTAATCCACTGAGCAATACTGCTTGTGTCGATAGCCACATGTAGCTCTGCCTACTCTAATCTGCAGAAAATCTCCTATTCCAAGAGTGTGGAATCAGACCCAAGCAGTTTGTTCCTCTTCATTTATGAAGAATTAATACCTACCATTGTTTTTCCAGGGTGGTAGGGAGGTAGGGGAAGAAAGAGCAGGACAAATAAAATTCCTAAAAAGTGGTTTTCTGGCAGCTGTAAAGGCCTTGGGTGCTGGCATTAGTAGGTATGACTGGGATCTTGTGTTAGCGTCAAGAGTGTGGCAAAAAAGCATTGTTTCACAATCATTTAAAGCCATCAATGCCAAGTACAGCTTAAGCCAACCTCTGTGTCACCTTCTCACTTCTAAAGCTGCGAACAGAGGTGGGGCCAAGCAGTTTGCTGACTGCAAAGTTTCAGCTTTTACTGTTTTCCACATATACTTCACTGTGAAATCACTCAGACTCTTGTCCTGCCAAAAGAAACTCCAAAAATAGGGAAAGTGTATAACAGTTTCTTTCTGGTAGCAGTACCTGCTTATGCTGGTTTAGAGAATTCAAAGAATTAGCACTTTGGGTAAGTACATTGTGGAAGACTTTTGTTTGCTTCTTAGTGAGCAAACAGCATCTGCTGTCATTTTGATGAATCAGGTTACCTGAGCAGGAAATAAGCTCCCTAAATCCACTGAATTTCTCATTTGCACCTCTTATTTATGAACTTTAAACACATTATGGCTGGTTGGAAAGGTGGATTATGATGATTGATGGTGAATTAAGAAGAATTATATGGCAATACGGAGCTCAATGTATATTTTAATTCACTTTCAGGCTTTTACTTTTTAAGCACTTTTTTTTTTGAGTATCAAATTTTGACAAATCCATTTTAATGTGTTCACTCGGCTAGTGAAAATACTTTCCAGCTACATTTCTTTGTTTTGCTGTATTTTCTAATGTATATTTCTTGTAGTACTGATCCCTGCCTTTTTGGTGCAGCATGAACAGTTTAATTGTGCTGGCACAAAGAAACACCCTGCAGAAAAAGAGTCTATTTTCTAACAGATTGCACGATTTTTCGTGCAAGGGCTCCCTACTGAAGTTTTTGGCAAGTCAAGAAGAGTATTGCAGTACTGTGAGGATGTATCACAAAAGCTTTGACTCTTTTTTACTTAGAAGTCACATTACCATTTTTACGGCTCTGTCAAGTTCACAGTCACCGAATATGATCAATGGTGATTTACCACCAAGTTCAAGAGAAACTTTCTTCAGATTAGTGGCTGCACTGTAAAAAATATAAATAATCATATAAAACCAACTTTTAAATAGCTTATTTCATTATTACCTTTGAATCATACCTAGTTAAAATGTACAAAATTCTATTATCCAAGTTTCTTAGTAGAATTCTACATAAATGTAAACAACCATATGTAGCTATGCTTTTCTATTACTGCTACATGCACAATATAGCAATATGATACTTCAGAACTAGATTAAGCAGTGTTTATTTATTAATCTTTTGCTTAGAGTACCTCTTCATGATCTGTTTACCAGTTGGTGTTGAACCAGTGAATCCAACTTTGCGAACATCTGGATGTTCAGACAGGTGCTGTCCCACTAATCCACCTATAGGGGTGAGGAAAACAGCTTGGCTGGGCAGCACACAGGCAATTTTTACTACCCCAGCAGTAGCACTGTAACACAGAAAGAGCTGACGATATGCCAATCAAGTACAATATCATATCCTTATTTATATTTACAGCTTTATTCATATGACTATGAAAAATCTCACATTATTTAACTTGGGTCCCATTAGTGTCTCCAAATTCCCGCATCTGTCTGGACTAAAGAACACTCTTCCTAATATTCCACTGTAGGTGGAATGATCTAATGTGTAACAGAGCCTGCCCTATACAGTCACTTTGCTACTTTTCTTCCTTAGGGGAAAAAAGAAATTGGTGACAACAGGTAACATGGTGTGTACCATGACTTACCTATAGCAATCGATATGCATCTCACCAGCTTGCTCTAGGTCTCACAGTCACCTTTAAATACTTCCAAGTAGCGATAAGATCAGGAGAAAAACCTGAAGTTTTACAATCAAGTGAAACAACGTTTCTCTGTAGCACATGCTTTTTCAGTGGCCAGGCTATCTGTGTGAACTTGTAAAGGGTGTGGAGCTCTTACCACTAGCTAGAGCCAGGTGACATACAGATTTTTCCAATTCTGTTCTGGAAATAGGTGAAATCGCTGTATGACATAGATGCAAGCCTACTACCTATGAAGATACATGCACTTACGTAATAGGTCTTCAGAAAGGTAAAATGCTAGTTCACCAGTTTTAGCACGACCTACTCTTCCCAGAAAAATGATTAGTTGACATTTTACCTGAACCAGGCAGAATATTTATAACACCCTTAGGAAATCCAGCTTTAGCTGAGAGTTCTGCAAACTTCAAGGAAGTCAGAGGTGTGACCTAAGTAGAAACATTTAGATTAGGTCTTCTATTTTAATTAAATGCGTGATGATATCTTTTACATTCAATACATCTTAATTTTGATACAATACCCATCTTCTTACTCTCAGTATTGACAAATTAAAAGTGATGGCTTATTGCAGAAAAGAAT
Organism: Tauraco erythrolophus; assembly: GCF_009769465.1. Lineage (NCBI taxonomy): Eukaryota > Metazoa > Chordata > Aves > Musophagiformes > Musophagidae > Tauraco > Tauraco erythrolophus. Next base: position 63,861,089 of record NC_141468.1, on the reverse strand, counting down.
TCATTCTTGAAAATGAGAGTAGCATCACAGCAGAACTGAAGACAACCAGTACCTTGTATCATCACAGCAATTTGGATTATTATACATGCACTTTAAAACATATGGCACAGTCAACCTATGGGTACTTATGACAGGTCAACTTATGGGTGAAATCTGCTAGATTGCCTCAATTATTTTGCCTGAACAAACAGTGGAGGACCTGAGCCACCTGTACATTCCTTTTTGGTTTTACCTGAGCTGGCTTGAGTACGAGTGTGTTGCCTGCAGCCAAGCATGCTGCGCTCTTCCATGCAAGCATCATCAGTGGGTAATTCCAGGGGATAACAATTGCACAGACACTAAGGCAGGGAAAAACAGGGAAAGATCACATTTTTGATCACAGCATTTGAATGGCTTTTCCGTATGTCAAGGCTCTCATTAAGAAGAAAAAAGTGACTTACCCTATTGGCTCTTTCTTGGTGAATGTCAGATTATGGTTTGGCCGGGCCTGGTTAATTGGTATTGTAGCACCCTAAAAGACAGAGGAGGGACAAATCTTGGTGCTGTTTAATCATTTTTATTACAAATATATTTGCATATAAATATGTCTGGAAAGCCACAGAGTAGGCTTCAAAACCAGAAGCATTTTTGCATCAGAGAAAGGAGCAGGGATGCTTCTACTGTATGATTTCCTACTACGGATACTGTAATCAACTTGTGATTTTCAGTGGATGAAATAAAAGCATAGATAACATAAAGATAACATCAATACGGAAGAACATAAAGTGAGGGTTTGATGGATGAAAAAAAGCTGACTGATATTCTTGATTGTGGATCTTTAAGACACTTGAGGAAATGCTACTGAACCTGTGCCATACGCTGTGTCATCAAGCAAACTCACCAGCCCTGATCAGAACGTTCTGCGCTTCCCAGCATGATGACCACAACGATATTCTGCTCCATGAATAATCAAGAGCTGACTAAGCATGCATATCCACTGTGACACCTCAACTGATTTCTTAAATATTTAGAGTCACATTCTAAATCCATTTTCTCCAATTGGAAGCAAACTGTCCTTTTGTATGGCCAGAGACCCATTTTAGGTAAAATTCTAATTTTGCTTTATTTTTTGATTCCTTGATTACTCTTGCTAACACTGCTTTTTGGCACTGTGTCAGGAAAAAAAAAAAAAAAGTAGAGAAGCACTGTCATTGATTAGTTCCTTTACATATTCACTTGCCTGAATTTTGTCACACCATCCAGCAAAGTATCTGAATGTTTGCACAGACATTCCAACATGGGTCTTCAAAGCTAAAGTGTAGACAGCTCCTGAGTCGATAGACTCTATTGTTGCTAACTCTTCTTGATGTTCTTCCATCAGGTCTGCAAGTCTTTAAAAAAAAATTACAAATCCACATCAAAGAGAAGTGACATCTGACCATTGACAGCCTAAAATGATATTTGATATGGCAAAGAACCATAATTAAAACGGGATTCCCATTGAATTTGGAGGTGGAGCACTGGAGCCACTGCTCATTAATATTAGTAAGAGCTTGAACAATTGCCTGTTAAAGTCTGCAAATGTCTTCACATTGGCTGCAGTAGACACTGGATGAAGATATGAACTGTGAAAACTTACCTAATTGTTCACTTATGGTTTTGTAAAATAAATAATAATTACTCTTTCTGTTGTACTACAAGGAGCCAATTTAGAAAATCAGACCAGTAAGTCAGAAAGCAAATACACAATAACATAAGAAATGTCCACTAATCAAAAATACCAAGAAGGAGTACTCAGGATCCTAGCTTAAGATTTGAGAAACCTAACTTTATAACGCTCTTTTGTATTGTCTGAACTTGGACTAAAATGCTGAAATGTAAGATCCTTCAAAGGCATCCAGATGTCCAAAGACAGAGCTCCTAAGCTGTAATGCAATTCAATTTTATGTGCCTTGGTACATTCGAAAATCTGGCCCATGATCTCCTTGGGCCTCAAGTTCTCCATCTGTTAGATCTGTGAAGCAACAGAGTGAGGTTTAAGACAGACTGTGGCAAATATTATTGAGTTAATAGTAGCTACCAGAGTGTCTCAAAAATGTATCTGCACAGACAGATACCTATAGAATCACAGAATAGTTTGGGTTTGAAGGGAACTTCAAAGATCATCTAGTCCAGCTCCCTGGCAGTGAGCAGAGACATCTGCCAACTAGATCAGGTTGCTCAAAGCCCCATCCATTCTGACCTTGAATGTTTCCAGGGATGAGGCATCTCTGGGCAACCTGTTCCAGTGTTTCACCACCCTCCTTGTAAAAAAACTTCTTCCTTATATCTAGTCTAAAAAACCCTAGGTTTTTAAACTAAAACCCTCTTTCAGTTTAAAATCATTCTCCCTTGTCCCATCACAGCAGGCCCTGCTAAAAATTTTGTCCCCATCTTTCTTGTAGGCCTCCTTTGAGTACTGAAAGCTGCAACAAGGTCTCCCTGGAGCCTTCTCTTCTCCAGGCTGAACAACCCCAACTGTCTCAGCATGTCTTCATAGGGGAGGTGTTCCATCTCTCTGATCATTTTTGTGGCCCTCCTCTGGACCCGTTCCAACAGGTCCATGTCTTTCCTGTGCTGATGACTTGAGAGCTGAATACAGTACTCCAGGTGGAATCTCACCAGAGTGGACTAGAGGGGGAGAATCACCTGAATCCCTTGACCTGCTGGCCACTCTTCTTTTGATGTAGCCCAGGATATGGTTGGTTTTCTGGGCTGCAAGTGCACATTGCCCACTCATGTCCTGCTTTTCATTCAACAGTATCCCCAAGTCCTACTCGGGAGGGCTGCTCTCAATCCGTTCATCCCTCAGCCTATATTGATACTGGGGATTGCCCCAACCCATATGCAGGACCTTGCACTTGACCTTGTTGAACCTCATGAGGTTCACACAGGCCCACCTCTCAAGCTTCTTCTCACATACTTACGAAGAGCTCTTGTAATTTTAGTGGTCCACTGCTCAGGCAAAGACGTCTGTTTGCATGAAAGAACTTTTACATTCAGTCTTAGTTCTCTCACATGGCAGTGAAACAGATGCATCAATGTTTTTCTTAAGCTTCTACATGTGTTTTGGTACTCGGACACATAATCAATGCTCCTGTTTGATTTTAAGAGCTTAACCAAGGGCGTTTTAGATCCTGTAAAGAGTATTCAAAACTGGGTGCAAAACCTACTTTTCCATTATGTAAATTCTGCCCGTTTAAAGCATTTGCAGAGATGTGGAAAAATGCTCTTTAATAACTGTTTTAACTGTGTCTTGGAGACCCAGCTATAGGCCAGGGCATCAGCAGTAGCATGTAAAAGAACAGATACAGCATGTCAGAGACAAAGGATAAGGTTCCATTGAATGCATGACTAATACCTTCTATTAATGAATTAATTAATCCATCATATTCAGAAAATGTATGCAACAATTCCTCAGAGGAACAAAACAAAATAAGATTTCAGAAAACGAAACAAACACAAGCTGCCTTTCACACACCTGTACATGAGACGCCCTCTTTCCCTTGCATTCATTCTTCCCCATTCACCATTTTCAAACGCCTCCTTTGCTGCTGCCACTGCCTTGTCAACATCAGCCAATGAAGCAGAAGATACACTGGCTATTACCTGTCCAAAGGTAGCATTGTGTTAGCTCTAATTAAAATGCTGTGATGCAGAGTGTTACTGCTTCCTCCTAAACTTCTTGACTGGGTATAAACAAATACTTAATACCCTCAACCCCAGCAGTTGGCATGAGTGAGTCAGGCTGTAAAAAGTTCAGAAACAATTGAGGTGGCAGAATGTGGAGGACACTGCAGGGATTCTGATTCCTAGATCTATCTTGTTCTTCACATCAAGGTGCATTGTCCTACTTGATTTCGCTTTCTCTTTCCAGATGTAAAATCAATGTGGTATGACAGAAGTTGGAAGTCTTTACATGTGCTATTATGATCTGATATCCAAACGTGCTAAAATGACTCCTGCACATTCCATTTCTCAGGAATGGAGTTTCTGTTACTATAAGGCAACATATACACATAGTATCTTATGATGATTGTGTTCTATAAACACATATATTGTAAATTCTAACACAGAATTATGTGACTTTTATTCAGTTCCGTAATGCGTTTCAGGAAAAGTACCAGAGTCTGACTTCTGATGATAGTGAAATTTGTGGTATTGATTTCAGCAAAATTTATTTACTCCAGAATTAAATGGTAATTACACAGACATCAGAATCACTACTCTTATTTATAATTCATAGTTATGAGTTGCTCAACCAAGATTCAATAGTTTAGGACCAGAGCGCAACTGCACATATTGACCTATTGAGTCATTTTTCTTACTGGGACATTCAAAGGGACATTTTCAAGTTACACTTACCCTAAGACATCAGATTTGTAAAAAAAAGCAAAATAAAAACTGAAGTTGATGACTCACAGGAAATATATACAATATCCTAAAAGAAATACTTCTTTAGTAACTAAACTATGGCAATTTTTGTTTACAAAGGTAAACAAGAATGAAATCAAGGTAAAACATATGGCTGGGTATGGAAATTGACGTAATAGTTGAAGTGGAAGTAGGTTATTTTTACTGTGCATCTTGACTGAAATGCAAAAACTGTAAAATATATAGACTGAGAAGTAAACTGAAATTTCAAATTATTTTAAGGGGTTGTTTAACGTGTACTGTATGGTTTTGAAATTGGCAATATTCATTTAGTGGTTTAGATTTTTTAATAGGCAAAGAAATTGAAATAAACTGGTATTGATCATATTTAGAAATTACTCACTGATCCATCTGCTGGATTTATAGTGTCATATGTTTTTCCATCATCAGCATTTATAAACTGCCCATTTATGAAACACTGGTATGGCACATTCACAGTCATGTTGTTCACGTTTTTTGAAACCTAAGAGTGAAATAAAAACCAAATTAATTTTAACTTTTAATAACTAAGATTTTAATGTAGCTTAACAAGCTTTTGATATCTACAGCAAACATCCAGCCACATTTTACAACATATATATGGCTGTTAGAAGTGGACAAAAGAGTAAAATGAAATAGAAATCATATTGTCACTGAACACCAATGACCATACTCTGAGATAGTTAAGCAGATTTCTGTATTTTTTATCATTGGAGCTCTGTGTTCAAACCAATACTAAACGCTGGTTAAGTGGACTTCGTTCAAATGCATAATTCTCAAATTCAAGAAATCCTGACTTACTTAATGGCTTAAAAACCACGCAATCCTCCCTTCACACAAAGTTTTCAGACAGACTCTTAGGGGAAAAATCTAGCACTGTTTGCCTACCCTTTCTCAAAAACCAAGACAGAATAAGCAATAAAGGCAAAATAAAAGGTCTTACATAATCAATGACTAACTCTTCTTCTTTGTCTTCTCCTCTGAATTTTCTGACAGCCATTTGAATAAAATCTGCAAACTTAGTGGCCATATACACATCTTCATTCTGTAGTTGAAGTCCACTATATTTCTGCTTGATCTCTTCTAGCATTCTAAAGATTTTGAAGAAAGAATAAGTTTAATTACAAACAAAATAATTATTCAGATAACTGAATCATTAGAAGGTTGAAAGGAGTCAAAACTGGGCACCAGTCTGTATGCATGTGAATATGTGCATGTGTTTCTCTGACAACAGTGGCACAGAAATTGTGCTAATTTTACTGAAATCTGTTGGTTTCATTGGGAGTGTCATAGAAAAGAAAATGTCAGTTCTAGAATACATTTAAGTAAACTTTTGGAAATAAATGACAAATAGCATATATTGACTTATAAAATAGTATATGGGACCACCCTGACCAATACATAGAGCACATTGAGAGCTCTATGAGACTGGTAAGTAATAAGGACAATAATCAGATTGTTAAAAAAAAAAAAACAAACACGTGAAATGCTGGTCTTATATTATGGCCTGGGATATCTGAGTTGCAAAAAGGAGGTAGTTGAGGTGATCCAACATAGCATGAACTCAATGCGCTTGTGAGCATGGGCTCAATTCTTTCTGTGAAAGACTCCTCTTTCCTTCTGGGGAGTTCTTTGTTCAGCTTCCCAATCAGCTCCCCGATCCTGAGGTACCTGTCACTGCACACAGACAGGTTTGAACATCGACATGCTCCCCCATGGGGCTGATGTTCCTGAAGTTAAGGGAAATTTTGCTCCAATAGAAACAGCAGGATTACATCAATACCTCCTAATTTTGGGAGCAGAATCCTACTACATTTTCAAAGGTAGGAGAGGGAATAGCTAGAGTATTGGAAAATATAGGGGAAAAATATTCTTTTTTTTAACACTACTTGATCTACCCTGATTTAAAAGCACCATGAAAACTTTGATTCCATTAGCTTTTCATTCAAAATCTTGTTATTTTAAATATTTTTTACCTGACTACATGCATAGAGGATGCTCCAGATTTGAAGAAGTCTGTGGAATCCTCAATTACAGCAACATTGCTCAAAATTCCCTTCCAAATAGCCTAATAATACATAAAAATAATGGAGGCAATAATGAATAATCCTCTAATTGCAAGAAGTATTTCTCAAACAGTATTTTCTATGGCATCTGTGCCTACAGTGTGTATTATTTCAAGGGATTCTAAACCAGAGAATTAATTTAAGAGGGTCAAACTTTCTAGAGACCTGATGTTAGCCAATGAAATCTTCCACATAGTTAGCTTATCAAAAATATTATTTGGTACATGATAATTTCACCTAATCAGGCAAGCAACCTGAATGGTACAATGCTAATAATTTTCAGGCCTGTTTTTTTAAGGTCTTTATCCTCCAAATAAAAACTTCCTATTGCATTACGGGAAGCCAGCAAAGGCAACGACAGCCTGGAGCACTCTGTGACTCTGGATTGATGGCATTTTTGGCACCTGGGCAGAGCTTAGAAGTAGTTTAAGCTGCATGCGTGAGATGGAGATTTGCACTAGCATGAACAGTGAAATAAGTGGTAATGTGATATTTCAATTAATTATAATTAGGTTTCAGAGTTAGCAGGTAGTGTCATAAACTGAAGAGTTTATATTTCTTTTTGCTATTGTCTCAATCAGACAATAGCTCCAGGCAGCATTTAGGTTGCTGGCAAACAGATCCAAGGTAATCCTGAAGCAGTAATTTGAAAGATTAGTGCATCAAGCTGCCTGACCTGTGCCAAAAGTTATTGACTCTGTAGCAGAGACAGCAGAAGGGAAGACATCTGTGATTCACTTGCTCTGGCATAAAACTTTAACGACAAATGTGGCTTTCAGCTAAGCCCCTGACACTCACTACAGAGGGATGGATTACATGAGAGGGCAGCAAAGTGCCTCTCTGGCTATGAGAGCTTTCTGCTCCAGCTGGCCCATTGCTGCATCTCTCTGCCAGCCAGACCCTTGTGCGTGGCTGTGGCAAAAGAGAGACAGCACACACAGGTACAGGGAGAAAACTGCTGCTTTTCTCTTTCCAACTGTTGTTCTAAGACTCCCTGAAGCTGGTCCACCCAGACCACTCTGAGCACATCCTAGTGAAGAAAGGATCTCAGAACTGTCCAAGTCTGTCAGTGTTGAAAACCTCACTGTCTATTTGTTTTTCCTCACTCCCACCTTCATAATTCATAAATATTTACCATAACTGGCCCTCTAATCACTGTCCTTGTATCACTTGTATCTGAAAGAAAACTTTCTAGAGTTATGTGTAAATATTCTAGTGAATTCCCAATTCCACCTGTATTAATGTCAATAACTCAATATTCAATCCTATACTCTTTGAGCACATTTTATTAAAAAACAATATACATGGATAAATAAAATATATGCCTTGCCTATAATGAGAAGTATGCAATGCTTTTGTCTGAAGTAATATTTTACTAAAGCAGTTTATCGAATTACCCTAATATCTTCTGCCATCTTTTTCTCCTCTTCTGTAAGCTCCAGGGCAGTTGTTTCATCAGCAGAGAAGTATTTAGATGCAGGGATCATTTTTCCATCCTCAAACTGCAGATTTCTTACTAGTACCTGAAAAATGAGAGGATATGATTTTAAATTATCTGGGGGCAATACATCTTTGTGTGAAGATTTATTAGGCATTAATACGGTTATTGAAATAGTCATATAAATGGCTTGCACAAAAGCTGCTATGATGCAGGTAATTTAACATAGGCCACTCCTATCTATCTTTCAGATTCTTTCCTAGTATTAGTACACTTTAATTCATATTGGAAATGAACATGGATAGAGTGAGAAGCAAGACATGAATATCTTCTCTATAGGATGGTAGAGGATTGATGAACTCCAAGCGAATTAGCTGTCTGCCATTAGCAGCTGGATTTGTGTAACTTGACAATTCCACACTATTTGCACTTTTTGCTAAAGTTATTCCATCCATGCTCGTGTTTGCCAGGATGAGCACTTACCATCTTCCCATCATTACCAAAAACGACTAGACCATTTTTGGTTACAAGTCCAGGTCTTGAAGCACCTTTTATTTCCAGCTCTTGTCCAGCAGGCACTGAGGCATCAAGTAAAGATGACCCATAAAAAGTAACCATCTAAAAATAAACAGAATTAAAAGTGCACAGATTCTAAACATGCTCTAAAATCCTAATAATGAAATTACACTGTTTTGAAGCTTTAATGTAATATAAATAAAACATAAGCACCTACACATGGAGAACATGTTACAAGATTATTTCTATATCTTTGCAACCCAGGACATGTAAAACTTTGCAAGCTGCCTAAACCTGCAAAGCTGCTTAGGTGTAACAATGTGCGTGCCAGAACGAGTGCAGAAAGGGAAGCAGCTTTTGTCAGTGCAAGCCCAGAGTGAGAGACTGGCAGAAGCCTGACTGTGACTGGTGGAGTCCCACTCTGCTCCCAGGCTGGCAATGCTGAACATTGTCTCGCTCCTGGGCTCTTCTGTTCTTTCCGGGCTCGCAAATCAGCAACAGTTCCTGGACATTAGGGCAGAATCAGGCTTTTGGAGCAGCCTACAAGCAGATGGCTAATAGTTAAGTAAAAAAATCTGGACATAACAGCCAGGAAAGATAATGAGATTTAAAAAATATTTTATGCAAGTACAATGGGGATCAAATGTATAGTACTTCCAATGCTATAGTATTGAAGTAGTTGGGTTTGGATGAAATGAGATATATTTATTTCTGCAAATGATCTATGTCCAAATGTCTTCAAAATAAAACCTGCTTTGTTATTTCAGTAGCTCATGATGTTTCATTTTCCTGTTATTGTGATGTTGCCCACTATACAGCATGGGTTGCATTACACGGTAATGACGCCTACTTCCCAAAATGACTGGCACAGTCTGGTTCTACCCTTCTTACGCATTGCTTTATACCATGCCCAATTTTTTTCCAGATATTGCTCTGATCTTTATTTGAATTAAATGGATCTATCATTAAAAAAAAAATCTTAACCAGTGTGCTCTGTACATTTGTTTAGGTGCCTGTTCTAGATATATACAAAACATATAATCATCATATAATCATCAAATGAGAGCTACTCCAATGTAATTCTCACTTGTATTCACCTGTGTGCAAACACCTTTAGTTTTGTAATAAAAAAAGGTCAAAAAGAGGAGACAGAAAACAATAATATTCTTCTGGTTTTCAGAGCATACCTGGCCATCTATTGTTGCCCATGCTCCAGGCACTTTATCATGCCCTCGAATCCAATTGTGTAAAGCTGCTGCAGGTTGGTCCCAGGAGATCTAGGAAAACAAAACGTGCTAGTAATTCTTCTCTGTTTAGTTATAAATTGTCAGTAATGTTTTCCTGCATAAGAATTATAAATTCTCCCTCCATCTCTTTCAACCATTCATTTATTTAAGAACACAGAAAGGGTCTGGTCTAATAAAGGAAGATCAGTGATCTCCAGATGGCTAATCATCAAAGATCTATCAAATGGGATATTCTTAGCACTTCTGTGTTCTGTACAGCCTACACTTTTAATAAATTCTCCTTCTCACAGTAATATAATGAAAAAATAACTCTTGTTATTACGTATTAACTCATAAAAATTAATATTATGATTAACAAATTTAATAAGCACAGTATAAATATAAATAAGTATGTCTAAGGTATCACCTTCTGCTGAAAACGATCTATTTATTGCTTGGATCCTAAGTTCTTTAATTAATATACAAATTTTTATTAAAATACTTTCTAATCCTTTACTAACCTTTATAAATTGTTTCATAAATGGAATCTGTACTACAACTTGCAATTCCTGCAAGACTTTGAGGCAAAAGAAAACAATGTTTTGTTAAGAATGTCATATATATTTAATACGTAACACCAGTGAAAATGTATTCCTTTATCTTTGCAGTATTGTGAGTATATGTGCAAAATGAATTAAAGAAAGTATCAAAATAGCTATTACACAAAACTCAGGTACTCAGCATCCTTCTTAGTTTAAGCACAAAGAATATTTAGAAGCAAGTTATAAGCCAATGAGAATAGTTTTACAGGAGGGAGATTAAGCTAGTTCACTCCAAGGAAGCTCCTTATACATCATATTAAAGAGATGAAAAAAAATATCCTTACGCAAAGCTATTTTTTCCTAAGGTAAGTCAGGAATTGAAATATGATAAAAAGCATCACCTACAATATTTCAAGTGGAAAGGACTACATTCACCATGGACAAGTGACTGAAATTGTTGGAATAATTTTTACTCTTTCTTTTTTTTTTTTTTTTTTTAAACTGCTGCACTGGTCTAGGAAAGGAAAAGAAGGTATTACAGGCAACATTTACTATCATTGTATAGTGGCCTTCCCAACCACATACAAGATCCAACTAAGGCAGTGGAGGGGCTTACATGATATAATTCTTATATGGGCATTTAAATCTTTTTTTTGTATGTTGTTTGTTTACATGACCTATTTTTTTTTCTTACTGCCAACAGGAAAGATGCCAACACTTGCTTTTCCTAACATAACTATTTCTGGTACAGAATTTAGTATGGACTGTCGGTAAACAGAGAGTGCTATCTCCAGTCAACGCTGTATTTAAAAGTACGGTAACATATTAAGAATCCACTGAAGGTGCAGCTGCCATCTAGCTGTGTGTAGATGATCTCAAATAGGACATCGAGTTTTGAAATATATGTAACTGCTGAAAGGGAATAGGAACTTAACGTGGGGCTCCATTACACACAGCTTTGGAGTTATCCCAGGAATAAGAGGTGGGGAAACAGCTGCGTAAAAATTCATGTTAACTTGATATCACTACTGCTGTGCTCTGAGTTAATAACAACTTTTCCAGCGATATGTACAAAACACAGTGTTATTTAACACCTACCTCTGCATTTTCCTTTTTCTGGATCCCTTCATATGTTGCCCCTTCTTTAGGCTGAGGTATACGAGGGGCCTTACCATCAGCAATCAGATGTACAGCTTCAACCTCAGTGAAAAAGAAACAGATTTAATGTTAATTTGGCTCATCTTCTTCTCTAAGTCATACTAGTGAATGACAGAAAAAGACTTTCTGCCACGAGAGGAATTGGTTTAGTTTTAAAACCTAGGATTTCCAAAATCTAAGGGACCAATGCTGCACTGATTAACGTACATATATGCTTAAACTTCTGTGATAAAAGAAATAGCTTCAGAAATTGAATGGGAGTACCTAATCACCAAACATATAGCAGCTGCCTAAATTCTGCAGGACCAGAACGTGGCTCTACATGTTTGCATTCAAATCTTTTCTTTTTCTTTCTGCAAAAAGTTATTACTCTGCATTTAAACAGAGAGAGAAAAAACCTCTCTAACGATCCATGCTGCATATTTTTTACACATTTTCTTTTTTTCATTTGAAAGCAAAACACAAAAAGGACAAGCACACAAAATCCAAAGCCAAGCTACCAGGGCTCAGAACTTAAAACACCATCCCCCTTTTATTTTCAACCTCATCCCTAACTTTCTGTTCTCTCTAAGCCTGTAAGAAATATCACCTTGTAAAAACATTTAAGAAATCTGTGAAAAGAGCTACATTCCAGACAAATCTGACTTCTTGCCTTCTGTGGAAACAGGACATGCTCTGCCCGCTGCCAGTAACAAATACTCCACTGAAGTCTAGGATTCAGCTGAGCACCATGACCTCTGTCTTTCCAAATATATGCATCTTGTCTATATTTCATTTACTTTCAAAATCCAGCAGATGCTTTCTTTTTCCTCTTTAAATGTTGACATTTAGTACAGCTAAACATACCATAGCCTTTATTCCTTCTGGGAAGAGAAATCGGTTATACAGGTCATCCACAGTATCATTTTGGCCAACATCACATTCTCGCTGCAGAAGTATCGGTCCAGTGTCCAAACCATCATCAGCCCAAAAAATAGTAAATCCTGCTTTCTTATCTCCTTGAATTAAAGTCCTGGACATAAAAAAGTACAGACAGCATGAAAGTAGTCAGGGATATAACTCATCTGTCACACATTCATTTGCGTTACGTAGATGGAAAAAAAATTCTTAACCGTCTTTAATATCAGTTTCATTGCTCATTTCATAATCAGCAAACCATAGTTTTGATACTGTTGATGTGTGGTTTCCACAAAGTGACATGGGAAAATTGTAACTGAATCCAGGATGTCTATCAAACAGTTCATTGGGATAATTATTTTCGAAGTATTATTAGTGTTAAGACACATAAAGCAAAAGGTGTGCAATAGTTATGACATAATTTGAAAGATGGAAGCATCCAGACGGTATATTATCTGAATAATTCGTAGTTTACTATAATTAGCTAAGCCTCACAACTTATCTGTAGGTCAGCAAGGGAAGTACAGTTGTCCCCTAGCTGAAAAAGAACTAAACTCAGAGTGGAAAACAATGGATATGCAACTGATGAAGGAAAAGCTATTAAGGGAATTTGTACCCAGCCAGATTCTCAGCTGCTGTGCATGAACACAGCACTGCTTATAGAGCTCTGCTGATTTACATCAGCTCAGGATCAGTCTCTGAATCTGAAGGGGACTGTAGCCACTTAGATTTCCAGTCCTCCTTTGGTGCTCCATGTGCCTTAGAACGATGTACAATCAATAGAAGTTTGTTTAAGGGAGCAGGCAGAAATAGAGAGACATATATTTTTCCTGTACGCTTTTAACCATTTGCCTGCATGCAAACACCAACGCCATTTTCTGTAAGACATGTCATGTATGTTACATGGCAGTTCTTGTTGTAACAGGATCATCTGAGATCTGGCTTATACACATGAAAAATCACTATTTGTAAGCACTGAAAACTACATTATTAAAAGGAGTAAAGCACATTTGTGCAGAATGAGGGACAAACTCTAAAGACAACTGGGGAAGTTGGCAGGTTCACAAAAGTGAAAGCTTACAGAAGTTTGGTTAGCCCTATCACATCTTTCACCCATTTAAGCAGTATCTTTTCAGTTTTATATGATGTACAAATGCTGAAATAGCACCCTGGTGAGAAGTGCATGTCCTCTGTATGGCTGGAGGAGAAGGTACCATGATGGGCAACTGTCCCTGATGCTGAATAGGTGACAGAATGAAAACTACTGTGTGCCCCTTCCTCTGCCCACCATCTCTCTCTGCAGACAGCTGATGATAACAAAGTGGCAGCAGCTGGAATAGGCTGTAAAGGATGCACTGAGGAAGGCATCAGAGGCCCAGGACCCTTGTTTGTATCTGGTGTCCCTTTCCCATGTCTAATTCCCAGAGGCTTTTGAGGTCATACTGTGGGGTAAAGAGTCTGATCAGCACCAGGGTTGTAGCCACAACTGACGAAAGAAGTTGTGATGATAGCAAGGGGTGTGAGGGTGAAATATGAGAATGGTCAGCCCAGGCCAAATCCAGGCCAAATCCTAGCTTAGTTTAAAGGTCTTAGGACAACAGCCTCTACTTGAGAAGGGCAGCAGCAGGTGCTTACAGAAGTAATATGCAAAATAGGGCAAGACTCAGTGATACACCATTGGGATACATTCCTGTCTCTGGAAACCTTCACTTCAGAAACTTCCTGAAAGAGTTTGTATCTACATTTTCCTGTGGAATAGATCTTGATAAACTTTTCCTCCATGAAAACATCCTCTAGAGCTCTCTAGATATGCATCTCCACAGTTTAATAACGGACTGCATTGAGTAAAAGTACCTCCTGTTTTAGTCAAATCCTACTACCTGATCTCTTTGCTGACTGTCCCCTACCTTTTGATTAAGAATGAGCAATCGTTCCATATTCACCTTCCACGTCTTTTGTGGCTTAACACACTGCTGGCATATTTCCTTTCCAATGACCTCTTCTCCAGTCTGAAGACTTCTGTATTTCTCTCTCATCATGTGGAAGCTGTTCTATACCTTTGACCATCTTTCTTAGCCTTTTCTGAAGCATTTCTAGCTCCTTCATGTTCTCACTGAGATGCAGACAGTATTTAAGAACCTTCCATGATCTTTTTTTTGAGTAACTTAAATTTTATTGCTGCTTATGCATAGTTAGTTTTTTTCCTCCTTATGTACATTACCTTATATTTTTAACTTCAAATTTGACCACCCGTTTTCTTAATCTCACTTTCTCATTATCACATTTACTTATTTGTATAGAAACTGTATTCATTGTTACAGACTGAAATCAGAGTGACCGGCCTATAGTTTCCTGGCTTTTTCTCTGACGCCATTTAAAACTAGTATTGCTCTTGCTGTTTTCCAGTCTTCTGCATCAACACAATCTGAAAGAACAGAAACCTGTGCAACTTTTGCTTGAAAGTCCCCTGGTCCTGAGAAGAGATTCTTATTCATTCATCAGTTTATCTAAAATCTCTTCTGCTCAGTTCTTCTTAAGAGAATTGTTCTGACTTATTCTACACAAAGAAGGGCTGTATGGCTGTAACATCTTAAGCTCCTCCATCTTGAATATCAACTCAGATTTCCTACTATGGTGTTCTCTCTGATAAGCACCTTTTTTATATCAAACACCCATATCACCCTATATACGTCCCACTTTGAATGCATTTGAGAAAATTGTTATTATTCAATTTTATGCCTTTAAAAGCTGGTTCTTTATTTCTTTTCTGGACTGCCTTACTCTCATGTTACATGTAGTTTGCCAGACTTTATGTTCTTTTTTATTTTACTTACTTGGACACAACTGCCACTTTTTGAAGGATATCCTTATGTCTCTAATATTCTCCTTTACTCCTCTGTTTAAGTGTTCAGTTTAGCATTTTTTCCATTAAGGATTTAAAAAAAAAAATAAAAATAAAAAAATGCCTTTACTTTGAATCTACAACATTATGTCTTTAGATGATCATCATGCTGCCCGTAAGGCTCTTTTAAAATTGTTTCTTCATATTTAGACAATTGCTTATCAAACTTAAACACCATGATAACGGCATTTCTGTTGTTACAAGAATGCTAGATCTGAGACTACTGTGGTCATTACTGCAGTGTAGTTCTTCTACAGTAACATTCTGAAACTAGCTGTGTGCATTGCTTAGGAAGACAGTAAGATAAGGTCTTACTCTTATGGATTCTCTTCCCTCTTCTCCCTTCCCTTCTGTGAAATCTTAGGCTCTGCATCAAGCCTCGTTGTGACAATTATATAGTCTTTGTGAGGGACAAGCTAGGAGGGCAGTGTCCTGCCTATGAAAACTACAGATTACTGGTTTGTCTATGTGAGTAAATTATATGTACAGCTCATGTCACTGATCTTCCCAGAATAACAGCTGCACTTGCATTGGAAATCATGATGAATCTTAGGTATGAACTGCAGTTCATGAACCAAATACTCAGCTGCTTCAGAGAAGCTCCTTCAGAGCAGTTGCAAGTCAACAGAACTGTGCCAGCATTTACATGAGTAACGGTATGGCCCAACACCCTAACATGACATACAAGTAGTTTTGATGAACAAAACTCACCAGTTGATTGCAGAAGCTCCTCGGTGGCGTGGTAGGATGGATGGATGGTAAATAATTGAGCCGTGTTTTGGGCAGTCAATAACATCCATGGGGATGAACTGTGTACAGAATGGAAGGACATTTAGCTCCGCTCCAACTGACTTGTAGGCTGCAACTACTTCCTGGAT
The DNA here is from genome assembly GCF_009769465.1 of Tauraco erythrolophus. Lineage (NCBI taxonomy): Eukaryota > Metazoa > Chordata > Aves > Musophagiformes > Musophagidae > Tauraco > Tauraco erythrolophus. Next base: position 63,845,035 of record NC_141468.1, on the reverse strand, counting down.
AGGCTTGCCTTTAGCTCTCCATCTGGGGAACTTAAAAACAGGAGTGCCGTCCTTCTCTGCTGCCAGTGCTGAGGAGCAAGAACAATTTTCATTTTTTAATTAACATTTTATATTAAAAAACTCAAACTTGAAATCAGAGAGATATCACATGACAACTCAAGCAGATCAAGTGTATGATTGCAGAGTGCCCTTTGTACTGTTCCGCATGTTGTTTAAAAACCTTTACACTTGGATATATTTTATTAATTCTGTCTTTGATTCTCATTCCTACACCTTATGTCATTCTCAACGTTAAGTTCACTTTTATGACTTGGCTAATAAGTACCGGTGAAAGCAGAGAAGAACTATGAATGCTATTGACTAACAGTGACACTTCATTTCCTGTTTGCTCATCACATTTACCTGCAACAGGTTTGTTTTATCAGAACTGAATTTTCCACTTGTCCTAGTTTTGGCGAGGATACATTTAATTTTCTTCATAGTTAATATAGCTAATATAGTGCTATATTTTGTATTTGTGCTGAAAACAGCGTTGATAATACAGGGATGTTTTTGTTATTGCTGAGCAGTGCTTACACAGAGTCAAGGTCTTTGCTGCTTCTCACTCCACCCCACCAGCGAGGAGGCTAGGGGTACACAAGAAATTGGGAGGGGACACGGCTGGGACAGCTGACCCCAACTGACCAAAGGGATATTCCATACCATATGATGTCATACTCAGCATATAAAGCTGGGGGAAGAAGAAAAAAGGGGAGAATGTTCGGAGCGATGGCGTTTGTCTTCCCAAGTAACCATTACACGTGATGGAGCCCTGCTTTGCTGGAGATGGCTGAATGCTTGCCTGCCCATGGGATGTGGTGACTGAATTCCTTGTTTTGCTTTGCTTGCATGTGCTGTTTTTGCTTTCCCTATTAAACTGTCTTTATCTCAACCCACTTATTTTCTCACTTTTACTCTTCTGATTCTCTCCCCTGTCTCCCCAGTGGGGAGTGAGCGAGCGGCTGTGTGGGGCTTAGTTGCCGCTGGGGTTAAGCCACAACACCACTTCAGCAATTCATAGGTGAATATGACTACGTACAAATAAGATTCACTCAAGTCAGCAGCATTTTGCCGTGTGGTGCAAATAATTACAGATGCTAGAGGCCTTCAGTAACTTCTTCAAAATTCTGTTTACTGATGCCTTCTGGATGTGCTTCCATTCATCTGTGAGACACACAGCTATACCCATAATTAGGCTCAAAGGTGGGAAAAAAAACCTGCACTAATCACAGAGAGAATTTTTAGGAGTTTGATAAATTCTATTGCACAATTGCTTAATAACTCATCGCAGAGATTAGGATAGTAGAGTCAGACTCTACATCTGTTGAGTTCTATGTGTAGTAGGAAGAAAAGGGAAACACGAAGAGGTATGGAAAATTCACCTAATTTAATATATATTTCTAAACACATTTTTGTACTTTCCTTTCTCTTTTTCACTTCTGAAATTGGATCTTGAGTTTGACCTGAAGTATCTTTAGCCTATTAACCTAGGTCTTTAGTAAATATTTAAATATCATCCCATAGATGTCAGTGTGTACTGCAATTGTTTTTAGAAATAAAAATCGTGGCTGTATGAGGACATAGAAACATTAGCAAATTTCACTTGAGACTGAAGCTGTTTGAGTCATTTGGAAGTAAAAAGCAACAAAGTATCGAGTAATTTTTTTTCACTAGGAGAGGAATAACTAATTCTACAGTTTAGTTAATATAAATATATATTATATTATATATGAAATCAGTGGAAGATTTGCTTAGTTACATCTGCTAATGTAATAACTGTATGAAAGTAGTTTATATAATGTAACCAAGTATTATGGTATGCTTCCAGAGCTGGATAGTTGAAATTTTTTTTCTACAGTAACAGCTGCCTCCTCTAATTCTTCCAAAGTATGACTAAATCTTTTAATGAGTTAGAGTTACAGAATGTAATAAACTTGAGAACTGAATGCTAGTTTGGGAGTGTCATAGCCCAGGTAAGCAAAATTTATGTTTAATTCTTCCCTCATAAGAGTTCCATAAAAACATGTCAGGACTTGGCCAAAAAAAACCCACCCAAAAATCATTTAAGACAGCTCATGGAATGTAGTGCTAATTTCTGATTATCCACAAAGATATATTCCATTCCAGCACTGCTGTTTGCTAATCATATTAACTTACTATTTTTGTGCCACAGAAACAAAAAAAGAAAGTTACAATTCAGATGATTCCAAAGGAGCTTCTTTGTCACACTGGGTTCTGTCGTATGAGTACAATACCTGTCAGGCAACGACTCTTTCTTTAGAAAGTCTAGAAAATCCTTATGCATTTTGGCAATGGAAAAAGGGAGAGCAAAGCCTCCTCTACCCTTTTCAATGAGTTTTCCATAGTCCAGGTGGAAGAGAAATAGGCTCTGCAGGTACACTGCTGCATGCAAGCTCGGCAGAAAGGGCAGAAAGCCAGGGATAAACTGTCTTGGCTTCATGCCTCAAGTATTCCAGACAGCACAGTGAAACAGGTGACAGACATTTGTGCTTGAGTACAGGCTCAGCAGCTACTTGCTTTAAAACACAGATCTAGTTCAGGATGATTACCTCTAGGATGTACATTCAAATAAGGTATCCAGATTGATTTATTTTTTAAATATGGCAATGTATGGTCCCGTGTGGTTAGAAACAACTTTTAAATACTGACTAACAAGGTTAAACTGGTGCTGGGATTTGTGTTTGTTAAAGCACAGTTCTTGTGCTGAATCCAGAGTAATAAAGGCGATATATGCTAGTCATTCCCATATAGATACCACCTTCTCACGAAAAGGCACGTTTGCTATATACATAATTTTAACTGTAATTTTAACATTTGGATTAAGGTTACACTTACCCAAAGGATCAGCTTGTCCATTCTTGTCAGGCACTGTGAATACTCCCACAACTTTATGGCCCTCTTTTCTCAGCTTATTATAAACTTCTTGTCCAAAAATACTTTGACCTATAAGGGCTAGCTTTAGCTTATGTTGATAAGCCTGGTAAAAAGAATTAAAACAAACAATGTTCTAGGATGCAAAGAAAATACATTGTTGCTTACATTTCCCTCTTGCTCTTTCTTAAGCAATATTCATTTTGATTTAAAATGGAATAGTCTTTCTACCTTTGAAGGAATAGTAATCAATTTTTTGAGCTTAACGACAGGCAATGTACAATTCAAAGAGACCACACTTAACATAAAAGTATCATCTGATACTGTCACTGATGTTTATATGGCTTTCCCAGAATTTTCATTAGATAGACTCACTGCTTGTTACGAGCGGCATAATAGGCTTGATGATCTTACTCATAGTCAGAACTAATATGATGAGAAATGAAAATACATTTCTTGAAACAGGTACGTAAAACACTTTTTCTAGGTATAGTTCAGATGCCTGAACATGCCCTCTAAATCCCTACAATTAAATGGTGGCATATTATTTGTGGTTAATATTTATAGGCTAAAGAAGACAATCTTGCATTGTTCCTGCCAAGTTAATGATCATCCATTTGATTCTCCTACAAGGAAATACTGCTAAATGTGGACTTCCACTGCCTTCTGCATTTGCATCCTAGTACACTGGACTTGCACTTTTAAGCTTCTTCAGACTGAGTAGATGCCAATAATTGCTCCAACTCTTTCTTTTTAGGATAGTTAGAATCACAACACTACTATGATATCAAGATATCACATACTGCTATGTTATTCAGGTGCTTGCACCCTGAGAAAACTACTAATTCCTTTAGAGTCCCTTTAAATTTAAGGGACAGTTGTGCTCCTCTCCCACCCTACCTCCAGTCCTTCGCCTCTAACAACTCCTTTATCCCAGAACTGGTATTCCTGTAGCTGCATAAACTGGATTGGGGTACTGAGGTAAGAAGGCAATGAGCTGACAACATATGGCTTACTCTTAACTGGATGTATTCACTGATCTAGTTCATTGCACTGCCACGAGTCCTAACGCAGGTCCAGAGCAGGAATGAGCATGCAGGCACTGGTAGAAGGGTGGAACTCTCCTTATAAGCAGTGCCTTTGCATTTTTCATCAGCTTCTGGAAACTGAAAACTGGAAACCTTCGAAAAAACAAATGGACTAGCAGACCTGGTATTGAAGGCAAGGCCCACACACAGAATACTTACCTTCCCCAAAGCTGAATCTGGTAGAAACTATTCCTAGACTCAAACCATTAAAGATCCTTTCTCTTAGGAGGCCTGAATGAAATGTAGAAAATAAATCCACATAATCCCCACCTTATTCTTATCTTTTCCAACTAGACTTTGACTTCTATTTTTTTGAATGACTCATTAGATGCCATAAGCTCAGAACAATAAAGAGGAATCAAAGCACTGTTTGAATATATTAACCACTGGCATTTGTTCTTTATGTTGGCACTTGTATATTTTTCTCCTGCCTCCTCTTTTCCTTTTCTTACAGTGGCTGCGATATGAGGATATCTTGACTAAGTGAGTTATTGATTGGATATCAAACGGTCTGGACTTCCCATCAGATCATATGACAAATTCTACAACAAACAGAAATTTCCTGAAAAACAGGTTACTCAAGACCACAATCCATTTCATTGCAGTTCATTTCACAGTGAAGCTGAAACATTATGGATGTATTTTGCTGTTTTCAAGTTTCATTTCAGTTTTGCAGCAGGCCTTAGAAAAGGGAGTTACAAGTTGGTAGCTTTCATGACAGGAATATTGAAGTGTGTTTTTTATTTTTTGTATAAAACACCAGGAAACAACTGGTTTTATTTATATTGTCCAGAGAAAATATTTTCCCTCAGAATGAAACTGCATAGTAAAACTGTCCCTGTATTACAGCATTAGTCAGCACTAGTGCAACTGCAGTAGAAACAAGTACCAAGATGCAAAGGTGGACATAACTCAGGCTCTTGCAAAATCAGATTCTTATAGTCGGCTGGTAAAAAACATCTGTGAGACTGGTGATGATAACATTCTTAACCAACACTGCACTCTGGCAGCAATGCTTAAAATATGTCCACTATTCTGTTCTTAATAAAGACAAGACCTTGTTCTGAATTACAATGAACACAACTTATATTTGCAATACTTATCTAGCAAGGCCCAATGGATGCAGGCAGATCTCATTACCAATGTTTTATGATGGATATCTTTGCTTTTACAGCAGAGATGTTGCTGCATTATAAAAAGTAATCATTAGATTTTCCTAATTATTTTAACTACAGCAGGCAAGTTGGAGAAAGATTAACCTGCTGGATCACTGATTATGTTTGGCATAATCCTCTGATTTCTATACTGTGCTAATTTACAGTTGTAGCCCAACTAGCACATGGAAGAAGTATTAAAGAAAGTCCAGATGAGAGTTACTTATTCTACTTTTGTCCTTTTGTTAACATTTCTCAGCAAGAACACAAGACTGAAAGGGATCTTTTTAGCTAACAAATCTAGTCTTCTGCTATCACAAGCAATCACGTTATATGATCGCTTTTATCAATTTACCCGACCTCCTTTTTAAAGTACTTTTAAAGTACTCACTACTGTACTCTCTTGTTTTTCTGACACTTGGCCAATCTTCTTGTAATTTTAAGTCCAAATTTATCACCACTTTATGAGCTACTTTTTCTCCACTTATTCACAAAGTGTTAACAACATATGCATCCTCTATTCCTAAACTTAACTTTTTGTTCATGTTTCCCTGTGAATAAATCTGATTCTCAAATTACATGGAATGGCATACCAGTTCCAGTTCCAAATCATGAGTCGTTGTAAATAGTTTCAGTAAAGCTGCACATGCTTAATTTGTGCTAGTTGTGGAAGTGAGTCAACAAATGATGAGAAGGAAACAAAGAACACAGTCCCCAAACAAACAAAAAACCAAAACTGGCAAAATCGAGAAGATTGCAGCCTGGCTAAGTCTCATTTCTTCAATGTAGTGCACAAAAAGATTAGCCTGGCAGCAAATCACCTCTGCTGTCAGACACTTACAGAAAGTTACTCAAATTGGGACTGATTTCAATTGCACGAAGGATCTGGTAATTGTGCTATGACGAGTGATTCTTGAGTTACTTCTCTAATAGAACAGTACATGTGTATTGTGTGATTTCTGTTAACATTTGGCTTAGACGTGGCAATTTGCTTGTAGCATATTAACACATACACTGCCCTAAGTAGAGAGCAGGAGCCAAACCCACAAGTCAGCCATGTACAGGATTTCTACTGAGTAAAAAAAAAGAAAAGAAATCCCATATGTGGAGGGGCTTGCAGGATCAGATCACAAATTCTTCCTTCATTCTTTGTTTTATTTGAAAAATTACAGTTGAGCAACTGCACAAGATCTTACAGCTACCCAGTACCTTCTTATGGAAATTCTCCTCTGGCATTTTTACCTAAGATGAGTTCGACTTGTGAAACTGGGAAATCCTTTTAGAAGGATTTAATGTGAACATAACACCCCATTAAAATGGTAAGTTCTATAAGATTACACAGAAATGTAAAAAAGTTTAGTGTTCTCTTTCTTACAGAAATGGCACATTTGGCCAGTCTATCACTGGAGTTCATCATGAAGCTGTAGAAAGGAAGCACGTTAAAGAACACCAAAACAATCTTGCTGAATAATGTGCTAGATGGATACTGGATCATTATTACTAACATATAAAAAGATCAAACATTTTATTGTTTCTGTCAATGATGTTAAGAGGTTATATTAGGTTTCTTTTGCAGTTGCCTGGCTGCCTATGAATGCATAACATTAATCAACAGATGCGTGGGAAGGTTAACTGTCATGTAGTATCAGAGTGGATTTTTTTTGCTGTACTTTTGTAAGATTACCCAATTCTTAGTTAGGGCAAACAATGCAGTTCAGATGGCTTAGCAAGATCTGGCCTTTCTTTTATGACTAATCATAGGATAATGTAGTTGTTATGACAGTGCTATCAAAAGATAACAATTTAGAAAGTTGGTGCTCACCCTACTGTAATTCTATTGTTTTCATTGTCTGAACTTTTAACTTCTTCTTTAACCTTCTATTTGGCTTATATTATAACACAGATTAATATTAATTCTGTTTCTCTGACTCAAGTGCTCCCAGTTTGGATGAAGAAAATAAGATAAAGGCAAGGAGCATAAAACCTGAGAACTGTTTGTACAAGCAGTCTTATCTCGAATGCTCAACTTATCTGAAAGTGCACTTTTATTTCACTGCCTCAAAATGAAAGCACAAATTTAAGTTTAGCTTCCCTATTTAAAAATTCTGGCCATACCATCTGTTGACACCGTACTGGAATTCATTTTACAAAGGCTCATTAAAAGATAAACAATATTTGAAAGTTTGTTTCCGTTTTGGCTCTTTTTTTCCTCCAAAACATCTAGCCAAAAATAAAACTAATAAATAGAATCATAGAATCATTGAATCATAGAATGCTTTGGGTTGGAAGGGATATCAAAGATCACTTAGTTCCAACCCCCCTGCCATGGGCAGGGACACCCTCCACTACACCAGTAGAATTAAGCACCGCATAGAGAAGCAGCCTGACAAATGCTGGTAACTATCTCATCAAGTTCTAGTTCCTAAAAATAGAAGACAAGTCCAAGAGCTATATTTTCTTCTCTCAGAAGAGTCTAATGTTACAAAACCTATCAGTACGAGAATATTTATTTCACAGTCAAAAACAATTTTCTGTTACTGCCTCTTCTGTATGTGTGTCTAACATTCAATTGGTTGCCAGTTTCTAATCAAATTTCTCTGGTCATGAAGCTTACTATCAAAAAGATCACAATATTTTATTTATTTTTGCACAAGAATTTAGTGAAGCTAGTAAATATTTTAATATGTTAGATCTTTTTAAAAATGAATGCACAATTATGCCTCCTTTGAAAAGCAGTACTGCAACTTTATTTCTACGGAAGATTCACCTACATGTGCTAAATTCCAGCACTTCCAAATAGAAACCTATAGTAGAGCCTCCCCTCCATCTACACATCTACGGGCAACGCGTTCTCACCAGTCAGTCATTCTCATTTTTTGGCACTGCTGACTGCATTTCCAAAAAGCTCGTGTTAAATCTCTTTATTCTAACGCCTTCTGTGCGGATACCTTCGGAGGTTTGCTGTCCTCATGCTAAACAGAGCAGAAACATGAAACAAAGAACAGTCTCTAGAAAAAAAAAAAAATCTTCTCCCAGCCTCATTCAGCTTGCCAGACCTACACATCTGCACAATTTGGATCAGGCAAGGCTTTCAGGGAGCGCTTACTTGCAGGAGTTCTGCAGGCTATATATTTAACAGGACATAAAGAATGGCTCGGAACAAATGCGCAGAGCTGTAAAAGACTAAACCATGGGGTGCAGGGGAATTTAGGCCATCAACTTCAACCCCGAGCAACCCGTCATCCCAGAGCTAAGAACTGGCGATGAGAAGGTCAAAAACTAAACGCTCTTCCTAGGCCAAAGCGTGGGGCTTCTCTCCGGCACTGGGAACAGGCATGGTCCTTTGTAAGTTAGAAGGCAACCTTCAGCCTCTGACAGGCAAATCCGCCGTGAGGGAGGCAGAGAACCGCCACACTCACATTGTTCTCGACACACGATTACCAGGGATTATCACAGCATCGCTAGTGCCTGTTCCCTGCAGCTTCCAGGCACATCCCTGCAAGATGCAGCGCCCAGATGATGGCTGCGATTCCGCCCGCAGACCAGCCGGGCAAGATGCTGCTCCTGCACCCGAACGAAGCCCTCTTCCGAACCCTCCTGACCTTCCCCTGCCTGCACGCGCTTCACCAGAACCCCGGCAGAGACAATACGCATCACATCCTGAAAAATGCCCCTCCTGCCACTTCCCCTTCCTTGCTCGGCGCCCAGTTGCCCTCCGACCGGGGCGGCACGCCGAGGAGCGGCCCCCGCCGTTAGCTCCCGGGCACGGCACGGGGTGGGGGGTGGAGGGGGGGGAGGGCACGTCCTCCGCTGCCCGCCCCACACCACTCACCGCGGCCGTCGTGCAGATCGTCCGCAGCAGCCGGGGGGCTGTCCGCAGCATCTCGCCGGAGCGCCGCCGGGTCCCCGGCTCCCTCGGCCGCCCGGCGAAGAGCGAGCCGGCACCGCGGCGGCGGCAGGACCGCCTCGTCTGATGCAACCCTGGCTCGCCGATGCCGCTGGCGCCCCGCCAGCGCCTGCATCCGCGGCCGAGGCGGCGCGCCCCCGCCCGGGCCCGCGGGGACCGGCGCGGCGGGGTTGGGGTGGGGGGGGAGCCCCGCACCTGCCGCCGCCGCGCCCCGCGCCCCCGCGGCGGCGGAACGGCGGCACCGGCCCTGACGCCGGAGGAACGACGCGGGTCGCAGGGGACGTGCAGCCGCGGGGAGGGGGCGGGGAGCCGGGCAAGCGCCTCTGCCCGCCCGGCGCAGCTCCCGCTAGGCGCAGCCCCCGGCGGCTGCCCGCGGGGCTCGAGGGCGGGGACGAACGGGGTGGGGTGAGGGGCTGCCGGCCCACGGGGACACGAGTCGCGGCCACCTGGGCGGCATTTTGAGGTTCGAGGTACGCGCGGTGCCCCCAGCGCTCCCTTGCCGCGGGGGCCGCTGCAGCCCCCGGCCGTTTCCAGGCTCAGGGCCGCGGAGCCGGTGTCTGGGGCTTTGTCCCCCCGACTGAGGTTGGCGGCGAGATACTCACGTGAATCTGCTGTGACAGGCAGCAGATTATCGACATCAAGTTTTAATTTATTGCATGCCAAAAATGCCAGTAATTCGGTTAAAAAACATTAATGACTTTCTAGAAATACATATTGCCACCATCACCAGGTATTTTTAAAGAAGCTCATTCTACTTTACCTGGTGTAGTGGAGGGTTCCCCTGCCCATGGCAGGGGGGTTGGAACTAGATGATCTTTGAGGTCCCTTCCAACCCTAACCATTCTATGATTCTATGATACTTAATCATTAAAAAAAAAAAAAATCTTCTAGCATTTGAGGCCATCTATTAACATGAAGGTTTCAATTTCGCTATTTTTCTAAAGTCACAACAAAGTCTTCTTGTCAGAGGTATGGAGAAGATCTTGAAAATACAAATTCAAAGTGCTAAAAAAAGTCAGAAGGCAAATGAAAATGACCCCCAAAGGGGTATGAATTGCAAACCCAAAAGTAGATAGTATGGCAGTAGTATAAGCATCATTGCAAACTGGTCAGGTTTAAACCCCAGCAACACTTAATCTTAAAGAACAAGGGTGGGTAAAAGGCTGAAATACTCTCTTGTCAAGAAAACAAGGAAGGAAAATACGGAGAAGTTGGTCGTCATATGGCTGAGCTGTGAACCACATCAGAGAAGTCAGAGGCAACAAGCCAAATTTATAACCTGCAGAGATCTTGCTAGAGTTGAAAATACAGTAAAAGTCTTGCCTAGCACTTGCAAACATCCATGTCTCATTGATTTTTTGACGCTTTCCTGCAAAAGAACTGCAATGGTAATCTCCAAGGCCTCCACCCTCTTCTTCAGCGTACTTCAAACTCAGCTATACCTGAAAGAAGAGCGTTGCTGCGGCAATGCTTCTCCCTCCGTGTCCAGGGGACACGGGAAGGAGAGGCACTGAAAGAGGCAAATTGTGTCAGTCCGAAAGTCAGGTTGGCACAACACAGTTCCCTCATGGAGTAGAGTTACAGAAGTGCTTGCATAATGACTCTCACAACATAATCCATCCCCTGATTTACTCCTGTATAGCAAAACTGTAACCAGCCCTTTAGTCAAGGCATCAAGTGGAATCAACAAAAATTATAATAAAACCTTTTCAATTAAAATAAATCACTGGACTTTGCTTTGGCAATGAAAATTCAGCAAAGAAAATCACTAGTCAGTTCCTATAATTTCCTCTCTATGGGGTGAAAAACCCACTTGGTGAACCAACCTACTTGGCCCACTTCAGTGAAGATTCTTCTCATGACACCTTCAGTTGGAGTATGTGGTGATTTATTAGATTATGGGATAGTCAATGGAGGGAATTAGTGAGTTTCTTTGCTCTGAGACATTAAAAACTGAACTAGGAGAATTCATTCATCATTAACACAGGAGGACAATATGTTTATACAGGTGGTTCCTTCTCTAGTATCTGTGGTACTATGGGTTTAAAAACAACAGTGTATAGTAATTCCAGATTTTCATTAAGAAAGCTAAAAGAGTTTGCTTTGTGGCTTATTTTTAAAATAGTATGTATTCTGTTGTTACTGGCTACTTCTGTGGGTACGTGGCCTCATACCTTCTCACATAAAATCTACCAAATTTCATTGTGAAAACTGTTTCTTTAAAATATTTCCTCTTTAAATTGTACAGTAAAAACATTAAAACTCATAATTATGTTGGACTATAATGCATCATTTAACTACTACAGGCACTGTTGGTCTGAAATGCCTGTTATTAATGTTTTTTTTTGAATCAGCAGCTTCTTTAAGAAAGATTAATAATTGCATAGTTTGATAGATCGTGTTGTAGCAATAACTGGGACTAAACACACGCATGTACAAGATACTCATGCAACTGACCGAAACCACTATGTGCTCAAATGAAAAGTACAGACATCTAGTCCTTACGAAAGGAACTATTCCACTGCCTCAGACAACAGGAAGAATCAGTGTATCTGCAGTTGTCCTATGACTTGACAGAAGTTGCACAAATTCCATTCAACAGAGTGCAAACAACTTCTACTACAAAAGCTGGCATCAAAATGGTCCTACACTTCAAAGCTTGGAACTGGATTCAAGCATTGCTGAAGTTCATGAAACTCCAAATCCTGGTTCATGATCCAAAAACCTCTCCAACTAGAACACCACACACTTGGCATTTAACCACTGGCACACAGGCTTAGGGCAAAATACCTTGTCTTCCCAGGTAAACAATTTGTAATGACTTCTGGCTCTATTCGTTATACACACACCACACAGACAGTACAACAATGCACATGTAAAGCACCAAGGTTTTAATTAGTCGGCATACCTTCATACCCAAAACACAACTCCAGACCTACTGAGACAATAATATATCTCCATTTACTTCACAGACTACTAAAACGTTAGGTGACAAAAGGGAAAAATCACAAGAGAAGGTGTCCTTTGTCAGCAGAATCATGGCACAAAGAAGAGCTGAGGAATAAGATGTGGGCTTTACTTTAGATTTCATAGTAATGAGAGGGACAGGGAGACAAACAGGGATAAGGGTGCGCTAAATCACATGCAAGGATGGTATCTGCATACCATCAGCTTCTTCCTTGTGATCATAGAATCATAGAATGGTTTGAGTTGGAAAAGAACTTAAAGATCATCCAGTTCCAAACCCCCTGTCACAGGCAGGGACACCTTCCACTAGATCAGGTTGCGCAAAGCCACATCCAGCCTGGCCTTGAACACTTCCAGGGATGGGGCAGCCACAACTTCTCTGGGCAACCTGTTCCAGTGCCTCACCATCCTCATTGTAAAAAGTTTTTTCCTTAGATCTAATTGAAATCTCTCCTCTTTCTGTTTAAAGCCATTGCCCCTTGTCTTATCACTACCATGTCCTTGTCAAAAGTCCCTCTCCAGCTTTCTTGTAGGCTCCCTTTAAGTACTGGAAAGCTGCTAGAAGGTCTTCTTTCTCTTGCCCAGGCTCAACAATCTCAACTCTCTCAGCCAGTCTTCATAGGAGAGGTGCTCCAGCCTTAGGATCATCTTCACGGCCCTCCTCTGGACCCACTCCAACAGGTCCATGTCCTTCTTATGTTGGAGGCCCCAGAGCTGAATGCATACTGCAGGTGGAGTCTCACAAGACCAGAGTAGAAGGGCAGAATCATTTCCCTTGACCTGCTGGCCACACTTCTTTGGATGCAGCCCAGGATACAGTTGGCTTTCTGGGCTGCAAGTGCACACTGCCAGCTCACATTGAGCTTCTCATCAAGCAGCACCCTCCAGTCCTTCTCCTTAATCTGTATTTGTGCTTAATCAAATCCATTCTCCACCCAGTCTGTATTTGTGCTTAAGATTGTCCCGACTCACGTGCAGGACCTTGCACTTGGCCTTGTTGAACTTCATGAGGTTTGCACAGGCCCACCTCTCAAGCCTGTCAAGATCACTCTAGATGGCATCCTTTCTCTTCAGTATGTCGACCACACCACACAGCTCGGCATCATCAGTAAACTTGCTGAGGGTGCACTCAATCCTACTGTCCATGTTGCTGAAAAAGATGTTAAACAGCACTGGCCCCAGTACCAACCCCTGAGGAACGCCACTCATCACTGGTCTCCACTTGAACATCGAGCTGTTGACCACAACTCTTTGAGTGCAACCATCCAGCCAATTCCTTATCCACTGAGCAGCCCATCTGTCAAATCCATGTCTCTCCAATTTAGATACAAGGATGTCATGTGGGACAGTGTCAAATGCTTTGCACAAGTCCAGGTAGATGACCGCAGTTGCTCTTCCCTTATCCACCAACGCCGTAACTCCATTGTAGAAGGCCACCAAATTTGCCAGGCATGATTTGCCCTTAGTGAAGTCATGTTGGCTGTCACCAATCATGTCCTCATTTTCCATGTGCCTTAGCATGGTTTCCAGGAGGATCTGCTCCATGATCTTGCCAGGCACAGAGGTGAGACTGACTGGCCTGTAGTTCCCCGGGTCTTCCTTTTTTTTACCTTTTTAAAAATGGGGGCTATGTTTCCCCTTTTCCAGTCAGTGAGAACTTCAGCAGACTGCCGTGACTTCTCAAATATGATGGTTAGTGGCTTGGCAACATCATCTGCCAGTTCCTTCAGGACCTGTGGATGCAACTCATCGGGTCCCACGGACTTGTCCACCTTCAGGTTCCTTAGATGGTCTCGAATCTGATCTTCTCCTACAGTGGGCGCTTCTTCATTCTCCCAGTCCCTGCCTATGATCAGAGTGATGAACTCATATACATGGGTTTTAACAATCACTTAACAAATTGGCTATTCAGAATTTCAAGGATCAGTTTAAACATTTACGGTGAATTCAAATTGTATGTTTTCTGTCATCCAGAAAATGATTAGGTTGACCTGTCTGTCTGAGAATGAGCAATGAATCTTGTGTGACACAGTAAACTCCAACATCAGTGTTAGGTATTGTAAATGGTTACAGTGCACTCTTCTGGGCTTTATGTTGTTTGGAAAAGTGGCACAAAGTATTCCTCACTGATTTCTGTACCCTCCTCAGAAAAGTACTTTGCAAACGATCAAAGTTTCTTGTTAATCTGGAGAGAAATCCTAGCTCCAGTGGTATCAGTTTAAATTTATGCAATTGGTTTGGAGCATATTTTATACATTAAGTTTTCTCTCTTGATTTTTTTTTTCCTCCAGTTCTTGTCCTTGTTTCTTGAAGCCGAAGTCTAGCTTTGAAAAAAATTGCAATTATCCATAGTAAGCTTTCAAGCATGGGCTTCCCCCTTTCTGTTCCCTAATTTTCCAGAGACGTATGTCAGAAAGTCGCAAAAACAAATAGGAGGACATGTACACAAAAACTATCCAGGAGCTAAACATGCTTGCTCAGGAGCATGCTCACAAAGCAAAATGTGTTGCATGTGCAGAAATGCACAGAACAAATGTTAAGACTTTATCCAGCTGAAGATTATAAATCCTTGTTGATTTCTGTGAAGCAGAAGCTACTCTAGTGTCTTTGAAGATATCATCAAGACCTGGCAAGATCATTAGGGAAGGCTGTGTTCCACAAGACTTCAAGTACATGCACATACTGAAGTGCTTGGGAAACCACTTGGAGTCTTCCAGGGTTTGATTTCTTTTGAAAATCATGCCCTGGGATTCGGTAATCAACTAAACTAGCTCTGCCTAGGCTTTTTGTCATTGGAAACCAGCCTTGATGGGGCTTTTCATGATGAATAAAGATTTGGTCATAGTTCAGACTCAAATTCCTCAGGAGTACTTTAGAGTTCACCCAGTTTTAAACACTGAGTAATTAAAAAAATAAAGTAAGGCTTTGTACTGGTTATTCCTTAACTATGTTAATTGCATGACAAGTTTCAACTCAACTTTTATACAACAGAAGCTTTTCATGTTTTTCTACTTGCTGAAGAAAGATTTCATGGGAAAGTTATTTCTTGTTTTCTCTCTGCAACATTTATATTTAAAACTTGCTTTTCTTATTTTTTTTTTTCACTGAGTCTTAACCTCATTACAGGCCAGTCACCCACATGATAGTAAGGCTTTCATTACCTACTGATAAGGATTTTCTGCCATCTAGACAACCATTTAAAACCTTAGGCTTGACATTTCATTTTTCCAGAGTAATCAAACGGAGACATATATTTGTTGAAGAAAGGGACTTCTTTTACTAATTTAGCCAGTAGAAAGAATTATCATCTGCAGATGCCTTACTCATATGCATAAATGGGATGTCTCTCAAATTCCATAAGATACAATAAAAACTACTTCTGCAAAAGTTGGCATAATCTTTGTGGAACGGAGTTGCAAAGAACAAATCTCAGATAGTAAATCCTTTCTGGGAATCCTGCCACAAAAACTTTGAGCAAAAACTTTACTTTATTTAAAATATTCAGAGAGCTAAGCATTAAATGTGTCACAGACAAGGAATGTATAATGTAGTTGGTTTCCTGCAGATCCAGCAAGCCAAATTCTTTCTCCTATAAGTGACTACAATTCTATCAGTCTTGCTGGAGCCTTGCCTGTATACACAGAAGCAATTTTTGCTCTGGACATTTTTCAACTTTTTCTTTTTTTTTTTCTAATTAAAGGGTTCCTGTTTGAATGCTATGTTAACGTTTTCAATAAGCTTTCAAACATGATAAAAATACTGTTTAAAAATACCAGGTAACTGTATTGTCCAACGTTGAGCAGTATTTCCAACTGGGATAATTTCAAAGGAAAAAGATTTTTAATCAAGCCCCTGTTGATTTATGAATCCATAAATACCTAGCCACTTCACTCCATAAATAAAACGGTCATAGTACCATAGTAATTCTACAATGTTTTGGACTTTATTCTCTCACCTATCCTTTTTAATACTCAAGTGTAACAAGTAATTTCAGCTGGAACATATTTATGTTCGCATTTCACTCAGTTCATGTGAAAGTCCAATATGAACATTTACTTTTATGATCATTTTGGTCCAGTCAAAAGAAATTATTGTTTCCTCAACTACTCCTGTGTTCAGTAATATTAATCTTATCAAAAATCACTGTATTAAACAAAGTCTAAAGACTTTTCTGATTACTGTATTATCTGAAGATACTAACAGATATTTGAACAATCTTACCAACTTCCTATAAGCTTGTACCAAATAAAAGCTTCCTGATACAAATGGAAGCCACGAGTGTCACCCAGCATTCAGAAATGATGCTTACAAAATGTCAATGTTTTCACATGAGCAAACAGCATAAAGCCATTGACTGACAAGGCAGCACAGAAAACATATCAATCAAAGCTGAGCTAGACTTGCTGTCACTAAAACAATCAGCTTCAAGATAAAGTCTAATCAGATTTTCTGAGGAAATAGAAATTCTAGCACCATCTAGAACTGACCTAAATACCTTCAGTGTAAGCAAGAAAACACTGCCACCTAGGCAGCCAAAGGAAAAACAGATAATAGGTCATTTAAATAACTGCATCATGAATGGCTGCATAAAATTTAACTGGAGCACTTACTTAAGTCTAATTGTGATTTTCGAAGTTATGGAGCCTCTTGCCCCTTTTTTAGAAATGCAGTATTTCAATACATTTTCATTTAAAATAATTTTCCTTTTCCACATTCAAAATAAGGACTACCTCAGCTTGTGCTGTGGGGATCACAGTGTACTCTTTGGTGTGACCACTATATAGACCAACCAGCCAGGTTACCTTGCATGCAGTTTTGACGATCTCACAACCTTGCAATAATCAACCCTACAGTATTTCACTCTTTACAAATTCAGTTCAGATGTGGGGAAGGGAGGGCCCTACCAAGTGCCAGTTCTACAAGTTTCTGTCTTGTACCATCCTGCAGAATTCAAGAACACATTTTTCTGAGACACGCAACAAAATGCCTGGTGACTACTTTTTAAGAAGTCTGAAAGCTTCTGTTTCTGTGCAGTCCTCCATAAATGAAAGAAACAGTATTTGTTTCAAAGAAAGCATGTATGGTTTGTAGAGAGAAGTTTTCTATTGCTTTTTGTTTTTCAAAACTGGAAGGCATTCCTTAGCTTTGAATAAATGTATAGCAGCTCTACTGAGTTCCATGAAAGCTGCATCTACATGGCTGTAGACAGAATTCTGTAGACAGAATCCTTAAAGTATAGCACAAACTGTGGTTTCATTTTGTGTGATATTTATCATCTCCTTAGAGACACTTGTGCTCACGGCCAGCTGTCAACGTCCTGCACAATTAGACTTCTAGGGACTTAAAAACTGCAATATGAACACCTGAAGTCCCAATGAGTGGAGGAGACATAGTTACATTGTGATGTAATGTAAGAGTTCTCTCTCTTGAAAAAAGAAAAAAAAAGTTATTCCAAACATAAATTTTATGTTATAGTTTCACACAAAACTAAAATTGATCTCTTCTTTCCCAGACCCAGGTTGGTCTCTTAGAATGCACTTTAAATAGGTAAAAACTCATAAACAATAAACCTGCCTTTCTTCCACATCTTTCTTCCCTAGAAAATTTAAAAATCAATGAATGCCAAAGGATGGATTCCTTTTAATGAGAAAACAATTATGGTAGTGCTATTTTAAGACCTGCTGCATTAGAGAGTTAGTTTTTATGGACGATCCTGCACTTACTGATACATCTCTCATCGGTGTTTCTATTTTTGTTGCTCTTTCCCCACTGAAATTGCTGATGCTCCTGTTGACACTGCTTTTGGAGCCATTTCCTTTGCTGCTGATGCTACAGATTCTGCTGAGGTAATGTAATTGCTGTGGTCATTGTTAATGGCCCTGAACCGCTCCTTCTCCTGCTATCCAAAGTACTTCTATTTTTGTTCTCCGACATTACACCCACTGAGGCCCTGAAAAAAAACAGTGACTGACCGCCGGCAGGTGAGTACCTCATGGCTCTGTGTGACAACAAATGACAGCGAGATGATCAGATGACACTATGGCAGCAGTCGCCCCGCGGGGCTGTCTCTGAGCTCCAGAGCCGGGACAAGTTCCTCCCACCGCTCCCTTCCTCCAGCATCAGAATGGGGAGGCGGTGGGGGACGCGTGTGTGTCACGCTCTGTCGGCTGTACCCGGCAGAGTTTTCCCTTTTCTCAGCAACGTGGCAGCGGCTGGCATCGCTGCGAGCGGGACCCGGGCTGGGCCCCGTACAGCGGCGGAAAAGCAGGAAGGCTCCCAGAGCCCCCGCGCCTCGGAGACGGGCCCTGCCTCACCGGAACCATCAGGGGGCTCAGCGCAAAGCGCGGGCAGAGGACTCCCCTGCCCCGCCGCGCTCCCCTCCCGCACCGCGGGTCCGAAGCCCCCCGGGGGAGCCGCACCCCCTCAGCGGCGCCCGCGGGGGAAGCGGCGGCGGCGGCGCGCAGCGGCGGTCCTGGCGGGGGCGCTGCCGCTGCCGCCGCCGCCGCCCGCCCCGCCTCCTCCCGGAGTGCACGCGCCCCCCTCCGCCTCCGTTTCCCAGAGTGCGGCGCGGGAGCGGGGCAGGAAGTCTCGTGCGCTTGAGTCAGGGGAGGAGGGGGAGCCGCCGGCGGGCGCTCGGGGCGGCGATGGCGCTGGAGACCCTCTCTCCGGACTGGGAGTTCGACCGCCTCGACGACGGCTCGCAGAGTGAGCGCGGGCGGAGCGGGGCGGCGGGAGGCGAGCGGGGCGGCGGCGGCAACCTCCACAGGGTGGGAGGAGGCGCGGACTGAGGAGACCCCGGTCCCCTCTCGGCCCCGAGCCCTTCCTGGCCCCGCTCGGCGCCGCGCCCCCGCTGAGAGCGGGAGGGAGGGAGAGGGGAAGGGAAGGAGGAGGAAGCTGTCGTGGGAGCTGAGCGAGGTGACCCTCCCCAGCCTCCCTCACGGCCCCTGCCCTGGGCGGGGAGCCGGGCGCTCGCCGCGCCCCTCTCCCCGGCCGCCAGCCGAGTGCCGCTCCTCCTGCGGTCAGGCCTGCGGGGGTGGTCTGTCGCGGTGACCTTTTTTCCTCCCTGCACCCTCTCTATAGTTGTCGGAGGGTGCTTGTTGTAGGAGAGGGGCTTTTCCAGCCCTTCATCCTTTACCCCCTGTGGGGATTCGTCTCCAGGGTCCCCGGCGTGGCAGGGAGCGGGCAGGCCGGCGTGCCTGGCTTTGGCTTCTTGCACGAGCTGGGCAGGAGGAGCAGGTGCTTGTCGTGGGGATGGAGTTTCTTTCCTTCACGATCATGTCTCGTGACTCACGGTTTTTTTGCAGCCGCTTCCTCGGTTAGCCCGAGAACTAACTCGTGGAGATAAGTGAGTTGTATGCAGCTTCCGTTGGTAAAGGCTTTTTGGCAAGTGGTCACTTGCGGTTTCACCTTTTGAAAATGGTTAAATAAGACCTCGTGATGCTTAAGTCTTTGACAGCGGGTTCGTGTGCCCGTCAAAATCCACGTTTTTCTCAGCCTGTGGAGGTGACCTACTTTCTAAACAGGGAATGTGTATGTTTGTCGCACTGTAATACACGCTGTAAATTGAACTGGGCCAAAATAATTACTCCAGGTGTTGCTGTGAAAATATGTCACTCGTGGTCCAACTGTTTCACTTATAACGTTATCCTAAGGGATGGTGCTGTTTATGCTGTATTTATTTTATCTGGATTTCAATGCAGACTGAAGCTGTCCTGAACTGAGGTTTTTACTGGTTCTCTATCTGAAGAATTGAAAATTTTACTCAAATTTGAGATCTTCACTAGTTTGACTGGGGCATTAAGTGCAGCTACAAGAACTTTACATGACATAATATGCTCCATTACCACCATCTTGGTGGTGAAAAAACAGACTGATAGTCGGTTGAGAACAGCACACAGTGCGCTCCTAGAGAAAAGTCAAGGAGAAATCCTGTGAAATGAAAAATGTTTTTTGTCGTCGTTGTCTACTTTCACTTTATATCACTAACCTTTAACACTTAGAATTTTCTCAACTGAGGATACAGGATACTAAGTAAGTCTGGGTTTTATCTATCCTGGATATTTATGGACATAGCACTTGCAAATCCTGCTGTGGATCCTGCTGCATAAGTCCATTGAATATTGATATCGCTGATTTTATGGGAGAAGATTAAGTTGGGGGATGTGTACTGCTGAGTAGATCTCTCGCGGTATTCCAATTGTAATGCTTTCATTTTATCACCTGAGGAGAAACTGAATCAAACTTTATTGTAGACAGATTATACCTTATGAAGTATGTCTGCTGCTCTAAAGAAAAGAAAATGTCTGCTTTCTGTGATTTCTTTTTCTATGCGAGCCAGTTCATTTAGGAAGATTCTTCTGCATCTTAAAAAGCTTCCCCCATCTCCAAGTAATTTTTTATCTCTGGCTAGCTAATAGCTTTCACTCTTGTTTCTGTAAAACACTGTGAAATCATTCACACCTGTCTCTTATTTATATATGATCAGTACAAGGTGGCAAATTTATGGCTATCAATAGTTAAGTATTTGGAAATATTTAAGTTATTATTTAAGTTATTATCATCAGTTATATTGAGCTATAGCATTGTTCAAATCCACCATTTGGCTGCTGGAAAGGTGACAGTTTTTGGGTCTCTAGCAGAGTGCTGCTGTGAGATTTTGCCTGAGAAATGCTGCCTGCTTCGTTGGGAATTGATTTGAACAGCAGTGCCAATTTCCTACTCTTGTATGATTTGGAAGCTTTTTCTGTTCTTCCTGTAAAACCCCAATATCTCTGTCAGTTTCTCTGCTCTTAGTTTGTCTCTTGTGTGAAGGGAGGACATGGGACTGGGGGAGTACTACAGCATGCTTCTATAATAAGTCTCCGTACTCCAAATTTTCTAGCAGTAAAGAACTAAAGTTGACATGGTGGTTAGTTAAACTCCATTCCACATGGCTCTGCATCCATCAGTGTTTTACTGGCTTTCTGCAGCAGAGCTTCCAGAAGATGCACTGGAACGAACCTGAAAGATGACATAAATTTGATGGAATAGAATAACATGATGATACAACTCATGGGCTGCCTGTCACTGTCTGGAGTGCATACTGCTGATTGAGAGATTTTTGCTTGCTTGCTTCTTATCCATTTACACGAAATTCGGTCTCGTTATTTCGACAGTGCCTGTGCACTGTCTAGGCTGCAGGTACGGGTAGAACCCAATGGCATTAATGCAGAATTTCGTGTGGGGGAGTTTACCATGCTTCTGGGATAGGCTTTGCCGCAGTCCATGTGCCCTTATGGTTGGCATTGCTGCTGGCTTCAAAGTAGTAGCTTAGTATTAGTTCAGGACTTCACTGCAGTCATTTCTCATCAGTCTCAACCGTCCCGTGCGTAGTCCTTGTCATCTTTTCCTTATTAATTTGTCCTTATTCGTTCCTCCCCTTAGGCCTGGTGTAGTGTCTCTGTCAAGTATTTCTTTCTCAAAAAAATGTGTAAGTGATAATTGATTCATCAGTGCTTTTCCACAGAAGTAGCCATCGACTATCATTTGGTCAGTTATTTGCCACATGGATGAGTAAGAGGTTAAACATGCAGAATAAAAGAATGTAAGTTTTTTAACTTTCTAGAGCAGCCTACTTGCTTAAATGTGAAAAGGGCATGTATAAAGCTACGTGAGAGCTGAGTTCTTGTTTAGGAAAAGTTCAGTTGTTTAGCAGACTTACATCCTCTTAACTTTTTTAGATAATCCTATTTTCAACACATAGCAGAAGATCACAAACTATTAGATTTGTTATTGAATTATGGGGAAGACACTTTAGTCTTCACATGAAAAAGGATTGTACTTCTTTACCGAGCACAGAAGCCTTGAACTATAGTCACTCACCCTGTAGTTCAGATTATGCAACTAAGTCATTAATTACATATAATTTGAGGCAGGGGAAGAGGGGAGAGTGTCATAGAATCATAGAATGGTTAGGGTTGGAAAGGGACCTCAAAGATTATCTAGTTCCAACCCCCCTGCCATGGGCAGGGAAACCCTCCACTACACCAGGTTGCCCAAAGCCTCATCCAACTTAGCCTTGAACACTTCCAGGGATGGGGCATCCACAGCTTCTCTAGGCAACCTGGTCCACTGCCTCACCACCCTCAGAGTGAAGAATTTCTTCCTTATATCTAATCTAAATCTCCTTTCAGTTTACAGCCATTGCCCCTTGTCCTATCACTACATGCTGTTGTAAAAAGTCCCTCTCCAGCTTTCCTGTAGGCCCCCTTTAAGTACTTAATGTGGGAGGAAAAAAGATGAGGATAGAGTGAATGAAACTTTTGTGGACCAGTTGTCTTTAGACTTACTTTGCTAATTAATGCCACTGTTCTTCGTGTTTGACCAGCTGAATGCTACCTTTTGAACATAACAGCCTGTTTTGCCCCTAGCAGGTAAGAGGACAGCAACATGACAGCTGAGCGATTCAGTGACCAGGTGCTAAGCAGAAGAAAAGTTCTGCTTGAAGATGGTGGATTGGCAAGTAGGGGGAATGATTGAAAGCCAAAAACTTCCCATGTAATGCCCAAATGACTCACTGAGAGGTAGCAGGGAGAGAGTGGAAGGGGGATTGCTACTAGTACAGCTGCTGCTCAGGCTGAAATGAGTAGACCCATTGCCTCAAAGCTCTAATAGGATTGCACATGTACTGGTTCAGCCGACGGATGGAATCACCTGCCGTGTTACAATTTCTGCAGTCATTTCTTTGCTCTGCATCTTGATGTGATTGCCAGGTTTATTAAGATCTTACTCTTTACATTTACATGTACTTTCAAAATAATTTTCTGCGAACCTCTTAGATGTTTGATATTCTTTAAGTAGTGTTTGGATTTCTTTTAACTGACGGTTATATGACTGTTCTTAAGAAAATAAGAACTTTTTGTTAAAGATGCAGTTTTATTAAGGAAAAATGCTGCAGCAAAACGAGGAATACAGTACTACACGCTAAATAGCGACAGATTAGTGTTTTTTTTTGATATTGCAGTTTATTGAACAGTCTATAAAACTGTACAAATGTTATCAATTCTCAGAAATTCATGCCGAAGTGCAGTTGAAGAATTATGGAAAATTTCTTGAGGAGTATACATCTCAGCTGAAGAGAATCGAAGATGCTTTGGATGACTCCGTTGGAGATGTTTGGGACTTCAGTCTTGATCCCATTGCATTAAAGGTCTTCATATATTTAATATGTATTGCAACTGTTATTTTCCTAGCTCCTCCTTCTCTTCAAAACTTGAGAAGTAAAAGCTTGATGCATTTATGCTATTAAAATTTTGACTTTTGTGTTTGAGAAACCTATCCAATACTGTTTTAATTATCAAGTAATTAAGAAATTGGTGCATATCATAAGAGAAGATGTTCTCATATTCTTCTTCTTCAGTCTTCTGAATACTAGTGAAAGTTAAGTGAATTTGTAGTTCTTCATGTGTTGGGAAGCCTAATTCCAGCGAAATTCATCTCTGTGGGTTTTGGAGTATTTATCTGGGGGCTGGGGTTCCAGAAGAGCTCACTAAAACTTGTATAATTGCAGAGCAAACTGCATGTGTATTTATAGTTGTGCTTTTGACTTAATGGCCTTGGAACAGTATTTTCTGTCCTCCAGAGGTGGCTGTTTCCTTGGTCATGTGTTCTCTGTCCTCTGTGGAGCTTTTTTTTTTTTTCTCTTCACTGAATTTGTGGACATCATTTAAAAACGCTTTTGTTACCATATGGAACTTGTCTGTGCTGAAGATGCACTTGTAGGTAATCATCTGTCTGAATAATTTGAATAAATTACGTGTAGGGCCAGCACAGTGCTGGATGTGTATGAACTAGTCAGTATCATATCTGACTTCAGTACAAAATGTCAGTGCCCGCATACAGATATATACTGCACATCTTAGTTCCTGCATTTGAGATTCTTAATTCGTGCTTTAGGTTTCCTGAGCTGTTTTTTCTACATATACCATAATGACCATGCTTTTGCTTTCCAAGTTTTGTGAGTAAATTGTTGTAAATGCTACACCTAGTACAGCTAGTTATTTGCCTTTCTGCCTAGTGAGAAAGGAAAGGTATTTCCATGTAAATGTGAAGAGAGGTTTCCTGCAGCATAGGTTGCCAGTAATGTGCTATTGGTTCTCTCTTATTGCTGGCCTTATTTAAGGTTAAACCGAGGGGGGAAAAAAATTACTTACCTAGTTGGATAAATGTATTTTTGACTAATATTTTCTAAAGTTGTTTGTTTGTGGTTTTTTTGTTGTTGTTTTCTTTTTTTTTTTTTAAATTTTAGCTTTTGCCATATGAACAGTCCTCCCTACTGGAGCTCATAAAGACAGAAAACAAGGTAAGCGCTTTATGCCTAAAACACACAAAATATAAAGGAGTTATTCTAGCTGAAACCAAGCCTCGAAATGTGAATCTGTTTGTAATCTGTGTGTTTTTTTTCCCCTTTGAGTCTAGGTTCTAAACAAAGTAATAACTGTGTATGCTGCCCTTTGCTGTGAAATCAAGAAGTTAAAATATGAGGTAAATTTAGCTGTCTTTTTTTACTGTGTATGACAATGTTTGCAGATTGGCAAGCTGATATATAAATTTATTCTTTAGCAGTAAGAAACAAGATATAATGTCTGAGTAATTTTTATAGCATGATTACATATGCCCCGTTTATTAAAAAAAAGATTTCTGCTTTTGTTGTCTAGGCAGAAACTAAATTTTATAACGGCCTCTTGTTTTATGGAGAAGGAGGTAAGTAGCTCCCTTTAAAAGCTTGTGGTTTTAATTTATTGTTTCAGATTATGTTAAGTGCTACAGTAAGTGCAATTTTACAATACAGATACGTGCTTTCTCTTTGTCTTTGACTGAAGAACACCAAATAATAGACTTCTGTAGGGATATATGTTAGTGTCTTGTAAGTCTCCTGAGTTAGCTTAAGATAACAATAAGACTTATCTGTTGCATTAACAGGAAGTTTTGTTGCAGCTTTATTTACATGAGAGGTAGGGAGTATGGGCTGCTGAAGTTGTATTTAATGTATGACATATAGAAACCTGAGCTTATATACCGTAGCAGCTGTTTTTCAACGTGTGGCATTGAAAACCTGTTTTTCACGTGTAAATACATCCTAAGCCAACTTATTTCCTATTGGGACTAGATTTTACATTGGTTGCAGTAAAACAGTAGGTCTGTAATTTGATTGTAATAAAACAATGAAACCATTAATAAGTAATTTGGACCAAGTCCTGCCTACTGTACTTACGCAATCATAGTTGTTCCAAGAGAACTTCCAGTGTGTCAGTGTCATCTGCCCTTTGAATGCAGGTAATAGTACTTGTACTAGTGTTTAGACTATGACATAATATAGGGACACAAGTGATTGTAAGTCAATTCAGTTGTCAAATCATGAGACCTTGCTTTAGGTGAAAGCTGCTTTTTGTCTTAGAATTAAACTGGTAACTCCTCCGAAGGGTTGATCTTAAGCTTCTGCCTTAAAGGATGCTAGTCGAGGAATAAGCACAGATCTTGGTCCTGAGGACTGAATATATTAATGAGTTGGTTTAGAGCATATCACCTAACTTTGTTTTCTATTTCAGAAATTTGAAAGAAGGGAAAAGCCTTTTCACAGTGGTCTTGTAAAAGGGCTTTTTTAAAAGCTTTTCAAGAGCATTGACTGTGACAAAAGTATTGGGGAATGTGAAATCTTTGTGATAGGGACTGTTTATCATTCCTTTAAGTGCTATGTAAGATGACTGCTGGGGTTCAGTTAAGGAACATGAAAAAGTATGGGTTTGTTTTTGTGTGGGGTTTTTTTTAGCAGATTCTCACTTCTTTCAGACATGGTTTTAAATATCTTAAAAGAAAGTGATATGCTGCCAGAATGATACTAGGGAATCCCTTAAAACTTCTTCATGTCTTTAGCATAAAAAAATTCAGACTGTTGTGGATTAACATTACAGCACCAGATTGTTCCTGATGGATGTTCTGCAGGGAATGCTTGAGAATAGCAGGAACTGAGATGTCAGCTTCCTGTGGGTTAGGTGGGGATGCAGAAATTACTTTCTCCACTTCCATATCCCTCCTTTTAACATCTGCTTTGATAACAGCAAGTTTACTTATTTAGAATAGCTGACAAAGTTACTGGCTCAAGGATGGTTGAAATGAAACAAATACTGTGCTGGCCTTTTCCTTTGGTATAAAGAAATATTTTTTTTTTGTCTTGTCCTCGGAGTGGCTAGGGCCAGTCTAGAAACTTTAAATAGTTGGTTTGGTTTTTATGGGGACATACACTAAATAGAGTAAAGGTTACGTAAAATACATAAAGGGGAAACATGCAATATTTCAAATCTTGTACCAGACCTTCATCTTACAGAAGTATGAAGACTCCTTTACTCTCTGGTGACTGCTCTAAAAGAACATATTTTATGAAGTGATAAGACCTGCATTTCTTATGCAGGTAAACTTGCAATTATAAGCCATTTTTGCTCAGGGTGGCCCAATAGGAAAATCTTAAGTCTAGAGCATTAATCTGTCATCACATTGAAAAGACTGTATTTTGTCAAGTGGTATTACAGCTGCTCCGATTGACTGAAACAATTTGGCATTGGTGGTGTAACTGTTGTATTTCCTAGTATCCTGTTAGTGTACTTTGTTATAAAGGTAATGCTTTGAAGCTGTGGGGATGAGCTGGTTCTTTTGTGCACAATGGTATGTAGGAAAAAGGAAGTCGATTTCTTGACAAAATTGTGTGCTATGCAGCTTTTTCTTCTGATTAATGATGTAGTATATTCTTTCAGTAAATAACTACCAAGAGTGTTGCTTGCAATATAAATACCTGGTGCTTTCATAGAAACTTTTTACAATGTAAACTTTTATATTGTTACATAATATATATGCCTTTAAAGAAGTACATTTCATATTCTTGATTTTCTTTCAAGCAATGGAGACTTTTTTCCTGCTTTGCGTCTCACTTATAAACAACGTAATTTTTAATGAGAAAGAAACTTCAAAAATAAGTCCAGTTTAGGAAAGCAAAATTAAAAGTTTTTAAGGCTCCCTCAGTATGCTTATAATAGCGCGCTCCGCTTGTATAACAAACACATGGCTTGGAGGGCAAGCTTCAGTGTTAGTTACAGGTCTAATACAGGCTTTTGAAAGTAGTGACAAATGTTTGTCTTTAAAGCCACAGATTCCAGCATGGTGGAGGGAGATTGCCAAATACAGATGGGAAGATTTGTTTCTTTCTTGCAGGTAGAGTATGTTTTGATGATTATTTTTTTTTTACAGCAATTATAATCTTAATTTTACTTGCAAAGTGGATTTAACAGTCTTCAGTATCCTGCTTGCATCTTGCTGAAAGACATTGCAGTCATTTGATGTGTTACTATGTTTTGCCTGCAGACCTGTCACAACTAGCTGATGTATCGCCCATTGTTTTGTTTTGTGGTTTTTTTTTTATTCTTCTTTAAAACTCTGGAAGTCTAATGAGAGAAGAAATTACAGTTTGTGTAATCATTGTTGAAAGAAATTAGAATTTACTTAAGAAAATTTAAGTAAGAGAAGGTAAATTGAGGTTTCATTTGATGGCAAAGTTAGATACCTATTTTTATGGTTTTGATTAGCAAGTTTTAGTTTTCATTTAATATCGGGAATGGATTAATTGTTTATATATCTTTTTTTTAGCAGATAAAACAAATCGAAATTAAAACATGTACCTGGAAAAAAATTGCTTGTGCCTTACTCAAGCTTTCAGGGAAGAGCATTCGTTTCTTATACAGTTTGGTTGTTATCAGGGTCCTTTGCATGAAAACAGGATCTGTCTTTCTTCTGAGGATTTCCTGTGCCCTTGGGTTTCAGTTTACTGTGGATTTTTTTTGATCCTCAGTATAGCTTAAGTAACTGTCCTGTTCCCAAAAATATTTCTATTTTTATGCAATATTGCTTGTAATGAAATATCTCGATGGAGATATTGGACTCGATGATCTCTAAGGTCTTTTCCAACCTAGAAGTCTATGAATGAATCTGTGTTGAAGTACAGATTACACGGGAAGTTTCCAGAATGTTTAAAGAAATTCTAGTTTAACAAAGGTTAAAATTCTTGTTCTTGCTATATACTAGCATGGCAGCAGTCATTTACTGAGTCATAACAGACTGAATGCTATAGAAGTTGTTTCTCAACCTCTTTTACCATGCCTAAATGCAGTTAGTTGTGAGGATATCTTGTTTTTTTTTCCTATTTTTCAACCTTTTTGTTCTGTAAACTTTGTCCGTTTCTTCCTTCCTGCTAAATTTCTTATTGAGCAGATGTTTGAGACCTTTTAGTGATTCTGAGATGGGGTTACTGTATACCTGTGTTTTTTCAGACTTTTTTTTTCTGCCTCAATACTCTGTCCTGGTGGAAGCTGAGACCGGAGTGACTGGCTGGCTGGATTTCTATGAGCGTTGCAAACCCACTCTGTAGAACAAGTTTATGTTTATTTATAGGGAATACACTGATGTGTATATCTATATGGTAAACACCAGACAAATACAGCAGTATTGCTTGTGAACCCACTTAATATGAATGCTGTGGTGGCTTGCTGGTTGTTGAGCAACTTGGGAAAGAAGGGAGATGGGAGATTTTGCCCCAAAGGGAAGGTTAGTGTGTTAATAGGTGTGTGTTGCTTTGGGAAAAGCTATGAGGAAAACTTTTTCCTTATTGAGTTTGTTCTTTTTCAGCTGTTGCATTTTCCTAAATCCACTCAGCAGTACTCTATATCCATAGACAGGGAAAAGCTGTTCTAGTCAATGTTATGAGCGTATCCCCAAAGGTGGTGTGAAAATATCAATGAAGATGACAAACGAGGTGAAATGTTGCTTTCATAGAGCTAATCTCCATGTATTGGTTTATTGGCTCTTCTGAGTTCAGGATTTCTTGATTAACTAGGTGTAATAGCCTTAAATTTGCTATGTCAAAACATTTAAAAAAAAATCAAAATAGTTTTGTGAAACACTAGTTAGGTACTCTCTCTCTAGGCTGAGAGAGTTGGGGCTGTTCAGCCTGGAGAAGAGAAGGCTCCGGGGTGACCTTATAGCAGCTTTCCAATATCTAAAGGGGGCCTACAGGAAAGCTGAAGAGGGACTTTTTACAAGGGCCTGTAGTGATAGGACATGGGGCAATGGATTTAAACTGCAAGAGGGGAGATTTAGGTTAGATATAAGAAAGAAATTCTTTACATTGAGGGTGGTGAGGTACTGGAACAGGTTGCCCAGAGAAGTTGTGGATGCCCCATCCCTGGCAGTGTTCAAGGCCAGGTTGGATGAGGCTTTGGGCAACTTGGTGTAGTGGAGGATTTCCCTGCCCATGGCAGGGGGGTTGGAACGAGCTGATCTTTGAGGTCCCTTCCAACCCTAACCATTCTATGATTCTACTCTTGATCCTGCAGAAGACAGTGTATCGAAGAACTCTGATATAATGATCATCTCGTCTGTATTATGTAGCTGCTAATATGTGTGTCCTGTTAAATCGGACTATTTCCTGGAAGTTCTAAAATGGCAGCTGGTCTCCCTTCACCAGGAAACATGATCTCAATTAATCCATTAATCTATTAATCCATTCCTCTGGAATCTGTTGGCTTGTTTCAGCTGCATTTGATAGAGCAATACAAGTATAAGGAGTAACTACACTTGTATGTTTTGTGAAAACTGGTGACTAATAGAAGGCAGAAGCGCAAATAAGATCTATTTTTGATGGAGAGGAAGACAGAATTCAGCTGTTAGCCAGTCTTCTGGCAGGAATGGCAAGCTGGCTGGTTAGCCAGTGTGGGCTGTCTGCTATGAAGCCATCTGTGTGCTGGCTGGCTAGGCTCTTCACATACTGACTTTTCCCTGATGGGATTATAGGGTGCATTAATTAGCAAATATTATTGCAGTTAAGGGAAGCTCAGATTCCTTTATCCCATTGCTAAAGGAATGCCTTTTAAAAATCCATTTTAGAAATTAAGATAGCCCTTCACGTGGTCAGAGTTGATCTGTTCTTACCCTTTTTTTACTATGTAATTGAGATTAAGTTCTGTTTCAGTCCAGAATACCTCTCAAAGACATTGTCTTGCTTTTTTTTTTGAAAGCAGTATTCTGTGGCTTATCACTGTCACAGTAGATAGACTTCTGTGTTAATTTCTAATATGAATTTGGCTAGCACCAGCTCCCAGAGCATGACTCTTGAATCTAGTTGGGGAAAGGCACAGCCTTTGCTATCAGGGATATTCTCTCTTTCAGAGATATTCTCACTTTCAGTGCTTGGGCGCTGTTGTCAAGTTACTTCTTACTGTCTTTGATAAATTGAACCAATAGTATAAATAGTCCAAGTTCTGCTGGAAGCTTGTGTTCAGTAGCTTCTTAGCTTAGTCCCAGATGCTTTTTCAGAGCTGTTGGTAGAATGTTTTCCATCCTGCTGTAGGTCTGTCTGCTGACTTGGATTAGGCATGTAGTTGGAGCTTGGGCATGAAGTTCAGTGGTTTATGTTCAGTGTATTGGATGTAATGACAACTTGTGTATGAGGAGGGTCTATAACATACAGATGCATTTTATTTTCTTGTGTTTCAGGAGCTCTCTTGCTTTGTTACCCGATGTTACGAAGTGGTGGTGAACGTAGTGCATCAGTTGGCTGTTCTCTATACCAGCAACAAGTAATTAATCCCTAAAATGCTATATTGTTTTTGTGTAGTTAAGCAAATGTATAACATATGAATGTTCTGTCTAAGACGTTGTCATTTTTGGAATATTGCTGTCTAGAGATGTGGAGAGTGCTTTGCTGTGCAAGTTTGGGCTTCATAAGCCGTTATGGAAGTGGATTTGTTTTGTTCTCAGAAAAGGCGATGCTTTTATATAATGAGATACAAGAATTTTATTTTTTTGTCATTTTTGGTAGAATTGATGCTTCAGAGGCACTTAGTTTTTATGATTAAGAGATATTATTACTCTTTTGTCCTTGTTCTGTTTGAGAGAGCTTCCTTCTGTTGACCGATACAGTGGATGCCAGTAGCTTCAGAAACTTAAAAACCAGATCACTTTCACAGTTTAATGTTTTAAATATGTAAATCTTGATATATGTTTCTCACAGAACAACCATGGATTTGACACCTGAAGCTGAGCTTTGTGAGAGCTGTTGGGTTTAGCTCTTCTGAAGATCTGAGGAGAGTTTAGCTCTGAATAGGATTGTTGGGTTTAGCTCTGAATATAACTGCAGGGCTCTTGATCCCTTCCTTCACTTCCCTGACATGATAGCATCATTCTTATTCGTTTTATTTGTTGTTTTCATTTTTGTCTTACACTACAGCACAAGGTAGACTTGGTATGGTGTTGAATGAACAAGGCTGGATGTGTAGCTTGGACATGGCTTGATTAAATGCGTGAAGTGATTTTGTACTTCTGGGCCACAAGGCTGTATGTGTCAAAGCTACTTGCCGTTAGCATAACTGACTTGGAAATTGCTGATATACATGTGTGCTGAATGCAGTCAGTGGTTTGAACCAGTGACATGCTTAACATTTAAAAATGCAGTATTAAATTTGATCGTAGCACACAGATTTCACATAGCATATGCTTTTAATCAGATTTTGAGGTTCTTCTGTTTTCCGAAGTTACTGTGTTAATGAAGAAAAATGTACCCCAAGAAACAAATAACACACTGTGATACAGAATTGATAAATATGCACTGTTCTAAGGATTAAAAAGTCGTTAAAATATTTATTTTAATTACAGGAATGCACCTAAAATTATAGAGACGTCTGGAGTTCATTTTCAGGTGGGAATGATTTGGAGCCCTTTTGCTTATGTTAATGTATGTATGTCTTGATCATTAATCCTGAGAAAAGCAGCAAGAGAGTGAGTTTCAAGAACAACTTTAAATCTGGAATCTCCTTTAAAGGTTTTATTTTGTTAATCAGCTTTTTTCTGACCTTTATGTGAAAAGGGCTGGTATCTCTACGTCATATTCTAGCTCTCTTAGCTGAAAGCGTTTGCACGCTCCCTTATTGTGTGCAATATGTGCTTCTGCATGTAGACAGTTTTAAAAATCCTACCTTCAATGTCGAAATAGATCAATGAACTTAAAGTGGTGCCTACATGCAAACTAATGTTTCTTCTGTCACTACCAGAAATACTAAATCTTTAAGCTACCAAACCAAGAAATCTCTGATTTAACTCTCTAGCCAATGTCTTGTTGGATGATAATATATTGAAAGGATCCAAAGTTTTATATGCCACTCATGACTGCAATAAACTTTTCAATAACTACATATTTTTTTGTCCTTTTTTTTTGTGAACAGGCAATGTACGAGCATCTGGGAGAGTTGCTCTCAGTCTTAATCACTCTGGATGAAATCATTGACAATCATGCCACTCTGAAAGATCACTGGACCATGTATAAGAGGTGTGTCTCTGAAGGTGTGAAAAATACTCCCACAACATAAAAGATAAAAGCATGTGTGTTGCAAGAAAGTCAATTTGGGAACATGGGTTTTGGTAGACTCGAGAGTTTTCTAGAAATCTCAATGAAAAACAGGGCTAAGCTCCCACTATGTCCTCCTAAGAGCACCAGTAAGTTTTTAAAGGGCAGAATGTTGCATTTACAGTACACAGTAAGCATCTTGACAAACAGAGTAATGGTTGGTGGGGTTTAAAACATAGTCAATAAGAACATGATTTTGTACAGAACCGATTTAAGACTATCCCTATCCATATGGATCATGGGGATAGGCATACAGATTTAAGTATGAACTCTTTCTTAAGTAAAAGCTGAAGAGTCAACAACTATAAAGGTAGTTAAATTAGTGGAATGATTACTCTGTTTAAATAAAAACCTAAATAAATAGGAGTTATTCAAATGCAAATAGCTTATATAGACCTAGTGAGTTGTGAGGTTTTTTTAATTTCGGAGTTGCTGCTGAGCACAGATGTGGGCAATTAAAATCTATTATCAAGACAGTACAGGATATAATAAAAACTGTTAGCATGTTTTAATTGTGTTGTGTGTGTGTGTTCCACATCTGCTCCTTACAGGCTGCTAAAATCTGTCCATCACAACCCTTGTAAGTTTGGGATTCAGGAAGATAAACTGAAGCCATTTGAAAAGCTGCTGTTAAAACTGGAATGTCAGTTACTGGATGGAATGATATTTCAGGTAATGAAATTAGTGTTCCCCAGTATGATACTGGAAGCTATTACCTTAGAGCGACGCTCTTTTTAGAATGGTTGGTTGGTTTGTTTGTTTTTATTTTGTTTTGTTCCGGATACAGTGATGTGTGAATTTGGCTCTTGTATCTGTGCATGAGGGGAGAAAAAAAAAGCCTCTATTGTAAGATCCTTCCTTGCTCTTCTCATGGGCTAGCACTGTGCCAGGCTTTGACTGGTAGCTGTTAACGCTTACTGTTTCGCAGAGTTACAGAAACGCAGACAACTTGGCATTAGGACTGAGTGTTATGAGGGAGTCTGTTTTTCACCAGAAATTTTAGTAGTGGTCAGACTTATATACCATAGGTCCTCTTAATTTTAGCTGCAAGTTAAAGTCTCCTCAGTAATCTTCAAAATACGTGAAGTGTAACCTCTTGTTATATGTTTTGTCTCATTCCTGGGTAGCTGACAGGTTCCTTCCTGGCAGGTATCTGTCATTAGGTACCACTTCAGTGGTGTGTACCCCTGAAAGATGTAAGTATACAGGTGGATGAGAAGCATAATTACTTTTTCAATGCATTGAACTTAAATGTGTTCATACAAGAAGCCATCTTTTTTTAGAAGTGTGTATTTGAGACACTGAAATCAGATGTTGTGGCAAAGTGGGCAGAGGATAGCGTTGCTGAATCTGGTCACAGCAGAGTTATTTCACCAGGACTGTTTCTCAGTTCTTACTGTTACGTCTTAAATGACATAGAGAAGAAGGTTTTGTTTTGTAAAAGCCTCCAAAAGGGGAAATTGTAGGTAAATAAATAATTAAGCACAATTTGGCTTATTCTTTGAAAGGACGTTGCTACCAGCGATCCATTTTTCGCCTTGTATTTCTCTAATGTTGCATTAGTATGAAGACTTCATTATATGCTTTAGACATCAGTAAGATTTGTTTGGTATTCCTAAAGGAATTTGTTTCCTCTCCTGTCCTGCAAATATCTTCCTAACAAAAATACATGAAAAATATTCTTAAATACAATTCCGTTAAAGACTTTTCTAATATCTTTAGAAAATCTAAAGCGTGTCTCTGTTTTTTGACTATTGTGTGAGTTTTGGTATTTTTTTTAAACTGCTGCCAGTGGTGTGGGGTTTTATGCTACAAGTTCGTGAACAACGACATCCTACAAGCGACTTGCATTATAATCTTGTTTAGTTAAGGGGTAGTTAGTAAAGTATTATGATGTAGCGATGC
The DNA here is from genome assembly GCF_009769465.1 of Tauraco erythrolophus. Classification (NCBI taxonomy): domain Eukaryota; kingdom Metazoa; phylum Chordata; class Aves; order Musophagiformes; family Musophagidae; genus Tauraco; species Tauraco erythrolophus. The sequence continues at coordinate 63,810,604 of NC_141468.1, read as the reverse complement.
AAATACACATCCAGTTTCTTATCACTAGCACATCCAGTGGTTTCTTTAAAAATGCCCTTTAACAGAAATGCAAAGTAAATAAAATGGTTTTTTGAATGTTAGGTGTAAGAGAGGTTTTTAAAGTTTTCTCTTATTATACTAAATAATTTAAGCATAGTTAAAAATCTATATGTTGTGAAGTTTAAGACTAACTTCAGGTTAGTCGTAAATCAACGTGCTCTTGTAGGATTCTTCTCTTGCAAAATCAGTATTCTTTTAAGGTCCAAAATTCATGACATTATCATTATCTTTTTTTTTTCCTTTTTGCTCAGGCCTGTATAGAGCAACAATTTGATTCCGTAAATGGTGGAGTGTCAGTGTCGAAGAATAGCACGTTTGCTGAAGAATTTGCTCATATTCTTCGCACAGCTTTTGCAAACGTTGAAGCCAAACTTGGTAATGCAAACTCATGCTTCTCCTGCCAGCTTCACTGTTTCTAAAATTGTTTGTATTGTTTATCTGGGAGTAGACTTCAAAAAAGGTACATTTCTGCAGGTGAACCTTCAGAAATTGACCAGAGAGATAAATATGTGGGTATCTGCGGCCTCTTTGTACTGCATTTTCAGATTTTTCGGACCATAGACAAGAAATTCTACAAGTTATTGCTGGATGTCTGTAAAAAGGTGAATGCTTTATTCTTCTGTCAGTAATTAAGAGGGGGGAAAAAATCTTTAGTAATGAAGTAGATAATTTAGGTAATTTTCTTAGTTGCATAGCATAGCACAGACTTGGGAAAAGAAAGAACACACAGTTTACCAAAACAAGCCATAAAGCAGAATTAAGATTTTTTTTTTCTACATTTTTATAATTCCCCCCTTCCCGTTTTCTTTTAAAGATGGTCTAAAACCTGTGTACTCATTTAGCAGCAAGGTAAAATAAGTTGAAATTACCATTAAAATGTTTCTTAAGATTAATGTGGCACTGAGGACAAAAAATTGTTTGAGTTATAAGTATTGTGGGACTGCATAAATGCTGGGGGTTTTGACCTTTGGCTGTAAACATGTATTTTGAAAGACCTCTAAGTCCAAAGGTGATTGGGACTTTTTCATATCAGGTGGTATTAAGAAATTATAAAATTCTCTAATACTGTTGAGAATCACTGAGAGGGGTAATAACTTTGCTTATGATATCCTTAATGGACTTATAGGAGAGAAACCTTTTTCAACACGAACATAATACTTTGTAGAAACTAGTTATGCAGAAATAAACTGAATTGTGTGTTATGGTTCAAAAGAGGCATAAGAAACATGCATGGTGGCATAATATTTGTTGTCGTTACATATGTTTATTGCTGCTTTGAAGTATTCCTCCCCTTTTTTGTCTTTTTTTTATTTTTTTTTCCCCCCTCCCTAGGTACCAGCCATCACATTAACTGCTAACATTATCTGGTTTGCTGACAACTTCCTGATTCAGAAGGTGCCAGCTGCTGCCAAACTTCTGGACAAGAAAAGTATTCATACAGTTAAAATGCAAAGGGAGAACTTTCTACAGCAGAAGGCACAGTCACTTACCAAGTATGCTTCTTAAATACTGCTTGATGGTGCTGTTTGGCAAATGTTTATAAACACGTGGGTTTCTTCATTCATGTACTAGCATCTTGTGTGGTGTTGCTCAGTGGTGTTAGTCAACGTTTCCCATTTCACTGCGACAATATGTGTGTTAGTGTTGCTGAAAAAGTGTTGGTCAAGGCTAGGCTTTTTTTTATGTCATGCTTTCAGAAATATGTGTATTATGTTACCAATATAAGAATATTCCTGGCAGTTCTAAGTATTTGGTTGTTTCAGTTGTTTCTGTTTTCATACTTTCAACTTCCTTTTTTTAAAAAAGTAGTTTCTAGTAACCCGAGCTGCCTTGTTTTCTACTGAGGCTCTCTGCGTTCTATGTGTTTATGGAAGAAGTTGCTGGTAGGCTCATAGAGGAGTTTTTCTCTGCTCAGTGATGATACTTTCTTTGCAAGCATTTCTTTCTTCATGACTCTTTTAATTGTTTGTTGAATGGTCTTTGAAATTACCTGTATTTGAAAAGGCTTCTCTTGTTTTGTGCTCTGTGTGTAGTTTGCAGGTCACTTCCCTCTCTGATTTCTTTCTAAAATATGTTTAAACATGAGGTTTTTTTTGGCTGTCAGTCTCATGAGCAAGTGTGCTGCACTGCACAGGGAGATAACAGGTCAAAGTTTTCTGTTTATGTTGCAGACCAAAGCAAGAATGCGGAGAATGGGGTCTGTAGAATAGGAGTAAAAACTTAGATTTTGCAGATTGCCTTCCAACCCTGTTTGCAAGCTGGCAGAACTGGGTTGGAGGAGAGGAGAGAGGGGAGAAAAGCAACTCCATGCTCCTCTGGCAGATTATTTTCACTATTGCCGTGTTTCTGTTTCAATCCACCTCTTCCTGCTTTCTGTCTTACATCCACAGGAAGATTCAAGAGCTCTGATTGAATTCTTTCCTGGGCTTTAACTCCTGGATGGAGCATAATTGCACTGCTGATTTGCTGCTGGTCTTGGATACAAGTCATGTCTTGGCAGTTCTTAAGATTAAGAAAAGGTTGAAAAAAAAGGTCTCAGTATTCACAGTCATTTCATAGAATCATAGATCGAGTCCACCCGTAAACCTAACACTACCAAGTCCACCACTAAACTATGTTCCTAAGTGCCATATCTGCACGTCTTTTAAGTACCTCCAAGGATGGTGGGCAGCCTGTTCCAATGCTTGACATCCCTTCTGGTGAATAAACTTTTCCTAATATCCAATCTAAACCTCTTCTGGCGCAACTTGAGGTCGTTTCCTCTTGTCCTGTTGCTTGTTACTTGAGAGAAGGAACCAACACCCACCTCACTACAACTTCCTTCAGGGTAGTTGTAGAGTGTGATAAGGTCTCCCTTCAGCCTCTTTTTCTCCAGGCTAAACAACACCAGCTGCTTCTCATAAGACTTGTGCCCTAGACTCTTCGCCAGCCTTGTTGCCCTTCTTTTGATGTGCAGTTTTGAGGATACTGTAATAAAATTCAGCTTTTGCATCTGCTGATGTGAATTCTGCCAATAATTTTTTCTTGCTTTTATACAAATTCTTGCAATGGTTTTGGGTAATTGGACTGTTGCCTTAAATATGAGTACTCTTTAAAGTGTAATTATTGCTGTCACAGTCGATGACCTGAATACATTCCTGCTATAACTACTACAATAAATGGTATTGCAGTGTCACAGTTCTGTAGCATGGAATAAACAGCAGTTTTAAAAGTGAACTCTATTTAAATATTTAGTTACAACTCGTGTAATCCAAGCAGATTAAATTTTGGAGAATTTTAAGAGCAGTCCAGTCTGGCATTGATGTAATGGCAAGTTATATTTATGTGTATATGTATGTATATAACAAAAATTCAAACTTGGAGGAAAAAACATCAGTGTAGGACTTTTTTTGTGCAGTGTTTAAAAGCATTTTCTACCAGTTTTATTTATTGTTTTAAATTAAAGAAGTGTAGTATATGTAATGCTAAGAAGGCTATTTGTCCTGTTGAAAGATAGATGATTTGACTCTTTGTACGTTTGTACAAATAATTGGCAGATTAATACTGACATATGGAGAATTAAAATATAAATGAGTATGGGGTTCTGAGACTTTTGAGAACTGAGTTACTACTTTGGGGGCTGAATATTTAACATATTTCCCTTGCAAGAATTGAAGCTTTGGAAAGAGAAAAGAAAATCCTCATGCTTTTCCTGTTTGAATTCTTTGTTTCCTTTTCCAGAGATATGCAGTCGTATTACGTTTTTGTGAGCTCATGGATGACAAAAATGGAATCTATCTTATCAAAGGAGCAACGCATGAATAAGTTTGCTGAAGATCTTTCTAACCGCTGCAATGTCTTTATCCAGGTGTGCAGTCTTTTAATGTGGTGATGCAGCAAATGGTGCAGCAAACGGATGTTTTGGTGCAAGTTGTTGAACACAAAAAGAAATCACAGAAGTTCTGTGGTCATTGGTGTGTTATTTTACAATGTGGGAATTCTTCTAAAACTTTAAATGCCCAGTAGATAGTCTTTTAAATAAATCTGTAATAGGCTTTTCCATAAGGCATGTGGGGAAAGGGAATCTGACTAAATATTTAGTGGCTGAAATGTTGAGTTTTTTGCTTGATTTAGGAAATCAAGAAAGCTTTGTTTCCTCTGTAGTACAGGTTTTGGGTCTTTTTCTTTTTGAGTCAGTCATGAGGTACATAAGTTGGACTGAACCAGTGTCTAATTTACCAGTTTTATTTAGCACAGTACATACTTCCAGTAAAGGTTTTGTGTTGTTTCATTGTGCTTTGCCTAGTGATGGTACTTTGCAAGAATCTTACTACGTTCCGAGGCAGCTGGTTTTCTTTTGGCCTACTAACAGCATGTAGTCTTAATGTAAGATGCATCTTATTTCTGAATTTATTTTTTGCTAGTTTTTATATGTACCTATCTGCCTGACAGAAATCTGATAAGAATAAATGTGTGATAGAAGCAGCATGATCCTGAATCTTCCATATCTAAAGACAAACATGTACTAGGATGTGTGGGTTTTATATTTGAATTATTTGCACTGGACTTAAAATTTTGCTCTGTGGTGAATTGAGTTTCCTACATCACTTGCTGTATTTTCCTAGTCTCTTTTTTTTATTGTTACTACCTTTCCTTTGAAATAAGTTGAATAACGTTTTTGTCATGCTGTATGTAATCAACACTGTATTTAAAAGCTTAGTATACATTGATTTAGAAATGATTGCTTTTTTATTGTGGCATTGACTATTCTATTTAGAAAGTGTAGAACTGTGTGAATATTGTCACTGTATTTATTCCACAGAATCTGGAAGTTTTAGGTTGTTTTTATGATAGGCTGTTTTTTGGGGGGATGGGAGTTGTTTGGGTTGGTTTACATCAGGTCTGCAATTATTAGACCTTTGAGGCTGTGTGATTAATTAATTCACTGACCTATGTTTAATTTGAATGGCTCTAGAAGAGGTTAATGATCAGGTGATCTAATGACTTGTAGGCAGTTTCATAACATCTCCCTAATAAAAGGGTCTTGTTCAGCTTTGGGATCCCAGGCTTGCTTATTAAGTGGAGTGGTAGGTTCTCTAGTGTGAAGAGGCAGAGGTTAGCTCTCTATCATGTATGAAAGAAAACAGAGAGGACTTATTTGATTGATATGTTGTGAAAGTATTATCTTTTCTCCCCCCCTCCCATGCTTATTTTATTTTTAGGGCTTTCTTTATGCATACAGTCTTAGCACTATCGTTAAAACTACAATGAATCTCTACATGTCAATGCAAAAACCTATGACCAAAACCTCAGTGAAAGCTCTATGCAGACTTGTGGAACTTTTGAAGGTAGGTCACTGGATGGAAATTGTTTATTTCATGTAGGCCTTTACAAAGAATGTTGATCAAACATCACATATTAAAAAAACCACTGAGATGGGAAATGGTTTTGCATGGATGGCTTCTTGTTCAAGACTGGATTTGTTTAGAGAACAGGAGATTTGGGAGGCTAGAACTGATTTTCTGTAACTTCTAACAGTCTTCATTAGTTGGTCTCATAGAATGACTGAGGTTGGAAGGGACCTCCAGAGGTTGTCTGATCCAACCTCCCCCTGCTCCAGCCTCCCTGGGGAACCAACCTATGCCAGTGCTCGGTCACCACCCTCACAGTAAGAAAACGTTTCCAGATGTTCAGAGGGAACCTCCTGTGTTTCAGTTTGTGCCCGTTGCCTCTTGGCCTGTCACTGGGCACCTCTGAAAAGAGCCTGGCTCTGTCGTCTTTGTCGTACTTAGATACATTGGTAAGATTCGTCCCCAAGCCTTCTGTTCTCCAGAGTGAACAGTCTAAGCTCTCTCAGCCTTTCCTCATATGTGAGATGCTCCAGTTCCTTAATTATCTTCATGGCCCTCTGCTGGACTCTTGTATGTAGTCCGTGTTCATGTCTCTCTTGTACTGGGGAGCCCAGAACTGGACACGATACTTCAGGTGTGACCTTACCAGTGCTGAGAGGAGGAGAAGGAACTCCCTCAACCTACCAGCAAACTTCAGAAAGCAATGGTGAACAGAACTGGATTATTTAAAAAATAATAATATAAAAAACAAACAACAAAACTTTTATCAGTCCTGAAACTTTTTTAGGCTTCTGAATGGTTCGATTCTCTCGGTTTCTAAGGGTTAATTGGAACTGCTACTAACGGTATATTACAAAGTGGAAAGATTGCAGTGTGGATGAGTCAGCCAGCATAAAGCCAAATTCTGCAGGCAACAGTTTTGGTAACTACATGAACTATTGTGTTTTGGGATTGACTTTAGGCAATACAACACATGTTTTACCGAAGAAGTATGGTGGTGGCAGATTCCGTGACGCACATCGCTCAGCATCTGCAGTATCAGGCTCTTCACTCTATTTCTGTAGCCAAGGTAAGTAATCCAAGTTCTTATAATTAATCTTCCTATATAGTGTTTAAAAACATCTTAATTTTAAGTTGAAGTATTTTTCTTACTTTTGCAAAATCTGTAGTGTAGTGCTCTGCCATAATTGACAGATTTATAACTTTTCCAGCAGGTCAGAGCTTTGCCCTAGAAACTGTACAGCATAAGTGGTTATCTGGTTTTGGCCAAGAATGGTTCCTCTCTTCCTCTAAACTCTTGTTATCTTCTTGCAAGATCCTCTTGCATCTCTTGTCATATTCCTCTTATGTTCTTTTAGTTTTTATTTCTAGTGGTTTTCACAAACTGACCTTTTCTTACCTCTTTTCTGATGCATGTTCTTAAAACAATCTGTTATAGGTCTAAGCAAACAGGCTGTTATTTATTTAAATCTTTGTCTGCTTGGCGAAATAGCAGTGATTAATACATGGTGACTTACAGGAGTCTAATGCAGGCATAAATTCACTGTTTCACTGTGGAGTGAAATAGCTTCTGATGTAATACCTACATGTTTTATCTTTCTATAAATAACATCAGTTTACTGCACGTTTTCCTTATCAAATCTTGAATTTCTGAATTCAGGACAAACAGGAAAACGATATTTTAGTAAAACTGTTCTGATATATTAGTGATTGTTTTATTCTTTCATCGCATTCAGTAAAAGAATTACGAAGGTGATATGCTATTGATACCAGTGCAGCTATTGAGTTTTCCTTTAAAGTTTTCTTTTTAAGTATTTTTTTTATTATTTTATTTTGGCCACGCTGATGTAAATGGGTTACAATTTTAACAGTAGACTTTTGTATTTTGGAAGTTTGTTTGATATGTTTGAAATTTGACTGTAATCTCAATTTATGTATTTGTATACTGTCTGACTTGACTCATGGTCCTGCTGAGCTGCACATATTTCAAGTGTTTAGATAGGTAATACCGCTGAATTGACAGATCAAGTGAATCTGGATTTGATTAGCTCTGTTCACAAAACGTAATTTGTTTGCAGTAATGCCCAATTTGTGACAAGTCCATAAGCTTTAGAAAGAAGAGGTAAACTTGCTTTTGGGCTTAGGTAACTTTTCTCTGAATTTGTGTGTCTTTCTGTCATCAAGAAAAGAGTAATTTCTGATAAAAAGTACAGTGAGCAACGCCTGGATGTCCTGTCTGCTTTGGTGTTGGCTGAGAACACCCTCCACGGGCCAAGTACAAAACAGAGGCGACTAATTGTTTCCCTTGCACTGAGTGTGGGTACACAGATGGTAAGTGCCGTGATTGTTCCAGACCTTTACTTGTTTAGTCTAGTATCTTATAAAGAAATATAATCTTGTCATTTTTTTTATTTCTTTATTTTTCTATTGGCGCAGAAAACTTTTAAAGATGAAGAGCTCATTCCCCTCCAGTTAGTTCTGAAAAAACTAGACTTGATCAGTGAACTTACAGAGCGGTAAGCAGTGGCACATGTTATATAGAAGGCATTGTAGTGTCACTGGGGGAGCTGGATCTTCACTGTGTGAATTGCAAAATCTGGTAGCTGCATGCTGGTGCAGATTTTTGCATGTATTGTAGACCAGGGATGGACAGAAAGAATTTCAGAGCTAAGCCTGAAGCTTGCTAGTCTTTGAACAAAGTCATATTTTGCCTAACTGTTGCCAATTAGGTAATCCACTTCTCTGATTGTTTAGGAATTCTGTCACTTTATTGGATGACTTGGCTTTATGTTAAGCTAAAGTCTTCCTCTTAACCCAAAAGTCTGTTCGGAAGACCAGGCTATCAGTTCGCTTTTGACACCATGTTTTACTGCTGCTGCAGTTTTAGTGGGCACTCAATTTCCATAATGTTGGCCATCTGAAAGCCAGATGAATATCTGGATTCTGGCCATACTTCATGGAGAGAGACAAATGCCTTCAGTGGATGACTTGTGGGATAAATTCCTGGGATACTGTTGTACACAGGTTATGTCAGGAGAGGCCTGTTTCTCTTTTTGATTTACAGGAGAAACTTAGAATATATGTTTGACTTCTCAGCTACTAATTGCATGCAATAAGAAAATAGTTACTTAAAATTTTGCTATAATGTAAGGTTTAATTCTTTCAAAGACTGAGTAAACCTTTTGTTTATAAATAGCTCAGTGGAAAATAAGGAAAAAAAAAGTTCTTTATTCAAGAACTTTCTTTTGAAGGACAATGCATCTGGAATATTAAAGTAACCATGCAAAACTTAGGCTTGAAGCACACTTGTCTTTAGTTTCAACACACTAAAATACATACCACTGTGTTAGAGGAATGTCTTCTTCCAATTCTGTGTCTAATAAGTAATCTTGTGTTCTAGAGTTCGAGCACAATGTGACTGTTGTTTCTTATACTGGCATCGAGCAGTCTTTCCAATCTATTTAGATGATGTGTATGAAAATGCTGTTGATTCTGCTAGACTGCATGTAAGTAATAACGTTAGTAACTTAGTTTAACAAGCCACTGTAGTGGGACGGATTCAGAGGAGGAGAGGATAAAGCTTAGACTGAAACTCTTAAGGAAAAAGCTTAAAATAAAAAAAAAAAAACTGGCAAGAGTTATTACTGAGGCAGAAATTTCTTCCTAATCTGGAGGATATAAAAGCAGTCTTCTAAAACTAATTAAAATATATCTGTTAGATTGCTCTAAAAGTCTCAGGTTGCTGTTGTTAACTCTGGGTCTCTTGTCTGTCTCTTTGTTCCTCTCTTAATTCATTGTAATTTGAAATAAACACCTTTTGCACAACTTGAACATTAAAAATCTTTGTTCCTCATTGTGGTTACATATTTCTAAAACAAGCATCACTGTGTTCAGTGATGCTGTGTGGAATAGTTGTCCTGTAGCTTTTTCCACCTACCATCTCTACTCCCTTCTTTGAAGTATCAAGTGTTTGCTGCAGAAGTGAATCATGCTTTGGCATACTAATCCTGATAAAAATCAATCATCTCTTCCAGTACTGTGCACAGCATGGTCAGTTACAGCACTAAAATTATTACTAATTTCAGATGAAATAGCTAATTGACCTTCCAGTAAACGGATCAATGGCAACTAAATGCTTCAGATGAACACATCAAAGACAGGAAACTTCAGTAGGATTTCTGAAGTCTATTTTTAATAGAAGTGCGAAAACTAGTGATTTTGATTTGTTTGTTAGCTTGGAACACTATTTGAGATGCTGTTGACATGTCTGTCAGTCTGTTGGTTAAGCATATAGTTTCATTTTTCAGTATATGTTTAGTGCACTACGGGACTGCGTACCTGCTATGATGCATGCAAGACACTTGGAATCTTACGAGGTGCTTCTGGAATGCTATGACAAAGAAATCATGGAAGTGCTCAACGAGGTAATTTCTTGAGAATGGAAGTTAAAGTCAACACTATGCTTGGAATATCTTATAGGCCAACATCTATTGTATCAAACCTGATGTGGTCTATAAAAACAGCACAGAGACCTTTCAGATTGGTGTGAAGTATTTTAATAAATAAGAAAGTGTTCACTGAATATTTTTGTTATTTAAGACCTGTTGTTAATGGTGTCTTTGTTGGATGAGAGCATGAAAATACTGCACTGTAAATTACGTAAGTTGGCAAAACCTCAGTTACAGTTTTTACTATGCAGACAGAGGAGTGCTGCTTTTTTTTCTAACCACTCCCTTTGTGGGACTAGTTCAAAACCAAACATATTCTGTAGAAAATCAGGCCAAACTGCTTATTGCAAGGCTCTTCCTCACTGAGTTAGATCTTATTATCCAGATAGATAGTCCTAAGCCTAGTTCCTCTTAAGGTGAGAAGTGAGGCTACTTTAAGTATTCTTATTAAACTTAAGTTCTTATTTAAGTTTAACACAATTTAAACTCTTACATGGAAGTTTTAATCGTGTACAGAATGGCACTAAATGGCTAAACCTTTACCTTTTCTGACCTGTGCAGCTTTTTCTTGCTATTGTGTGCTAGAACAAGAACACAGGAATTAAATATTCTTCTGGTCTCCAAGTATTGATTCGCTTTGACTTGTGTGGCCTGCCAAAGCAAAGCTGTCTTCGCTAGTTTAATGAGTCTCTTATGTATCTCTGGAGAGATATGTTAGTTCTGCTAGCAGAGCATTGTAAGTGGACACTGAACGTGACCTTTTTTTTTAACTTCCCTGAATAGCACTTGCTGGACAAATTATGTAAAGAGATAGAAAAAGACCTGCGCTTATCAGTTCATACACATCTAAAGCTGGATGACAGAAACCCCTTCAGAGTTGGCATGAAGGATCTGGCTCACTTCTTCTTTCTGAACCCAATACGTTTTTTCAATCGATTCATTGACATAAGAGGTGAGGAGTTGTACATTTTATTGATTCTATTACTTGAATTTCAGTTACACTTTGGCTTAGTACATCTTTTCACTTCTTTCCACGTTTCCCTAACTAAATAGGTAGTAGTATTTCAGTTCATCCTTTTATGTGTTTACAGCTTATGTAACTCACTATTTGGATAAGACCTTCTACAACTTAACAACTGTAGCTCTTCATGACTGGGCCACCTACAGTGAAATGAGAAATCTAGCAACTCAACGCTATGGTTTAAGTATGACTGAAGCACATCTTCCTAGCCAGACTCTGGAACAGGTACAGTGCCCACAGGATATGAACATCATTTGTTCCGTTACACTGTGGTGCTAGTTAGCTATTCAAAAGGACTGAGTCGTTAAAACAAAAAGTACCCAAGATTAGAGAACTGTTTGGAAAAAGCGACATTTAATTTCTAGTTGACTTGTGAGGCAAGATCTTTTATCTGCCTTTGGAGATAACACTGGTATCAGTTAATTTCACGTTGGACTTGTGTCATTCATTTTTTTAACAAAAAATTTAATAAAATGAAATTTGGTATACAAAGTCAGAGAACGTTTTCTTGAAAATTAATTATCAGCAATTTGGCAAGCAATACACCTGGAATACAACTGTCATAAGTCTGGAAGGAGCCTAAGCAGACTCTTCTTAGCGATCATCAAGAGAAACACTTTCACAGGCTGGACATTGAGGACTTTGGGACATCCGTGGTTAGCTTAGTAGGAGAATGACTGAGAGCCTCCTAGAAACTGCTAAACGTGGTTACATACAGAGTAAAATTGTCGTTTCATTGAGTTTGTGGTGAAGGTATTCACTGTTAGAGGGTTGATACAAAAGAAATACAACTTGCATATTTCTGAAGATTTTTCTTTCAAGAGTTTTAGTATCATGGATGTTTTTGGCAGCTAGCTTTGTTCCCTCATTTGGATTAGCACATTGGTGAAAGATCTTGGAAATACAGCGTCCTTTTTTCTAATATTTGTGATGGCTGTGTCTTCCTAAGTTGAAAGAAGGCATAGAACTAAGAACTCTAGCTGCTTCTTGGTACAAAAGTGTTGTGGATTAGTTTCTATTTCTGGCTTTGGCTTCGTATTGGCAATAACTGGCCAGCACATTGTTATAAAGTATTGAATCATTTCACAACATTGATTTCATAACGTTTATTCTGGTACGAGCTTTACTTCAAAATGAAGACACTCCACACTCCAACTAGAGAGGCTGGGCAAAGCAGTATCAAAAAGCAGCTAGTTGCTTTTGTCTCTGTAGAAATCTGTGTCTCTATAGAAGTATCTAAGGCAAGATTCCAGTTTCTGGAATCGGGGAACAGCTATATCTCAACTTTATTTTTTTTCAATTGGAACTTGTGGAATAGACTGGAGGATTCCTTCCTTTCCAGGGAAGCTGCAAAAAACCAGGCAGAAGTATAAATGTTAAAATGTGAGCCAAGCTGCTTTTTTCTCCTCTAAGCATTGTCTTGCAGACACTGAACAAAAATTGCTAAGAGATTCTTCATTTTGCAAAGCAAAAACATTGCTTTTAAAACACTTCCAAGTAACTACAGAAGTAGTAGCATTTGTGCATCTTAATGTTTAAGCATGTCAGTAGTTCTTGAGAATTTTTATCATAATAATTCTCAATACATAATGCTGTTTCAGGGTCTGGATGTTTTGGAAATCATGAGAAATATTCATGTTTTTGTATCCCGCTACCTCTACAATCTGAATAATCAGGTAAGGTATATCCCATACTTTTTCTTGGATTTGGCTTTGATTTGAAGGGATTAAGAAATGCAGAGTGGTATATACATGTAAGAAAAACCTAAGCTGAACGTACATAATAACCAGCTGTAAAATAGCTATTGCTGCTCTAGAACATCATCTTTGGGGATGCTTTAGATAGATTTCAGAGAATGTTCTCTAAGCACGCTTTGAGTACGGCGTGCCAGCAGGATTGGTCTTTGTCAAATGTTCCAGTGAAGCTAGGAGAAGGCAGCAAGGGTAACTGACTGCTCTGTAAGGGCATACTAAGTACGTGATTTTTTTTTTTCAACTTGAAAAAAGGGTATCTGAAAATGAGTAGTTAGAATGAAAGAGCAAGGAATGACATGGAGAACATGTACAGGGAACAGCCCATTGTGGTTTCTCACAATGTGAGAACGAGGGCCTCACTACAAAAATGAGCTGCTTCATTAAAGATACAGAAGTACTTTTTCTCATAGCACATGATTCAGTAGTGGAACTCATTGCCATGGTATATATAGTGGGGCCAAAAGTACTAACAGGTGCCAAAATTTTAGACTAATTCATGTAGGTGTAATCTCAATAAATATGAGAGTTTGGGTACATCATTTGCCTTGGAATTGTTGAATCACTGCTTTGCAGAAATTGGAAGAACCTACCAGATAAAGCTGATTGTATGCATGCTGTATTTTATTGGTTCTTTCCCTAATCACCAGTGAGTAGCTGCTCTCAGAAATAGGATGTGGGCTACCTGGATTGATAATTTATCACAGAATCAGTTTTGGGTAACTAACTTTATTTCTCCCTCTCTGCCTCCCAGATCTTCATTGAAAGAACAAGTAATAACAAGCACTTGAACACTATCAATATCCGGCACATTGCTAATTCAATTCGAACTCATGGAACAGGAATCATGAACACAACAGTGAGTATCTTTTGCGCTATTGTTGGATATTTTTATTTTTTTTTTAGTAGTGCACAAAAGCCTCCAGACTCCTGCATCTCCTAATGGTTTATCTGTTTGTGCATTTTCAGTGATGTAATAATAATGTTATGTGTAAACATGAGGAAGAACTTCTTCCCAGTAAGGGTAACAGAACACTGGAACAGGCTGCCCAGAGAGGTTGTGGAGTCTCCTTCTCTGGAGATGTTCAAAACCCGCCTGGACGTGTTCTTGTGTGATCTGATCTAGGTGGTCCTGCTCTGGCTGGGGGATTGAACTAGATGATCCTTTGAGGTCCCTTCCAATCCCTGACATTCTGTGATTCTGTGTATATTAATAGAACAAATCAGTTCTTGGACATGACACAAATCAATATCACAGTCTCTTGGGAGTTATGCCACTTCCAGTTGTTACATAAAAGTTAATGAAGAGATATAAAAACTCATCAAAAGATACAAATGTTCTGGTGGGACTCTGAATTTCAGTAAAGATAAATAATCCTTAATCAAACCAGCATAGTAAAATGTTTAGATTTCTAAGCTGCCTGCATAAAATAGCATGCTCTAAGTTTCTCCTCACTGACACTTAGTAGACAAATGCTTTTGCTGCAGTTATGCAAATTTTGAAGAAATGCAGTGTTAATTTTTTAAGCTCCTCTTGCAATCATTAAGCTTAAACATCAGCTTTTCAATTTGTGAAATAAAAGCTACAGATCTCCGATAGTTTATTGGAAGACTGTGACTTCTTACAGCAGTGCTTTTAATGATGTCTATAGAGTAGGCGATCGTTTTAACCAGCAGAAGGCATTTACCTCTTCCTGAGGTAGATAAGGGCCCTTCCTGTGGCATGCCTACTGCAGCAGGAGTTCATCGTTGTGGTTCTCAGGTTTGGATGCAGTGCCAATGATATTCTCAGGCTGATGCTTTCCCATCTGCTGCACAGCTTCTTTCTACCTCTTTGCTGTTTTATTTTTCCCACTTTTCTGGCCCTATTGTGGGGGGGAGGGAAAGGAACTTACTGAAATATTGAACCAGCTCTCAAGTCATTACTTGAAAAGTGGAAATGATTAGAAAAATAAGGTTTCCATACTTTCTCGCACTGTTGGAAATAACTTCTCTTGTACTGTTCTTCTGAGAGAGATTTCTTCTTGTTACTGGAATAGTTAATCTTGGGGACTTCAGTTACTCAAAAAAAAGAAGATGCTGTTACTCGCATGATTTCTTGGTGATGTAGATTTATTCACTTTGGGTTGTGAGTGAAGTTGTTTATGCAGACATGAGAAGTAATTGAGATGTGTGGGGTAGAAGTGCATTCTGCTTTATAGGAGAGTGTTTTAGAAAACCTTGAGGAAGTAAAAAGGTATGTCAAGAGGTTATATAGATTCTACAACTTGACTGAGGAAGTTGAGTTTTTCTGCCCTTTTCAGTATGAAATGTTTGTATTGCTTCAAAAGGACAGTTACAAAATATTTCACAGATAAACTAATGGCTATGTAGGGCAAGTCATCAGACTGAAATAGCTGACTTGTTCCTTGATTCCTCTGCCATTCCTGGAAGAGAGTAGGCTTTCCAGTAGAAGGGTTTTCTTTATTCTTTTAAACCAGTGACATTTAAAAAGAGAAGTTGAGAATAACAAATTGAAGTAAACTGAGAACAAGGTTCCATTTTTGGAAGTTACATCATCATAAATACAAGTTACTCTGGAATCTACTGGAAATGGGTTGCTAGATACGCTTGTTACTTTGCCAACTTTCTTGATTTGACTGATTTTTTTTTTTTTTTTTTTTTTTTTTTTTCCTTCTAGGTAAACTTCACTTACCAATTTTTGAGGAAAAAGTTTTATATTTTTAGCCAGTTCATGTATGATGAACATATCAAATCCAGACTTATCAAAGATATCAGATTCTTCAGGGAAGTGAAGGATCAAAATGATCACAAGGTATAGTAATTTTTGAAGGATTGAGAGTAACTTTGGCTAAAAGTGCTACTTTCATGTTACTTGGCGTGGTTTAGGCCAATCCAGCAACTAAACTCCTCACAGCCGCTCACTCACCCGCCCCCACCCCTGGGGATGAGGAAGGGAATTAAAGGAGAAAAAGAGGAGACCCGTGGGTTGAGATAAGAACAATTTACTACTACTGCTACCAATATATATATACACAGATATGTACAATGATAAATATATATGAATGAGTGATGTACGGTGCAGTTGCTCACCACCCCTTGACTGAGGCCCGTCTCGTCTCAAACTAATGATCCCGAAACAGATAAATCCTGATACCGCAATCCTGGACGAGCGAGAGACCCGAAAATAGAGAGTGAGACAGAGAGAGCACTCTGAGAGTCCGAAAGTGAGAGTCCGGGAAGAGCAAAAGCCCCTCTTTCCGTCTGTCCCTCACTTTTATACTGGGCATGACGCTGCATGATATGGAATACCCATTGGCCAGTTTGGCCCTCAGTCCTAAGTCTAAGTACAAATCATAAGGAGAGTCGTGGACCCCTGTCCCGGCTGTGCTCCCCCCTACCCTGTTGTGCTCCTGCACACTGGCAAGAACACGGCAGCTGAAAACTCCTTGAGACCTCAGTGCCAGCTACAAACATCAGTGCGCTGTCAGCGTTCTTCTCAGAGCAAGTCTCAGACTACAACCAAAACACTGAGCAATTCTAGCTGCTAAAAAGAAGAACTAACACTGTCCCAGCTGAAACCACGACATTACTGAAGGTGTACCAAACCATAACATTCCTATTGTTTAAATGTGTATCTCCAGACAAAATGACAGCTTTTGTCCTAGCAAAATGCAATGTTACAGATGTCTGTATTCAGCATGGCTTTGTTTTATTCTGGCTGCTCTGTAAATATGACTTTGGCTAAAATAATTTTCTCAGTGACCTGAAAAAATGATTTGCTGGAGTCATGGTCTACTGGAGGTTCTGAACTTCTGTTCCAAACCATGCTTAACAGTTGTCAGTTTTGAATAATAAGATTATTCAAATTGAACCCAAAATGATGTGAATATGTAGCGCTTATTCCAGTATGTCAAGATTTGGGGATTAGGGTCTGATTTTTCTGTGCTGGAAAGTTGATTTCTCAAAAATGTGAGACACAATGTATTTAGTAAAATAGGCTGCCAGCTTCTTGTATGTCAAGTACTTACTTCTTTTAGGAATACTTTCTTGTTCACAGTAAGACTTCTGTTTCACTTTTCAGCTTGCAGAAATGACTTAGTCAAATCATTTTTGAAAATGAATGTAGATAGGCAGGTGTATAATTTATTAAAAAAAATGAAATTGCAAATAGAATTGTATTGACATGATGAAACATTTACCTACACTTAAAAAAAAATTAATTATTCTTACAAATTATTGTAATTTTTTTTTCTAGTATCCCTTTGAAAGAGCAGATAAGTTCAACCGCGGCATCAGAAAGCTTGGAATAACACCAGATGGCCAGAGCTATCTTGACCAGTTCAGACAACTCATAAGTCAAATTGGTACGAACTACTAACTAAGACAATGTTATAAATGTTAATAAATGAAAGAGATCATCTTAGTCTAGTAACTGAACTTTTAGCTCAGGTTAAAATTAGATTTAACTCTAGTCAGATAGAAAATACTTCACTTTTATCCCATGTTGAATAAATACTCTCATCTAATTACACAGGAATGACCCTTGCATGCCTTAAACTAAAATATAGCTACAGCTTGCATAGATGCCTGTTCCCTTTTAAGTTCATCTTTTCTTTGTGTTATGAGAGTGACTTTGAGTGTATTTCCCAGTACAAAAACCAATACTCTTAGGTTCATGTGTTTCAGAAAAAGACTGTGTATCCAGCTGCGCTAACGTTGAGTAATGCATGACATTTCAGTGGAGTTTTCAGCCAGTGATGCTGCAGATGTGCAGGACTGGTGTGAACTGACAAGTGTTTAATGTGTGCAGTGAAAAGAGTTTGTACATTTGGCCCGTATGCCATCACGAAAGTGAACACAGCCTTGCTGGATGATGCATTTGTGTTTCATTTCTCTACATAGACTTGATACCGGGGTTCAATGTAACTTTTTTTAACTTGTCTTTCAGAACAGTTTCTTTGCCAAAACTATACAGCAACATTAATGTACGTTTCAGAGCTTATAGGAGTTACGAAGAGAGAGAGAGTGTGTATATATTTAAATAATTGTAAATTACTTGCTTGTTTTTTCTTTTCTTTTTAAAGGCAATGCTATGGGTTATGTGCGAATGATAAGATCTGGTGGACTTCACTGCTGTAGTAGTGCAATTAGGTACTTCCACAAATATTTCATTTTTCTGTTTGCTCCTTCTCGTTCCTTTGCTTCTTATTCATCGTTCTTACCGATCCCCCATAAATTTTGATTAAAAATGTCAATTTTTGTGCCTTCATTGAAGTGGAATTATCAGAAACAGTGCTGGAATTCAGAACTGTACAATCATTGCCATAAAACACCAAAAATCAAACAAGTTCTATGGAAAAACACTGCAAAAGAGTTAATAGAATGTACATCTAAGTCATTTGTTGTCAATTAAAGTCAGTAATCCCTGATGTTAATCACTTGGAGAGGGTGCATTAAGGAAAAATGGTGCAAGCCTTGAGGAATGTTGAAAAAACATTTCTTTGATACTTCTTTCTGTATGGATGCTTGTGTTTATATAAGGTCATTAAAACATAGTGACTTTTACATGCAAAGAAATGGTTGGTTTTCTTGCAAATAATAGTAAACTTTGAGTTATCAAGTGCTAGAGAGACGAGATGGTATAATATAACTTTAAGTAGTTCAAGCCCAGAAGACTAAATTAACTAAATTATAAATTGTGTTTGATACTTCATTGAACGTAGACAGTTGAACATAATACTAACACACAGTAAGCTTTCAGGTTTGTTCCTGATCTGGAAGATATAGTTAACTTTGAAGAGCTGGTGAAAGAAGAAGGACTCTCGGAAGAAACACAAAAAGCAGCAAGGTACCCTAACATCATGTTTTTGAGGTCTGGGGTAGGGATGGGATGAGAGGATTGTAATTTTGAAGTAGTAAACACAGCTGTTATTTGCTTTTTTGTATGTGCATGTGTTAAAAGTGCAACTGATTTTGCACAAAAATATTTGCTACTCTTAAAAGCAGAGAAAATAGAAGCAGTTGTTTTAAAAATGCTGGATGCTAAATGACATTTAAGGAAGTGCGTATTGGACATGAAGAAAAGCCTCGTCACTGGAGAGGGGGTTCAATTACTCGAACAGGCTCCCCAGGGAAGTGGTCATGGCACCAAGTCTGTCAGAGTTCAAGGAGCATCTGGATGATGCTCTTAGTCGTATTGTTAGTTTTAGGTAGTCCTGCATGGAGCAGGGAGCTGGACTCGATCCTTAAGTGTCCGTTCCAACTTGAGACAGAATTGTGATTTGTACTAAGAGACTGTTAGAACCTAGTTTCTTGATAAAATCCTGTGGTTTTACATCACATGTCTGACATCTGCTTTTAGAATGTTCAGGGCCTTAGGAAAGTATCATAAATCTTTTTTGAGGAAATTAAATCAAGAAACATGATTCAAGGTGGCTGTAGAGGTAGGATGTAATCTTGGACACTCTGGTCCAAATACTGGATTGTAGATGCAGCCAAAGCCTGAAGAGAGGGTTGTTATTCTGAAGGGTAAGTAAGCAAGGAAACCTCTAGCAGAAACCAGGTAACGCACTGTTTATCCTTTGCAGGCAGTTGGACTCTGTTCTCAGTGACCTCACGCGTAACTTTGCAGAAGGAACGGAGTACTTCAAAATGCTTGTGGATGTATTTGCTCCTGAATTCCGCAGTCCAAAGAATATGCATTTGCGGAACTTCTATATAATCGTTCCCCCACTGGTTAGTATTTGCACTGTGTGTACTAGTACTTCAAAACATTTAGCAAATCTAGTTTGTGTTTAAGTACTTTGTATTAGGCTATTGATGATTATTATTATTATTCTGCTTTCTTCTCTGATTATGAGTGGGATTGCTTTGAGCGTGGCTGCTTTGATAGTTGTCCAAAGCCAAGTTTTTCTTTGTTTACGACAATTCATGTACTAGCACTCAAAAGGTGACTTTAAAAACAGCTTCTCCTGTTTGAATCAAATTTGGAGAAGCCAAGATGAAAAAGGAGCAATTGGAACAGCAAGGATGAAAAGGAGGTTAACCATGTTCTTCAGCTGTCTTGTGTGTGCGCTTTTTGCATCACATTAAGTATCTTTAGGCTCTTTTAGTGTCCTGTTCTAATGCAGTAAAATTGGGACCATCTCTTTTGCTAATGAGTTTTGTTTAGAAAGAGTCCAGTGGAATTGAGGTGATGCACACTTGCGTGCAGCATTCTGGGCATTTGGAAGGAGTTCAGTTTGAAGGCCTAAGTGATCTAAGCAGATTCATGTGTAACATTCCATTTTAGAAACTAATTTTGGAGTGTTGATGAGCTCATGTATGGAGAGGACATGTATGTCATGGTGATAGAAGCTGAGGGAAAGTAAAGGCTCATGACAAACACTTTTGTTCTTTTTCTTTTCCGTTTGTGGAGTTTTTTCTGATAAATACAGTTTCAGGAAAATACCATCCATTTTACTTCTAAAAAAGGCATTTCAGTGTTGTTAAATTTGAAAGTGTGTCATTAGTTTTCAAGACGTTGTTAATATACACGCATTTCCGTGTCTCGAGTAGTTCTTGCGTAGAAACACATACCCACTGCTCGATATTACTACCTGGATCTATTGTTCAACATCATCATAAATTAAAGACTCTTGAAATATTTTTACTGGCTTCTAAATAGGATAGAATCTGACAAGAACAGCGAGATGAAGATGTGTCTTTTGTTTTTTACTTACACATACGCAAATGTTTTCCAAAGCCTAACTTACTTTCTTCTCAAAAAATCTAGAAAAAAGTTAAGTTTTCATACAAAAATGCCTAATGATGGGAGACACTATTAGCGTAGTTTTAGGTGTGGAATTATATTCATAGGTAACAGCATGCATGTGAATACCTTTTAAAATTTGTAAGTCTCTCTTGATGATTCCAAGACAGTTTTTCACTCTTTCAGACCCTCAATTTTGTAGAACATTCAATCAGTTGTAAGGAGAAGTTGAACAAGAAGAACAAAAGTGGAGCAGCCTTCACTGATGATGGATTTGCCATGGGTAAGTTTTGGCATGCAGACTCGCCTTTGGGTCAGCCAACATAATGGATATTTGCAAGAAAAGTTTTGTTTATATTTTGTGTGTTCCGATAATTAAAAATTCCATAATTTAAATTTGTGTTGTCTTGGCTTCAGCACAATGGATTTGAGGGCTGTTTTTTTGTTCAGAATCTCCTAAGCATGGAATAGCTGAGTATGGGAGCAGACAGTTTTGTTTTATGTTGGTGCTCCTAAATTTCTTTCAAAGCTTGCAGAACTCAGCAGATGAGAAGGTATGCCAGTCTTTGGACAAGTTATGAGATTTTTCAAGGCCAGGTTGGATGAGGCTTTGGGCAACCTGGTGTAGTGGAGGGTTTCCCCGCCCATGGCAGGGGGTTTGGAACTAGATGATCTTTGAGGTCCCTTCCAACCCTAACCATTCAGTTTTTGAAAATCATAGAATCATAGAAGCTTGTTCTTTGTTATATTTTTTTTCCCCTGTAAGATTTAATTGTAAATTAATTACAATTTAAATTTTAATTGTGTGAGAATTATCAACTGATAATTAAAAATGCATTAAAGACACTCACAAAACGTTTTACAAATTACATGTTGACTTTGGTACGTGGTTTGTTAATGACTATAGGTGTGGCTTACATTCTGAAGCTTTTGGATCAGTACCGGGAGTTTGATTCTCTGCACTGGTTCCAGTCTGTTAGAGAGAAGTATGTGAAGGAAATAAGAGCAGTAGCTAAACAACAGAGTGTGCAGTCCACTAATCAAGATGAAAAACTGCTGCAAACTATGAACCTTACCCACAAGCGACTGGAAGTTTGTTTACAGGTATAGCATGGGTCTAGTCATCTGTTCTGTGCGGAGTTCTGCGCTTAACCATCACAATTCAGGTATCTGACAGAGCTTATCAAGAGCAAAAAACAGAGCATTGTCTACAGCAATAATGCAAAAAGAATATAGACTCGAGATGTATGATCAGAAGGGGATGTTGTAAGCGTGTAATATCTGAGTGAGTCAGGAATTTGTCGAAGTCTTTGTCCTATGGAGTTTGAAATCTAATGCAACTAAACCCTAAATGCTTTAAATGGCAGAGAATAACTTTTTGGTTAAATTTCTTATAACAAAGATTTTACATAACACTGTGAGCCCTCAGAGTTGCTTGGGTGTTAATTCTGGGTTGCCAAGTTGAATGATGCACCAGCTGTCAAGTAGAGGAAAGATGCATTTGAATTTTGAAGCACAGCAGTTCAGGTTGCATCTGGGGTGTAAATGCATGCGCACGCTCTCTCTCTGCCCCTGCCCCTTTCGCCTGGAGCAGGCTGTGGGACAGATCTGTAGTTGGCCACTTATAAATGGCCCGTGATTGCGTTCTGTAAAAGCACATCTCTTGCTGAAATAGGTGAAGCCCTGTAGGTCTTCATGACTCCCGCAGGCATGCGCTGTGTTTGGTCCTCTGCTGTTATGAAACCACATCACTGAAACTTGCTCAGAAACTGATCAAGCTTGTGGTCATTTAAATTATTGGCTTGCATGACGTTCCACGGGCAAGTTGCTCCAAATTCTCACTGTTGCTACAAACCTCATTTTCAGCCTCAGTGGATTAGTGCCGGATTTATTGCACTGGTGCTGCTTTGCTGAAATTACACTTCAATATTTTTGGCTGACATTTGCCTTGTAAAATGCATGTGAATAAGGTATGAATGGAGGAAGATTTTCAAAAGCATTTAAGTGATTTAGATATTGAAATCTAGTTGCCTTAGATGCTTCTGAAAAATCCCATTTATATCTGTCTACAAATTCATTCTTGTGATACACTGATGCTTCTCTTCTCTATCTTTTCCCTTAGGAATTTGAACTCCTTTATTTCTCACTAAGTAGTGCAAGAATTTTTTTCAGAGCAGATAAAACTGCAGCAGAAGAAAACCAGGAAAAGAAAGAAAAAGAAGGTGAGTGAATGCTATACCTAGAACAATTTTGCTCATGAGTGTGTGTGTTGTTAATAGGGAGAGTGCGCTTTTTTTTGTATTGCTTTCTTGCCAGTGGGTTGATTCAGAATCCCAGAAGGAGTTTTGTGGGGTCAGGGATGATTGAGAAGTCAAGAACAGCTCACAGAGGCCTTCTTTGGAATGGGTGAATTTCAAACTGGACTCCTGGAGGGAGAAAAAAACAACCAAACAAAAAGATCTGAAACCACAAAAAGCCAACCCAAAAAAATCTGGGACAGGGAGAATTGCATACTTGCAGTAATATTAAATCCAGTAACTTCAGTATCATGCGTACTCTCTCAATTACCAGTTTTGACAGTGACAGCCTTTTCTGCACAGCCTTAGCTGGTGTGAAATACACTGGTGGTTTTCATCTGTCGTTTAGCAGCTGTTTTTCAACTTACGTAGGCAGATGATGCAGATACTAAACGTGACTTTCATACGTTTATGATACGTTTTGGTCTACCATTGAGTTATAGTCAAGGGTAAGATCTTAATTTGTGGTATGGTCTCTTGACTAGGTGACATGGGTACTTTGCGTTTTATATTCGTGCTTATACATTATCCCTCATGAATTCTGGAAGATTCTCTTGGGTATGGGAAAATTCTTTTCAAAGAAATGAGAATGCTCCCAAGGATTAAGGTACAGAAGTGCAGTTCAGTCACAAGTTACTTAGAAACTCGGGTAGCAGTATATTAAAACCAGAATTGGTAAACAATCTGATAAATAATTTTCCACTCTAGTTCTGACAAAGACACAAGTGACCTGTGAGGTGACAGTCACTGAGCCAAAGATAAGTTTTCCTCTGTACTAGGAAAACAGTTTGCAAAGAGGGAAGGCTTTTAGCATGAATTTGTATTTGATCATGTTCAGTGAAGTTGCTTAAATAATTGTTCAGCTCCAAAATAACAACTACAAGCATCGTGATGAGTCAGAATAGACGTGTTACCCTGGCTTCTTTAGGAGAGCATTCTGTAGAACATTAGTTACTTAATTATGTTTTAGGTTAAATATACACTGTTGTGTTTCATGCTCAGTTCTCTGAAAAACATTGTTTTGTGGTAAGCAAAGTTTGAAATGCCTGACAGGGTGAAAAGCTTGGAACATGGGAGTATCTTTGCCTTCTACTGTGTTATCTGGACTTAGACTCTGCAAAATGCGTGAGCGCATATGTGTAATCTTTACACAAGTTCTACTGATTTGAAGAAACCTTTCACCCCACATACGGATTTCTTCACAGGGCCAGGACCCTCTTTGTGCTGTGAGGTCAGTTTGCAGATGCTGACCACTGTATACTGTATCAAGCATGTTATGATGCTTATCAACGTAATATATATGCTAAGACTTTGGTTTTACTACCTTGAATAAAATGTTAAACAGGACCCATGTCTGTGTTTTTTTTATTTTTGTAGAAGAATCTGTTAAAGCAAGCAACGGAGATCTTTCCAACTCTACGCCTGCAGATCCTGTTGTGAAATGATATGGCTGGTATGGGTGATTATTGCTTACTCAAATAATTCATGTTCTTGTCATTATCAGTAACAATCTGTAGGGGTAAAGGCTCTAGATTTGATTTACTTGCTCTGTTAAACACAAAAGAAAACATACAGTAGCATACTAGCATCTAGTGAGACTAGGTCTGTGTTTGTCTATATTTCCTGTAGAAACTCCTATTTTTCAGGAGTTTGTTATTTACAGCACTTAAATTGAAAATAACTACATAAAATTTTGACCTTGGAGGTAGTTATTTTAAAGTACAGATGTGAAGATCAAAAAAAATCTTACTAATTTTTAGATGCGTTCTTGCATCTCTAACATAGCATTTAAAAAAAGAAAAAAAACTCACAGGCCATTGGTCTAAGATGTGAACTGGTGCATCTCTTCAACCAGAAAAAAAAAAAACCAAACAAACCAAAAACCCAACAAAAAACAAAGAATCAAGATATTGTGCATATCTGGTGTCCAAAAAATAATTCAGACATGTTTTTATGCAGTCCTGTTGTATTTAATGCAGTCACAGATTACCCTGTCGGCGTAACAATGTACGTTGTGAATGTGTTAAAGCCATTACACAAAATGGAAATCCCTGTTCATGTTTTATTCCACAAACCTTTATTATTACTACTGACACAGTATTTGCACTATGGGAACTAGGATCCTGTCAGGCGTGTTTGTTCCCCTGCTGTTTCCTGCCCCCATATCAGAGAATGGGAAAACTCGAAAAGTTAACGTAATAAATCACTTCTCATTTCATACCGAAGGTCTGATTTGCATCCACAGAAGTAAGAAAATCCAGAGCCAAGCCAGAACCGCAATCAGCTCTTCCTCTGATGACCAGACACTGTGTGATGGGTGTCTGTAACTATTAAGTGATCTTACACTTCATGAATATGTTGTGCCTAATTAATTGCAAGTTTCAGCCTCAGTTCTGTATTTCCTAGCCTGTGTAGGTCTGTCGTACTGCCCGTGTTGCTCATAGTCTTACATGCCTGGTTGTTAACAATAACTGCACTGCGAGCCTCAGAAGCTGCTCAACACTGTGAGAACCCTGTATAAATATAAACATCTCTTAACGCCTGCAAGTAGAGGTTCTACATCGTGCAAGAGTTACTCCGATTCCGAACTTAAGTAAGTAGTTAGCTTAAAAGTAAGCAGCACTTCCATTGAAAGATACAGTTGTGTTTTAATCTCCCAGAACATAAAACACTTCTAGGTCTTACTAACTGGAATAAACTACTCTAGTCAGTCCAACTGAGAATTACTTTCTGAGCGTTTTTTTGACACTCTATTCTCAGACCATACCTGCCAGCTTCTTTCATCTCTTCTAATTACAAAAAAGCAGTGTTTTAATGGTTCCCATTGTTGCACCCACCCTTGGGTCACTGATTAAGACAATTCCTGACGTACTTCCGATTCGCCCTCTCCTGCCAGTGGCTTCAACATTCAGAAAGCGAGGGCAGATATTTTGTTGCAACTGCAAAGACCAGGCTGATACGAAAGTCCTTCTGTTGGTTCTGAAAACATGACACCGACTGTTTAAAAACGGAGTGTTTAAATCTGCTGGGCTCATTGAAGTTTTTACTTTTAATTCATTATAACTGCAGAGACTGCCCTAAAAAAATGCTGCATTACTTAATGTTTTTGCTTTTTTTATTTTGATACAGGTATTTTTTTTGTAATTTGTGTACGCTTTTTTTGACCAAATTATGCCCGCAATGTACACTAGGTAGCGCTGCTGAGATCAGCATCCTTGCTGCAGCTGCTGCTCATTTCCATACTGCTCCAAATGCAGAGTACATATTTCCATATTCCTGTCTCCTCTGAAGGTCATGCGAGTTCTTGGCTGGGAGTGGCCAAGCACGACATTTCCTTCTTCCACAGCAACTGCAGGATCACGTGTAGATGGTGTTCGTTTCCCCCCAGATGGAGTTGCTAGGTAGCTATGCACAGGCAAGGCATCGCCTGCGCTCCAGTAAAATCTGCACTTGTATTTTCCCTTTTCCCAGTTTTTTTGAAAGAAGTTATCTCAGATAGGTAATACTTTGCAGTTGAACATAAATTGAACTGTGCATTTTCTTAATATATGGTGGTTAACAAGTTCATGTGGTTCTGGTGATGGAAATTCTGCAGGAAAAACATAAGCCTATTTTTATAGAACCCTGATTAATCTGGGAGACCTGAATGTATACTGTATGTGGCAAAAATATATACGTACACACAAATATGTACAGTGATAATAGAGCTATTCTTGCTAATATGGGATTGTAGTTCATATTTCCTTCTTTTTGTCATGTTGCTGCATATTTGTGCAGAAAGCTCTTCTCATCTGAAATACACAAGATGGGTCCTAATCTGGATGTCACACTCTTCTGTATCAATGAGTCATGTTAAATCCTTTTTTCAGATCCTTGTGGGGTACAGAGGTGCAAAATTCTTGCTGTGGTGCTACTCTATTATTGCTTTTGCCCTCCTGTTCCGATTACAGTAACAAAGTGTACCCTAAGTGGTTGTCTGGAGATGAGACAACAGAGCTAAAACAAAAAAATCCCTCGAACTAGACCAAATGTGCTTACTCAAAATTCCCAGAGGTGATAAAAAGAAAGTGAGGATGATGAGTTTGCTGCAGGGACATAAACCAGATCTCTGTATTTTTTTTCCTTCAAGTCAGGGGCAGAACAGGCTGGAGGCCAGTCTCTCTCCCTGAGAAGGCCGGTGCCACCACTGCCCTTGTGCATTCAGTCCTGTGGCAAGGCTGTTGCATGGAGAAGTGGTAGCGGCAGCTCTCCCAGAGGTCTTGCAACCTGCTTCTAACATGGTGCTGTGCCCTTTCATGCCAGAAGCCACTGGGCTGCTGTGCCCTTCCTCCTAGAAGTGTGGTGGTGTGGGGGAGCAGAGCACAGCCCCACTTGCTTTCAGCCCCAAGGTCAAAAAGTGTTTGCATTGACCGGCCATAAGTGAATGAGGGCTGCAGCAGCACCTAACTGCTGTTTGCTTCACTGGGAAGTGAACTGCTGCTGCTGAAGGGCAGACTCTGGAGGGCCTCATGTGGTCTGTAATCAGAAGTAAATTTGAGTTTTCATCTGATGTCCATCAACAACAGCTGTTTTCAGCTTCTCAGGTACAAGGGACCAAATGTAACACTTAATGTTTCCTAACTCATTGTACAAAAGGGTATTTTGTTACCTCAGTCTTTGGTTTGTGAGTAGAGAACATTATGTACAGAAAACCGTGTTAATAAATGTAATTTTGACAACTTCATTCTTAAGTGTCTTCAGTTAATTTTTTTTTTATCAGAAAGCATCGACTTTTATTTATGAAGTTTTTGCATCAGTTACTAACAATTTTCTTCCATGGTTCTTTTAAACATTCAACAACCAGCTAAATTTAATCTATTCTGTGTCAAACACTTGCAAACTGGGATCTTTCAGACTCTGCAGCACAGATTCTGCTTACAGAAAATCTAGTTTCCTAGTAAGTGCCTGAGAAGAGTTAAATTAAATTAGAGGAATTTCAGCCATTTGTTTCTGTTATCTTGCTTATTATAAGCTATGCCACAGATTATGCCCCCCCCAGTAACTACTGTTTATTTTTGTTTCTTCTTGCAAAGTACAGTTTCTCATGTTTTCAGGTTAAACTGGAAGGGAAAAAAGCTAAACTTACTAGCCAAATACATAGTGTCTAATTTCAGGAAGGTACTATGAAACTACTCAATACATTGTAGACTTACAATCTAGCGTTTTATTGCTCAGTTTCTTAAAACCAAAGATTGCTGGTAGACTCTGCTGTTTTATGTCACCACAATGTTAAAAATACAAAGAATTCTTATTAAAAAAGTACTTACTTGTCCTACAATTATCCCTGGCAACTTAACTTTTAGGAAACCTAACCATAGAAAGACTGCGCGCAACTAACATGCCAGGTTTGTTGACCACTTCTGATGTTTGCATGTCAGTGGAACTTAGGATAATAAATGAAGGAGGTACACTGTGTGTCCGTTATTTAACTACAGAACGTGTGAGTGCAGTCCCCATGAAGGTAGAAGTAGGCACTTAGATTTGTTTTGTAAGCTTATTCTAGATGCAATATAAAAATAGATTATATTAATAGGAAAAATTTAGTGTTTAACAAATTGTTTTGTAAATAGGCGAGCACAAAAGATGGATCTTGTTACACTTAAACTAGACTAAAAATAACTTCATCTGAAATTAAAGTAAATAGTGCATTTTCAACCTTCATTCAGATGCACGTAATCATGCAAACTATGGAAACTGACTATGGCAGGAAATTCGAGGCCTGGTGTTGGTTAAAGGAGCTGACAGCTTACACCTGGCACTAACTGCAGTGGAGCTGTAGGCTGCTCACTGTGTAAAGCCAAAGAAGTGACTTCAACCCTTTGTGGCTGACAGCTGTGCTGTACCAACTGCCAGCAGCAAGGGGCTAATACTGAAACATTCCTGAAGATTGTCAGCTTCCCAGGCACACCTCTACACTACACATTCAAAACGCAAAAAGCCTCAAAGGCCAAGTCCTGCTGCTGTTCTGTTGTAAATCCAGAGGCGGCTCCACTAGCAGGAAGACAGAGGCTGGCCTTGCGTGTGCGCAGATGACTGAAAACCAGAGATCCTTGCAAAAAGACTCCCTGCTTTTCCTGCTCCCACACAGGCTGCAGGAAACGACACGCGGTTTTTATGCTTCCGATTCCTCCCCTTCATGTGTGGTTCCGTCCTCTTCTGACTGATCGTTGAGAAGCACAAACTTTCCGTCATTAGTTAGTGGCACAGATTTCATGAGCTGAGCTAATGCCTCTGGGTCCTGAAGGAAAACAAAAGCGTTCAGCAGGCTGCAGCAATCTGTCAGAGGAGCACGCAGTTTTCCCAGCACTTCTTGTTACGGTTTGGCAATATTTTTTTTTTAATAACAACCTTTAGTCCAAAGGTTTGAACGTGAATAATTCTGGCCTAAAGTTTTGAAACAAATAATCCCTTTTGGATCAGTAAAACCACCCCTTGGGTATTTAAAGGGGGGGGGGGGGAGGGGGAAGTCATTAATTTTGAGCCTTTATTTTGCTGTTCTTATCTGACATTGATAAAATTACTGAAAAACAAGGAGAAAAAGAACTATCTAAATAAATTATTTATTATACTTGTGCTTATTGCCTGTGGCTAAAAGCTCATTCCCCCAGCTTGTTCTGAAATCGTAGCAGCGAAAGGACACAGCAATATTAATGCATTAGTGTCACATCTTTATCTATATAAATTTATCTACCATGGCCTAGGTAACTTTGCCATTCATTTTAAGCGAGAAGACTTTGTGTGTTTTTCCTCCCTAAGGGAGGAATGAATATGAGTTTCCAAAAGTGAAACAGCAATGGGTGCAATTTATACTTCATCCAAAGGAGTTTGGTTTTTTTTTCCCCAAACTGCTCACAGCTTCCTTCCAAACGTGAGCAACTGGATTTGTATAGTTCTAAATTTGATTTAGGGTGACAAATTTTATCTTAAGTCAAGCTGCTGCGGAGTCAAACTAGTTTAGTTTTGTATGAACCACCCAGAGACTGTGTTAAATAACGTCTGCAAAACCTTGTCATTAGGGAGAGTGGCAGTTCTTTTTTCTCGCACGCACCAGCGGTACCTGGACAGTGCAAACAAAAGCAGAATACGATTTATCATAACACAGACGTTGGGAATGAAACAAACTTACCTTCTGTGCCTCAATGATTTCTTTTCCCAAGCTAATGGCGTAGCAAATCTAAAAAAAAAAAAAAAGAAAAAAAAATGCATGTAAAGCTCAGTTCTGGTTTTGTTTTGTTCCTTAACTGGGACTAAAACACAGAAGTGTCAATGCAAACTTATTCCTAAATACAGGTCTAAAAGCTGAGGGAGAACACCAATTCACCATGCTAAAGAAAAATAAAACTATCTTGGGTTCTGCTTCAAAGCTCACTGAGGCTGGTAAGTCTTTGTACTCAACTCAGTTTTATTCACCAAATTTTATTTCCAAACCTGGGGAATCTTTTCCAGTGCATGTAACATAGTTTTTTTAAGACAAAATTTCTCCAGCACATTCCTTATTTTTAACAGTCTGTTAAAATTATCACCCGGATCAGGCACCCAGTGGTGTTAACGCAGCATGGCTGTCTTCTCTTTGAAACCTTTAGAGGTACACATCTCAACGTAGCTGATATTCATTTCTGTTAGTGCTGGTGCTAGACACATCCCTTCCTCCTTGCTGTACGTGCTGCTGCACTATCTATAAATCCGGTCCTTTTTAGACATAAGCCATCCAAGGTTTGCATGTTAAGGCATGTTCTCCTGGCAAGGAATCGAGCTGCTCTTGCTTCTGTAGCACTGCTTCCCAGATGCATTCAGCCAGGAAGCCTAAGACCTGTTTTCTAAGTCAAGTATTTTACTGAATGTTATGCAAACCTTTTCCCCTTCTGTGTTGCTCTCAAAAACATATGCACTCATGGATTCTTCTCCCAGAATCTCACTGAGATGGACCACAAAGCCAATCAGTCGCCTGTTATCCTGATGAGCAGCAAACTGTGTCACAGTGGCGAGTTCAAACTGGAAAAGTATAATAAAGAATTTCATTTTTAAAAACCGTCATATGGTGAGCTTGGTCAAGAGCACAAGTTCATGTGCCTGAGCATTCAACGCTGTGGCAGAAAACCAGATTCAAAACAAAAGTCACTTACGCTGGTTCGTGTGACTTGGGTTTGAGGATCTATTAACCTGCGATTACGTGGAGGGAAAGAAAAGGAAAGTAAATTATTTTTGAGTGACTCATGGTAATTTCAAGGTGCTTTATAATGGTAAGGCGATGACTACAGCAATTTTACAGGTGAGGAAATTTTACAGGTGAAGAATCAAACGCTTTATCTGTGAGTTTATGTCGTTCGATGGCAAGATCCAACTCTAGACCCCGACTTCAGCCACCTGACATGTAGATCATAGGAGCTTTCTGAGTCACCACTTTATTAAGTGTCCTGAGCGTATCATGATACGCTAACATGGACACAAACGCACTCCAGCTACAGTGAATGTCTGGAATCAACACCTTCTACAGTGACAATACTGACAACAGGACAGCGATGGCTCTCTTCCTGTAACTACATGTAAGGAAAGAGAATCTTCCAATTCACTTTTTTGCATCTTTATCTTTGTGGGGCTTCCATAGCCCCACCACATCCTTTAAATTTTGGTAGGATGTTCTTATACCTTAGTCAGGAGGATCTACAGACACTACAGAGTAAGAAAAGAGACATTTTTACTAAGTAAAGTTAATCTCGGGATCTTGCTCCCTCAAAGAGTATATTTCTTGGAAAAACAAAACCAAAAATACTTTACTAATCACAAGTCGTATGAAGAGAACAGAACATTGAGAAGCTGAAGATTTTACAGTACCTCAAGTTCTTGCTGGTGACCATGAGATGGGATTCAGTCATACGGAATATGTTGTGGATGGCACGAGCAGCTAACACTTGTCTCATAGCTTCATAAATCACCTCACTTGTGTCATCTGACTGAACAGCCATAGATCCTAAAAACCGAACTATGAACATCTGCTGCAAGAGTGAATCTGGAAGACAAAAGGTGTGACTTCCTTCACTGTGCTACTTCAATTTTCCAGTACCTGAAGTGATCAATGAAATTATTTTTTTCGCTTTAGAAATTCAGCAGTAAACCTGTGGGTGGTGAGCGCGGGGATGGGGACTTCCTGCTATGAGCCAGGCAGTGCTCTGACCCAGTTTTAAACAGTGCTTGAACTAACAGTGAAGGGAGAAAAAAATAATTAAAAAATCACCGTTGCTTGGAAGCTTTAAAAGTGTAACTGGTCCTTTATGCCTTATTTGATTAGCTGGTAAAATCCACTTGCCTATCTTGTTAGAAAGTGCACATAAACTGTGATAAATTTATGATTGTGCACAAGCCTTGGCTTCCATCAAATTAACTCTTATCTTCAAACCTCATACATTCCTCCCTTCTTCTGTGTCCTTCTGACCTTCCGTGCAGCTGGTTCCAATAAGGTTTCCATTAAATCCTTCCTTGCTCATTGACTACCACCATAAGGCTCCTATATACAACTTGATAGCCATTATGCAACAGAGCCACGATCCGATCAGGCTCCCTTCATGGCTGGCGGTGAGCGAGGCAAAGCGGGACGAGTCCTGCTGAACGTGACCACTCAAAGGCCACAACAGCTGTGTCTGCACTGCAGAAGACACCACAAAGACCACTAAGCAATGTGGCAGCAGCATGTGCAAGCGAGAGCCTTCAAATCAGCAGGTTCTGCTTTGGTTCTGTGAGCGGTTTTCTGACAGGGGCTGTTGGTTCCCGACAGTGGATGTAAATGGCAGAGAGGAAGAGAAGCACAGCCAGGGGTCTCAGCCCTGCGCCGTGCTGGTAGAGGCAAGTCAGAACTGCTGACTTTTACTGGCACATCCCTGGGAGGAGGGAAAGGGCACAGCAATAAGAAACACTTCTGCTGAGACACGCTGCTGCTGCTGCTATCTTGGGCTTCCATGAGATTTAGATTGTGGATTTCAGAGTACACGTGGGTAAGAAATGGCTACAAAGCAGCCTCAGACTTGAGCAGAATTATAATACAGTCCCATCAAACCCTTTCTAGTCAACAGCTACTTTAAAAAAAGAAAAAAAAAAGAATGAAAGGAAAAACAAGCAAATCAAATCTTTTTGCCTTTAAATATTTGAAATAAACCTGATCTGGAATACAGCTTGGCCTGTCAAAGAAAAAGGTGCTTGTTTTCACATGCAGTGACGCTTAACTGGCTTCTGAAAGGTAATTACTTTCAACGGTGCTATGGCCTGTTACTGCTGCTCCATGGCATCAGGTGCTTTCATTACAAGACACTGGCTAGCTGACAGCTGAATTAGGCCTAAAATCATGACTAATTTTATCCAGAAAAACAAAGCACTGACCTTCCTCCTCATCTTTGCTGCTGTCTTCAGACTCCCCAAATGGGTTTGCACGCCTGTGAAACAAGAATAAGAACTCTTAATTGCAGATTCTGGTCACCACACACAAATGCTGTAATACCTCATTTTCTCCCCTGAAATCACTCTATGACAGTGACTGATCTCTATCTTTGGCCATACCTGCCACCTCTGTTCTGGTCCAGGAATTCTGTGGCAGGCAGTACGATATCAAATTGAATCGGTGTTCCAGGAGCAATGAGTTGTGCAGAGTCGTGAATACCAGCTGATTCATTGGGAATTATTTTATCATTTTCCATATTCTTTACATTCTGGCTAAAGTGAAAACGGGGAAAAAAAAAGTTTCAATCAATCAGTGACACCCTATCTTTGCTCCGGAAGGGAGACAAGAGTATTCAAAAACCCAACGTGAGAACTAGTATACATAAGCATAAATAAGAATATTTTTCTATTTACCTGTTACTGAGGACACTAATAAAATCTGTTTTATTTTTTATACCGAAAATTATTTAGGAACAAAGTAAACGTTGGTATCTTAAATCTGAATACAGAGCAACTCCTGAGCATGGGCAGACTTTCAGCAATAGGTTGCTGTTTGCCTCTCTGCCCTCTCGTGGCTGTATTACAGCCGCATTACCAGTTCAAACAGCACAGCCTGGACTGGTTTGTAAAGGCGTCAGTCGCAATCTTGGCGTCTTTTTCAGATCTTACTTGGCCACAGGCTTGTTACAACGTGACAGCTGAGAAGTGTTACGCACTGGGTCAGATTTCCTCCCGCACCTTTTCTCAAAGAGAATGAAACGCTAAGTTTCCCACAGCTGCAGAAATCGTAACTATACACATCACGACGTAAGGTACACCGGGTTTACTAGCAGCATCTTCCATTTCTAGGAAGTTTTCGGGTTGCATACAGATGTAAAAGTGACTTGGGAGATTAGTTGTCAATGAAACAGCTATTTCCTTTGCCCAGTGAAATCAACAGCAATGCTCTTTTATTTGTAATCAAAGTGAAACAGCAGTACTGTGAATAAAATCAGAAAGAAATCGACTGGCATTCCCTATGGCTATAGGGAATCTTTGGAACCTGTAAGCAATCATAATAATGGGAATCATAAATCATAATAAAGGCACTGGCTTCGGAGGCAGAAGACCCAGAAAAGGTTTGAATTTCTAGAAGTAAGTATCTGAGTCAGAATTTACAGTTTTCTGGCAAAACTTGCAGAGAAGTCTCCTCATGCTGAAATCAGTGTGACACAAACTTGCCTTATATTATTTATCACACTGCTTCTGAAAGCAGGATTTCAGTCCAGCACTGGGCTTGAAAGCCAACTCTGATGATGCAGTCTGAAGAATTCCCACTAGGCAAGATGCTACGATCATGTGGACAGAAATAAATGATACATAAAATATGTATTTTGAATGTAAGCGTATCCTAGAACATTATTAAGAATTTTTAAGGAGGGGAGCTTTATTGATTGACCTGAATGAGCACAAGAGAAAAACAGTAATTATTCTGACAGCAGTGTAAGGCATATTCCTGTGACAGACTGACAGGAACTGCTTGAGGTAACACGCAGGAATGTATTTACTTCAATGTATATTGGAGACTCTGCTGTATTATCCACGCTACGAGTCACTCCCTTACAGCAAAGCACTTATAAATAAAGCATTGTGTGTGTTTCCAAAGAAAGCAAAATCCCAATGGCAACTGCAAGGAGCTTCAAAGCTGTGATGTGGAGCAGTAAGCACTACCCTCAACACTTGGCATCAATTACACCTTTCAGCAGGAAACATCGGAAGTCGAGGAACTTGCTGGAACACACAGGCTTGTTAGGCCAGGGCCTAGACAGGGCTTTCTCCTGGGTGACTGCTGCCCTGTAAAAAGAAGATGACTGAGCACACAGTCCCTAGTCCGTGCAAGTGAGTATGTTACCTGGGGTGGTGAACTTCGTGTTTTTTCCCGAAACTCGTAATGGGAGTCACTGCTTGTAGGGCTGTCTGATTTAACTTGATTGCAGCTGCCTACGAAAACAAGAACGAACAGCTCTTTTACACACATACTTTACATTGCCATGTAAAGAACAACAGGAAAACAAGTTGGAAGGAACGAACTGAAAGACGGAAACAAGCTCCCACCTCTGGATTGTCAGTGAGATAGATCTGTCTGGAGATGTTGTTGATGGCACATATCCACTGGAAGGGAAAACTGAAATTAAACTCTTCAAGCGCACTTGTATATAAGAATAACAACATTAAGAAAATATTTTTACCTCCTCGTATTCTTTCTTGCTTTCTGCTTGAAGGGTTATACCCCTAAAACACAAACATAGCGTATCAGTGCAAACAGTGGACACCAGGCCTGTCTGACTCCAAGTCTTACAATAACTTCACCACGCTTTGTATCTATTAACCATCAAAGGAACAAAAATCATGACTAAGCTACAGCAAAAGGATACCACATGTGCTGTGCAGGCAGTTGTGGGGGAGGATGGGAAGGAATAAGCTTTTAATTTGGAAACACCCTTCTGGAAACCCAGAAAGGCTTACTACTATAGCAAGCATGTTTTACATGAAACAGCATCTGAAAGGGTAGGTGTGACTGGCTGTGCTCAAATAAAACCTGTCTCATACGCTTTGCCTGTAGGAGTAGTGATCTGAAAGCAGTATCTTCTGTCTTCGCAATCTACAGCCATAACAGAGCAGTTGTCCAGGTCCTGAATCAATCCTCCAGCTACTGCTCCCCTTGGCTGACACATCAAGTTGCCACCTTGAGTGAAGAAATACAGTCTTTCCCAAGTTGTAGTCACCAGACCTGTTTTACTAAAGAGAAGATGCAGTGATAAAGACTCATAAGTATTCAGAAATAACTCCAAACATACCTGAAACTGCAAACATACCCTGATGCTAATCTGAACTTTATGTTCAACCCTGGAATTTGTTTTATGATGAGTCTCTCAAGAAGTAAAAGCAGCACCTATTCCTAGCAGAGACTAATCCTTAAAGAAAACTGAAGAATTAAACTAATTCCTAACGTCCCAAGTTAAAAACATTCTCTGCAGTATCTCCTAGTTAAGGAATAAAAGGATTATTGGTACTGAGTAACCGACATGAAACACTATTAAGACGGATTTAAAAAAAAAGTATTTTCAATCTGAAAAGCAGCACGAACAATTTCAGCATAAAGAACCATTATGAAAAAAAGTATCTTCTGCAAGTAGTATCTGAGAGTCCATCTCCTCCCTAGTTATGGAGTCCTATTATATTGTAATCCAGCTCCTAGAATGCTACAAGAAATTAATAAATGTCCACTCAGAAAAAAAATATTACTAGTCAAATAAACTGATATTTAATCAATCATACAAACAAGGTTACTATAAGCCACCAATATACACAGCTCTTGTGGAAGCTGATGGAAGATTTTATTTGGAAAATCTGCAGAGGTAACTCTACGTATGGCATATACTCAAAGTTATGCACTTGCATTGTTCATAAAGCTTTTATTTATTTATGTAAAGGAGGTTGTTTAAGAAAACATGTATTAACTATAAAATATAGCTGTTTATTTTTGTAAACACTATGTTTTCATTAGCCTTAAGAATTGGCAACAATCTGAATCCAGCTTCATCAGTTTCTAATTTTTAGACACTGGAATGCAGGAAATCATCCCTGTAGGTGAATTCAACTAGAAGCAAACTTCTGGTTTCAGGAAAACAGTCTGAAATGGTTTAAGCTTCTAAACCACATTTCCAAAGATGAGAGAGATACTTAGGAGCTGAAGGGTACAGCTACCACTGATGCAGGAGCCTCAAACATCATTAGCTGAGGAGTCTTTACAACCTTAAAAAAAAAAAAAAAAGTAGCAACAAGTCAGCAATTAAAGAAACCAGAGGGTAGTAACCGTCTTCTTACTTTCTAAGATTAAGGTAGCCAGCCTTCTGGATGAGATTTCTATTGATAGCAGGTGAAGTTACATCAGAATCTGGAGTGTAAACAGATTCATTAACTGCAATTAAGTCCTGCTGGGATACCCTCATTTTTTCAGCTTCAGCATCCAGCTCTCCCTGTATGCTGGAAAAAAAGTCAACACAACAAGAAACGCAAAGTCATCATCAGTCAATTTATACCAGAATACAGCTAACATCTGTAACCCAAAATGAACAAAAAAAAACCCCAGTTGAGATTATATCGGAGAGCAGTGCAAAGAAAGTCTACTTCTAGAATAGGAAATACAATGAAAGACTACATGTTCAAGGCTTTCTCTAAGGACTAGATAAATCAGTGCAGTTAGGAAAGAATGGAAGGAAGAGTCATAAAATAGCAAACTGCTCCCAGAAAGTGTCATCTGAGCCTAAAGAGACAGGATGCATATGCTCTTAAGGTATTTACAATGGTTTAAGGAAAACATGGCTATCTTTGGCAGGCTAGCGGCAAAACCACAGCTAGGACTTTCCCTTGCTCTCTATTTTGAAAGCCCAGCTTGAAGATGTTACTCTCGATATGTCTCATACAGTAGCTACACATGGTTGGACTACTGAGCTCAAAGGGTTGTAATCAGTGAGACGAAGCCCAGCTGGTACCAGCTATTAGTGATGTTCCTCATGGATCAATACGAGGCTCACAGGTTTACAGTCTTTAATAAGAGCTGGACAAGCCATAGGAGCAGATGACACCAAACTGGGAAGACTGTCAGATCTGGTAGAGTGGAGGGCTGCTGTTCAGAGGGACTTTGACATGTTATAGAAACAAGCAGACAGGAATCTCATGAAGTTCAGCAAAGACAAAGACAAAAGTCCTGCCTGAGACGGAATAACCCCATGCAACTGTAAAGGATGAGAGGCATCTGGATAGAAAGCAACTTTCAGCAAAAGACCTGGGAGTCCTAGGGGACAAGTTGTACATGAGCCAGCACCATGCCCTCGTGGCAAAAACCACAGTCACATCCCAGGCTGCATGAGCAAGAGTACAGCCAGCAGGTCAAAGGAGCTAATCACTGCCATCTGTTCAGCACTTGAGAGGCTCCAAAGCAGTAGTGTGTCTAGGTTTGGTGCCCCAGCACACAAAAACACAACCAAATTAGACAAAGTCAAGTGAAGAGCCACTAAGATGGCTAGGAGGCCAGAACACCTGACACAAGGCTGAAAAACAATTCTTGCAGCTTCTTCTCATGAAATGAAGGCTCAGCAGGAGAATCTCACTGCTAGCTTAACTACCTGATGGGAGAGTATAGAGCAGATGGAGCTAGACCCTGCCTGGAGGTGTGCAGTGACAGAAGAAGAGACAGTGGACACAAGCTGTAACCAGATTCTGCGTGTGCCAGGCATGAGATACAGATGCTCAAGATTTGTCTGGACACAGTGCTGAGCTCTCAGCTCTAGCTGACCCTGCTCTCAGCAGGAGAGTGGACTAGATGACCTCTCAAGGTCCATACTGCAGGAGCTGTTCTTTGGGTTTCAGAGAAACAATACTAGCAAATATTTGATTTCTTTATTAACTTCTCCAAACCTGAGAATTTATTAACTGTACCCAGGCTTCTAGGAAAACTCATAGGGTGGGAACATAAGAATACTTGTCATTGCGTACCTTAGAAAGTCATTAATACCTGCACCTAGGCAATAAGGAACTTTCTCCCTATTTCCTGCCCAAGTGGTTAAACCTTTGGGAGAACATGAGCACGTAACACAGGCTTTACGGACCAGAGATCCAGGTAGTCTACTAACCTGTCTCTGACAGTGGCAAAAAGCCTGTGGAAAAGTACAAGGCAAGTACATATGATTCTTCTCCCGTTCTCCTCCCCAGTCTTTTGTAGAAGTTGGTCATATCCTGTTAACTGTTGAAGTAATCTAGAGACACAGTGCTACATTTAAGTCAGCACAAGCACTATCTGACTGGCCAGACGAAGAGTCACTCTTGCATCATGATGTTGGTGTATTTCATGTTGGCTTATTTCCAGCTTTTCCACATCTTTAGAAAGCTGAGACTTCCACATCACCTCCAAAATGAGACCAGCTGTGTGCATCTTACCACCTAGCCAAGTCATGAGTGGCTGAGTTATAAAGGCTGGTTAATATCATCAGATCTGAATTAAATTAGACCATATTTTGCAAGCTAGTGCCTTTCAACATCATCACTGTATGTCAGAATAAGATTTAAATTCCATTTTGAAATAAAATCGAACACTGCTGTCAGTTTTTACATAAGAGCTACTTTATGAACCTTTTGATCACTCATTTTTGTTGCACCACAAATTGCTTCCAACAAAACTACCCTGGCATATTCATGGTTCCCAAGACTGGATTCCTCTTCCTAAGGCATGTTTCTCCTCTCTTCAAGGTAGAAATGAGAGAACACCTGACAATTCTGAAGTTGAATGCCTTTGTAGCAATTAGCAGACCAATTGGTTACTGAGAATATTTTAGTCATCTGTCTTCTCTTATGTGTTTTTACAGATAGCAATATTCATCTTATAAATTGAAATATTTTTAAATATGAAGAGTCAGTTTCACAATGAGCTTAAAGAGGTGCATGCTGAAATTCTGTGGCTGCACAATGGGTCTCATCGGCTTGTTGTTCCAAGAAAACAAATCTGACAAATAGAAAGCTTTTAGCTTGATTAGCAAGCAGATCTGACTCACTGAGGCCTTGTGATCCCCAGCAATAAAGAAGGAAAGGAGTGGGCAGCACGTTTTTCAGTGGCTGTGTAATCTTAAGTCATGAAACCATGTCCTGTGCCAGTAATTGCTAAGCTGCACAGTGTCATTCAGAATTTTGCAAGCTTCTCTGCTGGTGTTTCCACAGACATCACACTCCTGCAGTAGTTGCATTTGAGTTGTACCTTCAAGCTTTGCTGTATGACAGACTTGAAACACAAAAACCAGACTCAGCAAACCAACTAAGCAACCTATTTTTGCTTCCATTTACTACTGTGTACTATCCAGAATTCAAATCCATCAGACTTCAGAAAAAAAGGGCTTATTCTACGGCGAGGATCCTCAACTGTACCTATAAGACACAATCGATGTGCTCTAGCCTTACCAAATAAAGGGCACTGTTTCAAGGGAGTTTAAAATCTGTTCTCCAGTCTGTACAAACGCTATGTAGACTGTGGAGGGATTTATTTCAGATTTGAGTGTGAAAAGATATATAAATAAGTATAGAGGTACAGGAAGTAAAGAATCTTTTAGTGAAAGAATCTACTGTACAAGGAGATTACTTGTAACACTGTTCTCAAATTAACATGTATTATTTAAAATGCCACCAGAGTCAGAATAAGTAATGATTTGGATACAGTCCAATATGAAATGTATGAAGCAATAAAGTGAAGGACTCAGTTTAGCGTTCCAGCTAACTTAAAATAAGTGATTAATGCTATCTCTAATATGATTACATTCTAAATGTAAAGTTTATGTTTACAGGGACTTAATTATAAAGAGAATGTCAGTCTTCACTATGGGGGGGCGGGGAGAGAAAAAATAATCACAAAGTTAAGAGCACAAAAGTGAGGCCGTTTATTGAAATAAGGACTTAGCCAAAGCAGGTTGAACTCAGTAGACCGATACAGCCTGTACTGGATGCAATGAATATGTTCTCTAGGGCAAGAAGTTTTGTTTGCTTGTGTAGTTACAGCATCAAACACTACAGGCCTTAAATCTTTATCTGGGAGGTTAATGGGTTATTGGTGCAGTACTATTACAGAAGACCCAGCAAGTATAAATACCTCTAATTCAGAATGCACTTTAGCTCTATTATATTAATTCTGTTAACCAATTTCAAGCGCAGATTCCATGCTTTGTGTCCATGAAGGGACACCAGGATGTACGAAAGCATGCAAACACTTTACAGTATATAGTTCCTGGCTACACTGTAAAAAATACTCTCTGCAGTGCACTGACAGCATTTTCCTTTACATGTACAAACATACCTCCTTTCCACCTGCTGCTTTAACAAAATATGCCCAACGACACAATGCAAGTATGGAAAGACTCTCATGAGAAAGAAACAAAGTTCCTCTCTGTCATGTGCTGAAGGTTACAGTGCTAAAGTACCATGTTACCTTTGAACCATGTCTGAAACAGATGACAAAAAGCTGTCCATTCTTTTGGAAAACATCTCTGCTCCTTTCTTAAAAAAGTTGATCTGAAAAATAAAAAAACAAAACAACAGACATTGGAAGTTTTCTTGGCTTTGGCAGACAAGTAACAGATTGTGGGGACTGTGTTAACAGTGATCCCATTACGACTGACACTTTTGGCTGGCCATCAAACACATGGTCAAAACAGCTGTGTTGCCTTTCTTTGTATTTCTTACTTTTGCAACTTTCCACCCTTTCACACACACATAAGCTATTGGCTTCTGACAGGTGAACTTGCTAAATGACTGAAATAAGGGAAGAGGCAGCCTTCTCCCATACTAGCACTGTGCAGAATTGGGTCTAGTGGTGTTACGAGCCACTGCATGCAATGCCACCATATCAAAAGGAATGGGACACAAATCATCCATTAGATTTTGTAGTCCAGCCTGGACTACCAACTCCAACCTGGAAATTTTTAAACTGCTATAGAAAAGTCAGGCAGGCAAGTCATGAAGCGTAGCAGAAGCCTCCAGGACAACCAGTTACATCAACTACAGATTTACCATGGATTTTGTTCTACTGAAGGAACTAAAAAAAGTTACTAAGGCCAAAGTGCACATTTTGTGACAGAAGATGAATCCACTTAGCTGGCAGGGTTCTGCAGGCATGCAACATCACCAGAGCACTCAGTATAGGCTTGAGCTTGGACTACCTGCTGTGGGACGCGCAGTCATCATAAGACCTACTGGCAACTGTGTGAAACATGGACATGGCTAGAACATATGTGCAATAATTTAGCTTTAAAAAAAAAAATAAAGTCAGCAAACTACTCTGGAAAGACATGCAAAAGCAAATTCTTGGCTGTTAAGCAATTTATTAGCTATTTCACCCAATCTTACTTGTGATTCCACTCCTTTTCCCTAACCTTGGGATGTGGGATTCCTCTTCTGCAGCCATGTTATTGACCACACACTCCCTTTACAGACAAAGGAGAGAAAGCGAGCTCTCTTAAGAACGATTCACCTATTCCATTTCAGAAGCCTACTTCAGGAGGGAAGAGCTCCACATTCCTCTGATGATAACGAGAGATTGACACGCCTAGCTTAGATGTTGATGTAAGTCTTCAGTCAGACAAACCCCGTACTAGCCACTGCTTCTTCCAAAAATTCCTTATGGCCTGCTCATTTATTCGATGTGAAATATAAGACACATGTTTTGAGTAATTAATAAAGAAAATCTATACTTGGGCTGAAGGGCACTTCACAGTATTTAAGCATCAATATCAACTGGCTTTTGGCTACTCAGTCATTCCCATGACAACCTAAGACTTTCTTGTATAAAGCACTGAGATACGGCAGTTTTGCCAAATAAAATACAGGGAAAGAAAGCTCTGTTTGGCTTCCAGTACGGGAAACCAATACAGTTCTTTCACTCAGTATAATTACAGCACAGAAGCAGTATAAACTCCCATGGTGGGGAAGGTGACTGAATTCTCATTTATTATCTATTTTATATGGGGCACATGATCTGTGAAAGACACGGGACAACAGAGGTGCTGATCCACACTACAGTCTCAAACAGATCACTGCATCCGTTTTTCCTGATTTCACAGCCTAATTCTCATTTTTCCAATGCTTTTTTCCATCAGTGTTGAAGCACGACAGACCCTCAAAATGGGTGGTAATGAGAATCAAGTGCTGTGAAAATACTAGCTTCTTGACCCTCCTGACATCCTGGAGGGTCTGATTATTAGTATTACTACCGTATTTTATGGACTTGAGAAATGTTCTGTCAAATTGCTGGCAGAATAAAGATTAAAAAAAGGATCTGCCAGCCTTACGCTCTACCCACTCTACTGTTCTGTCCTCACAGTTCTCCAGTGCATGCTCTGTTCCCTATCATGTACACTCCTCATCAGTATGCTGAACATTATGTGCCAGGAAGGGAACTGCTACGTTGGAGAGTTTGTGCAGACAGAGTAAACAGTGGAAGTAAATGCTGCTGCACTGATAGCTTAGCTGTGAAAAAATTAATCCCAGGCTGATTTTTGCATATAATGTATTGGATTTCTTTTCATCAGTGTCCTTCCTGAATATCTAAACATTCAACTATCTGCCATGAACAAAATCAGTTGTTAGAATCTAGGCATGCTGAATAAAAGTTTTTCCCCC
Source organism: Tauraco erythrolophus (assembly GCF_009769465.1). NCBI lineage: Eukaryota > Metazoa > Chordata > Aves > Musophagiformes > Musophagidae > Tauraco > Tauraco erythrolophus. The sequence goes on along the minus strand of NC_141468.1, from coordinate 63,767,283 downwards.
TTGTTATCCTTTGTCAGTTCTCAAAAAAAAACCACCCAGAGCTACAATGTTTTACTTTTCCTAGGGACGTACCTATGTGATATATACACTTTACTGTCCATACCTGTCCTCGTGTATATCCTAGCATAGGTTCCATCATTGCCACTCTCTTCCTGTACTGCAGAGCATTCAGGGCACAATAATATTGCAGAGATGAAAGGTGCTGCTTTCTTCTTGCATTTGCCACTTCCTTTGCCACTTCTGCCTTAATCTGAATAAAAATTGATAGAGGTTGACAAAGTGTTCCTGTGCATATGGATATATTTACTAATTATTTTAAAGTTATCTTTAAACAACTCTCGTTACAGAACTTCTACACATTAAAATGAAGGAAGAGAAACTAAGAAAGCAAATCCAAACCCCAAAGCAAGCACTTTAAGCCCTTCTCTGACAAGATACTTAAGCATTGGGGAGCCCCTGTGTCTATCAACTATGTAACTACCACAACTAACATTCTGGATCTGATCTCAGTGCAAGAAACTTGCAGCTTAGATCACAATACAAGTCTGCAAGTGCAGAATTCAGAAATGAATAATTCACAATATGCTATATCACTTCCCGTTCTGTAATGCATTTCCTTTAAAGGACTATCCTGTAGAACTGATGCGCTCTCAGGACAGAGCAAATCACACATTTTTTTGGCATACAGGGATACATTTTGGAATAGTGGTCCAGTGGGAAAAGAAGAAGAAATGTTAAAAAATCCCACCAACCGAGTTATGTGTAGTGTAAGTGGAATGACAATCCATATAGAGAAATTCAGCAGGAAAGTAGATGTGAAAAAATGTAATGCTTTATAAATGGCAGACACAAGGCTTCATGACAGTTCACAATGAATTGTACCCAGTGATACAGAATCATCACATGGGCTGTAAAACAGTAGGCCTATACATATCTATTTATAGCCATTTGGATTGCCTCTGTCTGAAGAGCTCCCCTGGATCTGAAGGGCTGTAGTTCAAGACAATACCCGATCACTTGCCTAACTTGGAGAAAACAGGTATAGCTTTGCTGAATTGATGTTTAAAAGCTTTGTGTCTGCTTGGAAACAAAATCACAGCTATTGATTTTGAGCTATTGTGAATTTAACTGATGAACTCTCCAAAGTTCATAAGTGAACAATGATGCAGACAGAACAGCTGATGAAAACTTTTCCTTTTCCCTTTCACGTTCGTTACCTTTTCATTTTCTTTCCTTTTCGGTAACCTGCTATACTTTGCCATGGACACGTCATGTTCTGTAGACAAGGAATATTATTTTTTTTTAGAAATGTGATGTGTGTGTGCACAGATTAAAAACGTCTTCTATGATGTAACAGGTGCACACACTAGAAACAAACAAAACAGGGAAACATACCATTGCTAGCAAGGCCAAAAAGATCCTTCAACGTGCTTACTTCTGGAAAAGAGAAATCAAACATTCAAAGTAAAAACAGCTGTAAAAACTTTGTTCAACTGAGACTATCTATGGCACAAACGTTGCCTAAGTCACTCCAATCCTTTCAAAGCAGAGATGCCTAAGTTGTGCCCATCTTGAAAATGATAAACCAGATCAGCTGCTAGAGAAATGAACAGGCAAATAGCAAATTAAGAGTCAAGTGAGTTTACTTGATTGAGCAAGTTATCACTATGAATAAGATTCCTATCTGCCAGTGTAATTTACCCAAAGAAGCACCATTTCAGTACGCTTGTTATCATAAAAGGCCCACCACTATCATAAAAGATCAGCAGTTCTGATACGGAGAAATCTAAGCCCCAGAGACATATGAACTAAGACCCTTTCCTGTATGCCAATCTTCACCAACGTGGAACAGCTTTTGCTAAGTTTCTCTGTGCAAATAAATACATATGTAACACATCTGGCTGCTGGCTACAATGCTTACATAACAAACACTGGCCACCAGTTTTGGATACAGGGAGAAGGAAGAGAAACTAAACAGGCGACTTAACTTTCACAAGTGTTGGGCACAAGCTGCTCTCAATGTCCGTGCCCAAGTATGCTGCAACTGGCAAAACCCTTCTCAAAAAGTTACAGAGAAAGCACATTCGTAAGAACTGACATTACGCAACTGTGAAAAGAGTAAGGAGAAATTGTAGGATGTCATCATGGTCTCTGATTATTTGTAACAACCTACTCACTAATCAGCTTCACACCACCTTTTTCTCCCCAGAACATTTCCTCATGACACCGATGCAGAAAGACAGAAACTCTTCCCAGGTGTGACTAACTAGTACCTGGAGGTTTCTACAGTTTTCAATACATAGACATAACAAGATCAAAAGTAAAAACAAGTACACAGTTCATCTTCCTTCTTTAATCCTATGATGAAATTTCAATATGGCCAGCTCTCTACTAAAAATGCTGTTCTACAGACTGTGTCAGAGAACAATGGAGGTGGTGATGAATGGCTGAACAGAACAAAAAAGATTTTTACATCCAGGGAAGCTAGGGAAACTCACTATTTTTCATGAAGCAGCTGAGGCTGTGGTTGCAGGCTTCACTTGCTTTTTTTTTTTATGTCTTCTTTTATGAACCAGGGGGCAGAATCCATAAACACAGTAGCAGAATCACTGTATTAGTGAAGCCACATCAAAGAGGTGGGAAAGTGTTTATAGAACCAAGATCTTACCATGCTTTATATTTATATAGACATTATATTATAAACAAGATATCCACGAATACAGACACCTTGATGTTGTCACAATTTCAAATGAGATGCTATGCTATAAGGAACCTAAACCAGTCATTATTTTGCTGTAGTTGTTTTGTCTCCCATGAAAATGATGTCTTTAAAAAGTACATAAACAGGACTGAGATTAGTGAGATGAAAAGTGGGTTTAAAAAAAAAAGAAAAAAAGAAAACATTGCAGTAAAACCTCATGTTTCTGTTGCATGAGTAGGTTAGAGTGTCCTTGACCTTGAATACAAACTTGTTTCTTTTGAAATTACACCAAATGTTTGCATTATTGCTTTGCCGTTTAAGTAATGAATTTCTAAGTTTGTGCAATCGGGTTAGTTGGAACTACCCTTGGATAGCAAGGCTTTAAAGAGGATTGATTGCCCCATCCCTGGAAGTGTTCAAGGCCAGGGTGGATGAGGCTTTGAGCAACCTGATCTAGTGGAAGGTGTCCCTGCCCATGGCAGGGGAGTTGGAACTAGATGATCTTTGAGGTCCCTTCCAACCCTAACCATTCTATGACCATTCTATGATTCCTTACAAGAGAGGGAATATACTATATTCCAAAGTTAAAAAAACATTCTTTCTTGTGCTTTTCAAACAAACCTGAACTTCCAAAGCAGCATAAATACAGTTTGCAAGCCAGATTCACTGCTAGATTTCCCTTTTTTTAGGCAATTATATCAACAAAGTCAGTGAATTTACACTAGTGTAAAAGCAGAGTGACCTAGCAAAGAACAAAGCTGTGTATTTTCAAACTCGCACCACATGGTGCATGAAGTGTTCTGTGGTGACCTTGCACTGCCTATGTCTAAGGAAAAGCACACACCTGTCAATGAAACTCTGTAGCAGAAAAAAAAAATAACACAAAGAACTTTTCTATGAATGATTAAAGAATAAATTATCACATGGCACTACGTCTCACTTCATTATGAAATAAGAAGGAACACGTGAGGAAAATTAAAACTTAAAACAAAATTTACCTGTGAGATCCTTTTCCCGAAATTGTATTATTGGGAGAACCATTGTATCTGCAAGCTGTTTTGCCAGTTCAGAATGGAGAATATTGAGCTGAAACAGAGAACAGAGGAATGCTCTAAGACACAGTGTAAACAAAAAAACCTAAAGTAACAGCTCTGTACAGCCTGCCGTTTGTGCCCAGCACACACACAAAAAAGAATATCATGTACTTCAAGGTACTTCAGTACTTAAAATACATTTCTCAAGATAGGTGAGACAGATGAGGATTTTCCCCTAAATGCTTAATTCCTGCCTGGTGTTTTCCAAGGATCTAAGAACTTTTCAGTTCCCACATACTGTATTAGGGCAGTTCACTTGACCATTAATTCTAATGCTTAACCCAACAGGATTTAATCTGTAATTAGCCTTTAGTAACCAGTCTTCATTAGTCTCTGCACCACAGAGTTACAGTCCCACCACCATGACTACGATCTCTTTCCATTCATGAGGGTTACCCGGGACACATTCGCAACAGGAGGCGACCACAATGAAAGGTCTCCATTCAAGTATTTTACCTTCAGAGCAGTTTCCCTTTCCTGTTTTTGTACACGTTTCTCCAGAATTCAGCACACGGAGACAAATTTTAAAGCACTCGTGTGACACTGTTTAGGACGAAGGCAAGGCTCTCATGCCTGCAGTGGCATGCTAAGATTATTAGATGGGTTCAGGTAGGACAACTCTCAATCGCACTGCTAGAGCGCCTGATACTACAAACTTGGAGTGCGCCACATGCTGACAGACATAAAATATCAAAAATAACCAAGTGGTTGGTGACAGCCAACATGGCTTCACTAGGGGCAAGTCATGCCTGACTAATTTAGTGGCCTTCTACGACAAAGCTACAGCACTGGTTGATGTGGGTAAAGCAACAGATGTCATTTTCCTGGACTTGTGCAAGGCGTTTGACACTATCCCACATGACATCCTCGTCTCTAAAATGGAGAGACACGGATTTGACAGATGGACCATTCAGTGGATAAAGAACTGGCTGGATGGTCGCACTCAAAGAGTTGTGGTCAATGGCGCAATGTCTACCTGGAGACCAGTGTCAAGCGGTGTCCCTCAGGGGTCTGCTCTGGGTCCAGTGCTGTTCAACATCTTTGTCAGCAACATGGATGACGGCATTGAGTGCACCCTCAGTAAGTTTGCCGATAACACCAAGCTGTGTGGTGCCGTGGACTCACTTGAGGGAAGAGATGCCATCCAGAGGGACCTTAACAGGCTTGAGAAATAGGCCAGTGCAAACTGCATGAGCTTCAACAAGTCAAAATGCAAGGTCCTTCACCTGGGTCAGGCCAATCCTAGGCACAAATACAAACTGGGCACAGAGTGGGTTGAGAGTAGCCCTGAAGAGAAGGATTTGGGGGTGTTTATAGATGAGAAGCTCCACATGAGCCGGCAGTGCGCTCATGCGGCCCAGAAGGCCAACCGCATCCTGGCATGTATCAAGAGAAGCGTGGTCAGCAGGTCAGGAGAGGTGATTGTCCCTCTTTACTCTGCTCTTGTGAGACTCCACCTTGAATACTGCGTCCAGTTCTCGTGTCCTCGCCATAAAAGAGACATAGATCTGTTAGAGCATGTTCAGAGGAGGGCCACAAAGATGATCCAGGGGCTGCAGCACCTCTGCTACGAGGACAGGTTGCAGGAGCTGGGTTTGTTCAGCCTTGAAAAGAGAAGACTTCGGGGGACCTAATAGCTGCCTTCCAATACCTGAAGGGAACCTACAGGAAGGCTGGGGAGGGACTTTTTACAAGAATGTCCACTGACAGGACAAGGGGAAATGGGTTTAAGTTGAAGGAAAACAGATTTAGATGAGATCTTCGGAAGAAATTCTTCAGTACGAGGGTGGTAAGACTTTGGAATAAATTGCCCAGAGAAGTTGTGGATGCCCCCTCCCTGGAGGTGTTCAAGGCCAAGTTGGACAGAGCCTTGAGTAGCCTGATCTAGTTGAGAGGCATCCCTGCCCATGACAGGGAGGTTGGATTTGATGATCTCTAAGGTGCCCTTCCAGCCTACGCCATTCTATGATTCTATGATATTCTGCCCACTTGCTCACAGTATTCTGGAGGCCTCTAGGCAGGGTGATGCAGGTAAAGATGATGTTGGTATTTCCCACTAGACAATATAAAACTAAACCAGGGCAATTCAACGCCTGAAGAACAGACAACTGAGAAATGGGTACAGGGGGTAGCTCACACACAGAACAGGAGTCTGAGGAATGGAGCAGGTTCCTGTGAGGGAAAACATGACTGACAGAACTGAATAGAGAGGCTTCTCAGCCTTCTGCTCCCAAATGGGATGGTTCTTTTGTACCTGGGAAGAAGAAAGTTCTTGTTTTGATTTATTCACAGTTCACATAGAAAAGTACAAGATTTGTGACAACAAATGCTCCTTTCAAGTTTCCCCTAAGAGCACGCGTGCACTGGGATAAGCCTAGGGAAAAGTTAACCTTTAGGATTCCTCTCATTATATTGTTAGAGTTATCTACGGGCTCTAAAATGTTTTACTTTTTTTTTCCCCATGACCCTCCTATCTCCTCTCCTCTCCCAAAGAGCAAACCTCAATACAGCCTTTTGCCTTCTTAATGAAAGTTGAAAGTAAGACTAATACCACCACTTTTCTGACAGCACAGCCCTGCTCACAACAGAAAAAGTGATGTGACAGACGATACTTAAGCAATAAGGACCTAGATACTAAGATTATATTGAAATATTATATAGGCAGGTCTAACAAAAGCATTTAGAAAGACTCCCAGTACTTAGCAGCAACCTAGAGAGAGTAGAAGTGTTCAGCACACACAGCTGTAGTACCTAACCTGCCTTCAGCAAGCATTTCTGCAGCCTCCCCCAGACACTCCTGGATTCTGCATAGTCTCACAGTAACTAAACTGCAACTTTACTAATTCACGGTCGCCCTACCCTCATCCCGGGCAAGTTTTGGCTCAAACTGCAGTGTTTGAAGCTTAAAACTGTAAATGTCATTTTAAAAAGGGAATTAAATTAAAAATGGCCCCAGTCTAGCTGAAACATGTCCTGTTTCAGTCTCTTTTCTAATACCCCTATTGAGGACGTTCAGCTTTGTGCCGAGGACAGCACGTGGGATGAAGCCACAGAAACAGCTCTAGTGCTCTGTAGAGCTAGAGAGATCACTGCGAAAGGCTGATACTGTACTTCTTTCCCCTCCCCAATTAAATGATTCCATATAAACCAGACACAATCTATCCTTCAGTGGGAAGGCTCAGAACCAAAAGGACAAAGACCAAAAGAAAAATCACCAATATTCTATACTGTAAAAATAGAATATTGGCAATTCAAATTACCTCATCCACAACTTTTGAAAAGTAATGAAGGGTGGATATCACTTCTTCATCTCCTTTACCTAAGGCAAAATGCTGAAAACAAAAACACACATTTGGTCCGTAAATCAATAAAAGCAAATATAAAATACAACATGTGTTTGACTACAAAGGTAATGAATACTCCTACAAAATGCAATAAAAGATAAAACTAAATGGAAAAACAGTAACTTATTAATACATATTCTTTTACCCTGCTCCCTTTGTTTTAGGTGAACGGATTTTGAATAACAAATAATTACTACTTATTATACTAATTTTGAAGTCATGGTCATACAATAGGAATAGACTAGTTTGTATCTTCAAAAATTTATGAACTCGCATTTTGCACTGTTTGTGTTTTTGTTTTGTTTTGTTTTTTTTTTTTTAAGATTTTCAGAAGTGATCTAACTCCCTTGAACATCATGGGGAATTTTACAACAGTCTTCATATGAAATCAAGTAAAGCAAATCCCCTAAGCAATTCTGGAAAACACATTCTTTACACAGATTTCTTTGCAAGTGCTGAGGCTGAAAAGAAATCAGAGGCATATGTTGAACATACCTGCTTTTCATAGGCAAGGAGCTGCTTTGAAAGCTGTTGTGTAGCAAGACACATTTCATTCTACAAACAAAAGTCACATGTTAATAGAAATAATGAAAGGTCTTCAGCTCTGCTGTTACTACTACTTTGTTACCAGCTTCTTGACTGAATCTGCAACTACTTACACAAACGTTCAGTTGTATGTAAACAACCAGTCCCAAAATACCTGCATAGAGAAGCAGTAATAACAGGTACACTTTGGACCTAATCAATACACGCTTTGTTTAACTACTTTGAATAGAGGTAGGATTTGGGGTTTGGTTTTGGGTTTGGTTTGGGTTTCCCGCCACCCCCAAAATAACAAAACTACAACAACCTCAAACACGTAAGCTGTCATATCAGCAAAAGAATGTTTTGTATTGGTTAATCATCTTTCTCCATAATCTACAGCAATAAAAAGAACCAGCAAATGTGCCTTCATATAATGCATTCATGCTCAGAAAATGTACTGATGTAGTTAAAGTGCTTTAAGTTGATAGAGGAGTACAAAACAGCACATACTTCTGCACTCTCATGACTAAACTAGCCAAAGAAAGTACACACATCCTTAAGACATGCTTATGCGAAGCAAGACTTGTTGGGAGGGTGTATAATTTTGCTTGACAGCTAGAAAAAACAGACAAGCATTTGGATATGTCAATCTTTACTCAATGTATTCCTAACACTAGTATATCAACTGCTCTGCTCTTGATTTTTTAACAATGACTTAAAACTAGAATAAAAGAAAAAGGGGTAGGGAGGAACTGGAATTTCTCTTAACCCCTGTCAGATCCTTCTCTTTCTCTCAGTAATGCAGAAAACTAATCACTTCTCATTTCATTTCATTTTAAACTTTAACATATCTATTCCTCTCTCCAAACACATAAGGCCATAGAGAGGTTGTAAAACTCAGAGCAATCTCTGAACTGCTTTAATAGCACCCTTTATGCTGGAGCTGGTACAGAAAACCACTAAAACTGGGACAGAGTTTGTGTGCTCTCTTGTTCTCCCTGTTGTCCTAAGCACGCAGAGCATGGCCCAGTTAACTATTTGGGCCGGAGATTCTGAAACACCCTTTGCTTTGGCCTGATGCCACCTCTGACATACTGCATTACAGCCTGGTGCTTCTGCACCACCTTGGCACGCCAAGAAGAAGGGTTAACATGGACAGCAAGGCCCAAACACTTAGCCATAGTCTTAAGTGTGCCCAAGTTCTCCGAGAGAACAGAGAAACGCAGACACAGCTTAGGTAACAGCAACTGTATGTAAACCCATGGCAGAAAAAAATGGGTGAGCTAATTCTTACCAACTTAAAACACTATGGTGATAATACTCACAGATGGCTGGAAATGGGAGAGCAGAGGCCTTCCAAAGTACAAACGAGGACTCAGAACTGAGTTAATCTGGCTCCAAACTTAGATCATGTGCACCCCATGACTGTTTTCACCTTACAGTGATGGATTAGTCCTGTTTCTTGTCTCAGACCAATTAGCAATGAGCATTACACTTTCACACAATAATAATACCAAGGATTCATGTAAGATTTGCAGGTTGGTTATGCAGATTGTGTAATTTTTAATATGAAAAAGCTTTATACAAACACTTGACGTTGAAATATTTCCCAAGCCAGTGGATGGAAAAGGATGTCATGCCTTATAATAAATTAAAAAACCCTGTTAAGGGCTCAGGCAATGATAGGAATGAGCCTTAACTGTCTGCCCTCAGGCTGTAAGAACACTCGAGAGACTTCACCACCTTCAAAGTGGGAGCTAACAAGCAATGACTTGATGACAGAAAAGATGAGACTCCTTGCATGTGGACTGATGACATTAAAAGGGTTTGTTTGTTTGTTTGTTTGTATGCATGTGGGAGGAGCCCAAAAATTAATTTAAGGTTATGAAAAGAAGCAGAGGTTCTCAGGCCTTGGATCTTTTTCATAAGCACAATCTCAAAGATAGAGCTGAGTAAGAACTGCAAGGAGACTAAGTCCCCCACACAGCAACTGTGATGCCATCTGACAGTCATACAGTTGGGTCAGGGTGAGAGAAATCTTTTGAAATAAACTGAGTGTTAGAAACATGCCCCTTTTTTTCCCTGTTTGTTTCAGTTCACTTATTCCTGCAAAGTCTGCAACTGTGTTGTCTGTTCTGAATTTGGGAAATAAACACTCCTGGCTTAAACTTGCTAACACTAAAAGAAGGTTCAGAATAACGGGTTAACACTAAAGGCACCCTTTTCCTTTGTGTTAGTCATCCTCAAAGCTTCTACCAGTTTAAAGACTACCAGATCCTCAATTTCCTCACCCAATATCCAAAGAGTAACAAAGGGCATCATCACTCATCTGAGTGGGACAGTCTGGGGATGGGCAATGTGAAGAGGTGCGTGAAAGAAGCACTTTCCAGTGATCACCACTCCCCACGAGAAGTCTCCAGTATGTGACAGGATAATGGGGGGAATAAATAAACCCTGAGGGTCTCAAAGGGTGTAAGTTAACAACATCATATCAAGTATATGATCAGGTGACAACAGTCACAGATAGACGCCAAGCAGACATTCATGGCATGCTACTCCAGGTACAGAGCAAATCGATGGAAGGGCCTGACATAAAATCTACTTCAGTATTTTGGGCTGATTTGGGGACAACAGCTCCACACAGCACTGATATCCCATTGTTGCCAGCCAGTCATATTTTTCATTTATAAGATAGGTTCTTTGTGTCAGAACACCGCAAACAAACTTGTTACTCAATCCTTGCCCATGTGGAAGAGTTAATCTGGGTCCTTCACGCTCTCTCCCAACCTCTGGCAGACTTTGCTTCCATCAGAGGTGCAAAATCATTCATCTTATCACTAGGAAAAAAACAAAACCAACAGCCAAACACACACACCACACACTCCCAAAGAGTTTGGAACAATTCGAATTAAGCTAGCAAATTGAAGCAGCCACATTGCATAAGGAACAGGAAGCAGGCAAAGCGCTCTGCTGACCTAGTGGTAATACTGCATTGCTAAGCACACTAATCTGGGAAAGTTTGGTTTAATCCTCCTCCCATTTCTTCCTAATCAGCCTTCTCCCCCTCCCCCAGTACTAATCAGTCTCAAGACTTAGAAGTTATTTGCATTGCTTCAACTGACAGATCCACTAAACCCAGGCAAATTATTTTTACAGGTTTTAATCTCTTTCCAAGACATTTTCCCATGGAATACAGTAACATTCCCTTCTTTTATCCTGAAGTGACTGAAAGTCAGTATACCACAGCAAAATAAAAGCTATGATACAATCCTGACTGCCTGCTCCACGTCTCTTTCACATTACCTTGACATTTTAGAATTTGTCAAGCCTTTATGGAGTGGGAGAGCTATTGAGGAGAGGATACATCAGGCAGCCACTCTGTAAAATCCTCAACAGAAATCCAAGTATACTAAATAAAGGCAAAATTAACCAGTACTGGGCCTTGCAAATACATTCATTTTCATGAGATTATTTTTCTTAACAGGGAAAACATCATTGCAGCATTCATGTAAAAAAGTATACTAGAAGGAAGGAAGGAAGGAAGGACTGTATGAAAATAGGTATCAAGCAATCAGTTGTGATTACAGATATCCTGACTATTTTTTTTTCTTTTTTAACCTTGGCTGGCATGCTAGGGCATGCTAGCCCTAGGAAAATATTTTTATAAAGTTCACTAACATCAGTTCACATAAGTAAAGTAATGGAAGTGGTGTCTTGAATCTAGCATGATTCTACCAGAAATGAAAAAAATAACATATTAAAAAACATTGTTTAATTCTCAAGTTATTTCAGTACCTTCAAATAAGTCAGCAAGAAAACGTCCAACTGTTATTTTCTGATCTAGTGCCAGAGTAAAGGCATGTGATTTTTCTGGGTTGATTCCACCTTCTTCATTATCACCTTTGTTCACCAAGCTGTTCATACCATCAGAAGAGAGCATGATTTTACTGTAACCTGTTTGTAATAAAATCTCCGTGCTGTTAACCATTTAGCAGAGAGGCCATCCACCCCTTTTTAGGGTCTCTTTCTGTATTTTACCAAAATAAGCTGAGGGCTAATACATTGCAGTCAGAAGATATTTCTATAGACAGTTGTCTAACAGACTCTAGATTTGAGGGCATGTAAAGGATTAAGTTGAGCTATAAATTAACTTCTAAATACCGAGAGCTATTCCAGCATGTCCAACTCCAATCTCAATATAATTAAGCTTTCTGCAAAGATGCTTTTCTGCTCCAGCTAAAGCTGGAGTTTTTAAAACTCTGCAAGTAACCAGCATATAGAACTGCCAAAGGCTTCTTCATTGTAAATAAGCAAGATACTGGTAAAGGTATTTATTTGCGCACCCTGTACGTGCCAAATAACACGTAAGGAAATTTGGCTTACATCTGGGAAAGCTTAATGCCTCATAAACGGGGGGAAAAATACAGGTAGGTGGCTGAAGGAGGAGGTCCATGAGGCAGTTGCAGCCTTCTCATTCTTTCAGAACAAGGGAACACATTTACCTTCAAAACCAGGCACAGTACAGCAAGAACTGGGTCTTGATACAATTGTTTTATGCAGCTCTGTCTGCAGGTACATGTCATCTTCCTACAAAATAGAGTTCTCCAGCAATCTAGTAAATGTTACAGTCCTACAGGTTTAGGTTTGCATACTAAATAGCTTGGAAACATGAACCCAAGGGTGAGAGAAGCTAAGCCTCATCAGGGTGCTCAAGCTGCTCAGCACTTTACAGGATCAGGCTAACATTTGGCTTGCCCTGCTGCTGATTCACAGCATGGCATTCAGTCCTCAAATGCGAACGGCTCAGCAAAGGATCATCTTCAAGAAACAGAAGACACTAGTCAAAACTCTGCTGTAAAACAGCAAAAGCAGCCACAGTAGGATGGGTAGTTCAGTAAGGAAAGAATCTCTCCAGTTTCTTGCAAAACAATTACTATCAGCAGGGCATCCATACATTTATGCCTCCTTGTGGTACTCAAATCTCCAGATCCTGCTTAGTGCAACGTTAACTTGCTTCCAGGCATGGTGACAACTCCAATTTCATAGGCAGCACTAAAACCAACTCCCATGGCTTTGTAAATATATTAGTTCTCATGTGATAATGCTCTGCTTACCGCTTTTAGCAACACATGGTGAATATGTCTCAGGAAGTGCACAGGTATACGATGCAAACTTACAATGAATATGGAACAATAATTTATATGGTATTTCACAGAAGTCAGTGCTGACAACTGTAATTTATTGCAAGTGTTTGTCCTGTCTAATACTCTATGTGGAACTGAAAGTTTACAAAACCCTAACTTAAACTTCGTTGTTTCAAAATGTTTTGGAAAAAAAAGTCTTATCATTTGAAAAGGCAGCACAATTGTTCCCTCAGACATTAGAAGAAAGCAACTGAAAGGAAAACTGTAGCAGTGCTTACCTGTTAGTTTGGCAAGAACTAACTTAACACTTGGGGTTAGCTATGCAACATAATAAATATGAAAATCCATGCATGCCCTAGAGAGCTTGACACCTATCTACTGTGTTATAGCCTCGTGAAGTCAATACATAGGAAGATGAAACAAGCAGCCCAGTTGAAAAATGCAGAGGTGTCATGAATTTGGGGAGAGAAATAACATTGGTATAAAGCACTACCCAAAAAGCTCTGGACAGAGATAAAGCTGGCCTGATACTCATGTAACGTGCTACATATAAACCAAACTATTCCATAATTGTCAAAAGTCTTCTTAAGAGTCTGGACATAAAAAGGCAGTGAGCCCCAGAAGTTGTTGCCCACGTGACTCTGGAATCACTAGGCAACTGTTCAGAGACACAGATGCTGAACAGAATTACACTTCATAATTCCCATGCTGTTCTCTCCCTGGATGGATTGATCAAGTCAACACGGGTTTCTTTTTCTTCCTCTTCTGCCATCACTGCTCTAGATGGCAAATCTAGACAGATTTGTCAGGAATAATGAGATGAAACCTCTTTCCAATGACAAAATACTGCGTCTTACTTTCCTCTAACCTGCTTAACTGTTCATCCCTTCTAATAGTCAGTAGAGACAAAACAATCTCATGAGTTTCTAACCGGCATTTTGTTTCAAGTGAAGATCCCAGCTGAGCCATTTCTATAGTATGATGATGAACTGAAGGTGATAGTAAAGTTCTGAAAATAATTTACTATGGCAGTGGGAAACCAGGAATGTAAACTGGAAAGCACACTTTGTTCATACACCACTGCAAAAGTCTCAGGATGAAACTTACGTAAATGAAGTTTTCTAACAGTCCCTGCTTGCTGTACTACATATTGCTCATGTAATAAAACGTCCAGAATCATGAACACAACATTCACAAAAATCAGATAGCAGTAATGCCAGATGCAGCATCAGCGCTTGCTTGCAAGGAGGAAGAACTACAAGAACAAACTTTGTAAGGAATATTTCCTCTGTGAGACCACTAACGTGATAACTACTCCAAGGTATCACAGCACAGATGGGAGAATTACAGCAGGAAGTACAATATGTACTCACAGAGATGTGGTTTATTTGATGAAGAAATATAAAAATGCTTCACTATGTTTACACACATGGGCTTGCCAGATCAACCAAACCTCACTCCTCAAGCACAGCTCATACATTTGGTTCCTGTGACTTCTCGTTAATCACAGCATCATACACTGCACCTGCCTTGTAGTATCACAGTCTCTTTTTCACTAAACAACTCCACGTGCAAAACAGAGTCACCACTCCGTCACATCTGGTGTGGGTGCCCAAAGAGGTGAGAGCACTGTCTGATCCTGCGCAGCAACAAGGGGCTTGTCATACACTGAAGGCCTTGCACCCAAAGGCCATCTGCTAGCAATACATCACCCAGCTGCCGCTTCGTGTCATGAGCCCTTCCACATCCAGTGGTTCCACCTGCCCCCGCAGCGTATCCACTGCAACACCTTGCAACGCCCCTACCTCGCCACAGAATGCTGCAGACCCCTCCTTCTGCTCTGGGGACAAAAGCAGTTTCAAGTCATTTCAAAGGTTTTACATCATTTACTGGGTGCATTCACTGGGATGGGATTCATCTCAACAATTGCCCTACTGTCGTTAGAAAAGTTACAGGCATGAAAAATGAAGTCCTACTCAAATATATGTAAGTCTGAAAAGTGAGGTACTCAGCACCGAGCAGAAATCGGTAGCTTAAAGGGGGAAAAGGAGCATTCGAAAAGATTCCTACTTTTCCAAGTGTTTCAAAAAAACACAGGCAAATATTTCTTTCTCACATTCTTTTCAAATGCACTGATCCAAGTGTTTAGAGCAGCTTGAGCTGTCAATTTACAACCTTACTGCTGCTTTGCACACAAAGCAGTATTTGGGGACAAATACATGCATATATCCACATGGATAATTAACAGCTTGTAGCTGGTACTAGTTGCTACTCCCCTGAGACTTTGCACTGCATCCATTCAGAACCAACAACTATTGTTATTTGATCACAAGCTAGAGTGGTTTGAATCACATGAAAATCTGAGTTTTCATCACAAGAAACACCAAACTTCCAGTAAAATTCTCTAGAAAATCTTGAAAATATGGTTAAGACAAACCTGGGAAATTTTAAAGTTCAGGATGTAGTTAAGAAGAAACAAGATTTACATTTTCGAAATTGTCCTAACTGTTTTGAGGGGGCATAAACCCTGATTTTTCAGTACTGCGGAGTGGTACCCCCACTGCTGTTTTGTCTGACTGCCAAGACTGTGACCGCAGCCATTTTTATGGGTGCGCAAACAGAACTGGTGCCATTGCTTCAAAGTAGGTCAGTAACTGTAACTCCTGTTTTACAGACAAGGAAATCAGAACAGGGATGACAATGACCTTGCAAAGACAAAATCTAAGTCAGGAAGATAAAAAGGTAAATTCAGAACCTGGCTTCTCACTAGTCTCCATTTTACACGCTACTAAATCTTCTCATTCCCTCTCAAAATGAAAAGGGTTGGTAGCACTTCCTAACACATTGCTAGTGAAGCCCAGACAATGTGTCTCCTAACAACACATCAGCAAAAGTTGATTTTCTCTCAAGTTGTGATTAAGCAGTAAAGAAATATTACACATAGATTTTTCTTCACTGTTCATTCATGTTCAGTGGGCAATTCAGCATTACACTTCCTTCTATGGCAACTGCAATCATAAAGTTTTGCAGTAAGGGGTATGCCTCTCAAAAACTGAGGGTGAGTTCAGTCAGAAAGGGTGTCTTCCTTGAAATATTCAGGACCAGTCTCTTAAAAGAATATATTGATATTTGCAAAACTCAGTAAACCTAGTCAGAAATCAATAGCCTATAAAACACTAACATTCTCTTGGGAATTAACCACTGTATATGGCTGACTTAATTATTTCCATTAATTTTTATTTAAAAACCAGAATTTTGTTCAAATTTTAGTGTGTTCTTTTAGGTCTTGTGCAAAAATATCAAGACTTTTCAAAGCATATACAGAATAAAAACCACAAAAAGTTTCAGTTTTCCACTTACATAACTAATATGACCTACTTATGCTTCCTTGTTACTGCACTGTCATTTTTTTGCCACTACTGGATCCCAAGAACACAAACCCAAACTGAAGTCATAACACGCAGTGATTCCCAAGGAAGCAGTAACACTAAGAGTGCTAAACGTTGAGCCAATGTCCTTGATAAAGTCCCTAACACTGGCCACTAAACCTGAATTTTCCTAATCCAATGGTAGTGCAGAGAGCCCTTCTCCACATCCTTACAAAGCTTGACGCCCCCCATCTCAAAATGGCATCAAACATCTGACGAAGCATTTCAAGGAACACATCCAATATTCATAAGTGACTGAATGTTTAGATCAAACTAAAGCAGGAAGTGTGCAGAAAGTGGACAAGAAACGCTGTTAAGATGAAGTAGCCTCAGTAGTACTGCAAAATACAGATGGGTAAATGCGCTTAGACAGTGACAAGAAAGAGGAAATATCATAACTGTGGGGCAACAGAAATGAAGAAGCCTAAAAACTGAGAGGGAAAGGAAGAGACAAACAAAAGCAGACAAAGCATTTTTTCCATGAATCACAGGCCAGAGTAATGGCTTCCTAAAATGCCATCCTAAAAAGGCATCAGCCAGGCAAAGGGACACGTAGTCCACAAGTTGGACACTTAATAATCAAGCCATATCTCTCCTCTGATTTCCCTCTTTCACCTATTTCAATCCTATCCACTCTTTGGTCTCAGATTTCTACCATCCAATGTGCCCAGACTCTTGCTATTCTTAAAGCTCAGTGACTGTACCCAAATGCCCATCATGGACTTTTAGTGCGGACTTCATGCCACCTCTCCACCCATTGGCTACACACTGTATTGCTTTCTAAGTATAAGCTCCACTGTAAGGCTCTGATTGCTCTGCATCTGCACAGGATCCAGGACATGAAGACTCTGAAGCTCTCCCAAGCTGGATCTGCCAGGTGGAGCTAGTTAGATCCTGGGCAGACGGCTTTTCCAAGTCACACTATTGGTCACCCGAAAGAGTAATCCCACCAAATGGACATACACTTGCAGTAACTTTATAGCTGAACTGATTCCTGGTAACATAAGAATCAGGCACTCAGTCTTCCAGTAAATTCAAAATACCCTCATTCTCATCATCTCTGTGTCCTCTGATTTACTGGTTTAAGAATAGAAAAGCTGTTGTTTCTAAGGGACTTAGGTGTCTAACCTACATAAATACTTGCAGAAGTTCCATGAACTACTGTGTACATCTTTAAAGACCTAGATATAGTATTTTGAAATATCTAGTTTTATGCACACGGGGATCCTAGCTTCACTGAAAATCACTCAGATGTAGAATATTTTCCAAAGCACTGGATACGATTTACCTTACAAGTTTTACTTTCAAATCTAGGTCATGTAAATGCTTTAGAAAGTGATTTGTTTGTTTTTTTTTTCCTGCTCTTGCTCCTATATTTTTCACACTGACTACTTTCAGTACTCAACTTCAGTATGACTCAAAGCATACATTCTCTCTGTAATCAATGGACACAGACAGCTCCCTCCACACAGTGAATCACAGCATTTAAGTTAGATGCCTAAAGTCAGCGTGAATACCTATCTGTGTATTGCGCCTACATTTAGGCAAGTAATTTTGTCAAGGCTGGCCTTCCAATGTACCATAAGGTAAAGACGTATCACAATTTTTCTTTTATTGTTTGGAGACAGACAAAGCAGGTAAGATGCTTCTCATGCATATGACTTTTCTGAACATCACGGCAGGAGGAGGCTGAGATATCTGATGGAAAACACCCACAACTCCTCTTAAACCACAAGAGGTGCAGGTACTTGCCAACTTGCATGCAAATAACAGCATCGTAATAGCAATTTATCTTCTACTGCACACAGAACAAAAGAAACACAAATGAAAAATTACCTGAGCACCATAGACTCGTTGCATTGCCTGAAGCAACTGGTTTGTATATTCAGTAAGGGTTCCTGCATCTTCTTCAAATACACTGAGCAAAGACCGAGTCTTGGATAAAAGAAAAAAAAGCAAACGGTTTTAGTTCTGATTAAAATACTAAAAAGAATCATAAACAACTGTAAACAGATGGCAGTAAAAAAAAATACAAAACAATCAGAAATAACAAGGCTTTAACTTAGCATGATTCTGTTTATTCAGAATCTCCAAACACGTAGAAATTAGTGCTTCTATTATGAACAGGTAAACTGAGGCGTAAGGAAGCTAAGTGATAAAATGCTATGGCCAAATCCTGACTCCCAGTCTCTTGCTCTAAATAGTAGACATTCCTTCCAACATAATCAGGAATGTACAAAATCCTGAATATCTGCCTGCTGACTACAGTAATCCAAACCACATTAAGGACTCTGGATCAAACACCACTGCTTGCTCACTTTACTTCTCTAATGTCAGACTGCATTAGAAGCGCTCCTTTCCGTGACACAATTTACAGAGTATTATTCACTCTCAACTGTCTTTCTTGAGCAACTCTTAAAGGGCCACTGCCAAAGCTAGCTGACGTAATGGGACCAAACAACTAAGTGTTCATCTATAACAACAGGCAGAGAAGCATACACCCACCCAGAGATACCCCATACTTTCTCCATTCTGCTAGCTCACGCTTGTTAGCAAGTGGGAGGGAAAAAGAGCGTAATGACCTGTGTTATCCTAAAAACGTGAATTCCCTTGGTTTGTTTTGGTGGAATCATCAGGAACAAAGAATTACGTTGCTGACACAGCTCCCGGGATGGGAAACAAAGATATCTCAGAATGCCAAGCTCTAGAATTCACTCCATCAAGACAATAACGAAAGAAGGAAAGCTGTCCCTTTAACAAAGTCATGATCCATCCTTAGTCTTAACTTTAGTAAATCCAATCTATTTGATGCTAACTGGCAATGTCTTTCCATCTGTACAGCTAATTTATATGACATTAATTAGTTTCATCTGCTTACATGAGAGGCACACATAAACTCCAGTACTTTAATAATTACATCAGTCCTGTAACAGAGCAAGCACTTTATCTGTCCTCCTGTTACAGGAGTCTCTAAGGTACCTGAAGTATCCAGGTTTGAATCTGCAAAATTTATTTCAAAGATTTAAGACAGTTTTAAGTTGCTCCACTATTTTAACAGAAGACACATTTCATTTCCTCAAGGCATTTATTCTTCTCTGCAAAACCCTCTGCCCAGATTTTATGTTTGTCCTGAAAAACACAAAATCAGCATCCTTCAAGAACTCTGTCCTAAGATTAACTACTTTTTCACCTCTGCCAAGAATTATCTTAGCCAGAAACTAGTGTTGCTCAGTGGTTAAAGTATATGACTTGGGAGTCAATCCTTGGGTTCTGTTCTAGACACCACATGGGAGCCCTTCCACACTTTGAGTAACTCAAAAGCTCTCAACATTTCAGTCTGCTAATGCACTAAGCTGCTACAATACCTCCTACCTTAGAGACACTAGCAGTCAATGCATTTGGGAAACTAGTTTGAGATCTTAGCACGTAAGGAGATACATAATACGAAGTACTGTTTTCAAATAAATGGAACATAAAAACCAAAGGACGGAGAGAAAGCCAAATCAATGAAATGGAAACCAAGAACCCAAACTTATAAAGGACCTTTGTGCAGAACTTCCCTACAAGGACAGTGGCATGATTTTGAGAGCTTTCCACACTAAGCTATTATTTCAGTAATTGAAAACACATTGCTTTTCAAAAATATCTGGTTTTAAATATTTTATCTTCAATGATGCATTAAAACAAACAAAACTAATGCCAGCAAACTATCTTCTATCTGTACAGTGCTTTTCTTCCCTGTTTTGTGTTACAATAGCACATGAAACGCACAGGGTTATGAAGATGGTTAAAAAAATAAATCTAGGGAAGGTAAAAATGGTAACACTTGACATAACGTTTATCAAGACAAATCTCCCGCCAAGACTAAAAAATTAAAAAGAGATTGCCCGAAGTAGGCTACAAATCACACATTTCTGCATCCTGGAAAAGGTTTCTAAACAGAAATGTCAGCCAGATTCCTAAGCCTTACTGAATTCTTACAGGTTCAGTTTTTCAGATGTCTAAATATGGGTTGAGACAGGACAGCTCCGGGAAATAATTTCTGAAAGTCTTGGCCTCAGTTATTAGCACATTGTTCAAAAATAATAAAAACAATAAATGATTCAAGCAGTTTGGAAGTTATTCTTGGAAACTTTTATATGGAAGAACACCATTTTAAATCACTGCAACAAAATACCACTATGTGTATGTTTTTGTTGTTGCCATTTTGACAAATTCTGGGATAGCCGCTAATGCTGCTGAAATAAACCAGTAATCCAGGCATTAAGCCTCACTATGAGGCCTCATTAATAGCACCATTATATTGAGTTTTGGAAATACACAAAAAAAAAAATTCTACTTTCATGTATTTCCCTTGGTTTTACCATGACTGCTTACATAAACTTCTCTCCTATTTTGTGGCCAAACATTTCAAAATTGAGACACTTCTTACGGCCTTTTTCAGTCACTGCTTGGAGACAAATCAAAGACAAAAGTATTGCTGGGGAGAGAGAAATCAAGTTTCAGAAAACTGATGAAGAAAAAACTTTGCCCTAATTCTCTTCTGTCTTGTATGTAATTTACATACTTTATACAGTTTACACAAAGTGAGATTATATTGTCATTTTATCATCTCTCTGCATTGCTGTGACTGCACAGGGCAGAGGAGAATCAGGTCACTTTATGCAGAAGTAAATGATCACATAAGTTCCATGCTGTAAGCTCTGTGGGATAAAGACTGACTTTTTG
This sequence comes from Tauraco erythrolophus, assembly GCF_009769465.1. NCBI lineage: Eukaryota > Metazoa > Chordata > Aves > Musophagiformes > Musophagidae > Tauraco > Tauraco erythrolophus. The sequence continues at coordinate 63,746,319 of NC_141468.1, read as the reverse complement.
CTCTGATTTTGTAGCACCCAGCTCACAGAGGTGCCCTGTTGCACTGTGAAGCTAAAGCTCTCCCCAAGAAAAAAAGTAATAAAAATATAAAAGACTGGGAAAAAAATCTGTTTCCTTGCATGAAAAAAAATAAGTTTTTAGCAAGATTATAAAAATTAAGCAATGCCTCTCCTGCCCAAAGTTATAGGATTTGAACAAAAAGTGACAACTAAATCAAGCCAAAAACATCCTGCAAACTCTCAGCTTTATACACAGCCTGGTATTTCCAGTAATTGCAAAGGAGATGTTAACAACCTTCATCTCAGGTCAGAAGAAAGATGAAGACCTCTAAATTCAATTCAGTGCATTGTTCAGCTGCTTTCAGACAGTGCTACATTTTTAATCATTGAAGGAAGTGTTGGCTGAAGAAGTAAATGAGTTCACTTATCCTGCATGTCAAGTTCTTCAGTTCCAGAACGCGCTGGGGAGACTAATACTAAAAATGTTAATAACTGCTCAAAATAAATCTAGCACATTTTGGTAAACTGTGGAACACCGAACAATTCAGGTGGGCAAGGAACTCTGCAGATCACCTCATCCGAACTCCTGCTCAAAGCAGGTATGATTCTGACATTACATCAGGTTACTCAACACTTTTTCCAGTTGAGTTTCGAAAATCTCCAAAGATGGAGATTCCACATACGTCGTATCAAAGAGACAATGAAAATCATTCTTACTAGGGTTGGATTTCATGGAAACACAGGAAAACAGGATAAGAAGAGGTGATCAAGATGAGCCCCAAGACTCACTAAGTCCTGACAGGTGTGTGTCCAATCTTTCCTTCAAAACATCTCATGACAGACTCTGTAATACCTTTCAGCAATCTGCTCCACAGCTTACCTATTCATTCCTCCTGATCCATCAGCAGATGAGTTAGGATTACAACACAGGGCTACTTGGGAGCTGGACTCATGCTGATCCACCCTGCCCTCCCTTCTTCTTTGCCTGCTTCACCAATTACTTTTGTATGTCTGTGTGCACCACGCGTTGTCCTCAAACGCACCTTCCCTACCCCTCTGTGAAATGGCTACTCTTTCCCCTTCCCCTTATTTCTCTCTTCCCCCCAAACTTCCCTCCTTCCATCCTCCTTTCCCAGCTCTCGAGGTCTCACACCTCTCCGCTCCCTGAAACCACCACAACATCGCGTGTTCTTCGCTGTGGAGTCTCCACTGTCCTCAGGGGTCACTTCTGCAGCTGCGTCGCACCATGGCTCCCAGCACCGGAGCACTGGGCGCAGCACCGGGGTGAGGGGTTGGGAAGGAGAGGGCAGCAACCGCCTGTCCCTCGCTTCTCGGACTCCTTCTGAAGGAAGAAATCTTCGGCGGGATCCACCTCACCTCATCTATCCTCAAGGGAAGCCTCTGTGTCTGAACCACAGCCCTTGGGATCCCTCACACGTTGGGAGGAGCAGGCACGCTGGCGGTGACATTCCTTCAGCCCACTGTTGTCACCGGGGCCAGGTGACTCACCACACCCGAGCCTCCCTTTCCCTAAGGGACCTTGGAAGAAGCCAGGGCGCCGAGCCGTGCCCAGCTATCCTTCCTCAACACACCTCAGCTCTTCAGGGCAACCCCTATGGCCAGCCAGCGCACAGCCAGGTGGGACACCGTGAGGAAAAAGCCGAAGGAGGGGTTTCTCTGAGAGAGGTGAGGGGAAAGGGCGCGGTGCCCGGCCTCCTCGCCCCCTGCCCCTTCGCGCTGGGCTGCGGGCCTCTTCTCCGGAGGCCCCCAGGTGCAAACACAGCCTATTTTTTTCCCGACGGATGCCCCGTAGGAGACCAAAGCCTTCCGCCGACGCCACACGGGTGCCGTTTACCTGCTTCACAGCATCCCCGCTCCCTGACGGCTCCGACAGGCAAAGTCACCCTGACCCACTTCTCTGCCCGTGGGGAGCCCGCCCCGTCGCCCCGCCGCCCTGCCCTCCTGCCGACACCCCGCTCCCCGCCGCGGGACTGCTGCTCCCCGGCCCTCCCGAGGTTGTCAACCCCCCGCCGCCCCGGCCGGACGCGGCGGGCTGCCCGCCGGCACCGCCAGCTCAGGTGCGTCACATCGGCGGGCGGCCGGGCTCTTCCCCGGCAGCGGCCGCGGCGTGCCTGCGCCCCCCGCCCCAGCTGCGCCCCTGAAAACGGGCCGCTACCTGCGGGCTGTCCTGCAAAGCCTCTTCCAGGAGGAGTTTATCGACGGCAGGCATGTTGGCGCTGCGGCGCGGCTGGGCGCGGGTAGCCGGGTGCGCGGCGGACGCCCGCTGGCACGCCCCGGCGGCGGGGCTGGGCGGCGGTCCTCCCCGCGGGGGCGGCCGTGGCTCTCCGGGCGCAGCGGGGCACGGCGGGTGGCTGGCTCAGCTGGCGGGGTGGGGGTGGCAGGCCGGGGCCGCTCACTCCTCCCAGTTCCCGTCCACCGGAGGAAGCGAGTCACGGGGAGGGCAGGAGGCAGCGCGGCGGGCGGGGGGGGTGGCTTCCTGCCGCCATTAGCTCCTCGGGCAGGGCCAGCACCGCGGCGGCCTCGCCCATGGGGACGGAGGCCCCAGAGGGAGGGTGCCCGTTCACCTCCTCTGCAGCTGGAATGGTTTCCCGCAGCCCTGCTCTTGGCTCCGTCCCCTGGACAGCAGCAGAGTGGCGAGAAGGGGGTGCTGTGGGGTGCCCCCTCGGCTGAGGGAGATGCCCCTGGCTGTCGGGGTGCAGGGGTGCGATGGGAACGAGGGGAAGAGCACATGCTCCAGCCGAGGCTTGTGGGGCTGGAAGGCCACCAGCTGTGGGGGAGCGCTTTTCTGTGCCACTCGGGATGTCCTGCCTCAGCCTCGGGGCACCGCGGGGCTGGGGGCTGCCGGCGGGGCTAGCCAGGCCACTCCAGGGCTTCGGCTGCTTTGTAGGACCAGTGCGGCTGCTGGCCGAGATGGCCCTGCTCATGGACGGCCCTCGTTTGTGGCATCTACAGATGTTCTTGTTTATGGACAGCTCTGCAAGTGAAACCATGGGATCACAGAGTGCTCCACGCAGGTTGATCCCCACTCAGCCATGTTGCTCCACTGGAGGTGTTGGAAGGGGTGTGTTCCAAGTTAGCAGTTCTGCATGTGCAAAGCCATGTTTTTATTACCATCTCACTGCTATCTTAGTTGCATGGGATAACTTCAGCATTTGCACATTAATGCTTAGTTGAACAAAGCTAGTGTTTTCTCAGTAAGCAGAGTCTCACCTGATCCATGAGTGTTTCATTATGTTCATGTATTTTAAGGGTGGCTGCTGCTTTTGGATGTCTCAGTTTTCTCCAGGAGTCTAGAGTTACTGATCTGCAGATCGGTTGCTCCATGCTTGTCAGCTGTAGCTTTTGTTGATGCAATGTGGCTCGAGACAAAAATGGAGATAACTCAAAACCAGAATCCCATTTAAGAAAAAAACATTTCTGAAGAGTTCAGGAAGAATCCTGCCAATTAAACAGAATATGCAAACAAAAATATTGGCTGTAAAATGTTAAGATGTTATCCTCTTAGAAGACATTTCAGAGTCTTCAGATAACTCATGTTGCTGCCCTCTTTTAAAAGAAGAAAAATAATTTTAAAAAACTAATGCAACTCAAGTTGTAAAAGAACTCCAAACATTAGCATTGGCCTGTGTTGTGATTATTAAGTGCCTGCTCTTTGCATCTAAATCCCAATGTATTTTTCCACTTCTGTCATTCTTAAACGATCATGAACATTTTATATGGCAAGAAAGGTGATTGCTAATACAGATTTCTTTTTGCTGATTAAAAGACTGTGCACAAGCAGGTGGCCTTAAGAACGTTTTGCAGATCAGCTGGCTGATTGTTTGCTTTAATTATGTATGAGAACCCTGTAATTTTGGCTACGATATTTCTTTCAGTCTGACATTGATTGGTATTGCTTCTGAAGCTCTTGATAGGACCTTTAACCCAATGTGCCAGGCGTGCCGTGGTATGACTCTGCTCCACTGGTCCTGAAGCTGGACTCCCTGTTCCTGGCCCTTGAATAAGAACAGAGTTCTCACGTTCAGTCCACTTTTCCTGCCTGAATAAAGACACTGAGCCATAATAAAAATCACTAGCTAGTACCAAAAATACTAAGTATGACAGTATATATTTACATAATGACAAACCAAAAATAGATATGGCTTTATCATAATGTTGTTTCAGAGAATTTTAGAATGGTGGAAAGAGGTCAGAGAATTTTTTTTTGCCTACATAATATGAAGTAAGGCACAGGTTAGGCATTAGACTTAAGAATACATGACTGCTTCTGAGCCAGTTTTGTAACTCTGTGTTAAAGTCTTATTTTTATTTTCTTCAGAGAAAAGTAGTAGTAACTTCTGTTAAAGTAGCTTCAGGGCATTTTTTGACGTTTCCCAAATACTTCTGTTTCAACTCTGCCCTTTTCTTCCCCCCCACTCCCAGCCTCTGTTTCAACTCTGCCCTTTTCTTCCCCCACACCCCCAGCCTTGAAATAGTTCAGCAACAGCTCTTCGCCATTGGGTTGAAGTATTTCCTTCACCAAGAAAACATTGGTGTCGTTTGTGTTTTTATTTTACATTGTCTTCCCTCCCAATAGCTATAACCTTTAAGGTCTTATCTTGTTCCTCTTGATGGCTTTCTTTAGTCTAAGGTTCAAGTGTGGAAGCCTGTTGTCATTACAAAATTGAGGATAGCTATTTCCAGAACAGGTTCTACCGGTTTTAGTTAAATAACACAAAAAGCACTTCAGTAACTACTGACAGGTGATGATTTTACTATCTGTCATTCTTTTTTGCATCAGTCTTTACACAGCTATAAACTTCTGCTTATCTATAGGGATTAAAACATTTTTATTGAACTGTCCCAATACAGTCCAGGTGTATTTGAATTTTTTAAAAAAATTTTACCTATTAATAATTGAAATTACCTTTTCCTTGGATTACTGATAATTGAAGTTAATTTCCCCGTCACCTAGTTTTATTAGGTCGCAAGAATTATTCTTCAGAATAGTCTTCAAGAATGTGTTATAATACAACAGTAGTGATATTACAAAAAAAAGGGGTATATTTGTGCTTGGACAGACCTTTGGGTAGGGAGTGTCTGAAGCCTTTGGCACAAGAAGGCGCTGTCGCTGAGTTTCATGGGTTTCTGTGCACAGCACCAGTGCTGCGGTGCTGGGCTGCCAGTCCGAGGCAGCATACTGGAAGCAGCCTGGACAGTCCAGCTCCAGGTGACGTGCTTCTAGGGCACTCTGTGGTACCTGTGCTGTGTCTGGTACCTAAGGTAGCTTCTTCAGAGCTGTCTCAGTAGCTTTATGTTGCACAGTATTTTATCCCCGTCTGGAAGAGAAGTGGCATTTATCTTGTTGCGTGGTCCAGGAGCTGCCCACTGCAGTGGGCAGTACTAGCAGGAACTGACACTTCAGCTCAAGTCTTATAAATGCAGGTATTGAATGCAGTACTCAGTTACTACGAAAAGTCTTGCTAGTGGAAAGCACTCCCATAGCTATTTGTCAAAGTCAAATTTAATGGGAACATTGTACATATGGAAAGAGAATAGGGGAACAGTGGACACTGCACTTAGAAACAGTCACCTGAGTGTTCAAAAAACCTGTCACAGCGGTATGAACTGAGCTGGATAACGCTTCCAGTAAGCAGTGTAATTCATTTTTATGTGCATATTCTGTAACCTACAGATGGCTTGATTATGTTAAGATAAATGCCTCTTAGAAAGTGAAAACTTAAGGTAAAAGCCCTGGAACAGCCAAAATGAAATTGATACATACTGCATATAAAACTAATAAGAATTAATAGTATCAAACAAAATCAATAAATAATTGAGCATTGGGCATGAAGTAATTAATTCTGTGAACTAACTGCACTATTTCTAAGAAAAGATAGTGCTTCCTTCCAGCAAAAGCCTGAATGTAGCCAAAAAATCTCATAGTTGAGAGGATGAACAATTTTGAAAGACAGAAGAAAGTTTGGATTGATCTGTAAGCTCAAGATTTGTCTGCTCTATAAATCTCTTGGCAGAGTGATGTAAAATCTCCCAGTACTATTGCAGTTTCGCAGAAATTAGTGCATCTTCAAACTCGAATTTGAGCTTTTACATGTGATAGTCTTGTTCCTGTTTGAGGCTGGTCAAGAACATCCCTTGGTAACCGGCCAGTCAAGTATGGTCCTCCCCAGATGGCCTCTGCTGATGTGACAGAAGGGACCACAGCATGAGATGGCAGCTGTGCACTGTGCCTTCTGCAGGACTGTCTCAGTGCCATGCTTCCAGGTTTCCCTTCCCTGGAAGGGCTTATTTGCTTTACCACTCAAGTGCCCAGTGCCAGCTCGGGGCTGGAAGCAGCAGTGCTGAGCCTGTGTGGTGCTGGTGCTGAGTTAGTAAGTCTTGCCGGCTTTAATTGGCCTGTTTGGAAACAAGGCAGCTGTTGTGCATCCTTAGCATAATCTGTTTCCAAATTTGATAATCCACCCAGAATTAATGGAGAGCTGTCTGTAATTATTTTTTCTGGTTAGACTAGTTACAGAGTAAGTCATATTGCATTGTGTTTTCTTCCTCATATGTTCCATTGTAACTTTAAAGAACACATTGCGTTATGCTTCCTTTTTGGCTTCATACCTTATACTTTACAAGAAATTTCTGAGCAGTAGTGTGCTAGTCACATGTTTGCTAAGTCAGCAGAGTCTATTTATGCATTTAACACAGTGTCTAATACTCTTCTTCATGCTCAGTGACAAAGAAATCTTTGAAGTATGAATGACTTTTAGAGATGTAATGTTTTACCCTAAGTCGTGCAGCTGTCCTGCATAAATATAGAGGGTATATTAAATGATAGCAGCAATAAATCACTTCAAATTAATTCTTCGCAAGCAAAAGATTTGAAAAAGATTCTCACTACTCTCTCTACCAGAAGAAGCCTAAAACATTTTTTTAATAGTATCAGAATAAATTACTAGTTAAATTAATAACAGGGTATCTAATGTGCTGGGGACCTCTTGGACACATGGAGAAGGAGTATCTTGTGATTTTGTCTGTTACCCACAAGATAATACCAAGCTGAAATAAAATTCCATTGAAATTATTAATTGTCGTGTAACCAAGGTCTCATGCTCTTTGTTTTAATGTAAAACACATGGCTTTGTTTATTTCCATTAAACACATTAGTGATGTGCCAGAATGGATATGTACAGATGTACTTGCTAGTGGGATGGATCAAATTAAAATCTCTTTGAAGGTGAAGGGTGTAGCTGCCATCTTTAATGTCATGTAATTTAGGGACAATTGAGTTCCCTCATGTAACCAAGTACAGCAGCAGCCTCCGTCTAGATCCAGAATAAGAATATGGTTTCAAAAGACGGAGTCTCTGATGACACTGCTGGCTAGAGGTATTAGCACCACCACCCCCATGCCTGCCTCTGCCCTGCAGTGCGTGGCCTCTGGTGCTATCAGCACAGCGTTTTGTTTGGGAGCCTGCCTGAGGAAGGACATCTGGTTTAACAGTTTGCGCTTGCTTGGCAAAGAACAGGAGCAAACAGAGAATGGGTGGTTTGTGGGTAGGGAGAAGTATTGACATATTTTAAGCTAATATTGTTACCGTTTGTCTACAACTTTGCAGTGCTTGGGCAGGTGCTGAGATACAGGCTCCTTTCTCCTTTTAGCTGTGTTTTTTCTAACGTATGTTGCTCACTAACCTAACCTAGCAGACACTTGTATTTCAGGTGATGGTCCAGTGGAGTTCGGGGGTGTCTGAGGTATAGTGAAAAATCTTACTGTGAGATATAGCAAGTAACAGAAAGAATAGTACAAGTGCTTCAGCAGAGAAATGTGTGCGTGTGATATGATTCTGTTGATTAAAATAAGAGACATTTAATGCCTGGCATGTAATTGTTTTATGCAATGCTAATAAGTAACCTATTAGGTATAAAGGTCAGAATACCATGTTGGAAATGCACACTGGATCTGCAGGTAGGACTGTCAGTTTAGTGTCAGAGGCAACACTGGTTCAAGGCCCTCTGTTTATAGTCTTTAAAATACAGCATTAATACAAATATCAGAAGCAAATGTACGTAATGTTGTCACTGTGTCTAAAGCCAGCTTTTAGCCTATTTTTTTTCTCATGAGACCACCTGAACCAGCCAGGCCCTGCAGTTTCTGTTTGCTTTTGAACAACAGAATTGAAAAGTTCGTGTTGTCTTAACTCTGATCACTCCCTTTGATTCACCGTCCCTTGGCATCTTTCTCCGGCTGCTTAGGCTAAAAAAGCTGAACTATAAATTCATAACACTCAAGTGTAGTACAACATATCCTAAGGCCTATTAGAAGTCCACAAAAGTCTGCTAGCGTTATTAGATCCCTTTTGGCCTTCTCGCTTGCTGTTTTGGCTCTTTTTGTTCTGTGTACATAGTGTAGCACAAGAGGGTCCTGGTCCATAACTGAGGCTACTGCAGACTACAGACTACCCAAACAGTCTCCTGGTTGCTTCCCCCCTTGAGCAGAGCCTGCTGGCACTGCCCAAGGGAAAAGCAGAGCAGGAGGTAGTGATGCAACAAGGTGTCATTTTGTGGTTTTAGAGAAAGAGCAGAAAACCCAGAGGATGAGGAATAAAGCAAGAAGGAAACAGCAGGCAGCACCTGAATGGGCCCTGATATCACAATCTGTTTGTTTCCTGAAGGGGAATGACTCCTCCAGACAGGCTGCCAAGGGAGTGTCACAAACACACGTACAAAAGCCCGCGCTGGCATACCAGGAAAACAGGCTGCTGCATTGCTGCCCAGACAGAAGGTTTGGACACCCCTAATCTAGTTCAGCAGGAACCATCTCACTGAGCTCTGTGTTCCTCCACAGTGCTCAGATGCTTCCAGCTTCACTAGATGAGATGTTTCCAATTTTCCTTCCTGTGATGGCCACTTAGAAGTTCTTCTGCTGTCTGGAGAAAGCCAAATACTGGAAACCCTTTCCTGTCATATGACTGGACCTACTGTTGTAAATGCAGGGCTTGACAGACAGAATTGCACAGCATGTGCGCCGAGATGCATTGCTGCTGGTGGCAGGATCATCACCCTGGCACACTGCTGGCTTGCTTTCATGGTGGCCAGTCAGGAGTACAAGGGGACCAGAGTTGAATGATTATAGTGAAGGTTGCAAGCCATGTATTGTTATTACCTTTCATAGTGCTGTAGCTCTTAGGCTGTGACGTCAGAGGTGCGCTGGTCTTACAACACGGGTAGAAGGCCGGCAGCAGGGCCAGGCTGCTGCTGTTCACAAAATAATTCTTCCGGTTGGCAAACCTCTCTCGGTGTTTTCCCAGGATAAAGACCACTGGGAGCAAGGTACAAGCAGGATGAACTATCTCACCAGGCTGCAGGCAGCTCGCTGGCTATAAACTGCCCACCTTATGTGACTGTTTGAGCATCTCATACCATCTCGTACAGAGTTTTCCTCGCAGCAGGGAAGCTGCCCTGCTCCTTTGCTTTCCACCATGAGATCTGTGATGCAGGCAGGTGTTTTGTAACACCTGTAACAGTGCTGTATGTCACCTGCACACATCGTGACTACCTGTCTCCAGTCCTGCAACACAGAAACTTGTGTTTAGCCTGTCAGATTCCTGGAGGTTAATCAGGCATGTAAGTGTTGGCTGGATCAGTAAAATAGTTTTCCAGTTCTTTCAGATTCCTTTATGCTAACACATTGCTTATCTTTGGTTTTATTTCACTTTTTAAAAACAGAACATTTAGTTCAAGGATCACATACAGTCATTATCTTTAAATACTCTGTAAACATAAGTGCTGACAAAATCCTAGGTCAGCAAGCATCTATCTTTGTGAAAACCATGAAGCGGGCAGACAACATGTGCAGCAGACAAGAGTCAAGAAGACCTAATAATATACATTGGTTTTACTTAGAGGGGACCAATGGTTCCCAATTAGTTTTTCACCTAATTAATTTGTCTCAAATCAAACCTGTATAAAATACCAAGAAGAAAAAGGCCCTGAGCAGAACAGCAATGCATATCTGTGACTGGGAGAAGGTGAATAATAATGCAATGGAAAATGTTCTCGTCAGCGTTTAAACGAACTTAATTGCTTTGAAAGACATTTGTGATAGAAGTCTGCAGAGTTTTTCAGCCCTTGCCTGAAGAGAACTGCTTGTGCACACAGTACTTCAGAGTTCTCATTACCTTTGATTTACACCGCATCGTAACGTTGCCAGATGGAGCAACGTTCAGTACTTTGAAAACTAAATCGAGAAAGAGTGGCTTGGTTTCAAATAAGCGCTCTGGTCATTGTTAGGTTTGAGTCCAGATCTCTTCTCATTTACACTCTTGTGCATGTGGATCAGTGCTTCCAGCACGCATGGTTTCGCTGTGTCACAGCCTCCTAGGGCAGGTTCGCTGCAAGGGGCTACCAGGGCTGTCAGCTCCTCGTCAGTGCTTCCCCGAGTGACGTGTGCTTCTTGTTACGAGATGAGAGAGGTTTTTGGTTTTGCTGGAAAAGGACTAGTCGTTATCGTTGTGAAGGAATGTGCAAATGCAAGCCCACAAAACCTAAATGCTTGCTAATCAGAAATCAAAGAAGTAAATCTCCACAGCAATTATTTTAAGCTAAGTTCATAATTTTTACGCAATCCCATGTGTTTTAAGAGCCCCAAGCCAGGATTTTTGGACACATTTACAGATGCGAATACTAGTAAACAAAACAGTAGTGTTTGGGGAGTAATTCCGGGGGTATACTGAGAAACAGTTGGTCTTGGATTTTGGTGCATTGCCTCCATTATGTTGTTAAACCTGGAATGAATGAAACCAGATAAAGTGTTTAATGCAGAAATTCCTAAACTCCAGCCATTTGTGTATCTCTCTCTACCCTTTGCCTATGCTGACTTCATGTTAGAACAAGGGTTTCTAACAAGGGTGGATTGCTTCATCTTTATTATAAGTGAGAGGAGATTGTCACTTTTATATAGGTGCTAAAAGGATGTCTCCTGTGAGAACATCATGTGACTAAACATACTGATTGCTTACAGCTTGTTTTGTTTCATGTGAACAAATACTCTGCTCTTACAAATTTTTCAAATTACGTATACAAAAGCCTTTTCTAAGTGCTTAAAAATTGCTAGTATTTTATCTGTCAAAAGTCACCTTCTGATTAAAATTCAGTGTTAAAAACATACTTTTGCTCTTTTTCAGTCAATGCAAAATAATATAATTGGCATATGTGGGTGTGTTTTTTGAATAAGCTAACACACACTGCTTCCATGTTGCTAATTGTATGAACAACTGCTGTTTACCATATGCCTAATAAGACAGAAGTTTCAATTAATCAAAACAATTAGCATCCTCTCGTATTAAATGCCTGTTTAGATAAAGAGGTGCTGTTTTGATGGACATAGAGTTTTTATCTTTTTTAACCTGGCTGGTATTTGCTGAAGTAGAATTCTATTTTTTTTCAATGTCACGGCACATACAAGTTATCCCACTTAGAATGAATTGTGTATAGCCTACCTAAGTTTTCAAAAGATAAGGTACTAAGTAATCAGAGGTGGATAAATACATAGATTATGGATAAAGACATTTTTCATCATGAGGATGCATCTTCTGTTTCTACAGTCTGCAGGTACTCTGCGTACAAAAACAAGGCAATGACTGTGCTATTTGGCTTCAATACCAACATAACGCAAAAGCCATTACTATGCGTGGAAAACTGTAATGAAAATCTATATCAACAGTAGAGGAAAAATGTACGTCTGTAAAAGTGCATGGAAATGAAAAGAAAATAAAGCAGGGAAACCATCTTCCCGGGATACTGAGCAAATAAGAGCCTTGTGTGTAGAAGGGCTGCTCTTGAAATGGAATTGTGGGACTCTCTAAGACAGACCAGCATACTGCTCAGAGGACCAGCTCCTGAGAGGTGTGCCTTTTCTCGTATACCGTTTTCACAGAATTAGTGAATCACAGAATGTTAGGAATTGGAAGGGACCTCAAAGGATCATCTAGTCCAATCCCCCTGCCGGAGCAGGACCACCTAGATTAGATCACACAAGAACGCGTCCAGGTGGGTTTTGAACATCTCCAGAGAAAGAGACTTCACAACCTCTCTGGACAGCCTGTTCCAGTGTTCTGTTACCCTTACTGGGAAGAAGTTCTTCCTCATGTTTAAGCGGAACCTCCTATGTTCCAGCTTATATCCATTTCCCCTTGTCCTATCATTGGATGCCACTGAGAAGAGCCTGGCTCCATCCTCATGACGATCACTCTTTACATATTTATAAACATTAATGAGGTCCCCCCTCAGTCTCCTCTGTCTCAGTCTGCCTTTTTTGAAGCAAGGAGAGTTTTTTCTCAGGAATCTAGATCAGGTTGTCTTACACTGCGTGAGTTCTAGTTTAAGCTCATCGAATGGTGCTAGTGCGTGTTAAGTACAAAGCAGTGGGATTAGGCATATGCCTGAAGTGAAGCATATGCTTTGTCTCGAAGGGATGCGCGGCTGCACTGGCATCTCCATGATATCTCAGTGTAAAGCTCCTTTCTCTAGCATTTTGCCATTTTTTTATCTTTTCATTTTTGTGATCCCTTCTTTGTTTGTAAAAGCTGATTTGGCTGTGTCTTGCAAATTGGTTTATGTAGTGAGAAACAGGGGGAAAGAGATTATTCTGTCTGCATTGCATATTAAAAGAAAAGAGTAAAGACACTTTTCTCCTGTGGAATAGAGCTTCAGGAGACTGTTATCAGTGACAGTAAATTGAAGGTTGAGTGACCTCAGAGGTAGGAAGCATTGTTAGGTATCTCCTGTATTTTTATACGACCTCTAATAGAAGGATCTAATACAGCATATATATCATCCTTTTGGGCACAGAAAGGATTCCAAACTGGTTTTGATTATACAGTGTAAGCATTTGTCCCTTTGTTATTTTCAAGGGCACCTACCTTGGATTGTAGCAGCAAATGCACCAACACTAAGCCAAGCATTTTTTTCAAATGGAGGGGAGGGGAAGTAAGGAAAATGTGCCCATGAATTTAGAATTTTATTAATTACAAATCACTGGGATCCTCTATTTGTATCTGGAAGGGCAAAAGGCGAGGTAGTGAAGAAATAAGATGTGGAAGGTCAGAATTTGCATTTGGGTAAAGATCTCCAGGGAGGTTTTCTTGTTTTCCTCTGTCTTTCCTAGGGAGGACTCTGATGTCTCAAATGTAACCATTTCTCAAAAGCTGGCAATTCACTCTCCTAGGCCTGAACATGCTGCAGATGTTGAAACTGTAATTTCACTGCCACTGATATGAATGCAGCTGTTTAAGGAGACTGATGAAATCTACCTTCTAAATAAGCTTTGAGGTTGATATAGTGAACCTCACTCAGACAGGGATCCCCTGAGCTCCGAGAATGCTTGGTCACGTGGGCCCAAACAGAATCATCCTTATGGCTCTGAAAGAAAAACCTCGCAGGAAGTGGGTAATAGCTGAGCTCAGTAGCAAATTCTTCAAAAGCTCTGTGCAGGTCTGTGTGCTAAAATTTAGATGTTTTTAGGAACAGACGTGACACTGATATGAACGTACTAGTGTTGAATTATGGCTTACTTCTTTGCCATGAACTTACCTTTGAAAGTTTTACTCCTGAACTCTATTTCTACCTTGTGAATCAGCTAAGAATCATATGCCCTGGACTGTTAACTTTTAAGAACAAAAGAGATTTTCATGAGTATGCACAATAATCACATTCAGAAAGAATTATTGCAAATTAATTACTGTTCATTCTGTCGGAGATTAAGGGGGGGGGGGATTTTTTGTAAAGCTGGCATATTTGCTAACCAAATATTCACATTTGTTCGACGTATTGGCCCTCCACTTTAGCGATTTGTTTGCCCTTCTCCATGGCTGACCAGGGGGTTCTTTGTTCAGTTCTTGCCAGGTGTTTTAGGGGATACTGCAGTTTTATGGATGTCATTGATTTTGTCCCAATCCATGTCTGATTTAGCCCAATAATGAGAATTTTGTTTGTGACTTCCATGAGAGCAGGAAGAGATAGATGACTAAAAATCTTCTTGCCTTAGGAAGAAAAAAACCCATTGTTCTTGACAAACACTCTATTTCTTTAAAGTGAAGAGTTTAAATGTTTTTTTTTTTATAATTCAGCTTCCATGGATCATTATAAAACAATACTTTCTGCTCGATTTTGTATTTTAAATAGAAGGACTTGTCATTTTGGTTTAAAAGAAGTACTCATGTCAAGTTTTCACCACAAGGAGAAAGGCAAATCATTTTTCCTTGTCTCTTGAGTTCTTGTAGTTTGATTCTATCTGCGCTGTGTTGCTGTGATAAATCATGTCGCATGGATGATTTAAGGCCACCTTGTAGCTGGCCCGTCTGTGGGCTGCTTACTTGAGTGGTGGGCTCAACGTGAGGCAAGAACAGCTCAGGGGTCAGAGGAGTGTGGGCTTGGTGCTGAAAAGCTCCCACAGTGAGCGTGGGGCTCCCAGACAGCCAGAAAATGGAAGAGGAGGGATTGTATAGAAAGCTCTTCATCCGCATTTTCTCCTTGCTAACAAGGAGTGCAAGGGGAGGGGACGCTGCATGGATTACAGTGAGTCTATGATGGGCAAAGCAGTTTGGCTGCTCCCTCCGTGCAGGGTTTCTGCACTGCTTCTTGTGTAAGCTTGCTATTACTAGCAGAATTTAGTCTCCAAAATGTTTGGGTTTTTAAAATCCTTTCAAAGTATTTTAACTACCTGTTGATACAGCTGCCAGGCAATGACAGCTTACCATCACTGCTGCTAACTAAAGATTAGGATAGGGGATATGGCATATTGATTCTTTGCTGCTTATTCTACTATGAAGAACAGAAATCATGAATGATGTGAAGTGGGGGATTGATTCTTCAGTGTTTATCCTGATAGAAGGAACAAACCATCAAGAGCTGGCAGGAGTCAGGCTCAAAGCAAGCAAAAGGCGGTTCTTCAAGTCACGCGTGGCTGAGAAGTGGAACACAGGATGCTTTGGGTACCAGGGGCTTATGTGGGTTCAAGGGTGGGTGAGAAAGGTTTATAGAAGAGCAATGTATTAAGGGTTGCTAAATCTGTAGCAACCATGTCTGTCTTGGGAAAACTCTGCACTGCAAATGCTGGAATATGGGAGAGTTTGGGGGAACATACCATACGAGTTTCCTCTGTTCTTTCAGCTGCTATCAGAGATAGGATCCTGAGCAAGGTGGATCTTTGCTTTGACCTGGTACAGCTTTTTTAACGTTCTTGTTAGGCACATCCTATTTTTTAATAATAATCCTATCCCGCTGCTTCCTGCTTTGGTTTCTCTGTTGTCTCACGCATCAGCTATTTCTTGTCTTTCTGACTGCTGGCAAAGATGGAAATTCATGGTATGTCCAGATGATACTTTGCACAGTTGGGGCCAGACTGATGTGATCATCAAGTGCTATCACAATAAAAGCTTTACTAGGAAATACTGTAGAAACATGGGGGACTGTAGTTTTTTTCTTATTGGTGGCCTATAGGTTTAATTGTCATTTGGCTTCTGTTCCCCAAAACAAATGTGTTAACACTTTTTGTTAAGAATGCAGTGGGTTTTCTGAAAATGTTTACAGCCATGCAGCGATCTTCTCTGTGTATAAAATTCTGAAGTATTTCCCACTGCCACGTAGTGGGCGTCCTCAATGGTTGTGGAGTCATGGTAGTTCTTGATCTGTTTTTCCTCCCCTCTTTATATCAATGTAAATAATTTAATATCTTGATACATTGGGCTGTGTTTACTGACATGTAAAAGCAAACGACCCCCAGTTGACCCAAGAATGCTTTTGTCCATGGTCAACTGAGGCTTGGACTACTGAATTTTTCAAGCAGAATCATCCTTGCAGGTTTACTGGGAAAATGGGATGAAACTGGCTGACCTTTGCTGGCTAAATGATCACAACCACCATCTCTACAGCACCATAATATTTGAACAAGGCAGTGAAAACTACTAACCCAGGTTGCGAGCTATAAAACAGCAGTGCTGTAGCAAGACTGTAAAACTGTCCAGGGAGAGACATAATACCTGGTAGCCTGAAAAGACTGGAATTTGAACTTGAAAACACTAGAATTGAGAACGCACTGTGAACAAGATGGTTGTGTTGTTTAACTCTGATAACTGTTTTGTAGCACAGCCTTTAAAGTGGGAAAGTTTTGTCTAAATTGAATTCCTGTTGTCAATTTGATTAGGAAAATATTAATCTCAGGATGCTAACTACCGATGAAGAATGGACTTTTTTTTTCAGGACACTTGTGGTTTTGAGACCATCCATATCTAAAAGACAATCTTCAAAAGAAAATACCCAGAAGATGGTAATCAGCACTGCGTTTTTTTCTATATTTGCATGAGCTGAGATACAAGCCTTCTGTTTTGTTAGAAAAGATCATGGGTGAATAAGGTTTCTATATGGATGCTAAGATAAAAAAGAATTTTGGAAAGTACACATTCTTGTACAAATAAGGACTATTTCCTAATACCCAGAAGTAACTGTGGATTTTAAAAATTCTTCTCGATAGACCTGCATACCAGCTTGATGGGCAGATTGTTTGGATTTCAGACACTCAGACTAGCAAAAATGTCCCAAAAGAGAAAATCACTGGAATTTCAGATTTGGATAATCCTGTTAACTAACCTGTTTTCCCAGCTGGCTAAATTTTAGGTTGATTTAGGGAGAGAATAACAAAGTTCTTTCTCACTACACCTTCTGAAATACTTAGAGAAGCTCACATCCATACGTCTCTCAATCTTCCTCAGAGGAGATGGAGTATGTAGGGTGCGTGACGGCAGACATCAAGAGATCGTTGATGAAGGGAACATACTGCTCTGAGGGCTCCATTTCTTTATGTAAAGTGTTCATTTAATTAACTTGCTTATGCGACTGTGTTTTGCTACCAGTTATTTTCAGTAATAAAGTGAAGTGCGCAGTTTATGTAGAACACAGGTAAACCTGAAACTGAAGCGTGTCTTCTCATTTGAAGTAGGAGGCACCTACAATACAGCAGCCGAGAGAGAACTTTTGCCTCAGGGCCCTTCTTTTAAAAGGTTCAGGAGAGGCTGACTCATTACAATCCCTGACAGTATATAAGGAAATATATCACATTCCCTTTGTCCTCAGTCCCCTGGAGCCCCTACTAGCTCCAGCTTTGGATGGTTATGCTGGAAATTTCTTGCCGTGTTGAACTCAGTGCAGCCCATAGTTTGTGCACACAAGGCGCTCAGCTTGTGTACAATACACTGAACTTGTGAGAGGAGTGAGACCACTTAGAAGTTACAGGATCCTTCTGTTATCTGTAGTACTGCTGCAGGTTTCTGAACCAGTTTGGTATCTTCTCCCTGTGGTTGGGGTAACAGCTCGGTGTGAAGGCATCTCCAGGAGGTTTTTGCCTCCCAGCTACCTCTTGTGTGTGAGGAGATGGCTCAGTCTCTGTGCTCACCACAACTGCTTCCTCCCAGCTAAATTATGTATTAAAGCCTTGTTCATAGATTATTCCACAGTGTGGCAAGTCTATGGTCAGCGTGGGTTGCTGGGATTTTTTGTTTTGTTTTGTATTAGAAAATCGTATGGGATCTTAAGCAGCATGTCTTTCAGCCTTGCTTTCGTAGCAACCTTTCTTCTTTCTTAACTCTGCTGTTAAAAATTCCCTTTGGGCTGATGCTTGGCACTTGAAAGCTCAGCCTGAGGATTTATTTTTCTGTATGTGATTTTCAGAAAATTTGCCATCAAAAAGAGGTGGCTGTGAACCTTTGAGATTTTTTTTCTGAAGCAGAATGCACGCAATTGCTTGGAAGCTGGTGGTGATGGAGGAGGTTTGTGGCCGTGCATATGTGCCCATTAGCCCTGTCTTATTAAATTTTGAACTGATTGTTCAGGTTCAGGCAATTTGTCAGGAAGGTATAGGCAAAGACCCTGAAAATAATGACTTTCCACAAACATCATGAAAATAGGTGGCCAGCCAGAGGAGGCAAATGCCTGCCCTGCTCCGAGTTGTGCACACTGCTGGTTAGATGTCAGCGAGCCTGTGCAGGTGTGCCTCCCCAGGGCATCAGTTCATAGGAGACAGGACATGGTTGACTCTACTGCTTATGGAGCTGCTTGTTTGGGAAGTCTATAAGAGAGCTGTGATGTCTTTCTTTCCCTTCTCTGAACAGACTGAAAGATCAGGCAGCAGCATTTTATATCTGGTTCTTTTGTACAGTACAGACATCAGTCATATGCAACCGTGATGCTCCTATTGGTGTTTATCTGACACCCCTAAAACATCTTTCTGAGCCCTTCAACAGATTTGTAGTAGCAGTAGTGTCGATCTGTCTAGAGTATTTGTGGTTGTATCCATTGGGTTTCAGCTCCCTGGTCATCTGAGAGGACTGAACAAGAGTAAGCCGTCAAGGTTTGGAAGTATTTTACTTCTCTGGGTGGAAGAAAGCTTTGGGTTAGCAGACAGTAAGTCAAATTCTTTTGGGGTAATGATAGAAATTTTGAATTAAAAAAAGGTTGCTTGCAGACTCTGTAAACTCAGTTGATGTTAATTGGGAAAAGTGAAGCTGTAGCTCTTACCAACCCAGCGGGTCTTCAGTTCCACCATCATGTTATGGTCTACGAGAAGAGAAATACTGAAAGCAACCAATAAGTATTTGCTTAAAATAGCGACCTGGATGTTACTGGTAGCAGATGTAGGGTTCGCAGCTTGGACCTGCGGTTACAACGGTTTCCCCCGCGGTGAGTGAGGAGCGTCCCGAAGCCGCCGTGCAGCGGCGTGAGGCGAGGGGCATCTTCGCTGCCCGGGGAAGCTCCGAGGTCGCTGCCGGCGTGTGGGGATCCTTAGGGGTCCTCCAGGCTTACGCCTGTGTGGAGCCTCAGCTCCGGCTGAACAGCTCCGGCCCGGGGGGGTCTAGGGGGAAGCCCGGCGAGGTAAGGGGGGGGCTTTCCTCGGGGGTGGCCGGGGGGTGCAGTGAGGGGCCGGGGCTGGTGCCGGGCGGCGGCGCTCGGGGCCGGCGGTTTCCCGGGCGATGGGTGGGGAGAGGAGGAGGAGAAGGAGGAGGAAGAGGAGGAGGAGGGGTCCCCGCGGCTTTATCTCCCACCCGGCTCCGCCCGCCGCCGCCTGCCTCCTCTTGCCGCTTCGACACCGCTCCGCTCCGCACGGCCGGGCGCAGCGCCGGCCAGGGCAGCGCCCATGGGCTGCGGCAACTCCACGGCCAGCGGCGCGGGCGGGCGAGGTAGGGCGGCGTGGGGCCGGCTGGGCTGGGCTGCGCTGGGCTGGGCTGCACTGCGCTGGGCTGGGTGCGCGGCGGTGTCAGCATCCCTGCCGGCAGCTCCGCCGGGGGGCTGCGGGTCGGGGGGCGGCGGCAGCGGCGACGGCAGGCGAACACTCGGTCTCGGTGCGGCTACATCCCCCCGGTTTTTGGGGGATGCCCGTCCGAGCCGCGGGAGTCGCTGCCCGCGCTCCTGCAAGAGCATCATCCTTTCCCGAGGCCGATGCGCTTGCCCAGGGGAGAGGGGGTGATGTGGCCCGCCACGGGGCACCAGGGGCTCTCTGGTGCCCGGGTTGTCCTCAGGGTCACCGCCTCCAACAGCAGCGGTCCCGGGCACGGCCAGCCCAGGCCAGGAGCTGGACGTAAGGATCCTGCCGGGGGTGTAAGTTCCATCCTTTTGCTTCCCTATAAGGCCACGAATGCCACTTCTGAAATGAATTTGTGCCACTTTGTCTCCTCTGCTTGCCGGAGAAGTTGGAGGATCTTCCAAGATTGAGGTTTCTTGCATGTTAATGTGTACTGCTGGCTGATGCGTCCAGCTGGCTGCCTTGTTTGTTCATTGTTAGTTTCAAAAGGGATAAGATCTGGGAAGATGGTGCTGTTGTGCTCTTCCTTCCCGCCCCCCCTTCCACCCCCCCCCCAGCCCTGCAAAAAGGAAAATATGTGGAAATTAATAAGTGGACCTTCACCATATAATTGTAAACATGAGCATTTCTCGATCGTTTTTCATCCTAACTGCCCTTGGCAAACATTGCCACCTGTTTCAGTACCTGTGTTAAGTCTTTCAGATATGTTTGTTAGCTTCATAACCTCTCGAGAATACACAGCAGAATAGTGGCCGGATCAATTAGAATTACTGGGTCTCCATCTCTCACCATTTCGAGTTACTTTACCTGAAGCTTCAGTGGTGCCTCGGACGGTGCTAGTCCCGATTTGCAGAAGTGGGCATATCTTTAGGTGTGAATGATGACGCCTTCTCCAAGTTGTGTGTGTGTCCGTTTTTGTGGTATGTTGCTGATTTTCCCACTAAACCCTGCGCTTCACACTCGTAGGGGAAAGCGAGGCTTTTCTGCCATTATCGCTTGCTTGATTTCTGTTAAATGATTACAAATTAGGTTTTGGGTATCATGTGTATCTATCAGAGGCCTCTCTCATCCATAAAGAAAGTACTTTATGAATTTGCTTGAACTTCAGCACTCTTGTAAGAGCATTTGCACACTTTCAGTCTCTCCCATTAGTTGATTCCTGCCTTGCTGAGGCTGGAAGTTGTTTCAGTATATGATGTATGTAGCTTCATACTGCTGGGGTGATGCTTGTTCACATCCTATTTCTGTTTGCCGGGTAAAAGCACCAGAGCACAAGTATCAGAGAAGTTCAGAGGAACATTTTGAGTTATTAGTCCCTTTGTGGTAGCTTCTCGTTTAATGTTGATCTGGTCACCCTGTGGATCTTGTACTAGGATACAAATGGTAAATAGACTGACTCTGACACTGGTAATATTTAGTGAATTAGCTTGAATTAAAAGTTTATTTGTTTAAATAAACATATCCAGTGTTGTATTCAAGGCAGCTATTTTCAATAGGTTTTGGCTTGTAGATTCATAAATTATGTTTACTGAAGGTACAGCCCCTTCGGTAGTTTAACTTACCAGTACTGGTATTCAAAATGCATTTAAACTTGTGTTTTGTGGCAGCCTTTTGCATACTGTTTAGAAATACTCCACAGATCTCCAATGGCTTCGTGCAGGTGAAAAACAGCAATGCCATGTAAAACACATAATTAGTACGATGGTATTATTACTGTTGCCCTGATAGACCTTTCTGAAGCAAATACAGCTCTGAGAGGTCCAGTCCTCTTCTCACTTCCACCGCTGTCGGTCAGGAATAACTCTGTGCAGTCTATGGTGTTATTATAACCAACAACTGGTAATAAAAGTAAGAAGTCAAGTGTCTACTATTTTTTTTTTTCCATTTAGCATTCCTTACAAAGTGTGTCTAATAAAAATAAAATTATTTTATGTAGGGGAAGGGGAACACATACCCTTTTAAATCAGAATTCTAGAGCTCTTAAGGAAAGTGCAACTCTCAATATTTTCCTGAAAGACCTGAATATTGTGTAAATATAAATTAATTTTGTGGCTTGCATAGCATGACTACATCTTTAATACTAAAGTTATGACTATTGTACAGTCAGTAATGTCAAGCTAGAGGTACATAACATTTAATTAACCTGTAACACTCTCTGTCATATTATATGACTAAGGATAATATTGTAGCATACTTCACAGAATACATTAGATGTGTTATGCTAGTCCCCATTTTCTTACTGTGGTAAAATTTCTGTTGCAGCTTAACTCGATTTTTCCTAAGCAGACATGTATGTAATGATAGTTCAGCTAATAATATTATCTTCTGTTGCACGGCTAGAATGACATCAAAGGAGCTATCAGCCCTATGGTCTGTGAGATCTAAACTAATAGACATGATCTAGAATAACATTTCTGTCTGTGGTGCAGTATTCCAGAACACCAATATAACTCAGAGTTTAAATTTTCCTTCCAGAGCATCAGACATTGGCAAAAGGCTCCTCAGCTGAGAAATGGCAGCTTCTGTTGTCCAAGTAACTGATGTATACATATCCTTCTTAAATCACCTAGCTATTTTATGTTAACTATAGATTATACTTATTTTTTAAATTTCCCATTACCCATAGAAAATTTTATTAACAAATCACTGTTTTCTGACGTTTTGTTACCTCTTTCTTTCATGTTATTTCCTGGTGTTTTAAAAGCTCCAAAATAGCTCTTCTTTTTTTGTCTTTTTAAAAATATGCCCTTAAACATTAATTTACGTTTTTTTTTCTGAGTTAAGGCATTTCCCTTCGTTCTAGTATTGCTTCACTAACAATTTTTAACTGCTCCTCCTTTCTGTATCAATTGTAGTAGCAATGACAGCACCTTAAATTATGGTACTCAGTGGAGGCTGGCAGTCTAGCCTTAATTTTAATATACAGAGCAATATATCTCTTCTGCAGAGAGCTTCAAATACAGCCAAATTATGATGAAGGAGAACTTTTGCACCAAGTTTGAACAGATTATTAACTTCAAGTTTGGTGGAATTCCCAGGAAACCATCCTGCCATTCTATTTAAAATCCAACTGATTTTTAAAATTAATGTTTGATCAGGTCATGTCTATGTAGAGAACTGCCACCTGATGAGTTGAAGAAGTAATCAATTTGAAGTAAATTGATATAATTCTGTCCTCGGTTACACTGGGGTATAAATAGAGTACATTCATTGATATTAGGACTTGTTTCCATGTTGCTGCCTTTTGGAGCAAATCAGAAAGGAGCCTACAATAGAGAACTCGTTTGTAATCTTAACTGTTGCATGCATATTTGCGAAATTTAGAGATTTTTATTTGCTTTTTGTAACAATTCGAAGTATTTGCAAGAAAATATTGTAGGAAATTGTTCATTAAAAATTAATGGGAAATGTTTCATAATTTGCTCTTAAGTCAGATACTGGCATTTTTTGTGTCCATGTTTTTATTCACGTAAGTGGTTGACTCTCATCCTTTTTATGTTTTTCTGAAGTTTTTGTCTTCCACATTCTCTTGTGATGCATTTCTCAGCACAGAGGAGTATCCTCTCTCGCTATCAATTTCTTTCAACCATCTTTTGCATTTGTCCTGCATTTACTGAAGTCCTGCAGGGTTGCCAGTAACAAGCTGCTGTTGTTTTGAAAGTGCAGGACTTCTTCTTACTGAGTGGAAGATGCTTTGGAATATATTCTTGTCCTTCATTTGTGACTGTTTAAATGCTATGGAGTTTTTTTTGAGGGATCACAGCTCCACTACTCTGAACAATGTTGGTTTTTTTTTTCTGTAATCACTTGGGCTTAGAGCAATGTATGGCTGAACGGGGCTCATTTCTTCTGCAGGCTGTACTCCTCCTGCAGCTCTAAAATGCCAAAATGTGCCCACGGTCCTACTATGCAGATGATGCTAGCAGAGAGGTCACTCAGGACAATGCACTACTGCCTATTTTTTGTGGATGCAGCTTCCTGACTACCCCCCAGTCTGTTGCTGATGTTAAGCAAGTTTTGGAAAACCAAACCAACACAAGCCTATCAAGACAGGTCTCGTGCTGTCTTTTTTTAGGCCAAGCTGATGTAGTGGGAAAAAATGGACAAGCTTTCAAACATCTGAGGCTTCTCTGAAGTCATCTATCTAAAGCATCATGGCTATGAGAGCACTAAGCCTTGCTGCTGTGGAACAGCTATGCCCTGTTTGTGAACTGGTGGTAAACAAGATTCTTTGGCTGAACTTCTGGCAGGAGGAACTTGAGTAGCGATAAAATAATGTGTCGCTCACTAAACATGGTAGAGTTAGAGAAATATGTCAGTGAAGTAACAGGGGTGAGGGTGAATGGATTGGACTTTAAAAACAAAAACGTCTGTACAAACTGAGATGTTACTGGATTCCTTGTGAAATAAAATCTATGTATAAGAAGTGTTCAGGCTACCTAATGAAGAAAACCTTATGAGTTTTTACATAGAGATACTTACGGGCCACCTTACTGAAGTGATGTTCATTTGCAAGCTCAGAACTCTTCCAGGAAGAAAACTGCTTTTTGATCTGGAAATACTTTCACATCTATATTCAAGTACTTTGGTGGTACTCAAGTGAATTTGGACCAAACTCTTTTTTTCACTTTTGCTAGTGAAAATGAGAAATAACACCACTGAGATCAACAGAATCCCATCAATGGGAGTGAGGATAACCTGGTTCTTTGTGCTTATAAAAATAATAGAAAACAAACTATTTGTTTGTTTATTATATGTATTTATTTGTTATAAATAGTAAAAATGATCTCTTAAAAGTAAATTTGTTTTTATCATACTCGATATGTTATCATCTCAAATGTTTTTGTGTGAGGTGCATTTTGAAATGCTGAAGTGATTTTTCAACAGTGGTAACTTCTCTAATATTCAAGTGCTGCCAGGTGTGAACGCTAGTGGCACATCTCCATTCTTAAACACAGGGTCTTAGCTGTATAGCTCTACACGAAGCCCAGGGTGATGGGTCTGAGAGACAGCTCCTGTCCCCAGAGTGCGAATGTATGTGTACTGTAACGCATTGAAGACAGACATGGCATTGAACATGGGCATGGTGTTGAAGCATGCCTTTCGATTGACTAGAACTTGAGTATCTCCGCTGGGAAATGCAGCAGTTCTGTAGGCACACAGTTCTTCCCACTCAGCTAAGGTTTCAGTTTGTGTATTAAACTCTTTTTACTTTTGGTCTACTTACTGCAAGGAAGGCATAAGTTTTCAAATGAGGATCCACAGCACTGAGACCTCAGCTCAGACTCAAAAGGCTTGTCAAAGGCCTCACAAAGGACCATGATCCTTTTTGGAGAAACTGAGTTTGTCTGCAGAGAGCTTAGGTTGAGAAAACGAGAAAGTCATAGTTCTGGTGCAGAACAGGCACAGCACGGGAATAGTTTCTTCTGGGGAAAAAAAAATATATCCTGCTAGCTACAGCAATGGAGCTGGGCTTTTCAAAACATACGTTGTCTGAGGTGTTGCTGATGCCTAGGCTCTGTCTAGATGTGCAGGGTGGTGCCCTGAAGGTACATAGCTGAGCTGACTCTGAATGACTAGCCATGGTAGCAGAAATCGTCTGCCTACATCGGCTGAGATTGAGGTTGCATGCAGTGCTGCAATGCCAGCCTTCCACCCGGACACAATTAATTTTGGACGGTTTGTATGTAGTACTGTATAGATGTGTCTATAAAGCCAAAAAGTCTCAGAGAGCTGCCTGGAAGAATAAAGTTTTAATGTGAGGACCTGATTTTATTGTGCATAGAGATACTACCTCCAGCTTAATACACGTAGCTGTACTGAGATTTTGCTGACTCTGGAAGCAGTATTAACAGAAGTGATGTGTACGGTCTGATACAAGTCTAGTCTGTGTTGCTGGGAAAAGGAGGGATAGTTGAGTCATAGGAATTGGGAGTGATGTTATATTCAAGAGTTAGCTGTAAAGGGAGATGCTTCCTGCCAAGCCATCCATTCAGGTAGACAGTGCTGGAAGGCCTTGCAGAACTGTTTCTTCCTCTCTACGTTTAAAATAAGGATGCAGAAGGCATATTCTTACACATCAGAGTAAGACAAAAGATATTTGCTATTTATGGATATTTTTTCAGCAGCAAAAATAAAATTTTTCAAGAAATGAAGTGCCATGGCTGAAAAAACCCATCCTACCTCCAAACCCATAAAATCTTTTGGATTGCCAACTGTAGTTTCTTCAGAGTGAGCTCAGATAAACTCTTCCAGCTAGGTACTGAGAGGAAGAGGAAAAGGAGAAGTGAAAGGTTTTCTAATGTCTACCCTGGCTTGTGTAATTAATAGAAGGGATAATTTGCTGGTTACTCAGCTGAATGATATACCAGCAATAGCAACACGGCATTAATAACTTGGGAGGAACAGGAAAGAGTTTGTACTTGAGTGAATGTTCCTCTCCCAGCAAGAAGCATCTGAGTCACAAAAAAAAAAAAAAAATCAATCACTGAGATCAGGCAGCCAGGTGGTAGCTTTTGTCTTTTTGCTTTTTGTTAAATAGCAAGATGAATTAAGGGGTGGTTGATCTCTCTAGATGTCTGGGCCTTTGGATGGAATTGTGTCCCAATGTTTATATTAATTCTGTCTAGTTGTTTTGTGAAACTTTATCTGGCAGGAAGAATGCAGCAGCATTTTACACATGTAGTGCCAAATCCACAACTGAATCAAACGACAGAACAAACAGACATTCAGAAGTAACTGTTTGGTTAGTTGCAGCAACTTTGTAGCAGACAAAAACCACCAGAAGACTGAACAAAATGAAGCATATAAAATTCAGAAAGATTAATTTTATCTTACGTTGCTGTCATCCTGAGTGACTGCACCTGGGCACTGATCCACAGCAGCATCATTTTAGCCCACTGAGAATCTGGCCAAGATCTAAGTGTGATAGACTTATTAAAGGACAATAATCATTTGGAATAAACTAGACAATGGAGAGAAACCTGTTCTCTGACAATAGAAAACTCCTGTTGCTATTTCTGCATTGTTTAGGACAGAAAGGCAGAAAAATGCTTACTGTACTATCGTTTGGTTTAGAGGATTATGTGATTATCTTGTAAACATGCGCTTTTTTTTTTTTCATTCTAGGTACCACAGGGACTACTAAAGATGTGTAAGTACTTACTCTATTCTTTCAAATATGTAACCCTGGCCTTATCTTCTGTCCTACTAGCCTTATACTAGATTTAGTCATACGTGATTCATCTGGCTCCTAACATGTAATCAACACCACCAGATGTTTATTGTCTGTAGTGACAGCTTCCATCTCCACAAAACAACTTCATGTCTTGTTTACGTTTCTACAGATTCCTTCCCATGTTATTTCTCTAACAGAAATGCCTTTTCTCTGCTTCTATTGAGAGAGTTGTCTCTCAGAGGTGGTCATGTTACTTCAGACTGCACTTCCCTGTCACGTACCAGTATACCTTTTACCAGAGGACATGTCATTATATGAAGTGACCACATAAATTTCCACCAAGCCCTGTGAGAGATTTCAAGAGCTACAGAGGCAAGTTTCCTCCCTTTGCAGGAGACCCAGTAACCCATCTCGACTTCCTTTTCAAAGTACCCACCTTCTCTAGATGTTCTCCGCATTGAAGAGAGTATCTATTGGCTCCTCTTTCTCTCCCTTATCTTTGACACTGAGTAGCAGAGGGCAGCCCTACCCATCCTGTTTTTCTCTAAATGTGGAAGGTCTAAACCTCTGTGTCCTCTTGCCTCTTGCCAACTTTTGGCTTTCAGAAAAGCAGCAGCAAAAGATCAGCCTTTCTCAGCCCGTTTTTCATTTGCTGATCCAGAAATGTGTAAGAACAGCTTTATTCAGCCATAAATTTATGTTTCCTTTGACAGGAAAATTAAAGAAGTCCTCCCGAGGTCTTGCCTTCTTCTATTCATATAATTTGTATTTTCCACCAGAGTTTGAGACTGAGGGACCTGGGAAAGATTTTCATGTTATGCAATAGGCACATTCTTCAGTCCCATTTACTTCATTTAGAATAATTACTCTAATTAGACGGAGGAATCCTGGTGTAGAAATGAGGGCTGTCAAGTCAGATAAACAAGTGGAGAGAAGAGCTTAACAACAGGCTGTCCTTGCTATTACAAAGCATGGCTGAGAACTAACGACGGGTCTCACTTGGCAGATAAACACTGTTGTCACAGATACACTTGAGATCTGTGTTACCCATGTGGTCTGTTTTCTGGGTTTGCAGTGTCAGACAATAAATAAATTGCAGAAGGTAAGCTTATGAGGAACCTCTTCTTCATACAGCCTGCAGCATCCATGCCCTCAGCACTTCTATATATATGAACCCACGGTTTTCAGTTTATATTAGGGCCTTTTCTGGTTGTTCAATTAGATAATTTAAGTGACTGACTTAGAACCGCATCTCTCTTTTTACTTTTTGGTAGTTTTAAATTTCAAAATTGCAACCCTTGCTAATTATGGATTTAGTAGGCTCATTTCTATGCTTAAAGGTATGGGTCTATATAGAACTGCGTTTAATGTGTGTGTAAAGCATTTGTAGGCTTTAGGAGTTGAACTGGGAACATCCTACTTATTAGTGTTAGATCGTCTGTCATGTTTCAGAAAAGTATCAGGATAACTTAGAAAAAACTAATTACTAGTGCAGGCTTTCAACAAAGTGAAAGGGTCAATCCTGGAACCATTACTCATTCAGATAAGTATAGTGGACTCAGCTGAACAACCTATGTGAGTAATAGCGTGGTTGAGCCTTCTTGTCAGATGTTAGAAACACAAATCTGTTAATGAGGAACAGCAGTGATGACCTGAAAAGTTCTAAATCCATCATCCTCATATTTAACAGCAGGTTTTTATGAAGGAAGTAAATACCCAGAAAAACTATTTTAGTTTCATGGAAATTAACAAAGCAGATTTATATTAACTAACATTATAGATCCACACAAGCTTTTATTTTACACCTTTCCACTTTTATGAGCTAAAGATCAAAAAATTCTCTTTAAAAAACCCATGGTTTTTTTTGCCATCAAACTTCAGTCATAGCAGTTCTGGTCCAGAAAAGCATTTAGGTGTGTTACTTACTTACAGCACACTTTTAGATACAGAATCTGGTATTCTAACTCAAGAGATTTCTCATTTCTTGACTGGACTCATTGCCAAGGCACCAGCGTCTCCTGGAGTGAGCAGCTGGGTAGAAGGAGAGAGGTCTCGGTCCTACTCTGAGCCCTCCCAGGTGACCACAGGGAAGCTGCTTTGCCCTCTGGGCCTGAGTTTCTCCACTGGTAAGATAGGGATGATGATATCATCTTCCTACGCAAAGAGCTGTGAGACTGAGAGCCACGTGGTGACAAGAAGAACTTATGGTCTGGAAACATGATCTCTCCCTGTGTGGTCCAACCCTCAAATCGACGGGGAAATCTGTTGGTCAACTTCAGCCAATGCTGCTGCCCCACTAAGAAAGAGAAATACGTCAGTGCTGACTGGAGAAGCTTAGATAAAGGAGGAGTAAAATGTATGCTATAAAAGAAAGCAATGCCAGTGATATTCAGAATGTGGCTAAGTTCAGAGGAAGAGTAGTAACAGTAGGAAGGAAAGGACACAGCAGTTCAAGCCTGTTTCAAAATATTGGGAAGAACCCATCAAACACCGGTCCTTGTTCACAAGAACCCAGAGAACCGAGTAGTAGTCTGTCACTTGTGCAGTTTAGTTAATCATTTCTGGTGGGACTACTGAGCATGGCTAGAAAGAGTCTGTATAATGCTCGGCACAAACAGTCATAAAAGCTGAAGTAAGAAAAATGTGGATGGAATGAATGAATGTGAATGCCTGTGATTCGATATTTAAAACATCATGTGAAAAATGGTAGTTTCTTTTATCATCAAATGGTCACAGGACTGATGGATACAAAAACTGACAGTTGAACCAAGTGTATTTTTCAAAATTAGGAGGGTGACAGGAAGCCTCTTGGGACAGACAAATCCTTACCAAAAGAAACATTTATTCTAGCTGAAAACAGAATGCCGTGGTGTGGATTTGCTGTTAACTCTGCCTACTGGCTACGAGACTCCACCTACGGTACCTGCTGAAAAATGTGCTCTCAGTTCCTCTGCAGTAGATGTCAACAACATCTGAGGGAAAATGTGGCGACACAGCAGCAGATCAGTACAGTGCACACAGGGCTGCTAAGTTTCTTTTGCCATCTATTCCTGGTGCAGAAAAGCTTATCCTAGCTTGCTTTTCCTGGAGGACTCTGTAAATGGAGATATTTAAAGGTATTTTTTTGTGCTAGGTTCTTCCTTCATCCCTGACAAAAGAAGAAGCTAGAGACATATTGGAGGTAGAGAGGGTACCCTCTCTGTGAGTCTGGGAGATGTGGCAATGGGAGCACTGCTGAAACCACAGGAGCTTCTTTCCATTCTCATTTCCATGCGGGTCGAGTGTTGTGGTTGCAGACCTGCTCCCCGGAGCCACCCGTGTTCACCCAGCCTGGGCACAGAGCAGCACCCACCTCAATGGCTCAGCTGACATCTGGGAATTTGAACATGTGAAATTAGTGGGCATCTTTCAAAATGAGCCTTAAGTTACAGTGTGTGAAGGCGAGAGGTGTGTGAATATGCGTGATGCATGAACTGGAGCAGCACTCCTTCCCATGCTGCTTAGAAAGAAGTCCCCAGAAAGGGGTGGAAAATGGCTTCTTTCTTAAGAGCCATCACCAGAATTTTTCTTTCTTTTTTTTCCCCTTTTATGCTTCCACGTTCCTCCTGTCTCTGCTCACCTCCTCTTTCCTAGCAGGGACAACAGATCGCACCCAGTCATCACCCAGCCCGAGAGCTGTGGCCTATACAATCCCAGATTATATTTGCTGTCGCGCATTTAAGGGAAAAGGTATTGCAAAATTAGACTTTGATTTGTAGCTATTAAGAGGAAAGGAAGAAAGCAAAATGTTTTAGAAAACCTAGTCTGCTTAATCATAGACCTGGATAATTTGTTTTGGTGAGAGAATGACAGTAATGGTCCAGTGATGCCCTGTTACAAAACATTTCTAGAACAGAAGAAAATAGCCCTGTTGCCTAGTAGAGCCTTTTTTTAAAAAGCATTGACATTAATTTCCTGTTGGACAATATTGATTATTATTCTTACAACTCCATTTTAGAGGCTTTGAGCTGCGCATGATGTTGCCATTGCTTTTAAAGGATTCTTTTCTCTGGATAATGATTAATCTGGATTATAGAAAATGTTTCCAGTTTGAGAAAATCAATCCTGTGACACATTCAGTTGGTTCAACAGAAATGATTGTGATCTTTTGACACCCAAAGACCCTTTCTTAAAGTGTTGTCTTTTTGGTTTTTGTTTTTTGTTTTTTTTCTAAAAATAAAGGGCTCATTTCTACTGATTGATATACACAGGCTTTCCACTTTCTTCAGCTGGAATTGGCCTGCACTAGGATAGAGCATTTTCACAGTCCTCTAGAAAAGTTGTCTCAGCTTTTTTCTGGCCACATTCATGAGGACTGCAAGGCAGCTCAGGCTACGTGGGTTCAGAGGAGACAGGAGATGCCTTCTGAAATGGCACTAGCTCCTCCAGGGAGGAGTGGCAGGAGGGCCAGACAATGAGGAGTTCGTTGCTCCATCTTTCTTGAGTGGTAAGACGTAGGCAAAGACAGCAGATGAAGAGGCTCACCCTGCTCGGTGCTACACCCTGTGTGAATGTCATTTAGCAAAACTGCAGCGTACTTAAATTTACCCCAAACCTCTACTATTAAAAGGACTTGTGTAGCTTTAGTCACTGCGGCGACACAGAAAGGATAGTTTGTAATGTTCCACCACTTAGAAAGAAGATAAGTGTAAGATTAATTTCCAACTTGTCACAGTGTTTTTATGGAGTTCGATACCTGCCCAGGCAAGTGCTGACTGAGGTTTAAGGGGTATTTCTTGCATTTAAGGCAGTATTTTGCTATGAGCTCTCTGCTCTTTGAGCCAAAATGCCATTGACTTCAGGGGTCAGTAAAGGCATATGGCCCTGATGATTAAACAGTAGGCACATCTACTTAGAATAAATAAATTACAATAAGAAATGTAATATATTATTGTTAAATATCATAGTTCAAAAATGCCTTTCAAGGCTATAGAATGGATTTAGCCCTAACTCTGGGTAAA
Source organism: Tauraco erythrolophus (assembly GCF_009769465.1). Taxonomy (NCBI): domain Eukaryota; kingdom Metazoa; phylum Chordata; class Aves; order Musophagiformes; family Musophagidae; genus Tauraco; species Tauraco erythrolophus. Next base: position 63,714,784 of record NC_141468.1, on the reverse strand, counting down.
GGCCAGCTCTTAGTTAGTTAGAGCTCTTAGCTCTAGGGAGCAGATCAGAAATTCATGAATCAGCTCATGATGGAGGATCTTTTTATTGCCCCTGTAGTCCAGGCAATTGGTCCTTCAGTGGGAATATTCAGGTGACAGTATCTGGGTGAACAGCCTGTGCATGAACATTTCCACAGCGGAGCCCTTCGTGGGTGGTGGTGCCCCCTTCGCTGTTTGCAACCTTCCCTGGGCACTGCTGTGGCCATACCTCATGGCTCCCTGAGCAGCTATGGTGCGGGACTCCTTCTTGGGCAGTTGTCACAGTTGCCTCCCAGGGAAGGGGTGAAGGATGTCTGTGGATTTAACAGCACTCAAGCTATCTTGCCTCTATTTTTATTGCTAGGTTGGTAGGTTGCAGACCAAGCTAAAGTGCAGCTGCTGCCCCGATCCATACCCAGCCATGCAAGCAGAGTTCAAAGTCCAAATATTTACTCAAAGGTGGGTGAGTGATTTGTGTGAAGACTGATGCTGGGGCACAGACTGAGACTGCAGCGCAGGCACTATACCCTCAGGGAGTAAAAATAAATTTTTTATCTTTCCATACTACATTTGCCCTCACATCGATGCCGATTACTTTTGCACCCTGCTACACTGGACAGTATTTCAGTCAAACCTCAGTGACTCCCTACCGACCCGCAGACTGACCTGTGATCTTACCCGAAAGGTAAAAGAGAAGTAATTGTCCATTTATAAGGATTAGTAACAGCTATTTGGTTCGCAAACAACTCCGACTTCAGGAACTGCAGTACCTCATTTTACAGAGAGGCTCTGTAATATCTTTTGGCACAGCTGCTGTGAAAGTTTATTTTTCTTCATCCTTATTCCCATGCTAGCATGGGTGCCCTGTCCCTTCCAGTCCTCTTTTGGTGGAATAGCAGCCCAGACTCCTTCCTGTTACATGCAGAGCCTTTATGTTCCTGTTATTTGTGGAGCAGTATGGGGACTCACTCTGGAAAAGTGTTACTTTACCTGTTTCAGCTTCCAAAAACCTACTTTCAGGCATCACTGGCAGGGGTCAATAAAACTAAGCTGCATCTATTCTGAATCTTTTTCTTTCTCCTGTACATCAGATTGGAAAATTTTCACTCTTTTTGTGCCTATGTGAACACTTTATTGAATTGTGGATGACCTGAATTAAACTGGGATCAATAATAATCCCCTTCTTCCCTTGTTCCTGAATCTACCCAGATGGCGATGGAGTATCTGAAAGAAACAATCTGCTAATGTGGTTTTTATCTTTTGATGTTACAGGGCAGAGGAATCAGTATCAGATGATGACAAAAGGAGGTAGGTGCTCTACTGTGACTGGTTTTGTTTGCAACAGGCTGCAGCAAGTTCTGCCACCAACTTTCCTTTCCTCCTACATCCTTCCTTTCCTCCTTCTGATTGCCACCACAGCCACCAAAGCAGAGGAAAAAAAAAAAAGAAAAGAGAGTAAGAATTCTCTCACAGAGACCAGTATTGTTGAGTCCACCCACCCCATTAGTGAGCTGGGGAAGAGGGAACTTTGTGGCAAGAAGAGGACATTATCTCACAGCTATAGGTGATGTGCTCGATACGGACCAGTGACCTCTGCCTTCACCCCAGCCTCACCACAGGAGATGGCATTAGCACTTGTGAGAAATCTCCACTGGGCTGGAAATCGAAGGAATTGTGTGTGACACTGTCATCAAACAAATCAGAAATCAACGCAGAGCCCCGGGGGCTAGAGGAGGTGTGATTAATTTGGCACCTAACGGGGCAGAGCAGCATAACGGGAGTCTCTGCAAGTAGCTCCAGACATGGCAGAGGCTCTTAAGGACCTGTTTTTTCACCTCCTTGCATCAGGCTCTGCTTTTCATACAGGCTCCTTGGAGCCAGAAAATATGCTCTGCAAGGCTGTGAAGGGGAGAGAGTTGGACTATGAAAGTACCCAACACCTTCATGCTCCTCCCTACTAAGTTTTCTCCAAGTGTGGCCCTAAGCATGGGGATGCAGGTCCTATAACAAGGAGAGGTTAAAGTGCTGTTCAGTTGGTGTGTGTTATTTGAAGTGAGGTGCTTCAATGGTCCCAGTGTTGAACATTACTATGAGATTGGCTCGGTCCTCAGTTGGATCTATTTGATTTCTAGAAGGAGCTGGGCAGTTGGGGTTTATTGTCACAACACAGCTGGGATTTAGTGAAAAATATTAGGAACTTGAGTGAAAAATAGCTTCTTTCACAGGCTTGGGTCCCACTTAAGAGTAACAGCTAGCCTCAAGGTTTTTTACCTGGTGCCATATTAGCAAGCACGTGGCATTTAATATGCATTTTTCCCATAGCCATGGGAAAGGAGGGCTCCTCTGCAGATCCTTGTGCGGACGTGCCCTCCTCTGTGATCATCCATGGTCTTTGTAATGCTGGCGTGTGATGGCGACATCGTGGAGAAGTGTTTCAATTAAACTCTGACATTTCTTTAATTATTTCTTTACATCAGGAACTATGGCGGTGTGTATGTTGGCCTACCGTCAGACGCAGCTGCCATAGTTTCCAGTCAGACGAAAGCTACACCGAAAGGTACTGGAAGGTTGCGTATTGCATTTCTCCTGCTTTCTCAGTTTAATTTTATCTAGTAGGATGTATTTCCTTTAAAAATCAGTTATTACTTTGGACAGACTGGCCAGCCTTGGAGCCTCTTAAGGCAGTGGGGCTATTTATAGCCATTAAAGTGATTGTTCCCATTTATTTGAATTTTAACACACTCATTTTTGCAGAAGGATCCTAGAGCAGATGCTGACAATGTGGTACATTGTCTTCTGAACAGCTTCTCCATGCTCTGAGTGCACTGCGAATTCAAAGAAAACAAACCCTGTTAGGACTCAGAGGCTGTGATAGATGCACTTGCAGAGCCTCTGCGCTATTTTTAGTTTTAAAGGTGGTGTTTACTTGCATTGTGGTGAATTCCAGTAATAACAGTTAGTAAGTGCTTGCTTTCAAGTTTATTTCTGTTCTTACATGAAACCCAGTGCAAACTGTTTCTTTTCCATGTGATGTTTTCGAACAGTGGGAAAAAAGCATTAGGTTTATAGGTACTTAATAGACAAGTTGTAAACATATATTTATGAAATCATGTAATAATTGTTTAGATTAATACAACAAAATGCTGCTGTCATGTACGTACACCACAGAGTTTAGTCACTGACTGGTGCTTCCAGAATTTGCTGCAAAACAAAAAAAGAAGAAAAATAAACTATTAACCACAATAATGGTAGCTCGTTTTGAAACAGTAGTACCTTTGTTGCATTTTTTTTTTAAACAGTATTCTCAAGTAGTGATATGTTACAATGTTTTAACCATCTTTACCTTTTGTTTTCTAATTAAGATTAGAAGGAAGTAAACACATCAAGATCCAAACAGCTGGAGGTACAGTATGTCTTCATTAATGTTTTGTGCTTGGCATGCATTTGTTGGACAGAAACAAGGTGGCAATGCTTCCTGTGCTGCCCTCAGGTGGTCTGGGAATCGCTGGGTTACTTCTCCAGCTGCAGTGTAATTCTCTAAAGGCTGGACCAGAGGCCAGTTCTCAGTGGTATAGACATAAATTAAAAAGTGGATAAAATTACCTTCTTGGTGAGAAGTAAGGAAACTCCATATTACCCTGTTTGGGAATGAATAAAAATAAAATGTCCTTTTGTACACCTTCAACCACACCACAGCTGATCCTGCAGCAGTACTAAGACCTCCCATGCAAGGTGAGATGCATCAGCAGTGTGTAGACTAGCATTTATAAAGACAAAGCTTTTCCCAGGAATGATTAGTTTGCAGTTAGAAAACATCTCCATTTTGGGGAGGATCTTGAGGATGAAAGTGAGGCACCCACTAAGTAACTTACTGGAGCTTTCGTCTTGCTATGGGCAAATCTGTGGGGCTTCGTTCTCCACTGGCCAGAATGGGACAGTGAAAATTTATAAGGTCTATTCCTGACTTAAGAGTTTCAACTAACTAACTAATTAACTAAAAAAAAATAAGTCCTTTAGAAGTTCATGTCTGAAGAAAAATAAAATGAGTTTCTATTCAGAATTTGAACTAAAAAAGTTAACAAATTTCTTCAAAAAGGAACTGTTTGATGTCTAGCCAGTGGGGAGAGGGGGAATCATAAAGCTGCCAGTATCCAGTGGGGAGAGGGGGAATCATAAAGCTGCCAGTATTTCCATAAGAACCAGAACCTTTTCCTAATTAAGGTGAAGAGCGACAAACAGTTCTGGCTGGTCCCAGTGCTGGACACAGGCCTAGTAGAGCAGAACACGCATATACTGATTGTCTTTAATCCTGGGAATGGTTAAAGCTCCATGGACTTGGCTAGGACCACTCATATGCAGGGAGGAGACCTTCAGCTGGTCATCACATCTAATTTCAGTCACCCTGCTGAGACGTGTCAGCTGGGAACACTGTCACTCTTAAACCCAGGCAAGACTGAAGCACCTTCTTGAGGCTGCAGCTTTCCATCTATGGTTAATGAACAGAGCCTGAGTTAATTAGGTCCTTGTCTAGGTGCTTTAATTAAATGCCTGAGGTTGGGTAGAATCAGTCACTTTTACCCTTTTTTTTTTGCTATTGAGAATAGTTGAAGGTGCACATTGCATTCATTGGTGCAAGATCAGAGCTTGGCTGCTGACTTGGGCCAAAAAAGACTTACGTAGATCAGCAGAGGGTCCTCTGAGCTCCACAGGTTTACAGGCATATGTGTCTGGAGGGCATAGCTTCTAACGACAACCTAGTTTGCTGGTTTATGTATAGAGTATTGCTTTACCAATATTGCTTTACCAATCCCATTAAATCCTTTTGTTCCTTTCTTTTTTTGAACAGTCTTCTACTAAGACCAGTTGCCAGTGCTTGAGAGCGAGCTGTCTTTGTGCTGAAGATTTTTATATTTACGTAGCCTTCCAGAGAGCAAGAGAGATCAGAGCACCAAAAAATCCAAACTGTTGCAAGTTCCAACTACGGGTAAAGCTTAAAGTACAGCGTTGAATCAGTTTCCTATGATGGTTGCATTATGGAAACCTGCTGCTGTTCTCCAGTGAAAAACGAAATTAACGAACTCATGGTGGATGTTTCTGCACAAGAGCTAACTTTGATGATCTGCAACTTATTTCTCTGTGGCCATATTGCAGATTTCATCAGCTATCAGCTACGCTTCGTATATTTTCTCCAACAATTTTTGATAGATTTTATATAGAAAATCATTACTACTGTCCACTTAATAGCTCCTATGGTAGGTTCCTATAAATTAATTGTTAATTTACTTCAGAGTAATATATTTGACACGTTTGCATCTTTTGGTAATATTGCAAATTTTAATATTTTGCTGTGAAAACTTAAGAATAGGATGAAATAAACATGAGACCATTGGGTTCTTTATAATTAATAGTGTCACTTTTATACAGTAAGACAAATATTAGTGTTTAATTTTCACCTTTTAAGAAGATATTGCTCAAGGAAATTTATTTAAATAAGAACAATCAACTTCATTGTAATATTTACATGTCTGGTTTTATTTTCTTTAGCTTTATCTCTTTTATAAAGCATTATGTGGAAAAAAATACTAATGAACCAAACTATTACGTTATGTCTTCTGTTCTGTGTAATATTTTAATGACGTTTCCTCACATAAGGATGATGATAGTATTTTCAGAGATAATGGGACTAAACTCCAGTGCTGCATCCTCCTGAAGTGTAGTGGATTTTTGGTCACTGTGAGAGTTTTATATCCCTGACTCATCTCTAAGCATCTCCAGTATGGCAAATTGTAACAGAATAAGTGTTATTATTACTTTAGCAAATAGTTATATTAAAAAATGGATGGGAGGTTTTAAAATTCATTAAGTTTATAGTAACTGTAGGTTTCCCACAGAACATAAAACAGATTGTACGTTTCCATGTGGCTAAACAAGTATTTAAATTATTAAATCCTTTTACATAATTCTTTAGTCAAACCTTTTTTAATATGCCATACACTTTAAACAAACCAATAAACAAAAAAACCCCAACCCACACCACATTAATGTATTACTGTAGATTAATGACCACTTTTAAAATTAAAAGAAAAAAGCAAACCAGAAAATTTGGACATGAATAAGTGAAACACTGTAAACCATGAAATTACTGCCCATTTCACCAATACCCATTAAGACCAATGAACAACCATTGACTGTGATTTCCAGTAACTCAGTAACTTGCAGCTCCGGCTTTAAAATAAGTGGTAGTTTGGTTGGTGTGAGGCCTGTCACAAGAAGTATTTAAAAATATCCCTTTCTTGTCCTCTTTTAAGTATTTGTGACATTATTTACTGCTATTGTCTAGAAATCTGCTACTTGGGTTGTCAACAATTTCAGGCTTCCAGCTCCCAAAGACAAACATGCGCCTCACTCTTGACCCCTTCAACCCTGAACCAAGATGAAATAAGCTTGAAGATTAAAAGGTCGTGTTGAAATATCTCAGTATGAATGAGTGTCTGTAGATGACATCTGCAGAGTCGTCTTCTTGTAAACCAAGTTAACGAGAACTCAAACAGCACTGGGCAGTAAACAGGCAGGTTTGCTTCCCACCTGTTTACCGTAGCGTAAGGGTATAGTTTCCACATCACATGTTCCACAAATGGTTTGCACAGCACAGACTTATTTAGAACAAAGCAGTTAGGCCCAGGTCTGACCTGATCATGATTGCCTTTCCCAAAGCAGAAAAAACACCAGCTGTCCTAGGATACGTTGTCAGCGAGTGCTCAAAAAGCCAACAGCAGATGCCAGTAATCTCCCCAGTTATTTGTCCAGTTCTATTCAATTGCTGGGAAGAATCGTCAAAAAGCTGGACAGGGCTAAATTCAAACATCGCTTGTTCTGCTACTGACATCTGAACTCCCATGTGTGGGCTGAGGAAAGAAAGAGGTGATCTTTAACGGATAGCTCCTAGCAGTTGGTGGTGGGACAGTTGCAAAGGGTGTTTTTTCTTGGTTTATGTCATTGCTTAATTTTTCCTGTGCAGAGCTACAGAGAAACGTGGAGCACTTTGCAGAATTGGCCTCTTAATGATTCATCCTCTGAATGTGTGGGAGGTATGGTGGCTTCTTAATATTTTTGTTCCTCTGCATCTTTTAATCTCAAAAGCTTTCTGATCAACAGACAAATGTTTCAGTATCATGGGCTGGAGCCTCTGCAATAGACATACATTCATCTATGCCATGCAGGCCTGTATCCATCAAACTGAAGAGCTAGGAGCCATGACCTTGTCTTAGATTTGCAGCCTCTTATTTTCCCAAGGACCCACAGATATAGAAATTGTGACAGGACACTGTATTCGGTCTTGGCCAAATTCCACTCAGGGAACCAATTTTGTGCTCATCAAATTCCTCTATAGTGAGCCTTCGTTAATAAAAGCACATGACATTTCATGGAGAAGTGAGTGTATCTGTTCTTTGAAAACTTAAAATCTATGTATATTTCTGTTAGGAGGAGGAACACAAAAGAAACCCTATATGCCAGCTGCCAGCTGTGTATTTGATGGCATCCTTGGACGATATTTAGGCACTCAAATGATGGTTCAATGTGAGAATTGAGAACAGAACACAAGGAGCCATTGAGTGGCTGTTGTTGTTTTTAAGCAATATACTTTGGTTTTGGTCGAAACATCTTGAATTACCATTTGTAAAGAAGAAACATTTAAATGTTGAGGCTGTAATACCATTTCCTTTGCAGTTGTCACTCTTTCTCCAGCCAGAGCTGAGGAGCCAGTGAAAACAGTTTAGCAAAGAGAGTGGATTCAGGCTGTATGACCTCAGACTCTCCAATTTGGGATTCTTTGACAGTCCAGAAATATTACACGTGGATTCACATAACTCAGACAATTGAATCTTGAAAAACTCTGGAGTATCGAAGCATAGGATTGAAACTACAGTTTGTGATTAACTGAAAAGCAATCCAAATATCTTGTTGGATTGCAGTTTTTGGTATAGTAGTACAAACTATATCACCTCAAAGACAGCTGCTCCTTTGGATTACACAGATGAGACAGTGTGTTTATTTTGCTTTCTTCTTAGTGCAGAACCTGGAGCTTAGTTGTAAGGACCCAACTTCTCGATATAGGGGTAGTCTGTATGGACATACTGCCCATCTTGTGTGGGCCATCCACATCACAGTATAGTTCAGAGGATGTGACATAGCTTTAAACCTTTGTGTTGCTCAAGGATTAAATCTGTCACTAAGAGGGTTGCAGCAGACCTGGTGAAGCCCAGTGTAAGCTCAGTTAGGACTTCATTCACTAGAAGCGAAATCCTCTCATAGCAAAGAGTCCACACAAGGCTGAAGCTGCAGGAAAAACATAAAGGTGAAATTTGTCTCTAATGAACACAAAGGCAAGGTACTAATTTACTTGATTGCATCCTGCATGTCTAGCAGAGGAGTCTGCTGCATCGGACTATGGTTGAAATGGCATCACTGGCGTATTGTTCCCTGTCACCCACACAAGTCTAGTGATTCTCAATAATCATGCTTCCCAAGCAGCCAGTGAGTCACTGCTGATCTGTTTTCTGCAAAGTAGACCTTTGTTTGGTTCCCATGGCGATCAGAAGTGACAATTATCACAGACTTCTGCTACAGTTCCTCAGTTGCATGTACTCACTAAAAGAAGCTCTTATCTGGTTATAGTTCCTTGGAGTTTTGCAGTACATCGTCATCGCTTCCTATTGACAGCAATTTGAACACTTCAGGTGAATTGGCTCTGTAGAGCACATGATGGAGGAGAGCACATTTTGTGGAGTATTTTTGCTTTGCAATGTATTTAGAAAAAGACCAGGAAAACAACAGTTCTGTAAACTTTCCATAGAGCAATGGTGTTCCAGTATTGCAGGAAATCTTTCGAGGCTGGTCTAAATGATTCAACCCTTGTTTTAGCAACAAATATGCGCAGAACTTTGATTTATCATAATAGGAGTGATTTCATTTCACATGATCTGACAATTTGTACTGTAACCATAGGATTTTCAAACATAGGAGTATTTCCCAGACAGCAAAGACATGCTGTGGGTGCTTAAAATGGCTGTCGCTCATGTTGTGGGAACTTCTGTGTAGAGGACGCTTACCTGGTCATTGTTAAAATACCTATAGGTGGAGATAGGACCCTGTTTGTGAAATAGATCATTCCATGAAGTGCAGTGAAACTGTCATTAGCTTAACTCTATTGAGATCATTAGAAAGATACCATGGGATGGAGCCTGGATGAAAGGGACTTTGTGTGACAGAAAGAAGGAAATACGTAGGAGAATGAGGATTATATTATGCAGTAAAGACAGATGCAGAAGGAGGTTAGGAACCCAGAGTGACGTAAAAAAGGAAATAGTTTAATTAAGTATCTGCTCTATTTCTCTGTGATTCTAATCTCTTGAAAATAGAGCAAGATGTAGACCACTGCCAATTTGTTTTAAGACTGAGGAGAAATGGAGATTGGCTTATCAGTTCATTCCAACTCTCAGATGTCTGAGATTGCAATTGGCTTATCAGTTCATTCCAACTCTCAGATGTCTGAGATTGCAAACCTTTTGAGAAACAATGTATCATTTTTATTTGTTTAATGCCCAGTGTAATGAGCCCATGAACCTTATGTGTCCTTCAAGGTGTTACCAGGATATATAAATAGCCTACTTTCTTTGAAAATTTCTATTGGTCTTCCCTTCATTTATTTCTCTCTATGCAGACTGAAACTTCTAATTACTTTGGACATTTGCATCATGCTTGAGAAACAATTTAGTAGGCTGAGAAAATACACAAGATATGAAAATTGTTAACGGGCATAGCACAAGGAAAGATTAAGGTGAAATACTAAATTCCACCCTTAGCCCCCACTTTTTATGTTGGCCAAATCTCAGTGTTGCCTGCAGGATGGCTTCAGCGCCGTAAAAGCTGAGCTCACTGGATTCTTACTGTGAGGCTATGATTCAGAGCGACATGTTAATTGGAGGCAGGTCAGATTCAATAGCTGTTTTGTGGGAGGTACCAGACTGCAGGAAAATGTAAGACTGTTTATTTGAATTAGGGAGTTATTCAAACTTTGGAGAGAGTCCACATTACATCATTACCAAACTCCACTTGACAGAACACAAATGTAACACCACATGCATAAATAAACAAAATCAGGGAGGTAATGCACACCTTTCAGCTTATATCTAATATCGTATTTATGGTTATATATTAATGGACACTGACTGTAACTTCGAGTTGTGAATATTTTCCCACAGCAAAGTTTGCATTCCCAAAATGATATTGCTGTAAGGAAAATACTTGGAAGAATTCCCACTACCTGATTTGTCCATAGGAGCCTTACATGCTTTTGGGAAATCAGCCAACAGATGTTCTTTAAAATTAAAAGATTTAATTAGATCTTAATGTATAAATAATATCATCTTGAGCAAACTCCAAGTATCTGGTTATTGTAACAACGTACTTCATCTTTGAAGTCTCACAAGAAACCAGTTGCCCCAAATTGTGTGTTACTTTAATAAATAAATGATTAAATTCTTTTACTGTTCTATCAAAGGAACTGCTTTGGATCATCAGATAAAAACAAACTATTTTTGGCAGGGAATTAATTTGTAATAAGGAAACCGTGCCAGTCAGGGGACATGGAGCTTCTATAAATTCCAAACTCTTTTTAATAGAATGAATAATGCTTGGAGAACTTACTCAGCACTGTTAAAGGGTCTTTGTTCAAGACATCATTGCCTGTGTAACAATTCCTTCTACAGAGACCCAAGATTTCCAGTGAAAAGAACCCTGAAAATTACTACTTCAGAAATGATTCTTGATTTCTGACAATAATTTGCCAAAAGCAGCATTATATTTTTCCCTTTGAATTGCAAGAGGAAGCCAAATTCTCATTTGAATCAGTAAGGTAAACAACCAGCCTTTCCTTGCCTGCAAACAATTGCAGGCAATTCTCATTCAGAGGTACAGGAAAAAAGAGAAATGGTATTGACTAGCTCTATCATAGGGACAGATATGTTTACACACTTGAAATTAATCCCAATCTTTAACAAAGTAGACTAGATTTCATGTTTCCTCCTTTCAGGTATTTTTACTGAAACATGATATTATTCCTTCATTTTTTCCTGTTGGCTGAAATAATCCCTGGCAAAAAAAATGCTTCTACATTTGTTGTAAGAATGTTGTAATTATCAGAACTTCTTTCACTGTTTCCCAGTTTTATCTCAAATACACTCTCTGGCATAAAACTCTCCCACAGACTAGGTTTTACCCAAAGGGCCAGGCTCACACCTTTGCTCAGGTGAGCACTCTAAGTAGGTACCACAGAAGAATATTTTATCCTGAACACTTTCTACTTGGCTGTTTCTTTCAACTTCAGTTGAAACATGGATAATGTTGCCCGATTGTGCTCTAGGAGGAGCAGTTACTGCACATGTGACCGTATCATTCTGCGATTTGTACTGGCATGGTTATAGAAGTCTTTCATTCCTCAATGTAGGGTCATGAAACCTCATCTTACCTCCTGCATGACACCTCCTTCAGATATGTCTGTGGACAAGCAGCTTTGTGCTACAAAGTTGAAGGGCACAAAATGATGTGCAAGTGTCTCCATCGCATTCCAGTTTGAGCAGTGATGTGTGAAACAAGAGTAAACATTACTGGTAAAGTAGCTGGAGAGGTGACTTTGCAACACTGCACAGTCTCTTTGGAGCCGCTTGAAACGATGACAAAAGGAGCAAGATAATAAGGAATCAGGTCCTGTGATTCAATATCATAAATGCCTGTATTAGACATTACAAATTGTAGCGGTATCTCTTGTACTATCACTGCAGTTGCCACAAAGTCGTTGCAGTCTTGTAATAGTTTCACTTGCACACCTGGGTAGAGTAAGGGAAATGTACTTCCAGTTGACAGTGGCTGAACATTTGACCCATAGGTTTTCTTGCCTAGATCATGGGGTCTGGCTGATGAGCACAAAGTGTAGCTCATCATAATCTGACACCTCCGTCTTTGCAGCCTGCTGGTTTTGCCACGCGGCTCTGCTGTGCACCTTCATGGCATCTACTAGTGTAAATAGTCAACATGGTTTGAAGAACCAGCTAGTTGACTGGTGAGGCAGAAGGACACCTCCATGACATACTCCTTCTGTTGATCTCACTGTTTTCTTGGTGCTCTGAGTGTGGTATGGTGGCTTCATACCCACTGAGGGACCAACCATATATTATCAGTGACTCTCCCCAGGCCTTTTGTACCATGCCATACCCACCCCGTGACAGCAGGCCAACATAAACAACACTGCTGTGCTGGAGAAGCTGGCCTTGTCTTCGACTGGCTGAAGTCTGAAATAGTGCTGGGATTTGTTTTTCTGCTTCCTTCGCTCTCTTAGCAGCAAAACCCAAGCGACTGCACCGAGTTGCCTTTTATGTGCCTCCTGAACGAGCCTTGTGTTCAGAGCTGTGCTGGTGACAATCAAATTAATCACTGTCCTGTCGGCAGCTGCACATAAGGCTCTCCCGGCAGCCTCAGAGGAGGCGGGCCATAGTCTGGGATGTCGGAATAAATCCTTGTCCAAAGTAGGTCAGCAAACTGTGCCAGGCCTCCAGAAACAGCTTTGTTCAGAGACAGCAAATTTCTTGGTTTTGCTGGGGATCATTTTCTTCAAATGTCTTTCACGGGAAATAATCCTACAGACCTGGATGGCAACGCCAGTTCCCTGTGGAGTCTGAACCCGCTGGCAGAACTTAAGAGAAAAAATGTTCTGAAGAGAGAGAATCCTAAAGGCTTGTTAAAAACCTCTAAAAACGTATAAGGAATCTTCTGTAAAGAGCCTTGATGTACCTCTGCAGCTCTCATTTCTGTTATGTTTGACTGATTTCTCCTTAAAAGCTGCAAATGTCTTAAGTTTTGATTTCATAGTACCTATACATACAATTTTAGCAGTTAAAAGTTACCTTTTTCAAAGCACTTATTCCAAATTTTGAAAAAAGTTACTCCATGTATATTATTCTGATTTCCAGGAAATCGCCCCAATTAACTAATCTACCTCTGCAGCTTGTGGTTATTTATTTTTCACTTTAGGGTTTAGTTTTAATATATGGACTCAAGTGCTGGTATTAAAATGAGGAGTTACCTCATTTTACAAAATATGTAGCCATGACAGTGCTAACAGTACTGCTTGTCACTTCGCCACTGCCTGTGGCAAAGTTATAGTTTATGGACATCGTTTAAAAATCAGATTATTTTAAATAACTTTGCTTCTTATGGAGCTTTTAAGCCAAGTCTGAAAGATAATAGAGCCTATAAAAACGTCATCTCTGGGCTACTTCAGATTGCCCTCTAAGCCATAAAAATAAGTCTCTGAGGTTTTTTCTATAATGAAATCCATGCTGTTGTCCAGTTTCAAGGGGATTCATTATAGCTCTGTTCTGGCCTCTCTACAGATGCTACTATTATTCTGCAATAAAAAAAGGCCATCAGCCATTTCTGGGTGCTCTGTAAAGTCTTAAAAGCAAGACAGCTTAAAGTAAACGTTTGCATCCTGCTGTGCTTTTATGACCTCCAGTGCACTTTGGGCACTACTGAACTATGAATAAGATAGAAAGATTCAATTTCTCTTGCTTGAAAAAATTAAAATAATCAAACATTAAAAAAATAAAGAATGCCAAAATTAAGCTTCTCGATATATTTGCATTTTGACTCATTTTTTGACAATTTGATCATATATTGTTTTTTCACAGGACATATTAAAATAGACTAACCTAATGAGATATGTATGAAAAAGTATCTTATCCTTTGAAATTTTGCAAATATCTGTTTATTAATTTTATCATTATTTTATCATTGCTTTGGGCCAATTTGTTGCTCAGGAATACGCTTTCTTGTACTGCCTGCGCAAGTTAGACAACTTTGTTCAAAGTAAGCACTTCTCTTTGAACTACTGAAGGCTGGTTCTTGGTTACCCCAAGGTAGTCTTATTACTGAGGGCAACATCTGCTAAGGATTGTCAGTTGCCATCTAAAATTCAAAATAAAAATGTCAAGCCTTCAGCTCGATGAATCTCAAATTATTTTGTTTTACCTTTACTGTAACTTACTGGGAACTCAAAAGTTGCATCATGCTGCTGAATGGGTTAAAATAAACTTAAAAAGAACAAGCAGGCCAGTACCATTACTGCTTCACAGAAACTAGCATAGGTACATCAAGGGATAAAAGGCACCTGAAAAGAAAGCACAGCACGTGCCTTCGGGTGGACGGTCACTCTTTGGGAGCAGAATGCAAAAATATAAAGTTTTCCTAACCACCCAGATGCCAAACCTGTAAAACCAGTTACTTACTCATTTATTCTCTCTGTGTCTTTTAATTATTTTCGTTATTTAAAGCTAGTTACCTGTGGAAGAAAGCCAAAAGTACACAACTACTATTCTTCAGCACGTTCTCTGTTTGCCTGGCCACTTTTGATTGTTATTATTTATCTGATTTCAGAGCTAAAAATAGACACGAGGAGCCGGGAATCAGAAACTCCAGCCTTCCTTATGCCAGAGGCTTGTTACTCTTGGCTAAACCATGTAGGTGCGATCCTTCAGACCTTGTTTTTAGACCTGAATGCCCAAGCAAAGGGTTTTTTTTTCTAATAACACCTCGGGACTCCTCCAGGGAGAGCCAAGAGGCGTTCGTAGTGGTGAGCATGGTTCCAAGGCTCTTGGGACCAACGTCGAGGCTGGGTGATGCGGTGAGGAGCCCACACATTGCTGGCAGGCGTTCTAGCAAAGGGCTGGATCTCCCTCTCTACCCTCTTCCTGCTTTCTGTCCCCTCGCTACATCCATGGTGGCACCTGAGCAACACAGCCCCATCGTGGTTTACATCAGCTGGAGAATAATGGCTTAGCACCTCTGATGTGTGCGATGAAGGAAGGCAAAGGAGGGGGGTTCCGAGGTGCACGGAAAAAGCGAGAGTGTGTTAGTGATGTTGATGAATTTCTGTTTGTTGAGATGCTGCTCCCTGCACTTCTTCAGTGGAAATTACTCTCTTCTAGATGGAGAAACAAGCAGTAGCTTAACTTCATTACAAATGCTGAAAAACATTACTCATGTTAGCAAAACAGCTTTTTGTTCTGTCTTTTTTATTTTCTTTTTAAAAGCCTCAGAACCTGTTACTGTTTCCAGTAATAGCTTGGAAATGAGATACTTTTTTTTTTTTTTTTTTTTTAAAGCAGGAAAAACAAATAATCCCTGATTTCATTCTCTGCTCAAACGCAACAATACGGATCCTCTCATGAATTCTCCCACCATGTTCGCAGCTCAGCCGGGATTGGAGCAGCAGGCACAGCAAACCGTGCAAGCTGACCTGCATCTCTGCCTGTCCAGGAGCCCCGACTTGTGGATGAGGCTTTTTTTGGCTCGGGAGGATGTCTCTGTGTGTGTGCGCATGTTTCTTTTCATCCGTCAGTGCTAATTCCAACGGTGCCCGCTTGCTGGGTTGAACAGCCGCCAGTGCACCTGTACAGAAAGCCCTGGCAGCAGCACGCTTGTGTGTTTTCTCTGCAGCTTTTAGCAAAAATCCAAACATCGCAAGGACCCGGAGTGAGTTTTTCACACACTGAGATCTGACGGAGTAAACAGCTATTTTTTAAACTCGTTTGAGAATGTCACTTTTCCCTGTATTAGATGTACTTCCCAGTGACACAAGTCTCTCCTGACTCTAAGGGCAAGTGTTAAACTTGTCACTGCTCCCAAACTGCTTGGACAGACCGGACAGCTCTGCAGAGGTCCAGCCTGAGGGAAAAAACTCTAGAGTCACAAAAATCCAGATTTAACCTTGTTTTGCCCAAGAAAACGTGTGAATTTTGTGACCAACTTCTGTTCATAAGAGAAAGCTTAATTTGGACAAAAGATGTATTTACTCTCCACTGTGACTGGGGAAAGGAGCAACAGTCGAAGTAAGTAGGAGGTATATCTGTGTTTCCCTTGTGTCCTGCCTGGGATTGTTCTGGTCATCAGTTTAGCATTAGAGGTTTTCCTTCTTGCACTCACATCCTCCAGCTGATAAAATTGCAGTTGTCACTGCTGCAAGGGAGCCACCAGCTCTTGCTTGTCTCAGGGACCTGAAGACACTTGGTGAGGTGGTGGGGCTGGGATTCCCCAGGGCACTGGCAGTGGTCCTCTGTCCAGAACCCTAAGTCCCCTAGTGCGTGCAGCTGCAGCCTTGGGCAGGAGAAGCCATTTCACAAAGGTGACGGAGACAGGAAAAACCCCAGCGTGATTCCACACTGAGTTCGTTATGGGAACCATCAGACTCCAGTGTGGGACCATGACTTGTTGAACAGCAGCTGAGCCAGTAGGAGCCAAGATCCTTTCATGAAGTCACCCATGGTGACCAACCTTGAGGCCATTACTGCCTGGAAAGATTTTCTTTCACAAGGCACTTGAAAGGGGAGGATCCTGTGGCATTCTCCAATGACTGAACAGTTGGGGTCAGCACATGAAACAGCATGAAGATTGGAGAGACAAAGCCTGCTCTCTCTTCTCCTGAGGAGTCGCAGTAAGAAAGGTGGTGTGGCATGAGTGAAAAGCTCCACATGAGGAGGCAGAGAGCACATGTAGAAAGATGGCAAAGAAATACCGGAGAGCATCAGGTGATTTGAAGGTACATGGCTGAGCTTACCATCCCGAGGGGAAACGGGAAAAATCAGGGGCATGCTGTGGCCATCTGACTTGATAAAAGGAGAGCAGAGACCTAAAATAGGGGTTTAGGTGCAGATGCTGGGGAAGGGACGCAGGACAGACGTTGTGGAATAAAACAATTTAAACCGCAGTCACCTCAGGATATTTGCTGGCCTTGCAACTTTGTCCTCTGACACCGACCATGGCCAGCAAAATCCTGGACTCTACAGGTTTCTACAGGGGACACATTTCAGGTGTGTGGAGCAGGGGATTTCAGGGGTGACAGCTTCACAGAGGACTCAGTGGCAGAGTGGCTTTGTGGCCAGGGAAAGGGAACCAGACTTGGGAATGGGGCAGCTTTGTGCTGTACAAACCCCTCACTGCACAGAGACTGGCTGCAGAAAGGTTTTCTGTGTGATGAAAGGAGAGGTGAGGGTAAAAGCAAGAGTCACAAGACTCTTCTCATGAAGAGATGGAAATCTTGTCTTCTCTTCTCCTGGACTTGACCTGTGCAGTACCTCATCAAGGGAACTGCTGGGAGAAACGGGAAACATCCAAACCTCCAGGACTATCTCCTGAAACCAGCAATTAGGGGAAAATCGAAAACTTTTGCTGGGATGTGTTGAAATCATGAAAGGCCTGAGGTGCTTGAAAGGGAAACATCCAGTTCAGCAACCAGATCCAACTGTAACCGCATAACTGACAGCAAGGAATGGTGGGCACCTGTGAAGTTGACCCTCCTGGAGACCATTGGAGATGCTCAGTGCTGCTGAGCAATAGAGGGAGAGAGGTGTAGGGGCAACTGCCTTGCCTCAGGGCACCACTGAAGTGCTACAATGTTGAAAAACCAAGAGGTAACAGGGGCTGTTGGAGGATGAGGTGGACCAAAGGCAGTTCAGACAGAGCAGAAATCCAGCTGGGAGGAAGTTAGAGACCTGGCCCTGCTTGTGATGGGAGCCAAGAGGGACTGAAAACACTGAGAACAAGTGAATGAAACCTCTGGGGCAAGAAAGGAGAGTTGGACCGTTTGTCTCCTGCACATGTGTACGTAAGGGAGACAAACCAGCAGCCCGTTGGAGCTATATTAAAGGGTGAATATTTCTACATGGGGAAAACTGCTTTTGAGCTCTCCTGCTGAGCAGGCAACAGCTGGAAGGCGCTTGTCCACACATGAATGTCTGTACGAACGCTCCCCATCCGGTTACCTCTGAAACACAAACATCACTTTACCTGGTAAACACAAAGAAGGGATCACCCCACCTCGGCATGCTGTTCTGACCCCCCAGCCCCCAGAAATGAAAACCCGAACCCGAAGCAGCTGGAGGCGGGTGCGGAGCCCGGCGCACACCCGCACGGCGCGGGCTGCCCACCAGGGAGCAGCGTTGCCCCAGCAGCGAGCGGCGCCGTCGCGGAGGCGGCTCCGGCGGCTCCGGCAGCTCCGCCGCGGAGGAAAAGCGGCCGAGGGCAGCATCGACGGGCTCAGCGCGGCCGGGAACGGCAAAGGTGGAAAGATTTAGACTGTTGAGAGTCTTGATGGAAGAAAAAGCGATCTGTAGCTGAAGCGAAAGGCCATCGGTCTGCCTGCGAGGGAGGGGAGCTGTAAAGCAAAGTTCCTCGTGCAGGTCAGAGCTTCTTTTCTTCCAGAGTCACCCACAGCAGGAGAAAATTAGAGTTCCTGATATCACATGCTTTCTATCAGAAGATTTACGACTTCTAGTCCTGCAAGCAGTGCCAGGTACTCACTGCAGTGCCTAAAGAGAGGCACTTGGGCCTGACCATCAGAGGTGCAGGTCACCTGCAAAAGCAATGGAGCTCAGCTGGGGTCTGGGCCCCTGATACTGGCATCATCTGCTGTCTCCAATTAAGGCCTCTAATGGAGGTAACCCAGCAAAAGGGAGTGCTATTTAAGAGGCTGGCCAGTAAAAGCCTGGGAGGCCATGTGGTTAGTCAGGGGTGAGTCTGAGCTGGATTGAAGCTGGCTGCTGATGCCCCATGCTGTGAACTGGCAAAGTTACTTTTCCCAAGGGGCCAGTGAAATGTGCTCAGGGTACAGTCAGTGTTTCCTTTACAGCCTGTGCTTCCCTCTCCTCCAGAGGCTGAGATGTCTGGCAGGGTCAACTTTTTGCTGCAGAGGGAACAGCAAGAACTGCCTCCTAGGGCAGGAGGGGTCCCTTTGAAGCAGCTCTGCTACTTGCAGAGGGTGACCAGCCTGAGGTGCTGTATAACTGCTTTTCTGCTTTGAGGCTTTACCTCTCAGTGAGGCACCATCCTACACAGGACCGCAGGACCTTGATGCTCAGCTCGTCCTCGCTCCTGTGGCAGCCCTATGTGGCTCCCTCGCAGGGTGTCGGTTTTGGCCAGCCTGTGTCCATTGACATCTGCATGGTACATCTCCCTGCTGGCTTGTTGGGGCTTCTCTTGTGATGTCTCCCTGCTTTTTTTAGCTCTGAAATCTCTGCACTAATTATACCTGCTGAAATATGAACCTTCTGCCAGTGAGGAAGGGATGAAAATAATGTTGCTGACCTCTTCTTGTGCATGGACAGGAGCACTATTTAAGGATCGGTCCTATTGTGTAGTGCCACTTTCATTTTTGGGCTCTTCAGCCCTTGGTATAACCCAGTGATGGGTCGGCCTGTGGTGTTTTGGATGGGGGCTAGTATTTTCATTGCTCTGCCTTACCTTGGTATAGTACTTGCTCAGGATATGTCCTGGCATGCCAGAGGCAGTGGATTTGTTAATCAGGCCAGCAGCAAGGTAGCAGAGCACTGAGAAAAGCAGACGGGCTCATGAGTGCAGTGTTTTTGTGGCAGACCTGTTTTTTTTTTTCCTGCTGGAAGATAGAGAGGTTACAGATCAATGTAAGCTGTCGTGGGCTTGGTGCTGTAGATATCTCTCTGCTATTAGCTAATGTATGTTGCCAGTTCATTTCTCATGGGTGGTTACTTAAGACTCATTCTTCATTTGGGCTGGGTTTGAAACAGCATCTTGAAGCAAAAAATCCCAACAGCCTTGGCTCTGTGACCCACACTCACCTCTCTGTTGTAGCCTAGGGAGAGTTCCTCTAACTGACACTTCCCATCACCTCTGATGTCTAATCTCTTCAAGAAGCTGGGTTATTTCAGTCAGTTTTCAGTACATGTTTAGTGGTATTAGGAAAAATAAATATGCCAGCAGGAGAATTCCACACTCTGGAACAGAAAAAGAATGAACATAAATATTTGGGGTGGTACTTTCACAGTAATAAAAAAAGAATTCCAGAAAATGATTCTTTCTGCATCAGCACAGGCTAAGTTGAAAGTATGTAATTTGTCTTGGTCTATGTTAAAGGGGAACAGATGACCAGGCTTACAGAGCTTTAATGCGTGTCTTTCAGTGTAGGGAGAGCTGGTCACTGCAAAGCCTTCCCAAGCACTTCAGATGCATCTCAGGATCCTGTGCTGCCAGTCACAGGCTTTATTCCAGTTGCTCTTAGGAGCGATTTCTGCATAGCGAGTGCTACACATCGCAGGACACTTTGAAGAATTGCACTTACTCACTTGTGTCACTCCATCAGTCGTCTCACTGCACAGGGCTTGACTCAAAGAAAGTTTTCAATGCATCAAGAAACCCAGAAGTGAAACACTAACAACTCTGCCAGAAGAAAGTGCCATGGACTCAGTTCTCCTGCTGGGCTGAGACAAAGAGAACACAACATGTTCGCTGCGCTGCCCAGTGGTGCGTTGGGGGATGTTTAGATACCTGTGACTGCATGTACCTATGCAGGATGGATAACATCAGGCAACGTTACCCAGCAGATGAATAAACAAGACCTTTTTCAGAAGAAGAGTGGGTGGAATGTGGTAACCCATATTAAAGGCCAAGACTGTGAGAAAAATGTAATTTCCCGTTTGTTAAATGTGGATGCTGTAAGACTTGTTTCACACGCACGCAGTGTCATTGAGATGGCTGCAATGACGCCTGAGTACAGTGAGAGGTGAAATGGGCCTGCATTTGCCTTGGGCATGAGTGGTCGCTTTCTCTAGGCAGCAGAGTAGCACAGGGATGCCCAGTCTCCTCTGAGTTCCTGCTTACATGCTTTTTCTACTATCTAATAAGGTGCAAGTCCTGCCTGGGTCTTTTCTCAAGTCTGGGACAATAGTAATGGCTCCCATGCAGACATCTACTGTCTAAGGAAGGAAAGGCTTCTACTACAGTCTCAGAGGGACAACAGGGAAGACGGATTAAGAAGATCTTCCCCCTATGTGAACCTATGACATGATCACCAAAGACTCAGTCCTCAGACTTAAAAGGTGCTTTTTCCTCTGTTCCCCCTCCCCTGTTAAAGAAGTGTGGAAATCAAATGCATTTGTTCTACACTGGTCTTGAGGGAAATAGCAGAGGCTCTGTGCCTGATGACTCTGAGCCTTTACCATGTCAGCTATTCCACTCTTTAAATTCTCGTTGAGATAATAGCTCTAGTGTCATGACAGTGATAATTTGTCTGCTGACAGGCTGTACACTGGAGCAGTAGCTCAGTTTTAACTGCTGGAATTGGGAACTCCTGCTGAGATCTGCTGGTTATACCCCAGGCTACGTCGCTACATCTTTGTGCCATTTGGGCAACGTGCTGTCCTCCTCCTGCCAATGCTGTGACTGTAGGAACGGAGCACTTTTACTCTTGAAAAAGCCGAGACCTGTTGCAAAGCCCGTTAAAATTGATGCAGCTTTTTTTTCTGGATTTCAGTAAATTTGGCTCAAGCCCTCGGCAACGTTGCTCTTGCTCAATGTGAAACTTGGAAGAAACCTTGGGTAAACAAGCCAGGCTAATATGCTACAGGCTAATCATAGCTGCTTGAAGGACAAGATAAGGTGTGAGACAGTAAGTGAGTAAAAAAAGTAACAACCATTATTTAAAAAAGCTTTATCCCATATTATCCAAGCTACCTCGGGCTCGGTTTGACTTTGGTGCAATTGATATCTAGCTTTGTATGTGTGTGTCAGCTTTACACTGAAATTCAGGAACAAGTGCCAGATTTCAGCCCTGGCAGAGAGGCTTTCAGCTTGCAGCAAAACCCAGCTCAGCTTGATGCACAGGCAAGGTAGCTGCCAAGAGCAGAAGTTGCTCTGTGGCCTTAGTTGCTAATTCCAGACTCCTGAAGAGCTGAGCCTGACGCTACAACAGAGATGGAAGTGACCGCCGAGCTGCACTGCTTGGCTGGGAGGCATTTGTTCCTTCTCAGCAGCGGCTCTGCCCTCCCTCCCTCCAGTCCCTCTGACTTTCCATCCCACTGCTCCTTTGCCCCTTGCTGTGTTTCTTGCTGCTGTGGAGCAAGTTGTCCGCCCCAATCGTTAGTTTGAAACTTGTGCTAATTGCACTGGTGATAAAGCACAGTCATTAGAAGCTGTGTGCTGTTTCCTGAATGGTCCTTGTTTCCTTCAGAGACGGGATGCCAAAGCAGCAGTGACTTTGCGTAGCCATTCCTGCGTTGGTGTTGATCTGTAAAATATTGTGAGCATGCTGGACTGGAGCTAAAATGCCAAAAATTTGGTAACAGGAGAACACACTGATTTTCAGTAACAACTTTGAATAAAATATTTGGCTCTTTAAAGGCACCTTGGCTGCTGTCTAGTGTTGTGCTATTCTTTCAGTAAAGAACGTGCTCCCCTGTCTTTCAATTGTCAAGTGTACATTGTGTTTTTATGATGAGGTCTTTAAAAATCTGCAGTATGCTGAATGGGAGAGAGTCACGATCATGAAAGGGCATTTAGCATGAAAACTTCGGAAATTAATTCATTAGTGTGCCAGTGAGTGATGTAATTTTGCTAATATTAAATTAAGGCTTTATTAACAGGCCCAGCCTTTTTCTGAATCACTGTGCTCCTATTTGTTTTCTGTTTGTTTGTTTGTTTGTTTTTAATTTATTTTCAGGGGGAGAATAATTCTCCCGTGTTTGCGGAGGTGCAATCCTGCTGATTGCATCTGCTGGCTGTTTTCCGAGGTGGACTGGTCATCACCACGACTTCTGTAAATTAAACTACTGCAGCATTTTACAACCTGCAGACCAGATTCAGCCCTCCTGAAATGAACTGCTGCTTTGCAGAAGGCAGCAAAGTTGTGCTGAGTCTGACGTTGCTTCTCCGTCTCTAGAGCCAACTGGTTTTGAGAGTGCTGTGCTACTGAGCCGGGCGACCATGTGAGAAACGTTCCTTCTCCTCCATCCGTAGGAATGTTGCCACTGAGTTGACAGATCTCTCAGTATTTAACCTTTCAAGGGTAAAACTTTCTGAAATGGAATAAGGAGAAATCAGGGTCATAGTTCCTCCCCTTGTTCTTGCAGGTGCATGCAAGTGATTGAACACTGGAAGGCTGCCCAAAAGACTGACATACACAGAACTGATCTTTCAACAGTTGGTCCACATAGCTGTGGTGCTGTGTGCATGAGGACTTTGGCTTTCCTGAAGCTGGGCTTTGGGCAAGCAGATACGTGTCAGTCCTTTCAACTTGTTCAGATCTCTGGACTGGTCTTTTTGGAAAGAAACTGCAGGCAGGAGTTATTGTGATGTTGGTCATCTGCAACCACAAATGTTATGAAAGCAGAGCTGACAAATTGGGAGAGAATGCAGAGGAGAGCAGTAAAAATAAGAAAAGCTTTCATAATTAAAACCAGTAGATTTGAGGTAAGGAGAGTTGGGAGTTTTCCCCTACTGGTAAAAAGCCAGAAGCAAGACATACCTGTCTGTACATATATATATATACAAAGGAAAGTTATAAAAAATATAAAGATCGGTTCAATATAATGCTAACTGTACAACCCTTCAATGGACTGTGTGTTGTGGGTTCTTAGAAAAATGTACATTGACTGTCTTTAAGCATGAAGTGAGCAAGCTAATCCCTTTGGGCCCTTAAAACGTTAGGGGCAAAGGGGTCCCTAGAGAGGGACACTTGAAGCTCCTGAATGATTCCTGTGCTGGATCAGTCTCTCGGAGCAACCTGTCTGACTTACGGGGCAGATGACGAGCAGTTTGCTAAGCACGGAGCTGAGCATTGAAAGTTAGGTTGTGCACATTGAAAGCTGGGTGATGCACACGCTGCTCTCCTCTCTTTTCTGATGGCTTGGTACACAGTCAGCTCCTGCATGAGCTCAGAGCCTCACCAAGTTTGGAATACCATAGAGATGGAGCACCTTGGCTAGTCGGCATTGAAAGTTGCTCTCTGTGGAGGCTTTGAAGTCTTTCAAAAGATTCAGTTTCAAAAAGAGTAGGCCAGATTTGCCTTTGGAATCCTACATGTCCTAAAAAGCATGGCTCCATTGCTACTGATGCATCTACACCCCCGGCTTTCCTCTGTTCTGCAAGCGTAGACATTGTGAGTTCAGCTGTGCAATCTGTTCTTACTCCGTTGGATTCATCTTCTAGGACTGGGCAATCTGGAAGTCAGCTGGACCTGTCTGAACTGCCCACTGCCTTTCAAAGGTGTTGCTAACAGAAGAAGTGTTTGTTATTCCTATGGCATTTAATACACATCTGCAGCATTAAAAATAAAGCTAACTAGCTTGGCAGATTTTTGAAGGTGCTGTCCTCCAGGAGCTTATGAAATTGCCTGCGTTTATTTTATTTTTACATTTCAGTAAGCTGTGGTGCGAGCAGTGCCCTGGCTGGAGCAGGAAAAAGGTGCTTGGAGACGTGTCTTTGTGCAAGCATGTTTCTGTGATTGTGTAACTAAGAAAACCCCCAAACCCAACACTGGACAGGAGGACAGTCTGCTGAGTAAGGTCAGGACGTCACTGTCATTGGAGATACTCATCTGGAAGGCCTGGTCTGGGTTTGATATGGGAAGACGGCTTGTTCTGTAAGGGCATGGAATAAAGAACTGCAGAGAGGTTTCCTTCCAGCTCTGACACATCTGTGGAAGGCTTTCTTGGAGAGTAGATTACAGTGTCACTGAAAATAGCAGATGGTATTGGGTTAGCTGAAAAGCTGTGTGTGCTGGAATTGCAGGGCTGTGGATGACAGCAGTGGCTCAGCCAGCTGAATCTTGAAACATCTCTATGTGGAGAAAATTTTCCTTATACCCACAGTCTGTCTGAGATCTACTGGCTAGCTGTCTCCCTCGTCAGAAGGGCTGCCTGTCCATGAACAACAAAGGGAGGAGAAAGTCTGGGCTGTGACTCACATCAGTCTCCTCAGATGAAAAATAAAGTGCAGAACAAATCCAGGGGAAGTGGTGAAACTTACACTATCGCGGTGTGCAGGAAAAGGACTTCAGCATCTAGCCAGCTGTTCTGAATACTTCTCCATAAAAATAAAATGAGGTATTCAAATTGAAGTATTATTACTACTACTACTATTATTATTATTATTATTATTATTATTATTATTATTATTGCATTATTAATACATTTTAAAAGAGGATATGGATATGTTTTTACTTCTTTGGGGAATGCCCTTGTTTGATTTGAAAAGGTTTCCATTGTGGAAAGGAGAAAGGAAATCCCCTTCTGTCTCATGTGTCCTGCTTGGCACAGCTGTACGGTGTAGTATAACCATTGTAAAAAGATGTGTGCCAGGGAGTTAATTTTTCCGAGGGGGCCAGAGAGAGCAAGCACACGTAGTCTCTTGAAGGATGTCATTCTTTAGATGGCAGAACTCTGAACAGCCTTGGCAGTGTGGCCTTAGCAGATGAAATACAGGCCAAACCAACGGTGTCCTAGCAAGTGAGCTGTTGTTGGTACAAGGGCACAGAGACAAGTTTAGGTAAGCATCACAGAGGCTTCAGTCCTCTGTGTCACTTCTTCTTCTGGGTAAGGCGGACCTTTGTGCTATGGGGGCCCCCTGATCAAATCTTAAAATGTGTCAACTGTGCAAGATGATGCAAAATGTGTAGCCAAACACCACGTATTTGCAGCTTCCCTGCAGAAACCACAGCTGCTCCTTATGTGGAAAAGTGATAGATACTGTTAAGCCATGGTAAATCTGATGTAACAAGGGGAAATTCTTCTCAGACTGCCAGCAGCATATAAATGGCCTGGTCTGAGGAACGGAAGGAAGTACATCAAAAGCTGGGAATACCTCTGCTGATAGCCAACAAAAGATTCTTCTGCAAAACATCCCTCCCCTTCATGCATGGTTTCCCCTTTCATCATGGGTGTGATTTGAAACTGCACTGTAATAGATGGAAAGGTTGTTACTGATGTCAGTACATCTCGCTCTGTATCCGTATGATCTTTACGAGCTGCTTCCCAGCTAATTTCTCTGGAACAGCCTGAAAAGCATAGTTTTATAAAACTGTAACATCTCCTTTCTAGTGGAATCTTGGGCCTTTTATAAGTCTTCCTCTTAACTTCCAAGCCGGTGCATTGACCTTTTCACACACAGTTTCTTTGCCCAGCTCCCCTGATATATCGTTAGACGTCTGAGGTTCAGACAAAAAATGTTTACCAGGGCAGAAGGGTATCGATCCTACGGACAGAAATACTCTTGAGATGGATCCCTCAAGCCTCTTCTAGACCTGTAGGCACGTCAACAGTTTGAGGGCACAGAGGTAGTGGGTATGTTCATCAGCTGTTGGGTCAAACTTCTGAGCTTTAGTGGTATTGACTATGGCACTTGAATGGCAGTCAACAACAGAGGAACCTGGCAATGTGATTTTTAAAAGGCACTGGGGTTTGTCAGGAACTGGATCGTTGTCAATTGCCTTTGGACACTCTGAAACCTATGAAAATGTGGAATTTTGGCTTTGATCTCAAAGAAATAATTGTGTTTAGAAAAGTTGCTTTAGTTAGAGACTGAAATCCTATAACGGAGAGAAACGGCAGGCTAATTGGTGAAATCCCAGTGATTCCAACTTGGAGGATTAATAAAAGAGTCTCCTGTTTTGGTAGATTGAAGTAGGTAAGAGAGCTATCGGTTCTTCTTTTAGCCTGGAGATAAAGGTTCGAATTGCTTTGTCTTGCTGGAACATGCCGTGCGTCCTTAGGGATGGCATAGAAGTGGACAGAGAAAAGGGAACTGCACTGAATGCAATGATTCTGTAATTTTAATGCTAATAATGCTAATAGTCCGTTCCTGTGGTTTGCTTTATTCTGTGGAACCTAAACAGTGTTTTCTAAGACATTTTGGCTTCTATTCCAGTTGGATGAGAGAAGCTATTGCAGTTGGATGAGAGAATCGATGGAGGGCTGAAACCCAAAACATATCAGAGAAAATGCCAGCCAGAGAACACAATGGGGATAATGTTAAAGCCAAGATACTAGAGCTACAGGGTTAATGCTATGACTAGGGGTAATGAATTCTGAGTGCTGTTCATTTTGAATCCCTGTCTTCTCTGGGCAGCAAAGTGCTTGGATCAAAGTCACAAAGTGTAGGCATAAAATAGGAGGAGCTTGAAACAGAATATCCTGAACTGACCCATTCAGGTAGCTGAAGAATGAGATTATATATATCGCCGGTGGAACTATTTGCACACTCGTATGAAGGGCTTTATTTAGCATTACCAGGAGACACTTGTTTGATGCTAACCTTAAGAGCTGGCAAGAGATGGAGCGCTTTGGCTCTAGTCCAGGAAAGCCAACATTCAGCATTGAAGAGGATTTACTTGTATCCTTTAAGTCGAGCGCATGTTTGTGTCCCGTTGGTCCGTGGCCCGCTTGTTTAGCTCCTCGCAGAACCAACTTGGAAATGGTGGAGTGGGCAGAGAGGTATTAGCTTCTGTGATGATTGCACAACTAGCTCCTGGAAATAAATGTGCTGCATTGGCCTTAAGCCCCCTCCCCTTCTTCTTTTTTTTCAAGGACTAATCTGGAAACTTTCCAAACTGATTTGGGAAGAGCCCGTGTAAGAGTGAACTCTGTATCTTGTAGGTTCATGGCAAAGGTTTTGTTGACCTCATTGGGGCAGGGTTTGGTGGATGGTCTTTAGAGTCCATCCAGAAATGAATATCTATCCTGTGAAAAGGGAAATATTTTGGTGGTTGTAACTCTGTTGACAGGTCAGCAAACTTATCTTCCTTCTAGTGGAAGACCATCGACTACTGCTTTGTGGGCTCTGGGATGGTGTGCTCATGGACAGCTGGCTCTTGCAGGCTGGGGTGAGCAGCTGGGCATGGGGCACTGCCTACGTGCCTGCAACAAGGCAGGTGAGACAGGGCTTGGGCTTGGGTTTACTGTGGCAGATCTTTCACTAGGAGACTGAAAAATGTTAAAAACTTTCCCAATGACAGGCACTTATGTGCTGGGTCCTGTGATCTGTTGAATCTGAAGCCCCAAATTCACCATTCCTCTTACTGCTAAACAGTCAAGAGCTGCAGTGGGATTTTTGTTCTTGTTCTTTTAGTGTAGCGGGAGTTTGCTTGCTTTGGTATAACAGAACTGCAGTCTTCTCTGCGGTATGTTATGCCTGGCAAGAGTGTGAATGATGGAACTGAGGCTTGGAGAACCTTCTATCTTCGCAGCGGGGAGGCTGAATTACTGCTAAAAGGAATGCCTTTATTCATTTATTCCTGTATTTTTGTCAGCTGTAGCCAACCACAACTTGTTTTCTTAGACACATACATGTGGAAATACTTGGTGTTCTGAATACACTTTCACATAACATGTATGTAACCCTGCACAAGTGCTAATAACTCAACAAGGAACTGGCTCCTACTTGCAGAAGGTCTCTTTGGAAGGCCATTTGCCGGTGTATGTTTTGATGTATTTTTTTCATTTGTCGAGGACGTTGAGTAGAAAACTAATGTGTTCTAGCACTGAAAGGCACAAGCTTTGATTTTTATGGTCCATCAGGCAGAGTAGGGATTTGAGAGAGGAAATTGGTTGTGGCCAATTTCTGCTTTGACTTCAGACAGCTCCTTTGCTTCTCCGTCTCTGTGTTTAAATGGCAGATAATTAGTTGGTCAAGTTTCTGATGCCACACCATGTTAGAACAATTCTTATCTTCCAGTTGGTCTACATTGGAAAGAATCATAGAATCATAGAATCATAGAATCATAGAATGGTTAGGGCTGGAAGGGACCTTCAAAGGTCATCTAGTCCAGCCCCCCTGTAAGGAACAGGGATATCTCCAACTAGATCAGGTTGCTCAGGGCCTCGTCCAACCTGGCCTTGAACGTCTCCAGGGATGGAGCTTCCACCACCTCTCTGGGCAACCTGTTCCAGTGTTCTACAACTCTCATGGTAAAAAATTTTTTCCTAATATCCAATATGAATCTACCTCCCTCTATTTTAAAACCATTACCCCTTGTTCTATCGCAACAGGCCCTCCTGAACAGCCTCTCCCCATCTTTCTTGTAGGCCCCCTTGAGGTACTGGAAGACCGCTATAAGGTCACCCCAGAGCCTCTTCTTCTCCAGGCTGAACAGCCCCAACTCTTTCAGCCTGTCCTCATAGGAAAGGTGCTCCAGCCCTCTTATCATCTTCGTGGCCCTCCTCTGGACCCTCTCCAACTGGTCCATGTCCTTCTTATGTTGGGGGCTCCAGAACTGGACGCAATACTCCAGGTGAGGTCTCACGAGGGCAGAGTAGAGGGGGAGAATCACCTCCCTCGACCTGCTGGCCACGCTCCTCTTGATGCAGCCCAGGACGCGGTTGGCCTTCTGGGCCGCAAGAGCACATTGCCGGCTCATATTGAGCTTCTCGTCCACCAGTACTCCCAAGTCCTTCTCCTCAGGGCTGCTCTCGATCCATTCACCACCCAGTCTGTATTTGTGCCTGGGATTGCCACGACCCAGATGTAGGACCTTGCATTTGGCCTGGTTGAACTTCATGAGGCTGGCACGGGCCCACCTCTCCAGCCTGTCGAGGTCCCTCCGGATGGCATCCCTCCCTTCCAGCGTGTCGACGGCACCACACAGCTTGGTGTCATCGGCGAACTTGCTGAGGGTGCACTCCATGCCACTGTCCACGTCACCGACAAAGATGTTGAAGAGGGCCGGGCCCAACACGGACCCCTGAGGGACGCCACTCATGACCGGTCTCCACTTGGACATCAAGCCGTTGACCACTACTCTCTGAGTGCGGCCATTGAGCCAATTCCTTATCCACCGAGTGGTCCATCCATCAAACCCATGCCTCTCTAGTTTAGAGAGAAGAATGTCGTGCGGGACAGTGTCAAAAGCTTTGCACAAGTCCAGGTAGATGATATCCGTTGGTCGACCCTTGTCCACCGATGCTGTCACCCCATCATAAAAGGCCACCAAGTTGGTCAGGCATGATCTGCCTTTGGTGAAGCCATGTTGGCTGTCACCCACCACCTCCTTGCTCTCCATGTGCCTTAGCATGGTTCCCAGGAGAATCTGCTCCATGACCTTGCCAGGCACAGAGGTGAGGCTGACCGGCCTGTAGTTGCCTGGGTCCTCCTTGTTCCCCTTTTTAAATATGGGGGTTATGTTCCCTCTCTTCCAGTCATCGGGGACCTCACCAGACCACCACGACTTCTCAAATACAATGGCCAGTGGCTTGGCAACTTCATCTGCCAGTTCCTTCAGGACGCACGGATGGATCTCATCAGGTCCCATGGACTTGTGCACCTTCAAGTTCCTCAGATGTTCCCGAACCTGCTCTTCAAGTACAGTGGGCGGTGGTTCATCCTCACAGTCCCTGCTAGTTCTTTCCACAGCTTGGGTGGTAAGACAAGAGGCTTTATCAGTGAAGACTGAGGCAAAAAAGTCATTGAGTAACTCAGCCTTCTCTATGTCCCGGGTAACCGGAGCACCAGTATCCTTCCGGAGGGGGCCTACATTCTCCTTGGACTTCCTTTTGTGCCCTACATACCTATAGAAGCATTTCTTATTGCTTTTTATATCCCTTGCCAAATTCAATTCCTTCAGGGCTTTAGCCTTCCTCACCTGATCCCTGGTCACTCGTACAGCTTCTCTGTATTCCTCCCAGGCTATCTGTCTCCGCTTCCACCCTCTATAGGCTATCCTCTTCATTTTCAGTTGGTCCAGGAGCTCCTTGCTCATCCACGCGGGCTTCCTGGTCTTTTTGCCCGACTTGTTCTTCATCGGGATGCACCTCTGCTGAGCTTGAAGGAGGTGCTCCTTGAATGTGGACCAACTTTCCTGGGCCCCTCGTCCCTCCAGGGCCACCTCCCACGGCACTTTGCCCATCAGGTCCTTGAAGAGGCCGAAGTCCGCCTTCTTGAAGTCTAGGGCACAGAGCTTGCTGTATAGTTTCCTTGCTGCCCCATGGATCTTGAACTCCACCGTGTCGTGTTCACTGCAGCCAAGGCTGTCCTTAAGTTTCACATCACCCACCAGTCCCTCCCTGTTGGTGAGCACAAGGTCAAGCATGGCACCCCTCCTTGTTGGCTCCTCTATCACCTGCAGGAGAAAGTTGTCGTCCGCGCATTCCAGGAACCTCCTGGACTGCCTATACCCTGCCGTATTGTCTCTCCAACAGATGTCAGGGTGGTTGAAGTCCCCCATGAGGACCAGGGCTTGTGACCGCGAGGCTGCTCCTATCTGGCTATAAAGCGCCTCATCTGCTCTGTGCTCCTGGCCAGGTGGCCTGTAACAGACCCCTACCGTAACATCGCCTATCCGTCACCGTCCTCTAATCTTGACCCATAAGCTCTCTGTCAGCTCCTCCTCCGACCCCAGGCGAAGCTCCACGCACTCCAGCCGGTTGCTGACGTAGAGAGCGACACCCCCTCCTCGTCTCCCCTTCCTGTCCTTTCTAAAAAGCTTATACCCCTCCATGTTGACACTCCAGTCATAGGAGTCGTCCCACCACGTCTCCGTGATGCCAATAAGGTCGTAGCCCTGCTCATGTGCACACACCTCCAGCTCATCCTGTTTATTTCCCATGCTGCGTGCGTTGGTGTACATACACTTCAGCTGGGCCTCCGACAAAGCCGACTCGCTGGCTGGAGCGACAGGGGTTCTCTTGGTCAGCAGTGTAAGTTCGTTTGAACATACCTGCGATCCTTCCTCAGCCTCTGGACCCTCGGTGCTGGCACTGGTGCCATGCTGACAGCGGTATGAATCTGACTTCTTGGCCGGAGCGACTGGAATTCCCTTCTTCTGTTCTACAGGTACTTCCAGCATATCTTTATCATTCTTGATATTCCCCCCCTCCCCCTTCAAATCTAGTTTAGAAAACTGTACTCTTCCTAAGAAAGTTGTAAGTAAACTGTCATCATGCTGTATAATTATTAAATTATTAAATGTGCTGACTAGACATCTAGTGACATGCCCAGAAGACTTCATGTAAACACCAGTGTAGTCTTAGGGTAGCGCAAGGGTGGCCAAACATCTCAAGATGTGAGCAGCAAAGCAATCAGAGATTAACATGTCCTGGGCTCGTTGTTCCTCTCCACCAGCGAAGGCATCCCATTACCTCAGCCTGCTGTTCTTTGCTTGGCCACCTGTTTCATGCAACTGTAGAATAATGAGCACTGATGTTCATATGCAAGTCTGCTTGGTGTTACAACTTTTTTAATTCACGTTACAAGATATTTCTAGTTTTAATACCCCCTTTTACATGTTCTTTTGCTCAACCCAAGTTTGAGAAGGAAAGCACAGCTTTTACCTGAAATTAGTAAGGGCTAGTAAGAAAAGAAAGGAGTCAAAAAATATGCTCTACTTGCAGGCTAGATCTCTTGTGAGATCAGCTTGAGCAGTGTGTGTCAGAATATCAACAAGTTCAGGGTTGGGAAATGTTTCAGCTTTAGCTCTATCTGGTCACTTCAGTGATTGTGAGCATGTGGTGGCATTTCTTTACCGGCTCAGCTACAAGTCCTGGGGTGAAGTATCAAGTGTGCCACCACAGCTTCAGTGACTGTTTTCGTCACTGATCCATGACCTTTCCAAAC
The DNA here is from genome assembly GCF_009769465.1 of Tauraco erythrolophus. Taxonomy (NCBI): domain Eukaryota; kingdom Metazoa; phylum Chordata; class Aves; order Musophagiformes; family Musophagidae; genus Tauraco; species Tauraco erythrolophus. Next base: position 63,682,306 of record NC_141468.1, on the reverse strand, counting down.
CTTTATGCAGTTGAGGAATACTTCATTGTTGTAATTGACAGCGGGCCATGGGAGTGTTCAATTTCTGCTATGTCTGTTGATGGGAATGAAGTAGGACAAGAGCTGTTTGGAATATCCTGTTCAGAGCGGCCTCTCTCCTTGATGGGACATAGGGAGTCTTTCCTGGTGGGTACTTATGCAGCCATCCAGGCTGTAAAAGCTCAAAACACTCAGTGATTCATTCTCCCACTATGCAGAATGGAGACTTGCAAAGTATCCCAGCGAGAGAAGCAGGCTTGAGTGGAGTTCTGGGGTGAACACTATTTAATTTTCTGAGCCAAAAAGCAGATTAAAAAAATCTGACCATGGGTCAAGAAAAACTCCCCCCGCCCCTTCATATTTGGTTCTTTTACATTTATTTGCCAAATTGCAGTTAATTTAGCAATGAAACGTCTTAAAGTAGAACCACACTATGTGGTTTCTAAAAAAAAGTAGATTTTTTTCCCCACTGTTTTTCTCCACTCAAAACAAGCTAATGAAGTTGCCATGGACTTAGACATCTACTTGCCTGACTCAAATCAGCATTTTTGATTGTGTTCAGGTTTTTGATTGTGTTTGTTCTGCTCTCAATTTTTAAGATTTAATTACTGAACATTCCTGTAAAGATAAAGAAAATCTAGTGAAGCTAATAGGGTCCCAGGCATTTTAAAATCTACACCAATAGTATGGTGTTCATAATTCTTTTACTGTGCAAGAATAAGTCCCAGGTCTGCTAAAATGTTTGTACAGTGTATGAAATGCAGGAAACAGAGCTGTCAATCAGGTGTGTGAGGAGAGGCTTCATCCTTGGAGTTCTTGTCATTTCCTCTGTCTCCTGAAGCAGCAGACGTGGCCATGCCCCCTTAGCCTCTCTCTGAACAACCTGAAGGGATTTAAACCGGATTTCAGCGTGATCAGCATGGGTTCCTTCTATCAGGTCGGAATCCAAAGACTGGTTATGGCAGGATGCTCTTAACTTTGGTTTCAGACTGCAGGACCTTTTCCCCAAGCTGTGGGAGAAAGTGTATGGTAGCAAGAGAGAACTTATCGGTTAGTCTTCAGTTAGAGGGACAGTCTTTAATAACACAACAGAAGAGGTAATCATGGAAACAAATGACCAGTGAGCAGCTGGAGCAAACTGAAACATAAAAATATCCAAAGTCAATTGTTTGGAAAGATAAAAGCTGAGCCGATCAGAATTTGTGTCTGATAATAATGGATCTATGCAGGGATTTGGAATACTTTGCCATTTGTGGGCATTGTTACTATGACATCAAATGTTTAAATATTTCAAATATAGGAGCTATCTCTGTACTTCAAGTGAAGTAGCACACTGGCAAAATGGTGTCTCAAATTAATACATCTGCTACATCTGAGGCAAGATTCCCACATGGATGTCAGGTAACCTGATAGAAGGAAACAGGTTTAAAATGCAATACATCTTCTTAGTCTGAAATGAGCATAAAAATTATTTCTTGATCTATTTTGGGCATTTCTATGAGCACCTGTGGGTAGAAAGTTCTCCAGCAGGCATGATTTTACTTTGCTGGGTTTTCAGATTACTTTGAATTTGTCTTCCAGATTTATTGCTGACTTCTCTAACTTCTTCATTAATCCTCCTTGCACGCATCACTTCAGGCCTCTCTAATCTATTGCCATATAAAGCCACACTCACAGTGATGAGAGTTACACATTTTTCTTCCATGTCTGCCCTTGCCTCAGACCAACACCTCTTTGAAATGGCCACAGCCAGCCCTTGATTTAAAGTTGGTACTTTGAAAACAGATGTCATAGATACTTGCTGGCTCTTTCCTGCTCCTTACTGTTAGGCTGATTTCAACTGGCAGGGTAAGAATGGACTTGGTAAAACATCCCATCTTGCAGTGATATTCACTCCAGTCTGGCTTTTCCTTTCACTTTGGTCTTATGCTGCCACAAGACCACCATCTCCTGCTGACTTTTTTCTCTCTAGTCATGTTGGGAATTAATCTAACAGCAAACTACTGATGCCTCGTGATTTCCTCCATGAGATAAGGACACCAAACCAGACTGTGTCCAGTTACCTCTCCACAAGAACATGCTTGATGTCTACAACTTCCTCAACAGAAAGAGCTGAGCTGCCTTGAAGCCCTCCTTCTTCCACTCGACTTCAAGATCACATTTGTCATAGGAGAAAAATGAAACCCTCTACCAACTGAAACTTAACCTTAAGGCCGGTTGTGATTGTTCTGGGGAAAAAAAACCCCAAACACCTTGTTATTTCAGAGACATCTCACAATATTCCCACCAGAAAAGACTGACCTGAGCAGAAACACAGCTGTCCCGTTTTGAATTTTCCTGAAAATGCCTCCACTGACAAGCCTCTGCGCTTATCCTGGTCCTTGTTTAAGAGACACTAAAGGAATCAAGGAAAGTTACGTGAACCCAGATCCTGCTTTCTCAAGTTTTGAATCCAAGCCATGACTCTGCTTCTATGGTAAAATTTTCAGAAACACCTACGATTTCAAGTCTAAGGCTTGTAAAAGTTGTTCTACGATGATCCTTTGGTAGCGCTAACTTACTGGATCTTTATTTAACTGGTTTTGTAATTGAATCACAGGATCAATAGCAGGGATGGATCCACCAGTCCTGGTTGTGAAATTTCCTTGAAAGTGTGTTCTGAGAAATCATTTCTGTGAAGAAAAATAGGGCAAACATGCAACCTTTTAATGTCATTAGCAAGGCAAAGCTGGAGCTGGGGATGTGCTAAAAACGAAGTTAAAGTAACAATTGCATTGACTGCCAAGTGGTGGCAAGCAGACTTTGTATTTGGAGTCTAATTCATACCTAATTCATACATCAATTTTTGATGCTAGTTGTTCTAAACAAGGAGCTTAGCTCTTTTCTATTATATTCCCATGGCAAGCAAAGGCAAGCAGGACAGAATGTGTTACAAAATGTTTAGAAATGTTCAAAAAACGCGCATGTTCAGCTGAGCAAGAAAAGTGGCTGCTATTTCACTGTTCCCTGTAGAATTAAAAAAGATAGAAGAAAGAAGAATGTGTCTATTTCTGAATACTATATTCCTAACTGTACAAAATTTATAAAATAATAACATTTGAATCAAGCTCAGCAGTTGGAAGGCATTTTTCCCCTCTCAGCTATCACTTCTCTAAGCGAGCCTAATCCTCCCAACATCCGTATGTGATGACTATTAAACCAGTCAGTGTATGCACAGAGGTGCACAGAAGGGGAAATCATAACCCAAAGAAACTGAGAGACTTGCCCAAACACACTCGATGTCAGCCGAGGGACTAGAGCCCAAGAGATCTTGGCTGCCAACTTCTGTGTTGAGACTGCTAGACAAAACTTGGTATTATTCATTCACTTGCATGACAAAATTGAAAAACCCACAGAAGGCCAATAAAATGAGCTGATGTGTAGTGAGCACAGAGTATGTCCTCTTCTAGGTGACTAGTGTGGAACTGATGATGGCAGCTAGCAGGCATCCCTTTCTGACAGCTGCCTTATTGCTGCTCAACATAAAATTCAGCAGAGGATCTCAGAGTGGTTTGAGTTTACATCACTAAAATAATGTCAGTCAGAGCAATATGCTCATTACCAGGACTATCAAATAACCCCACAGGTTCACTTAACGCAGGACTCAAACTTCTCAGAATGTTTCTGTCCAAACTCGTCCATCAGAGTGGCTCTCCCACGGCAAGAGAAGCAGCAGGACTAGTCTTTCTTCCAGAAGCCTGAACTACAGAACTAGGAACATTACTTCAAACTCAATTTCATTGAAGCTCTTCATAGGTGAAACCACATATCCAAACAGTAAACACCATGCACTGAATTTAGAACTCCAAGGAAAAATCTACAAGATGTGTGTAGAACCCACGAAACCAATGTTATTGCCTTTTCCAACAAGCCTCCATGCCTTCTCAGCCCACAGCCTATTTCAGGGGCAGAGCACTGCCATAGCGCTGGAGAAAGCTCTTTTCTGTTCCCGTGACCACAAGCCCAAAGCCTAGCCAGGCTGCAGACGTGCCCTGCAAGCTCGAATTGATCTCCAGGATGTGCCAGGCCTGCCATACCTGTGAGCTGCTTGTCTGCAGAGAATCTCCCATAGCACTCATGGTGACCATACTCTCAACCCTGTGAAACACACAACTGTTGAAGAAATCTGACAAGGATTTTCTGACTTGCAGCTTTTGAACCTCTTTGTTGTTTCCCTTATTTTTACTGGGGACAAACGAAAAAGCTGGATTAATTACATCATGCAATGAAAGTAAAGCAGTCAATGAAAGCTCATCCTCAACTCCACAGCCACGCTGCCTTTATAGTCTCTCATGCAGGATGTAGAGTTACATAAAATTGGAGAAGAGAAGAAATCCTTGGAGAATGAGTGAGGCGGAAAAGAAAACACTGTGGTATGCAAATGCCCTGCTTCATCCTCAGCACTCAGATTTTGCCTTCAACTCTACACTGTGAGTCCCAGGCTGTTCTTCTTCCGTCACAATCACCTGAGTGCTGGCAAGAGGACAGAGTGACAGCCCTGATATGGTGGCAAGAGTGAATCCCTGCTTCTGGGAAAGGAATATAGGATATCCCTTGAATTTGCACGCACGTGAGTTTTTCTGCTCACTAGTGCATGCCCCTGGAATCAACTTCCTCCGTTTCTGCTCTAAGCTTATGTTGTTGGAACTGCTCTGGATTTCCCATGCTGAAGTGGCGAGATCAGGGAGAGTCTTCTCCAAAGACCCACTATATCGACTCTTCTACATTGCTCATCATTGTGGTTACACAAACTCACGAAAAATATAAATTAATCTCCTTTCAGCATCTCACAGCCACTCAGATTTTGGCAGAAATAGGAAATCACAGTTAGAAAAACTAAATCCTGCCTTTGTTTCCTGAACTTTAAACTACAGATTAATTTGACAGATGTCTGAGCCTCATTAATATTGCTATTGTCTGTCTCTGAATAATAAGCCTGATGATCACTATGCTCTTTTGAGACACGCATATTTTAATAGTATGCTCATTACTATAAAAAAATGTAAACCACATTAACTAGATCTTTTTTTTTCACACAGTCATGAAAAATGCATTCGAAAGGGAGATTTGTAACGTTTCCAATTTCATGAAAAAATGTAGAAAGAACTGGAAAATAAATGAAATCTGTTGCTAAGGAATTGACATGGCTGGGAATGCTTTCACCTTATTTTACAGGCTCTCTGCACGGCAAAGCTGGTTCAACTTCCCAAGGACTCACTGGCACTGGGGCTACGCCAGGGCAGCTGCACCAGCAGGCACTCCTGGAGGAACAGGGCCACATCCAGTGCACTTCCATGTTCTGATGGTGTCTGGCTCCTACAATGGCTTTGCAAAACCACAAGCTTTTAGGCACAATCTCAAGAATCCCCGAGACTTCTCTTAAACGCTCTAACAATCTTGCTGGCCCGTGGCACTTTTTTCATGGGAGAGCCATGGTATTGCCCCTCGAGGTCAAGTGCAGCTTATTCAGAGTCAAAGGCCCAGCCATCACAGAGTGGGTTTTCAGAACCAGGTGGGCAAATCTCTTTGCACAGTGTGTTTGCACACCCCATACAGCAGCATTTCAGCTTGAGCAGCTGATGCTTATTTGTGTCTTGAATCCAATGGATCCAGAGCTTGAGGAGGAGGCAAAACTGGTGACCACTTGAAGATCAATTCAGCACTTTACTGAGGTAAAGGAGACATGGCTGGAAGAGAAGTAGGACAATCAATGCATTCAAATTTACCTGAGATCTTTTCAGGGACTCCATTTTGGTTTGGGAATAAAGCCAGTTCAATTAGTCTACTTCAAGTCCCCAGATGATCTCCGGAGGACAAATAAAAGATGACTGATGTAAGGCTTTCAGGGTTTTCTGTTTGTAAAGATCTCAAGGCACAGCCTCTTCTTTCTTGGAGCTTCCTTCTTCTCCATTTTTGCTAAGGTGATGAGAATCCTTCAAAGAACTGGATGGGCAAGTCAGGAAAAAAATCATCTCTGACGCCCAGTTAAATCTCTTTGTCTAATTTTTCATTCCAACCGAACCTTGTGGGAATTTGCTAAGGCTACGATTGCTACTCCTACCACCCAAGCTAACCATGAGCGTTACTGACTGATGGTCCTTTTTCCAGCTTTGCCAAAATTCTCACCCTGATGAAGTTTTCCCCCTTTTTGTCCTGAAGAGGATTCTCTTAATACCTCTCCTCCTTTTTTTGGCAGTCTGTTCTGAAACGCTAAATCCTCATTTCCTCAGCAGGGCTATAATATCGTCTCTTATTAAAAATATTGAAACACAAGCTTGCCCAGAGGTGTGTTTTATGTGACGTGAAGAGATTCAGTAAAAATGTTTCCCTGGGACAGCTAGTGTTTCAGTCGTCCTGCAAGGATTTGGCAAATGTTTCAAATGTTCTGCTGGACTCTCGGTTTGAGATTTTATTAACCCCTTTCAAAAACGGAATTTCCACGATTTCCAAGTCCAGATGGATGGAAATTTCCAAGTCTTTTGTGGGGAGCTACAGCACAGGCCAGGAAAAAGACTGAGTCTCTTTTGATTATTCTCTAGGCAATGGAGTGAATAAGGATGATAAAAACCAGCGCTTCCGAAACTGGCTACAGCAGCGTTGTACAAACAGGCAGTGACTTTGGCCTCCTAAGACAGTGACCACCAAAGTGTTTCTACCAGCAGTCTGTAATGCTGTAGTCTCTTGCTGTGAAGGGGCAGAAGAGGGCTGGAACCCTGTCTGTCAAAGGCCAAGAGAATGAGAAAGGAGCAGTCAAGAGACACAAGAAGGATATGGAGCTGCTGGAGCGGGTCCAGAGGAGGGCCACAAAGATGATCTGAGGTCTGGAGCACTTCTCCTCTGAAGACAGGCTGAGAGAATTGTGGTGGTTCAGCCTGGAGAAGAGAAGGCTCCGGGGTGATCTTATCGCAGCCTTCCAGTACTTCTGGGGGCCTACAGGAAAGCTGGAGAGGGACTTTTTACAAGGGTGTGTAGTGATAGGTCAAGGGTTAATAGCTTTAACTGAAAGAGAGCAGATTTAGATTAGATATAAGGAAAAAATTTTTCACTCAGAGGGTGGTGAGGCACTTGAACAGGTTGCCCAGAGAAGCTGTAGATGCCCCATCCCTGGAAGTGTTCAAGGCCAGGTTAGATGAGGCTTTGGACAACCTGGTGCAGTGGAGGGTGCCCCTGCCCATGGCAGGGGGGTTGGAACTAGATGATCTTTGAGGTCCCTTCCAACCCTAACCATTCTATGATTCTACAACAAATGAGAAAAATACATCAAAACACACACTGGCAAATAACCTTCTAAAGAGACCTTCTGCAAGTAGGAGCCAGTTCCTAGTTGAGTTATTAGCACTTGTGCAGGGTTACATACATGTTATGTGAAAGTGTATTCAGAACACCAAGTATTTCCACATGTACGTGTCTAAGAAAACAAGTTGTGGTTGGCTACAGCTGACAAAAATACAGGAATAAATGAATAAAGGCATTCCTTTTAGCAGTAATTCAGCCTCCCCGCTGCGAAGATAGAAGGTGCTCCAAGCCTCAGTTCCATCATTCACACTCTTGCCAGGCATAACATACCGCAGAGAAGACTGCAGTTCTGTTATACCAAAGCAAGCAAACTCCCACTACACTAAAAGAACAAGAACAAAAATCCCACTGCAGCTCTTGACTGTTTAGCCGTAAGAGGAATGGTGAATTTGGGGCTTCAGATTCAACAGATCACAGGACCCAGCACATAAGTGCCTGTCATTGGGAAAGTTTTTAACGTTTTTCAGTCTCCTAGTAAAAGATCTGCCACAGTAAACCCAAGCCCAAGCCCTGTCTCACCTGCCTTGTTGCAGGCACGTAGGCAGTGCCCCATGCCCAGCTGCTCACCCCAGCCTGCAAGAGCCAGCTGTCCATGAGCGCACCATCCCAGAGCCCACAAAGCAGTAGTCAATGATCTTCCACAAGAAGGAAGATAAGTTTGCTGACCTGTCAACAGAGAGTTACGACCACCAAAATATTTCCATTTTCACAGAATAGATATTCCTTTCTGGATGGACTCTAAAGACCATCCACCAAACCCTGCCCCAATGAGGTCAACAAAATCTTTGCCATCAGCCTACAAGATACAGAGTTGAGTCTTACAAGGACTCTTCCCAAATCAGTTTGGAAAGTTTCCAGAATAGTCCTTGAAAAAAAAGAAGAAGGGGAGGGGGCTTAAGGCCAATGCAGCACATTTATTTCCAGGAGCTAGTTGTGCAATCATCACAGAAGCTAATACCTCTCTGCCCACTCCACCATTTCCAAGTTGGTTCTGCGAGGAGCTAAACAAGCGGGCCACGGACCAACGGGACACAAACATGCGCTCGACTTAAAGGATACAAGTAAATCCTCTTCAATGCTGAATGTTGGCTTTCCTGGACTAGAGCCAAAGCGCTCCATCTCTTGCCAGCTCTTAAGGTTAGCATCAAACAAGTGTCTCCTGGTAATGCTAAATAAAGCCCTTCATACGAGTGTGCAAATAGTTCCACCGGCGATATATATAATCTCATTCTTCAGCTACATGAATGGGTCAGTTCAGGATATTCTGTTTCAAGCTCCTCCTATTTTATGCCTACACTTTGTGACTTTGATCCAAGCACTTTGCTGCCCAGAGAAGACAGGGATTCAAAATGAACAGCACTCAGAATTCATTACCCCTAGTCATAGCATTAACCCTGTAGCTCTAGTATATTGGCTTTAACATTATCCCCATTGTGTTCTCTGGCTGGCATTTTCTCTGATATGTTTTGGGTTTCAGCCCTCCATCGATCCTCTCATCCAACTGCAATAGCTTTTCTCATCCAACTGGAATAGATGTCAAAATGTCTTAGAAAACACTGTTCAGGTTCCACAGAATAAAGGAAACCACAGGAATGGACTATTAGCATTAAAATTACCAAATTATTGAAACACATTAAAGATAAACATGTCATCATGTGAGCGGAGCAAGCAGACCACTGCCACGTCACTTTTTAATAGCCTGATCTCGTACATGACATATAAACTTTTCATTATATGCACTACACAACATGCCATACCAGATTACGCATTCAGTGCAGTTCCCTTTTCTCTGTCCACTTCTATGCCATCCCTAAGGACGCACGGCATGTTCCAGCAAGACAAAGCAATTCGAACCTTTATCTCCAGGCTAAAAGAAGAACCAATAGCTCTCTTACCTACTTCAATCTACCAAAACAGGAGACTCTTTTATTAATCCTCCAAGTTGGAATCACTGGGATTTCACCAATTAGCCTGCCGTTTCTCTTCGTTACAGGATTTCAGTCTCTAACTAAAGCAACTTTTCTAAACACAATTATTTCTTTGAGATCAAAGCCAAAATTCCACATTTTCATAGGTTTCAGAGTGTCCAAAGGCAATTGACAACGATCCAGTTCCTGACAAACCCCAGTGCCTTTTAAAAATCACATTGCCAGGTTCCTCTGTTGTTGACTGCCATTCAAGTGCCATAGTCAATACCACTAAAGCTCAGAAGTTTGACCCAACAGCTGATGAACATACCCACTACCTCTGTGCCCTCAAACTGTTGACATGCCTACAGGTCTAGAAGAGGCTTGAGGGATCCATCTCAAGAGTATTTCTGTCCGTAGGATCGATACCCTTCTGCCCTGGTAAAAATTTTTTGTCTGAACCTCAGACGTCTAACGATATATCAGGGGAGCTGGGCAAAGAAACTGTGTGTGAAAAGGTCAATGCACCGGCTTGGAAGTTAAGAGGAAGACTTATAAAAGGCCCAAGATTCCACTAGAAAGGAGATGTTACAGTTTTATAAAACTATGCTTTTCAGGCTGTTCCAGAGAAATTAGCTGGGAAGCAGCTCGTAAAGATCATACGGATACAGAGCGAGATGTACTGACATCAGTAACAACCTTTCCATCTATTACAGTGCAGTTTCAAATCACACCCATGATGAAAGGGGAAACCATGCATGAAGGGGAGGGATGTTTTGCAGAAGAATCTTTTGTTGGCTATCAGCAGAGGTATTCCCAGCTTTTGATGTACTTCCTTCCGTTCCTCAGACCAGGCCATTTATATGCTGCTGGCAGTCTGAGAAGAATTTCCCCTTGTTACATCAGATTTACCATGGCTTAACAGTATCTATCACTTTTCCACATAAGGAGCAGCTGTGGTTTCTGCAGGGAAGCTGCAAATACGTGGTGTTTGGCTACACATTTTGCATCATCTTGCACAGTTGACACATTTTAAGATTTGATCAGGGGGCCCCCATAGCACAAAGGTCCGCCTTACCCAGAAGAAGAAGTGACACAGAGGACTGAAGCCTCTGTGATGCTTACCTAAACTTGTCTCTGTGCCCTTGTACCAACAACAGCTCACTTGCTAGGACACCGTTGGTTTGGCCTGTATTTCATCTGCTAAGGCCACACTGCCAAGGCTGTTCAGAGTTCTGCCATCTAAAGAATGACATCCTTCAAGAGACTACGTGTGCTTGCTCTCTCTGGCCCCCTCGGAAAAATTAACTCCCTGGCACACATCTTTTTACAATGGTTATACTACACCGTACAGCTGTGCCAAGCAGGACACATGAGACAGAAGGGGATTTCCTTTCTCCTTTCCACAATGGAAACCTTTTCAAATCAAACAAGGGCATTCCCCAAAGAAGTAAAAACATATCCATATCCTCTTTTAAAATGTATTAATAATGCAATAATAATAATAATAATAATAATAATAGTAGTAGTAATAATACTTCAATTTGAATACCTCATTTTATTTTTATGGAGAAGTATTCAGAACAGCTGGCTAGATGCTGAAGTCCTTTTCCTGCACACCGCGATAGTGTAAGTTTCACCACTTCCCCTGGATTTGTTCTGCACTTTATTTTTCATCTGAGGAGACTGATGTGAGTCACAGCCCAGACTTTCTCCTCCCTTTGTTGTTCATGGACAGGCAGCCCTTCTGACGAGGGAGACAGCTAGCCAGTAGATCTCAGACAGACTGTGGGTATAAGGAAAATTTTCTCCACATAGAGATGTTTCAAGATTCAGCTGGCTGAGCCACTGCTGTCATCCACAGCCCTGCAATTCCAGCACACACAGCTTTTCAGCTAACCCAATACCATCTGCTATTTTCAGTGACACTGTAATCTACTCTCCAAGAAAGCCTTCCACAGATGTGTCAGAGCTGGAAGGAAACCTCTCTGCAGTTCTTTATTCCATGCCCTTACAGAACAAGCCGTCTTCCCATATCAAACCCAGACCAGGCCTTCCAGATGAGTATCTCCAATGACAGTGACGTCCTGACCTTACTCAGCAGACTGTCCTCCTGTCCAGTGTTGGGTTTGGGGGTTTTCTTAGTTACACAATCACAGAAACATGCTTGCACAAAGACACGTCTCCAAGCACCTTTTTCCTGCTCCAGCCAGGGCACTGCTCGCACCACAGCTTACTGAAATGTAAAAATAAAATAAACGCAGGCAATTTCATAAGCTCCTGGAGGACAGCACTTTCAAAAATCTGCCAAGCTAGTTAGCTTTATTTTTAATGCTGTAGATGTGTATTAAATGCCATAGGAATAACAAACACTTCTTCTGTTAGCAACGCCTTTGAAAGGCAGTGGGCAGTTCAGACAGGTCCAGCTGACTTCCAGGTTGCCCAGTCCTAGAAGATGAATCCAACGGAGTAAGAACAGATTGCACAGCTGAACTCACAATGTCTACGCTTGCAGAACAGAGGAAAGCCGGGGGTGTAGATGCATCAGTAGCAATGGAGCCATGCTTTTTAGGACATGTAGGATTCCAAAGGCAAATCTGGCCTACTCTTTTTGAAACTGAATCTTTTGAAAGACTTCAAAGCCTCCACAGAGAGCAACTTTCAATGCCGACTAGCCAAGGTGCTCCATCTCTATGGTATTCCAAACTTGGTGAGGCTCTGAGCTCATGCAGGAGCTGACTGTGTACCAAGCCATCAGAAAAGAGAGGAGAGCAGCGTGTGCATCACCCAGCTTTCAATGTGCACAACCTAACTTTCAATGCTCAGCTCCGTGCTTAGCAAACTGCTCGTCATCTGCCCCGTAAGTCAGACAGGTTGCTCCGAGAGACTGATCCAGCACAGGAATCATTCAGGAGCTTCAGGTGTCCCTCTCTAGGGACCCCTTTGCCCCTAACGTTTTAAGAGCCCAAAGGGATTAGCTTGCTCACTTCATGCTTAAAGACAGTCAATGTACATTTTTCTAAGAACCCACAACACACAGTCCATTGAAGGGTTGTACAGTTAGCATTATATTGAACCGATCTTTATATTTTTTATAACTTTCCTTTGTATATATATATATGTACAGACAGGTATGTCTTGCTTCTGGCTTTTTACCAGTAGGGGAAAACTCCCAACTCTCCTTACCTCAAATCTACTGGTTTTAATTATGAAAGCTTTTCTTATTTTTACTGCTCTCCTCTGCATTCTCTCCCAATTTGTCAGCTCTGCTTTCATAACATTTGTGGTTGCAGATGACCAACATCACAATAACTCCTGCCTGCAGTTTCTTTCCAAAAAGACCAGTCCAGAGATCTGAACAAGTTGAAAGGACTGACACGTATCTGCTTGCCCAAAGCCCAGCTTCAGGAAAGCCAAAGTCCTCATGCACACAGCACCACAGCTATGTGGACCAACTGTTGAAAGATCAGTTCTGTGTATGTCACAGTCTTTTGGGCAGCCTTCCAGTCTGACAGCTGAAGAGGATTCGTTTCAAAACAAACAACAAAGGGAAGAGGTAGATGGGAATTAAAGGCTCTGAAATAAAACCCATGCAGCAACCAATGGGTCACAGGACTCGTGAGCTTTGTTATCTCTCAATCCTTGCCAGTAAGGGAACATACATGTATATTATCAGAATTCCTTGTGTACTGGGAGCCTGAAGATACAGTAGGCATCTCAAAGTCAGATGAATACAATAGCTTTGAGAAAGGGGTAACAAATTCAAGCATGAGATGAATAAAGAAATCCTACAGTTACATTCCAGGTACAGCTGAAAAGCTACTGCTTGAATCTCTTACATTCTTACCTGGAAAATGTTAAGAGAATTTGAAAGAAAAGGTATCCCTTTATTGTGGCTGTGGTTTTTCTAATATTCAGACATGGGAATATTCAAATAGGAAGACTGTAGCTAATTAGTGGAGCCACATTTTGAGGATGTATAAAGATATAAATTTATATATCTTTATATATAAATTACCTGGGCCCCAACTCAGGCATCTATCTGAATCCCAAACCTGTGGTAGCTGAACAACACAGAAGGACAACAGAGCCTTATCAGTGCTCTTCCCCTTCCTTGTGGGGTACCATATAGCCCAGATGTGCCTCTCCAGGATCAGGGAACATTACCAAAGGTACCAGCAATAATTAGCAAGTCAGCAAGTATCGAGGTAAAGAGGAGAATTTGTAAGGATGAAAGAGCCAATTGGTGAGTTAGGTGGCTGCAGACAAAGAGTTTCAGGGAGGTATTCAGGTTTGGTTTTATTCCAGCCCTCTCTTCCTCCTCCTTCCTTCCAAAGCTGGAGATATCAGACTACAGGGACAAGCAAGTCCACTCAGAGATGCCTGAAATGTATCTTTGACCTCAGAGTTTGCTGCACAGGGGAATGCACAACTGTAGCCATGAGAAGGCCCAGAGAGAACAAGTGGATTTGAAGAGCTCTCACCCAGCACATCACTCGCTGCTTTTCTTTCCCCCCATGGCACAAGCCCTTCTAGTAGATCTGATAGCTTACATATTTCACCAGTCTCACAATCATAGATGCAAGGGAAACAATGGTCTGTGATGCTGAGTGGTCCCTTTGAATACAGAACTTGATGCAGAAAGGAACAGAGGTGTCCTGGGTAATTCCATATGACCGTCTAACAACACTTTCTCAAAGGAAATCTGGATATTGACAAAGACCCATTACCACACCAGATCTGTGCCAGGGATGCAGAATTGACATTTGAGATGCTCTCATCTAACACTGCACAGAGATGGCTTTGTTGACACAGTCCTTGAACAGAGAGAGCTTCAGGGAGCCACTAACAGCCTGTTCGGAATTGGTCCTACACCAACAGGATCGACATAGGAATTTCTTGCAAAGTATCCCAAGATCCTTCTAGACTAGTTATGAGTAAGAGTGTCGTGAAAAGAACTGATCTGAGACATCAAGAACATCAAGCTACCTCTCGATTCAAGCTAATGGCAACACTGACTGTAAATGCTCCTGAGTGAGGTCTGCACATGAACAGATTCTGACGCAGAGCTGCGCTCTTTGGCTCGAGGACATATTTACTGCCCGCAGGGACCCACAAGATAGAGACAGATGCCTTTGCTTGCATGGACTGGGTAAACCTATACCACACAACACAGTGCTGCCCAGGCATGCCAAGCTGGGCCTACAACGCTGCCTTTGTGGAACGGAAATCTCTGTGCCATGCTGCCCAGCACAGCTGATCTGGGATCAACTTGTGATCTGGGATCCTCTGGCCCAGAGGACTCAGCATTGTGCTCCCTGGCTCTGGTGGTAGACCAGCTGAACACAGTTTTGCTTCTGGGAGGTAACATACAAAGTCTCAGGATGTCTCTGTCATTGTGTAGGTAGTTCATAATAAACAACGTATTACGCATTTGAGGTATGATGGGACTCTTCCATCAGTACTGTACAGGTCTCAAATAGTAAAATCCTAGGGGTGACATTTCAGAGCACCCATATCTTGTCACAACAAGCAAGTAAAGGTAGCAAGATTCACGAGCCTTCAATATTGCTTAAGGTATATGCTTATGGTTAAGCCATACATGTGGTTACATTAATTGGAACCCAAATTCAAACACCTCTGGGGACTCATTCACATTTAACTTGTGTCAGAGCACAAACAGCTGTGACGTTCCCTTTGTGGCATTGAATTGGGCCCATTAACTAGTCCCTATTAATACATAATCCCCAGCTGCCATTAGCACGGTTCTATTGGCAATGTATTCACAGCAAAAGCTCACTCATTCTAGTTGCTCAAGTTTCTTTTTCAGAAATCTAGCAGCTGGTTTTGGGTAAAAACAATAGTCCAAACACATAGGTAAATAAAACAAAAAAAACCACCAGCTTTAGCTCAGAACTTGGAGCGTGATCCGAGGGTCACTGAAGTCAGGGAAACCACTACAATCATCTTCCAGGGGCTTTGGATGACCTTCCTGAAGAACAAATTTTGGCTACAGTTTCAGCCTTTTGGACAGTTTGCTCAGCTATGTCATGTCCACTCTAATTTGACATGCACAGAAAGCCAATCTCCAGCCCTTTCTTGCACGGAACAGCTTGTCCCATTAACCAGGATGGTTCTCACCAGCAAGTGCTCTTGCATACACAGGCTACACACCAAAGTCAGCAGTATCTAAACAACAGGTCAGGAGGAGGGAAGAAGTGATACCTAATAAGGACACTTTCCCCTAAAGCTGCAGCCATTTAGACCCCATTGGTGCCGGTGTTTCTCATGCTATTATTATCTACATCTCTCTCTCTTCCATCTCTTCAAAAACTGCTCCCCTATGTTCAATCACTTGCATGCACCTGCAAGAACAAGGGGAGGAACTATGACCCTGATTTCTCCTTATTCCATTTCAGAAAGTTTTACCCTTGAAAGGTTAAATACTGAGAGATCTGTCAACTCAGTGGCAACATTCCTACGGATGGAGGAGAAGGAACGTTTCTCACATGGTCGCCCGGCTCAGTAGCACAGCACTCTCAAAACCAGTTGGCTCTAGAGATGGAGAAGCAACGTCAGACTCAGCACAACTTTGCTGCCTTCTGCAAAGCAGCAGTTCATTTCAGGAGGGTTGAATCTGGTCTGCAGGTTGTAAAATGCTGCAGTAGTTTAATTTACAGAAGTCGTGGTGATGACCAGTCCACCTTGGAAAACAGCCAGCAGATGCAATCAGCAGGATTGCACCTCCGCAAACACGGGAGAATTATTCTCCCCCTGAAAATAAATTAAAAACAAACAAACAAACAAACAGAAAACAAATAGGAGCACAGTGATTCAGAAAAAGGCTGGGCCTGTTAATCAAGCCTTAATTTAATATCAGCAAAATTACATCACTCACTGGCAGACTAATGAATTAATTTCCCAAGATTTCATGCTAAATGCCCTTTCATGATCCTGACTCTCTCCCATTCGGCATACTGCACATTTTTAAAGACCTCATCATAAAAACACAATGTACACTTGACGATTGAAAGACAGGGGAGCACGTTCCTTACTGAAAGAATAGCACAACACTAGACGGCAGCCAAGGTGCCTTTAGAAAGCCAAACATTTTATTCAATGTTGTTACTGAAAATTAGTGTTTTCTTCTGTTACCAAATTTTTGGCATTTTAGCTCCAGTCCAGCATGCTCACAATATTTTACAGATCGACACCAACGCAGGAATGGCTACGCAAAGTCACTGCTGCTTTGGCATCCTGTCTCTGAAGGAAACAAGGACCATTCAGGAAACAGCACACAGCTTCTAATGACTGTGCTTTATCACCAGTGCAATTAGCACAAGTTTCAAACTAATGATTGGGGTGGACAACTTGCTCCACAGCAGCAAGAAACACAGCAAGGGACAAAGGAGCAAATCTACTGAAATCCAGAAAAAAAGGCTGCATCAATTTTAATGGGCTTTGCAACAGGTCTCGGCTTTTTCAAGAGTAAAAGTGCTCGATTCCTACAGTCACAGCATTGGCAGGAGGAGGACAGCACGTTGCCCAAATGGCACAAAGGCGTAGCGATGTAGCCTGGGATATAACCAGCGGATCTCATCAGGAGTTCCTAATTCCAGCAGTTAAAACTGAGCTACTGCTCCAGCGTACAGCCTATCAGCAGACAAATTATCACTGTCGTGACACTAGAGCTATTATCTCAACGAGAATTTAAAGAGTGGAATAGCTGACATGGTAAAGGCTCAGAGTCATCAGGCACAGAGCCTCTGCTATTTCCCTCAAGACCAGTGTAGAACAAATGCATTTGATTTCCACACTTCTTTAACAGGGGAGGGGGAACAGGGGAAAAAGCACCTTTTAAGTCTAAGGACTGAGTCTTTGGTGATCATGTCATAGGTTCACATAGGGGGAAGATCTTCTTAATCCATCTTCCTTCATTAGACAGTAGATGTCTGCATGGGAGCCATTACTATTGTCCCAGACTTGAAAAAAGACCCAGGCAGGTTCTGCATTTTATTAGAAAGAAGAAAAAACATGTAAGCTGGAACTCACAGGTGACTGGCCATCACAGAATCATAGAAAGGCTAGGGATGGAGGGGACCTCAAAGATCATCTAGTTCCAACCGCCCTGCCATGGGCAGGGGCACCCTCCACTACACCAGGTTGCTCAAAGCCTCATCCAACCTGGCCTTGAACACTTCCAGGGATGGGGCATCTACTACTTGTCTGGGCAATCTGTTCCAGTGCCTCACCACCCTCAATGTAAAACATTTCTTCCTTTTATCTAATCAATATCTACCCTCTTTCAGTTTAAAGCTATTGCCCCTTGTCTTATCACTATATACCCTTGTAAAAAGTCCTTCACCAATCCCTGCACTACTCTGCTGCCTAGAGAAAGCGACCACTCATGCCCAAGGCAAATGCAGGCCCATTTCACCTCTCACTGTACTCAGGCGTCATTGCAGCCATCTCAATGACACTGCGTGCGCGTGAAACAAGTCTTACAGCATCCACATTTAACAAACGGGAAATTACATTTTTCTCACAGTCTTGGACTTTAATATGGGTTACCACATTCCACCCACTCTTCTTCTGAAAAAAGGTCTTGTTTATTCATCTGCTGGGCAACGTTGCCTGATGTTATCCATCCTGCATAGGTACATGCAGTCACAGGTATCTAAACATCCCCCAACGCACCACTGGGCAGCGCAGCGAACATCTGTTGTGCTCTCTTTGTCTCAGCCCAGCAGGAGAACTGAGTCCATGGCACTTTCCTCTGGCAGTGTTGTTAGTGTTGCACTTCTGAGTTTTTTTATGCATTGAAAACATTCTTTGAGTCAAGCCCTGTGCAGTGAGACGACTGATGGAGCGACATGAGTAAGTGCAATTCTTCAAAGTGTCCTGGAATGCGTAGCACTCGCTATGCAGAAATTG
Organism: Tauraco erythrolophus; assembly: GCF_009769465.1. Lineage (NCBI taxonomy): Eukaryota > Metazoa > Chordata > Aves > Musophagiformes > Musophagidae > Tauraco > Tauraco erythrolophus. The sequence continues at coordinate 63,664,112 of NC_141468.1, read as the reverse complement.
CTCCTAAGAACGATTTCCTGAAACACACGCATCAAAGCTCTGTAAGCCTGGACATCCAGAACAAGCCTTAAGTACCTGTCCATGAGAAATGAACTGACAACGTACATTAGCTAATAGTGGAGAGATGTCTACAGCACCAAGCTCATGATCGCTTAAGTTGATCTGTAACCTCTCTTTCTTCCAGCAGGCAAAAACAGGTCTGCCACAAAACCACCATGCTCACAAGCAAATCTGTTTTTCTCAGTGCTCTGCTACCTTGCTGCTCGCCTGATTAATGAACCCATTGCCTCTGGAATGCCAGGACATTTGCTAAGAAAGTACTACACCAAGGTAAGGCAGAGTAAAGTAAATACTAGCTCCCATCCAAAACACCACAGGCTGACCCACCACTGCAGAGCCCAAAAATGAAAGCACCACTTCTCACCGGCAGAAGATTTGTATTTCAGCAGGTATAATTAGTGCAGAGATATCAGAGCTGAAAAAAACAGACACACATCACCAGAAAAGTTCCAAGGAGCCAGCGGGGATACATACCATGCAGATGCCAGTGGACACAGGCTTGCCAAAACCAGCACCCTTCAAAGGAGCCACATAGGGCTGACACAGGAGTGAGGATGAAGTGGGCATCAAGGGTGGTCCTGTGCAGGATTATCCCTCACTGAGAGGTACAGCCCCAAAGGACTGAACATGGGATGCAAGGCTGGCAAGAGGGTCCTTTGATGGCACTGCGAGGGGCAAGACAGTAGCAGTGTGCCCAGGAGAAGACAGGGCCAGGGCTGCAACATGGCACCAAGGGTGTCCAGCTGAGAGAAAGGCCCAACACGAACACAGTGCAGAAACAGGCTGGGGATCTGTGTTGGCCTGAAATATGCTCCCAGGCACATGATGTGGCTGGGGGGCCCAGGTGAAGCAGATCAGGGGCATTAAGACTCACTAGTGCTCTCAGGATCCCCCTCAAGCCTTTTTTGTTGTTGCTTCTGTGTACAGTGAGTAGCTGGGATCCAGGCCATGACTCACCAACTGGCCACACAGCAGAAAAGCAGTTATACAGCACCTCAGGCTAGTCACCCTCTGACAGTAGCAGGGCTGCTTCAAAGGGACCCCTCCTGCCCTAGGAGGCAGTTCTTGCTGTTCCCTCTGCAGCAAAAAGTTGACCCTGCCTGATATCTCAGCTTCTGAAAAAGAGGGAAGCACAGGCTGTAAAGGAAACACTGACTGTACCCTGAGCACATTTCACTGGCCCCTTGGGAAAAGTAACTTTGCCAATTACTTGATGCACGGGGCATCAGCAGCCAGCTTCAATCAGGACCAGCTCAGACTAACCCCTGACTAACCACATGGTCTCCCAGGCTTTTACTGGCCAGCCTCTTAAATAGCACTCCCTTTTGCTGGGTTACCTCCATTAGAGGCCTTAATTGGAGACAGCAGATGATGCCAGTATCAGGGGCCCAGACCCCAGCTGAGCTCCATTGCTTTTGCAGGTAACCTGCACCTCTGATGGTCAGGCCCAAGTGCCTCACTTTAGGCACTGCAACGAGTACCTGGCACTGCTTGCAAGACTAGAAGTCGTAAATCTTCTGATAGAAAGCATGTGATATCAGGAACTCTAATTTTCTCCTGCTGTGGCTGACTCTGGAAGAAAAGAAGCTCTGACCTGCACGAGGAACTTTGCTTTACAGCTCCCCTCCCTCGCAGGCAGACCGATGGCCTTTCGCTTCAGCTACAGATCGCTTTTTCTTCCACCTAGACTCTCAACAGACTAAATCTTCCACCTTTGCCGTTCCCGGCCGCGCTGAGCCCGTCGACGCTGCCCTCGGCCGCTTTTCCTCCGCGGCGGAGCTGCCGGAGCCGCCTCCGCGACGGCGCCGCTCGCTGCTGGGGCAACGCTGCTCCCTGGTGGGCAGCCCGCGCCGTGCGGGTGTGCGCCGGGCTCCGCACCCGCCTCCTGCTGCTTCGGGTTCGGGTTTTCATTTCTGGGGGCTGGGGGGTCGGAACAGCATGCCGAGGTGGGGTGATCCCTTCTTTGTGTTTACCAGGTAAAGTGATGTTTGTGTTTCAGAGGTAACCGGATGGGGAGCGTTCGTACAGACATTCATGCGTGGACAAGCACCTTCCAGCTGTTGCCTGCTCAGCAGGAGCTCAAAAGCAGTTTTCCCCATGTAGAAATATTCACCCTTTAATATAGCTCCAACGGGCTGCTGGTTTGTCTCCCTTACGTACACATGTGCAGGAGATAAACGGTCCAACTCTCCTTTCTTGCCCCAGAGGTTTCATTCACTTGTTCTCAGTGTTTTCAGTCCCTCTTGGCTCCCATCACAAGCAGGGCCAGGTCTCTAACTTCCTCCCAGCTGGATTTCTGCTCTGTCTGAACTGCCTTTGGTCCACCTCATCCTCCAACAGCCCCTGTTACCTCTTGGTTTTTCAACATTGTAGCACTTCAGTGGTGCCCTGAGGCAAGGCAGTTGCCCCTACACCTCTCTCCCTCTATTGCTCAGCAGCACTGAGCATCTCCAGGAGGGTCAGCTTCACAGGTGCCCACCATTCCTTGCTGTCAGTTACGCGGTTACAGTTGGATGTGGTCGCTGAACAGGATGTTTCCCTTTCAAGCACCTCAGGCCTTTCATGATTTCAACACATCCCAGCAAAAGTTTTCGATTTTCCCCTAATTGCTGGTTTCAGGAGATAGTCCTGGAGGTTTGAATGTTTCCCATTTCTCCCAGCAATTCCCTGGATGAGGTACTGCACAGATCAAGTCCAGCAGAAGACAAGATTTCCGTCTCTTCATGGAAAGTCTTGTGACTCTTGCTTTTACCCTCACCTCTCCTTTCATCACACAGAAAACCTTTCTGCAGCCAGTCTCTGTGCAGTGAGGGGTTTGTACAGCACAAAGCTGCCCCATTCCCAAGTCTGGTTCCCTTTCCCTGGCCACAAAGCCACTCTGCCACTGAGTCCTCTGTGAAGCTGTCACCCCTGAAATCCCCTGCTCCACACACCTGAAATGTGTGCCTTGTAGAAACCTGTAGAGCCCAGGGTTTTTCTGGCCATGGTCTATGTCAGAGGACAAAGTTACAAAGCCAGCAAATATTCTGAGGTGACTGCGGCTTAAATTGGTTTTTTCCACCACATCTGTCCCACGTCCCTTCCCCAGCATCTGCACCGAAACTACTGTATGTGTTAGTTCTTGAGTTGTATAGCTCAATCCCATGTCCTATAGAAGATCGCCTAAAAGCGTAGTCCTAGGTGATCTGTGATTCGACATTGAATTCAGCTGTAACTACAATGCTTTTGGAACAACTGGCATATCTGTGTATTCAGTAATAAAATAATTTAAGAAAACCATGTGAAAATAGTTAAGATAGGCGCATTGGTATGAAAAAAATCTGTAAATTGTATTCTTAGCTAAAGTACCACTGCTGTCTTCCTGGTCAATGGCAAGAGTGTGTTCTCTTCTGGAGGCTGAGAGGGGTCAAGATCAGGGGTTATGGTCAAGGATCAGAGGTTAGAGGTCACAGGTCGGAGGTTAGGATCAGCATGTTTGGGTCAAGGTTCAGAGTGTTGGGGTCAGGAGTCACAGATCAGGGTCAGAGGTCAGGATCAAAGGTCAGGTTTTGTGGGTCGAGGTCACTATTGAAGGTCAAGACATGGGATCAAGGGTCACATATCAGAGTCAAAGGTCACAGGTCAGGGCAAAGGTTGGGGTAAGTGGTTATCAGTAAGAGGTCAGGGGTAGAAGGCCAAGGATGATGAGTCAGGGTCAAAGGTCATGGGTTGGGGTATGTACTTTATAAGTGCATTGTATTATCCTCTGAGATACCACTTTTGTCTTTCTGATAAAGGGTAAGAATGTGTTCTATTCTGTTGGGTAAGAGGGGTCAGGGTCAGGGGTCAAGGGTTATGGTCAGGTTCAGGGTTATGGTCTGTGGTCAGAGGTGAGGGAGGTTGTCAAGATCAGGGGTCTGGAGTCGGGGTCAGGGGTCATGGGATGGGGTCACAGGTTACAAATCAGGCTGAGAGGTCACAGGTCAGGATCAAGGGTCAGGGGTCAGGGATTATGGGACAGGGTCGGAGTCAGGGGTTGAGGTCAGGGGTCCAGGTCGGGGATCAGGTATTGTGGTTTGGCGTTAGGGACAGGGAGATTTTATGCCTTTGGCAAGACTTTAAGCACACATTCTGATGGATTTTCTGCTTTTCAAAACAGTTGTTGTTTTGTACAAAACGTAGGTAATCCTAGCCAGACACTTTCTACATTGACCAAAACTGTTGTGTTACTAGAAGATGAGATTCTCAAGTGTTGTAAGCCAGCAAAACTTTGCTGATTTCACCAAGAGCTGATTTACTCCAGATGAGAATTTGGGGCAACGTTTGAGGGCTAGAACATTTGGGAGATTTCAAGATGAGTTGGAAGAGTCTATCTGATGATCGGACATCCATTTTATTAGATATCAGTTTGATTAAACAGTCCGAAGACAGTCTTTCAACCAGGAGTCTGACAGAAAGAGATGGATGAATGAAAAATCAACCAGAGACAGAAAGTGAGAAGGTTTTTCTTCACTGAGATTTAAAAAGAGAGATTTAAAATGAAGTGTGGCTTAGGATATTGCTCAGTAGAAAGTTAAATGCCTAGTGAAATACATCTGAGAGATATCTGTCACAGAGTTCTAAAAGAATGTAAAAAAAAAAGTAAGAGAAAGAGTTTAGGCCTAGAGATTCATCCCAATTTCCATTTAACCCAATGGAAAGACTCTCATCAGCTTCACTGAGAGATGGCAAGAGGCCAAAGTATTTAAACATGGCCAAAGGCTCTCAGTTGGCAACCCTGGCTTTGGGACTGACTTCTCTGGCACATCACTAACATCTCTCCTTTGGGATAGCAGAACCATGGTGCAGAGATCTCTTCTGTCGCACACATGGTGTGGGAAATCTGCTTCCTTCTCTCTCCTCTATGCACATGACCTTGTATTCGCTGAGCACACAAGCATTAGAGACTCTGTTGTCACTCCGCTGAACATTTGTCCCTTGACAGGTTCCTTCTCATTCTCTTGGCCTTTGACAGACAGGGTTCCAGCCCTCTTCTGCCCCTTCACAGCAAGAGACTACAGCATTACAGACTGCTGGTAGAAACACTTTGGTGGTCACTGTCTTAGCAGGCCAAAGTCACTGCCTGTTTGTACAACGCTGCTGTAGCCAGTTTCGGAAGCGCTGGTTTTTATCATCCTTATTCACTCTATTGCCCAGAGAATAATCAAAAGAGACTCAGTCTTTCTCCGGGCCTGTGCTGTAGCTCCCCACAAAAGACTTGGAAATTTCCATCCATCTGGACTTGGAAATCGTGGAAATTGCTGTTTTTGAAAGGGGTTAATAAAATCTCAAACCGAGAGTCCAGGAGAACATTTGAAACATTTGCCAAATCTTTGCAGGACGACTGAAACACTAGCTGTCCCAGGGAAACATTTTTGCTGAATCTCTTCACGTCACATAAAACACACCTCTGGGTGAGCTTGTGTTTCAATATTTTTAATAAGAGACGATATTATAGCCCTGCTGAGGAAATGAGGATTTAGCGTTTCAGAACAGACTGCCAAAAAAAGGAGGAGAGGTATTAAGAGAATCCTCTTCAGGACAAAAAAGGGGAAAACTTCATCAGGGTGAGAATTTTGGCAAAGCCGGAAAAAGGACCATCAGTCAGTAACGCTCATGGTTAGCTTGGGTGGTAGGAGTAGCAATCGTAGCCTTAGCAAATTCCCACAAGGTTCGGTTGGAATGAAAAATTAGACAAAGAGATTTAACTGGGCGTGAGAGATGATTTTTTTCCTGACTTGCCCATCCAGTTCTTTGAAGGATTCTCATCACCTTAGCAAAAATGGAGAAGAAGGAAGCTCCAAGAAAGAAGAGGCTGTGCCTTGAGATCTTTACAAACAGAAAACCCCGAAAGCCTTACATCAGTCATCTTTTATTTGTCCTCCGGAGATCGTCTGGGGACTTGAAGTAGACTAATTGAACTGGCTTTATTCCCAAACCAAAATGGAGTCCCTGAAAAGATCTCAGGTAAATTTGAATGCATTGATTGTCCTACTTCTCTTCCAGCCATGTCTCCTTTACCTCAGTAAAGTGCTGAATTGATCTTCAAGTGGTCACCAGTTTTGCCTCCTCCTCAAGCTCTGGATCCATTGGATTCAAGACACAAATAAGCATCAGCTGCTCAAGCTGAAATGCTGCTGTATGGGGTGTGCAAACACACTGTGCAAAGAGAAGATTTGCCCACCTGGTTCTGAAAACCCACTCTGTGATGGCTGGGCCTTTGACTCTGAATAAGCTGCACTTGACCTCGAGGGGCAATACCATGGCTCTCCCATGAAAAAAGTGCCACGGGCCAGCAAGATTGTTAGAGCGTTTAAGAGAAGTCTCGGGGATTCTTGAGATTGTGCCTAAAAGCTTGTGGTTTTGCAAAGCCATTGTGGGAGCCAGACACCATCAGAACATGGAAGTGCACTGGATGTGGCCCTGTTCCTCCAGGAGTGCCTGCTGGTGCAGCTGCCCTGGCGTAGCCCCAGTGCCAGTGAGTCCTTGGGAAGTTGAACCAGCTTTGCCGTGCAGAGAGCCTGTAAAATAAGGTGAAAGCATTCCCAGCCATGTCAATTCCTTAGCAACAGATTTCATTTATTTTCCAGTTCTTTCTACATTTTTTCATGAAATTGGAAACGTTACAAATCTCCCTTTCGAATGCATTTTTCATGACTGTGTGAAAAAAAAAGATCTAGTTAATGTGGTTTACATTTTTTTATAGTAATGAGCATACTATTAAAATATGCATGTCTCAAAAGAGCATAGTGATCATCAGGCTTATTATTCAGAGACAGACAATAGCAATATTAATGAGGCTCAGACATCTGTCAAATTAATCTGTAGTTTAAAGTTCAGGAAACAAAGGCAGGATTTAGTTTTTCTAACTGTGATTTCCTATTTCTGCCAAAATCTGAGTGGCTGTGAGATGCTGAAAGGAGATTAATTTATATTTTTCGTGAGTTTGTGTAACCACAATGATGAGCAATGTAGAAGAGTCGATATAGTGGGTCTTTGGAGAAGACTCTCCCTGATCTCGCCACTTCAGCATGGGAAATCCAGAGCAGTTCCAACAACATAAGCTTAGAGCAGAAACGGAGGAAGTTGATTCCAGGGGCATGCACTAGTGAGCAGAAAAACTCACGTGCGTGCAAATTCAAGGGATATCCTATATTCCTTTCCCAGAAGCAGGGATTCACTCTTGCCACCGTATCAGGGCTGTCACTCTGTCCTCTTGCCAGCACTCAGGTGATTGTGACGGAAGAAGAACAGCCTGGGACTCACAGTGTAGAGTTGAAGGCAAAATCTGAGTGCTGAGGATGAAGCAGGGCATTTGCATACCACAGTGTTTTCTTTTCCGCCTCACTCATTCTCCAAGGATTTCTTCTCTTCTCCAATTTTATGTAACTCTACATCCTGCATGAGAGACTATAAAGGCAGCGTGGCTGTGGAGTTGAGGATGAGCTTTCATTGACTGCTTTACTTTCATTGCATGATGTAATTAATCCAGCTTTTTCGTTTGTCCCCAGTAAAAATAAGGGAAACAACAAAGAGGTTCAAAAGCTGCAAGTCAGAAAATCCTTGTCAGATTTCTTCAACAGTTGTGTGTTTCACAGGGTTGAGAGTATGGTCACCATGAGTGCTGTGGGAGATTCTCTGCAGACAAGCAGCTCACAGGTATGGCAGGCCTGGCACATCCTGGAGATCAATTCGAGCTTGCAGGGCACGTCTGCAGCCTGGCTAGGCTTTGGGCTTATGGTCACGGGAACAGAAAAGAGCTTTCTCCAGCGCTATGGCAGTGCTCTGCCCCTGAAGTAGGCTGTGGGCTGAGAAGGCATGGAGGCTTGTTGGAAAAGGCAATAACATTGGTTTCGTGGGTTCTACACACATCTTGTAGATTTTTCCTTGGAGTTCTAAATTCAGTGCATGGTGTTTACTGTTTGGATATATTTCCACGAGCATCCATCAGACTGCGTGAAGCACTGAGGGAGAACAGAGATCATTCCCTGGGTCCAGCTAGGCTGTAGCTATGCTCTACATGTGCAAAGCAAAGTTCTTCTGGGATTCAGGAATTAATCTGAACTGAAAAATCAGTAGCATGTTTATGAATGGATAATTAGCTCTTACCTCTTTAAGAAGCCAGACTAAACTGCTCCTCAAGAAAAAGATTTTTTTTTAAAATTATGTTATTCTCTTGGCAGAGTCACAGGGGATTTTAAGCTCTTCTTTACCTTCATTAATTTCTGCTAGCAATGCTCTTCGTGTTGGTTGTTTGGTTGCTGTTTATGATCATGTGTGTAATCCTTTAATGATTATTTATGGCATCTGGTCATTATTAGCCAGCTGGATTGAGTTGAATATAATGAACTACTAATTACTAATCAACTCAAGGGACCTATCCTGCCTACAAGAGGCAGGCCATTTCCTCCTAGCTGCAGAAAATGCAACAGCGTCCTTGGTGCCGCAGCCCAGGCTGGTGAGCAACAACTGGTGACCCCGACTTGATACATCCGAGACCTTAGGAAGACCCGACTCCCTCGCTGGAGCCGAGAGCCTGAGCTGAGCCCAAGCCAAAAGAGCCGGAGCCGGGAGCCCGAGCGCGAGTCCTTTGGAGAAGAAGGTAAAGCCGCAAGCCCTGACATGGTATTCGTGGGAGGGAAGCGTGCTGGAGTTGGATGAATGGGCCAGGGGTCTGCTCACCCTAAAGCCTTTGTGAAAACAAAAATTGTAAAATAAAAAAGGGGGAATTATGGTATCCAGTCATTATTAGCCAGCTGGATTGAGTTGAATATAATGAACTACTAATTACTAATCAACTCAAGGTACCAACCCTGCCTACAAGAGGCAGGCCATTTCTTCCTGGCTGTGGAAGATGCAACAGTGTCCTTGGTGCTGCAGCCCAGGCTGGTGAGCAACAATTATTCAGGCTTTTGCTAGGATTATTTTAATAGATACAAGAATTTGTGATCGAGTTTTTAAGGAATATTTGATTCTTTGAGGGAAGAGGGGCCCAAGAAAGCTGGTTAATATTCAAGGATCACCTCCTCCAAGCTTAGGAGCAATGCATTGCAAAAAAGAGAAAGTCAGGCAGAAATGCCAGGAGGCCTGCATGGATGAACAAGGAGCTCCTGGACAAACTCAAACACAAAAGGGAAGCCTACAGAAGGCGGAAGCAAGGACAGGTAGCCTGGGAGGAATACAGAGAAATTATTGGAGCAACCAGGGACCAGGTTAGGAAAGCTAAAGCCCTGATAGAATTAAAACTGTCGAGGAACATCAAGGGCAAGAAGAAAAACTTCTATAGATATGTCAGTGATAAAAGGAGGACAAGGGAAAATGTGGGCCCTCTCCAAAAGGTAATGGGAGACCTCGTTACCCAGGATATGGAGAAGGCTGAGAAACTCAGTGACTTTTTCGCCTCAGCCTTCACTGGCAAGAGCTCCAGCCGCGCAGCCCAAGTAGCAGAAGGCAAAGGCAGGGACTGGGAGAATGAAGCATGAAAGAAACGTGGCCAGCAGGTCGAGGGAGGTGATTCTGCCCCTCTGATCTGCTCTCGTGAGACCCCACCTGGAATACTGTGTTCAGCTCTGGGGCCCCCAACATAGAAAGAACACGGACCTGTAGGAGTGGGTCCAGAGGAGGGCCGTGAAGATGATCCGAGGGCTGGAGCACCTCTCCTGTGAAGACTGGCTGAGAGAGATGGGGTTGTTCAGCCTGGAGAAGAGAAGAGCCTTCCAGTGCCTAAAAAGGGACTACAAGAAAGGTGGAGAGGGACTTTTTACAAGGGCATGTAGTGATAGGACAAGGGGTAATGGCTTTAAACTGAAAGAATGTAGATTTTTATTAGATCTGAGGAAGAAATTCTTCACTGTGAGGCACTGGAACAGGTTGCCCAGAGAAGTTGTAGATGCCCCATCCCTGGTGGCGTTCAAGGCCAGGTTGGAGGAAGCTTTGAGCAACCTGGTCTAGTGGAAGGTGTCCCTGCCCACAGCAGAGGGGTTGGAAGCCGATGATCTTTAAGGTCACTTCAAACCCAAACCATTCTATGCTTCTCACACTTAGCTCTTCTGTTGCATTTAGAGTATCTTCAAATAGAATTTGAAGCAAGATCAGTTCAATCCACTTACATATGTGTTTTCACCTATGAAGAGCTTCAATGAAATTGAGTTTGAAGTAATGTTCCTAGTTCTGTAGTTCAGGCTTCTGGAAGAAAGACTAGTCCTGCTGCTTCTCTTGCCGTGGGAGAGCCACTCTGATGGACGAGTTTGGACAGAAACATTCTGAGAAGTTTGAGTCCTGTGTTAAGTGAACCTGTGGGGTTATTTGATAGTCCTGGTAATGAGCATATTGCTCTGACTGACATTATTTTAGTGATGTAAACTCAAACCACTCTGAGATCCTCTGCTGAATTTTATGTTGAGCAGCAATAAGGCAGCTGTCAGAAAGGGATGCCTGCTAGCTGCCATCATCAGTTCCACACTAGTCACCTAGAAGAGGACATACTCTGTGCTCACTACACATCAGCTCATTTTATTGGCCTTCTGTGGGTTTTTCAATTTTGTCGTGCAAGTGAATGAATAATACCAAGTTTTGTCTAGCAGTCTCAACACAGAAGTTGGCAGCCAAGATCTCTTGGGCTCTAGTCCCTCGGCTGACATCGAGTGTGTTTGGGCAAGTCTCTCAGTTTCTTTGGGTTATGATTTCCCCTTCTGTGCACCTCTGTGCACACACTGACTGGTTTAATAGTCATCACATATGGATGTTGGGAGGATTAGGCTCGCTTAGAGAAGTGATAGCTGAGAGGGGAAAAATGCCTTCCAACTGCTGAGCTTGATTCAAATGTTATTATTTTATAAATTTTGTACAGTTAGGAATATAGTATTCAGAAATAGACACATTCTTCTTTCTTCTATCTTTTTTAATTCTACAGGGAACAGTGAAATAGCAGCCACTTTTCTTGCTCAGCTGAACATGCGCGTTTTTTGAACATTTCTAAACATTTTGTAACACATTCTGTCCTGCTTGCCTTTGCTTGCCATGGGAATATAATAGAAAAGAGCTAAGCTCCTTGTTTAGAATAACTAGCATCAAAAACAGTATTAATTAGACTCCAAATATTTCTGCAGTTAGGAAAATAAATAATCATAAAGATGTGGTTGAATGTGAAGGAAATGATGAGACACAAGAGATGACTTGGAATTATACAGTGTCTGAGCACAAGAAGTTAGAGGAGTGGGAAAGGGGTTGGGAGTAGATTAATGTGTAATGGTCAATGTTTGGGAGAACAGAATTTGCAGCCATTTAAAGGGCCTATTGGGGTTTGTAACTTGCAGAACATAATTGTTCTGTTGCTTTCAAAATATAGTCTGCAATTTGCATGGACAACATAGTGACTAAGTGGCTTTTACTATAAACTCAGTTTCTTGGCTATTCTCTTCATTAGAAAGTATATCACCTTGTAAAAAGCCGTAAATCATTAACACACACACACTTTGTAAACGTTCCTAAGCACACGTAAGATGGATGACGTGAGTCAGATTTTGACGGGAATTAGCGTGCTTACAGTGCTGACAAGCTCTTCATGCAGGACAAATGTTTACCCTGACTGGACCCTGAACTTGCCTCCGAAGTGATTAGGTAGGTATCAGTCGAGAATGGTGCTTGTTTTGATATCTAGCTTTAAGGGTGGCCACACAAGAATTTCTGCTCCTGGACTCAATATTCAGCACTGGAGGAGTCCCTCTTGTGTGCGCTAATTCCTCCAGGTTGTATCAAGAACATCCTCAGCAATGCTTGAAGACTGATTTAACCTAAGGGCAGCTGTGATGACTGTCAATGCAACAGCTGACTCTTTTTCAGCCCTGCTCCTGCTTTGGCTCATCCAGTGAAGTCTGTGGAGTGCAGTAAACAACTCCAGGCCACCAGACCACTGCAGATATGTAAGGAATTCTGCAAAAAATTGTCAACAATCTAATATTTATGGGAGTTGGAGGACTGCAACATTTGCAATCAGATACAGTATCACCGATTAAAAATAAATGCATTCCCTTTCTTAGTTTTTAGGTGCTCTTCTACACCAAGATCATCTGCCCTATGGGGTCATGATTTACTGGAGAGACACCTCCTTTACACCTTTCCCAGCTCTACAAACAGTTGAAACGTAATCCTCCTGACAAGCCAAAAGAGATAAAGATAACTCCTAGCTTGCTGAGTTGGTGCCAGCAATCGGTAGCTTGCCTCCACTTGGCAGTCAGTGCAATTATTACTTTAACCTCCTTTTTAGCACATCCCCAGCTCCAGCTTTGCCTTGCTAATGACATTAAAAGGTTGCATGTTTGCCTTATTTTTCTTCACAGAAATGATTTCACAGAACACACTTTCAAGGAAATTTCACAACCAGGACTGGTGGATCCATCCCTGCTATTGATCCTGTGATTCAATTACAAAACCAGTTAAATAAAGATCCAGTAAGTTAGCGCTACCAAGGGATCATCGTAGAAAAACTTTTACGTAACTGCCTTAGACTTGAAATCGTAGGTGTTTCTGAAAATTTTACCATAGAAGCAGAGTCATGGCTTGGATTCAAAACTTGAGAAAGCAGGATCTAGGTTCACGTAACTTTCCTTGATTCCTTTAGTGTCTCTTAAACAAGGACCAGGATAAGCGCAGAGGCTTGTCAGTGGAGGCATTTTCAGGAAAATTCAAAATGGGACAGCTGTGTTTCTGCTCAGGTCGGTCTTTTCTGGTGGGAATATTGTGAGATGTCACTGGAATAATAAGGTGTTTGTTTTGTTTTTTTTCCCCAGAACAATCACAACCGGCCTTAAGGTTAAGTTTCAGTTGGTAGAGGGTTTCATTTTTCTCCTATGACAAATGTGATCTTGAAGTCGAGTGGAAGAAGGAGGGCTTCAAGACAGCTCAGCTCTTTCTGTTGAGGAGGTTGTAGACATCAAGCATGTTCTTGTGGAGAGGTAACTGGACACAGTCTGGTTTGGTGTCCTTATCTCATGGAGGAAATCACGAGGCATCAGTAGTTTGCTGTTAGATTAATTCCCAACATGACTAGAGAGAAAAAAGTCAGCAGGAGATGGTGGTCTTGTGGCAGCATAAGACCAAAGTGAAAGGAAAAGCCAGACATTGTTAATTGGTATAAGAAAGGCTATCATCTCTCTCTGTGAACCTTGCTCTGTTGAAAGGCTTTCTCTCTTGAGTTTTTCCCATGTAGACATCACAGGCACGAGCTGTCCTCAAAAACAAGCCTGTAGAGCTACTGAGTGACACAATCAGAAGACTGCACTAATTTCCCTTTTGACCAAAACCATACAGTCTGCCACACTACCCTACAAAGGATCACCTGTGACTAGTTTTTTTTTCTGCTGTCAGCCTTTTCCAAGTGGTGAAGAAATTTGCACTCAAGTGCCTAGAGCCCTGAGGAAAACACTCCCAATGGAAGCAGCTCTGCAAATATTTTAAATGTCAGGCACACAGATGTGACTTCGTTTCAGGTAAAACATTCTTTGTTTTCTCCATCCATGTTATTTTATTTTAGTGGAAATCAGTTTGTCTTCCCCCCCATACTCTCCATGAAATGCAAATTATTGCTGATTGGCATGTACATGCCACATACCTGTGTGGTACAATACAAGAGCTTTTTTTGTGAGACAAAAATCATAAGTCATAGAATCATAGAATGGTTAGGGTTGGAAGGGACCTTAAAGATCATCTAGTTCCAACCCCCCTGCCATGGGCAGAGAAATCCTCCACTACACCAGGTTGCCCAAAGCCTCATCTAACCTGGCCTTGCATCTCAGAGCTACCTGCACACAGGGACTCATCAGCCAAAATGTTGGAGAAATTAGACACATAAAGTTATGCTGCACATGGAATTTCTTGTTACCTGCACCAGTAAGGCAGATTCAAGGGTCTTCATCATTTGGTCACTTGATGATCTGAGGTTCAAAGGGGAAGACAGAGTTTTCCAATTATATCTTTTTGTCCTTCTTTGTTCATAACCTGAAAAATAAGCAGGGATCCCAGTTCTTACGGACTTGCAGTGAGGTTTGTGCCCTTGTACCACTAAGGGGCACACAGAAAAAGCTTTAGTGACCCTTGTTCCCAGTGAGTTTTGATACGTCTCCCTCCATCTGTGTCCTTCAGTAATCCTTGGACACTTAGAAACTTATCCTGAGCTCTTTGGTATCATCTGCCTTGCTAATTGCTCTGATGAGGTGTCCTCAACCTCACTCCCTGCTGTGACTCCACAGTTGCTTCTCTTCTATCTATCTGACCTTCTTTGATGCATCCCACAATCCTCCAGGATGATTCCCACAGTGCTTCAAAGTAAACATCCAGGAATGGGTACAGTGATTTATAGAGTGCTGTTGGGATTGGAGGAAACTGTTGGCAAGTGACTAAGCAAGTCTGTTTCAGTGGGAGCCCAGAGACAGTGAAAGGGAATAGGTTTATGACCCTTGGGCAGTGTGTCATGACCTGTACTTTAAGACCTTCTGGCTTAAAATATCACTGGAATGTACAAGGTCTTAGCGGGTATGTTAAGAGCTAGGAGATAGGAACATGTTTGCAACAAGAAAACACACTGAAAAGAGATAATGCAACGCCTACATGCACCGTAACTACTTTTGCTTCTTGAACCTGTCTTCAAGACTTCTGTTGCCCTCCCTGAGCTTTAGATTAGCTTCTTATTTAAGGAGGCAGATCACCTGAGCTCAAGGAGAAAGAAAAGGGAATCTTAGGACGCATGACATTCTTAGAAGTTCAAATACAGGAGGGAAAAAAACCCAACACACTACGACTTCTGTTGTTAATGATTGCACTGATAGCAAACTGGAGTTGAGGCTTTTCTAGAATGGCAACCACAATTCCTCATCTGTATGTGCCTTCCTGAACTTTGGTATTGTCTGTGTCTTGCTTTCAGCTATACAGCCCAAGTGAATTTCCTGTTGCAGGGACCCAATGGTTACAAGAAAATATATCCACTTTATGCGGAAAGTGGGGAGTAGCGTACATTGAACTGATGTGAAGGATGGAAGCTGCATGGTGCCTCTGTGTGATAAATACAGATCCAAGCAGCGTTCAGCTTAAGCATCTAGAGGGAATCCTGTGAGGTCGAGTTTTGGCGTTGAAGACAATGATAGCTCTTTTCCCTGTTTTACCTCCTACATTCCTCTGTATTTAAAGCAGGGAATCCAAGGAGAAAAAGACCAGGAAGCCACCAATGACCATGATTTCTCTATGCTGACTAAAGGAAACTGGCTTTTGCAACCAGATGCAGTGGCCTCAAGCCTCCTTCTGTTGTGCCATGGAATCAAACCAACCTCTGGCAAGACCTATCATCAGTAGAACAAGCAGAGTGAAGATACATATACTGCAGAGATCCTTCATGCAGAAGCCTGTCTGATCAGTACCGTGGCATTGTGCCTTAAACACTGTCCCATTCACTGAAAACATGGGGCAAACACAGCAGTGAGGAATGGGAGATCTTTGCACCACCCAGCTTCTGCTCAGATCCACTTACTTGCATGCAGTTGGGGAGGGCTAATTTATATATGATTTGTTGACAAGCTTGGGCTTCTCTGGGGAGAAAAAGGAAGGGTAAAAAACAAGTGCACCTTTTAACCTCAATACTTACATAATATTTAAAGCCTTTCCATGTTGCAGAGAGGTCCAGAACACCTCAGACAGAGGGAAGATATTGTTTTTCAAGGCAACATCTGTATTTTGAGAAGTATTTTCACTCCTTTTGAAGTGAACACAACTCTATAGTATTTCTGCAAAACAAAAATGTCTATCTTCTTTCAATGTGTTACAGCTGCTGGGACTAGCATACAATGTAGGATGTGCAACCTCCCATCACTGTGGGATCAAATGCAGACCAGAGCTCAACAGCACATGGGACAGGGACTGGCACCGCTTCCCAGGAAAGTGCTGGAGCCTGGTACCAATCGGCAAGGTGTGTTTTGTTTTCTTTACCTGGCCAAATAATGCTCCAAGCAAAACATAGTGGCATTTTAATGGAAAAGAAGTTGGGTGAAAATATTTTGACAGTTTTGTAAAAGTTTCTTTGAACTTCCAGAGACCATATTATGGCGATATTGATTTGAATTTGTATTTTTTGTTCTATATTTTCCTATTATCATCAGAGTAAATTTCTAGAAAAGGGAGAAAAGCTACTTGGACTGTGATAGACTGAATTAATCTTCCTTCTATTTACCTCTTGACAGACTGTAACATCCATATTCAATTGCAAAGTGTTAAAATACTTTTGTAATTTAATTTGGGGTTTTTAACTCCTTTGTTTTAAATTATCTTCTGGCTCACAGAATTTGCATGCCTGCCATAGCTCTCTATGCACAGCTAATAAGCAACCTCCAAAGAGAGTTATGAGAAATTCTTTGGATATTAACGGGAGAAATGTTCTGTGAATAGCCAATTAAATTAACATTATTTCGATTATAAGATTTTTTAAAATAATGGGTCTTCTTTGCATAGCTTAGTGAGGATGTCTCTAGCAGGTTTTAGTGGGTTTTGTATTTTCCATGGCGCATAATTTTTCAGCCTCTTGCAAAAGTAGTGAAAATTGAATGTTTATATGTATGAATATATGGAAATTGAACTGAAGTAAAAATACACAAATTAATATTCATTAAAGTTTCTAGAGCCATGAAGAAATGCTCAGGTTACAGTCTGTTCACTGAGATCTAGTTAGAATCACTCTTTCTTGAAACAGTGCATCTGCATTGGCAGTATGACCTAGTTTGGAGCTCATGGAGATTGAGGACCAATTCCATTCGCTACCATGGAGTTAGAACCAGCAGCCTCCACACTCTCTGCTTTTCTGTTCACTACTACTTTTATGCTGGATTTCAACTTTGTGAAATTGCCCTCTCTGGTATCTCCAAAACAAGCGTTAATTGTCTTTCTTCTAGATCCGCTACACTCCAGCACTAGTTACTAGGCTTAGCACAGAAGGGACATTGTAGTCTGCACTAAACAGGAGCTCAAATGACAGAATCAGTATAGTTTCTTTGAATTTCGCACTTACAAATATTTTCTTCACAGTATTTATTCAATAGAGAATTCACACATACAATTTTAAAAAAACCCCAAACATCAGATATCTTGAAGTCTAAGATGCTAGTAATTAATCCTAATGAGATAAAATTATGATTGTTTATTTTAGATTTCTGGACCTTGCAACACTTAAGCTCTGATTTCTTAGAAATGTCATTACTCAGAGCATTGGAAAACACGTTTTCATGATGCATTTGATACCCATGGTGAGCAAGAGAAATCTCTCTCATTCCTTGTACATTGTTAGAAGACAACAGTTTTGGAGCATGATGTGTAGTGGGGCAAATTGGTTATATTAACCATGTAGGAAAATAACATTAAGTTGTATTTTTCAGAAACATGACAGCAAGAAATACCTTCAAAGAACCCTTCCTGGAGTTTCTGGTTTTAACAGGTTATTTGGTCTCTCTGGTTCAGTGCCTAGTAAAAATAGTCCGGCTTTAATAAAGCACAGATGTTGACATATTCACTCACCTTCATCATTGCATGGATGCATTTCATACTGAATTTCACCTAAGGAATTTTAGACTTTACAGATAATAATCAAAAACACTTCTGGCTTCCCATCGGGATGATTGCTGTTTATTTCAGATCAAAGATGCCCCATCAATATAATGACATGAGATGGAAAGTTGTGATTTTTTTTTAATGTACTAATGAAAAGATTAATGTGGCTTAAGTATGGTAAGTTTAGCACCTCTGTTCCTTAACCTTGTTTAGCCCTTATGCCATTAGACCATATTTTTGCAATTCTTCGCTAAAATCCTTCTTTGTCCTTTGCTATCAGCAAGGGTAGTCATCTATAATAAAGTTAGGATTCTGTTTCAATATAATTAAATATATTTCCTTGCTGAATACATTCCAAGCATTCCTTGGAAATACTTTCTTTTTCATGTGTAGAAAGCCCGGTATGTTTAAATTTCAAACAGTACCATTAGTGCACAATCCAGTACTTTTATTTCTAATGATACATCAGATCTGGAAATTCCTCTGCCAGTTCAAGACAGGCAAAGGGGCAAGTTTTCAAAGTAGCAAGCTGGAGGTACACCCGCAAAATCCTTATAATGGTTAGCAGATTTTTATACTTCTCTTTGAAGATTTATCCTTTTCATACTAAGCATGCTCTATAGACCATAATAGATTGTTAGCACTGATTAAAAATAAATCCCTTTCCAAAAGCATACTGCCTTTAGAAGGAAGAATGGTTTAGTGTGGTTACTTCAATGGACAGCTCAGTGAGGGATAGCTGAAAAGATAAAGAGAAATTATCCACTTCTGAAATCATGAGAGATTTGGATGGTTTGCTCTCTCTTCTATTAATCCCTTGCAATCCCCACATACTGAATTAGAGGGAATCCCCATGAGACAATGGAACAAAGGAATAAATAAGTTAATGACTTAAGTGTGTGAGCATGGGAGGTAGACTAAAATAATAAAGCAGATACTGAGACAATTTTTAACAAAAAAGTTAAAGTGTGTGTGTGAAAGAAGGAATACTGGTGGAAAGTGTGTCAGCTCTGGTTTACTTGTGTAGGGAGTGGTGTTGAAGAAGACTGCAGCTGCAGGACCGATGCTATCACTACTATTTATCACTGTAGCATATGAGTAGTTTGCTTATTTTCATTCTTCATTGCTGCTTTTGCAAAATTAGCAGACTCTACTGATTATTTCTTGGCTCTTTACAAAACATGTCATGTTCTCTGCAGCTTGAAGTTTGTAATGCAAGAAGCCACAGAGCCACCAATGTGCAGGCAACTTTATTGTTTCTTTCTCTCATGTTCATTTATCAGGGAGAGTAGGAAGGATTCAGAGACTCCATAACAGATACCTGAGCTTCCTTTAAAAAAGACGGTTCTTTTTTTCTTTCACAATTTTGCTGCTTAGGAGTAAATATCAGCAGTTCCACAACCAGCTGAGAGTGGGCTCCACTAAGATACAATTGAGAATGTATAATTAAGCAGAAGTTTCATACAGTTCAATGTCATATGGGGTTCTCTATATACAACAAGGAAGGTTATAGCATTTGTCTGCATCTTCAGGTTTTTTGCTGTTCCTTGAAAATTACTTCTTTCATTATTTTGACAACTGAACAAAACAAAATCCTCATCCATTTGTTTTCTCCTGAAGGAATAAGAAATTTCTAACGAAATGTTAAAAGCTCACATGCAAACAAGTTTAACAGCCATACTCTGGTCCCAGCAAAGTCTTTGGAAAATTAAGTATTGTCAATAACGTGATCAAGTTTTGGACCTGAGTAAACATTAGTTCTTGATATAATAAATTTAGTTCTGAAGTCTGTAATTAATTGAGGTACATGGCAGTTTGAAGGTTCATGGCCAACCTTTTGTCCGATTTCTCAAGAAGAAATTGAAGTGGGATGTGATTATGTAGCTCACAATAGCGTGCAAGTCTTGGAAGAAATGCCTTCCTTCTAGGAAAATTAGAATAGGTCTGTTTGAGAGTGAGTCTTTTCTGCTATGCAAGGAAAATCCTAGGCTTGGATCTACAGGCTGTCCCTTGCAAAGAAGCTTAAATTTCTCTAACTGTGTAGTCCTTTACTTTAATCGTGTTCCATGTGTACAAGACAATTCAACCAATCTGTCATTTGTGACTTAAACCTTGAGTGTTATAAATAAATGCTGTGCAACTGCTGGCTAAAGGACAAATCAGAACATTAAGACGATTAAGAGAAAGCAGAGCATCAGTCCAACTACAATAAAGCTAATATCATTCAGTCCACTGTAATTTAAAACAGCTGTCAGCTAGTCCTGGCTTGTGATATAACAGGCCAAATTCTTGGACACTGAGTTATTCTTAGAAGTATGCATACAGGCATTGGCAAGTCATGCTGCAAATTGCCTGTTGCCAGTACCCTGTCAGTTGTATGTGCCAACAGATATAAAAGCTATTGTTCTAGCTCATGAAAAATAACTTTGAGTTTTTAATTTCAGATTACTCAAAGACTGTGGGGATATGGGAGCCAATGTATTTTAAACTAAACCTCACACAAACGAGGAATAATTCAGTAAATGTTGTTCAATTCACCCCAAAGTGAAAGGAGGTTCTCCTCACTCGTAATAGGCAGCGTGTGACCCAGCCTCGTGACCTCAAATGAGGGAGGGGAAAAAAGGGAGAAAAGGACAAAGCTGCAAGCCCTCAGAATGAAAAAAATATTAGTGCAAAACAAGTAGGCATCATAAGTTCCATAAAAAACTATAATATATATTACTTAAAGTCTTGTCTGTTGAAATGTACACCCTCACCTATTTAATTTACCCTCTTTCAAAGATCCATGCAGCTACTGGCATTTCCTGTGTAATATCACTTAGGAAAGTGAAAACATAAGAGGAATTTTCAATAAAAGTGTTGTTTGATACGAAGCTGAGTGGTTTGCACATAGACCATGCTTTCCACTTCAAGAGCAGGACCAATGCCCTATTGAAAATTTGTATCAAGGGTCGGAATTTATTGAATATACTTTTCCTTTCTTTTGTTCATGGAAATGTGTGATTTGCAGCTTTATCATTTTTCCTTACTTTTCTCCTTCTCTCCTGTCCCTTAACTGTATGCCCATTTTTTCGCAGTTTGGTGAATAGTGTGGGTAATTTGGGAAAGAAGGATGGCAGGAACATGTATCATCATAATGTTCGCAGGACATGTTGATAAAGTAATGCTGTATTCAGGAACATTGTAGCTTTTATTGAATTTTATGTGGAAGGTGGAATGGACAACTGTGGTGGTTTTTTAAAAAATAATTTGTTATTGCATTTTGTGAGGAGCTCACATCTCTTACTTATGTTATGTGTGTTCCAAAACTGCTCAATCTCATCCCTTCAATAAACAGAGAACCTAACAACCTAACTTGATTTTTAGGTATGCAGTAAAGGGAGTGAAGCTCAGTCCTGTCAAAGATGTGACACCCAAGTGCATGTATGGGCTCCTGGGAAAATCTGAGGTCAGAAACTGTGAGGCTGTTGAAGTTTCGGCACCTCCTTGGTAGACAGTGACTGATCTGTGGTTTTAGGGATGCAGTTTACATGCCTAATTCCTCCTTCGTTCTTAGGTCTAAATCCCAATGGAGTTGTAACAGAATTTTGATGCCAAAGTAAATAAGTGGATAAAAAACTGTCCTCAATGTATCCAGAAGTGTTTTGTTGTTTTGTTTTGGTTTTGTTTTTGTTTTTTTTCACTTGGGTTTGTAATTATTTCATGCTCTGGTGGCTTTGGTGGTTTCTTTTCTCAGGGTTGATGAAAACCTTATCTTTTGTTTTAATCTATTTCGATCTAGATTTCAGTTTGAGCACTGGGCTTGAACAAAACAAAACTCACTTGTTTAATTTCATCCAGTATTGTATTCTGATGCAAATATTTTGAACAATAGTGGTTCTGCAAAAGTTTTAAGTGAGTTTGTGACTTGTAGTGCAGTCAGGCTTAGAAACAAAAATATCTTGTGGATAACTCGGAAGTTGGGTGCAAATCAATCAGTTGCTCCTGTTGTGTTTGTTTATAGGGCTCCATCAAAGGCCTTTCTGGTTCCTTACGAATTGCAGTACAACATACCGAGGGTCAAAGGGAGCGTATTTTAAAAAATGGCAAGAATTATTCTGGACATATAGCTCATGACTGAGTGAGATGTCCTTGGAGGTGGAACAAACGTTAGCAGTAGGTAAATTATTTCTATTTTGTAACAGAACTGATAATTAGTAAATGGCCATTTGCACTGCTGCACTAGGGAGTATTACTGCTTCATGAGCGTCTGCAGTAAGCCTCACAGCATGAGGTATTGCCTCTGTTTCACAGATGGAAGAAACTAGGGGTAGAGAAGTGAAGTGGTCCCACAGGAAGCCTTTGGCAGAGCCAAGTAACAAGAGTCCTGATTCATGGTCTGTGCTATGGTTGCTTGATTGCATTTTCTGTTTCTTCTTTTGTTGTTTGCTGGTGAATTGGGTGACCCCAATTTATGCTGCAGATGGTAACGTTTAAATCTCATGAAAGTCTTCATCTAGTGAACATTTTTTTTCAAACTTATAACATCTTTTTCCAGAGATTGAACTAGAAAATAAGGAACCTCTGAGTAGAGTATCAGGAATCTGGTCTACCAGTTTTACATTCTGAGCTTACCTAAAAGAATAAACTGGTTTTAGAAGTTTTTTCATTCTTTTTTTTTGTTATGATTCATCTTCCTGCCTTTGCTTTCTTTCTCCATCTTTCATAAGGAAACTAGAATTATGGTTATGTTGTGTTCCGTCCAGGTTATGTTTTAACAGTGAATTTCCCAGTTCCTCTCAAAATCGTTATTATTCAGTTAACAATCATCTTTAAGGATTTGTCTGTTTTTTCTCAGCTATTATTGTAGTGAACTGAACTGTATTTCAACTTCCAGTGTTGTAGATGCAGGACTGTTGTACTGATGACAAATACTCTGATTTATAATTATGAGTTGAGAAAAGGATTTTCCTCAATACGTTTCTTATAACCTGTGCGTACCACAATAGTATTGGAGTTGATTCAGATTGGATCTAAAATACGAAGCAATGCCTGCTGCTGAGTTGGAAATGCATGGGCACAAGCTTACACTGTGGATGCTTTCTATGTACTGTGAATACTGCAGGCTACTTCTTGTTCCCACTATTAAAATCCTGTGGGTTTTTTTGGTAGAAAAGGAGGCTATCTGCATACTTTATAAAACCTATGAACTGGTTGCAAAGAAAAAACAAATGGACCATGTAGAACATTTCTCAATAACTTAGCTGAAGTGACTTTTCCCTGAAATGTTTTTCTCATGGAAATCTGTAAGCCTGATTGCAACATAACCATAGCGTAGAGTGAATTTATGGGAATGACAATTAGCAGCACCATCCAAACAAGGTGCTATTTCATCCTTACAGGTCTTTTTGGAAATTGATAAGGATAAATTCATGTTTTCTGGGTATCTGAAAAGCGAAATGAGCAGATTGACTGGCTGAACCAGAGCTGTGGGGCAAAGGAAGGTGAAAAAGGAGAGAGGCCACTCTGAAATTACTGTTAAGCAGGGAATGCCCTGGAAAAAGGTGACCATCCATTTGCCTTCAGATTTTTGTTGTTGATTTTATAATCTTATGAAGAGAACAGAAGACATTTACAGTGAGTGTGCCAAAACTCCGCTTCTGAACACAGAAGATGGGAAATACTTTGGGGAAAGAGATTTTTGCAAGGAGTCATGTGGGCTGGGGCACAGTTTGTGCAAAGAAGAGTTTTTGTGCAAAGAAGAGTTTTTGTGCAAAGAAGAGTTTTTGTGCATGCGTTTGGTGGGCTACGTAAAGAGAACGGGAACCATCTCTCCTCTGTGCCCTTGCAGCCGAGGCTTTTAATTGCGACAGGCATGACTCAGATTAGACACCAGACAAAACTCTCCAAAGGCCAGGAGACCAGGACACCAGAATAGGTCGCCCGGGGCTGTTGTGGAATGGTGTCTGGAGGATTTTTGAGCTGTTAGACAAGAGTCTGTCAGGAGTGACAGTAAGCGTAGCTGATTCTGCCCTGGGGCGGAGGGATGGTCTAGCTGACCTCTCAAGGTCCTTTCCAGCCCACGTGGCTGTGACTGAGGGAAAGGTCCGATTACTTATGATGGGAGCGACAGAGTGAGTTGACAGCAGAGGAAATGCATGATGAATGACACTTTATCTAATTCCCTTACTGTTTGCTCTGTTTGCAGGCTTTTTGGTATAGTTCGATGACACATTTTATTGTAGGGCTTTATTCAGCCACTCTATTTCTCTTTGTTTTATATAATTAAAAAGTTGCCTTCTTTACTTTTTTTGTAATTTTTCCCAATATTTCACTTTCTGTGTTAAACATCTTCCATTGTAGCTGATGTATCATTAATTTTGAAGCTTTGTTCCTTAAGTCTGTTACTTGGGGGCCCACAGAGATGTATAAATTTGTAGCAGCTGATTGGCAACCCTGAAATCTTTTATAGCTTTTCATATCCAAATAATAACAAGTAGAATTATTTTTAAGGCATTTGGTTTATTTCTCTGATATTATTAGTAAACTAGAAAAAGGGATCCAAAAAACAGACTTTGCTCTATGACTGTCCTTAAAACATCTCTGAAATGTAGTGGGTTTGAGAAAAAGAAATCTCTTTCTTAAAAGAAATATTTTTTCAACATTTGCAAGATGTCATAAACTGTTTTATGCAAAGAGAAAAATGGAACATCTGTGCCATTCATATTTATTTTCCCAACATAACTTACCAGAAAATAAAAGAGAAGGAGGAGGGTTTATTTTGCAATTTCTCTGCAGCTGTTTGTGTCACCATCCAGGGCTGCCAAAAAGAAACTAAAAGAAACAATCAAATAACTTCTAAGATTTAAACAAAATGGAGAAAAATAATTTAGAAAGGAGAAGCCAGCATTTGTTTTCTAACTCCTTGTGTAATTTATCGAGTGACTGCACAAACGAACTTAACTGTCTGTAGCACTCTCTGATGCAGCATGGAGAGCAATTCTGAGGAAGGTCTCCGAAGAGCGGGCTAGGTGACCTTGGACCTGCAGAGTCATTCCTAATGTTCCCACATGAAAGGCTATTGTCAGCTTAGTCGTCCGCATGCTCCCTTAGCTCTCGCACCTGTGATAACTCTGTTATAAGGTTGTGGCAAGACAGTGCCCCCCTTGAACATTGCACATCTCTTTTGATGTTAACTGAACGGAATCACTGAATTATTCAGCAATGAGATCATCAAGGCAGATCTCATGTTGCACTTGGCAATTATACATGCTGTCCCTGGGAAAGTCCTGCTTGCACAATGGCCTAATTCCAACCTGATGGCTCTTACGTCCACTTTTAAGCTGTCTTGCTGAGGCCCCAGAGGAGTAAAGCTTTTACTGTTAGCTCTATAGCAAAGTGTGACTTCTAGTCTGGAGCTGGATCATGGACCTTCGTATGGAGGAAGAGGCTCTGACTTCTCACTAGGCATGGGCGGGTGAGAAGCTGGCTGGTGTGAATTCCACCCCCAAGCCTTAGCTAGGTGGAAAGAGTGACCCCGAGTACCAGCTCTTTGTCTGGTGGCTAGATGGTGCTCTCACATACAGCCGGACTATGAAAGCAAATTGAACGGCTTTAGCTGACAAAGAACAGAGGTGGGAGCTGTCTGACAAACCAGACCTGAGTGAGCATGTCCCTAACACATCTGTAACTTTACACCTATTTCCTTTCAAGGTAAGGGCAACAGCGCATTTGCATGGGGTAGGGAGTAGCTAGTAGCTTTGCTTCTAAACTTTACCTGATTAATCTTGCCAACACTTTTGGAGCTGATTTTGCATCCAATAGCACAATGACATTCTTGAAGTCTAAAATAGGTAGTTTTTGTAGAATGAATCGTAATTTACCCTTGTATAAAACTAAAGAATAAATGAACATGCCTTGAGAAAGAAAAGAGCACCTATCTCCTCAGAAGCAAACCAGGAAGGACAAGTTGGCAGTGTAAAGAGTTCATTTTTTAAAACTGAAGGTGGAAAGAAGTGGCAGCAAAAGTAACCTAAAGAGTTCATTTTTTAAAACTGAAGGTGGCAAGAAGTGGCAGCAAAAGTAACTTGCTTAGCCCAAGATAGTGAAGGTTTTCAGGAACAGAGAAAGAATGAGGTGACAGGACTGGAAATTGAGAAGCCAAAGTAGGAGTGAGAAACTGACTGCTGTGAATGAAGACTAGAGCTGAGGTAACATCAGTGATTAAAAACCTGTAATGGACAGGAGGGGAGAAAGTGAGGTAACAGGAGTTATTTTAAATTACTCAGAAATGGCAGGAATTAGTGGAAATGTGGAGACCAGATGCAGCTGTACTGCAAAATAACGCTCATAAAAATGACTTCTTGGTGTATTAAAGCACCATTCAGTGTTCTAGCTGGCAAGGGCATCATGGATTCAGGCCTCTCCTCCAGGTAGGTCTCTGCCTGAACTGGCCCGGTTAGTTGTATTTTATTAGAAAACTCTATGTTTCTAAAGCTGACATCCTGAGAGTGAGACTTTATATACTTACAGCTCTTCTCTGGGGGCATAAGGGAGGCTTAAAGTGGAAAGTAAAATTAAGACTTAGGATTCTCTTTGGTTGATTCCAGTGAAGAATTTCTGTTAAAAATGGAGTTTGTGAGAAATTTCTAGGGCCTTGTTTGTTTTTAGGTACAACGGTAGTTCAGGGACAGGCAGTGGGGTACACAAGCCAGCAGGCAGGGAGCATATGCGTGAAGTACCATTGCTGCCTGCATGGGCTGCTCACAGCACGGGACTGCCCGGAAAGGAGGCAGCAGCATCCATGGGGTGGCCAAGTTTCCTACATATAGAGGCAGAAGAGGGCTGGGGAGGAGAGGAGAAGCACTCCTTTTCTGTCCCTGTGTCATGCTGACTTTTGTAAGAGAGTTGGAGAGCACACTGGGAGAGGTGGCATTTGCACCATCAGGCATAGGTCCGGTACCATGATCCTTCCTCTCTGAGCGAAGAGCAAACGCAGGTGGGAGGCTGTGGCTCCGAGCCACTGCTCGCTGCAAGGTCTCTCCCTGGATGCTGCAGCACTGCGGACGGTGGGCAAAGCCG
This sequence comes from Tauraco erythrolophus, assembly GCF_009769465.1. Taxonomy (NCBI): domain Eukaryota; kingdom Metazoa; phylum Chordata; class Aves; order Musophagiformes; family Musophagidae; genus Tauraco; species Tauraco erythrolophus. Next base: position 63,637,394 of record NC_141468.1, on the reverse strand, counting down.
TGCCATAGCCCCAGCTGTGCCAGCTTCTTGGCTTTTTGTTCTCGTGCTGCCTTCAAACGGCTCAAGAGTCACATCAGCTGATGTCCTTTGCAAGGGCTGCTGGTGCTTTGCCTTTTTGCCTGGCAACCTGCAGGTCTGAACAAAAAGTCTTGAAGAAAAACTGCCGTTTTCTTTTATAAAAGCTCAAATAACAGGCCCCAGATATTTACAACCGATTAAGAGACTACGCGCTGTATTGTAAGGACAGTAACAGCGTACTGTATTTTACAGCACAAGGCAAAACCAAGCTCCCAGACGTGCAGCTGGGGTTACACCACGTATGTGGCCTGGGGTTACAGTACGTATGTTCATGAAGAGGCCCACCGGACTGAGAGCGTAGGAAGCGTCTGATGGGAGTGGGAAGATCAGCGATGGGAAGAATAAATAGTCCTAATCACACAGAGGCTTGGGTCTGCAAACCGCGCCCATCTATCAAAGCAATACTAGCAGTTTATTCAATACTTCACTGAAAAGAGCACGTTGTGGCCAGCAGAGCCCTGAGGAGGCAGGTACTGGGTGGGTGGGGGGCTGGAGCCCTGCTCCTCAGCCTTACTCGTCTTAAAATTCCACTTAATTTCTCTGAGGGCATCTTGAGGAGAAACCCAGAGAGAGGTTTTAATGGCATTGTCATGCAGCTGGTGAGTTGTTTAGTTTTCAGAAGTGACTGCTGTGAGGAAGGGAGAGATTAGGTCCAGGCAGTCAGCCCTCCCCTTGCTCTGACACAAAAATGTTGTTATCGGGGCTTTTAAGCAGGCTAATTGATCACTTGTTAACAGTGGCCCTGACCATCAAGGTCTGGGAGGGGCAAACTTGTTAAAATGATGGCTGCTGTTTGATTTTTCAAATTTTAGATAGATAAAGCCAATTTGCCCGTGACACGAGGCTTAACATTGCATTGTTTTGAGAAGCGCTGCGGGATTATTGGTGACCTCCAGAGGTCAGACCGTAGTGTTTTCTCCATGTCGTCTGACAGGGACAGACCTCATTAACACACAGTCCAGGCAGCTTCTACCAGGATGTTAAATTAATGATGATACGGAGGCAAGAGTACTATCTGCAAGAGGCATGCTGTCATTTCCTCTGGCTTGTAGCGTTTCCTTTGCCATCTCCTTCACAATGGTGTTTAGCTTGCAAGAGCAGAAATGGCCTAGTGTGGAGCATGTCCCGCACGCATGCAAAACAGGTACGGGGTCTGCAGAGGACTTTTTTAAAGTTGGGCTTGCACCCTTGTGTTATCTCTTCATGAGATTTAAGGAAGAGTGACAGTTGAGGGATTGCAACCGGCTGTGGCATTTTCTTTTGCTCCTCTCCCCTTGCCACTTCTAATTATCTGAATTGTCAAGTCTGGCATCCCTCAGTCTGACAGAAGAGATGCTGGGATGGGAGAGGCTTAACAACTTGCTTATGTTCAGCTCTCCAGGCATAATCAAAGATTGGGTTTGCTGTATCTTTTACATGTGATTGTTTGACCCAAAACAGTGGTCCTTTAAGCTGAGAGTAGTGGCTTGAAAACAAATAGAATATAAGAGCTGTGAACTGACCTAAATTCCTCCTCTTGACTCCTGGGTCATCTCACCAGCCTCCAGGTGCCATGGGCTGTTTACATTAGGCTTACAAAAAAACAAAGGCGAGATCTTGCAAGTCCTTACCTTTGCATCTCCACCAGTGTCTGGCCCACTCTGTACCCTCTGTTCCTTGGGACAGAAAAAGGTGAGTGCTTAACAACACTAACAGCCAGCTTACACTGTTGTGCCTGAAAAACACTAAGAGTTTGACAGGATTATACTCAGATGAATCTTCTGATAGAAGGGGCCAAGTAGCCCTTCCCCTGCAGTAGATACTGTCAGCTGTACACAGTTTGATTTTTATGCTTGAAGAGGAGAGTGAGAGGCATGAGGCAGGGCCGAATATGTGAAGGTCTGTCCTGTGGTTTCAGGAGCTGGCAAGAAGTGCACCATTTGGAGTCAGTGGCCCTCCTCAGCTGCTTCTTACTGCATAGGTGCAATGCAATAGAAACGGCTTCCCCTCTCGAAGCTCCATGGAGTCTAAATCAAGGAGAAAAGTTAACTCACACAAATAGAGAAAGGACAAAAGACTAACCTGTGGGGCAGGAAGGGAAGCAAATCAAATTGATTGCCATACAGTCGAGGAGAGAGAAGCTAGGATGTGACTGGTGTTGGGGACTGAGAGTAGCACTGGGATACAGAGAGGAGGAAGGTGGAGATGGAGACAGGAGATGGACGCAGGAGGTGAAATGGAGAAGGAGCAGAGTAAAGAAGAAACCAGGCTTAGGTGGACCAGAAGCAGAAAAGTCAGCATCTGTGGGACTTGTTCTTGCCTGCAGGTTTGTCCGCTAGAGGAGAAGAGCCTCTGGAGCTCCCTGCTGCTTGGTGGTGAAGGGCAGTGTCATGAGCCTGACTACTCCTCCGTTGATGACTCACTTAGAGGTCAGAGTCATTCCACCTCAAAATTTAATAAGGCTGAGAGGTTATCTGGAAGATCCCTCTCTTGCTCTGGCTGGAATTCATTGGTATTCTTGCTTTTTCAGATAGCAGTTTTAAAAGCTCAGTTAAACGTACACCAAAAATGCATGAGAAGAGTGCTGTGTTTGCCAAGCAATACTCTTGCAAATAAGGAAATACTTTTGTTACCAATCTGCAGTCTGAATGCAGATCTTGGGAAGGCATTCTGATGCCAATCTGCATCTTCAAGATCATAGGGATATTGAGGTGGGTTTTTTTTGTATGGTTACAAAATTCTCAACTGCAAATCCAAGGACATGGCCAGAAACACAAGCTGTCTCCCAAAATACAAATGCTTCAAAGGTAGTTCCATTTACATACTGCAGAAGGGCACACAAACAATATTAATTGACAGAATAAATAAGTGCACTTCTGTTTGCCAGCCTGATCATGTGTATCTTGTCTCTCACACGGGTGCATAAACAGTCCTGCATGGAAACACGGGCTCCTTTTTCAACAGGGGATTTCCCACCGGGGCTCTGCAAGAATGTCTGTCCTCGTAATGCTTTTTCTGGACAAGGACTGGCAAGAACAGTTGCTAGCAAGCTTGGACAGTTTTGTTAAGGGCAGATATTTATTTCTCTCCCCTTAAAAAGAAAAACGTTACAGCAACGTGTGGAAAAAAAATTGCAACTATCTGTCGAACTTGTGCACACAATAGAGACTATAGCAATGAACTGAGAACCAGATTATATTCCTACACCATGTCCCAGCTTGATCTATTCTGTGTGCCTGGTCCCAATAAAAACCGTGTGCCTCTGTCAGATATAATAACAGCCTCTGCCTTCCAAGCTTGCTGGGTAATCATTATTACAGCGGCAAGATTGAACTTCTTGCAAACCCACAGTAAAGCTTCCCAGTATCCCTTTTTTCTTGTCTCTCTGAAAGGTTAACTCCAGATTTCCAAACTGTGGAGAGAGCAGAGGGGGAAGTGCTGTCGCTCTTCTGAGATCTTGAAATGGCCTGCCATGGGCTAAAGTGCCATTTTAGGGCACATCACCCCAGGAGAGGTGAGCTTTAGCCAGTGATAACCCACTCAAAAGTAAAGGCTGACTTACGAGAAAATCTGTCCCAAAGCGTCAAATATCTGGGACATGTGAAATGTCAGACCTTAAAAAAACAGTCAAATCAAGAGTGTTTAATAGCATTCTGGTAAAGATAGATGTATGATGAAACCTTTCATTGAAACTGCGGGGTGTTTCAAGATGTAATAACTGTCTGTCTCCTTGCTGCTTGAAGACTGGTTGCAAATTATCTTTTTAGTTCATCATATTAAACATGGATATTAGATGGACCAAAGATAAACTGATGCAGCCAGCTCTAGTGACCAGGAGACATCTCATTCGTTAATGTGCCATTAAGAAATGCAGGTGGTAACTACATTACCAGCCTATTTTGGTGAATATATATGTTCATTATAACCCATTAAGTGATTTCTGTGTCTGACTGGTCTTTGTGACAGGTGCTGGATATTTGAACTCGTTTGAGAAGCTTCTAAATCAGTGAGTGCTGTATTGTACTTGTACTGATTCAACTCTTGCCATGCTCCCTCCAGGCCCATCGTGATGCTTTTGGAAAGACAGGTCTTCCTTCCAAAGTCACGTACTTAACCTTGTGTTTAGTGTGTCCAAACACTTCAGCTTGATGGCTCTTTTGCATTTTGGGAAGGGTTATTTATAGCTCATCAAACAGGACAAATCTCTCTCTATCTGAAAGCTAGTATTTGTATTTATTCCTTTTGTTCAAGGAAATATGCTCACAATCAGCTGAATGATAGATGAACAGCAAAGCACCTTGTCTACAAGTGCATAAAAGCCAAGCTCAGATCTGCTAGTGCAGCTTTTCTCCGGACAGACAGTTCAGTCTAACTACACATGTGGTTAAAATAGCCCAGATGTCAGAGCGAGTAGCAGAAGATGAAAAATGAAAAGATCTGTATGTAGCTAAAGGTGAGGGCTGGGGTTGAAGTGAGGAGACTCTGTTCTGTCTTCTGGCACGAACTTCTTACAGGGCACTAAGCAAGTCACTTCACCTCAGTACAACCCTTCTCCATCCACCTCCCTCTTGCTTGAGCTTTCCTGAGCAACATCTCCGGCTTAGCACAAGTGTCTCCTGTACCTCTTGAGTGAATAAAGCTGCTGCCCTTCATCCTTCTGTTAACAGATGATGAGATTGTAGATAAAAAGGAGGATGTGGCTGGAGGTAGAGGGAGCTGCTGATGCTGCAACCTCTTTCCAGCTCCCTGTTTGACTACTGCAGCCACTCAAGGAGTTGTCTCAGTAGGCAGAGGAAGGAACACATTTTCTTCTCTTTTTTATGTCCTTTGTTTTATGGAGATGAAATTATGCTTCCTACCATACTTGAGGGTATCACGAGGGGGATATTTGCAGGTATCTTCACACAGACTTCCTTCAAACTAACCTCTAATCATAGATTTTCTTGCAGAGAGCAGTCTTCTGTTGCATTGAGGGCAACTCTGCAGCCCAGAGGGGCTACTTGGAGGGGAAGATGGAAAGCTCTGGTGTCCTTGTTACAGTCTGCTACTTAAGGATAACCTAAATAGGGATGTTGCAGTGATTAAAACATGGAAGTTAGCTATCACTGAGACACTAATATAAGCAGACAACACTTCTGAAGGGGTGACAGAGAGAAAAAGTGTTAGTCAATGGAGCAGGGATTTAGGAGAATTCAAATTAGGGTTAGGGAGATGTTACAATTAAGAATGAGGAATAGTGTAGCGATGCAGCTGGCAGGTGAAACTGGTCCTGGTATATTGATTAGGACAGCTCTATCAGAACTTCAGACATGGTTCAGAGTAAGGAACTCTGCTGTAAGAGTGAAGATGTAATGTAATGTTTCAAGCAAGAATGGCGATAGAAGAAATCATGTGTGAAGAGATCTCATCCAAAAAGTTCCTTCTGAGTCTGAGTGACTTTGCTGGACAAAGACATTGGCTCACTAGTGACAACTTGGTGAAAAGGTAGAAAAATACTCCTGGATCAAGAGAGATTTACATTGGATCAAGAACAGGATCCACAAAGAAGAATGGAGGCAGTAAATATTTCAAACTCATTCCAGCAGAATATCTCACATGTACCCAGAGGTTAACTGCATGCTTCATCCTTATGGGAGATTCAGGTGGATCTTTCACGACTGAGCGGTCCAATTTTGACTCACTTTCTGAAGTTTCTTAAGACATCTTTAAACTCTGAATTTATGCAACTTATGGCAATGGAGGTGAGCCTTGCAATTGGTGTGTTGAACACTTCTGACACCCTCTGATGGGGCCTCATCTTCAGCTGCTGCAGCTATGGTGGCTGGGGGGCTGCTCTAGAGGTGGGCTAGCTGGAGAAGTGGCTTGTGGAATTTCAGAAGTTTTACAGTGGAAGTCAGATGAGAGGTTTTCAGTACATTGTTTAAACCTTCTATTTGACTGAAGGGTCTTTGTTGTCAGAATAGCTAAATGGAGAGGTAGGGAGTGAGAACAATAACTTCTGGTTGCCTCTGGTGAAGTGACATGTGAAGAACATTAATGATGACTTTTGGAGGCCCTCCACCTTGTTTCAACTTCAGATGAGGTTAATACTGCAATTGCTCAGGTGAAAAACTGTTAGGCAGCAGAGCAAAATTTTCCCTGACTTATGAGACCTCAGTAAAGAGAATTCTGTCTTCCCAGTTTTTGATGCCTTAGGCAGACTTGCACTGCTCTTGTCCATCTGGGCATGGCTGTATTCCTTCTTTAGCAGAAGAGCTTACACCCAGCAGCTTGTCCTCCAGCCCTGCAAGGTTCTCAGAGGCTCACTAAGAGAGAAGAGGACTTGTGACTACTTGCGCTCACACCAGTGCACAGTCGGGCTTACAAAGCTGCAAAAACAAGTGTCCTCCCCTCTCCCGGGACAGTGCCTGAACTCGGTGACATCTGTGGAGGGCAATTAATTAGATGGAGCACAGCTGAGTTACTGCAGACCTCTTGTGACTGTCACCAAGATCAGCATCTCCCTCTCAGCTGATAATCTGTTGCGCTTTGCCTTACTTGTCATCTTAAGTTATCTGTGTGCACCATTGATGAGAGCACTCAAAGAGCCTGTTTTGCAAACTGATAGCGTATCTCAGAGGAAGCATTTGCAAAATGTCAGTGTCCCAGTAGAGATCCTGGGATAAATAGTCCCAGTAAAACAAATGTAACCCCCCCTTGACAGCAAGCAATGGATGTATGGTGAGCCTGGGTTCTGCCCGTTAGCTTCATTAAGTGCCATGCAAGATTTCAGGTTGAATTCTGCGGTCTGTTCTCGTGGTGCTTCGAGCCAATAAGTTGCATCTTGAGGGTCTTGCAGATGTGGAAAGGAAAAGTCAGCCACTAACACCAAGCAGACAGGAAGACAGACAGACAGACAGCAGCCCTGTGCATTTCCTAGGTAAGACTGAAGGGGCCAGTCTATTGCTCATTCAAAGCTGGCAGAGCTAACTCATCTTCCCCACAGGGAAGAAACAGTCCTAAATTGAGTATCTTTATGTAAAAAACCCCACTCCACCTCATTTAGCTGTCAAAAGCTTTTACAGTCATCCCTGAGTGTGAACCACAAGAGCTGGTTTGTGTCTATCAGTTGGTTAGTCAGAGGAAACAGGGTGCATTTTAGAGATTCCATTGTCCTTTCATTCCCGCGTTTATTTGTCTTCCTCTGCAGAGCCCTGAAAGTGATGGATAGTTTGTTGACTTCTTAACCTGAAGATAACTTTTGGGGTTGTGTCTCATGTTGGAGGAAAAGCATGTAAAGGAGAGCAAGAAAGATTTCAAAGATTTTGTGCAGCGGAGGATGGCAGCAAGCCAATCATCATGTGCAAAGGAATAATAACAGATAGATAGGCTTTTTGTTTCATTTTGTTGCAAGGTGAGCTATTGAGTAAAATGAATAGCTGCTGCAGAATGATTGCAACCCACATAACCAGCTAGAATTTGACTGTATTTGTACAAAGATATTTAAAAAAGATTAACACAGCTTTGGTAGAATACATTAGTATACATTAGTATGCTGGGATAACAAGACTCTGGAAAGCTTTAGAAACTTCTTCCCAACCCTCCGTCAAATTACCTCCAAATTCTTATTTATTATTACTTAGAGAGCACATTAAGCGCACACTGTGCATTGTAACAAAGCCATGGCCCCTGCCCTGAAGATTTTACAAGTCTGAAGTCTTGATCTAATACCCATTAAAATCTGTGGGAGTCTTTGCCTTGACTTCAGTGTGGGTTGGATCAGATCCTTGTACAGCATTTCATGAGACTTAACAACAGTTCTTTTTACACTCTAGTACACCCAGATAGCTCACGGCAAATTCATGGCTGAGCAGTTCCCTGCAATAGTCCTGCTAAATGCAATGGAGACCTTCACTCTTTGAGTGAGTGAGCGCATGCTAACCTGGGCAAATGCAACCCCAATGGCTGGGAGAACAAAGGAGGGAACGACGGAGGTAACCGTGCTGGTTTGCTGCTGTTTTTTTAGCACCAGAAGCAGCACACATGTATGACACACTAGGCTAAAATTCCTTACCCGTGCTCTCTACCTGAGAGTGAGCTGTGCAGCCAGCCCTTGCACGGAGTCTCCAAGGGAGTGATGCCCTCCACCTTCTGCCCCCGCCACTCTCCAGGTGAAAGCTTTGCGTACACAGTCTTCATCTCAACTTATTTAACTACTGTGACTCACTCCAGCTTACCAGGGCGGGTGGGAATTTATGACCCCTTTTCTGCTGCCACAGCGCCAGCTCTGCAAGTATTCAGCCTGTTGCAGATGCTTGTGTCTGCCTGTTTGGAAAGGCTGCTTGTGTATCGTTTTGCTTCAATGCAAATTCTTTAGGACCTCAGTGCAGCGAAGTAATTAAGTATATGCTTGACTTTAAGTCCATGAATGATCTCTGAATCTGCGTCTTTGTGCCCAGAACAAAAATCCCTTAAATAAAGGAATAGCTTGAATGCCAGCAGCCCAGCTGTTTTTGAACAACCCTCCAATAACAAACCCGAGAGCGTTTGCATTGGTAGGAACAAAAGTTGGATAAGGAGACTGATTCACTGTCTGGCTTCTGGAGATATTTTATAAATAGCTGCGAGAAAAACACAGGAGGTTTTTTTTATTATTATTATTAGCTGATAAAACATGTTGACAGAGTCCTTTTCAGGATTGTAACTTGGGGGCAGCATGTCTTTTTGGACAGCAGACACATGGCAAACAGTTTATTTGCTGAAGAAAGCCAGATGCTCTGTGTCCTTGGCAGGCGATTTGTAAGATTAAGGAAAATCAAGCTAGTGACTAGAGTGTGGTAAATAAGTAAAATAAATAAATAAAACAATTGCTCTGCCCACAAGAAACTCTTCTGTCCTTCTTGGCAGGATAGTTGGTTTTCAACTCCTTTTCTCCACAGTGTGCGGCTGACAAGGAAGAGCAGGCCACCTGAGGGGAGGAGTGTTTCTCGTTTGTCAACCACTGCCTTCCCGACACTGCATGAACGAGCTCAGATGCCTCTGTGGACACTCGCAGCGTGTTCCAGGCAAGATTTATGGGCACGGCACTGAGCGGCTGAGAGGACGAAAGATACATGTGAAAGAGGAGACAAGGACCAGGAACATACATGCTAAACATCCTCCATCAAGCAGTTGCCCAGGCTGACTTTGAAGCTGTTATGTGGCAAGCAGGATACCTCTAACAGACCTCTGATGGATAATAACCCGTCAATCAAGGGCTGGAAAGCAGGAAATACCGTATGCCTCCACCATGTAGGGCTTGATCCATAGTCGGCGCACATCAGCATCATACCATTGGAAGAAGACACTTTGTATAGACTGAGACCAGCTGAACGCTGGAATTGCCAATAAAATAGAGTAGTTCTGTGAATAAACAGAATATTAGTGGAGGAAAAAACAGAGATGATAAAATTTGTATTGTTTATCCTTTACGCAGCTGGTCTTTTCTTAATTTTTCTTCAGCAGATGTTTGGGCCGGCACAGCTTAGAGATCAAGATATTATACTGCTTTGAAGCATATTACGGAGGGGGCAGGAGTGCTGTAAAATATTCCCTGGGCCATTAGAGTTTATGAACCAATGAGCTAGAAAGACCACACAGTAAATTTTTGAATGCCTGTCTGAAGCCTCTGGGTTGCATATGCCCCTACCCCTATCATGCCTCCAGGTATAACGTGACCCTCTCTTTGATCGGGTTTCCTCTTCAAGCAAAATACTGACAATACTTCAAATACCATTAGGATAATTCCCATGTCACCCATTCCTATGGAAAGAGAAACATAGAGAGAGAATTCTCCCACTTACTATTCTCTCCTACACAGGCTCTAGAGGTGGCAATATCTGGACATCTTCCAGTAATGCACTACCATTGCAGCATCTGTTCCTTAGTGTCATTCTCTTTCTTTCACTCCCTTAAGAGGGTTGTGGGTGCAATGAAGGCATCATGGGAAGTGAGGAGACTCAAGGTAGAAGGCGAACTGTCCCTTATCATGGGGGCTACACTCATTCATGCTTGGCTTCTTTCCCTCTTATGCTAGTGTAAGGGAGCAGCAAGGAGAAATAAATTACCATAGTGTCGTTGTACAAGGATAAACCAGAAACGGACTTTTTAATTGTTTTTGTTATTTGAATAACATGAAGGGGACCTTGAAGACCGTAAACATTTTTTATTTAAACAAAGAACACCCCTCCCTGCCCAGCCAGCTAAATCCAGCTGGGACAAAAGACACAGAGCAACGTGTGGACAATGTGTTACATGATGAGCAGCAGAGTTGTTCCGTGCTGCCTAAATCCCCCTAATAGACAGGAATTTGGGGAAAAAAAAGGTAAGGGGCAATGCCAATGTGATCTGAGCATCTTTCTCAGGAAGCTCAGATTCTCCCCTCCTCCCCAGATAAGAGACCTGGTTGAATATCCCTCCTGTGTGTGGGTGGAGACCTCCTTGTACCTCTTCTGGTCTGGGAGGGTCAATCAGAGTGACCTCTTCTGGTTTGGGAGTGACCTCTTGTGACTGAGGACAACAGCAGAAGAGTAAAGGCAATGAGTACTATTAATGTGTGGGAGAGAGATGCTAGTGGCTGAAGAGCTTGGAAAGGCCTTGATTTTTTTGAAAGGTCTATTTTTAATGACTGTAATATTCTATTAATATTCAGGAAAGATATAATTAGGATATTAATTCTATTTTAGGATTGTTTTTGTCTGAGTATTGGTTTGGACTGCAAACCAGCACTTTGGCAAACTTGTGCTTTTGTGCATTATGGGAGAACAGTCCTTGGCTGGACCTAATGGGATTAGAGCTGGCACTGACTGGACATGCTCACCCGGTCAGCTCTGGGATTTTGGGGAGGCTAACACCGTTTTGTCTGAGGCTCAAGTGCTTTCAGTTACTGGAACCTAAGGCTGGGGATTATGTAGCATCAGATAAAAGAATACAAATCGTCAGATGTTGGGATTTTGAACTGTGTTTAATACGATGCTTTAAAAAAATACGCGTGCTGTTTCATAGTTTTCTCTGAATTGCCCAGGCCTATTCTGGTGTGAGCAGTGTTTTCTTTAAACTGTCTCCCTACAAAACCATCCCACATAGTCATGTACCAGAATACTTATTCCTGGGGATGGCTTGCATCACACATGAAAGAATTTAATAATGACACTTGCATGGAGTACTGTTATTTGTGGGGGGAAAGGTTGTGTTCTGTGCCTGCATCGGAGGAGGGTGGCTGCAGCCTTGGGTAGCGCAGCGCTGGGTCGCTGTGCTGCTGGTAGATAGGGGAGCGTGCCTGACAGCCAGCTGTGCTGCTTTTGTCATCACTGCAGAGCTGGGGCATCGTGCTCCTCGTTTCAGGCTTTGTTATTTATATCCCTCTGTAAATAAAACTTCTACCTTTTCCTTCTGATAAATAGTGAGGAAACCAGTGCAAGTCAACATGAATGGAGGAGTGAGTGGGAGTATCGTGCTGTTGATATTTACTGGTGTCCTCATGTCTCCTGTTACGCAAGGGAGAAATTGGTGGCTGGTTTTTATTTTTATTTCTGGAAAGTGATCATTTTTAATCCCCAGTCTTTTTCACTTTCCATCCAGCTCCCATATTGCTTGACAAGTTTTGCTTTCAGAAGTTCTGGAAACACCCTCATGGCATCAGGAAAATGGCAGTGCTGCCAGCTGTGCCGCTGGGAGCTCTTCTCCCACCATCCTGCTCAGCTGAGCACTCCCTGGCTCTGCAAAGTGAAATAGTGTCTTTACTGCTCCTCCTTTCTCTGCATCTCTTTGTACCTAATATTTTCTCATTTTGGGTGATGCAGATAGCACTGTGGTTTCATGTCCTTGTGGCATGAGACTTTAAATTGAACTTTAGCCTTTTTATTTGACTGTTCCATGCGTGTAAATATATAGCATAGTGTATCTCACACAAATAACCCTGTAGAGGCACGCCATCTCTTTCCTCCTGGTTATTTATTTTTTTATATTTTAAGAAAATGAACAAACAAATCAAAGAGGCAGATTCACCTTTAGGAAAAGTTCAGGTAGGAAGAAGAAAACAGAGCTTAGTCTTAAAAAAGAAAAGAGAAAATGTACACCTTTCTAGAAGTGTTATATATGTCTGTTGTGTTGTGCTGTGGACAGAACAGCAGGTCTTTGGGGGAAAAAAATAGCAACGTGGAGTTGTGTGTTGACTGGGCATTGCCAAGCCCAGATTAAATGTGGTAAATGGAGAAGACTAGAGGATTTCTGTTTTGTTCCCTATAGCTACTGCTGGCACTGCCAGCTGTGCTGCTAGAGCATTGCCACCAGCAGTAAGGAGTCTGCTGGTCACAGTCTATTCTTTGTTGCAATCCTCTTTTCTTTTTGCTTTGGAATTGACTTTCATGACTCTCATTGGCTCCTCAGTGCTAATAGCAGCAAAAATTAATGCACATATGGTTGTTGGAGTAAGCATGGTAGGTACAGAATACTCATAGGAAGCAGATTTTTACACGTTGCTCTTCCAAGTAGAAATTAACTTCTTGGGGGAGAATTGATCTGCTCAGTTGTCATCTGTGGGGATGAAAAACCTCATACTCGGCCTTCAGCTCTGGACTGCTTTATGTATTCTCGTATGTGTGTGGTCTAGACTCCTGTGCAATTTAGTCATAGCCTAGCCCTGATTTTCCCATTGTTTTACATTTAAGCCGTGCTCAGAGCTTTCCAGTCGTCTTGCCTTTCCTCAGCAAGGTTTATTACTTACCACCTAAAAATGATAAAGGTTTTAGAGTCAGTTTTCATGTTTCCCTCACTGCTAGGTGACCGACCTGATGGAGTACAGTCTTGCCATCACCTTATAAATCAGCTGTTCCAGAGGGGAAAAGGGACTCTGCAGATAAGTGCTCTGAAAAACTTGAAATGATCTATGCCTGAAACAGCTGGGAAGACTGCTAATATGTAGTAGAAAGTTTTATGTAAAAGAAGCAGTGAAGGGTTAGATATATCCTTCCTCCTCTTCTCAAATGCTCGCAGATGCTTGACCATACAAAAATGTCATCTTGGAGTTGTCACGCATCCACGTGTGGCCACTGACAAGCTCTCTGGAGTGCAACAGCCCTTCAGAAACGCTCAGCAGTGGAGAGGTTCCCCTTTGGTTCCTACTGTTACAGCTTTTTAAGGTAACCAACCCCTATCTGGCCCAAGCCCCACGTGAGGCATATATAGCATAGTATATGGTCGGGCAGAGGTCTGTGTCTGCCTGGCGTGTCATCCCTGTGCCAGCTCCATGTGCTGCCCCACCACTTTGCTTTGAACTTTGATCCTACTTTCTCTTTATTTTCTCAGTGATTGAGTTAAGGGCGAGGATTTAAGCTAGTTGGTTTAAATTCAAGCCATATGAGACAGAAGTGATTTTCTTGGACAGGAAAAATAATCTTGGGGAGTTTATAGGACTTACAATTGCTCTGTATTTTCATGGAGTATGAACACAATTTGTCTCTCTACTTCTCAATCTCAATGTCTTATTGGATCTTATTGGATTAACTTGTTGTTCTTGGAATTTCCATGTACTGGCAGGGGCTCAGAGAGCCTTTTTTCACATTTGGTTAGACTGGAGATTGCAGCCTTTCTTCTACAATGTGAAATTGCTTGCACAGATGATCCCTGCTCATCATTTTCTCCTCATTGTACTCAATGTAAATCCACCTCTCTCCATCCATATTTCAGTCCTTCTTGGACCCAGGCTGACCTAATCACAAACCCTGGACAAACCAAGCACAACCAGAACAAGATGCTATTAACACTCCTGCTGTTTGCTTACAAGCAGCAGTTTCACAAAGAACTGGACATTTTGGCAAGTGGGGAACTTGCCAAAATCAAGAATCGTGTGGTAGTGCATGTTTTTGTGTTTTTTTTATGAAGAATTGAGTACCCAGGAGAAGCCTCTGAAAAACGTTTCAGCTTTCCAAGTGTCATGGGGGAGATGTATCTGACTGCCTTCCTAGAAAGTGTCATATCTTTGTGTGGCTATACCTTGAGTGAAGCACCAGACAGATGCAGCGTGGCTGCAGCTCGGTCCTTCCCCCATGCCTGCAAAACAGCGTGTCTCTAGTTGTTCTTTGCACAGAAGTCAGGCCCTTCTAAGACCCAGACATCCATATTCCCATCAAAATGTGAAAAGTGGGTTTTTTCCATCAACAGTTTCAGGCTATCGGCCTCAGCTGTGAATGAAAAATTCATCAGGCGAAGGCTAAAGAAGTCACACCTGTCAGCTTGACACATTGTTTATCTCGAAGATTTTACTTCAGAAAGTATAAACAGTAGAATATTTATTTTCCTTCCTGCCATCTATGAGTCCATTCAGCAATTTGAGTGTGCTCATGCACAGCTTTCACGAGCCAACCTTAATTGCACAGCAGTGTGCCATAAAAACAAAGATTAGGCATTATTATCTAGGAACCAATTTCACATTTTTCTCCTCTGACTTGAACTGTTTAAAATATAGGGCACTATCTCATTTTGGCTCTACATAAATATCTCAGTTGTCAAACTGCCCGTACTCAACCAGCCAACTTTTCTTGGTGGTTGAAAATCATAGTGTTTAATTGTGTCAACTGAGGTGAAAAATGTTATTGGTTCACCACCTGGCTGCACCATACAGTTATAAGAATGTTAAGAAACACAAAATGTGGAATTTAAGGAACTGCAAAAATATTTTACCCATTAACAAATGCATATGATGCAAGGACAGAAGGAAGAAAATAAACAAATTATGTACTTCTTTATCCAGGTGCATTCTTGCTTTCTCTTTACTAGCTGGCTTTGAATCTTCCAAACAGCGTGTAATTAAATAGATTGTGATAGGGGCCCAAGGCATTAGGAAGAAGCTTCTGACAGACTTCTGTAAGCTTTCTATTAGTCTGTGTCTGCAGGGGCTTGAAATGATTCGGTAGTCACTGTCACCTACATGAGCAGAATTAGCAAGTAAAAAGCACGATGGACCAACATGAAATACCGGGTTTTTGGGCTCGGTATTTACCCTAATTCTGGTGACCTCATCTGTCTTACAACAGAGGGAAGCTGCTCAGTGTAGAACTTGATAGCAAACTGCTTGAGTGAAGGAAAAAAATCACCTATAAAGTTTTAGCTCCTGCTGAATGCTCTCTGTGCTGGACACAAGGTTTGGCAAGCAGTATAAGCCGTCTGCTCCTAGGAATAGGTTCCAAGGAGGTGGTTTATGGTTTATGGCTTATGGTATTTGAAATCCCTTTTGTGTAACTCTTCATCAATGAAGAGTGCAACCATGGCATTAGCTCTCAAATAGGAATCTCCCAGAGAGAAAGCTCGGAGGACCAGACATAAGGGGAACATATTGTCCTGTATCAACTATTATCTACAGTAAGTAGATCACCTTCTGTGTCATGCACATATAATGCTGTGGTGGTTTTATCAGAAGAAATGTTAATGAGGATGTTTTGAGTAGCTGAGCTACCTAAAACCTCTCTCCTTTGTCCCATATAGATGTAACCAGAGTTGCAGGATCTAGCAAATTTAAGGTGAAAGGGGACAATTAGATCCATTAGTCTCACCTCCTGCATAGTGTAGGCAGTAACGTTTCACTCAGTGACCCATACTCTGAACCAAAAGACTTGCCTTGAACAAAAGCATTTTTGTGTTCAGGCAAAAAGCCTCTTTTACAAGGGAGGCAAATGATGGGATAGACTGAGATAAGTACAACTTGCATTACCATGGATATGGCTGGACAAAGTGCACACTCATCTTCTTCACAGTCTCTACTGGTAGAGTAGGAACTCTGCTGGGTCCTTGGGAAATTTCCAAATATGGACCAAGAAGGCAGTTATCTGGGGGCAAGGTAAGGAAGGAGAGCTGTGATAGGCAGTTCTTTGGCCAAGGAAGGTGATTTAAGGAGTGAGCACTGATTCTTGGGCTCCGTAAGTAATTTGCAGTGAGGCTCTGCTGTGGAGCTGGGAACAGGGAGAGACACTACGCACAAGAGAAATGCTTACGGTAAGGCTGCTCGGATGCACAGAGCTCACTGTTCCAAGCTAAGTAGCCTCTGGTCTGCTCACAGACAACCTTTTACTTGGGGCCAGTGGAGAAACAGGATGTGGAGAGTATGAATTGTCTTGTGGGCGGCAGCCTTTTTCTCCTGACTTTTATCTTTCCTTAGGATCCGCTCAGACTCTCCCTATTTTGCCCAAGAGCTGTAGGCACTGCTGCGACAGCATTCTGAGAGTGCTGGCCATACTTTGTGCATCCAGGGTCCCAGTGGGAACCAGTCTGTTCTCTTATACTCGCAGCTGCCCTCTCCTACATGCCCGAGGAGCTTGTCTGTGGGAGGGGACTGCTGTGGTAGTCCTGCCAGCCAGAAGGGCTGGCCCTGGCTTGAGTGTGCCAGCAGACAGCCAAGTGATGTGCAGAAGCAAATCCATTGTCCCAGCTCCCTTCTTTTGTAAAAGAAAGATGCTTTATTTACTTTGCAGGGGTCCTTGGCATCTCATTGGTAATTTCTTCTTTGCTTCCTGCCTTAAATTGTCTAATACAGTTGTGCCAGCCCAGTGGAACAGAAATCTTGTTTTCCAGTCCTAAGGCTAGGTTTGCTGTGAAATGGAAAGACATGGCCCAGCTTTAGTGTTAGCATATTGTGCTAGTAACAATTCACTGAGCTCTGGCATTCTGCTTGGTCAAAGGGTATTTCCTCCCCTCCCTCCTCCCCCCTTCCCTCCCTCCCTACTAGCCTCTTATGAAATTAATAAAAATAGAGTTTGTTGACTGGGTGGAGAAATTGCATTCAGATCACATAATGTCTGAGGCCTGGCAAGCCTTTGTGAATCTGTTCTGGTTTTGCTAAACGGAGCAGGGTGCCCTCCAGTCTAGTAGCAAATATCTTAGGGGGGAAAAAAACAAAACAAAACACACACACACAAAAAAAAGGCTTCTATTGCTTTTAATTAAAGAAACAAGTCAGTATGATTTGCAGCCCCTTGACCCTTCTCATTTATTTATTTATTTATTTAGGATAAGAGAGATCGTGATCCTCACCATGGTGGAAAAATAAAGTCTGTGGTTGGAACCACATTACATAGTACTTACCAAAACTGGCACTTCTACAGGTCTTTTATAATGTGATAAATATGCCTGGGCCAGGAACTTGGTAGGGTCTTGTGAGTATGCACATATCACCCACCCAGTTCTCGTCTCAAAGAGAGATTAACGTATCTGAACACAAACGGGCTTCCAGGCCAAAAGGCAGGAGCTATATGGCTCCAAATGTGCATCTGTCTCAGCCGATATGACAACTTGCAACCTTCTAGACTCCCGTTAAGAGATCTTGAGCTGTTTGACATGTCTGGGGTCTCTCCCAGGGCCTTGTCCCCTACATTTGTTGCGGAGGCATTTCTGTGCTGCTGTCCTGGATCCGGTTTCTCTAAGACTTGTCTGTCAAAGCACCCTCCTTAGTAGGCCTGACAAGTTCTGTCTAAGTGGGTGCCTTGTTTGCTTCTTCTACCAAATCACACCGTTTCCCTCGGGCCGCTGTCAAAGGCTACAACAATGTGTGCCTTCCTGTTTCTTATTTGTGTGTGTACGTGTGTGGCTCTTCTAAACACGGACAGGAATTTCCTTTCCTGAGTCTAGACATCAGCCGCTCACTATTTCTGTAGCTTGCTAACGGGCTGTCTGCTGCCCTGAGTCCGTTGATTTTTCCCATGAGAGCGGCAAACTCACACTGGGCTGATAGAGGAGGCCTTCTGCGACACTCCCGAGTGTGCAGTCCAATTCATGCTCCTAGTGTTTTAACTGCACCAACAATCCCTTCGAAGCAAATTTCGTGCCTAGTGGGGGTTGTTTCTCTGCCTCCCGCTGCAAGTTCTGTCCTTGCTACCCCAGTGTTGCCAGAGCACCTCTGCCTTGGGCAGAATGAGAGATGGCATGATCCCAGCCCAAACTGATGTGCCCATGAAATGCTTGGCCAGATATACACCCTGGAAAACCGCATCAGCCAGGCAGCCATCTGGGAGCAGGCAAGCCGAGGTGAAGCTCTGCCTGAGCTGACATAGCTGTCCCCTTCCTACTGAGTGGGGTCCCCTCAGTGGCACCCTGGGGCTTCCTGCACTGATTTCGGCATCGGCACGCCACAGCAGCTCCGGGGCTGTGCTTGATGGAGCGTGGTCCCAAATAGGGCTCTTAGTATGCTTCCTGGGTTTGCAGACTTGCAGGGCGTGGGCTGCGTCAGATGAATCTCACAGATTTCAGTGGTCTTTCAGAGCAAATTAAGCCTGTCAGTACATTCCTGGGACTTGCTGAGAGCAACAGATGGAGCCTGGGTACACTCAGTAGTCACTTTTCGCAGCTTTTCTCAGTGGCTACTGTAATATGAATGTAGCAGGAAGAGGGGTAGGAGAGAAATCTTCCTAGGCAAATGACTGCCAGAAACTTAAAAAAGCTGGTAAGATTTGTCTCAGTGTGCATCAAGGGTGAGCAGCCAGCGACAGCACAGCGGAGATTGTAAAGTGGAGTAGAAAAGGTCGGTAAGGTGATTGAGAGCAAACTCCCACAACACAAATGATTTATCTCCCCCCTCTCCCCTTTTTAGCCCATAACTGTCCCTCTGCATGAGTGTCTGTCTGCCTGGATGTCATTCCTCCTCCCCTCAGAAACTTTTGAAGTGGTTGTCTAATTTCAGCCAAACTAGCTGAGGGATGAAGACCTCACCATTGCTTAGGTCCTGGGAGTTTCTGGAAAGTAGGCATCTGGCTTGGGGCAAGAGACTCTGCCAGTGCCTTGGCTGGAGGAGAGGCTGCAGGATGAGCCACGACCCTATGACGTTTCTTGGGATTACCATGGGTCCACAGGCAGATAGGATGGCAGAAATCCATATATTAGTGCTTCCACTTTTCATGGATGTGCTTAATAGCACATTCATATTAGCCTGCTACAAATTCAGCTTGTGCCTCACTGCAGGTTGAAAGAAAAGTAGATGTCTGGATGTGAACACAGTCACTGCTGAAGTGACAAAACTTTAAGTGCTACAGTTTTGTCACTGCCATTCCTGTGTCTCTGCTGTAATAGGCACACCCCAATGGCTGCGGCACTCTGTAGAGCCAGACAAAACGGGATTTTTGAGAAGTCACTCTTTGGACTCCATGTTGCAGCTGGAGCGTTTCAAGGACATAAGGAAGTTGACAGAAGTAAGGAATTCGTTACTGTAAGCTTTATTTTGTAAGATGGAAAATACAAAGTTTCCAGGTAATGTGGCATTTCCTGAGGAAATAAATAGCTGAAGGCATACCCAGGGTGACATCATCAGCACTGTTCAGGAAGCCTGGCGGTGCGAAACCCGTGATTTTTAAGAGGAGGATTGAGAGATTAGGCAGACAAGGAATAAACACTACAGACTGGGTGAGGAAGTAGTATGTCCTGGGACAAAACGCTGTCAGGCGGGTGAGTGAGCAGCAGTGGCACGAGGTGGCAGTGGGACTAGGGCAGGGACCCAAGGCTGGGCTGTGTCCAGGAGCAGACATGTCCCACCCTGCCCAGTTCTGCTGCCTCATATCCTGGTCTCTGCCCTCAGACTAAACACTGAGAACCTGTAGAGATGTCAGAGAGGAAACACCAGAGTGAATTTGGTGTTAAGTCCACTCCTGACAGCTGGACACGTGAGAAGCTCCAGGTGGTGAGTTTATCTGCGTAGGAGATGGAGAGGTCCCCTGGGTCTCAACCTGAAGTCGTTGCATGGAGTGAAGGATAGGATACCAAAGAGTTCTTCTTGTGCCTTAAGCATAGCAGGACATATGGCTTGAAAGGTGAAAAATCAGAAATACACAAATTGGAAATAAAACTTGAATGTCTTAACCACAAAGGCAACATACATCTGGAATGGATAACCAAGGATGTGGTAAATTCTTCAGCACTTGGAGACGAAATCAAGATACCTTGGATCTCCCACAAGGTACAAGGCTTGATTCAGAGATCAGAGGGTGAAACGCTGTGGTGCATTATGCAAGAGGCCAGACCAGATCATCAGTCTGGTCTGCTCTGGTCTTCAGAAATATGAATCAATGTCGTAGCAAGGATCTAGGAGAATTACCAGGAGACAAGAAACAGAATAATTAAATAACCACAGTATTTCCAAGGGCTTACATCAAAGAGTCAGCCATTTTATTAAGCAGCAGCAGAGATTGTGGAGAAGATCTTGGGGAGGAAGGAGGTTGCTTTGTTTTCCTGTTTGGAAACTTGCCCACTGGATGACTTTGACACCAGTGATAAAGTTGGTCTTCATACTGGAGGTTCATGAGCTCATTCATGGACAATGTTTATTGGAAAATTACTGGAGTTCCAAGGTGGGCTTATTCTAAAGCACCACTAGCTTCCAAAATGCATTCATCAGTCTTCAGGGGTGTGGTAAGGTATGGTCTTGCATAGACCAGATTTACACAAATGGCTTATTAATAAAATCAGGATTAAGGCCAAACAGATGTCAGTATGACTGATTAGCTCAAAATAAACACAGTTGTGAGATAAGAAATAGCTGTATTTCTGCTTCATCTTCTTGTGGTTGTGTACTCAATAGATGATGGGAAATGACATGTTAGGTATGAGGTAAAATGACTCATTCACTGCTGCGACTCGTAGAAGGCAAAGCAGAAGAATTCAGGAATTTTCAGTCCCTGGGTATAATATAAGCAATGGCCCTGATCCAGGAAACTCTGCCACGGAGATGGATGCCCCCAAGGTGTGCAGCCTCTCTTTCTTAGGATTGTGCAGGTGTAGGATTTTATTTTGGCAGCTGAAACTCCCTAAGCACCGACATTACTATCATTTTCATTATGCCGCGTGCATTAAAGTTCTGATAGCCAAAAATACTAGAAAAGAAGTAACAGCTGTTCTCTCATGAGGCCTTAAATATTAATTGGTCTGGCCAAATGAGGAATACAAACTCTTTTAATGGTTTCTCAGTGAGAGGAGAGGTCTGTGTTACCTTGCTTGGTCCGTTTCATCAGCATACAAAATGTTAGGAGATGTACAGACCAAATCTAGTGCTAGAGGTTATAGAATGGCGTTAAACATGAACTGGCCACGTCCATCAATGTACATTGAAAACTATTGATCAAGTTTGTTTGCTAAACTACTTTACAGAGAACATGCAAGTCAGACTAAAGGCATGGAGATGAAAACGGCAGCAGGAGTTATTTTTTGGCACTTCTGTTTGTACAAAACATAATTGCTTGCTCAAATATGGTAGAAATTCCCCATTTTTTAATGTTTTTAGTGAAAAGCTGGATTTTGCATTACAAGGGACTCTGTTTTGATAAGTGCATAGATCCATGAAACCAGTTTCTATGAAAACAATTGTGTTCATGTTACCAATCTCTAAGTGAAATATTTGGATTTTTTATTTTATTTTTCAGTGCTAATTTTTCACTTCAATAATTTAAGAAATTTTCTTTCCAAACCATTGCTGAGCAAACCATCGTAGTCAACCTAATAAAGTCATTCTTCTCCTCAACCATTTTGTTGTGAAAGTGAAGTGGCTAGGGAGAAAGAAGACTTGTTTCAGATCAATTGGGAATGAAACTATTCTTGATGAATACTTCTTATGATGTTTCTTTCCAGTAGGCAAAAAAGCCAACACAGCAAAAGCTCTACACATAGGCCTCCTTGAAAACATGATGCTGTTGGGTGTGGCTTGTACTCTAAACAATTTAGTTAGCCTTTTAAAGCCCTGCCTGGATCACTTTGGATCTTATTTTTTCATTTTCAGACTGAAGATGACTCTATTCATTTGCACTACAGGAACATTATGAAAATAACTATCAAAACAGTAAAGATTGCCCACTTTGATTGCAGCCCTGATCTAACCCTTGTGCCTAGTGGTGCTGTTTCTCATGTTGTCCATGCAAAGACATGTACAGTCATAAGTCCTCAGCCTGTCCTACCTTGATCGCTTCGCACATACCTTACCTCTGCCTGTGCTCTGGCTCAGCTACTGACTGATCTCTAAAATCAAGGGAAAGGTTTTGTGTATTCTTTGCCTCTTTCTGTTTTGTTCTCTGCCCTTTTACCACCATACAGCCTCTCCTTGGGAAAGGCTCTCTCTGCTTTTAGTTAATAGGAAGTGTTAAGATAAAAGTTCATTAATTAGCATACTCCTTGTTTTCCCTGGGACTTCTAAACATTTTCATATGGATATTAGAGAAATGCATGGGCTTATTTTTACTTATTTATACTTTTTCTTCGTTTAAATAGTGTTCCCTAAGAGTCTGAGCTTTGAGTTGAGCTGCTTTCTTAGCAAAAATGTAAGCAGTCTTGAGGGGATGGGAAGTGAGGATTTAGAATGATTAGGTTGAAATTTTTCTCATCCCCGCTTTAGATACCAAACTGAAGGGTTTAATTTAAGAGATTTGTTGCTTTAAAGTCCTATCTAATCAAGTGGGATGAACACAGTGCATTCAACAGATAGTTCAGTTCTTAGGTGGACCCAACAACATCATTTTAAAAGGGACAAGTGGTTTATAATACACATCCTCAGCCAGGTCTCCAGTTGATGCAAACGGGTAGTATGTCTCTCAAGCTCGGTGAAACTGTATCAGCTTATTTCAACTCAGGCTCTGCCCTTCCAAACTTTCTTGCAGATAACATTGCTACTCCTCATTTTTACCCTCCTCAGTCAGAACCTTTTTGCTCCATTGATATAATTTTGCCTTTAATGTCTGGTATTCCACACTAGTCAAATTCCAAAGTGTCCCTGAACCTGACAAAAGTCTATAGTGACTGCTCTCACTCATATGCCAAGACCAGATTTCATGGACCTGCTGGAGAGGTCTGAGGCGAACGGCAACTTGTGGGCAGCAGAGTCTTATTTTGCCCATGAAGATGGAGGGTGCTTTCGGTGCATCAGGGTTGTGACTCAGTCTTGAGGTTCTTCTTCACAGGGTGCTGTCAGAGAGGAAATAGAAGTCCCGATGTGCAGGGCAGAAAAAAAATGAAATGCCTCTGAAAAGAATTTGTCAAAACTTTGCAACCAGCAGCGATAATGGTTTTTGGTCAGGGATTGTCTTGATAGTTCTGTGAGTGAAGGCCAATTTTCCTTTCAAGGCACTGTATATTTAGTTATTTAATCAAGCTAAATTATTCCTTCTCTCCTCACCCACAGTTAGATCATGGCACAAAATTAAGCACAGCCTTTCATTCCACCTCCTCTTGCCCCTCTGCTTGACCTAGACTTTGGGGAGCCGTTAAGTTGCCTGAGATATTGATTTAATAAGGGCAGGAGAATTAAAAAGGACAAAGAGACACCTGACTAATTGGCATTTCCAAGAGATCTTTGTAATCAGCCAATAGGGATTTTACAAAGTATGAAGTATTTGCTTTCACATAAATTTCTTCCACATTCTTTCTCTCATGTTTGCTTGGTAAACTTTCTGAAATAAAGATCACATCTGCCTCTCTGTAAGCTTTATACTTGGGAGGTAATTGAGTTGGCTCTTTGTTATGAGAGCATGTACTCGTTTAATTGCACATATGTGTCTGTGAACACACTATCCCTGCTTCTCTCCTAAATTTGATTTGGAATGAATCCCACGAAGGGCTGTTTTCCAGCGTTAATGGATAAAAGGTCTTTACCAAGGGGAAAAGTATTCAAACACTAAATTTAATAAAGTTTAGTTTAAAAGTTATTTCTTTGCAGAAACTCTTTTTGAAAATATACAGTTCTGAGACTAATTCCTTTCTCCCTACAGTGATTTACTAGCAGGCATCTTCTATTGGTTTTGTGATTTGTAACCATTCAGTTTTTATTTTGGAAATATGGCATAATAACATGACAATTTAATGGCATGACAGTAACACATTTACACGGTTGTAAGAGTTACTTGTTATATCCTGCCCTGCCATGCTGAGCAGTAATGCAAAACTTTGGGAAGATAAGATCCTTACAGTGAGAAGAAAATAAACACTGTAGTAATCTTTATTTCATTTCTGGGCTTAAGGTGCTGACCTTAAGGGAGTGATGCAAACAAGTACTCGTCTTCAACATGTTGCTCTCAGGAATAGCAGAGCAAAATGCTAGGAGAGAGGTAATACGAGGGCCTGGAGATCTGTCCCGTAGACAGAGAAGTCACATTACTCAAGCCACGTTAGGCAGTACAGATTAGGTAAACTATACTTTTTAATGCTGTATGTCAGTTTGATAGATGACTGTCCTGTGGGCTTTTTTATCATTTTCCATTAATTTGAATTTTATTATATGCCAAGGCTCAGCAACTTATTGTTATGAGCTGACAACCTGATATTTTTATTCCATTTCTACTTAGCATTTGTTTAACGCTAACTCAGATAAAACTGCCAAGAACTGAGTTCTGCTTGAAAGAAGACATCAAGATTAGGATCAGCTGAATGATGTATAATTTTGCCAAAGAATGCCACTGAAGTTACGAGTCCCTCTGAGCTTAGGAGAGAAGGGACAGGAGCAAAAGAGACCGTCTCTTAGTGTGACTGGTGGATCTGTCCCATGATGTGCATTCCTACACCAGCAACTAAATCGTGTTTCTTTGTGACAAGTGAGGCTTCTGCGGGATACGGAGATAAAAAGTCCCTTTGTTCACTAATTCCTTGGTCATCCTCAGGCTGTTAAAAAATGCATTGTTCCCTTTTCTGTCTCTTCTGGAGAATTCGGAGATGTTTAGGTCTTGGGGTTTTGGTCTATCCCAGTAGCAAGGCTGTAAAAGCAACATATGTTTTCAAATATCAGTATTTTCCAACCAAACTGCTTATCCTAGATTTATAGGGTGTTTGTAACAGAATATTTGATGCCCAGCTGAGTGGTTAGGAACAAGTAGGAGACATGAAAACAGGACTTTCAGCTGAGTGCTGTAACCATGATTTCATAGGGCATAATGAGGAACCAGAATCTGGTTCCATGGAGCAAAGAGGCATTTATAAAATACTCTCTGCAAAATTATGGTTCTGAATTAAAAATTTATTTAAGCTGTAGTTGCTTGAATTTCCAGATTTTACTTGGGCACCAGTTAATTCTTTATACTGGTGCAAATACTCGAACACTGGTAGATAGGGTGTTGTACAAACAACTATTCGTGGTGTCATTAAATCAAAGACCGGTCTCTTCAAGAGCAACTTCCATGTCTTCTGTGTCTCAGATCACCAATAAACTGGCTGCTAACTGGAATTAATTGATTAAAGAATTGGAAATTGATATTTTCTGAAGAGGATGAGGGGCATCTTTTCTTGTAGTCTGCTTCAAGCAAAGGTGCAATTATAACTAGAAGTTAGGCCAGAAGGAGAAAAATGTTTTTTCAAAATTTGGTAGGCATCTGTCTATTTCAAGGTGTTGGGATTTATGGCAAAGTTCAGAGCTAGACTAGATGCCTTCCTTGAATCCTGGCTTACATCCGAGTTCTATATCCGTGCTCGTAAAATGGCTATTGCTTAGGTATGTGTAAGAAAGCAATGGCACAGAAGATTTCTTTTTCAACGTTTATCCAGGTGGAGCCTATCAACATTTTGCTTCATAACTTTCAACTTTGACAGAGAACCGGAGTTCCTGCAGTATTTCAGTACCTCTGAAGTGTCTACTATAAATGAAAGTGTTTTAGTATTGTTTTGCTCAGAAATAAACTGAAAACTGTCATTTTTAGTCAAAGAGGATACCCTGAAGTCTTCAGGTGCTCTGAGTTGTACCACAAAACAGAATTTTTTTTTTGAAGTATTTACTATGAGCATACTTCTGTTTTCATTTGCTGAAAAAAAAATTGATATACATTTTAAAAAAGCAGTGTTGGCCAGCTGACCTATATGTGGGCCTGGCGCAATGTTGGCCTTGTATCAGAAGGGAAATCAATTTGGGAACTAGTGCCTTGCCCAGAGAGAGAAGAAAATAGACTGTGATTTGTGTGTCTGTCTGGGCAGCACTGGAACAGCATAGCCTCAGGAGAGCTGCAGATGCAACAGAGCCTTCCAGAACTCGTCTCAAGGCTACAGGTACTGGGTGTTCTCCTTCTCCAGAACTCATTTTCATAGGCTTGATAAAGCTCTTTTAATACTCATCGTGCGTAATGTGGCCACGATTCTGCTTCTTCAAAGGAGGCATCCGAAGAACAAGGTTTGTTCTTCCCATCTACAGAGATGGCGGAAACATAGCAAGGGCTAAGACAAACCCGACTAATGTTGTCAGCTTAATTACAGAGAACATCAGGCCTGTGGGCTCCTGACATACAACAGTTTTTGTCCAGAGAGTTTTGAAACTGGGCCAGATGCTTAGAGAGTGCAAATCCACATTGCATCGCTGACTTTGACAGGGTGACGCCAATTTCCACCAGTAAAGAGTCGCGATCTTGTTCAGCACTATCAGTCTCAATGTGGAAATACAGTGAGGAATGACAACTCAGAACAACAAGGTGTAATGGAGAGTTTGCTTATCTGCTAGTCAGTGCACACCTTGTAATTTATGCACTGCGAAGCCCAGTAACAGTGCCAGGGAGCCAAGTACTTCCTGATAACTGCACCTCCTGGAATTGTGCAGCGCTGCGGCTAATAAATCTTAGTGATGGCACACAGCTAAGCCGGGAAAAAATTAAATCAGCCACTGGGGCAGTTGAACAGCCGTCTCAGCTGTGCTGATTCACCCAGAATGATGCACTCCAAGGGGTTTTCACCGCCTAAACAGATGTTCCCCTAGCACAGGATGCTTTCCATTTTTGTATTGTTAATGCTGGATTTGTGTGCTGCAGATCAGATCTTCAGCTGCTGTAACCAGACCTGTCTAGTCAAAGGCTGTCAGGGCAAGACCGATGCTCTCAGACTCCGTCTCCCACTTCCATCTGCGGTGCAGGCCCCCCTCCTGCTGCCGGCTACGCCAGCTGCGTGGCAGCCCAGAGCTGGAGGGAAGCCACGGCGATGTGCTACATGTGGCAGTGCATCTCCAGACAGGCTTTGCTGGAAGACGTGTTTCCCAGGCGGTGGGAACATTTTCCCAGCTGCCGGTCCCCATCACTGGGGAGGGTGGGATCGCACGGCTGCATCCAGGCGGCCTGGGTGCGCTGCAAGTCAGCATAGCACTGAGGGGCAGGACAGGGACACTTTTGCATTACATCCGTGCAGATATTGCTGTCTAAGCATGTGCTAGTTTTATTATTTTGGCTCTGCAACATCCAAGTTGATCATGTCCAGACAATCTTTCATCCTGTTTAGCTCTACAAGGAAGATATGGCTATTTTTCTTTCTTGTTTTTTTTTTTTTTTTTTTTGACCAACTGGGAAAGCATGACTTGGTGGCATGCTGAAGCAGAAGAGAATGATAAGGGAGGGCAACAAAAATACTGGCCAGGTAACATTGCTATGACATTCTGAATTTTTAATGATCTTCAACTTTCACGTTGTCACATCTCATGAGAATAATTTTGTATTTCAAAGTTTCACAGAACAGTCTGAAATTTGGCCTTCACAGGTGCTCAGTTGGATCATTACTGAGAGGTGGAGGGAGCACAGGAAGATCAAATAGTTTAATTATTGAGGCAGGTACGTGACTATACAATGCCAGGTGCGCTGAATTGCTAATCCCAATGTAAGACTACAGCAGTGCAAAACAGTAAATAGCATTAAGAAAGACACAGTAGCAATTCCAGATTTCTGTCAGTTTAGGAGCAATGCCTTTTAAGTCAAAGGTATAGCAGCCTCTTCTTTCATTGGACTGTGATGCTTCTTGGATGTTTTGAAGCTCTAGTCCATTAGCCTAAGGGTCTGCTTTACAGTGCAAGGTCCACCTCGCCCCTGTGTAGACAAATTGTGGACAAATACAATCTTGGGTTAGTAGAAACACCCAAGGACCAGGCACAAATTCTGAACAAAATGTGGAAGCGCTGTTCTTAAACTCTAGTTTGACCTCCTGTATGACATGTCTATGAATTTCATTGCAGCATCTCGTGATTTTTTCTGTCTATAATTATGGACAGCTTTTTAACCTTTCCTTAAAGATCACATGTTATAGAGAATTCAGTTCATCATATTCAATTGCGATGTCCTTCACAGTTTAAAGAAAATGTGTATTCCAAACTTGACATTTGTCCAGTTTTGGTTTCTACCTAGTGGATTTCATGATGCCTTTTACACTAGATACGGCACCTACAGTTAAATATCTCTTTCTCAGAGTCATAATAGTTACTCTACCATCTGGGTATCTGTGAGCTGTGATCATATTACCTCTTAAACTTCTCTGGGATAAATCAGATTGAACTTCTTTAGTCTCAGTCTGATTTCCAGACCACAGGTCATTCTTGTAGCTCTTTTCTGAACCCTTTCCAAATTTGGAATACTCTTTGTAAAGCTTAGATGCCAGAACTGCATGTGGTATATTTCAGCAGCATTCTCACTAGAGCTGTACACTGACTCTTTCAAACTCCCCTGCTTATTTATCTAAGGATCAGAATTGCTCTGGAGAGTCATGTTCAGCTGATTATCTAATGCGACTGTGAAGTTTTTTCAAAGTTAATTATATCTGAATTGCTGCTATATGGTTTAAAGAGTGCCTTTGTTGCAAGATGTATAATTTGCATTTGGTTCTGAAAACGCAAGTAATACAAATGACAAAGCATTAATTCTCATGACAGACTTGTTCCCCACGTTACTTTTATCATCCTATATCTCTTTTGTGTTATCTCAAACTTCTGCCACAGTGGTTTTGTTGTTGTCTACACTATTGGTATAGATGTCATTGACAGGAGTAGCTGGCACCAATAATAGAGCCCTCCTAAACTCCAGATGGAACACCTCTCTGAATGATAGTGATTCTGCTAAAATTACTTTTAGAAATCCATTCATTAGCCAGCTTTTAAGCCATTTAACGCTAATGGATTGTTACGTGGGAGCGAGTTAAACACCTTAAAATATCTAAATATTTTTCCTTTCTGCAGCTACTTCTGTCAGCCAAGCTGGCAATCCTCACCAGGACTGTAATTAAGTCCTCCAAGTTTACAAATGTTGTTATTAACGTCTGCTGTTTAACATCATCTCTAATTGCTAGTGGAATAGTAAGTATCAAGTTAGGCTCTGAACATATCATTGTGCTTCCTTCTGAATCTGAAACAGAAACATTTGTCGAGTACTTCTCCATTTCTCACATTATGATTGATAATTTTGCTTTTCTTTGCTAGTATTGGATCCAACCCATACAATCCTAGACCAACTTTTCCACCTGGAAATGACGCTTCTCTGGAATTTGTTGAGAGAATGTATCTGTTTCAACTATAATGTCAGCAGAAAACCTTCCTAGATCAGTAGGGGAATTGTGGGAAAGGAGAAAATGAGTCCTACTCTAGAGATGCCTGATGTCAACTTCTTCCTCAAATCCTGGTGGGAGACAGTCTGTGTGGGAGCCTGCATGATGGGGCTGAGGGGAGGGGGTGTGCTTATACATTGCTTCACATGATGACTCTAGCACACCAGCTGGATGCGTGTCCTCTGATGGGTTTCCTTTCAGAGCGAAGCCCCCAGAAAAGGTAGCTCCCCCAGAACTGGTTGAGTGCTTCAGCCTTCCTCCCACTCTTGCTTCATGTGTGAGAGTCGATCGATCTGCCAGTGGTCTGGAGGCTTCCCTGGGAAGCGTGTTCCCCGGTTTGAGTCCTGGAGTGGTTCTCAGCTCTGAGAACCACTGATCAGCTCTGATTTGGAGTGGTTCCCTGACCGCCGAGCTACACCGACCATTATGCTTTCTTCCAATAAATACTTAATTGAAATCAGCTTCAAATCAGATGGAGCAAGAACTTGAGTCTGCAGCTCCCTTTTATCTCCAGGGAACTTTCCTAACCACTGGACTGCATACTCTCCCTCTCTTTAGCTCGGTTCATATGTAGTTGTTTACATGGAGTGGAGAGGCTCCAAGATGATGGGGCAGAGGGTAAGAGAGAGTTAATGAAAGGAGTGGAGGAGGAAGAAAACCTGGCTGTCCCTGGCCTTCTAGTGGGGGAGTTCAAGTTGCTATTCCCCTCCTGTCTGTTTGCGCTTGGGAGCTGGGAGCCAGTCTTTCCCCTCCAGAGGGGAATCACGGAGGCACTAACCCATTTTCTGTTTGGCCTCCCCTTCTCTTTCCTCTCTGGGCCTTGCATGTGAAGGTTTTGGAAATACAGTGGTTTTGTTCTGATGTGTAATGAAAACTAATTTGAAAAACTCAAAAAAAAAATCTTTTTTTTCCTTCTGAATTGTGAAACAAAATTCTTGTTTCATGGCCAGCCCTGCATATCACATCTGAGAGGCAGAACCTGCAGCAGAAAGATTGATGGAGTCGAACCTGACAAAACCTGATTGTGCATTCCCTTCCCATTCATCAGCAGGCTTCTCTCCCTTATAGATCAAGATTTTTTGGATTAGCTGCTCTTTCTTAGGTTGAGTACATTCTTTAGTTCGTCCCCTTCAGGCATGCTGTGGAAGCACAGCTCCTATTATCTCAGCTCAATCCACTTCCTCCACCTCCATCTTCCCTGCCTTGTGCCAGTTCACATGCTGAAGGATAGATCAGAATATGCCGGGGAGGGTTGTTTCGTGTAATACAAGCAAATCTGGTCCTTCTGTATCTCCATTTGTGCACCACCAATCTGGTTCAGATGTTGGGAAATCTGCACTTTCTATTTCAAGGTGCTCGTTTTAGGAACGTCTCTGTAGAATTGTTGTAGGGGGCAATGCTGCAGAAGGAGACATAAAACGTAGAAGAGAAACAGCTTGAACAGCTTGAGGGTACCATATCCTTTCCACTGATGGTTGGGTGTTCAGAGCTCATGTGCCAGGCCAGACCTGCGGTGCATATTTGTGTCTTTGACCCACTGGTTTAGGCCAAGTCAGCCCAAAGGTGAGGCACCGGCCTCACAGCACTGACTATGCTGGTAAGTGAGCACCAACATTACAGCATTTTTTACATCGAGGTTGCAACCAATGCAGAAAAGTGGAGAAAGAAACCCTATTGCCAGAAACTTGAAATAACATCTTTTGTGGGTCTCTCAAAGCAACCCAAACCATTCCAGGCAGTGGTTTTGCTGCCTTTTGAGACTTCTCACTGTAGGTTACACTTTCAGGTTTCACACTGCAACCATTAAGGCTGAAAGCCTATTCCTTTCACTCTATATTTTGAAGAATAACACCAAAGGTGTTCAAAGGCATTCCAAGTGCGGAGAGCACTGCACTACCTTGCCTATGACAAAGAATGAAGGTGCTGTACTGGAAAATTTGTCATTATACAGAGATGCTCATCAGCAAATATCTGCAATAGGGGATACATCAGTTCTTTCATTTTAATTTTGATGTTGTCTTTTTTTTCCTTTTTATTCTATCCCCAGTGTCTCTGTAGTATTCCCAAATGCATGCTTCTTGCTTATACCTGTTCTACTAGATTAACTTGTACCAGTCTGAATTGTCAGTACCATGCATATCTTTTGAACACTTCTTTTTAAATGTGTCAAGAAGATATGTTTCTCACAGGAACATTTTTATTTTTTTGGTTGATAAGAGATATAGTAATAAAATTGCTGAGTCAAACTTGGCAAGTTGAGTTCAATGGACTTTTTTGAATCTCCAGTGAAGAAGTTGCGTTCATATGGAAAAACTGTAAGATCACATTTCTTAACTGCAGGGCCATTTTCACTCATTGGAAGACCTGGGTGGAGTTTCCAGTTTGCACGAGATAAAGCTTTCCAGCCACCGAAGTGAGCTCACTGTAACACAGAGACATGGAGCAGGGAGGTCAGCACAGATGACCTAGACAGTCAATCTGGGGGGACTGTTTTCCCTTCGCAGTTACTGCAGGGGAAAGGGCAAATCTGGCATTGCTTTTGAACAAATGCTGGTGTAATGCTCTGGGCACAGTAGGTGGTGTGCACGATCCTTTGTGACAGAGGTGATGTTACTGTGAAATCCGTCTTGTCTGGTTCTGTCTCATAGCCCAAAACATTCAGGACTGGTAGCAGGCATTGTTTGGAGTCACAGCTGTTTTAGCAGTGACCCAGAAGAGTTTCTTTGTGAAAACTGCCCTTATTTTAAATGTTTCCACACACTTTCTCTATAGTGAGTGCATTATGCCACATGAATTGCAGAATGACTGGAAATCAACTCAAACCGAACAACTCGAACCTGGAGCTTGAAGATTTGGTTCCAGGGATTTAACTTGTTCTATTACAGAGGAAGAAGTGAATGAGAAATTCAATTTTGTGCTGAAGGCATCCCATAGCCTGGTTAGTAGAAAGCTTCAGTGCATAAATCAAGGCTTAGCTCAAGCCTCAGGTTAGCTTTGCTATTGAGCTTTAATGCTTATAAATGCATTTTTCAGTTTAAATGATGTCAGCCTCGGTGTTTATGAAACAGTGGAAGCGCTGAGTCGAAAACATTCACATTAATAAGGAAGCACTGGGAACCACTGGGATGGTGCCAGTGTCAACTGGTGTTACTAAGCTAAGAAGTTCTTTGGCACGGCTGAGCTAGGGAAGATCATACCCAATTTATCTCTTGTGGTTAGTCATTTGATTCATGGCTTCTAATTCATGGCTTTGTCTTGGACCAAAAATACCAACTTTCTTATCAACCAGTTAAGAAAAATTGATTTTTTTAGAAAGGTTTGACCATATTTTCATGCTAATCAGAGAAGGTTCACTCATTTATCAGACATATCTTAGAGGCGGCCAGTGCCTTACCGATACATTACTGTACTGCATCTTGCTGGACACACCACCTCTGACTGGTGTGAGTTTAAATACTGAGATTTATTTCTCTGAGGCCCTGCGCAGATCAGTGAAGCATTACAGCTGCTGCGCTGTACAAATCAGTACCTGGTTGAGATCGAGTGCTCACAGTTCTGCCTTTTTCCATATGGTGCTGCTGGGAGAATTTGGGATGCTGGGCTGGGCAAACACAAGTGTTCCTTTGCTTTGATGTTGTCCTCAGGTGCTATACTATGGGAAAGATAAGTCTCCCGTGTGTCTTTGGGATTTCCTCTTCAGAAAAACCTAAGAACATGATAAAAAGAAGTGGTTTCATCAGTGTAGCTTCATATAAAATAAAAACGTTAAACAAAGGAAATCACTGTTGTTCACTTAATTGTTGATGGTGATTAATATGTTCTCTTTCCCTTGGAATGGGAGAAGTCTGTCTCTTAGGGTGGCTAAAAAGCAGCTCCAGTTTCTGGGTGACAGGCAGCTCACTGCCTTTTGTCTCTGTTCCCTTTTGGATGCACCTCCATCATTCCCCACACATGTTTTTCAGCAATCTCGAAGCTTCGTGGTAGGAAGTTATTATTATTGCTATTTCATAATGCAGCTATGATCACACATGACTCTGGGGCAGATGGAAGCTCTCTGAGGTTTTTCTCTTCTGTGTTTTGAAGGTACTGCACTCCCTAACATAACATACTCTGCGTGTCTTAGCCAGAAACACCCAAATGAGAAATGAGGAATATCAGTTTTAGCTACCAAAGCTGACTGAACAACCATATAAAGCAAGTCTCACTGGTCACCACTTGGACACGTCTAAAAAGCCACTTCGACAAAAAGGCACACAAAGGCTCACTAAAACCTTTGCGGTTTTATTCCCTCAGTGGTACATATCATTTGGCTGAAGAAGCTTGAAAACATTGTGGGGTTTGGCCTTATTTATGCTTAATCCATCCTTAGGTCCCTTAACTTTGCCTTCTAGAACAGCCCCACCATTGTACTATTCCCGTTTTATGCTAATGCAATTCCTCTGAAAGTAGTGGCAGGACAAAATCAAGGAGAGTCATTGCTCAGTCCCAGAACAAACATGGTCTTCAGCAAGATGCAAATATGAGTAGGAGGCTCCTCAATATAGCTGGAGTTTGCATCTTTGCTGATTTTTTCCTCTTAGGAAGTCCCCAGGCAAATAAACTGTGCGGCAGATGAGAGAGGAAAGGGTATAATCTTTCATTGTTATGACTTTTAAGCAGAGATTTGTTTAGAAAGGGAGGGAGCCCAGTGTTCTGGGGAGAACAAAAGGGAGGTTTTGGTGAAGTGGTATTTGCCACAATTACAGGGAGAGACTTCTGGGGTTGGATTCAGCTGTTGCGTAGATGGATGCAAGTACAGGCTAACTCTGCTGATTACAGTAGAGTCGTGCCAGATGTGCACCAGCCTATGTGAGCATGCAATTTCATGTACAGCCTTTTGATTCCTGTTTATGGTAAGCTGCTTTTCTCTCCTTTCAGCTTTCTCTCTCTAACATTTATGAGGAACAATTGTCTGCTCCTTGTAATTGGGAGGGCGTTACAAGCCATGAATGCCTTTCTTGCGGTAAACCACTTCCTCTTCATGTCTCTTATGTCCTTGCTTTGTAAGAACAGAATAAGCTCTGTTTGGCATCTGAAAATAGGATAACATCAAGTTTCTGCATCTGTCCCACTGAGCATCTGCAGGGTCTGTTGTGCCAGATGCATTTAACCTGGCCTGGCATCAGAAACATTGTCTCTGTTCCCAGTATGTACTGGGATGTAACTGGATGTCAAATCCCCATATGCTATGCAGACTTGGGCAGGACACTGCAGTTTGCCACAAGTTTGCATTGTCCACTCATATTAAAAATAAAAGCTAGTATTTTGCTTTACGGAACTGATCACATCACTTATAATACAATGGCAGATATCTTTGTCCTAGGCAGCTTTTTATGCTGCCTTTTTCTTTAAGGAATTTCAAATCTCATTATATGTGATTTAGCTATGCAAATCTTACTGAGATAGTCCTGTTTCTGCAGCCAAACCCATTCAAATTGCTCAGTTCAAATGTCCTTCTGCTCCTAGAGGGAATGACATCATACAACCCCTTAAAAAGTCATGCAGACATGGTACCTGAATGCAAGGCATTGACCTCTGCCATGGATTGGTGGTAAGAGGCAGCTCAGCACCTTGTGGGAAAGTCAGTTTCAGGCTGTATGTTGGCTACCCAGATTTCATGGGGCTAAGCCCTAGTTTTTTTGTTGTGAGTACCTGTACATCTGCCAGTGAAGCTGCTGGCTCTACATCAAAAATGTAAGCCTTGTTTTCTTTACCTATCTTCTAAAGACTGTTTAGAAACAGTTATGGACTGCCCGTGTGGTCCATGGATCACAGGACAAAAACTGTGGTGTTAAGCTAATATTTCAGCTCCCCCAAAAAAAGTGACAAGCATTCATCTTCCTGCTTAAGGCTGGTGAAGACTTGCAGACCATTAAAGTGAGATTAAATCATAGAATCATAGAATCATAGAATCATAGAATCGTTAGGGCTGGAAGGGACCTTCAAAGGTCATCTAGTCCAACCCCCCTGCAAGGAACAGGGATATCTCCAACTAGATCAGGTTGCTCGGGGCCTCATCCAACCGGGCCTTGAACGTCTTCAGGGATGGAGCATCCACCACCTCTCTGGGCAACCTGTTCCAGTGTTCTACAACTCTCATGGTAAAAAATTTTTTCCTAATATCCAACCTGAATCTACCTCCCTCTATTTTAAAACCATTACCCCTTGTCCTATCACAACTGGCCCTCCTGAACAGCCTCTCCCCATCTTTCTTGTAGGCCCCCTTGAGGTACTGGAAGACCGCTATAAGGTCACCCCGGAGCCTCCTCTTCTCCAGGCTGAGCAGCCCCAACTCTTTCAGCCTGTCCTCATAGGAAAGGTGCTCCAGCCCTCTTATCATCTTCGTGGCCCTTCTCTGGACCCTCTCCAACTGGTCCATGTCCTTCTTATGTTGGGGACTCCAGAACTGGACGCAATACTCCAAGTGAGGTCTCACGAGGGCAGAGTAGAGGGGGAGAATCACCTCCCTCGACCTGCTGGCCACGCTCCTCTTGATGCAGCCCAGGACGCGGTTGGCCTTCTGGGCCGCAAGAGCACATTGCTGGCTCATATTGAGCTTCTCGTCCACCAGTACTCCCAAGTCCTTCTCCTCAGGGCTGCTCACGATCCATTCTCCACTCAGTCTGTAATTGTGCCTGGGATTGCCACGACCCAGATGTAGGACCTTGCATTTGGCCTGGTTAAACTTCATGAGGTTGGTACGGGCCCACCTCTCCAGCCTGTCGAGGTCTCTCTGGATGGCATCCCTCCCTTCCAGCGTGTCACTCTAAGGCTTTATTTTGGTTCTTGGCAGGATTTACCTCATTTCCCTGATTCGTGGCAGGGTTGTATGAATAAGGAAATAAGACTGACATAAGCAGAAGATCTGTCCCTGGGTCCTTGTGAGTGTTTATTGTGTTGCCCACACTTGAGTTTCTCCCTTCTGGCTCATCCATCTTGATGGCCACCTTAGGCCTGGCAGTGAAGCATCCCCTCTCCTTCATCACGTGGTCCTTGACACCTCTGGGGCTCATCCTCTCTGTCTGAATCCTAGAAGAGCTGAATCACGCTATTGATTCTTGCTCCATAGAGCGTGAGAGAGTGTATTGATTAGTGCTGGGCGCACAGTGAGAGCTATGGGAAGACATGAAAGGACTGCGAGTGTTGGAATGACATCTGCCTGTATGCACCCTTTAACAAGGATATATAGTA
Organism: Tauraco erythrolophus; assembly: GCF_009769465.1. NCBI lineage: Eukaryota > Metazoa > Chordata > Aves > Musophagiformes > Musophagidae > Tauraco > Tauraco erythrolophus. The sequence goes on along the minus strand of NC_141468.1, from coordinate 63,600,821 downwards.
AATTGACGAGTGGTCCTTAAGTGAGTGGGACCCTGCATGAGTCAGCCACAGGTAAAACACAGGTGATTATAACTTACAGGATTTAATGTAGAGTTAGGACTTAATTTAATGGCACATCCTAATTGTTAGTCATGTTGATTTTGCAATGAAGGCAAGGTTTCAGTGATGCTTTAAAAAAGAAAGGTAAATAAAAGCCAAGCGTGAAGTCCAGTGCAGCAAGATTAATTCTACAGAATGGATGCTTGCTTTCTCAGTGCACCAGTTGAAGTCTCTAAAATAAACAGAACAACCGATTTAAAGCAGATGCATGAAACAACAATCAGGTTTCATCTCTGGTTTTAATCTTTTTAAACCACAGCATTTGGTACTCAGAGCTTAAAGGAACTGCAGACTGAATCAGGAGTTTGCTGTAACTTAGCAGCTTGGAGGAAGCAGATTTGTGGCTGTATAACAGGGAGAGATGAAACAGCCCTGTTCAGATAACCAAATTATAATAAAATATACAAGTGTTGGAATCTGGAGACAAAAGAACTTCCGGAGCTCCTGCCTATGAACTGTTATCAGCTACAGCTTGGGAACAATAGAGCTAAGCAGTAAATGGCCAGCTCAAGTGCTGCTCCTCAGGTGATGAAACAGGAAACTCACAGGTTTTGTTGATAATTTCTATCCTGTGTGCCACAAAAATATGAAACGTGGAGTGAATCAATGCTCTGTGAAAGAGAGCTTAAGAATGAGGAGCAGTATTATCCCATTTTTACTTGCCTTGATGACTTTTGGGAGGGACTTCTTCTTAACAAGACAGTAAATACAAAAAAAAAATGCCTCAGGAAAGCCACATGGGTCTGATTTCCCATTTCCCTGCTCACTGTGTCATTGTTTACCTCAGAGGCTTTGCATCACTGTGTGTGACTACCCAGAGCTTCTGATCTCGTGAGGCTGAAGTCATTCTTCAGACAGCAGTGGGCTTTTAAGGACTTGGTGGAGAGGGAGATTATGCTGGTCAGGACAGTTGAGCTAAGACAAAGAAATGTCATTCAGACAGAGGAGCTAATAATGGAAATTTCCTGAGGACCAGTCTCGTGACACGGCTATATGATTGCAGACACGTTTCCAAAGCAGTGGGTGCAGTGAGTGCCTCTTGCCAACGCGGCTCAGACGCGCCGTGCAAAGCAGGGGTGTTTACCGCGTGTGTTTGCACAGGGCTACCAGGACACTCACTGAGAGCAGAGATAACCCAAAACTGTCTCGGGGGAAACTTTCACAAACTTACTGGAATCTCAGCAGGGTCTTTTTTTTTTTTTTTTTCCCTCTTTCGCATAGTTTGAAGGGATAATATAGGTATTTTAACACTGGGGCTTGTGAGCCCCAAAATCTTTAGGATCAAATCACCCTGGGTGCCAGAGTGCATCGCAGAAGGACTATGGCACCCACTGTTGGGTATGCAGGCGACCGCCACTCCGTGCCAGTGAGAGCACCATGGCAGAGATAAGACCCAAGAACAAGCTGTGCCCGTCGCTAGCACCCTCAGCCACTGTGCCCATATGGGCTTGGAAAGGCAGGTTATTTTACCTATCTCTCCCATGCTTCGTGTCCCTGAAGCAAAGCCTCCCGCAGGCAGGGGGAGATTAGAAAGAGAGAGACAGTGTTGTGGGTGCAGCAGCTGGGGAAGGGTGCAGCGCAGGGGAACGTGCCAAAGGATATGGTAAGGAGTGGAGTGGTGTGCATTAGGGTAGAGTCCAATCCATTGCTTAGCAAATGTGTTTTCGCTCATTTTACTGTTTTCCTTATGTTTCTGTTTCTCTCTTTGCCCCTTTGTGAGTGATTTATCTTCAAGTGATTTATTGTTAAGAGCCTCTATAAGTAGACATTAAGTAGCATTAAAAATCTGAAGGCCTCTATGACGTGATGCCTGATGAACCACCACTAGCCTGTAGTAAAGACATCTCCCTTGTCATGTTCATTGAAGGCTTATATCCTGATCCAAACTATGGTCTACTGATGTTTTTTCCTCCCTGGATTTACAGCTCCGGACTGTGAGATCACAGGACAGCCTGATATTTCTTATCATTTCCAAATGTGGAGAGTGACTCCCTCCTCTTTTTGCAACTCACATACGTGTAATTCATTTGTGTTCACAGCCTTCTATTCTGATCTCCAGCCCTCTTTAAAACAACTGTCCTCCTCCCCCTTCTCTACTGCTTACATGTAGTTTCAGCATGCTTTGCTCTATTTCTGTATAAAATCACTCACAAAACAGCACCAGAAATTATGAAACCACTTAAGCCTTCAGACAATAAAAAATCTGAAACTGTTTATATTCACAAATGGTACCTATTTAAACAATTTTTGCAACTATTGCTTCCTCTGGTAGCAAGTTCAATTAAAAAAAAAAAAATTAATTCCAAAAGCATAAATATGACAGCACATATTTACAGAAGAATTGGATTGTTTTTACGAAAAGAGCATTTTCTCCACAGCCTTCCAAATGGGATCTAAACAACCGGTCTTACAAAAGATTAAAACACGATCTATCAGTCCAGCACAGAAAGAATATAACTCCAAGCATTCTTGTAATAACAAAACATTACTGACAAACAGAGCGGAGATTGCAGTGCCATTTTTCTACCCTGTATTTCTGCTCTAGCTCATTAAACACTTTCTGCAACACAGATAGATTTAGCGTTACATGACATAGGTGAATAAATTCTGCATAACATTTTTTTAAAATTAATGAATTAAGAAAATACCTGCACTTTGCTTGTAGAAAAGGAACTTAGCCCCTAAAAGGCATTGAAGAAAGGTGGAAGTGTGGGATGATGGATAAGTTTTCCAATCCAGAACTCGCATGCTGCAACCCTGTCCCTGTACTCTCCCTTTGAAACAGGAGAAAATACTTCAGGGCAAAGCAGGGGACAAACAGCCGTGTGGATGTTTGCATATTTTGATGGACATGATGACAGCCTTGGCAAGGGATAGGAGCTTTACCCTGAGTCCTGCTGAGAAATACCAGTCCTGACTACAGTCTTGCTGCGTGAACTCATTTATGCTCTTCTTTAGAAACAGTTAATGCAACCAGGGATAAGTCTATCTTGCCGATTCAGTAAGATAGGAAGGAGAGTAAAAGTCACCACAACTTCCAAACCAATGAGCACTTTGTACCTTTCCATAGCTGCAGCAGGCTACTGGGTTTCTCCCGGCTTCCTAAAAGAGATCTGGCTGGCGTGGTGGGTGCCTCCCTACATCCTTGACGAAAGATGTGGAGACCACAGCCCAAAGGATCCTGGGTGGGGGAGAGCCAGTCCTTGCCTGGTGGAGAAAAGTGAGGCAGTTGGCACAAGTAGTGATGATTGTGCAGCCTAGGCTTGCAGGTTTGAAGAGAAGTGTGGGACCTCTCCTTGGTGGGGCTGAGTCCTCAGTCTAGGTGTTTGGGGACCTGGGACTTTGGGCAGTGTAGCGCATGCTCACCACCTACCTACAGCCAAAAAGAGTTATACATCCTTATGTTCTGAAACTGGTGGGACAAGTCTGAGACCGGGGCAGCTTCAGAATAGACACGGCGCTCCTAGGATGGGCTCTCCTGCACTCCATCGGATGGATGGTTTTGCTGCAGCCTAATTTGCAGTTGATGCTTTCCAATATACTCAGCCTAAGTTTATGATGTAGAGAAAGATTTATTAAAGGAATGATACACAAATAAAGGGGAGCTGAATCAAGCTGTGGGATTTTTTCCCTAAAGTGATAATTTATCAGCATTTAACATAATGTGTTTTTATTTACTTCCCTTAGGTATGTATTTCTATACCTTTTGAATATTTGGAGAGGTTTTGAACTTCCTCTGATCAATGCTCTACAACTTCTACAGAGGCTAGCAACTGGCATAAACATTCTTTAGAAAGATAAACCTCACTTTCCAAGCCTTTCAGCAACTCAATTAATTTTAATTCCAATTGAACTCTATTCCAATGTTTAGTTTTCAAAACTAGTCTAACTAGAACTTATGGATGGATTCCCTGTCAGTATTTCAGTATTAAACTCAGTTTGCTGCTTGCTTTCCTTCTCTGGGAACTGAAGTATCAACTAGTAAGTATAATGATAAAAATATAGAAGAGACGTTTTATTTAGGCGGCTTTATCATCATACAACTGTGAGTGTGATGATAAACGGAAGTTGTTCAACAGAAATTAAAGCGCCCTTTTATCCCTGATGATTTTGACCACTTGCAAAGTCTTTAGGTACCCATAAAATGTGGGCTTGTCATTAACCTGATATGCCTTTGACAGGGAGAGGAGTGTCTTCACTGTAAAGGCATTTGACCGTCTTATACTCGGGGCCGATCCTCGTTGTACCACATGACATCATTCCAAATGTTTTAGTGGTTACCAACTGTTTTGCCGGACAGTAAAAGAAGCTGATCAAAGCTCAGCTCAAGAGATATGTTGATGATATATTTTTTTGAAGTCCTTCCCCCTAACCAAGCCTCACATTCTCCTCCAGAATCAACACAGGCATGTGCTCCACAGGTCTGCAAAAGGAAAACACTTTTTTTTTTTTTTTTTTTTTTTGCAGGCAACCAGCTTGCTCTGAATATATCTTTGTCCTAAGCACTAGAAGAACAAAGTGCTAAATATTGCATCACGACACACAGTTTCTGCTGGAGGAGGCTGCACAGAGGGAATGGAGGGCCTTGGCATTCTGCGCATTCCTTGTTTGCAGTCAGGTCAGCTTAAAAAGATGAAGCGCAATCTGCTGCTTGCTATCCGTCATGAGAAATGAAGCCTGATAATTTTGGAGTAATGTTTAGCTTGTCATTCTTGGGCCATTACACTGAGTTAGTAGTGCTAGGAGAAGGGATTTATTTCCTCTCTCTCTCTCCGACTGTAATAAGTCTCAGATTAATGATGCTGCAGGCTTCAAAGTCTGTTTTGTTCATAGCTGCTGGCTGAGGAACAGGCAAAAACAAAGATCAGATTTGCAATGAACTGGGCATTAAATCTCTTCAAAAAGTGTCTTTTGGCACCACAGTGAAGAGCTATTAACAACATTCCTGGATGACTGTAGAAAAATAACAAGTTTTTATGATGGCTATAACATCTTGTATTAGCTACCTGACAAATAGGTGTTTTCAGTTTATTTAGGGCCCAGTTCTTTACGCTGAGGCCTTTTTCCATTGCTGCTTCATAGGAACGTAAAAGGGAATTAGGCCTCAGTTTAAGTGAGAATCAGGATTTCAGGATGCAGCCACCAGAACAATCTCGGCACAGGGCAGTGTGGATCAACCATGCCTAGAAATGAACGGAAACCAGCAGCTCCAACATTCCATTATGTTTGCAACTACAGTACATTAAAAAAAATCCCAGAAAGTGAAAAACTCTAAAGAAAAGAATAATAGCTAATATTGAGCATGCCAGCAACAAGCCTGACTTGACTCAGAGTAACAAATATTTCTTAGGTGTGAACATCTGAAGCGTATGAGCTAACTGCTGTGTTAAGTTCACCACTTGCTTATGGCTGATCTTCTTAGAAGAGGACTGCTGGCTGCATTTCCCAGGTGAGTTAGGCAGAATTTTAAAAATCATCTTAGAGGCTTCATTTGCAAACTTGCATGAGTTCTTTTAATTTTTGACACATCATTCCTTGTGTCTAACTATAGGGAAGTGTGCTGCAATGTCAAAGACCTGCTCAAAATTTTTCTGTGACTCATACAGGGTGCTGTTCAGGTTACTATTCATTGCAAGTGCCTGCTACATACAGAAACAGGAGCGAGAACTGCTTAAACCAATGCAAAATTTTGAACTTTGCAGAACACCAGCTGATGTGTTAGGTGTTGACTACGGGAGGCATCCCCCCTACTAATAGACTAATAGGGCAGTGAACACCTGTGGTAGGTACACTGTTGGTAGTTGTCTGACTAGACAGATATTGAGAGCAAGCAAAAGAAATGTGGAGGGAATGGGCTGCCTCAGAAATTAGAGCTTTCCTTTTTCTTTATGAAGCACCCAGAGAGTTCAAAGCCCGCAAGGAGAAGAAAGGAAGAAGAGGGAGCAATATCATGCTCCCCCCCTTTATTTTTTATATTAAATCCTGAAGGGTGCTATCCAGGTAGGGTTACCACTAACAACCTTTCATTAGAGGGAGAAGAGTGAAGCAATTTATTGCAAAGAGCAAGCTCATGCACATGTGGTCCAAGGAGCCAATTTTTTTTTTTAGAAGAGGACACATAGCAGATCAGGGTAGTCACAAGAATTAGGACACAGTTCAGAGGAGAAGTTTTGGCATTGCCCATAGCTGAGTGACAACACAGCCAGTTGGAAGAGCACAGGAAGGTCACGGAGTGGTCAGTTTTCTCAAGAGTGACATCCCAGAAGCACAGACCCAGGCAGGACATACTGACTGCACCCTTAAAAGGTCTCTGCTGCAAGAATTCTTAGTGGGAGGTAAGAAAATTCTTGCCTCGTCTTACTGGAAGAAGTGGGAAACAGGGACGTTTGTGGGAGTAAAACCTTGATCTGACCGTTCTCTAACGTCACTTGTGGGTGTCCAGTCTAATCCTTCTCTCTGGCAATGCTGTTGTCCATCTGTGTTTATCTCTACTCTCAGTGTCCCACCGGCTTTTAAATTTGTGAATGTGCTCCAGATTTGGTGATGAATTTGTACTTCATGATATTTATATCTCCGCTCTTCCCTGATTGTTGCACAAGATTTCATGCTGGAATTTCTAACCCCAGGTTTTTAAAGAGGTCTCATTGATTCAGCAGGGAAAATGAGCATCTTCTTCCTAAAAAAATTAAGAGAAGAATAAAGCCAAAGAGGAGACAGTTAACTTTTAACTGTGTCCTAGGGAAGTTGAACCTCAGCAGATTGTGAGATCTGTGAAGTATGGTGGAATGAAAAAATGTCCCCTAGAAAATAAGTCGTTGCAGTTGGCAGAAGAAGTGAGGAACAAAACCCAAAGGAACATGATCCTGAGTGGAGGAAAGCAAAGCTTTGGCCCATGCCTAGCAAACAAACCCACTGCAGTTAGTCTGTTGATTGTACAGTAGGTAGCAGAAGAGAGGAGAAAATGAATTGAGACTGTTTTGCAGAGGAGGTATGTCACGTGTGCAAGGACAATCTCTTCTCTGACCCCAGCTGCCCTTGGGACAAGCAGTCCCAAGCAATCTGTGCTTCTGCCAGCTGTGACTGCCCCATGGCCCTTGGCACCTTCCCCAGAGATACAGGTTTAGTGGGGCTGTCCAAAAGGACTGTGTCTCTCTTCTCTTTGCAGCTGCCACTGCACCTTCTGTGCTTCTGATCCTTCAGCAGTGTTCTGCATCCCTGCAGTAGCAGCTCCACGTCCTTCCCACCACCACCCACCCCATGACTGCCTTCCCGCTCTCCTCCTTGGCCAGTCAGGGGCATGAACTTTCCCTCCCACAAGACCAGAAGGATCGTGGTGAGATATTGAACAGAAGAGTTTGCCCCAGCATTCTTACTGAGCATACGGTCAGCAGGGACTTCTTAAACACTATGCCAAGAAGTCCAAATATACTGGGAACAGGATGAGGAAAGGTTGACTTTGCCTGTATTAGGAGGTAATGTGGCCCAGGAGCAGCAGATCTGCAGCATGAGACCCTCAGTGCCAAGGACCTGACAGGTCTCACTGCGGATTAGCTAGTTTGCCCTTGTGATGGCTGAAGTGCACTAAGTCCTCTAGAAGCGCATGCATAATTCAAAAGCAGATTAAACATAATGAATGATGATCTTTCTATGCCTGCAAAAATGCAATTACTGCTTTAGGTGTTTAGTATAATGGTTTTACTAGACCAAAAATATACACCTACTGAAGCTGCCTATAATATATCCTACTAGCTCTCCAAAACCTTATTTTTGGCTTTGCTTTTATATTATTAATTTCTTGCACTGAAGATAGATTTAAGAGATCAAACCATGACTAACAGTTACAAGCTTCCAACTGAGTATTTTTATTCTTAGCTAGTCACAGATCTCTATTTTTAGACAGCTGGAACAGTGGCAGGGTTATTAACATCAGTACTTTCTGGTGTTTGTGATACATTTTCGGAATCTTACCCAAGAGGAAGTATTTCCAAACATTTCACTTAATCTATTCAAAACATTTAGCGAGGTTGATCTTTTATTTTTAACTTTTATTACATTTTAGGTTATCAAGGCCAGAAAGACCACAAGCAACTTTGATTTTTTTGTTACAGTTAAATATTACAGAAATCAGACTGATAAACAGAAACAGTTAGGGGATGCAGAATTGAGCAGGTTGCACAACAGTTGGCATCCCTAAATGGACTGAGTAAACTCATCTACTAGTGAAATTAATAAAGTTTAGAGTTAGCTATCAGTACTTCTGAGGATCAGACCTTGTACCTCTCTGCTGTAATTTCCTTGCAGTTAATTGCACAGTAGGTTTAATGTACTTTACATCCTTGGAGCATTATAGGAATTGATCTGGCACTCAAAACACCTGAATGCTTTTCTGGGAACAGTGGGCAACCAGGAGTAAAACAAGCAGCTGCACATGGCATCAACTTTGCTACACAAGACTGCCAAGTGATTGCTCACCTTTGTGCAGTACATGGTGTTTTACAGACAGTGAGCATTCTGCAAGAAATAATTTTTTGTTGTCCCTATAAAGTCAGAAAGACAAAAATGGCTATGTAAGTGAGAATTAAAGACATTGAATCAGTACATCCAGAAGTACCAAGAATTCAGATCTCTGTCTTTAAACATATGATTTACTTGGATCTAATTCTTAGATCCATCTGGATCAGACTGTCTTTCCTTTGTAAAGCTCCACATGAATTTAAACTTTGGTATAATCATACCATTTTTTGAACATTTGAGGGTCTGACCCAATAAATAAAGAAGTCAGTTGAAAACTCCCATTGAATCCTAAGAAATCTTGAACAGATGGTTAGATTTGCAATGGGAAAAGGATGACTAATTGACATACATGTCAGGTAATCTGCTACTTACTAGAAAAATAACATAATTAAAGGAGGAAAAGGCGTGGGAGAGCACAAGTGTGAACATGTGGACATGAGTCTGCACTTGATATCAGAGTGTTTGTAGCTTGCCTGTCATTTTTCATATGATTTCTTAAGCAGAATAATTATACTTAGTGAACTAGGTACAATGAAAATATGATGCAAAACACAGCAAGCAAATACTTCAGCTTAAGTTAAAAAGTGCTTTTGCTTGATCTCTTGTCTTGCTCTCAGTATGGCAAGGTGTTTGAGGAGGCAGCTGTCAATAGCAAAATCTTTTCTGATAAAAAGTTTTTCCTCTGACCACTGTGTACTCCGATGCCACTAAAATTCCATCTCACTCACTTTTGGCTATAAGAATTTAATAGCTATTTTTTTCGTCCCCGTAGATATTTTTTAGTGCTGGAACCTCTGCAGTGCACTGATTTCAGCTACGAAGACACAATGTGATTGTCCTGCACACTTTTCTGTGGCTTGTTGCAGGTGCACAGCATTTCTCCAGTAATTTGTAAGTAGGCATATTTATTACAAAGCAAGATAAGTTATTCAGGGAATTCCAGTAAAAACATTAGTGGCTAAGTCAAAGCCACTTGAAAAGATACAGGAATATGAGTAGGTGGCTTTTCTGCAACTGTGACTTCATGAACAATTTTGACACAACCGGTGCCATGTGGCAACATTTACTACAGGCAGAAGGTACTAGAGGCACTAGAGGCATCTTACTATTTCAATAAGACAAACTCAGCATTCCTTTCTGAAGAGTCTCCTTCACACCTCACTGAGCTGGTGGGTTATTTCTGGTCAAACACCTTGCACTGACTCCCCACACTGTTACTTCCATTTAAATGTGCAGCCAGCACTTTGCATTAACTGCATTTCTGCAAAGTGCTGTACTGACAACGGCAGAAGTAAAAAGCCCAGAAAACTTGAGAAGGACCCAGGCTGTTGAAGAGTAGGGGTTAATGTTAAAATCGTTTTCTGTGCCTGTCATTCCTTCATGCTTTAAGGGAAATATGAATACTAGCAGTAAAATGGGAGGAATCGGCAACAACACATAGGTGCGTGCCAGCAGCGTGGGTAATTGTCGTCTACAGATGCTTAAAATACCTCAGGAGACAGTGCAGAAAACAATGCAGAGGGCTCACTGCTAATCTGGACTGTGACTTCTTCACAGTTCACTGGCACTGAAAGGAGCAGCACAAATGCTGAGGAAAACGTTGTCCACTAGAATCACAGCTTCTGTTTTACAGCCCTGGCTTTCTGGGTTGCAAAACAGGCACAAAAATCCTACCAGCAATTCAAATCATTTAGAGGTCATTACAACATCCTTACCAAAAATAATATGGGCTGGTCTGCTTGGAATTTAGTTTAGTGAAACAGAGTCTTAACTCCAAAAGCACAGATTTTTAAGTTGTTTCACAGCTCTTTTATCAGGCAGGTCCACCCTGCAAAGCAGGGCACAGAGCCCTGGGCAACCTCTGAACAGGCTGATGTATCTCCACGGCATAATGTGAGGACATACAAAGGTACTGGCTTATGTCCCAGCTGCAATACAGATGGCTTTATGTTGGGCTGCACCCTTTTTTGAACCAAGGCCAGTTAGTAATTATATAGCATCAAGCTCTGGAAATAGGTAGCTCAGGGCTCTTTGCCTCAATACTCCCCTGCTAGGTGTAGACATGCCTAAAATCACAGCGCTGTGCTGAAGAGGTGCTGACTCCTGTGTTGTTTTTTAAAGTTACTTTTGAAATCATGATGGGAGGGGGTGTGTGTGGATCCTTCAGTTTATTTAGTTTTCCATTGAAATTTATTGCTTGAGGTCCTTCAGCTCATCACACGTCCTTGTCCAACACATGAGTCATCAAGGCTTCCTGTCTACAAAGCAGACAGAGCCGTTCTGGTTTAAAGGCGACCTGATGCGGCAGGTAGGCACATAGGCAGGTTGGCCATTGAAATAGCAGCTTCGAGAAGGAGTAAGGCCACCCAGGCAGGAAAGGAGGAAGAAGACACGTTGAGCCACATTCCCTCTTTTAGGTTAGAGAAGGAACCAGCTCATTTCGTTACAAACCACCTTTATATAATGATGACACCATTTTGACTTTGGCTTTGGGCCTCCGCACTCTTTCCTTCCTTGTCTTTCTTTCCCCATTTTTATTTTTTTCCAATTTCCCCTCACCAGCTGCACTCCCACTCCAAGAAGGAGGTCTGGCAGCTGTCTGAGAGGATCTGTGCTCATTCCCAGTGCTGCGATAAGCTGTGCGGCAGGGCTAGGGAGGGTCCCAGGTCAGCCTCCGAAGGCTGGGCTGCCAGCTCAGTTGTTGACATCTATTCCTTTTCCAAAGTAATGGCTGTGGGAGTGGACTTTGGTTGTCAAGTCCCCTGTTACCGTTCGCAGTTTTGCACAGTATTCCTACACTTACCAGCTGAGGAATCTGTTTTAAGTGCACACACACACGTAGGTCCTACATGGCCTTTTCTACCGTGAACTTTTGGTCCAAAAGAATAAAATGTGTAAAATTGCACTCAGCTTTTTACTAGTGGAGCTGAAATAAATACTTATTGTGTAACTTACTTAAAGATGCTGTATTTTCAGCCATTGTATTTTGCTTTCATTGGTAAAATAGTAAAATTATCTTGATTCTAATGTCACAGTTACCGCTGACACAACACTGGTTTTGCTTCACTGATTTTAATGATTTACTCCCATGCCAATTTTTTGGGGATTCTCTTCAGTCAACAGATTTTTGACACTGAATTTCTGGATAGTTCTTCACTAGCTGCTTTTGAAATTCCTGTTTCTATTGAAGCTATTTGAATGGGAGTTTTCTCCTTCCCAGCCAGTCTTCTCCCTTAGATCAGTGATGCCAGGAACTCCTAATCCCGTGTCTCTGACATCATGGTCCATTGCCATGACAATGTCTGAGACCCATGCAGTCAAGAGCCCGGGTTTTTTTTTCTGCAGAAATTATATAGGGTGAAATCAGAGGAAGCACTAACCTTCATATGAAATGCACACATACAAATGTATGCAAAAAAAAAAGAACCGGGGAAGAATGCAGAAGCTGGAAACTCAGAAGTTGTTTGGGTGTTGTGTTTAAGGTGAGGGCTTGAAGCAGAGGGAAATTCTTCTTGTGTGTTTCCTGAATTCCTGTCTCTTGATTATTTGTGCTGGACCTGGGTAGCATGACTTCATCAAGTCAGCATACTGCCAGTGCCTTCTCTTCATGGATATTAAGTTGGTGATTGATTTGGTTTGAGGTTGTTGCTGTTCATGACATTTCCATGCTTTTCCCAAATTTGGAGAGTTGAAAGAGGCAACTTTCAGGGCTCAGATTTATCCATACCCTTTCTTTTCTCCCTTAGAAGTTCTGCAGCTTTAATTTTCTGGCAAACAGAAGAAACACCTAGCACCTGGAATGATTCATTCAAATTTTATTGCACTTTACCTTTCTGTCAGCAACAATGAGGTTCCCACTGAATTGAAAACATGCAATAATGTACTGTGATTTTTCAGATAATGTCTTTCTTCCTGTACTTAGTCGTCCATCTCTGAAGATCTCTACCTGTCATCTAAGGAAAAGTGCTTGTGCTGAAACCTGCGCTGTTAGAATGGAATTTCCTTTGTTAAACTGCACTGACTTAATTGACTATGCATAAATGAAACCTATTGCACGTTAGTCACATCTCATCCATAGTTAATTTACAGAAAGAAAGAAAGGAAAGTCTTTAGTCATATGTCATTGAGACATGTATTATGATGGTGGAGTTCATCATATATTACAATTTCATGGTTTACAATACAAGTGAATGTGCAATCTTTGAAGAAATTTTACATTATTGTCACACTGGTGAAGAAGTCTTTGCCTGTGGGAAGCCATGGAAAAGGGCAAGAATACACACTCTTACTTTTAACTCTTTTATCATGACCAATGGGTTCTCATTTAGCACTGTTATTCAGGCTGAAACTCCTGAAAACGAGGGATTGGAGTATATGGCCTGATGTAAGCAAGTTGCATAAAATATGCCTTCTCGTTTAATGAGAAGCTAACCTGCAAAATCTGCTTTCATTTCATAGGGCAGGCTACTCTGCTGTATGGATTAAACGCACAACTTCCTTGATGTCAAAATTTTGTTTAATCTGGGGAATGACTCTCTGTCTTGCCAGTTTATGACACTGTTTCCCTCTGGGCATCTCTTTTGGCTTATCTGTTACTGCCAAGATATGTGAATTGAATCATCTGGTAGTACTTGAGCTGCACATCTCACCCCAATAAATGGCCGATGGTCAAGCTGACTCAGCTGCTGCTGTATGTTATACCCCTAAGCTTGTTACATTTACTTAATTAATTCATTCCTGCTTTCAGACGTTGGAAGCTGATAAGGGAAGGTTGCCCTTAGCTCAGTTCCTATTTCTTAACTCAAACATTTGATTAAATGTAATAATAAAATTACATTAGTCCTTTGAACTCATATCTACCCATGATTCAATGGATTAGAAGATATTAATCCAATCTCTTAAGGAGGTTTTTGAAGTTTTGAGAGTATCTTTCTTCTCAGGGGCACACTTTGTTGTGTTAGCCCCCTTTCTTTGTCATTCTCTGAAAGTCACCTATAGCTTTGCAAGGCTTGAGGGAACCGCTGCAGCCACCTCGTCTGCCCACTGCCTGCCTCGGGCCCTCCAGCTGACCTTGCCCATGAGTTCCCACGCTGGAGGGGCTCATTCTGCCTTTTTTCTTAATGAGCCCTCCAACAAAGCCCCTGCAAAATAGATGTGCTGTGGAAGACAAGTACAGCATATGTTTCTTCCTCAGGTCGTCTTTCACTTCAGCGGACTGACAACCATCAATAAGCCCTGTATCTCCATCCAGTTCATGGATGCCATGAAGGCTGTATTTTGTTGGCTAAGCACAAAAGGTTGAATATCCCTAAATTCCTCAGATGCCTGATGAATTACCACAGACAATTAACAAAAGAGAAACCTTTCCCTCCTCCCACCAAAAGTCACTTCAAAACCTGCACCTGGTCGTAATCTTTTCTACTTGAACTAATTGCTATTTGCAGTGGCATATGGAACAAGGCTCCTTTGGCTAATAGTGGTACTTCAAACTACAAAGACATTTCATAATATTGCTTGTTCCTTTTGGAGACTGCATATACTTTACAATGATTTTTCCTTTGGAGGAACTGTGGTTCTCAAAAATGTTAAACAAAAAAGAACAAAAAGCAAGGGACTCTGAGAAAGCACTGGAATTTTCATATTTAAGGCTTCCTGAAAGAAGGATCAGAAAACGTCAGATTTTGCTCATCTTCTTGAATAATTCACATATACTTCCACAAAAATCTTAAGGCGTTTCTAGTCTATGTGGGCACTGGATAAAAGTGGAAGCTTTATTTATTTTTAAGTAGACTTGTCAAATTGAATTTCCTTTCAATACACAGGGTACATGATGTGGTTAATATTTTAGGAATAAGCTTTTAGAAGATAGTTAATGGCAGTTAAGGCCACGAGGCATCAGTATGATCAGCTGCTCAGAAGTCTGGTGTAGCATAAGCTACGAGTCCAGAAAATTCTGCAAAAAAGTAAAATAATTCTTTCCAAATCCATTTGTACAGGTTTATATTTTAGGGAAGCATTCAATCTTAACATGAAGATGCCAGGTAACAATGAATTTATCATTATAATACCCTACAAAGTACAATTTGTGGCTGTTGTAAAATAGAAACTGTCAGGCTCTCCTTACCCTAAGATCAACTTACTTTTTTAGAGGAGCAGATTTCTCTCCTTTTTCATCAACAGGGTGTTTGGTCCCACACTTCTCATCTCCTGGATAGAGGCTCTATTCTGCCTTTGAGCTGGAGGCATCACAACATCTTTTGTGCAGACGTGCCAACCATATCCTGGGCTGCATCAAAAGAAGCGTGGTCAGAAGGTCGAAGGAGGTGATTCTGCCCCTCTACTCTGCTCTCGTAAGATCCCACCTGGAATACTGCATTCAGCTCGGGAGTCCCCAACACAAGAAGGAAATGGAGCTGCTGGAGCGAGTCCAGAGGAGGGCCATGAAGATGATCTGAGGGCTGGAACACCTCTGCTATGAAGACAGGCTGAGAGAGTTGGGGCTGTTCAGCCTGGAGAAGAGAAGGCTCCGGGGTGATCTTATTGCAGCCTTCCAGTGCTTAAAGGGGGCCTACAGGAAAGCTGGAGAGGGACTTTTTACAAGGGCATGTAGTGACAGGACAAGGGGCAATGGCTTTAAACTGAAAGAGGGTAGACTTAGGTTACATATAAGGAAAAAACTCTTCAGTCTGAGGGTGGTGAGGCACTGGAACAGTTTGCCTAGAGAAGTTGTGGATGCCCCATCCCTGGAAGTGTTCAAGACCAGGTTGGATGAGGCTTTGAGCAACCTGGTGTAGTGGAGAGTGTTCCTGCCCATGGCAGGGGGGTTGGAACTAGATGATGTTTGAGGTCCCTTCCAACCTAACCATTCTATGATTCTACGCCAGTATGGAACATAAAAGTTTCACTTTGTGTAGAGCAATTCAGGTTTTAATGGAGCAGGGGCAATCTCTCCTCCTCTCTCATGTGGTTTTGGTGTTTTTTCAGGAACTGGTTTGGGTGCGGGAGTGGAAACCCCACCTCTCTCCATCCATTTGAGCTACAAAACTAAGGGGATATGGAGCCATTCTCTCCTCCTGTGCCTAACCAGTGCTGAAAGAGTTAAGTAAAGTAAGACAGGTCCAAGGGGAGGGGATGGCAGAGCCTCACATAAAATGATTTCGTGATGGGAGTGTTCACGAAGGGAGGTGGGTAACTTGCACACAAATGTCCCCAGGCAGATGTTGGAACTGTACCGTTTCCTAGATGAACAGAGATTAGTCATCTGCTGGGCTCATGGCTAAAAATCAAGCAGGCCTTTCACCTACCTTTTGAAAGACATAAAACCATCTTTGGTTTGTGCAATCAAAGAATTACGGCTCTGACTCCAGTGGAAGAGTCAAGGTCATGAATTGCTAGCAGAGATGGGCACTTCCCTGCGATTCACTTAGGAGTTGGGCAAACACAGGCAGTGAGACTTGCTTGTCAGGTCTTTGTTCCTTACAGGCAAGTGAGGTTAACACCATATTACCACTGTTTCTATAAATCCCTCTATAGGAGTATAAGTATGGGGGCATCTGTTGGAGTCAGTGATGACAGTTTCTTCAGTGCAAAGCTGTTTACCTTTTCCATGTATGTGTCTATCTGCCCCAATGAGAAAATATAAATTTGTGAGAAGCAACCACACTTACATTGATCAAATGAATTGCCAGTGACCAGAGTGTGAGAGCTTGCTTTGTTTCAGCCAGACTGCTGGGCCATCTGGGCTTACAGCAAGGGCAGGTACACATGCCCACCCCTGAGAATCCTTCTCGCACAGATGCCGGTGGCAATGTCAGCAGGGCAGTACAGATGTTGGTGCGTCCAGGGGTGTCCCAGGGGTTCCCAGGAGGTTTGCACGGCTTAGGGTAAAGCTTACACTGTTAGATGTAGTTGACTGAGTGAGGTAGGTTTAAGCTAGCATGAGCATGCACTCTGATTGCAGGAGGGACGTGCTTTTGGTGCCTAACTCTTCTTTGTGCCCTGGATAGGTAACCTGCATATTCCCCTGACTGTGCACTGGCATTTGTGCTAGTGGCACCAAACCCTGCTGAGTAACACATTCTGCCACTGGCTCACCCAAGAGTGGCAGTGGGATGAAGAAACACAACAAACCCTGCCATAACCCTTTTTTTCTGGGTTATGTGATCTAAAAAACCCCCTTCATCTCAAATTTCTCTGAACAAACAAGTACACAACCAAATCCTGATCTTCATCCTGAGTGCATGCCTCTCCCATATGGAGCACTGGACACCCATCTCATGGCAGCCCACCAGATTGTCTTCTTCTCTTTACTGAGCTCTATATCTCTTATCTAGCCAACTCTCTAAGGCCTTTTTATACTGAGATAAGAAGGGAGAAAAGGGCAGAAAGTTTATCCCTCCAGCTTTGCCCTGGATTCCCTCACAGGCAGGATGTCTATCCCATCCCCACGATAGAACAATCTGAGTTTAAAAGGCTGAAGTATCCCTTGCTGAGTGGCTAGAGTCAAGGCAGACATTACATACAGCACAGAGATTATCTTGATGCTTCCTATCAGCTAATATGCCTTTTTGATGTAAAACAGATTAGTCTGATTTCATTTCCCACCTTCATTACAAAGGCTGTCTAACTAGGAGAACAGTACTCCTGCATGGCGTCTAAAATCCTTGCTGTAGTAATTACATGCAGCAGTGACTGGATTGAATTTGCTGTTCCTATGATTCACCTGTAACAATGATCCTTGCCAGTATTTCTTTTTTCAGTAGACAGAGCATTTGAAGCATTACCTAGTACATTTGACCCACAGAAAAAGCATACTTGTCATCATTAAGGTACTATCAAAAGGAGAGAGCTGTTGGTATAAAGATTATAGATATATCTGTGTGTGTTAGAGCTTAAAATAAAAAAGCTCACAGAATTCCTCATTTGTTCCATCCCTAGCCATGCAAGGCACTAAACAAAACCGTATCTTGTGGAAATTGCTCTGCACATGCAAAAAGGAAAGATAATTTTGGAAGCTTTGGCACACAGCTCAGTTCAGTGCCATTGACTGAAAGGGAATGGAATATATTTAGTGGGGCTAAAGAAGAAGTGGCAGAAGAGCTCTGGAAAGCTCTCAGTCCACAAACAGATGGGGAATTAACATGTTGTAGGTGTGGGGGATTTTTAATAGACTTTTAAAATCTCATATGAGTATTCCTTATCGGGTGCCGGTTTTGTTCAATGCCCGATGGATCAAAAGGAAAGGTTATTACTGATTTCACTGGACCTTTAATGTGACGTATAACCATCAGATATCTTTGATGGCTTCCTTCTCTGCCTACAAACTATAGTTAATTGCAGCTTCTTTTGCTTTCTTTAGGGTTCACGGTTTGTAAATATAAATATGGTGATTGAAACAGATTTGTATATAAGGGTGTGTCAAAAGTTGACAGAAAAAAAAGGCCCAAAAGTTGACAAAAAAAAAAAAAAAAGGGTTCACTGTGAATCTTATTACAAACCTGTTTTCTGTGTGATTCATGCATTCTGTGGCAGCTGTGGAAAGCTAAGACCATGTTAGAAACTCTGGTTCAATAAAGTGTTTGTATGAAGAATAGTTTTTACAGTGTTTGTAGGAGATTGTCATGGCTTAAAAATGCTGTGGCAGCCCAAGTGCAAACATGAGAATGCCCCTGGTTATGACACCAATGGCTGTGCATGGGGAACAAGGCCAAAACAGCATTCAAAATAGCCATTTGAATAGCAGCAGGTTAGAAATTAAATCAGAGTAGAGATAAGGAGGAAATAGGCACAGGACAAAGAGATAAAGCAGGGGAATTCAGAGGAGGCATCTAGCAAAGGAAACTTTATTTTAGCGCGATGTCATTTTTTGATCTGAGGGTTATCTGATGTGACATACAACTGTTATGCACTGTGGTTGCAGGCACATAACTTTCTGCAGACTATGAAAATAATGGTTTTCAAGTTTCTTTCTCAACCTTTTTCACTGAAAATGTATTGTTTTCAGTTTTTATAAAAATGTATGGGTGAGGACAGCAGTTTTACATCGGAAGTTTAGTCTTGTGTCACCCAGTAGCTACATGCATCCTGTCCATGGATCTTGACTGTGTCCGACTGAAATAAGTAACAAAAGTACACAGCAGATACTGTGCAGGCAGACACCCAAAGCTCCTTGGTCTCTATAGCATACACAGATGTGCGGGTCTTGTCTTTCCTTCCAGCTCAGCAGCATTTCAAAATCACATGTTTCTGTCTGGTCAGATCCCTTTGAGATACCAGTTTGGAATTCCTTTCAAATATCTCATTTAGCATTAAGCTTCATACAAAGACAAAAGATGTTACTTCTTGAAGGAAAAAGGTTTTCCCCAAGGGATTATATGACTGCTGTTATTACCTTTCCTCCTACACCTCTTTCCCAACATCATATTTCTTGTACTGTTTTAAGGGGCCTGAAATGCTAGTTTCCACTTTGACATATTTGGAAAAAAAATTGATGATATAAATCTTTGTTCACGAATAACGAGATCATGAAACCTAGAGGGGCATTCATATGAAAATGTCAGATAACATAAAGGAGGTCTGGGGGAGCTGATTTTGGAACATTTTCTTCCTCTTTTTATACAAGGCTAAAACGGACAGAAAAAATTTGACACAAACTCTGAGGACTTAGTGTAAGGCATCAATAGGTAGTAAAAAAAATAATCTTTGCTCTCAATGGCAAAGATCTGATACATATAAATCGGATTAAATCAACAGACAATTGAAACCAAACGTGTTGCACATAGTTTCCACTGGGTTTTTATGACTGAACTAGCATCATAGCTGAGTTCAGAAGTGAAAAAGCTTGAAAAACTGTTACTATCTGCCCTCACAGATTCTTTTTAAAAGATGCCGTGTCAGCCTCACAATCTTCTACAGCATCTTTATGAAAGAATTGTTGATGGGGTTTGGAAATAATTACCTGGCAACATATTACTGCAAAATAACACCATTACACTCTCTAAGAAAAAGAGAACTGTATGTTCCACCAGAATGTTCTTCTTCTCTACCGCACATGCTTAGCAGGATCCTTTTTGTTTTCACTGTCCTCATGATGCCAGTTTCAGTGTTACCTGAACATGAAAAACCGTATTTCAATATGTTTTTCAATGTGATGCTTTGCCTATGCCAGGTAAGTGTTGCGAACCTGCTGTTGTATGGCTGGTGAGAGCTGGAATGGTCTTTGCCACCAGAACCAGGCTGTGTCCTCAAAAGGAAATGTCATTCTATTAAGCAATTGGCTTTTCAGTGACCTTTTAACAGATTTAATGGGAATTGAACATCACACTCTTTTTGGTAGAAAGATAAATGGATCAACAGCTCTTGGCTACTGTCATAGCTACAGTTCATGGGGGAGTGAGCGTACATGAGTAAATACCATTTGTAAAAGTTATTACATGGAAAAAAGGGTTTTCTTCTTAGTCCTAGACTGATCTGTGTTGCTTCCTTCCTCTCAATTTTATGGTACTTCAAACACAGATGACACGTATTTCCATTTGGTTTCAGCAGTCACATATGATTTTATGTAAATTAGCAATGCTTTGGGTCAGATTGTGTAATTATAGTTTGGGTTTTTTACTTCAGAATAGTTATTCCTGAAAAAGCTATTGCTAACCAATAATTGGGCATTTCTCTTCTTCAGATGTTAGAAGCTGAGAACTGCCGTAAATCAAAGGCACCAGCTTTTATCTGAAAGCGCCTCTACTCTGAAAAGCCTTGATACTTTATTCCAAATGTAGGCTTGTCACCATAGAGATAAGATGAATTCAAGGATTTAAGACTTGCCAGAAAATATTACGCACCATGTTTAAGATAAAGCTTTGCTTGCTTAAAACAGCAGTGGAAGCTGAAACTGTAAACCAGCGTCTAACGAAGGAAGACTGGCAAAAGCAAAGAAAGGATTCACGTTCTTTAAATAAAAGCTATCTGGTTTTAACTAAGAAGAGTGTAAGCACTGAAGCTATGTTTGTCCTCAGACCTCTCTAACAGCTATAGTTACTGTGTATTTTAGTGACTGAGTCACATAAGTATTCGATTTTCTGGGCATTTCATTCTCTCTTTTTCTCCATCTTCAAAAATAAATGTTCTTCTTTGTTTTATTTTAATTTATCCTTTAACATTTTAAAATCTATCTGGCCTTTTTTTCAGGACCAAAATAAACCTCATCATTTCTTTTTGGTGATATATAAGGTGTCCTTTGATATACTTTTTTGAGTGTAACAGTCCTTCTGTTCCTAGAAATTATTTTACTGCACTCAGATTTGGCCTAAGAATCCTCAAACACAGGTATACTGCGCATTCTCTAAATAGGCATTTGAACAATATCTACTCTCTTTTATTACCCACAAAAAAACAGCTGGAGTTTTCGGATGTGCCTTGGGAACTGAGGCACCTCTGTAACTGTGACTTGTGTCATTGAATTCTATTCCGTCCTCCTCGAAGCAATGGGGATGGCTGCAGGGTGAGGGGCCGGGAGAGAAGGTGAGCTGCTCTTGCAGGCACTGGCCGTGGCCAGGCCAATTGCTGCTGAAGGATGTGGCCACCTCGGAGTTGCCTACACACAGAGGACTGCTAGGGCATCCTAGGGGCAATCCCTGCGGTCCCTTGTGTCTGACACAGTATTTAGCCAGCTAGGTGGGGATTGCAGATCAACCCCAGCACCAGCTGCTCAGCCAGGGGTATGGAGGAGGGCCGCAAAGTGAGTGGGCACGCGAGGGGGCAAGTGTGCGGAAAGCTCTGGGGCTTCTGGGCTCTCAGAGCTTGCTTAGTGTTACTACTATGAGTTAATAGTATTAAAATTAAAAACAACAATAACAACAGAACTAAAATTTTTATTTTTAGTAGTTACACATGCAGTGTTGTAGATACTGTAATATATAACAGAAACTATGATGAAGACCCCATATCTAAACTAGAGGTTGCCTTTTAATCACAGTAAACCCATTTTAACAACCTTTGGCAAGCTTAGCAGCAATGCAAATATTCCAAGTGGTGCAATATGTGTTTAGGAGAGGGGAGAAAGGGCTTAAAATTCATTTAAATTGAAAAACAGCAGTCAAGCATTTCTCTAAATGATTGTTTTCAGTACCATAAGCCACATCCTTTCAAATTTCCTTTGCTTGGCCACATCGTTAGAATGAAGTGTCATAGCTGGTTAAGTCACTTTGACATCATCCTGATAATGTGTCAAGCACAGGAAATTTGAAAGGACAGGGCTCAGTAAGGTCTTACCCTAACTTGCCTTCTTTTGACAATTCCTCCCTCCTGCCCCACACCCTCCCTGCCCCTTTTTTCAGCTTCAGTGTTTCTGAGCTTGATTAACTCCCAAAATCGCTATGATGAGGCTAATACTGCTGAAAGTGCGGAGATAGCACTCTGCAGGTCTCCCACCTTTCTTTCAAAGTCAGCATTTTCAAAGTATCTGAATATTTGTGATGATGGGTCATAAGTGGGATCAGTAATACCCAAATCGTCAGAGAAAAAGTGTGCAAGTGAACCTCAGCTGGCAAGACACGTGTGGCTGAAGCTTCAGAGAGTAGGACAGGAAGAGACCCTGCCGGCTGTGAGCCCTCTGCCCAGCTACATCAGGCAACTGGTGGAACTATAGTCCCTTGCATAAATTGATTAATAACGAGCTAGCAAGGTATTTTCTTCAAACACTGCTACTGGGAAACTGTTCCAAAAACTTATGGCTCTGAGTAGGAGGCAGTGTACTCGGCTCTTGTGCCAGAGCTGTCCTTCAGCTTAAATAGCTCTTTTTCTCTGATCTCCTTTCTCCTCCCTCAATGTACTTGGAGAAAACAATCCTGCCTCTTCTCAGACTTCACCTTGCTGACCTAAAAGAGCTCTGTTATATTTTCTCAGGAAGTAGTCTCTCCACCGTTTCGAGGAGTCCTTCACTGCATTATTTTCAGTTTTAGTGCTTCTTTCTTTATAATAGATGAGCAGGAAAGGAAACAATATTCCCTGTGTGGACTTTCCACAGCTTCTCATGCAGCACTACTATTTTCCTTTTTCTGTTGCATGTACTTTCCCTGTGTACTTACCACAGTGTCTTCTGGGTTTGTCCATGGATACATCCTGTTGATAGCCCAGACCCATTCTGTAATCCATTCGAATGCAGATATTTCTTTGCAGTAGAAATTCATGGCTCGGAGGCAGATAGCCCACATTCGACCTGTATCCCTGTCTTTAATACTAGTTAACTCTCTCTGAAGGTTGAAACTAGCCAGTAGCAGACAGATGGAGGCAGACTCGTGTCTTTGCTCCCTCCGTGCAAGGGCATCGCTCTTCGTTCTGTCACACGCAATCTGACTTCTAGTGCACCAGCTCCCAAGGTTATCCATGTCTTTCTTTCCAATTCTTTTCATGCTTTCCAGTTTTATGTCATCAGTAAATATCTCTCATTTGCTACTATTTCTTGTGCCAAGGTCACTAATGAAACTATTAAGTAAATAGGTCCTAAGGTCAGTCTGTCAAACAATAGATTTCCTCCCACCTGATAATTTCCCTTTCAGCAGAACCTGTTGTGAGCTGCCCTTTAGGCAATTCCCTGTTGACCTTATAGTTATTATACTAATTCTCAGCTTCTGCACATAATGTAACCTTTTCCTTACGTCTTCATATCAAATGTTTACCTGAAATCCAGATAAAATACTGTTTCCTTCATCTAGGAAAGCATTTTTATCACCAAAGAAATAAACCTGCTTATTCTTGCATGATTCAGTTTTGTTAAAGCCCTACTATGTTTTTTTGTTTCTTTCTACATACACTTTCTTTCAAAAATCATTCTTATATTTCGTACACTACTAAAGTCAGGTTAGTCCCTAGCTGTCAGTGGGCTATTTCCATCTTTTCTCAAGTAGCATTACATTAGCTATGTTCAACTGTAATGCACCATGCCAATTTAATGTAATCAGTACACAAATTATTACCTGATCTTCAGTTTCTCGTATCAGCTGTTTCACAGTTCCAAGAGCGAGACTATCTGGTCCAGAGATTTCTGCTTCAGCTTCATCTGTGTGTATTTTCAATTCAAAGGGCTTGCGTTCATTACCCACCCTACTCTGTTTCATTGTTTTTATTAAAACAAGGCACATTTTTGAAACTGTACCTGAATTACCATTGATTTCTACATCATCTTCACTCCAGTGAGGCTTTACTTTTTCTTCAATCTTATACATATGGTTAAATAGCTTTTTCCTTGTTGTCTCTCTTTTTTTTTTTCCCAAAGTGTAATTCAGCTTGAATTTCATTGATTCTCACTTTACTTGTATGTTTCCTGACATCTAATGTAGCCCATTTTGGTGATCATTCAATTTTTCCCTCCTGAGGAGGTTTTTCTCTAAAATCTTAATATATTCTTTAAGGTGGTTATTTACCTCTTTCTGTCCAGAGTGCTTCCCCACAAGTTTACAAAAATTTTTCCTTTGCTTATGATATAGATTCCAGATAGGCTTCATCCTTTTGACTTTGAGTAATTCTATGTTTCCTCTGCGTTCAGATCCTTGATTTCTTTTGGATAGCTCACTAATTAGATACCTTCATTTTTCAGTCTTTATCCATTTGAAATCTAAAACCTTAATTACAAAAATGCCTTTGTTTATCCTTGAATTGTATTTAAACTGAATCAACCCATGATCCACTTGAAACAAGTTTTTATTTCTTATCTCTTACGAAAACAAAGTCTAATTAAGAGTGCCCTCTTGTTCAATGAACTTTATCTTAGTTATAAAGAAAACTGTCTGCTATCATACTCAGGAAAACCTGGACCTTATCCTTAATATTAATATTTATTTTTCATCCTATATTTTTGCATAACATAGTATGCTGTACTTATGTACTCCAAAGAGTTTTATCCATGCTACGTGATTGCTTACTCCTTTACGGTCTCTTACAGCACAGCATATAATGTTACTCCACGTTTTTCTTTAAAAATACATCTTTTCATCACAAATCTTTCAATATTCCTGTTCTTTTGTCCTTGATAAAGCATCTTATATTTTCGCTGAAGCAGAATTTAAGATCCTCAGCTAATTTTCCTTATTTTTAGGGACAATTTGAACATGTCAGTTGTCCCTTAATGATGGCTGCTTTATTAACCAGACTACAAACCAACCCTTCTGTAACAGTTCCATCACTTGGATAAATGCTTTCAGCATTAACCTTCAATTTTTCTTCCCTTCCATCATTTCTTTTGGAGGCTGGGGAAGGTTGATGAGTATATTACAGTTTTATAACTGTGGTCTTTAGGTCTGGGTACTCAGAAACAAAAAGACTGTAACACAGGCAGCATTTTGTCCCTCTTCTCAGCACTCCTCACCTCAACTCCCTGGCCAGCTCAGGGTTTCAAACCAAGCAACTGCATCTGGGCTTCCCTTTTGCCCTGCACTGATATGCTGCTTCTGCATTTTGCTCCAGAGTGGCAGCCATCTAGCGCATATAATCTCATCCTTCGGTTTTTATATCCTTGTCCCAGCTGACTTTTCTTCAATGGTTGACTGCCTCTGCCATCAGCTCAGCAGAGTACCCAAAACAGCCCTGGACTGAGGACAGTTCCAGAGAGGCCAAAGTGGAAGACATCACCTAATCACTTGTAATGCAAGAGATGGACAACGGGCCATAAGATCCCTTTATTTTAATATTTGTTTAGATTAACACCGCTAGGTATTTGTAATTTCCACCACTATGAGAGGTAAGTCAGGGCCAATATTTTCAGATCTGAATAGAGATATTAATTTTTCCTAAAATACAATATATTTAGCTGCAGACTCTGGTTATAAGTTGGAGATACTATTGGTGTAGCGTCCCTCTCTCTAATTACTACTAATTACGTTATTAAATCATTTTGATAAGCAGGCTAGATCCAGCCTTTATATTCAAAGTGCCCTCTGCCTGAACTCTTCAAACCTGGCACAGAAATTTCTGGTAAAGTTTACAATGCAAATGGTTTATGGAAATAAAGTGGCACTAGGAATGTTTTGACTAACTGTGCCAGTTCAAACCCACATAAGTCATACAATGAATTGTTATGGTTTGAAAAGAGCTGTTTGCATTTTATTTTTTTTAAAGCATTAATTAAATGACATATAAAGCTACTAACATCTTAGGTCAGGGAGAGTGCCAAAATGGACATTATAAAAATGTTCACTTTGGTATTAATTCCATGTTTATGGGGCGTCTCATGTCTCTAAAGCCTCCCTAGACCACTATTAATCATAACCTATCAAGTACATTCATCACATATTTTTCCTGTCATACGCCAAAGAATGTCTTATTAATTAAAGGGGTGAAAAATTGGAAAGGTTCCTTCTCTCTGCTATTGTTTTGTGGAAGAGGAAATGATAAAGTTCAAACAGTAAATCTGCTCCTTTCCAGAAAATGTTCTTATTGGGAAAGCGGACTTCAGTCACATTAAAAGCAAAACTGTTTTGCAAAGTTTGGCCCAAATCTGGCTTGGGCTGCTTGCTCATCTAGTTCTTCTGAACTCAGTTCACTGCAAAAGCAGGATTTGGCCTTTTAGCACTTGTGCTGCAAAATCCATGACTGTTATTAAAGGCATTTTAATTAAACCCAGCATTAAAACTACATTTCTCTTTCAAGCCATCTATAACCATTAATTAGCAGCAAGGGGTTTTTCAAACCTCAAAAGAAATTGTTTGGGTGATACGCTATATGTGGTTTATAGATTTAAAATCCCTGGGGTTTTGTTTTCTGGGAAAGAGAAGACAAATCTCCATTTTAAAGTTAAATGGGTTCAGTTTTCTGTTCATTCCCTACTGGACAGTCGTCCACATCTCAAAAGCTGAACGTAGCCTTAATTCATGACAGCTGTTTTCTTTACAATAGAATCAAATTTTATATAGCTCCATTCATATTTGAGGTGTCCCAAAGCATTTAACAATAAGGAGTCGGTGCCAGCTCTCGTGGACCACTGCAGCATGTCAGAATTCTGCTTGATGAAGGTCCTCGGGATTTGAATCCTTGGCTGGTGGCAACGCTCTGGGCGTGGAGACCACCAGAGTAGATGTTCTGTACCCAGCAGCCCCTCTCCCAGCCGCTGGAGGCAATTCTGACAGGACCCTGACGTTAAGTTCATGCCAATTCAGAAAATATAGCAAAAGGCCCTTTCCTTTAATATCTCTGAGCGATGGCAACCTCAGCCATTGCTCTGCTAAATTTCTATATTTTCTGTGCTTTCCAACCAAAATGTGAGTTGCTAATGATCTGCCTTGGATTTGCTGTAAAGGCTGACTTGCATTAGTCTGATTGCGTTAGCTTTTAACTACGTAGCAGGATGAGAAGAGCAGGGCAGATAGGATCCTTCCATCCTCAGCAACGATGATGCCGTCACATCACAGAGAAATCCTGGGTTAGTCACTGCCGGCTTATCAGAGTCAGTCCATGCATATCTGCTGAGAGTATCTGGGTCTCTACGATTAAACATCCATCTTAATCCTGGTCAACAGGTAACAACTTGGAAGATGCTATTCTACATCTCACATACTTTAGTTTAACCGCTGCCTTAAAATGGCAACAGCAAAAATATGTGTGTGAGTCTTAAAGTTTGAAGGCATAATAGCTCAGGCCAGCAGGTATGAGGAAGAAAAGTCTCTTAGGTGCATATTAACTTCTAAGTGGGAGTGCAGTGTAACAAAGTAGTTCTGTAGTCACATAAAGGAGTATTCCACAACAGAAATACCTGAGGGCACAGGTAATAAGCTACTTCTGAGCTTGCCGTCAGGCCCTTGCTATTGCAGGCAGCCACTTTGTAAATCAGCTGTACAATTAAGGGGGAGGAGTTGACAGTGAATACCTGTAAAAAGAGTAGACCAACCTTTCCGTTACCTATATCCACACAACTTACTAACACAGAGGATTGCCCAGAAACAAATTTGGTTGCCTTCAACTGGATAACTTATTCAAATCAGAATGATAAAACTGAATTACTCTAGAAAGACTTTCTCATGAAGATGGCACTAGTTAGTAGTTTTGCCTTAGAAACAAAGAGCTTTTCTAGACAGACAGAGTGGGGTAGGGCAGTCTTTCAGGATAAATACTTAAAGTATAGGTTCACAAATTACATCAGAGGTTTGAAGCCAATAAACAAGTTACATCAAGCTGTGCTCTGGAGTAGCATAACCCAAATGGATCTAAATTTCTCCCTACTGTGATTCTGTTAACTCAGTGAAGTTACACTAGGGCTTTGAAACACCAGTTTTACTGCATAGGAGTAGGCTCATCTTTAGAGGCCACAGATGGATTCCAGCTATCATGAAACAAATAGTTTTCAAGAATGGATATTCAAAGGGAATTTTCTACAAAAGAGCTGAAGAGAAGCTTGCATCACTGTTAGGTGTTTAAAATAAATCAATGCAATGAGCATGATTAAGGATAGGTGGGGATTTCATGGTGCCGAACAAGCTTTGGAGACTGCAGTCACATGTGAGCATGAAATCGTGAAAAGGAAGGAAGAAGAAAAGGAAGGTACAATGAACAGACATCAAGCAGTTTCATGGTTGAAGACTCATGATCTTCTTGTCTGACCTTCAACGTAACACACTGCAAGAACGCAGCAGGGGAAAAGCAGAAGTGAGAATGAGCCGGGATAAAAAGAGGAATAAAGTATCAAGCTACTCTGAGTAAATAGGATAAGAAGAAAGCAAGATCTCAGCAAAGGCAAATGTTACAGAGCCTTCCAAATACATGTCTTGCCCAAGGCTGATGCTGTTTTCCAAAAACCTTTTTCCCATTTCCGGTGTTAAGCTGAAGGATGCAGAATGCACGATTAATCTTAAAAGAAGCCACTTTTATTTCCAGGAACAGAGTTGTCCAAGGTTGGCTCAAACACTGTGAATTCTTTTCACTTGTCTTGTTGTAGGTAGGTTTTAGTGGATGATGATATTCATCTGTTGTAGCAAAGGATAAGTAAGATTGTTTGTTCCTATTTTTCTCACAGGAAGAAATCCAGATGTGCATTCTTAGTAATATCTTTATTCTTATTTCGAAAAATTCCCATTCACCTCAAAAGCTTGCTTAGCCAACACAGAATACAGATTCAGGCTGCATCTTAGTACATAGCAGTTGAATGCTGCAAACAAGCAAATGGATGGGAAGATAAATGTAAATGAGCTATAACTCTTATAGCAGGGCTATGTTCTCCTTCCGAGTTTCCTACTCACTTTGATCACTGACTGGTTCTTCAGAAAAAATCTTCGCATTGTCAGTCTCTTTGGGTGGAGTTTGTCCTGCTAACTAAATCTGATCATCCCAGTTTAAGCTTGTCCTTTAAAATCTCTGTATAGAAAGCAATAGCCATCGCTGGAGGATGAGTCACCCCATTCAAGCACAGCCACAAAAGATAGCTGGGATATATTGTCCTCTGGGGGTCCTTATTTTTCTCTACTGCTGATAAGGGAAACTTAGATAATTCTTCGATGTATGAAGCTGGACAAGATGAATCCTAAACTTTGTAAGCAGATATATTAATACAATCAATTGAAAAGTTCAATTATTTTTGCAGGTGTGCTATACATACATTTCGGTCCTTTCCTGCCCTTTTCTTGGCTTCTCATCTCTTTGGTGCGTAAGCTATAGATCTCAACAGTTTCTGTGGGAGAAAGGAAAAAGTGCTGATTGCCTCCTTAAAAATAATGAAGTACAACCACACAACAGTCTTTGTCATTCGCAGCCAAACACCTAGTTGCTTCAGTATTCATTAATAAATGACAGTTTGCTACAGCTTCTCTCTTGTATGTGGAAGTAGGTGACCATCTTTTCATGTTGTTTGCAGCCTTATCCATGTACATAAAGTTTTCTAGTATCCTCAAAGTGGCTCACAGTTCTAAGGCATTCAAGGATCTTGTGGTAATGACCCCCACAGGCCACCAAATGTGGAAATACCCAGTCCTACAGTTTCATAGTCTGTTAAGCTAAAATCATAATCCTATTAATTAAGATTAATCTTAATTCCCTGGAGGAAATGGCAAAGGGCAAAGCAGCAGAAGTCTCGCCATCTGCATTTGTCTCTGCCCATGCACCCCGACCCTTCAATTCCTTGGCATATAGGCCCCTACATAAATAAGCCTGTCCTTAAATTTAAGTCCCTCTGAAACCAGCTGGCAGGGATGTCCCCGACTATCTGCTCTCAGAGGCACCACAGAGGACAACACGGACTTCAGGTCTTACTCTCTTCTGTGTATGAATTTTTTTTGATTCAGGGATTAAGGGTGCATATCATGATTTACCTACAGCCAATGAGAGACACATTCTCCTTTCACAGTGTATAATTAAAGTAATTCTTCTAGCATAAGACGAGGGTTCTGGATTAAGCCCAAGCAGAAGCTGGCATCATGTGACTTAAATTAATTATCTTACTGTCAGCTGTGCTTTGCTGAGCATCTGGCCTTTGGTCTTTCGGGTTGAAGCTCCAAGATAATTACAAATATCATTAGGATTGCAATGTAGCCTAATTGCACTTACCTCCTAAACATTGTTTAATCGATTTTGAAATCCTAATCTACACATCATAAAGTTTATTGGTCATGTTAATTGGCTAAATCTGTCATTGGAAAGATGGAGGGAATTGGCTAATTTAACTAGATGGTAGAATTTAAAAATCCAACATCCAGATAATCCTGTTGTCGATGTCACAAACTTCTACTCTATCCTTTTCCTTTTAAAAACATTTTTACAATTAAGATTGATTATATAAGGCTGATTATGTTAAGGCTGATTACTTTCAGTGCTGCAGAGAGAGCTTTTCCTCCTTCTCTCTCTCTCTCCTTCCACTGAAGTGTGGCAGAGGCAGCACTGAATGCAATTGTGGATTCAGAAATGTTTATGGTAGGCAGAGCCTTCAGATTAGCATGACACATGGAATATGTGAGCTGTTAGATTCAATTTCAAAGCATTAGGCTTGGATTTCACATTTTGTTTTTATAAAATGCAAATCAACTTCAGTTGCTTTGTTATTAAGTTGGATTTGAAATGCTAGTCAGGGAGCAGATATGGAACTCGTACTCGTTACACAAGTCTTGCTTCCTGGAATGGATTTTTTTTCTTTTTTCTTTAGGATTTCTCCCAGATACTAAGTAAACTGCTACTGTGAGACAGGCCAACGAAAAAGTCATTCCCCTCACTAATAAGGGAAAAAGAGGTAAGTAAATGAAGTGAACTCAGAACGAGGGCACATAAAGTCTTTTCCAAGAATATGTATTGAAAGAAGAAAAATCCAATATACACTGGCCACAGAACAACAATCACTGGTGTATACAGAGGTCCTCTGCATCAGAGATTAGGCAAATGCGCTATCTTGTCTGACAGCAGACATCTTCATCGCTACTGGCGATCACACCATGGTTTCTAGAGCTACATGCTGCTGGTGTAGGTAAAGACATAGGATCTCACCGTTCATGGAGCAGGTAAGCCAGGGAGCTCCAAAGCGCAGTGTCAGCATTATCAACTATTCTGAACAACGTGGTTTACCTTTGACTGTGAGGAGAGGGCATACTGGTAAGTGTACATGACACATGAAGGTCTCCCCAAGGCCAGGTCTGCTGTGTGTCCCAACAGCGAGACTCCCCATGAGGCCCATGCACTGCAAGAAGGCATTCTCCGTAGTGAGCGAACCCAGCAGCTCCCTATCCTGCCACGTGCATCCAAATAGATTGTCAGAAGTCTGCCTGCAAGCACAAAAGGTGGGCAGCTCTTGGGTACTCCTAGATTGCACAAGGAGAAGAGAGTGGAGTGGTTTTTACAGTTGTTTTAGGCTGTCATCAGATTTCCAGCCATCAAACTGCAAGCAAGACCTCAAATGTCATTTAAGATTTCGAGTTATCTTCTAACTGGAGTCTCTGAGGTAAAATCTCAATTCGACAAATAATTGAATAACCCAGTTTTCTAACAAAAATGACCAACACCTGCTATAAAGAACATTTTCATGGTTGTAACTTGTAGTCCTAGTTTTAGTCAAATATTATGGGAATGCATGCAAACGTCTGTGGATCTGCAGGAACTTGCAGACAGCTCTCAGTGTCCCAGTTTTCCTATTGTAATGCATGATAAACAGGAAATGTAGAAGAATCACTTGGATTTCTTGTTAATTGTGCCTATAAAGAAGAGAACAAACACTTTTTTTTTTTTTTTAAATCCTCTCTGCATACTTCAGACAAACATTGTGCTGGCTAAAAAGGCTGAACCAGCCAGTAAGGCTTGCTGGTCCATGCAGACATGCTTGCAGCGATCTGTGCATGGGTTAGGAAGGAAGCATGACTGAGTGTTTCTATGGAGATTAGACAGAACAGGTCTTGTTTCCCAGGCATAGCCTTAATTAGCAAATGCTTGAAGTTAGGAAGATCTGGTGTTTTTACAAGGACATTTTGTTCCAGCAGTGGTTGTGTTTTCCTCTCTTTGCTCAAGCTGCAAGAGGCTGGGAGGCCAAAGGAGTCCAGGGTGAACGAGAGCTTTGTGTCTCTCACATCCACAACACCTGCCTGAGAGGTACCACGCTGCAAAGAGACCTGGAGTCTGAGGCTGCTGCTTTGTCACAGCAGAATCAGGAGAGATTCCCCCAGAACAAAACGCATCCTCTTTAACTCATAAGGGTAATTTGTCAGCATAGAAGTTAAGCTTTGAGGATATATTTCTTTGGCTGTCTCCTGAGATTATCAAAAAGAGAAGAGTGAAGAAATGAAATGAAGTCTCATGCGTCTACGTATTTATAGATACTTTTGGAAAGATGCATAGATCTATATGCAGATATATCCTGTAAAGGTAGCAGAAGAGCCCTGTAACTGATTTCATGTGCAACATCAACCAACATTTTGTTATCCGCTCGTAACTGTTAGTCTCATCACCATGAATTGCACTGGGCTGGAACAGGTGATCCAAAGGAAGGGGTTTCCCTTGAAACCCTGACGTGAATTCCCTGCGCCTCATGGAGCAGAGACAGCATGTCCTTAAACCTGGACAATTCTGCTTCCCACTTCGGCTGTGGTTTGTTAAACCATTTGCTGATGCTGGGTCAGGATGGAATTGGTTATGTTGGTATGAGACTCATTTTCAGATGAAACTTTTATTCTCTCCATTTTCACTTTCACTGCAAATTTACATCCTCACTTTTTAACTTGATAAAATCAGTTCTGCCCCTTTACTTGTGCTTTTAAAAAGGCATTTCCTTAGAACTTGAATCTTAGCTACTTTTTGTAGCTCAAAAATGCAATACAGATTCTGCTCCTGAGCACTGAAGTAATATTTTAGCCCAGCAGGGCTGAACTCCAGTACTCAAGTGAATTGGAGAGATGCATATGTAGATCCAAGCTGTTTCTATGTGCTCTTTGAAGTGTGCTGAGACCGAGCCAGTCTCTTCTACCTCTCCTGTCATTTCTTACACTTTATACCCAAGCTGAGGTATTAAAAATATTGATATTAAAAGTCTATAATGACTCTCACTACTTCAAAAGTCCTACCTCTCCGAAGTCTTCATGTTCAGCCAAGCCTGACAGACACAGACGTCTTAAAGAAAAAATTATCCTCATCCTTTCCTTTTGCTTCTTGGCTGCATTTTCCAACCTCTTTTCAGAGTAATATAGTATTTCAAATATCTCACAGAAAAAATATGACTCCTTCCAGACTCCTGAGGCTGCTCTTACAGGTTGCCTGTGGATGCTACTGCTTCTTGAAAGGAACTATGAAGTAGGATCACACTGGCTGACCCAGCATGAAGAAGTGTCTTGTACCTGAATGCCTCAGACCATGCATCTATACGGCGTGGTTTTGGGCTTCACGGCAGACCACTCAAAAAATTGAGCAAGTGACCTTGTCTAGCCATGTCCTTTAGCGCTGACACCGATCAAGTGACAAGAATATTTTTGGCTTCAGTCTTGCAGCCTAGCTTGTATTCCCATACTGCTTTTGCTGTCCTCTAATGGATAAAAGTCCCCATCTGTGAAGATCTGTACAGGCAGGATCGGGATCTCTGCTAATGTCCCGTTCCCAACATCCTTTAGCCAGGCCATTAGTGCTCTGCTGTGCTCCAACAGTTGCTGGCCCTGGAATGCAAGTAACTTCCCGGCCTCTTTTATGGGGCTCTGAGGAGAAACCCTGCTGCAGGATGATAACATTTAGCAGGATTCCCCAGGGGCATTGCAGTCACAGGCGCCAAGTAAATGACCCACCACACTCCTACTCTCATGATAAGGAACTTCACTGGTGCACTTTGCAGCCTGCCTTAATATTACCTCTTTCATCTCCTGCTTTTTTTAGAGCTACTGTGGTTTGCCTTTTCGGGACATCTGTAGGTGGTGTGTGGCCTATACAGGCTGGGAGAAAATGCGTGAGAGCAACAGGGCTCAATTCCACTGCCACCATGGATCTCATGAGCTGCG
This sequence comes from Tauraco erythrolophus, assembly GCF_009769465.1. Lineage (NCBI taxonomy): Eukaryota > Metazoa > Chordata > Aves > Musophagiformes > Musophagidae > Tauraco > Tauraco erythrolophus. Next base: position 63,566,787 of record NC_141468.1, on the reverse strand, counting down.
GAGTCAGCAGCAAGTGTCTAAGCTATAAAACCTTCCTCTCTTACCAATGTTCAGGCATAGATGGGAACTTCTGTAACCTCGTGTGACTCACATTTACCTTTCAGAGGTGCACAGTACCACTGCCTGATGGTCTTGTTCCCAACAACCCTACAAAAGAAGAGAGGGTGGAGTTTTGCACTCATTTTCTGCCCTGAGGTGTGGAGGATTTTGCCCTGGCTATATGTGGGGCCATTTTGTTAGCGAGGAGGAGGTGGTGAAGAGAAAGTCATTTGCCCCCTGGCAGAGGATACACGTAGCACTGATTCACAGGCATCTTCCATTTGCGGTTTCTCATGCAGCACTTCTGTCTTTTTCTTTATTTACCACAGGTGCAGGACCCTAACAGTATTTCTGCAAATGCAACTGTTGTCTGTGTTGGATGTCAAATTCAAAGAAACAAGACAGCAGACTTTGGTAGGCTTCATTGGCATTAATACTGCGGTAAGGACACTCAGCTTTAGTATTGCATATAGCTGATGTTTCATAAGAGCGCTCATTCATTTAGTATACGGTAGCTGATGTTTCATGAGAGCGCTCAGGGCAAACATAGCGTATCAGCACAGAGGTGTACCGTAAGCTGGATTAGGTCTTGCAGAAAACCATCCTTCGTTTAAGATACTGCAAAAGACTGCTAAGCACATGTTTCCGCCCAAAACAAAGGCAGCTCAGGAATTTGAATATCGTGGGAAGCCGGGCTTTGTCTGGGTATTATTTTGGGAAAGGAATACGTGTGGGTGGATGAGAGACAGTTCAGGTGGGGAAGGAGGGAGACAGTATGTGGGAAGCAGGCAGCGAAGGGGAGCTGCAGAACAACCGAGTTGCACGGGTGCCTGTCCTGGGAGAAGCCCAAGAGGCCGGAGAGCTGGCTGGGAAAGATCTGCCGCTGCGAGAAGAGAAGTTGCCTCCGGTTGTTTGCATCCTAACTGTGTTTGTGAGAGCGGACTCTCTATATTGTTCTACATAAAAAGAATTTCATCAAAAATGCTGGTCTCTGCTATTAATATCTTTATTTGGAAAAAAACTTGGCCTGAATTTTGTACAGCTGGAGTGGTGTGGGACTGCCTTTATTTTGATGTGGCATGTTTTCCAGTAAAGCTTTGGTTTTCTCCTTTTCCCTCTCAGTTCTTACTTGTTATTCCTGTTGTCTCTGCTTCTTGGGAGAGGCGATAGGTCTCAGGGTGGGCACCCCATCACCTTGGGGAAGCCTCTTCTCTGGAGTACAGAAAGTGAGGTCCTGTCTGAGGGCAGGACTTGGTCCCATCATGGAGCTCAGCTCTTCTGTTTAACCCTACAGAAGAAGCTGAGTTTCAGGTACCTAACACTCGTCCATCCAAATAAGTGTTAGAAGCCTACCTGCCCAGCTGACCTTTCATCTGTGCTTCTGATGGATTCCTTTGACTCAGATGAACAATGTCCAGAGAGGAGATATCAAAGCAAAGGTTATTCACAGGGTTTATGAGAAAACAGTGATACTTCTTAGCTGGAAAAAATCCTCAAAGTCCTGCTTACTTGATCAGGCTGAACTTAGAGTACTCATAGCAAGTGAGAATGTGAGACACTATCTACATGTTGCTGCCAGGTATTGATCTGGACAAGGTCCTCCTAGTCAATGAGCGCATTTATTGAAATCCCCTTACTTCTCCTCACACCTAAATAGGCTTCTGTGGTTGTTGATAACATCATTTAGTGTCTAGGGAGCTTTTCTGTACAGAAGTGACTGTCCTGAACCCCAGGAGGAGAGTGGCTATCCACAGTCAACAGGTAGCCAGGGGTTCAGAGGCATATCCTGGTGCAACGGTGACACAGTCCAGCAAAGGAGATCTACAGAGATCATCTTAAAATGAGCAACCATCTCACCAGTGAAATGACACCTGTTCAAGAAAATGGCGATAATTTTGAAATTCAGCCAAACTAAACTTACAAAAAGTTGGCCAGAAGTCTCTTGTGATTCTGGACTAACCTATAGTAGGTAAGGTAAAGGTGTAATATGGCAAATTCTGAGAGCAAGAATCACACTGCAGCATATAACCACAACCCCTTAGATGAAGCATGCTTAGACTTGAAAAGTAATTTATATAGAAAAATCCCTCTGGACTCCTCCTCCCCACTTCTCTAAGTCCTGATAATGTTCCGGGAGGTGTCACACTTTCTGCTGAGATGTTTAAAGCAAACCTAGTAGCTAGAGAGGTCATTTGCTAATGGAGATGCCATCTTACTGGGCTTCTCTAATTGCAACCAGCAGTCAATTCATTGCCATCTTTCTGAGTCTCTGGCTGCCACTGGCAGGGAAAATAAAACAGCAGCCACTGAGATTCAAAGAGCTGTGTGCAATCTGGATTGTGCATTTAGACAGTGTTTATTTAAAAAAGCTATTATCTACCAGCTGCTCATAAACTCTGTTATGCCCTGCAAGAATCTTTGTACTGTGTAACTGTCTTGCCTCTCTCTAAATGCATACTCCACTGGTTTGAATTTGCTGCTAGCTCGCAGTGATTACAGTCATCATTCATCTAGAACAGTTCAAATCAGTTTTGAAAGTGGTGGCATCATCACTGTACGAGCACTGTCTGTATAGTAGGGGCATGCTGTCCTCAACCTAGGCCAAACCTGTCTTCTGTTTTCCTTTGGTGTTTACAACGCATAGAGTTTATGCAGGAAAGCCTTTCCCTCCTCCACTGCAAGCAATGTGTATTGCAGTTGGTGTTATTTGGAACCTTAATTACCATTCTAAAAGCTGTGACCCCGTGAACAGCCACCAAAATTGGTTTTCTGTTTAACCCAGCACATTTACAGAGTGTTCATCTTATCTGTTGTATCTGTGGACATCTCCTTCTTAACATCTGTGACATATTACGTATGTTTCTTCTGGTTCTCCAGTAAACGGAAACCATATGAAAGTTCAGTGCTGGTGCACCCTTGGACCTACCTAATGCTGGCCCTGATGTTAAGGTTGGAGAACTACCGACAAACAGTGGAATGAAGTGAATTATTGATGTAACTTGTATATAGAAGATTTCTATGTTCATTTAAACAGTGACAAGTATAGCTGATTTTTTGGTAAGATGTTGTATATTGGTACGACAATAGAGATCTGCAAGAAATGTTGGAAAACCTTCACGGGACTTTTACTTAACTTTCTTAGCACATAGGTGAGAAAATTTTCTTCATATTATTCTGTTTCTTAATTTGTTGGCTGTGTTCTGACAATGTGGATGCCAAATAACTCAGCAAGGCCTGGAAAAGATCTTTTCCAAAATACATGTTCTCTCATTACACAGCAAAGCAAGTCAATGTTGCAGAATCAATGGCACCTGTTTCCAGTACAGCAAAAGGATGTATTTGTAGAATATCTCAGTATTCAGAAATGCTACTCATAATGAAAAGCTGTTTTCTGGAAGGTCTGCATAGTAAGGAAAACTTCTGGATTGCATTTTCATTTGTACCAATGTCAATATCAATAGCATTTGCCATTAGGGGTGGGTCCTAATTTTTGTACTGAGATAACATGAGCCACAGAATCATAGAATGGTTTGGGTTGAAAGGGACCTTAAAGATCATTTAGTTCCAATCCCCCTGCCATGGGCAGGGACACCTTCCACTAGATCAGGTTGCTCAAAGCCTCATCCAACTTGGCCTTGAACACCTCCAGGGACTGGGCATCCACAACTTCTCTGGGCAACTTGTTCCAGTGCCTCACCACCCTCAGAGTGAAGAATTTCTTCCCTAGATCTAATCTAAATCTGCCCTCTTTCAGTTTAAAGCCATTGCCCCTTGTCCTATCACTAGATGCCCTTGTAAAAAGTCCCTCTCCAGCTTTCTTGTAGGCCCCCTTTAGGTACTGGAAGACTGCTAGAAGGTTGCCCCCTTTAGGTACTGGAAGGCTGCTAGAAGGCTGCTGGAAGGCTCCCTAGAACCTTCTCTTCTCCAGGTGGAATAAGCCCAACTCTCTCAGCCTGTCTTCATAGGACAGGTGCTCCAGACCTTGGATCATGTTAGTGCCCCTTCTCTGGACACAGTCCAAAAGGTCCATGTCATTCTTATGTTGGGGGCCACAATTACGACTTAAATCTTCATATGTGAAGTAGGCAAGGAAGTCCTATCATCAGGGTACTGTCAGTAGAAGTTCACTACTTCTCAGAGAGTTAAGAGTGGACCAATATACACCTTAAACCCTCCTTCTGTCTCCGTGCTCCCTGTAACAACTGTAGAAATAGTGTTAGCCATTTGCAGTGCTGACATTACAAAGATACGAAGGCTGATCATGCTAGAAAGATGATTTTAACAGTTCACGCATAGTAACGGGTGAAAAGCTCAGAGTGAACTGAGCTCAGTCCTAAGCAGGGTAGACAGGAAGAACACAGGGAAAGAGTGGATACTAATACAACAGTACGGGTGATGGATTTGGAGGGATAAAAGTTATCTTTAAAGTCTTTAGAAGTATGTTTTTTAACACTCACCAGCACTCAGAGCCACTTGAATCTCTTTTCTAAAAGCCTGCTTATTTTAAAAGTGCATTTGAAAGATTTTTTTTTAACTCAAAATAGGGTATCTCTCTCTAAATATCCAAAGAATAGAGCCTTTCCATATGTGTGTAATAGTAATGTTGAAGGTCCTACTGAACAAAATGATGTTAGCCAGTGCCTGCAAAGTAAAAATCAAAGTAAGGACCAAGATTTTTCCCTTTAATTGATTTGGCCAAGTCAAGTTTAGCTCGAGTATTTCCAAAGAAAAGTTTTCCAATGTCAAAGAAATATACAGCTGGGTGCCCAGCTTACCCTCTTGTTTGTCTCACTGTGATCTACTCACATAATTAGAGAGGCTGATTTCTCATTTGTGCAATGAGTTTGTACAGAGCCAAATGACAACAGCAGAGCTTTAAAGTTCCAGCTGCGAATTTCCTCTTTTCTGTTGGCTTATATCAGAGCCAGGAATATATATCCTGCAGCTTTTTGTGATTTACAAGAGTGATATTCACCTTCCACAGAAGGCCTCACATAACTCTGTTTACAAGGCTGGGTTTACTCAGGTAATTCAAACAAGGCAAGTCTGGTTTTCCATCCAAAACCATTCTCCCAGGAAGCAGAAGCAAACCCACCCGACCACGCTAAGTCAGCACTCACAAGTGCTCTTATCAGCAAAACGTTGTCATACAGCATCGATCAGAGAACAGGCAGCCATACAGCACTGTAATAAAAAATATATTTGGCACGTCCCAGACTGTTTACTGTTTTATTGAATACCACACTCTTCTGAATGACGACTGAAATTCCAGGGGACAATCCGGCCTACTCTCCCCTCAAGACTGGAATTTTAATGGCTCCGATAAGAGACTGCCATCTTTCATCAGATATTGTGGTGTTTATTTTAGGTTTTTGCCTCTTTTGTGTCAACTGTGTCTGCACACAGGCCTGGGGTATCAACCGATGACAGTCAGTCCTTTTTGAAGCCTCACCAAGGCACTTGAACCATCCATTACGGAGGGCAGCATGAGATAAATTTATCAGAAACATTTGCACAGGCCTTCAGCAGAGGAAGTGGTGTGCTCTATGTATTTTCTGTGGGCTTGATTGGGAGCACAAACAGGACCAAATGATGGAAAGATTTGGTTTCCAAGAAGAGACTGTTGTCTCATTCAGGTTCACTTCAAGTTTCACCAGTGCCAGGTGTGTCCACTGTGAACCTAGTGCCTCTGCATGGACATGGATGTGTGGATGAAATGGGTGAAAGACTCAGTTATGTTTAACTTTGTTTTACTTTTACATGTCTTGTCTTTTCACCTCCTGGAGTTTAAATCCAAAACGGTTAATGTGGTCATCTAAGCTGACACTCCATTTGTAGCCCACTTCAGGACGTTGAGACAGAAAGAACAATATGTACAGTTCCTAATTTTTACAAGCATTGATCATTTGATCAGAGGTCATACTGTTTGGAACTTCTGACATTTCCAGCCCAAGAGCTGAACTGTCACATATCAATGTGTGTTTTCTTCTTTCATAAACAGATGCTCATTACAGTTTACTTTGTAAATCAGTTTTCTCTTACTCTTTAAAGAAAGCAGAAAAATACTGTAACAGGTAACTCCACGATGTGCTGATGGATTTGTCATGGATTTCCTTCAACACATCTATCAGTGCTTCCCAAGACTGCTGGCTACAGCTTCGACAGTCAGACAACTTTCTCAGTTAGACACCCAATCCTTTGAAGCAAGTGCCTACTTTTGATCAAAAATACGTATATACTCCTGATTTTTGTGGTTCAATTTGTATGTCTGAATCTAGAAGAAAGGTGGAGCAAATGCCCTTGGCCGGTAAGTTGTTTGTTGAGAAAAGCCTTTTCCCAAGCTGCTGGTGGGAGTCGATGTTCTGTTGTTTCTTGGATGGTATCTTGTTATGCTGGAGTTCTGCTTTCTTTGCACATAAATCCAAATGTGCTCAGAACAGTAAATTGGCCTCTTTTTAAAATGCCACTGTGCTGAAACAAATGCAAAGCTTCCCACAGCCCCAGTGGAATTTTCCTGAAGTCCACAAGCAGGCTCAAGGCCAAGATGTAGGGTGTCAACATGGGGCACAGCTGTGATCTGGCTAGATATTCTCAGAGGTTGGGTGTTTTGCCTCAGGGAGCCTCCACACCACCTGTCTTTAGACCTTTTAAAGGTTATGGTGGCATATACCTCTGGTACACTACTACAGAGTTGCATGGTGATAGCTCTGGCAGGGTCATAGCGCCTGGCTTGGCTGAAAGTGACCTCCCCCCAGCACTGCTGAGAACTCTCCATGGTCACCGTGGGTTGTAAGAGTCCCCCACTGACCCTGACCCTGGCAGCAGAACCCTGAGGAGAGTGCACACAGGGCCCTGACAGCCGGAGATTTGGGTCTCCTTGAAATTAATAGCAATAGCAATAGCAATGGAGTTGCTAAATCCTCAGGAAAATTCTTGAGAGCAGAACTGGAGGCTTGACATCTCGTTTCCATTGGCTTTCAATTGCAATTAATGTCCTAGCTGCTCCTTACGTCTTTGGAAAGTTCAGCCCATAAAGGCTAGAATTTCCCAATGACCCTAAGCAAACACTGAACTTGTGCAAACACCACATTTCTGTGGTCCCCTGGAAATCCTCTGTTTGTTTTGCTAACAATTTTTGTGATAATTTATGTTTTCCGAACACTGGCATAGAATTCTTAAGAAAAACACAATCTGCTTGATTTTCCAGGTGGATTTAAGCATTCAGTACGTGAGCCATGAACTCTGGAGAACACTCGCCTGAGGTCAGCAGCACTGGGTCAGGCTCTGCCCAGCTCACTGTGGGATGCGGGATGCGCCTCAGGTTAATGACTTGCAATTGCACGCAGCCTTTCCTAAAGCCGCGTGTGTAGTTAATGCATATCAGAACTCGGCGAGACTATTCGAATTACCTCAATTTTCCAATGATTTATGATGTATGTTTCTGACATCGTTGGTTATTTATCTGTCCTCCTAGCGTTGCTAGCCAAAGCAAAGAGGGGAGAAACAGATGTGGCAATATTATGTTTGAGTAAAAGGTCAGATGTTTTCAGGGACAGTACAAGTTGGATAGAAGGGACTCAAAAGTCAGAAAACTAGCAGAAACATCAGTCCAGTCCAGAGTCAAAGCAACTGAAAGAGCCTTTCCTCATTCTCTTTCAACGGTGAATCATTTCCTGACTCTGGAAGATGGATTCTGTTCATTTAAGTAGTTTTCCAGGCTGTATTTTATATTGTAGACTGGAAGATTTTTACAATATGCCACTTAGACTTTTCATAACCCTAAAAAGTTAGGTTTCTTTAGTAGGAGAAAACCCACTTCAGACATAGCACTTACAATAAATGGGCCAAATTCTGTTCTCAGTTACAGCTATACAACTCTCATCCTTAATACGTGTAATAACTGAGCTTCATAGAGGTAGTGGATTAAAGATCTGGGGTTCCAAAATCCACCCTCAGATGCATGTGTGTGGCTAGGAGAGTGAAATCAATGAAAGTCCCACGTGTACATCCAGGGTAGACTTTGGCTTGTGATTTTTATTGTTTGCGCTATTGGATAAAATTGATTCCAGCGTTACATTTCTCAGTCAGAGTTATTTCTACATCATGCATCAAAATGTTGGCTTCGATCTCTTCTTCTTGATAGTAGCTTTGAGGAGTATTTGTTTTCTGGTTAGTTTGGGCCCAGCATTAATCATTCTCAGGCTTCCTCTAACCTTTTTTTTTTACTATTTTACTGATGGCAGATTTAACTGTTGGCTCACCTTTATTTCCAAAACAGATGAATTTTATTAGTCTCTAATATTATCCAGATCCAACTAGTTGATAGAGTTAAACCAATGTGGGCAAGACGCTCAGGTGGTGAACTGCAGCCCCTTTGATTTGGGTGCCCTGTCTGGGACACTCTGACAGGGTGCCCAAGAAGGTGGTGAACCCTGGCTCACAAGTGCAACCATGTAGAGCCGAAGGTCAGCTTGCTGGGCTCCTTCAGGTGCTCTGAATTAGAACAAAGAGTCCTATTGAATAAGCTGCTTTGTAACCAGAAGGGTGGTGATCTTTCAGGGGGTTTGTTTTTCTTTTAATAGTCAGAGCTCAGGGCTTTGGGAGAAACAGATTTCATAGAATGTTTTGGGTCAGAACAGACCTTTAAAAGTCATCTAGTCCAACCCGCCTGGAATGAGCAGATTCATCTTCGACTAGATCAGGTTGCTCAAAGTCCCATATTTCTTTATGTTAGTAGCAGAACGATTCTGAATGAGACAGTAAAAGCTTTGGCAAAGAGCTGGAGGGTGTTCTTGAATCAGTAGCTTACGTATCATGATGCTTTCTAGCTTCAAAAGTTGGGTCGATCTGTAATGTAAAACCTAGGCATCAGATTCAGAAACACAGGCAACCTCATGAAGATGAGGAGTTTCTTCTTTTTTGTTTTGTTTTTAACTCTTCTGCTTTTCTTCCTCTTAGGGAGTGAGAATCACAGCTTGCGCATGGTTCTAGGTCTGCAGGAAGCAGTTGTGCTGTGCAGGTGGTGCAATTCTTATGTAAAGGCTCCAGAATGAAAGGGGAAAGCAGCAAGGAGAGGAATTTCGTACTGCCACCAAGAAGGCATATGGACCTTCTGTGAAACAGACTGAAAGATCTGGATGTTAAGGGTCATTTTACCTAGCAGCTTCAAATGCAGCAAAAGAAATAGTGCTTCCTCTTTCATTGCCTCTGTATTTCCATAAATAGCCTACTTCTGAGCATTCATTTGCGCACTTTGAAGCAGGACAGACCGACCTGGATGTTTTTAAAGTAGACATAAGCCTTACTCAAACTAATTGAGCTGGATTTAAGAACTCTCAATTCTCAAGTAATTCTTAATTACAGGATCACGGGAGGGTTTAAGCTGGAGGGGACTTCAGGTTGCTGCTCAAAGTACGGTCAGCTATTATCTGGATATTTGGAAAAACTAAAGAAAAGAGAACTGGAAATATTAACTATTCATTTTTAATTTTAAACATAAACATGACTTCTCTGAGAACCCATATAGCCTTTAAAGGAAAGTCTAGTACTCCATCTCATGGTTTTATTTGTATCTCTGTCTCTAGCACTTGCTTTTAGAATAATTTGCAGTAGAATTGTATGTCCTTCACCAGGTGTGAATTAGGCATCAGGCCCTCAGTGCATTTCACCAGCGTTTCATGGCTGAAAGCTGTTAGTGCAGGCAGGACAGACAACAGGCTCCAAATTGAACAGCAAACTGGCATTGGTTCTCGTACCTTTTGTGTGCTTGTTACCTGTGCTCAGGAAGCCCAAAGAAAGGCAGAAGGACTCTCTCCTGGCGCACGGGGTCTCCCAGTTGCTGAGGCGAAGACAGGTTTTGCAGCCATGCACAGCAATTATTTTGCTGTCCGAAGCTGTTTTTCCATTTTCCTTGATGTTTACTGGTAGTGAAAATATTTGTGATGTGGAGATTAATTCCTGCAGAATAAATCACAAGCACATCTGCAAAAAACAGTTTCTCTCAGAGTGGCCTTGGCTGTAGCACACATGACTATTGACATATTTCTTGAGAAAGACAATAAGCTCTTTTCATTTTCCCAGTTCATTATGGGTTCTTTGCTCTCTGCCTTGGTCCATTCGTGTAAATTCTTGTGGACCTTTGTCCCTAGCTCATGAACTGAGCTATGAGGTCACATCATGGACTTCCAGGGAGAACAAAAGGCACTTTTCATGGAAGATCTGTATGTTGGGTTGTTTCTGCCCTGTGAACACGGTAGCGATATGCTTCATGACTGAGCTTGGTACCTGTGAGCCGAAATGCTGGCAGCCACAAAGAGATCTTTTATAACGTGAAGCATAGACCTAGAGAAAAAAGATCAAATTCTTTGAAAGATTTGGGCTGGTTGGGGCTGTTGAATACAAACTTGGGCACACAATAACCAAAAAGCACAGCCTTAGCTCAAAACTTTATAATCTCAACCAGTTTTATTAAGTTCCATTTCAAACAGTCGCGCTTGCCCACCACATCGCTTACTGTTAATAAAGGGTCATGACAGGAAAAGGAACTGGTCTGAGCCATGTCAAGCGCAGCGGCTGCTGGCATATCTACGCTGTGCTGGCCAGAGGCTGAGGGCAGCACCACGTTGTTCCCTTCAGAGTGCAAACCAGAGCTGTCCTCGCACTAGCTCTCCTGTTATGTCTAATCATTTATTTAGCATACCTGCTCATTGCATACAGAATTCTTACAGTATTTCGAAGGGTTTTATCTGTAGATACAAAGCCCAGAGAGTGTTGCTTTTTCCAAATTTTATCAGGGAAATGCTGTGAGGCTGAGCTGTTTCTAACCTCAGATATTTTCTTGAGACCAGTATTCCAGGCATTGTAGCTACCACTGTATTTTAATGGCCAGCTTGGTCATTTTAAAGTAGCCTTCTGCACTCACTTGCTCAGAGCAGATAAATGGAGAACAGTTTTATACCTCCTTGTGCCTTCATTTAGCTCAAAAGACTCATTTAAAAACATTTGTAATTGAGCAATATGTTAATGTTCAAATCTACCTAAAAATCTAGGGGGAAAAAAAAGGCAAGTAATAAACATGCAAGGACCATGCATGAATTCATCCTCAAAAAATACATATTAGTTGAGCAAAGATGGCACTGTCATTCAGCTAAGGCTTAGCTTGGTGCCAGCATTACTCAAGCGACGAGAGATCATATGGGCCTTGATTATATCTTAGAGAATTAGGTTGCCCAAAGCTTTCTCTTTATGCTCCATCAATAGGGAATGAGAGCTCAGGGCTGTTTAAATAATGCCAAAGGAAGTGCTGCATTGGCCAGGGCAGCTAGAGTGTTTTTAACCTTGGAAATACATCGTGCGCACATGGATAATCAGGCCCTTTTGAAATCCTGTGGACGAGCGTTGCTGTTCTCTCGCCACATCTACCGGACTGTCACTGATTGGCATGTAGAGACAGGAATGAGTAACCAGTAGCACATACCATCCATATGAGCAGATTTCCCTGCTGCGGTGTAATTCTGACACTGTCGGGTTCCTTTCAGTTCTCTTCAGAAGAATTCCAGGAAATCGGATGGATTTTAAGCCAGTAGACTGATTACACAGCCGCCAAGTCATAAGGGTAAAGCGCTCCGTAACTATCCTTAAGAATCCATTAAAGCTCTGCTGAAACATGATCTACCACTGATTAAAGGGGATTAAAAGGGGCGGGGGGGAGGGAGACAGAGCTTTTTGAATTCTAATGCGCTGAATACAAGAGATCAATAAATGAAGCAAGGAGTTCTGAGAATCAGCTTGTCTTTGCAAAGGTTTTATTTCAGCTTCACTGGGAGAAACTGCACCTGGACTCTTCCCATCAGCTCCACGGGAAACAGATGAGTTTTATGGGTTTGCAGGGAGGATGGGGAGGTTAGCACTGTTAATGGAAAAATACTGACAACTGTATCAAATGCTGCTGTTAATTCGAAACACTAGCAACGTCTTTCGAAGTAATGTTTCACCTTAATTGCCTTAGGGAATAATTTAGCTGTAATTGGAGAGTAGTTTAAAGTTATGTGCATTTCTGAAACTCAAGAAGGAAAAGGAACGTGGCAAGGAAGAAAGGCCCATCTATTGAGTCTACAGGGAAACCATTAACTTGGCAAAAGCACAGGGGAAAGTTCAGCAATCAAGCAAGCTGGCAGCATGGAGCCGAGGAATAGGAGAACGGAGAAGAGGGCAGTGAACCAGCCCGATCTTCAGAGACAGAATTTCCACTGAAATCGATGTTGTACACAAAGGAGGCTGGTGAAGTACAGCAGAAGCAATTGTCAGAGAAGACAAAAAAGAGAGATGAATGGGAGTAACAAAGGGGCCCTTGGAAAGTTCAGTGAATTGTGAAAGCTCACAAAAGGGTTGAATGAGGATACTGAAGGAAGGTGATCCTAAGTCATGTGTGCTGTTCTTGCAAGGCACAATCAGCCCACCAGGACTTCGGCTTTTGCTGCCCAGGAGCTAGCTTCCCTTGTTGAAGTTTTCATTTTGTGTTTTTTTTCTGCCCAAGCTGGGAATCCTGCAGGGAGCCTGTTTCCCAGGAAGCTTGGTGCTTCCTGACAGGGGCCAAGTATCTGTGAGGTTTCTGACTTGGAGTACCCAAAACTCTGAAATTTTTCAGATCCTTCTGAAAAATTAGGACCTTTCTCGTAAGGACTGAAAAGGAAAAAAAGATTAGCACTAAACATTATTGCACAACTGCTTAAAGTCATCATCTGGGTTTGACCTGGTTGATAGTAGTGGAGGTACCACATTCAAGGAGGAGTCACTAGTGCAAGAACATATTGGTTTATTTAGAAAAAGTGGAGGGAGGTGAGAATGACAGATGGTGCATTCAGCTCTCTGAGGGCTTCTTCTACTATTCTTTTTTTCTCAACTGCTGATGCTGGTCACTGTTAATGAGCGAGACATTAATAAACTTATGATAGCACTGAAAAAAGCACTGGGTTTTGCAAACATGCATGCAATCTTTAACCTAAAAATGTTAGTAGTAAAGGAATAAATTTTACGTTATAACGCCACATGTATTTTATTATTTACACAATGTATTTAAAAGTGGTGTCTTCCATAATCTCAGAGAGAGAATCAACAGCAATTTTACATGGAATAAGTATAGTAATAATTACTTAGAAGTTATTCTAGATATTATTTCATATGAGAAAGCGGTGAGATGGCATAGCTTGCTTAATCTCCTGGAAAGAGAGAAAATTAGTTTACAGCAGTGTCCTGCTGGGATTATGCTTCATTCAACCTTCTACAAGAAATAAAGATTGTTTGTGGGAACTTCTCATCAAAGAAATGCATACAAAAAGTCTTTGCCATATCATTTCTACTCTTTTGGTTTATTTCCAATGGTAAGTGCAAGTGCTGTGAAAACATCTACTCTTAAACGAACAAGATTTTACATAATTACTACTTTTTAAAATCTAAAATGAAGGAACGTATTGCAGAAGGACTCCTCATTATTTTAGACTCTTTAGGTCTAAAAGCCATTTCCACAGAGGAGGTTGTGTTGCGCTTCGTTGGTTTAGCGTCGGCAGTGGACACCAGCCCAGCACTGGGAGCACAAACTCAACGTCACAAGCTGAAATCTGTTCAGGCATTTCTCCCAGGGCTGTAAAAGACTCTTCAAAATGCTGAGATGGAGAAGTCAGCACATCTCACTAATTCAAAGGTCAAATTGAGTGAATTAACCAGCATGTTATCTAAGACGTTCTTTCTTCTCACTCTCAAATGGCAACTAGAGGATTAGAGTGAACTTGTACTGAAAGCACTTGAATTTATACACACCCACAAAAAGATGGTGGGTAGGATTCCAGTTTTCTGTTACCTTGCCAGCTTCCATAAACCATCTCATTTTTTCTTCCAGCCCAAACCCCACAAAAAGTGAAATAAGCTTGAATTAAACAAACTTGTTTCAAAGATACGGCACGAGCTGGGAAAGCATGCAGTAAGATAAGCTTAATTTCAGGTTTAGCTTTAAATTTCTAAGTCTCCTGACAACATTACGCAATCTGAAGTAATTTCCCTGTTGGAAAAAGATGTCCTTAGTCAGATCCAAGCTGGGAACTCTGCAGGTTTGGCAGCTGCACAGGGGCCAACAGAGAGTGTGTCAGAAAGTAGACTGAGGTATTGAAATTGTTAAGTTCTTCCAACAGTCCCATAGATGGATTTGACCTAAGGTAAGTGCCAACTTGTTTCACATATAGCTGCTGTCAAGGAGGTGAAAATTTGTCGGTTTTGTCACATTGTGTGCTACTTTTTTGCCTCCTTTGGCAGTCTAAGAGAAACTCCAGAGCAATGAGAGATTAAGATGGCATCTTAAGCCTGATTGGCTTGGAAAGTATCTTACTAGTAGGGCCAGACCAGGAACCACTCACCAGTTTGATTGCAAAAATGAAGCACAGAGTGTTTTTTCCTTTCTCACCCTTTTCAACAGATGTCTAATTCATTAAAATATTATAAAACTTTTGTAACTTTGGACTACTACTTAATATGAACTGTTCCTGAGTCACTCAGGAATGGGAAGTGATTTATGATTCTCATGCCAGGATTCTCTGCAGCATGTGCTCTTCCAGTGGCACAGGCCTTGTGCAATGTGAATGTCTCCCAAGGAGCAGGAATAGCTAAATTGATCACTTAGAGCCATGAATTGTGATTGGTTTGAGGTTTTTTCTTCAAAAGTTTTTTTTTTTTTTTTTGGAAAAAAAATCCTGACTTCAGACTTGGCTTGGGAGCTCCTGACAGCGGTCAAAGTTGCTGTGGTAATTTTGTGCTTTCAGCTCATGCACCGATATGCTCCATGGCAGCACACATGTTAATCTAAAATACTCGTAAATGACACAAATCCGTATCACAACAGATTGCGTTTTCAGTCGGTCAGTAGCACAAGAAAAGCTCAGGCATGATATCTACCATTGGATCACAGCCAATAAATAAATGGACACCAATGTAAACAAGCCTTAGACAGATGAGTGCCACAGTGAGAAAAGCTGACAGCATAGCAGCTGAGAACCCACATGGCTCCAGGGTACTTTACAGCGCAAGCACTGTCCCATGGCGTGGAACCCTCCATGGCATGATGTGGTTCAACCCTATTTACTTTAAAGGAGTTACCCTGGCTTGCACCAGCTGAAAACTGGGCAATACAGACCGCCCAACCATTGCTAGAGCCAAAAAGAGAAGTGGTCACATTTCCAGAAGCTGATGTAAAAAAATCTCCTGTTCAAAACACAGAGAACCATATGACCTAATTCAGGCACGAATCATTTCATCCTCTGAGAGAGAATTGCTAATAATGATGATTTTTGAGTAGGAGGAACTGCCTAGGAGAGAGCTTCCCAAACCCTCACTGGTTTGGAAACCCACAGTGGCAAGGGCAGTGGTAGCAGGAGTTTCAGAGCTCTGGTCCTTGCTGTTTGCAAGCACTACAGGACACATCCTTCTTTTTGCTGACTATTTACATCCCACATAGAGGTAGCTTGTGTCTGCCAGTTTGCAAACTTTTAGGTAGAGTGCTAGTTGTATTACTTCCCAGACATCACTGCAAGATGAGCTATTCAAATACAGTTTTCAAGGAAAAAAATTTGTCACCGCACAGAGGAGACCATATTTCAGAGATATTTAAGGACTTTTCATTGCAGAGGGGTACTTGTGCTTTCTTATTTTCACCATCAGTCACTTTGATACCAAAATGGACCACTTTTTTTGAGTATAACCTCTGGATCTCTTCCAAAGAGGAGAGAGAGAGACTGATGAACCATGTCAGAGAACTGTATGTCTGGGACCTCCAGCTGGATAACTGCTGTCCTTCTTGTGTAGGTTTGAAGCTGTAATGAATAATTGCAGTGAGGGAAATGTGTGCCAAATAATGTTGTGAAACAGCATCTGTGGGATTCTCAGGACAGTTTGGCATTGCCTGGACACTGTTTCAATGAACCAAGAAGCAGATGAGCCAGTGTCAGAGGGCACTATATATATCAAACGGAAAGTGTAAATTCTGCATGTTGAAATGGGTAAGAATGACCAAGAAATGGCAGTCTGCAGTCAACATAGATTAGAAAGGAAATCACGACTGTTTGGTATTCCAGCCATTTAAATAAATCAGAATAACATTTCTAAGTAATAGCGAGAGAAAAGAATGAAAAGCATGAGGAAATGGCATACTGTGATTTAAAAATAGCCTAGTGCAAGCCAAGGCAGCCATGCTGAGCATGGAGGGAGCTGTGCAGCTGTATGTTCACTACTGCCTTACATGACCCGGAGCACGTGCCGACTCCCTTGATTTCTTCCTCTGTCCCAAATCTGTGCCTGGCTAAGAATTCCTGGGAACTTTAATGTAGTATCGCAGATGAGGATCAAGGGCCAAGCTATGAAGTTACAGAAGAGTCAAGACACACGTATCTTTAGGGTCTCTGGGCTGGAAGGGAAAGAGGGTGCAATTTCAAAGGAATCACTAGTGTGGAAAGAATATGTGGAAATTCCTAGTTCACAACTGGAGCTACGTAAAAATTGGCCCTAGTGCTTTTCAGAGATTTGCTGTTTTCTCTTTTATGGGAGTTCATGTAGGCTTGCACCCTCTGGCTTTTCTTTTGTGTTCTGGAAGTTGAATAAACCCTGGAAGTAGTGAGAATCATCTGGTCTCACAGCCTAACCATGCAAAATCCCCTGGCTGGCGTGGTTTTCATGTGAAATCATAAATCAGTCCAGGTTCACACAAAAAAATTCTGAGCTGCAGTAAACTTTAGACAAATGTGAACTTGGTTTTCAATTATTTCTATTTAACTTTTCCTCTTAATTTCATCTCTTCTATGTTTTTTTCATTAACAAACATCTGGAAGTTGCATAAGCTGTATTAATATGGCTGATTATCTCTCTCTCTCTCTTTTGGTGTATCATTAACTTTTCCTTTTGTTCCCTCCTTTTCTGTTCCAAACATAAATGGGCTTGAAAAATGCCTCAACAAAAAGTGTATTAGAAGCACTACAGTAGCTTTAGGGCTCAGAAAAGAATGCATTCACAGGTCACACCGAGTAAGCAGTTTGAGTACTCCTCTCTGTGAGGTCTAATTTGGGCATGTTTGAACTATCGACTGATTTTATCATGAAAAAATAAATGCTTATATTACAGTTTAGCATGAAGGTCATGAGGAATAAATATATTCCTTTAGGTAGACCATTGTCTGGTCATTAATTTTACTTGTGTTTTTCTAAATGCCATAATTCCATCTAACTCAAAGCTCGGATGCTTATATTGCACAGCCAGAAAGCCAACAGGAATAAAGTGGTAGATCTAATCTAGCAGTACTTTTAAAAAGCTTTTAACACAGACCTTTACAGAACACTAGAGATGCTTAGAGAATTTGAGGTCTGTGAGCACACACAGCATTAGCCATCCCGTTTCGATGGATTTAGAAGTGACGTGGTAATGAAGTGTGTAGGGAGAGAGTGCAGGGAGGTGAAAATGGGTGGGAAAAAGGCAGCCACTGAATTGCCTCAGAGCAACAACCCAGAGCCAGAATCCAGAAGGGCAGTGAGGAGACATGAACAGAGCCAGCAGGAACACCTAAAAATATTTCATTTTCATTGCATCTTGTACAATACATGGAGTGTTTACGTTTCAGAGAGAAACCTGCACAAGCAGACACGTTGAAGTTGAATGAACCGGAAATTATATAGTATGGATGTGAAAAGTCTTAGTCAACCCAAAGATCTCTGACAAATCTGAGTCTCCCTAACCCAGCAATGCAGCTTGCAGCCTTGAGACCCTGAAAGTCTGGCTGTTGGGAGAAGAAAAGACAGCTGTCTGGGAAATGTTCTCATGTGGGAAGGAGTCTTCCTGGGGCCTCCATGCAGCTGTCATCTACTGAGCAGCTTAAATGCAGTGAAGACGAGGAAGTGAGCGTGGTAGCAGGCAGAGAGGGCTCCTAGTAGGAGTCGTGGTTGAAAGGGCAGCTCAACTCTCCCAAGCCAACCAGCAGCTCCAGCTTCTGCCTGGCTGCTTCTGCAGGGAAGAGTGAAATGGCCTCAGCACCTGTCCCCTCCACGGCCCAGAAGCATGGGAGCTGAGGAGCTTGAGGAGATGGCAGTGGGGAGGTGCCTTTCTCAGGAAGGGTAGGCTCCAATTCTTGTCATTGTGTTTGCAGTAGAGGGACTGTTGTTAGGGTTGGCCTCCAGACTATTCGTTTTGTTCTTTCCTGTCTTCCCCTAATGAATCAATGTTTAATCGCCAAAATTTTTTTTTTTTAACTTGTTGCTTGAAAGGAGAATGCGGGTTCCCAGATAGGACATTTAAAGTAGGGCTTATGTGGACACTCTCAGCTGCTGAACCCAACCCTTTGGCTGCGAGTCAAGACCTGGCAGAAGGATATTTATTTACACCTGATACCCGGCAAGAAGACAAGCTGTTACAAGAGAGAAAGACAAATGAACGGTTTTGTCAGATCAGTGATGCTTTTGTGACCACCTGAGAGACTTCTGAGCCGCTCAGTGTACAATTCTCACGCCTCAGTGCTTGTGGGTCCCAGCTAACTTCCCTGTTGATCTTTGCTGGGAGTACTCACCTTGTCATCACTAACTGGCAGTTCAGCTTTCTTGTGACCCAGTATAAGCACGAAGTTCTGACCATAATCCCCTCACTGGATGCACTATGTGCAAGAGCTACAAGGATTTGGTCCCCATGGTATTTCTAGCCCCCTCCTGCAAGGCACAGCAGCCCAATTAGGCACCTAAACTTAGTGGCCTGGTGGCATATTTAAGCCAGCTCATATCTCCAGATCACTCAAGATTGAATTCATCCAACGCTAGAGTAGATATGGAGGTTCCAGGAAGCCAACTGCGAAGATTGAAACTCTTTCTATGAAACCTTGATTTCTGTGTATTGCAAGAAGCAAGCTGCTGAACTCTCTAATCTCTCAAATCAAGCCACAGTGGCAAACTGCCCTCTTCTCTTCCCAGGGCACAGCTGGAGAACACCAGTCCCTTGCTCACCCACACATTTTTCTCTTTTTAGTTCACTCTATAAAATGATTCCACCTTGAGTGCTAGTAGATGACATCTTTCAGGGATGATAATTTTCAGGACACTGACAGGTGTGAGTCATTCGGAAGAAGCAGTACAAACCTCCTCTCTAAGAATCCCTTTCCACATCTTTATCTATAATTGCGATAGATTCTGTAATTTTTGTAATGAGTTTATTTCACATTTGAGTAGTTTTCTCCCTCTCTTTTTCTATTTGGAAGGACAGTAGCAGGAATGTGTCTGGCAGGGAAGGATGATACTTTAACAGAAGAAGCAGATGATACTTTGAAGCTTTGTGGCTTAGCACAAATTTTTCATTTTATAAGAAGATGCTATTTTTGTATTACTGGTCAGGCTTATATTTCTGATTGTTGGGCAGGGCAGTTCAAATTCTCTTTGATTCTGTATTTCTTGATCTTTAACTACTAGTTTTGAAAGATTATAAAGTCCTGTCATTTTTTCTCCTTTTTTTTGCATTCACTATTATTTCTTAGCCATCTTACATTAAACTATGAGGCACACTCTGCCTCCACGTGTCCCCCCTCAGTACTTCAACAATGCAAGGATAAAATCCTGATATCTTTCTTCTGGCAGTAGACTATGTCAAAGTCCAGGAGTTTCTCTAAGCTTTTCAAGTCTGGCTTGGTGAACAAGTAAAGAAGGGACCTGTTTGAGATCAGACAAGCCACACAACCAACCTAATCTCTATGTGCAGCAATGGGACCAAATCAGGAAGAAATGGCTTGGAAATGCTAGCACAGAAAAATCCTTCCTTGTTTAATTCATCCTGCTTCCCCAGCAGCTTTTGCTTATGTGTATTATGGTTTGTTGTAACTTCTCCATGCTTTCTTCTTGCCTGCCTAAAAATAGGTAAGCCACTGCCGGCTAGAGCTCTGCTACACTGAGAAGTGTAACTATGACAGAAGCATATGGGATCCTGTTGCCTAGTTTCGGGGTTTTTTGGGGAGATGGGAGGAAAGATTGCTAAAAGTTTGGGAGTTAAACTGGGCTCTTTGTGTTGCTAAAGCATTTTGAACCCTTTGGTTTTCTTATTGGATGGAGGAAGACCCACGACTATGCCTACAACAAAGGAATTTATAACACATGTCAGGTTGCCCAGGGAGAGTCCTTCATTTTCCTCTTTGTAATTCAAAACAGCATTTGTATCCTTACTAGAAGTGGAGCCCTCCTTGACTTTCCCTCAGTCTGAGGGAAAGAAAGTGCTGAAGGATGGAGCAGTCAAGCATACCTGCACCCAAGCTCTCCTATGCATGGGAATTTCACAGGAGAAAGGCATCTGTTGGGCTGAAATAGTTGCTTTCCAGAGCTGATATTTAAAGCTGCAGGCTGTCACTCGTTTGCAGCTGAGATCTTGTTTTTGCTAACACCATCCTGTAATCCAGATAGGAAAGATCTATGCAGGATTTGCCATATATTAAGCGCTATGCAAAACTTTTTGTAAAATTCTTCAAATGTACATTCATTTTACTACATGAATAAAATCCCTTTGCAGCAGATCAGATTTGTTCCAGTTGTTTGCTTGTGCATTGGTCCTCCCTAATGCTTTAATACATGAAGGGAAAGGGAAATTTTGTTGCTCACCAGCCTGGGCTGCAGCACCAAGGACGCTGTTGCATCCTCTGCAGCCAGGAGGAAATGGCCTGCCTCTTGTAGGCAGGACAGGTACCTTGAGTTGATTAGTAATTAGTAGTTAGTTCATTATCTCAACTCAGTCCAGCTGGGTAAGAATGATTGGTGCCATAATTCCCCCTTTTTGTTTTAGTATTTTTGTTTTCACAAAGGCTTTATGGGTGAGCAGAGACCCAGCCCATTCATCCAACTCCAGCACGCTTCCCTCCCACGAATACCACGTCAGGGCTTGCGGCTTTACCTTCTTCTCCAAAGGACTCTCGCTCAAGCTCCCGGCTCCGGCTCCAGCTCTTTTGGCTCAGGCTCCTTTAGCTCGGGCTCTCAGCTCGGCAAGGGAGTCGGGGCTTCCCAGGGTCTCACGGATGTATCACGTCGGGGTTACCAGTTGTTGCTCACCAGCCTGGGCTGCAGCACCAAGGATGCTGTTGCATCCTCCACAGCCAGAAGGAAATGGCCTGCCTCTTGTAGGCAGGATAGGTACCTTGAGTTGATTAGTAATTAGTAGTTAGTTCATTATCTCAACTCAGTCCAGCTGGGTAAGAATGATTGATGCCATAAAATTTATCTTTACTTTCATTTATCTTGGACTCAGATCGTGATGAGGCCTTAAGCAGTAATAGTAATATTGCTTCTTTAGCTCAAATATACCTGCGTAAGGGACATGTGACATCAAAGAAAAACATCATCTGCAAATTGAGATGAAAACGAGGAGCTCTCTGATCATGTCCTACCTGTGCTTACATGTTTACAGTCCAGTCCACCACCAACAGTGCATTGGCCAAGCATTTCGAACTGACCTGGGCAATGCAAGGTGGTGATTCACTTACTCAAGGGCCATCAAATCACCCACATTTTCCCTACCACTGTGGATGAAATTTAGGATAAGTTTAGTGCAGCTCATAATGGAAAATATATTCCCTCTGCCCAATCAAACTAACAGAGAGGGTATGAAGGGTTGGCACACCTTACCAGTGCTGAGAGTTGTTGTCTTATATCCTCCTATATCCTGAATCACTAAATTTTTCTGGTCCCAGTTATCATCTCAGTAGCAAAAGTTACTACAGTTTAAATGAAATTATACATTTTTTCTTTAAATTAAAATACAGCGTTTGATTCAATGACTGCTTCAATTTACTACTCAATTTCTCAGAATGACTTAGTAATAAACTGCATGAAGCAGCAATCCATTTTTCTTGGGGCTTATTTGTACTGATCTAATTATATCAAATGTTGCCCTTTCCAATCTTGTGGGAGAAAGTCATGTAAAGGAATTCATGCTTCTTATTTTCAAGTTTTATAATTTTGAATGTGTCAGTCAACCTTCCTTTTTCTTTCTGAAGCAAATCATTTACATTTTGCATCCTACTACGATGGCTTGAACCTTGCACTTACTTTTTTAAGGGATTTTCATTGCTATTTCACAGCCATATCTAGCCTCTTCCATGTTTTTTTGAATGTACATAACCAAGATCCAATTCACATATCTTTTAAAACTGAAGGTTATACAAACAAAAGGTAATATTTTCAGTGAAGAGAATAAGGTCCCATGAAAAGGCAGTTGGATGAGAGTCAAGAAATCTAGGCCACCATATCTTTTTGTGCTTGTTTCTTATTCCGCTCTGCAGAGAAATTGAGGCACAGTTGTGATCTCTTTTGTTTTCTGTACAGTGCTAAGCCTCAGGGAACCTGAATCTTATTTGCGACTTTATAATGCAAATGAGCAAAATGTCCAGTGTCATAACAGTCACTTTGCTCTATTGGGGAAAACACCGGAGAACCTGTTATGTTGTACATACCAGTGTAAGTACATGATTAACAACACCGGTGCAAGCATTCCTGGAAAGACATTTTCCACATCAGTAATTCAGAAGCCTCTCAAACTGTAAATCAGACAGACAGTCACAAACTTCCTCAGAATAAATTATATCTGGTCTTGCTTGGCCTGAGTCTCTCTGTGAATCTCAGAAAAATGACATCATGAGCAATGAGCCTGAGGAACGGCCAGAAGGTGCAGACAAGCCCAGAGGAGCTGAGACCACAGGGATGCAGGTCCAGCAGCTTCCAGAATAAGGGTCCTCCTCACCACCAGCACTACAGGGAAGTGCACCTGGCGCAGCGCTACCAGTCGCTGATAAATGTGGAGTTTTGGGTTACCTCTCCATCCTTCCTTCCCAGAGCCGAGCATTGGCTCTCTGCTTTTGGTTCATTGCACCGAACTGCACCGAGATTTTTTACCGTGGAATAAGCAGCTAATGGCAGCTACAGAAAGTCCTTGAAAAACACCGTTTGCCACCTGTCATGGCAGACTCTTCTTAGGGGGACATGAGGGTTGGGATGGAGTTATGTAGGACCTCCTGGGCTTCATGCAGGCTTGTGTCCTGCAGTGCTCCCCTCAAAACATGATGCTCTGCCAAAACTAGGACGAGACTGAGGGTCTCCCGCCCCCACATCCACTTCTGCGCCCACAGGTGGGGGCTGCCCTGTAGGTCACTGCTCTTTCAGGTTTTGGGAAGCTTCATTACACTGAGCAACGCCCTCTCTCCCAAATCCCATCTGGTGACCTGCAAGTGAGAGGTGCCGTGGGCAGGGGGGGTGGGGACCTGTCTGCTGTCACTGTGGAAATGGGATCTCCTCTGACCGGATTAATCTCTGCAATCTGGGAAAACATGGTTTCAGTTTTCTCTTTTGTAACGGCAATCCGTGTTGTCAACTTAGATTATCAAGCTGAACGGCTGGATTATGCTGTCAAATGCCGACTTCTGTGAGATGGAGTTGAACAGGTCGGGTGTCGCGCCTCCTCTTGCTCTTTCCATAGCTCTTCTGGTTGATTTTTTTTACATCATCCTGCTAAGAGTGAAGATGCCTTGAACCAGACTAAGCAGAACAGAGAGGGACAGGCATGCCTCCTGGAGCGAAGGGTTGCCACTGGGTGGATCTGAGGTTTTCACAGCAAAAGCAAAGTTATGCAGATGCTCCTCTGAACCAGATGCTGGGCTCCTGACCAAGCAACAGATATTACACCACTGAGCTTTTTCTTCATTTCGCTGTTGAATTTAGATACCATGAACTTCAGGGAAATTTGAGTTTGGATTTTAAGCACTTCAGCATCTGAAGCGCCCCGGACTATTGGGAGGTGGTGTGGTGAGCCCAGGAGAGAAGTGTGCAGTCACAACAGGATGCAGAACCTGGACCTGCGATTTCCGACGGGCCCACCTCCAACCTTTTACGTTAAAGTCTAAGGAATTCAGGTGCAGACAATACCTACCCTGTCCTGTGTGATTTCATAGAGCGTTACACTGCTCCAAGGCTCATTTGAGCCCACAGTAAATTAATATTTTACCTGTTGGAATGCTTTTTTGCTCCAGCTAGTTTAAAGGCAAGTTGTGGCAATGAGTGGGTGGGGTGTATTTTATTTAGTTGTGGTGAATATCTCGCCATTGTTGATCTGAGCAGATGAAGCAATAGAAACTGTAGAGAGGGAAAATCACCAAATGGGGGAGAAGATGAGAGGGAAGAAGGAGTACTTACTTGACGGAGGTATAAGGAATTTACAATTCTGAGAGTGAAGCACTTGTGAAAAGACAATACAAGATGAAAGGGCATGGACCCCTAAGCAGGATGACCCTATGCAGCTGCCACATGACTTGGTAAGTAATTGTGCCAGACAGCTAGTTGCCAGGTGGACAGAGCAATGGCTGCTGCTCAGTGCTTCCTTTGCTGGGTCCCAGGGCTGCGTACAACTGGGCTTGATGAGTCGAAAAGTTCTGGGACCCTCTGGTCAAAAGTGGACTTTACTCGTTGCCAGGGAACATAGCCACAAGATTTCAGACCCCTGGGTGGCCGTTGTTTACATTCTCCAGAAAAAGGTGCCAGGTTGCCACGCTCAAAAGGTTTTCTTACAGCCTGGGGTATTTAGCAGGGAGTATGTCAGAGTCACTGTGAATAAACTGTTTCAGAGGTCTACTACCCGTTATATAATTTTAAACCTTTTACCTTTCATCTCACAGCTGGAAAATGTTTCCAGTGAACACCAAGAGCCAAGGGCTTAGTGAAAGGAGGGCACAGCTGGTTCCACTGCAAAACATGTGAAGCTGAGTGATGCACTGAAAAAGGAAAAAGCAAAACCAGGAGGTTAAACATTAACCAGTTCCTGCTTATATGGGATGCTCTGATGCTTTGGTGATGAGTATCAAAATCAAATGCCTTGATTGAAAGAGACAGGCAGGAGACATGTTGGCATCTGAGACAACTGTCTCATCACATGCTAATCATGACAAGTCCCACTTCCAGCTAGCAGTGCGTGCCATGGCTCTGTGCAACAGTGAGGATGGGGCATGCAGGCAAGACACGCAACTGTGCATCTGCTATGCAAGGAGGTTTGCGTGCCTTGGACTTGGTGAGCTTGGCACTGCTGCATCTCTTGTGTAACAGATGCTCCACTCTCAGCAACCAGCAAGTCCTCCCACTCCCCCATATGTTTGGTTGCTAATTGCAATCATGAAGGACCGACATTTTAATGCCTGCTCTTTCAACTTCCTCGAGTTTCTACTTTCAAGCAGCTTGTTTCCAAGCTGAATTGCCTTCTTTTCATGGCTATTTTGGTGCAAGTAGTTTAGACTATCCTGCTAACAGCTTTGCTACTTGTAGATGCTATGGACATCCATGGTGTGCTTTTGTGCCTTTTTATTATAGTAATTAATGTCCGTGCTCATTTTGGAGTGAGCAAGAAGAAAATAACCTACAGTGTGCTAGACACTTGCCTGTCTTTGCCTGGGAGCATGCTATTAGACCTCATATCTCCTGAGGGCCAAGAGCATGCATATTTACAGTACATTAATTAAAGTGCTATGAAGTCACAGATCAGCTTTTTCTCCAGGTAACTTGTTCCTGTGTCATGCCCTATTCATTCAGCATTGTCACTCAGCCCAAGGAGGACATTAGTGCTGTTTGCAGATTTCTGTATGGTGCTTAATTCTTTAGCTTTAAAAGGATGCAGTTGTTTGTCCACCTCTTTTCCCTCCCCATACTACCAAAAAGCATAGAATAAGCCAGCTATGGCAAAACACGGCCTCTGTAGCCCACAGCCTAGCAAGAAAAATGTGTTTCTTTTTGTGGCAGTCAGGGAAAAGAGCCCCAGATAAGAAGGTTTTGTCCCTGACTCTTCCAACCCTCCCGCCTTTCTAAAGCTGGGTCACATCTAGTCTCTGACCTGTTTGTCACTCCCTCCACCCCACCAAGCTGTTGTGAACATCTCCTGTCCTAGTCATTTAGGGTTCTCTAATTAGTAACATAATAGTTGGGCAACTAATGAACCAAACCTGCATCATAATGAAGGATAAACATTGTTGGTGAGTCACTCTGAAGCAGGGATCCAGCCTGCTGGAGTGTTTTTTCCCCAGCAAGCTGCAGCTAGTTGTAGCAGGGGTGTATCTTTTATATGTTTTGCCTTGAGGGAAAATTACTTCAAACAGGACTTCACTGTGTGGCTGGAGAAAACAATCGTTTGTTTGCAGTTTTCCTTTCAAAGGGATGAGTCTAAATCATGCTTGCTTGATTGAAGCTAAGTAGCACCTTCAAGGCCAATCCTTTTCTCATAGTGGCTGTTTTCAAAGGAAAATCTCTGCTGGATTTGTCCATGGAGGGCATTCATTGTAGGGACTCTGTCTGTACCCCTGCCTGCAGACAGCCATGCACCCACAGAGCGAGTGAGGAGCAGTGACGGGAGCTCCCGTGTCACCCACCACAGCCCATTTTGCCATTGTTAGTGGAAGGGAGAGCGTGTATTAACACCTCCCTGATTGCTGGATGAAGCTTTTCCAGGGTGAGGCTCAAACCAGTAACACTGTACACAATCGACTCGGGTTAGTGGTTTACCTCAAAAAATGGAGGAAATCACTTGGCTTTTTCAGCAGAAGACTACCACAGCCATAGAGGTTTTGCAGCAGCATGGGTTGGTGGTTATTAATTAGAGGTGCAGAAAAGGGAAAGTGCTGTGGCAGAGCTCAGGGATTTTCCAGCACGGCCTCGAGTGGGCAGGGACGGTTGCTGGCTTGTGGGGATCCCAACATCCACACCCAGGGTGTCCCAACAGCAACTGCAGGAGAGGTCAGCCTCTTACCCACCCACATGCTTTTTCAGCAGATGTATTTATAGCCTGAAGCAGTCTGACATCCAGACTGGAAAATGTCTCCTTACTGTCCGAGATGCACTTTGAATGAGATCATTCAGATCTGATGTTCTTGGGATTGCACTAGAAACCCCAACAGAGGTAGAGGGGCTGCATCTCATTGAGACCCAGCAGGTGGAACGTGAAACACCGCACTGTTTCCCACTAAGGGAGCATCACTAGAGCTATAAGCAGATGCCTACCGCTTCTGGTGGAGTGATGCCAGACTGCAAGTTTTGAGGGTGTGAGAGGTAGCAGGTCAGGGGTAAATGGGCTTCACAACAGATACCTTCATCTCAGTAAGTCTAATCATCCTAGTCTTCTCCTCTAGTCAGCAGAGAGACAGCTTTCTTTATGGAGAGATACAAAGCAGCTAAGTTAGGTGCTCATTGAACCATCCTGTAAAGGATGCCTTGCTTCTTCATTGAACTTGAGGAAATGAATCTCACAGGGTTTTCTGGTTTCCATTTACATTCCCAGTATCATCTGAGTTGCAGGTTGTACATGCTTCATGTATTCTCTTGCATGCTCTCCAGGAGCAGGCTGGAAAGTCTTGGAATTTGAAAGGTCTTCCTGTGGTTTCACTTAGTCACAAAAGTTGCATGTGGCCTAATTCAAAAGATCTGCAGACATGAAGGAAACAAACTTCCAGATGAAGCTGTGAGGACACACAGAGAATGTCCCGCATGGACACAGAAACCCACCATTTACAGAGTTTGCAAACAATATGAAAGTGGAATATTGCACTTTTAATGCCTGATTATAGTGCTTCACAGAGGCTGTGACAGAGTGGCCTGTCTCTTTAGGAGTCCATATGATTGTCATATCCATTGCTGGCCCTGTAAATGGGATCTCTACACAGACGGTGGACAGAAGCGCCTCCATACAAGTAGGAACACAGAGTAAGAGACGCTAATTAGACACTAATAGACTCCTTAGGTGCCTCTCCATCTTCAAGCCATACATTTAAGCCTGGTTGCACACTGCTAGGAAATAGTTAAATCTTCCCTAGAGACCTGCAAGAGCAAACCTGAAAGGAGAAGCAAACTATTGCAGTAGTCATAGGCTAGAGACAAGGAAAGAGAAAGGAAAATACCTCCAGAGGTTTTAGCTTTCGCTAGATGTAGAAGCAAGGACCACCCTGCATGTTACAAAATACCACTGCTGAAAGAGACTCTTGGGTCTGGCAGGGTAAGGGAAGGCAACAGCTGCCATATGGTGACAAAAGCAACAGCTCACTGGGGCTTCAGGGACCCTCAGTGACTGAGGCAGGAAGAAACTGTAAGCCCACCTAGTATGGCCTTCTGTAACCACTGGCTGCAGACTCCCAGGTATCTCTGCAATAAGCCACCTAACTGGTGTCTGACTGTGGCTTTCCTTCAAGAACAGTTCCTGTATGGCTTTAAAGAGTGAAAGAGATGGAACGTTTTCCTGCATAGGCCACACTCACAGGTTTCTGCAAAGCCCACGCTCTGCTTGATACAGTGGTGGCTGGGATATACCGTGCTGAAGCCACAGCAGCTCTCACAGGGAATGCCAGAGGAGAAGTGGGACCTCTTGCCCCATGACCTGTGCCACAGCTCCCGGATTTCTGCAGTGTCTTCTGATGGGAAATGCTTACAGTCCAGTTTAGCTGAGACGCAGAAAGGAGATCCCATGACTGCACGTGGCTTAAACGCTACTGAGATTTTTCCTCTACCTGTCACTAAAAATCTCCACAGAAGGAAGAGGAACTGAGACATTTAGTCAAAGAAAACTGGGGAGCATTTCCAGCTGACCAAAAGGTAGCCAGACGCATAAGGTGCATTTCCCACAGTCCCAGCTCCTGTCACAGTCTGGTTTTCATCCAAACTAAAAGTGCTCAAGGATTTTACAGGAGGAGAAAAAAGGAATTTCCCAGGAAGTGAGAAGATCCTTTAAGAGTCCCTCTGGAACAAGCATTAGCTGGCTCAGCTACATGCAGTGAAAAGGATCCCGCCATGTCCACCTCTGCTATTTCACCCACCCTGCTCTAAAAATAGCCTCCCACCACTGAAAGCACTCCACTTCTGTTCTCGGTCCATGTGTTTTTCCTGTCTTGACTTCGTGCAGCACTGTCACGTGTTTCAGAACTGCAGACAGAGTAAAACAGCCATCTGTACCGACCAGCACAGGGAATAAACCCTTAAACAAAAAATGCTGCCTTGCAGTGAGCAAGACACCTTGGTCTTCTCAGATTTCCATTTTAGTCTTCGGTTAAGCGGGGTAACTTTTCTGCTTATCCAACTTAATTGGAGCTTTGCAGGTACAAAAATATTTGCTCTGTCAGGGCAGAGAGCAGCCATTGTTTGCCACGGCCTAAATTCCTTGCAAATGTTTTCTCGTATGTTCTTATTCTCATCTCCTTTGGCTAAACAGTACCACAATAACCCTTTGTAACACAAACACCTTGATATGACATGTTAGGATCTGTTCCACTGAGCCAATTTAGGAGGAGAGCATGCTTGTAACTGTGTAATTGAACTGCGTTGATATGCATGTGCCAGGGAACATTAACTTCTCCTAAACTCTCAATAGTTTCACATTCACGGTATTTTTCCAGATGGATTGTAGCTGAAACTGTATCTTTAATGTCCTTAAGATACAGCACAGCAACCCATAAACTTCTTGAGCTCCACAGAGCATTGGGTGGAAAAGCATTTGCTGTGCCAGATTTCTCCGCTAAGTATTTCTCCTGACAGTGGCATGTTGAAAAACCATGTAACTGTGAGATCTGATGGTTACAGTGCTTTTGGAAAGGAAAAATAGTGTTGCGAGCAAAGGTTAACCTACAGTGATTGATTTACTTAAGCTTCAAGCAGTCATGCTGAACCTTTGGATAAATGTTTATTTAACATTGAAAATGTGTTGTTCATTTCCAGGACACAACAAACAGTGTCTGTGCTTGCTGGGACATGGCAAGGTTAGCTAAGTTTTCTGCCTTCAAAAAAAGGAGCCCTAATATTAGGAAAGAATATTAAAA
Source organism: Tauraco erythrolophus (assembly GCF_009769465.1). Classification (NCBI taxonomy): domain Eukaryota; kingdom Metazoa; phylum Chordata; class Aves; order Musophagiformes; family Musophagidae; genus Tauraco; species Tauraco erythrolophus. Next base: position 63,536,888 of record NC_141468.1, on the reverse strand, counting down.
AGTACTTTGCCAATGAACAGGATACCATTTCAGGTTAGTCTCCCATTTCTGGTTTTGAGAGACCGAGAAAGGGATTGTTCCAAACGAGACGAGATACTAAAAAGTGTTCATCAGTAAAGTTCATCAGTAAAGCTCAGTACTCTCTATAGGTCTGGTCTAATATGCATTAATCCACATTTTAGTTGAATGTCAATGTGATTAATCAAAGCATTAATTCTGGAAGGGAGAGGTTTGAGCTTTATCCATCTCCCTCCTGCCTGTACCTGGCCAAGCACTAGGTTGGATAACTGAGGTGTCCCCATTCATTCCATCAGTAGGAGAGGACGGTGCACAGCCCCTTTGCACACCAAGGCTGCAGCAGTACCAGCTGGTCAGCAGAATCAGAGCGTGTCCTGCACCTTGAAGGCACCAGGGAGCATTCAGCAACATCTCAACATTGACTTGCTAGGGAATGGGAAGGTCTGTGGCACTGGAGAACAGAGGCAGTCAATTTAATACTGTGTGAAAGAAATGCAGTTGTCATTGAGTGCTTCTGGTATATCAATGACTTTTTGGTGTTTTCCACAAGACAAAGAAAAGTTATGTCAAGGTAGAACAACATACTGCTGTCAGGGGACAGGCAGGGGTCAGTGTGCTAGTACCTATTAGGATGAACACTAAAGTATCTACCAGCCTGGAGGAATTTTAGGAAGCTGACCTAGGGAACTAAATAAGGCCTGAGTCCCTCGTGAATTCAAGCCCTCTAGATGTTGATCTAGGGTGGGCACACGCCATGGTCCAGAGTAAAAATTGCTCTTTTGGCTTTACACTTTCACCACCTCCTTCAGGATGGCTGGAAACTGTCTGTGAAATAAAGCCATCATGCCTGGGGAAATTGGAAGCAGCCTCTTCTGGCTGCTAACAAATTCCAATATTATTCTATGATTATTCGTAGCGCTGAGGGGGAAAGCAGGACAGATACCTTTCCCGGCAGTATGAAGTTCTCCTCCTGTCATCCATGTTGTTCAATTTGAGAGCAGTTAGGCAGGAAGGACAAGTGCCAGGGCTGGATCCTGATTCTTATCCAGCAGGACAATTCCTACATCATTTTGGAGCAAAAAGGTTGCACAGCAGGTGCTGAAGGCCCCAGAGTTGGTCAGTGATTGCACTGAGTCCAAATGTTCCCCCCTCAAATGTTTATTTTTTTGCTTACAAGGACCAAGCCAAGTAGCAGTAGTTGTTGCCTCTTTGGAAAAAGCCAACCTTTTACAGCACTGATTTTAAATCAAGGGTCTGTGGGTGGGCTACTTTCAAAAGGTGCATGAAAAGTCATGAAGAAAATTCTTCCAGCTGGTATGCTGCCTAAATTCCTTAGAAGGAAGTCTGTACTTCCCTTGGAAGTTTTCTAGGGATCTCCACATCAAAAAAGGTTGAAAATCACCACCCTTGAGAGATTTTCTGTCATATTGGTTATCACATCCAAATTACAGATGTTCTTGTTCCTGTTATATAGAAAGCTCTTTTCTGAAAGAAAAAAAAAACAAACAAACACAAAAACAAACGTAAAAAGTAGTCTAAATGAAGGTGTCTGCAATAAATCCAGTAAATCCTTTTTCACTTTATATAAGACCTGTCTTTCCATTTGTGCTGTTTTACATTCACTGGAAGCTGTATGGGATTTACTTAATGAGTAAGTAGAGAAGAGCACAGCTAATCCCTCAGGGCCTTATTCCGAAGTTCTTATTCAGGCAAAACTCCAGTGACGTCAATGAGTTATTTCACCATGTAAAGAGTGGACTCTATCAGATTAAATACAACTTTGCCCAAGATTTTACTCTACAAAATTATAGTAATCGCAGGTCCTCAATCTTTTGATTACAACTAGGGTGCAGAACAGTGCCAGTTTAATAGCATAATCATACCAGATATCATCGGACCTGCATGCTATATGCTTGTCTTACTGTGGTACCAAACCGGCTGCCAAAAGGCTCGTGCTTTTGACCGCATGTCGTCTTTAGTAAGAATACGGCAATTATGGTAAGATTTGGACTAGTTCTCCATTAATTATGGATAATTCATACTCCACTTGTGTAACAACTGTTACGGGTCTTTTATTTTTCTAATTTTGTCATTTTGAAGCTCTATAGGTAATCTGGAGGGTTCTGGACTAATTGTTTTCTTCCAAAATGTGCAATTCATGGGCTTGGATTTTCAAGAGAAAAGGAAGAAGATAAATTACCATAATATGACCTCTTGGATATCAGAGAACTGCATTCTCCAAACTGCAACATGATTTTACAGAAAGCCTGTTCAAACTAGGACAGGGACACTGAATCCTGGGAGGAGGGAGAGGGATTGGGTAGAGACGAGCCTGCCTTTCATAAGTGTGCAATCTGCTTAGTACAGGGAACATCGTCAGCAATTCGTAAGCTATTCATCAGGTCAAAAGCAATAAGGAAGAAGAACGATACGGTTCAGTGGTCAGTCAGGCAGATCATCAGTCTTTCCATAATCTAAGCTGTACAGAGGAACCTGGCAGAAAGACCAGATCTGGAGAGTCTCTGTTCTTGTCTCCATTCTGATTTTTAATAGATATTCACTTGCACACACTTATTTCATCTTGCTACCGCATCCCCATCCTTGTTCCAAAGTTCCATGGGAAAAAAAAAGAAGTAGTTTTTTTCAATGTGCAAAAACTCAGATTAAGATGGAAGAGGAAAACAAACTGCAAAGCCCAGAAGCCCTGAAAGTGAATATTAAAGCAAGTTTTGCTGGGCACAAACCTCGGTGACTGGGTGGATGTTGCAGAAACGACATTTTTCAGCAGTCTGGTCTCACTGGCATATAGCTCCAAAATTGTGTCATCTGAGATATTTTCTAGATGAAAAATTAAATGTGTGTGAGTTTTTTCTAGGGAGTTTAAACTATTTAAATGAAACCCTATCACCCCAAATTCTAGAAATTTGTATTGAGGCAGGGAAACACAGACCTTGCAAATCAAATAGGGAAAGTCCTTCCTCCTAAATCCAGGGTAAGCTTCAGTGTTTACTGGGCTAAAGTCTTGGAAATATTCCTTTAGAGAAGATAAATCTCTGGGGTTTGGAGTTTGTCCTGATCTATGCTATAACATGATGAGAGCATCATAAGTTAATAAGTACAGGTATGCTAATACAGTAGCTCAATAATGTCTAAACGACCCAGGGACACTTCCGCAGGAGTCCTTCTCCCATTGAAAGTACAGGTTGGGCTGATGACCAAGAGTATTGCTGTGTCTCTCGCAGCCCTGTTTGTTACCAAGTCACAGAGGAACAGAGAATATTTCATGTCTGAGCAGCCTTCAGAAGATGGCCTGGTCCAACCTGGCCCAGTCAAAGCAGGACCAGTCTTGAGACAAGACGGCAGTTAGGTCAGCGCTGTCAAGGACGTGAGTTTCAATCAAAGTAGGTAACAGAGCTCTTGATCTGAAATTCGACCCAGCTTCCAAGAGGGTCTACTCAAAAGCATTTTAATCAGTGCAAAGGCTCACATTGGCTTCCATGGGAGCTGGGTCAGACATCAGTTCAGTGAGACTGGCTACCACAGTCAAATCATGGGATAATACAACCAGGCTTTTGTTGGCAGCATTCAAGGCGCCAGATTGTGTTCTCTCCTGTGTTGGTGTTTATCCAAAATAACTCCATTCACGTCACTAGAGCAATTCCCTACTTGTTCCTGTGTAATTAAGAGAAGACGATTTCCCACTGGGTTGGTGAAATCACTCAGCATTCAGGCTATGGATAATCTGTACATATTCATCACTGTCAGCATGAAAAGATTTAGGATCCTCTGTAGGACTGAATAGTTTTCTGTGGGCTTCCACATTGCAGTCATAAAGTCATAAAGGTTGTTAATAAGGACTTTAATAATGAACCTCGCCTGGGTTGCAACAGTCATGGCTAGCTCTGCATTTCTACCCAGTTTGGGGATACCAAAATTTTCACAGCCCATCTATGAAATTATAAGACATATTGACCACATGAGTCTTGACACTCTCCTGGGAGCTGCACTGCAGCAGATACGAGCCTGTGTCCATCTCTGACTGATGCAGTAACTACTGCAGAGAGGGAGACGAAGTAGAAGAGGTCTGTGCTTCCCATGTCTCCCATTAAGGTTTTTATTCCTGTGATATTGTGTAGTGGATGTTGTGAGCCACAAGGAAAACTTCAAAAACCTTTAAAATCAGAAACTTCTTAGCAAATACAGAATCACAAACAGAGCTAACAGCATCCTAGCTAATGAAATCACTCAGAGACACTGCGCTCTGAGGAAAAATCTCAAAGGAAAAAGGAAGATAAAAGAACTGGAAATGTCAGAGGAAAATTTGGAGAAGGAAAAAAAAAGGCAAAAATCCTTTAGAACCTGATATCAAATTTCTCAAATACTACTACACATGCCATGAGCACAGTGTAGCATCAGTGCTGCTATGAATGACAAAGGTGCCAAACATGTTTGGCAGCACTGAATTTGAAAGTAATGCTTCTTAAAAAAAGAGATCCATCACTCAAGAGAAATTGTATGGATATAAGTCTTCATTTGAAATACCCTGGAGAACAAAAGAGAAGCTTCTGCCATAATTTACAGACTAGATATTTTTGCCAGTGAATTTGTGCCAGAAAGGAAAAGGTAGAAAAAGCAAGGGTGGACAATCTGATCCAGAAGGGAAGAACAACTGTGGCTGCAGCAGTGGGAGAGATGCTAAAGGACAGGGCACTCACATGTCCTCTCTGACAGGGACTCACCTCACTCAGGGTCTCATCTGAGCAGTCAGAGGTAAGCAAAACCGGAGTCCCTGGGATGTAGGACCAACAGTATTAACCTATGAAAGCAAATGTCACAAAAACAGGAAGCAAAGGCCCATTCAGAGGATAAATTCTTTTCGTAGCTCTCAGAAGCACCTGCCTTATGTCCTGAAAGAGGTACCTATGGCTTTTATCAAAGAGATCTCTTGTGTATTTACCTGCAATGGAAAATTTAAACAGTGCAGACTTCGACTGCAAGGTTAGTTGCACAGCAGCGTGGAGTTTAGTCCTGCACCACCCAGGAGCCGTACTCAGTGCTCTCTCCCAGTCACCTTCATCAGCTACTTGCAGAGACCACGCACTTATACACAGATATGCTTCCAGGAGACTAGCCTCCCCCCCTCTATACATGCTGTTGGGAAATACTTCTGTATCTAAGAAGACAAGTGGCTGCATCCATCATGACTCGTGTTTCTCCATCTGGTGTAATAAGGCCTAACAAGGTTGCTCCTGTACCTTATGTTTAACTTTGTGAATACCCTTTTCATCCTAAATAATATGAACATCCCAGTATAGAGGCTCCCAAACATCAACATGCAGGGGATCCCGTCAACAAGCTGCAAAGGAAAGTCATGTTCCTTAATACTTCATGAGCGGTGGGCAAGAATCAGCTATAAACCAATGCTAGAAGTAGACCCTTTATAAAACTCTTCTTTTTAGGACATCTGGACCCAGTGATTACATTTCACCTGAAGCATAAAGCAGTAAGTACTCTAATTAACAAAAGTCACAGTCAGTGTTTCGAGTTTTGAGGTGATGTTTTATCTTGGTATTTGTTTTGCATCAGGGCCAGGTTCTGTTTCAAATCTCGTTGCACTTCTTAAAATATTTCCAGGACATCATGTGTTGGTATAATCCTGTAATTGTTTGGACTACCTCTTAAAACATCAAAATGGCTAATACTCTACAACTTAAACTAAAATTCTTTATGTGTGAGAAAAAAGTATGGGCACCAGCAGAAGAATAAACCTGCCATTCATTGTGTGAATTATTTTCCATTCCAAGACTTAAAGCATATCATTGGTTAAGCCTTACAGTACATCTGTGATGTGCATAAGTGAGTAATAAACACCTTCTATTTTTGCAGGATCAAACTACTTTGGTCCTGATTTTTAAAGGTTTTGCCCAGCTGAAAAATTCTTCATTTTCAGCTGGAGTTTCAGGGGCTTGGAAAAAGTCAAGTTTAGGGGTTTCACAGTCAAATGCAAAATAATGATCACTTATTCAAATCCTGGTATACTTGATTGACTTGAGATGACAGGAGAGGTCAGTGGCAGAACTTGGAGCTGAACCTAGGTGAGCAGATTTTGTAGTCTATGTGCCACTTTATGATGCAATACCTCTCTGACCTTGTGCATCTTCTTTCTTATTGAGGTTTTAGGGTTGTGTTGTAGCCTTGCTGACCAATCAGTTCACACCACTTTTATTTAAAAGCACATGAGCACATGCTGTCATTGGCCACTCTTTAATCAGTGAATCAGACTGATGAAACTTCATCTTTCCTCTTCCAAACATTATAATCAAGTAAAGAATCAGGCATACAATTTCCACTTCTCCTTGACGTCTTTCATGTACTCTGCCTTGAACATAGAGCTCTTCTAGAAGCTCACCAGGTTTCAGGCACATGTCTGAGGTTGTCCTTGCTTTGTTGGTTTTGGTGTTATAATGACACTTTAACCTGGAATTTATTTCCCATTTCAATAGTAGAAGGATGCTTTAAAAACCCATGGTGGAGAGATACTAGTTATTTAACTCTCTACAGATGCCATTTAGTCATAATAGGTAAAGAACGGATCTCCTGGCTTTACTCTAAGCTGTAGCAAATGGCTTTGACCCACATCCTCATAAATTAGGATATAAGCAGAAACTTACCCAACTACTTCTTACAAATGTAATCAAAATCAGACCCTTGCCATGTAACAACTCTATTTATCCTCTGTGATATCCTTTTGTGCCTTTCAATTGCAGTCATGGATATAATGATCAAATTGCACAGAAATTTTAAGCAAGGGTTGAGTTTTTCCGGTTACTCATAAATAAGAGGATTTGCTTTTCACACTTTGATACAATTTTATTCAAGTCTGAATTGTATACTCTGCTAACACAGCAGAAATGGCCAAATAACTTCCCTTAGAAGTACTGTGCTGCCACATGACTCTTTTATTCCATCATTGAGGGCTTGACGCCGCACCTTCTTAAGCCTGAAGTTAAAAAACATGTTATTACCATAGTACTATATCAGAAAATGTTCACAGCTCATGTCTTGCTGTGAAGGCTTCTTGCTTTCCTACGTCAGAGAACAGATATAAAGGACACGATTCTCTAGCAATAGGTCTTCTTTCCAGTTTCTGGGTTTCCTTTAAGTAGCTAGGGCATAATCAGATGTCTTAGTCATGAAAGCTGGCGATGAAAGCAGATTGTCTGCCTATAGAAGACGAACAAGTTAACTAAGCATAGGAGACTCTGCATACCTGGTTAAAGCAGGGAAGAAGTTCTAGCTCCAGTACCAAGGAAGCATGAGAAGCATGGATTTGGGGACGAGATCATTTGAATTTTGCCTCCTTGACAAGGCCCATTTATGCATATGTATGAGGTCATTTGTCTAATAAATGTACAGTGCAATGGGGCTGCACTCATGGGGATTTTCCTAGCATGGGGGAAATATTGAGTAATCTCTACTGACACCAGTTTCACCCCCTCGAGAAGTGAACAGAAAGCTGTAGGAGCTCCTCATCTCTGCCAGGTACGGCCTCCCACTGAGTGCGTGGCCTCATGCCCAACAGGCATGTTATACTGCTTGCTCTGCAGCATGGCATCTGCCTCAGAGCACTGTCAAATTTGATGACATGCAAAACCCATCCAGCTCTAACTCAGGTTCTAAGCAAAAGATGTAGCTGAGGCTCTTCAAATGCAAAGTTTGACCAGCCTAACCAGATTTTAAGACAGCAAGAGGTTTCTTTGAGTGGAAGGAGGAGCTCACTTGTTGCTTTTACTTTACAGCAGTATGGGCTTTACGATAGGCAGAATTTTAATTAAAATGTTAGGTTTGTTGCCACGCTAAACACAAAGGGCCTTACAGCCACACGGGGGTTAGTTTGTGCAACCACACAGCATAACTTCGTGTTCCCTTATTCCTGACGGGCTTTTACCTGGTAGCACTTCTTCATCTCCTACTTATGAGTGGGGAGAGGACATTGACTGTAAAACAGTGCTCTGACTAGATGGTAAACATCTTGCAAGCCTGGCTTACAAATGCTGCTCTGAAAACCTACATGTGCATAAATTAACTCATACTCTTTAAAAAGACCTGATACATTGTCCAAGAAATAAGTAGCGTTGGAATAAGTATGATTCAGAACCATCTGCTTTGCAGTGAGGATGAAGATAAAACTAAAGAAGCAGAGCTTTCTCTCACATTTCTTTAGTGCCATGACACAATTTGCCAGGCATCTGCTGTCTGCTCATTTCCTACCTGCCCCAATACAGCGGAAACAATCTGCAGGTTTCCCTGCAGCTAGACAATATGTGATCCTTTGTTCTACACAGCCTGCTACATTTCTGCGGCCACTTCAGACCAGCCAAGGTTACCAGTTCCTGTGACTTCAAGGAAGAAGGTGGTCCCAAAAGAGTGACAGGGCTTGACTCACAGCTTCTATATACACCACATTTTGTGATTCTGAGGGGTTTAGTGGAGGGGGATCAGCTCTGCTCTCAGTAAGCCTCCGCCCAGTAGAGTATGGTGGTGAGTTAGACATTGCAGTGCAAGAGCTTAGGAAGAAAGGACAGGCAAGCTGTTCTTCGCAATGTTTTGTTATTAACAAGATAGTACTCAAAACCTACCATTTGCTCTATTTTCTGCACAGCTCTGGGTATTTCCTAACAGGACGTGACTAAATCCAGTCAATACCTAATCTATAAAGTGATGGGGCTTGTGAGCTGTGCTGTCAAAGGATAGGTTTACCAAATCGATTGTCATGTCAGTTTGGGAGAGAATTACTAATGCTTTTAATTATTAGCTTTTCTTCCTGATTAGTGCCCAGTTACACTTAGAGCATAAAGTTTCCTCAGTAGCAATTTCACTACCTACGTATATTCCAGTACTGCCCTTACTGCTTAATTGACATGCATGCACTCATTTCACTGCAGGAGATTGGTTCTGGTTTCAGTGGAAGACAACAAATGTTAACTCGGATGAAAGCCCACTGAAGTCAGGGAGCAGACACTAGTCTTGAATTTGGTCTACAGTATGTGATATTAAAGAAAAAGGCCACAAGATGAATTGTTGATATACGTGCTTGCTAAATGGTATTTTCACCTCAAAGCATACTTGAATCTTATAAGAATGCAACTATTTCAGCTTTCTTGGATGATGTGCCAATGGTACAGCCTGAGGCTAACAGGGATCATATCCTTCTTTTAGTTATTCCAGCACAATTTTATTGACTCAATGTGTTCAATGTCTCTCCTATCACCCTCATTAAGAAGAAATATCACAGATTCTAGACGATAGTTTTCTGAACCAAATCTTTAGCAGAGGAAAACCAGGATGAACTGCCTGAATATCCAAGCTCCATCTAAAAGCTGCAGATCTTGCTGTGTGCCTGCAATGTCTTCCTATCTATTTGGAGTTACATCACTGTAGCTTGAGAACAGTCAACATGAGAAGAAAATTATCTGTGCTGTTTGCTCGACCACACACCACAAAGTCTCTCTATCATGTGTTAAGAGATCAAAAATGGAGAAGTCTAGGCAGACATTTGCTGTCTACAGCAAAAAGAGGAAAAAAATAAAATTATATTGCTTAATAGATACAGGGGTATGTATGCATACATTATACATAATATGTACACTATATAAACACACACATGCAAAGTAATAAATTAATTGCAGATGAAGTACAGTAAGCACAGTCTCCTGAGAGTTAGACAGTAATATACAACAACAACAACACAATCTCCAAGCCATGAATTTACCACCCACATCCAACACAACTCAGAGTTTCTTAAATCATTATGCCAAATTGTAATGCAAACAGTGTACAGAAGGAGGAACAAAGAAAATAATTGACGTGTCTGCCCTAAGGTTCTTCCAAAGATTAGAGAGAGAGGCTCCAGGGATGATATGTTATTTTCTTTGTTCTTTATCCTTTTGCTGGTTGTTTGCATTAATTTTGGCATTGGATGATTTACAGCATCCTTAGTTTTGATGGATGCAGGTGGTGGTGGTGTGTGCATGGTTCCTTAGCAAATAATGTTACCAATGTGGATTGCTTTAAGTGGCTCTGCTATCAAAGAGCTCTGTCTTAATTTGAAAGTGCATTTAAGTGATTAAATAATGTCTTAGAGCTGGATTCATTTGTCTTCTCTGATTTTAGTGGTGTTCTAATTAAAGCTCCAAATACATAATTATATGAAGCAGAACAGTGAGCAACTTACTTTTCCTCATTATAAATTAATGCATGGTGGAGAGGAAGGGAGGGAGGGAGGAAATATCTGCACATGCAGGAGCACTGAGGGAGACTATGGGTTTACAGATAGCAATTGAATACCATAGGACTTGAAACAACCAGCTGTGCAGTTTGGGAATACCTGCACCAAAGGGTTCAGGTCACAGAAGAGGGATGTCACCATCACTGTCACAACAGCTGTTGCCTATGGAAAAAGGACAGAGATGGGTAGGTCTACAAGAAGTTCAAAGAGGAATGTGTGTAGAGGCCAGGCTGTTATCAGAAGAGTATTGAGTGACAGTGGAGGAAAAGAGTAACAGCAGTTACTAAAGATGTGAGGGGCTTCAGAGGAAAGTTTGAAGGCACTGGCTGAGTGATGGTATGAGGAAAGGGGTACATAAATATTTGCAAGGGATTAACATCCAGTGGAGGGTGTAATTACTCATCTAGGAACAATGGGATGAGCATGATAACGTAGCCCTGTAAATGCGATACAGCACAGTACTGCAAGGTGGTGTGTAGAGCTACGTTGTTCAGTGAAAACAGGTATCAGAAACAAAAGCTACCCCTGGAAGATGATGCTTGGCTCGATTGGGAAGAATTTTTCCACACCCGAGTGAGGAAGAGGGGTTTCAAGAGAGGGCGACAGTTGCAGCCTCCAAATTCCCCAATCTACCTATCACCTCTCATCAGAAAGACCACCTCAGGGAAAGGGAAACCTCAGAGACTCTCTTCATTCTCTCTTCCAGGTTTTTTTCCCCACATAAAGTGGGGGATCGTATCCTGTACACAGATATTCACCTGAAATGCACTCATCTCTGAGTTGAATTCCAGGAGCCCAATAGTAGAGAACAAAACGCATGCTGGTGTTCGGGAGCAGGGGAAAGGGTAATGTGAAGGTGCATAGGACATGCTTTCGAGTCTTATTTCCTACAGAACACATAGGGTTTTAAGGTCTTTCCAGCTGGAGATGGCAGAGGAGACTGAGAAGACAGCAGGAGCAAGGGAAAGATGCCCATACATGCCAAATTGCACGAAATGACAGGGGTTTTTTTTGTCTTAATGGATGAAGGATTAAGATGATCTTCCCTTATTCTGCACATATCTTTCCAAGAAGATACAGGCATGTCAAACTGTGGTGTCTTACTGTTAATCTACTCTCTCCAGGGAGAACAATTTAAAAAAATCAGTTCTGCAAAGTAGGGATTATATAAATTAAATCCAGAAGGTTTACACTCTCTCAGTCTATTAATTGAAAACCCTTGTACATCTATGGGTGTTGATGGAGATACTTCTCACACACCCTATATAAATCATAGGAGAATTGGAACCAAAAATGTTAGCAGAAGAACAAATATTTCTTGTTATCATCAGCTGATGAAGAGTGGAAACAAGAAGCATGGGACAATGGGGTGCAGTGCCTTCTGGGGACTGCTTTGTACTTTCCACAAGCATCAGCAACATGTCTTAAGGCATTGTGCAAACGCAGCCGTTGTGATGACACACATAGTCCTCAACGTGATCCAAAGGCAGAAGATTGACATGAACATTGTTGCTCACTCAATATGGTGTTGAAAGCTCCCGCCTACAATAGCGATCCACTGATTTCTTAAGGAATTTTCTAAGGAAGAGAAAAATGCAAAAGACATTTATAAATTATTCAAAATCTCGTGAAAGGCTTCTAGGGTTTTTTTTCTCTTACATTTTTTTCTTTGAAAGATGAGGGTGTTTTTTTTAAAGATACTTCTTCATGAGAATCTGCTGAATACCCCATTCTCCTTCTCATTCAGGTCCTTAAAATGAGTCATCTTCAGCTTTTAGCTTTGTTTCCTTGTTCCTGAGCCATTCAGAAATGCTGCTGTTTCTGCCTATGCTGTATTGTCTTATTCAGGGTGACCATTTGTATTTAAGAGCCTTCCAACTACTAAAAATAGGATTCTTTTTTCCTCTTTTCCTCTCTCTCTTCATTCTAAGACCACCAGTTTGTGTCTTTCTTATTTTGGCTACAACATTTGAAAGGACAGGATTTGACCTGGGGACAACCTGGGCTGAGCTGGGAGCCCAGCTCTGCTGAGCTCCTTTTTATGCTGCCACTCAAGTTTTGTCCTGGTAATGGGTGCATCATTCCTCTTTTTGCTTTTAGAGTGTTACTATCTCCAGTTCTTGTCTCCTGTTTGAGCAGGCTTTCATAATGCAAGGTTGGGACATCTTGGCCGTGGTAGTGGTGGTGGTGGGATACAATTATGGCCAAATGCACCAGAAGCAACAGTGCTAACAGAAAGCCTGGCAATAAGAAACACCAGCCTGGCATCCTTGCACTGCCAAAACACAACTCTGTTGCTGTTGGGAGCAGGGTCCCTGCACACCCAGAAACTAGCCCTACTCCCACCTATTTCTCTCCAGCTTCTGCTCCTCACTCCAGCCACTTAAACCCCAAGGCAGTCAGCATGGCAGCACTCTTGTGTCCAGGACGACGTAGCCCAGATTGCAGCAGATATTAACCCTTTTCAATTGGCCGTGTTTTACTGGGTGGGGAGAGGGGAGGAGGGAGAGGGGAGGAGGGTGAGAGGATGAGGGTGCTGGGATGGCTCCCACTGCCATAAATACCATTTAGTGCAGCATAGTTCAGTTTTGACTTTATTTCAGTCCCTTTCATAAGGCACAAAAGTATGAGATCACAGCTATTTTGTATGAAAGCCTGGCCTGAGAGGTGGACTTTGCTGTTAGCAATATCAGCCACTCAGCTTCCTCCTACTTTTATCTGACTCACCAGTGAATTAATCTAGTAGGGAAGTCTGTAAGAAAAATAAATTCAGGCTCAATTCCTCTGCTGGTATAAACTGATATAATTCATTGTGGTTAACATCAATAAAGGTCAACGGTTTTTGCTGAAGTTTTAATGCTTGCTCTCGTTTTCTTTCTTTTCTTCTTTTTTTCTTTTTTTTTTTCTTTTTTTCCACCCCCGAAGGCCACCCTTCAAAATGCAGTTGCTAAGATCATATTCTTTGCCCATCAATCGCCCAGTGTCAGCTCCTCCTACACTCTTTGAACCACTCTTCAGACTCCCTCAGCTTCAGGACATGAAGGTCAGGCTTTTTGTATCCACTTTGAATACCCTCCACAGCCTGATCCTTCTGCCTACCTTCCCTTACGAAGCCTGCACTGTCAGAGGGTGCCTGAGTTCCCACCCTTTCTGAATAGGAGCAAGCAGGAGACCCGATTGCCCTCTACTCATTGAGAACCTCCAAATGAACAATGAACCAAGTCAAACTAACCAACCAAACCAAATCGCAAACCTAACAGATCACTACACAAACTCTGCATGATTTCCGGAAGGGTTTGTAATGGTCTGTGAACCCGAAACAATTTCTTGCATGAAATACCCTCAAAAAACAAACCTGTGGCAAAATCGGCCTAGAAGAGTTAGGTGCAGTGGAGAGCAATCTTGATAAAGTGGTGGAAATGGCCATTAGCTATCCATTTTTAGAAGATTTTCCCTTTTTCTCCCTGAAAGTCAAAGTAAAACTCAGAAGACAGAGCTCATGCAAACCAAAACCAGTAGACAAGCTTTATTGTGGCCTCAGAAACAACGCCAGAAAGAGCTGCAGATCCCCCAACACAAACTCTCCTTGCTTCCCTTCACCCTGGAAAGGACACCAGGCTGTGATCAGAGGGTAGAGCTGGGCAATCCCACTGGAGCACTGGAGAGCAGAGAGACAGCATATCCAGAGGATGCCATGGAAGCTCGCCTTTGTAAAGCTTCATCTACGCCTACTCTCTGGGCTTGAACCTGAGGCCCTGGTGCTGCCAGCTGTGTGTGCCGTGACTCCTGGCTGGGCCACAGGCCTGTTTTTTCTTTACCTGGAAACGAGGAGATAGGGATGCACTCTGGGAGGGAGGGAGGAACATGGTCCAGGCCAGCTCTCAGCCTGACATGGGTCCTAGGCTAATATCCACATCAGTGGGCTTTCTTTCCTTCTAGATAATGGATATATATAGATTTAGAGCAATGGAGGATTTGTTAAAAGCTCTTCTGAATGAGCCAGATCAGATCTGTTCTCTTTTCCATTCTGTCTGCTTCTTACAAAGGCTCTGGCCATGTTAATTGCCAGTGCTCTTTTTTCCTCTCCCTGTTACTATATCATTTAACAGGCATGAAGAAAAATGTCATTTGGTTGCCCTTTAGACACTAGCCAGAAGTGACAATAAATTTAATGCAGAGTTTTGGGATAAAGCAGAAACTGTTTCTGAAGAATGACAGTATGTGCAAAGCGGAAAGCTTGAAGCTTAGCAGCTAGATTCTGAACCCATGCGATATTATGCTGCCCCGTGTCATTAACAAGCTGCCAAAATGACAGCAAACTGGATTATCTCCTTCATAATGTAGTCTGTTCAGCACAAAATAAATGACTGCTGACTTTTAACAATGCACAGTACCATTACAGTGAAACTGTGCTGTGACCAGAGGCAATCCTACACGGAATTACCTTGGGAAATGAAGCTGCAATTAATCTTTTCTAGCTATACATGTTACCCCAGGTTCTTCTTATCAAAATTATCTAATTAAACACTGCATTATTTCCAGTTTCATACCAACCTAACTCCCTTGATGTTCTTGGAGTAACACAGGAGGGAGGCAAGGCGAGTTCCCCAGCACAACCACATCACCATGGTTTCTTCCACCCAAAGGGTGTCTCCAATATACTTTCTGGCCACCACCTTCCGGGAGAAATTCAAAGTTTAATTCTGGTGCTCTTAGACTGCAATCCCAGAAGCTTATGCTGTCAACCAAACCAACAGAAGTATTTGTGCCAGAGGGGAATGATGACAGATCTTCAAACAGCCACTGTTGTTTTATAAAGCCTCTGTTTCACCCTGAGTCATAAAGAAACTGTGTAGAGATCTGGTCTGCTAAGCAGTCATGAAACTGAGCACGAAAATCCAGCTGAGGTTTTTCCAGGGCTTAGCAGAGCAGGACTCCTTCTCACACCTTCAAGCTGAAAGACTTAAAGAGCTGTTTGTTGAAGCCTAAGTATAGTATCCTGCATTTGTCTCTACTGAATTTCATCCTACTTTCTCCAGTCTGTTTTTCTAAGTTGATGAGATAATTTAAAATTCAACTCCTCACCCTGACGCACTGCAGGTCTCCCAGCTTTGTGTCTTCCATAGATCAACCAAAGACCATCTCTACCCACCCTCAACATCGCTACTGAAGATACTGAGCTGTGTCATAGCCAGAGCAGGCTCAGCCGTCCCCCCTTCAGGACATCCCTCCAGCTGGGACAAAAGCTGCAGATGGCTGTGCCATCAAACAGCCCCTTCAAAGCCATGTTTTCCTAGGTAGTGTGAGGTGGCACCAAAAACGGTGCAGACCCTCAGCAACCCTGAAGGAGGGTCCTAACTATGGGTGTTGGCTAGACCCTCCCGGTGGGAACATGCTGGACTCATCTGGATCTGAGAAACAGCACAGGGCAGAAGTATGGGCAGCATTGTACCTCAGACAGTAACTCTATCTTATGTTGGGCCCATCTCTGCTCTCTGGGAAGCCCCAAAAAGGTTAAGAGACCCACTCTTCTCCCCATGGGACCAGGCACAGTAAACAGCCTCTCCAAAAACAACGAGCAATTGCAGTTGTTCTACCTTTCCAGGAGAACAAAGAGTGTGTTTTTGTACATGAGTTGGGTGTGTAATGCCAGGCAGGTCCAGGCAAGTGGGCCATGTTGCATGTTCACCTGCCTTTTTGGCCCTTCCGTGGAGGCTGAGTGCACAGACACAGAGGCTGCATGTCACAGCGTCAGCTGGACCACGGCTTCCTCCGGAATCAGAAGGCACAAGCTGCTGCCCAGTGAGCACACGCCTCCAACAATCCGGCCCCTTTGGCAAGGTGGTTGTTTTGCTAATTTTCTGCGTGCACATACTCATCTCCCCACGGGCACTTGGCTTGTTCAGCTGCATCCAGACCGCCAGCACCTTGGAGGAGTCACAAGGGAGCGTCTGCCCACCTCACTGCCGGCTGCCTCATCAGTGCTGACTATGTATGACCTCCAACTAAGAATTCATAATGCAGCAGAGTTGATGTGATCTGAGAGAGGATACAGATGCCCGGGGTCAGCCAGAAGCGTTCTTCTTACCCCTATCCCTGTTTTAGAAGAAACACCTGACTACACAAGAAAAGACTCCAGATTCCAGCCCTTTATCTCTTCAATTGGAATCTGGAATAAAAACCCCAAAGAAACTCTAGGATGATCCAGATTAAGGCCTCTGATATGCTTATTTAAATTATAAACCTTGGAGGATTAGAGGTGGTGTGTGAATGGGGCCTGGGGCAACAGGGTTTTGCCTATTGTGATGGAAGCACTAATAAAACACAGAAGCCTGGATCTTCAAAAGCAGATAGGTGTTTTATTAAGAGTTAATAGCAGATCCCTGTGAGTAGCAGAATCTGCAGTATCTTTCTGGGTGGCAATGAAAATTTGTGGAAAAAAGAAGGGTTTCTTTCAAAAGGACTCTGCTCTGCCCCCATTAAAGGTATTTCTGCTCTGCTAAAACTCCACTAAGATACCACCAGAAAATGCCACAATATAATGCACTGAATTTAGAGGTGAACATTCAGTGGTTGTCTTCACAACACATTATTGATGCTTGGCTGCATCTCATGCTTGGGATAGGTCCTCCATGTTGCTATACTCAATGGGAAATTGCAGCTAAAATGGGGGTGATTTGGCTGAAAAATACGCTGTGGCTCCCCTGGTTTTGCACAGATACTGTACTGTTCATATGCACCTGCCTGAGCTTTCAGCAGAGGAATGGTCCTGTTACAGACTGAGCTGTTGAGCCAGCACCTGAATTCATGGAAATTCCTTTCACCCTTTTTGATTCTTTAGCAAAGCTTAATTCACAGCAATGACTGAGTAGATATTTTTACTTTTGCACATCTGTCCTTGATCTATCGAGCATTTTTCTTCCAACAAGCAGTCACTAAAAGGACATGTGTCTGTATGTGTGCGTGCAGGACAGTTTTGCCTAAATAGTTGCCATGCTGCCTTGATGTCATTAGCAGAAAACAGATTTACTGCTGCAGCTCAGAAGTCTGAAGAGCTTAATGACAGATGTAAAACCCAGCAAGACTGCAGTCTGGGGTCTTGATTCAGTTCTGAGCTAATAAAAATGTTCTTTGTGCACATTTCACATCGAAGCAATTGTCCATCTCATTTTTCCTGCTTACCTGCCAGCAGCCATCAGAGAAATGTACGCTATCCACTGAAGGAGAACCTACATCTTTTAAATGTCAGGTTTGATAACAGACAGCTGGGATAATTCCTGGAGACTGAAATACACCGGAAAAGCTGAAAGGTTGATCTGCTGGAGTCTGAGCTACGGATTTGAGGTGTTCTAGCTAAAATGCCAAGCGACTCATATCTTCTGTAAACTGAGTAGCAAGGAGAGATCTGGATCACGCACGCACACACACACACAACCTAGTTAGTGATAGTAGCAGAGCATTCCCTGGCCAGCACAAGGCCAGGAATAGCTGCACCACTTTAAAATGACCATGACTGAACGAGCTGTGCTGGGAAAAGTATCCCGTAGAATCTTGCTGCCAAGGGACTAAATGGGTATCAATTCCCTCTCAATACCAGGAGGCTGAAGAATTGCATAATGGGGCATACTGAAGAGTTTCTGAAGAGGAAGTGAGTCAAAGTTTGTTATTTTCAGCACAGCCAGGATTGTGTTTTCTGCCACTTGTTGAGGGGGGTTGATTCACCCAGCATAGTTGTGCTACAGGAATCACAGCCAGAACCTGGAGCAAACGTCTCAGTTGCAACATCCTGGCAAGGAGCTTGTTCTAACAAGTAACTATTTTGAGCAGAGGAAGAAAAAGAACAAAAGTTGGCAAGAAGAGCTGCAAGGGCTGCACTTTATGCAGATACTCCCTTCTGCTCCGCGGGCCCTGCAGACCTGTCTGTGCTTTCCAGGCTGCCGCTGTCTCCACTCTGCCAAAACAACCTCCCTGTCCATCTCCAAGGCACTCCTGAACACCCACAGTCTTTCTTAACTCTGCTCCTTTGCCTCCTCACACTCCTCGAGCCTTGGTTCCCTTCCATCGAGTGACACTGCCGTGTGCTGCTCAGCACAGCGTGGCTGCATGCAGCTCTCTCTCCTTCCCAGCTGCAGTTTTCCCTGTACAATTTATCTCCTAATGCCCCAGCGCCCGGGTGTGCTGAGGGTATTGCACCATGTATCTCGGGCAACACGGCCCGTCTGCCACTACCCACAAGACATGAAATATTTGTGTGGGGCTTGTCAATGCCCAGCGTCTC
Source organism: Tauraco erythrolophus (assembly GCF_009769465.1). Taxonomy (NCBI): domain Eukaryota; kingdom Metazoa; phylum Chordata; class Aves; order Musophagiformes; family Musophagidae; genus Tauraco; species Tauraco erythrolophus. The sequence goes on along the minus strand of NC_141468.1, from coordinate 63,518,304 downwards.
GCTTGGTCATTTACATCTGGGTAAAGGAAACACGAGGTGGCTGTGATATGTGACCAAACGTGAGCAGCTGTAAATTGACAGGGGCCGTTTGTCACTGTTATTAATCCCCCGAGTCACACTGCCTCCAGGTATTTCCTGTGTCACCGTTATTTTTATTTCTTCACAAATAACGGCTGTAGACTTTGGTTTGCTCCTGCTCCCATCAGGCTTGACTCAAGCCTCTGACAAGGAGAATTAGACCAGACCTGCCCTGGAAAGAGGTGGAAACTGCATCCTAGGTTTTGCACCAGTTTGCCATTATTGTGAAATTTATGTTGGTGCTGAAGTACTAAACAGCATCAGGAATTAATTTGATATTAACAGACTCTTGAAGACTGACTGTGAAAACAGACCATCTATTGCCTTGAATATTTCAGAAAGATTGAATTCTAGTTTCAGTGCTGGCTTTTTTTTCCTTTTTCTTTTTTTTTTTTTCACTCACTTAATGCTATCTAACATCAAAGGAAATACTTGATAGCATTATCCCGAACAAAATCTCTGCAGCTGAAGCATAGCAGACGTCAGGCAGCACAAAATGCAGTAGCCTGCAAGTGTGAGAGCCATCAGGACCTTTGACATTAGCCTGAGATTTGTTAAATCACCTACTCAGATGCATGGCAAAATGCTTCACACTGAAATAGCTCTCAGTTGCTTTCCACTGGCAATTGATGATAAAAGAATTATTATTTGTGATATTTATATGGAAGACTTTTAAAATATTAACAGGCAGGATTTGGCTAGCACTGGTGGGAGTGTACTAGCAAAGTTTGACCTTTCTCCCAAAATCTTATAGTATGGTTTTAAATTTAAATTGAGATCTTTACTAATTAGCATTTGCTTTGAGATCTCTAGGCTGCGGAGTACAAATGTGAAGACAGAGAAAATCAAGGGAATTGTTCCCTCATATAATGGACTTCAGACTAAGTAAGGCAGGCACACATTGAACTGCCGTGACCCGGAGCCCTTCTCTAGCTCCAACAATACAGCACAGCTCTGGCTAAGAAAGGTTTCTAAAACTCAGGCGTCGAGTACTTGGTGAGACAACGTTAAAGAGGGCGCCAGGACGTGCCTCAGATACAGCAGCATCGCTGAGTCACAGGAAGGGACAGCAGAGCACTAGTGACTTGGTTTATAGTCCTGTGGTTACAAGCATCTGCTTAAGTGATACTCTTCCTTTCCTCAGACACAACAAGCGACCCCTTGCCAGCTAGTGACCATAGGGAGAAAAACATGTCAAAGCGGGAACCCAAAAGGAAAAGAGAATATTTTCGTTCCATGCTGCATATCTTTTGAGAAAAGAGGCTTCAGGAACTTGGTTGAAAAAAAGCCGACAACGTACACTACCAGGACTCAAAGGTATCAGATGGAGGTCAACTAATTCTGTCTCTCACAGCTAACAGGATTCTTCTTCCTCACCAAAAGGATTTAACAGGCCTTTAGAGGTTTGCAATTAACGAAAAATAACTTTACAGAACTGGCAGGTTTTTGGCAAAATATTCTATTCTGGTTAACCATTCTGTGCATTCTCTGGAAATTCGGTGTGATACAGATATCATGCCTGGCTACAGCTCTGGTTTTCTCTCTGCCCTGTGTTGTGTTAAACACTGGCACTGGCCATCACATCCACAGCACCAGGCAGCTTCCCCAGGGATTCACTCAGTCTACCAGCCCAGAAATCATCCCGCTCTCTCTTCCTGCTCGAAGCCCAGCAGCTGGATGACCCTGGTGGTTTTACCACTCTCTTTCCAGGGAACGGACCGTTTTCTGCCCAGAGAGAGAGTTTGAGAACATAAGCCTCAGACAGACACATCATTACATTTATCCACTCAATACGCAATGAGGGGAGAAATGCCCTTACGCACCATATTTCAATGTGGAGCCTTTCCCAAGAAGTTTCCTCATTTTCTCCTCTATCCTTGCCCCTTTTCCAAATCCTTCATGCTGTGCACCCTGGGCAGGAGCTGTTCTGTTCCTCAGAGTTTTGGAGGCAGCTCCTGCCCAGTATCCATTCCAGCACATCCCAAACACTGGCCCAAAGGGCTGTCACATGCTTGGCTCTGCTCCCATCCGCAGCCCGCTCAGCACCACATAGCACCTTTGATGGCACAGGGTCACTCTCCAAACAGGGCAGCCTTCAGGGTTGGGTTTGTCATTGAGTCTCTTGTGTGCGCTCAACATCAGATTTTTCTGATTCTTGAATTCTCCCATCAGATCAGGGTTTCAAGGCATTTCACAGTGGCACCAGTGTGCGACCTTCTGCATGTTGAAGGCCATAGACTGATGCCCTGTTTCACTCCTAATTTCTGTTTTTCTTTCTTCCAGAAAGACATCCAGAGCTTGTTTGGGGGATATCCAGAGGTGAAGACTTCACAGTTTCCTGAGCAGTTTGTTTCAGTGGTTAATTACTTTGACCATTAAAACTGCTACCCTTAATTTTTTAAGTTGGTCTTGTCTGACATTAGCTTCCAGGCACCCATTTTGTTGTGCCTTTAGTTAATTCTGTACCTACTTTCTCCAGTTACCCCTTTGAACTTCCTGTCGATACCTTAAGTGTCTGTCTGTCAGGTATGTTTTCCAGCCACAGTGTCATTCTTTTTCCTGCACCCATTTTGAAACTTTCTAGCTCCTTTTGAAGGTGAGCACAGTGCCTCCCACTGCAGTAACACAATGGCAAGAGGAAGACACAGGTAAATGAAACATCTTTAGGATAAAGCTTAAAGCAACTAAGGCATCCTGTAGTTCCTTTGCAACATTTGCTTTAGGTCTTGGCCTCACCCAAAGGTTTCTCAGGGAAATCAGAACAGGATAAGATGTTGACTTGGCTATTTATGTGAAAGCCCCCAAAGTCCTAGTTGCTAAAGATCCTTTATTTGGGCTTACGCTTGGCCCTTAAGACAGGACAGTTGTAGCACACAGGGGAAGAATTGAGACCTCAGGGAGTAATTATATACTCTAGTGCAAAGAGTATACATAGTACTTATGTATTCCTGAAGTGTATGATGCTTGGTAATTATACATAGCAGACCCAAAAATATAATTTAACACGTGTGCTGGTTTTTAAGGCAAAAATAATGGTGTATTTACTTTGTGATTATACGGTCCTTACCACATACACTTTCTGCCAGTATTTGATACTTACTATGTCATTAAATGGTCAGCAATTGCTTTGGAGGCAAAGACTGCTTGGAAAATTGTTCTCTGCAAAACGGAGCATTGTTTTAAAATCATTAACATTTTTCACCACAGCACTTTTCCTAAGGGAAAATACACAAGTCTTGCAATTTGACTTCAGTCTACATTCTTCAGGAGATGTGTTGTGTTCCTGTTGTTCTGAGAAAGCATAATGATGCTGCTCTCAAACTCCGTCTCTTGGCTTTAATCAATGTTTCTCTCCATCCATTTTCCTCTCTAAGCCCTTCCCTCCCAAGCCAGAAATAATAATTGAAAGCTGATTGTAATTTTAAGCCAACAATATCCCTATTCCTCATGAAGCCAATGGATGTGGCAAAGTTCCCACCAACTTCAATAGTCCAAGTTCTGTTTTAAGGATCTTTGCCATACAGATGGAGTAACTCCACTGAAGTCAACAGAATTGCACAGAAAACACCTGGGCACAACAGCCGCAGAACCATCCTAGCAGTAGGAGGATCTCTTCCAATTTCTTCTGACCCAGGCATATCTGTACATGCATGCACACACATCAGAGTGGAGCTTGCAGTCCACAAGCTCTCTTTAGCTTTGCCAGCATGGTATGTTATTTTGTTTGACTGGTGGGCTGCAGCACAGAAACACGAATCAGCCCAACCTAGCATGACTGCAAACTAAATAAAAGGTAGCCTGAAAGAGAAAAAGAGGCAACTTTGTTCAGCATAGTCTATATCAAGACTTATAGGCCTCTAACTAGAGCTATTTTAAGGCTCCTAATGTAAGTATTAAATTCCTCTTTAGCTCTTCTGCTTTTGCTTGAGTTTTCTATTTATTCCAAGGAGCACTGAAAATATTTTGATGGTGATTCATAACAACGTGACACCAGTTAAGTTATACGACTGGAATTCACTCATTTTCAGAAACAGAATGGCTGTACATTACTGTGTTGTCAAAATAAAGCTCATAGGAGACTGTGGTAAAGCACGGACTCCATGCTGGTTGCCTACACAGGGGACAATTTCATAGAATTTCATAGAATTTCTAGGTTAGAAAAGACCTTAGAGATCATCCAGTCCAACCGTCCCTAATCTCCCATTAAACCATATCCCTAAGCAGTTCATCCACCCTTTTCTTAAACACATCCAGGGATGTGGACTCAACCACCTCCCTGGGTAGCCTATTCCAGTGGCTGACAACCCTTTCAGAGAAGAAATTCTTTCTAACATCCAACCTGAACCTCCCCTGACTAAGCTTATACCCATTTCCTCTTGTCCTGTTTCATCCTATTCTTTTGCAGATCTTTGCCAGCATGGCAGTCTTCAGGACAAACTGTACCCAAAAGCAATGTGTGCATGGAAGACACAACTCTTGTTAGTTCCCATGGGCTCCATCCTTAAGTTTGAAAACAGTATCTGTCGATTTGTAAAGGCTCCTACCACGTCTTGCTTTCAGGCCTGGTGAAAGCAATGAATGGTTTCTGAAAGCAAAGACCAGAGAGCTAATGGCAGCTTGGGTGGAAAAGGAAGATATGATCATACCACCTTAGCCACAGAATTACTTGCTGACTAGTGGGTGCAAAAAAGTGATTATAATAGCTGCAACGCCAGACCACGTGGAATAGTTCAAATGCTAAATGTCAGATTAAAAATGTTTTGTGGACTGGATTCTTTAATAATAATAAAGTATTCCTCCTCTGAAAGCCACATGCTTTCTTTAGCCATTTTCCTTCTGAGGAAAACCACCCTTTTTCAGATGTTTCTCAGCTGATGGATTGCTACATCGACTGTCTTAGAAAATGGATGCATCTTGCCTGTGCATGCCAGTGTCAGAGGAGTGAGTTTTAAAATAGCTGTCTCTATTAAAAATATCTCCTGATTATATGGCAATGCAAAGACACTTAAGGGGTTCAAAGTAACTATTGACCTCAGGCATCTTTGTCCAGCTCCACGTAATACCATAAACTTTTTTCCCTGAAACCTGTTCTTTAATCGCTCAGGACAAGCACTTTTTTTGGGAACACAGTAAGGCCACAGAATGATTTGTTACCAGCTGAGACAAAACATAGGCTTTGGAGCACCTGTATTTTATAATATTACTAAAAATACTATGTGAGCCTTTGAGTTTCAGCCCTTCCCAGCTAATAACATCCCGATTCTCTCCGCTCTCCCACAGAGAACAAAGTCTACCCTTGTTTAACCAGCAAGAAGCTCCAAAAAGCATCCCTGCAAGCTCAGCCAGCAGCAAAGCCAGCAGATTTGCTCTGAAAATAGAAGCAGCAAAAGAGAGACGGGTGATGACTCACGACTTAGCTTTGCTTTTGTTTATGGTGGCACAAAACAAGAGTAACTCCCTTGAAATTGGTGAAGTTAACACCCTGTCAGGTAGCCACGCTTCTTGTGCAATTTTAGATCAATTTTTTTATATTGAATTGAATCAACTGGTTTACAACTCGGTGGGGCTTCAATGCACCCTGATCAATTAAGAGGAACGAGTGCAACTGAGCTGAAGTGTACTGGTGCAAATAGTGCCGTGGTTGGGGTGACACAGACTCTGCATCAGGCACTCTAGGACTCCCCCAGAGAGAAGCTCCCCTGCAGTAACTGGTTGGATACCAGATTAAATCCGGTGGTAAAGAGTGGGAAGATAGCTTGACTGAGGGATGAGTGAGAGTGATTTGTTATGTTTCTTATATTTCCATGGCATTACTCAACATAATTTTTGCAGCCTGGCTGAATCCCTAGCTGGGGGAACTTGCTGAGCACAAGGGTGGGTTGAGGATTTTGTTGCTTGTTTGTTTTGCTCTGAAAAGCAGGAGGTTTCTCATTAAGAGTTTATGGGAAACTCAGTTATAATAAAGAAATTTCCATTTTAGTGAAAATATTCACTAAGGGAGAAGTATTTCTCAGCCATCTGCACTGTGTATTTTCAATTCTTGAAGAAGAGAAAAGAAAGGTGCCTGAGATCCTGTGGGAAGTCCCAAAAGAGGACTATATAACATATGCAAAATAACCCCAAAAAAGTTTGGCAAGAGACGCAGGGCAATCAGAAGCACATAAAAAGCTCTAAACAATGCCCAAATTACTGAGCTATTTACTGTCATTAAGCCCATGTAGAGGCTGATGGAGGTATTCTGCTGATTCAGTAGTGTAGGATGCTCTGGCCAGACCCCCCACTTAGACTTCTGGGCCACCCCATAGCAAGTGAGAGAAGTTATCAGACATTGTTGATTGTCCACTGAGGAGTGGAAATGAAAACAGCTAAACATCTGCTATTCTTCACGGCAACATTACAGCTCAGCTATGCAATTCACCTAGCTAACTTCTATGCAAACAAAATGGTGTGCCAGCGTTTCCAATATTGTAAATCAAGGTTACAACCTGAAATGCTGTTAGAGATGCTATAAATAAAGATAAGCATGTGTGAGGTGGGGGGCAAAGTAATAAAAAAGATCCCATATCTGTGGGGATTTGTGCTGTTGCTCAAACAAAGGGATGGGATTCAACAGGCACAGCTGTTCCTTGCCTGTTGTTGCCTCCACCTATACGTTTTAAACAATATCCATATTTAATTGAGCATTCTCAATGATATTTTCCCAAGTGCTTTTGAAAGTTCTGGTTTTGTTTCATTTTTCCTTGGCATCTTTGTCTTCCAGCTGCTAATTTCCTTATTACTGAGGACTCTTATCACTCAGAGGAGGTCTAGATCTCAACTACTCCTGCATTCAGTAGATTTTAAAGCTGATGTGGCAGTATACTATCCATCGAGCTATGATGGTATTTTTTTTAATTAATTATAGTCAGATTGTGCCTTTGAAGATATACGTGGGAAGAGTCAATGACCAGGTCTTGTCCCCTTCGGAGCAGCACTGAGCAGCATGCAAGCGCTGTGCTGTGCCTGCCTCTGCACCTTCTTTTAGGTCCATCTGGGTAGTAATTCATGCCAGCAGAAAATAGCAACTTATGGCCTTCCCTGCGTTTGGCTACTGCACTGTGGAGCTGAAGCCTTGAGAAAAAGGGCACATGGGGCATCTATACAACTGTATGCAATGTGAGACAAGGATGACAAAGCTGGGGCAGAGCAGCTGCTCATAACCCCCAGGAAGTGATCCTCAGCACAGCTTGCCTAGCCACTGCGCTGGGTGAAGGAGCGACCTTCACCCGGAGTCTGGCCCACATCACCTGGACCTGCTCTGACATTTTGTGGAGCCGCAGCATGGGAATGGAGGCCCACAGGGAATCAAGCCCTCATGTATCTTCATAACTTCCACTATCGTTATTTTGCGCACCTTTCAGCTGAACTCTAAGCCCCACTGCAAATCCCCTTTAAAGTCAGATATATAGGGCATATGAAAGACAAAGGAGGCTAATGACATCTCAGAAATGAAACTACTTTCACAAATTTAGAGTTGCTTTCATTTTTCTAAAGCACTGTCCAGCCAACTCTGGCCTGAAATCCCAACTCCAGGCATCAGGACGCATCTGGAGGTCTTGGGATGGGCACTGCTCCATAGCCAGCTCTCATCTCTGTGCTCATGGGAGGGAGGAGATGAGGAGCTGCTGAGATATCCCAGAAAAGGGAAAAGCTGCTACTCAAGGAATGCACACAGAGACACCCCAATGTCTCTGTAGGGAGTCAGCCTGTGTCACCCAACCTCAGCTCCTGGCAGGTCACCCACATTTGGGGCTGAGCCCAGATAACAAGGGCTGGCAGCCATTCCTGCCCCAAGGGCCCTGGCCCAGGAGTGAGGAAGTTGCAGAACACCAGCAAACAGGATGCATCAAGCGTAGGATTAGCGTAGATAAGAGAGAGAGAGAGATAGTCTAGTTTTCCTCAGAGGTGCAGTGTCTTTGTTAAAAACAATAAAATTTTTCTCAACAGACTGTAAAGTTGCAGGATCAATGCTGGGATGACTGAGTAAGTTCAAACTTTATATTCCAACAGTTGAAAGGAATCACATATCAGATACAGACAAAGTCAGCGAGAAGGTAACAGATGCTTTTTATGTCTTTAGTCTTCTTTATGGCTCTATCCATCAATTTCAAAGAGGTTATCACCTCCTTAAAATCAAGCAGTGCTAGAGGGCATGATCAGGCTGAGGCAGAATAATAGGATAGAATTTTAAGGGAAATGAAGATGTGAAGCAGTGGGAAGAAGTTATTCAATCTGCTCTGCTTCATGCATTTCTGCAGGCAATGGATGTGGCTAACACTCATCAGAGGTAGGGAAACATATTTTAAATATGTAAAATGTACATTAAAATAAATACACTTCTGTGCCATAAGGTATATAATCAAGAAAAATTGTTTGCTGAAATGTATGGTTAGCACAGCTTAAACGCAATTGTTATGGTCAGTGTTATGCTGTACTTATAATATCATTACAATCCATTTAGTGGCCCGAGGGAAACTTGGGAAGGAATTTAATGCTATCTGGGTGAACACAGGGGAAGGATTTGCCCTCATGAGCTGGGCATTTTTTGTTACTCAGGACTAAACTGCAGTGTCACTGACATTTCTTTAATTTTGAAATGCCACACACTAGGAAAGTGCAAGCCTAGGAAAAGCTACCTGATAGCTACTGTACATGTCTGCAAAGGAAGGCTCTTTCTCTTTTTAATGAGCTAAAAAAATCCAAACCTATTCATAATTCCAAAATGAGATTGCACGTTTAACCTAATTATGCACTAGACTCTAGAAAATCCTGAGAGTTTTCTGTTACGTTGTTTGGCTTTATCCCTCATCTGGGCTTAAGCCTCTGAGCTCACTTTTGAGTCTTTGTGACACTATAGATCTGATTCAGCACAACACTTAAGCATACACTCAGTCCAAGCACTTGGAGGACCTGCCTCCTTGTTTAGTGACACTCTTAAGCACTTTCAGAATTTTAAGCATACACTTAAGTCCCTTCAACTTCATCGAAGCAGATCTTATGCATAAGATCTGCTCAAGTATTTTGATTAATGAAAGTATAAGTAATTAGAATATCATAAATGCAAACTGACTTTTGTCTGGTCTGCATTGCTAGCTTCTTTTCTAAGTAGCCCAGCTTGTCAGATTTATTTATTTATACTAATTTTAAATGCAGAGCTGCGTGTGGGAACTCTACAATTAAATTCTCCATTCTGTTTGTTTGATTTTCCCTGCAGATGTAGGGGTTCCCAGCTCTTTTGGGAAGTGCTGTGCTGCAAAGGATTTAGCACAACACTGAAGCCAGAGCAGGGCTACAAGTCAGGTTCACTGCACGTGACAGAAGCAGATGAGTAAGCTAAGCTCCATTTCAGCCCTCTTAGGCAAGATTTGTGTCTCTAGTTATTTGTCTTTAGCTCTCATCTTGCGAGCCACGTATAAGCAAATAATCTTCATCCACTCAAATATATCCTTGCAGTTGCTGGAAGCTACTGATTCACTGAAAGTTTGCAGGGACTGATCATTGTCTAAGCAAAGAGAAGAGAAAACAGTGCAAACCTGATCAAAAAGAGATCATGTCCATCTGCCACCAAAGTCTGCGGCAATTTACCAGCAGAAGCAGGTTCAGTGCCAGAGGAGGGGCTGGACACTCTGCTGTCTGTGCCATCCATATAAGCAAGTAGAAAGATTGTTTTTCCCAGCGTACTGTGACATGAAATAAATGAGCTCAGGCAATACCATCTACAAATCCTCTTCTCTGCAGTCGCTTTTATAAGGCTGGATAATTATATAGGAATTACTTCTCAGGCTGATTTTTCTCACATAAGACAAAGACAACAGGCAAGATACAGTACAATAAAGCTGACTTTGAATGAACAGTTATTAAGAGTTTCAGCACTCTTCTTAGCACGCAATGTCCTTACAGGCTGGCTCCGTGGGGAAAAAGGTTACATGGAGACAGCAGAGGACGGTGGAGCCGTGGTGGCTTGCTCTGAATCTCAGCGTATATCATGTTCTCGCAGTGCTGGCCGGTGGCTATACGGACTGACTCAGGGCTTTGTTCTCAGTGCCAACCCTACCCCAGCGCTTTCTTCTGGAAAAAAAGAAGTCATAAAATTTCAATTGGCCCAAGTAAAACAGATAATAAAAGAAATGGAAACAGAGAACAGCTGTTATTGCCAAGTTAATACAATGGCACCTGAAAAATACAAGGAAGAAGTTTGGCTCCATCAGAAAACAAGTGTTGTATTGTAAAATTGTAGTGTTACATCTGTGAGAAGAGCCCAGGCTGCACAGCCTACATGTGAAAGTATCTCCCACTAGTCCTTCCCTTTAGTGGAGGAGTCCATCCTAATTTCTCCCCAACAAAAAGACACCGCTTGATTACTAAAGCTGCCGGATGACGTTAGCTGCTGGGAAATCTGGCGGCTGCAATGAAACAGGAGGGATTTTGGCACCGGATCATGCCCCACAGGAGAGCAATTCCACCCTGCAGCTTGGCCAGAGAGAGTTTTAAAGAGGGATCCTTTCTCAGGACATACTGAAGAGAATGGCCATCCTAGAGGAGGTAAAGGCAAGTGGTAAAATTGTACCAGGTTCAATAAACTATGTTGACAGAGTCATTGATCTCAGCATCAAAATGAAAAGAAGATTAATCTAGCTTTGGTGATGCTAATGCACTGGGGAATCAATTAGTACAAAGGGACTGCAGAAAGCCCTAAAAACTCTCACTATACAGAATTCTTGTCAGAAGGTTCTTTTGGAAAAGTCCAAGACACTCAGGTAACCAGCAGCTTTTAAACAGACAGAGGTACACAGAGAGAGGTCAATCAGAGGAAGAGAAACACTATTTTTTCTCTTTGTTTTGAAGGGCTTTACCCTTGAACGGAGCTGATTAGCAATACCAAACAACATCTGTAAGAGGAAGCGTAGCTAAGCACAGGACAGGCATCGAGGACACTTCAATTGTATACAGGTCATCTTAGCTAGAATATCTTAAACCTGATATAATCTCAGGCATCTTGAATAATTTATCTGAAACATCCACATGAAGTGTTTTGTTGCCCTATGCTTCTTCCATAGTAAAAGGAGAGAAGATGATTCAGCTCATCTCTTCTTCATCTGCAGCCTCAGATGACGGCTGAAGGGAGTCCTGTCAGGGAAGGGACTTAAGCCCTGCAAGGTGCATCAAGACTATTTCTTTGTCTTACATTCTTCACAAAGAACAATGATACCTTTTGGTCCCACTCTTCCTTTGATTTTTCTACTTGATTATGGAGTCTCTGATACAGGTAGAGATCTCCCACTATTACATTAATATTTAGTGTAAGTTAGCCAAGTTATTATGTTCACCAGCAAATGTCCCTGCAATATGGTGGCCACAGTTCCAGAGTTCTTAACTAAGTCATATTTGTTCAGAAGCATCTTGATAATATGGAACTGAGATATGTTTAGCTTCACTCCCTTGTTCATATTCCTTATTAGGTATGTGTTTAGGGGTTTTATATTTTTATTTACACTAGATTCTGACTTCACATGTGTGAATTTCCACTGTATATTTGTTATATAGCTGCAAAAAGAAGGCCTAAGACTTTAAATGATGAGAGGAAACAAATACTGAGTTTTCTGCATGCAGAAGGCCGGAAAAACACCAGCTACTATTTTCATGAAAAATGGTGAAAGAATGTGACGACAATTTCTAGAAACTCATATTTTGTGTAGATTTGGTTTATACTTCTCCTTTTTTTTCCCCCTCAGAACATGCTACTTCTCTAGCAGTCAGTGTTGGGTTTTTTTTCAAAAACTCAAATGAACTCAAAAAGCTTCTTTAGGCTCAAAGCAGAGCACCCGCGCCTGGTGTCCAAACTCACAGAATCTAAATTTTCCCCTTGGCCACTTCCACTGGTAGCCTCACCTGCCACAGGTGGTTTTAATTCCTCCTGGTAACCTGAGTAGCAGCTCCAGCCCTGCACGCTTTGGCCCATAAAGACGGAGCAAAAATGCAGCTTAAAATCAGCCACTGGAGTATGGGAGCAGCCTGGGCTGTGATCTCTGTATTTCTGGGCAGTAAATTCAGAACTGTTAGGTGGTTTTTTCCTCTCTGAGACTAGAGAATCAGCGTATTTTAATACTCATGTTTTGGCTGGCAGTGGGGCAGGAGGTAGAAGCCCCCAGGCAGCATTTCCGCAGAGGAGACAAGCCGTCCTCTCCCTGACACCCTTCAAGGGCAGCGGGAGACCCGTGGGAACTGAAACCTGGTTTCCCCTCCATCGTGTCTGTCCCAGCTCTGCCACTGACTCCCTGAGGCACGGAGCCACTTACAGGACCTAAATTTCAGAAATGCCGGACACCCGCGAGTCTCCGGTGGGAGCTGCCGGTGCTCCTCACACCGGCAGATCGAAGGTGTGAGGTCTGCAGCGGAGGTCTGTCTGCTCCAGCCATACGTGGCCGCAGCCCCATTGCGCGGTCCGGCTGATCAGCCTCACGATCCTTTCTGCTACAAAGGGAAGATTTACGTGAAACACAGGTCCCAAGGCAACCCCCAAAAGTGCCTGTGGAGCATCAACCCAGCCCTCCGTGACAGCGGGACACCCTGACGACGGCTCACGCCGACGCGATCAGCGCCTGCGGGCAAGCCGCAGCGGCGCCGCCGCAGTCCCCGGCCTCGCCTCGCCCCGGGAGCGGCCCGTGGGGCCTCGTGCGTCCCGGGCACCTCCACCACGGGCGGCGTGCGCTTCTTCCCGGGATGCCCAGGGCCGTCCACCGCCCTCCCCGCGGCCGCAGGTGCCCCTCGGCCCGCCGGCCGCGGCGTTTCGCACGGCGCAGCCCGGAGCAGCCGGCGGCCGTCGGCGCAGCGGCACGGTACCTTATTTAACCTTGATGAGGGAAACACCGGCGCTTTCCCCTCTCGGCATTTGTTTTCAGTTGCTAATCCAGGAAACACACGTCCTTTGTATTTACTTAGAAAAGAATGAATAATAACCACGTTTCTTCTCGGCTCCTTCCCCCTCGCCGGTCCCCCTCTGGCTCCCCGTCCCACCTCGCCGTTAAAACGGAACCCCCCGTGTTACAGACACCGCCGGGCTGCTACAGCACTTAGGCAGCGCCCCGTGAGCCGCAGCCATTTACTACGTGCGATTGTTTCTGCAAGACCTAATAATTCTACCATTGTTATTATAACGCTGTGCACTAATACAAATGAGCTTGTAAATAGGGGTCCAACTAAAATAAAACCATTATAATCACAGCCCGGGCTGTAAATCACAGACTTAGCGTGTTCTGCTGTGGTTTGACCGAGAGCCAGGCAATAGTCAAATAATCAAACTGCAGATGTTGGGATAGCAAATCTGCTTAAATTTAAACGGTGGCAAAGGTCCAAACAACGGGGGGGGGGCAGAAAAACGCCCTTTGCACAATGTAGGAATTCCCCCTCCCCCTTCTTTCTTGTTAACTGGGTCTATAAAGTAACCAGACATGTTACCGGATAATAGCACTGTTCCTCGGCAGCTCGCGCACACCAGCGCTGCCTCGCTGGCGCGGGCGCCATGCAAAGAATCTGCAGAGTGACTGATAATTAGCATTAGCTGCCAGGCTTGTGGGGATGTCACCCCCCCGCCAGCCCCACGGACACTGCTGATGGCGAGCTCAAGCCCTCCAGGCCTTCCTAGGGGAGAAGCACAGGGGTACCAAATAATGTCCTGAACAAATAATGTACCCTGAACTTCACCAGAGTTACCTCAAAAGTCCATAATACAGGCTCACAACTTGACCCTTTCTGATTTCTTGGTCTTCTTGCTATGACTAACCTCACTCCCTCCTCTGTCTTACTCTTGGAAGACCCTATTTTCCCATGGTGTAGCCCAGGACACAGCTGCGATTCGGAGTCTTTCTCAGGGGGGTTCATGGTGGGCACTTACCACTCCATGCCAGGCCAAGGACTCGTGTCCCTGCCCCAAAGCATCCTCGGTTGGGCACACAGAGAGTCCTGCCTACAAGTGGCGTGCTAAGGGTCGTTTCGCTGAGCGAAGCAGCGTGCGAGGGGCAGTGGGGAAACTGCACTGCAAATGTGGGGCAGCTGAGAATAGGAGCCACGCGAGGCTGTCACGCTCTGCCAGCTGTTTCCACAGCTGTGGGACATGCGGTGCAGTTGCTTCTCCTCCTAGCCAGAAACCAGGATCTATGTTGGTAGTGGTCAAAGACAGGCGGTATGTTTCCATTTGGAGAATACATGAGCCTTGGCTGTTGCCCCATGACATTTGAAATGATGTTATAAGCTTCTTTAGGAAAAGTATAGGGTCATTTGTTTCTCTGACAGCCCAAGGCAAACGAGTTGGATGGGTCCTGTTGCTCACCACGTTGTCACATGTGGTCACAGGAGGGCTGTTAAATGTGAGAACCTCCTTGATGTAACTTTAACTTACCATGGAGGAATTTTTTATGTTATTTTTTTTAATGTAATATTTAAGCGGCTGCCAGGCAACAAGTCATAAGAACAATCAATCACACAAACAGATGCCATGTAAATACTTCTTTTAAGCAAGTAGCTCAAGAAATCTTTGAGGGGATAAAGCAGTGATCTCTCCAGGGAAAAATAAGCGAAATGAGCTTGCCAGCCTTGGATGAAGGCTGGACAGGATACAAAGCAGTCATCCTCCTGAAGCTGCTGCTTCTCTGCGGCACTGACACAGCAGCTGTGAATATTAATGTTATTTTCCTGAAACCTTGTGACTGAATTCCACTAGCAGGACAATTTGCCCTTCCTGCCTCAAGGAAATATTTGCTGTTAAAATGACTCGAAGGCAACATGAACCAAGCACACTCCAGCTCCAAACTGAAGGCACCCCCAGATGGGATTTTGATTATGAAAACCTCATTTACTGATTCAAAATCTTTTCTTTAGAATTTGAGTAACCAACTTGGAAGAACATCTCTTTCCTCCTTTTTTTTCCATTCTTGGTTCTTTTTAAAGGACAGTGTATCTCCTGGAGGCGGAGAACTTTTTTGGCCGCGTCTCTCTTCTGGAGGGAATACAACCTTAGAAGCAGAAAAATGTGTCACTGAGTACATATTGCAAAATTAAACCTTGGCAATGCACTTGCATATCCATTCTTCTGGATCCAAATTTCCACAGCTTTTCCTGCTCTTTTTGTCAAGGGTACCATTTTTTTAAAGTGCTATTCTTTTAGTCTCAGACTTACAGTAAGCCCATTGCTCAGAGGAAGCCTGCAGAGAAAGCCCGGTTTCCTTTGATGCATTCCTAAGTGTCTTGGTGAGAGGAATCGTTCTGGTGTGTGAATCAAGTCTGCTTCCTCTGCTTGTCAGAAAAACAGTGCTACCTTGTATTGCTGATATATGCCACACTGCACGGGATGCGGTTGATCTCGGCGGCGGCGGCTGCTGCTCCACAGAGATCTGTTTCACAATGTGTGCAGTAACCAGATTAAAATCAATGCTGGAGGTTGTTGCAAACGCTAAGCATTAAATAAACTCCAACATTGTACCGTAATTCCTCATGAATGATTAGATCATCCTGCTGGGAGTGCTACCATTATACATAAGGCAAATGTCACTGGGTGCCTCATAAATTTAGCATACAAGTATTAAACATATTAGCTCTGATTCACTGCTGCCTAGCTTCAGTTTATCCTAGTACGAGGCAGAGGAGTTACATTGGCATAAATGTGCAGTGAAACACTGGTTCTCTTCTCATTTTAAGGGATCAGCCATTTCCACTGGCTTTCGTAAAACCGACGCTAAGTAGATTCACAGTCGCTCTACTCCAGCTATGTTAAGTGACAGGTGTGGTAGATCATGAAGGGGAGCCAGCCCCAGGAAAAATATAGGCTGGTGCTTCTGGCACACAGATTGCATCCCCTAAGAGTGAAGGTAGGTCTAGACTGAAAAAAAAATAGTGTGCTCTGGAGATGGGTTGACAAAATCAAATTATCTGATTTAGGTTAAAAACCCCACAGACGGAAGGCAGGTTAGCTTTTGACCCAGGATAGCTGCTCAAGTGCAAGTCTACCACAGAGCTCATATTGAACAGGAGCTACACACATGATCCAAACCCAGACTGTCTCCAATTCCCTGGCATTTCAACCAGAGAACTCCTGTCACCCTCACTGAAACCTTCCTGGGGAAAAGAAGGGTCAGCATGACACCATTTTGGTATGTTGCAGAGCTACAGTCCCAAATATGATGACTTTCCCTTGATGTTTCAGATTTTCAATGAAAAGAGTAATTTCCCTCAAAAAGAGCTTCCCTCTACCATTTATGAAGGTGGAAATAAATGTCTCCTGCCTCAAAAACGTTGTTGGAAAAACGTTTAAAACCATATCCTATCGACAACAGTACTGATACTAGAGTAGAATGTGGCCTCTGAAGCTCCCTGGTCCTTGACTTTCTCTCTGAAGGATTATTCCCCACAACTCCCCCCCAGTGCATGTTGTCCGAGGTATTTTTAATGAGGTGTTGACTAATTCCCTCGGGAAATTTTTCTGCAGTCTGACAGGTCTCATTGTTAACATTCTACCCAGCCTAAATTCTGCTTTACCAGACTTCATCTCAAACTGTTTCCCTCTTTCCTTGGTGTATTTTGCATCTTTCAAATATTTGTAGGCAGTTATCATATCCCCTTTTTAGATTTCTGTCAGCCAAGTTAAACATAATTAGCTTTTTAAATCTTCCTCCGTAAATCCAGCTCATTTTCTTGAAATCCAGTCCCCTTCTCCTATTTGTGTGTCTTTTTGGTATGAAGAAGCTACATATTTTGTGGTTGTTTTTCACACACACCATCACTGATACCAGTAGAAAGAGGCATCAGAAAATCAGATGGTAGATCAGGGAAGGTTTCTATTCTAGGTTAATTTTCTGCTCTTTGTGATATAAACTTATCTTCACTGCCAGCCAAATCATTTAGATTTTCCTTTGAATATTATACAATTAATATTACAGAATACAAACCCTTGTGCAGTATTTTGAAGGTAATTGCTGTAAGAGATTAATTAGGAATTTTGTGCCCATTTTATGCGTAGACTGTGCAACAGTAGAACACTACTGGAAGATTAATTTACCTGTCAAGAAAATTTGCTAACTGCTGAGAAAAGGACTTTTTTTGTATTTCAGAAACAGTTCAAAAATGTATCCAGGACTGTTTTTTTGTTTGCACAATGAGCAAGTGCTCAATGTCCCAGCACTCACTCCCTGACCTTTGTCTACATGAGCCAAAACTCCATTTTTTCAGATCTGCGTAAATGAAGGGAAGCATTTCCCAGCATACGTACACGTGGAAGTAGACAGAAGCTTAACCAGAGAAATGTTTGACACACCAATTGATTCTGGCCCTAGGCCATATCTATTTACCTCAATCAGGTATATACTAAATCATATAGCCAGATCTTTTGGGGAGAAGGTGGCGGGGGGGTTAAGTGCACACGGTGGACGGCATTGAGTATTCATATTCTCCACCAGTTTTAATTTCTCCTTGAGATCAATAGACTTCAGGGACTTAATAACACTTTCCTTTCAGACATGTTCCAGAGGGACACTTTTGAAATGCGAAAGAAATTGCCCATATGGAGATTTTAAAGATAAACTGACTTCAGGATTTGGGCTGCTCAGTTCTCAAGGTGACCCTGAAAATCTCAGTTCATGTATTAGTAATAAATGACTGAAACAATTTCCTAAGGAATGCAATTGATTCTTCATCCACTGGAACGTTTGTACCAAGGTTGGTTATTTTCTAAATGATAAGTTGTAATTTAAAACAGTTGCAAGTCATGTCTGGTAATCTCTATAACTTCTGTTTAGCAAAAGGAGCAGATTAGAAGCTAATCCTTTGTTTGCCCTTAAGCATATGCTAGCAGCTCCTTCTTTCCTTGTATGTGTACAGATTCGTAGATTTTTACTTTGTCTCTCTCAAATACCATAGCTATGGCAAAAAGTGTAAAGAGGATCAGACTAGTCAAAATGCCTCAGGGAAACTACTAAATGAAGCAGGAAATCCGTGCGCAAGAAAATCCCCTGAAGCAGGGGTAAACCAGGCTCAAGTATAGCCGCCTCCAATTTTAATATTCCTTCCTGAGGGCAGAACGTCTTTGTTCTTCAGGCCTGTTATTTACAAATTCCAAGTCTCCTCTAATACAGCTGCAGAATGAGTGATCAGCGTGGCTGCTTGAAGTTTTTGAAATTTTGGAATTTAGACAAAATGCTTTAATTACAATTTTAAGAGAAGCTGAAAAAATGTCTTGTTTTTTTCCAGCAAGCTTATATTATTTTCACAGCCTTTCCTATGAGAATGTCTGTACCCAAAATCACTTAGATAACAGTTGTGCTATGCAGGTCCCCAGTTCTTTGGTTTAGCTCACAATAAGTTCATAAGGAATTTAAGGGTGGAGAAGTTGAGAGAACGATCGAGGTCCAAGCCGATGCAGTTTAAAAGAGAGGGAGATACTTTTGTTATTGCAATAGCTCAAAGTGCCTGAACAGCAGATTTCCACTCACTGACAGAAGCAAAATCCTAGCTGATTTCCATTTCTCTTCCTGATGATGGTACTTCTTCTGCAAGATCTGCCCAACACCACTCCCACTGTCATCATGAAAGTGGAACAAAAGCCCTGAACGCCACCCTGAGACATCTGGTGTGAGGAATCATGACATCAGCCGGAGCTGTGCTCAGCTAAGGACTGTGGTCCTAAATGTGCATAAAAACTGCATAGCTGTGTACATGTCATTGTACCCCCCACAAGGAGTTCACAAACCTGCCATGTGCTCCACAACAGACAGCAATGATCAGAAACTATATGGGAGGTGCACAGAAGACGCAGCCTACAGTTTTATTTCTTAGTTCATCTTTTTTAATAAACATCACATTCTAACATTACTCATTTTTACAAATAGGAAGAAGCTGGACGAGCGGCCAGGAGCAGATGCTTGACTGAAAGAAAGGCGTCTGGATGCAGGCGAGCTGGCCTCACCATTGCTTAGCCAGTGGAGCAGAGGCTGCTAGCTCAGCAAGTTATTGCAGGTCAGAGGCGTCCCGTTGTGACTCTCCGTTCTTGCTTTGCAGCTCAGCAAACAAGATAGCCTTCATTCAGCCCAACAGGGATTCCCAGCACAGAAATCAATTGCTTGGTCCCCCCCAGCCCCTCCTTCCTTCCTGTACTTGGCTATCTACTTTTAAAGTAAATTGCCTGCTCCATCAGAAGGCGTAAATTAGCCCTATCTTTAGGGGAACCAGTGAGAATGAACCAGGGATGTGATGTCCAGCTAAGATTCAGACTCTGCTGTGCCTGTGTAACCTACAAATCAAATTAGCTTGGAAAAAATGGAGGAAAACACATGGTCCTGGTTCCCCGGCCCTTGATTAGCAACAGGCAGCAGTGGGCCAAGGTCCAGAAAAAAAGCCCCAATGGTGGAAGTGGGATACTAAAAAACCCACAAATTGATCCCCAAAGTAATTCAGCTCAAGGTGTGCATGGAGCAGAAGGATATTCAAGAGGGACAATGCAGCAGGGATCTGGGAGGTTTCCTAGGCATGATGACACTTTTGGATCAAGAAGATCTGAGCTTGCGGTGGAGGCTGCTGCTGATGTGCCCGGCGTGCACCTGCGCTGGGACGGGCTACGTGGCCCATGGGGTGTCAAGAAAAGTCAGGATGGAAAGAGCTGAGGAGAGACTGCCTGCAATATCCATTTTGTTTGAGGTCTGGCTTTGCCTCTTTTCTTTCCTTCAAAGACTGTTTACTTTTCTCTGGCACTTAAATCAAGCGGGTTAAAGGTCAGCTTTATTATTTTTCTTGGGTTTTTTAAGAAGTTTAAGCCATAGCCTAAGGAGATTATCTATGCCATTTGGGAAAGAAAAATCTGCACATGAAATCAGTCATTTTAGATGTAGGTGAGGATGACCTGTCCACTACAGCAGGGAAGATTTTATGGGCTACAAAGTTAAAAAATGACAGAGATCCTGGGTGTACTGGAACAACCTTTTCAGCTTTTCCCTCCATCACTAAGCTTGCTGATGGAATTCCTTCTGAATTTGTAATTATATAAAAGAAGACGAGGGGCTGCCATTATAATATTGGCAAAGTGTTCATTCCTTATGCAATAACTCCTATAACAATCCTACTGGAGATTGGAAAACTTTCTTCAACTGCAAAGGCGTAGGATAGGCTTTTGAGGGGCTATCTGCAGAAAAAGAAAAAAAAATCACAGGGGGTTTTGCCAGTAACTTGAAGAAGAACAGAGCTAGGCTTATGCTGAATGTTTTTGAAAATCTCAGCTTTGATTTGTTAACGACCATTTGTATGATGGACTACTGCAGTCATTTATCTGCAGAAATAAATGCTCAAATAGAAGAAAAGAGGACATAGCCAGGCAAGCTGTGGTTTGAACCCAAGCTTCAGATTTGCTGATGACAGATATATAATAGTCCTTATTTTTTTTCAAGAAAACCACTACTGAAGAGTTTTGCCAGCCTTTTTGAGTTCATGTCAAAAAATAATACTGAAAACTGACCTTTGGGGATTTTCCTGGATAGCATTTCACTGTCAGATAGAAAGCCATACCCTCGAGTCAGCAAGGAACAGGCAGGCCTACCTTTAAACATGTGAAAGTTATTTATAGGAGTAATTTACTGAATCAGGCTTCATATGAGAGATAAGGGGGAAGGTTTCATAAAAAGACTAAACTACAGGAAATCCTGGCAGTTATGTTTGAAATGTCACATGTGCCCCCTCCCCTCCTTCCCTTTAAAACGAGTTTATTAGTTGCATCAAAACTTTTTTATAAAAGTGGTGATGGTTTGCTGGACT
Organism: Tauraco erythrolophus; assembly: GCF_009769465.1. NCBI lineage: Eukaryota > Metazoa > Chordata > Aves > Musophagiformes > Musophagidae > Tauraco > Tauraco erythrolophus. The sequence continues at coordinate 63,497,403 of NC_141468.1, read as the reverse complement.
TAATGTAGTTACTGCCAATCTGGTGGTAGATACATTAAGGTGGAATACAAAATCCAAGCAAAGCCTCCGAATGCCAATACAGAGCAGATTACTGGAAGTCTTTCTTATCCTAATCACAAGTTGGACTCATAATTTCCTGAATACTGACAAGCACCAGTCAAAGAAGAAACCACCAAGATCTGCAGGGGAGAGCGAGTGCCTACGTCTGTTGTTTCCCCATAGGAACCAGTCATTCTCTAAAACACAAACCTTGCTAGGGTGTCTCAAGTGGGACACTCAGGAGCCACAGTGCCTAAAACCACTAGACATTTCATAAAACCCTAGCCTGAACCTACAATGAATTAGTCCAACACAAGAATAGGTATCTCTAACAAAAACTTGCCTGTTCTGCTGAAAGACAATATCTGTAATCACTGGTAAGAAGACCACATTTGGTTATTTTTTTTAATTCTTCCCCACTCCTCGAAGCAAGCAGAAATGACCTTCCAACAATAGTTTATTTCTTCTGAACAAAGGCTTTCTATTCACATGCATGTGAAAGAGAGTGTGGATATCTCTGTGGTGAAAGATCAATCTCTCTTTTGAACTTAGCAGTGGATAGGCTAACTGTAGCATCTCTGAGGCTTTCACTGCTCTTCAGAAAGCAGCCAACTAAATGTTTGTTTGGAATGTTTACCAGAGTTAGTGAGGAGTATACACACCAGGGCAGAGGACTGAATTAATCTAGAGTCTTCTGATGCTTCCAATACTCTTCCTACAGTGAGCAGTTAGTCCGTATGGCTTCACAGTATTTCTGGGGATTTGCCACTGGACATGCAATGTTCGATGCAGGCTGGGTGGACAAGCCATGACTGGTCACAAGTCAAGTAATTTTTGTTTCATTTCTTAGACTGACTTGAGCATCATTTCTATAACTGCAGGACCTTGCTTCAGCTTTTGACCAGGGCTTCTTCAGAAGAAATGGTTTAAGAGCGGAAAGACATATAAATTAGATGGGGGAATTCCTTTCTCAGCAGTACCAGTTTTGCCAAAAGAAAAGCCAAATAACTTATAGTTGAACGGTACAGTTTTAATTAAGGTTTAGTGAGTGTGTCGACAAAATGGCATTTCTGCTGTTTGAAACAATCAGGTTCTCTCACAACATAGGCCTTTTTCAAAGTGTTTTTAGAGGTGGTCTCTGTGGCAAGGGTGATTTTGCACGTGTTGGGGGATGTGCTTATGTCAGAGGGGAAAATATGCAAATCTTCCTTTCTTTGCATGGCAGAACTTCAACAAAAGCTGTCCCTGACAGCCCCATTCAAGCACATTATAAGGGCTCTGATCCCTCTCTCATGCTACAGTTGTCTTTGTACCAGGGCTCCCTGGAGGGACTCTAAGAGCTCTCTCTCTGCCTCTTGTCAAGCAGGATCTTTTCCTCCACCCTACATTGCACTTCTGCTGCAAATAGTGACAAGGTGCAAACTTGCAACTCTTATGAGCAAATCTAACTGCTTATACTTGCCACAGGAAGAGTAACGAGGGAGGCTCCAATAAATCTGCTCCAATTTTAGAATGGAACACCAGAAGGAAATTGATTAATTCACCTATATCTCCAGTGCAAGAAAGACTGTCCCTCTGCTCTTTCACCAGGATGAAATGTAGCCCTTACTTTGCCTCATTTTCTGTAATCGTCAATGGTTTTGTTTTTTCTAGAGTTACCTACTAAGTTACTGCCAGATAAAGGCCTTAATTGGAACTTTTCAGAAAATAGCATTTTGGCTCTGGTAAAAAGGAACTGTGATGGCCACCAGTTATTTCTTCACAGACCTGGTGACTTTGTTCATGTACTCCCTATCTGGACTCTTCGTCCCTTCTCTATTGATGCCAAGGAGGGCAATTTCCATGCCCATTGGACATGGATTGATCTGCATGCTATTGCCCGCTAATCTGTTGAGATACCCTTGGTTAAGATCACATTAGAAACTTGACCAACAGCACCACTTCACTTCCCTTATTAAATGGCAGGTTTATTAAAACATAACACAAGTTTTGGGCTGTTGGGAGCTTTGCAAGTGTCTTGTTTGCAAGGGGCTGAGCTCCCTGTCTTCTAAGTATTATTACAAATCATCCAATCCTGAGAAATTAAAAACATTTTGATTTCCTTAAAAACACCACTAACGACAAATCCCATTTCAGCTGAAGTATTGCACTATTTCCCCAAAATCTTGGAAGCAGGGACTTACTTATACAATGCCTCAGTGTGCCAATGATTTGAAAGATTCTGCCAGCTAAGGCAAGGCTAAAGAATTTCCAAGTTACTTGCTTGGAGTATCTCCTTTTTGAAATGTTCAGCCCGAGGTCCAGTAAGTCTTATCCTTGTAAGGATCAAGTGACCATGGCTCAGGCTGAGGTTATGGGGAGCAAAAGGTTGCCATTGGTTTCAAAAATTCAGGTGTAGACAGCTCAAACTGGCTTCTCAGAAACACATATTTCTAAAAGCACTTTTGAAAATTCAGAACTCTTCATACAGAGAAATCAAGTGGTGAGCATGTGGGAGCTGAAGCCATCCTCACTGAATCCAACCAGAATTTCACAATGATACAAATTTGGTTTTTAAGGCTGGATGCTTGTCTGGGTTGGGTCAACATCAGCTTGCACTATCTGGGGATCTACTACTTGACCATTACCCATTGCCCCCTTCTACTCTGACACAATTTTTTCCTGGGAGCACAAGAGGATTAACTACCTTGGGGTTTCTAAGGGTTGGAGCTGACTGAACATTCCTAACAGCACTGAGTCGTATGGGAATTTAGCAAACCTCTCTTCTCAGGCAGCAGATCTCTTGTCTCAAGAAATTTTCTGATTAAACTGTCAAGCTCTGGGACGTGCAGCTAAAGAGAACAACAGAGTTTGAAGGAACATTTAAAGAAATATCTTTGATAATTCCCAGTTCAGCCAGAATGATGACACACACTCTGGTCCTAGCAAACTCGCCTGGCAGGCAGCTAGGGCTTTATATGTAAATAAAAACATGTATTTACATATTTCCTAACATCTGTTTTGAATTTGTTTTCCTTTTGGTTCTATTTAAAGTATGTCTTGTCCTATTATCTCCAAGGATGAAATTTGGAGGAGTCTGTTAATAAACTCTATGATTGCAGAGCCACAAGACAAACTCTCCCTCCTCCCTGGCTTTTCAGTCTGTTCCTTTACAGCTGTTCCTTGCTTGTGTTTCTAAGTGCAATAGTATCTCCCCAGCCTATGAAAGGAGCACAGTTTCTAAGTGGATTCCTGCTGGGTAGGGTATAATCTCACCACCGACTTCCAGAGATTTATATTCGGTTGGTCTAACCCATTCGTCCTGGTAGCCCAGCTTCTTAATTGTTCCTCGGCATGGTGTCTCTTTCAGAGAGGGCCCTGCTATTAGCTCGAGGTCCCATCCACAGTTTCTGCATCCAGGAAGAAAAGTTACCTGCTGCAAGGCAGAACAAGACTGTGCCTTGGGCCGGCGATCCAAACAGCCTCCGAAGCAGAGGCCATGCCACAGCCAGTGTCAGGGCTGCAAAAGCACCTCATGAGCAAAGTTCAACCCACCATCCTGACAGGGCATTCCGTAGTCTATGGAGCAAAACTAAACAGGACAGCAAACGAGATCTGGACTACATGAGAGAGCGAGGGACATTATTTGTGTTAAACAAATAGGATAAAGTGAAAGGGGAAAGGGCAAAAAGAAAACACTGAGGCTGGTTGATGCCAAGATTTCCAGATCATCTCTGACAGCGAAGGCTACAGCGCTGGGTGCGCATTGTGAGAAAGCTCAGCGTCAAAAAACCCTGAGTTCGCAACAGCAGTAGAGATGCTTTGCTGAATGAAGAAGGTGATGTCCCGACCTGCAAGTGCACCTGTGGCCAACATCCACAGCTGACTTTCTAATTCTGATGGCAGTCATCTACCTAATCCCTTCACGGTCCTGGGCCTGGTGTGCTTCTCAGCGTGAGCTCTAAGCCCAGCACATGAGTTGGGACGAGGAGCCTTCTGGTGATGCATAAAATTGTACTGCAAAACGCTTTTCCAAGGAACAATTAAGCATCAATGCAAATACATATAATGTCCTTGAAAGTGGAGGGTCCTGTATGGCCAGATGATACACAAATCAAAGGGTTTCTGCACTGATGAAATTCCAGGAAATATGGAGCGGGGGTGAGGGCTAGAGAGAGATAGCCAGAAAAAAAAATGCTCAGATAATCTAGCCAAAAAAGTTGCTTCTGTGGCCAAATTACTCAGTCTTTTATAAGAAAGATGTCTTGGTTTGGCAAGAGGAAAAGGCAGCTCCACCAGACAATAATAGCAAAAAAAAAAAGCGCCCTAGTTGGATACTAAATACCATTAAACCAGGGAAACATGACTTGTCCGCTTCTGTGGTAAACTTTCAGTTGAAACCCTGAAACCAGTAACCCTGGAACAGGTACTGGAGAGCCTGGGCTGACACTAGCAAACACTGGAGTTTCTATTGGCTCAATAAAAGCATTCCTGCAGCTTTGTCCTCCAGAAGCATCTCATTAAAATGAGATGTGAATCGCTGAGAAAACGCTGAACTAAACTGATAAGCTTCTCATATACACCAAATTTACATAAGTATTGGACTTCGTCTTTCATTGGGCTGGTTATGACTTACCCTGTAGCTATAACTGAGGCTCTGGTGTTGCAAAGTTCATTACATATGCTTATGGAGTCACTAGCAAGTTTGTCTGTAAATACATTTGCCTGCAATAACTGGAAATGCCATCTCTTCACCTCAATTTAGCACCTCACTTTCACAGTCCCTGAAGTCTCTGAACGGAGACCAGGCGGAGCTGTGAAAAGAGATACAATCACAAATCAGACACAAACGTGTATGGCTAGAAATGGCACTGCATCGCTTTGCTCTGAATTTTGCTTCTCTTGCCAGCACTGTGGGGTGCCTGTGGGCACCACCTCAAAGGCTGTGACAGCACTGGAAGGGAGCTGCCTCCCGCTGCTTCGGCACAAGTCCTCTCCCTCTGCACCAGTGACTTGGGGCTGGTGAGATTTAAGGAGCAGTGTTGAGATCTCCTGCAAGTTTTTGTGCTGGCCTCTAAGTGCCCCACTGCGATACGGCAGCATCAGACAGTGCCACTCACGTGAGCTGACCCTTGGACTTCAGCAAGGCAATGGCAGAAGTGAGAGTGATCCCTGACATCATCACGTTATGCAGATGCACAGGCTTTGCAGAATCAGAAATTGAGATTGTGGAATTTTGGAGGTAAAGAAAGGGCTATAATGGGCAAGATATTTGTGGCTGTATAAAAAAAAAGCCACACTGCTTTTGTCACTCGGCTGCATAGCACTCAAGGCTCCTGCCTTGCCCAATCCATAAAAATTCAACATTTCCTAAGAAACACTGGAATCCCCATGGAGCAAGCATAAAAGAAGACCTAGGCTGGCTACAGACTTGCTGTGTAACTTCAATTAAGGCATATCACTGTACATTTATCTCCTTTAATAAACAGGAAAATTAGACACCCACCTCCCCATCCCAGAAGTGTGTGCTCTCAGAGCTGTACAAACATGTACGTAATTACTTCTCAGTGTTTGCCGCGTACACGCACCATACCCAGCCATCCAGAACTTTCTTTCTAGAAGTCATTATTTTTAAACCAAAACAAACGGTTTGCCTTCACATTCACTTTTTCCTAGTGTGTTAGGGGAAAAAAAAAAAAAGAATTTTCATAATCGCTATTGCAGAAGAGACTTGCATTACATTTTCCACCACCCAGCACCCACACACAGTTAGACCTTATTCACCTCAGGTACAAGAATGCTCGTGCTGCTTTTGAATATATACCTTACAATTTCTGACTCAATTAGCATACAGCAGCTAATCATCCTCTTTGTAATGTATTAACTGCTGTTTGCCTTTCTGCATCGTTGGCTTTTTCCCTTTATTCCCACTGGTTGTTAAGTGGTGGTGATTAATAAATTTAGCACCTACAGCCATGGCTTCTTGCTTTAAAAAGCTCAAGAGAGAGCAAATGAATTAGAAAAATGAAAGTGTTTTTTGCATGATATCCAAACCTTGGGTCCTAATCCAAACCGCCTGTAATTTAAAAAGCAGAATATACACCACAGGTATCTTGGCTGACTGCATCAAGGGTGAAATTTAATTGTGTCTTGCTCAGAGCTGAAGTTAGGACATTGCCAACTGTTTCCCTTATTTTAACAAGTCTCCAGCACACACAGCACACCTAACACCCAGTTTCCCTTATGATCCACCCGTTTTCCAAGAAAAACAATCTAAAGCCCTCTGATTATCAAGGGGACTCAAAAAAAACCGAAAACTGACTCCCTTTTCCCCCCTCAGCAGCTGATTATGCTGGCTGCTCAAAGCCATCTCCCTGAAACCATCCCACATTTGACCACAGCAGATGGCCACCAGTCTTTTTTGCCCAAACAACCTCTAAATTATACCAATAAGAACATTAATGAAATCTTAATAAACTGTCCTTCTGCCCGTAAGAGAGGGGAAAGGACCGTGATCTGTTGTACCATGCCTGGTCAGCCAGCCTGCTCTGTCCCACCTGCAGCACACCTGGCCCACAAACCTCATTCATCTCCAGCAGAGAAACCCCAGTCAGCTATTCTTCTCTACCAAACATTTCTATAGCTGAAAGCTCGGGGTGTTTTGCAGTGCCAAATGCTTCGTAGCACGGGAGGCTCTGTGGCCACCCACATTATATTCAAATGCACAAACGAGCCAAGAAGCTTTGCATAAACAACTTGGTACAATGTGCTGAGATGCTGCTGTATTTCTGCATGACAAGTTCATTACCAGTTGGCCTCGGCTTATGCTGATGTACAATGAAAAAGAAAAGGGGGAGAGAGACTCTTCACAGTTACATTAATTCCATTTTATTTAATAAAAAAACAGTATCAGATTAAAAATACAAACACTTTGGGTGATTATCCAGCGTTTTCCCCTGTGTGCCTCGTAGAGCTCAAACCAACCAAGGATTGGGAGAAAAAAACAAAAAAACCCAAAAAATAACACCAAACAATTTTGGCCGGAGCTGTAAAATAATGTTGCACCAATTAAATTACACCAAATATATTATTATACCTTTGAAATGGCTTTCAGACCAATAAATAAAAAAAAACCCAAACAAAACCCAAAACAAATTCAAATAAAAAAGTCAACTTTGTATTACAAAAAAATTAAATAAAAATCACAACACTAATAATAACAATGTGCAGTCAAGTTTTTTTTTTCTTCTCTTCTAGGAATGATAACATGCCAGTAAACATGTAACATGCCAGTAACATGCCAGTAAATCCCTACGTAACATTTCCAGTTTGGCAGCAAGCAGTCACTCACTCGTTCACATTTGTACACAAGGAAGCAGACCTGGGCAAAAGCCTCGGGAGATACGAGCCTTCGGGCTGCTCCTCACTTCCCTGCCACGGCCAGCTGAATTCCCTTCCCTTCCTCCTGAAACCTCTATAATAATCCATTCAAGGTTTAGCACCAGATCCGCACGGAAGGTGTCAATCAGCGTAACCCCACTGAAGCGATGTTCCATCATGTCAACGGGACAGCGCTGATTTACACCAGCTGAGGATCTGGCTCTTATGCCCCGGGGCACGAGTTAAAAGCCATGGCTGCAAAGCACATCCTTGTTTCAGAAAGGCCATGGAGACTATGTTGAGTTTTTCTAAAATGGACCACAGCAAACTTGTTAACGCACTGCAAAATGGGGTGTTGATCTGGGATGGGCTGAAAGAGCACATGCAGGGCCTGTGAGAAGATGGGGCGTCTGAATATCATGCAGGGAGGTACATATCTGTAGAGAAATGACCTGCAGTTGCCCTTCCTGAGCAAACGGACAGTGAGTCAAATTTCACTCGACCACCCGAGAGCACGTCTCTCATAGATTTCATGGTATTGATGCCGTTGACTCCAGGGCTGAATTTGGTCCAGTGCTTCACGATAAGGAAAGGTTCTCCACAGAGGCAGATTAACTGATTCAGGAAATTCAAGCTCATTCATCTTTATGCTGGGCAGCCCAGCTGATTTTTAGGAGGAACCGGCAGACTTAAGTACCAAGGAATCTGCAAGTGAAATAGCTCCCTGCCCCAGATGCCAAGGATTCATGGGGTTATCCCCGATTCCCAGGGAATCCCCAGAGGAACTCTATTCTGTTCACACATGATCTCTAGGATTTGGGACACAGTGGGCCAAATTCTGCTTTCAGTTCCAGTTACAGGGTAGGAGTGAGAAAACAGAGCTTGCCCCGTGCTCCTCTGCTCTGGGTACACCTGTAGACGTAACGTTTTGCAGCTGTGGATCATTTGAGATCATAGGCTGAAACCTGCCACTTATCTGCACCAGTGCACCTCCAAGAAAGCCAGGGGCTATGTGCTCATGGAAACGAGACTGAAATGAGCCTTCAGATTCCAGTTTGCCCAGGCCTGTCAAACACACAGTGCCTTTCTGACACAGGCTTACATTCAGGTAATCCAGTAGACCCATGTGGTACCTTTACGGGGAGTTGAAGCCGTCAGTCTGGACAGTTAGATATGATATGTCTGAGAACACAAACAAAATCCTTCTCATTTTTTCTTCAAACTGGTATCATTGCACACGCAGTACCAGCTACACTCTATAAAGAGAGGCTCGCAACTTTATGCTAACTCTGTTATCGAATCTACCATTATCATTTCATCGCTCAATTCTTTCTGCTCCATTACTACCTACCTAGAAACATTTTTATTTGGAGAAAGTCATCTTCCCACTAACTTCCTGACCTCTATCCACTTCCTACATGCTACAACCTTTTCCTTACCTCAAAAACTACCTGTCACCCTCAAATACTACAAGCTAACAGCAAGGTGGCACCATTTGCTGACAGTGACCAAACTCTAGATTGGAGGGTCAGTTAACCCTTGGGACCCTTTGTTAGAGCCATCTTTGTCTGGGCATTCATCTGGCTGGCCATTTTGAAAGAGTTATGAATTGAACACATGGGTTGAAATGCCTTAAAAGGTCATTTAGCTGCTGATAACATCCATCCCTTCCAGTTCCCTTTACCATTTCTGTGACACTGTTTTTGCTGGCATGAGCAGCAGCTGGAAACAATTTTAGGGCCTTCTGCTCACTGAAGAGCAATGGCTGTGGGAGGGGCCAGATCTAAATACCTGCTCCACCACTTGTCCACATACACTATGTGAGGTTATTCTGGGGTGAGTCTCTCAAATTATCTGTCCCAGAATGTGTTCAGAACCTCTCAGGTGACCCGAGTGGAAGGGACCATGGTGATCACCTAACCTGGCCTCCTGCATAATGCAAGCTAAAGAATTCCCATGTGCAATACCTGTATCCAGATGAATAACTTCAGGGGAAAATAAAGGTTCTCTTTCCAAAAGACATCCAAAACTGACTTGAAGAATTCAGCTCATAGAATCATAGAATGGTTTGGAAGAAACCTTAAAGATCATCTAGTTCCCACCCCTCTGCCATGGGCAGGGACACCTTCCACTGGATCAGGTTGCTCAAAGCCTCATCCAACCTGGCCTTGAACACCAGGTTGTGGTGGCTTTATCATCTCTTGATAAAGCTAATCTAATGTGAATTACAAAACTCTCAAAATATGTGTCCCTCACTTCCAGTTTTAATTCTGTCTAGCTTTGACTCTGACCCATTAAATCTTGATGCTTGTGTCTGACAGATCCTGATGTGCTTTCATCATGTATACAAAGACCAAAGATTTTTCTCTGGTCAGGTAGGTAATATTTTGAGGACACAAAATTAGAGAAGTGTGAGATGGCTTTGGGGCTACTTTACTAGGAGTTCAGCTAAGTATGTGTAGTTGGGTCCTTTGAAGCAAAACCTACCATTGTCAGCAAATCAGTGACCTGGCTTACTCCATCATAAAGGTACACAGAAAAACTCCCTTCCCTCCCTTTCTGTCTTCCCTCTGTTAGTTGAGTTTGTTGCAGATCTCTAGAGCTTTCTTGTAGACCTGAGTCACATCATCCATGTCTGTGAGAAGGGAAAAACTGCTGTCCCCCAGACGGTTGCGATAACGTTTTAGATACTGTGGCCGCGGACGATTCTGAAGTCCTTCGAAGTCTTGGATCTGGAGGAAATTTTCAGCAGAGACACAGCTCCGTATCCTCTGTCTGTTTGGCCTGTTCTCTTGCAAATCCAGCAAATCAAAGGAGTCACTGGACAAAATACTGTCGTCACTAATCACGCTGGAAGGGCGACTGTAACTTCGAGGTAATGCATCCCCAGGCAGGACCACTTCTTCCATGGCCTCCAGCGTTGGTGTGTCAGGGCTAATCAAAGCAGATTCAGTGCTGCTGGTAGAATACTTGCTGTTATGTTTCAAGATGCCCTTACGCCTGCAGGAATGGCTGTAAGACCCATTTCTGGATGGCTCTGTGACCCCTGGAGAAGTGTCACTGCTTACTGTCTCATCATTATTGTCCAAGAGTTCAGAAGATTCGCTTCGTTCTGGAGAGGAGTAATAGCCGGACTCCCTCTGCTGAGTCTTCTTTAAGATTCCTTTTTTTGGCATTAGTGAAGACTGCTTAGTGCCATATTTGCCCGCTACCTCTCCCTCCACAACACTTTTAATGGCTACACCAGTCCTGCACAACTCTTGCTCCAGCTTAAAAGCAGAGGGTAACACTGGGCTGACCACTCCTTCAATGAAACCTGCACTGTGAGATCGATGTTCACTGTTGCTTCTTTTCTTCAAGATGCCTTTGGGTCTCTTGGAAGTGGGTTTGGATGCATTTTCAGCTCCTCCTTCCTGGATGGATTGTGCAATGTCATTTTCCTTTTTTGATTTTTTCAGAGACCTTTGTCTCTCTAGTGTGACTTCAGGACCTTTGGGCTTAGAAAGGCACTTCATCTTGGTATCAGTCTCTGGCTGGAGGCCAGTAGATCGGTGATGCCAATCAATGAACCTCGCCAGCAACGGGGACTCGGAGTCCCTCATGGCATCACAGTCACAAACGCTACTCTTGTATCCCCAGTTAACCCACCAGTGGTTGGCAATGTCTTCAATGGTTGCTCGGCGTTCAGGGTTCACCATAAGCATCCATCTGATAAGACCACGAGCATCTATGGACAAAGAATGGAATAGAAAATATTTAGAATATGGGCATTTCTCAGTTTAAAATGGAAGTATGAAGCTAATCAAAATAAGCAAAAATAATGCTTCTTACTACAGAAGAAGTGAAAGGAAGCAGTGCTTTGGCCATCAGTCAATGTTGGAAAATGCACTTGAGAACTACTTACCAGAAAAATATGATTCACCCTGGGAAATGTACTCTGGGTTATCAAATAAATTAATATTTGTATTGTATTAGTCAGTGAATAGTTCCGTATTACTGAAGGAAGTTACCAACGTATCAACTCTAATAATTACAAGATTTAGAGGAAAAAAAAAGGGGAATTGGGATATTTTAAATGATCTACATATTACTGATTTTGCATTTACTTTTTCCATAAACAGTGTCATCTTCTGTATATTTTAAAGGTATATTTTCATAAAGAGAGCAAGAAGGCAGAAAATTTAAAGGGATGGCAAACAAATGATATGAGATAAATACGCATTTAAATATAATATACACATAGATGTTTAAGGCTGGAAGGATTCATTTTAATCAATGATCTGGACTTAGTTGACACTTTTCTGTCAGGTGACTCCATAATGTGTTCTCCTCTAAGTGGAAGTAAAGGCGAACATAGTGGCATTAATTCAGATTTTGGCCTGCCTTCTTGGGTAAGAGAGGACTGATCTGTACCAGTATGTTGTATCGGTTTACAGCTTGTCTGAACAATTCCACTTGCAATAGCTAACAGACCTTCCACTGTCATACATCTAGTTAAAAGAGCCCGTTACAGCTTCCCCAAGGCAATAAAATCTATCTGCTATAAAACTTTCATTTCAAAAGGGCTTTCGGTAAATGCTGTATGCAGATGGGAATTGATAGCAGATGAAGTCAGTAGGAGGATGAGATATTTTTTTTTCCTTTGTCATTCTAATATGACACCAAAACACGCTGGAAGGGGCCCGGCAAACTATCCGTTCTGAAATCCCATCAGCTCAATACATTGCCCTCACTCCTTTTTTATACCTGAGGTCTGTGTTGGCTCACGATATTCTCCACTGCTGATCTGCCTGATGAGATTTTTGTGATCAAAGCCATCAAAGGGCATTGTTCCATAAACCAGAGTGTAAAGCAATACACCAAGGGCCCAGCTGTCAACCTGAAATACAGAGACAACACATGTGAAGCCCAGGAAAGCTGATTCCCACCCTTCTCCGCGCCATTAGCACCACAAAAGCAGCATCACGTCCAGCTGCGCCTACTGATGGGCAAACTGGTATCTAACATCTGACTAAGCACAGGCAGAGCAAATGAAAGCAAACGAAGGCAGCTTAAGATCTTTCAGTATGGGAGAGACCCAAGGGAACCCACAGGTGCAAAACCACTACCATTAAGACTAACCCTCAAGAACTTTTCATCAAAGACATCTCCATACCACCACAGAAAAGCTGACCCTTCTTACCTCTGGGCCTCTGTAAGGTCGTCCATTAACTATTTCAGGGGAAGCATACAGTGGGCTTCCGCAGAAGGTCTGCAGAAACTTGTCTTTGTGATAAAGGTTGGAGAGTCCAAAATCAGCAATCTGCAAATAGAATTGCACAAGGCATCTGTGGCATTAACAATATCTTAATGCAAAAGAAAATCTTTTATCAGGAAAGACTTAGTTATATGTGACCCTGCAGTAGGGCAGTGATCTCGATGCGGATTATATTTTGAGTTCCCTTGCCAACCCATTATTCTATGATTTTTGACTTTTCTTTCTAAAGACCCTCCAGTGAAGGAAAAGCTTAAATCCTCCAGATTAGGAACAAGGATGCTTTGGTTCCATTCATAGACAGGTCACTGACTGACTGCACAATCATCAGTCAGTAATTTTATCCTGGATTAATTGCATATGTTTGCAAAGACAATGACTTACTGGGAGGCACTGGGTCTGCTGTCCACTGACTGCACTTCATCTTGTATAATCATTAATGCCAAAGGAAAGCAAGCAGAAAATACTACCATTCTTATTGTGTACAGGCAAGCCGAAGGCCAAGACCTTTAAATCCAACAGGAGGAGTAAGGCAGGAGTGCCATAGGAAACTAAGCATTACAGAAGAAACTGGTTTTTGAAATCATCTGGAACTTAGTTACGCTTGACGGAGAGGGGAAGTGAGGCACTCGCTAACTCTTCCAGATTCAGGGACTCCGGCTGAGGAGCATGAGCTGTTAAGCACATGAGATGTCTATCACGAGATAATAAACACAAGCGTGGTTCCTAACTGGAAACAATGGGCCCAAATCCAGGTTTCCCAACACAAACAAAACTTCCCTTCAGACTGTTGGGAATTTTGCCCATGTAGGAATTGCAGGATCAGGTCCAAATATTTTGTTTACTTCAATTCTCTGTTCTTGTTGTTTCAAAACAAAGGCTGAGGATAGCAACACTAAATACTCCCATAACCTTTGCATTTCCTTCGTTTCTCTAGCACAAGGCAACACATCTCATTTTTTATCTTGTTTAAAACCCAAATGTTTCTGGTTCTTAGAGATATTTTTATTACTGCCCACTATTGACATAAGGCATACATAAAATACATTAAGCACAGGCATAAAAAAAGTATTATCGACTTATAGCTATAAGAGACAGGCGTTTTCTCTGGGTTTTCTTCACCTTATTCAGGTCTTTTCTAACAGAAAGAAATTAATCCTAGGAATTTTCACAACAGAAAATTCAAGAAAACACAAAGTGAATGGAAAAGAAAAGGATTCACCAGCAGCATCATTCACTCCTGGCTTTCTAAATTGTATATCACCCATGCTGCTAATAACTGTTTAATTGCAATGTCTACTGAACTCTTGGGAAACATAAAATGTTTGTCGCTTCTACCCAAACTCCTACAGCTACACCTAAAAATGTCACAGTTGAGACCAAAAGTTGATGAAGTACGGACAGAAGTTCCCAATTTTCTTTCTCTGCCCCAAAATAGAAGTATATATACACACACTTTATCTATAAATAGATATAGATATGGATATTTTGTGTTAAAAATATAAATTTATTTTTCAAAATATAATTTTCACAAAATTTTTAAAGTCACAGAGAAAGTATGAGATTTCACCCTCTCCTGTTTTGATGTTCTACTTCTGCAGCTGTTCCACTGAAAATATGGTCTTACAATATCCTGCTCAAAGAGCAGCTGATTCCTGTTCATTAATGTTAATTCATCTCGCCATGTCCATTCATCGTTTGAATTCACTCAGTCCCCCCAAACAGCATATTATCAACTCAGAGCACAAAATTCAACCTTTAAATAAATGTGGTTTGTAAAATCTTCATTGTATGGCTGGAATGTCATTGAAAACAGCTGGTGTAAAATTGCAGTCTGCAAACATATTCTCATGGCTCAGATTGCACTTAATTGCCCTAAATTCCACTTTCTTATCAAGTCACCCTGCTTGGCTTGCAGGAAGTTGGTTTTAAGTCTTATGAAGTGTGTCCTGTCAATCAGGGGAAGAATGGTATCATTTCAGTGTTAAAACTTCATGCTGGTCATTGAGTTTTATTTTAGTCCAGGATGCAGCTAAGACAAGGACAAACACTGCACAGTATGATTCCTTAAGAAAATACATTCCCTTAACACCATGGAATGTATAAAATGCATGTGGATGTGCATGAATATATATATAGGGATACACATACCATTGTTCACACTAAGAACTCTCAGACTTGGGCATTCATGTTTTCATTTTGACCATTCAGGAAAAGAGTATTTATGTTACAGTCCACTCCCATACTCACAGACTGATGTTTATCAGCTTTTCCCATTAAAACTGTCATGCCCCCCAAAACAAGATTAATAGAAGCCAACATTACTTCATGTTCTTGGCACTTAAATGGAACTAAGGCATCAAGTCAAAAAAACTTCCTAAATTGGGAGGAGCAGGGAAGTGGACTTTTATTCCCCTTGTTTCAGGAGGTGTATGTTTCATATTTACTGTTAGCTACGATAAACCAGATGTAATTTAATGTTTAAGTGTGAACTATAAATTCCATGAAGTTCACACTCATGGAAATTGTATCCCACTTAAGGAACTGTCTCTTTGTACTGTACATAGAGAAATAATTTGGTCTCTTAAAGCAAATGAAACGTATGTGCAGCGGGTGAGACTTCCAGCAAGGTAAATCCCAATTACATATACTTACTCTGTATATATGAAACCCTCATGGGTTTTTAGTGGTTAGGCTGATTGGTGTCCCCTTACCAGCCCAAGAGAAAGCGCAGTTAGTAGGATTATGTTACTATTATACTTGCATTTTTCTCTCCTTCTATCACTTTGGGGTTGATCATATGGTTTACGTCAACCTCTGCTAAACATCTCTTTTAGGTGCGATTCCCAGCCCAGGAGCCGCCACAGCCCTACTGCAAACAAGGAGGTCCCCTCTGTCGCCTCTTGTGTCAGGCTGCAGGACACAGGTGTCCCTGGGCGTAGGTTGTGGCAGGCGGCAGGGACGCAGTATTTGGATAGACCAGCAAGAGGCACTAATTCTCTGGCTGCCATGCTGGGTAGTGGTTTCTCTTCACTCCCTTGCATGCAGTTTTGGGGATTTAGGGACTAGGGGAGAGCTGCAGTGCTGCACCGGGGACACGTGGCCCTCATCAGACCAAACTGCAGGAGCTACAGGCAAAGGGAGGCAGCGACATCCTCACCCTGCTGCTATTTCTCCTACTTAATTCACACCTAAAATGAACCAAAAACTATCATCCTCAGTTCTTTCAAAACTAACAAGGACAAGACAACATCACCAGATGGCTTTTTTTGAACACCACCAAAGGCAGATGCCTAAATCCGGTGTGAATCTCTTCCCACCAAGAGCTTTCTAACTCACCAACTCAGGGAAGCTCTTTTGGCGCTTCGGGGCTGCCTTAGCCCTGCTGCCTGTCTGACCCTGCCCACCTCCAGCTGTGCTAGGGTTAGGACCAATATGATATCCTCTCGATGGGATGAAAACGCCAGCGAGAGGCTGCTCTGCCACTGTGCAGCGGGGGCAGCAGCTGTACCCACCCCTGGGAAGCCAGGGCAAGCAGAGGGGGCAGCTCCGAGTTACCCAGAGCTGGAGGGTAGAAGGCGGCAACCGTGGGCAGCTGAAAGGAGAACGGAGTAAATGTTAAGGTGAACTGTGCTGTTAGCAGCTGGCACATGGATGCGAGTAAGGAGAGGCTTGTACACGCTACAGAAACCCTCATTTCATCACTGCATCGTTCCTTTGAAGAGTATGGCACCATGAACAAGGTAAGAAAGCAAATAACATTCTTCTACCCCGGGAGGCTGCCGTGCCTTGGTGAGGTCTAGCTCTAGGATTGTGCTCCACTGTTGAGCCCCGCAGACAGGCCAGCCCCCAGCACAGACGTTCTCATCAGGGTTTCTGCGAGATAGCTGGGTGTGCATCTGGGGAGCAAGGCAAGGTACTGTTTGATTAATTGGCTGGCTGAACTCCTTGTACCCCAGAGATCTGCATGCACGTTCAGTCTCATAAGTGTTTAAAACTCATTTTATTCACTTGTGTTTGTGGCCTTTAGGGGTTTTAACTAATAGTTTGCGGGAAATATTACCACCTACACCAAGTCCCTCAAAAACATAATTACACACCACAGATCAGACCACTTTCTTTCCCTCATCACCCTCCACCTCTGGCCTGTGGACCTGCAGAACTCTTCAAAACACATGTAACTTTTTGTCAGCTTTCAGACACTGGTGTTTCCTAGTTGCTGTACTCCAACGCATGACTCCATTTCCAAAGACTTTTACTCACTATCGTTAACTCTTAAAAAAAAAGCTGATTATGTCTCCACACACTGCTTCATGACCTTCATTTAATTAGCTAAAATTTAAGAATAGTTTCCAAGTTAGTATAGTATCATGTAAAATGGCTTGGGGCCCTTTTAGGTCAGATAATAATTCTAATGGATTACTTGTCCTCTTTATTTCCTGTTCTAAAAGTATTGCTTAAGTTGCTATACATGGGTCTATTTTTACAACATCTTATTTTTTCTTCACATTACTATGACATGTTTGTGTATATCATAATGTATAGATCACTGGCTTCTTCAGAAACATGTATTTAATTGCACATTGCACCCAAGAACAAAGGGATTCCTTTCATTTTCTTATTCTTAAAATCAAACTGCCAATTTTGTAAGTGCTTTGTAATCCACTGAATGAAATATAAATACTGGGAAAGTACAGATAAGACTATCACTCCATTTCTAGAAAATGCCTTCCGCTGAGTATTTGAAGCCATTGGTCGATACTGAACCCCAAACTGCATATTTCCTTTTTTCTGCCTGAACAAACCATATGTTTTCTGCCTGAACAAACCAACTCTCAGAATGAGGACCTGATAAATTTACTCCTAATACATAATTTACAGCTCCATATGTGTTTCCTTGCCAACGGTTACTGTTTAGTGAAACAAAGAAAAAGGGGAAGTACGATTTTGTGCAAGTAACATAGAAACCACAGTAACATACTCCAAGCTTCAGCATCAGGGAAATAGTGGCAGTGTGCTTAACATCAAGTATTCAAAGCTCGCCTTAGTCACGAGGTGTAAAAAAAGAGACCGGGGAGAAAATATATAGGCTGCTCAGGGAGGTGGTTGAGTCCCCATCTCTGGATGTGTTTAAGAAAAGGGTGGATGAACTACTTAGGGATATGGTTTAATGGGGGATTAGGGACGGTTGGGCTGGATGATCTCTAAGGTCTTTTCCAACCTAGAAACCTATGAAATCTATGAAATCTATGAAAAAGGAAAACAATACAAAAAGTCACCTCTTGAAGTAACTCGAATTCAAACACCACTGACAGTAAGATGCGCGAAATTCCAACCGCTTCCTAAGTTCGGTCTGTTTTTTAGCTTCATGAGACCCTCTGCAGAAATAGTTACCAGGGGACAGCGAGGGAGCTGGCAGCCACCTACCCACGCCAAGGCAGCCCTTACAGTTTGCAGAGAAGTAACTGAGGAAAGGCTGGAAATATGCAAAATACCTACATGGCAGCTTAAACACAACACGGTTCAGAAAAAGGAAGCCTTCAAGAAGAAGATGTCCAAATGATTGGAAGGGATGTGGGGAGTGTGGGAAGTTGCGGCTACCTGAATTTCTCCCCCAGCAGTGCCACTCGCTATGGCAGCTGAAACGCATCCGTGGTTCTGAAGCCCCAGGGTCACCTCCACAGTCTGGACGCAAACACAAAGCTACCCGTCCCTGCCCCGTCCTCCTGCTCTCCCCATCCTCCTGCTCTCCCCGCCGGACTATCAGACTCCCATAAAGGAGCAAGGGGAGGGAGTGGAGCCTTCTGACAAAGCACAGCTCCCTGGAGCCTTGGGGAAGTGATTGGTTTTGCATATGAGGACCACAGTGTGGAGATCCAGGCAACCCAACCGCAGCTAGCAAATTCCACAAATTCCTCTTTTCTCTCAAGAATTCTCTGATTAGCTGGGAAGATAGTTTGGCGTGTAATGCGGAAAGAAAGGTCATCCTGCCTGCGGAAGCCTGTTTCATATACAATGTCCTAGAAAGGCTACTTTTTGTTCTCAGCACTGCTGAGAACAGCTTGGGCTGCTGCAGCCGGCATCCCTGTAGGAACAGGAGTAGGGAGGTTCGCTCTAACACTGGATGTTAACAGCAAAACGTCCAAGTATTGCATTGGATGGGCCTTCTGTAAAAGACTATTTTTAGAAACCACATATTTATGTGCCTTTAATCCACTAGTTGATCCAAGTTAGCTTCTGTCATCAACGTTACACAGATGGCAGCTACCATATGTTACTTTCCATTTCCATTGCACATCAACTTAAAATGAAGACAATCTCTCCAGCGTGAAGCGCAGAAGGCAGTGTCTGCAGCTCCGTGGCTTTCAGCAGAGACAAAATGAAGAACCAGGATATTTAAATATTTGGCTACGCAGGGAGCTCCTCGATTACTTTGTTAATTAAGCAAGGATGCCCAAGCGTCAGCAGAAACTCTTCAGCGTCCCTCCCTCCGTTTGTTTGCCTGTAGATGAGCGCACGCAGCCACCCTCGCATCCAGCAACCCAGAGAGGAAAAAAGTGGAAAGTGAAACAGGTTCAGCCACCTGGAAACTACACTCACCTCTGTGTTATTTGTCTTTGTGCTACAGCTATTGGGAAAAAAAGAAGAAGAAGGGAAAAAAGGTCGTTCCCATGCTTTCACTGGGGAGAAATGACATCACTGACATCACTATCCAAAGCAGACGTTTGTGTCTGGAGTTTCAAGGCCATTTCCTAATGAAGCACATGTGCTTTACTAGGTTTATTTTGAAACTCTATTTGCTTATTTTCCAGCCATGATCAAAAGGACATTCAGAGTGTTCTGTAGGAGGCACTTGAACCCTGTAGACCAGGAGAGTTTTTTCCTAGCGACAGCAGCAGCCAGTAATAATATCATTCATACAATAAACCTGACTACACAAAATGCTCTGCTCTTTCCTACCAATAAATAGATACTGCTTTGGAAATTGTCACCCTTGGGTGGCAGGACAGGGCCTGCTCCTCCAGATTATGCAAAGCTTCTTTTAGCGTGTATGACTCGTCATCAGTGGTGCTCTTTCCCCAACCTCCAAACCCCTGAACCTCTCACCAGATGCTGTTGCTTAGTAGCTGTTGCCATAACACTGGCTCATCTGATAGCTTGGATAAAAATTTTACAAAACATGCAAACCCATTCTGAGACACTGAGAAAAAGAATCCTACCTTAATATTAAAATTGTCATCAAGAAGGATGTTTTCCAATTTTAGATCCCTGTGGACAACACCGTTCTGAAACAAGGAAGAAAAAAAACATGGGGAAGAACATGAGAAAATATTGGGAAAATTAAAGGTGAGCTGGCAGGGTGGTCTTTGCATCTACGTTTCAGGGCTGATTTCACTGTCATAACACTCATGGCCCAGTGACTAGTGACAGGCGATGTATTAGTCACTTGGTGTGTGGTTAAGGGAAGAATGACTGGAATCTGTCCTCCCACAAAGCCTCTAAAACAGCAGGGGGTGTGGGGAGCTGGGGGGTGTCTTTTCGGAACTTAATTCCAGCCGGGATCCTGTCCCCACTGCGTGAAAGCAATATATTCTTCCCAGGCACCAGAAAACAAATCTGTCAATGACGTTAGTCCTTACAAAAGCCCTCATTCCTCCAGTGTGCAGCCACGTGGATTGGGGCAGTTATAATCCTAAAGGACTGTAAATGTTACAGATGGAAGCGAACAAGCTGGGTTTAGGTCAGAGCCTCTTCAAAGAAATTCGGGAAAAATTAACTGCACAGGGAAGGGCACTGCAGCTTTTCAGTGCTGCGCAGCGAGGACTTTGAAAACCATCGTTGTTTATCAGAATTCAAGTGGAGATTAAAGTGTTTAAGAATTCAAATAAAAAATTATGCCAGCTGCTCATTGCCTTTAGCCTCATGCAAGTTTTGGCTCTATGCAGTTCGTCCATAAGCAGGGACGAAAGGTCCATGACGACAGCCAGTCAGCTACCTTGGGTTTAATTGCTGAAATTGTCATTCTAGAGAGTACCATGATGGATAAAGGCACTAGCAAAAGGTATCTTCCCAGTGCTTCTGCTACATCTGGAAAAGTTACTTTTGCTTATCCAGAGCATGTGCTAAAGCTCACACATGAACACTCATATCTTTTGCTTGGCTTTTTTGTTTCATATATTTTATCTTCTATTCTAAAGTTGTTCACTTGCATGTTCAAATTGCAAATTATGATTTGTTTGAATGTATTAATATTAATGTTGTAGAAGTTCTACAGGATACCTTTTCTAGTTTATGTTGTTAATTATTTTTTTTTAATGTCAGAAGAATTATTTCCAAGGCAACGTAGGACTAAGGTAAGGGAGTGGCTGGCATCTGCCATAATACAGGAAAACAGTCTTTAAAAACAGGCAGTGAACTACTGCAGCACTTTTAATGAAGATCTCCTGTTGTACTGATATAATCACATGCTGTCGTACTTAATAACGAATGCCATTGCCTCAGACATGCTTTGAAATATAGAAGACACTATTCAGCCTTCAAATAGCATTTTTAATATCAAATCCGCTCACCTTGTGGCAGTAATGTACAGCAGAGACTATTTGTCGAAAGAAGTGTCTTGTCTCTCTTTCGCTCAATCGCCGCCTCTCACTGATGTAATCATACAACTCTCCTTTACTTGCATACTCCATGATGATCACAATCTTATCTTTATTTTCAAACACTGCACAGGATAAAAGAAAAAAAATTCCACAGTTGATTCAATACATTTGAAAATGGACTCTTTAAAGGATGAAGACGACTTAGGATGACTGAACACATCCTATATCATCACTGCAGTCTGGAGAGATGCACTGCCAACCCCACTGCAAAAATCAAGCTCCAAAGCTAAATTTTTCCAGAGGAAGATTACAACATTTCAGACCAAGAGAAGGAAGTTGAGGCTATATTTGCTTTCATATGGCTACATGAAAGAAGGTCTTTGCCTCTATAATGTGGGGTCACAGGGTGGCACAGTCAACTTGATCCTAATGAGGTGAGGTGGACACTTGTGCCAGCAACATCTGAATATTAAAACATCTCCAACAGGGATTGCCTCTTACAAGTAGTCCTCTTGAGGCCAGAGGACAAAAGGAAACAGGACCTTCCACATCATGTGGAAAGGGTTAATAGAAGGCATAATAAACCCTGTCTTCAATGACTGGCTGATACAGGATTGCCATTTGGCTTACAATGACTGTCGGTTGGCTTTCACCTACCATCAAAATCCAACAAGTCAATTGATGCAGGCATCCTCTCCCAGCCCAACTTTGTGCAACAGTATGGTGGGCACAGACACCTGAGCTAGCAGTGGCTGCAATGTCTCCAGAGCTGTACGCTCTTGCCAGTACGGCTCTGCACCTTGTCTCATGCACCCATCCCATCCTCGAATTTACTTATCTCCCACCTCCGCTGCATGTTCCATTGCATGCTGTAGATACATCCTTTGCCACTTGCAAAGAGCCGGCAGCAATGCCCAACTCCCACGTAAGCAGTGCAAGGAACATTCATCTAATACACGTCACAACTTGACTGTTCTTTGGGGCTGAGGGTACTGTGTGCCACATGTTGCCAAGGGCTTCACCGGGAGTTGCAGATAACTAAACACTTAATCTAGTAAAGCAGGCTGTGAGTAGTCTCAAATTGCCATAAATGCCCTGGCTGCTAAATGGTTTTTCCCTTCTGACACCGAAAATCCATTGCAACCCACTGGAAACTGACTGCACCTGCCATAAATAACCACTACCCATATAAAAACATGGTGGTTTTCCTTCTCTTTTTATCTGTGGCAACAGCCTGCTGGGGCCAAGTCATGCTGACAGCAAAACATCTGCAAATTAATGAGGTTACAGGGGTTATTACAAACGGATGCTAGTTTTGACCAGCCCTACTGGAATGATGCCTTCCTGTATCTCTTTAGCAAAGCTCAGCCAGTAGACCTTAGTGTTTTTTTTTTAAAAAAAAAAAAACACCAAAAAAACCCAAACACAAAAAAAAACCAACAAAAAACTTCAGCTTTTGCAGTGAAATGCGAAGCTGCCTCTCTCAACACGCAGATGTTTGCTGCTCTTAGGCTTTGTCTCATGTCCTCTCACACCTTGTCACTCAACTCTACAAGCCAAAGCCTCTGCAGTTCCCTCTTACACCCCTGAACTCCAGCCAAACAGCTCTGATAAAAGGGAGAGCAAACAGCCAGATAAAATTGGCCGCGTACTTGTCTACTGGCCTCACTGTACCCCGAAGCAGACGCTCTTGCCAGTGATTACATCCTATGTGCATCCTCATTAGCAATAAACTTTGGAAACTGGAAGAGCCGTCTCTGGATGGATTATACTTACAGTATCCTCTCCAAGAATGACAGACTGATACAGTCTGGGAAAAAACGAACACGCCCTGTGTCATATAGGGAAGCGTTGTGATGTGTTACCAATAAAGCCGTAATGCATACACACGTTTCTCTAAGCTTGGAAACGGCTGTTAGACACAGGGGTGTTCAGGAAGGCAGAAAGAAATAGTTTCAGTAAGCTGAGACAAACCACTAAAAATGCTCTTATTTAAGAGATTTGGTTTAAAAAAAAAAAAAAACAAACCCAAAACAAACAAAAAAACAACACAACAATCCCCCCGCAAAAAACAGCAACAAAACAACAAACAGCTGATTCAATGAGTTGGGGGGGTTGTTATATCATGCACATATAGATGATGTCGCCACATGGCACCACTGATCTCAGTGGACTCTCACGGGAGCGCACACTCCAAGCAGCACCAGCTGAGAACCACCCTGAGCTCATGGGGACATTGCCTCACCAAAGGGCACAGATGAGGTGGAAGGGGCCCTTGGCTCTTCCCAGCCCGCTTCCCCAGCCACTGGTGCCCTACCAGGTGTTCAGTGCTGATGGCAATAACAGCAATAACAGCCCTGCTACAACAAAGCATTCTTCCAGACGGTGTTTTATTAAAGCTTTTCCTTCATCAGTCAGTTGTGAGAGTTTTCTCAAATTGTCCGTGATGTTCTGAAGTTTTGAATTCCAAAATCTAATTTTTCTGGACTAAAATTTGCCATATTAATACAAGTCCTCATCCAGACATATTTTCTTGCATTTCTACAGAAATGAACTGGAAAGCACTTGGTTTGGAGGAATGTGCATTTAAAGGTACTTTCCATTTCCAATTTTCTCTTATGCCCTCTAGGAAGCTGAGATAATACTTTAAAATTGAATTTAGCAAAGTATAAATCACTCTTTTTTAATTTTGAATTTTGGTCACAAAACCACACCAGAATCAATGAGCATAGAAGAGTCCCAGTAACTCATATTAGAGTTTCAGTTTACCAGCACGCTCTGGACCAACTTCTTCACAGGTAGCATTATGAGAAGGACACTACCCTTGGACTTAGATGACACTACAGAGGCCTCCTCAACGTCATTGTAGCTGAACGACTGCAGAATTGAACAGCAATTTATCTCTTCACTAAGGAATAGAGGTGAATGGAGAAACTTCTATTTTCAGGGGAGCAGGAGGTATATTTTTACAACTGCATCACTTCAGTTCAGAGCACCTCCATTGTATCAGCTCAGTCTCATGAGAGGGCACGCTGCTACTTTCCTGTGGAGAGGGAACTGAACAGCAAACAAAAACATCTTAAACAAGAGCTATCACTGAAGGAGTATGGAGTGGAAAGGCAGTAGGATTTATGTCTACACACACACACAATCTTAAAGAGGAATTTAGCGGTCAAAACAATCAGGCATGTGACAAGGTGGTATTCTGGCAAGTCTCAGACCATCAGCCATGTACACTACAACTTTTCACAGCAGCAGTTAGGATGCCAGGCAGGCTTCATACAGACGGTTCTGAATTTCCCTTCTGCGCGCAGTTATGTAGTTTTATAAACATATGCTCCATGAAAGCATTGTAGCCAACAGCGGGGGGAAGGGAGAAGGGCATTAATTAAAGGCTGGATTGACTTACTGCAAATAATAATGAGGTAATAAATATACTGCCCTGTTAACACCTGGGCTGTAACCTGCGGGCTGATGACGGACGGATTGCCTCCATATAGCTTCTGGGACTGCTTGGTTCACTCTTTGTTTTCGTTGCAGATGATTTATTACCTGCCATCCTACTGCATATTCATTCCGAAATTCACCCCCGCCTAGTAGCGTGCCTGAACCCCGGCTGCAGCTACTGCCAACAGAGAAGCATGGCTTCGGCAGGATGCTGCGCTCCAGGAACACTTGCTACTGATGGGATGGCTGTGTCGTACAAGCCTGCTCCTCAACTCCGACCAAGGTCAAGGGAAGGAGGGAGGTCATGTATAAGAAAGGTAGGGCTGCTTTTGTGTCTTTCAAACCATTGATACCCTGCAAACAGAGCTGGCCAAGTAAGATAAGTGGAGAACTGTCAGCATCAACACTCAGACGTGGCAGCAGAAGAGACGGTCTGTCAATCACAAATCAAGATATGGGGGTTGCTTAGATACGAGGCATCAGCGCCACGTATTAGAGGAGACAGCAGCAAGAGAAATGCTTGCTACAAGCTGTGTGTAATTTATTTCTGAGCCACTGTGCTTATTTCCACCACTCTGCAAGCTGAGTTACGTTGAGGGAGCTGCAGCACCAGCCTGTGGTGGGAGGGCTGCTGCACCATCTCAGCCACAGTGGTCACGTGGTGTGGGGTACTGACTGCAAAATGGTAGCACTCCTTTGCAGACAGAGCCTGCAGGATGAAGGACTGTCTTCTGAGATGGCTACGCTTCTACCTGGCCACGGGGGAGGATGGAGGGACAGGACTGTGACAGTACATTAGGAACCAGGGAGCAGGAACGGGATATACCATGAGGTGCGAGGAACAACGTGATTGAATCCCCAGGAGAAAAGCAAGAGTATTGTGTTAATGTACTAAGACATGAGTCACAGCAACGTGGAGAAACAGTATTTTCCAGTGGGCTGTAAGCTTGCTTGGGCTTGCTTTGTCCACCCCAAGAGCCTTAGCAGAGGCGAAGAGCAGTGTCCTGCCCAAGCAGCAAAGGGTGCTCAAGTTGCAGTGGTCAAGGAAAGATTTTTTATAGCATTTCTTTAACCTCCTCCTTAACTCTAACATGTTTATTTGTTTATTTAAAAAAATAATGACAGAAAGAAGGTTCTGTACTTCTAGGCTGATAATTGAAACCAAATCTGCTGGCTTCAGAGCTCATTGAAGAATATAAATGTGAAACTGGGAAAGAACTTCACTTCTCACTACTAAAGACATATCTGAGACAAAGTACATTTTGTAACATCAACAATCTGTCTCTTTCACAGCCTGTTCTACTATAGCAATAATTCTTGGATATAATCTCTCTGCTTATTTATATTTAGAGGCAGTGAAATGATGAATTCGGCTTCTATCTACAGCTTTCCATTTTCCAAATGGCACTGGTTGCGTAGGGAGCTCTTGCTGATCAGCACTCTTCTTTTCAATCCTACTGCTAAATTCTTCCCTTTAGCTACACCAGAGTCACCTCTGCTGAAACTCCATGGGACAAATTTGACACTGGATGAACATACTCACTACCCATCTTAAATGCTCTTGAAGGCAGACTTCACCCTAGAAGTGCTGAAAGCCTGCACAGGCATGGTTTTGCAAACATCAGTCAGAAAGATTTTATAGCACACTGTACACCTCTCCATTAAGACAGTTCATTTTGGACTTATTTACTACCGAATTTAAAAAGCAAACCAAGGCAGAACGCTTTTGCCCTTCCTCCAAGCTTACAGGATGCTAAAGTCAGAGCGAATGCCGTGGGGGTTGGATTTCCGCCCCCCCCTCCCCCCCTTAATGGACTACCTCCTTGTGGGCTGATTCCATTTGGTTTACATGTAACCCTGGGGTAAGGATTTTAGTTTGTTAGTTTAAGAGGGGCGGCCAATCTCTTCGCACTGGAACCATTTGAATTCTCCTCATGCCTTTGCTCTCTATCAGAGCAATCTCCTAAATTAGTTCCAGTATGTTGACATTCCTTCCATCTGGTGTCTTTCCATTCAGCGGTATTTTTATTACTCTCCTAACAGCCGCAGACAGAAGTACCTTTCCACTGCTACAAAATGCTCTTTTATTAAAGGTCAGCCAAATCAAAAGAACAAGCAAGTTTGTTTTTAATTTTGGAGATGCAGACTAGAATAACCTTTTCATTCAGAAAAGTCATGTATGACCCAATTACCTCACTTGTGTAATAAGGCTCGAATTATTCTTCAAAAAGACATGTGAGTACTGAAAAGTGGTTTTTGCCTTAGAAATTCAGCCTGATGCATCCTCTGTGTTCTTGACCACTTTGAAAGCTTTACAGCCCCTTGGCATATTATTTATTTATTAATTATTATTTTACTACTGTTTTTTTAATAGAGCATACAGCAGACACAAAAACATCCATGGTCCAATGTAGAAAACCACTTGTATGCACAGCATAAATTTACGTATATGCTTAATTATAATTGAAGATAGCAAGATATAAAGTATGTGTTTTAAAGCTAAGCTTGTGTTAAATTTGTTTCCTGAATTATGGCCTTATTCAGCAGAATTGCATCTCTTCTTAAATTAAAGGAATGTAGTTAAGATCCTGCAAAAATCATTTTAAATCAGACAGCATGCTAGAATTTACTCCCCAGTGAGGAGATTAAATCAGAACGAGAACCATTATCCTTGCTGAGGTTGTTTCTCAGGGAATGAAACTGAGGATATGCAGATTTTGATGGTCTACTCTAAAAAGAAAGGAAAAATGAGAGTTGCTAATTTGGCCACATTAACATGTTACACTAATTGTCTTTGGTTTCAGCAAAGAATGCAAGAGCTAATTCCTCTTTTTTTTTTTCATTCTGATTACAAACTACTGAGGAACTTCAGACAAGCAAACATTTACATTGCACTGGGAGGACTGTGTAAATGGAAAGATAGAAATAGATGTCATTGTTGCTTGCAATCATTTTGACACCTCAATCGGACCTGCCAGTGATCTCACACATTTGAGTTCATGTCATGTCCAACGAAGTGTTGTTTAGGCAATCACCCTGAATGACAGGAAATTCATAAAGGTGGGGTATGGTAACTAAAGAGTTAAGTTTGTTTATACTTGTTTCATTACTGTCGCCAGACTCTCGAAACATTACTTTTTGTTCTTGGATGTTATCAACTGAAAACAATGGGAATAAAGCACTCAAAGGTCAAAAGTCTACATAATTAGAGGAAACCAATTAGAAATGTGGCTAAATAGTGTCACTGCTGAAGTAATTTTTCATGGCTAAATTAAAAAAAAAAAAAAAAATCATTTCAGCTTTCCAACTTTCATCACTCTTGTTTAAAGCCCGGTTGTCCACCTGCTGTTTTAAGAAACTTTTGACTTTTTCAGGTGTTTTGCACACGGAATGGATGAAGTCATTAGGCACCAAAGTTTGTTTTGATTACAATTGAAAACCAGGAGATAGCAAAGGTTGGGCCAGAGGCTGCACTGCCTTCCCAGCACTGTCAGCCTGAGCCACATAACCGGTCTGCTCATACACAAACCAACCGACAGCGTGAGCTGCCACCTCGGTCCCCGGCTGCCTGCCCCATCCAAGGGTGTGCACCGCAGCCGACAGTGGGGATACTTGCTGGAGCTGGCGCTGCGGGGGCGACGCAGATTGTCAGCAATGGCTCGCGTCCATGCACTTTGCCAGCTGTCGCCCCGGCAGATTTTTGGCAAGGCAGCTGCTTTCGCCACTGACATGGTGACTGGACTGACACAACTCAACGTGTGTCTGAAACACCAAGCATGCCTTTGCTTTTTGTTGCATGAAGTCTGGCACGAAGTGTGAGATTGAATACGTATTTGGCAAGTAAGATGAGTATCGTGAAATCCTATGCCACCACTGTTACGCAGTCAGATCTTCTTCCATTGCCTTTGGGATCTGAAAGTACAAAAGAGCTGAACCAGTTTCCTGATTAACCAGAGGATGCAACCGAGCTCAGGTCGTTGTGGACTGGTAGATGTATGACGCAGAATCTCTGTGCTTTTTCTTAAGAGTACCAAAAATGCAACCTACAAAAAAAGTAAGAAGTCCCTCTTACATGGGAAATCCACTTTTTGTGCCTTGTTGCGGTGAAGGGTCCAGCACTGTTCTAAGCATCCTGGGCCCAATCCAGCAAAGCACTTCAGCACGTACTTTCCTTCAGTTACTCGTTCACATTAATGCCATTGTGTTCCACGGGCACCAAATTGTGATCCTGATATTTATTCATTCTCCAGAGAATATCTTCATTAAACTATTTCTACAAACATGTTAGCCAATAATCTGTTCATTTTTAAGTGCATTTTGCAAACGGGCAGACTTTTCTGTATGGCTATGCTGACCAAGGACAATCCTCCCAGCACAGAAACACTTACGTAGGCACTGCATTTCACACTACAAAGACTCAAGAGCTCACTCCTGAATGTACCAAGCATAACTTCACTCTCATGATTGGTCCAACACATGTTTAAATGTTTGCAGAATCAGGTCTGATGGTCTTTCCCTAGTTTAACTTTTATAAAGTATTGCCAGATGGGATAGATTTTGCACTCAGGCTACCCCTGGAAAAATATGTTAGCTCTCAAAGGCTTTATTATCAAATCCTGGAGTTTTCAAGGCAAAAAAGAAATAAGGCAGGGGAAGGTGGGGTGGGGGGAGACAGACAGATGAATGGACAGAGGCATTATTCTATAAATTAAAATTTATGTGCTGAAATCAGAACACTGCTAGCAAAACCAGCTTCATTTATCCAGTCCTTTTCAAGGAGTTTAAAGTCACTTGAAAGAGCACTTCCCTCGCAGCCGCGCTCGACAGATTGCCAATTACAGCCCTGCTGAGAGGATGGAATTTCCCTGGAGTCACAACTGTACGTCTGCCCTCGCAGTAACGGGCAAGGTACGTGCCTGTTGATTAGGTTACAAAAAAAATCTCAAAACTGAAAAGCTTTGTTTCCACACATCTGAATCTGCTCGGTATCAAAAAAAAAGATAAGCTTGTGTTTACATCAAGTTGACAAATTCAGAGGTTAATTGCTTTTAAGCAGGCAGGTCAAAAGGATACCTAAACAAGGATCCTACTTACGGAAAACACATGTTTGTAAATGCTATACAAAGAGCTTTCAAAGATATTACAGAGACATACAGCATTGTCCATGCTAGGTAGATCTGTGCAACCTGGCACCTACAGAAAGCGCTGTCAGATGTGCACTGGCAGTCTGAAAACCTACAGCAAAAACTAGTGAGAGAGGAGAAAAATATCTGTAGAGTGGCTTCAGTTTAAAAGTTAAGCATCCGATGTAAGTTAGTCAGCTAGACTCCATCTATAGCCAACAGGAGCCTCCAGTACGTCATTCATTCCACCTATCTGAAAAAAAAAACTCCCAGGAGGGAGCAAACTACTCTGTGTAGATGCTGATCTCTCTTGAGTAGAGAGGGAAACTAGACTTCTAGTGTACACCTACTGCCTAAATGTTGGATGGCTTAAATTTGGTGAGCTTAAGCCTGTCCCTGAGGACTGAATAACTTGAACATTTTGTGTCAGAGGACAGCAACATTATCACTCTATGCATCACTCCAGAGGAATAGCCATGTATTTAAAATTCGCCTTCAAGAGGATCAAATACTTCAGTCCTAGGTGTAGTCCCTTAACTTCACTACAAGTACTCTTCAGCTTAAAATGAAGCACACACTTAAGGATCTCTGAGCTCACATCCTGATCTCTGGGCAGTATGTAACTGCTCCTCTGGATTCAGCTGCACAACCTCATGTCTTCCCAGTGCTACAATATCTCAGTTACAGCATTGGCTGCTAAAGGCCAAATACTGACTCTGCCTGCTTGGAAAGGTTGGATGAGCTGTATAGCTGCTATAGCTCTGCTCTGTGTAACTCCTTCCAATGGACTACAGTCCAACCAAGAAGCTGATTTCGATTGCCCATCCCTTCAGGCCAGGAATTAAACATAAGAAGCCATGAAAGGCTGCTTTGCTTTCTAGAAAACTAAAAGGAAACGAATCAGTAACAGACTGGAAAACTTCCCAGAAACGAGAGAAAAAACTGCCTCCAGATTTGTCGCTACAAAGCCTTGCTGCTGGCTGATGGTCCACAAGAGGACCACAACATCACCTGCCATAGTCACTTGCCCTCCTGCCTACGGGATGAACCCTCCATCATGGAGCCTGACCGGCTCTGCTGCAGAAGCACTACTCCTCCCACCGCAGGGCCAGAGGGGAAAGTTTTGCTCCCACGGGACTTTATTGTCTGCTTCTTAAAAATGCTGTAATCTTTCTAACTTTTACAAATGTTTTAACTCAGTAAAAACTATTTAAAGTAAGGACGAGAAGGGCAAATGGTCAAAGGACTGCAGCATGCTTCATCCTTCTTCTTTCTGAGTTCCCGTGCACATTTGAAATAACTTTTGTTCCATTTGCAACCCACATGCTGACACAGCATCCCTCCCCTTTTCTGTTCCCAGATCCTGTTATGAGTTTATTCAATAAAAAGACAGATATTCATCTCTTTTCAAGTACAAGAACATGCTTTTGAATAACTCAATATGCGATACTGTAACAGTACTCCAAGCCAGCTCGTTTTAATCAGTCATATCAACTCTCAGAGCAGAGCTGCCATATACATATCATCACCTTGCGTGTTTACCTCATGGGTATGTACATACGAAGGGCTAAATTCGGGCTGCCTGTTCTGCACATAGGGGAAGAGGTGATCCCCAGGGACGAGGCTGCCCGACCCAGGTTCCTCCGAACCTCTGGAACTCACACCCTGGGTCTGCCACACGGCTGCCCTCCTCGCAGCAGCAGTCCTCTTGGCCCGTGGCTTTTAGCACATACCTGGCTGGAACATCCCAGCTAGAGTTGGGATGTTACTGGAGGAAGGAAGGAAGGAGGAGGAGATTTCACTACAGAGTGACACTCTATAAATATATAAACAAACAAACAGGCAAATAAGGGAGGAATGTCCCTGGCTTCCTGCTCCTTGCTGTAGGACCAGGGAGCAGCTCCCAGAGGCAGGAATTCACAGGCTTCCAGCTGTGTCCCAGGAAGAAAAGAGTTAGAGAGGGAAGACAGGATGAGGAAACAGGAATGATAAGCCAGCGACCAGACTGACAGGAAATTGGGCAGAGGTGAATAGGAAGCGGATGCTGGGATTCAGGGGAAAAAAGCAGTGATGACAGAACCAAGCAAGACTAACCAGTAGGTAAGGGAGGACCAAAGGCTTAGAGCAGACGAGACTGGTCTTGCGTAGTTCAGGGTAAATGAAGTATACAAGGACTGGTTTAGAAGTTGGGGACACAAGCAGACATCGGGCTGGTGCATGAGTGAGCATGAAATTAAACTGAACTGTCCAACAGGAGCAAGCAGATGAAGTGATACATGCAACAATTTCCCACCTGCCACAGACACAGTGCGTAAGTCACACATGAAGAAGCTCCTCCAGGCAAAGGGTTAGGCATCTACGACAAACTGGCGGTTCAGAGGGAAGGTAGTGTTCAAAGCAGTCCCTTTGGTAAGGGATGGGTTACACTAGGAGTAAGAGTTTGCTGCATGATCTCAAGAAACATCAGGTCTGCAAGAACGTAACAGAGCAGTCAGGGAGGAGAATCGCATTCACTAACCTTCATATATGGTGATGATATGAGGGTGGCTGAGGGATGACATGATCTCAATCTCCCGTCTGATGTGAACCATATCTTGTTCATCCTTAATTTTGTCCTTACGAATGGATTTTATTGCAACCTATAAATTCAGGAAATCAAGCATTATTCTTGGAACTGAACAGATGCATATAATCCATTAAGGAGAGTTCAAAAAATAAATACAGATGTTAGATGCTGGCAGAGTGTGGAATGACCAAAACAAAGCTTTAAAATACAAACTTCCATGCCCCAGCTCCTTCATTTTATAGCAATAAATACACTCTAATTACAGTAATGGGTGACACGAAGTTTTAGGGTCTTCAGGTCTTAGGACTTCCCTGAGGGGGAACGCAGCATCTTGTGGAAGGATCTCTGTGTTAGCCTACGTACTCTCCATCTGAGACAAATGGCAAAATTCCCAAAAGATTTTGATGGGAAGTACGTTTGCTTAGACGTGATTGCATCTGACAATTTCAGACAGAAGCTTTGGAGACAATTTCTCTGAAATAAGTTTGAGAACTCTGATGGAACAGAGGCAGGGAATCCAGGGTGACGACGACCAATTTGTATCTGTTCATGTTAATACATAGAGGATCACATTAACACGGGTTGCTCCACAGTTCTCTAAAGCAGGCAAACTGCTCAGGAGTTATGACTTACTTAAAAATCAGAAGAAACAAATCTTTGAAATTCACATCTAAACTCGTCCTCATATAAACCCAAGGCTTTCAGATCCTACACAGCACTTATGCAATCACTGCAAAACCATATCCTTCCTGCATCCTTCCTCAATCAGCAACCTTTTTTCAAGCACATCATGTGACTGGGTATCTTTCCAAAAGGCAGGGTGGGAACAGAGGAAGTGATAGCTGAACTTGCAAATTATAACAGCCCTTGTGAGTGTGCGTATGTGTGTTGCCTGTGAAAAAGGGGCTTATCTGAACAACGCCATAAATAATTGCCGAGGTCAGCTCATGCCCTGCGAGAAATGCAGAAGCCAACAATGGAGAGAAGCTGGTGGGAGAGGGAAGGTGAGGGCATTGTGCATACTGAATGGCAACACGGCCTTTATTATACTCAATATTTACCCTGCTTTATTTTTGTAAGGCAGAGTTCAAGGAATAAATTACCAGCTACTTTAAAATCAACAATAAGTCTTTGAAAAACATCACTGACCTGCTGAGATGACCACTCTTTTATGGGTAAACAATACTTTTGTCATTCTATGCAGCCAACTACTGCGGACCTCTCCT
Source organism: Tauraco erythrolophus (assembly GCF_009769465.1). Classification (NCBI taxonomy): domain Eukaryota; kingdom Metazoa; phylum Chordata; class Aves; order Musophagiformes; family Musophagidae; genus Tauraco; species Tauraco erythrolophus. Next base: position 63,463,789 of record NC_141468.1, on the reverse strand, counting down.
GGGAAAACATTTGTAAATCTGTGATTTATGTGATTTCCCTAGTTCCTTCAGAAAAAAAATAATTTCACTGCCTACTTCAGTAATTGCAAGTGGCATGGCTGGTATTGTTTTCATTATGTGATGTAACATCGAGGATTTCGAAGAAAGAAGGGAAAAACTTACAATATTATAAAATTGAAACGTACATAAACAGGAACTACTTTAAAGGATCAGGTTTCCTACAAAGCCTTCAACTCTGAAAAGCAACATTGTTCAAAAAAGCATTAAGCACATGCCCCATCCCCTTGAATTCTGAAAGATTTCAGCACATGCTTGACATTGAGCGCATGCTCAAGTTCTACCCCACTTTGGGACAGCAGAGGAAGAACCAGAACTCAAGGGACAAACCCATATGCATGTCAAAAACGAAACAATTATTTTCTTGCGCTTGACCCAAATATTTGGTATAGAGATGTAAAAAGTAACAACATAACTACGGTCTTATCTACATGGCACATATTTCTAGAAAAGGTACTACAACAGATTTTAATTGAATGAGTGATCAAGATAATCTCAAAGTAATTCTAGAGATGGAGAAGGCAACTAACACTAAAGATAAGGCTATTTTTTTTCGCTTCCCATGTTTGCACTGGGACAGGCTACAAATGCAAATACACCCTGTATACAAGAAGGATGTGGGTGGCTCTTGGAGCAACATGTGCATTCCTGCAAGAAACAAATATAGACATGGGTAAAAACACATTTTTTATTAAAAGACAGCCTTGTACTTGGCTCTGAGGAAGAATTTAAGAAGGGTTTCATTGTCAAATATACATCGGGGAGAAAATTCTTCACCATTCATGGCTGGTAAAGTAATAACGGCACCCCGGAGGGCATGCCAATCTCCTACTAACTTGCCTCTGTGCTTCACAAACAGGACTTTTGTAAGTCTACACATAATTACTGCAAATGGCCTCCGTGGAATAATTGCACATGCGAAGACATATATTTTTAGATACAAAAATGTAAATGCGATTGAAAAGCGTGGTGGCACTCTGTAAATATACGTTTGGATTAATCTTCAAATGCAAACAGATGTGTTGGCTGGGAACATTTTTTTCAACAGGACTAGAGAGTTTACAGTCCCACTATCCATGCTGAAAAGCGGTTAAGGCACTTAGGAGCCCTAATTTATAAAGGCTATTCCTAAAAGTTTAACTGAATTTTGAAGACGGTACTTAAGCTCTCCTGAAAACATCACTTCCCAGTTGCAGAGGTAGAATTCAGCAGCCCAGCCAAAGTACTTGGGAGTTCGTCAGTGTCATCCAGGCTGCAAGATCTCATCCCCGCATAAGGAGAGAACACATCTCTCAGCTTTTTAACATTCAAGACCTTCTCTTCCCTCCCTCAGCTATTTCAGCTCACAGTGATCAGCATTTAGAAACAGGGAAAGCCACTCGGCAGGTGTGAACCTTCTTAACTCCAGTGGTGCCAATGGATCCTGCGAAGCATCCGCCTGCCCACACTCTAGACTGTATCCTGCAATCCTGACAAGCAGCAAGAGCGCTGCGGAGGAGGCAACGTCCCCTGGCCGCAGCACGTTACCAGTACGAGCGCTCTGTATCAAAGCAAGGCTTCAGACACCCGCACGTACTAACGCAGTAGTACCACTGTCTCCTTGCATAGCAAACGAGCACGCTGCAGCTGTTTATTAATTAAAACTTTGGAGGCAAGTAGTGAAACGGCACTATTCAGCTGCTTTTAGGAGAGGAGGAAATCGAAACGGAAAGCCGACATGACTCCTAAAGGAAAAGAGGACAGCAGCATCTCAGAAATTGCTGCCTACCTCTCCCTCCCAAACTGTGCAACACATGACAGGAGCACCTTGCTTAACAAACCGTCCCATTACTAATGGCTGAATTCTGATACTCTTCCTCAAAAAGAGCCTCAGGGAAGTGAAAGGTTCAAACGCATCTCAATAACTACTTTTCCCCCCGCACATTCTGCCTGGTGGCCTGCACGATCCCCAAGTGGACAGGCTATCGAGGGTGCACAGTCTTGCTGGTGGCCTGGTCCAAAAGGCCAAGCAGTGAGCAATTGTTGTCAGCAGAGTCACTGTTAGAGGTGGCATCCCAAAGCAGGATTAGGGGAGCAGCAGGACAGCATTTGCTCCAGCTCTTCCTGTCTAAGTAAAGGATTTCTGCCAGCCAAGCATCTTTCACCTGCATCAGTCTGCTCAGACCGTGCCAGCAAGGGTACTTGGGCTTAAGTCTACTGATGTACTGATGTGAAAAAATCAACACGAACAAGAAAGCAGCCCTTTTTTTTTTTTTTTTTTTTTTTTTAGTATTTCATGGAAACGTTATGAGTCATGACCACGTTTTAGGTATTTATTACATATTTCACTGTTTTCATCTCTCTGAGCAAAATAAGATCCTGAGTTGTATGTTACGGCGTCAGGCTGTAAAACAAGTCTCTCTTCCAGGTATTCTAAAATATCGATAATGGACTTTCTTTCATTAAACGTATTTAACTCAGAAATATATTCCAGAAAATAGATTTTCAAAGTCACGCTTTTAACACCAGACAGAGCTGGCTCCATTTTTCAAAACTCTGCTTACAGGACTGCTGCCAGATATGGTACCTGATGAACCTGAACAACTTAAGCCTAATAAGAAATAATTTCAATTGAGAAATACCTTATGAAAGAACTTGTTTGTTCATTCTTTAGGTCCTTTTCTTTCTTGCCTGCCTGCTTACTTTCCTTGCTTTCTCTGAAAGCAACAGGTCCACTGTATGCAACATCAAAATTTATTAAGGGTCACAGCCTATGAATCAAGAGCAGGGCAAACGCAACATGCTTTTTTGTATCAGCTATATTAACTACTCCAAACACTCCCGCTCAAGATTTGCAAAGAAAGTGCTGTTGGTCCCTCTGGTACTCTCAGAACACCGTACTCATACTTTTACCACACTTTCTCAATATATTTTACTGGTTTTAAGACTTAGATAATTTAATTACAGTATTTTTAGAAACTTTACTACAGGAGGAATTTGTATTTTTCCTAGCTTCTTGTCTTAATGAGAATTTCAGATAACTCCAAGACCTTGTACTCAGACAGAGTAACATATCAGATTCTTAATAATGAAATCTAAAGCCTCTCACCCCAACAAAACAGGTTCAAGTTCACCCAAAGCCCCTGTAGACACAGTATCCAATCTGGCAAAACACTTTAGCACATGCCTAACTTCACACATGTGAGCAGACCATTGGCTTTCATGGGATAGCTCACACATGTAAAGTTAAACACATGCATAAGCACCAAGGTCACAGCTCAAACATAGGGCACGTGATGGTCCCTCCAGGGATTGCTACTGGCTGTAGGCACCAGTAACATCCTCAGTATCTCTTCTGCAGCTGCGATGGCAACACAGTCCCACACATGGGGTTAGAGGGGGAGAAGCTAGTGGTTAGAGCCCACCAGAGATGGACTGAAACGACCTCCACCTGCGCTGTCAGTTCTGGTACCAGCCTCTGCTCAGAAGGAGGTAGAGAGAATATCCTCTCCAAAATGTATGGCACAGGGGAGAGAAAGCAGGGGGTTGTGAACCTCTAATGTTGTCAGGCATTTCAAAAAGGCTCTGCACGACCGCAGCCCCCACTCCACCGCCACTCTGCCTTCCAGAAGCGGACAGGAAAGAAGGAGCACAGCTTTTGGCCTCCCATCCCTCCATGAGTCAGCTTGCAGAGTGTGCTGGGCAGGAAGCATGGAGAAATAAGCTGCTCTTTTCAAGGCTGCAATAAATTACCTGTCTCCATTGGCTGGAAAGAGGATTTATACTCACTCTCTGAACTGGTGTAAGAGAGATTACGCAGTATTTTCCAACACACTTCATGCTTCTTTCCTTTTGTTTGGTACAAATAACTTGAATTAAACCATAAATACTTCAAAATACTTCATAAATACTTTGATGGTTGCAAAGGTTTCTGTACATTCAGTCCTATCAGTAAGAGAAATGTGTCTCCTCCTTTATGAGCTTCTCTGCTGCTGGGCAGAGCAAAACGGGTCGAATTTTCTTTTTACAGTGGCAGATTAAGACCATTGTGCACAGAAAAATATCTCAAAGACTAAATATCTGGCAAAGGGCATGACAGGCAGTAGGTGCTCATTTCCATCTCAAATCTCTGTGTCTGCTGAGTCACTGTTGGCATCATCATTTATGGAATGAGCAACGAAGCTATATTTTTGTCAAAGCATAGAGCTGTTTCTCTTGATTTCAGTAAAGTGGTTTGTGTGTTTGTTTTAATCTAAAAAATCTACGTTTGCCTCATTTCCAGCTCAGATGTGTGAACATAAACAAAGGTAGAATTAGCTACAGTGCAGAAAGACACGGATTTTTAAGTCGGCTAGTGCTGCAACTGAGGCTGACCACCTGAATGCCACAAACCACTGAACCTTCCCCAGCAACTTCTGCATGCAGTACATTCAGTCCCATTGAAAACAATCTTCCACTCTTCATTATCTATCAAGGCTATTTTTAGGACTGTGGTGAGATATGAACAAACTGCTTTTTTCCACTGTGGGGGCTGTGACTTTTAAGCTGGTTCCAGCGCTTGTGCATACCACCCGTGCTTGAGCGAATTCCAACGGGCTTTTGCAATACTATTGTGGAGAGTCAGAAAAATGACATCAGGACAGAGAGTGCAGTCCTCCAAGAAAGGGAAGCCAGCTTGCTGCCATCCAGAGATATGTCAGAAACGCAGCTTAAAGAAAACTATTAAAAACCATTTTCTTTGGATGAAGAGGGAGGGGAGGGTTAAATACACATAAACCTCTCCTTTCCGAAAGCTGTGAACTGAGGCTATCCCCACCCAGCAATGGGAAGCGGGTCAGCCCAGCTGGTTTCACAGCTCTGCTTCCTTTCTTTGAGACTTCGAGGTGGGAAGTGCAATGCGCCAAGTGCCAACAGGGGTGGGGAGGTAAAGAATAGGTGGATCAACCAGAAGGGAAGAGAAAGGGAGAGCAGAGGATGTTTGGGGGTGGGGAGAGAAAAGGCACATTGTTCTTTCTCCAACTCCACGGAGCTGAGCAAGAAAGAAGAAAGTCTGGCACCGTACTATGTTTTTTCCAGGGGAGTCTCTGCCTATGGCTCTTGGCCCAGACATCACCAACATAAGAGGAAGAGAAACAAAGCTATGAAATTGGGTGGTCCCTGAGGTTGCTGCAATCAAATGATAAGGAGGGTGATGCTGATAATTCAGTTGCATTGAAATGGCACTTCCAGAGGTTGCACAAAGGAGAGAAAGGAAAGGCAGGGGATGGGCTGAAAAACTGTCTATCTGGCCTCTGGACCTTCCAGGTGGGATGAAGGAGCCATGGACAGATATCCCTACAAGGAAGCTGAGCATCCAGAGGGTTCTGCAAAGGTATCCTCATGCAGACAACTTCTTGTAAGCCTCTTCCCACATGATTGCTTCTTTGCTGTGTCCACTTGCTGGAAAAATGCTATCTTGAGACTCTAATTGCAGGCCAAATGCAGTAATAAACAGCATCATGCAGGACATGCAATTCTAAGAATAAGCTTCTGCACGGTCACAGAAAACACTTCATGCACTCACTGAAAACTTGGACAAAAGGCCACTGTGTGTTGAAGCAAAATTAGTACCTGGCGCTGTGCATTTTGGTAACACATCTCTGAGAGCTAACACGTTTCTTTCTGAGAAAGGGTAAGGTTGACAGAATGTCATTGTTTTGGAGACTGTTAACTTTTCGGATCCTAAAAGCCAGATCATCTCCATGGTGATAATGCTTGAGAGACAAGCATGCAACAAAATCCTTATTAATTATTTATCAACAGCCTAACTCTATTGTTTGATATGTTGGCAAACCATGCAGTAATCAAGGGAGATGTTTGAAGCCATACCCGGTGCCATCTGCACCCAGTGAGACTCCGCTGATTTAAACCTCAGGGCTTCTGCCCATTACTCTGTCCCATTGTACATTTGTTCGTGTCATGGATCTTACCAAAGACAAAACACTGTTATTGTTGCTGCGAGTCAGCAGCTGCACACATAAAGGGCGAGGACGCACGTGCCACGATGCACCTTTCAAGCTCATTTACTTTTAAGAGGCATGGGTATTTTTTACAGCTGCCTCACTCTATATGGTAAAAGCATATAGCGAACATCTGCGCCTCTCTGCTTCATTCCCCTCTTCCCAACGTATCACATAAAAAAGATTACTTTTCTAAAAACCAAAGCTGACTTACTGCTATTCTATCACTCACTACCTGTAGAGAAACTCTCTTGCACCAAGGCACTAGAAGTCCCAAGTCAGTGTGATAAATGTTAAATCAAAATTTTATTTGCATAAGCTGAGGCATAATGTGCTGGTGCCTCTTGGAGAACCCGGGTACAACTACCTCGGGTTTAATCTTCCTTTTCTGGCTCTGCTGGACATCGTTGCTGTTATCATATCATGATTCATCAAGTGAAGAGGAATTAACTAATCACAAATACTAGGCAAGGGGGTTCTATCTTCTTTCTAGTTCTCCCTTTATTCACAAACGCCTGTGGAACCAAGTTTTAATAAGCAGTAGAAGGTACCAGATGAACACATTTGTGCTGTACATACACGAAGTGGGTGCCAGGAGGAACACGTACAACACCCTTCCTCTACTTCTTTCTTCACCCTTGCATACGGTGCTTGCTAACAGGATTTGTGAGCGCATTTCCTGAGTAACTACTGCCCAGCTGGAATATTTACATCCCTTCATTGTTTGGTGCCTGCTATCCTCAGCTATGTATATGAAGCCTGGCATATTTACACCATGCATCCTCTGACAAATTTACTTGGCAGACTTTTTTCGTTTAACGCTGAGAATCCTGGCCTCGAGTCATCCTTACTACCAGACGGATCTTACAGCTCTGTATTAATCATTTCAGGGCTGATTCACCGCTAGGAATAAAAAAAATAATAATAAAAAAAAAAGCGCGTTCATCTGGTTTACATCTGCCATAGATCTGATATCCAATAGCATTTAAAAACACAAGTTAGCAAACTAATTATTGAATCTTCACTGTGAAGCAGTGAATCTTGAAAACAGGGAGAAGGGAGGGCTGCAGAATTCGGGAAGGGACAGTCCACTGGTATATGTCAGAAATCTACCAAAAAAAACTTCTCCCTTCCCAAAATAGAAGTTTTTCACACAGCATTACTGCAGTCCCAAGTCGTAGGATCATTCAGTTTTAGAAGAAAGATCCTACAAGTAATCACCACCCGTAGCAATAACGAAGTGTTTCCCATAGCAATGCCTCAAGTTGTCCCTTCTCATCAGCCCACCCCATCATCCCAACAGCACGCTGACGCAAAGCGGCACCCATTTCAATCCTCCCTGATCCACAGTGAATTTGCCCTGGTAGCAGCAGAGGTTGCAAACAATTTGCTGAAAAGCAGAGATCTGACAAGACGAGGTTATTAAAGACGTTTGCAGCCGTGGCCTGCCAGGACTGGCGCCCAAGGCTGGCATCCTGGGAGAGTCCCCGTTGTGTGCGGGCTTCACCTTCCTGGAGAAAAGAGTGGGAATGCTTACATTTTTCCTAATTCACTTCTAAATGTAACTCCACAGCCTTCTGAATATCCAAAGCTGCGATGTCTAATACTTCAAAATGTTTGTAAGCCAGGCTTATGATCTAATTCTGAAGGACTAAAGAAAAGAGAAAAAAAAACAGCCAAGTTGAAGTTTTGGGGTTGTCATCCACAGATTGATGGAAGACCATCTCTTTTCCAAAGTCTAATAACTCACGAGTATCCCATCCAACTACCTTCAAGCTTTCAAGGGAGGTTCATGTTTTGGCAAAAAATAAATTATATCTGGAAAGAAACTGGGGTAGGGGATTTCCCGAGGCAATGGAGGTTCATAACTGTAATTAAAAGAAAAAAATGCTTTACAACCTCAACTATGGATCGTTCCTCCTTAATAGACGTTAACCAGCACTGAATGCCACATTCACTGAAAAGATGAAAACTGCATTTACAGTTAACTTCTGGTGAAGTTGCCAAGCAGATGTTTATTTTTGGCTTCCACATTTACTAAAGCCAAATGCTACACTGAATTGGGATTTCACAAAGTCTAACTGCTTTTCTTCCAGGTTACAATTTTGTTGGAACCAAAAAGAAAAAAAAAAAAAAAAAAAAAAAAGGAGGAAAAAAAGGCAGGGGAAAAAAAAAGCTGACTTCACTTTTAAGTAGGAAAAAACCTGGTAGCATCCGTTTCTATCATGTCTGTTTATATCATAGTTTAAATAAGGTTAGAATTGTGCAATCATTACTGATCAACTTCCAAACACAGCACAGCTCCATCCAGCACATGTGCAAAAGAGGAAAAGTCATTGGAAGCGAATCCTGTGTCAGTTTTTTAACTTCAGCAAGCCTGTGTGCACACTGTTTAGCACTAATTAAATTACTGGCAAGTCAGGTTAAAAAGGAGTGAAAGAATTCACAAGCCCCAAGTTTACAGTTCTCAGTGTTACATGGGTATTACAGATTCCCCTCCAAAACTGGAAGATAGATTTCACATTAATTTTGAGGCTTGATCTCACAGCTACCACAGCTGCTGATGTAATGCAAAATGCTAACCTGGGGCAGCAGAGAGGGGCTTTAATGCAATGTTGTTTTTCCATTGTGAATAAGCAGTGAACCACACTGAAGCAATCCTCCAAAGTAGGACTGCACACTGTTCAAGGCACTGATCTGGGGATGAAATGCAAAACCAAGATTCTGGCTACTTCATTAGAAAAAGCCCTTTATGACTTTCTTAAGAAGAGAGGTATAAAGCCCTGGTGCCTGGATCTAGTTCCAGTTTGAAAATGAGAGTCTCCTGTAATTCCTCCCAATAATTTAAACTGAAAATGGGATTATTCACACCCCCTAAGCAACTGCTGCAAACTATTGCAATGTGCTGCTAAATAATTGCTAAATAATGGTAACCTCAGCAGTTACCAGAGTCTCCAAAGTGACTTTGCACATGTTTAGGTGAAAGGTGCTAAATCAGTGCAAGGCTGTAATTCACATTATACAAGGAAGAGAGTTAGACATGGTTTGAACTTTCTCAGAACTAGTTTTTTCCAAGAAGCCACCTGACAGTATATTTCCATTCACTGGTATGTTCTGCTTGAGGAAGTTGTGGGTAAATAAACGTAACTTGGCTTATTCTCTCTCCTTCACTAACGTTTCTGTGAATTCAGAGAAGCCTCAGAACCAGAGAGCTCTGCACATCTTTACAATGCCTCTTCTGCCACAAATGCAAAGTCATCTAGTGTTGTGTGCATCTTCTAATTTTGCTCTCCTGGTTCTGTAGTCCTTCAAACAAATAAAGAAGTGCTATTTCACCATGAGATCTACAATAGTACAAGGAAACCCTGGGAAGAATTTGTCTTCTTTTGAAGAAATGTCTGTACCTTCAGGCACCAAAATTCTCATTAAAACCCAACACCATACTGCTTGACCAACTCAAACTCCTAGTTAACCCAGTGGAATTTTGAAGGGTGGAGAGATTTTAAAATTGAATATACAGAGTTTAGGCTTTTGGATTAACATTGATGAGCAAGTATTCATTGCACAGTGATGGTGGGCCACAGAGATTATATCATGGAAGGTACACAGATGTGTGTAAATAGCACAGTTGGAAGGGTTAATGACACAGAACTATCAGAAGCACCTATATCTAGTATATTTTTCTAAATAGATCTAAGGTGGATCAAAATATAAACGCCACTTCCTGGTGAGAATCTAGTGAACCATAAACCCACATCCTATCTGGAAAAATACTCTTGGAAAACAAAAAGATTGGCAATCGTGTATCAAAGCCTCACCCAGGTTATTTTGCTCCAGGGCTTGCAGATCACTTTGCAATATTAAATTTGTTTTTGTAAAAGCACTGCTTCAGTATTACAATGTTCTGCCCGGATGTTACCTACTTAATGGTCCCTTTTTGGAAGAGACCATCCTAGAATTTATGACAGAACATGGTGGAATTGCTACAGAGGGAGGAAAGAAGTTTGCTAACATTTCTTCCCCATCCGTCTCTGATTTCTGAGAAATATTTCTAACCATGAAGGTAAAGGAACCTCCTGTTGTTCCCTTCCATTTACTGAAAGTAAATTACCAGGGCCACCCTAATGGCTCAGTGAAGCGAGTAACACAGGAACATTCTTGCTCCCCATGGCCAGTTGGGCTTGGAATAGATGTGAGAGGGTGAAGAACGAATTACGCTTTCCTACAATTAAGTGGCTAGCGCTCAAGCAATTTTGCAGACTTAAATGCATAATTCCAGCTTTCCCTGCTAGAAAAGGAGTTCACAACCACAGGCAGTTGTCCTAAGTAGTTATGGGGAGGGTTAACTTTGGAGGGGAGAAACAGCAAAGCAATTTTTTTTCTAGATGGAAAGCTTTTGGCTAAGAACTCCCCCAGACTCTGTGATCTCCAGGACTGTTGCCCCCTTCTTCAACACGCACGGACACCTTTTTTGGCACGTGTTTTGGCCGGAGTCAGCTGAAGAAGGGAGAGTTAGCACTCGGATTTCTGGGATCCCCTTGCCAAAAGCTAAGCCGTTAGGTAGTGCAACAGCAGCAGCACAGGCTTCCCACTTCACCCTGCCAGTGACCTTCACACAGACTTGGACATACCACCTTCCTCAGAGCAAGAAGCAATTCCCTCTCACGCCGCTCGGTCCAGAAATTCATCTCAGCGAATACCACAAATCATGTCAGACCGAGCAGGACTATTAAAGCAGTGCTGCGCAACGCGAATTGCTGTCCACAAGGGACTGGAGGGAGAGACTGCCTAACCCACTTTGTTTAACTTTTTACTTAAACAATCCTGAAAGAGGAAGCTACATTGCTACTCTGGAAATTACAACTTTAATCTCATTTGAACCACACGTTCCTCAGTTAAACTGCAAAAATAATTTAAGAACTGACTCCCAAATAAGACATTTTTTGACATTTCCTACATTTCCTGGAAATACATTACCTCGATGCTGCGAAGTAAAAGCAGGCTTATTAATTTAACCAGGTTAAAGTTCTTCCAGTAGCCCCAATAAACTCTGATGTCAGGCTAATTACATGTATTGCACTGGTTTTGTCTTTTCACGTTCCTCAAAGCAACAACACGCAACACCACTGCACCATCGATCATTTCCAACTCAACCCCACAAACCATTTGCACATATTGCTGCATTGCCTGTGGCAGGAGTCAGCAGTGCTTCGCTGAAAACACAGCTAGCTTCCTTTCCCCTTAGCAGTAACAGCTTCCTCAAGTTTGCATTAATGCACATGCCACAGCTCAGAGGTGCAAATGTTTACTGGGTTGTTTAAACATCGTTTAGAGTTTTGCTGGGCAAATAAGAAGAATAACTTGAGCGTGCAGTAAAACACAGATAGAGCTATTTGTGCCAAACATTCAGTTTATGGCAATACTTCACAGGAATTATTCTCCATAACAACCGAACTGTCATATCCTACAACTAGATCCCAGGCAACCTCCCAGCTGAGCTCACTACGGCTGCTGTCTGATGTGCTCGACATACAAACACCCAGATCTACCCAGATGTTCTCTATGTAAAACATTCGGTTTAAAACACGCAGCGCTTCTTTCCAAAAAGCCATTACATTTGCTTAATGGACTCACACAGTTCAACTAAAATATCCTGGAGCAGACATTTGACTGCAACTCTACTCTACAAGCCCCATCTGTAAAAAGAAAAAAGAAAGAAAAAGTAAAAGAGAATGCTTTACATGATTTATGCTGTCTTTATGATCAGCCAGTTCATAAAATACAAGCTCTGCTCTACAGACAATAACACAAATCGCTTTCAAGTGTATTGTTTAGTCCTTGCCTGTGTTAAACAAATATTTCAATTGAAACAAAGGGCCAAACTCTACTCCTCGGTTTACAACAGTGTTAATGTAACTGAGAGCAGCATTTTACCCACGGACATCACAGGGGATGCGATTTTTTGTTTTATGCTTGGAGTGAGTGAGTAATGACATTCAGTAATGATAACCAGTTCCATTCACGGCTGCAGTTTTCCTTTCATCCGAGAAAGGGTGGAAGGAGGTTAAAGTACAACATGAAATCCTTCTCCCCAATGAATTCCTCGCAAGCAACGTGCAACTCACAACAAGGCGTTTCACAGGTCCCATTAGATGACGTTTTCATCATGAAACACTGGACAGGATGGGAGAATACATTTGTTTCACCAAAACAGAGAGGCAGGTAGAAAACTTTCAAACCGAACACAGAAAAATACCCTGTAGTTGAAAAAGAAGGCTAGTCCATGGCCTGGATGTAAATGCACTGCACAGTCCAGATGAAGGCCCTTCTTCGTCCCAGGCTGTGAGGACACAATGGTGATCAAGTGATACTAATTGGTGATCAACAGTGGCATGCAGTAGTGACCAGGCTCCAAGACACAACAGCTGGCGGGCTGTGGAAAAATTGGCACCATCCATTCAAAGTGTGACTACAGCCATGATAGAGGACATTCCCTTTATGAGCAACCTTCCTGAGATGGTTACACCCATACAAGGAATGGCTCGGCTGGAGCTGTGGTCGACCTTGGCTCTCCCCATGGCTCCGCCACAGACTTTCCAGATGAACCTCAGTGAAACCATTTACCCCCTGGGTGCCCAAAGCCCGGCTGTGACAACGGGTTCCTACGGGTGACAGATTTTAAACCCACAGGTGACTTTCATTATTTCACCTCATTTTGGCACCTCAAAGAGAAAAAACATGACAAAGAGAGGAGCGTGAAGGACATTTGCTTCATGTATGGGCCTGGTTAAAAATCATATTATCATATAACGGTTTGGGTTGGAAGGGAACTCAAAGATCATCTAGTTCCAACCCCCACACCACGGGCAGGGACACCTTCCACTAGACTAGGTTTCTCAAAGCCTCATCCAACTCAGCCTTGAACACCTCCAGGGATGGAGCATCCACAACTTCGCCAATGTGGATGCCTCTCACTCGTATCCCTGTGCAGATCACCTAAGCCCCCTATTGACTCCAGCAGGTACTTTTACAGGTGTTCTCATCTTGTGCTGGAGCGCAGCTGTCCCACGCTCCAGGCTGTGTGGCATTAGAGCATGCACCAGCTGAGAAGGTTGTGCTCTTCTTTCTTCTCCTCCCAAAGCCATTTTTTTCCCCCAGGCCAAAACAACAACCCACAGCACGGTGCTGCCGAAACCACTGCCAAGTTCAGCCCCGCACTGGGCGTCCCTGGACACCCGAGGGACTGGATGGCCTTCGCTCCTCCTTCCCCAGCCGAGCTCCACTGGGGAAGCTACGAGATGCAGTTTGTTCAGAGCGTCATGGCAAAAATACACAAATAAATGACAGCTCCAAACATGTGCCTCAGGAGCTGGTTTTTTAACTAATGCTTCGCCATCTTCCCCTGTCAAACTTGTGTGCAAAAAGATATAATCTTTTTTGTGTCAACGACGACAAAACATCGTTTAACAAAAGGGAACATTTGTTTAGTTACCACATGGCTCGAACAGGTATTTTTATCCAATCCTCATCACTACCTTTTGTGATCAAAAAAATATTCACGTTCAGTTTTAAAATAACATTTGCACCTCAAATAAAGGGAGATATCGTTCACCATCAGGGGTTTCACAGAGATTAGAAATTGTAGCAGAGATGAAATGCCTTTTTGTGTACAAGAAACATGATACGTAGGCCTTGAGATCTCCATCGACAGCAGGACTCAAATCTTTCTGAATGGCTAAATTTAGACTCCAAACCTGGCATGGTATCTTTCCACAGGAACAATGAATTTCTCTTTTTTTTTTTTGCCTCTTTTTCAAGCTAATATCCCTTAACTAGCGTCTTTATTCCAAGGCACTAGTACTCAAGCCCAAATACACTGACTCAGCTTCACAGCACAGCAAGACATTAAGATAACTGCAAGTCCCTCAAGCTGTTGGACCTCAGAAGACAGACACTTGGTTCCTCCAGCCTCTCTGCTTAAGCCATCCCCCATGCCAGCCGCCAGGCCAGGGTAGCTGAGAGGCTCTGGGATTACCACAAGCTGACAATCCCCAGGAAGGTGAGGCAAGAGGGACGGAGAGGCCACCAAGCACTGATGCTTTATCACGGAGGCAGCCAGCCCCACGCAAGGTTTAGGAGACCCTCCTCTTCGATAGCTGGGCATCCCAAGTGACCCAACAGCAAAAGGCCTCGGGTGCCATGCCAGAGGTATGGCTGAGTTGAGGTGGGAAACGCCAGCAGGGAGAGCAGAAGGCAGAGGAGGCATCCAGAAATTAAGTTATGTTGGTCGCGCGTTAACATGAGCAACCTCAGCTGTCTTCTTAATACTTACAAACCACAAGACCTGCATTTATTTTGTGATTTTGCACTGGCCAGGATGGTTCTGAACATGGCCAGCCATGCCAATCCCTTTTCCAACACATAACTGCTGTGTGGCTGGATTTTTTTTAAATGAAAGGAGCCACTCATTAAAGTATTTTATTGTTTTCTTCCATTGGTAAGAACAGAGCCTTAAAAAGTTCACACTTGAGCAAGACCCAGGACTCGCATCCCATCTTGGGCCAGTAGTAGCTTTTAGGACTGATGTCTTGTAAATCACCAGAGCTAGAAGCAAATCCCATCTGTCTTCGGAGAGTTAAGGAATACTAAGCATTTATACCATGCAATAGTTTAATAGACTGAATTGAGGGTTGGTTCATGGTCTTCAGTACAAAATATAAAAAATACTGAGCTCAAACGAGAGTACTAAAACAGCGCAAGAGGAAGGGATGGCTACAACCTCCTCTTCTCCACCCTCCCCGCTTCACGCCACACAGCAAAGGTTATGGGAGGGCCTCCACATCTATTGAACATCTGGCATTTTTGGTGTGGGTCCAGCATGTTTGATGGGTATGGCCAGACACTGTACGCTCACATAGTATCTCACCCAGCCCCCTGGTGTTCAAAGGTCTAGGATCCCCTAATTTATACAACGTACAATGTTGCCTGTGAAGACACAGTGATAAATATGTTCTGTTTAAAAGCAGATACTTCTCAAATCATAACTTGCAGATGCTCAAAGTCTTTCATGTGGGTAAGACAAATGAGAGCCATAGAGACTGATTTTGTAGCCAGGGAGTACAGGAAGCAACAGCAGGAGAACACTATTGAAAGCCTGGATACACTTATGGCTTTAATGAATTGGTCATCAAATATAACAACACACATATGCAGTTTTTACCTTGCTTTGTAGTTCACTCCCCACCCGCCGCCCAGATATTCCTCATATATCTAGCAAAGTGGAAATTATTTTGAGTTTAGTTTATTAAATGGACACACATGGTACCCACATCTGCTGGAAGATATTTGAGGGAAACGCTGACAAATATCATTTGCGTATTTAGTCAGAGACCTTTTCATCTGTGACATTTCCTTTGACATACCAACTATCCCAAGTACATCAACCCATCAGGGCTAATGATTTTTTTTCTATGAAGCGTCAGGTGCATGCCTGGGAGATTTAGGGACAAATCCTTACTTACGTAGGAGGCAAGAAAGAGACAAGATCAATACTCTCCACAGGACAGAGGTTCACACACCAATGCGCCCATTACTGGTGGTATGCAAACCATCAAAACCATACACCAGAGCTGGGCACCAGCCCTGCCCCGGTCAGGAGCTGCTGAGGCTCTGGCCACGACGTGCAGAGGAGGAGTTGACAGCTGCCACTGCCATTTCTTGCCATCCATGCTGTGAGCTCCTATTCCACCCCAAGCCCAGAGGCAAGCCTGCGCTTCTGGCTTTGGAGCATCATCCGGGGTTGCAGCAGAAACCATATGGTTTGGTCCCACTTTAGACTAGAAGAGCATACAAGATGACAATGAGGAGAACAACAGTGTCCTACTGAGAAGAGCATGGTCATACAGTAAGAGGAGATGCCTTGGCATCAGCATCCTGGTTCATATAGATACAGGGTACGTAAGTGTGGTATGGGAGGTGGAGACCCGAGCCAGGGAGATGCCTATATCCAAGCAAAGATCAACAGCCAATTTCCGAATCCCTGGTATGTGGGCTTTGGAAACATGTCTCATACACTCTGCATTTGGATTACCATGGCTGCACACACGCTGACCTGCCACCGTTCAAGGCTGATAAACCTGGAACTAGTTTTCACCCCACATTCAGCATTCTTCCTTGGCACTGTCGCAACCACCACATGCCTCTTCCCAATTCCTCACTCCAGCAAAGACTCTCTAGTTATTTATTTACCAGACAAAACACAGACTAACTACGATTACAGTTCTGTAAAGAATAAACAATTGCTCTCAAGAACTTCACATTCCACAGAGTTTTATTCAACATGTATGACCCCGAACTACAATATATACAATAATTGTCTCCACATGGCAAATTCACATTGCGGTTCTTAAAAAATAATAATAATTTTCAGAACACATGCCACCAAAAAATGCAGTATATTGTAGCCACATCTAATGAAAGACTTTGTACAAGCAGTTTCCATTCTGTTGGGTCCTCCAGCACATGGTGCTGTGAAACCATTTGTAATAACGTTTACACATTTATAATGTTTTTAGCTAAAGGCTGCATTATAAACATTGGCTCAAATTCTGTTGTGAATTTCACATTTAAAGGGATCACAGTAGGTATGTATCAGGCCAAAATATGTCCCGTTAATTAGTCTAACTTCCCTATATTAAGCAGTATCCCTTCAAAAAGGGATACACAGACACAGGGAAGTTAACTGAGCTACTCAAAATTCTTCAATCCAATGGGGAGGGGAAAAAAAAAAAAAAAAAACAAAGCAGCAACAACAGCCTCTCAGAAACTTTTAATTTCTTCACCTGTAAGAGAGTCCAACATCATTGAAGGACTATCACTTGGTGTCCACTCAAAGCTCAGAAAGAACATGCTGTTCTTCAATTTGTTAAAAGATGTGACAAGCTAACATATTCAGATGACCCCTTAGTGGCTAGTCAGTAATTCAGACTTTTGTACCACTGAACTATACCCCCCTGAACAAATCTGCTTCTCCAACAAGAATTCCCAGTGCAGAAAAGTATTTTGTACCAGTGCCTTTCCTCTAATGACTTGCATGCTGTAAACAGTTATTTCTGTCTGCAGCCCTTGATGTTCAGGTCTTCTTTGGCAGTTCAGTTATACAAGTGTTTATGTGAAGACTATAGTAATTTTATACAAGCAGGTAGTAACTCCTATTGTAATAAGCCCACAATATTCACTGTGAATTATGTGAGATTAAATCCGGTGGAATTTTTTTCTTTTCCCCCTTTTTTTTTTCCTTTTTTAAAATCAGAGTCTCAGAACACATCTAATAATTAAGGGTGGAACAACAATAAATTAACAGCAAAACTATTTTCAAGCCCATATACTCCTTCGAACTTCTATTCACTCCGTATCTAGAATTTCCATGCATGCTTTGGTACAATTTATACAGAGGATGACCCAAGTTTCACTAACATGCCTTCAGCACCATGAAAACATCGTGCAGATTTAGTCACGAGTCAGTTTGCACATATTAAAGAAATAAAGAAATAAGGTTTTGGCAATACATTTTGCAAGAATCCCTCTTCCGCTGAGGAACCTCTGGCCCTAGATGGGTGTTGCATGACAGGAGAGGTGTATGCAGCACCCAGCATGGGCTGCACAGATTCTGCTGGCATCTATCAGCTTGGAAGCAGGGAGCAAAGCAGTGCTCTCTGCACGGGTCACAGCGCTGGCACGCAGAACAAAGCAAGAGGCAGCAGCGCAAGTGGAGTACAAAAGGGTCGGGAACAGAGATCGAAGCTGAACGTCACACAGGGACAAAAGCCCAGGGTAAAGAGAGATCGGGCTCTGCAGGAGGAGGCTGTCATCCGTAGGACCCTGATGTTACGTACACTACATGCCCGGAAAAATCAGGTATTAGGTTGTGCACTCAAAACCAGCTGATACTTCTGATGATTTTGGCTTTAATTGGCAAGTTTTTCTTTCTCATGTATAAAATGGGGTAGTGATACGAGCCATTGTTACTATTATTCAAGTGTATTATCATAGCTGTGGAAGCCACATTCACGAATCGGGATCCTGCTGTGCAAAGTACTGTACAAGCACTTCACATCACAGCAGTGTTGTGTAGATACTTCCACTGGTGTCTGCAATAAAGGAAGGTATCTTAATAAGAACAACAAAGAACCTCAAAAAAAATAAACAGTTCTACATCAGATTTGGACATTATCCTGCAGAAGATGCACACTGAGTGATCAAGATAAAAATCAGTATGAAATAGTGACCCAGGTGCTAGCTGAAGCAGAAATTCTCAGGAAAAAAAAAAAAAAAAGGAAATATATATGGAAATGTCACTAAAGATGACAAAATGTTATTAAAGATAAGAGAATTCACGTGCATAAGAGCGAAGAGAGGAACACCAACATTTTCTACGATATCAGCAAAGCAGACAAGAGAATTGGGACAAACGTCCCACCTGGCTTTCACTGTCCTCCCACAAGCATGCTTTTATCCTGTTATTTGGAACCCTTAAAAATCACACTGCAAACAAACAAATGGTTCCATGGTCAACAAGGCCTTAATTACTGACATGACAGAGCTGTCATAGCTGGTATTCATGTTTTGGTTTTGTCATGATATGGAGAAATACAATCAGCAAAGCAAAGGTCCTTCTTTCATGTCATCTGTTGCTGTTTCAGGGTTTCAAAAATCCTGTGCGATTCTCCAAAAGCATCACAAAGCAGAGCCGCTTCAAAGAGAAGATTTTCATTGGAGTTGCAACTAAATATATTTCTGTTGCTCTCAAGTTTGGGTGTTGGGTTTTTTGTTTGCTTTTGTTTTGGGTTTTTTTACAAGACTTTAATTCCAATACCAATTTCATTTGGCAACGTCCTTCTACCTGCATTTCTACGCAAAAGAGATAAATAACATGCACCGCACGCCTGTTTGTCATGTTGAGCTGCAGCTTGTCATCAATTCTCCAAAATAATTAACTTTCTGGAGGAATGGCTGGAGGAGAATAGTGCTTCCTCCACCTGCTGGTGAGGAGGCAGAAGAGATGTCCCGGCTCTCGGGCAGAGAGAGGGAGGTGAAGGCAGAGGGGAGTGCCCCAAGTGCAGCCTAAGGAGAGAAGGGGAGAAAAGTTCCTGGCTTTTGCAAACCGCAAAATCTCTCCTGAGGACGGACAGTAATCAAAAAGGAAGCGCAAGTAATACAGGGTGTTTCATGAGAGGTTGTAACAAACAACCAGCAACGTTAGCAAGCTCCAGGTCCAGGCGGTGGCAGGGAGAGCAAATGACTCCCAGCAGAACATCTCACAAGAGGGTACCCACAGGGAGCTGTAAACCAGACGGGGTATCAAAACCCTGGGTTAAACTCTGCAGGGAGTTCTCCAGGCAGCCTAGCAAGGTTTACTATCTGTCTTCCATGTTTTGGAGAGCTACATGCTCCTTTACTGACATTAATTTAAGTAATATTAATGCATTTTTGTATCCAGGCATTGCTTTCTGTACAACGTTAAGAAAAGACAGATAACAAATCTGAAAACACCTATAATGCAACTTTAAGTTGCATTATAAGTAGTATTTACTCCAGTGGAATCATTTACTCAAAGAAGAGCCCAGCAGCAGCTACCGTCTCCATGCATCATGCATGGGATTGGCCAGAGGTGGTCAATATACAGCTTATCCATATACACTTATACACATAAGCGTAACTGTGGATTTTTTGGCTAACAAACATTGAATACAGGACATGAACAAAAGCTCAGTTCTTCAGTTTAACATGTGCAAGATGACAAGTGGAGAAAACACCCACAGAAACGTCAACATGAAGTGTTACTTCACAGGCTTGTGATATCATCTCTTCATCCTTACACTTACTAACAGGTGCCTTAATTTAAAATATCGTAAGTTACACAGTGTATACTGAGCCAGTACTAATGAAGGAAATCTTGCTGGCAAAATTAGGCACCTCATACATCACGTACTGGGCAATATTTTAACTGCTTCGTGCAGCATGCAGTACTGTCTGTAGTCACTGTGGTAACTAATACACAAATCCACATAAGTTGTTTCCAATAACAAACTAAATGTATCATACAAATCTACCCTGGAGCTTTATGGCAGGAAGCTTTAGGATACATTCCACTGAGTTAAGAGGAAAGACAAAAAACTGTAACAATTTGAATAAACCTGCAACCTGTTAATAAGTGCCAAATACTACTTTCATTCAAGTCAACAGAAATCCTGCTATTCATTTCCAATGGCACAGGACTAAAGCACGTCGGTATCTCAGATCAAACCGCCTTCTCACCTTGGTTTTACTTCATTAATTCAAATCTACCAATCTCTTACTTCACTCCTGAGCTCTCTGTTTATACAGATGATGACAAATCCAAAGTTTGTGCTTCATATTAAAAGCCCAGCTAATCATGCAAATATCTTTATGACACATCATACAGCTAAAAAGACTGTTAATGGACAAGAGAAGCAGAAAGGCGAAACAGGAGAATCGCTTGGACAAGGCTGATGACTGGGAACACAATGCCGCTGCCAAGGTCCAGCTTCGCAATCCGTTACCATACAGCTTCAAATACCTGCTTACCACTAAGTAAAGAAAAAGATGATTAGCTAAACCAGTAGCAGACTAGGAAGCAAACAGACCAGGCTAGAGCGACCTTGGGACTCTCACTACCTAGCTGCTGGTTGTGAGATGATTTGCATTGGACTTGGTGCAAGAGATGGTGCTGCTGCCTCGCTCGCCCTGTGCATCCCCTGCTGCACGCATGGCAGCAGCCACTCCAGCCTGCTCAGGAGCCCTGCCCGCTAATAACAACAGAGGAGAGAAAAAGGAAGGGGAGAGGAAGCAGGGGGGAACTGAAGGAAAACTCTGCCCCTCTCTGCCCAGTCATCCCATCAATGCTCTCGTCTCACCCATGGAAAGCAATCGGTGTCCACTGCAACAGCCAGACAAGGGAACTGTCAGAAAACAAGAAGCGCTTTCCATTCACTTAGGTCTGGCTGGATTGCTGACAACTAGTTTTTATTCTGTAAACAGACAAAACGTGGGTATTTTACATACGCTCACAGTTGTTAAAGTTCAAACAGACACGTTACACCAGAACTGGCCTGCTGACTACTTAATGATCATGAAGCGCCACACGCCAAGGCTTGTATTACTACAGTGTAAAACTCACACCCCGGTAAGGATTTGCTTAGCTTCTACGTATCAGCTGATAGAGTGAGCGTAACATTTTTATTGCATTTAAGATTGCATGGGTATTCTGATTTTCACTCTCTCCAATTCAAGATGGCATTAGCTGTGCAAGTTCAGTTCAGACCGTATCATCTGAGTACTCTTAGCTGTGTATCTGAAGCGTTTGACAGCAAAATACGGAAAGACCTGGTGTGTTGTTAACCTAGAGGAGATGCACATCGACGCTACATCCAATTCTCTGTGACAGCCCTTCCCAAAACCATATCTCATTTACAATACGGTCACCTTTTTCCTAATTTATCAAGTTTTTTTAAAAAGTGGTTTCGATGTACTTGCTTATTTACTACATTCCGTAGTGCAACTCAAAAATAATCTACTTACAAGATAATAGTTAGTATATAACATAGCCCTGGAGCTTTTGTTAGCTTGAAACTGTAAAACAGCCAAGACAGCAAACTTTAAAAACCATGGACTGGGAGTGAGCATATGCAGAGATGTCCATCTCTGGTTTCTCTTTAGCCTGCCTCCAAGTGAGCTAATAAACTGAAAGCATACATGATATGACTCTACAACTTGGCTGAAACTCTCATTATCACTGTCGACACAAAAATATTTAGTTGCAAAGTAACCGCCTCTTATTAGAGCCATGGCATCTGCAATTTCATTTTCTGTTTTACAGTTGCTTCTGCCTCTGGGGGCGTGTTGAGCTTCCAGGCAACCGAAAGGGAAAGATAAATGAGACAAAACCGGTAAGGTCACTAGGGAAATGTCTTGCTTTTGGATGAAGTCTAGTGAAAACTCAATTAGTCTACTTCATATGAAAAGCAGCGTTAAGACCTCTTTAGAAAAGCATCTATTTCTCTGGGCAGTCTTCAATGCAATGCCTGCCTCCCATTTGCCTGCCCTCTGTGAATAGTCACATATTTCAGGGAAGGAAAAATGACAATAACTCTGACTAATGTGTAAATTTCTTCAATTGCATTTCTGCACCCTGCCGGAGCGCTGTACCAGTGAGGAAATGCTGAAGCTGAGTTATTGCTGGACAACCTCCGGGCTGCTTGAAGTCTCGAGCCAGCCGGCACCGCTGAGCGGTGAAATGGATCGTAAAAGCCAATAGGGCTGGGTTGCAGTCCTTGCAGTTTTTTTAGGTGTCAGCAAAGTTCAGGTCACCAAAGTATGACTGAATCACAGCATTTTTAACCAGAGAACGAACGTTTGTCATTCTGACAGTACTTTGTGAGCGGCTTTGGTTAGCTGGGGGATGTGACAGGTTTCACTAAAGCATGAATTTCCAGTGGGGAAAGAATAACTGTTCACAGTGGACCCATGTGCAAAAACAAAACAGAAACAATAAGCCACCCTATTTTTCCAATAATAACACATCCTTTTAAAACGTACTGATGTGTTACTACGATACCACCACCCGCAAAAAAAAAAAAAAGTTTCCGTATAGGATTTGCACTCCAAACAAAGCCCTGGATCCAAGCGACGGCGGGCGTGGGTGGGATGCTGACCCGCTCCCCGGTGCGGGAGCGGACCCGGACCCGGACCCAGGCTCCCGCGGGCTGCCAGCCACGTCGGGCTCCAGCCTCACCGAGACACGCCAACCCGGCGCACGGATGGGTGTCCCTCCTAACGGGTCCCTGAGGGGATGCACCCAGCCGGCTCCGTTCTGAAGGAGGGGTTGGAAAGAAAAATGATATATGCATATATATTTATGTATATATACACACACAATAAAAAGGCAAAGATAAGCTCCTCCGCCTGCCTTACCACTCTGCCAGAAAACCTCTCGATGGCCCGTTTGACTTTGCCATAGGTGCCTTTGCCCAAGGTCTCCTGCAGCTCGTAGCGATGCTTCAGGTTGTGCTTGTGGTGATGCCGCTTCACCCCCTGCTGCTTCCTCGCTGTCGCCGCCGTTACCTCCGGGGACGGAGCCTCCCCGAGCGGCTCCTCCATGGCCGCTGCTACCGCTGCTTCGCCGACGACGACCGGCCCGGAGCCGCAGGAGGAGCAGCGGGGCTGCACGGGGCTGCTGCTGCTGCTACCGCGGGCGGCCGCCTCAGCGCCCTCCATGCCCGGCGGCGGCGGGCGCGCGGTGTGAGCGCCCCGCCGGCCTCACAGCCTCTGGCTCGGCCCCGCGCCCGCGCCGGCACCATGGGGCGCGGCGGGGCGGGGCGCGGCGCGGCGGGGCGGGGGGCGGCGGCGCCCCGCGCTCTCCTCCCCTTCGCCGCCGCCCGCCCTGGCGGCGGCACAGGCGTGGGGCGGCCCCTCCGCCCCGCCTCCGCCGCGGCGGGATCGGCCCAGCGCCGCGAGTGGCGCGGGGCGGGCTGCGCCGGGGACGGCGGTGGCGGCGCGGACCGCTACGCCGGCACTGCCGGCGGCCGGGCCGGGCCGGACCGGACCGTCCTTTGTGCGCGGAGGAGGCGGCGCGCCACGGCCGCTCTCCCGGCCCGCTGGAAGGCGCCCCAGCGGGGCTGAGCCCCGGCGCAGAGGGGAGGGCGGCGTGTCAGCTGCGCTGGCCTCGCCCCGGGGCTCAGCCCCCCCGGCCCCGCGCCTCGTCCGTGCGCACCTGCAGAGCCCGGGCGTGGGCGTGCGGGCAGCGGGCGGGGGCCCGGGTGAGCCTGCACCAAATTTAGGTCTGGAAAGTTTTTCCGGAAAACGCTGAATTTTCCCCGTTCACCAAGCGGCCGAGGGTTTCCTCTAGGGTTTCCGTGTAACTGGAACTGGCTGGAAAACAGGGGCGCGCCCAGGCCCTGCCTGCCCCTGGCATGGGCAGGCGCTGTTGGCCAGCTCCAGCAGGGTTTCGCTCGTAAAAAGCCTTCCTGCGCCCGTGTCCTGCGGTGGCTGACGTTCATGCAAATCAGCACCCAGATCTGGATGATGACAGAGCCCTCACCTCTGCTTTCGGGAACTTTGAAATGCAAATGAATGCATCGGTTTTATTCTTCATTTTAAAGTAATGTGGTTATTTCTTTCACAAAGCTGTCTTGAAAACTTAAACCAATGCAGACGTATAAATTATTGCCAGGGTTAAGATGAATCAGATGTTTCTAAAAGAAAAGAAGCCATCCCTGAACCCATGGCCAGAGAAGGTGGATGGTCTCTGTTGCAGCAGAAATGGGAAATTTGTGAGAGGTGAAATCATTTCAGTGTGGTCCGGTACGGTCAATTTGCTCAACTGACATAAAGGCCTTCATGTGAGAGTGCTGGCTCAGTGTCTTCTCCCCACTCTTCTCCCCACTGACTGTCCTTAAGGTGTGGCTTACAGCTGGGATTGTCTTCTCTGCAAGGATAATGCACAGGCTTTTTGAAATCAGGGGTTTAGCTTTGCGGTCACAGCAGTGTCAAGGCACAGAATTTAGGGAGTCATTAGCTCCATCTCTCTGTCTCGCTGGAGGAGCGTTAACGCAGAGGTTGGTCCATGTGCTCAGACAATTTGAATGACTGCCTCCTGTGAAGGCTCAGGTTTGTCAGAGACAACTAACTCAGGACTGTCAAGGTGATGGGGTGATACCCAGGCACTGGCTTCAGTGAGGACTCTCATTCGGTTCTTCTAGCTTGCCATGATGGTTCCTCAAGGTTTCTTCTTAAGATAGTGAACACACCACTCTGAGGTTGCAGCTTTAGCTATTCTGACTTGATAAACTTGGGGGGAAAAAAATATTTCTGTTATTACCGTCTCTGCACCTTCATTTTAGGATCAGCAGAAGTGCCCAACTGGCTCAACGCAAGTCTGTCTAGTGCACTACCCTCTTCCTGGCAGGAGCCAGCACCACGCTGCACATGTTGAAGAAGACACAAAGAATCCCGCAGTGGCCAGAGAGAGGTAACGCTTCCCACATTAGGTGCTTGACCTTTGGGAGCCAGGTACTGGCTTAAACCCTGGAGCATAAAATTTAATCTCTATTTCACAGAGTACACCACAAACTGGCTATTTCAAAGTAGAAAGGGTAAGGGAAGCCTCACTTTCTTACTGTACAGAAAAAAAGAGCACCCTGTGTCCTCTTGTAACCCCTTCGTTTATTTTAATTATTGAATAAACAAAAATGCTGTCGCCTTCTCTTTGTATGATATAAGACTACATCAGTAGCTTCCATTTTTTGTTGTTGTTGTTTTATTTTAATTCTCTGAAGCTCCCCTGCCTTCCTGCCAGCTGGCACAGAATAGAGTGGAGCCTGAGCTACCTGCGTGTACCGGAGAGGGAGATTTGCTATTGCACTGGCTGACTTCTGTGCCTCCAGTTTGAAACCCAGTTATGTAGCTCTTCTCAAACTTGGGGGATACCCCAAGGAATGGCCACGTGGAGCAGAGACATGTGACAAATAAGGATTGGCATGGGAATGGAATGGGCATGGAGCAGCACCAAGAGGCGAGAGAGAGGTAGGAGAGGGGCTGGCAACACAGAGAACAGGAGAGGTGCCCTTGACTGCCAGGAGAAGTGAAAAATTGACCTGGCATGTGTTTACCTCAGTGCAACTTCACTTAAATAGATTAAATCAGAATCTCAATCTTGCTGAGTGCCAAGGGTGCGGCAGTCTATCAAGATGACAGTAACAACTGCCTGGTGGTTTTGCATGTCCCACCAGAGATGAGAGCAGCCTGGGTCCTGCTCTGATCTGTGCCAGCTGACTGCGTGCTGGACTGCATGAGCAGCTCAGAAATGGCTCCATCCCCGCAGAAGCAGCAGGGCAGAGTGTCAAGCTACGGTTGTCAGTCTGGAAGCTCCCTTCAGGCTGGAACTCAGTATAGCCCATATCCAGGTACTTTATACCTCTTGGATAGCCAAAAAGCATGAATGCCAGTGATTAAAATAGGTTTCATTATGTTATACGCACGAGCGTTCTTAATATTCTCAAGAGTATTCTCTTCTAGCTGCTTGGAAGCATACATCCCCAGTTCCATGAGGAAGTATGTCATGAATCATTGCTATATATTGTGATTTGAGAGATACAAGGCATAAAAAAATACCAGAAGCTCCAAAATGAAAAATGCCAATTTTGTAATGGAATAAGCACAGGTACTATGTAGAATTAGAAATACCAGTTTTCCTTTTAAATTTCCACACTCTTAAATGTGAAGCCAGAGGGCATTAAGCAAATTAAATATGTAAATTAAAACTAGACTCAAGAAACTTTCTCTGCTCATATTTAATGGCAATGGGAATTGAAAATAATGAGAAATATAGAAGTACACATATGATTGAGAATATCACCCACATATAGAGATATTTCCTTTTAATTTTTAGCATATTGTCAGCTTTTCAATCAGTGCTATACATGTTACTACAGGAATAAAAATCGCTAGAGCAAACAGTAAACCAGTGTCCTTCACAACAGGTTTAGAAATACCAAGAAGTGAAAATGACAGAGGGAAGGCAAAACAATGTTAGAATGGACACAGAAAATCTGAAATAATGACTTTCGTAAGCAATTTGCAGCATTCATGTCATTCTTTCTGAAATAAACATTTGGTGAGAATTTCAGCTCTCTGAGTTTATAGGCAGCACTAGGGAATTCTTCATTGCTGACAGTATTATTTTATGTAAATGCTTTTCCTTATTCACAAAAAGGAATTATTCTCCCATTGAAAGCAGCAGACTTCTGCTAGCCAGCTTCAAAGGAAACAGGATTAGGCTCTAATTCGCAAAACTGTATTGGAGAATATGTTGTACCAAATCTAAACTATACCGATAATCACAGTAACAACAATAAAGCTGTTGGTTTCAGTAGGCTTACCTTCCTGAAGTCAGTGTGAGCTGGAAAAAAATCTTAAAAGGTTGCAACATGTCAGCAATATAAATTCATCATAAATCTCAGTACATTTTAGGATTGATTTTTGCCATGAACTTTCAAACCAGCACAACTTATTTGTTATCTGGCATAGAAAGACTCAGGATAAAAAAAACACTGGCTTAATAGCTCTCAGTCAAATGTTTAGGTCTCCTCACAAAGTCTTCAACACCTGTAATGAAAGATAAGATTCACAGAGCTGATGTTAATTCAGTCTATGTATTTAGCTGAATAAAAAAAAATAAACACTGGAGATCAAAGATACTTGCAACAAATACTTATTTTACAAACTGAGGCCAGGTGCTTTCTGTGCAACAATTATGCATATTGCAGCTTAACTTGGTGAGATGATATCTTCTGTACACAAAGAGACTTTTTGCTCATAAGAACTTTCCAGTGTTTGTGAAGTTTTCAACAGTGTTGTTGCCATCCCTGGAAAGGTCAGCTTCCAGGGGGCTGCTGGAGAACTGGAATACCTTCTTTGACCATTCCCTGCAGTGTAAGATAAAGAGGAGAAGTGCCTATTAAAGGGATTCCTGGATTCAATGGACCTGTATTCTCTAAAACTAATGTGTTGCTCTCTTAGGTTTTGGTCCTCTCCATTGAGCTCTAGTCTGTGTGCAAAGAAACACATAACCATAGTCTTAAGGTCGATTGAGTTGCTTTGGCTGCTCATGCTTGATGGTCAAACTAAATGTAGCCCTACACGTTTGCTGGACCAAGCTGAAGTACTCAGCACTGTCCAGTCTGCAAATCTAAAGGTGACGTAAACGCAAATATTTGGAAGATGCTGGCAGGCGAAACGGGGGGACATTCTCGCAACTGAACTTTCTCCTCTGTATAAGTACATACTGAGCGGGAAGTTTTTGGCTGGATGTAGTGAAAGCATGTTAATGTATTCCACTCAATGATAGGGATTATCCTTTAGAAAGAGGCGGCTGGCAGAGACAGCTGGCATCCATCTGTTTCCTGCAGCAGGTATCTGCATATTATCTGCCCTGGCAGATCACATCCAATCCTCGAAATCACATGCTTTGTGAAAATTACAAGAGTCACACAAGTTTGGGATTAAGACTGTAACACTGATTTTCTCCGTAGTGAGCCAGATAAAAAACATTACCTTGACAAGTAGTGGTCTGTTGAGGTGTGTCTTGTTTGCATCCCACAGATGTCAGTTCGCTATTAAAACAATACTTCAAGTAATGAACAACCTGGCCCAAACCCACACCCTGGATCAGGATCCAAGGCCCAGATTCAGAGGTATAACTTGCATCTAAATTCATGTATCTTCTCTTACTATAGGATTGCCCGTAGGCCTCTTGAGATGTCCATACAATGGGAAATACAGAGACTTAGGTGGAGTTAAGGCTTTTGAATCTGGATCCTGGACCCATTACGTGGGCAATGAAGAAACTGAGGAATACTTGTAATGTCTGTTAGGAGAGGACTCTGGAATTTAGGCTGAGGTTCCTCACAAGAGTATAAAATAGGAGAGGAGCCAGATGTTCATAAAACATCTTTTAAAATTCCATTTCCAAGCCTCAAGCCTTTGCTTCAGTGGCTTCCACAGAGAGTTTAGACAACAAATGTGTTATCATTTTTTGCTGTAATACTGATTTTTTTCTTCTACTGCTTGGTATGTTTTATTGGAATATCTATAGCACAGAGGGATACCAGTCGCCTACTGAATTTACATCTCCAGATCTGAAAATTCATTTACATATTTACATATGTGTGTGTGTGCCTGCATGTTTATGTCACACAATTTTATCCATGTAAAATCTGCTTTTCTATGCTCAACAGTTCTGTGTGATACCTGAACTCCTCACTGCTGCTGCTAGACTGGGACACTCAACACTACTGAGAAGTGAAGAGAAACAACCCAAACTGCGCAGGAGAGAAAACTGAAATGTAAGGGCTGAGGCTCAAGGTCTTTCTTTCTGTTGCAGGGTTTCCACAAGGATTAAGCACACACAATTCCTTCTTCTGCTGTTGCTTTCCTATTTCCCATTCAGCTTAGATATTCTTTCAGTAATACTCTGATTATGTGTTTATTTTGTTGTTTATATGCCATTTTTATTAAATAAATGAGACATACAATCCAAACTACCAGCCCCCCTCCCTCCCCCTGCACATTAATCCTTTTGGGATTAAAGTCCACATACATCAGCAGGCTGTAACAAGGAAAACCAACATTGCAGCTTTCATCATCGTGAGCGGGGGAGTTGTGGTGCGCTACGGTCACTGGATTGCGCATCTGACCAATGCAAACTGCAAAAAAAGAAGTGAAAAAAGTAATTAAGTCACTCAACAACGCGCTCCCCTCCTCTCATCACTTCCCTTCTTTGCCTTCCGTTGCCTCCCTTCCGCTGCCTCTTGTTTTTTTGCCCTTACTTTGAGAGGCTGACTGGCTGCATCACTTTGAACCATCAGCACGTCAGGCCACATGTCATCAGCCGGATCTCCGTCCAGCCCATTTTGCCCACTGCTGGCTTACATACGTGGAACAACCGCTCTTGCTGTAGCTTACACGCACACGGCTTCTCCAAAGCATCACTGAGAGCAGTCATCGCCCGGCCACCATTTCGCAATGCCTCCGTCCCCAACTCCCCCAGCACAGCGGTGCATGCAAGCAAGGTGTCTTAAACTTGGGTTTCGGCGCCGCAACCCTAAGCCCTTAGCCGGTGAACAAGGGCAGAGTTTGGCGGTGCCTGTGGGTTTTGGCGGAAAAGGGTGGAGCTGTGCGGCCACCGGTTGGGTTGGGGCCCGGAGGCAGCCGGAGTGAAGAGGAGGAAGCAAAACACAGCTGAGGTGCTGATGGGCCCCAGGGCATCCTGCTGGGGGCTGCCGGCCCGTGCCGGGGAGCTGCGTGTTGCGGGGGGGTTCACTCAGGGGTGTTTGTATGGGAATGTAACGGGGAAGCGTGAACTTTTGCCGGTTTGACCCCTTCATCCTGGATGACTCACGGATGAGATGGGGCAGATATGTCCCTCCAGGACTCCGGGGTTTCCTGCCCAGTCCGATCGCATGGAGATAGCACAGCCTCTGGGTAGATCCTACAAGGAGCAGCCTTTTAGCTTCGTTTGTGGCTTTTGTGTGGTGTTTATTGCGCTGATGCTTGTGATGAAGACAACCAAAAGTATGTTTTGCAGAAGACGTTAGTTTTCATGTTGAGGTCTGTGGATGTGTGTCTAGATTGTATAGCTCTCTTCACACAGCTATTGGATGCATAGCCAGTTTTCTTGGAAAATATATGTTTTTTTTAGAGTGAAGAAGGCTAAGCACAAGATATTACACTAAAACTCATGCTGCATGTGGCGTCAGTGAGCCTTTGGATGCACTCACCTAAACAAGTGTTTCCCCAAGGCTATCACTGACCAGCAGGTATCTGGGATAACAACAGCAAATTCCTCCTGGTTACTGAAAATGGACTCCACGACACTTAGAACATAATATCCGACTGATAACACACATCACTTCCCTGGGTACGGCCCTGGCTTGCCAGCGTGGGTGCACGGTTCGAGTGTAGAGGAGAAAAGGGCACCGTGTGCCACCTTACTCCTCTTAGGAGACAAATCTGTGGGGAACAGATGGCAAAGCAGCTCTCTATTCCCTCTTTCCCATGTGTGATGCGGGCTGGCCAGCAGCCTCCTTCCCTCCATAGAAAAATGGGAGCAAGGACTGAATCGTGCGTTCCCGAAATGCAGCCCTTTCCCCTCCTGGGGGTGTTTTGGGGAATGGTGGAGAACTCCATCACTTGCCACGAACTCCACACTAGAGACGCAATCTGGCCCTGAGAAATAATCTCCCACTCGCACCTCCCTCTAAATTCCCACTGAGATACTGGCATTCAGCATAGTGTGCATCACGGCTTCGTGGCTGTAAGACTGGCTGCATTTTTCTTTCACTGATCGTTAGTTTGTCAAAGTCAAAACAATGCTAAATTAGAAAATAGATTCAGCGCGGCGGCTGCCAGCTTCCTTTAGCTTTATTTTGTTTACTTTTCATTTGTCTACAGCCACTTCCTGGCTCTGGAAAATAGTGTTGTCTGTGACTTGTGAATAAAATCAGGTCAAATAATAAAAACTGTTAATGGCAATATAATCATTTTATGGCGAGTGATTAGAAAGATGTAAACAGAATATTATGACGTTAGGATGTGTACAACGATACAGCATGACTTCCACAGGAAAAGGACATGCCCAGAAATCTGGGGCAGCAAACTACAAAGAGCAGTTAAATGGAAAACGAATCTGTTTGTGTGTAGATGCTCAAGGATTAAATACAATTTTCCATTAGATCTTTTTAAAATCCATCCTTTATGCCTGTTTGCTAGCAGAGAGAATTCTTTAAATCAATAGCAAATGGGCTAAGTGACAAACTTGATCAAAGCCTCATTATGCATGAAAATTTCATTTCGCTGGCTAGGGAATTGCGAGGGGGAAGGTTTGATGACTCTCTGTATTTCCTTTGTGCTTCTCATGCAGTATAAAGGGAATTGCAAATTTATGAAATCCCCATAGCAGGCATAGGGGAGCAGACGATGCCACCCCCTCGTGCACTGGCGTCCAGGAGGACAGTGACAGCCCCTGTGACTTCAACACCGTCCTCCTTGCCGGGTGTCAGAGTTGAGGTGGGTGAAGTTAAGGTTGTGGAAAAGATGTTCTTGCTATGCTAAGATGACGGGTCATTTACTTTGGAGCTGATGCTAGCTGATCCTTGCAACAGCCACCCCTAGGCTTCTCCAGCCTGCGCTGAGACCACAGACAATCACAGTTCAACAACCCCAAAAAAACACAGATCTTCAGAGAAGATGCAGCCACAATCCTACAGGAAGAAGCAAGGCAACACATTGATGCCTCCAGTTTCTCTGTATCAATGTGAAGCGTGCAACACTTTGGATAATGCTAACTGTAGAGAACAGCTACCTTCCTCAGCAAGTCCACAGAGGCTTGAAGAGATGTCTCCCTCGCTTCTGTGAGTTACGAAGAGTCAGAAATTCTGGCCCAGGGCCTAAAAACACTTTTAGACTTGTGTCTCCTTATCTCTCCTCCAGAACTAGAATACTCTTTCCTGCCTCCCAAGAATTATACAAAAATAAATCTTCTAGGATCTGCAGAATGCTTTGCTGACACTAATTGTGTTATAAGAAAGAAACAGATTTATTTTTAATGGAACAGGACACTCATTTCTAAAGAACAGGTTTGAAGGTCTGTTACCAAGATGAAAAAAGTATTCAAATTTAATAAGAGGAGCAACGTGACCTCTGCATACTTCCCATTGCTTTAGCAAGGCCATATCCTTCTCACTTCACCTTGTTAGCTTGTGCTAATCTCCGCAAGGGCTCCATGTACAGGAGCCTTTGCTGTCGCTGAAGCCTATGAAGATGACATCAGTTAGGCTGCCTAGAATCAACCAGATGCTGCTGCAAAACAGCTGGAAATTACTAATCCTCTCCCTCCGCATTCTTCCTCCCTCACCATGATACAGTCTGAAGTCTTCTGTCTCACCCCTCCCCGCTTCTGTTCCCTTCCCTCGGTCCCCAACCCACTCTCACTTGCTGGGGCAGATGCAGCAGGGTTGTGGACATTTCCCCCTCCGGACCTAGACATGAAGCCCCAGAACTTTGCTTCATTGGGGATTTCATGACCTTTCTGCCCTGGCTCAATAAAAAAGAGGGTTTTTACCTTTCATCCCTGTGTGCCAGCTGGCACCCACAGAGTGTGCCTGGGGGTTTTCCAAGGTGCCGAAGGGGTGTCAGTGCCCAGATCTCGCTGGCTTTGCACTGAGTGACACACATCCTCTGCTCTGTGTCACTGCGGCATGAGCTCGAATGTGTGATCTGAAGGTCTGCTGTCTGCAAAGGATAGCGCCAGAGAAAAACAAAAATTAGTGCTGGACCATCAGGGAAAACAAGCAAAAAGTGGCATGGGGCACGTTCATTTTTAAATGGGTGAATTCTCCTGGGATGCCCGCTCTCCTGCAGTTTTCAGCTCCATTGGAAATGTGTAGATCAAATATCCGATAGAAGGAAATGAATTAGCCAAGGTTGTAACTTTACACACATTCGGTGGGGAAGTATGATACCTAGATTGCTAAGATTTCAACCTGAGCATTGCAAAGGCAATACTCATATGAAAAAAGAGAAAGGAAGAAGGGTGCTTGCAACAGCTTTATCTAACGTGATCTCTGGATAAGCTTCATGAAAGATAAGATACCCTCTTGGCTTTCGGAAGCGAAGCAGACTTTTTCTGTAGCACCACCAAGTGGTTGAGCCTCTGCAAGAAAAAAAGTCCATCTGAGAACAAGCATGCAGCAGTGCTTCACAGCAACATTTTTCAAATACTTCACAATATGTTAAGCATTAAACATGATTTTAAGCTTGCAAACCTGGATGTAAATTGAGATTAACATCACTGAAGCTGGCCAGTGTGTGGGTGAAGACAGTATTAGAAATGTTGCACTCAAAGAGTTGGTCAACGGTTCAATATCCAAGTGGAGGCCAGTGACGAGTGGTGTTCCTCAGGGGTCAGTACTGGGGCCAGTGCTGTTTAACATCTTTGTCAGCAACATGGACAGTGGGATCGAGTGCACCCTCAGCAAGTTTGCAGATGACACCAAGCTGTGTGGTGTTGTGGACACGCTGGAGGGAAGGGATGCCATCCAGAGGGACCTTGACAGGCTGGAGAGATGGGCCTGTGAGAACCTCATGAAGTTCAATAAGGCCAAGTGCAAGGTCCTGCACATGGGTCGGGGCAATCCCAAGCATAAGGACAGGCTGGGCGGAGAATGGATTGAGAGCAGCCCTGAGGAAAAGGACTTGGGAGTGCTGGTGGATGAGAAGCTCAACATGAGCCGGCAATGTGCACTTGCAGCCCAGAAAGCAAATCATATCCTGGGCTGTATCAAAAGAAACGTGGCCAGCAGATCCAGGGAGGTGATTCTGCCCCTCTACTCTGCTCTTGTGAGACCCCACCTGGAATACTGCATTCAGCTCGGGAGTCCCCAACACAAGAAAGACATGGAGCTGCTGGAGCGGGTCCAGAGGAGGGCCACGAAGATGATCCGAGTGCTGGAGCACCTCTCCTGTGAAGACAGGCTGAGAGAGTTGAGGCCGTTCAGCCTGGAGAAGAGAAGGCTCCAGGGTGATCTTATAGCAGTCTTCCAGTACTTAAAGGGGGCTTACAGGAAAGCTGGAGAGAGACTTTTTACAACAGAATGTAGTGATAGGACAAGGGGCAATGGCTTTAAACTGAAAGAGGGTAGATTTAGATTAGATATAAGGAAGAAATTTTTCACTCTGAGGGTGGTGAGGCACTGGAACAGGTTGCCCAGAGAAGTTGTGAATGCCCCATCCCTGGAGGTGTTCAAGGCCAGGTTGGATGAGGCTTTGGGCCACCTGGTGTAGTGGAGGGCTTCCCTGCTTATGGCAGAGAGGTTGGAACTATGTGATGTTTGAGGTCCCTTCCAACCCTAACCATTCTATGATTCTATGATTCTATAAAGCTGTCAGAAGACTGAAAAAAACTCAGTGCTTACCTGTTGTTGTCGTGGGTGAGCAGATGTCTTGAGCTGTGAACCAGGACCTGGCTCCATTAGGGATGCTATGGACACGGAGTGGTAGATAGGTCTTTGTTTGATAAATTTTTCACTGAGCAGTGGTATCAGGAATCAGTGGTAGGTGAGATCTTTTAATGCTTTTTGAGCAGAATTTACTTTTCTTCTTCTAAAAAAAATCTGTGTGAATTTTTGAGTTGGATTTGAACAGCTGTGAAAAGAGATGTAATCAGACATGAAGGCAAGATCTGATTCCTGGTTCCATGAAAGGCTCCTGGTGTAAAATTGATAAATGAGTGATAAATGATCAGTGAAACTCTTTCATATGACGGGATATAAGCTGTCACTGCCCTACCCTCAGGGCTGCTGCTCAAGGAGGATGCCTTTGCCTTGAGTCTTCTTATGATGGAGAGCTTGGCTGCCCAAGCTCACCCGCACCACAAAGTGACTTGCAGGCAGAGGGATTGCCTGGGATGTCCCCTGTGAAATCTGGCTCCCAACAGGGTCCTAAGGAGCACACAAGCATCCAGTATAAGAGGGCACCCACATTGCCCAGACCACTGGTCATGGATTATTTGGACCCACAAATCTGACTCATGGGAAGACTAAAAGTACCACTCCTGGGACCAGACCATCAGACTACATCTGAGTAAAACTGATTTAAGCGAGTTTCAATGCAGAAGCAAAGTCCTTGCATCTACTTTAATTAGCCCTTAGAAAGTCACACTGTGTAATATGCCTCTCAGCTATCACGTTCCCCTTTAATCGCTGCATTCATCAATCATAGGTATCATTAAGTCTCAGCCAATGACCCCTACTTTCCTCTTGGCCAAAAAGGAGGACACTGAGGCTTGTGTTCGTCACTGACCTTTTGCAGTGCCACAGCAACATTAGCTCCATTCTGCCTCCAGGAACGGGAGGGACCCCTTGACAGGGGCTGCTCAGGTGAAAAAAGCCTCAGGAGGAATAAAAGGCCACCTTCTTCTGTACCAGCTAACACTCCTGTAATTAATAAAGCCGGTACTGGGTGACCATTCTCTTTGCCTGCCTGCAAACTTACGACACAGCCAGAGATGCCTGAGGTGCTGCCGTTTGGAAAAGCAGCAGAAGATCCAGGATTCTTGATGACAGAGATATGCTTTCAAAAATACATTTTTTAACATCACAGGAAAAGCTCAAAGGGGCCTGAAATGAAGTCTGAGATAAAGCTTTGCAGAGTCCCATTTCAAGAACAGCAGCTGCCAGCGGTATGGTTATGACTCGTCCTCCAGCATTGCAAGATGTATAGTAGGAATATTTTTATTTGAAAATAAGAGAAGTATCAGCAGATCAGGACCTATCATAGGCAAGATTGTGAGAGCTAAATGTGATTTTCAGAGGCGGTGAATATGCATGGCTGCCACAGCGTTCAATGGGAGCAGTGGCTTTTCAGCACTCCTGAATAGAAGGCTAGATTGACCCTGAGGGAAAGTAGATAAATTGGGTCAGAACACATGGCAGGATCTAATTTCCAAGAGATTATTACAATCAATAATAACTCTGTGCATTTGTGTGCGTGTCCATGGTATAACAAACAGCAGCATAGATGTATATGAATATATATATAAACAATAATGTCTACATGTATGTATGTATCTACACGTGCAAGCTCATATTGCTTAAATAGCTATACTAGGAATCCTATCAATATTAGCCATCAATATTAAACATCTTTTTATGTTTATGTTGGTGCTTGAGGATCTGAAAGCCCAAGCTGAGAAAGAGTTGAAATATTGTTCACTGATAGCTCTAAAAATATAATCACAGTGGAGCACGTTGCTACATTCACTCCAAAGTCAAGCTGCCTGTTTTAATACAAAGCTGGGCACCCCCTTGTAGCTCTGGCCATCTGCATGCATGCTGTATTTACAATGGAAAAAAGCCTCTGGGGAAAATGAAAGAAATTCACCACGGGTACAAGCAGGCACGGCTCCTTTGAGGTCTGTGGAATGTATTTGCTTACACCAGTAATGGATTTAATCCAGAGACCGTTGTTCTTTATGAGACCTCATTTTCCTTTGTGTGTATGCCAGTGTAGCTCCACTTACTTTGGTAGGAATAATACTAATTTATACCAGTGTAAGTCGCGGAAATTTTTATTTTCAGCACAGATGCTAGGTAACAACTTTCATAGCTTCTTTCTTTTCCTAGTCTTAAGTTTTTCTGCAGGTGCTGTTCTTCTGATTTTTCTGCATTCACTTCAGATTTTCTTAGTCTCAATGAGAAGGTAGCCAGGCCTTCAGTGCCCACATCCAGTACCCGCTCCTTGGAGTGAGTGTTTTTCCCTAGGGTGTATCCCATTACTGGTGCTGAGGATTGCCGTGGTGCCTTCACCAGCATTTCCCTCCTGCCACCACCACAGCCACCACCATTCCACCTGGGAAGGTCTGCGTGCTTCAGTAGTTCATTAATGCTACTCGTTAATTGTCCAAAGACTGGAGACAGAGGGGTCGTGCTCCCTGTGCATGATGCATCCCTTCTCTTCCTTGCAGGTTGGCTGGGCAACCTAATTTCCCCTGAAGAAATAGCTTGTGGTTAATAACACAGGCCATGTCTGATCTCATTGAGGATGTCCCTGCGCATTGCAGGGGATTTAGACTAGGTGATCTTTGGAGGTCCCTTCCAACCCAGACTAGTCTATGATTCTATGTCAGTAAAACTAGGTAGAAAATAATAGTGTACAAGTAACAGGCAGCATTGTGGGGCATCAGGGCCAATGAAAAGGGCTTAATATTTAGCGGTCGGGAGAGTAGCCCAGAATGAAGATAATCTTAACTCTTCCTATGATGCAGTTAGCAAAAAGCACACATCTATCTTTGCCTCTTTTACTGTCAGACTTTGTCTCACTGGGCTTAACTTGTGCTGTACGCCAGCAAAAGCAGTTCCTTATTTCCTCAAGTTTTGCGTTCCTGAAAATCAGTGGTAGGATAGGTGAAAGGATTTGGGCTATTGACTTTATAGAGGCTACTAAAAAGAGAGCAAGACAGAAAAGGCTACCTAAGCATCAAACAAGGGTGCGGTAGGAAAGGTTAAAGTACAAGCTGCCTTTCTTAAACCCCTGTCCGCTCCTCGTCTGCTGTCGTTTCCCCCGATAGCTCGAGCATTAGCCCTCTCGTTGGTTGAAAAACGAGTCCCTGAGGAGCCTAAATTAAAGACGCCCGTACAAAAGTGCAGGGCCTGACCTCTTGCAGCTGCACCGGGGCTAATACTGATTCATTGTGCTGCTCCATGTTACAGTCCAAGGGCAGAACGAGGGGGCAGGGGAGGGATACGGAGGCATTTCGGGCTCCTCGTTAGCTCATTCATAGACACCTGGTGTCCCGCCTCCTCCTCACGCTTCGGTGCGTTCCACCCCTATTGTATAGAAAATCCACTTCTTTAGAGATTTGAGCTGTTTGGGCTGGACAAAGACCAGAATTAAATCCGCAGCTGCCCAGGAAGAGGCTTTCTCCGTCGGGGGTTATTATCGAGGATCTGCGATGAGTGAGCGGCACGAGGAACTCCCCTCGCCTCTGTCACTTCCAGTTACAGGTTTGGATGGATGCATCCACGCATATTTTTCTTCCTTCACACGAATAACGCGGGCCACTCTGTAGCTGATGTGGACTGTCATGTCTCCGCTGACCCAGTTTAGCTCCAGAGCTTTATGAGAGGTATGTGACCTGCCACACTCACCACGTTTGGCTGGACAACGCTCAAACTGTTTGCAGCCCGCAGGAAACACTTAGCGTCACGAGGCGGTGAGGCCAAAATACCCTCATGGCAGCTCCTTCACCCTCCATGAAGTTGCATCGAGGGTAAATTTAAACCAACAAGGGCCAGCTCCTCTTCTCAGTTACCTCAGAGAGAGCCTGCAATTGCATCATTAGCGTCCAAGGAGTTATTTTGGATCCACTTGGGCACAAGCGCGAGCAGAGTCTGGCACCGAGTTTCAAGGAGCAAAACAAAGAGAGGTTGATGTCAAAAAGGAACAGCGGCAAGTGGCACATGTAGGCTATATAGTCCCAAGTTTTGAAAGGAAAAGAAACATAAAGTTAATAGAAAAACTTTGTGGCTACTAAATACGTTTTATTCTTGAATCCCCTGTGGAACCGATCAGTCTCTTGGCTTATAAAAATAGATGCAACAGGTGTTAGTTTGAAGGCGTTTGTGCCTCATGTTAAGGGCATCAATGAAAAGTTTATGGTCAGTGAAACTTGGAGGAGAAAGCAGAATTACAGTGGGAAAAAAAGTGTGCCTGACTACACTAGAGAACATCTGGAGCAATGCCATTGACCAGGGGAATTTAAATCTACATCTTAAAAGTTTCACATATCTGATCACCATTCCTACTATCACTGTCTAAATAGCCCCATGCTGGTAACCTGACCTATTTAGTTGGTAGCCACTCTTCTGTTCTCTGCATCTAACTCATTTTATTTCCAGGCAATGCTGCGGATGAGTGTTGTTATCTGATTTTCTCTTGACTTCCTTCTTTACTCTGATGTGTTTCCTGTCTTTTCTTTAGGCACATCTACTAAATTTCAGCTCTTTAAGACAGCCAAAGACAAGTTGCCTCCTAGGGACGGACGCTAGCCAAGCTGCAGTGTGGGGCTGTGAACATGATGCAAATAGCAAGATATGGAGCTGAGATTGGAATTTTCACAGCAGCCTAGGGGAACTGAGTGACTGAATCCCATGAGGGTTGCAGTGAGATTTGGCAACCTTGCTCTTCCTGGCCGCCTTTGAAGAAGTCTCAGTGCAAAGCTGAAGTCTGAATCTTGCATGAAGCAAGTCGCACTGTGACTCCCACAGGACTGAGTAATGCTCATTGCTGTTGCAGCTGGAGGCTGTTGAAGGATCCCCAGCCACAACTCCCATTATCCTGTATAAGGATATAAGGAAATATGAGGAGAATTTCAGGCACTGTCAGAAGATGCTATCAGAGTGTTGGAGATCTGTCCAAATCTGTACAGGCAAATCAGCTAGAAAGGTAATGGAAGACTTGTACATGTTTATAATTATACAATATTTATAAAAAACGATCAATGTTCTCCTTCAGTCATCCACATGCACTTTAGCAAATGGTGTGTGAATCACCCATGTGATCTCTTCAGTTGCCACAGAAAGCCTGGTTTGCAGCAGCCAGCCTCCCTACATATGGCTAGGGCAGCAAATAGGAAATTCTGCCCCAGTTTGAGAATGGGATTTGGGACAGCAAGAGTTGGTTAATCAACATGTTTAGCCCAAAGATGGGCACTATCAGACCTGTTCTACACAATATCTTAAGCAATTGCAAGTTCCGGACTGCTAAAGTAAATGCAAGTTCTTGACTGATTGTGGAATTGGTTTAACCTTATAGTACTTTTGCACTGCCAGAGTGATGAGAAAGGGCTCTCACGTCTCAGCAAACCAAGCTGCAGAATTAGGGGCTTCAGCATTCCTCGCATCCTAAGGGCACTGGAATCTTCTTTTCCCTGTGCTGCCAGGCCAGACACGGGTGGTTTCCCACACAGCTGCTTGCTCACATTTACACATTTAACATCGTTAGAGCATCATAACAAAGTGCCTTTTTCCTTTTGCTTGTAAGTATGCGAGAGTTTTTTCGATAAGTAAAAAACCTACTTTAAATGGTTTAATTTTGACCTTGAAAAGAGTAAATTGAGTTGAACTGCCTTGAAACACAGCGTTTGACTGTAACAAATACTCCTAATGAAAGAAGCGCGAGAAGGCAGGAAAGAGCAGACAGACCCCACAGTTCCCCACCAACGGTTAATACAAGGTAGAGCAATATTGTGTTGGAAGCACAGGAAGCTGTAAGATTCTCCACGAGATCAAGACTCATATTATAGAAAACAGTTGTTTTTAAGAAACTTACTGGTAGAATCTGCATTAGAGATCTGCCAAAACACCCAGCCTTTAACCTTGATTAACTATGAAGGAGACTGAAAAATACATCCAGCCAGAGGTTTCAGAAATGTGCATATAATGGCTAGGATCAAAATGTACAAAAAGAATTTCAGCTACACCTTAAATGTTGCCGTTATTTTTGAAAACAGGTTGTTTGGTGGTCTTGAGTCTTTCAGTGCACTTAGGATCTTTCCCCAGAGGGAATTTTCCTTAACTGCAAGGACTCTCTCTACCTCATTGTACTGGAAGCGATGTGGAAAAAGAATTTCTCCCACAGTAAAAGCATTTCAGCGAGTGCATTGATGAGGAATGCCTCGGACTTAAATATGGGGAAACCCATAGCTGACAGCCTGGAACAGAAGGAGATGTAAAAAGGCAGCTTTTGAAAAAAAAAAAACAAACAAAACCAAAATGAAAACTTAATTACAAACGTGTAAAGCATAAGGCAAGAAAAAGAAAACAGAGAAAGAATGGCAAGGATCCCATGGCAAAGTGACTGGCAGTGAGCTGTCGTGCCCAAAGCCACAGGATGAGGCCCGCAGCATTTATTGCTCACTGGAAGTCATTTTTCAAGTCAAGGAGCAATACTTC
This sequence comes from Tauraco erythrolophus, assembly GCF_009769465.1. Classification (NCBI taxonomy): domain Eukaryota; kingdom Metazoa; phylum Chordata; class Aves; order Musophagiformes; family Musophagidae; genus Tauraco; species Tauraco erythrolophus. The sequence goes on along the minus strand of NC_141468.1, from coordinate 63,422,667 downwards.
TCCAACATAAACGAAAAATTCCAGTCAGCGGAGGGTAACTGAAGCCCTCTTAAAACAAAAGTATCATTGAAGAGGGACTAATGAATCACCTAGTGACTATATTTTTTCATTTGGAGTGGAGAACTCCTCTCTCAAACCAGGTCCCTCTGTCAAGCCCATCCCTGTGGTATTAACAAAGCACATCAGGACAGGTTTATCTTTACTCGGTATGAACTTCAGAGGGACGTAAGCACTTTGAATTGGGGCTGGGAGTTTTCACTGTGCTGGCAGGAGAGCGAGCTCTGAGCCTGAGCCCCCAAGCCCACTTTGCCTGTATAAACCCATAGTAAATCTCTGCTTCTGCTCTATGGATACAGACTGGAAGGGAGGGGAAGAAAGGAGCTCCTCTGGGCTCCTCTGCCCAAATATGTACTAAACTCCAATCCTGAGCACAGGCTTTTGTCTAAATGGTTTAGGCATGAAGGAAGTCTGGGCTTGAACATGGGCTTGGGCTCACACTCAAGGTATGGCATAGCTGCACCCTCTGAAACTCCCTTCCCTTTTGCAGGCAACGGTGTTGAGGTCAGCTGGATTAACTGAAGAACGTGGTGACGCGCATTTGCTTGATGCATTCTTGATTGCTTTTGGCAGGAATCTAGTGCAAGTCACTAACCTCAGCCATCATCCTGAGACAAACTTGTCTCCAAATTTCATCCAGGAAACAATGAAATCAGGGCTGTGTTAACCACCTGGCTGCTTCTAACAGTTCCAACAAAAATGCAAACACTGAACTTCACTTGCTACAGTGCATCTTTTCTCAGTTCGCTTCACTTTTGCCAACGCAAGAAAGTATATCTAGTCTTGAACTTGGATTGTGCAGTGGAGATTGTAAGCACTTAGATTTATTTCACTGCTCTTCAGGAGAAGAACTTTATGTTATGGTGACATAAGAGAAATTGAAAGGAGCAATAAACAGCACTCCAGAAACTCTTTTTAAAGGAAGTGCTTCTTTTTATAGTTCAAATACTTTCACAAACAGGGCTTTAGCTCTGTGCAACCATTTGAAACAGCAGCTCTGTTACCAGATTAATTTTGTTGGTAAAGTAGTAAATTGCACCAGTACTAACAAATACAAAATAGCAAACCTAAGGAAACTGAAAAGCTTTGTGAAGGCAAGTGAAGACAAACCAGGATCTGAACAAAGGAAACGTCGTAGGACTCTTGAATAGATGAAGCCTTTTCTCCAGCAGTTTGAGGTTTGAGGACAGACCTTCACACAAGCTGCACCACTGAGCCATGTTAAATAGCGAGTCAGCATGCATGCTGCAAGGCACATGAACCTAAGGCATTAATATGAGACACATACTCCTCTGCCAGAAGTATTTGCAGAGCACTACTATCACAGCAAGATTACATGTGAGTAGTGATCCCCCAAACCGGATGAACAAATGAGTGAAATCTAAATACAGCCCCTCACCTGACCCTTGGTGATTCCTATGTGCTTTGGTGAAAATACACTAATTCTAGAAAGTTCAAACACATGATTTCTGTCTTGCATTATGGAGCTGCCAGCATTTCTGGAGCACTTAGTTCTAATGCTTAATGTCTTTGATCTTCTTCCGTGACCGGAACCAAAAAGTATTCTTGAGGGTTGTATTTAAAAAATAATACCAGTATCTATTGGCAACTGCATTATACGTATTCCCTGTCCATCTGAAAGAACAGACAGAAGAAATAGAAGATTCTTTGCCCTGGAAAAAGTTGTAAACTAATACAGCTCTCCAAACCCTGGAAAATGTGTAACGGGGCTGGAGGCTGGAAAGAATAGGTATCTACCTGCAAATTTTGCTCTGTAACAGAATGTTTCACCTTCCCCTATCTCCTTCCCACAGGCAACTCATCCAATGACTGTGATAATCAACAGAGAAGGATCTGTCGATGTCCGTGAGCCTCAGATCACACCCCATGAAAGATGTGATCCTACAGAAGACAGGGAGGGGAAGGTGCAGAAACACCTGAAAGTTAACATCTTAAAAATATAACAGGCACGGTGGTTGTCACCAGCCACCTGGACCGGTTGATCTCTCTGCAGTGTGCCACATTGCTTTAGCACACCTCATCTTTGTCAGTCTGCTGTCTTTGGTTGATCAGCTCCTTTGGGCAGGTAGTCTTTTATGTGACAATGCAGTGGAGGGAGGGAACAGTGACACAAAAGATGGATGTAGCCTTCACGCTCAATTCCTACAGCTCCACAGCTGCATTTTTTCCCCATGTTGTTACAGGACAACACAAAAGTGCATGTGTGATGATACACTCTGAAGGTTCTATGAAGTCCTGGCCTGATTTAATCAAAGAAGGTTCCCCTGAACCCAAAGGATGCCATGAGGACTCATCCTCTACAGCTGCTGCAGCTTTAAGACCCCAAGGACTTAAGGAGGAGGTACAAGGCTTTTTCCAGTTGTGCCACCAACCTGCAGTCACTGGAAGGCTATGGCATTCTTCTGGGATGCTGTAATGCAGTTTGATTAGCGAAGGCATTCGAGTACAGAGGCATTTTTCATGGGTTTAAGAGGTTATTATCAGCTCAGTTAATTATCTGTAAGGATTCAAACTTCAGCAAACGTTAATTAGCCTTCCATCAATCTCATGCTCATGAAAGCTTAGTAGGGCTATTTTTAGCAATACAAATATCTCCTTCCTGAATGGAAAAGCTGCTCTTTTTCTTGCATATCGTATTTTTAAATGTTAAATACATTAGACAGAACTGAGAGTTTTTTCCCTCTCTCAGAAACCATCCTAAGAATGTGTAATACTTCACGAAAATGCTAAGAAAAATACCATCTTCAGACCTGAGTGTATGACGTTAGAAATCTCCTATGGGGATGAGGCAAAAACTATCAGAATGGGGTGCTTGAAGTCCACATTTAATCCTACAAAATATACGACAGGGAGAGCGGTTTGGTGCCCAGAGCATTCCAGCAGACAGGTGCCTAAATAAGTCTTCTCATCCAGTGCCTGTTAGGATAGGATTTGAACCTCTGGGCGATGACGTTACATGAATGATGTAGGAATAACAGCAGCTTCATTCATTCAGGGTGCTACATTTACATCAGTCAATGCCCTGTTTGTTTCTAGCTCTGAGGGTGGTGATGAGATCTCTGAAGGCATCAGCTAAATGTGTATCAGTGTAGCTGCTCTGCCTGAAACTCCAGGCAGCTGGAAACAATAGCATCAAGAAGGCTGTCTCTTGCTTAGGCATTTACTCTGGAGCTTAATGATGAACATTGGGCTATCTGTACTGTTAATGTTTGCAATCTTTTGAACAGAAATAGCTAGGAAATATGCCCTGAGGCCCAGCCTGCTTCCCCAATACCATAAACCATATTTGTTTAAACCATAAATCATACAAGACTATACTACCTCCTTTGATAATGCTCTTACGCTGCTATGTCCAGATCTTGAGAAGGGAATTTCAAAAAGGAAAGGCTCGTTCAGTATGGGAAGATCTGTTAGCTATTAGGTGTTCTGGGAAACAGCTCTGATGCATTCAAAGGAAAGGAGAGTATTTTTGGAGCTGTAGGTACTGGAAATCATTGCTGGATATACTACGTGGTTTCAGTGTGGCTTTGGACGAAGTGCTATGACCTTGATTTTGTACCAGGAAAGGAAATGGGAATGTAGCTACTGAGACTTCGGCGGAATCTGGATCAGGACCCTTGTCTCTCCATAACTTCTAAGTTTCCCATATGATTGGAAATTTTCTTTAAGACCTCACTGTTTTCAATTTACAGACTTCGAGCAGTCCACAAAGGTCGTCCGAGCAAGACTTCCCAGGCTGCGCAGCTTGGAGGTAGCCTGCTGCCCTTCCTGGGTCTCTGGCTCCCAGGCAGACCACCTTGCGGGTTGGATCCTGCTCCCTTGTGCAGAGTGTTTTGAGTTTCCAGGGCAGGGAAGTACTCAGTGGAAAGTTGGTTATTTTTCCTGAGTGACATGGAAGTGTGAAACATCTAAACACACCCCGGGAACTGCAATGTTTTGGTTTTACCTGCCACTAAACAAAGATGTCAACTTATTTGTTCAGATCGTGTCTCTTGTAGTGCTCTTTCTAAACAGGTGGCTCTGCAGTGGCTATCATCTCAAGCCCTGGTTTTGCTTGTGGCTTCAAATTATTACTGTGAAGCAAAGAATATTTAAACAGCATATTCTGCATCCCCCTGACATATATATATTGATGGGAAGTTTGCTTAAAAGGGAGAAAGGAGGGGAAAAGAAAACATTATCAGAACTTTGTTTGAAAGTCAGAGCACTAAAAAATTGAAAGTTTCAAGGTAACCCTTATTCTTTCTTTGCTTGTTATGTTTTCCGTCCTTACTCATAACTGTAGGACTCCATCCCAACCCCAACCTAAGCAGTAGTGACGGGAAAGGATTATCCACAGGAATTTGACATATTTACATCTCAAGAGTGCCAAAGGAAAATCTTTCTGAGAGGAACAAAGCCAGCCTTATTTGAACTAGCTTCTTCCTCAAGAATTGTGGATGGACACCAGGGTGGGGCGCAGGAGTTAACTAGGTAATATGTATTTCATCTAAACTAGCAAAATGAGAAATTGCTTTTTCAGCTTTTATTCCTCTCTCAGTGAAATTGGAATCACTTGAGAATCAAGATTTGTCTCGGCAATGCTAAGCTGAGCATCTAGATACCATCGTCTTGGAAAAGAGATTCATTATTTGTATATCCATATCAGCCAAAGAAACACCTGCTACATAAGCGCCAATATTTTTTTTTTTTTTTTTAAAAAAGGCAAGCAGACTTCAGGGATCTCTTTGTCTGAGATCTAGCAGTCTACAACTGTGATGCTGCATTAATTCTGAATGGCTCTCGGGTTTAGTATTTGCATTATAAATGCAGGAATTATCAAACACGGCTCTTATAGACAGATTTCTGAGTTCCCTTTCTCAGTGCAGGAGCAAGCATTGACTCCTGAGAAGATACATTATATTGTGAGCTTGCAAGATATTTTATACTAGAGATTCTGGAGAGGCTTCGCTACATGAGCAGGCAAAAAATACACTTTTTGCCTTGCTGTCCAAGGCAGAATTGCTCTTTGAGCCTCCTTGGTCACACCAAAGGGGTTCCTGGGAAGGGGATTTGCTTTGTATGCTTTTTGACCCTCTCATGCCAGGATTTACAAATAAGTGTCAATAAAGTCCTGTATGTAAATATTCTAACTCTGCATCTCTGACATCGGGGAGTATCTGCTCGTGGTTGGCAGAGGCTGATGATGACTAAAGTGCACTAAAAGGGCAGGGGAGCAGCAATATACGAGCACTCAGAGCACCAACAGAGATTAGCATACTGTAGCATATGATAGTGCTAAATATCATACACAGCTGGTATTAAAACCAAACCCAAAACAACCATTGCTTCCCCCTCCCTAAATATCTATGAACTAAGCAGATGATGACACAACGAATGGGCCAGGGACCCGTTATCAGCAAAAAGGCTAAAGCAGGCAAGATAAGTAGCAGTTGCTCTAGAATCAGCCAGCGCTGGAAGAAGGTTTTTTTCAGGGGGTTGATAGCACATGAGGAGAGGATTAAACGTGGCACATGTGAGCGGACGCGGCTGTGGGACCCGGAGGAGGGAGATGGGGGGGAGCTGGCGCCCGGCCTTCGCCAGCAGGAGGCGGCAGGCTGGGCACCTTCACCCCCTGCCCACGGGAGTTCCAGTGCGTCGGGCGGACGGACGAACGGAGGGCGGACCAACAGCCAGGCGCACAGCCTCACCGAGCCGCCGGCTGCCGCCCCGCGCCGCCGCCACCGGGGGGCGCCCGCCCCCGCCCGCCCGGCCCCCTACCGGCCTCGGCCCCGGCCCCGGCCCCGGCCCCGGCCCGGCGCGGCGGCGGCGGCAGCGGCAGCGTTCCCCCGGCCCCTGGCGCTGTCCCTGGCGGGATCCCCTGCCCGCCCCGCCGCAGCGGCAAAACCGGGGGGTCCCTTCGGTGCCGGCAACGCTTTTGTCTTTCTTACGTGCTCAGCCTCTCGTTACGCCATCCTTGCCGTGCCCCTGCCGCCTTTCCGCCTGCGACGCCCCACCCTCCCCACCGTGAACAGACGGCTTCGTTCTTTTTACGGAACAGCCTGTTAGGTAGTTGAAGATTGTTTTATTATTTCTTTCATTCCTCTTTTCCCTTCAATCCTCCCTCATTTTTTTCTTTAAGTCTAAACGGGCCCAATTGTTCAATCTTTCACGGAACTTTTTAACTTCTGATCATCATCACTTTCCTCTTTGAGCCTCCTGAGCTCAGCCACACCTTGAAGTGCCCCAAACCGGACAGACCATCCTCAGCAGCACTGCATAGACTGGAGGGCCCACGTTGCATGTTTTCAGGCTATCGCGGCGGTTGTACATCTCAGTAACCCTCATTTCCTGTCATCGTTGAACTTCTTCGCAGCTTTGCTTACGCTACCAGCTCAGTTACGTCAAATAAGATGCTAAAAAGATTAAATCACTACTCCACATTTTAATAAAACATCTAACATAGACACTTAGGCCACCAGAAACTCTTCTCGCTGTTACACCGCTTGCAGCAGCAATCGAAGCCCTACCAGGAGAAGACCCTGGCGCAGCACAAGATTTATCTCCATCACGTTTGCCAGTGCAGATATTTGGGCAAGTCCTTTCAAGTGTGATCAAGTCCACAGTGCCTCGGCGTTAATAGCTTCTCCATTTAGATGAGAGCTGAACATGAAGACAAATGTTAATGAATCAGCTCGATCAATACCTCATCAATCAGGTGGAATATTTCTGTTGAAATTTATTACCGTAACAGCACGTTATTGATGAACTACTAATAATGTAAAAGAACATTGGCAACATAAATTATGTCTTGCTTGAGACGTTCTTCGCTGCTTTTATTGCAAAGTGTAACACAATGGTAAAGAGCAGCACGCGGACTGGACGTGCTCTGTGAGTATTTAGGAAGGTATTAGGAAGTGTCTGTGTTCGATGAGGCTCTCAAACCACACATAAAAGCTGAACCTCCTGCCCACCAAGGGAACATTATTACTTACCGATAATTATTCTTCTAATTTAGTGAAATAAGTCGTTTCAATAGTTTGACATAGAATTCAAGTTACTAGAGGCATAACTAGTAATTTTTCATTTAATCTTTGAGATCAAATTTGGCCCAGCTCCACTGCTGGCTTTACAGCCTCTTTAAGTTCCTTCATCACGTGGCTACTACCCTTTAAAGCTACTTTGTGCTCATGGCCAGCTTCCAGTCAACAGGTTATGTTGACTTTTAGACAGATGGGCTTGTGTGCTCACCTCTTTTGTTGAATAGATAAGTAGTCTAAAACCAGCAATTACCTACCTCTATGAATTTGGCCTCAGGAATTGCCAGGACATGATGATGCCCATACTCCTGAAATCACCCTTTCCCAAACTTTTGAAAGCTGGTACCATGAAGATGGTATCAGTTTATGGGCCTTGTGATCCAGCATTCAAAGCTATGCAAAAGGAGCAGCCACTTGGGAAAAATTACATAGATCCTTTCTGTACGTTATTTCTGTTCTGCATGCTTTGGACATTGTCAAAGCCTTACCAAGGCACTGCTGGCAGTGTGTGACATTCATTGCATAAATCATGTGTTTCACACCTCACAACTATCATCTTGGACTTCTGAGCCTGGTGATCAACACCGCTGCATTGATCCAGTTCAAATCCTGTTTTCCAGAGTTCATAACCACAACAGGTAAGACTGCCTCCACGTTCCCCTATGAAAGCTGAGAACAAGCATAGGGCTGGTTCTGCCCCCAAGCCCTTTCCTGATACCCCACTGGAAGCATCCTAGGAAACACAAGGTTAAGTAAGCAGCAATCAAAAAAAAAGGTGCAAAGAATACTCCCAATGTTTATTACGTATTAAAAATACTGCAAATAAGCCATACAGTTCATTTCACAGTAACCTAAACAATATCATTCAAGAAATTGAGAAGTCAACAAAGAACAGTGCAGTTCCAACAGTGACAACAGTTACCTTAATGCCATGGGTCCCTCTTTCTTTGCCCGCAGTTCTTTCCTGTTTACGGTGGGAATAACACTAGATATGGTTCAGTATCTTTATTTACCTAGGAGAACTCCTTTTCACCTGCACTGTTCCCACAAGCACACCACTTCTGGGAGGTGCTGTTTCTAGGAATTATTCTTCTAACATAGCCACGGATCTGGCTAGTGCAAGCTGAGGTGGGCATGACGCACATGATCTATTTCCAAGGTATCTGTATGCAGACCCCTTTACCAAATCTTTAGATAAAGTTCAAAAGTAAGCTTGAAAAGGAGGGATATTAGAAATCCTTTCCAAAAAGAAAACAAAAAAACTCAGTGAGAAAGTGTTTTTTAAATTCTCCAATTTTAGAGAATTACAACACTTTTTCCTCACCCTCAGACAGTTTTAGAAAGATACTTTGCTTCCCGTGCCCCAGGCAGGCACTCAGTGACAACAATGGTGACAAGAATCCAGCACCAAGTCCTGAATATGTAACAACAGTTCAGGTCACTGTCAGCTGTGTGAAAACTTGGAAATGTATACACTTTAGAAGCAATTCTGCTGATTTCATGGTGATTTTCCCCCTTGTGTGTTTTGGAGTGTACTATTATCGTTAGCATGCTTGGTATACACGGAACACGAGAGGTGTGATTTTAGTCCTTCTCTTTCCTTATTCAAATTCGCAATCATTTTTACAGAAAATCCTGTACGACAGACAAATTAGGTCTTTCCAGGAAAGACATAGCCTCATCATGTAAACAGCCTAAAAATATAACAAAAATATTACTGTCCCCTCTTGAAACTAATTCCATCCTTCAGATGTCCCTTCTCAGCACTGGTCTTGTGCACCAGCAGCTGAAGATGCTGGGAAAGAAGCCTGTAATCACAACGAATGAATCTCTCCAGCCACGTGGTACAACACCTCTCTTAGGTCTTAGCTCAAAGGAATGCCACTTAGATCAAACTTTCCTTTCGAGGGGTCTCAGTGAACCCCTTATTAGCTCCTTGGTACAGATTAAGGACTCACAGAAATAGACTACAGCTCAGCTGACACCTGGTAAACGGACCACATGGCTGAGTCCCAAACTGCAGAAACGGATGAGTTGCTTCAAACCTGGTCCACACAAGTTTACCAGTCTAAACAGTTTAAGATGGAGGTGTAGTTTTGTTCATTTGTTTCTTAAACCAAAACATGCCAGTAAAGTTCTCAGTGCGTACAGCAGTATGCTTGCCGTACCAGAACAGCTGTAGCCCTTCTGTGTGGGATATCTAGTGCCATAGTGTGAAACACCTTCATGCCATTAAATATGTGCCCATGCTAACGAGGCTGTAATGCCTTAGTTACACCACTACAGTTAACAGCGGTACAACTTCACAGAGAAGATGAGCCCTTAGAAACTCAAACCTCAACTAAACTCATGTTTTCTTAAAACAAAATTAAAAAAACAAAAACAAAACCCAAAAACATTACACAAAAGAGAAATAAAGGAAATAAGCAGAACTGTCTCTATTATTAAAGTATTCTCTTTGGAGGTATCAAATTGCTTTTAAAAAGAGTAAAAAAATGGGCATACAAAAGCTATTCTCCTTAATCGATTATCTGCACAAGGAGCACCACTGCCTAAACTTTTTCATGTATTTTTTCTACTTTCACAAACAACCTTTCCAGATCATTCCTCAGGTCATCTATTGAGCTCTTCACAGACTCCAAGTTGCTCTCATTATTTTCAATTTTCACTGAGTAGGAGACTAAACTATCCACTGCAGTTCTTATCATCTTCAAATCGGAATCAACCTGGCTGACAGAAGATCTCAGTTCATCTACAGAGCCTTCCACAGAAGAAAATTTTTCAAGATAGCCTTGAGAATGTGCTTGACCCGTCTGAAGATTTCCTTGATCCAACAAAGTACTAATTTGCTTCTGAACATCCTGAAGAGCACCGGAGGATGGCAGGTCACTGATGCTTCTCCTCAAGTTTTCCACATCATTGTACAGCGAGGTCTGTGATTCACCAAGATTTTTCAGAACATCTGTGACTGAAGTTATGTCCACATCTGAGATTCCCTGAAGAGCAGTGATGCTTTGTTCTAGGGTACTGAGCTTATTCTTGTATTCTGCCTCCTTAGAAAGGAAAGATTGCAACTTTTCACTGTTTTGAGCAGCTACAGACGTTAGAGACTCCAGGCTGTCTTCCATGTGCCTCAATCGAGACTCCAGTCCTTCACTGTTCTTCCCAAAAGTTTCTAATGCTTTTCTGAAGAGTTCATTTTCTTCCCATTTGTTAAGATCAGCTTTAACTTGCAGTAAATCTTCATCGAGCCTTTTAATGTCACCAGGGAGCTGCATAATAGAATCCTCAGCTCTCAGAACTTTCTCTTGTAAAGCTTTTAATGAAAGGTGTTCAGTGTCTGCAGCCTCTTTGAATTTCTCATGTTCTTGTTTGAGGTTGACTAGCTCTTTCACTTCAGTATACACATCAGACTCCATGGAGTCTATTGTACTCTTCAAGGTCTCTATGTCCTTTTCTTTGGTTTTCATGGACACTCGCATCTCATCAAAAGCATCTTTTAGCACCTTAATTTCATGTTTATACACATCTGCCTCTTCTAGTGAATCAACCTTTGCTTTCATATTGTTGATTTCCTCTTGGCTCCTTTGCTGGACTTCAGTGAATACAGCAATGTTATCATTTATAGACTTGGTTAGCTCTGTTAGTCTCTCTTCCACTGTGTTTTCCAGAGATGTGAAGTCTCGTTCCCTTGCATCCTTCACCATGTGGATGCCGTCAGATAAGTCTTTCAAAATTTCATTTTGCAGCTTCTGAAGCACTTCACTGATCCGATTTATTTCACTCTCCCCTTGTTTAACAGCCTTCTCAGTTACCTCCTGCTTCTGTTGAGCAATTTTCATCATGGATTCAAATTCTCCAAATGTGGCTTGAAGGGAACGCACCTAAAACAGAAATCCACATTGTTAATACTTACAATTTCATCCTTACCTACATCCTTACCCTTTGTGTCTAAGATCTTTATAGCCCTTGTTACCATATGAAATGGTCACCTTGCAATCCTTCATGCTCCCTACCTGAGGCAACCTTATGGCATACAGGTACGGGAAGCACAAAAAGCCCAGCATCTAGAGCCTTACAGCTCTGTAGATACACCCATCTTCTGCTGAGGATCCTTGGCCTCACTGACCGGCCATAGTTGATCCAGGAAATCCATGGCAGTGAAAATCAAACTCAAGTCTCCAGAGTTTGCATCTGGACTCCTGAGCCATCCTTCCCCTATATGATTCCTGGTTCTATGGGCCACAAGTCCGTAAAGGAGGAAACGGAGGGGAAAAAAAGAAAAAACAGGGGGGTTTGTTTACCCTAAAGAACATCTGGCATCAGCTTCTGAATACAGAAGAGCTGGGATTAGACTTTAGCAGGCAATCAGACCCTAGGCCAATTCCTGAACATGAAGGCAGTTTCAAAGTAGACAAAGAAGAGTAACAGGAAAAATTAGAGGAAAAGGGGAGCTAGGAATGGCTGGGGAACGGAAGTAGTAATCATGATATTCTGCTGCTCCTAGACACCAACGGAAACACAGATTTTTCTTGCTAACTACTTTTTAAAATAAAAACATAGAAAGGCTTTAATGTTCTAAATACTTAGTACTTCGTTATTGACATAGACGCATACACCCACACGCGCTTAGTGACCAGGGGCACATGAACATGCACAGGCAGAGAACAAAGCCATAGCAGCTGCCAAGGGGACTGACCTGCATCTGCCTCAGGTTAACACCCACAGAAAGTGTTACCACTGGGTCAGGTATGCTATCAAGCTTCCCAGTTACAAAAACTACTGCTGGTTTTAGTAGCAGCAACAGGGAAAAGGCTGATAGGTGAGCAGCCACCGCATTCATTTACCCTCACGTTTAAAAGTAAGATCCAGGCACGCCAACGGGGAAGCACAAGTTACTTGATTTTGAGGCCAAAGCGAACATCAGTCTCAAGACTGTGAAGAAATCTTTCTGTGCGTGTGTGGGTTGTGTTTTTTTAAACTCTGTAAAGCAATGCAAGAACTCCCACTGGCTGCAACAGGAATCCGTCACGTAGAAAATACCTCAAGGCTTTGGCAGCATGGCAAGTGCTGCGTAATGCATGTTGCCTTGCCTCACACTACTCCCTGTGTCTGAGGGGTATATTAATCAGTCATGCCACATGAGCTGCCATGTTTACTGATTAGATACACAGCTGGAGGGTTGGCTTTATTTTATAATAGAAGGAAGTATAATTTATATGTTCTTAGAAAGAAATATACAGAGCTTCCTTTGTTTTATTCCCCCCTTTCTCACTGAAGGACGCTCCAGCAGCTCCCGGTCAGCCTCTGAAACTAGAAATTAATCTCAAAAGATCTAATGGACTTGCTAATTAGAAATTAAGTTATTCACATGTATTTTCGCAAGACTACATCCCAGGCCAAATCCTCCTTGGTTTTCATGGAAGTCTACACTGTGGAAGGATTGTAGAGTTTGGCCACAAGACTTGCCCTTGCTCCAACAGATCCCTGCAGTTTGAAGAATACCCATAAAGATTACTTCCTTTTTCCCCCTCTTACATGAAAAGGTTTGTAATATTTTCCATAAGGGGCAATGGCTTTAAACTGAAAAAGGGCGGATTTAGATTAGATATAAGTAAGAAATTTTTCACTCAGAGGGTAGTGAGGCACTGAACAGGTTGCCCAGAGAAGCTGTAGATGCCCCATCCCTGGAAGTGTTCAAGGCCAGGTTGGATGAGGCTTTGGGCAACCTGGTGTAGTGGAAGGTTTCCCTGCCCGTGGCAGGGGGGTTGGAACTAGATGATCTTTGAGGTCCTTTCCAATTCTAACCGTTCTATGATTCTATGATTCTATACTTGTATTCACTAGTGCTCACATACAAAACTAGAAATGAGCTGGGGCGGGGGGGCGGAGCATGTAGTACTACCATATGTATTGCAGCAGGACACCAGCCAGTACACTGACTTACCAACCTCACTTTCATTACATCTTAGCTGTCATTCATTCTGATTTTTTCCACAGAGAGAGCTTTTTCTGTATCACTATAAACAGACTTCAGAAATCTAGAACGAGGACACAGGCAAGTTCTCCTTCCCCTCTTACGACAGAATTTATTTTTCTTTGACACATTCTGACCAAATCACCAAATTCATATTTGCAATTAACCATCTTCAAATGTGTCCTAGTTTTGACTGGGACAGAGTTTTTCTTTTTAGCAGCTAGAAGAGCTCTGTGATTTGGTTTCAGTCGGGGATTCACTATAAGAAGAATGTTGATAGCACACTGATGTTTATAGTTGGTGCTGAGACATCAAGGACTTTTCAGCCTGCCGTGTTCTTGCCAGTGTGCAGGAGCTGAACAGGCTAGAAGGGGAGCATGGTGAGACAAGGGGTCCACAACTTCTAACGTATGATTTGAACTTAGACTTAGGATTGAGGGCTAAATTGGCCAATGGAATATTCCATGTCATGCAATGTCATGCCCAGTATACAGATGACGGTTGATTGGAAAGCAGGGCTTTTGCTCTTCTGGGAACTCTCTTGGGAGGGCTCTCTCTTGGACTCTCAGAGTTCTCTCTCTGTCTCCCCCTTTTTGGGCCTCTCGCTCATCCAGGATTGCAGTGTCAGGACTTATCTGTTTCAGAATCATTTACTGGGATAGGACAGGCATTGGTCACCAGGCAGTGAGCAACTATACTGTGCATCACTTGTTCGTATATATTATTATACATACATATATGTATATATTATTATCATTATTACTTTTGATTTTATTTTATTGTTATTATTAAATTGTACTCATCTCAACCCACAAGTTTCTTTCTCTTTGGCCCTTTAATTTTCTTCCCCATTTTCCAAGGGTAGGGGAGAGTGAGCGAGCAGCTGTGTGGTGTTTAGTTGCCAGCTGGCCTAAACCAGGACAAAATGTTAGTCTAAGAAAAAGCATCAGAAATGCCCAGAAGAACTCTTCAGAGGGCCAGGATGTCTCCACTGCTGCAGATTTGACATAGAGTAATCCCACTCCTTTGCAGTAGGAGTACTTTATACATGCATTTGAGCAGTGCTCCTGGTGTAACTCGAAGCTATTCTCCTATACTTCCAGCTGGGATAGCCACTTGAAGATCAGAGAGCTATGATACAATAGAATGGACTGAGGTCTTCAAATCAGACCAGCTTCTAATCTGATCTGTCCTAATCAAGAGCCATCAGGGTCCAAATCAAACCCCTTGCATGAGAAGGGTAAAACTCACAACTTCAAAGTAACAGTTCACATTCACTACACAGTTGGGTTTTGTGTGCACATTCGTATAAGTTTCATAGAATCACAGAATCATTAAGGTTGGAACAGATCTCTAAGATCATCAAGTCCAACCGTCAACCCAATACCATCATGCCCACTAAACCATGTCCTAAAGTACTACATCTATATGTTTTTTGAACAGTTCCAGGCATAGTGATTCCACCACTTCCCTGGGCAACATGTTCCAATGCTTGATCAGTCTTTCAGTAAATAAATTTCTCCTAATATCTAATCTAAACCTTCTCTAGTGCAACTTGAGTCCATTTCCTCTCATCCTATCACTAGCTACCTGGGAGAAGAGCCCAACACTGACCTCACTACATCTTCCTTTCAGGTAGTTGTAGAGAGCGATAAGGTTTCCCCTGAGCCTTCTTTTCTCCAGGCTAAACAAACCCAGTTCCCTCAGCCGCTCCTCATAAGACTTGTGCCCCAGACCCTTCACCAGCTTTGCTGCCCTTCTCTGGACACACTCCAGCACCTCAATGTCCTTCTTGCAGTGAAGGGCCCAAAACTGAACACAGTATTTGAGGTGCAACCTCACCAGTGCCGACTACAGGGGCATGTACAGTTTGCCTGTTTAGTGTTCATGGCTGGTAGCTGGTAAGGCTTGAAACCATAGCCCTTGCAAGGTTTAACATCATAAATAGCACATAAAAATATGTCTATAGCCAATAACTATGTCTTCTCTGACTGGTCATACTATCTTCTATTTAAACACCAAACGACCTTGGCCTCTCTGAGAACTGTGTTATACTGAAGACTAAACTTCCACATCATTTCCTTTCTCCTCCTACTGCTGATGTGTAAAGCAGATGAGTTTATATAATGCTTACTCCTGACAGCAGCTCTCTGCAGTAAAAGACTGAAGGGGAAAGCCAGTTCCACGCAGCAGTCTGCGCTGATGGCACTCTGAAAGTACAATGCAGGACCTTGCACTTCTGTAAACCAATGAAATAAAGCCCGGTCTCCTCTCCCTCGAGTATATTCTTCCGTAAAGACATCACCAAGCCACAGCAAGCAAAGCTTTCAAGGGTTACATCGAAAGTCTGCGTGATTTCTTCCCCCGACTTCTATTCTTGCACTACTGTATGTCTGTCTAACCAGCCACCTGCTACATACAGGCAAATAGTTTAAGTTCTCTTTGAAACAGTTTCTAAACTTCTGGTATATACCTCTCTCTCCTAGACTATGTAACATATACTTAGGATGTTCTGCAACAACACAGAGATGGAAGCAGCAAATTGTACCTGTTCCTATGCTTGGTAGGCCTTATATATTGCACATACACCTGGATTCCATTCATGTATTGTGATCTTATGTCCTGCATGTCCTGCCATTGCAATGTTATCTTTCATACAAAGAGTTTGTAAAAATGCCTTAAAAACTAAGAAAAAACAACTCTTCCTAGTTCAAATCATGGCCCAGTCATCAGTGAGTAAAAACCCCAGGATTCGAAATTAGCTTCAGAAACAACACTGTAGCTCTGCAATTTACAACCCTTTTTCCCCCTCATATGAGTCTTCCTTTTCCTCCTTCTTGTAAAGGAGAGGAAATACCAAGGCTGACCCTACAAACTCCACAAGTGCAGGCTGCTGCGCTTCCGGGAGCACCACAGAACGGCTGGAGAATCTCTGGCAGTGCCAATCCCACCATTCTGTCCCCTTGCTGCCGGCCCAGGGCCAAGCTCGCAGGTAACACGGGGAATCTGTACGGTTCACTGTGCAGAAAGCAGCCAAGCTAAGACAAGAATTTGCTTTTCTTTGATCTGACTCAGTCATAACTTTACATACTGCTTTCCAACTAATTTACCTACTCTCTAGACAGGAGTTTGAATATATGTTGATGATATGCCCCACATACACCATTTTTTAAAGGTTTTAGGCAACCTAAGACAAATCCAGATAGTCAGTGCCACTTGTGAAACTCTACCTTGGAGGCTAGTAAGGCCTGAGTGAAAAAAATCAGGAGGGAAATGAGCATTTCTTTCACTTTGCTTGAGCCATACCATTTGCCAACTACTTCACAGCACTTCTGCTCTCCTGGACTACCATGGACACAAGTCCTGCTCCCTGGGCCCGAGGCAGCGGCAGGAACGTGGAAGGCAGGGTATGGCCGGAATGGCGTTTCTGGCACGGCCCCTGCTGTTCGGTGAAGCTGGCCCAGGTTTTGTTTTCTAGAGCGTGCAGGGACATCGAGGCAGGATTCTGCCACGTCCACCTGCGCTGCCCCACCATCTCCCTTTGGTGCGCACACCTGCCCGCTCGACGTGGCAACGAAGAGCAGCCCGTCTGCCACACTCGGCTTCGCATGATTTGCCAGAGTGGAAGATAGGAAATTACCGCCAGCGGGCTTTCAGAGCTGCAGGTCCCCACCGCTGCCAACGCGTAAGCGTGCTGACTGCATTACATAAAATGGCTTCACGCCCCAGCTCTGGAAGAGCAAGCTGGGCAAAGCGCCGGCTGCGGTCGCCGCTGCGGGCTGTCTCGGGGGCCGCCCGCTCGCCCGCCGCGGGGTCCCGCCCCGTCCCGGCCCCGCTCCGCCTGCCAGGGATTTTTCACTTTACCGAGGCCACGTTTGCAGGCGCTGGAAAACCGCGGCCCAGCCTCGATTTGTCCCTCTAGTGCCATGAAAGCATCTTTAAGGAAGGAGCACGGAGCGGGACAGGCGGGGGAGGAGGGAGGGGAATGGGACACGTTTGCTTTCCCATAAGCCGGGCTACTCGAAAGCTGCGCGGCTACTTATTTAAGAGGTGAACCTCCTCCCGGTCCCCGCTCCTGCAGGGGCAGCTGCTGCTCCCCCGCCCCGCCGCGCAATGCCGAGCGCCCCGACGGTGCCCGCACCCCAGCCCGCCCTCCCGGCGCCGCCACGGCGGAGCGGCCCCCCGAGCCACTCTGTCCGCCCCCCGACAGTGCCCGGCGCCGCGCTACCTTCTGCACCACGGCGTCCAGGGTGGCGGCCAGCTCCTGCCGCTGCCGGCCGGAGGCCTCTCGCTCCCGGGCGCTCCTCCCGACCTCCTCCCGCAGCTGCCGCACGTACCAGCCGGCGGGCAGCGCGGCGCCCAGCACCACCGCGGCGCCCAGCAGCAGCGCCCAGCCGCGGCGGGGGCTAGCGCCGGAGCGGCCCCCCCCGCCCCCCGCGGCGGCCCTGCCGCCCCGGCCGTGAGCCGCCGCCGGTGGCTTCTTCGCCGCCGCCTCCTCGGCGCCGCCGGGCTGCGCGCCCCGATCGTTGGCGGCGGCGGCGGCGGCGGGCGGGCTGCCCCCCTTCGGGCCCCGGTGCTTGGCGGCCGACATGGCGGGACGCCGCCGCCGTCGTGCGCTGAGCGGGAGCAGCGAGAGCGGGCGAGAGAGGGAGGGAGGGATAGAGGGGGAGAGGGCGGGGGCGCCGGCCCCGGCAGCGCCGCACTCCCCGCCCCGCCCCGGCCCCCGCCCCGGGGAGCCGCCACGCACACGGGGACGGCCCCGGTCCCTCCCCGGGGAGCCGGCACGCACACGGGCTCAGCCTTGTCCCGAGGGAGGAAACGGGACGGGGGAGCGGCGGGCACGGCGGCGAGGCACCCCCCACCCAGCCGCCGGGTGACAGACCCTCTCCTGGCCCGGGCCGCCTCGTCCTTGCCTGCCCGCGGGGCTCGGCCCGGGGATCTCGGAGTAGGGTGCGCCGCGCCTTCCCCCCTCGCCGTCCCCGGCCTCCGGGTGTCCCAAGCCCAGCTCCGTCCCGCTGCCCGTTTTTAGTCTTGCAGGTAGTTTTGGTGGTAGAGCGCAGCGGGCTCCCGCCTCGCGCAACTTCTGTTTGCTTGATTATGATTTCGGCCGATGGGATCGCAGCGAGCTCCGAGAGCAAGGAGGGGAGAAAAAGTCGTTTTCTCCGTACGCGACCCACCCCATTCCTAGTGCCTGCAGAGCAGGGGCTTGCTATCAGGCTGGTCCCTCGGGCACACGACAGCTGCCCTCGACTGCCGGGAGTGCGTCTGGCCCGACGCAAAAGTTTCAGGGGCTGCCTTGGCTGAACGTACACTCGGTAGAGGCTGGGAGCTCAGCACCGAAATTCCCGGTGGAGCCTTCGAGCTCCGAGAACGCTCTTTTGCTTCACCACGTCGGCGTGAGCCCACTGCATTCATCTTCCCAACAGAGCATGTCTCAGCCTAGGACAGGGAAGGCTGAGCAAGCCTTCCTTCCCCTGCATCGCTGCCTGCCAGGGTGCGGAGCTCAGACCCGCCATTTGATCTTCATGCTCTCAGTTTTTCTCCTGCTAGTAGGGAGGCAGAGGGAGGTGGGAGCTGATGGATCTGGACGTGCCGGCAAGAGAAGGAGAGTGGGGAAAAGGAGAGCAAGGCAGAGCAAAGGAATAAGGTGTTGGTAGAGGAAACCGTCGGCTATGCGTTGAGTTAGCAGTCATATTGGGGGAAAAAAAATTGCATCTGATCATGTAATAGAGGATGCTTATGCAAGGGAACTGGGTAGGCTTGACACTGCAATTTTAGGGCACTGGTAGAGGACTGAGAGGTGAGTACTCTTCTACATGGTGGAAAGGGGAGGAGAACCTGCTTTACACCTGCATTTGGGTAGAAGGGAGATATAATATGGGAATAATTTCAAAACTTCTTTTGAAAATCCCTCAAATTTTCCAGCATCACAAACAGCTGCTTAAACACTTTTCAGAAACCGCGTAGTTGTATCTTAAATTGTTATCATCTACCTCCTTGATTGGGGAAACTTGAAAAAATAGAACATAAGTCCCCTTCTGCTCTCTGCCTACTGCTGTGGGGCCAGGCTATAGGACAGGTGATTGTCTGGGTTTTGGCTGGGACAGAGTTTTCTTTTCAGTAGCCAGAATAGCTCTGTGTTTTGGATTTAGTATGGGGTTTGTTACGAGAAGGATGTTGATAGCACACTGATGTTTATAGTTGGTACTGAGGCATGAAGGTCCTTTCAGCTTCCCATGTTTTGCGCAATGGGCTGGGGGGGAGCATGGCCGTGACCAAGGGCCTGCAACTTGTAACTTAAAATTTGAATCTAGACTTGGGATTGAGGGCTAAATTGGCCAATGAATATTCCATATCATGCGACATCATGCCCAGTATATAGACGAGGGTTGGCTGGGAAGTTTGATCTCTCTCTCTCTCTCTGACTCTTGGAGCTCTGTCTTTCTCTCACTCTCTGTGGGCCTCTCGCTCTTCTGAGATTGCAGTTTCAGGCCTTATTTGCTTCAGGATTGCTTGCTGGGACGGGACAGGTGTTGGTCACCAAGTGGTGAGCAATTACACTGTGCATCGCTTGTTAGAATATATTACTATAATTTTTATATTATCATATATTATTATGACTTTTTCTTTTAATTATTAAATTGTTCTTATCTCAACCCATGAGTTTCCTTCCCTTTTCCCCTTTAGTTCTCTTCCCCATTTCCCAGGGGTAGGGGAGGGTGAGTGAGCAGCTGCATGGTGTTTAGTTGCTGGTGGGTTAAACCATGACAGCGACAGCACAGAAAAACTTAACTGTTTCAAAAATACACCTTGAGTTCATCAGTATCAAGTACCATGGGATAAAGCCCTGGAGGGAAGAGAGGCCCAAGGAGGCTGCTTAATATTCAAGGATCACCTCCTCTGAGCTCAGGAACGATGCATCCCAACAAAGAGAAGGTCAGGAGAAACACCAGGAGGCCTGCATGGATGAACAAGGAGCTCCTGGAGAAATTCAAACACAAAAGGGAAGCATACAGAGGGTGGAAGCAGGATAGGTAGCCTGGGAGGAATACAGAGAAATTGTCCAAGCAGCCAGGAATCAGGTTAGGAAAGCTAAAGCCCTGAGAGAATTAAATCTGGCCAGGGATGCCAAGGGCAACGTGAAAAGCTTCTACAGGTATGTCAGTGATAAAAGGAAGACTAGGGAAAATATGGGCCCTCTTTGGAAGGAAACGGGAGACCTGGTTACCTGGGATATAAAGCAGGCTGAGGTTCTCAATGACTTCTTTGCCTCAGCCTTCACTGGCAAGAGCTCCAGCTGCACAGCCCGAGTCAGAGAAGGCAAAGTCAGAGACTGGGAGAATGAAGAACCGCCCACTGTAGGAGAAGATCAGGTTTGAGACCATCTAAAGAACCTGAAGGTGGACAAGTCCATGGGACCTGATGAGATGTATCTGCAGGTCCTGAGGGAACTGGCAGATGAAGTTGCTAAGCCACTATCCATCATATTTGAGAAGTTGTGGCAGTCTGCTGAAGTTCCCCCTGACTGGAAAAAGGGAAACATAGCCTCCATTTTTAAAAAGGGAAAAAAGGAGGAGCCGGGAACTACAGGCCAGTCAATCTCACCTCTGTGCCTGGCAAGATCATGGAGCAGATCCTCCTGGAAACTATGTTAAGGCACATGGAAATTAAGGAGGTGATTGGTGGCAGCCAACATGGCTAAACTAAGGGCAAATCCTGCCTGGCAAATTTGGTGGCCTTCTACGATGAGGTTACAGCACTGGTGGATAAGCGAAGAACAACTGATGTCATCTACCTGGACTTGTGCAAAGCATTTGACACTGTCCTGCACAACATCCTTGTCTCTAAATTGGAGAGACATGGATTTGACAGATGGACCACTTGGTGGATAAGGAATTGGCTGGATGGTCGCACTCAAAGAGTTGCGGTCAACGGCTCAATGTCCAAATGGAGACCAGTGACGAGTGGTGTTCCTCAGGGGTCAGTACTGGGGCCAGTGCTGTTTAACATCTTTGTCGGTGACATGGACAGTGGGATTGAGTGCACCCTCAGCAAGTTTGCAGATGACACCAAGCTGTGTGGTGTGGTGGACACACTGGAGGGAAAGGATGCCATCCAGAGGGACCTTGACAGGCTTGAGAAGTGGGCCCATGTGAACCTCATGAAGTTCAACAAGTCCAAGTGCAAAGTCCTGCACATGGATCAGAGCAATCTCAAGCACAAATATAGGCTGGGTGGAGAATGGATTGAGAGCAGCCCTCAGAAGAAGAACTTGGGGGTGTTGGTTGATGAGAAGCTCAACATGAGCTGGCAATGTGTGCTTGCAGCCCAGAGGCCAACCGTATCCTGGGCTGTATCAAAAGAAACGTGGCCAGCAGGTTGAGGGAGGTGATTCTGCCTCTCTACTCTGCTCTCGTGAGACCCCACCTGAGTACTGCATTCAGCTTTGGGGCCTTCAACATAAGAAGGACATGGAGCTGTTGGAGCGAGTCCCAAGGAGGGTCACGAAGGTGATCAAAAGGCTGGAGCACCTCTGCTACAAAGTGCTGTGGTTTAAGCCAGCAGCAACTAAATGCCAGGCAGCTGCTCGCTCACCCTCCCCAACCCCTGGGTGAATGTGGAAGAGAATTAAAGGGGAAAAGGGAAGAAGACTCATGGGTTGAGATAAGAACAATTTATTATTAACAATAATATAAAATTAAAAGTAATAATGATAATATGTGTATATATCTATTAAAAAATACAATAATATATACAAACAAGTGATGCACAATGACCAAAACCTGTCCCATCCCAGCACGTGACGTGATCCTGAAATAGGTAAGTCCCAGCACTGCAGTCCCGAATGAGTGACAGGCCTGAAAATAGAGAGAGAGAGAACTCCCGAGTCCGAGAGAGCCTTCAGAAGATAATTTCTCAAAAGAGAGATCCCAACTTCCCAGTCAACCCTCATCTATATACTGGGCATGAAGTTGCATAATACGGAATATTCCATTGGCCAATTTAGCCCTCAATCGTAAGTCTAAATTTGAGTCATAAGGGGAGTTGCAGGCCCTTTGTCATGGCCATGCTTCCCCCCAGCCTGTTGTGCTCCTGCACACTGGCAAAAACACGGGAGACTGAAAGGTCCTTGATGCCTCAGTACCAACTATAAACATCACTGCGCTATCAACATTCTTCTTGTAACAAATCCCAGACTAAATCCAAAGCACAGAGCTCTTCTAGCTGCTAAAACGAAACACTAACTCTGTCCCAGTCAAAAACAGGACTTGAAGACAGGCTGAGAGAGTTGTGGCTGTTCAGCCTGGGCAAGAGAAGGCTCTGGGGAGACCTTCTAGCAGCCTTCCAGTACTTAAAGGGGGCCTACAAGAAAACTGGAGAGGGACTTTCTACAAGGGTATATAGTGATAGGACAAGTGGCAATGGATTTAAACTGAAAGAGGGGAGATTTACATTAAATCTAAGGAAGAAATTCTTCCCTCTGAGGGAGAGGAAGCACTGGAACAGGTTGCCCAGAGAAGTTAAGCTAATCCTCCAGCAGGGGGATTGGACTAGATGATTCTTTGAGGTCCCTTCCAATCCCTAACATTATGTGATTCTGTGATTCTGTTGTGGATGCCCCATTCCTGGAAGAGTTCAAGGCCAGGCTGGATGAGGCTTTGAGCAACCTGATCTAGTGGAGCGTGTCCCTGCCCACGGCAGGGGGATTGGAACTGGATGATCTTTAAGGTCCTTTCCAACCCTAACCATTCTATGATTCTGTAGGAGTATTGTACCTCTTTTAGCGTCCTTTAGCCCTAATTGGAAGGTTAATGTAGTGACTATTGTCTGATAGACATCTAACTGCTCTGCCAGGTCACGAAAGAATTTTATGATTTTTTGGGTCTAGGCCCTTAATCAATGATGGCTTACAGGGAATGTTTTTTTGCAACCTTTTTGCAAAGTTGTCCATACATGGACAGTGCAAGGCTAAGGTGTGTCACTGCATCTGATTATTTTAACTATGGGTTACAATTCTGGAAGTGAGTCTGTTTTTTTACAAGAAAGGACTGGGGCATATTTTCTTTTAACATCAGTAGGTACATTGTAGGCAACAGCAATACCAGCTTTCTCCTGTACTGGCTGATGGAGTATCTTGCACTTGTATTTCCTTGGCCTTCTTCAGTTTTTGAGTCTCCTGTGCTGATGTCTTGCTCACAGCTCCCTTTGAGATTGGAAGCAAGGCTTATTCTCCTGTCCAGAAATTCTGTCTCATGAGTTGCCTTAAGATTCAAAGCAAGATGCATAGTGGAAGTTGCTACTTCAGAGTTAGCAGAAGAGAGTTGTTCAATCAGGGACAGTCTGCATGTTGCTGGCATTTGGACCCAGAGTTCTGGATCTAGGACAGCGTTGTATTAAAGTGTCCAATGTGACAGAGTTTGTATTGAAGAATCCTAAAAATAAAAACATGCTAAAAAATCTTCTCCACAGCTTCATCCCCATACTTACTCATGTTTCAGAAAGAAATAGAATAGAATAGAATAGAATAGAATAGAATAGAATAGAATAGAATAGAATAGTGCCAGTGAGAAGGAACCTACAAGGATCCTCTAGCCCAACTGCCAGACCAATGAGGCTACTCAGTTTCTAACACCTCCTTCCTCCTATCTGATAGACATGCTGAGTAGCTAGGGTATCATGATGGACTCTTAAGTATTTTTGAAAACTGCCTTTCATTTCATCACAAGATGATCAAGGAACAAAGTAAGCTGATCCCATTTTGCCCCTTTCTTTCACAATTATTAAGACCGAAGAGGATTACATGATAGTCTTCTTTTCCTGCCTCTGTCTCGTGTTCTCTCAGGGGGTTCATGACTGGTATCGTGCAAAGCAATAATGGATTTAGACCTGGGCTAAAAGCAAACAACTGCTAGACAACCAGTAGTAATGGTGGTAGTTTCAAAAGGATTTGTTGTTTGTTTTTTTAAGAACAATACAATGAAAAGTTCTTGGCAGTCGGTTTCTCCCTCAGACATGTTACTACTCTTCTGTATTTTAATACGTATCTTTCTATCTAAAGCTGACTATTTAAAAGTCTGTATTCATGTTTGTATCTGTTAATATTTGCCCATGTTAAAGATCTGTGTGAGATGAAAGAAAATTCAGTTCAAGACACAGAGTCAATGAATGAAAATGCTTTAAAGCTCTACTGGGGCTTCTCGGCAAGGATCTTACACGTGTGGCTTCAGTGTCTCTAAGACATAAAAAAATGTTAGTAGCAACAAGCTCTTTCCAGTTCTGCACCTAGGCTGCTGAACTGCCAGTGCAAATTTGATTTATATCCTTCTCGTGCTTTTATGTTATAGTGAAATGCATTTGCTTGCCAAGAGTCATTCCTTAAGTGGAAGTTCATTACATTAATATGCAAGCTGCAACTCCTTGCAAGATAAAAGCTTGAGGTGCTGATTTATCTGTTTCTCTATTTGATTACAGCAAGAAATCTAATCAAGTTTTGTCCTGGAAGACATTTTTTTCCTTGGTCTTCCCTTTGATTCCCGGTACATTCTTTTCTTTCTTTTTTTTTTTTTTTTAATAAATTTTAGGTTGAATATTCTTCAGAGATATTGAATCTTAAACCTAGGCAGGATCACAGCCCCTGATTTCAGTCCAGCAAAACCAGTTCTGTTCAATACTTCTGCCAAGGTTTAGGATGAACTGGACTGTGTGGTCTGTATGTGGTGTTCTAGTCAGTAACTACTGGAACGGGTGATAGAAGGAGAATTTATAGTTTATTGTCTCAGGCATTTTGTCAGCATAATTCTGTCAAATGCACAGACCTGAAGCCAAAAGTCACTAGCTGGAGAGGATGCTGGAGTGACTGCACGTTGTGGACACCACAGCAGAACTTGGTTGGCTGATTGTCCTGACCCTAACAAGTAGCGGAGAGCTCGCATGGGGTCAGTAGATTGTCTTAAATATATCCCAGAGGTGACTGGAGCTGATACGGGTATGCTTGTGCCGAAATGGATGAGATGCTCTTAAAATACTCTGTTCTCCTCAGTATCGTGGGAGTAGAAATCTTCAGCAGTAAATGAAGCACCTTGGGAAGGCTAGAATAGCAGAGTTTCCACAGTGAACATCTAGCCACAGCCTTAGAGGTCTCACACTTTACGGTAAGGGGGATCTCAAATCTTTTATGGAGGAAGGGCCTAGAAAAGCCAGGATTTGTAGCAGTACCCTAAGACTCAGAATCTTAGCTCTGAAGCTGTCTACTTCAGAGAGTTTACCTGTAAGAACTGAGACATACGAGTGTTACCAGAGACAATAATAAAGAGGATCATCAATGTTAAGCATCAAGGGATGTAATTCTGTGTCAGGTAGTAAGGCAGTATAGGTAACTCATTCCATTTCTCCTTCTCCAGCTTGGCAATGACAAGGAAAATGTTGGCAATGGACTAGCTAAGGCTTTTTCTCACCAAGGAACCAATACAAGCTATTTCTGACCAAGAGTACCACTCTACACGCAGCTTCTCATTGTATTTGACACAGTGGAACTCTTTTTTTCCTCTGTACAGAAAGACAGACCACTAGTGCTGAGGGGAGTGTGTATTAGGAATTTGCTGAGGTGATAAAGTAGCTAGACACTGCAGACTGGTGCGGTTGGGGAGTTTACTGAGGTACCATTTTCTCTCAGAAGTTTCAATATTCTGTTTTGCCTCTGTGTGAATTCGAAGCTGAATGCTTCGATGGGGAGAAGAAGCAATCCTGTTTGCCTCTCACAAGACTGACTTATCCTTGGAACATTGGAAGCTCCACAGAAGAGCAAGCTGAGAAAGCATCCTTACACCTGCTTTGTAGACTTTCTGTCTCATCCTTGAGCCTATTATCAAATCTGGGCCTGATGGTCTCAGTCAACCCAGAGTCTTAACATCCATCTGTTAGAGCTAAAGCCAGTCTGCTCGGCTCAGTTATTAGGATTAAGGCAAAATATCTTGTGACTTCAAGTTATGTTCTCAACTTAGTTGTCATGGGCCCTGGTGTAAACAATAACATGCCTTGCCCTTTCCATCTCCTCCCACTCCCATCAGTTAGCCACATACTGGCACATTTCTGACCTGCGGGGCCAAATGTGGTTGCATGTCTTACCCACTCAGTAGCTGCGTTGCTGTTTGCTAGATAAAGCAGTGCATTAATTGTAGGCTTTATTGACTTTGCCAGTTTTACTGGTAAGAGTAAGGAAAGGTTATGAACGAACTTCCTGCAAATGCTGAGCACAAACTAGTCCTTCATTTCAATTAACAGCGCTTCTGTAGTGAAAGGTCAAGAATTAAGACCAACTTGAGACAGTAGTCAAAATTCCAAATTTGTACCTTATCGTGGTTTAACCCCAGCTGGCAACTAAGCACCACACAGCTGCTCGCTCACTCTCCCCAGCAGGATTGCGGGAGAGAATCGGAAAGGTAAAAGCAAGAAAAGTCATGGGTTGAGATAAAAACAGTTTAAGAACTGAAATAAAATAAAATAAAGTAATAATAAATTGTAATGAAAATAAAAATAACAGAGAAATAAAACCCAAGAAAGACAAGCGACACAAACGAAAACGATTGCTCGCCACCAACTGACCGATGCCCATACAGTCCCTAAGCTGTGCTCCCCTACCAACCTCCCCCATAGTTTTATTGCTGAGCATGACGTCATATGGTATGGAATATCCCTTTGGTCAGTTGGGGTCAGCTGTCCCAGCTGTGTCTCCTCCTAACTTCTTGTGCACCCCCAGCCTTCTCGCTGGTGGAGTGGGGTGAGAAGCAGCAAAGACCTTGACTCTGTATTAGCACTGCTCAGCAACAATGAAAACACTTCTGCATTATCAACACTGTTTTCAGCACAAATTCAAAACATAGTCCCATACCAGCTAATGAAGAAAATTAACTCTATCCCAGCCAAAACCAGCATATACCTGCATGTCCTATATAAGACATAAGGACATTGATCTTCTTAATTGAGCAGAACAGATTTAAAGGCTGTACTATTATTTTCCTGGCTGACATTGCAGAAGACACAGACAACAAGAAATGAGTGACATTTCTCTGTGGAGAAAATCTCTACAGTAGGTAATCTACTTCCAGATCCATATAGTGGTCTATAGCTTCAGCCTCTGGGTCAGGAAGGAATTGAAACCAAAAAGGAGGTTTAGTGCTGAGTACTGCAGTGTCTAACTTATTCTTGGCCTTTGGACTGGAATCTTGAAGCATGTCTTTGGTGCCTCAGCTGTATACACAGATTCACATACCTGTCTAATGGATAGATGGATAGACAGAGAGATAGACAGACAGACAGACAGATAGATCAACAGAGCAAGTTAGATACTTCAGAATGGGCTCCCAAACAGCTGTTGTGCTGTGGGAGAAGGGTACTGCTACAGCTGGGAAAAAAAAGTCGGTTTAAAGCCATCCTTTTCTGGAATTCCATTTCTTACTCTGTGATGTAGGGTGATAGCCCTGAGATACTTTTTACTTTAAAGTTGAGCTTTCATATAAATATTTAGAAGGTAGTTTACTTGGTAAGGCTGGGACATCCCTTTCCCTCCCGGTGCAAGACAGGCCACTGAGCACCCCAGATTTCCACCATAGCCAGTCCATACGGACGGCACACAAAACGGACGCTGCATCACTGGCCCTGGTGTCTGCTGCAAGTACTCTTTGTGCAGTTTTAGATTATATAGCTCGTTACTTAATAAAGGTATCAGCAGCCATCACAGCAAAGACCAGAACTCATGTCCCCCATCTTTCAGATGGCATTTAAGCCATAATAGATGCAAAAGAAAATAATAAATAATGTCCTTGGAAGTGAAAACAGTCCTATACAAAGACAGTCCATCTGTACGCCATCACAGACAGTCTTCTCCAAAGCTCTTTTGAGCTTCTCTCTGATTGTCATTGTTGTGTGACATGCACAAACTGGGGCAAAGTAGTGCAAACACAGTTACTTAAAACATTGTCTTCTTTACGGAAGCTATCGGATTAGGCTGTTGGACTTAATCCCGTTTAACATCTCTGATGGCTGGGCTCAGAGCGGCAGGGCTGACAGGTGCTCGGCGTCGCTGGGAGCAAGCGCTGCTGCTTGAGCAGGGCACTTGGCACTCGTGTAGCCAACTTCCTTCCCTGGTTTGAGCCTTTACTCTATAGTAGAGGTTAATAGGACCTAGAGTGGGCTTTGGTCTGTGCAAATGTGACATCTACCCCATTATAGTTTGTCACACATGCTAAAGATGACGTAATTATTTTCAGGAAAGGTAGCTCCGTGTCTTCATGACGAGCAAGGCTTGATTTAGTTAGCTCCCGAGTCTCTCCTCAGAGATGACTGCCGGTGTTTTACCCTCTGTGCTTCCTGGGAGGTGAGGCAATGGTGGCACTCAGCTCCTGTGACAGTTAGCAATGATGACCCTGACAGGTACTGCTGGCCCAGCGGGTACATGAAGCTGCCAGGTGGATGAAGTCAATACAGCAATAAAGCATTTATAATAATAGTGCTGTACTGCTTCATGCTGCATTCCTCAGCGGGCGCTCAGCAGGTCTTGTAACACCACAGCCACCAGAAAGACGAGTGACTAAACTCGACGTGGTCCTGAGTGGCTCCCCTGAGGCTAACATGGCGGGGGACAAGATGGCGGCGCAGAGGGGACACCTCACCCCCTCCCCGTCAAGACACTACGGAACCCAGGGCTGGAAAGCTTGTGGGAGCGTCCTGAAAGTTTCCCTGGCAGCATAGCGAACAGAGACAGGCAAGTTCGCCCCGAGCTGCGACCTCTTCCCCTAAGGAGAACGGGAGATGCGCCCGCCCCCTCCCCGCCTCTGTGGGGGCGGCACGTTGCCCCCACCTCCGAGGCGGCTCCGGGGCGGGGCTAACGCCGAGGCCACGCCCCGGGCCGGGAAAGGGGCGGGGCCATCCCTGACCGACGCGGCTCTTCCGTAAACACCACCCAGCCCTTCCCCCGGCCTTCCCCCTCCCGGAGCAGGGCCCATTCAGGGCGGGGGAGTCCGCGGAAGCGTCTTTCCCTGTCAGCTCGTATTTCTCCCCGCTTATTGTCGGGCCTGGGCAGAACGAGGGGACACGGATTGTTCTCCGGGGATACACGCGGTTGACCCTAGTCTCTCCGGCTAACTCGCCGTTGGCAGTCAGGAAAAGGTTACGCGCCTCCCCCCCCCCCCCCCCCGTCGCCGGTAGAGATGGACGCGCCCAAGGAAGCCACTAATAGTCCGGGCCGGGTATATAACTCCGGCGGGGGGGGCTGTTTAAAGCCCTGGCGAGCGCCGTGCGGGAGGGCGAGCTGCTGCTGCAGCCGCGGGGCCGCGGTGAGTGACCGGGGCGACCTGCTCCGTCCCGACGGCGGTACCGTACGGCACACGCCTGGGTGTCCGGGCATGTACAGGCGATGAGCCGCGGGGTGAGTCCGGATCGGAGCTGGCCCGGGGGCTGCTGCCCTCCCGTGTGGTGGGGGTGGCTGGGAGGTGGCGGGCTGGCGCTCCGCTCTGTTGCCCCGGTGGAGCGCCCGGTGCAGCAGGTGGGTTTCGCAGCCTCCGCTCCGGGTCTGTGGTACACCCTTTGCCCCATGTTTCCTGGGCTGTCTCTGTCCCTTAATGCCCGCTGGAACGGTCCGTCTCTACGGGCGCAGCCGCGGGCATTATCGCCTACAGCCCCGCTCCAGCAGCGCGGAGCAAGGGCACCCCGGCTTCTTCCCGGGATACGCGAGGCCGGGACGCTTGGAGGCGGGCAGCCGGGCTCGCCTTCCCCAGGGCTGGCAGAGAGAGGGTTCTCCTTTCTCTTCTCCTCCTCCCTTCCTCTCACCCGGGCCTGTCCTTGGAAACGCTGTTTGTTTTGGTCGACGAGTGCCAAACTCCTGCCTGTGGTAACTGCTAAAAACATGGGGCCGGGGGAGGAGACAGGCAGCCAAACAGATGGAGGAAGAGGAGGAGCCGCTGGCGGCAGAGCTGCTCCCCCCCGCGCCCCGCTGAGGGGGCGCGGGAGGGGCGCCCCGGCCTCCCCTCGGAGGCTGTGGCTCCTCGGCACGGCCCCGGGGGGGGCGCGTCGCCTCCGCGTCCGAGGTGAAGGTAATTCCCGTGGCTGTCCCGCGCACAGACCTTGCGGGTCGCGTCCTCACGTCGCTCTTACTTACGTGTTTTTAAGCCTTCAGCGAGAGAAGCTCGTGTGTAAAGGGCAGAGCTGCAGAACTAGAAAGCTAAAGGAGAGAAACGTCGGCTGTAAGATGTCAAAAATGAGGCATGAGGAAATTCCGCAACTCTTAACAAAGGCTCTTTTCTGCCCCTGTGCCGTGAGCGCTGACAATGAAAGGGAAACTCGAGCGCAAATGAGATTCAGTCGGTGCCAGCTTGAAGATAGTAAGGATCCGAGCCCAGTAGAATAAACAAAGTTAAGACGTTTATAGTGGTAAAACTGGACAGAGCACTTCAAAAATGCGTAGGGATGGAGGGACTTACTTGAACAAAGCAGGGCCGTGGAAAAACTTTTCTTGAAGATGGTATCTGAAGGAAAAAAAAACTTCCAAACTGTCTTTTATTTTTCCCTCAAGATACTTAATAATATAACTGCTAAGGAAGCCTTCAGGAATAAAAAGCATGTTTGTGTTCTCTAAAACTAATCTGATCTTGTGAGCTTGATCAGTTCTAAGTGAATGATTGGGGTGGGTAATGTGGTGATGGTGTAAGAGCAAGATGCCTTTAGGCATCTACAGTGTTGTATTCATCTTTCCTAAGAAGAATAATCCCAAACTGTCTAAATAGCAGCAGAAACCATGATAATTGAGTTTTTTCTTGTTAAATTAACTGAAATCTTGTTTTTTGTATATTTAGAAGATATTTTTAGCTTGGTCTCCCATTTAGAGTTTATCCTTAAAAAGCTGCAAAATAGTACTGATTGAAAGAAAGCAAACACTATAATGGAGCCTGCTGTGAAGGTATCCAACCTAATACAAAAGTAAACATCATTTGTTTTTAATGCAGGAAGAGTAAAGCAGGTTGTAACCACAGGCTGATCATTTAATAGAATAGGTAGGATATTAGGCTGTGTATTAAAACAACAGTCTAATATGTAATACTTAATGAACAACTAAAAAAAAAAAAGAGGATGGTATTGTCTGTTTAAGATGGTGAGTTACAAAGAGATCATGGAAGGCCAAAGGGCTTTCAGAAATATTTTTACTTGGAAATTGTAGTCTGAACTAAAAATTACATGTGAACTTGGCCCTTAGTGATTTATGAGAAGCTCTCTTTACAAAAGCATAAGGAAAAGCAGCTCATCCAGTGTATGCTATAACGAGAGTAACTCAGTTGTCTATTGCTGTAACTAATTAGAAATGGCTTTTTTGTTTGTACTTGTCTTTGATATGCTCAATGAATGTACTTTTCTCTAAACTTTCACTGTTGGGCAGCGTATTTAAAAGCTGTAGATGACATATCCAGGTTCTGCTTGTGTATTCATGTATGTTTACTATGATATGCTTGCTGCTTTGTTTATTTTTTCAAACTTAGAATTTAGCAATAATGCTATGAACCTGAAGAATACACTCATTCTTCCTTACTATTCCATTTGAGGTATCCTACTAGGAAATGTATTTACGGTGGCAAAGACTGCAATATTGTTTCAGTGTGTCATCTCCTGCTGAATTGTTGAAGTGTCTTACTTAAATTAAGCCTTCTGAAGCACTCTACTGACAACTCTTGCTGTCTATATGTGTGCATGTATTGTAGGAATGGGTATGCTCTCAGCACATCAAAATATGTCATGGACCTCATTGAAATTCAGGTATTTGTTGCTGAAAGAGCCTTTGCTAGGACTAGTATGTGAAGATTTTGTGTAGAGTTTTTATTTCTGTCTTAAGATAGGAATCTTATCTTGGTGGTCTTGGGAATCAAGATTGGGGTAGGAAATGGCAATGCTGACTTGCCTCCATAGAATTGTTTGGGTTCGAAGGGACTTTTAAAGGTCATCTAGTCCAACCCCTGTGCAGTGAGCAGGGACATCTTCAACTGGATCAGGTTGCTCAGAGCCTTGTCCAACCTGACCTTGAATGTTTCCAGGGATGGGGCATCTACTGTCTCTCTAGGCAACCTGTTCCAGTGTTTCACCACCCTCATTGTAAAAAAAGTTCTTCCTTATATTTAGTCTAAATCTACCCTCTTTTAGTTTAAAACCACTACCTCTTGTCCTGTCACAACAGGCCCTGCTAAAAAGTTTGAACCCATCTTTTCTATAGGCCCTTTTTACGCACTGAAAGGCTGTAGTAAGGTCTCCCCAGAGCCTTTACTTCTCCAGGCTGAACAACCCCAACTCTCTCAGCCTTTATTCACAGGAGAGGTGTTCCATCCCTCTGATGAATTTTCCAGACCTAGTCCAACAGTTCTGTTTTTCCTGTGCTGAGGACTCGAGCTAGGCACAGTACTCCGGGGGGAGGGGAGGGGGTGTCTCATGAGAGCAGAGTAGAGGGAGGGAATCACCTCCCTTAAGCTGCTGGCCTTGCTGCTTTTTATTCAGCCCAGGATACAGTTGGCTTTCTGGCTGCAAGCGTATGTTGCCTGCTCATGTACAGCTTTTCATCCACCAGTACCCCCAAGTCCTTCTCCACAGGGCTGCTCTCAAACCCTTTATCTCTCAGCCTGCTGGTTTAGTTCTTCTGTCAGGAGCACCTTACAAATCTGAATATTTTAATATTTACAAATGTGAATATTTATTAGAGTTATCATACTGACAGTTAAGAGGAAGTTCTTGAAATGGTGTGTAAATTATGTGAGAATTTGGGGATTTTTAATGGTCTTTTAATTTCTTCCATGTTCTTATCACCTAGACTGAAGCAGTAGACTTGAAGTGCTCGTACTAGGCAAGTGATTTACAAGACCTTTTGGGCCAGTACAGTGCTAACAACATTAATCAAATCTTTCAATGGACCACGTGCAACATTAACCTTTTGGAGGTTAGTTATTTATATGTATAAATAATAGGGGTTTATACATGATTAAATCTTGGAAATAGTGTTCTGATGCTGATCCAGAAACAATAGTGGGAGGGTAATGTAAGCTTGGCAGGCTCTGTAGGGTTACTGTATTTGAGTGGTTCCAGATCAAGAACCTGGAGTGCGTTCTACAGGTAGGTTACTCGTCACAACTAGTTTCTAGTCAGCGCTAGCTTTGAGATCTGTAACACTGATCTTAATAGAAGAAATAGTTGTGTAACATTAACTAGTGACTCATTTCTAGTTGTAACTTAAATACAATTTCCAAGTCAAAAATGTCTCAGCCTTTCAGTTTTCTAGGTTCTCTTGCAACTCTGTCTTTAGTCAATACTATTTTAACTATCTGCTTGTTTTCAGTTGCTTGTTAGAAATTATAAAATTGCTGTTCTAATAAAAGTTATGATGTTGAGGATCACAACTAACACTAAGTCTTGAATCCATGACCTCTATATCCTGATTAAGCCTCTCTTACTGGCTTCTCCAGTAAGATAATAAACTCAGCTGTGTTCTTGCTGAAGTGATTATTTCTTTTCACAAAACCCAGCATAAAATATTACATGAGGCATCCAAATGCACCCTCTTTCCTCTTGGGAGAGCAGGAAGAGTAAACATACACTTAACAGATGTTAATCATCTGAATTACCAGGGGAGTACTCATCAGTGTAATACCTCATCAAGTTATAAAGGCCTATTCAGGATGAGCTGGTACCCAAAAAATCAAATGCTCTAAGCTGTAACTAGATGCCAGTGTAAAGAAATCTTAATTCTTACTTTCTTTTGTCTAACTCTTGATCCCATAATACGTTGATTCACATAACCACACAAAAAGATTTTGCTGCCAAAAGTGGCTTTTTTCCAAGTTCAGGAGTTGCAAAGTGCAGTATTCCTTGCCTGCTGAAGCTGATGCAACTTAATTCTAAATGAAGTCATATTACTTAAATTTGCTGACGGAGAGCATTGTTGGCTGTGTCTCTTCATAAAGTTTACTACAAAATGCTTAATGGCTGTAATCGAAGATGAACAGCTACTTTTGGTATCTGGGCCAAATTCCTTTGGTAGTAATTATGGCTGACTTCCAGTTTCTCATTTTAATATGATGTATTTTTCACTTCCTGTCCTACAGCTATTAATCATGTCTATGACACTATGCAGCTGTCCAAATTCTCTGCAGTTGCAGATGATCTGCCTGGGAGGCAGTTTCTTTGTGTAGACAGAAGCACTATGAAGTATGACACTTCTCAGGGTTATTTGTCATGTATGCTGAATGTAATGTTAGAGGCTCAGAGTTACCATTTGACTTAAATCAGAAAAAACATCCACCCTCACCTCTATTGGGGTCTATGCCGTTGTAGATCTGATTCTGAGCAAAGACCCAGCTAAAGCAGCAGGCCAGCCTTTCAGCTACACCCTGTCACATATGTAGTATTCCGAATTATTTGCCTGTTCTCTCACAGGAACTTCTATGTTTGCTTCAGAGTTGTTACACTCAGTGCAGTCTGTGGAAGGAAGCTAATTGCTAAACATCACTTGTTGGTGAAGTCAGGTGGGAGATGGTAACATCATGAGATGCCTTTAGGGATGTTGATAACATCTAAAATTCTGACAACAAGTAACTTCAGGGGTTACTGTGGGTAGTCTTTTATTTTTTAAACATAACATTTACAGACTGTCTCTAACTTAAACATTAAGGTATGAAACAGCAGAAGGTACAAAACTTTCTTGCAGAACAGGTGGAGTTTGTTAATAACTGTATGATTATGTATATCAAGTCAGATTCTTTCTGTAACACCTTTTTAAGAAAGGCAACTGTGTTCTTCATTTACAATGTGATCAGTATCTGACTTAAGAAAAAAACGCACCAAAAAAAAATAGTAATTGCTTGTTTTATGGGAAGTGTATTTGTCTTTCCAGGTCTTTTTTACTGTAGCAGCTAAAGTGAATCAGAATGCCTCTCAATGATGACCAGACCAGCGATTCAGATTCTTCACGCCTCTCTGAAAGCACGGCTTCTTCCGGTGACTCTGAGTATTCAAGACAGAGCTTTAACAGTGATTCTTCAAGCAAACCCAGTTCTCCGGCATGTAAGCCTATTTCAACCTTACCTGCATTCTGCATGGACAGATAAGGCTAACTTACCTTGTTTCTCTTTGCTGTCATGGGCAGAATCTGGGATTTTGAATCCCTGTTTAAGTGTATTAAGAGAAAGACATGGCTTTCTCTCTGCTATGAAGCAGCTCATCTCCTTGTGAGTGGAACACCACCAGCAGCTGTATCAGGGGGCGGGGGGGGGTGTGTGTGTGTGTGTCTCCCTGTGCACTCCTTCACTTCAGAAAGTGTAAGACAAGTGTGCCACTATGGACACCCTCATCTTGAGATAATCTTGATGCTTGTAGCAGTCTCTCACTCAACCAGATACAGCTTTGTGCAAAGAGTGGGTTTCTTGTGCTGGGTCTATAGGCTTAAAAATTAAATCTGTAACTTGCGGTTTTATAATACTACATCAAGTTACATGAAATTAATCTTGAATTCATGGTTTTTATAAATATTAGGCTCAAACAGAAAACACACATTTGCAAAAAGAAAGTATTTTGAGTAATGATAAATAAAATCCTTGGTTAAGATGTGCCTTCATGTTCATGTCTGTAAGCATTCTCAGACCATGCATACTTTTGAGTGTCTGTGCAAGTGCAGCCTTACATTAGAACAGGCTTATTAGTGGCACTGCAATTGGCAGCTGGCTCTTTGTCTTTCTTTATTACCGGCCTTCACCGGCTTAATTTCAAATACTAAATTAAATGACAGAATTTGGGGGTTTAGAAACTTTGGAAATTTACTTTTGCTTTCAAATGCAGAGTTTCTATTACGTTGTTAATACTTTTTTGTAAAAAAAGGAGTGTAACTTATGATGCATCCGCTATGGACCGTAAGTGGGGGTTGAAGTCAGTAACTTAAGAACCTTCTCTACAGGCAATAAAACCACAATATATCCATTATATGCTCAGAGTTATAATAGACATCTGGTACCTGTAATTGCCCGTGCTTATGGTCTGGTGGATTTTAAAGAACAGTCAATAGGAAATCTGTGGAATGCAAGACCCTGTTTTAAAAGGAAAAAAGATGTCTTAGTTAAGATGCAGAAATATGAAATTGCTTTTCAAAATGTTATAAGGCTTGTGTGGTAATACCCACACACACCCCTGATAAGCTGGGAGTTTCCTGAGTTAGTGTTTTAAGAAGATATAAAGACCTCAATCCTGTGTTGTTTCTTCTAGAGTCCAATTAACAAGCAGTAAAATTTCTAAATTTTAATGTTTTCAATTGCGCTTACCAACTATAGATATTTGCATTTATCTTGTTTGTTCCAGCAGCAAGCCCTCCCAAGATTATTACATTTGATGAACTGATGGCAGCTGCAAGAAATTTGACAGACTTGACTCTAGCTCATGAAATTGCTGTAAATGCAAATTTTTGCATAAAACAGGAAGACTTACCACAGAACAGGTAAGAGCCTGAATTTTGCAAAAAGCAGCACTGGGGCTGGGAAGAGAGGAGAAATGAATGGAGCAGCAAATTAAAAAAAAAGCCAACCAAACAAAATCAAAATGAAACAAACAAGAAAATCCAAACCAAAACATCTTGAAAGGCTACGGATTTTTATCCTGCACCTCCAGGAGTCACTGTCAAAGCTATCTTGCTTGGAACAAGTGCTGTGGTCCAGTTGATTTGATATACTTTCTTGGAGCATATTACTGTCTTAAATGTCACGTGGAAGACTAATGCAATATGAATGTCCATAGTGAAGATGAGTATCAGTCTGTTCTGTGCAGTCCCAAGCCCTGTGGAAAAGATGAAATGGTGGCCTCCTGTACAGTTGTATGTAGTAGCCCATTGGTGCCATAGTGGAAAAAATAGAGCTCATCATGAACATAGCTCAAATAATAGTCCCAGAAGAGAAGCAAAAATACTTGCAGATCCAGGAGAAGTGAGAAAGTAACTGCCCTAGTGTAGGTAGCTAAAATGTTGCTTACAGGTATGTCTAACTTAAAAATGACCCTGCTCTTTACTTTGAGGAAACTTATGTAAAGAAACAAATGTCCCTTAACTTACACAAGTCCCTTAACTGACAATTGGTTATATAAAAGAAGAGTTTTTGAGAAAGCTTAGTATATAATATACCAGGTTAGGACAATGAGTACAAATTCAATAAGGAAAAAGGAAAAGTAATCTCTCTTTACCTATGTCTGAGTTGCCAGCACCACT
The DNA here is from genome assembly GCF_009769465.1 of Tauraco erythrolophus. Lineage (NCBI taxonomy): Eukaryota > Metazoa > Chordata > Aves > Musophagiformes > Musophagidae > Tauraco > Tauraco erythrolophus. Next base: position 63,385,331 of record NC_141468.1, on the reverse strand, counting down.
TTATAAAATACAGGTGTTTTGGCAAAGACTTGTCAAGTCTAGACCATGTTTTGGGAGCTCATGATCCACAGACCAAGAAATGTGGTTGCAGGGCACAGTAGCTGGTGAGGTGTGATGTGTTTCCCAACAAGTGATGAGGCTAATCTATACCACTTGGTAATTACCAAGGATGAAAGCTAGTTGGGAGTCTTTCCTGTGTCTAACTGATTTATTCCACAGCTTTGCAGGCACAGTGAAACAAATTGTGCACAAGGCATTTTGGGATCATTTGGAATCAGAACTGAATGAAGATCCTCCAGAGTATGAACATGCTATCAAGCTCTTTGAGGAAATTAAAGAGGTAATGTTCCCCCTTCCCTGTGCCCCAGTATTGTTTTGTCAGCTTAGGTCTGACAGTCTCTTTTATTCACTGAAGGGTCTGCTAACTCAGTCAAGTCAACACCTTCAAGTTTTTCCTTTTAATATGAAACCAGAACTGCTTGTTCAGAGCTATGCAAATAGGTGTCTATTTTTAGTAGATTAGCCATGATTGTGGCCACAAACACACAGTGGCATGTCCACTTGGCTTTCACTGGGTGATGGTTAGTGGCAAGTCAGCTCTTTCCTCAAAGCTTTGTATCTGTACTAGCCTCTTTCTACCAACATGCTGTGAGCTTAGGGCATGAACAGGGGTATAAGCATGAGCAGGCATGAACGTGACTGCACCTGCCCACATAGACTTTATTGTTTATAATCATCGCACAAGGAAGCATACAAACCTTCAATCCTGGCACAATACAAGTCTTTCAGAAGTTTAAGTTAGTAAATGTTTGTTCTACAGGGCAGCCTCCCAGTTTTCAAGAGTCTCCTTGTTGACATCCTTTCAGGTTTACCAGCTTTGAGCATTTTGCAGAACTGTGCTGTGATCCTTTTAAGAGTCTGTTTTTCCTGCTACCTTAGATAACGTTCAGTCTTAACGTATCTTGTTATAGCCATCAGCTAAATACACTTGACATTAATATTAAAATCTTATTTCAGCATGTTTACTAAGTGGTTTGGTTTTTATTGATAAGCTTTTCCTTTTTTTTTCCCCCTACTTTAGATTCTTCTTTCCTTCCTGACTCCTGGAGCAAACAGGATTCAAAATCAAATTTGTGAAGTTCTAGATACAGATCTTATAAGACAGCAGGCAGAACATAATGCTGTTGATATTCATGGGCTAGCTAACTATATCATCAACACTATGGGAAAGTTATGTGCTCCAATAAGAGACAACGATATAAAACAGTTAAAAGCTACTGACAATATCGTAGAATTACTGAGGTTGGTATTTGGGTGGTTTTTTAGAGGAAAAATCTCTTCTCTGAAAGAGTACTGGGCAGTGGAAAAGGGAGGGGAAAGTCATTGTAAATTGTGTCAGTTTATGTAACACCTGTTTTCAAACTATAGGAAAACTTATTTTTATAGAGTAGCATTAAAGGGGAGGAGCTATGACACACTGTGACCAGAATATTATGTGTATCTTACATTTTAATGAAATGGGTAGAGTGCCTAGATCAAACACTACCAGCTCTGAACATCTAAGCTACTGAACAACAAAAAAAGCACTCTTGCAATAGTCTGTGTTTTGGAGACTGCTTTTTTCAGTCTTGTTCACCCTTAAATTTAAGCAGCACACTTGTACTGTTCCTTCTTGAACTGTTTATTGCATGCTTCTTCTAGGAGGCCAATCTTTGGATTTAAAATCTCTTTAGTAAAGATCTTATTACTTGAGCTTGAGTGAAACACTTGCATAAAAGGGCAGAAACGAGTTTACTGCTCCTTAGGTACACTGAAATAGGAAGAGTAAGTGATAGTTGTTGTTCTACTGTTTTATTGCAACTTGGATCATATACAGGGACCAAAGCAACTTGGTCAGAAGGATTGTTTCTCTTGGTGCAATTAGTGACCAGAAAGTTAAAATCTGTTCATTTAAGCTGAAACATACCAATTGATATAGTTCTTGAAAACCCTTCTTTTTCTGTTAGAGTTGTAGCATTTAGTGATGCTGCAGATTTGTCCTGTTCTCTGTAGCTTACACCAAGCCTTATACACAATACTCCTTCAAGTATCCTGGAAGATGGGGAACATCTCTGTTACACTGTAATATCAATGGAGGAGTTTACTTCTCCCAGAGTTGAAATTAAAGTGCAAATGTAGGTGTACCTCACATGTGCTGGTTAAAATCAGTAAGACTATTGTAACTCGAATTTTTAACTCCTCCTTTCAGACAAATATTCCGTGTTTTGGACCTGATGAAAGTGGATATGGCTAATTACACAATTCAAAACCTTAGGCCATACCTTCAGCGTAACTTGGTGGACTATGAAAGAACAAAATTTCAGGAAATTCTTGAAGAAACACCAAGTAGGTATCATGCTTTACTTAAACCTTTTGTTAAAAAGCAGACTATTTAAAGATATGCCATAAAATCTATCAATTTCAGTTAATTTGGAGGAAAACTTCAGTTTCTTGTCTGTATCTAACTAATGCAAAATTTTTTGTCAAGCTACGTATGGACAATTGCTTAACTTGCTATAAAGTACGTTTATGTGTAATCTGGGGTGCTTTCAGAGAAATTTGTATTTGCTAAATGGGTTGTTATCTGAAAAACAAAGAATGGCTCTTACTGTCTGGAGGCAGAAGCCCTATGTACTGAAAGATGAAACTTTATCTTTTGTACACAGCAAATCTCTTGTTAGTCTGAAGTAAACATGTAAAACCAGTTAGTGTGCTTGAAAGTTGGAAGGGTTAATTTTTTAATAAACAAAAGGCAGTCTCTGAGGAAAACTTCTGAGGTGATGCAAAGTCAACTTGATCCACTATTACAGGTTTTGTGTAATATGGCTAAACAGTGTTCAGAAAATATATTTTCCAAGAAGTAAGCTTACTAATATCTGGAGCAGAGGCTTCTTAAATGGGAACCCTGAGCCACTGATACACCCTGCAGTGTTTATATGTGCAGCTTGAGAAAGAACTCTGTAATAAAAAGCATTTCATTTGCTGTTAATATATCTCCCTTCACCTCTACTTTCCAGTCCTATGCCCCAACTATTAAGTGGCCTCCCTGAAAAAGGGAAAAAAATGCTTTGGGAACTTAGATTTTGAGGCTTTTGTACCCAAAAATCTTGCCTGAAGCTTAATAATTTGTTGTTGGGTTTGTACCAGCTGGTTAGAATATTAAGGTCACCAATGGAAGATGGTCGGTGGAAAAAAAAATAAACGAGAGAGAGAATTTACATGTGTGAAGACTCAGCTGTTCATTGTCTTTGTCAGAAGTTCAGTACTCTTGTTTGTGTACAGCTCTTTTCCTCAAGCTAGTGCTTACTTTGATGAAAGCATGTAGTAAATCTGTGCTGATTTGCAATGCATAGGTGCCCTGGACCTCACAACAGAATGGATAAAGGACTCGATAGAAGATGAATTGTCATCTATTTCTGATGAATCGTCATCATCCCCTGGTGCTGATAGTAGTTCTAAACCAATTATTAGTCCTACGCTGGTGCTAAACAATGGCTACTTGAAACTGTTACAATGGGATTATTGCAAAACAATTCCAGAGGTAAGAAGTGTATTTCAGTGTCTTCAGTTTTCTAGCTATAGGAAAACATTGGTCTAGTATGGTAACCCTGTTATCGATGACACGAGGTGAAGTATTCTCTTGCACTTCTTAAATTTCTGAATAGTGAATTTGGAATTCGGAGAGTATATACACCAGTCTAGTTTCTGAAATACAAGATGGCCAAGTCAACAACTTGAAGAGAACAACGTAGAGGTTGTTTTCCCTTTATTCAATCATAGCTCACCAGCTCCACCCTAAGAGCAGTCTTGGCCATGGTCAAAGGCTGGGCCTTGTACTCACAGCACTTGTCTTTCTTGTATCTGTGAGAGAACTGACTATAGCATGCTGTTTTCCTAACAGTAGGAGGAATTGGTGGGATCACTCTTGCTTTAGAACAGAATCGGTAGAAACCTGAAATCATCTAAGGCAGCTGTTCACCCTTTCTCAGTGTATATAAACTATTGCTTCAAGAATTAGTGTTCAGTTTTCCCCCCCCCTCCAACTCCTGATTACTGACCTCTGCAACTTTCCATAAAACCAATTTGAAATTGGCCATCAGTCAGGGTTAAAATTAGCATCTGCAGTGAGCACCTTGGCTATACTTAGGGTGGCGTGGCAGAGAATTTGCTAAATGCATGGAGATACGTTATGGGAGGATGACAGGATCACCGTTCTATGAGCCTTCCTCTCAAAAGAAGAAGAAAAAAGAAAAACCCACCCTCTCCTCTAGAATGAACTGCTGTCCCAGAACCTGCTCTAGAACCAACAACTGAGCTAGACCACAATCTAGAACATGCTCTAGAGCCAACAAGCAGGCGAGAACACGCTCTAGAGCAAACAAGTGAGCTAGACTGCAATCCAAAACAAAACAACTGTCTTGACCCAGCAAGTGAGCTAGAAGTTCAAGACCATCTTCCTGAACATGAAATTGTTCATAACGATCAGGAACCAGGAAGCAAATTGAATCCCAAACTAGGTACATAACAATCAGGAACCAAAACAAACCCCAATCTAGAACCAACAAGCGAGCTAGAACTTGCTCTAGAACCAACAAGCAAGCTAGAACCATGATCCGAGTTAGGACCCTCTCTAGAGCCAAAATTGAGCTCTGGAGTCCCCAACACAAGAAGGACATGGAGCTGCTAGAAGTGAGTCCAGAGAAGGGCCATGAAGATGATCTGAGGGCTGGAGCATCTCTGCTATGAAGACAGGCTGAGAGAGTTGGGATTGTTCAGCCTGGGCTAGAGAAGGCTCCAGGGAGACCTTCTAGCAGCCTTCCACTGCCTAAAGAGGGGCTACAAGAAAGCTGGAGAGGGGCTTTTGACAAGGCCGTGTAGTGATAGAACAAGGGGCAATGGCTTTAAACTGAAAGAGAGGAGATTTAGATGAGAACTAAGGAAGAAATTTTTTACAGTGAGGGTGGTGAGGTACTGGAACAGATTGCCCAGAGGAGTTGTGGATGCCCCATCCCTGGAAGTGTTCAAGGCCAGGTTGGATCAGGCTCTGAGCAACCTGATCTAGTGGAAGGTGTCCCTGCCCATGGCAGGAGGGTTGGAACTAGGTGATCTTTGAGGTTCCTTCCAACCCGAACTATTCTGGATTCTGTGAGATGGGTGCTGTTAGTGCTCTCAGTCAGTGGATGAAAGGGAAACCACCTTATTCTTACCTTCCTTTGAGCAGTTTTGAGTAAGAGCTACACACCGGTATCTCTGGTGGATCTAGTTTGTCATACTGTGAAATCACTACTGAACACAGTGGAGTATTAATGCCCCTGTGCTTCTCAGTGGAGGGATTTGGTTAGGATGAACTCTTTCTAACCCAAAATAAGTCACTCCAGCTACATTTTGCTATGGGAATTACTTGCATTCTTGGTATAATCAACTGGCTTGTTGCCTGTAGCACGTTGTGTATCACTTGCAGAACCTGCTCTGGTGGTTGAACTGGTGATTGTCATGCCCAGTTGTTCATCACTGTCCATCAGATACAGATGATCCATTTTTTCAAAGGACAGAGGAATCCAGAAGACTATGCTGTCTGTAACCTTGATCGCTACAATGTCCTCTGTATCCCCTGAGCGTTCTGCATCATGGGCTGAATTGTTGGTCGCAGACTTCTGTCAGCACTGATGAGGAATAAGGTGCAATGTCCTCAGTTTCCTCTGCACTGAAGGTGTTACTTTTCTTCCCACCACAGGCTTACTTCTGGTACTCATATGTAATGCTACTTGGTGCAGTACTGCATATTCAGGGTATTTCAGCAGCTGTCTCTTCTGACTCTGCAAATTTGTGATTAAAAATAATAGTGCCTCATGACTACATCCAATATCTGTCCTTTTCCCTGCCCCTCTCTCTCTCCATATTCCTAAATCAGTGTTATTTCAATTCTAGACTCTAACAACAGATGAAGTTCGTCTTCAGGAGTTGAGAGAAAAGCTCAATCAATTAAAAATCATAGCTTGTGTTTGTCTCATAACAAACAATATGGTGGGTGCAGCAATTGTAGATGCGCCTGATTTTGCTGACCAACTGAAGAGAATCTCCGTTCCCCTTCTTGAAGGCATGAACAAGAAGTAAGGCCTTGTTTTTCTCTTTTATATTTTTTTAAACAGGAAATACCAGGTGGATCCGAAAATGCTTGAAAACAATTCAAGTGTCATAGCCAGTGCTTGTTAATAACGGAAAGATACCAAATTTTAATAATCTATATCTATATTCCCTTTAGAGTACAAGTCCACTGTATTGGGCAATGTTTTTAAAGTTCTATTTTAATGAAATCTTAATCTTCATGTTACTCTGTAGAATTTGGAGCCCAGTACTAAAGTTCATTCATACACTCCTAATACTGGAGAGACTGTGGCAATATGTTCACTAAATGGTCTTGCCAGTTGCTTCAAACTTGTAGGTAGCTTAAGTTTGGCTGCCTCTTTCTGCTGCTGCTTGCACAACAAGCAAGTCTGATGTGATCTGAAAGCGTCTCATAAAATAGCTTACCACTGTGTTTTTTCTCATGAAATGCTATTCATGTGGCCCAGGAAAACACCTAAGCGTACAGGCAAAATGAACTGGTGTCACTGCTGCACACTTGAAACTTAATTTCATTTTTCCCGTTTGAATCACAATAAGGTCCTTATTTTTATCTTCCACGTGGAGATTTGACCTGTATCCGTAGATGTACATAAATCTACAAAAGCAAAAGATACTTTTCTAAATTCTTTCATTGAGAGAGTAGGTTTAAAGGGAAAAAAGGACACAAGTGAGGTCACCTTACAAACTATGCCACAGAAGCTGCAAAAGTTAATGCTTTTCTATTTCTTTCTTCCAGAACCTTTGACTTGAAGGAGGCTCTGAATGCTATTGGTGTCCAGGTTTGCAGCAAAGTGAACAGGTCTCTAACTGAAAGAGGTCTTCCTACTCTTAATGAAGAAATGCAGAGTAATTTAGTGGGTCAAATTGCTCATATTGTTGAGGAGAATAATCCCGTCAGTTCCTTGATTGGTTAGTAAGATAATACATAATTGTCTTACTGTACGTGTCTGTATAGAAACTTAACTCCCAGCAAGCTTAATCAGCTGTCTATTTTTTTTTAAAGCACTTTCTTAACTGCAGTAAAATACTGGGTCAACTAAGAGTAAGGAAATGTTTACTTTTAGATAGTGGTGTTGGTATGCTGCAGAGCATGGTTAGTCGCAGCTAGAAATAATTTTAAAAGTGTCTGTACAAACAAGCCTAGAGATGCTGGTGTTTTGGAAAAGAACTTAGAAAAATTAGTGCTATTGAGTCTCTCTTCTGTCAGTTCTGGCTTTAAACCTAGTGGGTTTTTTTGAGTCGACTTCATATTGAGTAATGTAAACTTGTTGCAGCAGGTTTAGGCTGTGTCCATCTTGCAGGAGCTGACTTGAAGAAGCTTTCAGTACTGTTTCCCACTGCAGCATGGGCTTGGGAAAGAGTTGTTACCTACGTTGTTGGATTTTATTTTTTTTGCTGTGCTGATGTGCAGGGTGCTTACAAAGCGAGTGTGGCTTCATCCTGGGGCTTCATCTGGGGTTTACTCTCTTTCTGAGCATACTTTATATTCTATTTCAGACAAACGAATCCAGTTCTTCATGAGAAGCTTGCTTGCTCTTCCGAATTTTCAGAAGGGAATGCCTACTGTGCCAGGTGGCCTTTCCGTGATTCAGACGGAGATGGAATTTCTTGGATCTCAGTACGCAAGCATTGTAAACTTTAATAAACAAGTATATGGACCGTTCTATGCAAACATACTTAGAAAACTGCTTTTTCCTGAGGCACCAATGGGGAAAGCAGAAACAGAAACACCTACCAATTAAAAAAATAGGACCTATTTCTGTACTGCTTTTTTTACCTTTCAAGACAGTAATCTGACTTTCCCTAAGAATAGCCCACTCCAGTGACTATTAATGAGGGCGATCTTGTAAGGTATTTGCAGATAGTTTCTGAAATTCACTGGAAATAAATTAATTTCAAGGACATATATATTTTAATAGACTAAATTTGCTTAATGGATTGTGTCACTTGTAATAGCCAGTGAATTATTAGTTTTCAGGGCAAGCATTTATTATGATTTGCAGCGGGAAAGAGCTGGCAAAGTATTTACTGTTTTGCCACCATTAAAACATAATGCTGTTTTTCAACTTAAATACATTTACATAGAGCAACGTGATTATGAAATGACAAAACAGTTGTAGATAAAATGTACTATGCTTACATTGTATTTTTGTAGAGCAAAACCTAATAAAACAATTATGTTTCTGAAAAGACTTTGAAGCAAAAAAAGTACAGCATAACTGCTTTTGTAACCAAAACCATGTTCATACTAGGCCAAGTTCTGGTGCTCCTGCAATTAACTGAAACCTGAACTTAGCCCGTTGTAGTAAGGAACTGCCAGTATTATAAGATGTTTGGAGTATAGCAGTTACAGAAGCAGCATTCCCCACTTAAAGTAGGAATCATTCAGAACTTCTCAACTGTAATTGAGATTAATGATAAACACCTAAGAAACATGATGTTGGGGGGTGTTGTGGGGTGGAGTAAATTTCTGTATATAATGTTTATAAGCATTTTCTTTATCCAATAGAGGTCATACAGATCTTAAATCTAATCTCTAATATGCATATATACTGATCTTTGATCTTAATGGATAGTATTTTTAAGCTAGGTCTTTCTGACCTGTATTCCTAAAAGCACTTGAGAGTGACCTTACAGAGTAAGAGTAAGTAAACTTCCCCTTTTATATTCTGTTGGATGAGGGTTTAATCTTTTCAAAACATTCTTGGGTCTGAGAGCAAGAACCCAAATGATTAGTCATTCTTGCAAATGTGATTAAATTCACTTTCACTGCATCTGTGAGAAATACTGCAATTTTCTTCAAATTCTTTTGGAATAGGCCCCAATACTTAGTTCCCATTTAAGGCATCAGGAATCTTGTATATGGAAGATGAATAGACTTGAAATTGAGAAAGGTGGAGGTAAACTTCTGTAAGTTTACACAGGCTTTATTTGGCATATTTCAGATTACTGGGAATAGATACTGCTGGAATATGTATTATAGACATGTTCTTGTCTATGAAATTGAACCATAATTTACTTGAAAATTATCTTTTAATATATTACCATATAGTAGTCCTTTTAAAATGTCGTATATGTATAAAAACTCTATGTGGTACAAGTTATATAGCTTGTTTTTAATATTTTATATTACAATCTATTTTTTATGAAGGGAGAAAAAATCACCTGTAAAAGCTTAATGTGTCACACAAGTTGCGTATGTACATTACTATGTCTATCATAAAGGTCTAAAAATCTGGGCATTATTAGACTGTGGTTTTTGTAGTCCATTTTTACAGAATTGTGTACTCTTTTTAGTAAAGGAAATGACTTCTAGTCAGTTGTTCCTCAGTGTCCAAGGACTTTGGCCACATGTACACGATAAGAAAAAGTTTCTTCAAAATGCCTTTTTAGAAAAGAAATTTCTCTAGTGCACTTCTGCTCTATCCCTTGTAAAAATATTGCACAAAACAAAGATGAATACTTGTTTTAAAGGGAACTGTTTCCTGAAGCCTGAAAAACCTGAGAGAAAGGAACTCTTAGATTATAGTATGTGTGCCACCAGGTAAAACAGGTTTGCTCAGATGAATATGGAATTTTGATATGCAATTCAAAGTCATTGAGAGAAGAATGCATTTCAAAAGCAATTATGGGGAATTAAGTCTTAGTGATTTGTTACGTCTTTAGAAATACCTAAACTATTTTGAGCTTCAGCCAAAAGAGGATTTTATGAACATTTGAAGATGATTTATAACATGATTATGAACTTTTTATTGTAATACTTATATACATTCTATTGTAAAAATAAATATCAAAATATAGATCTTTAATGTACTGGGGAAACTGTCATACTAGTTTTTACCAGTAAATACTCAAAAAATGAGGATTCATTGGGGTTTTTTTGGTGATTAAGGTGACTTGCAAAGGGCATTTTATAGCATGGCCTATGTTTCAAGTGATTGTTTTAGTGTATCTTAATTTTTATTTAATGTTTTGAACATGGACATTGCATCTGTTTAATGTCATGTGTTGCATGCTGTTTATGCTACCGTGGCTGAAATGCACTTGCCTCTACTCTGAAGTTGTCCTTGTGAAACAAGATGCCATTCTGTAGCAGGTTTCTTTGTTGAAATACAAATATTTGAGGTTTTGTATGCATTAAATTTTGTTTGTGATACCACTGGTGGTGAAAATTCATTTATGCAAACTTTCTTATATGTAATGGATTGCTAGATGCTGAAGATAAACGACTGCACTACTCTTATGTTGTGACTCTTCTTTTTCTGTAACTTCTCAGTTGCAGTGGAGTGTAGTGACTTTAATCCAGCTGCACAAATAACATTTGAAACAGTCACTCTTGAAAGGTTGTATTGGGTTTGTGTGGCAAGGTTTTGGTAGGTGGGGGGCTGCAGGGCTGGCTGCTGGAAGTGATAGAGTTGGTGCCAGCTGGCTCTAAGATGGACCCAGTGTGGGCTGGAGCAGGGATTCCTCTACAGTCCATGGTGAAGACCACAGTGAGGCAGGCTCTTCCCCTGCAGCCTGTGGAGGCTAATGGTGGAGCAGGGATCCACCTGCTGCCCATGAAGGACCCCACACCGAGGCAGGTGCATGTACCCAAAGGAGGCTATGACCCTGTGGGAAGCTCATGCTGGAACAAGCTCCTAGCAAGACCTGTGGAGAGAGAGAAGCCCATGCTGGAGGAGGCTTGCTGGCATGACCTGTGACCTTGTGGGGGACCCATGCTGGAGCAGTCTGTTCCTGAAGGACTGCACCCTGTGGAAGGGACCCACACTGGAGCAGTTCATAAAGAACTGCAGCCCATGGGAAGGACTCTTGGAGAGGTTTGTGGAGAACTGTCTCCTGTGGGAGGGACTCCATGCTGGAGCCGGGGAAGAGTGTGAGGAGTTCTCCCTGTGAGGAAGAAGGAGCGGCAGAGACAATGTGGGATGAACTGACTCACCAATCCCCCTGTGCCGCTGCGGGGAGGAGGTAGGGGAGGAGGTAGAGCTGGGAAGCAGGAAGGTTCTAATAGGTGCTTGGTTTAGAAATGTAAGAAACAACTCTTAATCCTCTAACTCCTACTTTTAATTTATTGTTGCTTTCTATCATGGAAGATAGAAAGTAGATACTAACCATAGCTAACAGACCAGGTTGCAGGGTAATGGGTCACCAGACTGAAAGTAGTTACTCCGTGAGCACGTAGATGCAAGGCCGTGTAGGATGTTGTGGGATTGCCATGTGTTAAACAAACTCTCCTGGTGACTGTCCGCTTTAGGCAGGACACTGAATGGACATGGTCTGAAATGTTGCTACCCTCATGGTTAACCTGGGCCTTCATGCCCAGCATGCGCGGAACCCAGATCAAACTCACTGAACTTTATTCACGCAGAATCTCAGCCAGAGCAGATGTGTGTAATTACTGTAAAACATTAATTATTACATGTGAACCGGCAAAAACTTACACTGCCACAGGAGTTTGCAAAACTCACTGTTTCTTGTTTAAACTGGTGAAGATGAGTAGTCCCCTATTTGACTGGGATTTTGGTGTCTCTCTAGCATCAACACTTGCAAAGAAAAAAGTCACTTTCTAGGTGATCCAGCTACAGCATTCAACACTAAGACGGGAAAAAGACAGTAATAATGCTAAAAGGTTATGCTCCACGTTGCTTTACGTGCTAAAAAATCAGCTCCTACCCTAATTCCTCTGGGGACTCCACCTGCTGCTCCTCGGCCTTCCGCCGCCGGCGGGGCGGGGTGATGGCGGCAGGTGGGTACCAGCTCAAGGATTCGGAGGGCAGCCCGCCAAACGCTGAAAGGCTGAAGTCCCCTACGAGGAGCCACGGCACTGGGGAGCGGTGGTCTGGGCAGCCCAGACCGTCCGTAGCAGGCCCGCAGCCTCCGCCCCGTTTCCGTGTGCGTGCGTCAGCACGCAGCCCTGCCGCCAGCGCTCCGTGGGCCCGGAACCTTCGGTCGCCGCGCCGGTGCTGCGGGAGGACGCGTTTGGCTGCTGCACCGCGCGTCCCTCGCCGCCAGCCTCCGCGGTGGTTCCTCTGCAGGGCCGGCGATGGAGGCGCTGGCCACGGAGCTGGGGGCTCTGACTCCGGAGCAGGCGGCGGCTCCCGTGAATACGGTGGAGGTTAGCGGCGGTCTGGGGACCCACCGACTGGCCGGCCGGCCGCAGAGGAAGGGTGGACACGCGTCGGAGCCTCCCGGAGGGGAGCTGGGGTGGGCTGGGCTGGGGTGGGGTGGAAGGAGACCATGCGCGGAGTTGCCCACCTGCCTGCGCAGGTGGTCGCGGGTGGGTCTGCAGCCCGTGCGCGGCGCCGCAGGGTGAGGGGCGACCTCAGCCCCGCGGTGCCCGCGGGCTGCTCCTCATGGACCTGAGCTCGGTCCGCTGAGGGGCCACCTCCGCCCCCGGCGTTTGCCTGGCCTGCGTCCTGCCAACACGAGCAATCAGAGGTTTCTGCCCTCGGTGCCCTTTAAAGTTTGCAAATTGCTTCGCATGAGGAGAGGGAGGAGATGGAGGTCAGGTTTCAGGACCCTCAGGCTAGACCGGGCTTTCGGTGTAGGAAGAGCACGTCTGAAATGGAGCCCGAGAGCCTCGTGTTGTGTTTGGCCGTGAATTCCTCTATGTGAGGGGCAGCGTTACACCACAACTACAGCATTGCCGTGTACTTCTAAATGCTGAACGTCAAACTGGAATTACGAGGTGCTGATGCTCTGAATATTATGGCATACCCTCTTCTGGAGCTGAGTGGCGCAGCCTCGGTCTGTGTTGTCTGGTCCTCCACACCTTTGTCCTCCTCCTGCATCTCTCATTCCACACGTGGGGTGGGCTCCCCGTGCCAATAGGTGTAGGAAGTGAGGCTGATGTGAGGTGTTTCCTGTGATCACCGAAGAACAGAAATGAGGAAAAGTTTGTAGGAACCTCGACTTACCTTAACACTGTTTAGATAGTTTTGCTAAATCTTTGTAGGAGTTAAGGTACTGATGGGTTTTACAGAGACTCATGTCTGCAAGTGCTGTTCTCAGGGTTGAGATTCTTGCATGTATTTTATAAAGCAGAGCAAGTCTTCCCTTCCTAGGAATATAATTTACAGTGTTAAAAGGACAAAAAAAACCCCTAGTTTTTCCTAAATGAGGACATGGTAATAAGGAATTTTCTAAGAAATATATACTCTCACATAAATTGCTTTTAGAAAAGACAATGTCCTGTTGTGTCCTGAGTAAATATTGCATAGCACGTATGGCTTATTAAGATGATCAGAGTCATCTCCTTGTTTTGTTTTTATTCATCTAGATTGGCTTTGGGCAGTCTTTTTTTTTTTTTTCTAAGTGCCTCTGATTTTAATATTGCTGTTTAAAAATAATAATAATAAAAAACAAACAAAAAAGCTCAAGCATCTTAGATGTTTGGTCACTCTTTGGAAATCTATTTCAAACTGTTTTTTGTTTTCAGGAAAAATGGAGGCTTCTTCCAGCATTTCTAAAGGTTAGTGTTATGCACTTATTTAATGGCATGAATGCTCTGTCTCCTTTCCAACTTTACATTCCCCTCCTCTATCTTTTTATGTTTCCCAGAATACTTGTCCGCACTCTCTGTGTGGATTTTTTGATTTTTTTTTTTTTAAGTTCTGTGCAACTATGAATAAACTCGTTACATAGATTGGTTTCTTGATTAATCTGTAAATTAAGTTGTGGAGGCATCCTTCTAGAGGTTGGCATTTTTCGTGTGGCCATTCTGAATGAACAAGGTATATGGTGTAATGTTTCCAGATTATTTTACAGTTTTACTGATACCCAGAGACCCCATTCGTAGTCCTTATATATGAGACTGTGGTGTTACGTTTGTAGTTGTGTTTGTCATAGGAAGCATATAACCATAGATCTGGATTCTGCAAAGGCCTGAATATATGTATATTTTCCCTCGTGAATGTCAAAGCTTGACTGAACTGAAAGATTACTAGTGTCTTAATTTCAGTGCTACTCATATAATGTTACCAGGCGAAGGCTAGATAAAATGCTATTGGATGTAATAACAGGGCTAACAATTACCTGGAAATGTGGAAGGAGAAAGACAGTAATGAAAACTGTATCATAAAGACAGCAGGTAAAGTCTGTGATGTGTGTAAGTTACCTTTAGGGAATTGCAACCACCTCTGCACTCGTCAGTCTTCAGAAATGCTGCCCACTTCTCTTTTCAGCCTCATTTTGTTAATTCCTTTCCTTCCCATTTTCAATACCTGCACTTCTGTTCTTGTTGCACTCTTGAGTCTTTGATCCTGGCAGGAAAATAAGGTTCAAAAGTCAGTTACGGATTGTGTATGTTGTCACTTTGGTTCAGGACTGTGAAGATGCTTCAGGCCCTAATAAATCCCATTTCTGTGTCTCTCCTAGCAACCACATGAGCTTCCATCATGAGCTGGAGCTAGTGATAATTGTCTGAATTCTTGAGACTGTGAAAAAGGGAGGACTACTGATTGTGAGGTGCAATTTACTGCGTGCTTTATGCCAAGTGTATCCATCCCATGTTACTTCCAGCCAGTGAGCCCTTTACTCCAGGACTGCTGATGGTGGTCTGGTCTTTCTGTTGCATTTTGGTCTGTTTTTGCCAGCAGTGATACAGTTATACAGAGCTGAGGTTGTGCATTACAGTTTCTATAGTGGAGTCTTCTTTCAATAAAGCTGTTGATATCACCTCATAAAAAAATTGGAATAACTACCAGCCTGATTTCTAGACACTAATAAATCCATAATGTTTTCTTGCCTATATCATCTGATGTGCAATGTTTTTGTAAATTAGGGAAAATCTTATCTAAATAATTTTTCTCTGGAGTCATTCCTCTCTTGTCTTAACCCGTGGAGGCTTCACTGAGCAGCTGGATTTGTCATTCCAAGCTTCCCATTTCTTTCTAATAATTTCAGAATGAACTATTGCCTGTCATGCGGACTGTGTAAGCGCATCTGTTTTCTGTGTGAAGTTTTAAATCTTGTAACGTGTTAGTTGTCATGAGAGGCTTCAAAGCTGAAAGCCCTTTGTGAGCATGTAAGCACGTGTCTCGATATCAGCTAGCACTCTTTCCTTTTCAAGGCTGGATTTTGCACTGTAGTTAGGATAGTTACACCTGTTATTTCTGCAAATGCCAATTTACTAACAAAATGAATGCTTCTCTTAGTATTCCTTCAAGCCAAAATATTTCTTTTTTTCTTTAATCCCAGATTGTTTTACGTAGTATAATCCCCCTTCTTTTGATTGCTCTAAACGCCTTAAACTTGAATCCTTGAAATGTACTGTATCAACTCATTACCTGGAGGAACAGGGTACTGTTTGTGCTGTGTGATGTTACCCCGGGCATATTCTCTCCCTTCCTGCCTACTAATCAAATTCAGATTTCTTATGAGTGTCCTGCCCTCCTGTGACTCTTTCCTTGCTGTCTTCACAGCTCACTTGTGCTCCGTCTCCCCTATCTCATTGGGCCCCCCCCTCATTCTTCTTTATGCCAGCTGCTGTTGTGGTGCAGTCAACTTCTTGCTCAATCAGCACAGATGGTTAATCCTACTATAGATGCTTACAGTTATTTAAAAATAATGGCAAACTGATATAATATTTTGACTAGCAATGGCTCTTATTTGTTTATATTAATTTCAAAGTCTATTGGGTGTTTACTTTGTGCAGTTACCAAATTACTTTTCTGACACAAAGAACAATGACAGTTTTGTTGTAAACCTGGAAATGTACAGTGTAGAACCAGACTGATTATGCAGGCCCTTCTCAGAAGTTTGTCAACTGAAAGAATTTAGCACAGATCCAAAAGCACTTATAAATGCTTATATCTTTATTTCTGCCTTGTGCTATTAGTGTTACAGAAGTTAATTTTCTTTGCTGCATGCATGTATTTTCCAGGTGAAAGGACTTGTGAAGCAGCATATAGACTCATTCAACTATTTCATCAATGTAGAGGTATGCTTTCTTGGTGGGAAGAGAGTTGCTCTTAATACTCAGAAAAGACACGTGATTCTATTTTTTTTTTTTTTTTTTTTTCCCTCCAGATAAAGAAAATCATGAAGGCCAATGAAAAAGTTACAAGTGATGCTGACCCAATGTGGTACTTGAAGTAAGCATGAAATGATTTGCATATCAGTAGTAGCATATGTATTATTTCATGGGCTTATTATCAACTATAAAATGTTTATAACCACCTGTGTAGGTATAAATCAAGAGTGTTTTCCGTGACTTATCTCTTATTTGCAGCATTGAAAGATGGGAAGATTTAAAGAATAATCATGTGAAGCAGACTTAAAAGCCAACTGTTAACAATACGTTATGTCACCATTTTTCTGTGATTTAGTAATCTCAGATGACAGACGAGTTTCTTTTTGTCTATTTGCAAAGGTAACTTGGGAGTTATTGCATGTGCAGTTTAAATTTTACCTAACCAGAACACAGCTCAAATACAATCATTGCTCATTATTAATCAATCTGCGTTCATCTTTCAGTATATGTAGAATTCTGCTTCCTTCAGGTCACCTGAAAAATATTTGGCTCGTTGCTCATTTTGGAACTGTTTGTATTACAGGTACCTCAATATCTATGTAGGTACTCCAGATGTGGAAGAAAGCTTCAATGTGACACGACCTGTGTCACCTCACGAGGTATTAATGTTTGCATCTGTCTTGTTTGTTTCTTTGATCTCGGGAATGTCTTGGATAGTAGCTGCATATAACTTTGAGTACGTGCATGCTACATTAGGTGGTACAATGCATGCGAGCATCACTGTAGAAAGAAGCCTCAGAGATTTAAATATTGTGTAATAAGTGTTGTGTTGTTTTTTTTAAATTTTTTTTTCCTGACTTACGAATAGCAGTATTCAGTGTTTCATGGTAGCTATATTTGAGCGGATTACCATGAAAGTAGTGAAAAGTACTTCTTGTGCTTAATCTTGTGGCTCTCCTTACAACAGAGCTGAAGTCCTCACGCTACAGTGTAGTGTTCTTTGATGATTTTATTAACTTCTTTTTAATATTAGCCTTGCTACTCTCTGCACAGTAGGTCACTTCAGTCTGTCTTTCCCTCCCAGTCTTTTTTTTGAATGTATCCCTTGACTTTTTTGCTCATAGTTTTTAAGGCTGAGTCGCAGAGCAAACATGGAAACTGAGCAGAAACAAATGGAAGTTGATAAAATTATAAGAAACAGCAGAAGCACATTAGCCTTATGGGGAATATATTGAGCTTCTTTGCACTGCGGCAAGCGTGTAGGTTAACAAATGGATTGTGTACTTCTGGAATAAAGATGCATGTTGGACAACAAATGCTGCCGTGACTGAAATCAGAGAGTCTTGCTTTTGGCAGGATATAAGGTAGCTTCTGTACATATAAAAAAGCCATAAACTAAGGTAAGGTTTGAACCTTTTAGGGTTGCTTCCAGGTATCTAAAGCCATTCAGTTCCCTTCAGAGGTTGCTCAGGAGCAAAGTATTCCTCTCCTGCTGCTGTACTTTGAGATTTATACCACTGCAACAGAGGTACTGACAGCACTTTTTGGCCTCAGAATGGGAACTGAGCTTGAAACTTGCACGTATTTACTTCCATACAGCCTGTTGGCAACCTAATAAATCAGTTCATATGTCAGATACTTTTTTCTTGCTGTATACACTTGATACTTGAAGTTAGATTTTTATTTTTATTTTTCCATGTAATGTATGGGGCACACTTCAGAGTCTATCATGAAATACGTTCTGTGCTTTGGGGAAATTCTGTAAAAAAAGCCATCTAGTCGCTGCTCCTTGTGCGTAGCCATGTTTCTGTCTCCAGTGACCTGACTCAAATCTCATTTAGTTTGATGGGAAGATTTTATGTAAGGCCCATAGCTCCGCTATCAGCAGTGCAATTAGATGTAATACAGGGCAGCTCATGAATCTCATAAACGTGTAGCTAATGTTAAATCAGTAGATATGAACGTTCACAAAATGCAACGGGACAGATTTTTTTATGTATAAATAAAATTGCATGCAGAAAATTGTTTGTGGCCATCAACTCATCTCCAAGAATCCAGGTATTAAAATGCTTACTTGTCTTGTAACTAAAGTGATTGTACACGCAAAAGAGGGCAAAATAAATGCTTCATAAAGCATATTGATCTGGAATTTAGAATAACCTACTTTTGCATTTCAGTTATATATCTTCATTGATGCTTAATACTAGTGCATAATTTGTCTTTTTTTTTTTACAGTGTGTTTTGCACACGTGAAGGCCACAGTTATTTTCTTAATAAGGATACTGATCAGGTCCACTCAGGGTGCAATAAAAAAAAACAAACAAAAACAAACCAAACCAACAAAACAGAAAGATTGGATGCATACAAGTATGTCATTACATTTCTCTGTTAGGGGCTTATAAAATTCTTTCCTAAAGACACCTAAAATGGATCTGAGTATTTTACCTATTTTCAACCAAGTTTGGGAGTTTTTCTGTCCTTGGTTTCCTTGACTATCAAGTCATGCCTGTCTTTTTACCTCTAGGTGTCTACTGTAGGAGAAGTGTAAGGAAGGTGATACAAAAATACAAGTGCTGGAATATTACACTGTGTAATTCTTATTTTAAAATGTCTTTCTCGTGTGTACAAAGCACACACAAAGAATCCCAAAGCCTTTTTTTCCCCAGGTAATACTAATGAAGCTGTCCAACTCTCCTTCTCATGCAGTCCTTATGGGATTTTCATCAACTATTCATACGCATGAATTTAATTAGAAGATGGAAGTATTCTCAGTTACTTTTAAATACAGTGAAGTTGCTGGGAGCACAACGAGACCTAGTTCCCTACAAGTCACATCTTGAAAACTGCTGGTGCACATCAGTATTTTATTACTAGGGAAGCAGTTTACTTTTTAATGTGGAGAGGAGGAGTATACAGTTTGCAATGATTCTTGAGGCATATTCTTCCATACAGTTGCATCTTCAATGCACAGCAGAATCTTAATTGCCTCTTATTAATGCATAATCAATACACTGAAAGGCTATAGAACCATAAATGTACAAGTCTGAATACTGATAAACCTAAAATCCTGGAGCTCAAAGGTATAGAATGCTCAGTGAAGTCATGAATGACCTGCTGTGAGTTGCTCTGTTGTGTTCAGCAAATGAAATAAACCTTGTCTTGCATGAAGATGCTCAATACCTTAAGGGCTAGCAACAGAGTCATAGAGTGAGACTGAGGAGAGTGAACCAGAAAGAACAGATTAGAAAAGATTGAGCCTTGAGCAATATAATGTCCTAGATATGTGCATCCTGCTTCTCTTGCTAGCTGAGGAATTAGCAAACAAATCCTGGGCATCTTTACAGGAAGTGATACTGTAGTGAGCCTTCTGTAAGTCATCTTTAGAAATGGTACCGTACAGTGAGATTTGCTCGTTCTGGTAATAAGGTAGTGCAGTGTTCCTCTTACTCTCGTGTGTTTCCCTTCTATCAAACTTTGTATGACAGCACAACTCTTCAGCTGTTAAAGAGTCTTCATATGGAAACGTCCCTGAGCTGAGCACTGCTCTCAGAGCCTGTGGCATAGTATGGTCTTTGTGTCAGCTCTGCTGATTAGGCCTGCTTGTAATTAAAACAGTTTGAAGTTATATTCTGCAGTGCTGTCCTCTGAAGATGTCAATCCACTGGCTACTTTTGAAACATCACATTAATTGTGTTAGGGTTTTTTGTTTGTTTGTTTTATTTTAAACAGGAAACTCTGTCAAACATAGTCCAGATACCATGACGAGCTTGGTCAAGCTTCGTTTTGTTTGATTTCTTTGTGAGCTCTTGCAGGAGATAGGACAAACATGGGATGTTTTAAGAAAGACTCTTCAGCTTGTAAGCCAACATCTAACCACATGACTGTTCTTTTAGTGCCGCCTGAGAGACATGACTTATTCTGCCCCGATAACAGTGGACATTGAATACACACGAGGTAGCCAGAGGATCATACGCAATGCATTACCCATTGGCAGGTAAGATGCCATATGTTGAGCTTCTGGTGCTGTATTGGGAAGAGTTTTTACTGCAAAATAAATGTAGGCTAACCTTGCTTCCTTGCTAAAAGAAAAAGTGAGCAGGCAAATCTTGATGAACATCTGTACAGGATGTGATTGTTAGGTTCTATTATAAGATTTTGTTTTGCAAAAGGTTATGGAAATCTCTCTCCTTCCAAAGGATGGATATAAGGATGGATGTTGTCTGTCTGATAAAAAACCAAAGAGGGAAATATATGAGAGACTACTAGAGATGCAAGTTGCATTATTGCAAAATGGAAATAACCATGTTTGCTTTGTAGCCAAATTACTTCAGTGTTTCATACATAATATGTAGAGATACATCTGTGGATGGTAAAACCAGTAAAGCAAGCATTAGTTCTTGCATATGGGTTAAGCTCTCCTTTAAAATTGTTTTGTTTTAGAGCCAAGACTGAACTTTGTGTAGAGATGTTTAGGATTTTTTACTGATTTTGTTTTTCTGAAGGCTGTCAAATGACTCGAGGTTATTAGTATTGTGAAGGACATCTAATTTCTTAAAGAAAAAATTAATGCGTCTTAGGGAGAAAAACAAGCTCTTAACCATACCAAAAAGGCAAAATACCGGGCAATTGTAGCATTTATGGAAAGCAAAATTCCATTTTAAAGGCAATGAAGTTGTTTGTCCTTGGTAGATAAGGTTTCTTAAAGACCAGCCCTACTGACTTTAAAAATCAGTGTCTTACAGAGATTGTTTACTGTGTGACTGTGCATCTTGCCAAAGGGCGAATACTGGCAGGAAAGAGAAGATAGTTACTTCAGGAGCTACACTTCTTGTAGTGAAATTTTAGGCTTTCATATTAAAAAAATATACTTTAACTCTGTCAATAGAGTATGATACACAGCAATGCGTTTACAAAACCAAGCTTCTGTAGCTGTAGTAACAGTTTATTGTACGAAGTCATTCCTTAAAAAAAGAAAATTCTTTACAAGACCATCTGGATTTGAGTCCTTTGAATTATTTCATGGTGTGTGCTACAGGCAAAGAAAAAAGCTTGACTAAACATGCATTTTCACCAAAATACATTATCAATTTCTGTACAAAAGACAGTACTTTAAGTTATAGCTAAAAGAAGCACAACAAAAACTAGTCTAGACATTTGTCTACATCTCCCTTTAAAACCAAAAAAGGTAAAGATGACTTGTAAAGCATCCATAATATACTTGAAAAGACTAAATTACTGCACAGCACTAGTGTGTTGCATCCTACATTAAGGCCTGTTCCTGTAAATTCTTTTCTTTTTCCTATGAAGCAAGATCATGGCAGAAAAAGTAAATATTCTCCATTCAAAAATAAATTTATGTCTTCCATCTGGTTTTAAGGGCATCCAAGCAAAAAGTCTTTTTGCTGTTAGAAACTGTTAATATCCAGTTGTTATTTCCATGGGAAATAATTTTCCTCATCTATCCCTGGTATTATGCTGGTTTCCTTTTGCTGGGTAAGTATATACAGTGCTCTTTTATACTACTCCAAAATACATACAAAAAAACTCCAGGTCAATATGTTTAGGTCTTTAAAAAGGAAAATTTCCTGTGAATGCTTAATAGCATTCCAAATTCTGTATCTATGCACAGAAATTCAATAACTTTATTTTCCCTTTTCTTTTTTAATTCTCTTCTCATTCTTCCTGATAACTTCAGATATTAAAAAAAATTAGATTCTGCCCTCAAAAGGAGAATGACTTACTGTGGTCTCTTACGTTAGCTGCAAAATATTTTATTGTTTGCAAGTGAAATAAAGAATAGATACTTGGTGACATCTGTTTTACTGGAGTTTTCAGTGATGGCATTTATGTACTGCGTTTTGAGTTTCTTTATGCCAGCTGGTTAGTGTTTCTAATATAAATAGGCAATGCATTAGAATTTTTGTGTGTGTGATTCAAGATTATGATTGTCATATGAAGCTTCTTATCTTTAGGAAACACTTTCTCAGTGAAATGACTGCACCAAGTAGGTTATCTGTATAGAGCACTGTGGTGACAAGATAGGTTTTTATCCGCTTCAAAAATATAGAATTTTGAGTTCATCAATTTTTTTTTAAGATACAAGAATATGAAAATGGCCAAGAAACTCAAATAATTTCTAAGATTCAAAGAAAATAAATATAACTTTGTTAGCAAGAGCGGCCTAATCTTACTTTTTGTTGGAGTAATTTTGAATGAAATATCTCTGAGGTTGCAAATAGTTGCATAGTAGAACTCATGGATAAATTTTGCTGAAATGCGTATTGGCAAACACCTGGAACATAGGTCTCACAAAGGCTGTCCACCACCAAGTGAAATTCTGTAAGCTGAATCAAAAGTCCACTTTTTTGTAGAAGAGACGAAAGAGCATGTAGGTCTTTTGGTAAATGTAGTGATGAGTTCTTTTTATCTTCTGCAAAATGCACCTTTGTCTTTGGAAGTAAAATATGCTCTCTTTCAAAAGTTTTAATAAAAAATCTGAGAGTGAAAAGGTACATTATGAAGCTGACTGTAAAGGTACTCTTTTTAATAATAACTGCAAAATCATTGCTAGTTAGTTGCTGAATAAGCCAAATTCCTAGTAAGACTGCAATATAAACACATAAACCCAAATGAACGTGAACATTCCCTGACTTCATCACACTGTGATAGAATAATTCAGGTTGGAGGAGACCTCATGGGGGGCTCTAGGGCAACCTTCTGCTCAAATTGGGGTCAGCTCTGTGATCAGACCGAGTTGCTCAGTGCTTTATCCTGTCAGGTCTTGAAGACCTCCATAGATGGAGACTGGTCACCTTCTCCGTGCAGCTCGTTCCACTGCTTGACTGTCCTCATGGTGAAGAAGTTTTGCCTTATATCCAGTCTGTGCATCTTGAGCTTCCCTTCCCCCCCCCGCTACTCCCTAAACATAAAATTTGTTTTTAAATTCTTGGAATATTTTTCCACCATTTCATGTCACTTCACGAAATGCTAGCTGCAGGCTTCTGTGCTAAGACTCCAGAGAAATCAGAGCTACTACTGGGGAAGCTTCATGCCTAGGTTGTGTATTAGAGGCACTATCTGTCTGCAGCCATAAGGTGTGATTGTGGTGTGGGAAATCAGATCTGAACTAGCCTTTTCTGCTTAAAACTGGTAACAGCAGATCTCCAATGGCATGTTCTTCATTGCAGACTGTACGTTTTTTGGGCCCAGGAGTCTTTGCACTGGTAATCATTGGTGACTATGCTTGCCACGGATGCCTGTAGTAGCTACGTAATAAATAAGAAATCTGCATGTTCTGCCAGTAGATGTCCAGTTTTAGGTCTCTCTTTTCAAACTACATGTTCAATGAAATAAGGTGGGATTAAAGGAAAAACTGTTGTTCATAGCTTGCATGTGTTCTAATTACCTTAAATGTGTTTTCTCCAGTTTGTTCAGCATGGTTTTTATTCTGAATTTGACTATTCGTATTTTTCTAGCTGAATCTAAAGTAAAAGTGTGACTGGTTTTCTTGCAGAATGCCTATAATGCTGCGTAGCTCCAATTGTGTTCTTACTGGGAAAACTCCAGCAGAATTTGCCAAACTTAACGAATGTCCCTTAGATCCAGGTACATTTGCACTTATTTTCTTCTTTCCAATTTGTGCTTTTAGTTTTAAATCTGTTTCATCAAAGAAATACCCCATTGGTATGTTTCCTGCCACTGTGAAGTCCTTGTGGGAACTTCTCAAATGATGCTTGTAACTAAAAGGCTTTTGAAAACAGTAAGAAATGGTTGACAGAGTTTTCAGCCACAAAAACATTACACCAAAACTTTGAAAAAGTTGAGAAATGTCTATAGTATTGTACAGTGATATGTTGTATGGGAACAGAGATGGAGTTCGTTCATGAAAATAAAGCGGATCAGGGAAGAGTGGAGTATAATGATGTCCTCCAGAGCAGGAACTCTCACGTGCTGCCTTTTGTAAAACAAGACTAAAGTGTTACATGATAATATTTGAAACGTAGAGAGGAAATGAAGGGTTAAACTAAGCAACTTCCTTGGTTTTAACCTGCTGCCTTTGAAGCATGTGCTGGACCTGGACGTGCTGTGCTTGCTTGTGATGGCAAGATACGGTGTGATGGCATGCTGTGCTGGAGGAGCATTAACAGATAGCTACAATCTAAGAGAGGAATCTAACATGGCTTATGTGCAGATTCCTTGTTTTGTCTTAGACACAACAAAGGCATTAAAATACATTTTTTAAAGTAATGCAAAAGAAATTTCTCCCTGGAGAGAGCAAGTTGGTAATTATGGAAGAATTATTCTCTTTATTTAGTACTAAGTATCTGAAGTAGCTGGGTATTTTTCATGTCCTTATGATATACCCTTCTGACAGGCAATCTCTTTACCTAATTTGTAGAACTAACAATTCTGTAACATCTTTTAGCAAGTATGGTTACCTTACAGGTTTGGGTTATTTTACAGCTTTGCAGTTTCCGATCTGCCTGTGAGTTCTTGCTGTTTGAGTACTTCCCAAATAAAGTCTTGGATGCTGAATACCATGTGTGAGCCTAGCAAAAGTTCTGTTTAGTTTAGTGGAACATTTTCGTAGTTATCATAGGTTCCAAACAAGAGTTTGTTCTTTACTCTTTTAAGGGAGAATTTACTTTCCTGTTTTGTCCTTTGTGTACTTACTATTTGTTTTCTAATAATTTATATTCCAAGTCATATTGAAGGAGGTGAGTAAGGCGCAAGGGTTCTGACATGCAAAATCTTTATTTTTTTTATTGAATAGGTGGCTATTTCATTGTTAAAGGTGTAGAGAAGGTCATTCTTATTCAAGAGCAGTTATCCAAAAACAGAATAATTGTGGAAGCTGATAGAAAAGGCACAGTTGGCGCTTCTGTTACCAGGTATGGTAAATGCCTGCAATTACGTAAGGGAGATAAACCCAAAGCTTTAAAAGTTCATTGTTGTAGTTGATGTAGCTGGATATTTTTCTTCCAAGTATAGTTTAATGGGAAAAAGCTGTAGACGTTCAATACCCCTCTTTTGCTGCTGTCATTTTGTACACTAAAACATCAAATCCCAGAATCAGTTAGTATAGTATTCCCGCAGAAATCAGTAGGAGTTGCTCATATGCTTCAGGATTCATCCCAGAATATCCCAGACTAGGAAAAGCAAATTCTAATTTTTAACATAACAAAGTACGCTTCCTAATTGATGGTGTTTTGTCTCATTTTGCAGCAAGTAACATGAAGTTACTTCAGTGGAAATTGGATGTAACCTTTTGTCTGACTCTTAAATCAAATTGGTGGAAAGCTTTTAAAGGCAATTGAGACAGAAACAAAAATCAAATATTTTTGTACTGCACAAATTATTGAAAATGGCAAGATAGTCTAAGTTGGTCTTTCCTCTTCAACTTGAGTTTTATTTATATTTTGTTTGCCTTTTGATTTTGTTTTTAAGCTGCATGCTGGTATAATATGGTGCTTGTCACTGTTCAGTGTGAGGGCTGTTTTTTCTTGTCCAGAGGCCTCTCACACGAATCTCTCCTAGCTCCTTTACTGTTCCACAGTAAGCCTAGATGAGGTTAAACATACAACACAAAATACTGTTACCTTATGCCTGTCGTTGCCACAATATTTGTGCACAGTTTGACCTTGCCAGTTACATCCAAGTTGATGATAAAAGCATGTAAAGCTGATTTTGAAAAGTACAGGCTGCTACTTGTTTAAGTTGAATATTGACCTTCCCCATCACAAGTGATAATACCCTATTACCTTGGAGTTATGGGGTGATGTCTGGCTGTTTTAATGTAATTTTTAAAAGAGGAGAAAGTGGGATTAATTCAGCTGAAAGATTGCTCAAGCTTGATCAGTTTTATACAGAAGACTCTAGGAACATCAGTGCAATCTTTCTGTTGGACATATTTACTTTTTTTTAACTTCAGTTCCACTCATGAGAAGAAGAGCAGAACAAATATGGTTGTTAAACAAGGAAGATTTTACCTGAGGCACAACACTCTGTCAGAAGATATTCCCATTGCCATCATATTTAAGGTAATACGACTGTCGGTTTGGAGGGAAAAAAAAAAAAAAGAAAAAGGAAAAAAAAAAAAAGCCGTGCTGCAACTCAAGAATGAAGATCAGCAGTAGCTCTCAGAAGTCAGTACGTACAGAAGGACTCGGCAGGGCTTAGAGAATGCAAGCTTTTTTCCCCTGAGAAGTCGTCTTTATTGTACAGCAGAAAGGAGAAAAAGCACTGTATTTTTCTCCAAGGAGAGCATTGCTGTGCCAAGACAAACGCTGCCACCCCCTTACTGCTTTGTAAGGTCCCTCTGCACTGTGGCCTGTGCTCCTGTTGCTACAGAAAGTCAGAAGCGTTTTGGTTTCTTTTGTTAGGAGCTATGTTGCAAACTTGTGTTAAGGGTCTTAGTTTCTGGTTTTGGTCTCTGCCACCCCCGCCTCCAATTTGTGGACTGCTGAGTAGCTCAACAACCTTTGTTTCGGATCTGGGGACATGACAGAGCCGTGAGCTTGTTATACATGACTTCCACTCATAACCGTAATCAAAACTGATAGCCTTTGGGGAAGTCTTGCATTCTTAGACCTGTTCCTTAATCCTCTAAGAGTACTAGAGCGGCTTGCATTTCTTGGCAGTGTACTTCCTTTCCCTGAGAATGAACTCTGCCTCAGTCAGGATTCTGCAGAGTCCCTGCCTGAGTCAGGAGCACTCACCAGTATCTTCAGTGCAGTGAATGCACGGACAAGGCGTTGTAACTTTGAAGTGATCTCCAGTGGGACTGGCAAAGGGCTGTGAGAGGCATCCACCACTGATTCTGGGCAAGAATTGGGGAGTATTTGCCCTGCCAGCTGAGCTGGTGACAGTGCCTCACGTTTCCTGTAAAACTGCCAGAACTGCTTTCTTTCACCCTCAGCTTCTCTCATCTTAGTTCCCTCAAGGGTGCACACAACTGAAGACGTAATGATGACTACTCCCTAGCTGCCCAACAGGACTGGAAGTGAGCTGGCAGCACATCTGTCTGTGATATTGAATGCATGGACTACAGCAAGGGAAGGTGGTGGGCAGACGTGCATTGTCTGACTGCTGGAGAGGACAGCAGGGCATGGCCAGGCCTTAGCCTACAACCTGGTCTCCGAAGAGCTGGTAGCTCCTTCCTGTCCCGTAGGCTTTGCTGCTGCCTGTGGGTTTGCAGCCTGGTGCAGTGCATGTGCGGAAGGAAACTGGGCAGCAGTCTTGGAGGTACTGTTCGTGAGGAAGGTGGCTTAGGCACAAAAAATGCCTCCAACTAGATCTAGCAACCAACAGAAGTAAATCCTATAGCTCCCTTTTGGTCTTCACTGTAATGGTTTACAGCACTGAAGTTTTGTCAAGGTGATAATCGCTCAAGGAAATTAATTGCCAGGAGAGGGCAGCACTTGCTCACAGCATCCAAACAGTTTCTGCCAGCTGTGCTCATCTGTTGGCGTTAGCAACTATAGACTTTTCTGCAGTACCACAGCTCTTTGGCTGATAGAGAGTTATGAGAATCCGTTTTCTTCTAGGAAGCACTTTGAGTTTGGTACTAGAAAATAGTTTAATAATTGGATTTAGACTTGAGAAACAAATGTCTGCTATCTCTGATTAAGCTAATCTCTTCAAGTAGTTGGAGAAGATCATCTGGTTTTCGTGACCAGTGTTAAGAAATGATTTGTGGGCAGAAATGCACGTGAAAGTGTCAGAATTAAGTTCACCATTTTCTGTTGCGGGAAAGTGTTAATGTGGCTCTTAATCCATTTGCTCCAAGTACCAAACGGCTGGATTCCAGCTTCACTTGCAGACTTTTATTACATTTTGTCACCCCCTGCTGGTATAGATAAATATCTGCTCACAGAAGAGTAACTGCTCTGAGTTATTAAGTCTGAGGAGGTTGTGGTTGGTTTTTTTTAAGCAGCATTGTACTGACTATTTGATCATCTTCTGACAATCCTTGCTCTAATTATCCCCCTGCTTATATATATCTTTTATATTCTATATAATGTTGCTTAATTTTTCATTTATTTATTAAATAAGGGGTTACAGTTGTGAGAAGCTCTCAGCAGTAGTACTTTTCAAAGATTTATATTAATTTAATCCATTAGCGAATTGCTGCACCCATTTTAACTATTATGACTGTTACATTCTTTACTGGCACTTAACTGTACTCATGAGTGGTCATTTTCCTTATTTTTCCTTTAATGACATGTGAACTTGAGGCATCTTCTGTCCGCTTTTGATGAGTTTCCAGATGGAAACTAAAAATCCCAGACAGTCTTTTCAGTGGATTCTTAGAAAGGCACCAGCCTCTGATCTTTATTTCTTGGGCATTGCTGTAACACAGATATTACTTTGTTATATTTAACTGCTAGAAGTGATGTTACAGACACTATAGCCCTGAAACTGGAAAATCCCTAGGTTAAGGATCCTCATGTAGTCTCAGGTCTCTCACGTGGTGGTATTATACACAGGATATTTGTTGGAAAAGCAAGGAGAATAATGCCTTTCTTCTGAGACCCAAGCCTTGGGCATGGAGATGGCTCTTCCTCATTACTAGTAAGTGTTCTGCTTCTTGTAACATAGAGATAAACATCTGCAAGGGGTACAGTTAAGCAGAGATCTAAAGTCTGAAGTTTTGGGTGCCTTTGCATCCTTAACTTTGCTTAACTGCTTGTTTAATTTCTAATTAAAAAATAAACCGAGAAGACTGACAAAAATCTATTGCTCTGCATTTCCTCCCAGACCAACATTTAGGTTGCAACCAGGTTCCACAGACCTTTGTGTTTTGACTAAGAAAATGACTGGTAATTAGTAGAGGGCTGCTGTCCAGTGCATGGGCCAGCTAGAGGGGACCGTTTTGTCAGGGACTATCTGAGAGTCAGTAGGAGAAAGTTGGGCAATTTTGGACTGTCTTTCTAATCCCAAAGTGTTAAATGGCCCAGTGTTCCTGTAGATGGCTTAAGATGTAGGTCAGGTACGGAAAATCATTGTAGCTTTATAGAAAAGGAAGCAAGTATTGGAGATTTGTGATCTCATTTGGGTTTAAAGCTACTGCAACTGTAAAGTGGAGGTATACTAATATCCCTTAGACATCTTCATCTAAAGCAAGGGCTGTGAAATAGAGAGCATTACAGATACCACCCACCTTCAGGCCTGGGGCCTAAAATTCATGAAGAGCTCCCTTTAACTAGAATTTAAGAACACTTCCATGTTTCAGGCATGAGTCACGGACACGTTAGCTACATGCTGGGGCAAGACCCGAGCAATATCTGAGTATTATCCACCCTTTTTTTCTTTTCTTTCATGAAGAGGAAGGATACGCAGGTGCATGTTTTGTGGAGAGGGGTGGGAATAGTAGTGTGGATGTAAAGGTCCCTTGATCTGGGTAGGTAGGGGGACTCGACTGTGTAGTATCACCCTAAAGGGGGCATCTGCCTTGCAGTTCATCTTTATCCATAGTCTTTTCTAAACTGCAAGCACGAATGACGTGTTCCACTGCTTTGCTTTTCTGCCATCGAGACCTGTAAGGATCTTTGCGATTGGTATGTTCAGAGATTTAACAGCTAGTTGTGCTGAACACATGTAAGTTGTGGTTTTGTAAAGTTTAATGTATTGACCACAGCTAACTGGAATTTGGTAGGCTACAAAAGGCACGTTTCTGGCACTATTCTAGGATAGACTTGAAGCATCTGCTCTTCAGATGCGGGGGAGTTAGTGCTTTGTTGCTGTGCTAGCTTAAACACTTTTTCCCTAACCTTTCTTCCTGAAAGTGACAGAGGTGTTTGTGCAGCCCTTTTATACGTGCATGCAATTTTTTGATTGAAATAGTGCTGTAAATTGGACAGTTGTGTTCCCAAAGTATGTATTTGTTGAGGTTTTTAAAGGGCTGTTAACTGCCTTGTAATGGGAAACAGATACAACTAATTTGCTTCCTGCTTACTGTGTAACACTGCTTCATTAGTTAATATACACATGCAACCAGAATGATATTTAGGATGTCCTGAGTTGATTTGCAACCCCAAGAGACCTTTGTTTTAGCTGTGTGTCAGTTGTGCACCGATGACAGCGCTGTGTGACAGTGCACAGTGGGGTTTTTGAGTATGTCAAGCTATGAGCTATGCACGCTTTATCTGGGGGAGCTTGGACAGTTTTAGGTAGCAATCAGCATTAGAGGAGGTGTGGAGTATTTGTGTAGTACTTAAGGGTGCTTCTGTCATGAAAAACATCAGGGTTACAGGTGAGGTGAGGCTGCTGCTTTTGCAGGAAGCTCCCTACATGGCAGGGAGTTAGAGCTCTTTTAAGGTAGGGGCTATTTTTCTTTTGGATGCGTCATCTTGATTTGGTGGACTTGAGTGAGTCCTGGGGGCTGAAGTAAATGAAGGTTGCATGCAGCACCAAAACTGACTGGGGAAGGAAGAGAATTAGAAGTAACCTAAGGCAACTTGAAAGTTGAATTTTACAACCTGAATCATTAGGTGAAGCATCTTTAGTTTATGTGGGAGCTATAAGGAGCTGCTCTAGGACCTGCAGAAAAATATTTGAACAGCAGGTCAAGTTTCATTTTTACAAACTTGTGTTAGTCTTGGAGCTGTTAAGATGCAACTCTAGAGGAACAGCTGAATGGTGGTCTCACTGGATCTGCAGAATTACAGGTTCCCATGGCTGCAGTTTCATAGCTCGTATCTTTTGAATTATGAAAGCTTCAGACCAATTCTGTCTGTGATGTCAACCTTGAACTTCCCTGACATCTTTTTAATCCAGTCATCTGCCTGTCTCCGTTCTGTAATTTAGCCTGATGGACTGCAGAACCACATTCTGGGAAAGTGCCATGGAAACGCCTAGACATCACCAGTAAGACGCAAGCTGTGGCAGGAATAGCTGGGCTTGCACTCTCTCATGTACACTCTCTCATATATACGTGTGTGTGTGCGCACACACACATGCTCGTGCACACACACATGTTTTGGGCAGCAGGAACCTCCCCAGTTCTAGGAAGCTGTTGACCCAGCTGGACTGCTTTCTCCCACTTGAACTCAAGATGGTCTGGATATTCTGAATGTTTTCTTTGACTGGTCTGTCTTATGTCCATACTAGCTTTCCAACCATGCTCTTCAACAGCCTGCTACTGTCTCCCTCCTCATCCTTTCACTGCTACTGTTCAGTTATCCCTTTGCAATGTCTCCTTCCCCTCCACAATCCTGTAAAATTATCCCTTTGTAACATTGCCTTCCAATCAAAAATAAACAAGACATCTTGTCTCCTGCTTTGCTTTTATGTTAATTCCCTTTCCCTCAGCTTTGTCCTGGCGTCATGAGCACTGTAAGTGTAAGACCCGTTCCTACTTTTCATGTCCTCAGTGTTTCTGTAATGCAAGCAACAACCCAGGAACGTTTTGTTTCTATCCTAGTGATGCTATAGGCTAATTCTGGAGTACTTTTTTGGGTTTGGTTTTGTTTTTTTTTAGAAGTGCGACGCCAGGGCCTAATTTACTAAAAAAGAAAATGTTAAGATTACAAATCTACCTGGTACCAGCATGAGCCTGTTGCTTGCCCTGTTAGTGTTTCATGTAGATGGATTTGTGCGTGCAGCTCTGCCTTTGATTGTTGAGAGCACAGAGGTGAATAAAAGGGTTTACTTATAGCCTATTGTATCAGCACATCTTTTTCAGTCATTTGCCTAAGTTTTTAGTCATTACTCTTAAATTAATTTCCCCTAATTTGCACTTATCTAACAATACAACATACATTGTTTGGTGGCAGATCCCAGCCTTTCCCACAAACAAATTCAGAATTCTCAAGTGAGTTTGCTGCTTCAGACTTCAATTAGAAAATGTACACAGGCGTAAAGACATGTCCTGTTCTCATCTTTTTGCTGTCAGACTTTTGATCAAAGAATTAATCAAGTTAGAAGAAATTATCAACTCTCTTGAATCTACTGTGGCTTTTTTTTTTTTTAACGGACAAAAGAGCATAGTAAAACTACAGGTTGACTTTTTTCCCCACCAGTTGTGTTGTTCACTTTTCACAAGACTTTTACGATCTGGTTGCAATCCTAAAATTAACCTGGTGGACAGAAATAGGGTGATCTTATCAGCTTGCATTTGATGTGCTTTAGATAAATATATTCCTGGTATATGTGCCTAGAACGGCACAAAGATTACTTGAATAAAACTTTCTTCTGTAGTCTGAGTGCAATAATTGTTTGAGTGCAGTCGTAGTTCCTAAATTGGTTTGCTGGTCAACTGTGAAGTCCTAGGCGCATGGAAAATGACTGTTGTGAAGCTTTCATGCTTTTGTAGACTTTCTTATGAGTCCAGCTTTCAGGTAATGAGGGATTTTGTTAACTTCTTTGCTGAGGTTTTTTGGCTACTGTGTGACCTTATTTAAAAGGGTGAGGATGTGTAGTAATACATTTGCACTGCTTTTAATTTCAAATAAACCACAATGTGAAGAGACAGAGTTTTAAGTTAAAGTGACTTCAACCAACCATTTCTTTCTTGAAAAATACAGAAGAAATGAAAGAAAAAAGGAGAAAAAAAAAAAAGCTGGATACTTCACAATTAGAGCAACAGTTTTGCAAGAGGATAGCTTAGCTAGGTGTTAAGCAAAGTGACACCTAATGAAGGCAATAAGAAGGGAAGGTATTTGTGCATTTTTGAGGAAAATGTAACTTTTTGGGATGCTGCCAATTTTTAATAAGAACCAGAATACTAGGGTCTTCATAGGCCATTATTTACAACGGTCTTTGTGGCAGGCAGTTTGAAGAATAGTATGAATGCGAACGTAACTTCCTCACAGAGTTCTGAGAAACATATTATAACTCAGCCAGAAGAGGTTTAGTGAGATTATTCTGTTTCTTGATATGGCAGAGCTCCAGGCAAATGTGTGAAGGGGAGAGCTTTAGCACCATCTGGAATCCACAAAGGCCTTCGCTGCTGGCTGCCACCTTGAAACACTTAGGGAGATTTTTCTAAACCTGTTAAGCGCTTTCCTAGTTTATTAAGCTTTTTCCGAAGTATAAAGTCTAACAAGGTGTCCCAAGGATCAGTGGAATAATGGAATGGCTTTTCAAGTGGAATTGTGTAGTGAAGTCATCTTCTAAATGCAGAGAGCTGCAAAAGAGGTAAATTGTAAACGTTTTTCAAATGGGACGTGCTACATCACAGTCACCTGAGTTTGCAGAATTGCTTGTGATGAGAGGCTGTGTGTAATCTTTTAAGAAATTTCACCTTCCTGTGTTTGTTGTAGATTCTGAATTGGTTTTGTTGTTACGCATGTAGAATTGTTATTACCTAGTATTTATTTTTTCTTAAGAAAAAGCATAGATTTTAACTCCTGTCAGCGAAGAAAAAGACGCTCTCCAAAGAGTGTGTGTGTTCTGCTTATCAAGATTTCCATTTAGCGTTCTTCCATAGCTAGAATATGTGCTGCCAGTGCCAGATGGCACAGTTTCTTAGAGAAGAACTAGCTCTTGCTTAGTAGTAATGCAGACAAACAATACCAAATTAGCATAAGCAAATGTCAGTGAGTTAACATAAAGCCTGTGCTATTTCTGTCCTTTCTTCTTTTCCTAGGCCATGGGTGTTGAGAGTGACCAAGAGATTGTACAAATGATTGGCACAGAGGAACATGTGATGGCTGCATTTGCTCCTAGTCTGGAAGAATGCCAAAAAGCTCAGATTTTTACACAGATGCAGGTGTGTCTTTTCACATGGCCAGAGGCTATAAGAATCTAAAGACGGTGGGTATTGACCACTTTGCTGTGTCAGCAATCGACATACACTTTGTGTTTTGAGGTTTGTTTTTTGGGGGGTTATTTCAAGCTGAGGTTTTTTAAGGGGACAGGACTTGTCAAAAATGAGGCTTTGCTCTCATGGCCTAACTGGAAAAAAAACAAGTCAAGAAATGCTTTCTTTTCAGAAGCCCAGGGTTATGTTTTAATGTATGTGACAAGTAGGGATGTTCGTAAGATTAGAGGGTTTTGTTGAGGATGATGCCCATTTTTTTAAAAAACGAATTGCATGCCCCATTTTGCGGAAGCCCCATTGTTGTGGACATGACCATTTCATCATGAGTAGGTGTTCTCCAATTCCAGTCTCTTACATAAAGCCCACAATAATAGCCACCCTCCGTCCTGCTAAAGACTCGCCAGAATTCTCTTCAGCTCGTGTACTTTTTTAGCCAGAACATAGGCCATTTTGTTGACTGCTATTTTATTGTAAAATTTATCAAGTCTATCCATGTGTGATGTTGAGTGTTGTAAATTGAACGTCTTTCTAGTTTGCATCTTTTGGGGCTTTTCAGGGTTAGAGGTAGCATGAAGACCTTTCTAATTCAGAGTCAGAAGAGTAAAACGGTAATGCTGGAGGAACATAGAGAAAGGTGAAGCATCCAGGAAAGTAGAAAGCCAGAAATACAGAAGTTAATCTGTGCAACAAATGCCAAATGAAATGAAAAGAAATTGAGCTATTTGGGGAAGAAAGTAACAGATGGAAAGGATAGTCTATCGTTTAGTGGAGAGGATAGTTCTTAGGCATAGGGCACATGGCTTCATTTCGAGGCAGGATCTTCCTCTGTGGACCTGGATAGTTTCTTTGACTCATCTGACCCCGAATTCTGCAGACTGATTCTGTTTCTTCGACAACTGGTAAGAGAGTAAGAATCCATTAATCATGGGGAGGTACTCTTGGAGACAGATGTGGATGCCACACGGTTAGAGTTTGGGCCTATTAAACAGTGAGTACCACCTCATGGTTTAATATCTGAATGAAGCTTAGCAAGTACACAAAAGAACTGGAGGTGAAAAGTCAAATTAAATAAACTAGATATTTTTTGAATTCCTCTAATCCTTTTTCCTATATCTCTGCTATCCTCTTTCTTTTAATATTGTGATAATCATGGTTTTTCAGCACTTCTCTTTCCAGATGTTATCAGCATATGATAAACAACATATATATTTAATGATAATCAATTGTGTCTATTTCCAAGAATTTTTTTTTTATTAGCATCACTTACATGTTTAGTATTTTGCACTTTGCTTGGAGTTTGTATCATCTGTGGCTGGTGGGATTGCACTGACTGAAGAATACATACAGATCTCTGTGTGTGTGTGTGTGTATTTGTATAGGTTACAATTCTGATACTAACTCGAATTAATTTCACTCCTTGACAGGCATTGAAGTACATTGGAAATAAAGTACGAAGGCAAAGAATGTGGGGAGGCCCAAAGAAGACAAAGATGGAAGAAGCACGAGAGCTGCTAGCATCAACTATTCTGACCCACGTTCTTGTAAGTAACGTGGGTTTTTTTAAACTGGAGTAAATTTGTGTGGTTAATTTATGGTGTGAGCAGTGCTGGCAGGGAAAAATGTCTTTGATTGCTTTGTAGCTGAGATAAAGTAAATAATCCTCAAAATAAAGGAGATTTGGATTGAGTCAAAAGTAATCTGTATGTTTATGAAATGTTGTACCATTGAATTATTTATCATACTGTGCATTTTTTCGGCATATTCAGGCAGTATTAGCTGTTAGTTCAGGAACTTGTTCTCACGATCTATACCTTTATTCTGATTTGTTTTCACTTACTATTTGTTTGAATGTCGCTAATTTATATTACTTTTAGCATTTTTTTAAGAGGGTAAAGCACATAAATCTCTTTCGTAACTCCTCAGTCAGCCCAGATTACCCATTGATTTAAATGGATGTGTTTGTCTGAATAAGAACTAAGGAACTTATCCTGAAACATGAGTATGTGTTTTTTTTTCTTGTTTGTTTACAGGTAAAGGAATTCAATTTTCGTGCCAAGTGCATATACACAGCAGTGATGGTGCGCAGAGTAATTTTGGCTCAAGGAGAAAATAAAGTAGATGACAGAGACTACTATGGAAATAAACGTTTGGAGTTGGCAGGGCAGGTGAGTTTTTGCTTCAGAGCAAAGTGGTCTTTTGGAGTCTTGTACTATCTGCTTTTAAAAGATGCAGAATAAGGAGCATCTCTGTCTTCTCGATTGAAGTGTTTTTCCTCTCATTTAATTTTTGTTGGCTTTGCTGTGTTGACTCACAGATATGCTTCCCTGATTGGGACTAATAAATTATATCCTCACTTCTGTATTGCCTCTTTATACCAGTAAAACAGCAGCAGTGTAAATATGGCATTGGTTCTAGTTCCATTGTAACACTGTTAGTGCCAAGAAGGCAGCAGATCCATCTTCCAGTGACCTCCTCTGAGCAACTGGATAAGGGATTAAACTGTGACCAAGTAGGTGGCTGCATGTGAGGTCCAGGCTGTCCAGCTCTGGAGAACCCAGATTGTGTAGCAACTTAACAGAACAGCCATTCAAGCCTCCTGAAATTTGGAGAAGCCCGTAAGATTACTTATTTGATGTCAACTGCTTTTCTAGCCTCTAGCATAGCATGAATTAACAAAGTAAGTGGTTTAAAGGTAACTTGAGCAACTAATGATAGTGGCTTTTGTGGACTTCTCTGCTTGCAGAATTTTGACACTGGAGGTAGAAGCAGTGACAAAGGGCTGTGAAGGAGGGAACGGTTTGAGGTATCTTACTAGCACTGTTCCTTTGCAGAGAGGGTGGCAGTTCACAGCTGTTGGCCAAACTGCATTCTCTGAACGCAGTAGGAATTTGTCTATCAGATGAAGGAACTGCATAGTTACCATGGCATGGATTTTTCCTTCC
Source organism: Tauraco erythrolophus (assembly GCF_009769465.1). Taxonomy (NCBI): domain Eukaryota; kingdom Metazoa; phylum Chordata; class Aves; order Musophagiformes; family Musophagidae; genus Tauraco; species Tauraco erythrolophus. The sequence continues at coordinate 63,348,487 of NC_141468.1, read as the reverse complement.
TATGTGTGGTTATTTGATTAACCGATTTAGATAAGGATTGGATTTCCTTGCTGTGCTCTGTATTAGCTTAAGTTGGAGTTTTGGCGGTCAGTGTCATCTCTGGTTATTGATCATGCATCAGAAATTCAGACAAGTATACATGATGCACCAGGTTGGAGAAACCATGCATCTCTGCTGCCCACATCCTTTGTCTTGGAATTTCTGTTGCAGTGCAAATAAGAATATCCATTCCTTGTTGTTCGTATCCAGTGGGAAGTCTCACCTTATTGTGCTTTTTAGGATGTATACTTGCGTATTGTCTCATACTCCTGTTCTTCTTCCCACCATGCCCCATCCTCCATGCACATATGTGAACGCACACACAGACTGTACAGTCATTTTAGAGTAAAAACATGTACTTTGCTTCCTAGTTTCTGAAAAAGCTAAGATACCACTCTTGAACACAATCTAAGCCCAAATACAAGGAAAAAAAACCTCTTAACCTGATAGGGGAAAAAAAATTCTTTCTTCAAATTAATATGGTGACTGTTCTTCAAACTTCTGTGCTGAAGCAGAACATGTTTCTAAAGTGTAAGGAGTTGTAAGAGGGCATTAGTGCAATATTCCAATGGGGCAGATGTTTTAAGCTGTAATGGATTTATTTTGTTTCTGCTGCAGTGTTGTTGCTGTAGTTCAGTGTGACTGTAATCAGGAAAATTAGTTGTTGCTTTGTCATTATGTTGTTCTTATTTAACTGGATTGAAGGAGTAGTTTGGTTTTTCCTAATGTTTTTAGAGGCAGAAAGTAGAGCAGTTAAAAAGTTTTCTACAAACTGTAAGAAAAAGGCCTCTGCCCACACAGATGTTCACAACCGAAGTCGTTTCAAATTAACTGGGGAGAGGTTTTAAATGTAGAGGATCATCATAACAAAGCCAATGCGTATTTTTTTCTACATCAAGGAGAACTATGTAAGGGAGGTTGTAACACTTGATTAAGAGTAGTTCTGGCTCCCTTGTGATATATTAAAAGCTTGTTTCAAGCTGAACACTTGAACTCCTCTCTGCCATGTTATCTGTGTAATAGTAATTTGATTGAATTACAGACTAAAAAGTGTAGAGATTTTTTTTTTTACCAGTTTCTAAATGTTTGTGTTGAGCTAAAGTTTGTGTCGATAAAATGGTGCGTTTGTTTGTTTTTTTTTAAAGCCAGCGTGTTCTTAGAATAAAAATCCTGTCGGTTTAAAATTTGAATAAAGAGGAAAAAAAAGATTCCCTTGTGAGGAGAAAAACATAGCAGTCTAAACAATGTAAAGACATAAAAGGCATTGTGTTTATAAAAATGTGTGAAAACAATAGCTGCTAATTTCACACCCCATGGGACAAGAGAGTACAAAATGTGCTTTAGCTTTAGATAACAGAGTTGTATCCACTAGCCAAGCTGGTTTACAGAGCTTTCTCTTAGTCTTTCTGCCACTAGAGGCTCGGTAGGCTGGGTGCCAGCTGAGGTGTTAGCAAAACCTACCGATTTCAGGCTTAATCTTTTCACCTACCTTTTCTCTTTCCTTAATGTGTTCATTATTTGCTAAGCATTACTCTGTTCTTTGTCTTCATTTTTTTTTTTTTGTTTCTAATGCAGCTTGCTTTGTATGGGTGAGATATGGAACAGCACCAAAATCCGGCACCCTGGAAAGCAAGGGATTTCTACCCTGTGACAAAAGAATACCGCCTTGACTTCAGAGATTGCCTAATCCCAGCTGTTCTGATAATATAATTAAGGCTGCCTAATGTCTTTAATTTTGCAACCAGTTTGTGTGAAAGGGAGAATTTGGCACTCTAAAGGCTTAAACACTAAATAGCAATCTCAAGGCGCCTAATTAGAATTCTCTGACATTAAGCTAATTGGTGAAACTGTATTTCAGCAGCTTAACTTCTTTATTAATTTTTCTCAGGATTTTCAATGAAAATCAATTGATGAGCTGTCAGTATTTTTCTTTCTTAAATATAATTTGCTCTTTAGTGCTCCTGTCTGAAGCAGGCTGAAAGGCCTGGACTAACTACGAAATCCATTGAATATTATCACTGGCATTCCATCCTTTTTCTTTAATCACTTGCTCTTGACCTAAATAATGTGATTATTGTGAGACTCTGCTTTGCCAGATAGTCAGAGCTCTCTCAGACCGAGAGTCTGTGAGTGAAATTAGCAAAGTATGAGGCTTTTCAGTCTGGCAAATAGTAGCAAGTTGATGCACTTGGAGTGTAACTTACTTTATTAGTTCAGAGAAGAAGGATGACGTGGCTTTGTAATCCTTATGGCATGCGGAATTAGGAGACTTGCAATTTTATGATTAAGAAATCGAATATGAAAACATGTTCTGAATCATTTTTTTCAAATGTTCTGTTAAATGTTTTGTTAAATGTTTTAAGTCCTGCTCAAACCTGTTAAGATCAAGTGTATAACATGATTGATTTCAAAAGAGTCTAGTTCTTATTTGACAAGACTATCAGACGTTTTAAAACTGTACACGTTCCTTCCTTTTACTTTTTCCCTACTTTTGAAATAGTTCCCTCATAATCTAGTTTTTGGAGACTCCAGTGGGTTCTCCTTCCTAATACGATGCTTCATAAAAGATGCTTTTATTTCCGATGGAAATCTGATTTAAATGAGCTGTGACATCACAGGTGACTGGATTTCTTTTGACAATGGTGAGAAGGTATCGCCTTGTTACTGGTACTACAACCATCAGGAAGGGAAAGAGAGTCTACAACACCTTCCTCTCATGTCAAGGCCAGGTCTAAAAAAATCCACTTAACCAGTTTTCAGCTCTCTGTCCAGAGTGGAAATAGGATCCCATTTTTGTCAAGAGTTAGCATAACAGCGTGTGTTATCGCTGGATTTACAACTTAGTGACTAAACACTAAGTGTTCCTTATGTCTTGTAGAGTAGACTGTCAAAGATAATCCAGTCTTGCTTCCATGAAGACCAGGGGGAGTGTTTTATTGCAAATCAGGTGTCTGTCTTGAGTTTCCAGGTCTTACTTGTTATTTTTTAAAGTTCCTGAATGCATTTGTGATGCCAGTAAAAAGGGTATCTTATAATTTAGTTAGCTGCTTTACAGTGTCATTTGTTGAACACTTTGGTCAGCCCAGCTGAGGCCTGTAAGTAGAAGAAAGCAAATGAAAGCTAGCGGCCTGTTCCAGTGATAGAGGAATGAATGGTTTGCTTTTTTGTTTCCAGAAGGTGAGGAAAAGTTGGGACTATGTCTGATGGAGACAGTTAAAATTCAGTTTAATTCTGCACGTACAGAAATTAGATTGTACAACTGACTCCAGAATGTCTTAGTTTGTGGTGGCTGAATACCTAGCTTGTTCAGCCCTACAATGCTTAGCACACTGGGAACTACCATTCCTGGCATTGGTAGCTACTGCATTTTTAGCTCTTCTGACACTTGGAGCCGCTGTCAATAGAGTCACAGGAGAGGACTGCCAAGCTTTAGAATTTACACTGCTTACTTGCAAAGCTAATCATTGTGAACACTTAAAATGTATCATGTAATGCAGATTTAAGTGTTTTGGGAAGCTGTAAGTGTCTGCAAGAAGTTGTTGAGCAAACTGCAAAAGGAAAGCAGGTTGGAGAGCAAAAGAAGTCACATCACAAACTTTGGTAGCCTTCTTCTTTTATAGCCGTTTTAAGAACTAGAAGTAATATAACTACACAGGAAATAATGGGCTTTAATTTCAGTGCTTTTTAAGGGTTGTGTTGCTGGTTTGGGTTGGGTTGTTTTTCAATTCAGTTAAGTAGCTTCTTTGCTTAAACTATAGACCTTTTTTTTTTTTTAAGGGAAAGATACAGAGCAAAGAGCATTGCACTTTTTCCAGATAGTAGCACTTCCAGAAAATGATGGCAGGTGTTGAACCAAGTAAACTCTCTGTGGGTGTAATTGGTTTTACATAGATTGTGATTGGCAGAAAGTAGCAGGTTACTGATTGAGTAAGCTCCCTACATAACTTGAGATATGTCTTGCCCACTGTCAAGAGCAGAGATTGCTTCCGGGCCCCTAAAAAGGTCTCTTTTAGTTCTGCTTGTCCAGAAGCAATGGTAACTGTGTACCTTTTGTGCTTCAGTCTGATCTTGCAACTCCGTGCTGCTGAGTTGCTTCACCTAAGGGCCCTTTACAGTCACTTGGGTGTCTGTCTTGTCTCTTTTAAGTAGCTCCTGGGAAGGGGCACTTTAAACAGACTTTTTCACTTCTGATAATAGAATATCTCAAATTGACTCTTTATGTATTGCTTTACTGCAGTTATTCCATCCAGTATTAGAATAGAAGCTGGTCTTTCCTCTGAATCTTATATGCAATTCAGGGTTGTACATTTAGGATGTTAAATCTTTTAAAAGAGTTTGTGACTTTAGGAAGAAAGAAGTACATCAACTGAATTATAATGTAGCAGATTAGGGAAAACAGTTAGTAGATGGACAGCGTAGAGATGGATGGGTATGCTGAAATATTGTGAAAGAAGGATTAAAGCAACCCGAAAAGGATAAATGCATAGGTTTAGACCATTTTTCTACTTAATTTACTTTCTATTGTGAGATAATTTATCTAATATTGCACTTTAACAAGGCAAAAAACTTGTGAGAAAAATGATTTGAGAAACAGCATATTTTTAACTGACAAGAAGTACAAAGGTAGAAATATTAAAGGTGCCTTCCTTTAATCCAATTGTGTTGTATTTCCAGCTTCTTTCTCTTCTATTTGAAGATTTGTTCAAAAAATTTAACTCTGAACTGAAAAAGATTGCTGACCAGGTCATCCCCAAGCAACGTGCAGCCCAGTTTGATGTTGTGAAGCATATGCGTCAAGACCAAATCACCAATGGCATGGTCAATGCCATATCCACAGTAAGTATTTTTGTTTTCTTTCTAGTATGTAGAGTTTTTCCACCATAGTGAATGATGGAAATGTGTAAATTTTGTTCTGATGACTCTTCTATCTTTGGTCATAAAAGCAAATCCATTTGACATTCTTTACAGATTAAACTTGCAAAACTCTGTCAAAGGCAGGGCTTTTGGAATTCACTAAAGAATCATTAATCATCAAACCACTTTTTATTTCAACATTTATTTCAAGGTGATGTTTTAGTATTTGTGAAGGAATTGTAGAAACAGTAAAATTTAAAATAACCATGTTTGTGTTTATCCAACTTACTGTCTTCTAGATTCTACTTGACTATGTGTTTCATGGTATTTTTTTATTATCTGGATTTAGCTAGTGTCAGGTTACATTATATGTCCAAAAGGTGGTTGAAAAACAGCAGGAAAACATCAGGAACAAAAGGCAACTGGAGGGGAGTGGGAAGCAAAAAGAAAAAAAAAAAAAAAAAAAATGCTTCATTTTGAGCTCTTTAAGAGTGGTACCTTTTTAGTCATATGAAGTTGCTAGTATGAGCAGATTTGCATCATAGAAATTAGTATATCTCTGCTAATGATACTGAACTATTCAACATGGAAAACTGCTACATACCACATTATTGGAAAAAAGAAAAACATAATTAAGCCTTTAAATATTTGTCTTGGTTAGATTTTAGCCTATGTCTGCCTTTACTAGAATGGATATTTTCATTCATGCCAGTGGACAGGAACAAAAACGCGTTACTAACTTTGTCTCTTCACACATCTGCAAGAGCAATTTGTGAGATAGTTCCTGAAATCTAGCTACTAGCTTGTAAACGACTTTGAAATCCATTATTTTTTAAGAAATTAGATTAGTCTGAGTATTTTAGTAGCTGGTAAAAATTGTGCAACTTAATTTTTAATCTTTGGAACTCTTGAGAGGGCTGTTCTGCCTATTATGAAACTGAGGTTTCTCTTCAGTTCTTGTAAACAAAATTAACTCCACAAATTGTATCCAAAACCACCAACGGTCTGTTACTTACAAATCCCAGTGTTAAAGCTTATCATTATTTAATTTTACGAGTGCCCCAAATGTAGTTAAATCTCCACAGTGCACGTAACCAAAACAATTGACAGATTTATTTCTCTAAATGCTAGTGTTTTCTTCTAGCCAGTGCCAGTTTTTCCATTTGGACTGACAGAGATAAATCTGCAAACTATTCAGTACATATTGTAAAGTCTTCCTTCTTCCACTATCTTTGGACTTTTTTTTACTGCCACATAAGCAGTTAAACACCATCTGCTCTTAAGCATTGAAAATAATTTCGCAGGAACAATGGCCAGTACATACTATTCAAGAGATTAAGCAAATACCATAAAAATCATTCTTGGAAATGACGATCTCCAATCTCACCAGAATGCTTCAGTGATAGTCTCAAAGAGCATGAAATAACTCAATGGATTCATAATTACACCAGTAGCATGCAACAGAATTCGTAGCGCCACTACAGCAACTGTGCAGTGATGTTCAGTCATGTTTTCTGTAGGTCATCTTTTTACCCAGGAAAATACCAGAAGAGAGGGTAGGTCAGGCAGGAATGCCACAGGCCTCGTAGACAGTCAGCGTCTGCAGAATCATCCAGTGCCGCTGAGGGAGCAATTTTCGGTTCACAGGAGTTTTCAGCAGGAAGTTGTATACTGCGGATGATCTCACAACAGCCCTGGCCCAATTTTGGGTGTTTTGGACAACTTTTGAAGGATTTAGTCAGTCTTTCACTTCGAAAGCACAAATAATTTTTCATGTTATTTCTTCAGGCAGCATTTTTACCTCCCCTTCACTCCTGTCTTTGAGATTTCAGAGTCTTATGGGCAGCAAAGAAGAAACCACTGCTAGTTTAGACTACAGATGCAATCATTTCCAGTAGGAGGAAAAACTACTTATTTATTGTATTCTTCCACTTAAATTTGATAACTCCCAGGCCTTAAAGAATTAAATGGTCAGTGAGTAAACTGTTCCTGAGAAGAGTGAACAAGTGGACAGATTTCTTCTGACTGAATTACCTTTGGGCATCGTGTCTTCCCATTTTCAGTAACAAGGGAAAAAGAGAAGTTCTGCAGACTATTTGGTAGTCTCTTCAGTGGAAGCAAACAGCAAAATCATTGGGATGGGTGGTGGTTTCTTGCTGTACATCACAAAATGGGATTATACAGTTGTTACTGTATAAATCAATCAGCCAAGCAAATCACCTTTTAAAAGGATTTCAGTATAGTACAGCAAGCGAGCTTCAAATTATTTGTTAACATTGGTGAGCGGAGTTTATCCAAAAGGCCGCAGGAATTAGCAGAAGGCAGTCCTTGGGAAAGTGTTACCTTTGAGATTGTCATTGCCTTTAGGCTGACCAGTAACATGGTGGCTGGAGTAAATAGTAATAATTGGGACAGAAACTTACTGTATCCACTGACTCAGGTGCTGGGAACTGTAGATGAGAGTAGATGTCATGAAGTCCAAAAATGTAGCACCAAATTTCAAGATCTTACAGAAGAGATTATTAAATCTGCTTGGCATAGAAACATAATTGTGTCCTAGAACGTTCTCTGAACTCCTCTGTTCTCCTAATTAAAACCACAAGTGACACTGCCTGTGACAGTCCTGAAACATGAAACCTCTGACATAGGTAGGGATCTTGGATTTCATAGGTAGTGTAATCCTGCCAGAGAAGTTGGATAGGCCTGACCCTACACACTCTTCTTCTGTGAGAAGACACATCAGTCAGTCTTTCTCATCTAGGTTCTAAAAACAAAAGGCTTCAAGAAAGTGCCGTCGACTTTGATGTCAGACTTCTCCAGCATAAATGCCTGTGTTTTCTACCAAGAAAACAAATCACGAAAAAGGCAGAACTGAAAATGTGAGAGCTATTGTAAAAATGTATTTCACTCAAAATACTTTTTTAAAAAATAATACTTCAAAAAATCAATAAAGGGACAACAGAAAATAATTGAATTTAGCTAAATTTGAGTATTGATTTACTTGTGAGGCACAGATGATGAAGAAAGTTTGTGTCATTGAATATATAATAGCAAAAATATCCTCTCATCTGAAAGAGCAGTTCTTTTGTTTCAACTTTTTTTTAATACTTAGTACAAGTGTGTTCTAACTAGTAGTTGATATGCAGATAAGTAATTAGAAAGTCATTTTATATAAACAAGCAACATTTGCTGAAAAAGGCACATAGTGTTGAGACAGGGATAAACTGCAATAACTTTTTTGAAATGTTCTTTTTGTTCTACAGGGAAATTGGTCTCTGAAGAGATTCAAAATGGACCGCCAAGGTGTGACGCAAGTATTGTCCCGCTTGTCTTATATATCTGCTCTGGGAATGATGACTAGAATCTCTTCTCAGTTTGAAAAGACAAGGAAAGTGAGTGGTCCTCGGTCGCTGCAACCATCTCAGTGGGGGATGCTCTGCCCATCTGACACGCCTGAAGGAGAGGTGAGGAACTTCTGTTTTGCTTCCAGTATTTCTTGTCCTGAGGAATGGAGATACCGTTTATTTTGAAGCAAGTGAGCCTCCCTCAAGAGGAATAATCCTAATGAGGAGATTTCTGGAGAGATAAATTGTCCTCAGCCTGATAACACAACTTATGTGTCTTCTCACATCCCATCTATTTACATCCTGGTCCTCTGTACTAGATTGCCTTTTTTCTCCTACTGGAGTGGACTGGCTGGAAGCTGTTCATAAATCATTTGGGTATATGAGACTGACATGAGGCCTCCCGTTTTTGCAGCAGAGCTACTTGCTTTCTTTTTATCAGGGCAGAAAGAGAGGAGTCCTAAACTCTTATCCCTTTGTTCTGTAATAAATGTTCTGTTTTGAAATGGCAGTGTCAACCTATGATTTTTCTAGAAACATATATTACAATACAGAAACAGCTTTAGCCTTTAGATTGAGGAAGAAAAACACCTTTATATGTTTTACTTTAAAGACATCATCCAGCTGTTTCAACCAAACAATTGACGCTGACAGTCTTAGTTTTTCTGATTTTCCTTTTTTCTTTTTTTCCTGACTAGAAAGTACTGAGGAAACTCTGAATTTCTGGCATCAATATGTGATCAATATGAGCTAATAAAATTGCACTGTGTAAGATACTTGAATATTTTTTATTTTAAAATGCTAAAGTTTGTGTTAGAGCACACAGGATATCTGGCAAATTGATAAATAGACTAATTTTGTATTTCCATTATGCTTTTTAGTAGCTGTTGCTTTGAAGAGAGAAATACAGGTTATACATGGTCAGATAACTTAAGAACTGCAACTCTATTGCCTATATTTTTTATTAGTTTGTAAATGCTAAAAGATTTCATTTCAGTGTGATATTGAAAATTCTTCCTTTCTTCCTTCTTAATTTTCAGTGTAGTTGATTTGTTTAATTTCATTCACTTTATATGTTGATTTTTTGTTGCTGTTCATAAGTACAGTTTTGGAAGAGAAATGTAGAGAGAGTATTAATATTTTGGAATAAAATGGATAAAAAATGTATTTTTTTTATTTTAGGCTTGTGGTTTGGTTAAAAATCTTGCCCTCATGACTCACATTACTACGGATATGGAAGATGGCCCAATTATTAAATTAGCCAGTAATCTTGGAGTTGAAGATGTCAACTTGCTCTGTGGTGAAGAACTTTCTTATCCAAATGTGTTCCTTGTTTTCCTTAATGGTATGTAACTTTTCAGCAGTCTGACTGATTTGTTGCTGATGGAGAGAGAGGCTTCAGAAACCCTCCGACAATTTTTGGAGCACAGTCAACTGCAGATGCTGTTTTCCACGTGCGGATAATGTAATCAGTAAATATTTTTATAGGGTTAGGCAGAGTAGACAGGGCAGATGATGGCACTTAGTTGTCTGAAGTTGTGTCCTCAGAACTCTGACTACAGATGTGTGTAGCTGGGAAATGGAAACTTTTTCAAATTTCAGTACTTTTTTTAAGCACACTTGCATGAATAGGCACAAAAACATGTACATTTTCTTACAGATTTGTTTGTTTTTTCAGACATTCACCAAACGAGGTGCCATTCATTAAGTACTTTTAAAAGAGAATAACGCTGCTAAATTTATAATAACTTAGATTTACAAAGTCAGAGCCTCATTCACAGAAAGTATTTCATTTTACTGTGATCTTTATGTATTATATATATTCATGCAAGTGCCTTTAAAAACAGAAAGGAAACAGCAATTGTTTGCAAAGTTTAGCAATGCTATTGTTTTTTAAAACTACCTTTTAAAGGGCAAATTGTTTTGTGAATGATTAGAAAAAATCAGACCTTGGAAAACAGGCCTTTTTGCTTTGCTAAAGACATGATTTGGCATATGTGCTTTGCATCTGCACGGTTATTTTCCTTTTACAACTGATCTTTAGCATTTCTAACTCAGCAGGTACCTTGATATCAGATTTCAAAATACGGACATTTTACAAAATACAACTGTGATTTAAAAATAGCTTTTTGTCAACAGCATCCACTTCCAGGGAACAGTATTTAATGTCTGTCACCATGAATAGTTCTCCATTTACCTTTGAATTAAACAGCAGTTGTTCTTCAATCCTCCCTTCTCTCAGTAACATAAAAGCAACACTTGACCAACCTGCATTCCTTTGCTCTGCTTTTCTGTAGCAGTATGTTAAAGATAAGGTTCAGTGAAACCACATGCACTCTTTCTTTTTTTATGGTCCAAAGGGGAATGCAGAGCAGAAATACTGGACTCTTCATTCACATAGTTATGTTCCCAAATGTACATGATGTAGTAGTAAGTGAGGCAGAACCATCTACTCTTCAGTCTACTAGTTTGTGGATTTAATCCATAAAAAAAAAATCCAGATTTGTGAATGGCTGACTTGATTCTGATTTAAAATTGTGACATAAGAGGGCAGAAGAATCTGTTGAGTACAAATCCCTTAAGCTATAAAGACCTTGTATTGTCTTATGAACTCCCTAAACTATCATGCTGTGCCTCCTCCTTTAAAGTTTTGTTTAAAATTACACCATACTTATTTTTATTTTATATATTAAGATGACTTTGGTCAGTGACTCTTTAAAAATGAATTTTACTCTCGTTTGTTCATCATGCATCAGAATACTTAAGTATGTGCTAAAGTGCCCTGCTAAGATAGCAATAGCATATTGAGCTAAGTTCCTGAAGGAGGAATTCTGGTGCTGTTGTCAGTGATCACATATATCAAAAATACCAGGTCTTTCTAAAACTTCTAACAAGGCAGCAGGACAGTCCCTTGGTATGTTCTTGGAAAACTTGGTTCCATTTCAGTACAGCTGAAATTACAGGCTTCAGAAGTCTTATTTGCTTGTATACTAATTCATGAATGGGCACCTGAACAGAAACATATTTGAAGAAAGCTGGATGAAGCACAGCATTTGGTTTCTGAAGCTATTTGGAAGCAAACAAATAGATGACCTGTGAAAATCTGACACTTTTTTTTTATGTTTACTGAGAGAAAAAAGGAGCCAATTCTTATTCATGCCAGAAAAGGGAAATTTTATGACAACTCTTATTATTTGCAAGAAGTAGGAATTAATTCTATGCGTGCTAGACATGATCAGAATTTGTAAGTAGAGTTTTGGATATGCAAAGAATTCACTATGAATGTACTCTCGTTATGAATAGGTAACATCCTTGGTGTCATACGAGATCATCAGAAATTAGTCAACACGTTTCGGATAATGCGTCGAGCGGGTTACATCAATGAATTTGTTTCCATTTCTACAAATCTTTCGGACAGATGTGTCTACATTTCCTCTGATGGTGGGAGACTGTGCAGGTAAACATGTCATCAGAATTATCTCACTAGTGTACTTACTATAAACACTGGTTTATGCAATGTAAATATGCAGGGCTAAGACTTTCACTAGTACAGATTTAAGCAAATTCAGTAGAACTTGAGCATCTCCCTTCTCCTTAAATAGCCCCCATTCAAAACAGATATGAGAAACATACTGTATAGTCAAGCAACTTAAATAAGCCCATTTTATCTTTAAACAAAAGTCAAAACAAAATGTTGCTTCCATCTTCTTGAAAAAAAAAAAAAAAGGAGGAGGAGTTAAAATCAACCTGATTGGCAACTGCAGTAATGTCCAATGGAATGTTTTGCTTCCTGTGAAGCAAGAAGCAAGCAGCCACTCGCCTGATAATCCCGTGGGTGTGACATCACATTTTAGGATGAGAAGCTACTCTTTCTCTTCAAGGACCTTTACTTCTGGTGCAAAACTTCTTCAGGCATGTATAGCTGTTTGCTATAATACCAAGAACTACGTCTCACAATTTTCTTTTTTTTCATTGCTTACCCTTAAGTGGATAGGGAATTCAATAAACCTATAAGGAAGGTCTCCACCTTGAGATGCTTATACTCTTTGCTAGAAAGAGTGTCTGAATAGCAGTCATGTCACAGAGGAAAGAGTGGAAGATGATAAGATTTTGAGACAGAAAATCAGGTTGTTTTATCGTAGAAGCTAGAGACTTCAGTCAGCTTATGGCAGTACTGTGCTAGGTTATTTACAAGTAAAACATCTCTAGGCCCAAGTAATTAGCCTAAAGAACAAAGCAGAGATTGGGAGAGGCAGAGTGAGTTAATAAATATATGCATATTTTAGCATTGACTAGCTGTGTGCATATTTTGTGCGTACTTTAAAGAAGTAGCAGTCACAACTACAGTTGGCATTCCGCCTAATTCATTGATTGAAACTCAGAGTGTGTTGAATGTGGTTTGAGGCACACTAGAGGCTCCAAAATAGTACGTGTACAAACCATGAGTTAGTCATTTTGGTCAAGAGGTCCAGAGCAGGGGCATATTCAGTGGCAGAAAAATCTCCAGTCAGGGCTAATACCGGCCATTCTGCAGGTTTGGAGGTGCAGCAAAACTTCCGACTTGTAAAATAAAGACAAGTGAAATCATGTGGATTTCCAGGAGCTTACCAAGTTTGCTTTGTGGCACCCCCCGCCCTGCAATTGTTCAGATACCCCTGTTAACCATTTAAAAGTGCTCAATAGTCTTCAATCAGTTATTTAGACTTCAGAGTGGACTCCACAAGTGTCTTGTAGCTATTTGCTGCTTATAAGAGCAACTTGTCCAAATAGCAACAGCCCTTGACGTTTCATTCTTGCATGCCATCCTTTGTGTCAGTGTTTCCTTGCGGTAAGGAAGCCTTCAGAGATCCATGTGCTGTTCAAATTCATGGATTCATCTGAGGTCACCCATAGTAAATGCCAGTACTTTACATCATGTAAGTAACAGCAAAATATATTCTTGCATGCGGACGCTTCATCGCAAATTGTTGTACGAAGTCCCTGCAATATCCATAGAACTTAACGCTGTTCTTAACTTTGTAGATTGGGAAATATTAAATCTTTTAAAGCCATCAGCAAAATGTGTAAGTAAAACTAATAAAATGTTAATTTAAAGATGTAGAGAGGGGGAGGAAAAAAAGGCTTTCTCCTCAAAATTGAAATCTTAATTGTTTTACGCTTTTTGGGTACTTCATAGGCAATATGTCAGTTCAGGAGATCTGTGTATCAAACCAAGGTCTGAATAATTACTGATTGTATTTATGTGGCTATATCAGTTAAAGGTGGATAAATTTAAAAAGTGATTTATAAAATAAATTGTGCGTAGGCAGAGTTCTTACTGTAAGTAGAAATTAAGTTACCTAAGTATTTTGCTATGTTAATATTTTTTTTTCCTCAATTGTAGACCCTACATAATTGTCAAGAAGCAAAAACCTGCGGTTACAAACAAGCATATGGAAGAACTGGCTCAGGGATACAGGTACATGATTCAAATAGACCATATTCATCTTCACATCTATCTGTAAATACTGTGTGGAAATACTTCAATCATTCAGTATTTCACGATCTTGGGGTTAGCTATGTAGACAAGTCTACTCTCCTGTATAAATTAATGATCAAAGTATTGAAGGTTTTCTGTTTAAATTTGAATTAAGTCTAGTCATCTTACTTTGTCTATGAAATTTGGTGATTATACAGAATAAATACATCTCACAGCCCATCTTTCTGCAAGTGGAAGGCCTGAGGCAGTATTGTGCTTCTCCTGATAGAAAAACCAAACAAAGGAATATCAACTTAACTACCCTAAACTAGGCATATTCAGAATTAGTTTTGAAACTACTTGCAAATTCTTAGTTTGAGTGTTCAAAAAAAAAACCCACTTACACAAAGGCGTTTAAATTTAGCGTTAACTAAATTTTGCAAAACCATCACAAAAACTTACTAGATCACCCTTATACTTGCCTACATTTATAGTGATGATGGCTACATGCAGGAAGATTTTATTTAGTTGTTCAAATAAGTAACCTTGGTCAGTCAGACTGTGTGAAGCAGTGAATGAGCAAGGGGATTAATGAAAAAAAATACAGTTTCTTTAAATACGTAAAATGCATAGAACTTTTAATGTAAAAGTATTTCTTTAGTTTAACTTGTACACATTACATTCCTTCCATATATGTATTATGTAGTTTTATTTTTGCAGAAATGTAAGACAATACTTTTAGCGTAATTTTTTAATGTAACTGTAGGAATTTTGAAGACTTCTTGCACGAAGGCCTTGTTGAGTATTTGGATGTGAATGAAGAAAACGACTGTAACATTGCACTATATGAACATACGATTAATAAGTAAGTATGCATTCAGACTAAACACTGGTACAGGAAAAACTTTCATAGAGTGACTCTCTGAAATGCAAGCATATTAATAATGTTACTGTTTTCACACATACACACTGCTCTCTTGCTAATGGTTGAAACAACTCCAAATGAAAGCTAAAAAAAGAAAACTGTTTACACATATCCTAATTTTTCCATGGGATAGTTAGAAAAAGTGGTTTAGCTTTTGGGTTTTGGGAGGTCTGTTCCTGCTTCTAATTCTCAAAAATATAGAATCATAGAATGGTTAGAGTTGGAAGGGACCTCAAAGATTATCTAGCTCCAACTTCTCTGCCATGAGCAGGGAAACCCTCCACTACACCAGGTTGCCCAAAGCCTCATCCAGCCTGGCCTTGAAAACCTCCAGGGATGGCGCATCCACAACTTTTCTGGGCAACCTGTTCCAGTGCCTCACCACCCTCTGAGTGAAAAATTTCTTCCTTATATCTCATCTAAATCTCCCCTCTTTCAGTTTAAAGCCATTGCCCCTTGTTCTATCACTACATGCCCTTGTAAAAAGTCCCTCTCCAGCTTTCCTGTAGGCCTCCTTTAAGTACTGGAAGGCTGCAGTGTGAAATACTTATATGAAATACTTAAAGATGTATCCTTAATTTCTCTGGATGTGGCGCTTTTTTGTTCTAACCATTGGGCTGCTCATCATAAGTAATTTTATACAATAGGAATCCAGAAGGCAAATGGTTCCACACATTAAACGATGGTCTTAGCATATCATGATTGTCATTTGGAAAAATTTCTCTCTCTTACAGCTCTGGAGGGACCCTAAACAACTAACACTAAATGTCTGAAATGTTGGAATGAGACCTTCCTTTTGACTTTTGGATGTATAATAGGCCCTGATAAAAATATCTGTATCATTCTGTGTATTCTTTACCACAATTGTTTAACCCATTCCTGGTAGGTTATTTTCACTTAGAAAGATTGTCAGATTTTTTGTGTTTTCCACATGTAGGAAGGACCTCTGTCTTTTGACTGTGATTAAAGAGTCCACATTAAAACAAGAATTCTTAAAAATTTTTAAGTCTTCCTATCTTTATACTCTTTTTTTAATGTTTCTCAACTGAAAGCTGCATATAAGATGTTAGAAGTTATCTCCATGAAAAGTGTTATCAGTAGATTTATGCTCTATGTGTGAGCAAAGAGCAGCACACGCAATTGTTGTAACTTGCACCAAAATGAAATAACTTCCACAAAGCACCAGAGCTGAAAAGTTTAAGTTACTGGTCACCTGTCTCAGCTAGGAAGTTTAATGGGAGCTTATCACATGAAATCGCTGTTTAGTCAAAAATAGGAAGTGAACTTCCAGTGGGCTAGTGTGAGAAAATGACTCCACGATAACTGTTGGGGAGATTCTTGTGTTGTCCATCAACTTGTTTTGAGTTTAGCATCAATGCTGGTAGCTAATAGCGCCGTAAGTATCTGAGCTTGCACCGTATGAGCACATTGCTTCTTGTATTTAGCAATGATATTCCCTACATCCTGAATAGTTGATTTGTGTACCCCCTTCCCCCAGCTGATCATCTTGCGTTTTAAATGGTGCGACCATGTTGGTACAACTTGTTCTGGTAATACAACTGATACAATCCACTATTGTGAAGTATCCCATTAACATTCCTGCTTTTGTAATGTAGGCTTCTTTTAGCTACAGTATCCTCTCTTTACCTTTGCAATCCAATTAGGGGGTTTTTCTTTAGAGGATTTGACTCTGTTTAATGCGTTCAGTTTCTTCCTTACCCATTTGTAACTCTGATTTTCAAACCAGTGAGGTTGCCTTCCTTTCTTGGGCTCAGTTCTGGCAGTGGCGTTTTGACTTGCAGAAATTGAATTGCTCTGTAAAGTTTGAAAGTCTCTCATTAGCACTGTGCAATAGTTGATGAGATACTAGGATCTGCGTATGTTGCATCTTCTTTGATTGAAATAAAAGTTGACCTCAGTGGAAAAATACTTGTGTTGAATACCCTGTCTGAAAATGTTTATGCAGTTCCATGCACTAGTACCTTCTGAAGAAATGTGCTGACTTCACTGTCAGTAAGTCTTAAGCTTTCTTCTCTGAGAAGTGTCAAGAGTTCTGTGAGAAGTTCTGCAGAACGGAGGAGCAGTCTGTGCTTTAAATTTACTACTGTCTTTTAAGACCATTTTGCGATTATTTGACTGCAATTGGGATTCTACCATTCATATTTTTTTAAGACAGGCTTCAATTAACATAGTTGCTTTTTATCAAGTGGAGAAAAATAGTTGCTATCCTCTGGCCAGTGAGTGATGTTTAGGTTGCTCAAGCATATTTGTGATTTATAAAGATTTCTGGAACTGATAGATAATTTAAGAAGGTTTACTCCTCAGAGTTTCCAGATTTTTTTCAGTTTTCAGATTTCATTTTTTCCAATAGTACATACATTCTTTATGTAAGTTCCTGCTGGTCCTTGTCATTGGTCTGTATGTACTTGTGGGTAATTGCTCAGCCTTTTTGAGCTTGTGATGCTCTGCTGTCATTTGAGTGTTGTCATAATAAAGATTTTTCCAGTCATTTCCTTTGTAAACTCTTAAAATTTAGTAAGCAAATTAATTTCTTTAACTAGTAAAAAAAAAAAAACAATCTTCCAAAAGACTTCCAAGAGAAGTCAAACATTAAAGATGGGATTTTCAAAATGTAGTGAGTTTAAATGTGTGGGAGAAGCAATGTGTGCCTAAGCCCAAGCTCTGTATAATAACTCCAGAACGTTGTGAAAGATATGTTTTGGATCAGTTTAGTTATAATTATCTTTATTTCAAAATTCCCCATTTCCTAGTTACTTATCTTGATTTAAAAAGCAGATCTGCTCCAGCCAAGCTTTATTGTACACTCCATCTTTAGTTATTAGTCACTCCACTCACATCCCAATGCATGCTATGATTTAATTGTCTTTCTCCTCGGAAGCTCATGCCAGGTAGAACAAATTTTGTTATTTCTCAGTCTTTACTCGTTGTTGCTCTTTTTACTTCTCATCAGTACTGCCTTTTAACAACATAATCACGTCTAAAACATTTGCAGAGCTTTTCAAATGGTGTTTTATTATGCCATATCACCCATAGCACTGGGTCTGGTTTGGACACAGATGTTTTCCCTCTAACCCATGTTATATAACTGGCCTTGGAAAAATAAAACAACGCTTTTATATTTTTCAATACCTGCCTCTGTCTTGCTTTTCTTTCCTCCAACTCCCCAGTGGATTTCTAGATCTCTGAGATTGGTGATTTGGTGCAGAGGACTCTCATTACATGAGAGGACGTTCCTTAAGGCGTTTTGGGTCTTACTGCATAAACTGATGTTTTATTGTCTTACTGAGGTCCCTCAGGTTGTCATTATCTGGGGGCTTTCTCCATGATGGAAATTCATAAACCTTCATTTACTTCTCTTTCATTTATTTTCATGTGGAAACACTGAGAGCCAAAAGAAAAGCTTTTTTTTTTTAAATAAAACTAAAATAAAATAATAAAACTAAAATCCCATAGTGAATCTGTATTTTGAGGTCCTACTGACTTACATGTTCCTGAACAGGACTGAAGTATTATGTGATACTACTAGATTACATAGATTCTAGTTAAGATGTTTGTTCGCAAGGCTGCTATAATTGGTACTTCTTCTTTTAGAGATACAACGCATTTGGAGATTGAGCCTTTCACGCTTCTTGGTGTCTGTGCTGGGCTGATTCCATATCCTCACCACAACCAGTCCCCAAGGAACACTTACCAGTGTGCCATGGGGAAACAAGCAATGGGTAAGACTTTCTTTATTCCCTTTGGAGTGTCATGTAGCTATGTTATGTTTCTGAAGCTATGTAGCAAAAGTGACAAAATGGAGAAATTCTTTCTTTCCTAGTTCACATAAAAGCTTTGCTAGGAAGAGGAAAAGAGCACTTCTTTAGCTTAGAGGAAGAAAGAATTTACCTTTAAAAGTTGGAAAAATTGAAAGGAAAAAAAAAACAGTTTTACTTAATGGAGACTAGATCTGCAAGTCTTAAAATAAAAATTGGAGAAACTGCGGTAGTATTGCTTTTTTGTGTTTTTTTGGGTTTTTTAATAATCATCATGACTTTCAAGTTTTCAGTGTAGGTGCAGGATTGGCAGAATGTTTTTTTTCTCTCTTTATGCTGTGATGTGCTGTGGGTTTCCAGACAAAAAGAGTTTAAAAAAAGTGTTCTCACAAAGAGAGACAGAGCATGGAGAGAGGAGAATTTCCCTGAATAATGGAGTAGGTGCCCTAAAATTAAATAAATAAATAGTTACATTGACATTAGAGAACAAGAGGAATCCAAATGTGCAAGAGAGTGCTTAATTACTTGACCGCTTCCTGCAGTGATAGTTTAGATTTTAGGATTTTCTGTTTTGGATGAAGAGGGCAAGTAACAGCCTCTCAGCAAAACAACTGAAACAAAATTAATTTCCCAATCACTTAATAATTCTCTTTACAAATGTTTTAGCTGGTCAACAAAAACCAACCATTTTGTAAATTTGCTGTTGGTGGGTAATTGACACTAGGTAAGTCCTAATCCTTCCTTTAATGCACAGCTAACCTAGCATTAAGGCATCCAAGTCATATGGCCTGTGATCAAGCCAGAGCGAGTCCCGAGAAGAACCTGACCAGTAGTACATCAATTCAGACAGCTGTATTCAGACTTGTGCTGTACGTGCCAGTTTTATGTCTTGTATTGATGGCTTGCTTGCAAGTTAAGAGCTACAGTAGAACGACTCTGTGTCATGAAAAAACTACCACTTCTGTTGGGTTTACTAAACCATTTGTTTTGTGCTGTGTGTCCGAAACTGAAACACTGCACCTTTTGTGAGGCTTCTCCAGCGGAATTAATAGCAAAGTAACTGCCTTGTGCTGAACTGTCATGTTCAGCACATCAAAATAGCAGAAAATAGCAACAGATGTGTGTCCACCCTTTAACTTTATTTTTTAAAAAAAAAAAAGGAAAAAAAGAGGGGCAAGGCAATCTTTTTCCTTACAGTTCTCCCCCATCTCATTATCTTCCCCCACCCCCGAGTCTCTATTTTATGACTATTAGTCTCAGAAGGTTTGGTTAGTTACCACACACAGTTAAGCAGGATCAGTGTGTACAGAAAGCCAATTCAGTATCTGTGGAGTTCTTTTGTAGTTTTCTGTGTGAAGGTTTTTTTCCCGTTTTGTTTTGAGTGTCATTTGCAATTCATTGTCTGTGTTTTCTGAGGTTGGTGTATTCAGCTGCTTTGACCCTAGGTCTTGCACATTTAGCTCCTTGGATACAATCCTCTGACGTTCCTGCTGACGCTAGGAACACAAAAGCCATTGAATATCTTGAGCAATAAAAAAAGCCTTTGTTTCGGTTTGTTATGACAAAACACCTGACTCGAAGAATAAGCAGCTAGATAAAAGTACATTTTAAAAGTTGGCACATGACCTGAGCTCTATTTTGCTCAGCCTGAAGTATCTGCAAACACCTGAAGCTTTTTGTAATAACTGCTTTAAAAAAAGGCCACTGTAAGTGACAATATGTAGGGGCAGAACGTATTTTTCTTTACTCTTATTGATAAAATGAGACCTAGAGGATGTTCCTGAAACATTACACGTACTTTTTTCTCTTTGTATTTATGAAGAGATGTGATGTAGTGCTTCAAACTCTCACCTTTAAGTGACCGTCCACCCTTCTTGCTCTCTTTCACCATCCTGAAATTGCAGAGCAGCTCCTGGTCTAACATTGCCATGTGGAAAGTCTCACATCTAAGCCCACTGTGTCACTCCCTGGGCTGTCAAAACCTGGGGACATGGAGGGAGCCCGGGGCTCAGGCTGGGAAAGGAGAGCCTTGTGCTTTTCAACGCTGACCCCCTCTGACCATGCCATGGGGCTGTGCCAGCAGCTCTGGACCATCTTTGCTCTTTGTCAAGCGACACCAAGCTAGGGAAAGGTGTGAAAGCACAAGTTAAGTGGAGGGTGGGCATCAGAGTTTGCAATGAGCTCTGTAATCTGGTACCCCTGACAAGTGTTAGGTATTAAAATATGAATGTTACTGCTGGATAACCTTAAATATCCTGAAAAATACCTCCGTTTCATAGCAGAATGAGTCATCTTGTTGGAGGACTAGGGTTGCACTTAGTGAGCAAACTGAATTTCGGTGAAATGAAATTGACATGAAATCCTTCTGGTTTGGCATAGATAATTTACCATATGTTGCAGGTTGAATTCTAAGGCTGAGGGGAAGTTAGATTCAGTGGCAAATACAACAGCAGCTGCAAGGACCTCAGTTGAACGTTGACATTTCAGTGCAAAGTTAACAGTTGTAGCTTAAAATCTGAGAAGTATTTAAAATACAAGAGTCTGTCCTGTTTGCATTCCATGTGTTTCTAAAATAATGTTTAAGAGGAGCAAAGCCACCTACAATTAGAGAAATAATTTTAAATGGAGCTTTTCAATTCCATTAAGACATACAAAAATCAATCAGTTTTACACACTGTACCTCTGACTGTGAAGCATTGTATAAAAGCCTAATGTAAGAAATGAAAACATACACGTTTTCCTGCCAGTAATCCACCATATTGCACATGCACATCTGTGAAGGCGGCACTGTGGGTACACAAAGCAAGCTGTACACTCTCACAGCCCAACTGTGCACTGAAGTTTCAACCCAAATGTCATCACACAAGCCTGGAATAAGGAAAGGAGGGTTTGAGTGTTAATTATTACTTTAACCTGTGAGGGAGCAGAAGGTATTTGAGGGGAGAGTGGTGGGTGGGTGAGAACTTTGTTGCTGAGGTTTATGTTGAAGCAACTTCTTTAGTACAAAAAAAAAAAACCTCTCACTGTATCATGTACCTTCTGCTTTGCTTCTGTGAAATAGCAGAGCCCTCGATACGCTGTGCTATAACCAGATGAATGTGTTAAGATTGAGTTGAGAAGACACACGTTTGAAGGAACTGAGTGCTGGGGTTGTTAGTTGTGAAAGGCTGCTTGGTGGGCTGGGAGCCAAAATGCTGCCAAATTTTGTACAGCTAGCCTGTTGGCAGAGATTTGAAACAAACGTCAAAACCAGGTGTTGCTGGTGATCACAGCTGGACCTGGGTGCTTTGTGGCCAGGGCTTGATTCTGCTGCTGCTCTTCAAGGAGCAGTGTTTGTGCCCTGCAACACGGTCTCTTTTTGCCAGGTCTTCTCTCCCTGGTAGCAGACACAGAAGTGCTGAGAGAGAAATGAGCCAGACTACCTCTTCTAGCTTACCCATAATCTTTTTAACTGACTTCTTAATCTTTCTGTGGTGAAAAGAATACTTCAAATGCTGAACATCCAGATCACTTAATACGTGTACTGTGAAAATCTCTCTGAGTTGAATTATAGCCCTGTCCACAATGTTCAGTGCAGCATTTAAATATGATACTTCTTTCTCTGTTGGTTTGTGCTCATATAAAAGGACACAATAGTAGAAAATCCATGGTGAAATTTGGGGAAATACAGAAGTACAGCAATTCTTTTCTTGGCATGTGCGATAATAGCCCTTTTGGCTCATATCTTAAGTAGATTGATTTCTTTATCCTTGTTAATTTTGATTATACAGTTTAATGTTGCTGTAAGAAATACACCAGAGATCTGGTTAAACGCTTGTTTTATCTGGCTCTGTGTTCTGGTGAGTTCTCAAAACTTTCTACATCAGAATAACAGTATCCCATTTATGCTACATATCAATAGATAGCATTTTTATAGTGATTACTTCACACTGAAGCATGATCAAATGATACTTTAAAAGAGAAAAAAACCTTGTCAGCAAATGGAAAAAAGGAAAGAATGCACACGTGCATTCGCAATATACCAAGTTCTGAGAAAAGCAAGAAAAATATCTTTGTTGTATCCAGGTCAACCTTGTGTGTTTTGCTTTAAACCGGGCTAATTACCAATGAAAAAAATCGGTTCTTGCTGTTGGGATAATTATAAATATGGGTCATTATGAGCAGGGTTTGTTATGGTGAAGTTTAATTATACTTTACTTTTGCATGGCTGTTTGGCTGAAGCAGACAAGGGCTCTGTTCTTTCAGAGAGAAAACAGAAATAAAACTAGTGACTTCCTTCATTTCAACGCCCCCATAGACATCTCGTCCCAACACACCAGTCCTCAAAAGAAGAGAACTGCTTCTTAATTTTAAATAAGCAGATTGTGGTTTAAGGCTGTGGTTTGTTAGACCAGTCTAGAGAAGGCATTATTTGTATAACCTTTAAATCATAGCAATTAAGACAAATAGTGCTGATGTATGGCATGCTTTTTGGCTAATTTATTTCGCTTGTGCTCTTCAATCACTCTCTAGCCAGTTTCTTTCCTACTAGGATATCCATCACTGATATATATGTTTATGTTTTCCATTTTATATGATACAGCATTCAACTCCTGAAGAATTGCCCGAATAGAGCTTATTATTGAAGCTCAAAATACCAGTAATGTCAGTCACTCATGGCTCCTGGTGTGATACGAACAGTAACAGTTCTATTAGGTTTATCTGAACCTCTGATAAAAATACCAGTTTTGGAATACGTGAAGCATCTGAGAGAAGTAATTTGCATTACCTAAAATAGGTAAAAGTGTCATCTGTAATCTTTGCTCTGTAGGGGATTTCAACAGATTGTTACTGAAGTATAAAGGACAGTATCAGGTGCTCCAGACTTCATCCCATCTTACTGTCTCTAGCTAGTGAGCTGTAGCAGGTACTGCATATAAGCTTCTCAGAGGAGAAAAAAATTGCAAGCATTTCAAAAGTGAAAGTTGGTGTGGCATACGCAGCAGCAGATTTCTCTCAACAACAGAAAAATATACCTATCCATGAAACTTTTCAGATGAGGTCTACAGCAGAAAACCTATCCTGAAAGCACACAGATTAGTCATTCTAGGTGCAGAGGGAAAAAAATGGTCTAAACCTCTTAAATTTTTAATTTGGAAGTAGATTTTCCTAGCTGTATAGTGGGAAAACCAATTTATTTATCAAAGTACAATGAAAACAATGTTTAATACTTAGGCTAAGGGAATATCAGAAGTAATAGGGCCTTCAGATGGTGGGCCTTGCAAAAGGGGACAGGAGGAGTCTTCAGTGTTGACGAATCCAGGCCCTACCAGGTTGCTTCTTACTGGAGACAGAAAATACTGCTCAAGGATGATTAATTTCCTTCTCCAACAAAAAGAGAGGAAAGCAACTGCCCAAAAGCAAGAGACAAATAAAGTGTCAGCTCCACCAAATCTTCCTCGCTGTTTGAAAATGCCCGTGGCTTCAAATCCATTTTCTAGAACCAAGGAAAGCCCAGGTGTGCAAGAGCAGGTCATAACAGTCTATTTTCAGACAGTATCTATTGAGCTGTCTCCCTGTTCTCGTCCTTGGGAAGTGTAGACCTGTGGCGGTTTAGGAGCGAGCTTAGTGCCATGGACAGGGTAGGTCTTTGGAACTGCCCTTGATGCTGCCTGATTTGAGATATTTGATTTTCTAGACATTTTATTTAAATGCAGGCATTTGGAAATTGCAAGTAGTTGCTTATAAAACATGAAGCTGGCCTCCCCTAAGAGCAGATTTGTGTTCAGCTGTGCTATATTCTAGCTATGTGAAGACTTCATTACACACTGACTGCTTTGACCTTTCCTTGAAAGGAACCAGCCTCTGAAATTGCAGGAGAACATGGAAAGGTTTTGAAAGGCTTACCTCCTAAGTACAAGTACTGCAGAATATTTAGTACTTAAAACTCTAAAACAAACTTTTCAGACTATAATTTCTTAATTGCTTAGAGACATAGCATAGTCCTGGTACAGCAAACTCTAATAACATACGATTGCCTTAACTTTTGTTCAGCTATACAACAGTTTATGTTTCCCTGCTGGGTGTTAATTATTTTTTCCTCAGATTTCAGAAGACACTTTGGCAGTCTGATGGGACAGGGCCAAAAATTTCAGTCTCAAGCTGGGAGGTCTATACAAAGGATTGAATTCTGAACCATAAATTTAAAATTAATTTCATGTAAAAAGACAAATATATTGTGAGTGAATTTCTACTGTAGTCTTTCTAGCAATGACACCTCTAATTTCAGAAAGTAAATCAGTCTTGGCTGCTGCTAACTGTATGCTTTGTTCATGCTTTGTGACACTCTTAACACAGGCTGCTGTTGAACTAATTATTGCCCAGAAAAAGGAAGGAAATATGATGTGGAAGACACAAAGCTTGATCCACAGTTCCTCTTGAACTCAATGGGAGTCTTTCTATTGATTCTCATGAAATTTTGGATCAGGTCTATGGAACACAAGTTCAACTCTCTGAAAAAAAAACAACTTCATACTTGAACTATTATTCAGTGTCATGATTAAAAAAGAAATCTTATTTGCTTTCAGTCATGTAGGACTTGATTTTGATTTCTTTTGTTGATCTTTTTGTCTTGATGCTTAGGTTTTTCCTGTTTAAGAAAAAAATAAAGAATTCTTTCTGGAAGCTTAAGTTAAGAAGCCACTTACATCTTTATTTAAATATAATAATGTAAAGTTGTTTTGGTTTGTTCTCTTTTACGTTGTTTTTTTTTCCTCCTTCTTTTGTTGAAAAATTTCTATTTAAATTCCTCAGTTTGTGGTTTTTAGTTCATTTGCATTTTGGTAATTTTTTAGCCAAAACCTTTCTAGGAAACTTGCTAATGTTCAAACACTTTTGTTTTTCTTTTACATACAGGTACTATTGGATACAATCAAAGAAACAGGATAGATACTCTTATGTATCTTCTAGCCTATCCGCAAAAGCCAATGGTAAAAACAAAAACAATTGAACTGATAGATTTTGAGAAACTGCCTGCTGGACAGAACGCCACAGTTGCTGTGATGAGCTACAGTGGTTATGATATTGAAGATGCCCTTGTCTTAAACAAGGCCTCTTTGGACAGAGGTAAGAACCATCAATTCTTTCCTGTGTGTTCTAATACATGTTTTAATAAACGTATTGTCTTATGGTGTTGTTCTGTAATAACTTCTATTGCAGTTATGAGCAGTACATCTCCAATTAAGAAGTCGAATTCCAAAACTGCTTTGAATGCTTTTGTTTGTTTTCTGCATGAATAGCAATTATGATTCCATGCTTGCAATAGTGCGGTCAAGTTGCCAACGTGCGAATAAACTTCTGAGTATGGATATTATAAGAAAAAATGAGTAACTTTTGACCTCAAATAAAAAAGCATAAACGGTCCCTTTTTGAAAATACTTAGTTTACAAAAATGTAAGGTATTTGATAATTTGTTCTGTTGCACTTGCTTTTTGGATGGTTACCTGAACCTTTGTTCATTACTAGCAGAGGGGTCTCATCATTTTCACCAGAAATGAAAGCAATAGATGAAATTAGACTTCTGAATGTGTTTGGGAAAGGAATGGAACACGTGGCAATTTTTGTCATTGTGAACTTGATACTCTGAGGGAGCAATAGCAGTATTGCCTGCTTTCTGAGGGAAAATAATAGCATTGTCTAGAGCAAAATGATGTAGTGTTTATCAGACATAAACTAATGACTCACTTCCTTAAAAAAAAAAAAAAAAATCTATGAAGTGCAGTGTGTTTTAAATAAAAGTGAATAAGCACCAAGTAGAAAGTAACTAAGTGAAACTTATGTTTGTGCTGCTGTGGCCTGTCTCACTGCAATTCTTCAGCATTTTATGTTAATGCTGCTGGCGGTCGGAGGAGAGTTGCCTGAAAACTTAGTCTCTTTTCTCTCTCTTTTCTAAATAAATTCCCTTGAGAGAAGACATAGTGCAGTGTGATGAAATTGGTTTTAGTTTCGGGTGGCCAAAATCAGATCCTTCCATGACTTTATTCCCCCCACACTCCCTTCCTCCTAGTTGCTAGGCAGCAATAATAGTATTCCTAGACATGTATCTTTGGCCTTAATGTCTGCCGCATTTAATTTATGCCTCCTTTTCTAAAACAACAACAGGCATGATTTAAAACTGAATGTTTTCTTTTCTGGTAGGCTGGTAACATTTACAGGGGGAGCTGTGGTGCTTGTCAGGAGTTACTTGACGTAATCTAAAGATACAGATATACTGTATGTGACCACAACCATCTTTCAAATGAACTAAAATAACGTAGGATTATTAGAAAGCCTTGCTCTTGGCTGTCTGTAATTCTAAATGAGATGCAAGTGTTTAGTATTGTGACTAGTTGCTGTACTTGGAGAGAAATTCCAGATATGCTACTTTTCTCATCTAAAACCCAAATCAAATCTATTTTATAACGATATTTGTAATTCAGAATTCTTTCAGCTGGGAGAAGAGTGAGTAATGGGGTGATTATATGAAATATTCAATCAGTACTTTCATAGTAGGCTAGCTTGTGTCAACCACAAACATGAGTAAAAGTTCAGGTTTGTTAGAACTCCCGAAAGGAAGAAGTGCTGTTCTTGTCCTGTGACAGTCTGTTCTATGTTATGTCTCTCTGAACCACCAAAGGTAAGAGAAATGATGTGTGCGCGCAGAGATATAGAAGGGGATTAGCACAACTTCAGAATTGAACCGTAGTCCAATGTCTGAAAAAAGTAGCATGCATGATCTGATTTTTAAATTGTGAGCTACTAAGTATCCGTGTACAATGTTAGGCATATTCAAGACAGTGAATAATCTAACCAATAAAAAAATATTTTATGTTTGGTAGCTCATCAAGTGGATCAGCATTCTTATTTTATTCTGATAATGTGTTGTAAAGAATCTTTGAACTCCTAGGCAGACGAGTTTGTGTTACATTTTAGGTTTCGGAAGGTGTCTTGTATATAAGAATGCCAAGTGTACACTGAAGCGTTACACAAACCAGACATTTGATAAAGTTATGGGTCCGATGTTGGATGCAGCTACCCGTAAACCAATCTGGCGCCATGAAATTTTAGATGCTGATGGTATCTGCTCTCCAGGTATGTCAAGCTACATGTTTAATCATAGAATCATAGAACGGTTAGGGTTGGAAGGGACCTCGAAGATCATCTGGTTTCAACCCCCCTGCCATGGGTAGGGACAATTTCCACCACACCAGGTTGCTCAGAGCCTCATCCAACCTGGCCTTGAGCACTCCCAGGGATGGGGCATCCACAACTTCTCTGGATTTAAGTCATGGTATGTTCATAATCTGAAGTAGAAATTAATGTTCTGTTAATATTTCTTGTGCACCTTGTTTTATGCTTAGTGTATTTTTTTCTTTTCTTGAAGGTGGCAGTATTTCAATGGAAAATTAAAAAATGTTAATTTCTGAAAGCAGTGTGGTACCAGTCAGGGTTTTTTTTGTGCATGAGGAAATGGAGCTTTATGTTTCAGTGAGTCTTTAACAGCGTGAATCTGTTGAAGCATTAGAACTTGTATGCTTCTTATATCTCCAAACTGGCAAACTTTTAATACTGTAGTTTTTTTACTGTTTGTGTCTCATGTGTTCTGTCATTGTTGGTTTTTAAGGACAGATTCCTTATTACTTTGATTTCGTATGTCAAATCTTCCTAGCATGCTGTCAGTTAATGCAGTTGTTTGAGGAAGTAAAACCTAGTGGTTTTAGCACTTCAGAAATTTATTTGGAGAGAGATAAGAAAATAAATACAACTACACTTAGTTATGAGGATAGGTGTATAACTTCCCAATGGTAATAAATTTGAGAAAGAATCTTCCCTTATTGTCATCCTTCAGTCACGAAACAGCTTAATAGATCCGCTAAGATCTAATAAGAAAGGTCCTGTAAAAGGCACTAAATGTTATTCCATTATAGCAACACAATTGGGTCACTTTTGCTCTTTAACACATCACAATGGAGCTTTCGAAGTTAATTTCAAAAAAAAGAGCAAGAATCTTCTGAAGTACTAGGATAGATAGGACTGGGGAGGACTCCACACTGAGGCTGTTCCAGGTGTTTAGGTAAAAACCTCTTTGAAATAGTTCATATGGACACAAAAGAGACATAGGCTGAAGTTCAGTGTAATTTTGTGGAGGAGGTGGGAGGCATGTACTTGATGTGCATTAGTATTGTTGGGCATGCTGCTGGTCTGATTTTCTGTGTGAAGGGAAGGATAACGGAATGGAGGGAAAATAGCTGATGTATGAGATCAGAAGCAATAGGAAAAACTAATAGCAAGGAGAGGCTGAAAGTAGCACGCACAACTCATTGTGGAAGTGAATGTGTGTCCCGAATTTAGGTGTGAATTTCTAAAATTTGTCAGTTACAGTGTTGCTTGTTAATTTTCTCTATACTCATGGCAGATTACTTCAGATGCTTTTGTGTATTCTTTAGACTCAGGATATGTTAGCTATTCTCATAATGCACCCAGCATACAAGCTGTTCCATTTTGTTTACCAAAAAAAGCTAGTTTAATGATTCCCTTACCATGCAGTATTTACAAAAATAACATGATATACTTCCTGGACATGTTCCTCCCAGTTTGTCTTCCAGCTTACCTTTTTTTAAAGCTTAAAATGTATTTCTAACACAGATAGCTTTTATGATATGTTTTCATAATACTTTTTTTTCTTGTTCTTTGTAGGTGAAAAAGTAGAAAATAAGCAAGTCCTTGTGAACAAATCTATGCCAACTGTGACCCAGACACCTCTGGAAGGGAGTAGCGTGCCTCAGCAGCCACAGTACAAAGACGTGCCAGTAACGTAAGTTGCATCATAACTTTATAGTTGGGGAAGGTAGATGGAGGAAAGGTATCTGAGAAAATATTCAATTCTAGAAAAGTCAAAGGAATAAACTTCCCTCTGCAAATTAGACCTAGTTCTCCAGGTCTTGATTTTTCACAGGATTTTTCAGATCCTAGGTTGTTTTTAGAAGTGCCTAGCTGCTTAATCGCTGATGAGTTAGATTCTGACACCTGAAAGGCTGGAATTGCAAAGAGTAGGAGGAATCCTTCTGAAGATGTATGTATAGAGAGGAATCACTGAGTAGGTTCCCAGGAGAATCTGAGGAGAAAGCTAAGACAGCGGTAGAGGGGAGAGGAGTCACTCATGGATAAAGTGATGGAGAAACAGGAGAAAAGCAGGATGAGTGGGAAGGTAGAGAACACGAGTGTACTTAGTGAGGGGGCACATCTCCTCCATACTGGCTTCTAGAGAAAATGGACATCTCTTTCTGTACTTCATACTGTGTTCTGCCCTTGGTTCATTTCCACACCTGCACCTGATGCATAGTTTCAGTCAGGATATTATGCCTTAATTTTGTTCTTAAATTATCATGGTATGTGCCTTAAACTCCTTTCTTCAACTATAACTGTCTATTAGGCTTTTGTTTGTTTAACTGAAGATCCAGAAATTTGCAATATACTAGGAAGCTCTTTTCCTGTCAAGAAGAGCCCAAGCAACAAAAAAAACTATACCTTGTTCTTTAGAAGTTCAGCTTAATTCTCCCTTTGTTTCTATTGTATCTCTTAAGCCTTTTTTTTTTTTTTCCCCCCGAAACATACCCTAATCTGGAACTTCATATACATATAATCTTTGCTCCATTGACCTCCCACATATAAGTTCCATGAAGAATATAGTTCAGCCAGAAGATTACCAATGCACAGATACCTGTTTGTAACTTGTGTTTGGTTCATAGACGTAAAACTCATGTTTTGTCTTCTTGTACTAGCTACAAAGGTGCAACTGATTCTTATATTGAAAAAGTCATGATTTCGTCAAATGCAGAGGATGCTTTCTTGATCAAAATGTTGTTGAGGCAAACTAGACGTCCAGAAATTGGAGATAAATTTAGCAGTCGTCATGGGCAGAAAGGTAAGCTACATATTCGAGTATGCCTACTATACATACATAAGCCTACTATACTTACGTAATATTATCATGCATGCTCCGTAAATGCTTCAGATCTTTTATGAATGCAGTGGTAGAAGACCATATCCCTTTTTTTTGTTTAAGTTCACCTAATTTAGTAATGATGTTTCTGGAACTGAGGAGAAGAATTGGCAAACACAACTCTCTGTTGACTTATGAACCTGAAAAATACAGTAGTTGCCTATTTTAAACAAGAACAGAGTTTTGAGTTTTGGTTGGTGGGGGTTTTTTCACCCCAAGTATGAATTTGATTTTAAGTGATAGATTTGTTAATAGGTTATCGAAAGAGATTGGAGGAAATGAACAGAAAAGATGAGAGATGGAATGGTATATTTGCAAGTCCTCTGTGCAGACATACTGCTCTAAAAACAAGACTACAGATGGATAGCTCAGAGCCATGGTGTGAAAAGGAAGCAAATCAGGAATGCAACTAAGAGTACACCAGCAGAGACTGAAAAGAAGGGGAAAAAGTTTTTAAAAGTACATCTGGAACATGATCTGGGGCACCTCTGGATCTTCAAACAGAGTTGAAAACGGGTACCTACTAGAAAACTGCTTGGTGGCATGTAGCTGTCTAGTGTTAATGGTAAGGTGAAAATCAGAAGCCTGTTTCCATATCTGTTGGAAAAAGCGGTGGACTCCCTTTGACCTTAATGGCAAAAAAAGGGGACTCAGAACATCCTCTCTGAATCTCAAAGGGCTGGGCAGTGTGGGACAGGTGTTAAGAAAGTGACTGAAAACATTTCTAACCAACTGACTTAAAAGCATGTTTTGATCCCATTGATCTCAAATTGGGACAGGTTTTGACATGTTTTCATCTATCTGTACACTTGAAAAATCTTGATTTGTTTTTTTAGTACTTTCAGCATGACCTTCTGCCTTACTGTATAGGCTGTGCTAAACCTGTTACCTGAACGTTATAATCTTGTTACATTTTTAGGTCTTATTTTGGTTTGAGAAGATTGCTTGATCTCGTCAGATGTATTGGGTCAGCAAAGAGGTTGATATTACCAAATCCCTTCCATTGCAGCACATACACTCCTCTCCTGTTACTGGGCAAATATGACACTGTCTTAATAACTACTGGAAGAAAAAAATGCTTATTTTATTGCTTTGATTTCTGAGGAGCTGGAACCAGATGGAGTTTAGAAAGAACACCAGCCTCTTACAGTGGTAACACAAGTATCTGCTAGGTCTATGTGGAAGGCAGAGAGAGGGAACTGAGGAAATAATAGAGGATGCTGCTTAGATTTAAAACATTAATACTTAAAACTAGTTGTAGTCAATGGACTTTGCAGTAATACATCAAATTAATGATACTTGCTAGTGGACATTGTCTTGCAAACAAACTGGCCTTTCGTGAGCAGTGTTCTCTTTTGTCAGAAGACACATAGAAGAGAGTGCTTTTTGTTAGGAGGAGCACTCTGAAAGCATCCCTTTCAGCCTACAAATTATATTAAAGAAGCTGCTCAGTTAATCGTGATAAATATGGTCATTCGCATGAAAAATTTAATCAGGGAAGTTTTTTCTCCTATCTTGGGCTATTGGTGTTCACCTAGTTGAACAAGATTTAAATGCGACTGATTTTCATATTTCTCCAAAAATCAAGAAAAAGGGTGCTCCACAAATCTAGAACAGACAGAGGACAAAAGATGGAAGAATGA
Organism: Tauraco erythrolophus; assembly: GCF_009769465.1. NCBI lineage: Eukaryota > Metazoa > Chordata > Aves > Musophagiformes > Musophagidae > Tauraco > Tauraco erythrolophus. The sequence goes on along the minus strand of NC_141468.1, from coordinate 63,316,429 downwards.
CAGAAGGAAACAGAATTCTATCAGGCAGGCTGCAATATGGCCTTAGCATGCTACTAAATGCACATAAGGCATCTCACAGTCTAGAGCAAGCTCATTTTAGATGTCTTGAAGCACAGACGTCTCACGAGTACTTTTGCTACTTATCAAACCTGATATTCGTGGTCAAATGCAGAAACAACTAACACACTGTATTGGAATCTGGTGGAATTTTCTTTAATATCCCAAAAGCTGTAGAAAGTTAGTAATTTTTTTTTTTCCAGTGTAAAATGGAAATCCCATGATAATGAAAAACAACATCCTAAATACTGTAGGGAGCTTTGAGGGTGCCCATAATTACGCCTGGCATTGCATCAGGTTAGGGTGACTGATCCCCCATCTATCTGTGCTTTAGACCTATAATAATAATAGGCCAAAACCATCAATTTATTCAGAATAGCAAATGTCCCTTTCAGCTTAGTTTTGGAGAGAGCGTCAGAACATTGCAACAATTGTGTTACAGAGTTGGCAGGCATGTGCTTGTTAGCTTGGTAGCTTGTTAGTAGTAGTAACTTCATAGCTTGTAGTCTGTAGTAATCTCTTGTGATTGGGGCAGTGATCATGTTCTAAATTATTACATTCTTCTAAGATACATAGTCTTCCTAGTAGTAGACCTCTCAGTTCACTGGCTTGTAGTATATTTTGGCAAAAAATTTTAGAATAAATGGGAGAAAGGAGAAATGTGCTTAGTGGAGAAAATACATGTGTTAGATACCAAGAAAAAAAATACTGACAAGAACTGTGTAGTTTACTGTTCTGCAGCTTCAATATACAGTGAAGAAGCAGATACTGACATTAATGTTAGATTACAGGCAATGATAGAACTGAAAAAAAGGCATGAAAAGGAAAGGGAAAATCTCCTGCTTAAAAATACAGCTAGCGTTATCCTTCTCTGACATCAAATCGGGGAAGGATTAGTCATAACAGAGGAATATAGACAATTTTGAAACAGAAATTGTAATACTAACGGTTCAACATTTTCCATTGAGAGGATTTTTAATTAGCCCTGAATTTGTTCTCTCATCTTCATCTGAATGCAGGCGATTATCAGTTCAAGTTTAAGTTGTGGACGTTAGCTTTAAGCCAATCATAGGGCCATTTAAACCTATGATTAATTTAAACTAACAAGTACCTTGGTTCAGTGAGGAGAGAGAGAGACTGTTCCTCTCCTTTTTTGTTGTTGATCTTTTCTGTGAAGTAGTTTTATTTTCTAGAAGGAATGTGTGAAGATGAGATTTGATTTCACGGAATTATAGTAGTAGTTCTAAAATAATTAATTACGTGCAAAATAAGAAATTGCACAAACTTCATTTCTCAAGTTTTTTTCATGGGCTTTTTCCTGTATTCCGAAGTTATACTTTGTTGCTGAGGCAGAAAGCAGAGTAACAGAATTGGAAAGTGCCTGGGATATGACAGATCAAATCTCACAAACAAGCTTTAACCTTCTGTTACAGAAGAGTCTTTCGTTAAATATGTAGGTAGATTTTGTAGACTCTATAATAATGTAGATCTATGCCACCAAGTATGTCTTTGCTGCCTTCTTTGTGTCCTCTCACATGTCAACACGGTATTGGCAAAAGTCACCACTCTGGCCTATCCACTACACCCTCTTGTCATTCAAGTCCGTGTTTTAAGTACACTTCTTGCAAACTGCCTGTAAAAGCTAGCCTATCCTTCAAGACCTGTCAAGAAAGAAGTGTATGAGGAGGAGAAAAAACCCGAATGAGGCCATCACGTGGTGTTGGGAAACGCAGCAGCAAATATTTTGATCAATCTCAATATTCAGCTTCAAACTGGATGTTGCAGTAAGATCTTTGTGAGTGGGACTGTTGCTTTAGTCTATTAAGCTCTTAAGCTTCTAATGTCTCACAAAAAAAACACATACCTACCAGGGAGGACTTATCTTGCACTGTAGGACTTTGTTTTAACTATATTGCATCATATTTTTTCCAGAAGGATAAAGAAAGTTTTTGGTTAATTATTTTGTTTTTTAATCTTGCATTCTTCAGGCAAAGTCACTTTTCAAAGCGCAGAAGGCTAAAGGATTGTTAAACTAAAGAAGCTTCATCTGAGTTCCATACAAGCTAAATTATTATATTTCCAGATTTCCTCTTGCTTTGCTACAAGCCACAATGAGGAAAAAGTTGGGCTCCTTTGATGTGAAAAAAAGCAATATATCACTTCTCTGAAAGAACATTTCTCAGTCTCTCATGTGAAAAAGGATTAACACCTCCAACAAAGGTCCTGTAGATCACAGAACTAAGCAGCAATACTGAACAGTATTCCTGAGGAGTGGAAAAACTGTATTTAAGCAAGAGATTGTTTGAACTGGCAAACAGAAGCTTTTTAATAGCTGAAGATCTAAGATAAAGGATTAAACCTTTCTGAAGTATCTGCACTTAAACAACGCTAAAGACAAGGAAGCGAGTTTAAATTCATGAAAGATGGTCTTTGTTTTCCTAAATGAACCATGTTCTTTGGTGTCAAAACAAAATCCATTCACAGCATTGTCAACTGCATAAACGTCATGACAATATGGCTTATCTACCAAAGTCTGACCTTGCTTGCTTTTTAAAATTTTTACTAGTTTGAGCATCTGCCTTCTGCTTGCCTAACTTCATAGTTGTTGAGAACAACTTACCGTTCGCCTTTTAATGCACACTTGTGCAGTACATGTAAGCAGAACACGTGAAGTGAGATGTTAGTTTTGAGTGGCTACTTGTGTCTTTCCCCCCATGTTACAAGTCAGACGTAACTTTATCTCTAATAAAACATCAGTGGGTTTATAGGAATTAGATGGTTGAAGTGGCAGTAGAAAGAATTTGCTCTTACCAACTGCAGGAATGTGGGATGATTAGTAGTTATTAGGCATCAGGAAAGGTAGGAATTTCTTACCTTATTTTTATCTTCAGAAGCTGAATATGAGAAAATGAGATGTCAGAATGCCATTAAAACTTTTCATACCGTTTTTTCTATTTATTTTTAACAAAACTGCTGCTTAGCTTGCTGTCTTAAGAAGAAAATTACGGCATTTTTTATCTCAGGCAGCAAACAGGTAACCTTCTGACCTTTTCAGTAAATCCTCAACTGAACCTCTGAAATTAGGGTGATTTAGCATTTTATGGCACAGAATAAAAATCTGTAATTCTGTTTCCAAATAGTGTATCCTGAACACACATTTTATTAAGCTCTTGACTCATTCAGCCATGTGTATTTTGTAAAGTTCCTATGGTTATTGTTTTACAATAGCTGCTTCCAGGAGCATTGTAAGGGTTTCAATTAATCAGCTCTTTGTGTGCTTCAGACTATGCAAATTTATCACATCAGACCATTCAGCAGCTCATGGGAAAGCAGTGTACAAACTGTATTGTCTTCTAGCACCTCCTCTCATTTAGAGTGATGTTTTTAATAAGAAAACTAATCAAGTTTACTTATGCATTATTTATCTGTTAATTTTAATTCTGTTCTTTACCTGTTATGTCAAATGGGATGTAGCAAGTGATATGATAGATCAGTGAATGATTCAATATTGAACAAAGCTTATGTGATGCAGCACTTTTTTTCTTCTGGACTTGTTTTATGCTTAGTTAGCCAACACAGTATGTAATTAGAGAGTTTTGAAGCAGACGTACATTTTTGTTTAACCTTACTAATTTTTGCAAATCTCTGTCACTGGTCCACGATATATGGCGCTGTGTTATAGCGTCATATATTATGTCTCATCTTAATTACGTGACGTAGTCTTACTGCTCAGAGGAGTGTTTTCAAATTCTGGCAAATGTGGTAAATCTAAAATAGGTGCCTTTCAAGTTAGTTTTAGCTCTTTTACCACCGTATCATTAGAATAAGTAAACAAGCACATTTAGTAATGCGCTTCTTTTTATCTTGCTGATAGAAACTGGTATTACTGCTGCTTCTATTCACTTAGTCTCCTTTGGTCTCTAATGTCCCTCCTGCTGATAGCAATTAGGTTTCTATTTTAGGTTGTTTTGACTTATTTGATGATTTTTTTTTTTTCATTTGGCGTGTGTGTATAGAAGGCATCTTATCGTAGCCGGTGAAAAACTTTCCCATACTGTTGTGTTTTGTCCCTGCTCCCTCCCTGCCGCCCCCCTTCCCCCTCTGCGCTGAGCTGCTGTTTTGCAAGTCTGTGTATGTTCGTGTTTGTCAGCAAACTGAAAGCAACCACGTAAAAGATAGAAACTCTGGAAACCTGGAATTCTCCTGACTAGAAAAAGAAACTCTTAAAGGACAAACGTGCAGGGGTGGGGAGATCCTTATGCTCTGTCTGGGCCTTGTGGAGGGAGGTCCGTGGGTGTTGAGATGCTGCCGGGATTGATGCTGATAGCGTGTGTGAGGATGGGGCCATCATGCATAGGCAAAGGGCTGTCATTTATTGCCTGGCATACAATAGCATTGAAAAACTCTGCCCATGGCTGTTTTATACTTGCATGTTAAACTGCTGTGGACATCTGATTTCAGTTTATTCTAATTTAAACTGTTATCCTTGCAGTAAACTGCCGTGCTTATTGATCCAGTGGTTTGGGGTTTTTTTGAGAGGGATATCTATCTTAAAAGAAATTGTTCGTATTTTCACTAATTTTCCCTCTAAAGTGACATTATAAAATCGATACACAAAGTTTTTTCTAGAATTCAGTTTGGTTTTCAGTTGAAAAGAAATGAGATGTAGCAAGCTGCTGGATGCTTTCTTGTTCAAACATACAACTCTCTTGTTAGTTCACATATTAAAAAAAAATTTGTTTTTTGTTTCATCTGGAAAAACAATTGCAGCATTTTCTGGTTGTTAATGTTTGATTCTGGTCCTAGATGAGACCTCCAGAGTGTATAGGTGAGAGCAGATTCAGGCCCATCACAGTATAGCATTTAGTTTGAAATTGTATTGCTAAATTTCAGATGAAGGATATAAAAATTGTGAGGGGAAGGGAAGTGAATGAAACCAAATTATTTTGTCTTGTCTGAATGCTAGGGAACAATTTTCACATGATAATGTTAATCAGTAACTATTAGGAAATCTTAAAAACTTGTAGTAAGAGCCAGAGCAAAGTTACTTACTAGTTGGAGCATGTCTTATTTATGAATATTTTATGGAGAGTAGTTGGGCAGCTCAGTTGTGAAATGCAGTTCATACTTGGACAGAGCAACATATGGAGCTTGAGGCTGTCTTAAATCCAGCCTCTTCTTTTCTCCTTTACTGTTTTATTAACCAGTTGCAAGTGATAATTCCACTTACATGGATTAATTCACTTGACCACTTTTTCGCAGCTGCTCAGCAATGCGGAACAGCTAGGCTTGCCTTTTACTGCCCTGCTGCCAGCCTTGGCTCAGCAATCTAGGATGAAGAAGAGGAGCAAATTCAGAAGCTTACAGTGCAGACCTGCAAGCATTAGTCTCTCAGAGAGCTTCTCAAGGCAAGTGACTGCAAAGTGAAATCAAGCTTACATTTTTAAATGAATTGCAGTTACTTGCTTTTAGAAGTAGTGTTGTATGCAGGAAAGGTGTCTTTCAGCTTTTTAAACAGTTTTTTTATAAGAAAGAATGAACTTGCTTTAAACATTGGTCTGTCCTGTTCTCTAAATACACGTGGGCATGCTATAGATCTGTTATAAACTCAGCAACTTCTTAAAATACAGAAGCTTAGAATTGAGGTTTTATAGCTTTCTCTTTTTTCACTTTTCTTCCCCCCCTGCCCCCCCGCTCTGTAAAATAGAAACTTTATAAACGGCCTAGTGAGCTTCACATTGCTGGATTCTGTCTAAATATTTTGTTTTTAACTTCTAAGCTCATTATGCTCTCTTTGTGTTAACTTGTATTAAAATCTGTCAGCTATAACTGGTCTCATAACCACAGTCAGCGGACCAGAATAAGTTAATTATTTACTTGTGTCACTAGTGCTCTTCATCTAATGAAATGCACAGCTGTGTTAGATCTGCAGTTGGGTGTGTAGGTCCCATTGTTATACAAGTCAGCGGAGGGTAGAAGCCGCTATGATGGAGAGCCCTCAGTTCTTTCTGCTGTTCTGCCTTTCTGTGTCGATTTCATGGATCTTTTATCATTCACTTTCACACAAAACAAACAACACAGTGGCTGTCTGCTATGGGAACCGGCTTGGCATATAAAAGGTTTTCAGAGCCTAAAGTAATTTTAAGTTAGCTAAGATTTAATTTTTGGCATACAGGTGCCATGAAGTCCAGATGCAGCCTAATGCTTTCTTAGAAGTAAATGCGAATAAGGCAGAATGTGCATGCCATAATACATATATAATAAAATATTTATGTATACAATTTTAGGATAAAAAAGCTGTGCGCACGAGATAATGGGTTGAGATTTTTTTTCATTTTCAGCAAATGATTGCTGCTTGGTGGGGAGGGTAGAAGGATGTTATTGATTTATCATAACAGAACAATGAAAATTAGTTTCAATAGGTTTAAAAACTAAATATAGCAACCCCCTCCTTGCCCTAGACGTTCCAATCCTTTTTTTTTTTCTGCTCCCTCCCCCCATACTTACCATTCTTATTCTATTAACTACTGTCCCATACACCTATCCCTGTCTTGCTTGGACAGTGGAAGAGGAGCTCCCTCCTGAGCAGACGCCAATATCCCCCTGTGAACTGGCTGGTCAGGGGATGCCTTTTTAGGGATGTAACCAGCACCCTCAGTCTTCCAGGAGCCCCCTCCACTACAGAACTGTTCCCAAAGTGTGCTCTGGCAGTTGCAGCAGGCTGATCTCAAATAGGTTGCAGGCTTTTTCAGCTCTAAGGGTTTCTGGAAGAAATTGTCCAACTGAAACAGTAGCTTTGGTTCAAAGGAGTATGGGCTTAAGCAGCTGCGTTTTAGCACCTGAATTCGAATGTTAGATCTCTTGGTCATTTATAGCTGCAGTATCTGGACTTGCAGAATTACTGTAGATGCAGTTGTAAGGGTTGAAAGGAAAATTTTTAAATGTATGATAAACTCATTTAAAAGAGTTTTCATGTTTCTATTTAATCTGTCCTAAATAGTTTTAGAATTTGGGTGGTTTTGTTTGTTTTACATCCAATACTGATGGAGACTAAAAAAAAAATAACTTCCAAAACTTTTGAAGATACAGTTTGTGTTCATGGACTGACAAAATATAAGCAGTCTAAGGAGTGCATTATAGTTTGTAATTCATCGAGAGCAATCCTTGCTCAGCAAATGAATGCTACCTGAAAAATCTTTGTTTTTATTTTCCCTTACTTACCTCCTCTCAGCCCCTGTCAAAGTCCTGACTTGATTTGGTTTTATTCACAGTATTTAGCCAAGATACATATGATAAACAAATTTTTAATCAATAATAATTTTGTATGTCTGAAGAGATACTGTAAGAGGCCTGATTTCTTTTTTTTTTCAGGAAATTATAGCATCAGCTTTAAAAACAGATCTCGCTTGAGATGTTCCAGTCTGACTAGTCAGAAGTTTCTGGTTGCCTCTGAAAACTATATCTAAGGCTTTCTTCCCTAATTTGCTAACTCACAAATCACTGGGAGCATTCATTATGTAAGGGTATGCTAATTTTGCGTCTTGTCACAAGGGCTGTCTTCTAGCCTGCAGGTTGTGAGCACTGGTCATGGTAATGAATCTGGGTAAAAAGTGATCCATGAGAAAGAGAGGAGGAGGAAAACACTAAAGAAAATCTGGTGATGAGCGTCAGCCCTGCTGGTGGTTTGCTGTTTGTGAATTGAAATGTTTTCTCTTCTGCAGGGGTGTGTGGACTGATTGTTCCTCAGGAGGACATGCCGTTTTGCGATACAGGAATCTGTCCAGATATCATAATGAACCCTCATGGCTTCCCATCGCGTATGACGGTTAGTGGTTATGTTATGATTAGAGACAGTGTCCCCCGATAGGGAAAGTGAAGCAGATTAGCCAGAAGAAACAAAAAAAGTTTGAAAGACAGTTGCACTGAGAATATTCTCTAGTCATCATACCACACGCTTGCTGCACTGTGAGTATTCAGCCCTCTGTTTTGCATGTTTTGAAACATCCTACTGCAAAAGGAGTAGGGATGCGGGCTGTTTGTGCCTTGTTCTGTTTTTGTTGTGTATCAAGCCAATAGGAAAACAACTGAATACCTCACTTGTACCCTTTCTGTTTGAAAATTTCTTGCTTTCCCTCTTTCTTCCCTGTTGCTTATGCCTACTAAGTCAGCTGGAGGAGACTGTAAGATGAAGGTTGGAGAGGAGTTTCAAGAATAGTTCTAGACCTATGTAACTTCTTAACATTACACACGCCTCACTGGAACTGGGTGCAAGTCTTGCACCTGTGCTGCAGGGTCACACTAAATACATCACAGCCTGGCCTTTATATGGGACTTCCACTGATTATTTCGTACAGCCTCTGATCTTTTTTTTTCTTTGTTAGCTTCTTCCTCCCTGTTCCCCCTGCTGGACTGTAGCACGTCAATCTCTGAGGCCGTTTCCTAGAGGAGACGGCCACACTGGATCCTGCTCATTTTCCAGACAACTGGAAAAAATGAAGCTGCTTGACTCTAGATCTTAAAGGTGTTCCCAGACCCTGCAATGTGTCTGGTTTTCACCCCTTCACACAGGGGATGTGAACAGGGAGAAGCGTCCCTGTTCTTGAGCTTCTTCCTCTCCTCCCATTGCACGCAATAACCCAGGCCCCCATCTCAGACCCTTTGCCTGGCTAACTTTTGCTGTGACTAAACCAGCAATGTGCCCGTAGTAGCAAGCAGGCTGTTAACTCTGCTTCTCTTTGCATAGGTAGGAAAGTTAATTGAACTCCTGGCTGGAAAGGCTGGGGTCCTCGATGGCAGATTTCACTATGGAACAGCTTTTGGAGGCAGTAAAGTTAAGGATGTGTGTGAAGATCTTATTCGCCATGGTTATAACTACCTAGGGAAGGACTATGTAACATCTGGTATCACTGGGTAAGAATCTGCTGTATAGATTTCGATGTTTCGGGGAGGGGGGAAATGCTGTTGAGACACATCTGAAAAATCTCATGTCTCAGCTCAGGAACTTTTCCTTATTTGCAAACTGCTCTATGAGATGGAAAGAAGGGACTGAAGAGTGGTGCACTTTTTTTGTTTTTGTTTTTTCCTTCTCTTAGAAGTATTTTGTGGTTCCACATTTTAAGAATTAGTAATGTTTGCCTGGCTGTAATGCATATGGCCCTTGTAGCACATATGAAAACTTCCCAACTTCTACTGCATGACAAAAAGTTTTCTTTCAGAGAGATTGTAAGAAATTTCAAGTTTCTGTTGGCAGCAAATCTCATATGTGCTTGGAATCAGATGAGTATTTTCATGTTGACTTTAATAGTACTGTAAAGTATGTATTTGGAGGCAGGTGTCTATTCCTTGGGAATATTTTGTGTGTGCTCTTTTTTCTTTTTATTTTTTTTTTCTTCTTTTGATTACACAATGATTCAGTCTGGCATAAAACTCTAATCTGCAAACTTCCTGCTGTGTTGATCAGACTGGCTTCTGAGACACAGAGTTCAAAGAACATAAGATAGTTTAGGAACAGGAAAAGGCCATATGGCTCCACATGCCTGCCCTTCCAAAACGTATCTTAATCCTACCTTCCTGCTATTTTTATTATCCTCCCAGTCCCCTTCTTCTCAAGGAACAAGTTTAAGTCTCTTTTGTAAGTTGGTTTTTTTTTAATACTTTTTTATTTAATTGCTTTTCCTAGCAACTTATTCCATATGCTGTTTCTCTTTTTGTTTCAGAGAGGTGATTTTTTTTTTTTCCTTACCCACTCTATATTCCATAAATTGTATATCAAGTATCCTGGTGTTTGAAACACTTTCTGTTGATACATCGTGGTAACTTTTAACAAATCTGACTAATCTTGTTTCCTAGGGAGAATAAAATCATCTAGCTCTAAAAAGTCCTCGGACTTCAACTTTGTAGTACCCTATTTAGAGACTTTGCTTATGATACTGATGTTCTTCCAAGAAAATTTCACATACTTAATCTATTTATTACAAAATTTGAAGTCAGATTTGATAACAATGTGGAAGCTTGCAAATTCCAAATGTCTGGTTAAAGTTTTATTCATAGGCAGCTTTTGGAATAGCACTGCATGGTGTCAGTAGTGACTCTGAATGGGAGGTGCAATACTTGTCTCCTGTTGTTTTTGTTTTTTTTTACATTGTGCATACATTTTTAAAAAATAAATCAGTGGCAATGCTGAGTTTGTCTGTAAAATCTGGTCGTTCTTAGTGCTGAAGGTGGTAGCTGGGAAATGACTGAGTGCTTTCAACTATTGCTTTCTGATCTTTAGGCACTTAGGCTGTTCCTACAGTTGGGGGTGTTTTAAACACAGAAATCTTTAGCTATTAATCCAGCTCACAGAATGGCATAACACCCTCCGTACTGCTTACAGATGTTCACAAGCTGATGCAAGTGCCTAAACATGGTTCTCAAGAGCCCTTTTACCTGGCTCGTCTGAGCTCCCAGTACCAGCCAGGGCAGAGGTTTTTGTCCTATGAATCCAGCTGCCGAGCAGCGCTGTAGGGACAGCTGTGCTGATGCACAGCCGCTCAGGGAGGGCTTCCACCCATCTGGGCCTTGGGTTGTGCTTCAAAGTGATGCACAGGGAGAACTGGTGGATGGGAATACTGTCAAGCTCATAGTGTGCCAGTGCTAAACTATCCTTGCAAACACAAATTCCTTGAAATGCTTCTCTAAAAATGACGTTTTAAGCATTTATGCTGGTGTGTAGTTGTTTAAATTTGTGCTTACCTTTGTTTTGTGTGTGAATGGTGTAGAACAAAGGAATGTAAATAGAAGTATCTTAAATCACTCTGCAGGGTCTGACACATTCACAGTCTTTATTGGTTGCTGATCACAGTATTGAAACACTCCTGCACAGGCAGAGGAGGGACTAAACATGGTACAGCTGAAACAAGTACCTGCAGCTACAGCAGCACAGCCTATGGCAGAAAGTTCAGGAGCTTGTTCTTCACCAGGGTGGATACAGCAGTGTGTGGTGCTGGAAGTGTACTGCCCTTGTGTTCAGAAGGGTTCTCTGTAGGGTTTTCAGACCGATTGCCCTGAAAGCACAAACACATTTTTCTAGGACTCCTGATTCCCAAATTGTTTCAAATTCCTGCTGACCCTGACGCTCTTGTCTCTCTTTAGGTAAATATGTGATAACTGTGAATATTGTTTCTGATTTTGTTTTGGTTGTTCTTTTTCTTCCTTCAGTGAGCCTTTGGAAGCATATATCTATTTTGGCCCTGTGTATTACCAGAAACTAAAGCACATGGTGTTGGATAAAATGCATGCAAGAGCTCGAGGACCCAGAGCAGTGCTCACCAGGTATTGTTACAGGCTAAGTGCAGAACTCTTAGCATACATTCAGAAGTGTGCTCAGCTGACTGATGGGTATAAACCAAAGTTTACCTTTTGATACTTGACACAAAATGCTATTACCTGTTAATATACTGTTACAGACTAAAAACCCTCACAGTAGACTGTGGCAGAAGGTTGTTCTGAATGTCCAGGTGTGCTCTATGTGGTCCAAAACTGAGTTTGCTTCTCAGACTTCTGTTAGCAGTTGGTAAAAATACCGTCTGCTGACTCACAGTGCACTCTCTGGCCCTTTTCCCTTTCAGATTGCTCGTATCATAGGTATTTTAGGAGGATTTTTTTTTTTAATTTAACAATTTGTACTTTTACAAGTCGAGTATGAGTAGAAGGAAGGAATTCCTTTTAATATTTCAGCATCCTTCGTTATTCAGCAGGTTAACATTGATGTGGCCCATGTCTTCACCTGTTGAAGCAAAGCAAATCTGCCGTAGTGTAGTGCAAACAAGTGTTAGAACAATGTGCATCCCTGGTATGCTGCACTTTGCCTTGCAGACTTTTCCATTCAACTCTAAAACTGAATTTAGGGTTGTATGTGCTGGTCCACAGTTACTCAATACCATGCAGGAGAACAGCACCTTCACAGTAATAAACTGCAGAAGTTACAGAAATGCCAACGGTAAATCTCCATTTTTATTTGCCCAGCTAAAGATGCGTTCTCAGTTTCTTTGGAGTCATGATCATTGCACTAAGGCTGAATTTGTTTTTCTCTCCAACAAAAAGGTTAATTACTATGTTGATGTCTTCTGGTATGAAATTTTGAAGTCAAGCAGATGTACTCTGGGTAATAGGTTAATATGAGCCCCTGGAGGTGGGCTTATATTATATGGACCTTTGGGGAATTTGAAGCATCTTGCTTTCGCTGATGTTACTTACTTTTTCTCCTTAAAGCCAACCTCTGTGGCTGCTTGCAGTCATGTTCTAAGTTGCTGATATTCCTGGCTCACAAGAAACAGTTCAGTGGCACAGGCTTTGTTTTGAGGAGGCTTGTAGTGGATCGTTTAGTCCACCTCTCTCCAGCACAGTAGGATTTTTTGCGAAATCTTTCCAGAAAGTTAATTGCCAGCTAGTCTTGAATATTCTTGCAAATATTATTCTGAATGTCTTCTGCCAGTCTTTCTGGACTCTCACGTGCACCATTCATACCGCATCTGCTGCATAGTGGTACTCTTCTTTTTGATCAGTCCCTTTTGTACTGTTTTTGAGATGTTAGCACAATATCATGTCTATTCTGCCTTACTCTTCTCTGTAAGAAGCATGATGCATATTCTTTAATTCTTGATTTATTTTTATGCCCCTTATCATGTGCTGATCCACTTCTCTTTCCTTGTCTGCCTGCACAGCAAGTTGGCTTAGAAGTGTCCATGGAAGTAAATAACCAGTGATTAAACTGGGAGAGAAATCACAAAAAATTTTTCTTGTCTGAACTTCTCCAGCCATGTTAAGAAGAGCAAGTGTAGCATAGCCATCATTTCCTACCACAGCTGTTTGCCAATATGAACATAGCCCATTATTTGGGAATATCATTTGTCTACCCCATTTTCTGTTCTTCAGTGTGTTAGTCATGGTATTGGTGCTTCACATGAAAAGGAGAACTCGCTGTCTTGGCTAATGATGCACGCAGTTGGTTTGCTGGAGCTCCTAGCTCACCCGGAGCCCTTGATCTGCTTTTGTATTGTCTCCCCGGCTTCTCATCTGTTTAGAGATATTTAAATTAAATGAAACCTAAATCCCAAGTCTAGGTAATGTTTACATGTAAAGATGAAGGTGGGGTGATTTCCCCCATCCCTTACTTTCTTTGAATTCTTTGTTCTAGTCAGTAGCATCATACTATGTAGTTAGTGCTCTTTATTTGACTTTCAGGAAAGCTAGTGCATGTTCAATTTATGCTGCCTCTTGACTAGTCTTTTAGGAGTTTTCCTTTCTCTCCTCAACTAATTAAACTTTTGTTATTGCCATTGCCTCTGCTGAGAGAGTCTGCTTTGCCAGCTTTCATACTTACTATTGTTTTATCAGCCATTGCACTTCCTGGAGAGTAGATTGCCTCTAACATTGTTTTTTGCTTTTAAAAATAATCCTGTAATGGCTTCCAACATGGAATTTGACTGTTGTCTGGGAATGCATTGTATTATATATCAAATGCACCTTAACTGACAGAGCAAAGCTGTATTTCCTCTGGAAGATGAAATTTTGAGTTCCTTGAACATCACTGATTCTAGATATTGCTCTGGTTAAAACGAGACTTTATAGAATTGCAAAGCAGCACTCTTTGTCAACACAGTCAAAAAGCACCAGAATGTTGCCCTCTGAATTGGTATTTGTTAAAGGAAGTGCAATCACAGAATCACAGAATGTCAGGGATTGGAAGGGACCCCAAAGGATCATCTAGTCCAATCCTCCTGCCTGAGCAGGACCACCTAGATTAGATCACACAATACTTTATTTTGTCACGAGTAGTTGACAATTAATTTTAAACAGTTCTATATATGGTGTTGCCCAGATACCCTGGGCTAAATCTTTTTAATAGATAACCTGCTTTTAGTTTTCCTTACAAGAGATCAAAATAAGCTTTCTGCATGCATAGTCGTTTTGATGGACATTGTCAGAGCTGCCACCTACGTGTCTTTTGAACTTACCAGATATGCCAGTTCCTATTACACTGCAAGGGAGTAACATGATGACGCTGGTCAGGGTTCATCTCTGCACTCTGAGGCTGTGGGAGCACAGCACACCCTCCTCCTTCAAGCAGTGTTTTTGTAGATAATACTCCACTTCTTGGAGATCAGTGTTTCAGCCAACAATTCCATTTCGAGTTAGCCACTGGTTTTTTGTAACAGGCACAAGGGAGATCTGCTGAGACCTACAAGGCCTGCTCTTATTCATGGGGGTAGACTTATTTCTCCTCACTGGCCAATGAAACAAGGTACAGGACCATAAAGCTGAACCCACTGTTCTTCCAGAAAATGCAGAATTAGCGCAAATAAATTCTTAATGTGCTTAAAAACGCTGAAGTTAATTGTTTTACACTTTTTTTTTCTAAATGCAGCAGTTAAATAGTATGAAGATGACTTAGCCTTATTTTTTTTTTATTTAAAGAATCACTGCATTTTATTTAGCACTTAAGAATTTTAAGAACTTTCTATCTTTTTATAGTTTTTAAATATTAAAAATACCTCTTTTTAATTATATTCCCAACCTTATTTTCAAGAGTCTGCTTTGTTTTCAGAATGTTATATTTAGAATAAAGAATGGAAGTAGTTGCCCAGGGCAACAGCTGCAGTGTACATGTGTATAGAGGGAAAGGGGGAGCACAAATACTTTATAAATACTGTTTTAACATTGTAAACAACCCTTGGTGTGAGGAATTTTCAAACTCATGTGAGCTGTAAGAAAAATCTGATAGACTTAGGGAGCATAAGATATACTCTTTTCAAAGGCCCAAGCTCAATATTAAAATTTTTGATACTTTAGAACTACTTTTTAAGGAGGGAGGATTTTGGTCGTTTTGTTTTGGTTTGTTTTTTAAATTAGATCATCTTTTCATTCAGTGGGAGTGAAACACTTAAGAGCTTAAGACTCAAGTTGGAGTTTTTGGTTTTGGGTGAGGTTTTGTGATTTTTTTATTTTTTTTTCCCCAAATGGGATGTCAGCTGCCTTAGAAATCTTCATATTATATCTGCTGGAAGACCCATGCCATAACAAGTCTTAAAGGGCTGGAGTTGAGACCCCCATCATTTTTCAAGATGTCTTATCCTTCCTTCCTTAATTGGATTGAGACTTTATTGGGGCTCAAATTTATAAAGCTATTTTGGTATTTTGTCCTGTAGAACCGCATCTGGTGAAACTTTTGAAAGTAGGCTTGTGCATTAACCAATATTATAGAAGTCGGTTGGTAAAAGGAACTGAGGCACTTACAGCACAGCAGCAAATGCCTGTATCTTTGGAGGCCCCAGCTGCTTTTAAAATCTGCCACTTGGGACTTCAGAAGAGAAACTGTGTTCACCACAAGGTTAGTCCTTTAAAAAGCATCTGAACAGTGCTGGTGGCATCATCTGGGGAGGGGGCCCTAGGGAATTTAATCAGGATGTAAACAACTTCTATCCATTCACCCAACAGTGGGAAAAATACAAGGTTATATGAATGAAAAGGGTGTTTGGAATTACAAGCAGATTAGTTTTAAGGTTCCAGTGTGGTCAGAGTAAGGGAAACTTCATCCTCCTAAAAACAAATACAGCTTGCATCTTTAGAAGATATTTTGGTCTGGTAATTAGGTATATTTTTTATACTTGTTACAAAAGATTATTAGATGTTGAAGGCTTTTATAAATCCTTTTCTCTGAGTTGCAATAAATTGGCAAAAACTTATTTTTAATACTTGTAGTATGCTTAACAAATTTGGTTGTTTGAAATAATATAAAAAAAAGTCCTCCAAAAGTTACAAGCTGTCATTGGTGTTCTACGTGAATTACACTGCTGCTGATATCAGAAACAGCACATAAACATGGGGTTTCACTGAGCAGCGAACCCTCTTGTAATTGCCAGTAACATTTTTCCTTCCTTCGCTTTGTTGTCACGCTTCAGGAATTTGAGACTGGTTTTGCCTCATAGTTCACTCTAATGTTTGCAACTACTGCATTGTGCTAGTACGTGAAAGGAGAACTGATACTGTATGAAACTGCTGAATGACAAAAAAGACATTAAAAGTTTTGACTGTCCAACAAAAAAAAAAGGCTTAAACAATCATAATGTTCTTAAATAATGTATTATACTTTGCCTTTTTTACCTCAAAATCTTTAGCATATACTTATGTTGCTTTGTTAAAACTTTCCTCTAGCAGCATGAGGGAAGGAAGTCTTTCCAGTCAAGAAATGAGAGTTTGATTTGCGTTTTGGAACTAGAGAACCAGGAGCCTATACAATGGAAAAATTAGTCTGTTAACTGTCAGACATGAAAAAAATGAACTAGATAAGTGTTACTTAGCAAAAAAAGAAAAAAGTATGATTTCAATAATGAGTTAGTAGTATGCATACCACTTGTTTACCGCTTTGGATTCTCTCCCAGATTAAAAATGGTTTTATTTAAAGAATTTAAACTTACTACTACTTAGCTGTAGTTCAGCTGAAACAGTAGTTTGATGATTCATTTATTAGCTGCTGAATATTGTTTCATTTAGTTAGCTATAAACTACAATGAATGTCTCAGCAAAAACAGAGTGCTAAATCTGTCTCCAGATTGTCTTGAATACTGTTCAGTCTGTTTTTTGTTTTCACTTACTTATTCAGCTACATTCTGTGAGGTAAACAGTTGTGGCCTGACACTGCAGTTGTTACACACAGAACTACATCACGCTGCTAGTGCAGGAACAAGTGCTTCAACTTGAATAACACATTTGCGAGATCAGCAGCTCTTGATTTGTAGAAAACTGTTGTCCGTTGATCCTGTACTGTTCCTACAGTTTGAAGACAGGCATTCCTAGAGTTGTAGAATGTATGTTCTGAAATACTTACTAAGTTTTTCAATTATTTGTTTCAAAGACAACCCACTGAAGGTCGATCCCGTGATGGTGGTTTACGTCTTGGAGAGATGGAACGGGATTGTTTGATAGGTTATGGAGCCAGCATGCTTCTATTGGAGAGACTGATGATTTCAAGTGATGCCTTTGAAGTGGATGTTTGTGGGCAGTGTGGCTTGCTGGGGTACTCTGGCTGGTAAGTTGTCTAACTGTAATGCTTTTTGTAAATCATGGTGTCCTCTCCTCACTTTGTGGATGTGACATGTTTCATATATGCTCGTATTTTCAAAAAACCCCTTGACCTCAAATGCATAAAGCAAAGTGGTACAAAGTAAACGTGCCTCTATGTAATAGAACCTTGCCCTTGGTTATAGTGCTTCTCACTTTTGAAGTGCTCACAGACACCGGTTAACAGTCCCATGCACTTTAATCAAAACCAGTGTCAACATTCAAAAATGGTATTTGGAGAATTTGTGACAGAGACAATTCTGTGTTACGGTTTGATTGAATTTAGGACTAAAGTGAGTGTGTAGTCAATGGTCCAGGAGTCTCTCCTGCTGTGAAGCACAGGTATTCTCTTTCACAGCCAGCTGTGCCGTTGGGAAAGAATACCTTCGCCCTCTCTGCTGCCTCTCCTCCTACCCTTGCAGGGGATTAGCAGACCCTCAATCCTGTATATCATCTGTTTTTTGAAAGTGGAAACTAGCTGTGTCAATGTCCTTGATTTTTCTGACGTCAGAAATGAGATTACTAGCTAGGCTAGTCACAGATCTTCCCTATGCAATCACGTTAAACCTGACAAGGCTGAAGAGAGAGAGTGGGCACAGAAGAATGGAAGGACAAAGCAACATTTCCTGTTTTCTTGTTCTGTAGCTATGGCCTTCGTAATCACATACAGACTGCTTTCCTTGACTGTGCCCCTCCCAAATGCCTTTTGCTTTGTAGTCTTGTAAAACAAGGAACTTCTCTTCGAAGCATCAGGCAAACACACCAATCCCTTCTTGGAGCCTGAGAGACAAGCAGCTGTCTGGTTGGAAATTCATTTGGCTTCTGACCAACTGCCTTGTCCCTAAGAAACTTATCTCTAGACTAGCTAATGGTCTTGCTGTCTTACTTTGGGTCCTAAGCCAGTACTGAGTTTATCTCCTGCAAACAAACTGGTTCTTCAAGTAGGGGAAGCATAAAACTGGATGTCAAAGCTATGCGAAACTCACCATGTGTAACACTATGGGCTTTGCTCTTGACCATCTTTTCTCTACAGTAACTTTGAGATGCTAGATTTAAAGTTGCACTGTATCATGGTGGAAATACACCACTATCATCAAATACATCACTATAGGGACGCTTCTTTTTGTGTCCTTTAGAGGTGAGGGAAATGTTTTGCTTTAGCTTGCTTTTGTTTTAGCCAGGCAGAAAAAGACTTGTGGGATCAATAGGAATTTGAGACACAAAATTCTTGCAAGCTCTGTTAAGACAGGTGACCTGGAATCCCATGACTAATGGAGGAAAAAAGCAACAATGCGAGTTCTAGTTACTCCAATATTTATGTCAGGGGAAGCTGGGGAGTTGGAAGGAGAAAGAAAGAGATTCATTTGTAAATACCTCAAAAGAATGTTGTTGGAAACTTGCCGCATCTTGGTTATCCATATCAATCTATTGAGAGAGGCAGGAAATTGGACTTCATTCACTTCAATGCTTCGAGAGTGATTTCTCCATGATATAATAAAGTAGGAAAGTAAGGTGTGTTCTCAGTTTGTAGATATGTAAAAGCGACAGCTACCATTCCTGCCCTTGCTCAGACCTTTCTTCTGAAGCATATGGCTTCTGGCCGGAAACCAAGCAGCACGTTTGTCTGCTAATAGCAGCAGCAGTTCTGCTCCTTGTGAGGCAGAAGCTCAGACAGAGGTAGGTAAATACATGTGAAATCCAGGGGAGAGCCAAGGCCTGCTGTGTGCATCCTGTTGTGGGTGGTGATTTTTAGTTGGGCATTGTCCTACTGGCTTTTGTGCAGTAAGTATTTTTGAGAGTCCTTTTTTTTCTTGAGTGTGTGTACACTGTATGTAACAAGTGAGGTCTTTTTCTGATCCAGGTCTCTTAAAACTACTTCAATGCAAATAACAGTTGAAGTTGTTTGAAAGGAAGGGCATGCCATAAGTCAAACAGCCAACCACTTTTAACTGTGTAAAGCACTACCTTAAAAAAACTCACATGAAGATGTAGCTCAATATTTTTTTTTTATAGGACGTTGGCTTTCAGAGCAGTCCTTGAAGATTTTCAGAGACCATAAGAAGTGAGGGCACCTTGAAGAAAATTAGGAATTTGAACTTTAGACATAGTATTACATTTTATTTTCAAGGTGTTGTTAATATAGTTCATATTTTTAAATTTCTAACAAAGCTGAGTAACTTTTTAAAATAACCATGAAAGAAACTACCATCAGACAGAGCCAGACATTCTTGCAATCTGATTTTGTGAAAAGCTGTCTGATGTATAAGAGTAATCAATAAGAGGTAGTTTCTGGTAAATGATATGCTGTGCCTACCAGTCCCCTAAAGCAAGTGGCCCTATTATGAGCATCACAGTAGAAACCAAGTCATTAAGAGAAACTTCCGAACTAGCATTTTCAGTGATTCTGGCATTAATAAGACGTTGCTGCAAGAAGCCTTTTAGAAACATATTTTTTGGTGGCTAGCATTAAGGGCACTTGTCTTAAGGAAGGTGATCCTTTCGTCCAAGACAAGGACTAGCCACTAGGTGTGTTTTTCTGCTAGACAGTAACAGCAGATCAGTGTTGGGGCCTGAACTGGTACTTCCAGAGGAGAAGGGTACTGTTGTGACGTACCAGTTCTGCGCAGATTTTCCAGCTTTGCTGTTGTACAGATGCTCTGGGGCAGGACTCCACTGAATACAATGAGCAGAATTTGGTCCTTTTTTTGTTGATGAGAAGTTATTCCAATCCCTCAAGTCTGAGTATTTTAAAATCTACATGCAGAAAAACTTTTGTTTCTGATCCAGATTCAGCTTTGGCACAGTTGCCTTTTTCTGTCCAGTTTATTATCAATTCTAGTACCAAATAGTCTTTAAAGTACATCAATTTTTTGTGATCTCTGTTTGACAGAGCTTTGCACTTACTGCACCTTAGCCTATCTGGGTGATCTCTACGAAGGAGGCCCAGAATGGTGTAGCTTCAAGCCTTGGTGCAGTGAGTAGTCGCTGCTTCTCAGTCCCTAGTAGCTGTAATCAGATGGTAGACGTCTGCTCATAGCAGAGAAGTTGTGCCTCATCACACTTCCAGAGCTTGCAAGGTGGCTTTTTTTGAGAGCAATTGCTTGCTATGTTATCAGCAGAAAATTACTTCTGTTTAGGTCACTTCCTCTCGCCATAAAAATGTACCTATGTAACATTTCCCCTATGTAACAGTGTCTACAGGAGAACCCTGTTCCAGGGAAAACACCTAGTTCAGTCTGTAACCTTCCTACTGCTTATAATCAGATCTAGACAAAGCCAGAGCAGTTACTGGGAATAAGTGAAGCTTCATTCCTCATTGTAAACTGCAGAAATGTAATTAAGGCTTCTGTACCATTGGTTGAAAGCTTTCTTGGTTTAAATAAATCAATAAATAAATACCTCAAGTATGGAGCGAGCGTGTGGAGGTCAGGGCAACCACAGTTTTCTTGGAAAATAACCAGCTCTTTGACATGCTCTTTAACTATGTCTGTAAAAGAGAAGTAGCAGAGTCTGAAAAAGCAACGGGAAGACTAGTGCAGAGTCTCATAACCAAGAACCTTATTAACACTAACCAACTTTATTGGACCTGGCCCCATTGACTTCCACGTGCTCTGGGTCAAGTTCACTGGTAACAGAAAAAAGTGACTAAGCATTGGCTTTATTGTAGATGTTGATTGTCAGCCTCATTCTGTACCACAGAAGCGTGTAGGAATTTTGCTAATTCTTCCATAATTGGAACTTCAGACTCTCATGACTTTATGCCAGAAATATAAATTTGAAACACAGAAACAAAAAAAAAGAGCTTTGTTAGACCATTAGGGAAGTGTCAAGTCACGCTGTGTTCCCAAACGCCTGGCTTTCTCAGCTCTCCAAAACCAGAAGATGGAATATAAAGAAGAGGAAATAGAGAGGTGGGAAACTGATATTTGTGAGAAAGATTTCTAATTTCCTATGTGTGTACATGGAATATGAAATTAAATAATTCAAACAGTTGCTACCACCACCACTTAATTTGAATCCCGATACTGGAAAGATGACTGAGTGACCAGCCTGTCTATTACTGGTATGGTCAAAATTGTATCAATATAACAAAAAAATCCCTCTCCTCCAGAATTTTAAGAACATTCTTTGGGTAGAGTGCAAAGAAAATATGTATTAGAGCAGTTTTACTGGTTTCCCATCTTGACTAAAGCTTTGGGTGTTCATGCAAAGAGACATCAAGTGAGAGATGCCCCTTTTGTGAGCTGGGAATATGAACTGATTTGAGGCATTATAGGGTGAAATTGCATATAAGGAAAAAAAAAAAAAACAAAGTATGAACATTTTTCCTGCCTCTCTTTTGTGACTATATATAAGATAGACATTGGACCATTAACCATGTTTTCAGAAATACATAGGTTTGTTCACCTCTTTTCTCTTATTATGCAATGCTGAATTTGTGTTGGCGGTTGCATGAGTTACGAAGAAGTAGAAGTGAGTCCTGTTAGCTACTGAGCACTGTGATTCTCCTCCAAGAGAATCAATGGAGGTTTAACATTAAGCTCCTATTGGCTTCAGTCAGATTATTTAAGGGCTTAAAGTTACAACTTGCGTAAGCGCTAAAATGTCTCAAGCACTCGACTTCTTCTAGAACTGAGCCGTGTTTAAATGCAGGTAGACAAAGAAACCAGTGGATAGTGGCAACTGTTTTTTTCCTCCAGAGCTTCATTTATGCACCAACTCTGACTTTCTTTTTGTTTTGTTTCCTTAGGTGCCACTACTGCAAATCATCATGTCATGTGTCTTCTCTGCGCATACCTTATGCCTGTAAACTCTTATTCCAAGAATTGCAGTCAATGAACATCATACCTAGGCTAAAACTGGCTAAGTACAATGAATGAATGAGATGGAAAAGAGAGAGAAAAGTACTTTACATAAATTGAAATCCAGCATGTATAACTGGAAGATTTTTTTTTTTTGTGAACTGGAATAACTCTAAAACCTGAGTGGGTAGAAAGGAGGTGCAAGACAGTGTAAGAAATCATTCTTACATATTCTACCTGGTTTTAAGTTGACAGGGGAGACTGTCAGTAGAGTACACTAGGAGCAGTTCTGAAAGCCTTGTTTAGTCTGAGTGAACAGGACACGTGGCAATTGTGGAATAAGGCCGTGCTCCAGCAAAGCACTTGCATCACTTCAAACTACCACATGCTTGGTTTTCAAAAGTGCTTTGCTGGACTAAGGCTTGAGCTGAGCTGAATGCACATCTTATTCATAGAGGTTAAAAATGTTTTCCAGACCAGTGGACTATGAAAGACTAATAAATGTTTTAAATAATACTGCCTGAGTATGTGTTGGTGGCCTTGTAAGGGTGGTAAAACCACCTGATATGGTCTAAAACATTTTTGTATTCCAGAAGCATTTTGTTAAAGCGTTAAAAGTTTTGTTGAGTAGTGTCAGGCTTAGAAAAATGAAACCACTTTCTCAAACTTGAAATCAGACATTTTGAGTGGGATTTCTATATGCAGGTGCATTTGTGTGCAAGCAATGGTGTCATTATACAGACAGTCTGCTTTCAGCTAAAGGTACGCAGTTCCCATGGAGTTCCAGGGAGGTGACTGCGTAGGCACCGAATGCGTGATGCAGCTTAGAGATATCCATCCATTCAATTCCTACTGAGTATAGTACGTTTAATAATACACTGGCCCAAAGCCCTGAAAAGACAGGCTGCATACACTTAGGTGCTGATTTATGCTGTGCTAGGACTTCAGAACTTTTTTTAAATAGCTAGCTAGAACATAGCTAGAACTAGCTAGCATAGCTAGAACTAGCTAGCATAGCTAGAACTTTTCTTTTTTAAAGCAAAACAAAAAAAGAACTGTGAAAAACAACAAATTCTCCACTGACAGTGAATCAGATTTGAATGACTTGAAACAACTTAGAAAGGGAACAGCTGACTTTTTTCATGAGATCTAAGTCCCAAAAGTAAAGCAGTGGATGATCTCAGAGTCACTTAGTATCCTAAACTCATTTGAGCCCTTACTCGGCAAAGCATATGGCTAACTTCTTAAGTAAAGGCGTAGTCCTGCTGAAGTCGAGGTGATGTATGTGCATGGTCAGGTGTTCCAGAGAAAGGCAGTGCTCTGGATGAGTGAGGATGCAGAACACTGCCTTCCTATCTGGAAGTCCTGAGATGCTCTTTAGCTCCTCGCTCGGCTGAGTTGTGCACGCCAGTCCTGACACTGTTCTTGCAGTCATGTTGCTGCTGTTCTCTCTCTGAGCTAGCACAGCACAGATGCTGGATCAGCCTGACTTGGCTTGCTTTTTAAGCTTCTGACAAATTGCTTAAACTAGTAGTTTTGTGTCTGGGCTTACAAATCAAGTCTGAAGGGATAGATTTTACTTTTCTTTTTTTGGTGACTGGACTAATGACAACACAGATGTCAGCACAGCACACATTCTGATTGGAAAAGCTCTTGAAGTACCTCTACCAGGATCTGAACAGCTCAGGGTCATTTACAGAGAGTTTTAAGAGATCCACATTCTGTTTCAAACCGGAGGAAGTGGTTAACCAAAAAAGCCCCGACCAAACGAACCAGCTTTGCTTTTCTCCCCGAGATGGGCAGGCGGAGGCTCGGGTGCACCAGCAGAGGGAGCGAGCCTCAAAGGCTACAGCCTGTGGTGGGGGAAGGTTGTGACCTGGGTGAAGGAAACCATGCTGAGAGTAAGGTGTTCTTTGCTAGCTAGCCCTCTCTTAAGTGGTCTCCTAGGTTAGATGGTCTGAGCGACGGGACATTAAAGACTAAGCAATGTGTACGTTTACACCTGCAGAAATTTAAGCAGACACAGCAGAGATGAAGAGGAGGAGGAGAGGAACGTGCGCATGAGTTACCCTATTGAGAGACAGGTTTATGTGCAACCCTGAGGGGTAAACTTGCAGCTGGTTTACCTCAAGCTGATGAAAGCGTGGGGATGAAAGGTTTTGTGAGGGTGAAAGAAATCCTCTGCAATAGCTGAAGTTTGGGAAGAAAGGGGCAGCCTTAGCAGTGATGAATTCAGTAGAACATAGAAACGAGACACATCTGGCAGTAAGTGAGGGGGTCACCCACTATCAACTAGTCTGGTGATACCTATGTCAGTTCCATTTACACATCATTACCTGTCCATACACCAGAGCTTATTTAAGTGCGGATTTGAGTTGAAACGCTGATTTTTACTTTTTCTCTCTTTAAGAGGCTACCTATGTTCCATCATAATAGACACCTACAATAGTCTCTTGGCAATGGAATAAGCATTACAAAACCAGCAGCAGAAACGGAACAGCTAGCTATGGATTCCTGGAATACAGTTGGTCAAAGTGGCAATTCAAGGAAGGAATGTACTGCAGCCAGGAAAAATTATGGTGCATGGACAGAGGAGGTAAAATACCTTCTCAGAACCCCAGAGCTGTCACACTGCTTTCCTCTGTTGAGCCTCATCTTTGCAGCCCTTTCAATTATCTTCCTAGCCAACTTCCCCTCCCCCCCTTTTTATACAGTGAATGCCTTCACAAAGAGGTCTCATGTCAGCTAAGGGCTGTACTGCTGCAGCTAGACTTGCCCAAATCAACCCTGCCATGACTCTTTGTCTGATTACTGAAAGAGAATATTCTGAACAACACTTGACAAAATCTTAAGGCTTTAGCCCGAGGAGCTGTGGCTAGAAAACTGCCATAAAGTGTTCATTCCATTGCAACTTCTTTATCTCTTGCTGTTTAGTGTTCTGGAGAGGCTTTCTAGAAATGCTGTTCAGCATGAAGGTCACTAGCATTAGTCCCAGCTGAAATGCTGAATACAGTCCACTTTCTGAGATGAGCTAGAGGTGTGTGCTGCTGTTGGAAGAGATATCTAATTCCATATAGTATGTTTAAGTTGCCATTTACTTTGCAGATAAAGGATTAAATGCTATTAAAAGGTAGAAGCATTTACAGGCCTAGAATTCAGTAATCAAGTCTATTATCTCACTGCAAAACAAAGACATTAAGTAAAAGCTACGCCTTCAAACACCATACATGTCCAGCTCCACTGCTGTTGTGAAGAACAGAATTGAGTCAGGGATGGGCTGCAGGATGATATGGGGCAGAGCAAAGCACAGGTCTTTTAGCCAGTTCTGGAACTGTGGGCAAGGTAGGTCACTTATTCAGAGTTGAGAAAAACAGCCTCACTTTTAGTCATTTACGTCACCCTTAAAAGTTTTTGACTTTTTGTTTTTTTTAAGGTAGATGTTTCCAAACATAGAAACTAAAAAAAAAGAAGAAAAATGAAAACAGACTGGCTAATTTTGGCATTCAAAGAGGATATAATATGAAATATAGGCATACTGAGATTTAATACTTTTAAGATGTGGAAAGGGCTCCCAGTAAGCACAACTGGGTTTGTTTGTAATGTCCATATCTCATTCAGAGTTTTGCTTACAAAGAATCTTCAAGGGAATCTTCAAGGTGCAGCAAAGAGAGCTTTTAATTCTTTGGACTCCCTACTTAATTGTTGCTTAAACAGGGAAGAAAACCAATTAAAAATAGACCCATAATGATGAGAAATTACTGTGTTATTTCTTGAGTTTTCTGATGGTAAATAGAAAAATATCTGTAGCTTATAGCAAAATGGGAGTACATCATAATTAAAAGCCTAAAATGACCACAGAATGTTTCAGCTGTTAGTGGTAACAAATGGCAAACTAATGAATAGTGCTGTGCATCTGAAAAGGGGTTTGTAAGCCCTGCTCAGAACACACCTGTGAAGCCTGGTGGTAACTGTAACTGGCATCACGCAGCTGCAAAACCCAACTAGAGGGGCTGAAAACACATCTGTGCTTTCTCTCTCTCTCTCGGACTAGGATGGCCCTAGCACGAGGGAGCGCAAGCCCTGAAATGACCTACCTGGCTTGCAGCCCTCCCACAGTGACCCACAGGAGCAGCGTGGGCAGCGCAGGTCCTCCTCAGCCGTGTCCCAGCACAAGTGTCTCTGGCTGTGGCACAGAGCTGGCTCAGCGCTGCTGAGCAGCCCTTCCAGCCAGCCTCTCCTCCAGTTGGAGCTGAAGATTGTTTTACAGCCCATTGCCGATTCAGTGGGGCTATGGGGCACTTGATGAATTCCCTCCTCCGAAGAGGACGTGACTTGCCCAGGGCCACAGAAGGTCCGTGCCAGAACTGGGATCAGGACTCTGCAGTCCCCAGGTGCCAGACACGTGCTTGCCTTAAAACTGAGCACTTCATCAAACCGTAAAATCCAGCCAGATGGTGACTCTTTGCTATTATCTGGACCAGTGCTGGGAGGCCTAACGTGTGCAAGGCACGGGGAAGATCTGGATTCCGGTTTCTGTGTTTAAGGCTCAGAAGCCCAGAAAACGGATCCGCGTTTTAGACCTAAGTGCTGCAAGAAACATGAGCATGTTTAAACTCAAATCCTGACTTTGATCCATCCTTCTCATTAAATATTTCCATCTCAGCCTGAACCCACCAGTTTCAGTGGGGAAAGTCTTTCTTTGGGAAGGGATAGAGAGGCGAAGGAGTAAGGACTGGCTACTTTGTCAACCTTACTCTGCCCTGTGTACATGGCCCCAGTCAGACTCTCTTCTTCCACGTAGAAAAGACTGCCTGATTCGGCCAGTGGATCAATTTTGCCCCTTGGCAATCATTAAGAACTCACTGTAGGGTCCCAGGAGGCAAATACACCCTCTCTGCCTTACATACAGAATCACAGAATGTTAGGGATTGGAAGGGACCTCAAAGGATCATCTAGTCCAATCCCCCTGCCAGAGCAGGACCACCTCGATCAGATCACATATGAACATACATCATGAGATCAGATCACATATGAACATACATCCCAGAACTCTCAGTTAAACTCTCCAAATGCAGGCCTGAGCTAATACAGAGATTTTTTGCAGTTGGATTTTTTTTTTTAAAAAAAAGTGGTTTCTATGGCTTTATTCCTGTCTCAAATTCAACAGCAAATATTTCTGTTGGCTACCCCGTGAATGGACTTGGGCCTTTTTCCCATCTTCCAAAAAATCCTTCCAAGCTTATGAGCAGCCCATTGCTCTTTGCATCTTGCTGCTGGGGAAAAAAAAAACCCAAACAACTATATATTTCTCTTAATTACAGTTACCCCTTTATTTGCGTATTTCCTGGGGCACATACCTCTGAGGTGGTTGGAATGACCACGTATTTTTTCCAGTAGCTTCATTGTGCATGTCTTTGTCCCTTTCTCCCAGTCAGTGTATAAACAGCATGTTAGTTCCAAATCAAAAGCAATTCACTGCTGCTAACTGCAGCAGAGCCTTTGTCTTTCCTTAGCGTGAGTTTTGGGGAGCTACTTGACCTATCCATATGCTTTACCATTCCAGACAGCGCACAGTAGTTATTGTCCACTCAGACTTAGTGAACAACACCACATTGTAAACAGAAAAATAACACAGATAAAATCTAAGAAAAGAAATCAGTGTGTTAAACAGTAAAGTTTTCATTTCTTGCTAAAATTATGTTCTAGTAAGGGAAATGGTTTTCCCTTGAACTCCTAGTGAATTGGAAACTTAAACTCTGCGTTCAGGCCTGGCCCTGCCAGTCAGAGGCAGGCACTGAAGGTAATTCTCTGTGCTCCAGGCGGATCGAAAGAAACTCATTATCAGTCAGTCATCTAAAAGGATATGACAGCTTCACATCCAGTTGTTCGGCAGCTTAGATGCAGTCTGGAATGGATCTTTTCTGTGTCTGCCGTCTATAATAGCTTTTAGAGCTGGCCCTTCTTCCAACACACAGTACAAATCTCCGATAACTAGTACCAGCCACACACAAGAAAAGCCAGCTAAATCTAGTGTAAGCTCAGGAATCGATGACTGCTTGCCCTTTTCTCATGCTCAAGTCAGCAAGAGTCTCCCAGGCTGAGTGTTCTGGGCAGCAGCCCTGGGGGCAGGAGTTCTTCTAGACTCCTGTGGACGCTGCTACTACCCAGAAGAGTGTATTCCCTTCCTCCAAGCAGACTGAAGCTGACCAGTGTGAACAAGATGTTTTCCCTGGTCCCTTTTTGCAACACTGGCACTGCACTTCTCCATGAACCTGAGAACTGATGCTGAGTAAAATTCCCTTTGCAAGCATTAATAAGAGGAGATCGTTTAAGGCCGACCCATGCTCATCTTCAACAAAACTTGGCTTCAGACATGTCTGCAGTTACAGCAAGCCAGCTGCAATTCATGTTGCTTTTCTTTCAGACTAAAAAAAGGTACCCCCTGCCTGGTGCACATGCAATCCATCATTTGCATGCCTCAACTCTTCTGCACGTTTTCTCCCAGATACCTGCGTATGTGCCTGCCCCAGCCGCCTTCTCTCAGTGCTTGTGTCAATTAAAGCCTTTTGAAGGAATCGGTGCACATGTTTACCTAGGCAGCCTTTTGATATTCCTCTTCCAGTTCCTGCATCTGTCAGCATCACGCTCCCCAAGGACATACACAGAGTTGATTCCAGAAGTCATCTGTCAGCTTACTCTATATCCTGTCCTTCACCTATACGTAAAACTTCCTCAGGGGTGTTAATATACGTAAAATAAAGTTAACATTTCCTGTCCCGATAATAAAGATGAATAAGTGGGAAAGGGAAGCCAATACAGAAACAAGATCCTTCTCTGTTTCTTCCATGGGATTTGCCCAGTAGATGAAGATAGCAGCAACAGAGGAACAGAGATGGGAAGGAGGGCGGACAGAGTGTGCGTTCATTCTGAAAGGAGGAGGCTGCTGGCTCAGGCCAGTAAGAAAATATGGAACCACTCACAGACTGCAGCCACTGTGAAAATAATGAAGTGTCACTGTGTGTTTGGCTGCTGCCAGAAATCTTGCATCTGCACAGAGATACATGGGATCCAAAAGGATCCCCTGAGTCACTGAACTCAGATCCCTGGTATTGTAGACAACCGTTTTGCATGTCTTCTTTCACAAGCCGGTCACATCCGTTCCTAAAATTAATGCAGGTTCTTGTCCCTCATAGTCTATGAGAAAACTTCTCTAGAACGTCAGCCTAAAGTTGCCTCAGATATTCTAGCTAACTTAATAGACAACAGTTTACACTTTTTTGTTCCTGTGCCAACAGTTTTTTTTTGTTGAAAAAGCTCTTCTTGCTGTTGACCCCAAAATATTTATGTTAGAGACTACTACTGATGTTTGAAGTCTAGTACCAGCGTAAGGAGCTTTTTATGGCAAGAAGAGTTTGTGTGGTCACAGCCTATTGGCACTATCGACTGCAGAGTAGAAGACAGTAATAGAACCATGGTTTTGAAAAAGCTCAGATTATCTGGGTGGTGAGTTGATATGACTGTCACACTTCTACTCTGCCTTTGCTTTGCTAAAGCATCAAAAGAAACTCCTTATCAGTCAGTCACATAAAAGGATATGACAGCTTCACGTCCAGTTGTTTGGCAGCTTAGGTGCAGTTTGGAATGTGTCTTCTGTTCTCTTGATGACCCCGCTCTTCTCTCCATGCACCAGCACAAGTTGGTATTCTTTTTGAATAAAGGTGGTGGTCCTTTCAGAGTCCTTCTCCACTAAAAACACATCAGCTGATGCAGTGTAGGGTTATACTGTTTATTTTACGGCTTGTAGATGTTCTGCACAGGCAAGAACCTGGAGTGAAAATTCCCAATTGTATACTTCTTGCATCCTTCCTGAGACCTGCCCTTTACTGTGTATCAAATCAAATCCTGCAGCCTACACGTTAAAAAAAATGGCTAGTGACTTGCAGTGCTTCCATCTGTAAACTTCCAACCTGCAGCACAGGAAGAGATGCTCCACGCTTTCAGAAGAATAAAGTACTTCGTTAAGTGTCACGTGGGATATCCAGAAGCACAAGATGCTTTTTAAAAAGGTAAGCAAGACCCAAACAAGTAACAATGGCTGAGCTGCAGCAGTAAACCAGGGCGATCTGACACAGAGGAGGGGTATTAGATTAGGTAAGCAGGAAGACAGCAACACTGACATATTCCACAGGAATGAGGGGACAGGATCTAATCTGGAGAGGCAAGGAGTAAACATTGCACCAAGTACTTTTGATCTAAAGAAGTGGTGCTGATAATCCTGCCTATGCATTGTCTCCTATAGAGAATGTACATCTTTGCGTCACGTCAAAGAAGAGCCCAAGCTTCTAGACATCCAGGCTGCACTAAATCCCACCTTTCTCACCCTTCTAGAAAGAATGTATCCCTGTGCTCACACATCCTGTATTTTTATTTTGCTTATCTCTGGAACATCAACACGACAGAAGCAGTTCCTTGATGCTTTAAACTACCAAAGGCTGGTTTTCCACAGACGTGGAGTGCCTGCAATGGAGACCCGGCAGCTGCCACTGTTGGTGTCCTGACACTTCCAGAAGTCAGGTCGCCGCTCCCCTGCCCACAGCGCAGCGCGAGTGTGGACCTCTCCGCACAAGGGAGCGCGGGTGAGTGCCCGCCAGCTGCTGCACACCCAGGGCCGGGTGTTGGTCTCCCCGCGGCGCTCCCGGGATGACCGGAGACGGTCTGGTCTCTTAAGCTGGAGAGGGACTTTTTAAGCTGGAGAAGGACTTTTTACAAGGGCATCTAGTGATAGGACAAGGGGCAATGGATTTAAGCTGAAAGAGAGGAGATTTAGATTGGAAGAAATCTTTAGATAAGGAAGAAATTTTTCACTCTCAGGGTGGTGAGGCACTGGAACAGGTTGCCCAGAGAAGTTGTGGATGCCCCATCCCTGGAAGTGTTCAGGGCCAGGCTGGATGAGGCTTTGGGTAACCTGGTGTAGTGGAGGGTTTCCCTGCCCATGGCAGGGGATTGGAACTAGATGATCTTTGAGGTCCCTTCCAACCCAAACCATTCTATGATTCTATAATGACCTGCAGGGCAGGGCAGTGGCCAGGAGCCGTGGGGGCGTCAAGTAACCTCCCTGCTTAGAGACGGCTCCCTGCAGCACGGACAGCATTTCCTATTTTTTTTTTTCCATCAGTTAACGCTGATTTCAAAATCCCTCGGAGACGAGCCCTGCTCAAGGCCAAAAATGTCCCTCGTGTTTTCGCGGGCCTTCTACGTCCTCGCGGGGCTTCTACGTCCCCGCGGGTCCCGTGCTTATCTCGAAAAGGGCAGGCCGGGCCCAAGGCCGGGGCGGCGGCGGCGGCCGGACCTCGGGCGGTGGTCGCCGGCAGCAGGAGCCGCGGGCCGCGCCGTCGAGGGGACGCGCGGCGGCAGTGCCCACGGGGCTGGCCGTGCCCGTCCCGTCGGGCCCCCGGGGCGGTGCCTCCTGCAGCAGAGTCAGCCCGGCATCACACGGGTGGTGGAAGGCAGGGAGAGATGGGGCTTCCCCAGTGAAAGCCATGGCGGTCGGGAAAACACACAGCCCTTGCTTTGGGTAGAGGTTGGTTTTGGCGGGTAGAGGGAGGACAAGCGTCAGCCTCCCCGAGCCTTGCTCCCGCCTCGCCGGGCACGTCCTGGCCGCGGGCAGAGCGGGCAGGCTGGCTTCCCTGCCGCGACCTCAAGTGCTTTTCAGCCGCCGCCGGCCGCGAGATGGGTTTTTGCACTTTCTCACCCCGGTGTTATTTTTACCGGCCTCTTTTTCGGGCGCGCTGGGCTCCCCGCGCCAAAACTCAGCCTGGGGGGGCTGCGCCGGCCGCCCCGTCCCGCCGCGGCCGCGGTGCGCGGGGCGGGGAGCACCCCCCGCTCTCCCGCCGCCGGCCCGCCTGGGGATGCGAAAGCGCTGCGAAGCGCTGGGTTTCCTCTTTAGCAACCTCGCCGCTTGTTTTGCTGTGTGGGGTTGGTGGTTGGTTGGTGGGTTTTGTTTTTTTTTTGCCGAAGGGGAGAGGGAAGGGGGGTAGTCTGGGTGTAGGGAGGGGAGAGGGGGAGAAGAGTGGAAAACGTTGGCTCTGTCCATGGTCAAAGTAATTCAGCTATAATCCCCCTTTCTCTTCCTCTCCTGGAGTTCTATTCATATTCTAATCACAGCTTTTCCTTCCCTAAACCAGCCACTTTTATCAGAGCCCTAGCTTTGCACTTTTACTTCCACTTCCAGCACATACAACCGCATGCAGAATAAGCAACTTTTTCCAGCCTCCGTCCTGCCCCCCTCTCCCCCCGCAACGTGCTAACCCGAAAAGGGATCCTCGCATCCTCTGGCTAATACTGGAAAGGAACACGAGTTTGAAAATGAACCCGTTTGATTCTTCGTTTCTCTTGGCAATCGGGATCGCCCCCATCCCTGCTTTACCCCCATTCCCACGGAAAGCTCTCCGCTGGCAGACAGGCCGGTGGCGGGGCGACCCCCACCCCGCCTTGCCCTCTCTCCCCGGGGCCGCGGGGAGACGCACGGGAGTCCCTGTCGCGGATCTGCAACGCCAGCACCGCTCGCCCAGGCACTGGCAACTTCTCTCTCCTCTCACCATCCCCCCCCCGCCTCTTCCCTACCCACACACATCGCCCTTTTTTTCCCCCCAATAAACTAAGCTTACAAGATATTTGGGAAGCTGTGCAGCTTCCAACGCCATGTGCCCGCGAAGGGTCCCAACCCAGAGCCCACCGGGAGAAGGAGGAGAAGGAGGAGAAGGAGGAGGAGGAGAAGGAGGAGGAGGAGGAGGAGGAGGGGAGCTCGGCGGCGCTGCACGCACACCCGGCAGCCCCAAAGAGCACAACCCCAAACCTACTACCCGTTTGAAGATCTAAGCCAATTTTGATCTCGGGCTGTAATGAGCCAAAGACGCTGGGTGGGGGCTGGGGGAGGGAAGGGAGGAGTGGAAAGGCCGCTGGAACTTTAAATAAGAAAAACGTTTCTAATGCTCTAATAGAAGAGGGAAGTCGAAGTGTTGGGATTGCGTAGATCTAAGGCCCCCCTTTTTGGAGGAAAGCTTTTCTTATTCAAAACAGCATCACAATGGGCTTCACATTGAGCCTTGCCACATCCCCATCTGAGTAGCAGCCATTCATCAGGCTGGCTGGCCTATCAATGACATTTCTCCCATCAGGGCTTCTATAAAATGATGCTTTTTCCCATGAAACATCCGCAAACATTTTGACGGGTCTGGCTTTGCCCTGCTGGATTACGGAGTGTCCCTCGCTCCCGCGCTACACCACCCCCCCCCCAACTATCTGCCTCTGCCCTCCCTCCCCACCCCCTCGCCGCCACCCTGCTCCCTCTTCCCCGCGCATCTCTGAGATAGGGGCTCTCCACACCCCGGGACCTTGGGGCTCCCGTCCCGTCCATGGGAAGAGCATGCATTGCGGGTTGCTGGAGGAACCCGATATGGACTCCACAGGTAAGTTCCCCCCCGGCAGGCAGCGGGCTCCTCTCTCACGCCAGGGAGGACTTTTCAACTTGACCGTGGCGGCGGGGGCAGCGCGGGCGGCAGCGGGTGGAGCCGCCGCCTTACCGGCCTCGCAGGCGAATGAGCCCGGCGTGTGCGGGGGAGCCGGGTGCGGGGGGTGCGGTGGCCGCGGCGCGGGGGGAGCTCTCGCCCCTGGGCTGGAGCCCTGCGGTTGCACTTGCAGATACGATGGAGCTCAGGGTGGCTTTTTTCTTTTCTTTTTTTTTTTTTTTTTCTTTTCTTTTCTCCTCTATAGGCGGCCGGCCGGCAAACTAATTTCCCTTCCGCTTCTAGTTTTAGGCGCACCCTCAGTTTTAAGCGGAGCCTTTCAGAGGGGCGAGAAAACGAGGTTTATTAGGAAAGATGGTCGATGTGTTAGGGCAAGCCCAGCACCGAGGTCATCGTGTCCCGCAGGCAGAGCCGAGGCTGGGCTGCTTTGGAGGGAAAGGAGTTTGGGGAGGGGCAGGGTGGGTTTCTCTCCCCTCGCACCCCCGAACGATGACTTGGCCGGTCGGGTGACCGGACGCGAGAAAAGGCGGCTGTAGTCCCACCGGCTGGAAGCGAGGAGGACGCGCCGCTCGCCCCGAGGGCCGCAGCCCGCTCTCTGCCACCCGACGGCCGCCGGCCGCGGCGGGGGACGCGGGGCGGACGGGCGCCGGGTCTCCCCGGGGGCAGGGCCCAGGCCTAGGTCTTCCCACCGCGGCTGTCAGCCGGCAGCCTCCCGAAACCGCGGCCCCTGCTCCCTCGCTCTCTGTCGCCAGCAGTGCCCGTGCCTCCCCCACGCTACGAAGTCCGATTTCCAGCAGCCGCAATCGCTGCGCTCTGCCCTGAGCGCGGCCCCAGCGCGCCCGCGTGCAGCGGAGGGCAGGCAGCCGCCACGATAACCTTTGCGATTTTAATTCATTTTATTAGCACTGGAAAACAACCCCTCTTCCTCTCCCTCCCTCCCACCCTCCCAGACCAGGCATTTCCCCGGCGCACAGCTCGCAGGTTAGGGTACAGCCCGGGGACG
Organism: Tauraco erythrolophus; assembly: GCF_009769465.1. Lineage (NCBI taxonomy): Eukaryota > Metazoa > Chordata > Aves > Musophagiformes > Musophagidae > Tauraco > Tauraco erythrolophus. The sequence continues at coordinate 63,281,942 of NC_141468.1, read as the reverse complement.
GCTCCCCCGCTCCTGACCTGCCCCGTCCCCTCCTGCAACCGCTGTCCGGCTGCGATCGCCGTGCCCGGCGGTGGATGGCCGGCACGGCGGCCAGGTGCCCGGGGAGCTGGGAGCCGGTCTGCTTCAGCCCCGCCGGAGCCCGCAGCGGGATCGGGTCCCCCCCGCGCCTCCCCGACGGCCGCGTCGGGCCGCGTCCCGGCGCTCCCCCGGGGCTCCCGCAGCTCCGTCCCGCTCCCCCGGGCTCGCCCGGCGCCGTGTCCGTGTAGCTGGTGCGGGTGGGTACGGGGCAAGGGGCGGCGGGGCAGAGCAGTCCCGACTTCGGAGCCGCTTCGCTCCCCACTGCCCCGAGCCCGCCAAGGGCTTTCCCACCCCTTGCCCCTAAGGCGGTCCGAGGGGCATTTTGTAGAATTTAAATAATGATTAAAACCAAACCAAATAAAACAACAACAACAACAACAACAACAACAACAACAAAAGAGAAGGAGAGGGCAGGCTGCCCGACCCTGCTCGGCTGCGCCTGCCGCGGGGGCTCGGCGCACCGGGCGGCTCGGCCCTTCGCCGGCCACCGGCAACACCAGGCAGCTTTGGGCCACTTTTACTGCCGGGGCCCCGGGACAAAACCCGGGGGACTGTTCCGGGGAGAAAGTGCTCGGCGGGGAGGGAATCGTTGTGTTCAGGTCGGAGCATGTGCGGGAGTTACTGGGGTGTAAAAGAAAGTTGCCGCTCTATCCCGCGGCACTGCCGAGACGGAGTTAAGGGCTCTGCTGACAACTTCTCGTTATCGACACTAGTGGGTCTTTAGCGAAACAAACAAACAAACAAAAACCCAAAACCAAACCAAAAAAAAACCCCGCGTTTTTTATCCCTGCATTGAAAATTGTCCATCCTCAGGCTGAGCCTCCGTACTATTCGTTCCTTAAATTCAGTACCGTTATAATAAATGGCAGTATGATTGATTAAGATAATATTAATCAGAAAACACTTTAGCCTTGCTAAACAGATGGCAAGAAAAGTGGAGCTTTGCAGTTGTCTCATTCAGACACCTTAACCTCCCTTTCAGAGGACTTAATCCAATTAGCTTTTCTCCTGAGTTTCAGTTGTTATGTAAAGATCCTTTTGCATTGTGGAGAAATATGGCTTCATTGAAAAAAATCAGTCATGTTTTAATTTCTCTTTAACAGTTTTTCCCTAAAGCAGCGGGATTAAAAAAAAAAAAAAAATCGCCCACGGCTCTAATTTTAAGGCAGGGGAATGGTTTGGTTCCTTCCCCTTCCCCCAGCAGCGCCGTGTGCTTCCATCGAGTTTAGCTCATGTTCCCCTAACCTGGGCAGTGACCCACGGGGGCTGTCACCAAGCCTAAACCAATTTCTGGCCGTCTAGGGACACGGGACACCCCCACCCCAGCCTCTCCCTGTCCAACGCAGGGGGCCGGGCTGGCGGCCAGTCGGCCGGCCAGCGGCAGCGCGCCGGGCCCCGACCGGGCACGGCGCGGTGGCAGGGGCAGCGCTGGCACCCACCCTGGTGGGGAGCGAGGCACCCACGCTCTTCTCCAGCATCTTTTCCCGCATCTCATCTCCGCCGCCGTTAACTCCGTAAGGCTCTCGTCCGCCCCCAAGCAGAGTTTCCAAAGCTCGTAACTCCCCGGGGAGCCGCCGAGCCGCCGGGGAAAGTTTGCAGCGCTCGCCGGGGCTCTCCCGCCCGCCCCTTCCCTGTGGGGCACTAAGGGCTCGCCCCGGGGTGCCACGTCTGGCTTTTGGGGCTTGCAGGAGCGCGCCCGCCGCCGCCTGCTCTGCCCTCCGTCCGGCTTTCGCCGCACACCCCCGCCGGACACTCGGCACCCCTGTGCCCGCAGCCTGCCGAGGGGCCGGCGACCGCTGCACCGGGACCCCATCCCATCCTCCCCCGGCAGAGCCCACCGGAGCCCGAGGGAGAGCGGCGGCGGGGTGGGTGCTCGGGGCCGGGCGGGCCGGCACCCGGGGAGCCCGGAGGGGCGGCTGGGGAGGGGGCCTTCGCGGGAGATCCCGAGTATAAATAATGGGTTTCCACAGCCGCAGCCCCCCCTAGTGACACCGGCACCGTGAGTGCGAGGCGCCGCCGGCGGGGGTGCACGCCCGGGGCCGGGATGGGGCGGCCGCGGCCGCACGGCGGGTTGGAGCCTGGCACAAGGGGAGCTCCCTCGTCCCGGTGCCCGGACACCCTCCGCCGCCCCGAGAGAGCTCTCCCCACGCAGGACCGCCACCGGTGTGCCACCCGGCCAGGGAGCTGCGTGCGGGGACGCGGGGCGACATGTGTTTCCCGGGGGCTGCCACTCTCCCCTTTCCCGCAGCACCCCTGGGGAAGGTCCCCGCCGCACCGCTTCAAGGAGCAGGAGCCGAAGGAAAAGTAGGCACTTTCTTGGAGCGCAGCTTTTCTGTGTGACTCAATAAATATGCCTCGTTATTTCAGTGTTGGAGCCAGGCGGAAACTCCGCTGGTTTCAAAGTGCTAGATGGATGAGATCCTTGGGACGTGAAGCTGAGACTTAGGAGCTGATCCAAACGCCATTAAAATCAGCAGAAAGCCTTTCAGTACTCTCAAGGATGTTGGGATCAGGCCCTTAAAGCAGTTTGTGTGAACCAGGAAAAGCGTGTTTCAGTGCCTGAAAGGAACATGATATGGTGGTCGGATTTTGGTCTATATTCTTACGAATTTGTGGGTGTCGCGGCGGTAGTGGGTGACCTTTTCTATGAGCTTGTAATTTAAAAAGGATCTAGCATATAAGCACTGATTGAAGGGAATTAATAATGGCTTTAATGTCCTGGTTCAATTAATGAAATCACCAATATTGATAGTAAATACTTGAATACAAGTCAGGAAAGCAGTTGCGACATTTCAGAACACATGTATAACGCTGAAGTGTGCATTGCTAGGTCTTGATTTTTTTGATCCAAACGAGTGGGTGATTTTGCTGCTGAAAAGTGCTTATTGCAACACATTTTACTAATAGATAAAGAGGAACTTGCTATTGTTTTGTGGGGTTTTTTTTCTTACTTCGCTTGAGTACTTTTCATACTCAGGCAAAAATGTGATTTACTTTTGTTCCAATAAATAAAAAAAGTTCTTTACTCTGCCAGGATTTGTGTTTAGAAAGGCTCTTACCTGCCGATCAGTTAAAATAATCCAATTATTTTTTTCAATCCTAAATTTCATATGGATATCATATGGACATGAAAAAGAAATACTGCTGGTCCTTTATGTAATTGAACCCATTTGTCTTACATCATTTCATATCTTTTACGGTTTCACACGTGAAAGAAATGGAACAAAAAAAAAATCAACAAAAATATTTTCTTTCCTGCTGGCTGCAGAGTTCCTGTGGACAATGTTTGCGCAGTAGGGCCCAATCCTTGGCAGCTCCCTCCTCCTTCAGCAGTAGCAGAACTGAAATCTACTTGCAAGTCCCAGCACTGGATCAGGTCTTCATGCCTGAGGGTTTTTTTCAGAAGTTTGTAAAATCCAGGGGGATTTTTTAGAGGTTTGTATGTTGGTCAAAATTACCTTGAACAAAGAAGTTAACCTTCTAAGTCTGACTCAGAGAAAACAATTATTTTATTATTTGTTTGTCTGCTAATTAATTAATTCCAAAATACTTAGTGAGGGGAATTGAGGTACTTTTCACTGCTCCACAATCTGTTATTTACCTGCAATAAAGAAAAGGTCCTTAAAAGCATGGAAAGAAAAAAGAACTAAAACAAGCTTTTGCATAAGAATAGCCAGAAAACTGTAGGAAACTATTTCATTTATTTAAGTTACAGTTTAGGGTTTACAGTCCTCAAGGTTTTATTTGGGTGAAACCCTCATTAAAGAAGGGACTCCAGATTCAGCCAGATTCAGCTTTTGTCTGTGACACTGCAAAGAAACCTGTAGCCTCAGTTGGTCTGTCATCGCAGCTGCACCTTTACGGTAGTAAACATCTACCCAGCAAAAGATCTTCTCGAAATTAAGAGAGACCATTTTGTGCTAAGATACGTACGATGCTGTTAGAAGTGTCCCACAGAAAGTCACTGGTACGGTACCCTGCTTCCATCAGGGTCATTGGTTTGTTTGCTTTTAGAAAATAAGGCTTTTTTTTAGCCACCGTGCAGTGAGCATGCAGGCAAGGAAGGAGGTTAGCGTAGCTGTAAAATCTGCAGCATCTCCCTATGTAAACACCTTTGCATTTCTCTAGCTTAATCTGCAAATGGTTTTCGAGTTAGGACAGCCATAAGGAGGAGCCTCCCCTGGGATATTATTTCTATACATGCAACTTCACCATAGCAAAATAAAGACGAAATCATGGGATCACTGAAATCCGCGTGGTGATGAAACGTTGGTACCTCTTCAGATGAAGACTTTTGAAGAGGTGGCCTTAAACGCAGCCGGGGCTTGATGGTTCACAACAATGCCTTTAGAGCAGCAGCGGGCTGTCATGTAACTAATACAAATATAGGGTCACTCCTTTGGGGATACTTGATGTGACATTGGAGTCCAAATAATTAGCTCACCATTTCGCGAGCACTGAGGTTTTTGAATTTTCCGAGTTCGCCCACTTGTCTGTTTCCCTGCATCTGTGCTGGATTTTCTATTTGATTCATTGTGTCCGAAAATGAATACCCCATACGATCCGACCCTGCTGGAGCCCAGCGCCCCAGCGGCTGAGGGGATTTGATTGCTAACATTCTAGTTAGGAAGATGGATAGCATAAAGGATATTTGATGGCTGAGCGATCCTATAGATAGCAAGCGTAGGAAGGAAGAGTATGTGGTGATGCTTAAGCCAGTGGAGGCCTGCGTAGGTTTTTTTAATATGTCTGTACTAAAAGCAGGCTTACATACATCTTTTAGGTCCTATAGAGTTGTATATATGTGCCGGAGAGTTTCTGCGAGTATTTAAAACTGTAATACGATTTGCTGTTAGAGATGGGTCCTGATCCTGTGATGGCTCCACAAGGGAAACACCTGTTGAAGTCCCTGTGTTCCTCCGAGAGGGCAGGTGCCCAGGGTTAGCTCATAACGATCCCTCCCAATGTTGGGGATGTGTAACAACTTAATTGCAGCTATTTTACATGCATAACTAGCAGTCCTGGCCTGTCTTCATACTAATTTATTTTCTCCCAGGAGATTTACAGGAAGAACAGTTTATTCGCCATAAAACACTAGCCGGTGTTAGAAATGGTGCTTAAAGTCAGTGGCAGAGTCTTTTTGGCTTGCTGCAAGAGTCGTGGTTTCATTCTCTGTATATAAAGAAGTGTTAGGTTAATTTTTTTTTGGCTCTTCTTCCCTTTGTGATAAACTTGAAATCAGGAAAAGCGGAGAGGGTTAAACAGAGCCTTGTCTCACTGCACCCAGTAAAGAAGAAAAAGCTCATTTGCAGCTTAAATTGCCTCGAGACTGAAACGCAGGGCTCAGCGCTGTCTCATTTCCTTCACTTCAGCTACAGTTAAGCACTTTGTTTTCTTTTATTGGTAAGTGAACTTAATTTCTCTAAGATGGAATTTGTTATGGGAACCAAGGAGTCAATTCACAGCTATGAATGATGGGTTTGCAATTAGTTAGCAGCTCATCCCGAGCATTATTGCATAGGATTCCAAATATTATGGTAATCGGAAACGATACATTTTAGGTAGCTGGAACCTTCTCTGAGTGAGCTGTTCCCTGAAACTTACAGCCCTGGCAATTATAGGCATTAATTTAAGAGTAGCAGACCGGAGACATATGCTGGGATTTCATTAGTTTTTCTAGGCTTGCCATAGTCTGATGCTGTGGTCATTGCTTGGACAAACGCTGCGCTGGAGCTCTGGGTGCAAATGAACCCCATGGTATAGACTCATACACTTAGAAACACAAAATCCTCTTCTCTAGGGGTTTTGATTTGCTGACTGAGGTGGTATCTAGAAAAAAAGGAGATTTGCCTGTAAGTAAGAACTATGAGTTTTGAGTGTTAGAAATTATTGCCTTTTTTTTTTTTTTAGTAAGAATGCTGTCACTAGAAATAGAACTACTTGTTGTTGCCCACCTTTGCTTTTTTCTCTTTTTAAACTTTCACTGCTTAGAATAATATTGTCAGATTATCCTGTTTTATTCAATGCAGCCATTTTTACTGATTTGGCTACTTGGGCTGAGACTTACAGACACTCACATTAAGTCAGGTAGAACTCATTATATGAAAAATGTCTTACATGCAAATGTAAGTTTGCAAATGGGACCCCTAAGTCAACAAAACAGGCGTGAGCTTTCTGTTTTTGTATAGATCTCTAAATTCATATCTACCTCATGCTAAACTTGTAAAGCAACAAAATACCAGAAATGCAGTAGCAAGGGGAATTTAAAAGTAATGGAAAAGCCAAATATGGAGGAAAATACAGAAATGCAGATACCACTAAATGCAATGTAGAAGTGTTAACATACTTTTTTATTTCTGCCCCCCTTCCCCACCCCAAATCCTATTACTAGCTAAACTATTTCAGAAGTGCTAAAAGTACCCCAGCTGCAGCTGAGGAAGGACAGTATTGGGGGGGAGAGACCAAATCAAGGGTGGGACCTCATGAGCTGCTATCCAATGCTGGGAGGAATCACCTGTGTCCTGGAGCCTGATCCCCCATGGTGGCAGCAGTGCATGCCCAGTTCAAGAAGCTTCACAGAGCATCCTTTCCATAATCCATGGCACTTTCCAGCACCCTTTAACAAAGGTGCAACCTGCTGCAAAAGACCAAAAGCTACTGTGTGTCAGATGAAAAGCAGGAAAGGCTGTGGTGGCTGTGTGTTTTGTTAATATTCTAGGATCTTGCAGAAGCAGGTCATTTATTGAGTAAAATCCATGGATAGTCTTAGGAGTTAGAAGGACCCTGTCCTTCAAAGTGGGGGGGAAGTGCTCAGTGACCTGACTTGTGTATTTTCCACCTCATCTGACATTCATTTTAACCCTGCCATGTGGCAGGATGTCCTAATTAAGCAAATAAGCATTTAATGCTGTTAGCTTTTGCAACATGGCTTGTAGGTACCCTGCTCTTAGCTGTTGTCGTTTTCAGTGCTTAGAGAAAAGTAAAATCCTTCCCACCCCTCTACTCCCTACAAAGCATAAGCAACCTAGGGAAACAAAAATTTGTGCCTGGTCCTCAGGGTGACAGTGACCTGATAAGACACTGAAAAACATGATGCAAGTAAATGCGGAAGTGGAGTCCCACTCGACAAGTGCTGTGTGTCAGGGCACAGCAGTAGCGTGCTGTTCTGTGATGGGACATGCCTGCTGCTGCCATGGATGTTCCCCTGGTACATTGGCTTATGCATTGGATAGAGGGAATGGGCTTCTTTGCAGAGCCTCACCCACCCCTCAGCACAGCCCTTCAGCTCCAGGTCTCTGTGTGTCAGACGTGGCTGAGCAGCGGGCCAGAGATTTGCTGGCTGACACGTTTGGCACCCTGGGGTCGGCAGGAGAGGAGCCATGCCTGGTGCTGTGTGCGAGATGGAGATCCCATTGGGAATGGGCATGGCACAAGAGCCAGACCAGGAGTTCTCACGCCGAGCATGACAGGTCTGCAACACGTGCCTCGTGCCTGTGAAAGGCCGTTTCTCTTGGGCTCGAGGGTAGAATGGGCTATATTTTAGTTACCAAGGAAGATCTGACCCTACGAGAGGCTGTGTGCAACTGGCTGGTTTGCTAAATGGCACGTTGCATTTGCACACCAGCCTTTGGCCCAGCCGGGCCTCCTGGGTGCTCACTGCGTGTTGCTGCAATGCACCCATGCAGAAGAGGAACGTTTAGGAGACCTCCCAGGTCCACGGCAGAGCAAGGCAGCTGCTGGAGAGATTTACCCGGTGCCTTGTGCAGGCTGAGAGCAGGAATACCTCAGCAAGACACGCTGCTCCTCCGTAAACTGCACCTCGTTCCTCCTTCCTCCGTAGTGGTGGCAAGAACAGATCCAGCGGGTCGGGTTGACTGGCTAGCGCAGGTTTCCCAATGCTGGAGCTCGCATTCCTCTCCCAAACACAGAGTCACGGGGACAATGCTGGTGCGGGGGCCCCTCTAATGCAAACATTTTTTTTTAAATGAGTTTTGGTGGGGGCAGCAAATGGCCTCCATTGTAATGAGGTGGGGAGAACTGTGGAGGACTGCGTTTACAGAGCAGTTTAATCACATGGATGGAGCAGCGTGTTCACCTCTCCTCCTTGCTGGGTCATTTCCACTTTGAGCTCTGCAAACAGACTGTCTATTGAGCAGTTTGTATTCAGTGCTGAATATTCAATACTAGACTCTTGTTTTGGTGAGTCTTAGGCAAGAAAAAAGGAGGAGGAAAGAAGACTTCTCTTTTTTCTCATGTTCCCTCCCTGAGTTTGCTTTGCATATTGTTTAGAGGAGACTGGAGGCTTCTCAGAAAAGCCAGGCTCCTAGTTTTAAAAGCACTGGTCTAATTTCATAGCACTTTCTACGGGGTGGGAAGAGACAGCGTGGAAGGGCCTAAATTCATAGAAGGTTTATAAATCTGTAAGTCTAGGCACATCAGGACTGAGCGAAGACTTTTTGACAAGCACAATTAGGCTGTAAACTTAATAGCATGAAACGCTTGCTCCATACACACAGATTAGTTCTGAGAGGTACCAATTTTTGTGGGGGAATGTTATGATGATTAATGTCCTCGCTGCTAGTTTTGCTACGCAGATATTCTCTGGGTGCATTTTTGAGAGCTGAAAGAAATCTGTTTCTGTCTAGTTAGTGCCATATTTGCTCACAAAAATGGTTGTGAGTAATGTAATAGCTGCGTCCTTTGACAGGAGTGAACAACTGCTAGGTTTGGAATAGATGTACATAAAGTGAGGGGAAAGTGGCCACCATTTGAGTAAATACAGTATGTCTTTCCTTCGATTCACACTTTTCAGTCAAGTGATTGTCTCTTTCTTACTGCCATGATTACATCCCGACACATGAGTTTTCTTTGCACATATGTGTCTGTGTTTTTCTCTTGTTCTTTCAGTCTGCCTGACTGGATGCTGTTTCTGATGAGAAATATTTACTGTAGTCCTATTCCTTCATGAGTTGACCTCTTTTCTTCTGATTTTTAAAAAATCTTCTCTCTGTAGTTACTGTTTCCTCCTATACTCGATTTTTGACCATGCCCTTTTTTTTGGTCATTCATTCTTTTGTTTCCTTTTCTTTCCTTTTTCACCTCCTTTCCAACAACCAGCCTTCTCCTTCTCTTGCCTCCCTGAGCCCCACAGCCAGTGTTTCTTGCATGTCCCACCCATCTCGCATCTCTTCGTTTTGTCATCTTTGTGGGCCCATCTTACTGATGTACCACCGTTTCTGTGCCAAATTGGCTTGTCTGCTGGATTCATCGGCTCCTGAGGCAGAGGGAGGCGTTTTGTGGGTGCTTGATGCAAATCCTGTTTTTTGTTGAGTCACAGACTTCCTGTTCAGCCAAATGACTCCAGCCTTGTGCTCTGGTGAAGCGGAGCTGAATTAAGGATTTGAGGGCTCCATGTCTTCCCATGCACATTGGTGAGCTGAGGGACCATGGTAGCAGCTGGGAATCTTTAAGCCAAGAGCTAGTGAGCAGAGACTGCCATAGAGTAGGCGTATAAGAAATGCTCTGATAGGTACTGAGAAGTGAACACCCTCCTCTTATGACCTCTCTAGCGTACTTCACACTACTTCTACAGTAAAAGAAGTTAATGAAATCTGGGGCAAAAAGGGTATCCAGAGACTGTCCTTTATTCTGGGAGAGAATAGGACTGACAATAATCAGGGGGCATGTTTGCATTTTCTTGGACAGAAACATTGCGGCTAAATCAGAGACAATGATAGCGTTTACACTGGTTCCCACAGCAGACCCTGAAGGACTGAGGATCTGTAACACATCATGTTGTAGAAGCATGAGGGTGCACTTTGCTGCATGCAGAGTTGGTGCTTGGAAAGCACATGATATGTGTGATTATCCTACTGATGAAAAAATTGGCTGCATGTTGCACACCAATGTAAGTTAAGTGCCCTGGGAGAGGTGAATCGGTCAGCTATTGGTGTCACCAGCTTAAATGATCCTAGGTGAAAGTGAGGAAGTGTCACTGCGCTGAAGTTGGACCAGCTGAGGTTCTCTTCCCTGTTAAATGAGGAACGGCCTTGATGTGGCAAAAACCAAGATGTGGCAAAAACCAAGTAGATATTTACTGGTCAGGTGAAACTTATTTTTCAAAATAAAATGATAGATAGCATCTGTGTGTGACTGGGAGAGGGAAAGGGCTACTCCCAATTAACACGCATACTGAGTTGGAAATGCAATAGCAATATGATATGTGATTCCAGAGAAGGGAATGGATAGACTTTGAAGTCCTGTCTGATCCAGGTTGGAGGCTGCTTTAAATGACAGAATCAATATGCAGAGGAATCTTGTATTCTAGGGTTTCTGAGTGTGCTTGATCTGCATTTTGAATGCAGCTTCTTCATGAGGAATATTGTGCATGGAGTACTTCAACGAAAGTATCACATTTAGATGAACTTCTGTATAGTACACAGAGTAACAAGAAAGCAACATATAAATTCCAGTTTTCCTACGAAGTATGCTAGATGAGTTAAAAGGTGATGAACTATAGTGCTTTTTGTTATATCAGTTTAAACACAGCATGCCAATTTTTTAATATACTTTATCAAATGGATTAACAGAAAACCAGTACTAGGAGCAAAGACCTGGCTAAACAAAACAGAAGAGTGTTCTCAGATTCAGGAGAGTCATTCTTTGCGTTCTTATGATATCTTGGTGAATTTCACAATGCTTTACCAGAATCATGAGTCAAAGAAAAGGACAAAAACATCCCTGCCAACATTTAGTAAGTGCCCTGGACCAATGTCCATTAACCCTGAAGTAGTTCCAAGAGAACTGTATGCCAAGCAACGAGAACAAAAGAAAGGACTGCAACAAGAGCGCCCGACATTTTGCCCTGTTGGAAACAAAATAAAAAGTTAGATTAGCAAACAAAGCACCAAGGTATCTGGCAGCTTGTCAGGATAGCAGCTCAACCATCTGCACCAAGGCCATGTGTCACTGTCATCCCTGAGGAGCAGGTCTCTTGGAAGAACAGAAGATGGCTATGCAGGACCAAGGAGGACACTGGCATGATTTCCTGTGGAGCTTGAAGATGTCCCTGACAGTTCACACAGACTGACTGAAAAATATGTGCATTGCCAGCTGATGGCAATGAAGGAGGCAGTGAGGAGCAACACCAGGCTCTGTGTGGCAGGTTCATCTCAATGGTGAAAGAGGAGCTGCTGTGTGAACGAGGAGTGCCTGTCCATGTGATGGAGTAGTCGGAGGGAACAGCGGTCAGATGATGGCCCTGATACGGTCTCATGAACCTTTCATTTGAGAACGGAGAGGAGGGAGATTACATCACCTGTGAAAGCCTAAATCTTAGAAAATCCCCATGTGTGTGATTAGCTGTCCCTAATAGCTTATTCTGCTTGATTTTAGTTAGTCACTCCTCCATGGGAGCCAGTGGCTGCCAAGCACTGTCACGTTACAGGCACACGGTTGTTCATAACACTGTGCAGAGGCCAGGCTAGGACATCTCGCTCAGGTCTTGGTTTTACAGTAGCTTGAGGTTTCAGCGAAAAGCTGATTTTTGTTTGCTTTCAAACAAGAGCTCTCAATGTGCTGCTGTAAGCAGCCCTCGCAGCACTCCGGCAGCATTGCACTTCTCAGGTGGCGGATGTACCTGTAACCATCTGTGCTGTGCTGCAAGGTGTGTGGGAGATTCAGAATATGAATCCTTTGCTTCTAGTCAGAGTGGGTCTGATGTGCAGCAGATACTGCAGCAGGCTTTTAATAGTTTGAGGATCAGACTTCAGGTTTATCTCCTAATCATTACCCCTGACAGAAGGGGATAGTCTCTTTTGTCTTCAAGGAACTGTTTTAAACTAGTGGTTTGTCTTCTAAGGTGATAAAACTAATTGAACCAAGACATCAAAGTGTTACAAGGTGTAGTTTTCACTTGCACATGAGAAAATATTAGATGCATTGGCTCATTTTTTGCTTTAATTCATATGGCAGCTAGAAATTAGGTTTGCAGTGCACTAAGGAGTAGTCAGACACTGTTCAGACATTATGAATTTAACAGCTGTAGAGGTTAAGAGTTCTCTGTTCACAGTAATGGTGCAACACAGACAGCATGAACAGAGGGTTCAGACCACATCCAGCAAGACAAGCTCTGCAGAGAAAAGACTCAATGGGTCATGCAGACCTCAGCATTTATTCTGAGACAGACAACAGAAGAAGCTGTCAGGCCAGTGATGGTTTTCCTAAAAGAGAAAAGATGTAGAATATCATCCTGTCAATGCCACTGAAAGTTTTTGTGATAGATATGATATCTACTTACTACCATGGGCTAGTCATCTAGAAATGGGACTTTCCGTGACCTTTGGTCAGCCTCCTGAGCTCTCAAGGTACTACTTTTACTTGTTAAATCTGCTGTTTGCAACCACTTTCTCTTGGCCTAGCAGATCAGATGAGCAGCTAGGCAATATTGCTGGCCAGCACGGTACTGAGACACTTGGCAGAGATGCTGTAGGAAGAGATGAGCAACTCTTCCCTCTGAGAACGACAAACAAATAACTCAGAGGGGTGTTAAGACTCCATATGCATGACAGGAGTTTCTTCTCTGTCACAGGAACTGTGACATTAAGTCTGTCATTACTTCTGAGTATTCATTTTTCCAACAAGTCCTCTTATAAATCCACTAAAATTTGGTGGTCCCTTTGTTTTTGCTTTCTCTACATTTTATATGCCTTTGCTCACAGTTACTTTCTACTTTTTTCTACATCTGCCTTGAGAAACTGGGGAAAAAAATTACAGGAGCGGCCGTGAATAAAAATAAGGAGTCAGACTGTTGCAGCTGTGCCATCCAAGTTGGCGCATGGCTCAGATTTGGGTCCTGGAAAATCTCTAATTCTCATTCCAGAGGTAGCTCTACTACAGTGACCAGCAAACTTCTGTGGAGGAAATGCTGGTCCCTGTGCAGAGCGCTAGGTAAATTGTCATGCTTGTTGACAAACTGCTTTAAAATTTGAAGTGTGGGAGGCAATCTAGAGCTGAAGTGTGTGAGAGGGATTTCTGTGCAACTACTAGTGCCATGGTGAAATAAGTGTATGGTGATTGTGCAGACTCTGGTATTGTGAATACCACAAGCCTTGGCTATGTTTCTAGAACACGGAGATTCTCATCTCGCACAATTTCAGTAAAAAAAAGCAATTCACAATTATGCCAGTGATATGACCGCATCGAGATCACAGGATAAGGCATAACTGGGGACAACCAGTGCGGTTTGTACTGCTGTCGGGTAATGAGGTGAGGCAAAGTGCAGATCACATTAGGTGACCATAGAGTTTCATTCTGCCTGTAGAAATCTCTTAACCTCCCTTCAGGATGCACACGTGCCCACAGGGCTGCAGCCAGTGGGTGGCTCGGGGTACGCTCACTGCCCAGCAGTGTGGCACAGCCCCTCCAGCTGCTTTTGCCGTTCTGCTTGGGTGAGAATGGCACACTCACCTTGGGTGAGGACACGGTGGTTCTCAAAGGCCAGAAGAGGCTGTGTTTACAGGTTGTGCTAATTCTGCAGCAACTCTTAACCCTTCTGGCAGGACAGCAGCTGTGGAAGCCAGTGCCAGCTGCGATCAGGTCCACCTCCTCTTGCCCTCCGCAGCATGGAGCCCAGGTGGCTCTCACGCTGCTCTCCCTATGGCCATGCACATGTGGGAGCAATGAATGTGTTCTTTTCTGGGCTGCAAATATGCTAAGCCAATAACCATTATACAAACAAGATGGAGTAATTATCCCATTAAGCATTCTGGCAGTATGCAGGCACCTCTGCTGTATTCTTTCACCTCAACCGAGGCTCTCTAGGGAGAAGACTCGCAAAGGTGTTTTCCAGGAGCAAACCTTTCCTTCTGAAGGAGGTAATTTGTCAAAATAATTTGTCAAAGATATATTTAAAGACCAGAAACTCCTCTTTTCTGATGGCTCGTGAAAGCTCCTGCCCCTGAGCAGCTCTCCTGTTTGCCTCTATTTTGGAGAGTCCCATGCCTTCCTTCCCAGATCAGTGGTGAAGCACCATACAAATAAAAATTATGTTTGTCAGGGTGAAGAGCCTTGGTGGGGACAAGGGAAAGCCATACAGGCCTCTGTTCTGGCAACTCTTAAAACCAAGTTCAGTTTAAACTTCTGTTGTTAAAAGTGTGGTGGACATGTTTAATGGAAGAGGAATACCCGCATTCTTGAGGTTCAGTGGATGTGTCAGTCTTAGCAAGATTAGGACTGAAAAGAGAAGAGGTGAAATGAGGGCCAGAAGTAGTCCCGTAGTTCTTTTTAATCCATCTTTCAGCACTTCACTGGGAACAATTTATATTTCGTGCTTGTGTCATGATAAGTTACTCTGTCAGAAAATTGACACTGGAAAAATTATTCTAATTTGAACAATCATCATCTTTCCTTCATGTTGGAATCCTGCTGAAAATACATTGTATTTGCATTTAATGGTATACAAAATTATATAACAAAAATTATAAGGCTAAGGGATATAGCTGTGCACTTCATCATAATTTACTTTTGATGCTTGGGAAATTAAATAGCTGATATAGTATTTAAAGGTGCATCTTCAAAACACCATTAAGTACACCTTAGTTGCATTCTTTACTGACATGATATTGAAGCTATTACAATCTTGTCAGAGTACAGTTATCAGCATGTGACTACACTACATTTTACTACTAGATATTAATTAATTTATTTATTTTGCCTGGATGTTTTTTGGCTAGTGCTGATGCTTGCTCAAACCACTGTGCTGGTACAACAGAGGGTGCAGTATGCTGGGGCTCAGGATGGGAAGGGATCCTAGGGAGCAGAAATGCCTTAAGACTTGATACACTGAAAACGTAGTGAGTAAAAATAGACCCTGTGTGAGACAGGATGTATTGTCTTTTACTCTCCCGAGCACTTCCCACCAGAAATTTGGGGTTTCTACATGTTATGTTAACAATTCGTCATTGTTATCAGGTCTGATACGCACTTCTGCTTAATCACCACCTGAACTCTCCGTTACTTTGTGAGTGTTCCCGATGTGAAATCCTGTCTGTGAGAAGTTTGTAAGGTCCAAGACCAATAATTTAGGCTTTAATCATATAAAGACTTCCATAACGTGTGGTTCAACGACTGTCTAGAGCAGCACTGTAGTGTGATTGGCGTCAGCCTTGAGAGCAAGTGGTGAAGCCTCAGACGAGGGACACTGAGGGTTAGCCACACGTCTCTTCTCTTCCTCTGGCTCTGCAGCTGAACCGCCTGGGACAGGCCCCAGTGCAGTGGGTTGTACACCTGTGTGTTGTGAGGACAAGAGCATTCAGTGTGTACAGGGCTCTACCCAGTATTAACTCTGAAAAATCTTACAAAAATCAGACTTAGTTTTGACTTTTTATTTTGCTTGCTCTGCCTCTTTCTCTCTCTGTTTGTTTTGGTTTTGTTTTATTTTAGGCAGGTGCTATCTGAGATGTATGGGCTCCTGAAGGGAATATTTTTCATTTCAGCAAAACTGTGGTTGCATTTTCTTCTAATACCTGAAGGCATTCTTGTTAATATGTTGATATGACTTCATTTCACCACTAAATGCCAATAAGTAAATAAAGGAATAGTCATGGCCAAACACATCCTGCAGAAAAAAATGGGAGTTAAAAGCTTTGTAAAAACTTTTTTTCTTTGTACAAACAGGGAAAAACATCTACTTATTAAATGAAGGTATTTATTAGAATACTTATTTATTTATACTTACCTCACTTGGTTTATGAGATAATACAGCCTTTAAATAGCTAGTTGGTTTTGTTGCGTTTTGTCATCTGCCAAATAATTTTACAAATTTGCCATAAACTCCCTGACACTTTTTCTCAAAAGAGTTAGTTTTCTTCATTCTTTGCTGCCAGACAGGTCATGTATCTTTTCAGGCTGGAAGAATTTCTGTCAGCTATTTAAATGCAAGGCCACAAAGACAAAGCCAGACCCAGGCTGCAGCGAGCTGAACTAGGGTGATTCAGGACCAAAGGAGTTGCAGCACATAATTAAACAGTAACTGCACCCTACTCAAGAGACTTTACATCTCGCAGTGTGAACTGCCTGCCTCACCAATGAAAAAAAGGGTATATACACAGTTATTTGAGACAATATATGAACGACGACGGTGAAAATTGCTGTCAAGTGACACCTAAAAAGTTTCTTTTTCTGCTACTTAGGCAGGGAACGTGACTAAAGATGGCTGCTGCCAGTTCCCTGTTGCCGAGGGAAGAGGATGCGTCCCGGCTTCCCAGCTCTCGGTGCCGGGAGGAAAAGAAAGGGCAGAGCTGGGCATCGGTCTCTCCTTGGCGCTAATGGCAGCCGCCTTTGCTTTTACTCCCTGCAGCTGGGCTCAGAGCCAAGGGAATTATATACAGCCGTGGCTGTGCCCTGAAAGGAGGAGGAGAAGGAGGTAGGGTAATCTTTCTCAAGGCTTCTTGCACCTCTCTCTGGTGTTGTCCTCAGCAGCAAGTTTCTCTCCACCTCGTAGTGATCTGTGAGGATCCAAGCTCCTGTCCCCCAGCTCGTGGGACTAAAATGGGAGAGGAGAGATGGTATTAGCTCAGTTGTAGGGCAGTAGAAGAAACTTGGCATGAAGAAGCCATCTCGTTGTGTTGGCCCTTAGACAAGGAGGTGATACACCCCCACCCGGCGCAGCTGAGCCGGCATGAGAAAGGAAAACCTTGGAGTTAGAGTTGCCACAGGCGTGTGGGGGGTTAGTAACTGAGCAGGAGCTGATTGAACAGCCCGGGCTTCGCTGGCAAGTTTTAAGTTGTGGTGTCAGCAACCTTGAAATAATTTTTATACAAGGCTGTGTTGAATTTGATGGGAGAAGAAATATCCTGAAAAAAAAATCTATTGGCAACAGGAGTTATTTTTGCTGATTTTCAGAGAAGTACCTCAAAGAAGCAGACCACAGGGACGGGGCGGCACAGTTTTGAGGCTCTGTAGGCATAGGGCAGCTTAATGGTGAATGAGGAAGATGCACACAGGGACGTTGATTGTACCTATGAAGGTAGCACCCCAGCGTGTTCCTGCTGTGAACATGGAGGCAGACAGAGAGGAAGGGAATAGCCTGGAGCTGTCACAACCTCTCTCACACTGCCTGAAAACCAGAAGCACACAGAGCAACAGTACTGGGAGTTTTGTGGCAGGGCCTGGAAGTCAACTCTGAAGGGCTCTTGGTAGACCCTTTCTGAATTCCTACGCAGATGCCATTGCCCTTTTGTTTCTGTGGCAGTGGAGAGTGTGTGTATATGAGTTTGTGAAACTGCTTGGGTGCAAAAAACCATTTTTTCTGCAGGATGTGTTTGGCCATGACTATTCCTTTATTTGCTTATTGGCATTTAGTGGAGAAATGAAGTCATATCAACTTTTACTTTCTATAAACCAGATGGGCAGCTTTCCCAAGACACTGAGCTTCTGCTCTCCCTTCAAGCCTGCTGCAGTGATGGGCTTTCTCTGGCTGGCAGGCTGCTGCCGGCACTGTGCTGGTAGCCTGATGTGCCCGGAAGGTGGCTTATGGAAAGGAATCTGCAGCCGTTTCCGTGTCTTTGAAGGTGTTTCTGGTTCTGTCAGTCTGCTTACAGCAAGGCCTGTTTCCCCTTATTTCTTGTGGATCTCTTTGCTCAGTGGGGTTGTTACCTGTCATAACTTGTGAGGTTACCTTACAGCCTTCCCACCTATCCCTTCTTTTTTTGCTTTGACCACAGGGAGCTCTGACTATAAGTTCATTTCTATCCATGTGTATGCCCTTGAAAAATAATCTTACCAGGGAGATCAGTTTATTGTAGCAATATGCAGGGACTCCAGGCAAACTCAGGGACTCATATTTCATACTTTGTCCAAGGAAACACATAGGAAGGTGCAACTTTTGCCCTGAAGACCTGTAATAGTAAATTCTGCTGAGCCTGGTGCATCCTCTAAAGTCATCAGGGGATGTGTGTTATAACTTCCAGAAAGAGGAACAGCAGAGTCAAATCAATGTAGTGCTGTACCTCATCTGACTGACGGGAATAAAGAGAAAGTGAGAAAGAGGGAAGACAGGAGTGGTTGAGTATCCACCGCAGAGTGACAAAGGTTCGAGTAGCTCAGCAGCTACTCAGTCATTGTGTTGGATTCCTACCAGCATGGAAAAGATCTTGGTAGGGCCTAAAACTCCACCGGGGTGAATAGGTTCGTATGACTGAACTTCAGAGAGCACAGTTTGAGCCCTGCTGTAACAAAAACTCACATAAATGATTGATTTACCCACATGAAGAGTCTTTTCAAAACCAGTGGAAATACTGGAGTACATAAGTCTTTGGCAGGCTAAGACTTAGAAATTAATGCGATTTATGTGTTTCAGTTGCCCACATGAGCTGATTTTTTTTTTTTTAAGGTATCATGTGATGGGGAGGGGAGAGAATGTCCTGAGGAGCTTTATGTGCATGGAAGTGTTTCAGCCTCCGTCGTTTAAAAACAGACAAACAAAAAATGCAACTAAAAAGAAATAGCTACGTTTGAAAGCACGGGAGGATTTTCTTGATAAATAACCTCAGACTGAGCATGTTTTAACAGAAATGCTACAAAACACCATCTGTTGAAAACCAGTGCTTTATTTAGCTTTATGTGTTGGGAGTTTGTTTTTTATGCAAAGACAAACACAAAAAAAGAGCATCTTTGTTCTTTTGCAGAGAGTTGGATTGAACGATGTCTCAATGAAAGTGAAAACAAACGTTATTCCAGTCACACCTCTCTGGGGAATGTTTCTAACGATGAAAGTAAGTAACTTGTCATTAATTTAAAATGAGTGTGAACGTGTCCAAGTGCTAATTTCCTGCTATATAAGTTGCTACATCTTGGTGATATTTTTAGTACTCTGTAGTTTGAAGAGTCAACTCACTTGACATCCAATAGTTTTATTTTTTTTTTTTTCTGGAATAGTTGCTATTTTGTATTATTTAAAAGGAAGTAATACTATCTATTAGTTAAAACAACCAGAAGAATTTGTGTGTCACTGAATAAAGGTTGGATGACCTCTAAAATGTGCTGTTAGTATTAGCTCATGAGTAAAACCATCTGTTTTGCTTTTCGCTGGTAAATACCATTTGGTTGAAATACAGGAAAAATGGTGCTGTTTTTTCAATACTACTATATTGAGTCATACATATAAAATCTTTCTTTTAGGAATTAAACTATCATCAGATTAAAAAAAAACACATACTAAATCATGATATTGCTTCCTTTTTAGTAATAGAGAGGAAACAATTATAAATCTAGCTGAGTTTAAAATTACTATTTTTTCTTATCTCTTCTAGTTATAGTAATATTAGATCTATCTTTTTAACAGCAGGTAATTAAAAAGGCTCTAAAATACTTTAAAAATCACCTAATGATTTATTTTTTAAATTGTAAGACAAATTTTAGTTTACGATTTAGTTTTCCCTGTTTATGCAATTTCTATACTACTTAATTTGCCTAAAGCAAAATACTCTCTGGACTTCATATGTTAGTTCATGCTACAAGATATTAATGCAGACTGAACTCTGTAATTCAGAAAGACTCACATTTTTGTAATACTCAAGCACATAAGTTTGGGAAATGTATTTTTAATAGCTTCTTTATTGCTGAATGAATCTTTTTTTTTTTTTTAATTTTAAGAGAACTACTTTATTTTGATGTTACAGTAAAATTATATGCCTTGCAGCACAGTGATTTTAGTGTATCATGCAATTTGCTATATTGGGTCCCTACTCTTATTTGTCCACGGATCTCTTTTAAGGCAATATCTCTTCTTCTGAAGAAAGGAGGTATTAGAAACATGGTATTTATTCATGACTCCCAAGCTAAGAACAGTGGACAAAAATCTTTAAAGACAGACAATAAAACTTGGACAGGTTTGGGGTTTTTGGTTTTTAAAAATTAAGGAATTAAAAATCTGTTTCATTTTAAAAATAAAATTGTGGTGAATTGGAGTGAATAACAAAAGACATCTGCTTGTTAATTTGCATTTTACGAGAACTTGTGAGAGTTCATTTCACTCTGATGCTACTGAGAAAGTGGTGGAAAGAATCTGTAATGAATGAGATGTGACTTCAGACTCTTAATAAGGTCAGAATTCAGAATTCAACCCTATTGACTTTAGTGAGCTTTTCCTTAGACTCACAGTTCAAGACAGTATTGTCAAGGTAATTATTTATCACCACTAGCTATATTTAAAAAACAAATTGTAATGTCATAATTTTAGTTCTCCTTCCATGTTCTGTTCTAGATCTGTTACCCTAAATAGGTTGTAGAAAAACTAGCTGTAGTTTGTTATACATGCTTTCAGTTTAAATGTAAGCATGAGAACTTGCATGTACCCAGGGACAGGCAGAAGCAGACCTGGGTGCGTTAGCAAGAGCAGGAGTTTCAGGCAGCAACATTGAGAAGATGGGAGGGTTGTTCATTCTGTTTTCTGGTACTGGAATTAAGCGGCAAGCGATGATAATTAAAGGCAACAAATTTAGAGCGGGTAAAATAAATGAATTTATCCCACAATTTGTGTGCAGAAGACATTGTTGCGGTATGTAGTGGAAACCCAAATGAGAGTGAGGGGTGATTTCACCTAGTTTCTTTCTTAGTAGCTGGTTCTTCCAGATGCTTCTTTTTCACTGCTACCAGCTTTTCTGCACTGCAGATAAGACAATTAATCCACTTGAGAAGTCATTGTTGTTTTAGGGGGGAGGGGCAAGGGAGAGGATGAAGAGGAAGGTGCAGGAAAGAAAAATAAGCCACTTGCCCAACAGCGAAAGACCAATAATCTGTGAAATCCAGAACAGACTAGAAGTTTCACCTTAGGTATTGTACCGTGTGCTCCTTTCCAGCCCTTGAATTCTTTCTAACATTTTTCTCTAACAATGCCCACACACCAATCAAGAAATTTCCAAACCGTTGCGTCGCTCTTTGTCCAGCTTCTGTCATACATTTACAAACTCCAGGAGGCAAACTGTTTTGAGAAAACCTATGTAACCCTATCTGAATTCTTCAGAATGGTGGTAAAATTGCTGTTGTCAATGGAACTCCAGTTTTCATCTGCAGCCAAAAGAAAGCACCATCCACCCTTCTCTTGACTAGTTTTTTGTCTCTAAATGCATTAGGTAGCTGTAGGCTGGACTCTAACAGAGAAAACATGGGTTTGATGTTGGGGATTTTTTGGCCCTGCATCCAGTAAAGACTGTGAGAATTTGCACTGTGAACTGATAACGTTCTTAGTATCACGCTTGCTCTTGCGACTCTTTGTTCTTTCATGTTTTTAGAGTTCGTAGGATTTTAGGACAAAAGTAATAGTTTTGCTGGTCTCCTTTTCCATAGTTGAAGTATGCTACAGAACCATACTTCAGGCCACAGGGGTCCTTTGCCATCTTCTACTCTCATCCAGACACCTCCAGGCTTCTGTATTGATTCAGGTTGGATGTTAGGAAGTATTTCTTCTCTGAAAAGGTTGTCAGCCACTGGAATAGGCTGCCCAGGGAGGTGGTTGAGTCCCCATCCCTGGATGTGTTTAAGAATAGGGTGGATGATCTACTTAGGGATATGGTTTATTGGGGATTAGGGACGGTTGGACTCGATCTCTGAGGTCTTTTCCAACCTAGAAATCTATGAAACCTCTTATTCTTCCATTGAAAAAAAATGTTTAAAAAAGAGTTACTTGATTTCATTGAAATTTTCCTTGGGCAAAGCTCTTTCTTTTTCAATCATACCTACTCAATTATAACTATGCTCCTGTGTTTCTCAGAGGGTTTTAAAAAATCCCGCCATTTTAAAAGCATGGAATACGTGTTAATGAGCCTGAATCTTATTTATGCCTACATCTAAGTAAGAGACAAAGAAGCTCCTACTGTCACTTAATTTTAGCTAAGGGCAAATCACTTCTGGTAACAGTCAGAACTTGGACTGCAGAAGTTACAGAGGAAGAGGCTATTCCTCTGAAAGGTGTGGAGCTAGCTGAACTAAGGGAAGGATTTTATCCATATAAAGCTACTAGTAACATATTAGCTCCTCAGAGGTTCTCTTAGACACACAGAGGCAGCATGGGAATGTACAGGGCTCTTCTCTTATCTCCACAGTGGAAAGCTTAGCTTTAACTCCACTTTAGTTATGACAAACAGACTAACACCAACATTTTGGAAAAAGTTGTACTAATGCAGGGTCTTCACTTTGTGGATGTTCCACTTACTGTGTTTAAGGCAGCATGCTTAAAGAGGTGCTGAGCATAGGTCCTATTGTCTCCATATCTTTCTCCAGGAAGCAAGAAATCCTTCAAGCTACCTAAAATCAGACAGCAAAAGTTAGAGGATACTACTGAGAGTTCAGGGAAAGCCACAAACATATGCACAAGGCACAAACAGAACTCTACTCTGGTGGCTTTGAAACAGAATTTTGAAAGAAGAAAGATGGAGCTGTTAGCAAAGACACTTCCGTGAAGTTTGGGAAGAAAAAGATTCTCTGATCTCTCTGGGGAGCCAAGAAATACTATTATTCTAGTACATTGGTGATCCTAGTTTTTAGTATCTTTGAATGCCTCTTCTGTGCCAAGAGCTTTACTTGCAACTGTCTAAGCTCTTACCTGCTTTCAGCTTGGGATGAGTACTAAGTTTCCTCCTAACCACGTACCTTGAAGATACCCTTCCTTGGAATGCTGGTAGTCCTCTTACTGGCAGTGGAGTGAGATCTGCTCCTAGCAAATGGGTTTCTCTCTGAGGTGCTGTGCAGCTGCCATGTCTGTGAACACCTGCAGCTGTGCATCAGGAGCAGGAGTTTTCCTCGTGACTTAAGTCCTTTTGCATTTGTCACAGAACTGCTGGCTCTGTTCTTTGATAATGCCTCAAAGCAAGACTTCTTTTCAGTGTCTTTATTTCCTTCCTTCACAAAACAGATTGGATTTTAAAAGTTATTAATTTTAAAAGGTATGGGTTAGTTGTAATCGACAATGTTGTTCTGATGGAGACAGGTCAAAAAGTAAGGGAAAATAGCATTCCTTACCTCTTTCATGCTGTACAAACAGATCTGGGATCAGACCTGAGTTGAGTCACACAGAGTTACATTTCCTGCTCAATAGGGAAGCCACTAAGTGTCCTGCTACCAACTAAAATATAAGGAATAGGGATATTTATTATTTTTTTGCTAGTCAATTATCTGATGAGATTATACTGTTAAACTATATAAGGTAGAAAAAAGTGCTTGTATGTGTAATACTGAAAGTTCGTATTTCTAGATCCCCTCCATTCCTATACCAAGTGCAATTCTTTCCATCTATTTAATAAAAAAGTGAAAATTTTCTGAAAAATATTTTAGCCAACATTTGGTGAAAATGAGAAACATTTTGTGACAGCTGATCCATTGGCAGAAAACAAACAAAAAACCACCCACAAACTGTTTTCATGTACAGAGACTTGATTTTGAGGGAGACAAGCACTAACTGTGAAAAATTTAGTTTTGATGAAAATCCAGTTCTTCAATGGACGATATTTTGATGGAAGATAGTGCCTAAAGAATTTTTTTTAATAAGTTCAAAGTCCACCATTCTCCTTCTTGGTTTTATGGGATAGTTAGTGGAGGATGCTGAAGAGTCTTGAAGAAGGATCCTCAGAAAGCAGACATATGTGAGGAGGGAGATTTAAATTTCGGTTTATGATCATCTTGTTAGTTTAAGACATTAAAACAAATCCTTACATGGGAGGAGCTGAGTATGGCTGGCTTGTAGTGTGTCTGAGGGCAGGTTAGGTAAAGCACCTGCTCACAGGTTCTCACTGTTAATGCAAGTGAAAAACAGCTGGGAGACGAATGTCAGGGATGTAGAGACTTCAATACTGTGTAATTTAGATATTGGCTTGATGACTGATAACGTGCCACATATCCAGGGGAAAATTAAGACTGGTTACCACAGGTGAAAGCCATCTAATAACAGACCTTTGAATACTAGCCCCCTTAGATAATAAAAATTTTTATTTTGGGGAGGGGGGAATAGTACCTCTCAGTTTCACAGGCAGAGGTTTAGGATTTCTGCACCTTAGTTAGATGAGGAGTTATTTAGATGAGTAGCTTTCAGCCTTTCCAAATTGCACAATTTCTAGCGAGGTAGAAACCAACTGTATACTGAACTTAAACCAGTGGATGGTAGGCTTTGGCACCGACATAGAAAATACTGGTTAAGAAAATAGATGACTTTCCCTTGGGAAGCAATAACCTTAATTTGAACAAGAAGACAGTGGGGCACAGGAGGAGGACTGGGCCCCAACGTGCTGCTCATACTAAACGACAGCCTGGAAAACCATGAAACTCAACCCAGAAGGCTCTTCCCACCACAGGGCAGGGCAGGGCAGACGTGGCCGCCCCCTCCTCCCCAAGCCTCTCCTCGGGGAAGGCTGCAGCCGGGCGAGCTCTCCTTAGGCTGGCTGTGTTGTCGGTTGGGGGGAGGGAAAAGCAGCCGGTGTCGTGAGAGGCGGCGGCCCCGACTGTTTTATCCAGCCGGTGGTTTGCATCCCTGCTGCACGGCTCTGCCTGCCGCCACGGAGGAGGCGTCCGGCGAGCCCGGGGGCTGCGGTCGGTCGCCCGCGGCCGCTCGCCGTTCAGGCCCTGCGTGCCGAAGGTTTGTTGCACGCCGGCCGTTTGTTTAGGAAAAACAAACGAAAACCACAATTTAAAAGTGATTTGAAACGTGTATGTTGGTCCTATGCGCTGAATAAAAGCGGGCCCCTGAAAGGCAGGGAAGGAGCGCGGTCCAATAATTAGGGGCCAATTGTCATGCAGATGCCGAAGGGGGGCTGCCCCAAGTGTCTGCGGGTAACTGTAAATCTGGATTTTCGTGACATTCAGGCAGGCAAAAGGATGTTCGGTTAACACAACTTGCCCGATATGTAATGGAAAAAATACCGTGGCACGAGGGCTGAAGGCAACGTTTTCCAAAGTGGGGTTTTATTTGTGTGCGCGCCGGCTCTTGGGACGGCAGGAAAGGCCTCCCTATGGGGCCCGGTGTTCGGAGCAGATAGCCCTGCTTCCTTAAGATTCAGCATCCTAGAGGCTCACTTTACATAACTTCAGAAGTTAATTGTATGAAGAAGCAAAACTTGCAGCATGGTGTACAGGTGCAGTGGTTTACCTCGTTTAGGTACCAAAGCCTTCTACACTTAGTGCGTTCATCAGGGACAAAGGTGTTAAAATATCAAACTGGGATGCAACAGTGTTTCCCAAAGAATACCCTTCTGGAGATGCTGATTGTGCTTCACTCCAGCTTTCGCCTAGGAATGTTTTACGGGCTTCACAAATCATGATTTAATAGGAATTATTCTATACATACTTTTAAATTGTTTCAAAAGAACCAACATGATTTAGGAAGAATCTAATATTTTAAGAGTCTTATTTTAATTATTTTTTTCTTTATTCATCTTTTATGCAAATTTCTGGAAAGTTAGCAAATCAGAGCGTTGCCTTGGAAACAGTTAATGAGGAATGCTATCAGAAAAGTTATCTGGAAAGGAATAAAGTACATATATAATAAAAATAAAGTACATTATATAATGTTTTAAATTTCTTCTTCACAATTAATCTTTGTAAGTTTACAAACATCTAGTACATATCATATGTTAGGATAACAACAGTGGATGAACCCAAATAAGTTAAATGCCTCATTTAATATAAAACTTGGGTAAGGCAATTGTTCCCTTAAAGCAGGTGAAAGTCTCTTTATGTTCTGACATGCTGCTAGAGGTCTAAGAGTTGGGATATTTTCATATAAATGTATCCTTTCCAATGTCATTAGCCCTATGCACCACTCTGCTCCTGCTATCAGTGATGTTTGCAAGGTTTCTTGCCTTAAGCAGTATCTACAGATACTACCTTAGGGAACATAATTATTTACATTTCCACAATTTGACCAATATTTTGAGAAAGCTTGGGCACTTGAGAACATTCTTTTTTTATCAGATAATTCCTTACCAGTTCATAAATGCCTGACTGATTCCCACTGAAATTACATAGTATTTTTTTGTTTCTTAACAGATGAGGAAAAAGAAAATAATAGAGCATCAAAACCACACTCAACTCCAGCTACACTGCAATGGTAAGATGCCTTTTTAAAAAAATTGAGAAAACATGTTAGTGTTTTTTCTTATACTTTTTCCAACTGAAGAGAATAGAGGTCTTGGACATCTTATACAGTTCTAAAGATACTTTCATTCTGTGTATTTAATCTGCTCATTAGTATCCTGTACAGCATTTCTCAACAAATGTCTTACTCTAATGGGATTTTTTTTGAACATAAGAAACCTCCGATATGATTTAGAAGATCTACTTGGCGTGTTTGTTTGCCACCTTGCCAGCTGGTGGTTTGTCATCATCATTATATTTATTAAAAAAGAAAACTAGCACTGAGAAGTTTTTTCTAGACTCACGTTTGTTTCAGTGTATGGTGAAGCCCACCTTTACTGGCTGTTCTACTGACATAAGATCTCTGTAATTTAATGTAGAAGACAACAAAACAAGAGAGAGAGTTTGAGGTTTGATTCATGTGTCAAAATCCTCTTGCAAATTCAGTGAGAGGGAAAAGGAAGGGTAATTGAGAAGAAAGAAAGAGAGGATGGGGAGGGGAAAGTTTGTGAGTTAGTCTACTGTGCTATGAAAAATGAGCAAGTGCTGTTCACTGTGATTTACAGCAGTAATTTAGACTGCGTGTTCTGTAATGTTCCTTATACTTCTGGCATCCCTTTCTATAGGTTATCTGTTAGACTTTTGTTGGCTTTTCCCTTAATTTAGGTTTTCAATTCTGGTTTAGCTTTCTTAATATTGTAAGTGATCAACCGTCTCTCAGGAGGTTCCTTGTATCTGGCAGAACAGAGCTCTGTTACAGAGAAGCCTTGAAGCATATTTATCTGAAAACTGATACTCCTTGGCTTGTTTTAAGTCTTTCAAAGAAAGGCTTTTACCTCACCTATAAGTTTCTGATAGTTTCCTGGATGAAAAGATAAGATTATTGACAAAAAATATGTTTTTTTTAGCAAAATGTTAGGAAAATATTTTTTTTTTGCTTGCCAGTCTCCTGGGAGATCTAACGAAATAAACAGCAGGGAATAATTCTTTCAGTGAATTTTACTTTTTTTTTCTCTGTCTGTGAAATTCTGTGATTTTGTGAAATATGCATAAAAAGATTTGGATTATTTCATCTATACTTGCTTGTTAAAGTCAATCAGTTACATTTTAAATTTAAAAAAACCCCAAGACCTGTGGATTCATTTATAATAGGTTGCTGCTAATATTCAGTGTTCTGCCTTGAGGAAACTTGCAGACACTTCCAGTGCAAATAATGAGATGGGTAAATATAAACAAAGGCATTTAGTTCTGAACTATTGCTTCTTTGTACCTATTTTATCACAGAAGTGCCGTTTTTCAGAAGTTCAAGAAAAGTGATTAAAGAAAGAGAGTGACTACAGACAGAGAGAAAAATATTAACATAATAGTGAAATGTCGTAGAGGTATTTTATTGTTTTCCATTATTCACCCACACAACTTCAACACAGTTCAAACAGGATAACAAAGAACCATCTAGCTAAAATAAAATAGCAGGCAGAGCTTGCCAGTCTCAAATTCAGAACAGTGTTTATTTTGCGGTAGAGTCAGTTAAGAGTCTTTTCCACAGGAGCAAATAACGTAGTAGCCAAGAAGCCAGAGTTAATTAGAACATGCCAACGATACTGTTCCCAACAGAAAACCTGCAAATACTGTAAACAATCTTTTGCCAAATACTTTCAAGCTTCCTCGGTCATAAAGGTTAGTAAATCCCTAAACTCCTGGGATATTGAGCCCTGCTGGAATTCAGTGTGCACGCTAATGCTCATTCAGCAGCGTTTGCAATAGAATCCTAGAATTTTGATTCTGAAAAGCCTGCTTACATCATCTTCCCTTCCCCCTTGTTAGTGCACTGGCTTACTACCTGTCTGTTGTGTTGTGTTTCTTACACGTTTAGGTAGCTCAGACATTCTCCCCTTTGAGTCTTTTGGAGCATTTGCAATTTCCTCCATTTGATTTTCCACCCAAAAATACATGAAAGAACAGAAATCAAAGAATTTTTCAAGTTTAATTTCTTCAGCTGGTCTCATACGATCAGCTCATTGATTAATAGAACTGTAAGTAAAAGTTTCCCAGCTTAGTAGGCATACCATAAAACAGTTTTCTGGTGGTTTCCATATACTTTTCATCCTAGATACTGCAGCTTTGAATTGATATTTCCTAGAGAAACTGTGCTACTGGGTTTGATACACTAAATGAAATTACAAGCTCAAAAGTTATGGTCAAATTGTTAAAGTAGTAAGCTTGCTTTGTGTGAAGATGTCAAGTTTCCACTGTTCTGGAAAGCTGGACACATCAGTGTCAGGTTATTTGTAGCGCAGTAGCACCGAGCAACCCATGGATCGATAAACTATTGTAGTCAGCACCGTACAAATGCTGCACTGAGCTCTTCCTGCAGGTTTAGCTTTACACGTTTCACAATTTTGCCTTCTCAGGCCTCAGATCGAGTTTTGCACAGTCAAGAAGGAGAAAATATTAAATTTACCTGAATATGCCTTGGGTAAGCATGTGCCCTACCCTCTTAGAGGAGCCTGTGGCCAGATTCAAGAGGTGGAAGTGGTGGGGTAAATTATTGACCAGATTTCAGGACGCAGTACAAACTGGCCTTATTCTGGCAAATGGAAGCACCACGATTGTCTGCAGCGTCTGGTGTCTGCCACATTGAAACTGGTCATATTTTCACTGTTGGATGCTACTATCATTTACAGCTAATGAAGGCAATGGAGTGTTGGAGAACAGAAACAGAGGAAATGTCAGCAGCAAGGAAAAAGAAGAGGAAGAAAGTAATAGGGGAAATGAAGCAAGACATAAGGGAAATACATACGTTTTGTTACATGGTTCATATTACCATCAACTTTATTAGTTATTCCTTGTCTGGCACATTGCTGAAAAGAGTGAACAGCATCAGTCCTACAGGGATCTATCCTTAATGCTTATGCCTCTCCAAAGGCAAAGTATGCTGGACACTATAAATGAGTAGGAGGAAGAACTAGCTGAAGATGCCAAGAAGCATGTCTGGATAACTGTCAGCTTGGCTAAATATCCTTTTCCTGGAAACAGGGCTGAGGTTTTTGTTTTGTTTCACTGATGACACAAAATGAAGTGAAAGGCCTGGTAAATGTAGCATTACTGCCAAATACCTCATAATTGAGGAAACTATGCAAGCTTGAATTTAACCGTTAAGGCATGAACATACCGATACCTGGTATCCTGTGCTTATCCCATGTTCCTGTGTTTTTTGTTGTCTGTAAAGCTATGGCTTACTTAACACTTGGCTCTAAAACGTTCATGATTATTTAATTGGTGAACTGGTTGACCAAATTGTAAGTGTGAAACTTTATTTTACCTGTTTGGGATGGGTGTGTGCGTGTGCATGTGTCTGTGTGTGTCTACTTCTGCAAACACCGAATTATTCAAAGCACGGACAGCCTAATTCCATGCAGTTTGGTGGCTTACAGTGTAGGTGCTCCGAATAATAACAGTATTGTGAGGCTGAAGTCAACAAAACTATTCTATTTTCTGCAACATTTGTAAAAAGAAGTAAAAAAGAGGAAGGCAAAGCATCGCTAGGTAATGGATTCTCCCTAGATCGGTAGTTTCTCAGAAATTGTTATAATACATGAAAATTGATCTGTTCTAGAATCCTTTACATGATCAGCAGCGGTAACATAACAGTTGTTCCGTTGCCTTCATATCTACAACCAAGTCTGTAAAAACACTACAGACCTGACTCTGCAATAGAATAATGGCATTTAATCTAGAACTATATAAGTGTATAAAAAGGAAAACAGTAATAGGAACAGATAAAATTGTCATTCGTGTGGAAGGATTAGGGGTTTTATTGCTATACTGTAATGGTACAAAAGGTCTCATTGTGAACCACTGGATTTCACATGGCTGTATTAGGACATTTAAAATGTTATATATATATTATTTCTGATAATGATTCGTTAGGTAGAAGATTGAGTTCATTATCTTTCTACAATACTGCAGAAGGAAGCTGAATTCAAAATATGATAAAGTTGTTAAATAAAAGACAGGAAAATAAAAGAAGTGGAGCAAGATGGGTGTTTGATCATTAAAAAAAAAGTTCAGGTATAATGGAGCATTGTTCAGTGTCAGACTAATGACTCTCTGTGAAAGAGAGGCGAAAAAGAGAAAAATTCATCAGATATGAACAGAAATAATTAACCGCTTTTCTTTCTGTCCTGTCTTGGTCACAGAAGCTGACATTCCAATTAGCAGCTATAGTATACAAACGAACTCTCCAGGTTTTGAAAGGAGGTTTTGTTAAAGCGCTATGAATTTGAGGAAAGATGCCGTGATGATATTTCTGTAGAAACCAAGGAAGAATAGATGTTGCCCATACAAACCGATTCCATTCATCTAGCCGGATATCTTATTAAAATAGTTTGCAGTCACAAATGATCACAATAACTGAAATGGAAGGTAGGTAGGTCCTGAAAAAGGCAATGAAGGAGAGAAACTAGATGCTTGGAAGGTGTTCGACAGCTATCAAATGACAGGGGGTTATTTACCGTAAAATTGGAGTTTTCTCAGAACATATATGAATTTTCTCATATGTTTAAGAAGAAGCTGCACCTACCTTTTCCTAGCCAGCAAGGCAGACAAGCATGCATGTAACTATAAGCACAAGTGACACCACGGATGACAAGATTAATTGCGGTTTAAAGTTAAGTATATATGTAAATACCTCTTGAACTTCATTGGATCAGCAATAATAAAAATGTCATTTCAAAGGAATGTTTTTTCTAATCTATAGATTTATAATGAGCTCAGTTTCAGATTTTAAAGATGAATCATATGCCTATTTATATATTTCATGGGTAATTTAAAATTTTATAGTTGTGTTTTTCCATGAGTAAATGAATAATAATAGTTTCTACAAGGCAGAGGATGATGTTATTTCACTATTTTATTCGGCATAGTATTCAGACCATGGACTCATTTTTTTCACTTTGTTCAACATCAATAGCAAGAAAACATACAGATATGATTTTGTGCATGCTCTTCAGTATTTGCAAATGACTTGCTTTAGCCACATCTGCTTCCTCGAGATAAGGAATTTGCAGCTGGACAGGAGTGAAGAGAGTGTCATGAACCAAAGATGACCTCTCTGTAAAGAATGAGGAAATGCTTCGCCTCAGTGAACGTTGTTTCATAGTTTTACGTATATTTGTTTACTGTAGGATGCTACTAGAGTATAAGAGATTACTAGTGTATTTTTTCCTAAAAATAGCACTTTGGAGCATGGTCAAACACCAATATCCCTTTGTGCTAATCTCTACTTGCCTGAGGACTTTCAGCCGATGTTTTTAATAGCAAGCATGAAACAAATAAAGGAAGTAAGCGGTATGGAAGGGAATTGGAAGAAGCACTGAGGAACAAAGGAGGGAAAATTTAGTAGACAAGCAGAAGCTGGAATGTTTGATCTTAAAGATGCAGCTTTGCACACTGTGTACCATACAGGACATCCAACATACTTGCAGTTCTCTCTGTTTGATATTTGCTTTTTAAGGCTGGAGGAGAACTATGAGATTGCAGAAGGTGTTTGCATTCCTCGAAGTGCTCTCTACATGCATTACTTGGACTTCTGTGAGAAAAATGACACGCAACCTGTTAATGCTGCCAGCTTTGGGAAGGTGAGTCTAAACAGCAGTATGATGCCTTGAGCTCTCGCCTGGTTGAGGTGAGTTTGGATTATTGGAAAAAATTAAATCATCATTTGCCATTAGAGATGTATGAATGGAATCTCTTATGTATTCAAGTTACTGGACAAAGACTAAGATTTTAAGTGTTTAGAAGGTTGGAATAACTTCTGACCATGACTAAGCTCCGTGATACACTAAAATTTTTAATGACTTCAGTCTCCAGCCTAGCTGACAGCGACGTGGTGTGCAGTGTTGGCACTTGGAAGTTGAATACAAGCCAGTGTAAACACATCTGCATTGTGACCTGCTCTGCTGTAACAAATACATATATTTTTTTTAAATAGAAGTGTAAAATATCAATCAATTCTGGTGCCTGTCTATGCCATTCTTGTAAGCAGGCTACAGAGATCCCTGAGTTAACGGTATCAGCCCACACTGGCAAATTCCCATATCGGTATACAATGCCTCCAGATGTGAAAGTCCAGAAAGCATCTAACGGCATTTGTGTGGCACCGCAGATACAGGTGGCCAAGATATCTTTGCAGTGTGATTCCTTGTGCTTCTCCTTTCCAGTCCAGCTGTAGTAAGAGCCACGGCGGTTAACTCCAGACTCACAGTGGAGTCACACTCTTAGCACAGATGCAGCGGTGTATTGTCCCCATGTGAGCAGTAAAGCTCTTATGCTATATGTCACTAGCAGACATTAATGGCTGGCTAGGATGTTACATAAAGTTCTTATTTTGAATTTGCTGATCAGGTGATATTTTTCTCTCAGTGAAAAATAGGATAATATTTTTATATTTTTAATTTTTTATTTAAAACTGATTTTTTTCTCTAGAATGTATCGCAGGCCTTTAAAACTTGTAGGCTGTGAAAAATATCAAAAGTGTAGAGTTTGCCACTGTTTTTGAAATGCTTACAAGCATGAATCTGAAGCTGGATTGTCCTACAAGCTATTCTCTCCTAGTGTTTGCAACATTTATTCTATAGAAGTGCTGGGTCTTCAAAGCAGGAAAAATGTTTCTAGGGTAAATTCCTGTGTAAAGAGTAGTTGAAGAAGAATGTATTTAATGAGATGCCATTTTCTATAGCACATCTTTATGTAGGAGGATACCATGTTGTAACGTTACTAGGTTGATTGTTTCTTAAACACCTGCATGGCTCAGTTGATTCTGTTATGCAGAATATATGAACAGTAACCTAAGTGTGAATGAAATAGTTCATTCTATATGTTTTTGCTACCAAGAGGTAAGTATAGCGGCAACATGTAATTTAGGAATAGAAATAATAAGAAACAGATGTCATGCAGGTTAATATATTTGGAAGGTGGGTAAAATTTATACAAGTTATTTTTGCTGCTACTAAAAACTTCTGTAAGTTGTAAGGTGTAGCGAGTCTGAAATTATTTCATCAGAACATAAATTTACCAGGGACTTCACCAATTTTCAGTATGCAACAGTCTTGTTACACTGCATATGACTCCCTTCTCCTCCCCTGCCCTCATACACACACCTGTTCATCAGTAGGAGTCCCTTGACCTAGCAGGACAGGTACAGAGCATTTCACCCCAAAATCTAAGCATTCTAAATGTGTTTTTCATGTGTTGTGCTCCAAGTGTTTTCCACTTGTTTGCAATAACGTTCTGGAGCAGTGATGCATGAAATTTTTTTTCCCTTATTGTGGAGAGGACTCTGTACAGAATTCTCCTAGTAGTGTCCCAAACTAGTGCTTTGTGTGGCCATCGCTTTTGGATTTGGAAATTGAGGCTTCTGCACAGGTGTGTCCAGGAACCTCAGACAACACTGGCACAAATATTGAAGTGGAACAGACTTCTGCATCTGCAGAACCCAGAGCAGACCCCAATGATTCTGCCCAACCTATCATTGCTAAGAAAATGTGCTGCAGAGTCATGAAGATCTGCAAGGCAGACACCCACTTCATTCAGTCAATAGCTAGCAGTCAGCTTCTTCTTAGGAGCAGGTAGTACACGGATGAAGTTTTAGCCAACAGGCTTGCCATCATGTGACTTAAATGGTGTATTGGCAGTTTGTGTTGTATAAATGCCTTGGAGGCAGTGCAGTGAAATAGGTGCTATTTGAGGGCTTCCGCACTTAGCTGCTAAAACAGAGACCCCAGACATGTTTGTCCTCATTGGGAATCATCAAGAGCCCTGCAGCTGTCATCTCCTCCAGAGAAAGGAGTTAGTTGTTCTGTGAAATTGTAGACAGTTCGCCTTTCAATAGGCCACATTGAATTTATGATTCATCTTTGAACTTTAACTCTGTGGGAAATGTTAAACATTTAGGATTTAACTTTAAGAGACTGGTAGTTTTTAGGAAGAGACAAGGAGTTCAGCACATTGAAACAATCCGTAATAAATAACATCCTAATGTGTTGTTACATACTCACTTACATCTCAATTGACAGAACAGTGTTGATTTCACTTTTAAAGATACCACTGGAGACATAAAATTTGCCTGAAACTGATGTCTCCAGATAAAGGTTTTGTTGACAGTGCTTCAGCCCGTAGGTACTTCTCAAGACTGATGTAAGTCGAATACTTCTCAAGTCTGATGTAAGTCGAACAGAGCATGGCAGGGAGAACGGACAAGTTGTCCGTGAGCAGCTGAACTAATGGATCTTGTTTTCTACCATCTCCTATGTTCCCTAAATTCATAGCCTTACCTAAATCTTACGTAATATCTCTATGCTTCCCTGCAGTACTTTCAATTATTTTCAGATTCCAGCCACTACATTAAGGTCTTGCTTCTTTCATTTCTCTCACACATCTGCTGCACCTTCTTTCTACATTATTTTTAGATTCCCTCGTGTCTGTCTGTCTGCCTGTCTCTTTCTCTCCCTCCTCCCAAGCTGACAGCTGGGCAAGCAGCAGCACATTGAGTGCCCGGTTCAGAGCAATAGAAGTGCTGACTGGTTGCTTCATACTCACGGTTGTCCAGTCAGTGCCAAATGGCTCAGATAAAACCTGAGCTTTCTTCCCTGTCTTGTCCTCAGCATTAACATCAATATGCTCTCCCAACTATCCAGACAGTGTTTTCTATTAAACTTCAAGGACACGGACTGGACCTCAGGTATTTGGTGATATTGGATTGGTGAAACAAAAATTTGGGGAGTGGAGAGATTAACAGAGAGACAGTAGTATCTCATAGACTGTTTCCTGAGGAAATCAGACTAATAGCAACAACAGTAACAAGAAGAGGAAAGAAGAGAACTACTGTACAAATAAACACTTCTAAAAAAGCAACCTATACTCCTAAGCCACTTTAAGAACATATGAAATAAAGAAGACTCTAATATGGCTATTTACGTTATATGTTCTTGTATGACAAAGGGAGCTGTAGCTTTAATATGTTAGCCAAGATTTCAGTGCTTTACTCACCTGGTTAATATGTGAAATTACAGGCAGTTTTGTCTATACCAGCATTTGCCAATCTGCTAATAGCTATGCTACCTAGTCTGTCATTACAGAACCTTTTCTTGCCTGCAAAAGACAGGACCAAGCCCTCTTTTACCCGTATATGTTAACTAAACAGTGACTAGGGAGTGCCCTTTATTTGCTGGTTACATTCAGCATCAATGAGTGGAGAATCCAGTGTTAAACTTCTGCTCTTACCATAGGCAGCAAAACATATTATATTCAACGGACTCATAATTCCACCCAAAAGTGAAGCAGAGTAAGTGAAACTATTCCATGCAACCAGTGAGAAGACAGGGAAGTAAAGTGAAGGAGGGCAGGCATGTCACTGAGTTACTAACAATAAAATGTTGCATATGAGAAAAAGCTTTCTCACAGTGAACATGTTTAGGCTGTGAATTAGTCTTCAGGCTGAAGGAGTGAAAGCCCTGTTGCTGAGGACACTTCAAGATGGCAGCCTTGTGCCCCTCATCCCTGTGCTGCAAATGCTTCGGGCTCCGCTCCGGGACCTTGAGGAGTCGGAGAGCAGTTTAAGGAGTTTCCAACTCAATTTCTACCACTGCCTGCAGCAGGGGGGGTTGAGCAGGTGTATGTTTTTTTCTCAGCAACATGTTAACATAAAATACCATTAATAATTAATACACTGAGCTAGGAGTTATGGTGAATGAAGGCTCTGACTCACTATCCTCATTGAATTTAGTTGCAAAAGATAAATCATTCTGAATTGGGGCCTCCACTGAATCAAACAAGTTGCTGAAGAAACAGGGATGTTTTGAGCATTTCCAAGGCCCTCAGTAGCTATTGCCTACGGATGGGTGCCACAAGGCAAGGCTTGTTGGTCTCTCCTAGCCGTAGTATGTCACCCAGTTGTTCAGCAGGATTGGCAGCTCTTTGAGCTTCTCTTTCACTTTTATTTCCAACATTGATTTTTGTTCTTTGTTTCTTTTGAGGCCCTGTATGAACCTTATTTTCTTAATCAAGCCTCTTGAAGATGTGAGCTTCCTCCTCTGCACTGGTTTCCCCTATGCTCCACGTCCTCAGTTGAGTGCTTTATACTTACTGTGCAGTGCTGAGTCACCTCCCGGCCCCTGCCATCTCTCTGGTACAGAACACTTAGTTTCTCGCGGTGCAATCTCTTTTGCATCCTCATGAAATGTTCTTCCCACGACTCCCATATGCCCCCTGGAGGTTAAATACTTTCCTCTTTAGCTTTTCTTTTTTGCTTTTGGTGCTTTCCTGCCATGTCTTTTGACAAGTGATAATAAATTAGTATTTGAAAAGGAAAACGAAGGATGCTGACACTTTGCAGGGTGATTCTCCCCCAGCCTGGGGTCCCTATACATCACTCTGGCCGAATAAAAAGGTTTAACATGGTGCACGTTCACACACATTTTAAAGCCTCTTTTTTGCTCCATGACTGGCTTTGCTGTGAGTGAAAATTAGATTACAATTGAATTATTTCACTAAATAAAGAAGAGTAAAGTCTACAATAGATTTGTAATATTGGTTAGGAAAGAGATCTTTTACATTCGTGACAAATATTTCCACCCTATTTCTAAAAAATGGGCTGAGGCACACTTGTACCAGAAGAAAAGTGCTTTTTTTCCTCCAATAGTTTGCTTTGCTCCAGGGAGGTGCAAGCTGTACCAGCCAGAGTCCTCTTTTATCACTATGCACTGTCTCTATGCCCAGAAGTTTTTCCAGCAAGACTGCTTCTCTAAGCATGATTAGCATAAATAAGATTTACAGTTTCATCTTTTCATACTATATATATTTATTGTTTAAAAAGGACAAACAAGTAGCCTTATTGAAAACTCTTTGATAATGACATTATGATGTGCTCGCGTTCTGATTTGTCTTTATATTGAAATGCAAACATCTGGAAATTGCCTGCTGTGCATAAGGAGATACTTCTCCTGAAGACCTATTTTTTTTCCTTTACTCTCATTTTGCTCTTAAATACCCTCAATAATAACTGATATAGCAAATCCAAATTTACTCTTAGTGCTCTCTTCTGATAGGCTAAAGCAGCACTTGCTTTCTTATGAACAATTTCTACATATGGAAATTTTTTTATTAGACTTTTTTTTTCTAGTCAATATAGAAAAGAAAAATAGAATAGGGGAAAAATAAATCTGAAGCTCAGGATGTGGTTTCTGTTACTGCACTGAAGGACCGTATCAGTCTGACCATACTGTCTGAGCAGTCCCTGCTTATCCTTCATCCCTTTTTAACAGCTAAGGTGGCTGACTGAAGGACAGTTAACACCAGTGTGACTTTTCTTCCTGATTCAGTATCTTCTAGGCCAAGCTTCTCTGAGGGCACCATAATAACACAGGTACCACAGAAGCAAGCGGTCATGCTGGTGTGGGGAATGGAGATCCTACAGCGTAGTTGGAAAGGTCTTTGTCTCCTTGAGTCTGGTTCACTGATCCCCTGTATTAGTGCAAATTGCTGACTATTGCCTTTTTCTCCTTGAGCCTAGGGAGTAAGAAAACCAGCAAGGACACCTCAGTTTCTTTGGAGTCCTAGTTAGGTCTTCAGCATGAAGTAGAGTGGCCTCTGGGCTGCTTTACCTCATGCCTTGTCAACACGTCCCAGAGGCTGTTCTTACATCACAGGGTCTGCCAGAGTGCAGGGATCCTGGCACTCAGCCTTTTCCCACAGATATGCTGGATGATGGTAGTAAGTGTGCTGGCACCAGTACAGAGCAGGGGGAGTTGTACAGGGTTTTATATCTGCTTGGCTTCAGCAAGTCAGTGCTGAAAGCGGCTGCAGCTCAGCTAAGCGTCTGAGTCGGAGCATTCAGCGTTTGCAGTTTTGTTGGGATGCAGTAATCTGTTTGATCATGCCTTAGGCTGGATTCCATCTGGCCAGAGGAGCTGCTGAAGGAGGATATTGTTGTACATAGATGAATTTGAGGAGGGGTCTCACAAGCTTCTCTAAGGGCTCCAGTTCAGTTGGAGTTCCTCATGGAGTCTAATCTCCATAGCTGGCAGAATTGGGCACAGGCATTAGAGAAAGTGCTAGCAGGCTTTTCTGACTTGCTTTGCAGTATCAGTTGAGATATATGAGTGCTAGAAACAAGATCTTATCCTACAGCTAGACCATGCCCTGTTCCACAAAACGGTGAAAGTGAGTGGAAAGAAATGGGAAGGTTATTGAATCTAAACAGACAACAGATTTGGGGTCAAGAATACTGGACCCATGCACCACAGTCTTCTGTCCTGAGCCATGCGAGTAAGTGAGCAAGGAGTAGAAAGGATATAGACTCAGTCACACCTCTTCTCCTTTTCTTTGCACAGTTTGGTGGATTTGGGGGACAGGAATGGTATTTTGTAATGAACTAATTTGATTATGCTCTTTCCTATCTGTGGTTGCTTCTTGGGGCAGAGATTTCTTGACCTTTTCCTCAAGGTACTGTGGTGTTAAGCTAGCCCCAAGCCATCTTTGAGCCAAAAGGTACCTGTTAATACAGGTGTTAATAATAGAGTGTCTCAGGGTAGGATTTTCAAAAGCACTGAAACAGATGGGGAAATCCCAGAATGATCCAGCTGGAGCAGTACCAGGTCAAAGACGAATGAGCCTAAAAATCCTATGCTTATCGTCATATAAGATTGAGGTTATCAGCATTGTTTGTGTATCACAGCAATGAGAATAAGGAAAGCAGAGCTGTGTGGGGAGTATAGTTATATTTGGCATCACTGTTTTTTTTTCTGCTGCCATGGCAAAGAAGTTTAAAACTGAAACACTACAAGAGAATTTGGTAAATCTGTCTGCTCCTGACTTCATAAAAGAAATGCATGCCCTTTAGATATGGGACTTGAAGTTTGAGTTGAGATAAGTAGAACCAGGCTCCATTATGAAGGATTGCTTATCAGAGTAAAGAGAATGTATTCCATTGTATCTAGAATCTCTCTAGAACCCCCAGATCTACAGAGCCTGGAGCCTGGAATCAGTTTCTGAATCTGGCAGAGTGCAAATACTGGGTTGTAACTTAATTTGATTTTATTTCATTGTTCTAGGAAGTTCTAGTAGCATGACTAGAATTATTTCAAATAGCAAAGAACAAGAGTCATGAAGAATAACATCCCTCTAGATCAGATGCACTAACAAAATGAGCATACCTTTTGAAAAGCAGCAATTTAAAATTCCTCCAGGGAAAAGACTTCTAAAACTCATAGAATCATAAAATGGTTTGGGTTGGAAGGGACCTTAAAGATCTAGTTCCAACCTCCCTGCTTGTCCAGGGACACTTTCCACTAGGTTCAGTTGCTCAAAGTCTCATCCAGCCTGGCCTTTATCACCTCCACGAATGGGGCATCCATCTGGGCAACCTATCGCAGTGCTTCACCACCCTCATTGTAAAAAAATCCTTCCTTAGATCTACCCTTTTTCAGTTGAAAGCCATTGTGCCTTGTCCTATCACTACATGCACTTGTCCAAAGTCCCTTTACAGCTTTCTTGTAGGCTCCCTTTAGGTACTGGAAGACTGCTAGAAGGTCTCCCTGGAGCCTTCTCCAGGTTGAACAACCGCAACTCTCTCAGCCTGTCTTCACAGGAGATGTACTTCAGCTCTCGGATCATCTTTGTGGCCCTCTTCCGGACCTGTTCCAACAGCTCCATGTCCTTCTTATGCTGGGGACCCCGGAGCTGAATGCAGTATTCCAGGTGGGGTCTCACGAGAGCAGAGTAGAGGGGCAGAATCACTTCTCTCAACCTGCTGGCCACACTTCTTTTGATGCAGCCCAGGATACAGTCCGCTTTCATCCAAAGTCATCATCTGCCTATTGCCCCCAGAGCAAAATTTCATGTTTTGGCAAAGGGAGGGAGGTAAAAATTACTTCAGAAGATTCCAGACATCTCTGGTTTCTTCCATTCTTGTTTGTTTGCCTGAAGACAAACTCATAAGATGCTTTATAAGATGGTCTGTTGGGGTTTTATTTGTTTTGTTTTGTTTTTTCCCTGATTTGTTTTGGCATCTCATATCATAGAAGAATTTAGATGGAATAATTTGGAAACATAAAGTTTACAGTTTGATAGTGAATGCAGTGAGGAGTGATGGGTCACAGCATAGGGATGAAGGCAGAATAGACAATGCATTCCTCGTTTTAAAGCTGGGTCTGGCTCTGCTTCTGTTGGAATGTCACAGTGCTGGAGATGTGAGGAGAGATGCAGTGGCAGAAATTACAGCTGGCAGCAATCAGGACAAAGGAATGCACATTTGCAGCGATTTGAGGGTAACAGAACAGTTCCTGCAGTTTGCCATGTCTGAGGCTAATAGGTTGTGCAGACTACAATACAGACCTTTACAGAGGAAGTGCATTCTTCTAGTTGTTGCTTATAAAACTTTGTGTTTTGCGTGGATGCTCAAGTAACTTACTTAATTTTTCTTGCATTATTTTAAGAATTACCAAAATTACAAGTAACTAGATACTTGAAATTCAAGTTTATTAAGACACCTCTACTAGGTTTAAAAAGCTGAAATGGGGTAAAAATCCTGTCAGTTCCAAGATCTGTGGAATATATGTTGTCTGTTGTACTGCCAGTGTTGTAATCTCAGTGTGAGAGAATGACATGAGAAGACTTTTCTTTCCTGCATTCACTTTGTCTGCCGTGTACATTCAAAGTGGAAAGGTTCCAGCCTGTCAGAAAGAAAAAGATCCCCTTATGTTCTACCTGCACAAGTATTTCTAAAATCACGTATCAGGATTGTCTGCAAAAAGGGTTAAACAAATGCTGACCTGGATATACTAGTCCCCTGAAAAGATGTGAACTATATATATGTTGTTTTATAATGTAATAACTTCTTGGACTGGATGATCTCTAAGGTCTTTTCCAACCTAGAAATCTATGACTTCTCTTTGGCTCTTATGTATACAGCAGGCAATCAACAAAATAATTATGGAGTTGCAAAAAGATAAGGCAGTTTTTAATTTATTTATTTTTTAAAACCAAGAAAGGCATACAAGATCTTCTACAGGCAGAAGGCAAGATCAGGTCTTGAGCCAGGCTCGGAGGAAAGAGAGGTAGAACACAACTGAGAAAGAAATTGAATGATCTAATATGGTAGGGACAGAAGTTACTCGTATGTGAAACTCCTGGTCTACATGTGTTTCAAAACCAAAATGTCAAGTAGTATAAAATAATGCCTAACAGTCAAATCTGCCACATAATTTGGGGGGAATTTTACTTGGAAAATGTAAAACCTTTACCCTTTTACTCAGGAGATCTCATAGAGCAGCTGGATTTGTGGTCACTTTAGAGAAATATGAAATGGAATTTCACTTTCATTGAAGGACAATGGTAAAAGGCCCCTTCACTCCAACATTCCCTTGGATACCACCCATGAGATCTTTTACCACCGCATCTGTTGAGAAGCCAGTGCTGCTGTGAGAACAGGGACTGGGCTCCTTTCAGAAAGCAGCTCAAACTGCATGATCTGGTCTTGGTTCGTTTGCTTGCACAACCCCTCTGCAGCGATGAAAGGAAAATGATCAGATTTGGTTTTCAGATCCAAATCTGAATTTTCATGTCCAACAAATAGGAACCCTACACCCAGCTGTAAAATTAACTCATTTTCTCTGTAGATCTTTAGGAGTTAATAAACATGATACACAATGATGATGTATGTCATGGGGTGACTTTTCAGGCGGAAATATTTTGGACCCTCTGCTTTTTCCATTGATTTCAGCACAAAGTAAACTCTACTTCATCTTACTTGATCTGGCTTCCTCTCTCCTTTCAGGAAAATCTCACTGTCTTTGGCAATACCATTGCATAGGGATTCACATAAATGTAGCTGAAAATAAACATTTATATAACAGCTAGTTCATTGAGTATTTGACTTCTTTTATTCCAAACACAAATAGCCATGCTCTTGTGTATACACACCCAAGCATGAGTATGCTATGTTATACATATTTTACATATGCAGCATTAGATCAAAAAGTCTTGGATTTTTTTCCCAAAGATTTGCTAGATTATTCTTTTTTTTTTTTGTAAATTATTGGTAAAGACTATTTTAAGTGATACATACTTTTAAGCTGTTTTCTGAAAGGTGTATCCTATTGTTTAAAATGCGTTGGATTTAAAAAAGAAACAAAGAAAGAAAAGAAAAGGAGATCATCTTATCAACTGCTCCATTTTTCTTCTGTTTTCCTGATCACCTCTGCCCTGGTATGTAGAAATTGGCTGATTTATTCAAATCCCAGGAACTCCCACGGCATATGGTTCATAAAGTAGCATTTACAGTGTGCATTGTAACACTTCATCACTACTAGAAAGACTTTGAAAGTAATATGGGTTCATGTTGTTCCTAAAGAACAACTAGGGTAAAAATATCTTTAATATTAAGATTTGCTTTTGAGCCTACTGCTGTAAAATCAATTTTTGGAGAGGAAAGGTATTTTCTGAATGACAACTGCCACAAAAAAAAAAAAAAAAAAAAAAATTAAAAAATCCCCTAGCCCAAAAAAAGCTTCCTCAGAAAGTAGTTCTTCAAACTGCTTTTTTTTCCCACAGCCTTGTGGAGCCCCCAACCCTGTCTGCAGAAAATGAAAGAGAGAGGGGTGGGATTAATGTGTAATTAAAGGGAATTTGGAAGGCTGAGATGTTGCGGAATGTTAGATCAGTAGCTGGAACAGCATGTGGTGTTCTTTAGGCAGGCTTCATTGAATCCATACAAAAAAAGAAAGAAGGGCTGCTTGCCTGTCTGCTCATTTATCAAACAGCTAGGCTGAACTTTCACAGCTCCACAAAAGTGTTTTACTGTTTGCTGAAGTTTTGCTCCAGAAATTAAAGCTGAACAACCCAGCGACTCTGAGTCTATGCTGCGTTTTTGACATCAGCCACATCGCGCAAAGCTCTCGGAAACCAACTCGGGTCAATTTTTACATGATACAAAGGGAAGATGATTGCACATTTGCTAAAAAAAAATAAATAAATTACTGAAGAAATGGTCAAATATGTGACATTGTAATGTCTTTATTTATGTAACACCTTTTGATCCAAATACGTGTTCCAGAGCTTTCAGTCATCAATCAGGATTAAATATTTATCATGGTGGCAAAATGGCTAATGGGGAAAAAAAATCTATATTATTTAATCATTTTTAATTGACATTTTCTTCTAGTTGAGCAGTTTTATTCTATCTTGTATGTCTGTTTTCCTTTAATATTAGTTGGTGTCCCCCTCAAAGAGGAAACATTTAGCCATTTATGTAATGAAAACAATTAAAATAGATTATAAATTAAAAAGGAAGAAATTCCTTTTGCAAGTGAATCTTCAAGGCTCACTGCAGTCTTTCTTGCATGACTGTTCTTCCAGAAGAGTTTTCCTCCTACTGCAGACCACACTGAGAATCAGGTTCAATCCTGTGAGGTGCTGAGTGTCACCTTTCCAGCAACTACAGCAGAGCCTTTTCATCAGGACTAGCCCGGTTGACAGAGGCTCTGATTGCTGAAGACACTAATCCATTTCCTTAAATGCATCTGGCACGAAAGAGGT
The DNA here is from genome assembly GCF_009769465.1 of Tauraco erythrolophus. Classification (NCBI taxonomy): domain Eukaryota; kingdom Metazoa; phylum Chordata; class Aves; order Musophagiformes; family Musophagidae; genus Tauraco; species Tauraco erythrolophus. Next base: position 63,238,154 of record NC_141468.1, on the reverse strand, counting down.
TTTGTTTTACAGTAGCAATGTTCTTTTAATCTCTGCTGACAGACTAGAGTCCAGATTCTTGCTGATACCCTGCTGTTTCTGAGATGCACTTGTCTTCCATAGAGGATAAGTTGATTATGAACTATCTTTACAAATGCAATAGCGAGTCTTCTCTGGTAGAAGTGGTTCCCGTGTCAAATACCAAAATCTTTTTAGGGAATCATCTTTTAGAAAAAGGAGTGTTTAATGGCAGCATTGTGAAGGTCTTTGAAGAACTGTGGCCTCCAAAACTCTCAAAAGGAGAGTTTCCTCTATTTGCAGCAAACCCAAGTTTGTTGAATTTGCAAACTGACATAAATAAAGAGTAGGCCAATTCTAAGGACAATCCTCCTTAGTTTAGAGGCAGAATGGATCTTAGATTTAAGGAAATGTATTCTATTCCAGTAACTTCAGAAAGTCTTTGTTTTAGCTAACGATAATTAATAGAATTATACTGAATTTTAAAATGTATTTATCCTCTTTCAGTAATGGAAAATATCAAAAGCTTTTTTCTCCTGCCACGTATTTTGCTGACATTGCAGTACAGTTTTTCTGCTTTTCTGTCTTAACAGTCTATATTAAATTAAAGAATAGCAAATGTGCTTTTCAGTTTTCTCTAATATCAGTTCTATTTTTTTGCAGATAATAAGACAACAGTTTCCACAGCTAACGACAAGAAGACTTGGAACCAGAGGCCAATCAAAGTAAGCAGTGTATGGTACTATTATCTTCTCACACAGGGCCCCATCTGGCTCTGGCTTTACTTAATAGTGTAAGATCAGGGAATAACTTGAGGACTTTAAACCCAACTTTGAAGGAGGTTCCATTATAGTCTTTGCTTTGTCTGATTGATTTGGCAGTAACAGTCCTGCAAACATAGTCTAATTTCATCAGCAATGTTTTCCATATTATTGCTACGATGTTTTTAATCTCAACTCACTTCACACAATGTAAAGGACATTCACATCCAGCAGTAATGGAGCTACTGTTAGAGGCTGGGAAATGACAGCTGATTGACATCGTGTTTCAGTTTAGAGGAGAAGTGGCAGACTGCTATCTGGAATTTAGGTAGGAATATACATTGGCCTAAATTGAAATTGTCCACAAACCTGGATTTAACCATCATTTTTCCTTTGTAATGAAATCCAGCATACCTTTAAGCGATCAAGAAATTAGTTTATTGCCTTACTCAAAAGATGGTACTTCCTGAAAACAGTTCATCCTAATTCCAGAATGAGAAATTGATTCAGAAAGAACAATGTACTTCCTGGAGTATTTGGCTTTTTCAAATTGTTGACAAGGTGTGATTCTACCAATTTCTAAAGAGGATATAGTGATGTTTTTGTACTTTTTTTCTGCTTGTGGACTCCATGAAATTTTTCCAGTGGAGCTTTGGATCTTTTTCTGACAAACATAAGTCCCCTAAAAAAATTTAAATAAATAAATAAATATATGCTTTTCTTGATCAGTTTTCACAGAATCCTACAGGGCAGTCTAATGGTAGTCTCTGTAGATCACAAGTGGAAAACTGTAGAGAGGGCAATGAAAATCTGGGATATCATGTTAGCAAAATTCTGCTGGTAAAGATTCTCTTTCAAGACAAAGCCTAGAAACACAATATTGCTAAATGCTGAGAAACAAATATGATATGAGAATTGAACTTAGGTACTGAAGCTAGAATGACTTGCTCTTTAAAGAAAAAAAAAAGAAATTAAGATGCTAAAAGAAATGCCTTTAAAATTAACTTTACTGTGCTCTTCTAACAAGTGGTCCATGCCAAGCTGTATCTCTTTAATGGGACCAAATGTCCTTTCTTTCATCTTGAGATTCTCCTAATTTTTGTAACTAAGCTTTCCTTTTCTAGAACAGTCATATTTAAGCAGTTAAGTGAAAATTTGAAATCTCTTCTCAAATGTAAATTCACAGCTACCATACCATCAGTCATAACAGAGCTACCAGAAATCTCTCAGGTGCAAATTCTGTGCTAGTCTAGTAGCATATTAGGAAAATATGACAGGTGCAGACTCACAGAATCAGGATTTAGCACTGAACAGAAATTCTTTGGGCATTCCAAAAGACAGAGTGAAAGCATGCACAAGTTGCTTTATGGAAGCATTCATATGAGAGTATCTGCTGTCAGCCATCAAATCACTGTGACATTGGCTACAACTTTGTTATTTATCTTCCTATTTAATGAAAGGAATGAGCACTGCTGCATTTCCAAACTGGAGCTCCTCCCACAGCTCCAGGAGTCTCTCAGAGGAGCAAGATGCTCTTGATCTGCTGACTGAAGGTGTCTCGCGTCTCCAAAAGCTATGTCTCTTGGCTCTCAATGAGGCTAAAAATCAATGTGAATTAATTTCTTGCATGTTTTCCCCCTAACCTGCATGCTTGTCAGAGGGGCTTTCAGGTCATACACTCCTCTCATGCCACCTTTGCAATGGTTCTGCTCCCTATTTAGCAAATAAGGGGTTTCTGTAAAGCATGCTGTCTGTGCTCCGCAAAATCCTTGGACCCTGAGAGTCCCTGGTCACCCCTGTGAGGGAGATCATATTCACTCAAATTTCACAGCCTCGGTAGGTATGAAATCGACGACTTCTGCTCCAAAAGAGGATGCCTACATCTTTGTCAGTGGTTTTCACCCCAAGGATTACAGCATACAGAGGAGTCATTCTCATTTGGTCTGATGAAGAGGAGAGGTATAAACACACACACACTACATGCACATTGTACTTCTTTACAATAAATACACTCCTTGCTAGACCCAGCACAGCTGTAACTGAGCTCTGGTTTTGTTTTCAGAAACATCTGACTGCATTCCAGTTAAGTGTTATGTAAAGAAATTACTTTCAGCATTAACACTTCAGTCTCTTTATCACCAACTGTGTTGACCGATTGCTGCCAGTATGATTTTCATGCCACTTCCCTGCTACTGCCAAAGGAAATTTGGCCATAGAAGTGGTTAAGGTTATGTGACTTCACACTGTTCTCTCTTCAGTCTTTTTATAGCACGGCTGCCTTGTAACATTACAAAGTTCATAGCTACAATGGTGCTATGCTCCTGGTCATCAGTTGTGAAGCTTCCTTTTTTTGCAGCTGGATTTATTGCTGTAAGCATGCAGCTGTTCTCTATTGCACTGAGCTTAAAAACAGTTCCACCACAGGTGAGCCATGAGAAGGCAGCTAAACACAAAAGCCAATTTATTTCTATACTGTAGTTTGAAACGCTTCAATTATGTACAGGAGAGGTTAGTTAAGCTGATGGAAACTACATGGTGTGAAGGGAATTTTGCTTCTTCCTTTAAAGGAGTGCTGCAGATTCTGGATCCATGAGAGTAAAAAGCATTCCACTACTTACCACAAAAATGATGGTGTTGTCTGCATGTTATTCTTATACAGGTCAAACTTTCAAGCCCTGTTTGCTGAATTAAGTTGGGATTTTTCTGATAGAAATACAGAAAAGTGCTTGGAAAAGAATCTTTGTAAACTGTACCAGTGAGTTTTTGCCATGTGAGATAGTAAAATTACTGGAAGAGGAAGCTATCTGGAAAATTTTTGGAGTTGATTTGACTGTTGCTGTCTATATGATTTTGAAGGTAGCTGGAAAAATCTTTTATGTAGTTTACTGCCAAGTGCAACATACCAGAAATTAAATAACACAGTGAAATTCTACTACGTTTTCCAGGCTTTCACTCATTTTTTTCTTGAACTCATTTAAGAGGAAACTCGATATGAGGCTGACTCCTATTTAAGTTATACAACCCTCTCAGTCCATCTAGAACTTTTGCAGTCCTGCTTTCTGTGACCTTTTCTTTTTTTTCCTCCTTCCCTCAGCAATTTGTGGTGCTAGCTCCCTGCAGCATTTCCTTTTGGTTTCTCCAAGCCCAGACATACCACACAGGATGTATGTGAGCTTTATGGCTCTTACATGCAGTGCATGCATGACAGCTGCTAGAGACCAAACTGCAAGCCAGAGTTGTTACCATTCAAGCTAAAATTCCAAACTTCTACAGCTGGTGTTACAACCCCAGTGTGAGCACAAACTTTCCATTAGGTAGCTGTAACAGGTTAGGACCAATCTGCAGCCTGGTTTCTAGCATGGAATACACGTTTTGGCCTAAGCGCTGATGGGCAGATTTGGAGACAATAGTGTGGCTTTCTAAGGTATTGAAGCTAGGAAATCCCATTCACACCACGTCATTTATTAATGTTTTAATAAATCTCACTTGGATTATTCAGTATGCAGTTCAAGATGGCTTTTATTTTTAATGGACAATATGGAATGTCCTCTGTGGGCATGGCAAGGGAGTCACATACTAGGAGTCTGCTACAACTCCTCAGGCCTCCTCTCAGCCCATCTGTGCTGGTAGACAAGATAAGAGCTTCCAGCTCTTTGCCACCACTTTCTGCTGGAGATTATGACATGCACTGATCTGTGAGTGAAAAAAAAAACAAACAAAAAAGTCACCTGAGTTAGTTTGAACTACCATCACTTAAATGCTACTCTTTCACTAATTTAATCGATTACCTTTGTAAAAGGCTTTTTTTTCCTAAAACAAGCTTGAGTCCGTTAAAATGAACAGATCTGCTGGCAGCACTCTGAAATCAGTAACTGGGGAGTACAAAAATATCCGGGGATGGTAACTTCTCCTGCCACTGTAGTGAGTCCCAGAAGACTGTCTCATCATGGTCTGATAGCCTTTTGATAAGCTCTAAAGAGAACTGGAAGATTGTAGGAAAGTAGGCTGAATCAAAAGTATATGAGCAATACAATCTTGTGATGCCTTTTGTAATCATTACAAATTTAGCTGATGGGTTGGTGGTGCCCACAGCTGAGAAATTGAAATAAAGTTTAGCAAAACATGAAAGGAACAAGATTATCTTTGCTGCTTTGATGCAAGAGTTAGACTGGATCAGTGTTTCCATTAACACCTAAAATAAAGCTAAGTTGTAGCACAAACTTGTGCCATAAGGCCACCAATCCATTTTTATAGCACAGCCGCGCTGTGTAATTCCTGCTGTGGTCTGCACAGACAGAGATACAGAGTCGTGTAGTATCCCTCGCTGATCTAAGCCTAGCGCTGATGCTAAATTATGAAGCAAATAATTTTGAACTGTACATTTCCTCCCATTCATTGCTTTCTGGTGCAACCTTTCCCTCCCCCCGCCCCTCTTTTCGTTGAAATGTTTTCAATTTGCAAAACATTTCTGATCAACTCATTTGCAATAGACTCATGCTTTTCAGGGATCAAACCAGCCCTCAACAGGCTGAGAATCAGGGAGCTGAAATAACAACAGAAGGGCTAGTCCAGAGGGTCTGTACCTCTGCATATTGCTAAACTAAAGGAGCAGCTGCACAGCAGAGCTCTGCCAACAAGTAGCTTTAGGATGCCTTTTTTTTTCATAAGAAGAAAAAAAAATGGAAGTCTATTATTTTCCCGCCTTGCAACAGAGTCAGTTTGATTAGCTCTGAAGAGAGCTACTTTTACCAGAAGGAATGAAAATTGGAAGCCCGATATATTACGGCAATGTTCTGCTACTGAATCAATGCTTGTTAATAATACATAAACTATCGCACAGTCTGTTTTGCTGTAGAAATCATTAGCATTATCAGTTTATCTTACCCCTATATCTTCTTAAAAAAAAATTTCAAACAATCTGCTTTACAAAATATGCATCTTTGTGTATCAGGTACCATTATTATGGAATTGCAGTGAAAGAAAACTCCCAGTATTATGATGTGATGTATTCTAAAAAAGGAGCAGCCTGGGTCAACGAAACGGGAAAAAAAGAAGTAACCAAACAGACAGTGGCGTATTCACCACGGTCCAAACTGGGAACATTACTGCCAGAGTTTCCAAATGTCAAAGATCTAAATCTGCCAGCCAGTCTGCCAGAGGAGAAGGTAACACTTTGGAAATCTTTTCTCGACTTGTCTTGGGGTTTTTTCCCTGCTCTGGATGAAAGCTTTATCTAAAATATAAAGACTTTAAATTAGAGTAAGTTTAATAATGCTTTGACTTTATTTATGGGAGACTTAATTACTTCATATAATAAGAAGAAATATTTTTCCCTTAAAATAGGCAGCTGTACACTATCAGCTGTACAATATTTCTAAAGCCCGTGCTCACTTTTTTTTGAAGTTACATTACATATAGCAGATGAGGTTCGAGGGTAACTGTTTTTGCAATATTTTATAGCTCTTTAATTTACAAAAACATTTGATGGCAAACTGAAACCTGTTCTGATGCTTTCTTGAGCAGAGAGAGACTTAGTGCATTTCTTATCCTTCTAGATTAGAAATTAAGAGTATCCTATTTGCACATATGACAAAAGTGCTCTGGCTGCTCTTGGCTGAGCTTGCTAGTTTTCTGATGCTATTCACATGTGTAGTATCAATGTAAAGAGGACAAAAGAATAGGGTTTTATAGTTCTTTATGTCCTAATTAGGGCCACATTCTCGTCTTTGATCTCACTGAGGCTTTTTGCTCCTCTTACATTTGAAGAATCCCTATTGACATAGAAATATCCATGAATTCAAACAGAGAATTTACTTTTAAGAAGAAAACTCATCTTAAAGCTAATCTAGCTAGACTCTAACCGATTTCATTATTTTTGCAATTGTGCATAGGTAAGATAAGAAAAACTTACTTTTTTGTGCTCTATATTCTGATAGTTTTAAAAGCAGATTTGTTAAAATAGAACGATCTTTTGTGTGTCTCCCTCTCATTCTTTTTCAGGTTTCTACCTTTATTATGATGTATAGAACTCACTGTCAGAGGATACTAGACACTGTAATAAGAGCAAACTTTGATGAGGTATGGTTGGAAACTATAGTTGTAGTTTAATGATACATAAGGTATTAATGGATCTGAGAGCTTATTTTGAATGTGATATTACAAACTTATGGTTTTGTGGTGGCCGATCCTTTTCATTAATAGTGAACAATAACTATACTTGAGTACATAATATGCGACCGATAGTGTTAAATTTCATTTTGTAACACTGTGTGAGTTAGAGGAACAAAAGCAATGAGAATGTCTTTGTCTCTCCATTCTCCAGCAAGATTAAGGTAGCAATATCCCCTTACAAGATGTTGCACAATCCAGTTCTTGCAACTCAAGAAGTGTGTCCACCACTGCTTTTCTAATTTTTGAGTTGCAACTGAGCTCTGTTTGAAGGAATTCCTCTGAGAGTTCAGCACAAACACAGGGCAGTTGCCACAGCCAAAATGTGGGCTCTGCTGGTCTATTAACAAGGGCAGTGGGGGGCCTACAGCCTCCCAGACATCCCAGAAAGCTGTAGCTGAAGTCCCCAATTGCTGAGTTGTACTGCAGTGCAGCTAGGAACACACACACTGCTCAGCAGTTGATACAATCCATTAGAGATGGATAAGGTTTGTACCTGCTGCATATCTGACTGAATCTGAGGGTTTTCTGGCAGTGCATGATTACAGGTCTATAATGAGAGCTGAAAAATAAAACATTATTGGAATGCCACCAGTTCTACATTACATGTGGAGAAGGCCTCTAGTCCAGGAAAACAAACCTGGCAATAGTGATGCTGGGGGCCTGATTCAAATATGATACCCAGATCCTGGAAAAAATCCAAGGAAAACGGTGTTTTGACCCTGCCTTCTGAACAATGGCAAGATTCCCTGCTTTTGTTCCTCTCACTGTTTAATTCTCACACTCTTCTGGTTTAAAGCTGAGGCTCGTTTAAGTCATTGTACCCAGTTTAGATGTTTCCATGTGAGAGAAATATGTGACACGTATTCAGGTAGTTTTGCTGGACAAGTCTCAGAATACTTTCGTAAGGGCAGGATGTTATATTTTGTTAAGGAATCTGTTTGTCAGAATCAGTGGTGGGGAAGGGGCTGAGCAGCAACTATATATAAATGGTGAATATTCTATACTGCATCTGATGTGGTTACTTATTTCAGTACAGATCGTGTGCAGAAAGTTATGACTTGTGAATGCCGGTGTTCTGACGCCCGTAGAACTGGTCATATTCACTGAATAACACCTTTATTTCCTAAATTAAAGTTTTCAGAAGTATATTTTGCTCTGTCTGAAATCTCCTCCCCATTTTCTTTTTGTCTTTCTCCATTCTTTCTCCTCTTTCCTTCATAGTGGAGGAAAGAAGAAATCCAAAAGTGTAGCGTTTCTTTCCAAAACGAAGACAGAAAATGGTATATTGACCCCTGTAAGCCATGTGCTATCCTTCTCTCCCTTCCTACTCCAAGCCCTAGATTGCGTTCCTTTGTATATATACAGAGAAAAAGGCTTGACATGTGGAAGCCAAAGAGTTGCACTCACCAACCACTAATGGAAGGTAAAAATACGGTGGTTCCCATGGGTGTCTCTGCTGAGTAACACGAAGACACTCTGTCACCAGCTCAGAGTGTCTTCTCGCCCTTTGGTTGATTATCGCATTGTGTGCTGCGTTGTGGTACAAGCCTGTCTAGTTAAGGAATGCGTCTTGCCTGTGTTGTACACCATCAGTCCAGCTCTAGGGCTGAAAAAAGTGCTATATAAGCAGGGTCATTTGAGGAAGATGATATTTGTGGCCTCTGATTATTTTCACTTAAATATTCCTGATTCTTCTTGTGATTACAGGTTCAAAGTTTTCTTCTGCACTTTTGGCAAGGGATGCCTCCTCATATGCTGCCTGTATTGGGTTCTTCAACTGTAGTGAATATAGTGGGAGTTTGTGATTCAATTCTGTATAAAGCAATTTCCGGAGTTTTGATGCCAACAGTACTACAAGCATTACCTGACAGGTCAGTATAGCTAGCAGCACTGACCACTTTTATCTCCACAACACGTCTTTTCTTCATCAATCGCATCAGCTTTCAGAAGGCTGCTTGCTGCCACGTGTTTCCTGAGTTTAAATCACAGTGTTAATTCAAAGGAGTTGAAGAGCTGACGTGTTCCTGAAGAAATGTTCAGATTTTAACAAGACTTGTATTGTGAAAAACTTGTTATTTTTGACGTGATAAAAGATACCACCTTCTTTTTGTCTTACTAACATGGAGCTGATAGTCAAGTCTCAACTTTCATGTAATGTCAGAAATCTGTGGGACGCAGATAACTGCACTGTCTTCTGAAAATTTCAGACACTTTTCGACTACTCTGGGATAACAGCATAACAGTATTCTGCGTTATAGTGACAGGAGAAGCTGGCCTGGCTGCTCTGTTTGTAAATATTCACATACATATTCAGACACTGCAACCTAAGCGTTTGTCTCTGTTCACACTATTGGAACCCAATTCTTATTACGCTTGCCAGGAGTATAAAACATGAAGATCATACTTGTGAAGTCTTGAACAAGCTGGTTTAATTTAAATACTATCCTGTGAAGAACAGATGCATGCTTATTTTAGGATCACTTTATTAATATCACCAGGTATTTGCCTCCTTAGTTTCAAAGCTAAATTCACTTTTCCATTCCATGTGGTAGATATCAGCTGTTCTCTTCCTGCCTGGAGCTCATCTGAGTCCAAGAAGTCTTGTTTATATAGGTAACACAGGACAGAGATCAGTTCACAGCTGATCACTGAGTGCAGTCAACCTGTTCCCCACTTTGATTTTCCTAATATGAGCATCAGGAAACTCACTTTTTCTAAATATATGTGTATGTCTTTAGTGTTATTTGACTGATGCTTTCCTGAGGGGGAGTAATTTGTTAAGAATATTGCTTTAGGAGTTTATTATTGGTGCTATACGTTAGGCCCTCAAGATTTTAAAGTGGCCTTAATTATGGCAACTGTTTTCAAAATGTTCTGTTCTCCTATGAGCACTGTGTGACTGCTAAAGTATAGGTAAAGTATTTTTTCCACAAGAAACCTGTTATGTGCATGGGCTTTCCTTGATAAGACATGTACATTTTTACAGGCTTTGCCCCTCACCCCCCAAATCTATTTCAGTGGAAGGATTAAACAGAACAGCAGTCCTTTTCTCAAGCTGCTTAGTTCTTTCATAGCAAATAAGGAGAGACTTGAGTGTGAATATAGACTTTTGTAATGCATATAAAGGGCCAGATTGTGGCTATTAAGCCATAGCCTGCACTGGAGGGGGTGAAGAAGGGTCTCATTGCAATGGAAGCTCCTGAAGGAAATCTTGCTGACTCAGCCAGAATCCTCTGAGGGACTTCCTGGGAACGAATGTTGGCTGTCCAGAAAAGCCATTTTTCAATGGGTGCAGCAGTTGTCATCCATCCCCTGTCCTGCTAGGTGTCTGCGTGGAGCAGAGCACGCCTATGGCCATGTTTATTTTACCAGCTCTATTCTGAGTGCAGTGTGTCAGGAGTACAAACAGCGAAAGCTGCCTGGCTGAAAGAGGGAAAGATCCTTGCATCTTTCCTCTCCCTCTCATTTGTGTACCTGCACACATTGCTACAGGCAGCACAGCTCTGTCTGGCAGAGCCAACTGGTAGGGTCCTCTGCACAACACCCTGCAACTTTTCCTGGAAACTGTCATTTTATACTGAGCAATTCCAAGAAGAAGGGCAGAATGAGCTACCTATGGAGTTTCGCAGGAAATGATGGAGGCATCAGGAAACGGTAGTAAGGGAGAAGAGAGAAATCTCACTTGTCTGGCAAAGTTTCTGTCGGGTGCAGAGCTAAGCAGGCAGGTCCTCTTCTGCCCCTACTTCCCCCACCTGTGTGGGCTTGGCCTGGAAATTCCTCCCCACCATCATCATCCACTCACTAGCTCCAGTCCTGCAGCATAGTTGGTTGTTGCTTCACTTGCACATGCCTGTGTAAATCTGTATAAATGCGGGCACAGCTGAGCCGAAGTCAACGCTTGATCTATTGCCTTCTTTAAACAGTTGTGATTTTATGTTTTTATGTTTGTACAGAGTGGGAATGATTTTGTTTCAAGCTAAGAATACTGTTTGTAAGTGTCAAAGCAGTGCTGTACAGAGACTTTCATTCTTTGTGATGTTTTGAACATTCCGATTTGTTTTCCTGCAAACATTTTCAGAAGTTTTTCTTCATGCCTACAAACCAAAATATGTCAGCAACTCTGCATAATAGTGAATTGTAAATAACTTTACTTGTAGTCTTCACATGTTCACAGATTTTATAGTATAAAGCACAGAGTAAACTTGTTCTGATGTAGTGATTTCTCTTTTCAGTTTGACACAGGTGATTCGAAAGTTTGCAAAGCAGCTGGATGAGTGGCTGAAAGTAGCTCTCCACGATTTACCAGAAAACCTGCGAAATATCAAATTTGAATGTACGTATTGCCCAGACTCTCTCCTATTAACCTGGTGTGTATATAGTATTCATTGATTACAAATTAATTGGAAGTGAGACTAGTGTTCTTTTAGGAATTGAAACCTGTTGGCATTATAAATCTTATATTCACTTACAGTCTTCACTTGTTGATGAGAATCAATTTCATTTAGTGAAGTGAGGCACTGCTCAAAATGAGAAGAATTGCTTTGCCTTTCTGTGGATTCTGATAAGAAATTAATTTTGTTGATAGTAAGCAAACATTAGGGATAATGTTAGGCAAAGGAAATTATTAAACAAACCTTTAGGCTAGCACGATTTGAATACAGCTTGAGGCCCTTGCTCAAAAAAGTGCCAGAGTTAAAAATGAAGGAGATCAAATTACCCTGTCACCACAGGAAAGGGCACTAGTCCTTTTCAGACGTGCTTTGTAGATGCCTGCAGTGCACATCACCTATTGATAAAGCCTGCTTTATTTCACGGCTCTCAATTCTTTGCCTTTCATGAGCACTAAATTCCACACCACAAAGTTAAAAGAAAAAAAAAAAAACTAATTTAGGAGAAGGATTAACTATTTTGATCAGCATGGAAAAATAGGTGTGTATTTACTGAGAACGGTCAGGATGTAAGTTGGAACAAGTAATTTTAAGTTTTTTTGCATTGTATATTAGTTGATTTTAAAAGTTACACAAAGTCAGAGCTGAGAGTATGCTGCATCACCTCTTTGTCAGTTCAAAAATATCAAGAATCTGCAACAGCAAAATCTTTTCTGATCTTACAGGATCAGAAAAGGGAGAGAGAAAGAGACGGACAATGAACTTTCTAGTCATCCTCAATCTGTATTGAAAACTGCCTCTATGTACAGTATGGAGGGAAAACCTACTCTGTGGCCATGTTTAAGGCCTGTTTGGATAGATCTGCAAGTCTTTGGTGATTTTAGTATAAGGAAAAACTTGAATGCATCCAACCTTTTACGTGAGCCTTTGTTGCTTCTACAGTTGCTTCCTCCTCATCAGAATTTATGATAGTGTACACAGCCGATGGAAGTACTGACAGGAGTAACTGCAAGCCTTGGGCATGTTTGCAGTTTCTGAGTCACAGATTCCAGACAAAAAATTCACAATACAGCATTTTAAAAGTTAATTTTCCAAGTATAGGAAATATCTTAATACAAGGTCTCTGTCATGTGGAAAGAGCTAAAATAGGAGCAGAGAGTTGGCAAGTACCTCCTGGGCCATCTTACTCCATAGCATATGGGTACATCATGTAATGTCTTTCAGAAACTTTGATCAAATTCTACCTGAAATTGTATTAGATTTTAGCTCCTACTAGTCCAGTCAAAAGACTCCTCCAAAAATTGTTTGCATTAAGACTTAACAACCTTTCCTAATTTCCACACATAATGTAGCTATCATTATTTTATGCCCACTTGGTCTTGCACCAACATTTTTCTTTCTATTAAATAGTTCTTTCTGGTCTTCAGTTCATTTGTGTATCAAGAGAAGATTTGCTATGCTGAACAAGCAAAGCTCTTCCATTGTCCTCTACATTTCTCCTGTCATTTCATTATTTACAGCATCTATAAATCATTGCTTGTAATATGCCTCTGTAAAACTGATTGAGCATCCAAATTTAAGGGTTTAGGTCAAGGTTTAAACTAAAGCCCATTTAAAACTGGGCTATTTGAATGAACTTTATGTAGCCACAATTTTATATAGGAAACTGGGTATATTTTTTGGTTCTTTTTTTCATTTAGTATTTTCAGAAGTAATTTTCTTTATTTAGCACAGTATGTAAATATGTCTCTCTTTTTCCCTGCAGTGTCCAGAAGATTCTCACAAATACTCCGGCGACAGACATCACTAAATCATCTCTGCCAAGTAAATATTTCAGTTACCCAAGTTTGCTGAATGCCATTTTTACTGACTTTTCAAGCAATTTTGTGAATTGGCAGGCTGGACTGTACTCAAAGAAGAAGAGATCATGTTAGCAGTTTGTCTCCAATATTTATTGTGACCATCTTTACAAAATCAAAAAGGAATCGGCAAAAAATGCTTTTCTAGATAACTAGCAAGCCCTAATCATTACATTTAGCAGGATACTTTTATGAAACAAAATTATTGTTTGATTTGAAGAGATAGTTCATTTCCAGGAAATAAATGAGAGACATTCCATTGATTTCAGAGCAGTTTGTATTAGGCCTATTGCAAAGCAAGAAAAAAATTCTATATGCCTGACAATAAATTCCAAGTGTTATTGTATACTATAAATCAAATGCAAAATAGTAAAAACCAAAACAGTTGAACTACTGGGCTTTTAAATAGAATTATTCTTGCAACCAAAGCAAGTGAATATAAAAACTACTCTGAAGTGTTTGATTTTCACCAGTTAGTTTAGATCACAATTACCTATCAAAAAGTCGCGAGGCCAAATTCTGTGTGGTATAAAAAGGGGGGGAATGCATTGAATTCGTTAACATTTCACCCATGTATTGGAGCAGACAGTTTGTTTTCCCTGTCGCACTGAAAGCTCCACTTTTGGAAGGTGTGTCCAACACCTCAGGTTAAGCCTGTGAGTGGTGAAGCACACAGGAAGAGGCTCTGAGGGAAACAAACCCACCCCTTCAAGGACTTCTTTGTAGATTTCTTCCTCCGTTATTTTAATGGTGCAGGCAGAGATACTAGTGCTGCCTGTCCCCAAACATGGTGGATTGTTACTGAACTTTGAAGTTCCATAGGGATTCAGAGGAAATCAAGATACAGAGGCAACAACCTTCTGCATCAGACCTATGATCAAACAGTTTACTTACATGAAGGACTCTTCATATCATTTCCTTGGGGAAGCTGATAACTTCAGTGTGGGTTACCATCCCTGCTTAACTTACAGAGATCTGATGTATGTTATATGACCATGACCTTGTGTCACTTCCTTTCCTCTCAGCCCATCCTCCCCATTATCAACAGCAGACCTTGTCTCAACCAGCTAAGAAGCAGATGTGATGTGGAGGCAAATGAGCTTTAACCTTTTAATGTGGCTGAGGGAAGAATGAGAGTCTTCATAGTTTGGAAGAGGGGAGGGTGCAAGCCTGAGTGGGGTTTGTTAGGTTCTGGCTTGACTTTTCTTGTTGCTTTTTGGTTTTGAACTGAAGCTAGTCAAGAAAACCAACAGAGCTGTTAGAGATCGAGGAGCCTAGCAACAGCACTACCAGATTAAGGTGTCTGATCAGGGTTTATGGTGGATGCAATCAAAATACTTGCGGTTGATTAAAGTAGGCAAAATGACTTGGGAGTTCTCTGTGGTTAGAGGGCCCTGTAGGGCCCATAAGACATCAAACTGGTGGGTGGGGGTCCGTGAGGAGAATCAACTTAGTGAGCCTAGCTAAGGACGCGTAAAAGGGGATAAAGCCTATTTTTTAACCTAATAAACCATGAACTAATGAATAGATTGGATTGGATTACAGGCATCAAGAACAGTGATCCACAGTGCAGACATCACATTTCAAATGCTGGAGGACTGGAGGAATGTGGATCTGAATAGCATTACCAAACAAACCCTCTATACTATGGAAGACTCACGGGAGGAACACAGAAAGCTCATCATACAATGTAAGAGCAGCACCCTCAAATAAAGCCAAGTGAACTTGGTTTCCTGCTGGAAACAAAGCTCAATGAAAGTAACACTGTTTTCACAGTCAGTGGTTTGCTTGGAGGCTTAAGATAAATATAGAGACATATATCAAAATGTGAGGCAAAGCCCTGTCAAGGTCTTGTGTTTTGAGGCATAGATCTGGGCACTCTTCCATTAACAAGTTTCTTTCCGGTATCCACAATAGCCAATGACACAAAACTTGCACCCAAATTGAGGAGGATTTTTTCCAGGAACTTGAGCAAACTAAGCCTGAGTTAACCATTGAATCTGATAGTCCAATCTCTCCTGCTGTAGATTTGCAGGAGAGTTGTCTTTTAAATGGTTTTAACACTAAAGTGGCTGTGTATTTGAGTCCCTTGTAAATTTTATTTATAAAAAGTTCCATTTTACACAGTGTTTTCATAAACAAGATCATTTGATGGGGTAAGCTTTCACCTTGAACTTTTATGAGTATGTAGAAGACCCGTATCGAGCAAACTCATTGACTAATTTATGTTCTGCCTAGTATAGTGAAGAGCATGAACCGAAAAATTACTTCGGAGGTGTTGGCAAATTGGTTTTAATTTGCGTTGTCCAGCAAGCATGCGTAGTTGCTAGCTTAGGTGTAACCCTAAGCACACTGATTTTGTCCCTCTGAGGCACCAGAGGTGGCCAGCTTTGTCTTTAGCATTGTTGATAACCTCACTTCCCTGTGAACCCACCTGTTCTGTTGCCATCTCTCTCCTGAGGAGGACCAGTCATCTTTTATCCAGAACCAGCCTTAATGGGGAGCAACCCAGCCAACCACTGTGGGAGCCCTGCAAGGGTAGGTTTGCTAGTGGGATAACTCTTTCAGTGAATGGCTGGGAAGAGGAGGGGTGACACCTTCACATGTACACTGGACCCTGCAAGGTTGGCTTTGGCACTCATCCCACCATGTTAACACTAGAAGTCTTCTCCCCAGTTTAGGGTTGGGCCTTGCATTCTCTGTTAGCTCTGTTTTCCAGTGAGAGGTGGTTGGTAGTCTTTCCTCTCTTTCTTAGCCCTTGATTCATTTCCTGACATGGCCCTCTTCCCTTTTGAGGAGAGAGAAACTTGACCTTTCTGGGGAACAGCTGGGGAGGTAGCATATAGTGAGACTGGAGTCCAGAAGCTGCGTGCATCCTTCTGTCATCTGTTATGTTTTCAATATCTACCCAACATCCTCCCACTGGCAAAAAAGAGAGTTCTCAAAGTTATAATCCCTAGCAGCAGCGACAGTTTTGACTCTTATTCAGAAAATCCTTGCTGTTTAGGAAAGTTTTTTTATATATGCAAACTATTTAAATATAATAATAAAATGTAATAATTGTAATAAAATCAAATGGAATTTTCCTGAATGCTAATGGATTTGAACACCTATTTTTCCATATTTTAGACCCATACAGTCCAATAAACAATTACTCAGAAATGGTAACCTAATACAAATGTTCATCATGACATGGGATTCCACTGAGATGTGTAGATATGTATAGAGACTATTCTAGAATTTAGATTTCCAATCCTCCCCCCATCTTTGAGATTTATTCTACTTGGCCAAAGATCTTTCAAAGATCACACTCTGTATGACTCATATGACATGTAATTAAGGCCTGCTCTCACATTCTTAGTATTAATAATCAAGAAAGTACGATTTCCAGCCACTATAAGTGGAAAAAAAAATTGTTTATAATCTTATAAGCAAACCTAGAGACAAATGGAGAAAAATCACTGGGTATAAGAGAACTTCCTTCCTGCTCTGCTATGGTAGCTGTCTCTGACATGGTTTCTTCTTTATTCCCTCTTTCTCAGATCCTGTTGAGGTATTTTTAACAGTCACTAAAGGCTAAACAATTACTTTTCTCAAATAGGTCATTGTACACGGTTGCATTGCTCCAGCAGCAAAGCAGGCAACTGATTTGTTTTTCCACTCTTGCTCCCCTCTTTGCACAGCATATGAATTACTTCATCTGTTGTATCAGGCAGTTTTTGTCCAGCCAAATACTCAGGTAAGGAGACAACATCTAGATTTCTCTGTGATCCTGTTCTGAATAAAGGGAGGTTGCCCATTCAATAGAACAATGAAACAAGATAAGCACGGCCAAACATCATTATTTCCCTTCTTCCTCAACTAATGTTTCTGACCATCCAGCCTTTGCAAGTCTAAGTTAAACAAAATTGTACTTGGGTGTGAAGCAAATGCATTCCTGCTTATCTTGCTGATCCAACTTAGAGACCAGGGAGCTTGTTCTTTGCATTGTTATCAAATTGCCTCTCTGACTCACTTCTCCGGCTATCATCTGTAAGCTTTGCCTCCTCCGCCTCTCTCATTATCTTTCCTACGGTGGGAAATTCCTTCCTCCTGTTATTTATAATTAAGCACAAATGAAAATGCGTAGCGCATTGAGATCATCCTGTAAAACATCAGGTAGGAAGTATCTTCCTTCTTGATTTACCAGACCTTTTATTTTAGCTGACTTGAAGAGTAATTTCTTAAGGTGTCAAAGCACATGATTCTTTGTCTTTCAACCATTGATTCTCACAAATAAACTAGAAGCTTGCGATTTTAAGAGCTGCAGTTGGATGACTTGATTGTTTTTACTTTCTGTATTAAATTACTGGTATGTGTACTTGGGAGATGTTAAAAAGTATACAGGTTGCTTTTTGAAATTCTTCTTGATAAGTGAAGTATAGCATTTGTGCATTGGTAGCAATTTGGTTCGAAGAAGTAGAAGTTTATGGAAATTCTTTGTGTGTGTGTCTGGCATTGCAAATAGATGATTTGCAGCAGTTAAATCATGTTTTTGCAACTAAAGCATTTTACAGATGAGATCCCTATCAACAATACTCATCCACTTGGTCCTTAAAAGATTCTTTATGCACTTCTAAATCAATTTCATGCATGACCTTTTTTCATGAGCAGGGTCAAGGCCTAGCTTCACACTCTTCATGGAGAACAACATAAATGTTTCACTTCCGGGCACTCCAGACAGTGAAGCTTAAATCAAAAGATTAATTTTAAACAATGGGTCCTGATTTGCTCACATTAAAATACCACTTCCAATGATTCCATCACTTTCAGTAGAAACAAGATATGGGACCAAGCAAACTTACTGGGTCAGCACCAAGAAAGATATATTTGTAACAGCTAAGAAATGTATTATAAAAACCCACAGTAAACGTGTGATGTTATTGGCAGGTTTTTGTGATTTGTTTCTCTTTTGTTCAAAATCGAATCCAAGTACTGAGATGGGATATTTTTCCTTTGTCTGCCAGTGTATCAGGAATTTGATCACCTTCTGGAGGAGCAGTCCCCTATTGAGTCATACGTCGAGTGGCTGGATTCCATGGTGGACAGATGTGTTGTAAAGGTTGGTCAGTGGGGCTAAGGACCTGAGACACTGATGTGCGTTATGAACTTTATTCAGGTCATAGATTTTTAGCAAAAATAGAAAAAAAAATCAACAAAACAGGCATTGGTAATAAGCAGGAGTAAAGCAGCAGTGGGCAAAATGTCACCAGTTTTCATGGAGAACTGCTCACATTCAGAATAGAATTCTGCTTTATTCTGCTCTTGTCTATTCTGTCCCAAAAGATGGTATTCAATAATGGAACAAGGTTGAGGTTTCCAATCAAATCAATATTTCAGGGGTACAGAGAGATGAGTTCTGAGTCATCCTAACAACATAGTACAAACAAAAGCATAATTTAATCTGGCCTTTTAAGATTTTAATGAAAAGGATATTTAGGCTAGCTAATTCATTTACATACATATTCAAATGTAAGGATGAAAGTCTACATTACTATTCAGTCAAGGACACATTTATGTTGCCTTTTGAACTGCTTTGGGATACCAGGGACTTGTATTTTTTTTTCAATTTAAGTGCATGCAGAAACCTAACTAACAAATCTTTAAAAAATATTTTGAAAAGTGATCAGGCATCACCGTAATTTTACATAGAGTATGAAACTCTATGACTGACTATTCTAACTTTGATCACTAACTATACTTTGTATTAGGATGTTCTGTTAGAATTTCAACTCTTCATTCCAGTTGTTAGAGCTAAGAAATTAAAAAAAAAAAAAAAATGCTGCCTCTCTCTCTGCTGCAAAAAATCCATACAGAAAACAATAGATACTTCCCCAGATTACTTGAAATATTTTTATTGTTTTGGGAAACTTTTATTTTAGTCAGTGGAATGCAATTTGAAATTCAGACCATAACTGTTAATTTTTGTGAAGAACTTGACTTGAATTTAGTTAGATGATTGTATGAACCTAATTCTTTAACTCATACATGGCTATAGTAAATAAGTTTTTGAAGAGTTGATGCCTAAGTTGCACTTTCTGGAAAGTATTTTTCCTAGTAAAATTACTATGTGAATTCACAAAAATAAAAACATGAAGGAACCAAAAAATTTACATTCAGTAGTAAACTTAAATTGAAATATTAATATAAATTTTCAGTGTAGATCAAGTGTTCTTGATTATAAATTGCTTCCCTGACTAGAAAGCAAGAATGAACATGTAAGTAATTAGATTAAGATGAAGAGCAGGGCAGTTTTTTGGCAGTCCTTTCATAGTTTATGAAGGAAATTCAATCTTATTGTTGAATAATACTTTGCGAGTTCCTCTTTCTGAAGGTTGTATATGGTTACAAGGTGGTTTTCTGTGTAAGGTTGTTTCATGTTTTTGTTGTTGTTGTTTGTTTTTTTGTTGTTGTTGTTGTTTTTTAATTTTTAATATATATTTTAATATGAAGATAATGGCAAGTAGTTTTTCAGTATAAAAAAAGAAGGCAGGTATGCACATCATTCAGCTGTATCGAGTGGTAGAAATGAAAGTTTCTCCATGTCAGATATATCTGTTTTCTTGCAGGTAGCTGCCAAGAGACAAGGCTCTTTGAAGAAAGTAGCTCAGCAATTCCTCCTGATGTGGTCCTGTTTTGGCACTCGAGTGATTCGGGACATGACTTTGCACAGTGCACCCAGCTTTGGTACTTTGATTTTGTTGAAATTATTGCATGTCACAGTCAAAAAAATCTGTATCCTAGCTTGTAATGTACAGTTTAAGTGAAAACATAACTAGTTTTCACATGCCCAGGGCTCTATTTAAAAAAAGAGTGGGGGCTACTGACATTTGGAAATAATGCTTAGGCAGATGTTTGTCTTCAAGATCCAGCCAGGGGAGCTGAAAACATTACTGCTTCCTTCTTTTTGTTTTTAGCTGGTAGCTGGAGTTGTCAGTCACAGGTCAGCTGGAGGAGCTAATTACAGAAGCATTTCCTAATGCGCTTCAGCGCAAAGCGAGCCCGGTTACCCAAACCACTCTGACCATGTGTTACGCTAAGAGAGGTGACTTTGCGCTGAAGTGGATGAAAAGCTCTCTAGTGAACTGCTTTGCCAGCTCTGCTTTTAAAGGATCTATCATTTTGAACTAGTGTTTGCAAAAGGAGTGTGTTTCTGTACCCTGGACAGATTCTCTTCCATTCTTTTAGTATTGTCAGGGTGGAAAAATAGACTTTTACTTTTTGAATGAAAAAGCATGTTGTTTTTCTACAGTTTCAAAAGGAGCTTTATCTTGAATCTTGGAATGCAAACAGTTCAGATTAAAATCAGTTAAAAGCAGGAATGATTGGAAATAGGCTGCTGTGTCATGAGTGTGAACATTCGCAGTCACTCGGGACCAGATTTTGCAGGAGGGATGGTTTTTATAAACACGTTTGTCGGAATATGCTTGTAAAGATTAATAATGGATGAATTTATGAAGGCACTGCAGTGAAAAACTGCAAGGTTTTCTGCCAGCTGAGCTTTGATGCCCTTCATGCTTTTAGAATCATCTAGTAGCATAAATTCAGATACCATCAGAGATAGGCATGATATGATCTGTATTTATATTTTATTCTGAAACTACTTTCATTGGCTTCACGTTGTAAAGAGTTTTCCAAACAGGTATTAGTGAGTCACCATTAGACATCAAGATAGTGAGCATCCCCAAGATGATCACAATTTCCATCTGCTAGCTTGTGTTTTCAGTACTAATATCCTGGTCCCATCTATTTTCTGCCTCCTCTAGGACTCATTTTCTTCTTGAGTCATTGCAGCTTTTCTTTTGTTGTGGGCATAAAAGTAGCTGATACTGATTAATAGTACACTTTCCCCCAGTGTTCAAAAATCCCTTTGCATAAGTGTTGAATAAATGCTGAATTCCGTTTTCTAGCACTTTGGGTGGCTACGTTTCTCTCTGCAGATGTAATCCTGACCTGGGAAACACACTGATACCCAACAAATGAAAAAACATCCTGCACTAGTGCAATGTTGAGCTTACACTGTTACAAGTCATGAAATGCTGACATTAAACTGTCCCTAAGGATACATTATTGCTACTGAATTGCACATTACAATATTATTTTTATTCCTATTCAGGATACGTTTGTAACCTAATCAACATTTTCTGCTTCAGAACATCAATCAGCAAAATATCTTTAATCATACTGAGATTCCCCAAATAGTTGTTAGACCACCAGTTGTCTGGATGGTCTGTACGGAGCTCCTCAGCTGTGATTTCTTACTTTTTAATGAAAACATTTATGAACTTGCCATGTAGTGAGTAAATGAGAAGGTTGAGAATTATTTGTTGGTTTGAGTTTCAGACCCACTGCAACATAATGTATCAAATCTACCAAAATAACTTACCTGTGGTCTCTGTTATAAATTTGGCCCCTGGATTTCTCAATTTTGAGAACTGTAACTGTTCAGCTAAATTTGTAGGGTTTGGGGTGTTTTTTTGTCGTTTTAGTTCACTGAGTGTATCTGTGTGTACAAACGCATGATTCTTCTTCTTATATGGGCATACACCTTTGAACATGAATTTTATATGTTTGTATGAAACCACAGTCAGGGAAAGAATGTACTGGTCATAGCTAATATATTTTTTTGTGGATATGTAGTGTTATAATTACAACTGGATCAATAACTGCTTCTCAGTTTGAAAGCCAATGCAAGAATTAAACAAAAACAAACAAACAAACATCGTGCTCAGTATGAAGCTGAGATAGTTTGGGATTTTCATGAAATTTGATGAAAAATCTTTAGTTTTAAAAAACGTAAAATCAAAGAGAATTCTTTTGCATCTGCTACATTTTGGTGCCTAGACCACAGTTGCCTGCCTCAGCAGTCTTGAAGTAGAGGTAATGACTGCCAGAACAAGATCTCTAACCAAAAGTCTAGAGGATTTGTCCTGTGGGAGGGTTTTCTCATGTATTTTGTTGCAACTATTATTTCACTTTGTACAAACCACATAACCATTTGTTGAGCTGCAGAGGTCTGCAGCCTGCTAGGTGGGTTCTCTCCTGGGAGTTGATGTGACAAGCGTTGGCTCAGTCCCTATTCTAACCCTTATTTATACGAGGTGGAGTTTTCCCTGCTCAGGTGCAATGCCAGTGGAGGCAGGAGATCTGAGCCTTCAGGTTTTCAAAGGGGAGAATGTTACCAAAACCACATCCTCATCCTATCAGGCAGAAGCCTAGGCTATCCCTACCTCATTTCCCTCAAAATGTCCCAAATACTATTTAGCCACAGACACAAATTTATAATGATTTGTATTAAAGATGCTACTTTTTCACTGCAAGGCCATTTGACACATTTTTCATGAATTAGAGTTGAGCAGGTTCCAGAAGAATAACCCCTGAATGTACACAGCTCAGAGCTAGATGGCAGAAACTCTTCTGTGCTTATTTTAACACAATTCCTTCTAGCTTTTCAGAATAATGTATGCGTTTAAGTGAATTCTATGGAGAGAAACAAAGACTGATTTATTCTAAATATTTACATCTGTACATCTTCATTCTTAGTTTAGATGTAGTGTTTTGCTTTTTTACTGCATTGAAAACTGTTTCAGTGGAATGATTCTTAATTCTTTTTTTCCACTTCAAGCAATGTATAGACTCAGATGCTTACAGTGTAATTTTTATTTTTTTTTTTTAAGTAAAATAATGTGTTAAATGATGGGCTCTTTCCGATATTCAGGACAGTATATTTTTGGCTTTGAAATATAAGATACAGAAATCTGATTGGAGGAAGTTGGAACACCTGACACTGGACTGGCTGGCACAGAGATATGGTTCTGCAAAGCTCTTAAGCACGGTGGGATGGGCAGGTTGAAACAATCCCTGGCAGAAAAAAAGCTTCTCTCTCTCTCTTCCCCCTGGCCCCCCTCTCCCTCTCCCTCATTCTCTCTGCCTGCCTGCCTCCCTCCCTCCTTCCTGTCTATGCATATCAAAGACACAGTTGGTGGCAGTGTTTGGGTAATGCATCCAGTGTATAAAGTAACTAATTAGTAATAGAAGCTCCATGATTTTTGCTGGATCTGGAAATCTTGCTGTTATTTTTGCTATTTACACATAATTGCTGTATCTGTTAATAGCAGCTGATACTCACTGTACATTAGCGCTGGGTGAGCATTGCCATGGTTTCTGCTCACTCTTGATAACTAGAGCCAAATGCTATTTTTATTGTAACTACAATCTCTTGAATGACTTCTTACCTTCTCCTAAAGAAGTGTATGGTTTGCCGACCACAGATGGGTCTGTTTCAATACTTAAAGATATACTTGAAAGAACCAGGCAGTTTCATGTGAAAAACAGTAGCTTGCAAACACAAAATAAATTATTGTACATCATGCTGAATAGCTATTCCCTGTGTAGCTGAAATGTGCGCCCTGATATTGATTTCACTCTATAGCTTACATTATATCCAACTAATTTAAAAATATAAAAATATTGCATTCATTCAGTACCAACAACTTGTTTGTCTCGTGTCTTTCACGGAAATTCTGGGCTCAAAAACTCTCTAAGGAGTTTAAAAGTACACAGTGGGTGAAATAATAGGAGAGGAAGAGAGAAATTCAAAAGAGTGACAAGGGCACTGGAGTGTTTTTAAATGCTGCATTCAGTATTACCAACCACCAGTCTTCAAAATAAAGCATTAGACCCAAAAAACCCAAAGACATTTTTTAAAAATAGCAAATCTTGAGTTCTTGTCATTTGCCTGCTAGCATTTCGATGTTTAAGCTTTGCACTTCCAAATATTTTTATGAATTTACAAGTGACCGTCCTTAATTTTTATTTTTTTTTTTAATTAAGCTGAGCAGGGAGATTAATGGGAGACACTAAATACCCTGGACTTTACACCACCACATGAAGTTTGCCAGCATTTAGGCCTGTTTTCCTTACTTCGGAAATATTTATCAGTAGTAACTGCACTAAAGTAAATAGAAACTTCCCACTGAAAAACTGTAGTCGGAAGAAGAGCAAGTATTTTGTAGAGATTCTTGATAATCTAGTTTCCACCAGGAAAATCCTAGGCAACAAGATAATCAGCCAGGTCTGCTGTCTTTATTGTGCTGCTAAATGGAATAGGATTTTATTTAACAAGACTTTGAGCTCAAACGATTTCTAAAATCGAATTCTCTGCGGTAGTTAAGTGAAGATCTCCACTATTTCCCCTCGAAAAGCTGGGGAAACTTGTTACCATTTTGATTTGCATAGATATGTGAAGCAGATGAAAAACTGAATGCTTCAGGTTCACCAACAGTCAAGGATTTCCTCCCCGTAGCAAAGGTGTTGCCATCACATATGTCCTTTTTTCTGTGCTGCTGTGCCCAAGAACACAAAGGCGCGTGTTCACATCCCAGTGTGTGTGCTCAGCTCGTATCAGTGACGACAGGAGCCATGCAGGCGTGGAGTGAGAGGATGAAACACAAAGACCATCCGGGTCACAAAGAAAAAGAATGTGCTCAGAGTCGCTTTGAGAGCTGAATTGCCAGCTAGAATTGTGTAAGGATATAGGGTCTTTCAAACCACTTCTTCTGCCCTTCAGTATGTTTGAGTACAGAAGTTGGAGTAGGGGTACTTAGGCTTCATCGTGATAAAAGCTAGTGTCCCAAGATAAACCTAACTTTCCTTTGAAGAAACCAATCATTATGAAATTTGACTGAATTTGAAACTTGTTGCATCTTTTTCCCATGGAAGTATTTTTCCTCAAAATGTAGTAATGGAATTTCAAAAGGAACACATCCGGATGAGACTTTTTTTTTTTTTGTCTGGCAGTAGCTGATTTCTGTTTTCCTCTCAGCTGGTGATCTTTCTCTAGTTTAAGCCAGCTGCTGGACTGGCTATTATTTTAACCTGACTGCATTCACACTTGCCAGAGTTATTTTAGTGACTTATATGAACTTGTTTTAAATATTCCATGCAAGTCCAAATAAACATAGGATCTTTTAAAAAAAAATCATTATATGATCAAATCCTGTCTGGAGCTATTATAGGAACTCTGTGTCATGGAGTCTATTGCATAAACTGACCAAACTCCATCTTGATACTGTCAGTCTTCCCCTGCAGATGAATGTTATTCATTTCAGGAAGACACTACACAATGTCTCAGCTCTGATGCTTTGCTCCTCTAATTTTCCACTGAAATGCATCTGTGGTGTCTTCTTACATATCTATTTTTGTGGCTATGTGTGCTCTAGGGCAAACATTTCTTCACTGTCCCTGACGTGTATCCTTCTTTATAAATTATGGGAAGCAACTCATGTCCTTTCTGCAAAATGAAGCCAGCCGTGCATTTTTAGTCATTTAAAGTCTATTGTCCATTCCCGCATCCTCTTGGTAATCTTCTCCATACCAGTTTCAACTTGTACTAATTTTTCTTGAACATGGGTGACTAGAGTTATATGCAATATTCTAAGTGAAGTTTCACCAGTGCCTTGTGCAATAGTATTAATATTTCTGTTTCTACAGAGGAAGTATATAAATCAGACCATGATATAAAAAGGCAGAACTTCTTACAGCATGCTATCAAACTTCATTTCAATTACTCTAGTCCATAGCGTTACCCCGTCCTTCCTCCTAACAACATTAGCAAGTTCTCTATCTGTACTCAAGTCTTACTTGAGGATTTGTGGCAGATAGCTATCCATATAAATGGCTTTTACTATTTATTGTCAAAGTGTTTTTTAACTCCATCCCCCACATTTTCTTTTGTCCATGTTCTTCCCTTAAGTCCTTTAGTCCTTAAGTTTTTCACATTCCTGTCATGGCAGTTAAGAGATGGTATCGAGGGCATTTTCAGAGATAAACACAGAAACAGGCCAAATGATTCAAACTGATAATTAGGAAAAGATAGTGTAGTAGGAGAAGTATGATAAAGCAAAGCTTTGGCATACGTCCTTCCCTTTAAGACATCCACAATGGCTGCTAATCCCTCTATGTTTGGCAGTTAATGGATGTCTCATCCAGTCCAGGCAATGCACTGGAGGTATACTATCAGGAGATTTGGAAGGTTGTTTGTACCTTCCTACTGATTAGTCTCTCATTTCTTTGTCTAATGACACAGGTAGTTTAGAAAATTCGTACCAGGACATGTCGCTAAGGCAGCTCCACTGTAGTGTAATTGTGTAAATTGTTCAATGCTAGTGTAGGAGAAGAAAAATCCATCAAGTCCCAGCTCTCAGCTAGGCAGCCTCCTTGCACCTTAAACTGCAATAATTGGTTGTGTAAGCCTGTATAAATCCAGGAGTGAAGAGAGTTTGCTAGTTGCTAGTCCCCAGTTTTACTTTGACCTCTCTTACCTTGAGTAAGAGAGATGCTTCAGTGGCAGTAGTGCATGGAGGCAATCCTACTCAGTACTGTTTGTGTTGAATACCGTGATCATTGGTTTAATGAGTGTATTGAGACAGTCAATGGCTTTTTTGTTTGTTCACTTTATTACCAGGGTCTTTTCACCTTATTCACTTGATGTTCGATGACTACGTATTGTACCTGCTAGAATCACTCCATTGTCAGGAGAGAGCTAATGAGCTAATGAGGGCAATGAAAGGAGAGGGAAGCACAGGTGAGTTTGTTCTTTTATTCATCTTTTGTTGTTTTATTCCACTGGATTCATTATTTTCTATGTTAGGACATTTCTTTATCCTCATCTAACCTAGTGAGTCTTATCTAGGAGCAGTGTTTTTCAGTTCCATCACGATTTGAAATAAATCGCTTGTGAAGGGGTCATCCCTGGTTAATGCATTCTGAAAGTGGCGTGCTTGCTTCATGAAGTAACTCTGGATGTCTGAAACCCCATTCCTAAGCATGCATTTGATGTTTCAGTAAAAGATTTTTGTACCAAACCTTTTACCTTAGTTAATCTGTCTAAGCCACCATTGCGTTTCAGTGAATCCGGTCTTGATTCTTTATTCTCTCTCTCTCACCCTGGTTTAACCCTAAGTAAATTCACTGGTATCAGTGGATTTGTACCAGTCTAAATAAGAGGGAGAGATAGGAGAAGTGAGCAAAGACAAAATCCAATGCTACTGTTCCTGACACAGTTATATTCTGAGTGCCTGTACGTCCTGCTCCACACTACACTGCCTTGCCAGAACAGAAGCAAGCAGAGATTGCCTTTAGTCTCTCTGCTCAGGGCAGCCCTTTGTAATGAGGGGTCCTCAGTGATCTTCCTTCCTTGCATCTCCCATTAATTTTGGGAAGTTAAACCCTCTGTCACCTTTGGAAAGTTCCGTTTCTCATTTTAGCTGTGGCTTAATTTGTCACTCTGTAGATTTATGGGCGTGATTAGGGTAATGTCTTCTGTGTGTTGAAAGACCTGGATTTAATTCATCGCCCTGCCATAGCCTCTTGTTTTTTTGACAAAGAAATTGCTTGTCCTTGAGTACTTTCCATATACCTTTAGAAGCTAGAACTATCCAGAATGTCATCCTCTTTAGTCAATGAAGAAAGAAGGTTGTGACCAAAAGTCACTGGAATGCCCTGGAGGTTCCTGTTTCTTTCCAGAGTCTCTAGAAGAAGTAGGAGAGCCTGACTCAGACTCGACTCCTAATTTTAGGTATCTAATAGTATATTACAGGAATATAAGCCTCAAGCTGTCTATGCACAAGATTCCTAATCATACAATAGGAGAAATAGCACTTTCCTTTAAGAGGTCTTATGAAGGTACACTGAAGGTTGTAATGCTGTGTGTTATAGAAGTACTTCTTTCAAAGATTTGTGATTCCTGCTATGCATTGCTTGAAATACAGCCTACAGAACTATAGCTATGTTTGATGACTTTTCTCTCATCCTGCAGCAGAAATACGAGAAGAAATTATTCTGAGTGAACCAGCTCCTCCAACTCCCTCCCCTGTGCCGTTCTCCCCAGCTAAATCTGCCACCTCAGTGGAAGTGCCCTCTGCCCCTTCGCCTGTCAGCAATCAGTCCCCAGAGTACGGCGGCATAACAGCTACAACAGGTAGGTAGGCTTATGGCAGCTAGATCTGCTTGAAAATGGCTTTTGCACTTGGTCACCTGAAATTGAGCCTAAGAACATGATGTGCTGGCTTTTGAGAGATGAGAAGCCTTCGCAAACAGAAATCTGTTTAAAGTATCAGTTATGCCTTCTCACTGTGTCCAAACATGATGTGCAGTCTAACAGGAAAAAGATCTGACGTTTGGACGTTTTATATACTTCAAGGAAATGTGCCAGATATTTTAAGGTTTAGTGAGGTTTTCAAAATCCTGAACCAGCAGTGGTTCAGGAATTCCTAGTGAGTAAAATAGGAATTGGGTATCTTTCCACATATTTGAGACCTAAATATGTTTAAATAGCTGTGCAAGTTTCTCTTGGAAATGTTTCACACATCGTTGATAACTTTCATCTTTCAGTATTAGAGACTAGGAATCACAGTTCTGAAGCCTGTTTTCAGTTGCATACTCAGTTATGGCAACTTGTGAGGTGGTTGTATTCTGGTGGACCCAGAGATTAAAAAATCTGTGCTTAAAAGTATTCAACTTGTGGGCAGGATTGACAGAAAACAATAAGCACAAAACTGGCTCCTTGTTTGGTCTGTATAAATGGGCAACCATCCTCTGTACTCTAATGTAAAACTCACTTATTACCTTTTGGATATGGGCAGGGCCAGTCTGTCTGTATGATCAAAAGATGGTGTTTTCTTGACTCATAGAGAAAAAGGCAGAAATATGAATGACTTTCAGAAGGTGTTCAGGCAGTGAAATTCCAGCTTTGCTGCTCCTCAGTGAAAAGGGTGTATAATCAGAATATGGAAACTATCACTTTTGTGATGTACTAGAGAAGTTCCAAAACCTTCTTGAAAGAATGTCAGAAAGTGATGATTTACCACAATGCTGAATTTGGCAGTAGCTAAAGGACTAATAAATCTTTCTGACAAATGTTTTTCATGTTTTCAAAGACGCCACAGGGAAGCACAATGCATAG
This sequence comes from Tauraco erythrolophus, assembly GCF_009769465.1. Taxonomy (NCBI): domain Eukaryota; kingdom Metazoa; phylum Chordata; class Aves; order Musophagiformes; family Musophagidae; genus Tauraco; species Tauraco erythrolophus. The sequence goes on along the minus strand of NC_141468.1, from coordinate 63,208,975 downwards.
TTGTGGCGGAAAGAGATTTAAGAACATTTGTCCCTACACTGAAACTTCAGATTTTCTCCTTGTTGGAGACAATACCGTATTTAGGAGGGAAATAGGATGATATTACCCTCAGAATAGTTAGACAAGAGACACATGATTGCTAGACATGGCAGGTGAGCACACTGCTTTAGATCAGGCAACGGTTGAGGTGGCGTATATGTTTGAGTCTTATTGAAATATTGATTTTGTGGGTGACTTGATCTGTAGACATTGTGTCCCAATGGGATTGCTGTGATGTTATAACCAGAACTAAGTATAATGCAAAACTGTACCTAGAAGTAAAAGACTGGAAAGTAGGACACTATGTGCTCTCCAGTGGCATTGACAGGAATGGAGATTTGAGGGACTTGCGTTTAGGCTGCAGAGACTGGAACTCTATGTGACTATCATAACTATTAGCCCAAAGCTTATTCCATATTTATATAATAGCCTATTTGTCAGCTATCTGAACTTCCATCTTCAGCTTACTTGATTTAGGTACTTGACTTAGGTACAGATCTGGGCAGGCCTGGGAACTGAGTGGATCTTACATATCCCTCCTGAATCCCACCAGTAATGCAAGGGAATGGACTCACACAAATACTACAAATGCAACTCCTTTTTGTTTTCATGTTGTTTATTATTTCATTATAGTCTGTTTTATTCTCTCCCTCTAATTTTTTATGTCCTGGTAAGGCCAAAGTCTGCTAGTGTGAAGTCTCAAGCCAGGAACAGGATCATTTGGGAAGAATGGTTGAAGGACCTACTCCCACAGTATGGGCAGTAGAACTTGACTTAGTTGTTCCCCTAGCAGAACATCTTAGGCAAGAAAGCTATTTCTAATTATTTTAGCTGTCTCTTTTTTCCAGCTTGCATTTTTAGGTTGTTTTAAAACCTTTTGTTTGGTTGAATTGGATTTTATTCTGTTTAGTGCAGTCTCACTTTTGTGATTGTGAAAATAATTTTTGCTGAGCACAAGCCACATTTGTCAACACAAGTAGTGATCTGGTTAAGATTAAATATAAGTAGGTGTATGTTTCCTTGTCTTAATTTGGGCAATTAGTAATACCTCATGTAGATGAACTTACCACCTTTTTAGTTTGCTAACCATTACACGATGGAATGCAGGCTTCATTTACATAAAGTAATACAAAATAACAACCATGTTTCAGCTCTAGGACATTGCTATACTTTGAAATAGGAGCACTGAAGATGTATTACATATAATCAAACTATTCCATATACAGATTTGTGGCATTAATATATAGAATGTTTTAGAATAGAAATCTCTATTCTAGAGAGATATGTTTAAAGTACACTATTGATTTTCTTACGTGTCTTTTATGAGGTAAATGTAAAACTCTGCAAATGCTTTGCAAATCTTGAGAACTAGTTCCATTGGTTACCACTAGCTCTCAGTTCCCCAATTTAAGGGATCATTAAGTCTTTTTTGCTTGTGGCATTAACAATAAAAGTTAACTATTAAACTTGCATTTTCACCTCTTTGCCTTCAGTCAGTGTAAAAAACCAGCAAATTAAACTGTTGTGATCATGTGATACCGAGCAAAACAAGGGTAAATCCTATATATTACATTCTGAGGTAGAACATCTGGCATGGGTCAGCTAACATTTTATTTAAAACTTTTTGTTAAGTTACTAGACATTTAAAAGGATACTTAGTCTCTGTCCTTTCTAAATCACAAAGGCCGGATTAATGATTGTTCAAACTACAACAATATTGTAATAAAAGTGATAGCTATATGGCTGACTCCGCTATTCTCTCCTAAAGCCTCTCTTAAAGCTGTGATTACTCATTTGCCAATGCAATGGGTTTTAGACAGCCCAAAATGAACCCTGAATTGTAGGTAGCTCCTAATAGGTTAGTGAACTAATCTATGCAGTTTACTGTTTAGTTTCAAGAAAAGTATACGTGAAATAAATCTTCAGGTCAGCAATGGTCATTTAAGGTCACTGTTCTTCCAAGTCTAGGCAGGGCATTAAAGTTCTGGGAATCTGGCACAGGAGATACTTGCACAGAACTACCACCTCTCATGTTTGTGTGTGTGAGTAGAACACTTTTTTTTTTTTGTCCCTAAAGCTTCAGCTCCTGGACTCATAGGAATATATAAGAACATCAGCTCTTGCTCAACAATCAGAGCTTAATTCTCATAGCTGCAGAATGTAAAAGTCAAAGGTTCCGATTTCAAAAGGCAGTTCTGCCCTTCTGAATGGAAGGGTTTGTGTTTTTTCTAAAGCTGATAGTAAAGGTAATCTCTTCGTTGTCAGTGGGCAGAATGGGGGATCTGACTCCAGATTTCTGATTGCTTGGGGTAGACAGTACTGCTTACTATCAGACATAATACACAGTGCTGTGAGTGTCTTGCTTGTACCTCTAGGTGGTCATTTACTCCAGCATAAAGCAAATACTATAAAATGCAGCATCATGAAGCAATTTTTGTTTCTTTCTGCACTGGTGTATATGATGGCACCAATAACAACAGGGCTGTTGTTGCACTGATAGCAGTTCCATTTGTATTTGGCTCTCCTGCAGGTCAGATGGTCTCTTGGTTAGTATCCTCAAAATCAAATTTTTGATTAACAGAGAAAAGAAAAAGGAGTGATAATAAACGAACTTCCCTATTTTAATCAAACCCCACATGTTCAGAACACAAAGCAGAGCAAAATGTTGCTCAATCACTATTGTTTTTGCTTATTTCAAAAAACAGTTCAGTTGGGCTCAGTCATATCTAAAAGAGACTTCATGTCCTGCAGTTCAATTCTGCAGACAGCTGAGAAAATATAGGACTGGGATGTAGGTGGGATGTAGGCAGGTACCAAAAAGCTAACTATGAAAAACTTTCAGACTTATCTCATTCCTCCTTTTCCACCAACAATGTCATCAGTGTCCCAGATGACCTGATCTATACATACACACAGTCTGCAAATCTGTTGTCATCTTCTATCGTTCCTCTCTGTCTATGTGCCTAGGTCACTGAAAATAATACCATCCCTTCCACAAAGGCAAAGAGAAGTGAGGAGACTGTTCCCAAGAACATCTTGAAAAAAATATTTGAAATGCTTTCTGTCACTTTGTAAATCCAGAGTAAAACCCAATACGCATCTGTTTCTAAACCATAACCTTCAAAAGAAAGTATTTCCTAGAGCAGCTGTGTGAGGTACTATCCTGTAGTACCTCGAACAATTCTTGGTTAGGAGATCAAATCAAAGATATTCACAACTCTTCCAGTGCAACATCTATTCTCTGTATTTGTTTCTGAGTCATCGGGACAGGCTCAAAACATGTTACACTCCAAACATTTATTTTTAAATTGAACTGAGATGGCTGGCTGTTAGACTTGAATGATAGGAGTGGCCAAGTCCTCTTGTCCAAGGAATCTGACATCCCACAGGGAGCACATGAAACAGCTTGCCATCCTGGACTGGCTCATTTTCCTCAGACTCAGATAAGATCCCTACTATTTTTCAAAAAAAGAAAAGTAGACTGTTATAATGGGTAGGGCCAGCCAAATCAATCGTATTTGGTAAAATGCAGAGGATATTTTGGCCCTGTTATTTCCCTTCTTGTTAGAGCTAGGAAGGTCATGAGATTTTTGACTCAATGGCCAATTTTTTCTTGAAAAAAATAAGATCAGGTCAAAGTAAACTTTTGTTCTATGGTGAGTTTAAAAAGTGAAAAAGTGAAAAAAAACAGTGATGTTACGTAAAAATAAGTATTTTTTTGTTTCACCATCTTTGCTGTCCTTTTTTTTTTTTCTTTATTTCCTCTTTGTTTTTGTCTTTTGACTTTAAGCCTGTTTTGAAACAAAGTTTCAAATTTTTTTTTGAAAATAATACTAGGAAAATATGTTGACCTTTTGAAATTGAAATGTTTCACCAAAATATTCTGCAGACAAGTTGTTGATATTTTCATAACAGTTTTTCTCTTGTTTTCAAATGAAGGTATTTGGTGACTGCATAAGTAGTTTTGGCCCCTTCCACATAAACTGTGTTTTCTAGTGAAGACAGACTTCCTTAAACATTTTCCTCCGCTCAAGGACCCATGACTGCTTATATCCACTGCAACACTGATGTGCTAGCTTCTCGTTGGTCTCGGGGATCTCAATGGTCCTCTGTAATGGGAGGAGATGAAAGACTGAAAATTCAAGAGTCATTGACAGAAAATGCAGGCATGTAAAAACAGACCTAGCAGAAATATCCTTGGCCATAACACATCCAAAGATGTCTCTACTATAAGAGCAACAAATCACACCATACTAGAGTATCTCAAGCCGGACTTACCTTGTGAAGCTCAGAATGCCTTCGTTCAGTCCCAGAATTAAGCATTGCCTATTTAAAAAAAAAAAAAAAAATTGGCTGACTTTGCGAAATGAAATCACATGCACCTGAAGAAAATCATGCACTTATGAGATGGGCTTTTGATTCCCCAAAGCCATGGAATGGACACAGACCTGGTAATACAATCATTTCCCCCTCTGAATTAGGCCCTTTCATACTACAGGAAGTCCTAGAATCCACACTGAAAAAAATAAGTCACCTCCTGCAATTCCTTTTAGCTAGTGAAAAAGAGTCAAGAGTGCCCAGAGACCCCCAAACTAGTGTTCGCATTGGGTTAAATTCAGTGTTCTGGTCCTCATTTGCAGGGTAATCTCAGCCAGTATGGTCATGACCTCCAGCAAGAGCTATGTTATACTGGAACAATGGATCTGTCAGCCTCCTGAGTGAAAGGGGTGTGTGCAAAGGACAAAGGTTTCTCAGCAGCTGGCTCATGAATCTGGAGTTCCTGCCTGGAAGGGATCAGGATGATTAAAAAACTCAGCACCTTCCAAGCAAAATGGAAAACCCACTTCTTTGCTTTGCTCTTCCCACAAACGCTCTACATGAAAAAATAAATTAAGTCCAGTCCTTGCCGCATCGGAAGAAGAATGAAACATTATTTGCGGGAAGGAAATGGCTAGGCTATTTTTGTCTATATGTTGATTATAATTTGGACATCTGCCACTGTGTTGCCACTACAGAGGCTGGTACCTAGTTGGGTGGAACAGATACAAACTGCAAAAGGATTCAAGAAATTTATTTGCTTAACACCCATTTTTTTCTAATCCTTCATTGTTCTGATCATACTTCCTGCCTCAGTCCAGGCCCAATCAACCTCAGATCTAAACAGACCAGCAGCATGCTCCATGTGAGAGAGACCTCAGGGTTTGGTGCATCAGGCCTGAGAAACATTAGCACTGGCGTTCCTCCATTTCTAAGTCATATCCCATTTTTTTCAGAAAAATTATTTCAATACCACACTGGAAGTTCATAGTCTGAGCCACTCCAGATATGTCTCTTACCTCTGGATCTTTGCACACTCCAGCTGATCTATTAGTATTTTTATTTACGCTTCAGATACGACTGTTTTGTTCACTTCAGTTGATGCTGTTTCCATTATCCTTGCCTGTTAGGTTGCTTTCCTATAACGGTCTCAAAGAATAACACCTCTAGGGATGATAGCCCATGTTAGCTGTGTTCCTTTAACACTTGCTTGTCTGCAGGGGCTATGCAATCCTATACGTGGTCACTCACCTACACTGTGACAACAGCTGCTGGGTCACCTGCTGAAAATTCCCAACAGCTGCCCTGCATGAGGAGTCCACATGTACCATCATCATCTGTCACACACCGGATACCTGTTTATCCCCACAGAGAAGAACATGGGTAAGTCACTTCACAGTGTCTTTTTTTTTTTTTTGTGGTTTTTGGATGAACTTGTGCTTAGGGTTTTGGGGTGGTTTTTTTTGAAATACAATGATACAATGAAATTTGTCTCTTGATGTAGTAAGTTGGTATTGCCAAGCTGCTAGTATCATTATTCTTTGTCTGTTGTTACTTTTGTATGATTATATTATGTCTCAGTTTTATAATCTCATTTAATTCTATTTAAAAACACAGTAGGCCTGGAGAATATTTCATGAAAGAGAAAGTTTCAGCAGATTTCTTCTCTGATTCCTGTTTTGCTGTGCCATGTTCTATCCCACATGCTAGATGTGCCCAAAGAACAACCCTACTATACCATGTCCCAGGAGAGGTGACCCTTCTCCTCTGCTCAGCACTGCTGAGACCACAACTGGATCGAATTCTGTGCTTCCTGGTACAAGATAGACACAGGCATACTGGACTAAGTCCAGAAAAGAGCCATTTACTTAGATGATTACAGAACTGGAGCATCTGTCATACAAAGAGAGGTTGAGAGAGTGAGATTGTTTAGAAAAGAGCCATTTACTTAGATGATTAGAGAACTGGAGCATCTGTCATACAAAGAGAGGTTGAGAGAGTGAGATTGTTTAGCGTCTGTCAGAGGAGGCTCAAGGAGGGTGTTATCAATGTGTGTAAATACCTGCTGGAGGATGTAAAGAAGATGGAAACAGATTCTTCTCAGTGGTATTTAGTGCCAGGACAAGAGGCAATGGGCACAAATAGAAATACAAGAAATTCTGTTTAAATATAAACAAACAAAAAACTTTTTTTACTGTAAGTGTGATCAAACACTGGAACAGGTTACCCAGAAAGGCTATGGAGCCTCCATCCATGCTGATATACAAACTCCATCTGGACACGATCCCGGCCAGCCTGCTCTAGCAAACTGTCCTTTGAGCAGGGGAGTTAGACTAGACAATCTCACAGGTCCCTTCCAACCTCAATGATTCAATGACTCTATGACTACTGTTATATCTGCAGATAAAAAATGTCCTAAGTTTGGAGAAATAGCCACATTTTCACCGTTAAGATTCTATTCTCATCTCCATCACCAAAATTTGCTCAAGGCTTTCAATTAGAATAAGAACAGTAGAAATTTATGAAGCATTATTTGATCTTGGAAAACTTCAGATACTCAGACTAAGTCTCTCGGTATTCTTTTCATCAAGCAGCACTTCTTCTGTGCTATCCTCATTTGAGTGACTGTATAACTCATAGAGATCCATAACTATAAAGAAACAATCACAAAATAGTTGATGGAGAAGGGCCGGGCACATAGCAAGATTAGCAAATGCCCAGGCGTTGACATGAAGCAAGAGGTCCAAAAGACTTTACTGAGCTCCTCAGTCTCATTGCATACTCATTAACCTTCCAGAAGTGCTTTCCAGTGTGGAAGACTGTATGCTGTTTGGTAGGGTAACAGTAGATTAATTTGAATCCTGCATCTCCTTCCCTCTTGGATGTGGTTATGTTTAGATATCTGTTTGAATGTCACTGCTAAGCCCTTACTGGAAAAACCTGGATATGAAGATATGGAACATCTATCCAGCAATATCACTGCTTGGTGGAGGCAGAAATAGAGCAGCAGGGAGGTTCAGGAGCTAAAAGAATACAAGAATTAGAACAGATCACAGTAAAACAGTGTATATATAATATACATGTGTGTATATATGTAAGAATTTATTGTTCCTAAAGGAATCTCTTGTCTCTGGCAGGAGATTTGAGGAAACTTTTTAATCTAGGTGAATCAACTTTTCTGAAAGGCAACACAAAATTCTATAATCTGACTTCTTTTGCCATTTGGTTTTAAGTGTGACACATGGATAGAAACATTTTGGTGATGTTTCTAAACATTTCAGTGACTTCCGCCTTCTTGTCTGCAATTGAGTTTGTAAGCTTATAGGGATAGGGCCTTTGTGAATCTGTGTTTACATGGCTTCTATCACAACGATTTCCTCATCTCATCTGCCTTCTATATGATACTGTTAGTTTTTTTAATCGTTACAATTTGTACTTATTTTGTATCTACAGCAAAATCAGCGTATTAGTATTTCAGATTTTGTGTCATTTGAGTCTAATGTGACAGGCTAAGAGAGGCATGTTCCTAAAGAAATGTCTGCAGAGAAATCCAGTGGCCTCACCTGTGGTCTTTTGAAGCACAGGACTCATTATATAGTTCTTATGGAAGGTACAGTCACAGATTCAAGACAGAGCTTGTTTAAAAGCATTTAAAAACCATATCTTCGGAGAGGAAAAGAAAAAACAATATACCTTGTATGCAAGATTCAAACAGGTGGTTGCCCTGGAAAGGAAGAGAGAGAGAGAGATGATCAAAGTCTGCGCTAAAACTTCTAGTTTTCTGGTGAAGAGAGAAATGGAGCAAGCAGCTGCCGTAGCTGCAAAGACTGAGCATCACTCCCATGCAAAAGGGCCCTGCAGAGACCATAAGCAGTATGGAGGCCATGAGCCATTCCTCTGCTGTAGGTGAATTTCACACCAAAGGCAGACTCTTAGCCATCCAGCATACCCAAAGTTTCCTAACAGAAGTTCTCCTGGGGTTCCTACCGTTCTTGCACACTAAAGATGATCCTTTGTGAAATATAGAGGCTCAAAACCATCTTGAGATAGAGAGAAAATACTGAAAAAGTCAGAGCGCTTTATACCACGATATTCCACAATACAAAGACATTTAAGAACTGAAGCCTTGAAACAACATAAAGCCCTAGTAGCTCCCAAGAGAGACTTGGATATAGACTGTTAAAGACTGAAATATAGACTGTTGGATTGATTTGTACAAATATTTTATTTGTGCTTCTGGCCAGTTATAGAAAATAAAATGTAAGTTAAATGATAAAAACTTCTCCCTGTAAAATAAAAATTTATTAAAGCCAAATGCACGTTACCAGAAATGAAGAAAGGGCTGTATGATCTGTTCCCCATTATTAAACCAAGCCTTATAGCAAGCAATACTAACATAGATTTGTGTAACAGGAGAAGAGCACAAGGTTCATAACCTACTCTAGCTCACTCCGATAAATCTTCTAAATCCACAGTGATACTCTCCACACATGTGGAGTCTCAGGACTGTAAATGGAAGATCTGTGGTATTAATAGAAGAAAATATCCTGATATCTAATTGGAATTTCCCGTATTCCAACTTGTGTCTGTTGGCACTCACCCTCACCCACTGTACCCTTGAGGAGAGTTTGGCTCTAGCTGCTCTACATCCTCCTTTTAGGTTGTTGCAGATCATGCCTTTGCCTCTCTTCTTAAGGCTGGACAAACTCAGTTCTGTTCCTGCAAGTCACGTGCTTCAGCTCCCTATCTGTCTTAATGGCCCTCTGCTAGAGTCACTCCAGTGTATCAATGTCCTTGTTATAGCAGAGAGCTGAAAACAGGACACAATACTCCAGGTGTGGTCTCCCAAGTGCCAAATAGAGAGAAATAATCAGTTCTTTAGGCCTGCTGTCTACACTCCTGCTAATACAGCCCGGTATGTAGCTGGTCATCTTTGTTGCAAGGGCATGCTGGTGACTTAGGTTCAACTTTTTGTCCACCAGAACTTTCAGGCAATCTTCAGCAAAGCTGTATTCTCTCCAAATGGCCCCAACCTGTGCCACTGCAGGAGCTGTGCCATTCCAGATGCAGGACTTTGCATTATTCTCTGTACAATCAATTGACCTTTCTTTCTGAATCATACCTGCCAGACTCTAAAGTAACTGCTAGGTCTCAGCTGGACTTCCCCAAAGAAATGCCATCTGTGTATTAACCTCACTATTCAGTATCTATAGATGTGGTTCAGAAGTCACTGTAAGGCATGGTACTTGGCAGAAAACATTTTTGTTGGATTTTTTGGGTACACTTTCTTCTTAGAGAGATGTAGGGTTCCTCAGCCAAACACTTTCAGATAGGTAGGAGAATACTAGCCAGAGACAAGATCAATCGCTTCCAGTCTAGGACATAGCATCCTTAATGACTAGAGAAAGCATGAAGTGCAAACAGCACCTTACAAGACTTGTCTTTGTTAGGAAGTCCAAGGGCACTCTGGACTACAGGAGTGACTAGGTAGGTGAGCATCTTCTTCAAGCAGAGAAGGCTGCAGAGTGAATGTCAGGCTTATAAAGTCTGCCAAAAACATCTGTTGCAGATCTTACTTACCAGTATATTGTGTTGAATTAATTAAAACACAAGACATCTGCCTACCACAAACAGTGTGCAACAGCTCTGTAACATAGCTGTTCCTCTCTCCCCCACTCTCCAAATGTCAAATGTCACTCCAGTCTTCAAAAAGGGCAAGAAGGAAGACCCAGGAAACTATAGACCAGTCAGCCTCACCTCCATCCCTGGAAAGATAAGGGAACAACTTATCCTTGGTACTGTCTCTAGTCATATCAAGGACAAGAGGGTCATTAGGGGCAGTCAACATGGCTTCACTAAGGGGAAGTTGTGCTTGACAAACCTGATAGCCTTTTGTGAGGACATCACCCAGCGGGTGGATGATGGTCGAGCAGTGGATGTGGTCTATCTTGACTTCAGTAAAGCATTTGACACAGTCTCCCACGGCATCCTCACAGCTAAACTGAGGAAGTGTGGTCTGGATGATCAGGTAGTGAGGTGGATTGTGAACTGGCTGAAGGATAGAAGCCAGAGAGTAGTAGTCAATGGGACAGAGTCCAATTGGAGGCCTGTATCCAGTGGAGTCCCTCAAGGGTCGGTAGTGGGACCAGTATTATTCAACATATTCATCAATGACTTGGATGAGGAAATAGAGTGCGTGGTCAGCAAGTTTGCTGACGACACTAAACTGGGAGGAGTGGCTGACACACCTGAAGGCTGTGCTGCCATTCAGAGAGACCTGGACAGGCTGGAGAGTTGGGCGGGGAGAAATCTAATGAAATACAACAAGGGCAAGTGTAGAGTCTTGCATCTGGGTAAGAACAACCCCTTGTACCAGTACAAGTTGGGGACTGAACTGTTGGGGAGCAGCACAGGGGAAAGGGACCTGGGGGTTGTGGTGGACAGCTGGATGACCATGAGCCAGCAATGTGCCCTTGTGGCCAAGAAGGCCAATGGCATCCTGGGGTGTATTAGAAGGGGTGTGGTTAGTAGGTCGAGAGAGGTTCTCCTCTGCCTTGGTGAGGCTGCTTCTGGAATATTGTGTCCAGTTCTGGGCCCCTCAGTTCCAGAAGGACAAGGAACTGCTTGAGAGAGTCCAGCGCAGGGCCACAAAGATGATTAAGGGAGTGGAGCATCTCTCTTATGAGGAAAGGCTGAGGGGGCTGGGTCTCTTTAGCTTGGAGAAGAGGAGACTGAGGGGGACCTCATTAATGTTTATAAATATGTAAAGGGTGACTGTCATGAGGATGGAGCCAGGCTCTTCTCAGTGGCATCCAATGATAGGACAAGGGGAAATGGATATAAGCTGGAACATAGGAAGTTCCGCTTAAACACAGAATCATAGAATCATAGAATGGTTAGGGTTGGAAGGGACCTTAAAGATCATCTAGTTCCAACCCCCCTGCCATGGGCAGGGAAATCCACCACTACACCAGGTTGCCCAAAGCCTCATCCAACCTGGCCTTGAACACTTCCAGGGATGGGGCATCCACAACTTCTCTGGGCAACCTGTTCCAATGCCTCACCACCCTCAATGTAAAAAATTTCTTCCTCATATCTAATCAAAATCTCCCCTCTTTCAGTTTAAGTCCATTGCCCCTTGTCTTATCACTACACGTCCATGAGGAAGAACTTGTCACAGTAAGGGTAACAACACTGGAAGAGGCTGCCCAGAGAGGTTGTGGAGTCTCCTTCTCTGGAGATGTTCAAAACCCACCTGGATGCGTTCTTGTGTGATCTGATCTAGATGGTCCTGCTCTGGCAGGGGGATTGAACTAGATGTTCCTTTGAGGTCCCTTCCAATCCCTAACATTCTGTGATTCTGTGACTCTCCACAGAGAAACTATCAAAGTCGTATTATGTGGACACCAGCTCGTCTGAGGTAGATTATGGAAACCACTCAGATTTACAGCTAAGCCAAAGTGAATATAACAATGAGAGCTCAGTGTTGAACAATGAAGATGGACACAGGGCTTTATGTTCTGAAAACGTCTTTAGAAGGGATGCTCTGCTTTCATTTTGAATGTGTTGAATTGTCTGGTCTAAGACATGACATGGTATCTCCAGAATACCATCACAAGATAAAAAGAATAATGGAAGTTTAAACTGTACCCAGTGTAAAAATTATGTTGAGCTCTCCAGAAAAAGAGTAAGTCTGTGCAAATAACTAACTGTCTTCTCTCACTCACAATGAATTGGTTCCCTGGTTTGTTTATCATGGTTTGTGTTTCATTGTGTTTCATCGAGCAGGTCCAGAGGACGGCCACGAAGGTTATCGGGGGCCTGTAAGGACAGGTTGAGAGAGTTGGGGTTGTTTAGCCTAAAGAAGAGAAGGGTCCTGGGAGACCCTATAGCAGCCTTTCAGTACTTAAAGGAGGCCTACAGGAAAGATGGACAAGGACTCTTTATCAGGGACTGTAGTGATAGGACGAGGGGTAACAGTTTTAAACTGAAAGAGAGTAGATTTGGATTAGATATTATGATGGCAAGACAGTGGAACAGGTTTCCCAGAGAAATTATGGCTGCCCCATCCCTGAAAGCGTTCAAGGCCGGGTTGGATGGGGCTTTGAGCAACCTGATCTAGTGGATGGTGTTCCTGCCTATAGCAGGGGAGTTGGACCAGATGGTCTTTAAGATCCCTTCCAACCCAAACCATTCTATGATTCTATGATTTCAACAGGGTTATTTTAAAAACCTTTAAACTTCTGTGCTGAATTAGCATCAAATGTTCGCATGGCTACACAAAGATGGGGAGATTGCAGAAAGTGTCTGTGCATCTTCTGCTAGTGAATAGCCCAAACAATGGCGGCCAACAAACACTGCTTATAGCTAAGGAAACTGCTCCTTCCTTTACCCCTGGCTGTCCCTAGACAAGGGCTGGGATAAAAAAACAAAGTAGGCAGGTTCTCCAGCCACAAATCCCACTCGATTCTTGAGTCTGCTGTGCTAAAGCTGTATGCTGTATGCTTCAGATGCAAATTAGTACATCTCTCTCCCTGTCAAAAAAGGAACATCTGACCCCAGTGCAAGGAGATAGCTGGACTCCACAGTGTAATTCTTTAAGTCAAATCTTACCATAGTTCCTCAGCCTGGATAGTAATTTACTAGGAATATGGCAATAAAACGATAATAAAAGGGAAAGACACACTTTCTCCTTAGAAAGTGCACAAATGAGTCTGCAATTGAAAACTAGTCACAGAAACACGCTGAGTCTCTCTGTTGTTATGCTGAACACATAATTTCACTAAGTGGCATCTGCTTCCCAGCTGAGCTGGGAAATATCTTTTTTTTTAAAAGGTTTTTTAAAATATCATTCTCCTATTCGAAAAAGTGCAACTGTGTCTTTCATAAAAGCTCTAGAATTATTATTTGGAATACGATTATTGTGCATACTAAATAGTGTTTTTAAATGGATTTTAGATACACAGGAAGTTACAACTATGGTAGCTACAGCAACCAGCATCCCCATCCAATGCAGAGTCAGTATCCATCCTTACCACATGATACTGCTATTTCTGGACCACTTCACTACTCAGCTTACCATAGAAGCTCTTCGCAGGTAAGTTGGATTCATTACTTGACAATGCTTGCTGCAATATTTTAAGTAAAGTTGTGCTTGTAAATTTACCAGCATATTAGCTGTCTGAATCAACTGATGATCTCTAATTTGTTTCTTTTCTAATATTACCTAGATATCTTTTCATTTTGGTGGAGAATCTTTTATCAGAAGTAGATTTAGATTGTGAATTTAAAGTACCAACTCTAAAATCCAGCAATCTGAATCATAGAAAGTGATTCTGTGTAAAAGAGTGGCTAAACCAAAAACTAATATAATGGGTTGTATGTTTCTTAGGTGTTGGGAACAGGAAGAGATTCCTAATGGGAAATAAAAGTGTTTTCATACTGTCAAAAGAAGATGCAGAGGCCACAGTGAATTCTTCTGGGGCCTCTGCTTTTGAGAATACATATGTTTAGGAATTTGCCAAAATTGTGAGTTCTGAATATAGTTTGAACAACTTCAGGAAGCCACTGCAAAGAGGTTCTGTTTAATCTATGTTATACTCTCTTACTATAGTGCTGAGAAATTATGTCAGTAACTGTTTCAGGACTATTTCACTTCAAAAAACTGAGCCAGTAGGAACCAGCACAGATTAAGTGTGAAGATGATATTTGGCAACAGTTCAGAAGTAGTGCCACTGTAGGAGGGCTTTAGCATATCATGCAACTGGTGCTTCCCTAGTGTAGGAAGCTGCTCTCTGGGCTCTCTGCTGGAAGATTTGCAAAAGGCAGGTACAGGCAGGAGGTGATGGCATTGGGGTATTCCACCCACATGGCATCTCTTATGTTTTATCTACTGGAAATTTATACAAGTATATTAGGGACATCCATGCTTAACTGTCATCACTGAACTGGAACAGTTTCATACCAGATGCAAAGATGTGAATTTGATAGCACTTTGGACTAGAACACATGAAACCTGCATCTCATTCTGGTCTTTGGCATCAGGTGATCTCAGGGTAGTAATTTCTCTTTTTTATGCTTCATTTCCCTAGCTGTAAGATAAGAATAATGGTATTGATCTCCTTAAAGCTTTTTGAGATCTGCTAGGAAGATTGTCCTAAACAAATCCAATATGCTCATTTGGACCAGCTCAACAATGAGTCCCTAGCTTATGGAAAGAACAAGTCTACAACTTCTTGCTCATTTGTGTAGCACCTGGTCCATCAGACTACAGGAGGTGTCAGGGTTTGTTTGAGGGTTGTTGCAGCTGCTGTATCTTCAACAGGAACAACGTTTGAATACAGTATCCTGTGATAGGTTTGTATTCATTGATTTTTCAGTATAGGGCTTATCCTGCTACCTCGAGATTTTTTCCAGAATGCATCACTTTTTGACCTAAAATTGGCTCACCAGTTTTCTTTACTGTCTCTTGTCTTTTTACTGCAGAAAACCCACCTGAGTGCTGGTTCTGAAATGGTCTGTAAGGCCATGAATCTGTGTGTAAAACAGAGAATTGGGCTTTTACTGTTTAGAAATGTTATCACCCACACAAGGAGTTTCTTTCTACCCTTTGACAACTGTCTGTCACACTCACATAGGCAGCACAAGTTAAACAAGAAATAAATAAAGCAAAGCAAGATCAACACGTTTTCAGTTTACTCATGTTCTGGTTAACATGTTAGATGGAAATAGTAACATACATTAAAATAATGCAAATATTTTTCATACTGTAGTAGACTGTCTCTACAAGCGCAGATGTCAGATCATTTCTTCCTCTCTTGCTAGCCCTTGAACTGTTCTGATCATACATGAAGAACAGCTACACTTAAATGATCACGCTTGAGAGCAAAATGATTTCCACTTGTATTTAGCATTTTCTTCATCATGCTGCTTGTAAACTGAGATGGAATCTCACAGTAGGACACAGCTAACAAAACCCAATCAAGGCGCTCATTCTATATTGAAAGGAGGTACAAACCGAATCCTTACTTTCAAGAATAATCTAAAAGTCTTGAACAGTTAATATAGAAATTGCTGACCTTCTTTTTAAAGCTGAGTGAGCTTCTGTAAAGTGCCTACCCTGATGATAAATCCTTTCTTAGCTACTTTTAACCAAAAAAGTTTGTAAGATGTCCCTAATAAGATGTTAGGGAACTACTCTCTTTCTAACAGACTTTCTGAGAGCAATATGATGCAAGGAATTGCAACAGGCCTCATGACATTGCAAAATCAAAATATAGGAAGACAAATTTGCAATGAATATATACAGCTGCCACTATACTAAAACCAGAGGAGATGCAATGTGTATGACTGTGATAATATAATCTGTTGAGAAGAGGAAGCATTGACCATAACTCTTCAAAAGAACTCTTTGTTATAATCTACATTCAGTCCAAATAGAAATCTGGCTCAAATTTAGCTAATATTCTATCATACTCTTTAGGATAGTGTCTAGGGATTAACTAATAAGAAAAAAAATAATCTGTGTGTGGGGTAAATTCTCCTCTACAAACATAGATTCAGAGAGAGACCTTGTCCCAGACAGCGGTCTGAGCTGAAACACGCGACATGTAATTGAGGTGGGGTTTAGGCTGCATTTAATAAATTAGTATTAAATTAGTATTTTGGTCTCGAAGAGTACTATGTCCAACCTCTTTCTGTGGAAGAGAGCAATATAATACAGGTTTTATCAGGTCAGTTATTTTGAAACTATTTTCCACCTCAGAGAAATGTTCCTAAAGAAAAACAGTTGTGCTTGATTTTGTGTTCATTTGTTTAGTAGAACTTTAAGACGGATGATTTCACAAATATGGTTTACAAACCACCACCAAAAAAAAAAGTGGAATTGGAGCAAAAGGAATAGAGGCAGTAACTTTTATTTGGTGCAAGTGCGTAACTGAACAGCTGGAAAAGGAGAAGGGAATGAATGACCCTTTAAATCGCATTTGCCAACATGTAGTATGTTGATTCCAACCTGACAATACATTGTATTAATTTTAGGATATCTACTGTGATTTTGTCATTGCAATCCTCACAGTAGGGCTGTTCTGGGAAGAAGTCTTACAGCTGTAGATCTTGTACTATGTACAGCTCTTGAAAAGTGCAGGTGGGGTTCCCAAGCCAAGCCTGACTCACCTGACCGGTGGCAAGTCCATGTTGGCGGTAGTTGCTAAGGTTGATACCGCTGAAGCACCATGTGTCACAGCTGCATGCTCACTCACACCTTGTCCCGTAACAGACTGGTAAGAGTGCTTGAGGTTATTGTTATCTCCCATCTCTGAGACAGTCTTGGAGCTTACCTTAGCTCACAGAGGAATGTGATAAATGTCTTGTGACTTTAGGCTAAATAGAAATTTTGAGAAGTAGCTCATAGTATCATAAAGATCAGTGGCTCTCAGATGGACAAGAAGGCAAAAAAAATGGATGAAGTGGCATGTAAAAAACTTTATAGGGGAGTAAACGTTATGCTGAAGTAACATCTGCAGCTACTAACCCAGCATAAGCCTAAAACTGGCTCTTTCTGGCAGTATAGGCTGACTAATTCCCACTGATGGTGAAGAGTCTTTTCATTGACAGGAACAGTCTGTTCAAACCTTGGTCTTAATCCGAATATTTTTTTTTCTTTCATTAGCATCTGTGAATAGTTCTCAGAACAGTTGCTTCCTTGTAACGCCAGGCCTGATTGCTCATTTCTTGACTTGGCTTACTGGCCAGAAGCCTGGCACACAACTAAAGAAAAATTATCTACAGATTGATTTGTTACTACCTAATTCTCTAAGCCATAGTGCAGAAGTGTATACAATCCTATGATGCTGCTCCATCATCATATTGAAGGGGACTGTGTAGTGTGTGTACATAAACATGATATCTATACTGACACTATGTTTGGTCAGTTCTCTGCCTTTCCAGTTTTGGGTACCAGATGCCAGGGTAGAACATAGACAACAACTCTGTCTAAAAGCCTCTGAGCATTCTTATCAACCTATGTGGAGTTTAGCAGAGAGGTACCCCCTTCAAAGGTAACCCCTTCACGATGTCACCACCTAATCCACCTCCACAATGTACACTTTACTGGCTTTTAATCACAGCTTTTGTCTGCAAGTTTCACCCTGTCTGGGCAGGTTCTGATCCTCTTTCAGGCTATCCAGAAATATTTCAATTTGTATCATTCCACCTCTTCCTTAAACAGAAAGTAATTCATGCTGCAGTAATTTTTCTTTGCAAATCACAAGGATAACACTTTTAGTAGGAAGAGTAATTAGAGAAATCTGCAGCAGCATATATTTTTATATTTTAATATATCTGGTAACATATAAAGATGCACATCATATGAATGTGCATCACCGTACATGCTGTACAAAAAGCAGCAAACATATGATATGTATGTGTAAATACTCTAATGCATGGCTGTAGTGAATCATATTGTAGATCAGTTTATCCAGGTCCTGTCTCCAGCAATGGCCAGAAACAAACGGGTAGAAGAAAAGTCTCAGAAAGTCTTTCACCAGCATAGCTGCACTGTCTTTGGCAAGAGATGACTTAGTGACATCCTGAGTAGGAAGCAGCAGCTGGACTGTTGTATTTTGTAGCAAACCACTCTCCATTACCCTGTCTTTGAGCTTTTTAGTTCTTTTAGCTTCTTTGTACTTACAGGTTTAGGGATGTGTTGCGTGAAACATGTATTCTCTTGCTAGTTTTAAGTCTGTTATCTCATAATTGCATTGGGTGCCCTATGGTTTTTGCGTGATGTGGAATAGGGAATATTCATTCCCCTATTTATCTACTCTTGCCATTCAAGATACTATAGATTTGCATCATTCCTCTCATCTCCTTCCTGACATCTTTTTTCCAAATTTAAGAGTCATCATCTGTTTGGTTTCTTTTGTGATGAATGCTCTATACACAGGAGTTATCTAAGGGCTGCATCTGCACTGCAGGGCAGGCATAGTTTGGGGAGTAGGTGAATGTCCTATACTCTCAGCTGTGCTGAGCAGGGAACTTGCTGGAGCTGCAGCTCTCCTCCAGCCTTTCTGTGCAAAGCTGATCTCAGAGTAGATAGGAAGGACTCAGTCAAGAAGCTGTCAGATCAGCCGCTTAGATCTGGGAAGCACACCTAGACCCTGCACTGCACACAGCCTTATTTTACCTTTTTTTCCACTTCCAAAATGGAGAAACCACCTCCAAATGGTATACCTCAGGTGGAGGTGCTTAACAGAGAGGCATAGAAGTGGCATAACAGTGTTTCCCTTTTTGTTTCTTGACATGCAGTTCCCACCTTAAAGATAATCTTTTTTTTCTTTTTTTTTTGTTCCCTCCTGCTTTTAAGCTATCTCCTGTTGCGCTCAGGAGCAGCGCCAGAGTCAGCTGTTCCTGCAATGGGGGTCTGTCCTCCAGAGGCACCAATGAACTCCTGAGACTAGGAGGAGAACATATGTATCAGCAAGTGCTTCTGTTTCATTGTTGTCAGTTTGGATTTATGAAAAGCATAGTTTACTTCCATGGTCTGGACAGAACAAATCAGTCTGGAAAATACTGTAGTAGTACAATCTGCTGTTCTGCAGTAGATTGGTTCTGCACCTCTCAGAGGCACAGAGCACAGTATTGGGGCCATAGTTAAAGGAGCTTTAAGCAGTGTTTGTATTCTGACTTTCCTAAACTACTCTGAGGACTGCAGTGGTCTCACATAACTTCCCAGAGTTGCAGCACCACTTGGTTTCTCTGTGCAGTGTTGCATGCCAACCATGTCTTCACTTCCCTTCATATGTCTCTACAGCAGGATTTACATGGGAGCAGTACTGGAAGAAAGTAGTAACTGGTTTTTGTTATGGTGAGGGAGCCAAAGAAATCCTCTCTCAGACAGAGCCTGTGCTTTAGTGTCCATTCACATTGTTCTGGCCCATCTACTTCACAAAAAAAAAAAGAAGAGGAAAAATTCTTTTCCTCCTAGCACATATACAGTATAAGATCATGACTATATCAATGCAGTAAGAATAATATACCCTTCCCAATAACCACTCTGTCATCAAACAGCTAGTAATGGCAAAGCGAAAAAAATAACTGTCCACGTCCCACCCATGCAACAAGAATGATTGTTCCTAACAGCACGGCTTCATTATGGACTTGAGATTGTTAGAAAGTAATTGAAGTAATTGTGTATTGAATGCAACAGGAAACAGATGTCTTAATTTCTTTTTAAATAATTACAAATAGCATTTTCATAAGGCTCCAAATGCCACTCCCAAAAGTACAAAAATCACTTAGATTGACTTGAAAGTTTCACCCAACCTATTGGACAGACTAATAGTCAATAAACTTGGACGTGTGGAGAAAAGGATCAAATTAAGAGTTATAAAGATGCAATCAATCAATAGTTTTTATTATGTCATTTTTTGAGATTTTAAGCATATTTTTATGAAGTTAATTTATGGCCAGTTTTTCAATTGCTATAATTTCTGGTATGAGTTATTTGCAAGTCCTAAAATAGTGGTTAACGTGCAACATTAACTTACAGCATTCTGCAAAACTGTGCGCTAATGCAATGCAAAGTCAGAGCCACATTCATAAGGGAAATATTTTGCTGTTTGGTCAGAGACACCTTTCACCTCCATGCATAACTAGTCAGTGAGTTGAGGACAGGAATAAAGAGATCATTCTCCACCCTCACACTGCAGGAACTTGGTCTTCACTTCATGGGAGGACATATTTAATGTTCTATTTTCTAAAATAATAATAAAAGAAATTGAATTAATTTTACATTTTTGGGCAAGACCTTAACAATAATCTGCTCAAAGTCTCCCAAGCTTAAAGGGTTTCTTGTCTAGGTCTAACGGCAGCAGTAGCAGCAAGTGTGAGTTAACCCACAAAGTGGTAATTTCCTGTCAAGAGCCCTCCAACAAATGTCGCTTTTATATCTGGCAAAGATCACTAGGCCCCAGTGTTTTGAGTTCAGCATGCTTAAGCACTCTTCATTAAACCGGATGTAGAGTGTGAAAGGTGATTCAGGCAGCATGGGCAGGCATCCGCCCAGATGGCTATGCTTTGGACACTCCAACAAGGCTGAATAGATGCTTCATTGGGTGAGTTAATAGTCAGGCCGGGGCCAATGAGTACTTTAAAAATATTGTCTTTCAATAGTCTCTTCACTGTAGGGAAAAAGAAGTCACTGACTCATTTGCGATTAGCTGACCTACCATTACAAAACTTTCCATCTTGCGTTCAGTCATAACAGAATTTATTGTAAAATACTAGATATTTAGAGTCCATGTTATTTTCAAGCAATTATTCTTTTTACATTCATGACACATTCATAAACACAGCTGCATCGGGTGTGCTGGATGAAAAGGAAAAGCAACACGCTGTATCCTGTCCCCTCATGCACAGCCATTAGCTCTGCCTTCTCAGTAAGCCTTAGTGTGGCCTCTTGACTGCAGATTGGAGGAGAGTTATCTTTCCTTTTCAGTGCATCCTGAAGTTCATTCTAGGTGCCAACGTTTCTTTCCGCCAACGGCACAGGTTTTGTGGTTCCAAACTACCTAAAAGACATTATGTGGCTTCCCCATGCAATGCCATGTACAACCAGGAGACTCATCCTCGTCACAACATTGCCAGAGTTCATTTTGTTCCTCTTGCTCATAGATGCAAGTCTTGCAGTCTACAAATTAGTAAGTAGCAAATTATCCTGGCTGAAGCCAGGGCTTTCTCTTGGCATTTGTAACTGGTATGAAAGCAAGTAACTCCCCTCTTATAAGTCACAACTTCAGTTTCACAACCTCAAAGGAAAATTGCACTGAGTCAGGATGGCAAAGGATTCTGTTATGGTTAGCAACAGAGTGGATCAATTATCGCACTGGGAAGAAGATAAGAGGTAATCATTGGTGTAGTATGGCAAAAGTCTAGGTTAATCCTGTTGTAAGTATATTCTTTAATACAAGAATCTACAGTGACTTCAGGTATAGATAAACGGGTAACAAAGACCATGATAACTGGTACCAAGTAAAAAACAACTGAAGACAAAGAAGAATGTTTCTAGCTTGGCCTGCATCTTGCAGCTCCACAAATGACATACAGAAAACAGAAAGTTAAATCCATCCTGGTCCTGACTTCTGCCATCTCAAAGCATTTTGTAGACAGTCAGTAGTGGGACTTTTGAGATCAGCCAGGAAAAACAACTTATGGATTTGACAACTAGGGGGAAAGGACTTTTATTTAACTTGAGCCAACCTAACTAATGGATTCCATCACGTAGCAAGAGGAAGAAAAGAACCATCTTCTAAGGACTGCTCATGTTCTGTCTTAAATATTTACCTCAAGGTTTGAGGCTGTAGACAGAGCACAGATGACTCACTTTTATTAGATGGATGACTTTTTTATAACTAAAGTTAGGTGAGATGAATTCAACTCTGAAGTTGTAGCAAATCACAAGACAACTTGTTTCCTCTGTATTCATTATGACAAGAGAACTTTGTTCATGAAGATGTTTGGGTGAAGGCAGTCAGCAGGCACTAGCATGAAAATGACTTGCATATGTTGCCAGTGCAGACCAGGAAAGCAGCATCTTAAATCTATTAGCTAGTCTCCCAAACATTAAAAACATGAAAATTTTTCAACTTTTTCTGGAACCTCTTACGTTTACTTAGAATACTTACAAGTTGGTTGCCTTTTGACAGAGTGCCCTGTCCTTAATTAATGAGAGAGGAGAGGACCATGATCTTAAATTCAAACCACCTCATTTAAAACTTCAGAGCTTGAGTTTCATTGTTGCTGGGCACTGGCAGCTCTTTTCTTCAGCAAAAGCTTCTGGAAAGCCAAGTATGAAAACTTGATTCTTCTGCAAAGGAATACAAGGCTTTCTGCGGTCAGTGCCTAAGCTCTGCTGAAATTTCTTCCTGAAAAGCCTTTCTTTGGGATGAAGATGGAAATTTAGACGATCTCGAACAGATTTGTTGCCAGTGTTGCCAATACATAGCTGTATTAACAGTACCAGTTGAAGTGTTGACGTTCCAGTACGGTGCTGCCATTTACCAGCCTGTCTCAGCAGCTAATTGTACAGGTAAATCCAGTCTCTGTGGCGATGAGAAGTATATGCTAAATAATGCATCTTACAGCTTTGATGTCTTCCCTCTCATCTGCTAACTGGCCTGTCTCCCCAGGGCGTGGTGGAATATGCTAAATCACTGACTGCAGTATGTTGGTCAGAAATAGTCTTCTCTTTCTCCTCTCTAATTAGGAGTGGCCAGTGTGTGGCTTTTTAGCTGCCTGAGGCTGGTGAACTGTTCGAATACGTTTGCCAAGGCAGGGCTGCCTTCCTGGCTGTGGGCTGGAGGGAGTCAGCAGAAACTTCTCATTGCTGTAATTGCCTCGAGGACCCACTTATGCAACTGATTAACCCCAGACTCATCCGGCAATGGAGTAATGTAATGAGACCCTTTGGGAATAATTGTCATCTCCCTCCTAGGAACAACTATGGCAGCTCTTCTCTCCATGACCTTCCAAAATATGGAGAAGGGGTTTTACAGTCCTCAGCCATTTAAAATTTTGGCATGCAGCTTGCAAGATTTGTAAGCATCAGAAGCGATAGTCCTACTTTGGTGACAGCATTCTAGTTAAAGGAAACACCACATTGTCAAACAATCCAAGGTCATGAAATCTAAAATTATGACACTTTTTGTAGAAAAGGTAGAGCCCTGTGTATGAGGATACGTTTGCATGTAAAATGTAGAAGCTCTGAAGATATGTGGCTGGTCAAGGGGAACAGGGATCCTAACCATCTCTGAGATGCAGATGGATAACAGGAGGGCAAAACAGGGAGAGCCATTTCTTAGGCACAGCACACAGATGATCTGCTCCTGTAAGACAGGCAATAAGACAGATCCATGTCAAGCAAGCACTCATAAGCACAGTTTACTTTCTGTTGCTGGGCAGCCTGTGGCTACAGAAGGCGAAAGCTGTTCTCTGTTTTCCTGCCTATCCTATCCTCAGCACATCTTCTCCTTAGTGGGAGGCATTTGTCGGACTTCTTTGATTTCTAGTTTCCAACTGTCACCGAGAACAGCTGGAGAATAGGGAGATTCTTCTTTTGCTTGCCTCTTTTTGTAAGTTCTCCAATTAGCTGCTTGCTTTGAGGCCAGACGGTACTATTTTTCTGCAGAAACTGGCAGGATGGCTTGTGAACATTTAAAAAGGAAGGCACCTTTCCAGTAATAAGGATCCTTTTGCTCTCCTCCCTTAAAACTCAGTTGAGTGAACAGGAGTTGGGACATTTTCTACTCTGTTTTTTACTGAATAGCAAGTTTCCAAGTAAAAGATGGGAGAAAAAGCTCAGATTAATTCAATTTATTTTTCTACTCACATACATACCTGCCAGTACCTAGCTCTTCAATAAATTAATTTGCTGCTTAAATGCAGTGACTGCTTTGCAAGACTTTCCCTGACCCTTTGGTGTAACACCATCAGCCCTTATTCTAAAAATAAGTATTTGGTAGATAATGCCTTAATTTGATTTTCTTTGTTTTTATTGTAGTACCCTTTCAACAGCCCAACATCAAGAATGGAGCCCTGTTTGATGAGCAGTACTCCAAGGCTGCATCCCACACCAGTGACTCCTCGCTGGCCGGAGGTCCCGGCTGCCAACTCCTGCTATACAAGCCCATCCATGCACTCCACAAGATATGGAAATTCTAGTGACATGTACACCCCCCTGACTACGCGCAGAAATTCTGAATACGAGCACATGCAACACTTTCCTGGCTTTGCCTACATCAATGGGGAAGCCACCACAGGTTGGGCTAAATGAAAATGACTGGTATCAGCTAAGCCCATATACATAAAAGAGTTATAAAAACTTCATGTTATGTGGAACTTTTCATGGACGTTCTTCAAGGGAGGTGAAGATGGAAAAGATCCTGGGCAGATAAACTTAGTTTGTAATGTGGGCAGATTGCAGACCGGTATGACTGAATGTTCCTGTAGCCGAAAAATATTTTTGCGCTCTTCTAGACCACTTTTGGGGCCAATCTGTGCCTTTTTTTATTCTGGCATGTCGGCCAACCCTGTGTGATGTCAGTTTGAGTGAGCCATGTTTGTCCCCCTCTCTTATTGACAAACGTTAATGAGTCTTACAAAAAAAAGTACTGGAACAGGATCTATTTATAATTTGAGTTAAAGATAGGAAATTCACCCTCAGCAAAACTCTGTCATCTGTTCTTTTTTTACGCTCTTTATGCATTTCTTAAAAACCACCCTGCCAAGTCATCACCTGTTCATAGCAATTCCTCTATCTGGCTCCTTAAAAGACGTGTTGTTGTAGGTTTCGGTTTACACCTGACTTTGTATGTTGATGCACCTTTCCGTCGATCCAGCAAGTTTGATCTTTACAAAAGAGAAGAGAAGACATGTAGCATTGAGTTACACACTGCCTTAAGTTGACTATTGTTCTTATTCTATATGTATTTGTGTTAAGTTTGCACAATCTGGAAAAATCTAATTTCTCTGGTCAGTAATGACAAGGTTAAGAAGGGACTTGGGGACTGGGAAGATTTTGGATTCAGAGCCACATATGTTAAATATGACGATATGAAGCAATTATGTAAAGAAAATGACAATGCAAACATGATTATTCATTTCATTACCTATTGACAGGTATGAAACTGTTCTCTGAATTCCTTCATGTGGTGATAATTCTATATACTTCTAAAAAAGCAAAATTCAAAGCTGTGCCTTTGAACTTATTCTGTACTGTGTATGTGTGGAAAAATGTATTGTATTTTGGGGAGAATTTTTCTTAGCCATTTTCTGTCAGATTTGTAGCTATATGTGAGTTTTTGTTAGATTTTATTAACATAGCTTTTTCTTCTGTATTATAAAATGCACCAAGCAATTATGGTGGACCTATTACCCTATGGGTAAGAAATAAATAAATGGAAATATGACATCAGGCATTTTAGTAATTGTTTTGTAAATAAAATCTTTGATAGCACCCAGTGTGATGATAACCATGTTTGTGCCTAAAATGGATGGAAGTGTTATTTGTACAGTTGTGCAAGATATATGAAGGATTTTCACAGTCAAATAAAGTTCTTGAAATTAAATAGATACCATTTAAATTTACTTAAATACAGAAACTTCCACAAGCTGCAAACTTTCAAAAAACCGTAAATGTGACCACGTATGTTTTTATCCAACAAAGGACTTGAGAACATACATAACTCACAGCAAATGTGTAGTCCTTCACCTGTGCTTTTAGCTGGAAGGGCTCAAAGCTCAAGACTATGACTGGATAAATGACTCTGTGTTGTTCGGTTTAAGTCCTGCTGCTGTTGCTCACCCAAGCCAGTGTACTCACTGAGGCAGGTAAGATGTGCTGTCTTCTTTACAGTAACTTGTAATAAATGTCTTGCCAGTGGAATACTGGAAATGGAAAAGCTGGTTTTCCTCAGGTGAGTAAATGAAGTGGCAAAATTCTCAGACCTTGTATATTCAACTAGTGGGTAAACTGAGGACTGAGTCTGAGGTCTAAAGTAACTACAGGAATGAGCTGGAAATCTGCAAGGACTGACGGAGAAAAGATGTCCCAGGCCAGGTTTGGCAAATGTTCAGGCTCTAATATATTCAGCCAAGGTCCTGGTGGGGTTGGGTTTTTCAGAAACACAGCAGGCACCTATCTCCACCCTTAAATAGAATCATAGAATCATAGAATGGTTAGGGCTGGAAGGGACCTTCAAAGGTCATCTAGTCCAACCCCCCTGCAAGGAACAGGGATATCTCCAACTAGATCAGGTTGCTCAGGGCCTCGTCCAACCTGGCCTTGAACGTCTCCAGGGATGGAGCATACACCACCTCTCTGGGCAACCTGTTCCAGTGTTCTACAACTCTCACGGTAAAAAATTTTTTCCTAATATCCAATCTGAATCTACTTCCCTCTATTTTAAAACCATTACCCCTTGTCCTATCACAACTGGCCCTCCTGAATAGCCTCTCCCCATCTCTCCTGTAGGCCCCCTTGAGGTACTGGAAGACCGCTATAAGGTCACCCCGGAGCCTCCTCCAGGCTGAACAGCCCCAACTCTTTCAGCCTGTCCTCATAGGAAAGGTGCTCCAGCCCTCTTATCATCTTTGTGGCCCTCCTCTGGACCCTCTCCAACTGGTCCATGTCCTTCTTATGTTGGGGGCTCCAGAACTGGACGCAGTACTCCAGGTGAGGTCTCACGAGGGCAGAGTAGAGGGGGAGAATCACCTCCCTCGACCTGCTGGCCACGCTCCTCTTGATGCAGCCCAGGACGCGGTTGGCCTTCTGGGCCGCAAGAGCACATTGCTGGCTCATATTGAGCTTCTCGTCCACCAGTACTCCCAAGTCCTTCTCCTCAGGGCTGCTCTCGATCCATTCTCCGCCCAGTCTGTATTTGTGCCTGGGATTGCCACGACCCAGATGTAGGACCTTGCATTTGGCCTGGTTGAACTTCATGAGGTTGGTACGGGCCCACCTCTCCAGCCTGTCGAGGTCCCTCTGGATGGCATCCCTCCCTTCCAGCGTGTCGACGGCACCACACAGCTTGGTGTCATCGGCGAACTTGCTGAGGGTGCACTCCATGCCACTGTCCACGTCACAGACAAAGATGTTGAAGAGGGCCGGGCCCAACACGGACCCCTGAGGGACGCCACTCGTGACCGGTCTCCACTTGGACATCGAGCCGTTGACCACTACTCTCTGAGTGCGGCCATTGAGCCAATTCCTTATCCACCGAGTGGTCCATCCATCAAACCCATGCCTCTCTAGTTTAGAGAGAAGAATGTCGTGCGGGACAGTGTCAAAAGCTTTGCACAAGTCCAGGTAGATGATATCCATTGGTCGACCCTTGTTCACCGATGCTGTCACCCCATCATAAAAGGCCACCAAGTTGGTCAGGCACGATCTGCCTTTGGTGAAGCCATGTTGGCTGTCACCCACCACCTCCTTGCTCTCCATGTGCCTTAGCATGGTTCCCAGGAGAATCTGCTCCATGACCTTGCCAGGCACAGAGGTGAGGCTGACCGGCCTGTAGTTGCCCGGGTCCTCCTTGTTCCCCTTTTTAAAAATGGGGGTTATGTTCCCTCTCTTCCAGTCATCGGGGACCTCGCCAGACCGCCATGACTTCTCAAATACAATAGCCAGTGGCTTGGCAACTTCATCCGCCAGTTCCTTCAGGACGCACGGATGGATCTCATCAGGTCCCATGGACTTGTGCACCTTCAAGTTCCTCAGATGTTCCCGAACCTGCTCTTCAAGTACAGTGGGCGGTGGTTCATCCTCACAGTCCCTGCTAGTTCTTTCCACAGCTTGGGCAGTAAGACAAGAGGCTTTATCAGTGAAAACTGAGGCGAAAAAGTGTCATGGTTTGATGTGGAGGGGGGGGTGGTTCTGGTGGCAGGAGAGGGGTTTTGGCCCCTGTGACCTCCCTGGTTTTGGAACCGGGTTAGGCTTAGTTCTGGCCACCAGATCAGACTGCCATCTCCCTCGGGGCTGAGCCAGTAGGGCGCCTCTGCGAATTGCCCTATTTAAGTCAGGACAAAGGGACCGGAAAAGGTGCTTTGCCCAGGATCAAGCAGAGAAGGGAGGAGGGCACTGCCAGCGCTCCCTGGCTCCCGGCCGGGCAGCTGCCTGCGTCGGGCTGGCGCCGCCCACAGAGAATGGCGGCGGCGGAGCCAGCTGGGGAACTCGGGGGCACCCCACTCCCGGGGTGCCCACTGGGCTGAGTTCACTTGGAGAGGACTGAGATCTGAGAGAAACAGCTGCATCGACACCAGGTCAGTGAGGATGGAGCGGGAGGAGGTGTGCCGGAGCCGAGTTTCCCCTGCGGCTGATGGTGAGATAGCAGGTGGCCCCCCTGCAACCAGGACAGCCTCGGTGGAGCAGAGACCCACTCGCAGCCCGTGGGGAGAAGATGCCTGAGCCTGAGGATGGTCGTGTTGGGGTGCACGGCAAGGCAGAGAGGCATCTGGAGTCTGCGTGACGACCCACGCCGGAGCGAGTGGCTACAGCTCCCTAAGTACCCGAGACTGTGGTAAAGCCCACACCGGAGCAATCTGTGGGGAAGGATTGTTTCCAGTGGGCTGGACTCACGCTGGAGAAGTTTGTGGATTTTTTCCTCGTGGGTAGGGGATCCATTGGAGCAGGGGAAAAGGGTGTAAGGACTCCTTCTCCTTTAAGAAAGAGGCAGCAGTAACAGCACGGAATGAACTGACCTGCACTGCCCCAGTCCCTGCCCCCTGTGCTGCTGGGGGGAGGAGGTAGAGCCGGGAGGAAAAGGAAGGGGGGGGGGGGAAGGTGTCGGTTTTAAGATCTGGTTTTGTTTCTTTCTGTCCTCTCGAGTAATCGGTTTTTGTTTCCCTTTGTCCTTCTAAGTAATCATTAATAAACTGTTTTGCTTTGAGAAAAGCTCTGCCTGTTTTGCCCAGGACCATGGTTGGTGGGTGCTCCCTCTGTTCTTGTCTCAACCCTCAGTCCCTTTGGTTTTTTTTTTTCTCTCCTCTCTACTTTACTGGAGAAGGAGAGACTGTGTGAGTTTTAGTTGCTGGATCAGCCTAAAACCATGACAAAAAGTCATTGAGTACCTCAGCCTTCTCTATGTCCCGGGTAACCAGAGCACCAGTATCCTTCCGGAGGGGGCCTACGTTCTCCTTGGACTTCCTTTTGTCCCCTACATACCTATAGAAGCTTTTCTTATTGCATTTTATATCCCTTGCCAAATTTAATTCCTTCAGGGCTTTAGCCTTCCTCACTTGATCCCTGGTCACTCGTACAGCTTCTCTGTATTCCTCCCAGGCTATCTGTCTCCGCTTCCACCCTCTATAGGCTAACCTCTTCATTTTCAGTTGGTCCAGGAGCTCCTTGCTCATCCACGCGGGCTTCCTGGTCTTTTTGCCCGACTTGTTCTTCATCGGGATGCACCTCTGCTGAGCTTGGAGGAGGTGCTCCTTGAATGTGGACCAACTTTCCTGGGCCCCTCGTCCTTCCAGGGCTGCCTCCCATGGCACTTTGCCCATCAGGTCCTTGAAGAGGCCGAAGTCCGCCTGCCTGAAATATCTGATTAAAGTTTTGTTTCCTGGGTTAGTGTGACAGACCTTCTGAAATTTTATCTCCCAGCTAGTATTATTACCCAATATACATTTACTCCTCACTTTTGTTAAGGGCAGAGGAGATCAGGCTTAGGTTAGCTCATCTATTTTGTTCTTATTCAGGCAAAATTGTCTATACATGAAGAAGGCGAGTCTTGTGAGGAAGTTTTTTGAGTGGCCAGTCTTTAGCAGCTGGAGTTTTTATGTGTTTGAGACCAAAGTCCTGCTTTGCATTATATCATTATGCATTTATTGAAGATGTTTAAATCAAAGCATTAATTCTGGCATATTAATTATTAACAAACATAGAAATACCTGCCTCTTCAATACTGTGAGAAATTAGTATGAGAAAGGCAGTGTCACTAGAATAGAAAAACCCACTTTCTCTTCTCCAATGGATTCCAAATTTCTGCTTTGCATTGCATCCTGATGGACTGCTGACCATGACCTGTCACGGTCCCTCCAAGGACCAGATGTAGAGGTGAGATGCTTGTGGGCGGAACTGACCAGTAACTCAAAGCTGGGTCTTTGGAATGATCAGGAAGGAGGTGAACCGCAGCACCACTCAAGGGAAGCCAGAAGTGCTTCCTATGTTTTTTACAGCAACTCGTTAAACTAAATAAAGTCTAATCTCCATTGGCTGAAAGAGAGGAGAAAGTGAAAGTATTTTAGTATACAAATATGCCGTATCCTTCAACACACTTGTGGACAACTCAGTAACCCTTACTCGAACAGGAAGGAGGATGGATATTGGACCCAGCGTCAGCCCCAGAAATAATAGTCTTTTGGAGTGGAGAACTGCAACACTGTGCGTGAAGTTCTGGGAGAGGAAATTTTGACCAACAGCAGCACCACAAAGCTGTTAATAAAAGAGAGCCACGGAACATTGTCAGTCAGATAGGGCTTCGAAAGTCTTTTGCAAAAGACCCTCCACAATCTGTCTTTCTTTTAAAAAAAAAAAAAAATAAATTGAAACTTGTGTTGATGCCACAGGAGTCTGAACATACACTTTCAAAT
Source organism: Tauraco erythrolophus (assembly GCF_009769465.1). NCBI lineage: Eukaryota > Metazoa > Chordata > Aves > Musophagiformes > Musophagidae > Tauraco > Tauraco erythrolophus. The sequence goes on along the minus strand of NC_141468.1, from coordinate 63,178,474 downwards.
TCCTGATGAGGACTTTGAAATTTAAACCGGACATACGTGGGGAGCAATATTTAGATTATCGAACACAGTTCTACAGAGGTCACCGTCACCATCTGCATTAGAAGCACTGCAAGGGAAAGCAAGCCTCCTCCTCGACCACCGCAGGTCAGAACCCACCACATTAATATAAACCGCCACAGCTTTCGGGTCACAGGGGTATATACCAGGCTGTGAAGTGCGGCAGCTCATGAGAGGATGATAACCTCTGGGTAGAATTGCTGGTTAGGGGCAGGAATCTCAAATTGTCGTAGTGCAAATTGCCAAACCTCTTGAGCCAGAGCCTGCAGTCTGATAATTAAGCCTTTCCCTTGACCATGGTAACTGAAACTCCTCTTTCTTGCCTAGCCACGTATTTACGTGTATGTAAAGTAAACACGTGACTACAGAAATCTTTCTGAAGAAGCTTTTATACCACATGCCAAAATATTAAATCTCATTTTCACTTTCTCTTCCTTTCTTCTTTTTTTCTTTCTTTTCTTTCCTTTTCTTCTTTTTCTTTTTTTCTTGCTCACTTTCTATCTTCTCATAGAAAATACACATTTTATTAAAAGTGCAATCTTTTTTGTGGGCTAAAACACATAACAAAAGATACATACATAATACATACAATATAATATATTGTAATGGCATCTAGCATAACTAACATATCATATATCATAATTTTAAATAGATGTATACACAAACATATATGTATGTATGCATGTAAAAATCCATTACAATGCTTCAGGATTTTTCATTACCAGGTAGAAAAAAGACTCAGCGGGGGAAGAGCAGTGAGAACTCCATTCAGTAGCATGAATCCTGTTTTTGTCAGGCTACCTCTTGCTGCTAAGGTCACTACCCTTTGACAAAAATGGCCTCTGACCTCCCCAGCCCCACAATTCTGTTGTGACTGACCCTGAAACCCATGAAATTTGGGGGCAGACATTGCTTTGGAAGGTTTATATAAAGCTGACTAACATGGGAAGGGCTCACGGTATGCACCCATCTGAAAAGGTCTGGCAGTTCTTTGGTAGAGGATGCAATTTATTCTGTCCCCTCTTTCATTGAAATCCTAATCCTTCATATGCTACCTAAAGTGGAAACTAAAACGCACTGATGATGAATAACAATGTGCTTTTAAGGGGCAGTAACAGTTTTCTAGTCTTTATTTTTTAGGTTTTTAATTAAAAAAAAAAGTAATTGGCAATCTACACATAAAAGGAGTGGCTTGCTGTGCTGTGAAGTAAATCTACGCAGGCTTGTGCTTTGTGATAGAATTGCAAACCAAACAAACAAATGATTATTTTTACTGTGTTTCCCACAAAAGCTGCATTAGTGTACACATGGACCTGACTCAGAAGAAATGGTTACGCACCTCGGGCTGGATTTTGTTACTCTTTGCTGTTCAATGACCGCGTTGTTCTGGTTTTGTATCTCAGTTCAACCCATTGTGGCGAGAAAGCCCTAACCAGGAAAGTCAGATCCTAGTTTGGGTCTGCATCTTAATCATGCACAGGCATGTGCCGACACGTCTTGGGACCTTCGGTGCTCTTTGGAGCCACTGTCCATCCGCAGGTGAGACCAGCCTGCCCTGATGGTGGTTTCTGCCACGGAGCCCATCGTTTGCGAGACGAAAGGTTTCTCTTTGTGACCAGGGAGTCCCTCTTGAATTGCTGCTGAAGGAGTAAACGCTTCAAGGAGAGACCGACTGCAGCTCCCTCTGAAGTTTTATTATCGTGATATTTGTTAACTTTGATATCTCGCTTAATGCCATCTGGACAGCGAACTTTGATTGGAAGGCACCGTGAGTATGGATACACCACATTATCTTCTCGCTGTAGTTTAAACCCACGGTCTTGCAGCGCGCTGTAGAGACACAGCTCACCTTCGCTGTGCCACCGCTGGCTCTGCCGGTGCCGCCCACCCTCCCGCCGCCGCCGCCGCCCCCCGAGCAAACCGGGGCAGCGGCGCGGCACCGGCACCGCTGCTCCCCGCCGCCCCGGTCGCTCACACCCGCATCGACACCATCCGAAAACGCGTTACCGACCCCTCCGTGAAAGGGCGCGCGGGCGGTTTTGGGAAGCTGGCCGTGCCGTCCCTCAGGGAGAGGGGCTTTGTCTCCAAATGGAAACGGGCGATTTCCGCGCACCCTCCCCGCTCTGGTGGCTCGGACTCGAGAGAAGGGGCTTCATTTTGCTGCCGGACGTTACGGCGAAGCCGAACGTGGAAGGCATGTGTCGAGGCGTGCTTTGTGCTACTGAGCGACCCGAGGGCGCTCGCCCACCCGGCGGTGGCGGCTCGGGAGGCGAACCCGCGCTCCTTATCCCGCTCCGCCGCCCTTCCCGCCAGGCGCCCTCAGGGCTGCCCGGCGCGGACTGCAGCACCCATCGTGCCCCGCAGACCCCGCCGCAGTGCCACGTCGCTTGGCATACTGGGAGGCGTAGTCCTCTCCCCGCCCTCTTCTGCCGGCGGGACTGGGCGGGAAGGCAGCCAATAAGAGGGCTCAGGAGTGCACGCGGCTGCCCCCTCCAGCCAATAGCGCGCGAGCGCTGCCTGCCAGTCTGGGCGGTTTCCAAGGCGAGCGTTGCGTCACGTCGCGCCACGGGGGCGCGGGGCGGGAGGTCAGGGCGCGGCGGGGCGGTGGCTGCTGCCGGCGGAGCCGAGCGGGGTAGGCGGCGGCAGCGGCCGGCCGGCATGGAGCTGGGCGCGGTGCTGGAGGCTGTGGAGGGGCGCGGTGGCCCCGAGGCGGTGGAGCGGGTCCTGGCGCGGTACAACGAGGAGGTAACGGGTCGCTGGGGAGGGCGGGCGGGCGTCCTCCCTCTCCCCCCACCCGCCGCGGCGTCAGCCGGCCCCTCCACCCCCGCTCCCCGCGGCGGTGTTGCCGCCCCGCCCCGCCCTCGGTAGCACCGCCGGCACCGGGCGACGGGGTCCAGTCCCCCCTTCCGCAGGTTTGCCGGAGCTCCGGCCGATGTCCCCCCGGGCTGGGCTCTGCGGCGGGTCCCCTGCGGTCACCGCTTCGGCTGCCGTTCCCTCGGCGAGCGGCGCCGGGGCGGCGTGCCCGGTGTAGCCTGCCCGCGTCCCCTGCGCTTCCCGGGGTGCCCTCCGCCCGCAGGCTGTGCAGGGCACCGCGGCAGGGTGGCGGCGGGGAGGGAGGGCAGTGCCTAGAGGAGAGCAGGCTTCCGCGGGAGTGCCGAGCCCGCGCTGTCCGCGGGGAGATCGGGCCCGTTATCGCTGCCGTTCCAGTTGATACGCCGTTACAATATGATATGTTGATATGTCTTGCTCAGTCAAGAAGTGAAGGGATTTCCTGGTAGTGTTGGGAAGTAGACAGTGGAGTGAAGCTAGACGTTAGGTGGATTTATGTTCCCTCCCCCCCACCTGCTCTCCAATAGAGACATTTTGACACCTGTATTTCAGTAGACCAGTATAGTCTATTTCTGAAGATCACTTCTCAACCCATCAGGTGTCTGCCCTTCATGTAGATACTTCTGTGACTGGTACACGAGTCTCTAAAGCTGGTGCTGACTCGGAGTTTGGCTTTAGATGCAAGTTAAATGCGGTTGTGTTGCACTGTCTACCTGCTGAAATTTAGGAATCCGTTACAGGAACAAACATTCAGGTTTTTAGTTAAAGATTCCTAGCTCTGTGGTTAGGGAGAACCCAAATGAATGTGGAGTGGTGTACAGTTCTTCTTCAGCCTCCAAGAGATGGCTTGAAGTTTGCCACCTTATGTTCAATATGTTTTAAATCTAACAATAGCAGTAACTGATATCTTGACTTCAACTTAAGCTTCTAGGAGAAGCTTGAGCAACAGTCTTGATGTAGGCTGCCTTTGTGCACATGAAATTCAAATGTAGAGATTCATGCAGCTGCAGAGCACTTTGTCTGAAGGGTGGGTCGATCTAGCGTTCATTAGTCGCATCTAGCTGTTTTAACTCGCTGACCTCTAAGGTACAGCGGAAGGATTCTGATTGAGGGAACCTTTTGTCTCCTGTCTTTACTCTTAAAAATGACCCTTTGTTAAATGTGTTCAGGCAAAAAGCGCACGCAAACATTGTTTCTTAATTTTGCTGTACTGGATTTTATGCCACTTCAGCAGCTTCACCAGATGAATTATTTAGGCTTAAGCTGGACTCTGAAGGACAGAGTGAGAGCTGTTGTGGTTTCTATTCTGGCATTTCAAGTCTTCGAATGAAGTCGTGGAGTTGCATATGTAGCTAAATACTTCTTTTGAAGTGGGATAGAAATCTTTTAATACTGTCTTGATATGGCATTTCTCTTATTGTGTTTCTTGATAAGAATTTTGCCTTAACATTTCCTACATCTCTCGTTGTGTGCAATGAGTTACTAACTCAGATGTTTCACCTGTGGGCCAGCAAAGACTGGGCGCAGTACTCCAGGTTCCAGATCTTTACTTGTGCCCCTTCTGGGCTTTAGGTTTCCTTAGTTGTTTTTTTCCAAATAAAAAAATTAAACATGCTTTATTTGAAGGGAAGGGATGGATTAAGTGTAGTTCTAAGGTGCAAGTGGCCATAGAATAACTATTATGAGAGGAAATTAATAGGTCTGTTCTTGCTCACCTATGCTGTACCATTTGCAATGATTATTCCAAATCTCTGTTCCTCCAGTGCTTTGACTGCTTGTTGTCACTACATTTCTTTTGTAAATTTCCAAAAATGTTCATGTGCAAGTGCAAAGATTGCCTTCTCTTTGTTAATTGCCCATCAGTTAATGTTCCTCTGCTTTTGGATGGCATTTTGCTGAACTTATGTTGTTCAGCCGCCCTGTAAGAGAAAGCAAAGGAATTATTTTCCTACCATCCTGAAGGATCTAACCAGTATTGGTAACCCTTCATGGTAGGGTAGGTTTGCAAGGCCTTTCTGTGTAATTGTGAGCTTGTGTGATGAAAGGTAAGAGGCTCACTAATGTGCTATGGAGGGTCACTTTTGTTTTTCAGTCACCTGCATGATGTAGCAAGTTCTGTATTAGAAATAATAGAAATTGAGATTTATATATTTTTAGAAGCTGTTCATCATGCTTAATGGTTTGACCTGGAAGATTTAAAATGTCATTAAAATAACTCTCTGTTATTACTGTTGTTTTCTTTGACTGGCAGAATAAACTTTGTGTCATATGAGTAATGTTTCACTAATAACATACTTCAGGATACTAACATATCTATAGTACTAGATATGAAGTGTTTAACTAGAAATGAGTACTTGAGTACTATTTGAAGTGTTTAACAGAAAATGAGTACTCGGTGTTAGACCATGTCTATCTTGTGTTTAACTGTACCAGAGAAACAAATACCTTGGTACTGTGTTTTAGAAATTACCACAGTACGGAAACAAAGGCTTATTTGATTTGTACTAATTGTTTTCTGGGCAAGATTATACTATGGTTGTTCCAGTATGGAACACTTTGAAGTGCAGTCAGAAGCTTGTAAGCAGGAATTGCTTGGGGAAGAGTCTGGGTAATAAGGTATCTGTAAAACATGAGACTGTAGCTCATGTTCTTCACCTTGTAAAGTGCCATATGTGAGGCTATTAATTTGCATCCGAAACACAGCCCACAGGTCAAGGCTTGCTCTGCACCAGTACTGAGGTAATTGTGAAATCGTTAGTTGGAGACGCTTCCTGAAGCTCTTGCTGTTGGGTACAGTGGGAAAGAACAGGAGTTGACGTGGTTATGGCCTCATTATCCGAGGCTGGTTTTAACCAGAATCCTGAAGTTTTATAACAGTTTCGCAGGTTTTACATACTTGGCAGCTGATGTTCATGTAGTGAATGCAAACTCTTCTCTTTTTTTACAGAATCGGGCCATTTTCAATTTTGACCCAGCAGATGAAGACAAAAGAAAGGTAAGTAAAATTGGTTATCAAGCTGCTCTGGTTCAAAGTGTAACGAAGGAAAAGCAGTCTCTTAACTTAGCTGCCATTGTGAAAGGGTGCAGTTAGCCATTATAAAGTTCTGGTTTCAGTTTTGTTTCTGTAGTGTAAGAGACATGACAACTACCCATTTATCGTTTTTTTTTTTTCTGAAAAAGAAAAACAAATCTGCCTAACGAAAAGCCTTGTCTCAAACAAAAGTATTAAAAGTAAAGCCTATAAATAATTTTGTTTGGTATAGATTTGAGGTGGGAGAATAGAGTGAAGATACTCTTCTTCATGTTCTGAGATACACGTTTTGCAATACATTTTTGCTTTATTTCTCCTCTTAGCAGGTAGCGATTTCTTGTCTATGTTAGATACTTAGAGATTATTAGTGCTAAAGATGAAGGGATAAGTACAAAAGAAAGCTATGGGGCTGTAAGGGAGACAAAGGTACCAAAGGCTGTTAATCGGAAGGTATCTCTAATCAGCAGAACATGCACTGTGAATGTCAGGTTCCAAAGGTGGGAAATGTTTGTGTGTTACTGCATGGAGCTGTACAGGTGTGTCAGGGCTTGACAGGTCCCTTGAGATCCATCCACAGCCTCACATTTAAAGCTTGGGCTGCCCTTGATTTTTTTTTTTTCTGTTATTTTTATGGCATAATATGTAGTGACAAGACCGTTCCTTTCTTTTCTGTAATTAGTTTTTGAGCTGATTTGTGTACTTATTCAGAAAATATTCATTAGTGAATAAGGCTGCATGTTTCCTCTATTTCTGAAATAAACTCAAAGCTTGAATCAGAATTGCAACATTCCTGCAAGGATAGCTTGTCTCATACTGGACACACATCAATTCATCCCATGATTTTGTGCAAAGTCTAAATATTTTCAGGTCTTAAGTCTTTTTCTGGTAGAAATGGGAGGGATAAGTCTCTCTGTCCTTTGCATTTACAAAACCATCAGTTATGAGTATGGTAGTCTTAAGTGACAATTGTTTATTGCAGAGGTGACTTGAAGACCTGTTAGCTTGACCTCACTCTTGTGTGCAAATATGCAGTTCAACACAAAAGTAATAGTGAAAGTTACATAAAAGTTATGGTATATATTGCTGTTGTCTCTCATAAATCAAAATAAAATAAAACCAGGAATGTAGCCTAGAAGCCTTCCCCAGTCTTCCTGTAGAATAGGTTTGTTTTGCAGTCCTGGGAGCTCTCTGAAAACATCTTCACCTGCTTTGCTTTTTATATCTTACAGAACAGCTGTTACAGACTTCATAAGATTCCATTTCCCAACCCCCCGATATATGTAACTTTCTTGGTTGAGATTTAGATATCTGTTAAATGCAGAGTTATAACAGGATATTTATGGGAAGCATCTTTATTTTATTACAGGATATGGAAATTTGAATCAATGTTTAAAGCTGTAGTTGAGCAATAGCCAGTATGACAAACACCTAAGTATGTTTGGTAGTTTTGTAAGCTGAATGTTTTAGAGGTGTACATACAGTTGAATAATGTTTTATTCAATGGTTTAAGCCTGTTGCTGTAGTTGATTGTGGCTTCTGTCTTGCTAAGAAATATTCTGAAAATCCTTGGTAGAATTGTTACTTAATTGGTTAAGTTCTTGACACATTTTCTGGGGAAGCTGTTGTTCTTTCTGTGACATTAATTTAAAGCTGAATGAAGCTTATCAAGGGGTGTTGAGGACAGTAAGCAGACTTAATTCTATTCCGAAAAAAAAACCCTTAAATTTTTTTTTTAAATTGCATTTTGATAGTGTTACATCCTTACTGGAAAAGACATTAATTGTATGTGATCAGAGTCACATTTTTAAAGGCAACTTTTATGTGCACATACTTGATAATAAAAAGTTGTGGGATTTTTTTGTTCCTGAATCTGCCCTCATTATTCTCTGGGAAGTAGATAAGAAAAATACAGCTTTGAACAGATGCCACTGAAAAATTGTACACTTCTAAAGCTTCGAAAGACCTATGTACAGTTATTAAATACTTGGCTTTATCTATGGCTTTATTCGAAGTTGATGGTCAGTAATGTGTTGACAGGACTATGTGTGTCCTTTTTAATCTCTGTGTTTGCTCAATATCCTTAATGTTTGTAAAACATTCAGCATTCTCCTTTTATCCTTCAGGTTTAAATAAAAATGCTTTAAATTGAAAGTTAAAATGGTACCATGGCTCTTGCTAAGAGCACATTACTGAAATTGTCACAAAAATTAATGGATGTTGCTCAAAGACTTCATGACGTAGTCTCATGCCAATACAGAAACATGTTGCTTTTTTTGTTTAGTATTACCAAAATACTAATTAGTATTACCATACTACTAATTATGTTGACAGTATGTGCAGTCCTGCTACTATTAGCTTTCAATGATTGCGGTGAAGGAGAGTTCAGACGAAGAGTCACAATTCATGATGAAGTCATGTAGTAGACTTGAAGTTCAGGTATGGGGGGAAAATACAGAGGGGCTTCAGGATTTTGTCTTTGGTTTCTGGCGCTATTGGAAACTTGCTATGTAACCTGGTGAATGCAATGCATAGTTTTTACCAGTCTCTTGCTGCATATTGAGTTTGTTCATTTCTAGGAGTAAATTTTCTTTTCGTCGTTTACTCCAGCAAGCCTCACAGACTTTGTTGTCAGTCATTTATGTCTATACAAGAGTGCAAGTAAAAGATTGACTGTAGCGATGCAAGTTTTTTCTCTGCCTCACCATACAGCTTCAGCCATGAATTACAGCAAGGTTGTGTCTATAGTGTAATTGTGTTGTAACGTAGGGCTGGATACTGTTAGGGAGAGGATAACCCGTATACAACAGTGACACGCTGTAAAATATGAAAGACAGTAGGGGCAATACTATGGATAGACTGTAGGATGTGGGTAAATCAGACAGCAAAAGTTGTTCTGTCCTAATATGGCTATCAAATCATGACGCTTTATGCTGTAAACTAATTCAATCAGCAGTGAGTTTGTAGTACTGAACTCCAGGAGAAAAGTAGGTTGTGTCCTCCAGAAGGCAGGAGGAGAAGTAATGCTATCAAGCTTGTCTATCTGAACATAGCTGCAGAACTTGAATACATCACAGGATGATAAAAATCACAAGATCATAATGTGAGCTGTTACTTGTCTTGGTTGTTTTGTTTAACAATGTATGTGTCTGCATTGGCCTACGGGCGGATGCTATGGATATAAATCGATTGGCAACCTGTGCTGTACTGTAAGATCTACTCGGATACCAGGCAGATCAAGTTGGTGCCATTCCTTCCTAACTTTTTGTACACCAACAAAAAATAAGAATTTCTGAAAGCTTGTTTTCGGTTTGTGCCTGTAAACAGTATAGAAATTGCCAACCAGAGGTAAATGTGTTCTAGAATAGCAACTGAAAAGTGTAGTTGCTTCAGAGTAGCTTGACCAGCTCTTAGAAATCTAAAATATTTGTCTCAACCAGCCAAGAAGTTCTAGAGAGTGTTTTGCTGGAAAAAGTTGAGTCTTCAGAACTGCAACACTTCACAGCAGCATGGCATGGTTGGCACAAACAGCTGGTTCTTTAGGTCCATGCCGGAAGGTACCCCAGAAAATGAATATCTGGTAATTGACTGGGCAGTCACCTTGGAGAAAAATGTCAGGCGTAGTGTCTCCTTCTTGATGTAGCACAGCAGGCACTTCAGCTCAAGCCTCACATGTCCTAATACAAAGGAGAAATTTTAATTTAGATCTACCTTCTCATCATTTAATAGCTTTGTTCTCTATTATTTATACCTTCACAGACGCAAATCCTGCTTCTGAAGCAGCAACACATTTGTGCTGTTTACAGACTTAAAATGGCAAGAAAATGATGGCACTGTTTGTGGCCTGGAAATGTCTGTCAGTACTCATTCCCTGGTTAGCCATGGCCCTGCACAACCGGAAGGAGCTACAGCACCGTTTGCTTAGCTGATAGAACACCGAAAGTAAGTCTGTCCAAGGTAGCAAGCAAGACTGACTTTTTAAATTGGACGGAGATGCTGAGTTGAGGGGAGGAAGAGGGGAAAAAAAGGAAGCAGCAGCCGAATACAAGAATGTTACTCATAAGCCATATTATTACCTGAAATGGTAGGGTCTTTATGATTGACATAGTGCCTCCTCAACTCCCTATGTTTTGTGTGCTTCAACTCTTGTAGTACTTAAAGCACCTGGCTTCTGCTCCACTGTCTCTGGCTTACTGTGTTGGGTTAGTCCTGTAATAGAAATCTTTAAAGTTTGAGATCGGTTTTCTTGGTTTATTGTTCAGGTTCAATTTGAACAGAATGGATCTAAAATTCAAGGCCTCCTTTAGTGGGAAGAAAATCGCCAAACCAGTCTTTTTCCTTACATTGCTGAATGTTTTAAAGATGTTGAAATAGATGATGGTAAATCATACCAAATGTATTGTGGGACCTTCTCTCCTAATTAAATTCATGATGTGGGGAGATTCCTTAAGGCTGTGGACTGTGCCATATTTGAACTTTGGAAGGATGGAAGCAGCAAAGTTATGTTGATGGAGCAAGATGCTGTCATGCTCTAAATCTCAGCAGAACCTCATTATTAGGTAGTGCTGTTGACACTGTGACACTTCTGGGAGGTCTGAAGGCTTCTGTGGCCACTAAGGCACAGAACTTTTCTCCTCCCAGTAACTTTGTTTCAAGCTTTTAAAGTCTGTTAGTGAGTGTCCTAGAAAAAAATATTAAGCTCCAGCGCTCCTGTGGGCGCACTGTGTGGTATCTTAGTGTTAATTGTGGTTGTTATTGTTCTGACTTTACTGAAACCCCTTAAGGGAGTACCAGTCTGTAAGAGACAAAAAGTTACTAAGTATCCTTTATTAATACTAAGCGTATGTTCTAATTCTCTCTGGTCCTGCCCATTCCCATCCAGCATTTTTCAGTTTTTACATCTCCGAAGGTTTATGTCAAGCCAGTGAAACCCATCTCTCCTTTTTAAACCCTTCTTTTACCACTGTGTTACACAGGTTATAAAGGATTCTCCCTCTCCCTGTTCAGTGGGGAGGGCAAGGGGGGCTGCTGAGAGTGCAGCTATGCAGAATTTCACCTTTCTGTGACTCTGAAACAGGTGTTTATTCCACTGGTTCTGACAGCACAGACTACTGTGCTTGCTGCTCACCTTACCTGTGGAGTCCCATCTAGCCGAAGGTCTTGTGTGTTCAAAGCTGCGACTTGGGCCTCTGCCATGTCAGAGCTGGCAGGCTCCGGCCGAACAGGCCGACCTCCCGCTGTTGATATGGGCTGAACAATGAAGTTTTGAAATGAAGTGGACCGAATCCTCAAGGAATGCAAGTATGGACCTTCCCTCCCTGCCCATGTCTGTCCACAAAGACCAGGCAAAAATTGGGCATGGCCTTTTCAGAGGAGGTGATCTAATTGTCCCATTATTCAGCAGAGTTGATTATAAATCTTCTATAAATGTTGTCTTGACTTCCAGAGGAAAGGAAGGCTTGAACTAATGTTTCAGATACTCTGGGGCTTACTTGCTTACTGCCTTGGATGCTGAACTCTGAAGCCTAAGAGCAGAATAAAGTATTTATTTTATTATTTTAATGCTGCTCCTGCTAGCAGAAATGATCAGCCGATGTTCTTACTCAGCAGTTCCAAGTTATGTCTCTTTGCTCCTGGAATCTCTTATCTCTGACTTGCCAGAAACATAGTTTCTCTTTGGTTTTCTACAAAGTTTTGTATAGTCTAATGAAAACATAGGAAACATACAAAATGCTTAATTTTGCCTTATATGAGATAGAGATGGACTATTTAAGGCTATTTAAGAGAAGCTTCTGAATAACTTGGAGAGCCACAGAAGCTTAAAGTTGTTGTAAAAATTAATGTCCAGTTTATTGTGATTACTGCTAACGTTCCTTTCAATTACCTGCAATTGGGTAGAATCTACTGTGAATCTTCACGTTTTTAGCAAAGTAGAACGTAAGTTTGAGGAATAGGTAGCAATACAGATGGACTAAACAATAGAAGACCTTTATGACCTGTTGAGGAAACACAGTTCCTTGAACTTTGTGTCTGGCACTAAAGTTGATTTCATTAACTGTTCTCACCACTGAACAGCAGCAGAACTAGGTTGAATTAAATTGAGAATGTACTTCTCTTGAACCCCTAGAGAGAATTTAATTAAAAATTGAAATTTGAAAATGATGGAAGACATGGGTCCAAAGACAAAGAGAACTAGAGGGACTTAAGCTAGTACGGAAGAAGGAAGGCATGACTTGGTACTACTTGTGATGTTCCTATTCTCATAAATTATGTGCTCCGGCACATAATGCTTGATGAAGCCAAAAACATTGCGGCTTCTGGTTCGCCTATGCTAAAAGAGTGAGCAAGCACTCACTGTTAGGTCTATGACTTTTCTTTCACAGCTATTAAAGAAGAGTGGGGAAGACTTGTTTTTTTTGTGGGCAGTTCTTTAAAAAGCTTGATTTTTTTGTTTAAGTTAAGCCTAACATGAGCAGTAAGAATTTCATAAGTCTGACCTACTCATATTGCTCCCTGTGTGCTAATATCACTTGCTGTTCCATCAAGATAGGTGTATTTATGCCTTGAAATATACAAAGAAGTCTTGAAAACATTGATCTTGAGAAACGAATGAAGGTGATTCAAAACCAAGCACACCTCCTGTGTTCTGCTGTTGTAGAATTTCTGTTCTTGATGGACTTTTCAGGCAATTTTGTTACTAATATGCTCTGTCAGTGAGGAAAGTGGAAAATGGGAGCAACATGTATTTCCAAGTCAATTTAACAGTTGATTTTTTTTTTTTTTTTTTTTTTTTTTGCCTCCCTTGCTTTAAATTAAACTTGAATGCTAAGCAGCATACCCTTCTGGTATTTGCAGCATACCCCTTCTGGTATTTACAGCATCTATGGCCTAATTCAAAAATAAAGGTGCAGAAAAGGAGAGATATTTCTATAATGTTTAGCAGAAGTGGTGGTGTTCACCTTTGAATTGCAGCTTCACTAGCACTGAGTAATCTGTGTCTAAATTAAATGCTGTATTCAGTAAAGCAGTGTTGTTTGCTTGGATTTGGATAATTGCAGAATGGAGAATGTATTCTCTTGTTCCTCTTGTAATCCAAAGGCCTGTATAAGTAAAGAGAATGATTTGCCAAAGGAGAAGGAGCGAATAAGGGGAAATTGTCTCCATTTCTGACCAAGACATTTATTACTCTGGTGTTGACAAGCTACAGTAAATTCAACTTACATACTGTGGCCAAAGTTTAGTGGTCTGTGAATTGAAAAAAGTGGATATAGGTCAAGTGTACTTTCTAAACATCTTTGAACACAAAGAGAGGAGGTAGAAAAGGACCTCACATGCAGGCATCCCAGGATCAGAGAGCAACATCATGGAGTACCCTGTTTTTCACAAGCACCTAGTATCCCCAGCTGAGGTTGAGCCTGGAAAATATAAGCACCTGCTAATAAGCACTTACAGTGCTCCCCTCTCCTGTCCGCTCCCCCCCATCTAATGAACCTGTAAACAAAGATGGTGAAAGGAAAATGGAAGTAAAGAGATGATACCTTCTTGCCCAAAGCCACGCAATAGGTCTGTGGCTAAGCAAAGAAGAAAATGCACGTCTCTTGTATTTCAGAATATTGCGTTTTCTATAGGACTGTGTTGCTTCTTAGCATCAAGCGTTCATGCTATCAGAATAAAGAACCAAAATGGATGAATGTTTTACTCGTCAAGACAAGATGACAAATGGGTGTTTCTAGGCTTCCTGTTTTAGCACGCAGTAAAATTTAAAAATGTTTTAACATTACTCACACTACGGCATGGACAAAAGGAGTGATGTGTGTTGCTCTTAACTTTGCTGTTAGCATGAAAGCTGAGAATTCTTGAGTTTTGGAGAAGTGAATGTATTTTACAATTAAAAAAAAAAAAAAAAGTACTAGAACCTGCCCTGGTTCTATGGAAAAACACTTCCTTTGTAGCACAACTGATGAAAGTCAAACTCACTTCTGAATGTTGAAAGGATAGAACTCAAAAAAGGAAATGTTAAATTTGTACAATAATTTAAGAGGTAGCAATAAAACTCTGAAGCTAGGATGATCGTAATATATTACATGAAAGGGGAGGTACCTTGCTATCTGAATTCTTTTACTTGCTTTCATTTCCAAGCTCCTTAGTTTATTCCATGCTAATGGTCCACAGAGGGGTGGAAAAAGCACCACCTAAAGAAAATGAAAAGGATGATAATGCTTTTGTGTTGGTTCTGTCCTTTCCTGTTTCTCTTCTCTCTGCGCATCCTTTTTCTCATGCTGTCAAGAAGAAAGCAGAAAATGTGCTGTATGATGTTTGGTTTTAGTTTTCTCCAAGGCAGTTTAATAGGATGAATTTTGTTTTCTTGCTTCAAAACTTGCCATGGGTAACCTCTTCAAACATAATCAGATGCTCTATTTTTTTCCTAGCTCCTGTTGTCACCTGAGATCAGCCAGTAGTGATTCACTGTCACAGATTTTCAGTAGTATTGCAAGTGGCAGTATCGTAACAGAATGTTGGTCCCTTTAAAATCACTCTTGATGGCTTACCAGGGTCTAACTCCAGCGAACTTCGTCAGCAGTCCTTTTGTGTTTTTCAGTTATGTGAGTCTTACAGCAAAATACATTTTTTTTAAGATGTAATGGCTAGGAAGCTTAGTAACTTACTCTTAAGTGTGTGATGGCTTAGTTCTTAATATAGTATGCATAAGGCTATATAATTAATGCTTTTTAAAATAAATAATAAGCCTTGCTTGTATTGTGAAATCTTTTATACAGCCAAGGCTTCAGGAACGCTTTAAGAAATGAAGTGCCTTACAAGCACACCAATGGTTTGGGTTTTTTAAGTTGTAAGTAGATTGCTAAATCTGAAACAAAATGCTTGTGTTCTATTATGTATCTTTAGTACAGCTATTCAGAGTTAAGAATCTTCTATTGCTGCATTTCAGTAAGGTTTGAAGCTATGAGATGATGGTTTTTATAATCTTTAATTAAATCCAAGGATAGTCTTCAAATGTATGGAGGGAGGGTTAGGCTTCCACCTCCCACGGCCAAGTCTGTGGGAGTTTGGTGCCCTTTGGGATCTCCCCTGCAGTGCTTTTGACATTTTGCTGTGACAATTCCATAGCAGCAGGTAGATGCAACTTACAAAAAAAAAAAAAAAAAAGTCTGAATTTGGAAGGATTGGTCTCTTTGTAGTCAAATGAGCGTTTAGGTTTTATCTGACTGAGATTAAAGACCAGAGCACCAGGTGCAAGATGTGTATAGGCTCTGCTGCTAACAAAAATGAGTGGAAACTCCCCTTAACTTCAATGGATATTGATCAGATCAGATAATTTATGAAGTGATCCTTGGTATTTAAAGTTCTAGAAGAAACCTTCAGCACTGTTAATGAAAAATCAGATATGTTTTTGTGCTGTATTTATTTACTGATAAGACAGTATGTCTTTGAAGTGTTTGTTCAGCATCTTGGTTTGGGGAAGGCTGGTAACTTGGCTTCTTGTGTTCTTAATATGGTACTCCTACACAGTTCCTGAAGACAGGGAGAGTCCAGTTGGTGAACTGGCTGTTGAATTTGGGTAAATTATTACAGACCACCTTGTAGCAGCTGATGTCAGCAACTGCTAAGTTTAATAGAAACATGCTTAAACAGGGAACAAATTAAACTGGCCTTTTCCTGGAGTTCTGTGGACTGTGGATATCAACTGGTCATTTTTTGTTTCCTTGGTGTTTTTTTTTAAAAGCACTTCAAAGATGCCACCTTCAGAAACATTTAGTGCAGGTCTAGCGTGCTATGCTCAAGTCAGGGCGTTGTACAACTCTGGGAGCAGCGTTAGGTTAATGTTGAAGAACTC
Source organism: Tauraco erythrolophus (assembly GCF_009769465.1). NCBI lineage: Eukaryota > Metazoa > Chordata > Aves > Musophagiformes > Musophagidae > Tauraco > Tauraco erythrolophus. Next base: position 63,162,707 of record NC_141468.1, on the reverse strand, counting down.
TGAAAACTCTGTACTTGAGTATCTTTTTCTAGGTACTTGTCTATGAAATTCCCATGGTAAGTACCTATACACTCGCATAGGTGGTCAAACGTGGGTTTTATACTACTACAGTGTCTCTAATACTCTGATGAAGATTTCTTATGTTGCTTGTGTGATAGTAAGAGGTGGACCTCGTTTCTTGTTTTCAGACTCTTACTGGATTAGTCTAGTCAGAGCTGTGGAAATGTAGTCAAGGTCTTGATTGTCTGGGTGGTGCTTTTGGGTGGGCTTCACCCTAGGACAAGCGTACTAGAAATCATATTGTGAGTTCCTACTGTCTGACTTTGTTTACAGATTGTCTTTTAACATTATTGAAGACTTGTGGTTTTTTTCTCCTTTGTTCTTCTGGAGTATCTGTTCTTGATTTGCTTTAGACTTAATCTTTTTTTTTTTTTTTTTGGCTTTGATTGTAAGTGATCACAGTATCAACATTTGCTTGGATGTCCCAAGTGGAACTTTTGTTTTGAACTTAGGGTCAGGGTGATGGGCTCCTGTGCTCCTTGTCTTTTTGTTGTAGTAGTGTTGAGAAGTGCAATTTCAGAGACCTTTCCCCAAGAACTATTTTTTACTTTACTAGTATTCCTATGCTTTTTAAATCACTTCCTTATTGACATATACTGCCTGAGACCATGGTAGGAATTTCAGGTCCTAAGTGGACTTCTGCACTAGGGCTATTCAACTCAGTTGCTATTGTGGCTGCTTTGGCAATTTATTCATGTCAATGGTCAAGGCACAAAGCTTTTGGGATGAGAAGGGGGAAGAAACTGTATCCTGTGAGGTACAATGCAGTTTGTATTCCCACTTATCTTGGAACTTCTCTGTAACTGTACTTCTGGATCTGATACCCATGAGTAGTAATGTTGTTCTGAGCTTAAGGCATAAAAACCCTATGGAGTCCTCCCCCATCCAAGCAACCTCTTCTGTCCTGTCTTTTCTCCCTTTTGATTCATCACCTGATTGTCCGTTTCTGTCTTATAAAAGCTAATTCTTCTGTAATTCAGATGTTACTGTTCTCATCTGCAGATCCTTGGAGTGTTGTATTTTCTCATGCTGCATTTATGATTGTTCACTCATGCAGTCACTTTGGTATAAAGTATCAGTGAGGTTTTTTGACTTTAAGAGCAATCTGTGTTGACAAAGCAGCAGTTTTGCTGGTTTGGTAAAACTGCTACAGCCGAAGTCTTCCAATAAAACTGCATTATGCTTCTATGTCAGAGGCAACGTTTCCACGAGTCTTACTTAAGATGGGAGAAGGCCGTAGATTAGGTTGAAGTGGCAACACGAATTACAGCTGTTACCAAACACAGAGTACTAATGCTTGTACATTGAGCAGCAGTTATTTTGGTTTGGTTTCTTTTCTCCCAGCCTCCTGACTGAAGTAAGTGCAGCTTATAATTTTGCAGGTACTGTAGGTGTGACTGTTCTGCTTTGACATATTTTTAAGACCTTTCACTTCTCTCTAGCTTTGTTACTCTGGCTACTCAGGTTTTTAGTTCTGATACTGAGAAAACTTGGTAACTGGCAATGGTGGATAGCATCTGCCATTTTGACCTAATGCTTTTGCTAAAGTTTATGTACTTGGATTGTATCCATGAGAACTGGTTTTGATGATCTTTGGAGGTCTTTTGCAATAGTTTGTATTTTGAAGAGCTAATACAGAATACCTAGTTTCTCAAGTCAGGTCAGCTTGAAACTCAAAAGTTATATGGAAGTTTAGCAGAAGTAGTTCCCTATTGCCACTGATGTTTTGATGCTAAAACTGTTCTTTTTTGTTTGTTTGTGTTTGCATAGAAACTGTGCGAGGGAATTCTAAACATCCTTGAAAAAGATACAGAAACTTCATGTCAAGTTGCCTGCCTGGAGGCCCTCCGGATTCTCTCCAGGGACAAGAAGGTTTTAGTGCCTGTAACTACGAAAAGGAACATGCAGATCCTTATGAGACTAGCAAAGCTGGACACTGGGGAAGATCCTTTGGAGAGAGTATCTGAATTTCCTGTTATAGTAGAAGCTTTAAAATGCCTCTGTAACGTGATTTTTAATAGTGCTGTTGCACAGAAGCTCAGTTTGGAACTGAATCTTGCGGCTATGCTCTGCAATCTTCTGGAAAAATGCAAGGACCAACAGTTTGTTGATGACATTAAATGCTTTGATTTGCGTCTCCTCTTCCTCTTGTCACTTCTGCACACAGATATTAGATCACAGTTGCGTCAGGAACTACAAGGGGTGCAAGTTTTGACTCAGGCTTTGGAAAGTTCCCTGAATGTGAGATGGACAGAAGAGTATAAAGCAGCGGAAGATCATGACAGGCCTCCTTTATCTTTGCAAGAGACAGATTGTGCTGTTGAGGCACTAAAGGCTCTTTTTAATGTAACACTTGACAGCTGGAATGTCCACAGCAAGGTAAGGTTTAGCTGAAGTGGTTTTTACATTGGTGGTGTTTAGCCTGCAAGATCCTGAACTAGCAGGTAGATACATAAGAGGCAGTTGTCCAAGCCCCAGAGCAGCAATTTTAACACTTAATTTTTGCTACTGTAGTTTTGATGGAATATGATTGTGTTTTTCAAAATAGCGGTTACGGTAGTCTTGAAATTTTGCATCATAATTTCTCTATGTGCAAAATCAGTCTGAGAAAACTTGTCTGTCTGAATTCTGCTTATGTCATGTATTGATGATCTTGGGCTTTCAAGAGGTGTTGAGTCTTTAATGCTTATTGCTTTGAATACCAAAATAACTTTTTTGTTCTAGTTACTACTTTGGCAAAAAAAATCTAATCAATACATTTACTGTGTAATGGAAGAGTAGCGTGGATTACATAATGCAGGTTAGAACTGTATGTTTTCAAATAAAAAATGCTGAGACAGCCATTTGATAAGAGTCTGAGATTTCTGAAAGGAAATAAATGCTGTTCACTGATAATTAGCTGACTTTTAATATAAGTGTATCAGCTACATCTCTGGAGATTGTGGAGTGTGGCAGTAGGGTAATAATTAGAGCTGAGAAGTCTTCCTAGTTTTCTTCTGTTTTTCTGGGCATGATGATAAGCACATCAACTGTAATTTTTAACAAATAACTCTGAAGAAAGAGTGCTACTGTTCTTAATATCTGTCTCTGCCATCCTCCCAGCGCCAAGTTTTGGACTTAAACGTGATCTTTTAAGATGAGATCAAGTAGAAGAACCAAACGTATTTCATAAATCAAGACAAGATTTATCTTGTTTTTGTTATTACAACATCAGATCTAATTTTTTTTTAGACAAATATGCTGTCTATGTGTTGAATCCCTAAATTTATAAACAGAAATGAAAAGGATAACTTTTTTGTTGAATAACCTAAATCTGTGCTACAGTAATAGAATTAAATAGGGAATCATTCTTTTTAGTCTGCATCATATTGTCTCTAAAACAGTGTTGTCACTGGGCAGTGTAAATATGCAGTGTATAAAGCTTAAGTAGAAGTTTACAGTAGTTAAAATTGACAAATAATTGTTCTCTTTAGTACATTGGACTAAACAGTAAATATGATTTTAATCATAACATTAAGGAATGTAAAACTTGAGGAAAAGTATGAAGCTTATTCTTTGCATTAATATCTCAAGGATACTCCAAATAAGAAATCTTGAACTTTAAGATTGAGTGGGGGAGAAAAAAATCGGAAAAGTTAATACGTCAAATTTCAAGGAAATACGAAGAAAGTGAAGGGTTTTCCTCTTGTTTCTATCCCTGACTTAGACCTTTATTAAAAATACCTTTAACTTTCTCAGAGAAAGTTCTTTTAATAGACAAATGATTGTTATGGAGATAGGAACTTAAGTGGCAAAACTTGACCCAAGTTAAGCATATAACACAGCTGTATGAATGTTTGCTATTTCAGAGTTTGACAACTATCATCTTTGTGATTAAGTACTGTGTGGAGGATATCACGTCAAGTGATATCTTCTCTGGAGAAGCTAGCTCTTTAAATCTGAATCTTGAAGTTGGTATACTCTTACAAAATACTGGCAATCTTGAGAAATTAAAAGCCCAGTTGACCGCAGAAAGGCAAGAGGGAGGTGCCACACAGTTGTGGTGTTACCTGATGAGGTTTTGTTTAGCTGCTGTGTGTGGAATGAGGGAAGTTTTGTCCCACAGAACTTTTCCTCCCAAAGTGCCCAGTCACGCAGCTGTCAGGAGAACTCCCTTCAGATCAGAGGAAATTCTGGCATTAGTACATTTTATTTTATTTTATTTTATATTTTTAATTTGGATGAGAGTTTAAGACTTTCTGGAGTGGGAGAAGCTTGTTTTGTGTTTTGAGATAAAGCTTATATAATAACTCTTTACTAGAAGTTCCTAAAAGCAAGCAACCCTTAAATTAGAGCTCTTTAGTACTTGTAAACTGTTAGCCAGATGTGTTAGGTAGCATTCTGCTTAGCAAGTGTCCCTGTGGAAATATTAATGATCTGTAAGAAGAGTAAACAGCATGTTAATTACACTGGCTGAAGATACAGGATTTGAAGAGATTACAAACACTAGACAGGATGGAAAATAGAAGGAGACCAGAGAGGTTAGACGTGTGGGTAGAAAACTAAATGAGATCTGTCCTAAGCAGTAGAGAACCGTTTGAAACACCAATATTTAATGACTGGAGATGGTTTAAAAGTAGCAAAGCCAGACAAGAGCCGCAGGTGGTACAGTTGGCAGATTTGGATGCTGATGTTACAAAAGATGCATTGGGGCGCTTTGTGCTAGGTCAAACACACCAGAACATATGATGGATGCCAAGAAAAGCTAATGAAAAAAGGACCAGGACAATGATACACACAGTTAAATGATTGCAGTTACTTGTGTACTTTTGTGTGGCTGCCGTCTGGTGGGAGATTGGAAGGGGAATTGCTTAGAGAGAGCAAAAGTAGGGCAAATAAGGTTTCTGCTAGTAGAGAGGTTGTTAAGGAAATGGAGAAAAAGTATGAAGGGAAAAGAAGTAAGTCAAGTAGAGAAAGAAACAGATTGGGTGGGGGAATGAAACTGTTGTCAGCCAAAGGTCTAAATGAGGAGAAAGCAAATTAAATTAAGAACGTACAAAATCTAAATGGATGAAGAGGTGGCCGGATGTAAATATAGGAAGATGATAGTGGTATATTAGGAACAGAGGCACGGAATTGATCGAATGCCTGTAACAGAGTTTTCTGGTAGTAAAGGCTCATTTAGCTGGAAAAAAGTCCCCAGTGACTCTTACAAGGTCTAGTTAAAAGACCAGCATGTGACAGTTATGTTGCATTAAGCATTCAGTGAACTCTAAGGTACAGTCCTTTTATTGACAGGGATGGATGTTACGATCTAATAGGTATTTTCCATCTTTAATTTTTATTATTCTAGTGACCTGAAACTCCCACTTGCAATCTTCAAAATGAAAATATATCTTCATAATTTGTATTTATATAGAATGAATCTCATCAATTTCGTTACATGGCTGCCATCCTTCGACACTGCTTATTAACCACGGGCCCTACTGAAGACAAAACTGAAGAGTTGCACAGGTTGGTAGAATTGCAGAACCAATCTATTTTAAAAGGTTATTTATTTAAAAAAAAATAGAAAAAGAATTACTTTGCCCGAAATCTAAAGTGGAAATCTGAGAAACAATGAAAACTATTAATTCTGAGTAAAATATTATTAATCTCTTTGATGGAAGCTGTTTCCCTGAGATATTGTTTAAGCATGTCCACTATTCCAGAGAAAAAGTGGCTGGCAAGGTTGCTATTTTTGATCAATAATATTGAAGCTGACCTTTTTGAAATCTTATGTGTGTGTGTAACTGAGGATGAAAATACATACAGAAGTTCTAGGGGTAGTGCAAATTGAAGTTGGAATGAAACTTCTGTTATTTTGCAGAGAAGCTGATGGAAAAGCTACATTTTCAGATTTTTGTATGTAACTCGTTAATTCTGATGGATTGAGATGGAAGTAACAAGTTGATATTTTATCTCCAATAGTTCTAGACTGCTTTATTAAAAGTACAAATATCAGTTCCCTGGTCTTGCAGTTTTAGGTGGATTGGGTTTTTTTTCCTCAGTCCTGCACTGAACTGTTCCCTATGTATTTGCAGCCAATAATTCAATCAAAACTCAGAATATTTTTAGTGAGGTGGTGGTTCTCTGTTCAGTGTTACTGTTTTTTTCCATGACACCCTTATTTCTATCGAAGTAGGTCAGCTGTTCACAGGGCTGGACATTACATTAGCTTCAAACACTCTTGGCAATGAAAGTTGATATTGCCATTTTCTTCTTCAGAGATGTCTGTATATCTAAGTGTAGGATCTTTCGAAGATCATCTTCTGAAGCAGCGATCTCCAAGAAGGAAGGATATAGCTTTTCACACCTAGCAGTCTTGAAAGTGTTAAATGAACTTGATTGAAATCTTGGAAAGCTCTTGGAGATCAGCAGTGTTAGTAGGTGAACACTAAAATTCTACATCAGAGCCCTTCTCAGTTGATGCAGACTAGTTTGGAATAATTTAGGATACCGCTGCAGTAGTTGCCATGACTGAAGTTAGTGCTGAGTGTGTCCTGAAAGGCAGTCGGTGCTTTCTCTTTGCTGCTGCTTGTGGCGAGTGTTTTGCACACTCATCCTCTTTTAAGGGAGAGACTAGTGGGAATAAGTTCCCCACTGCTGGGAAAATAACAGATTTGGATAAGTTCAACAACTAGAAGAAGACAGAGATGGTCTTTTAGCATTTAAACTTGTATGCAGTCAGTCAGACTGCCTGGTATTCTGGTGCATTACTATACAGCTGGTGCTCTTCCCGTGAAAACATGTTCTGTTTCCTTGTCCAGGAATCTGACTAGTCTCATCACCGTGTAACATATATCACCTTGAAAAATTTAATTGTCGTGTGCTGTTGCCAAAGGATGCATGTTATGCAGGTCCTTTTGCTTTTAGCTTTTGCAAACACTTGCAGATGACATCCAAAAAGGGCTTTCCATATAGAAGTAGGCAGCTGTGGAGAATACGTAGTATTGGTGTGATTTCTGTCCCTGCTGTTTTCAGTCAGGAGAAGTATTTTGTGTAGAGATGCTGCCCATGCGGACCTTGTGGAGACACCAAGTCAAGGCAAGGATTCCCCGTACTTCTGAAAAGGGGAAGCAGAAAAGAAATGAGGATGGTTATCACTGGCTTGTGTCACTTCCCCTTCTCCATCAGACTCAGTGTAACACTGTTTCAGTCTTTCTGTTATGCTGGGAAACAACTTTCTCCCTCTGGTAGCTAACTGTAGCTAGTTTGTTTAGCTCGAGGTGACAGGAGAAAGACTGCAAGTGTGGTATTGTTCTGTGTCGCATTCGATTTTGATTCATGTCATGCTCAGGCTCTTTTTTCTTAACATGCTAGAAGAGCACTGCACAGTTTTGACTTCTGCAATTCACATATTTCAGCCCGTTTGCAAAACCTGAGTTTTGTCTTTGAATGCTACAGAATGCAGTAAAAGCTGAGTAATTTAATATGCTTTTCCACCAAGATTATTCATCATGAGGCAGCTTTGGAATGGAAAAGGTATAGTCAGAACTAATGCTTCTGCAAATCATCAGAAGGATCAGGGGCCTGGATCAGAGGGTCCCACTTAGTCCCCTGATGTATTTGGTCAAGTGAAACTTTCGTTCCTGGTAGGAGCTTCAATAATGAATGAGTAAACCTGTGTTAGTGGTCTATAGCTAACATAGCATTGCTAAAAACTCTGGGGCTGTGTCATCATTTGGGCTGTTCAGTATGCTGGACTCTGATGGTGCAATCTATATTGCCAGAGATGAGGTGTGAGACAGAGAGCAGAGTGCAACTTCTCGCTCTGTGTTCCACCTGGAGCCTATCAGTAAGGCAATTATAGTCTTGGATGCAGAATAAACTTTACGAAGCATCAGGGAAGCATAAGTATTATTTCTTAAAGTTGCTCATCACTTGCACTTCTCTAAGTTTGTATATCTGCAGAATGTAAGATGCTTAAGTGAAGGGTTCAGGCAGCCTGTTAAAGTGTGTTGTATAAACACTTGTGCTCTAAATGTGTTGAGAGTTTGTTTTATGCAAGCATCAGGTGTTGGGTACATGCCCTGAGCTGTGACGTACTGATTGTCAGGGTGACTCTATTTCTAATAAATAAGTAGAAGTTACCTCAAAAAAAAAAAAATCTTAAATAATTTAGCACCTGGTATTGATGTCATTATTGTGGTTCTGTCATGTCATTACTTAACATTTGAATATGAACAGCTTAAAGCACCACATATTAGAGTGAGTGCCATTTTTGCCCACTAACAAGGTTTTAATCAAGGCATTCAGCAGCTCTAAATAGGTCTTTGCTTCTGAATTTGCATATCAGGAGGGGGCTGGGAGCATGAGTGGGTGGATGTCATGTCCTAGTGATTAATGATCTCTAGGCAGCCGAAAAGGGGAGAGTAATATACGCAGTATTTCTACCCCCTGGAGTAGGAATGCAAACACTATTGTGCAGATCTGTGCATAGTCACTGACTTCCTGGTAGCTGGAGAATTTCATACACTCCTCTTCCACAAATAAAACTGTCAGTGGAGTGACAAAGATCAGAAAGCCGAGCTTCATTTATTGAAAAGAATAGCTCAGACACAGTGATCCAGAAAATTAATTTTGTAGGTGTTTGGGAACTTGGTTGTTTAATAAGAAACTGGTAAAAAGAGAACTTTTGATGAAAGGCCTGAAGCCACCAAATATTTGTTGAATTTCAGTCTGTTTTGTTTCTGGCTATTCCTGAATTATTGGAGAGGAATAACTTCCATGGTATAAAAGACATATCTTAAACAAATTAGAAAGAAAACAAAGCAAACAAGCTTTCCAAAAAGTAGTAGGTGTCTGAATTTCAGTTGCAAAAAGACCAAAAGTGAGATGGCACAATGTGGAACAGCCACCCAGTCTGATCAGACCAAAACTAGCACATTTGTTAGAAATCCTGTTACGTTTGATTGCTGTGATTTACTTTCTCTTATTCTAATTCTTTGTTAGAATTGTATTAATAACATAAAAACTGAGGGAAGCTTTAAAAGCATTAAATGAAGTTGTTTGAAAAGTTTTCTCTATTCTTGAAACACTTCACCAGTCCTTGAAACATCGGTCCTAATAGTTCGTTGATAGCTTTGAGGTCTGCATGCAAACCTAGATAGTCCTGTAGTATTTCTGAATATATCCATTTGTAAGTTTAGTTGGGCATCAGCAAGTAAATAATGACAGAATTCTAATTTTTGCAGCATCTGTGTAATTTAGCCCTATATTCAGGAAGAATTCAAACGCAAGTCTGTATAATGAGAACAGGTAGATAGCAAACTCAGGGGATGTGTACCATACCAGAGACCCCTGCAAAGTAAGTTCCATCTTACTCCTTTAAAGAGGAGGGAGGGAGGGACTAATTTAAATCACTTAATGGATATTTGGGAAGCGCTTCTCTTTGTCCTTTGTAGAATGCAGTCTGCTAGTTACTGAAAGGTAGTGCTTAGTAAATAAACCTGCATCTTTTTTTTTTTTTTAATATGTTAAAAGCCGCCTGTATTTCCTATGCACTACAAGCTAGGAAGAAGTGGAAGTGTTTCAGGGGACCTGAGAAATTGCCACTGCACCTCGCTGTGATAGGAGGAGGGAATGTTTTCTGTGGTGTACTTTGTCACATTAATGCTGGTAATACGAATGCACTGTAAAATGTTTTGAGTTTCAAGGAGGAAAAAAACTCTGACTGCTGCAAATCGATGTGAGAGTTCCCCCTGCTGTCCTGCAAGATCAGCTGCTGTAACACACTGCTGGAAGCTGTGCCTTATCTATGGGAGAGGGTACTGGGGAGGTTGGAAGTAATGATGCACTGCTGCAGTACAGCTTTTGGAGCTTTTTGTCTTTCTTCTTCCTTGTTTGTTCCAAGAGCCAGCACTTGGGCGATAAAGCATACCACCTTCTTTAAAACCCAGAGAGTGGCAAATAAAGCATTGTTTTGAGTTGCAGGGCCTCTTTTTGGTTGCAGTTGTATAAACAGTTTATGGGGAGTTGTACTCTGTTTTTAATTCTTTCTTCCAAATGAATAATGAATTTTTAAAATCTGTTTCAGCAATGCAATCAACCTCTTAAGCAATGTTCCCGTTTCTTGCTTGGATGTTCTTATTAGTCCATCATCCCAAGAGGAAACAGATATAAAATACAATGGTATGAATATGAGAGCAATTCAAATTTTACTGGATTTCATGGAGAAGAGAATAGACAAGGTATGAGCTGCAAAGATTTTTTCACAAAAGGGGCCTCTCTCATTAAAGCAAAATTGCACACATGTAAAGCTTCTTACAGACCTTTCAGACAGTATTTAGCACAAATACGGATGTCCTTGCTTCTAGACTGTGAAAAACCTCAAAATTGAGAACAAATTCCTGTGAATATCTGAAGCATATTTGCTTGTGTGTGAGGATGAACGTTTAGATCTTTGTTTATGTCTGTATGAAGTTCATGTTTTGACTGTCATATAGGACTTCATTGAAGGGTTTATAGTATTTAAAAAATGAAAATTTGCTCTTAAAAGTGTTTTATTTTTATTTGGTTTTATTTTAGGGAAGCAGCTATAGAGAAGGTCTGACTCCAGTTCTCAGTTTATTAACTGAATGCTGCCGAACTCATAGGAATATCAGGAAGTTTATCAAAGCTCAGGTAAGTAAATATTCATCAAAATTTGAATATGAAGCTAATGATAAACTTTTTGAGTTTATCAGTGTAAGACACTGATACTTTAAAAGTATGGATAGTTTCATATTAAATTACCCACAGAGTTCTCTGCAGTATTTTTTTTCTGTTAGGTCTCTGACAACTGTCAGCTATAGAAATAATTTTTCAGTTATGTAAATCAATATATATTATGGCCTAAGTTCCACAATATATTTTGTAGAGCTGTTAAATAATAACGTTAGGAGTATTGCAAAGCTGTGTTAATGTGGGTCACCATGGATCGTGTGACACAGGGGCAGAGAACTCAGTGAGGTCTGTCCTCTTACATCCAGCATATCAAAAAAATTTTCAGTGCAGTTAATAAAACTTTGCAAAGCTGTGAGGCAGCCAGTGAGGCTACAGGTGTTTCAATGGGTTCTGCTTGAGCTTTAGTTTGACCTCAGCAGGAAGGAGTCACTGGAATTGAAACTTGTGTACCAGTGCACATCAGCTGTTCTGTCAGAGTAAAACTCTGTCCCTGAACAGAGGCACACTTCATCGCTTGGTCTCTTAGAAGAGCTGTTGAATACAGTACAGACTGGGGGTAGGCTTTTTGCAGGAAAAAAGATTTCCATGCCATGGTTGAACATCTAAAGGATCACTGTGGCATGGCTTGGTGGTTGGGTGTCGTGTTTTCTGTTTGTGTTGCTGCTTTTCCTGAAGTCAAGTGGAGAGAAGTTGAAAGATGAGCAAGGGAGAGACAGCTGAAACCAGCTAAGAAATGTTCTTTTTCCTAAGACGCAGTGATTTTCGGGTTGCATCTTAGATGCCACTCCCAGATTAAGGCTGCACCAGAATTCATAAACAGTTTATAATGGAAAAGAGCATTGTTCTGCATATGTTTTTTGCCTCTTCCATCTATACCAGAAAAGTGTTCTTGAGGAATTTAAGAAACTCGTTCTTAGTGTTTATTGTTTTAGTTCACAGCAGTTCTTTTCTAGGATACTCTTCTGATCTGTTAAGTAAAAAAAAAAAAAAATCTCAGAGCCAAATGATCAGAAGTTAGAAAATGAAGTTGTCTGCATGTTTTTACAACATCTCAGTGTCTAGATGTCAGGATATAATTGCATGCTGTCTCTTACCACAGGACCACTGCCTCACATAGTGCACAGAATGGATGGATGCTGCTAACTGCATGACCGGATGTTTGACATTTTGAATTACCCTTATTGTTAAGTGTTGGCCTTAGGCTTTATTTATTGTGCACTATTCAAATTCTGATCTGAAGACAGAATGATTAATTTCCTCATGGACTGTCCTATGACACTCATCGCTGTATTATTATTGGAGTATTCTAAAAACATTAATTCATTCTTACAACACTCTGTGAAATGGCAGTCATAGTACTATCCCCACTGGGGAAAGTAAGCAGGGACAAAGTGAAATGTTTTTCCTAATTGTTTGAAAAAAAACAGACTCCATCTTTTTCAAACTAAGTATTCAAAGTAGGCAATGCTATAGCATTCATTTATTTAAGTATTGCTTCTCAGGGAGTCTGATTTCAGTAGTAATTGTGCAGTAATTTTGCACAGAACATGACATTTTTACATTAGACACCTAGAATACAAAGGACCTGCAGTTTCTCATGACAGTTAGTGACATCTTTGGTTTCTTTCCTAATAAACCATTGAAGATTTATAATTCTTACAAGAGTCTTCAGACCATTAAATATTCCATGTTACAGCCCAGATTCGTTTGCAGATCATATAATATCCTGTAAGTGTGAAAAAATTAATGTAGGTTTTGAGTCCGAAAGCATATATGCACAAGGAGGCAGAAGTTAGGTTGCAAACCAGCCATATTTCAGGCACCTCTTGAAGGGTGAAGTTAACAATATTAATGACATTTAATGAGAAAATAGTGTGTTTGAGGGAATGTTAAATAGTATTTTTCTCCAAAATGTTATTGAAACTTAGCTTCAGCTTTTAAAAGAATGTTTTCTGGGCAAAGTACGCATTTCCTCTATACAGTGGAGCAAACTTTTGAAATTCATGGTACTAGAACTTGCAATGTGACTTATTTTCCTGCTTTTTCACTGGAGGTGTATTCATTGTTCTGTATAAATTACACATCATGTCTAATTATTGTAATTCATTGTAAGTTTCCTTAAGCTGGTATTTTTAGTGCTTTCGCCAGATATTTGAGCAAAACAGAAGAAACAAAGAACACGAGGTTACTGCTGCCTGTTGGCCAACTATTTTAGGAGACCCATTTGTGCTCTTAAACTCCTAGTAGTTGTCGTCTTTTTTGCAAGTCTATGTTTGGGACTGAGTACTCTTCTGCCAAGGATGGCAGACCAGAAGGCCTGAATATGTTAAGAAGCAAGAGTCATTACTAGTGCATGTAAGCATAATTGGGTTGATTTTATTCTTCTTTTTGAAGGAGCAAGGCTTACAGTATTTTTATTTTCGATTGACTGTGTTTGTTTCTGCAAGGACTGGGTAGATATTGCCATGCATTCTATGCTGTTTTTTCCTTTTTTTGTGCTGCTAGGTACTGCCTCCATTAAGAGATGTATCAAATCGTCCAGAAGTCGGCACAACAGTGAGAAACAAGCTTGTGCGCCTCATGACACATGTTGACCTGGGAGTAAAGCAAATTGCAGCAGAATTTCTTTTTGTTCTTTGTAAAGAGAGAGGTAAAAATTACTTTTTCTTATTGCTTTTATATAAGGTCTTGCTGTAATTAGTGTATTTGCCTCTTGCTGTAACTTTTGATTCTTTTAACATTATACTGTTTTTTGTTTAGTGGTTGAATATAGCTGAATGATTTTCCTGTATCACTCTTTGCAGTTGACAGCTTGTTAAAATATACGGGCTATGGTAATGCAGCAGGATTGCTGGCAGCAAGGGGCCTGTTAGCAGGAGGAAGAGGAGATCATTGGTACTCAGATGATGAAGATACGGATACAGAAGAATACAAATCTGCAAAGCCAAAGTATAGTATTGTTTTCAGTTCTGCATATCCTGTTGCAATTTAGATGTTTTGACATAATTTATTTGTTTCACCTACTCCAGAGAGGCCAGTTTTGGACTGACATGCTTATATTAACTACTGTTTCCTGTTGACTTCATGGTCTAATTATTGAGGAAACAACCTCAAATAGTGACTATCATATAGTCAAATGTCTCAAAAAAAAAAAAAAAAATCACTGTGAGAATGATCTAACTTCAGTAGGGGGAACTTTGTAAAAATGGAAACTTGTCAAAAAGAAATAAGGAACAAAAATGGGAAATGTTTGTGGATGGCCTAGGAGCAGTTTCAAGATGTGTATTAGAGGCTCAGAGTACATGTGTGTTGTGCATTTCAGTGGATACTTAAAAAGATGGAATTGTTAAAGGAGAGTAGAGGAGGCTATCGGAGATGATACTGTAAAAGAGCATCAAAGCAGGCCAAAAAGGTTTTGAAGAGCGGTTTAATGGAAGCATTAAAAATAAAGAGAACCTTCTTCACAGGTTGATCAAAAGCTGGAAGCCTGCTGTATGTATATGATCATCAGATGGCTGAGAGATAAGTAGGCAGAGAAAGGGGCAAGTCCACAGTAAAAAAGCTAAAGGAATGCTTTGCATCATTGTAACTATGAGGAAGTTTGAGGGAGTTGGCAGGTGGTACCCTTTCTTTACAGGCTATGAATCTGAATAACTATTTAAAATTTAAGTTGAAAAAAGATTTTTGAACAAATTGAGAAAATTTTAGAAAAAAATTATAGTAGCAAACTTAGCAAGGATGGCTTTTGCCCCAGATTTTCCAGGAACTCACACGTAGTTGCCAAACTGCTAACTATTGTTTGTGGGGTATATCTCTGTAACAGAGAAAATAAAGGTTTCAAAACATGCCTTAAGGTTTTAAGCAGGACTTTGTGAAAAAGGAACAAACCAGTAGATCTAGTTGCAGTCAGTCACATTGCCTGGTACTAAAATTTCCCTAAAGAATCAAGTAGGTCACAGAGGTAAATATAGAAAGAGCGAAATAACTTCTATGAAGTTATGCATTGGGAATCCAATATGTTTGTTTGAAAGATTCAGCAATCATACAGAAGGTCTGTCTGTTGATTTTTATTAATCATAATTGATTTGATGATAGCGGTTTCCGTTTGTCATGTTACATGTATGACTTGATGCCATTTTAAGTAGTTCTGAAATTGTTGATAGTGGGCATCTGAAGTGTGTTATTTTTCCACTTTACTATGTTTTCCTTGAATTGCCCAGACATGATTAGGTATATGATGGGGGGAGTTGCAGCTTATTGAAAGATTCTTATTAAGGAACATGAATGAAAGACAGGTTTAAATGTATGAGAAGTTACAGCAATTATATTGCTTCTATGCTAAGAAACGAACTCTAAAACAGGAGGTTTCTTTTTATTTCTGCACTTCAGGATTTTTTTTTCTTGCTCTTTTGTCTCTGCTCTTCTTTCAAAAGCCTAACATCCAGTTATATGCCTACAACTATAACATCTATTTAATTAAAAGCTGACGCTTAAATGAAACATTCAAGACAACTGTCAGTTGATTTATGCATCTGATTTTCTGTATTGTTTTTAAATGTTTGTGATTAAACTGCTTGAAAAGATAATTTGCCCTGGAAGTGTTCTTTAAAACTACTTCTCTGTTTTTGTTACCATTTATGTATCGCCGTTCACTTGTTTTAACAGTGAAAATAAAACTAGCATTGTAAATTCTCAAAGTAACCTTAATTTGGTTTGAACAAAAATCATCATGGGAGGGGAATAGTAAACTAATTCAACAGTGCTTCATGAGTAAGAAACTGTAACTGGAACCTGTCTATAGTTTCAAAATTAAGCCTCTACAGAATTAGTTTCAAACATGTATCTGTTGTTCTGTTCCGCATCTATGTCATTATTTCTAATTACATTGCCATTATTGCCATCATTATTCCCCTGGTTTCAAACTGCTTGTATATGAGTTACAACATAACAAGTATTAGTGCACTGTGTGTTTCTGAGTAGCTAACAAGAAATTAATACCGTGAATCAAGAAGATAGTATGACGATTCACAGGAAAAAGGCTACAGAAAAGGTATGAATATGATGGTTAGCTATTTATAGTAAAAACTTTCATGTGCAGTTCAGACAGTTTCAGTCTTGTTGATTTCTGTTAGTGTGTTCCTCTTTCCTCCTATCAAGAAGATAGACAATGTACATACATATTTCTATAGAAATGTAAACTGTATTGTTTTTCCACCTCCAGCATTAACCTTATCACTGGTCACTTAGAAGAACCAATGCCCAATCCAATGGATGAAATGACAGAAGAACAAAAAGAATATGAAGCTATGAAGCTTGTCAACATGTTTGATAAACTTTCCAGGTATTGTATTACAGCTGCATTTGAGGGAGGCAGCTCATACCCTGACTCTTTACTAAGGTCTAGTGCTTCAAAATAGAGCTATAATCAACTTCTTGGAGGATTAGGATCACTTTAACTGCGGAGAAAGATGTTTAGCACTTCAAAGAAGAGAGCGATATGTAACAGGACTTCCGAGGAAACCTCTTTTGGAGAGGACTGGACTGGAGAATCAGGAAGATCTGGTGGTGGGGGGACCTGCCTCCTAAATGGATAGGCTGATAATAATGAAAATAATTTCTCCTTTTAAAGTGTGGGACGCAATCCAAGCCCAAGGCTAGTGTACTCATTTTCCCCAAGTCAATGAGCAGCCTCTCATGGTAACTACTTATGTCTGCTGCTTAAATGAAGAACAAATACAGTATGAAAACGGTTGTCACCAGAAACAATAAATTCTATAATGGAACAAATAAAAGGGAATTTACAATGAAGAATTATTGTGGATTTATTAGAATAAGTGTGGACTGGATTACAAATGAGCCTTTATAATTTGTTTTAAATGACTGAGGTAATGCCATAAAAGAAAATGGTACTTAATGTGACATGAACGTGTATGTTATTAATACAGAAAGTTTATTTTTATTTTTATATATAACTTTCTATGTACAAAAAGGGAACAGACCCATGTTGTTAGCTGTGGCTTTTTTTCTCTTTGACTCAGTATGCCTAGAATTTGCTAGTTTTTCTTCCCTCGTACTTGTAGCCATGTTGGAGTGATTGCTCGTAGTTCGTTTTCTGCGTAAGCTAAAGTTTTACATTCTTGAGGAACACTTGATGTAATACTAATTTACCATTAACTGAGCTGTAGGAATGTAGGCAAATATGTAAGTGGATCATTCTTCAAACATGGGAAAACTCAGCAGCTAGAAACATGTTTGTGTTTTCTGAGAGTCTGTAGATACTCAAATAACAAGATCTATTCAGGGAAATTCAGCAAACCAAGTATTTTTACGTCTTTATTGAAGATTAGAAATACAGCAAAAGATATGGGAGAATCTGTATTTTTTAATTAGCTGACAAAGACTGAATTATAAGCAGGAGTGAAAGCAGGGGAGGATCTCGGGACAACTAATCTGAGACTGTCAGTGAAGTAACTGGATTTTATTTCACATGATTTGCATCGAAAGCAAGTGCAGTATGTTTCAGTCTTTTTAATAGAAGAAAATGCAAGGCACGTGTAATCTTAATAACTACTATGTGAAATGGAACGATTGCTATATAAGCTGGAGAATTGAGATGCTGAGTGTTAGAAGTACCACAATAAAATGACTAAATCTCTAGATTGAGACCGGAGACACACTGAGACTGAAGACAAGTCGGTTGCTATCACTATAGCAGTTACACAAAAAGTCCGAATGGCGTTGCTGTCGCCTAAGAGCCTTTTCAGCGCAGAGGACTGGAGGCACCTGCTGGGTTGCCTGCTACAAACTGACAATAACTAAGCAGCTGGTGCCCTGTGTCACTGCTTATCCTCTTGGCCAGTAGCATTGCTTTCACCTTGGGCTTTCTGTGTCAGTTACATCCACCTGCAGCTTCTTCTATAGTACTTCAACTGCAAACACTTCAGGACTGGGACTCTCTTTGTCCTAAGGTTTTTGTTTGTTTGTTTTTAGTATAGTGATTACTGTGGGACAGTGTTGTTGATGTGACCCCTTTAGGTGCTGTGATAACATGAATAAAATCACTTGACTGTTCTTCCCACCCTTTTTGTTTTACTGAAAATTGGGGGTGGGGGGGAATGCTGGCAGGAAGTAAAAAGAAAGTAAGCCTTGGTTTTGGGAGGCTGTGAAATGTTTTTAATGAATGTAATTGAGTGCAATTGTGGGTTTTGCAGATGTTGAATAAAATAGGAAGCAGCCAGTATTGTATACAAGAAGAAAGAGTTAGTAACATGCTGATAGTAGTGGGAGTCCCTCCATGTTTTTGGAATTGAACACTTATGCCTCCAGCTTGAGTCTCTCAGTGCTGGGAGTTTTCAGAGACTTAAATCTACTGTGGAATGCACTTTTTTCCCTTGGTTTGCAACCTACAAATTTAAACTGGAGGTTGCTTTGATAGGAGTCTGCAGTTGATTCTGGGTTTTGAATCTTTGCTTTGAGGCAGACTGCTGGTGGCAGGTTTCCTACTTCTGCTGGTCTTTGTTGTTGTCACTGTAGGAGGGGACACGAACTGAGCAGTTTCAGTTTGGTGCAGTGCTTTCCTTAGGGGAGGAAGTTGGACAGGGAACCAACAGCTCCTACTTCTGATCTTGAACAAGTTTATGTAACTGTATCTGTGAAGCTTCAACAAGATCTGTTTGCCCAGAGAAGTTGTGGATGCCCCATCCCTGGAAGTGTTCAAGGCCAGGTTAGATGAGGCTTTGGGCACCCTGGTGTAGTGGAGGATTTCTCTGCCCATGGCAGAGGGGTTGGAACTAGATGATCTTTAAGGTCCCTTCCAACCCTAACCATTCTATGATTCTATCTTAGAGTGAACTTGTATGATGTACAGCAAAACTGGTTTGCTTAGTACACTTGTATTGCCCCAGTAATAGAAGCTGAGCTTTGAAGAGGTGGCATGCTTCTACTGGAGAAAGGTATGGGGGAAAAAAAAAAAGATGAAGGACTTACAAAATTGCTTCCCTTCCTGACTGATGAGGATAATCAGGCCAGTCTGTCACTGGGATGTTCTAGATTTGTCCTCGACTGGCTCTGAATTGTTTTTGAACAGTTACCTGATGACAGATTGAACTCAGAAAACAAATTTGCAAAACAGTACTACTTCATTGAAAAGTGTAGCCTTCATTAATGGCTGCTGTTTATGCTGTACTCTTTTTGTACAGGTTTATTCAAACTATAAGTAATAAAGTGGCATTTTCTCCCTTGTCCTGTAAGATGCCAGTGGATTTTTGCTTTCCAGGTTTCTCTTTATTTTCAGTATTGGCACTGACAAATTGAAGCTGCTTTGAGGTGATGTAAAGCTGATGCATGCTTTTGGTCATTTCAGGTCTTACTTCCAAAATTTTTTTTCTTGTCGATGGTAATTGACCATCGACAAGGCTAAATTAAAATTAATCACCCGGTTTTATAAAAATGTATGAAGGAAAGCTGAATATTGTTTGTGAATCCATTTCCCCTGCCTCAATATTTTAACATGGACTTGGATTCTACAAAAGCTTTTCTAGAAATTAATATTTTACTCAGATTTGCCTGGATGAAATTACTTTTTAAAATCACTAAATATATAAAAATTATAAGTGTAAATGAAAATGAAAAGTCTTGATTACTGCAGCTTTTGGCAGATGTAGATGTTACTTAGGTAGTTTGCTGTATGCCTGAACTTGGCCCTGAAGTAACTTGATGGGATCTGTTTGCAGTAAAGGTCAATAATATCTTGTTGATTCATTGAGAATTGTTTGGTGACTGTAAACCAGTGTCCTCTGCCTGTGATGGACATCTTTGAGCTTTGAAAAACTCCCCAGATGTGCAAAAAGATTTAACTCAACCTTTCATTTTTACAAAATACCGAGTTAGCCACCTTAAATCAGTGTTGTATGACATTGTGTCTGTTTATATCATAGATTATTGGAAATACTCTGTGTTCATTAAAATGTCTGGAAAAAAGCTAACATTTTTTCCATTGTAAATGGTAGGTAGAATTGTATATTAATTGACTAATTTAAAATGTCAGGATGCTTTTTCCAAGCCAACCTTGTATTAATAGCAAGAATCCTTTTGCTGATGAAACGGTCTCCAATTATCGCAGCTTGGGTTTTGTTGTACATTGAACAGAAGTCAACAAAACGAGTATGTAAGAGAACCTGTCTAAATAAGCAACCATACTCATTAAAAACACAAAATTAATCATAGAATGAATGAAGAAGGCAATGTTACATAGATTTTTTTTTTTTTCCTTCTCTTTCTAATCATAGAACAAAATAATGTTACATGAAAGGATCGGAACTATTATGTAGTACTCAATTATAAGGAGGTGAATAGGTCCCTAACATGCCATTTTATCAAAGGAGCAGACTGGTGTTTACATGATGGCTGTTTTATTACAGACACCGTCATTAATTCCATGTGTCAATACTGCCCTATAGCACATAGAGCAGACAAGAAAGAGTTACCCTTTGAAACAAGGGAATGCTTTTTGAGTCGTTATCAAGCTAAATGGCAAGCAGGAAGCTAGAACTTATATAGCTATATTTGAAGGGACTCTTGGGAGATCTGGAAGTGGAAGAAGAGAATGCATTTTACCAACTGTTTAGTTATGGTGTGTTTCTAAGTGCACTTGAATAGAATGCTTTGTTTGCATTAGAAAAATGAATGTTGCCAGAAGGTGTGTTTGAGTATATGGGAGGTCATATGAGGATGTGCAAATATGTGTAAACGCGCACGTTGTGTACTTGTATGTATCTTCATGGATACAGAAGTATTCCCGCTGCCACCTAATGGCCTGAAGCAGTCTCTCTTCTGCCCTGTAGATGGACCATAACCATCCAGATTCTGGACAGTGAACTGTCTTCTGAGGCTATACGTGCCAGTTTCTGGTGCTTCCCTTCCCACCTTGTAGCTCACCTTAAACAGTAAGCACATCCTCAGCCAGCCCAAGTTGTCAAAGCTCAGTTGAGGTCTCTAAACAGCCAGTGCTAAACTGGAATACTGCTGAGGCTGGCGAGCTGAAATGGTTCAAATCAGGTAAGGATCAGCTCTGTGAGCTCTTGTGTGGGACTGAAGTTAGCTGAGTGATGCCTCTTGCAATTCTATCCAAAATTCTGTTATTTAGCAGATAGTCGTTCCAAACTTCTGAAGCCACCTTTGTAAGCAGCCCAGATCTTTTCATCTCTTTTGTCTCCCTTGTGAGGAGTAAGCTTTTGTCATGTTCAGAACTTGCAATCAAGTCTTCACCAGTGAAAGGATGCCATGTTTTACACCATTTTAGGACTAGGTTATGGTTAGGAAAAAAATAGGCTGATCCCTGCATCTCCTCCTACCTTTTCTTTTGGTGGCCTAGGATATTTCTGTCATCTTACAGTTTGATTTTACTGGGTAGCATTTGTCTGAGGAAGGATTCATGGAGTTCAGCCTGCTAATACAGAGAAAGAACAGCAAACTTGTAAGAACCATCATTCATCCTGTTCAAGGACTTGCAAAGCAGGAAATTATTGCAGGAACATAAAGGTAATGGATAAACATCCTTGTTATTCTATGAAATGTGAGATCAGTCTAGCTCATGGTTAAAGCCTAGAGAGGAGGAAATGAACCTCAAATGCAATGCAGCACAGATCATAATGGTGCACTTTGAAATGAGTACAGCGAGCTGAGAAACAGGCTTTTGAGCATCAGGAAAGAAGATACCAAGGCACTTCAGTGACTCAGCCTTGTGCATTCCATTGTCATGCAAAACTTGGTGCATTTATCCTCAGAAAAACCACAGACCAAGACTTGTGTGAATGGATGTGGCTTGTCTATTGCATCTGGTGTTCAGCGTCTCTGCAGATGACTCGCCAGGACAGAAAAAGTTTCTGTCAAGTTCTGAAGGATGTGAAAGTGAAGCACGAAAGGGAAGTTGTTGAGAAAGAGCTGTTTCTTTATAATTGACAATAAGATAGGACTTCTTGGAAATATTTACAGATATCTTATGCGTCCTTATGTGAGGAGAGGGAGGTCCCCATATAAGGGGACCTTGGGATCTTGTTTTCCCATGTTTCTCCTTCCTCTTTCTTGAACTGTTTCTTTATCCTTTACTAGCCATTATAATTTATTTATTACAAATAATAAATTGTAAATGTCTAGTAAATTACGTGGTTCTGTGACTTCTGGCTACAATGTGAGATTGAGCTTAGAGGGCAAGCAAAGGTGATTTTGGTTTTTGTGGCTATGTTTTTACTTTTAGGACTTAAAAAATATGAGCAAGGACTTACTCTTCAGGTTTTTCTTCTCCAAAAATAAATGTATTAGATCACTACTGAGGCTTGAACTTGAGTAAGTGGCACTGAAGACTTGTTGCGAGACTGATTACAGATTTCAAAGGACACTTGTTTTGTATTATGGTGGTTAAAGCTTAGCAGTCAAAAGGGACTTAGATGTATAGGGTTTTTTCCTGTGGAAAAAAGTCTTGGCTATTAGACGCAACTCCAAAGCACTCCAGCTTTGCCTTTGGGGGACCCCTGCAGCAGGCAGGGAGGGTTCTGGTCCTATTTGGATGCTAGATCTGCAGTCTTCAGTGTTTTTAAGCCCTTTTGAATCTGATTTTGAGTATTCTTTTGGTCTCTTCTGGAATACATCTCCAGCAGATACTTGAGTGCTCTCATTTGGGCAGAATCTGCATACTGTAGATGGCATTGCCTGCAGGAAGAGGACTTGCTGTCAGTCCTCAAGTACGGCAAGGTATCACTATATTTGATACCTGAAGTCACTGATTTCGGATATCACTATCTTCAATCAGTTTAAAGATAAGTCCTACACACACACAGAGGCAGAGTCCAGCCTATGCTCTTTGAGTACTGTCATTAGAGGCGTCCTTCCCTGGCCCTCAGCTTCCCACCCAGACCTGGTTAGCCAAACCACAGCAGTTTCTCCAGGTCCAGTTTCTCAAGTTTTGAAACGCCAACGCCACAGGCAGTGGGATTTGTGAGCTTATTGCCATTGTATCTGATTGCCACATCTGTGCAAATAGCTGCATTTCTCTTGCTGATCTCTGCTCTTCCTGAGCAAAAAAAAAAAAAAAGACTCGTGGAGACTTAATTGCTGCTTGACTGTACAGTATCTAGCGTACGCGTGCCATGTAATTCAGATGTACCTTTCTTCCCCTTCGTGTGGTTGTGTTCAGGTGAGATTGCCACCTGTGTACAAGCAGTTTTTGTCCCTTTTTTCAGCCAAAGTAGTAGTGCAGACCAGGCAGAGAGCTGGTGAAATGCCTTTGCTTCCCCATTGACTGATGGAGTTCTATTGTCTGTGGCTCAGGAGGGTGGTAGATGTGTGTTACATGGGCAGTTTTACAGGGCTGCCTTTCAAGCAAGGGGTAAAGTGACATCAAGCCTCCCCTCCTTTATTTAAGGTGACTCCTGAATATTTAGAGGTATTCTCCATTATTTATTTTTTCAGCAGAAAATCAAAATGTTATCTTTGCCCTTACAGCTTTTGCCATAATCCACATATAAATGAGGTGATAAAAAGTAAGGATTAGATTGGATTAAATAAATCTTTGCTAATACTTTTTGATTGGCTTAATCAATAATTAATCATCTCTTAGATGAGGCTGTAGCTTGTGGAGTAGATATAATTGGATTAGCTGCTGAGAGGCCTTTGGAGCTTTGAAGAGATTAAAATGGCTGTCAATCCTGTAATTAAACTGCCACAAACAAAAGTGATAGTATTAGAATCAGTCAGCTTTTTTAAAATGAATCAACAAGTACTTACACACCCCTAGTTGTGGTGCAGGCAGAGTCTGTTCTCGTATCTGAGTTATTTCCTTCCACAAGACGAATATGTATCAAATCGTTGTTTTAATTGCCGGGGCATATATTGGCCGGAACGGCAGGTGAAAGTTTAGGAAGAAATGGCTGTCAGAAGTCTGGGAAGAAAAGCTAGTTTGTGTATCTGAAACAGTGAACCTGCTCCTTGTCTTGAGCCTATTAGGCACTGACTTTTCATGGTGTCTTTAATTGGCTAAGTAGGTTTGGCCTACATGAATGAAGTCTTTATCTGTCCTACTCTTCCCCTCCCACCTATTTTGGAAGGTTTTTGTTCCTCTTTCCTCAAAACAGAGGGCTTTCGCAGAAATAATTTCCTTTTAAAAGCTCATTATGTACTAAAGCATATACTGTATGTGACTGTATTATACACATGTGAATTGATATGTGTGCATATGCTAACACAATTTTTCTAAATCTCTTACAGAGATGAAGTTATAAAACCAATGGGAGTGCGGCCGGATGGTACAATGGCTCCTTTGGAAGAAGCAGTCAGCCAGTACCATACCAACAAGCAAGACAGTTCAGAGTCAGACTAAAGCATCACCTGCTTCACTCTCAATTCTCCTCTAATCCACACTTTTTCTTAGAGCCACGACATCTTTTATCTAGGCATTTTATCCTCACATTAGCCAGCATCACTTTAACTGTTCTGTTATTGGGATATTTAAATGATGGGTCCTGTGGTGTAATCTCTGAATTTTTATTATGTCTGTTTAAAGAACATATCAACTTATTAGTTTATGATTCTTATTAATTTAAAACTAAATGTATTTCAAAGGGATAGAAAGCGAAAGCCTGCAATGTAAAATAAATTACAGAATCATAGAATGATTTGGGTTGGAAGGGACCTTAAAGATCATTTAGTTCCAATCCCCCTGCCATGGACAGGGACACCTTCCCCTAGACCAGGTTGCTCAAAGCCCTATCCAACCCGGCTTCAAACACTTCCAGGGATGGGACATCCACAACTTCTCTGGGCAACCTGTTTCAGTGCCTCACCACCCTCAGAGGGAAGAATTTCTTCCTTAGATCTAATCGAAATCGACTCTCTTTTCAGTTTAAAGCCATTACCCCTTGTCCTATCACTGCATAAAATACAATCACTTTAATTTTCCAGAATCTAGTTTTCTGAACTTTGTAGGTTTTCCCATTCTTGATATTTTATTTTTTATATTGTCTTGCCAGTCCCTTTATATAATTGTAATTAAAGAAGCATGTTTGCTTAATGGCATTAGGAGCAGAGGGTGTTTAAACTTGGAAGTCTGACTGAGCTCATGAAGCTGCTTTAGCTGGCATTCGGCAGTGATTTCGGAGCTACCCTTTTAAAAATGTCATTAGATTTCTTACTGCTGCACAATTCTGTGGATAAGTCCCTGCTTAAGATTTTACCAATGTGTCAGTCACTGACTGCTGCCAAAATTACCTTTATATTGGGAACAAGATGATGTTTGTTCTGTGTCCTCCCTCCCCTCCCCTGTTAAGACCACATGAATCTTCCCCCCACTCCCATTTTTGGTTAAGTAAAAACCTCCCTGTTCAAAACGGCATTCAGGTATGCACCCTTAAATGTTGCCATGGATGGGAGTGGACTAAAGCGAAGTGCATGTGCACAGCTTTTACTGAATTGGGGCCCACTTTTGGAGATTAACAGGTATGCCTCACTTGAAGGGAAGTTAAACTAATCAACAAGGCAATATTTCCATTTAGGGGGAACTTAGAAAGCGATGGGATAGAGAATGGGAAGGTGGGAAGGAGAAGAAAGGGTCACTTTGAACTCTGTGCTCTTCAAAAGCAAAGATTAAAGTTTCAGGCGTGCTGCACTGCTGTTGTTGCCTCTTTGCCTGCTTGGTTTCTTTCTCAGTGCATTTCTCACAGCATGAATGACACGAAGAATAATCCAAGTCCTGGTTTGTAATTCCTTTTTTTTTGTTTTTTTGTTGTTGTTGTTCGGAGACATACACATGCCATTGTTGTGAACATTTCATAGATTGGCGAAGGTTCTTCAGTTTGTCATTTTTTTTCCTGTGACTTGACACTGGTTCCCTGAATTGAGGAAGCTGGTGTTCAAAGACCTCGTTCAAAGGGAGGGCTTGGTGTGAAATCATGCTGTGGTTTCCCAGGTGAGGAGCTTCCACAGACCTCCTTAGTCTTCCAAAAGGACTAAAAAGAAATAATGCACTGCTGTCCTCTCTGCAGTTAAGTTTGTTTTCCCAAAGGACACTGGCCAGCCATAGCAATGCCTTTTTCCTTTTTTTTTATTATTTATTATTTCTCTTCAAAAAAACAAGGGAACTTAAGGACATTAATTCTATACATTTCTGTATGCTGGGACCTTTCTGAATATTAAAATCATTGATGTTTTGGGTTATGACTTGACTTGGGCTACATTGTCTGCCACATTGACATGGAGCATCACAATTTGGATAGAGGGAAAAGGAAGCCAGCTGCTGTTTCCACAGAGCAATAGCTAAAGCAAAACTCATCAACGTATTGGTAATATTGTAATTGTACCTATTATGTCTGAATGCAAAAGGGGGAGGGAGGAGTTGCCCAGGAGCAAAAACTATGGTTAGCTGCATCTAAGCTGGGTCTCAAAAATGTAATTCTGGGGTTAGCATCACCCACTGACTTCTCTGAGCCCAGCACAGGCAAGTATTAAGCACACTGCAGGTGCAAAGAATTTATGAACCTTCCCTGTGGAGCAAAACTTAACTAGCTCTGTTAATGAGGAATTGAGCCCTGTCTTGGTACCAGCTGAGGCTGTTTCTTGGGGCTGGAGAATCAGTTATTTCACTAATGGGCTGTGTGGGTTGCTATAGAGGGATGAGTACAGGGCATGAAAAAGCAAAATCTCAATTTGTTGCTTTACAGGTTGTAGAATGTGCTCCTACAATTAGCTGGCTGAAGAGATTAATAAAACAATAATGGCTCCAGGGACCTTGTTACAAATGGTATAGCGTGAGGCTTCTGTGGTCTGGCTCCTGCCAATTGCAACAGGGCAACAATAGTCACAATAAACAGCTCTTCTGTTTAGTTTATCTTGGAAAACACATGCTTATAGTAGGTTTTACAGACATGGGATGCTGCTTCCACTAAAAAGAAAAAAAAAAAAAAAAGACCAAGCATAGAAGGTTCTGCCTGAATCCTCTAGCTCAAGAGTGATTTTCATAATTGGGTTGCCTGTGGTGGGAGCACAGGTTGATCTAGTTAAATTACTAACTGCCACTAGTGCAGTATTCCAAAGCATCTCTTGTTCCAAGATGACAGCCTGTGGAAGGGGTGCTGCAGGATTTTTGGGTTATCTTTGAAACATAAGTCCATCCTTAGCTGCACCAGCTGGAGATCTGGGAAAGTCTTTGGACAAAGTTCATTCAACATAACAGGGCATCTGCTTCCATGTGTGCTGTGCAATGTTTGTTTTGTCTTCAAGGTAACCATGCATGTGTTAAGATTTCTCTTGGATTGGGAGTCTGAAGAAAAGTGAGTGGTTTAAAAAATTGGGTAGTTTAAAAAAGAAAAAAAAATGCTCCCTGGAATTGTTTGTTTACTGTGAAATTAGGATTTGCTCCTGAATTTATTTTCAAAGCTGAACCTCCAAAATTGGAGACTTGGGTTACTGAACCTTATTTAAACCAGCAAACTGGGCAGTGAACCTGACCAGTTTTGGGAATGTTATCTCTTTCCTCCCCAACAGAGCACAGAGGTGCCACATCTGCATTTGAGCGAGCATTGGAAGTTCCTGTCTGATGTGACCAATAAGAATCTGCTGCAACCTGCAACGTTTTAATACCTGGTTGTCTCAAGCCTAGAGAGCAATGAAAGGTTTGCTGCCTCTGCTAGCAGAAGCTCTGATAGAGTCATTATATGTGTATTTGACTAATGCATTACATTCCACATGGTACGAGCTGTTCTGTGTTACATGAAATAACAATATTTGATTACATAAATGCATGCTTTTGTTTTCCTCCAGAACATTTGAGTATAGTTGACACAGAAAATACTATAATGGAAAAAGGAACTCTTCTGAGTAAAATGTATATAAATTTTCTGGTGGTGGCTGTAAAGGTGTTAGCGAGTTTCAGAGATGTGTACCTTTCATTCCCAAAAAGCCTTTTGCAGTCAGTCCCAAATACAAAAACTTGTGTTTCGGTCTTTATTTTGGTATCAACATCCAAAGTAACACAGTTCTCATTAAAGCTTGTCAATGATTTGGAAGCTTTGCTTTTCTTTGTTTCCCATTAGAGTTATGAAACAAAAAAATGATGGGAAATTGCTGAAAATTGTCAGAATACTTTTTTCTTTTGCAAAATAGCTCAGACGTATTTGTTTAAATGTTCATGAAAACTTCCTGGCAGGTATTCTCAAATGCTAATTGAAGTTTTATGTGCCCTAGATGTAGTTTTCAGGAAAAAGGGACACTTACAATCTGTTATAAATGTTATTGTGAAAAAATTAACAGAATGTTAAAGAAATTTACCAAAGAGGACAACCACATTAGCTTCAATGTTTTGAATATACAACATTGCTGTAAGTTGGGTGTGGCCAAAATAGATTTTTCATCCTATATCTGGACTTTTTCCAAGTACTTGAAAATCTTCAATGTCTTTAAAAAAACAGTGTATTTCTCTTACAGTTCTTCAAGCAATAATTTTCTTCTACCTGGGTGAAAAATTGATAGTCAAAGGTGACTTTAAGGAAGAGAATATTACAATGAAGTTGTATTAGCTGGTTGCCAAGCATCCCAGTCAAAAAGAGGAAAGTAAACCCTGAAGTATGTAAGATCCCAAATCTCCTGAAGGAGCATTCCACAACATTGTCCTTCACCTTATTACCACAAAACAGCTAATAAAATCCTGTGCTTTAATAAGGCTGGCTGTAAAAAGACTGTTCCACTGTTCAAACAGTTGAGAGACAGACTTTGCTAGTCTTTGATGAGCAGCAAGTTAAACA
The DNA here is from genome assembly GCF_009769465.1 of Tauraco erythrolophus. NCBI lineage: Eukaryota > Metazoa > Chordata > Aves > Musophagiformes > Musophagidae > Tauraco > Tauraco erythrolophus. Next base: position 63,134,175 of record NC_141468.1, on the reverse strand, counting down.
GCTGCCCAGGTCAGATTCTTTTCTAGCCAAGCATGGAAAAATGATGATTTAGTGGTAGTACACTGATGTAGCTCGCTTTCAGGGGAAAACAACAACAACAAAAAAAACACAAAACCAAACCACTACATTATAATCTGACAAATGATAATCTCTGTTGTGTTAACATCTTAGTTACTTGGATGGCTCTGGGTCTTATGAAAAGTGATAGGAAACATTTCCTGGTTTCTTCGCGCAAAAACTTCTGCTCATCTTGAAGTTGATTCTCTCCAAAATCCGTGTTCTTGCTCTGGTGATGCCATATTTAGACCAGGAATTCTAGGCGTAAGTGATGTTCTTTTAGCTTTGCCGCATATCCTCTGGCTAGGTGTGCCTGGGAACACGGAAGGTGGCTCTTGGTGCTGGATGATAGCAGTGGAGACCCTGCCTGACAGAGGTGGGACCTGGCAGCCCTCAGAGGCCACCCTGTCTATCTCCTACTGCCTGTCCATTACCAGGGCAGGGATGGGGAAGACACGAGTGGCTGCGTGGCGTGGAAAATGATGGTAATTGCCTACTTGCAGTAAAAACGAATGTTTTTCAGGGCTCCTCCTGTCACCACCAGCACCACTGTCTGCAGGTGAGTCCAGTTGATCCTCTGCTTTTACCTGTTTCTTGGCCCTGTGGAAGACTGCCTTCGTTAGGGTATTGCCTTGGGTTGCAGGAATCAGTAATGCTTTGTCTGCTGCATGTCTGTTCCTCCTTTTGGAGGCATGCCATGCCTCTGTGACTCGCTTTCCTTCTTGAGAGCAAGCCCCCCTTCCTTGCTCTGTACGAGTGATGATGAGGGAGAGGGAGTCCCACAAGAAGGGATCAAACTCGTTTGTTGGGAAGGAGGTAAAGGCAGCCACATCTCCTGTCTCTGCAGCATGGGAGCCACTTTCGGTTCCACCATTAGACACCTCTAAGGGCCAAGCTGTCCCCCAGCTGCTCCCATCTCAGTGGCCTCTGGCCAGGCCTGAGGACAGCAGATGCGGTCTGATGGGGAGAAAAAATCCCCAAAACCTGGCCATCACCACAACCGGTCCAACATCACGATCTGACAGCGCGTGTCTCAGGTCAGGTCCCTGTCCCAGCTGGAAGCTACAGGATCCAACAGGATCACATAAGCTCCTCGAGCATCCCGTCTTTCTGTAGGGCAGGCATGAGCGCAGATCACTGAACTGCTGACGTGCTTGGGAATCGATCCCTCCGACGGCATGCCAATCTCTGTGGGGTACCTAGGCAGGCTTTTAGAGGTTGGTGGGGAAGGAATTATTCAGACCACCCATCTTAGCTGGCTAAATTACCCAGTTAGTCTCTTCAAACTCCTTCTCCAGTCACGGACGAGAGAGAGGACAATTCAGAGTAAGGCTAATTTGGGTGCACTGAATGACCCTCTGCAGGAGCTTTGCTTTCCCTCCCTCGACTACAGAGGGATCCTGGGGAGACCAGCTGGTTACATTTAACTGCTAAATTGGTTGCCAAAAGATGGGTGGTGAGAATTCCTTCCCATTTCTCTTTGCCATGAACCGTGTTCTTCCCAGAGCATGATGTTCACTCGCTCTCTCCTGCAAATTCAGAGAGTGCTCAGTGCAGACGCTGCATCGTGAAGAGTTTATAGATCCTGTATGTTGTGTGTAGGATTTCATGGACTTTTGCTTAAATAGGTCCTTTAAAGCAGCTTTGCTTTTGGGAGCCTGTTTAACAACTTGTCTTGGTATAAGCCAAGTTTTACATATGTTCTGAAATTTAAAATGCAAAGTGAAACCTCGAGCAATAATTGTAATTAGGGAGGTACAGATAAGAGAGAGAAAAGACTTATGAGTTCTCTCCAGATGTTCCAAACGGAAAGGAAGGTGAAACCACTCAAAATAGGGCTGAGATTGCCCTTTCCTCTTTGCCTGATAAACCCATAACAAATTAAAACAAAAGCAGCCAAGATCCACAGGCTTCAGGGCATCTGTAAGCCCTCTTTTACCTTTCAGAGCTTATAACAGATGCTGACTGTGGGCGCTGGTCCTCGCCTAATCAAAAAGGCCAGTTCCTCATTCTGGAAGCTTAAAATACAAGTTTCTGCCATATAAAAACCAGCAAGTGTAAGAATCCATACCTGAACCTAAACTACCAGGACTCTAAGGATTTAGGATTATTTTATGCTCAAGAAGTGATCTTGCCTGGTAAATCAGTGCTGCAGCACATCCCACTTCCAAAGGCATTTGAAAAAACAGTAGTAGTTTTTTGGTTTTTTTTTCCTTTTTGGAGAAGAGAGTAATGACTGCCTGGATTCCCTCCTGTTTTCTCAGTCCTCAAATGTTCATAACACCCTGTTGGGGAGGAATAATTCCCATCCAAGTTGTAAAACACACTTATAAGTAGATGGGAAAAGCATGAACAGAGCTGTACGGAAAACAAAACCGCCAGGAACAAGATCTTATTTTGCATGCTTCTCACTGCTGTATTTTTGCCCCAATTAGCATATTTTAAAGACAAGCCTTTAAAAAAAAAAATTCTGCTATCTGCTTGAACTGTTCTCAAGCTTTGAACTTTTCCATCCTTTCTATTGATTATGGCCAAGTGACCCATATTTAAAAAGCATTTACAATAAAATTATAGCACTTTCTTTTGTGCTGCCGGCTTTCCCAGTGAAAAGCTAAAATGTTTTAAAATTGTCACTTTTTGACAGAGGTAATGGCTGTAATATATTTAGTCTCTCCCCCCTTGTTGTGCTTAAAATGGCTATGCTAATAAAGGGCACAGCTGTCGATACTTTATGGCCTGCTGGGGGGAAGAGGGTGAACGAAGGCAAAAAACAGATTGACTGTGTGTCAACAAATGCAGCTGGGAAAGAAAAAAAGAAGCCCCTTGAAGGCCCCTGCAACTTAAAGTCCAAGATAAATGATGTCCCTATGCTTAAAAAAAAAAAAAAAAATGGAGGTTGGAATTCAATAAAGGGGGACTGAAAAGGAAACTGCTTAAAACTGAAAGCCTTTTCTCTGCCTCTAGACAGCTTACAAGAGAAATGAGCAAAACTGACCACAGAAAGAGGGTGAGCAGCCAAGAAAGAAAACAAAAGCCTATCCTGGAAAATATATTGCGTCAACGAATTATCTGAAGTGCATTATCGCCGGCGGGCGGAGAGCGTACAGTTTAATGGAGATGCGACAACAAACCTTTACATGCCGCTGCCTTTTGGGGAGCGGGCTGCTTTGTGCCCGGGCCGGAGGGGAGGGGAAAGGGGACCTGTAATTATTCATAACAAATAAATAAGACCAGGACAAAACGGCCGGTGGGGTGTTGGTGACAGTCTCTCCCTAGGGAGCCAGGCTGGGCTGACCCCGCAGCTCCCGCCCGGCACAGCGGTGCCCTGCGGTTCGGCTCCCAGTGCGTCCCGCTTTGAGGTCGCTTGGGTGCGTCCCTTGGGTCGCTCTGATACGAGTCTCTCTGGCCTTTGGGAGGCATCATGGAAAAAAATAAAAAGGTGCTTTTCCCCTTCCTGTTACTTGTTACCTACTGGCCTGTCTTTTTTTATTCTCAGCAATGTAGGTTTGGACCAAGCCCTGTGTTTCAGATAGGAACGACCCCTCAAACGGCCAGTGGGCAGGCAGTACCCCCGCGGCCGTCCCCACCAGGGGCTGCGGCTGGTCCTGCCCAGCTGGCTGTGGGGGACCTGGGCACACCACGAAAAAGATTTGGGACCCTTCCTCAGGCACGGTGAGCGGAACAACAGGGTTGTAAGAGACATAGGGATGGGGAACTTGAATTACTGCAGTGAGGAAATGGCAATGTTGGGTGCAAACCTGCAAGAATCAGGCAGTTTTCATTCCCTAGGTCATGACACAGCTTGTTCGCATGGAGGCAAACCCATAACAAAATAATGAATGACAGGGAGCCATTTGTTCATTGTCATTTCTTGGACAATTATGGAAGATGAGGACACTTTTTCCCAGCCTAAGGCAAACGCCTTTGTAAGTATGTCTTGTGCTTCCCAGAGGCATGCCAAGAGTACGGGTAAGGCTGCGTCTGTACCACCATAGCTCCTGCAGCCGCCCAGTGAGAACCAGGGTTCAGACACTCCTGCTACTTGTTCTGGGCCTGAAAAGAGGCTTTCTGGGAAATAAAGGTTTGGTAGGAGGTGAGGCCAGGAGAACCAGTCAACCTGCGAATAGCCTCTGCTTCTGCAGTCAGATGGTGAGGAGGTGTGGTCTGGGGTGGGATGTCCTGCTCTTAGGAACTGTCTGCTCTTCTTTTCGCCTTCCCACTTCTGTTGTTCCAAGTCCCCACTGATTTTTTTTTTTTTTTTTTTTTTTTTTAAATTTAGCATTCAAGACCTTTTTTGCCTGGTTGGTTGTTCCCATTCAAAAACATCTGGAAAAGGCAGTCAGATGAAAAAGAGGATTATCTGTTTTCCCAGTTTCCAAATTTTTGTGCGAGCATGTACTTTTTAACCTCTGCAAATTCTTTAAGAATGGGAGCAAGGAAAAATAAGTAAACAAAGACAAGGCGAAATCGGAAAAAATCCTAAAATGAAATAAACCAGTCATGTCAAATTTTTTTCTAAAACAGCGGGACATGAAAATGGCACAGAAAGTTCTCATTTCCTTCTGTAATTGTTTGGAAGAGTTTAAAAAGCACATAATTTTTACTATTCCTGCTAGATTTTGCTTGGTAAAGCCCTTGCACCAGTAGAGTTCAATACCTCCCAGTTTCTGTGTCTGTGGGATGAGCGGTTTGGCTTTGCTTTTCTTTAGAGAAGAGTGGAGTTTGGTGTGGCTGATGTGCAAGAGGAAAAACTGAAAGGTAGCTGTGCCCAAGGACAGAAGAGGTAAGAGATTCCCCACCCGCACTTTGGTTTCTCTGATGCTACCCTCTTTTGACTTCTGGAAGCAAACTTCCTTGTCTGTGATGGTGACTCCCTGTGTGAGTCCCGCTGCCTCTTTCTAGTTGATAGTGAGAAAAAAATGGAGAAAGACAAGAGAAAAATACCTGAACTCTGAGCGTGTGATACAATCGAGATTTTCACTGATGTGGGTTGATATGATTTTACAGACAAACGTTCTCCTGAAGCTGAGTTAAAGGTCGAAACACACGGTCCCTGCTTAAGTAAGAAGAAATGTTATGAGAACAAATAATGCTAAAGTTGGTGCAGTACATGTAGCATCACCGTAAGTAGCTTAGCAGTATGTGAGCTGTAACTGCTGTTGGAGAACATCGTCCAAAGAAAAATGTCCAACAGATTCCTGGAAGTCCTGTGGCCCTGGGAGACTCAATGTCTATATCCATGATTTGGAAAACAACCCGAAAGTGATGGAGATAGCCTAGAGATGGTGTGTAATGGTCAAAGCAAATGAGTTATGCAGAGGCTCCATAATCCCTGCACAGGGAATGTGGGAATGCGCCGTTAGCCATAAGGAGCTGGTACCCTCCATACGGTGCTGGTGAAACCATGACTGGCCAGCTTCAGTGCCCATAACCCACGTATCTGCAGAGGCCTGAAAAAAACAGTGAGATGATTTACGATCGTGCTGCTTAGCACGCTCAGGGGAAGGCTAAGGAGATGTTGTGTGGGAGCCAGAGCAGATGTTTTTTGTAATTTTTTGCTTTGCAGACCACCCCAATTTTCCACGGGAGGTGCAAATGCGGGATAGCGGCTGTTGAGCTCATAGACTTGCTTTGTTTAATTATAATTCACAGCCTGTTTAATAGGGGCCCAGAGACCCTAGGAACCATCAAGAGCTGGAGGTTGACAACCACCAAATATCTCCATAGGAAGAAGGCATGTAAAATTTTGATTTATATAATGGAGCTGAAAAAAAACCCAAAATAATATCTTATGTGCATAATTGGGCATTGAAGTGACAGGCCATGAGGTCTGGTGGGCTTGCTGTCATCTAAAGCTCTTCAGATGGTCGACTTGCCTTCAAATCTGGACAGCCAGGCTTGCTGCTGCCATTGGTGTTTCATGTGCTACTGAGGGTCTGCAGGCCCTCAAAACATCTGTGCTTTGTACCACTTACTTGCAGTGCAGGTCTTCGTGTCAAAGCCTTTTAGGTATAGTGTCTCCCACAGTCCTTTTAAACAAAAAATTCCCAGCAAGCAACAGATCAAATTCTACCTCTTGTTTTTAATACTTTTTTAAATTTCAGGCACCTTTGCACGTTGTCCTCATTGCTTGGTCTACCAGTTTTAATGGTTAATGTCCTAAATATCTTGGGTCTAAGCCAGAGCCTGATCTTTGGGGCTGGTGTCAATTCTCTTATTTTCAACCCAGCTGGTGCATGGGTCCTTCTGCCTCCTCCCAGGCTCTTGTCGTCTCTGCTGGCACCCTTCCATCAAGCGTGGGCAATAGGGGGATTTCTCAGAGGTATCAAGTCGCCTAAAACGTAACTAGAGGAGACAGGGAGAGAGGAGAGAAGGGTTCAAGTGTGTGCTTATCCTTTATAAAATACAAGAGGATCCACGTAAAAAAGAAACCAATAAATACGTTACTGCAGGTAGGGGTTTGGGCCAAGCTGGCCTCTTCTCAGGTGCTATCAGCAACTGGGCACACAACTGTAGGAAATGGGTTTCGCTGGTTCTTGTGTGCATGAGCCGAGGGTTTTTCTCAACAATGTCTTTGGTAATTGTTTCATCCTTCTAATAACTTGCTTTCTGATCACACGGTCTCTGTCTGTAGGTACACGTGTGTTTCTCTTCTTTCCCTGTGCCCCCTCTGGCAGCTTTTGAACCTGCCAGCCAGTTTCAGACGTATCTGTCAGCACAGTAAAGGTGTCAGACATGACTCTCCTACATGTTTAATGAAAAGCCATGCCCTAGAAGAAAAGAGAGGTGCAAAATGGGCCTCTCCAAGGGAAAGGCTTCAGTACATGCTTGCAGTTTGCTGGAGAATTTCCCATGTAAATATTCTAGCTCAGCCAACCCCCAGGTCCCCATCAGACAAACATCTGCAGGAGGCCAGATGTTAACCCTTCCAACACACCACAGTAGTTTTGCGGTGCTGCCTCATACCGCCTTCCTGCTCCTTTTCCTCTGCCTCCACCTTCTCTCCCAGCAAGACAGCCCCTGGCTTTACCTTGCCAGCTTTATAGAGGCGAGTTTAGGGATTCTTAGGGTACATTTAGGGGATGTGCTAGAGCTCAGGGCTGCACCTAAATTAGGTGTCTCCTTGTTTCTCTGCTCCAAAGCAGTTTGTCCCACCTGTCGGACCTGTCTTGGAAGGCATTGCTCTCTCTCCATGGGTGCCCATCTCTCCACTGACTCCAGAGCCATCTGCAGCAGATCAGACACCTCTTTTTCAGACAATTAAATCCTTGAGTTTAATTTTAATACCACCTTTAATTCAGATAGTTAAATCCTGAGACCTTCTCTCAGCAGATGTGTTTTTCTGGTGGAACGAGGAGGACTGTTTTGCCTCCCTGCTTCCTGAGCTGTCTGGTGAGGTGTGAGATGCTACAGCCAGGGAGCCAGGAGTGATTATGCTGCCCTTGTCCACACTATGACCTGAGTTTCTGACGGGGAAGGGGGGATCCTACGCAGCACGGCGACTCACCGGCTGAGCGATACGCACGCTGACACGCGGGTGCCCATGTGTATTTTTAGCTCTGCTGCCAAGGCTTCAGAGTGAGTTATGAGATGGCGGGGAGAGATGGATTTGGTCCAGGCTTGTGTCTCTACCACAAAACCAGGCTGTGGTTCAGCACCAGGCAGGCTCTTCAGCCTTCAGCTTGCCCTTAGGTGGGGATGCAGCAGCTGCTGGAGCAATTTGTGGTGCGAGTAACTGCGGAGCGCAGTCTCCAAATTACCTTCTACATGCAGGCCCTTGTATTACCCTAAATGAATCTGAGTAGATTTGCAGGGGAGGACATTACAGTGCAGGACCTGGGCACTGTGAAAGGATTTAATCCAAACATGTGAGAAAGTCAGAAAGTCAGTTGGATCCTGACAGGAGGGACATTGGTGCAAAGCCCTTGCTGGGTTTCTGAAGCTCAAAAATCTTCCTAGCAATCTCCCTGTGATGAGTGCTTTGGTGAGGAACTATATAAAAATACTGAAAGTATGTTACACAATAAGGTGTTTGGGATCACAAGGGAGACCTTGCAAATCTAGCCATGAGGCATTTGCATGTTAAAAAAAAAAAAAAATTGCAGCTTCTTTCAGCTGCAACCTAAACTTTGTGCCGAGTTAAATCTCCCCAGCCCTGGGCTGATCCCTGTAGCCCCTCCCGGGTTTTCAATGCATCCAACAATGAAAGTGAAATCCAATCCCATCCAATTAGAGGAAAATGAATGGCTCATCTACAATAAATGGGCTCTGAATAACAATAAGCCAACAAGAGAGCAATGAACTGGAGACAGAGTACAATCTTCCTGAATGTTAATCGGCAACTAACTCCACAAGCTTCTTAGAGGTGGAAAGAATTGGAGGAAAATAGATTAGGGAAGCTTTAGAGCACATTGCCTTTTAACTGCTTAGGCCGCACATTTTTACCTAAATACAAGAATGTTTCTAATGCTGCCTTTTGCAGGGTGAAGGGGTGGGGATGGGGGGGTTTGTTCTCAAAGTTAGATGTTTTCAATTTATTTATAATTTGACATGGTAGGTCCTACTATATACCCTCTAGTATCATTTCATGGTTTTATTTATTTGAAAAACCCTTTTTAAAATTACCAATTAAAAGGGCAGAAGCCTTGGAAAATGTTTTCTGCAGATCTGAGGATTTGGGGAATGAGGCTGAATGAATCCCGAAGTCAGCCTGAGACTGAAGAGAAGCTGGAGAGGTGAAAGAGAAAGGATAAGGAAAACTCTGCAGTTCAGCAGCTGAAGTGCTGTCCATTCCGAGCAGGCTCCCCTGATGCTGCCCGCTCTCTGATCCCATGTAGACACCTTTTCAGCTCTCAAGGCTGCTAATACCTGAAATACCTGCAGAACAGCCCAGCTGCTGCTTTCCCCTGCCCTCAGCCTCACAGGTAATTTTTGTAAAACCAGGGAAGATGTAGGATTCCTGATCCATCACTAAGAGAAGCCCCCTGCAGCCATGCATGCTCCATATTCAACGCAACTAGGTCTCACCAAACTGAGCTGGCTTGCTCATCCTCTCTATTCACCCTATTAATTTCCTTATAACCTTTTTTTTTTTTTCTCCTACTCCAGGCAGGCAAAGAGGTTATTCATCCAGACCAGTCCTGCCATCCCCTCCTGCCTACCTTTATCCGCAGGAGCCCAACTCAAAGGCAATGGAGTCCCACTGGCTAGTATGGGCATCTGATCAGGCCCCATTAGGTGAGAGCGGGTTAACCTCACTGCAGCCTGGGCACCCTCCATGGTGGCGGAGGCTGAAGGAGCGTGTTGGTTCTCTGGGAAGAGAAGTGCTCCTGTACTGGTGATGTGCAGTCATGGTGCTGTGGCAAAAGAGAGTACACAGTGAGATCCGACAGCTCACAGTGTGCATTGCTATGGAGAGCCTGTACCTTCCCAGTTTGCAGTGAAAATGTTGATTTTGACAATCCTGGTATTTATAATAACATATATAATATACATATATATGTGTGTGTGTGCTATCCCTGCTCACTCCTGAATAAAGCTGTCAAGAAATTCCTTGTAGAAATCATGAAAGTAAAGGGCCTTCCAAAAGTGCACTGATGCGAGGGGAAGGTGCCATCGCTGGCTTTGAAGAAGCCGTGGACATGTGACGCATAGTAACGCATGCTGCGATGCCCAAGTTTGCAAAGAGCCTGAGAGGACATGTTCCCTCCTATGCCTAGAGGGTCTAATGCTCGTGAGGGTGCTCTGTGCCCTTGCACCCCTCTGCTCCTTTAGTCTCTGCCTATGTACGTTTTTCCCAAGGAGGGGGCCCTAATAGCACCTGGGAGGGCTGCAGGGACAGCACATGTAGCTTTCCTCTGTTGGAGCTGAGCACTCAGCTTTCATGTTCAGCTTGTGCTGCTGGTGCTACTGTTTACCTGCAGGAGGTAGATCCCCAGGCAATCCTGAAGCTCTGGCTGAGAACGGTGGCGTGCAATGCAGTGGAAGGAGGTAAGGTCACCTACCAGCTCCTCAAATAGGTGGTCCTGAGCAAACCATCTTCTACAGCTCCCTTATGTAGCTCCTCAGGTATGCAAAGGCTGCAGTGCAGGGGCCTTTAGAGGGTTAACCATCTCCATCAACGTGAATCCCAAATGCATAGGACAAGCAAAAAAAGGAATGGGGTAATTTTTAAGTTGAATGATACAAAATATCTTTATAATTATTCCATCTGCAGGGGTTATTGATGTAAATATGTGTCCTGTGTTGCATTCCTTATCATAAATGTCTTCTCAGAGATAGCTCCAAATTTGATATCTCAAGGCCAAAAAACTGGCCAACAGGTCTATAGAACACCAAAGTACGTTCTTTCTCTGTATGGCAAGATGGCAACGAAGAGAGGAGCCATATCCCCCTTTGCCTCTCCCAATCTGCTGTACAAGCAAGGGGTTGCTCGCTTGATTCTTTCAGAGGAGCAAGAATTTGATAATTAGATAAGCTATTAAGGAACATACATGCAGAGCTAAAGGGGATTTGGAAGGGAGAATTATTCATTTGTTAAATTAAATAACAATTTGGTCTCGGCAGCATTAAAATAAATTTCCAAACGCTATTGTTTGTTTGAACAAAGAGGGGAAAGGAGCTGTTAGGAGCAGTTTACAGTTCAAATATGAGGGGTTCTGCGCGTTAATAAGACCAGTGTTGGTGCTCAGCATGTAGCACAGAAAACACATTTGCTGTAGTGTGCTGGACACGCTCTGGCCAGCACTTGGGAACAGCAACGCACCCTGCCAAAACTTAGCATTGAGAGCAAGAAACGCCAAGGGGAATTTCAAATTCCACAAATATATTTTTTCTAAAAACTGACTTAAACTGTCGGACCAGGACAAGGCAGTGGCTTTGACCGTTTAGAGGTAAAATCCTGTTCCTTTCCCTTCCAGCAGCCTTGAAGCACTGTCATCCTTCCCCGTCTTCCCTCATCCCCTCAGCAGAAAACATGGAGCATTTGCTGGAGCCTCCCACCTTGTTTGACATCTTGGCTTTGGTTGTCACTAATTGCAACAGCGATTCTTTGGGTAGTCTGGGATTTTCAACACAAGAGATTTGCTCTGCAAGTCCTGAGAAGAGTGAGAAGTGCATTGCTCCCCAGGTAAGGTGCAATGTCACATTTAGCCCAGGCCCAGGCATATTAAAAATATTAAAGATCTTGGCACTCTAGCCTTATTATGCAAGAATGACATGTTTTTATGGTCCTTGTATGACAAAAAGGGCATGGCACCAACCGGTTAAATTGTTGGTTTATAAAACCAGATTCTGGTAACTCGATTTACCCAAAACAGCATCATCTGTTCCTTGTGGTTATGTCTGTGGTTATGACAGTGGTACTGCGCATGTAACAAGTTGCTACTCATCATGGGGAGGTCACAGTGAAGGTGCTAGGTAGGGTAAGGTGAAAAACTTTGATGAAAAAACAATTTTCCGTGAAAGTTTCAGAGTGGGCATTTTCATTTATAAGAGCAATATCCTGTGAAAACAAATTCACTTTTCATAGGTGTTCATCATGTTTTCATTTTTTGGCAGAAAGGGGAACCATCTCCACTTGCCCCTGTGACTATAATGTCTCTGAAGAACCGTGGTCCAAGGCCTGATGTCCCATTTTTCTTTTGGCGCTGGACCACCTGTCCTATGAGGACTCACACCAGGAACTCCTAGGAGGCTCCTGCCTCTCCTCCACACAGCAGGCAGCCGAGATGCCCAACGGATGGATGACCTTCTCCCAACCAGGAGAGCTTCCTCACCAGGGACCTCAACAACAGTGCTCACACATTAGCCCTGAGGTAAGGTGGCTGCAGTTTGGAGACTTAGGGCTGCCTTCATCCCTCTCCCTCATCCCAGCTCCTGATCTCTTTGTGCCCTCCGAGCGGCAGCCGGGCCCGCAGCAAACTGGCTGCAGCGTTGGCAGAAAAGCACCTCAAGAACTTGCTTACAGCATAAAGCTAAGCCTTGCTGGGCTGCAGGGAGGGCTTGCTGCCGGAATCTTTGCTCATGGCAAAAATCTCGGACAAGGTCCGATCTCCCTGCTCCAGTAGCCATGGTGAACTCCCCTGGATCCAAAGTGGTTTTGCCTGGGGATTTTGTGTCTCCCCTCAGGTCGCTTACCAAGCTGAGGAGCCCCGCGTTCATGTGTGACCCAACCCTGCCTCCCCTCACCACAGCCGCATGAAATGCTTGAAAAGTCTCTTTCAGTTGCCTCCACCAGCTGCATCTCTATTTGGAAAGTAAAAGTCAAAAACTTATGCCTTTAACCTTGTCCACTCTGAGTCCAGTCTTACTTTTACCTTCTTTACTACGCATAGATTTGCCCTGTTGTATTTTGTATTCCCAGGCTCCCGAAGAGGCCGATCCCCGGAGCAGAGAGCAAGGCCAGCACTACCCTGGCACTCTCACAGGACTGCTCCTGCCGGAGCCGCTTGAACAAAGCGCCGTTTGAGACCGGCTTTGGCGCCCATGGCTCCCTACAGGGATCTCTTCCATTTCTGAGAAAAATCTGGCAAATTTTTGCTTTTTCCATCCTGATGTTTGTGACCATTCCCACGTGAGAAGGGGTAAGTCGGGGACTGAACATGTCAGGTCCTGCAGGCTCCCAGCAGAGCGCTGAAGACCAGACACCTTTCCCTCAAGAAGTTTTATGGACATTGCATAGTTTGTGGGTTGATAATTAATGACCAACTCCTGCTATGTTAATCTACTTTTGCTCTCCTCTCTGTGGGTGCACTGTCTGGGCATTATAAATAAGGTAAAATTATGGACAGGTAGTTCTTGGAGGGGAAGATTGCCCAGATGACTTTTCTAATTATTGACATGAGCATCTTTACTGACTCCAGGGGTATCAGCTGTTTGACAGAGAGTGCTTACTGAGAAGTGTTTTGTGTGTTAAGTAGTATTTTGAAAGAAAAGCACCTATTTTAGAAGAATACCTGGCTGGAAGGAGGCTTGTTCTGGCAGTTCTGGACTGCATCGTACACAAGGGGCCACAAGTGGCCTCAGGTAATGCCACTCTACCGTGAAACCAGTTGTACTTGCCATGGCACCTATCTCCAGAAGAGGGTGAGATTTAACACAGCTTTTTCTGTTCAGTTGCTCTGCTGAAAAATGCAGGCAGAGCCCCATTTTTTCTGACTCCTGGTCTTTGACCAACACCTCTGGAGGCTTTATGAAGGGAGTTGAGGCTCAGGCCAGAGCTGCAGCGGCACTTTGGGTTGAGGTGTCCAGCAGTCATTGAAGCATCCAGCTCCTTTTCTGGCTTTGGGCACACACCATCTCCCACGTTTATCTTACAAACTCATGTTGTTTAAATTCAGATTTATTCCTGATACAGCTTTTCAAAGCCGTGATAAACCTTGCTGAGCGACTGACCAGATCAACAGTGGCAGATACTTTGTTTCCCTGAATCTCATAGGAGAGCTCAGCTCTCTGGCCCAGCATCTACATCCAGCATGTCCACCACTCCTCAAAGCTCAGGAATTAACCATAACGCTGCAGCACTCCCACAGCACCATCAGCAGGGAGCCCAAACTCAGACCCACCTTTTCTAACATGCAGACGTCTGCTGCAGGAACTCAGAGTGCATCTTTATTAGCTGTAGCACTGCAGGAAGGAGGACTGGCCCACGCCTCCCTGCACGGCTTTGCTCTGCTCACCTCACCCTCAAAAAGAGATTTTAGAATATCTTTGCACCGGGTAGCCAGGATTTACTCTGCAGCCTCCACTTTCCAAGGGGTTGCAGGCCTGCCGTGGCCTGAGAGGCTGCCAGAGTGCAGCACAGTTCATTTGAATTTGAATAAAGTACTGAACTTTATTTTGAGCCTTAAAATTCAAATCAGAGCGCGATGAACACACGCCTGGCGGATGTGAATTTAAAAAAGGGCCACTAAGCAATGGCAAGCAGAGCTGCCCATGTTTTCTGTCTCTCTGGTTTTATCATCTGGAGAGCAAACAGTGAAAAAAAAGCCTCTGCGTTTAAACATCTCCCAAAACCTGGACCTCACTGAAAGATTTTCACTGATGTTTTTCTGTAAGAGGAAAAATAGTGGCTCGTTAGGCAATATATCCTTGTTCGTTTTCCATTAAAATAAAATTTTAATTAATATAGAGGGGCTACCCTAACTGTCTCAGGTTAAAAAAAAAAACAGAGAAAAAAGGAAAAACTGTGGGGAAAAAAAACCAACAAACAACTAAAACACTAAGGTTTAACCCCAGCGAAATTTTTAGCAATTTGGGCTGAGTTTTGTTGTTTTGGAAACATGTGTTTTGACTAAAAAAACCTAAAAGTTATCTCAAAGTTTGCCATAGGAAAACGGCTGCCAGATTTAGTGGGTCTAGCAAAAAATTCCCGATAGTTTCTCAGAGAGAGAGAAAACCAGCCAGCATCCAGCATGTCCCTGGAGTTACACATAGCTCCAAATCAGGAAGACTCACCAGGTAATCCTTTTCCAGCAGAGGCTTGCAGAGAAACTATCAAACCAATCCAAGAATAATAAAAACGTTAATTACAGGCTTTCTCTCCCTACAGAACACATGGATTTTAATGTCTCTTGCAGGGATTTAGCCCACATAAGAATGTGGTATATTTTTTTTACTGCTCCTTTCTTGCTCCTTTAGTCATGAAATACTGGAGTTTTCCAAACATGATGCTCCACTCTCAAAGACTAAATCCTTAGCTGGTAGAAAATGGGATAATGCAGCTAATTCCCTCTGCAGCTCTACTGATCTGCACCAGCTGCAGACCAGTGCCGTTATATCACCTAGGCGCAGAGTGGAGCTGTTTTAATTCTTTATTCTTGTTTGATATCAGTTGCCAAAATAAAACTGTCTTACGAAGCGCATGTTTACAAATGAGTCAAAATCCCTTACACTGAAACTATTTAACTATAAGCAGGTTAGATCAGCTTTCTTGTGATAAGAGCTCCTGATATTAGTGTCTCTTTCTTGTGCAGGCTTAAAACTTTACTTTCAAAATCTCCTCGTATTCCTTTGAACTCCCTCGGGAGATTAAAAAAAAAAAAATACTCCAGTTAACACTCCCTCGTTTCATTTTTAAAGGTCAGGCTTAGAGCTGGCAGTTGTTATAGGAGCTGTCCTCTGTAAAGAAAAGTCTTAACTAGCCAGGCACAGACTTAACCTCACCGTCGAAAAACTAACATTGTCACTAGGATATGGAGAAACCATGGTGAAGAACTAGCAACAGCTAGACCACGGCAGAATGAGCAGTCGGCATCTGCTCGGTGGGCCTTTATCATGCAGTGTTGTATGTACGATTCAAAATGCACAGAACGATTGTTGAAATGATGTAGACAAATTGACTCAAATTAGTTTAGCATGGGCCATGCAAAGTTTAAGCTTGTTGAGCCCAGACACATAGCAACAGCCGCCGTGCTTTGGAAGACTGGGCGTTCGAAGCGCTAGCAGAAAAGCGGTATTCCAGCCCACGTTCGCGGGGTTTGCTTTTGTGCCTGCTTGCCTCTTTTCTTTAATTTTGCCTGGCTCTAGAAAGTCTTGGCAGAAGCGATCCCTGCTGAAGACTACACTGGCACCGATAATTTTATAGAAGTACTCGTGAGTGTGAGCTTTAATGTCATTTTATACTTCCTTAATCTTTTGACTGTTACTTAATGACAAACAAATCCCCAAAGAACTTGGGGGAAAAAAAGATTAAAAGGATTTTGAGATTGTGTTCTCTGCTTTCAGTCAAACTGTCCCAAATCCTGCCAACACAATTCTCCAGTGCCCTATGACACCCCTCCCCAGACCACCAGGAGTGAGTTTCTTATTGTATTTACAGTAATCTAATTACAACAGTTCTTCAATTCACAGCCAGCTTTGGTATACAGACTTTAGCAAGAACTCTCCTCTCAGTGCAGATTGCAAACTTTAATCTTCTAAACTAACACACTCACAGGACAACCACTCCCCCCCAAAAAAAAAAATTCTGAAATGCTTGTGTAAGATACTAAGATATGTTCCTCTTCCCGTGTCTGCCAATGCTTCTCTCATCTTTTTAAGTTTTCTTTTGTGTCAATATACTGCCTAAAGGTAATACCAGAGTTCCCAAGAGATAATATTCTGTAAGGTTATAAAATGATGGTAAAAACAGGTTGCCTGCCAGAAAATTTCTTTTAAAAAATATATCTTTCTAAAGATGTGTTCCCTTAAAGTTTTTTTAACATCTCTCTGTATTTGTGTAGTTGAAGAAGCAGCTACACAGGGGAAATAAAAACTGAATATTTAACTTAAAAATTAAATACAGTCTCAGCTTAAAATTGTCATTGCCCAAAACAATTTGATGCAAACGTTAAGCTGATTATTTAGAAGAATCAGATGACAAAAGTAGATGGAGTTTGTACATAATAAAAATGTCAAGAAAATGAAGACAGAAGAGATTGTTTTATATGAAGCAAAATACAAAACAAAAGTAGAATTCGTAATGAATTAGCAAATCTGGACATTCTCAGTGTGTCATTGCAGCCATCTAGCTATATACACAAGTATTGCACTATTCAGTTTAATTTCTGTCACAGGTTTTCCACTTAAAGCTTTTACAATAATACTGGGTTTACCAATGCACATCTTTTGGAAGCTTGAGGGAGCTTTCCTCTTCTTCCAGTCTGGCGTTTGACTCCCTGAGCTGTACTCACATAAAGTCTAATTTCAAACCCACTAAAGTTAATAAAATCTTAACTCCCAAAGATATCAGGAATAATTTAGGTCCAATCTTACTATAAAACTCTTAGGTCTTCCCCCATTGCCATGTCCTTTAGAAGATGTACAGAAGGCAGAAATACATGTACGCTCATATTTCATTTACAAGTATTTCAAACCCTCAGTTTGGCCTTTGGTGACTGTTTGGTTGGTTTCTGTGAGTCATCAACCATTTTGCTTTCGAGTATGTACCAGCATTCCTTGTCCGGTCAGAAGTGTTTTAATACTGAATTCCTCCTGTTGAGATTCATTGCTATGCAAGCTGAAATGAGTGGGACAGTCAAACCTCAGCTATTTCCTACTGTTTTTCTGAGAACCTTGAAGAACTGAGAACATAGTAGAGTCTTTTCTGGTCTCACATTCACTCTTGAGAAACTACTTCTAATGCACCTTTGTGCTATTTTCCTCTGAGCAAACTGGCCATGGTAATACTCAACAAATGAAGCAATTATTCAGTTTGTAAAATCTTTAGCTTTCTAGATAATGTGTATGCTCTGCTCCATCCAAAGAACTCGAAATAATGAAATGGCTTTGAAAAGGTTGTATGAAAGAGTAAGAGAGAGCAGCTGCTTGGAAACCTCCCAACTTTCATGAAAGTGTTTTGGAGATGACAGATTATTGTATGTAGTAGTTTATTTCTGTGAGATCTATTTTAACTTTTAATCTCTGGTATAATATATTTAATCCTCATCAGGTTGGACAATGTACAGGAAATACTCCTACCCTTGGGAAAACAAAGTGCTTTACTGATTTTGGGGGATATTCTTGTGTGAGGGATTCGGTCTCCTCTAATAAAGGGAAAACATACTGCGTTGTTGAAAAAAAGTGTGGAGCAGGGAAGCCCGAAGGGTACGAATGCCATCTGGTGGCTTGATTGAAAAATATGACCCTCCAGCAACCACTGCTGCTGTCTTCGAAGATGGATGTGGAGGGACAGATCTCATTTCATGTATTGGCATGAGCCAGTCACATTATTCCATATCTAAACTCACGTCAATAGAAGAATCAAGCTGAGATTATATAAGAAAAATTTGCCTTAATGCGTACGTCTGTGCTCAAGCATTAGGCTTGTTTAATGCTTTATGTCATCAGAGCTTAGTTAGATTAGGAATAAAAGGCATCTGTGCTTGTAGTTTTGCTGAATATTGTGTTTTACATGTACTAATCCTCATGGAGGTTTATACCCATCAGACTATTGTTTTATTGCTTTACATGCAATGCTACAAGGAAAGGGTTCTGCACAGCAAAGTCAGCTTTAGTCCAGCTTATTTCATCTCCCTGGGCTCCTAACCAGCTTTCCTTTTCGGGGCAACAACCTGGCTCGCTCCTGAAGGGAGTCTGGAGCGAATGAGCTGCCCAGGAGGGCCTGGGGGTGAAACACAGAGCAGCTCAACCAAGCATAGAGGAACCAGCACCTCCACAGGAGCTTGTAGCCTCTGTGAACATCTCCTTAAGGTTCAAAGTGTAAACAACAGTGAAAAATGTGTATTTTTAAATTAAACCATAGACTAGAGTCTAATAACTTGTAGGGGTTAAAGCATTATGAATTTTAGAAATATTTCATGAGTACTTTAGGGTCTACCTTCTCAGCACACTCCTACAGAAACTTGTAATTCAGTCTGACATATGATGCCAAAAGGCAATCTCTTCCTGAATACGGTCAAGCCCATGCCTTGTGTAAGTTCTGGCAGAGACCTGTAACCCATCCAAACCTTATAGTGATGGGCCAAAGAATTGGGAAATAAAAACTAAGTATGAGTCCTCACCATGCCTCATCCTCCTCCCCTGGGCTGAACTCAAAA
The DNA here is from genome assembly GCF_009769465.1 of Tauraco erythrolophus. Classification (NCBI taxonomy): domain Eukaryota; kingdom Metazoa; phylum Chordata; class Aves; order Musophagiformes; family Musophagidae; genus Tauraco; species Tauraco erythrolophus. Next base: position 63,115,579 of record NC_141468.1, on the reverse strand, counting down.
GTCCAAGTGGGGAGGAGGATGGCTGCTTGCTAGGCTCACCCCTAGGTTTCAGCAGAGTCAACTGAGCGTGGGCCCTGCTTTTCCTGAGCTTCTCACGTGTGCCAGGAGAGCTGGCAAGAGATGGACCTGACCTGTCCTCTCATTTCTTTTTTGTGAGACTAAACCAGAGAAGCAGATGCTGCTTAGGGACTTTCCAGCTCACACATCAAATTAATTGAGGAAACACCAGACCACAGTTGGAGACAGTGCCCTTTACTACAGCAGTGCAAGGCATGACCTTTCCAAATTTGACACGACCTCCAAATTCACAGGACTTGAAAAATACCAAACGTCGTGTGGGTTTAACTTGCCCTTACTTGCCTTCTGGCTCCTGAGCTCTGAAGATTTACAGGCAATTCATTCTCTCTCCACAGCACCGCTCCAGACACCATAAGATGCCAGCATGGATGGAATGGCACTGACTAGGGTGTCTGATTTTATGTTTACAGAGATGGGACTGATTTGGATGTTTTTGCTTAGAAATATTAAGGTGTTTATAGTCAAAATTATCATACTGGCATTTTATAACATTCCCTTTCTACATGTTTGATTAATTCTCTTGGGTCAATGTATTAATAAATGGCCATAATGAACAGTGAATGTGATGCACTATATTTTTCCAAGGATGATCCATTCTTGTGAGGCTTTACCCATTCCACAGTTCTACTCAGAAAAATTTCTTCTTTTATTTTTTATTCTAGGTACTTCATGTTGTTCAGAAATGACCCATAGCCAAGCAAGCTGAGAAGACTGTCACTATTTAGTGCCTGAACTCTAAAACAGGGTCAGAGCCAACAGTGTAATTAACGATGGGAAGTAGTTAATGATGGGTCAATGATGGGATATAACTAATCGAGGGAAAAGGATTGCAGAACTGCAAAGTTATCGAGTGCACTGCATGGCAGATAAAAACTGTGTAGGTCCTTGTAACCCCAAGCCTACAGCCACCTTTTTGCCCTCCCACTCCCCTTCCTGGTAGCACAGCAAAAATTTCCAAATCAGCCACGGCAGTGCCTTGTAAAGCCGCAGCTCTCACCACAGGAGTTCAGGCTTATCGTGCACACTGCCTCTGACATCCAGCCTCTGTCTGGTCCTCAGGATGTCAAAGGATGTCCCCTAAGCAAGGACAGCAATCCCATCACTTCTTTCCGAAAAAGGAGTCTGTGTCTTCTACAGACTGTTAACTACATTACAGGAGTGAGTCAGTGCTATAAAATGCAAGTAATGAATGATACCATCATCATCATCACTGTTATTATTTTTATTATTTTCTTGAAGGGAAAAAGCAATTAAAGGAACTATAGGCTTTGATTAGAAAAATGGGGAGAAGGAAGGAAACTACACTCCACATAGAGAAGGGTACAAATCCATCTTGCAGAATTTAGATCTAGTTGTGTACACAATTGTATTTGACAGTGTTTAGAGGGTTGAGTCCAGGATTTGTGAAACCACGTGGCTTCCTTTACTTTTGAATGTTCCTTTTATCCCCGCAATATGCCACTAGAGGTATGGAGAGATCAGGTAGAGACCCTATGAGAAAGCCATAGGGTCATAAAGTATTCACTTCTCAGCAGTGTCAGTATTACTTCACTTCTTATTTGAAGTAGGTGATTTGTAGTTCAGAATTGAAATGAAGATACTTTTTTTGAGTATTCCCACACCTGTTTTACAACTCTTTGTTTCATATTTGTCTTTTCATTCATAGGAATAAACACAGTAACAGCAAAAAGAGTCTCTGACATGTCAGTACTGCGATATGCATACCTTGAGGACCAGCGGCAATCTGTTGGCTCTCCTGATTAACAGCTAGCAACGATCAGACCATTTACTAGACCTAAAGACAGATTGTGGACTGTTTTATTGCTACAATTTCCACCTCTGGAAGGTACCAAGAGTACATGAAAGCACTTGCTTATCTACAACCTGGTAATTAAACAGCTGTAATGAAGTATAGTGATAACCTGTCTAATTTTTCAAATGCTTGAGTGTCTCATCAGTCCACTGGGAAGAATAAGGAACCAGAGCAGGGAGCTGAATGTCTAATTAAACTGATGGAAGATATGTACTCAGCTCTGCAGAGACCCCTTGGGAGACAAACGCAAGGAAAGAGGTGCTCAGTGCCCTTACAGGCCTGGGTTTTTTCCTTAGTTTTGTTTGTAACCTCAAAAACACGGAAGGACTTCTTGCTGTGTAGACCTGTAAATCTGACGATATTTTATTTCATAACAAAAATGGAGGCACAGTAAGAGACTTAAGGAGTGACTTCATGCTTAGCTCAGCTTGTTATTTTAAATGTCAATCTCTTGGGGGAGGTTCTTGTGCCAAGACTTTTCTTCAGAGGTTAGATGCTATGAAAGTGGGTGAACACACACCCAACTTGTAACTCAGTCAACCTTCCACCTTCATAAAACAGAGCAAAAAGCTTATGAGAATGTGCTAACAGGTAGAGCACACAGCTGGCAAACAGCCAGAAGGACGTTTTACTTAAAACGGGATAAAAATCCAAACCATCATGAAAGAGTTGCTGCACTTCTATGCAGCATGCCACACCTAGGAGACTAAACAGCAATATTATCATCTATACCTATTTATTCAAGGCAGGGATCTGACCTTTCCAGGCTCATTTGTTTCAGCAAACTTTGCTCATGCTACTCATGACTGCTCATATTTGTAAGACTTGCAAGATTGGAACATCAAATAGTTACTGATAATATAAAGAAACTGTGATAAGAAGAACAATACCGTTTCTTACTATGTGATTATCTTTTTTTCTTTAAGACTCTGAGAAATCACTTCAATTATTTTGATCATTTTTCTGTCAAAGGTACATTTTTTAATTGGCTGTTGCACTTCCAGGGGTATGAAGCTGTTCTGTGATCTCTGCAACAATTCTTAATGAATAGATTAAACTGGGTACTATAGTTCTACCAAATAATATTATCGTAATTATTTTGTTCCAGGTTTATTAACGTCCACCCAATCATTCTCTCAGTTGTACGGAGGAAATGCCACCCTGCAGGTGGTGCAACAGATCCAGACGGCTTCAGGGGTTGGGTGGCTTCAGTCTTGTCACTTGACTCTAAAATGACACCGTCTCCTGACCTATAAAAGAAGACAATAAAATCTATTCACCTTGTGTAAACACTAGTGCAACATATGGTTGAATGGCAGTATGTAAATTTAAAATCTTAATTAAACTGAGGCAGAACGCCAAGTCATCACAAAGCATACGCTACTTGAGACAAGCTCATTAATAGTTCTGCTGCTGGAACCAGTTTTTTAATGGCTCAGTAATGAGCTGACAGTACAATTTGCAAAACCATAGTTCTTGATAATGTTTTTAAAGTATGTAATTATATTGTGATAATGGCTTGAACTTGTGTGTTCACATGTAACAAAAAAGATACCTCCAAACAGTTAACAGACCAAGACTTAAAATCTATTCTTGATTATTCCCAATTTGTATTGGTGTAACTCTGCAGTCAGCTGTGTTATAAAAAGGAATAAGGATGGTCTGGCTTTTCTGTTGGTACCCGGCACTGCAGTGGTACTTCAGTAGCACATTTGATCTATTATTCTCTGAACTGTCAACCAAACGTGTCGTACAACCAATGCATGTCTCTGACATTCTCCCCTTGCATGTTAGTCACCCAGTACTCCTAGCAGACAGGAAGTTCCATTTTCTACAAGACAAGATGCATCTGCAGGTAAGGCATCACGCTTAATTAACCATGTCTCTTCATATGCAATGAAGACATTATATACATTTGAGTGGTGTACGCTGCTTTTTCATTCCAACTTGGTTTTGTTAGTAAGAGAACATCAGCTGCTGGCCTCACTGCCAACAAATCTTGGATATTAATCTCCCTCCCTCCCTCCTTCCCTCCTTCCCTTCCCTCCTTCCCTCCTTCCTTCCAGCACACTTTTAACCTCAGTTATCTAGTCAGAGAACCCATTTTTAAGCCTCAAAGTAGAATTATATTTCTAATTTGCAAAAGCACAGTTCTTGCCTAATTTTTCTCCACTACACCACAGACATGGATCTGCGATAGGGATGTATTCACATCTATGGCAAACAAGTCAGGAGATGGCACCCAATAAGATCCAGCTCTGGCCTTCACCTTTCGCTGCTCAACGTCATTATCGCTAGAACCAAACTAAATAAAATAGCACAAGCAGAATCTCACGTGCTTTCTCATTTCGCTCCTCATTCAGGTCTCCTGTTGAGCAAACAGTCCAACTGGAGTCTGCTGTCCAGTCACATGCCTACAGACTTCACCAGACTTAAGAGCCTGACGCTCTCCCCACAGCTTTGACTTTTCACTACGGCTACCTAAAACGGGAAAAATGAAACTCCGAGGCCAAGGAGTTCAGGAGACACACGTCACATTTTAAATTAAGTTCTGCACTGAAAGAGAAAGACTCCTTTCAGGGCTGCTGTTTCCTAGGTCTACGTTGCATTCAATAAAGTGAAACTCTAACCCTGGCCGCAGTTCCCCACAGCTACTGCAGCAGTAGAAGTAACCACAATCATCATCATGGAATACAAAATGTATATATTTTCATAGATTTCATAGATTTTCTAGGTTGGAAAAGACCTTAGAGATCATCCAGTCCAACCGTCCCTAATCCCCATTAAACCATATCCCTAAGTAGTTCATCTACCCTTTTCTTAAACACATCCAGGGATGGGGACTCAACCACCTCCCTGGGCAGCCTATTCCAGTGGCTGACAACCCTTTCAGAGAAGAAATATTTTCTAACATCCAACCTGAATCTCCCCTGACTAAGCTTATACCCATTTCCTCTTGATTACCCATCACTAATGTAAAGAGCCCTTCCCCCACCTCCCCACCATCCCTTCTCAAGTATTTGTAGGCTGTAATCAGGTCTCCCCTCAGCCTCCTCTTCTCCAGGCTAAACAGCCCCAACTCCCGCAGCCACTCCCCATAAGTTTTATTTTCCAGCCCCTTGACCAGTTTAGTCGCCCTTCTCTGGACCCACTCCAGGAGCTCAATATCTCTCTTAAAGCGAGGGGCCCAAAACTGGACACAATATTCCAGGTGCGGCCTCACCAGTGCTGAGTATAGGGGCAGGATCACTTCCCTGTTCCTGCTGGTTACACTATTCTTGATACATGCCAGTATCCCATTGGCCTTTTTGGCCACCTGGGCACACTGCTGGCTCATATCAAGCCGGTAGCCAACCAACACCCCCAGGTCCTTCTCCGCCAGGCAGCTCTCCAGCCACTCTTCCCCGAGCCTATAGCGATGCTTGGGGTTTTTATACCCCAAGTGAAGGACTCTGCACTTGGCCTTATTAAAGCTCATGCCATTGGCCTCAGCCCAACAATCCAGTCTGTTCAAATCCCGCTGAAGGGCCTCCCTACCCTCGAGCAGATCGACACAGCCTCCCAGCTTGGTGTCGTCCGCAAACTTAGTGAGGGTACATTCAATCTCCTCATCCAGGTCATTGATAAAGATGTTAAACAGAACCGGACCCAGCACTGAGCCCTGGGGAACCCCACTGGTGACCGGCCTCCAGCCGGATTTAGCCCCATTTACCACCACTCTTTGGGCCCGGCCATCCAGCCAGTTTTTAACCCAAGGAGGGTGTGCCTATCCAGGCCAGCAGTTACCAGTTTCACAACCAGAACACTATGAGAAACTGTATCAAAGGCTTAACTGAGGTCAAGGAACACTACATCCACAGCCCTTCCCTCGTCAACCAGGCAGGTCACCCTGTCATAGAAGGTGATCAGGTTTGATTGGCAAGACCTGCCTTTCATAAACCCATGTTGACTGGGCCTGATCACCCGGTTAACCTGTATGTGCTCATTAATAGCACTCAAGATAACCTGTTCCATGACTTTGCCCGTCACCGAGGTCAGACTGACAGGCCTGTAGTTCCCCGGATCCTCCTTCCGCCCTTTTTTGTAAATGGGGGTAACATCCGCCAGCCTCCAGTCCAGCGGAACTTCCCCAGTGAGCCAAGACTGTCCAAAGATAATGGACAGGGGTTTGGCAATGACATCCGCCAGCTCTCTCAGGACTCTCGAGTGGATACCATCAGGCCCCATAGACTTGTGGGCATCCAGTTGGCAAAGCAGATCCTTGACCTTTTCCTCTTGGATCACAGGAGCTTCGATTTGCTCTCCCTCTCTGCTCTCAGACACCGTAGGCCAGCTCACCTGGGAACTACTAACCTTATTACTAAAGACTGAGGCAAAGAAGGCATTAAGGACCTCAGCCTTGTCCTCATCCCTAGTGACTAACGTACCCCCTGTGTCCAGTAGTGGCTGGAGGTGATCTTTAGCCCTCCTTTTGTTATTAATGCATTTATAGAAGGACTTTTTGTTGTCCCTTATGGAGCAGGCTAGTCTAAGTTCCAGTTGGGCTTTTGCCCCCCGGATTATCTCCCTACATGCCCTAACTTCCTCCCTGTAGTCCTCCCTGGACGCCTGCCCATTCTTCCAAGACTTAGAGACTTCCCTTTTTCTTTTGAGGTGTTCCCAAATCTCCTTGGTCATCATTTTGACCTTACTTCAATAATTTTCCGCATCTGTAATCATAGCGCATTCACAGGCAAAACCTAAAAACCTATAATCTAAATGAAGGAATAACTCCTCCACAAAGGAAGACCGAATGTTGTATTTTTTCTGTTTTAAAATTGTTATGAAGCTGCTTATATTCTGTTTTCAGTGAAAGAAGTTTATTTATTTCTCATAATGGCTAAATAATACTGAAGAAGTCTTTGCTGAATATATCAACAGTGAACTGTCTTGATATTATTCATGAAGGAAATGTTCAATGCATGAAAAACGAAGAGCAAAAATAGTCACAGTGATAACGTCTCTGCAACCAAAACCTTTTCCTCAGCTTCAATGCTGCTTTAGTGAAGTAACGGGGACGCCTGTTATTTATCATTTATTTTCTATTGTTTGCAAAGATGTCAGCCTGAAGCTATTTCAGTTACTACACCTGCCAGTGAGACTCCACCACCGATGGCTGTGGTTTCACAAGGAAGTTCGCTCTTTCCGTTTGCTTGGCAAAACACTTCACCAACCCAAGTCCTTCTGTGCCATCCTAAGTCTTTCGGAGTTTGAAAAAGAAGAGACTTTAATCTCTGCAATGTCTTTAATTTTTAGTTACTAGGAGGCAAAACACTCTTTGATGTCTCATGCTGTGAAGTTTATGGGTGATTGATTAACTCTATCACAGAGAAAACATTCAAGCAACTCTTTCTTCCGCCACCAGAAACATGAAGCTACAGGCCTTGCATTTGAAGCAGAGCATCCCACGTAAAGAAAGCACTGTGTACACTAGGGCCTTAGGGCAAGAGATGAACAGCAGCTATAGGAAAAGCCCCTTATCTTGAAGACCAAAAAGGAGTTAACAGTGGCAGGCGTTGCCTGTTAGTACCAGGAAGGCAAACACTATGGAGTTCGGAGAGTCGCTGACCTGTCCTCCTGGGTGGAAATCAAGATCCCAGAGCAGGACTCCTTTGTGTCTGTGTAGTATTTCCAAAGAACACAACTAATTCACACACCTTCTGGGCCTCTCATGTCCTGAAAGATTCCCAAGGTATCTCCCGACCAGACGCGGGCTTGGTTTTTCACTTGGATTCTCCCATGTTCATGCTTTCACTTGCTCAGTGCCAAGCTAAAGAACACGGCTGGTATTCTTTCAGTGGGTCAGGAATGCCGAGTCCCTGTATCAGCAAATCCCTCCAAGACCCGTACAGCATACAGTGTTGCTTTGATGGGTCACACTGATGTTCCTGCAACTGTCAAGTGATGTCTGATTAGATCTGCACGCTCTGAGGAGGACAGATCTCTGTCACCTTTATCTCACAACTGCATTATGTCCCTCTGTGCTAATGCAGAGGTACACTGCTGAAGCTGGGGGTGATAAAGAGCCTGGAAAGGGCCTCTTTAGACAGATCTCTGTGGAAACAGGGTGCTGCTTTGTGTTTTCCATGTAGCAGATAAGTTCACACAGGAACAAATTATTTTAGAGGAGTCCAGGAAAGATTATCCTCCATGCACGCCTCTTCGTAGCGAGGATGGAGCAGAAGGGTGGCAGTCAAGCATAAAGCCAGGCAGAGGAAGCAGGGGTGGTATTTTGCTTATGCAAGTTTTTTTTAATCTTGTGAAGCGTTTCATGGTGTATTCCTGTGCTGAGAGCAGTTCTGTTTCTAAACTCACATTTGAAATATCTGGGACTTCCCTCTCCCCCTTGGCCATTCAACACTTCCTTGTCTAACAAACTTGGAAGTTGCTGTTTGTACCCAAAGATCGTTAGAGACACACATGGAGAGGTGCCAGAGAAGGCCGCGAGCACCAGAAAACCTGTCTTTCCCCAACTATCCATGTTGGTGTAGCTACCTAGAAAGCCATGTCCTTAAACCAGCACGACCACAACCTTATTCCCTACCACTTGCGTGCAGTTAGCTCCACTCACTCAGATAATAGCTGGGATAAAGGGTGCAGTGTAAATGCTGCTTAACGTAAACCCAGATCCTTTGGATCAGCAGAGCAGCTTCACACCACGCTGCTGGCACTGCACCAGGCAGTGCTCCGCACAGGACGGTGCTGCTCCTTGCCACATGGAGCTCCTGCAGCCTCCCGGTTCTGCCACCAGCACAGCCCGAGCGCCCCGAATCCGCATTCATGCACCCCGACCTCTCGGCCGAGGCACCCCCCAGCCCAACCAAGGGCTACAAGCCCAACTCCGCCACCCCACAGCACCTCGGTCAGTGATGGCAGCAGTGTCATCCCTTTCCTCCCCTCCTCTGCCCTTCCACTACGTGGCATCTCCCTCCACCTCGGTGCCCCCGCAGCCACGGAGGCACCGCTCAGCGCCGGACCTACACGGGCCCTTCGGGGGTGCGGGCCTGCCCCGTTCCCCGGGGAGGGACGGTGCCCGCGGGCCTGTGAGGGCCATGAGGGTCGCGCCTGTAAGGGCGCCATGAGCCCCTCGGAGGCAGCGCAGCCGCCCTGAGAGCAGCAGGCACGGACGTGCGGCGCGGGACGAGCAGGCGGCGGAGGCGGACGCCATGGGGGCCCCCGGCAACCCCGGGGCGGGGTGGGGGCGGGAGCGGCGGCGCCTGCGCGCCCCCCGGCAGCGGGGGGGGGCCGCGCCGGGCGCTGGGGCGGGGTCTGCGGGCGCCGACGGGGCGGGCGGCGGCGGGCGCCACGTCGGCAGCGGGGAAAGGCGGAGGAGTAGCATCTGCGGCGGATCCCATCCCATCCCATCCCAGCGGAGCCGTGTCGCGGCCGCTGCGCGGTGAGTGAGGGCTCCGCGGCCGCTGCCGCCCCGGTGCCGCGCTCCGCTGTTAGCCGGGGGAGTCGGGCGGGCGAGCGGATGCCCGAGCGCCCTTCCCGCCTCCCCACTTTTCGTCCCCGCGGAGGAAGGGAAACTTCTGGGGGAGGAGGAGGCGGGAGGGGGCCCGGCGTGCGCCAAAGTAGCCGCCGCCGGCGGGAGAGGCGGGCCCGGGGAAGCGGCGCCGCGGCCACCGCCACCTGCCCCCGGCGCCTCCCGCCGCGCCGGCGGCCTGAGGCGGGGGCAGCTCGCCCGCCTTTGTGCTTCCTGCCGAGGCTCCGAGGAGCGGGCGGGCGGGAGGGAGAGAGGGCCGGGCCGGTCGTAGCGGCTCCGCTGCGGCCTTGGCTGCCACGTCAGTGCCGCCGCCCTGCGCCGTGGTGCCCGCGGCCGGCCCGGCGGGGAAGGCGGGCCGGGGTCGCTGCCGGGCAGCGTCCCGAGCTCCGCTGGGAAGGCAGGTAGCTGCGAGGGGAGGACGCGGTGGGGGCTTGGGCCGCCCTACGAGGGGGATGTGGGGCCTCGACGGGCCGGAGCGGGCTCCTCGGGTGCGGGACCGGGCGCGGGGAGCGCGGCAGGAGCGGCGGAACGGCTCTCGCCTGCCCGGGAAGGCAGCAGAGGAGGCTGTGTGCGCTTTGGTCTCTCTCCTGGCGGGTCTTGGTCTCCCTCGTGAACTTCCCTGTGCCAGGAGAAGCTTTGTTTGGGGGTTTATCTCTTTCTTTTTGAACTTCACTGTACTCGGATGTATCCTGTAGCAACCTGCTCTTGATATTTCATCCATTTCTCTCAAGTCCAGCTTGATGGAGCAGAATCTGGAAGAGTTTTCTGTAAACTGCTTGGGAGCAGCTTAGCTTTCAGCATTCACCTAGCCTAGGCGTTTATGCCGTGTGACCTGAAAATAAATCCAAGTTATTTTAACTGTGCAGCTGGTTCTGGTCATTGTGCGAAGCCCGTCGACAGCCTCTGCGGATGCAATTAAATCCTTCCTTCTGCTCGTTTAACCGGGCTGAAAACGAGAACTCTGAATCAGGATGTCAGTCCGTACGGAAGATAAATACCAGGTGCACGTAGCCTGCTTCAGTGTGTCCAGAGCATGGCTTCAGGCAGCATGTGTAATTGGAAGGGTACACACAAGATAGATAGCTTAATTTAGTGCACAGATACTGGTTTGTATGCGTATCAGTTTTAAGACTGCTCAGTAAATACTATCCATGCTTTTTTTCTAAAGCTTTCTGCTAAGCTGTGGTTAAACATTCAGTAGAGTTGGTGTTGCAAAAGCACAAACCGAAAGGTGGTCCTTGTCCTGCGAGCAAACAGATCTTAATGTCAGACAGGAGCCAACAAACAGGTGGTGGATGCTAGGGAAAAAGTTCATTATTTCACTAGCAGGAGTGGCAGGGAAGTTCAGCAGCTACTTTATTGCTCTGACTGTTAGGTGCTGTCAGGATTTGTCTTTGTAGGCCTCGTGGAAAAGGAGAGCTGAGGCAGATGTGGATTTCAGGCAGTTGGGAAAGCATTAGAAGAAATGAAGAAGGCTCTGCTTTGGCAAGCTGAGCTAGCAGGAGGCAAAGGCTGACAGGACTGGTGAAATAGAGCAAGTCCTTGGCATTTCTGAAGCTATACCTTACTGGAACTTACCATTTAATTTCTAGAAACCAGTTTTGGAGGACTAGAAAAGGGGAATTCAGGTTTCTGCCACCTTTAATTTGGTATCTTGCGAATCCTTGCTTTGGAGAAAATTTGATTGCCAACATCAGATTTTCCTAGAGCCTCTTCTGCAGCCTGATCTGCACTTTAGTTGAGGATGATGGAGAAATGCTGGATTCTCTTATTTATATACAGATACAACACTGTAATGTCCCAGGCAGAATTAAAGGTTTTTTGTTTTTTGTTTTTTGTTTTCCCCCAGGAGATATGCCTCCTTTTTTGCCTTTAATTGTGGTGTGTGTTTGTTTGGTTTTTAATACAGATATGTTGCATTACTTTGCCTGCTGTGTGCTGAGCCTTGCATGCTGCGAGCCTGTTGTTTGTGTTTCTTGTGGCAGACTTGGTATCTTTGGGGATGGGTTGTAGCCCATCCTGCTACAGATTTAAAACTAAGAAGTTTCCAGGTGTAAACCACAACTTATCAACTTGATGTAGTCTTTCCCTGAAAACTGTCTTTTTTCCTCTAAAACAGGCATGCTCGCTTCCAGGCTGGTCCTGCTTTGTATATAAATCTGAATTTTGAAACTCAGCTTCTAAACAGAAGGCTTGTTGAAATGTCAGCTATGCTCTTGGTTTTTAATGACACGCTTTCTGCGTGCCTGGATTTGTTTTTTTTTACTTCAGTGCTGTTAGCGTCAACTCTTTTTGCAGAAGCTCAGTCAACTGTCTCCCTTGCACTAACTAACAGAAAAACACATTTTCATATCAGCTGTGCTCTGAGGGTTATGTCTGAGAGAACTAACAGCACTGAGCACTCTTATTCCTAGCATGTTACAAGCCCTAATCCAAGGCGTAAAGTGGGGAATCTAATAGTCAGGGGTTGCTTGTGCAGTTTGAAGCAGTACCCTGAAGAGCAGCAATGGGTGGGATTACCTTTTTGACTTTATGCTAATTTCTTTGTTTAATTTGGAGAGTAGAGCACTGTTACTCTTTCCAAAATGTATTTCTTAAAGTATCATCCCTAAAAATATTTTTTTTCATGTACGTGAAAGACATCAGGTTATTTTGAAGTCTGCTGCAACTGCTGAAAGAGAGGAAGAGAGCCGTGCACGTGGCAAGGGTTGTTTTGTTTTCCATCAGCTCTGTAGCCATGCTTTTTAATTGCATAGCCGGTGGGCAGAACGAAGATAATTTTTTTGTGGCGAACTAGGATGAGGTGATCAGTTTGTTTGGAGTTCTGTCAGGTGAATAGTTCCAGTGCTGGCGGCTGCTGCTGCAGCTTTCTGGAGCAGCATTATGCTGCCAAGTGAAGTTGGCCCCATCCTTGGGTAGTTTCATTGCTGCCTGCAAATATCTGAGTCGTGGCATTGAAACAAGGCAGTTTTTACTGGCTGCTGCTTGGGCCAGGTTTGCTGTGCTGAAACAGTAGGGCTTTTTGTTCGTGAAGTCAGAAAGACGTCATGAGCATCATCTGAAGCTCAGGAAGTTGGACACGCGTCTGTAATGGTTAGAGCCTGATTCTCAATGGAAGGCTGAAATTTTACACAAATTGCTGTCCAAGAACTGCTAAATCATTAAGAAGAGGTTGTGTCTTAACATTAATCACCATGCTTCATAGTAATCCTCATGACAGCATACGGAGCAAGTGAAATTATCTCTGGCCTTGCCGAGTGTGCTTCTCCTCTGCCGTGGGGCTTTGTATTAATGGTTCCCACCATACACCCATGGCAGGTATGCGACAGTAGTGCTGTTCTGTGAGATGTCATTAACCTTCTACTTTTCTTGTAGGTCTATGCAGAATACTTTTGTGGAAACAACTAACTAGACATCTTCACAAAGGAACATATTTGGTGAGAAAGATTTTTTATTATTTTTTAATCAACTTTGGTGTGAATGTATGTGTGGCTGTACGGTTACCTCCAGAGCTTTGTAGCACTTTCATTCAGTGTTAATGCTAACAGTGTTATTGTTTTAAGTAGCTCTTGAATTAAAAATCCTTTTCTAAATCACTACTTTCTTTACAACTGTGTAAAACTTTGAAGGTTCCTACATATTTCATATTATGACAATATGAAAGTGTGTTTTCTTGTCTAAAACCAATTGAAAGAATGACTTCCATATTTTTTAGTTTTTATTTTTTTTTAGTATGAATGTCAATACATAGTTTAAGGGGTGGTTAAAAAAGATGAGAGGTTATCCTTTATCTCTTGAATGACTAGCATCCTCATAAGTGCACGTGGGGGAAATAAAAACAACCAATCAACCAAAGTAGTTTACATGTGTCCCTGTTTGAAATATCTTTTAAGATCTGGGTTTGCTTCCACTTCTTAACATGAGAAAAGCTTACGTATTCATCTGCACAGATGAAGGATGAGACTGGAGAGTGCCACTGATATGCTAGATGTCTGCTTCATGAATGTCCATGTGAGTTCTGCCAGGACTCATGGAGATCCCACCTCATTCCATGTGACCGTTCAATGCAGGTGTTAAATGAAGCTGGAGGCTTTTCCCCAGTGACACAAGACACTGAATTTGGCATCACAGGATGAGAATGTCAAAGAGATCTATATGTGCTTGCTTTCTTTTTGATTTTTTTTTGGCCAGTGTTAGCATACTTCGAAGAAGATTCTGAAAAACGTATCAGAAAAGTTCCAAAGTTCAGGCTTCTGATAAATCGTTGCCTTGTTGCATGCGCTTGCAATACTGGTAATAATCGTGACTAATGATTCAGTGCATAGGGGACTTTGAATCTGCAGCTTCCAACTTAAATTTCCGAAGATCCTTAGTCAATACTGTGTCTGAATGACCTAATTCTCTGCACAAAAGTCTTATCCTTGCACCTCCAGATGGGTGCCTTAGTTGTTGGCTGAGTTGTAATCTCTACTTTCTTCTTTGTGGGGATGCACCTTCAGCAGGGAGAGTGAAGAGGAACCTCCCTTAAGGTACGCTACAGTCTGGTGACCAGAGGACTTCTGCAACGTGGGACATAAGAGCTTGGATCTTATTAGACGAAGGAGGCATTGAGCAGTGAGTGCTTTAATCTTGATGGTGTTATGTAAAAGATAGTGAGTGATTTATGCTTTTCCAACTCCCAAGTTTTGAAGAAAAAAATTACATTCCTGCTGTCTTCCGAGACTGAATGAAGGCATCTGCCACAAAGCAGTTATTCCAGGTCTTTGACCTGCAGTCAATAGAAATACTCACCTTAAATCTCTGGAGAGGAGCCAGGTTTAAGACATGCTCCTGTGCATAGTATTTCTTCTTCACCAGATATGCTACACCCTGTTCAGCACACAGGATTTTTTGATCACTATTCAGAGGCTCTTAAGTCTCCTGATGTGTTAAATTGGATATGAGGATGCATGACACAGGCTGTAACCTATATGTCTTAAATTTTTCTGCTTAAGTCCTTTGTTGGATCTCAGTCTCGATTCTGTGATTCACTGGAGAGCTTCTACAGAAAAACAAAAGGACTTGAATTGCCCTTTGTGAGCCCTTGTGTGCCAGGTTCTGTTTCAGGTGAAGCTGTGAGCCTTTTCTGACAGTGGTGTGATTCTGTTTTCACTTGCAGTGATGTAGTAGGAGAACAGTGAGTAAAACCAAGCGCAGGCTGGTTAGGCACATCTCTTGCAGCATCCCTAGAGTAGAACCACATGCCAAATGATAGTTTTCAACTTGCTGATCTGCAGACTCCTGAAGGCTCCCTTTTGTGTAGAACAAATTCGGTGCCACCAACAGTGACTTATTTGCCCTAGCTGCCCTTCTCAGGCCCGTGTAGCACTCCATTGACTTCTGGGGTTTGATAGCAGCAGGTTACCAGTATGTGAGCTGTAGAAGATAGACCACTGTGGTCCATGTAGTTGTAAGAGAGTGAAATACTTCTGTGGTTAAATCATTGCATGTGGGTGATATGTTGTGTAATATTCCTGTCTACCTTTTAAAAAGTAGCTTGTGGTCAAGAATTACATAAAGTTGAGGTTATAGAAGAGGTAGCAGGGGAGGGAATGCCTAATCTTATGGCTTTTTTTATGTGATGCTGTGATTTTTATACACTTCTTTTTTTTTTAATACTTTTATCACTAAACTAGAAACTCTGCTGTGAAACTCCCCTGCAAAGACATTGCTTTGCTCATTTAGCTTTGCAGGAACTGCATGCAAATCATAGAATCATAGAATCTGACGGTGTCCTAAACTAGATTAGAGAGGTATGAAAATGTCTTTTACCTGCGCTGTTTGCCAGTCTTACTCCCTTTCCATTGGATAGGTCTTGTCTTAATTAAATACTTGTATGATGCCTGGCACAACAGATCCTTGGTACTTACGGCAGCTGTATCTGCTGTCAGTACTGCTGTGTCCAACACCTTCTTAGTAGCAGAAAATACTAAAACTTGTGTGGAGCCTTGTGACACTTTCTACTGTCCTGCCATGTTTAAAACTGGTGACTTACTCCAGCTGCCTTCTAAACTCGTTGATAATCCCTGACAGTGTTTTGTCTTTCCTTGTAAGATTAAATAACTTTTCTGAGCCTCTTATGAGGGATTGTTGACAGAAACCTTTTGGAAGCTCAATCAGTCTGTTTCATCTGTGTTTTTTTGGGGAGTTCCATGCTGGCTAGATAGAAATATATTAGCAGAGATAGTTCTTTATAAAAATTGGTCTGTCTCTGGCTTAACTCATTTGTGTCTTCCGTGAGTCTGCTTTAAAACTGTTTTGGTCACTTTTTTCCCCTTTATTTGAAGTAAGGCTTGCTAGGTTGTGACTTTTATTTTACTTTTTTCAGGACCTTCCCTAATGCAGTGAAGAAACTCCTAAATTCCTGATAGACTAATCATCTTAATGAACAAAATAGCCATATGTTAAGTAGAAAGATAGTTGCTTTGTCTTCGTACAGGTATTTTGATCAAGTAACATCAGGCCTGTCAGTTTCTTACAGCATCTGCCTTCTCTTTCTTATAGTGCTTGATATTTTTGTTTTAAGTTGGAAAAAAGCAACAACCTACATGTAACCACTTAGTGAGAACGAAATCTTTGTATTTCTTCCAGCTTGCATTAGATGAATGCAAAGAAGACATGTAGTACCTGAATCCAGTACTTTCTCGGAATCTGATTGCCCTTGATTGCTCCTTGGGATCGGTTGGGCGCTTTTTTTTTCCCCCGTTTTTTTTCTTGACTTACTGACCTGTGATTAAATAGAATAAAAAGGAATTCTGTAATTGAAACTTTTTCAAATAACCTCTTAGCCCTCATGTATTTAGTCATCCATCTTGATGTGTTGCTACTCACTTTCCTATTTCTTAGCTTCCACATTTGTGTTTCTGGCTTTTGAGAGGTGCAGGGTTTTTTTTCTTGCTTTCCTGTTCAGCTTCTTGTGTAAAGGTACCTGTGTTTTCTGAGTCGTGCACTCATACCCTTAGTGCTGATTGCGAGGGCTCTTTAATATCCAATTTAGGCTTGCTTTGCATCCAGAGATCTGTTGTTTAGCATGTGGGTGCTGGTTTTTACTGTGATGTTTTGACTTGTTAATTTTACTGTGAGGGTTTTAGCTGTTGTTTTCCAGCTCAGCCTTCCCACCCTCAAATTCTGTTTCTGCCTCCTCATCCCTCCTTCAGATCTCAGCCACTGCTTTCTCACCCAAATGAGGTACAGAGAGATCTGTGCACAGCAAGAGAGGCTGGAATTATTTTTCTGGTGGTCAGTAACTCCTGGAAGAAATTAAATTATTTAAAGGCTTGTGCAGGGAGCAGGGAACTAAGAGGTCACTGGCAGGAAGATAGGCGGATGCTCAGTGGTATAAGGCAACTTGTTTTTCTTTCTCCTTTTCCTGATCTCAGTGCCTGCTGAGGAGGGAAAGATAGATTGGGAGGAGGTGAGACTTAACAATGAGGCACACTTTGGCGGAAGAAAGCAGGAGGGGAAACCTGGACTAGGTACTGCTTTCTTCCCCTCCGAAGCGAAAATGCAGTAAGCAGAGCTGCTGATTTGAGCTTTCTCTTGTGCTTCCCCTCACTGTCAGGGACTGCTGCTCTACAACTGCTCTAGGAAACAGTTTTTGGTGTAAAGAAATCTTTCTGAAATGTTTTTATTGGACAGTTTGTGTAGAGTTAAAACAGTCTAGTTCTGCTGCTATCACCACACTGTGCGTGCAATACTGCTACAACATAAATGGAGTGGTTTTGTTACAATTCTTCCATCTTGTTTTCATGGCATTTATTCAAATTCTGCTGCAAGGACTTGTTTCTTTAAACTACTGCTTTCCATGTACTAGCAGGTCTTACAGGCATGCTGCTGTTTTTTCTAGTGCTCGCCACCTTTAGGTCACCAGGGTTTTCTTTTTTAGTACTTAAACATGAGCTATTGTATGGCAGTGGCTGTTTTATTTTCATACTGGTTTTCTTCCTGATTACTTTTTAGGTTTGAGATGCACTTGGTGTGGGGTGGCAGCTTCCACCAAGCCTGCTGACCTGGTGGAGGGCTCCTTTTTGAAGAGTTGAGTCTGGTTGAAGAATGCAAAAGCGTAGTCCGATAATAAAACCAGCAGCAGTTTGGCAGGAGCTGCTATCTTATCTAGTAATGAAAAAGAAGTTCCTTTTGTTTAAGTTCCGTGGAACTTAAACGACATGAATTTTGGATTCATGGATTACATTTATGCTTTACCAGAACAGATGTACAGCGTATGTGAATTTCTTTTTTAGGCAATAATGAATCAAACGGACAAAAATCAACAGGAAGGCCCATCATACCTTCATGATGAACCACCAGAAGGTATGTATTAGTTTTCATAGTATGAAGTAAATTCACAGAAATTCATCAGAAGTTCAGTTCTCTCTTAAAAAAAAAAAAAATCTTTAAGCTGAACACCTTAACTTTCATTTAAGTAACAGTAAGCTAGCCAACCCTGAGATGAGATGGGCCTGGATTGTTGTTCACTTCTGCATTGTCCTGGTTAAAATACGGCCACCGAATATAACTCAGTAAACAACTGTAGTGATAAATTACAGAGAAGATGGGCAGATACTGAAGGACATAATTTGCAGATTAGTTTCCAGAGATGTGAATTGGTCCAATAAGTATCTATTTCTGCTGTTCATTATGTGAAATGGAAAGAGCCCAGCTTCACTTTTAGACACCTTGCTGAGTTCATAGTGCTTGTGACTTGTAAACAAGATGGGGTTTAAAAATATATGGAACTTGATTGCTACTTTTGGAGACCCTTTTCCATCATACAATTAACTGTGGTTCTAGCTGTTGACTTAATCTCATGGTTTCCTAAAAACAAACAAATGAACACTTGACTTCATTAATGAATGCAGTGGCATCTCCGTCTCCTGAACCAAATGAATCTTAAATTGGTTATTAGATCTGCAGAGGAAACGCAGTTGCAAATGAGTAGAGTTCCCTCTGGGCTGTGGAACGGCGGGACTATGAAGAGTCCTGTTTGCATAATGTGTCTGGAAGCATACTAGATCAGAAGCCGTTCTTGGCATATAGGTTCTCTCTGTTCTGTCTTCTCTTGCTTTAAGACCAAATGTGTTGGATGTATAAGTTGGTGAGTCTTGATTCCTCTCATTTCATTGCTCTTCAATTTATAATGGCCCTTTAAAGCTCTGTTTATTTGTTGGCTTGGGTTTTTTTCTCATCTTTTATATGTTGTGTAACTGAACACTTTACTTCACTTGAGCAATAGTGTTATCCACTAACTGTAGCAGAAGGGGTTCAAGTGGAATAGCTCACTTTATCCTTCACAACTGTTAGACAGGAAGCAGAAGTACAAGATGATGAGAGGAAAGGGAGAAATAGATTTTCATGGCACTGTAGCTCTTAAGCTCTGCTATACTTGAACTTGTTATGGTATTGTTGTGAGGACAAAAATCTTTCTTTTTAAGCTCTTACAGAGCTGTCAAGATCCCAGAAGCGTTTCTGAAAGCAAATGCCAGGTTGGAAACTATGTCCTAATGTATGTTACTTTCAAGTCTAATTTTTAAGGTGCTTTCCCGCCCCCCCGCCTTAAAGATTTAATTGTGTTTTATATATGTTAAACCTCACATATAGAAGTTGAACAGTGATCTGACTGGTAAATTACAAATGATTCTTCCTTGAGGAAGGCAGTGAAACAAGTGGGCATTTTTGTATCTTCCTAGAATATTCAGTAGGTTGTCCAGATTCAGAGAGTAAGATCAACACAAGGTATTGCAAGGTTTTGTTTAAAATTTGTGACAAATTAAGACTTATTTTCTTCTGCATGGTAGCTTCTGCAGTATGACAATAACCAATTTGAATATGAAGTCTATATAGATGGAGAAAGTCAGTGTAGTTAGAGGGAGTAGAATGAAATACAGCTCGTCTTAATGGAAACTCCGTCTTTGAAGAGGTTTTTTCCTTTTGGTTCTGTTTCACGTGCACTCTTCAAGCCTCATGAGTTCAGTTAAAATGTTGGAATACCCTTGAACATCCCTGTTTTAAATGTCATGCACAGCCTTCATATGCGATATACTTACACCATTGTAGAAAGATGGCCAAATGTGGATGGAAGGCTACCAGTTCAGTGTTGGCAAGAAGATGGTCTCTCTGAACATGCTGCCAAAAAAAATCCTTAGAGGAAAGGCTCAAATTCAAAACCAATTTGCTGTTTTTCGTAAAGATATAAATAGTTCCAACTTGTCCAAATAGCACTTGACAAGCTTGGTGCCCAAAGGCTTTGAAGAAATGCATACGTAGAAGAAGCTTTTGTGCTCAGGCTTTCTATGAGTAGTGCTATTCTAATGCTTTATTTTCTCTTTTGCAAGTGGTGCCAACCTTTGCAACCTGTGTTCATTCAAACTCTTGTTCACTGTTGGACTCTTTTCAGCAGGAAGCTGGCTGAAAGGTAGCATGGCAGAGCCAACCCATGAACAGGGAACTTGTGTCATTTTCTCCCTACATTTAGGAATGATCTGTTTTATCACCTTTGTCATACTGGTTAGAAACAAGGAGACCAGGAACATGTATCCTGGAATAGAAATCAATTGGCAATAAAACCTCTTTGCAGCTGCAGGAGTTCACTAGATCTAAGGGACAATGCAAACAGGAATGAAATGGGAATGTCAGCCATCACCAGAAGTTATTAATACACCAAGTCACAGTCAGTATTTACACTTGTGAAATAAAGTAGATGTTGTCAAAGGATTTGCTACTGAAATAATGTCAGGAGAAGCATGTCAAGGTTACTTTAGTTTGTTTGTTTCTCTCTGGATTTTTGTTTGTCGTTTTGTTTTTTTTGAAGTTAGCTACGATGGGTCCTTTCTCGCTAACATAAGGTCTGATTTACTGAAATCAACTCTTAAAATCCAATGTGGTAAGACTTTACTCTCATTCACCCTACTGATGGCGATCTGGTTAGGTGGAAGTGAAGGACTTTCTGACCAAGTTTTTTACAGGGTATGTAAGTCTGGTCACAAGAATCCTCTAATGAATAATAACTAGACAGTGGATTTTATACCCGGCTCTATATACTCCTCTCTGAGTGTGATTCTTTAAAGGCTTTCTGTAAATAAATAAAAACTCTGATCTCTGTGTGCTTGTGTTGGCAATGTGTTTTTGCTGGAGTTGTCCAGGTTGAAAGCTACTGGCCTGGAATGAACCAGGAAGGGTATTACTTGGCTTTAAGTAAAAGACTGTAATTTATGTTTCTATTTTCCGTGACGCTTTCTGTTACCTGTATCAATTTCTTAAATAAAAGAGACTAGTGTAAGCTGGAAGTGTTTTTAGTATTTTTTGCTCCCTTGAGCTGCCCTGTTCCTCTTTATGCTTTTTTTCCCCCCTTTGTCAAGCTTGTAAGAAATTCTCTCATTTAGATGGTATCTTTTGTTTGAATTATTCTGGGCACACGCATAGGAAATACAAACTTCACACATTTTTAATGAATTGTGAGCGCTGGGTCAGTCCTGGCACTATCACAAACTCATTGGAGGTGCATGGGGAGTTGTTCACCCTTGTTTTCATCTTGTAGTAGATGAGTGCTAGGAGGTGACTCGTGGAAACTCCTCTGAATGCAAGTTGTCAGCAGTCAGGGCACTGGAGGCAGAGACCTGTTCTGCTGGTTCTCCTAAGGCCTGTCACAGTGTGGAGTGAATGTGTTGACAGGGGCTGGATATAGGTCTCTGGTGGATCTAGATCTGATTTTTCTTTTCTCCTGCCTCTCTAGACTCATCCTCTTCTAAGCATGTTCTTTCTGCTTCTGACTCGCTCACCTCTTTCTTTCATGTTTGTTTTTTTCCTCTAGCACTGCCTACTGTGGTCGCACTGGTTCTTTATTGGTTTTCTTTAAGAAAGGGAAACATGTCTGTTTAATACTATATATTATCTACAGGTAGCTAGAAAATACAAAACACTGGAATTCTTACCCTACTTGTGTTAAATGGCTGTCTCTTGCGTGGTTCTCTCTGACTTTAAGAAAGTGTTTGGGGTTGGTGAGGAACTGGCAAGACGGGAGCTGAAAAAACGCTTACCTGTACCACATTGTTGTGAAGACCAGGTTCACACTGAAATTTGTGAAATTGGGGTATTGAATTCACAGATTTTTCAAGGCTCACATTGAAAATACCTTGCAGACAAACGTGTCAGGGCTACTGGTTTATAGGTGCAGTGGGTGTTACTTTCTGGTGTGCTTAAATACAACAGTGACGTACTGTTTCATCTTCCTGTTTCTTCTTTGAGGATTAGATGATGCTTATGCAGTAGTGGGGCATGGAGTCATCTCAATTCCCTTTAGAGGCAAGGCGTACGTATCTCTTCAGGATTTTGAAGCCTACGTTTAGAAATAGGAAGTAATTACTAAATTATTGGAAGGCCAAATGGCTAATTCTGGGAGTCCTTCTATTACTCTAATAGTTTCTGTTATTTTAAGGCTATGTAATTGTACTATAAATATGGATCAGGAGTTTGTTTATACAGCATATAGCAAGAAACTGTGCAAAGTGCAGGTTAAACTTAACAAGAAAAAAACATATTTACATGGTCAATAAAGTGCAGAAATCCTATGGTTCAAGATTTGGTTTTGTGCATCATATTGGGATTTCTGTTGAAAGCCTGTATCTCTTGCTATTGTTAATGCCTTTGGGGACCACTTTTGGTATTTAATGAAATTATTTAGCCATTGGACTCTCCCCCTCCCTATGCAAAGGCCTTTTCGGAAGAAAATTAAATTTGTGTACATGACAAAAATAGTGATACAGTGAAGAGCTGGTATCAGTTTTGTCCTTCTCATGCTTCTTTGACTCCTCTGTTTGCTCTCTTGTTTGTGACCTTCTTTCCCTCTTTCCTGACCTCTGCACACAACCCTTGAAAACATATCTTCAAAACAGTAATTATTAAGGAAAGAAACAACTTTGTCTCAATGACCTCTTTCCAAAGAACAGCTTTTTTTTTTTTTTCAGTAAACCTTGGGCTCTGCTTACCCAGGAAACTTTTTTCAGGCCTTCCTTAGAGATTTGAACAGCAAGGTAGTGCTGCTGCTTTTTTGGGGTGTGAGTGAACTCTGAATATTAGGATGGGGAGGGAACAGGAGGGTTTCTCCCTGCTCTGTTAATGAAGTCCAGAAATGAGGCTAACTTGGCCATGAGACTTTCTGGAGTCTGGGAAAGTGGTGGTACACACAGAGAGAGGACAGAAGTTTATCATGTAAGACCGTCTTAGAGCTTTGTGCCTGATATTTGTAGACTCCGTATTGACTTGTGTTTTAGAAAACAGCATTGAGGTATGTCTCACTGCAGCAAAGTGTCTTTTCTTATTTGGAACGATCGTATTGTATGAGCAGCCAAGAAAAGCAGCCTGCAAGGTAAGCATATGCTGTGTGCAATGGCTGTTAGGCTGGCAGAGGAAATAGTTACCAATAGCTTTTCTTTTGAAAATGCTTTAATCATAGCACCGTGATTGACTCGATTGTTATTTCCTCCCTTAGATGCATTAAAAGACCACCCGCAGCAGCAGCCTGGAATGCTTTCTCGTGTGACTGGTGGCCTCTTCAGCGTCACGAAGGGAGCTGTTGGTGCCACAATTGGAGGTGTTGCTTGGATTGGAGGGAAGAGCTTGGAAATTACCAAAACAGCGGTCACATCTGTGCCTTCAATGGGAGTGGGGCTAGTCAAAGGAAGTGTTTCTGCTGTGGCTGGAGGTGTTACAGCTGTAGGATCTGCTGTTGCAAGTAAAGTGCCTTTAACAGGAAAGAAAAAGGATAAGTCTGACTAAAACCAAAACTGAGACATACTTGATTGTCCAGAATTACATCAGTGGCATTAAAATCTGCTAAGATTTGGACTGTGAGAAGCCATGTGTCTTAGACACTTTATCTTCTAAAGAGCTGTGCAAGTAACATGATTTCATCTGAAAAGGACAGAAGAAGCTTGGCTAGCACAGAGTATGAAGATTTATTAGAGCCTAGATTGAAGCTTTGTATCTGGTGAAATGTTACACTTGATAACTATAGAAGTGAGTAAGTGTGTCTGAAGGGATAATACATATTTGAATATTCATTTACTGTAAGTCTCTTGCAGTTTTGGGCTAAAATGTGAACATAGAAACTTGGTAATCTCTGCCATGCTGTCAGTATGACGAGATGCCGTTTACTGTTCTCGGTGGTTTTCACATCTTCCTGCTAAGGATCCTTCAGCTGTGAAACAGCATTGTTGGACATATCCAAATAGTTTCAGCTATGAAACTGTATTTGCAGGCAGCCTGTAAACTATCAGTGACTGGATTCTGCCAGTGCGGACTGGAGCAAATAGAACTGGAGGCACGCAGAAATTGGAAATAAGAGTGGGAGATGGAAGTGAGAAAGTTTGGTAACATGGTAGAAGGGATCATAAAGAGGAAACTAACTTAATGCCTTATTAGAAAAAATACATTTCAGTGTCGTTTACAGAACGAGCTTTAGACTCTCTTTATGAATCCTGATACCTGAAACTTAGTCATTTTTACTGAAAACAAGATTGCTCCATCTCAGGTGTATTTAATAATATGCATCTATCTCCTGCAAGTGAAAACTTGCTTCTAATAAACTTCTTATAGACACTAGAAAAAATGATGGCTTAATGGAAACTGGGCTGATGTTTGTGGTCATCTAGCATAACTGTCTGACTTGAAAGAAATTCCTTTGTGTAGTTGGAAACCACTGAAGAATTAGCAACGCTGTTGTCTCAACTCCATGATGCGCCAGGTTAGCTTCTTGTTCTGTTTAAGGAAATACAAGGAATTTTTCACTACATCTTTCTCTCATACATTGCATTTTGATTTTTGAGTAAAATGCAATACTTTTATTTAAAACAAACCAAAAAAGGTAGATGAGGCCTTAAGAAACAAACCAACGAAAAAGTAAATTGTATACTGACAGATTTCAAACGTTGACACACCTCAGGTGGGAACATCTGTAGTTCCTCTGCAGCATGTGAGGCAAAATGCACTTGTAATGACACAGCTTGAGGTTGCCTTAAGATAGAAGCTGTTGGTGATTTTTTTTTTTTCTTTTTTTCTTTTTTGTGTACTGACTTTGCAAACAAGTAACCTCTCTGGAAGCCCATAGAAGGCTGTGAATGTTGTATATGCAGTATTTTCTAAAAACTTCTCTTCCTACAGAGAACTTCTAAGCATGTAAGCTTACTTTTTCAGTGGCTATGGTTGTACAAGAAGGATATATAGGGAGACTTTTTAGAAATTAAAAAAAAAAAAATCAAAACATATCACTTGTCTAAAACTTAGTGGTATATTCATGGGTGTTTAAAGTATACTGTGGGTAAATTATGGTACAGTAATCACCTCATCTCTCTGAGCCAGGGGTACTTCAGCTGCAGTCTGGAACAACTTTATTTGATATTGGTAATTGTTGTATATGTTGGTAGTATGGTAATCGTAAGCATGGGGATTTGGGGCGGCGGGGAGAGCAAAACCCCAACAAATGAAATTATCTGCTCCTCTTGTTAGATACACCAGCTGATTAGCTCCCATCTGCTGCAAGGGTGTGGTGAGGTAAGTTTATGCAACAAATGGGAGACTTCTATAGTCAAAAGCTAATCGCATAGAATATAGTGTAGCTTAAGGATACTAGTTAGCTTTAGAAATGAGCTAGCTTGGGTATCAGAGGCAATCTAGCTCCAGCAAATGTAGTATGGTCTGCTCCCCTGTGTTTACGATGTACAAGTATGCCCAGAGAGCTATAAGAATCACCTGTTCGGAGCATACTGGTATTTGTGACACTCGACCAAACCCTTCCTAATCATTTTCTGCAAACATAAACGTTGAACTGGTCATACCCCTTTTTTGTGACATTCTCTAATTTTTATACTATGAAACTTGCTGCAAAATAAGTGCGGTCTGAGAAAAGCCATGTTAGATCTGTAGAGCTGCCAACACTTCATTATGTTTTGTCCTTCACATATCCTATAGTCATTACTTCTGAACCTTGTAACTGAAACACCTTAACGTGGCGTATGGTTTTAGTTTTTGAAAAGAGCTTTGTCTTATATCCTGCATATTTCTATTCACTTAGGAAACTTGCTTCGTCTTAAAAACTTGTTCGGATTCTGTCCTGGCACTTGCGAAACATTAAATTGTTGCTGTTTCAGACATTTGAAAGCTTCCTTAGTTAATTTGTGGAGAAAGGCATACTTGGGTATAAATCTTCCCACAGTATCATGCCCCAGAGTGTCTTTTATCTGCATGTAAATAGCGCCAACCAGCTTGTAACAAAAACTATAACTTCACTGTGTAGGCTGTACATAGACACAACACAAAATCCCTTGTACTATTTTTTTTTTTTCCTGGAAACTGAGGCTTGGGGATATCCACTTTTAAGATTGCAGTGAGCTCAATGGAATACGCAACTGAAATTTTCAGGGAGAGTGGGGTGGTTGTTGTGTTTTGGGGTTGTTTTTGTGGTGGTTTTATTTTACTCTACTTTTCCCAGTCCCTATTTCAAAAGGGGGAACGTTTATGAAGACTACTTGTATGCCTGACTGCTCACTATGTAATAAAAGGCAGGTCTACAGGCTTTCATGTGCCAGATTTAAACAGTACAAACTGGTTCACATTCGCTGTGAGTAACAGCAAGAGAGGAGGAAGTGATTTTTAGCAATAGAATGTTTTGGTAATTGGGAGCTTCCCTGAGGCTTTATTATAAATGAATCCTGTGAAGAAGAGAGGAACATGTCCCAGGCATGAAGGACTGAATGAATTTTGATCTGCTGGTAGAGAAAAG
The DNA here is from genome assembly GCF_009769465.1 of Tauraco erythrolophus. NCBI lineage: Eukaryota > Metazoa > Chordata > Aves > Musophagiformes > Musophagidae > Tauraco > Tauraco erythrolophus. The sequence goes on along the minus strand of NC_141468.1, from coordinate 63,089,353 downwards.
GAGTCTTTCTGCTTATGCTTTTGTGTTGAAAGGGGAGGAGGAGAAATTGAAACATTCAGAATGGAAAATGAGTTTGTGGTAACTCAGGCTGTGATCCAATTAAGGAAGTATGTCACGGAATTTTCTGTTTTGTCCATTTCTACTAGAAATATTGTTAAGTGATCGGAATAAGCTGTTTCAGGAACTTTAAAAGCAGAAACCTGTAGAACTGGTAGAACAATGTTTTCCCTGAAAATTTAGTTTCATGTCTTGGTTTTCTTTTCGTCCTAAACCACCGATAGTTCTGTGGTTCAGCATTACAGATTGTATTATGAATAGCTTCAGAGAGCTGAAATGCCCCCTTGTGTCTGAGGGGAAGGATGCTTTTGAATTCAGATAATACCGTGGTCTGCTTCATAGCTGAGTACTGAAGGACAGTCAGAAAGTGACACAGGCAAGTTCCTATGAATTTTTAATGTGGCTGTCTTCCCAGTTTACTCTTAGAAAACGAGAAAGTGTTTTAAAGAGTCAGCAAAGAAATGGCTTAGTAAGACAGCCTGACTTTTATAGTGCTAGTGATACATGCCCCTTCAATTCTCACTGCTGTCACACATGTGCTCTTACAAGAGGTGGTTTTTACCCCCACAAGCTGCTGTCATGTCCACACTTGCCTGAATGGTGGTGAGTTGAAGACCTTCAGCTGTTGAGATCTTGGCACTGCTCTAGCCAGATGTTTCTAGCCCTTTCCAAGCTCACAGTGGATAACATGGCAGGCTATATAAAATCATCATCTTGCAGCCCACCCTCTAAACAAGTTATTCAATACCAGCTTTCCTCAGCAATTCAAAACTTCTCTTAAAGAAAAGGAACCTTGGACCTGCTGCCAAAATGTCCATTAAAAATTACCTCAAAGAATGGCCTGGGGAGAGGGGGGTGTAACTGTTTTTTCTCCTGCTGTCAAGAGGGAATGTGTGTGGAACAGCTGCTTAGGAAAGTCTTCATGAGGAAAAAAAATCACTGATGATCCTAATTCTATTGAGATGACCGTCAATGATGCTACTATTTTATGTTATCGTTCACAGCCCATAAATGAAAATAAATAAAATCCCCTGAGAACTTAAACACTGTCAGATAGTTACTATTTTGAAAGCCAGCACTTGTCAACAATTGCCATACGGTGATATCTGAGCAGCAGTATCACCCATATATTTAGAAACTGTGGCAGCTGTTTGCAAATCTGGTAGGCATTTTTAATCACCAGTGGTTTACAGACTGCAGTTTTATTACACCCGATAGAAAAGCAGAAATTTTTGCTTTCTTCTACAATCATTTGAGACTCACTTAAGTCTCTCCCTAACTTTTCTCTCCCGGAGCCTTGCTAGAAAAGATGAAATTAAGAACCAGCAATAGCAATAAAGGTATTTCCTCCTGCCCTAAACCTTTTGCAGAAGTAAATTTTGAAGTCACAGAAATGTGAAGGAGGTTGTCCTGTAGTTTGTTTGCATTATGGTTTGTACACAAACATATTAAGGCCTCACTGTAGTGGTCACTAAATAAAAAAAAAAAAAAAATAGTATGTCCTGCCCCTGTTCTCAGACTGCAGTCTAGCTAGGCACTCCCATCCAAGTCTGCTCCAGGTCAGGATCTGGGAGCTAGAGCTACTTATTTCAGCAGTAAGGAATGGAACTTCAAAAGAGTCTCCAAAAGTCAGTGAACCAGTGGGTTGATGAGCACTGAAGGAGAGTTATTTGAAAAATAACCTCCTCTCCTCATTCTCAGATAAAGATTGTGCTAATCACTGCCACAGGCTGGACTGTGCAGTGACAGCTGAAAATTCAAAGCTGTTAATGCCCTCCCTGTTAGATAAGGAAATGTAACAGAATGAAAAACACATGCTAAGAGGCAGCTTTCATAACCAGGTTCTATGATGTTATTTGAAAGCATTAGAAAGCTACCCTTGTATAATGAAATTGTGCATAAGACCCAGTCCAGGACAAAGTACAGTGTAAGACTACACTCTGGTTAAGATTGCTTTTGTTTCAGAACCAAGATCTCTTTGATAATTTTCTTTTATTTAATTTAAAGTACAGCATTCAAATTAATCTTCAATGTTTATAGGAGCAACAGGATTAAAAATTGGTCTCTCCTTCTTTGATTGTATCTTACCATAATTGACTTCAAAATCTTTTTTAGTACCATTCAAGTTTTCTAGAGTTCCACTCTTTACATCATATCCCAAAGCAGAGAGTTTTTTAATTCGGTACTGAACAATTTGCGTTGTCAACTCCAGCACCATCGGTGTCTCTCTAATCTGCGTTACAGAAATTCCTTCCTTCAGTAGTCCTTCAAATCTTTCTTCCAAAACTGGAACAGAATAGTAGAGAAGGGCTGGGCATTTCAGCACTAGCTGTTTTAATTCTTGATCACTGCACTTAAAGACATTTTTGGAGAAGAGCATACTCTTCTGCATAGTAGCAGGAGTAAGCTGAAAAATGAAACCCTTAAGTTTGGACAGCAGCTGTAGAACTTCATGGTCAGTGAAATCATTCTTCTGGAGAAATTCCAAGTTCTCCTGGATTGCGGTGGAAGTGTTTAATAAAATAAATGGATTTTGGCTCAATAGCTTCAGTATCCAGATCTTCATATTTGCATCAGAACCTCCTAAACTTAAGTAATTACTTTGTAATGTCTCTATCATGTCTTTGTTTTTCTCCACAGGATTGTAGAAAATACTGGGTGCACTTGTCAAGAACCTGGTGATTATATTATTCTTAAGTCCCAACTCTTGAAAAAACAGTATGTTTGCCTTCTGGTTCTCATGATAGTCTGTAGTAAAAAAAGACTCCGGAAATTGCTCTATTAGCTTAATCAACTGTTTTTTGTTCTGGCATACGCATTGCCATAGAGCTCTTTGAGAGTTTATCTCTGCAGGGGTATGGAGAATTGCCTCTGGGCAGCGTTCTAAAATGTTGGCTACAGCAGTCTCATCCGCTCCCATTTCTTGTAAGATATCGGCAATTTCTTTAACATAGGCCACATCCTGGAGAAGGACCCATTCCTTTAGTCTGCGTATTTTCTTAATGTCAACTGACAATCTGTAGAGACTCTCAATGGTTTTTTTATTTTCCTCTCCTAATTTTGTATCAGTTGTGTAAGTGGAATGTATTGGGAAGCTTCTGTTTGTTGTTTCAGTCCATACTGATGGAAAATTCAATCCTGGATTGCAGTACTGAGATCTTGCCAACAGAAGAGTAAATGTATCTTTTGCACTGTGAGAAACTCCCCTCAACATGGTGGAATGCATAGAGAACAGCAACTACAAGAAAACACATTTAAGGCACAAATTAAACCCTGTAATGTTCCCAGAGACACTGATATTTAGAATGAGCTGGCATAAGAAATTACTCTCAACAGTGCCTTTTGTTACTAGCACAGAATTCAGCTTTCACGCAAAAGGGAGAGGGGGGTGGAGAAAGAAACTTGAAAGATTAATGTTCTGAGGGATGCCTCACAGGAACAAAAACACGCAGATACAACAGACCTGACGTGGGGGCGGCACTCTGTCCATATAAATGCTTGCAGTCATACAAGAACCAAACTGCCAGCCGCTTCCTGCAGCTAACGTTATTCTATTACAGCTCACTCGCGCTATCTTAGAAGACCGTTTCATGCAATTTAATTTGACAGGAATTCTACTAAATGAATTTTTAAAAACGCAAGCTTAAGTATCTTTCTTAACTGTTCTGAATGCATTTGCTTAACTTCTCAATCATTGTTTGGAGTGTGACTTGTTCGTTTTATGTCAGACTCCCCTGGTGCTCCTTCTGTAGCAGTTCATAGTCTAACTGCGTTGTGAAATCATTCTTCTTGTAACCAAGGAAAAAAGTCATCAAAACCTTTTATGTATGTATTTTTCACTAGCTGAGTCTGTTAAGTGGTTTCTGAATAAGCACACTGGTATTTTGGGGGAGGAATTAAGTACACCGTGACATCTTCAGGTCTTCACTTGCCTTTTCTAGCACCTACTTTGCTACAGCTGCCCTTTGCACTGACGCCCTATTTCTGTCTCCAGGTCACTTCTGTCATTGCCAGCCACCCCTAGCAGGGAAAGAGTCCTCGTGCACCCTGTGGAACAGATGCGTGGCTGTGCTGGGGTCAGCATAGCAAACATGGAGTGAGTTGTTGCAGGTAGCCCCATGCCCCACTTCTGCTCACACTGACTGCCAGGTATCACCAGTAACACGTGGTGCCACCTGCTCTGCAACGGCCAAAGGAGCCGCAGCACTCAAACACCAAAAGAGATCATCAAGTGTGTCTTTAACTTCTACATGGTGGTTTTGTAACAACCTTTTGGAAGTACAGGGTGTGAAAGGGACAATCGCTAGTCTGTGAAATACTCGCGCTAATTGCTGCTGCTGGTAATGTGTTAAAACTGCTCAAATTGAAAATGAGGAAAAAAATACAATTTGTGCATCTGACGATTCTATTTATACGGTTGCTTTCACCTCTCCCAAAGTACAGCATGCTTCTGAAAGTACCTACATGAGCATCAAGTTAAATTATTTTTGGGTGTTTTTTTTAGGAGAAAAAAGACTGTTACAATCATGCATAATCTCTTGCCTAACAGACCAAGAAGTCTACTGAAGGAACAGCTATTCAAGACCTCTAGAATCTTCTTTATATCCCCTATTTTAAGAAAATACGTGGTTTGTTTAGAGAAGTGAAGTGACAAAGCCTCTATCTAGTTGCCAGGTAATGTTAAATATTTTCCAGGGGTAAAATACTTGATCTCAAGAAAGTGTACCTTTGCTTTTAAGTTGATGTGTTTCAGCTTCTAGCAGCTGGACTTTTGTTTTGTTACTACATCATAAACTAATAGAATAAGACATAAAAATAGTTCCCTATATGTAAGCTTACATTATTAACAGAAGCTGGTTTTTGGTAACTTGGGTTTTTTTTAGTATTATTTCAAATCTCTGAGGCAAAATCTGATTGCCTAATGAAGCTGCTTGTGCCATAACCCCAAGGCTAATGATTTTATTTTCATAAACTTTGAGACGTGCTGTCCAGCAAGCTCCACTACAGAACAGGCAATTTTTCCAAACAGCCCCGAAAGCACTGTAAGCGTAGGTAAGTCACAGACTTTTCGTGTGATGACCTTTCCACGTCCTGCAAAAGTGACTGTTTCACAGGGACTGCAAACTAAAGCCTTTTCTCCACAGGGAGTGACACAACCACCTGGGTCTGAGTCCTGTGGGTAGTTCTACTGAATTCAGTGGGTCCACTCACAGTTAAGTAAATCTCTGAAGGATCAGCGCTTTCTTCATTAAGGCTTCAGCTCAGCTGGAACCTGCCAGCAAAATAAAGTATTGTTAAAATTGTTTGGAGTGTCAGATGATACTTCCAAAGTACAAACTGGAAAAATAACTAACCATGATTTTTACTTCTATGTGTAATCCTGCTGTTACACAAAATTGCCTTGTGAGCAATGCAGTCACTTAAAATACAGTCATTTCATCTATTGTAGAGCTTTTAAAAAATTCTGATATAGTAAATTGTGCTTTCCAAGAGCTGACATGGAAATGATTGTTATGTTCACTTAAAAGCAGCTTTATGTTGTCTGAAAATGTTGGCATCAGAGTATTTTTTTTCTTGTGAGGATCACCCATGCAGAAACACAGAATACTATAAAAGAAAGGAAAACTCTATTTGCTAAACTGCATTTGACTGGGGTGCTCAGGAGCCCTCGTAAAGCACTAAGCAAAGTCTAACATGCAAAATAAGATGAATGGATTTTAATGCCACGGTGTTCTATAGAAACTGAGAAGATGATTACGAGTTATAATTTGGTGTGTTTCAGAGTCCATAGATGACAGTAGCACATTTCCAGGGTATGTAACCTATTCCAAGAGTTTAGAGGTCTCTTAAAGCTCATGCTGGACTACTATTCTAATATGCAGAACCTCACTGCAACTTTTTACATACTCTCATTGCTATGGGGATTGTAAATCAATTGAGAGATTAAGAAAAAAACCCAGCCAGCTTAGACGAGATGTTTGTTCTCACTGCCAGCAGCACCCTCTTATCGCCAGGTGTTGTAACAGCAATAGGAGAACTAATGTCTACCTGGAAGTTATCTGTGATCCTGCTAGTCAGCACACTTGCAGTGATCTACTGAGTAAAGGGGTGTTATAAGTTTCATTATTTAATGAGACTCCTATGTATACCTTCTATAGCAGACGAACACTAGGATCAACTGGCAGATTCATCTCTCATTTCATTCAGAAATTTTGACACATTTCTGAATGTGTATGAGACTCAAATCTCACTTTTTGAAAAATTAGCAAACCAACCTCTTGCTCATGTTGTATTTTTCACAAAATCTTTCACTTAAGAGAGCAACTACCTCTGACTACCTCTGTAGGCTGGTCACTGCAATTCTTATTACAGCAACCTATAGCCAGGTCTTAGTAGGCTGTAGAGAATTAAATGAAACTACTAAATGCCTAGACTGAACTTTGAATTAACCAGGAAGAATAGGTATCTACCTAGAAGAGAGCAGCACTGATAGGATTTTAATAGCTTGTAAAGAATCTGGAGCAGTAATGTATAGCAGTTTTGTAGATTAATGCATCATAGAGTAAGCATTTACACTTCTGCACTTACAGACAAAAAATGAATCCCTGCTTTGCATCACTAGTGGAAATGAGGTAAACAAGGATTACAGAAAGAGTCCAGACCAACATACAGCTTTCTAGAAAAAACTATGTAGGATCCTAGGATAATCCAGGTTGGAAGGGATCTTGAGAGTTCAAAACAGGGTCTGCTATGAGATAAGACCAGGCTGCTCTGTCCAGTCAGGTCTTGAAAACCTTCATGGATGGAGCCCACCCAGGCTCTCTGGGCTGCCTGTTCTACTGCTTGACAGTCCTTGTGGGGAAAAAGCTTTTCCAACTATCTAGGAAAGAAAAGACATTAAAAAAAAAAAAAAAAAAAAAAGCTTAAGGAAGGACTATTTAAGCCAAAGGTCATCGAGTGGTGGCTTTAGTACAGAGAAAACTGGGAAGCCAGCAAGCAGTCACAGCCCGGCTGCCTAAGCCCAGCCACCTGGATGATCCCTATCTGCACACCCCCTTTCTCCCTCTCTGGAATCCGCTTCGGGGTGGAGGGGCAGGAGGAGGATGGTTTCCTGCAGCCAGCATGGGAGCCAAGGGCAGGAGGCCTGGCAGGGTGATTCAAAGGAATTGACTCACAGACGGACTGTAAGCCCAAGCACCTCTGTTTTCGCTAGTGGGGAGAGCATAGCGTCCGCACACTTCAAAATGCACCTCCCCCGAGGTAAAATTTCAGTCAGTTTATACAGTAATTTTATCAAACATTCCATACATTGTGGTTAATCTTCAAAAAGCAAGCAGTTAGGTTACAGAACTTTAGTGCTCTATGTTGTCTAGTGTAGCTAACTTATGGTTTCCTAGACAGCCATAAAAATATAGGGTATAGGTGCATAAAACCAGCTGTCTCAGCACATACCACACCCCTGCAGAGGACTGGGCCCTGTTTGCAGCTGGCCAAGTTGAAGCATTTTGTTAAAAACAAGAACTTTTGTTTTGCTAACTCATCCTTATGCTAAAGGCAGCCTAGTTATGTCAAGTAAGCCATACTAAGCTCAGTAATTCCTTAATCCAAGGGCTCTCCCCACCGGCCAGGCCCTCGCTACCTCAGCTGGCTGCTGCCGTCACTGACAGCCTCACCGGGCAGGCGCGTCACTCGGGGCCTACAGACGGGACTCGCGCCCAAGGGCTTCCTTCCCAGCCCCGCTCCATTTAAAAACCACGCGGCTTCTCCATGCGCCTCTCGCCCCGTTTATCTTCAGGCCGTCATTGCTACGACACGGCCGCATCTGTCGTCAGAGCACGGGAGGCCAAACGTAACGTCAGCCGCCGCGCCGGGGTTTCCCGTAACAGCCGGTACTCGGCCGGGCCGCCGCCCCACACCCCCAGCCCCAACCCCCGGGGCCCCGCGGCTGCTGTGGGACGGTCGGAGCCGGCTGGGACCGGACCGGACCAGACCAGCACGCCCGCGCCGCGTCTGACCTGCCTCGCCACCGCGCTGGGCTCTACCACCGGCTCGGGGCGGGGGAGGGCGGAGATGGGGGAGGATGTACCATGTGGCGGCCGCGGGGGGGGGGAGGGGGCAGTGAAGTGCGGTTATTGAGTCCGAGTAAGGACGGACTTCGCCATCCTTCGGGTGTGAATCGAGTGTGACGTAGTTCATGTGCTGGTGCTGCACTTTAGGAACAGTTAAAGGTGGTTTGATTTAAACAGCTTTAAAAACAGCTTTGAAAACTGATCATTTTGAAGTATTGTGATGGCAAAGAAATTAACATTTTAAAATTAGGCTACTTGAGCGCCTGTGTTCTGATGGGAAGCTGATGATCCTGTCGATGCGGTGACAGAAATGGTGTTTCTTGTGTTTCTCTAGAACTGAAGTTGAAATAATAGTGCTAGTGAGGCCCTGCACCGGACGCAGCACAACAGTTACCGCACATGCCACCCAGGAACCAAAGCCCAGGGCTCCTGGTACCAAACATGGGAACGTCTGCAAAGATGCTTCTACTCTTTTTGAAAGCAGTACCTGGAAAAAACCTCTTCAGGATCAAATTTGGATGAGAGGCAACACTGAGGTGATGATGGGAGGCTTGGCTCACACCACTATATTTTCTTCCATATGATTGCTGCACTTATTACCGAATAAGAGAAGAAAATTAACACACGTAGTCATTGGATTTATAGTGTTTTGCTGGTGGTGTTTCAGAAATTAAATGAGCCTTGATGGTGAGAATCATCTTCCTCGGCCTTATTTTTTTCAGCTGTATCTACCTTGTTTCTCTTCTAAACTTAGAGTAACGTATCAGCAGAGACACATAAATGATTTCTAGACTACAAAAGGTTTTTCTAGGCATGTTAGGATTTTTTAAGCTACCTCTGGGTCTGCGTAATCACATGCTTCAGAGAGTGAGAGTCAGAACTGTTCTCTCTGGGAACACTTCTTTTGTCTGCTACATTTTCAATAGTCTCTATTAGATCTGTGAAAAAGATCTAATGAAGAGAACTGCTATAGAAAGAAACTGTGCTCTGTGAACCCAGTTCAGGCTTGGTCTCCTACATAACTGCTGTTTCTAGAACAGTTATCAGTGTTTGTGAATATAAAGGACATAGAATGATGTGAAAAACATGTATTTAAAAAACGCTTCTAATTTGTAATACACAATGTATTGTATACTTGCTTCTTTTTGATTGATTTTCACCATTTCATGCCTTCATGTTATCTTTATTTCTTTTTAACTCCTTCCCACTCTCTTTATTTTTGTGATCACGATCTGGGCTAAATTAACTAAATTAGCAATAATATTATTTTAAAAAGTTATCCACAAGAGAACACAGTAGTGAGGTTTACTTGTATGAACTCTTTGATTAACTGTGATTCTATTTTCTTTTTCTACTAATTTGGAGAGATTCTTCCCTTGAGCTTTGACATTTTAATTAACATATTCTCCACTTTCCTTCCACTGCTAAATCAAGAACAAACTGTCTAGCATGGAAGGTATGCCTAGAGCCAAATGGCATTTTGACATAATGATACGGTTGTTATTTAGTCTGTAGAAACAAATGGCTTATGGACTGATGGTTCTCATGGTTGCAATTTGGTTATGAAACCGTAAGGTCTAGTGAGGGAGGGCTGCGTCCACCTCAATATTTCCAAGAAGGCGGATCAGTGGATGCTGGACTTTATTCAGGGCCATGTTCAGTGTTGCGGCCTTGTAAGGAGCTAGCAGAGAACATAAGGAGTATGAAAAAGCAGTTTAAAAGTTCAAAATAAAAACTATATTGCGAGGTGACTTTCCTTGAAAATAAGGAATCTGTCTTCTTCGATGTGCTCAGAAATTACAGAGTTAAAAGCAGTTAGATGGAAAGTGGTCATTAACTACTGAGATTTCTTCTTCTATTTTATTTCTTTGAAAATTGTTCACCAAATATTTGGCATTTCTTAAGAATAAAAACAAAAAGAAACCAAGCAAGGAAGAATGTAATTTGTATTCATTGAGAAAACAATGCTCAACTTTACAATGACCCAGCTACTTCAGGTTTGAGTTGCAAGGGTATATGACAGGATCCTGTATGTTCTTCTTGGACCAGAATGTTGAGCTATGGAATATGATGTTCCACATATGACAAAGTAGTAACTGCAAAACTGGTAATAATTTACGCCATTTTTTAAAGTTAGTGCTGAAGAACAGCTCGGCCTCCACGCTTTTTAGAAAGTTTGTATAAAACCAAATAGAAGGAGATTCTAATCATGGCTGAGGCCTTTGCTGCTAGTATGCCTTGATCATTAATGACATTTATTAAGTCATTCAAAGAGAGGAAAGAAAAGCTTGAAGAGAAATACGTGACGCATGTTTCTTTTTGTTCACTTCACTTCTACGTTCCGTGGATTTAAGCAGAAAAAAAAATATTTTAGTAGGAAAAGCAACTACAATTCTTAAAGTACTGTCCTGCTTTGGAATTCTGGAGGTCTACAGAGGTCAGTACTCCTCTGCCTTTCACTTGAGAGACATTATTTCTAATGAGACCCCTCTTGCTGTTGCTACCCACTTGTCTATGAACACTCTGGAAGTTGCAGATTTGAGTTGTAATCCACAGGTGGAGGCTTATTTTCAGATATGCATCTAGAGCTGCCCTGTTAGGACTTGAAATTGCTCTACTGAGTCCTATCAGTGTGATGCCTCATTCAGTGGTTAGCCATGTTAGTGGCTGACTCGGGAGAAGGTATAGGGAAACCTGCTGCGTCGGCAGCACGCAGACGTTGGTTTGAGCTCTGTAATTAAAAGAGAAGACGTTAGATATACACCATTTACTAATAATGACTTTACTAACAGTGCTAGAGAGACCATTTTAACTCATTCTGCCGCTCAGTACTCGCTTGATAACACGTTTTCTTTCAGCAGCTCCCGCGGCAGGAGGCTGCACGGCCGAGCCAGCTCTGCCTCCTGCTCAGCGGTTCTGCCCCAGCGTTTTTTACACCACGTCGGGGCTGCAGCGGCCAATGACGAAAACACGGTCCGTTTTGTAAGGAACGGCACTCATCTTAAAACTACCACGGGGACGGAGACGCCTTCCCTCATGGGGCAGGCGCCCGGGACGGGTGCGCAGAGTTAAATGCCCGACGACTAGAACGGGGGCAGGGCGGTCGCCGTCCCCCTGCCCGCCCGGCCCGGGCGGGCCCCGGCGGCGGCCGCGCACACACGGGCACCAGGCTGGGGCTGGGCTCCCTACGCACAGGCTTACATAAGCGCCCCGCCTCTCTCTGCCCCGCGGGATGGGGTGCGGTGGGATCGGCCGAGCCGGGCAGCCTCCGGAACGGCGACCTCGCCACAGCGGTGCCGCCCGCCCCATCGCGGCCGCTGCCGGGGAGGGGGTGGGGGGGCGGGGGGGGCGAGGAGCGCCCCACCACCGCGCATGCGCGGGCCCCACCGCGGGCGCGCACGGGGCGCTGATACATAACAGGTCGGCGGGCGCGCGCCAGCCGCCGCACGCTCCCCGCGCGTGCGCGGAGGCGCCTCCCGACGGGAATCGGCGCCTCCAAGAGCCTCCTCGGAGCCCCGTGCTCATCCGGGTCCCGTCGCATGGAGCCGGGAGGAGGGCTGCGTCTCCGCCCCCCGGCGCCCCGCCCCGCCGCTGCCCGCCGCCTCGCACCGCCCCGGCGGGTGGGATTCTTGCCGAGATCGCGGGCTCCCCCGGCCGCGGGCCGCCCTGCCGCGGGAGCGGGACCGGTCGCGCCCTGCGCCGCGGCGCCCCGCGCCGCCCCCCCCCCCTCCGCCGGTAGTAAACACACTTCAGAAACGTGAGGGCCGGGGGTCACGTGGGGCAGGGCCCGGCCAATCGGGGGCGGGGGGCGGGGCGGGGCGGCCGGCGGAGCGCCGGCCCCCGGCGCAGAGTCACAGGGCGAGCGGCGAGGCGGCGGTCGCCGGCTGGCACGAGGAGCGCACAGACGGGACGGCCGCTTCCCACGGGCAGAGGGGGGCTCCGCCGCCCCGGAGCGACCGCCGGATCGCTTCGTCTTCGCTCTCCCCGGCGCGGGGGCTCCGCGGGGTGATGCGTCCCCGCCGGGCGGCCGCCCCCGCCGTCTCCGCCGGGTCCTAGAGCCGCCCGAAGAGAGGCCCCGCGGACCCCGCGCCGCTCGGGCCCCGTCTCCGCGCGGGGCGGCGGCGGCCGTTGCTCGCCCGGGCGCCGAGCCGCGGCGCCGCGCCATGAGCGGCCCCGCGGGCGACGACGGTTCCCGCTGAGCGCCCGCGCCCCCGGCCCGGCGGCATGGGGGTGAACGCCGTGCACTGGTTCCGCAAGGGGCTGCGGCTCCACGACAACCCGGCGCTGCGGGAGTGCATCCAGGGCGCCGACACGGTCCGCTGCGTCTACATCCTGGACCCCTGGTTCGCCGGCTCCTCCAACGTGGGCATCAACAGGTGGCGGTGAGTGCGGGGCGGCGGGGGCGGCCGCCCGGCGGGGGCCCTAATCCCCGCGTTATGTATGCGGTCACGCTGCCTTCCCCGCCATCCCCTCCCCTCGCCGCCCGATTGGGCCGCCGCCAGCGCCGGCTTCCCTCGCTCGCTCGCCCGCCCGCCCTCCCCGTGGCTCCGGCGGCGTGTTACATATCCAGCCCTTGCGCCGGCCCGGGCCCTGGCTGCCGCGGCGTGGGAAGAAGCGGGGAAACCTCTGGCAGAGCGCTGGCCCGGGCGGGGCGGGGGGGGCCCGTGGTTTCCCGCGGAAAGGAGGGTTCTTGTTCTCGCTCCCGAGGGCGGCGGTGGTTCCGTGCTGGAGCTCAGAGCGGGGCTGCTGCCGGGCAGCGGCGCTGGGAGCTGGGCTGCAAGCCCCGGGAGGAGCAGCCCGGAGGGTTTGTTTCACCCCAGCATCTCTGGGCAGCAGCCGGATACCCCGCGCCGGCACAGCTTTTTCCATGCTGGAAGGAACTTTGCAGCTGCTTGATTAGTTCAAAAATAAATTCTCAGAGTAGCGTTCCTGCAGGGAAGGGTATGTAGTGTCCCTTTCTGGAGCGCGCAGATCTGTTCCCACACCTTCAAGCCAGGTGTGGTCCTACCTAGTACAGAAATGAACTTTACTGTGGAGTTGTGACTGACACTTCCCTGTTAAATGTGTGCCGTAATGAGGCAGAGGGTAAGTGTGCACAGATGTCCCATTAACTTGTGAGCTTAGTTAAAGCATCACTAGGGATCTGAAAGTTGTTACCCTTTTGAAAGGGTTGATCGTGCAGTAGAGTTCTTGTGTCATCTGTCCATCCAATGTCAGGAACTTGAAACATGGGCGAGCTTAGCCCGCCCAGACTGCAATGCTGAGAAGAGTTTCCTAATTACGGAACAAGCATAATGAACCTTGGCTTAACACCACATTGTAGAAGAATGACAAAGTCGAGGTACTTTGAGTTTTGGTTCAATTTACCTCTCTTCAAGGATTATTTCTTTCGGATGTAATAATTTCTATCATTTAATCCTTTGCCAGCAAGTTAACTTACCTTTAGAGGCTTTTTCAAATTTTGAGAAGTTTTTCTTATGGTCCTATTTCTGGTTTTCAGAAAATAGAAATACTGAAAATGCTTTGTGTGAACTTAAACTTGATGGTTATTCCATTTTCGCTGATAAAAAAAAGTTTGTACCACTTTAGAATAGTAATTGTTAGATATTTCCCTTATCTGAGGTTCATGATGTGCATTTCTTCTATAGAGGCTTTTTAATTTTTGTCTGTTTTGAAGGGGATAGGGTTTTTTTGAATAACAAATACCTGACTTTATAAAGAAAGCTCAGAGGTCTTAGTTTTATGGATGAAGCGTGAACAACCACTTAAGTTTTAAAAGAATGCGGACAATTGGCACAAGTCTAAGTGTTAAGGAAATCACATGTCTTAAGAATACTTCATAAATTTCTAATGTGTTTTGGAACTGAAATGCTAAACTGTTTTTTGCAATATTCTCTGAGCTAGTGAATGGTAGGCAAATGTGAACTTTGATTCTAGCAAAAGGAAGTTCAAGTCTTCAGTGCTACTGTCCTGGTTCTTCAATGACTATTTAATATGATCTTTAGCTAATACAGTCCCTGAGTACATTTGTGTGTGTGATACATTTGTTAGTTGGTTTACTTTAACAGTGTTCTCCTGTCTTAGAAGACAATTAGTCCCCGCACTGCAAACCATCTTTTTTTCAGTTGCTGGTTAGAGAGGCTGAGGTTTTGGTGGTGTGGGTTTGTTTGTTTATTTATTTAATGAAGAGGAGCATTTTTTTTTTAGTCCTTTGTTTTTGTGCCCTTCTTTCCCTGCCTGCCCCCCCCCCACTCCCGAAGATCTCCCAGAAGAAGGGTAAATTACAACTCCCCTATCCAAAGCGCTTCAAACAATCTCCTGGGATTCACATACCCTCAAGGCACATGCTGCACATGGATTTGAGTAGGAAATCTCACTGCCTTCATAGCCCAGTTTTGTGAGATCTTCAGATTTTTTTCAAGTTCAAAAGTACAGTAACTTTATAGAAAAACTGGCTGCTACAGCTGTATGTTTATTAGAGTGATCCCAATAAATTTTTGTTTAAATGAACATTTACTAGTTTGGAATGAATCCATTTTAGATTCCAGTGGTTTTAATGAGCTATTTGTAACCAGTGGTAACACACGCATTCACAGTATGCATACACAAGACCTTTAATGCAGTTTTTTAGTTTGCCAGCCTCATTCAACACTTGTAATTAATAATCAAGCATTTTATTTCCTTGGTCTCTTGACCGTAAGCAAGATCCTTACGTGCCTGTGGAAGTAGGGTGTTGAAGTAGTAAAAAATACGTCTTTGACTTCTTTGAGCTTAGGAGCAGAAGCCCTTCAGTCTTTGAAACGTGGGTCAAATTTAATCTTCTAGTGTGAATTTACGGTGACCCTTTCTTAGTTTGAGTTGATTGACAGCAAGAGTTTATGTTCTGATGAGTTTATGGTCCTAATGCCCTGGGCAAAACTCTTGTCTGAGTTCAAAGTATGACTAACACAATGGATATGAGGAAAAATCGTGCAAGAATATGAGAAAGCTGGAGGTTTAGTTTCTTGTTAGAGGTAATATTGTCCCTCTGCAGAGTCACCAGTTATAGCTCGTTTTAAAAAATATGTTTTAAATCTGGCGAATAGCAATCTTTAATACCTAGGAGCTTTCTGAATAACTTTTCTCTTTAAACAGTCATGTAACACTCATGAACTAGTATTTTTGTGTAATTGCACTATTGAGCAAGTCCAATTACTAAGCAGTCACATGGTCTTACTGACCTCCTTTCTCCTGGCATTCAGCCTACCTGTTCTAAAATCATGAATACTATGTAACAAATGCCAGGGTCTTCCTCAACTCACTTGTTTTTTTTCTGGTTCTGTTCCTTTTCTTCTTATTGTTCCTTCTTTAAAGCTGTCAAATAAATCAAGATGTCCTTCCATTGAGACATGCTTTTTCTGTATAACAAGTTTTCCAGTGTGGTTCACAGATCAAGGCTTGCAAGAGAGGGGTTATTTGACACAGTAAAAGGCGGTGGAGAAGTGGTGGAGGGAGGTGCTAAATGGAAAATTGCTCTAACACACTCTTAAAGTTTTGTCAATTGCCCTTAAACTTTTGGCACCAGAATTAGCTGCATCTAGTTGTGTCAACAGAGTAGACAAAGAATGTAACTTACATACTCCAACAAGTAACCATTACCTACTTATGAAAAAATGCATTTGTATGTGCTGACAGACTTTTCCATATTAAGGAGAATGGGATCTCATGTTTAGCAATATCACTTAGGGGGAGGTTTTATTTAGTCCTGATTTTAGTACAAAGCAGCAATTGATCACAATACCTAAAAAGAAATGCAAACATTCCGTTAGTTGCTGCATAAGAATTTACTTTGGCTAATAATTTACTTTTTTAGTTTGTCTTTTTGAATGTGTATGTATGTTTTTGATATGCTAGTTAAGACTCACTTGCAGCAATTGATTTAAAAAGATGGATAGTTTAATCTTGCCAATGCTTATGTTTCTTTTTTTAATCATTCCTGAAGAGAACAACTTTAACTTTTAAAGGAAGAGTAATAAAATTTGTTTTGTATATCTAGTAGACTTTGTGAGACTATTGATGTGTTCAACATCCTGCAAAGTTAGCTGCTCTTGTTATGGTAGATAGTCCTTTTCTTCCTGGAGGAAGAAAATATGTGATTTTTTAAAAAGTTTTTTTAACACTCATATATTTCAAAGCATATTGAAAATTAAAAACCTGAGCAAAGCATAAATATTTCATTTTGAGGACAATCCCTGCAATTCATAGAAGTGGGAGCTTATTTTAAAAAAATAATACTGGATTGTCCTTCTGTAGCATCTGTTAAATTTTGCTATTCTCTGCATCTGGATTTGAAAATATTCTTGCAGTTTCAGGTTATGTAGGAAAGGATTTGTCCTATAGAGACCTGTTTGTTGGATGTGGGATTAGTGAAGAAAGTTTGTCAATAGAATTATTCTTATGAGTGATTTCAGTATTAAATTCTATCATGTCTGTAATTCAGGCAGGCAAAATTTGTGTACTATACTTTGTTAATTTTGGTGACATGGTTGGTATGTGAAAAGCAGCGTGCCAAAATAATTATGACTTCCTTGCTTAAAAGGTCCCTTTAAATTTGTAGTGCTTAGGATGAAAATCCATTTGATTTATGAAATATTTAACATCAGCCCAATCATCTAAAATATAGATAGAGACAAGACTCTTGGTTTTTCATATACAAAGCTAGATGTACATGATGTTTGGGAGTAACATGAGTTTTGTATGTATTCTGTAGATACTTTGGGGTTTCTTTTACAGGGCAGGTAGCCGGTGCTGAACTCCACTGCTATAGCCGGGGTGTAACAGGTCCGCAATGGAACTTCGGTATTCCTGTGTTATGTTCTAGACATACCCGTCATGCCTTTTAATGAGTGGCTTCAACTCTAGCTCTGTGCGCAACTTGGAGCGCTTTTGTCCAACCAGCCTACTAAATTGAGGGTAATTAGTCTGTAAATTTCAAAATCTGTTACTGAAGAGCAGTAAGTTGTTTTCAGAAGCTGCAGGTTTGGATGGGAGTTCTGTGATGCCAGCGGTTGGGTCGGAGAAACCCTCCAGTGCCACCTGCCTAGGTTGCCCACTTGTCCTCTTTCATAGAAAGCCCTGTCTACCCCAAAAGTGCCCACACTTCAGCGACTCCCTCTATAGTTCATGGTGTTATATGATCTAGTCCTGTGATTTACAAAGTACGTCACTGAACCACACTGACGTATGTCCTCATGGCTTTAATCCTGCAGTGTTGATGAAAGGGGTGGTTCCACCCTTTCGTGATAGCACACAGCCCTGTGGTGAGCCACTTTAGCTCATCAATCTGTCCAAAAGAGATTAGTTACCAGTGTTGGTAGGATTAGCTCTGTAGTGGATGGTGCCAGCAAAAAGGTTGCAGTGGTAGCAGTAAAGAGGCGAGAGTGGGAAGGGCGAGTACCATTTGTTTCAGTGGCAGTATGGATTTGCTCCAGGTTAAAATGGCCGTATAGCTGTGGCCTGCATTGCCCATGTGTGTAGTAACCACCGGGTGTTTTTGGGAAGGTGATTATTGGTTTCTTCTGTGGCTTGCCATTTGTTGACACCCTTTGAAGTGATATTGTGGAAAGTAAGTATCGGCTGCCTTGCTGTGTTAGGGGAAAGGCCCGATTTATTTCTCTGTCAGAATGTGAGAAATAACTCTGCCAGCTGAGAAGTTACACTATGCTTGTTTGCTTATTCTGGTGAGCGATCTTGTGTCGGCAGATTCTGTACTGTAACTATTGTTAAATTGGGCAAAAAGTCTGCACTGGTTGGTCTGGAGAGAGCAGGTGGTACTGCAAATCCAACTTTATACGAAGTGTTGAAGAAATTGTTTCTTCCAAGTAGCAGTTATAGGACAGAAAAATTCTGGTGAGCATTTATACAGTTTGCTTTTTGACTTCAAGATTGATCTTGAAGGAGTCTAATTTCTCAGGTTAAGAAATTTTGAGGTTTTAGAGGCCTGGTTTTACATCACTAATCTCCAGGTCTGAGGATATCAAGAGAAGACCTGAGTAGAGTGTTCTTGATATGTAAGTGTAGTGCGTGGACTTTGTGACTGAGTATCAAGGGACAAATGCAGTCTGGGAACAACTCCGTAGGGTTATTTCAGTCTTCCTTCTCTTGGGACCAGAAGTCTATTTTTGATTGATTTTTACCTAAGTATCAATAGATCACATTCTTATTTGAGCAGGGGAAGGTAATCTGTCTGCAACTTGTGGTGTTTCCTTCCCTGGTCATAAAAGGAGAGGGTGATAAACCCCAACGAATGCCATCTGTGGTGAATGCAAAAGCAGCTTTTTTTAAGCAATCAAGAATGTAGATTTTGGTTTTTTAACTGATCAGTATATGGCAGTGTCAATGAATTCTGCATCAGTTCTTCAAGGCAAATTATTTTATGTGTTGTTATCCTCTTTTGGCTATTTCCTTGTAATAAAATCCTCCAGGTGGTGAAAATATCTTTTTTCCTACAAATGGCAGATACTCTTGAAACACATTTCATTTTGCAAATATCACAGAAAAAGCTGTGTGTCATTGTACCACCTGAACTTTTTTGATTTCTGATGGTTTATCTACCTTTATTTTCAACAAAAGTTGTTCCCTTCCATACCCTCTCAGTGTCTGGCAGGTTTTCAGGTTAGTTATATAACCCACGATAGGAGGAAGGTCAAGCTGCCAGCAAAGTCGGCTGTTTTTTCAGTGTAAAAGTTACATGAAAGTCTGTCATGTATTAATTTGTATATTGAAAGAAACTCTTTGCTTTAGAGAATTTTGTGATTTTCCCATAGTGACCTAAAAAGGCAAAAGGCAACTTGAGCATGAGTTGGTTGTGTAAGTAGTGTGGGAGTATGTGGCTTTGTGTTTTATAGGCTTAGTAATTCGCATATCACATTTTAGCAGGTTTAACAGCTGTGCCTTTGCTTACCTCTAGGAAAGGATTGGATTTGATTACTGGGGTAGGAACTTTGTGATATTTTGGTGTACTACATTTTACTTAAATTTTCAGAACTCCAACTTAAATATGGAGCAAGGTTACTTTGTGTGCTTCTATATACTTCTGGCTTTCAAGTTCTTTGCAATCTAGGTCAACAGGTGAACTATAATTGCAATGTTCTTTTAGCCTTGAAGCCTCCATATATTTTTCAGGTCACCATTAAGCATTTGCTTTCCCTGCTTTGGACTTTTGTGTGTGTAAATGTTTCTTTATGAAGGAATAAAAGTTTAGTGGAAGTGAAGGATAGACTGGAAAGGGCTGAGGGAAAGAGGTCAATATTGCAATGTTCTGTTTCAAGTGTGTAAAGGGAGATGGCTGTGGCAAAAGTCCATGTGTATAGCTATACTTTTGGAACAGTTACGAATCTGAGAGCATACCAATTACTAATGGAGAGATAATGAAAATTAACATATGAGCTTTGTTAACATTAGTTTAGACAGTAGCTGAGCTGCGGTGAACATTGCTTCCTAAAATACTCGCTTTTTTTTCTTGAATTTGGTACTGTTTTTTTTTTAAATTGCATTAGCATTTGAAAGGTCTGGAAGTCTGTATTGATAAACTTGGGTAGGAAATAAGAATTCAATAATACCCAGGGTTTCAGAAGTAAATTCGGGTGTCAAACTGTTGCTCGTAATCTCTTCGAGAATTGCTAATGCAACAAGTTCCTTGCAATAGGATGGGATCTGCCTAGATTATCAGAGGTGGAAGGGGTTTCTTCCAGTTGAACAGTGGTCAGGATGTGTTCCCCAAGTCTGATTTCCGTGGTGACAGATGTGATGTCATGTACACCTGAGCTTTTGTGTTACGCATTGCTTCCTCCTGCAGCTAATCTAGAGAAGTTTGCTGCTTTTGAAACTTACTTTATCTTATAGGAAAGTATTTTCTTTCCTGTTCAGTCACATGCATTGCTTTTTTAACATCTGTTAGTATGTTTGTGACTCTTTGCACAGCTGTTGAAAGAAAAGACTGCAAAATTCTTGCACTGTAAGTTTGATTCTTTTCAGAACACAAACTTCTATCCTTTCAAAATGAAAACCAGAAATGTGAAAAAAAATCTGTTCAAGCTCAAAATTGGGAAGTTGTGAAGTATGCATACCTGTTATTTTTGGTTCTTCAGTGATGGACATGAAATACCTACAGCACAGGCTACTTAGGAACAACTGTAAGGAAAACTTGGATTTTTCTGCCTGTTACCTATTCAAAGTGTGGAATACTTGACCTAGGAAATGCTTTACTTTCTATAGTAAAGGAGCCTGTGGAGTTCAGCACTTGCAGGTTTTTAATTTTTTTGTTAATGCCAGTATTTTACTTACCTTGTAGGTAAAGGGTAAACTGCATTGCGATTTAGAGAAGAGGGCAAAATAATGATTGAAAGAACAGAAATAGGAGGGCAACTTTCATCAGAAGGATGAGTAAATAAATAGGTAACTCCTTCATGTAAGTTGCTTCATGCCTTCTGTAGTTCATAAAACATGATCATGGTGTGCATGGTTACAATTTTGCTATGCACCAGAGAACACCGTGGCAAGCGTTATCTCAGTTTCGCAATCTGTGCAGTTGTGAAGTACTGGAGAAGTGTACAGAGAGTTGTGATACTCTATTTTATAGACCAACTGGCATTAAAAATAGTTAATGATTTGATTTCAGATACATTGGATTAATTGAAGAGTGGAGTAAAACTTTTATTTCCTATGTTCTCTTGTGAGTTTCCTCTGAGTTGAAATTTTCTGCCTGTAAATTCTATGGCATCAAGTGATTTTTTTTATTTTAAATTTTATTTTAAATTTCTTTCTCCTATTCTTCATATTTTCTCGTGAGACCCCACCTAGAATACTGTGTTCAGCTCTTGAGTCCCCGGCATAAGAAGGACATGGAGCTACTGGAACGAGTCCAGAGGAGGGCCACAAAGATGATTCGAGGGCTGGAGCACCTCTGCTATGAAGACAGGCTGAGAGGGTTGGGGCTGTTCAGCCTGGAGAAGAGAAGGCTCCGGGGTGATCTTATAGCAGCCTTCCAGTGCTTAAAGGGGCCTACAGGAAAGCTGGAGAGGGACTTTTTACAAGGGTGTGTAGTGATAGGGCAAGGGGCAATGGATTTAAACTGAAGGAGGGGAGATTTAGATTAGATATAAGGAAGAAATTTTTTACATTGAGGGTGGTGAGGCAGTGGAACAGGTTGCCCAGAGAAGTTGTGGATATCCCATCCCTGGAAGTGTTCAAGGCCAGGTTGGATGAGGCTTTGGGCAACTTGGTGTAGCGGAGGGTTTCCCTGCCCATGTCAGGGGGGTTGGAACTAGATGATCTTTAAGGTCCTTTCCAACCCTAACCATTCTATATTTATTCTTAAGAATGTGAAATATAGAATCAAACTCATTTTTTCTAGGAGTCTTAAAGTAGAAAAAGAGAACAATACAGCTTTTAGAAGAGATTGCCTACTATTGTTTTCCTTATTCCTCTCTCATGGGAGAGGCATGACTCTGCATCTGTAAAACTGAGATACGCATTTAAAATAAAATATTTTAGATGAATTTTTGCCATCCAGGTTTCAGAGGGGTCTTTGACTGGGGAAGAGGTTGCATTTTAGTTTTATTTCTTGTTTTCATAAGTCTTGCTAGTAGTGAACTGAAGAAGTTGAAACTGTCCAAGTCTTAATGAGGGTAATCAAGCAAAGGATGTCATCTGAATTATTTGTTTTATTTGGGTTGCCTAGGGATAACTCCTGTGACTTCTCATATTTACTTTTCCTTAGATGGCAGGTTTAATAAGATCTAGTTTACTGTGCTTTATGTGTGTTTCTTTTTAGACAACATAGCTGTTTACTGCTGTTATGCTGTATGTCCCAAATCCTGTAAATGCTGCTTTAAATTACTTTTTATGAGTGACTTCTTCATTCTCTTTTCTCCAGCATACTCTTTAATTGGTATGACCTTGAAACATCTGCTAATGTGTAGTTTCGTCAGTTTATGACAAAGGGAAAAAGTTCTAAATTGCAGTGATATAGTTCAGTTTTCATTGTGGTGTGTTTTTCCTTTTATTTCAAGGCTTTTGTAATCTGCAGAGACCTGTATGAAGATTAGTATTGATCACATAGCCCTGGTGTTCTGCAGAGAGCAAAGTTTTTTCATTTGATAGAAGTTTCCTTTTGGTAAGCTAGTTGCCAATAAATATACTGGTAAGAAGTACTCTATTTCAGAGCTAGTGTGTTTTTCTTCCAAACCATGAAGAAAATCACATTTTTGTGGGGATAATGTAGATCTTCCTCTTTTTTCATTTTACACTTTAGCTTTCTACTTTTTTCAAATGAAACTCCTCCAACCTCTCTTTTTCAGTGCCAACTCTGAAACATTGTGTTAGTTTGCCAAAGAAAAGTTCTTCAATGCTGCATTTACTGAAAGTTTTAATCCAGTTCTTTACTTCTTCCATATGAGACAGTACAACAGAGCTTGGATTTTTGGCACTGGAGGTCATGCTTTCAAGCTGAAAAGTGTTGCTAGTGATCAGATGTTGCTCTTGCAGCAGCAGCTTTTCTGAGGTTTTTTTTTCCTTAAGTCTACGATTTTTTTCACAAGTCTGTTTTCTTTTTTGTTCTACTAGTCCATCTTTCTTCCAGAATCCTACCTTTACAGCTGCTGCTGTACAGCTTGTCAAGTGCAATGTAAAGTAAAAATAATTTTTAGTTTGTTGGGGTTTGTTGTTGTTGTTCCCACCCCACACACCCCCTCCCATTCTGTTTGAAGAGTGTGAGATTTACAGGAGTAATTATCTCATTATGTGTGATTTGTTTCCCAGTAAAAGTGTGTGGGAAATTTCAAAAACTTTTAACAGTACTACATTGTCATCGATTCCAGTATTTTTCCTGCTGAACTTAGACTTTTTAAAAAGGCTTAATGTAAAGTAAGCTTTGGAGAGCTTTGCTGCCTGTGCTTTGTTTTTCCACTTTTGTAGTATGAGCTATATCTGTCAGAATCTTTCCGTTAACCAAAGTTTTAATTGAGATCTATTATATGGTAATGCATAGCTTGCCTTTCATTGGAATGAGTTGTCTTTCATTTGGAAGTGTTAGTCTCTTGTGCTTGCCTCTTAAATTTTAGCTTGAATGAAAGCTTTTGAACTTGGGTTTTGCAGCAATTGATCAAAAAAATACCGGTGCACATGTTGGTGTGATTGACGTTTGAAGCCTTGTAGGCTTGTTTCTACAGAGATAATATTTTTCTTCATGAGGCTAAGGTGTAGTTCAATGAAAAGTTGCACTAGTAATCTTTTTTCCTATGTCATAAGGTTAATCGTCACTAACAACAACAGTAAACAGGATATTAAGTAATTGTCAACGTTACTTCCTGGGTTTGTGTGGTACCTTTGTATTTCTCTGCTCTGCTGTCCATGCAGGGTTAAATAGGGTTTAAAAAGCTGTAACCTGTCATTCACGAGGGTTTTTGTTTTGTGCAGATTTAATGTTATTTAGACCCATAATAAAGGATTCTGTCCGTTAGCTTGTGCTTGGATGTAGTGCTGAAGCAGCCTGTTTCTGCTGACGCTCGCTGCCAGCTGTTGACTCTGGCAGGGGACACGTTGTTCACAAGCTGCTGTTCACTTTCACACCTTCCCCTTCTGTTATTTTTATTATTTTTTTTAATCAGCCTCTCCAGTTTTGAACATTGGCTTGGTACTTTTTGAACTCTGAGCACATACTAGGTTTCATTTAACCTTTAGCAGCCAACACTTCTAAATATGACAGAGGAGCGGAACCCACCCACTGCTTGTACCTGCTCAAAGCCTTTCTCTGTCCTGGTTAGGAAGAAAGTTCAGCCCCAGTACGGAAGTCCTCTCGGAGTGGCTCTGAAGGGAAGGAGAAATTGGGCTCCTACTATGACGGTTACGTATAACTGGAAAAGTAGGTCATTGTGGCAGGGAGTAGTCCAAACAGCCGCCTGGTTGCTGCAGCAACGACCTACTTTAGGAAACTATTTTTGTTGATTCATATTGAAACATTCTTCTTACAAATGGTATAAGGAAATGATCGGGTTATGAGACATGTAGTAATGAAAGCTGCAGACTTTGTAGACTTCCCTCCCTCCCCTCTCTTTTTTCCTCTGCCTTTGGTCTTGCCCCTTGATGTTGGATGTATGGGGATTAAAGCAAATAGGGTTTGTTTTTCTTCAGTTTCACCTCTAGTGAGGAACATCTCTACTTGCTTGAAGGTTCTGCATAGCAATAATACTTTTCAATGGTGATTAAGTTTCCAGAGTTCAGAGCCTACAAATGCTCCCGTCATTTTCGTCTATAGATATAACTTTGGAGTTTAAAAAAAAAAAAATCATCTTTCTTGGGAGTATCCCTTTTCTGAAATGCTAACATTTCATCCTGATGTTCACCTGCTCTTATTTTAACCACTTCGCGTCCAACAAAGTTTATCTATCTTCAGGAATGTGGGCTTGGCATCCCCCCGCTTTTTTTTTTCCCCTTTAATTTGCATTGTTTCTGTCTGCATCTCCTGTGTTGTTATTCATTTTGATCCTGGCACAAGCAAACTGGAAAAAAATAAAGTGATCCTGGATAGGATGATGTCTTCCAGTTGTCTTTGAACTTTATTCTTTCAACAGTTGAAGTAATAATAATAATAATAAAAAAATCTGTGACTGGTGTTCAGGAGGTGAATTTTGGTAATTCATTCCTGTCTTCTGAAAGGAATGGGTAGACAGGGAGAATGAGGAATATAAAAAATACAGTTGTTCTAATAAAGGCTTAACTCTTCATAAAATAATTCTTCATCTAAACTACTATCACTTCTGCAGAGATGATTTAATATCATTTTTTAGTTATCAGAATGTTCCACTTAACTGTGCTACGTAACATTTCAAGACTAATTTAGTCACTTCAAATGAGGTACTTTCTGTTAGTCCTGTCCTTCAATATTGCAGTGAACTGCTGCAGTAGTGGCAGATGAAGACAAAGTTTATCTAGAGATTATTTGAATTTTTTATCTATTATGTCTTGAGCTATGTTTCAGTTTTGTTTACCACGCCTTGCATTACTGAGCTCCATGCCTCTTTTTTGTCAGCTCTAGTCTTTGAGATGGAAGGCCTCTGCAGTGTGAAATGAATCATTACCTCCATTAGTCTACTCATACACTAAAAAACTTTGGGACTAAGTGGAATTTTTCTGGACTCGTGTGGCTTAATAAACAAAGCTGTGTTTCTGTTATTTGGGACTTTTATTATTTTTTTAAAATGTTGATTCTTTCAACACAATATTATTCAAAAACCTGAACACATTTTCATAGACTCATAGAATGGTTTGGGTTGGAAGGTACCTTAAAGATCATCTAGTTCCAACCCCCTTACCATGGGCAGAGACACATTCTCCTAGATCGGGTTGCTCAAAGCCTCATCCAACCTGGCCTTGAACACCTCCAGGGATGGGGCATCCACAACTTCTCTGGGCAACCTGTTCCAGTGCCTCACCACCCTTGTAGTGAAGAATTTCTTCCTTAGATCTAATGTCAATCTACCCTCTTTCACAGTTTAAAGCCATTGCCCCTTTTTCTATCACTACATGCCCTTGTAAAAAGTCCCTCTCCAGCTTTCTTGTAGCCCCTTTAAGTACTGGAGGCTGCTAGAAGGTCTCCCTGGAGCCTTCTCATCTCCAGGCTGAACAATCCCAACTCTCAGCCTATCTTCATAGGAGAGGTGCTCCAGCCCTCAGATCATCTTCATACCCCTCCTCTGGACCCGCTCCAACAACATAAATGTTTTGTTCATGTTTATCTTGTATTGAGATACAAATTACTAATTTCATTTTTGAAAGACCAGTTCAGAAAATTTGGGCCTTCTTGGTTCATAAGAGTAGTGGTGGGAAGTTAGGATAATGCTGAATGTCTGACCACCATAAGGAAACCACCACAGAGATGAAATCCAATCAATTTTAATTAAGATTTTCAGGAATAGCTTTAGGTTGTGTTTTTTTTTCTGTTTTCCAAGCCTTCTACCAATTTCTGTGCTTGCTAGTAGATTTCAGCTCTATCCTTAATTCTCTTCTGGGAGTTTAATAGATTTTTTTTCAGTATGGGAAGCCAGAGAAGATAGTTATACTTTAAGGACTTGCAATATATACAGTGTAGTTGAGAAATATGTTCGTTTTACACAGTGTTTCATTTCTGGGAAACTTAAAACTGTGCAAAATCTTATTAGCAGTAATTATAATCTTGAAAGGTCACTTTAAGGAAAGTAAAAAGGTTTTATTAGAGTAAATGAAGTGCAGTATAAAATTTGTCCTTCAGAATCAGATTGCAAGATTGTATCTTGTTATAGTGCTCTTATCGCACTTGCTCTTTTACAATGAGCCCAAGCTGTTACTTTCTCGTGGACAGCTTAGGTTGCCGAAAATAACGTGGCTGAACTATTTTATTCAGTGGCAGGAAGAAAAAGCAGGACAGCTCTGGTTTAGTTACATCAGGCCTTATGAGCAGCACATTTAAATAAGAGAACTTTGGTGCATGAGAATAAGGAGTTTTAGATTTATTTAAATATGAGCATGTCTGTACTGTCAAGTAACTTAGTTTTGTAATTTGCTTCTAGGTCCTATTTCCCCAGCTGTCTCCACTGCAAATACATTTGTTTGCTCTTTGGTTTTCCTTTGTGGATCCAGTTAGTTTCTCTCTGGGAAAAGTAGGCATAAGGAATTAAAGTCAAATAATGAGGACTTTGATTTATCAGATTGGAATTAGAGGATTAGAGAAAAATAAACACAGGATCTATACATTAAAGAATGGAAGATGCTGGGAGAGAGATTCAAGAAGCTGTGAGCCTGTTAGTCTCATACCACCAGAAGGCTGACCTTTGTAACAAGCAAGTGATTTGAGCTGTTTGCTTGTTACATGGGAATAGTTTAGTTGAATAATAGGTGCCCTTTGAATGTGAAGTTAAGATCCACATCTTTACACATCTAAATACGGTTATTTGCGGTGACGTACGGTTGGCAAAGTAGGAGCCAAATACAGATTTCTATTTGGGAGACTATGAATGTCTTTGGAATGGGTCAAAAAATGTGTTTCCTTCCTTTGGGGAAGGCTAACCTTGAAAAGGTGGTTCAGTTGGAAAGAAATTAATGAGGAATGTTATGTAAGGAAATGCTAGCTTTGTTTCCAATGTAAGCTATGTTAGATTGAAATGATTTTGTTGTACTTAATAGAGCAGTAGTGCTTGCTGTAGTTAATATCTAGCCCCACTCCGTACATGAGATGGTCTTTACTACTTAGCTTCAAAGAAGATGCACTCAAAAGGACTCAGCTTGGAAAGATTAAATTTTGAACATTGCTTTCTCTCAATTATTGTTCAAAGCCCTTTCTTTCATGCTTTTTTGGAGCTGAATTTGTTTTTTAAGAACCTCTTTTACAGCAATTATGAATGTTTGAGCTGTACATGGGCTTGAGGATATCTTGCCTTCTGCTTCCATCACAGCTCTGCTTTGGCTTGAAAATTATATCAGCAGTAAATATTAGAGGAAAAAAGCCAAGTGACATGCTTCATGGTCTGTGTTTGGTTTTATTTTTGCACGTGGATCAGCCCTTTACTAAATTATGAAAGATGCTGAAGTCCTGAATTGCACTCTAAAGGAGCTGTTTCTTCTCCACTGACTGTAGAGCAGCCCTACAGGGAGATTAGGTAGTTCCTACAGCCACTTCACTTAGGTATCTAGAGTTGAATAATGTGAACTTTTTCCTGCTCTTGTGTATAAGCTTAAAGGAAAATACTTCTATGAAATTTATTGCTGTATACCTTTTTAGGATGTGGAAGTTGTATGCAGTAGTCACTAAAACAATGTAATACAATAAGGCATGCCTCTGTGACCTTGATTTGGTAATAAGAAAATACTACTATGGCTTGCTGCCAAAGGATGCTGTGGAGTGTACATAACACTTAAATCCTGTCTGAGCTTAATCTTCTTATAGTTTCATAAGAATATACTGCTCGCACTAAGACACATTGGTTGGCAATCAAATAGGAAAATTCACTGCTAAAGTATTAAATATTTGTATATAGCTATATCAAATTTGAGATACTTCTCAGTGTCTTTTACTCTGTTTCTGTATGAGATGAAATCTGCCTTATCATTCCGGTAGAAGCTCGTATGAGGAATATATTTACCTAAATGATACTGGACTTTTGTAATGACCTAACTGAACATATGGCAAAAATAGCAGATACATGTGAAATAAAGGTGCTCTCTCCCTCTTCCTATGAAGACAAATAAATGTTGCATAATGTATTAATACAATCACAGTCTAATGCTGTGGACTATACTCATTCAAATAAAAAAAACTTGTCGATGTTCCATGGTGTGTAATAATCTTTCTTTTTATTAAATCCAGCTCTACTAAACTCTGAAAAATGATGGAGGAATACCTGATAGCAACATTGAAAAAAAAAAAATTGAATGGGAAAATAAAACTAGCAGACATTAGGCTGCTTAAGATAATTCTGATAGACAAAGTCTGGGTGGTGATGAAATATCTGTAATGACATAGACTCTTGTTTGACAGTGCTTTTCTTTCACTGGAGACACTGTAACCATTGGCTTGGCATGAGGACTAGTGGATAGATAGAAGATAATTAAGAAGATTGGTTAAACAGAAGTTTGGATAGATTGCTGGAAGCTGACCAGTCATAGGTTAAAATAGTAATTAAACTAGGAATGAAACAAGATTTGACAGTTATTTTTCGTTCAGCTTTTTAAACTTCTTTCTCAGAATGAGGAAGCCTGACTGGATTCCTTTCTTTTGTGTGATACTGGCTGTGCAGCAACTGTCCTCATTTCATACTGGCAAGGATGGGTATAAGTGATTATGGCTTCTTGGTGTTTAGTACTCCTAAAAAAAAATCCCCAAACAAGACTTAGTGGTAGCCTTAGCCAGTGCATCTATAAGTATCCTTCTTGCAAGCCTCCTCCTAAATAAAAATGCTACCTTTTTAACAGACTGCTCCTGACTTCTTCCCTGGAATAATAAATGGTTTGGGTTGGAAGAGACTTTAAAGATTATCATCTACTTCCAACTCCCCTCCATGGGCAGAGACACCACTAGAAGATGTTGCTCAAAGCCTCATCCAACCTGGCCTTGAACACCTCCGGGCATGAGGCATCCACAACTTCTCTGGGCACCCTGTTCCAGTGCCTCACCACCCTCAGAGTGAAGAATTTTTTCCTTAGGTCTAGTCTAAATCTACTCCCTTTCGGTTTAAAACCATTGCCCCTTGTCCTATCGCTGTCTTCCTAGGAGATGTGCTCCAGCCCTCTCATCATCTTTGTGGTCCTCCTATGGACTCACTCCAGCAGGTCCATGTCCTCCTTATGTGGGACCCCAGAGCTGAATGCAGTATTCCAGGTGGGGTCTCACAAGAGCAGAGTAGAGGGGCAGAGTCATCTACCTGGATCTTCTGGCCATATTTCTTTAGATGCAGCCCAGGATACAGTTGGCAAGCGCACATTGCCGGCTCATGTTGAGCTTCTCATCCACCAACACCCCCAAGTTGTTCTCCTCAGGGCTGCTCTCAGTCCATTCTCCTCCTAGCCTGTATTTGTGCTTGGGATTGCTCCGACCCATGTGCAGGACCTTGCACTCAGCTTTGTTGAGGTTCACACGGACCCACTTCTCAAGCCTGTCAAGGTCCCTCTGGTTGGCGTCCCTTCCCTCCAGTGTGTTGACCACACCACACAGCTTGGTGTCATCTGCAAACTTGCTGAGGGTGCACTCGATCCCACTGTCCCTGTCACCGACAAAGATGTTAAACAGCGCCGGCCCCAGTACTGACCCCTGAGGAACACCACTCGTCACTGGCCTCCACTTGAACATCAAGCCATTGACGGGAACTTTTTGAGTGCGACCATCCAGCCAATTCCTTATCCACTCAGTGGTCCATCCATCAAATCCATGTCTCACCGATTTAGAGACAATGTTGTTGTGTGGGACAGCGTCAAATGCTTTGCATGAGTCCGGGTAGATGACGTCAGTAATCTTGAGAAACTCTTTAGTCATGTTGATAGTGCAGAGCCAGGAAAACTGCATGATGTAATGCTTAGTTTAGTTAATTTCGTTAATGGTTAACTATGTTAACAATTAGTTACTTAACTTTTGAATTTCTGACTTGATGATACAGGTTTATTTTGGTTACTTCATAGCTAAAATTATGGTCTGTAATATGTGAACCAGTTTGTCAGTCACTCAAGATGCAGGGGGGCAGAATGTTTAGTTATATTTCAAACCCCAAGCAGACTTTGCATGATTGGCAGTAGGGAAGATTGTGGAATTTCTTGAAGTAAACAGCGAAGATTTTATGTGTGTGTCTTTTAAAGAATGTGGTCTTTAGAAGCTTTGATGAAAATTCTGAATATCATAATTAGATGACCCTGAGCCAAATGTGTTTAATGCCCTCTAAGAATGTTGCTTGAAGACAAGTATGCTTTGCATTGACATCTTCACTGTGTCTCAATAAATATGTCTTTTCTGCCTCCCTCCATCACTTCAGTCATGCACATAACTCACACAGCTTGCTACTGTGAAATAATTGGTGAACTCTTCCTTCCTCTGGTTTGTCCAAGGGAAGTTAAAGGCTAGATGCAGAAACCTAGGCTGATGCTCTGGTCTGATTAAAAAAAAAAACAAAACAAAAAACAAAACAAAACAACAACAAAAAACCCAAACAAACAAAAAACAACAACCACCAACAAACTGTGCGTCCTTTTTGTGTCTTTCTAATGAAGTCATGTCATGTAGTTTTGGTTTACCTCTTTCAGAGAGAAGCTCAAATAATTTTGCCTTGTTTGTCTTAGAATGCTACTCTTAATTATGTTTAAATGTCTGCACTGAGCAAAACATCTGCATGTTCCTGTGCTGCAGCAACTGCCCTTGCATGGCATTAGAGTAATTCAGAACTATTTTCACTTGCAAACAAGTGCTACCAGTCAAAATCATGCCCTGGAAAACTAAGAACTCTTCTCTTCCAGATCCCATAATAATTCACTGTGACAGTGTGTTGAATGCTGAGAATTATTATTTTATTATTTTTCTATTAGTATGCTTAATGTGTGTGTGGGTGTGCATGTTGTGGATATGTTATTATTCCTCCCTGACATGCTTGTGTATGTTATAGATGAAACATTAATTTGCTAGGACAGAAGGTAAATGCAGTGCCATGCCAAAGTTGGAGAAAGTGCAGGAATGAAAGTTGTCCCAGGGAGTTGGTATAATTAAAACATTTCCTTTCACGTAGGCTTATTCACACAGGCATCTGTTAACACATTAGATGAATGCTACTGTGTTCTGAAAGGTAGAATTTTCCTTCCTTAAATTCAGACTAATTTGTATCTGGATATACCTAAAGCTAGATGTTAATTACTATGCATTTAACCATAGTAAAGATGCTGTGCTGCTTCTGCAAGTTTTAAAGGTACTCATGAGAAAGAGCAGAGGTGAAAACTTTGGTTATGAGAAGTAGTTGATTGAACTATTAAGTTTCTTGATAGGAGTTGTATCTAAAAGCAAAGATTTAAGAAGGTTCATTTTTAATTGAGCATGGCTCATTGCAGGGAGCATTGGACTAGATGACCTTTAAAGGTCCCTTCCAACCTAAACTGTTCTATGATTCTATAAATCTGTGTAAAGGCTTTTATGTTCGACAGATTTTATTAACACTTTTATGAGAAAATGCCTTTACATGTGGTGTGGCATAAATATAGTTGGTGAAAACAAAATAAATTATTAATTATTTGCAGCACATTTCGTTAAAACACATTTGGTCCAACTGGAAGATTCAAATATGCTTGATAAACTGCATGCATATTCTGAGTAACCACTTGTAAACTGATCTGTGTTCTGAAAGTCAAAAGCAGTATTATTTTGCATTGCTGTTACTAGAGATATCATAGGGTTGCCAGTGTATAATTTGATCTGTTTTTTTTTGAACAATGTGCTTACAGTGAGTCTTCCATGTTAAGCTGTGGTTTGACTGTTTTTTGTTTGTTCTGATTTTGTTCGGGTAGAGGGAGTGCGTGTGTGTGTCCTCTGGTCACTCTCCTGCTCCCTTCCTACATATATTCAACAATTTGAGTCTACACAATTGTTTTTGTTAAATACGTGGAAGAGTTTTATGGAGATTGAAATGCTGGAGTGTGTTGAGAGATAATAGAGGTGATTTGAGGAACCAACAAAATAGAGATTAAACAGTATTAAGGGCAAGTTTAGGGATCTTGGATGTGAATTGGAGACTGGGTCAGTGCATATAATCTTCCTGAATAGGATTTTGTGCCAAGTGCAGACTAGAAGTTGTAGGTTACGGTCAATCAGGTAGGAAGAAGAGACTGAGAAAATAGAGGGAACTGAGATGCAAATAGGAAAAAAAACTAACCATTTCCTGGAAGACAGATTTTTACTTTGAAAAGTTATGAGTGTTTTATGTCACCAATTTCTCTTCATATCCTTTCCCTTTATTCTATGATACAAAGTTAAGAAAACTAACAAAAAACCCAACCCCCCAAAAAACACACCAAAAAATCACAACAACAAAATCTCACTAGACAAAAAAACCAAACCAACCTTTCCTGGACTGTTCCAAAGGCATCTGGGACACTACTACAGTTTGTCTTCATAGTGATTTGTGAAGTATAAGGGAAGGTATATGCTCTTTGAAAGCAAGATTCAGGTGGATCAGATTAATGATAAGGTCTGTCATTCCAGGTTTAAAAAAAAAAAAAAAAAAAAAAAATGAAGCTGTACTTTTCAGAGTCCAACTGGAAGTGACTTTGACCTGGGAACATGGGGCCCAAGTTCTTTCTGATAGAAGTATCTGTGATTCTCATCTGATTCTTAAAATTACTCTGGTGTGGTTTCGAACTAAATGAGTATACAGAAGTTTCTTTTTAGGTACAGCGTACCTTATGTCACGGTCTCACTGCCCCAGAGTTTGTTTCAAAATTAATTTTAACAAAGTGAGAGAATCAGACATTTTTGGCTTGTTCCAGTCATTAAACATATAAACATAATTGCCAACCAAGAAGCAGCTACATTCTGGTACACTGGCTTCCTCCTGGACTTGCTTGCTTTCTGTTACCCTTTCAGATGGAGTGAGCCACGCATTTTTGGTGTTTAGTAGCAGCTAGGGGCTTTCCCTGCTAGCCTTCTAGATACTAATTTTTGCTTTTTTTTCCATATAAAGTTGGAGGCAATGCGTTTTAGGTCGGCATCATCTCTAGAAAATGTAACAAATGTTGGTAGGTTTACAACAGCCATGTATGCTACATCCCTCCTAGAATGTGCAGCATTTTTTGTTGTAACCAGTTATTTTTTTTAGGATTCATTCTTAAAAACCTAGGTGTTTTAGGAACTCCTGGTTTTAGCGAACCTGACTGCTCAGTGCCTTTGTCTTGGGCAGCGCTCTGGGCGCTGGCAGCAGTGCATCCTGCCCTTCCATGGCAGCTGGGCAGTCGTTCCCCGGGCAGGGGTGCAGTATCTCCAGGCGCCTATCCACTGCTCTCCCTGCCCTGGTCTCCAGTGGTTGCTCTTGTGGCCTTGCACCTGCACACAGTGTTGTTATAGCAGACTGTCTCAGGAATAATGGCCTGCAGCGTTGGGAATCTCCTCTTTTTATCCCGCTTTGGGTGTAGCTTCTGGTCTGTGGCAGGGGATGAGTAATATGTGTGCGCAGAGGTTAATGACCAGCAGGCTCTGACTCAGCGGCCGCCCTGATCGACACGCACTTTGTTGAGTGCCAGCAGCATTGAGAGTAAGAACTGCTGACAGGGTTTGAGCAGTTCCTGCTGAAAACTATATTGTTACTATGAGGAAAAATACCATGGGGAGCCACTTACTACTTACTGGAGAGAAGTCCAGGGGGAAGGGCGCTCATCTGGGGACCTCCAGCATCTCTCTTGCTGGCTGGCTGCAAGGGAGAGTTTCCATTTTTCCCTCTCCTTCCTTTTGTTTTTATTTCTTCCTACAAAAAAACTGTCACTATTGGAGTTATTTTTAGTTATTGAACCCGCTAGTAAATCTTTGCACGTGTGAACCTGTCGCAACATCCTTTGTGCAACTACCTGTTTCTCTTGAAGACTTGCAGGTTTGCAGCACCTCATTCCTCTCCCTGCCTTTTTTTTCCCCTGTTTGCTCATTAAATAACTCAGGTGATGTTATAACCAAGAAGCATGAAAGTGTGTGTTATGTAGAGGGCTATTTTTATAAATGAAGGTTAAAGGGCTATTTATGACCATGTAGTCCTCTGGTATGCTGTTTTTAGTAACAGTTCAGGCTGCTGTGTCGTAAGAAGGACTTGGATTAAGTTTAGCAGCAGTATGCCAACAGTTGATTGTCTGTGCGTTTTTTTTTTTCTGTGGTGTGCTTTTTTCTTTAGTGTGACAAGATACTTCTAGTTTTAATTAGGATGTGAACATGCATGCATCAGCCAAATAGACACCAAATACTGAAGGTCTGATAGTCTTTGTTGGATTGTTCCTCATATTTCTCTTTTTCTATTGTAAAATTTTCTGTTTTGCCTCAGAAAATAAACATTTTTTTACAATTCCTTGCAGATTCCTGCTTCAATGTCTTGAGGATCTTGATGCCAATCTACGGAAACTGAATTCACGTTTGTTTGTTATTCGTGGACAGCCAGCAGATGTTTTCCCGAGACTTTTTAAGGTGAATGCTGCCTTGCAGTTGTTGTTTCTATCCATAAATGACTGACAAACTAATTTCAACTAGGAATATTTCTTGTACTATATACTTCAGTGCAAGTGTTATCCATGCTAATACTGAACTATCCTTGCAGTTTCTCTTTAAAGTTATTTTTGTTAGATTTGAGGTTTTGCCCTCTAATATGCATATCACCAACTGAACTGAGTTGCTCTTAAACCTTACAGTTTTTGTTTTCGTTCTTTCCAGGAATGGAACTGATTTCTAATAGTTTAAGTGTAGGTACTGTATATTACTAAATTTTCCTTTCCAGGTTTCCTTTGAAATACTGAGGTATAATTCTGTGCACATGAATCTGGGTTCAAAGCCTGACCTGTAAAAGCAATCTTTTCTTTAGGCCAAATACTTGCTGTGATCGCTTTTTGGCTGCTAAAAGTGGTCTAATAAGCTTTTTGCTAGTAGTAGGCTTGGTAAAAGCATAGTGAACGTAAAAAACAATTTATAGTTAAAGAAGTTTAAGGGTTTTGTGGGAAAGGGTCTTATTATTGAGCAAGTTAAAGCTGTGAGGGATTGTTACTGATATTAATTTGTCTTTCATGGATAATAGTGTATTTAAGGTAACAATACTATAATAGGATAATTAAAAAAACCCTTTGCAGATTGATTTTATAAGTTTTTGTGAACTGACTGGATTGAGGTGTCGGAGATGAGCAAGACTAGGGAGGGGAAAATAAATATCTGTTTTTTCAAAGAGATTATCTGTTCAAGATTTTTATTCCTAAGTCTTCAATGCCAAGTGGAAAACTCGAACAAAACTCGCGTTTCCATCTTCATTCTTGTGCTTTAGTTGTGAAATGCTGATTTGATGATACTCTGACTGGTCTTTTCTTGATTTTCCCTCAGTGAAGAATTTCCTGCAGCAGTACTGTGGCATTAATTGCTGCTTGCAACCCCGCAGATATTCAAGCTTGTTATATCTGCCTGCCAAATTTGGTTTGATTGCATTTAAATAGGGGCAAAGATCTTGCTGTTGTGTGTGTTGCCTTCTGGACTTGAGTGACCTGTGACAAGTTTTCTTAAGTATTTTAATGGCTACTTTGAGAAGTCCTGTTTCAGATCTTGCTACTAGGCTGGTCTTTCTATGCCTAACAGCATTGGAGTAACACATTTTCAGAATATTGATTTTAGTGCTGAGAAGATAATGAAAATAACTTGTCATATAGATAGTGTACAGCTATGAAAAAAGAACATTCACATCTGTCTGTCTTCCAGTTCCTCAGATTACCAAAAAGTACCTTTATCATATATTTGTTCACTGAGGGGCTTTTCAGGACATCCTCTATCCTCGAACAAAAAAGAGGCATTGTTGAAGCTATTGATGACTTCTTCAACTTTTGGCTGAAGTCTACCTAGAACACGCATCTATCTCATATCATTAATCTCACAGCCTCTTTTGCCAGAGCAGTAGCTGTACATTAGGCACTTGCAGTGCAGTGAAGGGCATGTAACACACTGAACCAAGCTTTTCAGATCATCCTCATTAAATGTCTTGAAGGTGAGTGATGATCCTGACCCTGAAGAACACATGTAGGTGTTCTTGGCTGGTAGAAGATAACTTTAAGTAAATAATGGTAGGAGACAGTGGAACTTCTGTAGAGCTTTGTGTCAGGATCCCTATCACAGATGCCAGCATCTGTGGATTTCCTGGGGATGAATGTTTCACAGATGTTTCTTGGTAAGGCTTTCCTTTTCACAGGCTGAAGGACAATTCCTTCAAAGGCAGAGCACTGATCTCTCTTTAGCCTTGCAAAAGGCCTCAAGGACCTTTAGGCTCTTTCATTTGTGTGTGTCTATATATATGTAAGTATATATATATATAAAAATGACTGCTTTCCTCTTTCCAGTTGTTCAGAGCAGCTTTGCTTCTCTTAAGACACTGAATTCAGTGTCACATGTTTTCAGCAGTACTAGCTAACGGCAGTAGGCTGTCATCCCCTGAAGTAGTGTATAGAGACAGTATATTTTTACCAGTGGACTTTACAGGTCTTTGCAAAATTCTTTTTGTTTGTTTGTTGGGGTTTTTTTGTTTGTTTGAAGTTTCTTTAGGTAACTTAGGGATGGTTCCATCTGACTGCAGAGATGCGACTTCCACTAGTAGCAGGCACCAGCTTGGGGCCTGTTGGTTAACTTGAACCAGTCAAGTTTTGGTTGGTTCTTGCCTCATTAATACCTAACTAGCTCTTTGGGACTGGCTTGGTAAAGAAAATAGAATTGCAACAATCTCTTAATTCTTTAAATGCATCAGTGTTGCTAAAAGCATTCAGCAATATGTGCAAAGTGATTTGTGTCCATGCTTCTTCTAAGTGCCTAGCTCATGCTGATGTGATCTGGGTGTATTCACATCACGTAGCACTCGTCTCAGAGTTCCTTGGCTCCCTTGGGGATGTGGCTCTGGCTCTTGGACATGTGTTTTATAGTTTTCTTTTCAATACGCCAGAGGAAAGAAAGATTTAGAAAAATATCTGCTGCAACTTGTCAGACAGTGGTTTTACATTATGAAATGGAAAATAAATGTTGTATGAGGATGTAGGAGGTTGCTTGAGGATTCAGCGCCTGCTGGGTCAGTCTTGGCAGGCTTAATGATGGAAGGAGCCAAGCCTTCTTTCAAAGAGCAAGCACTCCTTGGAATTGCCTATCCTCAGGGTTGTACCTGGGTGTCATCTAGGAGAGAGCTAGAATTCAGAAGTGAAACAGCACCCTAGGTGAACAGCGTAGAATGCCCCCTGTCTCTGGTGTAAACCTAGTTCTCTGAAATAGTCTGACTGGTGTGTTTCAATCAACTGATTAAGATTCTGAGGGATTAGAAAGGTATTTCTCTGAGTTTGATTGGCAGGATGGCTTTCTAGGATAATTCCGTGCATGCATCACCTTTCTGATTTCCTGCTGTTGCAGAAGCCTTAGCCATTAGTTGGTCCCTTTCTTTGCTACTTTTCCCCTACCTGTTACTGTTTGCCTTGGTAACAGCATCTGTGACATAAAGTATATTAGACTCGAAGGCATCCTCTTTTTAGGACACTTTGTTTTGGTTTATTTTTTAAATTGAGAATTTGAAGATTGTCTGTTCTGGTGGGTGAGGGATAGGGATTTGGAAAAGGGAAAGAAAGTGTGTGGTGTTTGGTTTGGGAGTGGGCTGGGTATTTTACCACTCCCTTAAACTTCAGTTCTGTTGTTAAAGTTGGCAGGCATATGTGAAAAACCTTTCTGCAGAGCAAGATACTGCTGCTGATCCATGTCCAGAAGACAGCCTCTGTTGTCTTTCACTTCTGTTGTGTCTCTTAACGTGCATGGATCTTAAAGTTAGAGCTGAGTTCTCAAAGTTTGCACAGGAGTTGTCCCACAGATAGAGACTCTCTTTATGCCTTATTTCCTACTTAGATGCCAAAACGTTGGACTTTATTTTTGTGAGTTTGGATGTCTAAGGGTATTTTGGGCTTTTGTGTATCTCTGACAACTATCCACAGGTAATAACTAGTGTTCCATCTTGTCTTTGTCATTCCTGTTCTCTTTTCCCTCACCCTCCGTCAAGCAGCCAAGTTGCTGAAGGACCACATTTTTGTCTTGTGTTGCAGGAATGGAATATTGCAAAACTTTCTATTGAATATGATTCTGAACCATTTGGGAAGGAAAGAGATGCAGCGATTAAGAAGCTGGCTAGTGAAGCTGGAGTGGAGGTCATTGTTCGAATTTCCCATACGCTATATGACCTAGACAAGTAAGTTACCATTATCTCTGATTTTAAAAAAGAAAAAAAAAGAATTTTATGTAGTATTTGGTTAGGTATGATGTGCTACTTTCTATGCAGAGCACTTCATAGTTAAGAAAACTACAAATTTGTTTTGTTTCTTTTATCCATCCATCCAAATTTTATTACATACTGAGTAGAACTTTGCAACTCCAAAAATGATACATAACTGTATCTGAAACACAGTTTTGATTTGGGGTTCTTTTGAAAATAATGGTCACGTTAATTATCTATCTTTTATAATGAAGTTACTCAAACATACCTGTAACTTCTCCCAAATAAGATCTGTTGTTTTGTTAGATTGTTTTGTCCTTATTTCACTTGCTGTACAAAAGTTAGCAGAAAGTCCTTAATTTTTCAAGGACTGTTTCTGATCCGTTTCTGTATCCAATAAGCAGGTGGGGAGTGCTTGATATCCCTCTGTTGCTTTACTTAGTCTTGTTATATTTTTCCACAGATCTCTTTAAATGGATTAGTATTAGCTCCTTATTATAGAAACATAATCCGCAACCTATTCAAAAATATGACTTGGCTTCTCTTAACATTAAGTAATTTATTGTGCTAGATGCCTCTTTATTCTATTACAAGCCAATGTATGTGGGGCAGCTAGACGTATGGGAGGAAAGAGAATTATTTACTGTTTTGAAACCAATACCTGATTTTTTTTTAATCCTAAATTGAAAATGCCTTCTCTTCCATCCCTGCCCAAGCACCCCCTCAAATAAACAGTTGATTCCATCTGCCACTTGGTAAATTATTTCTTTGAAGTTTTCCTGCTACTGAGATTTTATATATGTTTAAGGTGACAGTGGGAAAAATGGAAACTGTGTGTTTTTACAACAGTCATTGTCTATAAACTACACCTTCATTTTCTCCCACATTAAGACAGTTGTAATATTGACTACGGTACTCAATACCGGAATAGAAAAATAGATTTATTTTTTTTTTTATGCAAATAGCATAGTCTTGTTAGGTGACTTGGATGTATCTTTACATAGCTATGATCTCTCATCTGCTTTGCTGATCTGTATTTTTCTTTGTCTTGAGCTGTCCATATTCATCAGTTGTTCTTGAGAGACTTTCCTCAACCCAGGAATGAAGAATAACTGACTTGGTTATAAAGAGTTAATTTGTATGTCTCCCCAGTGGGGAAAAAAGGATGTTAAAATTAAAGTTAAAACTATCTGGATTACCATGTATATCTGTGATTTTATATAACATGGTAGAGGCAGGTAAGAAGATATTTCTCTGTGTGTATATTTTATTTAAAAAAAAATTGTTATATGCTATTGTCTGACCTTATTTTCTTTTTTCTTTTTTCAATCCAGAATAATAGAATTAAATGGAGGACAGCCGCCTCTTACTTACAAGAGATTCCAGACCCTAATTAGTAGAATGGAACCACTGGAGATGCCAGTGGAGACTATAACCCCAGAAGTAGTGGAAAAATGTACTACTCCAGTTTCTGATGACCATGACGAGAAATACGGTGTCCCATCACTTGAAGAGCTAGGTGTGTTCTAAGATTGCTTTGACATTGTGAAACAACTAAGATGTAATCTACCACTTAACCCATAGTCCTTAAAATAACCATGAGAGAGGTTCTACCTACAGGTAATGGTTAAACTGCTGCCAATTATGACATACAAAAGGAACAAAAACCAATAATCAACTCTGTAAATTTTAGTTGTTTTATTTTTAAATGTGAGGTCAGACAGATCAAACCACACTAAGTACTGTTTGACTTCTTGTATGACAGCATAGCCGTTTTCCCATGGTGCCAAATAATCATTAAGCTCCTAATAGTCTTTGATACTTCATTTTGTTTTAAAGGCATTTGGTATCTTTTTGCTTCAGGTCATTAATCTGTCATTTTATAAATTAATTAAAAAACCCCTCTTGTCTTGCAATGCCAAAAAAAGATAATAAGGCTAATAATTATTTTAGAAGCTTCTTGTAAAAAAAAGAAAGTCTTATTTCTCTGTAAATTTAATTGTAAGAAATAGTATCAAGCTATTGTCCTGTGAATCACCCCCTCTCTTTCCTGTTCCCCCCTGCACTGAAATACAAGCAAATGTGGTATGATCTCCAAATTGCTAACAAAAGGGTCTGGACAGATTGTGGCTAAGCTCTGGCTGCTCTGTCTAGTCTGTTTGAACTCTCATACAACAGACCGTACTTTTAAAGTCTTTTTAAGACAAGAAGATCTCACATATACAGTGGTTAAACTATAGGTAGACATGTTACCTCCTGCACCTGGTGAACAGTCTTGGGGGAGGTGTGGAGATGTGGAAGAAATCTTGTTACTTTCTTTTCATCTTTCTTTTGCAGCTCAAGTATGTGTTTATCATCAAATTGACAATAATCCCCATCTGTTATTTAAGTCAAGGTCAATGAAACCTAGGAGCGTTCTGAAGATAGCATTCATGCTTTTA
The DNA here is from genome assembly GCF_009769465.1 of Tauraco erythrolophus. NCBI lineage: Eukaryota > Metazoa > Chordata > Aves > Musophagiformes > Musophagidae > Tauraco > Tauraco erythrolophus. Next base: position 63,048,304 of record NC_141468.1, on the reverse strand, counting down.
ACTTGATGGAAGAAGTTTTTAGACATTCTGTAAATGACAATAGCAATTCTTGTGTCTTCGTAGTAATTAAAAAAAAAAAAAAAGTTGTGGTTTTGGGATAGCCCATGTACTGCAGAACTGAGAACTTGAAAATAATTTGAAAAATGATAGAAAGGTCACTTTGTGCAAGAAAACAGAAGTGGAATTGAAGTAAGACTGTTCAGCATGTAAAATTTGTAATGTGAATGAATGTAAACGTAAAAGTAAAAATTGGATTTTGCTGCAGGTTAGAGGTATTGAATGTGCTTTGATAAGACTTGATTGCATACTGTTTTAAAACTTGTACATTGCCATGTGTCCAATTTAGGATTATTCTCAAGATACAATAAAACTTTGTCAAATATCAATATGCTAGAATTTTGTTACAAGGAATTTCCTTGTTTCAATTTGTTCTTCAGGTTTTGACACAGATGGTTTGCCTTCTGCAGTATGGCCAGGGGGAGAAACAGAAGCTCTTACACGATTGGAAAGACATTTGGAACGAAAGGTATGTTACAAATCATCGCAGGTATGACGTGTCTGGGAAACATAGGTGCTCTTTGCAATGAAATGTTAAAGGAGTTGGGCAAGTCATTTAAAAAAAAAAAAAATCAGAAAACACGAACTTGCTTTATATCATTATATCAAGGCCTTGAATTCAAGTTGCTGTTTCTTAGTTTTAAAAGATGATAGCAGGTTGTCTTTAATTTAAATTTTGGAGAAAGTCTGTTACACTTTTTCTACTAAAAAAATTAATTATTTGTTCTTTGGAAGTAGTTTTACTTGAAACAGACTTACAACTTTTGAAGGGAGATTCCTCTAAAAGCCAATGTATTGCTAGCTGTCTAGGTTTCCTCTGTATTTAAAAGAAAGGATAGGTAGTTCTGGAAGACAGTTCGTGCCTTCTGCATTGAGATGAATTATCTTCTGGAGATTCCACTGATTCAAGAGGAACTCGACAGGTAATCTGATCATCTGACCAGTGTCTGGATTCAGTTATAGAAGCACATGATTTCTCCCTTTATGTTTACAAGTTGCTACCTAGCCTGTAGTCTGATGTTGCTATGTGGGTTTTTTGTTTTATATTTTTAAGGCTTGGGTAGCAAACTTTGAAAGACCACGAATGAACGCGAATTCCCTTCTGGCAAGCCCTACTGGGCTTAGTCCCTACCTCCGCTTTGGCTGTTTGTCCTGCCGTCTCTTTTATTTCAAGTTAACGGATCTGTACAAAAAGGTATGATTTCTGTGTAGTCAGCTACATGTTCTTAGATGCCATGATTTTTTTCCTACTTCTTCTCCTAATAAAATGTTTTCCTTTAATAATGATCTTCAGGTAAAAAAGAACAGCTCCCCTCCCCTCTCCCTCTATGGCCAGCTGTTATGGCGTGAATTTTTCTACACAGCGGCAACTAACAATCCACGGTTTGATAAAATGGAGGGGAATCCTATCTGTGTTCAAATCCCATGGGATAAGAATCCTGAGGCTTTGGCCAAGTGGGCTGAAGGCAGGACAGGTTTTCCTTGGATTGATGCAATTATGACACAGCTTCGTCAAGAAGGTTGGATTCACCATTTAGCTCGGCATGCTGTAGCATGCTTTTTGACTCGAGGTGACCTCTGGATTAGCTGGGAAGAAGGAATGAAGGTATTGTTTTTTATTCTTGAATTTCTGAAATTACCTGTTAAAGTTTCAGATAGTCATTCTAGAATTGTTGTTACTGTGTGGTGTAAGTTGAATTTTAAATCTTAAACTGCGGCTAAAATTAAATCAGTTCTGGTAAACCAGTATTGCTGAAGTTTTGCCTGTTGAACGCCCCTTTTATTGGAGTATTCGAGTGTTTCTTGCAGTCAGAATTGGTCTGCAATTCTTTTAAATTTGGTATTGCTTCTTAAATCTTGGCAAATAAACAGGGATTACTCTTATAACTGAAATTTATTTCCAGTCATACTGTGTGAACAGTTTCTGTTCACATCTCGCTGCTTCTTCCCTATGAAGGGAAAGCACCATGGGAATTAAAGGGAAAAGCAATTTCTGTCCCTTCACCCAGTGTTAGAAATGTGACTATGGGAAACATGATTTGGCTGAAGTTTCAAGGCAATTAATCTCTATGCAAGTATCGAAGAGGTGCTGAAGTTCAAATTACAAATATCAGTCTTTTGAAGAAAAAGATGGAATAAAATTTAATCTCAGCCTTTGAATCAGTTTTACATTTTTAGAAAGGTAGCACATCTTTTACTGAGCAATAATAATAAATTAAAAATAGTTTTTTGGTTTTGAAATCTAAAAAAGAATTTACTTGCCATCAGGATTGTGACCTTTTAGTTATATACATATATAATCTCATGAAATTTCACCTTTAACAAATCGATTGTAAGCAAACACTTTTCATTGTAAAAAAAAAAGATTGTCTTGGTTACAAAACATAAGCTGCTTTAGGAATTTTCCTTTTGCACTTCCTAGATAAAGACACTGAAGATGCACATTCATAGGTAACTCAGCCAAATGACAAGGCTGTGTATTACAGATAAACACCAGCTTGTTCTTACTTTGGAAATAATACAGATATATGGAGGGCCCAGACTTGTGCAGTGGAAGGATGTTTAATTCATATGTCCTCAGCTACCAAAAGTTAATCTGACCTTCTGCAGCGATGTTATTTCCAGAGTCTTATTACATGGCAGCATCTAGTGGAACAGTTGTGTGCTAACACTTAATATTCATCTGTAGATCTTGTTACATTACTAGTCACTCTCTATTGAAAATGTTTTTTAAAAATGTTTTAAGATAAATCTTATTTTTTCAAAACAAACTTTTTCCAAATAGTTGCAGATGTTTAGACAGATACTTTTCTAATATTTACCCAGTGCACACTGTAGAATGAATGCCTTATTGAATATATGTAGAGAGAAAGATATGTCCTTGTTTAATGGTATTACCTTATTTAGACTTTATATTGGAATAATGTTAGTTGAAATTAGGTGGCAGTACTAAGATGTTAAATTCTAGTGTTTTAGCATGAAGGTGTTGATTTATTTGGAACATTTGGAGATGATGCAAATTTGAATGGAAAATCAGAACTTGCAAAAATATGTATTAAATAAGTATCTGTTATGAGAACTACTTCTCAGTGCACTCTTTTTATAAAATGTACTTGAACATTCTCCTTCAAAGAATAAGGCTTCTCTTTATTTCTTGTTAGCCTGTATTGCTAGTGATCTGACTGAGCAGAGAAACTTCTTTTTATGCACGTTAGTACTAGCTGTGTTAATAATTAAAACCCAATCAATGCTGGAAACTTGAATGTTTCACAACTGTTAAGCTCCAGATCTAAAGTAAAACTCTCACAATATGAATCTTCAACCTCCTCATGGATTATTTTTAATATAATAGGGGTAGACTTCTTTCTGTCTTCAGGCCAGAGTTCATTATCTGTCCCGTCATTCTTCAGCATGCTCAGTGGTTCATATACCTCCAGGAATTTAAGTGTTCAACCTCAAAACTGTGATTTACTAGAATAACTATCGGCCTTCAAGAACACAACTTCTGAATGCTTACGCTACCCTGGAACTCTTTAATTCTACTCTTGGGACTCCTAGCATAGTGAAAAGTACTGTGCAAGTTAAGGTATTCAGACTGGCAATTCGAGTTTGAAATATTGTTTGTATGTTCCCTGTTTTCTGGAAGTTTGCAAAGCTTACTCAGTTGTAATGTCATGGAGCAGCTCTTCTGAATTCAACAAATGCCGCTTGCAAGCGTTCAAGCTCCAGCCATCCTTTGTGGATTTATTTTTTTAAGGATGTGTTTATGCAAGAATGTATAACTATGGTTGTAGCTTTCTGAGATGTTTTTTACAGGGTAAAAGCCAAACAGGCTGTCACGCTTTTGTTCCTGAGTTTGGCATTTAGGTAAGTACAGCAATCGTGTACTGAGCATTCTGTGAATGTTGCCACGTTAGAAAGTGTCCTGCTAGTTTGAAAAGCTGGGCTTCCTCAGCTGAAATCAGAAACTTGGAACAATTCCTGAAAAAATACTTGTCTTGAAGGTGTGCCATGTTCAGGCTAACTTGTTGGTCTAACTTCTTAAGGTCTTCGAAGAGCTCTTACTTGATGCAGATTGGAGTGTCAATGCTGGAAGCTGGATGTGGCTATCCTGTAGTTCCTTCTTTCAGCAGTTTTTTCACTGCTACTGTCCAGTGGGTTTTGGCAGAAGAACTGATCCAAATGGGGATTATATCAGGTAACTCACAACCCAGAAATTGCAGTGATTCATGGATGCTGCTTAAGCTGTCCAGATGTTCTACACTTAAAATGACCTTTTTATTTTTTTAAAGACGTTATTTGCCAGTGCTTAGAGGTTTCCCTGCAAAATACATCTACGATCCTTGGAATGCCCCAGAGAGCGTCCAGAAGGCTGCAAAATGTATTATAGGAGTTAATTATCCCAAACCAATGGTAAATCATGCAGAGGCAAGCCGTCTGAATATTGAGAGGATGAAACAAATCTACCAGCAGCTTTCACGATACAGAGGACTAGGTATGGCTATTTATAGACTGTTGGCTTTATATATTTGAAAGCTTCTCTCATCTTCTAGCAATTAATAATTTTGTCCCATAGCATTGATAATCAGGTGTGAGCTCAGTGTGGTGACCAGGGTTGTGTATCCAAATAAATTAAAATAATAGATGTAACCAAGAAAGGGAAGAAAGAGATTGAGTGGAGTGCCTCTTGCCAAATCTTACCTGGACTTTTTTTTCTGTTGTTTTTTTTTGTTTAAGTTTTTTTGTTAAACTGGATCTTCTGTGCATTCTGATACTCTTATACAGATAGGTTTTAATACTAGTGATTAGAAAATTAATATCGTTCATAACTTCAGCCATACTGTGTTTGCATTTGCAAATGCTGTTGCTCAAACAGAAACCAGTGCAACCTCTGCTAGTGTTTTTCCTAGTTGGAAGACTGTCCCCTTTGCTCCAAGAGGTGAACCACATGCACGTGTATTGCTCAGGAAGGCATAAGCAGTCAGTGTGTTCAGATATTGGGTATTGAATCAGGATGTGTTGCACTTCAACGCAACGTAGCAAATACGTGTACCTAATGAATATTGGAAAAGTTATGCAGAATATTATGCCGAGGATGCCTGTTAAGTAATTGTGAAATAAGATTACTTTGCAAGATGCCCGAAGTAGGCAAGACAGAGATGTGCGCCTATTATAAACGTAAACCACTCAGGGTGAGAGTGGAGAATTGGTTATCATGAGGAAAAAAGCATGCTACACTTAATCTTTTTTTTGCTGTTTTTCTTCATGGCTATGTATTTTGTTTTGTTGCTTAGGTCTTCTTGCAACAGTGCCTTCTAATCCAAATGGAAATGGAAATGGTGGTCTAATGAGCTACTCACCAGGAGAAAGCATTTCTGGTTGTGGTAGTACAGCAGGTCAGTCAAATTCTTTCGATATGTAGAATTACTGGAACTGAACCGCACAAACTACGTTTATAAATGCCCTTGGTGATATGTATTATAAGAAAGAGCTGTTTTCACAAGACAATTTTCACTGCAAATCACAAAAAATTCACATTTATTCACTAAGTTTGGTTGTATTTGTGTAGAGACATCTTTAGATTTTTTTTCTCAAACATGTAAGAATTTTTTAACGTTTTTTTATTTTCCTGAAAATTAGTTATTAACGTGTATCGAACAGTTTGATTTCAAAAACATTTGAATGTGATTTACTTCTAGAAGTCTACAAGCATCCTGGTATTTGTAATAACGAATAATTTTTTTTTAAATTTTCACGTCAGAACTGTTAGTTTGTGAAGTTTTCTAATGCTAACATTAGATTGCTTACTGGAATTTAATTCTATCATAATGTCAATAACAATATGGTTGACAGCGTCTGAAAGAACTTAATATAAAATTTATCATACAGTTTTGATGAAAATTACTTTAGACTATTAACATCCTTGTTGTAACAAACAAAGGCTAGCATTACCTAGTTACGAAGAAAAAAAATAAAAAGTAAGAAAGCAAGTTTCCAAACAGCACCAAGCTGTGTAGTGTGATTGACACGCTGGAGGGAAGGGATGCCATCCAGAGGGACCTTGACAGGCTTGAGAAGTGGGCCTGTGCAAATCCCATGAAGTTCAACAAAGCCAAGTGCGAGGTCCTGCACATGGATCAGGGCAATCCCAAGCACAAGTACAGGCTGGGCAGAGAATGGATTGAGAGCAGCCCTGAGGAGAAGGACTTGGGAGTGCTGGTGGATGAGAAGCTCAACATGAGCCAGCAATGCGCACTTGCAGCCCAGAAAGGCAACTGTATCCTGGGCTGGATCAAAAGAAGTGTGGCTGCAGGTCGAGGGAGGTGATTCTGCCCCTCTACTCTGCTCTTGTGTGACCGCACCTGGAATACTGCCTTCAGCTCTGGAGTCTTCTGTTGGAGTGAGTCCAGAGGAGGGCCACAAAGATGATCCAAGGGCTGGAGCACCTCTCCTATGAAGACAGACTGAGAGAGTTGGGACTGTTCAGCCTGGAGAAGAGAAGGCTCTGGGGAGATCTTCTAGCAGCCTCCAGTACCTAAAGGGGGCCTACAGGAAAGCTGGAGAGGGGCTTTTTGCAAAGGCATGTAGTGATAGGACAAGGGGCAATGGCTTTAAACTGAAAGAGGGCAGATTTAGATTAGATACAAGGAAGAAATTTTTCACCCAGAGGGTGGTGAGGCACTGGAACAGGTTGCCCAGAGAACATGTAGACGCCCCATCCCTGGAGGTGTTCAAGGCCAGGTTGGATGAAGCTTTGAGCAACCTGATCTAGTGGAAGGTGTCCCTGCCCATGGCAGGGGGGGTTGGAACTAGATGATCTTTAAGATTCCTTCCAACTCAAACCATTCTATGATTCTATGAATAGCATTAACATTGTATAAATCCATGGTGCATCAGCACCATGGATTCTTTGTACACCTTGGACTCCTCATTGTAAAAGGATACAGCAGAACTGGAAATTTAGTGGCTTTGTGTTCTCCTTAGGCTTTAGTCAAGGTTAGAAGCAGATTGCGAAGAAAGATGGACCTTCAGGTCATTGTTCTCAGCCAGTAGAGTTCCTCTCAAAGAATTAAAGTCTAGACTCCTTAAAGCTGGTTGCTTGAGGTTTTCGTTTAAGTTCAGAGATTTAGAAGACAAAAAGGGGTTAGTTTAAAAAAATCAACATTATGTGCACTCTTTTCTCCTTAAAGTATATACATATATACTTAAAAGCATACATGTACTTACACTTTTCAGGTCAGAAATGTATCCATTTTGTAGGAGGTTACTGTGTATTCATCTGAATTTGCAAGTGTGTATTTGGAAAGACAAAAGTATTAGAGCTTTGGACCAGTTCTGAGGTTGTTTCCGGGGGGGGGGGGAAAACAAAAAAGCCACAGTCAAAGTCTACCTCTTGAAGGGGGGGGGGAAGACCCCAACATTTAAAATTCCAGAACTGGAATTGTATCTTCTGTTATGTTTAAGTCTTTTTCCCACCTCTCCAGGAGCTCAGCTGGGAACTGGTGATGGTCATACAGTTGTTCAGCCATGTGCCCTGGGAGACTCTCATACAGGAGCAAGTGGGATTCAGCAGCAAGGTATTATGGCAGTGCCTGTCTGTAGAGGATCTCCAAATCCTTGCAACTATGGAAAAACAGACAAAACATCAAAATAACATGGATAGATTTTTGGTGACAGCTGCTGTCTACAACTTGAACTGGCTTTGTTTCTGTTCTTGAAACATAAAAATTATTTCTTAGAGTGAAGTTGCTTGTCTCTTGTCACCTTTATCTTTCTAAAGTGCTCATCTAGAACAGTATTTGTATGTTTTGAGTGGGAGCGATCACAAGTGTGACTAAAGAAAAAATAATAAACATTATCCTAGGTTACTTTAAATGAAAGATACTGAAAGAAGGGAGTTCACTTTGTGTATTTGATAGCAAAATTTGCATGTTACCTTTTCCCTACTTTCACTACCACTCTTTCCATAGATAATAAATTTCCACAGTTTTGTGTAGATATTCTCATTGTGGAGGCAAATTTTTGTTGCTTACTTTATACAGAAACTTAAGCTGTGGTTTGTAATAGATCAAAGTTGCAGTCAAATTTAGCACCATTTTCTTTCTTTGCAGTCTTAACAGAGGTTGTGTGTTTACTGATCATGGAAGCCTGTAATCTGTGTTTTGTTTAAACATCCAGAACATAACTGCAACACCGCAACTGTTCAGAATAAGAAACCTTGCAACTGCTTTTGCTAATTTGCAATATTTATGCAGAGTGCTCAGTGTCAAGGTTGCCAGTGGATAGTTTAGGTGAACCAGAAAATAGTTTGCATCTTTCTTTAAGTTAGTTGCTTTTTTTTTTTACAGCTTAGTCATGCTAAGGATTCACTAGTATTGCTATAACAGAATATTAAAAAGGACGAGGAGACTTGTAAGAACAAATGTTAACATTTATAACAACTTAGAATTAAAATCATTGGCTGTATAAACATTCTGCTTGTTGCAAATATAATGCATAAATATGTACGCACTTAATATTGTTCACCGTGCATATATATTTAACTGCTGTAGGCTGCCATGAGGCTTTTTTTTTTTTGCATAGGAACTCTTCTGCATTCAGGATGGTTTCTGGCAGGATTTTTTCTTGAGAATAAATCAATTGGCTCCTTTTTGTTGTTGTAAAGAATGTAATTACACACTTGCTTGCAGTTCTAAATTTTATTTATTATAATAAATATCTACTGTATCTGAACAGGTTACTGTCAAGCAAGTAGTATCTTACACTATGCTCATGGAGACAATCAGCAATCACACTTATTGCAAGCAGGTAATTTCAAGAACAACAGAAAAAAAAAACGAAACGCTTTTCCTGAATATGTAAAGGTGCAATAGAGTCTTAATGTAAATACTGGTTTTAAATTATCAGGAAGAACGGCCCTTGGTACTGGCATTAGTGCAGGGAAACGTCCAAATCCAGACGAAGAAACTCAGAGCGTTGGACCAAAAGTCCAGCGACAGAGCACAAATTAAACTGGTAAGATCTGAGACACCTTAAAGTTAATCCTGTTAATGAGTAAATTCCTGTACAATTTTGTCTATGGTAACATTTATATCACTGCAATGCAAAGGATCCTGAATTATTGCTGTAAATATTTCAGTTCCAGGTACTGTACAAACAAACAATACAAAATCCTGGCTGTAGAGAGTTTACAAAGCATGAGATAGGAAGTAGTTAAGTAGTTATAAATAGCACCAGACTGAGGATTATAACACACAGATCAAGGTGTTGAATGGAAGGGAGATGGATAAACTGGTTTCATATACATTAGCAGAGCTCCTTATGTAGCTTCAGTTACTCTCTGCTCCCACGTCTCACCTTAAGTTGTGCCAGCAGCACTGTTTGTGTGAATATATGGTGACCTGAATCAGAAAACTAACACAAAAGGAAAGGCCCAGGGCCTGGATTAGAGTTTTAGACATACAAGTGAACTAAGCAGAAGGTGTTTTAGAGACTGCAGAAAACCTGCAAAATGCTGATGTAGTTGTTGCATGCAAAGATGTAGGGACAAGAAAGAGCTGAAGACTTGAGCATTTGTCATTGGTCTGAAACCTAAGCAGGATGCTCAGATTGCCAAAGTTTGTCAAGAAAAGCTGTGGTGAAAAGTACTTGAATTTGGAGAAGGAGGCATTGTTATAGATATATGCAAACAGGTGTGGAAAATGTGTAGAGAGCAGCAGTAAATTGGAGAAAGAGTTTGATTTGTGTGAAATTATCAATGTAGACAAGATAACTGGATTTTGTGGTTTGGATAAAGTTACATAGGAACAGGATAGAGAAGAGAAGGCTAAAGATGTTATACCCTTTCCCCCGGTGAGGTTGATTTGAGAGGAATAAGGAAGATGACCTGAAAGACAAGTTAAAGAGTAAGTACTTAGGAGGAAAGCCAAAGAATGGAGGGCTGTCTGAAACAAGAGGAGACAAGATTTCAAGACTGGGAGTGTGGCTGTGTAGATAAAAGGAGGTTGACATGTCATTCCATCCTTATCTTTTACAAAAAATACCCCAAAGAGTTAAGAGTTGGTCATTGTGGAGTTTGAACAATAAGTAAGAGTAGCACATAAGCAAAATAACAGCACATGGAGAGACTTGGTGGAATTGGAAGATAGGGATTCCATACAGCAAGTATAGAAGATGCATTCAGCACCTCTAGAGATAAAAAAGGAAATTCAATCCACTTCATTTGGATTTGACAGCAAGATCTAATTTTGGTTGTTGTGTGGTGTCAGCATGTTGACAAAGTTATTGTGGTGCGTTATGAACAATTGTGTTGTACTGATTTGATTCAGTGAAGAACCACAGCATTGTTTCCATAATGCCTGTCACTTGAAGTGAGCTGAGACCTTAGCGATCGATCCATCTGCCATTTTCTCACGTACTGGAAGCACTGTAAACTGCGCTTCCATGTTCTCAAACTGATTTCTGGTACTCGGATGGTCTGAGTGGAACATAATTCCAAGAGAGTCTGTGTTTCAGTAGCTGTCTAATTCTTAGTATGTGTAGATTCATTCAGCATCCATGTTTTGTGTTGCAGAATTCCTTAGGTGCTCGTGTCTGTGTAGAAGACGTGCCTGCAGAGCGAACGTCTGGTTCCTGTCTAAGCTCTTTTTCAATTGAGAGACAGGTTGGAGGGGTTTCTAGTTTGGCAGAGAAGACTGATCTTGTTAGGGGTATTTCAAAGCATGCTGCAAAAGCATTATAGTCAAATACAAAAATCAGCCAAGGTCATACTCAAAAATGCTGCTGGCAAAAGGATGTGCACTTTCTGAATAGCACTCAAGTACAGAGGATGTTGGGTTTCTCTTTTTTCTTTTTCTTCTTTTCTTTCCCTTTTGGCATCTAAGGAGTAAGAAAAAAGATTTCTGAGTACTTGGGCTAGCACAAATGGGGACAGGGCTTCTTGCACTGAGAAGGGGGGAAAGAACATTGGCCCCTGGAATTATTTCTGTGTTCTTCAAAGACTCAGGACAAACTGCTTAAGAATAATTTTTTTCTTTTTTCTTGCAGCGTTATTGGAAGAGAAGATACTACTCAAAGAACACACAGGACAAAGTTCCTGCTACTCTATATTGAAACTCAAGTGTTGTGAGAGTACTTGTACTAAAACGACATACTTTTTCATAAATTATTTTCAATTGTTCTCAGTTGTTGTAAACAAGTCCAATTTTTGGAATGCATTATTTCTAACTGGCATTTCTATGGTTTTTAACTTTTTAACGACTTTCACAAAGGGCAAATTGAGTTTTGTATATAAAGTATTTGGTGAAGAATTTGCTAACTTAATGTAAATATAAACATTCATGATTAGCGATAGACCCATCAATATATTTTTGATAATCTTTCGTGTGTGGTAGTAGGAAAAGCTGTAGTGATGTTATGTAAAACGGATGGACATAGAAGGTTTTGAAGTTTTAAAATCGTTATTATTTTTAGATTCCAGAACTTGATTTCTGTATGATCAACTTCATATTTTCATAATGTAAGTGCTTAGGACTGTGTTTAATCAAATACAGTAGAGTTGTAACCTTTATTAACCTTAAATCGCATCTGTATATAAGTCATATGCCAATTTTTTGTCGAGTTGTAAAATTTTCATGTGTATGTCCAGTCCTTGTATTTCCCAGTTGCCTTGTTCGGTAATGACATACCTTGTTAATAAAAGAAAATTGTATATATATACACATGTCTGTCTTTTGTGTATGCTATTGCTCCAGTACATATTTCCAAACAAAACTGTTTCAGGGAAAAAGAAGGGGAATGTAATTTTTAGACTTAATCTGGAGGTCATGAACAGTGAACTGTATTACCTTTCACTTCAAGTTTCATGATACTGAAGCAAAACACTATCCAAATTATTCAGGCCTTTTTGTTGAAATTGCATTTATTCTTACCATTAAATGTTTTTCACCAATGTACTTATTAAGTGTTTCTTCAAAACCTAGAGTTTGGGTTTTTTTGTGTTATAGCTGCAGTTTGCTTGATAGCCCGGTAGTCTTTCCTGCACTGCAGCTAATTTGCTGCATTTCAAGGATGTTGATTTCTAAAAGCACGTCGGGTTTGCCGACTACTCAGTCAATACTGTCTCAAATGCTTAGAGAAGTTGTATCTAATTATTTTCTCAGACCATTAAGATCTCTGAAGAAGCAGTCTGAATTACTGCATTTTATATATAACTAGGTCAGTTACCTACTTGACTGGGTGCACAAATTAATTCTCATGTGGGAAGAGTTAATTATCTCATTCTTAGTATCCCATGAATGACTTTCAGCCATGGGGTACTCTGTGTGTTGGTTTAAAACTCAGACCAGATTTATGGGTTGGCAACATACACAGCAGGGCACTTGCTGCAGAATAAATTGCTGCGGTTCCTGGATTTTAGATGATAATAGTTAATATAAATATCTCTGCATACTCATTTGGATACAATAGCAAAATCAAAAGTACTACTAAGAAAATACAGACATCCTTACTGTCTTGAGGCAGAGTGTCTTTGACCGATCTTGAAGGAAACAAATCTCAACAGTGAGAATGGAGAAGCAGATGCTGAGTATTTTCCACAGATCAGTCCAAGTAGAGTGGAGAGGTTTCCTGGGGACAGACATATTCAGTGGAATAAACAATTCTGTGTAAGTAGTCGGGGGATTGGGAAGGCTATAGGCCTACACTGTCTTAGGAAGTGGTTTATTCTGTCAAGACAAGATCATAATTGGATTTTTTCTGCTGACTTATACTAAAAAGAAATCGTACCATCTCAAATGAAATGTTCCACCTAGCTTTTCCAAACAAATAGGCTATGAAACTCATCAAACATCAAGGTAAGAACATATGCTTCAATATGACCTTTCTCCCAACCAGTCTGGAAGTTCAATAAGTGGAAGAAGTTGTTTCCCCAGGAGATACTTTCTATGGTAAGTTAATTCCCCTCTCCTTAAATGCTAAAAGGAGGATTCCTCTTTTTATTGCAGGCAAATCCTTAGATTAGCAAAGGAAAATCTCTGATGAAGACGCTGTTTCACTCTCGTGCTGGCATGTATGAGTTCTGGTGTCACCACTGCAGTGAGAGAAACGATCTGCAAGTAGGTTATTGGGAGAGAGGGGAGAAGCTGCCTTCTGAATAGCGGTAGGTTCATAAAAGCCCTTTGCTTCGTATTCTTCCCTCCCACGAGTATTTGCTGTGACCACAAAAATAAATAAACGCTGAGGCTTTGGTGGTGCAGTAAAATTTACCAAAACTATTATAATATGCAGAGGTTTTCTCATCATGCCCCTGCTACCCTCCTTGTGATTTTGAAGGAGCTGGGCATGTGTTAGAAACCCAGTATAGATAATGGCCAGGATATTGTTTCTTATTAGACCTCTCCTCCAGAAATGGAGCTTGAAGTATTCCTCAAGAAATCTCTGTTCCTGTGGGATTTAGCTGGCCCTTCTCTGAGCTGGTAGGAAACAGGGAGAGGAGTGTTGCAGACCAAGGCTTCTTGGAAACCAACTCTCAGGAGAATGTATTCTGGAAGCGTGGAGGGACAACTCTAATTTATATTTGTGATGAAAAAAATAAACTTCAAGTGTCTTTAAGCCTTGAGAAATTGAGTGTTTGCCAAAGGGACTTGCGTGGCCTGTCTCATACTGGTGCTACCTGCTCACAGATGTTTCTGAAAGGGGGCATGAAAGGAGTTAAATTGAGAGCAGACCTGCAAGGGCCCTATGGAGGGGGTCCTGGGCTAATTTGGAATGAGGAGTACCTGTCAGTTAGAAATGAGTTTATGCTGGGCTTAGTGATGTATTTGACTGGCTTCTGTTGAAGAAAAGTGACATTCGCGTGAACCTTCCTGTAACTTAGAAATCCTGTCTACTTGGCAGGAGCATGGAGCAACAGTGAGCTGCCATACATGCGTTTTACTACTTTCCCTCCTTGTGAGGAAAAGGCAGCAGTTTGCGAAAGAAGCCGGGTGTCTTCCCTGCTCCCCTGGGTGGCGGTTTAAAGCTGGGCTGCCATCACGGCAGGGCTTGCTGCAGCCGTCTGCAAACTCCTGGAGAATTGTATCCCTGTATTTACAGTTAGTTTGGGCTACTGGACGTGATGCTCAGAGGTGAAAAACAAAACCCCTTCACATTCTTGACATATGTTTTAAGTAAAACTGTTGTTGTTGCCTCTTTATTAAGCTCCGTGAGCTTTGTTATTTCAAAATTATACTTTCACGTTTTATGGTGGGTGAAACCACGTTCTGCGCCATGTGTACGCTCGAAGCAGTGTTTCCTATTTGCTGAAACTTTAAATTCAGAATAACCCGGTCATTTTTTGAGCACGAGACGGAAGGAAAAACACATCATTTAAGTACGTTACGAGCTGTAGGAGCGTAGGCGCCCGGCGGGGCGCACGGTGGCCCGACCGCGGGCCCGCCCTGCAGCTCCGCGGGCGCCCGGGAGCAAACCGCAGCTCGGGGAGCAGCGTTTCCCGGATCCTGATCCCGACTCGCCGGCTCTTCCCGCTGCCTTTTCGCTCTCGGTCTGTAGATGGTGCTGCGAGCGCGGGGCCGGCGGGGTGGGGGGCTGGCGGGAGCGATCGGCGTGTAGCGCCCGCGGAGGAAGGACGTGCAAGGTCATCTTCTGGCGGGAGGTTAAGGCTGCCCTTGAGTGAGAACTTTGGTTCTGAGAAGGGAAAAAAATAGGTCTTGGTCATCTAAAAAGTTCCTCTAGCGGCTAGGGAAGAGGAAATACGGAGAGATGATGGAATTGCTGTATAGCCGCAATGACAGCTGCTGCGTGTTTCCAAATTGGAAACCGAATCTCTTCTATTACTCTGAAAGTTGCTTTTCGGGAGCGCTGCCCTGTGCGCTTGACTGCATAAACATACATTCTCTTTTTAAATACACTCTGCCTAGAAATTGTTTAAAAAATGGCTTTTGAAAACATAGCCAAGCTTTTACCTGCCTGAAGGATTACTAGGCTGTTTCTGTCCCCTTGTGCCCAAAGCATGGAGCTGGGACCCCTGAGATGTGGGTTCTTGACTCTGCTCTGTCATGAACCCACCAGGCAGCCTCCGGTTAACTCTCTGCCCATTGCTGAGGCCTTTGTGCACAAGCTCTTGCTATCGTAGCTGGATTGTTCTGCTTTGGATTAGACTAAATTGGATTAGATTAGACTAGATTAGATTAGAAGAAGCAGGAGAGAAGGAGAATGAGAACCTCCTCGCTCTTGCTTGTGCTCCTTATTTCTAAGAGAAAAGTGTTGTTTGGGCAAGAATTCCCTCCAATAAAAGACCAAGTGAACAAAATGCTTACACTTTAGCCATTACCTCAGCTTTCAAGTTGAGTGTTTATTGCAATTTTTTTTTTCCCCAGAAATTCAAGGGTGGTGAAAATTTCTGGGTAGAGGGGAAATTTACATTGATCCAAAAAGCACTGGGAAATTCTTGGCGGGCACAAAGAGATAATTTTAGTGTTGATTTCGAGACATCTAAGCTCCTGAAGTTGAATTGTGTTGCAAATAAAAAATTCATTGAATACTAAAGTTAAAAATGCAAAGAGAGTTGACTTCAATAATTTTTACAAAATCTCCTGCAGGACAGAAAGATGGAAGACACAGAAAAGAAAATTGAAAAGATGCAAAAAAGGAGCTTCAGGGTGCCATTGCTTTGCTTTTGCTTGCTTGGAATGGGTCTTAGTGCAAATTCCACAATCCGAAAGTCTTACAAAAGAGCTGCAAAGCACTGAAGTGTGGCCAATGTGCAGGATCACATCTGAGAACCTGCAGATAGTGGAAGCTTGTGCACCTAGTGCCAGGTAAATGATACTTTTCTCTGATTTTCTTATCTCTGCTAATTACACCTAGTACAAGAAGATAATCCTGTCAACTGATTATTCTGACAGGAGTAGCCAGTAAGCACATAAATTATTAATAAAAGAGCAATTCATAGTCAGCAATTATAGAGGGAGGATTTTTTTCAGGTCTATTTGGCTTTCTAGAGCTTCAGACCATGTGGTCACCTCGAGGTCTTTAATTACATGTTCTACATGGGTTCTACATGTTTCTCAAGTGCCTTTTACCCCGTCCAAACTGGGAATATTTTTAAGCAAAGTCATCTTTACCTGGTGATAGGCAGAAACAGAACACTGCCCTGGGGAACGACTGGCCCCAGCAAACATCATTAATGTTGCATTCAGACCTCAGGGTGACCGCTACACACACAAGAGCAAGGAACTGGTGGATGAGAAGCTCAACATGAGCCGGCAATGTGCACTGGCAGCCCAGAAAACCAACCGTATCCTGGGCTGCATCAAAAGAAGCGTGGCCAGCAGGTCGAGGGAGGTGATTCTGCCCCTCTACTCTGCTCTCGTCAGACCCCCACCTGAAATACTGCGTTCAGCTTTGGAGTCCCCAACACAAGAAGGACATGGAGCTACTGGAGCGGGTCCAGAGGAGGGCCACAAAGATGATCCGAGGGCTGGAGCACCTCTCCTATGAAGACAGGCTGAGAGAGTTGGGGCTGTTCAGCCTGGAGAAGAGAAGGCTCTGGGGAGATCTTATAGCAGCCTCCAGTACCTAAAGGCGCCTACAGGAAAGCTGGAGAGGGACTTTTTACAAGGGCGTGTAGTGATAGGACAAGGGGCAATGGATTTAAACTGAAAGAGAGGAGATTTAAGATTGGATATAAGGAAGAAATTTTTCAGTCTGAGGGTGGTGAGGCACTGGAACAGGTTGCCCAGAGAAGCTGTAGATGCCCCATCCCTGGAGGTGTTCAAGGCCAGGTTGGATGAGGCTTTGGGCAACCTGATGTAGTGGAGGATTTCTCTGCCCATGTCAGGGGGTTTGGAACTAGATGATCTCAGAGGTCCCTTCCAACCCTAACCATTCTATGATTCTATGAATTTCAGGGAAGCCTGGCAAATGGATGGAAGAAAGATGATGAAAGTAGGGAAGGATTTTACAAAAACCTTAGAGAGGGAAGAAGGAAAATTAAAGGGATGGTGTGAGCTGAAGGAAAGAAACAAAAAATCAGGTAAGAAATGGAAGTGCATTGGCAGATGAGGTTGCATGGATAAATTTAGCATCTATTGTGTCTTGACTAACTGGATAATCAGTCCTTTGATAACATGAGCGTTTTTTGAAGGGGGTGAGAAGGGGAAGAAATGATCCTTTGCAGGTATTTTAGGTATTACACAACATTACAATTTTCTGAAATACTTACAGTGCATATGGCTTTGGTTTCCAGGCAGTTGGGGATTTCATGGTTTTTGTCCCAGTTCTACTATCAGCCCCTCCAGGAAAGAGCATTATGGGGTAGTACACCCGGCTTCTCTCCCTTCTTCAGAGCAGCTGAGCCACTGCCCCACTGGCTGCTTCAGCGTCCCCCTTATCTGCTCAGCCAGCTCAGCAAAGCACGGCTGGACATTTAAGAAGGTGGCTCACCTTCTGCAAAGTATTTGCATATGTGTATTTTTTTGGTAATTAGCACAAACAGGTCTTGATTTTATTTGTGACACTGAATTCTACTAATTACAGCACTTACTGATGAGGGGACCCCTTCTCTGCCATGGCTCCTGTTGTTAGGTTTCTGCCTGAGAAGCTGGAGCTCACAAGAGGCTTTTTTTCTGTGCAGCACGTGTGTTGAGGCTAAACACGTGTGTTGAGCTGTGATTTTAGGTGCTTACTGAGGCTGTGGTGTTGGGCGCTTGCCAAGTGTTTTGGCAGAGTACGAGACCTGCATCATCCAGCTTGGCTAGTGGGTAGTATGGGGAGCATCGAGCCAGGGGGCTGCATAACAAAAGCCATTTGGAGGACAACACACACCTTGTAGTCAGGCAGGGTAGCCTGGCCTGCCCCACTGTAGTCTAAGTCACTGGAGGAAGAATTTAGGACTATTCTTTAATTCCTTGTAGCTGTCTGGGCTTGAGCAACCAGCTGGCTCACTGGGGCACAGCTGCCATTAACAGGGCTCTTTGTGGGCTCTGGACAAGACTTAGAGCCTGTAAATGGTCACACTTTGGGAAGCACTGGTTTAATCCTCCAATTTAAGGACTAACACATTGAGTAGATGTGTAAAAAAACTAAAAGCAGCTCATAATTGATAAAGGAAAAATTACCTTAGTGCATGTTTGAAGGTAGTATCTGAAAGATTTATTACAGTTTTATGCTCCATACCATAAAACATCGCCCCAAGTAATGAAGTCTGTAGATAGAAGAAAAATTATTGAAATGTTTTCTTTACAACTGTGTAGTAATTGCACTGCAAGGCATTTTGTCATGTGCTTACAGCCCTAATCAAACCTGTATTTGTGGATCCAGATAAAGAATAATGTAATTTTGAAACCACAACAGTACTGCTTGATGAACCCACGCAGTAATTCGCAGTTTACTACTACCGACAGAAAAGGCTGGGCTGGTTTTCAGGCTGTGTGCACACATCTCTTGGAATTGGGCAGGTAGTGCATACACTGGTGAGAGAAGTCACTCTCTTCTTTCTGCTCTTGTTAACGTTTGTGGAAAATTGTGACAGAAATGAAGCCTTGGGAAATGTTTTATATGCCAAGACTTCCAAATTTGCATGCCCATCCTCAGGATCTAAATCCAGATTTAAATGGTTTCTAAATAATTAATGACAGCAAAATGTAGTCAGAGTATCAGATTTGACAAAATTATTTCTCATCTGAAACTGATATAATAACCCCTTACCTGCATGTACCATGGGTCCGTAGCTCATGCCTAAATTAAAACTAGTACTCTCTTTACCTGGACTTTGGCTGTTAGACACAATGAACACCTATAACCTCCTCAGAAATGAGCTAGCAACAAAATATGCAGGTGTGTGGGTTTATCTGTGTAGACAGTGTCCCAGGTTTCGGTCCTCCTCCCTGTGATCTGAGCAGAGCCTTGAGTCTTGCCTCGGCCACCGTAGCAAATGCTCCAAGTTTAGGCACAGTTCTTTTGTATGTGGAGCCAAGCCTCAGTTTCTAGGCATTTTGCATTGTTTGGTGGGTCCTGTTACTAGTTAGCATGATTTATGTTTTACTATCGCTCCTGCGAGAGCTGGCATCGTCATATGGAGCATATTTACAATGGAAAGAGATTCCTGCGGCTTCACTGAGGTGGTGGCAGATTCCAGGCCCCATGTATCTTAGCTATTTTTATCAGACGATCTGGGGTGGTTTTCTGTCTCTACAGCTATCATGACACCACGCGTTTTAACGTGGCAATGATTACAATCTGTAAGTTTCTTTCAGTCTCCAGTGACCTAAAAATGAAACCCAGACCCCCCCCTCTGCCAACGAAATCTTTCTTGTATGCAAAGGCACTCATTTCCAAAACAGTCCCTTCTCCCAGGAGAAGTGTAGATGAATGGGTCCTTTTTTCTCCGATGATAACTGCAGTCTGATGAGTGTGGCGTCTCCACTGGATGCTGGAGGCGGGCAGGGGCGGGATCTCATCCCACTGGAATCCCTGCCGTGCCATGCTTTGCGAGGAGAACCCGCTGGCAGAGTTTCCCTCCAATCTCCCTCTCTAATTTCTATCTGTAGTTCTTGTGCCCCTCTGTGTGCAGCAGAGTAGGCTGTTCTGCTTCTAATTAAGAAGATGATTTTGAAACATCTCTTGAACCCTTGACCTCCAGGATTCCCTCAGATGCCGTCCCTCCGATCTGGAGAGAGCTCTCTCACGGGTTGCCGCTCTTCATGGGAAAATAGGTAGGGTGCAATTTGCAAATATTTATAAAGTTCTGCTCCGGGTAATTCAAACTGCTGTTAATTGCTCATGATTTCAATCCAGACAGCTGGTTTGTTTTTCTGCACCACTCCCACAGGAGAAGTTGCATTACTCAGTGCCTCAAACTCCCAAAGGCCGGCTGGTTTGCCTAGTATATTGTCTATCTATCTACCACATTTTGGTAACACTTGGCCAAGTAGTAAAGGTGACCATGGCTTGATCCAGGCGTTAAGACAGAGAATAGACAATGTGTAAAGCTTTTTGGCCTTGAAAATGTGGGAACGATTGCACTGGGAGCCAAATGAGCACGAAGAGGAGAGGAAGCAGAGCTGCCTACAAGGGCTCTGAGCAACATGGTAGACCTCGTTAGGAGGGTAGATGTTACCAAGTCTCTTAAACGGTTATCTGAGGTTAATTAGGCTTCAACTTCGACTCAGACTGACTCTCTGAAGGTCAGGGTGGATATACTTCACTGCTGCAGAGCACCTTTCACCAGAAAACTATGCATGAGTGGGTAGATCCCACTGGGCAGCTAACGATCAGGAGTGGCACAAGAAAGAGAATGACAGTAAAGCTGGTTAATATTCTTCCTGAGAGACATCTATGAGAAGAGAAGGTGTTAGGAGCAACCAGGAAAATTCAAGCAGCTGCAACAGAAGAGGAGAGATCATTCAAGGCCCAATAAATCAATAAGGTAATCAACGGCCATGTAATTACAAGCACGTTACAAAAAACTTAAACACAGCGAAGAACAAAAAGACAGACAAAAGGAGTCTACTATATATGCATACATATATGTGTGTATGTGTGTATAGCCTGTATATAATAAGAGGAATAGAGGATCAATAAAAGCACCAGTGCTCTTGAAGTGAAAAGATTGATGAGTTGGATATTGCTGTGGAGCTGGATGTCTCATTAAAGACAGTGAATGAAAAATGGTCTCTGAAAATGGGAAAAAAAAAACAGAAGGAGCTGAAGAGAAGTCTAGGCAGCAGGAAATTCAAAGCATCTACATGTAAGTAAAGACACTGCCCCAGCTGCGTCTATGGGACCGTCTCACACCTCAAAGAGATCTGCACAGTTGCCTCCAGCTCACAGAACCAGGCAGTGGCCTCCCCCAACTCCATGACCCTCCCCACAAGAGTAGCCTCATCCACATAGCTGGGGCTTGGGCCTGGGAGAGGCATCTGGATTGGGCTGCAATGTAGGCAAACACATGCTGTGGCATTCAACACCGAGAAACCACATTGTTGCTGGCCCCCTTGCTTTCCAGGGGTTTCAATCCTGGACCTTCGTTGCCGTCTTAAGATCAGGCAGGATGAAGCTGGAGGCAGATGATGGAGTCTTGTGGATGGCAGTCAGTCATGCCTGGGTGACCTGATGAGTTGGTTACCTTCCTTGTGCTTTACATTAGGGCTTCATTTTGCAGGCAGGGTGGGCCAGGAGGGCTCAGTCACCCCCCTTCACACCAGGGCTTTACCAGCCCTGCCTGGCCAGCAAGGCTGGCAGCTCCCAGCCTCAGGCCACTGGAAGGATGCTCAGCTGTGTCTGGGAAACCAGGGCATGAGGAATAATTAGTTCAGACCAAGCAAAACCTAAGTAGTCTACAACAGGAGCTAGCAGTGTGGGAACTCTTGGTTGGCTCATGAGTGAAGGAATGAGTATGGGTCAGATCCAAAGCCCCTTGATGGCAAGAGAAGATGGCCAGTGATTTGGGCTTTTGGCTATGTGCTCCTCATGGTTGCACATAATTGTGTCTTAAGCGCACACTAAAAGTGACATACATGATTTAAGCTACTTTTTGTTCCTCTTGGGACTGCTAGTTTTGAGGTGCTTTCAGGAGAAACTCAGTAGGTTAAACTGAGGAAAAAAAAATGCCTATCTCAAAAGACAGGCTATGTCTGAAGGAAGCTGGGAAAAAACAGACATCTCAACAGAAATGTTGATAAGTTTTATCTGGAACACATAGAAAATCAATAGAATGAAAATGCTTTAGATATAAAAGGGGTCTTTTTGGATAATTCTAATTAATATCCACCCTATGCCAGTTTATATTTCATGTATTATACAGAGTGAAATGTTTTAATTTCATTTTTTAAAAATTGTTTCATGCACATGAATTGTACCATCCACCTTTTTTTTTTTGAAAACAAACAAACAAACCCAAACACTTTTGTATCTAGTGGTTGTGTTTGAGAAAGATGGTGGGAGCCAGGGGAAGAGGCAAATATGTACATCTGCTGTGTATGAAAATCATTGTATTGTCCATTCCTTGTTTATTGCCATCTAACACTGTCTTTAATGGCAAATGCTAATGACTGCACAACTGCAGAGAATACCAAGGAGACAGAGTACACCCAGTAAGACCCTCCAGCCAAACTGAAACTCCCCATAAGATCTCCATTAATTAAAATCTCTACAGATGGGTTCCCTTAATTGTAGGAAATGGAATACAATCCCTATAATTAACTCTTCACTCAAAGGCTTTTTTTCCCCTCCAGCATCTGGAAAGAGCAGCAGTGATTGTTTGGCACCTCATTGCTGGAGGCTGCTGCTGCCTCTCCAAAGCAACCGGCTGCCCAGGGCCCCACACCAAATCCAGTCTCATCTCTTCACTCAGACTCCTCCAGCAACTCTACCGCACTGCGCCAGGGGGTTTTGTCATCGCATGGATCACAACGCCGGTATCCACTATCGCAATGCCCAGTTCTCTTCGCTGTGGAGGGAAATGTTGGTTCTTCTCTTGAGGTCTTTTCGGCCTGGGTTGGAGAGTGAGCATCTCTTCTCAGCTGTGGTGCAGGAAGAGATGCCCATCTGCAGAGCAAGTGGTATCAAGGAGTAACTAAAGAAAATTTGCTGTCCCCCTTGGAGGAGCAGATGGTCTTTGGAGCAGACCTTGCCTTATGATGAGTTTGTGGAGCATTGAGCAGTGCGGAACCACCAACCCGCAAGGATGGCCAGCTAATCCTGTAGGAATTTCTGCCCCTGTCTACAGGGCATGCAGTTTCTTCCAGCACAGCTCTGATGTGTCACTTTTTCCCTCTATTCATTTAACTAAAAGCCTTGTCCAATCCCACAGCATTTCATGTCCGGGTTGTTGCCTCTTCCTCCTCTTCCATCCCACTATCCCCTCTTCTTACCACCTTCCTTTGCACACTCCAAGTCCTATAATCATCTCAACCTTTCTCATTCAGAAAGTCGTTTTGCCTCCATTAGCTGTATCCGCCACGTGGCACTGCGTCCCGTCTGCTCTCCTGCATTTTCTTCTTCCATCCCGTTCGAGTCAGCGCCCCAGAGCGGGGCACAGCTGAGGAGAAGGAAACAGCCTCCTCCCTGTGGTGGCTGTAAAACTATGGGTCTTTTTTTTTTTTTCCCTTTCTGCTGCAGCGTGAGGCTCTTGGCACAGTGAAGAAAACTTCCCCAGAAACATAAGGTGGTGCCAAGCAAACTGAAAACCATGTGCTCTGGCCCTAAGACAGAGCAGCTGGGGAAAGGTGCTGGCTCCAGGCTGCCCAGCATCTCTGGTCTTCTGGGACAGCTCATGTGCGCTGCTACTGGTAATGCAAACAACGAAGGCAATGGGTATGGACCAGCCTCGATCCCTAAGGGTATGGTAACTATTACTGGGAACAGCTGCTACAGAGAGCACTTACACGCACTCCTTAGCTAAGGGTTAAGTCGTCACCACTGGTGTTATATGGGCTCTGCCACGGGTGAACCACATGCATGGAAGAAACGATGACACCTTGCGTGTGGTGAATTTCAGCACCAAAGCCTGAAGCAACGTATTTCTGACCACGTACCAACTCACCCAAGGAGCTTTGCCGCTTTTTGGGAAAGCCAGGGGATATCATCTGGAGAGAGGTTGCATGGCGGGAGGGTTTCAGGGGACCTGTGGCCTGGAAGTAAAGCGGATACCTGGGGTTGCTCCGCAGATTGCAGCCTTTCCTAAGGACCTTGGAGGATCCACAGCTCTTCATGCCTCTATGAATACATGGCAGCTCTCCAGTGAGTGTGTTCCTCTTACAACTCCTTTCTGTCTGCTACAACGAACAAAGGTCCTGATATCATGTCTTGGAAGAGCTTCCGCTGAGATCCTTGTTCTGGGGCTCACAAGCGTGTTGGAGCCATTCTCCAGAGAGCTGGGGGAGCGTGGGACCAGCTGCAGGCTGACGTGCATGGTAGCTGCAAAGGCTCCCCCAGAGAGTTGCATGAGAGGAGCATGGGGTGCAGAGGGCTGCCTTCCTCCCCGCCAGAACTACAAAGATGAAGATCTATGCTGGCAGCACGGAGAGCACATCTAGCTCACAGCTGGATGTGTGGCAAGTAGACTGGAGAGGAGACACACACAGACCCGAGGCAGGGGCTGCAAAGCCACGTAGTGTCTTGCCCATGGGCTCAACTAAGGAACGGAACTTCATGCAACATGGGCTCTCTGAGCCAGCCGTGACCAGGAACAGCGCATTCAAAAGGGAAAAACATGTATTGGGCAAGGTGATAATATAAAAATGTTCATCACCCTTCCCTTTCTGCCATTCAGTATTTGTTTTGCTGCGGTACATGGGTACGAACTCAATAAAAATGACTGTGTGCTTCTGCTGAGGGCATTTCCACGTGTGCAGCGCAGCACTGTGCAAGGCAGATGTTTTACTGTTGCTTCCCACGCTTATCAGGAAGGAAAGCCAGTAACTGAAATAATGAGCGTTTAATCGCTCATGTGCTCTCACTTTGTTCTGCAACAGCATTGTCAGAGTTTTCTATCTATGGCAATTGTTTCTTTCCTGATCTTTAGGATGAGTTAGTTTTAGAAACATAAATCTGCTTTTAATCAATGTTTTAAAAAATAGGTTTTTTCCTGGAAATAACTCAAGCATTGGTGTCACTGGAGTTGCTTGCTCCCTGAGATGAGCTCTTAGCTGCTGTGAAATGCTGGAGACTGCTGGATACTCTGCAAACAGTTTCAGGCAGTAAAGAATTGCACATTTTGCTTGTTGTAGCCAAGCCAGACACCCTTCAGACTGCAAAGGATCACCTTCGGGGTGGGCAGCACCTTTCTGAGTGTGATCCCTATGCTTGTGCCCACATAAAGTGCTAACCTGCATCTCAGGGGAGCTGTGTCCAATTTCCCACATTCACATACTCAATAGCAGTACAGTCCACCTAAAATTTTCAGAAACGATGAAGGAAGCCTCAGACTACACCCTTAAAAATTACATAGCTACTGTAGAAGCCTCTCACTGCAAATCAGTTTTGAAAATGGATTATAGAAGATAAGGTAAGGTAAGTATATTTGTGCCTTGTAAGGCCATTGGGCATCATGTAGTGGTGCCTCACAGGGCCCCAAGATGCCCCTTTGTCACGCTCCTTGAAGAAGGTGCACCATGCCTTTTGCTTTTCAGTGTAGCATTTGTGCTACAGTCTCTGAGGTGACGACTCCTGGTTCTTCTCTCTGGGAGCCCACAGGAGTAGCAGCCCAGTCCAAAACATCGCTTCTGAATCCAGTGCTCCTAATAAAAAGGAGTTCATTCACCTGGCAGAAGGATTTGTAGGGAAATGCAAACCAGGGTGCAGAGTTCAGAGCACCCTCCAGGGCTGGATTTAAGAGAACAAACCTAAGCACGTGCTTAAGTGTGTTGCTGGATCCCTGCTGTAACCTCTCAGTCACCAACAGACATGCAGCTAGAGAGGCACCCATCTTAGTTGCACAGAATTTGGGATAAACAAGATGAAACCCCTCTGTTTTCTGGCTCACTAGCGCTGGGCTTGCTGTAAGCTCCGAGTCCTGCACTGCTTCCCGCAGTCTGTAGGAATTCAAGCGTGCCATAGCCTCCTATCCTCCGCATCGAGCCAGACAGGGTGTGGATACCCAGTTTACCTACCTCCAGAGGGTAAACTCTGTTGTCACTGGAAGCCTTGTTCTCTGAAGGGCTTGAACTGCTCCAAGGGCAGGACTTGGGTCAGACTTGCTTCTCAGCAACCTAAACAGAGCTTCTGCACATGCTTAAACTTGAGGATGTAGCTAGGGAGGATTTCTCCTCATTCACTGCTTGCAAGAAGACTGATTCAAATTTTAGAAATGCTTCTCCTTCTACCAAGGCCATATAATCTGCAGGAATAAACCCAGTAAATGATTTTTTCTTTGTAAAGTTGTGCTATGTATTTCAAGAGACTGCTTCGTTCAAATTACTACTTCAATGAATATACTTTCCAAACCTCTACGATGACCTAATTAATTTTGCTGAAGTTACTTAGTAGAAGCATTTCCTACCTAAAGGCAAGGTACTAACTGTCACCCAATGAATTTTTAAATCTCTTTTTTTTTCCTTTTGTTTCAATGGTCTTTGTTGTTGAGCCATCAGATATTATGATCAGAATACAAATTTTTTTCCCCAGTGCATGTATGAGAGTGTAAAACTGGAAGTATTGATTCAGTTGTACATTCAGCTTGTAAGAGGCTGTCTAGTAGCCACAGCGAAGTCCTGCTTTTCCGCTGCGTACTGAGTGAAAAGCAATTCTGCTTAGCTCTTGCTAGCCAGAAAGCATCCTGCTGGTTTTTCACACCACAGGCTTGTTCCTGTGCCTCCAGAGTCAATAGGAGCTTCGTCATTGATTTCATTTTATTTTTTTAACTCTTTATCTT
Organism: Tauraco erythrolophus; assembly: GCF_009769465.1. Lineage (NCBI taxonomy): Eukaryota > Metazoa > Chordata > Aves > Musophagiformes > Musophagidae > Tauraco > Tauraco erythrolophus. Next base: position 63,021,873 of record NC_141468.1, on the reverse strand, counting down.
GTAAGGTAGGTTGTAGGCAGTAAGATGATGTAGAGTCTGATCCTGTCTGTGCTAAAGTCAATACACAATGCTCGTCGATTTTGGTGGCTCTGGATGAACTCGTTAGTTGTAACTACATTTGCAGGGAGGTGAGGACTGTGAAACGTGCTTAGTTTATACTTGCCCTCATAAAGGCATAGACACAGAATCTAGTTTGACATCTTTAACCGTAATCATGTGGGAAATCACTAGGTACTGCCTTACTAACTCCATGAAACCAAAGCACACAGCCTGGCAGCTCTCATGATATTGGTCTTTCTAGGAGCAGCCAGTGCACGCCCAGGCATCTCTGCTCAGAGTCATTTCTTAGGTGCAAAACCGCAGGCTAAAGCCACCCAACATAAAAGAAAACGTTGTGTGTCAAAACATGACAATCTTTGGACATCTAACTTATCAGTTACTTGGGTGCATAACTGCTCTTCCCACTGATCTCTCAAGGAAAGGAAACTATTGCGCTTCTTTTTTCCCAGCTCTGGCCTGTGCAATGCTGTATGTAATCAAAGGTAAATGTAAGTTATCTGAATGTATTCACTTCTCATTTGAATAATGTCAACTTTAAGTACTTTTCGTATACCAAACTCATTTTATATATTTAAACCTGCTTGCTATTTTACTTCCTACCATTGATGTGTTGCAGTAGCTATGAGCACAACATAGAAATACAAGAAGCAAAAGCCTAAAAAGGGTCTGGTGCTTCTGGTGAGTTTGATTTGTTGTCGTTGTTCTTCATCTTGATGGTGTTGCCTTGCCCTCCTCCTGGCAGTACTCAATGCCTCCCACATGAGACTTATTCCTTTTTGTATTCCTGTTAGGGAGAATTGTGTGCAATGGCATTTTTTTTAGGAGGGCATGTTTATAAATGTTCACGTACGCTGAATCAGCCATTCTCAAACACAGAGCATTTGATCTGAAAGGGAAGTTTGAGCTTGGGAAGAAGTGATAGGACCAGAAACATTGGAGAACAGTAGTGCTTGCCACTAGTTAAATAGCTGAGAAAAGAAAATGATCTCATGGAAATAATTCCACCCTTCTTACCTTTTGTTAAAACTTCTGGGGCCAAATTTGACTCAGTAATATTTTTAATTTTGTGAACTTCCAATGGAAATATTGATGCACTGGGAAGGCACAGACTGACAGTCAATGACTCATCAGTCTTATTTTATGGACTGCCTCTGCCTCTCAGCTCTTCTAATTAAATATTCATTGCTTGGAAATGTCCTCCTGGTGCGTCCTTGCTGGTTAATTATAATCTCCTCACCTTGGCTCTGAAACCTCTCCTGCAGATCAAATGCAACAAACTGCTGCTCCTTACCTGGGCAAATCTTCCACCAGCTCCCCGAGTTTGTGGAGGGTGGCATTGTGCCCCTGAGGTGCCAGCCACCAGGTCCTACTCAGGTCCACTGGGTCTGCTGTCAGCCGCAGGGAAGCCACGGCAGCTTTTGCTTGGAGAAGACCCTCTGTCTTCATCAGCGCTTAGACTCTCAACCTGCAAACTCAGGGAAAGCTGTTAAAATGGGAAGAGGACAAATTTCCTGTTGATGTGAACTGGAACAAGGGCATTTAGTTCAAAACACAACGAAAAAAATAAGCAACCCCCATGGCTTCTCCAAATCCACTGATAGCTTCCCATGTGGGCCTAGCTCAAATGTAACTGAAGTCCACATAGATTAGATCTAGCATTTTCCCGGATCAAGACACGTAGATATCCAAACAAGTTTAGTCTGATGCAGTCCGTCTTTCCTGAATTCACATTGCATTTTTGCCTCCATTCTTTTCTGCATCTTGATTATTATTTCCTCCGATACCTGTTTTTAAAAGTTGTACACGAGGTCAGACTAATGAACTGTACTTTCTAATTTTATTTTTTTTTTCCCCAGGTCAAGATCTACCGCTGAGTCTTTAAAACTCTTTCAGTCATTTGAGTGCCTGCACAGTCTCCACTGTTTCTCATATGTTAACAACATTGCAATACTCAGGTAAGATATGCATAAGCTTGAACTGTCAGTATACATAGGTTTTCTGTCTGTTCAACGTCAAATTAAGTTTTCAAAGAAATTAAACATGATGCAGTTAAAGACTTGCTCTATTTCCAGCCTTAAATTTGTATGTATTGTGAAATAGCCTCTGCTCAGTATTGCTGTTATATCAATAGTTAACAAATGTAGGCAAAAATGTTCATCTGTTTAATTTACTTGAGTCTCTCAGATCAATAGAAAGAGTGTCTCTTTTTTTTACTTTCCTATGCAAAAATGTCATCAATTATTAATCAAAGCAGACTAGATTTCATAGATCTGACTTCCTGCAGCAAGATACGGTATCCTTAAATGTTAAAGGTGCATCTTACTTAAAATGCTGCATGCTAGAGTAGCTTTTAATTGCAATAAGAAACGGATCCAATAAATAAGTGTAAGTGAAATGTGGGCTGCAATGCTTTCACATGCAAAGAGCTTTAATATGAGTACCAAAAGTGTGCAGAACAGCACACTACACAAATGGTCCTGCAGGACCTCAACAGAAAGCTGTCCGCCCAGGATCGTTTCCCCATCCCTAAGGATTGCCCTGGACCTCTGAGGAGCACAGTGGGGATGTTCATGCTTATGCAAAGGGCAAATAGACCCCAAATCGAGGTCGTCTTTGGAAGAAGAGATAAGTGATGCCAAAAGTGGAATTACAAGGCTGGGGGTTTCTTTCCTGCAGTGGTCTCCAGTAATTCTCACTGTGGCCAGCAAGAGAGTCCTGAGAATCCTCAGCCTGCCGAGGCCATGCCAGGACCTGGGCTGCTAAGGGAAACGGATGTTTGCTGGATTGGGACCTCAACCTTGCATCAACTTTCAGCAAGCAGCTTCCAGTATTTATTTTAAAGCTCTGTTGGCTCAGTTTAAGCCATGCCTGTCATGAGCATTATGTTCAATTGCAAGCTAAAATGACTTAAAGATATGTTTAGAAGGACCATGAACCCTGTCAGAATTGATAACCAAGGCCTCGCTTTCTTTATTATTTTCACATGCTCAATTTGTTGAATATCTGCAGAGGATGAATTGAAAACAAAGTGCTGTATTTGTGTGACATACTTAGATTATGTATCGGTAGCCCCACACACTGTGGTTAGCCATTAAATAAATGATCGCAAACAGACCAATTCAGAATGATCTATTTCTATATTTATATTTGTGGCCTAAGAGAAGAAATGGTAGCTTTTCACAGAGGAAAAAAAATCCATCCGTCATGGGGTCCTCCAACTGAGGTATCCAATGCTAGTAAAAATAGTATTTTAAAACATAATATCAAATGGGTTTCCAGCTTCTCCTAGGAGCGGAAGTCAAGTTTCTTTGCTTTACATTTTTGGTTTTTACATGATGTATGTGTTCATTTTGAAAGAAATGTAAGAACAGTTTGTTGGCTGGGCTTTTTTAAAAAAGAAAATTGTTTTCTGTTAATTAAATTGGAATTCATCCCTTTGAACCTCACCTGCTGCAGAGCTCAGCAGGCAGGAAAAGGCCGTCCTGCTGGCCCTGGAAACAGTAGCAACACTCCAATTAATTGCAGTTGGACTGGAAAAAAATGGCACTTCTCACAAGGGCCACACAGATACAACGTGTGCGCTTAAGTGTTTGTACTTTTCTTTTTACAGCTGCAGCTCCTGCAGTCATGAGGCTCCTGTACACTTCAGTTGTCCTTTTCAGAAAAAAAGCAGGGAAAAGTTTCTACCTCTAATTGTGGATGAGATCAAAAAAGGGGACCTCTGGGACTGACACATGAGAAGGTAAGCGAAGATGTCTCAGGTTGGCATAGTAAACTCATCTTGTGTGTGCTTTTTTTTGAGCCCTTGCCTCATGATTTTGAGAGACCAGAGGTTGGTTATGCTGCAGCAGCATCAAGCCCTGTTGTTCAGAGCCATAAGGTCAATTACACAGGTGGCAAGTGACTTAACACAGGTGATCAGGAGTTAAATGCACACTTGAAATGTGTCATCCCCAAGCACATGGCTGAGGTGGGACCTAACTTCCTTGGAGTGTTCTACCTCAGGGTCTGTTTGGGCAAAGCATCTCATCTATCAGGACATCTTAAGGTAAGTGAGACCTAAGTTAACAAACCTGAGGCAACTTTTGAGATCCTGCTCTGCTTTTTGGTAATTGCATTATTTGTTTAATTTACATCTTAATTGGGTTGAGAAAAGTCAACTCAAGTTTCACTTTCTTCTGCAGAGCTTCTGGTTAGCTTAAGGTTCCCATCTGCATCCTTTAGCACAGCACTGTAACAGCAGCAACAAGTGCTCTGAGGGAGTCCTTGGCTTTGGGGGTTACTTTTCTAGGGGAATATGTACATAGCAGAAACATTTTTATTGCTTAAGGAACAGGATCTTAACCTGCTGACTTCCCTCCAAGTTTACCTGCTGATATTACTGTTTGTTTGATTTACACTAGTGCCTAATCTCAAGTGCTGAACCTCCTAGCTTTCAGGAGCTGAGCAGTCTCTTTTGGCATTCCTGATAAACCCCTTGATAACCATGGATACTATATAAAATGTGAGTACTCAGAGATGCTATCTTTCTGTGACTGTGCATTTTTTACCCATGAACTGAAAAAGGTGCCCACATTTATGGTTTGCTATCACAAAAAAGCCCAGGCACAAAAATCAACACTGAAAACCCACCACAGGCTTGCTTTTCCCTTTGTATATGTGCTGATTTACATCAGCTGTGATCTGAACCCATGTGGGAAACCTGAGAAGTTGTTTCTGAGTGTCAGGAATAGGTCCTCCTATATTAATACCTTTTAAAAAGAGGAACAAACTGTTTTTTAGAAGGAAGAAAAATTGCACAGCTCTGTATGTGAATGATGGATCTGTTACACTTGCACAATTTCACTACAGATTCTTCTGGCAAGAAAAATGCTCTGGGAAAGTATCCCTAAAAAATCTGACACTGCCAGTAGTGTCAGCCATGAAAACACCACCTCTGTGTATGTCACCATATGTAAACCTGGTGAGCTAAATGTTTAACTGAGTATTTCTGCTATTCCTCTCTCACCCCGAGAGCTGTTTGTGTTAGCAAACAAAGTCTGATGTTTATGTACACAGTTACCCACTCTGTCTCCCTCCATCATTTAGCTTTTATTCTGGAGAATTATTCTCTCTGGTGATGTGAGGCTGCTGTAAATTATTCCACCGAGGGATCCTGCCTCTCAAAAGAGAGCTGTACCAGTGGGGTCAGAAGATAAAAGCCAGGTCTGTGTGCTTTAATTGACACCAAAAGTTCTTTTAATCAAAAGCAAAAGGCACTGCCACAGTTTCTCTGTGACTAGAAGAGACACGGATGAGGATGGAAAGCAAGTTTCTCACTCCCTCTGAAAGTTAACCCAGGTGGAATGAGAATTTCCTTTACAGGGGACAAAAAAAAATGCACTTAAGCACTTGGCATCCATGCAGTGCTGGTGAGCGGAGAAGTCCACAGTGGCTCATGCAGGTGGGTACTGTGTTCCTGGGGGAGAAGCCATGGCACGGAGGCAAGAGGTTTCTTCAAGGCTGGAGAGATTCAGGAGTGAAAACAGGGAGAAAAAGGATGTTTTGTGAGACCATGCTTGTGGCTCGGTCCCCTGGAGCCCTGCACATTGTGCTGAGGAACTGTGAGACGCTGATTGAAGCTCCAACAATTTTCTCCCTTCTCTGTCTGGTGAGTGCTGTTGTTAAAATAGATTCCTGTCAGTCATCCTTCTTGTTGCTCCTATAAACCACAATAGTAAAAGTGGCAGAAATAGCCTTCCTCCACCTTTGAGTTCCTAGGAAACTTTATCTGTTCCCTTGAATTACTGTCCAGTCTTTTGTTGCCTATAAATTATTTTCCTTGACACCAAAGGGAGACACTTCACTGGGGCTGCAGTGTGCACCACGTATAGTCTCGTGCTCAAATGTTATAGTGATGGGCCGTATTTTAAGACTCTCGGTGGATAGAAGGAGCAGGCTATGTGTATATAGATGTAAGAATATACCTGCTGTTCCTAGCTGAGTTAGGGTCATTTGCAGGGGAGTGTTTCCCTGCTATGGGATGATGCACTTCATGCTGAAGGACATGGGGCATGGAGAGGGGGAGATCATTCATCAGATTTTGCTAGGAAGCATTCACCTTGGTGTAGCTGGCCATGAATGGACAACAAACCTGCCACAGGGACGTTCGTGCCACCATCAGCAGGCAAGCTGTGAAGAGGAAAAAGCAGTTATTTGAGGATGGTGCCCAACACAGGGCTTGGTGTCCACACAGCCTTTGACCCTGCCTCCCTCCAGCCTGGTTTTGGGGATGTTGCAGGTGATGGGGACCCACCTGACAGCAGCTCAGACTGTAGCAAGAGCAGTCTTGTCCCTAGGTGAGAAACCTGCCAAGGCAAAGTCTCTGTGGGCGAGAGCATGGCTGATTTTTTGTGATGGGGGCCCTGTGGGGAGGCAGGGTGCTGGGGGAGGCAGCAAGGCCACTGCGTGCCACTGGCGGTGGGAAGCCAACTCCGTGGGAGCTGGGGAGTTTGACCACTGATTTCCACAGAGCTGGGATTTGGGCGCTGGTGGCTTCACACAAAGGAGCACACTCCTGTCTTACATGAGCTCAGTTGCTCTCGGAGACAGATGTCCTACCCCTTTTTGGAGTAAAAATTTGGGAGCTGGAGATAGCAGACAAAGCACAGAGCTGTGGTGAAACAGAGCTCTGTTCTTCCATCTTTACGCAAACAAAAGTGCCATTGAAAGCAGTAAGACATTGAGTCCTCTGACTGAAATATATGTATATATAAATACATATAAAAATTTGATGTATTACAGTTTCAGCTCTACGCTTCCCCTTGATTTTAATTTTCTCAGTGGAGTTCAAATACCCAGTAATCCTTCACAGCTTATTTTCAAAGCCTTTTTTTTTTACTTTCATACTTAAACTCATTTAAGGCCCTTAGATTTTTCTCCCAGCTGTGGAAAGCGAAGACAGAGAGAGACAGAAAAGTCAAAGACTCTTCTACAATGCTGGAACCTTTAAAGAGCATCCTTAAATATAGAAAAACTCCCACAGTAAATAATGCTTCAATTTTTTAAAGGAAGCTACTGTTTTGAGTGAAGACTTTTTCTCATTTTAAGAGTAGGAAATAATTAAAGCGTGCGTATAATTATGCTTTGTCTCTACACCTGCAAGTATTGTGGGGTTTTTTTTCTGACTTTTGCTCCCATTTTGTCTCCCTTATGCTACCAATCAGATACTACTTCCCAAGCAGGTGCCCTTGGAAAGGAGAAATGCCCGAGCTTATGCCAGATTCACTGTCCTGGTTCTTCGGCAAAACCAGGTTTTCGACATGTGCCGTGTCCAGCACATGCCCTGCCCAGGCAGGTGACTATCTCGGGGCTTTCATCCAGCAAGGGTGAGCATTGCTCTCTGGGGTTTTGTTTTCCTCCATCCCTGTCACTGATGTGGCTGCTTCCAATTTGCTTTGCTTGTTGTTGGGAGAAAACCACCACATTTGTGCATTCAAGCAGATTTGTGCAGAAACAAGCAGTGTGCGTTCAAGTGTGTCTCAGACATCTGAGCACCCCTGAATGACCGAAACTCTCATTAATGGGGCTGCGGTCCTTTGTAGATCTGAGGAGCCTGAGGTCTCTGGGCTTGCTTATGGAGCGCAGCTGGCAGCAGCAGCTTGCAGATGAAGCAGCTTATACAGCAGTTTTGGGGCTCTGCTTTGAGATCTGAGATCATGGGGGGGGGCTCCTGGGAGCCCTTTGAGGACTGCGAGGTGCCAGCTGTGGTGGGATGAGGATAGCAACCAGGGGCCATGACTGGTAGTGAGCTCTGGCAGCCTGGAGTCCCTCTCTCCTCTCTGACCTGTATTGGTGTAAAATGCTGATTCACTGAAACTTTTTGCAGACATTTGCCAGTTTCAGTAAGCGTTTGCTTCACAGTGACCCCCTCCCAGCACTCAGCCCTGATCTGTATCATGCAGACCATGGTTTCACCCTTCAAACCCTACGCCCAGGTAAGGCTTTTGCTCACTCTCCCGAATGCCTTGACAGCTTTGGATGGGCCTGACTTCACTCTGAGCAGGAATGGGGCAATGTCTGAGACTACGCATTTACCCCCCCACCTCAGAAAGCAAAGTTTTATTTCTTTGTTTTCAAAGAAATAGAGTAAGTCGAAGAACCAAAGTGAGAATTTTTGTATTGCAAAACTTGATTATGGTATCCCATTTCACTGCACTGTTCTTCCCGCTCCAAAAACCTCTTTCTCCGTAGCTCTTCACAGAACTCCTTAAATATTGCTGTCTGTGCTGGGTTCAGAAGCTCAGTGGCTAGAGAAGAAGGCAGGGGGAGAGGCCGTGTTTCTTCATGACAGACACAAAGGCTGGCACTGGGGCCATCCAGCCTTATGGAGTAGACTCTCTCCTGAAATGTTTTTCAAATGCCGGCAGCTTTGTGCACTAGCTCTGGTAGGATCAGCTGGGGTCACTTTTTCAAGAGTTAAGCAAGCTACCAGCAACTTTGGGAGGTGTCTCTTAAATATTGAGGTGCAGAGATATCAATCAACCTAGGGAGCATGGTGGTCATCCTGGAGGGCTGGCTGTGATGCCGATCGTCCACATCCCCTCCTCACCCTCGATAACAGGAAGATTTTCTTCTCATGGAGGAAGCTCCTCTAGGTGAAGCTGAGGAGGACAGCTTTCCTCCTGGAAAGCTTGGAGCTTCCCAGGGGGCTGCTTGGGGCCTCCCTCCAGAAGCTGCATAGCCTCCAGGTCACGCGTGTGTGACTTTATTGGATGTCTCTTTGAAGCTTGGATGCATTGTCAGGGATGCTGTGTTTGTAAAACATCCTGGTAATACAGCTGGGGAGGGTGACGAGTTAATTTCTTCCTCCTTTATTTTCTCTGGAAGAAGCATTTACTTGTGCAGTGTAATTAGTGGGGGGTGCATGCAGGTGTCTGCCATCTGGAGCACACCCAATTAAGTCAAGAGACTAAAAAAATGGGCTGAGAGGCCCATGAAGAGTGTGAGAGGGAAGGGTGCGCTGGCTGGGAAGAACATCCCAAAAAGATTACAGCTGCCGCCCTGCTCACAGGCAGCTGTCCCCTCAAAGGGGCTACGGGCTGCAGGGATGTAACTCTTAGCCTTGCCCAAAGTCTTCCTCGCCTCACAGAAATGTGCCATTGCAGCAGTGGTTTAACCCACTGATGGGGGGAGGTAGTGGAAGGAGGTTAAGGGTGGTGGGCACCACAGGAGAGTGGAGGAGTTTTTCCTCCTGCACATGGGACAGAGACCTTTTGCAGTCCCTTGTCTGAGGGCAGTGGGACTTGGCTGCTTGTAGTCACCTCTGACTTTTGATCCCACTGACCAAATCCAGAAGAATTTGAGAGAAATTCAGGAGTCTCAAAGTTAATTTTATATTCACAGCAGATTTATGAAGAGGCTCATTAAATCAAGGAGGTGGGCCCAGACAGGGGTCCACCAAAGAGATCACACCCATAGATGGTCCAGCATTTTGCCCATGCATGTCACCAAAAGCAGAGGGTAGGAGCTGGTTATTGCTGGGATCATGAGGATTGCTCAGGAACAGAAAATGCAAATCTGTAGAAACATAAGCTCCATTAATTCCACTGCTTCATAAATGAGGGTGGAAGAGAAGGAGGAAGAGCAGTCGTTATTAAGATGCTTGTGATTATTAGGACAAATCCACTAGAGCTATGAAATTAATATGCTTAAATGTGCTAAGTGTCTGAGTGTTCTTATTCAGAAGTAGAAGACTTCTGAAGACTTTTTTTTTTGCTATCAGGTCTTTGGTTGGATTGTTTAAAAATAGAGGGGCCCAGCTAGAGCTCAGGGTGGCCAACCATGTGAATAAGACTGTACGTAAGTGGGAGCTCATCGGGTAAAAGCTGACGAAGTAGAATCATAGAACGGTTTGGGTTGGAAGGGACCTTAAAGACCATCTAGTTCCAGCCCCCCTGCCATGAGCAGGGACACCTTCCACTAGATCAGGTTGCTCAAAGCCTCATCCAACCTGGCCTTGAACACTTCCAGGGATGGGGCATCTACAACTTCTCTGGGAGACCTGTTCCAGTGTCTCACCACCCTCGTAGTGAAGAATTTCTTCCTTAGATCTAATCAAAATCTCCCTCTTTCAGTTTAAAATCATTGCCCCTTGTTCTATCACTACAGGCCCTTGTAAAAAGAAGGAAAATCTCAGGTCAAAAGAAAGCATTTCCAGAGCCCAGGAAGGGAGAGAAGCTGAATGTTCTGTCTGTATTTGAACTCCATCTCTCCAGCTAGATTTTTCAGGGGGATTGCTGTGAAGGGGCTGCTGTGACTTTGTTTTTTAAGCATGTCAGACAGGCTCTTTTAAGATAGTACTTAAATTTCCACTCCCTTTTGTGAGAGTTGCAGGCTCTCAGCAATGCTCGTTATGAAGTCTCATTCTCAAGTGCGTTTAAAAAAAACACGTAGAGCTGTGCTTAGCCATCTTTCCTGTGGGGACTTGATAGATTTTCTGCATATGTTACACAACACTTTGCATCTCGTGAGCAACTCAAGTATTTTCTATTTAGAAATGGCACTAAACCCACTTCCTAAATCAGAATTTGAGACATGCCATTGAAGGGGTCAATAAAATGTTTGTTCTTTATTTTTTTTTAAACAAGTAAACCTGTGCTGCTCCTGCAAATGCAGCCCATTGAGCTATGCCTAGACTGTAAGCTGCAGTGCAGGACAGGGAACCCATTTGGCTCTTTGAGATAGGTATTGAGGTGCCTGGTCACAAGAGAGTGACAGTCCCAGCAGGATGAGTGAGCTACTGCTGGACTCTGTGCTCCGGTGGGAAGGCCATTACCAGCGCTCCAGCTAGCTCATTTACAGCTGTGAGCTGCAACATGGACTATCAGATGCACAGTGGCTTTAAAATGGAGGCGAGATCTGAGCTGTAATTTTCCACCGGGGACGCAGGTCTTTCCCCACATCACTTTAAGTTGGGATCATTCGTAATCGTTCATGCAGCAGCTCATGGGGCTCCTTTTGAAACTAGGCTCCCTCGGGTGCACTATGGCGCAGCCTCGTATTAAAGGCACTCGCTGCCTTGAGAAACTTCTCCCGTAAATATATAAGGCAAAGGATGGGAGGGGAGGGAAAGGAATTGCTGGTCACCTAGCTGGTAAGCCTGGATACCAGAGGCAGGGATAGCAGCAGGGATCTCCCGAATCCCAGCCCGACGTCTCTGCGAGTGTTGCCATCTCGTCTCGCTGTGGTTCAGCCGGCGGTGGCAGACACGGGAGCTCTTGCTCAGCCCCTCGCTGGTGGAAAGTTGTTCTTTTCGCAGCGCTTCAGTGCTCATGCAGAAGAGGCTGACTTTACTAATTGGAGAGCTTTGAACGTGCCTCGGGAGCTGCTCAGCTGATGGTGCTTGCTTCCCTCAGTCTATCCAAAGCAACATAAAACACGATGCCGAACTCTGCCAAAACACTGCACATCTGCCAGGTGTTATGATTGGAAGTAATGAGACCCTGGAGGGGTCTTGCTGCCTGCGGCACAGCGTGCTGCAGAAGACAGTGGTATCCAGGCGAGGTCCACATTCAGGGCATTGCCTGTACAGCTAAAGTTAGCCCTTAAATGTAACATTGTCCAGGCAGTGATACTGCTGTAGGGCTGCACAGGCTGGGCAAGCAGGCACCAGATCTAATCGGTTGTGTAGGTGCTGCCCGTGCTGCGCTGGATTCGTTATCTTGCTGTAATGCCTGATGTGAGATGCTGTGGACACGTTTTGGTGGGTGAAAGTAATTTGTGTAGGAAGTGTCATGATTAATCCCAAAGGATCAAAAGCAACAGCCCATGCAAGGCAGAGCAAACCTGTCATGTTAGAAAAAACTGTTTTGATATAGAACCCTTTGGTGCTTCTGGTCCTGTATGCATCAAGCCTGTGGCTCCTCTTGTCTCTTGTTTGCTGGATGAGCATGTGCTGCCCTCGTTACACAGCATCATTGTGACTACTGGCAGACCTCTAGTTAACTTTGATAAATGACATACTGGAACCTGACTGCCATTCTTCCCTGAGCTTTCATGGTAGAAAGATATGATTTTCAATTCTGAGGCATCTTTCTTTGTCCACACAGGAAGAAAAAAATCTGGGAGCTGATTGTCCACAACTCCTGAAACAAATCAGGAGTCTTCCTCCGGTACAAAGTGTAGGAAACTCTCACGGTAAAAATGTGGTAAAACAGAATACAGTCAGAGTGCCTTGGGCCTTACTTGGTAAGCGATAGGCTGGAGAAACTCCTCTGAGCCAACTACTGCCTCTCGGAATACACAGTGGGATTTAAACGGGGCTCATGAAAGCATCTCCTTTGCACTCTCAGTTCCAAGCTGGTGCTCTTTGTCATGAGATCTCAACCTCCCTACCTATTTGTTTCTTCTTTCCTTCACAGCCATACCTGTGAATTTGTTTGGGCAATTAGCTATTTGTTGTCACCTTTGGTCCTTTTTCTTAAAATTGGGAATGTTAGATGGTTGCAAGTGCTCATGCATTGCTCCTTCTCATCCCTTCCTCGCACTGATGGTATTTCTTAGGTCTGTCTCACACTTAGACCCATCTGCTTTGTAATACTAGATACAGCTAATAAGCAGTATGATTTTTATTTAAACTATTGTAAGCCATTGTTATTTATTTTTACCACTCCTACTATAATATTTGAGCTAATAATCATGATGCTATAGTTATAATGGAGTTCTAGTTTGTACATAAGGCTTCAGTTCATAATCTATTTTTATGAAAAACACCATTTGTGCTCTACAGACTTTGCAACAGTTACTCACAGAGTAGAAACAGGACTTTTTTTTTGAGAATTTGCAAGTATATCCTTTGATTAGCTCAGAGTTAAAATTGGTTATATGTTTGTCCCTTTAAGGAAGTTAGTACCTGTGTCAAATCTTTCACTATGAGTACTCTTGATATCAGAGTAGCCCAGATATGTCACACTTTTCAATAATAAAAATGAAATCTTGGCCCAGGTGACACTGAGAAATATTAGGTTGTAAATATCCTTCTTATTAACAATTACATTTAACTACTATAATTATAGCAGGTTAAAATATGGTCATGTCAGCAGCTTAGATAAGTCTTAGGTGAGGCCATTTGTGACGTCAAAAATCAAGTCACCTTCCACCGTACAGCTAATTGGTGTGACATGATTCAAACACCTGTAATGAGGAAAATACACGGGCGAGCAGGGACTCGTGCACTCAGGGCTGTGTGGCAGATTACACGAGGCAACTCTGTTGCTCTGGGAAGCTTTGTGGCTGCATGCTGGCATGGGCATGGAGGCTTGCCCCCAGTCCTACGTGTGCCTTGGTACCCCATGGCCAGGGATGCTGAAGCAGAGGCTGTGGAAAGCATTAGGTGCCTGAGGAGGGGTGGCCCAAAGCCCTGAATGGAGAGTTTGCAAGACAGCCATCATATCATGCACAGACAGGGCCATGAATGGGTAGTTTAGTACCCAGCCAGGCTGCCATAGGCACTTCTGCTTCAGGTTTGTAGCTTTTGCCTGGCATCATGTTGGACTTCTCTTGATGACCATGCCTGAAGGTGCTTCCAAGATGAGACTCCTCCTTACCCTGTTGAAGGCTAGTCCTCCAGCCAAACTTGTCTTGCTTTACACCAATACTGCCACATTTCCTGTGATTCACAGGAAAAAAAAAACAAGTTCCTAGTGTGAGGATTAAGATGTTCTTCCATCCAGGGCAAAGAGGGCTGGGGCTGTTGGTTTCAGTCTCTGTTCCTGCAGATGGTTACATATTTGACATCGTGTATTCGTAGCAACCAAGGCTGGAGCCCCATTTCTGCCCTCTCGCTGGCCTGGGGAACATGAAGGTATTCCACGCTGAGGGGTGCAGCTTCAAGAGTTGATGGGGGACCTGAGCCTGCTGGGGAGATGTGTGCTCAGCTCCCAGGGGCTGGGGATGGCATCGAGACCTGCCCCACCTGGAAAGGGTGACCTCTGAAGGACAGCAGTGTCAGGTGAAACGGGAAAGGAATCGCTGCTCCTGCAGTGAAGTCCACGCAGCCTTCCCCTCATGCCTGGGGGCTGCCAGGGAGCAATGTGCAAACTGCTGCTCTGAGGTGATTGGTGTGAAATGTAAAAGGATTAGTACAATTAGTTTGTAAGACAAATTAATGTTGACCTTTAAAATGGTGGGTTGAAATCCGCAGCAAAATGGCGAGGCTTGCCAGAGACTGATGTCGATTGGATAAAGCCATCACAAGCTAAATGAGGAATGATTTGGAGAGCCCATGCAGCACCTAAGCCAGAGATTATATTGTCACACGGAGGTGCTGCTGGCCAGAAAGGTGGTGGCTCTGTATCAGTGGGTCACTTGCTGTGTCACTGAGCCGCTCTGGTTTGCAATTGTGTGCGTGTTGTCGTCACAGCCGTCAAGTGAGGTACTGTTTGTATGAAATCATAATAATGCTAACAACAGTAGCTGCGATATTGTTTTATGTGATGAAGGTGCATAACTCAATGATCCTTGACTTTGGAAGCAGGGACGCTGACCTTGCTGTTGCCAGAGAGGGAGAGGACATCTGCTGTAGGCAGCACTAGAAACACAGCACAGTGGCCTTCTCTTCCCTGCCTTGTCTTTAGTGGCTCTGTGGACTCATTCAAACTGTGTTCCAAGTTAAACTGAAAACTAAGAATTAATATCAATAATAATAATAGTGATCTGGAAGCATTGTTGTTACCTCTCCTGCTCTTCCTGAAGGCAGGAGTTTTGCCAGCCATGTTTACCTCAAAGCATTCAGATTTCTTTTTTGATCCGCAGTAAAAGTGCATAGACAACCACGTCTCTGTGCTGGCATGACAACGCAATGAGAAAATTGTATCTTTAAATACCAACTTAATCTAATCTGGGGCAAAAACAATAAAAGGCTTTAATCATAATTGCACGGTGCCTGCAGGCTGTCACCAGAGGGCAGAGACAAGGTTGTTCGTTGCCACGTGTGTATAGTTTGGAAATTAAATCCCCTTTTCACAAAGGCAATACATTCTGCTCTCGCTTGTGTCCTTTCCAAATACTTCAGCTCTGTAACCAGATAGCTCATTTCATCAGCATCTGTCAGAGACTTTCTCTTGCTTCTGTTGAGCTACGTGCAAAGGGGCAAGGAGAAATGTCTTTATAATACTATGCAAGCCTGACTTTGTAACATCACAGCTTACATGAAATGCTAGCTCTAAATATAAACACAAGTCTAACTTTTCCTTCATGGGGATTTTCCACAGTTTTGTACTTATAGCATGCACGCTCTGCAGATGCATCCCACCCTGGGTACCCCCAGCAAGAACGGGGGGAGTCTAGTGAGAATGCGTCTTTGATCAGGAACTGCTCTCATACGGTACATGTGGAAAAATGCTGTGGTTTCGACTTAGAAGAATACAAGTTTTAAAGCTCTGACCAGTAAGGTACAATTTGTATGATGCCTACCCTACATAGGGAAGGCAGATTCCAAGAACTCCTCTATTTTCCATTTCCTAAGTTGGAAAGACAGTGAGGATTTTGAGAGCATTGGTGGCAGCTTATGAATTAATTTTTGTTCTGATGAATATCGTGAGGTTTTTGGCAGCAGGAAACCAGTTCGGTCTTAGACACTGAAGCAAGACACATCAACCTTGAGAAACTCCACCCTGGCAGAGCCATGGCAGCAACTGGTAGTCATTGACTCAAAATAGCTCTGTTAGTATTTCCGCTTGAGGACTAGTGCATGGAAAATCCTAGTACATCCTAGTACAGGGAGAATGGGCAGAAGTGCCACAGGCTGACTGTTTTAGAGACAAATGCCCTCCACCAAGGAACAGACGCTCTCTGGAGCAAGGGGTAGAAGTAGGAGACCTGGAGGCCCTGAGTTTCATGCAAATACCAGGGACTCGTTGGCAGCATGGGTATCTGAGGGGGGAAAGATGCGCCAGCTGTCTGCTTTTTCTAATGCTGAAAATCCTGCATCAGATGATGCTGGAGAGTCCAGAATTACATAGGGGATCTGAGCGATGTTCATAGCCTTGGAAGGGACAAGGCAGGCTGACTCCTAAGGACAGCATGGGAATAGAGAGGAATGCATGTATCCTTAAGCAGAGATTAAGTAAATATTATCTATTGTATTTTGTGTCTTAGCATATAATGAAACACTCAGCTTTGTGTGTTTCCTTCTCTGAAGAGGGAGAAATCCATAGGTTGGGAAGGATTTGTCCTATGTCTGAGCTCCAGGGATACAGTGATGCAGAAAGACGCTGGATGCTGTTTGCAGTGTACTAGATTTGCAGTATTCCCAGGTCTTAAATTCTGCTGCTCTGCACAATGAAAACAAAGAAGTTAAGCTGAAATTGGACAGTGTCCTAGATGTGGCACGGAGGTCTCGCAGGAGGCTAAGTGGGTACGCAGCAAGCAGATTCAGTATCACTGATGTCAGCCATGTTGTTACAGCTGTGTGATTAGTGTTTTTTGCCATTGAGTTTCTTCTTCCTCTCAGCCCCAACAGGTTTGGTGGCTAGCGAACACACTGGGAAGGACAGAAGGTCAGTGTGTGCAGGAGTTTGGATAGAAGGCACTGCAGCAAAAAGAGCAAGGGAGCTGTGGCTCTTTCAGCATGTCCTGTTTTAAGGAGCTACTGCTGCAAGATGCACTGAGGACTTGAAAAGAAACAGCATGGTGTGCTCTTGCAATTCAGGTACTGATGTTTCCCTCTCCTTCCTCTCCCCATGCTGCTGCAGCCACCGCCCTAATGCCACCACTGGCGGATGTGTTTTCCCATGGACACCTCTTTGCTACCAGCTTCCAGACAACTCCATGGAGGGGAGTTGCTCCTAAAGTGAGATGCAGAGGCTGTGTCTTCTTCCTCTCTGCTTTCCACCTGTCATGTTGTTTAAATAGCTCATGTGATGACGGGTCAGATGCTTATCCAAAGTTTCTGATCTTAAATTTGTGATCAAGAACGGAATAAAGGATATGGGGAAGCAGACTTGCTCTTTCACTCATCTTTTTTGGTTTCCTAAGGACAATCAGAGTCCAATCTCTCTCCATCCCACCAGAACATTTTATTCTTTAATCAGAAAAGTACTTCTACGCTAGCTCAGGCAATAGAACAGGGGAAGGGGAAGAGGTCTGTCAAAGCATGTTACAAATATATTGTGGAGTCATATTGACAGGAGCCAGTCCTACTGGCTAATGTTAGGATTCTACTTTTATAATTTTTACACCTTAAACCTTACTTTTTAAGGTTAATTTTTAAGATAACGAGACTATAACACTCTGATCGCACTTACATGACTATAGTTTTATTTTAGTTTCATGGCCATGATATTGAATCACCTTAAAGCAGTGGCAAGATAGTTTGACTGCAGTAACTATTTATTCCCATGCTTGGCCGGGCTTGTGTTATTTCTCGGTTCATCTTTCTGAACATATAATGCTTAGTTTTTGGATTATTGCAACGTCTGTAGTGGTTTTACCCCAAAATGCTGTTTTGGACTGTGTCCCTTCAACTGTACCTTGGCACAGCTTTGGTTTGGGAAAAGCTATGTTACACAGAACAGTGCTGCCAGGCTGCGTAATGAACTGCAAACAGAATGAAAAATGCTGCTTGTTTTAATCTGGGGTTGCTGCTTTGTTGCTTAATTTAGTAGAACGGAGCCCAGTTTTTCACTTCATGATTAAGAAGGCTGAATTTCTGACCCAGCTCACTGCTCCCACACTCCTGGGACACTCAGTGCTTCCAGAAAGTCTCTCTTCATCTGTCTTCAAAGGCAAATGCAGACAGGTAGGCAGCAGATGGCTGCTGCCAGTGAAGTCAGTTTGTGCCACATACCGCTAAATGACAGGGTTTGGTATCTATAAAAGATCCGTGGGGTCTACCGTTCATTGCTTCGGTGCCATGGCTTAACTGGAGAGAGGGTTCAGCAAGTGAAGGAGGAGACACTTTTAATCAGAAGCAGGAATTGCTGGGCCAGCTTGCCAAATCAGATTAGGAGCAGTTTATATGACCATGGTAAGGATTTCTCATGAAGTGGCTGGACGTGGAAGACATCAGTACATAAACAAGACATCCTTGGTATTTTTAATTATTCTAGCCTGCAAGAGTGAAAAGCTTTTGAAAGGCCAGATCCTTTGTAGTGCTGAATATCCTCAACTCCAGTTGCACCCCTTGAAATCCAATGTGCTCGGCGCCTTCCCAGGCGGTGCATCTGGTAACGGCTGCATGCTGCCCTCCCTCCTAGTGAGCAGCCACTACCACCCCAAGGATGGAAATTAAAAGAGCAACTTGACTCCTTCAGGAACCGCAAGACATTCCTTGTATGTGAAATTACTTCATGTTCAAGATTTCTACATAGCTGTGCTGCCACTTACAGAAACATGTTTTCACAGCTTAAATGCATTAACCCCTGGTGGACCTCAGGTCTCTGTGTAGGATTTGATGTGTCTTCAGGAGATCTTCAGGACCTGCACTGGAATCTATGTGAACTAAGCACCAACAGGAAGAAAAAAAGCCACTCCTGGAAATTAAAAATAACTGAATTTAGATCAAACACTTAGAAAGTCTGTTTTTTGCCCGAAAAGGTTAATCACTATTTGGAGTTTTTTGCCATGGGAGATTCCTTGTGTAATATTGAAAGACAAGATCAAAACCCAACATCATCTTTTGAGTGCCAGTGTCATGCTTGCATAAAAACAAGCTAGATCAGCCCTAATGATATTTGCTCCCAGACACACTGCTGAATCTCTGACTATGTTTGGGATAGGATAGGAATTTCCTCATGTGGTGAATTGGCAAAGCCTTGGGATTTGTCTTGTTCTTGTGCGTTGCTCAAGGACCATTTTTCAGAGTCTTATTTCACATTCTTTGACTTTCTGCAACCTTGTGACAAGAGCTGAAGATTCGCCTTTTCCCATCACTGGGCCATGTTTTGTTTCTAAAGATTTCCTCTGCTTTACCAAACAGGTGTGGATGGATCTGATTTCTCTGCATTATAAAGATACTCTAGTATATCACAAAAATAATCCAGATTATTGCCTGCCTGGAAATAAGATGCATGGAAAGGAAGAGGGCAAAGGGAATAATAAGATGCTCAGTCAGTTACAGCCTTTGACTCCAGTGCCTGGAAAACAAGTAGATTGTGGGATGCTTTAGTGTGCGGAAGTATGGTCAAAGCACACGTTGTGTCAGGGCAGCACTACATGTAAGGAGCAATCTCTGCTTTCATGTGTGACTAGATCATCGTCAGGCCTAGTATGAAACAAAGTAGTTGCTAAACCTCACATTTAATGACAAAATTCCTTTATTGTTCCCTTGCTGTTATGTTTATGAAAACGATCTGTAGGTCTGAGAGATATTTACAGCACACTCAGTTACTCTTGTTATTTCAGGCGCGTTACTTCCCGATCTTTATGAACAGCCCCAGTGCTTTCTTTTGGTGCTTTTGGTAACCTGTGTGTACTTCAGCCTTTCTTGAAACCAACAGGAGACTGCACTGGACTCACAGAGAGCATGCTTTGTCTTGGGTCAAGTAGAGCCAACAACTACATCCAACAACAACTACTTGATCTGATGTTTCTCTAGCTGATTTTTCTGTTCTGCAGAAGGTGAGCTTATTTACGTGAGTAAACTGAAATTTGGAGCTCAAAGAGAAGGGTAAATTGAATCATTCCTCCCAAAGGGATATTCACTTCAGAACATTGTAAAGGTGTGCAATGTTTGCAGTTTAATACCTAATTCCATTAGTTATAGTTAAACTGATCCACTCTGGAAGGTGTTAGGGGAGTTTTTCCAGATAGGGCACTGCTGTCATAGATGTCATCATTAGTTCCAACCCCTCTGCCATGAGCAGGGACACCTTTCACAAGATCAGTTTGCTTAAAGCCTCATCCACCCTGGCCTTGAACACTGCCAGGGATGGGGCATCCACAACTTCTCTGGGCAACCTGTTCCCGTGCCTCACCACCCTCGTGGTGAAGAATTTCTTCCTTAGATCTAATCTAAATCTGCCCTCTTTCAGTTTAAAGCCATTGCCCCTTGTCCTATCACTACATGCCTTTGCAAAAAGTCCCTCTCCAGCTTTCCTGTAGGCCCCCTTTAGGTACTGGAGGCTGCTAGAAGGTCTCTGTGGAGCCTTCTCATCTCCAGGCTGAACAACCCCAACTCCCTCAGCCTGTTTTCACAGGAGAGGTGCTCCAGCCCTTGGATCATCTTTGTGGCCCTCCTATGGACTCGCTCCAACAGGTCCATGTCCTGCTTACGTTGGGGTCCCCAGAGCTGACCGCAGTCCTCCCTTCCCTCTATCACCTTGGCAGTGCACGTCTGGTTTAATATCTTCCTCATTGTTCATGGGCTGCCCCATGTATTAGAGGCTGCAGAGGAAGCTCATGTGAGGCAATAGCCCCCACGTGCCTCTGGCAGGCGTGACCCCATCTACACAACCAACAAAGTGCTCATTGCTGCCATCAGCTCCACTGCCCCCCAATACACAAAGCTTAAAGGGCTCTTTGACAAGCCTCAGCTGGTCATACCAAAATCCCGTTCATTTAGCTCCGCTTTGCCGCTGTCCTGCTGCTGCTGAAGTCGATGGCAAAATTCCTTTGCCTTCAACCATGCTGGAGTATGTGTCCTGCCTGGCCAAAAGAAGAGGAGTCAGCTGCAATGGTGCATAAAAGGCAGATGGAGAAGCAGGAGCTTCTTCTTCTTACATTGTTATTTTATTATTGTTCATCCTTTATCATAGTTGTTGTTTCACTGTTAATTGCTATTCATCTGAGAAACGTGCACAGAGCACACTTCCTATTTGGAACTGACAGAGAGGGAGCGTCTCAAAAAATCTCTGAGGATTTTTCAGATCACAAGCCTCAGAAAGATAACAAAATTAGCTCGCGTAATTCCCCTTGATTTTCTTTATGCCTGCTGTAAAGGTTAGCAACAATCCTTCTTTCTGAGAGCTTGTTTTGTCTCTTCTACCAAAGGACCTGGATTGCCAAGTATTAGGTCTGATTTATTATTGCATATCTTGTTTTTCTTATGGAAAGGGTGGTGAAACCAGAAACAAATTACATGAAAACATCATAAATTATAAAGGCTGGAAACTGAGGAGAATTAATAAAAAACAACTGTGGGTTTTTTTCTTAATTACTAACTTAAGTATAACCTGAAGACAGTCCCTAACTGACTCCTATTTAATACATCCCCCTTCTAACTTGAGTTGGGGATGGTTTAAGCAGCTCTGTTGCAAGGTGAACGATGAAGCCCAAGCTCGGTGAAACTGCACAGTGATTTGAGTGTGGTCTGTAATACAGCTGTTGGTGGCTGAGCCAAGATGTCTGTCCTCAGACGAGTTCCTCTTGAGTTACGGTAACTCAAGCAATTTTGTTTCCTAGATGCCAACTCTCAGCTATTCCTGGAACTAAATTCTAGGCTAGTAGCATGCATTTTAATAGAAAAACATCTGTTTGATCTCAAATTTTTTCATTCTCATAAAGAAATGTTAATTTCTCTAATTTCTGTTGATTTTTCTCATGCACCCCTTGCTTGTCCCACACATTCTGGCTTGTGACAGAGGCACTTTTGTGATGAAAGAAAGTAGGACCTACTCATGGGAAGAAGCAGGTACAGTCTGGATGCCTCAGAGGATCATCTTGTAAGTAGCTTGTCTTTATTGTCTCACAGTATGAACATGAGTCCCCATCCTTGTTAATTTGCTTGATTCAAGAGTTAGGAATGGTGTGCAATGACATCGATGGGTTATCCCTAGGGCTGAAGAATGAGAATAGCCATTACTTATATTTGAAAATCTCACTTACTTGTGTTCTCAGCAAAAGCTCCCAATTTTCTCAGCTATTTCTGTATATTCAGCATAAAAGGATTGCATAATGGGCCCAGCAACTCCCACAACTATTGTTTACAATCTGTCAGCTAATCCTTTCTGTGAGTCAGGCGGTGCCTACTGGGTTGGGTGTTTGATTGGGATTAGAAACTCATTATTATGATGATGCATATTGCAGTGCTGCCTGGAGGCCTCAGCAGGATTACGGCCACCTTGTGCTAGACAGCACGCAAACCTATAGCTTGTAGCCTATTGTTAGAGCACCTTCACTCTAATTCTGGATTTGACCCCATTTCTCCTCATGGCCCTTGGTTAAGACATCTAATCCTGTTCTGTTTCCCTATCTTTTCAGGGGAGATGATAATTTATTTCCTACCATCAGTCAATGCCGGAAAACACCTGCTTTTGCAGGAGAATGCCAGGATGATGTCACCCAAAGGCCACAGGGAAATACTGCAAGTGGGAAATGGCGTTTCCTTTGCTCGAGTGCCTCTCTATTCAGCGAAGTAGGTTTTGCAATGGGAATCTGTGCCCTTTCCAGCAGTGCTGCTGCACCCACAGAATAAACAAGGCAAAAAATGCAGCAAGTCTTGAGTTGCACCAACGCTGTTTGCAGCCATGGAGTCACTGAGCCGGGGCACAGTAAGTGGCTTTAGAGTCTTCCTTCTCCCCTCTCTGTGCTGCACATGGCTCCTGTCCTAATGCAGGGCCTGTGTGGAGTGGCAGGCAGGCTCTCCTCCTCCCTGTTCTTTCAGGCTCCAGGCATTCTTGCTGCTGTAATTCTGGTTTCATGACAAAAGAAAGCTTGCTGAGTCCAGCTACCATCATATCCTGCTTGTATTCCACCTCTGTGCTGCCATGGCCATGCATTTGTGTCTGCAGTTAACCCCAAGCCTTGTCTGCAGCTGTCATTCACTCACTGGCAGCTACTGTCCTACGATATTGGTCAAGTGTGAACCTTGCCAGGGACAAGACAGCTGACTTTCCATACTTTTTCAGGTCAGGGTGAGCTTGCCTGGAATTTATCTCCCCATAGAAATGGTACCTCTTCTTGTCTGTTCTGGTTGCTTTACTGAGGTGGCCATACCAATATCTTGGAAAAATGGAGCAGAGCCATGTACAGATGAGCCCATCGTGGGATGCCTGCTGCCTTGTTTCCTTTTTTACCGAGGAATTGCTGCTCAGTGAGGCCACTCTGCAAGATGATCCTAAAGAAAAATAAAGATGCCTGAGATATAAAGGTGACATGCATAGGAAAGACCGTGCTCATCATGGTCAGAAGTCCATTGAGATACTTGTGTGCTTGTTTTCATGCTGAACGCAAGTGGAGCAGAGCTTAAATTCAGTTTAAAAGTCCGGTCACCCTAATGCTGTATCCCACCTCCCTCAAAGACAGGAGCAAGGTGGTGCTTGCTGAGAAACTGATGAACAGCTTCAGCTTTGTCTCCCTCTTTTCTAAGCCCAGATCCCTTCTCTACAAGCTAACAACAATGTGCTGGTGTTGTCACAGCCATCACAGGCTGGAGCTGACACACACAGGGCTATCCTGTTTTGTGAACTTTTTTGTCTCACGAGAGATTTGAGACTTAAACACTTGTTTGGTCTGTACCTCATTATTTGAGATTGACCAATCTGAATCACTTTTTGATAAACTGTCAGTAGGAGTCTCAAACATGGGTAAGTTCCTATCACTTTAATTAAAGTAGATCACTGGATAGAGATACCCTGTGAAATGCTCCCATAGAGGAGAAAGCTACACCATGAGTGCTCCCCTGAGTAATCATCAGAGGCTGTTATCACATTGAAGAGCTTAACCTGAAACTCAGACCTCACCACACACCAAAGGACAGTTGAGACAACAGTGGCTAAGGACTAATCGCGTCCACTATAGCATGAGAGTAACTGAAAAGTAATAGAGGAGCCACCATAAGATGGTATGAGACACAGGTCTGTAGGAAGCTGGGCTTCATTAACTTTCTTGTACAAGAGACACCCTGTTCGATATGACCAAGGTTTTCAAATGCTACTTTTATGCTATTACAGGCAGAAGGTCAGTCAGTCTGTAAAAACATTTATAACATATGTAAAATCACATTTAAAGACTTTCTTTACCTATTGCATTCTAGCTCTGTCCTGCAGTAGCTTTTTCGGATGCAGTACAGTTTGACCGAGGCTAGATATAAGAAGCTGGAAAGAGACAATGGGGAGAAAAAAGCATTTAGGGTTGGCATGGAGCTTACTTCATGCTTCTACCCTGGTGAGTTACTGGTGCTGGCCACGGTGGTACGGACTGCACCAGGTTACCCTTGGGGTGTTAAATGCATTTGATAGACATATCTTCTATAGTTTTTGTTGTGTCTTCACAAAATAATGTTTGTAGAAGCTAACCACAGATTAGATTAGTGCATTGCTCCCATGGTATGCAGACTTTAGGTTTTAGACAATGCTCTGTGGCTGACAAGAGCCAACAAGTTATACCTGAGTCATTTTCCTGGGTGAAACATGCCCTTCTCCGATGATGACAGGAGGGAGCTGAACATACTCCCAGGAGACGCGATATGTCAACACAAGGGCAGTCATCTCCCATCGTGATTAACCAAGCAGAACTTGCAGTGGAAGAGCCACCAAGGTGATTGATCTTACATTTATCCTAGCAGTGTTATCAGGTTGCCAACAAAATTAGAAGGACAATACTTAATGTAGTCTTTTGGTAGCAGGGCAAGATTTATATTCTTAGTGTAAGCTGCTTAGGAAAAGCGGCTTCTACTTAGCATTTATCAGTTATTACTGATGTTTTATTACATTGATAGCCATCCCAAGAAAATGTTTTAAAGTCCCTATCTGTTCATACGTAGGCATATTCCCTTCAACGCCAAACGTATTTTGAGAGAACAAGACTGGAGATAAACTGAGTTAGACCTACTTAGTGACACTGATGTAAACGTAGCACAGCTCCCTTTTGACCAACAAAACAGGGCCAAATGTGCTTTCGGAGTCATTGTGTTTCTTCCTGCTGGCACTGATGGAAGCTGGATCCAGCATATGGTGACCTAGATCTGTGGACCTTACTCAAGACAAGCTTACAGTGAGCTTAGCAGGATCTCTGGCTTGACCAAGAAATACCAAATTTGGTCCTGTAGGGTAAACCACACTTCATTTCCTCAAACATGTCTTTGGTCCACTTCCCGCCCATCCCCAACCCCTAGATGAGCCAAGCCAGACAGATTCCTTCTAGGTGAAATACTATTTTTTTGTTGTTTTTCACAAGCTTCTCAGGTATACAAGAGGACAATGCAGTGTACAGCATCACCACCTAACGGTGCCTGTAATGTGCACTATGCAGAAGAGTCCCAGGGTGTTGTACAATGAAATGAACTACAATGATCTTAGTAACGAAAAGCAATTAAGAACAGCAGTTAACCTATATTTCTCTACCCTACTTTTAGTGTCAACATACACCCAGGGTTGCAAGTACTAGTTGGAAGTGGATCGCACTGTCCAGAGGCATAATTACAGAAAGCTGTAGCTGTCTTTATCACAAAGTTTTAATTAGCGGGACACATTAAATAACTAGCTGATACAGATCTTAATGAATCATTTATAGGCCTACATCTAAGATAATTATATGTAGCTGGTCACACATAATCACTCGCATACGCCTGGGCTTATGTGAAATGGACTATACATCTTCATGTGGAGTAAAGGGGAAAGACAGGGACGGGACAAAACTGGGGCAACAACCCACCTTAGCCAAACAGCTCATGCCTGGACCATTGCTGACAAGGTTGGGGGGGAAATAAGTATAGCTGGCTTCAAAAGAAATCCATTTTGAGGAAAGGCAGGAGCTCTGGGCTTCTGAATTGTTGGCTTGGGATTTTTTTTTTTTTTTTTTTTTAAAAACGAGGTGGTTGTCCCAAGTGGGCACTTTATGTAGTGCTGCTCAGGAATGAGGAAAGGACAGCTGCTCACTAGGGTCGAGGATGAGGTTTTTGGGGTGAGCTGGGACTCTGGTGTCTGCAAGCCCCATTGTTCTGTCCTGGCTGTGACTCCTTGGCAGCCTAGCATGCCCTACGTGTGTTCCTCTTTTCTCCAGCCATGCTACCTGCCCCGGAGCACTGAGAGGCTGCTCCAGAGCAACCATCACGGGGCCCTAGCAGCCGGGTTTCTGCTCCATCAGGGGAGTTCCCAGCTCTCCCATTTCACCAGCTTTCGTATTCCTTACTATGCCTGGATGAAAAAGTGGGAAACATGCCCAAATGTCCAGTTGCTCCAGGGGCTAATTTTTTCTCTGCGTACTGTTTTGGGGCCAGATTTTCACAACGTTGGTTTGTGACTGCTCCTTCATAGTGAAAAGGAAGTATATGTTGCCTGTTTATCTGGCCAAGAGAAGGGGGCATGGGAGCAGCTGGCTGTGAAAGCGTGTTTATTGTCACTGCTGATTTCTCAGATAATTTCTCAATCAGCACATGCACATAGCATGGCTGAAGGAAATAAGTCACGGTGTCAGAGGCATAACGCAAGCCTCTTCCTCGCCTTTGCCTAGAAGACGCGGCCGGACGTAGGCAGGCTGCGCACATCAGTCGGCTGTGGCGGCAGGACGGTCTGACTGACAGAGTTTTGCTGGTGAAACTGGTTCTCAGGGGAAGTCCGTCAGGCTCCGGGATGCGTATGTTGGGCGCTGTGCCAGTCTCGTTTCCTTTGGCAGGTTTATCCCTCCCACCCCACAGTGCTGAGCTCCCCTGTGTACTCGCGTCCCCTGCATCTGCTCCTCCCTGCCCCACGGGCTGCCTTCGTCTCCGTCTCAGGTCCTGTAGTTCAGCTTGTATAATTTTGAGCTGTTTGTTTCTTCTTCTGTTTTTTATTGAGTAATAATTAAATGCCTGATTGTATGTGATACATTATGTCCAAAAAAACCACCCTAACAAAACAAACCTCCTGCACCACACAGACATATTTGTCCATAATCTTTCTTGCAATGTCTGACTTAGCTTACCGTGCTTAGCTGGAGCTCCAGGAGGAGTGGAGCCTGTGTTTGTCTGATTGCAAGGCAAAAAGCTAGCAATAAACAAACCATTGCAAATGTATATTTGAAAAGATTAGGAGGAAAGTATTACCAAACCATGCAATATTGTAATCCAAGGTCCTTTAAAAGCAGCGTTGAATAATTTTCGCAATTATCCACAGAGTCTGCTGTTAACAGGTTTCCCTGGTTCCCTAGCATCAAACTCTGCTGATCTCTGCAAAACTTCTTTCAGATTAAGTATAGAGTTCTCCTTAAAATTAGTGGGCTTTTCGGAGTTAATATGTTAATCTCCTGATGCGTCACAGCAGTCGTCTGGAATAGATCTTACTAGACTGTTTACACTGTGCTCCCTTTCAGGGTGGTTAGAGGCAAGGGAGCACTTGTGGCAAGAACCGGTGTGGTGTAGGGTTTGACAGCGTCTTTCCACACCTAGTTATTGCTTTTGTGGAGGAGAGAGGAGCAAAGGCTTTCAGTATGGCTCCTAGTATGGCTTCTCAGCTTCTTCCCATCAGGGGGCTGTTGTGGAGCAGGGCACAAGTCCATGCTCTGTTTCCCTCAGCGTTCCCAGGGTTGCAGAGATTTCCTTTGCCACCTTCTCCTGGAAGAAAAGGAGAAACCTGGTAGAAGAGATTTACTTTCTCTCTCTGAGGCAGAAAATAGTTTATTCAACCCTCCAAGCCCAGAGGCACCTATGCCAGAGGAGCACACTGCATGCTCCATCCGACGGGGCAGCCACTGGGAATGCTCTCAGCACCACATCTGATGGCAGCCTACGTGCTAAAGCTGGCAGTCTCTCCGGATGGATGGTTGTAATAACTTTGCACTTTGTGGTTGTTGCTGTTTTTATCCTCCCAAGCTCCCTAGGAGATAAGGAAGTGCTGTTAGTCATTTTATAGGGAGAAACTGAGCAACAGCGTGATGAGGTCACACAGGGAGCCTGTGGCAGAGCCTCTCCGCTATCGGACCCTTCTGTCCTTCCTTACCAGCTCTGCCTGATGCATGTGCATGAGTAGGATATGGGGAAATGGCTCCTGAGTGACTGTGAAGAAGAATGGGAAGGAGCCAGGGAAACAGGAAGAGTGATACCTGCTCTGGACACCAAAACCAGGTTGCCTGAAACCCTCGTTACACTGAATGATGACAGATTTGCTCCAGCACCATGTTTTAAGTGGAGCATTTTTTTTTCCCAGTTCTCTTGTTAGACTCTCAGTCTTGGTTTTCCAGCCACCGCCAACACTGTCTGGGCACAGGTCCATGTTTACCCTAGCTCCACAGCCCGAAATATGGTGATCTCTGGTTCATGCTGGTGTGTGGTTGTGCTGAATGCATCAAAATGCGTCATCAAGAGTCACCGGCTACATAAACCATGGAGCTGTGGCAGGGAAATCGGAGAGTATATAGCACAACATTGAGAAGAATAACAGCACTGGAAGCCAGAAACTTGCTTAAGATGTTCTGAATTTTAAAATCCCTTTATCAGAAGGCCACTTCCTAAAGTAAAACATTTATTTCAGAGTGCTGTATTTTGATTTCTGAGCCGGATCAGGAGTACAGTTTATTTTACAGGAGCCAGTGGTACCAATTACAGCCTGCGACTTTCAGAGCAGCACAGGGGACTCAACCACACATATTCCATTAATTATCTCTTGGCCAAGTTAACTCTGCAATGATAGCACAAGTAATATGCCACAAGCTCATTTTCTGTCATTAAAATCAGCAGATATGACCCTGATCCTTACTGGGAGCACATCTTCTCAGTAAGAACATGCTATTTTCTCGCAGGTGCTTTTTGAAGAACGCTGGTTTAATGCCAGGTTGTGCTGAAGCTGAGCCCAGCTCCTGCTTTCTCAGACCTCCTGAAGCAGGGAGGAACTAAGAGCCTGCACTAGCCCTCTTATCAGTGCAGAGCCCGGACTAACCGTATCTTTGCTGACCTTCTCCTCCTCTTGGTACAAAAAAGAAAGGAACTTAGTTTCAAAAAGCTGACACATAGGTACTGCTAGTAGGTATTAGCACTTCAGTTGTATATTACTGGAATGCAAATAATTTGGCTGTTGTTTTACTTACTTGACTCCTTGGTGTAAATGCTTAAAAAGTCTTGGAAGCAAGTGCCCTGAATTCCAAATCCAACATTTTGGGCTCCATGATGAGGCAGCTTCACTCTGGAAGAGGGTGTCCTCTGCCTCTATGGCCATGGTCTGGGGTCAGGGTTTGCTGCTGTTGTCCACCTTCAGAAGCTGTTTCAGCTTTTGGTGCTCCTGTCCCTATAAGATTTGGGATCAAAAAGCATTTATTTCTAGGTAGCATCCAGTGCCTGCTTCCATGCATTAAAACATAGCGAAGCATTAAGCACTAGGAACGACAACTTACGCAGCAGCTTGCTCCACCAGCCAATTCACTTTGTATCTGAGAAGGAGAAAGCAAAAAATACTGTTTGGAATAACTCCAAAACATGTGTGAGATTGCCATTTTTAAAAGAAAAGGTGGACAAAACAGCCACTGGTATTGGCCCTATCCTTCTCTTACCCTTCACGAAAAGCAGTGCCGATGAATAGATGTGTGCATCCCTCAGTCCATCTGGCTACCCGATGCCTCTGAAGATGGCAGCTGGGCTGAAAGTGGGGAGCAGAAAACCTCCTGAGCAAAACTGTCCAGATAATAAATTAACCCCCTAAAACCTAAAAACAACAAGAAAGAAATTACACTGTCCAAAAATAGAAGTTAAAGGGGGCAGGATTACACCATGTTAAGCAGCCTCTTCTGTTTGCAATTTGCACCAGGTGTCAGTAGCAGTAGAGCAAGTTTTCTACCAGCTCCTGGGAGGTGCTCAAGCAGGACAGACATGGAGACTCTGCGGCGGTGAGAAGCAGCTGAGTTTCAGTGTTTTGGAGGGGATCGTACCTCTGCGGGTTTGTCCTGGCAGACACTAGCTGGAGAAGGTACCATGTGGCTCAGGTGGGGTCTGGGATCCTGTAAGGATGCTGTGCTAATTCACAAAATATTAATGGAATGATCCAGTTTGGATTTCTTTCTGTGAATACCAATGGGATGTTTGGGTTTGTTTTTTTAAATTATTATTAGAGTTGTCACAGAGCAAGCCTGCTATTTCCTTTACAGTAGCTATTCTAAGACTACCAGAAAGTCAGCCTGGAAGATACACTTCTCCAGGTGTGCAGGCACTGACGAGGACCTTACCAGAGAAGAGCTTCGTGCAGATAGAGCCCAGCTGAGATCGGGGCAGTTTCATGAAGGCATGTATGGCTATCACCCAGCTGGCTTGAATCAGTAATTATCTAATTAAGGTTTAGGCCCTGCCTACAAAGGCGGGCCATTTCCCCCTGGCTGTGGGTGATGCAGTGATGTCCTTGGAGCTGCAGCCTAGGCTGGTGAGCAACAACTGGTGACCCCGATGTGATACCCTCATGAGAGACCCTGAAGACCCCGACTCCCTTGCTGGAGCCAGAGCCATAGCAAGAAGCCCTTTGATAAAGAAGGTAAAGCTGCTATCCTGAAAGAGGGAAGTGTGCCGGAGTTGGAATGAATGAACTGGGTCTCTGCTCACTGTAATGCCTTCTTGAAAACCAAAAAACTGTAAAACAAAAAGGGGGAATTATGGCTATCATCTAGCTGGCTTGAATCAGTAATTATCTAATTAAGGTTTAGGCCCTGCCTACAAAGGTGGGCCGTTTCCCCCTGGCTGTGGGAGATGTAATGATGTCTTTGGAGTTGCAGCTTAGGCTGGTGAGCAACAGGCATGGAGTTTCTTCCTCTCCTGGAGTCACAGTAGGGTTGGAGGTGGGACTGTGTGCCAGTGCCTGCAACCTAATTTCAATTACAGGTTTATAAACGTCTCATGGACCTTTACAGGTATCTGCGTGGCCTAGGGGCTCTGAAGCACCTCTCTGAATTGCTGTCACAGCCAGGAAGATCTCTATCCCTGCACTTGTCCACAGCTACAGGCACAGAATACAATCAATATCTCTTGGAATGACAAAACTGCAGAAGCTAAAAGCTTCTGTTTCAAGGCTATCAAAGAAAAATATTGCACTTTCCTTCCTCAGTGTGCAACAGAGCATTTCCTAGAAGGGCTCCGTGACAGTCTGCAGCAGGGCGCTAGGGCTGGTTTCCCACCTGATGCCACAGGTATGGATGTGAGTACAGGTGAGCAAATGCTGGTATTTTTTAACCAAACCAGCAGGGATGAAGAAATAACTATTTGTCAGGAATGTCTTACAGCAAAATACATGAAAGATTGTGATGAGGTGAAATACTACAGCAGTGGGAGCTGTATATGTTTGCAACGGGCTGTATCCAGTGAATGTTACAAGAAAGCCAAGGTCTCAGGAATAAGAAGAAACTGCTTTTAAGCTGATTTCTAATAAAACAAGGCTTACACAGTCAAAACAAGGCTTACACAGTCAAGTTATCTGTCTCTCTCTGCCTGCTTATACCCTTCTTCTTCTCGATAACTTTTGACTCCTTTAGGGTCCCCATCCACTATCAAAAATAACAATGATCCCATCGGATCTGTAAACACCAGCAATGAGGCTGGGGAGAGACCTGGGGAAATGCTGCCCATGGGCAGTCAGCACTCACACACCTCCAGGCTCTGCTAGGACCAGCAGCCAGGGCCAACCTCCCTCAGGCTGCCCTGGCTGATGTAAGCTTCCAGTGAGGGTTTTCACCATTTTCCCAGGGGAATGACCTCTGCTTTTCTCTACTTTCTTATGATGCAGAGACTGATCTTCAAAGTCTATGACATAGGTTGGTTTCACAGATGACTTCCAGGCTTATTTTAGGGTCTGTTTTAAGCCAGGAGAAATATTGGTAGAGTCTGTGGCTGGCGTGGTCTCGCCTGGCTCTCATGCTCTCGGGAAGCCAGTTATCAGAGAGAATTTTAATGGCTCTTACAGGCTGTATGAAAGACTAGTGATATCAGAGGGAATTCTTAAACAGACTTGTTCTGAGCTTTACACAATGTCTTTTTTCTGCCTTGCTGCAGAAATGTAAGCCCTACTTGCGTGCTGCAAACCTGTACGGCCGATGGATGCTCTGGGGAGATGGTGCCTGGGAGAAGCTGCCTCTGTTGCTGGTTCTGCCAGAGGAGTGGGTTTGCATTTGTTGCCCATGACAATAACCTGGCTCATGGGCTGTGCTCTTTTCCTGCGAAAGGGCTGTACATCGCACTGCCCCTCAGCCTCCCGGATGGAGCCATCTCTGGATTTGTGGCTTAAAAGCTGAGTGCTGGCAAGGGGAGAGAGAAAGATCAATAATCCTCAATAAGGGGATAAGTAAGACAGTGGCTTAAGGGAAAGCTCCAGAGAGCTCACAGTTATCATTAGGAGGGACAAGCAGTGATGTCTTATTGGCATATCTCATTAGAAATTGCTGGGAGCTACTGGACTGGACAGTCGCTTCAAATGCCAACAACCCTGGGGGAGCTGGATGTAAATGTTGTAATTGATACAAGGATGGAAGCTGCTCCTCTACAAAGTGACATTTCAGATATTGTGGGAACGGATGATGTGAAACATCCTCAGTGAGATCTGTTCCCCTCAACTCTTTAGACTCCTGTCAGAGGTGCATGTTTGAGCTTTTCTCTGGGCAGATGGATTCTGCAAATAGAACCGGCTTTGAAATACAAAGTTTTGCTGAATTCATTATATGCCTTCTGACTTCAAAGCTTTGCACTTTCCTCTTTAGTTTTAAATAAAGCCACTCGGCTCCTTTCAGGCCTGTAACATTTCAGACGGGTGCTGCAGCGGATGTCACCGGTGAAGCACAGCAGCGGCAGAAGAGTTATTTGGGATGCACTGAGCAGCGGTGTGCCCGCTTAGGGCTGTGTCTCACCTCTGCCCACACCTGGCCAGGAGGGACACAGTCCCTACAGTTCTGTGGGTCTCCGGAAGCTCTCCCCATCAGGGACTTTCCTGATTTTTCCCATTCCTCATCGAGGGGAACGACTGCACTAGCCTGCCCCTGCACCCTCAGCTCTCTTGAGGTGCCCAGAACTGTACAAGGAGGAGGATGGGACGGAGTGGGGATGGTGTTCACAGCAGAAGTTGTTCTGCCCACCTTGGCATAAGTCCTCCTCATTGAGGCCTTCGCAACAGGAAGCTTTTTCCCTGGGAGGGAGGATTTATATGAATTAAAGAGCTTTATATTGAATTTACCTTCTGGAGTGTGGTGGTTTTCCGCCTCAGCTTAGCAAATGGATACCAGTAGTCAGAAGTTACTGTAAGCTTAAAGCTGTCTTCATTACTTTACTTTGGCTCAGCTGAAGTGATGTATTTGGGGTTTCACATCTCATTTTTACTTTTGAGGATGTGCTAGAGCCACTCAAAGAGATACAAATTGGAGAGCTTTCTCTTTGTATCTGCTTGCTACACAGAGAGATGACATTTTGTTGGCCAAAAGTTTTCTTGGAAAGAAAATGTCACTTGGGAGACTGAAATGTCAGTTTACTGAAATTGTTCAGATGCACAAAAAGGAGGAGAAACTTCAAAGCAGCTGAACCATTCCTTTCAACGTCTCCTGATTTGCCACCACTTTATTATGAAATCATTCAGGTTCAGTTTGGAAGTTTTAAAGGCTCAAAGCCAAAACATTCAGACTGAACAAAATATTTGTTTCACTCACAAACTATTTTTTTCTTTTCAGAATCGTCATCAAACTGAAAACCTATTACTTGTCCTGTTCTGGTTGCCTACAGCACCTGGGTAAGTTGGAGGCTGAACTTGCTAAACTGAAGAGCATTTAGGCAGGAAAAGTTCTTCATTTGTACCTCGGCTTTCAGCAGCTGGATCCTTTATGGATGCTCTGAAAGAGTGGTGTATTACAACTTTCAGCATTCCTCCATATACTCTTGAACTGAGAAGCTTTTGTAGGATTTTTGTCTTATCAGCAGTATGTTATAAAAATGTCAACTCCAAACCTTTATCATTTCATTGCAAGGACTATTCTTAATTCCAGCCCTGGAGTCAGTTTATGTGTGGTGTGATCATCTGTTCCTCCTTTCGTACAGATGCTATCAACATGGGCAGCAGAGCAGCCCTGTCACACAGGATTAATAGCAGAACGTGGTGTTGCTTGTGGAAGCAAAGTAAGTAATGGTGAACAGTAATATCGTACCATATGAATAAACACTGAAATTGGAATAATTTTTCTAAATGTTTCAGCATCCTAAGTACAAAGTAATAACCCTGTCAGGAACAGTATTCACTGCTCTCTCATCTGGCTGCAATGGAATTAGCAGCAGCCTCCTGGGAAGAACGCAGGTATGTCAGTGGTGGAAACCCAGTGTGCGGATGTGTTACAGCAAAAACCAAACAAATCCCATCATCACAGTACGGGGGAAGAAACCTAATACTACTTGGGAAATCAGCGCTGCTTTGAATATGGCATTTATCTTGGTTTCCTCATGAGAAGGATAATGCAAAAATGGGAGAGAGAGAGAGAGAGATGTAAATGTATTTGTATGTCATAGAATCATAGAATGGTTTGGGTTGCAAGGGACCTCAAATATCATGTAGTTCCAACCCCCCCTGCTGTGGGCAGGGATACCTTCCCCTAGATCAGGTTGCTCAAAGCCTCATCCAGCTGGCCTTGAACATTTTCAGGGTTGGGGCATCCACAGCTTCTCTGAGCAACCTGTTCCAGTGCTTCACCACCCTCATAGTGAAGAATTTTTTCATTATATCTAATCTAAATCTCCCCTCTTTCAGTTTAAAGCTATTACCCCTTGCCGTATCAGACAAATGTGTTGTAGAATTTGGTAGAAGATGAAAATCAGAGTCTGTGACATCTAGAATTGGGTCAGGAAGATATCAAACAGTGGACGAGGAGGGAAGAGTTACTGAGTACTTTCTGCCTTAATACAAAATCAAGGAGGGGCAAAGCCTCAATGAAGGATGAGACCGGAAAATATTCTAGTTCACTTCACAAGGGTGGAGGGAGGTTACTCAGCCATTTTTCAAATTTGTTAAACTATTTGCCTCTAGAGGTGCCAGCCAAAAGATGTTTGATACTGAGAAATTGTAGAAATTTAGCTCTTCCTAGCTGTCCCAAGGTCAGTGCTTAGCACGTTTAAATTTTGGAAATGTCAGGTTGAGGCACTTGCATAGAAAAAATAGATGCACAATTACACTGTTCATCCTATCTACTCAAAACCATGTTGAGCCCTAGTCATCTTTGAAATAAAATCTTCCTTCACAACATATTGCTGCCCAGTAGCATGTGTCACAGAGCATATTTAAGATTTCTTCAGAAGAAGCCAAGATCAGGCACTGCGAGAAATCAGATATTCAATTAAACGGTCTCATGCTTCAAACCAGCATGGCAAGGGGTACCTCTTCATGAAAAAATTGCTGCTGTGTGAACAGCTGGGATTAAATGATTACAGAGAGAGAACTTTTGCATCAGCAACGTGGTCACTTGCACGTATGTGACGGAAGGATCTGAAGAGGACGGCCACGAAGCTTGATGCACATGTGATGTTTCCCTTGAGTGCTCTTCTCTTCCAGCCTCCAACCATGATCTAGCCTGACCCTGGAAAATCACAGGAGAGACAAAAAGTGGCTGTACTGAAACTACGGCTTTGCAAGAAGCAGTTGCGCTCCAGCTATGGCTTTCCAAGAAGTGGCTGTGCTGGGGCTATGGCTTTGAACGTTGTTTTTGACAACAACACAGGTCTGTGCCCTCAC
Organism: Tauraco erythrolophus; assembly: GCF_009769465.1. Lineage (NCBI taxonomy): Eukaryota > Metazoa > Chordata > Aves > Musophagiformes > Musophagidae > Tauraco > Tauraco erythrolophus. The sequence continues at coordinate 62,986,261 of NC_141468.1, read as the reverse complement.
TGCTTCTCCACCTTTCTCCTAAGCTGCCTGTGTCTATGCGTAAAGCTGTCCCAGCACTGAACTGCATCACAGAGCACAGCTCACACCCTCCCTCTTCCCCTTTTACTTTCTTCATGTTATTTTTCCCACTGGCTCAGCTCCCTGGTCCCATTTGCGGTACAGCCGGTGCCCCAGCGCAGCAGGGGATTGCCAGGCTGGGGCAGGGACTCTCCCAAGGGAACAGGAGATTTTTTGGTGCCTGTGGGTGGATATGCGAAGCATGGGCTATTTTATTTGCCTTTTCTAACTTTCTTGGTTTAGGTATTGTCAAACAACTGAAAAGACTGACATCAGCCACCTGGTTCCCATTAGCAAAGCCACTTTAAAATCTTGTTGCAATCACTTTGTTTTCTAACATGTAACTAAAGGCCTTTTTACCTCTCCTTTACATGACAGCTGCTTTCTACAGTCTGAGCCATGTAAACAGAAATCAGCCGTATGCATCTTGCTGATACGAGTATTTTGAAACCCTTTCCAAATACTTTTGCCAGTGACTGCAGAAAGCTTTTATATCAGTAAGAATGTGTATATTGGGCTTTCTTCCAGAAGCTGTGAGAGGGGCACAGTATGTGCTGCCGGATTATTTTACCGACTGAATAAATGTCATCTCTTTTTCAAGTAAGAAGCTTGGACTATGGCAGAAGAAGTATTTCCCTGTATAAGTGAGACCTATGCATCCTGGGCGGGAGCTCAGTGCCTTTACTGGGCAGAGATGCTCAGATATATGCAGACAAAGCATCCAAATTTTTTTTTTTTTTTCACAAATTTTAACTGTCCAATACTGCACGTGGGTTTTTTTATGCCCCTCTTTGGAGGAACTGGCTTTTTAAAGCAGCATCTGAGACCAAGGGGAATATGTGAGGCCTGAGGGGAAAGAGAAGTCTTTAACAAAATCTCAGGCTGGGCCTCTGATTTTGGGCCACATAATTGAAAATGTGAATCTTGGACTTTTACCCCCCACACCCTGTTGTTCTGAGGAATGATTGGGCTATATGCTGGTTTATGTAAGGCAATGGGTTATGGCAGTCAAAAACCTCACTGAGATACATAGTCTTTCTATCTGCTGGTATGTTGTCAGGGTATTTTTCCTTTGCAGGATGAGAATGTATCAGGAAGCTACAGGTCTCCTCAAGAAATGCATCTTGAGGTTTAAAACATAGTCTACAATGAAGGGAGGTATCATGTTACAATGAAGCCTTCTGTTTCTAATTAAGGGAATTATTTAGGTGCTGTGCTCTGCGGCTCCGGAAAAGTCATACACAGCAGCTGAAATGCCCAGGGAAGGACTATAATAGCCACCTTGATACTTGGGAACCAGCCTGTGGCAAGCTGTGTTTGTGCCCTGAAGTGAAATGTTGCATGGACCCTGTTGAGCTTGTCCTTGAAGACAGCTACCATGCCGACCTTGCTGTGCTCAGTGAGGCTACCACAGATTCACTGTACAGATGGTGACCCCAGGGAGTCCATCTCCTAAACGCTCATCCGGATGCCTGAGCCAGCGGCGCTGTGCAGTGAACGCAGCGTCCTGTGACTGTGGAGGCTGTGGAGCCAGCTTCTCCACTGGTCTCTTTAGAAGAAAACACCCATATAAACCTATTCCTCTCCTGCCTTGCTGTAGGACTTTGGAAGAGGCAGAGTAGCACTTACCATCCTGCAGATCCAGGCCTGCTGGGATGGGAACTGGTGGTGTAGGGCCACAGCAGATGTTGGTACCCACGGCAGATGCTAGTACCCACCACGCGAGGCAATCCTGCAGCATGCAACTGCTCTCTGCCTACCAGCGGGTAAAGCACCTCTGTCACAGGCCTGTGTTAGAAAAGTATGGGTAGAGACATTGTAAGAAATAAGTCAACACGTTTCCGTTTGAGTACGGTAAGTGCCTTTTGCTTTTGTGGGTAGCTCTTCTAACGCTTTAATTGGTGTTGACTGTGATGACCTGAGTGCAGAGGGGGAGCCGAAAGCAGACGGGTTCAACCACAGAAGTAGCAAGGGGCTTTGGGCTGGCTTTTAGAGCAGCATAGAATTAAGCTGGTTTCTTCTGAAGCTTTCCTAGAAAAACCTTGAAATCATTCTTCAGTTTGCTTCTTTGCTAGATAGAGTACAGGATGTTCATTTGAGCTTGCATGGAGGTTAGTTTTGCAATATCTTTTTCCCATTTTTAGCAAATGAGACTGGGCTTTTGTTCTCAGATAGTTTTTAATTTTTAAAGCTGATGAGTGCCTCACTTTGACATAGTGTTAAACATTTAAATGTACTGGTAGGGTGCCTTCTTCATATCAAACTCAGATGGCTCATCTGTAAAAATAACCCCAAAACAAACTGAAAACAATTCTTATGTAGAAAAATCAGCCAAAAATACTTTCTTCCTTTTGTGATCAGAGCAAGAACTCTGTAGTTTGGTTTGTGCAATGGGGTTAAATTTTGCTTCCTCCCTGTAACATAGCTTCAGTCAGTTGTCAGCCAAAAGATATGTTTGGCTTTTTCATCCCCATGTGAATTTGTGGGAACACGCACTAGGAGACCAGATCAACATTGTACTAGTGCGTGCATCGATCTAACACAGTGTTTATGTGGACTCCAGCCATCATTCAGTTTTTCTCCAGGATCCAGAGGCTATAATGGATTATATTATACAATGATCACGATAGTATTTAGCTGTTGTCTAGTGAGACACTTTATGAAGGAGGTCAATATAATTAACTCCATTTTACAGCTGGAAAATAAAGGCACAGAGCTATGAAGTGACTTGTCCAAGTCCATGAGTACCACAGCGGTGACGGGACTAGGGAGAGGATTCGTAGAGCCTGGAGCAGGTCTCTGGCTGGTGCGTCCTGGCCATGCGGCTGAAACGAGCCCTCTCTTTTCCACACAGGTAGGACTGTGCAGGATCAGCCCCCTGTGGCTCCAGGATCTGTGCCCACCCCAGCGATCCACGCCCTGGAAGGGGGTATCTCCCCAAGAGCACGTGGCTGCTGAAGGATACAGATGATGTGGTTTTCCAAAAAAAAACCCCACAATTGCTCTTTCCTTTGCTCACTGCAGCGACTACATGGAGATGGGTGCAAAAGGGAAATGTCTGTGTCTTCCGTCCCTCGGTTGTCTTTTCCCTTTAGGAAATCCCTTCTCTGAGATCTCACTGGAGCCTTACTGGTGTCTGGGTTATCTGCCCTGGCGGCTCCTTTCTCCACTGACTCACCGTGTCTTCACCTCTCCTGCAGCCACTTCCTCTGGAGGCCCAAGAAAACTGGTCCTGTCCTTCCTCACCCCCTCTCATCGAGTCTGAGGAGGTTTAGGAGCCCAGTGTGGCCACCTGTGGCAACTCCATCCCTCTCAGCCCATCCACGAGGTGCGAGAATACAGGTGCTTCCTAACATTAAGCTGAAATTAAGCTCTGTGCCCAAAGGAAGGCAGTGGGCTGTCACCAGCACCACAGAGCTTCTGTGCTTGGGGGTAACAGGGTCTGCGGAGAGCTTATCTTACTGCCTTAAACTCAGTTAAAAATAAAATGAAAGTTGGAAAATTAGTGTTTAATAGGGCCTAAACCACCTGGCCTTACAAACTGTGCCCCACCTGCCTTGTGCAGCACGTGCTTAACAGCTTATGGGGACTTCCCTGTGCACAAGCCCTGCGCACAGGGGACAGGAGCCTGGGCTGAGGGTGTCGTCAGCTTTTCCTTTCCACAGTCCTTGTAACTACAGGATAAAACTGTGTGTGCTTAACCTACACCTCATCCCAGGCTCAGGGTGGACTCCTGTCCTGTATTTATAGTCTCCTTCAGCATCCTGCAGCTGTCAAGGGTGAACCCTTCCCAGCCCCTGCTTCAGGTACTGGAGATGTTATTTTTCCCTTTGCAGCTGACATCAGTGCGTGCCCAGCATCAAGGTATATCAAGAAATCCAAGCAGGGAATCTGAAAGGAGAAAAAGTTGTTTGTTTGGAAAGGTGTTTTGGCAGGTTTCTAAATGAGATACTGGTCAGCTGAGAGCTTGTGATGTTGAGCAGAAATGGCTCCCAGACCTTCCCCGGCTTCTGCAGTGCTCACTTCCCGAGCCTTTAGGCATCTGCAAATGCAAGAAATACTTGAAATTACAAAAATTGGAAGAGGCAGTTTGATAGCTCACATTTCTTAAAACTACATGAAACTCCAGTAGGTTGCTTGCTGGATAAAGTGGATAAAGCATAATCCCTGTGCAGACCATAAATAGTTTGTCTACTCCCAGCAATGAGAGGGAAAGAGGGGGAGAGGGTGGAGAAAGAGAAGATTACGGGTCACTTAGGGGGAGAGATTTCCCACAAATATTTTATGATTTGCTCACACCTTCGCCATGTGTGAAATCAGGCATCTGTAACAACTTTCCAATTTCTCAAGACACAGTTACTTGATTCAGAAGTCGCAGCGGGTTCGCAGGAGATGTCTGCTGCCGTGTAGAGCCCACTGCCCTCGCGGGGCGAGTCCTCCATTTTATTAAACTCATTATAACCTCATGCAACCGCACACCCCGAAGCGGATAGTTGGCCTTTCCCTTCCCATCTTGCTGTACCCTCCATTTCCGAGTCACCAGGGTACCTATGCTGGCCTGCACCGTGCCATGTCGATGCCTCACGGGATGATGAAACAGGTGATGAAATGCACCTCATGACAGAGTTGGGAAATGTCAGGTCTCATCACCCAGTGCTCTCTAATATTAATCTTAAAAAAAATTACTATTAACCTTCCAAAAAAAAGAGGTTTGAATTATATGTTACCATATTTACAATTTATTTTTTCTGATTTCTTTTTCTAACATAAACTTTTAGCAAGAATGCTCCCTTGACTCTCCATTTATCAAGATACAGTTTGTTGTTGAACCTGGTAGACTGCAGTGATGTAATATCTCTCTGCAAAGAAAAGTGCTGACAGCAATATGAGTTTTTCTGGAGTTAGTTCTTATTAAGTTTGAGGTGAGTGGGTTGTTTTTTTTTTTTTCTAATTTATTTATGGGCATTTCAGCAATACTTTTGGTCAGTCAAGGAATGAACAGAATTCTGTAATGTTAAAAAAAACGGAGCTTTGATCAGTTTTTGAAGGGAACTGCAAGGAAAACATGCAAAAAGAAGTGCTAGGACAAAGGAAAGGGAATGGCACAATACTGCTCAGTTCCTTACATGTTATCTTATGCCAAAACGCCTAGGTTTTGTTTTCTTATTTTTAAGGGAAGAAAAAAGACCCTTCACATTTAAATGACTTCTGTGTATTTTTCTTGGGGTTTGCCTTCAAATAGAAAGCTCTCACTTAATATAGGGAATTGTATTAGTCTCTAATCTTAATTATGCTTTTTAATTTTGTAGGCTAGTGGCACACTAATGCCTTCCCCAGTTATTAGTGGCGGGAGAAGAGGAAAAAATCCTTGCCTGCTTAAATAAGAAAGGAGTGAGATTTGGAACCTGTGTTTAAAGCCTCTCCTCTTGGAACTGGACTGGAAGGTGGTGGTGGAAGAGCTGCTCCCTGCTGAGATGCCGCGGGCTGACCTGCAGCCTGGGGCTCCTTGTTTCACTGCCCACACACCCACGATCTGGTGTGGTACGGAGTGAGTTCCACAAAGCGAGGGAGGCCACAGGAGATGCAGGGAGCAGGACCTCAGCCGTGGCATCATGCATGGTGAGGATGGGAGCTTGTGGTGCAGAAGAGATCGCCTACATGGATGGCAAGGTCACTTGTCTATCTGCAAATGCCCCCATAAAAAAAAAAAAAAAAAAAAAATTAGATGGGGAAATTGAGAAAGTCCTTATCTGGGACTTTCTGTCATCAAATAGCGCTGCCTGGGAATAAACTTAACTGACATGGTGCTTTTTTAATAGCAGAATTGTAAGTAAGCCCTAAGTACTGGTAAGGTACAGAGGTGTGAATGGATTTTAAGACAACCTTCTGTAGTCCTTTTTTTCCCACTCTCTGTTTTAAAAGATATCCCCATGAGTGGGGAAAGTGGAGAGCATGGCTCACGTCCTTCTCCCATCCTTCCTTTTGCACATTCGCAACAGGGAAAGGTCATATTATAGAACCTGTACCTCCTAAAATTGCATGTAAAACTGTGTGTGGACTACAATACCATGAAGAATCATATTTAAAGCCCCTCAAATACTTCTTTTGTTTTAAAATCAGGACTGACTCTTAAATTGCAAACAAGGATTAAGCAATACAACCCCCCAGCAGAGAGCAGATGTACTGCGTGGCACGCCGGGGTCCGAGTGAGCGCTGGATCCAGCTTGTCACCTCCTTGCAGCACCAGGATGCAGCAAGTGCGGTTGCCTAACTGTGGGGCTGAGCCCCTGCAAACAGCCAACAAGTCTTTGAGCACTCCACTCCTTGAGGAGACAAAACTGTCATTCCTGAACTACCATGTACGAACAGGATTTCAGTGGCGACAGATAGACTGAGAGAAGCAATTGCTTAAAAAGGTAGAGTAACTTCAACTATTTTTATGCTGGACATCCTGTCAAGCGAAGAGCAAAGGGCTGGCTAACTCGACAGCCACTGCTGATCTCAAGCATGCTTGTCACTTTAGATCTCACCTTTAAATTGTTTTCTCATATATCCATGCATATATCCCTTACACAGGTTTGCTGTGTCTTGGGTGGAAATGGAAATTACCGCTGGCTGAACAGGGACTTTCTTTGTCTCTGTCCTCCAGGAAGCCTGCTATTCCTGTTTCTTTTAGTTCTGATCAAAACGTAGTATGTATGTGTAATCTTATTGCACATAAACATGCAAATGCTGTTACGCTTTTGGAGTGGTGTAGTGAATTGTGAGAAGCACCTATGTCTGCTGGCTGGGGGCTAACTGCATATGTACTCTGCTTGGCTCTATATATGCTTTTAGTACTGCCTAAGATAAAATGAGACAGAGATGCCAGTCCAGTCCACTAAAAAAGTTTAGGATCATCTTTTTATCCTTTACATTTGTAGCAAAGAAAAGGTTAGGTTAGATGTTAGGAAGGGTGTTTCAAACAGTAAGATTATTTGGACTCGGAAACAGATCACCCAGGGAAGTTGTGGAATCTCCGTCATGGATAGTTTTAAGAAAAGAGAGATTAAAACCTGTCAGGAATCGTATAGAGGTTGCAGTCAATCCTTCCTTAGAACAAAGGAGAAGATCCAGCATCTTGTAAAGACAGTAAGTGCTGCTGTGTTGGCTGCACAGACCTCTGAACCAAGATGCATTTGTGAACAGGTGGTAATGCCCTCGGCTGGTGTGAGAGTAAGGGCTTAGACCAAAGGACTGCCTTGGGAGCTCTGGTCCTGTCCCTGCAGCGCAGTATCTCATCTCGCACAGCCATCAACAACAGACCCATGAGGAACCAAGCGATTACAAAGTGCTCCTTGCCCTGGCATAACCTCTCCATTTCTGGCAAACAACTGTTGAGAAACCTTCTGAGATGAAGATTGCATGTGCCTCATTGTGTTTGATAGTTACCAGTGGCCTTAGCCTCTAGGAATTTGTCAGATCTCTTTCTGAAATAGTTTAAAGCTCTTGGCTTCCAAAACATACCATGGCCACGGGCTCCTCAGATTTGTTATATGTGGGGAGATTTGGTTTTGGCTGGCAGTTTCTCTGAGCATCCCTGGTTAGTGGCTTCCGAGAAATCCCAAGTAATTGCTCCCCCCATGCCAGGCATGAGTCTACACATCTCTTAACAGACCTCCACTCTCAGCGTGCCCGGGCATGAGGCCTGCAGAAAGAAAGCCGGGAAGGGTTTTGACCTCAGTGGGAAGTAGGAGCTGCTGCTTCTGCACAGCGGAGGAGTACAGCCTGGCACTTGTCCCTGGTGAAGCAATAGTCGGCTGAAATTCAGGGGCAGCCCTTTTCCTTAGCATCTACAAGAGGAGCAGCTGATCGGCTGAAGCTTGCCTCTCCATGGAGCAATAGCTCCTGCTGAGTCCTTACCGGGGGTCCTAATGCGGCTAGTTGCTGAAATCAGCAGGATGGGGCTGATTGGGGGAATAGCGGGCGGTGTGGCATCCGGCCTCTGCGTGTCCTTCCCTCCCACTCATGCTGGAGGCACCACCAGTGCCTCCCTTCCAGCTAGTGAGCCAGTGGCCTCATTGTGTCACTCATCCCCACTCCTTTCGGCGTTGTACGCGTTTGAGGAGCAACACCAGAGCCATCTCCTGAGCCTGCTTGTCTGAACAGTTGGCAGCAGTCGCCCAGTGGCCCTGCAGGGACGACGCTACCTGATGGCCAGTAGTTTCCTTCTTTGATGGGTGGTGTCTTGGCAGCAGGCTGTACGCATGCTGCAGCCCCAACGGCTCCTCTGCCAGGGATGTGCATTTCACACCTGCTTTACAGGTACAGGATTACAGCCTTGCTTTGTAAATTAAGCCCCTGTGATTAGAAACATTAGCACTCCAGCTTCCCCAGCAATACAAGCAATAAGCTTCGCTGCTTGTTCCTAGCAGTCGGAGGTAGCACTGGGAGATGCTGCAAATGCTGCTTTTGATCTGGGCTGTTATTGCAGTGCAGCACATTGAATTCTGAATACGAAAATTGCATTGAGTGATCCTAGATACATTCCTGTTCTGCCCGGCAGCCTGTTTGCTGTCATCTTTTTCCCTGCAGCCCTGAAGAAGACGCCATTTGCGGGCAGTTGACTGGGTGGGGAAGGAAAGAATTGTGCATTTACTGCTCTCTGTACAAACTCCAACTTCCCATTCACTTAAATTTGCCCTGAGCACCTTTTAAAAAAATGTCAATTTCCCTCTTTCAGAGTTTGTGCTGGCACTTATCATCCTGGAATGGTACTTAATCAGTTCCTGTCTGAATTCTCTGTGAGGATAATTGATGTCCATGTCTCCAACAAGCTGAAAATTGTTCCCCCCCAGCCTTTGACATATAAAGGGACTTTGTTTCCTGCCGTGGATGTTTTTGTCTAATAGGCAAATGACCCCAGCTGTAAGGTTTGCAGAGTGGGCTACAGCTGCAGACACCTGCTTTTCAGCCCAGGGCAGGAGAGGTGTGGTGCCCTTTCTGGATTAAAGCTGAGGGACTGTCACCAGAGCTCACCCCATGTGGGCACTGGACTTGTTGCAGGGGTGTGTTTCCCTCCAAACTGTTTGATGCCATCTTTTCCCAGGGTGGTTTCAAGAACAAAGTCACCCTGTCTCAGGAACACTTTCAGATGTCCTTCCAAATCACGCTGAAGCTCCCTCCAGGATGCAACAGCTGGGATATCCACACCCGGGCAGGCGAGATCCTTCAGGCACTGAAGATCACCAGAGATCCAGAATGGCCACTCTGCACTGATTTGAACTTCCAGCCCTTTCAATGAGAAGGTAATTAGTTTTCTGAAGAAATGAGTCAGAAGCTCTCGCTGCTCCTTTTGAAAGTTTAAACCAGTGTGGTGCTGCTGGCATGTCTTTGCTGTGTCCAAGTGTCGCAACATCTTGGTGGCGTGATCGGGAATCAAACCGCCATGTGTGAGGTGATGCACATCTCACTGCAACTACAAAATCTCTGGTAAAGCCCACCAGTATTTTGCTTTCCTAATTAAAACAAAACAAACCCCAGCCTCTTTTGAAGAACGAACTAGCTCTGAGTCAGTAACACAAATGCCTGAGTCTGCATGCAGCCTGAGACAACTGTCCACTTCTCATTTCTCCTGTTCATCTCAAGGTGTGGTTAATGCTGTAGCCTAAAAACAATGCTTCAGAGGTCAACACCAGCCTAGGGCCAAAGCACCGTTTTTTTACAAAGGCTGGTGAACAAAACACCCAGCTCACTTGTTCCATCCTCCCTGGACACCTACCTTGTGTCCCGGTCAAGCCCAACAGTTTGCTACAAAACTTCCCAAACTCGGACTTTCCCTGAGTTTCACCTGCTGTCACGTGTGTTCAGCATGAGCAATTGTGGGACTTTACGAAAGCATAGGGACAGACTCGAGTGAATGGAGTTTGTTAGAAAAATAAATATCCCGAGGGGTTCAGTCTTGGTGGTGCTCTCCTCCTACCGAATTTTGAACAGCCACTGCACTGAAGTGCTGAAGACACCAGAGGGCTCTACTGCGAGACGTACAGCTGGATCGCCACAAAGTCCATAGGATTTTGCTCTCAAAGCACGCTCTCCTTTCTGATGATCCCGGTCTCCAAAGAGTAGCTGCTACTGGCAGCGTGGGCCTCAACTTCTCTTACTTGCAGCATGACAGCGGCTCTAGTTCAGGTTGCTCCTGTCCTCAGATAATTTTTTATCTGGATACGGTGGCGTTGAGGATTTCTGTGGAAACTTCCTGTGCATAGTGCATCTTGTGGAAGGACCAAGGCTATGCTGAGAAACCAGTTTCTGACAGCACTTGACTTCATTTGGAAGGCACCCTCTCTCAGTGTTTTAGGTGGTGTCATAGTTTTCTCCAACCTGTTTAACAAATGAGCCTACCTGTAGTTGCGTTCGTGCCTTTCCTGTAGGAAGTTTATGTTGAAGGATTGCCAGGCTTCGCTCACTTGGTCGGGGAAATCTCTTACATGACTCGCCTTGTCTGCTCAGGAATTTTGGCCGCCTCTGTTGGCATGATAAAGAAATGTGTTTGCTAGGCTTTTTATCCTTAAAGGGATAGAATTTCACTGGTATTGTACACTTAAAAGGATGTAACATTTCTTCAAAACTAGAAGGCACAAGCATATACATTCTTAGTCTGTTGCCTGGGATATTAGCCAGGCAACTCCTAATAACACTAAAGCCTAGATTTAAGATTAAAATACATTAGCTGGGGATAAATTGTCCCTATATTGCACAAGAAATCTTAATGCGTGAAGGAAACGCACCCTAAGTCCAATACAAATCTGACTTGTCAAACCCTTTGTGATACTGAGAGGGTTAATTTCAAGAATGTCTAAGGGCTTTCTTGTACTTGTTTTAATTATTTGGAAATTGCTCTTCCTGACTCGAGTAATCCCTGGTATTCTTACGTGGCAGTTTCTGCTGGGTTTCAAAACATCTTGACTGTCTCACGCTCTGTGTGTGTGTGCCTGCGCTCCCTTTCAGTTGTTCGGAGCAACATCAGGGAACTGCTGGCGTGAAAAAACGGCGAGGGCTGGAGCAGGGCTGCAGGTTATGTGCCTGAGGAACCGCGGCGGTGGTGGATGTAACAGAGACCTGCTTCACACCGTGCTGTTCCCAGCCGGGAGGGACAGAGGACGCGGGGACGCGGCTGATCGCACTCCTCCCCCGAGCCTCGCCACGCACCCGGTTGCCAGCGGTGCCGCTGGGCCGACGCTTCCTTTGGCAGCAGGCAAAGTCCCCGCCTTCGGAACTGGACCGCGGGCTCCTGCCTGCGCGCAGGCGGTAGCCCGGGCGGGGGCCCCGCGCCGGCGGCAGGGGGCTGCAGCCCCCGCGGGGGGCAGGCGGCACCGGGACACACCGGGGACAGCGGCGGCGGCGGCGGCCGCAGAGCAGCGCCGGGCGGGCCCGCGGCCCCATCCCGCGCCCCGCGGAGGCGAGGGGAGGTGCCGCCGGGAGCAGGGCGCCGCCCCATTGGCCTGCGGGCGCGGCACTTTGCATGTCTCCGCCCCCGCGCCGCCTCATTGGCCGAGAGCTGGGGCGCTTTGCATGGTCCCGCCCCCCCGCGCCGCCTGGCCGGCGCGGCGCTGCGGTGCGGTGTCGGGCCGGCGGCGCAGTGCAGGAACGGGAGCCGGGCCGGCAGAGGGGCCGCGGCCGGCAGCAGGGCACGGGCAGCACCGCCGCTTCGCTGGCGTGTGGCGGAGCCGAGCGAGGCGGCAGCAGGCTGCGGCCGGCGTGTCTCGCCGCGCCTCCTCCCTGTCTCCCCCCCCCGCTTTCCTGCGAGCCGCTCCCCGCCCGGGTCCCGCGGGTGCAGCATGAAGTACAGCGATGGCCCGGAGAGGTAAGACGGCGGTGAGGACGCTGGAAGACCTGACGCTGGACTCCGGGTATGGTGGCGCGGCGGACTCGGTGCGCTCCTCCAACTTGTCGCTGTGCTGCTCGGATTCGCACCCCGCGTACCCCTATGGAGGAAGCTGCTGGCCGCACCTAACTGACTCCATGCACAGTCGGCACAACAGCTTCGACACCGTCAACACCGTCCTAGCGGAAGACTCCGAGGTGCTGGACTGCGCGGGGCAGCAGTGCTCCCGGCTCCTGCCCGACCTTGAGGAGGTCCCCTGGAGCCTGGAGGAGGTGGAGGCGCTGCTGCTGCCGCCGCCGCGCCGGGAGCCGCGGGCGCCGGGCGCCGCCGCCGCCAGCCCCGCGAGCCGGGATGCGGCGGCGCGGCTCTCGACGCTGGTGAGCCGGGCGCTGGTGCGCATCGCCCGGGAGGCTCAGCGCCTGAGCCTCCGCTTCGCCAAGTGCACCAAGCACGAGGTGCGGAGCGCCATGGAGATCGTCCTGGGCTGGACGCTGTCGGCCCGCTGCACGGCGGCCGCCCTCGGCGCCCTCTCCCTCTACAACATGAGCGGCAGCGGCGGCGACCGCTTCAGCCGCGGCAAGTCGGCGCGGTGCGGGCTGGCCTTCTCCGTGGGCAAGTTCTACCGCTGGATGGTGGACAGCCGCGTGGCCCTGCGCATCCACGAGCACGCCGCCATCTACCTCACCGCCGGCACCGAGAGCCTCTTCCGCGACATCCACGCCCGGGTGCTGGCCGGCCCCGCCGCCCCCGTCCCGCCGCCCGGCCGGCCCCCGGCCGCCGCCACCCCGGCCGAGAAGGAGAAGGAGGGCGTCGAGGCGCCCCGCTTCACCCTGGAGGCGCTGGAGCAGACGGTCAACAACGACCCCGAGCTCTGGGGCTTGCTGCAGCCCTACCAGCACCTCATCTGCGGCAAGAACGCCAGCGGTGAGTGCGGCCGCGGGGCGGGACCGGACGCCGCCGACCACCTGTTGCGTCGGGGTGGCACCACCGTCCGTCCCCCCGGGCGCGGGGCGGGCCGCGGCACCTGCCGCCGGGGGTGTGCAGGGCTGCGGCGGGGCCGCCCCGCCGGGGTGGCCGCGGAGGGAGGAGGGGGCAGCGCGGCGGGTTTGCCCCTTCCCGGCCCGGAGAGTGGGGAGGGAGCTGCCGAGCATCCGTCTCCGCCTGGCTCTGCCGGGGCCGCCTGCCTGCTGGGGAGCCTGTGTTTCTTTAGGGGCGGCGGGCAGGGGTGTCGGCGAAGGCTGGGTGACAGACGTCGTTCGGAGCTTCGGTTTTCCACAGGAAATGGCAGAAGCGCAGCTGAGCGCTCGCGAGCGAGATCAAACTTTGTTACATATGCAGTGGTTTGGCCAGAGATTACGTGGTTGGCGCTGAAATGCAGTCTTTCTGGACAGATTTCATTCATGTTGCTGCTTGTTTACCCAGAGCTTGACACAGATGCAACACGGTGATGCATCTACTTCCTGGGGTTTCTTTCTTTTTTTTTTTTTTTTTTTTTTTAAGCGTAGAGTCCCAATATTTTTACTGAGTTATCGTTTGGTAGAGCAGGATTCCGAAGTTGATGTTGCTTATTTCAGCTCCCTCTGTTTGTCAGGGAAGGGAAATTGAAACGAGCTGTCTCTCAGGGAATCCTAGTTAAAATCGGGTGGTTTTCTCCTGTCTTCTCCTAAGCGTGCACAGGCACAGGCAAACACTTTTGTTCAGGTTGAATACAAAATACCTGTCAAGCTGAGATGCAAATGTTGGGGAGAAAAAGGAACTGGGAGAACAAGGATAACTGGAAGTCTAGATCAGGTCTACAGATAAGCCCTGTTAAGTTGTTACAGCCACAGAAGATGCATTATAGGTAATTAGCTATTGTGTTAAGACACCTTGTCTCCCATAAGAGACCCAAAGGAGGATGCCAGCCGAGCAGGAGCAAAAGAAAGGGGCAAATCCTTCTCCCCGATGTAAATAGACGCAGCTCTGTTATATTCCTCTAGTGATTTTACTCCAGCCGTGGATGTCCTCCCCAGAGGCTCCACTGAACCTCCCCTCGAAATGCATCTGCTGTCAGAGATGTAGGTTGCAGGACCCTTGTGCTTTATTCAGGCGTGTCTTCCCTAGGAGGGCCACCGCTGTTGTTTTTCCTTGAGTCCTGGTGCGGTGCCTGTAGGTTTCAGATGGCACTGTGTTGCGTTTCTGACATTGCAGCACTGGCTGTGCAGGCTCCTACTGAGCCTTTCATTTTGTTTTGCGGATCTCTCTAACTCCCTCGATACCAGCTCGGTGGATTTAAATGAACTTCACGCTGACTCTCATTTATCTCCCTTCCAGGGACAGGAATTCGGAGTTTTGATCCCCATTTTGCTGTAGCTTTACCTGGCACAAATCTCCTCGCTAGCTCAGTCCCGACTTGAGCAAATGGCATTTTTCTAAGATGTTCTAATCACACCCAAGCAAGTTGTCCATTTTGTTTTGCCTCTCTCCCTGTGTCATTATGCTTTCTATGCAAATGACTGCAATGTTGTTTTGCTTTTTAACGTCTTATAATGTGTAGTTTGACATCCTGTTGTATGTATTTCAAGTTACAGGTGCAAACAAGAGTCAGGGCTTCTCATAATAAAAGCCATTTTTTATTGCTGTTTACATTTATTTAGATTTAATCCAAGGACGCGTTATGTGCTCTGAAGTATTTTCATGGCAACTAAACCAGCCATTATAAACCTTTAAACACATCAGTCTGTTTCTTCACCAGAGAGATATGTATCTGTTTATGTAGTCCTCACCATTTTGATGTCTGAGTGCTTCGTGGTTGGCAAATGGTTCTCAGGCGCTTAAAAGGTGGGGAAGTCTGATGTGAGAGATTGTTTGACCTGCTCAAAACTATTTGGGCAATCCATGGTAGGAGGCTAGGACTGCTGGATGCTACATCTCTGTAACAGTGGCATAACCACAAGTTCATCCTTCCTCTGTACTCAGCACTTGAAACACCATTATAAGCAACTTAATAGGTAGCAGCCTTCTCCTCACATCTCTCTGCACTGCTCCAGGAGAAGAGGCAGGTCTAGTACTCTGAATCAAGGTGCTGTTCCCTAGCTGGTTGGCATGTGGACACACAGGCACTGAAATCGGTGGATTTGGTCCGTCAGACATGGATGAGAAGTGGTGGCTGGATCTGTCTGGAGGTGCCATGGCCAATATGATTTGAGTGAAGTGCGGAAAAGGCACGCAGTGCAAAAGCAGAGCCCCTAGCAGTACCTTATCTGCAGGCAGTTTTTTGTGGGGAGAGGCAGTGTGTCTCTGGAAGGTAAATGTCAAACCTTTAAAAATGTTTCAGGCTAAAATCAACGCTTTAAAATCCATCCAGACAGTGAAACAGGCAACTGGTGAAGATCACGGGATGCGAATATGTGAGGAACATCAGTTTGTGACTGGTGTAGTCTGAGTCTTATATATTTCGTGAACACGAGTGTTGGGGAAGATGGTCTGAGGATCTGCAAGACACAGACCAGCCTTTCAGGGCTTCCCCGTCAGCTGTGCAGAGTGTTTAGTGGGTTGAGCTGAGGTTTTTCAGCCTGGTATCATACTCGGTCATCTTGGAAGCTGCTGAATGAGATCAGTGTTGCAAGATAACCTCCTTCTTCCTATAAATGATGGTCATGCGCCTTCAGACAAAGAAGATGTCTGAGCTGCTTCTTTGGGTGGGTGCTTCAGCCTGCTGGGCTTGTCTTGGGTACGTCTGGCCCACGCTTGGACAGCTGTCTCAACAGGAGCCTCACTTTCCAACAGGTGCCTGCTTGTTCCTCACGCAGGGTTGAAGATATGTGGGTGAAGGTGGTGGCACTCCTTCATGCATTGCAGACAGCAGGCCGCATCTCCTTGATAAGCCTCTTGACAACCTCCTCTGTATGAGAGTAGGGATGACAAAGGAGAAGCAGGCAGTGGCATCGGAAACAAGCTGCTGGAGTATGCCAGCAGCTGCTGGCATCTTGGCTGAGCTTATCCCAGTTACTACATCAGAAAGAATAGACCTTAAAAGCACTCTGAGGTAGTAATTTTTTTTTTTTTCCCCTCCCTGCACAACCAGAATTTTAATGTCTTGGTTGAATGAAAATTAAAAACTTTACGTTTGGGATTTCATTGGCGCTCAAATGTTTCAATTACGAGCTCGATCTGAACAGCACGGTACACGTTTTACATCCTATAACAGTCACGCAGAGTGTTATTTCCCTTGAAATAGTGGGAGCAAAATACTGTGTACTCAATGAAAGGCAGTAAAAGCTGGCACCTCTGTGGTTTAAGCTATATTATTTTCATTTCTTTATTGCTCATCAAACCCTTACTCTTAGGCTGGATCTGAGAGCTGCTTTGAGATGACTGGGAAGTTTTCTCAGGTCTTGGATCCAGTGCAAATTGTAGCAGTAAATCCACATGTTTCGTTTTCACAGGGGATGCTTGGATGGCAGGTCCAAGTAGCTCCAAGTCACCTACACCATGTTATAAAGGTCTTTTATGAGGTGGAGGAATGGTATTAGGCAACACTTAGATTAACGTAGAGTTTAGAAAACAGATTTTTCGTTTCAGTCTTCAGGGTCTCCTTATCTTGTGTGGCAGGACTTGTGGTGGGAAGGGCAGAGGCCATGAGGGACGCAGTCAGGGAGCTGGGCATCACGGGGAGGAGGTTTCTGCGGAGCAGCCGGTGTGTACAACTCAGCCTGTTCTGCTTGTGTACAGCTACTAAAAATAGTTATTTGAAACACAACTGCGTCCCTGTGGTTTCTTCCTATTCTTAAGATTATTTAAAGAGGAAGACCCAACAACTAGGAAGAAACCCAGGATTAGGTCAGGCTTGGCTGACACGTGCCAGCTAACCTCAGTTTAACCTCAGCCTCTCCTCTTAATCGAGGAGAACTAGAGGGACTCCAAGCAAATGAGCAATACCAATATATTAACACAGCTTAACCAAATCAGTTAATGCTTTTAAGTTCTGATACGTATGTATACATACGTGTGTGTATATAGAAACAATTCCCTTTCCTTACTGACCAGCATACCGTTACCTGTTTGTTACTACTCTGTTTTCTATTGTAATTGAACCATTCAAGATGCTATTATGGCTTGAGGGGCAACGTAAAAATCAATCGAAAACTTATTTCAGCTAGGATGATAGAGGAACATTGGGGCACAAAATAGAATTTCATGCCTTTTTCCTGGGCTTTTTTAAACTGCAGTTTCATGAATATCCTTTTTCCCCTCATTATATTTCAGTCTTATTTTTCTCTAGTAAAACAGTATTTGAAATACAGTTTGAAACTTCTTCGATGTGCCTGTATGTTATACTTGGGGGTCTCTGCTGTTATATTTTTCCCATCTGCTTCTGGGCACTTGAGTCCCTTGCCCAGAGATTGACATCAGTAGCGGTGCAACAAATGATGTGTATTTTTGCTCGATTCTCTTACCGGACAACCTCCCAAGCAAACTTCCACAGCCTCTCTGAACAAGTTGTGCCATTTGTACCCTCTCCAGATAGGAGGGAGAGTTGCATGCCCACAGGGCAGAAGTTTGTGTCTGGTTGTGGCTTGTGGCCACCAATGCTGGTGGGAGCTGGGATGGCAGTGGGGAAACTGTGCTACTTCCCTGGAGGTGGCTGTGTTGCTTGAACACTTGATGTTGGCAGGAGCGGGACAGATGGACACACAGTGTGTGTGGGCTCGTTGCAGACCTCCATTGCCTTGTGAGAGTTGAAGAGGAGCAATGGTGGTGGGACTGGGAAGTAGAGACCCGGTGGGAGGTTGCCGTTTGACTGGCTGATGAAGGTTTGTTTTCCTCTGGACATTTTTATTCATATAATTTGTTTCAGTTATGAGTATAATGTTGAAAAAATAGTAAAAAAAAAAATCCCAGAAATGGTTATACTAGAAACACCCAGAATAATCGTAAAGATGATGTATGCCAATATGATTATTCCCTTCATCATGTTGGAAAGTACCTTAATAGCAATTGTAGCCATGGCCACCCTAGGGAGTTTTAGGGCTGCAGCTATACCACTTAGTTTCTGATATAAATGAGGCCTTGGACTTATGATTGGGAAATATGACTGTATAAACAAGGAGCATGTTAGGGGAATAACAGCGTAATTTTAGCAGTGTATTGGCCTCCTGGCTTTTTTTGCTGAGTGCCAAGAGGCTTCACCTTGTCTTTCAGTCCTTCTGTGAGCTGGTGACAAAAGGCGCGGGTGAGCATTTGGGACAGCTTTGCGTCTTCCCGTAACGCTACTGCAAACGCTTTCTTCTTCAGCTTTGTGCAGTGCGTGTCAAACCAAGCCGTCAGTTATAAGTAGGAAATCTTGCACATTGTCCAGAGTAAATACCAGGGCTGCACTGGCTGAGGACTTGTAAAGCCTCAGCCTTTTCTGCCTTGACTGGGACAGGGACATGGTTCTTCTCTCTCAGAAGCTAGAGGAAAGCTTTATGGTCTTACCTCCAATGAAGGTGTGAAAGGAGAAAGCCACACTCGATTAGATGACACCAGAATAGAAGAGAGCTGTTTCCTGGAGTGCGTGGGCACCAGGAATTAAATCCTCTGTCCAGAGTAATTTCTTCTGGCCAATGCATAGTGCAAAAAGAGCAAGGGCTCCTTTCAGACAGCTCACTGAAACTAGCAGCTTCCACCCAAAATAGCTCTGTTGCTGGCCCAGGAAAAGCTGTACAGAAAAAGCAAGGAGGGGATGGATGAGGGAGTTCATCACCAGGACGTTCTCTCTTCCTGTGGGGACCGTGAGCAGCAGTGCTGCCACCGTTTGTGTCCCTGAGCAGGCTGGCTCTCTGTGTACTCGCAGGGGCCGGGATGGAGCCTGGCAGATGTGGACCGCTGCTGTTAATGCTGACGCTTGGTGTTAAAGGGGATGACTGCTGGGCAGCAAAACAAGCAGCTGCTCAGTGTTGTCGGCCAATTTTTTTTTCCTGTGCTGTCGCCTCCCAAATCTCCTGTATGATCTTCACAGTGTGCATCTGTGCCTGCTCACTTTTCCAGTCTCCTCCAAGTTTCAAGACTTTGCTGCTGCCTCTCCGTCTCCCAGGCTGGGCTGTCGTGTCCAGCCCTGACAGCAGTGCCGTCCTGCCAGTCCCTCCATCCCTGCGCTCCCACCCGTGGCTCTGTCTGCAGGGTGTTTTCCTTTGCCCCGGGTGTAGGAGGTTTCAGCAGGGTGTAATGAAAAAGCAGGGACTTTTTTTCTTCCTTTGCTTGTCTCCTTGTTTTCTTCCTCACCAAAAGCAACTTAGCTCACCATCTCCATATAAATCTGTAATTAGAATTGTTACGCACCTGGTAAGTATGGTAAAGATTTTAAAAGACATACAGATGGAGTCAAAATTACCCCAGAACTTGTGCAGTCAGCTTAACCTATAGTTACTTTGCCAGAGGTGTTCAATGGGGACAGCCTGAAAAAAACCCCACAGACATTAGAGGACTATGCCAGCCAAAGCCTGAAAAGCAACTTTCAATCTGTCCTTTCTTCCAGGAATTTCCTACAGCAAAGAGTTCCATTAGTGGTCTCAGTGTGGCCACATTTGTCTGTCAGTGCGTAAGCTCTCCATTCTCCCAGAAGGTAATAGAGCAATACTGCTGTTGTAGGCTGTGAGGAGATACAATCTGGTGGTCTGTCACTCCTTTTGCTTTCCATAAAGCTACATCTCTCTTCTGTAAAGACAGGAGAGAGAGAAGGCCACTGGTCAGGTGAAATGAGCCAGTGAGAAGGCAGCTATAGGCTCGCTTTGATAGCAGGAGTGAGGAACATGCTTCTGGGAGTGACTGAAGAACAAGGAGCCGTCGGTGATGTGGATCAGTTCAGCAGCATGGATGGGGCATAGGCACTTATGCTGATACCTTGCTGAGGCTGCAGAGGATTGTCTCAGTTATTTTAATTAATTTAACCTGTTACACTGAAGTGATGCTTTTGCATCATCACACTCCCCTACCATGGCAGTTCGTGGGTGAGGAGGAAGTTGCCTAGCATGGCTTATGGGATGTGACCATTTTCCTGGGCTCCATTCAAGTAGTGCCTGTTGTCTAGATGGTATTTTATTCTCTTCCTAGACTCCTATGCTCAGTTCGTAGTCAGCGGTAGCCTTTTTTTGGTGTAATTGTTCCTGGAAACAACCCAGGAGGTTTTATAATATGATACTGTAAGAGGGCTGCTGGCATCCTGCGGTAAATACACGGACCAGCTTAGGGACTGAGAAGGTGCTCGAGACACTTCCAGACTCCCACGGCGATTCTCTTGGCTTATCAGTGATAAGGGAAAGAAATCAACTTTGGCTTGATTTAAAGTTAAACGATACTGGATTGGTAATAAGGAACAGGAATAAAATTAGACTACTGGTACCAACAGGCCTCAGGACAGGTGATCGTGTCCCTGCTGAACCGGAGTGGCAGAGACAGAGGGAGGAAGGACTCGGTCACCTGAGTCTGTTCCAGGCCATTTAAGAACTCCGTGTTAAATGGCATCTTACTTGTTCAAACATTTGGGGCCAGATTCTGGTCCTGGTGTCTCTTACACGGATCTGGTATAAATCTGCACGTGGTGGTGCGTGGCTGACTGTCCTTAGTGAGCATGATCCATCTGCTTGGTGGGAACCTTGCTGGCGTGATGCTGTGGGACTGAGCTCTTCCTGCTGTTGTGTTTAAGGCAGTAATGGACATTGACACTGGGAGCTTTCGAAAGATCCCAGTATAGGGAAGCACAGGAGACAGGCTCAAGCTTTTTTTTCCTGGGTGTCCTCAGGCAGCTGAAAGTGAAAGTGCAGGGAGGGATGGGTGCTGCAGGATGCGTGGGAGGTGGGATGCTTGTCAGGAGATAGGAGTGCATGAACCCCTTCGTTGCGGCCGAGCTGGGAGGGACAGGTAATACCTTTGGGTCAGCACATTTGCAGGCAGCTCCCAGAGCCCTAACGTGTATAGATCTTGCTCGTGTGAGAGAGATAAAGGCCATAAGTCTCGGGACAGGCTCATGAGTGAGCAGGCGAGTAGGAACTTCTGAGAAGATTAGAGAAGAGGCCTCTTCAAGCACCGGATTTCTGTCGAGTGCTGTGAAGTAGCACCTGGACCTGCTGCGAGAGTCTGAGGCTTTAAAAATAATAAAAACACCCTGCTTTTAAGTTGCACTGGTATGAAATATTACTCCCAGGTGGGGGAAGTGAACAGGGCTGGGGCTGCAGCAGAGGTATGGTGAATGCATTTGCATTTTCAAGGCGGACAAATAATTGGAGGAAACTTTGCATCCCGCAGCGTTTTGCAGTTTCTCTGGCCCCGTGGTAGTCTTGGATAAACACTGCTGGGCTGTAGTGCCTTTGCTAATATATTGCGTTTGGCTGTGAATGAGGAGCTAAAGTCAGGGAAGGTCAGCTTTTCCTTGCAGAGGGCTGAGCAAGCCTTCCAAGCCCCTCTCTGGGACGTTATCCGGCAGGGATTTAGGAAAATAGCAGTTGTGGGGCTGTTGGATGTATCTGCTCCCCAGGCTGCAGGTCCTTTGCCCCAGATAAAGCATATTTGCTCCTCTGTCACCTCAAAGCAGAGGACGTGGCCAGTAGAAAGGCAGGCTGCCACTGGCGAGGCTGGCCAGGTGCCCAGGAACTGGTGCTGGAGTCCCAGCCCTTTGGTGGGAAGTGCTGCCAAGAGAAAGGAGAGAGATGTCAGAGGCTGCAGTCATTTTTGGGTACGCACTGAGATGCTTTTTGTGGAGGATGCTAAGATGATTTTCTCTTTTTTTTGTAATACAGGAGCATTTTTTTGCATGCCAGCCTATCACAGAAATGAGTTTCACTGAATCATTCACTGTAAGTCTGGGTGGGTAGATTATTTTTCTCTGAGTTGCAGTACAGTGAATAAAACTGCTAGGGGCTAGATGCAGGTACCTCTGCTGTTACTTCCCTTGATGCTCATAAAATAAGGGTCACAAAACTCAATAGTTAAGAAAAGTTATCCTTGAGCTACTGGTGTTATTTCACCTCCCTAGCATACGTTTTGTGTGGGGTAATGTATGATACAAGACATTCCAAAGGTATTGCTAAAGCAAATCCTGTCGTCCTTGCCTGATTTTGGTGGCAAGGACAGCCTCTGAAACACCAGGACAAACTCTTGCATTTGGTAACAATAAAGAAACTCCTGAGTCAAAGCTGTAGGCCCAGATTTAGTTTTGCTAAAAATAAACTTTTTCAAAACTGAAGATCAATATCAGTACCTTACTGCAGATATTTATTTATAATTTGAAAGGAAAGTGTTGTTTTTTTCATTGTTTTACTGAATCATGGTGTTCAACTTAAAGACAGCGAAGTGAACTCGGCTCAGTGCAGCCTGTAAGCCGTCGCACTAACTGGCTAGCCTATTTCCACTGGCCCATATAAGAAAAATCCTAAGAATAGTCCAGCAGCTTATGTTTTCAAAAGTAAATTAGGTTTTAAAAGTAAGAGCTTCAGTTTAATTATCTAGCGTGCTCTCAGTAAGGAGAAGGATTTTCAAAATACGTAATTCCTTTAACATGGAAAAAAACCCTAAACCCAAACAAGCTGCCTCTCAGGAGCTGCTGTTGCTTTGCTGTTGTGCTTTACCTGTTAACTAGTTAGCCATTACACCACCGTGCTCACAAAAATTTGCCTTGTTCATCAAATGGTTTGGGATAGTGAAAACAGCTTTGCAAGGTGAGTGAATGCAGGGGCAGACATCAGCAACGTGCAGATAATTTTTAATGAAAAATTCCTGCCTGTGTGAATGCACATGATGCCTTGCCTTCCATCTTAAAGAGCATGTTTGGTGAACTACAGGTAAGGCAAGCAGGAGCAATTTCTACTATTTTACAAGTTTAAATGTAGGAATGAGATAAACACCTATCTAACACAAAGGATGATGAACTTACGTAGCAATGTTCCTGCAGCCAAAAGCTGGGAGCCAGGGTAGGCAAGTTGATGACGCTGTCTGTCTGACATACATCAGCAGGTAAACTGTGGTGGCTGAATGCTTCTACAGCAAGACTAAATACAACAAGAGAAAAATACTCTAGCCAAAGCTTATTCCTCCTTTAGCATAGAGAGAGTCTAATTGATTTTCAGGAAGGATATGGGCTGTCACTTCTTTTCGGCACATAGAAACTGCCTATGCGTGGGATAATTGGTGGGTTTTATAAGGAGACCTGTGGTGATGAGAGCCATCAAACCACCAGAGCAGATGGAGATGCTGATGTCTGCCGGTTCTGCCTCCTCTCCTCTGACCAGGGATGTCAGGGGCAGAGAAGGGCTCAAGGTGGAGTTTGAGATTGTGGCGAGACTCGGCAGTTATCAAATGGGTGGGAAAATACCGCTTTATCGGGGCTGGTGAGGTTCTATCCAGACACCTTTAATTACAGACTGTGTCGGTGTGAGGCAGGAGCTGATGAGTCACAAAGTGCTTTCTAAGGTTTTGGGCTGGCCCTGCATGCTCAGGCATTGGCTGCTGTCGCAGGTGACTTCTCTGAGAGGCAGCAATGGCAGGATTTTCCTTTGGAAGGGACCCTGCCACCCTTACCCCCGCCTTTGTCACCTTGAGATGAGATGGCTCTGGTTTGCCCACCCTAGGGCTATGCTTTGGGACTCCCTGGGAGTTCACCTGGAACAGGCTGGCTGCTTAATAGCTGCTACTCATGCAAACAGCGCAAACACACCCAAACTGCAAAACTGGCTACAAAGCTGGTTGCTGAGCAGAGTTAGACCTGTATCATCCAAAAGGAGCTGCAAGGCCCACGGGCAGCTTGTGCAATCCATGTTGTGTACTCCTGACAGTGCTGCCGAGACATCCCTGGCTGGAGTGAGAAGGTGGTGTCGGCATGCTGGGGTCTTTAAGGTTGGGATTCACACCCTTCTGTGATCTGGTAGGGTCTGAGTTGAATGAGCTCCTGGGAAGAACATCTCTTTTAGGGGTAAGGATGGCATTTAAGGGAAGAGGGCTTTAGAAAATGAGGACTGTTTAGCTTTCTTCTCCCCTTGACTATGGCCTGAGGAGCATCACGAGGACAGGTTCTGATCTTGTTCCTTGTGAAAGTTCACGGTTTTGCTGGTGTTGCACTGATACCCTGAAATAGTTGCCAGTATTTAAACAAACACACGAGTGTTGGCCGTGGCATAGAGAAAAATGAGAACTATTCAGCACGCCCGTAAAACATCCTCTGAGCCTGGAGTAATTAGCTCAGTTTCAGTAGCCTCATTTCCAGAAACAGAAAGAATAGGGCAAACAGCAGAAAAGATAATGAAAGTCACAAGACCCAAGGGGAGTATTTCCGTTCGTCAATAGTCAACTGGAGTGGCGTTATTTGGTCCAGAAAGAAGGCACCTGAGAGAAGCTGTGATTGCACCGTGCAAGAGAGTCCATGGCAAAGCGGGAGCTAATCCACTGCTTAATTTTTTGCAGAAAGCCAGGATGGGAGAAGATTAAATGAAACTGAAAGAAAGTAAATTTGAGATAACTCTAATGAGCAATCTCCTTTCTGCAACGTACTGGGGGTTTCTGGAGCGGATACTGCGGGGAGTGACTGGGAAGCAATTTGCTGTCATTATGCACGTGAAGGAGAATGTTTCTAAAGATTATAGTAATACTCTGTTTTATACTAATAATTGCAGAGGAAGTACTGTTTCATGTTTTAGCCCAACCATTGCTTGAAGAGCCTTCCCAGGCATTGCACAAGACGTGGCGGGCGTTCCTGGCCTCCTTCTGCGCTGCAGAACCATTCACTGCTGACTGGGCGCTCTGCAAGCAGAAGCTCCTTCCTGCAGTGTTGTTCACACGAATAAATTTTGTTTGTTTCAATAGTCCTGTGAATTAGTAAGAGCCACAGGACTGAATGTTCTACTGTTCTGAGCTCCTTTCGTGATAACTTCTCTAGTCTTTTTTTCTGCAATTTTGACATGGGCAAATCTTCCTTTCCTGGCTTTCATATGTGCTCTCTGCATTAGGAATAGTGACCCTCTAGATACAGCTGCTTTTTTTTTTCCCTCCTTAACTTCAAAGAAGTTCAGTATTTACGTAAGCGGCTTGCTAATTTACTACATTCTGGCTTAATCTCTCTTGAATGCCTTTCTGAAAATAGTCTGTCCAGAGGAGGTAAAAATACTCACTGTCGAAGCAGAGCATTTAGAAATAGCTGTAATTTTGAGTTGTATCAAATAGAAACTCAAGCATTTGCATTTGATTAAGGACAGGTGTTTAACTTTTTGGACAGCTGTTTTTTAGGTTGGTAACTGGAATTTTTGACCTGCTGGAAAAAAACACCCTTGCTAAATCTGGCATTGGTGCTGTAGCGCCATGAACTTGGTGTTTGGTAGGAAGAAAGATGCAAAGCACCGCTTCATTACACTGCCTGGTTGCATCAATAATGTAGTAACATAATGTCTTGGAGGGAAAATAATGGGCTCTAATGGTGTAACCGGTGTGCTTACTGATACCGTAACACAATTAATTGTGGCTTTCTTGGAATTAAGTGCTGTGAACTCTTTCTCTTAAAAGTGGATTCAGGGCGTTTGAGCTTAACCGCTGCCCTGTAAGGAGGCCAGTAGCCTTACCCCATTCCCTTGGGATGATCTGCAGAAAAATAAAAACGGAGCTTGTTAATTGAAAATGATGGGATGGGATTTCTCCATTCATCATCTAGCGGTGTGCAAGAGGCCAGTGCTCTGCTTTCTCAGGCCTGTGTTCTGTGCCTCCCTGATAACCACAGGGACTGACTGAGAAGAGGAATGCTGTGGAGGGGCTGTGAATTCAAGGCTTTACTCTTGTGTCTTTCCCTGTGGGTCCGTGAATAACAGGACCAAGGTCTTGGTGGAGATCTGTCATCTTTCTAACAACACTGAATTTGTCCAAGAGGCTGGTGCTGCTTGCCTGAGCGCTGTGCCCTCTTAGATGGATTTGATCTTTCTGAGAAAGGCAGCTGGTTCATGGTGGCCCTTTGTGTGGTACCCAGGCACGGTGTGGGGAGGAAGCCCTGGGGAGGGCTGAGCAAGCTGTGAGGCAGGGTGGGCTGCCGAGACAGCAAGTAGACTCCATGCTTTATTCAGTTGTTGAGTTACTTGTTACTGTGGCCAAAACCCAGGAGTGGAGGGGTGAGGAGCGCTTCGTGCTTGGATTGGGTTGATTAAAACTTTTTCCATGTTTGCATCATTCGGCACACTCCTGGGTTGCTTCTCCAATGCCTGACAAATGTTCAGCTTGCTGCCAGCCTTCCTCTCCATGGAGGAGAACGGTATATAATCTCTTCTAGATCTTTTGCTTCTGTAACACTTGCAGAAATGCAGTTGTCAGTGGCCATGCCTTGTTCTGCAGTCCTTGGCCAGTTAGCTGAAATCTACCTGTGTGTTGGAGAGTTGCTGGAGACTATAGAGGGATTGGCAGGCATGTGCAACCACGTAAATCTAATTTTCTTAGAAACTAGGTAAGAAATGCAACTTCCCATTTTGCAAGGATTTTTGAGAAATGGTTTTCATGCGCTTATTCATATTTCTTGTAAACTCACTTAACAGTCACGCTCGTGTCACATACAGAAGACAGAGACTTACAGGAACTGAAGTTCAGGCTCCAAACACGGTGGTTTATAGGCACCCTCAAGGATCCTGATGTCTTTGGCAGGCAAAGCTCTCGCTGGTTTCCTATCACTGGGCTCCAGGATGTGTCTTGCTTTCTTTGCTATGTATTATCGACGCAGGGGGGAATCCAGAATAGGAGCGAATATGTTTCTTAAAGCACTTTATGATGCATCTTTGTCCCCCAGTTTGAAACTGAACAGGATGTTTATGAAGGGATTTTAAGTGACATTTATGGGTTAGAAGATTTCTTTCCTGCTATGTAAGGAAACAATTATTCAGTTTTATCTTTTAATTTGTTATAAAAGAGCCAAAATGATAACATTCAATCATTTCGTAACCACACACTTACAAAACTGTATTTATCTGATCTGTTTACCACAGAGGATAATTGGTTTATACAAAACTAAGTATTTTCTGGTAGTGGCTTACTTGATTTTTCACATATATGTAGCAGCTTTGTTTTAAAAAGGCTGTGCCAGGGAGAGGTCATGCGTCAGTTCACAGAAGTGACAGTGTGCGTTTAAAAAGTGGGACACTTTATGTAGCATAGAGAAGCAGTCATAGCATCCACGTGATGTGAACTTGGGACTGGGACTTACTGGGAAGATTCACCATTTAATTACCTGAGAAGAAAAGCTCACCCTTTCACTGGAATTTGCTAGAATTTTGCTGGTAGGTCTTTTTGTTAATAAACATATAGCTCATTACCTGAAGATGCTATGTACAGACAGACATTTAGTGTGTTGTAGACTACCTGTAGCCATAGGCCCTCAAGGGCATAACCAACTAATGGTGGTGGTGGAGCTTCCTCCCTGGGAACAAGGGGAAGCTTCTTATGTGCTTGGGCCACAAGCCAGGCTTATTTTTTCCTACATTCGCTACATGAATTTGGTGTCAGCTTTCTTCCAAAGAGTACAAAATCGTAATTTATTTTGGTTTAGAGCTGTGTGATTTATACCCTGAGATATGCCTCGGTGGTTTCAAATTGCAGAGAAGCATGGAAATGCTGGCTGATTTTTTTCCTTACCCAGTCCTTAGACTCTGAGCTGCAGGTCCACTGCAGCTGGTAATGAAAACAGAATTTAGTTTCGTGGCCTCAATCTTGCTGTAACTATTTCCTAAATTTCTGCTTCCTAATATCTGATGAGGACATGCTGCAGTGATCTTCCTTAGGCTTGTTGTTACTGTGAGAGAAAATGTCTTGAGTTCTATTTAGGTTAAATATATTATCCCGCAGATCTAGTTGTTGAAGAATGGAAAAGTTTCATTGAAGTCAATATAGCTGTATTTAAAAAAAACCCACAACACAATAAAACAAATAAACAAAACAAAAAAACAACCCACCAAATAAGTCTGTGACCTGGTATCTTCTCAAGTTATTGAGGGTTGACCTAGAAAAGATACTTATATCCTTCTGTGAATCACCATATTTTACTGTGGTTTCTATTCCTAGAGCATGCTTGTCTGAGAAAAACATCTATTTTATTTGAACTTTTGCATAGCACTTCCCTCCTTAGACAATCTTGAGTGATACCTGCCTTTGTGTTTGAAGCGCTGCTGTTGACGGAGGCTGTCCTTGCAACACACACACTTGAAAAACCTCAAAATGAATGACTGATGGGGACATTAGTCCGTAGAATGTCATGACTTTGGCATGCCACCCATTTGTGAGGGCAGCTTAAGGGATGCTATCCAGATATAGCCACTGTGTTGTAGCCTGTTGCAATCAGGTTCCCTGATGCCTTTTCCTGGTGAACACGAGCAATTCCGCAACAGGGAATTTCAGGCGGTCTTGCTGCCTTAAGGTGCTGGATAAGCTGTCGGCTAGTTGACAATTTGCCTCTGTTTTATGTGTGTAAATGCAGTGTTGGGAAGCACCACCTCCCTTGAGCGTACACAAACCAACCTCATACTTGTGCATGTATTCTAGTCTAGGGATGTTGACGTTTACTGTCACCTCGCTGTTCACGCAGGAGAGCACCTGGGTAGGTGCAGCTGTAGCTAGTTATGGAGGTAGTCTATGCCTCTCATTTTAGCGTAACATCAGCTGCCTGACTTTGGGAGCTCTTTTCCCTGACTCTTGGGAAGCTGGAAGGGATGTAAAGCAGGGGTGGGTGCTGCCTTCGCATATGGAAATGGCATGTCTCCTGGCATGCCCAGCCTGGCTCAGTGCCCTGCTCCAGCCCTGGGTTCTGCCAGGTGGAAACCGTGCGGAGCTTCTAGGTAGCTGAGGTCTCTGTGCTTCCCTTTTTCTTAGTTGTGAGTCTGTCTAGTGGGGCTGATGGGCCTGTAAGAAGATGCTCTGGTTGGTGTCTAGTTTTCTGTCTTTGTTAGCAGAACGCCCAGCTTCAGTGTCTTCAAGGACAGTATCTTGGAAGCCTAGTGGAAAGCAAAAGCTTAAGTGCTCTGACTTCTTGACCTTCCTTCCAGAGACAGACTGCTCCTTCCAGCCCAGTGCATTGTGTAGACAGTCACTTCTGAAGCCTAGTTGTTTCCAAAGACCCGAAGCCAAAGAGGAGGGTCTCTGGAAGCCTTTGTGCTGAGAGGTGACCTTCACTGCCAGTGCCGACTCCTGCTTTGGCTTGGCAGTGCCGGGAGGCTGGAACGATCCCACAGGAGACTTCGTTGGGAGGTACATGAACTCTGATTTTTTTTCCAAGACTGCAGCAGAGCCTTTGCACAGCAGCTGATCACATTCAGAAACTCTGCACCTTTTTATGGCCACAGAGGGAACCAGAAGGCTTAACGAGTGCTGTTGGCTCCTCCAGAAAAGGAAGGAGGGATTTATGTTGTTCTGTAGGCCTTTAAATAAAAATAATAAAAAGCCAAATGCATTTTCTGACTTGTGCGAAGTGAATTTCTAAGCTCATTGGAAACCAAGGGGAGATTTGTGCATTGTCTGCTGTCCTGCATGGACCTGAGTAATTCCTTGAGACAAAATAAGGGTTAAGGAAAGTGGGAAAGAAGGGTGGATTCCCACAAGAGTAGCAGTTACCATGCTGTGGGAACATGGGATGTTGCCCCTTCTGTTCTTGCACACATGCACTGAACCTCTAAAGACACCTGGAATCAGTATAACATTTCAGGCCAAGACATCTGTCCGGAAAAAAAAAGGCATAGACAAGGGGGAATAACTTTGCTGTCCTGAGAAGATGCCATTTGGCTGTCAGGATCAATACCTGTTCCTGAAGCAAAACAAACAGACTTTTCCATTGCAATGAATCATTAAGTTGCTGGAGAGCACGCGTGCCTGTATGAGGGTATGTATGTTTGCATTGTATGGATCTGAATTTGCCTGAGATTTAAATGACTGCACCTATATTTGACTGGTTGCTATCTACTGCGAGGCGAAGCAGCTGGAATTGTGCATGCGTGTGGAAGAGAAAATGCATTTAGTCGGGAGCGGTGTGGAAATTAAGAGATCTGATTGACCAGCTAAATTGAATTTCAGTTTTAGCTGCTCAGGAACACTGCAGTGAGTAGCTTCCATACCCACTCAGCTCAAGACCCCTTCAAAATGTGGGTAGCAGATGTCTTGATCATGTCTTCCGTGGGGTCAGCTGTTGATACACCTTGATGAAAAGCACACAGTTAATTGCACGGGTTTGGCTAATGATGTTTTGCTGCCCACGTTTCAAAGCCTGGCTCAGCATCCACCTCCATGGTTTGCAAGGTGTTGCTGGTACCTGAGGCATGGTGCTGGGCCACTGCCTTGGTACGGCATCAAGAGGAGCAGAGTCAGGCCTGTAGCAAATACAATGATCAGCAAGCAGTTAGGGTGTACCGTGAATCTGGGTTAATTCTGTCCTAGCAGTATTTCAGTGGTGTGCCCATAATTGCTTCTTTAGTCATCGTAGATGTCTGTTGGGTTTGTGATCTGTAAGAAAATAAAAGGGAAGCAGGAAGGAGTGAATAATGTTCCTGTAACAGAAGCACTCACTAAGTTCATGTGTGGAGCGAGTTCCTGAGGCTCCTTCCAGTCATCCTCTTCTGTGACTCTGCACCGACTGAGCTAGATGGGAATTAAAGTTTCTCTCTGTTTCAGACCTCCTCCAGTCGTGGCTCTATCTGGAGTCTGATAGTCCCATGTTTCTTATTAGGATGGTGCTGGGCCAACTACAAGTCTCTGCAGCTGCAGTTACAGCAGGTGATAAGCTATGAGGTGCTGCCCTCTCCCTTGTCCTCATCAGTAAATTCATGGCTAAGTTGATTTTGAGACTGAAATATGGAACGGGGCGGGGGCAGGAAAACCCTTCGGCCCCTGTCTAATGCAGTATCCCTAGAGCAGTGCAGTCAGAAACTGCAGCGTATCCACTACACAACTCTCCTCCCGCTCCCTTCAGGGGTGTCTGGAGGGAACGATGGGCTTTGCGTGGTGGTGGCGGCCAGGAAGGTTGCAGCAAGTCTGTTCAGTGTTTGAGAGCTTCACCAGCTATCGAGGCCGGTTGCCTATTTTTACCCATGCATATGCTGCAGGAAAATAAGAAGGGTGAGTTCTTAAAAAGCAGGCATTTCTGAGTGAATTGTCTTCCCAACATGTCTCTCTTTCTTCAACATGTAAATAGTGGAGGTGAAAGAAGTGCCGAAGCTAACGGTGGTTAAAGATGACATATAAAAGTGCTCTCCACTGATTGATGATAATGGGAGCTGCAGTGCATTTGACTGGAAGTGACAGCAGCAGCTGTCTCTCCTAGCACACCCATTCAACGTCCCTTCTGCCATCATTCCTCCGAGGCACGCCGTGACATGGCCTTTGGTGCTAGATACCTTCCTAACGATGTCCAAGGCAGCTCTCCCAGGGAGTGGTTTCTTCATAAGGTTTCTGCTTTACTTCTAAATTTGGATCATGAGGTTTCATTTAAAATGCACAGGCTGTGGGAAGTAGTGGGGCTGAATTGGGGTTTTTGCCTGAGACGTAACATCCAGCTTAGATATTCCTTGACCGTCACTGTGATGCATCCTTCGAATAAATTGCTAAAACTAAAACTGCGTGTTGGGTTGGGAGGTCTAACCTTGTTCCTCTTTCACAGGACGGAAGGTTGCCGGAGTGACAGCATCA
Source organism: Tauraco erythrolophus (assembly GCF_009769465.1). Taxonomy (NCBI): domain Eukaryota; kingdom Metazoa; phylum Chordata; class Aves; order Musophagiformes; family Musophagidae; genus Tauraco; species Tauraco erythrolophus. The sequence goes on along the minus strand of NC_141468.1, from coordinate 62,954,703 downwards.
CATACCACGCGTGGAGCAGCGTATTACTAATTATTGCGCACGGGTGCGGGCAGCGCTATTCCATACGTTCTTGTTCCTCTTTGTTGCTAATTAGGAGTCATCGTGCTGCTGTTGGTCTCTGGTGCTCCCTGCGTATCATCCATAGGGTACTGCTAGAAGGTAGTGTTTGCTTTGAATTAGAGCTAAGTAGCCATTTCCCCTCTCCTGCTATTCCTCCAAAGTTTCAGGTTTCCCTGGCTTTAAAAACGCGAAATACTTTCAAGCATGGCTGTAGAGAATTACAGGTAGCTACTTCCGTTCTGAATCATAACTTGGTGCAAAGAAAAGTTGGGAACACCAGGCTGTGCATTACAATGCTATCAAGAATTAAAGGATGGTTAGGAAATAGAAAGCAAGCATGGGTATACATGGTGAATTCTTGAAGTTGACCCGTAAAGCACTTTAAAAACAGAGTTGTCCCTTTAACAATATGCAAATAGCAACAGGAAAGGGAGCATTTAGTCACATTTTTTTTTTTTCTTTTTTTAAAACCTCTGAAGTTCTCCCAAATAGCCGCAGCAGGCTGTCCCCGCTGTGCTGTGGTGCCCCAGAATGCTCTGATGTCCCTGGTGCCCCGCTGGGCGATTGATCTACCCCATACAGGTTCTGTGTGGTGGTGATTGCATATTATGAGATGGCACAGTTTAGCATGGCCTATGATCACGCTATTTTATATCCTTTTGAGATTATATATACAGAAATGTTTTAAGAGATTGTGAAAAACTGTTGCTCTTTTAAAGCAGTGTTTTTCTCTCTGTGTTTCCAAATCCATCCTTTTTCCAGTGAGCGGAGAGGTGAAATGAGTGGAGATAATTGCCTCGGCCATATGGGCCAGCAAACCAAGTGGATGCACTCATAGTCTGGTATTTTAATTTTTGAGTTCCTATCAGTGCTGCTGAAAATAGTTTGCTCTTTAGATGCTCTTGATTCTGCTGCTTTGGGATGACATGAAATGTGTCCGTAACATTTTGCAGCTTTTAGCTTTTGCAGTTTGGCTTCTGATGGCTGTCGCCTTTGTTTTCTATTGATATGTCTTCTATCTCATCCTTCAGTAGGGCTGAAACTTGTGTTGTGCAGGGACAGTGGAGGAGCCACAGAAGTTCTTTCCTAACTGGGGCCACAAAACTTATTCTGGTAAATTTTATCTGCTGAGCATAGTCTCAGATAATCTCATAACATCTAGAGTTAGATGTAAACTTTTAGCATGTGTAACATCCAACTAGCTTGGGAGTTTAAGGGACGGACCACATTGCCAGTGGAGGAGATGAAAACAGTCTACGATGAGTATTTTTGTCTTCTCCTTAATTCTGTGCTTCGTAAATGGTTGCTGAATATGTATCATGCACCACGTTACTTCAAAACATCATCACACTGTGCAGCTGGTTAAGAGAATGCTAAGGGAAATGCACAGTGACCATCTTAATCCATGTACTGTCACTGGAAGACACATGCTGATACAGGGCCAAAGTTATTAAAACTGTATTTCCAAAGACTTTCCTTTCCTCTTAGCTCTCTGATTTCTCAGCCCCGTGGCCTACAAGAGCTTCTGGTGTTGACCAGTGCTCTGAAAAATTGCAAAGACACCATCAAGGCAAATGGGAAGGGGGTGCCCTCAGCCTGCAGCTCGTTTAGTGACCCTGCTGGTAGGACACCTGGTGCCGAGGCTTGTTGCCACCAGAGGACCCAGCTTTCGGCACTGTTGTGCCATGATTTCTTAAGAGCACGTGGCCAGTATCTCCTGATGCCTCACCTGGCATCGTCTCTAAGCCCACATCGCCTGGCTTTCTGGGAAGGACGCTTGATGTTTGCATCAGAGAAGCACAAGGACTGCCAGGAACTTCACTGAGAGTGGAGAAAGCTAAAAAGAGACGGGAGGAGCCCAGCTTTTGATAATCCCTGACTAAGCCATCCGGCACCAGACTTATCCCCCGAGTTGCTGATACAACAGTTGGAAATAGCCTCTCTACAAGGCCCGGGGCTTCCTGAGAAGTCAGGATAAGGGTAGACATCCTGCAAATCCACCTCGTCGCCTTCACTCTGGAAATGCCTGTCATCTCCGAGAAGCGAAAGGGGAAGAAAGAAAGGTATTTTCATGGGGGCCGTGAACTCCATAAAGAATGGGTGAGCCTGAATAAACTTGTCTTCCCATTCCTGTCTCGACAGGTAAGCCACCTTTAAAAAACACAAAGCGCACAACAGGCACTTGTAGTTGCTCCTCCAAGAAGCAGAAATGACCGTGTTGTGGGCCTGTTGACCGACAGCAGTTGCAGCAGCCCTGGCCTGGTGTTTAAGTTCCCTAGGCTTGCCGGAGCAATTGAGCGAGTCGTGCAGAAGCTGTGGGAAACGTCAGGTGTCGGACCGCAGTCAGCGCATCCCTTCAAAGCCACAGGCACAACAGTATGGAGGTCCAGTCCCTTGCTGCGTGCATTACATGCCAGCTGGGAGGCAGAGGAACAAGGCAGGCGTGATGGGGAGCTCTCTGAAGTGGACAATTTGTAATGTCACAGGGAGCCGTTGCTTGCTGGGTGTTATTAGGGATGGTTTATCCAAAGTATCTCTGCAGGCAGGGCAGATAATGTCAAATAAAAAGTGATTTTTGAGGTGTGGTTCCAGCAGAGGACCTGTTAGAGTAAGTAGAAGAAAGCCCACACCCTGGCAGCTCGATCTGATACTGTTTTGCCTCAATCTATAGAAATCTTTCTTTCAAGCTGCTTATGATTTTTCATCTATCGTATGTTATCTATCCCCTTGCTGCTATATATTGCTATTTTTCAATTATGCACAAATTGTCTCCACTTCCTCTTCTCTCCCTGAGCTATAAACAAATTTCCTCAAAGCCCCTGTGCCTCCTAAACTGCCGATCTTCTTGGTGGCATTTCCTCAGTTGTGCCTTTCTCCCGGTGACATGCACGCTGCCTTGGCACAACCATCTTAACTGTGCATTTTACTTGAATGAAGACTTACCCTTCCTGAGTCTGCATGTCTCTCCTGGCCCACCAGCTCATTGTGTGGTTTCACTTGATCTTTTCCCACCTTTGTGGTTCTCCATCACCTGGTGACCTCCTCGGCACTCATGACAGTTAAATGGGTTTTCTTACCAGGCTGTAGGAGGAAGGCTGGAGCAGATGCGCATCAGCCCTCTTCCTGTCATCGGGTGCTGGTTGGTACCTTTTGTAAATGTGATTTGATCATGAAATTTGCTGGATGTTTCTGATCTTTAAGTGATTTTTTTGCAAAAACATGCTGTATCGGTGTTCTTCACATGATAGCATTTGGAGATCTAGTGGTTCTGCATAAAGGTTGTGGGTGATATAGGAACTTTTTCCTTTTCTACCAATATCGTAAATAGGCAAAATTTTGCATTAAAATATTGTGGGGAAAAAAAATATATATTTGCATATGTTCTAAAGTGCCAGCTGGCCAGTTTACCCATATTTCTGATACATCTGTGTTACTTAGGCTCACAGTAAGCACACTAACAGAAGATATGGATCCGTGATTCGTGTAGGTGCCTGAAAATCTCCAGGCATGTTCCCAACTGGTTCACCATGCTGGTGTCCAGTGGAGAGAGTCGATGATCTGAATTGGGTTTTGAGGTTATCCAAATTAGTCTTCTTAACTGGCTCCTCCATCTGGCAGCCTGAGGTCTAACCACGCTCAGTGATTTATTTATGGTTCCTCTGGCATGAGTGGTGGTTTGCCTTGCAGGATGAGTCGGGAACGTCATTACCCCGATGTGCTAAGTTAGCACCTTTCCTAAGAGCATTAGTTCACACTGTGAAGGGATTTGGGTCCAAGGCTGGTCCAGCCTTGGCTTCCAGCTCTGCTGAGCTAAAGCCGCAGCAGTTGGTGAATATTATCCAGGTTTACACCAATGTAGATGAGCGTAGACTGTGGCCCAGGACTTTCCCATTCCCTCTGTTTTCTTGGGGTTATTGTTGAAATCATACTCTTCCATGTATGTTTGTAATCCCATAGGAATAAGTAGTAAAGACTGCTTAATTAATTTAGGATTCATTCCCTCCAAGACACTTGCATATTTGGAAGACATTCAGGTTTCTCTGGGCAGAAACTTTTCTTTTACTCATCATGCTGTTTTATGTTGTGTATTTTATTTCTTCTAATAAAGCAGTTGATTGGAATTTTCTAACTCTGTGTCTTACCCCATTCCCATGTTGTACCTCTTTTCTACAAACTGTTTGTCTCCAGACTGCTCATATCTCCCTAGTTCCATATGAGCTTCAAGACTGCTCAACAGCAGTTTTACGGTCTCAGTGTATATTTGCTTTCTTTAGATCCCTTCTGTGCATGTCATTTGGTCTTACTGAGTTAGAAAATGTAGGCTAAATTTATCCCTTGTTTAACTCCATTGACTTCAGTAGATGTTTACTATAGAAAGAATTGGGCACATTGATAAAATGGGTATACGTTCACATTTATTTTCTTCGGTTTTTTTTCCTGGGCTTATCTAGATCATGAATTTTATCTGCTTAGTACTTCTGTGTCCTTTGTACAGAACACATAGGGAAATAACTATTGAGCACTTCATCCATCTGGATTCTTATGTGATCCCCTGCGTTGTTCAACAATAGAGCCATTTTCTCCCCTGTATTTTCCTTGGTTGTATTTATAAAAACATATACTTGTTTCCCATTTCTCTTTCAAGCTAAAAGCAAAACAAAACCCCTACTGTTTGTCCCTTAACTTTATGCCCTATAATATTTTACCTCCAGCGTATATTCAGACTTCATAACTTCCTTTCTGTTTCCTCTCTCATTTCTTTTCTCATTTAAGAAATGGTCTTGCTTCATGCCGAGAGCCAAAGGAGCCACTTATTTTGACCCACTTGTTTCTCTCTAGCAATGGAATTGCTTTCACATCTGTTTCTTCCAGGTTAGCCTTCAGGATGTCCCATCCTTTGCATTTCAAAATGCCGGTCACTTGTTTTCTCAATTTTTTAAATCGAAGATAAATTTATTTTCCTGAAGAGAGATTGTGTGTCCCCTTCCTTAGTACTCGGTTCATGCAGAAGAGCCACCAAGATTTTTCTTCTAGGTTTTTAGTAAACACCTCACTGCTAGAACCAAATTTAGCATTACCTCATGTCTCATTACATTCCCCGTTGAAAGGTGTTATCGTTACCTTCCTTCACAGTTCACAAAGTCCTCTGACCTATATATTACAGAATGGCAGGTCTTTCCTAAGAGCTAGCTCAGCAATTAAAATTTCCCACTGGCACAGATGGTTATGATAATAGGACATCATATATTTATGTATAGAGAAATTGAGAGAGAAGGCGAGAGAGAGAGAGAATACACCCCTACATTTTTCAAAGCAGTGCACAAACATTACCTAATTAACCCTAATAACAGCTCCGCAAGGAAATTAAATGCGATTATTACCATTTTATAGATGGAAAAGCTCGGGAAAGCAGACTGAGTGACATGCCGGAGGCCAGCACAAGATGTCATTATTGAGGGGTGGGATGAGATCTGAGGACCAAGAGTCATCCTGGCACGGCCGCTGTTCAGTCCAGCAGGCTGCTGAATGCCAGTTGAGATCTTTCCTGAAATGCGGCTGGTTTACACCTTTCGTACGATTGTCCCTGGTGTGCTTGTTTGTTTACAAGAGAGTTAAATTGTTATTTTCATAGCTCATCCTTCTTTACATGGCTTGCTTTTGTCATTGCCCTGAAGACAGAAGAGGTGCTTGGTGCTGGAAGTTTATTTTTCTATCCACACTTTTCGGTGATGAAAACAAGCAGGTTTGTGTTGTAGCTGCAAAGAGAACGTCCACCTGGTTTCAGCACAGGGAGCTCCAGCACCGTTTTCTGCACGTGGCTGCAGTTGGAGTTGAAATGCAATCACTGAGGCTCTTGTCGGAGGCTCTGACCTGCTGAAAAATATGTGTGAGTACTTGAGTAGTGAATTGTTGTTTAGTTTAAGTGCCTTTTTTTGGTCATCTCATCCACTTCACCCACTGTGGAATGTGTGTGTCCCAGTCTGTGGAAATTGTGCTTCAGTGGGCACAGTGCTCACCCCATAGCAGCGCGGGGGACCGTACCCTGTTTGCCTGCTCCCAGCACCGCATCGAAGCAGCGTGGCAGCAGTGTGCTTGCTCTTTGAGGTAAGAGCAAGGGGCTCAACTCATGTAACACCTACCAGTTACCAGCCCAGTCGGTGCCTTAGCTTATCCACATCTTAGCAGGACAGCAGATTAGTAACCCTTGGAGTGTCACAGCTTTTGTGGAAGCCTCTTTCTGCAAGGGGAGTTTCAGGCGATGTCCGTGTCAGATTCAAGTGGGCAATGGCCTGAGGCTGATGATGATTTGGCGTTTGGATGGTTCCTAGGATTTGGTTTTGGTCTTCCTAATGAAATAAAATGTGAAATCTAGATGTACTTCCGTAATCTTTTCTCACCTTCCCTGTCACTTCTGGTTTTTGAGAACTGGGCAGAAGTGTTGTGTCATGTTATCAGCTGCTATTTTTAACCTGGGCAAGCAGCACCACAGATAACCTGCACACTTCACAACCGTTCCTGGAATGTAAGTCTTTCAAATAACCTTCATCTCAAAGAGCACATGCAAAATCTGATGCAGAGGTCGCAAGCATTTTGGAAAAAGATGGTGGAGTTCTGAATGTTGTTTGCTTTCTATTTTCAGGTAACCATCTGACCGAACGTCTGAAAGTGGGGTAATACGGTGTTTGCTCTTTGATTTTCAGTTGCCCGCAATAGCAAAACTTCTCCCTGGGGAGAGTTGTCCTGGTAAGGGCACAGCAGGAGCATTTGAATTGAAAGTGGTTGTGCTGTCTGAATTTTTCTGTGCCTAATGGAAACTACAGCAGGGAGCTGGAGGAAACAAAAACTATATCTCTTTCTGCGATGTCGTTCTCACGATTTACATTGTAAAGAAGCCCAGTATATCTCTAGTTGGCCTTCCACCCAGAAAACAGGGAAGCAGTGCAAAGCCGTGCTGGTCGATGAAGGACTCTTACTCACCGTCCCACCCCTCTGCATAATAGAAATGCTTTCTCAGCAGCAGGCATCTGCAAAACCTGAAATCCCTCCTAAAGCGACCACTGCCCATGTGCCCGGGAGCTGCGCCAGTGTGTGGCCACCCGTGCCTGGGACATGTCCAGGGGATTTCCATGGTCCCTGCGGCCGGGGGCAACTCATCTTGCCATCACCCCATGAGCCAGTGAAGCTTTGTTGTTCCTGTGTTTTGGAAAGAGGGGAATGTTTTTGGGGGGCCAGGAGAATAGCAGGACATAGGTGGTGATGCCCTAGGAGACAGTGCTCCCCATGAGCTTGGAAGAGGGCTGAGGGCTGAAGCTGCTGTGTGGGAGAACTGCCCTGAGCCCTGCCCAGCCCCTTGGGTGGCTGCAGCAAGCAGGGGAGGGGGCAGAAAGCAGATAGCTGGTGAACTTCAAGGGTTTGTGCGGCAGACCAAGCCTCTCTGGAGCAAGGAGAGGTGGGGATGCACCATGGTTTCCCCCCTAGGTGATCCCCGTTGGTGAGCTGGGCTTGCGAGATGGGTATGTCACCTGGGCCCAGGTTTTCAGTCGTTTTCAAAGAGCAGTATCATGTACTGCTGCCCTAAATCCCTGCTTTACCTATGGTTTTGGTATGTGCCCCAAAGCTTCCCTCTGTGCCGGACCCTGGGGGAGCTGAGTGCCCGGCTGGGGTTGTTTTCAGCGTGCTGCAGCAAGTGGATGAGCAGAGGCTATGAAAGAGCAATGTGCTACGAAGCGGCAGCACAAGAATATGTGGGATTAGAAATGGTCTCTGGAGTCACTGTTTATATTCCAAGTTAAATTAAGGTTTCTGAATTTTGGCGTCAGGGGGAAAAGGGGTTTGCTGGGAGGTGTAGCTCACAAAAGCTCATTACAGAGGCCTAGGTAAAAAGACCCTTAGGAATCTGATGGAGTGGTTATATGAAATATCGAGGAAAACCAGGCTGTATTCCTGATTTTGCCCATAAATATATTTTTCTGTCTTCATTAAAGTCAGCGGCAACCTTACATATACATCTGAGGTCAGAGTTTCGCATATTAAAAGAGGCAGGCTTAGGATGTTTATTGTTGGTGCGCAGATTGACTCTGCAGGGGATAAATGCAGTTTATTTTCATGTGGTGTAGCGTAAGAATGCTGCAAGGAATTGCAGGCACCAGCGGGAGCTTAAAGCAAAATCTGGAAAAATATTCACATACTTAAAAAATTAAAGTACGAATCATAATTTTATTTCAAGCTTAGCATTATGATATTTTTCATTCTGCAGAAAAATAAGATTAAAAAATTGGTTTTCATATGGTGCTAATGGATTGGTTACATAATTTGAGCAGATCTGTGCTCAAGCTATGAAAAATCTTGACGTGGCTGTATGGTGAGAAAGAATATTGATGCTGTCTCTGTGAAGTTTTCTATGTATTAACAAGTAGCCTGGACGAAGTAGGAGTAAGGTGTATGCCCTGGTTAAACTACAACAGTGTATAATACCCAGTTACCTGAAGATGGCAAATTGAGTGTGCTTTTCACATAGCAGCAGCAGCTGGAAGACAAGTGTAGGAAGACCAAGAGAGTGAAGAAGAAGGGGCATCTGCTTGCGGTGTTGGAATTAGCATAGGTGTGTGGAAATACTAATACACTTCGGGTGAGAATACTATCAGCCAGAAATTAAAAAGAGATTATTAAAATGCAGAGGAGCAGAGAAAGCCTGAGGTTACCTCGCATAACTAGCTAATCAAATGTGAGTATTCAGTTTGATGTGTTGTAGAAGGCAAATGTTATTTGCCTTCTAGGACTACAAGAGAATATGTCCAAGAGCAAATAATGCATTCTTAAGTGGACCTGCTTAGCATTCCTGTGTGCTGAGGTAAAAAAAGCTGGTTTGTACTTGAGGCAGCATGAGAAAGGACCTGGATTTCTTTCTTGATGTTAGTTATGCCAATGGGAACTAGCTTTGCTGGAAGTCACACTGAAACTTACTGTACGTTTTTTTGTCATGCAAGCAGCTTAAAACTGAAATCACTTTGGCAATGGTATTTTTCTTCATTTTATGCCATTTTTCAAAGGTTTTGGGAAGTGGAAAAGGAAATGATGTTAGATGTCTTGTTTCTTGGCCGAGAGAGAGCACCCCGCTGATCCATTGCTTTGGTGCTTGGGTGTGCTCTCAGCCTTAACAGACCCTTCTCAAACCATTTGCACCGCTGTCATGGGTTAATTCTTGATTCCTGTATTGCATGAATGGCCTGACAAGGGAAGCTTTGCTACTTTTTTTCCTCTGCTATGCTCATATGGCAAAAAAAAACTAAAAGGTCCTCTATCTGCTCATCAACAGCATTGAGAGAGAAGTGCTAAGCACAGAAGGTAGGGCTTTTGAGGGCTGTGACCAGGCTGCTGGTGAAGGCTTGGTATTCTCTTTTCAAACTACCCAAAGTTTCAGGTGCATTTGCTGATTATGTATGCCCTATGGCCCCTTTAGTCATTCCTGTGTGTTTGCATCCTGTAATGGCCGCATTCCCTGTTCCTGGGTGTTCACAGCTGGTGAAGGTTAAGTGATGAGTGCTTGGAAAAGAGTTTGCCCAAGCCCAGTTAGTAATTTCCAGCAGGGTAACTGAAGATGAGCATGGATTAACAGAACTCGTAGGGTTCCAGTTTGGATCTGGTAGCATCTACCTTCTCACGTGTGCCAAACGGGTAGGTTTACCCTGGTTTATTTACACTATACAGCATCCCAGTACCTGAGATGTTGGTTCATGTCTTACACTGAAAACTAGAAGCCAGCTGTGCTTCTAAGAGGCTCTCATAAATACAGGCTGATTGTGTGAGGGTTTTTTTTCCCTGATTCCTCTATGATACTCAAAAGTATTTTATGTGTATGTCAGTGAAGGTGTTAGTAAATACCTGTAATGCTGTTGCTTTGTTGTTTTGCAATTATCTTCATGCTTTTGTGAGAGCAAACTCATTGGCTGGAAGGCAGTTCTTGACTCAAAAAGTGTTTTGATGAACATGTATACGAATAGTGAGCAAGTGAGACGTGATCAGCTGTTTGACTTGTATTCTTCTCTGCGATCAGCCTGTCTCACCAGTACTGCGCTCTGTGAGCACTGGCCAGTCTGTGGAATGTGACACTGGGGAATTTGCTGGTGCATAGGGGTGAGGGGACCATCGCTTTCCCCTCAGTAGTGCTACTAGATACAGCATCACCTTCAACCGTGTGAGGCAACTACTGCTGGTTCCCCTTGTGACTCCTAAGCTGAACACCCCAGCCTGGGATGTGCTCAAAGCAGCGTATGTAATATGCACTTTCAGCCCTCAAGTCCTTGAGACGGCCAAAATACCTCCTGTGTACTGCACTGCCTGGTGAAGTGTGGCTGCTGCTGGCAGGATGGGTGATTGCTAACGGGCAGAGATGGATGAACACAGTATTTGTGGTGGTGTAGAAAAGTCAGGGCAAAGGCGTGTGTGGGACAGAGCAGGGTTTGTATCTGTTCTTAGAAATGGGGAGCATCATCTCCTTGTGAGAAGTAGTCTGCACCGAGAGTAAAAACCACGTGGGCATGGAAATGCTGAGATGGGATTTTTTTCCTCTATCTTTTCTCTCCCTCAACCAGCTACTGAGAATGTCTTTTTACTTAGTCTCCTTTAACATCCTTTGCTCCCAAACCCCACAAAAAAAACCCCAACAGAACAAAACAGACAAAATATCCCCAGCAATAGCAGCAGAACTTACTTCTTCAAACCATGTGTGTGTTTTTTTTTTTTTCACTTCAGGATGGACTTTCTTGCTAGGCAGCTTTTATCCAGTGCCTTGAAACCCTTTCAGGTTAGCCTGGTGCTCAGGTCTATGCTACTTCAGCCACAGTCTCCACATTATATTGCTTCAGAGCATTCTTGGTGGCTCGAGCCTTAAAGACCAGGCTTAGGGACCACATCTTGCAGGACATTGAGATGATGGAACCTTGAGTTCCTTAGTGTCTAAATACTGTCCACTGAAAATGACATTATATTTTCCTCATGTTGGGATGCTCCTTCCTCATCCAGCCCCAAGTTTAAATCCTGCCCTCAGAGCCTGCTGCGGTGAGAACAGCTGAAACATAATGAATGAGTATTTATTCATTCAGGGAGCCCTTCAGGGATGTAGAAAAAACATTTAGGGTGACTCTTTTCAATAACTGTGTGTGAGTGTTTCCACATATATTGAGGAGTGCTCTCTGCAAGAGGTTGAAACCACTGCTAACTGCTCTGTCCTCTGTATTCCGATGCGGTGTTCAGATAACTCCCTCCACTCGAACCAGATTGCATCCCGAGAGAAAATCTCTCTGGGAATGAAGTCGGGCAGCTTGACTGTATCATTTTATATTGTCATTTGGAAGAATCATTTCTCTGCAGCTGGGACTGTTCCTTTGAAAGAAGTGAAGGTTATAATTTACTTAGCTCCAGCAGGGCAAGGGATGCTGCACAGCCATACACAGAGTCTTATTGTTTTCACAGCATTGAGCAGCACCATCTTCTTAAATTCGGAGCCTAGGGTTTAATACAGCTTATGAGAAATGGCAGCTTTTGCAAGGAAATAGAGTAAAAGTGTTAATCTACATGCCTTTATAATTCCCACATGAAGTGAAAATTAGCCTCCTTCCACTTTGCAGGAAAAAATTTACCAAGAGGGGATCCGAAGAAAAGATTGTTTTATTTTTACTTAATATGCTATGTTACATTTACCTGCTTGTTATCAGTAACTGAAACAACAACTGCAGTTGTCGAAATAGGCGAAGAACATCTTCCATACGTGTAGAAGGGTGGACATTGAGTTAGTGCTCGGTCCTAGATGGTCATGACTGGCCACCAAATGTCCACCTCCTTGTCCAGCCTCTTGACACAGCGTTTGTGGTCACTTATGGTCCGAGCCAGCTCCTGGGTATGTCACTGGCAAAGCTCTTGACTTCATTTGGAGCCAGCTTGGGCCCCATGCTTCAAGGTGCTGCAGGGTTACTTGCACGCAGAGAGGGACGGGACCCAATACTTCACGCTGAAATAAACTATTTTAGCTTGACATCCAAAGCTGTGCTGCGCGCTTCCTTCTTGAGGGTGATGGGAAGTATTTTCTCAACCGCAGTGGACTGGGGCCGGGGAAACATTCTTGCCCTTCGTGCAACAACTGGTGGAGGAAAGCACCTGCCAGGGATCCTGTTGCCTGGTGTGCTGTTACTTCTGTTACTTCAGTCTGTCAGCTGTTGTAACAGGAGTTACATTTACTGGCTGCTGATGCTGTGGAGTGCGGATCAGATGGCTTCTTATGGACTGGAAGACTTGAATGCTTTGGTAGATGCTCCCATATATAGTTCCCTCTCTGCTTGATAGATAAGTGTCCCAGCAAGGTTTCCAAAATAGCACAAGAGTGGAAGGTACGCAACCAACTGCTCTCTCCATCCCCATGTGAAGTGTGATGGCTCCGGAGATGAGCACAGCCACGTCTCATTGGAAAAGTCAATTAGAGGTCAACAGAAAAGGACCCAGATATGAAGAGTCGAGAGTATATGCCATACTGCAGCTCTGCAGGCAAGTCCTCCGGGCCAGTGAAGTGGTTTTGGATGGGCACACAGAGAGGATGCGGGCTGGCAGAAGTCAGGCAATGACTATGAAGAACCTCAGAGGTGTAATCTCCCAGGAGCATGCTGCGGCCATTGGCAAACTCATCCTCCTTGCAGGAACAAGGACAACTGTTAGACCAAGTACTATTGCAGGAGCTAGATAATACTTTAATTTCCAAAAAATTAATTTTATACAAGTTTACATTCAACAGGCCGATATGCTTGAAATCTGATGACAACATTTTTTGCACTGAAAGACGAGGCTGTTGTGATTTGATTTTCTTTTTTTTTTTCTTTTTTTGTATTTGGCACAAGTTGACTTTTGTGTGAGATGAATGGGGACATTGCAAGCGTTCTGACAATGCAGGTACAGGTAGACATAAGCATCCCTAAGGTTCTTATGTAAAGATACAGTAAGTACACATGCGTGCGTACAAATGTGCATAAAACCACCTATGTTTGTGTAAATTTACCAAATTGTGACAGTAAATTCTATGCATTATTAAAAAAAATTACAGGTTGTTTCCAGTTCCAACTGTTTGAATGCAAGGTTAGTTTTTCTGGCTGGAGTGCTCTGGAAACATGTCTAATATTTACACACATTGTTCATGCTAGAAATGATATAATTCTATTTCAGAGCAGTTTAGTCATTGATACCAGTGTAGGTTCACAGAGGTTGGATGCAAACGTAAATCAGCAGAAGCTGGGTTGCTGTGAGAGTTTTAAGTTTTCAGAGCCCTGGAAGGCACTGGCAGTCATCTTAGTGTGGAAAACTAACACACAGACCATAAATATGCTGAGTGCAGTGCTTTTCGTGGCCATGAGCAAAGCACATAAATATTTTTTTTTAAAAAAAAGGAGCTATTTGCGTATGTTTGTGCAGCATTTTATGTTGTCACTGCCAATCTAGCTTCCCTCTATCCCCTTTCTCAGCCATAATAAAGAAATTAATCTCTCTGCTCCCCCATCCTCCCCCTTACTCTTTGGGGAACCTGAATATCATTGTATTGTGCTTAGCAGAGGTAAATACCTATTGGAAAACGAAGGAGCAGCTGAGGAGATGTGTTGTTCTGCTTCAGCTTGTATCACATACTTGTGTGCTGTTCTAAGCATGGTTTTGCCCCACCTGTCCAGCTGCCTCCCCCCTCCCATGGTTTCACAGCCCTTCGGTGGTAGTGGAAAATAGTTAGACAAATCCCAAGTGACAATAAATGATTTCTCCATTTTTTTTCCCCATCCTTTCTGGTTGCAACACATTTTTCTATGTAGATTTTGGGATTTCAGCCTTTTCGTCTTCTGAGGGAGGCTTGCTCCTGTTCTCCTAAATTAAGCAAGCTCAACCCATGCCGTCATTGATACATGCTCAAATCAAACCTTGTAATCTCTTCATAAGCTGTCTTTTGGCCAGATCATGAAGTTGACATTGAAGATGAAATCAATAGGTGTTTGCCTGAATAAAGGCCTCAGGGTAAGGTTTTTGCAGGGTGAGCTCGTTACGTATGTGCGTTTAACCCTTCTCTTTAAGACGGTGGTCATGCTTTGAACCAGGTGTTCATCCTTGCCTTCTAGTGCTTTCTTTTCTCTATTGCAAAACCTTTTGGTTGGATCCTGACTGCTGCTCTCATATGTGACTATGAGGATCTTTCTTGGTACCTCCCCTAGGTACCTAATGTCTTATCTGTCCAATGTCTTTAATTCAGGACTTCAAGACATTGCCCTTATCAGGCTTAGCCTTTGACTACTGAAGCAGCGGACCCTCCTCTTCAATATAAGGATTAAGGCTATGAGGTAAATCATCTCTGCATTTACTACAGGGTACTCCAAAGAAATCCATGTAAGAACACTGCTGCATGTCAGGGCAGAAACTGGGCTCTGTGTTGTAAACCTGTGTTTTGAAGACAAGCTTGTTAGGTGGGCAATCATCCTTCTCACTCTCCTGGGTTTTTTTTGTTCTCAAAAGTTGTCAAGATAGCAGCATGGTTATAGGCTTTTTAAAATACTGGTACTTCTGAGCCAAGCGAAAAGATGATGTGGTGTGTTACAGTAATAAATAGCTCTGGCAGAAGGACGTAATTGTGCCGGGGCTTCTGGTGACCTCATGAACCATGTGAGTGGGCTTGGGGTGGCTTCTCACCACAAGCCCCAGATGGGAAGCGCTTCAATGGCACGGTTGTATTTGAAAATTACACCAGTTGTATTTCGATCGCTTCAGCTTTTCACTCTTTTCCTTACTTATGGTCGTCTCAAACCCTCCCCTTCTTCCATCCAAGAGTGAAAAAAGTGGGCTTTGTTTCAGTATCAGGAGTCACACGTGTACAGCATGGACCTTCAGCTACTGTCTTCTCTTGATGTAGCATTTTTTGCTGCGATAGTCCCTCTTGGCTTCCTGGCCGAGCTCTCTGTCCATCCTCCCTGTGCTTCCAGTGAAACACCTTACCTACCATTACTCACCTTCTCCAGCAGCTCCTGCCTTCCCTGCAGCCTTCGGCCTCCTCCTCACTTTCCTCTTCCCCAAAGGCTGATTTTTGTTTTGGCTGGGAATTTGCGAACATACTTTACCTGCAAGCAAAATATGGCACTAGCTAGTGGTGCAAATTACCCAATCTGTGCTCAGTGATGACCTCGAAAAATCTGACATCTGGTGCAGCAACACTTGAGCATACGCGCTCTTGTGTCGCAGTGCGCGGGTGATTAAGTGACATGCCGCTTTTGGTGCTGCACATGAAGGAGAGCGTGAGCAGTGACCTGTAGGCTACCAGGTGGCAGAAGTGTGGGTTTATGCTCTTCTTGCATACTCAGCCTCCACTGTGACCTGCAGGCAGGATGGATTGAGGTAGCAGTAGCTCAGCTGGAAGCAGCCCCGTACGTGGGACCTCCCCGGGGCTAGGATTGAGCTAGTGGGCTTCTGCATGGGATTTCCACTGAGGTCAGTGGGACCACTTGGATGCAGGAGTGGGAACCGGTCCTACTCCAAGTTACATCCGTTTGTTGGAAAGATGACTTCAAACCAGTTACATTTGCATGTAAATGTTCTGGGGTCTGCCAGGGGTGCCCAGGCTGGGAGATTTGCATCAGCTGAGCTAGGGTGGTTCCTTGAATTTGGACACAAATGACATGTAAACCTGGTGATGGGAATGCACATGAGGGGTTACAATGCAGGGTGCCGATTTCCACGGGACTTCCCCTGAACTCAGTTCGCGGAGCTGTAGGTTGGGACTGCTCTCGTGTGGTACTTAACAGTGCTGATAACGTTGATTGCTTTTGCTTTTTTTTGGTAAAGAGTGCCTGTTTAGAGGGAGGTATGGCAATTATGAGCTGATACATACAGCTTTGCTTGATAAACGGCACATTAGCAAACACTGGTCTGCATGCAGTCTGGGCTTTGTTCCTCAGTTCAAAATATCCTTTTTTTCTCCTCAAGGTCTACTGATTTGTAATGCTAGGTGTGAGACCCTAGCTGTAAGGCTGCCTCCCTGTCAGCAAAAGCCCCTGGTAAGCAGATGGCTGTTGTGCTCAGCTCCACCAGCTGTTGTGCAGGCCGACAGCTAAATACATGTTTTGCATCTTCCGTGGAGAGTGTTTCATGTTAGTGAGTAATTAGCATTAATAATAATTAATGTTGAATAGAAATAGTTTGTACCTCTACAGTGCATTTATTGTGAGAATCTCAAAATGCATGTAGTTGCGGGTTAGCAACCTGGAGTAAATCTTGGTGCAGTTGGGGCTGATGGCTTTAATCTCGCTGTCCCCTAATGAAAAGTGTGGGAAAGCTGGAAACAAGAGCTTGACATGTCTGCTCCTCATCACTTGTGCAGCAAAGTCTGGGTAGCACCCCTGCTATCTGCACAGGGCTGCTTGTTGTGTATCTTATTTTATATATATATATGTTTTATAATAGCTCATGCGAGCATCAGCAGAGATCCGTTATGCTCCCCCCAGAGCAAAGCGTAGTTGGGAGGCGATGGCAGCCCCGAGCAGGCCCTGCCTGCAGAAATCGGGTGCCATTCGCTGGGACAGCAGTGAGAGGGACAGAAGCAAACGGGATGCGATGGCGGGGGTGGCAATGGAGCCTGGTGCTGCCTGCCACAGCAGGGACGAAACTAGTCTGCTCAGCCGCACACCTGCCATGGGCTGTGAGCTCGGTGGAGAGTACCCAGAGCGCAGCAGAGCTGTCACAGCCTCCTTTTATTTGATGAGCAAAGTCTTGTGAAGACACGGGTTCGTTTACTGGACAGGAGGGCTGAGCCGGCTTCTAAATCTGTTCTCCGTGTTTTTTCTTAGCACTTAGCTGGGCTTTGCGTGATACTTGGAAAGCTGAAAAGCAGGATCGTGTCTATTTATTAATCTTTGCCTGATAAAGATGACTACCAGGTATGTTCTTTGGCCTTAATGAAGAGATATAATTAGT
The DNA here is from genome assembly GCF_009769465.1 of Tauraco erythrolophus. Classification (NCBI taxonomy): domain Eukaryota; kingdom Metazoa; phylum Chordata; class Aves; order Musophagiformes; family Musophagidae; genus Tauraco; species Tauraco erythrolophus. The sequence continues at coordinate 62,937,666 of NC_141468.1, read as the reverse complement.
GATGAGATTAGACATGACCCAAGAGGAGGTGCTTTGCTTAGGAAAATATTCAGCGATGGCATATAATACAGTCTGTGTGAGGCACAGCATCCTCCCTGGAGGCCTTGTCTTGAACTGAGCAGTGACCCTTCCCAGCACTTCGGTGCTGTAGGAAACCCAGGAAGAATACTAATGATAAAGAGATACACAAAGCAAGCTTTGCCTCAGTCAAACAACACGCTGCCAACCTAAAATTATTCAGCAGAAGTTTAGTTAGCCAAGTTAATAATTTATGGTTCTGGCTGATAGCACCCCATGCAATAGCAGTGTGTTCAGCAGCCCCAGACCTGATTAAATATGCATGGACTCATTGGATGCAATTTCGGTGCAATTAGTGTATGAAGGCGGAAGGAGCTGTATCATTTCTGCAATTGTACTAAAAGGGTCTGGTAGTTCTTCCATTGTAACGTTTTACAGGATAGTAATTGTTCCACATCAGCTGTATTTAAGTACACTGTTCTAAGGAGCGGCTGCCTGCTGTGTTATGTGTGATACGAGAAGGCAAGTACTCTGTGTGTCGCTAGCCACAGAGATGGCTTGGAAATACTAAACTAGTGCAGGACTAGAGAAAACTTGTTGCAGTAGATCATCTAGCCTCACGTGTGCCGGATTTGTATGTGCCGGCAATGATGAGCGCAACCCGAGGGAAAGGTTGGACCGGAGAAAATCATCAATCTCGATTGTTTTTTCTTTCTTTGCTGTAGAAACTTGTGTGTCATGTCATCACTGGGACTTCTGGAGCTTAAATATTTGTAGAAGTGCTTTAAACAAGAACAGGTTAAAAATTGTACTGTATGTTTCACAGTCAGCATTGTTAGCATCCAGGTGCATGCCCTGGCAAAACAGCAGTCGCTTGAACGGCTTTCCTTCCTAGAGCCACATCACCGACGGTTGTGCTTCATCCATCCCCAGCATTCCCAGCTCCACAGATGGAGACGAGTCTAACCAGTTTGCACCAGTTGACAATCCGGCTTACTCTGTTTAGTTACCAAGCAAAATCCTTGCTCTTCTCTGCAGCTTCCTTCATTGTCTCCATGTTGTGCCTCCTTCTCTACACTGGCTCCTTTCACCTTCCTTCTGGCTGTGTGCTCTTCAGACTGCTGCCCACTTGTGAGCCCACGTGGTCTGAAGCTACTCCAGCTCCCTGGGTTTCTGGTGCACGTGCTTTTGTTCTCCAAAATACATAATTTTACTAGCCTTTCACCTAATGGTGACTTAAGACACCCCTCAGAAGTACTGAATTGCCTTCAGATGTGTTTCCCTTGGTGCAGAGTCACTTGAAAAAGCAGTTCCCTATAGCAGATCTAAGGGGAATATGGGCTCAGCAGCTCAAGAGCAGAAAGGAGCTCAAAGGGAGGAGTGGACTATGGATGGGTATGTGATTTGTGGCACTGCACTCTGAGCCTTGCAAATCACTGTGCAAAAAATGTCCCAGTGCCGTGACAGAGAGAGTCAGAGAAGAACTGGTGTTGGAGCAGACTGCTGCATTTAGTCCAACACCTGGCTGGAGGTAAGACTGACTTCAAATTTAGGTCACTTTCCTTAAGGGCTGTCCAGTTGAGAGTGTTAAACAGAAAGAACAAGAACCTGTGTTCTTCCTCAGCAAATAAATGTGTAATTCATCTGTTTTGGTCAGTATATGTGAATTGTTCAGGCCATGGAAAGAACTTTTATATTCTTGCTTTGGTTAAAATCTTTAAGATGTGCAACCTGTATTTACTGGTATGAGTTCATACAGGTGTCTGCTCACCTGGTTGTTTGATCTGGGTGTGTTATTGTGTCTGTCCCGTGAAGGCTTGGCTTCATGTTTTTTTTTTTGCAGTGTGGCAGTGCAGAAGGGGGATGGCTGTGTGGTCCTGAGCGCAAGGCTGAGTCTGGGGGTTTCTCGTTCAGTTTCAGTTCTGTGAGGGCATCTCCAGCACTGGAGTTTCCAAAGGAGCCTAAGGGAAGGCCAAAAGCTGTGTGGGATTTGGACACTGAGGACTGTGTTGATGTTTAATTTCACTGAAGTGCCTGTGGCTGCCCTGCCCTTCGCTCACCCATTCTCATCTGCCCTTGAGAAGCCTCCAGGGCCACTGGTGTCTAGGTACACGGACCTGGGAATTTAGGGCAGCTGAATGCCGCCCTTAATGCCTCATGGTCCTCTTGAATATTCAAGCCTCCAGCTCCCTCCCTTGGCCTCCCAGTCAATAATTTGGGGAACAAAGGTGTCTGCTTCTCCGAAGTGCTGGCTGGATTAGTGGATGAGTGTTTGGGAAACGCTTTGAAGAGGAACACGTGAGTGGTGGTGTTGCAAGGTGGCAGCTGGGGTTTGCTCTGCACTTGCAGAGGAGAGGATGGCTTGAGCCACCTCTGGCCAAAACTGCAGTCCCGCCAGCATTTGTAGCCTGTATAGAACAGTCTCTACTGCCTGAAACAAAATAAGCGTGCACCCTGTTTTTCCACAACTACTACCAGCCTCACAGACACAAACATAGCTCTGCTTACACGAGTCACTTCTCTGCCTGTGATGGCCTTCTGCTGGGTTGCAGGCACCAGGACAGGGTTCAGAGGTACATGCACCAAACAAGTACCCTGTTGTCATTTGTGGAGCCCAGAAAAGATGACGCCTGTGTGGTGTTGCTGGAGTTTAACGTATGTATGATGTTTAAGTCAGCTGTCACACCTGCGAAACCCCAAGAAGTCACGGTGTTGATGATGCTTTGGAGGAAGGTCATGCAAATAGCTTGTTCCACTGTCGACACAGCAGCATTGACCTTTTTGAAGCACTTAATGCTTTTCATTATGGAAAGCGTTACTCTCAGCTGCGAAACAAGCTTTTCAAGAAGGGAGCTGTTGTTATAATGTGCTGTGCAGATGCAGAGCTCCAGCACTAGACAATCTCTTGGGTATTGCATGGGATAACCTGCAGGTGGGCAGCGCTTGAAGCTCATCCTATATGGCTGCCTTCTGGACTTATCTTCATTCCCCCTTTGCCCTCTGGCTTTGTTGAGAGGCAGAAAACTGAGCAATAGCCTGAGTCTGTCCCATTTGGTTGTCAGATACGACGATGGAGTTACAAGTGGCTGATGGTACGGTGAGGACAGATCAAAGGAGAAGTTTGGAGCACAGAGAAGAGGGATGAGAAGACAGGCAAAGGAAGGCAACAAGGAAAGGGGAATGATGGTGAAGGACTGACTGTAATCTTGCTCATTTATGTCAAGAGTGACCCATATGAATCCATGTGGAAGGTTGCTGGCTGCCTCTTACGCATTAGTTCCATGAAGTGTCTCTCAAGCAAGGAGATAGAAGGAAAACCATGGCCTGATGAGGGGAAAGAATAAGATAATTTGTCAGTAAACCAAAAAAAAAAAAGATGTCTTGAAAGTTTGGGCAGGAACATTTGTAGTTCATGGGAAATTTTAATTTAAGCATCTAATTTATTTTTTTAAAACTTGTAATAATCAGCTTATGCTACCTTTAAAAAAGTATTTTGTATCCAGTGTTTCTACTACATCTGTATTTTGTTCATAAAAAAAAAAATTATAACTGTGCATTATAAAAATCAGCTAGATTCAGCTTTACATCTCTGTCAATTCTTTATTTTTATTTTTTCCTTAAGAAAGAATTTCCCATACTCTCTTTTTCCATGCTGCTACTTCTGGAGGATCTGTTCTTTTCCAAAAATTAGCTGTTGCACATCTGGGTAACAGTAGCACTTGTGTCATTGTTGGGTTCTTCTCCAACACAGGCATTTCCTTGGGTCGTAACCTAATAAAATCAATGTGAGTTTTGTGCATAAAACTACTTTACTGATCTTGAATAGTCTATTTGTTGTTTTTTCTCTAAAACAGTACGCTAGGATACTGTTACGTTTTCAGAAAGATCCTTCCTTGAGGGAGAAAACATAAATAATAAGGTTTTAGTGGATGTTGAATGGATGGAGACTCTTGATGTAAGACGAATCCTGTATAGAATTCCCTGTTGTTTTTTTTTCCTGTGGGAATAGTTTGCTTTCTTTTGCGTGAAGGTTGTAGAGGTTACAGAAATACATTGCCCAAAGGAGTGAGCAAGGAGTTAGCCACTTCATTGCTTTACAAAGCATTTAGTAGCCATTTGGAAAGCTGCACAGTATTTCTCTTTGCAGCATTTGTATGTGGCAAATGTAACAGCAAAATTCTGTGGTTAAAAATGGCCTGAGTGTTTTCCAGGACATTTTTATAAAAATTAATTATTGCAATTATTCATTAGGGGAGACATTCAGTAACAGAATGAAGTATGTATGTGGGGAACAGATTATTGCCTTTAAGGCAAAGATACGTTCATATTAAGTTTTGCATAAACATAAATTGATATGTAATCAAGTAGACTGGTTTTATTGAGTTCTGCATATTCAGCAGCTCTGAAAGAGAGGTTGTTTCTTATCTACCATCAGTCTTCAACAATGGAAGCACGTAAATAATTTTCCCGTGAAAAATTAAGTTAGAGTTGCAACATTATTAATCTGATTACTCAAAACAACTTTTCTCAAAAGCAAGGCTAAACCAAGGAGCTAATAGTTAAATACTTGCCTTCAAAAACAAAACCAAAAAAAAAAAGCAGAATTTTTCAGTGGAAAGCATTGGTTAGCTGAGGCCTTGGGAACTGTTTATTTAATGATGTAACTTTTAATATAGTGATGGTTTAAAAGAATTGGGTAGGAAGGATTTAAATACTTTTTTTTTTTTATTTCTATAATATCGTCTGATTACTTGAATGTAAACAGGAAAGTATGAGTTCTTCATCTATCTAAAGCAGGGTGATACCATCATGTAACTAAAGTGGGTTATAGTGGATTGCAAGCAGGAATGCTAGATTCATAAAAAAATTTGCTGTTAGCATTTATTTTTTTGTCCCAAACCACAGGGTGTTTTTGATTAACCAATTATTCCTGGCCTCTTGAGGGAGAATTTGGAAATTCAGGAGTAAGAAGAAGTAGCAAGACAAATGGAAGAGTTTGACATTGTTCTGGTTCACATCAGCTTGGATGGTGTTGGGGACAGAACTGATGTGGTTGAAAATGTGACCACAGAGTCTGTCTTTGTGGGTTTTAAACTGCTTTCCTTTTTGGCAAAGGAAGCAGCATTGAAAGCATGCTGCTATTGGTATATAACGTACAGATATTTTTATTTTTTCAGTGCTATTTGCTGATGATATTCCTAGACCTCCAGTTTACTGAAGTCCGGATCCTGGTGCTTTTGTGCATCTCAAATAGCGACACTATTGCCAGCTTCTGTGATTTTATTGCTAGTGTTTCAAGAACTGTTTCCTTACTCCCTGTAAAGCCCCAGCTACTACAGTGATATTCCAGGAGAATTGCTGTGTTCATTTAATTTTCCTCCTTCCCTCAAAATCCACCCCCACCACACACGTCAGTTTTTACATGCCGTGGCTGTGCAAAAGAGCTCAAAAATAGGAAGCATGTGTGCTCCAGAGACTCAGAAACCTGACAGCAAATAAAAAGAATTATGGTTTGAAAATATATACGTTAGGCTTTTTCAGCCAGTTGCATGTGAGGGGGGAAGAGGGCAGCTGGCAGTTGAAGTTTAAACCTTTGCAGTCGGCTGATGTGAGTCCTTGACTCCAGGTACTGGTTACGTACGTCATAGAAGCTTTGGCCAGGCGAGTACAGCATGTTGGGAAAGGTGTTGGAGAATATATTAAACATGAACTTAACATTTTGCTATAAACACAGTTCAAACAGTCTTTTATTTAAATAATTAGCCTTAGCAACCCAATGCTGTTGCCACGGTTGCCTCTAAAACACGAGCTTTGCCCAAGGATTAGTTGATCAAAGCTGTATGGGGGTATCATGTAGTTTATTCAAGCGGGTCCTCCAGGTCATGGAGAAAATATATGAAGGCATATGGCAGGGCTTTTCTGCTCATGCTGTGACTGCTTGAGTGAATTTTAGATCGGTCTCAGCCTGGAAGGCTGTTGAGACCTGGCTGGGCTCATGACCAGACCTATACAGAAGCTTACTTTCACCACATTGACTGAAGATGCAGGTCCCTATTGCACCTCATATGCCAGCGATAAATTCATGCTTGGGGAGACAGCTGACAGAAGGATTCATGTACCATTTAGACTCTTATTTGAAATATCAAAACACAGCTTGATGTTCTTGGTGTATATGGATGCCTTTGTCACGGACTCTCTTTTTCTCCCAAATCCTTATTAAATAAGAAGCAGCAGTAGCTAGTAATCAAAGACATGAAATACGTTTATTATCTGAAGACTAACAGCCTGCTATACAAACCGATGTCTTGAATACATGAATCTTTCTTACAAAGATGCCAGGATACCATACAGCACTATAATTAAGTGCTTTTACCTGGGGCTTGGCCTTATTTAAGCCAAACAAGACTGTTGGTGGTAAAAATGACGGAGGTGAGTCTGCCAAAGGAGGTAAGCATTTTCTACCTGGTATGATTGCTAAAAATATACAAAGTTAGTTGTGGGAAAAGTGTGTTTCAGGCAATAAAGGTTCTGTAGAATACTGTAGTTTATCTACAGTGTTCAATTAAGAGGAGACTCAATGATGGAAAATGTACCATAAAAAGCCTTTCTGGACTGCAGTTCCTCTACGCATCTTGAATATTCAGAGCAAACTTTGGCACTTTGAGTTTGCAAATCACAGAGTTGCTCTGAGATGATGTTGCATTGCCTGCTGTGTCTGGGTCAGGCTGTTCTCCATCTTATGTCTGAGCGTAATGTCATAACAGCCTTGCGATGGCCCTGAGTGCTGGGGCTTTCAAGATGAGCCTGGTGGGATCAGCCAGCAAAAGCACCGCTCCTTAGGATTTATTGATTGAGGGTGAATACCATGGCATTGGTTTGGGGGAGGCATGTGAATGCAACTTCTTGGCTGAGACTGTGTGCAGTAGCCATTGGTAGGGTCTCAACTGGGTGGACAAAGAGGTTCTACCTCCTGTTGGCACGTGGGGGAGGGCTGCCTAGTACTTGTGGTTCAAGGTTTTGCATCTTGTTGAGGTCCTCCAGAATCTCACTGCAGTAGTAGGTCTGTGTGGTACGTGTGTACAGCATCTGTTAATTTACTCCAAGAGAATGTGGTCCTTAGCATGATGCTTTCTGTTTGGAAGTACATATTAGCCATTTCTGTATTGTGATTTTGAAGATGTACTGATGCTTCTTAGTAGGCGTGTTTCTTTGCCTCATGGCTACAGGGAAAAGCTACTATTTTTGGCCTTTCTGTCTTTCTGGAAGGCTCTGCTTCCCATCATACTTTGACATTCTTCTTCTATCAGCATTAGTGAGGGGTCACTTTAAATTCAGGTTTTCCAGGTTGTATCTCTTTTTTTTTTTCCTAGATTCACACTGGATTTGAGAACTGTATGTTTTTCCTTGTTCCTGACCTCCTAGGCACATCCTGATGCTTGGAAGCATCTCTTGTGCACGCTGAGACCATCTCTGTGGGGCATGCAAAACATTGACTATGCATACATACCATGTGTGGTGCACGTGTGTTGTACTGCATGCCTGTGGGCGTTGGATGTCCAATTCAAGCGTGGACCATTCAGAGGTGCGGATGTACAGCCCACTCAGAGCTTCCCAGGAGCGTGGGACTTGCTGAGCTTGTGCGGCACAGCGTGCCTGCAGTACTGCTTCTGCAGGGATGCATAATTTGGCAAAAGAAGGTGATGGAGATGGGAGTATTTCATTTCCCCTCAAAGAGGTTGACCTTGGTGGCAAACAACCCCAGGTTATTTTTGCCTCAATTTTGGTTTAATTGTACTGGCAGTTAGGAGCTCTCTTTATAGGTCAAGACTGTTGTGCTACAAGCAAGGAGCGAAGGGATGGATTTCTCCCCAAGCTTGTTTCTTGGGCGGTGCATTGGCTTGCTGATTTGTCCCCAACAAGCTCAGTAAGGATAAGGGAGTTCTTGGACTTCAAACTGGAGAAAAACTTCATTGAATAGGGTTGGGCTTTCTTGGGCGGTGCATTGGCTTGCTGATTTGTCCCCACCAAGCTCAGTAAGGATAAGGGAGTTCTTGGACTTCAAACTGGAGAAAAACTTCATTGAACAGGGTCGGGCTTAAGTTCATGCAGAATTCTGAGTTCTCTCTGGGTTACATCCGCAGCCCTGGAAGAGGCCTGTATGCTATGAAATATGTTTTACAAATTGAGAAGGTGCTCGTTGATTTTGTTTAAAGTGAAGTCTGTTATGGAGTGATTGGATAAATGACTCAAAGCTGATGAAAAAAGAGTGAGCAAATACACAACATGATTCAGGCAGGAAGGAATATTTAAATATATGGAGTATAAAGGCATGTTATGTATGGAGTTAGTGGCTCTGAGAAGAGTTAAGGGCTCAGGATGGATTACCTGAGTGTTCCCACAGTATGGTCCTTGGAGAGGAATGAGGTTTGAACCTCCAGCTCTGCCTGCAGAAAGCCCACTTAAAATAACCAGCTGGGTTTTGTTGTTTTTTTTTTTTAGTTTTTATTTCAGAAGTGATCCTTGATACTGGGTGCTGCTTGTGGGGAAAAAAATCCGACCCTATACTTCTAAGAGGTGATGTATTTTGCTTTTTGAAAGCTAAGTCTCTTCCCAGTTCGCTTGGAGTTGGCATCCAAAGTTGCTGATTGCTAGCAAGTAGTGGGCATGTCGCATGCAAAGCAGGGCAATTTATTACGCTCTGCTGCCATTACTGCTTCCTGTGCTGTATTTACTTTTGGGTACCATTGTTAATCTAAATAGATATACTAGAAAATAGTCAGAGGGGATCAACAAAAAATAACAACAAAAAAAAAGAAAAGATTTGGAAGCAGAAGGCTTGTAATAGAAAAAGGCTGAAGATGAGCTCTGTGCAAAGAGACAGACTATTGAGGAGAGACACAATATGTATAAATACATTAAGAGCAGTTTCAGAGCGGGCAGGGATCAATTATTTGCAGTCAGTTAGGACATAAATAGTGATGAATACAGCAGCAGGGGAAAAAAAGTAGATGGAATTAATGGGAAAAAGGCTAAGATCAATTTGGGAAGGGCCATGGGACCTCTCCTGTAGATACTGCAGGCATTTGATGGCAAGGACTGCCTTTCATGGAGTAGTCATGCCTTGCTGGACAGAGCCAGTGGGCACCTCCGTGCGTGGCTCAATGGCTAGAAGTGATTTTAAGTCCAGGTCTCAGTGTCGAGGAAGCCACTGAGCACCTGCTGGGTTTGAGGTGCGTGCTAGAGTCCCAGTGATGGCAGTAAGAGCTCAGCACCTGCTTTCCTGAGTCACAGCCCAAGTGATATTCCTCCAAAAATGTAACTCTTGGACTTTTGCAAGTTTAGATTGTGTCAAAGTCAGTTTTTAAATGGTAAAAGGAACCTAGAGCACTGAAGGAGATGTTTCCAGTGGCATCTAATGCTGCAGCTGTGTCTTTCAAGACTCTCAAGCTGGGCTGACCTGGTGGTAGCCTGTGGAGGATGCGAGTTGTTTGCAAGGAGTTGGATGTTAATTCCAAGTTCTGTGTAATGAATCCTTGGGTGTTGTGGGTGTAAATAAACAGTTACTGAGACATTGACTTGGTTGTTGGTGGGGAAATGCTAGTGACAGAGAGAAATAAATGGTTCCATTTACGCTTTTTGAGCATTTCTTTTTTCTTCTGTGACCGTGGCTCCCACAGACATGCCATCATCTGAAAGAGCTAGAGGTCTTTATGAGCATGGCACAAGAGGTAGGAGCCATGCTGCACGCAAACATGCAGAGATATTTTTTTCAGTGTTGTTTTTTTTTTAAAGTGCCATTTACTTGTGGGAATGAATGTTTCTTCCTCAGAAACCTGGCCACTAGCTCTTCCCACAAGGCTCTTGTCTCTTGTTTGGGGAAACACAGGCACCCTTAATGCTGCTAAACTGAAGCTGCAACAAGGTGGGCTTTGACTGCACTTGAAGCTGGATGCACTCAGCTCTGGTAAGGTCAGGCCTTCAGTAAGGACAGTTTTTGAGTAGACATCAGACTTGAAAAGGTGTTAGCTAACATCCTAAACACAAATTTGCTTGTTGGAGTAGACTTTTTATTTTGTTGGTACCTGCCGTGCTAAAAGCCAAGTCTGCTCGTATAAGAGTTGTGAGCTTGTCCTGTGCCGTGGGGTGAATTTGGAGCTTTCATGAGGAACGAGCCTTTAGGTGCCCCAGCATGAACGCGTAGCCATGTGCGTTTGAAGAAGCCAGCCCTTCTCAGACCAAGCTGTCCTCCTGCCTGCTGCTCCTTCTGGGGAGAGCACAAATGGGTGAGAGATGGTAGTAATTCAGCTTCAGTAAACATGAGAGTAGAGCGCCTGGTGTCAGAAAACCATGTAGATTGGTGTGTTTATCAGTACTGACCCAGTATATTCACAGCTACACCCAGGCGATTACCTGTGGCGATCACCATCCATCTCGCCTTTCTCTCTGGTTTCATTGTAAGCTGCAAAGAACTAAGACTCAATTACCTGCATTGCACACAACGCAAACACCACTGTAGAAGGCACAGCCCATAATCTTCAGCATTTGTCATCCAAATGCAGTTATTCCAACTGCCACATTTGAAGCCTTCCTACAGACGTTAACCCTGTCTTACTATCTTTTTATTCCTCCTCTGCAGAGCCTTTTAATCCCCATCAGCTGCTGTGGCAGATCTCATGGTCCTACAGCTGTCCTTCAATTTATTTATTTATTTTTGCCCCTCCAAAAGGAGACCCTGGGCTGAGTTAAGATCCTTCAGGGTCTGAGCTGTTCAAATTTAGCATTTAAGGATGTGCTTTTGTCCTAGTGACTCCAGTACGGCTCAAAATCATGCATGTGGGGACCCAGGAAGATCCAGTTGTTTTACCTTTGTGAAGATGTGGGAGGACACAGCCATAGCCTAGAGGCAGTGGAGTTGAAGAAAATTGAAATTTTAGCATCCACGCTGCTTTCATTGTTTTTCTTCTATATCTGTTTTCCTTGGCACTAAAAATACACAAAACTTCATTATCTTAGAAACAAACCCAAACCAACCTTTTTTTTTATTCATGAACTGATGTCTGTTTTGAAATTTCGTCAGGAGGGAGGGGGGAAGAAAAAAACCATCAATTTCATTATTTGCTTTCTGGGTTGTTTATCTCCACTGGGTACTGCTGGTAGAAATCCCACAATAGGCACTGCAAGGCAAAGCGTTTTTCAGGAGACCTCCTAATTTAGCACCATGATTCAGCGGGGTCCTAGAGCAGAAGCCTGGATGCTTGGTGTGGAGTTAGGAGCTAAAATCAGGCAGGAGAAAAACCAGCAGAGTCTCAGATGGAAAGCTAAGTGATTTGTGATTAGTTGTTAGAAGCGGCTTTCTCAATGGATTTGTGCATGCCTGTGTCACCCAAGCATGGAAGTCTCAAATCCATCCTCGCCAAGCCCCCCATGTCTCCTGTTTGTCCCCGTGTCCCCAGGCTCCTTCCAGCCCCCTCTCGTCCTCCCTCGCTGCGGGCAGGCGAGAGGCAGTGTGCCCGCTGGCTTCTTCTGACCCTATGTCTTCTTGTCAATTTTCATTCATTTCAGAGAGACTCAACAGTTTGGAAACCTCATTCCCTTCCTCAGATGGAGCTGAGGGTGGCCATGGGTTCAAAAGGGACCCCAGAGGACCCAGGAGGCATGAGGGTCCCTGCCCTGGGAGAGCAGGCTGCTGTGGAGGGACACGGCCTGGGTAAAGAAGGGGAAAGACATTTGGGAAATTCCCGTTTGGATCAAGAGGCAATGATTAAGCTAATGCAGTCAGCTAACCATATTACAGTTCTGAAAAGAAAATGGAAAATGAAAAAAACTTGAGCTTTTCTGTTCTGTATTGCAAAACATGGTACAGATTTATAGACTATAATATTTCATGCGTGAAAAAACATCTAAGAGTGGGAGATTTGGCTTATCAACGCTGATTATTTTTTCATTTTCTATTCTCCTGAAATGATGTCTAATAACATTTTTAATTACCTTTTCAGTATTGTTCTTTATCGTAATGGTTTTACTTTTTGAGGCCATTCTGTGTTTTCCACTTAAAAAATAATCTTTTCCTTAAATTTCCTCTCTTCCCTCATGCTTGTTAGATGCCGTTGAGTCAAGTATCAAAACGATTTTTTTCATAATGATTTTTTTAAAGGATTATATAATTTTATGTCAGATACTCTGTTATGCATATGAAAATAGAGCTAAACAAATTCCATGCTTCAGGATATAACTGCTTCTCCAGAGATGGTTTGCCGCATTGCACAGTCGCCTGGGTGCCTTGGTCCCGCAGGTGGCTGAGGAAGCGCTGAGCATCTCCGGGCACCCTGTGAAGGCTGGGGGAGGAGGAGGCACCCAGCACCTTACAGGATTGCTCAGGACCTGACAGCACTGAAGCCTGAAGCCTTTCACCTTTTGCTCTAGTGTCAGGTATAGCTTGCTGCTGGAGGGAGGAACGTCAACTTGGTGATCTGTTAAAGTTAAAGCAAAGCACATACTTCTCAGTAGCTGCTAGACAGTTCTTAGATGTTTTACAGTGAGGATCCTGTCTCTGCTTCTGTAGTTTTAAAATGTCTGTGTAATATGCAATGCAGGTAGCAGCCTCTGCAAATCAAGTCTCTTGACTGACTTCTTGCACTTTGGGACTTTATCAGCTCTTTGTCATTTTGCCAAATTGTAAATCTCTGTGCTGAAATGTCCCAGGAAGGTCAGCAAAACCAACACTTTTGCGTATTTTATTTTATTTTTGGAGTGGGGGGGAGTTTCAGCTGAAATAGCTCAGAGATTTCCAAGAGCGAGATTAAAGGGAAATACGTTGTGTGGCCCAGGTGAGAGATTTTTGGGAGCAAATATTTGGGGTCTAGCAGAGAAGCTGCCCAGTGGCAGGCATGCCTCCTCCCCGTCCTAGCGAGGATCTGCACAAAGTAGGTGAAGTGCAAAGCCTTGAAAAAATGTCACACTGGAAAAAGACCAGATTTGGCCACTGGCTTCTTCCTACATCAGGATTCCCCTTTGCTCCCCTTTGCTGTGCTGTGGCCGTCCCTGCTGGGTCAGCCCTCGTTGCTGGGCTCCTGGTCCCCAGGACAGGCGAGTGCTCTCGCCTTACTCCCTTGGCTCCTGGTGTCACGGCTTTGCCGGGACGGTGTCACAGCTGTGGTGGAGTAATCCCTGATGGGATTACCAGGCTGCTGCATTGTGCTTCTGTCCTACCTGAAGTCCAGCCTGTGGGCTCTCCTGGGCTTAACAGGTATATGAAGTAACACACAGGAGATTTTTGCATGCCTTTTTGAGACAGATTAGTCCTCACTTAGATAATCTGGGAAGCTGTTATTTATATGCACAACCCCTTCATGCATTTCCTTGCCTCAGTGCATTTCTCAGTTCGGAGCTTTCACTGGGCTCGGGTGCCTGGGGTATCTTTCCGGCTGCCGCAGGCATGGCTGGATCCGGAAGCTTCTCGTCCCATCCCTGAGCAGCTCACTTTGCCCTTAGCAGGGCTTGCAGACAAACAGCAATTCTGCCTGCTAAGAAAGGACGTTTTCTGTTTGCAGCCTCCTCCTGCAGCCCACTCTTATACCTGCCCTATAGTCTCCGAATGGAGGGTGAGCAGCAAGTTGCTCAGCCCCCTGCCAGGCCCGTGCCGTTCTCAGCTACCACAGATCCCATCACAGCAGCAGGTCTGCTGGATTAGTTTTCTTCCTTCAAGTGAGATTATTTTATAGGTGCCTGCTGCTCTTTCACGGTCCTGTTCTCTTGTGCTTAACTTCAGAAGTGCAGATTTTTTTGCTTCTGCAGTTTTCCAATAACTGAGCATTAGTTTACGTTTGCTCCGCAGTAAATTTAATTTTCAGTGTACTGGCCTAGTTACATAAGTGATCCAAATCCCTCTGGATCTCTCTTGTGGTTGCTTTGTATTTACTACTCCCTTCAGGTTCATGTCATCAGCAATTTAGCAATTTTACAGCTGGTTTCTCCAAGTAATTTATAGACATTATCAACAGGGTGGAATAGATACTGAAAATTTGCTGCGTAGATCCCACTGACTTTAAATGAACTACTTTTGCAGTACCAAGAGTAGTTGACTGGGGTGATAGCAAATATTCATACCCCAGGTGGGCAACATGTGCACGCTGATGACCGGGAGGTAGCCTGGCTATAAATTTCAGTGCCAATGTTGGGAAGTTTGGGATCGATGCTTCTGAATGTTTCCAGCTGGATACCCGCGCTGATATATATAAGCTGTTGCAGCCGCGTTAACAGCAGACACTATTGTCAGCATCACCTTGAAGGATGCTTGCAGTGAGATGCTAGCTTAATTCCTTCCCCTGGGAGATACAGGTATTTCTTCTCCTGCTCCTTTGAAAGGAGCGCTTAGGGCAGGGATGCTAAATCTGCCTCCTCTCCATGAAATAAGAAGAGGAGAAGAGATCATAAGAAGAACCACGTAGCTGAAAAGTCTGCAGCTTGGTAGCATGAGGAGTGAAAAAAGAGGTGGAGGAACACCTGTGCAGAACCGCTTGGACATTTCTCCTGTAGCCACAGCTCCAGGGGGCAGAAACTGCCCACGACTAGGCTGTTTTTCCATCAGGTGCCATAGCTGCTTGCCCCTTCGAGAGTATATAGCAGAGCAGGCTCTGTCCTCCGGGAAAGTCCAAACCCGAGACATTTCATGTTGTTTTGCATAAAATCTGCGGTGTTGCTGACCTCAAGGCTGTGATGGCGTATATGAAACCGGGGGGATGACTCACTCCATCTGGTAATTCAGGCAAAAAGCTGGTGTTCCCCAACCTTTCTTTGACATTTAAGAGGTGTCCCCCTTGCACCTCTGAAGAAAAGTAAACTCGGACTGCCCCAGCCAGTCTCACTTTCGCTATGTTGAGTCAAGGACTTTCTTGTCCACAGGTGCTGAGGTCTCAGTTAAAACAGCAAAATTAAAGCAAAATTAAAGCTGGTGATGGAAAGTAGTGGAAAGGGCAGGTCCCTGCCCCAGCTGGCTCACTGTTCCTCTTTGAGGGGTGGGGGGTGGCGGAGGCAACCGGTGCTTAGAGATGTTACCACGAACATTCTGCAGGGCAGCAAACCACATCCATTCTTGTAGGGAATATTAAATGTTGATCTTTAGCAATAATTTAATGAGTGTTAGAAATTTTTAGTGAATAATACATGGGCTTCCCCAAGAAGCCTCAGATTATCTAGGGAAAAAAATCTCTCGCCTCTTCTCTGGGTGAGAGATGCATCGTGGGTGCAGAGTGCGTCTGTAGGGACCCCCTGGTAAGTGCTGATGAGAGCAACCTGCCCTCCATTTCCAATGGGAAAGTGTTATGGACGCTGCAAACACTTGTTTCGAATGTTGGCAAAATTTGTCTCGGCCCTGTCATCGTTTCAAAAAAACATCAAACAAACTAGCCCTTTGAAAGTGTTTGGGGTATTAGATAGTTTTAATTGCTTTTCTCCACAGTGCGAAAACAGTCCCCTCCCTGCAAAACACACCTGTTATCACTGGTATTTTCTTTTTGCTTATCTGTGCATAACTGTGCTATATTGTCGTGGTGACATTTCATACCTGTTTTTTGATACTCTTTGTTTGACTGCTTTTACTTTATGTCTGAAAGGAATGAGAAAAAAATCAGCCTTCCGAGGTACAAATAAGCCTCCTATCATCATAGTATCAAAAGAGTGATTAAGGGAGAATTTCAGGTCCTTTTGCTGGTTGATTTTCAAGTCCTTTTCCAGTTTTCCATTTGCCTAAGTAATTCCTTGATCCCAGAGTTGACTCTCTTGATTTCTCAATTGATTGGAGCGCTGCTGAAGCAAAGAGGAAGACAGGCCAAATTGGTCTCTGGAAAAGCACCCTGGTAATTTAATAAATAGCAGAGAGTGGGTGGTGTTTAAAACCCACCACACGTTTGGTTCCTCATAGTCTTCAAATAGCCGCATCGGTGGTGGTTTCTGTACTTCAGTCTAGGAAATTCAGGTACAGGCACTGTAGGTGGTAGTGGTGAGGGAAATGTCTATAAATGTATAAAAACACGTTTATGTACCATTGCCAATACTTTTAACGCAGCATAGGTCTAATTTCTGAGGTTTCTTTTCGAAGCGCGGGCTCAATAGCCTGCCTTGCTGGGCGTCTGCTGACTTATTTGCCCTATATTCATTACCACATCCTGCAAACTGTTAATGGGTCACCTCGGAGGTGCTGGAATGTCCTGTCTGAAGACCATTAGTGAGGTGCACATGTGTCTCTGGGCCACGTGCACCTGCTCCTGCCCGAAACCTGCCCTGCAGCAATAGTGCCTGCACCGAGCTGCCCGTCAGCCGTCAAGCTCTAATGTGGAACTTGCTAGCATATAAAACCTGCACCTCTCGTAGGGTTCCCCCCGCTCCCCCCCAGGTTTTACATGACCCAGGGGAGACTAAATGCAAACAGGACCAGACCTGCCACGGGTCAAAGAAACGAGACAATCAAGAAGGCAGAGTTTTCCCAAGGAGGGATGGACTTGCCTGCCACAGGTCAAAGGAACGAGGCAATCAAGAAGGAAGAGTTTTCCCAAGGGAGGCCAGACTTGGAGGCTGACACGATTGGGATAATGAAACTGCTCAGGAGAAATGTCAACTTAAATGAGTATGTGGGAAAAGGTGGTTACAGCAGCAGGACTAGCGGGCAGTGGCCGTTTGCAGGACAATGCGCTGGTTTGGTCTTGCCAATGGTTAGTTTGTAATGGTTACATGGGTGGCTGCTTGCCAATGTAAATAGTTGGATAAACAAACGTATAGGAGACTAACTGTGGGTGTGGATAACCCACTCATTATTTAGAGGATGTGAGAAAATGCATAGGTCTAATCAAATTTGCTGGGGAGGTGACTGCGAAGGGGATTTGGGTGTGAGGAGGAAATGGATATGTTTGCCTGGAGGAGGAGAGCAGCTGAGCACCGAGGTGGAGACCCAGGGGCATGGGGGCAGGAGACCCTGCCAGAGGGTAGTGTCTTTATCCATGGTTCTCCATCAGTGGTTGCAAAGGGCTTTCAGTGGGAGTTGTCCCTGTGCTGCTTCTGGGGCTGAGGCTGTGGGGTCAGAGCAGTGGTTTTCGTGGCTGCAAGCAGCACTGGAAACCTGACTGTGCCAAACTACAAGGGCTGCATAGAGCCATTTCCCACTGCCCTCCCCACCGCTCACCTACAAGGGTGATACGGGGTGAAGCATCCTTCCTCTGTTGGGTTGGGATGGGATGCTTCTCTGCAAGGCTGGCTGGAAATCAAGGGCAGGCTGAAGCTCAGCAAAAAACTTTGCAGTTCTGTGCTAAATTTGTAGCCACTAGGACTAAGGGTGCTTTAATTCAGTGAGTCATCGCTTTTCTTATTAAAGACTCTGTGGGGACAGCTTTTCTGGCACACATGGCAGGGTTGAGGTACAAAGGGGAGCTGCTGTGGTGCGTAGCCAAAGAACTGGTCCCAAAGGCATTATCCTAGCTGGAGGAGCTTGGAAAGACGTTTTCTTGCAAGAGGCATTGATAGGCTGGGACCAAACAAGAGAGATCTGGTCAGGAATGATGGTGCTTAGCTCAGGAGGGTCCTGCCCACAGATTGGTGCAGGGAGCGGAGCCATCCTGGCTGGGCACCCCGTGGGGCAGGAGCTGGAGCGCCCCAGCTGTTGGATGTGGGAACACGGACAGGCTGGATGTGCCGATGAGGATGGGAGAGTTGAGTGGAGAACCTTGTCTTTCTCCTCCAATTTCCCTTACTAAGACAGGAAAATACAGGATTTCAAACCAGAGCGTACTTTCCACTCATCTTTTTTCCCCGCCCTGGCAAGCAGAAGCTTGTAGTTTGCTTTCTAGAGTTGATGCCTAAGTATGTGTAAATAGATGATGTCTGAAGGGAAGAGCTTTAGAGAACGGTGATGTTAGCTGTGCTTTTCAAGAAGTTAGCTACTGTTGAAGTACCTGGCAGTATCTTATTGCAGTTGAAGGTTATGAGGATGGATAGTATTCTCCAGACCACAGAAGCAGAAGCAAGATGTGCCATGGGTTGTGTTACCAGTTTCTTGCTGGTGGTGGTGTTGGTTTAGTGTGCAGCATTGCAGAGAAAGCCTGTTGAAGTTGAGGGTGCAGTTCTACAAGGCCTAGTGCAGGTGTAATTCAAAACACAGACGTTCTCCGAATAGCTTATGCTGTTGATTTAATAAATGACAGTAATGATTCTCTTTTGGTCTGCAGCTACTTAATATAAAACCTATTGCATAGTCTGGTAGGGTCTGGAATCTTGTTGTCCACGTTGGGTGATGTCTTTGGTTTTGAGAGGGTAGCCAAGAAAATCACTGAGCAAAGTCCTTGAAAAATTGGTGCCATGTGAATCTAACCTGTGCTTTAGTTGACCTACTTCATGTCTAGATGTTTGGGAGGAAACATCTTCAAATGGACATTTAACATGAATAGTTAGAAATAATCTTAATTTTTGTTGCATTCAGAATAAGCAAATGGTTGCACAACCACTCAGTAAAGCTATATTAGATGAGTGAAAGAAAGGTGCAGTGCCATGCAAGGCAATCAGAGACATTCATTTAGACTATCTTTTTATCCAGTAACCTTTCACGTGAAAATTAATTACATGTCAATATATAAAAAGTTAAACCGATGTTCACCTAATCTTCATTGCTAATTGGAGCTCCAAATAGCTGTATTATGTTTGATAACAGCTTGATTGACTTGAGCAAAGCTTGTGTATCTCTAGGATGTAGACAATTGTATTACCATTCAGAAAAATGCCAAGATGATTATATCGTATCCCATAGTTCATAAATGCTTTCTTCAGTAATATTGCCTTTAGTTTTCAATAGGTAGCAGTAGGCTCAGTATTAATGTTGCCGTGATTATAGTACAGTCTTTATGGATGCAGGAATCAGTTTGGAAAGCACCGTGTCCAATACTGCAAGTCAGACTTGGAGACCTGATACCATCCATCAGAGCAGGTGATGAAAACTTGAACTAAATTAGCTGACAGCTTTTTTTTTTTTAATGTCGAGTTGATATCTGAAACCAGCACATATACCAGCAGCATCCGTAAGAAGATGATCAAGAATGATGGAAAACACAAACTTGTGCATAAATTTCTTGGATTCAGTGTATACTTGCAACTGTAAGGAAGTGTTAGGCCACAGGGCACAAAGTGCCACATCTTTGTAGGTGGTCCAGAGCAGCAGCTTTCAGACAGGCACTCAGATGCTTTTTGTTACTTGTTTTCCTTTAGAAAAGTTTTAAGATCTCAGGTACGCAGGGTAAAGAGCTGTGGAAGTTCCTCAGTGAAGACAGCTGCAAGTGGATAATAGGACTGAGTCTAATTGGAATATTTTTGGCACTTTTCCTCTAAATGCTTAACGATGCTGTTTTGCTGAAGCTGAACCATTTTGCTGAGATATTTTGATTTTAGGAGGACTTTATTAGATTCTGAGACTCAAGATGGACCCCTCTCATCATCTACCACCCTATCACTTGCAAGAAGGGTGGTAAAAGGCATGGTGCAGTGAGGAAGGGAGGTAGTGGGGAGAGAAATGAAAAATCTGACCTGTTCAGTCTGTTATGTCCCATCTTGAGTTTTCCTGCTACTGGTTGCACCTGTAAAGCTTCCAACTTGCTAAGCACAGAGACGTCCCAAAAAGGTAAACTAAATTTAATTATCAGCTTGAAAAAGTTTTTTGTCCTGGGAAAAATATCTCTAATGAGCAGCTGCTCCTTCTTAGGCAGCTTAGAAACTTCAGGGCCTTCCTTCAAGGGATGGTATTGATGTTTCCATGTTCAGAGGATTGATGGGAAAATGTCTTTTATCACGTTGACAGGAGCGATCCCTTGAGTAGGAAGAGCTGATGCTAATATCTAAGGAAAATCCATGTTTCATGGCTATATTGTACCGAATGCAGCATGTAGTAAAATCTTACTAGATTGGAGGAAGTTTTAGATAAAATATGCTGTCGGATTACGCCAGCAGCTAAAAAATAAGGTAGGTAAATAGCAACTCTCTGTGCTATCTAGTGATTGAAACGCATTGAAGGTGTCTTCTGACAGCTAGTCTGAAGATGTAGGTGCATGCTTATAAGGTGAGACATCAGAGGCTAAACCTTCAGAGATGAAAACAGGACTGCAGTCTGTCCTTGTTTGAGAGCCTGCTGCTGAAAGGTGGCACTGAGGAATGCTGGACCTGAAAGCTTGATGCCTGCAAGGATGGTGGTCATGTTACATGCAGGGAGCTGGATGGAGTGGCTGGATGAGTGTTCGTTGACAGGTGGCAGGACCTCGAGATGATGCCTTCGTTATCCCGGTTCTTGAGGTCCTGCCAAAACCTGTGTTTGAAACGATATAAGAAAGTGGTACCCAGTGTGAGCAAGTGATGCCTTCTAGGAAGAGCTGAGAGCCGAGCATCATTGCACAAGGCGTGCGTTGCATGCTGCTATGTCTTTGTCCCTTTGAGAAACCCGATATGTTCGTCGGGTTTCTTCAGCACAGTATAAATCAAGCTTCTGGTGAGAAGGCTCATGTGTTGAAGTCATCTGAAAAGTCCTCAGGAGCAGGAAGCCGCAAGTGGCAGTGAGCAGCAACCCCAGCTACCTACGGTGACTGGCTTTCCAAACACTTTTCTAAAGTGTCGCTAGTGTGCAACGAGTGATTTTTTTAGTCCAGCATATTTCATAAACTTGGAAATGAGAAATGAGGAATAAATTTCCCTTTTGACCGCTGTCAAGAGTCTCAATAGTTTGTTTATCGAATCTGTACCAGCTCTTCATTGAGCCTGAGAAATGATGGTTTGGGGCGTTATCTCTTTTCCCAAGCCTCCGTTTGCACTGGAGCAGTATTGTCTTTCTTGCTGGGGACAGCAAACACGTGAACAAGTGCTTGGAGCAGATGCTACTGCAAAGGTAACTGCACTGTTATTCCTTTCAGCTGGAAATATGCTTGTAATTTTAGGATTAGCAACAGAGGTTTGGGTAGAAATATTACTTGACTTGTTTATAAATGCCCCTACATTGCAAATTATTTTTTATTTTTATATATATTGAAATAAATGTCCTGTAATACAAAACAGAAGGCAGACAGAAGTGGCTGAAACATTGCTCATATCCTGTGTTCCCACTTTTATCAATGCTAGCTTTCTAGTCTTGTAAACCATCATTTTTTTTTTAGTGGAAAAACTCAAGACACGGACATATTGATCTGAAAGCTAGTGCCATTCCAGAGCCTGTGGAGCTCCTGGCAGCTACCTGAGGTCTTTTGTCAGATGCCTTCAGACCTGTTTTTTCCCCCCAGTGAGTTACCTCTCAATCCTCTGGAGTCCCTGCCATTCTTCAGTTTAGGGAAGATGCTCTGTGACCTCAGGTAGTCATCAAGAAGTCAGGAGATTTATATCAGTTGGAAATCTCATGGCAGTTAAAATAGTGCTAGGTGCTGGGAGGATGGGGAGATTGTGGACGCTTTGTCTGGGGTGTCTGTATCTCCTGTCACCACAGCCTGGCTGCAGGCACAAAACCAAGCTCTGTCTGCCTCACCCCTCTGTGGAAAGTGGGGATGTCAGCACCCGCAGAGGGAGCCTGGCTGAAGTACTGCGAGGTCTTGAGGCGGAAGGATCTACGCTTTATTGTCTACGTATTTGTCAAAACGGTCATCTTGATCTTTCACCTCTAATGTGTCTGTGTTTAGCACTAAACAAGCAATGCATCTATTGTGGCTAACCATTTGTGTAATAATGGAGTCATTAATTTACCATCTTGAGCCTGAGCAGTACCAGCCAATGAGAGTTTTGAAAGCAAATGGTGTCCTTCCACCCAGCAGCCATCTTTGTCCTTCCTCCTGTCCTCGCCCACAGACAGGAGGAACTCCTAATCTCTGTTCTTGATAACGGCGTTTACCATCTCTCAGTCCAGGAATCTATCATACGGTCATAAGAATAGCTCTGGGAATTATGTCAGGAGTCCACCCCCTTACACTCAGTAGGATATCTTTGCCATTTTTGGCAGAATTTGCCAAATTCTGTTCAGTAAAGCCTTCACCATGGGAAATTCCCCAGGCTCCCTCAGCAAATCTGCTCGTGGTTATCTTTACCATTGGGTAAAAGCCGTCCCTAATGCCTCAATTAAATCTTCCTTGCTGCAGCTTGGGCCCGTGAATTCCTGTTCTGTTCACTGTCATTGCGGAGAACAAACCAGTTCATTTCTATTTGCAGCAACCTTTGATGTGCTTGCTGACCTCAGAGCAAATCTGATCACTTCACTCCTCTCTCACAAGTCTAGACCTTCGATTATTCTTGTCCTTGTCAAAGTTATTACCTTCAGTTATCTGAATTTTTTGTTCCAAGTGCAGATGACACAGATTTGGGGTATTTTGGTAACACTAGTTTGTTAGATATATGTGAGTTCAACTAAGGAGCATGTTTGACTGAAGTGGCTCATGAGTCTGGAAAACTTTCTTTTTACAGTAGACTTGGTACTATCAGTCAGGTTGTCATCCTGTTTTATGTCCTAATTTCACAGTCTTGCTGCCCTAAGAAATCAAGTTCTTATTTTTGAAGCTTGAGGCTTCTAGGAGTATTGGTGATCGCTTGTTTGGTTTCCTTTTCAGAGAAATGCTGTCTTTCCAGTTTCAGATCAGCAAGGGCATAACAGAATGTATGCATAGACATTGTGGGTGCAGGGTGGGGGGATAAAGTCTAAATGTCAAAAATACACAAGATCTCGTAAACTCTGGATTCTTCTTTAATGTCCGTGGTAGTTGGACCGGATAACTGACCTGTCCCCATGGGATTTGCTTGTATGGCTGCTTTGCTTCTCAGCCCTTTTGTGAAGTAATTTTCAACCTCTGTTTGGCAGTTTACAATGGACTACCTGTGAGGTCTCTGGAAAAAAAAAAAAAAAAAAAAAAGCAAGCTCATTGGCATTCAACTGAACTGTGCATCCGTGGTGCCTCTAGAAAGTTTTTAGGAATTGAAGAGTGAAAAAGAGATAAAAACACTCTTCCTGTTGCTCAAAAAAGTACCTCCCTTTTCTAAAGGAAATGAGTGCTGTTTGTATTCTGTAGCTCGGCTCTAAGCCTCTTTCCCAGAGAAGCGCTTCTCTTCATCCTCAGAGTTTCAGCAGAAGAAAACAATTTTAGATATTTTGATTGTGATCCATCAATTGAGATAATTACTGTTATTTAAGTTCTTCAATGTTCAAAACAGACAAGATCTGGTAACCTTTATTGTTAGCTGTTTATTAAATGTGATAATAAGACCGAGAATATTTTGTAGGATAAGATTTTTTTCAAGAGCAAATGTTGCCACGATCACAAATAATCTCCTCCCTCCTCCCCCCTTTTTTTTTTTACTTTAGAATAATACCACCTGAAGAAGACTAATAGATGTGTGGAGTTGCACTTAAGTCATTTGCCAGACTATGCGGGTTGTAAATGACTCCCTGTCACTTTGAAAAGCTGCTTTTCTACATCCTACAATAAAATAATTCACAAGGTCACAGAACATTTGCAAATACTCACAGGGTACCATTCATGCAGAGAATGGCAGGTGAGGGAGGAGTCATATATAATTACAGAGATTTTTCTTTGCCTTTGGTGAGCTTGGGATCACGACATGGTAACTAGCTGGCAAATGAAAACTGAGCCAAAAATATTTGCATAAACTATTTCTTTCATGGCCATGAATGCTGAATACACTGGGAACCTTTACAGCCTCTTTGAAGATCATTTGAAGCATATAAGGATGAATTATTTAGGTAAATAACAGGCAGCTAGCAATTTGACGAGATTTAGGTTTTGCTGCTCTAAAAGGCAAGTGCTTAAATATCTTTGTAATGTGCAGATGAAAAATCTTGACTTAAATTTATCATACAAAGTTTGAAAGAGCGAGGTTTGCTGAGCCTCTAGGAAGTCTTGTAAATCTCCTGTAATAGGGGGCTTGCCATGACACTAATGAAAAGACAGCGACATATCCAGGTGCGTTTATAGAGTGCTTTTATAAGAGCTGAGTTTTCAGTTGACAGAAATGAGGGGGAATTTACTTGGGCAGAGGTGACTCGGTGGCTTTCTTGTTCTCCCTGCCAAGACAGAACTGATGTCAGAGGCGACAGTTGAGCGAGCCTCGAAGTGTTCAAAAACCAGTTGCATTCCCTTAATTTACTTGCCTAACGTAGCTCCAGCTATTGATGGTTTGGTGCTAGCACAGGAGAGGTGAGGTCTCCCAGACATGTGCAGGTTCCCACTCCACCCTTGGTGGCACGGCTTAGTTTTAAGCGTGAGGGAAGTGCCTTGCTGAATACCAGGGACTGGCAACCCTTGGAAAGAGCTCTTGTAGCAATACCACATTTATTCGCAAACCCTGAAAAACTCTGTTATTTGTTCTGATTTTTCTTATTTTGAATCCTGCTTTTGGTAAACGGATGGCTTTCAAGAGTGGACAACAATAGTTAGATGCGTTGGTTAGAGGGATGTTTTCTTTGATGCTTTTTAGGAGTGATGGGAGTAAACGGATACAAAGAAAATTGTCTATAGAGAAACTTCAAAGTTTTGCTCAGTCTGTAGGAAGCAATGCTGCAAATTGGAGCTGGAATTAATCAGTAATATTTTTGTGTGCGATTCTCATAAGCAGACTATCGCTGGCATGCAACAACGGCTTTGGTATTCTTTTGGGATAATTTTGTTGTTGTTGTTTGGGAATTAAAGCTGCTGTACCTGTAACTCACTTCTAAATATGTAATTTCAAAGAATAACATAAATTCCTTTGCCTGTTGGTATCATGGGCTTGAAGAACGATTGAACCTGAAGTTTTATTAACTGTAGTCCTAGCAATTTCAAAGATACTGGTTGAGCTGGAAGCTTTTTTGACAGGTCTTATTCATAATGGCCTGAATGTGTCCAAGACAGCATGATCTATAGCTTTTAATCAGCTAATGGATTGAACCTCACAGTGAAACTCGGCTATATTCAGGCGGGTTAGATTGGAAAGGATTTTGCAGTTTTACAATTTTCAGACGGGGACAAGTTTCTGAGGGAAGCAGCAGCGTCATTCCTGGCCACTGGTGAATGACAAAGCAATGTTGTAACACAGAATGAAAGGTTGTGTTTAGCTCAGCTTCACCGAAGCCTTTGTAATGGCCTTTGTCCTTGTCCTGTTTTAGGATTTTGGGTCTTTATATGGCTGTGTTTTGGCCAGGTAAGAGCAAGTAAGGCAAAGCAGAGGGAGATTACCACGATTCAGGGATGGATTTTCACTGTAAAGCTTTATAATCTGTCCTTTTCTCCTGGACTGTGAGTTAAAATATGTTAAAAAGGCCATGCAGAGAAATAGGCAGTGGTTGGTGTTGCCACCTTTTGCGCTGGTTGTTCCTGCAGTGCTGGGCAGGATGTTCTGTCAAGGTGGTCCAGCAGTGGGAGAAGCAGGGAGGCATGGCCAAGGATGGCACCTTTGAATTCAAATCCAGGTACGTGGGGTGTGCACCCTCTGAGACCATTTAGGGAGATACACATATACATAGATTGTCTAAAATGGTGTACTGGAGTCTGTACAAGTTCCCTTCTCAGAATTTCTTCACATCTGAGAGCTCTTCATGTTGATTAATGAGGTTCCACATTTCCATTTTTAGTTCTTCTGTCAACTGTTTCCTTTTGTCTTTTAGTCCAAACTTCCAAGACTGAGGAAAAGAAAAATAAAGAAAAAAAAAAAAGAAAAAAGAAAAATGAGACAGATTGATTTGGGTTTTGGGGAGTAGGAGTTGCTAGGGGATAGATAGGAGGAGTCATTCTGCTTTGAGCAGAGAAAGAGAATGAAAATTACCATATAAATATTAACTCACCAACTTGTAACGTGTGTGATGAAGGCCTGGAGCTCTGTGGCTGTAGTCACAAGGTAAGATGAGCCTTTATCTTTTTTTTTTTTTTTTTTTTTCTTCTCTCTTAAAAAATAAGTAAGGTACTGATGACAAGATTGGCCAGCACTGCTGCAGGCGATGCCCTGGGCGCGGGGGATGCTGTTTTACGCAGCTGCTCTTACTCTGGTGTCGGTTGGAGCTGGCTTGCCTGCCCTTCTGAATTCTGTGCCTGTAGGGTGAAACAAACTCTCTTCCCTTTAAACAAGCTCAGGTTTCTTAAATGTTAAATGTGATATTCACACCTGGCATTGCACAATGAAGGCACTATATTTTTGGTTTTTAAAAAAAAAGCGAGAGAGAAGAAGCTCCATTCCTTGGTAATAATTTGTTGTTGTTGTTTTTTCTTCTTTTGAAGAGATTTATCAGTCCCTGCAGAGTGAGGTGCTGAGATGACTGTTACAAACACAGGTGTGCAGAGCTGTGACGCACCCAGATATCCCATTTGTGAGTCACTGGAAGTGGTGTGGGGTCACTGGTGCAGCTGGGAGCATCCCGACCAGCTCTCCTTCCTCCTGGGAGTGAGGCAGTTCTGTGTAGTGGCTTTTTGGGTTTTGTCCCGCTCCCCACCTGTCCCTCTGCACAGAGTAGGGTCGAAGGCACCAGGAAGGCTGTGGTGGAGGTGAAGAAAGAGGAGCGGGCTCCTGGGTCTCCCCTCCGCCTGGGGAGGCCATGGCAGCACAGGGCAGCCTCAGGTGTGAAACATGCAGCGGCGGGTGCTTTGGGGACAGGGCTGACCCCCTGCCCGCTCCCAACCTAGGCCCACACACCCCTCCATTTCAGCAGGATGATGCAAGAGAAGGGGACAGTGTGGTGGGGAGCCGCGGCAGTGCGGATCCTCCCTCTCCCCATCCCATTGCTGTGCTGAGGTAGGTACCTCACGTGAGTGTTTAAAGGGATTATCTTACATGCTGCTACTACACAAGCTGGAACACGATTCAGCCCTTAATTAAAATGCCGTAGTTAGGAGCTGTCTGCATGCAAGTAGTGCCGTTTTCCCACCTGCAAAAGGCTCGTACTTCAGCTTTGCAGAGAGACTGCCCAGAAAGATGGAGAAACTGTCGTGGAGAAACTTCTCTTTGCAGAGCATTGTCTGCGAGCGAAGGTAATTTGTGCTCAAGGTCTGGCCCTGCTGACAGCAGAGCTATACTGAGCCGCACGCCTTATACTGGAAGGTGTTTTTGCAACGATGGGTGGAGGAGGAAGAAAAGGAGGAAGAAAGTCTTGTTCCACACAGGACAGGAGTGATTCACAGCCCACCTTTGTTATTGCTGTGACTTAGCATTTGCCTTGCCCAGGAGATATGTCACGCCAGGTTTGCTGCGCACAGACATGAAGTGAGGTCACTGTATCAAACAGCTTCAGATCAAATGGGAAGGGTAGGAGACTGGTGGGTGACAGGGAGATGGTGGTATTTCATGGAGCTGCAAATGTGAGACCCATGACCAGCAAGCGCACCAGGGTCACACCCAAAATCTGCGGTAAATCTGACATGAGCTTTTTCTCTGCCTTCTGCCAAACATGTCTGTAGAAGAAAAGTGGTGTTTGATGAAGTGGCTCTCTGATTTTGAAAGAGAAGGAGCAAGAGTTTGTTTTATGGAGAAATTTTAAAATTGTCCTATATCAAATTCTCTGGAGTGGAATGGGTGTATCGCTCATTTTGATGAGCTTTCATTAGAATAAGCCTTTGGTCTTTTGTTGTTGGTCTAGTTAGTGATTGTTACAGATCTCAGACGATATAGCACAGGGTGGGGCGACCTGTTCATGTCCCTTCTACTGGGAGAACTGGTATTCCTGAGCTGTCTAGCCACCGTAAGCCATACGAAGTAAAAATTTTGAATATGTTTTGATTTGAACTGCTTATTGCTTCTGTCAGAAAAATGTACTCTAGAAGCTCTGCAGAGATTGATGGTGGCTGAGGCAGAGCGGCCGTGAGCCTGGGGGACCTCTGGTGATGGGAAGGTAGTCAAGGACCAACTCACTGCGGGTTAGAGCGCAGTGGGTTTGGGTGGGAGTGAGCCTACTAAAACCCTACATCATGCAGCTGTTGTAGCGTGAATGCCTGGCCGGGCATGCAGCTGCTCCCAGCATAGAGGTTTTGTCGTCGTCTTTGTAGTTAGATTTCCCAAACCCTCCCTTGCTGGATCCTCCCTAGCTCTGTGCGCTTCCCGGTTGAGGAAGTAAATCTCTTGGTGAACTGGGGAGCAACTGGGCAGGATGGAGGGCTGCCAAAAAGCTGCATGGGTGCAGGCTGAGCCTAGCAGATGTGTTTGCAGCCCTTTGATTGTGTGGGGAAATAAACTCCTTGTCTGTCAGAGGGAGCAGGCGGGCAGATACCATCTGCAGCTGCTGAGGCTGGGGGTAGGGGGGTGCGGATGTGGGGATTTGGGGAGTCCAGAGCTGGGATTTGGGACCTGGTGAATCGAAAGCCTTGTCTTCGTAAATAGTCCTCTTGGGGTGTTCTTTGAATGTCTCTTATAAAACACTCTTAAACAAACAAAATGAGTAATTCTAGCACTGATTGAAGCCAGAGCTGTGTACAGTAAAACCTTTCCCAAAAATAAGATTTAAAAAAAAAAAAAAAAAAGCTGAGCACCTACTGGAACTGCCCTGTGCTGGCACCGCGGGGAGGTGTCGTACAGCCTTGCCTGTGCAGCCTCTGTCTTCCATGTCTGTGCTACAGGCAGATGGACAATGAACCTCCATCCTTCAAGCACAGTGGTTCTCCTCTCATCGTACACACCACCTATGAGCGATCGCACTGGCAGTCAGATAAGTCTAGATTATTTACACTTTGTGGGAGAGGGAGGTTTGGTTTATTTTTCCCCCCTAATGTGCCTATCAAAGGGATATGATGTTTCCGTAAGTGGAAATTTCAGCAGACCCTCTCTTGGCTGGTCGCTGTTGGCTCCAGCTGTCCCCCAGCAGTTTTCTTCAAGGGATGACATGCCGGGGAGGTGATGGGAAATCCATTGCCACAGGAAATTAGCAGGGGTGGGATTTGTGCCAGGGCCATAGGAGGGCTGGATTCTTCCTCTCCGCTCCCAAAACTCACTTAATGCTAAGTGCTTTCCCTCATCAAGATAAATGATGAAGGAGGATAGTTTTCCTAGCTTATTTTTTGGAAACAGGGACCTCATTATTATCCTTGAGCAGCTACAGGGGTGTGTGTACACGTGTGTGTGGTTTGCAGATCATCTACCAGCACGGATGGTTTCATGAGTACTGGGACCAGTTTTTAAACAGGATTTCTGATCTGAGGTTCAGGTCCTGAACTGATATAGGTGTATAACCCACCAGTTCCTCTAATGAGAACTTGATCTCTGAAATATCTGGGTGGCAAAAGCTTCTGAGGAGTCACAGGGAAGCACTACGGATGAGCAGAACTGGATAGTAGGTTCCTTTGCATCAGACTTAGGGTTGGGCTTGAGTTAGATGGTTGTGGGCTCATCCAAGACTGCCTGCACTATCTTTGGCGCAAATGCCGAGATTTGTCCTGTTTAAATTCAGGCACTTGACCACAGCTTTGGAAGGAGGAAGTGAGTTTTCCTCCACTGACTCTGTGAGAAGAAGTGAGGTCCAAGCCCATGTCTGGAGATGGCTGTCTCTTCCACTCAGTTTCAGGGGGAGCATGTGGAAAACAAGCACAGTCTTCCAGCTGTCGTCCGGCTTAGGCCATGGGGGGAGTCTCTTCCTCAGAAGAAGGTGCTCTCTGCGGGAGCTGGGGCTCTGGTGGAGCTGGCACCTTGGGGCTTTGCCCACAGATGGGAAAGGAGCTGTGGTGGACATGTTTTTGGTTAGCTCGCCCTCCCCGGGGGGTCGGGAGGAAGACAGAAGCCTGAGCTTGACAGAGGAAGGAGGAGCAATTATTGGAAGTACAGTTAATCTTTCTTTAATTAGAAGACATGCTAAATTAAAAGGCCCAGGAGTGATCCCACAGATGTCGGCTTACTGAAAGATAATTATTGGTGTGAGAATCTAATGTTTTGCTAAGCTTCCTTTCTATGTTTGATAGCATTGTTATGCTTTTATGTATGTTGTTTAAACTGAAACAAACTTGACCCAAATAGAGGGCTCAAGCTTTGCCTTCTGTCTTCTTCAGGACTGGTGCTGAACAGGTTTACTTAAACAATAACGATAATGATGATGATAATAAATATCATCATAATCTATTGTCTATGATCTTGGAGAAAACAGCAGCTAGCTTTAGAAACCTTTGGAGAAAAAAATCTCTTTCTGATGGCAACTGTGGACTTAACCTTTTGACAGCAGCACCTGCAGCTGAATTTCTGGGAGGATAAATCTGAGCCATGGGAGGGAGGACGTTGTTTGCAGAGCAGGCAGCCCCTTGCTTTTGGCAGAGATGCCCAGGCATTGCTCAGCAATAGGTGGGAAAATCTACCATCTCCCTTCCAAAGTACAGCAAGAAGTTTCTCTCATTTAATTCTGGGATATTTTAGAAAATTCCTCTAAAATTTGGCTTTTGGGGTGGAGGCTGTCTGTTCAACCCAGACCTTCTCAAATTTTCTGTTGGTTCTGCAGGGTGACCCGCTGGAGCACTCTCCGCATCTGAGTGCCCCTCTGCATCCCTCGCTGCATGGCTCTGAGCTTATCTGAGCGTTGCATGGGGCATCATCCCACCTGAGCACACAGCAAAAGGCAAATGTGGGATCATGGCATGGGGATTTGCCTTTCATATGTAAAATCTAAGCCACCGATTATTTTTTTTTTTTAATTATTTTTGAGTATGGCAAAGGCTCTATACTTTCCTTACAATTAGTAGGGAACATCAGCTCTTACTTTATGGGACATCAGTGTTGGTGAGGCTGTGCCTTAAGCAGAAAGAAATCCTCTTTCATGCA
The DNA here is from genome assembly GCF_009769465.1 of Tauraco erythrolophus. Classification (NCBI taxonomy): domain Eukaryota; kingdom Metazoa; phylum Chordata; class Aves; order Musophagiformes; family Musophagidae; genus Tauraco; species Tauraco erythrolophus. The sequence continues at coordinate 62,906,892 of NC_141468.1, read as the reverse complement.
CAAAAGGAGAATCTCTCTGACGGTCCTTAAAGAAAATAGAAGTACTTCCACTTCCGTTGAGGGAGGAGCACGAGGGTGGGAAAGGTGACGGTGTTCATGCCTGAGGATCACTCAGGGTGCTGGATACATTACAGCTGGTGACACCTTCAGCCTAGGTATTCTGCAGAAATAAAGCTTGTGGCACATGAGAAGAAATCTTATGGATTTTCACGGGCCTTTGGGTTTTGACTTGAAAGGACTTTCTATTACAGTCTGAACCTGAGCAACGGCATTAGAACAAATTAAGATAATCATGGCAATTTTATTGATGTAGGCATAGTTACAAGGAAATAAAGATTGTTCTTTTGAAACTGGCTTTCTGATCCAGTAACACAGTCAACCCAGCGCTTTTCCGACTTAAACTAATTTTATACTAATGTTTACATCAACTGTGATGGAATTATTCCCAGTTTACATCAGTAAGTGAGGGGAAAATCAATTGCAGCATATCGACCTCGAAACACACTAATTACTTGCTGTGCTGAGCTGGGTGCAGCAAAGAGCCACTCTCTGTGTCTCACAGGGCTCACACGGCTCTTCCTTCCCCCTGCTCCCCACGGCGGATGGGGACGCCTGTGGTTTAACTGCTCAAACAGTCAGCAAAGTTTTCCTGCCCCTTCAGATAAGATTTTTTTTTTTTTTTTTTTTTTTTTCTGAAAGATCCTGACTCTGGAGCCCTTCTTGCGGCAGTTGGCACCGTGGTGGAGGAAGGGCAGGCTCTGTGTTCAGAGGCAGTGGCGCAGCCAAGTCACACATCTCGGGGAAAAGGAAAGTCTGGGAGATGCTGTTGGCATCTTCTGTTTTCTGTGCAGAACCGCCAGCCCAGAAATGAAGGAAGATGTTGGAAAGTGCAACCCCCTGAGAGGAGAGTTCTGGCAGAGCATAGAGCCAGGGCTGGAGGTCAGCAAGTGGGGTTGGGCTGGTCCCGTGGCCCCTGCAAAGTGGCATCGGAAAACTGGGAGGCTCCCAGGGCCTCATCCTGACCTCAGAAACAGCACCTCATTGTGCTGCTTTGGCCAGTGTATGTTTGTCCCTCAGCTTCCCCCTGCTGCCACCTTTTTTTTATTATTTTCTCAGAGAGAGGGAGAGTATCTACCAGGCTTTTTGGGGTTTTACAGTTGCTCTGAATCTCACTCAAGTGTGAAGTGAAACCTGAGTTTGTACCCAACGTTACATAAATAGTTAACCTTTCTCTCATATGCCTGGTTTTGTGCCTGGCGTATCTTTGGGTCACAGAATGGTGCTTTTCCTCTCTGCGCTCAGGGTCTTATGGTCTGGCTCAGATGTAGGATTAGATACAAATAAAAAGAGATCAGGACTGATTCAGCAACATGCTTACATTTAATCCTATGCCTCCCCATAATGACAGTAATAATTGTAGGGTGACTATAATCAGTATTTACCATCTGAAATTTAAGTGCGTGCCGTTGTGCTTGACTGAATCAGCACCTGATTTTATATGTATGTATTGGAAGGGGAGAGGAATGCACGCTGAAGAGCACATTCTCGTGTCTCATTGAGACCTGCTTTTGCTTTTGCATCAACACGTGCTGTGGTGATGGACCTGAGGTGCAGAGCAAAAGCATTCCGGCAAACAAATGACAGCATTTTTATTTTTTTTAAAAAGCCTTCAAGAAAAACTGTTATCAATAACAGCCTCTAGAACAAGAGCTGCATTCACCTTGTGTTTATAGCAAAGCCTGCTTCGCTATCTGGAAGGTACGTGTGTTCCCTTTTCATTTCAAACGCAAGGAAGTCCTTTTTTGTGTGGCAGTTGAGAAAGAAAACCACAGAAGTTTCCTCTTCTTTCAATGTGCTCTGCCTCAAACATCGTTTCAGGAAATATTTGTTCCTGCCTTAGAAAGGAGAGCGCTGGAAGCTCTGCAGTTTGTGGCCATGGTGCAAGAAGCGTGACGCTAGATAGTTTTGCAAGCTGTCCTACTGCAATTCAATATTCAGAAAATGAAGGAAATTGGGAGACTAAATAATGTCAAATAGCTGATAATAGTAATTTAAAGATGACATGCCAATAAGCATGTTTTTCTCTAAAATACCTCATGAAAATAGACTGCTTTCAGGAATGCTAGCCTGCAACTTCTGGCTCCTGGTGTCATCCGTACAGCCTGGTATTTATTAAAAAAAAAAATCATTACCTGGTTAAAAATGTTCACGTTCATAGCTTTTTCTTTTGTGCTCTTCCTTGGGAGAAGAGTGCAGGTTTTCTGTTGAGTAAAACAAACTTTTTAGGTTTTCATGTGTTTAGGGAGGCAACTACTGGCCTGGCTTTCACCACCAGTGCTAAAGAAAAGAATTAATCAGTAAGTTCATCTATTTTCTCTAGTGGACAAAGGCCGTTTATCTGACTTTTGACTAGAGCACTGACTCTGTCAATTTTATTTTAAGGTCTTTCAGCATTTTACATTCAGTGAAAAGTCCAATGTTAAATGACATAAACCCAACATCTCCTTTTTTCAGTCAGCGGTGCAATTCGATTGATTGTTAGTATAAGTTTTGTGCAAATGTCAACATTATGAATTGATGGCACTTGGCTTATCCGTGACTGATGATGATTGATGTGTTTTGGCACGCCGTATTTGTTCATAATTCATGAACTTGCCTTTGTGCCTGGGTTCATATGTGGCCAGAGTTTACAGCTGTGTAAATCAAGGCGGCACTTGAGCAGTCACAGTCCCTGCTGACCTGAGACTCTCTCTGTTAAAGACGAGTTAAGATTGTCTCATCTCATTTTCAGATGTGATGTTTGCATCACCATGAGGCAGGGAAGAGGTGCTCATGGTAGAGACGTGGTTTGTGGTCGCTAACCTCTTTGCATTTGAATTTCTACTCAGCCCAGCTGGCAGAGCACTTGAAGCCGGGGTGGGACATGGATATGAACAGACTGCGTGCTGCTGGCCTCTGCTTTCCAACAGACAGATCTGCAGCATGTTTTATACATAGGCTATACACAAGGAGGCTCAGCAGTGAAAGAAATAAAAGTTCCAGCATTGCAGAACCCATTTCTGCTCTTGTTCTCATTGCAAGATCTATGCTGATGGTAAGCTCTGGTTTTAGCAGGGCTGTCTTGCTTTTGACCCAGCTAGTGACCTTCAAAGTGCCCTAATCCGCGCAGTACGGTCTCTGGACAATATTCTAGCCAAATTACTCATCGAGGCAGTGCAGTATCCCCAAAAGGCTTTAAATGATGCATTAAGCAATGCAGTAGCATCTGCCACATGTGGTTCCTTCTCTCGGGGATGTGTGCAACGCGGGCAGCTCTTTGTTTTGCTTTGTGCTTTGGAAGGACAGGGATGTGCATATACACGTGAGTGAGGGAGAAGTGCGCGTTGCTTGTGTTTGCATGGATGGTGGTAAAGAGGCGTACGTGGAGTCAGAGCTGCAGCCTTGACCCAGCAAAAAACACCCTTTAAGTTCATAAGGTGTGAATAGTGTCAGAGAGTTCAAGGAGGTGCCTCTAAGTGCCTTCCTGGATGACAGCCCCATTACTTAGCACCGTTCGGGTCTGAATCCCGGATGTGGAGTTGAGATCTGTGGGCGCTGAAAGCAGTGGAGGTGAAGCAGCGTTTGTTGAGTAGCAAGCAGTAAACATGGCGAAGAGTCAGCAGACATTCAGAGCAAGGGCTCCATTCTGTAGATGTTTAATGCTGCGGGCAGCCTTGCTGGAGCCTTTTGGGTTGCTCGTTTGATGGGACTGGGGCAGGAGGAGCCTGCAGCGGAGGGGGAGCACAGCCCCCAGGCCCCCCACGCCTCCCCGCTTGCCTATGCATCTGGCTGTGCAGCATGGTCCTATAGCACCACACATCTGGTGCGCAGCAGAGCTGGGAAGGGGAGAGTAAAGCCACTGAAACTGTCCCAGCCGGAGCAAGCTATTGCTCCACTGATACACAGGAGTGTTGCTGTGACAGTGCCAACGTGCGTTACCCTCCAGGTTCACCATTGAGGTGGCAGGGAGACCTCCCCGTCATGTTGTGAAGGCTGAACTAACATTGCTGCTGACTGTGTGGAGGGCTGCGCCGTGCCCAGAGGGATGCCAGCACTTGTGCTGTGCTGCACAGTGTAACAGCTGCACGTGTGTGCAGACAACTTGGTGTAAACACATCGTCTTGTGTGCCGACACCTCTTTAAGCACTGTTGTCCTTAACCGGCAAGGAGATTAATAGCACTGAAGGTGCTTAGCCTAAAAGAAGAGGAAGGTGCAGTCTTCTGTATGTTGGTAAATTCATGCAAAGATTACTGCAGGATTTAAATATGCCCTTAGTGACAGAGATACATTTGTGAAGAGGAAGATTTGCCTTAACAAATTCACACCCGGAGCACAGGTGGGTTTAACCATCAGCGTTTGGGAAGCTGGGATAAACTGCTGTGGTTTTGACTTGTACCTTGGGAATAACAATGAAAATAGTCCATCTACCAACTGAACCTAGATGCTAGAGTGACTATTGCTGATTTTATTATAATGTTATCCAAAAAGTCCCGCTGCTGCTGTTTGCATTATGGTAGGCACATTTTTTTGCATTGAGGAAGAGTAGCTTCTTTCCCTGAAAGCCCAGTGTCTTGTGGGCAGATGAGGGGTGGGAGAAGATTGGAGGTTCACACAGATGCCTTGTCCAGGGCCCCGTGAGGATGTTGTAGAAGTGGATCCTAGTCTTCCCTATTTCAGTCTAGTGCCTGAATACAGAGATGAAATTTGTTAATGACTAAGCAATAAATCAGGGAAAAACATGATGTCTCTAATACTGACAGATGCAATGTAGTGGTTGTCGGGACCCAGGGCTTGATATTTCCTTGAGTATAAAGAACCTGAGTGGGTTTCTTGCTGGGATTAACACCTCCGCATCAACCTGGTGTACAGCAGGAAAAAATACACAGGTTGCCAATTATTCTAGAACGGAGACAATATCTCAAATCCCATTTGGATTTGAAACAGTAGCCAAATCATTAGTGGAGCGTTTCTGGGTCTCAGCATCCCTCCTGGAGAGTGAGGAGTAGTGAAAAAACCCTCTGTCAAGGTTTAAGGTGATGCAAACCTCTGCATCAGTGGGTTCGGCTGGCAGAAGCCTCTGTTCAGCCCATTGTCTCTCCAGTAGCCGCAGTTCCAAATGCGGCGGATATGAGACACCTGTGGGAGATGCTGTGATGCAGACATGTCCAGCATGAAGGGGGCAAATAAGAGATACATCTCTTCTGTTTTAGCTAAGGGAGAAGAAATAGTTTTACAAGGTTATGCCACTTTCCTCAATATTTGTGTTTCAAAAATAATTTGTCTTTTGAAAGAAAACTCAAGGTAGCTCCTTCAAGAGCTAGGAAATTAGGAGACCAAAGGAAAATTTTGACTCTGTCTAGAAGTGTAATTCTTCACGCAAGGACCATCAGGATGACCTGTTTCCCTCCTTCATCTTGGGACAGTTACCTTGAGTGCAGGTGGTATGACTGCTAAACTGCCTTCTCAGTGTATGTTCCTTTGTATTGTCCTAATCTTGAAAAAAAAAAGTGCAGAAGATGAGGCAGAAAATGCCAGCTAACCCAGTCATAGTTAATGCACCACCATGGAATTTTTGTCAACAAACCGAGTGATTCTGAGGTTACATTGTAGTCCGTTGTGGAGATATTTAAAACCTTGTCGGTGGCAATGCTGGGAGAAATAAAGGGTTTAGAAAACAGAATATAGCTTCATTTGGCACGGAGTAGGTGCGAGCCATATGGAGTCCAGATGTTCCTGGTGCCTTCTGAAAAGGTAACAAATCCAGAGTCACTGAAGGAGGAATTTCAGACTAAACAAATGAGAAAAATATGTGGCCGAACACAACAGGGCTTTTCAGCACAGCAGTCTCTGCTCCCTCTCTCACCTTCTTGCCGTTGCCCTGTTTTGGTGCCTTCTATGGGAATTTTTTAATTTAAAGTAGTGAAAACCATATCTTGATAGGCAGAATAGTGTCTCGGCATCTGTATGCAGTCTGAAGTTGGCAAACAAGGCGAGGTGCTCCATTTTGAGGGATAGTACATAGAAAAATGTTTAATAGGTGGAAATAAATAGAAAAAGTAAAACTTTTTTTTTTTTTAAATCATAATTTTCCTGCTCCTTTCTTTCAGTGTAGGCCTCAATATTTTCTCTTTAAATCTTCCATGCTGAATTGTAACTTTTTATCAATAATACATAATTTGCATTTGCAGCACATTACCTCATTTGCATTTTACTTGTCAAGCAACTTGAATACAAAGAAGTGGAGGCCTCAGCTCTGTGAACATCTATACCTATGAGTAACAGTTCAATTAAGCAAAGATATACATATGCATGTGTTTGCAGGGCGGAAGCCTGTGTTTTCCTCCTCAGGTAATTTTGGAAGCTTAGGGTTTATTCAAGTTGAGAATAGAGTCCATGTCTCTTGATAGCTGGAATACTCTGAAAGCCATTCTTCATTAAAGGAGTGAATCTGCTTTGTGTTTGAATGGAAAACAGGTTTCCCAATAATTTAAGTTGCTTTTCTGTACACAAAGAAGAAACAAAGGACAATGGAAATATGTGTGACAGGTAGAGCTTAGACATTCGGACCAGCCCTAGGGGTCGGGCCGGTCCTAGGCACAAATACAAACTGGGCACAGAGCGGGTTGAGAGTAGCCCTGAAGAGAAGGATTTGGGGGTGTTTATAGATGAGAAGCTCAACATGAGCCGGCAGTGCGCTCATGCGGCCCAGAAGGCCAACCGCATCCTGGCATGTATCAAGAGAAGCGTGGTCAGCAGGTCAAGAGAGGTGATTCTCCCCCTTTACTCTGCTCTTGTGAGACCCCACCTCGAATACTGCGTCCGGTTCTGGTGTCCCCACCATAAGAGAGACATAGATCTGTTGGAGCGTGTTCAGAGGAGGGCCACAAAGATGGTCCAGGGGCTGGAGCACCTCTGCTCCGAGGACAGGTTGCGGGAGCTGGGATTGTTCAGCCTTGAAAAGAGAAGACTTCGGGGGGACCTAATACCTGAAGGGAACCTACAGGAAGGCTGGCTGGGGAGGGACTTTTTACAAGAGTGTCCGCTGATAGGACAAGGCGAAATGGGTTTAAGTTGAAGGAGAACAGATTTAGATTAGATTTTAGGAAGAAATTCTTCAGTACGAGGGTGGTAAGACTTTGGAATAAATTGCCCAGAGAAGTTGTGGATGCCCCCTCCCTGGAGGTGTTCAAGGTCAGGTTGAATGGAGCCTTGAGTAGCCTGATCTAGTTGAGAGGCGTCCCTGCCCATGACAGGGAGGTTGGATTAGATGATCTCTAAGGTGCCCTTCCAGCCTATGCCATTCTATGATGATTCAGGACTATATTCCTCAAAACCCTGCATCACTAGTGCCTAGTCTTGCACTGGCTGCAATTTTATGCTAAAATTACCGTATCTTTAAACTTTGTGTTACTCCTGGCTGGGATATCTCTGCCAGCAGAAGCCCCGTGCATAAGTGTGGATGTAAAGGCAAATTATGTCTGTTGCCAGAGTAACTATTTTGCTTAAGGTGGACAGGGGGGAAAAAGAGAGAGGTTGAATTGTACAATTGCTCTTTAGTTGACTGGGATTGTCTAAGTGTTAGGAAGAGCCCACTTCTGTAAGCTGCTTGTCTAGCTGTCTGCTACGAAGATGCTCCCATTTCACACTTGCTCTAGGAGCATGTCTGATGTGAGACTGTGCCTTGTAGCACACCTCACCTTTCCTTGACCGTCATCAGAGGGACAGATAATGCGCAGAAAAAAGGGTGAGGTCTCCTGGAGTAAGCTCCTTGTAAAAGAAGTAGCCCCGAGTTTGAAGCCAGCAGCCTCCATCTGCCCTGAGTTTGTATGATGGAGTAAGTATAACTGCAGTATCTTTTTGTCAGGTTCACCTTGTCCAAATTAAGCAAGGAAATGGGTTTTCTTGAGGCATGCTCCCAGCATTTACCCTCATTAAGACTTCCTGCTAATGTGCCTTTGCAGATTACAAAGCTAATGGGTGAAGGCTGCAGCTAACGAGTGGCCTCAAGTCTTCTGTGAGCCGAGAAAAATACTCAACTCAGAAGATTTGGCCTGACTCGCAACATTTTGTGTTTCTGGACAGCTCTTGCTTTGGATGTTAGTGAAATGTAGATACAAAGGGCCAAAACACACCCCTGGCGTAATGCCGTGTGCGGTCAGGAGGAAATGGCCTCGGACCCATGAATGCAGGCAGTGACAGCCAACATGGTGGCTGCCTACCGAGAGGGTCAAGCTGTCAGCAGAGGTCCTTTCCCTGCACCAGCTGCTCTTGTGCTTTCGCAGCACCTTGCCAAACATGACATCCCCCTGTAGAGAGCTATCAATTGCCCGGCTTGTCTGTGCCGCTCCCTGAACTGTGCTGGTTGCAGAGCCTGGCCATTTGCATGGCTGGGCGACTCCGTCGGGTTCAGCTGGCAGCTCGCGGGGAGTCCCTGTCTCCAGCTGGGGAGCTGCTATGAGCAGATGGAGACATGGTTGTGTTGTGGGGGCACAGCTGGAGCCAGGAGAGGACATGCATCTCGCTAGTCTTAGCCGGAGGGAGGGATGGAAAACATCTGGGGCATTCGCTCTTGCGCACCGTCGAAGGTGCAAAAAGACCAGCGATGTGGGTGATTCTCTCCAAGTCTGAGCTGCTCGTATTTCTTTGTGTTCTCTCTGAATGAAATAGAAAATAGCAAAAGAAAGTAAGGTGGCATAAAACATGAAGGTCAAAGTGCGTCTTCTAGAAAACAAAATGAAGAGTTCTCAAAAGGTTGCTTTCTAAGGTTGAAAACATTTTGCTTTTTCATGCATGCATGCTGCTTTTTTAAGATGCTTTGAATCTCAAACGGGAATTTAAGTTAGGCTTCCTTTTCTACTTAAGCAAGGTGTTGTTTTGTTCCTACTTTCAAAGCTGTTGGTGTGAAGTTTGACTGTTCTGATGTGCTGATCCACACGTGCTGGCATTGTAGCAGCATCCAGCTGCTGTTCCACTGGGAAACTGCACGCTCTTTTTACTCCAGGCTTTAAATCAACAGTTTCTCTGACATTTAGGCTGATTACTACATGTGTGCTCCAAAAACGTCCATAAGGGTCTGCTGTGGTGTAAGCAGTCTTGAATGTACCTTGTTTTGGTCTTGAAGCATTTATCTTCTTAAGGTTATGAAGCCTTAAATTTTCACTCAGTCTGTTTTCGGTATTATCTGAGAGTGCCTGAGCTTGCAATTACACATGGAAATACGTGGAAGATGATCAGAAGGGCAGATTAATATCTGTTGCCTTTGAGACTACAAGTGGGGCCCTGTTTTCTGTGTTGGTGGCATTTAGGGAAAGAAATGCCATTAGGAATTTTTTTTTTTTCTTGTCTTGCATCTTCTCAGATTTTCTCAATTTGTTCATCAGTTTTTTCACCGAGGTGAAGTTTATGCTACTGATTGTGTGGGAAGGCCAGAGAGGATCATAAAACAACCAAAGAATTGCTGTTGAGGACACAAATGCAGGTCTAGATTCAGTCACACCTGCTTCTAACCTCAAATAAACATGAGATGAGGGATGTACCGACCCACAGGCAGTTCTTTAGGTGTTAAAAAGTGACTGCAGCAGTGCTGTGATGCTCATCACCCTATGCTGTTGGTGAACCTCACCCTTGAAACGTGTGCCCTTTGCATGTTGTAAAGGTCCTCTTAAATAACTTGTAATAACGCAAACATTTTTACCTGAGATTAGGAGGAGTCAGCAAGCTCCTCTGGAGAATTTTAGCAGTAGAGCTGGGACAGGTGATTCAAGGAACTGAATTTATAGTCGCCAGGAAGTGCTAATGATGGTGATAATGAAAGGCAGTGCTTTCCCTTGGAGATTTAATGATGGAGAGAACAAACTGAAGGCTCCCAACCTTCTTGCTGTCAGGGCCCTTAGAGACGCCAGGCAAATCTTTGCTCAGTGCAGCAGAGAAAAAGCCCTTGGACATCAACCATCTCTGACTTCTCTGGGCTTTTGTGCTGCCTGTTAGAGCAGAGAAACTGCAAGATGACCCAGATGGGCTATTTAATGAGATGTTCTTCTAATGAAGGGTTATCATTTTAAAGCCGAGCAAATAAAGGGTGAGATGGAGTTTCAGATGCTTCCATTTTTGGGTTTTACTGAGTGTTTGACTGTCCTACTTAAGGTGAACAAAACTCTGGCATTGCAGAGCAATATTTCACAAAAGCAGATTTGTCCTGTGTTTCTATATTCCCTGGAATATTACCTGTTACAGATGGAAAATCTGGGTTTTTTTTCCTCCCAGGAGAAGGTACCAGTCTGTATATACTCAGCCAGAGAAAAGATGACTAACTGTACGTCGGAAACACATCGATGTGAAGCCATCCATCTCAGTAACATGAGGACAAGGAAATGCAGTGGGTGTTTGGGTTTCTTTTTCTTTCTTTGTTATTTTTTTTCTCCAGTATCAGAGACTAATCACTGTAATCTTCTGTTATTTCTGCTTTCCTTCCAACTTTCTAGTAGTTTTTGCAGGTCTCTTGTCAGTTTTGTGAAAAAACTAACAGTGGAATAAAACCATGTGTGGTAGTGCACATACACAAGAGAACAAAATTACTATTGCAGTAGTAAATTTAATCTGGCAATTCCTAATTTTAAAATACTTGACTTTGTGACTTTAACTTCCTTTGGTGTGGTTTGGGCATACAGTTAACTAAGTTGTTCCAAAAAATTACATTTTGTGATTGAGTCGTGTGTGGAATATGTTGTAACTTAAATGAATTATCAACCCAAAAGTATTAATTTGTCTCTATATTTGTTACCTATATATTGATGAGTACAATAATTTTCCTGCATGTCTGTGGGTTTTTTGAGTTTTTAGGATTCTTCGGGGTTTTATTTAGTGCATATGTTAAAATATGTGCAATTTTTGTCAGCCATGTAATGATGGGCTGTGAATTTTAATTTTAGTCCAGGTCATGCTCACACCGGTCACTTAAACGCTAGTGGATTGCTAGTAGCTGCAGTATATTACAAGGTATAGACTGTCTTTACCATTTAGGGGAATTTACGTTGCTTTAAATGTTCACTCTTTTTTTAAAATTAGCCTTCATAATTTACAACCTTACAATAAAGACACATAGTGTGTGTATGTAAAACATTTATGGAAACATTAGAATTTTAAGAACAGAAAGGAATCCCTTCACATCACATCTTGTTTCTAGTTGGTCAGCTCCTCGTCCCTTAAGCAGTGACTTTTAAGTATCCCCCAGTTTTGTAGTGCAGCTCTATAAAACCTTTAGTTGAGCGAAGATCAGTTATATGAGGGGGCAGATTTATTGCTATTCCCTCATGTGCTTGCTTGTGGGCTCTTTTGCCCTGAATATCGTTTCCAAGGGTGCAAGATGGGGCTGTATTTTCGCGCGTGTGAGAGTGCCGTGGCAGCCTGCGACTGCTGGGGACGAGGTGTAGCGCAGGCTGAAGCTGCGGTGGTGGTGGTGGTGAGTCCTTCTGGCCTGGCCATCAGCAAGCAGTTGCCACCTCTGGCTGGCAGAGCCCAACCGGCATAAAGCTGAGTCTAGCTGCTGTTACACGAGCAAAATTACTGCTTTTTGGTGTCTGGATTGCTGCGGCCAGGATCTAACGATACAGCTTTTTATCTGCCTGTGTGGCTGAAGATGAGGAGGAACTGCTCCAAAAAGCCACCTGTGCTTGCAAAACTTGCAGTGTCATTTCCACTTTTGCCAGTTTTTTTTCCTTCTGCCTTCTTCTGCTCAAGTTGCATCCCTACCATGCTTGCTAAATATTTCCACCCTCCTTTTCTGGGTAACCCTACAGATAAAAGCCTTGGGGCAAATCCTTGCATCTCTGTGCTGTGTTTATGTGGTGGGCTTTTGGAAGCAGAGGAGGGGCTACAGCGATAGCCCCTGTAAGGAGCTGCTAGAAGCTTCCCCAGCTCCAACCCAGATCTGGTTTTGGCCAGGTCGGACCCACCTGAGGCCAAGGCTGAGCCAATCAGTGACTCTGTGAACAAATATATTTAAGAAAGGACAAAGAAACCTGCGCCATGCGGGACCCGTGGTGAAGAGAGAGGAGGCAGGGGTGTGCCTGGCCCCCTCCTGTGCAAGTGGCTGCCTATGCTGGGCCACTGCCGCTTGACTGGAGATGGCCACGGTGGCATGGCTTGGAGAGCTATGAAGCTTCCCGCTCCTGAGGCGCCCGCTGGGCAGAGCTTGTCCTGCCAGGACTGCCAAGGTTCGTTGGGCATGTCTGCAGCAGAGAGAGGACTGAGATCTGAGAGACATGACTATGCAGACACCAAAGTCAGTGAAAATGGAGGAGCGGGAAGAGGTATGCTGAAGCTGAGATTCCTCTGCAGCCCATGGTGAGAAGGTGGGCGGCCCCCCTGCAGCCCATGGAGATTAGTGGTAGAGCAGAGATCCATCCGCAGCCTGTGGAGGACCCCAAGCTGGAGCGAGTGGCTGTGCCCAAAGGAGTTCATGGAGAACTATCTTCTGTGGGAAAGGCAGTGGAGCAGAGGTGCATCTGCAGTCCATGGAGGACTCCACAACAGAGGGGGTAGCTGCACTCTAAGAAGCTGTGACTCCATGGCAAAAGCCCATGCTGGAACAGTCTGATGGGTAAGGACTGGGTTCCACAGGAAGAACTCATGTCAGAGAAGTTCATGGAGAACTGTCTCCCATGGGAAGAAGCCTCACATTGGAGCAGGGGAAGAGTGTGTAGAGTCCTCCCTCTGAGGAGGAAGGAGCAGCAGAAACAATCTGTGATGAACTGACCGTAATCCTGGTTCCTGTCCCCCTGCGCCACTGTGGGAAGGAGGGGGTAGTAGAGTCAGAAAGAAGGGAGGGTGGGGGGACGATGTTTTTAAGATCTGGGTTTTTCTCATTATCCTCTCTGAATGTGTTTGGTAACAAATTAAATTGATTTGTCCTCAAGTCAAGTCTGTTTTACCTGTGGCCATGGTTGGTGGGTGATCCCTCCCTATTATCTGCACCCTCAGGCCTTTTGTTACATTTTTCTCCTCTCCACCCCACCGGGGGTGGGAAGAAGGAGGGGGAGGAGTGAGCGAGCGGCTGCCTGGTGCTTAGTTGTCGCCAGGGGCTAAACCACAACAGTCTCTTATCAATTAATTTTATGCTATACCGAGGATTTTCTGATACATTTGCTTTTAACAATGTTTGTCTGTCTGTACCCTTCACAGACTTACAGCTTTCTTGTCTGTATGTTAAGGCAGGAATAACATTTTGAGTTGAAGACTTGCAGTCTTTAAGAGTTTGAGCCGTAGATAATTTTTTCAATGGATGAATCCTATTTAAGATGCTAAGCACAAATACCTTCTTTTCAGTTAGTGAAATTATCCCTGTTGACTGTGTATTGTGGCCAATTACTGTTTAAACTGCATCACTACTTTTGACATGGAAGTTGCGTTTTAATTACATTTTTTCCTCTGTAGCAGGCTGCTAGCCCCATCTTCCTCCAGTGCTGGATCCAACTGTTGGCCTTCATCAGTCTTGCGTGTTGGGTAGGATACACTTGGAAGGCTTGGGGACATCCGAAATGGCTGGATTTTGAAGGAGACTGTTGTTAAACCATCTATTGTTGCATTTACATTTGTTTTCTCAGTGAATTGGATTACAGTGCCCCGCTACAGAAGTGAGCGAATTCTTGCTGATCCAACACCAGCCTTTTTGTTGAACACTGTACTTAAATCTGCATTTGCTTTAAGTATTCAAGCTGCAGCTTAGTATAAAGGCTTGATGATGTAATTATTTTTGTTGGCCAGCCTAAGACTTCAAGATGTTCCAGAGTGAATAGCGATGGAGTCTGTCAAGTGCTTTCCTGAAATCTCTGAAGTTTATGATGAGTGAATTTTGCCGTTCGGTGCTTTCTTCAGTGATTAGTCTTACAGTGAAAATCTGGTCAACACATGAGCTTTCAGGTCAAGTTATTCACTCTCTTCCTCTTTCAGATTTTCATGGATCTTTTTCTTTCATCTTTTTTACTAAAATGAGTTCCTTGAGTTCACTGAACAAAAGTTAAGTGAACTTCATGTAAAGTTTACATAAAATGACAGAGAAAAGCATCTCTGAAAAAATTACCAGCAAATTGCATGAAAGCTTGCCGTGGTATACATTGCCAGCCTCCGTTTCGTGTTATCGAGAGAGCCCGTTGCTGAGGCTGCAGAGGCTGGGTATGGCTGCCAAATGTTGTTTCCAGCAAAGACTAACAAACCCCACAACGAATTTTAGGTTAAATTACTTGTAAATACTTGTCATCTTCATGTGTTTTCAGCTGGGGTGGTTAAACAAAGGCTTTGGAGAGATAAGTGTGTTCTGCTGTAAAGCAAGAAGTCTTGTTTGGATGGGCTGCTGCACCTTCCAGACAGCTCCCTTGGCATCCACTGCTTCCAGTTGGGATTTTGGAAGTCAGCGATTAGCAAGCTGCTGATAGGATCTAGTTATACCCAAAAAAGAATGAGAGGGGGGACCGGATTTTCCTGAGTGTTTTGCTCAGTGGTAGTCACAGTGACTCTATTGGCATTACTCCTCATTTTTCACTGTAGTGATGGAGAGCTTGATCTGGTACATTATTTTTATGGTAGGATTTAAGAAAACAAAAAGCAGATGAGTTGGCAAATAAAAAAGACCTGCCATCTTTGATCTTTATTGTGCTGACGATAAAATCAGTATGAGTTTTGCCTTCTCTGAAACCTGTTTCCTCTGGGCTTCATCTGGTTAAGAATATTCTACTAAGTCAGTGGTCAGGTTAAAGTCATTTATCACTGTCCCTTGGCATTTTCATTAAACTCTCTCTTAAGAATGAGAGGGCGGTGCTTTTACGTCTTCAGAAAAAAATGAAACTAAAGAAATACTGTGACATCCAAGCCCAAATTTTCAAATCACGTTGCTGTATATTAAATTTAAAATCACCATGTTTTACACACACGATCATTAATTTCCATTAAGTTCCTTGTGGCATGTTTGCGTTCAAAGCATGACCTCGATAGGGGTTACTTCATTCTGCAAAGCACCTGGGCTCGCCAGTCCCACCGGCCAGCTCCGGTGAGAGGTGGTGGGATTATGCTCCAGCCCCTTTGCCCACAGCCCCAGTGGCTGTGCCTCTGTCCCCAAACCTGCAGGAGTTTCTCTGTGTTAGTACTTGCAAAGCTCAGTGTTGGAGTGATTTAAGAAATAATACTAAGGTCACAAGGACAACTTACAAAAAAATGTCCTGGGACTGTTGCATGAATTATATCTGTATTATTTCATATTTTTATCAACACTATCAATACGGATTCTTTTTCCTAGTGGTGATTTATATTCCGTGTCTTCCCTTTCCCTGGCAAACACCACAAGCTTTTTTTCGGCATTCTTCTTTATATTTTTTTTTACTCACAAAAGATGAAAGAAAAGCAGAAGGCTTTGCTAGATTTATTGCCTGTAAATCTATGAAAGGTGCTACTAAAAATCTCAGACTGAAGGCTGAGATACCAGTGAGGATCCAGTTAAGAACCATGGCTGATGTGGTCAGTAAAGGTCTCTGCCTGTTCGATGGTTGTCTTAAAGGCCCAGCTTTCGAGATGCTGGGTTTTCTTGAGAACTTTTCCTCTGATATGCAGGAAAATATAGTTTCTGTTTTTCTTGTTTGAAGAGATGAGTTTGACAACATGACTAGAGCAAAGCATGTGCCGAAAGCTGTGGAAATAAAGCAGCAAATGAAAGAACTCCAGTTTTACTCATAAAAATGTATTTATTTTTAAGCCAATTTTGGGATTTTTTGACATTTGGATTTCCCAATAATGAAATGTTTAAAAGCATCTTTGAGACTGTTAAACAGTTCTACTAAGCTACTTCATAATGTTTCACTGCCTTGAAATATTTGCTCTGAATGATTTGAGACGTCTGTACTTTGTATTTATTTTTTTTTCCTTTCCTTCAACTCTCCCAGGTAGGCTGGGCGGTTCGGTGAGCTCTTTAATGAATATAAAGCATGCTTTCCTTCTCGCATTTTTCTTTTGACTTTTTTTTTTTGCAAGGCATGATTTTAAGCATTGAAATATTGGACATCTGGATTTATTAAAGTCCACAATGTTGGGTGAAGGGAGTACTTTTTTAAGAGCACTTCATTTTCACCTCTGCATGCTGGAGTTGTCTTTGAAATGCACCCGAGGAGCGGAGCGCATGCGTGCCCTTCTGCTACCAAGGCTGAGTCGTCCGCCTGTGTTTAAATAAGCTACTGTGAAGCTCCCATTTTCCATTTTCACTGTTTCTTTTGAGAATTGGTTTGTTGGTAAATCTACAGAGGCTGTGGCTGTTTACGTAGCATAGTGCTTCTCAAGGTGCTTTCCCAATGTTACTGAAACAAGCCTCCTTGGCATCACCAGTTTGAGAGGGGTAAATTGGGGCATGCATAGGTCTGTGGGCTTGCTGGAGGCCAAGCAGGGATATGTGGCAGACTGCAACTGGAGGTGGGAGTCCTGGCTCCCAGCCCACTTTGGAGATGTGCTACGGCGGGTTTGTGCTTGCTGTAGAAGACCCTTGGACCTGGACAAGGTGTATGTTCTCTGTGGGAGCAAAGCTCCTCTTCCCACCCCACTGCTCCTGTGCGGCATGCTCCTCAGGGTTGGAACTAGATGATCTTTGAGGTCCCTTCCAACCCAAACCTTCTATGATTCTATGACAAGTGTTTTGGGCTCATAGTGCGGGCTGATTTGGGACCATCAATGGTGTAAATAAGGGATAGTGCCCCCAGTGTCAGCATATGTACACTAGGGTGAAGCCACGTTGCATGGCATCAAGCTAGAGCATTGCTGCTTTAATTAACCTTCATTGGACCTACATGTTAACATGTTCACCGGGTGTGTTGTTCAGGCTGTGTGCTCTCGCTGGTTGCGGTGGTGAGCCTGGTGTTGCTGCAGCCTTATCCTGCTGCTGACTCTTTTGCTTCTTACAGAGGAGGAGGTTGGGGCTGGCGGATTAAGACCTCTGAGTTCTGGTTTGGTCGCTCTGCTCTCATTCGGGGCAGCACGTTTAAAGCATTGCACCTTAATTGTGTACACTAAGAGAGGCCTAACCATACCCGCCCGAGTCCCACAGGTCTGAGGAAAATTAATGTCCTAATATTAGTTAATTGCCTTGAAGATAGATATGGAAAATAAACTGCTAAGTATCTTGGTAAATATTGTTTCCTTTATTATGGCAATGTATCTCATTTAATGGTAATCATCTGCCGTGGCATTCAGTCTGTCATGATAAAGCAAGCCCGGCAATGGCTTCGCAAACACCCGCCAGCACAGGGCTGGTTTGCGCTGATGGCTCTTAAAAACCAGAGGATGCTCACTGCCGCGCGTGGCAACGTGAGCAGAAAACAGCCTGCCGGCACCTGCCTGCCCGCCCGCCACCACAGCCTGCAAACCACAGCGCCTACGGATGTCACCGACGTCCCCCGGTGGGATGAAGGAGGTCGCTCCGTTCTCATGGGCTGCGGTCGCTGCAGAGCCCTCCGGAAGCGATGAGGAGGCAGCCCAGTGGCAGCCTCAGTTTCCCTGCTCTCGGGCTGGCAGCGGTGCAGCTGTGCCATCAGCCCCTGTGCTGTTCCCCTGCTGCCCTCGCGAATTCCCGGCTGTAGGCTGTGGCATGTGGAGATTTGGTTGGCGGCCAAAATAAACCAACAGAGGGAATTGAATAAAGAGCGGGTGTTGGCACATGCACAGACGTACTGGCGGGGACCTGTCGCTGGAACAGGATTTCCACGGGCGGCCAGCTCATTGGTGTTTGCCACCAGCTGAGTCCTGGCACAGCAGGCGTTTTACATGTCTACGGGAGTCAGCTTCCACATGCAAACATCCCTGGTCTGCTCAGCTTAACGGCAGCTTTTCCAGTATGTCCCACAGACCTCCGGATTTGATATCCAAATCCAATATTAGCCAAATAAGTAGTTATTTTTAGCCAAGTACCTTGCACCTGGACTGCAAGGTGGCAGGACACCACGGGGCTGTTAGTTCTGGGGAAAGTGTGGTGGCTTAGGTGCTTGTAGAAGCCCATGTGGCTGAGATGGTGTGCTGCATGACTTAGGGCTTGCCAGGGCCTGAAGGCTTCATGATCAGTAGATGAACTGCCCTTATCCAGCTGAGAGGTGACAAAAATGTATTTGTTTCCACCTAGACTAGGTTCATCTCTGATAATATATTTCTTGTCTTTGGACAAGACATTGTCTTGGTTGTTGTCCTGGACGTTGTCATCTTTGGATGAAGACCTGAATGTTCTAGCTGCTCTCAAGATGTGTAATCTTTCTCTGTGTTAGGATTACATATTTTTTGAATGTCTCTCCTTGCTTTATTTCACTTGAAGTCATTGACTTCAAGTCATTTCTTGGTCGGTCTGCTTTTGAAGCTCTTAAATTAAGGTTTGCTGTACAGTTAAGATTAAGTGCAAACTGGTGTTTGCTTCGGCAGAGCTGTCCTGATACGTTGCTGCCATGCATATCAGTCAGTTACTATTAACTCATAAAAAGCAAGAGGATGGTAGATCACATGAATGTTATTGCACCCTCAGCTGTCAGTTCATTCCCCAAAAGCATGCGGAGTGTCTTAGTGTGAGGGTTATTTTTCATCATTTATGTTTTTATTGTTTTCCTTCTCTATAGCTGCTTGCATTAATCTTGTACGTCCTATCAATAAACCACAGTTCACGAGCTCCTTATCTGTCTTGTCTGCATCATATTGCTCTGTGCTGACTCTTGAGTTATGTGCCTAAGGACATTTTAATCATACTTCCACTTGCACATGAAAGCCGTTGCTTCATCCTGCATATTTCCCATGATTCTGAAGTCATCCCAGAAATATTTTACTATTTTTCTCCTTAGAGTTGCAAGCCCTGTCTCTAGCAGTCATATTTTTCTTTCTCCCCACCGTGATGTGCAGACCCCAGAATGTATTTTTTGCTGTATGAACAATTCACGTTGGAAAGGTTCAAAAGTATTTGCTGAAGATCAAGGCTATGGATCCTGAGAAACCAGTTCAGGGCAGTCTGTGTCTGCATCTGCATCTTGTTTCTGTCTCAGAGTGTGCTGGGGAAAGCCGTGCTGCTGGGCTTGTCCTTTCTGAATTGGATCCCTTCTGAAACATTTTTTTTTGCTTAAAAAGTCAGTGGGTGGACTTTGTGAGTGAAAACCTTATCATCAGTTGTGGGTTGACCCTGGCTGGATACCAGGTGCCCACTAAAGCCGCTCTGTCACTTCCCCTCCTTAGCTGGACAGGGGAGAGAAAATGTAACGAAAGTCTTGTGGGTTGAGAGAAAGACAGAGATTACTCACCAATTACCGTCATGGGCAAAACAGACTCTATTTGGGGAAATTAGTTTGTTACCATTATCTGAGTAGGATAATGAGAAATAAAAACTAAATCTTAAAACACCTTCCCCCCACTCCGCCCTTATTCCTGGACTTAACTTTACTCTTGATTTTTCTCTACCTCCTCCCCGCAGCGGTGCAGGGGGGACAAGGAGTGGGGATAGCAGTCAGTTCATCACCTGTTGTTTCTGCTGCTCCTTCCTCCTCAGGGGGAGGACTCCTCACACTCTTCCCCCGCTCCAGCATGGGGTCCCTCCCACGGCAGGCAGTTCTCTACAAACTTCTTCAATGAGAGTCCTTCCCATGGGCTGCGGTTCTACATGAACTGCTCCAGCGTGTGTCCCTTCCACAAGGTGCAGTCTTTCAGGAACAGGCTGCTCCAGCGTGGGTCCCCTGCGGGGCCACAAGTCCTGCCAGCAAACCTGCACTTCTCTTTCCATAAGTCCATAGGCCCTGCCAGGAGCCTGCTCCAGTATCGGCATCCCACGGGATCACAACCTCCTTCAGGCATCCACCTGCTCTGGTTTGGGGACCTCCATGGGCTGCAGGGAGACAGCCTGCCTCACTGTGGTCTTCAGCATGTACCACAGGGGAATCTCTCTCCTGCTACAGACTTTTTTCCCCCTTAAATATATTAACACAGAGGTGTTACCACCATCGCTGATTGGCTTGGCCTTGGCCGGTGGCAGGTCCATCTTGGAGGTGGCTGGCTTTGACTCAGATACAGGGGGAAGCTTCTAGCAGCTTCTCACTGAAGCCACCCCTGTAGCCCAACCGCTACAAAACCTTGCTGTGCAAACCCTATACATTAGTCCATAACCAAAACTGAAGGACAGCTTTCTGGTTCCTCTTTCCAGCTCTATCTGAAGAAGAAATCCTTGTCTTAAAATTTCCAGTTGTCCCCTTCATTTCCTGATCAGAGCAAAGTCAAGGTTACCTAGGGAACTGGTAGCGTTTTTAATGTTTGTAGAGTTGAATGTAGGGTAAAACCTGAATTCTCAATGTTTGTAATTTTGAAAACTAGTCTCAAAAGCTTTCAGATTGTCACATCATCATTGGTTTTGCTATGATTGTTATACTTATCTCTTTAAATCATTTGAATTGGAGACCTTTTTCTGACCAGTTGACACTGACGTCGGTTGTGAATTCAAAGTTTAAAGTAGCAGCTGTTTAAACAGAGGTGGGGAAGGAGCCCATGATAATATGATAAATCAGTACCGGTGATGTGTACATGCACAATTGATTTCGGAAACTAAATAAAAATGTGCCAAATTCTCTGGCTATGTTTAGTAGAGAAAGAGTACCACCTGAGTGCTGAACAAAGATGAAACTGTCTGAGGAAGGAACTTACAGGTATATCAAATGAAAAAGCTTCAGTGCTTTCCTGTGCTCTGGAAATACCAAGAATAACAATTTCCACATGCAAAAAAAAAAAAAAAAAAAGGCAGCTCACCTCTTTTGTCAAAATTTCTCTTCATTACATGTGGTCTTTCAGTTCTCATACTGAAGGCTTTGACCACTGCAGCTGTGTTTATGGCGACACCTGTGTATTTTGGAATATTGCTATTACCATACTATACCCTTCCACTGCAGGGGATGAGGAAAAGGGAGGTTGCTTCCTCTTCTGCCAGGGTAAGAAGCAACAAACCATTTTGAGTGTCCACTAAATCCATCATTAGTCACCTAGAGACACAATTAACATGAGGAATTTGGGCCAGAAGAACTGTCTGTCTTTATTATGCAAATCTCATGTCAGAAAAGATCACCCATGTGCAACATGTCTTTCAAGTGTTGTGTCTGTGTAACTCATATATAACGGTGCAAGAGAAAATTATATTGTTTCCCATTTAAATGAACAGTTTAGCTCTGCCCGTGAGTAGTCTGTAGTTAGACAGTACTGAGTCTGTCTACTATTTTTGTCCCTGAGTGCACTAAAGCTTTGTTTAAAAGACTATAGCAATGAGAGAAGTTGCATTGCTTTACTTAATACAGTATTTTCTTGCTGATGAGTTGGTGCTCTGTGTGTTATGTTCAGGATCTGTCAGATGC
Source organism: Tauraco erythrolophus (assembly GCF_009769465.1). Taxonomy (NCBI): domain Eukaryota; kingdom Metazoa; phylum Chordata; class Aves; order Musophagiformes; family Musophagidae; genus Tauraco; species Tauraco erythrolophus. Next base: position 62,885,475 of record NC_141468.1, on the reverse strand, counting down.
CTGTACGGTGGCATCCTCAGCGCTGTGCTGTGGCTTAGACCTCGCACAGAAACAGGTGCTTTTAGGAGAAGAGTCAGATCGCATTACCTGTTAACTCTTGAGATGAATCTAATGAATAGATAAACAGGAGACAGGCATCATAACTCATTTTTTGCGTGTTGCCTGTTGGCTCCAACAAGCATCCACCAAGACGGGTGTACGTGGAGGTGGCCCTGCAGGCATCTCTCTGCACAGCCAAGTCCAACACGTATTCAGCTCTTAGCAGCAAGTTAAAAATTACTTTCTTGTTTACATGTTTCTGGGCAAACGAACTCAAAGTAAATGATAGTTCTCCAGCAGAGGGTACTCTCTGGGAAGTTTGGTGTGTGCAAATGCCTACTTTAATTCTGCGGGGGGGTGGGTGGTGGTGTGTGCGTGTGTGTGTATATATATATATATGAAATCTATTTAAATTTCTTAATGAAGCTCATAAATCACTCTTGGCCTGCTGTAGCAGTCCTTATGACTAGGGTCAATGGTCGTGTGTTGACCACTCATGGCTGGAGGCTATGAATCTACAAATGATTTAAATTGCAGAGTTCTGCCTTTTTGCTGGAATGGAATTGAAATAATTAATTACAAATTTATTTTATTTTCAAACTAGAAATTTAATGTTTTTGTTTTCCTCATGACACGCAGCTGAGATTATGAAAACTTGCTTGTAATTCCTGTAGGTCTTGCAGTGTTGTGCATCGCAATTAATATTTCATGGTGTGCTTTTATGCTACAAAGCAGTAGTTCTCATTGAATCCATATATTTTCCAAATATTATGATCTTCATAATTCTCTTATAATACCCTCTGGTTCATATCATTGTTAATATTAGAAAATATAAAACAGGGAGTATTTTATTGTGCTTATCCTCAGAGAACGTGATTGGAATAAGTACAATGTTACTTAGTTTAGGAGCTGTACCATCTCCAGTGAGGACTTCTAGGCTGAACCATGGGATCAGTTTGTTGCAGATATAAGATGATGTTCACAATAAAAGGACGGGGTGTCACTCTGTTGTGGCCCTGGAAAAGATGCTGAGGAATAGGTCTCAGAAATGCCGAGAGCCGGTAGCTGGCATGAGCACAGCTGCTGAAAAATGAAGTGGAAGTCTGTATGCAAGTGAGATGAGGGAATAAATGACATCATGAACAGGCAACTGTTTGGGGACTGTACCTGAGTGATGGGAACAGATTTTATTTGACTGTTGCGAAAATGGGGTACGATGAAGAGTTTACTTTGTATTGATTTATTATTTGAGAATTCTTTTCTATCTGGATTTTTTCCAAGATTTATATTTGATTTCTATGTCCTTCATAGCATATATTGCTGCTTAGTCAGATTAACAGTTAGGAAATGCTGACCCACTGAAGCTAGACTCACTGACTGGAAGTTTCCAAATACCATTTGGTCTCTTTCAGTCTACTTAAAAGAGAAAAGGTTAAATAAGATCAGCAGATGAGATGTAGCAGGTGAGGTAGTTAGTATGGCCTACTGTTACAGATACCGGCTGATAATTGTTGTATGTCCCTGATTTCAGTTGCTTCTCATATGTTCCAGCTGCATTTAGCTTTTTCTAGGGCAGATGCTTTCCCCCAAATTATTTGAAAATACTGTGGGGTTTTTTGGAAAAACTTCAGCTGAGCTGGCTCAGCCATTTCCAAGACCAAAGCTGTGGGGGAAACACTGCTTTATGGTTTATTTCCCCCCACCCTAGTTTTGGTGCTTGAGTTTTGGGGAAGGGCTGGTGAAACAGTGCCGTGGGGCGGCTGAGGCACCACCAGGAATGTGGCTCTGTCCCTGCGAGGGTACTCATGGGAAGAGGTGAGCCCATGGGGAACGGCATCGTGCTTTACTTGAAGCAGAGGATGGGTAAGATGCGATCATGTCAAAGTCATGCCAAAGAGTACGCTGCACCAGAAGGAGAAAACAGTGAGCATCTGTTTCTTCATTAACTACTGTCTGTTCGGTGTACTAGAGAGGTTCTGACATAGAAATGATCATATTCCTTCACTCTAGGGTTTTTGGTGTTTGTTGATCTGTGTCTGAATGTCTAGGTGAAACAGTGGAGAAGTTTAATAATGCAGAGGTTCAAATCTGAAGATTATGCATAAATGAAAACTGGGTTTGACCTTTAACTGCTCTGAGAATAAATGTGCAGCCGTTTCTGTCTGGAAAAAGTAATGGAGGGCATCATTTTAAAAAAAATGAAAGAGCTATTTTGGTAATAAAACTCTGTATCTTCATATCATAAAATTCAGAATGTACATATGGACACTCTGTAGGGATCCAAAAAATGTATTAAACTCAGTAAAGTAATTTTTAGAAGTCTCTTTCAGTTAAACTAGTAGCCATGTAATGAACTCATGCATCTGAACACAGTTAACTGAGTGGGAAAGAGAATGTCCATTAGCTCTCTAAAACTTGAATTATTTGAAATGGATTCAGCCAGCCAATCTGTAGGGCAAGTGATCATAAAAGTATGCTAGCGACATAGTCTAATGTCTCTTCTTGTAAATTTTTTTTCATTGTCTGTAATGATTTTACCATATATATATGTATATAGGTTAACCTTTACTGGTCAGAGCTGATTTATTGTTGTAGGTGTCGATATCAAAGGTCTGGATGGTGAAATACATGCTATTAACAAGCCATTTCTATTTAGTAAGCCAAGTGGAATTTTTGAAGAACATAAAGGTTACTTTTAGAAACGACTGTCATCTGGCTGGCATCCAGGGTTTCCAGACAGTGAAATTTTTAGGTGAATATTTAGGTTTAAATACGTGGCAAAACCCCATTGAAGCACACGCTGAAGGTAGAGGGTTATTCTTTTGCTGAAGGTGGGAGCTGGATAGCTTGGTCCCATGTAGGTCACAGTCTTCAGTACCTGAGCTCAGGTGTTTGCAGGTGGGAACATCTTGCCTGCTAAGGATACTCCAAATGATGCAGCAAACCTGGCTTGGGGTGGGGGGCGGGATGTGGGGGACTATAGGGCATGTCCTGCACTGGGGTTGCCGACAGCTCAGGGGATCGCTGTGGTCTTGTACCATATGGCTTCAAAGGTAGGTGGTTTTTATCCCGCTGTGCTCACTGCCATCCTTAGCAGGGTGGGACGGAGCATAGTAAATGCTTGGGGTGATGGGATACTGCCCTAAAGCCAGTAAATAAGAGCGCGTGTTTCTAAAACATCTTATTCTTTACTTTGATTAAGCGTGGGCTTTCATGGTGAGGGTGGAGTGGCTAATCTGATATTCATCTATGCAAGCAGTTGAAAGGAAATTCTAATTACTTAACCTTTACTGCGGGTTCCATAGGCTTCAGTCTACCCAAAACCCATTGCTTGGGGGTAAAATCCCGACCCTTACAAAGTCAGTATGAGTTCTGCCAGAGCTGTCTGCACTTCCCCGCTGAAGCACGTGCGGCAGCAGGGCAATTTTGTTCACCTTGTGTACTGTAGTCTGGGGGAATTCATTGCAGCCCCTACATGTCCTGTGTTTTCAGCTTTATGCTCTGCCGACTGCAGATTTTACTAATTTTATTTAGTTATTATTTATTTTATTCAATCACATACCCTAGTTCCCTCGTAGAAACCTTTGGGGCTGATGATTCCGTCATTCATGTTGAAGGACGATGATGGTTTTAGCTGCTTTTTGATACTAGGACAGCAGTCCCAGGGACAGAGCCCAAGGCTTTGGCATTTGGTGGAAGGTGACTTACACAGCAAGCACCCAGCTCCGCAGCAAGGGGTGTTATTCTCCCATTAACCGATCACCCCACTCTTGTAAGGTCAGATGTTTCATCAGTTTGAATTGCAAGCCATCCTTATTCCTGTGTGTATCGTTTGCATAAGCTTTTGCATATATACCTACCTCCCAAGCGCAAGGTGGTGGTTGCTCCTTAGACCACAAGTGCCTTGTCCCGCTCCCCTCAATCCCGTTTCCAGCTGCTGCCACCGAGCCTGCCTGTGAAATGCGAAGGGTGCAGCTGGTAACTGTGGTGGGAATGCCCCATGCTTAGTCTGAGCACAGAGTGTCTGCTCCATGGAGTTTGTACAAGCTGCTGGTGTTCCAAAGTGAAAGGAGGAATTTTGGCAAACAGTTCCTTCTCCTGTAAAAAGCATACTAATCTTTACAAATGCTGAAGCAAATGAAGGAGGTGTTTTCTAAGGTATTAAAAATATTCTTGCCAGGTGTATTGTATATTATTCAGTGCAACTGCTCAGAAATGTAAGCTCATGGCTGTTTTTGAAATGATGAGTTGCCCCTCAGTTGCCCTTGAAGGCATCCGAGGCATGGTGCCTATGCCAAAGGAATGGTGACACGTTGAGATAGCAGTGCAAAAAATGTTTTTTGGATCAAGTGCTTTTTACTGCTTTACTATAGCTACAGTACCTGGTACAGGAGCCTGTTTGGATAGTAGGTCTTGAAAAATAAGAGGTTGTGTGCTTGCATGGCATTACTCAGTTACTATTGAAGTACTCAATCTCTCTTCTCAAGAACCATAGAATGGTTAAGGAACCTTAAAGATCATCTAGTTCTAACTCCACTGCCGTGGGAAGGGACACTTTCCACTAGATGAAGTTGCTCAAAGCCCCATCCTACCTGGCCTTAAATACTTCCAGGGATGGGGCATCCACAACTTCTCTGGGCAACCTGTTCCAGTGCTTAACCGCCCTCAGAGTGAAAAATTTCTTTCTTATATCTAATCTAAATCTACCCTCTTTCAGTTTAAAACTGTTATCTCTCGTCCTATTACTATATTCCCTGATGAAGAATCCTTCCCCATCTTTCCTGTAGGCCCCCTTTAGGTACTGGAAGGCTGCTAGAAGGTCTTCCCGGAGCCTTCTCTTGCCCAGGCTGAACAACCTCAATTCTCTCAGCCTGTCTTCATAGGAGAGGTGCTTCAGCCCTCGGATCATCTTCGTGGCCCTCCTATGGACCCACTCCAACAACTCCATGTCCTTCTTATGCTGGGGAGTCCATACCCGAACGTAGTACTCTGGATGGGGTCTCATGAGAGCAAAGAAAATGGACAGAATCACCTCCCTCGACCTGCTGGCCACAGTACTTTGGTTTCAGCCCAGGATATGGTTGGCTTTCTGGGCTGCAAGTGCACATTGCGGGCTCAAACCAGTATTGTTAGAAGAAACTCGCAGCTCATAAAAAAGAGATTTGAGCATATACCTGTCCAATAGCACTTAATTAGCTGCTGGTGTTTTGTTTATCAAATACCAGATGGGACAAGACTGAGTTAGGAGAGATGCCATATCAGCACCATTGGGCTTTTGGGCCGTGCCCACGTCACGGTTGCTGAAAGGGAAGTATCTGTCGCGGCCGGGCGTTTCAGGGACTGATGGTAATGAATGAAGGAAATTACAGGCTTTGGAAAAGCATTTTAAGCTATAAATCACTGCATCCTCTTGTTCTGCTGCTATCAGCTGACAGGCCTTTTTCCGTAAAATGAAAACTGTTAACGTGTTCTTTGTCATTTTCAGTGACTCAAAGGCTTAGACCTTCTTCGGACTCTGTCTAATAGTGGATTGTGCCTTTTTTTTAGCCAAATCTGTTTTTGCATGAGTTAGTATTCCTGTGCATGTCCAGAGTCCAGGTTTATGCCAACGCACATCTTTTCCCCCTTGAGTATGTGTCTGCCATCTTAAGTACTTGCCGGTAGCTGCAAGAGACGTCTTGCTAGTTAGGCTGGATACTATCAAATCCACATTTCTCCAAGCTTCCTCACTAGCCAGCACTGCCAACATGTTCATCGTGCTCTTTTCTCTCCTGCAAGTTCCCCATGACCTCTGAACTTCTTGCTTATATTGAGGCACTGAGGGCTACATGTATTATATTTATTTGTGTGTAGCAATGAAGAAACATCATACTGGCATCTTCAAATTTTACTTTCTGTATCTGGGTGTCTCCTGTCAAAGAGTGTGATAGAAAACCTTTGTCCTCCAAATCACTGGGTCCAGGGTAGCATAACTTAGATCAGGGTAATCTTGAGCTGATGGGTACTCTGCGTGAAATAAATGCGCTGTGTCAGCTCTAACATCTCTCTGCCAAAAAAATCACAACTCACACTGAAACTTTTATGGTCACTGTGACAGTGGAACAGCATGGCCAAGCACAGCGTGCTGTTGAGCGATTTTCCTGTTGTGAAGTCAACAAAATGCCCCTTCGTGGTCAACAGGGAGAGCAGTGGTGAAAATCTCAGGTAGGCGGAGGCACGCGGTGCGTATCATTCTCCTCGCTAGGGAAAGGGAAGGGGATACAGCCATTGCATCAGCCACAGCTTGTCATGCTGTCATCACTCATGTTGTCTGTCCTGCCCATGGATGCACAGCCATAAGCAGCATCTGCTACTGCTTGCCTGGCAGCAGTACCACAAAGACCACTTCAGGGAACTGAGAGAAACTTTGGGATAAGCATGAGGAGATGGATCTCCATTTTTTCTCTTGGTCATAGGCTGTCTTGCTTCATGTTCACTGCTTTTTTTTTTTTTTTTTTTGGGTGGTGGTGTTGAGGATTTTGAAGTTTTGCAATTGATTTTGGCAGGACCAAGATTTTATTTCCTCTATATCGTAATAAAAATAAATGTAAAGCTGTAGCTGGTGATTTGGGTGCTTAGTTTCTATGTTTAGTGGAATCTCATCTTCTGATTCTTCTTTGTTTTGTAATACATAGCATAAACAATCAAATCCATCCTGTGTTCCACTTGGTTGTGCACCACTTAACTGCTTCGTACTAGCAGAATATATCCTAATTTAGTAGAATTGTTGTTACTTCTATGCCATTTTAAGCAGCAGTGATTGCCACTCGTTATCGTTAGGCTAAAACGATTGCCGTAGAAGGATCCTAATAAGAAGGACGTCCCAATTAAGTAGAATGTGTTGTGCTAAGAAACTCCTTACAAGAAAAGATGTCACAGCCGTGTGTTGTAATATAATTCTATTATCTTGTCTTCCTATAACATCTGCCCTAATATCTCTCAGAGGTACTCTCTACTTTGGATGATAATAATCCATTCTGGCTTTTGATGAAATCCAAATCCAACTCAGCTGGGATATTACCCTGAAAACGATCACACATCTTTGGAAAAAACTGCTCTGCAGATATGCAGTTACTAAAATTTCCGATTGCAAGGAGCCAGACAAAAATGCTCAGACAAAAATCTCCAAACTTGACCAGATGAAAAAATAAAGTTGCCCTTGTGTACCTCAGAGGATCGTTCTTTGCAGTGGTTCTGGAAGTGAAGTTTCTGCTAGTGAGAACCCAAAATCTGCAGAGTTGTACAACTTCTGTTTGTTGTTTATCAGTGGTTGCTGCCGTTGATCATTTTTTGGCGCAGGTTTTGTTAGGTTCTCAGTTCTTTCATTTTTAAGCATTATTTGTTTGCTCTTCTACTTTTTTTTTCAGGAGAGAAAGGGTGATCTCTTGTGGTTAAACTGCATAACTAGAGGCCTTACGCACTTTTCCTGGTTTTCTCTGACATTTCTTATTTCACCTTGAATTAGGTACTAATCTGTCTAGTACTTTACTTTCACTTCATCTACAGATTGGACATGAGTATTACCTTACCTGTTTAATGTCCGTGTCTTGAGGCTAACTGAAAGCTGGTAATGCTTATTAATATCTTTGGGTAGTAGGTGTTAAAGACAGATACAGTAGTGTCCCTTTTGTCTCTTGCATCTGATTCCTGTCCCTGTCCCACCCTTGCCCATTTGCACTGCTCTGCCTACTCTAGACTTAGATTCTGGAAACTTTATCTCACCACCTAGCTTTCCCAAGTGCTTTACATTTTCTTCATGCAAAGCCACTCCCTGTTATTCAAGTGGGCTGGAATGTGTGGAAAGAAGACACTTTGCACTCCTTGCCTTGAATGCTTTCCAGGTCTTCCGTTAACTGAAGCACTGGCTGATACGATTACCATTAATGTTTTCCCTCTAGTCTCATTTCTGTAAGGAGAAGTCAAGATGTTTTCCATCTGCATTGCCGGTCAAGTTGACAGGCTGAGCTAAGGAGTCATGGTGCAGGTTGCTTCAAAAAACAGAGACCATAGGGTTTCTTTCCAAGTTTGAGCTTCTTCATGGTGGCTTGTGTCACTTCGTATTCACCAGCTCCCGTGTGTTGGTGTGGGGATGCTGAGCTCACGGTGCTGGTGTTCCTACATCTTCCTTCAAAATCTAGTGTGTACTCAAAGGGTACATCATCCTCATATATTCATGGTTGCCACGCTTGCCAAATGTGGGGTCAGGAGAGTTCTTCTGCATGTTGGAATACCAACCATGTGGGGTTTGCACCTAGTGAAGTGTATTGCTATTGCAAAGGCAGCTGACAATACTTTCATCCCTTTAATTTCTTTCCCAGAGGCCTTTATGTTGTAGATCTCAAGAACACTCTCTGGTGCTGGAAAATATTTTGGTACATGAGCTTGTGGAAGAAAAGGGATTTAATTTTTTTTTTTATTAGATGTTTCAGGAGGTCTTGAACTTCACATGATTCTTTATGAGAGAGGGAGACTGGACTCAAAGACCTTCTAGTCCCATGTTCCTGTGCAAAAACATAAAAAATATGTGACAATTGAGTGGATTTCCTACTCATAAATGTAGCCCTTCTAGGTTAAGACTGGCATTTACTTGAGCAACGTAACATGCAGCACCACGTTTTGGGGACTGTTCAGGGTTAACTACCATTTTCAGGCTCATTTTTTACAGCAATTTGCCAGATACCTGTCCTGCACGCTTAATTCCTATAAACTCTTAGTAGGATCCAGCTATTCCTTGCAGTGGGAGTATAAGCTGTTTTCCAGATATGTACGTTTGCTTAAGATGTAATAGATAGATAAAGAGGGAGGTCAAAGATACTTTGAATTATTTTCTCTTGAAAGTAGAAGCACTTAATTAAAGAAAAACAGCAAGAGAACAGCAAAACCTTCATGCTTCTATCCAGACTCTAAATTAGTATATATAGAGAAATCTGGCGCCCTTTCCAAAGGAACGAATGGTGAAATGTACAAAAAGCATTTTATAGTCTTTAAAGCACTTACGTTTTTAGTCAAAACAAAGACATTTGTGTTGGGTTTTTGCTAGATGCCTCAGCATGGATCATTTGAATCACATTGTCCAGTGGGCATTTTTTTTTTTAGTGTCACTGGAAATTTGTTTTGGTTTAGTCCATGGAATCTGAATACTAAAGGAGAGGGATGAGGCAAAGAATTTGAAACAAGGATGACATTAGGTATTGCAGACCCATAAATGTAGGCTGTGCAGACTTCTTCCTTGCCTTGGTCTGTCACTTTGTATGCAGATACATATAAAAAACTGAATTCAATAATATGTGAGGTATCATTTGGTCTTGGTGAATTTGCTGTATGCTCAAGCAATAGCTTGATTAAATGCCTTCGAACTTGAAATACAAATAAAAGCTTCGAATATAAGAGGAGTATGGTACTGGGGCATGTTAACGATAGGTGAGAAGAGGAAGGTTAGAGCAGTAACTTGAGACCTACAGTAACCGGAACTGCAAGTTCAAGTTCTATATCTCTGTCATTCTCTCTTTTCAGAGATGGACTCACTGTTGAAAATGCTGCGTTAGGTAGCAAAGCTGGTTTGGGACCAAACTATGGGATGTTTGAGGATGCAAGACGGCCTTGCCCAGAACTTTGCTGCCCATTCTAATAGAGAGACTTGCTGTTTCATTGCTTTCCATATCGTGCAATGATTCATGATGGTATACAAAAGATTGCTTGTCTTAATTTTTGCTGTGTTGCACTTTGATCTGCCTTTGCACAACACAAATAGCAGTGCAGTGACAATGGCAATACATGATCCATGGAAAACCAATGGCCTCCTATGCTTGAGAGAAAGTGAAGTCCGACTGCTGATCCTGCAAGTACGAGCAGCGTAGGTGCCAGCACTTCAGCAATCAAATGTTTTGCAACAGCTGATATATAAATAAGTGCAGATATCTGTCTAAATAGGGCAACAGTGGGGGGGACTTAGATTTTTTTTTTTTTTTTTTAATGATTCCTCTGTATTTAGATGAGATTTGGGCTACAAACCCCATATTTCTCTTGCCCTGAAAGCCAAAGAGGTCACACAACCACTGCTGTGTCCGGTGTTAGAGTTGCTCTTGGCCATCAGGTCCTTCAGGCTGTTTTGCTGGGGAGGCACTGAGTAGCAGGGACAAGCTCTGCCAGGGCTGCTGCCGGGCACTGAGTTTGGGATGTGTGTGTGATGCATTCATGCATGCCTCTTCTGTCACACTAAAAGGAGAGCAGGGGCAGCTCCAAGGCAAGCCCTGAAATGAGTATGCAGCAATGTTTGTATATTTGTGCCAAAATCTGCCTTGCAATGGAGGGTTGTGCATCAGCCAAGCCCAAGAGGTGGGATTGTGAGAGGAGGAAACTGGAATGAAGTTACCAGGTACCACTGGCTTAGGATAAGTTTGCATGAAAGTTTAAAATAACTGCTTCTTTTATAAGTTTGGGCATCTTCAGTCTTCACTTTGTCATTTTGTGCAATACTTCTTTGGTTTGGGATTTTTAAATCCCTGAGGATTGAGCTCTGGCTTGTGTTTAAGCTGAGCCCGGAGGGCAGGAAAAATGTGGAGTGAATTAATTGTGCATTGGATTTTCTCTATGATGTTGTTTTTTCTCTAGAGATTTGGGAGGGGGAACACTAGGAGCTTGTCACTGTGATTTTTTTTTAATTTTTTTTTAGCATCCTGCTGATTTTAAATTTCTGCATTTCTCTTCAGTCCTTCACCTACAGACTGCAGGGTACCCTGAGGCCAAGGGCAAAGTGAATAAAGCAATTTTGAGTATGACCCATTCTGGATATGTCTTCTTGCAGACAAGTCCTAGACAGATCCCTGCCCCAAGGAGAGTACAGACGAGGGGAAGCACCGAAAGAGGTGACAAAATCCAAATACACTTGAGTGCTTATCTCGCCTTGCTCCAGTGGTTCACAGAAGTCATAGATGCAATGTACAGCTGCTGTATGTTGCTGAGTGGCACAGAGCAGCCAGGGGCATACCAAGTGAGTCTGGCCCAGTATTCATCGGGCAACAACTGACTGCTTAGTTTCCACTCTAGTGAATCAGAGGGAAGAAGAGGGATAAAATAATGGGCAAAGAAGCGCACAGGGTTGAGTAACCGTGCAGAAAGGAAGGACGTTGAACAGTGTCAGTCGAGAGAAAAGACAGATACTGCCGTTCATTTCTGAAGATGCTGCACAGAAATCTTTGGTATGGAATGACAGATAGCATTGGCAGCCACAGGTAGAAAAGCAAGGGGAAAAAAGTCCCGTTTTTCAGGCCATTGGAAACTTGAGGTCCTCACCTGTTTGTCAAGTTCAACACAGTGCGGCTGAAGACACAACTGAAAAAGCAAGCAGATAGTACCAATCAGCAGAGGATTAAAATAAGGAAGTTGAACTGTAGCCAAACCAGTGAAAGCTGGTGGTGGCTATTTAAGTGTTTCTATTTATAAAAAAAAAAGTACTTATAATCACAAAGATTCTACCTTTTTCCCCCTCCCTCAATTTAGCCTGCTCCCTTCTTGCCAGGAGCAAGTCTCTGCCATAGTCTTTCGTCAACGCATTTGAGCTTTACATCAAACACTCATAAAAAGGGAGTGGGTTTTGCTTCTAAAAAGCATTTTATTCACTTTTCTTTAATAATTTTGGGGGAAAACAGTTGCAGCTAGAAAATTGGCAGAGTTGCATGCCCAAGCCATAGAATTCCCTTTCTCTATACTGGCAAAAGCCAGATCTGATCCAGCAAAATTATGAGAGTTATAAACAATCTTCTGTCACCCCACTGGTCTCCCGCTGTGGTCAATTATAGTTTTGAAGCTGGCATATAAATATCAGATGTTTGGCTATTGCATGTCTTTATTACTAATCTCCAACCCAAGTAAAACCCTTTGGCATGACATATCCTATAATTTGCTAAGTTTTCGAACAATGGCACATTTTGCATTTCGTTTGCACTTTTCATCCAAGAACCTAAGAATACACTCCCCTTGCTAAAGAACAGAGTAATTAATCATCAGGGCTGTTTGTAAGGAAGGGGCCTGGCTGTGGGAGAGGAGTCGTAGACAAAGCAGAGGATAAAATGTCTGTATCTCACTGCTTTAATCACTTGGAGAAGTATCTCCTGTAGATATTATGATTTTAAACCATTTGAATCCTATTTGTAAAGGTGTCTTAAAATAGTATTCTTTCCACACTTCAGGTGTGTTTTCACTCAAAAAGATTTTCTTGTTTTTTAAAGAAGGCATAATGCTGTTTGAGCTCTATTTCTTGTTTTTAGAAATCTCTTCGAGTATTAGATCAGTTACACATCAGTTTTCTGCTGGGAAGACTCTTCCAATTTTGCCTTAATTTCTCTCCATTAAAATTATAAAGAATAATCTAAATTAATGAGAGAGATTTCCAAGAGAGAATACTTCTTAAAATATGCAGACAAGTCTGCACTTTAAATCCAGGTGTTGTACTTCTCGAGCTCTGTACATCCCCAGAATATCAATATTGATCAGTGCTCCAAGGATTTATGCGAGTCAGCCACTGAGCGATGGCAGGAGAATTTGGAGAGCTTGTTTGATAAGTTGTTGTTGCTTTTTATCCCTTACCTCTCTGCTTTTAATTCTTTCCTCCCTGTTGCTGTGTCAGATGTCCTGCTCTTTATCTCTCCAGGGCACTTCCTCGCGAGTCGTGTCCCTCCCTCGTGACTTTCCACACGTGCCGACAGTTTCACTGTGGTTGTTACAACCCCAGGACTGGAGCCAGAGCTGGGATTAAGGCTGCTCCTCTATCTGCAGCATTCAAACAGGCTATTAGGGAATTTGTTCTGGTATTGCTATTGCGTGCAGAGGGTGACCCTGGTTTAGGCTGCTGTCTTCCAAGCATAGAGAACAAGATCTTTGGTCCTGTTTTTCCCAGTGTGTATCCCTGCTTTTTGTTTCGAATGTGCTCACTGAACTTGCATCGTGCCTCTCCTCCCAGAATGGGTGGTTTTAGGTCTGTGCTACAGTCTGTGCTTCAAATACAACTTTTAGACTAAACTGTTTGCAGGGGAAATGGATGTGAGGAGGGAATCCAAAACAGTTTGGTGGAGCTAACAAGGTGGCTGAGAAGCATCTCCTCTCAGGTCTTGTGATGCTCCAGTGCAGTGATGTTTGTGGGGCTGTTTCATAACTGAAGTAAACAGGGATTAAAGTAGCCATTCTGCCCGGGACCTCCTATATTATACTTACTAGTAGAGTTATTTATCATTAGAGTTAGATGCCATATATTTACTGAGCTGGGAAACTGGGTAAGTTCTTCTCTCTGAAGAAAAACTCTAAATATGTACCTCTTCTTTAATGTATTTTGTAAAATCTGCTTGGCCCATAAGGGCAGAACCTCTCCCCTGTGCTTAAAAGGAAGAAATAGTAAAAGCTAATGGAAAAAATACATTTCCTACTCTGGCTTCTTTTCAAAGATAATTGTTGTATATCACACAATTGAAGATAAGATGAAATTTAATCATCATAAAGAGGTACAATACCGCTGTCTCCAGTGGGTCCACCTTTATGTGTCCCAGCAGGATTGGGGAGGTGATTCTGTGGAGATCATGGCCAAAGCTGGCGGTTTATAGAGCACAGGAAGGAAGGAGAGCTTGCTATCCAAGCTGGACTTCAATATGTTCCATTCTATACGTTACCAAGGATGGTAATGCAGCACTCTTCTCTGAAAGGGTTGTCAGCCACTGGAATAAGCTGCCCAGGGAGGTGGTTGAGTCCCCATCCCTGGATGTGTTTAAGAATAGGGTGGATGAGCTACTTGAGGATATGGTTTAATGGGGATTAGGGATGGTTCGACTCGATGATCTCTAAGGTCTTTTCCAACCTAGAAATCTATGAAGCATCTATGAAGCACTTGCTATTGTAAATAAGTTCTGTTTTTTAGCATGACAGCGATTTTGCTTAATAAACTTGTGCCCTCTGTCTGCGCCTGAGGGTTTAGATGTCATGGCAGAAAGTGACTTTTGTGCCTGAATGAATGTGTATGTAAATTATTTTATGTCAGTAGCTTTACTTATGTCCTGCCTCACAAAAATTCACAGCTCTAAGGGCTTCTGCATAATGGGCTTTTGAAGCCCAAGCACTTCAAATGCCAGGAGTTGTATTTACAAAAGAAATTCAATAAGCCCATCAATGACACTGCAGCATCTTGATGCTGTCTGTTATTTTAGTAATTGTCAGTGGAATTCCCCTTACACAAAAATCCTATAAATGTATCCTCTGTCTCATATATCATTTTAAAGCCAATCTTTAAGAATGCTGTTGCTGAGATGCCATTTTCTAATAAATCTGTATGGGTTTGGAGTAGTTTCTAGGAGGCCTCTTTGGAACCCTCTTGATCTCCTCCTGGGGCAATTCTCTAGGATTTTCTGTAAGAATTATCTCTAGGTGACACCGTAAGCGACTCGAGGATATTCAGAAGAGCTAACGAGGGCCACTTCTGAGAGCATGAGTCATCTGTGACATTGAGTTATAGATGTAGATTGTCTTTGAACTCTGCATACACGCTTCATCTTGGAATGTCCCCTAAACGATGTGGTGCTAACAAAGTCATCCGTACTGGCTGAAATTAATTGGATTTCTCCTTTCTTTTTATCCACTGTAGGTGTTCTCTGCTTGCCGGACAGCTTGAACCTTCACAAAGACCAGCAAAGGTCAAACAAGCCTGGGGAAGTGCAGATGTTCAGCCAGTCAGAGCTAAGGACCATCGAGCAGTCTTTACTTGCTACGCGTGTGGGGAGCATTGCTGAACTCAGTAAGTACAAGGCTATTGATAATGTTTGGATTTCTTTCCTCAGAGTAAAGCAAAGCCACTTGCATTGCCAGGTTGTGCAGAGGAGAGACGAGGGGGCATGGGTACTGTGAAGGAGATGTTGGGTCAGATCTAGCCATGCTTATGTTCCATGGCCAGTTGGAAAGCTGAAGCTGAAGCCACAGGAGGAAAGAAGTCTCGTGCAGTCTCATAGCAAAGCCTATGGCTTGTTTGCATACGCTGTTCTCATTTTTAAAGGTGAAAGATGCTTTATTTCATCTTCTCTATGTTGCGTTTGAGAGCACTGCACAGCTTGGCCAGATTCCCTGCCCATGGCGGGGGGGTTGGAACTAGATGATCTTTAAGGTCCCTTCCAACTCTAACCATTCTATGATTCTATAATTCTATGATTTGCAAATGTCTGTCATACTGATGTCCTCTCTCATTTCACTGAGATGCCTATTTTGAGACTGGCAAGCAGAAAACTGAAGGTTGCTATAAGTGAAGGAAATATTGTCACAAATGTAAAGCATAGCTAGTTCGGCCTGTGTTACAGAGGATCCTTCACCCAACCTTTCCTTCTCTAGTTCCAGTGGCGGAAGGAACCACAACTCAAACCTGCACCAGAGGAATTTGTATCTGGAAGATAAATTATTTCCTGTTAATCAAAACACTTTTTGAGAAATGTGGAAATCTATATCTGTCAAAATCTGAAAACTTTGGTTTCAGCACAAATAAATTGTAAGAGGCAAATGCCATGCGAATCCTCATGTGACATTGAGATAAAGTTACCAGAAATGCCTTTTTAAAACAAAAAAAAAAATTAATTAAGATAGAAGCCTTCCAATCACATTGGTTTATGGTATAGAGATATAAAGCTGTGGATGAGAAAAGAGAAACATTCAGACAAAAAAGGTGTTTGTGTTTGGTTTTTTTCAGAGGTCTGTCAGAACTACTGTCAAGTATTTTTTTCCTGAGGTCTGTTAAGAAATTGTAAAGACTCAAATCTGTGAAGATGCAGGCTGCCTAGCTTACTGTTGTTCTTATTACTGAATTCTGTGTAGATATAGGTATGTCATGTTCATTTTCCTGGCATTTTCTGAAGCAATGGGAGTCTCCTCTGTAGCTCCATCATATCATCACAGTTCAGTTTATGTGCTGTTCATGAGCCCTGTGGATGTACCATGGGTGTTTGTCTACAAGCCACAGTATGAATTTCTGTTTTCAGCTAGCTAATTTTCCTCTGCTCTGGTGAAATGTCAACAAGCCAAGAGCACTTACATGCCTTAGCGTGAAGTGTTGCTCCGTCTCTGGAATCAGGTGTTTGGTGTTATTCAAATTAAGTAATTTATGCTTATTTATTTCACGTGCATGAAACACACAACAGTAGTGTCTGTATGCCAACTAAATTATGCATGATACAGCTTTCTTTCTTAAAGTACATATGGTTGTGTTTTAATAAGCAAGTAATCTGTGGATATTTCAAGGCGTTTTTTTTTTTCATTCCGGATTTTTTTTGAACCTCTGTACACAACTCAAAAAGCCAGACTCCTTAAGTACCCCTTCCTTTTGAAATTTGATTTCTAGAAATCTATCCTAAGTACTTCTACCTTAGAATCAAATGCGTGGTTGATAGGGTTTGCTTTCTGTATGTCTATTGACTGCAAACGCAGGCAAAACACTCTTCAGGGTGGCCAACTTGAAGAAAAGAGTGCATCAGTGGGAGTGAGATGCAGATGTCAAGAGAGGTTGGCACCTCCAGCATGCTGGTAGCCCTCCAGAAAGCCCTCTGGACAACTGTCGAGGGTACCTCCCCAGCTGCTGCAAGCAGATGCATGTTGGGGAAGAAGCAGTAGGAGTGGTAACTGGCAAAGCTTGCAAGGCTTGATGCTCAGCTGGGTAGAAATCTTTGTTGTGGAGCAGCACTGGTGCAGAGTTCAAAAGCAAGTTGTGAAACGTGGAGGGAAGCACAGCATGTCGATGGGCAAAAACCTGTGAATTTGGGGGGAAATCATGGAATGGAAGGAAAACGGAGGAGTGGGGGATGCAAGGGGGTTTGCTCTTTGTTCAGTACTTGTGTATCGGTCTCAGCAGAAGCCGAGACCCGGAGGTTACAGCAAAACTTCAACTGTGGAGGGCAGCTGGGGAACCGCAGCGTGGGGGCAGATATGCTGAGCAGCAGGGAGAAGCCAGGGGGGAACACCTGCAGATCGGAGCGCGTTGGCGGGGAGGGAGCAGGCGAAGGAGGATTTATCATTGTCCTGGTGGTGTCAGGGAAATGGAGAGCTTTAAAAGTGGCATTGTGGAAAGAAGATATGGCAAGCACTGTTGTGGAGAAAGTTGGGTATGATGGAAAGGTTAGGTATTTAAAAGCTCCTGCTCATGTATGGATGAATAAAGGTGAGGAGGGAGACTCTAGATAGGAGGGAATTAAGAGGATAGCATTTGTGAGGAGGAGGAGATGGCATCCAGGAATGAATGGCAAGGACAGAAGCTTGGCTTGCTGAACCAGCAGAGGTATTAGTCCCCAGGTGCGTGTCTGCAGCATCCCACTGGCTTGCAATATTGCAGGAGCCAGGACTTCATTTCTGTTCTCTTCAGAAGATCGCAAATAACAAGGGCAAAGAGTGATCTTGCTATAAAGCAATTTAATTTTATCTCAGGAAAAAAAAAAGGAAAAAAAAAAGCAATTCTAATTGAATGACATTTCATATAGTTTATCGAAATTAATAATTGAAGTATTGCAAATATACAGAATAACTAGAATTAACAAACGCCTGCATGGAGAGGAAAGGCTTCCCCTTCTCTTGGTTCCACCAATCATCCTTGCATGCAGCAGCGTGGCTGGCTGCTGAGCTGCTGGAGGCTTTGAGACTGAGAAATCAAATCTGTCCCCTGGAAAACGACAGCTGGCAAACGGGGCCCATTTACTGCCCAGCCCCTGTATTTCAGCTCAAATCTTCCTAGTTTCTTCACATTCTGTCCCAGGTAGAAAATAGATTCACAAGGTGAAAAGCCTTGTATCTTCTGGTACTTTCACGTTACCCTACACATGATGGCCCTCCTCTGTCTGCTCCCTTCGATTTTTCGTGTGTGCCATTGGCATATTAGAAAAGACTGTTTAGATGAGCGGCGTCTCCCTGGGGAGTGACGGAGGAGAGAGAAAATTGGAGAAAGAGGTGGGATGGTGGACACAACCATAGAGGGAGGGCAGCACCCTCTGAGAATGCTGCAGAGGAGGAGATCAACCCAGACTGCCGTTCAGGAGTCCTTATGGCAGGACAGGTGCAGCCAGACTTGCAAATGCTGCTCCGATCCCCTCCAAACCCTGCTTGCCGGTGCTTCTGCTCTCATCTCCTGGGCTTAGCAGGCAGCAGGCGCTGGTCGTCGCTGGGAGACCCAGCCCTGCCTGGCGGCAGT
This sequence comes from Tauraco erythrolophus, assembly GCF_009769465.1. Classification (NCBI taxonomy): domain Eukaryota; kingdom Metazoa; phylum Chordata; class Aves; order Musophagiformes; family Musophagidae; genus Tauraco; species Tauraco erythrolophus. The sequence goes on along the minus strand of NC_141468.1, from coordinate 62,867,207 downwards.
GGGGCGAGGTAGCACTGCTGGTCCTGGGATGGTCTCCTGAAAATAGGAAGGAGAGGTGATGTTGCTGACCTAGGAAAAGAAATCAAAAGAAGGTTTCATCTCCAGGAGTTAGGAGGAGAATGTAAATAGAGACCTAATTCTGCAACGCAATTACAGCAGTAATGCGTGATTCCAAGGAAAAGGCTTGAAAAATTAATGTGAAACCTTATTCATTAAAATATAATGAACATGGCACAAAGTTAAGGAACAACAATAAATCTAGCCTATGTTATATTGGCATTTAGTATTCAGGGATTGTAATTGCCTACTACAGTGTGTTTTAAAATAATGTAATTTCATTTGAAATGCTTATTATATAGAGAACATTGGGAAGAACTGAAGCACAGCAAAAATAATAGGATTTTAAACAGTAGCCTGACAGTATTTCACTGTTTAATCTTGGAGAAAATATTTCACAAGACTTTTTTTTTTTTTTTTTTTTTTTCCAAATTCCTAAAGTTTCCTAGTTTTCCAGAACGGACCTAGAGAAGAAGGGGGATAGATCTGTTTGGATTTTTTCGGAAAGTTTCCGGGATTCTTCTAGATTTCTAGTTCTTCTCTTTTATTTCCTCCCCCTTCAGAGAGGGAAAATAAGTAGACTGAACAGAAAAAGAGAGAAAATACTAGGGAGAGCTCTGGCTGTTGAGAGATCCCATGATAATGCCTTTTGACCTTTGAATATTTTTCCTAACTTCTTTATAGGCATGTTTGCGATCCACAAACATTTATGTTATATTTAACTACATAACACTCCAACACGCGTATTCATCACCCATCTAAAAATACCACTGCTGACTTGGAGACCAGATGCAAAAGGGATGAGGCTCACAACTGGAGGTCACTGGTGTTTTGCTGGATGAAGGAGGACCCTGTTTCTCTTGCCTGTGCATGTAGGTGGTGAAAAGGAAGAGCAGAAGAGCCTTGGGGGTGCACTGGATACCAATCCTGGCACCAAGAAATATTCCTCCCTCACTGCCTTAGAGTGAAGATTCTAAGGTGTTATGGTATGGTCAAACTGGGACAAGCACCCCACACTGAGGTGCGTGCATAGAGCTGCAGAAGGGTTGTCTCTCTTGAGCTACACAGAGCGATAAACTATGGCTTAGGATGTCGTGCAAACTATGTCTTCACACATGTCTTCAGGCTAGAGCAAAAAGCTGTTTGGGGCTTGCTTTGAGTCCAAAGATGGCCAATCCGCTATGGCTTTCCTGGGTGAGAAGTTTGCCACCCAGTCTTGTGGAAACCACAGTGACTGGCATTGGTGGTGTTGCTGTGAGTGTTAACCACAAGTAAGCGTTTTTATTTCAACCTAGGATAATCTGAAGATGCGGTGCTGATCTTGGAGCTGTTTAGTCTTTGAACGGTGTTTAACTTAGAGCAGCTCCCAGACGTGATGTTCAGGCCGATATTTCCTCCACGTCACCACTCAGGTCTCAGCAAGGATTTCCTTTTTGCCATTGGAAAAACGCCGCCCTTCCCCATCATCCTCTCTTTGCCTCCGCAGTGCTGAATGTATATATTTCCAAAATAACAGCCTCCCAGTAGATCTTGGCACGCTTTTAGGGATGAAAGGAAGGATTACTGCTCAAGTGTAAGTAGGAATGTGATTGTACATACCAATACTGTTTATCATTTCTCCTCGCAGCCCCAGCTGAGGAGATGATGAAAGTCGGCATCCCTTCCCTTGGCTTTTCTTCTAGCCTCAATCCTCTGCAACCAACAGGAAAGAGCGCTGCAGGAGCCATACAAATTGATTCACGTCCTGTAAATAAGAAGTTAAACCCAGGCGTAGAAATAAATGCCGGGGTAAAGGTGCTTGCGGGAAGGGTGGCAGCTGAAGGAGGGTTGTTGTAAGTGCTCTGCTTATTTACTACCAGAACAAAAGCCCTGTTTGTCAGATATTTTTCTTAGACTACGCAGCACCGTAGAGAAAGGCCAAAGGTTGTTCCCTGTCAATGGTTTGGTTCGTGCAGTGCAGTGCTGAGCTAAGCAGAGGTACTAGCTGAAACCTGCAATTCAGATGGTGGTGCTCCCTTCAGCACTACCCCTTCAGTCAGTTTTGGCCATAGACTGGCAACCTGTGTGGACACTCTCCAGATGTGGTGATGTTCTTCCTAGTTTTTGAGGGTCCTCCGCTGGGTTATCGCACAAGATCTCTATGTCCTCACTCTCCCACGGCTCACTGGGCCTCTCGTTTGCAGTTCCTCCTTGCTGCAATCCTTACATCATCCACTCCACATGTAAAAACTAGAAAGAGATGTTATTGAGGTGCCCCTTTGTCCCCCAGGAAAGAGCACAAGACAAATTAATGCAGTGCTTAAGTGCTGGGTAGTTTCTTGCCTCTGTTAAATGCTAGCTGTTGAAGGCTCCTTTAGCCGCTTCTCCGTTCCCCTTGCAGCCCTCTCCGAGTGATGGACCTGAGCCTCCTTTCACTGTCTGCATCCGTGCATGAGAAGCATGCAGTTACTTAACAGAAGGTTACTTAACAGCTACAAATGACCCCCTGCTTTTCTTTCCTTCCCCCTGAGATGCTCGTGATCATAAACCATAAAGCAATACATTTATTTATCAGTGGAAACGAAGCGGGAGGGAGGATAATTTGAACGTACCAGTCTACACCCTGCTAAGACTTTACTTTCCCTTTGACTGCCCTGCTGACCAGGGAGTGGATTCCTATCTTGGGCTACAGGGGCTGAACAGAGGCAGCTATCGCTTGCCTGGGTCCCCACCTGCTGTCAGTGTTCCTTTGGGGGCTCCCCCCATGGGTGAGACTCAGCCCCCTTTTGCCTTCCTGGAGGCTGAGACGAGATCTGTCCCTGCGCAGGTGTTCTTGTTCCTCCGGGTCTTCTACCTTGTGTATTTAAGCCCACTTAGGTTTGCAGTTGAGAGGCAAAAGGCATTGCCTTGGTGGGTGGGGGATGCTGGAGGTCCAACCCTCCACCACCCTTCCCTGATACACCAGTGTATCAGGTCAGGATCCCCCCACATACATCACCTTTGAGGTGTAGACTCCTGTTCACTCCTGAACTCCTGTGCATCACAGCACGCTTGGGGTTAAACCAGCATTTTCCTTTCCTTAGGTTTGCAGTCCTCCCTGTCCCTGCTGTGTAGAGCACAGGCAATCGGTCAGTCCAGGGTGAGCACTCTTCAGCTGGCCTACATGAGAGGTTCTTAAATTCAGAGTTTTGGGGACATGGATCTACATCAGGCCAAAGAAAATCCAAGAACAGTGGTCCATAAGGCAGTGGCGGTCCACAGAAGGAAGGTTCTGCATCAGATTGGCAGATGAATAGCTCAACTGAGTCAAAGCTTGTTTTGTTTGGAGTTGACGTGGTTTAAGGGGAACCAAACACAAACATCATGCTTGCCGCATTGGATTGGAGAATTCGAAGTTGTTGTTATAATAGAAGATTGGAGAGGTCGGTGTTGTTATAATAGGTATGTGAACTTGAAAAGGTTTAATTATTATTGTGGCTTTTTTATGGATAAATCCAATCCCTAATTTCTCCGTCTTCAAAGGCTTTGAAAACACTAAATCGCACACAAACACTTACCCTGTAATATAAATAGAAGCATCTTGTGATGGTGCGATAAGTGGAGATAAAAGGTTAAATGATCTGTGGGAGGCCACAGGGAAGCCACTGTCAGGAAATGGGCTGCTCTTATCCCAGTCCTGTCTTTTGACACTGAATTCAGAGTTTGGGACGACAGCTCCTTTGTTTGCTCTTCTGCGGGAGAGGTGGATGACTGTTAAGAGAAGAAAAGATCGCGTGGGGTAGGAAATGCACATAAGGGCACAATGTGGGCAAGCAGACATGGCAAAGATGGGGAGGTTTCTGCAAGGTGAGCTTGACGGTCAATCTATTGCACATGGGATGCTCCCCTGACTGTGGGTTATGGCAGCCCAAGCACACCTGCAGCCCGAGGCAGCTGGCTCTTGAATCTGGAGTATACTGTGTGCCAAGAATAGCGTAACTTCATGTTTGAAGATACTTTGTGCTAAGAGCATTTGCACAGTGAAGTACATACCACACGCTTTCTAGTGTGCACCTACTCAAGCTCTCTGCACACTCCTTTCCTGGTATAGATGAATCGTCATGAGTTAATGATAGAAAGACCTCCAGTAAATCATTTGAGGAATGGTTTCACTCGAGCAATTTTTGCTCAGCTGACTTTTGAAACATAGAGATTGATGCAACACCAGAGGCAGAGCAAACGTGGAGGAACAGTGCAGCTAAAATCAAGAGCATAGGGATGGCTCAGGCGGCTGACTGAGCGGATGGCTGGAGGCAACTGCCGTGGTGCAGGAGACACTTCAACTACTCATGTTCACCCTCATTCATGCGCTTACAGGCATATGCTGGAGTGAGCTGTAGCAATGCGTTGCTTTGATACAGAAACCAAAGGCCACAGGGAGGTAGAAAGGGAAAGAGACTTAGTAACAGTGTGGGAATGATGCAGGATGGCCATGGCTACCGGGTAGCAGTCTGATTGAATAGACTATTATCAGGGTTATAATTCATGTTTTCAATACAGTATCCCTGAATCTGGTTATGAGCAAAACCATAGATCCAAGACATCTATACTGAGGTGTGAAATGAATCCAAGTCGAGAAAGTGAGTATTGCGTTCTGGCTCACATGCTTCTAAAGGGGCAAACTTTGGAAACTTTCGTGACATGAAACTGGCATCTGGAGTGCAGCTCCCAGACCGACACTCCTTTTTTTGGTCTAGATAGGATACAGGAGGATGTTAAGGACTTTGAAGGACAGACACAACTGCAGTCTATGAGTCTGGCCACCTCTTTGCAGTAGACAATGTTCACCCAGGTAACATAGCAAAGCAGTAACAGTGCTGCTGTCAACATGCTTCCACCACAGGGCATGATTCCCAAGAGCAGGCTACATGGATTGGAGTCATGGACAGCGGGAAGGATATCAGCCCAGCAGTATAAAAACTAATGGGTGCTGCTTGCAGGATGCTGTTACACTAGAAACATGGCCTGCTTGTGTTTCACACGGTGCCTTGATGGGGCATCACATTGGAAGAGGTCTGCTGTGGAAACAGAGATCCTCCTCTCTGCCCTGGACCTTGAAGGAAATGCTCAGATGAAAAAACTGTGTGACTTGTTTTCAGCATGAAAAATACTGTCGTTACATTGTTCTTGTGGTTTTAGGACATGTTTTTGGAACAGAAAAAGCTCGAGGTGGGTGTCATAGGGAGTGGCCATGTATGGATCAGTCCAGCGTCATTGACCTCTGGGTCGTGGTTTTGGGAACACACACAGCTGAACGTTTCAGGCCCTGGAAATTTATCCCTCTGAAAGCAGCAAGCCTGCTCCTAGGCAAGCATGTTTGCAAGATGAGGTCCATCATGACAGACCATAAAATCTCTCAGAAGTGGGCACGGGGCATCTATCGTTTCCTCTTTCTTCCTCCTCTTTTTGCTTTTCTTCTTTTTTTTTGTCCCTTTCTCTGTTACACAGTTGGAAACAGATGTGTTATTTTTTAAACTTTGGGCTCTAAAATAGTAAGAGCGGTGATAATAGCTTTTACCAAAGCCAAACACAGTTTAAAAAAAAAAAAAAAAAAAAGCTTAGCTGGTTACTGTGCAGAGAGTTTGAGCAGTCCAGTTGTGTGCTGTATGTTGTTGAATATACCACCCCCATACAGACTGGAGTAGCTTAACTTTCCCTGTCACATCTCATCTTTGGCCTGAAGTCAGTGAAGCTGTTCCTTGAATATTCTGTATTGCCTTAAACCAGGCCCATGTCACAACATCACTACATAATATTTTCAATCTTTAACTCAAATGTATGTGGACCTTGCATCCATAAACCGTGCTGAACTGACAGCAGCAGCGATGGACAAGTCCTGCTTTAGTTGGGGAAAGGATGAGATGCTGGCAGCCACGGCGGCAGCTCTCCGCATGCTGCGATGCGGTGATGGTTTTGCGGGCCCTTTGCTAGCCGGCGTGCGAGACACGGCATTTCTCCTCCGGGCTGACGAGCTCCAGCACAGAGCTGTGTTGCCAGAGCTTTTCCCTATCCTGAGCCAGGGCTGCAAGTTAGTGCCGGCCTGGGGCTTGCCACCAGCTTTTCTGCCCTCTAGAAGCCTGCCCTCCGTTTGTCGCTTCCCAGCTTTGGTAACAAAAACATCCGCAAATATCCCCCCGCCTCGCTGTTCACTTATTTTTGTGTGTCTACCCCGCACAACGTGGTGTCTTCCTCTCCCTGGCTCTGCCAGCAGAGCAGTTTGTGCGTTGGCTTGCTTGGCTTATGTTGCATAAATTGTGGAAGTGTTTATTTGATTTAAATTAAAAACAAAATAAAATTGGCGAAGATTTTTGTCAGGCAGATCAGCTCCCCAGTCTGTTCCTCAGATGGGTTGCAGGCGATGGTAAAGGGGCGAGAATGAGCGCGGGGGACGGTGAGGCAGGGATCCCCGCCGAGCCACTTGTGTCGTGGTGCCACCGCCCTCGAGAGCCACGGCCCTGGAGTTACAGGATCGGCTCAACTACTGGGATTTTTGTTTTTTATGTTTGTTTTTTTTTAATTTATTGGTCTTCCAGATGCACTCAGTTGATATCTGACATGTGTTTTCAGGGCCAAAAAAGAGGCAGAAGAGCCAGCGATGATGTGAGCAGGTAACCTCCTCTCACATAGTGTTGCTGTAGCTGAACACGGCTCTGAAGAGCAGACACAGCTAACATAATGTCATGAAGGGGCTTCCCTCTCTGTTCTTGGCCACAAATTCAAGGTTGCCCTTGGTGTTCAGATGTACTGTGGCTTTTGCAGCTGACAAGGAGAGCAAATACAGGTTGGGTTTCCCAGACGAAACTCAAGCTGACTGATTGCTGGAGACCAGACCAGTGAGTCCCATCATGGAGCTGGTTTCACATCCATGGGCTTTGGAGTGCCCTAGCCAGGATCAAAGAGAATTTCAACTCTTGGTATATTCTTTAGAAGAAAACGGAGAAGCAAAAGCATATTTGGCAAGGAAGAATAGAAGCAGCAAAACGTGGTGGGGACTGAAACAACACACGTGCATCTTGAACCAGATGTTACACTATGCTACGTTTTACAGAGTATGCATAAGTACTACCATACAGCGTGTGCGTGCATCTGTCAGCTCCCTTGTCCCTTCTTGGCACTGATCCTGGTGCACAGATATGCTAAGGCACAGTCTCTGCCCTGAAGAATTTGCACCGTAACTTGATGTGGCTGGAGGAGGAAGAGGGCACCAGGGCCATGCAGTGGCTTGTCTGAGGTTACGCTGTGGAATAAAATAGAGAGCAGTGATTCCCATCCTACCTCCAGTACTCTGCCTGTTGGGTACCAGGCTTATAATGCAGCTGTTTATGCTTACTATACTGTCCTCTGTGAAGCTCGATGCTTTATAGGTATTGATTATTTAAGCCTTGAGTTGTCTGTGACAGAGGAATTGTTAATATAAAAATTATTTGAAATGTAACCAGACATAATATAGCAAAGGCACAAGCACGATCTAAGCCAATTGGTTTTTGGTATAATGTAATTAAATGAGGCTTAAACATAAAGAGCATTAATTCAGCTTTAATAGCATGAATTGGTTTGGGTTTCTTAAGAAGCAGTTGAGGAAATACAGAATAAAAGGGTGAACTCCTGGTCATATTGAAACAGATGGGAGCTTTGCCAGTGATTTCAGTGAGGCTCAAGTTTTCCTCCAGCCTTGCATCAGCAGCGACGCTGAGCTGCCCACCCTGCCTCCGTCATTCTTGCAGCCACTTTCCCTCCTTACTCACTGGGCAGCTTCCTCTGGTGCTGGATGTGTCATCGAAGTCACATCGCCTCAGCGCTCGGGGAGGAATGGGGATGAAGTAATGCAGCTGCCTGAATCTGGGCCTAAATTGCATTCTGATTTTTTTTTCATCAGTGCAGAAGTCTACATCAGTACAGAAGTCAGAGGCGTTCCCTGGTGTCTGCCATCTCAATCCACTGAAAATAAGACTAGTCATGTGCTTAACTTCAACCACATGCTGAAGTGCTGTAGCGGCTTGGGTCTGAAAAGGCTGAATTTAGTGCAAATCCTTTTTCTCTGCTTTTGCTATTATTGTTAAACCTGAATGTTGCAGCCAGCACTTCTACACAAATTTTTGTGAGAAAAAAAGAGAGGGAATTTATTTTTACTATCAGCAATGTTGCTAGCAGTTAAATTGGCTTGCGCCAGGCTTGGCAGTGCACGTCTGCTGTGACAGAGTGGGCTGAGAGAAGGAGGTCCTAAACTGTGGTCCTGCTGCTGTGGTCGCCTGCAGATAATTTTCTGCAGGACTGGGGAATCATCTCAGAGGCACATCTGTTTCTGCCACAGACCTGGTCATGCAGGCTTCCCACATGCACGGCTTCTCTCGGAAATTATGAGCATGCAGAGCTGCAAGATTGGTCCTGTCACGACAATTTCCTGGCAGAGGGAAAAGACAGAAACTATTTTAAAATGAAAGCTTCAAATCAGAGGAGTATTGCAGAGTGCAGCAAAAAATTGTGTCAAAACCCTGAAATCATGGACTCGGCAGTTTTCTCATGCCAGCGGTTTTCTTCTCTTCATGGTTTCAAGGCTGTGTTTTTGGAGGACTGGGCTGAGTGTTTTATGACGAGACGTTTCTGTTCTCCTTGGTACATGTTATCGCAGCAGCAGCATTTTCTGCGCGAGTGAGGCTGGAGAGAGGTGATGTGCTGTGATGTGTTCACAGGGGTGGGACTTTGCAAAAAAACCTGTAGCTCTGCCTTGCACACAGTTAAAATAGTTCTTCTTTCAGTTTGCCCAAGAGTTTATTATTCAGCCTTTCCCCCCACCGACACGATTTGGTTTTATGTTCCTACCTCGGTGTACATTTCCAACTTTTCCTTCCAAGTTTCAGTGCTCAGTGGTCGCTTGGGAGAGGCAAATAACAGAAAGCGTGTGACTTCTTCTTAACTCTGGAAAATTATGTCCTCTTTTCCCCATCGCTCGCTTTCGTATAGCTTAAGAATGACCCAAAGGGCTCTTGCTTAGATTTTCATTTTAAACAAACCATCTGATTTGATCTGAGATTGTTATTTCCCCCCAAAGCACTCTCAGAGAGATTTGAACGTGTGAAAACAGGCAGTTTATAACCACAGTTGTTGCGCTGCGTTTGATAGAGTGGTCACTAGTCAACAAACGTAAAATTCACTGCCTCGGAGGGAGATGCTTTAGTTAATTAGTTACAATCAGTACGGTGCTCAGGGACTCACTGCTGCTTCCCCGTATATTTGCCTGCTAATCTTGCTTGCTGGCTTTGCTGATCCGGGTCCGTATATTGCGGCTGGTTTCCCATACCTGCTCTGCGAGGAAGCACCCAGAACCACATCAGCACAGGGGAGACAACAAACGTCTTTCTCATGGGCCGTTTTCTGTGCTCTGGAAACCTGAGGGGCTGGGTGAGCCTACTTCACAAGTTTTGCTCTTCTGCTAACATCAAGTTTTCCTGGCCCAGCCTGGCCTTACAAATTGTAATTTCAGTTGCACGTTTCTGATACTGACTTTTCGCAATCTTTTTTTCCCTTTTTCCTTCACCCATGTGTCCCTTCACATGCTTCCGCAGTGCTCTGTGCATTATCTGAATGCCTCCTTCCCCATTACGAGGGGCAGCATTTCCCTGCTGCTCTGTACTCAGGAGCATTCAACTTTTGATGACGCTCTGCATCATCCCCACTGCTTGTTTTTGGGACTGGGATGTTTTGGCAGCCTCCAAGGACTGCCTGTAGGTAGCTGTGAGCCCAGCCCCGGCATACTGGCTCTTCTCACAGTGCTGACATTGCTGACACACTGTATTTGCAGAAACCCATCTTCCCCAGGCCTTTGGGGGCTTGTCTGCAGCCCAGGTATGTCATGCTGCGTTGCGTAAACCACCAGGCAAAGTACGACCTGGTAATGAGCAGTGCATAAGATCTTGTCCTACCCTTTACTGTTTGCACATGCATAAATGGAAGGGAAAACCAACCTGGCACGCCTTTTGGTTTGAAAACTTTTGGGAGAGGCAGACAAAAATTTACCCCGCTTTTGCTTTTTTCCAGGCGACCTGGTGTCTCGAGCAATGCACCACCTCCAGCCCCTCAACGCCAAGCAGCATGGGAACGGGACGCCGATGCACCAGAAGCAGGGATCACTCTACTGGGAGCCAGAGGCTCTGTATACCCTCTGCTACTTCATGCACTGTCCGCAGATGGAGTGGGAAAACCCTAACGTGGAGCCGTCAAAAGTCACGCTGCAGACCGAGAGGTAAGAGCCACTGCATGGTGCTCAACGTCGTGGCAAAGACGTTTCGTTAATAAATCAGCCTGGCTGGCTAATTGCTAATTACAGCTTGTGCGTGAGAGGCTGCGGAGCAGTCTGCTTTGGTTTAGTATCACCTCTTTGAAATCCATTTCTCTCGCTGAAGCGCTGCGTGGCTGACCCAATATATATCAAAAGTGACACCCAGTGGCTACATACAGCAAATTGGTTCCAGATGTGCACTCAGGAGAGATTTCCTTTTCCTTTCGTTGTTGCTCAGCTATTCTGTGTTTTGGAAAAGAAAATGAGAACTTCTATTTCTGGCCTAGCAGGTTCGGGTTTAAATGTGTTTTTTCTGCGTGTTAATAAGGCTCGACAGATGCGATTGGGGAAGTGGAAAATGAATAGAGTAGTGTGTGGAAAGGAAAGGTCGTTAAAGATGATGTGCTCCAGCTGTGCCAAGTACCTGGGCACAGGAGTAACTTCGGGCCTGCCCCGGCCGGGAATGTGGCAGGGCTGTGCTGCTGTGGTCCCCCTCTCTGGGGATGGCCAGGGCAGGGGAAGCACGTCTGAGGCCCCATCCTGACTCGAGGTTTCCCATAAGGAGAGAAGGAGACACCACTGAAGCAGTGATGGGATTACCAAGTGTGGGCAGGCAGGGTGCCTAGCATAGGGCAGCTCTGCACCCAGGCACTGCAGAAAGCAACCGGGACAGCTTGCTGGCCAAGAAAATAAAGCCATCTCCTGTCAAAAGCCCAGCAAACCCTCTAGTGACACAAGCCTCCGCTTGCGTGCTGAGGCACGCTGTGCTATTTCCTTGCTGTGCTTCTCACCATCCCTAAACCAGGCTTCCGCAGTACGGAGACGAGAGGAGTGGCTGGTGCTTGGAAAGTGCTGGGTATTCATTTTTAGGATGGCTATCATGGGGATGCAAATGCAAGCTGCTTTTTCAAGCTGGGCTCCACATTTGCATCCCAATGTATATATCGCGCTGTACGTGTGAGCCAAACTCTGATCTGCACGTGTGCCCCGAGAGCGACGCGTACAGGACTTGGTTATTGTTTCAGTATGAGGTCTGCATCTCAAAAGCTGCATTTGAGAATCTCGTTGTATGTGTAATCGTAAATGGTATATAATATGATATCTTCATTGAGATGCTTTTATATCAATTCACAGAAAAGCGTACGAGATGAAACTCTGGCATTAATGATGTTACTGGGAATTTTGCCATTTGCCTTTGGATGGCATTTTGTTTCTTTTCAAGTTTGGGTCGCTCTGTAAGCATGTTTGTCACTTTTTGCTCTATTGTTTCCAAAGTATGAAAAAAAAAAATAGATGACAAAAATCCAGAATTTTCTCATTTTCTAAATTATTTTTAACTTCATGATTTGTCATCCAGCCCTGTTATTGCAGAAGGCCTAACTCGTGTCCAAGAGTGGTTAGTATGCACAAAAAATAACCAAAATTAGAAAATACTCTCACCTGATCTGTAGTCCCCATCTGTGGGAGTAATGCCACTGGAACCAGTGGGAATATAAAGGTGAATACTGCTGAGGCTCCGCTTTTGTAAGATCTCTGCCAACTTCCCTGTGGAAAGTGAAAAGGGCAGGAATATTTGAAAAATCACTTTCAGTGTTTGCTTTAATAGATTTTTCCTTTCTCTGAGGTCACCTTAATACACGTTCTCTTCATTAGAGCACTTGAAATGCTGATTATTTGAAGCAATTGTTCTTCTTTGCTTTATTTTGAATACTTCGTCTGGCACGACGTCTTCCTTTGGCAGGGCCGTTTAACAACTGCGGTGTGCGGTTAGGGCCAGAGCAAGTACTCGGTGTTATTGCCAAGAGCTTGTGGTCACTGTTGGAAGGAGCAGATGCTCCTTCTGTTGCCTAATCAAACATGCGTTAGTACTTAGCGCTGGAGTGGGAATGATGTAGGGTTAAGTGTGAGCCTGGGTATTTCCATGGGATTGTGCTCCGCAGCCTCATCAGCTGGACACAACCATCCTGTGCTGCCCGGAGGAGAGGTCGGTGAAGCTGACTTCTCTTTAGTGCTCTGAGGAGCCTTCCTACCTATTTCCCATTTGGTTTTTAAATGCAAGTGTGCTTTGTGATTCATGACTTATTTCTGGTGGTTTCAGTTTCCATGATAAGTTTTTGTGCATTGCAGGGGAGCGAGTTTGTTAAACATGATGTTTTTGTATGGATAATATTTCCAAGCTTTATGCTATATCTACATGCTGTATTGCCTCTCTTCTTCTCCAGCTGCGGCAATTGCTTTTGTATGGGAAGAAGCCCAGAAGGAAGCAAGAAGGTCCAGGCCTCTTTCCCCATCCTTGGCCTCTCTGTGTCCGTGCTGGCGCAGAGGAGCGTGGATCTGGCTGTAGGCAGTATTTCCATGAAACAAAGGTTGTCCTTGGCTCATGTGAAGCCAACTTGGCTACTGTCTTGGCCCCCTCCTCCCTGACCGTGCACGCCCAGGATGTAGAGGGCTGTGGGATGTGGCCCGAGAGCTCCCCCGGCTCTTATGGGGCTCGATGGCCCCGTGAGAGCTGCTCCCATCTTTCCCACCCATCTCCAGCCCACCTGGATTTCAGCTCTGAACCGGATTAAGTTCAGGAGCTGCAAAGGCGCTCTTCATGCCTTCTGCAGAGGCTGGATACAGGAGGGAAGGTGGTGCAGTGGAGGTCCTGCCTGGCTTAGCACTTTCCAGCACAGAAAGCGATACCTCCCTCAAAGTCTTGGGGAACGCGTAAAATGGGATGTTTACCCTTGAATAAATCCAGCGCTTCATTTATAGGGAGTGTTTCTCTGTGTTTGCTCTTCCTGGAGGTGAAGAAATGAGAATGCGGTGTGGTTTTAATACTGTTTCTTTACGTGAAATAAAAAGGAAAAATGATTTTACAGAGAAGCTCTTGCTGGAGGGACTGCTTTCATGGGAGGAGGTGGAAAGTGTCCAAGATTGCTCAGAAAAACCTGGAAAAGATTCCCCACGTCCTAAATGCCAACAAACCCAGCCATAAGATGGACGTGTGACCCCCTCCCACCCCAATTCATATTCTTCTTTCAATCTGGTCGCTTTGGAAGAAGACTTCTGATTTTTTTGGCTGTGTTGTTGACATCAACGCAAGCCGGTCCTGCTGGAGTGTGTTATCTAATGGCCTTGGGTACCATGTAGACAGCTATTTTGGCAGGTGTAGAGGTACAGGAGGAGGTTTGTACTTGCTTGTGAGGATATAGACAGCTATTTGGGCAGGCATGGAGGTACAGGGAGGAGGTGGAGTGGACCTATTCCTGAGGTACTTCCCTAATGTACCCAGCTGGGATGTAATGGAGAGATTTGTCTTGTGCCGGGTGTTGCCTGTGAAAGCAGTGCTCCTCTGGTACCTCCACCTGCGGGCAGCTGTGGATTATTTAGGTTTGTTCATTCTTTTGCTTTCCTGGTAATTAAAAAAAAAAAAAAAAAAGGAAGAAATTGTAGATGAGACCAGTGTTACCAAGATTTCTTGCTTGCTGCTTCTGGTTTAATAAAAGAATCTGTCTCGTGGTTCTGTTTTGCTTCTCAGCCTCTATAATGCTTCCAAAATTATTGCAAGTAATTTCTTAAGCACCGGAAAGCGCAGAATCTGTAGTTGCAGATTTGTGTGATGGTTTTTTCCTTGAGTGGTTCCTTACCCACTTTTATCCACAGCTGTATTGACAAAGTCCTCATTACTTCCTAACTCTCCATGTTCCCCATTAACAACTCATTGAGAAGCAGCAGCTCAGCCGGTCCAGAACCACTCATTAATTCTGCTCACACGGCAGCAAAGTTCCCTCTCCAGCATTTCCTCTGCCGCTCCGCCTTGGAGGAGCGTTAACACCAGGTACTGCCCAGCAGCCTTTAGCTTTTCCCCTCGAGTCTTAATTGAATTGATGGACACGTGTCTGGTTTTAACCTTCTTTTCACTTTTCCTTCACTACTTTTCTTTGTATGCAGAGCCATCCCTTAGGAAACTCTCATGAGCTACTGCTTGCTTTTTATTTTTCTGCTTGCCTTGCATGGGCACGTGGACACACACAAAAATATATATATCCCCCACACATGCACACATGTGCAAATTGTAGCCTGTAGTCATTTGTGGTTGATGGGAAGGGTTGCAGTTATCATCTGAATTTTACTTCATGATTTGGATAGTTATTAGTGTACCTGGCTAATTAATGTGATGCGGCCCCCTTAATGAGAGGGGTGTTCCACTGCTATAAAATAACTTGAACTCTTTCAAAGCAGCTTTCTAATTTGTACAGCCATGTCTGTACAAATTACACAGATTATAATCTGTACAGATTATACCTGCAGGACACTTTCAGTAAGAATATAACTAGGGAAATGTGTCCCTGATTTAAATTATTATGTGGTACAAACTCCAGAGGTAGGGCAGTCTCCAGCAAAGGCCAGCAGAGAGTGGAGAGAATGATGGGGAATGCTAATGAAGAACAGGTAAAGCACTAGCAGCAGGAATACGGAATTCCTGCTATGAAACCTGAATGAATCTTGACAGGTATATCTGAAAAAGGGATTACACATACTTTATATGCTACTATGGCATAGCCCCGTATAACCCTATATATTTTTATCGACTATTTAATTGAATACTTCACATGGTAAAACCGTGGCCTCACTGAACTCAAAGTTAATGTCAGGGTTGATTTGACTGGGAACTACTGAAAAGAAGTCTCGAATCCATCCTTACATAAATCCTCTAGATTTGCATCCTAAATATCAGTCTTCCCACTTTTTAAAAATCCCTTCAGAAATGGTATTGGCAGCTGACTGCAGCGTGTGAGGTTTGCACAGTTACAAGAAGTAGTTTAAGCGATGTTCGTAAGTTGGCTGCTGGACAATATGTCCTTGCTGGGCTGGGGTTGTATTCTACATCTAATATATCAAGCTGGGCTTAAACTGTCCATGGGATGGCTGTAGGATTTTTTCTGAAGAGAGAAAGTTGTGTGCAGCACTGAGAGAACAGTGTGTTAACACAAGCCGTTCTGTGCCACGCTCCTAACACTGGCATCTCTCCAGGGATTTACGTCGCAGGCAGTTGTGTCAAATCTGATGTCAAAAGTGCCTGTGAAATATTTCCCCCTTGAGGTTGCTGGCCAAGTCATCGCTTTGACTCGGTTGCATTTCAGGTCTCAGCCATTGATGTTTTCAATGCTGGAGAGGCAACATGGATGGCACGTTTGAACACTGGATGCGAGTTGAAAACCCACAACTTGCGGATACCCTTGTGCGGACTCTGGAACGCCAATGTCTTGATACGTGAAAGCATAAGAGTAAACCCTCCCTCTGTCTAGGCAGATCTTGCTGAGGCTTGTTGTGAGAGCAAGAAGAATCGATCCTTTGGCCTGAACAAAATGCAGAATTGACTTTTTCAGAGGCTGGTTACTTGGGTCACCCTTAGCTGGACTTCTGGGGTGGTGGAGGAGCTGCCTTGCAAGGGACAGCTGCATGGACTCACGTGGTGCATCAGTCAGTGCTGCTGAGTCCCTGGGCGGGAGCGGGGTTGGCAGCCTTCTGAAGGCATCAGGAAGTATTTCCTTGCTCTGTAGACAAGTAGCTTATGATGTAAATATGAAGGATGAGTTTTGCAGCCTTGAAACCCGTGTGAAGTGGATGCTAAACATTGGAAAAAACATGCTTTTCTGTCCTCCAATAACGCTAAAAATGGACTAGCATTGCATATATGATTTCATCGTACGTTCTAAATGAAAACTGTCAGAACTGAGAATGCTTTTCAAGTCATATGCTGGGATTTTCTTTAAAAACCACCCGTGAAGACATAAATGTAAAACTAAACAAATGAAAAGACCTTTTCATAATGTTAAAGTTGCTGACTCATGTCTGCAAACAGAAACATCTCTGTACCTTTGTCTAGGTAGGCTTTTCCTTGCAAAAGTACAGCCTTTTGCTTCTCAGAAGCACCATTAACTCTAAAATTGCAAAAGCAGCAATAACACAACAGTGACCTGCGTGGTCACTTTGGCTGCCATTGCCACGCAGGTTTGCAGTCACCACTACTCGGCTGGAGTGAGCAAAGGAACTCAACACCTACTGCAACAGCATCCTCCTCAGTAGCTAAAGGATCCTGCAGACAGAAATTCATCCAAAGCAATTGCCGTAACTGCACCATACAGAAGGTGCTTAAGATAAAGCAAGGTCAGGTCTATACAGCTGTGTACACTCACAGATGGTGAAACTGAGGGAAGGACGACAGCACGAGGTGGCTGTGGGAATTCACGTCTGAATGCGATTAGCCCTGAGGTATTTCTCTGTTTCAATTGTGATGCAGAGCATCAAGCCGGTCCTCTCCGTAGCGGTTGATACAGTGAGTGGTGGTTGATGCATGTGGTGGGACAAGGGTTTGGCGTCTGAAGAAGAGCAATGTGAAGTGCCCCTGGTAATCAAGAGGCTGCTGTGCTGCACTTGAAACAACAATTTTTTCTTTGAGCACTGTCATCATTTGGGGAGATCTCTTGTGCACATTTGATGAGCTCCTGGTCATGGAGCATGCTGCAGGCTCCGCTGTGAACAAGGAGCTGGTGGCCTGTCCAGGATTTGTGAGCCATGGCAGTGGAAGCAGACTGAGCCTGGGTGAGGAGCATTCGAAGGTGATGAGCATGCCATCAGGAAGGTAGTTTCAGTCTGCACATCAGAGGAGGTGACAGGCAAGAATCCCTTGTTTGGGACTCTCGTTGCCTGGCAAAAATAGTTAGGAAGTCACCTGCCAGAGGGGAGCTCGGGAGGAGTCACCCTGATAGTGGGAGCTGGGAGGAGAGAGTGAAGCAGGACACTGCTTTCCTGGCAGTGGGGTCCTGCCAAAAATGTGGATTGCTCTCTGCAAGGGAGAGGGAGCAAATGGAGAGAACAACTGCTTAACCTGCTGGGAAATCAAGAAGATGATGGGCGTGTGTGGTGGCCCTTCTTTTGAAAGACTGGGCAGCAAGGTGGACCATGGAGTCACAGTCAGTGGGTGGCATGGAGTCTGTGCCCTGCAAGGGTGGTAGGGACAGGGGAAAAACAGGGAAAGGGTTTATTGAGAGCTGGAATTTGTAGGAGTGCTGGCCCTAGTGCTTCCGAACTCCAATGTTGCAGCAGGTGGTGTCTAAAAAGGAGCTTCCATCGGCCTTCTCGCAGACCCATGCAATAATAATGCAGTATCCTGTTGGATTTTACAGTGCACATTTCTCATGTTCTTCCATCCGATGATTCCTCCTGTTTATATACAGGTATACTGCCACTGATAACAACAACAATGATAATAATGATAATAATAATCATAATAATGAAGAAACCTGAGCTATTGCATATACATGATGGGACTTTTAATATCTCCTGTGCCAGCAAGACAAGGAGAGAAATGGTGGGCTGCTCAGGACTGCTGTGTGCATCTCGCGAGGAGCGTGGGTTTTGGGCAAAGGGTGACACGATTGGAGGGGTTATGCCTTGCATTTAGGTCCCCTCCCATAACATTTGCTTTCCTGGCAAGCTATTTTGTTGTTCAACATACCCCAGAGACATGAGCCCTGCAAAAAACAAGATCAGTTTGATGTCCGATGGGGCACAGAGGGGTCATCAGCCCTGCTGTGGAGGGCAACATGCCAGGGAGAGGCATGGGCAGGTGCTGGTGGGAGCTGCCATGTCTGAGGGTGATGTGGGGAAGGACATGTGATATCCAAGACGGGAGAGGAAGGCGAGTGGTTGTTCCTCACGGCGGGTGGTGCCGGCTGAGTATTGCCTGCAGATGTCTGCAAGGCACAGGAGTTTGCAGGTCCCTGAGCCATCCCGAAATAGCTGTGAGAGAAGTGTGGAGCCGCCAGAGGGAAAGAGGAGGGATGCTTCGTGAAGGGAGAAACCAGCAATGTGAGAGACTGATAATTCCTGTTTCTGTTTGAGTAGGGACCCAGGGAGGCATGCTCCAAGAGGAGCTGGCTGTCCCCTTGCCAAGGACCTGGGGACAGAAGGGTCCAGCCCTTTGGGGTCTGCTTTTTTTGGCCTCCTCCACCTCCCAGCCCTTTTGGCTGGGATGGGGATTGCTCTGTGCAGAGATCTCTCCCTGCATCCACATCTGGAACATTTTTCCTCTTAGATGACAGTTCAGGAAAATAGAAGCCTGTGCTGAAATTCATCCTTTATTTGGGACATTACTTAAGCTCATGCTTAGTTTTCAACTGCAGTGAATTAAAGAGGCGGGAGCACGCGTTTAAAGTTAAGCACAGATACAGAGATGGGCTGGAGGAGGAGATCAGAGCCCTCACTGACCCGCACTCCTGTAAGGTGCTTCTGCAGCAATCGAGTTGCTCCTGATGTTCCACATCATTCAGGCAGAGTCAAGCCCAGCGCGTTCCTACCATGGTTAGATTAGTTTAATTAAAGTGTGCGCTTCCAAAACATGTAACTAGGTGACTTACCTGCTACGTGTCTGCTCTGAAGCACAAAAGTACCGAACTTTCTTGGTCGTTACCTGCCTTTGTACAGCAGAGATAAATCAATGTATGTGCCAAAGATGTGATGCGTTTGCCTAACCCATTTTTCAACGATGTCATTTGAAAAGTGAAATATGTCTTGCTGATGTCACGTTGTCTTGTGGGTTGTCACCTCCCTATAACTTTGTGTTCCTCTTTCTCCTTTGGCACATAAACAGCATTAAAAAAAAAAAAAAAATTCCCTTCATGTGGTGCACAGACTCTTGAAGGATATTTTTAACCTATTGCACTCAACCATATTTGGCTCTCTTCTCAAAATACAAATTCCTTGACGTGCTTAGATGTGCAGTGATGGGTTGGGGTTTTTTTGCCTCAGAAAAAGGAATGTAATATATTGTGAATGAACATCACATCCTCGTGTATGGAGCAAAACTGGCCTTTAGAGAAGATCCTGCTTCTGCAGAACACTGATTCTCTTGCCTTTTGGGATTTATTGTACCAAATCACTACATTCATTTCTGTTTCTCTGTTGAAGTTTACAAGACCAGGAAAGAAAAGAAATGCAATTTTATAGTACAGTCATCACACTTGCTGTAAATAATTTTATTTGCTCTGCTCCTTACTGTGGTGGGGCAGATTTTGGGCTGGGTGAGTTTCTGGCTTGCACAAGAGGAGGAGAAAGCTTGAACCCCCTAGTCCCCCGTTTAGCCACAGGTCTTCTGTTCGCCCAGTAGATGTTATATATCTTCATTTCTCTGATCCAGACCGCGTTTATTCATGCAAACCATAACCTAGAATTGAGTTTTCCTTTAATTGTTTTCCTAGCAGCAAGTTTTATGGGTAACTATATGCATTTTTACACTTGCAGTGTGATTTGCAGCTCCCTTTCTGTTGTTCACTCAGCAAGTGATGAAAACAACTCCCACCGATCAGTTGTCCCCAGCTACTTAACGCCAAGAGAGGGTCCCTTCTACTGTGATAACACATAGAGCAGGCAACCTGGGAAGCAGGTCACCTTCCAGGTGCAGCTACACTTCTGCTTCTCCCCTCTCCCTCCTCTGACCTCTACCACCGTCACGACAAACGAGCTGGGTTATGGAAATAATTTCGTGGGAGCTGTGGGAGAATGTGTTCTGTCCTTATCTGCCTCCTTTTGTGGCCGCGGCAGGTCTAGGGAGAGCAGAAAGCCTTGGAAAAAACACAGCCTGGTCTTGAGGTGGCGGAGATGTGTTTGAATAGAATAATGATGAAAGTGGCAAGTCAGCCAGAGATGTCATATTTCAAAAGGAGATTGTTCATTTAAGCACCCGTGAGATTTGGGAACCCGGCGTCCCAGGGAAAGTTAGTGGCCTCAGGGCTTCTCTGTCCTTCGGTGCTTGTGAAATATCTCATTGCTCCTTAAGAATATTAATATCAGAGCTATGTAAAGTCAAGTCTTCAAAAGATAAATAAATGGCATAAAGAGCTATAAATAGGAAAAGGATATTCCAGAATCAACATAATCTTAAATTATTTTTCTCAGGGTAGATCCTTTTGGGGTAAAGTTATGTATTTAAAATGTAAAGTATTTGCCTACTGGGCACCTAATTCAGACTTTTTTTTTCCCCTTCCGAGAAAAGGGACCACATAAGGGAATGCAAGTAAGGGAAAGCAATATCAAATGAAAAGGAGCAGGAGATGTGAAGAGAGCAAAAGTAGGGAAAGATGATGCACTAAAAGGAACATTTCCAGTATTAGGATGATATACTGAGCTAATAAACAGGGAGAATGTGGTAATATACAGTTAAAGAGGAAAATGAGACAGAAGAAAAAGGTAGAGAAGAAGGTGGTAAGAGTAGGTTCATTACAGGCATTCCTTGAGGACAGTAGTCCTTTACAAGTTTAATCTTTTTTTTTTTTAAATATTATTGTGATCTCTGTTAACATTGTGTGCATGAAACATTCTCACTGTGTCTAAATAGTTTTCAGCAGTCCTGACTGAAAACAGGGATTTCAGCATAGTTTTCAAGTAGCTCTTGGACAGATTCAGTATTTTTTAGTATTTTTTAATGATTTTACAATTTTTAGAGTTCTCTAGTTTATTTTTATAGAGAGGGATTTCTTCTACCCTTCCTCATCCCTTCCCCACACAGACTTTGTCTCCTGTATACAGCCGCAGAAGAGACACCATTTGGGACACCCCAGCTAGGTGATGAAGCCGGCACAAAAACCTCTTGGGGACGGGAGGGCAGTTGCTGCATCCTGAATTGCTCTGGGAATTTTGTCCCTCTGATCTAACAGCAGCAGCGACCTTCCAAGATATCCAGCTGCAGATATTTTTATTTTTTTTTTAAACTCCAAACTAAGACTTGAAGCTGTGCTTCTCATTTAAGGTTTGGCATTTTTCTTGTGGTCTCCAAATAATTTTTAGCATAGATGGGAGCAAGCTGTATGCTGTCTGCTTCACGTACGGCTTGGGCAGCTCCCACTAGGACATGGGGTTGTCCAGCTTTTGTGGAGTTTAGGACCACATCTCTGATAGTGTCCATGTCTTGTTTAAGTGGGGACTGTGGCCCAGAGTCCCACCATCCACTTCTGGGGGAGGGCGGTTTTGTGTATTTTTGCTCAAGTGGCGGAACAGCTGGTACCCAAAAGGTGTGGTGGTTTGATCTCACTAAAACTGAAATAAGACAGTCTGATTTCTGATGCTGCTCACAGATAACCTCCACAATACAGCGGGATCAGCTGCAAAGGTCCTGCTTTCAGCTCTGAGCACGAGGTGCCTGTTGCGTTGGTAGGAGATGCTGGAGACTTCCTCTCGCATCACCTCTCCATCCCTGGCATCTTGGGGACATCCCCCCTCTCTGCCCTCGTTTGTTCTCCTGTCCCTATTGGAAAGTGGCAAGGGAGTGTACCCAGCCCAGCGCATCAGCCAGAGCAGGACACGGTCGCTCCTGCCCTCTTTTTGGGATACACTGTGCGAAGGATGGGAGGGTGAGAGGAGGGCTTGCACTGACCTCGTAGGAGCCCCATAAATGAGCATGGCTCATAAATCTCACTCTTAAAATTAATCCTGCTCAGGAGACAGGGTGAGACATCTTGATTTAGACTCACTTGGAATTTGCTGAGCTGGTTTGCTCTCTCATGCTTTCGTTTTGCTTGTTTCCTTCTCTCTCTCTCTTTATATATATATATTCTCACACACATACACACATGCACATACAACCCCCCTCTGCTCTCTCTCCTCTCTACCTGTTATGTTGATGCTAGTGTACTGTAGCATTCATGTCTGTGTGCTTTCCCAGGCCGTTCATTGTGCTGCCTCCCCTGATGGAGTGGATACGGGTTGCCGTGGCTCACGCGGGGCACCGTCGCAGCTTCTCGGTGGACAGCGATGACGTACGGCAGGCAGCGAGGCTCTTACTGCCGGGAGTTGACTGCGAACCTCGACAGTTAAAGTAAGTCCACAAAAAAAGATCGGCTGCTTTGTGCAAAACGCGTCTCTCTTTCCTAGTGACAGCGAGTGAGCAGGCAGGCAGGCAGAGAGCTCTCTGCCTGCCTTGAGAGGTGCATGGATGCTCGGGCTTGTCGCTGTGTGCGTTGCAAAATCGGCTCCCGGTATTTGCTCACATCCGTGGATAAGCTGGTTGCATGGTAATGGGTTCCTGAATATCTCACAGCTGGGTTGAGCCTGTAATCTGCTCATCAGGGCTCATACGGTGGTGGTTTTTTTCTCTTACTATTAGGTTCTGCTTGCTAATGAGGGGCTGAAATCTTCTGCTAATTGTCTGCTTCACGTTGCTTTGCTATAAAATACTGAAATGTAATTGGCAGGGCTGCAGATATTTTTCAGTGCTTTGTTTTCAGCATTAATGCTTAAAGGGCACATTTAAACTTATAGGTAAGACTACCTCTTGCAGTAAAATTGTATTTTTCATGCTAATGTCGGTTCAAATGAGTTGTAAATGTCAGCCTAGATAATTTTACTTCGTCGTGTATCAAATGTGACCTTTTGGTTTTCTAATGAAGTCTTAAAGTATTTATTGCCAGGATATGTTTTTAGTGTCTGTTTTGCCTTATTATTATGTACATGTAGAAAAGCATGATCTAGGGCTGTTTTGGAGTCAAGAATATATTTGGTTTTGATTTTCATATGAAAAGGCATTCTGAATCTGCCAAAGTAGAAATTACTCACTGCTATTGCTTCACAAATTTGTACGTAAGCCCCAATTCTCAGCAGTCTGCCTCTTCGTACAGCAGTTAGGTGCATTCTTTCCTGCAACACAGAAAGCAGAGGGATGATCTGCATGATTAGCTGTGACAGCCTGCATCAGAGCAGCTGCCTTCTGTTGACTCTGGCCTTGACACGCTCTTTCACCAGAGAGTATAATACTTTACTTCAAGATCTGCAAAGGCTTTTTATAGTCACAGCTATTCAATATTTAATTGAAGAAATATGTTGAATTTCACAAGCAAAATCTTGAACGTTTCAGATTTCAAATCTTGACTGTAATTGCTTCCCTTCAATGTGACCATCTTGGCCCTCGTTTCCAGAAGTGCAGCGTTCTGTATCCCTGCTGAAATGTCAGGACTTATAGGTACTACGTACTTTCTGAAGACCTAGGACTTGGTTTTGAAAAGGCACAATTAGTTTAATACCTCTTCCAGTATTTATGTAGGATTGCAAATAAGGCAATAATGTTTCTACTCTATGTCCTCCGTTTTAAAAATTAGGGTATATACAGTTAAATATCTGTGGATTAAAAGAAAACTAATATACCATTCTTAAAGGTGTATTTTGTCAGTGTGTGTGTGTATATATTTATATATATTTTTATATATTTATATATATATAAAAAATGCCATGAACTGTTAGACAATTTTCCAGGAGTTTCAAAATCATTTAAAGTTGGGAAGAGTTGAATTATGCTGCAGAAGAATTTATTAATCATGAGGAACAAATCAGCACTTAATTTAAAGTTGCCATCAAGTATTCATTTCATAAAGAATAGAAGTGATTGCTGTTGTCCTGCTTGTCTTGCAAGTGGGAATGAGCCTGAAGAGCACAGCCTGAGATTAATCAGGTGGCAATGAAAAGAGAAATAATTCCTGAGACAAATTCTGGATTTTAGAGAGACCAGACTTTGTGGTGTGCACTTATCTGCCTGTAGGGCCCTGATTCACGCACTGATGTCCCGAAATGACAGTCTCACTCTCCTGGGCTGGCAGAGATCTGCAAATGAGTGTCCGTGTACTTTGGGTTTATTTTAATGTCTGTGCATACTGCCGGCGTAGTGCAGCAGGTTCTTGTGTAGCTGCAAATCAGGGCCCATGTGCCTGTAATCCTGGGATCAAAGGAAGGACCGAGCTTTTCTGAAGAATAACGTGAGGCATCAGGATGTTAATTTGAAATCTTGCAGCTTGTAATTTTTTATTTGTATTCAGTGCAGACCCTGAGCACTTCTCATTTCGACTAAGGCAAGCGCCAACCTTTCATGCCTCCCCATTAGGGAGGGAGAGTTTCCAACTATCAAGTCCTCAGCAAGCATCAATTCCATAAATGCAAACACTGGAAGGGGGACGAGCGACGCGACAACTTCACAGGCAATAGCTTTTCAAATAAACTGTGTGACGGATGACAGCTGGAGGATTTTAAATGCAGTTGGCTTGATGTATTTTGTGACTTTTATAGAAACAGCTTAATAAGTAGAACCTTGAAACTGGTTCAATTTCTAGGCTTTTCTTAGCAGTCTTCTTTAGTCCCTAAAATAGAGAGACCTGAACCCAAAAGTTCCCGTGGTCCCATGTGATATTGCATCATTCCATGGTGTTGATTCATGACCTGTCATTGGAAACGCAAAGAGCAAAATCAGCTTCTCCCAACATGGGGAGAGGGGGAGAGAGAGAGAGATTGGCAGGATCTCAAAGGCTATGAAGTTCAGGATCAGTTCGGATAAAAACCAAATGTTCAGTTTCTTATCTGAACTACAGCATGGAGGTCTCCCAGCAGGTTCGTGTGACACTTCCCAGCACAATCACATACTCCAGCAGTGAGGTTCTCGATATGTGGCTTTGTAAATAATCTCTGCTTTCTTCCTGCCTTTCATTCCAATACTTCTTCTCTTTCTCCCCTCTTCTGATCCTTTTCTAAAAATCCTTTGCCTTAATTTCTTGCAATGTTTTCATCTCCTGAAAGAGGAGCTGCTCTTGCCCTGGGTTGAGCAGTGAGGGAAGCTGGAATCAGGCAGGAGCTGCCTATCTCCTTCCTAGTCTCTTCATTTTACAGCAGCAGACATGCCAGAAAGTTTCTTCCCTTTCCTCAGCCTTGGGAGATAGGCAGGGATATAAATATTCACCTTCTTCCAGGAGCGGAAGATTTAGATAGACCAGTTGTCTCCACCTTTTTTGAGGAGGTAGGTTTCACAGATGGATTGACTGCTGGATGCCAAAGAGCTAGCTGAGACAGAAGCCCAAGTTGTATCCAAAATATTCTTTGTCATAGTGAGGGACCAGACTTGAATAAAGCCTCTCCTGCACCCAGGCCCAGTTGGGCCACCTGAGGTAGCTGGATGTAGTCAGCAGAGAACTGTGTGCGCAGTAGCTCTGTGCTGGCATAAATCTGGTGAAGGTGGGTGCTCTGCTCCCTGCTCTAGACCTTTTATTAATGAAGGCATCAGGGATGAAAGTAATTTGTTGCCAAAAAGGGGTACAGTGGTAAAAACTGTGCGGACCTGCCTTTCTGCTGCAATAAAGTAGTGTCACTTCGCAGTCTGCACTGGGTCTGACTGGCTCCAAACAGATGCCTGGTTTTGACTGCTCCTCATCCTCACATCTGCAAGGGGTACCTTTCCCCTTGCTCCACCTAAATACAAGAAGCTCTTTGCGTGTCTTTCCTTCCTCCGTTCTGTGGGACATTTGTTTAAAATGAAAAACCCCCAATGTGTTAGACGTGGTGGGGAGGATTGCTAATGGATGACTACATCTGGGGACTGGGGGCTGACGGCAGAGAAACAGAGCAAGGGAGGAGCATCCTGTATTGCTCAGCACAAAGGCTGCTGTGCGTTTTATCAGGGTGAGTGGCTTCATTTCTGCTTGCAATATACCATGGCCATCCTGGAGGATGTAGAGATGCTGGAACAAACTGACCCAGAAGAGGTGATAATGTCACGCGTAGGACTTTTGTCACTTCTGCACTTGACTGGATGAAGGGCTATTTTCTGGCCAGTCAGAGGTTAAAAGAAGGATATAGTCTAGGGTGTGTGTGCGTGCATGCACATGTTTATTCTGATATCCAGAAGCGGCAAAAATTGAAGAAAAATCTACAGTCTCTGAGATATCAGTGCAATTCCCTTCTACAAAGGGCAATTCCCATGTGTTATTTGAAGTATTCTCTTCTACCCTTGACGTTGCCTCAGACCTAGAATCGTAGAATGGTTAGGGTTGGATGGGACCTCAAAGATCATCTAGTTCCAACTCCCCTGCCATGGACAGGGACACCTCTTTGATTCCAAGTCATCTTCTGTTTGGTTTCTTTGGGAAAGCTGCTTTTTCTGGGTGTTCCTGGACCTGGAAAGCAGCCCTATCGTCCCTGAGAAGGGTGCTGTGCTTTGCTGAAGGGGATCAGGTGCACAGTGTCTTCACTGCTGGTCCTTCCAGTGATGCAGGAGGAGGCATTTCAGGAGATCCCAGCTTGCACTGTCTGAGGATGGGGTTCTGGCTCCTGAACCCTAGAACATCCCATCCCAGTGAACATCTGAACCCTATCTTGGCTAGGGAAGGAATGCCTTGTGGGGTTGCTGACCTAGCCCGTGTCTAGGGACTTTCCTACCCCAGCTGGAGATTTCTCTGCAGCCGTGAGGGTTTCAGGAAGCCCTCTCGTGCTTGTTAGTCCCCTGTCCCTTGCCCCAGCAGGCTGCAAATCTCCTGGCTGGGATTTAGAGGAGAAGCAGAGTTTAGTTGTCTTGAGGAGTGCTTTCTTCTTATCCATAAATGAAAAAGCTCGTGCCTTTGTCTTGAACAGTAGAGAAGATAGATTGTGTGGCATTCCTTACTGTCCACCACGGCCACAAACTGGAGGCAGGTGCCATGCTTGAGTTATGGCAGAGTTCCCTGTGGGTGCTGGGCTCACATATAGTGAACACAACAAATATCTCTTTTCTTCTCTGAATGCCTGTGAGTCTGGGTCCTATCTCTCCTCCTGACCATGGACATGCACGATTTTCTCCTCTCTTCCTGTGATGCAGAGGTGAAATTGGTATCTGTAGGTGCTGGCCTTGAGGAGGCACCTGTGAGAGGTGTGCGTCAGTGCCAACAGAGGCCATCACTCAAGAACTTAAGTGAATGCTTTGCCTCTGTTTTGGGGAAGAAAATCCTGGGGGGAAAGGAAAGATAAATAATAGCAGCAAGGTTATGAAAATAGAAAAACAGTAATCAAAAGGAGAGCAAATTATGCGGCTTAATGCACCCAAATTGGAGTGACCAGATAACCTCTATCCTAGCGATGAGAAAGAGCTGCCTCATGAAATCAGAGGGTCAGAGGGAAATATTTTTAACAAAGCCCAGAGTGGTACCATAACTCTAAGGATTAATAATAGTAGTGCTCAACATTTGAAAAGGATGAAAAATGATCTGAGGAAAATTCCAGGCTGTTAGTGCAAGGCCTTCAAATGTTTTTTTCAAGTAAAGACTGATTAAAGACTTGTTGTTGAGGGAAAAATGGGATAAAATGTGACACAGATTTTCTAAAGATAGATCTTGCTAGACTAATCTAATAACTTTTTGATAAGATAACTGATTTTCTGCCTCAAGGAAATTCAGTAGATTTCATCTATTTGGACTTGAGTGAACGATTTGATGCAGTCCATGCAGGGCGCTATTAGTTAGGATGGAGAAGATGGAGATTAGTAAAGGAGTTGGAAAGCAATCAGGGGCTGGCTTCAAGAGAGGTGGCAAGAGCTGGGTTGGCTGCAGTTGGGTTACAAACAGAGATCTTCAGCTCTGTATCTTAAAAAACGGTCTCTTTTAATTTTCAGAAAGGGTTTTGGCACAAAGCTGAGCAATGTGCTCACGAAGTTAAAATTTGCTGATGCCACGATGCTGAGAGGCATTGTCCTGACACAGGATGTTTGGGAAATCATCCAGGAAAAAGTGGATGACCTTGAGGGCTGGGACAAAAGAAATGGGATGAAATGCAATTTTCCACAAATGGAAGGCAAACACATGGAGATTAATGAAAAAAGTGCATACTGCAGTGTATGTGTAACATATACACTATGTATGCAGTATAATATATACTATATTGCGAGCTGAGTATTGGAAAGGGGGTGGTAAAGACTGTGGTGCAGTACTTCATCTCAGAATGAATGTGAACCACAAAAGTGGCTTTTCTCTTAGCCATGAAAATAGCACATGCATTTTGAGGATGCATCGAGAGAGGTATTTCCAGTAGAAGCAGGAAAATACTGGTGCCTCTGTACATGGAGGTGGTAGGAAGTGATGTGGAATCGCAAATCCTGTGTCCAGGTCAAGAAAATATTCACATTGGAACAGGTACAGAGAAATGGGCTGGGGTGATTTGAGTTTTGACAAAATGTTCTTATGGAGGAAGGCTAGAAGAAAGGGGCTTATTCAGCTGAGCAAAGTGGGTGCTGAGGGAACACGTGGCTTTTCTCTAGAAATACGTCAGGAGAAAACACCGCTGAAGGAAAAATACACTGTATTTAAAGGGCAGTGCGGACACAAGAATATGTGGATGTTAACAGGTCATGAGTAAGTTCATCTGAAAGTGTAGATGGATCCAAGGGATGGCTTTTATTAACCCTCCAGTCCCATATGCTCCCACAGCCACTGCCCCTTCACAGCCTCACCCAGGGCTCCACAAGTTGCATCTACAGCTCCCACCCAGAAAGGTGTCTGAGTGCCTTTGAAAACCTGTCTGTAACTTAAAATCAGTCCTAATTTCCAATTAGCCTTGGTCTGAGAATACCTAAGTCTGCTGTTCTGTCTAGGACCATCCCTCTTAAATGAAGGCTCTCTAGGAAAACAGGATTATCAACCTCAAGAGTGAAGCTTATTTAACATGGGATCATCCTTGGCTCCTGCTAGAGAGTTTTCTTAAAACTGTGGAAAGGGAAAAATACAGCAATGCAAAGGAAAGATGTGCTATTTTGTTTTTTCTGAGCAGTCTATACCATTTGCCGTGTAATCTTAACACTATACTACACATAAGCAGTTCTGACTTGAAAGTGAAAGAGGAAGAGTTGCATTTAATGTTTTATTTATGGAAATCCTGTGCTTGTACTAGAGCATGAAAATATAAATAGACTTTAATAAAGAGAGATTTGAAGGCAGAAAAATATTTCTACTGCTCTTTGCTCTCCCTTAAAACGTGCTGGGTAAGGGGCTGAGTTTCTGGAGAGAGAAAGAGAGAGAGGAATATTGCTAAGAAATTCTGCTATTTAACTTTTATGTAGGGGTGGTTGGTGTTCACCTAGCCCCTTGAATGTCCTTGTTCTCCCTACAAATTTTCACTAATCCTTTAACACCAGCCGTAGCTATTGCTGTAATTAGACACAAAAATGCCAAACCAGCGAGTGGTGGCAAACAAGCTACTTGACAAAATCCAGCAGTCCCATGGGGCAGATGGTGCCAGTGGATGAAGGAGATTTTATTACTTAAAAAGTAGAACCCGGGTTTCCTGAGGTGAATCTTAACTTCTCCTGCCAAACTGGCTCCTTGAAGACAAGCGTAATAAAAAAATTGCTAAAGAGAAGGATCTTGCCCTTATGTTCTCCTTCACTTTAGAACAGAACACACTTGTATTTTTACAGGCTTCAGGATCCAGCCTTCTTGGGTTTTTTTCCATTGCGAGCAAGTTCATTGGTGTTTCATGTGCTCTGTCTCTATATACATTCCTGAATCCAATAATGAGGATGCAGATAACATACTGTCTTCCACTCATTAGTGAAGACTTGTGCTATCTATTTACTATGCAAGATGAATCTATACCCAAATTTTCCTATGATATGTTGGTCTTGTTCAAAATCTGAAGTCAGATTCAATTTCGAACATGGTTCCTGGCCTATATACATGGGACTGTAATATTAAGAGTGTTTTGAAATATAGATTTGGGTCTCCGGTTGGGAATCACATCACTTTTCTAATGTATTATCCAGTATCTGTAACCAATGTATTCTCAGGTGTTTTATCAGAATAGGATGTTGGCTACTAAGTATCTGGAGTATTTTTATTTTCGTGTCTTAATTTGGCTCTTGATTAAAGTAAATGGAGATATTTTATGTCTGCTTTAAAAAGTAGAGCTCTTCTCACTTTGATCAACGTGTTTGTGCTGAAGTTTCCCTCTCTCCAAAACTGAAAATGCAAATAATTGTCTCAATATAGTATGTGTATGGTAGTCCTATTAATATCAGCATTATAGTCCCTTTTAAAGCACCACATTAGAAAAGAGAGTGCTCACAAATTTAAATCAAATTGTCTGCTATTGCCATTTGTGTCTGTAGTCTCACTGAAGAGCCCCAGGCAAGGAACAGGACCCTTTTGTGCTATGGGCTGTGCGTACCCAGATCAAAACTGTGATCCCTGACCCCGAGAAATTCAGCATTGCAAATGCATGTATATCGCTGGCTAAAATATGACTCCTTCCAGATTTCCAACCAGCTAAACTCTAATTTCTGACTCAAGACCTCATTCATATTTAGGACAGAGACAGACTGAATAAACTAAACACAGAGCTAAAAAGATGGAATTAATTAGTAGATTATCATTCTTTTAATTGAAAGGGCTAGCGATTGAGTCCCAGGTGGACAAACAAGGTTTGGCTATCAGGATGATGATCTGTTCCTTTCAGTGGAGGGGAGCATTTCTCCTGCTGCTCAGCAAAGTCTGCACTCCATTTATTTTAAATCAACTATTAGTGTGCTATGCCAGCACATAGAACTTAGAACACAATTAGGATGTTCCTACTCTTTTTGGTAACATTTACAGAGGGTTGCCTTTTTTTTTTTAGTTGTCTACTACTGACCATAGCAATAACCCCCCCCCCCCCCAAAGAACAAATAATTAAAAAGGTACGTAATGAGAGCGCTGCTGTGTCTACCAGTTACGATGGAAACACTTTGCCTTTGAATCATCCGTTTTCCCTAATGTATTCAATCCATGAGTAATTTATTATAAAGATCCGCACAGACCCTCTCTTAGCCAGTCCGAGAGAAAATGAAAAAACAAAACCCTTGCATTTAAACTGTTGCTGTAGAAGTACTGCATTATGTTTTCATAATGTGAGTTTGGGAAAATATAAAAATAATTTACTGCACTGCTAGGACCCATTATAAATGAAGAAAATTATCTTTGACTCCTTTCAGAGGTTTGAGTATTTGGAGTACGATAGAGTGTCGTGGTCACCATGCAGCATTGGACAGTGACCATTTGCAAATAATTAATGTTACCATGGCATCCCCCATATAAAGCCACGATAAAGTTAATTATGTGCAGTGGCAACACTGTAATGATCTTGAAGATAACTGCTGTGGAAGCAATATCTGTGAGGAATTAAAAAGAGGACTTGGAGAAAATTGGATTGCATTCTAAGTTAAAAAATGTGGTCGCAGCTTTTCTACAAATAGAAAATCAAGAATATTTCACCTGTTTTTAATTTTCTTCTTGCTGATAAGGGCAATTGTTTGCTCAATTCAAGGTAGGGAGGGACTCATTAGGGAGTTTACAGGCTGTGTGATTGAACTCCTGAATTAGGGGGGTGGATTTGCTTTTGAGCACGAGGACTATGATCAGTGTGTGTTATTAGTTCAAGCATATTACTTCTCAGTTCTGGGAGTGGGAGCGTGTGTACAGAGGTGGTGGGGCCAAGGAGCCTGCCCAACCCCACAGGTTGCTAAGCAGGCGAATCCAGAATGGGCTCAGCCTTTTGAGAGAGGCTATCACACTTGAAGGATGCTGGGCAGTCCTACCTCTGTCACTGTATCATCTCTCAGGGACCTCAAAGTTCACCTGACCCAGTTATATCCGCGGTGGTGATGTCCTCCCATCCTGAGACTGTCCCCAGGGAGAGGAGGGAGAGAAGAGCACTGGCGCCTTGCTCTTCTGCTCCTCCCATCAGCCTTCTCGGCCCCTTCCATGAAAAAGCACCTTTTCTGCAGGGTGAGGTCTTGGGGAGAGGACAACTTGTGTGACTGCTTGCAGCTGGCAGAATCTGGCAACAAACCAAGATGGCCTTGGAGGGAATGTCCCGCTGTCGGCCTCCTGTGGGATTGGAAAGATCACAAAAACTTTCTGGCCAAAGGGCCGTGAACTGACTGCACAGCTGGGGAGGTTTCTGGCTCTGTTTGCGCTTACACTGGCTTCCCGTGCTTTGCAGGCACAGTTTCACAGCTCTAAAGAGTAACCCTGTATATTTAGCTGACTTAACCGTTCCTTGTCAACCTTATTTTCCAAGCTTCTTCTCATCCCTTTCCCACCTCTTCATAGCTTGTCAGTGTATTTGTTGCAGTACAAACTTAGGAAATCTTGAGTGAGTCAAGCCTGGGTGCCAGCTCCCTTCCTCCTTTTTTATCTTGCGTCTTTTAATGTTTGTGATTCTGGATGGTGTCTGTGATGGAGCAGCATCCCCTTGTACAGTATAATATGGAGCAGAGACCCTCTGTTCCTGCTGGCATCAACATTATGCAGTCAATGGTATGAAAAAAGATTTAGGAGTAAATGCAGTGCTGTGGTGGCTTAGGCTTGATTTTTTATGGATTCGGGGATGGGTTTTTTTGATTTTTCAGTTTTCATTTTGAAATGCAACTGCTCAGTCTGTCTGCTGTACTGTCTTCCCAGTTGGCTTTCTCCACTGTTAAAAGTGATGCTGTGTTCTCCTTTTCTGTACTTGTAGTTCCTGATCATTTTTGATCACTCTCTTCACTGTTTTTTATCTGTACACGTTAAATCTCCTTTTCCTTACACGTTAAATCTCCTTTTCCTTAACTCATTCATCTCTCTGGCTTTTTGAGACATTGCTACACTTTCTCTTCTCAAGTATCCTCCATTCCTTTCCCTTGCATCAAGCTCTTGTTTTATTAAACTACACCATTTGATCATTACCCATTGTATTAGTCAGCATATGACAGTGGCGGCACCTGCAATGATCTATGTCAAATTTTGCCGTATAGTTTCCTTAGCTATGTCCCATAAATCAGGGCTGTAACTCATTCGCAATAGATCTTTTTTGAGGTATAACAAGGCAGTGGGCAAGTGGTAATGGCACTAAGTCGTGGTTTGTTGCTTTGTGGTACTTAGTCTAGATCACGTTTCATCAGTTCTGCTCAGCAGCCTTGCAGCGCCTGCACTCCTCTTCATCCGTGTTATGGTTGCAGTATTTGTACAGCTGTAGCATCCCAGAGCTCTTGTTCCAAGACTGTTATCCCCTCATTTGATTGAGGAGTACTAATTTACTCATACCCAATATCATCAGTAGTTAATGAGTCCCCTTCCTTGGCTATAAGCAGGTGAACCAATGTACTTTTAGGGGACCAGAGCCAACTCATGGAGGAGTTACTTATGGAGAAGTAAGTAATTTCTGAACCCATGCCAGAGTAGACATCTGGGCAGCCCGTACAGAATAGGTGAGATAGGTTCTTGTTCCTCCTTCTTCCCTTGGGTGAGTGTGCAACCCAGGTCAAAATCTGGCTTTTTTTAAAGAGGAGATCATCAACTAGCGTTTTGCGTGTGCCAAGCCGGGCTAATGTCAGCGAAGCTCTGCCTGTTTCTGCCAGCACTGAGTTTGACCCATTTTATTCAGAGTGTATGTTACATACTTCAGTACAAATGATGAAGCAGTGGCTCAACACAGGCAGTGATTCATAGTGGCTGACACCTCTGCAGTCCTCAGAGGCTGTCTAGATCTTTCCATAGCTGCACTTTGCTGAGGAGCCACCTCATTTTCGGCCCAGAGTCATCTGTAAATGACCAGCTGCAGCTGGGAGGTCCAGACTTTGTCTCCATGCACCAAAACTCCCAGCACCTAACTTCTGAGCATGCTTTATCTGTGCCAATGCGTTAAAGGAGTGCACAGATGATCTATAGCGTCTTATGCTATGGGGGTAACAAGTACCAAATGTTGCTTTAGCTCTTGTGTCAGAAATGTGCCATACGGTGTGAACGTGTTAAAGCTGCAATTGCTCCCGTGGATCTTGGTGTCATTGAGCTCAGCCCTGCATATCTGTGCTGGTTTTGCTTTGTCCTTAAATGTGCTCAGAAACTACTGCAGAAGACCCAGCCTTGCTATGCATTGCTTTCCTCATCTCTGTTGTAGGAATATTACTGGTGCAGAATGTGTTATTGCTGTTATGGTATATTTATTGTGACCGAGTGTTGTGCATTAATCTTGCAGCATACTGTTGTGGTGAAGTGTCATGTTCGTTCCCTTGAGTAATGATACTCCAAGCATACCTTATTTCCATTCTTAGGGCATCAACTTTTTAGCAGTCAAAACCCAAACTGAGCACGTAGAATGAACATCAACAAAACATCTGTTGTCTTCCAGACTGGTTGGGGCCCAGCGTGGCAGAGAGCGAGCTTGAGCTCAGATGCCGGTTTCAGTACTAAGTGCTGCAGAAGCTTTGATCAAAATACTTTCTATTTTCCATCTCACTTTCCTTCCTCTGTTGAAAGAGGAAGAGTCGTAGCTATTACTACATACTACTGCTTCTATATAAACGGCATATTCATTGCATATTGCTGTAAAATATTAAGCAGTGTTATGTATTTTATAAAGCTCTGATAAAGCACTTTGAAGAAGAAATTTAAATGATAGCAATGCACTGTTTACATTTTTCTTTTGGTTTGCTGCATTTTTTAACATATGAAATAGAAACTAAATATTTGATGTATGCTTGACTTTTTCACTCTTGATCTTTGTTTTGTTTTTCAGTCATAAGTAGCCCCTCGTTTTCTGACCTAGCATTTTTGGAGAATGAAAGTGATCCAAACAGTCCTTTATCCAAGTTCACACCAAAAGCATTGTGGATTTGGACTCCACCCTCTGCCCCAGACACTTCTCAGCATGAAAGAAAAGCAAATCTGTCTTTTAATAAGATGAAACTGAGTTGGATAAACATCAGATTGGAACTGCCTGGCTCTCTCTGGAGCTGTAGATTCACATCTTGACAAAATAACTCCTAGCCTTTCTTCCATTTGAAATGGATACCTTGAGCATTTTACAATTTGGGGATCTTTTGAATAAGACCTTAAAAGAATGACATGCCATCCGTTACGCACAGCCAGCAAGGATTTGTGGTGTTTCGCCACGATTGCCTGGCAAGATTGCCTTCTCCTCCCTGATCGCCTGCTACCGTGCTTGTCTGCAGGTGACCCTGCTTGAGCAGGAGGGTTGGACCAGATGACCTCCAGAGGTCCCTTCCAACCTCAGCCAGTCTGTGCTTCTGTGACTTGCACTTTCTGCTCCAAAAAGGCTTCCCCGTTACAGGGCCGAGCTGGTAAGATCGTTGAAGGTGTTTGGAGTGACATTATTTTCTCTTTCTTGTATTGTCAATGATTATACATCCATTTGATGTAAGTTCAAAGCTTCCTGAAGCCACTGAAGCTTTTCAGAGAGCAGGGGGACTGGATGAC
The DNA here is from genome assembly GCF_009769465.1 of Tauraco erythrolophus. NCBI lineage: Eukaryota > Metazoa > Chordata > Aves > Musophagiformes > Musophagidae > Tauraco > Tauraco erythrolophus. The sequence continues at coordinate 62,831,810 of NC_141468.1, read as the reverse complement.
CTTGCCTTGCAGAGAGACAACTTGGGGTGAGAATGTGTTGTGGATTGCTTAAACAGGGAAACAAAATCAAGTGAAAACTGTACTTTTTTTGCCCAATTTTTTATAAAATGTATAACTTGTCCCATGAAAGATAGACCAAGGGCAATCTCCATTAGCTTGCATTAGCATTTCCCATTCAGCGCTTCCCTTGAAACACACAGGTCAAAGGAGAATGAGTATGTACATGACCTGCATCCTTCAAAGGCAGGGCAAAGTATCATTTTCCTAGAGACAGTGAGGTCTGTCCTCTGATTGTACTCTGAGGGAGTTTATTTCTCACATCCACAGAATCGACGACTGTTTTTGTGCATCTCGGAAACTGGATGCAGTTGCCACTGAAGCGAAGTTCAAGCAGGACCTGGGTTTCCGGATGCTCAACTGTGGCCGAACGGATCTGGTTAAACAAGCCATATCCTTGCTGGGGCCGGATGGGATTAACAGCATGAGTGAACAGGTAACAATACAGAAACGTAAAGAAGCAACTGTAAAATGTGAGAGTTTTGCCTGCTTATCACAGAAAATGAGCCCACATTTCAGCTAAACATAGACAGGACCGTAATTCTTTCCCTGCATTACTTTTCATTAAGTTAAAGCACTGCCATGTGAGCATCCACATTAAGTTTGGTCTTTTCAAGTTGTATTGGTTTGTTGGTACTGAGGTTAAGTCAGCATGAGGGCCAATGCATCCCCTTAAGTCTTCTTAACAGTGAACTTCATTGGCTGAAGCTGGAAGGAGATCCTGAGAAGAGCTTAGCTTTGATCTGAATACTTAAAACTGATTATTCAGTGCCGTGAACAGTGGTGCGGGGCAGGGCTTTGTGAGGTGAACATCCTTCCACTGAACACTGCCCTGAGATCTGCAATGCACATCACGTGGACCACTAAACCTCAGCAGGAAACGGTTAATCACTGGCAGTCTTTAATCGAGTCCAATTTGAATTGACCTTTCAGACATGAAAGTCTCTCTGCAATGTTACCACTCCTTTCGTCACTGGGGCAAACGTCAGCTGACTAAGGAGCCTAAATTTCCCTGAAGTTACATCTCCACGAGACTGATGGTTGTGTCTGGGGATAAACCTGCCTCTGTGGCTGCCTACTGGCAGCAGTCTGTTGGACTGTGATGCTCACACAGGTGGTTCCCCCTTCCCAGAGGGAAACAATGACCATGGATATTAACATTTCCTTTTGAAACGGAGTTCTCTGAATTTTGTGGTGCCACTGATGAAAGTGTTACTGCATGTTCCTAGAGCTGTGACATTCCCTTTGGCAAGAGGCAGGTGGCTGCCACCCCTGAGGTGGTCACTTGGGACAGGAGCAGGGTTGTAAGCTGGTTTAGGCCCTCTGAGATGAAAGCTGCTGTGGGAGTGTGGGTTATGTTGCTGCTCAGGAGCTTCAGTGTGAGTCAATGTTGTAGATCTGTTTAAGAAGAGGTTTAGAAGAGAGCAGTACTCCTCCCCCAAAAATTGTATTGGAGAGCTCATTCCAAGGTTCATACATGATACTTTTTAAAATTATTATTATTTTTAGTTACTCTGAATCTGGAAACTTTTCACAGCGTATTTCCTCTGTCCTTCAGGCTGAAACCTGGGAACATTCTGGTTTGATTTATCAAAGTACCTAATCATATGCTTAACTCTGAACAGATGCTTACATCCTATTTGAGTGAAAGTTAAGCCTGTGCTTAAATGCTTCGCTGGATCAAACATCCCACGTCTTGTGGAATCCCACATCTTGCAGGACAGAGCCCTAAGTGATACAAGGCTGAAAGAAAAAGAGCCATTTTTTATTTTGCCAAAAGCCCTTTGCATTAATTGTACATGTTGTTACCATGTTTCTCTGTGTGTGTCGAACACTAATGATGGGCTCATTAAAAACCCATTCCTCTCCCATGCAGAGAGGGGGCTGAGGATGCTGCAGAGGCAAAAGCAGCAGGGATAGCAGTGCAGGGGAGGGCAGGTTAGAAACCTCATTAACTCTTTAAAGCCCTGTACTGCAGGACATTCTGGGCCCCTTTTAGTCAGTGGTAAGTCCTTCTTCAGCTTCAGCAGGGCCAAAATAGCCCATGTGGTCCCCAGACAGACCCTTTACTCTGGGCATTGCTACAGGGTTCCTCACCATGGCTGCCCATGTGCTGTATCTTGCAGGGGAGAGCCACAGCTTGAGGCTTTCAAATTCTTTTATTCAGATCTGATTAGACAACTTGTGCTAAACACTTCATTTAATGATCAAACGACGCCACGTACAGAAATTGAAATAACTGTCGAAGGAATGTGTGTTTAATTTCAAGTCGCCATCCCGTCCCCATGTTTCAAGGCACAAACACAATTTTTTGTAATTCTCATGGTCCTGTTTGTTCCTGTAGTGTTTATTGACTGCCAAAGGAAATGTTTTGCCACTGACTGTAGCTGAAGTAGTTTCAAATTCTCTTTGCAAGTAACTTCAAGTTGCCCAAGAACTCTCCTTGCCTGGGGCGAGCTTGTTTTTTCTTACTAATGGCACGAGGCCCCACATGCCTATTCCCTTCCTCTATGCCTCCGTAAGTACGCTGCAGATTTGATCTTGTGAGATGCTCAATGTGTTTCAAGGGGGCTGTAAGTACCTTGCAGGGACAAACCTTAATTTATATTTTCTCTACAAGGGCAGCCCTTCCATACATAAGCACCCACTAGCTTTAGCCCTGCATGCAAACAGGAAAAACGGGGTCGTTGAGCAGAAACAGTGGTGCTGGGCTCTTGCTAGGAAGGGCAGTGTCATGTATCTGTGTCTGGCCATGCTGGGCACCTCCAGTTTCTCTGAAAATAATTTCACTTCGCAGCAGCGCTCAGGTTAAACAGTAAACGGGCTATCATCTGCCAGCAAATTTATCGGGGGACCTCGAGGCAGGCTATAAACATGCATCAGACGTAGCTGTGTGCTGGAATAGATTTATTGCAAAACAACTGGTGGCTGTTGATCAACACCCCCTACTGTATTTAATAAGAAGCTTTTTCTGTTATAATTTACGGTAGATTTAAGGATTTTTTCATGGTTTCATGTGGACTCATTACCACAGCCACAGTAATACTTATCTTAAGGGAAATGGTGATCAACCGCAGCAGGTACTTCAGATTAATACAAATTGCATTGTGATGGTTCTATAGTGAAGGGTCACTTAATCTACTTTTCCTCCAAACGGGGCCATGTTTTCCTAGAGCCAGCAACTTGCAACAGTGCTGTATGGCATTTCATTTAAAATTAAGTCCTTGTTTGCTAGAGAGTGCTATACAAAGCCTTTGCATTTCCAGCTCCTCACGGTATCTGTGTTGAAAAAGCTGTGCTCGAATCTAACCTATCTTAAGAGGAGCTTGGGATATTTTTAGAGGCTCTTTCAGTAATTAAAAAGCTAGACTTTATGAAACTGTGATCATAGAAAACTGAATAGAATTATTGTCTTTTTAAAATACCAGTGAAAATACGATTGCTTTGATAAAAACTTTTCTCTACTGGGACCTCAAAGACAAAGATGATCAGTTTGGTATATGAAGGTGGAGGTGAGGCTGACAAGCTTAGTTTCACTTGCCATGCTGAGGATGCCGAGGACAACATCAAAAAAAAAACCACAACAGTCAACACAAGTGACAACAAAAACGGAGATTTTACAAAAATGGTTGGCTTTTGCTAGTCTGAGGGGCATGTCTGTAACAGAGGTAATGGCTTTTTTTAAATACATGCTGTTAGTTTTGATTATATATACTGAAATAATTGTTTTAAAAAATCAAAGAGAGTTCTGTGTTAAATTTGTCAATTCCTTTGTTTTTTAACTCCAAAAAATGACTAGGGCATGACTCCACTGATGTATGCTTGTGTCAGGGGTGATGAGGCTATGGTGCAGATGCTGCTAGATGCTGGAGCAGATCTGAATGCTGAGGTGAGGACTTTTTGTTGGTTGTATCTTTGTTCTGTTATTTGTTTACATACTAAACTACCCCCTGACACTGTAGCGGAGGGAAAATGCGAAGAATTAAAAATAAAATAAATTTATCTTATCCTGGACGGCACCACTTGAATAGTGAAATCAAACTGCATTAGGTTAACATTGGGATTCACTGCACAGAAGGGGTCAAGTCATCGGACTTACCCACAGGTAATATTGATTTAGTTGTATTTGCATGCTGCAAATGAATACAGGCATTAGCAGTAACAAGGAGTAAAGTTCTAATGATATTTGAAGGACTCCCTGAATCTCAGCTAAGTTAGAATGAAGAGAGTAAAAGAAATACCCATCTGATAACCTGCCAAAGCTTGAGCACTTCTATGCATTGAGATGTTCCAGGTAAACATTCCCTGCACACAAGTGCAATGTAGGTTCCACTGTTTTGTTTTACAAAGTGCCGTAGGCTAAAAACGGGTGAATGAGGAGCTTGAAGCTTCCGGAATATAAACATCTCTTTGATGAATGCATATCACAAACTTACACAATCTGTCCACCAAACAGATTGTGGTCTGACTCTATGCAATGCAGGTATGTACATTTTTAAAGAGCCGTTTGAAAATCCGCGAAATAATTATTTGTTAATGATTCCAGTTTCAATTTGTTGAGGTCATGAGTAAATTAAGCTGTCTGCTTCACTTATCTGTGTTCCATCTGTTCTGTTTGGACTTGATCGAGCTGATAAATTGTAGTCACTGCTTTCAGCCAGACATTTTGCACTTTTAAAAAATCTAATTTAAAAGTAGAAATGGATGTCACCTGTAAGAGACTGATAGTCGTTACTATCTGATTGCTGTTTGGTGACTTATGTGAAATCAGCTGATGATTTCAGTTCCCTAAATTCAAGCACATCACCCTCAAGAGCTGGCAATAATTGAATACTTGAACCCTTGTTAGCATTCTCGATAGGCACACCAAAGACTGGAGACTCATCTACTTTAACCCTGCCTGTGGCTCAGAAGTGAGATGGCTTTATTCGGTTCCTAGGACAAGTTTTCATTAGGAGCAGTCCTCCCAATTGTTCCAGTAATCTTCCAGACTTGAACCAAATGCAAATTTAAACAGTTTTGTCTTCCTGAAACTGCTGACGTCTGAGAGAACAGCTCCAGTGAGGAATGTGAACCTCCCTGATTCATTTCTGTAGAGTGTTTGCTCTAAAATCAAATGAAAACACTTTGAGACAAGAACTGTGAATAATTATGGTGTGCAATTATAAGATGATTTGTGCACACCACAACCAACTGTGCAAATTGGGCTATTACAGAAAAAAAAAGGCAAATCAACCATGAACAAAAATAAATACTGTCAGGTGCCTGCATCATTTTCCCCCGTTCACTTTGCAAATCAGTTTTATATATATATGTGTGTTTCCAAAAGTAGCCTCAAATGCTGGGTGCCTCCCTTTTTGATTGCCCATCTTTAACAAAAATGGACTCATTTCCAGATGTGCTGAGAAGCTGCAATTTGTTCTGGAGTCAGTGGGACCTGTAGCAGCTCAGTAAATCTCAACTGAGGCCTTAAAAGCCCAGTCAAACACAGGTCTTGCAAACACCATGTCAACTGGAAAGAAGTCTAAACAAAATAAAGGAGCAAAGGAGTTAAAATGACTTAATTTTCTTTGCCGCTTGCCACAGGCTGCCCCAAACAGCAGTGGGTTCAGTGCTTGAGGAGAAGCTGGATGCGTTCACTGAACCACGACCCTGACCATCCTCACCCTCTGCTTCTCTTGCTCCCTGGCCTAAACCCCAAGGCTTGAGCTGCTTGATCCTCTTCCTTCTGAGCAAACCCCGACCCAAAGAGGCCCCGTGCCTGTGCTTAGACACCGGCACGCTTCTCCTGTTGCTCTTCAAGCTCGCTCTCTGGCAAATCTGGGCGATAACAGCCAGGTGCTGGTGCAGATCCACTCCTCTGGCAAGCTGCGGGATCTGCATGGGCTCTGCAGATTTTGCCCTCATCCCTGACCTTGGGACTGAGGGCCTGGTCATGTTCTTCTAGCAAAACGCTGCATGTGGCGCTTGGAAATGTGAGCTGCTAATGCAACCGGGCATTTAATGACTGGCCCTGCTCCCCTACGTGGGCTGAAGTACTTCAGACAAGGTAGTGAAAGCATAGCTGGCTGACGAGACAGAGAGATGATGCATCTTTTACTCTGATTTTAGTCTTCCTCTGAACATCAGTAATAAGATTTTGAATTTTAGCATCACACACCATCCGAGTGTGCAGTCTCGGATTGCAAACGTTCATTAGATTTTACCATCTCTGTGAACCTCATCAATATTAATACTCCCATCTTTAAGACAGGAGAGCTGAAGCAAAGAGTGGTTATTCATCTTCCTCAATGTCTACATTAGAGGCACCAGGCACTAAAGCATAGAAAGTGGAAGGAGCAATGTGAAAAATGCCACTTTGTTTTCTAAGGATATAGTTTGCATCTCTTTTGACAGTCACCACCCTGCTCTTTTAACTCAACTGAGACAGGAGAAGGCAGTAAAAAGGAGTTTTCTTAAAACACCTCTGAAATGCCGTGCTGTCCCATCACTTCTCAGCTGTCTCTTAAACTCTGGTGAGAGAGGAGGAGCCTGGAAGCACATCTGAGAACTCTTAGGGTAGGACTTGTGATGTGTCTTTCTGGATGGCAGTGACAAAAGTCACACTCATTTATGTGGAAAGAATTTCTTTGGGCCTGGAGCAATCCTAAGAGCCAGGGCTGTTGATACATGATCTGAAGAAGTCAGTGGGAGCAGTCCTTAGCTGTAAGCGTCCTGATCTGTCCCTGCTTCCCCAGTGTGTGCTGCTGTAACCAGCTGTGGATGTTTTTGACCTTGTGCAAAAGTATCTGGTGGACAGTGGTTTAGATGGAGCTACAGTAGTTGGTAAAAAGACTTCATTTGGTATGAACTCTATTCAAGCTGTCAAATCAGCATGAACAGTTTTAACACTGAGAAAATTTTTGCAGGAAAAAAAAAGAAGCCAATCATTTTATAAAGCACCTTTCCCAGGTTTTCTATTTCACTTACTCCCTCACATGCCTGGCTTTCAGGCAGGTTGAATTTTATTACTCTTTAAAAAAATAACTTTAATTTGTTTGTAGGTTGTCAGTACTGCTCATAAATACCCATCCGTCCACCCTGAGACCCGCCATTGGACAGCTCTGACATTTGCTGTGTTGCATGGACATATTCCTGTAGTTCAGGTATTATTGTATTTCCCTACCTGCATCTCATTCTTTTGTTTCTCCTCTTCAGTTCTAATTACATCCATCTCAAACCAGTATCATCTTGTCATACTCATATTGGTTACTTCTGCTTCTTCTAGAGTGTACTGATATATAATAGACCTATTATATAACGAATATGGTATTCAAACCTTAACCAATATGAGGTTTAAATAGGACAATTTTAAAGCAAAGTTGCACCAAAGAAAGTCTGACAACTCCTTGTGCTCCTTCCTGACCACTTGTTTTATATGTTTGTTTATTCATTCATTACGCTTTCTTACACTATAATATTCTAGCAAACACAAAACCGCTGCCACGGTGGGGGAGAGGTGGACAGCAGCCCTTGTGCTGCTGCAAAGGGGAGAAGCACTCGCTTTCCTTACACCAGCGAGGTGTTGTGTGGGATATGCTGATTCTGTGCTTTGGCATCTCAAAAGTCGAGAAGGTTTATTCTTCAAAACAGCTGTGTCTGTGAAGCACCAAACCTGTGAAGGCCTCAAGACAGAAATGGCCAAGAGAGGGCTGGAGCGCAGGCTCCATCCTACTCTATTTGGCCACTTTTGTTTTCAGCGTTGTTGTTATTTACGCGCAAAGTGTCCCCGATGGAGATCACAGCTTTTGGACTCATTGCTGCAATTGGTTCTTAAGAATTACCTTTCTTTTGGCCATGTCTTTATATAAAAGATGGAGGCAATTGAAATCCGATCCATTTTAGGGTGGTGCTGAACTTCTAGAAGGCTGTGAAGGAAGGATGCTTGTTGGGCTAATTTTCAGTACTTCCATCTTCTGCGCATTACTTCCTAACACTGACCTTACCCCATTTCCCATTCGGGAACACTGAGTTACACTTTTTTGGCTCTAAAGTTGGACACTAGTGCTCCTGGTGTCTGGCAGTGTAAAATGAGCGAAAAAAGGAATCAATTTGCCTCTATGAAAAAAATGGGCAGAATTTGCATGTCACTTGTCTCCATCGTATCTGGTTTGCAGATAACAGGAAGCATTAGACTCTCATTTGTCACTGTTCATGAACTCTGAGAACACTGATACCCCCAGTTGCTTTAAATGGTGAATTTTCTTTCTAGCTGTTGCTGGATGCTGGAGCAAAGGTAGAAGGTTCTTTGGAGCATGGAGAGGAAAACTACTCTGAAACTCCTTTACAGTTGGCAGCAGCTGCTGGTAAGGACTTTCTCGTCTCACTATAATAAATCCTTCAATCGGGATCTGTGGTTTAGGTGAGCAAATACTGGATTTTGAATGAAGTAAAAGTGCATCTCTTGACTTGCAGGAAATTTTGAACTGGTCAGTTTGCTGTTGGAGCGAGGAGCTGACCCCATGATAGGAACAATGTACAGGAACGGCATTTCCATGACTCCACAAGGTGACATGAACTCTTTCAGTCAGGCTGCTGCACATGGACACAGGTAGAGTGGGAACAAGTCTAGTGGCATCCTTCAAGTGCTTATTTTTCGCCTGGGCGTCTGGTTTGAGCAGATGGGTGAAAGTTCTGCATGAACAGTTGAACATGCCACCAACTGAGCAGAGATGTAAGGCTTTTTGCTAGCATGCGAATTTAACCAGTTGGTGGTACAAGCTGCTTTTTGATAGCTGATGAAAAGAAAAAAAAAAAAGGAAAGGGACCCTTTGTGGTGTGTTGCAATGCAATGGTTGTTAAATGGCAGCTGATGTGATGGCAGAAAGGAATGCCAAAGACTTTCCTTCTGAATTTCTTTGTGTCAGGTTTGGGGTGGATTGTGTCTGTACTGCTGCAGCCTTAATTGTCATTGAACAGAATTTCTGCATCTGTGTTTACTGTAAAGTCCTGTGTGCCTTAACGTTGTATGTAAAAAAAAAAAAAAAAAAGTAATGAAATGAGCACCTGGCATGCATGATCTTGCAACACTCAGGAGTTGACTGCAGTGTAATGGATTAGTATTGTGATCTTCACATTCCTACTTTTCTGATTGTAGCCATCCAGAGGAACATAGATACAGGTTAGAGACGGTACCTACAGTCTGTTTGCTTAGAGATGAGCTGCCAGTCTAACAACATGCTAACGGCATGCCAGGGCAGGTTCGTGCAACGCTGCAGATCTGGAGCCTGCGAGGGATCCCTGGGACGGAGAGGAGAGTTTGGTTATTGGAGTCTCGTGTCCACTGCTCCAGCCTTGCTGCCAGCCGGTGTGAGCGCCATGTGCCCAAGGAGGACCTGGGGCTCTCCTTGGCTCGGCTGCTGGCTGTGCGTGTCGCGGACCCTGGCTTTTACTTTCCTACCCATATACCGCACACGCACCCTCCCTCCTCCTTCCCTCTCTGCCCTAAATTTATTTGGGACATGACATACTCTGCTGCCAGCCCATGGTGGGGTCTGAGCAGGTGCAGGAAGGGTGTCAGAGCACAAGGGAGGTGGGATGGGGGCCACCCTGGTTTCTCTTCGCACAGCTGCAAAACCAAGAGCAACTCTGTTGAGACCGATAAGGTGCGAACCTGAGGGCACCAAGTCTCTGAGTTTGGGCTTTGCTATTTGATGGCCCAACTGGATCAGTGACTTTGCAAAGTAGTCCCAGATGTGCTTGAACCTGCCCTGACTGGCCTTGTTGAATGTCTAGCTGCTCCAGCTTTCCCAGACTGCTTTGAGTGTTAATCGAGTGGTGGTGCTTTCGGTAGCTCCAGGTAGCTCCCTTCTCAAGTGGCCTCCATGGTGGAAGTCCTGAGGCTTGCCCAGAGGCGCCTCAGCCTTCCCTGATTGTGGGAAGAAGTCTTGAGTCATGGGAGGGTCATGTTTAGCTCATGGATCTCTGTTCTCACGAGGTGCTGCCACTCGTGTGACACCTGTACGGTTCCTGTCATGACAGCAGCATCTCGCAGACGTGGCTGTGCAGATGGTGTGTCTGCTCTCAGCTGGTCCTGCCATTAATTGGAGTAATCTCCTGGATAGCTGTCCTAACTTGCCATGTCACAGCAAGTATCTTGGGCACAAAGCAAGCCAACCCACTGACTCCGTTCTCCCACCCTCTCTTTCCCTCTCTCTGTTGTGCTGTGATTGACAGGAATGTCTTTCGTAAGCTGCTTGCTCAGCCAGAGAAGGAGAAGAGTGATATTCTGTCACTGGAGGAGATCCTGGCCGAGGGGACAGACTTGCCCGACTCAGCAGCAGCTCCACTCTGCGCCAGCCGCAACAGCAAGGCCAAGCTGAAAGCCCTGAAGGAGGCCATGTACCACAGCGCCGAGCACGGCTACGTGGATGTGACCATTGACATACGGAGCATAGGTCAGTCCTGGCACCCCTTCTTCTCTCCCTCTGGGGAGGGACCACTGTAAGAAACATGTCTCTCTTGATGGGCTGTTGTTTAAACCAACCACAGTTGCATCTTCCTCAGTTCCTGTGGAAGAAGAAGGTGATGGGAGATCTTGCAGGTTCCCAGCCCGTTTTGTCTCCACAGCATACCCCAGTCGGGGACCATTGACACTTTTCTGCAGGACAGAGTGGTTTCCACCAGCAGCCATCTTCACCTCTGCTTGGCAGAGCGTTAGCTAAGGCTCTGAGGCAGTGTTCAGCTCCCAGAGGCCACCTCCAACAGCTCCTCTTTTGCACTCCACCATTAAAACATCTTTCTTTTCTGAGATTTGTGAGCCTCGCAGAGCAGGAGCAGGGAACTGGCTTCTTGGTGAGCTAACTGTGCCGATGTAGGGCTTGAACATCATACCAGACTGCTGGGAAGTCGCTCCTGCCTGTAGAGAGAGTAGTTGGGCAGCATGGAGTGGAGTCGGTCTGGACTCTAACCTGCGTTCAGAGAGACCCAGGTGCCCGGCATGCCTCTGTCAGGTGCACCATCCCAGCCCTGGAGACATCCAGCATGAGTCAGGGCATGCAGTGGTCACCAGGCTCACCAGGCGAGCTAAGCAGGCAAAGCACCAAGCGATGCGGGAGAGGAGACCGATGGGCCTGTTCTCCAGGTGCTGCACATTTGCTGAAGAAGAAGGAAAAACCTTTTGTAGCCAAGTGCCGGGCTTGCGTTTCCTCCTACTCTGTTCTGCAAGAGCAGAAACTAGGTCGTCTCCAGCCTAGAGCCTGCCGAGGTACATTAGCTCTGTGTGCTTTCTCGCTCAGTGCATGGAAGCAGTTCCCTTTAAGTTCCTGGAGAGTGGTTCTGCCACAACAAACCACTTGAAAAGGCTGATCTGCTTAACTTGCCCAGTGCTGCTCAGGGAAAGTAGTAATGATCAGGAGAGGATGTGGGGTAGCGCTTAAAGAAAGTTTTAATCTGAAGACCACCAGTTTGATTCCAGGTGGGTAGTGACCAAAATAATTTTTTTTACCATTTAATGGCTCTCCAGGGCCGCATTCAAACAAATGAGCTAGCGTAAATCTAGTTTCCAAAAGGCTTTTGCATCACAGAGCACCACAGCAATTACCACAAATTGGCAGTCTCAACAGAGAAGCTGAAGGCTAGATGAGCAGAGAGACCACAGTCTTCTCTTAGCACTTGGAGGAGAGCCTCTATGCATTAGGTCTGGGATGTCCTGCTAACCACCAGCTTTCTCAATCAGAGATAAATAGGAATTTGATTTCTAGGGTTATTTGGCAGTTTTTGCTTAAAATCTTAAGATGAACGTAACTAAAGGTGAAAAAGCAGAAGGGCACATCCTTCTCTGAAGCTGGGAGTGAGCTCTGTCCTCCGTCCATAGGTGTTCCCTGGACACTGCATACATGGCTGGAGTCCTTGCGTACATCCTTCCAGCAGCACCGACGACCCCTGATCCAGTGCCTGCTAAAGGAATTCAAGTCCATTCAGGAAGAAGAGTACACAGAGGAGCTCATCACACAAGGGTTGCCTCTGATGTTTGAGATACTGAAAGCCAGCAAGGTAGGATAAATTATGCGTTTTAAAGAAATCAGCCTCCTTCCCATCCCGCAAGACCGAAAGCTTGAAACATTATTTTTGCCTAGCTGTCCCAAAGCTTGTTTAGACTGTACAGGATTATTATTATTATTTGGATTTTGTATCTCAAGTCTTTTTCACTGTGAAAGCATGGGTTAAAAACACACAAGCTAATCACATCTCCTGCTAGAACAGCTTAAATCTGATGCTAACAATAAGCTGGAGAGACAACAGAAGCTGATGCATGGTGGTGAAATTAAAGTCAAAAGGGTCACTGCAGTACAGCAAGAGATGTTGATAACCAAACCAACTCAAAAAGTAACTTTACCCAGCTTGTTTTACAGGACTGTACAACAAAGCTAATATTCATGTTTGCTTTGGATTTCTTTAACCTCTCACATGACTTTCTCTTCCCTTCATGTGGGATTTGGACTCAAACTTCTGGGGAGACTGGTTTCTACAAGCACACAACAGGATAATTTTTTGTAAATCTTCTATGTGAGTGTTTGTACTTGCAGCCTCCCAGATTTATTCTTTCAACTGACATTTTCTTAGCCAGACAAATCAGACTAACAAAACCTTTTGAGGGAGGTACAACTGGATATGCAAGTATAATAGCAAAGGGGATGATCATGAGGCAGGCAGGGAGGGGAAAATGTCTTACCTAGTGAAGGCTGGATACTTGCTTTTAAAACTCGTTACTACCAACAGTCTTTTCTCTACTGGTCCCCTTGACAGTCAGTTACTCCCAAGGAACGCCCAGTCAACTTTACTTTTACCAGAAAATCATTTTAGTGATGAAAAGCATCAAAAGGATTTGATAGCTTTCTTTTTCTCATGCACCACAATACATGTTGGTCTTCTAATTGTTTAATTGGGAAATAAGTAACATTTCTCACCTGACTCTATGTGTAATGGCAAGGAGCAAATAGTTTTTAGCACTTGCAGCAATAACCTAAATAATGTGAAAAGGGAACAGGAGGTTCTGGTGCTCAATACTACAAGGTTCCAGACTTAGTGCAGCTAGGGAAAGCCTACATGGATTTATTTCTTGTATCCTGCTGCAAAAGAGGGCTTGGACTAGAATCCCAAGCGAATCCTGAACATTTGTTCCAGCAATTGTTCTGATTTTTGCTCCCACGAGCCTTTCCTTTGGGATTAGTTTGTATTCTATGGGTATTTATGGAGAATATTTGAGATAGCTTTTAGGAAATCATTCCAAATCCTAGGATTTGTAGATTACTTGTTCTGGACTCACTTGGGTTAATGTGTGTTCATCCAGAAACTACCAGCAAGGTGCTGTTTGGTTTGAAAGCTGATATGAAACTAATCGTATTGAAAACTTAACGGAGATTAAGTTTAGGCCTTGTAATCTAGGATGCGAGGTGGCTTTAATTGCCCTTCTCCTGGGTGGCTGAAGCCAAAGCCAATGATCATCATTAGAATAAGTTGTTTACATAGGATTATACCTTTGGGACATGGTAGACTGAGTCTTCCAGAGTCTCTTGTAGGAGACACAGAAACAAATAAGACTGCTGCCTTCTGCTTTGGGTTCACTTAAAACCTTAAATGTGGAGCAGTGAAACAACTGAAATACCATGAAAAACCCTGCACGACGAACGATGAAGTCTGTGCTGATCTTTATTCCTGCCTCTGGGCCTAGGGGAGCTGCAGCTGCCTGTCTTCACTCTTCATGAGCATGCATATTCACGAACACACACACACATACACTGCTTCATATTCCTAGAAAAGTAATGAATCATTCTGAGACACTTGTAAGGGTTTACAAATTGTCTGCAAATGGCATGAGTTATTGCAGCGGTCTCATCTAAACGGCCTTTCACAAAGCTCTCCCAGACAGAAATGAGGACTGACTCTATGCAACCCTTTGGAAGGAATCAAAATTAATTCAATTGTAGGAGAATGAGCCAATAAAAGTTTTCCCTGGTCACTCTGTAGAAGGCAGCCAAGGAAAGCTGAGATTCAAAGGATCTTCTGTTCCCCTTCCCTGGAAGGGCTAAGAGCAGAGGGTGTTCTTTATATACACCCACAGAATGGAAGTCTCCTTCAAGATGTGCAGAAGGGCCATAACTGTGGTTCGTATCCTTCTCTTTGGACAGCAAATTGCAAACCTCTGCATCTCGTAGAGCTGTGGGGAGCGGAGTTTGATTTGCTCGCACAGACATCCTTTTCCCTGTGGGCTGGGAACTTCGAGAGAGATTACAGCTCTTGCTAAACAGCACAGCCTGGCCCAGTACATTTCCTTAATGAGTTTTTCAGGGCAAAAAGAATACAATAAGCAACTAGGAAGCACAGAGCCACTTAGCATTTCTTGGCTGATGTAAAACAAGGTGTGCCATTTGCTGCATATTGTGATGCTCAGTATATTTTAATTGCATGGCAACTTGCACCTAATAGAAATGGCATTTTGCATTCCTATAAATAGTTCCAACTATCCCATAATCTCAGAACAATTTACAAATATTAATGAGTTGAGACGTGAAAGAAGGTCTCGTCCTCCCTTTTACGAACAGGGAAACTGAGGTAATTAAACAGGCAGATTTTCAGCGCCTTGTAGAGCGACACTCTTGGCCTCAGAAGCTGTGACAACCTAGATAAGACAGAGAGCAATTTGTAATATGAGTGATTTGGCCAGAGAGACTCTCCAAAAGTCACACAGAAACATGGGGCAGGTCTCAGAGTAGGAAGCAGCCTTCTGCCCCCACCTTCTGTTCTGCGCTGTCGGACAAAATGTTCTTGCATGTTCCCAGGCGAGATACTACAAAATGGAAAAGATTAAAGAAAAAAATAACCAACACCTACAAGAACATCATAAGATATAAGGAATCCCTTTTGTCTCATAGATGTTTTTTTAAATGCCTGTTCCTAGAGAGTCCAGATGTCAGGGTTTATGTGGGAGCCCTACCACCAGCCAGAACTGATGCTGGTGTCCTGCAGGGTGGCACTCCATTTCCATTTATGTGCTGGGAAGCTGACAATAGAAATAAGAATAAAATTTGCAGAAGTCCTGATGCTGGAATGCAGAACGGCAACAAAAATTGGCAAATCAGGCAAAACTGACTGAGCTGAAGTCCCTAGTTTTATTGCCTCTCTTCAAGCTGTGAAATAAGCGGGGAAGAACAGTGAATAGATTGCACATTGGCTCTTTGCTGCTGCACCAAAGCCCTGGAGGAAGACTTCCAAAAGCACAAATGAAGGTTCGATACTCAGCTCCTGGTGGCTTCCAGTGGGACAGAGCGCTTTCATTTCCTTTCATGCCTTTAAATGTCTTTATCAGCTGCACAATTGAGAATTGGATGGAGAGCAGAGAAGTGGCAGTATTTCCATGCTGGCAAGGCAGAGCCTGCAAAAACAGGCAGAGAATTGCTCTGCACTCGCTCCCCCCGTGGTTCCTCCTGTCGTGCAGTGAGCTTGGGTCATTACCAAACCAAGGACCAGAGATGATGTACTCCAGAGAAAGCAGCATCAGTGGGAAGGACACAGAGAGCTCAAGGCATTTTTCTTAAGAGCAAGCAAAACTCAAACTGGGAAAGCTATGACACTAAAAATGTCTTATGACATGGTGGTGGATTTGGGCCACCAGATGAAGAGGAAAGGCGCTGCCATTTCGGGATGGATTGGATCTCTTTATGGACAAGCACGTAAACATAGGGTGCTAGAAGTGGTTTGGACATGGCTGCGTGAGAGAGAAGCCGGGGAGACACTTCTAGGAGCGAGTAGCCCTGAGCTAAACTTTAGTCGCTGCGTAGAGCAGAGTTGAGTCTCTCAAAGCTAAGCTGACACTGGAGATCTTGTTACAGAAGAAAGATAGGAAGATACAGCCGAATTTCTCCTTGTTGGAATCTGTGTTGTGCTCTTTGTGGCCTGGGGAAACCCCTAGACTTCTCACTGGAAGCTCTCCTTTGCCTAAGCTTGACTCTGAGCTGTATTGCCCTCCTGCCCCATGTTGGAGGACCATATCTGCCTCAAGAGTGGATGTGCTTGAGGGCTAGCCAAGGCTTGAAGCTGCATGGAGGCTGCACCCAGATCTGCAGGCTTGTAGTGCCCGAGGTGGGGCTTGCAGGTCAGCTCTTCCATTTCTGCAGGGAGGTTCCCTTGAGGATAACGTGCTGAACGTGCGGGATGCTTCTTTGTCTACTAAAATCCTGGAGCTGTTTCAGTTTGATCTTGACATTTCTACAACCTGAAAAGAGAAAGACTCAAAACCACAACCTTGGAAGACAAACACATCTGGCCTCTGGAGGAGGCTGGTTTTAGATTTCCACTCCGGAGCTCAGCAGGAGCTTGAATTGTCGTTAAAATCACCCAGCTCCATCCATGCAGAGGAGCCAGAACCACTGCCGGTAGTACGAGGTTATGAGCCAGTTTCATCCACTGCTTTTTCTACGTATAGCAATTTAGATCAGATTGTCCTTGGCCTATTTTTTTCAGAAAAAATACAATCTTTTAATTCCAAATAATCTCTCTTACGACTTTCTGCTTTTGCCTCCATAGCGTGGGCGAGGAGCTGCTACTTGCCATTACTTTGGATCCTTTGTGGGCACACATCGCTGAAGTGCATGTGTTAGTCCACATGTGCATGGAGCGCATTTGCTGATGTGTTGTCTGAAGCTCCACCTGACACTGGAGGTGCTCCACACCAGGAAAACTTGATTTAGGACTACAAGTATTCCTACTACTGTATTATCCAAGACAAAATCAGCTTGAAAAGTTGTGGGAGGGGTCCTTCATTGCCCTTCCTCAGTTGTGTTCTGCAGCTTTGTCTTCATCCTTTCCATCAAGGAAAGGTAATTTATTTTAAAATTTAGCCCATTAGCGAGATGTTGATCACATTGTGCACCCAGGCTCATTGAGAAATGCAGTAAATTACTTTACAAAGATGTTTCCTCAGAATTTAAAATTCCTGCAGGGTTTCTCAACCTCTACAAATGCATCTATGGACAGCTGAAGAAACCTGCAGGAGTACACGGGCTCTTTTGGAAGGCTGAGGTTTTTAAATAACAGCCATCAGTCTGGTGTTGACAGTTATTCAGAACAAATAACAATTTAAAACACTAATCATTTTTTAAAATTCCAAAAGGATTCAGGCATGTGGGTATCTTGAGAAACCCAGACTATATAGTTTAAAAGCTAAAGTACTCTCAGCAGTAACTTAGCAACTTGGAATCCAAAATCTCTTAGAAAGTAAAGTTTGGGTTTGGTTTTTTTTTTAATACATCTTTTCAGAAATAGCAGCATGTAGCGTCTGTCACAGATTCAGTAACTACTGAAAAAGAATTTTCACATCTCCAATAAACAGAAGGCAGCAGGAAAAGCTGAAACATCTGCCTGCTCTGTTGCAGCAAAGTGTTCAGAAACTGAAGCTTGAGATGGGCATCCTGTTTATTGCTATGGTCTTTCTGGATTTAAATCATCTAAAACAAATGTTGGGAGAGGTTCCTCAGAGAATGTCAACAGACTCAGCTCATGTGTCTGTTCTGCAAAGTCCAGGCACGGTGGTCAGCAAACATCAGCTTTCACCTGAGGTCTGCACGTGACCAAGAAAGTGGCACTGGAAGATGAAGGAGCTCAAAATTTCCCCTTTTTGTCCCTTGCTTCATGATGGACTGAGATAAATATTTAAGATGGGCTTGAGTGAAGCTCTGTTACAGGATATGAAGCCAGATTACCTTGTTCTGCAGGAAGGGCTTAGGGTAGAGGGGAGAGGTGAATCCTGTACAGCACTCAGGCAGGCACTGGGTTGTAATCGGCTCCTAGAGTAAAGCTCTCCCTTGGGAGAGTCCTGTGCATGTTTCTCTTGCCTGGAGATGGATCAGGAAAGACCCCTCTATGCTGCATGAAATTTTACTTCCTTGCTAAACTTATTTTTAATAGAAAATTGAGGTTTTACTATAATGACGGGTTTCATTAGAATATTTGTTCTCCACATAGTATTTTACCTTTCTTGAAAAAATTAACACCTGAAAATAGGATATTTTGGCTGATGACTGAAATACTTTAACTGAAGAAAAATGTGGACTTTCCACAGAGGAGACACACACACCAAAAGCTGCACTAAAAATAACACTGAAGTACTCCATGATGCTAAAGTGCACATTTACGGGTTCCATGGAGTGGCTAATGCCCTTCTGCGTGTCAGCTGGAGCCCAGCCTGCACTCGGCGATTGATCTTTTGGCTGGGACTTTGAGTGATTTCATAAGGCAGGTTTCACTGTTCTCAAGTAATTGCAACGATCTGTAACGTTGCCCATTGTCATTTGTAGTACTTCTGTGTCTAAACAGTTCAGAGTAACCGGGACGCAAGTTATCCACACATGTACGTCGTGCATTCTCCGTGTGAGATGGGAACGCCAGGTACCGAGTGGCATGTTAATAACAGACTGTTAACCCTGTCTCGTGTTTTTGTAACGCAGATCCGGCTTCATACTAACACAGGTTTGATTTTTTTTCTACCCTCTGTCTGCCTTCTAAAATGTTTCCCTGCCAGAGGCAGGAGCCGTTTCTTCATTTACAATAAATAAATGCCATGGATGTGACACCTGCCCTTTTCTGGGCTCTCACCCAGGGATTAGACTGTGCCCGGGGATCTGAGCTTTTTACATACAATGCACAGCTGTGATATAAAGAGCCTTTTTGAAAGAGAGGCTTGGCAGCTTTCCCAGAAGCTGACTGAAGGGTCCGTTTGTGCCTTACCTGTGATTAATCCTTTTCCGTTTGTATTTGCAGTGGAAGGACTAGAGCCCGGCACTAACAAAACCCATTTTGTTATGCAGTTCACTGCCTCTAACTGTATCTTCAGCCTCTGGGGCTTCCCTACCTTTGCAGCTGTTGACTAATATTAATTACGTGTATGCTGCTTAGTCATCTAAGAGTGACCCTCTAAAGTGGCATTTAATCAGTTTTGAGGCAGCTGGCAAAAGTGAATTATGCTGGAGGACCATAGTGGAAACACCTAGGCAAGGATGGAAAAGGTTCCGAGAGACAGCAAAGAAAAGTCCCAAAGAGTTTGAGTGCTCAGGACTGGCGGGTCTGCGAAAAGCCCTCTCTGTTGCTCCACTCTTCATCAGCTCTGGGAAGAGGGGAGCATAAACAGAGGAATAATCCAAGGGCATCACAGCATGTCGTGGAATGAAGTTGATTCATGAGTCCTCAGTGGGCTTGGGATATCCTGAGACGCCGCCACTGCTGGAAGAGCTGCTGGGGATGGCATGTGAAATGGGAGACTAGAAACAGCACTTCTGCCACCCTGCATTTAGCAGAGAATGGATCCCCCTGGCATCCTTAGGACCAGAGAGAGAAAAGATACTTTTACCAGTGCCCCTGTTCCCTGAGCAGCGTGGTTTTTCTGCTGGCTGGGAGATGTGTATTAACAGGCAGAGACTGGGCTCAAAAGTGTGTTACTTTTCTGCCTAACATGGTGAGCTTTTGGTTTTGGGGCTTTGTGGAATTTGAGGGCCTGGCACAGTTAGGTTAAGACAGCATTAATGGGGCTGAGTTGATGAGGGTGACATCCGTAGATGGAAAACCCAAAGTACTGCCTGGGATTTCAGAGGCAAAGAACAGCGGCCTAGCTTGTTATCATTGTAGAAGGCAGCCACGTGGACATGGTGGGATGTCTATAGGCCAGTCAGCAGAACTAAGCAGTGGTTTTTGAGCAGTCCAGAGACAGGTGGTGTGGGAACGGGGAATCCTATGAAGAAGAGGTAGCTGAAGCAAAGCGTGGTCAGAGAAGTTCATTCAGAACTGCTGAATCTGACATGAGTTTTCCCCTTGAGAGTTTTGGAGCATGAGCCATCAAGATGACACGTGTCTTCCACAGGTACTGGAGAAAACTGGCTCTGTTTTTCTTAGCTGTGTCCAGTACCTTAGAATCATAGAATCATAGAATGGTTAGGGTTGGAAGGGACCTCAAAGATCATCTAGTTCCAACCCTCCTGCCTTGTAGGACCACATCCCAGAATGGCTAGGCTGCATTGAACAGGGTGAGGTGGAATGGAGCAAGCTCTCTTAGGCTATGTGCCAAAGCCTGGAGGAGCCTTTTCCTGAGTCCTGCCATAGACCTTCATCAGGTGGACATTCAGGAAAAAATACCCCTGCACTCACCATCCAGGTCTTCACTTCTTTTCAGATCAATCAACTAGTCATCTCTGCTCCAGCAACTTGAAAACATTCAGCTTTTCTTCAAAAGAATTTATGAATTCCCCTTGCAGTTCAAGTGCGTTCACCAGGAGTGGGGAATTCCTTTAGATCTCTGCTGAAGAATGCTTTTAAGTCAGGAGACCGCTTGTATCTACAAAGCAAAGTTGCTTGCTCACCGACCAACTCTGCTGGAAGCACCATCTCCCTTAGAAGATTTCACTGTTGTTCCCTGTTTCTTCTTGCCTATCTATAAAGTACCCCATGGCTAGGTAAATATTTTTTATTATATCCTGTGCCAAGCTTTCTTCCCCCTCCCACAGTAGAAGATGCTCATCAGCTCCCTTTGACTGCGAATGAACACCCATGTCTGAAAGGAAGCTGGCCTTCCTCCAGATCTCAGCCTCACACATCCTGGCGCAATGTTTTCCAACATCAAACTGTAGCAAGAAAACAAACTCCAGTTTGCTCCTCCGACATTAATATTGCCGCCCACAACTGCTGCAGCGAGCTCTTACAGCTGTTCTTTCGCTGTCAGCTGGTAGGTTGGTAGGATAAACAGGGAAGAACTATCCAGCTCGGTGCTTTAAATGGGGTGGACGTGATAACTAGGGTGGCTTATGAGCTTCCTGGCATGGGCACTGTGCAAGGGGGAGGGTTGAATAGGCTGGTGTTGTCTTCCTCTCTGCTAGAGCAGTGCTGATGCTCCAGGTCGTGGACTCTTGCAGTTGTTCCCAGTTACTCAACAGGCAGCCCAGCTCAGCCTGCTGCAAGAGCAGGATTTGGCTTTAAAAAGCCCATTTTTTCCCCATCCATCCAGTTGCAGACTGTACCTTTGACAAAGCATTTCTTTTCTCTCTCCTCTTCTCTGCCTCTTTCTGCCTGGTTTATTCATAAAAGCCAGCAGAGGCTCTGTAGGGAGCAGACCCAGGGCCGCAGCCCTATGAGCTTGGCTGCGTGCAAGGTGGTGTGGGAAGTGGGCTTGCTCTGCTGCGAAAGCTCACCGCTCCCCTCCCTGTATCTCAGGGAGAAAACTTGATGCTGTTTGTTAGCAATGACTCTAAATGAGCACATACTTCAGCTTTCTACCTGAGCAGATTTTTTGGTCTTTCAGTGGCATACGTTATAAGTACTTACTGTTATCAACAGAAGCCAAAGGTCTCCAACCTCCTCTCTGCCAAATGAGAGCAGCATTGGAGCTCTGAAGCTCTGAAGTGCATCAAGCCACTGTCTGTTTGATGGTCTTGCTTTCTTTGACACACCGATCCCGAGGTCTTTCCTTTCTTGTCTCTTTTCTTTTTGTCTCATCTCTGTTCTGTCTTAGGGTTTTTTAGCATCTCTCATGTGAACTTATGAGAGCTTAGTTTACACTAAGGCTTGTGGGCAGCCAGGAGCAGGGTGGCATGCAGACACAACAGTGATGGGCTTGTATCTGCACGCCACAGGGTTCATGCCCCGTTGGTGACCCAGGGAGCTGGCAGTGCCTCACCTGTGTAGGCAGGCTCCTGCGGCATTGTCTGTGTGCATGACCCCTTCATCATGCTGGTTGGAGTTACGAGCAGGGATCCTCTTCTTGCACCTACATGACTGGGTTTGACTGGTTCTTCCCCGGTCTCAGGGCACCTGGACGTCCCAGTACATGGTGCCATGGTTGGGACTGGTGAGTGAGACCTTCAGCTACTAACGAGGCACTGGCTGGTCAATACCCACATTTGCCATCACCATATTCCCACAGGCACCCTTGGAAGGAAGAGATGCATTGTCTTTATTAGTGTGTATATGTGTTTTTAAAAACTATTGCCCAGGCACAGCTGTGCCTGGGATTGGTGAGTTCATGGACCCACTAAAACCAGAGCGGTAGAGACAGGACCTGTGCACCCCAGCAGAGGTGAGGGAGCTGCCAGTAGCTATCCTCTTCAGCGCAGTTACTCTGCTTTTATTCACTGCAGGTGAAGGTGAGCATTGCTCTTCCAAGTATGCCTCTCCTCTCCAGAAGCTTCCCTCTGCTCTGAACCACTGAATTATCCCCATCCTCCATTATATTTACTGATTTCTTAGCATCTCCCAGATCCAACTGGGAACTGCCCTGCTGGTAATCAGCATCCCCCCGGACGCACTCCTCCCTGGCTGACTCAGTCGGCTGCGGTGCTTCGGCACAGCCCTTCCGAGCAGAGAAGCAATTGCTCTTTCTGCCCTGTCTGTCTAGAGCTCTCCCCCTCCAGCTCTCCCGGCGGCTGAGTCACTTCCTTCTTTAAATCTGGCCTTAGATCTTCCTTTTCTCTTCGCCCTGTGATTCACTCTCTTTGTGAAGCGCTTTGCAGAGCTCCGGCTGGAAGATGCTGAGCAGATAGATGCTCCCAGTGCAGGATGTCCTCCTTGTCTCGGAGCCACAGCAGTTAGCCCCTCTCCAAGGGCTGGTCCCTGCATCGTGCTAAATGGTGTCTCTTAGTATCAGCATTTCTCTTATCTTAGCATTTCTTTCAGTGCTACATCTGACGTAGTAATAGGAGCCAACTCCTGCCTGCGGGCGAGTGCGTGTAATTTCCTTTGACATCAGCGTGTGCCTGTGAGGGCTCAGCTCTACCCTCTTCCCACCCAGTTTGATTAGATGCAGTAAGGGAGTCATTACAGGATCTCTGCCACTCCTCCTCGTCCCTCGTGGGATTTAAGGAGCGCTGCTCTTAGAACTGAGCTGAAATGTGCTCAGAGAAAGGAAAGCTTCAACTTCTGCTCTATAAGCCTGGAGATACTTTTAGTATAATATCTACACTCCTCAAATTTTTATATTAAGATTATTTTTCTCCCTTACGTGCTTATTTCCTTGGCCTTGGACCCTCTCATATCTAAGTATCTCACCTTTTTGCTGTTTCCTGGTGTGGGAGGGAATCGCCAGCCAAAAGGGTAGTTAAAAGATGTCGTCATGAATTAGCCGTGTGGCACCACTGAACTTGGCTAGACCTGCTCCAATTATCAGCAAAGAGTGGGATAAAATTTGCCAAAGCTTTTAAATCCTGGTTTTGGCTGTGACTTAGGTAGTTAAGCACTAAATCCATTTCACTGTCCTTGCAGCTTAGGCATACAAATACTCAAGTTGCTTAGGCGCTTCAGAAAGCATCCTGCGGGTGCCTTGCCCCTTGACTCTGGGCAGAAATGGGTGAGGCCAGAGACCCCAGACCTGGTTCTGTGAAGGTCTGGCTGCATCCTCAGGACAGTGGTGCCCAGGCCAGTGGCAGCAGTTAAAGAACACATCAATTTAAAATTTGGGATCGAATGAGGAGATTCTGGGACAGGCTGTGATGCTTCAGTCACTTGGCAAGCGAGGGTCTGTTTGTCAGACTGTTGTGCTTAGGAAGTGTATGGCAGGCTGTGCAGCTATGTCTGTTTGTAGCTCTGGGTTTCTAAAAAGTGATCGATGACCATTTTCTAAAGAGCGACAAAAAGTTGTTTTCCAGTACAGTAAGTTTGCAAATGAAATGAAATCGCTATTGTAAAGGAGCTTTGTTTCTACGGAGGGGGCAGGGGCTATAGAGTTTGTTGGGGAAAGACGACCTCTGATCCAAGGAGAGGACTTTTAATTATTCCTACAGGAGATGCAGCAATTGAGTAAATGAGAATTGCACTTTCTGACAAATACCGATAATCCTCAGCTCTGATTTTTAATAAAGCTTCAGCAATCACATTTTTCAGCTTCTAAACAAGCAACTCTTGAGAACAATGCAATGTCTCCCTTCGCATACTGACCTTACGTTGCATGCTAAGCTTATATTGCGTATATTTGTTTTCTTTTGCTTAGAACGAAGTGATCAGCCAGCAACTGTCTGTCATTTTCACTCATTGCTACGGACCCTACCCTATTCCAAAGCTCGTTGAAATTAAGCGCAAGCAGACCTCTCGCCTAGGTAAGTGCTATTAGAAGATACTCGTTGGTTCTCTAAGGAGAGCTGTGGGAAGTCTGCGTTGCAGGCCGGGCGCTTTGAGGCGCACAAGTCAGAGAAAAACCTGGATTTGAAAGACAGAAATACCAAAAGGAAGGGCCCCAAACTTAGCCTGACCTGCAACTCCCGCTGAAATCAGGAGGGTCATCAGGTGCGTTAGAGGGGGACTGTAAATCGGCAAAGGTTTGTGTGTGTTGCTAATGAGGCTGGGATCCGAGCCCAGGGCCGGGAGCCAAACGTCTGTCCGCATCTCAAACCGCCGTGGCTGGCTGCACGTGGTGCCGCGGCGGCACAGCCCTTCCAGCCCTGCTGACAGAGCCCAGGTTGTTTTAATGTCACCGAGAGAAGACTCCAGAGATTTTCCAGGACCCTTTTGCCCTTGGCACAAAGTCTCCTGCGCAGGGAGAGGGACATAATAAGGTATAAACGAGCGTAGGGCCCTCCAGCGTCTGTTCAGCTGCAGTTTGCTTTAGGTAGCAGAGCTGGGAGGCTGTGCCAGCTCCGCTCGGTGGGGACGGCTGGCTGTCATCTCAGCAAAGGTCCTCATGGACTTCAAAGCTTTGAATTTCCTTCGTCTGAGCTCCGCATAGCTGGCTGGAGGGCTTCTGTCTCAGGCTGTCCAAAATAGCTTTATGAGCTTTACTCGTTAAAAACAATATCCTTTTATGCTATCCTCTCCTTTTGTCAAAACAGGAAAATACTCTGTATGTTCATGACCTCTTCCAAACTAAAGTTATTGGCTTTTTTTTTTTCCTCTTTTTATGATTCTAGATCCCCATTTTCTTAACAACAAAGAGATGTCAGATGTTACATTTCTGGTGGAAGGAAGACCATTTTATGCACACAGAGTGTTGCTATTTACTGCATCACCAAGGTAAAAAATAGAGACGTTTCTGGTTTTTAACAAAAATAGAATTTGATTTTGTGGTTTTGCGTTTGTTTTTTTTTTTTCTTCCATTAAGATTCTTTGAGGGCTAATGGCCCAATCTTAGTCTTTTCCTAGGCAGAACATCTCAACAGCTTGTTTCTGGTTGATCTGCAGGATGTTTAGCAAGTGCTCCCATCACTAGATTCTCACCTAATAAATAATCCATGCTTCTGGCCGTGCATCTGCCTTCATTCCACTGAGGCACATTTGCATGGAGCTCGTTGCTGCATCCAGCTCTTAATCACAGAGGAGTCTTTATATTTTGATTCTTAATAATCAGTTACCCTCTGAGTGGCTAAATCCTGCCTTGCATCAGTGTAGGCACTCTGCAGGAAAAACAAGCTACTATCACACAGTTCATTGACAACATTTGACATTTTTTAAATAAAATGAAATAAGTATGAAACGTATCATGCTGTATCCAAAGGCAGTATTTATAGTCTGTTCCCTGTGCTCAGAAGGCTGGACGTGGGTTACCCAGCTCAACCCAACCTTAAAGCTGCTCGCAACCCTTATTTGTACGCTGCTTTATAATTAAAGGTGTGCTTTTAAACAAACTTAGCTGCCCCTTCATAAGGCCTTATTTCACGATGTGGCAAGGACAAGTGACTGGGTTTGGGTAGTTTGAGCGATGTGGGAATTGACGCCGGACATGCTGCCAACTCACAGCACAGAGTAAAGAGATTTGCATAAAGCAACTGCAGTATCTGACCCTGCCTGCGATTAAGGAATGGGTATTTTGATTTAGACCATATTGGTAAGGTACAAACATGTTCCAAACTCCAGCTGTAAACCTACTGAATTGCGTTTGACGCTAGTAAAAGCAAATCAATTGTTATCCATATTTTAATTAACATGATGCCGTTGTGATACGGAAAAGATTACCCTCCAGCAAACACTGGTCTTGATAGATAAGCCAAGCTTTGCACTACGGCTAGAAGGTCAGATGAATTATCAAAAAGAGGAAGTAAAAGGGCAGATGTTTCTGACAGCACATTTCCCGTTTTCACTCTCTGATCAAATGGGAACATCTAGTTTTGGGAAATAGATTGCTACATATGTATATGTGTCTCATAAATCTGCAATTATTAACTTAAAATGTGTTTTTTTCCTGAAACTTGTATCTGAATTTCAGGTTTTGATAATCAGAGAACAGCAGCCTATCTGGTTTTCTCTCCTGCCTCTTCTTACACAATTGTATTGAGCCTGCATAGAAGCATTAAAAGTCTTAGTGTAGTTGTTTTAATGTTTTGTTCCAAAACATTTTTTTAAAGCAGCATAACGGACGTAGGTCAAAATTTATCTTCTTCAAAAAAGATGACGTGCAGTTTTTAAATGTTGCAAGTCTTCCTAAGAGATCAAGTTGCCTCCAAGAAAAAATAAAAAGAAAAAAACATATTTTGGTTTTATAATATGCATCATTACAATGTCTGAATTCCCTAGGTACATTTTATTCTGTTGTGATATTAGATGTATTTTTCCAAAATTTCAAATTGAAATCTTCTAAAAGAGAGGTGTCTTCTTTTTGATTTGAACCTTATTTTTTGTCAGTGTCTAAAACTTGATGTTTTTCAGTGACATTTCAGTGTACTGTTCAGTCACTGTTTCAGTGACATTCAGTGTTCATTTCAGTGTACTGTTTTTGCAAGAGCTGATGCTGTCCTACAACTTTGCCATACTTTTTTCACAGAGATAATTGGGCTGGTATTTCAATCTTACTCCTTTTTATTTAGGTTTAAAGCCTTGCTGTCTAGCAAGCCCTCATCTGATAGTACTTGTATTGAGATCAACTATGTGAAGTACCCCATCTTTCAGGTAAAGTCAGTTCTCACATTGAATTTGAATGGAACATGTAATAGGAACATCCTACATGCCCTGTCCAAATTAGTACGTATGTATTTGATAAACAAGTAGCTCAGAGTAGTGCTTTCATGAGCACAGGCTTCATCTCCATTCATACACTAAGCTACAGAGTGCTATTGATTGCAAGTGTCGTGCCTGACCAGATACAATAGCACGCATTTCACTTACACGGGGTGTGCAGACAAAGCAGTGCATGTCAAGGTAAAGCACTTGATTCTTTCTTTTGTTGGCTCTTTCATTATTTAATGGACAAGCTTGAAAGAGACACAGTTCATTCCTTTCCTTAGCAGTGTTGTTCAATCAGTTTTTTGCCACGAAAAAACAGAGCTTGCTTTCTGTATCTGTAACATACGTGTATATGCTTCCCTTTATTTGAGTCAGAGCTTAGGCAGTTTTGTGTATTGACTGTTACTGCTGTAGATAATTCCCAGCTGCCTACAGTAACTTTAGGCTTGCTGGACACTCACTGCAGAGGGGTCTTAGCTGCCTTGTATTACAGTGCAAAGCCTCCCCCACTCTTTCTCATCATCCATGCATGCCCACACACACAGCTGGTGAAGGTGAGGATGCCAATGCCAGGGAAGGAATAAGGGAATAACCTTTATATATGCTGTATTTTCCTGAATCAATGATGTACTTAACGTACTGGGAAATACTGTGAAAATTCAGAATGAATTAATCAGCTTCCTGCAAACTGTTTGGAGCTCACCAGAAAGTCCGGACAACGTGACTGGTGAGGGTTGAGACGTTAGACTTCCTGTGAGAAGGAAACATTGAATGGTGCAGAGAGAGAGAGTAACCAAATATATCTTGAAATTAGGAGGTTTGGGCCAGTTTTATCTACAAATCTTTGGGGATATTGGAGAGCCTTTGGTATTACCTGCAATCTTTATATCACCCCCCCGATCCCTGATGTCTTGGATTGCTTTTTATAAACACTCCCTTTGTTTTATTACAGCTGGTTATGCAGTATCTTTATTACGGAGGTGCAGAGTCACTCCTGATTAAAAATAATGAAATTATGGAGGTAAGAGACATTTATCTTAATTGCAGTGGAACCAATGCTAAGTGATCTATGTACCGTTCACTCAAGGGCATGTGGCCATTGGGCAAGACATGAGCACTCCTGTAAGAGCCAGCAGTGCCTCACCCGGAGTGCCCAGGCTGTCCGCAGTCCTGCAGGAGACACTCTGTGTCCGTCTCTGCCAGTTGCCTGTTACGGTAACTTTTGCCAATATGAAGTTGACGGTCAGAGAAGAAAGAGTAGAAAAATTATGATCATCAAGAGAAAAAAGTATCTGAAATAAAACCATCTAGTTAGATGCTTTGAAAGGAAATGCAATGCTGGTGTTACCTAAATCTGGAAGCAACTCCCGGCAGCATAGTATACCCTCCTCTCTCTCTCAGCCTGATAAGTGAGGTGCTCTACTACAGCTGGGCTGGTCAGCTTCTTCCTACTATGCTCTTAGTTTTTGGTTTATTAGCTCAGGCTTACATGTTCAGACCTATCTCAGCAGTGTGAAAGCATCCAGTTTGGTTCCTCACTCGCAAGAATTCTTGGGCTTTAACCATGGGAGAAATCCCACTGCAGTCACAGTTCAGTTCAATTTCGAGCATGTGACTGTCAAGTTATCTGAATAAAACCTTAAGCTGCTCCTTGAGATACAGAGACTTCTTTGCCCCTTTCTCACTGGATGCAAAAGCCAAACCAAGCCAACTGGAGCTGACTGAGCCTTCATTGTAGCCACACATCCACAACCTGTATGGATGTTAAGTCATCCTCTTCCAAATACTACATGCTGTCATTGCCAGCTATGACCAGCCTAACAACTCCAACTATGTAGAACTAAGAGATATTTGATCAAATTCTTGGTAGTCACCCAGGGAGTTTTCCTCTTGACAATCACCAGATTATGGCAGGCAAAAAGAATACAGGAGAGTGAATGCTAAAATCAGAGCTGCTTAAACAGCTGTTAATCATCTGTGTATAGATTATAGTCTGCCACCATGATGTTTTATTGTTGCCTACATTAACTAGTCTGTCTCTGTGACACTACTCTCTGGGGTATCCATGTGAGGCTTGGCTTTTACCAAAGTACTGCTAACCAGAAACTGGGAGCGACTCTTCTTTGGGGTATGAGCAGCCAGGATGAATCAATTCTGATGGGTACAGGGACAACTGTATCAACCCTGCTGGCAGCCAGAGGATGGAACTAGTCAGGACTGAAGTTATTCCTCTCCAATGCAGGTGGTGGATTTTTAACTTAGCGTGCCCACTTGCTGAGCTTTATGGGAAAACGTCACTGATTCTCTGTTTCACTCGTGGTTTTGAAAGAAGCTCCTGAATTTCTAACCCTTTCTGAAACAGGAGTCTCAGTGCAACAGCTTTATAGACACGTGTGTGTTATCACCTAGACTGTTAAAAATCTTGTGCTGCAGTTCAGCTGGATGCTTGCTCTACTTTTGTGACATCTCAAAACTTCTGTGACTCAAGAATGTATGACTGATTGATTGATCCGTTGATAACAGATCTGGCCACGGTTCCTCACAGTTTAAAGTAATTGCAAACCAGCACGTGACTGCTTGAGCCACAGAGGCAGCTGGAATTGGA
This sequence comes from Tauraco erythrolophus, assembly GCF_009769465.1. Lineage (NCBI taxonomy): Eukaryota > Metazoa > Chordata > Aves > Musophagiformes > Musophagidae > Tauraco > Tauraco erythrolophus. Next base: position 62,802,211 of record NC_141468.1, on the reverse strand, counting down.
TTTGGTTTTATCTTTCAAAAACTGCATTTAGCAACTTGCCTTATTACAAATATGATAACAAGAAGCACCAGAAATACTCCACAGAAATCTTTGCTGCAATTCATAATTGGGGCCAGCTGGCTGCTATCACATCAGCACTGCAGATTTCCAGCACTTGGATTTATTTATGGGATTAAAGCAGAGCTTGAGCAGACTGCATAGGAGAAGTCAGAATAATGTCATGGAGGTTTCAGGGTTTTGTACCCCAGCACTCCTACCTAGTGGCTTGAGAGCCCTTTTGGGATTCACAGGATAGCTTTTTGTCATGCAGTCCTAGATGATAAAGGCTGTCCTAAGATACCTGGCTGGGTTAGAGCAAGGTGTCAAGCAATGAAGAACCCCAACCTGCTTCTTAAGCCAGAGCAGAAAGCCAGAGGTGATGACCTACCATGGAAAGACAGAAAATTCCCAGATTCCTTTTCCCAGCTGTAAAAGGACAGAAAGGGGCCAATAGAGGAAACCTAGCCCTACTGAAGTCAGTTAGAGAGCTCAAAATTTGAGCCATTTTCACCCTACAGGCTTCAGATCATGTCCACAGCATACAGCGGCATGCAGAGATCCCAAGGCAGAGCCAGTCCAGGTAGTATATCCATAGGGTGGATGCAGGGCCAAAGAGGGAGGTCAACTTGAGTCCTGATGGCACGAGAGCTGTGCTAGTGCAGCGATACAGACACATGACACTAACGTGAGTGTCACTGGGCAGTGCCTCGCACCAAGCCGGCTCCCACCTTTGCATCGTATCCCACTGTGTGTCCACTCCTTAGAGTAACGTGGAGCCAGGCAGGGTTTCAGTGCCCGTGGCCTAGACATGACCTTACCGCTGGTCACGAGCTAGAGCAAGGAGCATATGGAGATCTGACTCTATTTCCTTGAGCCTGCTGAGGTGACAGATTTGAGGTTTGTTGCCTCTCTAGATTTTTAAGACTGCCCAGGGTGGTTATCATCATCTGGTTTGAATTCCTCTATACTCTTGGTCTTGGCCCTGCTCCTGACATTCCCACATCCAGCCCAGGTGCTCTGTTTCAGCCAGAGCTTGGGGAACGGTTGAACCGGAACCTGTTTTTTCCTGGAATGTAGTTGTGGATCCCTCCTTGCAGAGTCATGTTTGCAAAGTGACCAAAGAGACTCCAAGCTGCCATTTCCTTTTACTCTCACGCATATCCCCCCACTCATCCTCAAGTCGACACGTGGACCTGAGCAGCCTGTGGTGGTCTCTCCACAAACAGCTTCCCACAGTATAACCTAGAGGGGACTACAAAGGGTTGAAGCAACCAAGCAACTGTCTCATTCTGATTGTTTGTCAGTACTTTCTTGCTAACTGAAGCAGGGGCAGAGAAAAAAATATAATGAAACAGTAAAGAAGCAAACTCTGATTCGGTATCACTCAGCAGTTTTGACTATTTTTTTCCTTGCCTTTTTTTTTTTTAGCTTCTCTCTGCTGCTAAATTTTTCCAGCTTGAAGCTTTACAACGACACTGTGAGATCATTTGCGCAAAAAGCATTAATACAGAAAACTGCGTGGATATTTATAATCATGCCAAGGTAAAAATAACTGCATATGCTTGCATGTTATGTGTCTGTCGTCACACTCGTAGGTCAGTTTTATGATAAGTAGTGATTGTTTGTTATTTACTTGAGATTTGCGATTTTCTGGGACCGAGTGGCTAATAGGTACCTGGTATAATAATAGTCCTAATCATGTAGTGTGAGAGCATCTGTGGCAACCACTCACTCCCTTCTCTAAGTGCTTCAAACTCAAATTGAGTGTACCACTGTGTAGCAGACTTCTCCCTTATTATGGCAACCCAAACTGCTGAGTTATTCAACAGGCATCACCTAACTGAATAAGACACCTCTCTTTCACCTTCCAAGCTGCTTTTTCCCTTTATAGTTTCCTCTTTCCTCCTGCCTGAAGCCCACTGGGGTGATATACTCAATGCTGGTGACAGCTTGTCAATATATAAAAATGCCACGTTGTCGAAGTACAACATCTCCGAGCCGCGCAAGGATGGTAATGAGAATTTTATGTCTTGGAGAGGAGAAGTTCACAGCTTCTTATTGGAATAAAATTATTTACTTAGCTTGTGCAGGGGCCTAAGTCATTAGGCGTAAAAGCATGTCATTTTTTGACCTAGAAAACCTATTTTTGCTCATTGATGGAGGGAGTTGCCACATGGATTAGTTTGATTTTTTTCATCCTCTTGTGTGCTTAGTAGTTAGACTTTCACTTGGAAGATGGAAATGATACAGAAATAGTTGCAATTAAATATTTTTAAAGCGTTCCTTAGATTATTTTTTTGTATAATTTACATGGTTTATATGAAAGATAAAATGGTGCAGCGTGACATGGAGGTTTGATTGAACAGAGTAATCCTGCAGATTGTTCCAAACCCCTGCAGATTGACCTCCATTCCCATCATCAGACATTTCCTACAGAGAGTAGTAATGTTGAGTCTTGATGTACAGATAGCGCGCAATCAGTGTTTGAAATAGCATGAAGTTCCACCTATACAATGAATAAGAAATGAGGTGTATCTGCAGGTCTATTTATTGTAATAGGGGAAAAAATCAGCAGTGCAGGAATCTTTTTAAAAATATTTGATTTATCTTCTAGCTCATGTGGGAACGTCTCAATTTTATTACTGTTACTAAAAGTAAAATGAATAATTTTAAAATCACATGTTTTCTTTGAATTGTGAAATTTGGCTGTTATTTACATCCTGATTCAAGAATGTTCTTACACCGAGCTTTAGACCTGTCTCAGAAACTAGTATGCTGCCAATGCTGGGACTGAACAAAACTAGTGGCTAAATCCAGCTCCTTGTTTGCCTGTAAGGGCCCCAGCCTACAAGTTTTCTATGCCTGCATCTCCCCATGGAGTCAGTGGAAACTCTACTTGAGGGGCTTTTACGGCCAGGGTCATGTTTGCACTGATATGGGTAGTGTCTTGCAGAGATAGCCAAGCTAGCTGTGAATGAAATCTTGACTTCTGGAATTAGTTAAGCCACATCACAGCAGAGCTCTGCATGGGCTAATTTACCCTGCTTCCAGTAAATTACCAGGTCTAAGTTTCAGCCTGCTATAGCTAGAAGGTTTCCAGGACCTGAACTAGCGCATTTAAAGTTAGTTCAGATACCTCTCTGTTATGCTGTCCACAGAACAGAGAAGACGGCCCATCTTTTTGCCCCTGGTCTGTGTGATGTGCAGGTGATTAATCTGAGCACAGATCGTTCTGCCCAGAGTACTCCGGTCACACAGTAGCTTTGCTTGTATGTTATGTCAATACGAGATAATGGTGTGTGATGGAAGAGGCCAGATGGTCCTTGTGAGGCAGGATACAGGCAGTTTGACCACAGCTGGCCAGCCAGCCATCAGCCTTTTCATGTTGCTCTCTGAAATGTGGAAGAAGCTGGTGTTAGACCACAGTGAGGATGGGAATAAGGTGCGCCAACACTGAAGCCAGGAACCACTGTGTCAGCCAGGAGTAGGTTTGAGTAACTTGCTTCTGCTGTAGGTACCGTTTCTACTCTTTGCTACTTTGCAAGCTCAGCTGCACCTGCAGGAACTCAGGCTGAGACCTGCTTTTCCAGATGGGGATGTACAAGCAGGTTGGCCTGGAGACACATGGACCACAGTCTTTGTCATCATGATTGAGAGAAAGATATGATTTGGTGGAAGCATGGCATTGAAGTGAGCACAGATTTGGAGAGCTATCTGTGGTGGGGACCTAGGTTGTGGAGCAGTGTTTAGCAGAGTGGTGAGCTGGGTAAAAGGAGCTGTAGGAGCAAGAGATTGAGACCCTGTGTTAAAGAGGTGAAGTACTGGTAGGAAGGTGAGACAATGTGAACTTGGTCACATTTACAATTTAAAAGCTGAACTGAGAGTATTAAAATAATCTGTGGCATCTCTATGGGCTTTCCATTCTTAAAATTGCAACGTCTACAAAGGCAGTCATTTGATTAGTAACACTTTAAGGCTCTCATTTTTCAAAGCCTTTGTCATTGTTCTTTACTTGCAGAAGAAATGAAGTAACTGGGCAAATTGGATCTATAATGGTGATTGATTAGTTACCACTAGATACCAGTTGTGTTTTACATAAATGCCTCCAAACTCCCAACAAAATCATTTGGAATTTCAAATACATTCCTAAAACACTCAGCACTTGCACAGATTGCAATCTGCGCCTCAGAACAAATCTGAAAAAGAAAAGTACATTATTTCCTCAATGTCATGAATGTAATGAAATAATGAATAGGGTTGAATGGTGTTTCAGAGAAGAATACAGATTAGCACATATGCTCTCACATCCGGGTGCAAAATTATGCACTCATAATTTGATGAAAACTTGCGTGGTTTGAAATCAATTAAATTCATTCATTTTCCTTGGGAAGACAGATCCTACTTAGCCCTAATCTGTTTTGGTTTCTTTCTAATTTCCATATTATTTATTTATTTTTAGCAATTGCCATTCTTAGTGTCAAACGTGCTATGAAGGTGGTGGTGGGCAACACTGCTGTGTAGTTGTTCCAGTCTGGACCCAAAGCCATGCAATGCCCCAGCAGTTTTGGCCCTTCAGGCTGCACCTTGCAGCCAAAAGTTCCTGCTTTACTCAGAGCTTGGACCTAGCAGGAGCTTACCTGGGCAGGATAATGGGCTGAGCACTGCTCTTTACACTTACATGGCTTATAATTACACCTATAGCAGAATATCACGGCTATACTACTTGTATGACCACAGGATCTAGCCAGTGGGTGATGACCAGTGCAGGTCACCCATCAAATTACCAGTATGGGCCATTTAAGGTTTGCTCATACGTTTCTGCTCACATAGTTAAGGTTTCTTCGCGCATTACAGGACCCCTGCCTATTACCTAGACATGGCTTAGTGTAAAGGGACGCTGACAGCCCCAAACCACATGCTCTGCAAACCTGCATTGCTCCTCCAAAGATTCCTCAAAGCATGAAACTTTGCATGACAGGTCAGGTGACCCATCCTTGCTAAGGATGGCGTTCATTAAACTTGGTCTGTAGTAATTTGTCTCAAACCTATAGTTTTAGAGTGTAACTTCTAGCATGAAATCGTGAGTCTAGTGAAGTCTGTGGTAGAACTCCCGCTAATTTCCAAGGGAGCAAAGCTTCACCCCTGAAGTTTGTTTCCTTAACAGCTATGGCCTTGTAACACAGAATTGCGACCAGAATCATCAGTGTTAAATACTGTTTGATTATCTCCTTCCCCTCCCACACATACAGCTGTAAGTGTTACTGTGCCTGTCTGAAAGGCTTAGTTCGTGTGTTTGTTTGTGTGCAGCTCTTATGCACTGTATTTGTCGAGCAGGTTTTATCAGAATGGTTATCTTTCTCTAATTTCACTTCTTGTAGTTTCTCGGAGTCACAGAACTATCTTCCTATTGTGAAGGCTACTTTCTAAAAAATATGATGGTCCTCATTGAAAACGAAGCTTTCAAACAGCTGTTGTATGACAAGAATGGAGAAACGTCTGGTCAAAATGTACTACAGGACTTACAGAGGACGTTGGCCACAAGGATTCAGTCAATTCATTTGTCTTCTTCAAAGGGCTCCATTGTATAAAGCCGAGGAAGACGGTAGCCCTCTAATAAAGACCCTGCAAGTTAAGTCTGCTGTTGCAGTTGCCTAAACCCGTTGCAGTTGCTTAAATGACTACAAAAACAAAATATTAAAAAATTCTACTTTGCATCCAAATAGTTCTGTGTTGGCCAGAGGCGCTGCACTGGGGCTGTGGCCCCATTTGGATGAGGGAATACAGAAAACAAAGTTCCTCTGTGTTTTTGAGCAAACAGGGTACAAGAGTATCCAGTGAATCGCTGTTGTACGCAAACTCTGAACACACGCACGTGGTCATGGAGCTCAATGCCAACAAAAGCCAGAACTCACGTCAGTGAACAGCAGAAGCCCCTGCCTGAGCAGTGGTGCCAGGGAGCACCCGAATTGACCGAGTAATCATTTAAGGCGGATTTGTTCCAGTGTTACATGTTTAAGAACTATATCTGTCCCGGAGTCCATTATCTCGTGCATTTAAGACATGTAAGAACTGTTATTGCTGTCGAACAAAGATCAACTGTATTAGAGAGTGGGTAAGACTGTTGCAGCTGAGGAAATATACTGGCAGATTTTTAGGGGTGGGAACTTTTTCAATTGTTCATAAAACAAAAAATGGGGTGGCCTTGTAGTTTAAAAACTATTTCTTAAGCTTAAAATTTCATTTTCGACAGAGCTGTGTTTGAGAATCTATGTAACATGTTTTGTTTTTTAAATGGTAAAATGTACATTGTGTAAACATACATATGATCAAGTTTTGCTTGTATTCTTTCCTAGGGTGGTATAATCTTGCCTAACAGGCTATGGTTACACCAAAGAGGTACATTACCCAAACCATCTCTAATACAGTAATTGGGGGGCAGGAGAACTGCATGCTACTCGTAATTTGGGGTTAAAAACAGTGACAAACTCATCATGCATTTGCATGGTAACTGTACCTGTGAAATGTTACGTTCGTGCTTCGTTTCGCCAAGACAAATGCAATGTTACTTCTTGTCAAACTTCATTTGTGAAATTAGCATATTTTTTTATTTGGTGCGATTGGTTGTGATACGACACCCCCGGAGACCCTTCTTGAGATGCTGGTTTCTGTTTGTTACAGTGAAGGGATAATAACAGGTCTTTGCTTCAGTTATATGTCGATGCTTTGCTACTGGCCAGAGATTGTGTCTGAGTTAGACTTTTTTAAATTATAATTAAATATGTACTATAGAATGATTTGTCACTGTATCCTGAGAATGTATAGGTTATCTACAATGCAGGGTTTGGGTGGGGTGGGATGGGGGGTGTGATTTAATGTCAAGGCTTCATTTATTTTGCAGCAAATTGTTAGCAAGACAAATCTGCTACGTGCCACAGCATTCCTAATGCTCTGTCTCTGAAAACCACAGCAAGAAGTAGGCAAAGATGTTGCCTCCATGGCAAAATGACATTAATATGTTTATTTTCTAGCATGCCGTTCAGAAACTGTGCCCAGTTCATAGACTTTGGAAGTTTTGTTTTGACAGTGCATGTTAACTTCTTGTTCTTTTGTTGAAGTATCTACGTCGGGTACTCTTCCATGTTGATAGCTTCTGGCATGCTCAGAGAACACAGTTTTGGCTTTAGTTATCAACACGGTAGGGAAGCTGTTTTATGACTCTGAGGTGTAAATCCTCCTGTGTGCTTGGTCTTTTAAAGCCTCTACAGTTTCTGCCACAAATTACAAAAATGTCTAAACTGCCACTAATGTCGCAGAGACGCAGCGTGTCAGTCAATTAGACTTTTTTTTTTCTGCATAGTAGATGTTCACACAAGATGTTGTCTGGAACATTTAGGTAGTGGCAATGTCTGTGTGAACGTTGCGATCTTAGAGAGCCGAGACCATGATTGATGCAACAGCAATACGTGGGGGTGCTTGTTGTCGTTTGATGTGCCTCCTCATCCATGGAAACCCATCCTTCCATGCCAAGGATAACTAGATAGGAGCAGACCTCACCCTGCAGCTTCGTGGTTTAAAGTAGCAAAGTTTTTCAAACAATAATCACTATATTAAAATTCTTCCTTTGGGTACATGCGTAGTGCCTAACGAAGTCAAAAGGAGTTGCATACGCGTATATCCACAGGCAAAATAGCTTTTTCTGGGAAACATGCCCACAGGTATACCTGTGGATAGGCAGTCTGGCATCTGATGCTGTAATGATAGCCACGAGTGGTGTGCCCCTGTTCCCAGCTCAAATACTAACTGTGCTTTGGTAAGGGGATGTAGAGTCCCGTGTGCACAGGCTGTCCCTGGAAGGTGAGGTTTTTTGAGCATTTGTAGGAACGTGCCTGAGACTCATTAGGGAGGAAAGGCTGATAACTCTGTGCGAGTCGTTCTTCTGATGAGTTGAGAGTAACTGTGGTAACGTTTACTGGTTTTCTTTCAGAGATAAAGGGCTTAGTATGTCCTTTGGTGGCTGTATGTGAACAGAGTGGTCACCCCGTTTGGGCGCTCCAAACGAAAGAGCGCAGCTGCCTCCAAACACACTGCACAAGCCTGCCAGCAGCGCTGCGTCAGCCCACGCATCCGTGTGTCCCGCCGCTCCTTCGGGGACACCTGAATCTAGGCGGCTGAGCACGACAGAAAGCGTGGCACCCACTGCTGCCGCGAGGTCTGCTTTGCTGGTGGCTCGCAAACAGTAGGAGAGAACAAGCCCCAAGAAGCTATCATTCAAAGCTGTTCCAGGAAGGGATTGCGGCTACTGATTTACAAGGGAATAACTTTCGCCCTTCAAAACTTTGGTGATTCCAAAGTCATAGAGGTATAGCTGAAAGGATCCTTAAAAAATAAGTATCGTGACTTTCAATTCTTTTTTGTACTGTGGCCCCCATAGCTTCTGCCAGCCCCTGTGTAACCCTGGCATTCATTCCTCCTGGAAGTAGTCAGCAGACCTTTGTGTGGATTCACAGACTGGAGTTTGAAAACTGCCATTTTAGTCCACCTCTCCTGCTGTGAGGCTGGGTGAGGTCTACCTGAACCACGCCAGACAACATGCAGCTTGCAGGCTCTTGAAACATCCGGCGACGGAGATCCATGATCTTCACCACCCTTATAATCGGAAGGTTTTCCTAAGAGACTATTTGGAATTTCTTTACTGCAAATCAAGCCACCTTTCCTTCAAGCTCTGATTGTCAGGAAGAACAGATGATCTTGCAAGATCTTCTTACAAGATTATTCTATGTATGAGAGGAATTATCCTACTTTCCTTGCTAGTGTAGTCTTTCTTAGTTCCTTCTCTAGTATTTTCTAGGTCTCTGATTTTTGCTGTCACTCCCCTCATGACACTCCCCAAAATGCAGAACTCCAGCAGGGGTTTTATACAGTAACAGGCAAAGCAGAGTTAACTGTCTCCTGAGGTTTATGTACAGCATATCAGAAAATACATCCTGTAATATTTTCTATAAGAACATCCCATGGCTGACTTTGATCTAATCTGTCTTCTGTTGCAATTCCTGGGTGATTTGCTGCTGCATTCCCAGGAGCTCCCACTTTTATTTGTGAATTTGTTCACTACACCTTCCAAAGTATAACATTTTTGACTTGTCTTTATATTAAATTCATTTTGCTTTAATTGGGGCAATTTCCCCACTTCATCAAGATCAATTGTAATTCTGATCCTGTCTTCTAGCCTGTTTCATAATCTCCAAGCTTTATTATACATGGCTTCATGCATGGATTCTTCATTCCATTAATCTGGGGCTGGGGGGAGAAGGGTTCTGTTGTCAATTTAATCTAAAAAGCAGTGTGAGTTTCAGTGGGTGCCCATGAATACCATCCCTATCAGATAAGGCTCTTTCCAGCAGAGCATTTTATTAGCATTTTTTTGAGAGATGGTATTATCATTTCCAAAAATAAAAAACCTTCTGCTTCTTTAGTCTTTGTATGAGTTGCAATAATTTACAAATTTTGAGGGAAAATACTGCCTCCAGTCTTCTCCAGCCACTCTAGGTGAAATGGGGAACAAAAAGAACAAAGTCCTTAGAAAAACTTGTTGATTTTTCTTTTTTCTTTTTTAAAGCATAACTTTGCAGCCTGTAATGAGTGAGGGGCTGTTTTGATTCCTTTCAATCTTATCTTTTTTTATGCGAATCCACTACTGCAATATTTGAGGAGTTACAGATATCCTGCCCCTGCCTCACTGCAGGTCCTTCCTTCTGCCTCTCTACAAGGTCCTCGCTTAGTTTTCAGAATTTCCTCACATTTCCACTTTGCCTCACGTGCTGCCAGTTTCCACACTTCCCAGTTTTTTTTACTCTAGAGCCCTGCTGGATCCCTTCCCAAGCGCAGAAAGGGTGGTATCTGTGTTCTCGTGAATGGGTGATTTTTCAGTAACTGGCTTGAGAGCTGGGAAGAGAAAAGGGTGGGGAATGTAGAAGGGCAAAGGTTTTGGACATCACAGAGGAAGAGCTGGTATTCTTTTCACGACAAATTTCAGCACCGTCTACTAATTTCTCAGATTTCCCTCTGATCTGTTCCTTACGCCTGCTGTCCTCTAAACACAGCTGGTGGCCAGATGCTCTCCGTTCTGGAAAAGGGCCAGTTTTCTAACGGCTAAGACGTTTTTTCCCCCCCAGCTAAAACCTTTGCCTGCTTGGTCTCGACTTCGGAGTAGATTTGTGCAAATGTCTATTAAAGACAGAGGAAACTTCTTTAAAGAGGTGTGAAGGCTTAGTAGCCAGGCTCCTGTTGGCACTAATGAGAGCTGCATGCTGAATCCTCCGAATGCTGCTTTGGACACTGAGCCTTTTTGTGTTGAATATCCACTGGCTTCATACCAAACGTTGCACAAGTCCTGGATGGGCTCTCCAGTATGTGGTGTGCTGGGGACTTTCAGAAATTCTAGCTTTGTTTCAGAACGTAGCATGATGTGCTGCTCTTTGAAGATTAAAAGCAAAAGGGAAATCCGCAGTTTGTACTGAAATAAACTGCTCTGAGGTGGTGCAGTGAGCAAACAGAAAGGGCATCTCTTCCCTCCCCCCCGCCCCTCCCGTACCTGTCTAAAGTCAGAGGAGGGTTACGTTATGGCATGCAATGCAACTAGGGGACTGAGGCATGCAGGACCGTATTTAAGTGGGGTTTTTATGTTCAAGAAGAATACAGATGTTGTTAAAAGTTCATGCATCCACATACTCAAGGCAAGGCTCAAGCCACCCTAGAGAAAAATCCGTTCCTAGTACTCTATGGCTTAAATCCTAGGAGAAGTTGAGAACCTGCAGAACTTTTCAAAAGTCGGTTGCAGGTATTCAGTGTCCCTCAGGAGCTGGTTCTGTCTTAAAAATATTGCTGAAAGATGACATCCTGAAGCCTGCATTCACTAAAGCTGCCTCTGAAGTCAGTGGATTTTATTTTTTCTTATGAACGAGAGTTACCTAAAGTCAAAGACTTGAAGTTATTTTGTTTAACAAAGTGTCTTTCATGTGAGGCTCTGCAAGTGCTTTACAGAAATGAAGGGCCTGATGTTGCTTTCATCCTCTGGCCCAGAGATGTTGAAATATATAAGCATTAAAAAAGCTGCTTAGAACTTGTCCTAAAATTTAATAAACTACCTTGCAGAAAGTTAGCCTTGAAATAGCACTCAAATAATTCCTGAAACCCCATAGATGAGAACATCCCTAATTTTAGATGTCTGCCTATAAGCACAACATTTATATCTCTAACTCACAGCACTTCCAATCACATCTTCCGTCCATTGATAACAAAATTAATGTTTTGCCATTTTTTAACTTGTTATTTATTTTGAGGTAAGGCCCATTATCTTCAGTGGGTGAAAACTGAGGCTGCCCACTCTGACCAGATTATCACATTTCAGTAGAATTGCACCTGACGTACCATTTATAACTGGCCTCCAAGGGCAAAAAAATAGCAAAGCCAAGTCTTCAGCTGTGAGTCAATGATCCGTGAGTTCAATTATAATGCTCTGAAAATATTACAAATGTGGTGCCCAAAGCAGAAGGAAAATCTGAAAACCCGCAGAAGCTAATGGGCATTTGCCAGCTGCCTTCAGTGAGCCTAAGAACTGGAGAAGCAAGCTCAGCATGGATAGGAGGGGGATATTCTTTTTGTTGCCATTAAACTGTCATTCTTTCAGCTTGGTTCAAGGCTTCTTGCATGGAACAGCCATGGGTGGCCTAGTGTGTATTCATCTTAGTGGCATGCAGAGGGCTCAAAATGTGGGATCTCATTCGATTCTCAAGTCGATAGCCTCAGTAGGCAAAATGCTTTTTGTGTTTCGCTTGGACTGCTTGTCACTAAAACACCCAGGACACATGGCAGCAACTTACGAGAGAGGTTGGATTGGCTGGATTGGTTAAATTCTGCAACTATCTTGTGGTTTGCAAGCTATGTTGCTTAGCTGGCTAAATCTGTCCACCTGATTGTACGTGATGTACCAGAACAGCGATTTTGGTGTTTGTTTTCCTTTGGAGAGGCATTTTTCATCCTTCTTTGGGCTTACAGTTTTGTTCTTTCATCCTGCAGACGTGATGACACTGTGTGAACAGGTGTGCTTAGATTAGGCACAGGTTTCTGTCCGTGTTGGATGGCATGCTAATGAAGAGATCTCAGTAAGGGAAGAGGATTAGGTACAAGAATTGGAATGTCCAACCCCAGATCTTTGTCTTGGATTCCAGAGGTATAGTGTTCCCTATTTCCTGCTTCATTTGTTTTTCGACTCGGACTTTCGATGAAATCAAAGGTAGGTGAGAGCAGAAGACAGGACAGGATTTGAGGAGGAAGCAGTCCCATCTCCCACCCCTTGCTCAGCGTCCCCAGCCAGCCCATTTGGCTCTGGTCTCTTCAGTGCTGACACAGAGGGTTTGCTTGGTCCCACTACTCAGGTATCGCCATGGAGCTCTTAACAGTCGGTAGCTTTTCTTTGTCCTTGTAAACATCTCCACTGCTGCAGCTGCAAGAGTGAATTTGCCTGAACCCCTTTGTGTGTGGTTAACTTTGGTCTTTCCATCTCTGCTGCTGTGTTTTCATTAAAACTTCCATTACTCGGCTTTGCCCAGCGCAGTGAGAGGCAATCTTGTTTCTTATTGCCTTTCTAAAGCAAACAAAGACAGGGAAAAAAACCCTCTGAATTGCCCAATCAGAAATCATTCATGGTTTAAAATAAGCCACATTAGAAAATGGAGATGCTCAGACACACAGAAAAAGACAGCCACTTTAGAAAAAGCTAGTGCGTTAGGAGGTCATTTTAATTAATGAAGGTCAAAGCCTTAACACCTCATATGTTCTGGCAGGGACGGATTAACATGGTTCAAAACATCTAGGCTTGTTGAAGCCACAGGTTCAAGAGAGTCCAGCCTTACCCTTTCCCCTTCCCAGCAGTGGATAAATTGACTATCCTGTAGCTTAGTGCGTGAGAGGCTTCCAAATGAGCCTTCCCAACGTCTGGTTCTCTCTGCTTTGCGTAGCTTTTAAAGAGCTCACAGCACATCTGCCGGCTGAGATTTTTTCCCTGAGCGTGGTCGAAGACCCTCCGTACCCCAGCACTAGCTGTGCCTCACTGGGGCACAATGTGGGAGCACAGGAAGCCCCAGGAGCCTCATCAGAGTGAAAGCTGCTTCCCCAGCGTCAAAGCATTCACTTGATCAAATACCTTGCTTCACCTGCTCAAGCCTGGGTAGACCACTGATAGGCAAATTTGAGACGGTCTGTTCAATAGCCTGGGAACCGATTTTTGCCTTGCAGTTACTGAACTGGTGACTAATTGTGCCACTTGGGGATGTGGTAAAATGTGCAGTCTTCCTTGAGTTGTGAGTTCATGTTTATCCAGTGAAGAATATAAGGACTAAAGGAAAGTATCAGAGAGCTTTTTGACCTCATGTTCCTGGCTAAATTCCAATTAATACTAGAAAAACTTGACCTATTTAAGTCCCATCAGTACATTTTGGCCAGTATGTTGCTTCCTGGCTGTATTTCTCCGAGTGTTGCTACTGCAGTACCCATACGTGCCGTACCAGTGGGGAATAGAGGTGTCTGAGCATTGTGCATACGCAAATATGCATAATGCTCATATGCTTATAACTAAATCCTGCTCTCTGCAATGCACGACATTCCTTCTACTGATCTCTTTAGCATTATGTAGAAGGTGGGATAGTGCATCTCTGCATCTGACCCCCAAGATAAGGTCAACGCTCTTTTTCCCCACTCTCTGTTCACTCTGCCAGCTATCACACAGCAGAGAGATCTGGATCCTGCACTTTTTGAATCATAATACGATGAAGAGCAGCAGGAAAAACCACAGGAAATTGAATGTTCTCTTACCACCATGCCCTAGTAACAGGTGGGTTACTCCAGCGTCCTTCAGTCCTGCTCATCTGAAAGCTGCTTGTAATACCGCTTGTGCATTAGTTAACCTCAGAGCAGGCTGTTGATTAGGTTGAAGTCTGGAAAGCATCTTAAGCCATTCAGGGCAGAAGTGGCATTATAAAATAATTTTTCTAGATCATCCAAGCCGTGCATTTTCTGCTTCTTTGTGGTTTTTGGTGTTGTGTTGGTTGGGTTTTCTTATTGGGAAGAAAAGATTAAGCATATGAAATGCTTTGGATTTTCTGTCCATAGTTATCTTTATGTGTTTCTATGTTCAAAAGAGAGAGATGGACAGTAAATAGATCTACGGGATAAGTTATGAGGCGTGAAATCATGTTTGTAATGAGATTTCTTGTTAATGGCAGTCAGCCTTCCTTGATGCTAAGCATTAATGCAATATCCATTAGTGCAGCTAAACCTCCCTCCGCTCCACTTTCCCAGATGGGTTTCGCTTTGTACCTAGTTTAGCGTTTATAAATATTTGATACAAGGTTCAAGAAGTAATTTCCATGTTAAATGAAGGCTATATGAATGTTCTAGGAAAAATACAAGTTATGATTCTACTATAACATCATTCACAAACCAAACATGAAAGTGTGATGAAATTTGCCCCATTAAAATTGCTGGAAGCCTTTTCATTGATTTTTCTAGTCTGTGAATTAGATCTGTTTTCTATCTCTCTCATACTATGTCACCTTTGAAGTCTGCGCATCTCGCACTTTCGAAGCCAAATGCATATCTGTAATTAGAAAGCACAATCTTGATCTTTAAATGGGGAAGCGATCCTTCCTCTGTCATCCACTTCTGAAGAGCTGAGCTTGTATTTTATGTTTACCATTGAAAACAACAGCTGAATGGGGAAATCCCAGTGTGAGCATCCTGAAAAAACAAGAGCTAGCACTGTCTGTGGGACAACTCCTTCCTTCCTTCCTTTCTCCCTCTTCACATCTACTCCCGCTTATCTCTGAGGTGTCTTTGAACTTAAAGCTGGAAAATCAAAATGAAAACAAGAGGAAAGGATGTTCTAGAAATAAGATGGTTTCTAGAACAGAAAAGAACCAGCAAGTTAATCTTGACTTTTTTTCCCATTTTAGGCAGACTTCTAATTTGTGTAATATAAACCCAGGAATGGCTATGATTGGTTTGCATTTGTTATTATAGTTATGAATGTGGGTTTAGGTTTTTTCCCTAGCAGAGTAGTTTTGTTTGCTGCCATCCAATGTTGGGGTTTTATGAGATGGTTTCACTTCACTTTTTATTGAGAAGCAAATGAAAGATCACACAACCCAACAGTAATTGTCAACAAACACAGAGACATTGTCCTCCATCCCACAGATGTAGCTTAAATACTCGTTTGTGGCTTCACAAGCGTGTTTGAGGTCATCTACAATTAACAACACAGGTGAAATGTGTTGTTGAAGTCTTCCCCTTTGCTTATCCATTTATGATGGATAAAAATAAAATAGCAGAGAGTTAGAGTATAGACAACAGGATGGCACGTTTCTCAATAAAGAGTATAGCTAAGAAATACAAATGTTTCTGGAACCAAATATTTTTCCTCAAAAAGACAGATAGACATCTGTAGCTCATTTGAAGATGTCAGTCTCTCCAGTCTGTTGGATGCTTTTGAAAATTGCCTGTTTCATGCTGTTAATGTTCCAGAGCAAACCGTTCCACTGAAGATGCTAACTGAGGGTACTCTGAAACGAGACAGAAGGGAATGTATTAAAAATAGAGGAGCTCAGCCATGATTTGATGTGGCAGCTTTTGTCCACAACTTGAATATTATTTTAAAATGTGTGTTTGTATTTAATTTCCTTTTTTTTAAAAAAAAAAAAAACCTTTTTTTAAATGAACATAATTTTCCCTTGAGTATAATGTATTCAGTCAGCAAGATCAGAAACCTTTACGTGTTCTATCACATAATCAGGTCTTTAGCATAAATGTTGGGAAAACTCTGAGAGCGTCTTCTCCGAGTGCACCTTAGGTTATCTGAAACCCCATTCTGTCTGATGCTAATCTTTTTAAAACCTCCAATGCAATTATGATTCATTTGTCATTGCTAGATGTCATTTTGTTAACACTGTACAAAGGCAGGGCAGCATGTGAAACCAGCAAGTTGTTTTTTTATTATTGTATTAGTCTGGAAAGGAGAAAAAAACTAACCAGATCTTTGTTTCTAGTGTGAAATATTTCCCTTAGCTTGAGAGGACACGTGCAAAGCCTCTGCTCTGAATGCCTCATTATAATCAAGTTACAAAATGGAGAGAATTTTGTATTAGAGAAAGATTTTTGAGAAACTTAACTCCAGTGGTGCAGAACATGCACTTGTTAAAGTCTGCTCACTCTCTCTCATGAAGTCAGTGGGAATCTTTAATGGGAGTTACTGCAAGGCTGTATGGTTTTTTAATGCACTAGCAGATATAATTTCCCATCCAGTCCTCTGCACAGTTGTGGTTGGTACACCATAAAGGCTGAAGGCCAAATCCTGCTGTCATTGCACACAGCAGCCCTACTTCAGCAGGGATCATAAGCATGTACTTACGTTACATGAGTTAGTTCAGCAAAACCCTCAAAATTGTGCAAGAGAAATGGGAGAGGGTCAGCCTTCCTTTTGCTCGTTGATCACAGCCTTTGCGTTTCCAATGACTTTATTAGAAACATCATATATTTACATGCTGCAGAATGAGGCCTGCATGGGGTGGGAAAGATTTTTATGAATTTAGACCTGCCTAAGAAAACATCAACCATTCTAATTTTAGACAAGTTGCATTCCATTTCCATCTGTTTAGTGGATCAGTCTGGTGTTTACTGTTTAGTATTATATTTGGTCTTTTTTTTTTAAAGTTTCTTTAAGGGCATTGCTTGCCGTCAGCTAGTGTTAAAGTAGTGCCAAGGACTTCCAGACATATCCTTAGGGCCAAACTGTGCTAGCTTCACATACCACAGCCCCATCAAAAGCAAGGAAAGCTGGACTGGGCACATGAGCTGCAAACTCCCTGATGTCCAGTTACATGTCCTGCCTCGTTTTATAGAGATTGATGACTTCCTCGGAAAAAAAAACAAAAACACATGGTGCCAATTCGCCCCAGTTAAAAATGTATTGAAGTCAAGGAAATTATATTAGAGATGACTGCTGTAGTCTACCAAATCCAGTCCTGTGCATAGGCAGAACTCCAAAGGAAAGTAACAGGAGTTTCTGTTATGGAATATGCAAAATAAAGCCTACGTAATCAACTATGACAAAATGTCAACTTTGTGTAAACTCTCCTGGTGGGTCTGTATAAAGGTTTTTAAGAAATCTTCGTTGGAACACACCAGAGAATAATACACTTGCACCTTGATAGAATAGCTTTATTTGTATATACTCTATGTAAATTTTAAACCAGAGGGTACGTGTCTTTCCTTGTACATATCTGACTAGAATGGTGGCAGTGCTGTGCACTGCTGTTTAGGAGATCCAGGTTCTCCAGTCTTGGGTTTCCAGCTGTAAAGGCCGCAGGAGACTGCTTGGGACCAGCCAAAACGTAGGACGGATAGACGCTCACCACCCGCTGCTTAGAAATGAAGGAGCAGGAATTGGAACAGATGTTGGCTATGAAGATTACTTGCCTCCACTCCTGGCTAAAGGACAAGAGCCTCCTTCACTGTCATCTCCAACATAAGTGATTTATGGTCAAAGAGCACGGAGAACATTCAGAGCCCTATTTGGATCAGTCTTTCCTAGAGGTCTGAGCTTATAAAGAACCCACACTTCTAGTGTAACATGGGAAGGTCCGTGAAAAAGCAGTGTGTATATACATCTACCTATCTGTCTGTCTGTATCTAATATCCCAGTGTTTCTGTATTGAATGGTTTCAGTAACCTGTAAACAAGTGATTGCACCTGTTGTGTTACTGCTTTGAAATTCTTTGCATGCACTCTGGCATATAATTCTTTAAGAAAAGAAATTATACATATTATATATATATATATTGTAGCTTGCAAAATATTCACGTTGAAGAGCCATGTTTTGTGCAAATTGTACATTTATGTTGTGAGCAATATTGCAATATGAACTTTTATTAGTTGTTGCCATTAAAACATGTTTTTATTGACAGTAGATTTGTCACATTATTTCTGAGCATATGTATGTATCCCAGGCTTTCAAACTCAGGCATTAGATCAACTACTGAAGGAGACTTTTTCTGCGCAGTAGAAATAGCACAGGCTTTCAGTAAATAGGCAGGTACGCAAATCCCTTTCTGTTTAACGCAGCGCGCAAGGCTGATTCTTCATGCAGCTTGTCAGGCCAATACTTCTGTCAGTGCTGGAATTTGTGTTTGGAATGAGGACGCTGTTGCCCTCATCTGGAACAGAACTAAAACCCCAGCCTTGCAAAACAAAGTGCTTAACTCCTGCTGCCCTCCGTCTCCGCAGGTGCTTCAACATAAATACGATGAGGACTTAAGAAACTTCCAGTTTCCTGCCGGATAGCCGATGTTATATTTTCAAATGTTCATGCTAGATAGTTTTCAACGTAGGGGCTAGATAAAAGTGTAATACCACTACGGCTTTAGGAAAGCTACAGTGTTTGGAGCTTGACCTTGAATCTTTTACCTGATTTCTGAACATCATTGGTGGCTTTGTTTGCTCAATGTTTACCTCTGAGAAATGTATGCTATTGATTTAAATGTTTAATATATTGACTGCCTTTTTTGTATATTTGTTATCATAAAGGTTTGGTTTAAATGCTAATAATTGTAGTCTATTTTCAGACTTTAAATAAGATACAGTTCTGTATTTGGAAGGCAAAGTTATTAATGAATATAGCAATTTGGTATTTTATTCCTATTTTATACAGCTGCCCCCATAGGTTATTATCAGATGGCAATGAATATTGCTGAACAGCAGGTGGAACTCCTTTGAGCGTGTTTATGAGCCATCTCTGTTCAATAAAAATTCCATTGTTTTCTAGCCTAGGAAATGGCTGCTGTGAGTGTTTCTGTTGTTTCTTCTCTTCAGGTGTCTCTCAGTGTACTTCAGACAGCAACAGGACTGGGGTTCTCCCGAGAACCATCTCCCAGAAACCACATGCGTTCGGCATTTTACATCTGGAAGTCCTGGTGCTGTTTTCCCCCATACACTGTTGTCAGTATGTTGCTGTGCATGGGAAGAAGTGACACGTTTCTCTGAGCTCTGATCTGGCAAAAAATGGGCACGTAAGACCCGGGAATGGAGCTCCGTGATGCTTAAAATTAAGCATCTGCAAATGCATTGTGGCCAGACAGTTTGGATGCATGGAGTCCCAAAAGGCTGGGAGCTTGCTTCCTTACACGACGTTGCTGCAAGCACATACAGATAAGTTGCAAACAGGTATCTCAAAGAGAAGTCAGAAGTTAAATAGAGGGAACTGATTAACTTTGGCATAAGCCTAAAAATCAGGCTTTGAAAAATATTTCTATTTTAGCATTTTTTTACTTTTTAATTTTAAAATTAATTTACAATGTTCTCTGTCTTGTATGTTTTAGTAGGATTTGCAGTCGAGTCCTTTCTTCATAATGTACCAGATTATTAAGTAATAGGTTGGTTCAGGAGGCGGTAGCATCCTTTCAGGTATGGCCTATACGTGAGCTGTGGGAGGGAGACACCGCTCGCACCAGACTGGGTGACTGTCCAGACCAGGATTGTGGCTCTGTCAGGTGCCTTTGGGCTCTGCAATCTCGGCTGTCCAGGAGCAGAGTTTGAACAGCACCTTGCAGGAAACCCTACAGTTCTCATAATTTTGTAAGAGATGTAGGCCCCCTTGCCTGCCTCCCCAGTATCTGGAAAAAAACAAAGCCAACTTCACATGTAGCAAACTGAGGTGATCCATCTCCTTTCCCAACCAGCGATACCAGAATAATTTAAAAATATTATTTCTGGGTATCTGAGTTAATTTTTCACTGATGAAAATAGAAAGTTCAGCTATAATTGTTAACACCATTCCTCCAGGTTCTCTGTACACTCCTCTAAGCTTTTTCTTCATTCAGTTCACATTTTTTGAGGTTTTCTAGACAATCTTAACAAGTAGAGACTGAGGGCTATGGCACATGTTCACAGAGCTAATTAAGGCTTAGGACAGACTTGCCCACTGCTGTGTTTTCTCCTCTACAGGGCAGAAATGGGCAGCAATGTCTAAACCGCCACTGTTACATACCAGGGCTCGAGTAGAGGAGCCTCAGGTTTTGTCCTGAGGCAAAAGCGCTGTCGGAAGTGCTTTATAATGTAGGGCTACTGATGGAATGAGTACCAGAGGCAACTGTGTAATATAAAAAAGATCATTGTATGTCTCAGTTTGACTACTTAGAAAGTAACAGTAACATTTAACCCACTCAGAAAAAAAAAAAAAGGGTTTTTTTAATCTGCATAGTGGCTTATACAGGCATATTTCTAGGTGTGTAGCAGTATCAGCTAAATTTTTCCATGTCAACAGAGCCTTACATTTGAATGAATGCTTCTGCGGTGCCTTTCATTTTGTCTAATGAATGTTTCAAGGAAAAATGTTATTCCAGAGTAGGCGTGTGGGCTCTAAGCTTTGCTATGGAGATGCAAGACTACAAGGTAAATGATGTCTGAGAACCTGTGCGCATATCCAGCACAACCCTACTGCCTGGCTACCTTCCTAGAACTTATCAGCCCCTCTGTTCTACAAGCCCAGCGGCTTGTGTAAGAAGTTGGAGTCTCCTCCCAGAATAATGAATATTTGAAGCAACCAGTACTGAGTAATACGCTTGGACATGGAGGAAATAAAGATGTGCCACCATTGAGACAATGTCTCCCATTGCTCCCATGGTGCTGGAGGGGTGAGAGTCCTCAGGTGTTTTGATGTGTCCATCTGCCCTCAGAGGTGTGATGTTGCCCTGCCACACACGCATATGCCACTTCTCCTGGTGCTCACCCAAGTGTACACTGATGCTGCAGACCACTGGTTGCCAAAGCCTGGAGCTGGAGGCCATAGCGACGTCTGGGGAAGGCGCACAGCCCCCACTTGCCGTGTGCTGTGACAACAAGCATTACAGGGCAGAACTCGCATAACTTGGCTGAGTCCCAGCATGTGGAGTACTGCCAGTTGTTTTTTCTTCCCATATCCATATGTTGACTGACTTTCCTTTACTAGTGAATCCTTAGCATGTTGTATCGTTCTATGCTTCTTTTCAACTCCCTTCATTTTCTCTGTGTAAGTTGGCCAAGAACAGCTTGCTAGGTTCTTGACTGTGTCCTACCTTTATGTGCACCTTGGTTCTTCCTCTCCTGCACACCTCTTTTCCTCTCAGCTCTCTCCTCCTGGATGCTGGTAGACCAATGCATTTAAAAGTTATTTTTCTCTGTTGGCTGTATGTGGCAAACGTGACTATTCTCCGTATCCAGCCGTCTTTTCTCCAGCTTGCTGGGAGGGCACTGATGATATTTCTTTCCCTTCCTTTATGTTGGCTCCAGCACTATCTGACAGCAGTCATTGCAGGGTTGATGGGATTCTCACTCCCAAGCTCTCAGCACACATTTTGGGGAAGCAGATGCTCCGTAAGCACGCCTCTCTGCCCTGATAATACATTCGCTGTATCCAAATAAGGGTTTAATGCCTTTAATGTGTATCTGTCTGGTTCACATTGAGGTTGCACTTATTACTAGACATTGTTAAAAGATAAGTGACAGACCTAGTTTATTCCATAAAGTTAAGCAAAGAGCACCAAGAGCAATACCTACGATCTGGGAGAAGGAGCCTTACCGGAAGGATGTTTTATCTTTTAAAGGGAGGAGGTTGGTGCGCTGTGCTATCCCAGAGAACTCCTTAAGGAGATCATGGATGAAAGAAAACCAAAGCAGCCTTGTTTCAGCTACCTGAAAACTTAACTTTATGCCTAGCTATCAGTTCAAGAGTTCTTCCCTCCAGGCTATGCTGATGTGTGCAAACAGGGTATGTAGTCTCCCTTGACAAGATGCTGCCCTACTGAGATCTGATCTTCCTTTGGTTTCCTCCCACTATTCATGCCCTGTATTTCACAGAAACACACAGGGAATGCAAAGAGAGAATCAAAAGGTAACCTTGAGGACTTTTATGGCTGCCCTTGGTGTTTCAAAGCCACTCTTAAGTACTCCTTCCTTTCTTTCCTAAGTTAGAGGATTTCTTGATGTTGTGACTTTGCTTTTAGCCGTTCAGCATCTCTGGGACTGCAACACTAATATTTTGCAGCTCATTTGAGAAAACAGTCAAAAAATTTTGAGTGAGATGCCATGCTAGTGTACCATTCCCCTTCCCCTCTACTCATCTGAAGAGGGCAGCTGAACTACAGCCATAAGCCTACAGCATAACTTCTCCCAAAACACATAAAAATTCCGTTTGTTTTCTTGCTTACAACCTGTATGATTTGCAGTTTGAACCTTTTCATGGCCTTGTAGCACCTTCCAGTTGTCATATTAGACATGTTTACTGTGTCTCTGACGGTTTCATGATTCAAAGTATATCAAAGTGCCCGCAGAGCCGCAGACACTGGAGCTCTTCAAGTTTTCAAATAGCTATTGGAGAGCCTGCTGGCAACAGATGCTTCAACATCACTCCTTCATCAACCAGCTCTCTTCTCTCTTCCACTCTCACTTAGTGTGAAGAATAATACTGTAGCTGTCTGGGCACTTTGACACATCCCTTAAAAAAGAAGCTGGACCTTCCCTTTGAAGGAGCCATTGACTGATCCCACCAACCCTGCTTTTCTTGAACTGGTAAATCCATGCCAGAACAAAAGTTTGCTCTGCTGAGCTAGGTGACTTGATCCACCAGAACGTTTCTGAATGTTCATGACACCACCTTGAACAAGACACAGGCACACACTTCCTGTTGATCAGGACTATCCAGTACTTGCATCGTCAGGTGAAAAGCGGCAGGTCAGGATGCATCAGGGGTAGATCCAGGACAAGGGCAACATTTTAGTGTTTTTCACTTTAGACAGGCAGAAGTTTCTGGCACCAGAATCAGTGACTAAACTGAAACAATGAAAATCACTACTGTCAAGTCTTGCCTTACTTTGCTGAGGTCCATCAGGATAAAAAGAAACTCAGCTCTGCTCATCAGAGGATAAGAAATGGGTCTAAGAGAGATTCCAGGCACAAACCAGTTCTGGAGGAGAAATGACTGCTGTGTCTGATCAATCTCTGATGATGGGGGGAAAAAAACAAGCCTAAAACAAGTTTTAGAAGCTCGTTTTTAGGAATGGCCCAAGACCAGTCCAGAACAAACTATGGAATGAGAACATTTGATAACAATTCTTCTGGTCAGAGACCTTGTTTCCACAGGATCTGAACTTGGTCCTTGCACCCTTCCTGGAACAGCCATACGAGTTCTTGTCTTCCTGTTGCACGTATCTTTCTTCATGGCCATTTCTTCCACCTAGCAGAGATTCACAGAGACTTCTCTTAGCTATACAGCCTCATTCCCAATTAGGACAGCTCTTTGGGTTCATCCCAAA
Source organism: Tauraco erythrolophus (assembly GCF_009769465.1). NCBI lineage: Eukaryota > Metazoa > Chordata > Aves > Musophagiformes > Musophagidae > Tauraco > Tauraco erythrolophus. The sequence goes on along the minus strand of NC_141468.1, from coordinate 62,778,779 downwards.
TTCCTCCAATGATTGTGTCAGAATTCCATCCAAATTAAGAAATGAACATCTGCTTTCTTTCCTAATCCTCACACCTCTGTGGCTGAGTCATCTTTTGACACTAACTACCAAGAAGACCATTTTTTTACTGGTGTGTTATGACCTATGAGTTGTCCTCTCTGGTTCCTTGGGGTGAGTGGGCTGTACTGCACTAGATGTCAGTTACTATCTCAAGTGCCTGCGGGCAGCTTCCTGCCTGGGGCACCGCTCTTTCAACCCCAACTCTGGAATTGCCAAGGTGTCGGAGAAGTTTCCTGGCTGCTACATGGGAAGCACCTGTGCCTTGTCAAGACAGGTGCTGCGAGTCACGTTGGCCAGCCGGAGACCACGTGACCTATGGGAGGCTTAAAGGCGGGGCACTCCCCTCAGGGATGGGGGCAGTTCCCTCCTGGGTACTGGAGTGGTAGGAGCCCCCGGAGAGTGGTATATTGGAGCTCTCAGTTGAATAGCCTTCTGATTGAGAGAGCAGTAAGTTGAGGCTCTCTGTTGGATAGCCTTCGATTGGGTCCATTGGGATTGAGACCCTTAAGAGTTGAGATAAAGCCTTCTGATATACGAGGGAATCACAATGACCTTTTGGGTTGTGATTCCTGAAGACGAGATACCAGCGGTCTGCAACACCAAGGCACTGTGGAACAATAATATATTTAATAGAATGGTCTGTCTTTTCTTAAAAAGACCCTGAGACCCAGCTCCAAATCCGCAGCAAGTGTATGATGGAAAGAAGTACTGGAATCACCCAGCTTTTATGGACTGGCTCTTGTAAGAGTAGAAACATTATTAATAGTAAGTGCAGTTCTCTAATCTGTAATATCCATATGCACATTTGCTACCTGTTTTCCTTCCTTCCACCTTCTCCAAGTCTCTTTTTTTGATACTCCTGTCGTTGAGCCTCACCACAGTACACTGTCATTTTGTAATTATATACATGGTGGGAGGGAAGGTAGAGCACGTGTGCCCCCTCTGGGTGTTGCTTCTGTAAAAACAAGTCTGGCTCAAGTGTTTGTTGTGCAAGCCTCCACACTATAAATGTATATATCTGCAAAAACACATATCCAGGAACCACAGCCACTGGAAAGTAATCTTGCTTTCCTCCTCTTGGCTGCATGACGTTCCCCTCTGCCTGTCCTTTGGGAATAGCATGCGCTTACTCACAACTTCCTTTGGAATCCGGAGGAAGACTGACAGTCAAACTGTAGCCAACTTGTGCGTGGGAGGACTAGAAGGATTTCTTGAACACTGTAAGAGAAGGTGACCAGCAAAGCCCAGCAAAAAGACAAGCACACCTAAATGCAAGACTGGTAACTATCTAGAATGCAGGTAGGACTAGGAAGCCCACGCTACAGGATACTAACAGGAATAGCTAAAAAGATACAGCTTTTGCCTTGGTATGTTTGTTTCTACAACAAAATACATGAAATGGGTGAAATGAACAGGAGGCATAAGATGTAGGAATATTTTGATAGCTAGCTATTTCTCTCTCATGCCAGAACCACAGAAGAATCCGGACAAAATAACAGAAATGCTACAGTGGTGCTGTCCAGTGACACGTGGATGACATAATGCAGCCATTCCCTCTGGCAAGCTGAAGTTCGGTTGCCAAGTCCTTGAGTTTTACCATGAGAAACGCTCCTTCCCCTAACCTCAGCTTCCCATCCGTGTAATTTGCACTTATCCCCTGAATTAAGGTTTCAGTGATGGAAACAGCAATGATTTCTGCATGTTAGTAAGAGACCACCTTCCTACATATTCCAGCTGACATTTTATTCCTTTTCTCTGATTTAATGAGTTAGCCGGTACCGGACGCTACACTAGACACCTGGGAGGGCAAAAAGCAGCACCTCCTCTGAAGACACCGGTCCTTCACAGCCCCCTGCAACTCCCTCTCACCACCCACTCCGTGGATCAGCTTCTTTTCCTCGGACAAATTTTAGAGATTTGTAACAAAAAGGTTGTTCCTCAACCTTTAACTTTGGCGAAACGCTGCCAGGATGCTTCAGAGCCGAGACGGGGGCGAGTGTCAGCGGCGCGGGTCTCTCCCCACAAGCCAGGGAGACGGGGACACAGAGCCAAGGACTCAGAAAGCCTCGCTCCGGCGGAGCGCCCGGGAGGAGCGGAGCTGTTACACGGCCGAGAGCCAGTTTCTGGTACCAAATCGGCCTCGGAGCTCCATCCGGTCCCCGCCCCTGCAGAAGGCGGCGGGGGTGCCGCGCGTGGGCTCATTAAGAGAAGCAACTGAGCGCCGCTCCGCAATTAACGTTGCGAACACCGGAGCGACCGTCGCTGAACTCAGTCCGGCACCGCGCGACCGGCGCCCCTCGGCCCGGCGGCACAACGCGACACGGACCCGCAGCGGGATCACCGCCCACCGCCCCGCGGGCCCCGCCCCGCTGACGGCCGACCGCCTCTTCCCCGCGTACCCGCACCCCTCCCTTCGCCCGGGCTTTCCCGGCGCTCGGAGATGACCTCACGCGGGTCGCTGTCTCCGCCCCTTCCGTTTTTCTCCGCCGTTGCGGCTGGAGCCCCCATCGCCTACGTCACTCGGGGCGCGCCGCGCCGCAGCCGGCCGCACGTGCTGTATCGCCGCCGCCGCCGCCGCCGCCGCCATGAGCTGCCCCGTGACGTGCGCCGGCTGGGTGCGCTGCGGCGTTGCCAAGGAAACGCCGGACAAGGTGGGGGCGGGGGGCCGAGCCGCGCCGAGGGACGCCCCGCTGCCCCCGCCGCCCTCACCCCGCTCTGTCCGCCCCGCAGGTGCAGCTGAGTGAGGAGGAGCTGAAGCGTCTCATCGAGGAGGCCCAGGACAGGCGGGGGTGAGCCGGGGCAGCGGGGAGGGCAGGGGCGGCGGCGGCCGGGCCCGGCGCGCCGCGTCCCCGGGGCTCTGCTGGAGACGGGTTTGGAGCCCCCCGGGCTTCCTTCCGAGGGAGGGAGGGGAAGGGACAGGGGCGCCGCCGGGCCCGGCCGGGGGAGAGCTCAGGTGCCGGCCCGCCCCGCCGTCCAGGGGGGCTCGCCGAAGGCCCGGCTCGGGGAGCAGCCGCAGGCGGAGGAGATGGCACCGGCCAGCACGAGCTGCTCCTGGAGCGACAGTGTCACGGGAGCCTGACGTCCCGGGAGGGCCCTATGTTCGGAGGCTGAAAGGAGAAGCATCGGATGGAACACATGCCCTGCCTTCGTCATGGATATGACGACATGGGTTCTGTTCCCGTGCGGGTCTTTAGTCGTCACCGTGTGCCGTCAGACGAGCTGAGTGTTCCGGGAGAAGTTTGCAGAGACCCGCGCCGGGCCCGGTCCTCGCTGGAGTCGCCATTCCCGCCGAGAGTGAGGAAATAAAAAGTTGGGTTTGTAACCGCGGGTGCTGGGAGTCCGGAGGGAAGTTGTGTTCTTTGGAGATGTGGGAAACTGAGGCGAAAGTCCCGAACTGACAGTGTGAAAAAGTGGATGCCGAGGCCGAGACGTTATGATCTAAGAGAGTCCGGAGGCCACAGTGGAGCTCGGAATGACTTGGTATTTGTGCTTTGGCAAAAAAAAGGCAAAACACCACTCAGGGGCGTGTTTATGGTTGACGTGTGAAACGGGAGACATCACGACTCTCCATTTAGCACTAAAGGTCCTTAGCTGTGTAGTTGTGTTAAGTTTTGTCGCTCCGCTTTTAAGAAAAAGGTAAATAAACTTACGAAAAGAATAACACAAATGACGAATTTGGGAAACGCCATCTATGGAGGACAATAAAAAATGGCTCTCTTTGGTCTGGAAAAAGATGGCGTATTGAGGTCCTATTCTGGCCTTTTTCAGTTAGATCTGTTTATAGATTTAGGCTTCGGATTATTTCAGCTGTGTAGAGTGTGTGGTTATACCACAGAATGTATGACTGAACAGACGCAACAGGCAGCAGTAAAAGCTTTTACAGTTGGGTGAATATTATCCACTTGATTTCTATTAGATGGATCTGTGATTTTATTGCTGAATAGAATGTTTTGTCCCAGAATGTGTTTTGTTCTGTTTTTATTTTTTAATGGTTCCAAAGCCATCTTAAACGTTTTGGAGACTCTTACTTTATGTTTCTTAACCAATTACATTTAATATTTATGTTATCTGTGGTGTTACCTGTTTCTCTTTTGTGCGTGTGAACTGTTGTTTTTTTGAGTGGATGCCTTTCTCTTGCAATTTCAAAAACATGGAAAGATTTGAGGTCCTGTTTGTTAGTAATTTTGTATTCTGTTCAACTTCAGCATAGAAATTTAAAGACCATCCCTAACAATCAAAAGGGTTATGATATCTTTATAACATCTGGGGCTTTGTAGAGTATGTTATGACATCAGTCACTTTTTTTCCTGTGCAAAGATCACAAATCAGACTCATATTTAGAATCTCTAATTATCTTATTACCAGTTGGGTTTTTTTACACTAGGAAAAACTGGTAATGTGAAGTGTTTATTTTACTGAACAGACTATAAAAATAGGTTTCTGATATTTACTTTAGAACATATTTATGTGAACTCTCTTGGATCATTGTTGCCTGAGAGTTTTGCATGCAGAAGCACAGAAGTACAGTGTATTCAGCAGGGATGAGTTCCTATGGAGCATGCTCCATTGAGACATCTGAGATGTCTGTTAGGTCCTCAGCCAATGTTTAACGTGCCTTTTCTTCTACTGAATTCCTTGCATATAGAATTTTTGCCACAAAAGTTCTGCGTTTTCTAGGTGTTGCATAGTTTACCCCATAAGAAGTAATCTGCAATATGTCCCTACTTAATGTATTTTATGTTGTTTTTTCTTCTGAAAAATATGAGGAAATAAGGTCTTAAAAGTCTTGAAGAAATGCGAGAGTTATCACTCATGACAGGGCCTGTGGGTGGGGGAGAAAAAAAGGAAGGGATGAATTGGACAGATGTGAATGCACAGAAGTGAAGTTGAGAGCATTGTATCCACAAAGAAAAGGGTAAGGGAAGGGACTTAGACACACTGTTAAGCTCTGATGAGCAAAATTTGTGTCACATTTTATCATGAAAACTTTCAAGGAAAAACTTTCTCTGGAAGCCTGAGGATAATGGTGCCTTGTATTTTGGGAAAGGATAGGAAAGGAGTAAATGGATTTCCAAAATATTGGCATATTAAAGGCTTGAAACCCATGTGAACAGCCAGGATTGTGTGCTGAAATCTTATTAGCAGTCCCCTAAGCAGTTACCTGGAAGCATTCTAAATATCTGGCACAGTTTGGTCAGGGTTGTGTGTCTTTAAACAGGGATGATGCTGATGGTAGCGATGAAGACCAGATGGCATGTGGCATGAGTGTAGCCACTCCTGACAGACCTGAGTCTTCTCCTAAAAATGAACACCTGTCTGATGATGAACTGGATGAATATGATTTGGAAAATTATGATGAACAAACAGGTAAGAAAAATGTAAATGTCAGCTATGGAATGTAGAACCTTTTCACTTCTTCTTGTACTTAAGACATTAGTATCCTAAAACTGCGCAGTGCTATACTTCAAATGCTGGAAATTCACATTTTTTTTATTATTTGCTTGTCCCAGTTCCAGAAGTCATTTAGTGAGTGAAGCAATTCAGTGTCCCCCCTCCCCTACACTAGAACTGAGAGCAGCATTGGAAAGACTGTCACTCCCTCTGCTGTAGTGCTGGAGCAGAGCAGAAGTCCCTGAAAGCACTAAGCAATTTAGCTTACTGAGGTTCTTATGTTTGGAACTTGGAAGTTCATTTAGCCCACCCCCGATATTTTGCAATACAGGTAATACAGATGTTGGTACAGGAGTTTCTAACTTCACCTCTCACTGACATGTATAAAAAGTGTTCTGAAATTCCCATCTAGGTGATATAAAACTTGGAGACTCTTTGGCTACTCTGGCGGTATATGGGAGTAATGACCATGACCCTTACATCACTCTAAAAACCACTGTAAGTACTATGAAAATGTTAAAATATCTTAAACAGCATAAACTTAAAAATCAGTTAAGTTTTCCACACTGCCTTAGGATCTGTAAAGTGCTTGCAGACCAAAGGTGTGCCAGATTTTTGATCAGACTGGACTCTTTTCTTTTAAGGTTGCTTTGTGCAGTCCCCTCTACATGTTTTTTATGTTTAAGTCAGATATTAAGGCGAACTGACTCATTATTTAAGCCATGTACTTGTGTCTGTGAATGTGGTTTGTCAGCTATCTAGCAGGAACCAGAAAATACTTGAAGAAATAACAAATCTCAGTAATGAGGCCACTGATGACCCAAAATAGAAAACTTCCCAGATTGCAAGACTCTTACACCCTCCATACCAGTTTGTGGAAGAATCCAAGCTGAGGTGGACTCTGGCTACATGTCCAATTAGGGGTATGGCATGAAGAAGTATGTCCCTGTTAAGCATAAATGCACAGCATACTGTCTAGTTGACTGTTTCTGCCTGCATCAGTTTCCACCAAGTATCATAGATGGGGAACATCTTTGCAGGACCTGGTTTTGTAGGAGGTCTGCAAGGGGTGAAGAATTCTCTAGCTGCAGTCTGACACAAGCTAACTGTGTCAGCACTGCTGTCCTGTTACACAGCACGTTTGTCTTACAGAGATGCAGCATGCAAGACATGAGGTAATCCTTCTATTCTACTTAACATTGATATTACCTTAGCTAGAATATTGGGTGCCTCTTCAGAAAAGATACTGAGAGATTCCAGAGAATATCCCACAGTTTAGTTCAGAAGGATAGACTGCAACTTGTGATTGACGTAATGTACATGGAGAGATTACAGAAATCGGATAGAAGGCAAGGTTGCGTGAGAAGAGACAATGTAATCTAGAGAGCAACCAGGAGAGACTGTGGTCATCTGGAGCAGGGTGATGAAGTAGGTGAATTTTTGAGACCTCTTCTAAGCATAAAGATTCTGAGATTTTTCTGGATGCCGTCCTTTCTGTACTATTTTGTGTACATATACAAAATGTGTATATATTTTGTCTTTACAAAGCTAGTAGGATTGAAAGAAGAGAGTAGCTGTAGGCTTCTACCACAACATCTCGTTTGTGTGTCAGAGGACTTTGTCAAACACACGTTCACTTGCTATGTGCGCTTTGGGGCTCTAGATGTTTTCTCTGTGTTCCACTGACTGGTTGATGATTTTTCTTGCTCCTGGGTACCAGTAGAAGAGAGAACTGCTTTAAAAGTAATTTTTGTAGTCAAAGAGGTGTTCGCACTGGGATTCAGGGAGAATATGAGCTTCATTATTCTGTGTCAGAAAGCTAGCTTTCTTCCAGACATAGAAAAAGCAAACACCTTTTTCTTAGGCCTTTCTTCCTACACTCAAGTCCTTTCCTCACATTTGAAGGAGAATACTTTTTAGTGCTTCAGCGTGTGTTTTTATGTTGTCTTTTGGTATTTATGACTAGTACTGTTGAAGACTAAGTACTGTGCAGCATTAAGTTGATAAATGCAAGGAGTTGTGGTACTTGATAGAATTCTAATATCAAAAAGATGCTTGAAGTGAATAAAAAAGAAATTAAAAACTTGCAACAGAAGTCCAAAAAGTGCTGTATGTGTTGGATATTTGAAGCATGATGCTCTGTGTAAGACTGTTGACTTTTATGTACAGTTCTCAGTTTTCCACTAACAGAAATTCCCTGAATGCCTTCCATTCCTCAGTAACAATGAAAATTACATGAGCGGTTACATCTGTTCTGGTACAGCTGAATGCCCAGTATAGCTGTAGGCAGTACTTTTCTGGAAATGTTTTCCAGAAAGTAGACAATGCTTTAATGCTTTTGGAATTGCTTCCTGGATATGAGGAGCACTTACAATATGCTTATTGTGTAAAAAGTTGTTACACTACATAAACGCTCAAGGCATGGGAACACAAGGGAAATAACTATGTATGTGAGCTCCTGATGGTGAATCTCTTTTCAGCAGTGGGCTGTATCATGGTAGCCTCAAAAGATGGTTTCATATCTGGTAATTAAACATCTCTGTAAATCCACCTAGGTCCACATAAACAGTCCTTCAGTCTGTATAATAACTGTTCAGTCTCCCCATGATTGAGTCTGGTCCCTGTCATTTTCACTTTACCACCACAAGAGGGTTTTAGGTGGGTGGGCAGCAGGGTGTTGGATTTTCGGGGATCTCAGTTATGGTTAAAAGTTATTACTGATTCAGCCACTTGAACGTGTGTCGTTTTGTGCGTTAGTGTGCTTTCCTTAACACCTGCTGTCCTCTCCTTTTTGCTGTTCAGGATCAATATGAACAGGAGGACTTCTTGATTAAGCCCACTGACAATCTTGTTCTTTGTGGCAGAGCTGATAAAGACTGCTGTAGTTTGGAGGTCCATGGTAAGTAACATAGGATTTGTTCCTTACAGTGAACTTAGGGAATACGTCTTGCCCATTCTGTTCCATATGGCTATGTAGAAGGGGGGGAGGGGTTTTTTCAAAGTTGTTTTTTTTGTCCCCACCTTTGTCTTGTGTATTTTGCCCTCGTTCCTACATCATGGTGCTTTAGTCACTTTCCAGAACTAGAGCATCTAATGTGGGGTTACTGTTATTTAGAGGATAGTGTGCCTTTATCAGGCTGTGTAGCACTTCCTTTCCTTATTTCATTCTTAATGACACTTAGAAAATACTATGGCATTTTTATTCTCTGAACACACGATCTTTCTTCCGAACAGTCTCACTTTCCATATCATGCAAACTTCCTTTAGTGATTTGTTGTTGGATTTTTTTCTGTGCTTTCTCCTTGCTTCTTTAAATGTGCTTTCCACTGCTAGGAGTAGAAGAATCAGCACCTTTATCATCTTAGTTTTAGAAGAGATGATCCTTAATAAGGTCTGAATATCATTTCTTCTAGGGATGGGTTTAGTTTTACTGTGTAAAAGATTTTTCTGTTGCAGCAAGGAGTACTACTGAGTGTGCTGAAGTTACCATCTTTTCTTGATGGTGGTTCTTTGGGGGACTGTTTCTGGCTACTTCTGCTATGGCACATGTTTCTGCAAGCAAAGTGTTCTGTCTGCAAAAGCAAACTGCAAGACTAAAGTGTTTGAAAGCATCTGGCATTTTCTGTAACTGGAGGTTTTTACAACTTTTATTAAGTGTGTTATTTTCCCTGTGTAAACTTCCAAAACAATAGCACAGGCTTCTGCTGTTTATAACATTGGGAGCCCTGTCTTCGTTAATTACTAAGACTACTTAGTTAACTGAACACTTTTAGTTAGAATCTGAACATCTGCCACATGCACTTAAGAACAGCACAGTGATTTTGTGTTGTCGTGGTTTTAGGCTGATCCAGCAACTAAAACTCACACAGTCTCTCCTTCTCCAGTAAAGTAGAGAGGAGAGAAAAAAAAAACCCAAGAGGACTGAGGGTTGAGACAAGAACAGAGGGAGCACCCACCAACCATGGTCCTGGGCAAAACAGGCAGAGCTTTTCTCAAAGCAAAACAGTTTATTAATGATTACTTAGAAGGACAAAGGGAAACAAAAACCGATTACTTGAGAGGACAGAAAGAAACAAAACCAGATCTTAAAACCGACACCTTCCCCCCCCCCTTCCTTTTCCTCCCGGCTCTACCTCCTCCCCCCAGCAGCACAGGGGGCAGGGACTGGGGGAGTGCAGGTCAGTTCATTCCGTGCTGTTACTGCTGCTTCTTTCTTAAAAGAGAAGGAGTCCTTACACCCTTTTCCCCTGCTCCAATGGATCCCCTACCCACGAGGAAAAATCCACAAACTTCTCCAACGTGAGTCCAGCCCACTGGAAACAATCCTTCCCCACAGATTGCTCCGGTGTGGGCTTTACCACAGTCTCGGGTACTTAGGGAGCTGTAGCCACTCGCTCCGGCGTGGGTCGTCACGCAGAGTCCAGATGCCTCTCTGCCTTGTCGTGCATCCCAACACAACCATCCTCGGGCTCAGGCATCTTCTCCCCACGGGCTGCGAGTGGGTCTCTGCTCCACCGAGGCCGTCCTGGTTGCAGGGGGGCCGCCTGCTATCTCACCATCAGCCGCAGGGGAAACTCGGCTCCGGCACACCTCCTCCCACTCCATCCTCACTGACCTGCTGTCGATGCGGCTGTTTCTCTCAGATCTCAGTCCTCTCCAGGTGAACTCAGCCCAGTGGGCACCCCGGGAGTGAGGTGCCCCCGAGTTCCCCAGCTGGCTCTGCCGCCGCCATTCTCCGTGGGCGGCGCCGGCCCGACGCAGGCAGCCGCCCGGCCGGGAGCCAGGGAGCGGGGGCAGTGCCCTCCTCCCTTCTCTGCTCGATCCTGGGCGAAGCACCTTTTCCGGTCCCTTTGTCCTGACTTAAATAGGGCAATTCGCAGAGGCGCCCTATTGGCTCAATCCCGAGGGGGATGGCAGTCTGATCTGGTGGCCGGAACTAAGCCTAACCCGGTTCCAAAACCGGGGAGGTCGCAGGGAGCAAAACCCCTCTCCTGCCACCAGAACCACCCCCCCCCTCCACATCAAACCATGACAGTGTGTATGACGATACCATTTTATTAAGATAATTAATGGGTTTTATCTGCTATCCAGTTAGTAAATTCCGTTATTATAAGAAGAAAAATAGCTGGCTAAAGGGAATGCTGTGTTCAGTATATGGTTGCTTTACCAAAACTCTTCCTGTATCTCAGTTACAACTTGCTAAAGGTAACTTACATCTGACTTCTTCAGCTTCCTCTAATTTGAAAACTGTTTGTCTGTTACTTTCATTTCCCCTTTGATTGCATCTGGAATTACATTAAAAAAAAAAAAAAAAAAGCAGATTCTGTAAAAAGATTGTCTAAGCTTTCATTAGTGTAGATACATCAGGATTTCTACATCAGGATTGATGTAGAAAGTGGTGGTGGTGGATATGGAACATCTATTGAAGTGATTTTACAAGCAGAGTAATGTAGTATGCTAGGAAAAAAGTGTCTAAGCTTTGCTGAACTTGTCACTTTAGATGAAGTACACAGGAGTATGTTTGGTTTTGTAATTCTGTACTTGGAATTAGTACTTGGAGGCTCTGGGCTCTATACTAAAACTCTGAACACACTGTAAATTTACATTCTGGATCTCTTTAACAATTTAATGTTTGCCACATCTGCCTTTTGCAGAAGTGAGCTGTTCATAATTGCTTGCTTTTCCTCTTCACTGATGTCTTACAAGATATCTGTACTTCTTTTTCAGTTTATAATCACGAAGAGAACTCCTTTTATGTACATCATGATATTATCTTGCCTGCTTACCCTCTAAGTCTGGAGTGGTTGAATTTTGATCCTAGTCCTGATGAATCAATAGGTAAATTACAAAGAATACTGTAAATGTTCAGTTAAATAATTTTTGCTTGAAAAGTATGTAAATGTAATGTTGTCACTAAATAATTTCCTCCAGTGGTACAAACAGGAATAAAGCTAAGATACTAAGATGGAAAAACTGAATATAAGGGGTTTTTGCTTTAGTGATACAGTCATCTTAGTGATGCTGCCATAACAAGTGTTTTGACTAAAATACTGGTTTTATTACAAATGATTAAGTTATTGTCAATTAGCAGACCAGAGCAAGCTCTTCTCTAATCTGCTTTATTTTCCATTTGCAAATGAAAGGTGGATTTTCTTCAAAATCATTATGGCCAATGCAGTTGATTAACTGTAAAACACCGCAAAAATTATTTATATTTATGTGTAACCTTATTCCTGTGTTTTACAGATTTTTTTTTTTTTTTCCTTAGCACAAGGAATGTGTTTTGGTGTGTTTTTTTTCCTTAAAAACCCAAGCAAAACTTTATACAGCTTCTTTGAACAGTTACTTGTACTGAAGGGGAAGTGTATTGGAGAGCAAGTAAATTTTTTTTCTGGCAACATCTACTGTCAGTTGATATTTTTAAATTGTTCCTTGTCAGTTGTAGTCATCTGTTCAAGATGTTCAAATAGAAGAATCTGGCATGTAAGTTTTACTTAATCGAAGAAATAAGCAACAGCTGGATTGCCAAATACGCTGTTTTGTAACTCTAAATAAATGTGGTTGCATTTGGGTTTCTGCTTGTAGGAAATTATGTTGCAGTGGGTAACATGACCCCAGTTATTGACATTTGGGACCTGGACATAGTAGAATCCTTAGAACCAGTCTTTTCTCTTGGAGGCAAGAAAGAGAAAAAGAAGAAAAAGAAAGGAAAGAAAGTAAGTATTGCTAAACGGTTTATCCTGTTGGATGGAGGAAACTTAGAGCAAGGATAATATCATTACTACTTTTTTCATACACTGGAAAAATCATAGATAATCTGGTTTAATTCTGTCTGTCATGTTGAAAGATGGTGTTTAGACAGGTTAAAGAAGGTAAGGTTAAGGTCATCTGTGATATATCGGTTAAAATTAGTATTTTCCTGTATCTCAGAGAGTTGAAAAGGCATTAAGCAGTAAAGGACAAAGTTGACACTAATAAAATACATTTACTCAGGATTCACCTCTGTTAGCTTTATCTGTCTAAAATTCCAGTATATTTTAAGATAGTCATCGAGATTTTTCTAAGGTGAATGCATAGAGACCCCCCCCCCAAGAGAATGGCTGAGTTTCTTTTAGTGGACTGCAGAGAAAACCTTAACTACCAAAGAGGAAGATTGAGGTTTAGACTGGATGCTAAGTTATGTGGGATGAATCTGGCCCTCATTGTATGCCTGAATGTGGTGTTATGATTTGTCCAAGTTCTTTGGTGTGTAAAACAAGTACGGAAGATAATGTAATGTAACTTAAATCTTCTAGATTTTGCTTATAGTAGATGCTTCAGGAGGTGCTTAAAGATTCCCTAGAGTAAACAGGGAAGGTGAACCCTGGGTATGTTGCTAATCTTGGTTTCCTAAATGAAAGAGCACTGAGGTGTTAAGGCAGCTAAAGAACCACTCTGGGTAGTTGTGAAGGGGGGTTACTTCTTGAGCAGTCAGACCTTCTGGTTTTAAAAACAGTAAAAAAATATCCTTGGAAGGGGAATTTGTTCTGTGAAACTTGGTTCTGAAAAATCACTGAATTACCAGAATTACGTTTGAAAATACCATTCATAAATGTTACCTCAATTTGAAATGCTAGTTCTTCTCTGTATGGATAATTAAAGCCTGGAATTAAGAACAGAAGAGGAATGGGGTATGTATGGGTGGTTTCCAGTTGCTGTCCCAGTAAACTTTGAAGCTTAACCATTTCAAAATACAATTTGTGGGAGCTGGCAGTTACAAGGACTTAAAGCTCAGTTAACTGGGAGAAGGGAGAGGGAACTGCCAGGAGTGTTTAGAAGCTGAAGAAGCTGAACATTAGCTGAAGACAATGAAATTTCTTCTACTAGCCTGAAGGGAGTAACCAGTTCTGTAAGCCCACCAGCTGCGAATGAAGCAATCTGAAATCTGCGGTAGGGGGTGAGGTGCAAGTACTGCAGAGACAGTTCTGTCACAAGCCTTGTTGCAGCAAGTGAGAACAGTTTAAAATATGAAGTTGTTTGTGAAGGCATTAAGGAGTTTGTACTGATATTTTGTAATGCTTGATTTCTGTTGAAGCTGTAATTTTCAAAAGCATGTTGTGTCTGCATACACAGAGTTTATCATCAGAAGGTACAGTGAAGGAACATACTGATGCTGTGCTTGATCTTTCATGGAATAAACAAAGCAGGTAAAAGAATACTTGAATAACAGTAGATGGTTAAAAATTTGTATACTTGATTAGGCACACATTTTTCACACAAATCCAAAGTCTTAGGTGGTATAACATTGAACTTGAAAGCAGTGCTGAAATGAATCAGTTCTCAAAAATTCACACACCTCCCTTTTTTTTTTTTTAACTAGGAGTCTTGATTTATTTTTTAAAAACCTATATATTGCTGCAGATCACTTTCTATTTGCAAGTTGTCCAGATGAGGGCAGGGCTAAGGTGGGTCTAAGCCATTTGATATCTCGGCTACATTTAAGTCAGATGCACAAATTGGACAAGCAGAAAGGCTGCCCTGATCTGTGCCGATCTGTCAGTGACCTAAAACACCATTTCAACAGATAGATACGTAGATATATAGAAGGAAGTCCTTGCTATGGTGTTTTTTTTCTCTCTGGCTTTTGCCCCAGAGCTGTGAGCAGAACAGGGAGCGTAAAAGCCCTAAGAGCACAGTTCTAGAAATGCTTCTGACCTTTGGGTTGTCCTAGGCAGAGAGAATTCCCTGTTGCCTGAATGAACTCGTGGTGAAGTGCTGCTACGGAAGCAGCACAAAGCTGGCCCATCTTGGGGGAGAGGTCAAGGACAACGTGCTGACTGAAATAAAGGTGCTGCTGTTCTTTATTGCGTAGGTGTTTTTTTAACAGTTCAGCTGTCAGAGGATCCTCAGGATGAGCCTTGAAACTGTTCCAGTCAGACATAGGCTGATTTATTTTTTCACCCGTGTCGTGGTTTTAGGCTGATCCAGCAACTAAAACTCACACAGTCTCTCCTTCTCCAGTAAAGTAGAGAGGAGAGAAGAAGACCAAAGGGACTGAGGGTTGAGACAAGAACAGAGGGAGCACCCACCAACCATGGTCCTGGGCAAAACAGACAGAGCTTTTCTCAAAGCAAAACAGTTTATTAATGATTACTTAGAAGGACAAAGGGAAACAAAAACCGATTACTCGAGAGGACAGAAAGAAACAAAACCAGATCTTAAAACCGACACCTTCCCCCCCCCCTTTCCTTTTCCTCCCGGCTCTACCGCCTCCCCCCAGCAGCACAGGGGCCAGGGACTGGGGGAGTGCAGGTCAGTTCATTCCGTGCTGTTACTGCTGCTTCTTTCTTAAAAGAGAAGGAGTCCTTACACCCTTTTCCCCTGCTCCAATGGGTCCCCTACCCACGAGGAAAAATCCACAAACTTCTCCAGCGTGAGTCCAGCCCACTGGAAACAATCCTTCCCCACAGATTGCTCCGGTGTGGGCTTTACCACAGTCTCGGGTACTTAGGGAACTGTAGCCACTCGCTCCGGCGTGGGTCGTCACGCAGAGTCCAGATACCTCTCTGCCTTGTTGTGCACCCCAACACGACCATCCTCGGGCTCAGGCATCTTCTCCCCACGGGCTGCGAGTGGGTCTCTGCTCCACCGAGGCCGTCCTGGTTGCAGGGGGGCCGCCTGCTATCTCACCATCAGCCGCAGGGGAAACTCGGCTCCGGCACACCTCCTCCTGCTCCATCCTCACTGACCTGGTGTCGATGCGGCTGTTTCTCTCAGATCTCAGTCCTCTCCAGGTGAACTCAGCCCAGTGGGCACCCCGGAAGTGGGGTGCCCCCGAGTTCCCCAGCTGGCTCCGCCGCCGCCATTCTCCGTGGGCAGTGCCAGCCCGATGCAGGCAGCCGCCCGGCCGGGAGCCAGGGAGCAGGGGCAGTGCCCTCCTCCCTTCTCTGCTCAATCCTGGGCAAAGCACCTTTTCCGGTCCCTTTGTCCTGACTTAAATAGGGCAATTCGCAGAGGCGCCCTACTGGCTCAACCCCGAGGGGGATGGCAGTCTGATCTGGTGGCCAGAACTAAGCCTAACCCGGTTCCAAAACCAGGGAGGTCGCAGGGAGCAAAACCCCTCTCCTGCCACCAGAACCACCCCCCCTCCACATCAAACCATGACAACCCGCTGTCATAAATGTCTCTGAAGATACACGTAGTCAGCTCTGCATAGTCCTGATGAGCAGATGTGAAGGAAACATCCGCATAGATATGCAGTAAATGTACATAAATTGCAGTCTTAATTAGCGGTGCTTCATCTATTGCTCTTAAATAACACATATGCACAGAGTGTAGTAGTGATCTTTCCATCAGAGGAACAAAAGAATAGTTTTCATGTACCTAGAGATGATTGTCTGGTGATAACATAGAGACAAGTCCCCAGAATTACGACTACAATAGTTTAGTGTCTGGAATGCATAATTCTGTAATGTGCTGAGTTATGAAGTCATTGATACTGGTCGATCTTTCAGGAAATGAAAGCAGACTTGAAGTGGGAAGCTTAGGGGCAAAACAAGGAGCTCCTTGGACCTGCTTGTTTTGTTGTTGTTTTTTTTGTAAGCAAGACATACTGTGACAGCTCTCTGTAAATAACATTCTACCCGTAGGTCATAATCATGTTACTGTAAAATGGTCTCATAGCCTTCACTGTGCATTTTCTTAACTTTCCCTTGTAATATTGTTTGGGAGAACGGTGTTTCCAGGAGAATGTTAGCGCTTTCAAGTCAGAAACACTTGGTTAGGATTAAAAAAAAAAAAGTTGTGAGGTGAGCAGTTTCAATCAGAAACAGCATGTTGTGGTGATGGATCTGTTTTTAAGAGCAGTGGTAGCAATTGTACCGTGTATTTGACCAGCCTTTGGGAATGTTTTGAATTATTTCTGATTAAACTTCTAAACTGTGAGTTTATTGCTTTAACACAGTTGGTCAAATTTAAGTTAAAATGCAGGGTCTGTAAACTACAGTGTTAGTGGTTCCTTTCAGCATTCTATGAAGGATGTACAGTGTTGGGTTTTCAGCAGTTATATAAACACTTGGATATTGGGGAGCAAAATGTTTTAAAAACAGGTTTGTCTGGCTCTTGGCTGTATGCTTATGCAAATAAACCCAAGTTGCATAAGTAATGTTTAAAAATACTATCTTGATGTCAAAGGAAAGGAAGTGCTTAAAAGCCTTTCTTGCTTCGTTTTGTTCAAGCAATCTTCCAGTAAATGATATTTGGGGGTGGGTGGGGGAATACAAGCCACCCTGTCACTTACTACTATGAATGTTGTACTAATGTAATGTAATATAGCCTGTTTGTAGTCTTTACTTGTAACTTAGAATTACCTTCAGGGAGCTATCCCTTAGGCTTTATACACATAGTCTGTAGGCCAGAGTGTACTCGATCTCAGAATCAGGCTCTGTACGTATTGGGATTTTTGACCATTATTTGTTTGTATCTTTAGAAAGATTTTTAAAACTTTTTCTTTTTTGACCCCTTATCAGGAATGTTTTAGCAAGTGCGTCTGCTGATAATACTGTAATTCTGTGGGATATGTCTGTGGGTAAGCCCGCAGCCAGCCTGATGGTACATACAGACAAGGTATGTAATAATTGTTCTGTTTCTTCCGCTGTAAAATACAGAGAAAAAAATAACTGCAGTTTTTCATTAGCTGCTTGATAGTGAACCCTGAGAACAACAATTCTGTAATTTTCTAACAACTGTGAAGAATTCTTTACATTTCTGACTTGGTTACTTTGGCGAACAACACTGTATTTGCTTTTAAAAATGTTATTTAGCTTATCCTTTAGAAGTTTGCAAGATTTACAGCAGTTTTTAAAATGCCTTTTTGTGTGAAAGCCCTGGTGGCTGAGAATCTAATAGTGCTGGTATAAGCTAAAAAAACACATCTCTGAGCATAGGTCAAACTGTAACACTCTCTTAAGGAAACGATAAGTGTCAGTTACAGTTTGTTCCAGGTAAGAGAGGTTTAAAATAAATGATACTAAAATACCATGGTGATGGGTACTTCAGAAATTAATTAATCTCATAGTAATCAAAATGTGAAAGTCAGTTATTAATAGCTATAACCTTATTTTGCTGTTAACAAAGTCGCTGCCCTTGGCAAACTCCTGATTTTCATTTTTTGCTAACGTCTGCATTTTCTCCAAACTGGAAGCAGCTATTCTTTTACCTCCTCCAGCTTATTTTTTTTTAATGTGGTTTTATTTTCCAATGTGGTTCTGTTCAGTTAAATTATATTGGAAAATATCTTGTTTCTCCTGAGTGTGGGTGTTTGAAATAAAAATAATGTGCATCTCTTGCATTGTTTTATGAGAAATCTAAGTATCAGCAAGCTTAATAGGAGGGAAGGAAATGTGGTGATTTTAGGGAGGAGGGTTTGTGCTCTGTTTGTTCAAAGAAAGTTTCTGTATATGTGTGTTACATCTCAATGCTTATTTTTTAAAATAAAATCTTCTGCTATCTAGGTCCAGACAGTGCAATTTCATCCATTTGAAACCCAGACCCTTATTTCTGGATCTTATGATAAGTATGTCCCGGTAATATTTTCAAACATTGCACATAGGGAGGGTATTAGTATGGAATTAAGCCTGTTAAGTTGCCTCATGTTTTCCTTTTCATTTGCTTATAACTGTGCCAAATTTGAGTAATGCTTTTTTTTTTTTCCAGTAAGGTGGCCAGGTTTGTATGTGGCCTAAATGTAGTTTTCCTTACCTTTTTCTCAGGACTAGATCGCGTTTCTTTGGCTTTATTATAGGATAGAGTGGGAGTGGATGTAAATTGTGGTGAGATGTTGCGACAGTGACATCGTCGCTCCTTTTTTGCATTTGCATCCAGGAGCTCTTGTGAGTTGGGACAAATTCTGCCGCCTCTGGGCTGAGCACAAGCGTGTAGAGAATCCCAAAAGACCCACTAACTCTCATCTGCTCTTTCTCCTTTTTGGAGTAGTGTTTCCCTAACCACTTGTAAAGATGAATTTTTTTATTAAAGCATGTTTGAAAATGTTTGGGTATGTATCACAAATTGATTTCCTAATTAGTGCATTACTTTGAACAGTCATTACTTTACTGAATTCTGTTCATAATTAAGTGATATATTTGCATAATTATGGTGTCCTGTATGGTGAGTGTCTTATGTATTCAGCAAATTCAAGCTCTGTTTGCTTGAATAGAACGTCTGTTTGTAACCAAGATGAAACTTCGAAGCATATGGAAAAAGCTTGTGCTTATCTGAGAAATTTTCATCTGTTAGTGAGTTGGGAGACTAAATAGTGAAGTTGTTTTCCATTTTAATTTTTGAATTGTTGTTTACATGGGCCTTCTGGAGGTGCCAGTGGTAAAACAGACTTCATAAAGTATTCTGCCATGATTTTATATTTTTTCATCATCTCCTGTCCCTTTTTCCCATAGGTCAGCTGTGCTGTATGATTGCAGAAACCCACAAGATAACCATCGAACGTGGCGGTTTAGTGGTCAGGTTGAAAGAGTAACCTGGAATCATTTTTCACCTTGTAATTTCTTGGTGAGTACATGCTCTTCTATTCTTGGTCTGTTGACTGTTGCTGTTTCATTTAACCCGTATTTTTCTGTTCATAATGCTGCTGAATCATATAATGGACCTGATGGACAGTTGGACTGTTGGCATTGTTTATTTTAAAAATGCAGTGTGTGGGAGGATGGTTTTAGGTCGTTTTTTCAACAAATATATCAAGATCAGCTACTTATTTGGTATCTCCATTACGACAGTAGAAAAGCAATCGATGCTGATGCATTTTCACTCCAGAGGTGGCTTCTTTGCCTTGTTGTTATAGCGTTCAGTGGCTGGGGTATATTTTCCTTTGCATAGTTGCTGTGGTGTTTCATGTAATGAGGCAATTGCAGTTGAGAAGTAGCAAATTAGAACGAAGATCCTGAATATTAATTCAGTGTTTCAAATCAGGGCTAGAGGGCACTGTCCTCCTAGCTGGTACGGAGCAAAAATACCTTGGGTTTGTTCAGATTTTTTATAATAAAATTTTTAAACAGAATTTAAAACCAGATCTTTTTTATTATCGCAGTGGCTGTCTAGTTCTCTGTTGCTTTCTGTATACAGCCAACAAAAGATGTTGTTCAGTTCTGTGGGGTTTATGATGTAGATCTCTCTCAGTATAATCACACTTAGCTTTGCACAGATCTGTTATGCAGCCACAGGATGGCTCCAGGAGGTTTGGAGTAACTGACAGTTAAGAGACAGTTAAGGCTCTGTGTTTCATTGCTGAACGAGAAAGCCAGGCGTAGTTGTGCAACCATCTTCAAAATACAATTTCAGAAAATTGTATAGGATTAAGACTTCCATGTAAGTCCCTGCAGCATAGTTTAGGTACGTAGAATAGCTCAGGCACCACCTGGATAGAGCCTGATTTTGACTGTGTACACTGTGATATGCCCTACCGAGAAGTAGCGTAAATCTGCCTCAGATCACAGGGGTTTGATACGAGGGCAAGTATTTCGTAGGAGCTTTTTTCCAAATGAGTGACTACAGCTGTTTGTTTTTAAAATGTTGTGGTTTCTTCCTTAGGCAAGCACAGAGGATGGCTTTGTGTACTGTCTGGATGCTCGTTCTGATAAGCCGCTGTTTACTCTGAAAGCTCACGATGAAGAGGTGTCAGGTAAATTGTGTGTGTGTGTTTGTCCCCAGTGGTGAGGCACGTCTGGAAGTTCTTTAACCGACACAACTGTGGTGGTAGTGATTCCTTGCTTAACAAGTAAGAGTTGTGCATACTAATCATGGGCAGCTGGCGCATGAAACACATCTCTGCTAAGAAGTCATCGTAAGCGAAGTATTTTAACAACTGTAAACTTTTCTCAGTGAGTATCATGAATAAACATGTCAAAACAGATCTCTTCACTTGGGACACACTCCTTGTGTTTTTTGGGTGAGGGAGAATAAAAACTGTGCAGTCAGGTCCTCCAGGATTATGAACTATATTGTTTACCTCCTGTAGCTGTAGTTATTTTATACTGTCAGTTCACTCTGGAGGTGATTTAGGTGTAGCGCACAGGAAGGTTTTTGCACTGCCTCCTTCAGGCCACTTGAATTATTTGATCAGTGTAGGAGCTTCTAAATAGCAACTGGAAGCACCTGATGAGGTGTCTAAAATGAGATATGAATATGCCCCATCGTCTTGGATGGTCTTTGGCAAAGGAATGAAGCAAGCTGGCTGGGGAAGCCAGATTACATGAAGTAAGTAAGAAGCAGAACAGTAACGTCTTTGCACTGTTACTGTTGTTGGATTGAGAGACAAAATAGGGCTACCTGAAGTCAGTTTGCTCTCGCTACAGGGAGCAGTGGCAGCATGAAACTTCCATTGACTTTTCGCTTCTTTGTGCTGGAACAGAGTTTAGTGTGAGGAGAATATTAGCTTTGTTCTCATGACTTCACTTCAAAATGTATCCTCGTCTCTGTGAAATAGTGGTTACCTGGTGCTCTCACACTGCTGCACTCAATCTTCCAGGGCTACAACTAAGCAGTCAGATCAAAGGGTGCCTTGTGACATCATCTGCTGACAAATATGTGAAAATTTGGGATATCCTGGGTGACAGACCAAGTTTAATCCATTCCAGGAATATGAAAATGGTAAAGTAATATTAATTTCTTGATTCTAAGAATGTTCATATATGAGTCTGCTGAGTCTTTTTTGTCTAACTTGAATCTTGTTTTACATAATGTAACATCTTTTAGGAAAAAAAACCACATCTGTGTATTCTGGGTAAATCATGCTCATTACAGTGCAGTATTCAATTCAGCACGTAATTGGCAGACTGCTTCAAAGCCTCAGACCTGAATACCAGATACAATGTTCTGAGTGGAACTACAGGTACTCCCAACGTGCGTCTGCCAGCTTCAAGACGAAGATGTGATTTACTGATCGTAATTAGCATCTCTTGACTTTAATTTTGTGTCTCTAGAAGTTTCCTGAAACTTATTTTGAAGAGCTTACATTTGTTAAAACTTGCTTGGTGAAAGTATTTTCAGATGACAAATTCATTTTAGGATGGTATTTTGAAAAAAATTAAAATCCTCCTCTTTCTGCCTCCCTCCCAGGGTGTTCTCTTCTGTGCAGCTTGCTGCCCTGACTTCCCATTTGTTTTTGCCTTCGGAGGAGAGCGAGAAGGGCTGCGTGTTTGGGATATAAGCAAGATTTCTGCAGGTAACGTTCTCATTTCTTTGGATCTTGTGGTGCTCCCCTTGCCTCCAGGGTGTATTTGTATGTTCAGTAATGTATTGTGGCTCTGAGAGAAACTGTAGGTTAATATTTTAAATACCCCAAGACTGCATATGTGTTCATATTTTCCGCTTAAAAAATGTGGGTTTTTCTAACTTGAGGAATTGTATTTGCCATATGGTTTATTTTTTTTTTGTAGTTGAAGTATAATACCTGATTTCTTATTACACTGTGTTTTACTTTTTTCTTAATGTTCCTGGTGTAATCAAGTATCACATTCTTGAGTACCTGTAGGAATAAAAGTGAGGACTGGTTTTGATCTGTTGTAGCTCCATGTAACTAAATGGCACGGATTTTTGGAGAAGGCTTTTAAGAGCTTGGTGGAAACCAGAGAGACTAAAACCACAGATAAATTATTTAAACTTAATGTTTTGCTCTCAAAACTCAACCGTTTCACGGTACTTAGGCGCAGGACTTACACACAGGGAAACCTCTAGAGATGCTCTAGGAGAGAAATAACAGGACTTGTAATTTAGGTATCATATGCAGCAGATTGTTCTGACATGAAGCTTCATCTCCCTACTCAGGGTAAGGGGAAAAGTGTTAAAACTGCACCAGGTTAGGATTTCCGTTCCGTGGTGTTCACCATGCTGTATTACGCTTGTGTCTGGAACAGTAACATGAGCAATCCCCTGTCTGTGTTGCAGTGAATGAAGTTTTTGGAAACAGAGAGAGACTTGTTCTGACTAGTGCCAACCCTGTGGCTTGCAGCTCCATGGCCAGCAGTAGCAACAACGATTCAGAGACAGCAATGGAATCATGATGGACCAAACATCACAAAATGAAAGTAATTAATGGGACTGTGACTAATGTGCATTGTACAGATCCCCTGTTTGGTGAGAGTTCATAGAAATGACTCAGGTGTCTTGCAGCCTGCAGGCTGCTTCGTCTCAGACAAACACGGTGATGTGGTTAAGCTCTTAAGTCAGCAGTTCTAAATTCCTGCCTCTGTTACTGGCTTTGAAAGATTAAATCACTTTATTTTGCCTGAGATTATGATCCCTGAAACAGGGGCTATGTGTAAAGCATCTTGGTGGTATCAGAAGTTTGTTAATACTGCAAAGAAGGTAAATATATTCTAAAAGCATAAGGAAAAATACTTCAGACAACAGTTATGTAATAAATAAACAAAAGCTGAATGAAATTACAAGTGTAAATAGATAATTTATCCTTAATTTAAAGCTAGACTTACAGGTTTCTAATACAGATTTTAAAAGTTTTTCTATGTAACTTTTTTAAGTCATAAGAGTATTTCTTGGGCAGTTAAGCTGGAGTCCCTGAGTAGAATCTTGAAATATATTTTTAATGCCTCAGATCACCAGTATCAAACTGGAAATGTTCCCAGCTGTATCCCATCAAGGGTTTCCTCTCCCTGGTTCCACAGCACCTGAAGCTTATTGATGGTGCCTGTGTATTGGGTTTTCCTTCAAGCTCCAAAAGTAACATAAAGAATTTGAACTGAAATAAGGAGCTACTACTCGGAGGAGGCTAGAAGCTGTCAGGACATACAGGGAGGGTAGAGATCTCAGCTGGTCCCTGTCACTGGTGAAAGCTGCCCATGTTATGTACTCATGTTCTCAACTCCTCCCAGGCATTTCTGCCTGAAAGCTGAAGGCACAGAGGAATACTTTGAGTATCAGCTTAGCCACCGACTTCAACACTTCATTTATAGTGTCAGGGACCCAGTCAAGGAACGTGACTCAAACAGTTTCCTTACATTTAAAGTGAACACCCAAGTGCCTTCTACCCCAGGCCAGAAATTAAATTATATACTCTTACCTGCCTGTGAAATGCTTCCCTCACCACATGCTGGAAACTGCCTATTGAAGTGTTGCTGCTGTAGAAACACCCTGGGTGTTAAAGCAACTGCTCTCAAAGCAGCTGTAATGTCTGTGCATGTAGTTGACAAGATCTTACCAGTGCTTTCCACCCTAGCTCACGGTAGCTCGTTCTGCTGAGGTAGATTGCATCAGTGGGGAAAAGGCAGGGCTTCCCATCCCTTGGGGTTAAATGGCTGCTTCTCAAGCCAATTTATCTGTTTCTAGTTTGGTGACAGGTGTTTAGTGCAGCTCTGCAGGAAGATTTTTGGATGCGTAATGTGTGGATGTGTTGGAATTCCTGCCTCAATCCTTTCTCTGCCAAGCAAGAGTGAACAATGTGTAGACAACAAATGGACAACTGCTTTTCTGAAGCTTAAGAAGGTGAAAGCACCAGAACCACCTCTGTTCGAGTGCGCTGCTGAAAAGCTGCAAGTTTTTCAAAGCTTTCGTTTGAAATAAATGCTTCGCGTTAAGCTCTTTGAGGGTAGTAATTTCTGTTATCCCTACCTCTGGTGTCACTTGACACTGTAGCTCTAGAAGCTGCTTTTTGTTTTAGGAAGGAATTGTGTCACTGCAAGCAACACATCTCTCCCTTCACTAAACAAACTCCCTCAACCTGTCTTTCCGGAGCTTTTTAGTCACCTACTGATCTCAGAGGATAAGCACTGTGCATTTTCAGGTTTGAAGAACCCAAGGAGCTCTCCAGGAAACACAGTGTACAGGGAGATATACAGCTGAACTTGGGCCACGCAGGACAAGAACTGGAGCCTCTTTCACAAGGCAACCTCCACCCACCTTGTCAGACAACAGAGCTCAGCTTACTGTTCTTTGCAGCACAGCCAGAGGAGCCACAGCAAATCTGCAAGGCTTAAAAACTGGTTCTTAGCCACGCCTGTTCATGGAGGTGCTCCTACCCATAATCTTGTCCCAGGAAAGCTTGGGAGAGGGAGAGGATGAAAAAGTGGTGTTACTTCTCTTAGCATCATTATCAGAACTAGGAACCTTTTTTTTGGAAAGTGTAAGTATTCGAATAAAAGAGAACATTAGAAAAGAGCCACATTTTTAATTTTTTTAAAGAAAACAAGTGAATGAAATACATCTTCATTCCATAAATAACATTAGCAGCAAACCCTCCCGTCACTCTAGGTGGTAAAAGGTTTACAGCACAATAAGTAATATATACTGTAAACACCGTCGATCATCTGTAAGCCTCTTCCTTACTAAGTCTATACAGTCTTTACCTCTTCGCCTGCTTACATGTTCTAGTGATGAACTAGAGTGAGAAGAGGCAATAACTGTTCTCCAAAAGCCAATGTTTGATTTTCTGTAGTGGGCTAATTCCTTTGCCTGCAAATGCTGATTTCACTGGCCTTTTTTAAAAAAAAAAAAAGCCAAAGCCTTTTATTTATTTATTTAAGGGAACCTGAGCATTGAGATGTCTTTGCTTTGTGCCAAACCACATCCTTCAGTTAAGAAGCAAAACACGTAACTGCCAGCACCATTTTTTGTTTGTTTGTTTTTCGTATTGTCATGGTTTTGGCAGTTAAGGACAGTTGGCTTACAGGTCCCTGCAGTCACTCAACTACATTTCTGGTTTGTGGCTCTTTACTCAAAGGGCTATGCAAGGTGTGTCATGTATCCCAGCACTGGATGGATTAATCTGAGTGATTTGGAAAGGAAGTATGCACAGTGTGTGTGAAAAAAAAATCTTGCCTCACATTTCCTTCTTAGCAACTCTTCACTTGTACATGCACAATCCGTTCTCAGTGTTCTGGCGAGAGTTCATTAAGCAGTGGTAGTGCGGTGACCAAAACGGAAGGAAAATGCCTCATTTGACACACGCTGTTGATTGAGGAAACAACGGAGGGTTTTTTTTTCCTTCCTCAGTTTCAACATCCAAGAAAATTTCCCTCTCTCTTCTTCATTTGTGTCCAGAGAGGGCATCACCTGTTGAATAGACTCCATTGTTAATCCTACAGTCTTCAGTCCTCATAGAGTCTATTAATTCCTCCTCTGAATCCTCTTCCTCCTCTGGGGCTGACAGGCTGGATGTGGGGCCTTTACATATTTTTAAGTGGCGAGTGAGGTGATATTTGGTTAGATAAGCCTTGGAGCATTTTTCACAGACATAGTCCCTCTTTCCTTCATGTGAATTGAGATGCTTCTTCAGGTGATTTGTCCTCAGAAACAGCTTGTCACACTTGGGGCACTTGATCTGCCGTTCTCTGCAAGACATGGAACCAAGTTACAGTTTGCTCCTGCTGTACTACCTACAAGGTACCGTGCTAAATGGTGGGGTGGTAGTGACAGCAAGGGTGAAAGGGCCAGTCTTACTCCTAAATATTACTTTCCATATACTTGAAGAAGTAGCAGACTAGAAATAACACCACTACTGCAGCACTAAAGTGTAAACACTGCTCGGTTTTCTCTGTGCACAGAGTACGTACACAAAGCCCCTCTTCTCTGCCTGTCCCCCCCACGCCATCACTGGCAAAAGTCAGTCTTAATTAACAGTCAGGATTAGCTGCTAGCTTGCGACCTACTGTTTTCCTTTCTGGGTGATAAAGTAAAGAAGAAAGAATTCTACAAGGGGTTTGTTTGTTTCTTTTTTAAGATCGAATGCTGGTTAAGCTCCATGTTGTGGCAAGGGCAGAGATGTTGCCGTGGTGGAAAGGTTAGGCTCCTCTGTCCTACCCTTCGTAAACAGAGGGGGAAAAAAGGAACAAAAAAGAAAACAAAGCTGCTGAGTGTTAACAACCCTTGGTCTCTAAGTGCTAAGCAAAGGCTTACCAGACTGCAGCAGTCAAATTCTGTAGATGACTGTGCAAAGCACCTCCCAGCAGTAGTGCTCCTGGCTCTGGCCGTAAGAAAAGCAACAGAGCAAGTCTGTCTGCCTCTCTCTTGCTCATGCTACCTGCACTACGCTGTGTCCTAGGGATGACAGAAGCAGCAATCGATTCCAAGTGAGTACAAGAATCAGGTGCTCAAAACGAAATAAGCAGAGGGACTAGCTTTGGGGAAGCAGTCTTTAACAGAGGACCTTAGATTGGGAGTAACTAAACAGGATGGAGAGATTCTCACAGCAAAAGGAAAGATCTGACCTGGCAGAGAGCTTCAGGGGCTGGGAGAGACCCGTAGATAGCTGGAGGAGGACCTGGGGGTGGGGATCTGCCCTGACTGAGGGCATCTCTCTGCAGGAGGAGCAGGAGACCAAGTGCATGAATGAGACCTGGGGGGAGGTAAGAACTGAGAATGGCTGCACCTCACTCCTAGTGCAGAAAGGGAAACTTCACCAACAAGCTACTCGGTGAGAATAGCATTGAGGAGTTTATGATTTTTTTTGTGGTCATGTTGGGACGTGGAAACAGTTCTCAGCAGAGAACTAAATGTAAATCAGCTAACCCCCTCTCTCTTCGAAACGATGAGCACTCCAACATGCCACTTCACAAGATAAGGTGCATGCCTGGAATTTACTGTCATTCAAATACTCCAGACACTAGAATAGGACAAGTTCAGCCAGTAACAAGGAATTTGTCCAGCTTGACTTCTCTGTCATTTTCAAGGATGAACCTATAGTCTCTAGGCCAAACTGTTTTCAAACTGGACATTCTCTCTTGGGCTGTTCAGCTTCATTATTTATTGCACTGGCCAGTCCAACACATTCTGTGAGATCACTTACTGCGTGTGAGTGAGTACATGCTGCTTGAGGTCCTGCCTCCGCATGAACAGCTTTTCACAGTAATCGCACTTCAGATTCTTCTCCCCTGTGTGGATGACCATGTGTGATTCCAGGTGAGCCTTCTGGGTGAACGATTTGTCACAGAGGGTACAGCGATAATTCTTCTGACCTAGTATCGCACACACAAATTGACAGTCAGTGTCCCAAGAAATACAGTAAGCAAACAAACCTGACCGCTTCTGAAAATAAAATTTCACCCTGAAGGAAGGCAGATTCTTTGTGAACGGGACCTGCTCCCTCCTGCAGTTCCTTCAGGCTCAGCATAAAGGCCTACCTAGTCACAGTCTAGATTTAGCTGTGTGAAAAACAGGCATTTGACTTAATTTCATCATTCCCAAAGCTTTTCATCCCCACCCCATGCCCCCAGGCTAAAAAAAAAAACACTTCATGCTACTGTTTCAAACCACTGAGCCCTTTATGTGATGCACAGTTCTGCACTTTGTCCTTCCGAACACCATTGATTCCTCTTCCTCCAGCACGTGTGATCAGTCAGCCTCTCCTGTAAGACAGACTTTCTGCTTCTTGTCTATACCAACTGTGCCTCCCTGTTCTGCATCTCAAAACATCACCAGTAGACTTGTAAATTCTCCAGCAAAGACATTCAGGCAAACACTTAACAAGAGCAGGCTTATCCAAAATGAATTTTTCAGTAAAAATAACGGTAGTCTCCTTTTCTAATAGTAACCACGGTAGCCATCTAGTTACTGTACATTAGTTCATCCCCATCTCCACTAATTTCCCACAGGAACTGTATCTGATGCCTTACCACGGCCCAGCCACATTTGATGCATGGCATTGCCTTTGTCTAGAAAAACAAGTTCTCTTATCTAACACACACACAGGTACAAAGCTCACTGGCTCTTTGGCAACTTCTATGTTTTATCCCACTTTTCCACTTATCTGTAGTTCTATTAGTCTTTGCCAGAAATAGTTCAAAACCCCCGGAGGCCACTGAATTCAGATTAAGTTTGAATACCACCTGAATCCCTATCCCACTGAGTATTCTGCGGTTGTGTATACCCCACTTGTACTTGATCAGTTTATTAAAACTCCTCGGTGCTAAGCCCACAGCTTCCCATGCTTGACTCAAGTGCACTGAACTTCCAGTTTTATTCCCTTTCCAGCTTTGTGATTTGCATTCTGTGATTCCCAATTGCTATTTCAACCTTACTGAAGAAAAAAAAAAATGGGTAACAACATCCGCACTGTCTCTTGCTGGCCTGTACTTGACATTCACGCTCTCCCCTATCCTCACTCTGTGTTAAATACATGCCTTTTCGTATTTCCTCTCTTTTTACACAGCTGAAAAATCTTCCACTGTTTTGTTTTCCTCTTTTACTACTCATTCACTCATCTGCTGGCAACTCTGCCTCTATCCCCAAAGCCTCTAGTGATATCCAAATGCCCACAGGAGTCAACAGCATGTTCAGACTTAAGTTTTGATGAGTGACAGAGCTGAGCCTTATCCACATCAGACTGATCCCACAGTCACCAATTTCCTGTGCCATTTCCTTAAGATGAAAAACAATTCAAGTAGGAAAGAGGGGAAAGATTTCAGCCCCATACTAAGTGGACAACTGTCCACATTAAAAGGTCTCAAACCCAGTTGGATTTTTCTCATGAACAGAAGGGAACCCTTGTTTATCATAGCTGCCAGCTATGTAGGAGCAAACGGTTTCTGTCTCCCAGACAGAGGCCGACACTTCTTCCCAGCTGTGATCAACTCCAACTCGCCAAATGCTCTTTTAGACATGGCACAATCAGCCAGAACACAGGTCTACATCCTGTTCTCTAAGCAGCCACGCCACTGAACCCAGTGCAGTCTCACACCGTGCCAACCAGCACTCGCTCAGGCAGGGCCCAAGGACTAGTCGGGCTCAGCACAGACTACAGATCATTCCTACAGACGGCAAGGATGCTGCCAGTCTTAGAAAGGCAGGTCAAGGGCAGTGATTCTCCACCTCTACTCTGCTCTTGTGAGACCCCACCTGGAGTATTGCATCCAGTTCTAGGGTCTCCAGTACAAGACATACACGGACCTGTTAGAGCAGGTCCAGAGGAGGGCCATGAAAACAATCAGAGGGCTGGAACACCTCTCCCCTATGAAGAAAGGCTGAGAGAGCTGGGATTGTTCAGCCTGGAGAAGAGAAGTCATCAGAGAGACTTTATTGCAGCCTTTCAATACTTAAAGGGGCTTCTGAGAAAGACAGAGACTTCTTACCAGGCCTATAGTGACAGGACAAGGGGTAATGGTTTTAAACTGAAAGAGGATAGATTTAGATTGGACATAAAGAAAAATTTTTTTTACAATGAGGGTGCTGAGACACTGGAACGGGTTGTCCGGAGAAGTTGCGGATGCCTCACCACTGGAAGTGTTCAAGCTCAGGTTGGATGGGGCTTTGAGTGACCTGATCTAGTGAAAAACGTCCCTGCCCATGGCAGGGATGCTGGACTAGATGATTATTTTAAAGGTCCCTTCTAACCCAAAACATTCTATGATTCTATGTTTTTAAGAGCTTAGATTTATGGACGCAAACTATGCCCTGCCAACTGGCCAAGGGATCAGAGAGAACAGGTCCTGCCCCAACATTTTCCTAGCACAGGCATCTCTATAATGTCCCCAGCCCTTACCTGTGTGTATCTTGAGGTGTGTCCGTAAGTTGCTAGGATCACTGAAAGCTTTGCTACAGAAATCGCACTTGTGCGGCTTCATGCCCATGTGCCCCATGAAGTGGACGTGAAGCTTGGAAGGGGAGATGAAAGCCTGGGGGCACATGGAGCACTTCCACTTCCTTTCCTTGCCATGGCCTGGCCCATGGCCGCTGCTGTGCCCCTGGCTGGGGAGGTGGTTGTGAATATGGCTGCTCAAATGGGCCTTGAAGTCCGCGTAGGAAGCGCATTCCTTTCCGCAGTGGCAGATGTGCACGTCCGGATGTTCGGGGACACCTTTGGGCACAAAAGCATCATTTTTAATGAGGCACGGCAAGGCCTAACAGAGCGTGAGCATGATCCATGTTAACACTTTGCCTGCAGAAGCAAAGCCAGCTGCAGACATTTTTACCCCTGTTCCCTTCAGCTCCGGTGCTTGTTTTTCAGCTCTTTTAGGTAGGCCATTTCAAACGTTTTGGGGGGCAAGCTTTGGAATGGTTTTGAGCACAGCTCCACCAGACCTAAATCAACACAACCAAAGGTAGGGGAGGACAGGAACATCTTCGGCTAGCAAAACTCCCTTAGCACCAGATGGATGAACAGAAGAAAACCAACCTTTTTTCTTTGAAACTGCGATCTTTTCCTCCTGATCAATGGAATTAGATAGTGAAATGTTTCTTTTAAATGATGGTACTCTTGTAGTCAGGAAATGTAAAACGAAACTATGATGTGCACCACTAGGAACTGAGAAGGAATATAATGCACTCCCAAGTCACAGTGCCCAGAGATGGCACTAAAAAGGAATTTAAGCTGAGTAACCCCTACAAAACCAACAAAGAAAGGGGAGCTCTTACTTACCAAGCTGTCGTGCATAGTCCCGACTGTAATAAAAGAGAAGCTCGTGTTCAGGTGGGATGTCTCGAGAGGTGCAAAAGTAAATTTTTCCATCATGAGGATAAGCTACCAGATTCTGCTCTTCCCGGTTCCTATAGCAATAACAAGAGTTATGAAAAAAAGCCCTCCAGAAATAATGACTTTTTGAGAGAGAAAAAAAAAAAAGGAAATTCCTATAAATAGGTAATGAGGGAAGCTTAATGCTTGTCGGCACATTATAAAAACTTTCGTATCTCTCAATTCTGTCCTTCTTTATTAAAGGAAAGTAAAGGAAAACCGGACCTTGAGAGCCAATCTGCTCCACCAAACGATACATTTTTCATGCCACTGCGATATCTTGCTGAGAAAGTTATTAATAGACATTGGAGTGGGCTGAGAGAAGACAGTTTATGCTCTCTTAAGAAACCACTTTTTTTTTTTTCATATTAACTCCTTTAAGAAATAGAGAACACATATGGGAGAAAAAAATATCAGTAAAGTCTTCAAGCAAAATTATCTTCCAAAATAACTCCTGAAAAGCATTTCCAAGAAGTGGTAATTCATCTTGTGAAGTTGTACCATGCATATGTTTTCATCCCCGTATCTGAAACTAGCAAAAGCTCTGCCCCACTGCAGTGGGAGATCAAGCACTAAGTTCTTGACTCCTGCATATGGGAGCAATGAAATGAACTGCAGGGGAAACCTACTTTGTGTCACAGAGCAATACAAAAGGTTCAGCCTTCTCAGTGGACCACATATGGAGCAATACTGAAGTCAGCCTGGACAGTTTTCACTGTAGGCTCCAGAAAGACTGAAACGGACAGCTCTTTTAAGCTCTAAGAGCTTGGAACTTGACCAAAAGAACCCAGGGATGCTTTGCTTAAAACATGTTAAAAAAAAATCAACATGATCTTCACAGATATATTCAAAAAGAATGAGACAGAGAGAAGGCAATAATAAACTAATACACAGTAAGCTAATATAAAAAGAACTTGGTTTAAAGCTTTAGAACAAGGGAAATAAAGAACGTGGGCAGGTTTGGGGCTGTTTTACTACCGCATGCGTAATGGTTCTCCCGTAACATTCTCTACTGGGTGCTTCATTTCATTCTTCCCATCAGTCCAAGATGCCTGGATAACTCCAGAAGGTCCCTTGGTCCCGAGCTCATTACCTATCTGGGCAGCCAGTGCAGCAGTGCACATTCTCCAGCACAGCCTCCTGTGAGCCAGCAGTTCAGACTCCAAGCTACTTAGCACAGTACAGGTGATTCTCACCTGGCTTTGCGTACAAACATCATCCAGTTACATTCATTTTCATCAGTTGTAATGATGCAGAACTCCAGGACACCGTTGTGATAGATCTACCAGGAAAACCAAATGCAATCTTAGGACAAGACACAGCAACAAATGCAGTGAAAGCCAGCTTCTTTACTTATAAAGAAAGGATGTGTTTATCTAGAATAAACCAGGAGGCTCCACTGCCATTGCAAGACCACAGCCCTGTTCTTACTTTCCCCTTCACACAGGAATCTTGACCTCTCTGCTACCCAGGAGGCTACTGTTTATCAGCATCTTTCCCACACATCATCTTTAGCTCCCAGCAGAAATGCATTTGGCTGCTTTTCTTACAAGCCAAGTCTTGTGAATAATAATATCTGGGCAAGCAGTACATGTTTTATTTATATGGATCAATTTTACTTTCTGAACACGAAATGATGTGAAAAAGAACGCTTTAAAGCAGCTTTCCTAAAACAAATCATTCATCACCTGGGGGAATTTTCAATAAAAAATGTACAAAACAAACAAGTCCTGCCTAGTAATTCATGTACAATTCCTGTTGCAGCTCCACACAAATACTGGCAACCACTTACAGCCCTTTAAAAGAAAAGGAATTCAAGAAGTTCCTTGTACTTCAGGATTGATTACCAGCATATTACATGCTATACAGCTCTGCTATATTGAACAATCGAACTGCATTAATTTCGATTTTTGACAAGGATGATAATGTTAAAGCTGCTGTGTCCTGTGGTGGCTCTCACCGCATAAAGGCATGCCTGCAGACTCTGTGAGCCATAACACCCACTGACCTTCCAGATGTGACTAGCTGCTTTGTCTGTCCAGTCAGCCACCTCCAGAGAATGGCTCTGCTGCCCAATCAAAGGTCCAAAACAAGTCCGTACAGGAATGGTTTCTCGTGTCCACACACCTATCAGCAGAAGACCAAATTCTGCAGAAATCAATTATTTAAACAACCAATCGTGCATAACAAAAGAGGTAGGAGGTTTATGAGATAACGCTCCAGGGGTAATGTCTAGGCAAAAGATCATCAAAGCTTCTACTTCACATGTAAAACACACCTAAGGCAGAGACAAGAACCACCACCACCACATGACACTACTGGGAGCCGCTTTGTTTTAATTACAAATATTTATTTTGTTTGTCAAAAGCAGGTAATTTACTTTTTAGTAAGTTATAGAACTAAGATCCTAGCCACTTGTACCAATTAAAGTTTTCATGGCACTTTCTGCAGAAGCAGAAAACACTAGTTTCAGTAACTACATTTTGCCTACCTAATCCCCAGGAATTTCCAGAATTGTTGCTGGGCATTGTTAAGCAGCTTCTGCATTTCTCCCCAGAGGCAGCTGTATTTCTGTCATGGGCAGAGGGATTCCTGCATGTATATTATTTATTATTAAACATTTATATATATATATATATGTCTACATGAATACACTAAATAGCTTTTAGGAATAAACTGGAAACTAGTGCAGCTTGAAAAGATGTAATCTACTCTCAACAAGCAGCATCGCTAAGCAAGCCAATAATCAAATTCTTCTCTAGCCTTCAGGTCCTTAGGGTATTGCACTGTACTCTTCGATTTCCAGGTGACAATGGCGTGAAATACAGTAACAAGGTCCACATCCAATGACAAGGTCACAGTCTACATGCCAAACGTAAATGAGGGGGGGAGGAAATAAAAAAGAGGCACTCGTGATCAATTCTCCAATGAGAGCATCCAGAAGACCCACAGGTAGCAAACCAAGCTGATGAACAAGCAGGCAGAAATCTCCTCCATTATTTCTAGTTATTATCTTCCCCCAAACTGCAACTGCTGTAATGTTTTCTTATCACAGCTGGGCTGGGCTGTTTAGCACACGATAAAAATAAACACCATACCTTGCTTGGGCTTGACCTTACAAAGCATTTCAGTAACGCTCTGTGGCAGCACCCCCTAGACTCTAGCTGAAGTCTAAGCAGATGACAAGAAGCTCTTGCACAATGTAAGCCAGGGTGATTACAGAAGAGGGAACCACCTCTTTATTGCAGTGTTTCTTTCCACCTTAAAATCCCTAAGGTTTTAGATTTCAGGCAGTAAGTGTATTTTAAACCGCTGCATAGAAATGTATAGCAGTCTGATTCTTACCCGCTTCAGCTCCCATGATAGACTGCCGGAGGACAAGCTGCTTAGGGAGAGAAAGCCTGGCTCGGCTCTCTATCGGGGTGTCAGGGACAAAGGTGACGGGCCCGTGATCTGGGCAGTCTGATGGGTATGCCTTGTCACACAGCGTGCACCCTGCAGAGAGGGGAAGGGACAACAGGGATTAAAAAGATGCAACAGCCCCCACGGTGCAATCAGCTCCCTACCGATAGGTTTTAGCTCAACTCCTGCCAAAGGCTGCTTCTATCTGGTTTAACTCGCCCGCTTTATTAGCTTCTACCGAGAAAAAGATAAACCATATTATTACAGTCAGGTGGGCACCAACGTACACATCACTGTTCCTACCCAATTCAGGCGAAACATGAGGATCTCCACTAGCCTTCAGGATGGTAAATTAATTGTCTACACTCTAGACTATCCCTGAGGGGCCTAGCTAGCACTGGGACAGAGTCCACTCTTCATCCGAACTACTGCAAAACTGATGGTAGTCTTCCCAGAGCTGGCAGTAAAGCTGATGATGGAAAAGCCATTTTCTCTCTTATCACCAGTGAAATGATCGTTACTGGCCGAAAAATCTAAGCCGTACCAAACCAAACACTTTCTAACTGGTTATGTTTTTGGAATTTACGAGGAACACAAGAAATTTATTGCATGTAGAACCTCAAGGATATTCATGTAAAGGGACAGTAAGGTCTTCTATTTTTTTTTTTAATTTGAACCCACAAATCCCCTTATCACCATTTAAATTCAGACAATATGCAGATCTTCACGGCAGCAAAAATCTGACCTCACTGCTGCTTTTGAAGGACCTACTGCAATAAACTGATACAGTACACCTCTATGGGATGCCACTGAATGGAAAAAAAAATGAAAGTCCAAGAAGAATTGGTAGCATCACTTTCCTAAGCTGTCATTCAGCATAAGTACTGCTGAAAAATAAACCACGGGAAGTCCTCAGTCTAATAAATTCCAGAAAAAGCAGGGTGTATAATGCTCTGATCTAGAAAAACTACGTCAATTTAATTCTCTACCAATGGAGCAACCAACACCTACTCAGCAACCACCCTCCTGATAAATCATGCTTCTTCTAAAGAAAGGTGCTCAGATAATTAAGCAGGTTCTCCGCAAACTAGTCTTCAGCAGGCATAAACAGCAATTCCACTATTACTTGTCCGAAGAGATTTTTGGGACGCTCCTTTAATACATCAGGGTACCAGAATCTGACCCCACATAAAGCACAGTTTGAGCAACAACATAATTAAGAGATAGGAAGGTACTCAGAAAATTATTAGGTAGAGCCTATTTAAGCACTGCTTCATGTGCACAGGTGACACATAGGAGTACACCACCAACAACCAGACCTGAGTAATGAGAAACACTATTTGGAACACTTGTTTTTAAGCACTGCCTAGCAAACACCACTACAGGTCTGTGAACTACCCTCAAGCAGAGGCAAAGAGGAAGAAAAGGGAGTCCAAGGCATGTGACATTTCCACCTGGAAAGGCTTAAGGATTCATAAATTTTTAAGAAGTCAAAAAAAAAAAAAAAAAAGCCCACGCTTTATAGGAAATGAAATATACCGGTTCCTTTCCACTTCTGTCCTTGCCAAAAAATGGGAGGAAAAAAAAAAAATCACAGTGATTACTTCTCTGATCTGGGTACCCAGAACTGTAAGTAAAGATGACAAAAAACGGGGCTGCTTAAAAGTTTCACAAACATTTAGGACTGCAGCAAAGGCACACATTTTTCTTCCTGCTTAGCAATGGTGTAAGAAGTTTTCTGGAAGAGGCCCCGACTCCTGCCTTTCTCAGTGAGGAAAATCTACCAAGAGGGTCTAAAACAACAACTGCTCCTTGCTGTCACCTACCCCAACACAAATTCATGTTTTATTCAGGGGAATTTTAAAAACAACAAGAAGTTAAAATGTAAACCTTCCCAAGTCAAAGATCTATTTTGCAAGTCACAGGAAAGCTATAGGCATGCAGTAGCCGTTATAACATCCTACCAATGGGGAATGTCATCTGGGAAACATCTTAGGACTATTTTAAGTATAGGGACAATAAGCTGGCACATCAAATCTCACTTAGGTGAATGAGAGAAGTCATTTCACCATGAGCATGTTGTATATCACAGCATTTTGATCATTATTTGTTCAACGTGCAACAGCTGCTTGTAAATACTTCTGAGTGCATCAAATCATCATAGTTCTACACCCACCTGATTTTAAGTTACATTTTATCACCCACAGAATAAGTTTCAATTCAAATGTCTGATTAGTCACTAAACTCCACCTCTCTTATTGCTAACCAAGGCACTATCTCTTTCCATTTCTTAAAAAACATTCTGCAGGCAAAGCTTGTCGCAAGGCTCTGGCAGCTGCAGGGCCAGATGGTGTGCAAGGGCAGCACTCGGCAGTGCTACCACAACTAATAAAACTGAATATGAAAGCTGGCCTGGCGCTTCAGAGGCGGGAAGCCAGGCATGCTGCAGGTGGAATTTCAAATCTCTGTCCCAGCAAATAAGAACTTCACAGTTCCCAAACATCACTCTTTGAAGGATGACAGGATGGAGAGAGCACAACCTCCAGTGCTGCTCTCTTCCTAGGAGATCAACTAAACTGTGGACTGAAGTCGTTTGATGAGAATAACTAGAAATAGTAAAAATTTCCCTCCCTCTCTGCTCTTGTTTCCAGCAGGTCCTGTTGAGAACCTTTTCACAATAATTGATCACAGTTTAATAAAAATTTTGCAAAAATCGCATAATGTCGTACTCAACAACTATACCCACTTGATGAAATGCATGGCTTGTGGTGGCATTTGTTGGGGTTTTTTTTGACAGAGCAAGAAAAGTCATTTGTGATGTGACTTTAAAAAACAAAAGTCGCATTGCAAAGGATAATACCAGCATATCCACAAAAGGCAAGAGCTTCATAAAGCACTCAGCTTCCATCCTCAAGGCAACATGGGAGACAGACACAAAGAGAACGATGCTAAAACAGTCTATTATGTCTATTTCCAACTACTGTCGTTTCAGTGTGGTTAATCTGCAACTGCAGATATTCCAACTTTCGTGGACTTATTGACTAAGTATCTTTCAGCAGAAATCTGTAAGACTAGCAATAAGAGTCCTGTCATCCCACTAGACAACCGCTACATAACAGACTCTACCCCAAGAAACCAGGAAACGCCCACTCACATATGGTAAACAAGGTTGCCATGTTCTCCTTGTTTGAATTGGAGTCTTCCATTTGCAGAGAGGATGGTACGAAGGCAAGATTGTCTGCAGACACATCCACATGACTTGGCCCCATGGCTACTTCCTGATTTATGGAAGACACTGCCACCGGCTCGAGGCTGAGGCCCACTTCGTGCAAGGCTACCGAGTCCAGGGAAGCCAGGTTGTGTGAGGTAGAGAGTGCCACGCTCACGGAGTTGGTGCTCATGGCCACAGTATGAATGGAGTCATTTAGTGTGCTGTCCGACATTCCTGTCACCCGGCCAGCGATGTGGTCGGGCTCCATGACGACAGGGAGTTCCAAAGTGCTACCATGAATGGGAATGACACCGCCGTGTCCCACAGCATCCGACGTCAAGTTACTCCCCACCGTGTCTACGGCTAAAGGTTCATGGCTCCGGGAGCCATTCGGGATCTGCGAATGATCCCCGGCTACGTCATCCATCGTAAGCTCCTCTGTCATGCCATCTGTAGAGATGGGGCTGGTTACTCTCGAAACACTCTCCATAGTGATTGTAGTATCCAGCGCTACCTCATGGCTGTCACTAGGATGCAGATTTTGAGCACCGTGCGTGTTCACTGTGCGGGAGTCCATGGAGACAATCCCTGGTTCCAGCCCCACGGTTCCACTGGGCTGGTAGGGATCTAGGGCTGAGGGATTGCTGGAGACTGACAACGCTGGATTGCTATCAACATTTATAGTGTTGGGATGGATATACTGAGGTGGAGGTCTGTCAGCCAAGTAAGATAAGATACCTAATAGAAAGAGAGGAGGAAAGAGAAGAGAGTGAGATGACATCAGTTTTCAAAACTTGAACAAAGATATCCCATCATCGCAGCACAGTACATTAAGACCTAGATCCCTGAAGACGTGTTCTTTACATTATGTCCAGTTAAAACCCACTCATTCTGAAACATGGCTCACAAACATATGCCAACCAAGCACTCTTATCAAAGTATCATTTGACAATAAATGCAGAGCTTCCACCCAACAGAGCAAGTCTCTAGTTACTTGTCAAACTCTGAACAGCCAAGTTTCTGGCAGCATCTAACCTAGGCTCCTAAGTACGAAGACTGAATCAGAAAGAGGTGCTTCACATTTTAGGCATAATATTTCATTCTCAAGAAATAGCTCACAAAGGGTGAAGGACTTCTAGTGGAACGTAACATTTGATAATCCCTCATCCATCTTTGCTAGGAGAAGTAGAAACACCCTTTTTGCTTTGGTATTTCAGTTTTAACAATGATTACTTCCTTCTTCTAAGACTAAGTGACACAACTGTCCATCTCAGAGATCATCAACTGCAATCCTGAAGGACCAAGGTCTCTCAAAGGTATCGTGAGCCTGATTAAATTTAAAGCAGAAACCCTAACATATTTTCTGGTAGTTCTGGAGAGCTTCTCGACATCAAACAACCTTGGAACTTAAGATATGAAGTAACACCAACCTGTATTTACATATTACCAACTTCTCTTGTTGAACAAAGCTAAAAAACAAAAAATCTTTGGAGGAAATACATCAGCACATTCAAGTAAACAGTACTTCCAGGGGAGACAGAGAAAGATTTTGCAGATTCTGCAAGATCTGAGTCAGCATGTTTCTTTTTGGCCTTGAACCCTATGAGCCATTTGTTCTGTAAAAGTTTTCCATTGAAACGTGTCCATTATTACAAGTATGCAAGCATGGATACTCCTTCTGCAGCATAACTGCATTAAAAATGGCTAAGCCAAGAAACGTACAGTTTAATTTAATCAGCCGCATCAAATATTTTGCATGCGATGCTGCCCTGCGGCTTGAACAAGCAGGATCCTTGAAGGCAGTAAGATGACTGACGGAAGAGCCCTATGAAACATCAGACTAAACATCAAGCAGTCTGGAAAGAAATAAATATATTTTTGCATAAATTATTCCAGCTCAGAAGAATGGCAAATACCTTTGGTCCTCAAATGCGCCGTCTCCTCCTCTACTCTTTGCCCACAAAACGGGCAGGCATGTAATGCAGTAGGAAAGGTTACTCCTAAGCAGTTGGCGAGTTCAGTCACGAGTCAACAGGTAGCTGGATGAGATCTGGGCTGCTGTATTTCTTTTCCTAACCTAGACTGAACTAACAGCACTTTGAAGAAGTTTATGTGCTCCATTTACCCCCTGCCACCCTGTCAATCTTAGCTACAAAACAAAATGAGGCCTACGTTTAAAGCTTAAATTTCTGTGTCTTCATATACTAACATGTAAAATTCTACATTTATACTCTAAAGCACATGTGAGAGAGGAATCAAGTAGAAATCAGTATGTTAGGCCTTTGGAAATCTACTTTGAACAAAAATGAAGAAAAACTATACTATGGGTTAAAGAGGTGGGAAAGAGCCCAAACTCTTCAGCTGATGGCTTGCTCTTTTTGAGCTCTGAACTACCATAACCTAGTATTACGCACATATTAAGTACTGCTTCAGACTACAGGAAAAAAAAAAAAAAGCAGCAGCTTTCAAACTACAAGCTACCCGAGTAGAAACTGGGCATGATTTGTTTTCTGTCAATCTTAAACACAAAGCAGCAGGAGGAGCAAACAGAGGTTTGGTTTAAGTAGAAGGTGCCCTGCAATTCTTTTCGTACACATATACAGCAACAGAGACCTGAAAATAAAGGTGTGTAAATGACACAACAGACTCCAGACAAGCTCAGGGAATTTACAGCTCTACAAAAGAGTCACCTTTGCCTGCTTCAGGACAGAAACAGGTGGCTCTTAAAACAATTTCTCTCTCTGTTCCCATCCATCAGCACCAGGCCACTTACCAGGTAGAATGTGTCTGAAATAGCTGCTCTCCAGGTGAGGGTATGGTGGTGGAGGTAGGGTGTAGTTTCTCTCTGGTATACCACACATCACTCCTCGATCCCCAATACCCATTGGGAGCATCAGAGACAGAGCAGAGGGCAAGGAACTCAAGGAGGGACCCAAGTTTGGAATTGCAACAGGCAAGCCTGCAAAAGAAAATGCCCATTTAAATCCAATGGAACTACTTGAGCTTACAAAGAGGTTACTAATTCCTCAGGAGCTCCCTATCGAAGTATGGTATAGTACTGTCAAAGTAAGGTGGCAAGCTTCAAAGAAAGGATCACAGTTATCACAGCACTGAGAGGCATGCCTGAATGTGGCTAGATCTTTTTTGGATACATTACGTAGGGCCTGCTTCTGCTTTACCATCTTAATGGAATTTTGTCTGTGTAGCTCCCTGAAAAAAAGAGCTAGGAAAAGTTTTGATTTACAGGTGAAAAGTCATTATTTTCACCCGAGTGAAGACAGACATAGATAGAGACAGATTTGCAGCTACAGTTCATATTTCAAAGGATTCTGCTACTACCCACCCACAGTGCAAACCACTCCATTAGAACAAAATCAGACTCCCTCTAAGGAATAAGCCTGGTAAGCACACATCCCTTTTGCTTTGCCCACGGAAGTAACGGTTTATGGTCTTCCCTTCCCCAATTCTACATCACCTCACCTGCTGAAGACATGACTCACTATCAGAGCAAGCAACTGCTACCAGATTACGAACATTCCCATGACAGTAAATACACAGCATGAGCTGCAATACCCTCTGTGGGAACTTCTCCCATTACCTGGTGCTGGTATGGCGTTGTGAGTGGGTGACGCTGCCAATCCCAAGTGACTCCCCGAGACTGGCAGGGCATTGCTCACTGAGGATGAGGTCAGCTGGTCCATCCCTACAGGGCTCAAGTTCATGTCATTCATCCTGGGGCCAGGAAACAGAGAGGGGAGGGGAAAAAAGAGAGAGAAACAGAAGCAAGAGCGTTCCTGATTACTGATGGTACTGTGCTGAGGAAGGGCTGAGCAAACAATCTCAAAATCAAATATTGACACGTAAAAACCCCGCCTTAGAAAGCTAAGCATACAGCACATCAACCAGTCACGCTGTGATCACACCGTAATCAATACATATTGACCATAATAGACAGCACTAACCAGGATTAAAAAGCCAGTTCAAAAAGACAAATCAGACCATAGCTTTCTCCTTGCCATCCAGAAAAAGTCTCACTCCTTGATTAAAGTGTTGTGAACACAGATCAATTTGCAAGCTGAATGTCAGAATTACTCGGACAATGGGATCGGGTTTATATTTCATGGCTTCTGGACACCACATTCATGTTCAAAGTCAGCGGAGAGAAGGGGGAAAGATCACTTAAAACCGGTAGCAGACACAAAACCTCTAATTCACCATCTGTTCGAACCAGGCCAACAGTGACAAGAATCACCTCTGCAGAATAGCCATTTTATGGAGTTTTAACAGGCTGCTTCAGCCTGGTTCTGCAGACATGGCACACGCTCCTATCACATTAAAAACTGGAACTGTGGATGGCATGTTATTTCACAGTGATTGACCAGTGGCTCTTGAGTGCCTGCACCTCTCAAGGTACTCAAGTGGGCGCACACCACGTGAGTGGCTGCAGAGCTGCCAAAGCTGCCAGGCAGCCTGGCAACCCAAATCTCCAGCCTTGGGATAAACTGAGCCAGCTCAGGGCACATCCATCCTCTGGGGTCTGAAGTTGCACATGCAGCCTGAACCAGTTCAAGGGGTTGGGGAGACCAAGGAGACACCGTCACCTCCCATGGGTTAACTAACAGAAGCTCTGCCTGGCCTCGGCTCTGCCCACCCTGGTGCTCTTGCCCACACACCGGCTCTAATCAGCGGTTCGCAGGGCCAGCAAGACCGGCTGCCCCCACCCCAGTCCCAGCCCCGGCACCACCACCGCACGGCCTCCAGGCTGACCCGAGCCTCTCGCATGCCCTCCGCGAGCAGCAGGCCCGAGCTTCGCAGCGCGGACGGAGGGCTGGAGCATGGATCGCCACTCCAGTAAGGAAAGGTACTACGCACGCTGGAAAAGGGCCAAACACACCGAACTCGGGCAAGTTAACCCGAAGATCTGAGCCGCAGAGAGTTGCTGACTTTCATCTCAAGCGAGTTTTCACATCGCGGACTTTCCAACCCAGGTCGCGCAAACCGCCCCGCATCCCTCCAGGAACGGCTCTGCGCGGCCGGTGCCAAGGGGTCTCGGCTGCCCGGCGGGGCGGGGGGACGCCCCCGGCCCAAACGCCTGCTGAGGGTGGTGATGCCCGAGGGAGGGATCCGCCACCCCCGCCCCGGGACCGAGGGCTGGCGCAGCACCGGGACCAAGCCCCGGGGCCTGCGGGAGGGCTGAACGCTCTAAGGGCCCCCTCCCCTCCCCGCCCCCGGCCGGGGTGCGCACGGCGGTCGCAAGGCCCGAGGTGCCCGTCGCCCGTCCCCCGCCGCGCCCGCTCCCACGGCCCCCGGTGCCCCGGACCCGGCGGACGCGCGGGCGCTCACCTGGGGTGCATGGGGCCTGGCGCCGGGGCGGGACCTCTCCCGGCGGCGGAGCGGCAGCGGCCGCAGCCACATCAGGGCCCTCCGCCCCGACCCGCCGCCGCCGCCGCCCCTCAGGCAGGCGCCTGCCCCCGGCTCCGGCCCCAGCCACGGCCCGGCCGCAACCACCACCACCGCCGCCGCCGCCGCCGCCTCATGGGCGGGGCCCCGAGCGGCGTGGGCCCGGCGGCGGGCGGGGGAGCGCGGAGGAGGAGGCGGTGGTGATGGCGGCGGCGGCGGGAGGGGACGGCGGTCGCGGGTTGCTTCCGCCGCCGCGCGCCACATCCAGGAAGCGGCGCCGCCGCCCCGGGGTCCGGCGGCGTCTGCGGCAGGGCTCGGCGCTGGGTGCCGGCCCGCGCCCGGCCGCCTGCGCCCGCCGTGCTGGCGCGGAGGGGCCCGCCTGGGGCTGCCTGCGGAGTCCGCCCGGTTCCGCGGCAGAGCGGGCCACTCCTCGCCTCCCGGCAGCCGCCTGCCCGCCGCGGCAGCTCCCCGGCCCTTGTCAGCCGCCGCGGCGCTTGCCGCCAGCCGCCGCGCTGGGGGCCGGGGCCGGGGCCGGGGCCGGCCTGCCCGCCGTGAACCTCGGCGGCGTTTCGGGCCCGTTTCACTGCCTCCTCCCCACCTTATTCCCAGATTATTGCCAGCACTGTGGGTGGCACTGGGGTGGGAGGACAGGCCTGGAAGCTGCCCAGGTAGGCAGCGGTTCTCCCCGTCCGGAGGAGCATCTCGGCCGGTGATCTGTAGCCGTAAGGCGTCATTCCCAGTTTGGGCGGGTGACCAAAAGCCCTTGCTGTCAGCCCATGGTTTCGTGTGCTGCCTCTCTCAGAAGGGCACGGTGGTCTTCGGGTACTATCAGGCCCTACTCCTCAGCTACCTTCTGGCCATCAGCTGCTGTTCAGTTATCTGTGACTTATGACTCATCCATACGCTTCCAACTAAGGCTACATTGCGAAAGAATCTCGTTGTGCACAAGTAGTTTTGTAGCTCACTTTCACCTGTGACACTTGGATGCTCATCACATATGCTGCTCAAATCAATTTACAAGTTCCTGAAGTGAACAGGTGTTTCCTGAAACACCGTAACGCGCTTCTGTAATTTGATTGTGCCTGACACTTAAATGATGCCTCGTTTAATGAGACATCCCTTGATAGGATGGATGTGTGCACAGAAGGAAACTTAAGGTTTGTTTTTCTGCCAGCTACCTTTGAACCTAAAGAGCCCAAACGTAGGATCTGGAAGGGTCTCTCCAGTTCAGCATAAACCCATCAGTTCTTCTAGGCGTGGAAACAGGCTCTTCTCATTTGGCTTTAGCTGTCAGAAAGTTAGATGCCCTGTATGTGCTAGTTCTTCAAGCTCTCTCTCTAGCTGACAGAAATAGGCTGCTGCAGAGAGCCCTTCATCCTACCCTGAGGTAGGTGTCTGAAATGTGTGAGAAGAATACCCTTTGGAGCTGCCTCTCTGTGGCTATGGCCTGTAACTGGGACCTGTGTAATTAGTTTAGTCTAAATGTGTAACTTCTAGAGGAGTACATTTAGGCAAAATAAATCCAGGTCTCTGTCACTTGTGACCAAAAGCAGGACCTCATTTAGTTCACCGCGTATCCCACAACCTGTTCTCCACTAAGTCAGATAATCGTTACTCTAACCAGGACTGAGTGTATCTGTATTGGCCCACAAATATTATTTCATCAAGTCAAGAAAGAACTCATCAAGTCCTCAGGTTTTTAGGGACTGCTAAGGTTGCGATGGCGGGTTTACCTGTGCTTCGTTTTGATGTGTATAATAACACATACTCACATGGTGGGTGCTAGTACTTCACATCTTTCTTAGAAACTACAGGTAATGATTACAAGCCCAAAAGTCTCTCTCTTCGCATTGCATTCCCTAATACATAGGAGATGGCTGGAGACCTTCCATTTTCAGTTGTCATCCTTACAACTTCGCAGTTACACTCAATACATCTCAGTTCTGTCTTGAAATG
This sequence comes from Tauraco erythrolophus, assembly GCF_009769465.1. Taxonomy (NCBI): domain Eukaryota; kingdom Metazoa; phylum Chordata; class Aves; order Musophagiformes; family Musophagidae; genus Tauraco; species Tauraco erythrolophus. Next base: position 62,733,912 of record NC_141468.1, on the reverse strand, counting down.
CTGGGTTATCCCAAGCCCTCAGCTTCTCTTTGTGCCACTTATGGTAGTGTAATTCTACGGCAGAACTGCCCTGGTGCTGAAATCCTTGCTCTATTTCAACTGTCTGAGCTGAAAGCAATACTTGGAGCCTGTGAGGCAGATTGGATGTAGTCATACGCAGATAAGAGTGTTTTTTTCTACTGTCAAACATGAGTCCTCTGAGATTCCAGCTTTTTTTGTAGTCACTTTACTCCCTTGAACGAGTGATATCTTAACTACCAGTTTAAAGCACAAGTATCAAAGGAAGCCAGTGATAATATGAAGTGTCACCGAATGAGAAATTAATCTATGTCTACAGAGATGTACTCTGCACACCCAAGGTATTGTGATAAAACAGATTCAAGAACTGTTTCTACTGCAAGGGAAGATTTTTTTTATATACCAAACACTTTTATTATATGTGAAACGTTTTGATAAGACAACTGCACTATGTCATCTGAAAGCTTAGTTTATTGACATTTATAGCAGTACTTGCTGCATGAGGAACAAATTGCAGAGCTATTTTTCAAGTCGTTTTCAGATCCTGGAGACATACTGAAAGATAAGGGAGACTCGTGAAACCACGAGGGAGAGAGATGCAGTAAGCATGCTTCAGTCCTTCTCTGCAGCATGAGCAGGAGTCCCTGCTGGACCATGCCCACATCTCGATACAGTCAGTTCTCTTCTGCTGTTGCAAACCTGCTTTTGGGTTCTTTTTCAGAGTGAGCAGAATGACACCGAATGAAGATTACGCAAAAAGCGATGGTCGAAGCCAGCCATTTTAACATCAAAAAGCAAAATTTCCCTCCACCTTTTATTGGCCTGTTATACACCGCTTGTATTTTGGTGATAATCCCAGTATGAAACCGGGGTAGTTTAGGTGCAGCTCTCACTTCTAGCTATAGAACTGGAGAGAGATGGCTTGTGCTGAGGAATAAACAGAATTGGAGAGGCACAAAACTATTCAATCTTATATTTTTGAATCTCAATCTAAATTGCAGTTATTACTCTAATTCTGTGGTATGTAGTTTACATGAGAAACTCTTTATTTCACAATTTTATATCTGTTAATAAATTGCAGCGGCCCAGACAAACTATGATATGAATAATAAATAGTAGAATTTAGTATAATTACAGCATAGTAAAACATAATAAATGAGCAATGTTGTGAGGGTTTGTTTTTAAAGAAGTTTTTTCTTAGACTCCTGATGTATTTTCTTCTTCCTCCTTCTCAGTAGTGTGTTCACAGATAAAATAGTTGAGACATCATCTTGGGAAATAGGTGGGCTTGCTAACTCTTGTGTTTCTACTACAATATTTCCACCAACGACTTTCATTTCAGACGCAGAAGGACACGGTGTCAAGGAGAATCTGTTGCTTTGAGTGATTCAAAGTAATTCAAAGCAATCACTGTTTAATGTCAGTAGTGTTATTCATGATTCTTGTGGGAGTGTGAACACGTTGAAGGTTCTTATGTACAAAGATTTCATTCTTGTAGTTACTGTGTTAGGATATATGCAATTAAAACCACAACTAAGTTATATCTGGAAGGAAGATGCCTCAACAGTTTATTTTTAAGTATGTCAGAAGTATTTTCTATTAGTTTTGGCTGGGTAAATTAAGTGCGTATAGTGAAGGAAAAGGAAGGAGAGAAGGAAGGGAACCTGTTTGAATGCCACAGGCAATGGAGTATGTAAGGAATGTCTCAGCATCCCCATTTAAATTTTGTATTTAAAAAAAAAAACCAAACCAACAAAGTAAAACATACAATATGAATAGAAACAGCGCAACTTCCAGAATCTCAGAGCCTGAATATCCTTGCGCAACAGTTTTAAAGCAGGACTTTTCTGCCGTTGTAGAGCAGTGAGTAACACCTGATTTGTACCACCTAGAAAGCAAACCAGGCCATCTGCTTCTTATCAGCATGGAGGATATTGCATTCTGGAGTCAAAGCATGGTCTGGACAAAGATGTGAAGAAGAGTTAACTGGAGAAACAGTTTAAGATCAAAGGCTTTTCTTAGAAGAGGGACATTACCCGTGTAGTCTTCACCTACTCTTAAAATTAGAAAGAATGCGTGTTAGCCTTACCCTTTGGTGGGCTAGTCTCGCTACTTTCGCCGAGTCTGCATGTGCAGACAGGTTGGGAAGGGCCTACGTGGTGCAGAGCTTGGTAGGAGAACGATACGTTGCTTGAATCGCGCTCGCGCTCTCAACAGGGACCTTCAGCGAGACATATGGCGTGTTGGCCTTGCGCTGGCTCCCTGCCCAGGGGCAAATCCCGTTCAGAGCACATGACATTAGATTGTCAACAAGCTATGACGTTCAACAAAAGCCTGTGGCATGTTTTCTTATTTCTCTTGCACAAGAAACAAAATCAGACTACAGAGTGCATTTGGTATGAGATCAGCTTCAATCATTCAGATTAACAAACAACATTTACCTGTAATTTTTCTTCATGTATTTCTCTAAAGGCTTAACAACGTGGATTTTTCTGTATTAGGAGCAGATGTCTGTTTAGCGCAGGTGCAATTCTGACACTCTGGGAAGTGCCAGTGACCTGCATTTACAGTAAACATAGGAAAGAGGTCTGGTGGCAGGGAATAGGGTGTTTGCATGACAGAACTGAAATGTAACCCTGCCCTTTGAACTTAACTAGACTTCTGGCAAGGTCATGGAGAGCTGTGAAACATTCTGGCACCTGAGACCCCCCAAGAGGCATGCTTCCTTTTCCTTACGGGAATGCCGCCAGTGAACAGCATTTTAAATCTAATGATGACGCAAATCAAATGTCCTTTTCCTACTTCAGGTATTTGCATAAAGGCCAACATCCTCTTGTTTTAAGAAAACTTGAAGTCCTGGCCTGCCTCAGTGCTACAGTGAATGAGCTATTTTCATTTAGCATTCACTTCTGAAAACCTTTCTACTTGGAGACCTTTCTGACAGCAAAGCTTATAGCTTATATTGAGAAGCCCATACTATTCAAACATTTCCAAAGATTTTTGAAAGGCAGAAAGGCTCTATTGATTATTTGAACTGAAATGAGTTGTACATACCCCAATAATTCTTGCCTTACACCCATACCTTTCTTCTGAGCTATGGCACATATTTTAGAAAGTCATTTAGCTGTGACTGGAAAAGATCTCAACCCCACATGAAATGCATTAGCTAACTCTTAGGTAATGCGACAGCTTCAAACATCAAATTTTCAAATTTTCAGCTTCAAACATCAGCTCTTGCTCGGCCGGGTTAGTGACAGAGGCGAAAGTAGATGGATAGCTGCCCTGGCTTTTGAGCATTTTGGTGCTGATCTTGCCCCTGGCATAAACCAGAGTCCAGGATTTTTCTCACTCGTATCTGTCTGGAACGGTCTGCTGGTATGTTCAACATACTTTGAAGATTGCCATTGTTTTTTGAAGCTGCAGAATAGGCCAGCAAAGATACAAAGGCTGACTTGAAAATGCATGCTGATGTCATTGCTGCTGGTTTCTGACTCAGCAGAGACATAGATGTGTTTCTCGGAGTGGAGGATGTTGTTTCAGTTACTCACGCTTCTGAGGCAGTTTGGCATGAAAGACCGAACAGGGTGGAAACTTTCACTTTGAGCAAAAGAACAGTTTTTATAGAGCCTACGTGCCTGTAACTTTTCATGTCTGTCCCTTCCCACAGCTCTCCCAGACCAAACATTCAACTCCCCAAACTGTTAGTGGCAAAAAAAAGGAAATTCAGTTAACTGTGAAGACCTGTTTTCAGAAAAAAATATAACCATGGAGTTCTTGAACAACAACGTGGGAAAAGTCAAAGACTCTCCAGTTGCTGCAGAAGAAGATCCTAACACAATACAATGTTTTAGAGGAAAGGCATGGATGAGGACGTTATGCCCGTATACTGCCAGAAGTCCTTGTCTTTTGTCCACCTTTTCTCCTTGGCAAGCTACAGGCAAACTGGAGGATGCAGCACAGATCTGGCACAGTCAAGAGGGATTTTCAGCTCCCCAATTAAAGCAGTGTGTCGGGTCCATCAGGTAAGCCAATATCTATGTGAACATCTAGTAGCTACGCAGGGGGCAATCAAGGCATCCTTTTTATTCGTTTATCTGAGGTAGGTGCTTAGAGTGAGGACTAGAACATTCCTGCAATGAGCAGAAGCACGCAAAATGTTGAAGATTTTTTGAAAATGCTCATGTTCAATGTATGAAACTCACATTTCTTGAAAAAGTCTCTCTTTGGGCAAAGAAAGCAGTTTTCCGCTTGTGCTTGCACGTATGCATTCTTGATCTGACATGACTTGCAACCACAAGAGAGCACTCTTTCCTTTGAAGATTTCTCAGCTTCCCCAGAACGCTAGAGACATGCCATATAAGTTTTGCAAACTGCTTGTGAGCTGTTTCAGTTAGACCAGAGCAGCCGAAACAACAAAGCTTGCAGTTGTCTTTTGGATTTCATTGTGAAAAGCCTTTGGGTAGTTTTCAGATGACAGAAGATCCTTGGTTCCTGAAAGGGAGGAGTTCTGCCAAAACTTTGAAGATCCCTGTAAACTTTGCAAATTACCCATCTTTTGGAGACAATTATATCAAACGATACGGTGGATTACAATACATGAGAAGTGTTTAGAGCCTGGAAGATTATTTATGTTTGGCATTAACTCTTATGGTCATAATTTCAAGCGGAGAAAAAGGAATACACAGGAACCCTCTTATTATCTTTTGAAATATGAAGATCAGAGGAAAAGAAGGGTTGAAAGTTTGGAGTGATGGTCCTCAAAACCTGTCTGTAAATTAGCTGGCAACTTACATCTATAAAAACAACAAGGCTTAGAGCTGATTTCCAAGCACAGAGTGGACCTCATGATTCGTTAGCAGTGCTTTGAGATCTGAGTGTTTATATACCGCAGGAGGAAATCGCAGCCTGCAGGGCAGAGTACCTATACAAATGTTTCCTCCTTGCTTGGACTGATACAAGATTTGGAAGCCAAATTCAGGAACTGACATTCCACCGGTGGGAAAGTAAAGCAGCATGGACAGCAATAAAGATGATGATGGACTATTGAACAGGACTGCGTTTCCAGGAGCTACATCCCTGGCTAATAGCCATGTGCATCCCCATGGGGTCCCTCTGAAAGAGCCCTTTGGGGTTCCCTTCCATCTGGACCCGTCTTACTGGGAGCAAGCCTACAGCAGGCACGCGGGTCGCATCTCCTACATCCCATTCCCTGGCTACGTGGGTGTCTATGACTATTCCTTTGAGCCTGCCTTCATTCGAAAGAGGAACGAGAGGGAAAGGCAGCGGGTGCGCTGCGTGAACGAGGGCTACACACGCCTGAGAGAGCACCTGCCCAAGGAATTTGCTGACAAGCGCCTCAGCAAAGTGGAGACCCTGAGAGCTGCAATAAGCTACATCAAACACCTGCAGAGCTTGCTGGACTGCCATCCCTTAGGGTCTAACAGTAAGGAAATGCTCCCTGCCAAGGAGCTCCCGGAAGCTCCCAGTCCTGGTCCCCCGCGGGAGTGCAACAGTGATGGAGAGTCTAAAACCTCTTCAGCTTCATCCCCCTACAGTGAATTTGAGGAGACGGGCAGCTAGGAAACAGCCTCTCTGGAGACAGAAACCTTCAAGTTCAGCTGGAAACCAAATCTAAAACCCTGGGGATTTTTCTACAGTTGAAAATGAATACCAGGAAAAGGGATAACAGCTAGGAAAAAAAACAACAAACCCACAACGTATTTTCAGTCTGTCAAAGGACTTTACATGGTGTCTGTACAAAACCTAAAAGTGATTCATAAGCAAACAGATCTCTCCAAGTTGCTTTAGCTGTGTTACTAAACTTGATTTGGATGGTTAAAAGCGAAGCAACTTTTGCATTCTAGTTTTCGTTCAGCTTTTATTCTGTTCGTCTATTTTCTTTTGCCTTTCACTCGATAAGACAGCAAAAACAGATAAATCCATTTCAGGAAATCCCCCTCCCCCTTCTCCTGCTTCCTCCTGTAAGTTTTATTGTCTGTTTTTCCCGACTACTAACCTGAGATGCACTGGGTTGCAAACACTTGGACTGGGAAAGGTAAGATTTAGATAAACTACCTTTCCCTAAAATTTTTAGAAAACTCACAGAAATACTTCTGTTTCTGAAAAGACAGTTTTAAAACACAAATAAGGCTATATTTGGGAATTAATTTCTTTTACAGCATCTTATAAAGTGAAAGAAGCAACTCATACATTGGGCACTGGCTACTTGGTGATTATTTGAAGGATAATTTTTAGGAAAAGAAAATCTAACACTTTCATTTCGATTAATGCTGGGAAGAGGGAAACAGAGTTCTGTAAAACTGCGCCTTCAAAAGCAAAGCTCCACTCATGATACTGAAAAAATGTTACCAGCCTTTTTCTTCTTTTCTGAATATTGAGTTTGTGGACAAAATAGTCTTGATTGTGTCTTTTTGACAGGTCAGAGATGATATGCTTAGAAATTTGTTCCTGTAGTGGTTAGGTACTGGTGTGTACAAAAAGGGTAACGTTAAATATATCAGTTTACGTCTGCAGGAAAATATAGATATTTCTCCGTTTGTTTAGAATATTGTGTTACTTTTTCAAAGAATGGACCTTTTAAAATTAATGTCTCAAAATTTATGAAATACGTTTAATTTGGACCTTGTCTACTTAAAATGAGAATTTTTCTCCAAATTACTCAAAAATCTTCCTTTCCCAAGGGCCGGATTTAAATAACATTTTGCAATGTGCTTAAATCTCGTATGGAGTAAATTCCTTCTTACCCATACACTTTCCACAGACCTTTCAAACTTTTGCTTTTTTGGCCTCACGTTGGTGAAATGTATCTTTTTGTCTTTCCTTCGTGATATGCTGACTGAACACCTGAAAAAATACTTGTGTATAAATAAGAACAAATTCTGATCAAATACCTCAAAACGTGTCCATAAATTTCATTTAAATAAAAAATTGAATTAATCATGGCTGTGGTTTTTTTTCACTTTCAGTTGATAACGAATGGGACAGCACTGTTTGCAGGAGTAGTGAATTTTCAGGAAAGAGTAAAGAAAATGGATAGGAAGTAAATACAAACTGCTACCTATGAAAATGCGTTTTTAACCTAGATTATTAAATCTAGATAAGGAACGGGTTTGTGCTGTGGGCATCTAATCAAAATTATTGGGTATAAAAATGCTCTGCTGATTTCTAGAAAACTGCTCTGAATATTTAAACACTTTCAGCGATTGGGTGCCTGCCTTCAAGTACTTGCACTCCAAGTCTGGATCTAGCTATTGCTGGAGCTCTGAACCCAATTATTTTTTCTTAATTTACAGCCAATAACCTTGAAAAACAAACACATTTAGACAAATCACACACAGTTTAGAAATTGAAAAAGCCTAAATGAGTTGTCCAAATGACTTGCTGCAAACTGTGTCTGAAGCAACACTGCTAAAAATGTCCACAGCAATCACAGGCTTCACTTTTTATTCTTTATGTGGTAGCCAGCTTCCTTTTCTAATGATTATTTTGTTTTTCCAAGGGCTGTTACTTTTGCAGGGTCTGCTCCCCAGACCCAAAAAGTAGAAGTCTACTTACCTGGACCATTCTCTCTAAGGATGCAGAGCTGAAGCACTCATTTTTGGGTGCATAAGTGTTTCTATTTATTACCCAAGAAAGGAGAGAAGGACAAGGTCTGAATGTCTGATTGGAATCCTTTTTTTTTTTGGCTTTTTTCCTTCCCTTCGCAGTGTCTGACAAGAGATTCAACCTCTCTCTCTGCCTCAGTTTTGAGATTTCTGGAAATACAGTCATGCTGCTGTTAATGCAGTAAGCCTGAAATGCGTTTCTCCCTCAAAGCAGAGATTAAATCTTTGTTATCTGTGAAAAACATACACTTCCTCAGAGTACCTGAGACAAATTCTGTGAAACAGATAGTTGTTTGTAAAGTGCTTTGATGATGAGAAGCAGTTAATATATGTGTAATCACAATAAAGAGCAAAGTCAAACCAAACCACTAAAACTAAAAATGACCAGAATGACTGTTAGCCTCCTGGGCATGAGGCATCAGATAATGCCCCAAATAAGTTTATTTTGTCAGATGGTTATCACAGAGATAGCCAGGAGCCATAATCCTCTGATTTCCAAATCCCAGGGAGATGGTGCAGCGTGCCACCTTCTCCCAGGATCAGCTACTGAGGCTGGCTGGAGAAGTGGACGAGGTCATGGCTCTGCCCCCTTTCAGCTTCATTCCACATGGGATGTTCCTCAACAGGAGTCTAACCCAGTGGAGAGCATCACACCCTGGGCCTGTGCTTGGCCATCGACACTGTAGAGTGTCTCTTCCCATGTGAGACGCAGGCTCATCTGCTGCACATCTAGATGGAACTGGTTTATTTGTTGCATATCCTTAATATTCAGCAGTCAGAATCAAGCCTGGATTTTGTGAAATAATATTCTGGAAAAGGCCTTTGGACCTCAAGCCTAGGAGACTGGTTAGAAGTCTACATTTCAATAAAACTGTAGCTACTTTTTTTTAGATTCTACATCTTTAGCAGCTCTGGAGATGTCCTTAAAATACTTCCCAGTCCAACCTCAATGCTGAAGATGCAAAAGGCAGAATGTCACATGCAGCTTAATTTAATTTTAAAGGAAAATGAATTTCTGGATGAAAAGGAAATTCTTTCTATGGGAAAAATCTCTCGCAGGTTGAACCACTCTTCTTAGGAAAGTTCTACATGTTTATTTCTCACCGTTCCTGTTGACATGCAAACAAACCTCTTGCATGCTTTTAGCACAAGGAAGTAGAAAACAGCTCAAGATTTCCCAAATATGGACCAGTGCTTCCTAAAGGCATCAACAAAGGTTTCAAGTGAGTGCTACATTTCAAAAGCTTTCTTAAGCTGTTTCTGTCTAGACAAAGGTTTTCTTCAAAGCTTCTAAAGTGTATGATTATCAGACTTTGAAAGCAGACAATGATCCAACTTGTCACCCTGAGAATTAAAGTTTTAATAAAAAATGTTGACCAGAAGGATTCTCTCCGTGTGGCGCAATTACTATTTACAAGAAAGGCAAACGCTGATATCCCTAGGCAACCGTGCTACAGCTTTATCAAACTCCTGCACACCAAATGCAGACACTTTAATCTTTCTATCAAATGTGAAAAAAACATACATCTGAAGTCTTCCCTCTTCTGCCATTAAATTACAAATCCATTTGCTCCTTGATATTATCAGCATTTTAAAGACGTGTAATCCTGGCCATGGGATTGCTTTTAATCCTCTAATAGCTATTTAGCTGATTTCTTTGTAAAAGCCCAGCCACACTCCTTTCATGTTATATTACCCAGTGTCAATAACATGGCCAAAGAAAACCAGAAGGCACTTTAGAAAAGTCATGTTCAGAGAGAAAAGCAATCAGGACCAATTTATCTCACTGGAATAAATGAACAGGGGACGTCCACACAGAAATAAAGAACCTTTGAAAACGTTTGTCACCAGCATACTTGGGAATGAGGCAAAACAAGATCCAAAACATTTTGAAGAGAGACTTTCAAACGGTACCAACAGGAAAACTCTGCTGAAGTTAGCTGAGGTCAGTCACTGTAGCTGAGCAAGGTCTCAGTAAGTCTCTCCAAAACAGAGCCTAAGCAAATATAACTTCAGCAGGTGCTCATCACTAGTAATCCTCAGCAGATAGGTAAATGGCTACAGAGTGAGAGGTAAATTTGTTGTAGACAGATGGGGAGCAGCAAAATGGTGAGACTGCAGCTATACCTAACTCTTGTGCAAGGCTGACCAGCTGCAGATCTGGAAGCCCTGTAAACACAAGACAAGCTACATTCTCCATCAACCCGAAGGTGTGCTTGTAGGTAAAAATCTGCTATAAATGCTCACTCATGTATTTCCCACATTATTTTTACACTCTTTTATACCTTGCTGTGAATATGTCCACTGACACAGCAATGGAAAAGTTCTCCAAGTTGCCCTTGCTGGGAGAACAAACTACAGGAGTGAAGGTGTTCCTGAAGGTAGAAGTCTCTCTCCATGCATCAGTGGATCTCCATAGAGTCAATGGTGGATCAAATACAGACAGAGGTCAGGCTAGGATGCTGCTGAAATGAGCATGAAGTGTCAAGAACATTTGTCTGGAATGTACAGCAGCCTGGCAAAGTGGCACTGCTCAGAGCTAGCTGAAAATGTTATGACTCAGCTACTCTGAGCCAAGACGCTGGAAACTCAGTAGGAACCAGCATCTTCATTTAGTGTGCCGTGCAAGAGACTGGTAGTGCTTGTCAGGAGTGAAAGGGCCGCCTTTTTTTGTCATCAGTGTCTGTTCCCCTACTTACTCATATCCATGTTGTGAGATAATGCCTCTGATCCTGAGCCCTGATCAGCACAGCAGGCACAACTAACCACTTCCAGTCGTAACTTGGTGTATTCATGTAAAGTGAGAGGATTTGTTAAGGTCAGTACACCCATCTGTGAAGCTGGGTGGCTGAAGACTCTGATTCATTACCACCACTGTCTTTAGATATGGCTGAAGGAGCTAATACCCCCAAAACTGTGGGTTACAGGAGTGAGGAGCAGCCAGCAAGTCTGTATTTCACTCTGAGTTCCCTCACCCTTTTTCAAAGGCTTTGAAGTCAAGTTTGTAGGACTCACTGTCATCTGAGAATGAGCCTACGCTTGCTGAAGCACCAAGAGTTAACTCTATGTTACTGTGGACCTCAGTTTTTATCAATTATGTTTTGCAGGTGCAGGAAATGAAAAGATTTATTCATATGGCTAAAGGAAGCTTAGGAGTCCGATCATCTCTCTGCCAGTTTTCCTCCTGAAAATTTTGGAGACCCCTCGGCTCACTTCAGATATGACTGAAGATAGAGGTCTCAAGGACATGAAATTCCTACACGGTCCATGAACACTGGTGCCATCGGAGGAGAAGGACAGGCCAAATTAGAGTCCTTACAGAGGGGAAAGCTAACACTAGATCATCTTTTCAGTTTGACCCACTTGATGGTCAGCCAGCCAGCAGCAGGCACACGTGCTTTGCGCTAGTGTACCACCCTGCCTCTTGCCTGTTCTTCTGGGGCCAAGGGATGAAAATATGAGTATTTTGAGGAAATTTTTGATTTGAGAATAAGAAGCTGAATGAATGGACTGTGAGAGGCTGAAGGGTTGAAAATGTGGGGAAGGTAGTGGGCAGTGAAGCCCGGGAGAGTATAATGCAAATCCAAGCCAAGCTTCATCTGCTGTGCTGCTCACAAAGCACCTTGCTTGTCCTCATTATTTTATTTTGATGCAGTGTGGTTCTGCACATATATAGCAGATTTTTGTGTTCCAGGGCTGTCAGCCGTCGGCACTGAATCCTAACCAATCTCTTCCACCTGCACTGAGATCACAAAGAGAACAAGTAGTTACAAATAAAAGGAATTTTTACGCCTTTTTATGTATTCGCTTTACTGCCAGCATTATGCTATATTAGGCTGATCTCTAGATGTACCTTTTTTAAATTCAAGAAGCACCAAAGAAGTCTCAGGTTCAGCTGCGAAGAGTTTATCCCAGGGGAACACTCATGTGGAGGTGATGTGTGCGTCCCCACACCTGGAGGTGTTAAAGCTCACTGGTGCTTAATGAATGAAACTTATAATAAGCTGTGTAATGTATAAATTAAATAAGCCAAGATGGACAAACACAGGCATGTGTGTTGTGGTGCTTGTGCACTGGAGAAGGAGGAAGGATGGCAGGGGGAAAGAAAGTGGGTTTGCAGTGTGACACACAGCTTGATATCAAAGCAGCTGTGTGGCTGAAACAGGAGCTGAACAAACGAGATATGACACCTTTGGGGAGGATCAATTCCTGGCAGGAAAAAAAGAAAAACAGACTTAATATATTTGCAGGGTAACCCTGTAGAGATATAAAAAGTTTGTGAGATTTTGCATAGCAGAAATGCTAATGAGAACAAGCAAAGCAGCAACTCTCATGAACCAGGACTTAGAAGGAGCCATAGGCCGGGCTAGAGCAAGGCATGACTCCCTCCCTGGCCCCACCACCAGCCAATGTGGGTGTTTTCCATCATTTAAAGTGCTGTCTTCCTTCCCCTGGCATATTTATCCTACTCCACTGGGAAAGAGGAGGGCTCCTGCCCCTGGAGGGTTGGCTTTGTGTTTTTAGCCCGGGGGTTCCATGAGTTTAGTGAGGACTCAACTTGGCCTCTTGAGGCTTTGCTCACTTCAGACATCCCTCACGAGCTTGGCCACAAATGGCTGTGTCTGCTGTCTCTGTCACGAGGCAGAAATGAGAGGTGGGGCAGGCTGGGGCTGAACTGTGGGGTGGACCTTAATCCTGAAGGCAGAAAACAGAATAGTGGGGAGGGTAAGAGGAGCCCAGCACCATGATGAGAGCTGCGAAAAGTAGTCTGGAGCACATATGGAGGCCAAGCACAGGAGGTGTCTCTCTTAAATGAGTAGATGAGTAGTTGCACTACTGACACTGTTCTTCCTCCTTCCTCCTCCTCCTCTGTTCCCCACACCGGGAGTCAGGAGTGCTGCTGGCAACCATGGGGACATTGCATTGGTCATCACAGGGGAAAGAGAGAGTGCTGGCTCTGTGAACAGTGACAAGAGGACAGGGACTAAGTCTGTGGTGTGAACGTCCAACCCAAGACAGTAACACATCTGATAGAAAGAGGAATCAGAGAGCTGCAGGCTAGGCATGCTCTGCTGGTCATGATGGAAAGCTTTGTCAAGCTCAGGACTATAGGAAGGGCTGTTTCTTGCTGTTAGTGTTTTTCGGAGGTTGGTCATAGGTTTACGTTATAGTGAAATTGCCCACTTTCCTTATGTTTTGCCATTCGCCATCAATCCACATCATTTTCCTTTCCTCCCTCCTTGTCTGCCCCTGTAGCCCTGGCTACGGCTATAGAGGAAAGAGTGTAGAGGCATATCCTGCCTGCGTTTTGTGTCTTTCTCATACAGCAGCTTGATTTTATCATCCCTTCTTGCTGAAGATGGACATACCTCTCAGCAGTTGGGCGGGAGGTGGGCAGGGAGCTGCTTAATAAACAAAATTTAAATTAAAAAAAAAAAAAAGCCCAACCCTTATAAGAAAAGAAGCAGTAATATGATTTTACCACAAGCCATTGTGCAAAAAATAGCTGAGACCACAGCATTTGCATGACGGTGAGTCTGTCTGCCTGCATCTCAGACACACCACATTTATCTGCCTACCATCGCTTCTCATTTGTCTTTTCTCATTCATCATTGCAAAATACCTCCAAGTGTATTTCTTATCAAAGTGTTGAGCAGTTGTGAGCAGGCTGTGCTCTAGCTGGGGAGCAGAGGGGATTATTACAGAGCTCAGCCCACCTGCTGTCAAGAGCCAAGTGATAAACTCAGATTACTTCAGCCCCACGTTTTCCCTGTGTTTCAACAACAGCATGGCCCTTCTCTTGCCTCTTTGCTGGGAACACCATGAGATCCTGCCCCATCTCACTGGAAAATATCACTGGGCTGTCCCTGTACAGCTTTACCAGGAGCTGGTTGCAGCCATGGCACTGCCATGAGCTTGCTGGGCTGCTTGTCCCTGTGTGAGTGGAAGTGCTTGAGTCCCCTGCACTCATAGATAAATCTGCCCTTGCATGTTGCCCAGCTCTGGTATTGCATCTGACATCTGCATTTATTCTATTCTATTCTATTCTATTCTATTCTATTCTATTCTATTCTATTCTATTCTATTCATAGATTTCATAGATTTCATAGATTTCATAGATTTCTAGGTTGGAAAAGACCTTAGAGATCATCGAGTCCAACCATCCCTAATCCCCATTAAACCATATCCTCAAGTAGATCATCCACCCTATTCTTAAACACATCCAGGGATGGGGACTCAACCACCTCCCTGGGCAGCCTATTCCAGTGGCTGACAACCCTTTCAGAGAAGAAATACTTCCTAACATCCAACCTGAATCTCCCCTGACTTCTATTCTATTCCCATATATTACAGATATAGTGAAGGTGGTGGGGACAAAGAAATCTGTCTGCCAGTCTGTCATGCTAATGATGCCACTGGCATCCTCCTTGCCATCAGCACCCTACTGCTGACAAATGCAAACCATTGCTGTAGCCAGGCAAAAAGCCAGGAAAAGCCCTACCCACTTCCGTCATTGCCTCCCTTAGTGCCCCAGCAATATGCTCCCAACACAGCTGGGTAATGCTGCATCCCCAGTTCACAGGGGTGATGCCCCCCATGCAAGCAGTGGTGGCGCATCCCACGGGGTCTATTAGGACAGATCAAAGCTGAGCACCTACAGTGTGTCAGCATGACCTGCTGTACAAATGCGAGGCATTCGCCTCTGTTTATGTGTGGCGAGCTCCGTAGCTTTGCTTTTTGCAGTGCTATGATAGCTTCAAAAGTTCCATTTACGTTAACAAGCCCATAAAGCATAAGGTTATTAAATGGTGTTTACAGTACCCTGTCTGAGAAGCTCATTCACTTACCAGCTGGTTTGATTTTTACTAAAAGCGAGTTTCATGAGGGCGCCAAGTTGTAGCTGCATGTTTTGAGGGAGAGGTTGTGTTGAAAGGACAAGAAAACCAGCAGCAATGCCATCACCACACAATGGCTGAATTACTCTGTAGTAGAAGTGGTCAGCGTTTTCAGAGATGAATTAAATATGTTGGCCTTTGTGATTTAATCCCTTTGTGATTGAAGAAAATGTTGTGTTTAAATGTTTTAAAATTTATTTTTGGTAAAACATTTTCGGCATTAGTTATTTTCTGAAAACTTTACTGGAATTTTACTGAGTTCATTGTCTTAAAGACCACATTTCACATTTGCATCTTTGGTGAAAAAGTCACACTTTAGGTCATTTCATCACCTAGTAATCACCACAAAACATAATAAAGTTATTGTGTGTGTGCAGTGACGTGTATCAGAAGCTGTGGCTGGGCAGGACATGGGCATGTAGAGTGAGGATTAGGTGAGAGCAACACAGCCAGGGTGGCATCGTGTGGAGCAGGCATTTGCAGAGAGCAGCTGGACAGGAACAGCTGGGAAAAAAGTTTAGACTGAGTTAAAGGAGATTCCTGCTGACATGTTGGGAAAGGATCCCAAGGTTTCATCCACATGGGCCTACTGGTAAGGTGGAACTAAGAACACATTCACAATCTCAGGTTTTTTTTTCCCAAGAAGGAAGTCTGAAGTGGGATCTCTGGCCAGAGTTCCTGTGGCTGAAGCACAAGGTAAGAAGAGCACTTCTAGGAAAGTCACTGGTGAGTTTTCTTCACCGTTCTTGATTGCAAGAGAGAAAGTAAGAGTTTAGAAATCAAGTCTGACATGCAAGTGTGGGCACAGACATGCGAGGGGCAAAGGCCACACAGCACCTACTACAGCAGGCACCAAGGTTTGCGGACTAGGGGCTTGGAGCATGAGGCAGGGGAGAAGCATTTGGTATCAGTGTCTGGTGTAATGTGTCACTCAGGTGTGATAACGGCTGCAGCAACCTGTGTCCCGAAATCATCAGGATGATATATTTTATTTTATACCTGAAATAAGTTTTACAGAGAAGAAAATGTTTATTCTGAAGGCCGTTTTCAGTTCAAAAGGCTACAGTTGAAAATAGTGTTAAAATCTATTTGTATTGAACTGTGCCTGCAAACAGATCCAGCTTTGATTTTATTTTTTTTCCTGAAAGCATTCCCCTCTTTTCAACTAGCCCTGACTTTTAATACTGAGAACAAAGTCCACGAGCTTATGCTCAAATATTGACAGTGACTTGATGGCAACGATTAGGAAAGTGGCTTGGCAGATCTAAAGGTTTAAGGCATTCACACTCTGAAAAGTGTGAAAGAAAATCCATTTGACTTAGAATTTACTTGAAGAGGTTTAAGGAGAGGCAGTTTATAGGGTAAAGTAAAAAAGCTCATAAGCTTTGGAGGGTCAGTGAGATCCCTGGAAGATCAGATGCTGTTTTTTTCTGAGACTCCTTGGGATGGAGCTCTTTGGAGAACAGGATTTATAGAGAAATTTCCAGTACCTCTTCATTTCAACCAGGTTATATATATAAAAATATCACAACACAGATGCTCCAAAGGGAAAGCGTGTATAAGCCAGGCTCTCAGACAGCACTAGGCACATTCTACCTGGCACATTATGGATGTGAGACAACACCTATGTGGTTAAATCGTATCCCTCCTTTCTTTCATTTTATCCTAGATTCAGTGGAACAAACTCAGCCCCTCATGAAAGATCTGGCAGCTCTCTCTGAGTCCTGAACCCGATCCAAGTGATAATTATACCTGTTTGAAATCTGGGAGCCGAGAAGTAGCCTCCAGCCACTCAACAAAGGCTGCTCCAGTGCTCCAAGGAAGCTGTGCCGACACTTCCCTTCTCCTTGTCTGCCTCCCTCCGAAACGCATTTGCAGAGTTTCCTGAAGGCTCTAAGGCTTTTCCAAAGATCTGGTGGAACCAGACGTGGTATCTCATGAAGTATCATCGCATGCAAAGACAAAGAAACACCCCCACAGGCATCGTTAATGCAAGCAAACCTTAATGGCTTTTTTTTTTCCCCTCCTCCACTTGCAAACGTATAATTAATCTTAGTTCAAATTTACACGTTTGATCTGCTTCTTTTAGCCTTCAGATGCTTTTGAAGGAAGGGGAAGACCCTGTGATTTGATCCGAAGTGCCTAGGATCTGCTCAGAGTTTACATGGACAAATCTCCCGTGCCCTGTGCCGGACGGATGTGGATGGCTCCTGGCTGGCAGACATGGGGCAGGAGGGCAGGGGCTGAGCACCAGCCCCTTCACCCCAGGCCACCGTTTCTCCAGGGTTTCCGTGTGCGGTGAGGGCACCTGTGGCCTGGTGGTGGAAACCTTCTGCAGACAACAGCTGCAGCAGGAGCTAATCCTCCCGCAAACAGACACTCCGAGCCCTTGTTCCTCTAGTGTAAGAGAAATGAAAGGCATAAAGATGAAAAATGTATCCACTTCAAACAGGGACATTTCCATTTGAAGTGCTGTCTTGAGTCGAATCCTCCCCAGCAGCAGCACTTTTTTCCCCTCAGTAGTGTGTATCAATTTCTTCTGACAACAGTTTCATGGCCCCGGGATAAACAAGCCCAACGCCATTGGTATTACATTTTACAACTACAGATTAAAGTTCTTTGGCTGAGTCACCAAAGATCGGGAGGCGGGTCCACAGGGCGCTGCGAAAGGCAGGTTGAACACAAAACAAACAGAATCCGGCCATTCCTCCCCGTAGGTGCCATGGAGGCCAGGCCTTCCCCCATGCCGGGTGGGAGGCGGATGCAGGAGGCGGGTGGCGAGGGCAGGGCTGAGGGGACTTATGGCACAGTATTAATATCTCATTTCCCTGGCAAACACAAGTAACTGAAGAAGAAAACAATTTCCAGCTGATCTACAAGGGTTTCGTTTTTGTTTTGTTTTCCCACTGGAACCAAAGACCTCCCTTGAATGTTTTCTTCCCCAAAGTGCCATGTTCCGGTTTGATCTCCAGACTTTAAAAAAGTCCTCCACGGAGTGAAGCAAAACGCAGCCCCACGTGCTGACACACGTTGCTGAAGTGTTTCCCGCTGAAAACGTCAGTCAAACACCGTCCCTTTCCCCCGTCCACTCTCCTTGCCCACCTTCCCCACTAAATCCCCTGAATAACTTGACGTGAGGTCTAGATGAGTCAAATACGCTTTATCAGAAAAAAAAAATCTGCTGGGGGTAAAACACTCTGTGGGACCCCAGCTTGCCCTGGAAAACTGACTTCACTCAGAGGGTAGCCCAAGGGAGCATTGGTGGAAACTCCTCTGCTTAAGGCTGCCTTGTGTACAGCTTTAATCCCTCCGTGCAGAGGGAGCTGGAGCCGGCCAGGAGCTGCTACTGGATTATTTTCCCTTACAGTGTATGTTTTTTTATTGCATCAGGTTATGCTTTTAAACCTCAGCATTCAACTCAGCACTGCTCTTCCACGCTAGACATCATGCTTGCAGGTCAGGGAGGTGGCAGTGGTTCTGGCCTCACGCTTCTTCAGGAGAAGTCCTCCAAGAGCCTTTGCCGGCTGGCTGCAGAACTGAAGATGTCCAAAAACTTCATTAACTTGCTTCACATCCAGAACATGTCCAGAGTCTAGATAAAGTCTAGATAAAGAAGGACTCAAATCCTCCAGGATTGCCCCAGCCTCTTTTCCTAAATCTGCTGCTCCAAGCAACACTGGTCTCTGCTGAGACAGGCTTGTAGAAGTATAGTGGGAAGACCCCTAGAAGACTTCCCTGCCTCTGCGGTTGGCATTAATTTTAGGACTAACTCAGTTACGAGCTGCCATTTTTCCCTCACTGATCTTCTTGCCTCAAGGGTGTTTTTTTGGGCAGCAGCACGGCCTGGATGCTCAGCGAGGCACTTCCTTTCCCCAGCAGCTTGGTCACCTCCTGGACATTGCGTGGAGTGTGCTGCAGGTTGAAGAGGACAATTCTGGTCTCTCAGGCTGCCCTCCCAGCACTTCTTGTCCGTGTCTCACCCCTCTGCTAGCTTCAGCCTGGTCTCATCCTGTCATGTCTCACGAAGAGAAGTCAAGGCTGCACCCACATAGAGCCACTCAGCAGGGTTTTGCATGCCAGGAATGAGAGGTGGTGTCTTCATCCGCCTCATGATGCAGACAGTGGCACCCAAACATCCCCATAAGCAACTTGATGCTTTCTCAGCTTCTGTCCCTTAGCACGTGAATGCACGCAGGTGGCAAAAGCGAGGTGGCACATTTAGCACTTCACACAAGTGTAGCACAGAGGAATTTAAGCACCTCACTAGCATTGAATTTAAGGTCAAAATCTGGCTCAGAGGCTCTGCTTTGTAGCCGGAGGACTACAAAAAAACTCTAAGTTTTGCAGTGACTACTTGAAACTCTGAACAGCTTATAAGCTCTTCTGCTTTCAGTTTAGATTGTGACAGGAAGGAACCCAGCTCTCCAGCAGTGCCAGAAGCTGCAGAAGAACACTGGCACAAAAGGCTGCTGCATGCCTGCAGGGCTGGCACAGAGCATGGGACAGCTGGGGCTGGGCTCTGCAGAGAGGTACCACTGTGCTCAGCAACGCTCATAGGTGCAGAAGGAGATGGTCCCTGAATCAGAGCTTGGTATTGAAATAGGAAAGATTGATAAAAGAGAGGAAAGAAAGTGACTTTTATCCCTATTTGCAGATAGGGCACCAAGACATAAGAAGATGAAATGACTTGGTACAGGCTGGACAAGTCCATGGTGGATCAGAGAGCTGAAAGCTGCCGTCTGGACATCACAGAATCATGGAATGTTTTGAGTTGGAAAGAATCTTAAAGATCATCTTGTTCCGTGGGCAGGGACACATTCCACTAGACCAGGTTGCTGAAAGCCCCATCCGACTTGGCCAGTCACATTCATTTGTCTGTTAATGAGTTAATAAACTGCTAATAGTCAGATTTATGGCATTTGGGAGTCAGCTCCCTGCACCACCCACACAGATCTGTGCTTGCCAGCTGTATGGGAACCTGTGCTGCCAGTGACTGGTGTAGGTTCTTAAATTTGCTTCCTGGACTGCCCCATTATGGACCGTATATCGACCCTCAGTATTGTAAGATTAAAGCAAACTGGATGAGGAAATGATAACCTGGGGCCAAAAGTACCTGCTGGATACAGCAGCAGGGGCTTTGGATTCCTGGATAAAATCCCACACAAGTTGTCTTCTAGAAGAGTGGGGAGCTCAGCTGGTCCAGAACAGCAAGGAGCAAAACATCAGGTGGAAGGGAGAAATTGTTTAAAAATTGAGATGAGATACTTCTCAAAAGATCACTGGTCTCCACAATTGTGGGGGAATGAACTGCCTACTGACATTACTCAGACTGAAAAACTTTGTTTAGAAACAGATTCAACAGACAATTGAAGTTGAAGGGGAAAGGCTATGGAGTTTTAATTATAATAGGCTACTCAAAATTCATCATTACATTTTTATTGTTTTAAGAGACGGTAAAATACAATTCAATTAGAAGACCTGAAAATACCTGAATACCTTAACCTAATGGCAGACTTTTCTCTCCAGGAATTGGTATGTGACGCAGGATTCACTTTCTGCCAGAGGAGCAGGGAGGAAAGGAGACAGCAATGGTGCTCCTGGCTGCTATTGATAATCATCAAATAGTTTGAATTCCTGTCTGAGAGACAAGGAAACTAATATTTGTCTCATAAACAAGGCTTCGTGTTTCTCAATCAAGATAAAACTTCTGCCTCATTCACTGACCATTAATGGAAGAGCTTGTGGAGCCTGGCAGGAAGAGCAGCCAGAAGCCTGCATGTCTACCGAACTAACGGGATTTTTGGAGGCCTTGCCCAGGTCATCTGCAGCCCTGGGACTGAAGCGGGGAGGGATGAGGGGAACAGGAGGGACAAGACCTCTCCAGAGCAGTGCCCAGCTCCTGGCACGCCACATGCCTGTGAGCAAGGATCTCCCTCCCTGCTCACTCTTCTGTGCCCTGCCTGGCTGCCCTACCGGTGCCCCTTCTCTGAGGTCCCTTCCCTGGTGGGGTTTCTGTGCTTTGGAGGTGCCTACCAGCTTTGTGGGCTCCTACAGGATGAGAGCACCCAGCACTGCCTGCACAGCCCTGCCTGCACCCAAAGGCACCCTCCTGCCAGCACAGCCTCACATCTTGGGCTGCACAAAGAGGTTTCCACGGGTGGAGAGGTTCCCCCTCAACCCCAGGGTTCTGTCCCCCCACCACAGAGGGGCTTCAGTCCTGCAGACACACACAGGCTTGTGTTGGGAGGGAGGAGGACAAAGTTATTTCTGGGCTAGACTCAAAATACACATACTCAAAATATTTAAAATGGAGGAGAAAATACTCAAAATACTCAAAAAAAAAAAAAAAATGCAGAAGAAAATGCTCATCACAGTCCTTTCTGTATCTACCTGGTAAAAAAAACTCCTATGAGAGGTGAATGGAGAAAATCGCTTTAGCAACAGCTACACTATAAAAACCCTGCAGGGAAAAAATAATTTACAGTGATACTTTTTTCTTCCTTATCCAAGAAGTGGTTAAGGATTTGGCAGGGAAACAGTGGAGGAACTGATCAGCCTACCTATGATTTTAAAGCTTGATAACTTGTCTGTGAATGCCACAAATTTATAGCCCAACAATACTAAGCGTTAGTCAAAAATAAAACGACCAGCTTGCTTTTTTTTAAGATTAAAAGTGCAAACAGGTTTTAATTCTTAAAAGCCAAGAGCTGAGTAACCAGGTGATTTATTGGCAAGGCGTTACTCCAGCTGGGAAACCCACCTTTTTCTTGTGCCTGGAACGGCAAAAAGAATAATAAAAAGTTATGGAATTTTATTATATTTTGGCAGTACAACCTGGAGCCTGCTACCTGAGGACTGAAACAGAAATGAAGCACAGCGCTGATACCCAGAGACATGACTGCTGTTACCCAAAAGGCTCATGGTTGCTTGCCATGAGGATGCTGCTGCCCCACAGAGCCCCGGGAGGTTTTGTTCTGTGTTTTCCCTTTGCCCTGAGAGCAGAAGAGCAGCAGTTTAGGGCAGAAGGATGCTTGAGTGCTCACGCTGATATAGAAGAGTGAAGGCCAAGCTTTACGCAATCCCTTGTATGCTGCAAGCTAGGCAGGGTTCAGGTTCAGAGATCCAGATCCTCCTCCATTATTCCAAGAACTGCATTTGATTGCTTTTCATCTCGCTCCTTTCCCCCTTAAATTGTGTCATAAAACCCTAATATCTTGTCCTGGAGTGTGTATATTTACAACCGTAGGCAGGCTGCTCTTCTCCCTGGATGCCTCTTCCCTACAAGCAGGCTCAGGTTTGATAATCAGCTACCGTTTAATTGACTCAGGTAATAAGCTGCTGCACTAACGCGTCAGGGCTTGGACCTTCTTGTGCACACACCCACTGCCACGTCTTCCCCTGTGGCAGGTGCACCCCTCCCTCACCTTGGGTGCCTGCGGGGGCCCCCTCCCCATCTATTTCTCCTTCTCCTCTTGACACACAGCAGAGGAACAGGTTCCCTGGGCTTGCGTTTCACAGGGAAGAGCAGAAAGCCCAACCTACCTGACTTCCCACCCACACCAGCTTGCTGGGGCTGAGAACAGAGAGAGGAAGAGCCTGGGCTCCCACCTCACCATCCTGACATGAGGCACAACTTGCATGGGGAAAAACGGGGTCAATGTCTCAGTTTCCTCAGGCACCGAGGAAGAAGAGAAGGGAGGAAAATGCTTTCTTCCCTTCCAGCTGCCTGCTGAGCAAAGCTGAGCCTCAGTGGAAAGCACGTTGCTGGCTGTAGCTCAGCTGGGGTGGGGGAATGGGAGGGAATAGCAACCCAGACTGTCCCTGAGATCACTTTTTAGGAAGAAGCTCCATCACAAGGCTTACTCAAACACCTCAGTATGTGAGGGCAGCCCAGCCCCTGTGTGTCCTTTGTTAAGCTCGTAAATGTTACATTAAGTGCGGGCACATGACTTCATTTCCCTTTCCTGGTCCTAATCTCTGCAATTAAGACTATTGATTATTTTGGTTTCTGAACTTTATAGACACCATGAACCGAAGCAGTCTGCTGGGCTTTGGGAACGAGGGCATGGTAAGATGGGGATTGTGCTGAGCACCACGAAAGCCAGCAGCTGCCTAGGCTGGGGATCACTCGGACGATGCCCAAGGGGGCCGTTACACATCTGCCTGGGGAGTTCAGGGGCTTTTCTGTGCTCTCTGCTCTCCCTCAGCTCATGCACCACTCGGCACTCCCCTCATCACAGGGAATGACCCCCACTCTCCTGCTACACATTGCAATTAAAAAAAAAAACCACCAACAAAAAACCCGCCAGAAATAGGATAATTATTGGTGTTTTGTGGGTGCCAGGAGGTTACCGTCTTCCTCTCCCTCCCACAGTGCAGGAGACAAAGCACCTGCGCCCAGAATCGCCTTGGCTGGGGAGCTGCAGAGCTCTCGCTTTCCCGCCATATGCCTCCCGCTGCCACCTCTCCAGGCAGAAACCCAGAGGTGCTGGGGATCAAAACCAGAGGTACTGGGGATCAGACCCCCTCACGCTAGGACAGGGCTCAAGCAAGCAAAGCAAATGCCAGGTACAGGCAGGGCCGGCTGCATAATCGAAGCCTCCCTTCTGCAAGCAGAGGAGCGTGAGCATGCTGGCACATGCTGCCGGAGGGATATTGCTTTGTCTGATCGCTTTGAAGACTGGGGCGGGCGGAGGGAGAAGAGAAGAGGCCAGTTAAGTGTGTGTTTATGTTTGAGAGGAACAAAGGAGAGCGGAGGAGAGGCCAGGGGTGCCTGTGCCAGAGATGTGTCAGAGATCACTTGTTCCTCCTGGGCCAGAACACCAGCCCGGGACCACCAGCGGTGGGGAAAGCGGGGGGTGTGTGGAGCTGTCTTTAAAGCAGGGAGAGGAAAGAGAGAGCAGAGGGGAAAAAAAAACCTCCCAAGAGTCTTAGGATGGTGATAAACATGACACAGGTCAGATACTGGGCTCCAATTAGCAGGTGTGCAATACAGCGCAAATACCCCACAGCAAATAGCACTGTGAGCGCGTACCTTGCTGGGTCCTGGGTTCCCCTGGAGGAGGCTGCGTTAGGGATGTTAGGAAGCCCTGGAGCACACCAAGTTTAACCAAGTCAAAGAGAAGGAGGCCAGCAGCTGCACCCCAGCTCTGCCATCCATTACGGCACACGAAGCGTGGGTCCCATTTGCAACGCTGCTGGGAGGAACTGCCTACCCGGGGGGCTCCCACGCAGCCCAGCGCCGGGTGCTGCCCCTCTGCCTCCCACTGCACCCCAGCGGACGGCACCCCTCGGCTCGGGGGACGCATTTAGAGGACTCTCTGAAAGAGTCACCCACCAGCAACTAAACCCTGAAGTGCTTTTCTGTTTGCTATTTAATGCTATGCTAACGGTGATGGGAAGAGCACCTGCACGAGCCCCTGAGCGTGCCGTGAACAGGCAGCTCCCGGCAAGAGAGGAAGCGCTCGCCCGTGCTCGCCGCCGCTGCACAGCACCCGTCCCTGCAGGAAGCCCTGTGAGCACAGAGAGAAGGAAGGTGCCATTGAAGCCACCACCGGAGATGGTACCTTCTGCTTCCCAGAGGCAGTAGCTCTGTTTTGGCAAGTCCGATCTGTAAGTTAAAACCATCTTGTTCTCAAGTGGAGAGTAGGACAAATGGAATGAGCTATTTGTTCTCAGTAAAAAGAAGCCTGCATCCAAGGACTGGTTTTATTGCACTGGCTGAAGGCAGACTTAATGCAGACACCTTCTGCAAGCCCCAAGGCCAACAAATCTTCTGCTGCAGGCCATCATACAGATAACTGAATCAACTACAGTTAGGCAGGGAACAGATGAGGGCCTGCTGTTGGACAGAGGTGTGCAACAGCTCTGGGGGTGTGGTGTAGGCCTGGATCTCCTCCCTGAAATTTCCCACCAAAACAAAAGAAGAAAAAAAAGACCCCAACAATCATTTGCCAAAGCTTTTTCAGTCCTTTAGAGATGGGAGGGAACCACATTATACATTAGCAGGTATCTCTCAGTTCTCAGTAATTTTCCATGCAAGCAGAGATGGTTCATTAACCACATTGGCTCTTTGGTGTTGCCAAAACGCTTCTGCAGACCCACCTGTATTTCAGCATATGAATTTCAATGCTGCATGCCTTCCCTACCTACCTTTTTTTTTTTTTAATTTGTTTTTTAAAATGCAGATTAAAAAAAGCTAGTGGACAGCCCTATTTGGACAAGACAGACAGACTTGAATTAGAAAAACATCCAGGTTTAAACAAAGAACTGGGAGACATATTTTTACTCTTACTTTTTTAGGTAGTTAGGAAATCACTCTCCTCCATACAGCACAACATATAACCAAAACTAGTACTAGCTTTGCAGCAGGAAACCAAAACTGACAGCACTTCTTGCATTCTTGAGTGCTAATGCATAAATGCTGATGATCGTAAGACTTCAGGCATGCATACAAAAGCATCTCCACAGTACACAGGACTTCTGCTTGTGGTAAAAAACTGAAATTTGTTTCTTAACAGCAACGGTAGGTAAAGGTTGAAAGGAGAACTGTGTTTGAGAAATGCTTCTTTGTTTTTAAATATAAATGTTTTAAGCGTTCCCTTGCATTCTGCATCAGAAAGTCCAAAATATTTATAGACAGAAACTTCTGCATGGAACATGCACTTCCACAAATTTGAGATCAACAGTTTGTCCTTCAGTCACTGGAGGCTAATTCACACTTCTAAGTGAAATGATTTTTGTATGAAATTCAGTGAGTGTGTCTCAGACCTCAGAGATGGCAATCTGGAACAATTCCACTGGAGGAAGCAGGGGAAAACGAGAAACTGTCAAGTCAGACCCACGAGGACTCACAGCAGCGACTATTACTGCATGTGCTGCTTCTGAACCTGCAGCAAATACAGTATCTGAACTTAAAAAAAACAATAAGCACAAAGTGATTAAGACAGTAAAATGCCATTATGCCTCCTGAGATCAACAGCTTTCAGCCAATATCCTAAACTTAAGATGTTTCATCAAAAGGCACTCAAGTCCCTCAGTCACAATCTGCTCTTTACAGGGCTCCACTATGGCTTGGAGGTTTTATTTTCCTCCCGCCGCCCTCTTGTGTCTGCATTCAGCCTTACAGGCAAGCTCCATCGCCTAGCCAGTGAGGCGGACCCAGAAGGCCCTGAGGAAAACAAATCCTAGCTATCATACTCGTGTCATATCCAAGTAGAGAAAACAGCACTGCATTGCCCCTCTCTTGTATCCTGCAAGAAATTCTGCCATCTGCACATTTCTTCCATCAGCTGAAGTCACAAACGTGACAGGTTTCAAGCTCATATACGTACTTAAAAATGGACAACAGACATTTTAGCCACAGAATAAACATGACACAGACTCACTGCAGTGTCCATCTTCCCATTTTATTTGTAATCTCCAAAACGATCCGGTGGAGATGGTTAGCTTCCCCTTCAGTCTTGGTTAAAGACTGCAAAAGAAACGTCAGAAGTCACATGATACTGAGCCTGACCCTGCAACTGGACTCACTTAAATCAGAGCTGCGGGACACAGTGAGTGGTATTATTCAATCCAACTTTTTACATGCTTAGGACTTTGCAAAATATTGGATTAGCACATCTATAAGTTGTTAAGTCACAACTTTTACTGGGAAAAAAAAACCCTCTCAAAGCAACATACTCAGTCCTGTCAGCATTTCCAGAAGACTCTGGAACATTTACTTGTACAGAGACAAGTATACCAGGTGCCATGTTAAATGGGAGAGGGTGGGGGAAGAGGGGAGGACTGTGCCTCAAGCCTAGCTAGTCCCTCTCAACCCAAGTGGGAGATCACTCCCAACTCCAGATTTCCTACCCAATTGCCACAAAACATGCAATGATATAGACTATGCATAAAGGTATCTGCAAACAGAGCAACCTCTCCTTGCCCAGAAGCGCTATACCCTGCCTATCAGAGTATTTCTATACACAGAAAAAGCTCCAGGCACCCAGGTGTGGAGACAGCAGGTCTGGTTCATATGCCGTCTTCGCTGATGGAGGTGGTCTCACAGCACAGCAATTAGTGACAACTCAGGCAAGTCTGAAGTCCTGCCTGTGGAATCATCAGGCAA
This sequence comes from Tauraco erythrolophus, assembly GCF_009769465.1. Taxonomy (NCBI): domain Eukaryota; kingdom Metazoa; phylum Chordata; class Aves; order Musophagiformes; family Musophagidae; genus Tauraco; species Tauraco erythrolophus. The sequence goes on along the minus strand of NC_141468.1, from coordinate 62,707,261 downwards.
ATAGGGGAGGGACTGCATATAAAAAACAAGACTTAAACTTATTTCTTTGCCCTTTCCTCACAAAAAAAGAATATCATATAACAAGGGGGAGGGGAGGCATTAATTATGCCTAGGAGTGGTTAAAAACAGAGATATCTTCAACTGTTGTGTTTCCAGACAGGGATGTGGTATCTGAGCATCCTACAGAGTCCAAGAGGTGTGGGAAGATGACGGTTCTAGTCAGTTTTGTGTAAGGCCTGGAAATGTTGGTGCATTTCTGTTGCCTTGTCTATTCCTAGCCTTTTATAACAGCAATAGGTCTCAGTTTAATGGCTTTCTTGCTGATGCCAGCTGCATGGCAGGTGTTAACCACATCTGTCACGTTCTTGTAAGACTCTGGTGCCTGGAGATGGAAGAAAGAAGAAAAAAAAAAAAAGACAAAACTATAAACAACCCAAAGTCACAGGAAGTTAGATGTAGGCTTTTGATATCCCCTCTTCTCCTCGCAAAAACAGAATCATATGAATTGAGGGTGTAGAAGTAGGTGAATATATTAAGAGTCTGGCCACCTTACGCATCTAAGAAATTATGAGACATTTAGCTTTCCAAATAAGTTTTCACCATATTTCAGATAAAATACTAGCTATCTTGGTTCACTTTTCCCTATATTCTCATATAATCCAGTCCACCAGCATGTGAGAATGTCAAGCCTCATTATCTGGCAGGAAATCACTCCAACTTCCTCCTTACAGAGGGCCTTTAAGATTTATCTTCACTGTCCCTTAGTGACAGGAATCAGGGTTGAACTCTAGAGCTTCCCCTTCCAGCATTCTGACAAGGAATCTGTCTTAGAGAGACTTTGATGCGATCAACATGTTTGTACAATACCAACACCCTTAACAGCATAGTTCCAAATGATTAACACACTTTTATGAGTGAGGCTGTGAAAAGACATTCTATCATGTTAATGTCAAGGAACTGGAAGTCATAATATTCAAAGTTATCTAGCTATTCAGAGTTTTCTTCTTGAGCAAATACAGGAATTCATCTTAAGAGAGGGAGATGTCTCATACACTGCTAATAATCTACATGACAGCTGCAGTGTAAAGTAAGTTTAAAGCTGAGAGAACATAATTCGAGAAAAGAATCCATAAAGGTAACTACTTTTGTGATGCTCACACAAAGACTTCTCGGGGTCGATAGGAATTACCCCTATCACCAAGCAGAAGAGGAAAAAAACGCACACCCCAAAACCTGTCAAACAGGCATCTCCCCTTTCGGCAGGATTTTAGGGCCAGCGAAGACTTCACATAATTTTCAAAAACATTGGATAGCTCTATCAGAAATTAGACAAGCTGTATATTCAGAGTACTAGCGATCACTTAGCACTGCAAAAAGATCAAGTCAGGGAGGGTCATTCAGCCAAGGAACAAGGCTCCCTTTTCCCTCTCAGATAATGAAGTATTAAACTCACTTCTTCCATGACCAGTTTGGGAGAAGCAACACGGATGGCAATGCCCATGTCAGCCAGCTTGTCCAATACATCCTGGAAGTCCAAGTTACGTCGAGATTTGGCTCGAGACAGTGCACGACCCTAGACAGCAGTTTTGTTAGTTCTATTTTTTGTAGTGCTTTGCAAAACCAGAACTCTCTCTTACTACAGAAAAACATTATTACATTATAAGTAAACGCAGAATGGCTGAGAGCACAGACCACGGTAAATCACAAAACAGGAAATGAATTTAAAATTTAGGTGATGGGCTCCAGCAACATCATACATCTGGTACAATGGCTAGGAAAGTTTCATGCGTATAACATACTAGTCTGCAAGTGTCTTTTTAGCCAAACCACTTGTCAGACAGCGTTCAGGAGGCGGAGCTTTACTGGAAGCTATTTATCTTCCTTGATCATCCTGTCTCACACTGTAAATAACAGGCGAGGAAATACCTTATTCTGACTACTGAGGGGTTTTATATGGACAGCCTCAGCACAGTTAATCTTTCTTATTAGCTCAGAGACATGAGAATTTGGTAAAGGAGCTCATTCTCCATATCTTCATTCTAACATTTGCCTTGTATAAAGCAGGACCCCTAAATTTTCTGCAGTAGTCAAAATTACTCAGTAAGGGACAAAGAGGACTTCTAGCCTGCAGTCCTCCTGGGCTGGAATCACTGTGGCAAGGCTACTCTCTAATTGTGTGACCAACAGATGAATCACACACTGGATGACCCTGGATGACAGTCCCATTCCAACCCCTTCCTGAAATAACTTTTTGACTTACAGCTCCATGGCAAGTAGTTCCGAAGGTCTCAGTCATGCCTTGCTCTGTGCCAGTAAGAACATAGCTACAGGTGCCCATAGTCCCACCGATCAAAACAGGCTGTCCAGTCAGCTGTGGATGCAACGTATTAATTCACAAGAAAAAGCCTAAAAAACTCATCTTTAATAAAAGTCTGAGAAGAACTGTATCTCCAGGAAAGGAGGTCAGGTTCACATTCCCTCAGAACCATCCCTGCTTGCCTTGGGTGCCTGGTATCAAGGATTCTGGAGAACTAACTGCACTGAAAGATGCAGACCCACAAGTCAAAAGACTTGTGTCCAACGGGCAGACAAGACAAATCACTGAAGCCTGCCTTAGGTATGAAACACTTCTTTTCCTTTGTCATCTTCCAGCCATTGTGGGTGTGGAGTGGAAGAGGAAGATCAGTGTCCCAAAGATCTAACACACAGAGAAGCAGAATATTGCCATCTCGCCAAGGTTCCAGTGCCGATAGCCCAAAAAGGAACTTGAAGCATTTAGATCTCTGTTAGGGACCCTAAAATTGCCTGATTCATGCAGAATCCTCTTCTGAGTTTCTTCTCCCACAGCTAAACTTACTTGATAATCAACAGCGATAAGAGGATGGTGGGGAGGGAACGCTCTGGTTGAGCCCTTTCTGTGCACCAGCAGAGTCCGCTCCTTTCCATCCACGACATGTTGCTCCACTTTGGCAATGTTGTGAGACACATCATAGATAACATGCATGTCAAGGTCATCTGGGGTTGTGTTGAAGACTTTGGCAAAGGCCTAAGAAGAGAGAAAATCAGGATGTGAAATACAGGAAGGTAATTGCTGTGTCCATGTGAAAGATTTACAATCTTTTTAGGAATTAAAGGGAACAAATTTGCTTGAAAGTGTTTCTTACTGATAAGTCAGTGACCTAAATGCTTGACATGGCAGGTAAGAAATTTCTGTCAAATTCAGCCACAGTGGAATTGAATACAACAGTGCTGGGTGTGACGGAATTGGACTGTCTAGATTGTTTATCTGCCCACTGTCAGCTTTAATGCTGAAATTCAGTCAGATATCAACTACATAAACTCTGAAAAGATGGCTTTAGCAGTGTATTTTCCTGTATCCTCTTCTTTCAGTTCACGGCTTTCTAAAAAATATTGCTTAAGCGGCTTCTGCAAGTACCATCAGTGATATTGAGAGGTTTTAGATGGATTGCCATGACTGCAGCTTTGTGTAAGTCTCTCCAGAAAACACAGTTTAAGAAGTACAAAAATGAAAACTACGTTAAACACTGCAGCTACTCTGTGTTCCATATGTCTAGTATAAAGCAAGAGATGTGTACCAAAATATTTGCTTCAGAGACAACTCTGCTCCTACCTGTCTTGTTAGAAAAGTCATAGAAGAGCGGTTGACCCATGCATAGTTTCCAGCAGCTGCCATTCCCTTCAAGTAATCCTGTCCCTCTGCAGAGGCAATCCTGGCACATGCCAGCTGGCGATCATTCACTATGATTTTGTCCCGTTTCATAGCTTTTTCCATCGCCACCAATGCATCTGGGAAACAAACACAGTTAAGTCTAAGTGACTTCTTAATTTTCTTTCAATCTGTGAGATTAATATGAGTGTTTATAATTTATGTTCTAAACTGATCTATCCAATGATCAAACCTATGGCTTCTTCTCAAATGCAAAACCAAATCTGTGGCAGAACGTTATCAACTGTTTGCAAACAGTCAAGGCAACTCAGAATACACTCAGCAATTACACTGCAAGAACAAGACCATGCTGAAGATTTTGCTTTGCTCCAGGTACCTGCGCCAGTCAGATCATACCTGTGGCAACCTGGTGGCCCAGGCCTCTGCTGCCGCTGTGGATCATCACACACACCTGCCCTTTGTGGTCGATGCCCATCTTCCTGGCAGCATATTCATTGTAAATGTCATCCACAACCTGGATCTCGGCATAATGATTTCCGGCTCCCAGGGTCCCCAGCTGCCAACCACAACACACTGATCAGACAGTGCTGGTAAACCAGCCTCTGGGAGCAAAGGGGAGAGCTACAGGAATATGGGTAACAGGGTAAACTGCTACAGCAAGGTTTTGGGTTTAGAAAAGCTTTTCCAGGAAGAAAATAATCCCCATGTGAACTAAAAGGAAGTAGAACACGGTAGCATCATCACTGTCCTCTTTGTTCAGATTCATAACTAAATATTTTTACTGTTGGAACAAGACTGCAATTAAACACAAGGACCAGAATCTACAGACTGTGCTGCCACTTTTTTCCAACTCACTTAGGCCTACTTGAAAGACAGGAAGAGTACAGAGTATTGAGAATTCATCTTCAACTTGTATAGGCACGGCAGACATAGTCTTATACTTGGTTGTAACTCCACAAGGAAGTTACAACATCCTGTTAACTAGGGACTTACAACCTCTCAGTAGATTAAAGCAAGATATTCCATTTCCAAGCCCAAATTTTTTAAACTCCCTAACAGATAATCACTTATTTGCAAGGCCAGTATGAGAATTGAGGACATAGATTATTTTGAGGTTAGAACGCTATAATCTTGCAGCACCACAATTCAGAAAACTCAACAAGTCATACAAAAGAAAGCTTTACAAATCGTAGTATTAGTAGAGCTATCTCAAAAGTGTTCCACCCAGAGCAATGAGATACTAGGTACAGAAATTAAATCCAACCCTTGAACTGCAATTCAAAGTTATGAACTAGTTCTGTTTATTATATCCTTCCTTGCCCTGCTATTGACTTGCTGAGCAAACAAGGAGAAGAGTTGCAGAATAACTTCTCTGTCTCTTAAAAACAAAACTACATCTGGATGGGGAAATGCCACCAAACACGAATTCCAGTACCAGGTGTTAACTGATGAAAAACTCAAGGCCCCAGCGATGTTGGGTATACCCAGTATTGTTTCCCACTGTTACAGTTCTGTCAAGAACTATCCAGAAACGGCCCCACCATCTCACCTTTCCCCCTACCCAGAAATGTTAGGCGGAGTTTCAAGAAAAGACTCAAAATTAGAGAGCCACCCACTAACCTTTACATTTGAACCCTGGGACCACTCAGCCCTCCTGAAACGTAACATTACCTGAGGCAGGCCTCTCTTCTTTGCTCTTGAGGAGACCTTGTTGGGGTCAGCCTGCAGCATTCTTCCATACTCCTCACAGTGCTCCTTGTCCTCTGCCCAGGCATAGCCTTCCCGGAGAGACCAGTCCACACCCATCTCTAGTGCCTCTTCCAAATCCCTGCAATTATCAAAAACCTACATAAGTGTTTTCCTTAGAAATCCTCAAAACTCCACTGGATATGACCCTGGGCAACCTCATATAATTTTGTCATCAGACCTAAATTCAGAGTTAGCCCTCCTTTGTGCAGGAAGTTGGCCGAGATCATAGAATCATAGAATGGCATAGGCTGGAAGGGACCTTAGAGATCATCTAATCCAACCTCCCTGTCATAGGCAGGGACGCCTCTCAACTAGATCAGGCTACTCAAGGCTCTGTCCAACTTGGCCTTAAACTCCTCCAGGGAGGGGGCATCCACAACTTCTCTGGGCAATTTATTCCAAAGTCTTATCACCCTCATACTGAAGAATTTCTTCCTAAGATCTAATCTAAATCTGTTTTCCTTCAACTTAAACCCATTTCCCCTTGTCCTATCAGTGGACACTCTCGTAAAAAGTCCCTCCCCAGCCTTCCTCTAGGTTCCCTTCAGGTATTGGAAGGCAGCTATTAGGTCTCCCCCAAAGTCTTCTCTTTTCAAGGCTGAACAATCCCAGTTCCCACAACCTGTCCTCGTAGCAGAGGTGCTCCAGCCCCTGGATCATCTTTGTGGCCCTCCTCTGAACACGCTCCAACAGATCTATGTCTCTCTTATGGTGGCGGTGAGATCTCAAGAGATCTCATATTATCCTATGATTTTATGATTGGCCCCCAACTCTCCTAAAAAGAAGTCCGACTTCTTAATACTTCATAAAAATCAAACTCTAGAAATATATTAACTTTAGATAGGTCATTATTTTTCCCTCTTTGTTGTGTGAGGAATATCCTATTTTCTCCCTTTGTATTCATGGAGGTTTTCTGTCAGAAGAAATGAGAACCTTTCAAGAACTTTTAGTTATTTCAGGGTTTTAAATGAGGGAAAAACCAGCTGACTTTATGCATTGATGATTATGCCAGTCCTCCTGGTGAAGCACATAGACAGAAAGAATGCAAAGAAGTTTAGAATTACTTTCTCTTTCTTAAAGTCTCCCACTGATGAATCTTTCATCAAAATAAACACCAGAGATGTCCCCTCTAGTGATGTGTGCACAGTCATTCTCTTACTTGGCATTCATGGGGATGACACCTTTGGAGCCGACACCAACAGGAATGTGGTCAAACATAGCCTGGGCGAGCTGCTCCTTCACAGGCTGCACATCACTTTCGTCCAAATTTGTACGCAGTAAGCGGACACCACAGTTGATGTCGAATCCGACACCACCTACAAGTGTAGAAAAAGCCATGGAGTTAATAAAGCAAGTGTGCTGATGGTGAGCACTTGCTGAATATTCACCTCAGATCAGTGTCCCTGCTGACAGGGAGTATGTACTGAACACTGTGATCCTACACCATCTTTCTGACACAACACTGGGAAAAAAGCAGAATGCATTAAGCTCCATTTTAAGATTTACATGAAGCTTTAAATTTCAAGACAGCAAAAAATGTAGTCTTGCTGAGAAAAACCTGAAAACTCTTAAAAAACCCAACAGCTTTTCAGTCTCGAGCATACGCTCTACAGACATAGCTGTACAATTGCCTACAAAGCTCTGCGTTTACGAAGTTGCTCCAACAAGTAGGCAAAGAGAAGTAGACACAACTATAAAATACACTGTCCTCAGAAAGTAAAGAGAATGTTCCTGTTCTTCTGGCTAAGCTCAGAAGAGTGACAGATCTTAGCACGGCTCCCAGATGTAAGATGTTCTTGAAAGCAGGTCCCTGAAAGCAAGACCTTTTTGAATCTGCACTAGAATCAATAATAAGTAGTTATAATAAGTGATAAATACTTTCAAGGAATACTAAACTTTAGTAATTAGTGTTTTGCTTAACTCTTAGTATTTAATAAAAATAAATACTGCAGGGCAAGGCCTAAGTGAAAGATGAATCATGCTACCTTTAGTATGAAGGTTCTGTTATTAACTAGTGTCAGAGGGGGGATATCAGACCAAGAGATCTTGGGTTTGAGTCAATCAGGAACTCTGGAACTGACTGAAGCAAACCTGAAACATGAGTATCATGTTTCATGACAACCACAAAAGCATCTCCACACCATCAGTAATTAAAGATCCAGGTGCTTATTAAAAAGGCAGATATATTTTAAGGTCACACTTTTAATAAAGTGTAGAAATAGTCTCAAGAGATGTTTTCAAACATTGCTCAAATAAAATAGTCAATTCTTTATCAACCTGGCAAAACCCAAGCTCAAAGTCTTGCGTTCTCCCTCCAAAACTGAGGGATATCATGAGCCCAAGCCAAAAACACAAGGGCAATTCTCTCTGTATTGTTTAGATGTTTTCAGTGTAACCACTTGCTCCATAAAGATTACAAGTGCAAGAATTAAGCACCTTTTAACTCCTTATAATTTGTGGGTTTTTTGCTTTGGTTCTGTACATAAAGCACTGTAAAGGCCTGCCATTTCAAAAGGTATTTTTATGCCATTCCAGATATTTCTCAGTGCAGGTTAAGCCAGTCACCCTTACCTGGTGAAACCACTGCTTCAGGATCATTCATATCAAAGGCAGCCATGTTGCCAATGGCAAACCCATAGCCAGAATGGACATCTGGAAGGCCTATTGATCTCTGAAAGAGAATGCAGGAAATGATGATGTTTTATGACACTCTATGCTGCGCTGCACAGAGTCACCACAGCTACGCTTTGTGTTGTGGCAGTGGTTGTCACATTTGCAAACAAATATACCAAAAAGAGAATGGATGTTCAGATGTAGATGGAGTAAACACAAATTCAGGTAAGTATCTAAATTCCTGCAGTTACAGGCCAGACAAAGAAAGCAGAGAGCAGATCTCACTCTGAAGCAAACACTCAGTGGCTAGTCAGCTGAGAAGCCCTCTTGGTTCTATTGACCAGATCTCAAGCAAACTTAAGTGGAGCTTAAGCACTTAAATGTAGAAATTGTGATCTCAAACTGAATTCTAATCTAGCTTTTTTTTTTGGTCTCAAGAGTCCCTGCATTCAGAACTTACACAGGCAATGGCTTATGAGTAGCATAAAGCAGAGACATAACGGTGAAGAGTTCATCTTTACCAAGTTCCATCTAGAGATATCTGCAATATTTAAACAGTGTAAATGTAACAAGGGAAGAGTTCAGTGCTATAGAATGGAATCATAAAACAGCATTTCCTCCTCTTAGCTGTGTCATCCAACACTGACCAAAGTCTGCACCCTGGAGGCAGGACAAAGTTATTGTTTTAGGATGGTATCCTGATAGCACAGGACAAGGTAGGGGCTGTGTCATTTTAATTTATAAAAGAAATCTTTTTAGTTAACCTTTTCATATTATTACTAATTAAAGAAAGTAAGAGAACACTTCTACACAGCTTAACAAGTCCAAAGTATATCTAGCCTGGCAAGTTTAGATTAGGACACCACAAACAGCACTCCACAACCTAGGTAAGCAAACGAAAAAGCCCCGAACACCCAGAAAGCCATCAGAAATTGGAACTTTTCAGTGTGTGTTAAACTATTATCATACATTAAAAAGAATACTTTTCAGTGGGATTATGTGCTGCTTCTGCCTCCTCTTGCTATCACCAAGAAATCTCTTGGTTTGGAAATATAAGTAAACATTTGAATAGATAGATGATTGTAACTTCTCTCTTATGAACTACCAGCCAAAATTCCCATTTTAACAGGTTGTAACTATTCTACCTTACTCCCTTTCTGGTCCCTTAGTCTGGACCACTAAGGCATTTTAACAGCATGATGGGCTGCCTTTTACTACAGTCAGAAATTCAAAACTTTTAAGTCACCAAGAGAAACAATTTAAAAGAGAAAATTCTGTTATTTATTTATTAATATATGCAATATTGAATGTGAAAAACATAATTTCCACCTCTTACTTAGCGCTTTTTGAAAAGTGACGCAGCCTAGTACTTTCCTCCTGCATCGTCATATCTGGTGCTTGCCACCCAAAAATGCATGGGGCAAGGGAAAAGCGTTGATTGCATGGGAAGGCTCACTATCAACATCAGGACAGCGACAACAGTAGAGACAACAATATCGCCTCCTGCTCTCTCCTCTATCTCCAAGCACTTCAGGTCAGCAGAGGCAACTCAAAACCAACAGACAACATAAGCAGTAGGGGAAAGGTGGCTCAAGTAAACTGAAACAGCATAAAGCAATGCTAAAAAAGCTTCATGTCAAAAGGCAGTCAATGAAGTAAGCAGATACTTCCCTTTCTGACAACATAGTTTTACAGCTTGCCCTTGCAAGCGCTCCTTACTCAGAGACAGATTCTCAACACAAAGACTGTCTAGAAAAGAAATTTGGTCCATACCCCTTCTCACAACAGAGTCCCCACTTGGAAGGCAACAATCCCTGGCAAACAGGAACAGAAAAAAAGCAAATTTTCAGAGCAATTACTCACATGAACAATGCCAGGTAATGCAGCCACATTCCCAATCTGTTTCATAGCAGGCAAAAAGCCACCTGCACCTGAAAAAGAAAAAAAAAAAAAAGTAAATCATATGATAATTTACCAGGGTAACCAAAACAAAGCACCTTCTGAAGAGGTTGCTCAAAACCCTGGCAAATCAGAGTCAGCCACCAACAAGCATTCTAATTCGATATAAAGCACCTGGCATTACGCACGATCTACAATTTCGTTAAATGAAGTACTCTGCTAAGTCCTTCCTCTGCTCTGTTAGTACCAACGCTGACCGATCCGTGCGAACAACAGAAGCGTGTTACCACCAGCCCAGCTGTCACATCTAGATCCAGCCCTGCACTCCAGTCCCACGCAGGACGGACAGGCCTGGGCTACGGTCCCCACCAGAGTAAACTCTAAGCTCCAGAGGGAATGCTCCAGAGCAGGGAGGACAGCCGGCAAGGAGGACAGCCGGCAAGGCTGTGCCCACCCACATGACCTGGGCACAGGACACGCTACAGCTGCGGATGACACCCCTGCGCTGCTCACCAGGCTGCAGCGGCTGGCAAGGCAGGAAAACTCACTCCCGTTTGCTGCCCCTCCAGACCTGCCCTCGCTACACCCCGGTCCCTTCGGGGCCCACGGACGGTGCGGTGGGAGCACGGGCGATCCGTGAGGGCTTCGAGGCCGCGGCAAGGAGCGTGTGAATGGTCCCCCGGGCCGAGCCTCACTCCCCCCGGCTGGACGCACCTCCGCCTCGGCAGGCGTTGCGCAGCTCCTCAAACATCAGCTTCTCCAGGGGGTCGTTCACGTAGAAAACGCCTTCCACCTGCGGGGAGAGCTGTCAGGGCGGCCGGCACCGGGCCGGGCCGGGCCGGGCCGGGCCAGGCCAGGCCAGGTCCGAACGCCCTCACCCCCCGGGCGCCCAAGGGCTCCCAGTTGAGCCCAGCCACCCCCCCGCCACGCACATGCATGTTCGGCACGAAGCCCTTCTTGATCCGCCAGCAGTTCTTGTCGATCTTGTCCAGGTACTGCAGCTCATCGTTATAGCTGCGGCTCATGGCGGCGGCGCTCCCGCTCAGCGGCTTCGCGTCAACGCGGCCGCCAGGACCCGGCAAGCAGCAGGAACCGACGGCGGCCGCCGAGGGTCAGACCACACCACCCGCGGCGGACAGCAGCCGCCGAGGGTCAAACTTCCCCCGTGAGGGCTGCGGGACGGCGGCGGCTGCCGGCGCCCCCTGGCGCCCCGTTGCGGGGCGGCCTGTGCCTGGGAAACGCGCGGCCGCGGCCGCCGGCGCCCCGCGAACCGGCGTGGGACCGTCAGGGAGGGCCGCTCGGCTCCTTCGCCTCCGCGGGTGGTCACCGGGCTGGCTGACGCCCGGTTGCTCCCGCAGCCCTGCCGCAGGCCGGGCAGGGCATGGCGCCAGCCTGGCAGAGGTGCGGGATCGAGTGCCCCGGGAAGCGCCGTCTCCTACAGCAGTGGAGCCGCTGGGGCAGCCTGGGCGAGGCGGCCGGTACCCGCGGGGTGAGGGCGTGGAGTGGAGCGTGGAGCTCCTTCACTGGGCCGCGCTGGGGTGAAGGAACTCGGGTTTGTGCCCGGCTGCCTCCTCCCTCACACCGCGTACGACTTTTGGCCTGGCTTTGTGGAAGGGGCCGGTGGTTTTTCACGTTCCTGTGGCTAACGCGAGCTCTGTGTCCGTGCGTGCCATCCCCTGGGGATGGGGCAGCTTTGCCCTGTGGGGTATGTGGGTACCACTGCGCTGCAGGTGGGTGCGCGGAGTTTGCCCGACTGCCACGGTCAGGCAAAAGCTGCCTGCACCCCATTGTCACTTGCGTTTCTCATCATGAGGAAAACAGCTTTTTTGCTGTGCAGTCTTGGCTCAAAAAGGGCTTCTGTTGAGAAGTAACAAGAAGTGTGGGGATGGCGAGGGTTTGGGCATCATGCCAGGCGGATGGGGCTTTGCGTAGGCGTAGTTTGGGGCTCACAAAAGCAGCAAAACAGAGTGGGACGTGGTGTCACAGCCTTTGTTTCTGTCCTGCTGGTGCTAGTTTGGGAGGTCTGAGCCTGCTTTCCATCAGGCTTGGCCAGAGTACAAGCACCTCAGCATTGCTGGGCAGGCACAGCCCTCTGCAGAACTGTGTTCAGATTTGCATGCGAATAAAGTGTTGAAACAGAAGGGAGAGAAGGAGAAAAGGTACAACAACATACCAAAGTGAAGTAAGAAGTAAAGGATCTGTAACTATTTCAATCTAGAGAAGCGTTGACAAAGATGCTGGAGGATTGAGACGTGTAAGACTTGCATCGAAACATTCAAGGGATTAAATGTATCTAACCTGGCTAAGCAAGGCTAAACAGGGACAGGACAGACACAAAGATTTGAGGAGCCACAGGGGGGGAGAGGCTATCAAAGGCAATAGTAGTGCCATTTTGTCTCTCTTTTTGGACTGCTTCTGCATCTTTGTTAAGATTATGTTTTCTTAATGTTAAGAGTTTAGGTAACACACCGCTAAGATTTTAGTTCACATTGTGATTGGGACAGTTCCCAGTCTGATGTGGTTCTGGAGGGTGCTCACTTCATGCTTAGTGCGTCGTGTTCGTAATTTAATATCGTTACAGTAGAAACGGATTAGCAGGCATGCCTGCCCTAGCAGCATTTTGACAATGTACTTTTCCTTCTTTCGAGAGACTGCAGCACCTTTCTGGAAGTGTATAGACAAGACTGTATTTCAAGAGAGGCATTAATCTTAAAACCGTTTTTGCATCAGTTAAACTGCAGAATAAATAACGTCAAGCATGTGTCATATGTTCTCTTCCATTGTACAGCCTAGCCATTCCATCAGCTTTTTTCACCTCCCTGCGTCACCCCTCACCCCCAACCAGGGCGACATTGCCCCTGTCAGAGCTCAAGTTACACGTTTCAGCAGAACTGGACAGTTTTTGTCTTTCAGAGTCACATTACTGATTTGAAGTTCATGCTTAACAAATGGTCTGTCTTCTCCTTTAGTGTTTGTAGCGGACATCAGTAGAAATCAACATGTATCCCTGTGGGGAGAAGAACAGTCACTGAAATGCTATGAATTGCAAAATAAAGGTGATTGGTTTTGTCGTCTGTTGGTTTTTGGTTTTGGTTGTTTGTTTTTTTTTTCTTAAATTTCAACTTGATCCTGATGTTAAAGGTCAGAAAATCTACTGAAAACAGCTGAGCCTTGGAAGTAACAAGTTTTATTAAACTCTGTCCTTTGAACTTTGCAAAAGAGCCCCATCTTTCCCTTGGCACTATCCCTTTCCACCATGGTAGCAACAGAAGGGACATCTAAAGATCATACACCCTACATAGGGAAGTTCATATGAGCTTTGAGACAATTAGGCAATAATCACAAGGTGGGATTAATTTTTACCTAATTTGAGTCTCTCAGGAATTAGCCATTTAATCTAAACTTGTCCTTAAAGCTTCCCCCATTGTCAGTGCATACAGAGCAAGGAATCTGCTGAGAGTAGCTCGTTGCAGTCTAATATGGTCCCCCCAGAACAACTAAATTACTTCATTCATAATTAGCCTAGAAGGTTGTTGGCAACTAATGCTGCTGAAAGCAGTCTCCAAGCAATTGTGTTTTGTAGGGACTACATAGCTGGCTGCTGCCAGGTATGCGGAATGCAGAGAAAGATTTAAAAACCCCTTTGTGTTTCTTTCCTGAGTCGTGCTTTGCGCTTAACCGTGAACACAGGTTTGACACTGTCTCTGCAGAGCTGAAAATCTCTGAGAAGTTAGTGAACAAGTGGAGAAATGCAACTGGCTTGCCCGCTTCCCGGGAGCTCATTTGTCAGCAATGCCCTTGTACTGATTGTTTGTCTAGCAACATTCCGTATGTTCAAACTAAGGGCTAGGGCGTGTTGCAAGAGGCACGGAGTACGGCGTGATTTGGAGAAGAATAACCAGAAGGCAAAGAAGATGTTCTGAGAGCTCACTAACTACTTTTGACTAATAGCCGCAGCCGTTATCACTGATTATTAACAAAATCTAGTCATCCTAGGAGCACAAAATTGAATTCACCTCCCTCTCCTATTTCAACTATTCCTGTTAAATTCAGCAGGACTGCATGGATAGTGATAACCTTAATTTAATTTGATTGGCCAAACTTGAATGAAGTGTTAAAGATAACCTGTTTTCACACTCAATTGCAACTTGCAAGGCTGAGCAAGCTGTGCATTTGATCACTCCGTGGCTATGTATTTAATGCAGTTCTAGTTTTTCCTCTCAAAGAAAGGTAAATTTGTTTCTAGTAGGATTTTACTGTTATTACAGATCTCCTTTTAAACCCAGAGCTTTTTTACTGCTTAACTAGCTCAAATCCAGCAAGACAGAGCTTCTGTTCTGCAGACAGGTGGTGAATAAATGCCTAACCAAAAAAAAAAAAAAAAAAAAGAGAGGAATAACCTTTTCATGACAATGTCAAAATCTCACCTGTACAATCGTAATGTGAGGTCTTGTAAAGGTAACATTGGCCAGGTTGGGAAGAGGGAATCCTTTTGACAGTTTAGCTTAAAAAAAGACAAACACAATGGTTTAGGTATGCGCTGGAAAGATAACATACACCTGCCCTTCAACCACTCTGTCTGCCCAGAGATTTCTAGGTCATTTACAGCAATTAACCTCTTAGTCTTCACATGCAGCCCTGGGAGGTAGACACAATGCTCATTTACCAATGGGAAAAAGAATTACAGATGCTTTTCTCTTGGCAGAGTGTTGAAGCCAAACCAAGGCATTTCATGTTCCACGCACTACATACTCCGTGTTTTGTCCCTAGTGACCTGGAGGATCGTTAATACAGCTCTAGCATCATTAGAACCTGTTCTCATTTGTCTCCATTAGTTAAGGAAGGCAAAGTTCATCTCAGGACAGAGGGCTAGCACAAAGCTATGTCTCCCTCCACGGCCTTAAATAAGATTTATAAGAGGCGAAAGCCCCGTGCTGGTCTAATAAAGAGGAATAAATTTCACACGGAGTGGCCTCAGGCAAGTGTGCAGGCTAGAGAGACACGCTTCCCACTGATGTATCAGGGCCACCTTGAGTGAGGTGAAAACAGATGAATTATGAGTTTCCAAGAGCTTTTTGCCCTTTTCGCAGAACAGCGCCAGTGCCAGGGCATGCTTATACCCCTACAAATCAACTCCCCTTCCCTGCTTACTGGCTGATGGCCATTTTCCACTCCATTTAATGGGAACTGGAAACTTAGGCAGAAAGTCCATGGAAGTTCCTAGAATCACCCACTCTGCTAAAAGCTTTTAGGTTTTAGCTTAGGAATATAGCCTTACCATTAGCTGATGGAATTACTTCAGCCTGTAAAACGTAAGACAGGATGTTCTCCAGAAGCGAGACCTGCCACAGACAAGAGAGCTGAGTTAGCCATCACTTCCTGATGGCGATAGAACTGTCATGCCCTAATCCTGAATGGAGTTAGTAGGCTCATGTTCAACTTTCAGCTCTCATTTGGCCCAAAAGAGTAATAAACTCAGGTGAACTTTGGATCTTAAGTCTTAGTCTTTGGAATGATGCAAAGGAAGCGAGATGCAAAATGCAAATGGCTTTCATCATGCTTGGACAACATTTTCATTTAGAATAGTCTGTTTCCTTTATTTATGAGATAATTTATCACCAATAGCAAAGCAAGATCAGAACGGTTTTAATCCTTGCTCCTCAGCTACTCAGAACTGATCGATTGTACTCAGAATTAAATGACCCTCTATGGAGGCAGGGTTTTCCCCTGTGAGCCTACAACTGCACTGTTTCAGGCATCCGAGACCAGCATTTTGGCTCCCATTCCCTGCTGTAATTCTGAGCATCTGTGATCCGCACCACTGCACCACAGGAGTGCCTCTACCTCAGTCATATGTGTGGTCGCTTGGACAGCGTGCGGCTCCGTCTGCTACTACAGTTCAGATTACTGCTGTGCGTTTCACCGTTATGATTTGAGACATCTCTCTGCTTACTGATGAAATATGACAGACCAGTCAGGGAAACTACAGAATATTTCATTTTCAGAGCATGTACTTGCCCCAAAGAATATATTTTGAAGTCCACAGCAGAGAGGTGGCTGCCAGGAGGCAGGAAAAGAGCTACCCAGGAATGAAACCAAATGATTTAGAAATATGAATTAAATTTAGCTGCTTACTCTTTAGCCTTGATATCACTGATATTCCTGGTTTGCATTTTCTGTGTGCTTAAATTATCTGCTTACCTCGAAAAAACCGACATTGGAGTGGGCTAGGGAGAGCTGGAGCCTGAGGGAAAGAAGTGGAACAAGATGAGTCACTAGAAAGGATAAACACATGTTATTCTAGCCGTGGGCAGTCACTGCTGCAGAGCTCCAGGCATTAAACACCTGTAAAGAGGCTTTGGAAGCAATATATTTTACGCAATGCATACTGCCTTATGGAAAAGGAAGTGGTTTTCTTAGGGCATTGCTGAGCATGCATGGAAAAGACTATGCTAGAAGGCCATAGCTAGCGACGTGAGTGCACTTCTCCCTCTGTGCTGTATTTTAGAAATCCTTCTGACAAAAGACTTTACCAGGGCTAGCACCAAGGACTTGCAGGCTCTCAGATATTTTGCAAGGATTTTGGTACATCTACATAATGCTTTGATGAGAGCCTAACTGGAGTAGGAAGAGAAATTCTGTTCATTATATGGTACCACTGCTGATGGCTGTGTTGCTAATGTCTCTAAGTTGAAATACTTATTCAGTACGTATTCAAGAATCCAAACGTGTATTGAAAACATGATTTCTGAGTTTCCACAGAACCAGCATCACCAGCTCTCAGCATGTTCTAGATTTTTCTCTCTGAATGTTGCTGCAAAAACTGCTAACAGCACTGTCCTCCTTAAATTCCTAACATCTCCGTGCCCTGATGAACTCTGCCTATTCTTAACCCTATAACTGTCTTCCCAAGGGACTTTTGTGAAATCAAGGTCCCAGTTCTCAGCTGTTAGGTCCTGGTGTACAGAGCTTCTCTCTATAAAATGTGGTATGTTAGATGTCTAAATGCCCAAGCCTCTGGTCTCCAGCTTTCTGACCCTTGGGAGCTGCAGTGCCTTAGCTGGAAGATCTCTGCTATGAGAATATCGGTGTAGGAGAACTGCAGGGCTCCAGATTCTTTACCATGTCCTGGACCCCTCTGCACTTTCCTAGTTGCACAGCTGGTCTAGAAAGTGGTTGCATCTTGCCAGCTGGAAAGGAGGGAAGCTCCTGTATGATTCATGGTCATCATAACTGCCCTGCACATTTCGTTTATCTAGCTCAAAGGGAAGAGTAGATGTCAGGAGCAGAGAAGTCCAGTGAGACCACTGCCCTGCAGCAATCCACAGCTGGTGGGCATTCCCTTGGGGACAGTGTCAGTTGTCACAGAAAAGTTTTCCGACTCCTCTAAACTATACAAGTACAGGCACATAGAGAATTAGAGAATCTAATGCGGATGAACTTTCCATAAATTATGATTATCTGATCATGTGGCTAATCTGTTGATGTTGGGATTGCTAACACTTCCAAAAGATTGGAAATGCTTTCCATCCCAGGTTGAATTACCTGTTCAAACACAGTGAGCCCATCAGTTTCTGGTCAAATATATTCAGAGCAATGCTGGTGTTGGCTGCCTGCAGAAGAAAGAAACAATGGGTTACCAGACACAAAAAACCCCAGGACTCTTCCCATGAATTAGTCAGAATTACAGAAATATTACATCTTCCCAGTTACATATGGAAGCTGTTTCATGTAGAGGCAACCTTCTCCCTAGCCCATGGCCCATGTAAGGCTGCAGACAGTAAATAGCTGCTTGTTTGGACGTCACTCATGAGAGCTGAAATGTGGGTAACGAGATTTCACTAATCAAAGACATTTCACTAATCAAATGTCATTTTCAGCTAAATCAAGAAGTTGCCAAAAGGCATGACCCATGCCTGCAGAACTGTCATTCCAGAGAACACAACTTTGGTTAATCAGAGTCACTATATGTTTGGATTTTTGTCTAAATGTTCTTCGCCACAGAAATGTCCTATAGGTTAAGTGAGGCCACACAGGCACTGCCTGTGACCAAGGGGAATTTGCATGTTTACTTTGTTTCTTGTACAGAGTTTTAACATAAGGAAAGAACAAACATATTTAACCTGAGTTAAACGTCACCTTGTTGGTTGTACTTACTATGTTCATTGTGAACAACGACTGGGTGGCTGAGTCTGGCAGAACAGCAAACACCTCCATGGAGCCCTGAATCTCTGCAGTGAAGGAATCCTGCTCTAAGCTGATGATAGGAATTTCAGTAGCCCTTAGCTTCAACATCACTGGGTAGGGTGTAACTGAATATTTGGCTACCTGCATGATTCCAAGACAAAAAAAGAGAGAAAAATGCTTTTCTTGTACAACAGATCAGAATACTGCATTTTGTCATCCTTTAAGTGATCATTTTGAAGTAGCTCCTAAAGACAAGGTTAAGAACAGCTGCTAAAATAAGATTCTTTCAAGCAAGCAGGAAGTTTTCTGTGGTGATAAATTAACAGTCTTGGCCACAGCAGGAATGCAGTAGAAAGTTCCTTCCACTCTAGGAATAAGATATCTTCTATATCACTTTGAGATAAATTAAATACTTGTTTGTGAACATAGGAAAGGAATCGGACATGAATGTGATATTTAAGTCACACAATAAAAGAGCTCAGGAGTCATTTGCTTTGAGATTCACCCATCTCATGAGACAGGTTCCTGCTCTGGACTGTCCTCACAGGAGCCTCACTCTGTCCATTGCCTGAAAAACAAGTAGGCTCACCGAGTTCATTACTTAAAACAGAGAGGATGGAATACTAGCATCAATGCTCAAGGCATTTTATGGAGAAGACCACATGGTGACTGCCTTTGGAGCATTCTTAGATTTCTGAGGAAGGAACTTAATATCATCCGGAAAGCAAACAAGGATGTGAAGTTCTTTGAACGATGAGTCTGATTTCATCCAACCTTGGCATTCACAGCCTAAGGTCTCTTATACTCATTTTTGGTTCTCCTTTTGTCTGAGAAGGCTAGTGGAAGCCATGCATGCTCATATTCTCTGTACTTTACAGTCACCTCCTCCACCTAAAATAAATGGAAATCCTGTGCATCTGCCTTGTTTGTTCCATAGATGTAATGTTTCCTGCCCACCTGTTAGCTCAGTTTCCTGCACGTGGCCACTATAGTACCTTCCCAGGTCTTTACTGGATTCCTTTCTGCTAGTTAGTCACAGGCTAGCAGTGAAGCAAAGACAATTATGCAGGTTTGGGCAGGAGAAAGGTGTTATTTCTGACCTGAGGCCCTCTCAGAAGTCTCTCAAAGCAGGACTCGTGACTGAAAACTTTTTCCTGCCTAGAGCTGGTTTTAGGTGAGAACAACTGTAGCTTTGGCGCAGTGCCCAGAGTAAAGATTGATATGCAAAATTATGGGCCAAGTTTGGTAACAATGCAAGTCTTTCAACTCCTTGTGGGGGTGGGAGGTGACAAGGCCCATCTGCTCTGCCATTTTGAGGCATATGTGTGCCTGCTTCTCCAGTGCAGGAGCCCTGCTGGCCCTACAAGTGTTTGGGATACACCAGTAGTGAGGTGTCTGACACCCACACTGGGTGTATTCCTAAGAGTTTGTGAAAGTCAGGATACTCACCTCAGGGATGATACTGCCAAATATCTCTGAGCTTATATTAAAATAGCTGCAAGTCTGGAGAAAAAAAACATGAGAAAACAAATGAGTTTACCAGATTTGACCTTCATGGTCAGCTTTTTTCTAAATGCATTGTAACTGTCATTTCAATGAATCTTTGATTTTGTACCTTTTTTTCTCAGAAATATTCTTAAGGGACTGAGTATACTTAAAGCTGATTCCCAAGAATATATGCCAAAATACTTCTGGGAAAGCAAATGCTTAATATCATTATAGTTTGGGCTGCAATCTGTAGATTCTAGGACTTGCTGAACCTGCTGGAGACAGACTAGCCAAGTCTGCCAGCCTCCAAGCCACAGCTAGTGTACTTTGACGTATACTTTGCTTCCACGGCCCCTGTAGCACTTTCAGCCTGTGAAGACTCCTCAGAAAACAGCCACTGAGGCTGCTGAATTCTCCAGAGTAGGTCCTTTGTTCATGTCAGAAAAGTCTGTGCCTCGAGTCTACAAAAACCTTCTTTTTTGTCGCAAAGTTGCCAGTATTTGGTACCTTGCTCAGTGGGACTTGGTACCCCTGGCTGTGGCCTGAGGCATCTATATAGAGCATAAATAAAAGAGCATAACAATACCCTAGTATTTATGATCTACTGTCTCAGGACTTTGCAGGCCAATTAGCAGCTTTATATGGCCACATACTGACAACTAGAAGGTCAAGCCCCATCTTGGATGACCTTAGCCACTCTGACCCCATTCCTCTGTGTCCTACTCACCTCCTCTGCAATGGTGATGTTGAAGGCCCCTGCAGTGTAGTAAGCAAACGAGGAGGTCTGAAAGAAATACTCAGAGAAGGCAAGGTAGAGCATGGAGTCGCTTTGGTCTGGGATAGTGAAGGGAGCTGCCACATAGGGAGGGCCAGTATAGTTTCCAGCTGGATAGACTGTCCCCTGAAAGGTATTGGCAGAGATTAAAAAAATCAAGAGTCAAAGTATGACTTTAACGTGACTGGAGACAATTAATGTTATTTTCCTCTTCCTCAGGCTATTCATTTTGTATATAAATGAGTACATAGGCTTTGTAGTACACTCTGAAGCCTTGGTGCTTTCAAGTGGGTGGTGAAGACAAGTTCCAGAGATTGGACACCTTCACAGATGACACTTGAGATCTATCTTTTGAGATGCTAATCACCTACTGAAGACAGTCCACTGCCTCAAAAAACGAAGCCTCTAAATCAAGGATCAACATATTGCATGAAGAGTATGACTAAGGGTCCTTATTGAAAAGCTTTACTTTCTCTTTCTCCTTTCCTCACCTCCAGGAATTTAAGTCTGAGAACTGCTGCCTAAAGCTATCCAATGGTCTCAATTACAGAATGGATCTCTAAAACCAGAGGTCTTTCTAGGTCAAAGTCAGCACCTTACGCTACATAGAAGCAAGTTGGTAACTTGTGCAGACAGAAGAATGCCTATGAGAGAAAGGAAAGTCACACCAGACAATCCTAAAAACATCTATGTTGTCTTTTGTACTACTCATGATATTAGCCAAGGCTTGCAGATCTAATACTTCCAAATGCATCCAGATTAAATAAAAAGGTAAAACTGATTTAAAGTGAGGAAGGTACTCAGAGGTTAAGATTTTTTTGATCCTTTTTATTAGTTTCCCTGTTATATTTCATCTCAAATGTATTCCGTGTCTTAATTTTCTCAACTTCTTCCGATCTATCTCTAAATTTTGTGTTGCCTTTCAAGGACTATCAAAACACAAAGTGCTGAGTCACTTTGCTGATGACATCCCTATTCAATCCTCACTTGCTGGATTTAACAGTCACTCGCTTTGTATTTTTCCTTCATGTTGCATCTTACGTGGGAAAGTAGCTCTTGTAAACAGCCGTGACATTACTTCTTTAGTCTGCCTCAAGTCTCTGCTTAAAATCTAGTTGCCACAAAACCCAGAAGAGCTTGACAGCAGCTGTAGAGCTGCTGTGCTCAGACCAGTGTCCACCATATCAACTGATACTGTTTTATTGTTCCTTTGTGTTCCCGCCTCTCTTATTTTCTTGTTGTCTCTTTTTTATACTTAATTTATAAGATCTTTGTGACAAGCCTGTCTTTGCATTCTCCCTTTACATAGCATCTAGAGTAAGGCATCCTAAATTTAGTTAAGGATCTTAGATACTATGCTGATGATAAGCGCCCTCAACTAAATCACCTTACACAGAATAACAATCAAGTAATTTTAGAATTAGGAACTACTCTGATTTTAGTTTAAATACATGAGGATATTTTTTCCTTTATTTGAAAGAAACCTTCAGGTCTTCAAATTCAGCAGCGCTCCCTGGGCTCCCATGCTTTTTCAAGGGTCATCTGTCTTCCCAGAGGCTTAATTCTTGCTCTTATAGCCTTGCTCTTTCTTTTCCTGTCTCATCTGATGGCAGATGCATCCCATGAAATGTGTAGAAATCTTCCCCTGACTGACTGAACAAAGAAGTTCCAGATGTTAATCAACAATGAGAGAAGGATGAAGTTGAATACCTTTCCCTTTCTCTCCTTTCCCTTTCTCTTTTTTCTTCTAACTAGCTTAGTCAACTTTTACTGCTCTCCATTTGCTATAACCAACTCAACAGCAATTAAAAAAAAAGATGCGGCTTTTAAATAATTAATTTTACATCAGGATTGTTAAACTATGATTACAATAACAAATGCAATAGTGCTTTGAAATGTCTGTCTTCTCAGATACTGAGTCCTAATGTTCAGAACAGCAATCATGTCATTTTAGACAGTGGATCATATGATAATAAAACCCACAGCAATCTTGGCAAATAGCACTACAGGCAATTACCTTTAAGTTCAGGTCAATGAATGGCTGGAATACTGCTGGCAAGCTATTTAAGGAGTAGTCTACTTCGGTGAAATCATCAATCGGCATTAGGACTGTAAGGGTGGTAGACAAAGCAGAATACCCAATATTACAAAAAGCACAGAAATAATTATATGTACACTTAAAACTAAGTCAGTTCCTGAAGGAGAATGACAGAAGTTGTTCCAAAGGGTAGGGAAAAACACAACCAGCGACCTCCTAACACGCGTTCTGACCTAAGGCTTGATGTTTCTACTGGCACCTTCTTTAAAGCACCTTCTTTAGTTTGTCTAATGTTTTCTGATTGTAGAAAAGTAAATTGGTCTAACTAAAAAAAAAAAGGAAATGGCTGTTCCAGTGCTTCAGGGCATAAGGAAGTGTTGGAATTTCTTGTCCAGCAGTTCTGAGAGCATCTATAGTGCCTCTAACTTGCAAATACTTTCCCAGAAAAGGTGGGTGCCTGATCTGCTTACGTACTTGTGTTTTGCACAGGGTACCTGCCCAACACTTTAGGTGCTTTAAATGCTTGCAAATCTAACCCCAAATGGTTAAAGCGAGGAGCTTTCTACAAAGGAGCTTTTTCATTTTGCCTTTGGCAAGTCTGAAAAATTGGCAAGTAAGACTTAGACTTCCAGACAGGCTAGAGGAGCAGGTTTCAACTTGTAAAGTACTATGTGTGCAGGAGGGAAGGGCAAAATGCCTTCGCATCAGTGCTGCATGGCCTCTAAGTGGCATTTCTGACAATGGGGGTGCACGCTGCCACACTCACAGGTTGAGAATCATGCTCAAGTCCTTGGCTTTTCAGAATATCCTTTGCTTGTCCAAGTACCACTCCCTTTATTTAACTGTGGTCCTGTAAGCAAGGGATCTGACAGAAGGTGGAGTCTGATACCTCCCCTGGAGGCTTTGCTGACCGGCTGCTGTCAAGGAAACTACAGACTTTCACTGAGCAGGAGAGAGAAAGCAAAAGGAAAAGATATCACTAGCGACTCACCATTCAGTGATCGGAGGTCTTCATCTATCAACTGGATCCCAGATCTGATGTTGGGACATGACTGTATAAAAGCACGGCCTGATTAGTGTGGTCCTGTAAGCACCTCTTACCTGTGTGCTAGCAAATCTGCCTGGTTATGTGACACACATTGCAGCATTCGTTTGTCAAAACACCTAAACTAGCTTTTCTTCAGCCACCAAGTTCCCCAAGGTTTCTACTTGGTGCAATGTAAGGATATCCCACGTCAGAGCTGCCCCGCGGCAACAAAGTGAGATGTTGCCAAAGGCAGCCTGATGGAGGTGACAAAACCACATCCTTAGTAGTGCAAGAAGGAGGCAGAGATCTCACATTGGTCTCACAGGAGAGATCCCTGTCCTGGGGCAGAATCACAGACATCTCAAGCTCTGCCTCCTCTCAGAGGCCCTTGGGCAGGTTGTCATCAGAACTACTCACCTCTTTGATATGATGAAGTTTAAATATGTCATGCTATCAGGTGATGTACTACATCATCTCTATGCATTACCCAATATACGTTTTGTCTGCTGAATATAAAAATTATCCCAAACCTAGGATGCTTATAGGTACACAGGCAGAGACTTATTCTGCATTGAAATGGGAAAATAACTACATTTTCCAGCCTTACTGTTGCCTTGGTTGAATCTAGCTATGGACTAGTCAATATCTTGGCCATGAACTTGGTACTTTATCCAGAAGCATTTCTGGCTGGCAAAATGGTGACTGTGCTGATCAGACCAGAATAGGACTATATTATTTAACTTTGCCAAGTTCACAGTACTGACTTGTGAAAGTCATATTCCTTAAACCCCCTCCCCTACACAATTTGAAAGGCTTACGTTAGTGACCAAGCTCCTGTGAATGGGTTTCTTCAGATACTTGATAAAGAAGTTATGCAGGAAGCTAGAGGAAAGGAAGAAAGCAATTCATGGGTCAAGTACTACAGTCATCAACAGGAAATCAGTTATCTCTGCAGAACATGGGTTTAATGGACTCTGAGTGTGATATTCTAGTGCACAAGGGAGCTTTCTGAAACATAACAACAATCAGAAAGCCTATGATATAAAAGGAAGTAATTTCACTACTAGGCAACTCAGCAATTAGCCTGGGTAGATTTACCTTTATGAATAAGGAATTCTTCATATTATCACCATCATGTATGTACAAACACAGAATAAATAAGTAGTCTCTGCACTAGGAACTTCCAATACAAGTAAAAACAAGCAAACAAACAAAATACCAAATCTAAAACCAGGTAACAAGAGTTGTAATCAGACAGTGAGAGAAGTACAAGAAAACAATGAAATAATGTTGCACCGGGTTGTAACCAGAGGCACAACAGACAGCAGTCTGGTTCTGTTCACAGTTTTGTATCACAGTTTTGATAGCACTGTGACTAGGAGTACTTAAAGCACAGTACAAGCACGTAACTTCTACCTAGAGCTGAAGAGTAGAGCAGTGTTCAGAAAGAAGTGGGTGCTGAAGAAGCACAAGGGATTGTTTGATCTGACCAGACGGGCTCTATTTATCTTCTACTCAAGGGACTGTGTGCAGAAATACAAGGACAATGGTCAAATTTGGCCATTTTAACACTGGATTAGGGCCCTGATTCTCACTTGTGGTGCCTATAGATGCCAAAATAGGTGCCCCACTTTGCGAATTTGTCTTTGTGCCATTTGTTGACAGTTATTTTCTCCCAGAGCATATACAGGTCTCTTCCACTTACCCACTTTTTCCATTCAACTTGATGTCTATATCACCAGAAGTTGTCCGGCAGCTGGTAAGTGATATTGATGTATGACCTGTATTATCCAGGGGTGTTGAAAAGATTGCAGTAACAAACACCTTTGAAATGTACACTGTGCTTCTTCCACTGTCTTTGCTGCATAAAGTAAAAATAAAGAAATAACTGAAAAAAATGTTGCTAAAGAATATTCAAGACTCAATTAATTCTTAAATGGACTCTTTTCTGTTCACTGAAGATGAAGCTGTTTATCTGAATACTTTTCATTACATTGCTCATAACGAAAATAGATTCTGATATGGCTGCAAAGAATCAAGCATTCTACACAGATTTCCAGATAGGAGTTTTGGAAAATGATGGATTTGGGAAAGCAGATAATTCACTATTGTAAAGTATTTTGTTCCAGTTACCAGACCTGCGCCCATAGCGGGGGGAACTGGGATATGCCTGGTATAAGACAGACCAAGAGAGCTGTACTGGGATCTAATCTATTGGTGTCTGAGGAGGGTCCATACAAACCCATGTCAGGGCCTGGAGTGCCCCAATGGGCTTTGTGCCCTACTCCCCACCCTCCAAGGGGTTTGGCAGCCCATGCCTGAGACCAGCTCCAGTATGGTGAAGCTGTGTTATTTTGGATCACGTTGTTCATAACTTGGTTGTGAGAAAGAGGTGTGAAAAGCCTTATTGGGGTTCTCTACCCTTGGTTTATGAGCTGCATTGGAGCTCAGGTCTTTGCTTGAACTGAGTTGTAGGTGCACCTATGTGCGACCTCCTACATAGTTAATCTTGACAGTGCTTTGCGGGCTTGGCTTCCTGGCTTTGCCTCAGCCCTGCCTCTTCACTGTGGGCTTGCCTGGCAATCTGGACCAGTGATGGTTCCCGGTCACTGCTGCTAACCTGCTCTGCTTGCCTGTCTTGGGTAGTTGCCAGTGAGGGCACTGCCCCTCCTGCCATGGCATCATCCTCAGCTCCTGGGTACCCTCCTTTCGCAAGCAGCCAGCTCTGCTGTCCCTGACAGAAGCCCAAAAGTGCAGATCAGAGACTGCTGTAATTCAGTCAGTTTAGCAATATAGGTAATGTGAGTTGTGGGGAAGAGGAGGAGAGATTTCTTTTCTCTGAAACAGCCTGGGACTGGGAAGGTATGGAAACTGCTCTAAGGATATTGCCATTTGCATCCCCATTTTCCATCAGCTTTTGGAGGCATAGCACAGTGTTCTTAACAGTGTAGCTGCACTGGGAGGATTTATTATACTGGACTGTAATCCACTGTACCATAATTTTTCTAAATGTGTCATTAACTGGCAGGCTGGACAATGACAGCATTCAGCTAAAGCATCAATCCTTTACTGTTCACAGAGGGGTTTAGCTATGGGCTCTTTATCAGTGCTCATGTCCGAGCAGGCAGGGGCTGTCTCCCACCAGCAGATCTGTTGGGAAGGACCAGTCTGTACTCCTTGCTCTTAGCTGCTAATGAATGCCTTTGCCATGAAGAGATCACAAGAAAAACTAAACTTGGTATTTTTGTCTTTACATTCTCCCTCAAGAAAAATCCCAGGACACATGAGGCTGTACGTACAACATCCAGGTCCTTATGTTCCAGTTCATATCGACGGTTAGAGAAGCATTTCCAATCACTAGTTTTATCCCAGTCCCAGGTATGAGGGAGATGGAAGCACTGGGGAATTCAACAGCAGTGACATGTATTCTAGAGCATGAAAGAGATACAG
This sequence comes from Tauraco erythrolophus, assembly GCF_009769465.1. Lineage (NCBI taxonomy): Eukaryota > Metazoa > Chordata > Aves > Musophagiformes > Musophagidae > Tauraco > Tauraco erythrolophus. The sequence continues at coordinate 62,680,347 of NC_141468.1, read as the reverse complement.
GGGAGAAAAGGAAAAGTTTGTATTTTACAAGTCAGGATGAACACAAAGCATGATTCAAATTTCAGTCAAACACAAATTGCCCTCAGAGAGAATACGTACCTTGAGATGTTGTATTTGACATTACCAAGCCCAAATTTCTCATAGCCACTCAAGTCAGGGAAATGCTCCTTCTCCATATTCTGCTTCAGAATTTCCAGACCAACCTCCTTGGCTACAGGAAAACAGTGATCAGTTGGGTTGCCTTTGATACTGCCTGGGAGTTTATATGTATGGCTTGTGGCTTAGGAGATTTTAAACCACTGCCTGCTTCAATTTGATGGGGTGAACACAGGGACAGAAGGGTTAAGGTGCCTTATTTGAGACCCAGCAGTGCTATTTCAGATCTCACTCCTAGTCATGACGATGGTTTAACTTACTGATTCAATATCTGAAATCAAATGAACCTTGATGTGATGTAGAATGTTGTCAAACAGCTTACTATATCTGCTTTATTGTGCTCTTAAACTTTTCTTTATAGCCTGTGATCAACTAATTTCCTCCCACTGCCATTGCATCCCTGTTTCTGTCATATCAGGATTCTATGCAAAACCATCAGCAGCTCCTGAAAATATCAAACATACCGTACTCCAATCCCTTCTGGGTGATCCTCACTTTGAGGCCAGGGTTGGCGTTAAGTTGCCCAGTGAGCAAACTTAAGAGGAGGAGAGAACAGCAAATCTTCACCATCTTCCTTGTTTTTTACTGGACCTGTTAATATATATTTATAATGATAGTAGAAGGTTATGCTATGTCACGTGGTTGCTGTACTCTCTTTTCCCTTCCTGGAGTGAGCTTTCAGTGAGTGTTCAGACACCAGCTTTCTCTCCAGAATGGATAAAGTGGAAAGCCCAGCAACTGTGGAAGAGAGGACTTGTTCTGCACAGACTATTAGAGAAATAGAGCTCCTGGGGGTAGAGGAGAAAAGTCATAGGAAGTGGAGAAAGCACTTGGGATACATCCTCCTGGGCAAACCCTGTTGGAAGGGAAGTGGCACTGAATTTTTAGGTTGAAGCTATACGAGCTATAGATATATTATGTGCCAGTGGTGCCCCATCACTGTATGGTTGTGGAGTGATCTTTCAATTAATTGGGGAGACACTACACTGCCTGGTGATTCTTCACCTAGAGAACCTGCTCCTAAAGAAACAGATGCCTTGTGGAAGACACTCATCTTCTGGACAATGCCAACAAGTTGTCAGTAAGTAGAGACAATTTACTTTTTGACAGTAAGTTCTGCTAACGGCAGCTTTTCTATAATACTGTCACTCCCTTTGATGGCATGAAAAAAAACAACAGCATGCCCACTCCACCCTCATCCCCCCAAAAAGCCAATCCAATCCCCAAAACCAAGCAGAAACCCACAGTAAACGAAAGGTATGGGTGGCACCGCTGACCAGCTGTGCAGTGGATGATCACTTGGCTCTCTCCGCTTTCTCATGCATGTCACACAGCAGTCCTCGGTGGCTCTGCAGGATTTACTATAGGGGTAGTAAATGAGTGAAGCAAATTCCCATCCCAGGGCCTGCTGTGACTGGATTTATGTTGAGATGGAGCTATGCTGTATGAACCACAAGCTGCATGAAGTGTGAAAGTCAGAAGCTGTTGCTGCCAGCAAGGTCTCCCAGGGAGAGTGGGAAAAGCCACCTTGATGGAGAATTTTAAAACCAAACTGGACAAAAACAGAGAATGGTTTCATTTTTTTTTCTGCCCAGAGATGGGAACAGTCCTCTGTGGAGTTATCTGTTGACTGAGGCTGACAGTGTGAATGGCAAACGAGTCAAATTATTATGGCTTTCCTTATTCCCAGCCACTACGCTGGGAAAATACATGAGACTGTCTTTTCTCGCACTTCATTTATGTAAAAAATTTCTTTAGTTAGCACAGGGCTGTTGGAGAGCTGGGATGAAACCATCTAGAAACAAACAATTGCCTCTCTCCTAATACATGAAAAATTGTTTTGATGTTGCTGCATCTTTCACTAGCTGTTTCATTATCAGAGGTAGTAATATACCTCAAACCTCTAAAATATTTTCAGTCATAATCACAATTTAAGCACATTGCAAAATTATGAGATAACATTGACTTAATTCTTGTGTAACAGTTTCAAGTAATCCCACAGAACACTTTTGCCTTTTAAAAAGACTAATATTTTCTTCTTAATTTTAACTGACAGAAATTGAGAGGTGAAAGAAACATAATCTGTAGAACAAAACCAAAGTACTGGAAGGAAACGTGTCTGTGATGTAGGCATAGTTCTCATAACTTAAAATCTCAAAAATTAGCCAGATTTAGTGACATCCATCTCTTCCCAACAAAGCCACTCCACAACAAAGAGTAATCACAACATATTTGTTACCATACCTCTCTTCCGAAGGCTGAAGAGAAGACCCTTGCTGTACCAGACCAGAGGGCTGAGGACGCTGCAGGGAAAACCCTCTGCTGCTGTCACGACCCCGTCTTTTAAAGGAAAGAGCTGTGAGCTCGAAGAAAGCCAATTGCTGCCATCTTCAGCAGTATCATGCAGGGAGTGGCCTGGCGGGTAATCACATCTCAAACTATTTTGGGTGTCCCAGGTTGAATCACTCTAATTTCATTTAGGGACTAAGCAGAGGGCAATGTAAACTGTTGGGGGTGGGGGGTGTGTGTGCGCGCTGGGATGCTGAGCTTGGGGTGACATGCTGCATTTGTGGCATACCATTTTGGCACTGGCTTTTCAGATGGACCTGAGAGGAAACCCCAGTGGAGACTCTTGCAGTAGTTCCACAGGACAGGTACTCATAGCCAGGTCTGTATTGTGAAAGAAAGAAATGAACGTGCCATTGCTAGGAAGAACAGATGAAAAACAACTGTCTAGGCCCATCTGCTCTGAAATTGCTCAGGATACGGAAAACCATAAATTAGATAGTATTTATATTATAGTACATCTATATTATAGTGTGTACATATATGGTGCAATTATATAGTATCAAGTCCTTGAAGTCAGTATTTTCTATTTCTTCTGCTTGCTTATCCATTAACCAGTACTTTAACTAACCAGTACTACTTGGATTGTCAAAGAGGTGATTTAATCAATTCACTTGCATGTAAACCAAGCAAATTCCCTCAGGCATGGAGCACTCTGCTGGACAAACTGAGTCACTTCATTGTGCAATCCACGAATAGAAAAGGGTAGAGACATTTGTCAGTCAGTCAACAAATACTCATACTTTACACAGATTTAACATTCACCTCAGGGAGTCACATGCATAATAATTTCATTATTTATATCTCTGGCAACTGAGGATGAATAAAAATCATGCCCTCAGTTACATAAATCTCTCCTTTAAATTTTTCACACAAGTTCTGCAGTTCCCTCAAAGCAAGAGAAAAGCTCTGCTGTTTCCATCCATATAGATCTCCAAGATTTAAAACCAACTGAATTGTCTGAAAACTATCTCAGCTTATCCTCATCATATCCTTTTAACATTTTATGGTTCTTCTAATAGAGCATCACCCAGTTTAGATAAAACTTTCAGCAAAAGTTAACAAAGACAGATTAAGGCTTCCAGAGTTTCATTTCTTTCTACAAATAAAAGCCAAGTATCTGCTTGCAGACACATTCAGACAGCGCATTCAAAGATGCTATAAATAGTTTCTACACCCAAACTTGTCACCTTTCAAGGTGTTACAGAGCATCTAAAAGGAATGTTTTATTTCAATTTTCTCTGTTGAGTCACCAAGCATTTGCTTTAATCCATAAGCTACAGAGGATATAGACTGCGATCCTTTTTACCCAATATATAAGAAACTCAATGAGCTTATCAGCTTGACAATCAATGGAGACTTGTTGTTGCATCTCTGCAGATCGCTTTGGCTTTGCATGATTCCAGTTGTTGCCTCTGGATCAGTGCTCTAGTGGTCCTTGTTCCCCACCTCCCCAATTTTCTACCTCCCCAATTCTCCCCTTTCTCCATGCACTCTAGTCTGTGGCACACTGAGGGACATGCATCATTTCCATTGTTCTGTCAGTTGGGAAACAATACCAGATCAAAAATGAAATATTGACTAGTAGGTATAGGATGATACAGGGGAACTGTTGGCATATAGAGCATCCTCTTCAGTCCTAGGAGAAACTGTTGCTTTGTTTGTGAACAATGGCCAGAGGACTAGAGCTTAAGGGGTAGCGTTGTGCTAAGTCATGGCTCTGGTTTGAAAAGACCCATCTAGCCATGACACTTGTCAGTGGGTCCTGGAGCACATGTCCCACTGGAAAAGAGAAGAGATGGGCACCAGGGCTTTAGTTCTCTTCTTCCCCATCTCATGAATTCTCCCTCAAATAGGCAGAAGAAAGTGCCTGAAGTATTATTAAAGAGAGACATCAAACTATTTTATATCTCCATTTCAAGTTCTTCTTCTTCCATTCTTTTTCTAGTCACTTTTCACCTATCACAGAATACAATGAATTGGGAGGCCTGTTGTGATTTATCGCTGTTTGGATCCAGGATGCTTTTTTTTTTAGTAAAAAACTGTAGCAGCCAGCGAGATAAATAAACTGATTCAGCTAAAAATCAAGGCAAGCCACATTTCTGTCCCACGTTGGAACTGAACTTTCTGTAGTGTGACACTTGTAGACCAGTTTTCCTTTCCATACACTTTTAATATCTCCTGGCTGAATGTCTCTGGTGACACTGTCATAAGACAAAAGAAAGCTTCCAGCTCCATTTTACAAATATGAAAAGTACAGAATTGTTCGGAGATTGATACCCTTGAAGAGCTGCAGCTACTCACAAACAAGGAAGAACTGCTGGATGATGTAAAAAGGGCAGCCTTGGCTGCAGTAAGCATGAGACCGTGGAGTTTCAGATCCTGGGAGGAGCGAGAAAAACAAAGAACAGACTTACAGCTATAGACTTCAGATGAGCAGATTTCAGGGACCTGCTTGGCAGGGTATGTGGGAAATTGCCCTGGAGAGCAGAGGCCCAGAAGAGCTGGCTAATCTTCAAGGGCAGCCGCCTCAGATCATAAGAATGGTCCACTACAGTGTTCAGACAGTTGAGCAACTGTGGCAGAAGGCCAGCATGGATGAACATGGAGCTCCTGAGTGAACTCAGACACAAAAAGAAAGCATACAGAAGATGGAAACTGAGACCAGCTACTTGGAAGGAACACAAAGATATTGCTTGCACATGTAGGAATGAAGTCAGGAAAGCTAAAGTTCAGCTGGAGCTGAAATTAGTTTGGGTCATGAAGGGCAACAGGAAAAGTTTCTGTAAGCACATCGACAGCAAAAGGAAGGCTAAGGAGAACATGGGTTTATTGCTCAGTGGGCCAAGGGACTAGTGACAAGAGACACAGAAAAGGCCATTTTTACTAGCAAGACTTGTCCTCAGGCCTATCAGGTTGTTGAGCTCCTAGGAGAGTCTTTGGGAGTGAGGCAACACCCACAGCAGCGAAAGACGTAGTTTGGGATCACTTAACCCACTTGGACATACACAAATTCATGGGACCAGACAGGATGCATCTGGAGGTGCTGAAGGTTCTGCCTGGCTGATCTCATTGTGAAGCTGCTGTCTATCACCTTCAAAAAGTCATGGCACTCGAAAGAGATTCCTCACAACTGGAAAAAGGCAGACATCAGAGCTGTCTTCAAGATCAAGGAGGATGATCCACAGAATTCAGTCTCACCTCAATCCCTGGGAAGGTTATGGAGCAAAATGTCTTAGAAGCCATTTCTAAAGCACATGAAGGATAAGGTGACTGGGAGCAGCCAGCACGTGTTTTCCAAGGGCAGACCATTCCTGACCAACCTCGTTGCTTTCTGTGATGAGCTGACTGGTACTGTGGACAAAGAGAGGGCAGTGGATGTTCTATACCTTGATTTCAGCACAGCCTTTGCCACAGTCTCCCTTAGTCTCATGACCACGTTGGTGATATATGGGCTGGAGAGGGTAGGTGGAAAATTGGCTGGACTGCCAGAATCAACGAGCTGTGATCAGCAAAGTCCCACTATTGACCAGTAACTAGTGGAGGTCCCAGAGAAATCAGTACTGTGATCAATACTGTTTAATGCCATGGATGATGAGAAAGGGTGCACTCCTGGCAAGTCCCTGAATGACACCAAATTGGGAGGAGCAGTCAACATGCTGGAGGGCAGGGCTTCTATTCAGAGAAACCTGGACAAGCAGGAGAAGTGGGCTGACAGGAACCACATCAAGTTAACAAGTGTGAAGTCTTGCATCTGGGAGGGAATAACTCTTCGCAGCAGCACAGGCTGGTGCGTGTTTAGAAAGTAGCTCTGCAGGAAAGGATTTGGCAGTCCCAATGGAAAAGAAGTTGAACATAAGTCTGCAGGTCCAGCTAAGTGATCCTTCGCTCTATTTGACACTTGCATTTGGAATACTGTGTCCAGTTTCGGCTTCCCAGTTCAAAGAGGATATTGACATCCTGGATCAAGTCCAGCAGGTGCCACCAAGAAGGCTGGAGAACATGACCTACAAGGAGAGTTTGAAAGATCAGGTCTGTTCAGCTTGGAGAAGATAGCGCTTGAAAGATTTTTGTGTTGTCTACAACTTTTTGATCAGAGAATACAGAGAAAATAGAATACAGACTATTCTTGGAAGTGTGCAGCGATAGGACAAAAGGCAACAGAATAAGTTGGAATATGTGAAATACTGATTAGATATTGGGAAAAAAACTTTACTCTGAAGGTAGTTAAACAGTGGAACAGGTTGCCCAGAGAGGTTATGGAACCTTCGTCCTTGCAGGGGTTCAAGACGGGACGCAGCCCTCCGCAACCTAATCTAATTAGTCCTGTTTTGAGCCAGAGTCTTGACTAGATGATACGATTCTATAACTTCATGATAATTCACTGGACTTTATAAATCCATTCTGACTCTTAGTATCCCGTCACAAAGGGACAAACTGTGAAATTCTTATGAAGAATAGAGTCTCACTCCATACACAAAGTTTTGCTAACGCTAATGGAGGTAAATTGAATAATGCAAGAACTGGTTCCTAAAACGAATGAAATGTAGTGTCTGTAACTCTAGTGAAAAGAACCAGCCACTCCTGCTCATCAGGCTGCAATAAGTTTTCTAAAGCATCAATAAGTCAGTTACACTCCCTGTACTACAACACAGCAGATTCAGTTTGTGAAAAGTGACTAAGAAGTTTTAGTAAAACATTAAAAACAGTGATGAAGAGCCATGCTTCTAATGTTATAGCATCTACTCCCTACAAGCCAACAGAAGGAAGACTACATTTTTCTCTTATTATTGTTTAAAAGTAAAAGGACATTAGGGAAGATTGTGAAGGTCCTCATCTCCCCCTTCCTCATGTTTGTAGTGAACATCAGTGGAAATCACCAGATGACCCTGAGGAAAGAAGAACACGTAAAATTACCTTAAATTTCAGATCCTTAAATTTCAGATGGACATATTCAGGGTCAGTACTCTGGGACTAGATCCCATGGTAAGCCCCTCAGCAGGGCAGGAGACAAGAACGGCTTTATGCCTCCTGAACTTTAGTTAACTTTAGTGTAGGAACAGGCTCTGATGTAAGTTAATACAACCCTCCAAAAGGCTGAGGAACACTTACCACAGACACTCAAGTTGCCTATAAGCCTTCCTAGAGAACGGCCAGAGAAGTGAGGGCTCACGCACTCCATGCTCCTAAGCCCTGCTGGGGACAGCAGAGCTGTCCTTGTGGTGACCCCACAGTGGCATACCCCGAAGGGCTAGTGGACCTTTATAACCTACAACTGCTAGGGCTGGTGGAGCAGAGGGCTCATTTTTGATCCAGAGTCTGAATTTTATACCTAGTGTATAGTTAAAGCTTTACTATTAGCAACATTTAGATCTACCCAACACAGGAACACACAAACATGCAGGCCTTAAAAAGAAGCAATATACTTGAACAAGAAATTGGGCCTCTCACCTGGTTAATTTTTATTACAGGTTCAGTCAGGGTAGTGTAGGCCGGGTTAAGAAGAGGAAATCCTTTTCCTAGTTTATCTTCAGAAATGACAAATATAAATACATTTGAATGTAATAATAAAATGCTCTTCAGAAGCATTTTTCTCAAGGAACTCAATTTGTTTTGCAATTCCCCTTTAATCACCCATCCTTGTGCCTTTTACGGGAGATACTATTCATATTTGCTAAAAAGCAAAAAATTCTGTGAAAAAGTTGCATATAAACCTCTCAGCTGATACATGGATCTGACTGCCTTTGCTCCTCTCCAGATATCTGCCCCAAAAGTTTTGGTTTCTGCTGCTTCCCACTCTGACTTATTATCTGTCTTCCTTTCATTTTCTTCTCTACCTGATCCTCTAATTCTCTTGGTCTCTCTTATTCTCATCTATCCCTACTTTTCTGGATCAAGCCCCAGCTCTATTCCTATTTGCTTTTCCAAACATCTGACTTTTGCATCTCTCCCTTTCATTCTCCTTCCTTTCTCCTCATCAATAACTCACTCCCTTCCTCAGCAGTCTCCTCACTTCTGTTTACCTCACAGGCACCTTCTGTACTCTTCCACTTGCTTCTTTCCACCTTCACTTCTTTCTTTGTCACCCCTCTCTCTCTGCATCCTACTGAGCTGATTTTCTGCTTTGTCCTGCCTGTGGCAGCAGGTGAAGCACAAAGGCAGAGGGAGGTGATAAAGCTAGAGATGCTACCCCAAAGCCCGAAGATGGAAGTGTGCTTCTGTGCTTCCACAGTCTGGGCCGTTCTCTCTGGTCATGGGCTGACTCTGTGTCAGGACAAGACTTAAGCATGTCTCATCTCCGCTGCCACACTGCAGAGTGAAAAGGAAGCCCAAGCCCAGTGTTTGGAAGGGAGCCAAGATTTGCTCTGTCCCAGCCCCTGATCCAGGTGACTGCAGGACCAGGACTGAAGTCCAGCACAGAGTAGGCTTGGTCAGGTGTAGCCAAACGGATAGAAAACCTCCCATAACACAGTCTTTAAAGCTAGGTACTCCCTTTTATGGTTTCAGTCTTGCTTTCCCATCAACTGCGCTCAGGAACTGGCCACAATCCTTACCATTGATTACTGGGACCACTGCACTCTGTACAGCATAAGACAGAAAATTCTCCACCGCTGACATCTGCTGTGAAGGTGAAAACACATTTGATGATTATTGCCTGATGCCTATGGGATTGCAGTTTGACAGGGGAGATGGAGGGTTAGAACTGGAGTGACATACAAAAAGATCAGAACAGAGCTTGGCAGAGAAAATGTCAAGTAAAAAGATCTTTTTTGGTTTAAGTTGCAGCTGAACAATGTAAAATATACATGGCAAAGAGGTGTCCATTTTTCTCATGGTAAGTTAAATTGAAGTCTTCCCCCACCCCCCACCCCCATATGTTAAGTATCTGGGTTGAACCTTAACTTTAGGAATGAAATCTGTTCAACTTTATTTCAGCTGCCAGGACTAAGTTCTCAGAAGTGAACTGTTCTCTGGTGGCAAGAATTGCCCTGTCCTGGTGCTCTGTCTTATTGCACTGAGATTAGTGTCATGCTCCCTTCACTTAAAGCTGTAGGTTGGGCTGAGCTGCTGCAGAGTCACACTGACCATTTCTCAGTCTACAGTGAATGATCTAAGCATCAGATCTTAACAGCACAGGGGAAAGGGACCTGGGGGTCCTGGTGGACAGCAGGATGACCATGAGCCAGCAATGTGCCCTTGTGGCCAAGAAGGCCAATGGCATCCTGGGGTGTATTAGAAGGGGTGTGGTTAGTAGGTCGAAGGAGGTTCTCCTCCCCCTCTACTCTGCTCTGGTGAGGCTGCATCTGGAATATTGTGTCCAGTTCTGGGCCCCTCAGTTCAAGAAGGACAAGGAACTGCTTGAGAGAGTCCAGCGCAGGGCCACAAAGATGATTAAGGAAGTGGAGCATCTCCCTTATGAGGAAAGGCTGAGGGAGCTGAGTCTCTTTAGCTTGGAGAAGAGGAGACTGAGGGGGGACCTCATTAATGTTTATAAATATGTAAAGGGTGACTGTCATGAGGATGGAGCCAGGCTCTTCTCAGTGGCATCCAATGATAGGACAAGGGGAAATGGATATAAGCTGGAACATAGGAGGTTCTGCTTAAACATGAGGAAGAACTTCTTCCCAGTAAGGGTACTAGAACACTGGAACAGGCTGCCCAGAGAGGTTGTGGAGTCTCCTTCTCTGGAGATGTTCAAAACCTGCCTTGATGCGTTCTTGTGTGATCTGATCTAGGTCGTCCTGCTCCGGCAGGGGGATTGGACTAGATGATCCTTTGAGGTCCCTTCCAATCCCTAACATTCTGTGATTCTGTGATTCTGTAAGCAGCAGCATAGTGTTTCTTTTATTCTTTATTTTTGACTCCCCTTTTTACGGTATTTGGTTGAAGTGATCAAACATCATTCCAGAAACTGAGTTTAAGCCTGACTTTGTATTCACTCCAACTGCTACGCCTACTCAATCCAGCTGTGAATTCAGGCTGGCTGTCAGAAATAGCTAGAAGACGTGCTAGCCCCATGCCTGCCTTTGTGCTGCTGGATACAGAAATGAGCAGGATCAACTCTGACAGCTTGCTAGGTCATGCAGCCCCAGGCAGCCATTTCTCTTTGTTTCAATTAATGTTACACAGTAATAACTCCATAACATTTGGAGCTGCTGATGAGAAAAGAAAACAAACCAAAACAAACAAAACACTCCAAGAGGTATTTCCTCTTACTGGAAAGAAAAAGAGAAGCAGAGAATATACTATTTCAAAGCAGAAAGAGCAGTGGCAGATGATATCTCCAAGACAGACTAAGAATTGCCCAGCAACAAGTTCAGATGAATTTCTTTCATCTCTGAAGGGCTCAGCTGCCTTTCCTAGGCACTGAAACCATCAGCTTACCTCAGAGAAGCCAAGGGCGGAGTGCAGCAGGGAGATCTGGAGCCTGAGGAAAAGAAGTAGAAGAGGATTCACTAGAAAGGATGAAGGCACAAGTTATGCACGCTGCTTGAAGATTCATTTGTGGAATTTCATACTGATTTCATGCTGATGCACATATTTAACTTTGCCAAAGACTCTTTGATTCCTAACAGCTTTTAATCAAAAGTGCACAACTATAAATGGGTTCTAGAATCACTGGGATCTTTCTGATACTAACCTCCTACGGTCATGTATAGTCCTGGACTGTGACTACAGGACTTGGGAAATCAATTTTTTCTGCAATGGCTGAACTACACAATCCTCAAATGTTCAATGTGATTTGAATAAACTCATATCCATTCCTAACCAGTATGAGTTCCTAATTTTTTCCACTGATGCCTGTAATGCATCCTCAGATCACTGTAAATACAACCCTGGGGAAAACCAATATTTTGGAGAAGAACATGTTCTTGTGTCAAAAGCTCTAAGTGAGTGGTACTATTACTTCCTAAACTTATACTGACAGGCTCTGATCACTCTAAGTCCTCTTTTGCTGTTATAAAGGTCCAGTGACCAAAACTAAGAAAATACTGCTTACATTTTTCTTTAATGAAAATGTAAAAAGTTAAAAAATACCATATATTCTAGAATTCTGCTCCAACCTGGAGTACAGATCTAACAAAAAGAAACACCAATATGGGCTACTTGCCTGAAAGTCTGTGCTTCTACCCACCTGGTGCATTTAGAGAGAAAGGGGCTGTAAACCTAAGCCCGACTTGAAGTGCGAATAAAATTTCATAGAATCATAGAATGGTTAGGGTTGGAAGGGACCTCAAAGATCATCTAGTTCCAACCCCCCTGCCATGGGCAGGGAAATCCTCCACTACACCAGGTTGCCCAAAGCCTCATCCAACCTGGCCTTGAACACCTCCAGGGATGGGGCATCCACAACTTCTCTGGGCAAATTTGTCGCAAGACAGCAGAGAACAGCTGTAACTGTAGGTAACCACAAAACCAGCAAGATCTAAACAAACTCTAAAAAGCTCTGAGCTTTGCTTCAAACTACAGACACCTTTCTAGTCTCCTTTGTTTGATGGCGTGGTGTCTGCTTGCTGCAGTATATGCTATGTAGCCTCACTTTTCCCTTCCTCTCATATAAACGCATACAGAGAGCTCCTTACTGTGGTCCAGTGCAGCGATGGCACTCTGGCAGTTCTGTTTATGATGCTCAGACATGGCATGGCAGCAAGATTTAGATGGTTTCGAATAAACTACTGAAATTCATTCTCCAGCATCAGCACAGACTGAAACAGGTGCCTTTAAGATAACTAACAAATTCAACATTGTAACCTGGAAAAGTATTTAACCTACAGAAAGGGGTAGTATCACATTGCGCAAGAGACATGGTTGTTCCACAATAGTATTGTATTTAATCTGCAAGATTTAGACCAATCAGTCAAAAGTATCTTAGAGCCCCTTCAAGAAAGAAGGTAACTAATTTTCTTTTTCTTACGGTGAAACAAGCATTGTTGAGCTGACACAATGAAGTTCGGTTGTGTCCTAATGTTGGGATCATTAATGCTTCTTTCTGAATTTTCCTTGGTTACCTCTTCAGAAGTAATGAGATAATCAACTTCTGTTTGGTTATTGTCAAATTTGCTCTGGTACTGGCTGTCTGCAGGGAAAAAAACAAAACAGTCTTCTGTGACTGTATACAGAGATAGATAATGTCTTAGATACAGACACAAATGCAATTGCTTTTGTGATTGGAAACACAATGTCTAAACTTTTTGTTTGGTCAATACATGTAGATAGTGAAATCATTTGTGAATTTGCTGCTTGCTGCCAGCAACTGAGATGACGTGAGTGAAGTGATAATACTGCCCTGATTGCCTCCTTATCATTAGGATCATTTAAATCCTTGCATGGCTGACACAATTGGTTCACTTTTAACCTAATAAGAAGATGTCTGGGAACACACTGAACTATTTATAACAAGTTAGGAAGACAGGGCATCAGATAATCACATTTTTATCATAGAATCATAGAACAGTTTGAGTTGGAAGGGACTTTGAAGATTATCTAACTCCAGCACCCCTGCCATGGGCAGGGGCACCTTCCACTAGATCAAGTTGCTCAAAGCCTCATCCAACCTGGCCTTGAACACTTCCAGGGATGGAGCATCCACAACTTCTCTGAGCAACCTGTTCTAGTACCTTACCACCCTCAGAGTGAAGAATTTCTTCCTTAGATCTAATCAAAATCTACCTTCTTTCAGTTTAAAGCCACTACCCCTTGTCCTATCACTACGTGCCCTTGTAAAAAGCCCCTCTCCAGCTTTCTCGTAGGCCCCTCTAGGTACCGGAAGGCTGCTTGAAGGTCTCCCCAGAGCCTTCTCTTCTCCAGGTTGAACAACCCCAACTCTCTCAGCCTGTCTTCAGAGGATAGGTGCTCCAGCCCTCGGATCATCTTTGTGGCCCTCCTCTGGACCCGCTCCAACAGGTCCATGTCCTTCTTATGTTGGAGGCTCCAGAGCTGAACGCAGTACTCCAGTTGGAGACTCACGAGAGCAGGGTACAGGGGAAGAATCACCTCCCTGGATCTGCTGGCCACACTTCTTTTGAAGCAGCCAGCATACAGTTGGCTTTCTGGGCTGCAAGAACATATCGCCAGCTCAAGTTGAACTTCTCATCAACCAACACCCCCAAGTCCTTCTCCTCAGGGCTGCTCTCAATTCATTCTCCACTCAGCCTGTACTTGTGCTTGGGATTGCCCTGACCCATGTACAGGACTTTGCACTTGGCCATGTTGAACTTCATGAGGTCTACATGGGCCCACCTCTCAAGCCTGTCAAGGTCCCTCTGGATGCATCCCTTCCCTCCAGTTTGTCGACTGCACCACAGAGCTTTGTGTAATCGGCAAATTTGCTGAGGGTGTACTTGATCCCACTGCCCATGTCACTGACAAAGATGTTAAACAGCGTTAGTCCCAATATCGACCCCTGAGGAACACCACTCATCACTGGTATTATATATTACAATTATTTATATATATATTATATATTACAATTTCTATATTACAATTATGTATTACAATTTGTTCTTGTACATATTCTTTATATATATTACAATTTATTCTTGAATAATCACTCAGCCTCCCACATGGAAAAAAGAGCTTCCATACGCAGCTTTCTGCACTTGCCTATTAGATTCTACAATATGTGGTGCATGTTTCCTCCCTGTGAAATGCAGCAGAACAGTATGAGTATTTGTGGCAGACCAGTATATGCTATTTTATGCTGATCTCTATGATTTTCAAAGGATCTGGAAGATTACTGTGTGATTTGTTCACCCTCAGCACTGAATGTTATCTTCTAGCTCATGTTACTTACTAGGTTCCCTGTTAAGATGTACTGGGTGGTTGAGTCTGGCAGAACAGCAAACACTTCTACACAGCCAGTGATCTGCAGGACGCATCTGCCTGCACTTAATCTGACCGCAGGTGGTGATGTAGCCATCAGCTTCAGCAGCACTGGGCACCCTGTTATGTAACTCAGAGCAATCTGTGGAATTTCAAAGAGGGAAAAAAGTTGAATGCAGAGGTAAACTTTTCTTAAGCTATAGTTTCTGCAGCTGCATCTTAATCAGATCCTATATACCAATCCTCTTGCTAATTAGCCTATATTAAAAATACTTCATTTTAATTACACCAACCGAAATGACAAAGTTAGCATCGCATATACTCTAAATTTCAGAGACCATAAAACAAACGATGAAGTTTTAGACCCACTGATATTGAACATATCTAGAGAAATAATTTAAAAGTTGTTCCTGAAAAATGTATTTCAAGAGAAGGGGATTAGCACTGCATGTTAAAGAACTGAGGGAAACGAGTGTTTCCAGTAAAAAAAAAAAGTTAATGACCCTGACAATACAAAGAATTTGGAAAAGAGGCAGCCTTCCAAAAGAGCCAATCTTCTGAAAAATAGAGAAACTCCTAGAGGACAAAACTTTAGTTTGCAATGCCAGAGATTCCAGATTTCATAATTGTATAGTAAATGTTGCCATATCAGGGGTTTTTAAAGCATCTTATAGTATCTTAACTTCTTGCATCTCATTTATAAACTTAGCTACTCGTGACTATTACTTCCTATTGTACATAATCTCAAGCAGCCATAAATCAGGTATCTTTGCATAGAAAAGTCAGGCTACAATAGGAGAGATACCATTACCTTGAACAGGAATAAAAGGAGACTGATCATAAAGATGTCAACCACTTAGTCTTTATAACTGTTTCAGAGACTGGCGGCAAATGCAGCACTTAAAGGGGTAGAGAACAACTAAAGAGTAGTGTGACATAGTTAGGAAGAACACAGAGGTACAATGGGGTAGACGTGTATGTTTGAATCTTGCACTAGTCATAAACCAGCTCAGTTTCCTTGTCCCCTCCATTTTTGCAAATGAGCTAGTACACAGAAAATATCCACAAGAAACATTAGCTACTGCTCTATCTTAAAAGGCCTGTATAAGTAAAAGTACTCATCTCAGGAACAAAATCTTTGAATAAGGCAGTATTTAAGTTAAAAG
Organism: Tauraco erythrolophus; assembly: GCF_009769465.1. Taxonomy (NCBI): domain Eukaryota; kingdom Metazoa; phylum Chordata; class Aves; order Musophagiformes; family Musophagidae; genus Tauraco; species Tauraco erythrolophus. The sequence continues at coordinate 62,664,856 of NC_141468.1, read as the reverse complement.
TAGTATCAAGCTATAAACAAATTAAATAAATTACATCATTATACCAGCTTGAAAAGGAAGTTTTCCTTGGGAGAAAAAAAAACCATATCCTGTTTACTTTAGTTTTAGATAATCCCTGTTTTGATTTAGTATTTCCTTGCCCCAGAATGATTCTTAGGGAACCCACAGTGCTCTGTGGGACAGAAGAGAGACAGATTTCTCATTGACATGTTTCAGAAGCGTGTACCAGTGAACAAGCATTACTCTTTGGAAGAACAAATGTGGCATCCTGCTTACTTCCTGCCTTCCAGACATCTTTAGATGAAATATACTGAATCTGTGAGAGGCAGGACTCAAAAATCTCATTTGCCCTTTTGCTGCTGACCACTGTGATGATGTTTGTCAGTGCCATTTGTGTCACTAAATTTTATAAAGACCTTCCTAGCACTGTTTCAGTCAGCAAAACTTGGAAACTCTGACTAATGCCAGTGTGGAAACAGCATTTCTGAGGCAAGTCTTGTATGTTTTTCACCCACAGCTGAAAGCTTAATCTCCTTGTACCTGCTTCTTGCTTCATTTTGCTGCTCTGTTAAGTCTGAGAGTTTATTCTAGTTCTCAACACAGCCAATACATTTATTGTGGGCTTCCATGCAGCAGACTGTGGCTTCGGTACACTTTTCCCTGTCTTGGTCTTCCCTTTCCTACATGGAATCCATGCAGAGAAAAGGTTTTTTTGGCTCTTTCTTCCACTCCTTGCACACTAGCTCTGTGATGTTCATATCTGTCATTCCTTGCCTAGAGCTGACAAGAAGTTCAAACTTAGGTCTGAGGGAGACTTTGACTATTTTAAATGATGACATATAGAATGAACGTCATGAATCCCTCCTAAAAGTGGCAGAATGTGACCCAAATCAGTGTGAAATGGCAAACATAATGTGTTAGTCCACTTTGCTGACTATCCATACTGCTGATATTCTATTACATGCAAATCATACTCACCTCTTTGGAGATGGTGATGTTAAAGGCCCCTGCTCTGTAGTAAGCCAGTGAAGCAGACTTAAGAAAATAACTGGACACTCCCAGGTATAGCATGGAATCACCCTGGTTTGGGAGAGTAAACGGAACTGGCACAAAGGGAGGGTCTGTGTGATTTCCTATGGGATAGACTGTGCCCTGCAAAGAGACATTATCAAGTATTTTCAGTTGTAAACATTTGTATCTGTCAGAATGCATTGTCAGTGGTGGAACAGAAAGATTTCTTCCTAATTTGAAGAAAAGCTTGACATTAAAGAAAACCTGAAGTAAGCAAATAAGTTTGGAATATGCCCTGAAAATCAGCAAATTCAAGCTCTTTTGGAAAAATACAGGAATCATAGAGAAAATCTGGCCTCTGTCCTTTAAAAGTTTGAATTTGAGCATTCAAGGGAGTATTCTTAACTGAAGCTATGAGACACAAAATAAATCCTCTGGACCACAGTTTTCTTTCTCTTGTGGCAAAGATGCATTTTTGAATTTAATTCTAAGGGTGACATTTCATGAAAATCTTCAGGCATACCCCAAAAGCACTGGAAGTTGCTAAGGACAGGGACACAAAGTAGCCTTTTATACCACCTAACTCAGACCTGGTCCAGCTGCCAGTCCTCCAAGACCTAGTTTGGGTGCTGCACAGGTGTGGGACCTTGGTTCAGTTAAACTAAGAAAGTAATTCGTAAAAGGTGAGAAGGTATGTGAGGTCGGGCCATGTAAGACAAGAAAAGTATGAACAGACAGTAAGTAGCGTGATTACTGATACCATAATGGTTAGTAGCTGAAAGACTCAACAGGAAAAATACTGACATGGAAAGGTGTAAAACCCTAAGAAAACAGTTGAAAGTTGGAAGATGGTAACTCATAACTATCAAGAAGCAGCCTGTTCCAAGAAGCACTAAAGACCAGTAACTTTCTTAACTGATTAATAACTGACTTACAAAGACCCATCTGGCGTCCCATTGGGGTGTCAGCATGTTGAAGCTTAGCCTGTAAATTCTGGTCAGCTATAATAGCTGATAAATAATTGCGTAGAACTTTTCAGCTGTGTATATTCTTCTTGCAGAGTATTTTTTGTGGGTGGTAAAAGTTGCTTGAACAAAATAACCAAGATGGAGAGTTTCAACCGCAGCTCTAGGATGTCTTAAGTGAAATCAGTTCTGAGACCCACAGGGATGCTCTGAATTACAAGGACTGTTGAAGCTACTGGAAAAGCTGGGTGTTGCTGAGGTATCTCTTGCCGACAAAGGTGAAAAATAGATAAGAAAGGGACTGTTGTGCGTTGCTCAAGGACTGTCTGTGAAAAGTCTTTTTTATGGGTGTGACCTGTACATATACAAGATGCTGAGTCACTGCAAAACAAATGCTTTGGATTGCAATCACATTGGTAGCCATCATGGATTATGCATCACCAGTAACAGGCAAAGACCAAGCAGCAGTGAAAGAGCTGTGTATTTAAACAACACTTTTATGCTGTTTATAAAGCACCTCTGAAGGGTTTCAACTCTAAAATAATTTAATTCTAAATAACAGCTTCGGTTAATTAACAAATGAAGTTAATTTATTAAACAAACAATCGTACTTGGTTTCCAAAATAGCTCTTGACCAAAATGTCCAAATCTCTTATTGCTTTTCTAATTAAATATTGGAGAAGCTGAGTAAGACTGCAGTGAAAGAAAATGAATCAACATAAAAGAGAATGAGAAAAGCCTTAGAAAGCACACTGATATTAAAGACAAATTACCTTCAAATCCAAGTTAATGTGTGATTTGAAGACTGCTGGAGAACTAACTAGGGAATAGTCTATTTGTGCAAAGGCATCAATCTGGCTTAGAACTAGAAGAATGACGGACAAAAACAAAAATTTTTATTACAAAAATTTTTATTACAAAAATGCATCACAGTTATTGTTTATTTAAAGGCAAAAGCATTATAGAAATGATGAATCTGAAGAAGAAGAATGGTGGGGGGAGGGAGAAGAAAATAACTTGTTACAAGGGAAAAAGTGAGAGTATTTCCTCTGGAAAAGTCACCTATTCCTCCTGGTTTAGGCCTTGTTCTCCTGTTCTCCTGTTGCTCACAACTGAGTATACTCCTCAGAAATCTCTCCCATGCAGTGAAAGAAGGAGTATCTAGGGCAGAGTCCCCTTTTTTGTTTTTGTGTTTGCACAAGAGAACTAAACTCTCCTATATGATTAGTGAAGTACTGGCAAATACTACAAAATACTTTAGCAGATGACATCAGCACATTTTTGTGCATATCGGTGTTCAAGACAAGGGACGTTTGTTCACAACGATACAGGGCACTTTATCAGCCAATATGACTGAAGACTTCTGAAAGGCACTCGTGTGCAATTTCAGTCTGATTGTTATTTTTGATTGGACTGTAAGGTCTGTTCATACTATACGAAAGTCAGATTAGTTTAAAGAGAAATGGTGAATTCATACGAAGATTATGAACTCCTCAATATCACAGCACAGCTTGGATTGCCCTTGAGCGTGAAGTCTTTAGGTATGTGCTGCATAAGAAAATGTTCTTGATGACCATTATTTTCAGTAATATTTGCTGCTGTTTGATACATGGCAGGTATAGGCCATTTTAGGAAAAATAAAAGTCTACTTTGCTTCTGAATAGCAGAGCAGATAATAGCAATATCCACAATGCAAAGTAAAGAGTGAGAACAAACTCTCTGACCTGAATTATATGATTTAGGTGAATTAAATGAATTTCAATTGGTGAAAACTACAAATATTAGTAGTCTTGGAAAACAACAACAACAAAATTAAAAAACAGAAAAACTGTGAGATTTATTATACAGCAAAAATCTTAGACATATATGCTTTTTGGACACAGGTATCTATTGTGTTCATGTGTCTGCAAGAGTGACACACGAATTGTTACTGGTCTGAAGAGAAGCATGCTTAGTGTGACACTGCCTTCCTGCAGCATCTTGTTACCTCACTGAACTGAAGTTCAAAACAAGATGTGCTAAGTTTACAAGATCTTACAGGGATGTTTGCTAGCTCTTTAGTGGATTACTGCTAACTCAGGTTTTCTCATGTCCTTCATTTTTTTTGTACTGTGAACACAGGAATGGCTTGGCATCGAATAAAAAAGCCTACAATTCAAGCACTAGAAAAATTACTTAACAAAAAGATGTTATCAACAACTTACCCTCATGCTTTCTTAGCTCTGCATCCATCATTTGGACTTTGTACTTGATATTTAGGCATAGCTATATGAAAAGAGAGACAAGTCAATAATGTAAGGGCTGTACTTCAACTCTTCCCTTCACTAGCTGAAACCATCTTTGCAAACTCACGTTTTTTTCCAATTTGGTGTGAATGGGCTTCTCAAGATAACCAGACAGAAAGCTGTAGATCCAGCTGCATGAAAGGAAATGAACACAATGACTTTTTACCAGGGATTGAAATCTTTGAAATACAAAATCTGACAGATTGGGACATCAATGTCATTTATATTAATGAGATGCGACTACAGCGATATTGGTAGACTGTGCAGTTGACTCTTTTTATTAATTTGTGAGTCTCAGACAAATGCTAGGGGTCCTTAGTCTCATAAGAGCTATTTACAAGGCAATCTGCAAAGTAGTGAATGTTTATGTTAACGTGCTGATAAACAATACTCAATTAGCCAGTAACCTTGTCAAAAGGCATAATCAGTCTAGACCACCTTCATATCTGCAAACCTCCATTTGCAATCTTGTATTCTTTATTGTGCCCAAATGGCACTTTTTTAATATGCAATATGCTTAGTCAGCTCATTTGCTGGCACACACACCAAGAAGTGTAGATTAACTGCACTTTGCACGTGCAGCAAAGGAGCCTGGTTTTGGAAACAGACTTAGAAAAATTTATTTTCATAGCCGTCGATAGTTACTCGCATCCTGTAACTGGATCTCTAAAACTCAAAATTTGAAAAGTGGCCCTTATGCTACAAGCCCTGCTACTTCCCACAGAGCAATTAGACAATCTACTGTACATACCTAGATCCTCCATTTAACTTGACTTTTACACTATTAATGCTCAGCTGGCAATTGTGTAGCAACACGGACAAGCGGCCTGTGCTGTCTCTTGACACTTTGAAGATAACTGTGATAAACAGTCCTGAGATGGACACGGTAATTCCTCCCTGGTCTTTGCTGCTTGGAGAAAAAAAAAACCAAAACAAACTCAGGCAAGGAAACATGTGCTTTAAGGGAACAATTTAAGAAACTACCTGTAAATCAAGTTTGAAAGGACTTTTTGCTTCTGTCATCTAGAATGAAAAACAGGTTTTCTAGGGATGAAAGTAGATTAGGGACACGCATGGTACTAAAAAACAGATTACATGCATGAGTTTCCAGGACATGTTGTGCAGGATTTGACAAGTTTGCAAAAACGTGACAATTTCACAGCAACGCAAGACATTCCAGTCCTTCATGACAGATCACCTTTAAGGCCTCTGGGACAGCAGTGGCAGAAGCCAGTTAGCTAATAAATATGTAAGCCAGTCATTCTCAACTTTGCAATTGTTCCACTTTCCTCTTTCCTGTAGAAATTTTAAATAACCCTTTAAAATCTATACGTTCCTTCATTCTTTGTCCTCCCCAAACCCATTCATTCTGTCTCCTTTCCGTAAAAATCCCTTCTAAGACTCCAACGAAAATATCCCTATACCTAAATTCCAGCAAATTTAGGTATTAAGACTATGGTTAAGAGTTGTAGAAGCTGTAGAATGACCAAGCAGAACACAGAGAGCTGAATGGATGTTAGAATAGCCTTATAAAAACCTCATTTACCATAACAGAACTGGCATGGAAAGCATCACTTTTCACCCCTTCATCCTGATTACTCAGGTTTTCTTTTACCAGACATTACTACAGTGGCTGCACCATATGACAGAGAGAGAGCCCTAACCAATATGAAGCTCAAACCATGTGTCTCTCAGCTTTCTCTTTAATTTTCAGGCTAAGCAAATATCCTGGGGAAAGAGGTTGTAATCCCGAAAGACTGATTTTAACCCAGCTCCAAACCATAGACTGCCCCTCACCAAAACAGTGAGTATTGCCAGTCACAAAGTCTCTCCTACCACCACTAACATTTTCAATCCCACCTTTCAGCCTGAATATCTGCATTAAGTGGCTATCTGGAGGAAGCACCACTCTTCAGACCCTCATTTTCCAGTCCCTAAACAAATTCCCATCCCACAAGCCATTAGGAAAAACATTTTCCCAAGGAGGGCTGTGCAACATTGGTACAGGTTATGTGGAGAGGCTGTGACATCACCGTCCTTAGCTAAACACCACCACTGGATAGCTGACATGATCTAGTCTGGTGACTGCTCTGCTTTGAGCAGGAGGCTGGACAAAATGTCTTCCAGAGATACTTCCAACCTAGGTTTACTTATGGTTTAGTGACAGAGACCATCACAAAAGGATCAGAGCCCTCCTCCCTTTTTGGGCTGTTCGGGAGATGGGGAGAACCTCAGCTACTTAGATCCATTGTTCCTGCATCCTTATATCTGCTCTTCTTCAAGAAGAATCCCGATTCACTGAGGCAGGGTCTTGGCTCCAGGCTTCTAGGAGCAAAGGGGCTGCCAGGAGATTTTGTGACTGGTAGAATGCTCTGGGACACAGTGGAGAGGAGGGCTACAGTGAGAGATGTAAATGCAGGCATAACACCATCACAACTAAAAAGCTGTGATAAGACCCACCTTACTGACCCTGGAAACAGACCAGAAGAGAGGGGTTGTCAATGGCCTCCCTTGGAAAGCTCATTTTCAGCTAGCCCCTCCTAGTCTGCTATGCTGAAAGCAATATGTAGGACTAGGGAATGGAGAGGATGAAGAGTAGGGCATATTTTGGATTTGTCTAAACCTACAGCCATTCACAAAACACATTGACATATTAATTGTGAATTCATTCATTCACATGTTGAACAGAGCAGTACAGATTTTTCCTTCTCCCATACAAAAAGGCAAGAAAAACCCTTCACCCCTTTAAACTCCACTGAAGCTGGCTTTGACCACCTCCACCATGACCTGCTCCTTCAAATCCTGCATACCAGCTCCTTGCCTCCCTTGCTGTCTGTGAAGTCTTTGGAGTTTTACACATCTAAGGTATCTCCAGATTATGGCCACGTCCTTATCCTTAAGCAAGAGAGAGAGATGGCTTCATGTTTGGGAAGAGCTGATTTGCCCTGCTGAACACAGTATCCTTTTCCTCACAATGCCGGTATGACAGAAGGAACAACGGACAGGTTGGAGGCACAGTGACAGCAGTTTCCAGCCACCAGTACCCAGACTGAATACAGAACCGCATGTCCATGCACCTTTGAAATCAGGACACGCTGTGAAACTTGCAGCCTGGTGATCCGTCTTGCTGTACTATCTGGCTCGCAAACAGAGCAACGCCTACTGCTGTTACTAGTTACTCCATTATCCCAAATTAGAGAGATTAGCACCTTGCAAACTTTTCTGATATCCCAGAAGTTTTAGCCCTCCCTCTGCCTCCAAGAAAATCTAGAATATTTTATTAAAATTCTACGGCAAAAATGCTGAGATTAAAAAGCAGAAAAATCAGTATGCAATCATGTCATTAAAGACAATCTCATACTACACATGGTCACGAAGCTAAGCCAGTTTTCCATGGCAACCCAAATTCTGGAGTTTCCAAAGTTCTGAATGTTTGGCATTGTGACAGTGCGCTTCCTTTCATAGAAGCACTTTGGAAGACAATATAGACTGTACCAGCAAATAGATAATTAGCTATAGAGTCAACCTTCCAGTTACATCGTAAAATGAAAGTAGCAAATGTGGCCTTTGCAAACTCTGTGGTCCTGAATATTGATGTAATATCATGTAATATACAGTCTGGACAAATTGAACATGCTAACAGATGTCTGACCTGATCTTCTCAAAAAGAAAACCTATGAGGTAAAATAATTACCAAAAAAATAATTTAAAAAACCCCTATTGGTTGGCAGGGGATGTTTCAGTCTTAAGAAGTTTATTCAAATAGATTGTTGTTAAATGATAACGCATATCTGACCTGAAAAATAATAATTACCAACTAGATTCCTGAATTTCATTTGCGATCCTTCTCCCAGAACTGTCCACCACACCTGCATCGCACTGTACAATACTTACAGCAGCCATGCATTCATTCTCCAGTCTGCATGGATCGTAGCAGAAGCATGTGCCACTGACAGACTAATGCCAGTGCCAGGAATAAAGGAAGCAGAAGTTTCTGGGAAATCTACAGCACTAATTCTGAGCCTAGAGAATACAGAAAGAGGGATATTAGACTGCATGTCAAAAGAGTAAGAAGGACTTCTGATTACTGAAAACCCTTCTGCTATAAAAGGCAAAGTCTAAAGTAAAAAAAAAGTCAAGGTGCTTCAGTAAAAGAATTTCTCAAAATTACTCATCCTTGTATATTTTAGGAAAGAAAGACACCTGTACCTTTACATTTAGTAGCATCCTTGGAAGAAGAATCCTTGATATCTGTCCAGGGAAAAACGGATGCCTGGCCAAAACAAAAACCTCCCCTTGGGAGAAAAACAAACTCCTTAAAGTGAAATGTGCTTGCTGGGGGAAAGTAAGACCGTGTGTTAAACCCAGATGCTACATTTATAAGCAAATCCAGGTTGTCAGAATGGTAGCATTTGCAGAAGAAAATCAAAGTTTCTCTTTCCCCAGTCTGCATCCCCTCCCTTGCTTCAGAAAAGGGCTCTAGAGAGGATCTATTTTTCTAAACAAAATCTTACCTTAAGATTCCCCTGCCAAAACAAACGTTTCTGATACTCAGGGATATTGTCTTGCAAATGGGTGTCTTGAATTTGGCTGAACGTTGTAAAGATATCAGCTGTAATCTTATCATGTGGTAGGAACTCCTCATTGTTTCCTGCTATCTGGCAGAGATCTCTGAAATAAATGCCTTAAATCTACTTTCCCCAGGGCAGAAGGCACCAGCTACTTTTAGTTAAAATGACTATAATTTTCCAATAACATCTTGGACAGTGGTAGGGCTGCCTTTAGTAATCTTGTTTGCAGTGAGCTACAATCAGATTATCCACTGGGAAGACGGTCAATTTCAAGAACTACGGTTGGAATAATGAATTGGGGTTTTGAAGATCATATAATAATTTAGGTCGGAATGGGACCTCAGGAGATTTTCTGGTTCAATCCCTTATTCAAAGCTGGGCCAACTCAGGGGCCCTGCCCACTTGAGTTTTGAACACTTCCAAGGACGGAGATTCCCCAGCCTCTGTGGGCCCTCGTTGTGTTGCTCCCTAGCATTTTTTCATAACTTCTAATCAGAAATTTTCTTGATGTAACTTATGCCTGTTGCCCATGATCTTTTCATTGTGTACCTCCAGGAAGAATCTGGCTCTGTATTCCCTATAATCACCACCCAGCAGACGGTGGAAGACATGCAGTAAGACACACGTATCTAGTCTCTTGTCTTCCCCATAGTCTCTTCTCCAGACTGTCCAAATACAGCTGTCTTGGATGTGCAGGGATTAAGGTTGCAAGGGTGGTATAATACAATGAAGCCTGCTGGAAAGCAAGCTATTAGGAGAATACTAGGTATAGATAAGGGATGCAGGCTCTATCCAGCAGAAAGTGTATGGAGTCTCCCAGATTGGTATTTCTTGCTCTGGGTAATTGGTAAGGAAAAGGAAGTAAAATGCTACTGAGCAGCAGAGCTTGGCTCGATAGTAATATTAAAAGACCAGAAGTTTCTGTTTTTCTGTTTATAGCCTATTGGAAAAGCTTTAAGTGGAAGACGGGATTGAAGGCTCTAGAAAACACTTTTATATTAGTCTCTTTATTTAGAGAAATTGCAGGAAACTCTATAAACCCGTTTTCCTACTAGCTGCTCCTGGTCTGATGATTTTCCTCATCAGGAAATAGGTATCAAGCCCTATTCAGTCAAAATGCTGATCTACCATCGAGCCCAAATTCAATCAAATGCTGATCTACCATTGTGTAAATCCATCCAAAATGATTCTGTAAAAGTCACCTCCCTGCCATGTCAGCCCAGATACACCACCCCACTGTACACACTTTCATCTTACCCCTTTGTCAGCTTCTCATCAAACACAAATGACTTTCACTGCTACAGGTCCTTCATAGCAGCAAACCCTTAACAATACTGATTCTCCCCCCGAACCGTTTCCGCTGCTGTGTCATAGCCATGCTTACATCTGCCTTGCCTCAAACTCTGAGACAAACCAACTAAAAAAATAGCCAACGTGCTCCTTCAGAAGCTTTCTAAAGCTCATTTCTGAATGTGGTAGAAGGAAGATGAACTTCTATAAACTATATATTCTATAAACTATAACTTCTATAAAACAAATTGGTGTTTGGGCAGTGGGAGCAGAGTTAGATTAACTATTAAAATTTTACACTGAACAAAAAAAAAATACGGCAGCATAATTATTACTATGCAGTAACAATACAATAAGATGTTTCATCCTAAAACTTTGAAATGCATTTCCTTTACTTACCTTGAAATTACATAGTTGACCTTAACAATCGAGAAACTCTCCTGTCCACTCCAGCTTGGGAAGGTCTCTTTCAATACTGCTTGCTTCAGGAGCACCATCCCAATCCTCCTGCCTACAAGGGGACAGAGGAAAGCACATGCCTTGCAGATTGGATTCAGGCAACCAAAGGTCCAGATATATTGCCAAATTATTTAATCACTTTTAATATAGTTCAGAAAAGCCTCTGATTCTTAAACCCTTACCTAGACCTCCTTCCAACTACTGATACACCCATTTATAACTTCTATTAGCCTCACGTACAAATCGTTTAACCAAAATCATCTTGTCCCTGAGTTGTACTTTATATCCTAGAACTCTTGCCAGGTTTCTGAAATGGTTATACTTCCTTCACATCACTGACAATGTGGAAAGCCTTGGGAAACACTTCATCATCACCATTACCTCAGAATGTCTTGCATGTGTTGAAGGAAAAAGCCAGTCAAGAAGTAGCAAGATGACTTCTATATGTAGTGTCTACTCGTGAGAAAAGCATGCTATGTGCATCTGAAGTGTTGGTACATCAAATTCAGAATTATCTGGATTGCTGCTTGTGTACAGGAAGTCGTTTGAAGTTTAAAGACAACCCTTTTAAGTGTTTTCTTCATGTTTCTGTCAGAGTACATGTTTTGCTACTGCACCTTATCCATTACAGCATGCTACAGCTCTCTGACTTATTTCCTTACCTTCTCTCTTTGATTTAAGGAATCCCTGCTTTCTTAAATGCTTCAATGACACTTGTGCTTTGACAATACGCACAGATCCTATCAACACACAGAACCTCTTTACATCTCAAACTCTTTGTGCCTTCCTTCCTTCTTTTCACTCATCTTTGATGAAGACACTGCTAAAACTTTAATATTGAATGATATCCTCCTTTCAGATATTTTTAGCATGAGTTTCTTTAGCTTTTGGCCTCAGCTGCTGAATACAAAATACCTATTTTTTTTCTCCCTCAGACTTTGGTGTCTTAAAAAAGCAAAGAATTGAGATCAATGATAACTCAACACCGGAATACCATTTTATAATATGCATCTTTTTTGAAGGAGAGGTAAGTAATGATTCCTTGGGAATTCCTGCCTCCAAAGCAAAATATGGGTTCTGACTGAAATGTAAGTTATTAAGCTCTCTTACAACTGTCAGTGAAGGCAGCCAGTGATCCCAGGTGGAATTTTTCACAATGTTCTTGCAGCAGGCAAGGAGCATGCAGGCAGGATCTACTGTCTTAGCCTTCAAATCTCATATTAATGGAAAAGACATGACAGGCACTGTACTGTTCAAATATGAAAAATACCTTCAGGAGGCACACTGTTAATGTCTGTTCTCACTACTAATGCAGGGGTGTGGACACTTACTCTGTTCATTCAGCACTTGAAGGCCATGCTGAATGTCACAAAAACTGCTAGGCTTACACTAAGAAATACTAGGCTGAATTCTCACTTCTAAAGGCATGGGAGATCCCTAGGGAGCAATTTCTCCAGTGTGTCACAAAAAGATACGGAGATCAGTTCTGTTTTGGGTGACTGATGTTTGCCCTGCACTTCTCAACCTTTAAAAGCCTTTAAAAAGCCTTTAAAACAATGCTCATACAGAAAAATAAGTGGACCTGATCCTTGCTTTCATCTCAAAGGTATAAACCCTGAGCTTCTACTTTTCATCTCACAAGTCCATTGTTTACCTGCCAGCATGTTCAGTACATAAGTGACGATTAATCCTCAGCATGACCCAGCCTTTGTTGAATTTGTGCCTTGTTAACCTTTATTATTAATATTAATTCTGTAAACAACTGCAATTATAGTGCGTGCCCTCCACACCCATGGAGTAAGTCCTAGGTAAAAGACAGTGAAAGTTAGCATGAATACAGAGAGTAAGGAAAATATATAGTGGAAATTGCTGGTATTCTGTTAAGGGGCAGAATTATGGCAGACAGTTACTAGATTTTTTTGAAAGAATGGCACATGCAGATGCTATCCCACACTAAATGGAGGAATGAGACTAAAGGTGTGCAGCTATGTGGCTGTTCCAAAATCGCAAGCTTTTTTTTCCCAATTATGATTTATTATCTTCAATTAAATATTGCACTTTCAATTAAGTTTTTGACACTTTTGAAAAAGGAGCAATTATATGACCACTCATTCTGGTTCTAAGAAAGCAGATTGATATGAGGAATGTAGTAGAAATACTGTTAGCCTGTAGGAGAACGGACTCACCAACGCAAGGATAAATTCACACCTGAGACGCACAAACAGGAAGGAAATAAGTGAGAGAAGAGACAAAGAGTGTTCCTGGTTTGAAGTGGCAAAAGGAATTTATTCTATTTCAATATGTAAGGAGCTTGTTTCTACATTGCACCTTTATTAAGGCACTATATTCTGTGCCTAGAGTATTTATCATAAATGAACTTGTGGTGATGTTAGACATACCATAGTCCAGCCCCTTCTGAGTAATCCTCACTTTAAGACCAGGATTAGCCTCAATCTGCAAGGACAGCCAACACAGCAGGAAAGAATACCATGTCTTTAGCATCTTCTCACCTTTGTCACAGGGACCTGTTAACAACATTTATGATGCAAACGTGATCATAAATGACAAATACCGTAAGTTTCAAAAAATCTGTATCCATCACTTCCCTCAATGAAACTAGGACAAGGGCGGATGATAAAGAGAGGTTTAGCCAATGATTTTACTGCATGAAGCAGTCAGTGTGGGAGCAGACACAGATTTCTGATTACTTGGATAGCACTTTCGTAGGCATTAGTTGTTGGAGAGACTGAATGGTTCTGCTCCACTACTCTATGCTTTCCCCACGCCCATGTCTTGGTTGGTTTATTTTACCATCTGTCCTACCTCCTGTGGAGTAAATGTGACAGAGCAATCCCAGACAAGAAGGAGCACGTCTGTCCTATAGAACAACACCCATTTTATATACACACCCCCTAGGATATATGGGTTTTGCGAGTCCAAAAGTTTTTCAATTAAATCAGCCAGTCTAATAAAATACAGCAGGCCTCCCTGCAAAACTTGCCTCCCTCTCACACACAAACTTCTGACTTAATCCAAACACTGATACATGAGATTGACGAAATCGGGTCACATGAGAAAGGAACGCAAGGGTAAATTCAAGAGAGAATTACATGGTGATGTCGCAGGAATAGAGAAGGGTGTCCTGGCACGAGCCTGCAGCACAGCGTCTTCGAGTGCAAAGCAAGACTGTGAGCCGCTGCGTGGTGGGACATAACTACACAACACAGCTTCACAAAAGCTGTGACAAATTACTTCTTTCTGTTACACTTTCCTGGTACAAAAGTAAGGTTTCTTTGTTCAAAATTCTTGCATTCATCCTGATTTTCACTACCAATGACAGCCACTGCTCAATTTCCTAGGAATAACAACACCGTTTCTCAAGACAACTTCAAATCTTCCCATGCTGCATTAGGGAATTGTGTATTAAAGGCCTATGGTAACTTTCTTCTGGCCTTACCACGGAGGAGAGTGGCACACCCTTTTCTAACTCGTCCGATTGTGACCATGGTACCTGCCTATGTACAAAACTGTGCTAATTAATAAGTAGCAAAAAAGTCTTGCTAGTTTCCCAGGTATTCCAGCCTATAAGATCATTCCTGGATTTCTAATAAGTACCACATTCTCTTGGAAAATTTCTGACAATTTATTCAGTTATCTGCTAGAAAACATATAAATGCATTGAAACAAACAAATTCAACAAAAAACTCCCTTTGGCAGTCTTACTTTTATATTGGAATTAATATCATCAGGTCAGACTTCAAACAGTTGCAAATCCAGGACCTACCCAGTAGATCATAAAATACTGCTCTTTGGTGGATTTATGAACTATACAGCAGACAAAATGCATTATCAATATTGCCCTGATATTAGTTATGTGAGGGAATCCTTACAATCACCCCAAGATAGTATGCAATAAAAAGCAAAAACACTCTGAAAACATAATCCACGTTGTGACAAATTTTGAAAATCTCCCCCTTAATTGCCTTTCCATCTCTAGTTCTTATGCTTTTTTGGTTTTCTATATTTTAAGCAACTCAAAATAAAGAATTACTTTAAGGTAGCAATGTTACGTTATGCAGAACAGACATCTGGAGTCACAAATCTTAAACTTTTTCCAAAAAATGTCCTAGCTTTTCCTGCAAACATGCCACTTTCTACCCTGATTATTAAGGGTCAATTACAAATCAATATAAACCGAGAAAGAGATTTTTCTGTCATTAAAGGACATAGATATTTCCTAGATATATATATATCTAGCAGGATTGTCGGAAGCATTGATGCAGGTGAGGTACCTCATTCTCATTGAATTTAATTCCCAGTGAGGAACAGAAAACAGCATTCTTAGTCACTGCGTGCTTTGTAGTTAATATTTGTTTGGCTGTTAAATGTAGGCTGGGTGAGAAGCCGAAAGAACAAACACCTGAACCACCATGGCAATAAAAGACGGTATCATTTCATAATGCTTTCTCAAACCAACAAGCTTTACTTTTGCACCCCAAGGCTGATATTCTTGGTTTCATCAAAGCCCCAAGCCTCTATCAGATGCTAGGATTGATTGTACAAGGTTAGTCAGATGACTGAGACAGACAGAGCTAAGGAGATGGAAATTGTCAGCTGCCTGATAGTCTAAATCAGAGTTGCCAATTGCATTGTTGATGACAAAAGATGGCAGACAAATTGCTCTGATTTTTATCTTCAGTAACTGAGCATGCATTGGCAAATTCCTTGATGTAAATCATTCTCTTAATTCTTTTGTCTTCTCAGAGATAGTGTATTCAAGTACTTTAAGTAGAGGAAAAAGATGAAAAACTCCTTTGTTTCAGTCTGTGTAATTGTCTCACCTTAATGAAGTACTCTACTTACCAGTCTGTAGATACCAGATTTGGTTTCTCCTTTGTGAACAGTCTGCAAAAACTTTAAATAAAACTTGCAATAAAGATTACAGCTGAAATCTGCCTAAGAACTAAGACAGTTTCCAATGCAAAAAAAAACCCCAAGTCACTATCATTGTCTTGAACAGGTTTAACACAGCTATAAAAACACACTATCTTAAACTGACCAATCTCTGAAACAGAATAGAATATCTCTGAAAAAGAATATTGCCCTTGTCTTGCCTTGATCTTGCACAAAATTCTCCAGTCTCTCCAGTTGCAGCCCACAGAATTCCTTTCACTTCCAAAAATTCAGAAAAGAAACCTCAATAGTTAACAAACACAAGACAAAGTTCTCAAATATAGTGTCTACCCAACCTGAAGTCCAGAAAAAGCACTTTAGTTTCACAAATATCTCTGCTGTTAGCACAGAACTGGGACTGGATTTTTCAGCTTCTCCCTCGTTCCATTGTTTCTGGTTACTCTGCAGCATGCTCAAGAACAGGTAGGCTTTCTGCAGCTCACTCAACAATGCCAAATCAAAAAGGATTCAATAGCTTCAAGATTTTAACCCTTCCTATACACTGATATTCCATATGGAAATTCATCTCTGAGAGAAAAGGAAAACAAAATTTATATGGTTGATAGGAGAGATATATTGGCAGGAATGCTTAAAAGAAACCCGCATATGATATAGAGAGGAGTTTGCTAAATGACATAAACCCAGGTGATCTCCTCCTCTCCATGACCACTGGAAATACTTGTGCAAAAACTCCATTAAGTTCCTGTTCATGGTTTCCCCCACTCAGTGTGGAAAGCAATGCTATCCACTTCCCAACTCATGAGGCAGCAGGCAATCTAGCTCAATGAGGTTTTCAGACAGAATCCATAGGAAGCAATGGCCACCCATGCCCCCACAGGTTATATTAGCGAGTACATCTGGCACCCCTCACCCCACTGTTTTGGAGGCTTTGTAAAGCAGCTGTGTTCCTACAGCTTTTCCTGACTGTGGATTGCCTACTGGTGCCTTTCATAAAGGCTTTCAAAGCCTTGGAGCAGAGTTGCCAGAGAATTATTAATCTGTGCCAGGCTGCAAAATAAATAACATAGCTGCAATGCCTACAAAGAATCTGTTAACAATGGATAACTCTGCTGAGAGGTAGTTTGATGAGCTGATGGAAAACGGAACACTTTCCACTGTTTGGATTGATACCTGAATTGGGTAACAGGATCCACCGAGTTCACTTTGCTGACCTCTGTAGCTGCCCTACCCTAGCACCTGAGCCAGGACTACTAGGCTCATTTTTACCAAGGTCCGTTTAGCAAAACAAATCAGTGTTCTTGTTCCAGCTCTGCACTGCACACTGCCCTCACAGCTAAGAATTGTAAGTGTGCTTTTAAAACTGGTCCCCAAAAGACAAGAGAAGAGTAAGAAATATTGAGACCTTGAACAGGAATGCAGCAGGTATTATTTGTCTGGGATTGGTCCAGATTCAGACTCAAGTCCATCAGTTGAGTAAGTCTGTTTTACACTTTCTTCTTTGCTTTTCTTCCAGTTGTTTGGCTTGCTCACCAGTTTCTTGTACAACCATTCAGTTACTTTTATGCAGCTGACAGCAGGATGAGGCACTCTCAACCTATGCAGCCCCTGCCCTGGTTTCACATGAATTGCAGTCCTGTAAGGAGTCACATAGATTCCCAGAAGGTGGATGCAATAATCTCACCTGACCCCTTTGGTTCATCAAAAGACATAGCAAATCTTCCTCTGAGAATTTTCCTCCATGGGTGGAGCCCCTTCTTACTACCCAGAGAAATGTGATTTTGGTCTGCTAATGCAAAGATACCAAACTCTGCCACTTCAAAGGCTTTTGCTCTGCACACAGCTCTCAGCAATTCAATACTGTGAAGAAATATAGAAATCCAAGAAAACATGGTGGTAGCTAAGAAGTTCTGAAGCAATGTGGCAAACCCCAGAAAACCCTCTGAAAGGTCCTTTGCTCCATATGACCGAGATTTTCATCAGAAACAGAGATGTCCAGAGCCACATGAGCAAACTTCAGACACTGCTTAGGGGTCATCTGTAGACAGACAACTTGAGATGGTGTAAAGCAGAGCTCCACTAACCATATTAGCTATACAGCACTAACAGAAAGGACTTTAAAATACCTTTTAGAAGTAAAGTTCACCACCATCAAGCTGCAAGAAGTTAGGTTCTTTCCACTGGCTTTGATTTGCTGGCACAGTTCAAATTGTACTTCAGACTTTCACAGACCTCCTGATGATACTCCAACCTTCATTTCCTTCTCCTGCTCATTCCATTGTCTCTCACATCTTTCACTGTGACCCTAGTCATTCAAAATATCAGTATCATAAGGGTTAATATATACATATATATATTTATTTATACATATTATAAAATATGGTCTTTGTAGTGGAAAACACAGAAAGAAAAATAATGGGAAAGGTCCACTGGCTCACAGCTTTATTGCTACACTTGGCTTTTAGGAGAAAAAAAGAATTTCCATGAGGTATGTAACTGAACCAAAGAGACCTTTACTTTTTATAGTTCTCCTCTGCCATGGGAAGTTGACTGCAGGTCAACAGGACTACATCTATATTAAGTTTCAAATTTCTCAAGAGAAACCACTAAGGCTATCAATAGGGTTTTATATCCTTGGTGGAACGGGTTCTATTGCTTGTGTTTTACACTGACCACGTGGGGAAGAAAAACCCTCAATAAAGTATTCTGAGTTGAGAAACCACATTAACAACCATTCTAAGCTACTTAATGCTGATAAAGAGCTTTCTTCTGTCACCATTTTGTATATTCTTTTAGTGCATTAGACTAAAAAAAAAAAGTCAAAAGTTGAAATTATTCTGTATACAACCATTTCCTAAAGCTCAGAAGCACACAGGTTTCCTGTACTGTTTTGATACTGTGCCTTTCCTAGCCTGAGGGCAACTTCATACTTGGCCATTGGAAGTCTCCTGCCTGCAGACTGAGACAAAATGAAAATGATGGAGAAAAAAAAAAGATTACTCATCAAATAACAGCCCTTTTAGAAAGATTTGTGAAGGAAGAAAATTCATGGTGGCTTTGGGTCATTTGATATTTGCCCAGGTAGAGTTGAAAGCTGTGGAAAATGTTTTAGCCTTTCATCATGATCGTTTCTTAGGAGATTTTCCTGTTTAATACTTATTGCTGTGTGGAAGATGTGTCCAAACCTTACACTGTGGCACGACTCATAAAATTCAAAGGAAAAATTAGCAGAATGCCAGCAGAAATACTCACTTGTAACTGGTGTAGCTGGTTACATAATGAGTACTACAGTCAGCTCCTGAGAAACTGAATCATTTTATTTCACACAATTACTTCAGCTTGTGCAAGCTACTGAAATGGTGCTTCTGCTGGAAAGATGGCAACTGTACCCACGGACCTTTCTCATACGGGGAAGGCTCCTCCACCCTTCCTGCAGAGTGCAGACTAAGCAGCCCTGAAGCCAGTGGGTATACATGAGGTGGCCAGAACAGGGACAACACTGAAGGACAAAACAGAGCAAGACATCCAGAGCCAATGGAAAATGGCCATGATGTTGAGGCAGCAGCATGACTCACTTTAGAGCCAACGCTTTTCAAGAGAGAGGGAAGCCGAGTTTCTGACGGGCATGATACTATTGATCCCTTCTTTCTTGTCCTCTTCGTCCCTGGCTTTGCCACTTCCTTTCACTCTCATCCCCTGCTCCTGCAGCAACCTACTCTTCTGTATTTGTCCGGGAGGTGGCCCCAGTTGATGACAACGGCATAAGCACTTCTCCAACTGGAGCAGTGGCAAAGGGTGCAGCAAGCTTCTCAGGAAACAGCTTGTTTTAATGCTCACAGTGGAGGGCCCAGTATGTAACACCAAGCTCATTGCAATGTGCATCAGTTCTTCCATTGTTCAATGAGTGGTATGCCGTGTCAGCAGTCTCTTTGCCTTTCCTTTTATCACCTTCATCAATACAAGCCTCTCCTTTCCATGGAGGGATTTATTGACATGTTGAAAACAGATGATGGTTGCCCTTTAGTTTGAGATGTATTTGACAGCAAACTCTAAAGCAAAGTGAAATTTAGCAACCGCATTTACCTGCGTTGGATGGCCCTGTTCAGATGGCATAAAGGAGATTTTGCCTATAGCCCAGAATGGAATTTTTGAAATCTCAGTCTCCTTTTTCTGACTGGCCCCAGAAGTGGCAAAATGGCACAGACAGGGCTGTTCCTATAAATATAGGGTTAAGCAACGTGAATAATGCCACAGTAAGCAGCTGTACTTGGTGGTAGCTGTTCAAGCTAGGTCTTTCAAGTTCCCTTTAGCTATTTAGTATTATAGGCCTGGAAAGCATTCCTATTTTCCTGCACCTCGTATTATTTCTTGTGTAAAGAAATATCAGGTAAGTAAATTGTATCATTAAAAAGGAAAAAAAATATAATCTGAGAATAAGCATTGTTCAGCGGTTACCTCTGAATTCACTGCTCTGTAAAATTTAATGGAATTCACTAACCAAACCAAAAACTTAGTGCCTTTTGTTTTTCCCCAATCACCACACTTCTGCAAAGTATTTCTATATGAAGTTGAGCATAACTTTTTTTAAAAGATGTAAAGTGTGTGGAAGGATCTTTATTCCCAGTATGACAGATCAAGGAAACTAAAGACAGTAAAACGAAGTTTGTGACACTTTGTATTTTTTTTTGTGAGATTATTAGACTGCAAGTGTTAAAAATTACCTGCAAAATGAAAATTTGGCAGTCTGCCTTAAAAAAACATGGTTCTTTATAAAACTAAACAGTCCTGGGGGCAGGGTCCTCCTCCAGCCCTTCTGCTAGCACTTTCCTGTGAACTTCACCAACAGAGTTTAACGCCCAGTCAGCAACAGGCTCTCCTTGACGTTTTTGTTTTCAGAGTTAACATCTAAACTGGTACCACACTGCAGAGGAAGGGAGAGAAGCGGCCCAACCAGCACGGCGGCACGGAGCCCGTGTGCAGAAGCCACTCCCGCCCTTCGAGGCACGGCGGGGACAAATCGCTGAGGAGAACAACCCACTACTGAACAACAACAGCAAAGACACATCAGCACCACGGGCGAACGGTGGCACCGACCGCCTCTGCACACCCCGACAGCCGCGAAGACGGAGGGGACGGGCCGGGATCGGGGCCGTGTGACACACACCCCTCCCGGCGCATGCGCAGGCACCATCCGAACGCCCAATCATCGATCGCGGCCGGGCAGCGCCGCCGCGCAGACGGCGACGTGGCACGCCGAGGCATCGATGGAGCGCGCGGCCGGCGGCGCACTGACGGACGGCCTCGGGCCCCGGGGGCGGGGCCGGGGCCGGGCGGGCGGAGGCGGTGCCGCACCAACCAAAACAACGGCACGCCCCGGCAGCCCTTGCGCCTGCTCCCTGCCGCCGCTGTCACCATCGGCGCCACCCGGCGGGGCCCGAAGCGGGCGTGGAGATCCCGCCGCCGCCATGAAGCTCCGGGTGCGGGTGCAGAAGCGAACGGCGCCGCTGGAGCTGCAGGGGGCGGAGCCAACGCTGGGGGAGCTGCGCGCGCAGCTGCGCCGGGCCCTGCTGCCCGCCTGGGGGTACCGGTGCGTGCGGAGCGAACCATCGCGGGGGGGGGGGCGGGCGCGCGCACGCGGGTCTGGGGCCCGTGGGTCCGTACCACGAGGGGCGGGGGAGGGCCGGAGCGGCCCGGCCCATCTCCTCCCCCCCGGGGCGGTGCTTCTGCCCCTGGCGGGGCGGGGGGTGTCGGCGCTGCCGCGGGTGGGGGACGGAGCGGCGGGTGCTGGCGGGCCGCCGGGGCCGTGAGGCGTGCCGCTCCTCCTCTGGCCAGGCGTGGGGGCGCGAAAGGCGGGCGCCGAGAGGAGGAGGAGGAAGATGAGGATGAGCGGCCCGGGGCGAGACGCTCTGCGGCGGGGTGCCTGAGGCAGCGTAACGCATCACGGGGCGGGTTGGAAGAGTGCCGGCCTGGAGGTTGTGCCCGGTTCGCCAGGGCACGTTGCCAGAGCTCGTGTAAGGCTCAGAAAGGCCGGGCCGGCTGCTGCCCACCGCTCCCGCGGCGGCGCGGGGTGCGGGCAGGGCGGCGGGTCACCGCGGCTTCGAACGAGTTCTCCTTCCCGGCCGTTCGCTGCGGAACAGGAAAGTAGAGCTCGCTTTGGGAGATGCTCAGCTGTGGCGTACGGATTGCAGCTCAGTCAGAGCTGGCTTAAGTTTCCGTGTGGCCTTTACGTTACGAAAATGGCTGTAGCGTGTCAGTTTTATAGTTCTGCAGGCTTCCGAGAGAATCTCTGGGCTTAAGCTTCGTAAGCGTTTTCTTTATGAAGAACTCATGGCGGCCTTTATAGGAGAGTAAAGTCTGCAAAGTCAGTTTAAGAAATGCCCACAGAAGAGGCTCGTTTTCTGGTGGTGGCTAAAGGATTTGTATTGACAAACCTCTAGTTAGATATGACATACTAAGGTTTCACTGGCGATACGTACATTTGATAGCACTGCACTGTGCTGTGTAGCAGCGTGGGCAGGAGAAATCCGAAGTTACTGCTTATCTTGCCACATGTGTTTTATAGCTGATACTGGATAACTGCTTCCGTGCTAACCAGTTGCGTTTCTTTTTTTTTTTTTTTTTGCAAGTGCTTGCCCTGAAGCATATTTTCTCACTACCCTCATTTGCAAGTAGCGTGCTGTAGGGCAGCTGCTGACCTTTTGGAATCACAGTTTTGCTTAATTACTGAGCACAAGATGGTTGAGTCTGCAGCACTATCTTGTTTTTAAATAATCTCAGCCAGTAGTTTATTTAAAGTTTGTTTTGCTAGGTGTGATGTCTTCAAATTTGGAGGGCGCTTGTTTGCTTTCCTTCATAACTGTTCTGTGAGAAATTACAGTAAATGAAGTTATACCTACCAAGCAGCTACAGCTACTTAAAAAGTACTTGGAGAGAAACATGAGGGAAATAATTCAATAACATTTTTTCCCCCTCACTCTTCCTTTATTATATAGCTAATTTTTAATGGCTGTAAACCCACAGCATAGTGCTATTGTAGCATGCATTTCTAACTATACCTCTGTGTGCAGTTACCCATGTGCAGCCAGCCATGTTTCCTTCTTTCCCTTCCCCCCTATTTTGCAGCTCTGATACGCAGTTTTCAATAACATTGAACAGAAAAGATGCTCTCACAGACGATCAGAAGACCTTAGCTTCGTATGGGATTGTTTCTGGTGATTTGATATGCTTATTACTAGAAGCAGATGGACAACCCAACCTACCTCCTCCTCCTTCTGCTACTCCTCCACCACTTGAGAATGGTCATGAGCCATCCACCTCGATCCCCAGCAAAAGTCAGACCAACAGTCCAAAAGAAGAAACGCAGAATGAGCAATGTGACAGCCAGAAAGCTCAGGTGGAAGTTCAAAAGAGTGATGAGAGGGTAAGTACATGAGAATTGCCCTGTACAACACAAGACAAAAAAGAAGGCATCTTGTTGTGTCAGTTGCTGTACTATGTAGTGGAGAATCTTTTCAGAATATTTAGCTCCTTATACTTGTCTGATTTGGTTGGAAATTTATCTCTATTCATTGTTATTTGGATGGAAAGCCAGTTATTTGGATGGAAATTTATCTCTGTTCATTGTATGTTAGCTGTGAAGGAAAGCTAGTTCAGAGACCCTGAGGTGTTTCAGGTCTGTCATTTTTATAGGATTTAATATTTTTGCTTGAACATGCACCTTCCGTAAGGAAGTTTTGGATATGTTTCTTACCTGCCTCAGTGCTGTCTTCTTGAGGAAACCGTTGGTACATACTGCACAAATGCAAAAGGCGCTGCCTGTCGGAAAACACCACTTAAAAGATGAGTGCACGATTCCTTTCTAGGGGGTTATAACAGTTCCCTGTGGTTCAGACAGCTTGCCATAGAGTGACACCTGTCTGTCTTGTGCGTGGAGGCTGTGTTGCTGAGATAGCTTCTGCCTCATGCTTTGTAGGTGTGCGTCTGTGTGATCCTGTATGCTCCATGCAGCTAATAGGCACGTTTTTTCATATTACTCAGTGGTTTGTTTCCTGTGTGACAGTACATACAATAGTTAAGCTCCCACCAACTGCTGGGTCCTGTGGTGAATGGAGTCCTTAGAGGAGATGCTGCAGGCACAGCCTAGTGCCACTATCTGTCTCGTTACATGGTCATCCTGTCTGTTTCGGGCAGGAGCTTGAGAAGCTGGGAGGAAATTGCTCTGAAAGAATGTTGGAAGACAAGTAGTGTTTTTGTTTTGGAATGAATTTCAAATACAAAATGTCCCTTAATACAACCTTTATATGAGGTCTTTTAAAAATACTGGTTTAATGTATGAAAATTTAAGATTTAGGATTAAAAGAATTGAAAATAATAAAAGAAAATGTAGTTGGACCGTTGTCCCATTGATTCTTGTCAGGAACAATAATTCTTACATGGTGCTGTGGGCATGCAAGCTCTTTATGTCTGTCAGTCTGTAGTAAGCTGTGCAGAAGTATCTGTTTCATGTTTATTTAATATTCCAAGGCAAGATGAAAGATTCTCACATCTTCCTACAGAAATTTTAGTGAAAGATGGCAGGAAAATTTCTAAGCAACTTGATGTCGTTGTAGAAGAGCTCTAGACATCTGAAAATCTATTTTTAACTGGGGCTATGTCTATTGCTGTTAACAGAGAAGAAGTTCCACAGGTGGATGGCCATGCCTGCCTCGTACAAATATGAGGATATCCTGTGCCATTCGGCATGGATGTGTTGGAGAAGTAGCTACAGGTCCTTTAGACTTTTTTTTTTTTTTCCCATTTTCTGACCCTTAGGTAAATCTGCATATAGTTTTAATTCACTGCTGGTTTTTGTGTTTTGTGTGGTTTTTTTTTTTTTTATTGTGTCTGCGGGTAGTTTTATCCGTTAACGTAATAATATGGTGTGGTTTTGGTAGGAGAAAGGAAGCCACACTAAAACCACAGTGCGTCTCAAGTGTCAGCAGATTTATTTCACTGATGATTTTTTTCCAGCTATTTAGTCTTATTGTGTTTCTGAGCAGTTTGAGTTACCATTTTGATTATTTGCTGTGCGTGTTGGCTATATTTAAACAAATGATGGTACTACAGTGAGTAAAATATTTCAGCATATGTTGCGAAAATTCCAATGGTTTAATGTATTACCACTTTGTCTTCAAGCAGTGTATGCAATCAAATGATTGACCTTTTTATGAAGGGCTTGTATTATCAATATCAAAAAATACAGAGGCTATGTGTATAATCGAAGTCTCCAGCTGATATGCTTGAACATGGAGGTGTAACGAATCTGTCAAACTAGCCTGAGAAATCAGCAGAGTAGACTCGGTGCCTGTGAAGACTGGAATAAGCAGACAAATAATATTGATGTGTATAGAGGTGTAATTTTCTGAATGAAGGTATGTTTTGCTTTCTCTTGAAGGCAGGATCCAGCCTTGAATTTCCTTCTGGATTAGTCCCAGAAGACGTTGACCTGGAAGAAGGTACAGGTTCTTACCCCTCTGAACCCATGCTGTGCAGTGAAGCTGCTGATGGCGAAATACCACATTCCTTAGAGATGCTCTACCTTTCTGCTGAGTGTACCAGTGCCGCTGATGCCTTGGTCGTTCTAGTACATCTTCTCATGATGGAGACAGGCTATGTACCTCAGGTAGGTGCACAGCCAGTCAGGAAATTACTTGGTCAATATGAGAAAGCTGTGGAATGTCGTGGGAATGAGTGATAAAAGATGCATCTGAAGATCCACTTCTGGCTTTGTAAATGTCAGTCCACGGCAGAGGCTGCTCAAGTATCAGCTTCTCTGATTTGCTAAAGCAGTGAGCCTTAAGGCTAAAGGCTAGAGCAGCTTTTAGGTGTAAGAGGCAAGGCCTGTCCCTGCATTTCTATCAGTCCTCAGCCTCACTGAAACCCAGCTGATAATCTGTTTCTGCTTTATATTGTTGAGCTTGCATAGATGTACTTAGACTGTAGCACTTCTTTGAGACGCTGCCTTAAGCATCAGTATCATCTCAATGGTATCCAGTTCAAATGGTGGTTAAAAAGTCCTAGGTCTGACCAAATGTTGTGTCCAATTCCGTATTAACTTCAACTGAGCTCCGTTAGGCTTTGGTTCTGCTAACCTGCCAAGGTACCTAACGCATAGGTAGATTTAGATTCTCAGATTTGCATTGTATGTTTATTAATATGAGGTTAAACATGCAAAAAAAGATTTGCTTTCAGGGAAGGTGTTTAAATTCTCATGTTTTTTCTTGCGATGAGGCTAACTAAGCACATGTAGGGGATCGGTTTAGATGTCCGGTTGACCAATACTTACCAGTTTAATAAATCTGCTAAGTGAATTGCATTCCTATAGCCCGAAATAGAATCCAAAGAATGCATTTGCCACTGGGAAGAAAGTTTATGTCAGTGAGTAGGCTTGGAAGTAGGGAAGATGATTGCTGTGCAGATTTAAGAGGAAAGAGAGTGAGTCTACTTGTACTTGTGTTATGTTGTGTCCCCTTCTGGGATTCCGTCTGAGCCCTTTCATACTGAAATTGAAAGGAAAAACTGTTAGTCCATTCAGAGTTTTGAATGGATTTCAAGCTATGATTCTTCAAGCCCTGTCATACCTCCTAAGTTCACAGAAAAGGTGCAAGAAAATGTTTTTCATGCCTTAAATTAACACACGTACAGGAGTTGTCAGAATGCTGGAATAAATGACAGAATGAAGTACATCTCAAAGAAATAGGTGTGAGGCTGCTCACTGAACAACTTTCCCTGTCAGAAACTGGGACAGGATAAAAAATTACTAAACTTTTCCTTAGATTTGCCATTAGTCCTGGGGAAAATAGTGTATAATCATGCAATTATAGTCTGTGTCATAATGCACACTGGGACTTAACTAAGATTTGAATTGCAAGCAGCATTCTGGCAGTTCCTAACTTTTAATTCTCTTTTTACACCCCTTAGTCTTGGCACATTGCTAGAGTATGGCAGTGTTATCTCTGTGTTTTTAGGGGACAGAAGCCAAGGCAGTGTCTATGCCAGAGAAATGGAGAGGGAATGGTGTTTATAAGCTACAGTACACACATCCCCTTTGCGAAGAAGGTTCTGCAGGTTTGACTTGTGTGCCTTTGGGAGATCTTGTTGCTATTAATGGTAAGTTAGTCAAGATTTTATCCTGGATGCGCATTGCTGAATATCACCTTTATTTAGCAAGAGAAAACTTAAAACATGCTTTTGTGCACACTGCTTAGAACTGCACCTTGATTATTCAGGTTGCTGAGGTGCAAGAGATGCTACTACCTGATGATGAATATTCTTGGTATTTCCTGTCTCTGTGTTAACTGTTTCTCTTCCTCTAATCATAACAGATCAACCCTTAGGGGGTTCAGCTGGCCTTTTCATTGCAATGTTGTAGAAATCTTTCTTGTCTCATTGCATAGGAACGTTGGTATATATTGCCAAACATTAAAAGAGGTAGATTTGCTCCAGCTACAATATTTTGTCTTGTCTCATGTTCTTTGCAAGGCTTATAAACAACTTTCAGACTATATATTCTTTAGCTTTAACATATAATATTTCCTGTAGCACACTAATAGTTTAATTGTGGTCTCAAAAATTGTATTTAGTTTAAGCTGTTCGGTCTAGAAAATTTAGGGGAGTCTAATTTTTTGAAGCAACTTCCATGTCATTTGGTGGGGTTTTTTTTAAGTTTTCTTTGTCTTTTTTTAAATTTTTCTTTCTTTTTCATATTTTATTTAGCATTTGAGCAATTCCATGTTTTTGCAGAACCGATAGTAAATTGGGGCTTGATTCTAATTTCAGTATATCTTTGATTATAATTTTTATGTGTACGTATAAAACTTGCAACTGATTATGCCAATTTGTATAAGCACATACGTTTTCTCAGAATGTGTACACATCTTGATTAAATGTTTTAACCAGGTTAGGTTGAGGTTAGATTTAGGACAGTGTTAAAACTATCATGCATATAGTGTTCATGTAGTAAGCTTGTTGAATCTTTCTTTAGTTAATATTTCTTTAATGGCTGTTATAATAATGATTTGCTGTGTACCTCTTTTAGCTGTGCTACATCTCTTTCCACATGATAGAATTGTTGGAGGCAATGCTTGGTTTCCATCACCAAGATCTTTGTTTATTCCCTGCTGTTTGAAGTTCCATTTTATTTTTCTGAAATCTGTATTTGTCTAGCTGCTTGCTATAGTTGGGTATTTTCCTTGAGGGAATTTGGTGAGGGAGGAAAGTAAAACACCTTCAAAGGGTAAGGCAGTAATGAAGTGATCTTTGTCATGTCTCAGTGTGTTTTAAATTTTGAAATGTCTTTTTTTTTTCTTGTATTTGCAGCAACATTAAAAATCAACAAAGAGATTAAAGGTGTTAAGAGAATACAGCTGTTGCCAGCGTCCTTCATTTGCTTTCAGGAGCCAGGTATGATTGAGCTATAATATTAACTGTAATAAACTGGAAAGTAAGGAAGTCACACAGTGAGTAAGGATATACTTCAGTAGAGGACCAAATAGGTAAAGAATAGCAAAAAAGAGTAACAATGCGGTTGCTGTTTAGGTGAGTCATAGCTTTGTGGTAAAAGGAATTCAGAGTGTAGCCATTTACTCACACTTTGCTGCTGAAACAATCTAAATTTATTGGATTAACCGTGTAAGGAGAGAAACTTGCAAAGCCTGAATCATACTTTGGCCCATATGCCTGTAATTTATGAGGTCTTAAGCATATGTGTTAACCTCTGGGGCACCAGTGCTGGATTATACCCGCTTTCTGCCTGTCAGTTCAGGACTTCAGAGGCTGATGTACGCTCTTGTTGTGGCACCGTGATTGTTATACGCATTTTGTCAGAAAAACGTGCTGACCACGTAGCACTCTCCAGAATGCCAAAACTAGAGGGAAAACTAAGGCGGGGGAGGAGAGAAGGGTAGATAGATGTGGATCCTTGGGAGCACAGACCCAACTAGCCTTTTGTTCTCTGAAGTGTGTATGAACTGCTTTGTTGGCCGTCGAGACTGACTCAGCGTCCTACACTGTGTCCTGGGTAGCCCCCGTTGCTGATGTACAAGTCTAGTCGAAAGGCTTTAGAAGAGTAACTGAGCACTGAGATGTGTCTGATGTAATGATAGAGTCTTCTGGCTCCTGTTTCTTTAGAAAAAAGCATGGAAACACATTTCTGTCGGAAAAAAGAACATTGCAAGTGTTTACAACATAGGTGTGTGATACACATGAGCATTGAAATCTGACGAAGCTCTGACAGCTTGAGAGTCAGTTTCTGAAGAACTCAAGTATTTCTCTTAATGGTGCTATTTAAGGCCAAAGGAAGGCCTAGACTGACCATGGAGCTGGTCTGTAGTTTGTCAATTAATTACTTATTGCTTGATTGTTCCACTCTAGCTGCCGAGCTGCTCCCATCAAGGTTACAAGCTGATTACAGTTCTGCTTATAAGAGAAACATAATTCTTCTGCTCTTAGCTAATTTTTGCATTATAACCTCCTGAATTTAAGCCTTTTACCTCTCTCTTTGATAGAAAAGGTTGCAGGTGTTTACAAAGACCTACAGAAATTATCCCGTCTCTTTAAAGACCAGCTGGTTTACTCTCTTCTGGCTGCTGCCCGGCAAGGTGAGAGAAAATATTTACAATTTTACAGTTACAGATGGTACTTCATATTTGAGGATGGAAGGAAGGGGTCTGCCTAAAGCCTTGAAGGAAAAGTGTTAGAAACAGCTGTTCAGTGATGGCTATATAAAGAGTAAGCACGAAGTAATGTATACGTTCTAAAAAAATATATTCATATTTGTATCTCAGAAAATGTTAATATACTGATAATTTCGGAGTTTTAATTTTTTATTGCTCTAGTCTCACTTAAAAGACTGAAGTGGAGTTGCTGTTTTCCACACTTAGTGATGAGAAAATCATACCACAATAATTTTGTGGCAGTAGTTCTGTACTTCTGATCCATTTGTTTGTCAAAGCAGAAAAATTTATATAGCATCATATTTGGAAGTCTGACCTCGGAAATGATCTTCTCAGTAACTGGTCATTGAGGGTTTGGAAAGAAGGTAGGAAGTAACCCAAGCTGGTGTTTGTGGAGCAGTAGGAAGCCAGGCTTTCTCTGCATAGGTATTGCCATAAAAGGTCTCAGCTTTGTATTCTGAAGACTATTCCCTCTAGGCTTCACTGTGCAAAGGTTTTATGTGAAGCATGTGCTCTGTATTTAATGTGGATTTTGTGGGCTCATGAAATTGGGCAAGTCTTTTTTTTCTTTACCTATTCCTTTGTTCTGTAGCCTATAAACATAGTTAGGTGTGTGGAATGTTTCTTAGGCTTACAGTGGCCAATAGTGGTCAGTATGAAGTGCCATTTGCCCTATTTTGTGCACTCCCTGAACATGCTTGGAGTTGCAAGAGATCTGCGTTATAAGAAGTCACGTCACAGTACTTTCCGAGAACAGCGGTGTGACTCGGGCATCAAAGGGAAATGTTTTCAGGGAAAGATTATAATGGCCTTTCTTTCTTTTATGGTCTTCAGAGATAAGCTCTGCACCACTTAGGTAATGCTTCTATTTTTTTCCCTTTGTAGCTCTGAACTTGCCAGATGTGTTTGGGTTAGTGGTCCTTCCTCTTGAGCTCAAGCTTCGGATTTTCAGACTTCTGGATGTGCGTTCCCTCATCTCTCTTTCTGCTGTTTGCCGTGATCTGTACACAGCTTCAAATGACCAGCTTCTCTGGAGGTTTATGTATCTGCGAGATTTCCGAGGTAATGTTAAGACACGTGTTTTTCTAATTACATTCTCATGTGAACAGAGGGATTAGGTCTGACAGATTTTGATAAGAGGCTTCTCGGGCAACCACTTCTGTTTTTTAAACACTGTGAGAGTAAACGCAGTCATTTGTGATGCTAACCAGTAGTTAGTCAGGTGTAGTTGAGGTGGATGCAGTTTTCTGGCATGAAAACTAATGACAACCGTTACTGATGGACCACACAGGTCTTACCATTGTGTGGTGCAGGCTTTCCTTGTTTTCATTTGTTTTTCTGGCTGCGTTGGTGTACTGACTATTGCAGATACTAGGAAGTGGAGGGAAGAGATATTCCTGCTATAATTTCTCACAATAGATTGAAGAAATAAGGTGATACGGGGAAGCGCTGTCAGAAGTCAAAGATATGGGGACAGTGTTTCTGGGATTTGTCTACTTTTGGAGGTGATACATTACGTTGAACGGATGTGGAAGTAGGTTATGGTCCTGGAGCTTTATATTTATTAAGGTGCATTATCTTTATGAAAAATGTATTGACTAAAAGTGTTTTTTCAGTTCTTGAATTCTTCTGCAAGTTCTGACAAAACTGTGGCATCTGTGGCATGAATGCTACTTAAAAATAAAATAGATGGCTCTTCTTATTTTTTTACTTCTCTTTGTAGATCCTATTGCAAGGCCTCGTGACACAGACTGGAAAGAAGTAAGTGACTTTTTTGTATAATCTCTTTTGAGATTAGTCTTCTTGGGCTAATTTGAGGATAAAACATAGATTTTGGGAGGCTGTAACTTTGAGTTACATTTGAGTTTAAAAGTGTGTTGGTCTGGGTACACATGTTGAACTTGGTCAGAGTAGGAGAAAACAGCATCAACAAGTTACATGACGCATGCCCATATCGTGGGGTAGGGGTCTTCCAGAGATGCTGTGTTTGGTCTTTGGCAGGCAGGGGAGTTGCTGTTCTGGGTTTTGAGACTGGCGAGAAGTGCTGCAGAACTGAATGCAATTGCTGAAGCTGGGACACAAAGCACTTACAGAGCTTTAAAATGCCTTTGTCTCTGTCTGCAGCTATACAAGAAAAAGTTGAAACAGAAGAAGGAAGCCCTGAGATGGAGGCACATGATGTTTCTGCCCCCTACACCTCATCCAATCCCTTTTCACCCCAACCCATTCTATCCTAATCCTTTTCCTCCCAACCCATTTCCATCAAACCCCATGTATCCCCCAATGATCATTGGTGGAGAATATGATGAGAGACCAA
The DNA here is from genome assembly GCF_009769465.1 of Tauraco erythrolophus. Lineage (NCBI taxonomy): Eukaryota > Metazoa > Chordata > Aves > Musophagiformes > Musophagidae > Tauraco > Tauraco erythrolophus. The sequence continues at coordinate 62,633,335 of NC_141468.1, read as the reverse complement.
CACTTCCATATGTTGGAGACCCAATTAACTCACTCATTCCTGGCCCAGGAGAAGCACCAGGCCAGTTTCCTCCATTCAGGCCACATTTTGACCCAATTGGTTCCTTGCCTGGAGCAAACCCTACACTTCCAGGACGAGCTGGTCCCAATGACAGGTTCCCACCTAGACCCAGCCGGGGCCGCCCCATGGACATTCGGCGTGCGTTCATTTGATTGCTGCTTTTTCCTTCAGTGAGTTTCCTAGTCCCTGAGCTTGCTTTCTAACTGCAGGAGATTGCAAATCCCAGGCACTAACATCTGCCTTCTCTTCAGATTGTGGCAAGAACATGTATGCATGGTAATGTTTCAACCACAAAGGCTAGGTTTGTTTTGTGCTCTGGTAGTACTGTACCACCTGGCACTAATGTCTATATCATGAAGAGCTACAACTTCAAACAGTGTGTTCTGCTACCCCCCACCCCTCTCCCCTCTCTCTTACTCGTCTGTGAAGTGCTACTTAGAGACCAGAAGGATACCGACCAAATATTTGCTGCATCAGATAAAGAGCACTTTAAATACAAACCCTATACTTGTCTGTCTTACTTGAAGAGTTTTACTAAATTGCTAGGAAAAATGATGTTGTTTCAAATCTACCTGGCTAATAATACTTATTAACCAAAAAAATCTACCCTGTTCCATATAGAACAGGGTGCTACCACTGTTATGGTAGATGTGAGTTCATGTAGAAATTTTCAAAGATGACATTTTCTTTTTCCTTTAATGTTTTCTTAGATAAAAAGCATTTTTGTATTGTTACTTAATACACAAAGAATACAGGGAAAAGATTTTCTTTACAATGGAAATATTAGAACACAAATCAGTTCATTTTACAAACAACCGAGTAAAGTCATGCTACAGTGTAACTCAGAAGTCTGAACAGAAGCAGAGCAATTTTACAAAGAATGAGCAGCAAAACTTTGTCTTTCTCTTTGACTTTACAAATAAGGAGCTGTAGTACACGGCTGCATTTACTGTGTGTGAACCAAAACTGGTGCAAAAATAAATCTTTCCTCTGGCCTAACTTACTTAAGGAATTAAATAGATTGACCTGATTGCAGTGGAAGTGGCATCACAGCAGGAGAAGCAGAATGAATTCTCACTTTACTGAGTAAATTTCATTTAATTCCATTACTTAAGTTAAGAAAATACAACTTGCCAAGAGGAAATGTGTTGTAGTGCGTTATGAGCACCTTTCAAGAGTTGTCTTATTAACTAGTGAGCAACTAACAAGACCACTGTTCAAGTCTCCTGATGAGATCTGCAGGCTGATGCTGGAGCTCAATTAAAGGAAGACTGGAATGACTAAACTTTGCTAGAACTTTTCACTTACATATTTTTTTAAGATGGATTGATCTCGGTGTTTCTGTAAATGTAAATGGTACTGATGACTGTTGTGACAGCTGATATTTTCTAAAATATTTTTGAAATTTCAACAGTGGAAATGGAATGACATTTCCTATTAAATACAAACTACTCAATCAGTAGTACTTAACGTGCTTTTTCAGGTGATATTTCAGTGATTCATCTTCTTGTTTTGTATAAAATCAGTTGACTTCAGTAGAGTCAGGAAGTTTTGCCATTAACTCCAGTGGAAGTAAAATATAATACTTAATTTTGCTGTTGAAAGTCGTATTTCTTCTTTTTTTCCTTTTCTACTTCACAGCAATGGCATACCAGTGCAAATCCTGTCATGATTAAACACGTAAGAGTATATAGAGTCGGGGGACAGTGATTTCCCTTCCATACCAAGGTTAGCTTTAATTTTTAACACTTGCCTGCAGTGGTTGCATTGCCTTGTTCCAATAGAATTGTCACCTAAGTGAAGCGTATAGTCGGGCCTCTCAGAGCTCACAGCAATTCTTTATATTCTACTGACTATAAAAAGGAGAAGGGAAATCTACACTGTGTTGATCTTGCACCATTTTGTCTTTGTGATGAGTGCTTCAGAAATCCATACATAATATTCAGATCAGGTTATACAGCTTTAACTGATAAAATAATTTGTAACCGACTCTCTCTACTCTTTTGAAGCTGTGTCTGGGAATGATGATTTTATATGTGTGAGAGGGGTTAATTTTGTGGTGTCAGTGGTACTTGTATTACCAGTGCCTTGATGAGCAAGCAACGTGATTGTCTGCTGGAATGCCCCGTGCTGCTCTGGAGTTGGGCCCTCTGCCAGGAACGCAGCCTTGCTGTACTTCCACCAGGCTGGTGCCACATGTTCTGTTTATCCTGGATTTTGTCATTTAAATGTTTGTTTTCGAAGAAACGAACTCAGCCTTTTAACAGATACATTGCAAAGTGACCTGAAGATACTCTTTCCTGTTCTCCATTGTTCCTCCACATTGTAGTAAAGGTATTGTGAGCCAAAGATAAAGAAACCTGAGTTACCCTGAACTGTCAAGTTCCCTAAAGATGAGTTCCTTTTATTCATAAACCAAGATATAACATATGAAGTGAGTATCTTGGAACCAACAGTGTAAAATTAGAAGACAAAGAGAGGAAATGTTTGAAAACTAGCTGCTTATTTTTTTTTAGTTCACCAGCTCCTAAGCCGAGTATGTGTGTCATTGCCATTTGCAAACTCTACAGAAGAGAAATCACTAAAGATGAAATGTCTGAAGATGGGCGTTTCTTACTGTACTGTTCATCCATATCCAGCGCTGTTAGGGCTGCTACTAGCAGTCACTTGGAAATAAGGAACTTGGCTTTTCTGTGTATTGTTTTATCTTACTCATGAAACTTAAGGCAATCAGATGAAATGGCTGGGTCATATGCAGGGTGTAAGGTCTTATGTACTTGCATGCAATTAGTGAGAGAGAAGAAAATGCTGCTGCAGTTATTGGAGCAGGACTGCTATTCTTCTGAGCCTTAGCTTTATACAAGACTTTTAGTCGCATGTGGGAACACAGGTGACATTCCTCTTGAAATACCACACCTAGATATTGCAAGAAAGTCAAGTTGTTTCTCAGCCCATATCTAAACAGCAAAATGTAAATTCATTTTCCAGGTGTGGACATGAATGGGTGTCTTAGCTGTGTCCCAGCTCCTTCTTGGGCTGGATCCAAACACATAAATCTATTCATGTTTCCTGACTTCTGTGTAAAGAAAATCATTCAGGACAAAAGGAAAGCTTTGACCACGTGCTCAGTTTTTGCAGCTGTGTGAGAAAGATCCCCAGGTGTGTTGTGGGCCATGTCTGCCCTGTGATTTAAATATAATGTCTATTTGTCAACTTTTCTGTTGCCTTCTTATTTCTCCTAAGTCCAGCTGTTATATTTAGGTACCTAAATACCTCTTGGGTATGCCTTAGTTGCCTATTCATATAATGGAGAACATGCCCCTTGTATTTCTTCTCTGTCTTGTTTTGTTAGATTGTAGGGATTTTGGAATAGAAATCCTGTATCGAAAGTGATAACCGGAATACATACTGTTGCATTTGTGAATCTCGTACTAGCCACAAGACCTAGCATGTGAGCATCATAGTTGTAGATTGAGGTGTAATGTTGGAACATTTATAGGACACAGTGTAGAGTTTTGTAATTTTAACTTAGGAAATCAGCTCAGTGTTTTCATTAAAGCACTTCTGTGGGTAGAACTGAAGATGCTTTTCAGGAACTGTTAGGAGTAACCAAGTTAAGCTGAGAGTGCCTGTTGTTTTCACTTGCTTTTGCAAGCTGGAGTTAGGAGGAGGGGAGGATGCCATTCTGTTTGCTTGTCTCTTGAAAGTTGACAGCTGCGAGCTGCAGGCAAATGAAGAGATCTGAGTCACTGCTGGGTATCAAATCAACAGTGCTCAGTGCTGTCCTGTTACTGTGGTCCACTGGAGAACAGCCCTGCTGTGTTCAAATGCAGCATCAGCAAATGATCCAGCTGTTGTGGTTTCAGTGATGAACTGGGGTCAATTTATGGGGCCATGCCATACTAGTCACTAGTTACTTATTTTTTTGTATAGGTTGTGTTGGTAAGAGAGACATAAAAAGATTGAGGGGATAGAGCAATTGAGGATTCTGGCAGGAAACTTATTTTTGCCTTTGAATCTCTGGTGACCATTTAGTAGGGAAAGGCATAAACCATGCTGAGGGAAGTGTTATAGAGGGAAATCCTCTCCCACCAGGGTTGTATTACCTCCTCTCCATACAGTGGAGCCTGTTAATCTGCTATTGTTCTTGCCAGTGGGACAGTGCTTGCTCAAGGCCATTTGTCACTCTTTTATTGCTCCTGGAGATTGCAAAACAGCAGGGTCTGTTTTTTTTCTCAGACAATGACATGTATTTATGATGCTATATTGTAAACTGCTTAGCAAACCTGGAAGGACAACATAGAACTGGGGGAGGTTGGAGATAAATCATCAGGGAATAGGGTGGTTCTATAATACTGAACTTGAGATATAAATCGTTGATCCAGATGGGTCTCTCGAGAGCCTTCCAACGTGGAAAAGCTACGCTGTTACTTGTCTGAAAGCACACGAGTCACAAAAGCCATTGTATGTGTAAGGGCCTGCTCACGGGTAGGTCGTACAAGGTCCAGATGACTGCATTGGATTTAGATGTTCATTACAGGTACTATGCAGGAAGGAATTGCTTGTTTGGCTTTATTCCCACCAGTGAATCATAAGATCCGAGACAGCAAATGTTGCTGTTGCTTTTGCTGCTTTGGGGATCTCTGTTTAAGTGACAATAAAGACCTATGCCCTTGGCTCAAATGTTTTTAACTTACTGGCATCCCTGCCTCCCTTGGCATTTGTAAGTGTCATCAATGTGAAGTTGCTAAGGGAAACAAAAAGCCAAAAGCCTGGTCTTGATGCCACATGCACGGTTTGTAACTAAAGTACTTAACAAAACTTTGAAGAGAAGTTCAGGAGGTGGGATGGGGACTATCGCTTGCATTAGGTATGTTACAAACAGAACTAGCACCGTGCAAGGAGTAGATTCTCCACTGGTAGAAATAGCCACATTGATTTACCCAAGGTGGGTTTTTTCAGTCACGAATGTGCTTGTCTCATTCCTGGATTTTCCCGTGTCTCAGTTCTAATATATGTGCTCGTGCACAGCTTCATTCTGAGTTGCAAGCTTAGGAAAATCACACCTGGCAAAGATCCATCTCTGTCCTCTCTGGAAGACTGATTCTTGGGGGTGGTTGGGGAGGACTAATACTGATCATTGCCTGCTGGAGGCAATCCTGTACGTTCCTTCCCATGGCTTGGTGTCTGTCGATGGACCCCAGCTCATCTTATTTATCAAGTATAGTTTTCATGTTCTGTTGCAGATTTGTCACCTTGCATTCATTTTGTGCTCACCCCAGTGTGGTCAATGGGGGTTCAAGGAGGGAGACAGGGTTTCACTCCATCTCTCTGTCCATTTGGTATTATGGAACACTCAGCACACAAGTATGTGCACTTCATCGGCTCTGCTGTTAATTAAGCGTGTTCCTGGGGGATGTACTTAGCCAGATGTGACCAAGTCACCAAAGTGCTTGAAGTTTAGCTGGGTTCTGTCTGGAGTTTGCGTGAACTGTGAATGTGAACTCTGGTGTTTCCAGGGGCTGGGGAAGAAGTTGTTTTTTGTGTGGAAGGCCCATTTCTCAGGTTATTTTTGAGCTAAGGCTACAGGGTTAGGACATGACATTTTTCTCTCAGAACTCAGGGAATCACGTGCAGGGAACATAAATGCAAGGCATGAAACAGAGATGTTTTATCTGCTGTGAGCAGACTGATCTGGAGCTAACCAGCAGTCCATCTGGATGACTTGCTTGTGTGATCTTTGGTGCTTACTGATGTCTGGTACCGTATTTAACTTGATTGTAGTTTTGCTCAAAAAAGTGACTTTATTTATAAGGTTGGTATTATGAGGTTCCACAGTTTGCTGTTTCCATGCTCAAGCATGCTCACTTTATCAGTCAATGAATACTTATTCTTGACTCCATCTTTTCACATCTGTTTCTGAAAAAAGCCTGCATTTTTTTTAGCTCGACCACAACAAGGATTCAGTAATTGGGAGTAAGCAATTGTATTGACTATATACAAATCAAAATAAATTCTAGTTTGCACTGCCATAACTGTGTTGACTCCACAGGGGTTAGCAAGAGTAAAATTTGCTTTACAACTCAGTCATTTGAACAGATGTGATTCTGATTATGCACAAAACCCAGTGCCACTTTTATACAGTCACTTTTCAGACCGTTATAATATTTTCTTTGTATTAAAACAACTATAGTTTTCTAAATTTCCTTTACCCAGGTGTTAGCTGTAAATCGCTGGGTACCATTGAGCGTATTCCAGGATGACATCAGGTATGCCGACATGAAGAGTGAGGGCTGACAAAAAGCACAGATCCAGCTGCAGGGCTGTTAATCGGAAAACAGGCTAGCAAATGATTTCCTCAGGTTGCGGATCGTCTCAGCTTTTGCTTCGTCTTCATTGGCATTTCCCCGCTGAGATGATTCAGATATGCTGAAGGTGTTTGTCAGGGACTGCGATTTGCTGAAATGGGAAACAGAATTCAGACTCAGCAGGAGAAGGTGGTAGTTCAAAGCTGATTGCTGATGCTTTGTGTTCCATCACACAGACAAATTCAAGGATAAAAGGAGATGTAAGCAAGGAGACTCTCCATATGCTAAGATATCCAGGAATGAGGGGAAGGAAGGGGAGAGGAGAGGATGGGGCATGGACAGGTGGCTCCAGTATCACTGTCCAGACTAGTAAGTGTTTATGAAAACATTTGACTAAAAACATGCAATTGCCATTTGGTGCAACTGTTATGAGAAACAGTTAAGTAATTTCAGTGCTAATACAGAAGAATGGATTAATACCAAGGGTTACCTGTCTCTCATCAGCCGCACTGTGAATGGTGGTCCTGTCCTTTCAAATTTGAGAGCATGAGGGGTTGGACAAATTGGTAGCCATGTCCCCTGCAATGTATGCTGTTGCCTGCCCTCCCTGGCGTGTCTGCTCTGTCAGCTGTTATGCAGGTCTTTCAGTTGGCCACACTGCTTCTGCTGGGTGTGTATCTGCTAGTGTTTAAGTTCAGATCAGAACTGTGCTTTTGAAGTAAGCCTCCCAATTTTCCCCACTTAACATACTTTGTCACTGAGTGATTTCTTATGATCAGTAATAAGCATTCAGCACAAGACCAGACTCCAAATTAAAGAAGCTGAAATATGTATAGTGTGGAAACTGCATCCATAGCACCAACATTTTGACCCTTAAGTCCACTGGTCTTGGTTTGCCTTGCTAATGTAGACATCATCACTGAAAGCCTGTTCTGGAACATCACCTTTTGCTGTCTAGAAACTCTCTTGTCATTCCTAGCCTATATTTTGTTCTGGACTGTTCATACCAGTTTGCTTGTGTCAACTTTTTGTCAATACCTTACATTTTTTTGCCAATATTTTCTGCCATGGTGCCAGCCAGATACCCTCCATGCAGGGTGGCAGCAGAGAGTGCTGCCAAAGATCTACAATAATTCAGTGGTGTACTCTGCTCTAGAAGAGCAGTTAAACATACAGTCACCATCTGGAGTTTTGTATGTATGTGAGTAGTACCACTTCCACTCCCACCCCCCCTTCTTCTTTTTTGCTACCAATGGCAAAAAAATGCCTGGTAAAGAACCTTGTGTGGCTCCTGCATTCAGGGAATAGTGAAGGAATGACTCTTGTTGAGCTTTCTGACCAGTAATGTGTTGATTACAGCCTGTAAGGAGTATACATCCTGCTGGAAAGGCAGTAACTGTGTTGATATGGCCAGGGTAGAGCACACGATTAACCATGAGCGCATGAGCAAGGGAAGGAATGGGAATCTTAGAGATGTCAAGGACGACCTTTTCTACTTGACAACAGTTCACTGGTGGCCTGTTCTGCCCAGGCACGTGTACCTCTGAAGTCACTCACTGTTGTCCAGGCCTTTGTCCCTGGGGACTACCGCCTGACAAGAGGTGGTATGTTGTTCATGCCAGCTCAGCGTACTTTTTTGACAGCCTTATTCTAATATCTACAGATATCAGCAGTTTAACAGAGCACCTACTTCAGATGTGGGTGTGGGGTGGCCTGCTGCTTGGATGTTTCAGTGGGGCTTGGCTGGCTAGGAGCCCGGCCTTGAACAGGAGGTCTAGGCTGCTGTGGAGGGAACACGCCTGCCTTGGGAGCCTGGACTGGAGAGGACCCAGTTGCTGATCGGACTTGCTGTGGAGATCCAGGTGACCTTTGCTGCTGAGGTGAAGTGGACTGGGGACTCTGGGGCTGCTGTCCTTGAGGAGAGAGCCGCTGCTGTGGAGGTGGGTTTGTCCGTGGAGGCTGTGATCCCTGAGGCTGGCGTGGTCCACCTGAAAGGGACATGTAGACATAAGCGTAAGGAAGTGCATGTGGTGAACAACAAGCAAGTAGCATCTGTGTGGAAGAGTGGGTTTTGCTAAGGGGAGTGGCTCGCCGCTCTCCCCAAAGGGATTCGCTTCAATGTGCCGTATTGTCCATGTAACTAGTATTTCTTATCCTTGGCAAGCACTTCCTGCATTGGGAAGGAAGAATCACTGGAGAACCAACTCTCTGCAAGAAATGAAAGCTGAATGTCCTGGTTTGGGTCAGCAATCCCTTCATGGGCTCAGCAGTGATGTGAGACTGTGCACCCTGTTGCTATCCATACATCTGTTCCAGCATTATCAGCAGGTGGCTTCAGCCATGTTGGTAGCGGGCTCTCAAAACTGAAAAGGATGCGGACAACAATTGGATGTGACATGAGATATTGCTGGACGTGACAGATAACAGCGTGAGAAGCTGACAAAAGTTACAGATAGCATTGTGAGGGCTGGCTGGATTTCACAGGTGGTCAAGGGTGAGTTACGTGAGAAAAAACTTCACAGAGAATTGGAGTACTGGAGACAGATGGGGAGTAGTATCCTGCAAGGCCAAGAATTCCTATCAGTAATACCGTGTAAGGCCAAGATTACATAGATGCATTTGGTATTAGAAATACTGAATTTTGGATACAGCAAAACTAATTAGAGGTGGGTATTAATTTGGTAGGAGATTGGAGTGGAGAAAGGAAGGAACAAAGGTGGCAAAAAGGAGGGTCTAATTGGTTATGTGAATTGAGTGGTTGGTGTGGTCTGGATACCCACAGGGCAGCCCTGTGCTTCATCACCTCAGTGTAAACCAGGACAATAAACTATACCTGTTGTTCTGACCAAGCCTGACTCTGCTGTCAGGAGGAGCTTGGAGCACACTGCTCTTGCTGACAGGGGAACACCCGGACAGATGGATCAAGAATCCTGGCATCACCATGTTGGTGTCTGTTTCAGGCTTAACAGCACTAGCATCTTCTCATCACTTCTTAACGCTTGTAGCCACTACAGCTTCGTGCAAACATGAATGCACTTGGTGCCCAAAGCCCTGCTCCAGTGCCAGTTCAAGTAGCCTTGTTTTGCTGAGCCAGCAAGTGTCAGCTGGATCTGTATCAAAGTTTCACCCCACTTTCTGAGCTGCTGTGGAATATGACAGCAGCTGCTTTAACAGCACGCTGAATTTGCTGCCTGCTTGTCAGCGAACTGGAACAATGAGTGAAAGCTTTATCCTAATAGCTTTTATTTAGAAGGCAAACTGATAGGTCTCACAATCCACGCTGTCATGGGACCCAAAGAACTGTACCTTGGGGAGGAGGCCGTGGTTGGGACAGTTGTCCAAGCTGAGGTCCAGTCTGAGATTTCGTTGACGCAGGCTGAACTTGTGGAGGCTACAGGAAAAAAAGCCATTTCAGTTAATACAGAGTCCCCAAAGAGAAGCCCTGAGGTAATACAGGAACTGTGGAGTCATGAAGTGTTCCTTAAATACACACACACATGCACATGCAGCATCTGGCTGGTAAAATCTCATGGGACTAAAATGGAGAGCTGAGTAATACAGAGCACAGAAGGTCTTTGCTCACAGGGAGTAACAATGAAGTGACAGTTTAGAATGTTTTTTAGGCAATCAGGAATTACCAACTGTATCAGGCCTGAGGGGATCTCTTAGTCCCATCTCCCATTTTGGACAGCTGCCTGCACCAGATGTTCCAAAGGAAGGAGGGGTGAACCATGGAAACATCTTTAGAGTAATCATCTTTTTACCCTGAGGGGTCTCCTCTTGATTACTAATAAGCAAAGGCCAGCTTCAACCCTGAAACATGAAGCTTATTATCTGCTCCACAAAATCTTTGCAACAGTTCCAGATAACTTTGGTTTGATATTTACACCCAGACCCTTTGAGTCTTGCTCAGCTCTCAGCCTCGCTGCCGTTCCCATTTCTTAACTCCATTGCTTTGTTCTGGGTTTTGAGAATAGTTCTCACAACCTGCCCTTGCTAGGCTGTTCGTTATTTTGCAAACCTTTACTGCCCTCTCTCTCATTCACCTGCTTTCTAAAGCCAAGAGACTGAATCCCTTTGGTCCCTCCATGGGAATGTTTCCAGGCCCCTAACTGTTTTCATCACCCACTTCTCTTTCCCAGCTTTGTGATTCCTTCTGCAGATGCCAGAGGCAGGTCTGCGTATGTTATTCCAGATGAAGCAGTATCTGGATTCTCTGTATACATCACCAGCTCATTTCTCCTGCATCCTAATTTCCTGCTTCTCCCTTGTCAACGCAACCATAGGTTAAGCAATGGTTTTCATTAGCCTGTATGCGACAAAATATTTCTCAGGGAAAATGGCTAGTGCCACTTGCAAGGTCTACAGATTGTTTATGTTCTCCCTTTCTCTGCCCCCAGCTTAGCTTACCTTTCAGTCTTCCATGCGGAGTTTAATTTGCTGTTGTGGTGACTGAGCATACATAGCTCTGTCAGATGTTCTTCACTGCCATCCCTGGTCATGACTAACGCAAATAGGTTGGTGCCATCTGCACTTTCTTCTCTCTCACTGTTTACTTTTTTTGACAGATATTTTAATAAACAGATTAAGCAACACAGAACTGTTGCACAAAGGGCCGGTCCAAGGTTAACAAAAGTCTGAGTAAGCCTATTGCACAAAATTGTTTATAAAAGCAGGGGAAGCTGAAGACAGATAGGCTGGTACATGCTGGATTATTTACACGGAGAACACAATGATAAAAGGGTCTTCAAGACTCCTGGAAGGTCAGGAGAATGAGCTAAGTGATTCTGGAAATGGGAAGAAATGTTTTATAGTTGGAAGCATTGAAATGAGTTTCAACTGACTAACACTAAGTGCAATGTGGTTGCCAGCCCATATTTTACACTATTTATCTGGGACTTGCAAATGAACAGGGAGGAAAACCTGGGAATTTTCCATTCATGGCTTCTAGTCTTACATAGCTTGGGACACTAAACCTTGCCTTGTTGGTGGAAATTTACTGTCCTAATACTGTGAGACATGCTGATTAGACCAGCCAAAGAAAGCGAATCAGATCTCATGTTCACCTCTACGGCCTTTGCCTACAGCCAACCCAAGGTTTCTCAGAGATGAAGGTAAAACAGGATTTTGAGGCTCAGAGATGAAGGGGTGAGGGCTAGCCCAAGGTCTTCTGCCTTTGAAAGGGAAACAGTGAGGGGAAATGATGGAGGTGGGGCAGAGAGGTGAGGAGAAAAATCCCAGCTGTAACTATGAAACCAGGTTGTCATTGACATCTTATCCTGTCCTGGGCTCAACCAACCCAACTGTCAACATGACCAGGCCTATCATCCTTTAAGTATGCCCTCTGCTCACTTTGCAAGAATTAGCATCTCTCATATTTGTGTCTTTATCTGAGGCCAGCCTCTGCTCCACAATTAAACTTTGCCTTTTAGCCCTTCCCTGCTTGCTTTCTTCAATAGCTCTTGTCTGTTACCTTGCCCACGGCTTTTTGACAGGCTAGCTACATTATTTTGACTGATTGCCTGTTATCTACCACTTTATGAAATAATTCTCAAAGAAACAATGGGAAAAGAATCAAAAGGAAACTAATGGGACATTTTTCTTCGGGGACAAAAAAAAATATTGGTGGATGCTTTTAAGCCACAGTTCTGTTGGTTTATTAGTCTTCTGTATTATTCTTTAAATTATTGTCTGAGATAATTTGTAAGGCTCAGTACTTCCTTGTCTACATTTTTCTACATTACAGGCTTTTAAACACATATTTTGTATTTGTTGTACACCAACCCTCTGGAGCAATAACTGTTTCTAATGAAGTTGTACATTTTTTCTTGGCAGCTTAGTCAGTTCCTAAATTCAGTTCATTGGATGTAGCCATCTGGGTCTGGGGGCTTAATTTTTGAAAATACAAGTCATCACTGGTTTAATCACTGTTTTTGTTCTCTCCCCTGTCTTTCTAGTCAGGAAAAACTACGTCTAGTTTAAGAAGTTCCCCACTTTCACCAGTTAGATTTACTGGAATCCACAACACTGTCCCTGTTGTCTTCCTATACTCCTTTAACTTTGGATGATTCATAGAGCCCACTAATTCTTCAATAGGCTTCTATCTTCTGATGATCTCAAAGAATTTGTTTCATTCTTCCCTCTATCTACTCTTCAAAATCAATTTCTATCCTTATGTTTCCTTTTATTACTTGCATGGTGGTGCATAAAGGTCATCTTAAATGTCAGATTTCCAAATTCAAAAGTTGTTTTCCTTCTGTATTTCTTAGATGTGCTCTATCATTTTGCCACTTAACTCTAGAAGTTTATTTCTTGCATTCCTGGTTCAGGAGCAGATCAGAAATGTATATATGCATTCTGGGGAACAATGGTCTCTCAGATAATGTCCGTACAGTTTTACTTTCAATGCTAGGGATTTGATTAATTTTCTTGTTTTATTAGAATCGCCTTTTCTAACTGTTTGGGTCATGCTGTTACTTTTTGATACCACACCTGTCCCTTGGACACCAAACCTAAGTCTACATATTCATTTTCTGAATTTGTAGCTGCGTATTTCTTAAGACTAGGTCAAGGTGTTGTTTCCTATTGCACTTGGATTTTGCAGTTCCAGGAAGCAAACACTTACAGAGATGGGGAGCTCTCTCTGAATTGCTGTCCCGCTGCACTATTTGACTTGCTCCTTGGCAGCTGTAGTCTCACATTGTTATGACTTACTGCTTCTTCCATCTCTGTCAATTCTGTGAACTCAGTTTGACAATTTCTTAGTTTTTCTTGATCCAGAGGACAGTATAGACAGCTCCAATAATAGGTATAGATATTTTATGCATACCCATAGGATATCCAAAGATTCATATTTCTATATATTCAGTACTGCTGTTCTTGTATTCAGAACTATTATTTTTCTTGATTCTGTGGAAGTTTTCATTGTAGCTCTAGTTCTGCATCTCACCACCCTCCATGTAACTGCTTCTGTCTGGACATTTTTAACTATGTATTATAGCATTATGTTAGTAATTGCAGTTTGGGAGTTTTTTGCGATGTTTGTTGTACCAAGGCCTTTCTCTGCAGCAAAACACTCAACATGTTTGTGGTTTTAATTTTATCTTGTATATAGATATTTGTAGGTTGCATTTTTGATGAAGACTTTTTTATTTAACTCTTCTGACATCTGATCCTCCAAGACCTTTTGTTTTGTTCTTATTTGGCCCTGCTTTAGGTTTGTTGTCATCCAATCCAATCCTGTACCAGCATATTACGTAGACAACAGATGCATCTGTCCGTGTTCTCAGTTCCTCTTGGCTTACCCTTTGCTCTTAGTTTATACAGTCTATATCTTGGTTATTTCAGATGACAGTTGTTGATTTCACTTTGGCCAGAGTAAATCCTGTCCCTTTTGTATCGCTTTCCCTGCCCCAAAGCATTTTTAGTGTTTGTTAAATGTTTACCCCCTCACTCTAACTGAAACTTGGTTTGAAGTTACCTTGAATATCCTTCATGCTGTGGACCTGGTTTAGCAGGAGTGGGCTCTCATATGTCAGAGAGCCATAAAGTGCTTCCTCCCATTTTTTTGTCTCAACTGGAAATGGAAACTGTTCCAGTGCGTTGCAGTGTTATCCCTCAGACTATTTACTCTCTTTTGCTTTCTTTTGTACAGATTTGTTGTCTTCAAACCTTTGTGCTTGTCTCCCTGCTAGATACTGAAAGAGGTGTAGCACATACACCTGGAGACACACATTATGTTCTGGTGTTTGCCATTTATACAGAACTGCCACTGGGAAATGTGGCACTAAGATTAGATGCATTTGATACTTAAAATGAATGCACATGAAAAGCACTAAGAGGTCAGCTTAAATGTGAAAATGACAGGTTCTTATATGAATTGAGCATTAGACAAGCCTCCTCCTGATGAGGGAGGTGAAGGGCATCTCCAAAGAAGAAAGGCTGCAGTAAGGAATAGAACAACTGTTGATGGACATTCCCACTTTCTGTTCTGGGAAGCACAGATTTTCATCAGGGATGCAAAAACTGGAATGAAACCTATCCCGAGGGATGGTGTTAGTCAGAGATGAAGTTGGGCGTTACAAGCACCTTTAAAAAATGTCTGTCTTCAATATGAAGTTATATGAAAGGAGAGAAAGGGGGAGAGAGAGATGTTTCTTAAGGGCACCCACTTCCAAGAATCTGTAAGAGGCTTCTTTGAAAGAGCAGGAGTCAATCTGTCCAATACACTCCTATATGGGACTGTTCAACAATCTGAGATATCTGACTGCCTGACACACACAGGGAAGAGAGACAAAAAAAAAAAGTTCAGGAAAATGATTTGGTCGTAAGGTCTCTATTCACTCATACCCAAGGCCTCAGCGGTGATGGTGTAGATCCGGCACTGATGACAAGCTGAGTCATTTTGGAAACAACCAGATCAGCTATAAGCTGTCTGTCCTCTTCCACATGCTCCCCAATCAGGGGCATCGAGCTGTCCATCACCTGTCACAGGAGGGAAAAACAACGGTTAGTAAGCAGGTTTCCTGGTGGTAGATGCCTGTTTCAACTCACCTCTCACACTAACCTGTTTTGTGTCTCCACATCCTCGCCAACACCTCTAGTCACCACTCCACTCCATCCTGAAACATGCTTGACTTTCCTAGGTGTGGGATTTCATTTAGATTTTTTGGAAATGACATGTACTTCCCTCTACCCCCCATCTTCCTTCCTCTCACAACTTGGAACCCAAGCCAAAATTTTGGTAGCTGGAGGCTTTCTAAATCAACTAAGCACAAAGTTGCTTCTTCATGTGTCCTGAGGAGATGCCTTTGATGGATGAGGTTTCTCTGGCATTGTCCCTCAATATTTGGGGGCGGCATTGCAGAAGAAAGGGCCACAGGAGAAGGGAAACAACATGTACCGAAGCCTGAGGAGATGAGAGCAACAGGGTCTGGAGGAAACCAGGAAACATTTGGGATAAATCAATGCAAAGCACTGCACCCTGAGAGGGGAAATAAACACCACAGATGTGTAATGAATAGGATGTCACCCAAATAACAGCACCCAATGCAGGAAAGTAAGCTTATTCTCTGCTTGTCTTCTTGACATTGTTGTGATGCGACTGCTTCCTAAACAAGTACTATGACTGTGCTGGGGAAGGCTGGGAAGCAAGGCTGGGGGGATGGGGGAAGGGGAACTGTCAAACGGTCTTCATGGTAAGAAATGGTCTGACAACAAGACCCTCAGCTGTACAGCAGCCCTAAACATAATTTTCAGCAGTTCATCATAAATCAAGTGCTTTGCAAACATTAGTTAAATCCCACAGGAAGAGCTGCAGCACTATGATGAAGTTAAGATTCAGCTGGAGTAAATATAATTGTACCAAAATATCAGGGTTGAAAGAGTTTATTTTATTTTGCTTTTATTTTTAAACCAAACATTAAAAACCCTGGAAATGCGGAGTTAAAGGTTGTGTTGCTCAAGAAAGGTACTGACTCACGCTCAGATAACATTTGGAAGTGTGCTCCACCCTGGCAAGGCTGTGAGACTCTGCTCTTGGAGTGAGATGGAAAGTTTTGCACCCTTTTTTTAGATTTGAACCAAGGGAAATCAGTGAGTTGAGTTCATCGAGTTGGTATTCTAATCTCTTCTTGCAGGATAACTATTAATTTGGATTTATTTCTACAGGTGTCTCGTATGAACTCTAGAGAAGCTGCCCAGGAGGGTTTCACGGGGCTTTGCGTGAAATGAGTTGATGTTTGCACCCACGGCCTGCTTGACCCAGGGGGCGAAAGAAAGAGGTTAGAAAATTAGATGGTAGCGCTCAGCTAAATGTGCAAAGTGGCTTTTCGTTCCACTGCCCGCTTTGCTGTTTCTCTGTAAAAAAATTAAGTGGGGAAGGGAGACGTTTCCTATGAGCGTCAGGGAGCGCCAGTTCCCCTCTGCGCCTCACTAGCCAGGGGCTCCCGGGGGCCCTCCAGCAGGTTCCTGCGCAGGTTTCCCTCCCCTCCACTCCCACCTGGAAAGCATTCCCATTCCGTTTCGGAGTGGGGTTCCCCAGGGCTCAGTGCTGGGTCCGGTTCTGTTTAACATCTTTATCAATGACCTGGATGAGGGGATTGAATGTACCCTCAGTAAGTTTGCGGATGACACCAAGCTGGGAGGCTGTGTCGATCTGCTCGAGGGTAGGGAGGCCCTTCAGAGGGATTTGAACAGACTGGATCGTTGGGCTGATGCCAATGGCATGAGCTTTAATAAGGCCAAGTGCAGAGTCCTTCACTTGGGGTATAAAAACCCCAAGCATCGCTATAGGCTCGGGGAAGAGTGGCTGGAGAGCTGCCTGGCGGAGAAGGACCTGGGGGTGTTGGTTGACTACCGGCTTGATATGAGCCAGCAGTGTGCCCAGGTGGCCAAAAAGGCCAATGGGATACTGGCGTGTATCAAGAATAGTGTAACCAGCAGGAATAGGGAAGTGATCCTGCCCCTGTACTCGGCACTAGTGAGGCCGCACCTGGAATATTGTGTCCAGTTTTGGGCCCCTCGCTTTAAGAGAGATATTGAGCTCCTGGAGCGAGTCCAAAGAAGGGCGACTAAACTGGTCAAGGGGCTGGAAAATAAAGCTTATGAGGAGCGGCTGAGGGAGTTGGGGCTGTTTAGCCTGGAGAAGAGGAGGCTGAGGGGAGACCTGATTACAGCCTACAAATACTTGAGAAGGGATGGTGGGGAGGTAGGGGAAGGGCTCTTTACATTAGTGTTGGGTGATAGAACAAGAGGAAATGGGTATAAGCTTAGTCAGGGGAGATTCAGGTTGGATGTTAGGAAGTATTTCTTCTCTGAAAGGGTTGTCAGCCACTGGAATAGGCTGCCCAGGGAGGTGGTTGAGTCCCCATCCCTGGATGTGTTTAAGAATAGGGTGGATGATCTACTTAGCGATATGGTTTAATGGGGATTAGGGATGGTTGGACTCGATGATCTCTAAGGTCTTTTCCAACCTAGAAATCGATGAATCTATGAGAAGGACGGTCCGTGCGAGGGGCCCGCCCTCCCGCTAGGTGGCGCCGTTGCGCTGCCGACAGCCCGCGCGGCCGCGGCTGCCGCCGCACCCCCGCACCCGCTCCGAGGGACGGCGGTTCGGCTCCGGGCAGGACCCCCAGGCCCCTCGTTTCCCCGCCTTAAGGACTGCTGCCCCCTGCTGCTGCGGCAGCAGTGGCTGGAGAGGAAGGGGAAGACGGTGGTTGATAAAGCGAAGGCCCCAGAGGGAGGAGCGACCCCCGGAGCGGGTCCCACCTGGACGGGTGGAGGTGCGCCAGGGATGAGGGTATCCGCTGTCCTGCTGCGTAGCGCCTGGCTGCACATGGGCTGTGGGGGATTGCCCGCACAGGAAGGAATAATCGCGTGCTTACGGCCTTTGAAAACGGCAGCGATTTCTGCGGGCAAAATGACACGGCTGGTTGCCACTGAAGTGAAAAAGAGCATGAGATGTCACCTTGTCTGTCCTCCGGGAAAGGGGAATTGCTCTGGAACTGGGCTGATGGTGAAATAAATCAAACGGCCGACAGGAACACGTGAATCGCAGACAGATTGCACTCGTCTCTTCCTGGGGAGATCACAGAACAGCTGGGCAAGACAAGAAGATGTCGGCACACATGGACTCGGCCTTTGTAGCTGCCCGAGGTCAGAGGCTGCTCCTGGTGCAGCTGTTGTTGCCTGATAAGGTGCATGAGAGGGGGGCGGAAAGCCATCGGGCAGAGAAGAGAATCAGGAAAACCCCATCCCGCTCCTCCCCCGTGCCTATCTGACGCTGAGGCCTGAATGCTGGACTTGTTATCCCATGCGGAGTGTTAGGTGATTTTTAGGGAAGGAAGGAAGGAAGCAGATGATTAGACATATCGATAGAAACGATAGGGCAGTGCTGAAGGGATGGGCAGGGCTTCTTGCAGGGCAGCAAGGAGCACGTCTAGTAGCGCAGCTTAGCTGCACGGCAAGTAGGGCTCAGCTGATCCAGGAGGAAGAATAAATCCCATGGATCATTTTACTTGCTCTCTACTTGCTCCATATTTGTCAGCATAGCAGAGATGTGGAAAAGGGTTAGATTACCAAAATAAGGGAGAGGAGGGATTATTAAACCATACACACTGCTGAGCTCTTTTGAGAATCTGTTTGCTAACAGTGGTACCAAACTTGCACTATTTTGAGGATCTGGCCTTCTTATCGAGTGCTGGCTATTCATGCTGAGTGTTCCCTTAAAGTGAAAAAGTTCTTTAAAGCAGAGGAAAAAGAAGTACCAGCATTTACCATTAAATTCACAGCTGTTTTAACAGAACAAAATTTTCAAGAAATCTACTGATTTCTTCAAAGTTTTCAATATGATCCGTGAAAATTATGCTTAAGTGTGCTAGTGCTTTGAAGGGCAGAAATGTACTAGATTCTGCTGTTTGCCATGGGAAAAGAAGGTGAAGTTCGAGTAACAGCAAATAACCATGGGTGCAAAATTACTCTTGTGCTCTGTTGATAACTCGTCTGTCTTAATCTGATTTTGTTTGCAACAAACCACTGTGATAAATCTCAGTTCATAGAACTGCCCACTGCTACCTCTGCAAATCTTTCCTAGAGAACTGCTTTGCACTGTGAAAATTAATTACTGCCTGCAGTTGCATTGTGCAAATTCCTTATTTGTTCAGCCCATTTAGGCACGCTTTCTTGTAAAATGTCACAGCACACTGTTCCTTCTCACCAAGAAAAATACAACTGTCACACTGTCAAATAACTTTTTTCTCCCACTATCAAAAGAAAAAAGCAAAATAAAGGATCAGTTTCAGACCAAGAAAAGTATCCCAGGAAGTAGGCTGGAGGCAATTAATTACTTGTCAGCATCTCCCTCAGATCTGCATAAAGTAGAAAAGGTGCCTGTTTGGCTTTGTTCTGCTCTTTGTATTGCACTAGTCTACTCCTTTCCTGACAATGTCCATCAGGCTGGCATCTGAATGCCTGCTAGATATTGGTACATCAGGCTTGCTCTGTCAGGTTTTCCACTGAGATACTTCAGCATGACCCATCTGAAGATCATGTGTTTCTTCTGATTTGTATCATGTTAGATCTATTGCTTTTAACCATGGTCTCAGAGAGAGGAGTATTAGTGTGCATTTGTCTCTCTGTGTGCAAGCTGGTGATGGCTGTTAGGATGTGGATGTGCTTTTCATCCAGTCAGTCACACACAGGGGCAGATGTGAAAACCCAGAGGTATACCCAGACAGAGGCGTGTAATCCTTAAACACAGAATCAGCCATATGTGCTTGTATGTAGGCTTATATGCAAAAATAGATGCAGCGATAGGAAATCCACATCTCACATCTGACCATGTATGGACACAGTCCAAATGTCCTTACAGTCATCTCTAACAAGACTGCTTTCTTGCTTTTCCCTTCTCAGCTACATGTGCGTAGAGATATAAAAGTGTACGGCAGGGAGACAGCCTGCTCTGGGTGATGCTCCTCCAGGTGCTGATAAATTGCATACAGGAGCAGACCCCTCAGCCACGGCCCCATCACTTCAGGAAAGACGGAGGCTTGCCAGCATTTGATTGCTGGCAGTGGGCTTATATCACATGGCCTTTGACAGGTCACTGCTCCCCGGAGAGAGCAGATACATAATGCAGGAATGCGCAGTCGCTGGAGGGCTCATGTGGTTCTCATCAGCATCCCAACCCTCAGCGGGTGGGACTGCTCTCCCACACATAGCTTTTCAGTGTGTCAGCACCCCTTCATGAAGCCATAGGCTGGCTCTGCTCATCTTCCTCGGCTGGCCTCTGTTGGTGGAGTTTACAGCAGGTCAGATGCTCTGCCTCCTTGAGTCACAAAGTGACAGAAGCACTTGTTACTTGCCAGATTTTCTCTCTCCCAGAGTGTCTCTTAAGTTTCCACTTTGATTTTCTGGCCAGCTTTTCCTTCTCTGCCCTGTTAGGATGACCTGAGTGTGCTATTTACCCCACTCCCACGTCTGCCTCCTGGCCTGGCAAGGATCATGTTGAACTTTAGCTCCCAGAGCCACAGTCTGTCCAGCTCTGAACACGAAGTTTGTAGTCCACACTGCCCATAGTAACTCTGTGGTGCTTTGTCTTGCTGGTTATTGTAGTGAATGATGTCTGGGCAAGGGATTTTAGAAAATACACCTGTTCTTTTAATTAAATTGTTCTTGCTACTTATGGACCTTTTTGCTATGCTCTTACCATTTATTTTTGTCTTTTAAATTAGATGCAGCTAGGATTTTTGTTTCTGAGGTTCCCTTTAAAGTGATTGGAGAAAGACAGGTCCATTTAGAGAGAAACTGAGATTTTTAATGGACTGAATCACCTGCTGGTCCTCTGTGTGGGTAGTGGGGGGAGGTTAACATGACTAATATGCTAGCATCATCTGGCACCTGAATTCAGGTTGGGCTGAATATGAGCACGTTTGTTCATGATGCTGTTGATCCCTACTAGCAGCTATGAGAGATGCGCTGGCTTTGCGAGTGCTTAGCCTAGGAAGGATGCACATCAAACTTCGGATGCTGCCAGCGACACTGTCAGGCTGTTAGGTGCTCGATAAGAAGGCAGCTTCTCATCTGTCCCATGCTGGTAAGGTTCTGCACTGTGGGGATTTATCAGCTGGAAAGCTGGGGTGGCCAAGCAGTCTGTGGCTCTCCATTTCCCTTCACAATGAGAAATGAAGGCGCTTCAACCCTGATAGCTTGCTGCCTATCTGCCAGTTTAGCTGGGACTCTAAATCAGTTTCTTGCATATCAGTGGGCCACAGCTTGGAGGATACAGGTGGGCATGGAGGAGCAGTGACTGCTGGGCCATGCACACAGGGGTAAGTGAGCACACTGGTGCATGTGAACTCCGAGGGAACATGTTTGCAGATACACTTCCCAAAGGAGACTTGCGTTCAGGTTCCCCATGCTCTCACCTCAATGATATAGTCTTTTCCATCTTTGCTGTGGACGGCTTTGACAGCGCAGATGTCAAGACCTCCAAACATTTCCGCGCAGGCATCAGCCCAGAGTCTGTACCTGCAGAAACCACAGAAGCATGGCCTAGGATCAGCTGTCACTGGGCAGTCCCCCAAATACAGCCACCCGTCCACTGCACATAGGAGCACAAAGAGATTTGTGAGCCCTTTTTATCACAAAATATATGCTTCATATGCTGTACTGGGTCATTGCCTCCCTTTCTTGCACAGGAGACGGAGCAATAAAAAGGATCTTGCCTGAAGTTTCCCTTCATTTCAGACTGTTTCAATCCTACCCTCAAAGCCACCTTAAAATGTTTCTTTCTCTCCTTGGTATTTGCATCAGATCTCCAGTTAGTTGTCATTTAGCCAAGCTCTAAATATTTAGCTCATTTAATCTCCCAGTAGTGTTGGCCCCTTAGCATTTGTATTGGCTTTGCCTGAAAGCCCTTCATTATGCAGGCAGCTTTCTCCTGATAAGATGTCCTGCACTTTGGGGCTGGAATAGGATCAGAAAGTGAGTGCAGAATTTAGCAAAGAGTAGCCATCCTCTCCCCGATCTGTAACCCAGCGGCTCCTGCTTTCTACAATTTACTTTTTCAATTTCATCTGTTTTACAGCCTCCTGCCTCCCTTCTATCCCCTGGGTGTTGCTCCTAGCCAGGCGGTCCCATCCCACAGACCAGGCACTGTTTTGTTAGAGGGAGAGCTACAGGCTGCAGCCCTTTCCTCTAGCCATCCCAGGATGGGAATGTGAGCTGGTGCCCCCTTAGCTATCCTGGTGTCAGAGGGGGAGAGAGAATGACAAGAGGCGTATTATGGGGGGACCGCATCCCCCTGCTGTGGAAATAAGGAGGGAATGAGGCGGCCTGGTTTTATTTCCTGTGCAGCTGCACCACAGTCCTGATCATTTCAATAAAAATAATAATCTCAGAACAGCAGATCTGTAAGCAGGACTATGACAAGAGGCAGAGAGGGGAGGGAAGGCCACAGTCTCATGAAAACGCTGACACTTTGCAGACCCTACAGGGACTGAGAAAAGAGCTGCTCTGGCCAAAGAACAAGTTTATGTCCTTGAAGCCAGCCGAAGTCCCCATAGCTTGACAATATAATGATCAACTTGTGCGAACACAATGTCTGTGGGAAGAAGCAAGAATACGGCTTATATGACTACCAGTGCTCTTTTATCCCTCATGAGGAGACCAAGCACGTTCACCCCAGCCCCCTTGAAGAAGACAGTGCCTGAGGAAGAGTCAGTAGCATGAAGAGGAGTCAGTATCATAAGGAGGAGGAGAACTATGGACCCTGTGAGCCAGGCAGGAGGCGTGGTGAGCCCCTCTCATGCACTGCTGTGGCCCCATACCCAGGGGCACCATCGTGAGAACCACCTCTCTTCCTGAGGTATGTCTCTAGGTGACTGGGTTCAGCAGCCAGGCTCAGGGAATTGTTGTCCATGCCAGAGACTCTGATAGCTACATGTCTTCAACATTGCTGGCCCTAGGTAAGCACTGGGAGGGGTCAGGGCTGCTGGGGTGGAATAGCAGTGCTGTTGGACAGATGAGCTTATTTATGCATGTGCATCAGGGGTAGCATTTGCAGAGGATTTACTGCCATTTTGCCTAGTGTTACCTGAACCTGTCAATCCTTTGGGCTACTGTTCAGTACAGTAAGTACTTCAGATTGCTTCTACATATCAGAGCATTTCAGCACACTCCTGCCTTGTTGCATGCATTGATGACTCACAGATTTCAATGGGATTTCTTGCATTTATGGATGGATAAGACTGGAGTGGTGGTGAATTTTGGTACTACATCTATAAACTGAACCTTCAAAGTGCAGCATGGCAGGCTGGCAGGAATCTGGCTTTTAGTCCTCCTACAACACTGCAATGAGGGAATGTCTACCCTTCATCTCTCTAGCTTCAGCTGTGTTATAAACAGCCAGGATGCGTAATAATGTCCAGTTCCCACAGTCCTATTACAGTCTTGCAGAGTCACCTTCAGCATCTGATTTGGGGCTTGGCTTAGCTTGGCTTCCCTGTTTCACAGAACTGAAAGTGCAGAAGGGACTTTAGATGATCACCTGCACAACTCTTGTACCCCAGAGAGGAGACATTTCTTTAATCTGGTCTGAAAGAGTACAGAGATTCCTCATCTCCTCCAGGCAATCCATTTCTGTGCTATGCTATCCTTACTGTTAGGAAATACAGGGAATGTTCAAATGAATGTTTTCTGCTATAATTTAAGCCCATTATCTCTTACAGTATTTTACTAGTAATTTGAAGAGTGAGTAATGCTCTATTAGCAGCCTTTTACATATTTGAAGAGCTTGTACCCTTTAAGTTTTTTCATCTTTAGGATAAAGTGGTGTTCAGCTTGTGGACAACTTCTTCCAGCTCTGTGACAGCTAATGAAGGAAAGTGAACCTCTGCACTGCAGGCATAGATTCATTATGCTTGAGTTTACACATTTACTGGAAAAATACCAGTGACCTGCTAAGTGAAAAAGCTGGAAAACTACAGAAGCAATTGTTGCATGCTTTTCTCATAGGTCGATCATGTTTTCTCTGAACATTTCCTTTATTGTCTTTTGGGCTCTCTCCAGCTCCTTGCTATCTCTCTTGAAATGTGGTGTCCAAACCTGGACAGAGTCAGAATTAAACATGATCCTGACAAGTTGGAGGTATAATCTGAAAAAAATCTTAGATTCACTAGGGATGAGTACCTACACGTAGTTTATGGATTCTATAAATCTACGAATAATTTACTTAAATAGGATGGAGAACAAGTGACTAGACAGCAGTTCTGTGGAATAGAGTTTGGGAGTTACAGCAAAGCATAAGTTACCATGAGTCAACAGTGTCATGCAGTTGCAATATTAGCAAATATCACAGTGATTTGAATATATGGAAGTACTATATGCAAATTTTAGTCTGTAAGATGCATAAGGCAATTCCTTTTGCTCTGTTCAGCGGTGAGAAGACATTAGCTGAAACAGTGTCCACTTTTGGGATACTAATGCAAAAAAGCAGTTTCAACACTTCAGCTGACAGATTTTTCCCTGTTGACCAGAAGCGAAGCACTTTTCTGTGTCTGCCTTTCATTAATAGTGTACTTAGAATAACTTCTTGTTACTTCTTGTTTTGTGCTGTGACCTTTCTGATTTTATCCCTATGTGTTTGTGCTTGTTGCTTGACCTTAGCATGCTGGTCTTGTTTCCTATGGCTACATTCACTAAAGATCTAATGATTTAGCAATGTCGGTCTCTAGCTGTACTTCCAGTCTGTTCTCCAAAATAGGACAGTTTGCCTTTGTGCCCTTAGTATTTTTTTAAGGAAACGCTCAGTCTTTTAAACTCCTTTATCCGGCCTCCCGGGAGACCTCACTTACCAGTTCTCTCAATTAACTAAAGTCTAAAACACAATTCGTCCCTTCTAACCCAAGAATAGCTAATACTGTCTTGAAACCCTCTTCCTTACCTCTCTGTCATTGCAATCTGTTCTAGCATCGCAGAACCTGTGTTTGCCTTCCAGTTTCCAGAGATGGACGTCCTCCTAGGAAAACAAACCAAAATCATAACCTGAACATGAAAATACGCTCCTGCCCCATCCTCCCTCATACTGTAGTCCTCCTTCTTGACTCAGTGCTTGTACAGGAGGGGACGAGGTGAGGTTCTTCCTCACAGAAGCCTTTCCAAATCCTGCATCAACAACACTATATACAGGATATGTTGTTCAGACTCATGAAAAACTGAATGAGGAGTTAGGCGGGGAAACCTCCAAGGAATCGTGAGCACACATCAAGCTCTATGAGTACTTTCTTTCTTTCTACATCAGGCCCAGGAGAGCTGAAATATGTGTAGGAGATCTCTGGGATAATCACCCCTGTGTTCTGCAATGGGTAGCATCCTTCGTCCATGGAAGAGCAACTCTCCAGGCAAACATCTGCCTGAGCAGTTTGACAAATGTCAGCTCCGACATTTTAGATCTCCCTAACTTTGATTTCAATTGTACTGGTGTCACAGAATATGTGATTATATCCTCTTTTCACTGACTTTTAATTGACCTGTCTGTGGCTCACTCTGTCTTGACTTTGAGAATTTATAATTGCAAAACTATTGGAGTCTCGTTAGCTGCAACTGATCATTAATTTCAAAAAAAGGTAGTATTGCATCCATCAAAGGGTGAAAATTTTCCTTTTCTTGACCTTAAGCACAAGGCAGACCTTGGACAGCCTGCTGTGACAGCACTGTGCAGATAACCTTGCCATATCGTAGAAACTAGGACAAGTCAACAAGCTGACAGGATACTGGAGTATCTGCCAGGGAGCGTCTCCATACTGAAGAAGATTTATGAGGTGTGATCCAACACTTCAACATGAGGTTATGGGAACCCTCACTGCCAGTACTCTTACCTTTTCAATATGGCATGGAAAAGAGACTCTGAACTTCCAAAACAATGTGAAGCAGTGGTAATACTGGTGTCTAACCTGGATCATTATAATTGACTACCTAAGGTTCCCCTTTGCTCTGGTGAGGGACAGTCTGGAGTCCTTTTTCCATTTGTCTTCTAAAGTGGTATGTGTAGTTGCTGTGAAATTTAAATGATCTTTGTAACCATATTTAAAGGGGGAGGGGGAGGCAAAAGAGCAGGATTACTGTGTTGAATAACTGTGTTTCCATGTAGCTGACTCTTGTCCCTTGTTCCCTTCGCCCAACATCCATCTTCCTGCCCTACTTTCTAAGCAAAAGAATGGATTCCTCCTCAAGCTTTGATGGTTATGACATCTTTGATAGCCTGTAAGGTTCAACCCTCAGCCTCTCTTTTTCTTTTGGCATGGGATTCTTAGGATTACGTTTTTCAGTTCGAGAATGGGAAGAGCCACTATTTATTTAAACGTTTAGGTTCAGAAAATTGCCCTGCAGTAGCAGATAGCATCCAGAATCCCATTAGTACTGATAAAACTCCCAGAGTCTGATTAGTGACAAGATGATTGGATATCAGTGTTTAGAAAATGCACCTGGCATACCAAATATAAGCAGCTATGTTGTCCTTAAGAAAACCAAACCACAGCTATACAGTTTTACAAGGAAATTTGATGTGGGAAAGCTCCTAAAATAAGAACTTTGCTCTACCCGTTAGGCTGATTGGTTTGATTTGTTTATGCCTACCCATCTCCAGCCAATATTGGGCATAAAATATAAAATATTTCTCTGAGCTGTATCCTTAACTTTCCTGTTAGGGAACTTTCCTGTTTTTTAAAGGAAAAGCTTCATTTGAAGCTCTCTGGACCAGTCACCAAATTCCTACACCACAGCCTCTGTCAAGATCACTCCCGTCCAAGCATGTCTGAGCAGTTCAAGTGTCAAGTGTGCCAACAAATTCTTCTTCTTCTTTTCTTCTTTCCCTTTTTGTATTCAACCTGAAGTGAAAAAGAAGACCGAAGACAAAAATCTTTCCCTAAGGATGCCCTGCCTCAAACCTCATTTCTCTCAGGAACTGAAAGTCAAAGTGCTTCCAATCATCCTAAACATCAGTGGACCACAGCAGTGTACAGTCAGTATCTTAAAGGAAAGGACCCCAGGCTTTTAGCGACCAGTTGACCAAGCAGCTCTGTGACCGAGACATCTACAGTGTTGCTTAGGATAAGTGGATAAACTGGCAGCTCATGGGCTGTTGGTGTCCTATATTCACCATTTCCAAGCCGGGCCATTTGAGTCTAAAAGTAGCTCTAGTTTAGACACAGTTGATGTTGTATCCCCTGCAGAGTACATTGAACTGCTTTTGAGGTGACAAGATCAGAAGTCACACTCATGAAACTAGAAAGGAAAGGATATTACCCACTTACTAAGAGCTGATGGCAAGGAATATCCCACCCCTGAAATTCAGCAGCTGCTGGCTTCATTCAAAGTGAACAACGTTTTATGAGTCTTCGCTGGAAATGATCCCTCTGTTTGCCCCCAGTTGGGGTGAGGGTGGAAGCAGAATTTCTGCCACAATTTCCCCTGCCACGCGAGCAGTATTCATGTTTACTCTTCACCAGTATTGCAATGACAGTCAAATACATTTGGTGGAATTTTAGGCATGTATCACATGCTGCTTATCTGTGGCCCAAGGCATGGGCTAAGTAGGTGTTTGTTAGTGTAAATCTGGAGTCACTGCACTGAAGTCAATGGGAAACTGAACTCAAGCCTTGGGTCATGGGCTGGAAGGAAGTGCATTGAACATCTGGGGTGGGGAGGAATGCATGAGTCACCCTGCAGCATCCTCCCTCTGGCAGATGCTTGGTGCAAAGTAAACATATTCTGGAGAATTTCGGTACACAGTTTTTCTCAGAAGGAAGAGGAGCTTTTAAAGTCTGTATGTGTAGGTGAAGGCATAAAAATACTGGGTAGATTCCATGTCTCACAGATCAAAGCAATTCGCGTAGTATGACGCTACAGCCGATGCTGTAATTGCCTTTAAGACTGAGATTTCCTAGCATGACTAATGATTTTGAGACTTCTATTTGAGACACCAGTGAGAGTGCTGATATTTTGGGTGCCTTTACCTCTGTTCCTGGACATAGTAGGGACTTATTTATACCACAGAAATAACCTTCTATTCTCCCTGATGCTGGGACAGAAGGAGCAGCCTATGATGGGACTGACTCTACCACTCTCCCAAGCTCATGTCCATAAATGGCTCTCTTGATACCAGTCGACCTTCTGGGTTAGCAGGTTGCTGGGTGAATTTTGCTGTTTGCTTTTTTTTGCTAATAAGCTTCAATTCTCATTAAGGTGTTTCCCATTCATGGCTGTTTTCACGTGAAAACATTTTTCGTTTAGCAAACAATTGTTTGTGCAGCTACATTCCCAAGTGGGGTTAGCTCTTAGTGCGACTGCTTTCTTTCCTCAATCATCTGGTATTATTTCTGATCGTTGTCTGGATGAGTGCATGCTGAGTGTGAATAATAAACCGGGAGAGGATATGGTCAGGCTAACTGGGCCTTTTTTTCTCTTAGAGGCGGACTAGGAGCAAGCTCTGGAGCCAAGGCTGGGCAGGTTGGCAGGAGTAGGGAATTTTAATTGATATTTTAAACCCTCCTGCCTTTGGCCAATTTGAGCCAGACTCCCTAGGATGTTAATGTAGTATTAAGCAACTGTGCTTTTGTTGACCCGATCAAATTTAAAACAAATTTTCTCTCATTGAGTTCCCATGAAGAATATGATTCAATCACTATCTAGTTTAGTTTAATACCTCTGTGCTAGGAATCCAACCAGGAATTTTAGGCAGCTATAGCTGAAAAATATGTGATTGCATACATTTGATTATCTTATTTAACTATGTTTCACCAGAACTGTGGCCTGGGGTATTGTAAACATGGACCCAAAACTCACAGTGTTGTGGGTGTTAGGCAACATATGAAATTTGTCTGGCGACCTGAAGAATGTACTGCTGGAACTGTCTACTTGTCCAGAATTTTGTGGCTGGATAGGGAGCTTCTGGAGAAGCTGTGCTATTTGGCTTTTCTCATCTGCTGGTTTTCAGTAAGAAGAAACAGGTGTCTTATTGACTCATGTGGTTTCATCTTTAATTGAGCTTGATGACTGCTGAAGATTGGCTGAATGCTTTTTAATATTTTTAAACATACCAGTGTTGAGGGTTGCCTTCATGCCTCCTCCCTCACTACACCACAGGGCAGGGAGGAGCTTTGGGGCACCCAGAGAAGTGTCTCTCCTTCTCCTTCTCCTTTTCCTCTTTTGTAACACTTGAAGGAGCACACAGGCAAAACACCCACAGAAACCCTGCATGCTGGCCAGGCTGAGGCTGTTCATAGCCGGTGCTGTGACCGGCTTCTCGTGTCCTTGTGTGATTGTGGTGCTGTGACCTCCAGCTGGGGAGAGGATGGGGTGTTGCTATGGATTGGATACTGTAGGACTCCATGAGTTGCAGCTGGCTCAACCTTTTTTATTGTTTCCTGCAGGTGGGAAGGGGGTGAGTTCAGTTCCTGCTAGAGGGTACTGGGAGATGGAGGATTTTGCTGGGAAAGATTAACCCTTTGACAACAGGAGGAAGAGGTGATAGGTGATAGCAGAGCACAGTTATTATAGTGGGAGCTAACTGAATCTCAGAAACAGATAGAGAGAGATTTACCTTCTTGAAACAATGAGTTGACAGTGAGTAATGGAGAAGATGATCAGTGGGTGAGGGATCTGGTTTCAGAGGTGGGAGGCGAACAGCAGGGCTATTCTTCAAGGAAATTAAGTCAGCTTCCTACTCCTTCCCAGAGCAGACATGGACTGAATCACATCGATAGCACTGTCACCCCCCCCGTCTCACTCTGGCATAGCCACACACTCACATGTAAGCCTTGTAGTTGCTGCCGATTTTCTGGATTCGAATGTCATACTTGGAGTCGATGAACGGCTCGGTGGTGGCATAGGTTTGTGCCATGGCTACTATGCTGGCCATGTCCCGGAAGTCATGCTGGTTCTCAACTTTGACCTTGATTGCCAAAATCCAGTGAAACGTGACAAGAGCAAAAAGAACAGGAATACTTTGTGAGCAGAAGTCATCTTCATGCCTGAATAGCACAATGTCAGTTAAAACCCACACAGAAGGAGCTGAGGACAGAGTAGGGATTGTGCGATTTAGAGACAGAAGTTCCCCAGACCAGCCCAACTCAGAGCAAAATCAACCCCTTTCTCCTTCGTCATGCACAAGCTCTGGTAAACCTGGCACCAGGGAAGTAGCTAGACCTTTACCCAGATGGCTCTTGCTAATGCTCATTGCTTTTCTGATGCTTCAGAGAAATATTTGATCTTTTAAGGGGCATTACTTCATTCAAACATTGTTACTGCTACTTCCCATCTTGGGACGGATGAAAACAGAGTACTTTGGGTGGTCAGGAAATAGAAACCAATGCCAGGAAATCAACAAGAGAGCTGGTTGTCTGCCACCTCTAGGCTTCAGTTCCCTGGCATTTCACATTACCCCCTCCAGACTTTCTTTGAGGAGTGGTGCAGGTCTCCCAGTGGGAAGCAAGCTCTGAAGGAAAAAGATGTCTTTGGGGGAGCCTGTGATTCTTGGGGAGATTTGTCTGAGCGAAAAGCCATGGGCATGTGTGCGGGACAGCTGGCTGGGTGTTAGACTTGAGTTGCACTCGGAAATGAGAGGGCAGTGGCCTATGAGCTAGAGTTTTTCTGAGAAGCTGGCTTTTCACAGGTTTATATTCAATTATGAGAAATGCTCTATCTTCTCACAGCCCCCCCCCCCCCCCCCCCCCAAAAAAAAAACAGGAAAAAGAAGGACCAAAATAGTAGAAGCTCTAATGATATGATCAAATCTCTACAAATACTCATTGATTTGGGAAAGGAAAACTGAACAAGCAGGTAACGCAAACATAGTGGACAACTTCACCTCATTCATATTATCAACCTCAGTCTTTAGTCTATTGGCAAAAACTTATTTGGTGCATCAGAGAAACCCCTGCAAGTCTTGTTCCTTAGAGCCGGACGGATGCAGGAAGGGTAGGTTAATTGGTGGAAAAAAGACCAACATGGTGTGAAAAGGGTGAGCAAGTGAGTGACTTTATATATTACCTACACTTTGTAGTTTGTTAACACTTCGAGACCATGGCTGAGCATTGCAACCCTGCTTTGCTAAGCGTCTACTTGCTCGCGACAACCGGTCGGTCTGTACCCCAGAAGAGTCTCCCAGTTGCGTCAGCATGTGTGTTAAAGGAGGGTGATGCCAGACTATGTGGAGCCAGCTGAAGGAAATGCGTGCAATGGTATTTCGTGTTTCTTCTCAAAGAACAAACAAGTGGTTTTACATATCTGCCTTCAACCATGAGAGGGCAGGAGCCATCTTCAGGAGAGAACAGAGGACAAGCTTGTTGGTAACCTGTTTTACTTTGTTTAGACGGTTTTGTGTAAGTGCCAGCCGTAACATAACCCAAAGATGCAGCCACATCCTGGTGCAGAAAAGCTCTTGAGAACTGGACAGATTGTGGGGAAGGTGAAAAGTGCAACTAGTTTGACCCGTGACCTGAGTAAGAAGAAAAAAGACCTGGTCTTTGCTTCTTTTGCTGAATGCCAAATACCCCTAGTCCTCCTCCCTTTTGCTGTGGTGAGGGCTGTGCTCTCGCTATTCAGGGACCGCTGAGAAAAGCAGCAGAGGAAGACGACAGTCATCTGTGGGGTGGGAGGGCAGGCAAAAAAAAAAAAGAAAATAACAAACACAACGGGGAAATGTAAAGGCAACCATTGCACTTCATCCAGGAGGAGCAGCCTTCCTCTGGGCTGTGTTGTTCCCCTCTACGTCTAAGCGGAGCTGTGTGCCGTGCTGGCTGCTCCTTCTGCGACAGGGCAGGGTGAGGTGGTAGGAATGTCCCGGCGGCAGCGGTGGGAGCAGGAGAGAGGAGCACCTCACACTGGGGGAGCCCCCAGCCTGGGCACAGCTTGCAAAATACCAGGGGGAACAATGCAGGCTGTGTCGGGGCTGAGTGTTTTTGTTGCACTGATAAGAGCTGCACTGGGCTGAATGACATCAAGCGAGAGAGTCCCACCCAGATTAGATGATCGCAGGAGGGACTGCATGAGCAGGCAATGCATGGTGTTATGATGTATTCTCCCGGACCCTTTTTGCAATGGGATAAGACAAAAGCCATTATATAATGACCTACTTGGGATAAGGACATTTGTGGGATCTGAAACAAAGTGCTGCGCTTGTGCAACAGATGTTTTTAGGCCCTGGCTGAAACATTTGCATCCCCAGCCCAGGAACATTTGTCCCAGAGGCAGAGGAAGAGATGCTGTTTCCTTCTTCAGATTGCAATTAGGCTGTATTTTCGTTGCTAGAAGGGAGCTGAATGCCCGTTTCGTTAAATGGAATTTTTCCTCAGAAATACAGCATGCTATGGAAAGGAAGGGTCTATTTCTTCCTCCTCTCCATCACCCTCCCGCTATGGAGAGAGAAGGAAAGCACTTGAAGGTGTTATGTCCAATGAGCTGAAGATTTTTGGCTTGGTAAATAAAGAGGGTGGAGACTCCCCAAGGACATAAAGTAAGAAATGAAAAACAAAGAAGATGACTTCCACAGTGCTACAGCCTTCCCATGGACTTTTCACAGAAAGCATCTCACAGAGGTCCCTTCTTAGGAGATCACAGCCTTATTTCCCACCAGGCATCAAAATAATCACCACACCAAAGCTGAAATCTGAGCCACCGTTTGTTAATTGTTAGAGCAGACCAAATTTTACAAAAAAAAACAAAAAATAACAGCCGTGTCCTGGTTTAACGCTGGTTTAGTCCAGGGTACAGTTATTACTTCATAAACAGGAAGCACTCAAGTTACAGTCAAATTAGATTTATTTTCCTGCCTTATCTATCAAGTTCACCATTTTATTAGCTTTCTACTTTTAAATTTTTTATAATTCATTTCTTCCTGCCTTGTAACCCTTTTACATGTCAATAAAATATCCATTCTCCTAACAGGAGAAAAAACCCTAGAGATAACTGAAACCAGGGTGGATGTAGTGTGACGCCAGAGGGCATTATTTAAGAAGGGACTATTAAAAATCATTCTAAAGCAAACAGTTACCAATTTACCTAATAAGGGATAAAATCTGTCTTCTAAAATGGCAGGTTGGCCAATGCATGAAACTGAGAAAAGAAGTTGGAAAGAGAACAACAGGAAGCCATTTTTCTCTCTCTTTTTTTTACAGCCTTCTTCGGATAAATGCAATATCCCATTAGCTGCATAGAGGAGTGCAAACAGTGAGTGCAAACACAGCCCCTGCCCTGTTGGCCTGTTTGCTTAGCTGTGCTGGCTGTTTGAGCAGCAATAGACTCATTTGAAGCCATCAGCTGCTGTTTGCTGTAGCGTTTTAGTGACCTGTTGTGAAGAGTTTGGGCCAGTGTGTTGGCAAATGCCTTTTCTGAGTAAGAAAGCTCCCTGGGATAGTCCCTGCTTCCCTTCTGGCTCTCTTCTCTAACCCAGGCACCGACCGTACACTAGCACGCTCCCTGTTGCTGCATTGGAAAAGGGGATCTGGCTGGATCCCTGGGGACATGCTTACACACATGTGACCATCCCTTTGCCTTGTGGTGGCATCTCAGAGGCTGATACTACTGACCTGCCCGTTCCTGTCTTCAGCCTGCTCAAGAGGCATTGATCTTTCTGCCCTTGGCTGGAGAGCATTCTGAGGGACAGATCAGGAAGAAACACTTCTGCCCCATCCCTGCTGTGGACCTTCTTTTGAGATCTTCTTGCAATACAGAATTTTGGAGGGTGGGTCCTGGCATTGTTAAAAACCTACTGTGGGTATTTCCTGGGCAGTCTGAGCCACACCTGATATCTGTGGAGCACAGATTCCTGCAGTGAGGGACTTGTGTAGAAATTTCTGCTTCCTCTCTTTCGTAGTTCCTATATCTGCTGCCCCGGGTACATCCCAGATGTTCCTGGACACCAGAGTCCCAGGGCTACGGCACTCCTCTCTCACTCATCTTTAGCCTAAGCGCTGCAAGATCTTGCCTCACAGTCCCCTTTTGCTTTCGTTAGTTACATGGCCACATGAAAAAACAGTCAGTCAGCCAAAGTGGCATAATTATAGTAGACTGCTAAGGTTGCCCCAGCCTTGCCTCTCTGAGTGTCATCCAGAGTTAACTCTGCCTTACAGGTTAAACTCGCACCACTTTGCAGATGGCTTGCAAAAGCAGTTTCTGTGTCCAAACTGGGGTTAGAGGCAGGTTCAGCTGGAAGGTAAGTGTCCAAGGCTAAGCCAGGGCCAGGCTTGGCAACGTGATGTTTAACTGAGCCTTAGTAGGCTTGTGAAAATGCAGTCTTAGTGTTTTCCTCCAGAGGAACTGACTTGGCCACACAAAGCTTGTGATTTTTTTTGTCCTTCTCAACCTGCACTTAGCCTTTCTGTAGTGACTTTATCATTTTGGGACAGCGGGTCTTCAGGAATGGCTCTGCACAGAGAGTTTCCTGAGTCTCTTCTTCCCTCTACCCCAAAATTATACTCCCCTTCTCAGAAAATACCAATCCAACTGACACACATTCAGTTTAGGTCTAACTTTGACCCACTTCAAAATAATAAAGATTCAACAGAGCCTCCATTTCCTTATTATCCTCACACTGAAGTTCTTCAGATGTTATGGTGCCTTTCATACATTAAACCTTATAACCCCTACTAACTTCCTAACGAAGAGCTTTTCTCAGCCCCAGGTCTTGGCAGCTTTGGTCCCCGGTGCCCTGGGTCAGTCAGGTTTTGTGTCCAGCAAAAGCTTCCAGACTGATGCGCAAGAAATGGGGATGCTTTTGCTATTTTCAAGATGGGTGGTACCTCCTCGCTCATGAGTCAGTGGGAACGCAGCGATTGGGCTGCTCTGTTGTGAATGTTACATGTCAAGTCATTATTTGTCCTCTGTAAAAGAAAATATTTGTTCCTTGACAAACCGAGGCAGCCCTATCCCCTTCCTTTCCTCTTTAGCCCACTGAATTTTCAAAGCTCTTACTTTTGGAACATTCTATTTCCAGTCCCAAGAGAGACAAGGTGACGAGTTGTCCTTCCTGATAAAAAGCTTGCAGTATTTTTACATTACAGAGTGGCTCTGTTTAGTTTGTGCTATATTTATACCAGGGGAAAAAAAAGTAGAGAATTCTTTCCCATCCAGTAAGAGAGAAAATAACTCTGACCACATTATTATGAACAACAAGTTTTTCTTCTACAATGTAATAAATTCATCTGAGCCAGGATTTGTACTGGGGAGGTGTTCTCGTAATTATGGGGCAGGAGGGGACAGGAGATGACTCTTAAACGGGCCTAATTAGAGAGGTCTAAAAATAAAGTAAGAGTAGCAAAATATATATACTTACTAAATTCATATAAGTATATATAAAGCCACATGATCAGATACTGTTTTTCCTCTCTTTGCAGATCTGGCAGTTGTTTCCTTCTCATGATCTGATCAGGAGGAGGGGAAGAGGCTCTTTGAGTGAATTTGCAGTGCTGGGCTCTCTTCCTAGGGCACTTCAGGGTCACATTAGCACACAAATGGCAGATACTAACACACTTAGAGCTTTATTCTTTTCCACAGGCTCTGGCATTATGAGATCCGGAGTCAGGAAGAAGTGTTATTCCTTTCTCACTGTAGTGCTCACCCAACTCAACAGATACCCCCCAATCACTTCTGGGGTAGGTAGGCTCAAACTGCACGATGCCTTGACCTCTTAGCAACTGCTGGGTGAACAATAGTTCAGTTTCGCTCAGGGAAGGACGTCTCCTCTTATTGCCCATGCATGGTTTCCTTGAAGAGTCCTTGAGTATTGTTTACCCCATGAGCCTGGGCAACTTCAATACAACATGAGAAAGGTCCTTCTCTGCTGACTCCATTGTAAACCTTGTGTAAGCAGTATTTCTGCAGATATTGTAATTGTGTAGGTACTGTATTGGACCAGCAGCACACAGAGTGCTTGTTATGATCTTCCAGTGCCGGCAAAATATGAAGTGACTCCAAATTTTAGAAGGAGGATAATGATGGTCATGGGAGGGGTTGAGGGGCATATGTCCTGTTTTCAGATGAGAAGGTTGTCTGAGGCCCCTTTGTCTCTCTGGGCAAAGGCTATTCCTGATATCTCTGTTCAAGTCAATAGAGAGGCTGTTGCTTCTGGATTTCTCAATGGAAATTGCAAAAGACGCCTTTTATTGCAAATTTGTTTTCTCCATCTCCACCTGTGCACACCACTTAGCAAGAGCATTTCTATCACTAATGGTATATTGCCACTTCCTTTAGTTCTGACCTTGAATACTGACTATTCCTCTTCCAAGCTAAAGACAGTCAATAGAGCCTGTTTCTTACAAGTACTAACACGGTTATTTGTCATTTTAGCTTTGAGGATTCTCTGTTCAACACTCTGATTAAAAAATGTGGTGAGTGAATTTTGTGAAAATGTTGTGAAAACAAATGATATGAGAAAATGAAAGTCTGACTATTATAATTATACTCTTTCTAGCCATTATTGCAAAATAATAAACAGTCAGCACTTGTTATAGTGCCAAGAGCCCTATGAACATGAATTAGCAATAAATGCCAGGTAATCATTATAATCCCTCTGGTCTGTAACACAGAGAAACTGAACAAGAACTGTGAAATGACACAAATCTCCCTTCAAATCAATGGATGAGCTCTTTGGGGAAGAGGCCTTTTCTGTATCCAGAGGTTTTTCTGGCTCCTGGCCACTACCTCAGTACAAATAAAGAATAACGGTGTCTGGACTTCCCATCTTTGCTCATTCTTCTAAGTCTTGGTGCCTCCCATTACATGTGATTTTATCATTACTAACAAGAAAAATGTAAGTACTTCTTTGACAATTTCTGCTGGTAATGAGATTGTAATCTGAAGGCTCACATCCTTTGAAGCACCTGTTACAGCTACAAATACGTGACTTGCTATCTTGGCATCGTTTGTTGCAGTAAGTACTATTTTTAATACTCACATGTGTAGTTTGGCTAATAGGTTGGTTATTTTATCCTTTGTTTCTTCAGTCACTGCTGTTATACAAAACATGACCTGGTGCAGGTCCTTTACTAACATTTACTTTCTTACACTCATCTAAACCAAAAGCAAATCTCTCTCTTTTCATATTATGTATATTTTACAGCTAAAGACCTGCCATTTCCTGCTATCATCTCTACTTCTGAAGACCAATGCAAAGAAATCCTTTAGCTCTCTGTAATCTCCTTATCATCACTGGTTATTGCTTTTACATTATGATGGTTAAAACCACTATTATGTCTCCTGGAAACTTACCTCTTCTGAATTACTTAATTGGAGGTTTGATTTTTTTACCTATAGGTGTTACTTTTCTAGTATACCCATAGTTCTGCTTGTCTGTATTTCTCCTGAAATTTTCTGTGGTTTCTTTCTGTCAGTCCTGCTTGGGCTTGAACCCTATTGTCTTAAAAACAACACGAAACACATTTCTGTTACTTGTCTTTTAAACCAACTGACTTTATTTTATTTTCACTTTCTCTCTTCTCTTTTTGCTCTATGCAATGAAATGCAGTGGGACTTCAAGAAGACTAATTTAATCAGTCTCAACTTTCCTTCAGGCTGCTTGTGGCTGGAGAAGGGCCCAAACTAAAACCGTAAGGTCAACAACCTTTCCTTCCTGTACCTTCCCCAGCTACTGAACAGAGCAGTGTTGAAACTCTGTGCCCAAATCCACATCTAGACTTTGCCAGTAGTCCCTAATTTCATAATGGACTAAAGTAAACTTGGCCTAAGAGTATTCTTTCTTCTAAGATGCTGGCTGTTAGCCTATCTTCATTTGGAATGACTTCCTACGTACCCTCCTTGTACCACTGTGTACAATTGTGCCTGAAGTTTGAATTGAAACTCTTCCCCTATAACTTGTGACAACAAAAATCAACATCACTAAAGTTACACCAGGGGAAATCAGTTACGCCAGGGGAAATTTAGGTTACATATCAGGAAAAATTTCTTTACAGAGAGGGTTGTGAAGTATTGGAACAGACTGCCCAGGAAGGTGGTGGAGTCCCCATCCCTGGAGGTGTTTAAAAACTGTGTGGATTTGGTGTTGAGCAACACGGTTTAGGGACCCTGACAGTGCAGGGTGAATGGTTGGACTCAATGATCTTGAAGGTCTCTTCCAACCAGACGATTCTATGATTCTGTGAATAAAATGGGAGGGAAAGTGAGAGGTGGAAGAAGATCTGATGTCTGGTGCAGAAGACAATAGCTAAATATTCTGCTGAGAGTTTTGTCTAGAAACACTGTTAAGATTAAGGTACTTTTCTTTGATTCTGCCC
Organism: Tauraco erythrolophus; assembly: GCF_009769465.1. NCBI lineage: Eukaryota > Metazoa > Chordata > Aves > Musophagiformes > Musophagidae > Tauraco > Tauraco erythrolophus. Next base: position 62,595,183 of record NC_141468.1, on the reverse strand, counting down.
TCATTTCTGTAGCCACTCAAGGGTCCTTTGTGCTCAAGAGATACACATGAAGCCCTCCTTACATTACAGGTGAAAGTGCAGAGCAGTCAGAGAGATCCAGAATTGGAGAATTTCAAAGAACTTGAAACTTTCCTCAGGGAGAGGTTTGTTCCTCCTGGTTTGTCCTGGTTGGATTTTGCTAATGCAGTCCTTCCTAGGGACATGTCCAATGGCTTGCTCTACAAGCAGCTCTAGGTTGCCCGCATGTACCCTAATTCAGTGACACCTCTGCCTGTTTAACATACGCAGCACCAATATTTTAACAAACATTTCCTGCTTATTTAAATGTTCGTTCTTTGATGCTGAAAGCCAACTCCACCACTGGCCCAGAGATCTGAGCCCACTTCCTCTCTGGCAGCTACCATCCAGACAGGGGAACATTGCAACCAAAGCAAGAAAGATTATGAGAGCTTCCGTGTGCTATCCAGGAAGCCAGAAAGGACTTCTGTTTCCAGAGTACAAGCAAACAAGCTGTACCAAGTTTAAGTCTGACGTACCTATATATAATTTTCAGGCAAAGTGTAAGGCTGGGAGAAGGTCTAGCTGCTCTAGGGAAGCACTGTGGCAGGGATATCAGTTACGAAGTTGATGTACCACCCATTTGGATTCAGAGATGATACATCAGAATTTCCTACTTCTGAACAAATCAAGTTTTAGACAGATGGAGGATTCTTTTTTAAAAGGTATATGCAAGAAAGAGGAGGCTAAAATGCATCAGGAAAGTGGTGGCGATGCCTCACTGGAAGGGGAGCCCAGTCACCCCAAGAAACAGGAGCTGCTAATTCACTGGGGGAATAAGGATCCCAGAGAGCCTGGGAAAAACAAACAGTCCTTCTGGGGAGAGAACTGTTTTTCAGGATTCCTTGGCAGGCAACCAGCCACTCTGCTTTGTAAGGTCTTGTTCTTCCTTGCAAGGAGGAAAAAAATAGCTGAAGGGCTCCTGTTTTATTGAATAAGGTCATCATAATGCGCTCAGAAAGACCAGTGCCACTGCTCCTCATTGTGAGAGCTATGGGGTGTAGCTGCACATTACAGGTGCTTGAATAAACAACTCTACCACTCTCATGAGAGGAGAAAATATAGAAAAGACGAGCCTAATGACTTCAGCCCAGCCAGCTTTTCCCCCTACTCTTCACAACCCCCCTTCCCACATCCCAGACAGCCTCCAAACCAATAGCTGTGCCTGACTGCGTGACAGCGGAAAAAGGCCTTTTCTTCCACAGGAACAGCCAGTGCAACCCAGATAGGTTGTGGGGAAGTTTAACCCCTTCGCTGGCTGACCAAACACTGTGTATTGCCACATATATATCTGTTTCCTGCGCTATATGTATTTTTTCTTTTACTTACCTTCCCCATTCCAGCATGAGCATGTCCCAACTTGACCACTACAGGGAAATTCGGAGTTGTGAGCTGAAAAACAAAAGAAGGCTCTCCTCATTAGTTATTTCTTTCCAGCCATTGTATTTGAAATAGTTTACTTTTATTTAGTAGCTTTTATCCCCTTCCTGGATGCTGATGGGAGGATAAAAAGGTCGAACAAAGATTGTCCAGGTGGCAGGATAATAAGCAAATAGCTCTTCACTGGTACCCATATGATCGGAAATGGGGGCCAGGCAGAATTCCTCAGATCTGACCCACTTTTGCTGCCCGATAACAATAACCTCTAAAACCTTTTTATTTCTTCCCGTTGCTTTTCCCACCCTGTACGTATGGATGTGTGTACACTCATATGCGTGTGAAAAAAGCTACACGTGCAAGCTTGAGTAAGTGAAGGCTTTCAGATGCTGAACACATTTGAATTGTGAGAAAGACAAGGGTCGTTTGTTTTTTTCCACACAGACTGCTTTGGCCTTTACTTTAAGAGTTACTTTTTGAGTGTGAGCAGTCCCTCAGCAGCTCCTGTTTCTCTCCCATTGGCAGGGTGGGGGCAAGGACAGAGGGAACAGGGGCCAACCCTTGGGTACAACTCACAAAGTCCATCTATTCATAAAGCCTCTTCCTCTCTCCTCTAACTTCAGGGGTGTGTATAGGGAATAAAAGAAAACAAAGAAGGATTGGAATCAGCAACAAAAATAGAAAAAATTACATCATGTCTTCTTCCTGGCTTGTGCGATGTTTACGTTGGGCAGCGTCCTGCCATCTGAGCCACGCAAGTGCATCTTAGTGCACATGTGGGATTTTACTTGGAGAACTGCAAGTATCCTCTCTACCTTCTATTCCCTAGTTTCATGCTCATGCAAGGATTCACTTGGAGTGATCCACTGGGAGCTGGGTGGCTGGATTGGTAGGCAATGCACATGCCAGCAGTAACCAGGATATGTACAGCACACCTCCCCTAGGTACCGGTTGGTCCATTTCTAAGCCTCTGCTTGGCATCCCTCTGATCTTAATCTTGTCCTACGCTCCTGATTGTTGTGATCTAAATGCTATCCCTTCAGTTCATAACCTGTTATTTTTTTATTGCGTATTTCATTTTCTTCAATGGGAATTTTTTAAAAGACACTTTTATCTTTACCTAAATGCCTGAAGTGATGAGCTTTATTCATTAAGCAGTTAACCTGGAGATCTGGTAATGGGAGGGAGTTGAATTTTGACAGATAAATGGCTCTCCTATTTATTTAAGTTTGAGAATAGATAAACAAATTGTTCTTGTGCTAATTACCAATTGTCTGTATGGACAGGCAGGCGTTACATGCTAAAGATAGAATGGTGCTGCAGTCTCCATCTGCGGCAGCTCGCTATAAATAACAAAATTAGCAACGAACACTGATGTGTTTTGCTGTTCAGCTGCTTATGTAAAGAAATGTTGCAGGAGAGAGAAACAGTGAGTGCATGATGTTTTCAAGCAACCTGTGTCTCTTGTGAGGACCTTCTTCAGACAGAAAACTGAAGGATCCTCTTTAGACCACAGAAGGGCACACAGCGGCAATAAATCACAGGGGCAGGGACCAGCACCTGCTGTTTCAGAAGAAGAGGCGAGAGACTGTGATAGATGGCCATCCTGGAGCCCCATAGTTAAGCCTACATCCAGGCACATGAGTTTGTGCTCTATTTCCTCTTCGCCTCTCTAATTCGTTGTAAGAGCCTGAAACTTAATTTTCTGCTGGCATAAACAAATCAAATGGAGGACTGCACCTGAGGCTTACTGAAAATAGAGCTATGGATGGACCATGCCAGGCCTTTAATGCTGGAAGATGAAAGGTAACCTAGTAGTTAGGGCATCCACCTGCTCAGGCTCTGAGAGACCTGGCTCACTTCCCAGCTGTCATCCATTCCCCATGCACACTATTTGAGCCACAGTGCTTGCAAGCCCCGGCCTCTGTTCCCTGTTTGCGAGCAGAGGCGGCAGCTGTTCCTACTGCACAGGAAAAGCAAGCTGTGTGCACGAGCTGGCCAGATACCCTGGCAAGGGTGCCAAAGAAGTGTGCGGGATAGATACTGTCATGTCACCGGCTCAAAGCAGCCAGAGGCAGGAAGCCATGTCTCTGCTGCCCCGTTTGTGTACCCTGCCTGTGGGTTTTGCTGAGGGAGCCTGGCTCGAGCGTGGGGCACGGGAGCGGGAAGCATCTGTTTTCCTGTGTACATGCAAAGAAAGTTTGGGATCCCATACACAACCCAAGTTTACTGCTAGCCTGGAAGAAACCACTGGCAGTGACAACGCTCTGCTCAAACTTCTCCCGTTCTCTTTGCTTCCTGGAAACATGAGCTCAGCTTTTGGTAAGGCTTCGCCTCATCCCTTGTAGGGGTGACCAGCTGGTGCCAGAGTACACTGGAGTCACAAGCCACTTGGGCTGGCTGTAATGCCTGAGGCTTGAGGTGAAACACAGATCCAGACTCTGAACATGAGGCAGCCTCACTGGGAAAGGTGCAGCTCCAGGGAAACTCTGGCACACTCTTTGACAGGAGCCTGCTTCTGCCAGTGAAACCCCACCAAATTTCCACCTACAGAGGAACCTGCCTTACAGAGGAACAGATGAGAGAGAGCAGCACATACACTCAGTTGCATTTTATAATGGCTTTATCCAGTGACAACAGAGCAAAAGCTCTCAATAGTCCACAGGACTAAAGCAACCAGAGTCCCTAAGCACCCAATAATGGAGCTTGGAAGCCCTTGCTGAAGTGGTGGAATCAGGATGAACCCACTGCAGTCAAGGGAGATATTGCCATCTTTCACCAGAGTCTTGTTGGGACCCAAGTCCCATTTCTGTTGCTAATAAGGTGGCCAGCCGTCATACCTGACAAGCACCTAGATGGATAGGGAAGCTGATGGAAGGAAGAATGTATTATACACACCACTGTGAGGTAATTCGCACACATATGTGGTGAGAAGTTCTGGGGGTGGCCGCAGCAGCCACAAGGGCAGACCCCTGAGATGAATATTTACACATGCTTAGAGATTTCCTGGGAAAGAAGATGCTTATAATCAATGGATGGCACCAGAGGTTAATAAGAAAAGCATGTTTTTACTGAAATCGTGCAAGGCAATACATCTGTGTCTTTCTGTGTGTTTGTTTATATGTTTTAAGGGCTCTTTTTTCTTGGAAAAATGAGGAGAAACACTTTGATGCTTTTAAAATGCGCACAAACTGTTGACAGGGCTGGTGTAGATGATGTCTGCGGGTTTTGGGATGGGACTGTAGCACTGCAGTTAGCTCAGTGATCAGACACAGGGTGTTAGTTCATATGCATAACTCAACCCTTTGAATTAAAATCCTATAAATGTATTCCCAGATGTTGTCAGACAAAAGCCTTGAGATGGCAAGGTTTACATATGTGTCTAAAACTTGATGTATGAAGATGCCTGTTTAGACTCAAGCAGGAGTCTGAATCCTGGATTAGGAACTCAGCAAAGCCACTTTTGGTAGGAGTGAAGGGACACTCATGAAGTTATTTCCAACCTACAACACTGGTGGCCCGAAATGTATAATTTTAGCCCTTGATTTTAAGGGCTCTGCTCTGTGTGTAGTGTCACTGCAAAGATCACTTTGCAGTTAATCAGTATTTTGTCACTGGTGTGTAAAAGTGAGTGCTGGCATGCATACATTAGCTCCTATTTGAAAACACATGACTGTAAACTCTGACACTTTCCCCTTTACACTCTGCCTCTCCTTTCCAACAAATAATGAGGTTTTCAATGCTTCTTGTAAATCTATGACTATTTTCTGTATTTATTGCTGGTGGAGCAGGAGAACAGATTTGGATATAAATCGATCTGCAGGGAGGAATCTTAGATGAAACCTGATCTATTACATAAATACAGTACTTTCCACTCTTTCGTTTCACCTCAAGAGAGATGCTGGTCTTAGATCTGTGGTTTTGTGTACTGTACTGTAGTCCATAAACAATACAAAATGTCTTTTTTTTGTTTCCTTCTGCCATGTTTAGTTTTGTGCATTAGTTCACGTTATCCAGCTTATCTCATATGAAGCACTTGCAGTTTCCAGTGTTACTCTTTCTTCTGCAAAGCCTTTCCAGTCAATGCTAAAATGATTAGTCCAGGGTGCAATGACATCATGGATGATATTAGGAAGGATTTGGGGAGACGGGAGGTGGAAACATTAAAACTTTGCCCTCTTGGCATCAGTATTGTATTACGATAGTGTCTATGGGCCCAAAGCTCATAGCACAAGGTACTGTAATTTTTGCTTCACCCTTCCTCCAGAAGTAATACTGTAATTTTTTCATGCTTTTATACTCTAAAAGTGACCCTTCTGTTTATTTAGCTGCCTTTACTTGTATGATGACAAAATCTGTTCTGGGTGGGTACCTAAAGGATTATGGGAATGTTGTTCATGCACTTGAGAGCTAAATGTTGAAAGTCATGTGTGTGGCACTTCCCTGGTGCCCATTAAGCTGGAGGAGCAGTCACTATATATGATTTCCTGTAAAAGCAAGCAAGCTGATTCAAACCTACAGGAAAGTAATGATGTCATGACATGATGTCATTGGGTTTATAGAACTATCTTACTGAAAATCTGAGCTGAAGATCAGCACTGGTTGCATGCCAGCCTTGCCAGGCATGGCAAAGTCAGGGCTGTATGGTGAAATACACCAGAGAAGCACTAGTGCTCCCTGTTATTCACTTACTCTGGAGTCAACGTAATCACCAAGTCCATGTGGAAGGGGTCACTCAGTGGATTAATACTGTAGCCTCTGGAGGTTTGTGGTGACCAATGACTATGACAGACAAGTCCTTCCCCTCTGCTGTTTACCAGATCGGAAACAGTGTAAGAAACAACAAGCAACGATGGGAGAACATGTTGAACAATAAGAGTTGCCAGTATTAACATCTGCGCTCTATTAAAGACATGTGATATGGATTCCTTTAAAACACACATGTGCATATTGATTACTGTATTATAATTATAGTACAATGAAGAAAAATTCATTAGCTGGGGAAAGGAGGCCTATGCTTCAAAGCCAGCTGACGTAAATCCTGAGGAGGAGTAGGTATCCTCAAGGGTCTCTGGAGGATGGAGGATATAGGTGTTAAGATGTGAAAAGTGTTGAGATATTTGTGGCAGGAGGAGTTCAATAACAGCTGGATCAAGACAGTATTGTACAAGGTAGGACCTGAAGCAGCTGGTGATTGATAGATGTGATGGCAGCTGGAGTACAGCAGTGCATCTTCTAGCAAGAGAGGAAACAACATACCATTTGGACTGGTTTAAGTTTTGCAGTGCTTTACTGAGCTGGGGTGATGAAATCAGTGCTGTAAACAAGGTACATGACTTAGACTGCTGTAGTTTGGGTAGTCTGTAAGGGAGGCTTACAGAGTCAAATGGGAATAAACTGACGCATTCGATGCAAAGCACTGTGAGGCCAGAGGCCAAAGTTTTAGCAAGCAAGTGCAAGGTTTTGGAGGTGGCATAAATAGGCAAGAACAAGCTTCTGATTGCAAGGTTTTGGGGGAGAAAAAACATTCCATAATTTGAAGGTGACCTTACTGCTGCAGGCCTGGATATCTGTGAGAGCAATGGGAAGACCAGGAATGAGTGCAAAGCAAAGGCTTAGATTTAAGATGCTTTAGATGGATGGACGTTTCATTTCATTTAGCACTGTAGCTGAAACCTCCAGCTTCAGATAGGAATGAACATAGTAAGTAACTAGATGGAGATACAGCATAAATTAATTTGCGCTGCTAAGTGAAGTCAGCAGTGCCTTAGGGTGCAAAGATCCTTCAGAATGGTGAAAAAAATTATCCTGTGGTTCTATCATTGCTTTTAAAAACACAATACAAAAAAAAAATTAAAGAAAACCCATCAGCAACATGACTTAGTCCCCACATCCTTAGCAACCCACAAATCAATGTTTCAGGGCTCCTAACCCTGTGGTTTGAACTGGTCATGGAAGTGAGCGCAAAGGCTTAAGCATGAAACGGAACTTTTTGTCATTAGTTCCACCTCTAATATTACTTAACTTCTCCTTTATTTGAGACAGGATGCTTTTGGGCTCCCAGTGGTCCCCCTCAGCATTTGGAGGGTAAGAGTGTGAGCATTTGATATTATTCTCATTCCCTTGGAGCTTCAAGTGTGAGAATTATATGAACATATCTGGACAAGCAGATGCTCAGCTGAAAAACAGTATGTGTGTGTGCTTGTATTCACACACATGTCTAGCAGTCCTGGTCAATAAATCCCTGTTCCCGCATCTTGAAATACAGGCAAGTTTTTAAAGGCTGTTATGTTTCTATGCTACATAGAAAAGTTTGATTTCTTAACACATGGTGTTTGCTTAGCCAGTATTTTGCAGTGTTGCCTTTAGGGAAGCCTCTTGTCTTTCCTTGCTTTTCTAGGAGAGTGAATACATTCCCTCAACTCCGGATGTTGAAAAACTGTTTAAATATTTTTTGCGGGATGCAGCAGAAGAGAAGAAGAAACTCTTGCATTTCCTCTCCCTCCTGACCTGAACTGGGTACATTTTGCTGTGTTTTTCTCTGATTAGAAAATCCAGTTCCCCATGTAAACACATTGCAGAAGGAGAGATGGTGAACACCAGTTGATGACAGGGTGGTGAACTCTCTAGGAATTTTCTTTTAATGGATTACCTTTGGAAAAACTGTAGTGCCTAAGCTGTGACAGAAGATACAAGAAGGAGACAGAGAGGAAAAAAATGCTTTATGAAGTTATGCTGGAGCCTTCAAAGCTGTTTATCTTCCAGGAACTCCTAAGGCTCACAAGATGCTGACTGACAGAGCTCTCTCTTCGCTCAGAAGGCTTGACTGTCCCTTTTTTTGGGCAAACTAAATTCTCACTGATTTCAAAATGAGCAGCATGGGGTTTGTTTGGAGAGAGCAAAGCTTCCCTGAACTCCACAGTTTAAAACAACCTTCAGCAACAGGCACCGCAGGAATAATTAGGTCTCACAGAAGCCAATCATTCCCTACTTACTGCTGGCCTCTAACCTCCCCATGCAGTCTGCTGCAGGTGTTTTCCTGTCTCCAAAGGGCAAAGCAAATATGGTTTTCACCCCTGCCTTCACCCAAAATGAAGCCACGTGCCCTGACTGCAAAGCTCAGGAGAATCACACATGACTCCAAGGGCTTGGTTGTGATTTCACAACCTTCTGTGGCACATTTGAGAGTGGTGCAGTTATGTCAGTGTAAAACGAGAGGCGAGCCCTGGGCTTATTAGTACATTCATCGAGAAATACTCTGCCTGCCACAGAAATGGCTCTGATGTTTTATTGTAAATAAGTCTCATGCTGTTGTAACTGTGCCAATGACCCTGTGCGGCCTTGGCTGACATTGCCATGCCAGATGCTGGCAGGAAGAGGGCCATAAGCAACGAGTCATTGATGCTGCCTGGTACAGGGAACAGGATACCATGGTCCACTGGAACATTCGAAATACCCTCTGGGCTCCTGAAAGCTGTTGGGCAATGGATCACCACCTCCTCCCTTCTTGCCATTCTCCAGCACTTGGAGCTATAGAAACAGCAGCACAGAGAACCGGGCACTCACAGTTGGACTTTTTTGAAAGATTTTATTCTTTTTTAAAAACACAACTAGTAATCTTGAGTAATGCTCCATAGCATAAGGGACTATGGACATAAAGAAGAACGAGGAATATGGGAAGTGTCACCCTGCAGCTGGCATCTCAGGCTACGTCTGATTAATAAATAGAGCAATGACATAGTAAGGACAACAGTCCTGAGTTGCCTATACTGTTAAATTGTTAGTCTGATCTCTGGCATATTCAGGCTCAAGCCAGACAGTCTTCTCCCAAAACTCCCAAGTACAGCATGGAAACCAGCACAAGTCTGCAGCCATATGCCATAGGATACTCTGGAGGCTAAGAGAGCTTGCTAGCATGGCTGAGGTTGGACCATGCCAGAGTTGCCGGAGAATGGGCCCGGCACTGTATGGTTTGCTACTGTTAACACAGCCTCAGTGTGTCTCACAGGGCTGAGCAGGAGAGGAGTTGTAACCTCGTATTATGCCCTATCTTTGTATGCTCTCACATCAGTGCTTTATTTCAGTCGTACAGACGAACGGTCTATCAATCACATGCGGCCATATGTCATACCATTCCCATATGATAATTTTCACTGACTGCCTTTTGCAGACCACATTCGCAGTGGATGCATTTTTCACCTACAGCCACAGATATTCACACCACATTTCTTTTGTCCACTGACCTGGAAAGTCAGGTATTACCTCACATGAGAAATGTTTATGCTTTGGGCCCAGTTTGTCCTATTTTACAGCCAGATCTTATTTTCAGCGCTTTGAGCCCTCAGGCGCATGCAGGAATTCAAATACTTCACTAATGTGGCCTGGCAGTGAGATACACATCCTCTACTTTTTGTGCTCTGGGACATATATGTGGGGAGTAAGTGTCTCCAAAGCCCTATTTCATGGACCTCTCCTCTCCTTCATGGGCTGCACATGGAGTTGAACATCATCATCAGCTTTTCTGAATCCTGAAGTTGTTGTGGCATCTTTTGTAGGCACCTAGAGCAGGTGAGGGCCAAGTATGAGCCTTATTCTTCCTACATATTTTTTCTTCTGCTTCACAGTTTCAAGATTCTTTCTCCAGAAAAAAAACTTCTGTGTTTATCCAGATTAATTTTTAACTCATGTCAGAGAGACTGAGGACATGAAAGGCAGCCATTGTATCCTATGATTGAATTAGCTCTGTATCTCTTGAGATTTCTTAGGAACTTTCAAATTACATGGTTTTTGTAGGAGCCAAAAACTGTAGGAAGGGCTCTATTTCACCATCTCTCCAAATTCAGCAGTTGCTTGGGGAAGAAAATGAGGTCCCAAAGGGCAAATTTCATATTTTTAAAGCTGGAACGTGTCATGTTTCAATGATTCTGTGAATGAGCACTAATTAACTTTTTTTTTTTAATCCAAAGGGAAATGAAATGCTTTCAAACTGTAAAAGATAAGCTATTCAGATGTGCATTTTATTTCTTCATGTTTCATTCTTGAGGCTTTCTGAGATTTTGTCTTTGAGTTAGGGAAATAATCTGAAACCTTGAAACCTCTCAAGGGCTGAGAAAACCTTTTCTTACCTAGGCTTTAAGGGCATGAGCCCACAATGGCACCACATGGGTATTTGTCTCCTTCTTGTGGCTTATTCCATGAGATTAGATAAGATCCTGCTCCACCTGTTTTCTAAAGCCATTAGGGCTTCCAATGAAGTGGAAGAAACGTGTTCAGTGGGTGTCCTATGTGACTATCCTATATGCAAACTTTGTCTGCGACCTCAGTGCTGAGGGACGAGCCAGTTTGCCAGTAGGAGTCAAAAGCAGTAGGAGAGCTGAGCAGGCTCCACACCCGACATGGGAAGAGTTATTCTCAGCTGGGACTGCCTTCTGTTTGCATCTTTTCCAGCTGTAATGAGAAAGGGGCTCCTGAAGTGAACACATTCAGAGGAAGACAGAAGAAACCACTGTGTGGATCAGCCTTTTTCATCTCGCAACCACCACCTCGGTCCGCGGCATTTTTCCCCTGCTGAGCACACACATTGATGTACCGCAGGCTGCAGCGGCCAGGAATGGCAAGCAGCAGGAAGCAGAGAAATTCCTTTCGGAGTAACACACAGACCCTCTTCTTTAGCTTGGGCAAACCTGGAGCGGCAAAGGATGCTGTGGTCTCCTTGAGCCCACTCCTTCTGTTTTGTCTAGAGAGAAAGGATTCGCCCTTTACTGGAAAAAGAGGTGGAGACCTGAGCTGATTTCATCTGTGAGGCAATATCTCCACTTCTCTGGGATAAATGAGACAAATGTGAGTGAGCTGGTCCACACCCAGTAGAGGAAGGTATTTGTTTCTTTCCCAGGCACATTACTGAGTCTGTCATGGGATCCAGGTAGGATTTTGGAATGTGGGCAGAAACCCGCATGGAGGTAAATGAGCATGTGCCCGAAAGAAGGTCGTTGGGCTCACCAGGCGAACTCATGCCTAGCACTCTGGCTGGAGGCAGTACCAGGCACAGAGGGTGAGGCAAGAGGAGCAGAGGCACCAACCACTCCACTCGCCTGCGCTACCTGTTGTCACAGAATGTGCTGTCCTTCCATCGCTGCACCAGCATTGTGCTGTTCACAGGCAAAGTCCAAAACTAGTCTGGAAAGATGGGTACTTGTTTCCTTATTACAATTCTACCTCTTTTCTTCCCATCAGACATGACATTAAATTACTTTCCAAAGCTGGTTCCTGAAGTCTTTTGGAGTGGTCCTGGCTTTATTTCTTGTGCAGGTAGTGCCAGCACCTCAGAAATGCAGCAGCTGAACTTTCTGCTGAGCATCTGTGCTGCACAAGCAGTTGCTATCAAAATATATAGACTGAACTTCAGGGAGTGGGAACTCCTTTTAAAGACCAAGAAAAAAAATCTTTGCACTGACAACAAAGTGTTTATTCTTTCAAAGAAGCTAAATCATACCTCAATCTGTTTAGCATTACTTTAAATCTGTAAGATAAAACTTCTCAAGAAGACCAACTTCTCCCAAGTGCGAGAAGCCAACTGGGCTTTTCATTTTTTCTTGGTTTTGTTTCTTAAATTCCAAAATCAAAGAGAGTTTTGTATACGCTTATCCTTGTAGGCTTCTCAGCTGATGGTTTATCACTCACCAGTTGTGGGTGGGACACTGAAGAAAATGTTCAAAACTTCCCGTGCAGAGATTCCACACTAATCCAGAGATTCAGCTAATTCCACGCTCAGAGAGTAGCAGGTGTCCAGGCTGTGTGTCTGTGCACTTTTGGACTTCAGTAGCAACACTCTCTGATGCTGGACCTTGAGGACAGAGTACTATTTCATATGCATTTTGTAGACAGCCCTAATTAGCTAAATTAGTTTGCCTGCATCATAAATGTAAAGCAGCTCACACTGGATTTGTCTCTAATTGTGGCACTGCTGTGGTGATGGGTTGCAGACCTTTTTTTTTTTTTCGACTTTCTCATTAGTACTTAGCTTTAGGCATTTGTGAGAAACCGCAGCCTCCAAAAGCTCCCACTCCTTTCCTCTTAATTTTGACTCACAAGGTTTTAATGGATGAACAGAAAGCAAAGAAAGCCTTTGGTTCTCATACCATTCAACAAACCTCCGGCTGGCACTGGCATTGTTTAGGAACCCTTATGGGGATGAAAGCAAACTCTGTACAGATGTGGCCTCTTCTGAGACCGCTCTTTGAGGCCTGTTGATTCTCAGAACAAAAAGCACGTGAGGAGGGTGACTGGCAGGGGATTTTCATGGAGCGCTCTGAGTGAAGTTATTTTAAACTGATCCTGCACCACACAGGGCTAGTGATAGTCCTTGGTAGGAGGGGTTCCCAAAAGCACGACTGCTGCTGTGACCCTTTGTACAAAGTGAATTTTTCTGTAACCTCAGTGGGACCAGAGCTGGCACGTCCGCTCCGCACAGTGGGATGCTGCGTGGAGATCCTCTGGGCCGATAGGCTTCTGAAGCACATCATCATGCAGGCTCACCAGTTTGGAGTTGGGAAATGTGGAGCTGGATGAATGTGACAAAAAAGCCACATGTAGATGGCTTATGCAGGGACAGCTCGAGTGTTTCTGTTCCCAGGCCTTTCTAGGGAGGGAGAGGAGGGTTAGCATACATGGATCTGTCTGCTGTGTAGTTTTGGACCTTGGTCTCCACCCGTGAGAAGTTAATGGGGTGAAGCCATCTGGTTGGGTATCTCTGTGCCTGCTGAGAAGACATGCTCGCAGAGCACTTACGACAAATCCCGTCCTTTCTTCCTAAACCCTCCCGTAGGGAGTTTATGAGCCATGATATGCGAACCCTGCCCCATGAAAGGATTAACCAGCTCTCAGAAACTGGGAGTGGTAAATGGGGTCCCTTCTGAAACAAATCCCACTAAGAGTACAACGGCTGATTAAATTGATGCTTTGGATAGTAAAACTGTAACCGGGACAGGAAATTTGATTACATCCATCAATCCAGCCGTCTGACTTAATGCAGCTAATGCTATCCTGAACTCATCGCTATGGCAGCATGCATCTCACACGTAAAGACTGAAGCCTTGGCCACACTGAAGGCAATGGGAATTAGCTCATTCATTTTGATGAAGCTACGGTTTCTTTTGCAATGTCTGGTAAAGTATGTTTATCTCAAATTCCTCTCCCACTCTAAGGTATTTTCACTGTTTTATTGCTTGATGATGCAACTTTTAAGCAATTCTGTGAGGATGGCCTTTGTGCCCAAAGTTGAGGCTGACAGCGAGTAGGAGGGCAGCTAAGAGGCTATGGTTGGTCACCCAGCTTATGACGCAAGATCTCAGGGGGACACAGACCAAAGCTGCCTCGAGGCGTCCCTGTGGCAGAGAGAAGCAAGCTCTTCCAGGAACTTGGAGCAGTGCTGGGAAAGCTCAGAGAGAGGGGAAACGGCTGACCCTTTCTTCCCTCTCATCTCTTCCCACACATCTGTGAGGTCTCAGATGAGACCATTAAGGAAAGGCTGAGACTCTTCCCTCTAGGGTGGCACATCTCCGTACTGCGCCAGCGCTGGGCTGGGACCACGAGCCTCATTTGCCCCAAAGTTTCTGGGTTGCCAAGGTAGCACTAGGAGACACAAATAATTTCTAAATGCAATTTCATTCTTTTATGCCATAAGCTAATTGCTTCCTTGTACAATAATATGTTCCAGCTGTTGGTCTTTATCTGTTTCTGGGTTTCTTCCGTCACTCTGGTGCATGGGTAATTTAGAAATGGTTCCCATATTTCCTCTTTTACTTCAAAAGGAAAACAAAAACACTCACAGGCAAAATCTGCTTGCTCCTCACTGTATCTCTCCGTGTGAGAGGCTCTATGATCAAATTCTCTACAATACTGCCTATCAAAAAGGTTACTTTGCATTTGTTGATGCAGAGCAGAGCTTTGTCCTTGGTGACGCTGCACACATAGAAAACCAGACAGAACCGGGACAAGCTAAGCTGTGCAGTATGCGACAAACCCAGCTTTAATCTTTAATGTGGTGAAACTACTTGTCCAAGCTTACAACGACTGCCCTGGCTTGAGAGTGAGGGAGAATGAGGATCCTTTCGTTTGTTTGTAAAATTTGATGTGATCCTTCTATGTTTCCACCAATAGATGACAATAATCACAGTGAATTCACTTCCTCAGATCCACCGGGTTCTTTCAAGAGCTGGTTAGGTGGTACACAGGACTAGATAGGTGGCCAGAGATCAGATTTTCAGAGCTGCAAGCAATCTGTGTGAGAGGGGGATGAAACGAGTCCTTCTCCTCCAAGCACAGTCTCAAGACATTTCACAACATCCAAGAGCAAGATTACAATCAATGTGCTTTCAAAATATAAAGTAGCATATCAGTTTTAATTATTTTCAACTGCAGATATATTATGAAGGGAAGAGAAGGGGTATAAGGAGTTGCCCAGAGAGGTGGGTAAACTTGGCAGTGAGATTCAAAGCTGACCTTTTCAAGAGCTGTATTAATCACTGGCTAAACTAACATCTGACTTGGAACTTCAACAGAAGACATGCTGCTGAGTTTATGGAAAGAGTGAGGGAGAATTTTTCGGTGAATTGGGAGGAAGAAATGAAAACGGAAATAGCTATATGGAATAGGTGTGAATTGCTAGTGAGCTGGCTAAACGGGGTGAAGCAAAGGCTGTTTGCTTTAATTCAGTATGTTTTATGGGAGGCAGATGCCCATGGACACCCTGATCCTTGTTTCCTACTGCTCTCCTTTGCTTACAGTGTATTGATAGGCACCAGAGGCACGAAGAATTAAATACCCAGGTGCAAACTGAACCAGCTGTGAAGATCAGTGACCTCTATTTCAGGCTCATTAGTCTGATCTGTCTTGGGAGTGCCAGCTGGTGGCCAGAACTTTTCTCCCAAGGGAGAGCCAGCAAGAAAGGTCTATTGCATGACCATGTTGTTCATGAGCAGAGTGAGTTGCATCCTGCAGCTTACAATGCTGTTGGGCAAATGCATCCAGCAATGAGCAGGGCAGTTTTAAAATGTGCATGAAGTTTTTATAATGAGTGGGGTGTATACTGACTCCAGATGACATTAAGAAAGCTTAGTGCTACTGCTATCCTCACCAGTTCCTCTCTGCGAACACAATCAGATGAGCCAGCAGGGAACAGGTACTTTGGCCCTTTGGGTCATGCTTGGGGCATGGGCCTTGCTACCAGGTTGACTGTGGGAAGTGTTTCATTTAGTGGAAGTCCATTTAGAGTACGTGGCCCCAAACTGGCATGTGTGTTGGCAGCAGTGCAAGGCTGAGACTCTTCCTCTTCTGTGACATGACAGCCCAAGCTCAGCTGGCTAGGCAGTCAAAGGATTGGCAACTTGAGCTCACATAGTGAACCTCATGTTAGATGTGTCTCAGTTACGTTTGCAAAGGATGGTACAACGTATGTCCAGTGAAGACAGGAGTACCTACATTGGGACTTTGTGCAGGTAGGAAAATTGTAGGGCTGACCTGGCCTTTACACTGCTCTGGAGCAGACACAGGTGGCAGGAAGGGAGGAACCCCCGCAGATACCGTGATCTTTTAATAATGAGCGGCTTATACTGACCACAGATGACATTGAAGAGCACTCTGTCTGAGTGCTGCCAGGTAGTAAAGTGACAGTGTAATCCCCTCATGTATTAGCTCCTGCTCACCTTCTTTACTGCAAATACAGCCTGACTTCCCAGACTTAGGGAAATAGGGGCTTAGATCTAGGGTTCAATACAGCTGATGGGTTTGAGAAAATGATTCAGCGAAAGCCAGCACTGACTGAAAACAGAGGGCATCTCCCCTGGTTACAGCTACTCCAGCACCACCGGCTTAGGGCTGAGGTCTTCAATGTACGAGGCGTTGTACAAAACCGTAAGGCAAACATCCAGGCGAAACACGACTTGGGAATAAACAGGAACAGGCATGCATGGGCGTAGCAGGAAGATGGTCAGCACAAATGAGTATGCATCAAGTTGTGATAGAAAATCATCACTGCTCCCAAGTAGTTACAAGGCTAATCAGGGGTAGGTCCTGCTAGCCTGGTGTAGCCTATTCTGAGACTGATTATTTGACAGACGGAGATGTGAGAAACCGCCACGATGAAGCAGGTCCTTCAGCCATTCACACGACACTGAGTTTTCCCAGGCATGCTGGCCAAGAGTGCTCAAGTCAGAGTTTCTGTCTTACCTAACCCACAGGCCTGGACCTGATCTGTAGTAAAACTCCTGATGAGATTTCACACGCTCCTTAGCTTAGGTGAAGTTTAAGGATGCAAGGAAAGAGCTAAGCTCTTCTTCATGATGAGTTCTTGCCTTCCAGAATAAAACCCCAGGATTTGGAAACCTGAGATCAGCATAATTCCACTGATGAAAACTCAGTTTTGAGCATGATCTGACAGAGCTCTGACTTATTGTCTGTCTCACTGTGGTGGAAGGTATATTTGTTTGCAAATTGTGCATTGAGAAGGCCTTGCAGAGGTGTTTTTTTCTTGGAGACAAGGTGACTTATTAATAATGTATACACTTCTAAATTAAACTTATACTATGCTGAATGCTGTGCAAAATGAACCCTGCTTCAAGCATTTATAGTCAAAATAGACAAAATGAAGGAGAATTATCTTCGTTTCAGGAATGAAGAACTGAAACACTGGGAGATTAAGTGACTTGCCATGAATCAAACAGGCAATCTGTGGCAGAGCCAAGAATAAAATCCAGATCCCACCGAAGCAACCTAACCAGGAACATCCTTTCCATTGAGTAGTTTAATTAACATAAATTAAGCAGCAAGTTGACTCAACGTGTTTTTAATTTTACATGTGTACTTCAGAGAACACAATAATTGCATTTTATAATCTAAAAATAAACAAACACATATGTCTGTCAGAAAAACAACAGGCACACAAGAAAAATAGTTCATCCCTTTATTGTATTTGGTGTGAAGTCTTGCGTTAGGACTGAAAATGTGATGTGGGGTGAAGGAAGAAGGCAAAGAACTCTCTCCTTCTGCGCTAGTTTATTGGAATTAAAAATAACTCTTCTTTTAGGTCTGTGCTGTCTGAGTGCCAGGGCTCTGTGTAAACAGGAGAACCAAATGATGGGTTCTTTAAGCACAGATCCTGTCAAATCCACCGCATCCTCAGTCAGCTCAGTGATGGTCAGCGGGCAAGAGGCAGAGCTGAGAATTTTATAGCACCTAATATGTGCATTTGAAAGGCTCCAAAGATGGAAGGAGTCTGGAAAGCACCTGAGCCCTCCCATGCGCTGAAAGGGAAGATGAGAGCAAAAGAGATACAATAGCAAATCCCAGT
Source organism: Tauraco erythrolophus (assembly GCF_009769465.1). NCBI lineage: Eukaryota > Metazoa > Chordata > Aves > Musophagiformes > Musophagidae > Tauraco > Tauraco erythrolophus. Next base: position 62,577,404 of record NC_141468.1, on the reverse strand, counting down.
CAAGGGGAAGATGTCTTTTAAGCTCAACAACAAATCTGCCTAGTCTTTGAAGTTGGCTACGCCAGGCTTCATTCCCAGACAGCAGGGTGAGCATTCCTCTCTAAAATTAAGCCCCTGGCAATTGCTCCCCCAGGAATAGGCATGTACTGAGTGTAGGAAAGCTACACATGAGTGACAATAGGATTTAAAGAGCAAGAAAGAGAGAGGAGCTGGTTTAGACCTCATGGGAACATTCACGGAGCCTTTTCTACATGCAAAACACTTGCATTGAATTAAGCTAAATCGATATAAGCCAGCTGGAGACCGATCAATGGGGATGGCGTTCACAAGCAAACAAGAGATTATTTGGCAGGGGCTGCATACCAGCCAAGGGCCACGTAGCCCTGGTCAGCACAGATTCACGGGGAAGGTCAAAAGGCAACAGCTCTTGTGGTAACCATTCTTGCAACACATGATGCAAGCACAGCCGCGTATCTGCACCCTACACCCCTCCCAGATCACAGCAACATCACCACCGCTGACAACACAGTACTGAGCCTCAGGCAACTACCTCTGCTGGTGAGAGTATATCAGCTGGGCACTGTGCTAGAAGGCTTATGTAGCCCCTGGTCAGCCTAGAGCATGTGCTGAACAACCGCAAGTCTGCTGGTGCCTGTTTTGTGTGTAGATCAGCCTTTACTATCCTGGAGTCTCTTCTGCAACTCTTTCCCCACTGTTACAGTGAAATGAGAAATTTAGCAGACCCCTGGCTTTCATCTACAGAGCTGAAAAGACACAACACTCTCTTCCTGTGACATTGCTACCAGTACAACACAAACCCTGCTTTGATTTTCACTGGGGAGATTTTATGCACTTTTTTGGTATGTGAGGAATGTCAGGAAAATACCAGTAATATTTGATGCACCCAGAGTTATGTATAAGATTGCACTCTGAGGCAGAAACTTGGCAAACTGGAACCTGGTGGCTGCATCCTTCCAGCTACTGCGTCCTTTCCAGGAGAAACTGCTCCTATTGCACTCTGCTTTACTTCCACGATCAAAGCTTGAAGACTTATAAAATGAAGACTGGTGCCCCATTTTAATGTTTTCATTGTGCCTATAGGCTTCCATGGGAGTACCTCATTTTGGGGAGTAGGTGCCATTCAGAAGGAGGAGAGTGGTGGCTTTCAGAAAGGCTGTGCCCTGCCCATGGCATGCCAGGATCGATCCCTCTCCTGTGCCCAGGTTTGTGTCACTCTTTGCTGAAGAGTTGGGAATGAGAGACTGAATGTGACTCTGTTTCTCATCTGACATTAGACATCTAAGTATCTCATTTTTACATCTGCAGCAGCTGGTCTGGACAAACTTTACGATAGTGGAGAGCAATTGGGAGTTTCAGAGCCTGATTTGTCTGAACTATTTGAAACACGTACCTCAGGCTGAGAATAACTGCTGCCCAGTAATGTCTGTATTTCTCCCCACTGATGCCAAAGGCAGTGCTGGTGACCAGGTCAAATATACACACCTGCATAATACGCACCTACAGGATACACGTCTGCATTTGGTTGGGTGAGTCTTAGCCCTTGAATGAAATTGATTTTGAGCAACATGCTGGTGCCCATAGGTACAACAAGCTACGAAAACGCTCTGACTGGAAGAGTGGAGTTGCTGAAAGCCTCACCTTGTGGGAGCTGCTGTTCTCTGCGAGCTTGGAGGGTAATTGGAGAAAGTTTAAATAGGGCTTTGTTGTCTATCGGCAGATACTGGGGGCCAAGGAAAAGGAGGAGCCTGGTTTGCTTTAAGGTGCTGGCCAGTGGTCTGCGGTGGTTGTGTGTGGGCATGTGGATACCCTGTGTCCTTCTGGCCTCCACTGCTAGTATGTGGCCCTCAGTGATTGTGGGAAATGATGCAAAGTGACTCTTCAGCTGGATGCTTCCACAACAGTCGGAGGTGGCTTTATTTTTGACAATAGCTGATGCTGCAGTACTGGATGCTTCTAATAGTTTTGAATTAAGCCTGACATCTGAGGGTCACCAGGATGCTGTATCATAGGAATTTGAAGAATACTGGCTTTCACATAAAAATGAAACCATATATCATTAAATAGTACAATAACCAGGCAAAAATGCAGCAGAGTTTGTGGTTGTCAGGGAGTTGAAGAGACAAGCTCCTTAATTTTGAGGAGCTGAGGCTCTAGGAAGAGAGCAAACATGGCTGGAACCTGAGACAAAGAAGTAAAAATCTACTGGAGGAGCCAGAGTTGTTTTTTGGAAATGCAGTTACCATTTGCCAGGCAGAGGAAGTTACCTAATTCAGACTAAAACCTACAGAAGACAGACAGTGCTATCATGCTGCAGGGGATATAGGCTGTTACAAGACAAGAGACTGGCAGCAGAATGGTACATTGAGCATGGAGCTGCCACCCTTACGAAGCAGCACACAGATCTACAAACAACACAAGTCAGGACAATGGCTGGTATTTGGAAAAAACTTCAAGAACCACAGTAATTTATATCACTTTTCAAGAGCTTCCCCAGCATGGACAAAGAGGACAATAGCACCACGTCCTCAAATGACTCTTAATGGGACCGGTGAGCAGTGCTGCAGAGGACCAAAGTGCTATCATCTTGAAAGCGAATGAAATGCCGGTGTCTTGAACGTGGATGTTGGTGCAAGCTGAAGCGTTGCCAGTAATGGGCATGTTAGCATGGAAAGCAAAACCACAGGCAGTTGACCATAAACAGCTGAAGCTCAGGACTTACTGTGGTGAGCTAATTCCTATTAGAGTTGTGACTAAACTCGTGGGCAATTAGAAAATTGGAAGAAGTTCAATTTATAATCACACCAAGGGAAAAAAATATCCACGAATGAAAACATGCCACTCCCTTCATCTCATTAAAGAGGTAACTCACCAAAGAGGCAGAAGATCAAAACAATTGAAAAAGAGTTTGAGGATATCTTCCAAGGGAAAGGGAACCTGTTAAGGCTTGTCACATATACTGAAAGCACAGGCCAGTCAAGTGAAAACTCCTATGGTGTGGGAACGGTTGGTCAGTTGACGCAGTCTGGCATAAATTCCTTTATGTCGGAGAAAAGAGGTATTTATTTCAAAGACAGCCTTACTAGACAGTTGTAAAGGTGATCATATCCATTTTTGCTAGATCTAGTTGCCTGGCATAGCTAATGGCTAACACAGCACCACAGTTTAGTGGACCTGAGTTTGAGTAGTCTGTGGTGGGAGACATTTTGTTGCTAGTGCAAATGTATACTCAGTACAATAGGTTGGTAGAAAGCAGTATCTAAGAAACCACCCACTGGAACAGAGTAAGGAGGTTAACCGTGACCTGCATTTAGTATTGTTAAATTACAGGATTGTACAGAAGATGAGTGGTTTGTCAGCTACAAAGATTTCCTTCAGCAAAAATCTGAAGAAGTAAGGATGCCTGCAGTGTTAGAAACTGATGACACCAAAACCTGGAGCATCTACAAAGAAACAGATGAGGTAAAACAAACCTTTAAGAACTGAGGTCCTGGAACCATCCACTCCTACATGAAAGCAAAGCAGATGATCTACACACACACACAAAAAGAAACCCTAGAAAGAAAGGAAAAAAAAGAGTTGCAAGAAGTAGTGAGATTTGAAATGATAGTCTTGAATTCATGATGTTGTAACAAATGAGTGTTTGATCTCTGAAAACATAGGTGACATCCAATTTTTAGAAGGGACAGAGACATGAAGATTATATCAGTTATTTTGCTCAGTAAAATCTCAAGCAGGGGATGATCAGAGCTGGCTGAGGCAGTTGCATCTTAGATTATGGCACAGTAAGAATGAACAAACTCAGAGGTGCTCATCAGTAACTAACTAATGGGGATTTTGCAAAGGTCTTTGCAGCTCTACAGGGTAGAGAAACCAACTGAATGTTAGTTACTATGCTGCATACATGTATCTGGTATTGTGTTGGCTGGCAAAGATGCGTATGGAGAATTGTACTTTTAAGTACTGCCTTGATCACAAGCCCATGTTATGCATTGATGGATAGGAGAAGACCAGTGAAGCGCATCTCCTTCAGTTATAATCACTTAAAATGATTTCTGAACAACAGGCACAGCTCATTCAGGATCACTGTTTATTGCCATTTAGTGAGAAAGTACTGGCATTCAGGATAAGCATCTCTTGAAGTCAAAATAATTTTGCAATTATTCAGAAACTGATGGTGCTTTCATCACAATACTGATTTGCCAAAAGATCACATATCAGTCCAGTAGGACTTGGGAAAAACAAAACAGAAAGTACTTTAAATGCAAGGTTTCTGCAATTCATAATGGCCTATCTTTTTGTGAAAAAATGTCATCAAGACAGCATTTTCTAGTGGAAATGTCAAATGAAAGCAGGAGCATTTTAAATAGTAGGAGAAGATTTAATTTCCCTTAAATGTAGGGTTTTTTCCCCATGAAAATACATTAAAACAGTCTACTGACATTACTTATTATGCAAAGCAGTACTATTGGGGCATTCCAATTGACACAAGACTTTTAATTTTGTAATGGACTATCTGCTACCTTCTGCTAGGATTGCAGTCTCTTGTGTTATCAGAATACCACCAAATCAACAGCGCAGAACCTATGAATGTTGCAGGAATTTCAATGCAGCTGTTTACAAGCGATAATAATTGTAAAGCTAATTAGGCCTCAGAAGTACTTATGTATCTAATGACGATTTCTGTGGTCTGGGCCTTAATACTTTTGGGGCAGAAAGACAACGCATTGCAATTGTACTGAAAATAGCTGAAACATCTTTTATTTTATCACAGCATAGCTTCTAGCTTCCAAACCCCTTTCCCCCCAAAACCCTATAAACCTCAAAATGCCAACAGCAAAAACCAAAGCAAAGTGTAACAAAAAGGATCTCCTTAAAATGAAACATAAAATTAAATTTCCTTCTGGACTCCCCATAGGGTTGTCCCATCCCAACAAGGGAATAGTGACATCGATTCAAGGTGTGATCCCCTCTCTGAGTCATTCAGCTGCACAGAAAGGAAGGGAAAGGGAAAGCATTTAGAATGTGTCTCCAGAGCTTTAACCCACTGAATTCCTCCTCAGCACACAATCTCTGGAAGAAGTGGAGGAACCTCTCGAGCAGGAAGTGATTCAGAAACATACCATGGTCTGTTTGCAGTGACTCACAACACATCAATAGCAGAATTGTCCAGAGACCTATAGAATGTCAGGACTCTTATACCATTGTGCAACCACAAGTACCAAGAAACATGTGTTTCCTATCACTCAGCCCAGCTTTGTGCTAGGCTAATATATATTTGTCTAAGTGCCTGCTGGAAAACAGTCCTGAGCTTGCATATACGTAGAATGTTTCGTGCTCAGGGTGGGTTTTTTTGTTGTTGTTGTTTGGGGTTTTTTTACATCATAAGTGTTTCTGTTGGAGATTGTGTGGATATAAATACAATTTGTTCTTTGTTTCCAGCAGACTGAACCACGTAAATATATATACTTTGAATGGTTCACATGTTTAACAACATCTTCTACGAGCAGGTTCCTTGCAGACATGCCATCAGGTCTCTGTGGCTGATCACAGTGGTCAGTAACAGTGCAGCATTGTCAGAGGAGTGATGATATTCATGCTGCCTATAACTTACTGTAAGATACTAGTTTGCCTTTCAAAATATTTGGCTTCTAGTGACCACTCAGGCTGGAATATTCCACCCTGAGTATCTCTCTTAAGAAGAACATATGGAATATTTTCAGGTAAACCAGGAGGCTAAATACCCTCATTGTTACACATTCAGTCACACAAGCAAAGGCAAGGTTGTTGGTTTGCCCATAGGGAAGAACACTCGTGACAGCTTCTTTGGGAAACTGACAACTCCAGCTATGAAAAAAAGGCAATGAAGTATAGCGGTCCTTGGATTTCTTCATCCTCATGAAAATTTGGTCAAATTTGGTCAAGTTTCAAACTTTTGGTACCCGCAGTTAGCACCTGCTAAGCGCAGTCTTGCCGAAGATCTACCCTAAGCCTATCAGAGTGTCTGTCTGTGCTGAGCAGGTTGCTGATGTGCAGAGACACACCGAGATCTTCCCCTGCAATTGCAAGTCTCCGGTGCTATAGGTACTGAACTGAAACAAGGGAGTCTGTGGGTGTGGAAGCATGAACAAACAAATACAGGGAAGCAAATTACTTTGTGTGAACTGATATGTAGCCATTATTCCTGTTCATCCTTACTCTGCATAAATGGGGGGGTAATTCACGGCAATCTAACCTTCAATAAAAGGCAAATAAACTACCTTAGATTTACAGCATGGTAAAAGTTGTCACGCAGACAGATACTTGTTAAAGGTCACTAAAAGCTAATGGGATGTTCTACTGCATGGTGACGTTTTTGCATATCTGTCCCTTTCTGTGTGCATATTACACTGCCTGTGCTGGGCCAGTGTCAGGGCTATAGCACTGCAGGTGAAAGCCATGGTTCCAACACAGAAAAGCACAAGAACCAGCCTTGGGGAGAATGACTGGATTTGAATAGGGAGTATTGCAAAGTCAGATGATGACACTGGGATTGAAGACTGCTACAGAAGACAGAAACTAGAAGTAAGGTCTGGCTGGGTAAGAATAAGGATGGGAGCCAAGAGCAGCATATATGAGGATGAGTGGGACAAAAAGCCTGAGTGGAGAGACAGCACAGATGTGATCTGATGTACAGCAATGAGGAAGGCAAGGAGTGGCTGGGCAAGGAGCTATGGACCAAGGAAGAGCAGGGTGTGGACAAGTATCTTATGGAAGGCAGATATCACACAGGGATCAAAGTGCAAACACAGAATTGGGATGGGCTGGAGAGAGCCTGAAATGAAAGGGTACACTGTGAATGAGCTAGGTGTCTGGGGAGGGAGTCCGAAAGAAGAAATGAGCAGGAAGACAGAGTATTGGCAGAAAGGGGAGAGAGCATGGACTGAGACCCAGGGATAAAGGCACTGGATGGGTCAGCCAAGGCCAGTGGCACTGGTGGCAAACACTGGGACTAAGTGGGCAAGGTGTTTAGGACAGGGAAGAATAGGACAGATATTAAAACCAACTATGTGAGGAGAATGGGACTTCCCTAGGGCGCCAGGATAGAACAGACCCAGCATGAAGATACAGATGAACCAGAGGGAACGGGGAAGGAAAGCTTATCTCCACTGTGACCTTTTCCCTTCAGAGCCCAGAATGGATTTTAAACGTCCTCAGTGTTACCAGTTCTCTCCTAATAGAAAATATTTGCAAAGATGTCTGTGTGACCACAGGCGATGAATGCAAACACATTCCTGCTCTTCATGAAGTGCAGGTCAAAGTGCCAACCTTGGTGAGTCATGCGTGTGCCAATATATGGCTGCCAGAGCAAATTCTTTTTATTTTCCAATTTGCTTTGTGGTAAGCCTAGGAATCGCCATGCCCATATATAATGTGTAAAGAACCTTATTAAGGTCAAAAAGTTAAGCACCCAAACTTGAGGAAACGCAACCTTCATTTTCCTTCCTTGTACATAAGCATTATGAATCAGTCTTTAAGTACATGACTGTTATTTTTTCCACAGGTTCCCTTCAGAAGGGTCCACCAGGTGAACCTGCTCTGAGGCTAAATCCAGACATAAGGAGGAGGTTGTTTGCAGGACCCCTGCTTAATTTCTTCCGAAAGCTGGAAAAATGCATAAATTATGAGTCAGGGAGTAGCAGAAAAAGAAGGGGCACTCTGATGATTAAGGCAGTTGTAAGGCATCTTAGTGAACTGGATTCTGTCCATAACTATGCCAAAAAGTCCATATGAAATTATGAGAAAATCCTTTCAGTCACATTTCTCCGTAGGAATTAATGTTGTGCCCCTCAATTTTTTGCCTTAGTTTGAAACACTGGAAACTGACTTGAAAATTTTTCAATCCTTCTGCCATTAACTACTGAGAATGACATCTTGGATTGGTGTTTACATATAAAAAGAAAGACTTAAAAAGTAGCATGGAAAAGAGCAATTGGAATTATTTAAGAGCTGAAGAACACGTCTATCAGTGAGTTGCTTACCAAACCTTTTGACATGTGACTTGAATACAGGTTATAAATGTGTTCCTGAGGAGTAAATACCAGCTGTAAAAAGAATCTTTAATCCAGTGGAGAAAAGTAAAGAACCTGCGTCTGTGAGCTGAATCTAGACAGATTCAGATGAGGAATTCGGTATAAAGCTTTAGCAGTGAGAGTAATTAATCACCCCTCAAAAATCAACCCAGGATATGATCAGCTCTTTATCTCTTGAAGTCTTCAAATCAAGACTAGCTGCCTTTCTGAGCTATTTGCTTTATGCTTTGGATAATCCTGAATTATTGGACTAATTACAGGGATAACTGAATGAAAGGTATATATAGATCTATAAAATACAGGAAGTCAGACTCTGTGACCTAACAGCCCTTCTCTGTACTAATCCAAGTGCCAGGGAGTCAGGGTTGCAGCTCAAGTCAGTGGAAACTTCTCTGTGATTATATAAAATGCTACATAGTGCTATACAGACATAAAAAAAAAAAGGACTAAGGTATCTCACTTAAGACACTCAAATATAGTACATACTTTTGAACTTGATCTCTTACTAGTTCATTTTTATGTCTATAAAATAAGGCTGATAATATCCCCTTAGCCGGAAGAGATATTTTGAATGTGCACTGCTTATCATTTGTGAAATTTCAGCAATGAGAACCGCTGAAATGCCCATGGGTAAAAGAATAATTCTCACCTCAGGACAGCATTTGAATAGTGGACAAAAAAACATGAGGAGGTAACAGCTCATTCAGTCAGAACTGCATATTAAATGATGCAGAAAACTTGTGAAAAAAAAACGAGTATGTGATCCAGTAATCAAGGACTGGCATGTAGATGCATAAGCATAAGCATAAGGGAAGCAAATAAAGTTGCACAATTAATCCTGATACTGGTATTCCAAAGAAACCTAGAGTTTTCAGCCTGATCGTGTTCCTCAATTTATTAGCTGATACATCCTCCATAGGACACAGGAAAGAAAATGTAATATAGTAAAATATATAACTGCAGCATGACATAAATTCAGGTGCATCTCCTTTGAGCCTACACTAGGGAGAAATCTGTCTCAGTTACACAGACCAGCAACTTATTCCTGAGCGATTGTAAGTCTAATGTGAGTCAGAAAGAAAGACTGGTTGACTGGTTGACGAGGGAAGGGCTGTGGATGTAGTTTTCCTGGACCTCAGTAAAGCCTTTGATACAGTTTCTCATAGTGTTCTGGTGGAGAAACTGGTAACTGCTGGCCTGGATAGGCACACCCTCCTTTGGGTTAAAAACTGGCTGGATGGCCGGGCCCAAAGAGTGGTGGTAAATGGGGCTAAATCCGGCTGGAGGCCGGTCACCAGTGGGGTTCCCCAGGGCTCAGTGCTGGGTCCAGTTCTGTTTAACATCTTTATCAATGACCTGGATGAGGGGATTGAATGTACCCTCAGTAAATTTGCGGACGACACCAAGCTGGGAGGCTGTGTCGATCTGCTCGAGGGTAGGGAGGCCCTTCAGAGGGATTTGAACAGACTGGATCGTTGGGCTGAGGCCAATGGCATGAGCTTTAATAAGGCCAAGTGCAGAGTCCTTCACTTGGGGTATAAAACCCCAAGCATCGCTATAGGCTCGGGGAGGAGTGGCTGGAGAGCTGCCTGGCGGAAAAGGACCTGGGGGTGTTGGTTGACTACCGGCTTGATATGAGCCAGCAGTGTGCCCAGGTGGCCAAAAAGGCCAATGGGATACTGGCATGTATCAAGAATAGTGTGACCAGCAGGAGCAGGGAAGTGATCCTGCCCCTGTACTCGGCACTGGTGAGGCCGCACCTGGAATATTGTGTCCAGTTTTGGGCCCCTCGCTTTAAGAGAGATATTGAGCTCCTGGAGCGAGTCCAAAGAAGGGCAACTAAACTGGTCAAGGGGCTGGAAAATAAAACTTATGAGGAGCGGCTGAGGGAGTTGGGGCTGTTTAGCCTGGAGAAGAGGAGGCTGAGGGGAGACCTGATTACGGCCTATAAATACTTGAGAAAAGATGGTGGGGAGTTAGGGGAAGGGCTCTTTACATTAGTGATGGGAGATAGAACAAGAGGAAATGGGCATAAGCTTAGTCAGGGGAGATTCAGGTTGGATGTTAGGAAGTATTTCTTCTCTGAAAGGGTTGTCAGCCACTGGAATAGGCTGCCCAGGGAAGTGGTTGAGTCCCCATCCCTGGATGTGTTTAAGAATAGGGTGGATGAGCTACTTGAGGATATGGTTTAATGGGGATTAGGGATGGTTGGACTCGATGATCTCTAAGGTCTTTTCCAACCTAGAAATCTATGAATCTATGAACTGTAAAATGGTGGAGAGTGAAGCTGATGGGATCTCTACAACCAGATTTGGAGGGGAAAAATCATCCCAGTGAGAGATGGGAGGGAGGTATGATTAGAAGAATGGATCGTGTTGAAGGAGAAATGTCAGTTACCATGTGAGTAAGGAGTCAACACCTAGAAGGCAGTATGTAAATACAAAATTATCCCAGACTACATGGAGCCTCTGATTTTGTCAGAGCCCTGAGCACATTAATGGCCCTAATGACCCTGACAAGCCTCACCTGGGACCCACACCCATGGGCCCAGAAGCTCTATTTAAGCTCAGCCCTGGGCATTTACTCCTTGCCTGAGTTATACTAGAGGAGTGTTGGTCTCCTGTACAGCTAAAGCCATACCCTTGCCTGGCTCTGGAGCCCATTGAGCTGGACCTCAACCTACAGATTGGCTTCCTGGCTTGACTTTTGTCACTATAGACCTGCCTAATGATTCCTGGAACTGATCCTATTCCTGACCTACCAATTGACTTCCTGGCTTGACCTCAGACCTATCTTATGGCTGTTATACTACGTTTTGACCTGAACTTTTGGTTGAACCCGGCCATCGCCTCTAGGTCTGCCCTGCTCGCCTCTCTCTGATGCTGTAGGATTGAGACCTGGCTGGCAAGGCTTTTCCTTGGCTCCTGGCTCACCTCTCTTTAAGAAGCAGCCCTGCTCTTGCTGCTCCCTGATGGATTTATCCTGCCGTTTGGATGTTGGGTGCTCTAGAGGGAGCAGCTGCCTTGCCAGCTGGAGCCAGAAAGCAATGTAGCAAGTCTGAGAGAGAGGGAGAACTCTCCAGCCAAAAATAACTAATGTAATTCTTTTTAGCCATAACAAAAGTTTGGTGACTGGTAGCTGTGTGTATGTGTGACTGTCGGTGCACCCAGAGCTCTAGTCAGGCTGTGAGATGACATCAGCTCAAGGAGCGTGCCAGCAGCCTCTCAGTCATCAATTTCCTCTTGCTTGCTAAGAGCTGTTGATGCTTCCCAAAACATGTGGTAAGAGAAGCCTCATGTATGTTTATGTTCAAGACAGGATGAGGGCCTGCCCCTGGCCAGACTGTCATAGTGCACTCCAGAGCCTGAGTCAAAACAATGCTGCTTTGACAGAGGCTAATTTCTGATGGCTGGTCATTAGCTGGGTGAGGTTTCTCCTGGTCTTGGCCCTCTAACGTGTTTATCTTCTGTGACATTCTGATATCTGAGGAATCAGACTTAAAATCAAGTGGGGAACAAAAATGGTCAGCCTAGGAATGACAGGAGCAAAGGCTCATGCTTGAAGCCAGCCTTGGTGAGTGGTTTCCAAAAGCTGGTACAAGCACGAAGCGGTGTATAAGCTTTGTGAAAAGCAGTGCGTGTCCTCTGCCTGTTACCCAACACGTGTCACGTAATGTAACTGCTGTCGTTATCTTCCATGATGAGACTAACAGGAAGGAGCTTACTTTGTTTTAAAGACATTGTAATATCAACAACTGTCAGCTTTTAACTGCTGAAGCAGGCGTTCATTTGTGAGCTGAATAGCTGAAGTTCGGAGGAGATGGTGACCCTGTCTCAGCATCTGCTGAGGAGAGGGGGGTCTGGTGGGGCCAGTGTCCCTTCCCACCATCTTGGGAAGTGACTGAAAGGTACTAAGAGGTAGGCCTGAGTCTGTTCAGTTGTCACATTATGTTTTATCGTGACAGTGGTTAAGTTTAAAAAAAAAAAGGTTCTAATATAAAGGGAGGGATATTATAGCTTTTAATTATGTGTGATCGTAGTACACACATAATTAGTGTACTACTTATGTACCTAAATGTACACAGGAAGAGTTGGAACACCCTCACCCTAGGCAGTAGCTGGCAATCTTGGGCAGTGAAAATCCAGTCTAAAAGATGGATTAGAATACGTTGTCTAAAAAAACCTTTCTTTGGACAGAATGTGGTAGGTATGAGTCTCTAAGCTGTGCATGTTCTTGTTAAAACACAGGTGTTACTGAAGAATAGAAGTGGCTGTCAAAGTCGGTGCAGGTGGCCAGCTGCAGTAACCTGTAGGGATGGTTAATGGGTGAAGAGTGACTGGTAGAAGCAGCTTGGACATGCTGTGTGGTCTGCTGAAGCAGGGGTCAGGTCTTGCTAGCCAGCTGTGGCTGTCTCAGGCACAGGCCAGCAGAAACTGGGAAGCAGGTGTCTCTAAAGCAGCACTAGCAGCTGCTTCACTAAAAATGGAGAGGGCTTGAAATGATGGCTGTGTTATAAGAAAGGGCTAATTGATTAATCTAGCCCTTACACCACATTGGTCTTACAGTATGTTATCCTGTTTATTTTTGCTGTCTTCCCTTTCTTCAACAATGTGCTGTTTTCGAAGTCATTAGACTCACCATATGGTAGCAGGGAGGCTGAGCTCTCAGATAAGACCATCAGTTCTTGTTTTCCCATGTTTCTAGGTGGGAAAGATTCATCTGGTGTTGGAGCCTTAGAAATTGAGAGGTACCATGTTGCTGCCAGCCCAGAATTCTGCAGGAGGTTTATACAACTTTAGCTTTTCTTCAAACTGATTTTTTTTTTTTTTCCTCTGAGAATCTGCTCCATTACTGAATATAACTAAACCATGACAAGGGAGAGAATGGTACTTTCAAGGAATATTTACCTTCCTAATGGCTTCCAGAGACTTCAGGGGAAAAAGTCCTCATCAGCTCACAAGATGTAGAAGAGTTTCAGGTTTCCTCTCCTCTCCCTGTTACGCAGAAAGTTTGTTCGGATTTCCTCTCACTTTCCTCATTGTTCTGGGAGCAGAGGAAATGGCGCACTTGGAATGCAGTGACAGATGCTCAGGTACGTCAGCATTTCCACTGCGAGCTGGTCCACTGATAGGACCTCACAGATTTTGGTAAATTTTGGAAAATTGCAGAGGCCCTGTTATGCCTAGGCTGTTTCAGAGTTCAGCATGCTCCGCCAAAGGCTCCGGTAAGCCCTCCTCATCCCCTTACAGCTAGTCTTAGGAAACTCATTGAGTCCACCACCTCCTACCACTAATTGAAAAACTTCCCTAGGAGCTTGCTCCTTTGTCCCTCGGCATTTGTGGTTTATATGTTCACAGGCAGAGCTACATGAGAGCTCCTGAATTTGGTAGCACTACTGCATTCAGAGTTGAATATAATGAAGAGCCACAGTCCTCTGGGGACAATGACCAGTGTTACGACGAGTGCACAGCACAGTATTTTTCTCAGTGTTGCTGGCAGAGCTAACGCACATGCAGCTATTTTACACTCAGTCATTATCTTCCGCAGGGGCCAAAGCTCCACCGGGTTCTCTGATCCTGCTGTCCTTTTGTACTGTTCAAGACCTTTCCAGCTCATGCTGTTTCCCAGAACTGACACTGTCCCACTAACTTCAACCTATGGCTTCACCCAGTTAAGAAAGAAAGATTCCTGGTGTGCGCAAAGATTGTTTTCATTGAGGGGAAAAAGTGGGTTCACCTGACTGCATTGCTGGACTTAGTGGACACTATCTTTTCTCTTTTAATGTGAAAACTCATATGCCCTGTATCATGGATTTTCCCCTGATTATTGCATTTCTGATAGGAAACCAGAAGCCTTTTTTTGCCGGTCTTTCTCTTGGCATCTTTGTACCCAGTTCTGTAGATATCCACCTTCTCTCTTTGATTCCAGGCACATGCACGAGTCTGGCATTATTTATTATTAAATCCCCTTTCTATGTTTATATTTGTTTTACTTTTTTGGGGACAGCTTTTAACATGTCTGTAAAGACGTAAAACTCTGCTGGTAGAAGAAAAAATAATTTTTTTAGTTCTAATACCCTAGGATCCATGTGTTTCTAGTCTGAGGTCCAAAGAGCCAAGTGAATAAATGTTACCTGCTTATACTTCATTACATTTCTTTCAATCTAGACTGACTGGTGCCAAGAGACTTGTTCTGAAATTAGGCAGTAAGATAGAGATAATTATGCCCACATTTGTTTTTGTGTCTTCTTGACATTTCAATCAACCTCTGAAAATCTCAGGCTAGAAAGCAACCTAATCAGCAGTATGCTCAATTTTAAAACTATTTTCTATGTTGAAAGTTGGAGGTATCAGCCCTGGGAGACAACACTGATAAGCATTTGAATGTTGCAATTTGCAAAGAATATTTTAAAATGTCAAACATAAAATTCCTGTTTCACATTTGGTGGTAAGAAAAAACCCCAAATACTTGGGGTTTTTTTTTGCTACGGTGCAGGTGATATAGATACCAATGGAAACCTGTACCACCACATAAAATGGATTTGTGTGAAATGATAGTAAAGATGTCTGTGCTGGTACTGGTTTTAATGCTAACAGTAGCAGCAGGCATTTAACAGAATTCATTATAAGCAATTACTTTTGAATATAGTCTCTGTGTTTGCTAACCATTCACTTGTCCAGGCTGGTTTCTTCAAATATGTATTTGTTAGCTGGCTGAAGTGAACCCATCCAGCCTGTGGGCTGTTTGAGAGATATTTGCAGCTCAATGCACAATTTGTTACATCATACATGTTATTCTGTGCTTTCCTGGATGTCAGAAACTACAGAAATACTTCAGAACTAAAACAGATCAGACAGACAAAAAGTCACAGAAAGGAAAAAATTTATAGGCAAGAAACGGAGGATGAGAGATTAAGCAGACTGCCAATGCTTACAAAGGAAAATCTATGCTAGACTAGAAATCGGACCCAGACATCCTGAATGTCAGTCCAGCCTTAACCACAAGACTGTCCCTCTTCTGATTCACAAATGTTATTACAAATTAACTAGTGTTTCTCTGAGTTCTTGTGATTCATTAGTCATAAACAGTGGAGTAAAACTATTCCATTCTTTGTAAAAATGCAACACTTTGGGCTTGGTTTTTCCTTGGTACCACTCAGCTTTTTCATCTAAAGGGCCATTGACTGAAACGTGGGCTGTGATTTGGCTGTTGCCACATGTAGAGATAGTTGGCTGTTTGTCATTGTTCTGTGTACGTTGCCAGGATCCTCACAGGATACTACTCTGTGATAAAGAAACTAGACTGGTAAAAAGACGACACAGCATTAGCATTTTAGTTGTCGGCGCAAAGGAATGATTCTTGTATTCCTGTCACCTGAATAAGTGCATTTTGTCTCATAGGTGTGGTATATACATTCGGGACATAGGCATGGGCTTCCAGAGATGTTTTAGATGACAAAATATTATTTGAAGGCTATTGGACTTTTGCTTCAGGATTTTTGGGGCAACATCTCTTCATTGTGGCTGGATACCTCTGAAAACATCTTTACAGTTACTCAAGACCAAGGAGAAAATCCAAAAGGCGTCTCTGACCATCAAGAATGGGTCTGAGCTTGCTTTCAAGACCTGTCTTAAGTGTAAGCTTTTAAAATCCAATGTTACTGTCTGGTGAGGTGCTCTCTGACTGAGGACCAGTTAGAGAAAAGAGGTTGATTGTGCAGCTGATCCCAATATTACTTCCAATGAGCACACATCTCAAACTCAAGTTCTATCTAAGCATGATCAATGGCCAACCTATAGCCAGCAAAATAAATGAGAATCATGGTGCTGGACATGAGGAAATCTAGCTATAATAGTGCTCACTGTATTTTAGAGGAAAAACGGCTGTCAGGCATGCGGTGATGCACGTCTGTGCTAGGACATGAATCTGTGTGGGCAGTGAACTTTGGGAAATTCCCTTGTCAAATCCACTGACTAGTGACTGTAAAGAATCACAGAACAATAGATGTCGTGATTGAAAGAGCTGTAGAAGTCATCTAGTCTACACACTTATTTACAGAAGTACTATTGCCAGCACATCATTAGGTCAGCCCTAACTTTGAATAGCTGAGTCCTGAAAACTGCCTAAATTGGATATTCTGTGACCTGTGTGGGCTGTCTATTCCAATGCTGCACTACCCTGGCAGGAAATTTTTTCTTAATGTCCAGCTCCATGTCCCAGGCCACAATTTGTAGCTGTTGTTCCTTGTTGTATCATCTGATGCTACTGAGGAGAATATGGATCTCTTATGTTTGTAATTAACCTTCAGGTAGTTGTAGGCTATTACATTAACCTTCCCTTCACCTGCCTAAACAAGCCAAGATGCCTCAACATACCCTTGCTGATCATGTGCTCCAGGCCTCTCTGACCACTGTGTTAGCCTTCTGCTGGACACATACCAGTTTCTTCATGTCTTTCTGCAATGGAGAGGATTCAGATTGGACAGTGTGTCATATGCAGCCTCATCAGTGTCAGGCAGCAGGGAAAATAACATTCCTAGATCTGCCAGCCATGTTGCTCCTGATGTAACACACAACATAGCTCCCTTACAGTGGTGATGCACTATCAGCTCATTCAGCTTGACGTCTGCTGTAACCTCCTGATACTTTTCAGCAGTGCTGTTACCCAGCCAGCTGGCTCCCAGCATGTAGGGATGCATGGAGTCATTCCACCTCAGGTGCAGAACTTTGTGTTTCTCTCCACTGGACTTCATGAGGTTTCTGTTGGCACAGTCCTTAGGTGTTTGAGGTCCCTCTCAGTTGAAGATGTCATTCGTTGTGTCAGTCAGCTGTCAGAATTTTGCATCTTCCACAGATATGGTGAGGGTGCACTTCTGTATTATCCAGGTTGTTGCTGAAGATTGAACTATATGGACCGCAGAATCAACCTCTAGAGTACACCAGTTGTGTACTGGCTGTGAAGAGTTGCTAAGCCTTTGATCATTGTTACCCTTTAAGTCTCAGTGTCCAGCTGATTTTCAATCCACCTAGAAGTCCTTTGTTCCGACCTTGGCACTGAAGAGCCCAGAAGGTAGTGGAGCTTTACCATTACCAGGCATTTCTAAAGCAGCACTGGGGGACTTGTTTCCTAAATTCATTCATTTTGATTCATTAAAAAGACTGTATGTGACAGTATGGGGCTGATAAAGGAAAGACCATGTTCAAACAGGAATTAGGCATTCATGGAAGACAGGATGGGTCTGTTGTACTGGAAGTTCCAAATCTGTTACTTTTCCCTTCGTATTCTGACTTTGCTTCCTTTCTTACCTACAGAAACTGAAATTTCAGCTGATTGTGCAGTTTAAGGAGAAGGGATGAGGCCTGGTGTTGAGAAACAGTGGAGATGATACTGGTAGCTAGTGTCTGCAGACCCAAAGAAACTGTAGTGGGAAAAGGCCACTTCCACCTTATGTTGTCAAACCTGTTAACTCAAAACATCCTCTTCAGGAAAAAAATTACTTGGCATTAAGCCAACAGCCTTCTCCGCCCACCCCAGACAAATTGGAAGAGTTTCAAAAGGTGAACAAATTAAATTGATCAGTCTTTCATTTTGCTTTGGCTGCAAGTCCTTCTTCCTGGTGTGAAAAGATGGGGCCAAACCAAAAACATTCCCTGTTCAAATGTGCATGGCTCTGGATTCAGGTATTTCATATCCAAACTCTATGCCTGTAGTCCATGTCTGTTGGCAGGAGGTCAGATATCATAGAACCACAGAATGGTTTGGGTTAGAAGGGACCTTAAAGATCATCCAGTTCCAAACCCCCCTGCCATGGAAAGGGACACCTTCCACTAGATCGGGTTGCTCAAAGCCCCATCCAGCCTGGCCTTGAACACTTCCAGGGATGAAGCATCCACAACTTCTCTGGGCAGCCTGTTCCACTGTCTCACCACCCTAAGAGGGAAGAATTGCTTCCTTAGATCTAATAGAAATCTCCCCTCTTTCAATTTAAAGCCATTGCCCCTTGTCCTATGACTACATAGCCCTGTAAAATGTCCCTCTCCAGCTTTCTTGTAGGCCCCCTTTAGATACTGGAAGGCTTCTAGAAGGTCTCTCTGGAGGCTTTTCTTCTCCAGGCTGAACAACCCCAACTCTCTCAGCCTGTCTTTGTAGTGCTCCAGCCCTTTGATCTTCTTTGTGTCCCCTCTCTGGATCTGCTCTAACAGATCTGTGTCCTTCTTATGTTGAGGCCCCAGAGCTGAACACAGTACTCCAGGTGGGGTCTTACGAAAGAAGAGTAGAGGGGCAGAATCACCTCCCTGGATCTGCTGGCATCGCTTCTTTGGATGTCGCCCAGGATACAGTTGGCTTTCTGGGCTGCAAGTGCACATTGCTGGCTCATGTTGAGCTTCTCATCAACCAACACTCCCAAGTCCTTCTCCTGGGGGCTGCTCTCAATTCATTCTCCACCCAGCCTGTATTTGTGCTTGGAATTGCCCCGACCCATGTGCAGGACCTTGCACTTGGCCTTGTTGAACTTCATGAGGTTCGCACAGGCCCACCTCTCCAGCCTGTCAAGGTCCCTCAGGATGGCATCCCTTCCCTTCATCGCGTCAACCACACCACACAGCTTGGTGTCATTGGCAAACTTGCTGAGGGTGCACTCAATCCCAGTGCCGGCCCCAATACCAACCCCTGAGGAACACCTCTCGTCACTAGTCTCCACTTGGACATTGAGCTGTTGACCACAACTCTTTGAGTGTGACCATCCAGCCAATTCCTTATCCACCAAGTTGTCCATCTGTCAAATCAATGCCTCTTGAATTTACAGGCAAGAAGAAAAACACCTACCACATCCAGGTCAGAGCTTTTATAAGACAGTCTTTTATTCTCTTCCTCATCACTCCTCTTTAGAGTTCAACTTCTTTTTGGTTCCTGTTAGGTTAAGGGGAATTACACATCCATATGGTAAGGAGAGAATGGATTACTTCTTCCTCTGTAGACAGTAATGAAAATTAGAGGAAGCATCAGTTTGTAACATAAGATGACCAAGGAAATCCTTAGCAATTATTACACCACAACTGTGTAATTATGAGGGTACAGTTTCCTCCCTACACCTGAGAAACTGCAAGGTTGAGCTACATCCCATACGTGTGTGGTATGACTGATCAGTGCCAGAAGTAAGTTCTAACGGGGAAGTTCCTCTGGTTTCTAAGCCGGCTGGGTGACCTACTTGTACTGTCACTGGATACCGAGCATCTTTGTTTGAGCACAAAGTTGGTATTATTGCTGATGCTTAGACTTCTTTCTCTCTGCCATCCGTGATAGGATGTAATCTCAAGTAATCTGAGGTGGAAAAGAAACATGATGCAAAGCAACTTGAAGGGCTTTTCACTTCAGACAGGCTTATTTAGTTTCCCCTGTACGGCATAGTTCACTGAATACCAAATCGGAAACCACTGGTAAAGCAATAGCTCTTCTCAGAGATAGAAGAGAAGCCTCTGTCACAACATGCCAGTGCTGTGGTGTGTAAGTATTGCAGGTGTTACGGGTCATGGGAATGCATCTCCTAGAGCCAAGCAGAAGAGAGAAAAACTACGCAAGTGTGCGTTTTATGCAGACAATGTACTTATGCTACCTTCTGTTAATTAACCCTGGACTATACATATTTTTTTATTACATCAAAGCCCTGATCTGAAAAAACATGTGCTCTTCTGGTCCTTAATCCACTCCTGCTGTACCTGTGGATTTCAATTTTAACCTCAAGTGCTTGACTGCACAGACCCCTGAGGAAACACTTGGGCAGTGCTGCCCTGTTGGAGGCCATCTTGCGTGGCCTACAAAGATCTTCATGATAGATTAGTATGCAGCTCACAGCACTCATGCCTGCTAGTCTCTCCTGATGTATTAAGCCTACATACATCCAGCAGCACTTTGGAAGGATTATCCTGGGTCTGAGGGCCTTTTCCCACCATATTGCATCACTCGTCTTCACATCTTTCCTCCTCTGCACAGGGCATGCAGCTGTTTTCCCTGGATGAGCTAGCACATGTCGCTGCTGTCAGGCTGGTGATAGCCAGGGCCGGTTCCTCAGTTAGCCTCTACCTCTGTTTATCCAACTGCCTTGTACAGAATATATACCTCCATATACCCTTAGGATGACTTGCTGTAGTGAAGGAAGCTGCCCTGCCCTTGACACCCTCGTTTCTCCCCAGACCTTGCTTTTGTTCCTCTCTGATGGCCGATTCAAAGGCACAAAATAGCCTCTCAACAAAGAGGTGAAGGAGCTGGACCCCAGAGGCAGTTTGCAGCAGGCTGGTATCATCTCTCTCCTCCAGTATAAGCCCCTCCAGGGAGATGGGTGTGAACGTGGCTTTGTCACTGGGTTCCCACCACCCACCTCCCATGGTAGGGACTTATTCTGTCATTAGGGGTGAAGGGAGAGAAATTTCCTTTCAGCTCAGTAAACTGCTGCAATGAAGTGACTTTGAGTCCTCCATCTTTTGGTTACTTATTCTCTTGGCATTTTAGTGAGAGCCAAAGAATCTGTTTTCCATTTGCTGTACTTTTGCTGGAGACTGTAATTGCTCTTTGAACCTACAGGAGCAGGAAACCTATTAAAGGCCCAGGAGGACAGGGATTCAGTGCCAGCCAGCACATTCCTCAGCTCCTCTCATCCTGCAAGAGGAGAGTGCTTCTGGCTTCTCCAGAAAGAATTTTACTATATTTTGTTCAAATTTAAGGCTGATTTCAAGAGTAATTCTACCACTCACCTTACAGTTATCATTATTCCTGCTATTTGCATTATTATCTTTATGGCTATTACCATCACTAACACAGAAGTATCTATGGAGAGGTCGTTACAGAAAATCCAAGTATCAAGCTTGCCTTTCAGTATCTTGCAAACTGTAAGGACAGACAAAATAACAAGAAAACCTAGGCTAAGGGCATGCCATATCAAACTGTGGAAAACTGTTGGTCAGGGCTTTTAAGAAACTTCTGGAAAGAGAACGAGAAGGCTGCATATTGTATGAGAAATAAGAGCTACCTGTTTCGGGTAGAAAAAGTATGAAAAATCTCCCCTGTATGATTATACCTCTTTAATGATACAGCTGCTACCCAAGAGAAGTTTTTCTGACAAGAAGCGACACGGCTCAGAATAAGTGGGATTGGCATGTTTCTGGTTAGCCTGGATGTGCACTCTCTCTGCTGACTGCAGATAATCTTCCAGAAGTGGGTTGCCCTCACTTTGCCTCAGCAAAGTGTGCCCCACAATGACTTTCCACTGCCTGAGACCCTCAGGATAGCTAGTTGGCCGTGTCTGGGTCTGTCCCATGGATTCTGGAGTGGGAGAGGGGGAAGCAGCACAGCACAAAGAGAAAAGTGTAAGCTTCAGAAGGCACTTCTAAGAAAACAAAGGTAGACTGGGTAGTACTGGGAGTGGAAGGCACAGATAGTCTGAGCCTAAAAATTGTGAATGAGTAGCTTGGATCCGATGCAATGAGAGAAGGAAGCCAGCAAAGATGGCTTTTAAGGATGACCCAGCTGGAGTTTGAGTCTGTAATTTTAGTAAACTCCACAACAGTTAGTCTTTCTGTGACAGGTTTTGGCCCCTCTGATAGTTGGCTCTGTGCTATTCTAGTTAGATGAATCTTCACTAAAGCTGATATAAAGAGCTGGTGAAGAGTTATCTCAGTGCACAGGAATACAAGCAAAGTGGATGACACTGCTGTCACATCTTCCGCTGAAATGGTCTCAGGTAAGGAAACAGGAGACACGAGGATATCCCATGTATCATGCAGCTCTCAGAATGGCCTTGAGACTTCTCTGGTTTATGCCTGGGATTGATCCTACTGGAAGGAGCTAGACAGACCTGTGTAGAGGTCAGTAATGGCATCTCCCAGATCATTCGAGTGGTGGCAACACTTGAAGAGGAACTGTCACCTCTTTTATGTATTTCTGCTCACAAGAGGAAAAGAAAAAAGGATTTTGCTAGGCGGTGATACAGAGCAAAGCCTGTCATGCATGCTCTGCATGTCCAACAGAGTCTGTGATTCACATATTTGCAGTGGTTGTGGATTCACATATTCACAGCATCCCAACAGCAAATAGCACTTTGCACAGGCAAACTTTTCTGTGAGTAGCTAACGGCTAGTTCAACTCTGCAGTTAACAACAACAGTCAGCTTCTGAGCATGGGGAGCATTTGCTGGCAAAGGAAAAAACTCTATGATGAGGGTGGTGAAACTCTGGAACAGGTTACCCAGAGAAATCATGGATGCCTCATCCCTGGAGGTGTTCAAGGCCGGGTTGGATGAGGATTTGAGCAACCTGATCTAGTGGAAAGTGTCCCTGTCCATGGCAGGGGGATTGGGACTAGATGATCTTTAAGGTCCCTTCCAACCCAAGCTGTTCTATGATTCTATGATCTCCAAATAATCTAGCATAAAGAGTAAGGAGAAAGCATTTGTTCCAATCTTTGGCATTTCCCAGGTAGCTATCTCCTCCCTCCCTCATTCTTCTTGTACTCCAGGTTACTTTAAAGGAGGACACATATCGCACACAAAAAAACCTGCATAAAAAGTTTGTAATGGTTATGGAGTCAAGCGCTCAAAAAGTTAGGAAATCCAGGATTAAAGTTACTCAGGCAACATTTGTGCAGATGGGTTATGATGCTGTCTTCATTTCAAAGTGCACAGATAATTGTTTCTCCAGACACTCCCGCGCTCCGTGGGCAGGAGGGAACTGCTCCGAGGGCCACTCAGGGCTGCGAAAGCATTGCAACATTTTCCTGCAGTGCCCCCTGCCTCATGGGTTGCAGAAAGTAGATGGCAGTGGTCACCAGAGGAGGCAGGGATCTACAGAAGGAGCAAGAGTCATCATGGGACTGAAGCAACGGACTGCCGCCCCGCAGAGCTGGCCAGCATCCCTGACACTGCCACACAGCTCCAGTGTGACGCTGGGCAAGTTTCTTCATGCCAGGTTTCCCGTGGGTGATGGTGACACGCCTATCCCTTACTTTCTGGATTCTTGACATACCCTCCAGTCCCAGACTGTTCTCCGAGGCCCAGAAGGGTTATTTTTACTATGAATTGACTCCCTGATCCTATTTGCAGACAGGCCCACAAACAGCTCTGTGTGTGTGTGTGTGCTGCGGCGGGTTGATGCGCCGCAGGGCAGGGGTGGGAAGGCGCAGGCTCTGTTGACGGGCACAAGCCATTGAAGCGGGCATTGCAGCCAGAGCCCCTGAATGGCTGAACCACAGCCGACTTGCAGAAGGGACTGAGCCCTTGCAACCCCATCTGCGTTTTGTGCTTTGAATACAAAGTGCTGCAGACTGCTACAAACTGCCCCAGTCCTTGCCGTTTTGCACCAGGTACACAAAATCTTTCGACTCTGCTGTTTTCAGCAGGTGGCCTCTCATCTACGAAATACATCGTATCCACTGTAGTGCTGTAAAAACAAACTTGTTAATGTTTTCGAAGCAGTGAGATATGATATCTTGCTGAATGCCATGAGCTCAAAAGGGGTTTTACACATTCTGCTCTCAGAGCGTGGTTTAAATCCTGTGTACTAGAGAAGATCTAGGTTCACCCACTGAGCAGAAGGATAAAGCTAGGTATGAAATATTTTTTTTTAATTGCAGAAATTCTGTGGCAGGAATCCTGTGAAAGGAATGATCTACATTGCAGGGCTCAGAGAATGGAAATTAAAACTTCATTGGTAACCCTTGTAAGGGCACTGCCTGTAGGCACTTACAGGCTTTAGAACTATAATAGTATTTAAGCGTCAGTTTTGTGCTCAAACTATACATTTACAGTAATCTTCTTTTGTAGCCTGCCAGTTCCTGCTGACCCAAAACTTTCTCAACAGATAACATTTTATTGTTTTAACTAATAGTCAACCGCAAGCTCAATTAAACCAGAGTAAATTTTGTATACAGAAAGCTTGTTTTGGAGTAAGTGGTTTATTTGATTTGGCTTCCTTCCATTTGTTTGTACAGGAAAAAGTTATGAAATATGTGAACATCTCTCATCAAGTTTATGTTCTGCAGACCCTTCTGCACGGGCTTACTAGCACATCCCTGAAGAGACAGCAGGTATGTGTGGGAGCTGGAGTATGTCTGAGATGGCGGCTGATGACCTGTTGTCAGATTTTTTTCAGAAGTTCAGTTCAGTAACCCTTCTGATGTGGCAGCCTTTTAGCACAGGAAATTTAAAAATATTTTTGATTGGAAAATAAAAAGAATATAACAAAAATAATATTTTAAAACTTTTTTGTTTTCTCTGCCTTCTCTTCGGTTTCTGCTCCTTGTTTACCATTTGGAAGAAAAGGAACCAGATTCTTTCACCTCGTGAAAGGTTTAACACAGGTTAAAGCAGCAGCTTAGGATTTTTCTTGAGTAATAACCAGCAAACAAAGCTAAATCCTTTTGCAAAATAACAAATTTAATCGGAAAGGCAGCTTTGCACCAGCTTCCGCCAATCTACTGCCCAGTGCAGAGGTACAGGAACCGAGGGGGCCGCAGCTGGTCTCCGGGGAGACTGGCAATGCTCCAGCCCGAGCCTGCCCAGCAGATAAAGGTTCCAGCCCGTTGGGAACATGCAGCAAAGTGTGTGACTGTCCCCTTGGTACTCAACGTTGGGAAACTATTACAGGAATGCATAGTTCAACAAGCCTCTTCACACAAGCCTCTGTTTTTTCCCTTGAGATAAGAGTTCGTGTTATGAATTCTCAGGGCTTCCCCTGTTTTGCTGGGCAGAACAATCCTGGCTTAACCCAGCAAATGATGGCAGAGGCCCATAATCTGGGACACAGGGAGGCTTTGTCACCTAAGGTATCCACAAGCCACCTGGCACTACATTAGGGTAGAGTTTTATAAAGCAGGGAAGTGCCCCCCTTGGCACAGCTATCCATGCAGAAAGCGGGCAGTGGCTCACGTAGTCCTGTCCCTGCTCAGTTCAGGCTACCTGAGCTGTGTGCTAACAGCAGTATGGCTGTAGCTGCTCAGAGCTCAGGGCAGGCTGCAAAACCTGCCTGCTTCCCTGGGGAAGTATGCTTGCTAATAGCTTTACCGTGAACTCCACGGCTACAGTTACCAGCACACACGCGAGACAGATAGTTTAAAACTGGTCCGAACTCGTCGCCATGACCCGCTGACTGGCCTCTGATTACAGTGTCGCTGTAGGCTCAGCCTCCGTGCCCCTCCTGCGCGGGCTCCTTTGACGGACGGCTAAATACACATAATGCATTTTTGAAAGGAAGGAACAACCCCCCTCTCTCCACTCAGAGGCTAATGGAGAAAAGCCTTGTTTGAATACAAGTGCACAAAAGGCTTCAAAGTAATTTTCTTTAAAATGGCTGGGAATAATTTCTTTCTTTGCCTCAGAGCTTTTTCTTACTCTTTTTTTATGTAAATACTTGCAACAATGGTTAATTGTCGGAAAAATGTAAGCTATTTCTTAGTGGGATTCTTGTCTCCCATTTCTGCCTTCCAAACTTTTGTCTTTATAGCTGAGATCTTGACTAAATTATGTAGCTCAATGTTGAGCTAGGTACTACCTCTCCAAAACTAGCCTGTTGGGACTGAGAAGTATTCTTGTTAAGAACCTGAAATAAAATAATCTGTTCCAAATGACTTATTCCTAGTTCTGGCAACTAATGGTGTATATATGCCCTCAGTTACATTAATGTGGAAGTAATAGGTCACAGAGAGCTTGTAGCATTGTATACATTACTTACGCATTGAGCCTAGGCCATGACATCATTGCCCTTGTTCTGGGCTCCAGTGATGGCGTAGCCAAAAAGGGTAACTGAGAAGACACCGCGCGGTTCCTCTCCGCTGCGAGGACTCTGTTGACTTTGTGAGTCACACTCAGCATGCAGGGATAATACATCCAGTCATTAGTGTTACTAATTCCTTGGTTTGAGAAGGGAATATTGTCTACTCTAAGAAAACAGGGAAGGGATGGAAAAGCATGGGAACTGGCCACAAACTCATTAGCATCTCTTAGCTTTTCTCAGTTAATTTGTCTGTGGCATAGATATAACAGTATAACAGATCTTAAGGATTGTCTCGAGGCTTATATAGGACAACTATTATTTTTCGATGAATCCTGACGAGATGCTCAGGCAGACTGCAAGACACAAAGAAGTAACTTGGACACCGTCTGTTCCTTTATGTTTTGTTGACCTGTCAGCAAGGAGGCCCAGAGGGATGGAGAGCTAGAAGGGCAAGACTGCTCTGCTGGCCTCAGTTGGAGATAAAAGGAGCTGAAAAGCCTAGAGGCAGGCCTAATACTTATACATTCTGATTTTTATATGCTACCATATGTAGGAGGATTTGTGCAAGAAAATAACAATAATCTCATCATAAAAATGAGCATAATATGAATTTCGATAAGCGTGAAAAGCTGAGACTAGCTGTGCCCATAGTAGGTGACCACCCTTAGCTTCATGTAATCATTTGCAATCTTGGGAGGTAAAATACAGCAAACCAGAGGGCCAGGAAAGTTCATTTAAGAATAAGCAACAAAAAGCCAGGACCCACTGAGGATTAGGAGTGGCTAGCAGGAACTGCAGGTGATGGGGATGCTTAGCTGGAGTCACTAAGAGGAGCTGCTAACAGAGTTAGAACAGCTACCTCTTGGTAGCAGCAAGCCAGAGGGACTGGTGAGGGGTTCCCACCCCGACTCAGCTCCAGCTCTGAAGAACCCTTTGCTACCCAGTAGGTGAGTGGCAGTACCCCAAACTGATGGCTGTGAGGGGCGTTTCTAGAGCAGGGGGAAGCAATGATCTGCTGCTGCAGTTGCATCAGCAAGCAACGAGAGAGGACTTTGACAAGTATCGCTGGGGTACTTGGTGGATCATAGAATCATAGAATCATAGAATGGTTAGGGTCAGAAGGGACCTCAAAGATCATCTAGTTCCAACCCCCCTGCCAGGGCAGGGAAACCCTCCACTAGATCAGGTTGCCCAAAGCCTCATCCAACCTGGCCTTGAACACTTCCAGGGATGGGCATCTACAACTTCTCTGGGCAACCTGTTCCAGTACCTCACCACTCTCTGAGTGAAAAATTTCTTCCTTAGATCTAATAGGAATCTCCCCTCTTTCAGTTTAAAGCCATTGCCCCTTGTCCTATCACTACACGCCCTTGGAAAAAGTCCCTCCCCAGCTTTCCTGTAGGCCCCTTTTAAGTACTGGAAGGCTGCAATAAGATCACCCCGGAGCCTTCTCTTCTCCAGGCTGAACAACCCCAACTCTCTCAGCCTGTCTTCATAGCAAAGGTATTCCAGCCCTCGGATCATCTTTGTGGCCCTCCTCTGGACCCGCTCCAGCAGCTCCATGTCCTTCTTGTGCTGGGGACTCCAGAGCTGAACACAGTATTCCAGGTGGGGTCTCACGAGAGCAGAGTAGAGGGGCAGAATCACCTCCCTCGACCTGCTGGCCACACTTCTTTTGATGCAGCCCAGAATATGGTTGGCTTTCTGGGCTGCCAGTGCACATTGCTGGCTCATGTGAGCTTCTCATCCACCAGCACTCCCAAATCCTTCTCCTCAGGGCTGCTCTCAATCCATTCTCTGCCCAGCCTGTACTTGTGCTTGGGATTGCCCCGACCCATGTGTAGGACCTTGCACTTGGCCTTGTTGAACTTCATGAGGTTCTCACAGGCCCACCTCTCCAGCCTGTCAAGGTCCCTCAGGATGGCATCCCTTCCCTCCAGCGTGTCCACAACACCACACAACTTGGTGTCATCTGCAAACTTCCTGAGGGTGCACTCGATCGATGCCTGTTATTTTGTTTATGTTTCTTTGTCCTTTGCTTCTTTATCTCCAAAACAGTGCTGTTCTGCTTAGCCATTTATGATTCGTGAGCAAGGAAGGAGAGCTCTCTGAACACTCAGTTAATTTTATTTTCTCAGGTTGGGAGTGAGAACACAAAATTCTGCTTATTCGTGACCCTTAGCAACTGAGCTCTGCCCTTGCAGCTGTCTATCAGCCTGGCAGAAAGGGTACATTTATCACTTCCTTCATTTTTTTCCCTTCCCCCTTTCTCAGATACTTGAGGCAGAAGTGAGGAAGCTGCTTATGGCTTGTGGTTTAGTTCTTTGCAACCTTGGTGAGTCTCTAGGGAAAGTCCGCAGAAGGGCCATTGGGAGCTTGGTTTCAGTTTATAGATAGGGAAAAGATAGATAAAGGGTCTGAACACTTGACAGACTAGCAGTTTTTTACACCTCTGCTAAGCAGAGCCTGAATGCGTGACTGTGTCTGAGACATGCTCACCACGTGTGGTTGCAGTATGCGAAGGTGTGTAGGAACCAGATAGAAAGTAATTCATTTGAGCGGTAGCACAAGTCCAAACACAACAACGTGGACTTCAAGACAGGTCAAACATGCCCAGGCAAGATCCTGGGTAAATATCCAACAAGTGAAGCACGTGCCAGCACTGATGCACTGCACTTTTCGGTTCCTGTGCTTGCTAGAGGAATGCTAGGTAGGTGTGCCCCCACACTGTCATGTCTCTGGAGGATAGTGTCAAGGTGTTCTGAGTTTCACCTGGGAGGACTAGGAGAGAAAAGAAGTGGCTTTGGTTATGTCCCCACTGTGAGCGAAGCCAGAGGTACACTGTGATCATGCTATCAGCATTGCCCAGAGCCATCAGGAAGGCTTTTTACAGCCAGCCCACAGCCGTCTGTGAAACAGCTTCTGTTCTGATGGCCGCTCTGGAGACTGCGCTTCAGAGCAGTATAAGCAGTATGAAAATGTTTGTTACATTTGCAGCCTTTGGAGTCTTAAGACTGCTTTTAACTCTTACCACAGTGTGAATGGCCTGGAATGATCCCTAATATACCAGACTGCTCTCAAGCTTGAGAGATTCTTTCAGTAGCAGAAGCAGAAGCCAACTCTGGGAGGAGGGAATACAGCTACAGACTGGCCTGAGGCTGCCCATACAGCCCTGCAGGAGTCAGCTGCAGGGAAAGGATTACTTAGGGAGATAGATCCAGATCTTACAATACTCATTCACAGGAGCACAGGACTGAGAAGAGGCTGTTGCCAACCTAAGAACAGCAGTCCCCTTGCGGCTAACTCTCTGTGAAAGCCACCTTTGTCTATTCTGCCATCACCCCCATGGTATTTGTACATGGACCCAGGTGTTGTCTGCTCCCATGGAAGCTGACCCCCGTGTGCTGCTTGAGGAGCTCCACTCTTGTCTACAAAGAATTCCTTTGCCAGGGCAAGAATCATCGCTGGTACAAAAATTGCCAGAGCTGCCCTGTTTGCATAGTAAATGGTGTGTTGACACCATGGAAGGGGCAAGTGAGACAGACTTCAAGAGTTTTCATATTCCTTACAGAGACCAGGCCAACGACATGAGTAAGAGGAGGCTGCAGGGCGTTTTGAGCTGCGGTGGTACTGGTGCTCCAGCCAAGGCTGTCCAGGTTCCAGGGTAAGCAGATGGCAACTCCTTCCCTGATGCTGCCCTGCCCTGCCGAGGGCCAACTGCAGCGCTGTGTCCAGCCCACTCTTTCACTCTCATTTTATTCACATGGACTTGACCTGTTCCCACGCTCCTCTATCTCTGCTGGAGAAAAGTGCTTCCTAACGTTTAGCCAAAACCACCTTTGCCTTTACATGCCCTTTCACCTTGGTGCTCTTCTTGGATCCCCTTGGGTGAGATTTTAAGGTGTATAACCTACTGCACCTTGACTTTCTGAATTTCCTCTTCAGAATGGTGTGTTCTGCTTATTTCCCACAAAGGGGAAGGCTCCATGCGTAAGATGCCGCAGAGAGCCTTTGCCCCCACCCAAAGTCTTGTTTTTCAGAGTGACGCACACCCCTGCTCTGCTATTACTTAATAAAAAGTGAAGTCACTGCTTCCTCCCCTTCAAACTGCTCCACCCTCAATCAGGAGGCCTGCCTCTCCACCCTTTGGCAAAACAGCTGTTTGGGGGTGGAGGTGAGTTTAGGGCTGGTGTTGACCAGCCTTCATCTGGGGAGGGGGGAAAAAAAAGTAAAAAAAAAAAAGTCCAGTCCTGTTAAAGGGCTGTTCTAGAGCTGGGAACAGCCCTGACAGCCTTCGCCCCCTTCAGTGCTTGTGCTATTCATGTGAGCACGAATGAATAAGATCACTCATGTCAGTCTGCGAGTTGAGTTAGGATGCAAGGAGAACTGTGAGCACAGCGCACCATTTTGGCCTTTTCCCTCACCCTGGGGGGAAGATTTCACTGAAACACTCACCCTCCTACTTTGGCAGGTAGGAAGAGGCAGATAAGTTAAGTGGCATGCTGTGGAGCTAGGCACTCTGCTCTGCTCAGACTTTGCGGACAAGCGGTGGGAAGGAAGAGAGCCCCCTAGGAGCTGGCTACAGCTGCATCATTTTGCCTTACCAGTGTGAGTGCAAGTAGCCCAGAAGCTGCCTTAAACGTATGCCAGCATCCGATAGTCTCTCAGAGACCATCTGCCAACTAAACGTGCCTAGTACACAGTGTGGTGCAGCCACTCTTCCTTGCCACCCTTGACATGCTCTTCCTGGCATGCGGTGGCTATTCTGGCTGGCTGCTTGCTGGAGACTTTACTGCTTCAGAGACACCACAGGCATTCTCCATCCTTGGAGAGAAGAGTGTTGACAATTGGGACCACAACATCATGGGGAAGGCTTTTGGGGAATGCATTTGGTCCAAGAGGTGTTATGTCCCTCCAGAACCTCTGTGTTTAAAGGGGAAGTTTGCAATATTCAGTAAAGAAATTATCATGCAAGGATCGTTGGGGTGAGGCCAATGGCATGAGCTTTAATAAGGCCAAGTGCAGAGTCCTTCACTTGGGGTGTAAAAACCCCAAGCATCACTATAGGCTCGGGGAAGAGTGGCTGGAGAGCTGCCTGGCGGAGAAGGACCTGGGGGTGTTGGTTGACTACCAGCTTGATATGAGCCAGCAGTGTGCCCAGGTGGCCAAAAGGCCAATGGGATACTGGCGTGTATCAAGAATAGTGTAACCAGCAGGAATAGGGAAGTGATCCTGCCCCTGTACTCGGCACTGGTGAGGCCGCACCTGGAATATTGCGTCCAGTTTTGGGCCCCTCGCTTTGAGATATTGAGCTCCTGGAGCGAGTCCAGAGAAGGGCGACTAAACTGGTCAAGGGGCTGGAAAATAAAACTTATGGGGAGCGGCTAAGGGAGTTGGGGCTGTTTAGCCTGGAGAAGAGGAGGCTGAGGGGAGACCTGATTACAGCCTACAAATACTTGAGAAGGGATGGTGGGGAGGTGTGGGAAGGGCTCTTTACATTAGTGATGGGCGATAGAACAAGAGGAAATGGGTATAAGCTTAGTCAGGGCAGATTCAGGTTGGATGTTAGAAAGTGTTTCTTCTCTGACAGGGTTGTCAGCCACTGGAATAGGCTGCCCAGGGAGGTGGTTGAGTCCCCATCCCTGGATGTCTTTAAGAATAGGGTGGATGATCTACTTAGGGATATGGTTTAATGGGGATTAGGGACGGTTGGACTGGATGATCTCTAAGGTCTTTTCCAACCTAGAAATCTATGAAATCTATGAAATGTGAAAAATGCGCAGGAAACTTGTCGCAGCGGGGGGTAGCCAAACTTTTCAACTGGTTCGTGCAGAGGGTGACAACTAGTAGGCACCACCTCCCATAAAAAGTACAAACAGATGGTGGGGGATAGAGTGCAAAAACATGAGGTCTCGCAAGCGAAGAGGTAGCTGGTAGGTCCTCTGGTCAGTGTGACTGGCTGTCCTGGATTTGAGGACTATACCTTCACCTGCCTTAGAGCAAATGTAGTTTTCTTCCAGCTTTGTTGGGACTGGCTGAGGAGCTCTCTGTACGTAACTACCTTTCTGCTATCTCCTGCTTCAGCCACTCCACACCTGTTCACCAGCTTCTGTTCCACTGAGCCATGGCAATTTACACACCAGTCCTTGTTTTCCCTCCTTCTCAGCCATTTCCTGGCTGAAGCAGCCATTAGCTTTGCTATGCTAACTCGGATGCTTTACAATTATTCACTCCAAAATAATTAACTCAGAAGGTGGTAAACAGAAGAACTAGGAATCCTAATAACGTTTTTATTTGGTTACATGGAGGTAGCACCCCACTCAAATACTGGCATCCCCTTCATGCCAGGTGCTACACAAAATGGAACAAAAAGACAGTCTGTCTCCCAGAGGGACAACGATTTTCATATTAGATGAGAAAGACGGAGAGGATAGAAGTAATGAGCTAATACTAGTTAATGCCAATGGTCTCGAGCCTCAGCTTTGCCATTGTTACAGAGCTCGCATTCCTGGGTCAGAGAAAACC
Organism: Tauraco erythrolophus; assembly: GCF_009769465.1. Lineage (NCBI taxonomy): Eukaryota > Metazoa > Chordata > Aves > Musophagiformes > Musophagidae > Tauraco > Tauraco erythrolophus. Next base: position 62,545,030 of record NC_141468.1, on the reverse strand, counting down.
ATATTTTTGGGAAGTTCAGTGGAAATGGTTTTGAGACTGTACCAAGGTCCTCCCAAGATTCCAGTTTCCTTAGTCTCAGCCTCAAAGGAATTTACAGCCTGGCTTGGGCAGAGCTGGAAGTCCCCACAGGAAGGATTTTGTTGATATTCAGTATTTGGAGTACAGTGAGCTTCTCTGTGAAGGGCAACACATGCATCTGGCCATGTCCCACTGCACCACACCGCTACTCCTCCAAAGCGGATAAAATTTCAAGGACTCACATGACTGTGTCCATCTGTCCAGGGATTATTAGGAAAACCTGTAGATGGTGTGTGTGGGGGGGAAGGTCCCCCGATCCATTCCTTCAGTTTGGACAGGACTTACCTCTGTTTGAAAGTGAAACAAGCTGCCAACACCTCTCTTGAAAAATGAAGGGGATCTTCAGCAATCAGCAGAGCTCCTGGGAATCTGGGGAAGCCAGAGCCAACATGAGATGGCCCTGTGCCCCAGGTTGTGCTCTGCTCACTGCTGGGCTTCTTCCTACTGCAAGCAGCCTGTCTTTGCCTCTGCTACCAGTGATGCTGGCGACAGCGTCCTGGCTAGGTCTCTGTAGAGTGGAAAATAGCTCCTTGAGCAGCATAGCCTCACCTGGGAAATATCTGCAGGACTGGAAGAAGAGTGATGGGCAGCTCATTAGGTCTGTTTTATATGCAGACTGCCTGCTACCTGCCAGTCAGAGTAGAGTGCTACAGGCAATCCCATCCAAGCTATCCTAGTTAGTCCTATTTCCCATCCGACACAAAACCAGGGCTGTCTGCCCGATTAATAACATAAATCTGGCCTCTGTCAGTGGAAGGAATAGTGCTCTCCTGTCCTTGAGAGGAATAATAACTACCTTTTTCTTCTCCTTAACAGCTTTCCAGGATTCTCACCTGACTCAAAGCCTTCTTAAATCTATCAACTCAAAGTAAGGGTACTGATCTGATTCCCATGCCCTGGGCTAAGTTTCTTACAGAGCAGAGCCAGCGTCTCTTCCAGATCCCTTAAGGGTCCATATGCCCTTTTACTGTCCCTAGTCCCACACATATATCACTCTGAGCATAAACTTTGGGCCTGCAGAGCATCCTCTATGTATTTGTATGTGGAGAGGAGGGGATATCAGGAGAGGGAATACGCAAGACATTTAGGGGAATAAAAAGTGCCACCTGTTGCTCATGTTTCTGGGAAAATTTGGTTGAAATAGGAGGACTCATCCTAAACTTTTTACCTTCCTTTTATACCCTGTGGTGCCTCTGGACATCAGATTCATCACAGACTGTATAGCAAATTTTGTGGAAGATAAAGCATTGACACAAATCATCTCAGGAGTGTAAGGCAGATAAGACTTAGACTTCCGTGAACATGGCATCTCCAGTATGAATGCCACATGCTGCAAGCTCCTTTGCTCCTGGCTTCACAGCTTTATTGCCACTGTGTTCATTTTGAACCCTCTCTAACATGTACTCGCTGCCCTTTGGCAGGGACTTGCTCTGCCTGTTATGTATCAGCACAGTGTTTGGGACAATGTGGTTTTGGTTTTCCTACAGAAGAGCAGTGCCAGTAAATAATGAAAGCATGTCAGTCATAGTCTGCATAGGAAAGGCAGTGTCCATGGGATGATAACATTTTCAGTGGTTACCATAAAATTTTCAAGAATAAGTCATTCCCTTTATATACTTTAAAAAAAAAACCCACAAACTTGGTATGCAAAGAACTTCTAATATGAATGTATCTCCCTTATATGGAAAAAGCAAATTGTGCTTCCAGTTTCCTGATCCCACCTCATTTTTGATATTGACCTGCAGATTAGAGGATTTCACGTCATCTGTCAGCCCACAGAGAGTATCCCAAGGTTCAGTCTGTGTGAGAGATAGGAAAAGGGACATTAGGAAGAGGCCAACCACAAATAGCTAAAATTATCTCTGAGAACTGGAGTGCTAAGGTCTCTGAGGAACACTAGTCAAAGAAAGAAAATGGTTGTTTGCTAAACTCCCACTTATTCTACTGCCTCTGAGGACTCCTGGCTCCCATCCTTGCCCAGACATCTTACACGGCTATTTAAGAGGATTTCCCCCACCCGTTCCCCCCTCCACTGGCCATCATTTTCCTCTTGTGTAACTGCAGTACAGCATGATACGGGATTCCTGCTCCAGCAGCAAGTTGCTGACTGGAAACAGGAAACGGGGGGGTTACACAGAGCTCAGCCTCTGTGATAACATGGATGTCACACCCACGTGCAGACAGGGATGCTTCTCACATATGGCAATGATTAGCAGCTCCCCCTTTTTCTCCCCTTCCCTCTTCCCCAGAAGGGTTTACGAAGCCCTAGAGGGGCCATATATCGAGTTGGAAGCAGTCTTTAGAAGGCACGGCTGCGTGAGGCCTCAGTTATCACGGAACATGATTTCTTGCATAATTCTTTCAGATTCTCTGAGGCCAGTAAATTTGAAACTGTAAATCTTCATGTGACCATAGCATATGGCCTTAAAATAAAACATGGAAGTGAATTACAGAGAGAACCGCCTATCTTTGGCCAGAATCTGATTAAGGGAATCCTTTGAGAACTCTCCCTTACACGCAGC